>NC_080583.1:45797657-50797657 GCF_029962835.1 Magnolia sinica
ATGAAAAGTTTGGATGCAAATAAACATCACCGTGGGCCCTTATCTATTTGGATGGAAAATAAATATTACAGTGGGCCCCCTGGCCCACATGTCCCTATCAACAGGTTGTATGGAAAATAAACATTACAGTGGGCCCAAGTTGGGTGGAAAATAAACATTACAATGGGCCCAGGTTGGGTGGAAAATAAACATTACTGTGGGCCCCAGGTTTGAGTGACCTTGTTAATGGGATGGATGTAAAATAAACATCATGGTAGGTCCCACTTGGGACCCACTTAAGTATGTATTGTAATCCACACCCTCCATTAGTGTGGGCCCCACCATGTGCATGTGTTTCATCCAAACCTTCCAATTATTTTGGAAAATATTTTAAGGCCATGTGATAAGGCCCATCTTGGTATGTTTGTGGGCCGTCCGTTGAGGCCCACCTTGATACATATAAGGCCCACCTTGATTTTTATAAGGCCCATATTATGAGGCCCATTATGATGTATGCAAGGCCCATGTTGATGCATTTGTGGCCTGTCATTGAGGCCCACCTTAATGTATATATACGAGACCCATGTATGAGGCCCATTTAATGTACTGGAGCCCATGGGTTAAGGCCTAATAGGACATACATAAGGCCCATTGTAGTGTGATTCCACCATGGTATATGTGTCGACCTTTATAGCGGGCTATGCTTTGGGAGAAATGATGGTTTGATGTCCACATTGCAAGGATGATGTTGGTTAAATGTCCGCATTGTCACTCTCCCTAGGGCCCTTTGATAAGCCCATACCTGTAATGTGTAAGCTGTCTAGGCCCATCTTCGTTTTGATCAGAGCCCATCACCACATAACATGTATAGCATAGATCCATGATTCATGATCATACACATCATATGTTTGCCTGATATGAGAAGTGACTGATCATAGCATATGCCTTCGAGCAGATCGTTTATGGGCTCCCTGACAGGCGAAGTTGTCCCACATGAGCGCTCGGTACGCGCACGATTGTTGCATGTCTGACAGTATGATTCATGCACTTGTATTAGTGTGATTATATTATTGTATACCCTTGTGACATCAGGGCCATGGCCTTCACAGACATCGTGGGTGGCTAGATTGGATACCGAAAATATTGTTACTAAGCATCGGGGTGTCATAGATGTCCCTGGTGAAAATTTCTAAACCTGATGGTACCAAAGGATGACTTCAATGTCAAGATCGAGTGGATATATGAGCACGCGAGGGCCGAATACCAGGAGGCCGCGTCTCCCACTATATCGTGGTCTGTTGGAAAGGGGTGTGGCCTTACTCGCCCGAGGGTAGGGGCAATACTAGGCTGAGTTTGACCAGCTCGTGAATGGGTTCACTATCGACATGTCGGATAAGTATTGACAGACTATTGGCTAGGCGGATAGTGATTTCTTACGCTCACTTGGATTGTGCGGCTAGGAGAGCGGCAGTGCCACTTGGATTGTACTAAACCCCGGTGATTATCTAGAATGAGAACTGTATTGATACATGATGAGGATTGGCATGCTTGAGCTGCATCTCACATCGCACGGCCGTGTTATGGCCGATAGCATTCATATCTTGCACCGCATAGCCTTGGTACGGCTGATTGCATTCATGTACTCATCACCATGATTCCGCATTACTCTGACCTTATGCTGAGCATGCTTATACTGTGCACACACTTACACCTCCCTCTAAGCTTTCTATAAGCTTATGTACGATTGATGCGTGCAGGTGACGTCAGGATGCAGCCGTAGCATAATAGCAGCAGGAGCATGCAGACGAGCTTTGGAGTTTCTATCTTTTACATTATTTTGTATTCCCTTCAGATGCCTTGTACTTAAAAGTTTTTTATCATAGTGGATTTTGTAATGGTGTTCTTGTGGTTAGTATTTATGAGTTATGCTTGTTTATGCTCATTACAAATCAAATTGATGATTAGAAATCCTCATTGTAGCATCCCAGGATCGGAACCTGGCGTATGGGTGCCGGGAACTAAGAATGGGGTACTACGGAGGCTGTCGGGGGTAGATTTGATGATCGGGAATTTGGTGAGCCCGATTTTTGAGTTCGGGGCATGACAGAAGTTGGTATCAGAGCATAACTTAGGAATAATCGAGAACAACATCACATGTTTGCTATGAGTTTAAGGCAGTTAGGTTCCGAGTGCGAAACCTTCCGAGTGAGTTCCCTAACGTGTGATTCTCAAGGTTGATTGGCATCATTGTTCTTTCCTATAGGACATGCTGCCCAGGAGAGCGACCCGAGCGCACCCCGCTCCACCACATGAGGCTCCAACTTTACCACCTGCGTCTCCCATTCCACTGCCAGAGATCCCTGCTCCCCTGCCTGAGGATGACATTCCTCCACCTGATGCCGATGCAGATCCGACCGTGCCTGTGAGTGCCTCGTAATTACAGCAGATGTTGCAGGTTGTGACTGCTGCACTTCAGGGGTAGGGCAAACGCCCAGTTGTTTCTCCAACCCAGGCAGAGTAGGAGTGCGTGAGTGCCCTTCTTTGTGAGTTCTAACAGCTCGATCCCCCGTGTTTTCAGGGCGAGCCAGATCCGACTGTAGCCGAGAGATGGCGCTCTGATGTGAAGAAGATCTTCGATACCATGTCATGTACGACCAAGCAGCGAGTCTGGTTGGCATATTTCTTTTTCAGGGCGAGGTCGAGCACTGGTGGACCTCTGTTACCCATGTTGCAGGACCTAATTATGTCTGGACATGGGAGGACTTTATCGACCAATTTGAGGAGTAGTACTTCCCTGACCATATTCATCGTTAGAGATCACTGGAGTTCGAGACTCTGGTGTAGGGGGACATGACCGTGGCGTAGTACGTGGCCCATTTTGTTGCGTTATCGAGGTTCGCACCATATATGGTTGATGATGAGGGGCGGAAGGCCCGCCGTTTTGAGAATGACTTACATTACGGTCTTTGAGGCCGTGTGATTAGACATGACCTTCCGACCTTTCAGGTGGTAGTGCAGAGGGCTCAGATTTATGAGACTGAGTGGACTAGCTCACAGAGCGATCGATATTAGAGGAGAGGATAAAATTGAAAGAGGCAGGCCCCCTCCAGTAGCTCCCAGCAGCACCGACACCCATAGAGGTACAGGAGCCACCCACCTGCTAGAGCACCAGCAGCCCCAACAGCACCTCCAGCGCCACCCTAGCAGCCATTTACAGGGGCTTATTTTGGATGTGGTGGGACAAGGCACCACCTGTCTGAGTGCCCTCGCCCTCATCTACAGCCGCCGAGAGCACCACAGTGGCCTTCACAGCAGCAGCCAAGAGCACTGCAACAGCCTCCAGCACAGCAGCGACCGTAGCCACCTCAGCCGCCGAGGCCCCATCAACAGTAGAGACAGCAGTACAGGACGCCACAGAGGCAGCAACAGCACCAGGGACCTCAGAGGGGACAGGCACCTCCCCAGCCAGCTCAGGCCAAGTTCTACGTGGCTCAGCAGGATCCGCAGTCATCTGGAGGAGTTATTGAGGATATACTTTCTGTATCTGCATGTATCGCACATGTACTGTTTGATTCCGGTACATCGCATTCATTTATATCTGAGGATTTTTGTCATTCGACTAGGTTACCGACGGAGTCAGCTCGCGAGGGGTTGATTGTGTTGACGCCCTTGGGGAAGACCACAATATTAGGCCATTTTTGTTCATCTTACCCGATTCTGGTAGGTGATATCTTTTTGCCCGCTGATTTATTTGTGCTGCCAATGTTAGATTTCGACGTCATCCTGGATATGGATTGACTTGCCGAGTACCACTCCATGTTGGATTGTTCCACGAGGACTGTCATATTCTCTCTACCCGGCTTGCCACAGTTCCAGTTCATTGCCGAGCCTAGAGGAGAGTCATTGTCTTGCCTCATATCCTGCTAGTTGAGGAGCCCGTTGCCTTGTGTATCGATCAGTTGCCGGTGGTCTGTGATTTTCCCGACGTATTCCAAGAGATTTCGAGATTGTTGTCGCGCCATCATATTAAGTTCCAGATTGATCTTGTGCCCAGTACCATGCTTATCTCAAAGGCCCCATACCGTATAGCACCGATGGAGTTGCATGAGCTACAGCGGCAGTTGGATGAGTTACCTGAGTTGGGATTCATTCGTCCAAGCAGTTCACCGTGGGAAGCGCTGATACTCTTCGTCAGGAAGAAGGATGGCTCGTTGAGGTTCTACATGGATTACCGTGAGCTCAACCGAGTCATGATCAAGAACAAGTACCCACTCATGAGGATAGATGACTTGTTTGATCAATTGCAGGGTGCACAGTTCTTTTCGAAGATTGACCTGCGTTCTAGTTATCATCAGATTCGGGTTCGAGAGGACATCCCGAAGACGGCTTTCAGGACGCGTTACGGTCATTTTGAGTTTCAGGTCATGTCTTTTGGACTGACCAATGCACCTGCAGTCTTCATGCAGTTGATGAACGAGGTCTTCCGTCCATATCTCGATCAGTTTGTTGTAGTCTTCATCGACGATATTCTGATATATTCGAAGACCCGTAAGGATCATATGCAGCATCTGGAGATCACTTTGCAAACCCTCCGTGCCCATCAGCTGTATGCAAAGCTGGAGAAGTGTGAGTTCTGGCAGGAGGAGGTGAGATTCCTCGCTCATGTGGTGACGAGGGAGGGTGTCACAGTAGACCCCTCGAAGGTTGAGGCAATACGTCAGTGGGGCCAGCCTACTACTGTGTCCGAGATCCGCAGTTTCCTTAGTTTAGGGAGATACTATCGACGTTTCATTGAGGGCTTCTCCCGTATCGCAGCCCCGTTGACCAGGTTGACTCGAAAGGGCGCAGAGTTTATTTGGAGTGATGCCTGTGAGCGAGCATTTATGGAGCTGAAGGACTGTCTGACGTCCGCTCCTTTCCTCACTCTTCCCTCTGGGAGTGATGGATTTGTTGTATTTACTGATGCCTCACGTATTGGTTTAGGTGTTGTCTTGATGCAGCACGGCAGGCCTGTAGCCTTCACATCTCATAGCTCAAGGTCCATGAGCTGAACTACCCCACGCATGACTTAGAGCTGGCAGCAGTCGTCTTCGCACTGAAGGTATGGAGACACTATCTCTATGGGGTCAGGTTTGAGCTCTTCTCTGACCACAAGAGCTTAAAGTATCTATTTTCTCAGTCCGAGCTGAACATGAGGCAGTGACACTGGATGGAGCTTCTGAAGGACTATGATTTTGACCTCCAGTACCACCCAAGCAAGGCGAATGTGGTGGCGAATGCCCTTAGCAGCCAGCCACGAGGCCTGGTGGGACATATGATGATTTAGGAGTGGAGGGTACTCGAGGATATAGGAAAGTATGACTTCAATTTTGGTCTGCAGTCTTCTATCATCCAGCTATTGAGCCTGTCGATTCAACCCTCTCTTATTGCAAGGGTAATCAAGATTCAGCAGGTAGACGAGTCATTACAGGATTATTGAGCAGAGGTGGCATCTAAGAGTCAGACAGGTTGGAAGATTGGTGCTGATGGTGGACTTCGCTTCAGAGGCCGATTGTGTGTCTCAGATATTCCTAAGTTGCGCAGAGATCTTATGACTAAGGCACATCGATCGTGATTTTCTATCCACCTTACTTTACGAAGATGTACCGTGATATGAGGCGACAATATTTTTGGGCAGGGATGAAGTGCCAGATCGCTAGTTTTGTGGCCAAGTGTGACACATGTCAGCGTGTCAAGGCAGATCATCAGAGACCCCCTGGTCTATTGCAGCCGTTGAGTGTCCTGACGTGGAAGTGGGACTACGTATTTACCGATTTTATCAAGGGTTTGCCAAGGACTCAGCGCGGTCATGACGCCATCTTGGTTGTCGTGGATCGTCTGACGAAGTCGACACATTTCCTTGTGATTCATGTGACTTGGCCTTTGGACCGGCTTGCGAGGTTATTCATGGAGAAGATTGTGAGACTGCACGGTGTTCAAGTCTCGATCATTTCTGACCGAGACTCGAGTTTACGTCTCAGTTTTGGAGGAGCTTTCAGAGAGCAATGGGCACTGATTTGCAGCTCAGCACGGTGTATCACCCACAGACCGATGACCAAACCGAGAGGGTCAACCAGATCCTTGAGGATATGCTTCAGGCCTACGTGATTGACTTCGGGGGTAGCTGAGATGAGCATCTGCGATTGGTTGAGTTTGCATACAACAACAGCTATTAGGTGACCATTGGCATGGCTCCTTTTGAGGCATTGTATGGCAGACAATGCAGATCTCTGAGTTGTTAGACCGAGGTTGGAGAGCAGGGTCTCCTAGGTCCCGAGCTTGTGCAGGAGACGTCAAAGGTTATCTATATCATCAGGCAGAGGATGCACACAGCTCAAAGCCGGCAGAAGAGTTTTGCTGATCGCCGGCATCATCCCTTGGAGTTTGATGTAGGGGACCATGTGTATCTCAAGGTCTCGCCCATGAAGGGCGTAGTTTGATTTGGAGCGAAGGGCAAGCTTGCCCCCAGATTCATAGGACCTTTCGAGATCACTCAGCGCATTGGTGCTGTGGCCTATCGGCTTGCCTTACCATCTCAGTTGTGTGGCATCCACAACGTCTTCCATTTCTCTATGTTGAGGAAGTGTGGGTCAAACATAGTTCCTGTTATCGATTGACAGTCGTTGGAGGTTCGTGAGGATGCTTCGTACATTGAGTAGCTAGTTCGTATCCTTGATCGGAAGGAGCAGGTCCTTCGAACCAAGGTCATCCCTTTGGTGAAGGTTCAATGGGGTCACCATTCTGTTGATGAGGCGTCTTGGGAGCGCGAGGCTGAGATTTGAGAGTGTTATCCCCATCTCTTTGATGATTGATCATATATTGTATCTTGTATGCTGTCTTCGATTTTATATGGCGATGCCTTGATTCCTGTTATTATGAGTTATATTTTCTTGCGATGATTGTGTAAATTTTAAGGATGAAATTTTTATTTGGAGAAGAAGTTGTAAGACCCGTGTCCTAGTCCGTACCATTCTGTTGGCCTCCGCGGTCCTTCCGGTCAAATTCTGGCAACCTTCGCACTGTATCCGATGATTACGTGCAATCCTAAGCCAAGTCCTGCATATCAAAGACGGCTCTACCTGAAACTTGTACCTTAGCGATTGTGTTGTCGCCACGGTTCCAACGTCGTGACTCCCGCACCGAACTGATGCCCAGGCTAGGAGATGTGGGCCAGCATTCTTTCCGAAGAAAATGCCACATGTTGTGAATATCGAGGGAATCTCTATAATATGTCCCATCAATCAATCAATCAATCAATGTCAAGTCGAGAGTTGTAGACGAAGCAGGATCTGGATCCCCAATCTCTCGTAGGAAGGGCATTGTTGGCAGAGCTATCTCATGGAGTCTACAAGGGCCGTAGGGTCCTTGAAGCGCATGTGGATGAGCGACTATTTAGAGAATACTTGCTGCTCGAGCACCTGGAAGAGGCCAGGTGGGGTCCGCTATTTGAAGGCAAGTACCGTGCAAATGTGGGCACTGTCTGAGCTTTCTATGCCCACATTTGAGAGCCTACGCTGGAGCCATTGCAGTTCAAGATCCCTTGTGGAAGAGATCGGGAGGCCACAATCAACGTTGCTTTAATATCTCAGCTTCTAAATGTGCCACTTGGCGAGATTCATGTAAGTGAGAAGAATCTAAGTAGTGTACGTGAAAGGGATTGCCGCACACGGTTCCTTTGTGGTTGTCTGGTTGAATGACAGCCTAACAAAAGCCTTTTAGCGACCAACATGATGGACAACTTCCGCCTGCTTCACCACATCTACACATTCAACGTCTATCTTAGGTGGAGCAACTGCAGTGAGTGCACGCGCTGATGGTGGATTTCTTGTATCAGGTGGGACAGGGAGAGAAGCTGTGTGTGCCTACGTATGTCTTGCGACAGATAGTCCTTATCGCACGTTCGAATAGAAGGACTGAATCACTCCCATTCGGCCGACTCATATGTAGGATTGCACTCAAGTTTGGTTACAGACTTGGGGTGGAATTGCCGGCACCGATCCATTACATCACCAAGACTACTCTGAATTAGATGGATATCGAGCCATGATGACAAGCCCTACTTGAAGAAAGTGAGGATGAGACTAAGAGAGAAGAGGAAGAGAGTAATGAAGAAGGTGGAGCTAAAATAGAAGAAGAAGAAGAGCAAGACAAGGAAGAAGAGGAGGCTCAGGATACGGATAAGAGCCCTCCTCCTACGACTCGAGAGCACAATCCTGATCGGGCTGATGGGGAAGCCCATTTAGTTAGACTTGAGGAGGGCCTGGCCACCCTACGATAGGATATTATCGATCTACGGGGCCTCGTGAAACACATGTTTAAGAAAGTAACTCGCACTTTAAAGTTTATCCTGTGCTGCTGCAGGATCAGGGTGCCCCTCCTCCATCACCAGATTTCGACGAGTAGTCGCAGATGTAGTCGTCCTTTGCCCTGTTTTGTTGCTTGTTATTATGTGTAGCCGTTATAGGCGTAGTAGTTTGGTAGTTGTTTTAGAGTTTGAAGCCTTAGTTGTGTTAGCTCACATGCATTCTCTGTTGCGATCCATGTAATGCTGCACTTCTTGTATTGCTACAATTTTGTTAAATGAGATGCATGTTGTTTTCCTTAAGTTGTGATGTGAATGCTGTATGGGTGGATTATGTGGATGTTAAATCTCACATGTTGCACCCTCTATTGAATGTAGGGTATGCCTCCTAAGGGCTCGAAGACTTCGGCCCATCTCTCTTTGGGCAAGTCACTTGACGGGGTCTCCCCCTAGGCGATAGCTAGACGGACCCCCAGTCGGGCCCGTCTCATTTTGGTGCTGGGCCAGATTCTCAGCCAGCTACTGGCCCCACTGCTGGACCGACTCCTATGACACCATCTATGGCTCCTCCAGTCACGCCTTCGGTTCCTAAACAGAATCGTGTATCTGCATCGACGCCTTATGCATCTCCATCTGCTCCGCCTCCTGATAGGCTAGAGCAGATGATGTTATTGATGCAGCAGCAGCAGCAGTAGCAGTTTTTGTCTTCCATGGCTGGCATCTTTGCTCAGTCGACGGGGGCGACTCCACCTGCATCACCTACGCACCCTGCTGGGAACATGAATAACAACAGACTTTTTGAGTGCTTTCAACGTTTCCATCCTCCCACTTTTGCGGGTACTCATGGTCCCGAGGAGGCTGATTACTGGCTAAATCGCATCTCTAAGATGTTGAAGCTGTTACACTGCAATGAGGTAGAGTAAGTTGAGCTAGCCACCTATATGTTCGAGAAGGAGGCTGATTTATGGTGGGACAGCATCCTACGAACAATTTCTACAGGACATGTGTGGACGTGGCATGCTTTTAAGACACGCTTCCATGAGAAGTACTTTCCCCTGACATACGTGATGAAAAGGAGGGTGAGTTTCTACGCCTTCGACAGGGAGGGATAACCGTGTCAGAATATGAGAACAGATTCATGGAGCTGGCCAGACATGCTCCTTTGATCCTAGCTGACGAACCGATGAAAATGCGACATTTTTTAGATGGGCTGCGGCCCGATATCCGCGCTCGAATGAGTTGCACTAACATTCTCAATTACGTCGAGCTAGTCAACTTGTCTCTACTAGCTGAACAACATAGCGACGGAGTTTCCCGGACAAGCAACCCAATGGGCCTGAGGCCTTGTCCTGAATTGCAGCATCGGCCAGTCCTAGGTAAGAGGCTACATGTAGACTCGCCTACTAGGCTCGTGGCTCCGTCGACCCAACAAAGTCGAACGAAATGTTGGTGTACATATTGCAACAAAGGGGGACATACTGACCCTTTCTGTTTTACCAAGATGAAAGACAATGGTATCACGCCACCTCAGAAGATCGCCTGTCAGCCACCACATGGTATAACGACTCCACCTCTACGATCTGTACCACCAGCGTAGCCATATTACCGATCGCATGTACCTCAAAATAGGCCACCTCAACAACCTGTGGCAGCGCAACCAAATCATCCTCAACAAGCTCGTGTGCATGCACTTGTAACTGAAACATCTAAGTCAGCAACTGCAACACCTTGGACCTTTGGGGTCACTGCCCACATTCAAGGTACACCTGTTTTCCTATTAGTAGACACTGGGTCCACTATTTTGAGAGTGTCATGCTCTATAGTCATGTGTTTAGGGGTTGAACACTACCCCTATGAGTGCGTTGAGAGTCTTTACTGCGACAGGGATCTTCTCTGACATTACCAAACTCTGTAAGGTTTGCTCGATAAACTTAGGAAACAGAAAAGGTGCGCATTGACCTGATAGTCTACCTGCTCATAAGCGTGATGGGTGCTTGGTGGGCTAATAGCCACTGGCACGAGGTCGAAGGAAACTAATCTAGGTTATACTTAAAGTTAGGTCACTAGATAGGAGTTGCATCTTCCTTGGTAGGTCAATAACGAAGTCGTCGAAGGAAAGCAACTAAGATCTAAGTATTAAACCAATTCATATAAAAGAATAGGCCTAATGATGGATTAAAAAAATAATATGGTAACTACAGGTAATAAATAAGGAAGGGTTGACAAATATTTATATATAAACAAAATCTCCAACTTCGAGTTACCAATAGACTAGTCATACCTTAGTTTAGTATTCGATGTTTATTTAAGAATTATTTATTGTCATACTAGGAATTATCCTGTGATTAAATTTGATTATACATAAAAATATATATGTTTTTTTTATCATTTTTGGTACAATTAAATTAGGACCCTCAGGTAGTATTGGGTTTTATAGTTTAATACTCCATAAGCTCATTTTGGAGGTGGACCATAGTAAAGGATTATAAGTTTCGTGTTCCCTTGTAGATTCAAGGTTTATACCACGTCGAGGACATGTCCCTCTTCTTTCCTATCCCACAGCCTTATGGCGCTAACATTCCAAACTTCTAAGATATTTTAGAACTCCGGACTCTTCCTTCCTTCCAAAGTTAAGAAAACCAAAGTGCAACTGCCCTTAACCCCCTAGTCGTATGATTAAAATGGTGACATGCGAATATAATTTTAGGAGGTTGAAAACCCTTCTAGCCTAGTCTTCTAACTATAAGCACCATGGAAGAACTTATTATCCACCAAGTTAAACATAAGTTGAATAAGAACACTCGTTGAATAGGACCCGAAGGACAACCTTATAAACATAAGGCTTAAACCTCCTAATAAATTATAATACCCCTTAAATACTTAGGATGAGCAAATTTCAAAATTTCAGAACCATATCCCTACGAGGCGTTCGTGGCTTAACTCAATTCTCAATCCTAGGTGAATACCAAGGACTCACTGCTTTGACCGAGCAGAAGACCTGGATCCTTCAGGATTAGGAAGGGATACAACATTGTCTACCCTGGTCAGGCACACAATCGACGTATCGGATTTGAGCCTACCACAGTTGTCCTTCTGTATTAGCTCAATCATAAAGAGTAAATTATACCACCCTTAAGTAGACTTTATCATCAAACACTTAGCACAATACTAATGAATTAGACATTTGTTTTTAAACTTCAAAGGTAGAAACTTTTAAGGGGGGTAGACCAATATGAGCTAGGCTAATGTATTTATTACCCTTAGGCAATTTCAGGGACGAAATTGTTCTTTAAGGGGGGTAGATTGTAACATCCCGGAAAAAAATCCATACAGAAACCCGAGAACTACCTCAAACAGAAACCACTTAGGACCAAATCCTTTAGAAATTAGGTTAATATTAGCAGGTGCTAAACTAGAGTGCTTATAAAATTAGCACTAATCACTTTAAATTTGATCTACAAGACCCAAAGCGTGCAGAATCATTGACGCTACATTACCCTGAAATCTAGAATCCATCCTTAAACCCGTTTGCTTTCGGGAGCATCTTGAAACTCCATATCGGACCAGGACCGCACGTCGAAAGTCTGATTACCCCGAAACTATATAGTTATGACCGCATTACTGGACTTGACAATCCCCTTAGAAATTAAGTCCAAACTGTGTCTAGAAATGCACATCTTGAGCCCAGAGCGAAGAGTGTGAGAAACGTGAAACTATTTGAGATAAAATTCAAATTTAAGTAATCTGAGTTGTGTCGCTTGCAGACCAAATATAAGGATTCAGACCATCAGAATCTGACCCAAATACACCCTCAGATCAGGAGAAATGTCCCTCACATGTCCGTGTACTTGTGACCCTGATTGAGTTTCGGTGACCGTTGAATTGAGATTGCTCCGCCATGAGTGATCTGGAAACCCGATCGGACTGAAAACTTAACTTGATCAAGATACAATATCTGTGAGCTTAAGTCCAATCGCATTCAACAAAAGGACCTCCAAAAATGCTCCGTTGGATCGGAATAAGCCCAATTTGATTATAACCTAAGTATCCATGGCCTTGGGGCTACTTTCGTTAGTTTTGGGCCTATATAAGGGTCTTAAACCCTCACTCTCTCATTCCATATGAATTTAGAAAACCTAGGAGAGAGAAGAGAGCAAAGAGAAAAGGAAAGAGAGAGGAAGTGAGAGAGAGAGTGGGAGAGAGTTCCTGGGATTCCATCCCATCGCTCCACGGGCTTGGCTACCACATCTGTGTTGCTAATCTGATGATTCCAACTCCGTACTTGGGTAAGAAATCCTAACCCTAATCCGTTCTAGGGATTCAAATAGTGTAATAGATGAAATAGCTAACCTATTTCGTACTGTAGGTTGTCGTTGTGTCGTAAACGATGTATTAACAGACGAATTGAGTTCGTTATGTGTCTACCGGCGTAAGGTGCGGACTATATTCGTATAGGTTATGGTTTTCAAGGCTTTCAATATAGGTTAATGGTTTATTATCATTATGGGTGCAATTTCACATGCCAAATACGATGTTTGTATTGCGTTTATGATATATATGAACTATATTGAGATTTGTGTATTCCATGTATATGTAGAAAGTATCGTATATGTATGAAATATGAGCATGTGTTTTCCATGATTAATTGTCATGTGTTTGTGCTAGTTGTATGTGTATCAACTCCTTGGCAAAAGGATTTGTCTTAATGTGTACTATCACCATCATACGTCATGTATGTTGGAATATGTAGTCTAAGTGTTTGTAGAAATGTCTAAATGAATAAGTGTGTATGATATTGTACTTTTTATGGGCGTTGAGAAGAGATTCTCAACTATCTTAATGATGTGTATGATTTCCTCCATGCAATTTACATTCTTTGTCTGCTTAACTTAGACGCTACTTATGTGTGAATTCATGTTAAGTTGAAATCAATCAAATGCTCACATGCTTGTATGATTGGAATTGTTGATCCATTACTGTTCTGAATTGCTGATATGAATATCTGTTATAATTGAATGTGTTTGGGACTATGAAATAGTCCAGGCAATCGGTAACAAGCCTTGAGTTCGTGGCTGAGGTTGTTTTCATCATGTAGGACATGTTTGACGAACCCGAGTCGTATTAGGGTTGTTGGCAGTGGTTTGGCCACACTAAGTGTTTGCGCACTTCATGTTGTTCAACTCAATGTGTGCTCATGCTAGTCGAGCTCGTCAAGTAACCCGATTGTCCCGGTGGATGTTCACCATGTTTGGATGCTACTGCTTGAATCTGAGGTACCAAACTTACTAGTGAAATGCCCATTTAACTTAATACCACGATCCGCTAAGACTCGTGAGTTAGGCATGGTGGTATGGGACACCGTGGTCGAGCCATCGACCTACGGTGGGGCAACGAGCCTCCCCGTAGTGACCAGTGAGCAACTTACATTCGTGAACCGAATACGGTGGTATGGGACACTGTATTCGAGTTGTCGGCCTACACTGGTGCAGCCTAGCTGTGGTCCCCAGTCGGGTTGGTGACGAGCCTTCGAAAATAGACTGCCAGTTGGTAGGGCATCAGTGGAGTGACCTCGAGTATGAGCAGGCCTACCTCGGCGTAGCCTGGCTATGGTCCCCAGTCGGGTTGGTGACACGCCTTCGAAAATAGACTGCCAGTTGGTAGGGCGTTGGTAGTAGTGACCTGAACTTGCCTATCATATGTGATTAACTAGGATTGACGACCCTAGATGGATCAATGTTGGGCAAATGATATAAAGGGTGGTACCTTAGCTTCTCAATCCTACTATATGAAAAGGACTAATAAGAACTTGTTAATCATGTTCATGGACTGCATTGCATGTGCCTTGGCATTGTAGAGCACTGTGGGAGGTTGTCATTCGTACCATAAGATGAAGATGCTGAGGGAGTGCAGGCGAGGGCATGCATCATTTCTTCATACATCCTTGCATTAACAAGAGTAATTAGGACTTGTTTGATTGTACTGCTTTATCATTACTGCTTGATTGAATAGATAACATGTTAACCTTTGCTATATAGTTCCACTGAGTTGATCACTCACTCCCACATTCTGGGACGATGTTTAAACACCAACTAGACTATCTTAGATGCAGATGTTGATGTGACCCACGAGGCAGAGCAGGAGTATGAGGATGATAAGGAGGCGTTTTCCTTTATGCAGTTCTCAGGCGGATTCATGTGAGCCGTGTCCTGAGCTACGAGGATTCAGGATTATTATTGTCGTGGTTTATTTCATTTTGATACTTGTATTTTGAGACAAACACTTGTAAATATTAACCTGGCACTGCATACATCCTTTAGGGACTTACACTAGTTTATATGTTCATTTCAATCTTCCGCTTGCATATTACAACTGTCCCCGGATTATGTTTTACTGAATTGGCTTAATCTACTTCATGTTTCATGCACTAATACAGGCAACATACAACCATCATTAAACATGTTGCATAAGTGATGTTTTGGAACTCGGGAGCTGAGTTATACTCGACCCCCAATTTTCAGGGCGTTACATAGTAGAGAAGAAAAATGGCGCACGAACCGTACTTGAGCTTCGGATCAGTGTCCCCAGAAGCTAGGAGTATGCCTGCATGTTTCGACGAGAACACCGAAAAAACCTAATTCAGCTCCATGTAAGATAACCAAAGTACGGTTGAGCAATCGACGTGATATATTTGCCCACATTCTGGGTGAAGGTCATAATTCGCAGGAACATCATATGGTGTTAATCAAAGGAGGTAGAGTGAAAGATTCACCAGGTGTGAAATCCCATCGTATTAGAGGAGTCATAGGAATTTCGAATCGAAGAAGGGGCAGATCTAAATATGGTGCAGAAAGACCCAAATGTATATGAATGGAAGATGCCTCTGGAACGTCATTTTTCTTGATTAGTCGGGGCAATGAGTAAGCAAGAACAAGTCTTTCAATTGAGTTCATCCCATGGCTTCAGATCAGGTAGAGGCATCACTACGTAGTGGGTGGGACGAGTGTTTCATTACGTCTTCTGGAGAACGAACCAATCCCATGACTTTGACTTCCTGGCCCAACCGGTCCCCAGTACAGTAATCGACTTATTAGGCGACCCTCTTATCAGAAACGATCAGATCAATCCCGGTAACAACCAACGCCGGGAACAACTGTCTTTTTGAATGCTTTCTCTGATCCTAAACCTAAATAATCAAAAAGTACTACTCTTTATTTGATTCTTCCCATACGACTATAACAACAGCTGTTTAGTTGAATACAACAGGCTGTTTTTGGTCATAGGGAAATCTCTTCTATCATGGTTTGTTGAGATACGGAAAAGTGGATAGGTTCGGAAAGGAACGATCATAATGATCTTCCTCCTTATAGAACCAACCCAACCTATAGAATTCTCGTACAGGTCGTTGGCTAAGAATGAATAGAAGGAGTTGGTCGTTTCATGGGATCGCGGCTGCCACACGTCTGATGAGCGCTACGCCCGGGGAGGGAGAAGGAATGAATGGGCTGCTCGCTGGAACAGCCTCAGTGATTTTGAGAAGGCGGGGGGCTGACCTCTTTCTTCGCGTGTATCGCTCGCTGGTGGGGGTGTGCGATAGATATGGCGAAGTTCGAGTAGAACACTCGGCTCGCTATCACTCGCTGCTCGTTACCACTCGCGGATTCTTGGATTTTGAGATCAGAGTCTCGCGGAGTAAAGAGAGTTTGAGATTCGTAGCGGAGTAAGATGCTGACCTCATTCGTCAAAGATATGGATGCTGTCAGAATCTTCGGATGGAGTCTCGCTTAGTCACTCGCTCGGATCTATAAGATCAAATTCAAATCTGATGGATCCGGTGCTCGCTTAGTGGCTAAGGGGTTCACTCGACGAATATGGGCAGGATTATGAGGAGACGTTCAGCCCTGTTGCTAAGATGACCACGGTTCGTCTCCTTGTTGCCATTGCTCCAGCAAGGCATTGGCCTTTATATCAACTAGACGTAAAAAACGCCTTTCTTCACGGAGATCTATCTGAAGAAGTCTATATGCAGCCACCTCCAGGTTTGACTTCCTCTGCCAACTCTAATCTGGTTTGCCGTCTCATGAAGGCCATCTATGGCTTGAAACAGGCTCCTAGATCCTGGTTTGATAAGTTCAGCTCAGCACTACTAACATTAGATAGTAGTTCATCTGAGCATTCTTTATTTGTTAAGAGATCTAAAGAAAGAGGGCAGTCCTACTTGTAAGGGAACTGAATAGGAATGCGGACCGAGCAACACATGTGGGTTCCTAGGCATGAGCGTCAGAGAGACGTCGTGATGAACGGATGACCAGGACCCGGCCTTGGGAAAACACGTAATCGTGCGTAGAAGCACAAAAGAGGCTAGGTGGACAATGTTCGGAGGTTCTTCAAGCCAGCCATGAGGAGTAGCAGAACAATAGGCTCCAGAGCCAATTTGACTGACAATAACATTCGACGGTCCGCAGAGATTTGTTAGGAATTGGCACGAGACGAACGAGAAATGTACTACTTTATTTATGATTCGGAGGAGGGTCTTATCAACGATGCATCATAGGCTTATAATATCTCGTATGAATGCTAATATAAGGGTGCGATGAGGTAGCGTCTTGATTGATTGATTTATCTCTTTCGGTAAGCGAGTCGACGTCCCTCTTTCCGTTGCTGTCGGCTTGGCTTAGAGAATCTTTCCTGGCTTTCCGGTCAGTTCGCTAGGGCAGGTGGATCAGAGAATACATCTCCAGTTCCGGTAGTCGACTTAGTCAACTCCTTCTTTGCGGTTACGGTAAGCAAGTCTATTAGTACACTTAACTCGTTTATAAAAGGCGAATAACTTCAACCGTAGTGAGAGCGATGCGCTTTGTCTTTTGGTTTTGAACTTCATAGAGCTTTTAAGTCGGAACTCAAAGCTAGTGCGTTAAGCAAGTCCAGTGCTATCGGATCAGAGAATTCCCTCTTTCAGTTTCGCTCGTCAGTTTAGATAGTTTAGGGAAAGCAAGTGCTGTGATGAGATCTGTCTTTCGGCTTGGTCGATCAAAGAGAAATCTCTCCTCAAGGGAAACTCTTCTTGTAGCGAGTTACGGGAAGGCGGTAAGTTCAGTAAGTCAAGGCAGTAAGCGAGCCCCTCTCAGTGGAAGGTATGAAGCATGCTTTTTGAGAAAACTCCTTTCGGTTTCGGGTTACAGGTACATGGAACTAGGCTTTCTTTGATCATCGAACCTTTCTCTTTCTGGTTCCGGGGATCAGGAAGAAATTCCTTATTCCGGGCCTACGTATCTCTTTCGGGAAGCGCTTGGATTAGACTTAGCAGTCACTCGAGCCAGGAAGTCAGTTCATAAAGTCAAGGCAGTAAGCTAGGCGGTTGATCAACAGAATTTCCTTTCTGCGATAGCTGTCTCGGCTTTAGCTAGTTCAGGTGGTTTTGGTAAGCTTGTCAGTTTAGCTAGTTAGGGAGGCTCGTAGATGAAAGCCTCTTTCCTTTTGGTAAGGGTAAGCGGTGAAAGTCCCTAGTATAACAAATCTCTGTTTCGTGTTGGCGGGATCGACTTCCACTTTCGATACCGAGAAAGCAAGCCGAGCAGAGAAGGTAGCTAGTGAAGTACCGGGCACGGTAGCTAGCGGCTTTGGTCTCGTCGTAGAATCTACTCTTTCAGGCACCGAAGTCAAATCACTTTGTCTTGCGGGAGGCTGATCAGAGAGTTCGTTCCTCTAAGCCCGGGTGGAGGGCCATCGTCGTAGAAAAAGTGTTCTTGTTCGGGTTAGATACAAAGAAGATAAGTCCTGTTTCGAGTGGAAGGCGGTAGCAGTTGCTGTTTCAGGTAGGCGAAGGTTGACTTAAAAGTCTTTATCTCGTGCTGTTGCGTAAGCAAGTCCAGCCTTTCAATGGTTAGGGCTAGTGAAAGCGGTTTAGAGAGAATTCGTCGACTGTTGACTTCTAGGCCCAGTTGACTTCTAGGAGAACGGGACTGCTAGGACTTTGACTTCTAAGAGCTACACTCGTTTAAGGCTTCATCGCTCTTTAAGCCTTTCACTTCAACCGTAGTGAAAGCGATGGTGACTGCTAGGCGAAGGTGACTTTGATTAATCAATCGTTCCGTTAGCGAGTACTCGTAGAATTCCTGTAAGTCAGGTAGCCAGTACCAGACGAAGTTGACTTTGATCAATGGTGAAGATAGGGACCGTCGGAACGGTAGTCGTAGAAAAATCTTTTTGTTCCGGCTTTAGTTCAAGCGGTAGTCCAGTCGGAAGGCAGGCCAGTGCAAGCACAGGAACTCGAGGTCAAACGGATTCTATTCCTTCTGCGAGGGGAAGTTGCGAGGGAAGGTCGAAGAATAAACCTTCTCTTGCGGTTGTGTTCGGAGGGCGTTCCGGCACCGTAGTCAAAACTCCTGCTTTTGGCTTTCTCTTGCGGTTGCGTAAGTCGGAACTCCAAGCGAGTCGGAAACACGTTTAGCAGACAGATCAGGAAAGAGCTTTCAAACAAAGAAAGAGTACCGCACTTGCCTTTAGAGACCGACAACCTTACTGATTACGTTCTTTCACTACTTTTAGCTTGGCTTGACTTGACTACCGCCCTAAGCACAAGGAATAAAAGAAAGAAGTCAGGCAAGTTGCTTTAGAGAAAACCACTTCTGCTGTTCCGGGTTACAGGTACATGGAACTAGGCGTCGGCTTATAGAAAACTTCTTGTGCCGGTACGGGCTCGGTAGCTAGCCAAGTCAGGTAGGCTCTAAGTAGAATATCTCCTTTGCGGTTGGAGATGGCGGAGATCAATAAGAGAATTATGGTAAGCGGTTCCCTTCTCTCTTTGGCTTTGGTAAACTAAACTCTCTCTTGTTGTTTTATCGTCAAAAGATAGAGTGGAAGTGCCGGTAGTAGGCTTTAGGGCTTTGGAATCAATTCCATCTGAAAAACGTAAGCGCCAACGCAGCAAGCAACGGCTTTGAAGCCAGCTTCAAAACTACTGAGCGCGTTTTACTAATAGGCTTTGAAGCAGCCAGCAAGCAACGGCCGCGCATACGTTTTGAAGCTGGCTTTGAAGCCTATTAGTAAAACGCGCTAGCGCGCGCATACGTTTTTCAGCTTGCTTCAGCTTATTAAGTCAAAAAAAGGCCCCCCTTCTTTATTAAGGGGCCCGTCAGAGTCCTTAGTGGTATATAAGGCCCTAACGAGTCCGTCAGTTTGTAGATAAGGGGCTGAAAAGTCAGTGCTTAAATCTCCCTCTTCCATTTTTCAGCTGGGAGTGTAGTGAAGTGACCGGGCACGAAAGGAAGGGTCTGATTGTCAACTGACGGATTCCAATCTCTAGTCACTTGTTTTCTCCCTCCAACGGATAGAGGGGCCTTTAAGAGACAGGGGAGGAACGGCCCTAGTTTCAGTTAGCAGGCGAAGGGCTTCCCAACAAAAGCTCGAGTGGAACGGTCTTCATTAGCTGTTAGTAGGAAACCCGTCAACATTGGAAGCCAACTTCCGCCGCTGCCTTAACCGACAGTTGAAGTCGTGATCCCTCCCTTCATTAGCTGGCTTGGCCTTCCCGCCCGGCCAACATTGACGACACTTTCCGGTCGGATAAGACTCCTCTGGTCGTATTAATACCTGCCGACTAGTAGTGAGACCTCTACTTCTTATTGCTTTAAATGTTGGCTTTCGGACTATCCCCGTCATTAATCTCCTTCCTTCCTTGCCTTCTTCCTGGTAGCGATAGTTGTCAAAAGCTCTGGTAGCTCCTTTGCTCGCTACGTCCAGTAAGGATTCCATGTTGCCGTTCCTTTTCGCTGGCTCGACGTTGCGACAGCAGCTAGGGCGTTTGTCTTTAGTTCGGAGCGTCAACAGACGGAATGGTCAAAAGCCTATTAGAGTCACCGTAGCGCGTCGTTCAGGGAGCTACTTCTCATAGAACGTTTTTCATCTGCTACAGGAAGACCAAACTGCAAGAGCTGCCCTACGAGCTAGCTGCCTTAGGCGTACGTTAGTTCTGTCTTTCATTAATGTAGTAACCATGGTCGTGAGCTTGATTACCTGAAGATGATTATGCAACTCCCTCTTGAAAGCAGCTAACGCACTCGGAAAGGTACCACTTGCCTAACAGCTGAAAGGCAACAAGGCAAGGGAGATTTAAACAACTTTACTTTACTGTACCCCGCAACCACGCTCCACTCCACTAAATCAATTCTTTAAGTCGTAGTCCCCTTCGCTCCACTCACTTTCAAACTCTAATGCCCGGTTTCCTACTAACCTAACAGCTTGAGCTCGGAAGGCAGGAGAGGTTTAACCAACGTCAGCTACTTGTCTTAACCGTTGCGCCCCACACCCCCCCGAGCCCCCCTCATCTATAAAGGAGGTGACCTTCGCTACACTCCCTGAGCTACAAGAGCCGAGCTAACTGAGCTAACAGAGTGAACTGCCCTAGCTGCTACAGCTCCCTTAGCAGCAGGAATAACAGCAGCAAGCCGAGCTGCACTAGCTGCTAGAGTTAGGAAGCCGAAGGCGACATCAAGCAAGGCAGAAGCGACTAGCTCCAGAGCTGCTAGAGATGCTACAGCTGCACCCTGCCTTAAAGCAACTAGAGCTGCTAAGGCAACTGGGCAAGGAGGTTGGAACGACGACGCTACCTTAGCTACTTGTCAAAAAGCTACCACTAAAGCCATGATGCTCAGCCCTCTCTTGGGAGAGTGCCTTCTCGTAACTCCCCTTAAAGAGCCAAGGGAAAGACAAGGTGTCATTAGTGCTCTCTTTCTTTAAGGGAAGGAGAGGGACCACGACTTCAACTAGTCTTAAGCAAAGCAAGGGGGCTAAGGAAGCGAAAGTCCCTATCATACAGGGGACCAACCCGTCAATCCTAACCCTCAGGAGTGAAGGAAAGGAGAGGAAGCATAAACAAGGGAAAGGTTTAATCGACTTCAATGGAGAACTTCTGAGTTACCGTACATAGCATTCTCTTTTTGAATGTCACTCCTACTTTGCTCAGAACCAGCAAGCAAGCTTCAAAATGTATGAACGCCAATGCGCGTTTTACTAATAGGCCTTTTAGCCAGCTTCAAAATGTATGTGTGGTTGTTGCTTGCTGGCTGCTTCAAAGCCGTTGCACGCTAGCTTACATTTTTTAGCATGGCTTTCAAGCTTATTACTAAGGTAAAATGCACTAGCGTGCCTGAATTGATAGTCATTTTTCAGTTGAAAACATAATATTACAGCTTCAATCATATAAATCCCTTTCCTTCTCCTTCCTGTTGCTGCCAGACACATGTCACATTAACAGTTCAAAGCGTCAACTAGGGATGCCTTACTTTTCAGCCTTCGCTTGTACCATTTATAGGCTTTTGAACAACTAGAGCTACTCTTGGGAAGAGATGAAAAATTTGAGTGTGTACTCGCGCGCTACTCTCCTGCTTGCCCCCATCTAGTAAAGAAGCATAGCTCGTTGCTTTACTTAACTCTACCCTGCTTGTAGTTTGAGACCATATAGATGCTTTACACAGGCGACAAACCAAATGTGAAGAAGTTGACAGACCTGGTGGAGGCTGTATATAAATCTCCTCATGGGGATCACCATGCAAAAAGGCATTCTTCACATCAAGCTGAAATAGGGGCCAACATCTAATTGAAGCAACTGCAATCAATGTACGTACACTGGTAATCTTTGCAAAAGGGGCAAAGGTATCCTCAAAATTAACCATCTCGATCATGCATTGCCCTTTTTAACCAAACTCGCTCCTCTTAAGTGTGTCATTTGACCGAGTCTTCACCTTATACACCCGAGCGAGTGACTAAACGAGACTTCATCCGAATCTCAGACAATGGCAGACTTACCCTTAGGAAGAGGGACGCTGATTCCAGGTGTCAGTCCACTGCAACACCTCGACGCTCCCCCTACTACTGATGGGCATAGCCTGTTGCCAACATGGAATACTAGCTGCCTCTCTATGGGTCTGGGGCTCATGAAACGAATGCCCAGCAGCAAGAAAAGCTCGATGACATGGAGGAAAAAGTTTATAGTCTACAAATCGAACCATAAGAACAGAAGGACAAGTAGATCGTGGATGAACCTGGGGTGTCGTAGGAGGATCAGAAGATGGGAGAGTCACCTCAGGAGTTGCCGTAAGTTGATCATCAACTGCACCATGGAGAAACCTGTCATGAACGGGTGTACGAAGATCTGCAACATTCCTGCGAACATAAGTGTGAGTGACAAGCAATGTTGCACACTCAGAAGATGAAGATGAGGGAGATGATGACGAAGTCTCAGGAAAAAAAGGAAGCAAGGGAACAGATGACTCTGAAGATCCTGAAGAGGAGGATGCATAAAAAGGCACAGTCTCAATAAAGAAAACATGACAAGACACTCGAAGTCGATGCCTTTATGTATAGGGGGGTCATAATAGTGATAACCTTTCTAATTAGTAGCATAACCCTTAAAGACACATCAAGCAACCCTGGTAGACAACTTATCCCTTTTTGTCCTAGGAAGAAGAACATTTGGTACAACTAGACACATGCAGTCTGAAATAATCCAAACAAATTCCAGTTAGGCGCTCAACTAGATAAATACCAGACAAAAGGGGAGTTGGCATATGATTAATCGAGTATACAGAGGTAAGGACAGGTTCTGCCCAAAACTCCTGAGGAACAGAAGCAGAGAGTACCAAGGAATGAGCAGTCTCCATAATATGGCGATGCTTACGCTCTGTAACTCCATTTTATTCAGGAGTTTGTGGACAAGAATGTTGGGGCTCAATACCCCGAGACTTTAGAAAATCCTGAAAGGAAGAGGAGATATACTCTCCTACTGAATCCGAACGTAAGACTTTCACCTTAGTAGAATATCTTGTCTCAACCATAGCACAAAATTATGAAAAAATAGAAAGCAATTCAGAACAAAGTCTCATAAAGTTAATCCAAGTAAATCTCGAAGAATCATCAATGAAGGTCACGTCACATAATAGAAGGGATCCACCTTTAAAAGAGGTGCAGGTCCCTAAACATTAGAGTGCACTAACTCAAAAGGAGCTGCTGAAACACGATCACTAGATGGAAAAGGAAGGGCTAAGTATTTTGCCAACGTCACAACATAGCCATTATGTTTTCAAATGACTGTAAGTTAACCTTCCCCAAAGCACCTGAACATCGCAAGCTCCTTAAGCCTACGACTAGGCACATGACCTAACCTATAATGCCATAACAAGGAAGGAGAAAGGGAACCACTGACATAAGAAAAAGTAAGAAAGCTGCTGTAGAGGGAATATGACGGGTCTCTAGGTGGAACAATCTCCCAACTTTACGACCCGTCCCAATCTGCCTCCCTATTAACTGATCCTGCACAAGACACAATCATTAGAAAATTGCCACAACACAATGATTTTAAACTAATTGTCAAACAGAAAGTAGGTTCATAGCCAATTTGGAAACATGAAGGACATCATGAAGAGACAGATGTGGAGAACGAGGGGAAACACTAGAACCTACTTTTGAAACAGTTAAGGGAGTACCATCTGCAGTCAAAATGGAAGAGGAAGAAGGTGGAGAGATAGATCCAACCATGAGAGAGTCATCACATCTCATGTGATTAGAAGCACCCGAATTTATCAACCAACTCGAAGAGGAACTCATACCTGTGGGGTAGAAGATGCCCATTTCGCTATGGAGGATGAGCATGAGGAATTTAGCATGTACTTTGATGGTGCTTTTAACAATCAAGGGAGTGGGGCCGGTATTGTTCTTATATCGTTAGGCTGGGGCCTAGTTCCCCATGCGTATAAGATCCATTTTCAATGCACGAACAATATGGCTGAACAGAAGAAGAGCCATCACTACTATAGATAAAGACTAGGACCCAGCAAACAATGGCTTTGAAGTCGTTGCTTGCTGCTGAAAAATGACTATCAATTTAGGCAGGTTAGCGCGCTCATACGTTTTGAAGCTTCAAAACGACTACAAATTCAAGCTTTAGCACACGGTAGTTTGTCAGCTGGTTAGCCCTGAAAAGTCGTTGGGCGCTAACGCCTTTGACGCAATAAGCGTTTTGAAGGGGGGCATGTTAGCACCGTCACTGATAGGGGTTTGTTAACTAGTTGTTATAAGTAGCATGCAGTGTACTAGTGAATAGGAAAAGCGGATTGAGATTACTAATGATGGATGGAGGTTGAGGATAGAACATGTTTGGTGCCTCACCCTTGTCTCCTTCGCCTGATACTGCAAATGATGGGAATCTTATCGATGAAGAAGAGGCATAGGCATCACCTCTCGATCCAATCTGTCTTCCCTGGCCTCCCCAACAAACTCTTGATATGAAATCAAGCTCCCGCCATAGAGAAGAGATCTAAAGTCGTGGTACCCTCGATCACCCTTCCTTGAACCTGAACTGGTCGAGAGAGATGAATTCCCACCACATTTTATAACCTTCGAACCGAAACCCCCAAAACGAGATGGAATTCCAGAACCTAAACAACTTAGTTGAGAGCTCCATGACCGGTTCAAGTCATTGCAATGATTTCTAGGTCATTCCCCCCCCCCCCCCCCTGATCCCCCCCCTCCGTTGTTACTGATTCATTCTAGGCATAGACTCCTCTATCTTTATCTTATTAGCGCAGGTGTTCATCAATGATGAAAGCCGCTGAACTTCAAACTCGAGTGGAGAAAGAGAGCTAGGTCCAAGAGGGCTTTTAGGGACTGGGGAAGACGGGTTGATTATAGAGTTAGGGGTAGATCGAAGTAATGTCCATTAGGCATTCCCGAGCCTCGACTGGGCCAGCTGACATGAAAAAATTCCACCATCGCATCATTAACTGGTGTAGGATTAAAGATCAGGTCTAGGATTTGAGTCAAACATTGACCTTCACTCTCATCTCAGGGTGAGGCAAGGAATTCAATCAAATGTTTGTTGTTCAATATCTTGGCTACTCAAGAAGTTAGACTAGCTGCTCTGCCTATTACGTAAGGGCCCAGAGTTTATTTTAGGGGAAGGGCAGAGCCTCACCTTGCTTTAGGAAGGTGTTCGTTGCTGGGACGGGTTAAAAAATATCTGGACCAAAGGGACGGGAGGAGGAATTCAATACTCCGATCTTCCTTTGGATTCATCACTAGCTAGGGGTACTAAATCAAAGCATGGGCATCTGCAACTAAGAGGGAGCAGTAGATCATCGATTGAAGATCCAAGTCAGTCAACTTCTATAGAGTGGGACTTCTATTGATTATTGATTCGACTAGAGGGACTCCTAGCAGCAAACGTCTGTGAAAGGGGCCCCCATGGAGATGCAGGAGATGCAGGAGCTACCAGCTAGGTCGACCAATGAATGATAGGCCAGAGGGAGGGGCTCATTCGACTAATCAGTGATCCATGGGCCTACCTAACACAGATGTCCCTGAAATAGGGGATTGGTTGATCAGAAAGCTCTAGTAGGAGTAAGACATTCCATACAAATCTTTCTTCGCTATCAGGTGGTCCTCTCAAATCAAATTTATTCATCGACAGGTAGGCTTAATTCTGACAGTTCCTTATTCTGGTTGTAAAGCAGAAGAAGCCATTTTGCCTGCCCCACCAGTAGCCCGCGTTTTTAACCTGAAAGGAAGTCAAGCGCTTTAAACGACGAATCTGTGTTCACTATCTATGGAATGGAGTGACTATCCTTAATCTCCTCTTCCCCCCCTTTTGCTTAATTTTCTTTTCGTTTATCGCTGGTAGGAGAATCCATTTCTTGTACTGTTTATTATGATTGGTCTATAGTTCAAGGGCACTCTTCCTAATCTGATAATGAGATGGGATAAGACCTGGACATAGAGTCTCGTCGGCCGGGAAGGGATTTTTTTATGGATTTTTTACTTCCTTTTGGCCTTTACTACTCCTATTAGTAGTTCAGTCTCGTTCCCCCCGAGGGAAACCCCTTTTAAGATGGAGTAGTTCATCTGTGTCTTGAAAGCCCACCCTAAAGATAGGAGTTCCTATCTTTACTGCCTATCCGACGGCCCGGTCGATAGTTATTCATGGTAGAGTGCTTCGAATAGGATCCCACATCCCATCTCAGTAGTCAAACTCCTTCCTAACCCAGCTCACCTACCTCTGAATGACTGCCTACCCGAGGAATCGAAAGGTTGGAAGTGGGATGTGGAATGTGATTGGTGATGGATGGTGGTTATGAAATCGGTCTAGGATCATCTCGCATCTAGATCTGTATCTGCACCTAGCTCTGCTGTTGAGGTGGGAGGGAACAAGATATGGGGTTTGTTTCATGGAGAAATCAATGCCTCTCTATGACCAAGACTAGTTTTAGGTGGCGGCGTCGAACTCTGGGACCGAAATCAAATCCTCGGCTGGGCAACTACTAGTCCTTCGTCTCTTCCTTCTCACCCTTATTCATAAAATCAAAGTGTTTTTTGCCTTCGGCTGATTGGAAACACTTGGCCCTTATTTGTTTTCAAACAACTGGCGTTCAATAAAAGATTTTATGCTAGCCCAAACTACTATCTATCTTTGGAAAGGAAGGAATGCCGGGAACAACTCTTTCCTTTCCACTGGTTCTTGAAAGTTATCAATCCTCGCTTCTCCCATATTTATTATCCCTCTTGCATCGGTTCTGCATCATATGATGAGCCCATGCGAAAACTTTCTCTTTTATTGGTGCCCAATAGGTAGGCTATTAGATTGAGTCGAAAGCCTACTAACGTGGTTTCGATTCGAGCGAGAGCTCGCACAGGGGAGGTGAGAACATCTTGATCGAAAGCTCCACTGCTCTGAATAGTGAGAAAGACTTTTCAAAATTTGATCCAATTGATTGAGAATCTCATCATCTGTTAGGTGGGCCAAGCGCTTATAAGATAGGCCGATAAGGTTTAGGCGTCCATGTCACAAAACCTTTCTCTAGCCGATGAATCCAATTATTGATTGAATCGGAGTGGATCAAATTCATTGGAAAATGAAATATCTACCGTTTCACACTCATAAAAAAACTAGAAAAGAGGAGTCACTAAGACAAGAGCTAGGTAAGCAAGCAAGAAGGAGAGGTCCAAAAGGCGAGACAAGGGGCAAACATCTCTATCATATAGCACCAGGCTAGTAGCCCCAATGTGGGGGCTAGGCAAGTCACTTTCCTCTAGCAAGGCAAGCCTATCTATTATCAAAATAGAATGGGGCTTCTACGACTGCTCCTTCTAGCGACTAGTTCCAACCGTTAGTGGTTGGTAGCTTGCTTCCTCCTTTAATCTTTCGAGAATTGGAAATCCACTAGGTTCTCAGTTTCATGAGCCGTCTCCATCAAGGCGCACGATAGATGTCCCCTCGGCCTCATTCATCTGCTGATTCATGGTGGGGGCTCTCCATCTCTAGGAAGATTGTGTCCAGGATCTGATAATCTAAGCGTTGCTTCTTCTGGTCGGCTTGTATTAGCCTGTGCTTTATTACAGGTAGTCATTCCCCCCGTTCTATTAGTATTTTCAACGGTACTTGAATCTTAAGTCCACCCCCCCCCCCCAAAATTTCATCAGTTCCAAGCTCAAGTGCCTGCTCATCCATCTTCATTCCAAAGGCGAACATCTCTATTGAGTGGCTCTAACTGCTATGGTTTATAGTCAAGATTTCTTAACCAACCCTTTCTTGCTGCGACTTTACTAGATAGGGGGGACCTTTGCTTCTTCTAAAGTAGACCTGAAGCTTCTTTCTTCTCCTGCAGAGCCCTGATAAAGTAACTGGCAGCAGGTTAGTACAGTTCTCCTACTGTTGATTTGGCCCTACACTGATTCAGGAGCTTCTTCTTTAGTCTAGGATTATAAATAATAAGAAAATAAAAAGAAGCGGCTGGACGAGAACAAGAAGCAGTCATCGTCCGACGGCCGATAGCTCTACTAAGCGAAGAACCGCTCACTACCTTTTCTTCACGAATAACATGTGCAGGTAGCCTAGGAGAAGAGAAGCAAGCTACCCTCACCTACCTCACATCTATATCTATAAGTGGCAATGGTAACAGCTGGTAAGCATGGTAACGTATGGGCAGCTAGGCCAATGCTCCATGTTCTATCTAGGTTCCGCTCTTACATATGCCCCACCTCACATAGAAAAGGGTAACCTCCTCAATAGAAGAACCCATGTGAGTGGGAGGGGATTGATTCATTCATTCATCGGATACGTCTTCTTCCATGATCCATTTCATGTCAACTTAATTAGTTATCAAAAGGCCTACTTTACAAAGGAAACGTCGTTTCTTGGGAACCTTGTAACCTTGCGGTTCTCGGGAACCGGCCGCATTGGCCTGGTAACCTTCGTCACCATCGGTTCCCGTAACCGTTATTCTTTCTTTCTTTCTTTCTAAAGGGCTTGTGGTTCATTACACCAAAGGCTTTCAGTGAACTATTGAAGCTATCAAGAGAGTACCAAATGCTGAAGGTGATGAAGGTTACCAACTTTCGGTGGATGAGGAGCCCCATGATGAACTAAGTCGTTCAGTCGTTAAGCATCATGAGCTTACACAAATAGGGGCTATTACAGAAGCATTTGCCTACTTTGATAAGCATAGCATCACAAGCAAATAGAGCAGAGAACTTACCGTTTGTTTCTATTAGAGTCGCGAGCTTGTTGTAGTCAGTCCTAAAGGGAGAACTGTCGCTACTTACTTGTTATATCCCCGCATCCATGCACGGCTCATTCTTCGAGCCCTACTGCTCCCTTCCCCCTCTCCCCAGGGACCAACCATATGGAGAATAGCCAAGTGGTAAGGCATCGATTTTTGGTACCGGCATGCAAAGGTTCGAATCCTTTTACTCTAGATTATGAACACCCGATCGGATCTGTCAAGAACGAGCTAATGACTATAGGGGAAGTGGCTAACTGCAGCCCCTGAGCCTAGATTGTAGCAAGCCAAAAGTGTCGACTTAAACCTACTTTGCTAAGAGAAGAGAGAGAAGGGAATGATAAATGAAAGAAAGTAATCCTTCCAACCAGCCAACTTGCGAAGTTGAACACAACCACAACAAACACTTCAGCTTCGGCCAGGTTCTTCCATCAATCTCCTGGCCCTTGTTTAACTCCTTGTTTCATAAACTAGTCGCTGTTTGATCTGATCGGACCTTGGACACGCGAGAGCCAAGCCCGGGAGGAATGAATGGTTCCCTGGTGCTTCATGGGACGGACGTTCGCAGTCCCCCTCCGTTTAATCTAACCCTACCTCTCTCGCCTAGGCCTGCTGGCACAATAAGAGAATGAGCAAGCTAATATGCTTACTTGTGCAGGCCAGGACAACACGGCTAGGGTGCGCAGGAGGAGCAATGATATTCATTGACTTGATGAATTCTTCTTCGATAGCCCTAACCTAACAAGTCACTCGAAGCCCCTATAACACCTTTGCTTTGTCCCGTTCCCGTTGCTCGGTGAAAAACATTACAGTCAATTGCCCTTCCCGTTCTCATCAAACAAAAGACTACCATACACGTCCTTTGCAACGATGGGGCGATCGATATGGAATAGGTTTCGAGGTCTTGATGTTCCGGTCAATCGGGTGTACACTATGCATGGCTGGTCTAGGTTTGGCTAAGGGTGTCGATCATCATGCACATAGGCATAGAAAATGGTACGGAATGGATGGGGTCTTACAGATGGTATGGGTGTGTGACATCACACACATGGGTAGAGATTCTCCCACCCATGTGTGGCATGGTACATGTGTGCATAGCATGTGTTATGCACATGTGTGGAATGTAATATATAGCGTCATGCGCACATGATACAACAATGATTCTTTGCGGCGTATCTCACTAACGAAGTGTCGTACAAATGCACAAGTGGTACCTTCACTATCGGGGTGATGTGGCAGTCAATATGAAATAGGTTTCGAGGCCTTGAGGTTTCGGTCAGTTAAGTGTGCACTATGCATGGCTAGTTCAGGTCTTGCCAAGGGCATCGATCATCGTACGCATAGGCATATAAATTGTACAGAATGGACGAGGTCTTATATCTTCCTTGTGATGAAGAATCTTCAGCTCCCTTAAACCACAACCGCTTGTGGATGCTCCAATCAAGGGTACCGTGGTTGTTGGTTTAGGGTTTGGTTCGATCTACTCACTTAATTATTCATCTTTATGATCTAGAGAAGACTCCCAAAAGTTAAGCATTCAACGATCCTAGCACAATGTTTTTCCATTAAAGAGTGTTGTTGGAAGATCAATAAAGGTCAGATTTCATTCTTCAATTCAGGCTCCAATAAATGCCTTTAAGCTATGGATTGTATGATGAACTCCTATAGGAAAGAGGGCTTGAGAGTAAGGGTATTAACTTTGGCAATCACTATCTCAAAGCTCTCTTCAATGCTTAATCAAAAGCCCTAGAAGCAACCTAAGTGATATATAAAGTCAAATCCCAATGGTTAAAAAAAAGGAGCAGAAATATGTTGTTGTTGATACAATCAAAGCTTCCTTCCATGTCATCGAACCTTCTTCGATTCCATCGACTTCCTGCACTAAGATTTTCAAATAGGTGCTAGATAGATTCTATCCATTACCATCGAACATTCTTTGATGCCATTGGGCCCTTCGATGTCATTGAAAGATGGCTTGATGCCATTAAAAATTTCCTTGAAAAGTACACTTTAGTTGCTAGATAGTTTGATCACTTTATTTATGCCATCAAACATGCTGCAATGCCATTGATATTTGAATCTCGATGTCATCAAAGACATTTTGATGTAATCGAGAATAAATTGATTTCCCTTTGAAAACTCACTGGACAGCTTTTTCCATATTTCAATGCCATCGAACAACTTTCAATGACATCAAAATTTGAACTTCAATCTCATCGAAACTGTTTTGATGTCATCCAAAATATATGATTTTCCTTGTAAGCTTACTGGACAAACTACTCCAAATTTTGATTACATTGAACTGTCTTTGATGCCATCGATAACTTACTTCGATGCCATCGAAAGAGGTTCGATTGCATCGACTATACTTAGAGTTTTTCAAAACTTGTGAGAGATAAATGGCCATATATCAATGTCATCGAAGTTGGTTCAATGCCATTAAAACTTAATTTTCAATGTCATTAAACTTTCTTCGATTCCATCGAATATATCTAGGATTTTCACAGTTTGGTTTCTGGACTGGTAGGCCATTGTTTTGATGCCATCGAACAAGTGTTCGATGTCATCAAAGCTGGTCAATTGTACTTTGATTGCAATCGACAAAACATGAATTTTACCAATTTTCTTTTATCTCCACAAAATTTAAATTAACTCTAATATAAGCTTACCTAGGATTTTGTAAAAATGGTTTTGGCAGGTTTAGACTTATTTATAGTGGGTCTTTTACCTCATAGGGTTTGATTGGGAAGTGAGGCTTAACATACCTGTATAACACACTCAAACTTCTTCAAGTTGGTGAGTCTTTGGTCTTGTAGTCTTTATATGGGGTTCACTTAACAATAGGACTCAACATTCACATATATTAACAAATAAGGGCATTTTTAGTTATTAATTTGTATTCATTCAGCATATTAAGGAAGCTAAAGTACCTTTAGTTTATCACTAGTCTCAACTATATCACTAGGCTCGGACTAGTTGTAACGGCTCTTCACCCATGTCCCTTGATCCATTTTGGGTTGACCACCCTAATTAATCACACACGACAAGTAAGTGATTTTTTTCATTACTCAATGGAAAGTACAGGGAGGCTTGTAACCCTAACGTAGGTTGAAAAATTCAAACATAGTGTCCTATACCACCATGCTCAACTCATGAGTCTTGTGGCGTCGCAGTGCTAATAGTTATAAGTAGACTTATTTAAGGGTAATGATGGTATCCTAGATTCATACATTAGGAATACAATATGATCATCCATGTGTTAGACTATTCTAATTGACATGAGAGAACCCCGATGTAATCAGCATTAGGTACAAAACATCCCATGTAGTCTAGCTACTGTTAGCCATCCGCATTCAACCCTAATCAACTAAACAAGCCTTGAATGGCCTACCTAATGTTCACAACCCCAAGTGTAGGGTCACGATGTAGTAATAATCTCAGTGAGACTGAGGTCGAATCCACAACAACTAATCTTGTGTGTATTCTGAAAGTAACTAGAACTAGAACTAAAAGAAGATGTGAATCTAACTCTGAAGTAATTGAGAGAGTAATTGTGATCAAATTAATTAAAACTTAAGAATTCAAAGGTGGGAACTAGGGTTTCCAAGGATCCACTTGTAGAAATTAGGGTGATACTATGCTTAATCCAAGGACACAACTAAAATCGAAGTCCTATCTTATCCAGTTGGAAGAAAAGACGGTCAGATCGCTGACCTTCTCATGAATCTAATCATCAAAGAAGGAGAATTGGGAAGATTGGAAAGGATTCCATCACCTAACCATGCCCATGGGATGATGGCAAACAACAGGATTTACCAATCCATCAGTCTCAAAATAGGACTATATTAAAAGTTATCGTAGATCTATTGTAATTTGTCACAACAAACCATTAAAAATTAAAAATATTCCTTATAATCAAACTAGAATCAATGAGAGTTCAACATAAACATGAATCAAAGCAATAAAACATCCCATCACGATACGAGCTTCACCTCTTAGCCCTAACTAAGAGGTTTAGCCAACCATAGACATGATTGAACTAAAGTCTCTTACATAAAACATGAAAACAACTAAGGAAGAAGAGCAAAAACTCTTGGTGATGAATTCTCCACCCTTTTGCTCCACCCCTCAAACCCTAGAAGATGCCTAAGAACATCCTAGGGACTCCTATTTATAGTTGTGTAACTCCAACTTTCACACTAAGTTGGAAAAATTCGAAAACCGCCTCAAATTTACACAGTCCACGCAGAATTTGCGTAACCTTAAACTGGTCGAGGACAGCCTTCGACTGGTTAAGGATGATGAGAATTTAGAGGACTTTGATCGCTGGAGTTGGAGTCAAAGTTCATTCGACTAGTCGAGGAAGAGCTTAGACTGGTCGAAGCAAAGCTTAGACTAGTCAAAGCAGGAAGATTTTTAGGGCTCTTTTTCTTCATTTCAAGTCTTCAATTATCTTCATTCCCTCAATTGGTTTTCTTGGATCTTTGGCATGTGAATTCTTCATTATTGGTCTCACAAGATCCATCGGCTTTGGTGATTCTTGAGCCTTAAATCCATTCTTTTAGCATCTTTTTCAATCTAAGCTCTTAAATTCACCTTGCAACACAAAAATGATTAAAATAGAATATTAAGTGTTATCATGTTCATAAAACCAAGTAATAAATGAGGGTATAATATATAATATTTGACCCTCAACACAATCCCCGACCAGCATTTTTCTAATTTGAAGTAAAGTATGCGTAAAATAAATCTCAATGCTTAATGTTCAATCCTCTTGAAGAAAACAATATTTTTTAGACTCAAGTATGAATGGGTAGAATTAAGATATGAAAATGAGATTTTGAAAACCTAGAGTTGAATCATATAAGCAACCAATCAAGTAAGTTTTATGTCCATTAAATCGAAGCATAATTTGCATATCAAGTTTTTCAATGTGCTCAGTGAAAATCAACTTACTTCCTGTTTGAATACTATCAATTCATCATGTTAGCCATGCTCATCACTTCAATATTGCTTTTAACCTCAAGCACTGATTCCGAACTTATCCCCTTCTCCTTCTTTTTCCAATTTTTGATTTTATATCGATGGTCAATTTTTATTCATTCTTTATTTTATTTTATTTTTGCATTCTTTTCTAGTCTTTTCACCATGCACGACATTTTTGTCGATCTCCTATTTTTTAACTAGTTCTTATCTTCTTTTAAGGTGGATAAATTCTCCATAATTGATTCTCACCATTTATCAATGATTCACATACTAACAATCAGAACTTCTAGCATGTCTTATGAAAAGCAATTTGAAGTGTCTGGTGATTTAGATTAACATGATATTCAAACTTCTTCTTAATTAATTGAGTGTAAGGACTTAGGTGACAAATTACTTAGATGATCAAACTCTAACAATCCAAAATTCAATCTTTATCTTATCATACTCAAACCATTCTTAAGTACACAATTCATCGCTTTCCAAATAGATTTCCACTTGAAACAATGAAGATTTTCAAAAAATTTGCTCAAAACTGAGAAAACACTGATTAGTTTACCTAATCCCCCATCCCCAACCAAAAAATCTACATTGTCCTCAATGTAAAAGAAATAAGCATGTAATGCAAAAGAGACAATGAAAAGAAAAAGGAAGTGATGGAAAGGTAATACCTGAAGAAGGAATTTTGAGGTTTTTCTAATGGTCTCGGTGTGAAGATGGGTTAGCACAAAATTAAACCAACAGAAAGTAAACTAACTTAAACAGTAAAAAGAAAACTAACCTAAACAGCAGAAAGCAAACCATTCTAATCCTAAATTCTTTGAAAGCAAATAAATCTATCTATACCTCCGTCTGAGTAGGAGGTCAATCTTGGTAAATAGGATCAATCAGAGGTATGGACATATCCTCTGAATCAAATTTCTCAACAAATAGCTTTAATCGATGTCCATTCACTTTGAAAACATTGCCATTATTTGGATTCTGAATCTCAATAGCCCCATAAGGATAAACATTGTGAAAGGGCCTGTCCAACGAGATCGGAGTTTACCTGAAAAAAGATGTAACTGAGAATTATACAAAAGAATTTTCTAACTTGATATGAATGATTTTCAAAGAATGTGTTGGTCATGAAACACCTTCATCCTGTCCTTGTAAATTCTCGAGTTCTCATATGCATCATTCCGGATCTCTTCAAGTTCATTCAACTGAAGTTTGTACAGCGAGCCAATGTTGTCCAAATTGAAATTCAGATTATTAATATCCCAATAGGCCCTATGTTCCAACTCCAAGGGCAAGTAGCAAGCATTCCCATAGACAAGTCTAAAGGGAAACATTCCAATAAGAGTCTTAAATGCAGTACGATAAGCCCATAAAACATCGATCAAGCGGATTGACCAATCCTTACGGTCAGGGTTAATTGTTTTCTCCAAAATATGTTTAATCTCCCTATTGAAAATCTCAAGTTGCCCACTTGTTTGTGGGTGGTATGGAGTGCTCACTTTATGGGAGATGTCATATTTCTTCTTTAAGTTCATGAATGGCCTATTACAAAAATGTGAACCTCCATCATTAATAATGGCTTGAGGAGTTCCAAACCAGGAAAGGATGTTCTCTTTTAAGAATTTAATGACCGTTTAATGATCATTGTTCTGGCACGAGATCACTTTGACCCATTTAGTGACATATTCTACTGCTAGCAAAATATACAAATTTTTAAAAGATAGGGGGAATGGTCCCATGAAATCGATGCCCTAGCAATCAAATGCTTAAGTGATCAGAATGAGGTTCAAAGGCATCATATTTTGGCGAGACAATGCTCCTAATTTCTGACAACACTCACAAGCTTTGCAAAACTCATGAGTGTCCTTAAACATAGTAAGCCAGTAAAAGCTATATTGCAGAATTTTGGTTGTGGTCTTTTTAGCAGAAAAGTAACCACCATAGGCCTAAGAATGACCAAAGGAGATGACACTTTGGTGTTCATTGTCTGGAACACATCTCCTTAAGATTTGGTCTGGGCAATATTTAAACAAATATGGATCATCCTAGAAGAATTTGCATATCTTGTTAAAAAATCTTTTTCTTAACTTGTATTGTCCAATGTTTTGGCATGAAACCTGTAACAAGATAAATATCAATATCTGCAAACCAAGGTGAATGGAAGACTCTGAATAATTGTTCATCAAGGAACATGTCATTTATATCAGTTGTCTCAAGAAATCAGAGAGATCAAGGTGAGAAAGATGGTTAGCCACTACGTTCTCTACTCCCTTTTATCTTTTATTTGTAAATCAAATTCTTGGAGTAGGAGGATCCATCTTATCAGGCGGGGCTTAACATCATTCTTAGAAAGAAGATACTTGAGCACCGTATGATCTGTGTAGATGATGATCTTGAATCCGATCAAGTAGGACCTAAATTTGTCAAAAGCAAATACTATGGCTATGAGTTCCTTCTCCATAGTTGAGTAATTCACTTGGACAGGATTTAAAGTTCTACTTGTATAATATATAACATAAGGCATATTCTCTTTTCTCTGGCCTAAAATCGCCCTAAGAGCATAATTAGATGCATTACACATAATTTCAAAAGGAAGGTTCCAGTCAGGTGGCTACATGATAGGTGTAGTGGCTAACATGCCCTTGAGCTTAGAGAAAGATTCTTGGCATTGCTCAGTCCACTCGTATGGGACATCCTTTTGAAGTAGATTACATAAAGGATGAGAGAGGTGACTAAAGTCCTTTATGAATTGTCTATAAAATCATGTGTGTCCTAGGAGGGATCACAAGTCTCGTATGTTCTTGGGTGGAGGTTAGTTAGAGGTAAGATCAATCTTAACTTTATCTACCTCAATTCCCTTGGATGAGATGATATGTCCAATGACAATCCCCTTACGACCCATGAAATGACACTTCTCCCAATTTAGTACCAAATTCTTTTCCTCACATTGCTTCAGCACAATTTAAGATTCTACAAACAATCACTGCAGGATGAACCAAAGACAGAGAAATTGTCCATGAAGACCTCTAAATATTACCCCAACATGCCAAAAAAAATACTCAACATACATTGCTGAAAAGTGGCAGGAGCATTACATAGTCTGAATGGCATCCTTCGGTAAGTAAAGGTGTCGTAAGGACATGTAAATGTTGTCTTTTCCTGATCTTTAAGAGCTATGTCTATCTAGTTGTATCCCGAATATCCATCAAGGAAACAATAATAGGAATGACCTATTAGTCTTTCCAAGATTTGATCAATGAAGGACAGAAGAAAGTGGTCATTCCTTGTGACGGTATTTAACTTCCTGTAGTCAATGCACATTCTCTAACCAATAATGATTCTAGTTGGCATGAGTTCATTGTCGGCATTGGCTATGATGGTGATTTCGGACTTCTTAGGAACCACCTGAGTTTCACTCATTAGCTATCGGATATGGGGTATATGATACCCACGTCCAAGGGCTTAAGAACCTCAGCCTTAACCACTTCTTTCATGTTTGGATTTAATCTACATTATGGTTGCCGGGAGGTCTTCGCATTATCCTCTAAATAAATGTGGTGAGTACAAATCAAAGGATCAATTCCTTTAAGATCCGCAGTTGACCATCTAAGGGCTCATTTGTGCTCAACAAGAGTAAAGATAAGCATACTCTCATGTTCTTACACAAGGTGGGAAGAAATCACCAGCGGGTATGTCTCATCTTGACCTAAATAGACATATTTCAATTCAGAGGGCAAAGGTTTTAGGTCAAGTTTCGGTACCTTGAGGTTAGACAGTAGAGGCACTATATCAGTTTAGGGCAATTTTTCAAATTGTGGCCTCCACCGGTTAACTTCAAGTACTGGCATAGTATCAAGCATGACACCTATGTAAAGATAAGCATACTCTCCTATTCTTGCTCAAGGTGGGAAGAAATCACCACTGGGTATATCTCATCTTGACATATTTCAATTCAGAGGGCAAAGGTTTTAGGTCAAGCTTTGGTGCCTTGAGGTTAGATAGTAAAGACACTATATTAGTTTGGGACAAATTTTCAAATTGTGGCCTCTACCGGTTAACTTCAAGTACGAGCACAGTTTCAAGCATGACACATGTCTCCCTAATCATATCATCATCTAAATCATAATAGTGAGCTAAGCACGTCTCTAGAGGGTTAGAGGATAATGTTAGAAGTGTTCTATCTTCCACGAAAGAATCAATCAAGTTAACATTGTAGGCATCATCATCATCCTCAGCCTGTTTACTCATATTTAAAAAGATATTGAGCTCCAATGTCATATTCCTAAAAGACAAATTCATTACTTCATTCCTACAATTGATGATTGCATTTGATGTGGCCAGGAATGGGCGACCAAGAATGACAGGAATTTGAGTTCTTATGTCCACGATGGCTTGAGTATCTAGGACAATAAAATCTACTGGGTAGTAGAATTTGTCAACCTGGACCAACACATCCTCAATTATCCCTCTTGGCACATGAACTGAGCAACTAGCAAGTTGTAATATGGTCCGGGTGGGTTTTAATTCACCTAGACCCAGTTGTTCGTATGCTGAGTATGGGATCATATTTATCTCGCTCCTAAGTCAAGAACTATGTGCTCAATCCGGTAATTCCCAATTATACAAATAATGTTGGGCTACCGAGATCTTTGTATTTTTGTGGCACATCTTACTTTAGGATGACACTTACTTTTTCTATCAGAAAGATTTTCTTTTAAATATTTTGTCATCTTTTGGTCGTACACAAGTCTTTCAAAAATTTGCCATACGAGGGTATTTGTTTAACAACATCTAGTAGAGGAATGTTAACCTTCACTTGTTTCACCATCTCTAAAATGTCCTGAGAGTTAGAAACAGGTTTTGGTGCAATCAACCATTAGAGAAATGGAGCAATCAGCTTGCTTTGAAGTTCTGGTTATACCTCATGTAGAGCATCACTAAGTCTATCAATCTCATCTACATCCGGGTCCTTAGGCTTCTCAGCCCTTACTAAAATAAATTTATCAATTATCTTCCCACTTTTAAGAGTGGTGATAGACTTAGCTTACTCCATTAGATTTGAAGAGCTTGGTTCACTAAATTGTATTTTGGTTTAGGATTTGGGAGAGATTAGGCTGAAAACACCCCTCTCTCCCCAACTATTAAGTGTGACTTTATCCTTTGAATAGACGATGCAAGTGTTCCCAATGCTAATCTGATATCCTAGAATGCTTGTGCGTTATTTTGATTAAGTAGCTCTTGGTCTTGAATGTGTTTTAAAATCGGATCCTCTTGGAGTTTCCTTTAATCCAAGAATTGGATAAGGATCCCTTGAGGTGTAGCAGATTGTCCATTCCTCCAACTGAAATTTGGATGATTTCTCCAACTGGAGTTGTAGGATTTGAGGAGGTTCCTTTGAAATGACTCTGGTAGTTGTTTTTGCATTTGACTGCTCATTCAGTATTTCTTGAAAAGCAAGTATTGTTGGACAATTTTCAGTTATATGAATGTTGCAAGCACAAATACCGTAGACAACTTCCTTATACTTATCCTTCTTAAGTTCTATGGCTTCGAATTTCCTTGTGAGATTGGCCACTTTAGATTTTATATCATCATCATCTTTCAATAAGTATATCCCATCCTTCTCCTTTGATTGCGTAAACTTATATGTGGTGCTAGGTTTTGGGGAGATGTCCCACGATTGTGCAATTTCAGCAAGTTTATCAAAGTAGTCCCACACATCATCGGCATTTTTGTTCATAAATTCCCCATTACACATTGTATCAATAAATTGGCACATGAAAGATGTCAATCCTTCATGGAAGAAATTTGTTATGCGACATGTTTCAGAACCGTATTGTAGGCATGAACTAAAGAGATCCTTGAACCGCTCCCAACATTGGAAGAATGTTTCATCTTCATTTTGGGCGAAGTTCATGATCAACTTCCTAATGGTGTTCATCTTATGATATGGAAAATATTTCCCTTATCATGTCATTCCATGTGCCAATAGATTGTGGACATAGTGATTGCAACCACGTCTTAGCTTCTTCTTTCAAGGAGAAAGGAAAGAGTTTCAGTCTGACCATGTCCTCAAACACATTAGGAAAATATAAAGTGGCTATGAGCTCGTTAAACTCTTTCAAGTGTAGATATAAACTTTCCCATTCAAGTTCAAGGAACTTTGGAAGGAGTTGGATCACTCCTCGCTTAATATCCATATTTCCTATATTTTCTGGAAAGACCATATCGGAAGGGGTGCTCACCCCCGCCGGTTATAAATAGTCTCATAAAGTACGAGGCGGGGGTGCTTGATGCACCTCATTTTCATCTTGGATTTCCTCAACCTAAGGTTGAGGTGGATTTGGAGGTTGATTGACTAGTTGATTAGCAACCATAACTTCAATTAACTCCATGGATCTTGAGTGGTGTCTAATCTTGTGATGGATAGATAACCCCTCAACCAATCCTCCTTCACTCAAGAGACGTCGAGTGTTATCACGAACCCACTTGGGCATGAAACATTCTCAACCCTCAATTTCAGAATCTAACCTAAACCTAAAAATAAAAAGGGAAATAGAAATCTAGAAATAGAAAGAAAGAGAACTAGAAAGAAGTTACCAAATTAAAAGTTTCTATATTGGGATCCTACAAAAGAAAAAGGAAAGTGAATTAGTTTCTAAAAAGGAACTAAGAAAGCAACCTAGTTTCTAAAAACAAATTAGGAAAGTTTCTATCCTAGAATTAGAAAATAAATTGGTTTATAAAAATAAAAAAAGGAAAGCTTCTAAACCTAAAAATAGAAAGCTAAGTTATTTTATAAGATAATTCAGAAAAATCCTAACCTAAAAATAGAAAGCAGAAAAACTTAATCTTAAACTAATTCCAAACTAGTTAATCTCAAAAAAACGCAACCACTAATCCCCGACAACAGCGCCAAAAACTTGTTCACAACCCCAAATTTAGGGTCACGATGTAGTAATAATCTTGGTGAGACTGAGGTCGAATCCACAGGGACTAATCTTGTGTGTATTCTGAAAGTAACTAGAACTAGATCTAGAAGAAGATGTGAATCTAATTCTAAAGTAATTGAGAGAGTAATTGTGATTAAAGTAATTAAAACTTAAGAATTCAAAAGTGGGAAGTAGGGTTTCCAAGGATCCACTTGTAGTAATCAAGGTGATACTATGCTTGTGTAGGTGCTATAATGTATAAAGCACACTCTAATTTGTCAAATTTTAATAGGACAAAACAACTTATGATGTGGTTCGCACAATGTGATGGAAAGTTCACCTTCAAGTAAATTAAGATGGAAAGCTCAAGTTTCAAGTCTCAAGTTCATCATCTACTATGGAAACCAAGTATCAAGTACTATCCATAAAGTTGGAAAGCGCAAGCATAGGCACAAGTCATGAAGTTGGAAAGTTCAAGCCAAAATGAATTTAAGTTTTCTAGTAGAAGATCAACTGTGCACTATTGAAGGTTCAAGCTTTACACTTCAATGTCCAATTTTCTTAGGTATAATTGACCCTACAAAGACCTTAGACTTAGGTACTTTCAAATGATAAATATAAGGCCCGTATCCTGGTACCGTATCATTCCACCAACTCTAGCGATCCTCCCCATAGAATCCTGGCAACCCTCATCCTGTAGAGAACGATTGTGCGAGACCCTAAGTCGCATCCTGAAGACCTAGGTTGACTCAACCTAAAAGTTATACCCTCACAACCGCACCGTTATTGCGTTCCAATATCGCGTCTTGCGCACCAATATGATACTCAGGCTAGGAGTTGTGGGCCCACATATATTTCAAAGAAACGCCATGCGTTGCGAATCCCGAGAGATTCCAGAGAATCTCTACCCAAGCCTTTCCCATCAATCAATCAAGTACGACCCATCACTCACCCATACCACTCTCATCATCAAGTCAAATTAACCCATACTTATCCCATCCCTTTCTTACCAACAATGTAAGGCAACCCATACCCCATGCCACCTCATGCCCCCAAAAGTCAACCATGCCCATACCTTTCATGTCACCACTTCTTACAACACCTATTCCTCACTCATTCCATCTCATTTTTCCCTCTATTTCCCTAGCAACCAAGAGAGAAAAATAGTAAGGAGAGAAAGAGAAGCCAAGTGAAGACCCATCTCCTTACCACCCAATCTCAACATCCAACCATCTAAACTTCACCATCCACCATTAAAGAGAGAGCTTAGGAGCTAAGAAGTCCAAGGAGCCAAGAAGAAAGACCATATGTGGGTATTTGTAGGATTAGATTTAATTTTAGTGATGGGCCAAGTGGGGCCTACAGGTTGATGGTATGGATCCCATTTTGGACCCAAGGTGTGGCCAATGGCCCACCATGATTCATGTATGTAAACCCATGATGGGGCCATTCTCCATCGACCCCACCATGATGTTTATTTGATGCTCAACATGTAGAGATCATCTAGACCTTAAATTTGTGGTGGGGATGGTATCCCCACCTTGATTTTCTCATTTGAGGGCCCACATGTTTTGGGACCCATCTTGATGTATGTATTGTAGCTCAAGGGAGCTCATAGTGGCGGAGCTCCCTTCCACTACGTGCCTCTCTCCCTTTATCTCTCTCTTACCCTGTTGATGGCCACCTCGATGTATGAATTTTATCCCCATTGTTCATTTAGCGGACCAACCCGCTGTCCACCCTAGTGGGACATCCCCGCTATCCAACCGAGGCCCACCTTGCTGTTCGTTTTGGACAGGCCTAGACAAATGGGAAAACACAAATATTGGCTTGATTTAAGTGGGGTGGCCCACTCATGTGGGACCCACCTAATGTATTTCTATCCATACTGTCTAGCACATGGGATGGTGGGACCCACCTGATGTATGTTCTGTCCACATCATCCAGTGTCGGATGGTGGGACCCACTTAATGCACGTGTGGTATCCACACCGTCCAGCAGATGGCACGGTGGGATCCACCTTGATATATGTATTTTATCTTCACCATCCACCATCCAGCGTGGGATGGTGGGACCCACTGTTGTGTGTTGTATCCACCCTATCCAGCACGTGGGATGGTGGGAACCACCTAATGTATGTATTCTATATCTACGTTGTCCACTCAGTGGAGCCCATCCTCCATGTGTGAGGTCCACCTACTGTACGTGTGGAACCCACCATGATGCATTTTATCCACACCATCCAGGGTAATGGCCCACCATGATGTATTTTATCCATGTCATCCAAGGCAGAAGCCCACCATGATGTATTTTATCCATGCCGTCTAGGGCAGCGGCCCACCATGATGTATTTTATCCACGTCGTCTAGGGCAGCAACCCACCATGATGTATTTTATCCACGCCGTCCAAGGCAGCAACCCACCATGATGTATTCTATCCACGCCTTCCAGGGCAACGGCCCACCATGATGCGTTTTATCCAAGTCATCCATTGGTTGGACGCCCAACTGGCCCACCCAATGTATGTATTCTATATCTATGATGCCCATCTAGTGGGGCCCATCTTATAGGCATATTGTGTGAGGCCCATTGTGGTGTGGCCCACTTGTTGTATGTATAAGGCCCATTGTGATGTGGCCCACTTGTTGTATGTATGAGGCCCATTGTAATGTGGCCCACTTGTTATATGTATGAGGCCCATTAAGATGTGGCCCACTTGTTCTATGTATGAGGTCCATTGTGATGTGGCCCACTTGTTGTATGTATGAGCCCAATTGTGTTGTGTGAGGCCCATTTGATATGTAAGGCCCATTGTGATGTGATGAGGATCATTGTGATGTGCAAGGCCATGTGATGAGGCCTATTGTGATATGTGAGGCCCATTGTGACGTGTGAGGCCCACCATGAGTGTGTGTATTATATGCACACAATCCATTTATTTCTACAGACCGCCTTATGCAAGCCCACCATGATGTGTGTGTGGTACACGTACTATCCATCTAGTTCTAGAGATTTTAACGGTCGAGGGCCCCGTTGTGATTTTGATTCCAATCCCAAATGGACCGCACCTTAGGACAATGGTGGTTAAATGTCCATTGTTGTAAACTTCCCTAGGGCCCATTGTTAAGCCCATTTCTACCTTTACCTTATCGGGCTAACCCAAACCGTTGGGTCCCCATTTGTGTTAGTAATACCCATTGGGCTAAACCAAATCATTGGGCCCCCATTGGTGATGGTGCTTTCCACCATGACCTGTAGTAACTATCCAAACCTTGGAATCCACCTTGTGTACCGATCGGGCCCAATAGGAAGGCCAAGTTTATTACATGATAAGAGGGGGTGAGGAAGCCCGCTTATTGTACATAGTTTTACCCTCTCATCTCATCTTGTTGTATAGCTATTAGACTCACCCATGAGGCCCATTCTTAATGTAAGTATGACGCCTAGGCTATCCATTGTTTAATACATCATCACCCCTTGCCGTAGATGGATGAATATATGGAATCATATTTGGGCATATCCACTTTGAAGCTTATCTCGATTCATGGGTTAGATCCACCATCCTTATAGGGGACCCCACCTTAGGATATATGATATGCTAGTACCTTGAGTAGGTTATGATAGTCTAACATGGGCCATTTCGTATAGACTTTTATATGTCCAGTGGGGCATATTGTTTAGCCCCTACTCTTGTAAGTGACATACCGGTTAAGGCCGATCATCGCCTGCTATATCTGATAATCATGCTAGTATACTTAATCTAGTAGGACACACTGAGAACATGCTTAGTATTACATCATGATACATGCCCATACGCATCATTGGTATGCCTATTGTAAGGAATGATTGATCATAGCATATGCTATTGAGCTAAGATGTTTATGGAACTCCTTACGAGATGGAGTTGCCCCATATGATCATGCAGTACACGCAGGTTGATGCATGACTGGATGGTACGACTCATGCATCTTGTATTTTGTGTCACATGATCATTATACGCCATAGCAACACTAAGGTTGTGGCCTTCATAGGCATATCGTGGATGAGTAGATGGGACACTGAAAATATTTAGGACTCAACATATGGGCACTTTGGATGTCCGTGGGTGAAAGTCCCTAAACCCCCGTGGCGAGGGGATGCTCCAACGTCTAGACCGAGTGGATACATGAGTGCCCGAGTGTTGAATACTAGTAGGTCGCGTCTCCCACTATGTCATGGTCGGTTGGAAGGGGGTGTGGCATTATCTGCCCGAGTGTAGGGGCAAAGCTAGGCTGAGTTTGACCAGCTCGAAATGGGTCCACTATCGACATGCCAGGTAGATATTGGCAGACTACTGGTTAGGCGGGTAGTGAGGTCTCTTACACTCATTTAGTTACGCACAATGGGGCAGCAATCTGGTGTGGAGTGTACTAGACCCTAATGATATCCCAGAGATGTACGGTACTGGTATATGGACTTACTGAGTAGGAGTTGCGTACTCAACATTCGAATCATTCATTCATTCATTCACTATCCACTCGGGCTGGTGGTGCGTAACTAAATCATTATGTGTACCTTTGCAATGGTCATGATTTCGGTTGCATACGCAACCAACCCGAGATCAGGAGTTTACGACATTGAGTCTACTTATCCAAATTTAGGTATGGGACTGGTTTGGATAAAAGTCCCTTGTGATGAACCCCATAGCTTGCGATACCACGTACTATAATCTCAACTATACACTCCAGCTTTGTCATTTCTTTTACATTGCATACTACATTGCATCCTCTGCATATGACATTTGGTTTACTATTTTCTGCATTGCATGGCCTAAATAAGGCTGATGATATTCATGGACACATTACGATTTGCATATTATCCTCAACATATGATTAATATGGCTTAGCATTGCATAGTCGATCTTCATCGCATCTCAGCATATGACATTTGGCTTACTAAGCTTAACATTGCATAGCCGATCTGCATCACATCCTTAGCACGTGACATTTGGTTTATTATGTCCTTATATTCAAATGATTATGGACTTACCAGTATTTTCCACTTACTTTGATATTTATATGCTTGGCACATGCATTGCACACACATACACCACCCTCTAAGCTTCTCGTAAGCTTATGCACGACCATTGCATGCAAGTGATGTTAGGTCATAGTAGCATTGAGACATGAGCATGTGCTAGAGCTTTAAAGTTTTTATTTCATATATGAATTTCCCTTTTAGTATTGTACTTAAATGATTTTTATTAGTGGATATGTGGTGATGATGTTTTTGTGACATGGTTATGCTCCCTTACAAAAAAAAAAAAACTAACGCTAAAAATCTTCCTTGTAGGATCCCATGATCGAAATCTGGCATATGGGTGCCGGGAGTTAATAATGGGGTACTACGGAGGCTGTCGGCGCCAGATTCGGTGATCGACAATTTTGTGAGCCTAGTTTCTGAGTTTGGTCTGTGACAATAAACATATACGGGTTTTTATACTTTGGTTAGGCTTTAGTTTCACTAGTCTAAGCTATGGCTCGACCAGTCTAAGGTTATCTTCGACCAGTCCAAGTTCGAAATCCAAAAATTGGATATTTCTAGTAATTTCTCAACCAGTCGAGCAGACTGCTCGACTAGTCGAAAAGGCACTTTCGACCAGTTGAGGGGTGCTCGGTTTGAAGTCCAACAATTTTTTTGGCACCCTCGACCAATCAGCAGAACCTTCGACCAGTTAGTCGAAAGAATGTTTTATCCGATCGCATCCAAATTTTGAAATTTGGTTAGATCTTAGATGAGTCGAAGGAGACCTTAGATGAGTCGAAGCAACAGCATTTCAGCCTATAAATAGAGGCCTTTTCTTAATCTGAAATTACTCATCCAATCTAAGAAAAGCCTTCATTTAGAAAGAGAGAAGTCCTCGCTATCATCAAGCTAGTGTACGATATTTTATATTTTTGTTTATGTAGCTTTTATTTCGATTCCTTGATCTCTTCTTTATGAATCTTACTTTTTTTAAAAGAAAAAAAAGAGAGTAATCACTCTTTTTGAGATCTTAAGGAATTCAAACAAGTAGCCCTTGATTTGAACTAAATTAAAATCAATCTAAAACCTAGAACCTTTGTCTGTGTTACTGGACATTGAACATTCTACTTTAAGCGAAGTTGTTATACAGGCTGCTTCAAGAACGACTTCAAAGAGAAGATAAGCATCATTTTATATCTTTATACTTTTGGTTTCTTTGAGATATCTAGAAAATCTCATATATTGGTTTTGACTAAGATAGCTAGAAAATCTCAACGTGGGGTTTTATTTGTGATAACACTTCCCACTATAACTCCTGGAGTTTGTGGTGAATGATTTAAGTTTTGTATCTGTGGTAAATGATTATAATTTGTTTATGCATACATTGTAAGACCCAGTCCATTCTGCACTATTTCTATGCCTATGTACACGATGATCGACGATCTTGGCCAGACCTGAACTAGTCGTGCATAGTGCACACCCAACTGACCAGAACCCTAAGACTTCGAAACCTATTTCATATCGACCGCCCCATCGCCGCGATCACGAAGGTACCACCCGTGCATCTGTACGACACTCTGTTAGTGAGATACACCATGAAGAATCGTTGGAGTATCATGTGCGTATGACGCCATATATTGCATTCCACACATGTGCATAATACATGCCATGCACACATGTACCATGCCACACATGGGTGAGAGAATCTCTACCCATGTATGTGATGTCACACACTCATACCATCCCTCTCTCATGTGCACCCCAAAGTCAACTCTTCTCCATACCATATCCTATGTCTGACCTCATCACACCATAACATCCCATGCCCCTTTAATCCACCATTAATTCATAATCATGCACAAATTCCCATAATCCTAGCCCAAACTAATATTAATCACATTAATCTAAACCTAACCACATTTTTATCCATTTCTCTACAACTAGTCCTCCATCCCTTAGCATTTTCACCATTTTTTGCAATAAGGGGAGAGAGAGAGAGAGAGAGAAATGTGATCTTGGTGGGCCACCACTAACTCCATCAATCCCATCCCTTCCTTCCATCTCAACCATCTATCTTAACCATTAAGGTGAGTACACCCACCCCACTCATTCTTATTTTGTTTTCATTGTGTTTATGTATGGTGGAGATGATGTTAATGATAATGATGTGATTAATGGTGTGGATGCATAGGAGAAGACCAAATATATATATATATATATATATATAAAATTTATTATAGACTTCATGTGAGACCCATTACTAGTGGGCCCCACTAGAATGTTTGCGTCCCATCCAAACCTCCAAGTAAGGCCCATTAGGCTAGCCACACACACACACACACTTGCGCACACGTTCACATCACACCACAACTAAATCAATAAATAAATAAATAAAAAGAGAGGGAAGGCTGATTGCTGCCAGCGTCCAGAGGACCCTGCAGCAACCAGCGTCCCAGTAGATTCAAAGAAGGGAGGGGTTGTGGGATCATAACCCCCCCCCCCACATGACATATGTGTTTGATCCACACCGTTCATTCAATTTCCCAGCTCATTTAGGGCATTGAGCCAAAAAATGAAGCCAATCCAAATCTCTACGGGCCACATTATAGAAAATAGTGATATTAATGATTCTGACTATTGAAAATCTGTTAGGGCTCGCTGTGATGATTTTGTACGCCTAAATGTATCGAATATTGGGCTCATTAGACCCGTCACAAGCTAGAGAACCCAGCAGATGAACTAGATCGTCATGATGTGGGCCCCATGTCACTCCCTAAACTCAGAAACCGATCTCACTGAATTCCCAATCACCAAATCTGGTGCTGACAACCTCCATAGTACTCCATTCTCGGCTTCCAGCACCCATACGCCAGATTCTGATCCTGGGATCCTACAAGGAGGATTTTTAGTGTGAATTTTTTTTTTTTTTGTAAAAAAGCATAACCAAGTCACAAATGACAACAACAACAACAACACCACATATCCACTAATATAAATATTTGAGTATAATGCTAAAAGGGAATACATAAATTTTTAAAAAAATCTCCAAAGTGATCTGCCACAAGCTCCTGCCTCAATGCTACTACAACCTAACGTCACCTGCACGCAACAGTCATACATAAGCTTACAGAAAGCTTAGAGGATGGTGTAAGTGTGTGTGCAAGATAAGTGTCAAGCACACAAATATCAGAGTAAGCAAAAATACTAGCAAATCCATAAGTCATACAATATCAGAGTATGTAATGCAGATCGGCTATGTGAACGCGGAGTTATAGTGAACTAAATATCAGATGACGAGGATGCAATGTAATATACAATTCCTAATGAACCACGCTAACCATCAGCCTCATATAGGCCATATAAATACAGAAACATAGCAACCCAAATGCCATATGCTGCGGATGTAATGCAATATACAGATCCTGACGAGTCTATAATACCATCAACCTTATTCAGGATATGCAATATAGAAGCATAGTAAACCAAATGCTATGTACTGAGGGTGCAATGCAATATGCAGTGCAAATGAAATGACTAAGTTAGAGTGTGGAATAGGGATGATAGTACGTAGTATTGTAAGCTGTGGGGTCCATCACAAAGGACTTCTATCCAAACTAGTCCCATACCTAAATTTGGATATCTATACTCAATGTGGTAAACTCCTAATCTCAGGTTGGTCGCATGCCAAACCGAAATCCTGACCATTACGAAGATACACATAATGATTTAGTTGTGCACCACTAGCCCGAGTGGATAGTGAATGAATAAATGAATGGGCCAAGTGTTAAGTACGTAACTCTTGCTCAGCAAGTCCACATATAACCACCACAACGCTTCTGATATAGAATAAGGTTCCACCACACTCTATGCACAGTCGCCTGCCAGCACAGTAGTCTGCCAACCACTGGTAGCTCGCCTAGACCCTTAGGTCCCGCCCACATCAGCGTCCGCCCACGTGTGCAATAGTGACGGGGCATCAAAGTATCAGAACCATACATCCCTAGGATATCACGGGGGTCTAGTACACTCCACACTAGTTGCCACCTCCTTAGCTGCACAACCCAGCAAGAGGAAAAGACCTCACTACCTGTTTAATCAGTAGTCTGCTAATACATACCTGGCTTATCAATAGCGGACACATTTGCGAGCTAGTCAAACTCAGCCTGGCTTACAGCTCCCTCACTTGGGTGGATAAGGCCACACCCCCTTCTAACCGACCACGACACAATGAGAGATGCGTCCTAATAGTATACGGCCCTCATGCGCTCATATATCCACTCGGTATATACGTTGAAGCGCCCCCTCGCCACGGAGGTTTAGATACTTTCACCCAAGGACAACTAACGTGCCCAGATGCTCGGACCAAACATGTTTGGTGTCCCATCTAGCCATCCACGACATGCCTGTGGAGGCTACGGCCCTAATGTCTCTAGGGTGAATAGTGCTCATATCAAAAAATGCGAGATGCATGAGTCATACCATCCAGTCATGCATCAAATCTGCGCATACCGTGCGCTCATGTGGGGCAACTCCGTCTTGTAGGGAGTCCCCTAAATATGTCTCATGGGGCGGTGTGGATGATATATACGTGACACCGAGGTCCTAGCAACTAGATACAAGGATAAGATATGTCTCATGGGGTAAGTCAAGTGGGTGTACCACAAGGTGAGTTAAGAGGGTGAATCTATGTGCAGCAAGTGAGCTTCCTCAACCTCTCTATTATGTAATAAGTTGGGCTACATCTGGTGGGTCCCACACATGTGGCCCACCAGCCTTAGACAAAGCTGATGTTTATGATAATCCCCACCATCCATGACTTACTGGATGTCCCCTGGACGGACGGCCTAGATGCACCCGTCACAAGGTGTGGGGTCCAAGTCAGCATGGCCCACCAGTGTTTAGGATCAAGCTAATATTTGTGCTTTCTACCGTCCAGCCCTGCTCGATGTCCATTTGACAGATAGTTTGGATAAAACCCCTCATAGTGGGCTTGCTGGCCCTGGACGGTCGGAATCACATAAATTATGGTGGTCCATAACAGGGGAAAGGAGAGAGAGAGAGAGAGAGAGAGAGAGAGAGAGAGAGAGAGAGAGAGAGAGACAAGCGGTGATGGGGGGAGCTCTGCCACTATAAGCTCCCTTCTATGATACAATGCATACATCAAGATGGGTCCCAAATCATGTGGGCCTTAAATAAAAAATTAAGATCTAATGCTATGACCACCCACCAATTTCACTTCTTCTTGGCTCCTTAATCTCCCAAGCTCCTAAGCTTCCTCTTTAATGGAGGATGATGAAGGTTAAAGGGTTAGATGATGAGATCTTGGGGTAGGAAGTAGGCCACACACTTGGCTCTCCTTCTCCCTTGGAATGATTGGACGATTCTTCCCTTTGGGTTGCTTGGGATGGGTAGAGAAGATGAGAGAGAGGATGGGTTGTTGTAAGGGAGATGGGATGGAGTGATGGGTGGTATGGGTTGTGTAAAAGAGTGACATGAGAGGTATGGGTTGTATTGACTTTTGGGTGAGAGAGGGATGGATGTGATAAAATGTGTACTTGTCTTATACTGATTGATTGATGTGATGTTTGGGTAGAGATTCGTAATGGGCGACGTTTTCCTCAAAATATGTGCGGGTCCACAACTCCTAGCCTGGGTATTGCATTGGCATGCAAGTCACGTTGGAACCGTGGCAACGGCGTGGTTACTAGGGTACAAGTCTCAGATCGAGTCAACTTAGATATACGATATGCAACTTAAGGTCGTGCGCAAACACCGATTATAGGTCGCGTGTTGCCGAAATTTGACAGGGAGGATCATGGAAGTCTAAGGCACGTTACGGACTAGGATACGGGCCCTACACCCCACCTATGAAAAATCACATATAATACAGTGTTTCTTTAATGGACTTAGTTCCATCGGTGCCTAGAACTTCAGACGCAGGTGGGTTTCATCTAGTCACTGTGGCTTACCACACGCTTTCATCAATGGACCTCAAAAGGATCCTCATCCTAGCTTTCCAATAGGCATAATTAGAGTCATCAAATGGTGGTGGCCTAGTGATAGAGAAGCTATTAAATTTTGACATATTAGGAGCTCGAGATTGCTTAGCTCAGGAAATTAATCCAATGGAATGAACTATTAGGCCCTGATACCCTTTGAAAAGGGCAAGCTCCAAGTCCTAGAAGGGGGGTGAATAGGACTATGCCAAATAAAAACTAAAATGTGGAAAGTAAACTCAAATTACAGAAATCTAAAGCAACCTCAAATGCACAAGTATTGAGAGATTAATACAAACGTTGTTTTAAGGACAACCTTACACTAAAAACCAATTATAAGGCCCGTATCCTAGTCTGTACCGTTCCTTAGACTTCCACAATTCTCCTCATCAAATTTTAGCAACCCGTAACATGTAATCGGTGTTTGCGCGTGGCCTTAAGTCGCATCCCATAGATCTAAGTTGGCTCGACCTAAGACTTATACCTTTGCAACCGCGCCATCATCGCGGTTCTAACGCCGCGTCTTGCGCACTGATATGATACCCAGGTTAGGAGTTGTGGGCCCATGTTTACTTTGAAGAAAAACACCGTACATTGCAAAACCTAAGAGAATCTCTCCAAACATCACATCAATTAATCAAAGTACAACCCATCACTCACCCATACCTCTCTCTTCACCAAGTCAAATGAACCCATACCTATCCCATCCCTTTCTTACCAAAAAGTCAAGGCAACCCATACCATCCATGTCACCTCCTCATACAATACCCTCTCTTCTCTCATTTCTCTCTTCACTCCCAAGAAATCCCAAGGGAGGTGACCGTCTAAGCTCCAAGAGAACCTAGGTGTAGCCCACTTCCTACCCCAAGATCTCACCATCCAACCCTTCAATTCTCATCATCCTCCATCAAAGAGGAAGCTTAGGAGCTCGGGAGATCAAGGAGACAAGGAGCTAAATCGGTGGGTGTTCATAGCACTAGATCGTGATTTTGATTTAGGGCCCACATAATTTTAGACCCATCTTGTTGTATGTGTTATATATGGGCTACCTAGGGGAGCTCATAGTGGTAGAGCTCCCCCACCTCACGTCTCTCCCTATCTCTCTCTTTCCCATCTTATGGCCCACCATGATGTATTTTTATCCATGCCATCCACCACGTGGAATACATCGCTGTCCAAGTGGGGCCCACCTCGCTGTCATGTCCGGGGCCCACCATTGTTATTTGTTTTGTGCTGGCCTGGTGTAACGCTCTAAATTCTGAGGGTCGAGCAAAGCTCAACTCCCGAGATCCAATACATCACTTATGCAACATAGATAATGATGTTTAAATGTTGTCCATATTAGTGCATTAAACATTTGTGAGATTACACTAAATCAGCATATCATACTCCAGAGATAACTAAATTAGGCAAGCGGAAGACTAAGATAGATATATAATATATATAAGTGTTTCTCAATCCCCAGAGTATGAGTATGTCACCAAGCTGAATATAGACATGTATTGTTCCAAAATTTACAAAATATCAAGTGTAAACGTCCAACTAATCCATAGCCCTGTAATCCCGGCAACGCAGCTTTAGGTCTACATAGACCCACCTGAGAGCTACACGTAGGAGAACTCCTCCTCATCTAAGAAATTTGGCTCCATCACGTAAGCCTCATCGTCATCTACAACTAAAACAGAGTTTGGTTGGTGTTTTAAAACACCGTTCCAGAGTGGGAGTGAGTGATTAACTCAATGGTACTATAAGGCAAAGGTTAATATGTTATCAATTCAATCGATGCCTAATAATATCGATCTTCTCTGAGGTCACCTATACTAAATCTAGGCCAATCAAACTCTTCTCGCCAACCTCTGCTCAACAATGCGGTGCTCGACATGGACGCCCATATAAGGCCTCGTAGGGAGTCATGTCCATGCTTGCTTGGAAGCTGTTGTTATAAGGGAACTCAGCATAGGGAAGACAGTCATCCCAATTGTCTTTCAAATCGAGCACACATGCCCGCAACATATCTTCTAACACCTAATTTACCAGTTCCGTCTGCCCATCAGTCTGTGGGTGGAACGTGGTACTGAACTTCAGTTTCACTCTCATTGCTTCTTGGATTCGAGTCCAGAAGATAGATGTGAATCGTGTGTCTCGATCTGACACAATTTCCATAGGATTTCCATGCAACTGTATGATTTTCTTATTGTACAGATTGGCTAAATCGTCTGCTGAGTTTGAAACTCTAATCGGGAGGAAATGGGCTAATTTTGTCTATCGGTCCACAATTACCCAAATGGAGTCATGTCCCTTCCTCGTCTTCGGTAACCCGAAAATCAAATCCATAGATATGAAATCCCATTTCAATTCAACTATGGGCATGGGTTGAAGTAATCCAGGAGGTCAGTGATGTTCGGCCTTGACCTACTGGCACATGAGACAACGGGATACATAATCTGTTATATGGGCCTTCATGTTGTCCCACCAGTACAAATGCTTCATCTCTCGGTACATCTTCATACTATTAGGATGCATTGCCATCCTCGAATTGTGAGCGGCTTCTAGAACTTCCTTCCTCAAGTCATGGAGATTCGGGACGCACAGACGGTAATGATATCTCAAACCTCCATCTAGACCAACCCTCCATTCAGAGTTTGTACTGTCACTCGCTCATTTCCTCAGCTTCACCAACAGTTAATCTTCCTTCTGAGCCACAATAATTTGGTCATCAATAAGTGGCTGTATGTGGATGTGTGCGACGCTCTCGAACGGCTCCTCTACTGTAATCTTTTACTTGAATTCTCACACAAACTCTACCATATTTCATTCTTCTATCATGAGCGGAGCTGCAAATTATATTATCTTCTTACGACTCAACGCATCTACCACAAGGTTAGCCTTACTAGGATGGTAGGAAACCTCAAACTTAAAGTCTTTCAAGGTTTCCATCTAACGTCGTTACCTCATATTCAGGTCTCTCTGCGTGAATATATACTTGAGGCTCTTGTGGTTATAAAAGAGCTCAAACTCCTCTCCATAGAGATATGTCTCTAGAGCCTTAAACAAAGATGATAGCCACTAATTCCAGGTCATGCGTAGGGTAGTTTTCTTCGTGTTTCCTTAACTGTCACAATGCATAGGCAATCACTCTGTCCCTTTGCATAAGAACACAACCCAAACCAACACGAGATGCGCCGGTGTATATCGTATATCTGACCCTTGATCTAGCAATACTAGTAAGGGTGCGGATGACAACTTGCCCTTCAGTTCCTAAAAGGCTGCTTCTGCTTTCTCATTCCATGCAAACTTAAGATCTTTTCTAGTGATCTGAGACAATGGTCTAGCTATCTTGGAAAAATCTTTAATGAATCAGCGATAGTAGCCTGCAAGTCAAAGGAAACTCCTCACTTCAGTAACCGAACCAGGCTATTCCCAGTCCTGTGTCGCGGTCACCTTGACAAGGTCCATAGCAATTCCTTCCTTGGACACCACGTGTCCCGAAAACTTGACTTCTTCCTTCCAGAAGTTGCATTTCCGGTTTTGAGCAAACAACTACTTCCTGAGAGTATCGAAGACTACTCGCAAGTGCTCTTCGTAATCTTTCCGACTCTTGGATATATCAAAATGTCATCTATAAACATGATGACGAATCGGTACACATACGGCCAAAATACCCTATTCATGAGGTCCATGAATATGCCCAGTGCATTTGCAAGTCCAAACAACATCACAAGAAATTCTTAGTGCCTAAAACTGGTTCTAAATGTTGTTTTCTTCACAAGTTCATCCCTGACGCGCAACTGATGATACCCTGACTGTAACTCGATCTTTGAGAAATATTGTGTCTCTTTTAACTAGTCGAACAGATCATCTATCTTGGGCAATGGGTACTTGTTCTTCACTGTCACTTAGTTCAACCTGTGATAATCAATATACAATCGAAGCGATCCGTCCTTCTTCTTTACAAACAATATAGGTGCTCCCCAAGGAGATACACTCGGTCGTTAAAACCTAAATCTAACAGATCATCGATATGTCTCCTCAATTCCTCCATTTCATAGGGAGGCATGCGGTACGTCGGTAGAAAAATGGGTGTCTCACCAAGCACAAGGTCGATAGTAAAGTCGATCTTGCGTGGAAAAGGTAGTCCAGGTATCGTCCTGAACACATCCGTGAAATCTTAGACTATAGGCATGTCTCCAAGTGATGGAACATCAACATTTTCTAGCAAGGTAGCATAACAACTAATGTGGTAGTGCCAACTAACCTGAACTGGAAAAGTAAAGGTTGTGTTTTCAGGCTCGTAGGCTGTCACCAATCTAGTCTCGCAATCAATTTCTACCTTCATCTTGGTGAGCCAATCCATACCAAGGATGACATCGTAATGATATAGTGGGGTAACAATCAGGTCAACGAGTACTGTTCTGCTTCCTAAGTCTATCGAGTAATCCTTACAAATCTTGGTAGCGTCTGAGAAGGTCCCTGTGGCAGTAAGGATTCTCACCCCAATCATAAGAGTAGTTTCCAACACTAGTCGCTTGACTATTGTGCATGATATTATTGAAATGGTAGACTTAGTATGCACCAACAGAAATATGAGTGTACCTTGTATGTGGGCAGTGACTTCAAAAGTTAATGGTATTGCGATAGCTGACTCGGATGCTTCAGCTATAAGCGCATGTACACATGTTTATTGTGGATGATTCAGTTGTGCTACCATAGGTCATTGAGGCAGCCTACTTCAAGGTACAGGTGGTCGGTAGAATGGCTATGCTAGTAGTGTCGATCGTAGAGGTGGGGCTGATATAGCTTATGGTAACTAATGGTTGATCTTCTAAGGCTTAATAATAAGTGTTTATATGGCCCATCCTCTTAGAGTAGGTGCACCACAAATCTGATCACCTCGACTGGGTCGGTGGAGCCATAAGCCTGGGAGGCGAATCGGCACGTGGCCTCTTGTCGATGAATGGTCGGTTCGGCAAATCAAGTCAAGGCCTCGGGCCCATGGGTATACGTGCATGAGATAGTCCATCCTTCTCAGCTCGCAGGGACATGTTCACTAGCTCAGAATAGTTGAGAATGCTAGCGCAACACATCTTTGTGCGGATATCGGGCCGCAGACCCTCAGAAAATCGTCGTATTCTCATTGGCTTGTCTACTAAGATCAAAGGAGCATATCTGGCTAGCTCTGTGAAGCAGTTCTTATACTCAACCATGGTCATTCCTCCCTGTTGGAGGCAAAGAAACTCACCCTCCTTTTCATTACGATAAGTGAGGGGGAAGTACTTCCCATATAAGTGGGTTTGGAATGTGTCTCATGTCCACACATATCCAGCGGGAACTGTTCGTAGAATGTTGGCCACCAGAGACTGGCCTCCTTCTCGAACATATAGGTCACAAGTTCCACTTACTCTACCTTAATATAGTGCAATGGCTTCAGCATCTTGGATATACGATCTAACCAGTATTTAGCCTCCTCGGGTCGGTGAGTACATGCAAAGGTAGGAGGACGGAAGCAATGGAAGTGTTCAAATAAACCACTGGTATTCATATTCCCAACAGGCTGCACAGGTGGTGCGGGCGGGACCATATTCATGTTCTGGGCAATGGCCCCCGTAATAGTAGCTAAAAACTGCTGCTGCTGCTGCATCAAAAACATCATCTGCTCCAATCTATCAGGAGGAAGAGCCGGCTGAGGTATGTGTGGCATCGACGTAGACACAAGGTTCTGCTCTAGAACCTGTGGTGCACAATGTGTTGGCCCATTGGTGGGGCCAGTGGCCGGTTATGAATCCGTCATTGTGTAACTATTCGGGCCCAAGCTGGGGTCCGTATGGCTATCGCTTAGGGGAGGTGCCCTGTCAATCGATCCGCCAAGTGCAACACGTGTCATATTCCAAGTGGTTTTCGGAGGCATTCCCTATATACAACAGAGGGTGCAATATGTGTGAGACTTAGAATAATATTACTCAATTTCCCAAACATTCTACACATTCCAATTCAAAAGAGCTTCATGCATTCCATTTAACCAAAAATTGTCACAATACATGAGATGTAATATTACATGAATCATGACAGAAGATGCATGTGAGCTAATCTAGTAAAAGTTTCACACCAACTACTCTAACATATAACTAAGCCTACTAAGGCTATTACATAGAAAGCAAGAAACAAACCAAACCAAAAGATGACTGCAACATAAGTCTAGTCCTCTAACTCTGGCGAAGGTGGAGGCGCACCCTTATCCTGCATACAGCATAGGAGGGCCTTCAGGGTGCGAGACATCTTCTTGCATTTTTATTTCAAGTAAGCCTGATTCTCTTCGAGCCTTTGCTTCAATTCGGCCTAGGTCTCCTTGACCTCCTGTCTCAGGGCAGCTTAGTTCTCTTCAATTTGAGCCATGCGTGCTTCTAAGGCGGCCCGATCACGGCGGTGCTCATGTGTAGTAGGAGGAGGTCCCCCATCAGAATCTTGGGACTCCTCTTCTTCATCATTTCCATCTTCCTCACCGCTTTCCTCTTCAATACCTTCTTCATCTTCACTCCCATCATCCTCTTCACTTCTTCCTCTATCTCATCCTCGAATTCATCAACCTTTCTTGTCACTACCTGGGGCCTATGCCCATATTGTTGAGTGTAGTGTCACTGATGATATGGATCAGGGCATGGTTATCCATGTGGAGTCAAAAACTAAAGTTTCGGGCGATCTTACAAATAAGCTGACTGAAGGGAAGTGAGGTATCTCCCCATGCAGATCATGCAGTACCCACAATCTGAGATAAGAAAAATGTAAGCAGGCATAGTTTGTCTCCCTGACTAGCTCTATATAAGAAATTCACCATGAGCCGCGCACATTCCGTGCGATTACTCCACCTAGGATATACATTATACGTGAATATGTGGTGGAGCAAATGGAAGTCATTCATCATTTTGGTAGCTACAAGGCTATTTCCTTTCCTCCATCGCATAAGTCGACCGCAAAGAAAATGCATGCGGCAATTTCTTTCTCGTTCATTGGCAAGGTTTTTCTTACTAGCATGTACAAGTCCATGCTCCATACCCATGATTCGAGCCACCACATCTACATTGACTATGGCTTCCTCTCTTCCCAAAGGGATAGTAAACTGAAGAGGCTCCAATATTGGGTTTCGTATATGAGCGTAGAAGGCCCATACGATGCCTTCACTCGCATGAGTATTCCCCTCAAATATGGGACCCCACCCACTTTCTAGGAGCATGTCCATCACTAGGTACAGTCCAAACAGCTTTTCATCAACATGAGCCTTAAATACAACTTTACGGTCATGGAACTTACCTAGTCTGATGCCCGGCAGTAGAGATCTTTCGATGGGGATCCGCGGGTCAAGATCCCGTTTTGATCTTCTCTCTCTCTCAGCACTCATACTTGCTTCGATGCCCATCTTCTTCTTTGAATGGGTTGGGCGGCTAGGCCCGGCTTCATCCATGGAGAGGGAGAAAATAGTAGCAACTACCTCAAAAAGAGCCATGGGGTTGGAAAAGCTTGAAAGGTGAGATGAGTTTGTGGATTTTGAGGGCTATGAGACACAAAAGAGAGCTTTTATACTCAAATAGGTAGGAAATGGGAAGATGGAGGGTTGTAAGAAAGGAATTTTGAGGAAAAATGGTGGAGGATGGGTGTGTAATGTAGAAGAAGAAGAAGCTTTGTGTATAGAAGGGAGATTTGAGAGAGAAAAATGTGATTTTGGAGGGGTTTGGAGGGTTTAGAAAGAGTGAAATGCAGTGGAATGAAGTTAGGGGAGTAAAATAGAGGGCCCCACACATGTTATAAGGCCCACACATGTGGGTGAAGGTGGTGGGCCACCAGAACCAAGGGCCCGCCGCAACCCACTAGAGGTGCGGGCGGCACACCACCGACTGGGCGGTGCCATCGTGCCCTCCCTAAACTGACGGTGGTGGCTCCGCCTGGGGGGGTGGCCACCCCCTCCCGGGGTGCCGAAAATGTGTGGGATACCCCCTAGGTCACACTGTAATTTATGGTTTGGGCTCCCATGCCTGTGAGATGCATTTTTTTCGGTCCATCTCGCACATATTCACGCCTTTTAGCGTGCTTCAAGTTTGGGATTTGCCGACTAATAGCTTAAACCCATTGATTGATGGTCTAAAAAGGAATTGAGATCATTTCATATAATCTCAGATACATACAGGTTACATTTCAACTTTCAGTTTTGCCTGTCGGTGAAACTAGGGATCCTACGATCATTCCTATTTTCATTGCCCCATCCTAAGTCAAAGTACGTCAGTGTGCATCATGTTACCATAACCCAGGTCCAGTTTAATCCAAATCATACTCTAATACCAACTTGTAACGCCCCGAATTCCGAGGGTCGAGCAAAGCTCAACTCCCAAGATCCAACGCATCACTTATGCAACATAGATAATGATGTTTAAATATTGTCCATATTAGTGCATTAAACGTGAGTGGGATTATACTAAATCAGCATATCATACTCCAGAGATAATTAAATTAGGCAAGTGGAAGACTGAGATAGATATATAAAGTATATAAGTGTTTCTTAATCCCCAGAGTATGTGTATGTCACCAGGCTTAATATATACATGTATTGTTCCAAAATTTACAAAATATCAAGTGTAAACATCCAACTAATCCATAGCCTTGTAATCTCAGCAACGCAGTTCTAGGTCTATATAGACCCGCCTGAGAGCTACATGTAGGAGAACTCCTCTCCTCGTCTAAGAAATCTGGCTCCGTCGCGTAAGCCTTATCATCATCTGCAACTAAAACAAAGTCCGGTTGGTGTTTTAGAACACCATCCCAGAGTGGGAGTGAGTGATCAACTCAGTGGTACTATAAGGCAAAGGTTAACATGTTATCAATTCATTCAAGCAATAATGATAAAGCAACACAACAATCACTTCCTAATTACTCCTGTTAATGTAGGAATGATACGCAGTAATGATGCATGCCCTTGCCTACACTCCTTCAGCGACTTCATCTGACAATCACGCATGGCAAACTCACTAAACGTGCGCTTCCTCACCAAAGCACATGCAATGTGGTGCATGGTCATGTTAGCCATGTAATTGATTAGGATTATTCATATCGTAGATTCGGGAAGCTAAAGTACCTCCCTTCATATCATTAACCCAAACGGGGATCCATCTAGGGTCGTCAATCCTAATTAATCACATACGATAAGCAAGTTGTAGGGCATCACCCCTAATGAAAGCAGTGGATAGCCAAGTTCAATTGATTATACTCGAGGTCACTATGGGAGGTTCATCACCTAAACGTAGGCCGACAGCTTGAATACAGTGTCCCATACACCACCATATTCGGCTCACGAGTTTGGGTTACTCACTAGTCACTACAGGGAGGCTCGTCACCCCAGCATAGGCCGACAGCTCGACCACGGTATCCCATCACTACCATGCTCGGCTCATGAGTCTTAGCGAATTGTGGTACCATGGTTGAGATGGGTTTTACATTGGTAAGTGGTACCTTTGATTTAAGCAGTAGTGTCCATACATGGTAAACACAAATAGGCCAATCGGGTTATTTGACAAGTTTAATTGGTATGAGCGCATGCTGAATTAATCGACATGGAGCACATAAGCACTCCATATGGCCTAACCACTGTCAACAATCACCGTACAACTCAGATTCGTCGAACTTATCCAACGTGGCGAGACTAGTTTGGTCACTCAATCAGGAACCATTACCAATTACCTGGACTACGTATTAGTCCCAAGCATACTCAAATATAATAGGTATTCACATGTGATAGTTAAAATAACATTTAACAAATAATTCAAATATAAATCCCATTTAAGCATTTTAACAAACACATTGAACATGTTATTATACATATGCATTTCATCCATGAATCACGTAGTAGCAATTTAGATTGGATGAAGGAAACTATAAATATTGATAAGGTAGTTGAGAATCCTATCTCAATACCCTCATTAAATATAATTCATTAAGCATTTTCTCAATCAGAAATTTTATCAAACACTTAGACTACACATTTCTACATACATGAAATAAATTAGTTATAACATATATTATGGCAAATCCTTTCACAAAGGAGTTATCATACATACCAAAAACATGGATTCTAGGTTAATAGTTACAGATCATAATCGCAAGTTCATTCAAATATTTCAATAAACACATGGAATGCATTATATATTCACATAGTTCACACACATGTATAATTTATCGAATACATTGTAACTAAGATCATATGGCAGCAATCAAGTCAGACATAAATCATTACTGACATTGAAAGCCTTAAAAACCATAACCTAAATGTTTATAGTCCGCACCTTTCGTCGGTATTCTCCTTTCGAACTCGGTTCGAACACTATATTCCCGTAAACTGAACGTTGGACACCTAGGCAATGATTATAGACCAACCCTCCATTCGGAGTCTTCACTGTCACTCGTTCATTTCCTCATCTTCACCAAAAGTTCATCTTCCTTCTGAGCCACAATGATTCGGTCATCAACAAGTGGTTGTACGTGGATGTGTGCGATGCTCTCAAACGGCTCCTCTACTATAAGCTTTTTCTCAAAGTCTCGTATAAACTCTACCATATTCCATTCTTCTATCATGAGAGGAGCTGTAAATTCTATTGTCTTCTTGTGGCTCAACACGTCTGCCACAAGGTTAGCCTTTCCAGGATGGTAAGAAACCTCAAACTTGAAGTCTTTCAAGGTTTCCATCTAACATTGTTACCTCATATTCAGGTCTCTCAATGTGAATATGTACTTGAGGCTCTAGTGGTCACAAGCAGTTGTGGGTCCCACCAGCTACCTACGTGCTGTACTAACGTCAGGAAGTTCTGTGGGTCAGATCGTGAGGTATGTTAGATCCAAACCGTCCATCCACCCTACGAGCTCATCTTAGCCTTGAGACGAGAAATATAAGATAGATCTATCTATCAGGTGGACCACACTGCAAAAACCATTGAGGGATTAAACATCTATCATTAAAACTATTTGGGGTCACAGAAGTTTTAGATCAATATGAAATTTGTTTTCCTCTTAATTTGGGTCTTTGTGACCTTATGAATAGATTGGATGGAAATAAACATTATGGTGGGCCCTGTGAACTGTTTAATAGTGGAAATCATTATCTCCGTTACTATTTATGGTGTGGTCCAGATGATCTTTCAATCACCATCTCTATTGCAATTTGTGGTATGGCCCAGATGATCTTTCAATATGATTCTTTTTTTGGGTAATGCTCTAAAGTGATCTCTAAAAATAGATGAATGGTGCAGATAGTTTAGTTAGGACGGTGGGTACCACTTGATGTATATGCGGCCAAGTATGAGGCCCAATGTGATCTATATGAGGCCCATGAGTGAGGCCCAATGCGATGTATATAAAGCCCTTGTGTGAGGCCCAAGGTGATGTATATGAGGCCCATTGTGATGTGTGATTCCACCAGGATGTATATAATGATGTTTATGCTGCCCATCCATGTTCCTAGCTAATATTAAATGGGTCATGCTTGGGAGCAATGATGGTTTAATGTCCACATTGTAATTCTCCCTAGGGCCCGTTGTTAGGCCCATCCTCATCTCCCCTTAATGGGCTAACCCAAACCGTTGGGCCCCCATTGATGATTATATTGCCCATCTTTCCCTTGATTACGCTATCCCAATCCATTAGACCCCCATTTGATAATGATGATTTCCACCATACCCTATAGGACCACCCAAGCCTTGGAGCCTATCTTGTGTGCGTACCGAGCCTTCCATAGGGAATGGGGCCCACCTAAATGCATGTGTTTATCCAAGCTTAGTGATCCAAACCCAAGGCCCACTTAGATGATGAGCAAGACCGTTTGTAGGGCTACATAGCCCTATATGTGTGGATCCGACCAAAGGCCACCTTATATTCGTATCAGGCTCTTATAAGAAAGCCCAGTTGTTATGATAAAGGAAGTTAGGAAGCCCACTTATTGTATATCCACTTGACTCACCACATGAGACATATCTTATGCTTATATCCAGTTGTTAGGACATCAGTGTCACATATATATCGTCACACCATCCATTTATTTCTTTGGGACAAGTGTGAGGCTTATCCCTGATGCTAGTACACCTTATCATATATGGGAGAATATGTGGTAACAGATTTAGTATATCCTCTGTGTAGAGCCTATCTTGATGTATGGGCAAGATCCGTCGTCCTTTCAGTGGACCGCGTTTTGAAATATATGATATATTAGTACCTTAGAAGGCTAATGAGGGACATGCTGCATGGACTCCTATATTTATAAAAGAAGCATGTCGTTTAGTTCATAATCTTAGTATGTGACATACCGGTGAAAGCCGATCTGGTTTATTATTATCTGCCTTATTAGATAATCATGTTAAGTGTACTTAGTCTAGTAGGACACACTGAGAACATGTATAGTATTACATTATGATATATGCCCATACGCATCATCTGTATGCTTGTTATGAGGAGTGATTGAGCATAGCATGTGCCATTGGGCTGATTGTTTATGGGACTCCCTGAGAGATGGAGTTTCTCCACATGAGTCCGTGGTATGTGCAGGTTTGATACATGACTGGATGGTATGACTCATGCATCTCACATTTTATGATATGACCACCGTACGCCCTAGCGACATCAGGGCATAGCCTCCGCATGCATATCGTGGGGGGCTAGATGGGACACTGGAAATCTTTTCTACATTGGGTGTCATAGATGTCCCTATATGAAAGTTCCTAAACCCTCTTGGTACCAAAGGACGCTCCAACGTCTAGACCGAGTGGAAATACATGAGCGCATGAGGGTCGTAGACCAATAGGTCACGTCTCTCACTGTGTCGTGGTCGGTTGGAAGGGGGTGTGGCCTTACCCACCCGAGGGAGTAGGCAATGTTAGGCTGAGTCTGACCAGCTCATAAATGGGTCCGCTATCGATGAGTCAGGCTGATATTGGTAGGTAGATAGTGAGGTCTATTCCACTTACACAATTGTGCACTTAATGGGGCGACAGGTGGCGTAGAGTGTACTGGACCTCGGTGATGATCCGAGAGAAGTACAGTACTGATATGTGGACTTATTGAGCAGGAGTTGCACACTCAGTATTTTACTCATTCATTCATTCATTCACTATCCACTCAGGCTGGTGGTACGTAACTAATTTAATATGTGTACCTTCGCAATGGCCAGAATTTCGGTTAGGCGCACGACTAATCTAAGATCACGAGTTTACCACATTGACTCTAGCTATCCAAATTTAGGAATGAGACTAGTTTGGATAGAAGTCCCTTGTGATGGACCCCACAGCTTGCAATACTATGTACTATCATCCTGACTTCACACTCTAGTTTGGTCATTTTTTTTGCATCGCATATTACATTGCGACCTCAGCACATAGCATTTGGTTTACTATGCTTCTGTATTGCATAACCTGAATAAGGCTAATGGTATTCGTGGCTCTTCAGAATTATATATTATATTGCATCCTCGATATCTGATATTTGGCTCATTATGACTCCGCATTGTATAGCCGATCTGTATTGCATACTCTGATATTGAATAACTTATAGCCTTACCAGTTTCCGCATTGCTCTGATATTGTCTACTTGGCATTTACCTTGCGCACACACTTACACCACCCTCTAAGCTTTTAATAAGCTTATGCATGATAGATGCGTGCAGGTTACGTTAGGTCGCAACAGCGTTGAGCTTGGAGGGTGTAGCTGTCTTCTAGAGCTTTGACTTTCAATATATCTATTTCCCTTTCAGCACTGTATTCAACTGTTTATATTAGTGGATATGCAGTGATGATGTTGCCTTTGTGATTTCGGTAAAGTTGTGGTTATGCTTCTTACGAGATAAACGTAGGTTAGAAAAATCCTCCTTGTAGGATCCCAGGATCGGAACCTGCCATATGGGCGTTGGGAACCGAGAATGGGGTACTACGGAGACTGTCAGCACAAGATTCGACGATAAAAAATTCTTGAGCCCATTTTTCGAGTTTAGGGCGTGACACCAATGACTTATGGTAGGACAACCTGATTTCTAGAACTTCAATAAGTATTAAAAACTCAAACAAACACAGAGGCAAAAGAAATAAATTTGGCTATTGCAACAATCACCGCAATTACATAAAATGGATACAAGCATTCACACACATAACTAGATCCAATCATCCACCACAATTCCAAGAATTATAGTCGTTTAGTGTGTACACCAACTGTTCATAAATGGGCACACCTACTGTTCGTAAACAGCCACACCTACTCCACTCCCAATAACCACAACCTACGTGGTGTTAGCTTTCACTAAGAAAGAAGGTTTTCCAAGGTTCACCTTAAAACCTTTACAGATGTGTTTTTCAATTGGCTTACACAATCAAAAAACCCCACACACTGAGATTTTCTTGGCTGATCTCAGTCAAAACCACAAAAAGAGATTTTCTTGACTGAATCTCTCAAACCAAAATACAACAAATTGAAATCAATACTTATCTGAAGAATAATCTTCGATGTAGCAGATAAAACTGCTTCTTTATAGATGAAGATGTTTAATGTTCAATCTCACAAATGAAGGGGTTCTATGTCTAGATATATTTTAAATTAAATCCAACCTTAGGCTACTTGGATTCAATTTCTTTGATCTCTCACAGGATTAAAACAAAATCCATTTATATCAAATAAAATGGAATCACAAGAGATCAAGAAATTAAGAAACCAAAAAGCTATTTAAAATGATTATAAATACCTCACAATAGCTTCACAATGGTGGGGACTAATCTCTTAGAGTGGTGGATTGAATTGGCTTGGAATTAATGAAAAGATCTGAGAAATGTCCTTTATTTGTATGCTGTAATTTGGTTCCCTCGACTGGTCTAGGGTTCGGCTCAACTGCTCTAAACAGAACCAATTTTCAAATTTTCTGGTGCGATCGGATAAAATAAACCCTCGACTAGTCAAGTGGCTCGCTCGACTAGCCAAGTGGCCAACTCAACTGTTCGAGTGGAAAAAATTCGCATTGCTGGAGTTCGAGTCAAGCTCTACTCGATTGGTTGAGCCAGTCTCCACGACCGGTCAAGTAGGGTACTCGACTAGTCGTAGACTTAACAACCTTATCCAATTTTTTGAGTAAAATCCTGGACTGGTCGAAAAAAACCCTGGACTGGTCAAGCCAGTGCCTAGACTAGTCGAACACTGACCAGGACTAATTAAAGCAAAGCCTAAAATAAGTACTATGACCCAAATTAAATATGCACCGTTAATGACCTAATCCTAAGGTCTTTATAGGGTCATGTATACCTTAAATGTGAGTATTGAAATTAAAACATCGGTCGCTTTGGTAGATAGGTTACTTTGAAGCACATGAAGCTTGACCTCGTGTACTTGAACTTGTGTCTCGAACATGTGTCTTGAGGCTTAAGCTTGAGCAAGTGTACTCGAGCTTGAACTTGAACTTAAGCTTGAACTTTAGCTTGAGCTTAAGCTTGAGCTAGTGCACTTAGACTTGAGTACTTGGACTTGGAAAACATGCACGCTTGAAGTAATTTTAACATGCTTAATGTCGATGTAGATAACACAAAGCTCATCTTCAAATGAAGGTGAACTTTCCATCTATTGGAACTTGAAAGTGAACTATCCATCTATCAAAATAAGTCAATCACTCATAAGTGTTGTAGCACAACAAAATTTGACAATACAGGGTGCTAGATTTACAACATAGCACTTACAATCTCCCCCTTTGTCAAATTTGTGACAAAACCAACTTACAGGAGATTAACCTATTATAATACATAGATACACTCAGTTCAAAAATTCCTTCATATTAAATCCAACAATCAAAACTCCCCCTCAACTTGAGTTGTGTAGATACCTGTATTAAGATATACATATCCAAAAAAATAAAAATTGCATGCATACTTATCATGCATATCCACATCTCTACATCCACTTCAAAACCACATCATAATAATAAACAGTTTAAGAAATAAGTAACTATATACCTAATTTCTCCTCCTTTTGTCACAAAATGACAAAGGAAGAAATGATAAAAATATGTAAATGTTGTACAAGTGGAGAGTATAAGAAAGAGTGTGAAACTTAGCACATTAAAACATAATAGAGTAGAGTATCAACATCACACACACTTATACAAGTCCAAATATAAGAGTCACCAAGTAAGAGTAAGGTTAAGCAGTTAATACAAGTCCAACATAATAAAGAGAGCTAATCAGAACCAAATGAAGAGGGAGGTGGAATGGATGGATCAATTTGGTGTAATCCCTTAGTTATGCGTATAAAATACTTACGCATATACTTCATTTGACTGTCTTGGGAAATTTTTAGTCCATCACCTTCTCTTCTAGTGAGCAAAGGCGCTCATCAAAATTAGAAGGCTGAAACTCAGGATTAGCCTCAGGATCATTTTCTTCCAGTTCATTAAATAAGTCATCCATCATAGTGTCTGTGGGCAATGCGTCTTCCTCTCCAACTCCCTCAGCTTCCCCATCCATTTGTGTCACACCCCGAAATCTGGTACCTGGGTATATCCGACCCCGATTCCGTACCCGAATGCATGACTTATGTTTTATATCTTTACATTTCATAATCCACACATATATTAACAAAATGATCTCATTTATAAAATGTAACAATCCAAAAATTGAATAATTAAACGTTTATTTAAAGAAGAATAAAATGTCCATGTTCTGACGATTCAAGATTATCATCAAACACATGTCATCGTCATGTTATCATACTATACTTAATGTTCATTACACTTATTTAGAAAATGGTAAAGAAACAAAAATAAATAAAAGAAGATCTCTTTAAGCTCCTCCATGAGATCCCGATCCTAAAATTTTAAAATCCCAACAAGATAAGCTGTGAAGCCTAGTGAGTAATCTCAACACCGGTTTTAAAATAAACTCATATAACATGAATAAAAATGTATTAAAAGATACAATACCTATTTAGGTAAAACATCAAATGAGAAAATTTAATAAACAAAAATTTTCAATGTAAATTCAAAGAAAAATGAATGAATGAAATCAACATATGCTATACTCCATAATAACATGTACGGTTTATTTTTTTCAACACCAGGGCCAGTTTACACCGGTTGGCCCACACCTAGCCTAACAATGGGAACCTCTCTCATGTCATGCTCACCCATCCAAAGGGCACTTGGTGAGGGACCCATTTTTACGTTAGCTGGTCAGACTACTACCCTACCAAACTTGACAGTGGGAACCTTTTGCAATTCTAACATGCTTACACACTCAAAGGATACGATAGAGGTTCCAAAAGGTACTAGTTGGGTTTTTGGGACTTTCAACCCAAAAGTCATGATCGCCCCACCTATTTACACTTTAGGGATTTTTAACCCAGAGGACTTGATCGCCCCACCTATTTTCTGGCATTCCAAAAACTGTTCGAAGGATATATATATATATATATATATATATATATATATAATTTTAATATTTCAAGAGTAAAATATTTCTAAGGACAAATTATTTCTAATCATTGAGGACTGCTCGTACATGATTTAAAATTCTACTTATTTTCATGTAATGCAATCCATCAGATCCGATCCGATAATCTACAAAAGTTTATTAACCTTGAAGTTTCAAAAAAAGATACTCTAAATTCTGATTTTCTTCAAAATTGTAAAAAATAATAATAATAAAAGAATTATTAATACATGGGTACACAACAATCTAAATTTAAAGTTAATTCAAGGCTTGCTAATTAAAATAAAGAGAACTAAAGAAAAAATCATGTCAGATAAACACGACAAACTATGAATCAAATGAATAAATCCATAAGAGAAAAATAAACAATTATTGAATTATTTGCATAATAAAAATAATAATAGTAATAATAAAACCAAGTGGAATTTATTATAAGCAAAAATAAAAATAAAAATAGTAAGTGAGAGAAACTCACCTTTTTCTTAAAAAAATATTTTCTTTTCTTTTTCTTTTTCTTTTCTTTTCTTCCTCTCTTCTTTTTTCTCTCTCCACTTTTCTTTCTTCCTTTTTCTCTCTCTTCTTTCTCTCCCTCTTTCCAACGTAAATGAACAGCAACTCTCCCTCTCTCTCTCTCTCTCTCTCTCTCTCTCTCTCTCTCTCTCTCTCTCTCTCTCTCTCTCTCTCTCTCTCTCTCTCTCTCTCTCTCCTCATTCTTCTCAGGTCACAACACACTCAACCCTCACTTCACATTTTCTTTCCTATCTCTCATACCTCCCTTTTATAGCCTCTTCTTTCACATATTTAACACATGTAAGAGAGAGTGGCTCTTACTACTCTCTCATCATTTCTCTTTCTTCTTCTTTATTAGTTTATTGAAAACATGTGCTGCATGCACATTCTTTGGTTTGCACGCACAACATGCTATACATTGCACATATACCATGTGTGTCACGTGTGTGGACATTAGGTGCATGTGATGCATGTGGTACATGTGTGCCTCACCTACAAGAGATGTGTGTATGTAATAGGTGTTCATGATGGGTAATCTAGTGCACATGTGCACCATGTATCTCATGTGTTCCACATAAGTGTGCCACGTGTGTGCATGCCATACGTGTGGTAAATGTGTGTGCATGAATGAAATAGTTGTACACGGTGTCTAGTATTAACCTATGGTTGCAATCTATTCAATGCATGGTACATAAATGGATGATGTAGATGGATGGATGGATCAATGAAAAATAGATGGACGGATGGATGTATGGATAGATGGATGGATAGATGTATGGTTGGATGAGTTCATGTGTGATCGGGGAATGGACTTTGTGATGTACTTGTGGATTAGTGGTGAGATGGACGGTCAATTTAGATGGATGGACAAGTATTTTGATGATCTCAGCATATGGACAGTTAGATGATTGTATCATTGGATGGATGGCTAAATATATGGTTGGATTTATTAGTTAATAAATAGTTGGATCAGATATGTCCAAATCAATGGTTGAGATTGAACCAGTTGATCTTGTAGATCGACGACACATCTGACTAATTGGGTACGTTAATCAATGGTTAAAATTCGATGGTCAAGATTTATTTGGGTTATTACATTCTACCCTCCTTAAAAGAAATTTCGTCCTCGAAATTTATATACCTATAATGCGAACAGGTGAGGGTATTTCTCTTGGATCTCGGCCTCTCGTTCCTAAGAAGTATCTTCCTCGGTATGGTGACTCCACTGAACCTTAACTAACGGTATAACTCTTGATCAAAGCACTTGATTTTGTCGATCAAAAATACGTATTATTTGTTTGATATATGAAGCGTCTTCACACTCATATTTCCTTAACATCGACACATGGAAAACATCATGAATACCAGACAACTGAGGCGGTAAAGCAAGCCTATATGTGACAACACCAACCCTCTCTAGAATCTCAAATGGACCTATATACCTTGGAGCCAACTTTCCCTTTTTACCGAACCTCATAACACCCTTCATAGGAGAAATCTTTAAGAAGACATGATCTCCAACTACAAACTCTAGATCTTTTCTGCGATTGTCTACATAACTCTTTTGATGACTTTGGGCTGCGTGCAAATAGTTTCTAATGATAAAAATCTTCTCTGTTGTCTCTTGCACAATCTCTGGTCCAAGCAAACTACCTTCTCTAACTTCTGCCCAACAATTTGGAGATCTACAAGGCCTCCCATATAAAGCCGCATATGGTGCCATGTCGATACTCGTCTGGTAGCTATTATTATAAAGGAACTTGATCGATGGTAAATGATTATCTTAACTGCCTTTGAAATCAAGCACCCAAGCTCAAAGCATGTCTTCAAGGATCTGATTCACTCGTTTAGTCTGCTCGTCAGTCTGAGGGTGAAAAGCAGTGTTAAAATCAAGGGTGGTTCCCAGTGCCTTCTGTAAACTTCTCCAAAAATGGGACGTGAACTTGGAATCCCAATTATATACGATAAATACAAGCACTCCGTGTAGTTTAAATATTTCTTTAATATAGCATTTACATAATTCCTCTAGGGGATAGGTAGCATGTATAGGAAGAAAATGTGCAGACTTAGTTAACCGGTCGACAATGACCCAAATTACATCATAATTATTACGTGTCTATGGTAATCCCATAATGAAATCCATGGATATGTGCTCCCACTGCCACTTAGAAATCGACAGTGGCTGTAACATCCCTAACAGCTTCTAATGCTCTGCTTTCACCTGTTGACATGTGAGACATTTGGCCACAAAATCAACAACCTCCCTCTTCATATTATTCCACCAATATTGTCTACGTATATCGCGATACATCTTTATACCTCTAGGGTGGATTGTGAACTTAGTGCGATGTGCCTCATCCATAATTTCCTTCTTTAATTCAGCCACATTTGGTATACATAATCTTCCTTGGAACCTTAATCCACCATCAGTACCAACTTTCCATTACAACTTACCACCTTTTTTCAGCTTCTATTACCTTTGCTTATAGCCATGAATCTTGTTGTTAAGCTTCTATGACCTTACTAATTTAGGAAGGTTGAACTACTAGATTAAAGAGACGAGTTACAGACGTTTGTGGATTCAATTGGACATCAAAATCCTTCACTGTATCTAACATCTTCCATCGCTGGATCATGAGGTGAGCGATTACTCCATGCGGCTTACGACTTAAAGCATCTGCTACTACATTTGCTTTACTTGGATGATATTGGAGGGTGAAGTCATAGTCCTTTAAGAATTCCATCCACCGACGTTGCCTCATATTCAACTCTTTTTGCGAGAAAAGATACTTCAAACTCTTATGGTCTGAAAATAGCTCAAACTTCTCTCCATATAGATAATGCCTCCATACTTTAAGAGCGAAAACCATGGCTACGAACTCTAAGTCATGAGTAGGGTAATTCTGCTCATGCACTTTCAACTACCTAGAGGCGTAAGCTACGACCTTACCTTGTTGCATAAGGACACAACATAAACCTCTATATGAAGCATCACTAAATATTACAAACTTTTCACCACTCGAAGGAATGGTGAGGACAAGTGTTTTCATCAACCTGATCTTTAACTCTGAAAATACTTGATCAAAAAGTATCATCCTAAATGAACTTTACACCCTTCCTAGTTAATCGAGTTAAAGGTGCCGCAATTCGAGAGAAGTCTTCGATAAACCTTCGATAATACCCCACTAAACAGAGAAAGCTACGTATTTTGATTACACTGGTGGGTTGTTCCCACTTCAATACGTCTACTGACATGCCCTTCTTCGAAACTACATGGCCCAGAAATTTCACTTCCTCCTTCCAAAAATCACACATTTCAAATTTAGCATATAATCGGTGCTCCTGTAAGGTTTGAAGAGTAACTCTAAGATATTGCTCATGTTCTTCCTCCGTTTTAGAATATAAAAGAATATCATTTATGAATACAATGACAAACCGATCTAGGTGTGGCTTAAATACCCTGTTCATCAGGTCCATAAATATTTTTGGTGCATTTGTTAGCCTAAATGGCATCACGAGAAACTTGTAGTGACCATAACGAGTCCTAAAGGCCATCTTTGGTATGTCCACTTCTTTAATTCTAAGCTAGTGATATCCTGACCACAAATCTATTTTGGATAAAAACTTGGCTTCTTTCAACTGGTCAAAAAGGTCATGTATCCTAGGAAGTGGGTATTTATTTTTAATGGCGACCTTGTTCAGCTGGCAATAATCAATACATAATCTCATCGAGCCATCCTTCTTCTTCACAAATAAGACTGGTGCACCCCACGGCGACGTACTCGGCCGAATGAAACCTTGCTCCAATAACTTTTGAATCTGCTCCTTCAGTTCCTTCAACTCCACTAGTGCCTTACGATACGGTGCCATGGAGATCGGTGAGACTCCAGGCATAAGATCTATATCAAATTCGATCTCTCTTCTTGGAGGCAACCCCGGTATATCTTGAAATACATTGAAAAACTCACATACGACTGGAATTCGATCGATACCCACTTCATGTGGTTCTTCCTCCAAAAGTGTTAAGAAATCGCATACAGTCCATCATTTTACTTTCCAAGAAACTGGAGTCTTGGTCCACTAGGAATGGAGAATGTCATAGTCTTCTTAAAACAATCCAACTTTGCATGGAACGAAGCTAACCAATCCATTCCCAGAATAACATCGAACTCTTGCATCTCTAACGCAATAAGGTCAACTAACAATACAGAATCTTTAATCATGACAGGGTAAGATCTACATATCTGATTTAGCACTACCTCCAATTGGTGTAGCAATTACTAAATTTTTATCTAGGAGTTTAGTAGATAGACCTAATGTATGCACAAAAAGACTTGAAATAAAAGAATGCGTAGCTCCTAAATCAAATAGAACTTGAGCGAGTGAGGAATAGATAATTATGGTACCTTCCACCACTACTCCATTAGCATTTGCGTATGATGGTACATTGGCAAACACACGTCCCTGGGCTGATTATTGAGAAGCCTGACCTTCTTGCCTTCGCTGGTGGTGTTGTTCCTATGAGCATTGTTGCTGCTGAGGGGGTCTTTGTTGCGGATATCTTTAATACTATTTCGATACTTAATGATATGGAGGTCTCTGGTACTGTGGCTGTGGTGCTTGATACTGTGGCTGAGGTCTCGAGTGCATTTGTGGGGGCGACTGATAATGTGGTTGCTGAGGCGGTTGTTTATAAAAATGAGCAGAGTGACCCTCCATTCCGCAGTTATAACATTTACCCATAAATCGGTTCATTGGCTGAGCAGGAGTTGAGGTGTTTGTTACTGTCATCTTCAGCTTCTTGGAAGCATCGCCTTGGGCTTAAGATGTATTCGGTGCAACCCTAGTAATGGTCTTCGCTTCTCTCTTCTGGTTACAACTTTTCCAGAAATGTCCATTATCTCGCTCTATCATTAGAGCCTGTTCTACTACATCAGCATACAATCTAACCATAAGTGAAGTCAGCTTGTTACGAATTGACCCTCTCAGACCTCGCTCAAACTTCTTAGCTTTGTGAGCTTCATCCTAAATCATATATGGGGCAAAACATGATAATTTAATAAATTTAATCTTATATTGGCCTACAATCATCTCCCCCTGTTCTAAGCTTATGAATTCCTCTGCTTTTCGCTCCCGTACACACTCAGGAAAGTATTTCTCATTGAACTTCTCACAAAACATATCCCATGTCCATGTAGTCTCCTGTTTAATTGTTCTAACAATTGTCTCCCACCAATGGTCGGCCTCTCCCTCTAACATGAAAACCATAAGTGTAACCTTCTTGTAACGACCCTGGAATTTTTGTGCTAATCTTTCCTTAAGTAGTTGTTTTTGGGGTAATTAGCGCTTTACTCGATTGCTTGTGAAATCTGCATCAATCACTTTAAATTGTATCTGCATGGCTCTAAACGTGTAGATTAGTGAGCGCTACGTTACTCTGAAACCTGGGATCCATCGCTAAATCCAGTTGTTCTGGGAAATTTTTGGAAGATCTGGATCGGACCTAAACCGCGCGTCGAAAGTCCGATGGCGATGATCTTAGGCTGTTGCGGTCACCGAGTTGGGCTTGGTCATCTCCTCAAAAATCAAGTCGATGTTCTGGGTCGATTTGCTTGAGCTCGGAGTAAAGAGTGTGAGAACGGTTGGAATTTATTAAGCTTTTATTGAAATCTGAGTCGTGTCGCTTGCGCGACGATTTTAAGCTATCTGACCGTTGGTTTCTGACCCAATTTCACCCTCTGATCAGGATAGTTGGCCCAGGCATATTCTAGTGCTTGTGGACCTGATCGAGTTTCCGTGACCGTTGAATTGAGTGTGGTCCGCCACGGCTGATCTGAAGAGCCGGTCGGTACGAAAACTCTGCTTGACCTAGATCCATGGTCAAGGAGCTTAAGTCCGACCTTTCGTGGTTATAGGCCCACCAGAAGTGCTTCGTTGGATCGAGAAAGGCTTACTTTGGTTATAACCTAAGTATACCTTGTCCATAGGGTTATTTTCATCAAGAATAGGCCTATTTATAGTCCTTAAACCCTAGTCCTCTTTTCCATACGATTTTCTCTAACCCTAGCTTGGAAAGAGAGTGGAAAAGAGAGAGAAAGTGAGAGAGATAAGTTGGTGAATCACCTTGGATTCCTCCTTGTTCTTCTTCATCTTTAAACCTTCACTTTGAATCGTTCTTCTGACGGTTCTGAGTTCTTTTGGGGTAAGTTAACCTAACCCTAACCTGTGTTAGAGCTTAGATTAGACTTGGTGTTGTTGTATCTCATTTCCATCTTTGTTCTAGGGTATTCTAACGCCGTTGACGAAGACAACTCGTCTAAATCAGTTCGGTGGTTCTTTCTTCGCTTAAGGTGCGGACTTTAAGTGTATAGGTTATGGTTTTCAAGGCTTTCAATCCCAGTTAATGATTTATTCTTGTTATGGATGAGATTTCACATGTCAAATGTTATGTTTACATTGCTTTCCTGATATGCATGTGCTATGGTGAGATTTGTGTATTCTATGTGTATTTATAAAGTACCGTATACGTATAAAATACGCACTTGTGTTTGCCATGATTATTTGTCATGTATGTATGCTAGATGCATGTATGACAACTCCTTGGTAAAAGGAATTGTCTAAGTGCATGTATTCCAACATACGTCATGTATGTTGTTCCTTGTATGCTAAGTGTTTGTAGAAATGCATGAATGACCTAAGTGTAACTGATTACACGAATTATGGGCGTTGAGAAGTGATTCTCAATACTCCTGTTGATGTGCATGATTTCCCTTATGCAAGTTACATTCCAAGTTATTTAAATTCAAGCACTACTTGTGCTTACATTTACGTTACGTTGATATTCCTCAAGTGCTTATGTACCATGATTTAAGCTGTTGTTCCATTACTGTTTTACATTCCATATGAATATCTGTTGTAGTGTAAGGTGTGTGGGACTATGCATTAGTCCAGGAAATCGGTAATCGACTCTATATTCGTGGTTGAGATTGCTTTCGCCACGTAGGACATATTAGACGAACCCGAGCCGTATTAGAGTTGGCGGTAGTGGTTTGGCCACGCGGAGTGTTTGCGCACTCTATGTCGTTCAATTCAACGTGCGCTCGTGTTAGTCGAGTTCGTCAAGTAACCCGATTGTCCGATGTATGTTAACCATGTATGGACGCTACTGCTTGAATCTAGGGTACCGAACTTACCAGTGACATCTTATTAACTATGGTACTTGATCCGCTAAGACTCATGAGCCGGACATGGTGGTATGGGACACCGTGGTCGAGCTGTCGGCCTACGCTGGGGTGACGAGCCTCCCCGTAGTGACCAATGAGCAATTAAACTCGTGAGCCGATTATGGTGGTATGGGACACTATATTCGTGCTGTCGGCCTACATTGATTGGTGACGAGCCCCTTATAGTGACCTCGAGCATACCTGGATACCGCAATGAGGTGACGAGCCGAACTGTGGTAGGAAGGGCATGAAAGGCGTGCATTGATTGGTGACGAGCCCTTTGCTACGACCTCAAATATATAATCGTATGAGATGTCTAGGATTGACGACCCTAGTATGGATCACTGTTTGGATGGTGATATGAGGAAGGTATCTTAGCTTCCTAATCCTGTTGTGTGAAACGGACTAATAACAACTTGGTAATCATATCCATGCACCGCATTTGCATGTGCTTTGTAGATGTGGCGCACTTTGAGGCGATGTCATGCGTAACGTAAGATGAAGACGCTGAGGGTGTACGCGTGAGGGCACGCATCATACCGCATTCATACTTGCATTAACAAGAGTACTTAGGATTTATTTAATTGTCCTGCTTTATCATTACTGTTTGATTGAACTGATAACATGTTAACCAGTGCCTCATTGTTCCACTGAGTTGATCACTCACTCCCACGTTTCTGAGGCGGTGTTAAATACCCACCAGACTCTGTCTTAGGCCCTGATGTTGCAGATGTGGATGCGACGTTTGAGGCAGAGCGGGAGCTGGATGATGACGAGGCTGCCTTCTCCTATATGCAGTTTTCAGACGGGTTCTAGCGAGCCTCGGTCTGATGCGCGGGATCTTTGGGATTATTTTTGGGAACTTAAATGATGTAACTTGATACTTATAATTTTGTTAAATAACACTTTTATACGATCTGGCTTGTATATGTAATTCAGGGATTTACACTTGTACACATATTTTGCTATAAGTCTTCCGCTTGTTTTGTTCACTTATCCCTGAATCATATCTGTGTTTTGGCTTAATCTATTCCATGTTTTATGCACTAATACAGTCAACATACATCCTTCATTAAATATGTTGCATAAGTGATGTTTTGGAACTCGGGAGCTGAGTTATGCTCGACCCCCAAATTTCAAGGCGTTACACTTCTACTCCTCATTACATCATAAAACCGTGAATATCTTCTCTATTTGCTTTTTTCACTTTTTTACCTCCATGGGGTCTGACAAACCCTCGAAAGCAGGCGACTTCAATCTCTTTGATTTCTCTATTAAGCCCCCAATGCCATCCTTCACAACTTGGGCAGCTTCTCTATTATCACGACGAATGTGCTGTCCAAGAATGGTCACCATGTCACCTAAAGCACGGAAAACCCCATCAAGTGACTGGCCACTTTCACTAGACCCTGGTGTGGCCGCCACAGGACTAGCTCTACCTCTACCTCTATCTACGCCGGCTCTCGGACATGTTCTAAGTTAAACAATAAGCTTTAGATATCATATAAGGGTGGATCACTAAAAGAAAATACTACAAGTTTAGTTTTGATCATAATAACACTCATAGGGGATATATACTAATTTTTAAAGTGACTAAGTTTTCAAGTAAAACCCTAGGTCCTCAATAATTCTAAACCTAAGCTTTGATACCAATCTGTCATGCCCCGAAATCCGGTACCTAGGTATATCCGACCTCGATTCTGTACTTGAATGCGTGACTTATGTTTTGTATGTTTACATTTCATAATTCACACAGATATTGACAAAATGATCTCATTCATAAAATATAACAATCCAAAAATTGAATAATCAAACATTTATTTAAAGAATAATAAAATGTCCATGTTCCGACTATTCAAGATTATCATCAAACACATGTCATCGTCATGCTATCATACTATACTTAATGTTCATTACACTTATTTAGAAAATAGTAAAGAAACAAAAATAAATAAAAGAAGATCTCTTTAAGCTCCTCCAGGAGATCCCGATCCTTAATTTTTAAAATCCCAACAGGGTAAGCTACGAAGCCAAGTGAGTAATCTCAACACAGGTTTCAAAATAACCTCATATAACATGAATAAAAATGTATTAAAAGATACAATACCTATTTAGGTAAAACATCAAATGAGGAGATTTAATAAATAAGATTTTTCAATGTAAATTCAAAGAAAATTGAATAAATGAAATTAACATATGTTATACTCCATAATAACATGTACGGATTATTCTTTTTAACACCAGGGTCAATTTACACCGATTAGCCAACACCCGCGTCAATACAACACCTAGCCTGGCAATGGGAACCTCTCGCATGACATGCTCACCCATCCAAAGGGCACTTGGTGAGGGACCCATTTGTACGTTAGCTATCAGACTACTACCCTACTGAACCTAACAGTGTGAACCTTTTGCAATCCTGACATGCTCACAGATTCAAAGGGTACGGTAGAGGTTCCAAAAGGTACCAGTTGGGTTTCTAGGACTTTCAACCCAAGGGTCTTGATCACCCCACCTATTTACGCTTTAGGGATTTTCAACCCAGAGGACTTGATCGCCCCACCTATTTTCTAGCGTTCCAAAAACTGTTCGAAGGATATATATAATTTTAATATTTCATGAGCAAAATATTTCTAAGGACAAATTATTTCTAATCATTGTAGACTATTTAAAATTCTACGTATTTTCATGCAATGCAATCTATCAGATCCGATCCGATAGTCTGGAAAAGTTTATTAACCTTGAAGTTTTAAAAAAAGATGCTCTAAATTTTGATTTTCTTAAAAATTACAAAAAATAATAATAATAAAAGAATTAGTAATACATGGGCACACAACAATCTAAATTTAAAGTTAATTCAATGCTTGCTAATTAAAATAAAGAGAATTAAAGAAAAAATCATGTTAGATAAACACGACAAACTGTGAATCAAATGAATAAATCCATAAGAGCAAAATAAACAATTATTGAATTATTTACATAATAATAAAAAAAGAAACCAAGTGAAATTTATTGTAAGCAAAAAAAATTTTAAAAATATCAAGTGAGAGAAACTCACCTTTTTCTTAAAAAATATTTTATTTTCTTTTTATTTTTATTTTCTTTTCTTCCTCTCTCTCCTCTTTTCCTTCTTCCTTTTTCTCTCTCTTCTTTCTCTCCCTCTTTCCAATGTAAATGAACAGCAAATCTCCCTCTCTTTTTTTTCTCTCTCTCCTCTCTCTCTCCTCACTCTCCTCACATCACAGCACACTCCACCCTCACTTCACATTTTCTTTCCTATCTCGCATACCTCTCTTTTACAACCTCTTCTTTCACATATTTAACACGTGTAAGAGAGAGTGGCTCTTACTACTCTCTCACCGTTTCTCTTTCTTCTTCTTTATTAGTCTATTTAAAACATGTGCTGCATGTTCTTTGGTTTGCATGCACCACATGTTGTACATTGCACATATGCCATGTGTGTTACGTGTGTGGACATCAGGTGCATGTGATGCATGTGGTGCATGTGTGCCACACATATAAGAGATGTGTGTATGCAATAGGTGTTCGTGATGGGTAATCTAGTGTGCCTGTGCACCATGTTTCTCATGTGTGCCACATGCATGTGCCACATGTGTGTGAATGCCATTCGTGTGGTAAATGTGTGTACATGAATGAAATAGTTGTACACGGTGTCTAGTATTATCCTATGGTTGTGATGTATTTAATGCATGGTACATAAATGGATGATGTAGATGGATGGATGGATCAATGTAAAATAGATGGACGGATGGATGTATGGATAGATGGATGGATAGATGTATGGTTGGATGAGTTCATATGTGATTGGGGAATGGACTTTGTTATGTACTTGTGGATTAGTGGTGAGATGGACGGTCAATTTAGATAAATGGACAAGTATTTTGATGATTTCAGCATATGGACGGTTAGGTGATTGTATCGTTAGATGGATGGTTAAATGTATGGTTGGATTTATTAGTTAATGAACAGTTGGATCGGATATGTCCAAATTAATGGTTGAGATTGAACCAGTTGATCTTGTAGATCGACGGTCACATCGGACTAAATGGGTACGTCGATTAATGGTTAAAATTCATTAGTCAAGATTTATTTAGGTTATTACAGCTTATCTAAGGGCTAGCATCAAATTCATCTTATTGATGTTTGAATTGTTGAATGGGAGAAGTGCAATAGGTGCTTCATCGGTTGGCATGACCACATTACAATGTGAAGCAAGAGTGGTCATTAAATAAACAAACAGAATGTAACTGTGACTAGGGTGAAGTCGGAATTGGATGATGATATGACAAATTAAAGAGGGAAGACAAACAGGAGTACCACTACAGAATTAAGAATACGAACCATAAAGGATGTTAACTCAGAATGTTTTTAGATCTGGGATATACATTGGAAATGAAGATATGATGCAACACTCTGTATTTGGGCAACATTTGGTTGGCTTGGAGTGCATTCCCAGAGTTCCATTCCGAGTCCATATTGCATAATGTGCGAGTCAAAAGCCGTTTTTCAGATTTAGTAATTTTCTCAGCTAAGACGGATATAGGAATACCGTCATCATTAACATTCACATCTAGAAGGTTAACAATAATAAATTGATCAACCTTATATAGATCTTTTCTGAATGAGATTGTGAAGGTCAATTCTTCAATTGAGACATTACTTATACAAGCGAACATGGCCTGTGTAATGGAACGGTATGTAGGTCCGCCCCAATTCAAAATATTTTGTCATCCTACAATAACAATAAGAGGAATGATCTGAAATTAAGTGAGATGATTTGCATTTATCGGCCACTCAACAATAATCTCATGTTGACGAAAATCCTGCACATACTCGGGATCATCTCCGAGAGGCCATAGGGTTCTAGCCCTAACACTAAAGGTCCGAGAACCTGAAGCTCTAGTTTTCTTCGGATTGCTTTCCATAGCAAGATTAAGCAAGAAAATCTAACAAAGAAAATATGGGATGCAAACCCAACAGATTTTTTGCTAAAAAAACCAACAAAGCACAAGGAAATATGAAATAGATGCAAGATTCAAGCAAGATGAGACTCAAGTATCGTAAATCCAAAAGAAAATAGAAAATGGAGCACTTACTTGCATGAATCGAAGATGGGTTCGACAGGTTAAAGTAGGGCCGAGTGAGGAAGATGTGGTTTTTGGAGAAAAATGACTTTTTCACCCTGAAAAGGGGTATTAGTTTGCTCACCATGACTGGTCAAGTACATGCTCGACTGGTCGTGCCATGACTAGTCGAGTATGTGCTCAACCAGTCATGCAAGCACAAAAAAATTACATATCTTATCAATTTTAAATCAAAAATAAATTACAAAAAAATATACAAAAATACAAGCATGTAATCATGATAATCTCAGTTAGAATTACATATACCAATATCTATTTTTAATTTGGAAAACCTATATCTGTCAAGTGGTTTGGTGAATATCTCCGCAAGTTGATTTTTAGTATGCACATAGTCCAATGGTATAACTTTTTCTTCTACTAATTCACAAATATAATGATATTGAATGTCAATATGTTTGGTACGGGAATGCTGGATGGGATTTTTAGAGATATTTATTGCATTAGAGTAATCGTAATATAAAATCATTATGTCTTACACAATGCCGTAATTGTTTAACATTCGTTTCATCCGCACAAGCTAAGTACAGGCATTTTCGGCTGCAAGATATTCAACCTCAGCTGTGGATAGGGATATAGAACTTTATTTCTTGATATGCCAAGAAACCAAATAGTTCCTAACATAAAAGCAACCACCACTAGTGGATTTTCTATCGTCTATACTCCTAGCGTAGTGAGCATCTGAGTATCTAGCTAATGAACATTAGTATCATGTGGATACCATATGCCTAAATTAACCATACTTGCGACAAACCTAATAATCCTCTTGATAGCAATCAGGTGAGATTCCTTAGGATCTTATTGATATCTAGCACATATTCCTACACTGAATGCAATATCAGGTCGACTCGCAATTAAATATAACAAACTACTAATCATACTACGATACAACTGAGGATCTACCCTCTTACCTGTTGCATCTTCAGAAGGCTTAAGAGTTGTACTCATAGGAGTATCAAAGTTCTTACCACTCTCAAAAGCAAACTTCTTAACCAAGTTTAGAGCATACTTGGTTTGAGAAATGAAAATACCATCTTTAAGTTGTTTCACTTGTAGACCTAGGAAGTAATTCAATTCTCCCACCATGCTCATTTCGAACTTAGATTTCATCAACTCTGCAAACCCAGTAAACAAGTTAGAACATGTAGATCCATAGATAATATCATCAACATATATATGTACTATAAGTATGTGTTCATTATTTTTCTTAACAAATAGAGTTTTATCAACACTCCCCATAGCGAAGTTATGACTTCGTAAAAACTTAGTCAGTTTCTCGTACCATGCCTTGGGAGCTTATTTTAAACCATAGAGTGCTTTTTTCAGGCGATACGCATGATCAGTGTGTTTAGGGTCTTCAAATCCCTTTGGTTGTTCTACATAAACTTCTTCATGTAAATCATCGTTCAAGAAAGCACTCTTGACATCCATTTGATAAATTTTAAACTTTTTAAAACATGTAATGGACATGAATAATCTGATGGATTCAAGACGAGCTACCAGGTTAAAGGTTTCATCATAATCGATTCCTTCTATCTGTGTGTACCCTTATACAACTAATCTTGCCTTGTTTCTTATTATATTCCCTAACTCATCAGATTTATTTTTAAAGATCCACTTGGTTCCAATGATATGTTTATCATCAGGTCTAGGAACCAAATACCACACATTTCTAATGAATTGATTCAGTTCATCTCGCATGGATACTATCCAGTTTTCATCAGTAAATGCCTCTTTTACATTGGCCAGCTCATTTTGGGAAATAAAACACACATAATTACATATGTTTTCTAATTGTTTTCAAGTATGCACACCAGTGAGAGGGTTACCTAGTATTTGATCAGTAGGGTGATCTTTAACTGATCTAAGTTCAGTGTTGATTTGACTAGAAGAGGAGTTAGGTTTGTCAATTATATTGACTTCATCATCTTCTAAACATGTGGTTGGTGTATTCATGTGATCATCAATAACCATATTTATGGACTCCTGAATGATACATGTTCTCTTATTGAGAACTCGATATGCTTTATTATTTAGAGCATACCCTAGGAAGATCCCTTCGTCACTTTTAGTGTCGAACTTCCCTCAATTTTCGCAATCACGCCAAATATAACACTTACTACCAAAAACTTGAAAGTATTTAACCGTGGGCTTCTAGTTAAACCACAGTTCATAAGCTGTTTTATCTTTTGATTTTTTGATATAAACATAGTTTATTATATAGCATGCAGAGTTTACAGCTTCAGCCAATAAATTTTTAGGTAATTTCATGTTATTCAACATTACATTATCCATTTCTTGAAGCACACGGTTTTTCCTTTCAACAACCCCATTTTTTTGAGGTGTCTTAGCTGCAGAAAACTCATGCGATATTTCGTGATCGCTACAGAACTTCTCAAAATTGCTATTTTCAAACTCCGATCCATGGTCACTTCAAATTTTAAATATATTCGATTCCTTTTCTGTTTGGATACACTTAAGTATCCTTTTCACTTCATCAAGAGTTTCAGACTTTTCTCTCATGAAAGCTACCATGTATATCTGGTAAAGTCATCCACAATTACCAGAAATATTTCTTTCCACCTCAACTTTCCATTCTAGTTAGTCCAATAAGATCCATGTGGAGGAGTTCAAGGGGCTTAGATGTGGCAAAGGAGTTCACTTTCTTGTGATTACTCCTTGTTTGTTTCCCGATTTAACATTTATCACAAATTTTGTCCATTTTCTTCAATTTAGGTAGACCTCTTATTAGATTGGTCTTGCTCAGTCTATATAAATTCCGATAGTTTACATGTCCAAGGCATTTGTACCATAATTCGGTCTCATTGGTATGGACCATGTAACAAGATAATTTAGACGAGCTAGAATCACTTACAATATAGCAATTCTCAGATGTCCTTCAACCATTCAATATCACACAACCTTTCTCATTTAAGATCTCACATCCTTGATCAGTGAATTTAACACTAGCTTATTATCGCAGATTTAAGAAATGCTCAAAAGATTGTGCTTAAGACCTTCTACAAATTAAACATTTTCAAAAGGAGGAAAATTGAAAAGTTGAACCGTACCATGGCCAATAATTTTTTAGTAGCTTCCATCACCAAATGTGACTGAATCGTCAGTCATTTCTTTGTAGTTGGTGAACAAATCTCTATCACCTGTCATGTGTCTAGAGCAACCATTGTCAAGGTAGCACTTTGATTGACTTGAAGCCTTGAAGGCGGTGTGGGCAACCAAAGATGTAACCTTAGGGACCCATTTCATTATCATTTTGGGTTTTAAAGTTGTCATGCCCCAAACTCAAAAATCGGGCTAATAGAATTCTCAATTGCCGAATCCAGTACAGACAGCCTCCGTAGTACCCCATTCTCGGCTCCCAGCACCCATATGCCAGATTTCAATCCTAAGATCCTACAAGGAGGATTTTTCAACGTACATTTAACTCGTAATAAGCATAACCACAAGTTTACCCAAATCATAAAGGCAACAGCATCATCACATATCTACTAATATAAACATTTGAATACAGTACTAAAAGGAAAATACATATATCAAAATTCAAAGCTCGAGAAGTCAGCTGCACGCTCCAAGCTCAACGCTGCTATGACCTAACGTCACCTGCACACATCTATCGTGCATAAGCTTATAAAAAGCTTAGAGGGTGGTGTAAGTGTGTGCGATGCACGTGTCAAGCATATAAATATCAGAGTAAGCGAAAATATGTTGGTAAGTCTATAAATGCCATCAGCCTTATCCAGGCTATGTGATACAAAACATAATAAACTAATATCATGTACTGAGGAAGCAATGTAATATGCAAATCCTGATGAGTTGATGAATGTTGTCAGGATTATCTAAGCCATATAAATGCAGAAACATAGTAACCAAAAATGTCATATGCCACGGATGCAATATGCAGTGCGAATGAAATGACCAAGCCAGAGTGTGAAGTCGGGATGATAGTATGTAGTATCATAAGCTACAAGGTCCATCATAAGGGACTTTTATCCAAACCAGTCCCATACTTAAATTTGGATTGATAGGCTCAATGTGGTAAACTCTTGATCTCAAGTTGGTAGCGCGCCCCAACTGAAATCCTGGCCATTGCGAAGGTACACATCAATTAATTACGCACCACTAGCTTGAGTGGATAGTGAATGAATGAATGAATGAGTGAGTAAAATGTTGAGTATGCAACTCGTGCTCAATAAGTCCACAGTACTGTACATCTCTGGGATCATCACCGGAGTCTAGTACACTTTACATGCAATCGCCGCCCATTGGAGCTGTAACACCTCGTCCCCTCCTGTAAGATATTGTCCGCTTGGCTGGCATAATGTCCACCTTCACGGTTTTGTTCTCGCAAGTGGAAGCAGTTAGCGAACCACCCGCAAAACACATCTTACCCTTGAAGGCCGAAGCCCCACATATAAACCAAGATCTTAGGCTCTCCCTTTCCGATGTGGGACTGTACACCCACCTCCTTGACAGCTGGCTCGTCACCAACCCGGCTGGGCAGGGACACACCTCACCTCGGGAGACAGAGCGCCCTCACTCTGATAACATTTGTAACACCCCGGCCCTTCTGATAAGATATTGTCCACTTTGGCTAGCACAATATCCACCTTCACGGCTTTGTTCTCCCAAGTGGAAGCGGTTAGCGAACCACTCGCAAAATGTGTCTTACCCTTAAAGTTAAAGCTCCACATATAGACCAAGATCTTAGGCTCTCCCTTTCCGATGTGGGACTAGACACCCACCTCCTTGACAGCTGGCTCGTCACTAACCTGGCTGGGCAGGGACGCACCCCACCTCGGGAGACAGAGTGCCCTCTCTCTGATACCATTTGTAACACCTCGGCCCCTCCGAAAAGATATTGTCTACTTTGGCTGTCATAATGTCCACCTTCACGGCTTTATTCTCGCAAGTGAAAGCGGTTAATGAACCACCCTCAAAACGCGTCTTACCCTTGAAGGCCGAAGCCCCACGTATAGACCAAGATCTTAGGCTCTCCCTTTCCGATGTGGGACTGGACACCCAGCTCCTTGACAGCTGGCACGTTACCAACCCGGCTAGGAAGGGACCAACACACCAAGGGACATCTATGCCACCCCATGTAGAGAAGGATTTCTGATGTCCCATCTGGCCATCTAGAATATACTTGTGGAGGCCACGGCCCTGATGTTGCTAGAGCGTATAGTAGTCATATCCCAAAATGCTAGATGCATGAGTCACACAGTCCAATCATGTATCAATCCTACGCATACCGTGCACTTATGTGGGATGACTCCACCTATCAGGGAGTCCCATAAACAACCTGCCCTACGACATATGAAATAGTCATCCACATCTCATAATAAACATATAGATGATGCATATGGGCATGTATTATGATGTTATGTTATTACATACTCATAATCGGCTTCGATGACTAGTACTGATACTCGGCATCAACAATCGGCCTCAATAATCAGCCTAACAAAGGGCCTAAGGGAAGGTCACAACGTGGATATTTAACCATCATTGCCCATCAATGTGGTCATTTAACCAACATTGCTCCTAAGGTATGGCCTTCATAGGGCCAAACATACAGTGGGCCTATGGCCTCACACAAGGGCCTCATATACAATCTCAATGGGCCTTACACAAAGGTCTCATACATCATAATGGGCCTCATCACATGGGCCTCATAAACATCAAGTGGGCTGCATCACTGTAACACCCCGTGTTTCCAGAACCCAAGTACGAGACTTGTTCTGGAAACCCGAGAGTTAATAAATCAGAGATCTAGCGGAAGATTAAAATCAGAGTATGATAGCGTAAGCAAGCATGGATTAATATCATATAAGCTCAATTATTTAGCCCACTCAGTTGGGGGCCTTATTACACTTTTTTATTTTTAAACAAAAATTATCAATGTATCAAATTAAACATAAGAGCACTACTGCTATTAATTTAAATCGAAACAACCGGCCGCTTCTTGTTGCGGCTCGTCTTCGTAATATCCATTTTCAGGCTCCACCATCGTACCATCAGGGTCAATACTATCATTTTCTCCACCTATACCTGCATACTCTGTACGGCTGGATATTCGATGAATAAGTGGCCAGCTCAGTGTGAATTTCCCTTAAGATTACACACCGCCGCCTTAGCTAAGCATAGTTAAAAACAACAACATTTAAAATAGTACATGATGTAGTCTTTTTATATGCATGGATGCATGAATGCGCATCGACCTGGGGATGTTTATCCAGTCGGACTTGGACTCGTCACCCATGCAATCATCGACCTGGGGATATATCCAGTCGGACAAATAAGTCGATAGTCGGTGGTCTGGGAGCTAGCAAAGTAATCCCTTAATGCTCTCAAGGGAACATGCTACAATCCAGAATTAGCCACCCGTCATCGCCAATATGCTATGGATGCATGATCAGCCAACCCGTTATTATTCCAATTATAATCAGCCATTTTAAGTTACTCAATGGTCACTACGGGGGGCTCGTCACCCAGCGTAGGCCGATAGCTCGGGCATAGTGTCCCATTACCACCATCCCTGGCTCATGAGATTTCTCCCACCTTAAGATGCTTAATGAAACCAATCGATCAATGATCAATCAAATTAATTGAGTAGGGAATCTCATGTCCTACATAACCTCCAATCGAGGGTTCATTCGATTCCACACTCCATCATGTTGCATCCTAAGTCTGGGTTCACATACACTAGAGGGTTTACCCATTAATAAGTGTAGTGAATATAGGTTCATAATGACTTACAACAATTCATATGAGAATATACTGCTATAGCATGACCGGCATATGTTAAGCATAATAATCAAAACAGGTCATGATGTGAACTATAAATTAAAATGAGAGCTATCATGTAGCAACTATCACATGCAATCATATTTCCCATTTATCAATCGTAAATCGTATATAAATCATATAAGAGATCGCATGCTATGAATTAAAAATTTTAACCTTTGATAAAGACTATAACTTAAACCAATTTGGAAATGGAAAGCTTAAGGGGAAAAATCATCACCTTATACTTTGAATCGCCTACCAGTGTTGCTAGGGAGTGCGTGTTTCCTTAGAATCAAACCCTATCATGAGTTATAAATTTATACAGTTATGTTCAAGCTTACAAACTATTTAGGGTTAAGGTCTCAACCTAAGGTTTAGATTACCTAGCCGGGTCGAACATTGATATATGTAAGATCCAGGTAACGTTAACCACACTCCACATGGAATATATGTATAGTGATCAAACCAGAGATCATGTGGGCCCCTCAGATTACTAGAGAAGTAATACCCCATCTAAGTCGGCAGGTGGGATGGAAAACTTCGGTCAACTGGCGTGCACGATTAGGATTTATTTGGTAATAATATCAATAAGAGAGGGGTTTTATAGCAATGGATGAAAAGATAGACATTTATATATTAAAATCAGGAAGTGAGAGCCAGACCTTTTAATGTGGCCGAAATGCAACCGGTTTCAAGAGATCCGCACTAGAACTGGAATCAAAATTTTAAAACAGAAAACTACATGAGGTGATCAAAACAGGAGAATTTAAATCCAACTAAACGGGAGAACGGCAAAATTCTAATAATGGTGGGAATTGGAGTTCAGATTTGGGGTTTTACCTGAATCTTTCAACTTTCTCTTTCTCCAACGTTTCTTCTTTTCTTTCTGTCGTGGCTTATACTGGTGGAAAGGGAGGTCTTTTGTAAACATGAGGACCCGTGCGTATCCTTCACGCAACTGGATGATTGGCTGAACTTACGCAGAACCATTGCCACTACTGGTTTCAATGGAAAACGGCTATCCTTGTGTGACTGGTGCGCACGCCACGAGTTGTATAGAGTCTTTCAATTTTTTTGAGGTTTTGGGTTTTGTCGCGTAACTAACTGAATAGATGGTTCAGATCATCCTTAGGGACGATCGTGGTGGGCCACGACTCGTCCCAGTAGACGGTCGTCCGTGAATGTGGAAGGAAGAAAGGATTTCCTTCACATGAAACCTGGGCTGAAATCTTAGCTAGCCTTGGTTTTGGTGATCCTCAGGAGTGTACACATTATGTGTACATGCACCACCAATGTGTGGGGCCTTCAGTGAGGATTAGTGAGATCCATACCGTCTGTCATGTTTTATGGGTCCTATTTAGGCCATTTGACTATGGGTGGTGCAAGATCAAAACTCAAGTGGCCCATGCTAATGGGGCACACCCCAAATCTAAACTACATATCGTTACAATGACGATTTTCATGGGCATTGGTGTAGCATGCGAGAGAGTTCCTTTTCCAAATTGGTCCTTTAGTTAGCAGGGTCCACTGAGGGTGGGGATCATCCCATATGGAGTGGTGAGATCTATTGATGCTAATCCTAGTTGGAACGTGATTGATCTATTGATGTTAATCCTAGTTGGAACGTGATTGTTTTAGGAGGAAGGAACGGAGGTAGTTCTTTTTGAATTTGAATACATGTTTCGGAAGGATTTCTATCTTGGAGAGTTGTGACTTACTGTTGCATTGAGTGAGGTCCACTTTAATGGCATTTCCATAGATCTAATCCGTTCATTAGTTTTGTAGGGTTGTTTTAGGCCAGGGGCCAAAATATGGTGAGAATCCATTGATCAGGTGACCCACACGCGGGGTAGGGAAGTGGGGTGAAACCCGTCATTCCGCTCGGTTTAGTCGCTGTAACAACAGCTAGCTTGTGCGGAAAAAATGCCAATCCTGTTTGATTAGGTGGGGTCCACTTGTGATAATCTTTCAGAGAATCCATGCCATTCACCACTATTTGCATGTCATTGTAGCCCACAGCCCCAAGTTTGGGTCAGATCCACTTTCCAGGTGGGCCACACGATTTGTTAATACATTAAATGGTATTTAGCGTCAAACCCCATGCACGTAGAAATTTGAATGAATTGATATTTTGTGAGAAGTTCACTTTACTACTTATAGTTGTACGATCTGCTCTGTTCATTGTGTTCCCCATATCCTGCTAGGATTAAGGTCCAAAAATGGGGAAGATCTGTTGATCAGGTGGGCCATACTATCCGATTCAAGCATCAATGGTGGCATGTAATGGCATTCACTATTTACGAACTCGCCATCCATTTCTCAACCGACATCCGACGCTTGTTATGTCGAAATGTGCCGTCCGAATGTCTTGAAATTTGACGAACATGCATCATTTTTCGTGCTCTTTCCTGTGATCCAGTTTGGGTCCCGATCTCCCGAAGATGAATAAAATATTCTTTTAATGGCTAATATACTGCAAAATTCCAAAATAATATTTGTACACCTCAAATCAACAAGTTACCGGGTAGTTTGGACTTAGAACCTAAGATCTTCATGATGATCGGTTTACCGTGATGTTCTTGTGGCCCGTTTGGCAGATCCAAATATGACCAGGGGTCAGATGACTAGCTGAAAATAAGAAAACTTAATGGTTAACACTCTTACTATGTATGTAGGTGGGTATACGGTCAGTTTCGTAAACGGATAATATGTAAAGCGGGTTTTAGGAGGATTAGGGGTAAAGCATGTGTATCGTCAGATTAGGGTGTCTTATTCACACATGTAGGTTTTCAGATTGTAATTCTAATGGTGGGTTAAGCATATTCAGATGGTGTGAACAAGGTGAACGGATCAGAATCTTGATCTGATAAGTGTACGGACGGATGTAGAGATCAAGTAGCTAAATTAATGGGATCTAAGGGCTGAAATTTTATGTGTACGGTTGATTTATGATAATTAGACCCGGTATAAAATTTCACATGAAACGGATCATGAGAACCATGTGAATTTGAATTCAAGGTATAGGTTGATGGCATTTTTGTAATTATTGTTAATCTAAGAGTTTTGTGAAATCTAACAGTTCTACTTGGTTCTATGTCTATTTCTAAACAATTCTTACAAAATAACTTGCATCTAAATCATTATGGTTAAAGAGTTATTCACCGATTTAGTCGAGGGAAGGTACATGTATCCGACCACATGATCAACGGTCGAATGACTTGATTTATGGATGAAGGTCATTCCCAGTGGTCAGATTCAGGTTTGAGGATAAATGCAAGGTGAGAATAGTTAAATTGGTATCGTACTCATATATATGGTAGACTAAATTTATGGTAACACCGGAGGACTTTCAATACTTAGGTATTGAAAAGTTCGGGGTGATACAATCACATAGGCCTCATACGTAGATGATGAGAGTTGAAGGGTTGGAACCGCAGTGACGGCATGGTCACTAGGGTACAAGTTTTGAGTCGAGTTGACACAGAATGCTAGGGTGTGACTCAGGGTCACGCGCAAATGCCAATATAGGTCACGATTTGCTAGAATTCGATCGAAAGGACCACGGAAGTCTACGGAATAGTACGATCTAGGATACGGGTCTTACAGGAACATTGTTGGGTTTCCTTCGTTTGTAATTGTTATCAACTCTTACATTCGAGTTAGATTTCGAAAGCTCCTTGAGTAAGTCCACAATCTTCTCAGCTAAGAGGTTATAATTTTGATTTCTAAGATTGATATGGTTGACATTAGGTTTGGTAGCTTAAAAAGTTTTAGGATTTTAAAAACTGTTTTGATTCAAGCTTTTCCCCTTTGAGTTGGAAGACTCTCCTTTAACAAACTTAGGAGATATATTCTTATTTTTCAGAGGCATATTTTTATCATAGCCCAGACCCGATCTATCTCCACATTTTCATGATCCGGTTTGTAACCTTTCAATTTTAGGGTCTCCCTAGGCATACCTCTAAGTATCCTTTGAACTCAAGAGGGAAGAGACATCCAATTTTAGTTTCTCATTTTCTGATTTTAGGTTTTCAAGTTGAGATGTTTTGAAATCTAAATGACATTTAATTTTTTCAAAACAATCAAAAATATGCAACTTTTCCAAAACTAAGTTTTCAAAATCCTCTTTTAATTTTAGAAACTTTTCTTTTTGAAGTTTAAGTTTGACAACAATTTTACAACTGTCTCTGTATGGGGCGTTATAGGCATCTTGAAGATCGTCTTCGTTTTAGGGTCATTCCTCATATTTTCATATTCAGATGTATCACAACTATCTGTGAAAGTGACTCTAACTAGAGTCATTAAGGCCTTGACCTCACTAGTAGATTCGGGTTCTGAATCATCCAACTCAAAAGATGCTTTAGAGCAGGACAGTTCATCCCATGTGGCCAACATGCCTTTCTTCTTTAGTTTGTCCCTTTTTGGACACTTATTTGCCAGATGCCCATATTTATAGCAGTTGAAGCACTGGCTGTCTAGATTTTAGTGATTTCCAATTTTTAGTTTTCCCTTTTCTTCTTCTCAGAGGGTTTTTAAAAATTAACTCTCTTTTTACTTTTAAAAATCTTATAAAACTTCTTAGCTAATAAGGCCATATTATCCTCTGAGTTTTCACAATCAGGATTATTACTATTATCTTAAGAAATACATTTAGATGATTTAAGGGCTATAGACTTACCTTTTGGAGCTTTGAAATTCAGCTCGTAGGTTTGTAGAGAACCAACAAGTTCTTCCACCCTCATATTATTCGTGTCTCTCAGTTCCTAAATGGCTGTCACCTTGGAATTGAATCACTTAGGAAGTGATCGCAGTATCTTTGTACAAACTTTGCTTTCTAGGATGTTATCTCCGAAACCCCACATTGAGTTGACTATGTCATTCAGTTTTATATAGAAGTTCATGAATGTTTCACTTTCTTCCATACTTATTTCCTCAAACCTAGTGGTGAGGATCTGAAGTTTTGACTTTTTGACAATAGTCATACCCACGTGTGTCATTTCTAAGATATCCCAGGCTTATTTTGCAGTATCATAAGATATATTTCTTTTGAACTCATCTAGTGATAGTGCACAAATGATTGCATTTAAACCTTTGGCATTGACACTAATTTCATTTTTCTGAAGAGTAGTCCACATATAATACGTTGTTTCTTTAACGAACTTAGTTCCATCGGTGCCTAGAACTTCAGACGTAGGTGGGTTCCATGTAGTCAGTATGGCTTGCCACACGTTTTCATCGATGGACCTCAAAAGATCCTCATCCTGGCTTTCTAATAGGCATAATTGGAGCCATCAAATGGTGGTGGCCTAGTAATAGAGAGGCTATCAAAATTTGACATATTAGGAGCTCTAGATCCCTTAGCTCAGGAAATTAATCCAATGGAATGAGCTATTAGGCTCTGATACCACTTAAAAAGGGTGAGCTCCAAGTCCTAGATGTGGGGGGGGAGGGGGTGTGAATAGGACTATGCCAAATAAAACATAAAATGCAGAAAGTGAAGTCAAATTGCAGAAATCTAAAGCAACCTCAAATGCACAAGTATTGAGAGGTTGATACAAACGTTGTTTTAAGGACAACCTTGCACCAAAAACCAATGGCTTATGGTAGGACAACCTGATTTCTAGAACTTCAGTAAGTATCAAAAACTTAAACCGATACAAAGGCAAAAGAAATAAATCTGGATATTACAACAATCACCATAATTACATAAAATAGCTACAAACATTCACACACATAACTAGATACAATCATCCACCACAACTCCAAGAATTATAGTGGTTCGGTGTGTACACCAACTGTTCGTAAACAGCCACTCCTACTCCACTCCCAATAACCACAACCCACGTGGTATTGGCTTTCACTAAGAAATAAGGTTTTCAAAGGTTCACCTTACAACCTTTACAGATGTGTTTTTCAATGGGCTTACACAATCAAAAAACCCCCACACACTGAGATTTTCCTAGCTGATCTCAGTCAAAACCACAAAAAAGAGATTTTCCTAGCTGAATCTCTCAAACTAAAATATAGCAAATTGAAATCAATACTTATTTAAAGAATAATCTTCGATCTAGCTGGTAGAACTGCTTCTTTGTAGATGAGGATGTTTAATGTTCAATCTCATAAATGAAGGGGTTCTAGGTCTAGATGTATTTTAAATTAAATCCAACCTTAAGCTACTTGGATTTAATTTCTTAGATCTCTCAAATGATCAAAAATAAAATCCCTTTATATCAAATAAAATGGAATCACAAGAGATCAGGAAATTAAGAAACCAAAAAGTATTTTAAATGATTATAAATACTTCACAATCGCTACACAATAGTGGGAACTAATCTCTTAGAGTGGTGGCTTGAATTGGCTTGGAATCAATGAAAAGATCTGAGAAATGTCCTCTATTTATATGTTGCAATTCGGTTCCCTTGATTGGTCTAGGATTCAGGTCGACTAGTCTTGGCAGAACCAATTTTCAATTTTCTGGCACGATTGGATAAAACAGACCCTCGACCAGTCGAGTGGTTCGCTTGACTGGTCGAGTAGCCAGCTTAAATGGTCGAGCACAACACTTGACTGGTCGAGTGGGTAAAATTCACATTGCTGGAGTTCCAGTTGAGCTCTGCTCAACTGGTTGAGCCAGTCTCCACGATCGGTTGAGTAGGGTACTCGATTAGTCGTAGACCTAACAACCTTATCCAATTTTTTGAGTAAAATCCCAGACTGGTCGAGAAAAACTCTGGACTGGTAGAGCCAGTGCTGGACTAGTCGAACACTAACCATGACTAATTGAAGTAAAGCCTAAAATAAGTACTATGACCCAAATTAAATATGCACTATTAATGACCTAATCCTAAGGTCTTTATAGGGTCATGTATACCTTAAATGTGAGTATTGAAATTGAAACATCGATCGTATCGATAGATAGGTTACTTTGAAGCACATGAAGCTTGACCTCATATACTTGAACTTGTGTCTCGAACTTGTGTCTTGAACATGTGTCCTGAGACTTAAGCTTAAGCAAGTGTACTTGAGCTTGAACTTGAACTTAAGCTTGAACTTAAGCTTGAGCTTGAGCTAGTGCACTTGGACTTGAGTACTTGAATTGTTCTCGTAGTTGAACATGCACGCTTGAAGTAGTTGTACTTAATGTCGATGTAGATAACACGAAGCTCATCTTCGAATGAAGGTGAACTTTCCATCTATTTGAACATAAAGGTGAACTATCCACCTATCAAAACAAGTCAATCACTCCGAAGTGTTTTGCCACAATAAAATTTGACAATACAAAGTGCTAGATTTACAACATAGCACTTACACCCACCATTGGTCCCACCTTAATGTATGTTGAACATCTACACCGTGCATTTGATGGGTCCCCTCTAGAAATTGGGATACCCCAAAAATTAGCCGTATATAGAACTCAAGTGGCCGACACCATTTAAAAACATGTGAAGACTGGATAAATCAGCAAGTTCTATGGGTCTGATCATGAGGTATACCTTATATCCAAACAGTCCATCCATTTGGCAAGCTCATCTTAAGGCTTGAGAAGAAAATTAAGACAGATCTAACTATCAAGTGGTCCACACTACAAAAGGCAGTGGGGGATTGAACATCTACCATTGAAACCCTTTTTTTTGTGTCACAGAAGTTTTAAACCAATACGAAATTTGTTTTTCCTCTTAATTCAAGTCTTTGTGACCTTATGAACAGATTGGATGGAAAATAAACATTATGGTGGGCACTGTAAATTGTTTAATGGTGAAATCATTATCTCCACTACTATTTGTGGTGCAGTCCAGATAATCTTTGGATATGATTCCTTTTTTTTGGATAATGCTCTAAAATGATCTCTAAAAATAGATGAATGGTGTAGATATAATAAATACATCACTTTGGGACCCATGTAACCTTAATCTCCTTGAACCGTTCGTACAACTCAGAGCTCGAGGATATAGAAACACTTGCTGGGGTCCACCTGAAATTTTGATGTGTTTGAAACTTGGTCTAACCCCTTAATCAAGTGGGACACATATAATGGATGGGCTGGATTCGTGAACCACATCTTGCTGGGCCCAACAAATGATTATGAACGTGTTAATGGAGGGTAACCCTCTCAACTTGTGTGTGGTATGGCCCACTTTGATGTAGGTGTTATGCCACTTCATCCACCATGGCCATGTCATGATGTATATTTAAGATCCTCACCGTTTATCTATTTTATCAACCCTTTTGATGGTATGTTACCAAAAATCAAGCCCATCCAATGATTAGATAGTCGTACGTTCTAAAATAATGCAAATTGAACTCTCATCACTGAAAATTTATTATGGGCCATCCTGATGATGTATTAGATATTCAACCCATCCAGCCAATGTACTAGGTCCCTTTAAGCCATTGTCCCAGAGATTAGTCAATCCAACCTGAAATGGACCACACAATACAAGGCTGTGAGAATGAATGCCTGACCATTGAATCCAACCTAAGACCACCATGGTGTATCTATTTAATCCATGCAGACTATCCACTTCCTCATATCATTTTAGGATCTGGACTAGAAATCAAAGCAGACCTAAGTCTTAAGTGGGTCATGCACAACTCAACCTCATGAGAAAGCCCCATGAGCTCCACCGCATAGAACCCATTGTGAATTCCATTGATGTATAGACCCAAGAATGTTAAGGCCCATTTTGAGTGAATGTCATGTGGGCCCATCAGTGGTAGCCTTGTTTGGGCCAACCATTGGACCTCTTTGGTTAGAGTTTGTAATCTCCATGTGTTGAATGTATGTTATCTTGAATCATGTGAAATTGTGGTGTGTGTGCAGTCGGACCAAAATTGTGTGGGATTGGGTTACTACCTTAGACTACCTAATTATATAACGAGTGCATAGTGTTTCACCACTTGACACTTTGGTGGAGTGCGGCCCTAAGTAGTTGTCACGCCCCAAACTCGGAAACCGAGCTCACAAAATTCCTGATCACTGAATCCGGCGCCAACAACCTCCGTAGTGCCCCATTCTCGGATCCCGGCACTCATATGCCAGATTCTGATCCTGGGATCTTACAAGGAGGATTTTCAGTATGAATTTTCTTTTTGTAATGGAGCATAACCACAAGCATAACCAAGTCACAAAACAACATCACCACATATCCACTATATCAAAAACTTTAAGTACAATGTGGAAAGGGAAATACGGGATGATCAAAAGGCTCTAAAATAGTCTAATACGCGCTCTTGCCTCAGCGTTGCAACGATCCAACGACACCTACATGCAATGGTAGTGCATAAGCTTATAAAAGCTTAGAGGGTAGTGTAAATGTGTGCGCAAGGCGAGCACCAAGTGTACAATATCAGAGTAATGCAGAAATATGTGGCAAGTCCATGAATACTATCAGTTGTACCAAAGCTATGTGATGCAAGACATGAATGCTATCGGTCATACCAAGGCCATGCGATGCAAGGCCTATTAGCCAAATGTCATATGCAAGATGCAAAGCAAGCATGCCAGTCCTCATCAAGTACACATATCAGTACAGTTTCTCTTTGGGATATCACCGGGGTCTAGTACACCTCACACTGACTGCTGCCTCCTTAGCGTAAGTGCTATGGTTAAAAGCCCCTTTATGTTGTCAAATTTGTGGTGCCAAAAACACTGCTTGTACTTTATGAAATTGCATAAATGTAAATGTTCAAGCACAATATGGATGAAGCATATATGGATGAAGTGAGTCTCAGTGTATGGATGTTGACTACATTAGTGAAACACAATGTTCAACTCAAGATATGTCAAGCCATGTCATTGTCTCGTAAGATCGACTTCGAAAGACAAGACATGTTTACAAGTCAAGACTCGAGAATGTTCAACTGAATTTACAAGTTACAAATCAAGATTCAAGATTGCGTAATTGAAGCTTTTAAGAACAAGCTACATCAAGATTTCAAGCCTTACTTTCTTTAAAGGTTACATATCTTAAGGGTTCAATGTCCTTACTTCACTATTAAGGTATGTTTGACCTTAGGTTAACCTTTAGAGTAGGTCATTTCGGATACATAATGCAAATGTTTTATATTTGGAAATCTGGTCTTCTCTAAGACTAGTCCTGGATCTTTCTCAACTAGTCCTAGCACTGCTTCGACCTGTCTAAGATTTTCTTGGACCTGTCGTAAATTTGTTGCAAAAATTCAGAATTTGTTGTTAAGCTTCAACCAGTCCCGGGGTCTTTTCGACTAGTTGTATGAACAATGTCGACTGTTCTTTCGACCAGTCGTGAACCTACGACTCAAACTACAACGATGTATTTTGCTTAGCTTCGACTAGTCATGAGCAACCTAAGACCAGTCAAAGGTGTCCTTCGACTAGTCATATACTACCTACGACCAGTCATGAAACTGCCTTATCTTATCGCGCTCAAATTTTCAAATATCCGTTGGTTCTAAGACTAGTCGTAGCGACTTCTAGACCAGTCGAAGATGCGATTTGCTTACTTATAAATAGAGCACAAATATCAGAATATTTATCACCACTCAAGTAATTTTACTCTGGCCTTCTGAGAGATAAGTTTGTGCTCCATTTTAAGCTAAGTGTGCGTATTTAATATTCTCTTTCTTTAGCTTTTTAAATTGATTTTATTTCTTGTATTCTAATCTGATCTGAAAAGAGGAAGTGTTATTTTCCTTCTTCTAGAATCAAAATCAATTAAAGCTAGCCCATTTTGGTTTAATTTAAAATTTATTAGAACCTAGAACCATTATAAAGTGAGTATTGGACATTGAACTTTGACATTCGAACCTCTACTCCGACTTGGTTCTTCCAGGCTGCTATAAAGGAGAAATCTAGGTATTTTACATTATTGTAATTTACATTCTATTTTTGGTTTCTTTTGCGATTAAGCCAGAAAAATCTCGTTGTGTTTGGTTACCTGAGGAGAGCTAGAAAACTCAGAAAGTATGGGTTTTTGGATTGTGTAAGACCAAGTTAAAAAGATAAAATTGTGAAGGTTTTAGGTGAACCTGTGAAACCTATTTTGATAGTGAACGCTAATATCCCCTATGTGAGGATATTAGGAGTGGAGTAGCATTCTGTATGGCTATTGTTTAACAGTTGGTGAACACACAGGAGAACCACTATAACTCCTTGTGTATTGTGGTTTGAATGTTTGCTTAATTTCCTATCTTTTATCATTCAAGTTGTGGAATGTATGTGTGGATGTGAATGTTGTAATTTTTACATTTAAAGCACAGTGGGGAATGTTGTAATAACTTAGATTTAAATTCCTGCAATTTATTTCAATTCCTTGTTATTTATTTATTCCTCTTTGGTTTGAGTTTTTAATACAAAGACTTTTCTTGAAATAAGGTTGTCCTACTATAAACTCTAGTTTTTGGTGTAAGGTTGTCCTTAGAACAACATTTGTATCAACTTCTCAAGACTTGAATTTTGAGGTTGCTTTACATTCCTGTATTGTGATTTATTTTCTTTATGTTGTTGGCTATCCTATTTCTTATTTTCCACTGTTAAAAGTTTTATTTGGCATAGTCCTATTCACCCCCCCTCTAGGACATATAGCTTTGCCTTTTCAAGTGGTATCAGAGCTAAATAGCTCATTTTTAATTCTTTATTCTTAGATTCATTTCCTGAGCTAACGATCTAAGCTATATATAAGATGTCAAATTTTGATAGCCTTTCAGTCACTAGGCCTCCACCATTTGATGGCTCCAACTATGGTTATTGGAAAGCCAGGATGAGGATTTTCCTCAAATCAATGGATGAGAGTGTGTGGCAAGCCACAGTGACTAAATGGAACCCACCTACCACGGAAGTGACTGGGATCGATGGTTCAAAATCAATGAGAATAACACCGTATTTCTTATGGACCACTCTTCAGAAAAATGAGAGTAGTGCTAATGCAAAAGCACTAAATGCAATCACTTGCGCACTATCACCGGATGAGTTCAAAAGAATTATATCCTGTGATACTGCAAAGCAAGCTTGGGATATTTTAGAAATGAGACACGAGGGTACTTCAATTGTTAAGAAATCTAAAGTCCAACTCCTCACAACCAAATTTGAAGAAATTCATATAGAGGAAAATGAAATGTTTATGGACTTTTATACAAGATTAAATGACATTGTAAACTCTATGTGGGGTCTTGGCGATAAAATCCCAGAAAGTAAAGTGTTTGCAAAGATACTACGCTCACTTCCTGAACGATTCAACTCTAAGGTAACCGCAATCTAGAAACTTTGTGATACGGACAATATGAGGGTAAAAGAACTAGTTAGTTCTTTACAAACCTATAAGTTAAACTTTAAAGCTCCTAAAAGTAAATCTATTGCCCTTAAATCTTCTAAATGTATTTCTCAAGATTCTGATTTAGAAAATTCTGAAGATGATATAGCTCTTCATGCTAAAAAGTTTTACAAGATTTTCAAAAGTAAAAAGAGGGTTGATTTTCAAAAATCTAATGATAAGAGATCGAAATCTAAGCCTCGAAAATCATTAAAAGATTGTCAATGTTACAACTACCAAGAATATAGGCATTTAGCAAACAAGTGTCCTAAAAAGGGTAAACCTAAAAAGAAAGGAATGATGGCTACTTGAGATGAATCTTCTGACTCTGAAGCTACTTCTGAATCAAAAGATTCTGAAACCGAGTCAAGCAATGATAAGGCTCTTATGACTCTAGCCAAGTTCACTTTTTCAGATCATGATGATTCAACTAGTGAAGAAAATCTGAATAGTGATCATGATAATGAAGAAGATCTTCAAGATGCTTACAATGCCCTATACAAGGAAAGTTGTAAACTTACAATAAAATTAAATCTTCAGAAAGAAAAGTTCTCAAAGCTTAAGGAAAATTTTGATTCTCTTGTTTTAGAAAAATCCCTCATTTCAAATAGTTTTGAAAAATCAAAATGCGATTTAGATGTCAAAACTTCCTTGATTGAAAACCTACAATCTGAAAATGAGAAACTTAAATTTGAAGTCTCTTACTTTTGAGTTTAAAGGATACATGGAGGTATGCCCAGGGTGATCCAAAATTTAAAAAACTTTTATCTGAATCAAGAAAATGTGGTGATCGATCCGGTCTAAGATATGATAGAAATATTCCTCCTAAACAAAAGAATACTCCTCCTAAATTTGTGAAAGGAGAGTCTTCAAACTCAAAAGAAAAGAGTGAAAATCATAAGTTTTCCAAAGATTTCAAAACTTTTCAATCTTTTAAAAATAACCATATTAGCTATAAGAATCAGAACCAAAATCCTTTAGCTGAAAAGATAGTTGATTTGCTTAAGGAGCTCTTAAAATCTAACTCAGTGGGTCATTACAAATACAAGAAGACCAACTATACTTCTAAACCTAAAACAATTATGAAATGGGTTCCTAAGGTTACTTGCTTGGTTGCCCACACCGCTTTCAAAGCTACAAGTCATTCGAAGTGGTACCTTGATAGTGAATGCTCCAGGCATATGACAGGCGATAAGGCTTTATTCACCGATCTTAAAGATATGACTGATGGATCAGTCACATTTGGTGATGATAGCAACTGCAAGATTATTGGCCAAGGTACAGTTCAACTCTATAACCTCCCCTTATTTAAAAATGTTTTATATGTTGAGGGACTAAAACACAACCTGTTAAGCATATCTCAAATATGTGATAACAATCATAGTGTGAAATTTTCTAATAAAGGTTGTCAAATTTTAAACAAAAAGGGTTCTGTAATATTAACTGGTCGCAGGACTTCTGAAAACTGCTATACTGTAAGTGATGGTAGCTCATCTAAACAATTGTGTTACATGGTCCATACTGATGAGACTGAATTATGGCATAAATGCCTTGGACATGTACACTACCATAATTTATACAGATTAAGCAAAAGAGAACTAATAAGAGGTCTACCAAAATTACAAAAAGTAGACAAAATATGTGGTGAATGCCAGTATGACAAGCAAATAAGGAGCTCTCACAAAAAGGTGAACTCCAATGCCACATCAAGACCACTCGAGCTACTCCATATGGACCTTATAGGACCTACCAGGATGGAGAGTCGAGGAGGCAAAAAATACGTACTGGTAATCGTGCATGATTTTACCAGAATCACTTGGGTAGCATTCTTAAGGGATAAATTAGAAACCCTTGATCAAGTAAAAAAAAGGTTCTCAAATGGATCCAAACTAAAAAAGGTTCTCAAGTCTGTAAGATCCGTAGTGATCATCGATCTGAGTTCGAGAATAGCACTTTTGAGAAATTCTGTAACGATTAGGGAATATCGCATGAATTCTCTGTGTCCAAAACACCACAACAAAATGGAATTGTGAAAAGGAAAAATAGAGTGCTTCAAGAAATGGGAAACATAAAGTTGAATAGTATGAAGCTCCCTAGAAATCTTTAGGCTGAAGTCGTAAATACTGCATGCTATATTATCAACCGAGTGTATACATGTAAGTTTGATAATAAAACTACTTATGAACTTTAGTTTGATAAGAAGCCTCCTGTCAAATACTTTCCAGTTTTTGGTAGCAAGTGCTATATTTTACGTGATTAATGTAGGATTTCTAGTATCATATTGTATATATTTGCTAGTTTAGATTTCAATTTTTGTGAAAAATGAAGGAAATCAGATTTTTATGGTGGTACTCGACCTGTCGAAGATTTCCTCGACTTGTCTTATTACAACCGGTCGTAGAAAACCCACAACCAGTCGTAAATCACGCTGATTGACTTAAATTGGAAAAAAATATTATTTCTTCCTTATTTCGACTTCTTTCTCGAATAAGCTGATGCCCAACCAGTCGAACCCAACTTCTAAATCCGTCAAGGTTAGTGTTTCATTTGCTTATTTCTTGTGGATTTGTGTCAAGTATACTTCTATTTCTCTCTTGAAGTTGTCTTTTTCTTGTTTTATTGAGATTTGAGGTTTTTTCTTCACCCATATCTGATTTAAGAATACCCATTTCTCAATCCATTACAACTCTTTGTTTCTTTCAAATCTTTGTTGCACATGGTATCTAGAGGAAGAAAGACAACATTCCGTAGTCCATCTTCTTCCAAATCTACTCCTATTACCAAGCGTCATCTTCGGTTCTACGAAGAAGATCCATCTTATGTACGGGACATTAGATTGAGGAATGTTTTTGTAGAACGTCCTATTTCTGTATATCATGTTGCACCATATGATATCCTTCCTATTCTTCAAACTATAGGTTGGGATAACTTATTGCATTAGGGTGGGCCAGCATACCGGTCCATTGCCCAGTCCATGTTCGCTTGCATAAGTGAGTTTTCATTGGAAATTTTAACTTTTAAAATAGCTACAAGAGAAGGACCATTTGATGTTGATCATCATTTGATTTCAGCTCTTATGAAAATTCCTGTGAATGATGAGAGCATTCACATCCATATCTTATCTAAAAAACCCTCAGAAACTGAAAAACGTATGCTCACTAGAGCCTTATGCAATTTGGACGTGCATTAGACGCATAAAGGGAATGCTCTCCCCTCACTTATGCAACATAATTAATGAATGATGTATGTTGACTGTATTAGCACATAAACATGGGATAGATTAAGCCAAAACGCAGATATGATTCAGGGATAAGTGAATAAAGCAAGCGGAAGACTTATAGTAAAATATGTGTACAAGTGTAAGTCCCTGAATTACATATACAACCAGATCGTGTAAAAGTGTTATTTATCAAAATTATAAGTACAAGTTACATCATTTTAGATCCCAAAATAGTAATCCCATAGGTCCCGCGCAACTGACCGAGGCTCGCTAGAACCCGTCAGAAAACTGCATATAGGAGAAGGCAGCCTCGTCGTCATCCAGCTCCCGCTCTGCCTCAGACGTCGCATCCACATCTGCAACATCAGGGCCTAAGACAGAGTCTGGTGGGTGTGAAACACCGCCCCAGAAACATGGGAGTGAGTGATCAACTCAGTGGAACAATAAGGCACTGGTTAACATGCTATCAGTTCAATCAAACAGTAATGATAAAGCAGGACAATTAAATAAATCCTAAGTACTCTTGTTAATGCAGGTATGAATGCAATATGATGCGTGCCCTCACGCGTACACCCTCAGCGTCTTCATCTTACGTTACGCATGACATCGCCTCAAAGTGCGCCACATCTACAAAGCACATGCAAATGCGGTGCATGGATATGATTACCAAGTTGTTATTAGTCCAATTCATACAGCAGGATTGGGAAGCTAAGATACCTTCCTCATATCACCATCCAACAGTGATCCATACTAGGGTCGTCAATCCTAGACATCTCATACGATCATATAGTTGAGGTCGTAGCAAAGGGCTCGTCACCAATCAATGCACGCCTTTCATGCCTTTACTACCACAGATCGGCTCGTCACCTCCTTGCGGTATCCTGGTATGCTCGAGGTCACTTCTTTGGGCTCGTCACCATTCAATTTAGGCCGACTGCACGAATATAGTGTCCCATACCACCATAATCGGCTCACGAGTTTAGTTGCTCACGGGTCACTACGGGGAGGCTCGTCACCCCAGCGTAGGCCGACAGCTCGACCACGGTGTCCCATACCACCATGTCCGGCTCATGAGTCTTAGCGGATCAGGGACCATGGTTATTAGGATTTCACTGGTAAGTTCGGTACCCTAGATTCAAGCAGTAGCGTCCATCCATGGTTAACCTACACGGGACAATCGGGTTAGTTGACGAACTCGACTAGCACGAGCGCACGTTGAATTGAACGACAGAGAGTGCGCAAACACTCCGCGTGGCCAAACCACGCCGCCAACTCTAATACGACTCGGGTTCGTCTAATGCGTCTCACGTGGCGAAAGCAATCTCAACCACGACCAAAGGGTCAATTACCGATTTCTGGACTAAGGCATAGTCCCAAACATCCTACACTACGACAAATATTCATATGGAATGTAAAACAGTAATGGAACAACCACTCAAATCATGGTGCATACACATCTGAAGAATATCAATTTAACATAAATGTAAGCATAGGAATGCTTGAATTTAAATAACTTGGAATGTAAATGCATAAGGGAAATCATGCGCATCCATAGAAGTATTGAGAATCACTTCTCAACGCCCGCATTTAGTGTAATCACAGTTACACGTAGGTCATTCATGCATCTCTACAAACACTTAGCATCCATGGAACAACATACATGACGCATGTTGAAATACATGCACTTAGACAATTCCTTCTTCCAAGGAGTTGTCATACATGCATCTAGCATACATACATGATCAAAAATCATGGCAAACATAGGTGCGTATTTTATACGTATACGGTACTTTATAAATACACTTAGAATACACAAATCTCAACATAGCACATGCATATCAAGAAAGCAATGTAAACATAACATTTGACATGTGAAATCTCATCCATAACAAGAATAAATCACTAACTGGGATTGAAAGCCTTGAAAACCATAACCTATACACTTAAAGTCCGCACCTTAAGCGAGGAAAGAATAGCCGAATTGATTTAGACGAGTTGTCTTCGTCAACGGCGCAAGAATACCCTAAAATAAGGATAGAAATGAGATACAACAACACCAAGTCTAATCTAAGCTCTAACACAGGTTAGGGTTAGGTTAACTTACCCCAAAAGATCTCAGAATCGTCAGAGGAACGATTCAAAGTGAAGGTTCAAAGGTGAAGAAGAACAAGGAAGAATCAAGGTGATTCACCAACCAATCTCTCTCACTAACTCTCTCTTTTCCACTCTCTCTCCAAGCTAGGGTTAGAGAAAATTCGTATGGAAATGAGAGCTAGGGTTTAAGGACTATATATAGACCTTAAAATGATGGAAATAACCCTGGGTCAAGGTATACTTAGGTTATAACCAAAGTACGCCTTTCTCGATCAACGAAGCACTTCCGGTGGGCCTATAACCACGAAAGGTCGGACTTAAGCTCACCGACCATGGATCTAGGTCGGCTGAGTTTTCGTGACCGGCTCTTCAGATCACCGTGGCGGACCACACTCAATTCAACGGTCACGGAAACTCGATCAGTCCACAAGCACTAGGATATGCATGGGCCACCATCCTGATCGGAGGGTGAAATTGGGTCAGAATCCAACGGTGAGAATGCTTAAAATCGTCGCGCAAGCGACACGACTCAATTTCATAAAAAGCTTATTAAATTCCAACCGTTCTCACACTCTTCACTCAGAACTCAACCAAATCGACCCCGAACATCGGATCGACTTGATTTTGAGGTGAAGACCAAGCCCAACTCGGTGACCGCAATAACCTAAGATCATCGCCATCGGACTTTCGACGCTCGTCCAAGTCCGATCCAGGTCTTCCAAAAATTCCCGAACAGCTGGATTTAGCGATGGATCCCGGATTCCGAGTAACGTAGCGCTCACTAATCGACACGTTTAAGCCATGCAGATACGATTTAAAGTGATTGATGCGAATTTCACAAGCAATCAAGTAAAGCGCTAATTACCCCAAAAACAACTACTTAAGGAAAGATTAGCACAAAAATTCCAAGGTCGTTACAATCTACCCCCTTAAAGAAAATTTCGTCCTCGAAATTCATACCTTCATATAATCCTCGAGGATCGGAGGGTAGGTCTTCCTGACCTCCAGATTCCCAAGTAGCCTCTTCTACGCCATGATGCGTCCATAACACCTTCACGAGAGGGATAACCTTGCTACGCAGTACCTGCTCCTTTCTATCCAGAATACGCGTCGGTCACAGTACATAAGTGGCATCCTCACTTAACTGCACTTGCTCCCAACTGATAATATGCGAAGGATCAGGAACGTACTTCTTCAACATAGAGATATGAAATACGTTATGCACGCCCGCAAGAGGTGTGGGCAAAGCAAGGCGGTAAGCTACCGCTCCCACTCGATCCGAACTTGAAATGGACCAATAAATCTCGGCGTCGGCTTCCCCTTCTTACGAACCGCCGAACTCCCTTCATAGGAGAGACCTTGAGAAAAACATGATCTCCCACTACGAACTCAAGCGGTCGACGCCTCGTATCGGCATAACTCTTCTCTGTGCTGCTAGAAGTCGACGTCGAATGATGTCAACCTTCTCTCAAGTCACCTGCACCAATTGCGGGCCAAGCAAACTACGCTCACCAATTTACGCCCAACAATGTGGTGCTCTGCACGGCGACCATACAACGCCTCGTAGGGAGCCATGCCGATACTAGGCTGGAAACTATTATTATACGCGAACTCTGCATCAAGACAATCATCCCAATTGTCTTTGAAATCCAAAACACAAGCTCGCAACATATCCTCCAGGACTTGATTCACGCGCTCCGTCTGCCCATCTGTTTGCGGATGAAAGCAGTCTTGAACTTGATTTCACACCCATCGCTTCACTGGATACGAGTCCAGAAGATAGATGTAAAACACATGTCTCTATCGGACACAATCTCCAGGGGAACTCCATGCAGACGCACTATCTCCTTGATATACAACCTAGCCAACTCGTCTGCAGAGTAAGTGACTCGAATCGGTAAGAAATGCGCCGACTTCGTTAATCGATCGACGATCACCCAAATAGAGTCAAATCCCTTCCTCGTCCTCGCAACCCAGAAATAAAATCCATAGAGATGAAATCCCACTTCCTTAGCTATGGGCATGGGCTGCAACAGCCCAGGAGGTCGGCGATGCTCTGCCTTAACCTGCTGGCACGTGAGACAACGAGAAACAAATTCAGCAATCTGGACCTTCATATTGTCCCACCAATAAGACCTCTTCATATCCTGATACATCTTCGTGCTACCTGGATGCATCGCAAGCTTAGAACTATGGGCTAACTCGAGAACCTCACGTCTCAAGTCAGGGATGTCAGGAACACATAACCGGCCACGAAAGCGTAGCCCCCATCAGAACTAACACTCCGGTCGGAGTTCCCATCTGTACCAACCCGCTGCCTCATCTTCACCAAAAGCTCATCATCTATCTGAGCTGCAACGATCCTCTCGTCGATAACGGGCTGTACACGAATGTGTGCGATAACCTCATACGGCTCAACCACCGTAAGCTTCTGCTCAAAATCGCGCACGAACTCCAACATCTCCCACTCTGCTATCATCAGCGGAGCCGCAAACTCCAAAGCCTTCTTGCGACTCAACGCATCTGCCACAAGGTTTGCCTTACCAGGATGGTAAGAAACATCGAACTTGAAGTCCTTCAATGTTTCCATCCATCTGCGCTGCCTCATATTCAAATCACGCTGCGTGAAAATATACTTAAGGCTCTTGTGGTCGCAAAAGAGCTCGAACTCCTCACCATAAAGGTAATGTCTCCAAAGCTTTAATGCGAAGATGACAGCTGCCAATTCCAGGTCGTGCGTAGGGTAATTCTCTTCGTGTTTCCTTAACTGACGCGAAGCATAAGCAATCACCCTGTCCTGCATAAGGACACAACCCAGACCAACGCGAGAGGCGTCAGTATATATAATATACTTAACCCCTTGCTCTGGCAATACTAGCACAGGGGCGGACGTCAACTTGTCCTTCAGCTTCTGAAAAGCTAACTCCGCCTGCTCACTCCAAGCAAACTTCAAATCCTTCCGTGTCAGCTGCGACAACGGTCTGGCAATCTTCGAGAAGTCCTGAATAAAGCGTCGATAATATCCTGCAAGGCCAAGAAAACTCCTCACCTCAGTAACTGAACCAGGCTGCTTCCAGTCCTGCACTGCAGCTACCTTCCTTGGACACCACATGTCCCAGGAACTTGACTTCCTCTTTCCAGAAATCACACTTCTTGAACTGTGCGAAAAGCTGATGCTCCCTAAGAGTACCCAAAACCGCTCTTAAGTGCTCCTCGTGCTCTGCCCGGCTCGCCGAATAAATCAAGATGTCATCAATAAATACAATGACGAATCGAAACAGGAAAGGCCGAAATACCCTGTTCATCAGATCCATGAACACGGCCGGTGCGTTCGTCAGAAGTCGAAACGACATCACAAGGAACTCATAATGACCGGAGCTAGTCCTGAGCGGTCTTCTGCACGTCCCCATCCTTGGCGCGCAACTGATGATACCCATACTGCAGTCAACCTTTGAAAAGTACCGTGCCCCCTTCAACCGATCAAACAGATCATCAATCACGGGCAAGGGGTACTTATTCTTCACGATTACCAGAAGTTCAACTGCGATAATCAATACACAATCGCAAGGAACCATCCTTCTTCTTCACAAAGCAGTGCTCCCCAAGGAGACACCTCTGGGCGAATAAAACCCAATTCTAGCAAACCATCTATCTGCTTCCTCAACTCCTCCATTTCACTCGGAGGCATCCGATAGGTGGGTAAAGAAATGGGCGCCGCACTAGGCATAAGATCGATAGCAAAATCAATCTCACGCTGAGGAGGTAATCCAGGAATCGACTCAAACACATCTTCAAACTCCTGAACTACCGGCGTACTAACCAACGCCGACTCGGCCGAACTCTCCAACAGAGAAGAATAAAAATCAATACGAATAGGGTAACTGACCTGAACCGGGAAAGTAACAATCTGCCCTCAGGTCCATGGATCGTCACTGATCTCGCTTCACAATCAATCTCGGCTCGCATCCTCGTGAGCCAATCCATACCCATAATAACATCGTAGTGATAAAGCGGTGCGACTAGCAAATCAACACGGATCTATCCACTTCCCAGATCAACCACAACAGCACAACTCCAAAAACAAACAACATGCATTCCATTAACCAAAATCGTCGCAATACAAGTAGTGCAGCAATACATGAATCACGACTAGGAAAGCATGAAAACAACAACATCTAACACTACAAACAACCACAACTACTACAACCACTAACAGCTACCACACTACAACAACTCCAACTACAAGCCAACAACGGCTACACACGTAAAGAAACACCAAACAAAGCAAAGACGGCCACGACGATTCTAATCGTCGGAGTCAGGAGACGCAGGCGGAGCACCCTTATACAGCAAGCAACACAGTATAGACTTCAAAGTCCGGGACATCTTCTTGAACTTGTGCTTAACCAAGCCTCGAAGATCCACCATCTCTTGGTGTAAAGCAGCTTGCCCTTCTTCAAGCCGTGTAAGACGGGCATCTCTCGCAATCTGCTCTGCGCCCTGCTCTGGCACCACAGGAGGAGAGCGATCACTCGAATCCTGTGCCCCAATCTCTTCCTCGTCTTGCTCTGCTTCTTCCTCAGACTCCGCACCACCTTCAGCATAACTCTCATCATCACTCTCAGACCCGGCCTCACCCTCAGAGGCAAGCCGACCAGAACCAACCTCCATCAGCTTAAGGGTCCTCAAGTTGATATAGCGAACAGGGACCGGCTTCTCGGCTCCAAGCCTATAGCCAAACTCATGTGCGATCTTGCAAATGAGGCGGCCAAAGGGAAGAGACTCGGTCCGTCTACTCGAACGAGCGATGAGAATAATCTGACGCAGGACGTACGTCGGCACACACAACTTCGCATCCTGCCCCACCTGATATATAAAATCTACCATCAGGCGCGTACACTCGCTGCGGTTGCTCCACCTGGGATACACATTGAACGTAAAGATGTGGTGAAGCAAACGGAAGTCGTCCGTCATGTGAGAAGCCAAAAGACTCCTATTCTGCTGCCATTCGACCAGACGACCACACAAAGATCGGGTGCGACGATCCCTCTCGCGCACACTGTCCACATTCTTCTCGCTGGCATGCACTTCCCCAAGTGGCACCTTCAAGAGTCGGGATATCAAAGCAACATTGACAATTCCAACTCGACCGCTACCACAGGGACTCTTGAACTGCAGAGGATCCAGCGAAGGCTCCAGAATGTTGGCATAGAAGGCCCGAACAGTGCTAGCATTCGCGCGATACTCGCCTTCGAACAAGGGACCCCAACCAGCCCCTTCTAGGCGCTCCAACAAAAAGAACTCACCAAAGAGCCGCGGATCAACATGAGCCTCAAAAAGGACTCTACGCCCCTCATAGACTCCATGCGACAATTCCGCCAACAAGGTCCTACTGACAGGAGCTCGAGGATCGAGGTCTCGCTTCTTCTGGAACTCGCGCGTGGCGGACGTGCTAGCGGCGGCACCTCTCGGCCTCCGTGCACGGGTTGGGCGGCTCGACCCGGCTTCATCCACGGGCGCTCTCTTCTTCCCCATCAAGGAAAGAAGGGAAGAAATGGAAAAGATGGCCGTCACAATCTCAAAGAGGGCCATGAGAAATGAGAGAAAGAGAGAAATAGGAAGATGGTGAAGCTTCCACACAACTATGAGCCAAAAAGGGAATGAAAGGGCTCAAATGAGAGGGAAAATGGAGAAATCAGCAATGGAATAGAAGATTTGAGAATGGGGTGATGGGTTTGCACGAAAATGGAAGGAAGATGAAGATTTGGGAGAGATTGGAGAGAGTTTGGAGAGGTTGTTGAAGAAAAGGAGAGCTTGGAAGAGGGTTTTGTAAAGGAAATAGGTAAAAGGAGTGGTTTTAAAGTGAAACCCGTGGAGGGGTGGGCCACACAAGCCTCATGGACGATCGGCCCGCGTCGGCCCAACGACCGGCGATCTCTCGCCGAACCGGCGATGGCATCGCCGGTCTCTGGACATATCGGCGATGCCTCGCCGATTTGGCGAGGTCCTCCTGGTCCTCCTTGGTCCAAATGATGTGGTTCCCCACTGGGTCCCACGGAAAATGCCCCGATTGGCCCCTTGTGTAATTTGAAGTTTATCGGGTCATTCTGACAGAACTCTGACAGCGATTTTTGGAAGGTTTAAAAATGAATAATGGGAGGGTAGACCATCTACACTCATTAATAGAGGGTCTAGAACAGGTTTCGGGTCGCTGTGTGTGATCAGGTAAGGGTACAGACTCGATCTCGGCAAAGGTTTTCAGGAAACTTTCGCCGATAGAAACTACGGAGCACAAACACAAAGCGATGATAGACCGCACCCAATTACACTATAGTGGTGACAACGTGCGGTGTGTGACCATAACCCAGGTCCGGTTTAATCCAGATCATGCTCGATACCAACTTGTAACGCCCTGAAATTCGGGGGTCGAGCATAACTCGGCTCCCGAGTTCCAAAACATCACTTATGCAACATAATTAATGAGAGATGATGTTGACTGTATTAGCACATAAACATGGGATAGATTAAGCCAAAACGCAGATATGATTCGGGGATAAGTGAATAAAGCAAGCGGAAGACTTATAGTAAAATATGTGTACAAGTGTAAGTCCTTGAATTACATATACAACCAGATCGTGTAAAAGTGTTATTTATCAAAATTATAAGTACAAGTTACATCATTTTAGATCCCAAAATAGTAATCCCATAGGTCCCGCACAACTGACCGAGGCTCGCTAGAACCCGTCTGAAAACTGCATATAGGAGAAGGCAGCCTCGTCGTCATCCAGCTCCCGCTCTGCCTCGGACGTCGCATCCACATCTGCAACATCGGGGCCTAAGACAGAGTCTGGGGTTAAAACACCGTCCCGAAACATGGGAGTGAGTGATCAACTCGGTGGAACAATAAGGCCTGGTTAACATGCTATCAGTTCAATCAAGCGGTAATGATAAAGCGGGACAATTAAATAAATCCTAAGTACTCTTGTTAATGCGTATGAATGCAATATGATGCGTGCCCTCACGCGTACACCCTCGGCGTCTTCATCTTACGTTACGCAGGACCTCGCCTCAAAGGGCGCCACATCTACAAAGCACATGCACCGGCGGGGCATGGATCTGATTACCAAGGGGTGATTAGTCCACGTCATACATCCGGATTGGGAAGCTAAGATACCTTCCTCATATCACCATCCAACAGTGATCCATACTAGGGTCGTCAATCCTAGACATCTCATACGATCATATAGTTGAGGTCGTAGCAAAGGGCTCGTCACCAATCAATGCACGCCTTTCATGCCTTTACTACCACAGATCGGCTCGTCACCTCCTTGCGGTATCCGGTATGCTCGAGGTCACTACAAAGGGCTCGTCACCAATCAATGTAGGCCGACAAAGACGAATATAGTGTCCCATACCACCATAATCGGCTCACGAGTTTAGTTGCTCACTTTGGTCACTACGGGAGGCTCGTCACCCCGCGTAGGCCGACAGCTCGACCACGGTCTCCCATCCCACCATGCCCGGCTCATGACTCTCAGCGGATCAGGTACCATGGTTATTAGGATTTCACTGGTAAGTTCGGTACCCTAGATTCAAGCAGTAGCGTCCATACATGGTTAACAGACACTGGACCAGCGGCGTAGTTGACGAGCTCGAGTCGCGCGAGCGCACGGTGAGTTGAGCGACATAGAGTGCGCAAACACTCCGCGTGGCCAAACCACGCCGCCAACTCTAATACGACTCGGGTTCGTCTAATGCGTCTCACGTGGCGAAAGCAATCTCAACCACGACCAAAGGGTCAATTACCGATTTCTGGACTAAGGCATAGTCCCAAACATCCTACACTACGACAAATATTCATATGGAATGTAAAACAGTAATGGAACAACCACTCAAATCATGGTGCATACACATCTGAAGAATATCAATTTAACATAAATGTAAGCATAGGAATGCTTGAATTTAAATAACTTGGAATGTAAATGCATAAGGAAATCATGCGCATCCATAGGAGTATTGAGAATCACTTCTCAACGCCTGCATTTAGTGTAATCAGTTACACGTAGGTCATTCATGCATCTCTACAAACACTTAGCATCCATGGAACAACATACATGACGCATGTTGAAATACATGCACTTAGACAATTCCTTCTTCCAAGGAGTTGTCATACATGCATCTAGCATACATACATGACCAAAAATCATGGCAAACATAGGTGCGTATTTTATACGTATACGGTACTTTATAAATACACTTAGAATACACAAATCTCAACATAGCACATGCATATCAAGAAAGCAATGTAAACATAACATTTGACATGTGAAATCTCATCCATAACAAGAATAAATCACTATCGGGATTGAAAGCCTTGAAAACCATAACCTATACACTTAAAGTCCGCACCTTAAGCGAGGAAAGAATAGCCGAATTGATTTAGACGAGTTGTCTTCGTCAACGGCGCAAGAATACCCTAAAATAAGGATAGAAATGAGATACAACAACACCAAGTCTAATCTAAGCTCTAACACAGGTTAGGGTTAGGTTAACTTACCCCCAAAGATCTCAGAATCGTCAGAGGAACGATTCAAAGTGAAGGTTCAAAGGTGAAGAAGAACAAGGAAGAATCAAGATGATTCACCAACCAATCTCTCTCACTAACTCTCTCTTTTCCACTCTCTTTCCAAGCTAGGGTTAGAGAAAATTCGTATGGAAATGAGAACTAGGGTTTAAGGACTATATATAGGCCTTAAAATGATGGAAATAACCAGGGTCAAGGTATACTTAGGTTATAACCAAAGTACGCCTTTCTCGATCCAACGAAGCACTTCTGGTGGGCCTATAACCACGAAAGGTCGGACTTAAGCTCACTGACCATGGATCTAGGTCAGGCTGAGTTTTCGTACCGACCGGCTCTTCAGATCAGCCGTGGCGGACCACACTCAATTCAACGGTCACGGAAACTCGATCAGGTCCACAAGCACTAGGATATGCCTGGGCCAACCATCCTGATCAGAGGGTGAAATTGGGTCAGAATCCAACGGTCAGAATGCTTAAAATCGTCGCGCAAGCGACACGACTCAGATTTCATAAAAAGCTTATTAAATTCCAACCGTTCTCACACTCTTCACTCCGAACTCAACCAAATCGACCCGGAACATCAGATCGACTTGATTTTCGAGGTGAAGACCAAGCCCAACTCAGTGACCGCAACAGCCTAAGATCATCGCCATCGGACTTTCGACGCGCGGTCTAGGTCCGATCCAGATCTTCCAAAATTCCCCAAAACAACTGGATTTAGCGATGGATCCCAGATTTCAGAGTAACGTAGCGCTCACTAATCTGCACGTTTAGAGCCATGCAGATACAATTTAAAGTGATTGATGCGAATTTCACAAGCAATCAAGTAAAGCGCTAATTACCCCAAAAACAACTACTTAAGGAAAGATTAGCACAAAAATTCCAAGGTCGTTACATGAGATTTATGTACCTCTCATTTTTCGCATAAAGGGAATGCTCTCCCCTCAAAGTTTTTGTTACCCAAATATAGAGTTCTTCACAAAATCTTTGTGTCTAACTTGTATCCTCGATCGGGTAATAAATCCAAATTGACATCCTTCATGGTTCGTGTTCTTCATTCTGTTGCAGAGGTGTTCATGTTTGTTTACCATCCTTGATTTGTCACTCCATTATTCAGTTTAGACTCCATCCAGGTCACGGTGACATCCCTTTTACTTATTTGATGACTGTGTTGGCTACACATATGTTAGTCGACATGCCTATTGGAGAAGCCCCGATCCATCATCTAATATTTAACAATTCTAACATTAATAAGATGAAGCTGGATTTGCTTCCTAGCCAAGGTGATGGTAATGGTGGTGCTGAAGCTGGAAATGAGGAGGATGTTGGTGATCTTCCTCCTGATGACATTAACATGGATGATATATTTGAAGAACTTGAATCTGATTCTGCTAATGATCCAGATTATGACCCTTCTGAGTTTGATGCACGTTTACATGCTTTGGAGGAGAAGGTTGAGAATATGCATGTTACTAATGTCACGCAGTTCAAATATATGTGTAAATATCTTAGGCATTTGAACAAGGGCATGCATCAACTTGATCCTTCCATCCCTGCTCCTTCATCTGGCTCAGATTAGTTCTTTTTATTTTACTAGACTGTAATAACATTATTACTCTTCTACTCTCTCTATTTGTGAGATTGTTACTGCTTTTGACTTATCTCTGTTTATGGATTTTTTTCTCTCTCTTTCATTTTAACTCCTCCATCATTTGATCATTGCTTCCGTTGTCCTATTTGACAAAAGGGGGGAGAATGGATATATATTAGATGTCTATAGTATTGGATTTATGTGATGTATGTTACTCAGGGGGAGTATGTATAGGTATACTCAGGGGGAGTATGTGCAGGTATATGTAGAGGTGGACTATATGTTGAATTGATTATGAATGTGGGCCAGTTAATAATAACTGGTGTATGACTTTTTAACCATATATTCTACTTTATGTAATATATCTTGAAAGTGTGTTTTGTCACTAACTTGACAAAGGGGGAGATTGTAAGTGTTATGGTTGAAAGCCCCTTTATGTTGTCAAATTTGTGGTGCTAAAAACACTGCTTGTACTTTGTGAAATTGCATAAATGTAAATGTTTGAGACACAGTATGGATGAAGCATGTATGGATGAAGTGAGTCTCAGTGTATGGATGTTGACTACATTAGTGAAGTACAATGTTCAACTCAAGATATGTCAAGCCACGTCATTGTCTCACAAGATCGACTTCGAAAGACAAGACATGTTTACAAATCAAGACTCGAGAATGTTCAACTGAATTTACAAGTTACAAATCAAGATTCAAGATTGCGTAATTGAAACTTTTAAGGACAGGCTACATTAAGATTTTAAGCCTTACTTTCTTTAAAGGTTACATATCTTAAGGGTTCAATGTCCTTACTTCACTATTAAGGTATGTTTGACCTTAGGTTAACCTTTAGAGTAGGTCATTTCGGATACATAATGCAAACATTTTATATTTGGGAATCTGGTCTACTCTAAGACTAGTCCTGGATCTTTCTTGACTAGTCCTAGCACTGCTTTGACCTATCTAAGATTTTCTTAGACCTGTTGTAAGTTTGTTACAAAAATTCAAAATTTGTTATTAAGCTTCGACCAGTCCAGGGGTCTGTTCGACTAGTTGTATGAACAGTGTCGACTATTCCTTCGACCAGTCATGAACCTACGACTCAAACTACAACGATGTATTTTACTTGGCTTCGACTAGTTGTGAGTAACCTAAGACCAGTCGAAGGTGTCCTTCGACCAATCGTATACTACCTACGACTAGTCGTGAAACTGCCTTATCTTATCGCACACAAATTTTCAAATATCCGTTGGTTCTAAGACTAGTCGTAGCGACTTCTAGACCATTCGAAGATGCAATTTGCTTCCATATAAATAGAGCATGAATCTCATAATATTTATTACTACTCAAGCAATTTTAATTCGGCTTTTAGAGAGATAAGTCTATGCTCCATTTTAATCTAAGTGTGCCTAGTTAATATTCTCTTTCTTTAGCTTTTTAAATTGATTTTGTTTCTTGTATTCTAATATGATCTAAAAAGAGGAAGTGTTGTTTTCCTTTTTCTAGAATCAAAATCAATTAAAGCTAGCCCATTTTGGTTTAATTTAAAATTTATTAGAACCGAGAACTATTATAAAGTGAGTATTGGACATTGAACTTTGACATTCGAACCTCTACTCTGACTTGGTTCTTCCAGGCTACTATAAAGGAGAAATCCAGGTATTTTACATTATTGTAATTTACATTCTATTTTTGGTTTCTTTTGCGATTAAGCCAGAAAAATCTCGTTGTGTTTGGTTATCTGAGGAGAGCCAGAAAACTCAGAAAGTGTGGGTTTTTGGATTGTGTAAGCCCAAGTTAAAAAGACACAATTGTGAAGGTTTTAGGTGAACCTGTGAAACCTATTTTGATAGTGAACGCTAATATCCCCTGTGTGAGGATATTAAGAGTGGAGTAGCATTCTGTGTGGCTATTGTTTAACAGTTGGTGAACACACAAGCGAACCACTATAACTCCTTGTGTATTGTGGTTTGAATGTTTACTTAATTTCCAATCTTTTATCATTCATGTTGTGGAATGTATGTGTGGATGTGAATGTTGTAATTTTTACATTTAAAGCACAGTGGGGAATGTTGTAATAACTTAGATTTAAATTCCTGCAATTTATTTCAATTCCTTGTTATTTATTTATTCCTCTTTGGTTTGAGTTTTTAATACAAAGACTTTTCTTGAAATAACGTTGTCCTACTATAAACTCTAGTTTTTTGTGTAAGGTTGTCCTTAGAACAACATTTGTATTAACTTCTCAAGACTTAAATTTTGAGGTTGCTTTACATTCCTGTATTGTGGTTTATTTTCTTTATGTTGTTGGCTATCCTATTTCTTATTTTTCGATATTAAAAGTTTTATTTGGCATAGTCCTATTCACCCCCCCCTCCTCTCTAGGACATATAGCTTAGCCTTTTCACTTAGCCATACAGCCCAGCAAGTGGAAGAGACCACACTATCTGCCTGACCAGTAGTCTGCCAATACATACCCGGCTCATCGATAACTGACTCATTTGTAAGCTGGTCAAACTTAACCTACCTTACAACCCCCTCACTTGGGCGAATAAGGCCACACCCCCTTCCAACCGACTATGACACAGTGGGAGACGCGGCCTACTGGTATTCGGTACTCTTGCACTCGTGTATCCACTCGGTCTAGACGTTGGAGCATCTCTTGATACCAAAAAGGTTCTACGACTTTCACCCAAGGACATCCTAAGTGCCCACAGTGCTAGAACCAAGTGTTTTCGGTATCCGATACGGTCATCCACAATGTGCCTGTGGAGCCACGGCCCTGATGTCGCTAAGGCATACAATGATCATGACACACAAATGCAAGATGCATGAATCACACTGTCCAGTCATGCAGCAATCCTACGTGTACCGCGCGCTCATGTGGGTAACTCCTATCAGTGAGTCCCATAAATAATCTGTCCAATGGCATATGCTATGATCAGTCACTACTCATATCAAGCATACATATGATGCATATGGCATGAGTCATGGAATTATACTAATCATGTTATAAAGTGATGAACTATCCTTACAGCAAAGATGGGCCTAGACGGCCTACACACAACAAGTATGGGCCTATCAATGGGGCCTGAGGAGAGTTACAATGTGGACATTTAACCAACATTGTACTTAGAATGTGGGCGTCAAACCATCATTGCTCCCAAGGCATAGCTCGTCATAAACATCATTACATAGACCATGGTGGAATCACATTACAATGGACTTGTGTACATCCCATTGGGCCTTGACCCATGGGCCTCCAATACATCAAATGGGCCTCATAACATGGGCCTCATATATATCAAGGTGGGCCTCAATGGACGGCCACAAATACATCAAGATGGGACTAATCACATGGGCCTCATGTATATGTCAAAGTGGGCCTCAATGAACGGCCACAAATACATCAAGATGGGCCTCATACATACTCAAAAAGAGTCATATTGAAAGATCATTTGGACCATACCACAATAGTAGTAGAGATAATAATTTTCACTGTTAAATAAATCACAGGGCCCACTATCAAGTTTTTGTGCAAACCAATCTAATCATAAGGTCAAAGGACCTGGATTAAGAGGGAGAACAATTCCCTATTGACTCAGAACTTCCGTGACCCAAATGGGTTTCAATGATAGACGTTCAATCCTCCACTATTTCTTTAGTGTGGTCCACCTGATCAATGGATGATCACATCATGGTCTGGGCCGCCGTAATGTATTTGCGATCCAACTAATTCATAAGTTAATATAGAGATAGATGAAGTGAAAACAAGTATCAGCTTTATTGGAAACTACTATGGCCCTTAAAAGTTTGAACAATGGATGTCACTGTCCACTACTTTAAATGGTGAGGTCCACTTAAGCTTTAGATCTAACTCGTTCTTGACCCCATGCCATAAAATGATATCTTAAAATAGTTAGGCAGTACATCATGATGGGCCCCACCATCCAAATAGTGGACAGTGTAGATAAAACAAATACATCAAGTGGCTCCCACGCTGCACGGACGCAGCTCACGTACAGGGGGGTGCAAGCGCAGATAAAACACTTACTTCATGGTGGGGCCAGGGGCAGGTGCAATGCAGCAACGTCCTGCACTGCTGACGCTACGGCAGCAGGCGCCGTTGCATGTATTTTTTTATTTTTTTATTTTTCAATGGTTATTCTTAGGTGGGGCCTGCATCAGGAGAATTCACCCTGTCCACTGGCTCCTATGGCTCAAGACAAGCCAAACAAGCCCAATATTAGGCATGTTTCAGTGTACAGAAACATCAAAGTGGATTTTGACGGTAAAAACCACTATTTTCTATGTTATGGCCTGCCAAATAATCGAATTGGCTTCATTTTTCGGCTCAATGCCTAAAATGAACTAGGGAATGGAATGGACGGCTTAGATTAGATCGGATTTCTAGTGGAATTTTGCGGTAAAAATTCCTATATTTCATTAAATAAAATATATATATATATATATATATATATATATATATATATATATATATATATATATTTGTGTCTTTGCTGCTGTTAGTACACCCACTACCTGTTCACGCCTACTAAACACGTCCAGCATCCAGGGATGCTGGACAGATGGCATGGGTATATATTTCATCAAGGTGGGTCCCACGTGTGGGGACCATGGCTGGTGGGTCACACGTGGACGTGGCCCACTTGATTTGAATCAATCTGATACTTGTGTTTTCCCATCGCCATAAGGTAGGGCCCACATGATTTGGATGGCCAGGGGGTCCATTTGATGGACGGTTTGGACATCACATACACTCATTAGGTGGGCCACAAAATGGAGGGACCCCAACACTATGGGCCTTCCCTTCATCCATTAAATTATACATCAAGTGGGTCCCAATACATGTGGGCCCACCGATCAAAATCAACGGTGGAGATCTTTTCTCCACTGAAATGCAAGGTCTAGATGACCCTATCCATGCAAGGAAAATAAACATCATGATGGGGTCTATGGAGAATGGCCCCATCATGGAATGATCATGAGAATCAAAGTGGGCCATCAGACACATCTAGGGTCCAAAGTGAGATCCATACCATCAATCAGTAGGTCTCACTTGGTCCATCATAAAAATATGAAAATCTAAACCTATGAAGCACCCACCATTCGATCTTTTTGGTCTGATGGAATGTCGATCTCCTTGTGTCTCACTTTGATGAAGGGTAATGAGAAGTGAAGGGCTATGATGAAGGATTTTGGGGTGGGAAGTGGGCCACACACAACACTTTTCTCTCTTGGGAGTGCTTAGACATCCACCACTTTTGCTTGCTTGGAAAATGTGTTGAGAAAGAGAGAGAGAGAGAGAGAGAGAGAGAGAGAGAGAGAGAAGGGGTGGTTGTAAGAGAGAGGTAATGGATGTGAGTGATGAATGTAAGGTGATAGTGTACTTAACTTGAGAGGTGACTTGGTAGGTTGCTTGACTTGGGGAGAAAGAAAGCATGGGTGTGTACTTTGATTGATTGATTGATTGATTGATGAGATGGGTTGTAGAGATTCTCTTGGGTTCGTAAAAGCACGGCGTTTCTTCGAAATAAACGGTGCAACAGGCATGACATCCAAGCCTTCCATCCATCTTACGGGTGGAGCCCACCGTGATGTGAACAATGTCGTCCATCCATTTAACGTGCATGCGGCCGCACCATGATGCGTGTGCTGTATCCTTACCGTCCATCCAATTTTGAGGGGCCACACATGATGTATGGGTCTTATCCACACCGTCCATATGGTGGGATGGTGGGCCCCCTTTTGATGCATGTATTTTATATTCAGTCGTCCATCAGATTAGACATGGGCCCACCATGCCGCATGTGTTTTATCTAAACCGTCTATACATTTGGTAAGCTCATCCTTGGGCTTGAGGCTAAAAATAAGATAGATCTAATACCAAGTGGACCACCCTAAAGAAAACAGTGGTGTTGAATGCCCACCCTTGAAACCCCTTTGGGTTACAGAAGTTCTGATTCAATATAATATTTATTTTCCTTCCTGTTCAGGTCATTGTGACCTTATGAACAATATGGATAGAAAATCAATACTATGCTGGGCCCATTAGAAATTTAACGGTGGAAATCATTGTCATCATTACCAGTTGTGGTATGGTCCACATGATCCTTTAGATATGATTCATTTTTTTATGCACTATAATGATCCCTTGTAATGAATGCATGATGCATTTGACTCGTCTTATTTGACTCGGCCCATTTGACTCAGCTTATTCGACTCGACCCATTTAACTCGACCTATTCAACTCGGCCCATTCGATCGGCCCATCTGATTCGGATCATTTGATCGGCCCAATCGATTTGGCCTATTTGTACCGGCTCATCTGTTTCGGCCCATTTGATTTGCCTAATTGATTCGGCCTATTTGTACCAGCCCAATTGATTTGGCCCATTCAATCGGCCCATTTGATTCGACCCATTTGAAGTAATTGAGGCCCATGATGATGCATATTAGGCCCTTGTGCTAGGCCGTGGGTCCCTATCCGATTGGCCTTATGAGCAACATTCCTTGGGAGCAATGTTGGTTAAAGGTCCACATTGATGGGCAATGATGGTTTAATGTCCACGTTGTGACCTTCCCTTAGGCCTTATTCAGCTCATTCTTATCGAGGCCGATTATCGTGGTCAATTATTGATTGACATGGCCGATTGCCGATTCTAATTGTCGTGGCCAATTGACCGATTATCGATCGAGGCTGATTATCATGACTAATTTTTTATTCTGATTGTCATAGTCGATTGACCGATTAGCGATCGGGACCGATTATCATGGCCAATTGACCAATTAGCGATCGAGATCAATTATCATGGCCTATTACTGATTCTAATTGTCATGGTTGATTGACCGATTAGTGATCAAGGCCGATTATTGTGGCCGATTGCCGATTCTGATTGTTATGGCTGATTGATTGATTAGCGATCGAGGCCGATTATCGTGGCCTACTGCCGATTTCAATTATCGTGGCCAATTGCTGATTCTGATTGTCGTGGCTGATTGACTGATTAGTGATCGAGGCTGATTATCGTAACCGATTGCCGATTTCGATTGTCGAGGCCGATTATCGTGGCCGATTGTCGATTGACGTGGCCGATTGCCAATTCTGATTGTCATGGCTGATTGACCGATTAGCGATCGACGCCGATTATCATGGTTGATTGCCGATTCCGATTATCGTGGCCGATTGTCGATTCTGATTGTCGTGCCCGATTAACCAATTAGCGATTAAGGCCGATTATCATGATCGATTACCGATTTCGATTGTCGAGGCCGATTATCTTGGTCGATTGTCGATTGACATGGCTGATTGCCGATTTTGATTGTCGTGGCCGATTGATCAATTAGTGATCGATGCCGATTATCGTGGCCGATTGCATATTCTAATTATCGTGGCCGATTGTCAATTCTGATTGTCGTAGCCGATTGACCGATTATTGTTCGAGAATGATTATAATGGCCGATTGTCGATTCTGATTATTGTGGCCGAATGCCGATTCTGATTGTCATGGCCGATTGATCGATTAGCAATTGTGGCTAATTATCGTAACCGATTGCCGATTCTGATTGTTGTGGCTGATTGACCGATTAGCGATCGAGGTCGATTATTATGGCCGATTGTCGATTTCAATTATCGTGGCCAATTGCTGATTCTGATTGTCGTGGCTGATTGACCGATTAGCGATCGAGGCTGATTATCGTGACCGATTGTCGATTCTGATTGTCGAGGCTGATTATCGTGGCCGATTGTCGATTGACATGGCCGATTGCCGATTCTGATTGTCATGGCCAATTGACTGATTAGTGATCGACACTGATTATCGTGGCCGATTGTCGATTTCAATTATCGTGGCCGATTGCCAATTCTGATTGTCATGGCCAATTGACCGATTAGCGATCAAGGCCGATTATCGTGACCGATTGCCGATTCCAATTATCGAGGCCGATTATCTTGGTTGATTGTCGATTGACGTGGCCAATTGCCGATTCTGATTGTCATGGCAGATTGACCGATTAGCAATCGACCCCGATTATCGTGGCCGATTGCAGTTCTAATTATCGTGGCCGATTGCCGATTTTAATTGTCGTGGCCGATTGACCGATTATCGATCGAGGCCGATTATCGTGGCCGATTACCGATTCCGATTATTATGGCCGAATGCCGATTCTGATTATCGTGGTCGATTGACCGATTATCGATTGAGGTCGATTATCATGGCTGATTGTCGATTTCGATTGTCGTGGCCGATTGCTAATTCCGATTGTCGAGGCCGAGTATCGAGGCCGATTCCGAGTGTCGATCTCGATTGTTGAGGCCGATTGTCGAGGCTGATTTCGATTAACGAGACCTATATGATGTATATGTGGCCCGTGTTTGAGGCCTAATGAAATATATATGCGGCCCGTATTTGAGGCCCATTGTGATGTTTATTTGTCACGCCCCAAACTCGAAAACCAGGCTCACAAAATTTTCGATCGACGAATCCAGTGCCAACAGCCTCCGTAGTACCCCATATATGCTAAATTCCAATCCTGAGATCCTACAAGGAGGATTTTCCAATATACATTTACCTCGTAAGAAGCATAACCATAAGTTTACCTAAATCACAAAAGCAACATTATCATCATATATCCACTAATATAAACAGCTAAATGCAATTCTGAAAGGGAGATACATATGTATCAAAATCAAAGCTCCAGAAGTCAGCTACATGCTCCAAGCTCAACGCTACTGCAACCTAATGCCACCTGCACGCATCTATCGTGCATAAGCTTATAGAAAGCTCAGAGGGTGGTGTAAGTGTGTGCGATGCACGTGTCAAATACCCAATACAATGTCATAATCATACAATATCAGAAATACAGGTAAGATCATGAATCGCACGATATCAGAGTAAGCAGAAATATATTGGTAAGTCCATGAGTGCTATCAGCCGTAACAAGGCTATGCGATGCAAGGCATGAATGTTAATGGTCATATCAAGGCTATGCAATGCAAAACATAATAAGACAATAACAGATGCTGAGGATGCAATGTAATATGTAAATCCTGTTGAATCTGTCTAGGCCATATAAGCGCAGAAACATAACAACCCAAAATGTCATATGTCTGGGGATGTAATGCAATATGCGATGCGAATGAAATGACCAATGTGAAGTCGGGATGATAGTACGTAGTATTGCAAGTTATGGGGTCCATCACAAGGGTGCTCTATCTAAACCAGTCCCATACCTAAATTTGGATAGTCAAACTCAATGTGGTAAACTCCTAATCTCAGGTTAGTCGTGCGCCCCAACCGAAATCCTGGCCATTTCAACGGTACACTTAGCAAATAGTTGTGCACCACCAGCTCGAGTGGATAGTGAATAAATGAATGAGTATGCAACTCTGGCTCAATAAGTCCACATATCAGTACGGTTCCTCTCTGGGATCATCATTGGGGTCTATTACACTCTACACCAGCTTGCTGCCCCTATCCGAGCGCACAACTGGGTAAGTGAAAGAGACCTCACTATCCACATGCCAATATCGGGCCCGGCTCGTTGATAGCAGACCCATTCCTCAAGCTGGTCAAACTCAACCTAGACATTGCCCCCTCACTCAGGCAGGTAAGGTAACACCCCTTCCCAACCGACCATGACACAGAGGGAGACGCGGCCTACTAGTATACGGCCCTCATATGCTCATATATATCCACTTGATCTCAACATTGGGGTGTCTCCTAGCCACGGAAATTTAAGAATTTTCACCCAGGGACATCTATGGTGCCCGTATGCTAAAATAAAACATTTCCGATATCCCATTTGGTCATCCATGATATACCTGTGGAGGCCACAGCCCTAATGTCGATAGGGTGTATAGTACTCGCAACATACAATGCAAGATGCATGAGTCATATAATTCAGTCATGCATCAATCCTACGCATATTGTGCGCTCATGTGAGACAATCTCCTCCTACCAGGGAGTCTCATAGCAACCTGCCCAATGACATGCAATGGTCAATCACATCTCATAACAAACATGCAGATAATGCGTATGGGCATGTATCATGATGCTATGCTGTCACATACTCATAATCGGTATCGATAATCGGTATTAATAAACGACACTGATAATCGGCCTCGACAATCGGAATCAGCCCAACAAGGCCTAAGGGAAGGTCACAATGTGGACATTGAACCATCATTGCCAACAATGTGATCATTTAACCAACATTGCTCCCAAGAAGTGGCCCATACAAGGGATTCATACACAACTTAACGGGCCATACATACATCACACTGGGCCTCATCATATGGGCCGGGAATACATCACAATGGGCCTTACCAAATGGGTCGAAAATATATCACAATGGGCCTCAACCCACGGGTCCCAAATCATTACATTGGGCCTCATCTAATGGGCCCCAAATACATCAAATGGGTCATATCAACGGGCTGATTCAAATGGGCCGAATCAAATAGGCTTCACGTATATCAATCGGGCCCACCCTTATGTATTTTTAAGATCTGACCTATTCATAAGTTAACATAGAGGCAGATGAAGTGAAAGTAAAACATCAGCTTGATTGGAACTATCATGGCCCTTAAGAAGTTTTGAACGATGAATGTCACTGTCCCCACTATTTTAAATGGTGGGGTCTACTTGAAGTATAAATCAGTCTTATTTTTCTTCTATCACAAGCCTTAAAATTATCTTTCAAAATGGTTGGACGGTTTGGATGCAACACATGCATCATGGTGGGTCGCATAGGGATGGACGGCATAGATAAAGTACATACCCCATGGTGGGGTCCACACTGATGGAAGGTGTGGATACCACATATACATCATAGCAAGGCCCACCGTCCAGCTATCTGGATGGTGGAGTGAACACATACATCATAGTATGGCCCACCGTCCAGCCATCTGGACGATGTGGACCAAACATATATATCAAGGTGTGGTCCCACGTGGGGCCCACCATAACGTTAACTTCCATCCAATCTGTTGGTAAGGTCACACGGACCAGAAAAGGAGGAAAAACAAATTTTATAATGATCCAAAACTTCTGTAACCGCATAAGGGTTTCAATGGCAGGCGTTCAATCCACTATTCCCTGTAACGTGGGCCACCTGAGTTCCCTACATGGCTGATTTTGGGGGTGGCCCACTGCCCTAAGGGGCCCACCCAAATGCACAGTGTTGATGACGACACATATCACGATGGGGCCCATGGCTGGGACCTGGGTCCCTGCTCGCGCATGCCACAGCAGCGCAGCAGCACCTACTGCACGTCCTCTAGACGTCAGCGGCAGTAGGGCTGCTGCATATATATATATATATATATATATATTAAAAAGGTTTATCTGTGGTTTTTCATAGGTGGGGTCTGCATCATGTGAATCCAACCCAACTACTGGATTCCAAGACTCAAGACGGACCAAACAAGCCCAATATGCGATGTGTTTTGGAGAGTAGAAACATCAAGGTGGATTTCAACGGTAAAAACCATTGTTTCCTAGGCTATGGCCCACCAGATAGTTGGATTTGCTTCATTTTTTTGCTCAACACCTAAAATGAAATGGGGAACAGGATAGATATCGTGGATTGGATCAATGCATCAAGGTGGGGCCCGTAAGAGTGGCCCACCCAATTAGCCTTAAAATTTTATATATATATTAGTACACCCACTATCCTTCACAACGTTCACCATCCAGGGTCTGATGTTCAATAGGGGTCACCATATTGTTTATGACGCATCTTAGGAGCGCGAGGTTGAGATTAGAGAGGGTTATTCTCCTCCTTTTGTAAATTGATTGTGCCTTGATATATATATATATATATATACACACATATATATATATATATATATGATGATGCTCCCTCTTCCCTTGTCTATTCTATAAATTTTGAGGATGAAATTTTTATTTGGATGGGAGAGTTATAAGGCACGTATCCTAGATCATACCATTCCATAAGCTTCCGCGGTCCTCCCGTTGAATTTCGGCAACCCTCGACCTGTATCTGACGTTTGCACGTGATCCTAAGCCGAGTCCCTCGTACCGAAGTTGACTCAACCCAAAACTTGTACCGTAATGACCGCGTTGTTGCCGTGGTTCCAACGACGTGAATCACGCACTAATTTAATACCTAGGGCAGGAGATATGGGCCCGCATTCATCTCGAGGAAAACGCCGTACTTTGCGGGTTTTGAGAGAATCTCTACAATATGTCACATCCATCAAGTCAAGTATACCACCATACCTCAATGCCACCTCACCTTATCCCAAGTACAAATGACCACTCACTCTTTTCCCACAAGTTAACTCTCTCTCTCCCTACCCATCCCTCTTTTACCAATTTTCAAACAAACCCATACCTCTCCTTACAACACCCATCCCATATCATCCCATCACTTCTCTCTCTCTCTCTCTCTCTCTCTCTCTCTCTCTCATTTCTCAAACCTCCCAAGCAACACCCAACGTCCAAGCTCACTCTCCCAAACTCAAGTGTGGCCCACTTTCCCACTCTCTCATCTCCCATCTCAACCATTCATTCTCCACCAACCTCCATTAAAACTGAAGGCAAGGAGCATAGGAGTCCAAAGAACTAAAGAAGGAGGCTGATAGGTGGGTGATCCACCGTTGATTTCAGATTTTAGGGCCCACTTGTTGTGGGACCCACATTGATGTATGCAATGTAGAGAGGTGCCCATAGTGGCGGGGTCCCTCTATCTCACTTTTCTCTCTCTTTCTCTCTCTCTCTCTCCCTTGTATGGATGGTGTGTGTGTGTGGCCCACCATGAAGTATGTACTTTATCCATGCCATCCACCGAGTGGCCCACATGGCAGTCCGTTTGGACGGGCCCAAACGAAGAGAAGACACAAATATCAGCTTGATCCAAGAGTGTGGCCCACCTGATGTGGAGCCACCATATTTCAGTCCATGTGGGGCCTACAGGTGGGGTGTACCCCTTTTATCCATGCCATCTAGCATCCCTGGACACTAGACGCTGCCACCCGCATAGTTACACACACCTACACATACATATATACATATACGTATTATATATATATATATATATATATTATAATATATTATATTATATAATATATGATGTGGTGGGCCACTGCTACGTGTGGACCTACCATGGTTTCATGCATTAGATCAAGATCAGCACCGTCCAGAGCACCCTGGGGTCTGGACGGTGGTTCTTTTTGTAATCCATATACATTATGTATAATATAATATAATATAATATAATATATTATATTATATTATATATGTTATAGTGGGCAGCTTCTGCCACGTGCAGATATATGTAGTATATAATATTATATTATATTATATAATATATACTATATTAATAAAAATTACATAGGTGGGCCACTACGTGGATCGCACCATGATGTATGTTACATCTACACCGTCCAGTTGCTGGATGGTGCAGTAGGCATGACATTCAAGCCATCCATCCATCTCATAGGTGGAGCCCACCGTGATGTGAACCATGTTGTCCATCCATTTGACGTGCATGCGGTCCCACCATGATGCGTGTGCTGTATCCTTACCGCCCATCCAATTTTGAGGGGCCACACATGATGTATGGGTCTTATCCACACTGTCCCTATGGTGGGACGGTGGGCCCCCTTTTGATGCATGTATTATATATTCAGCAGTCCATCAAATTGGATGTGGGTCCACCATGCCACATGTGTTTTATCCAAACCGTCTATACATTTAGTGAGCTCGTCTATGGGCTTGAGGCCAAAAATAAGACATATCTAATACCAAGTGGACCACCCTACAAAAAACAGTGGTGTTGGACGCCCACCCTTGAAACTCCTTTGGGTTACAAAAGTTTTGATTCAATATAATATTTGTTTTTCTTCCCTGTTCAAGTCCTTGTGACCTTATGAACAGTATGGATGGAAAATAAATACTATGGTGGGCCCATTAGAAATTTAACGGTGGAAATCATTGTCACCATTGTCATTTGTGGGATGGTCCATATGATCCTTTGGATATGATTCATTTTTTTTATATACCATAATGATCCCTTGTGATGAATGCATGATGCATTTGACTTGGCCTATTCGACTCGGCCCATTCGACTGGCCCATTTGATTCAACTCATTTGATTGGCCCATTTGTACTGGCCCATCTGTTTCGGCCTATTTGATTGGCCCAATTGATTCGGACTTCTGTCATACCCCAAATCCAAAAATCGGATTCACAGGAATCCCGATCGCCGAATCCGATGCTGACAGCCTCCGTGGTACCCCATTCTTGGCTCCTAGCATCCATACGCCAGATTCCGATCCTGGGATCGTACAAGGAGGATTTTCTAATGTATATTTAACTCATAATAAGCATAACCACAAGTATACCCAAATCACAAAGGCATCATCATCATCACATATCCACTAATATAAACATTTGAATACAATGCTAAAAGGGAAATACATATGATGAAAATCAAAGCTCCAGAAGACTGTTGCATGCTCCATGCTCAACGTTGCTACAACCTAACGCCACCTGCATGCATCAATCGTGCATAAGCTTATAGAAAGCTTAGTGGGTGGTGAAAGTGTGTACACAAGGTAAGTGTCAAGTATTCAACACAACATTGTAATCATACAATACAGGAAATACTAGTAAGATCATGAATCATATGATATCAAAGTAAAGCGAAAATACTGACAAGTCCATAAATGAAACAATATCAGAGTATGCATTACAGATCAGCTATGCAAATGAGGAGTCATAAGAGCCAAATATCAGATGCAGAGTATGCAATGCGATATCCAATTTCTGATGAGCTCACGAACACCGCTAACCATATCTAGACCATATAAATGTAGAAGCACAGTAACCCAAAATACCATATGCCATGGATGTAATACAATATGTGGTGCGAATGAAATGACCATGCTGAAGTGTGAAGTCGGGATGATAGTACGTAGTATCGCAGGCTATGGGGTCTATCACAAGGGACTTCTATCCAAACCAGTCCCATTCCTAAATTTGGACAGTCAGACTCAATGTGGTAAACTCCTGATCTTAAGTTAGTCGCGCGCCCCAACCGAAATCCTAGTCATTACAAAGGTAAACGTAACAAATAGTTACGCACCACTAGCCCAAGTGGATAGTAAATGAATGAATGAATGAGTATGCAACTCCTGCTCAATAAGTCCACATATCAGTACAGTTCATCTTTGGGATAATCACCGAGGTCTATTACACTTTACGCCAGCTTGACGCCCCTATCCGAGCGCACAACTAGGTAAGTGGAAGAGACGTCACTATCTTCCTGCCAATATTGGGCCCGGCTGTCAATAGCAGACCCATTCATCGAGTTGGTCAAACTCAACCTAGATAATGCCCCCTCACTCAGGCGGGTAAGGTCACACCACCTCCCAACCAACCACGACACAGTGGGAGATGCAACCTACTGGTATACGGCCCTCATGCGCTCATATATATCCACTCAGTCTCAACGTTAAGGCGTCCTCTAGTACTAACAGGGTTTAGGGATTTTCACCTAGGGCCATCTATGGCAGCTCAATACTCGATCCAAACATTTTTGGTGTCTCATCTGGCCATCCACGATATGCCTGTGGAGGATACGGCCTTAATGTCGATAGGGCATACAGTAATCACAACACATAATGTAAGATGCATGAGTCATACAATCCAGTCATGCATCAATCCTATGCATACCGTGTGCTCATGTGAGATGACCTCCACCTATCAGGGAGTCCCATAACAACCTGCCCAATGACACATGCAATGGTCAACCACATCTCATAAAAACATGCAGATGATGCGTATGTATCATGATGCTATGTTGTCACATACTCATAATTAGTATCAATAATTGGCATCAACAATCGGCCTCGACGATGTGGACATTTAACCAACATTGCCCCTAAGGAATGGTCCACATAGCGCCTAACATATAGTGGGCCCATGGCCTCGCACAAGGGCCTAATATACAACACTATGGGCCTTACTCAAGAGCTTAATACACATCACGATGGGTCTCTTACATGGGCCTAATATACAATACCAGGGGCTCCATCGCCTAGCCCTCAAATGCACCACAATGGGCCTCGTCACACAAGCCTCATATACATCAACTGGGCCATATCACATGGGCCTCAAGAATGGACCTCGACAATCAGCCTCGATAATCAGAATCGACCTCGACAATCGAAATAAATGATCGGAATCGACGATCGGAATTGACAATCAGAATCGACCTCGATAATCAGAATCGGTAATAGACCTGATCGTAAGGCGGGGTCTATAGATGGACGGCCGATGATGGATCAAACAATATCAATGGGGTCCAAGCGTTTGGTTTAACCCACTAGAGAACGATGAGAATGGGCCTATCTAGGCCTAAGGGAAGGTCACAATGTGGACATTTAACCATCACCGCCCATCAATGTGGACATTCAACCAACATTGCTCCCAAGGAGAGACCTACATGGAGCTAAACATATAGCGGCCCACGACCTCACAAAAAGACCTAATATACATCGCAATGGGCCTCACTCAAAGGCCTCATATACACCACATCGGGTCTCGCCAAATGGGTCACAAATACATTACAATGGGCCACATACCTAGGCCTATATACATCACAATGGGCCGCATCTTATGGGTCGAAAACGCATCACAATAGGCCTTAAATACATTATAATGGGCTGCATCATGTGGGCCTCAAATACATCAAGTGGTCGCATTAATAGGCCTTGTCCACAGGCCTTGAATACATCACAATGGGCCTTGCCCATAGGCCTTGAATACATCACAATGGGCCTTGCCTATAGGCCTTGAATACATCATAATGGGCCTTGCCTATAGGCCTTAAATACATCACAATGGGCCTTATCCATAGGCCTTGAATACATCACAATGGGCCTTACCTATAGGCCTTGAATACATCACAATGAGCCTTGTCCATAGGCCTTGAATACATCACAATGGGCCTTGCCCATAGGCCTTGAATACATCACAATGGGCCTTGCCTATAGGCCTTGAATACATCACAATGGGCCTTGCCCATGGGCCTCGACGCTGGGCCTCATATATAACGAGTGGGCCGCATCATATGTGCCCCATACATATTAAGTGAGCCATATCATATGGGCCTCATCTATATCAAGGTGGCCTCAACAACGGGCCTTGTACACATCAAGGTGGACCTCCTCACATGGGCCTTATATACAACATAATGGGCCTTACTCAAGGGCCACATATACACAATAGGTGGGCCCTGCTCATGGGCCTCAAATACACGACATGTGGGCCCTACACATGGGTCTCGAATACATCAAATGGGCCATGCATCATAGGCCTAATACATATCACAACGGGCCTCAATAAATGGGCTGGAAACATAACACAATGGGCCATGACATACGAGCCGGAAATACATCACAATGGGCCTCGACCCATAGGCAAAAAATACATCTTAGTGGGCCTTAACAAATGGGCCACAAACACATCATAATGGGCCATAACCATGGGCCTCCAACATATCATAACGGGCCACAACCATGGGCCTCAAACATATCATAACGGCCATAACCATGGGCCTCATTATACATCGCAATGGGCCGCAACCCATGGGCCTCACATAATCATATGGGCCACAATACACGGGCCTTAGATACATCCCAATTGGCCCCAACACCTAGGCCGGGTATACATCATATTAGGCCTCGAACATGGGCTATATATACACCACATTGGGCCGCACATATGGGCCTCATATACATCACCATGGGCCTCATATACAATGAGTGGGCCACATCAATGGGTTGCACGAATGGGCCTTATATACAATAAGTGGGAGCTTGGATTACATCTAAAATCATCTCAATAGTTGCAGGTGCATCATGTGTATCACTGTACACATCATTCTATGGGGCACATGGCCCACTAATGATTATCAGCACTGTCCAAACAATGTCCAGGTAGGTCAACACCACCCAAACATTGTCCAGCACCAGCCAGCACTATCTGGATGGTGTGGGTGAAACAAACACATCACGGGGTGGCAGCACAGCACCGTCCAAATAGGTGGACGGCGTGGGTGAAATACATACAACATGGCATGGTCCATAGCACCGCCCAAACATGGTCTAACACCGTCCAAATATTCTGGACGATATGGATTAAACAAATACCTCACAGTGGTGTCCCATCAGCCTAATGATGGATGGCTAGGATAAAACAGATACATCACACGTGAGCTCCACATGCTGAACAGCATGTATGTACAACACATCATCATGGGAATCCCACCGTCTAGGGGTCTGGATGGTGGATGGGATTGGTGAAACATATACATTAGGTGGGGTCACGTGGTGTGGCCCACCAAATATAATATTATATATATTATACATGTACATCAGGTGGGACCACGTGGTGTGGCTCACCAGATATAATATTTACATATAATACACACACACACACATATATATATTATTTTATTTATTTATCTATATATATATATATAATATTATATTACCATTCATGCAAACGTCCAGCCCTGGATGTCATTTAACAGACGATCTAGATGAAATATATATGTCAGGTGGGTCCACACGTGTGGGACCCACTGGAAATGAATGGGCCGTGGAATATAATATATACCTTGGGATTAGGGCCCACAGAACTGTCATCTTACAACAGCTATAGCTGCTGATAGATGGTTGGATCTCACACAACAGCAACTGGGGTCCACGGGTGGACAGAATGGATATAACACGTGCCTCATGTTCAGACCCACTGAACTTGCTGACATTAATACAGTAGCTATAAAGATGTTGTACACGGTACTCCAGCCAATCAACTCCAAAGAAGTGGGTCCCATGTGGGGTCCACCATGATGTTTATTCATCATAAGGTCACAAATATCTGAATTAAGGGGAAAAAAAATTTTCATATAGATCCAAAACTTTCGTGACCCAAAAGATTTTAATGGTAGACGTTCAACCTCCTACTCCTTTTGGTGTGGACCACCTGAGTTCCATGATCAGTTGATTTTTGGAGGATCCTGCTTCCCAAAGGGGACTCACCTAATACACAGCGTGGATGTTTAACATACATCATGGTGGGGCTTGTAGTGGGGCCCATGGCCTTACCCGTCCGTCCACAGCAGCGCAAAACGCTTCCTGAGGGTCCTCAGGAGGGTCCTCAGGCAGCAGCAGCGTCCTGCTACATATATGTTATATATATATATATATATATATATATATATATTGTTTTTGGTTTTCTCACGATTTTTCATATGTGGGGCCCGCATCAGGTGGATCCACTCCACCCATTGGATTCTATGGCTCAAGCCCGTCCAAATGAGCCCAATATGCAACATGTTTTGGTGTGTGGAAACATCAGAATGGATTTTAACGGAAAAACCACAATTTTCTAAGTTGTGGCCCCCCAAGAAATCGGATTAGCTCCATATTTCGGCTCAACGCCTAAAATGAGTTGGCAGATACAATGGACGACGTGGATTAGATTCATACATCAAGGTGGGGCTTACATGAGCAGCCCACCCCAAAGCTTAGAACCAAGTTAATATTTTTGTGGTTTGCAGGTCAGTACACCACACTGCCAGTCCACTCTTCACGGCATGGCCACGTCCAGCGTCCCAGACGGTTTGCATACAACACACATGTAAGGTGGGCCCCACCTACTAGATGGCTTGGGAAAAATACATGCTTCATGGTGGGGTCCATCCGGGTGGGCCACACGGCCACATCATCACACACAAAAAAAGATGAAAGAGAAAGAGAGAGAGAGAGAAGCACCCACCGTTCGATCTTCTTGGACTTCTACTCCCACCGATGTGTCCTAGAGCTCCATGAAATGCATTTCAACGGCCAAGATGAAGCTTAGATGGTGGAGATGGGAGGTAGGAAGGTGGGCCACACTAACTCTCCTCTCCCTCATTGAAATGTTGGACGTTGAAGTTGCTTGGGGAGAATAGGAGAGTGAGAGAGATAAGAGAGATGAGAGAGAGTATGATGTAAGAAAAGTGATGGGGGAGAGGGATGGTGAGTGATGGTTGATGTGTACTTGACATGTAAGGGATGGGTTGTAAGAGGGAGAATTGACTTTGGGGATGGTGTTGTACTTAACATGATGTGATATGATACTTGATTGATTGATGTGATTGATGGGACATGTTGTATAGATTCTCTTGGGATTGTAAACGAGTGGTGTTTTCCTCGAACTGAATGCGGGTCCACATCTCCTGGCAAGGGTATCGCCTTGGCTTGTAATACGTAGCGACGGTATGGCCGCAATGGTATAAGTCTTGGGTCGAGCAGATTCAAATCTACAGGGTACGACTTAGGGTCATGCGCAAACGTCAATCATCAGTCGCGGATTGCCGAAATTCGACGGGAAGGATCGCGGAAGTCTATGGAATGGTACGGACTAGGATACGGGTTTTATAGCTCTCCCCACCTAATAAAAATTTCATCCTTGAAATTTAAACTACAACACAACTAATACAGAGCTTACTAAGGGAGGGAAATCCTATCTGAACACAACATGCCAACATAATCAAACACCTAAGAGATGGGGACAATGCCTCTGAATCTCAGCCCCCTGCTCCCAAAACACCTCATCAACACTACGATGATCCAACTGAACCTCGAATCCTGGATCAGAAACAATCAAAACTAGAATACGATACAGCCTCAAAATCTCAACGGTAGAGAGCTATATCAGAAAATCTCTAAGTTATTCGAACTCAAGGATCTAACCATTCTAAGTTCTCGACAATCATATAGTAAAGGATAACTATCAGTTGATATGTGATGTTATCTTTAGGTATTCTCAAGTTATGCTCTGATACCAACATTTGTCATGCCCCAAATCCAGAAATCAGATTCACAGGAATCCCAATCACCGAATCCGATGCCGACAGCCTCCGTAGTACCCCATTCTCGGCTCCTAGCATTCATATGCCAGATTCCAATCCTGGGATCCTACAAGGAGGATTTTCCAATATACATTTAACTCATAATAAGCATAACCACAAGTATACCCAAATCACAAAGGCAACATCATCATCACATATCCACTAATATAAATATTTGAATACAATGCTGAAAGGGAAATACATATGTCAAAAATCAAAGCTCTAGAAGACCGCTACACTCTCCATGCTCAATGCTGCTACAACCTAATGCCACCTACATGCATCTATCGTGCATAAGCTTATAAAAGGCTTAGTGGGTGGTAAAAGTGTGTGCACAAGATAAGTGTCAAGTATTTAACACAACGCCATAATCATACAATATAGGAAATACTGATAAGATCATGAATCATATGATATTAAAGTAAAGTAAAAATACTGACAAGTCCATGAGTCAAACAATATCAGAGTACACATTATAGATCAGCTATGCAAATGAGGAGCCATAAAGAGTCAAATATCATACAATGCAATATACAATTCCTTATGAGTTCACGAATACAATCAACCATATCTAGACCATATAAATGCAGAAACGCAGTAACTTAAAATGTTATAAGCCACATATGTAATACAATATGCAATGCAAATGGAATGACCATGCTAAAGTGTGAAGTCAGGATGATAGTACGTAGCATAGCAGGTTATGGGGTCCATCACAAGGGACTTCTATCCAAACTAGTCTCATACCTAAATTTGGATAGTCAGACTTAATGTGGTAAACTCCTTATCTCAGGTTAGTCACGTGCCCCAACCGAAATCCTAGTCATTCTGAAGTTACACGTAACAAATAGTTATACACCACTAGCCCGAGTAGATAGTGAATGGATGAATGAATGAGTATGCAACTCCCGCTCAATAAGTCCACATATCAGTACAGTTCGTCTTTGGGATCATCACCAGGGTCTATTACACTTACGCCAGCTTGTCGCACCTATCCGAGTGCACAACTTGGTAAGTGAAAGAGACCTCACTATTCACCTACCAATATCGGGCCCGGCTTGTAGATAGCGGACCCATTCCTCATGCTGGTCAAACTCAACCTAGATAATGTCCCCTCACTCAGGCAGGTAAGGTCACACCCCCTTCCAACTGACCACGACATAGTGAGATACACAGCCTACTGGTATATGGCCCTCATGCGCTCATATATATCCACTAAGTCTCGAAGTTGGAGTGTCCTCTAATACTAAGAGAGTTTAGGGATTTCACCCAGGGCCATCTATGGCAGCCCGATGCTCGATCCAAATATTTTCGGTGTCTCATCTGGCCATCCATGATATGCCTATGGAGGCTACGGCCCTGATGTCGCTAGGGCATACAGTAATCACAACACACAATGCAAAATGCATGAGTCATACAATCCAGTCATGCATCAATCATGCGCATATCATGTGCTCATGTGAGTTAACCTCTACCTATCAGGGAGTCTCATAACAACCTGCCCAATAACATATGCAATGGTCAACCACATTTCATAACAAACAAGTAGATGATGCGTATGTATCATGATACTATGTTGTCACATACTCATAATCAGTATCAATAATTGGCATCAACAATCGACCTCGACTATGTGGACATTTAACCAACATTGCCCCCTAAGGAATGGCCCATATAGAGCCTAACATATAGTGGGCCCAAAGCCTCGTACAAGAGCCTAATATACAACATGATGGGCCTTACTCAAGAGCTTAATGCACATCATGATGGGTCTCTTACATGGGCTAATATACAATTCCATGGGCTCCATCACTTGGCCCTTAAATGCACCACAATGGGCCTCGTCACATAAGCCTCATATACATCAAGTGGGTCATATCACATGGGCCTCAACAATGGGCCTCAATAATCAACCTCAATAATCAGAATCAGCCTGGACAATTGGAATCAATGATCGGAATTGACAATCGGAATCGGCCTCAATAATCAGAATCGATAATCGACCTCGTCGGAAGGCGGGGTCCATATATGGATGGCCAATGATGGATCAAACAATATCGATGGGGTCCAAGCGTTTGGGTTAACTCAGTAGAGAACGATGAGAATGGGCCTATCTAGGCCTAAGGGAAGGTCATAATGTGGACATTTAACCATCACCGCCCATCAATGTGGACATTCAACCAACATTGCTCCCAAGTAGTGACCTACATGGAGCTAAACATATAGTTGCCCACGGCCTCACACAAAGACCTAATATACATTGCAATAGGCCTCACTCAAAGGCCACATATACACCACATCGGGTCTCGCCAAATGGGTCACAAATACATTACAATGGGCCACATACTTGGGCCTATATACATCACAATGGACCGCATCTTATGGGTCAGAAACACATCACAATAGGCCTCAAATACATTATAATGGGTTGCATCATGTGGGACTCAAATACATTAAGTGGGCCGCACTAATAGGCCATGTCCATAGGCCTTAAATACATCACAATGGGCCTTGCCCATAGGCATTGAATACATCACAATGGGCCTTGCCTATAGGCCTTGAATACATCATAATGGGCCTTACCTATAAGCCCTAAATGCATCACAATGGGCCTTGTCCACAGGCCTTGAATACACCACAATGGGCCTTTCCCATAGGCCTTGAATACATCATAATGGGCCTTGTCCACAGGCCTTAAATACATCACAATGGGCCTTGCCCATAGGCCATGAACACATCATAATGGGCCTTGCCTATAGGCCTTAAATACATCACAATGGGCCTTGCCTATGGGCCTCGATGCTGGGCCTCATATATAACGAGTGGGCCGCATCATATGTGCCCCATACATATTAAGTGAGCCATATCATATGGGCCTCATCTATATCAAGGTGGCCTCAACAACGGGCCTTGTACACATCAAGGTGGACCGCCTCACATGGGCCTTATATACAACATAATGGGCCTTACTCAAGGGCCTCATATACACAATAGGTGGGCCCTGCTCATGGGCCTCAAATGCACGATGGGTCTCGAATACATCAAATGGGCCATGCATCATGGCCTAATACATATCACAACGGGCCTCAATAAATGGGCTGAAAATATATCACAATGGGCCATGACATACAAGCAGAAAATACGTCACAATGGGCCTCAACCCATGGGCCGAAAATACATCTCAGTGGACCTTACTAAATGGGCCACAACCATGGGCCTCCAACATATCATAATGGGCCACAACCATGAGCCTCAACCATATCATAACTGCCATAACCATGGGCGTCAATATACATCGCAATGGGCCACAACCCATGGGCCTCACATACATCATATGGGCCACAATACACGGGCCTTAGATACATCCCAATGGGCCCCAACACCTGGGCCCGGTATACATCATATTGGGCCTCAAACATGGGCCATATATACACCACATTGGGCCGCACATATGGGCCTCATATACAATAAGTGGGCCACATTAATGGGCCGCACTAATGGGCCTCATATACAACAAGTGGGAGCTTGGATTACATCTAAAATCATCTCAATAGTTGTAGGTGCATCATGTGTATCATTGTACACATCATGCAATGGGGCACATGGCCCACTAATGATTATCAACACTGTCCAAACAGTGTCCAAGTAGGTCAGCACCATCCAAATATTGTCCAGCACCATCCAGCACTATCTGGATGGTGTGGGTGAAACAAACACATCATGGTGTGGCAACAAAGCACCGTCCAAATAGGTAGACGATGTGGGTGAAATACTTACAACATGGCGTGGTCCATAGCACTGCCCAAACATGGTCTAGCACCGTCCAAATATTCTGGACGATATGGATTAAACAGATACCTCATGGTGGTGTCCCATTAGCCAAATGATGGATGGCTAGGATAAAACAGATACATCACACGTGAGCTCCACATGCTGGACAACATGTATGTACAACACATACATCACGGGAATCCCACCGTCCAGGGGTCTGGACGGTGGATGGGATTGGTGAAACATATACATTTGGTGGGGCCACATGGTGTGGCCCACTAAATATAAATTATATATATATTATACATGTACATCAGGTGGGACCACGTGGTGTGGCCCACCAGATATAATATTTATATATAATATATATATATACACACACACATATATATATTATTTTATTTTATTTATTTATCTATATATATATATATATATTAATTTAATATTATATTACCATTCATGCAAACGTCCAGCCCTGGACGTCATTTAACGGATGATCTGGATGAAATATATATGTTAGGTGGGTCCACACGTGTGGGACCCACTGGAAATGAATGGGCGGTGGAATATAATATATACCTTGGGATTAGGGCCCATAGAACTGTCATCTTATAGCAGCTATAGCTGCTGATGGACGATTAGATCTCACACAGCAGCAACTGGGGTCCATAGCTAGACAGAATGGTTATAACACGTGCCTCATGTTTAGACCCACTGAATTTGCTAGCGTTAATACAGCAACTATAAAGCTATTGTACACTATACTCCAGCCAATCCACTTCATAGAAGTGGGTCCCACCATGATGTTTATTCTCATCCAATCCAATCATAAGGTCTCAAATATCTAAATTAAGGGAAAAAAACAATTTTCATATAGATCCAAACTTCCGTGACCCAAAAGATTTCAATGGTAGACGTTCAACCTCCTTCTCCTTTTGGTGTAGACCACCTGAGTTCCATAATCAGTTAATCTTTGGAGGATCCTGCTTCCCAAAGAGGACTCACCTAATACACGGTGTGGATGTTCAACATACATCATGGTGGGGCCTGTAGTGGGGCCCATGGCTATGCTCGTCCATCCCTAGCAGCGCAGGACACTGCCTGTGCGTCCTCAGGCAGCAACAGCATCTTGTTGTGTGTATATATATATATAATTTTTGGTTTTGTCATGGTTTTTCGTATATGGAACCTGTATCAGGTGGATCCACTCCACCCATTGGATTCTACGGCTCACGACTGTCTAAATAAGCCCAATATGCAACATGTTTTGGCGTGTGGAAACATTAGAATGGATTTTAATGGTAAAACCACAATTTTCTAAGTTGTGGCCCGCCAGAAAATCGGATTAGCTCCATATTTCAGCTCAACGCCTAAAATGAGTTGGCAGATGGAATGGACAGTGTGGATTAGATTCATGCATCAAGGTGGGCCCTACATGAGTAGCCCACCCAAAAGCTTTAAACCAAGCTAATATTTTTGTGGTTTGCAGGTCGCTAAACCACATTACCAGTCCACACTTCATGGCATGGCCACGTTCGGCATCCCAGACAGTTTGCATACAACACACGTTTAAGGTGGGCCCCACCTACTAGATGGCTTGGGAAAATTACATGTTTCGTGGTGGGGTCCATCCGGGTGGGCCACACGACCACGTTATCACACACACAAAGAAAGATGAAAAAGAGAGAGAGAGAGAAGCACATACTGTTTAATCTTCTTGGACTTCTCCCACCGATGCGTCCTAGAGATCCATGGAATGCATTTTAACGGCGGAGTTGAAGCTTGGATGGTGGAGATGGGAGGTAGGAAGGTGGGCCACACTAGCTCTCCTCTCCCTCATGGAAATGTTGGATATTGGAGTTTCTTGGGGAGAATGGGAGAGATGAGAGAGATGAGAGAGAGTGCGATATAAGAGAAGTGATGGGGGAGAGGGATGGTGAATGATGGGTGATGTGTACTTGACATGTAAGGGATGGGTTATAAGAGAGAGAGTTAACTTTGGGGATGGTGTTGTACTTGACATGATGTGATATGGTACTTGATTGATTGATGTGATTGATGGAACATATTGTAGAGATTATCTTAGGATTGCAAACATGCGGTGTTTTCCTCAAACTGAACGCGGGTCCACATCTCCTGGCCAGGGTATCGCCTCGATTCGTAATACGAGGTGTTGGAACCACAGCGACGATGCAGTCATAATGGTACATGTCTCGGGTCGAGCCAATTCAAATCTACGGGGTACGAATTAAGGTCGTGCGTAAATGTCGATCATCGGTCGCGGATTGTCGAAATTCGACGGGAATGATCGTAGAAGTCTACGAAACGGTACGGACTAGGATACGGGTCATACAGCCCATTTGTACCTGCCTAATTGATTCAGACCATTCGATCGGCCCATTTGATTTAACCCATTTGATGTAATTGAGGCCCATGATGATGTATATTAGGCCCTTTTGCTAGGTCGTGGGTCCCTATTTGATTGGCCCTATGAGCGCCATTCCTTAGGAGCAATGTTGGTTAAAGGTCTAAATTGATGGGCAGGGATGGTTTAATGTCCACGTTGTGACCTTCCCTTAGGCATTGTTTATCCCATTCTCATCGAGGCTGATTATCGTGGCCAATTGCTGATTCTGATTGTCGTGGCCGATTGACTGATTATCAATCGAGGCCGATTGTCGATTCTGATTATCGTGGTTGATTGACCGATTAGCGATCGAGGCCGATTATTAATTCCAATTATTGTGGCCAATTATCGATTCTGATTATTGTGGCCGATTGACCGAGTTGCGATCAAGACTGATTATCGTGGCTGATTGCCAATTCTAATTATCGTGGCTAATTGACCGATTATCGTGGCCAATTGCAGATTCTGATTGCCATTGTCGATTGACCGATTAGCGATTGAGGCCGATTATCATGAATGATTGACAATTTTGATTATCGAGGCCAATTATCATGGCTGATTGTCAATTGACGTGGCCAATTGCTGATTCTAATTGTCGTGGCCGATTGACCGATTAGCGATCGAAGCCGATAATCGTGGCCGATTGCCAATTCCGATTATCATGGCCAATTGCCGATTCTAATTGTCGTGGTCGATTGACCGATTAAAGATCGAAGCCAATTATCATGACTGATTGTCGATTCCAATTATCGAGGCCGATTATCGTGGCCGATTGTCGATTGACGTGGCCGATTGCTGACTCTAATTGTCATGGTCGATTGACCGATTAGCGATTGAGGTCAATTATTGTGACCGATTGTCGATTCTGATTATCATGGCTGATTGCCAATTCTGATTGCCGTGGCCGATTAACTGATTATCTATCAAGGTCGATTATCGTGGCCGATTGCTAATTCTAATTGTTATGGTCGATTGCCAATTCTGATTGTCGAGGCTGAGTATTGAGGTCGATTCTAATTATCGAGTCTGATTGTATAGGCTAATTCCAACTGTCGAGGCCGAGTATAAAAGTTGATTTCGAGTGTCGATCGCAATTATTGAGGCTGATTGTCGAGGCCGATTTCGATTGCTGAGATCGAATGACAAGACCTATATCATGTATATGTGGCCCGTGTTTGAGGCCTAATGAAATATATACGCAACCCGTATTTAAGGCCCATTGTGATGTATATTCAGCCCGTATTTAAGGCCCACTATGATGTATATGAGGCCTATGTGATGAGGCCCATTGTGATCCATTTGAGGGCCAGGCGATGGAGCCCATTGTGATTTATGCGATGTGTATTAAGCTCCTGAGTGAGGCTTATGGTGTTGTATATTTGGCCCTTGTGTGAGGCCATGGGTCCATTGTATGTTAGGCTATATATGGGTCATTCCTTGGCGGCAATGTTGGTTAAATGTCCACATTGTCGAGGTCAATTGTCGATGACGGTTATTGATATCGATTATGAGTATGTGACAACATAGCATCATGATACATGCCCATACGCATCATCCGCATGCTTGTTATGAGATCTGGTTAACCATTGTATATGTCATTGGGCAGGTTGTTATGAAACTCCCTGATAGGCGGAGATTGTCTCGCATAAGTGCATGGTATGTGCAGGATTGATGCATGACTAGAATGTATGACTCATGCATCTTGCATTGTGTATTATAATTACTGTACTCCCTAGTGACATCAGGGTCCTAGGCTCAATAGGCATGTCATGGATGGCTAGATGGGACACCAGAAATATTTAGTTCGAACATCTAGGCACTTTGGATGTCCGTGGGTGAAAGTCCCTAAACCTCCATAGCCAGGAGTCACCCCAACATCTAGACCAAGTGGATACATGAGCGCCCGAGTGCCGAATATCAGTAGGTTGCGTCTCCTACTATGTCATGGTCGGTGGGAGGGGGTGTGGCCTTATCTGCCCGAGTGAGGGGGCTATAAGCTAGGCTAAGTTTGACCAGCTCCCAAATGGGTCCGCTATCGATGAGCTAGGTAGGCATTGGTATACTATTGGCAAGCAGGTAGTGAGGTCTTTTCCACTCACTGGGCTACGCGGCCATCCGGGGCAGTAGCCAACTTTGAGTGTACTAGACCCTGATGATGATCCCAGAAATGTACGGTGTTGATATGTGGACTCATTGAGTAGGAGTTGCATACTCATTCATTCATTCACTATTCACTCGGGCTAAAGGTGCGCAACTATTTATTACGTATATCGTCATAACGACTAGGATTTCGGTTGGGCCGCGTGACTAACCTACGATCAAGAGTTTACCACATTGAGTCTGACTATCCAAATTTAGGTATGAGACTAGTTTGGATAGAAGTCCCTTGTGATGGACCCCATAGCCTACGATACTAAGTACTATCATCCCGAATTCACTCCAGCTTGTTCATTTCATTCGCACTGTGTATTATATTGCATCCTCAGCATTTAGCATTTTGGATTGCCATGTTTCTACATTGCTATGGCCGTTAGCATTCATGCCTTGCATTGCATAGCATTGGTACGACTGATGGCACTCATAGACTTATCAGTATATTTCTGCTTAATCTGATATCGTATAATTCATGATCTTATCAGTATTTCGGCTTACTCTGATATTGTATGGCTTGTGTACTTATCAATATCTCCATTTACTCTGATATTACATTCTAAGGACGCATATTCTACTCATACACTTTCACCATCCACTAAATTTTTATAAGCTTATGCACGATAAATGCGTGCAGGTGGCGTGAGGTTTCAACAGCGTGGAGCTCGGAGCATGCAGCGGATCTCTAGAGTTTTGATTTTTGATATATGTATTTCCCTTTGAGCATTGTACTCAAATGATTATATTAGTGGATATGTGGTGATGATGTTGTTCTTATGATTTGGGTATACTTGTGGTTATGTTTCTTATGAGACAAATTCATATTGAAAATCCTCCTTGTAGAATCCCAGGATCAAAATCTACCGTTTGAGCGCTGGGAGCCGAGAATAGGGTACTACAGACGCTGTCGGCACCAGATTTGGCGATCAAAAATTTTGTGAGCCCGGTTTCTGAGTTTGGGGCATGACAATTGGTGACCACTCAATGATATGATCACGTGCCTGTGGGCATAGTCATGGTCACCTAAACCATGAACAATCAGGTTATACATGCAGATTTTCTTAATCATGAGAATTATGATATATGTTGAATTATACAACTTGATAATGGAGTGATCCTCAACTCAGTATTATGTGACATGAATATGATCCCTACATAATGTAACAGCTTGAGATTTCATACTCGGGTCTAAGAAAACCTGGTGTGATATGATGTGATTAAATTTATCCCTTTGTCTGTTCATCATGTGACACTAAACCCAGATTATTAGCCGTGTGAAGTGTGGGACAGTTGTCACCTAAGACTTACTTTAATGTAGTGTAACCTCGTATTTGTATGTAGGATTGTGATTTTTCAACTATTCTTAGATGTGTTGGAAATGCAAACACTAAATCATGATAGTGATCGCATATAAACTAAAACCACACGAAATTGCGGAACTGTACTCTTGACCATGTGAAAGTTTAATAAAGTGGTTGCCCCATTATGTGAGCTATGATGTAATGAAAGTACATAACCATCTAACCTTAAGTCCTTCATTATGACAAGTAGAGTGACATTTATGTGGTCTCTCAACCATATGGACTTCCGATAATGGAGTGGCCATAAGACCATGTGGGTATACGAGAATTGTGTGGTTACTCCAGACTCGCGGACTATGCCGATGATGCAATCTCTTGGGTATGTGAACTTAGGATGCAAATTGATTATTGAACCCATCTTACTAATAGTATTAGGCTAGATTTGTGGATTCCACTAAATGTTCACAGTGGGATTAGAGTGGTGGGCCTATTGCCTTAAAGCCCACCTTGAGTGGACGCCTTGTGGACCCATTAGCGGTAAACCTATCGGGCTCATAGGTTACTTCCACTTACTAAGAACGTAAGACTCCATGAGAAGTGCATATTAGGCCTATGTTTGAGCTTCTTGGTAAGTGCATGAGACTCCTTGTGATGTATGTATGCCAAGTCCCATTTAGGCCCTGTGAATGATTTGTGATTGAGTCATCAAATGAACTATTTGTGGTAATCAAATGGACCACCCAACAAGCCAGAAGGTTAGGATGTAGCAACCCACTAATCAGCCCATTCGAGTGTGGCATTGAACATGACCTTAGTCTACTTGAGATGATAGCTAGACTTGTTGAGATGTTGGATTAAAATCTAATTATGCATGTGGTGATGGCACATGTGTAGTGATTGTGTAATGTGATACTTACGGTGATGATGATGTGTGCAGTGATTGTGTGATATGAAACATGTAATTTAATGCAATGATTGTATGTTTGTAACATCTCGGAAAAATCAGTATAAGGACCCGAGTACCACCTCAGGCAGAAATCACCCAAGACCAAAACCTTTAGAAATTAGGTTAGTGTTAGCAAGTGCTAAACTAGAGTACTTGTGAAATTAACACTAATCACTTTAAATATGATCTGCAAAATCTAAAACATGCAGAATCATTGACGCTATAATACCCTGAAATATAGAATCCATCTCAAAACCCAGTTGCTCTCGGGAGCATCTTGAAACTTCGTATCGGACCTGGACCGCACGTCGAAAGTCCAATAACTGCAAAACTATACATTTATGACTGCATTAATGGACTTGGCAACCCCCTTGGAAATCAAGTCTTAATTATGTCTAGAAAAGCATAACTTGAGCTTGGAGCAAAGTGTGTGAGAAACGTGAAAATATTTAGAAATAAAATATGAATTTAAGTAATCTGAGTCGTGTCACTTGCGAGCCAAATATAAGGATTCAAACCGTCAGAATCTGACCCAAATACACCCTCGGATCAGGAGAAATGTCCCACACATGTCGGTGTACTTGTGACCCTGATCGAGTGACCGTGACCGTTGAACTAAAACGGGTCCGCCACGGTTGATCTGCAAACCTGATCGAAACGAAAACTCAGCCTGACCTAGATCCATGGTTAGGGAGCTTAAGTCCGACCGCACGTGGAAAAAGGGCCACCAAAAGTGCTCCGTTGGGCTGAAACAGACGCCCTTTGGATATAACCTAAATATACCTTGGGCCTGGGGCCATTTCCATCAATCCTAGGCCTATATAAGGACCTTAAACCCTCTCTCTCTCATCTCATACGAATTTGAGAAACCCTAAGAGAGAGAGAGAAGAGAAAAGAGAGGGGAAAAGAGGGAAAGTGAAAGTGAGAGTTGGAGATTCTTCCTGGGATCCAATCCCGCTACTCCATGCACTCAACCGCCATTCCTGTATCTCTATACAAGCGATTCCGACTCCATACTTGGGTAAGAAAACCTAACCCTAACTTGTCTTAGGATTGCCGACGAGTGTAATAGATGAATTAGCTAACCTATTCCCTGTTATAGGTTATTGTAGTGTCGTAGACAAGGACTTAGCTTTAAAGCTGAGTTCGTTACGAGTCTACCGGCGAAAGGTGTGGACTATAAATGTTTAGGTTATGGTTTTCAAGGCTTTCAATGTCAGTTAATGATTTATGACTGACTTGAATTGTTATTACATGCTTAGACACGTTGTTCCCGTACTTTACACATATATATGAACTATGTTGAATATAGTGTATTCTTGTGTTTGTTGAAATATTTGTATGAGTATGGATACTGGATATGGATTTGCCATGATTAACTATTGTAGACATATGGTTAAGGTATACGTGACAATTCCTTAGTGAAAGGATTTGCCCTAATACGTGCTATCACCAACATACGTCATGTATGTTGGAATATGTAGTCTAAGTGTTTGTAGAATTGTCTGAATGAACAAGTGTGTAATAAATTATACTTTAGATGGGCGTTGAGAAGAGATTCTCAACTACCTTAACGATGTGTACGATTTCCTCCATGTAACTTATATTCTTCGTCTATTTTACTTAAGGACTGCATAGGTGTGAATTCATGTTTAAGTTGAAATCCATTAAATGCTCATATGCTGGTATGATTGGAATTGTTGATCCATTACTGTTTTGATTTAACTTGTATAATTTCTTGTTATAATTGAATGTGTTTGGGACTACGGAATAGTCCAGGCAATTGGTAACAGGCATTAAATAGGTGGCTGAGGTTGATTTCGCCACATAGGACGTGATCGATGAATCCTAGCCGTACTTGGGATGTTGGCAATGGTTAGGCCACATGGAGTGCTTACGCACTTCATGTCGATCAACTCAACGTGCGCTCATACTAGTCGAGCTCGTCAAGTAACCCGATTAACCCAATGTATGTTCACCATTTATGGACGTTACTGCTTGAATCTAAGGTACCAAACTCACCAGTGAAAACCCCTTTAACCATGGTACCTCAATCCGCTAAGACTCATGAGCCGAGCATAGTGGTATGGGACACCGTGGTCGAGCTGTCAGCCTACGTTGGGGTGACGAGCCTCCCCGTAGTGTCCAGTGAGCAACACAGCCTCGTGAGCCAAATACGGTGGTATGGGACACTGTATTCAAGCTGTTGGCCTACACTGATAAGGTGACGAGCCCATTATAGTGACCTCGAGCGTACGCTAAGACTGCATAGAGACAACGAGCCCTTACGTAGCAACAAGAGTACAAACTAGGCCTGCATTGATAAGGTGATGAGCCCTTTACAGCGACCTAGAACCGTAACATTGTATGAGACTTTCTAGGATTGACGACCCTAGAATGGATCATTGTTTGGAAAATGATATAAGGGAGGTACCTTAGCTTCCTAATCCTACTGTATGAAAAGGACTAATAAGAACTTGGTAATCACGTTCATGCACCGCACTGCATGTGCCGTTTAGCGTTGGGCAGTGCACTGAGAAAGTGACTGACATGCGTGACCGTTAGATGAAGATCACAGAGGGAGTGCAGGCGAGGGCATGCATCATTTATTCATACCATTCTTGCATTAATCAGAGTACTTAGGGATGTTTGATTGTATTATTTTATCATTACTTGTAGCGACCTTGGAATTTTTGTGCTAATCTTTCCTTAAGTAGTTGTTTTTGGGGTAATTAGCGCTATACTCGATTGCTTGTGAAATTCGCATCAATCACTTTAAATTGTATCTGCATGGCTTGAAACTTGTAGATTAGTTAGCGCTACGTTACTCTGAAATCTGGGATCCATCGCTAAATCCAGTTGTTCTGGGAAATTTTTGGAAGATCTGGATCGGACCTGGACAGCGCGTTGAAAGTCCGATGGCGATGATCGTAGGCTGTTGCGGTAACCGAGTTGGGCTTGGTCATCACCTCGAAAATCAAGTCCATCTGATGTTCTCGGTCGATTTGATTGAGTTCGGAGTAAAGAGTGTGAGAACGGTTGGAATTTAATAAGTTTTTATGAAATCTGAGTCGTGTCGCTTGCGCGACGATTTTAAGCTATCTGACCGTTGGATTCTGACCCAATTTCACCCTCTGATCAGGATAGTTGGCCCAGGCGTATCCTAGTGCTTGTGGACCTGATCGAGATTCAGTGACCGTTGAATTGAGTGTGGTCCGCCACGGCTGATCTGAAGAGCCGATCGGTATGAAAACTCAGCCTGACCTAGATCCATGGTCAATGAGCTTAAGTCTGACCTTTCATGGTTTTAGGCCCACCAGAAGTGCTTCGTTGGATCGTAAGAGGCAGGTTTTGGTTATAACCTAGGTATACCTTGTACCTGGGGTTATTTCCATCATTCTGAGGCCTATATATAGTCCTTAAACCCTAACCCTCTTTTCTATACGAATTTTCTAACCTTAACTTGGAAAGAGAGTGGAAAAGAGAGAGGAAGTGAGAGAGATAAGTTAGTGAATCATCTTGGATTCTTCTTTGTTCTTTTTCATCTTTGAACCTTCACTTTGAATCATTATTTTGACGGTTCTGAGTTCATTTTGGGGTAAGTTAATCTAACCCTAACCTGTGTTAGAGCTTAGATTAGACTTGGTGTTGTTGTATCTCATTTCTATCCTTGTTTTAGGGTATTCTTTCGCCGTTGACAAAGATAACTCGTCTAAATCAGTTCGGTGTTCTTTCCTTGCTTAAGGTGCGAACTTTAAGTGTATAGTTTATGGTTTTCAAGGCTTTCAATGCCAGTGAATGATTTATTCTTGTTATGGATGAGATTCTGCATGCCAAATGTTGTGTGTACGTTGCTTTCCTGTTATGCATGTGTTATATTGAGATTTGTGTATTCTATGTGTATGTATAAAGTACCGTATACGTATAAAATATGCACCTGTGGTTGTCATGATTATTTGTCATGTATGTATGCTAGATGCATGTATGACAACTCCTTGGTAAAAGGAATTGTCTAAATGCATGTATTTCAACATACGTCATGTGTGTTGTTTCATGTATGCTAAGTGTTTGTAGAAATGCATGAATGATCTAAAGTGTAATTTGTTACACTAATTGCGGGCGTTGAGAAGTGATTCTCAACACTCCTATTGATGTGCATGATTTCCTTTATGCAAGTTACATTCCATGTTATTTAAATTCAAGCATTCCTATGCTTACATTTATGTTAAGTTGATATTCTTCGGATGCGTATGTACCATGATTTAAGTTGTTGTTCCATTACTGTTTTACAATCCATATGAGTATCTGTAGTAGTGTAAGGTGTTTGGGACTATGCCTTAGTCCAGGAAATCGGTAATTGACTCTATGTTCGTGGTTGAAGTTGCTTTCACCATGTAGGACGTATGAGACGAACCCGAGCCGTATTAGAGTTGTCGGCAGTGGTTTGGCCACGCGGAGTGTTTGCGCACTCTATGTCGCTCAACTCAACGTGCGCTCGTGCTAGTCGAGTTCGTCAAGTAACCCGATTATCCGATATATGTTCACCATGTATGGACGCTATTGCTTGAATCTAGGGTACCGAACTTACCAGTGAAATCCTATTAACTATGGTACTTGATCCGCTAAGACTCATGAGCCGGACATGGTGGTATGGGACACCGTGGTCGAGCTGTCGGCCTATACTAGGGTGACGAGCCTCCCCATAGTGACCAGTGAGCAACTAAACTCGTGAGCCGATTATGGTGATATGGGACACTATATTCGTGCTGTCGGCCTACATTGATTGGTAACGAGCCCTTTGTAGTGACCTCGAGCATACCTGGATACCGCAAGGAGGTGACGAGCCGAACTATGGTAGTAAAGGCATGAAAGGCGTGCATTGATTGGTGACGAGCCCTTTGCTACGACCTCAAATATATGATCGTATGAGATGTCTAGGATTGACGACCCTAGTATGGATTACTCTTTGGATGGTGATATGAGGAAGGTATCTTAGCTTCACAATCCTGCTGTGAAAATGGACTAATAACAACTTGGTAATCATATTCATGCACCGTATTTGCATGTGCTTTGTAGATGTGGCGCACTTTGAGGCGATGTCATGCGTAACGTAAGATGAAGACGCTGAGGGTGTACGCGTGAGGGCACGCATCATGTTGTATACATCCTTGCATTAACAAGAGTACTTAGGATTTATTTAATTGCTCTGCTTTATCATTACTGTTTGATTGAATTGATAACATGTTAACCAGTGCCTTATTGTTCCATTGAGTTGATCACTCACTCCCACGTTCTGGGGAGGTGTTCAACACCCACCAGACTCTGTCTTAGGCTCTGATGTTGCAGATGTGGATGCGACTTCTGAGGCAAAGCCGGAGCTGGATGATGATGAGGCTGCGTTCTCTTATATGCAGTTTTCAGACGGGTTCTAGCGGGCCTTGGTCTGATGCGCGGGATCTCTGGGATTATTTTTGGGAATTTAAATGATGTAACTTGATACTTAAATTTTGTTAAGTAACACTTTCATGTGACCTGGTTTGTATATGTACTTCAGGGATTTACACTTGTACACATATTTTTCTATAAGTCTTCCGCTTTCTTTATTCACTTATCCCTGAATCATATATGTGTTTTGGCTTAATCTATTCCATGTTTTATGCACTAATACAGTCAACATACATCCATCATTAATTATGTTGCATAAGTGATGTTTTGGAACTCGGGAGCTGAGTTATGCTCGACCCCCGAATTTCAGGGCGTTACAAGTTAGTATCAGAGCATGATCTGGATTAAACCAGACCTGGGTTATGGTCACACACCGCACGTTGTCGTCACTTTAGTGTATTTGGGTGCGGGTCTATCGTAGATTTGGTGTTTGTGCTTCATAGCTTCTATCGGCGAAAGTTTCTTGAAAGCCTTCGCCGAGATCGAGTCTGTACTCTTACCTAATCACACACAGCGACCCGAAACCTTTTCCTAGACCCTCTATTAATGAGTTTAGACGGTCTATCTTCCCTTTTTCACCTTTAAACCTTTAAGAAATCTCTATTTACATCAGATTTCTGCCAGAATGACCCGATAGGCGTCAAACTACCAAGGGGCCGATCGGGGCATTTTCTGTGGGGCCCAAGGGGGGAACCACATGTTTTGGACCATGGGGGACCAGGAGGGCCTCGCCAAAATGGCGAGGCATCACCGGGATGTCCAGAGACCGGCGATGCCATTGCCGATCAGCGGGCCAAGCGGGCCGGGCCGACGCGGGCCGATCATTTCTAGGCCTAGTGTGGCCCACCCCTCCACGGTTTCACCTTTAAACCTCTTTCTTTTTCCTATTTCCTTCACAAAGCCCTCTCCCAAGCTCTCCCTTTCTTCAAAACCCTCTCCAAATCCTCTCAAATCTCTCCCAAATCTTCTTCTTCTACCATTTTTCGTGCAAACCCATCACCCCATCTCCAAATCTTCCTTCCCATTGCTGATTTCTTTTTCTTTCCTTCTCATTTGAGCTATTCCATCCTCTTTTTGGCTAATAGTTGTGTGGAAGCTTCACCATCTTCCTATTTCTCTCTTTTTCTCTCATTTCTCATGGCCCTCTTTGAGATTGTGATGGCCATCTTTTCCATTTCTTCCCTTCTTTCCTTGATGGGGAAGAAGAGAGCGCCCGTGGATTAAACCAGGCCGAGCCACCCAACCTGTGCATGGAGGCTGAGAGGAGCCGCTGCGAGCACGTCCGCCACGCGTGAATTCCAGACGAAGCGGGACCTCGATCCTCGAGCTCTCGTTAGTAGGACTTTGTTGGCGGAGTTGTCGCATGGAGTCTATGAAGGCCGTAGAGTCCTTTTTGAGGCTCATGTTAATTCATGGCTCTTTGGTGAGTTTTTCTTGTTGGAGCGCCTTGAAGGGGCTGGTTGGGGTCCCTTGTTCGAAGGTGAGTATCTCGCGAATGCTAGCACTGTTCGAGCTTTCTATGTAAACATTCTTGAGCCTTCGCTGGAGCCTCTGCAATTCAAGATTCCTTGTGGTAGCGGTTGTGTGGGTATCATCGATGTTGCTTTGATATCCCGCCTCCTAAGGGTGCCACTTGGTGAAGTGCATGCCAGCGAGAAGAATGTAGACAGGGTGCGCGAGAGGGATCATTGCACCCGATCCTTGTGTGGTCGTCTGGTCGAATGGCAGCCGAATAAGAGTCTTCTGGCTTCCTACATGACGAACGACTTCCGTTTGCTTCACCACATCTTTACGTTCAATGTATATCCAAGGTGGAGCAACCGCAGCGAGTGTACGCGCCTGATGGTGGATTTTCTGTATCAGGTGGGGCAGGAAGCGAAGTTGTGTGTGCCGACGTACGTCCTGCGCCAGATTATTCTCATCGCTCGTTCGAGTAGAAGGACCGAGTCGCTTCCCTTTGGCCACCTCATTTGCAAGATTGCACATGAGTTTGGCTATAGGCTTGGAGCTAAGAAGCCGGTTCCTGTTCGTCATATCAATCTAAGGACTCTTAAGCTGATGGAGGTTGGTTCTGGTCGGCTTGCCTCAGAGGGTGAGGCTGAGTCTGAGAGCGGTGATGAAGAGAGTTATGCTGAAGGTGGTGCTGAGTCTGAGGAAGAAACAAAGCAAGACGAGGAAGAGATTGAGGCACAGGATTCAAGTGATAGCTCTCCTCCTGTGGCGCTAGAGCAGGGCGCAGAGCAGACTGCCAGAGATGCCCGTCTTGCACGGCTTGAAGAAGGGTAGGCTGTTTTACGCCAGGATCTTGTTGATCTTCGAGGCCTTGTTAAACATAAGTTTAAAAAGGTGACTCGTACTCTGAAGTCTATCCTGTGTTGCTTGCAGGATAAGGGTGTTCCGCCTCCATCTCCTGATTCCGACAAGTAGCTGTCGTCGTGGCCGTCTTTTGCTTTGTTTGGTGTTTTCTTTCTGTGTGTAGCTGTTGTTGGCTTGTAGTTGGTGTGTTGTAGTGTTGTAGTTGTGGTAGTTGTTTGTGGTTGTTGTAGTTGCTGTGGTGGTTTGAAGTGTTAGATGTTGTTGTTGTTGTTTTCATGCTTTCCTAGTCGTGATTCATGTATTGCTGCACTACTTGTATTGCGACGATTTTGATTAATGGAATGCATGTTGTTTGCCCTTGGAGTTGTGCTGTGTTGTTGTGTGGATGGATTATGTGACATAGAATCTGACAGGTTGCATCCTTTGTTGAATGTAGGGATGCCTCTTAAGGGTTCGAAGACTTCGGCCCGTCTCTCTCTGATTGAGTCGCTTGCTGGGGTTCCTCCCTTAAGCAATAGCCAGTCAGATCCGCAGGCGAGTCCATCTCGGGCTGGTGTTGGGTCGACACCGATGGCTCCTCCTGTCACACCCTAGGTTCCTAGGCCGAGCCATGCACCTTCATCTACTCCACTTGTTGATAGGTTTGAGCAGATGATGCTGTTGATGCAGCAGCAGCAGATTCAGCAGCAGCAGCAGCAGCAGGAGTTCCTCTCTTCCATGGCTGGCATCTTTGCTCAGTCAGTGGGGGCGACTCCACCTGTTTCACCTATGCCTCCATCTAGGAGCGCCAGTGCCAGCGGCACTTTCAAGCGATTCCACCGCTTGCGACCTTCTACTTTTACGGGTTCTCATAGACCCGAGGAGGCCGAGTATTGGATAGACTGCATCTCTAAGATGCCGAGACCGCTGCACTGCTCTGAGGTCGAGCAGGTTGAGCTTGCCACCTTCATGTTTGAGAAGGAGGCCAGTCTATGGTGGGACAGTGTGCTTCGCACTGTCGAGGAGGATTTTGTGTGGTCGTGGTAGGCGTTTGAGGCGCGCTTCCACGAGAAGTATTTCCCGATCACGTACCGACATAAGAAGGAAAGTGAGTTCCTTCGAGTCCGCCAGGGAGGGTTGTCGGTGACGGAGTATGAGAACCGGTTTACTGAGTTGGGGCGATATGTTCCTTTGATCCTGGGTGATCAACCGATGAGGATGCGGCAGTTTTCTGAGGGACTGAGACTTAAGATCCGATCAAAGATTTGCTGTACTAGCATTTCTTCTTATGCGGAGCTGGTGAGCATGTCCTTGTGAGCAGAGCAGGACGGAGATAGAGCATCCCGCATGCAAGCACCGATGGTTCCTAGGCCGCGACCGAATTTCCAGGGTGTACCTTTCCTCGGCAAGAGGCCGCGAGCAGATTCTCCTCCTAGGCATTCAGCGCCGCCCGCTCAGCAGATGAGAGCTTATCTTCGATGTTCATTTTGTGGGAAGGTGGGGCACTTGGATCGTTTTTGCTTCTCCCGTATGTGAGCCGGTGGTTTTACTCCACCGCAGAGGGTTAGCCGTCCGATGTCTCAGATTATTTCTCCTCCTCTTCGATCAGCGCCAGCTCATCCATCCTTCAGACCTGCAGTTCCTAGCTTCAGGCCACCTCAGCGGCCCATGGTTCCTCTGCCGAATCATCAGCAGCAGGCTCGTGTTCATGCGCTTTCAGCTGAAGCGCCTATGTCTGACTTAGTGCCGAGGTCCTTTGAGGTGATAGCGCACATTGAAGGTATTCCCGTTTCTATGTTAGTGGATACTGGATCCACTACTTCTCTTATATCTTATGCGGCAGTTAGGCGTTTGGGTTTGAGATCTGTTCCTATGCAAGGAGTGACGCTTACTACCGCTACGGGGATTTCCTCTGCTTTAGGCAAGCGTTGTATGGATTGTTTGGTCGATCTGGGGAGTGGATCGATCCATGTTGATTTGCTAGTCGCACCGCTTTATCACTACAATGTTATTATGGGTATGGATTGGCTCACGAGGATGCGAGCTGAGATTGATTGTGAAGCTAGATCAGTGACGATCCATGGACCTGCAGGCGAGACTTTTACTTTCCCAGTTCAGGTCAGTTACCCTCTTCGTATTGATTTTTATTCTTCTCTGTTGGAGAGTTCGGCCGAATCGGCGTTGGTTAGTACGCCGTTAGTTCAGGAGTTTGAAGATGTGTTTGAGTCGATTCCTAGATTACCTCCTCAACGTGAGATTGATTTTGCTATCGATCTTATGCCTGGTGCGGCGCCCATTTCTTTACCCACCTATCGTATGCCTCCGAGTGAAATGGAGGAGTTAAGGAAGCAGATAGATGGTTTGCTGGAATTGGGTTTTATTCGGCCTAGTGTGTCTCCTTGGGGAGCACCTGTCTTGTTTGTGAAGAAGAAGGATTGTTCCTTGCGATTGTGTATTGATTATCGCAGGTTGAATTTGGTAACTGTGAAGACTAAGTACCCTTTGCCTAGGATTAATGATCTGTTTGATCAGTTGAAGGGGACACGGTACTTTTCGAAGGTTGATCTGCAGTCAGGGTATCATCAGTTGCGCGTTAAGGATGGGGACGTGCAGAAGACCGCTTTCAGGACTAGTTTCGGTCATTATGAGTTCCTTGTGATGTCGTTCGGTCTGACGAACGCACCGGCCGTGTTCATGGATCTGATGAACAGGGTGTTTCGGCCATTCCTGTTCCGATTCGTCATTGTCTTTATCGATGACATCTTAGTTTATTCGGCGAGCCGGGCAGAGCACGAGGAGCACTTAAGAGCGGTTTTGGATACTCTTAGGGAGCATCAGCTTTTCGCACAGTTCAAGAAGTATGATTTCTGGAAAGAGGAAGTCAAGTTCCTGGGACATGTGGTGTCCAAGGAAGGAATAGCCGTCGACCTTGCCAAGGTAGCTGCAGTGCAGGACTGGAAGCAGCCTGGTTCAGTTACTGAGGTAAGGAGTTTTCTGGGTCTTGCAGGCTATTATCGACGCTTTATTCAGGACTTCTTGAAGATTACCAGACCGTTGTCGCAGCTGACACGGAAAGATTTGAAGTTTGCTTGGAATGAGCAGGCGGAGTTAGCTTTTCAGGAGCTGAAGGACAAGTTGACGTCCGCCCCTGTGCTAGTATTGTCAGAGCAAGGGGTTAAGTATATTATATATACTGACGCCTCTCGCGTTGGCCTGGGTTGTGTCCTTATGCAGAAGGACAGGGTGATTGCTTATGCTTCGCGTCAGTTGAGGAAACACGAAGAGAATTACCCTACGCACGACCTGAAATTAGCAGCTGTCATATTCGCATTAAAGCTTTGGAGACATTACCTCTATGGTGAGGAGTTCGAGCTCTTTTGCGACCACAAGAGCCTTAAGTATATCTTCACGCAGCGTGATTTGAATATGAGGCAGCGTAGATGGATGGAAACATTGAAGGACTTTAAGTTCGATGTTTCTTACCATCCGGGCAAGGCGAACCTTGTGGCAGATGCGTTGAGTCGCAAGAAGGCTATTGAGTTTGCGGCTCCGCTGATAATAGCAGAGTGGGATATGTTGGAGTTCGTGTGCGATTTTGAGCAGAAGCTTACGGTGGTTGAGCCGTATGAGGTTATCGCACACATTCGTGTACAGCCCCTTATCGACGAGAGGATCGTTGCAGTTCAGGCAGATGATGAGCTTTTGGTGAAGATGAGGCAGCGGGTTGGTACAGATGAGAACTCCGACTGGAGTGTTAGTTCTGATGGGGGCCTACGTTTTCATGGCCGGTTATGTGTTCCTGACATCCCTGACTTGAGACGTGAGGTTCTCGAGTTAGCTCATAGTTCTAAACTTGCGATGCATCCAGGTAGCACGAAGATGTATCAGGATATGAAGAGGTCTTATTGGTGGGACAATATGAAGGTTCAGATTGCTGAATTTGTTTCTCATTGTCTCACATGCCAGCAGGTCAAGGCAGAGCATCACCGACCTCCTGGGTTGTTGCAGCCCATGCCCATAGCTGAATGAAAGTGGGATTTCATCTCTATGAATTTTATTTCTGGGTTGCCGAGGACGAGAAAGGGATTTGACTCTATTTGGGTGATCGTCGATCGATTAACAAAGTCAGCGCATTTCTTACCGATCTGAGTCACTTACTCTGCAGACGAGTTGGCTAGGTTGTATATCAAGGAGATAGTGCGTCTACATGGAGTTCCCCTGAAGATTGTGTCTGATAGAGACACGTGTTTTACATCTATCTTCTGGACTCGTATCCAGGAAGCAATGGGTGTGAAACTGAAGTTCAGCAGCGCGTTTCATCCGCAAACAGATGGGCAGACGGAGCGCGTGAATCAAGTCCTGGAAGATATGTTGCGAGCTTGTGTTTTGGATTTCAAAGACAGTTGGGATGATTGTCTTCAGTATGCAGAGTTCGCATATAATAATAGTTTCCAGGCGAGTATCGACATGGCTCCCTATGAGGCGTTGTATGGTCGCCCGTGTAGAGCACCACGTTGTTGGACAGAAATTGGTGAGCATAGTTTGCTTGGCCCGGAATTGGTGCAGGTGACTTCAGAGAAGGTTGAAATCATTCGACGTCGACTTCTGACAGCACAGAGCAGGCAGAAGAGTTATGCTGATACGAGGCGTCGACCGCTTGAGTTTGAGGTGGGAGACCATGTTTTTCTGAAGGTCTCTCCTATGAAGGGAGTTCTGCGGTTCGCTAAGAAGGGGAAGCTGACGCCGAGATTTATTGGTCCATTTCAAGTTCTGGATCGAGTGGGAGCGGTAGCGTACCGCCTTGCTTTGCCCACACCTCTTGCGGGCGTGCATAACGTATTTCATGTTTCTATGCCGAAGAAGTACGTTCCTGATCCTTCGCATATTATCAGTTGGGAGCAAGTGCAGTTGAGTGAGGATGCCACTTATGTACTGCGACTGACACGTATTCTGGATAGGAAGGAGCAGGTATTGCGTAGCAAGGTTATCCCTCTTGTGAAGGTGCTATGGACGCATCATGGTGTGGAAGAGGCTACTTGGGAATCTGAAGCTGAGGTCAGAAAGACCTACCCTCTGATCCTTGAGGATTATATGAAGGTATGAATTTCGAGGACGAAATTTTCTTTAAGGGGGGTAGATTGTAGCGACCTTGGAACTTTTGTGCTAATCTTTCCTTAAGTAGTTGTTTTTAGGGTAATTAGCGCTATACTCGATTGCTTGTGAAATTCGCATCAATCACTTTAAATTGTATCTGCATGGCTTAAAACTTGTAGATTAGTTAGCGCTACGTTACTCTGAAATCTGGGATCCATCGCTAAATCCAGTTGTTCTGGGGAATTTTTGGAAGATCTGGATCGGACCTGGACCGCGCGTCGAAAGTCCGATGGCGATGATCTTAGGCTGTTGCGGTCACCCTCGAAAATCAAGTCCATCTGATGTTCTGGGTCGATTTGATTAAGTTCGGAGTAAAGAGTGTGAGAACGGTTGGAATTTAATAAGTTTTTATGAAATCTGAGTCATGTCGCTTGCGCGACGATTTTAAGCTATCTGACCATTGGATTCTGACCCAATTTCATCCTCTGATCAGGATAGTTGGCCCAGGCATATCCTAATGCTTGTGGACCTGATCGAGATTCAGTGACCATTAAATTGAGTGTGGTCCGCCACGGCTGATCTGAAGAGCCGGTCGGTATGAAAACTCAGCCTGACCTAGATCCATGGTCAATGAGCTTAAGTCCGACCTTTCGTGGTTTTAGGCCCACCAGAAGTGCTTTGTTGGATCGTAAGAGGCGGGTTTTGGTTATAACCTAGGTATACCTTGTCCCTGGGGTTATTTCCATCATTCTGAAGCCTATATATAGTCCTTAAACCCTAGCCCTCTTTTCCATACGAATTTTCTCTAACCCTAACTTGGAAAGAGAGTGGAAAAGAGAGAGGAAGTGAGAGAGATAAGTTGGTGAATCATCTTGGATTCTTCTTTGTTCTTCTTCATCTTTGAACCTTTACTTTGAATCGTTATTCTGACGGTTCTGATTTCATTTTGGGGTAAGTTAATCTAACCCTAACCTGTGTTAGAGCTTAGATTAGACTTGGTGTTGTTGTATCTCATTTCTATCCTTGTTTTAGGGTATTCTTTCACCGTTGACGAAGACAACTTGTCTAAATCAGTTCGGTGTTCTTTCCTTGCTTAAGGTGCGGACTTTAAGTGTATAGGTTATGGTTTTCAAGGCTTTCAATGCCAGTGAATGATTTATTCTTGTTATGGATGAGATTCTGCATGCCAAATGTTGTGTGTACGTTGCTTTCCTGTTATGCATGTGTTATATTGAGATTTGTGTATTCTATGTGTATGTATAAAGTACCGTATACGTATAAAATATGCACCTGTGGTTGTCATGATTATTTGTCATGTATGTATGCTAGATGCATGTATGACAACTCCTTGGTAAAAGGAATTGTCTAAATGCTTGTATTTCAACATACGTCATGTGTGTTGTTCCATGTATGCTAAGTGTTTGTAGAAATGCATGAATGATCTAAAGTGTAATTTGTTACACTAATTGCGGGCGTTGAGAAGTGATTCTCAACACTCCTATTGATGTGCATGATTTCCTTTATGCAAGTTACATTCCATGTTATTTAAATTCAAGCATTCCTATGCTTACATTTATGTTAAGTTGATATTCTTCGGATGCGTATGTACCATGATTTAAGTTGTTGTTCCATTACTGTTTTACAATCCATATGAGTATCTGTAGTAGTGTAAGGTGTTTGGGACTATGCCTTAGTCTAGGAAATCGGTAATCGACTCTATGTTCGTGATTGAGGTTGCTTTCGCCACGTAGGACGTATGAGAAGAACCCGAGCCGTATTAGAGTTGTCGGCAGTGGTTTGGCCACGCGGAGTGTTTGCGCGCTCTATGTCGCTCAACTCAACGTGCGCTCGTGCTAGTCGAGTTCGTCAAGTAGCTCGATTATCCGATGTATGTTCACCATGTATGGACGCTATTGCTTGAATCTAGGGTACCGAACTTATCAGTGAAATCCTATTAACTATGGTACTTGATCTGCTAAGACTCATGAGCCGGACATGGTGGTATGGGAACCGTGGTCGAGCTGTCGGCCTACGCTGGGGTGACGAGCCTCCCCGTAGTGACCAGTGAGCAACTAAACTCGTGAGCCGATTATGGTAGTATGGGACACTATATTCGTGTTGTCGGCCTACATTGATTAGTGACGAGCCCTTTGTAGTGACCTCGAGCATACCTGGATACCGCAAGGAGGTGACGAGCTGAACTGTGGTAGTAAAGGCATGAAAGGCGTGCATTGATTGGTGACGAGCCCTTTGCTACGACCTCAAATATATGATCGTATGAGATGTCTAGGATTGACGACCCTAGTATGGATTACTGTTTGGATGGTGATATAAGGAAGGTATCTTAGCTTCACAATCCTGCTATATGAAAATGGACTAATAACAACTTGGTAATCATATCCATGCACCGCATTTGCATGTGCTTTGTAGATGTGGCGCACTTTGAGGCGATGTCATGCGTAACGTAAGATGAAGACGCTGAAGGTGTACGCGTGAGGGCACGCATCATGTTGCATACATCCTTGCATTAACAAGAGTACTTAGGATTTATTTAATTGCTCTGCTTTATCATTACTGTTTGATTGAACTGATAACATGTTAACCAGTGCCTTATTATTCCACTGAGTTGATCACTCACTCCCACGTTCTGGGGCGGTGTTCAACACCCACCAGACTCTGTCTTAGGCTCTGATGTTGCAGATGTGGATGTGACTTCTGAGGCAGAGCGGGAGCTGGATGGTGATGAGGCTGCGTTCTCTTATATGCAGTTTTTAGACTGGTTCTAGCGGGCCTTGGTCTGATGCGCGGGATCTCTGGGATTATTTTTGAGAATTTAAATAATGTAACTTGATAATTTTGTTAAGTAACACTTTCATGCGACCTGGTTTGTATATGTACTTCAGGGATTTACACTCGTACACATATTTTTCTATAAGTCTTCCGCTTGCTTTATTCACTTATCCCTGAATCATATATGTGTTTTGGCTTAATCTATTCCATGTTTTATGCACTAATACAGTCAACATACATCCATCATTAATTATGTTGCATAAGTGATGTTTTGGAACTCGGGAGCTGAGTTATGCTCGACCCCCGAATTTCAGGGCGTTACAAGTTGGTATCAGAGCATGATCTGGATTAAACCGGACCTGGGTTATGGTCACACACTGCACGTTGTCGTCACTTTAGTGTATTTGGGTGCGGGTCTATCGTAAATTTGGTGTTTGTGCTCCCTAGCTTCTATCGGCGAAAGTTTCTTGAAAGCCTTCGCCGAGATCGAGTCTGTACTCTTACCTAATCACACACAGCGACCCGAAACCTTTTCTTAGACCCTCTATTAATGAGTTTAGACTCGGGAGCTGAGTTATGCTCGACCCCTGAATTTCAGGGCGTTACATTATTGCTTGACTGAATTGAGAACATGTTAACCTTTGCTTTATTATTCCACTGAGTTGATCACTCACTCCCACGTTTCGAGACGGTGTTGTACACACCAAGCAGACTTTGTCTTAGTTGCAGATGGCGACCCGATTGATGAGGTGGAGGCGAACTTTGTAAACGATGAGGATGCCTTCTCATATATGTAGTATTCTGGTGGGTTTACCTAGACTGTTCTGATTAGCGGGGCTTCAGGGTTATACTTGTAGTGGACTATTACATTTTGACATTTTGTAATTTGAAACAATACATGTAATTATTGACCTGGCAATGCATACATACTATGGGGACCTATACTGAGTTATAACGCTATACATATTTGAGTAAGCCTTCCTCTTGCATATTACAACTATCCCTGGATTATGTATTACTGATTTGGCTTAATCTTATTCATGTTTTATGCACTAATATAGACAACATTTAATCATCATTAAATATGTTGCATAAGTGATGCGTTGGAACTCGGGAGTTGGACTTCTACTCGACCCCCGATTTTTAGGGCGTTTTATTATAAGGCTAGCTTATGTCCAAATGTTTGGATCTTTATATGTGGATTTGATACATGTTATAGTATGTGTGTATTCCTTGCACATGTTTGATATACAGTCTATTGTGGTGACACTGTATGAGATTTTGACAATGTGATTGGTGTCGAGTGATGGATTGATCCTAATGTGGTATTATATGGTTGGTGCACACTTGTGACGTGGAAGATGTGGACACTCGCATAGCCCCATGATCATGAGGGAGAGTGCACATTAAAATACTATTTTGCTATGTTGGTACCGTGATCATTTTTGAATGGTCTAATGATATTTGTGCATATTGCATCTGCACACACACATACATGCATCATGGATGAGGAGTGCATGGTGTGTATAGTTTAATCATGCGGAGATCATATGCATGTGGTAGAGGATGTTGGTGCAGGTGCACATGATGGAGTATGGGCGGATGTTATCTGGTCCAAGAGACTGCTGGCACAATCCCTGGGTTGAAGTCCCTAAGCGAATATATCAAGCACAATCCCTGGGTTAAAGTCCCTAAGCGACTATATCGGGCACGGTCCCTAGGTTGAAGTCCTTAAAGCTCACTTGATGCTACATTGTAATTTATGTTTATGCCGATTCTGATATTACATGTATAAACTTTCCATGATGAGTGTGGATTGCAGATCGGATTTGATTGGCAGAGGAGCCCAATTGGTATTAGGTTGCCTCATATACATATGTCGCTTACATGCATAATATTCCTTGAGTGCAATTATACCGCATAGTGTGCTTGTAGATTATCGTTGCATTTTACATTGCATCCTCATGAGATGGATTGAACACCACAGCAACACCATGGTTATACTAATGAGACCACCACATCGGCTTCGTGGTTGGTATTTGTGGGCACCGAAAATTTGGGTTTCTTATACTAGGTCCTAGTCCCCTGGGTGAAATTTTCTAAACATCGAGTGGTACCCTTGAGCCTCATCATCAAGACCAGGTGGATGCCATGGGTCACCTAGTGCTGAAGACCATTGTAGGCCTGACTCTCGTTGAAGCAATCGGGTGAGAAGAGGTTTGGCCACGCCTAGCTGAAGAGTTGGAATGAATGTGGTTAGGTTTGACCAGCTCCCGAAATAGGTCTGCTACCGACGTGCCGGGTGGGTATTGGCATGGCTTTAAGCCTCCCACAGATAAGGCGGGTATGCGAGGACTCTATTCAATAAGTTTCAGACTTGTTCTGGATATTAGGCCTCGGTGATTCCTAGTGATGATAAATATATTATGGTGTGGACTTTTAGAGGAGGATTTGCATGCATGCTTATATCTAGCATACCTTTGCATATCATCTCGTGCATTGCATCATATCCTCTTGGCTTTATGCAGCATTACTTGGTCACTATACTTTAGCTTGTGTACTCTGATATTTTGATTGTTACTGCATGCTTGTACACTACGCACACACGAGTGTACTCACTAGGCTTTTTGCCTAAGCCTCCTATTTTTCATTTTTTTCAGGGCAAGAGTAGCTTGGAGGATAGCTTTCTCGATGCATTGTATTTATTTTGTGATTTGGCAATATTGACGTTATGTACCTTTTAAAAAAGCATTATACTTGTAACCATCAAGATTTATGATGGAGACTGTTGCTTAGTATTATGATTACGGATCATCATGCTCATGTATTATTGTTAAAAAAAATTCAGTAAAAGATCTTCCTTGTGATGTACCAAACTCGGGACTTGGTGTATGGAAGTCGAGTGCCGGATTCAAACATCACAGAAGTTGTCTGTCCCCGGATTTAGGGCGTGACATATGTGGTGAATGCTTATAATAGATAACTCTCTTGTCTCTTACTTAGTTTGTGATCTTGATCCTTACAAACATTTGTGAAATCAGGTTGTCCTACCTAAAACTTTGTTTTTGGTGTATGGTTGTCGTACGAACTAAGTTTGAATCAATTTCTCAGTACTACTGCTATTGAGATTTGTGATTTATTCTAATTTATTTCTTATTTCAGTATGTTTAGTTTTAATTTGGCATAGTCTTATTCACCCCCCCCCCCCCCCCAAGGACATTTAGCTCTCCTCTTTTCAGCTCAATTCAAGGACACAACCGGAATTGGAGTCCTATCTTATCCAGTTGAAAGAAGAGATGGTCAGATCTCTAGACTTCTCATGAATATAATCATCAAAGAAGGAGAATTGGGAAGATTGGAAGGGATTCCATCACCTAACCATGCCCATGGGACGATGACAAACAACAGGATTTACCAATCCATCAATCTCAAAATAGGAAATGACGATATTCAATGCTATCGCAAATCTATTGTAATTTGTCACAATGAACCGTTAAAAACTAAAAATATTCCTTATAATCAAACTAGAATCAAAGAGAGTTCAATATAAACATGAATAAAAGCAATGGAAACATCCCATCATGCTATAAGCTTCACCTTTGAGCCCTAGCTAAGAGGTTTAGCCAACCATAGACATGATTGAACCAAAGTCTCTTAAATAAAACATAAAAATAACTAAGGAAGAAGAGAAAAAAAACTCTTGGAAATGGCTTCTCCACCCTTTTGCTCCACCCCTCAAACCCTAGAAGATGCCTAGGAACATCCTAGGGGTCCTATTTATAGTTGTGCAACTCCAATTTTCGCACCGAGTGGAAAAATTCAGAAACTGCCTCAAATTTATGCAGTCCATGCAAAATTTGTGTAACCTTAGAGTGGTCGAAAGTCACATTCGACTGGTTGAGATTTACCTTTGACTGGTCGAGTATGATGGGAATTTAGAGGATTTTGATCGCTAGAGTTGGAGTCCAAATTCCTTTGACTAGTCAAGGAAGAGCTTAAACTGGTCAAAGCAGGCAGATTTTTAGGGCTCTTTTTCTCTAATTCACTTGACTCCTCACTTGGTTTTCTTGGATCTTTGGCATGTGAATTCTTCATTCTTGGTCTCACAAAATCCATCCTTAGCTTTGGTGATTCTTGAGCATTAAATCCATGCTTTTAGTATCCTTTTCAATCCAAGCTCTGAAATTTACCTTGCAACACAAACATGATTAAAATAGAACATTAAGCGTTATCATGTTCATATAACCAAGTAATAAATGGGAGATAATATGCAATATTTGACCCTCAAAACCTAATATGGGTCATCCCTAACTTGAACAGTTTGTTGGCTGACCTCACATCAAAGGAAGTTATACTAATCAAGCTAATAATTAGATAATCATTTAAGTAACCTCCAAAAAGTTAAGCACAAACCATAAAATCAGCATGCTTATTCATTCAAGCATTTCATCGAGCATGTAAACAATCAAAAGCAAGTACTAATAAGATTTGCATAAATAAATGGTTGTAACAATGTTATGCCACGAAGACCCAATGCACAATAAGGATTTTTTAACTGCGACCCTCAAGGGTCGATAAAAGGTAATCTATGAGTAATGGCCCACACCTTACAATAGTTTGTCCGACTTAGATCGCTTCTAGGGTTAGGGTTTTAACGAAAGATCGCTGAAACCTAAACAATAATGCGAGCTTTTGAAAGATTTGGGAAATTTTAACCAAAATGATCTAGACTTATAAGTATGACTCAACCCTTACCTTCAATCGTCATGGAATGGACTCCAACGTAGGATCATAGGATGGCTAATACGACGATTGAAGAGGAGGGAAACCTTCACCCAATCGATCTTTCTCTCTTGCTCTTCCTATTCTTCCCCCTTTCTCTCTTTCTCTTTCTAATTTTAGGGCACAAAATTTGTATGAGGAACCGTGTGAAATAAGAGGCTATTTATAGTGCTAGAATGGATACAAATGACCAAAATATTCATTATATTAACCTTATGGGAGGTCATTTTTAACCACTGGGACCCAATAGGAGGTGTATATGTCAATCTAAAATAGGAGATATGTGTCTCACTAGGAGATCTATATTTAGATATAACCATCAAATGATCGGACGTGCTGATCAATGGGGAAGGCCCTAACTCAGATCAATGGTCACCGAGCACTGATCGAAGTTACAACAATATGGATGTGTGTAGGGTAATAATCTAAATTAGTGTCTTAAACTTGATCACCATCTAACGGTTCAAAAATAACAACTCAGTAAAGAGTGAATGGTGATTATTTCACATGAGTTTAGGTTATCACTTAAGGCACTCGCACATTCCATGCACTTAACATGTGAGCCAAAGTTAAGCTGTCCTAGATGTTATCTTGACCCAATATCCCCAATGGACATCAAGCCCAGTAAGATGAATATTTCCCTATAGTTTCAAGTCTAGTAAACCACGCACGCACTGTAACGACCTTGGAATTTTTGTGCTAATCTTTCCTTAAGTAGTTGTTTTTGGGGTAATTAGCGCTTTACTCGATTGCTTGTGAAATTCGCATCAATCACTTTAAATTGTATCTGCATGGCTCTAAACGTGTAGATTAGTGAGCGCTATGTTACTCTGAAACCTGGGATCCATCGCTAAATCCAGTTGTTCTGGGGAATTTTTGGAAGATCTGGATCGGACCTAGACCGCGCGTCGAAAGTCCGATGGCGATGATCTTAGGCTCTTGCGGTCACCGAGTTGGGCTTGATCTTCACCTCGAAAATCAAGTCGATCCGATGTTCTGGGTCGATTTGATTGAGTTTGGAGTAAAGAGTGTGAGAACGGTTGGAATTTATTAAGCTTTTATTAAAATCTGAGTCGTGTCGCTTGCGCAACGATTTTAAGCTATCTGACCATTGGTTTCTGACCTAATTTCACCCTCTGATCAGGATAGTTGGCCCAGGCATATTCTAGTGCTTGTGGACCTGATCGAGTTTCCGTGACCATTGAATTGAGTGTGGTCCGCCACGGCTGATCTAAAGAGCCGGTCGGTATGAAAACTCTGCTTGACCTAGATCCATGGTCAAGGAGCTTAAGTCCGACCTTTCGTGGTTATAGGCCCACCAGAAGTGCTTCGTTGGATCGAGAAAGGCTTACTTTGGTTATAACCTAAGTATACCTTGTCCCTAGGGTTATTTTGATCAAGAATAGGCCTATTTATAGTCCTTAAACCCTAGTCCTCTTTTCCATACGATTTTCTCTAACCCTAGCTTGGAAAGAGAGTGGAAAAGAGAGAGAAAGTGAGAGAGATAAGTTGGTGAATCACCTTGGATTCCTCCTTGTTCTTCTTCATCTTTGAACCTTCACTTTGAATCGTTCTTCTGACGGTTCTGAGTTCTTTTGGGGTAAGTTAACCTAACCCTAACCTGTGTTAGAGCTTAGATTAGACTTGGTGTTGTTGTATCTCATTTCCATCTTTGTTCTAGGGTATTCTAACGCCGTTGACGAAGACAACTCGTCTAAATCAGTTCGGTGGTTCTTTCTTCGCTTAAGGTGTGGACTTTAAGTGTATAGGTTATGGTTTTCAAGGCTTTCAATCCCAGTTAGTGATTTATTCTTGTTATGGATGAGATTTCACATGTCAAATGTTATGTTTATATTGCTTTCCTGATATGCATGTGCTATGGTGAGATTTGTGTATTCTATGTGTATTTATAAAGTACCGTATACGTATAAAATACGCACTTGTGTTTGCCATGATTATTTGTCATGTATGTATGCTAGATGCATGTATGACAACCCCTTAGTAAAAGGAATTGTCTAAGTGCATGTATTCCAACATATGTCATGTATGTTGTTCCATGTATGCTAAGTGTTTGTAGAAATGCATGAATGACCTAAGTGTAACTGATTACACGAATTGTGGGCGTTGAGAAGTGATTCTCAATACTCCTGTTGATGTGCATGATTTCCCTTATGCAAGTTACATTCCAAGTTATTTAAATTCAAGCACTACTTGTGCTTACATTTACGTTAAGTTGATATTCCTCAAGTGCTTATGTACCATGATTTAAGCTGTTGTTCCATTACTGTTTTACATTCCATATGAATATCTGTTGTAGTGTAAGGTGCGTGGGACTATGCATTAGTCCAGGAAATCGGTAATCGACTCTATATTCGTAGTTGAGATTGCTTTCGCCACGTAGGACGTATTAGACGAACCCGAGCCGTATTAGAGTTGGCGGCAGTGGTTTGGCCACGCGGAGTGTTTGCACACTCTATGTCGTTCAATTCAACGTGCGCTCCTGTTAGTCGAGTTCGTCAAGTAACCAGATTGTCCGATGTATGTTAACCATATATGGACGCCACTGCTTGAATCTAGGGTACCGAACTTACCAGTGACATCCTATTAACTATGGTACTTGATCCGCTAAGACTCATGAGCCGGACATGGTGGTATGGGACACCGTGGTCGAGCTGTCGGCCTACGCTAGGGTGACGAGCCTCCCCGTAGTGACCAGTGAGCAATTAAACTCGTGAGCCGATTATGGTAGTATAGGACACTATATTCGTGCTGTCGGCCTACATTGATTGGTGACGAGCCCTTTGTAGTGACCTCGAGCATACCTGGATACCGCAATGAGGTGACGAGCCAAACTGTGGTAGGAAGGGCATGAAAGGCGTGCATTGATTGGTGACGAGCCCTTTGCTACGACCTCAAATATATAATCGTATGAGATGTCTAGGATTGACGACCCTAGTATGGATCACTGTTTGGATGGTGATATGAGGAAGGTATCTTAGCTTCCCAATCCTGTTGTGTGAAACGGACTAATAACAACTTGGTAATCATATCCATGCACCGCATTTGCATGTGCTTTGTAGATGTGGCACACTTTGAGGCGATGTCATGCGTAACGTAAGATGAAGACGCTGAGGGTGTACGCGTGAGGGCACGCATCATACCGCATTCATACTTGCATTAACAAGAGTACTTAGGATTTATTTAATTGTCCTACTTTATCATTACTGTTTGATTGAACGATAACATATTAACCAGTGTCTTATTGTTCCACTGAGTTGATCACTCACTCCCACGTTTCTGGGGCGGTGTTAAACACTCACCAGACTCTGTCTTAGGCCCTGATGTTGCAGATGTGGATGCGACGTCTGAGGCAGAGCGGGAGCTGGATGACGACGAGGCTGCCTTCTCCTATATGCAGTTTTCAGACGGGTTCTAGCGAGCCTCGGTCTGATGCGCGGGATCTTTGGGATTATTTTTGGGAACTTAAATGATGTAACTTGATACTTATAATTTTGTTAAATAACACTTTTATACGATCTGGCTTGTATATGTAATTCAGGGATTTACACTTGTACACATATTTTGCTATAAGTCTTCCGCTTGCTTTGTTCACTTATCGCTAAATCATATCTGTGTTTTGGCTTAATCTAATCCATGTTTTATGCACTAATACAGTCAACATACATCCTTCATTAAATATGTTGCATAAGTGATGTTTTGGAACTCGGGAGCTGAGTTATGCTCGACCCCCGAATTTCAGGGCGTTACACGCACGTTATAAAGATGTATCGATTAATTGAAGTAATTCTGGAATAAGTTACACCATGGAATTTATCATGGGTGACAGTTACTGTTGGGATGAGCTAAGTTCATATCGCCACCCATTCATGATTAGTAAAAATAGATATTCAGCTCTAATTTTTCTAAACGTACCACTTCTAGTATAATTAGGGCATTTAGTGGGGCTAATATGACCCTCTGACAGTTCCTCTAATAGATGTACTATGATTTTTGTATGGAATTTCATAGGACGTTACACTAGGCTAAACACATCTATCTACTACATGTCTACTTATATATATATATGCCTATTTTACTTTTCCTAGCCTAGTTCACTACTACCCAGTAACTCCCACTGTAATACATTTATCTTAAGAGTAGATTCAACATTTAGAACCTTAAGTTGCTAGATCTTCATGTCCATTTGAATTTCGATTCAGTTGCTCATTACCCGGTCATATCTTGATGACCATCTACCTCGATCATCTATTTTGATAGCACATCAATTATTTATCTTCTCGCTTTAATAAGAGTGTACAGCATGACGGTTGTAACATGACTGATACATTAATAAAAATCGATCGTGTTTACACTAGCCTTCATTTTGTTATATGCAAATCTTCTACTTTGATTGAGGAATACCACATTAAAGCACTGATGTAACGCCCTGAAAATTGGGAGTCAAGTAGAAGTCCAACTCCTAAGTTCCAATGCATCACTTATGCAACATATTTAATGATGATTAGATGTTATCTGTATTAGTGGATAAAACATGAATAAGATTAAGCCAAATCAGCAAAACATAATCCAGGGACAGTTGTACTATGTAAGCGGAAGACTGAAACGAGTATGTATAACTTTATAAACCAGTTTAGGTCCCCAAAGTATGTATGCATTGCCAGGTCAATAATTACATGTATTGATTCAAATTACAAAATGTCAAAATGTAATAGTCCACTATAAGCATAACCCTGAAGCCCTGCTGATCAGAACGGTCTAGGTAAACCCACCAGAATACTGCATATAGGAGAAGGCATCCTCATCGTCTATAAAGTTCACCTCCGCCTCATTAGTCAGGTCTCCATCTGCATCTAAGACAGAGTCTGGTTGGTGTGTACAACACTATCCCGTAACGTGGGAGTGAGTGATCAACTCAGTGGAATAATAAAGCAAAAGTTAACATGTTATCAATTCAGTCAAGCAATAATGATAAAGCAATACAATCAAATGTTCCTAAGTACTGTAATTAATGCAAGAATGGTATGTATAAATGATGCATGCCCTCGCCTGCACTTCCTCTACGATCTTCATCTAACGGTCGCGCATGTCAGTCACTTCCTCAGTGCTCTGCCCAACGCCAAACGTCACATGCAGTGCAGTGCATGAATGTGATTACCAAGTTCTTATTAGTCCTTTTCATATAGCAGTATTGGGAAGCTAAGGTACCTCCCTTATATCAATTCCCAAATGATGATCCAATCTAGGGTCGTCAATCCTAGTAAATCTCATACGATGTTACGGTTCTAGGTCACTGCAAAGGGCTCGTCACCTTATCAGTGCAGGCTTAGTGTACTCCTATTGCTGCTAAAGGGCTCGTTGCCTCTACGCAGTCTTAGTGTACGCTCGAGGTCACTACAAAGGGCTTGTCACCTTATCAGTGTAGGCCGACAGATCGAATACAGTGTCTCATACCACTGTATTCGGTTTACGAGTCTAGGTTGCTCACTGGTCACTATAGGGAGGCTCGTCACCCCAGCGTAGGCTGACAACTCGACCACGGTGTCTCATACCACCATGCCCGGATCATGAGTCTTAGCGGATTGAGGTACCAAGGTTTAAAAGGGTTTTCACTAGTGAGTTTGGTACCTTAGATTCAAGCAGTAGCGTCCATACATGGTGAACATACATCGGGTCAATCGGGTTACTTGACGAGCTCGACTGGTATGAGCGCACGTTGAGTTGATCGACATGAAGTGCGTAAGCACTCCGTGTGGCCTAACCACTGCCGACATCCCAAGTACGGTTCAGATTCATCGATCACGTCCTAGGTGGCGAAAATAACCTCAGCCACCTATTCAATGCCCGTTACCAATTGCCTGGACTATTTCGTAGTCCCAAACACATTCAATTATAATAGATAATCATACAAGCTAATCAAAACAGTAATGGATCAACAATTCCAATCATACTAGCATATGAGCATTTGATGGATTTCAACTTAAACATGAATTCACACATATGTAGTCCCTAAGTAAAACAGATAAAGAATGTAAGTTACATGGAGGAAATCATACACATCATTAAGGTAGTTGAGAATCTCTTCTCAACACCCATATAAAGTACAATTTACTACATGCCTGATCATGCAGACATTTCTACAAACACTTAGACTACATATCCCAACCTACATAATGTATGTTGGTTGTAGTACGTATTAGGGCAAATCCTTTCGCCAAGGAGTTGTTACACATACAACTAGCATAAAAACACGACAATTAATCATGAAAAACGTAATTCTAAATTCCATACATATACAGTTTTTTCTACAAATACATGGAATACACTAAACTCCACATAATTCATATATATCTAAAACGTGAAACAAACATCGCATTTGGCATGTGAAATAGCACCCACATCAGTAATAAACCATTAACCGACATTGAAAGCCTTGAAAACCATAACCTATATGTTTATAGTCCGCACCTTTCGCCAGTAGACGCGTAACGAACTCAGTTTTAAAGCTAAGCCTTTGTCTATGGCACTAAAATAACCTATATCAGGGAATAGGTCAGCTATTTCATCTATCACAATAGTTAGAAACCCTAAGACAAGTTAGGGTTAGGTTTTCTTACCTAAGAACGGGATTGGTATCACCCGTATAGCGACACAGGAGTGGTGGCTAAGCACGTGGAGCGTCAGGGAAAGATCCCAACATCTATCTCTCACTCTCTCTTTCTCTCTTCCTCACTTTCTTCTTCTCTTTTCTCTCTTCTTTCCCCTAGGGTTTGCAAAATTCGTATGGCATATAAGAGAGAGTATTTAAGGTCCTTATATAGGCCCAGGTTTGATGGAAATGGCCCCAGGGCCAAAGTATACTTAGGTTATATCCAAATATGGACTATTCCTGCCCAACGGAGCACTTCTGGTGGCCCCTTTTCCACATGCGGTCAGACTTAAGCTCCGTGACTATGGATCTAGGTCAGGCTGAGTTTTCGTTCTGATCAGGTTTGTAGATCAGCCGTGGCGAACCAGTTTCAGTTCAACAGTCACGGGAACTCGATCAGGGCCATAAGTACATGGACATGTGTGGGACATGTCCTGATCCGAGGGTGTATTTGGGTCAGATTCTGACAGTCTGAATCCTTATATTTGGCCCGCAAGCGACACGACTCAGATTACTTAAATTCAGATTTCATTTCTAAATATTTTCACGTTTCTCACACTCTTCACTCCGGACTCAAGTTGTGTATTTCTAGACATAATTAAGACTTGATTTCTGAGGGGGTTGTCAAGTCCAGTAATGCGGTCATATCCATACAGTTTCGTGATCATCGGACTTTCGATGTGCGGTCCAAGTCCGATACGGAGTTTCGGTGTGCTCCCGAGAGCAACCGAGTTTAGGGATGGATTCTAGATTTTAGGGTAACGTAGCATCAATGATACTACATGGTTTGGGTCTTGCAGATCATATTTAAAGTGATTAGTATTAATTTCATATGCACTCTAGTTTAGCACTTGCTAACATTAACCTAATTTCTAAAGGTTTTGGTCCTGGGTGATTTTTGCCTGAGGTGGTACTCGGGTCCTTGTACGGATTTTTCCGAGACGTTACAATCTATCCCCTTTAAAGAAAAATTTTATCCTCAAAATTAGTACCTTTTCGTACTCCTCGAGAATCTGAAGGTAGTTCTTTCGAACCTCGACTTCTGTCTCCCAAGTAGCCTTTTCTCCGTGTGATGCGTCCACAGCACTTTCACAAGTGGAATAACTTTGCTACGCAGTACTTGCTCCTTCCTGTATAAGATACATGTTAGTCGCAGTACATAAGTAGCATCCTCGCTCAACTGCACCTGCTCCTATCTGATAATGTGGGAAGGATCGGGAACGTATTTCTTCAGCATAAAAACATGAAATATGTTATGCACACCCGCAAGTGGTGTGGGTGACGCTAGGCGGTACGCTACTGCCCCCACTCGATCAAGTATCTGGAATGGGCCAATAAATCGAGGCGTAAGCTTCCCTTTCTTACCAAACCGAAGGACTCCCTTCATAGGAGAAACCCTGAGGAACACATGGTCTCCGACCTCGAACTGTATCGGCGTAGCTCTTCTATCTGCTCTGCGCTGTCAAAAGTCAGCACCTAATGATGTAGACTTTCTCTGAAGTCGCCTGAACTAACTCCGAGCCAATCAAGCTCTTCTTGCCAACCTCTGCCCATCAATGCAGTGCTCTGCACGGGAGCCCATACAAGGCCTCATAGGGAGTCATTCCAATACTCGCCTGAAAACTGTTGTTGTAAGCGAACTTTGCATAAGGAAGACAGTCATCCCAACTGTCCTTGAAATCCAGCACACAGGCCCGCAACATATCTTCCAGATTCTGATTCACCCGTCCTGTCTGCGCGTCAGTCTGTGGGTGGAATGCGGTACTGAACTTCAACTTCACACCCATCGCTTCCTGGATGCGAGTCCAGAAGATAGATGTAAATCGCGTGTCTCGGTCTGACACGATCTCTAAGGGAACTCCATGCAAATGTACAATCTCCTTGATGTACAACCTGGCCAACTCGTCTGTAGAGTTCGAAACTCTGATAGGGAGGAAAAGAGCCGATTTCGTCAACCGGTCCACGATCACCCAAATGGAATCATAACCCTTCCTCGTCTTCGGTAGCCCTGAGATGAAAGCCATAGAGATGAAGTCCCACTTCCATTCTGCTATGGGCATGGGCTGAATTAGTCCAGGAGGTCGGCGATGCTTTGCCTTGACCTGCTAGCATGTGAGACAACGGGACACGTAATCTGCTATGTGAGCCTTCATATTGTCCCACCAGTACGACCTCTTCATGTCACGATACATCTTCATACTGCTTGGATGCATAGCCATCATAGAATTGTAAGTGGCCTCAAGAACTTTCTTCCTCAAGTCAGGGAGGTTCGGGACGCATAGGCGGCCACGGTAACGTAAGCCCCCATCTGTACCAACTCTCCACTCTGAGTCCTCATCTACACTAACCTGCCCTCTCATCTTCGCCAACAACTCACCATCTTCCTGAGCTGCGATAATCTTATCATCAATGAGGAGTTGTACTCGAATATGTGCGATGCCCTCATACGGCTCCTCCACCATGAGTTTCTGCTCAAAGTCTCACACAAACGCTACCATGTCCCACTCTGCTATCATCAACAGAGCCGCAAATGTTAATGCCTTCTTGCGAATCAGTGTGTCTACCACAAGGTTGGCCTTACTGGGATGGTAAGAGACCTCGAACTTGAAGTCCTTCAAGGTTTCCATCCATCGTCGCTGCCTCATATTCATGTCCCGCTGAGTGGATATGTATCTGAGGCTCTTGTGGTCATAGAAGAGCTCGAACTCTTCTCTGTAGAGGTAATGCCTCCAGATCTTCAAGGCAAAGATAACGGTAGCTAACTCCAAGTCGTGCGTAGGGTAGTTTTCCTCGTGTTTCCTCAACTGTCGCGACAAGTAAACAATAACCCTGTCCTTCTGCATCAAAACACCGCCCAAACTGACGCGAGATGCGTCCATGTATATCGATACTTGACCCCTTGCTCTGACAATACTAGCACAGGGGCAGATGTCAACTTGTCCTTCAGCTCTTGAAAAGCTGCTTCCGCCTTTTCATTCCAAGCGAACTTCAGATCCTTCCATGTCAACTGAGACAAAGGTCTAGTTATCTTCGAGAAATCCCGAATGAATCGACGATAGTAACCTGCTAGACCAAGAAAACTCCTCACCTCAGTAACCGAACCGGGCTGCTTCCAGTCCTGAACTGTGTCTACCTTGGCAAGGTCCATAACTATCCCTTCTCTAGACACCACATGTCCCTGGAACTTAACTTTTTCTTTCCAGAAGTCACATTTCTTATACTATGTAAAAAACTGGTTCTTCCTCAAAGTATCCAAAACTGCTTGCAGGTGTTCCTATGCTCTTCCCGACTCTTGGAGTATATAACGATGTCATCAATAAACACGATGACGAATCGAAAAAGGAATGGCCGAAATACCCTGTTCATCAAGTCCATGAACACGGCTGGTGCGTTCGTAAGGCCAAACGACATTACGAGAAACTCATAGTGTCCAAAACTGGTCCTGAAGGCCGTCTTCTGCACGTCCTCATCCCTGACGCGCAACTGGTAATACCCTGACTATAAGTCGATCTTTGAGAAATACTTTGCCCCCTTCAACTGATCAAACAGATTATCTATCCTGGGTAAAGGATACTTGTTCTTTACCGTCACTTGGTTCAATCTACGATAATCAACACATAATCGTAGAGATCCATCCTTCTTCTTTACAAACAACATGGGCGCTCCCCATGGAGACACACTAGGCCATATAAAACCTGCATCCAACAGATCATCAATCTGTTTCCTCAGCTCCACCATCTCACACGGAGCCATGCGATAGGTCGAAAGAGATACAGGTGTCGTACCAGGCACTAGGTCGATGCTAAAATCAATTTCGGGCTGAGGGGGTAGTCCAGGTATCTTCCTGAACATGTCTGAGAACTCTTGGACCACAAGAGTGTCCTTAAGCACTGGACCATAAGCGTCCTCTAGCATGGAAGCATAACAATCAAAGCGATAGGGCCAACTGACCTGCACCGGCAAAGTAAAGGTCGTGCCCTCTGGTCCATAAGTTGTCACCACTCTACAATCGCAGTCGATCTCTGCCTTCATCTCTATGAGCTAATCCATACCGAGAATGACATCATAATGATGTAATGGGGTGACAATCAAGTCGAGGAGCGTTGTCCCACTCCCTACATCTATCGAACACCCCTTACAGATCTTGGTAGCGTCCGAGAAAGTTCCTATGGCGGTAAGGATTCTCACCCCAACCATAGGGCTAGTTTCCAACCCTAGCCGCTTGACTGTTGCGCACGATATGATAGAGACAGTGGACCCGATGTCCACTAATAAAAAGACTGGAGTACCTTGGATATGTATCGTAACATCAAAAGCCATAGGTGGCGTAGGTGCTACCTCTGATGCTTTAACTGTAAGTGAGTGCACTCGAGCCTGCTGAAAAGGATTGGGCTGAGGTGCCATAGGCCATTGAGGCAGCCTAGATCGAAGTACAGGTGGCCAGAATGATGAATGAGTTGGTGTCGTGCGTAGAGGTGGTGGTGATATAACCTGGGGAAGCGGACGGTTGACCCTCTGGGGCGGTGAGAAGCCGTTATCCCTCATCCTGGTGAAGCAGTTCACCTCTGTGTGGCCTGGCCTCTTGCAGTAGGCACACCACACGTTAGGTCGCCTCATAGGGGCAGGCAAAGCCGTCAGCCTCGGCGGTGAATCTGACCGTGGCCCCTTCCCGAGGAATGGTCTGCTCTAAATCTCTGGTCGCGGCCTAGGAGCCATCAGTCTTGCATACGGGACTGCCTGTCCCCATCCTGCTTAGATCTCATGGACATGCTCACTAGCTCAGAATAGCTAGGTATGCTAGCGCAGCACATCTTCGACTGAATATCTGGTCGCAAACCCTCAGAAAAATGCCGCATACGCATCGGCTCATCTGCCAAAATCAATGAGGCATACCTACCCAACTCTGTAAACCTGTTCTCATACTCTGCGACTGACATCCCTCCCTGTTGAAGGCGAAAGAACTCACTCTCCTTCTTGTGGCGATAGGTGATGGGATAGTATTTCTCGTGGAAGCGGGTCTCAAAATCTACCAACGTCCATACATGTCCAACCGCAACAGTACGGAGGACACTATCCCACTATAAACTAGCCTCCTTCTCGAACATGAAGGTGACCAACTCCACCTGCTCGGGCTCTGTGCAGTGCAGCGGCCTCAGCATCTTAGAGATGCAGTCAAGCCAATACTCGGCCTCCTCAGGTCTGTGAGTACCCGCAAAGGTAGGGGGCCGTAAGTGCTGGAATCGCTCAAAGTGGTCGCTGACACCCGCATTCCCAGCAGGGGGTGTAAATGGAGCAGGCGAAGCCACACCCATGCTCTGGGTAAAAATCCCCGCCATGGTGGCCAAAAACTGTTGTTGCTGTGCCTGCTACTATTGCTACTGTGCCTGCTGCTGCTGCTGCTGTACCTACTGCTGCTGCTTCAATAACATCATCTGCTCCAACCTATCAGTAGGGGGAGCCAACAAAGGTACAGATGGCATCGAGGAGGACACGTGGTTCTGCTCTAGAACTGGTGGCACAACAGGTGTAGGCCCATTAGTGGGACCAGTGGCCGGCTGAGAGTCTGGCATGGTGTCAGTGGGAGATGGGCCCGAACTGGGGTCCGTATGGCTATCGTTTAGGGGAGGTGCCCCGTCAAACGAATCGCCAAGTGTGAGACATGTCATACTCCATGTGGTCTTAGGTGGCATTCTCTATATACAACATAGGGTGCAACCCAGGTCAGATTCAGCATACCCACAGCATTTACACACAGTTTAAAGAAACTTCATGCATTTCATTTACTAAAATTGTCACAATTACATGAGATATGTCATAACATGAAACATGACAGGAAACGCATATGAGCTATTATAAGTAAAGCGGCAAACATTAAGACAACTAACAAACACAACCACACCATTTACCTATGATACTACTAAGCTCTTAAACATTGAAACACAGACGTTCTAAGACATCAACAAAGTAAACTACTGGGCAATGATATGGATGACTAAACATCCGAGTCTGGCGATGGAGGAGGAGCGCCCTTATCCTGTAGGCAACACAGGATAGTTTTCAAGGTGCGGGTCACCTTCTTAAACTTGAGTTTCATGAGGGCCCGAAAATCGATGATCTCCTGTCGCAAGGCAGCCTGGCCCTCCTCAAGTCGAGCTAAATGGGCTTCCCGAGCAGCTCGATCAGGGTCATGCTCCGTTGCCATCGGAGGGGAGCTCTCATCCGTATCCTGAGCCTCCACTTCTTCTTCCTGTTCTTCCTCTATCTCTTCTCTACTTTCCTCCTCGCTTTCATACTCTTCACTAGCTGTCTCGTCCTCACTCTCATCGAGTCGGGCTTGCCGCTGTTGTAGCCCGATTTTCATCTGATTGAGAGTAGTCTCGTTGATGTAATGGGTCAGCATCGACACTTTCGCCCCAAGTCTATAGCCAAACTCACGTGAAATCTTACATATGAGTCGGTCGAACGGGAGTGAATCAGACGCTCTAGTGGAGCGTGCGGTAAAAACTATCTGTCGCAAAACATGCATAGGCACGCACAACTTCTCTCCCTGCCCCACTTGGTATAGGAAATCCACCATCAGATGGGTGCACTCACTGCGGTTGCTCCACCTAGGGTACACGTTGTACGTGAAGATGTGGTGGAGAAGGCGAAAGTCATCAGTCATGTTAGTTACTAGGAGACTGTTGTTCGGATTCCAGTGAGCTAGTTGTCCACAATGGAATCGCGTACGGCGGTCCCTTTCACGTGCGCTCCTCAAATTTTTCTCGCTTGCATGCACTTCGCCAAGCGGCACCTTCATAAGCCGAGCTATCAACCCAGCATCAATTGTGGCATCCTGATCTCTACCAACAGGGATCTTGAACTGCAAGGACTCCAACATAGGCTCTCGAATGTGGGCGTAGAAGGCTCAGACTGTGCCCGCATTTGCACGGTACTCACCCTCGAACACAGGACCCCACCCGGCTTTGACTAGGCAGTCGATCACTAGATATTGCCCAAAGAGCTTCTCATCTATGTGAGCTTCCAAAAGGACCCTGCGACCCTGAAATCTCCCATGAGACATATCCGTCAGGAGGATCCTTTCAAGGGGAGCCTAGGGATCAAGCTCCCGCTTGGTCCGTATCTCCCGATCAACATTAACACTAGTAGCGGCACCTCTAGGCCTCCTTAAACGAGTAGGGCGACTAGGCTCGGCCTCATCCGTAGGCATCCTCTTCTTCCCCATGAGCAAAAGAAGCATGGAAATTGAGAAAATGGCCGTCACAAGCTCCAACAAGGCCATGGAAAAGAGAAGACAAGTGGAAAAAGGAGGGGTTGTTGAACTTGAAGGTATGTGGGACACAAATGAGGGATTTGTGCTCTCAAATCAAAGGAAAAGATAGATATATGAGAGGGTTTGATGGAAAACAGTGGGAGGGTGTATTTATTGAAGAAAAATGATGAAATGGGTAGATGGAGGAGAGATTTGAGAGAGAACCAAAGAGGTTTGAAGAAAAAGGGAAGCTTAGAGGGGTAGATTATGAAGGAGAGGTATGTTTGGAGGGTTTAAAACTAACCCTACAAGCATTAGTGGGCCACACAGCACCTTAGGGGTGTCGGCTCGAACCGGCCCGCCCGACTAGGCCCACCAGCCGGCGAGGCCTCACGAAACCGGTGAGGTCATCGCCAACCTCTGGACTGTCCGGCGATGGCTCATCAATTAGGCGAGGTCCTCCTACCCCCTGGACTTTAAAAATATGTGGGGCCCACCCTAGGTCCCCCTGGAAGTGTTTCGTTCGGCCCCCAACTCCGTTTTGAGTCGTTTCGGGTCATTTCGTGTAATTTCTGATATAACTACGTATTTACTCGATTGTTGAAGGCTGGGATTGGATAAATTATAGTCTAAACCCATCGACTGATGGTCTAGAAGTGGTCCGGGGTCGACTCAAGCGATCACGGATGTGTACAGACCCGATCTCAATGATCATTTTCGGTAAATTTTGCCAATTGGCAAAACTGGACAACTTAAGCTTGTCTCTAGATTTTTCTCACACCCACCTAGGTCTAAATGCATCAGCATACATCATGTGACCATAACCCAGGTCCGGTTTAATCCAAATCATGCTTTGATACCAACTTGTAACGCCCTGAAAATAGGGGGTCGAGTAGAAGTCCAACTCCCGAGTTCCAACGCATCACTTATGCAACATATTTAATGATGATTAGATGTTGTCTATATTAGTGCATAAAATATGAATAAGATTAAGCCAAATCAGCGAAACATAATCCAGGGACAGTTGTACTACGCAAGCGAAAGACTGAAACGAGTATGTATAACTTTATAAACCAGCTTAGGTCCTCAAAGTATGTATGCATTGCCAGGTCAATCATTGCATGTATTGATTCAAATTACAAAATGTTAAAATGTAATAGTCCACTATAAACATAACCCTGAAGCCCCGTCAATCAGAACGGTCTAGGTAAACCCGCCAAAATACTGCATATAGGAGAAGGCATCCTCATCGCTACGAAGTCCGCCTCTACCTCATCAGTCGGGTCTCCATCTGCATCTAAGACAGCGTCTGGTTGGTGTGTACAAAATCATCCCGTAACATGGGAGTGAGTGATCAACTCAGTAGAACAATAAAGCAAAGGTTAACATGTTATCAATTCAGTCAAGCAGTAATGTTAAAGCAATACAATCAAATGTTCCTAACTACTGTAATTAATGCAAGAATGGTATGTATAAATGATGCATGCCCTCGCCTGCACTCCCTCTACGATCTTCATCTAATGGTCACGCATGTCAGTCACTTCCTCAGTGCTCTGCCCAACGCCAAACGGCACATGCAGTGCGATGCATGAACGTGATTACCAAGTTCTTATTAGTCCTTTTCATATAGCAAGATTGGGAAGCTAAGGTACCTCCCTTATATCAATTCCCAAATGATGATCAAATCTAGGGTCGTCAATCCTAGTAAATCTCATATGATGTTACGGTTCTAAGTCGTTGCAAAGGGCTTGTAACCATATCAGTGCAGGCCTAGTGCACTCCTGTTGCTGCGTAAGGGCTCGTCGCCTCTACGCAGTCTTAGCTTACACTCGAGGTCACTACAAAGGGCTCGTCACCTTAGCAGTGTAGGCCGACAGCTCTAATACAGTGTCTCATACCACCGTATTCGGCTCACGAGCCTGAGTTGCTCACTGGTCACTACAGGGAGGCTCGTCACCCCAGCGTAGGCTGACAGCTCGACCACGGTGTCTCATACCACCATGCCCGGCTCATGAGTCTTAGCGGATCGAGGTACCAAGGTTTAAAAGGGTTTTCACTAGTGAGTTTGGTACCTTAGATTCAAGCAGTAGCGTCCATACATGGTGAACATACATCGGGTTAATCGGGTTACTTGACGAGCTCGACTGGTATGAGCGCACGTTGAGTTAATCAACATGAAGTGTGTAAACACTCCGTGTGGCCTAACCATTGCCGACATCTCAAGTACAGCTCGGATTCATCGATCACGTCCTATGTGGCGAAATCAACCTCAGCCACCTATTCAATGCCCGTTACCGATTGCCTGGACTATTCCGTAGTCTCAAACACATTCAATTATAACAGATAATCATACAAGCTAATCAAAACAGTAATGGATCAACAATTCCAATCATACTAGCATATGAGCATTTGATGGATTTCAACTTAAACATGAATTCACACATATGTAGTCCCTAAGTAACAGACAAAGAATGTAAGTTACATGGAGGAAATCATACACATCATTAAGGTAGTTGAGAATCTCTTCTCAACGCCCATATAAAGTACAATTTACTACATGCCTAATCATGCAGACATTTCTACAAACACTTAGACTACATATCCCAACCTACATAATGTATGTTGGTTGTAGCACGTATTAGGGCAAATCCTTTCGCTAAGGAGTTGTTACACATACAACTAGCATAAACACATGACAATTAATCATGGCAAACATAATTCTAAATTCCATACGTATACGGTCTTTTCTACAAATACATGGAATAAACTAAACTCCACATTGTTCATATATATTTAAAACACAAAATAAACATCGCATTTGGCATGTGAAATAGCATCCACATCAGTAATAAACTATTAACCGACATTGAAAGCCTTGAAAACCATAACCTATATGTTTATAGTCCGCACCTTTCACCGGAAGACTCGTAACGAACTTAATTTTAAAGTTAAGCCTTTGTCTACGGCAGCACAATAACCTATATCAGGGAATAGGTTATCTATTTCACTATCACAATAGTTAGAAACCCTAAGACAAGTTACGGTTATGTTTTCTTACCTAAGAACGGGATTGGTATTGCCCGTATAGCGACACAGGAGTGGTGGCTAAGCACATGGAGCATCAGGGAAAGATCCCAACATCCATCTCTCACTCTCTCTCTCTCTCTCTTCCTCACTTTCTTCTTCTCTTTTCTTTCTTCTTTCCCCTAGGGTTTGCAAAATTCATATGGCATATGAGAGAGAGTGTTTAAGGTTCTTATATAGGCCTAGGTTTGATGGAAATGGCCCCAGGGCCAAAGTATACTTAGGTTATATCCAAATATAGACTGTTTCAGCCCAACGGAGCACTTCTGGTGGCCCCTTTTTCATGTGCGGTCGGACTTAAGCTCCCTGACCATGGATCTAGGTCAAGCTCAGTTTTTGTTCTGATCGGGTTTGTAGATCAGCCGTGGCGGACTAGTTTCAGTTCAACAGTCACGGGCACTCAATCAGGGCCACAAGTACATGGACACGTGTGGAAAATTTCTCCTGATCCGAGTGTGTATTTGGGTCAGATTCTGATGGTTTGAATCCTTATATTTGGCCTACAAGCGACACGACTCAAATTACTTAAATTCAGATTTTATTTCTAAATATTTTCACGTTTCTCACACTTTTCGCTCCGGGCTCAAGTTGTGCATTTCTAGATATAATTAAGACTTGATTTCTGAGGGGGTTGTTAAGTCCAGTAATGTGGTCATATCTATATAGTTTCGCAGTCATCAGACTTTCGATGTGCTGTCCAGGTCCGATACGGAGTTTCGGTGTGCTTCCGAGAGCAACCGGGTCTAGGGATGGATTCTAGATTTCAGGGTAATGTAGCGTCAATGATACTGCACGATTTGGGTCTTGCAGATTATATTTAAAGTGATTAGTGCTAATTTCATAAGTACTCTGTGCATGCTAAAAAATAAATCTGAATGTAGCTATATAGAGAATTATTGAGGAAAAAAAGAAGAGAATGGTATGCACCAGCTCTTAATTTTTACAGGCCCATGATGATGTTTATGCAAGGATCCACTCTAAACATTAGATATTAATCCATATTATAGCTCAAAAATTTTAAAAATCTGGTTGGCTATCCTAACGAACACACTTCAAAAAGATACATCCAGCCTTGATTGTTAGAAGGCCTATTGTTTTACTTATATGAAATCCACTCCAGCCATTATATGTTATATAAAAGTTTAAGCAGCGGCTCAAAACTAGTGCTTGTCCATGATTCATGTGGGCTACACTAATGAAACCATATGTAGGGTTAGTGTTGCCCTTAGCAATCACATGGTCTATTTAAGTCATCAAAGGAGCTGATTTTGAGGGAAGTGTAATCGCTACTGTACCGCACACCACCAATCTGGCTGGTGTGGGTATTTGTTGGAGGAAGAAAAAGGCCACTACTCCTCCAGCTCAAGCTACAGGTTGTACGGTTTAAAGGAAATCAAAGTTACAGGCCCCCAAAATGATATATTTATTATATCCACACCGTTGATCCATTTTGCAAGATCATTTTAGAGAAAGATTTCAAAAATGAATTATATTCAAATCTTAAGTGGACTAAACCACAAATAGCAATGGAGATAATAATTTTCACTATTAAAATATTCATAGGACCAGCATAATATTTATTTTTCATCTAATTTATCGATAAAGTCACGCAGATGTGGATGAAGAGTAAAAACAAATATCATATTGATCCAAAACTTTTGTGGCTCCAAAAGTATTTCAATGGTAAATGTTAAATCATCCGCTACTTTTTACAGTATGACTTGCTTGCCAAATAGAAGGATTGCTGGGATATAATACATACCTTATGATGGGACCCACATACCTTATGATGGGACCTGTTGATGACAAAATCTGGACCACCCTCGACTTGGCGCGGCGAACCTCCAAGGAACCTCGATCCTGCACAAAGGGTTAGCAAAGGAGACCCTGGCTAAGCCGGGGGACCCTCCGAGGCCTAAGTCAGGTCAAGGAAATCTGGGTCTAAGTTGATTGTAGAGAGAGGGTGTGAGATCTTACATACCTGTAGTAATGGGGTCTCATTATATTTATACCTGATCATCGAACTGTCTGGGTCCGTTATTCTCGGCATGATTTACTCAATCAGTGGGATACTAAGATCTTGGAGATATTATCCACAATCCTGAGATCATGTAACATATTGCGGCCGAAGTAACCAGTCACGTTCGCTTATGGTAGTTTCCAAGATCGGTGTGAGGAGCCCATACCTCACTTCAGGCTCGGCTTGGGTCAAGCAGTCAGAGTTGTCTGATTACGGGCATCTGCCTCGGACATGCTCGGGCCTTCGTCATAGAGTTCGCTCGACACAGATCGTGTCATGAGCCGAGCTTCGGCACGAAGGGAATGTGTTAGGACAGATCCTTATTTTGAGCATTCTGAAAGCTCTCCCTCCGAGTTCCGAGGTGAGGGTTGGTCCTTGCCCAATCGTGACAAGTCTTCCTGCTACCCAGGCGGATGGTAATATTTGTTTCTGGTCGGACAATAGGACGACCTGGAATATTTGTTCTAAGCGTTACGCCAACTACTCTAGGCCCAATTCGAGCCAACTACTAGCCTCAAAGTAAGAGTGCTAATATGACTTAACTGGGATTCTTCTTCAGTCGTACTTATCATTGCAGATTCCTGTATGTCTGACTTGATCAGGAAGACGTCAGTCCTCGGAATCGTAAGGGGCCCAGATCTTCCATAACGGAAGCCCCCTACTCTTCGAGGTCAGCCACGGACTCAGAGAGTAATCACATGGAAGATCAACCGCCTCATCTACTGGACCTTCCTCGCATGCCAATGTCATTATGATTCCAGCATTTAAAGTACTGCCTCCTCAGGATTTCACGCCTGCAGGCTATCCTTTAGTGGACGCATGGCGATGGTTACAATTCTAAATAATTGTTGATCCTATGATAGTTGCTCGGGCGCCATTTCGTATACCGGAGCACACTGTTTGATGTCAGAACCGTACCGTCAGGCAGGGATCGAGCCAGTAGTGAACGACCACATGTGCTCCGGAGTCGGCTCGTGACGATTCGGTTGCGACCATCATTCTTCGCCATTAATGCAAAGATTCTATATGGCCTATATAAACTCCCTTCGGAATCGCTCTCCCCACTTGTATTCTGAATTCGAGTGCATGCCAGAGGAGGCAATTTTCAATGAAAGCGATTCCGACCGATTTTGAGTTTCCGAAAAGGCAATTCCGGCTGATCAAGTATTCCCGGTAGAAGCGATTCCCGGTGTTCGTCTGATGAGTCTTTTTTTGTGCTTCCCTATATTCCTTCCAATATGTCATCCGATCTGGAGATGGTCCGGGATTTGAATGATGGCTCCGAGCCAAGGAGCTCTGATGATAAAATAGGGGCATTTAAAGGCCCCTTTGAAGTTGGGCCTCTCTTGCCTCCACCCCGGAGACAGACGGAGGTGAGGGCTCGGACTCACCGAGCTGGCAAGAAGAAAGCAGCCAGAGCCCCCTGAGGCCCAGTCAAAGAGGCCGCTGAGATGCCCACAAGTGAGCGGGCCTCGGAGACTATCCCGGGAGGCTCTGTGCTGATGGAGTCTCAAATGGGGTGGATCTGCTCAGAGTTCGATATCCCGAACACTGTACGGATAAGGGCACCCGAGGCCCTAGACACTACTGGCACGCCTGTCGAAGGGGAGGTCGCCATTTTTCTCTATGCGCTGCAATGTGTGCTTCGACTCCCTTTGCATCCTTTCGTCCGAGTCTTAATAGCCTACCTCGAACTAGCTTCTGGCCAATTCACCCCCAATGCTTGGAGGGTGTTGATTTCTTCCTTCATCTCTGGCATCAAGTTGAGAATCCGGAGCTGACCCTAGAGGAGTTGATAAGCCGGTACCTAGTCAAGCACGATAGCCAAGAACTATAGTACTACTTCATGTCCTGAGGCAATAAGGGGTTAGGCTAGTAATGAATCTTCCGTCCTCCAACAAGGACTGGAAGAATAAGTGGTTCTGTGCTGCAGGCGAATGGGAGGCACCGGTGGCCGAGCTTGGGACTCTGACGACTCGAGTCCCCACCCAATTTTCAAAACCAGGTCGGACTCTAGGCATTCCCTCCTTTTTTGGTGCCCTTCTCTATTAGTCCAATTAGACTGAAGCTTTCTTTATCCTTATAGATTTCCCAAGGGGCCTGCCTCTCCTCGACTCAGACCAGAAGAACCGCATTGCCAAGGCTAGGGCACGACCGGGAGAGCTTCGCTCCTGGTCAGACCTAATCACAGCCGACAACCTTCACTGGTTCGGGCTTTACAAGTCTCAATCTCTCCCAACATCTTTCAGTAAGTTTCTCTCTTTCGTTCCCTTTGGAGAGGTCAAACTTATTCACTTGGTTGCTAATTTTTTATTCTCTGTACAGGCATGGTCAAGGCATCTGGTTCTTGGAGAAGAAAAGCTGCCTCAACGGCAGAGGAGATGTTGAGGGCTGAGCCCCAGACGAAGACCACCGTTCGGAGGAGGCAAGCCGCTCCTCACGGGGAGGGCCCCTTAGGTCTAGTTTCTATTGCTGCAGCTTCGACTCTAACCCCAATTTCCATTGTCACAACTCCGGCTATGGCGCCCACTGAGGCCTGAGTCCCAGCAATCATTGTTTCGACTCCGGCAATCATTGTTTCGACTCCTTCCCTCCCGCCTACCATCACTCCCCTATTATGGAGGCTTCTCCTGCAGCCCCCAAGCCTTGCATCATCGTTCCCTCTTCTTCTGAATAAGAGGAGGTTGTTTGGATGGCAGACGACACGTTTTCTCCTCCCGACGCCAAGAATGATCTCAGGGCCGAGGCTCAAGTCTCGATAGGCAGCCGGACCAGGGCGAGGGAAGCAGTGGACTCTGCTCATGTGGGGACGAGCAGCGGGAGGTTCGAGCTGAGCAATCATATGTCTTTCTTGGTTCCCTGGGCCACCAAGCATGCTCCAGAGTAGGAGATAGCCAGCCTCCTCACTAAATCGGACGACTCTTTTCTAAATGACATGGCTTCCATATTTTATAGGGTATCTTCTTCTACTATTTCTCAGCTTCCATTTCCATTTTTCCATTCATGTGCTCATACTTTCATTTTTCAATCAATCCGTCCTGAGGCTTCTTTTGACTCAAGAGAGGGTGCAGGAGTTGAAAAAGAGAGATGCCGAAGTGGAGGTCCTCAATACCAAAGCGGGGATCTTACGGGATGAAGCCACTTTTCTCTGATTTAAGCAGGGCGAGCTGCACCAACAACTTGAGGATGGGAAGGCTAGAGAGCTTCAGCTATAGGGGGTCGTGAATGATCTCGAGGCCTGATGCGGTGCGGCGACGGCTGAGCTGACACGAGCCATGACCCATGCAGATTCGTTAGCCAAGGAGAACGCTCGATTGGGTGAAGTCCTGGAGCAGACTAGGGCCGAGGCAGTAGAAGAACGGAACTGAGTTGTCTCTCAAGCAATGAAAGCTCAGCGGGTCAAAGATGAGGCCTCTATGGCTATGGCGGTGGCCGCTGTGGTGGACTCCTTCAAGGCTTTAAAGGCGAGGGAAGCTAAAGCCACCAAGTTTTACAACTGTGGCTTCGATGCTTGTATTGAGGCAGTCCTGGATTTGAATCTAGACCTCAATCTTGAACCTTTGTTGTCCGAAGATGCCGAAGAGAAGCCCATCGAAGATGTCTACTCGGACCAAGCCCATGACTCCCAAGCTCCTCCGACCGCATAGTTTTTAGTACTTCTTAACAAAAAACTTAGTTTCTTTTTTGTGATGGATTTTATTTTTTGACCCTCTGGAGAGGGTGCCTGGATGATGATGATTTTTGTGTTAATTGGTAGTTGATCTTTGGATGTTGCTTGTAAGTTGTTGATTACTAAACCAACTTCCTGATAAGTTGGTTTGCTTTAGGTCATTGCTGAGCCGATTTCCTAACAGGTCGGCCCTTTACAATGTCGTCGCATAGGACTTTTAATCCTTCAAGGCCTTATCGTTGTTGAGTCTGGATCCCTAGGGGATCGGCTCGTCCCACAATTGGCGAGGACCCTTCATTTGTTAGTCGGGTGGTAAGCTGACTCCTCTGTTGGGGAGTCGGGTCACTCATTGGCTTTTCCCCCTAATTCAGAGGGGATGCCTTGTAGAATTTTGTGGGATATGCTTTGACCCCTTCTTTAAGGGATCAGCTCGTTTAGTTCACCCCTACTTGCGAGAGGTGACTTTTTCTCAGTCCATTTGCGTAGAAAAGAAGAGGCATGAATTTTATTAGGTGCCTTAAAGGCTGGTCGCTCGAAGGCATACACTTATTGAGGGCCTTAAAGGTCGTCACATCAGGGATAGTAGACTTTTAAGTGCTCGGCGTTCCATGGGTGGGGGAGCTGATGGCCCTCGAGATCTTCCAAGTGGTAAGAGCCCAGTTTGGTCGTTCGGACCACACGGTAGGGTCCTTCCCAATTAGGTCCGAGTGTTCTAGCTCCCGACTCAGTGGTATTCTGGATTACATGCCAAAGGACTAGGTCCCCAGGGCGGAACCTCCTAATCTTGACCTTGGAATTGTAGAATCGCGCCACCTGCTGATGGCGAGCAGCGACCTTAAGCCTTGAGATCTCTCTGACTTCTTCAAGTAGGTCCAGGTTAGCCGCAATCTACTCGCAATTCTGATTTTCTTGATAATTCCTTACCCGAGCCGTAGTGAGGCCAATTTCAACTGGCACCATTGCCTCTGAGCCGTAGGAAAGCGAGAATGGAATTTCCCCAGTTGAGGACTAAGCTGTGGTCCTGTAGGCCCAGAGAATGAACGGGAGCTCCTCGGCCCAACTGCCTTTCGCTTTCTCCAACTTCATTTTGAGATGGTGTTTGATAATCTTGTTGACCGCTTCCACCTGTCCATTGGACTATGGGTGCCGAGGCGAAGAATATGCACTTGTGATGTCGAGTCCTTGACACATGCTTTGGAACTTATCATTGTCGAACTGCAGACCATTACCTGACACGATGGTGCACAGAATCCCGAACCAGCAAATGATGTTTTTTCAGACAAAATCAATCACCTTCTGTTCTATAATTTTTACAATGGGCTCGGCCTCGGCCCATTTAGTAAAGTAGTCGACTGCGACGATGGCGAAGTTGTCTTGCCTCTTTCCTGTGGGTAATGAGCCGATGATGTCAATTCCCCACTGAGCAAATGGCCACGGACCACTTATGGGAGTCATTTCCTCTGCAGGTTGCCTCGGCACAGCTGCATGGCACTGGCATTTATCACACCTTTGAACGTAATTCTTCGAGTCCTCCCTGAGGGTTGGCCAAAAATACCCTTGTTGGAGTATCTTCAGGGCCAAGGCTTGGCTGGTTTCCACAGATTCCTTCGTGAATCTCCTAAATCACATAATCTGCTTCATCGAGTTGGAGGCACCTGACGTAGGGTTGAGAATGCCCTTTCTTATATAGGATACCATCCAGGATGACATACCGCACTGCTCTGACTCTCATGCGCCTAGCTTCCAACCGATCCGAGGGGACCTTGCCAGACATGAGGTAGTCATAGATCAGGTCCATCCAGCTTAGTGTAGCATCTAATGGATTGACCGCTTTCTTCTCCGCCTGGTCGATGCTCGGATGTTCTATGAACTCGACAGGGATGATTCGCGGGATCTTCCCTTCAGTGGCCGAGGCAAGTTTTGCTAGGGCGTCGGCCCACGAGTTTTCTACTCTGGGGATCTGATGAATCATGTAACTCCAAAATCTTTCAATTAACTTCCTTGCCTCATCTAGATAAGTGATCATCCTCGTCTCCTTGGCTTCGTACTCAGTGGAGAGGTGGTTTACTACCAGTTGAGAATCACATCGGACCTGGAGAGACTGGACACCTAGACTCACCATCAATCTGAATCCAGCCAATAAAGACTCGTATTCTGCCTCATTATTGGAAGCCTTAAAGCCAAGTCTGATCGCATACTAGATGGACGTGGAATCAGGTGCGATTAAGATAATTTCGGCTCCAGCTCTTTTGGCGTTAGACGACCCGTCTACATAGAGCACCCATCCTGGCTCTGGCGTCACCTTTTAATCACTTGGGGGAATAGGCGGAGTCATCTTGACTTTGGTGCTGATCTCTTTTACGCTCGGAGTGGTGAATTCGGTAATGAAGTCGGCCATGGCTTGGCCCTTAATCAATGTCTTTGGATGAAACTGGATGTCGAACTCACTAAGTTCGATGGCCCACTTGATTAATCGACTCGAAACTTCGGGCTTCTGGAGAACTTGTTTAAGAGAAGAGTCGGTCAACACCACAATGGAATGAGCTTGGAAGTATGGACGTAACCTCTAAGGTGAGAAGACGGGACTAAGTGCCAGCTTCTCTAGAGCTGGATACCTCATCTCGGCGGGCACCATGACCTTATTCACATAGTATACAGGATGCTACTTCCCTCCTACTTCTCTGATCAGGGCTGAGCTAACAGCTGAGGTTGAGACTGCGAGATATAGGAATAGAGGCTCACCCTCTTCAGGTTTGGATAACAGGGGTGGTGAACCTGAATGCTGTTTCAATTGTTGGAAGGCTTGCTCGCATTCTGATGTCCATCTACCTTCTTATGACCCTTCAACTGCTGAAAGAAGGGGAGGCATTTGTCCATAGCTTTGGAGATAAATCGTCCGAGCGTTGCTACTCGTTTAGTGAGGCATTGTATTTCCTTAATAGTCTGAGGTGAACTCATGTCGAGGAGCCCTTTAATTTTGTTGGGATTTGGTTCAATGCCTCTCTGGCTGACCTAAAACCTGAGAAATTTTCCAGAGCCAACTTCGAAGGCACATTTCATGGGATTCAGCTTCATCCGGTACTCCCAGAGGATGGTAAAGGTGTCTCCAAGATCTGTCAAGTGATTGGATGCTCTGATGCTTTTCACTAGCATATCGTCGACGTACACCTCCATAGTGCGTCTGATCTGTTGAGCGAACATCTGATTTACTAGCCTTTTATACATGGCCCTAGCATTTTTAAGGCCCAACGGCATGACCCGGTAATAGTAGAGTCCCTTGTCCATGACGAAGGTAGTCTTTTGCCTTTTTAGGGAGTGCATCGCGATCTGATCGTACCCAGAGTAGGCATCCAGGAAGGAGAGTAATTCATGGCTTACTGTACTGTCTACGAGCTGATCAATCTGAGGTGATGGGAAGCTATCCTTCAGACATGCCTTATTCAGATCCAAGTAATCTACACAGACCCGGTATTTCCCATTGGCTTTTTTAACAAGTAACACGTTTGCAATCTAGTCGAGGTAATACACCTCCTCTATGAAACCAGCATCGAGCAGGATGGAGACCTCCTCGGCAATGGCCTCGTACCGCTCAGCATCGAATGGTCTTATCTTTTGCTTTACCGGTATATGGTCTGGGTCCACATTCAGCCTGTGGACTAAGACATCAAGAGAGATCCCTGGCAAGTCCGCATGCGACCATGTAAAGACATCCCTGTGATGTTATAGGAAAGTTAGCATTACGGACCATTGCTCAGAACTTAGTGACATTCCAAGCTGGATGGTCTTGCTTCATCAAGGGGCACTTTCTTCAAGTCTTCTATAGATGAGTTCTCTACGGGTCCTCGGGGATCCAAGATGTTGATAGCAAGCGTTTGCTTCACAGGTCCCTTTTTTACTGCTATTGCGTAACATCTCTGAGCCTCACGCTGGTCGCCTCGGAGGTAGCTTATTCCACTCTCGGCTAGGAACTTCATCATTAGGTGATAGGTGGAGACGACTGCCCTCATTTCATTGAGAGGGTCTACCCAGGATGACATTGTGTACGGATGGTACATTGACAACAAGGAAGTCTACCATAAGGGTGACTTGATGTTGCCCTTCTCCCACAGTTACTAGAAGGGAGATGGTTCCCTCGAAGATCACTCTTTCTCCAGCAAAGCCGTGCAAGGGGTTCTTCATAAATCGGAGGCATGACTATGGAATCCTCATTCTTTCAAAAGCCTTGGAGTAGACCACGTCGGCTGAGCTTTTGGTGTCGATCAGGATTTGGTACACCATGTGGTTAGTTATGGTCATAGTAACCACCAGGGCATCATCATGCAGATGCTAGATTCCATGTGCGTCGTCCTCTGTGAAGGTCAGGCTGCACGGGCTGACCCAAAGTTCCTTACTAGGCCGCTCGGTCAGATGAATGTGGTGTTCTGGACTCTTTCGAGCATGGGCATTCTAAGCCCTGTTTGAATCTCCCCCACCAGAGGAGCCCCCAAAGATGGTGCGAATCTCGACCGGCTCTTCTATGGAGTTATTCGGCTATTCTCGTTCTTGCTCTTCTTTCTGAGCGGTTCTTTCTCCCTTAGTATAATGGCACAGATAACCCTTACGAATAAGTGTCTTGATCTCATCCTTGAGGTCCACGCAGTCTGACGTGTTGTGACCGTGATCCCGATGAAAGCGGTAATATTTACGTTTGTCGCGATGTTCCGGGTCAGCCTTCATGCACACAAGCCAATTCAGAAGCTTTTCTCCTCGGATGTCCAGTAGAATCTACTCGGTAGATGTGTTGAGGGGTATAAGAACAAAATTTTCCCTCCGACCTTCTGTTCGGGCGCTGATCGCGAGGGGTGCGGTCATCGGGTCCCTTGCCGGACAGCTAGGACTCCTTGTTCCTAGGCCTCTTCTATTTACCAGTCAGGTCAGTTACTTGGAAATTCTTACGGGCGTTGGTGAACTCCTCGGCATTGCTATATTTCTGAACTCTGGTGATGAGGTCAGCCAACGTCTTTGGTGGATTCTTCCCAATAGAGAAGGTGAATCTTCTCTTTTTCAAGTTGCCAAACACTGCAAAAAGTGTCATCTTATCATCATAGTCTTCCACCTGTAATGCTTCCTCATTGAAGCATGCGATGTAATCTTTCAATGATTCCTTGGCCTCTTGTTTGATGGTGAACAGGTGAGTATTTGGCTTCTGACTCTTCTTACCACTAATGAACTGGGTAAGGAATAATCGGCTAAGTTCTACGAAGGATCCGATAGAGTTTGGCTTGAGTTGACGGTACCAGCTCCGAGCGAATCCTGTGAGTATAATTGAGAACCCCCTGCACATCATCACATCCATTGCTATCTGGATTTGTATCCATGAACGATAAGCTTCCACGTGCTCAGACGGGTCACCTGACTTGGAGTATTGGATGACGGGAAGTATCCAGAACCTCTGTGGCATCACCTCATTCATGATTATTAAGGTGAAGGGAGGCTCGGTCTCTTCCACCATTGCTTGGACGATGGCAGGAACTGACGACGGCTACTGCTTCTTTTCTAGCGTCAGGAATTTGTCGTTGAGCTCCACGAACCATTTTTCCCAAGGGTCTTTGTTCTCAACTACAATCTCTTGGGTGTTTTCTATTTCTGGGGTCCTCCTTCCCCTCCTCTGTTCTAGCTGACGACGGAGATCCGTAGGTGTCAGGGCTGAGGTGACCAAAGCATTAGTCAGAGCTTGAGTAACTGTATTCTGAGCCGAGACTCGGATTTGGGTTAAGGCAGAATTTTGACCCGAAACCGGTGCCTGAGGGTGTTGAGGCGCCTTGGGCCTCATACTCCTCGGCGCGGAGTGAGCTTCCATGACCAGACCGACTAGTTCGGGAACAGGATTTTCCTGAGTCGGGTGTGGTTGTGGCTCTTGTTGCTGCTTCATCATGTTCTCCTCGTCGCACAGGGCCTGTATCTCGTTCTGCATGGCTCGATACTTACTTGCCCGATTGCGAGAACACTGGGAAGGTCCCAGGGCTGATTCTGTATGAAGTAGTGAGGAAGAGCGAGTCTGCTCATTTGGCTCTAGTTCCGCAGCTATTATTTTCTTCTTTCCTCTCGCCATTATGCTTAAGAGTAGGAACTTGACGTTTTATATCAGATTCTCACAGACGGCGCCAGAAAATGTTGATGACAAAATTTGGACCACCCTCCACTCGGCGCGGCGAACCTCCAAGGAACCTCGGTCTTGCACAAAGGGTTAGCAAAGGAGACCCTGGCTAAGCCAGGGGACCCTCCGACGCCGAAGTCAGGTCAAGGGAATCTGGGTCTAAGTTGATGTAGAGGGAGGGTGTGAGAACTTGCGTACCTGTAGCAATGGGGTCTCATTGTATTTATACCTGATCATCGGACTGTATTGGTCCGTTATTCTCGGCATGATTTACTCAATCAGCGGGATACTAAGATCGTGGAGATATTATCCGCAATCCTGGGATCATGTAGCATATCGCGGCCGAAGTAACCGGTCACGTTCGCTTATGGTAATTTCCAAGTTTGGTGTGAGGAGCCCATACCTCGCTTCGGGCTCGGTTTGGGTCGAGCAGTCGAAGGTGACCGGTTACGGGCATCTACCTCGGACATGCTCGGGCCTTCGTCATTCAATGCAGATCGTGCCATGAGCCGAGCTTCGGCACGGAGGGGACGTGTCAGGATAGATCCTTATTTTGAGCATTCTGAAAGCTCTCCCTCCGAGTTTCGAGGCGAGGGTCAGTCCTTGCCAGTCGTGACAAGTCTTCCTGCTACCCAGGCGGATAGTAATAATTGTTTCTAGTCGGACAGTAGGACGACCTGGAATATTTGTTTTGAGCATTACGTCAACTACTCTGGGCCCAATCCGAGCCGACTACTAGCCTCGGAGTAAGAGTGCCAATATGACTTAATTAGGATTCTTCTTCAGTCGTAGTTATCATTTTAGATTCCTGTATATCTGACTTGATCAGGAAGATGTCAGTCCTCGAAATCATAAGGGGCCCGGATCTTCCCATAACAAGACCCATAGCTCCAACCAGGACGGTGGTGTATGGTACACCAGCCAATCCAATTCTAATTTTAAGCAGTTGTGCTTAAAACAGGGAAAGAGTATTGGCTGGTGTGGGTATGTGACATGCCAAGATCAAGCGTTGCAGCTGCTCAGGCTCTAAGTTGTTCTAACCATTCAAAATCAAAGTTACATTGGGCCCAAAATGATGTATTTATTATATCCACACCCATCATCCATTTTTTGAGATCTTTTTAGAGCATTATAAATATATATATAGAGAGGAAAAGGTACTATGCGCTCGACCTCACAAGACCGTCCCGTGAGGTCGAGTTGTGTGGGCTCCATCGTGATGCGTTTTGAACATCTACCCCATCAGTCAGATGCACCATTCCATCATGGGACTAGGTCTTAAAAATTAAGTCAATCTATGACTTGTGTGGGTCACACCATATATAGAAGTGGGGAGGGGCCGTGCACCATTAAAACATTCATAATCATTTTTTAGGCCCACTTAGATGTGGTTTGCAAATCCAGCCCATCCATTATGTGTGTCCCACTTGGATGAGGGTTCAGACCAAGTTTCAACAGCATTAAAAACTCAGGTGGGCCCCACCAAGTGCTTTTATATGTTTTTAGCATGTCTTCACATGATTTTAGATGGTATGGCCCACCTGAGTTCCGTATACGGCTGATTTTTGGGATACCCCGTAATTTAGAGGGGACCCATCACATGCACGGTGTTGATGGTCGACACGCATCACGGTGGGGCCCACACAGCTCAACCTCACGGGAGCTTATCGTGAGGTCGAGCGCATAGTACCTTTTCCCTATATATATATATATATATATATATATATATATATATATATATATATATATATATATATATATATATATATATATATATTCATTCATATCCAAAGCTTAAGTAGACCATACCAGAAATAGCAACAGGACAATGATTCTCACCAATAAAACATACATAGGGCCCACCGTAGCATTTATTATCCATCTAATATATTCATAAGGTTACATAGACCTGGATGTAGAGGAAAAACAAATATCATATTGATCCAAAACTTCTATGATCCTCGGAAGGGTTTCAATGGTAGATGTTTCATCCCGTATAACTTTTTGAAGTGTAGTCCACTTGATCTTTGGATCTGTCTTATTTGTTTTGTTCAAGCCAGAGGACAAGCTCACCAAATGAAAAGGTGACTGGGATATAACACATACCTCGTGATGAGACCCACAACTTGGGGACCTGACCACACCACCCAGATCCGTGGTATGTAAGTAGACCAACCAATTGGAAATGGATTGGCCACTCCCCCTGCCACCAGCTGGTGGTCGATGCTATGTAGGCCCACCATGATGTGTGCATTTCATTCATTCTGTTTACCATTTTTACAGATAATTTTAGGGTTTGATTACAAAAATGAGAGGAATATAAATCACAGGTGGACTAAACCACAAGAAAACAATAGTGATTGGATATCCACCCGCATGGATGAAACACATACAATGTGGTGGGGCCCACATAGCACCGACCACTAGCCAATGGCAGGTGGCAGGGGAGTAGCAAATCCGTTTCTAGCCAATCCGCTTCTAAAAGGGTATACACGTGGTCTTCTTAAGATTGAGTTTACATCAACATTCTGTGATGTGGCTCATAAGATGAGAGTGCGGATCCTCTGCCTCCCGGAGGCAGGAACTCCCTGCCTCCAGCGTTTTCATTGGTCAACGTCACTCTAAGTGCCACGTCAACAGATTTTTTAAATATATTTAAAAAAAGTACATTTAATAAGAAGTATAACGGAGCCGTTAAACGGAAGCGGTTTGCGTGCTGCTGAGTAAATCAGCATGGTAAGCATACTGGTAAAGTCTGTGAAGCCCACCGTCATTCGTGCATTGTATCAAATCCGTCCATCTCTTTTATCATCTAATTTTAGGGTTTTACAACAAAAATTAATCATATCCAAAGATCAAGTGGACCACACCACTTGAAACAGTGTGAATTGAATTCTACCGTTGAAAAGTTGTTGGGGGCCCACAGAAGTTTTATATCAAGATGATATTTGTTTTTTCCATTCATCCATGTCTTTGTGATCTTATGAATAGTTTGGATGAAAAATAAACATCATTGGGGGCTTAGAAACATTTCAATGGTGAAAATCAATACTTCCACTATTTCCTTTGGTATAGTCTACTTGGGCTTTTGATATACTTCAATTTTGGGCTCAACCCCTAAAATGATCTGAAAAAATGGATGGATAGCATGGATAAACCACATGAATTCACAGTGAGCCCAACAGAGTTTACTCAGTACGATAAGACCCGGTACGCAATTCAATTTCACGCGGATTTCCTGCCAAAGCCTTTTGCAGTAAGATCCTGTACAAGGATTTCAGATGGGCCCACTGCGACGTTTGTGATAAATCCAACCCGTTCATCCATTTTTAGATATCATTTTAGGACATAATACCAAAACTAAGGTGTATACAAAACTCAAATGGGCCATACGTGTAATGACCCGAAAAATTTCATGCAAAGACCCGAAAACTACCTCAAATTCTTGAGAAGTTAATTGTGGGTTATTTAGCGCTAACCTCAATTGCTTGTGAAATTAGCATCAATCACTTTAAATTTGATCGGCAGGACTCAAAACCTGCAGAATTGTTAGCGCTATGTTACCCTGAATCTGTGATTCAACGCTAAATCCAGTTGCTCTCAGGAGTATTTGGAAACTTTGGATCGGACCTGGACCGCGCGTCGAAAGTCCAATAGCGATGATCTTAGACAATTATGGTCACCTTGTGGGCTTGACCATCACCTCAAAAATCAAGTCCAGATGATGTCTTGGGTTGATTTATTTGAGTCCGAAGTAAAGAGTGTGAGAAAGCTGAGAAATTAAATATGATTTTATGAAATCTGAGTCGTGTCACTTGCGTGATGATTTTAAGCAATCTGACCTAATTTCACCCTCGGATCAGGGAAGATGGCCCTGGCATGTCTTACTACCGGTGGACCTGATCGAGTTTCGGTGACCGTTGAATTGTGATTGGTCCACCACAGCTGATCTGTAAATCTGATCGGTACAAAAACTCAGTCTGACCTAGATCCATGGTCAGTGAGCTTAAGTACGATCGCACGTGGAAAAAGGGCCACCGGAAGTGCTCCATTGGATCGAGAGAGACCTGATTTGGTTATAACCTAAGTATACCTTGGCCCTCGGGCTAGTTTCATCAATGTTAGGCCTATATAAAGACCTTAAAACCCTCACTCTCTATTCCATACGAATTTCCTAAACCCTAGCTAAGAGAGAGAGGAAAAGAGAGAGAAAGTGAGAGAGAAGTTGGTGAATCATCGTGAGATTATTTCTTATTACTCTGTATCCCTAAATCGTCACTTCTGAATCGTTATTCCGGCGATTCTAAGTTCATTCTTGGGTAAGTCAATCAAACCCTAATCTGTTTTAGAGCTTAGAATAGTCTATGTGTTGATGTAGCTCATTTCGATTCATGCCTTAGGTTATCTAGTCGCCGTTGACGAAGACTTATCGTCTGAATCAGATCGGTGCGCATTTTTTGGTTTAAGGTGTGGACTATATTCATATAGGTTATGGTTTTCAAGGCTTTCAATGTTGGTTAATGATTTATTATTGTTATGGATATAATTTCACATGCCAAATGCGATGTTTATATTGCATTCTTGATATATATGAAATAGATTGAGATTTGTGTATTCTATGTATATGTAGAAAGTACCGTATATGTATGAAATACGAACATGTGTTTGCCATGATTAATTATCGTGTACTTGTGCTAGTTATATGTGTGTCAACTCCTTGGCAAAAGGAATTGTCCAAATGTGTGTTATCACCAATATACGTCATGTATGTTGGAATATGTAGTCTAAGTATTTGTAGAAATGTCTGAATGATCTAATGTGTAATATCTTATCCTATTTACGGGCGTTGAGAAGAGATTCTCAACTCTCCTATTAGTGTGTATAATTCCCTACATACAATTTACATTCTTTGTTATTTAAGTTCAAGCACTACTTATGTGTAAATCTATGTTAAGTTGATATTCTTTAAATACTCACATACTGTACGATTTGAATTGTTGTTCCATTACTGTTCTAAATTATTAATATGAATAGCTGTTATAAGTGAATGTGTTTGGGACTATGGAATAGTCCAGAAAATTGGTAACAGACCATGAGTTCGTGGCCGAAGTTGTTTTCGCCACGTAGGACGTGTTTGACGAATCCGAGTCATATTAGGGTTGTCGGAAGTGGTTTGGCCACACGAAGTGTTTGCGCACTCTATGTCGTTCAACTCAACGTGTGCTCGTGCTAGTCGAGTTCGTCAAGTAACCCGATTGTCCCGATGTATGTTCATCATGTATGGATGTTATTGTTTGAATCTAGGGTACCAAACTTACCGATGAAATCCCGTTAACCGTTGTACCTTGATCCGCTAAGACTCATGAGCCGGACATGGTGGTATGGGACACTGTGGTCGAGCTATCAGCCTACGCTGGGGTGACGAGCCTCCCCGTAGTGACCAATGAGCACACCAGACTCGTGAGCCGATTATGGTAGTATGGGACACTATATTCGCGCTGTCGGCCTACATTGATTGGTGACGAGCCCTTTGTAGTGACCTCGAGCATACCTTGATATTGCATTAAGGCAATGAGCCTTAGAGTAGTAACTAAGGTATGATAGGCGTGTATTGATTGGTGATGAGCCCTTTGCAGCAACCTAGAACCATATGATCGTATGAGATTGTCTAGGATTAACGACCCTAGAATAGATCACTGTGTGGAAATTGATATGAGGAAGGTACCTTAGCTTCCCAATCCTGTTGTATGAAAAGGACTAATAACAACTTGGTAATCATGTTCATGCACCGCATTACATGTGCGTAGGAGTCGTTGGCACTGCGGGAGGTTATCATGCGTACCGTAAGATGAAAATGTTGAGGGAGTTCAGGCGAGGGCATACATCATTTCTTCATACATCCTTGCATTAACAAGAGTACTTAGGACGTGTTTGATTGTATTGCCTTATCATTACTGCTTGATTGATTTGATATCATGTTAACTTTTACTGTATCGTTCCACTAAGTTGATCACTCACTCCCACATTCTGAGACGGTGTTTCAACACCAACCAGACCCTATCTTAGATGCAGATGATGATGTGACCCCTGAGGCAGAGCAGGAGTACGAGGATGATGAGGACGCATTTTCTTTTATGCAATTCTCGGGCGAGTTCATGTGAGCCGTGTCTTGATCTACGGGGATTCTGGGTTTTCTTTTGGAATAGATAATTTTATTTTGATACTTGTATTTTAAAGATAAACACTTGTAATTATGACTTGGCAGAGCATACATATCACAAGGATTTGTACATGTACACATATATTTCAGTCTTCCGCTTGCGACTTCCACTTATCCCTGGATTATGTTTGCAGTTTAGCTTAATCTATTCCATGTTTTATGCACTCATACAGACAATATACATCCATCATTACATATGTTGCATAAGTGGTATTTTGAAACTCGGGAGCTAAGTTATGCTCGACCCTTGAATTTCTGGGCGTTATAAGTTGGTATCAGAGCATGATTTGGATTAAACCGGACCTGGGTTATGGTCACACACCGCACGCTGTAGCCACCTTAGTGTAGGAGGGTGCGAGCTTATTTTAGACTCTGTGTAGTTTTCCTGTTGCTCTTATCGGTAAAAGTTTATTGAAAACGATCACCGAGATCGAGTCTGTGCATACTCCTGATCACACACAACGACCCTAAATCTCTTCTAGACCGTCCATTGATGAGTTTAGTGGTGTATCATTCCATCCCAGCCATTAAAATGTCTGTAAACCTGCATCTGTACCAGATTTTATTCATAGTGACCCGATATGCATCAAATCGGACTAAGGGCCCAATCGGGGTAATTCCAGGGGGACCCACATCATTTTTCAGCCTAGGGGCCAGGAGGACCTCGCCCAAATGGCGAGTCATCACCGGAATGTCCAGAGACCGGCGATGACCTCGCTGGTTCGGTGAGCCCTCGCCGTCCAGCGGGCCAAGCTAGGCGGGCCAACTCATATGGGGTCTAGTGTGGCCCACTCATCTAGGGTTGCATGATTTTAACCCTTTCTAAAACCCCCTTCCTTCACAAACTCACCCTCCAAGCTTTCCTTTTCTTGAAATCTCTCTCCAAACCCCACAAAAACCTCTCTCCAAACCCTTCCTTCTTTCATTTTCGTGCATCCCCATCCTACCCATGTCAAAACCCACCTCCATCGTTGTTTTTCCTCTTTTTCCTTTTCATTTGAGCACTCAAATCCTTCCTTTGGGTCTCAAATTTGTGGAAGCCTCACCCTTCTTCCCATCTCCCTCTTTTCTCTCATTTTCCATGGCCTTATTCAAGCTTGTTACGGCCATATTTCTATCTCCTCCATTCTCTCTTTGATGGGGAAGAAGAGAGCGCCCGTTGATGAAGCCAAGCCTAGCCACCCAACCCATGCACGGAGGCCGAGAGGTGCCGCCATGAGCACAACCGCCACACGAGAGTTTCAAACAAAGTGGGACCTCGATCCTCAAGCTCCCGTTGGAAGAACCTTGTTGGCGGAGCTATCTCATGGAGTTTATGAAGGCCGTAGGGTCCTTTTTGAAGCTCATGTAGATCCACAGCTATTTGGCGAGTTTCTCTTATTGGAGCGCTTGAAAGGGGCCAATTGGTATCCCCTGTTCGAGGGCGAATACCGTGCCAATGTGGGTACTGTTCGAGCTTTCTATGCCCTCATTTGAGAACCTTCGCTAGAGCCTTTGCAGTTCAAGATCCCTTGCGGAAGAGATCAGGAGGCCATGATCAACGTCGCTTTAATATCCCGACTTCTGAACGTGCCGCTTGGCGAGGTGCATGCTAGTGAGAAGAATTTGAGTACTGTGCGCGAGAGGGATCACCGCATACGGTTCCTGTGTGGTCATCTGGTTGAATGGTAGCCTAACAGAAGCCTTTTAGCTACCAACATGAAGGACGACATCCACTTGCTTCACCACATGTGCACATTCAATGTTTATCCAAGGTGGAGCAACCGCAGCGAGTGTACGCGCCTGATGGTAGACTTCCTGTATCAGGTGCGGCAAAAAGAGAAGCTTTGTGTGCCAATGTACATCTTGCATTAGATTGTCCTTATCGCTCGTTCGAATAGGAGGACCGAATCACTCCCATTTGGTTGACTCATTTGTAAGCTTGCACATGAGTTTGGCTACAGGCTTAGGGTGGAGAAGCCGGTACCTATTCGTTACATTAATGAGACGACCCTTAATCAAATGGACATTGGGCCTCGTCGACGACAAGCTCACTTAAAAGAAAGTGAGGATGAGACTGAGAGCGATGAGGAAGAGAGTTATAGCGAAGGTGGAGCAGAGATAGAAGAAGAAGAAGAGCAGGACGAGGAAGAAGTGGAGGCCCAGGACACGAGTGAGAGTTCTCCTCCTGTGTCACCGGAGCAGGGCGCAGATCAGGCCGCCAGGGATGCCCGTATAGCTCCGCTTGAGGAGGGTCAGGCTGTTCTACACCAGGATACTATAGATCTTCGAGGCCTCGTGAAGCATAAGTTCAAGAAGATGTCTCGAACTCTGAAGTCTATCCTGTGTTGTCTGTAAGATAAGGGTGCCCCTCCTCCATCTCCTGATTCTACGAGTAGTTGCAGTTGTAGTCATCCTTTGCTTTGTTTGTTGTTTTTTTTTCTGTGTAGCTGTTGTAGGCATAGTAGTTTGGTAGTTGTTTGTTGTTTGAAGCTTTAGATGTTATAGCTCACATGCTTTCTCTGTCACGATTCATGTAATGCTACACTTCTTGTATTGCGACAATTTTATTAAATGAAATGCATGTTGTTTTTCCTTGAGTTGTGATGTAAATGCTATGTGGGTGGATTATGTGGATGTTGGATCTCACAGGTTGCATCCTCTGTTGAATGTAGGGTATGCCTCCTAAGGGATTGAAGACTTCGGCCCATCTCTCTTTGAGCGAGTCGCTTGCTGGAGTTTCTCCCCTAGGCAATAGCCAGATGGATCCACAGTCGGGCCCATCTCATTTTGGTGCTGGGCCAAACTCTCAGCCAACTATTGGCCCCGCTGCTGGGCTGACTCCTGTGATACCACCTATGGCTCCTCCAGTCACGCCTTCGGTTCCTGAGCCGAACCGTACATCTGCGTCAACGCCTTATCCATCTTCGTCCGCTCCACCTCCTAATAGGTTTGAGCAGATGATGCTGTTGATGCAGCAGCAGCAGCAGCAGCAGCAGCAGTTTTTATCTTCCATGGCTGGCATCTTTGCTCAGTCGATGGGGGCGACTCCACCTGCTTCACCTATGCACCCATCTGGGAACGCTAGTGCTAGCGGCACATTTGAGCGATTCCAGTGCTTACGACCTCCCACGTTTGCGGGTTCTCATAGACCCGAGGAGGCCGAGTACTGGATTGATCGCATCTCTAAGATGCTGAGGCCGCTTCACTGTTCTGAGGCTAAGCAGGTAGAGCTTGCCTCCTTCATGTTTGAGAAGGAGGCCAGTCTATGGTGGGACAGTGTTCTCCGCACAGTTATAGAGGGGTTTGAGTGGACGTGGCAGGCGTTTGAGGCATGCTTCCATGAGAAGTATTTTTCGGTCACAGTTCCTTCGCCTCCGTCAGGGAGGGATGTCGGTGACTGAGTATGAGAACCAGTTTACTGAGGTGGGTCGTTATGCTCCTTTGCTTCTGGGTGATCAGCCGATGCGGATACGGCATTTTTCTAAGGGGTTGAGGCCTGAGATCCGATCGAAGATGTGTTGTACTAGTATATCTTCTTATGCTGAGTTGGTGAGCATGTCCCTGCGAGCTGAGCAGGACGGGGACAGGTCATCCCGTATGCGAGCGCCTATGGTTCCCAGACCGCGACCTGACTTTTCGAGCACACCATTTCTTGGCAAGAGGCCACCGACAGATTTCCCTCCGAGGTGTCCAGCGCTGCCCGCTCAGCCAATACGCTCTGACTTTTGCTATTCGTACTGTGGGAAGATGGGACATTTGGATCGTAATTGCTTTACGCGAATGCGGGATAATGGATTTACTCCACCGTAGAGGATCAGCTGTCCGATGCCTCAGGTTATATCACCCCCACCCCTTTGTTCAGCGCCAGCTCACCTATCCTTCAGACCTTCTGTACCTTGCTTCAGGCGACCTTAGTGGCCCATGGTTCCTCCACCAAATCGTCCACAGCAGGCTCGAGTTCACACACTTACAGCTGAAGCACCTGAGACTGACTTGACACCGAGATCTTTTAAGGTTACAGCTCACATCCAAGGTATTCCCGTTTCCTTATTGGTGGATACAGGGTCCACTACCTCTATTATATCATATACGGCAGTTAAGCCTTTGAGTTTGGGCACTGTTACTATGAAGGGAGTGATGCTCACTACCGCTATAGGGACCTCCTCTGATATTACCAAGAGTTGTATGGGTTGTTTGATTGATCTAGGGAGTAGATCGATTCTTGTTGACCTTTTTGTCGCACCTCTATACCATTCCGATGTCATTTTGGGTATGGATTGGCTCACGAGGATGCGAGCAAAGATTGATTGTGAAGCTAGGCTAGTGATAGTCCATGGACCTGAGGGTGAGACATTTACTTTCCCTATTCAGGTCAGTTACCCTTTCCATTTTGGTTATTATACTTCTCTGTTGGAGAGTATTGATGGTTCGGCGTTTGAAAGCACGCCAGTAGTTCGAGATTTTGAAGATGTGTTCGAGTCGATTCCTCGATTACCCCCTCAGCGCGAGATTAATTTTACTATTGATCTCATGCCTGGTGTGGCACCCATTTCTTTGCCCACCTATCGCATGCCTCCAAGTGAAATGGAGGAATTGAGGAAGCAGATAGATGGCTTGTTGAATTTGGATTTTATTCGACCTAGTGTATCTCCTTGGGGAGCACCCGTTCTGTTTGTTAAGAAGAAGGATGGTTCCTTGCGATTATGTATAGATTATCGCAGGTTAAATCAGGTGACTATGAAGAATAAGTATCATTTGCCCAGGATCGATGATCTATTTGATCAGTTGAAGGGGGCACGGTACTTTTCGAAGGTTGATCTGCAGTCAGGGTATCATTAGTTATGCGTCAAGAATGAGGACATGCAGAAGACCGCTTTCAAGACTAGCTTCAGCCATTATGAGTTCCTTGTGATGTCGTTCGGTCTTACAAACGCACAAGCCGTGTTCATGGATCTGATGAACAGGGTGTTTCGGCCATTCTTATTCCGATTCGTCATTGTCTTTATCGATGACATTTTGATATACTCTGCGAGTCGGGAAGAGCACGAGGAGCACTTAAGAACGGTTTTAGATACTCTCAGGAAGAATCAGTTTTTTGCGCAATTCAAGAAGTGTGATTTCTGGAAAGAGGAAGTCAAGTTCCTAGGACATGTGGTGTCCAAGGAAGGGATAACTGTCGATCTCGCTAAGGTAGCTGCAGTTCAGGACTGGAAGCAGCCTGGTTCGGTTACTGAGGTGAGAAGCTTTTTGGGTCTAGCAGGCTATTATCGACGCTTCATTCGAGACTTCTTGAAGATAGCAAGACCGTTGTCTTAGTTGACACCGAAAGACTTGAAGTTTGCTTGGAATGAAAAGGCAGAGATAGCTTTTCAGGAGCTGAAGGACAAGTTGACGTCCGCTCCTGTGCTAGTATTGCCAAAGCAAGGGGTTAAGTATACGATATATACTGACGCCTCCCACATTGGTCTAGGTTATGTCCTTATGCAAAAGGAAAGGGTGATTGCATATGCCTCAAGACAGTTAAGAAAACATGAAGAGAATTATCCTACACACGACCTGGAGTTGGCAGCTGTCATTTTCGCATTAAAGCTCTAGAGACATTACCTCTATGGAGAGGAGTTCGAGCTCTTTTGCGACCACAAGAGCCTTAAGTATATTTTCACGCAGCGTGACTTGAACATGAGGCAACACCGATGGATGTAAACATTGAAAGACTTTAAGTTCGATGTCTCTTACCATCCGGGTAAGGCAAACCTTGTGGCAGACGCGTTGAGTCGTAAGAAAGCTATAGAGTTTGCGGCTTCGCTAATGATAGCAGAATGGGACATGATGGAGTTTGTGCGAGACTTTGAGCAGAAACTCACAGTAGTGGAGCCGTATGAAGTTATCGTACACATTAGAGTACAGCCCCTCATTGACGACAGGATCATTGCAGCTTGGGCAGATGATGAGCTTTTGGTGAAGATGAGAGAGCGGGTTGGTACAGATGAGGACTCCTAGTGGAGTGTTGGTTCAGATGGGGGCCTATGATATCGTGGCCGGCTATGTGTCCCAGACATTCCTGACTTGAGACGGGAGATTCTCGAGTCAGCCCATAATTCTAAGCTTGCGATGCATCTTGGTAGCACGAAGATGCATCAAGATATGAAAAGATCTTATTGGTGGTACAACATGAAGGTTCACATTGCTGAGTTTGTATCTCGTTGTCTCACGTGCTAGCAGGTCAAGGCAGAGCATCACCGACTTCTTGGACTACTTCAGCCCATGCCCATAGCAGAATGGAAGTGGGACTTCAACTCTATGGATTTTATTTCAGGGTTACAGAGAACGAAGAAGGGACATGACTCTATTTGGGTGATCGTCGACCGATTGACGAAGTCGACTCATTTCTTACCGATCAGAGTCACAAACTCTGCAGACGAGTTGGCTAAGTTGTACATCAAGGAGATTGTACGTCTGCACGGAGTTCCCTTGGAGATTGTGTCTGACAGAGACATGCGATTCACATCTATCTTCTGGACTTGTATCCAAGAAGCGATGGGTGTGAAATTGAAGTTCAGCATCACGTTTTATCCGCAGACAGATGGGCAGATGGAACGTGTGAATCAGATTCTGGAAGACATGTTGCGAGCTTGTGTTTTGAACTTCAAGGACAGTTGGGATGATTGTCTCCCTTATGCAGAGTTCGCATATAACAATAGTTTCCAGGCGAGTATCGGCATGACTCCCTACGAGGCATTGTATGGTCCCCCGTGTAGAGCACTACATTGCTGGGTAGAAGTTGGTGAGTGTAGTTTGATTGGCCCAGAGTTGGTGCAGGAAACTTCAAAGAAAGTTGACATTATTCGACGTCGACTTCTGACAGCCCAGAGCAGGCAGAAGAGTTACGCTGATATGAGGCGGTGACCACTTGAGTTTGAGATTGGAGACCATGTATTTCTTAAGGTTTCCCCTATGAAGGTAGTTCTGTGGTTCGGTAAGAAGGGAAAGCTCACGCCGAGATTTATTAGTCAATTTCAAATACTGGATCGAGTGGGAGCGGTAGCATACCTCCTTGCTTTGTCCACACCACTTGCGGGCATGCATAACGTATTGTATGTTTCTATGCTGAAGAAGTACGTTCTTGATCCTTCGCATATTATCAGTTGGGAGCAGGTGCAGTTGAGCAAGGATGCCACATATGTACTGCGACCAACATGTATCCTAGACAGGAAGGAGCAGGTATTGCGTAGCAAGGTCATCCCTCTTGTGAAAGTACTATGGACGCATCATAGTGAAGAAGAGGCTACTTAGGAGACTGAAGCTGAGGTCAAAAAGAGCTACCCTCAGATCTTTGAGGAGTATGAGAAGGTACGAATTTCGAGGGTAAAATTTTTCTTTAAGGGGGGTAGATTGTAATGACCCGAAAAATTTCGTGCAAAGACCCAAGTACTACCTCAAATTCTTGAGAAGTTAATTGTAGATTATTTAGTGCTAACCTTGATTGCTTGTGAAATTAGCATCAATCACTTTAAATTTGATCTGCAAGACTCAAAACTTGTAGAATTGTTAGCGCTATGTTACCCTGAAATCTGGGATTCAACGCTAAATCCAGTTGCTCTCGGGAGTATTTGGAAACTTTGGATCGGACCTGGACCGCGCGTCGAAAGTCCAATAGCGATGATCTTAGACAATTATGGTCACCTTGTGGGCTTGACCATCACCTCAAAAATCAAGTCCAGATGATGTCTTGGGTCGATTTATTTGAGTCCGGAGAAAAGAGTGTGAGAAAGCTGAGAAATTAAATATGATTTTATGAAATCTGAGTCGTGTCACTTGCGTGATGATTTTAAGCAATCTGACCGTTGGATTCTGACCCAATTTCACCCTCGGATCAGGGAAGATGGCCCTGGCATGTCTTACTACCGGTGGACCTGATCGAGTTTCGGTGACCGTTGAATTGTGATTGGTCCGCCACGGCTGATCTGTAAATCTGATCTATAGAAAAACTTAGTCTGACCTAGATCCATGGTCAGTGAGCTTAAGTCCGACCGCACGTGGAAAAAGGGCCACCGGAAGCGCTCCGTTGGATCGAGAGAGACCTGATTTGGTTATAACCTAAGTATACCTTGGCCCTGGGGCTATTTTCATCAATGTTAAGCCTATATAAAGACCTTAAAACCCTCACTCTCTATTCCATACGAATTTCCTAAACCCTAGCTAAGAGAGAGAGGAAAAGAGAGAGAAAGTGAGAGAGAAGTTGGTGAATCATCGTGAGATTCTTTCTTGTTACTCTGCATCCCTAAACCGTCACTTCTAAATCGTTATTCCGGCGATTCTATTATTCCGGCGATTCTAAGTTCATTCTTGGGTAAGTCAATCAAACCCTAGTCTGTTTTAGAGCTTAGAATAGTCGATGTGTTGATGTAGCTCATTTCGATTCATGCCTTAGGTTATCTAGTCGCCGTTGACGAAGACTAATCGTCTGAATCAGATCGGTGCGCATTTTTTGGTTTAAAGTGTGGACTATATTCGTATAGGTTATGGTTTTCAAGGCTTTCAATGTTGGTTAATGATTTATTATTGTTATGGATATAATTTCACATGCCAAATGCGATGTTTATATTGTATTCTTGATATATATGAAATAGATTGAGATTTGTGTATTCTATGTATATGTAGAAAGTACCGTATATGTATGAAATACGAACATGTGTTTGCCATGATTAATTGTCGTGTACTTGTGCTAGTTGTATGTGTGTCAACTCCTTGGCAAAAGGAATTGTCCAAATGTGTGTTATCACCAACATACGTCATCTATGTTGAAATATGTAGTCTAAGTGTTTGTAGAAATGTCTGAATGATCTAATGTGTAATATCTTATCCTATTTACGGGCGTTGAGAAGAGATTCTCAACTCTCCTATTGGTGTGTATAATTCCCTACATACAATTTACATTCTTTGTTATTTAAGTTCAAGCACTACTTATGTGTAAATCTATGTTAAGTTGATATTCTTCAAATACTCACATACTGTAAGATTTGAATTGTTGTTCCATTACTATTTTAAATTGTTAATATGAATAGCTGTTTTAAGTGAATGTGTTTGGGACTATGGAGTAGTCCAGAAAATTGGTAACAGACCTTGAGTTCGTGGCCGAAGTTGTTTTCGCCACATAGGACGTGTTTGACGAACCCGAGTCGTATTAGGGTTGTCGGCAGTGGTTTGGCCACACGGAGTGTTTGCGCACTCTATGCCATTCAACTTAACGTGCGCTCGTGCTAGTCGAGTTCGTCAAGTAACCCGATTGTCCCAATGTATGTTCACTATGTATGGACGTTATTGTTTGAATCTAGGGTACCAAACTTACCGATGAAATTTTGTTAACCGTTGTACCTTGATCCGCTAAACTCATAAGCTGGACATGGTGGTATGGGATACCGTGGTCGAGCTGTCGCCTACGCTAGGGTGACGAGCCTCCCCGTAGTAACCAGTGAACACACCAGACTCATGAGCCGATTATGGTGGTATGGGACACTATATTCGTGCTGCCGGCCTACATTGATTGGTGACGAGTCTTTTGTAGTGACCTCGAGCATACCTTGATACTGCATTAAGGCAACGAGCCTTAGAGTAGTAACTAAGGTATGATAGGCGTGCATTGATTGGTGACGAGCCCTTTGCAGCGACCTAGAACCATATGATCGTATGAGATTGTCTAGGACTGACGACCCTAGAATGGATCACTATGTGGAAATTGATATGAGGAAGCCTTAGCTTCCCAATCCTGCTGTATGAAAAGGACTAATAATAACTTGGTAATCATGTTCATGCACCGCATTGCATGTGCGTAAGAGTCGTTGGCACTGCGGGAGGTTGTCATACGTACCGTAAGATGAAGACGCTGAGGGAGTGCAGGCGAGGGCATGCATCATTTCTTCATACATCCTTGCATTAACAAGAGTACTTAGGACGTGTTTAATTGTATTGCCTTATCATTACTGCTTGATTGATTTGATATCATGTTAACTTTTACTGTATAGTTCCACTGAGTTGATCACTCACTCCCACATTCTAGGACGGTGTTTCAACACCAACCAGACCCTGTCTTAGATGCAGATGATGACGCGACCCCTGAGGCAGAGCAGGAGTACGAGGATGATGAGGACGCATTTTCTTTTATGCAGTTCTCGAGCGGGTTCATGTAAGCCATGTCCTGATCTACGGGGATTCTGGATTTTCTTTTGAAATAGATAATTTCATTTTAATACTTGTATTTTGAAGATAAACACTTGTAATTATGACCTGGCAGAGCATACATATCACAGGGAGTTACACATGTACACATATATTTCACTTCATCCTAGTAAAAATGACCTTATAAACAGTTTGGATGGCATATAAACATCAAGACGCCTAGGAAGGTTTCAACTGTAGGAATTTCTTTCTCCACTGTTTCATCTTGTATGGCCCAATTGAGTTTTTTGTCATCCTAATTTTTTGTTACATGTCTTAAAATGAGATCTAAAAATGGATGAATGGATTGGAATTCTTATAAACATCATGGTGGACCCCACCATACTTCCCATCACTAGAACTTCATGCAAAAGACCTTCCCTGGTGAATCCGCGTCCACGGTTTCCATTGGAAACAAACTGGCTACTTCCCTGCCACTCGGTGCTATGCGGGCCCACCATGATGTATGTGTTCCATCCATGCCGTCCATTTATTTTTCTAGAACATTTTATGGTTTGAGACCAAAAATGAGGTATAACCCAATCTCAAGTGGACCACATTACATGAAACAGTGTTGAAAGAACGTTGACCATTAAAAACTTTTTGGGGGCCATTTTGGATCAAGCTGATCTTTGTTTTTTCCCTTCATCTGGGTCTTTATGACGAAACCAACAGATTGGATGTCAAATAAACAGTACGCTGGGCCTTAGGAGGACTTTAATGGTGGATATCCAATCACCATTGTTTTCCTGTGGTATGGTCCATATGAGATTTATATCCCTCTCATTTTTGGGATCAACCCCTAAAATTATATGTAAAAATAGTTTAATAAAATGGATGAAATACATACATCATGGTGGGGCCCACAGAGTACCGACCACCACCACCACCGGGCTGGTGGTGGGGAGAGTAGCCAATCCGCTTTCATTTCCATTTGGGATTCAGTGTTACATTGAGCAGTGAGACTTGCTACTGAAGTGATGTCACCTATTTATATGGGTCCCACTATGATGTATGCTTTGTATCCACACCGTCCATCCATTTGGGGAGATCATTTTAGGGCATGAGCCAAAGAATGAATCAGATCCAAAACTCGAGTGGACCCCACCACAAAAAATAGTGGAGAGAGTTACGCCCACCATTTATTACGACTGAATCCAATCCAAACCTAGACATTTTGTCTAGTGAACCCCGTCACTTTGTACTGCAACCTCGTCACTTTATCTACTGAACCCTATCACTTTGTGTTGCAACCTCGTCACTTTGTCTAGTGAATATCGTCACTTTATACTGCAACCCCATCACTTTATCTACTGAACCCCGTCACTTTGTACTGCAACCCCGTTACTTTGTCTACTGAACTCTGTCACTTTGTACTGCAACATTGTCACTTTGTCTACTATACCCCGTCACTTTACGTTATAACCTCGTCACTTTGTCTACTATACCATGTCACTTTGTGCTGCAACCTCGTCACTTTGTCTAGTGAACCCTGTCACTTTATACTGTAACCCAGTCACTTTGTCTACTGAACCCCGTCACTTTGTACTGCAACCCCGTCACTTTGTCTACTGAACCCTGTCGCTTTGTACTGCAACCCCGTCGCTTTGTTTACTATACCCCGTCACTTTGTACTGCAACCCTGTCACTTTATCTACCGAACCCCGTCACTTTGTACTGCAACCCCGTCACTTTGTCTACTGAACCCTATCACTTTGTACTGCAACCTCATCACTTTGACGAGGTTGCAGTACAAAGTGCCAGGGTTTAGTAGACAAAGTGATGGGGTTGCAGTACAAAGTGACGGGGCACAGTACACAAAGTGACGAGTTTGTAGCACAAAGTAACGGGGTTCAGTAGACAAAGTGATGGGGTTGTAGTACAAAGTGATGGGGTTCAGTAGACAAAGTGACGGAGTTGCAGTACAAAGTGACGAGGTTGCAGTACAAAGTGACATGGTTCAGTAGATAAAGTGACGGGGTTGCAGTACAAAGTGATGGGCTTCAGTAGACAAAGTGACAAGGTTTGGATTGGATTCAGTCATAATAAATGGTGGGCGTGACTCTCTCCACTATTTTCTATGGTGGGGTCCACTCGAGTTTTGGATCTGATTCATTCTTTGGCTCATGCACTAAAATAATCTCTCCAAATGGATGGACGGTGTGGATACAAAACATACATCATAGTGAGACCCATATAAATAGGTGACATCACTTCAGTAGCGAGTCTCACTGCTCAATGTGACATTGAATCCCAAATGGAAATGAAAGCGGATTGACTACTTCCCCCCACCACCAGCCCGATGGTGGTGGTGGTTGGTACTCCGTAGGCCCCACCATGATGTATGTGTTTCATCCATTCCATTAATCTATTTTTACATATAATTTTAGGGGTTGATCCCAAAAATGAGAGGGATATAAATCTCATAAGGACCACACCACAGGAAAACAATGGTGATTGGTTATCCATCATTAAAGTCCTCCTAAGGTCCACCATACTGTTTATTTGACATCCAATCTGTTGGTTTCATCACAAAGACCCAGATGAAGGGAAAAAACAAAGATCAGCTTGATCCAAAACTTTTATGGCCCCCAAAAAGTTTTTAATGGTCAACATTCATTCAACACTGTTTCATGTAATGTGGTCCACTTGAGATTGGGTTATACCTCATTTTTGGTCTCAAACCATAAAATGATCTAGAAAAATAAATGGACGGCATGGATGGAACACATACATCATGGTGGGCCCACATAGCACCGAGTGGCAAGGAAGTAGCCAGTCCGTTTCCAATGGAAACCGTGGACGCGAATTCATCGGGGAAAGTCTTTTGCATGAAGTTTCAGCGCTGGGATGTATGGTGGGATCCACCATGATGTTTATAAGAATTCTAATCCATTCATCCATTTTTAGAGCTCATTTTAAGACATGTAACCAAAAATTAGGATGATAAAAAACTCAACTGGGCCATACAAGATGAAACAGTGGAGAAAGAAATTCCTACAGTTGAAACCTTCCTAGGCGTCTTGATGTTTATATGCCATCCAAACTGTTTATAAGGTTATTTTTACTTGGATGAAGTGAAAACACCAAAATATTAGACCGATGCAAAACTTTTGTGGCCATATAAATATTTCAACAGTGGATACTAAATTCCCATTGTTTCCTCTCGTGTGGCCCATTTGAGTTTTGTATATACCTTAGTTTTGGTATTATGTCCTAAAATGATATCTAAAAATGGATAAACGGGTTGGATTTATCACAAACATCATAGTGGGCCCATCCGGAATCCTTGCGCAGAATCTTACTGCAAAAGACTTTGGCTGGAAATCCAAGTCCCCATTAGACACATGAAATCAGATTGCGTACCAAGTCTTATCGTACTGAGTAAACTCTGTTGGGCCCACTATGAATTCATGTGGTTTATCCACGCTGTCCATCCGTTTTTTCAAATCATTTTAGGGGTTTAGCCCAAAACTGAAGTATAACAAAAGCTAAAGTAAACCATACCAAAGGAAACAGTGGAAGTATTGATTTTCACCATTGAAATGTTTCTAAGCCACCAATGATGTTTAGCTTTCATCCAAACTGTTCATAAGATCACAAAGACATGGATGAATGGAAAAAACAAATTTCATCTTGATATAAAACTTCTGTGGGCCCCCAACAACTTTTAAATGGTAGAATTCAATTCACTCTATTTCAGGTGGTGTGGTCCACTTGATCTTTGGATATGATTAATTTTTATTGTAAAACCCTAAAATTAGATGATAAAAGAGATGGATGGAGTTGATACAATGCACGAATCACAGTGGGCTCCACAGACTTTACCAGTACGCTTACCATACTGTTTTACTCAGCAGGCAAACCGCTTCCGTTTAACGCCTCCGTTATACTTGTATTTTTAAAATATATTTAAAAATTTTGATGACGTGGCACGTATAGTGACGTTGACCAATGAAAACGCTGGAGGCATGATGGTTGCATGAATTGATGAGGTAGCTTTTTTAAAAGCTTTTGGAAAAAAAAAAAAAAAAAAATCCTCTCCTGTAAATTCCTACTTTTTTTTTCTTTCATTTGTAAAATTCTTTGATAAAATTTGTTCCGGCTAATCTGATTTTCTTTGTAGGACGAATCGGTCAAAAGATCCCAGCTTCGACGGTCAGATCTTTAAACGTGTATCCAACGTGCGACTGAGTATCCATTCACATTTTTATAAATAGTCAAATAGTCGGATTCTTCGATACAGTGGACCTAACATTTGGACGGTCTGGAAAGGATTCCACGGACGACTGGCAGTGTGCATGCGTATTAATAGTCGTACTCTTCCGCTCGACCAAATTAACTTTTCAAATCCCAAAAGCGAAGGGCAACAAAACCAAAGCCGAAACCCCACGGACGGGAATCTGCCTTCCCTGCAATTGCCAGAACCTTCTTCTCTTTCATTACCTGGAATCTCTCTCTCCCTCTCTAGTGTAGTAGTTGCAGAGCTCGAAGACAGAAAAGGGCTTTAGTATTACTGTTTTTGGTGGTTTGAGCTTTGATGGCGACGGACAATGGCTTTGATGGGGGCCCACTTTCAGGAGGGAGTTTTGCTCAGATGCTTGAATCTGGTGATGTGGGTCCCTTTATAGAGGAGGTCTTAATCTACCCTTCGTCTTTGCCTGATGAGACACGCTCGAAGATGCTGCGTTTCGGGGACGACGGCCGAAACGAAGAGGTGATGGGTTTTTTCGAAGCAGGGGCGGTGGCCCAGAAATCTGGAATTAGCGGTGGAGATTCTTCTTCGACTTCTTCAAGCAGCGGCTGCAGTTTCTCTAAGTCGAGGGTTGGTGGAATTCTGATTCTGGAAACCCGACATGCATGCATGCATGTACGCATTTGAAAGAAAAGATGATTTTGTTGGTTTTCTTGTATGCAGAAAGCGAAGAGCGGAGAGGGGAGCATGGAGGAGAAAAGACGAGTCGGGTCGGGTCCTGACTCTGTTCTCAAGTCGGGGACGGGTTCGGGTTCGCGTGCGTCAGCTGAGAACGGTGGGGAAACGCCTAAGAAGCACAAAACGGAGGTCGCTGCTTCCGCCGGACTATTGAAAGTCTCAAAATCCGAACCCTTTTTTTTTTTTTTTCTTTTATGGGAGTTGATATCTGCACCCTTTCTTTTTATGCATGCACTCCTTTTTAATTTTTTCTAGAAGAGAGAGAGAGTGTGTGTGTGTGTGTGTGTGTGTAAAAACATGGGATTTAAATGCCATTTTCTTTTTTATTTTATATATGTTTTGGATTTGATGATAGGTGAAGAAGGAGAAGCTGGGAGAACGAATTACGGCATTGCAGAAGCTCGTTTCACCCTACGGCAAGGTTCGGCTGCAGGAAAATAAAAAATAAAAAATCGAATATTTATATTGAAAATCTCACCCCCTAAATTTTGGCAGTAAAGGGCTGTATTTATCAGGTTTAGGGGTGGAAAGTAGCACTCCCGGGAAAAATGGGTCCTTTGTCGGGACGCGAGTTGCGTGTAACACCTGTTGCCGGCAGTTCCTTCAACCCAAACTTCTCTGGAACCAACCTCGTGACATCCAGTCGGTCCATTTGTTTCGAGATACGCAAGATCTCTTGTTAGGATGAGATCAAAAAATCGAAGCAGACCCAAAAACTCAAGTGGGCCACACCACAGGAAAGCAAATTATCTTAGGCCCGGCAGAAGTTTTGGATGGGTATGATCTTTATGTTTTCCCTTCATAAACCGTGGGAATCACCTTATTTACGAACGAGCTGGGTGGCATATAAATATGACGGTGGGCCCAGGAAGTTCAATGGTGGGTGTTTCCATCTCCACTTTATCTGGTTTGTGGCCGGCGTGAGTTTTGTATCTGTGGACTCACATTCTAAAAGTCACTCTGGAAACTGATGCACGAGTTAACTGATACCAGACAAACATTGCGTTGGGCTCATAGAACTTTGTGATACAGTGCTTCAGAAAACTCGCGACCCTTTTGTCGTGACAAGGATGTTTGTGTTTTTTTTGACTCTTGACTTTTTGACTGATGCAGACAGACACGGCTTCTGTCCTTCACGAAGCGATGGGATACATCAGATTTTTGCACGACCAGGTTCAGGTACCTGCTTTATAAACATGCTTATATTAATTAATAATAATAATAATAATAATAAAGATGGAGGATATAGAATTTGACCCCGCTAGCGTGAATTGGCCACGTAGGCAAACTTTCACGACATCTAATCCGTTCACCAGGTACACTGCGCCTCTCATAGCTCAGGTATGCCCCACCATAGGAAATAGTAGGGGTGGAACTCTCACCTTTATTTTTGTGTAGGGCACACGAAGGTTTCCATATTTCATTCAATTCATTCATCTAACTTGCCTAATCACGGTGAAATCATTCCAAAAGTGAGGCTATAATAAAACTAGGTAGGCCATAGTAGATAAATTTATAGAATGCAGGAGTAATTCCGCATGGGGTGGCCCACCAGAGTGTCAATCTGATTTTATTTTATCAATTACAAATGAACGAGGGGTGTTGGACCTGATTGACAAGGTGGATGTCATATGCGGTAGGCACGTCCGTGGCCATGCTACCTAGGCACCTCACGTGAGACTTTTCGTATCAGATGCATACAGAGGCAGCTTGTGGTGATAACCAGGCTAATGTAAACGGTGCATCCAATCCACCCATCCCATTAGATATGTGCCCTTAAATGTTAGCCATGTGCCCAAAATCAGTAGGAATGAAAACTCTAGTCGGCCACTTTATAAGGAATAGTTGGACGGGACACCAACCAATAAAACCTTCTCCACTGTTTGTGAGACCCACCATGCTTATCTATACCATCTAATCCATTCTTCAGACCTATAAGCTACGATGCAGGGACATACCAAAAATCATTCCATTCCTAGAGCCAGACTGGGCGACACCACGTGAATTTCTACGTAAGTTTTGGATGTGGTCTATACGGTTAGCATGAGGGGAAAACCTTGATGGACGGGTGGATCTAACGAACAGTTTGTCATGGCCCCACAGCACTTCGGTACCATCACGAGTCTATAATGGATGGATAGGTCCACATTTCAACTTTCGGTGCTGATAATAGTAAAAGGTTGTACTATTTGTTCGCCATTGGAAGGGAAGGGTTGGGGTGTTTGCCAACATCAGTCCTAATATATAATATATAAATCTTTTTCTCGTTTGTTTGTAATTTGTTTGTTTCAGGTGCTGAGTTCGCCGTACCTGCAGCGTCTACCATCTTCTGCTCACCTGCAGGTAAGCAAGACATATTCTCCTCAACACAGATAAGATACAGGGTTCGTATGGGAAATTTCATTTTCAGTAGTTTATTTCTTGATGACGTGTCATGGGTGTAGAATATCTCATCCGTGCATAATATAATACCATATTATCTTGATCGTTTGATTTGAAAATGAAGACGATCCACTTATTGGCTGGACCACGACATTACGCTGTGTCAACTGTTGTTTTAACTTATGGCCCAGCTAACGAGTGGGTGGTGCTAACTTTCTACAGGGTTCTTCACCATGGTTTGGCCAGTTTTTACACGGATCAGATGTGCTACACATGTGATAAGACACGTGTGAAAGTCTGCATACAGCAGCTGTACATCTTATCATTTCTCAATGCACCTATCTGTCTCTCCCTCAAAGTGGAGTTGCCGCTTGGAGCAGCGACGATCAAGCGCGCGCCCTGTTTGTGTCAATGTGATGTGCCTGTGCGAGATCTTGATCGTTCATCAGGCGGACCCGCCGGTGAATCTGTCCGGAACCCCCAAGTAGGGCCGTTCTACTTACTCTGAATGTAACCATCCTTTTTTCATACACGTGGGACCTACAGCCCAGGGGACTTGCCTGATGAATGGTTTCAATCTCTCGCCTGCATATGCAAGAGCATCCTCCTACTTTCTTCTTGACCTCCACACTATATGGGTCCCACTTTTGGCCCATCTGGAAAGGTTCGGACTCGTTAGCGACCCCTCCAGGACCTGGTCGGTACTGGCCTGTGTTGGAAAAAGCTCCGACGCCATTGTGATGTATTTGTTTTTGTCCACGACGCCGTTTCATCCATTTTCTCAGTGGTTTTTTTTTAGGTCATGATCTTAAAAATTGAGGCGGATCCAAATCTCATGTGGACTACACGAAACCATGGCGATTGAACGTCCCCAATTAAAAATGTTAGGAAAAGAAAAAGAAATAACAAGGGAAATATCTTGGATGCGAGGTCTGGTATGAGCTCGGCCTTAGACGCCGACCTCATGACCTCTGCGACGAAGCCGAATGGTGACCATGAATGATGGCCTCGGTTACCCACTTGATACCTCACAATCTCGGCCAAGAAGATGGTTCTATATGCCCACCTTGAGAGGCAACTTGTCCACCTCAAGGACCAACTTCATCTAAGGGCCTCGACCATTGACTCAGAGGTCAGCCTTCGCCCTCGACTTAGACGTTGGCCTAGGCCATCGACTTTGGTCTCGGATATTATGGACAGGAGGGGAGATCCCCTCCGTATGCGGAAAGGATTCCCCTTGAGATCTTCACCGGGGATCGTGCTAAGATAAGCGCGATATATTTAGGGAGAGATCCCTTTTATAATACGCATCTATCTGGCAGATTCACTGCCAAATACGTATGCAGTGTCAAAATGTTATAAATAAGGACCATCCTTGGTAGAAAAATGTATGCACAATTACCCTAACTTGACTACGCCCATTGTGTGCTTATTCTAACTTAGGCATCGGAGGGCCCCCAACTACAACTAGCACCCCCTTTGTCACTTGGTTTTGCAGGTGCATGACGTGCTAGCAAGAAATCAAGATCTTAGCATCAACAGTTTGACACCGTCTGTGGGAAGCAACAGTTAAGCCATTAAAAACCCTCTTATCTTCGCCTACGCTACGATGGCTAAAGGAAAGAAGAGGGCCTTAGCCGCCATCACTGCACCAATCCCTGCACTAGAAGCATAGACTGAAAGTCCTAAGAATTTGCCTTCAGAGCATCTACCAATCCTCCTGCGATGGCCGCATAAAGGTCCCGCAACAGGGGAGGTCGGCTCATCTCCTTAGAAAACCAAGTTGAAGCCCTAACTGGTAATGTCGACTGAATAATGCAAATACTGGAAAGGCAACAACCACCTCCTGATCGCGATGTGGAAGTAGGGGCATCAATTGAACTGCCCCAACCTCCTCAGGTGCCCCACGACTCTCATGCGATAAAGCAATGACTCGGGCAGCATATTCAAGCTCCCGTGCATACCGCGGGAACCACCGTACTCGCAAACTCCGACCTGCTCCACACCCTTGAGAAAAGGAGGTGCAAGAAGGCCCCCAAGATCGTCGCAAAGAATGAGGTCTCATGGGAAGTCGAGCCCAGAGAAATCTGAGGACAGCTCGGTGACATCCAACAAGCGTACCGTGCTCGGGTTCCAACCTCTGTTGAAGCCATGTTGGAGGAAAAGAAACCTCCATTTACCGACGACATCATGAGATCTTTAACTTTCGTCAAGATGCTTGATGCCTCAGATTACCCCTTACTCTAAAGCTGGAGATTCGGTCGAGCATCTTGAATCATTTAGAGCTTGGATGGAGCTACATGACACTACGAGCTTAGTGATGTGCCGAGCATTCTCCCTGACTTTGTTAGGAGTTGCACGAAAGTGGTATAGGTAGTTAAAGCCGAAGTCCATTAGCTCATTTGCCCGACTCAGCAAGACTTTCATCACGTAGTTCATCGGTGGGAAGGATCGAAGGAAACCAACACTCCACCTCCTCACCATTACCTAAAGGGAAAACGAGCTACTAAAGGACTATATTATCCGCTTTAAAGAGGAAGTGGTATAGGTGGACGGCTATTTTGACTAGATAGCTCTGACAGCCATGATACCTGGTCTTCGGGAGAGGAAGTTCCTCTTCTCAATTGGCAAGAACCTCCTCCCCCCCCTCCCCCCAACCAATTACCTTGGCTGATCTTTTTAATTGAGCCCAGAAGTACTCTAATGCAGAAGAACTCTTCAGCTCGCGGAAAGCTACTCGAACCACAGGTAGCTCGGCTAAGGATAGGAAGCACAAGGAGGAAAGGGAGCCGCCCACCATCAATAGCAAGAAGAGAAAGCAAGACGATCCGAGCAGAGGTTTGCGTCCTAACCGACAACTGAAGAGCAGGTTCCGCTCTTATACCCTGTTGAATGCGACTCCTGAGCAAGTTTTTATGGAGATTCGCGATAAAAAGATCTTGAAGTGGTCGAGCAAGATGAAGGCCGACACTGACAAGAGAGAGAAGAAGTACTGCTACTTCCACCGTAATCACGGGCACACCACCGCTGAATAGTTCGACCTCAAGGAAGAGATCAAGTCTCTCATCCGAACCAGGCACCTACAAGAGTATGTTAACATAAGGAAAGATGAGCAACTTGATAAACGAGACGAGCAACAAGATGATAGAAACAACAATGAAGCGACATGTGAAATACACATGATCTTCAGAGGACCTGCAACCAGTGGAGACTCGAATAGAGCTCGCAGGGCGCACGCTCGAAGCATCAACAACAGCAACACATAACACCATGTATACCTCTCCACTAAGGCTGCGAAGGAGCAAAAATTGAGCCCCTGCATCTTGACCTTCACTAAGGAAGATGCTCGAGGAATCCACCACCCACACGACGATGCCTTGGTACTGACCATGACCATGTTCAACCAAAAAATGCACCACATACTGGTGGACAATGGCAGCTCGGCCAAAATCCTCTTTGCCGCCGCCTTTAATAAATGGTAATCAGGAGGTCCATATTACATCCTATCCGCACTCCCTTGCTCGGGTTCGCGGGGGAGAAAATCACCTCCGAAGGAAGTATACTGCTGCCCATGACTGTAGGAGAGGGTCATAAGCAGACCACCATAATGATCAACTTCCTCGTGGTCGACTTCCCCTCTGTCTATAACATAATATTGAGACGACCATCCATCAATGTCATGAGAGCAGCGATATCTACCTATCACCTCGTGATGAAGTTCTCGACCGAGCATAGTGTCGGTCAGGTCAGAGGCAATCATCATGAAGCTCGACAATGCTACTCAACGACATTTAAGGAAAAAATGCAACAACAGATGATGGCTATCACCTCTCTCGACCCCCGAGAAGAATTAGTCAAAAGAGGGTCTCCTGTAGAGGACATAGTGACTATACCCCTCTGTGAAACAAACCTGACCGGCACGATTCAGGTTAACTCGTTGTTGGTCCCAGGTTAGCGAGAGGAGATCGTTAGCTTACTGAAGTGGAACGTAGGCATCTTCGCATTGTCACACCAAGACATCCTCGACATCAACCCAGAGGTAATGGTCCAAATATTGAACGTTGATCCCGACCACCGACCTGTAAGACAAAAGTGATGAGCATTCGAACCAGAGCGATACACAATCATCGATGAGGAGGTTAGTAAGCTTCTCAAGGCTGGGTTTATTGAAAAAATCTATTATCCCAAATGTATAGGAAATGTCATGCTAGTGAAGAAATCAAATGGGAAATGGCAATTATGTGTCGTCTACACGGACTTGAATAAAGTGTCCAAAAGACAGTTTTCCTCTCTTGAGGATTGACCAGCTGGTCGATAGTACAGCTAGGCACGAACTTCTCAGCATCATGGAAGGCTACTTGGGCTATAACTAGATAGCCATGCACGAACACAACAAGTAGAAAATGAACTTCCTCATCGACAAATGGCTCTACTGCTACAAGGTTATGCCTTTTAAGCTGAAAAATGCTGGAGTAACATATTAACGCCTTATCAACAAGATGTTCGCTAAGCAGATCGGACACTCCATGGAAGTCTATGTCGACGACATACTGGTCAAGAGCATCAGAGTAGCAAACCACATGGCTGACCTCAAAGAGATGTTCGCCATCCTTAGGAAGTACTATGTGAGGCTAAACCCAAACAAATGTGTCATCGGGGTGTGCTCGAGAAAGTTCCTCAGCTTCTTGGTCAACCAAAGAGGAATCGAAGCAAATCTCGACAAGATTCAACCATTATTGAACATGAGCTCACCTAGGACTACAAAAGAAATTCAATGCCTTACATGCAGAATCACAGCCCTCAACAGGTTTGTCTCTAGAGCCACCAATAAGTGTCTGCCATTCTTCTAACAACTAAAGGGTAAGACAAAGCCGACATGGGACAACGATTGTGAGCAGGCCTTTCAACAACTCAATCAATACCCCGGGTTACCCCCGCTACTCTTCAAGCCCAAATAGGGAGAGCCACTGCTTCTCTACTTGGCTATCTCAGCCGCATCGGTTAGCTCAGACTTGATAAGAGAGGTCGGAGGCAAACAACTTCCCGTGCATTACGTCAGCAAGGCATTGGTCCAAGCTGAGACCAAATATATTGATATCAAGAAGCTCGCGCTTTCCTTAATCATATCGTTGTGATGCCTCTACCCCTACTTTCAGGCTCACAGCATTGTAGTCCTAACCGGTCAACCCCTCTAACAAGTGCTCCAAAAGCTTGAGGTGTCAGGGAGACTGACTAAGTGGGCAATTGAGCTTGGCGAGTTCAACATCGCATACCAACCCCAAGTCGCCATCAAAGGCCGGGCAGTAGCCGACTTCATCACTAAGTTCACTAACCTTGAACCCCCGAAAAAGGCCGAGAACGAAGACGAAATTGACTTGCAAGAGTGGACCCTTCATGTTGATGGATCTTTTAATTCAAAAGGCAGTAGAGCGAGAATAATCCTTGTCGCACCAGACCAAACCTGCGTGCAGTACGCCTTGAGGTTTGGGTTCCCGACATCCAACAACGAGGCAGAATATGAAGCACTCCTCGCCAGGCTCAAGCTAGCAAAAGCTATGGGAGACTGAGCCTTAAAGATTCATAGCGATTCCTAACTCATTGTTAACCAAGTTGTTGTCTAGTATCAAGCCAAGGGGGAGAAGATGATTGCCTATTTGCGGAAGGAGAAAGAGCTTATTGGCAGGTTCAACAAGTGCGAAGTCACCTTAGTCCCCAAAGTAGAAAATTCTCGAGCAGATGCTCTGGCAAAGCTGGCCACGAAAGCCGACGACGACGTCGCTAAAGAGGTCTTGATTGAATTCTTACTCGAACCTAGCATCAGCTGACCTCGGCCATGCAACATCAGCATCAACCCCCTCTGGGGCAAGGCTGGGCCTGTCTTGAGTAACCTTAGAAAATTCTCCTCAACGAGCTTGAGGAGGGGCGGGAATCTTCTTAACCACCCTCCTCAGTTTCTCCAACTGAGCTGTAGAGGGAAGTTTAATTCTCTTCGACGGGTAGAGCTGGTCAGCTATATCTACAGGAAAATACGCATATATAAATGTGATAGATGAGCTATAGATATCCTAAAGGGGTGGTTAATAGGACAATACCAATTCCTTATAATAAAATGTAAAAAATATATTCTCAATCGCACAAAGTATTAAAACCTTGATTCCAATTAATTCGTAGGACAACCTTCACCTATTATTTTAGGCAAGACAACCTTATTTCACAACGTCCTTAGAATCAATCTTTCAAAATGGCAAAAGGTAGATAATCAAATAAATAAATCACCATAAATGCACAAGGAGTTGTAGTAGTTCAGTATTTAACGCACACCTACTCCACTCCCAAAATTACTAACCTCGTAATTTTGGCTTTTCATTGTATCAAGGTTCTTAAAAGTTCACCTTAATAACCACTTACAATTCTTGTGATTTTCACAAGCTTACCACAAATCAATCCCCTTTGTGATTTTTACGAGCTTACAACAAATCAACCTAAATAACATTTCTGGGTTATCTCAACAAAATTAAATGAAATAAAACAATAACAATACTTATCTTTAAAAGATAGTCACTTAAATGAAATAAAACAATAACAATACAAGTCGAGGTTTCGAGCAGCGATCTTCTTTCTTGAATGTCAATGAAGCAATGTATGCTCAACTGGAAAGAATATAGGGATCTAATATTTCTTAAAAAAATATAAACCCTAACTGTTGCATATTCAATTCTCTATTTCTCAAGTAGAGTATAGATTACTCTATAATTGCATTTAACACTAACTTCAGAAAGAGAATTAAATAAGTTAAATACAAATAATAATTACCACATAGATAGCTTTGGGAAGACCTTATTTTATCTCTCATTTATAGAAGATTTTTCACTGAATTTTGTTGTTAAAATGAATGAGAGAATGTTCTTATTTATAGCCAAAGGGATTGGAAATTTGGTCAGCTTAAAAATAGGTTCGGCTGGCCGGATTCTAACGATTATGTTCCAATGGCTATTAGATTGCGCAGGATAAAATTTATTAAAAATTTGACTGACTCGAACCAAAATTCGGTTGGCTTAATTCAGGGTTTGGCCGGCCGAATCCCTTTAAAACCCGAAATTTCCATTGCTGGAAACTTGACCCAAGACACCTTTGGGCTGGCCCAATGCCAGGTTCAGCTGGCCGAACCCAAGTTGGTTTAGCTAAACTTGCAATAGATTTTCTGCTTTTGTGTTGCTGAAAACTTGCCCGAGGCTGAGGTTAGGTTGGCTGATCCAAATTCGGCTGGCCAAACCAAAAGTTGGGCGGGCCGAACATCAGTGAAATTATACTGTAATTTTTATATTTTAAGTACATAAGGCCATGTTTAAAAAACATCAAACCTAAGTCTTTTCTAGTGTCATACCACCTAATGGCTGGCATACACATATATCTTTAACTTGAAAACATGTCGAGTCTTCTAGTCTTTTGATGTTGAGTCGATCTTCATGAGGTGTCATAGAGAACTGGAGTGTACTAGATATCTAACCATCATTTTGTCTATGAAATTTGACAACTGCTTGTGTGCTTTAAATACAATCACTTAACAAATAACGTACAAACACAAATGACACAAAGTGACTGACCAACTATAATGTACCTATTGAATCAACCACAAATAGGTCGGCCTGGTACAAAGACAGAGGAGTGATCATCCTCCTTCAATCCCTCTTAGCTACACTCCTCTCCTTTGTAAGTTTGACATGGCGAAGTTGTAATTGGGAGAGCTCAGGTTATCCCCAAGGAAGAGCTATAAGAAAGTACGACCAGGGTCAGCGGATGAGAAATAGACTATATATATATATATACAGCTCGATAATTTTTGACTTGGAAAAGCAAAAGCGTGGGTACTTGAGAGCACAGCTTGCTTACCTTAGCCATTGGGGCCTCCCATTCCCCTGATGCAAAGAACCACTTGTCCTTCTAGCCCTTGTTGGAGGACGAGTTGTCGGTGATGAGAGTCTGGTCTTGGTTCACCCAAGAAGAGAAGTAGTACTAGCCCCCAGCACTCGGACTGGCCTTCGCTCTATACAAATACAAGAACTCATCCACGGTTAGCTTGGTATATTCGAGCTGATGCCACAAGATGTATGTGTCGAATATGGCTCGCTAGACGTTGGGAATTAGCTGCCCAGGGGCGAGCCTTAGGCAATGAACGAGCTCCCGAACAATAAGGTGAATGGGAAGCCACAGACCACATTGAAGGGCCATGACATAAATGGGCACCTCACCCGTGCGAGGGTGGCCAGGAATTTCCCCAATCTCAGGAGCTCGTAGCCCCACGGAGTTGCGGATATGGAATTCAGTCTTGATCGAGCCCAAGTCTGCCTCCTGCAGCCTCGATCCAAAAGGACTGACATCCAAGGACGGCCTCCCAACAGACATCAGCAGCGACCTTGCTGGGGCAGACACCACCTCTTCTTACCGGGCTTCCATCGCCAGAGATGGCTCACCCAAGAATGCACCCAGCCGGGAGTCCACGCTTTCCGGGACGGACTCCCCATGAAAGGCACCGGATACAAATGCCCTACCTGAATCGTTTGACATTTACAAAAGATAAAAGAAAACTAAGGAAGAGAGGAGAAAAAGGAATCGTAGAAGAAACGAAAGGCCGGAGAAGGAATGGAGGACTGCCCAGAGAAGTAGGAAAAAGAGAAATCCCAACTCACCGAAAATCGCCTAAGTCTGGTAGCAGGAGGAAGTAAAGGAGGTGAGCGGAGCAAATGAAAGGGTTTAGGGCACCCCTCCCCTATTTATAGCATTTTTAACTGCAGCATTAAATGCACGCATTTAATGCTTTAATTCGAAAAGACGCCTCGATGCACGCCTCTATCCACGTGGCAATTAAGGATTCGTGGGCAAGCCTCACTATCGAAGCAGAGATAGGTGTCCTCCTACCATTCGTAAGGAGACGAGGAGGCGCCGCACGACGCACGCCTCCTCGTATGACCTGTCGTCATCATCACTATATCCTCCCCGGTTCCGAAGCGCACAACCTTTCCTTCTCCCACAATAATGGCAGGGGTGTGCCCTGATTGAGCCGACCTCCCGACCTCTCCCGCGTGAGACCTCGTGCTCGAGCGTCAGTCCAAGGTCTTTTACTTCCTGAGCTCTTGGAGTGCGCTTGGAAGTTGGGGGCTACTGTTATGGGTAAAACTAGATTGACCAAACACTTTGAATAAAATAGAAATAACAAGGGAAATAGCTTGGACGTGAGGTCGGGTATGAGCTCGGCCTTAGACGTTGACCTCATGACCTCCGCGACCAGGCTGAGTGGCGACCACGAATGACAGCCTTGGTCGCCCACTTGATATCTCACAATGTCGACCAAGAAGACGGTTCTATATGCCCACCTCAAGGGTTAACCTCGATTGTTGGCCTCGAGGACCAACTTCGACCAAGGGCCTCAACCATTGACTTAGAGGTCAGCCTCGGCCATCGACTAAGAGGTCGGCATCAACCATCGACTTCAGTCTTAGATACTGACAACTATCGCGAGATAGGAGGGGAGATCCTCTTCGTATATGGAAAGGATTCCTTACGAGATCTTCATCGAGGATCATGCCGAAATAAGCGTGATATATCTGGGAAGAAATCCCTTCAATGATATGCATCTATGTAGCGTATTCACTGCCAAATACGTAGTCAATATCAAAAGGTTATAAATAGGGACCCTCGTTAATAGGAAAAGATATACATAATTACCTTAACTTGACTACGCCAATTGTGTGCTTATTCTTAATGCGCCAATTGTGCGCTTATTCCTACATAGGCATTGGAAGGCCCACGGCTACAACCAGTGCCCATTTGTCCCTTGGTTTTGCAGGTGCACGGTAGGCTATCAGGGTATCCAGATATTGGCATCAACAAAAAACATCCTAAGGCCGACTGGAGTGTCATTTCCCATCCAACCTATGAATTAGGTAGAGAGACCTGGATGAAGGGAAACCATGAATATCGGCATGATCCAAAATTTTCGTGGGCCACAGAGATTTTGATGGTGGACGGCGTGCAATCACCCTGTTTCTTGTGTTCTGGTCCATGAGATTTAAATCTGCCTAATCTTTTGGCTCGTGCATTAAAAGAGCTGACAAAATGGACAGTAGTGGATAAAATACATGTGTTATGATGGGGCGTTCGGACGCGGATTGCGTACTACCCCGCCCGTCCCTACCTCCGAACGGCAGCTCTGTGGGCGGCCCCATCGTGATGTATCTGTACATCCAAGCCGTCTATACCTTTTCTCAGATTATTTTAAGGCATCAAGATAAAAATGAAACAGATCCAACGGTCAGATGGACCACACCACAGATGACTCTTGCATTTAATGAACTGACATTTAATGCTTTGTGCATTTTAATGCAACCAAGCTTATTATTCGGTGTGGTCCACTTGAGCGTTGAATCTGACTCATTTTTGTGCTCATGCCTTAAAATAATATGAGAAAAGGGATTGGCGGCTTGGATGTACAGATACATCACAGTGGGCCCGCCCACAGAACTGCCCGTTCGGAGCTAGAGACGGGCGGGGGTAGTACGCAATCCGCGTCCGGGGCGCCCACAGTGCTTTTTTGGCACCGACCAATACTGCCTCCGCTCCCGGGGGGTCGCCACCGAATCCGAGTCCCATCTGGACGGACGCTGATTGCCTAGAGAGGCTGCCAGTAGCGAGGTCGCCAGTGGACAGTGCTCTGTGTGCCGTACCATGATATGTTTTTATCCACAATCGTAATCTATTTCTCTAACTCATTTTAGGGCATGATCTTAAAATTTGAGACAACGAAATCTCAAATTAACCACGCTACAAGAAAAAAGTGGCAGTAAAACAGTGGCCATCCTTAAAAACTTCCTGAGGGCTATTGTAATGTTTATTTGCCATCGGGCCTATTGATTAAGTCAAACACATCTAGATGAACGGGAAAATGTTTTTAACAGTGAGCGTTCAATCACCACAGGAGATTTGGATCTGCCTCATTTTGGGCTCATGTCATGAAATATTGTGAAAAAAATGGACTAAAACGCATACATCATGGTGCGGCCCACGAAGCACCGTCTGGTAGCTGCTGGCTACTGAGCGTCAGTAGGCAATCTGCGTCCCATCTGGACCATTTATTCAGTGGGTCCCCTCTATTGATGCACCTCACCGAACAGATATACCTTGAAGCTATAGCGGACAGTTTGCACTCAAATGAGGATACTTCTCGTTGAGGCCACGGTGGAGCCCATTACATCCAACCGTCCAGGATTTCTGCACATCCGCTGACATGTAGTGGTACAATCCTGCATGGTCCCGCGGACTACCTACCTTCTCCTTTGTTTTTTAATTATTTACCTTGGGTTGGTGGATGTTCTTTTTCCAGGAGGGCGGAGAAGCGGTATCGAAATACGGACTGAGGAGTCGAGGACTATGCCTGGTCCCAGTTGAGTCGACCGTACACGTGGCAAAAAGCAACGGCGCTGATTTCTGGTCGACTGCTATGGGAAGCCACCCCTCCACTCACTAAAAGCGTTCCTAGACCCTTTTTTTTTTTTACGCCTTTCATCTTGGGAGATGATACGGTAGAACCGTCGGGAAACCAGTCATGGCAGAGCCATCTATCGACCCTACACGTGGTAGTCTAATGTATCAATCAGGACCATCCATCTAATGGGCCCTATCGTGGATGGCCCACAGTTCCAATACGATGTCTATCAGACCACTTTCCCTCACTGAACCTCGACCATCAACCACCTCTGCTAATTATGCTAGTTTGAAAGCTGTTATGTGGTGGTGAGTTGTGCAGGTTAGACCAGATCCACTGGATCATCTCCCGAGTGAATTTTGAGGGATTTTGACCACTGCTTCCCTATTTGCAACAGCAGTAGCTTCCAAAGCTTAAAAAAAAGGCGAAGAAATTAAAAAGTATGTAATGTACATGCTTATGAGAAAAATTAACTGAATATCCACACAAAATCTGTTTTGGTTTTTGAACATTGACAAGGGAAGGGAATCCTCTTTGCATGTCAACCTTTTTCTCAATGGGATTGATATCCAAACCACTCCTTGATTTTGGGAGTCAGGTTCATCTACAATCATCTTGTATGGTTTTAGCACTTGTTTCTATTCATGTGCGACTTGATTGTCTAGGTCAACTTCGATGTGATAAAACGAATCAGTAGATAGGATGTGACTCGGGCCAACGCACCCAGATTCGTCCCAGTTGGGTGAGACTCTTGCCCATATTGACCAATCCTAATTGAGTCGATCCCTTCGACACGTTCCTCTCAATCAATCTCTCCACTTTATTAGGCCTAGTTCAAGCACTTTGTTCCATGTTTATATTGTAAAAAAGTATGGAAATTGACTTAAATAGGTTGATTTTCATGAAAAGTAACAATGTATGCTGATGATTCATCCTTTTTTCACATCCAATGATTTCTACTTTGACCAAGAACATGGTAGTTTTCTATATCCACCTTCATGTGTCACCCCTACTGTTTAAGCACTTTTAACAATTTAGGTCACGCAAAAATTCAAAGTTGTCTAAATTATTTGATGCTTATTTAATTATCTTACTGGCAGATTGGTTGCTATTTGTTGGTTGATTAATAATGAAAAATATCTAATGGACTTATTTCCATAGACTAGTGTCTACAAATCAAAGGTTGCAATTTGAGTATTGGTTTGTAGCTTGACCACAATGCTTTTCACAATTTGGATGTTTTGATTTGAGCTAGCATTTCTAGGTGCCTGCGTATCAAGCATAACATGCAACTGCAGTACCGAAAATAACTTCCCAATGAATAAATGGTATGGAATCCCTATCCTTCAACCTTGTAACCAAAAGTTGTGGAGCCTACCCTCGATATCCACGTGTAACGCCCCGTGTTTTCAGGACTCGAATATATAACCCGTTTCCCAAAAACCTAAGGGTTAGCTTACAAAATCCAGTGTAAATTTGAACCGTTTATCATTAATCAGAGTTAATAGCAACGAAGCTAGAATAAATTATGCATTAAATAAAAACATTTTGATTATCACCGAATTTCTAAATGTGGCGCCCATAAAGGACCTATATAATTCCAAATACAAAGTTCATTAAACAGGAACAAAAATGTATCATTTAATGATGGAGCTCTATATGGGCCATATGGACCCCGTCTAGCTCCCCAGCTACCCGATTTGCGCTAGCAACCCAGTAAACAGCATCAGCTCGCTCTACTCCTGCATCCACTTTTACAGTTTGATAGCGTCAATGGCTATCGCAGTGAGGAGCACCCTCTAAGATTGCACACTCATCATTCATAATCTCATATAGATCGCAAGTCATGAAAATGGATATATTAAACTGGGCACTTTATAATCATGAACATATACTCAAAACTTAGCAAATTAACAGAATCTCATCATAAGCAGAATATGATAGCAATCGCAATATAAATGAATACATCCAGAAAGTCAAACACTCAATCATACGACCTTCTATTGCACCCGAAATCACATTGTACGTGAACTCCGCAAGATGGCTAGAAAATTAATAAGCGAACTTCAGCTCCACCCGAAAATCATGGTACGACTGAACACCATGAGATGACTAGGAAAACAACATACAACCCTCTACTTCACCCGAAAATCATATCGTATGTAGACATTGCGAGGTGGCTAGAAAATCGATAAGCGAACTTCAGCTTTACCTGAAAATCATCATACGACTGAACACCGCAAGATGAAGAGAGTACCAACAAGGGAATTTCGGCGTCATTCAGAAATCGTATGAACTCTGCAAGATGGCTAGAAAATCGATAGGCGAACTTTAGCTCCACCCGGAAATCATAATGAACTTTGTAAGATGACCCGAAAATCAACAAAATGTGCAAATATAACCAATAAGCCACAAAAAGCACCAATAACCAATCCAAGCCATGTAAGGCAAATGTGGATTGCAGGATGATAAGTCCAAGGTAGGTTTCACTCAACTCATTATTTAGGCGCAAGTGGTAACATATAGTTAATTATTACAGGTACATCAAAAGATAGCATGTTATCATCAAATCATCTATGCATGTTATAATTAAAGAGATGTCCATCGTTTAACACATAAATTAATTGTACAAACAAGTTAGCATATTCAATAGTAAGGTAAACAACTCAGTTAGGAGAATCATGCCATTGCTTATATCCAGATTAATAAAATTAAGTGGGAAGCTCAAAGGGTGAGTTTTCACCTTACGTGTCGAGTCACCCATCAGTGTCGCTAGGGAATGTAGGTGTCATTGGAATCAAATCCTACTATACATTGTAAAATTCTACGGTTAGAACCAAGCTTAACACACTATTTATGGTTTAAAGTCCCAACTTAAGACCTAGGTTACTTAGATTTAAGGTTTCATCCTTAGGGTTTATATCTAGATGTTGTACTATGATTTATGTGTGGTTTAGACACAATGTAATAATATGGTTAGTTACAATTTAACGTTAATGATGTATTTTAATTTTTGTGACCCTGGTAATAATAAGTGTTACAATGGTAGTAAAATAGAAAATTTTATTAGTATTTTTAGGTGATGGATACTATGCTAATAACATTAATAATTTCATGGTAATGATATAATTAATATTAGTTAATAAGATCACACCAAAAATCATTTCAGTGAGAGCAAATAGTGTACTCTATTGTTAAGGATGATTTTTAAGAATGAAGAATAAATAACCATTGAAATTTGTATGAAATAACCAATATTAGTATAGGTAATTCACTAATGGCTATTAATAATCCTAATAAATGCTAATTTAATAGTTGTAAGATATTTATTAACATCCATGTTGCGATTAATGTTAGCTAATGTAGCAATAATAATCATCATGATTAGTACAATCTACTATCCAAAGTAAATATTTAGGATGATAAATAAAATACTACCATTTATTAATTGCAATTTGTTTATAATAACTAGTTCTAGCATAATGGTATACTAATGGCTAATAACCTTTAATAATTGAATGTTTATAGGAACACAAATGATAATGCTAAATCAAACCATTTGTTTTGGGAGAGGAAACTTACTCACCTCGTTGACTCGGTTTGAAACCGAGTTGACTCGGCTTCACCTTCTCTCCTCTTCTATTCCTTTTGCTTTCTTTCCCCCTGCCCCATCCAGCAAGGTTGCTGGACCGAAATGACCCACAACATCACTAACCACTCAGCCGAGTCAACTCAACCCTGAGTCGACTCACTCAAAAGCTCTCTCTCTCTCTCTCTCTCCACTCAAAACCATGCACCAGCGGGCCTTTTGGACCGAACCCATGCCCAACTCGGTCCAGCGAGTTGGACTCGCCAGTGGGTCGGGCCGGCTTGATTTGAGCTGGTGCAGCCGTGCACCCCTCATTTCTTCCTTCTTCCATTTTCTTCCTCTTTTCTTCTGCTTCCTCTCTCCCTCTCCGAAGTCCAGCAACACTACTGGACTCGACCCAGTCGTAACCCGACTGAGTCGGGCAGCAGCTTGGTGCGGCGTGACCCGAACTCAAACTCACGCTCCCTCTTCTTCTCTTATTTCTCTCTTTTTCCTTCTTGTTTTCCTTCGTTGGATGGCGGTCATGTGGGTTACACATTGACGGTTTCAGATCTGGAATCCGCAGTCTCACAAGCACCAGTAGTGGTGCAGGTTCGACGTGGAAGATGGTCGAGCTTCAATGGCAGGTTCATATCAGGGGTGCGTTTCTTCGATCCGTCTCTTCTGGGCAGTCCAGATGAATCCCATGGAGCTCCTCGACGCATTAAAACGAAGGTTGGAAATGGTTAGGTTGATGGGTTCGATGTTGGGAGAAACGACCGTTTTTCTCTTTCTTTCTTGAGCGTGGCTGCAAGGAACGGAGAACCCTCTTGCTATAGAGGATCCCCTTTCCTTTGAAACCCTAGACCTCTCAGCACCGTCAGATGAGGGATGGATGGTCTGGATTGAATCTATGGTTGAGAGAAACCGTTGGCGCAATAAAAACCGGCGTCGGTTTCCACTGACAGCCCTAGCCTGCGTGCAACGGACGGTCGGGACGAGCTCATTCCAATGGCTAGGATGAAGGGAGAGCTTTTGACAAGGATCCGTCCAGCGGGAAAGCAAGAAAGCGGATTTCTTACCGTTTTTCGGAAATGGGCGTGCTTCTTAGCCTGATTTGTGGCTGAAATTGTGTGCACAGGAGTGCAGTCCAACAGCTGAAACTGGTCATGGATTGTAGGGTCTTTTATCCTCTTTAATATGAACGGTTTGGATCAAACATGGGACCTAAGGTGGTGGGCCACAAATCCCAGAGGAGGGACCCTGTCCGACCGTCAGTTCTGGCGGAAGAAATTGAAAAAGGAAGGGGGGAAATCCTCCCTCCGGTTTTTCCACTGTCAGACGCGGTCTGACCGGGTCTCCTGGGTCCGGTGCACAGTGAGTGCACGACCATGGTGTACACACACCACATAAAAGTGGGTCCACAAGGTTGGTTAATGAAATCTGGACCGTCCATCAACTCCCATGGGTCCAGGTATGACACCTGACCAAGGATTAGACAGATCCATAGTTTAGGTGGGCCGTATCACTTTATTATGTCCATTAAGTGCCAACCGCCACCAATTCATTAGCGATCCATGGTTCACTTCCGTGATCAAGACCATTCGCCTAACTAGTGAGCCAATCAAGGCCACTACTTATTTTTAAACTGATGTCCTATTACATGGATTAGCCACATGATCAGTCCATGTGCGGGTGGTGCTCACCGCTAAAAACCCTCGCTCCTACTTACGCTCTAACTTACGTTAGATTATTCGAATTGCGTGGGTCCCCTTGTGACAATTTAAAGAATCCACTCCATCTATCCGGTTTGTTACATCATTTTAGGACATGGGGTCAAAATTGAAATAATTCCATTAATAAGGTGGCCCACAAGGTCCAACTGAGTCTCAAAGACATTCACCATCCGGTTTGTTACATCATTTTAGGACATGGGGTTAAAATTGAAATAATTCCATTAATAAGGTGGCCCACAAGGTCCAACTGAGTCTCAAAGACATTCACCGTTGAAAACTTAATTGGAATTCTCGTATGCACGGTGTCATGCACAGGGTATCCTCTTATTTATAACTTTGCCCTTTATTTTTTCAAAGTTTCCACCGTCCGTAACTCACTACTCCATCGTCCAAATGTGATGAGATTTGGTGGGTGGCCTTTATTTTTCGCACTCTTTTCGTTGCCCAAATTTGAGCCTTGATTTCTCGAGGATGACTAAGATGCTCTTTTGACGGTTAATATATTTCAAATTTCTAAAATAATATTTGTACACCTCCGATTGACAAGTTACCGGGCAGTTTGGACCTAAATCCTTAAGATCTTCATGATGATCGGTTTGCCATGATGTTTACATGGCCCATTTGGTGGATCCAAACATGACGGATGGTCAGATGACTTGTTAAAAATAAGAGGAGTTGATGGTTAGCACCCTGGCCATGCATGTCAGTGGATGTACGGTCAGTTTCATAAATGGATGGTTATAAGATGTGTTTCTGGAGTGATTAGGGGTATGACACGTATACTGTTAGATTCGAATAACTTGTTCACATGTGTAAGTTCCTCACAGTGTAATTCTAATGGTGGGTTAAGCATATTCATGTGGGGTAAACAAGATGAACGGGTCAGAATCTCGATTTGATAAGTGTACGAATAGATGTAGAGGCCAAGTAGCTGATTTACTACGATCTAAGGGCTGAAATTCGACGTGTATGGTTAATTTATGATAATTAAGCCTAGTATAAAACTTCACATAAAACGGATCATGGGAACTATGTGATCTAGAATTCAGGGATCTATGTTAATGGCATTTTCATAATTATTGTTGATCTAAGAGTTTTGTAAAATCTAATGGTTCTACATGGTCCTATGCCTATTTATAAACAATTTTTACAAAATGACTCACATCTAACTCATTATAGATAAAGAGTTATTCACCAATTTAGTCAAGGGAAAGTACATATACCAGACCATATGATCAACGGTCGGATGACTTGATTTATATATGGACATCATTTTTAATTGGTCTGATTCATATTAGAGGATGGATGTAGGGTTAGGTTGGCTACATAGGTACCATATATGTGTACATAATAGGTTAAATTCATGGTAACACTTGAGTACTGAAAGTACGGGGTGCTACACCATGTGAATCAACTGTTTTGTCCATCAATTTTGTAAGGTCATGTTAGGATACAAGTCCAAACATTAGTCAGGTTTAAAACTTTAGTGGGCTACGCTGCAAGAAATGGTGGGATGGTGTTGGGGTCCGGTTTGCTTTCTGTCACTAGTAATGTGCATCTACATGCGCCAAAATAAGTACATGTGTCTAATATGGACGTATATAATCAGATTATGAGAAAATCAGTCACTTACTTAGTTCCTTGCATAATTTTATAATGAGTAGGCGATAATCAAATGGTGGGGTTCTTCCTCCAAAGATGGGTTGCTTCATGTCTTCTACAAGAAAGAACTTTTAGAATATTAATGTAATTAAAAAAAAAGAGGAAAAACTCACACTTGATCACTAGGAGCAACTGCAAGAATGCGAAAGAATTGCGTGATATTATAAAGATCAAATCTAGCATGTGGTGTATAGGGATGCACACGGAACCGATGGAACCGGTAAACTGGACAGGAACCAATCAAACTGCACGATTTAGTTCGGTTCTGAAGTGCACTTGTTCGGGTTTCAGTTCCGAAAATCAAAGAACCGGTTAGTTCAATTCAGTTCTCGGTTTGGGGTTCTGTAGAACCAAATCAGATCGTGAACTGAACCTTGGATCAGAACTGAACCCCTCGGTCAATAAATATTTAATTTTTTTAACATAAAAAAGAAAAAAAAAAGTATAATTAGTCTTTATTCTCCCCCTCTTTTATAGCAACTCTTTGTCTCTAAGAACCTTGGACTGGATTCTAAAAAAACCATGCAATTGGGTTGGATTATAAAAATAAATCATGCAATTGGACTGGATTATAAATAGCCCAGAACTGTAAAACCGAACTGGAACCGATGCGGTTTTTTACGGTCCGGTCCCGTTCAGTTTTAGGGTGCAAATGGTCCGGTTCCGGTTCTAGTTTTCTTGGAACCGTTGGGAATGGTTCGCTTCAGGTTTCAACTCAGAATTGGATCAGACCGAACCGTGTGCACCCCTAATGGTGTAGACTTAGATTACAACTAAGTATTGTAGCTAAGAATTACCACTACTTGAATATCGTTGCTCCTAGGATAAGTTGAGATAAAAGATATATATATATATATATATATATATATATATATATATATATATATATATATATTTGTTTGAGTGTGGTTGGAGTTAAATACATTTTTTGGCTTCGTTCTTAAAGGCAAATACGTGTAATCTGTATGGATGAGTGTGTTGCGGTTGCAGGATTTTCTACAGATATGTACGATTGCATTTTAGAAATAGAGCCATAACAAATCAATTGCATTAAAGCGGTCGAGGAAAGTGCAACCGATTGACAGATGGTCAGTGATCAAATTTGCACAATCGCTAAAAAGGTGGCTGAATGGAGACCAAAGGGAGCAAGAACGTGAGAAGCATCTAGAAGCAGAGTAATGGAGATATTGTTATGGTAACCGTTAGAATGTGGAAAGGATCTATAACTGTCGAATCATGGCTATAAATGAAGGAAGCAAAGCAAGTAGAAAGATCGTCTCACACCAACTAAACCAATTAAAGCCAAAATTTATCTTTCAATTATCTTTTAAATTATCTTGTGATATTTAATTCCATAGTGTAATTGTCTTCTTTTCTGATCAAGTAAATTTCTTTTCTTAGTATAATCATTTACTTTCTGCACTTGCTATTTACATTCCTTAGTGTAATTCGTAGTGTCAATGCAGTAGTTGATAATTATAGTTGTAATTGAAACTTCACCCTTCAATGGCCGATAGCGGTTGATTGTAAGTTTTTATGTCTTATTCCATTCTATTTGCATTAAAAAGTCCTTTCGTACGGAAGGCAAATGAGTAATCCATCATCAGAGGACAAACCCCACCCTCTATCTCCTGATTAATTTACACATTGAGTGAGTGGCTGAATAGGCGATCAATCTCTTCAGATCTTGGTTATACTCTATGTCTACTTCGGCGCTTAGGGTCATTGTTGTTCGGTTTGAATTGGAATAACAATCCCAATTCTGGCACACCCGCACTCCACCCGTGCTAGAGAAGGGTTACAAATACCGATAAACAATTTTCTGGCACGCCCGGTGGGACCTTATTCGTTTAAACTACCAGTTTAGTTGTTGCCGAAAATGCATAGAAGAAGTGGTTTAATTGCTGGAACCGAACCTGTAACACCAACCGCACCACCCCCAGGTGATGATGTGTGGGTTCAAGCACCCCCAGGTGAAATTAATTTGAATGTTAACCCAACTAGAAACCAGGATAGGCCATCCACATCCCGTCCCATCCTTTCGGATGAGGTATTGCTGGTACTCTGGGATATTCATATGAGCATCCAAATGATGCAGGAGTGTGGGAGAGCTTAAGCGGAGCAATTCTGTTAACAGGTTGAAAGCATTAATCGTTATATGACCAGCCAAACTAAGACTTTGCAATGACTGTTGGCCGTAATGACAGAGTGAAGACAGTCAACACAGCAACACAATGGGAGCTCGGTCGGTGATGCTATCCCATTCCCATCGACACCACCGTTGCAGCCCAGCTCACCACCAATTCCTCCCCTAAAGGTCAGGAATGTGCCACCTCATAAGGAGATTAGGCAACCTAAGCGGGAATTAGAGATTTTGAAAATAGAAATCAAGGACCACTAGTTGGGTTCCACCCACTGCAAGGTCCTAGGTTTTAGGAGAATTTTAATCGATTCAGTCTGGATCATCCGCCAGCCGTGGAGCCTCAACGGATTGATCGTGACCAAACATTGCAACTTGTGCAAGAGGTTGCTGTCCAAGTGTTAGGCCGCAACGCTATTCCCACATATCATAAACCATACCTTGAATGGGTAGACCGACAACACCTATTGCCGAGGAACTATCAATCGAATTTTACCTTATATTTTGGCGAGCACAATCAGTCAACCATCAAACATGTCAGCTGGTTCACCATGTAATGTGGTTAATTAGTCAATAATGATTATTATAAACTATAGTTATTCAATCATTCATTGACTGCCACAGCCTTTACATGGTATTTGAACCTATTGTTCAATACACAGCTGGCAAGAATTAGAAGAGAAATTCCATGCCCAATTTTTCTCCAAGAACAGGAACATAACCATGGCCGATCTCGTACGATTCTGGCAGCTGCTTGGGGAACTGTGCGAAAGTTATATTATGTGATTCAAGTGGGTGAAGAGCCATTGTAAGGTAGTCATGACCGAGGCTGAATTCGTGCAACTTGCACAAGACGGTCCAGAGTACAAACTTCGCAAAAAGTTTATAAGCATGGAATTTGCTGATTTATATGACCTTACTAAGAATGTTTCTCGTTATGAGGAATTGCTTCAGGAGGGGGGCAGACGAGCAAATTTTTCAGTAGGAATGTATTACAATGATCTTAATTATGAAAATGTGATTGCGAAAATAATGGCTAAAAAGCCATTGGTATGCTTGACATTGGTCAAGGCAGAATCGACTACCCCAACTACACAGAAGGCTTAGAAAGTATATACTTTTGATATCACTCGGGCCAAAGAAATCATTGATTTCATGTTGGAAGCAAAGTTTATAAAGGTTCCTATTAATCATAAAATACCTACGGTCAATGAATTACCAAAGGTCAAGTATTGCAAATGGGATGGGTCTCAATCTCATTCCACTAACAAATGTGTTATTTTCAGGAATCTCATTCAAGATCACATTGACCACGAATTGTTAAAATTTTTGAAAAAGGAGAAGGAATGTCATGCCCTAAACTCAGGAACCGGGCTCACTCATAGTTCCCGGTCGCCGAATCAAGTGCTAACAGCCTCCGTAATATCCCATTCTTAGCTCTCAGCTCCCATGTGCTAGGTTCCGATCCTGGGATCCTACAAAAAGGATTTTTAGGGCGCTTTTTTTTGTAAAGGAGCATAATCACAAGTGTACCCAAGTCACAAAACATCATCACCACATATCCACTAATATAATCTTTGAGTACAGTGCTGAAAGGAAAATACATGATATAATAAAACTTCAAAAGATCAAGCACGAGCTCCTGCCTCAATGTTGTTACGGTCTACCATAACCTACACATAACGAATGTGCATTAGCTTAATACGAAGCTTAGAGAGTTTGTGCGTGTGTGTGCAATGCATGTGCCAAACATACAAATGTCAGAGTAAGCGGAATGATGGAGGCCAAACTAGCAAGTCCAAAAATGCCATCAACCTTATCTGGCTATGCGATGCAAAGACATATTGGGAGAAATGTCATATGCTGAGGATGCAATGCAATATGCAAATCCTAATGTCTAATCCACATCTCAGTACAATTCTCATCTGGAATCATCGGGGTCTAATACACTCTGACACTTGCATGTCGCCCCATCGTGCGCTTGACACAACGAGTGGAAGAGACCTCACTATCTGCCTTGTCAGTGGTATGTCAATCCCCACCTGGCTCTCCAATAGCGGATCCATTTCATGAGCTAGTTAGACTCAACCTAGCATATAGCCCCCTTCACCTGGCGGATAAGGTTACACCCCCTTCCAACTGACCACAACACGGTGGGAGATACAGCTTACTGGTATTTGGCACTCGGGCACTCATATTATCCACTCGGTCTCGAAGTTGGAGCATCTTGTTGAACCACATGGTTTATGGACTTTCACCCAGGGACATCCTACGTGCCCAGTAAATGTAACCAGATTTTTGATGTCCATACTCAAACTGTTAACCACGATAATCCTGTGGTGGCCACAAGCTTAATGTCGTTAGGGTGTGGATGCAAATGCATCATGCAATGAGTGAATGCATGAGACCATCATTCGAGTCATGCATACATACAAGGCGGCCTCACCTCTTATGGGTCCCCTGAAAATGCCCAAAGTTGTAAAGTCGTCAATTCATCCTTGCCACGTATAGGTAAGCCAAAAATCATGAATTAGCCATCATCCAAGTCATGCACACATGATGCAAATTAGATATGATAACATACGATCATAACCACTATGCATGAAGTATGTAATACTATATTAAGCACAAAGCAAGGTTAAATTAATATAAAGTAATGTTAACTCAAATGTAAAAGCAATGCTACATTTAACATAAAATAGTGTTGTATCAATATAAAGAAAGCACCATATCAACATAAAGGAAGTGTTATAGCAATCACAAGCGTAAACATCACATAAATTACTAAGGTACATAAATTATCAAGGAAATATTGTACCAACACACATGTAAAATATCGCACCACATGATAATAGAAATTCATCATTCATAACGGGTGGGACCTACTTAAAAACCAAGTTTATCGAGGCTTATAGGGCTATACTTAAGTGGTCTTTCAAGATAATGAGCCCACTCAGCAAGTCCGCACCTAAGCAGCTTTTCAAAATTTTTAAAATTTTTTATGAAATTAAGTGATTTTATAGATAATTTATATATTAGAATGTAACGCCCTGAGATTCGGGGGTCGAGCATAACTCAGCTCCCGAGTTTCAAAACATCACTTATGTACATAGAATGATAAGATACTTAATTGTTGAAGATTTTTGAACTTGAATTATAGTTAATTGATAGATTTCAAGGTTAAGTTTGAGTTATTAATTCATAATTAGAAGTTTTTAAACATTGATTGAGTAATGATTTCACATATCCAATATAGTTTACATACTAAAGTTTAAGTTTGATATTGAATTGTTAACTTGATGATTATAGAGAATGATAAGAACTAAACCTGGAGAATTTGTCCATCATTTCAATAAAAAGAATTGAAAAAGGAAAGAAAGAAAGAGGTAATACCCAGCTAAAAAAACAGTCGTCGTCGAAAAGGGCTACCTATCAAAGTTCATTAAGGATTGTTTAAAAGAAGAAAAAGATGAAAATAGTGTGAAAGTCATCTATGGAAAAATCAAAAGGTGGAAGAATAGAAGGTTGAATTGTAAGGCAAGTTTTGGTTATCTTGAACTCTATTGATTATCAATGTTATCATGAAAGTATATAACTGAACCTTTGGTTGTGATAAGTTTAGACTTCATTATGAACCCATAGAACTTAATGTTTAGAATTGTTCTAATTAGAGGACTAATGCTTTGAACTTGATTAGGAAATTTACCAAGTACTAGAGTTTAAGAGAAAGTATTACTTAACATTAATGTATTTTAGATTTCTATAATCTGGATTATTTTTAGAACCGCTTGAGATTATGAAAATTATGATTTGTTTTCGAACTATCTTTCGTATGTTTTGCTTGAGACTAGCAAAATGCTGGTTAGGGGGGTTGTCTTGAGACTCAAATATTGCATATTTAACCCTTCAATTACATTAGCTTTCCTGGCATATTAGTGTTAACTCAATTTAATTATGTGTTTTTTCCATGCAAGGTGATTCGGAAGACTTTTGAATATGCGCTTGAAAGGATGGATTTAGAGCTCAAAAGAAGATAACGAAGAATTTGATATTTGGAAGTCATTAATGAATAATTAATATGCCAAAGATCCAAAGAAACCAAGTGAGAAATGAAGAGAATTGAAGATTTGAAATGAAGGAAAGGAATCCTGAAAATTGGCCAAAAAAAAAAAATCATATTTTGAAATTCTAAGTCTAAAAAGAGAAAGTCCTGAAATAATTCCAAAAATAAACTTCGATAACATTAAAGTTACTTTAATGGCATCAATAATTTAGAAATTTCAGGCTCAAGTCACTGGATAATTATGGATGATTTTCGATGACATCGAAGACAGTTCGATGCCATCGAAAGTGCAATCAAAGACCTCCTCAATGTTATTGAAGTTGCCATCGAAGATGCACAAAGTGCGTAAATTTGAGGCAGTTTGCGAACTATTCCAAGGCGGTGCGAAAGTTTGAGTTTTAAAAACTATTTAAAGGAGTCCTTAGGATATTCCAAATAATCTTATAGGGTTTGGAAAGGGAGAGAAGGCCTAAGTGGAGCGCCGACAACGTTCTTCCACTTTGATTTCTTCATAGGTTCTAGTTGATCTTTTTATTTTTCTTCTAGGATGTTAGTCTTCTCGTGCTAATATCTTAGATAAGGCTAAGGGATGAAGCTTATAGTTATTCTTAATGTTTAATTTGCTTTAATTCAAGTATATGTTGAACTTCCATTAAGTTTTAGTTTAAATAAAGATATATTTCTAGATTTCTATGATTTGTTGTGACTAAAATTATAATACATGTTGTGAAAGCTTTCGATATGATCTTATTGGCTTTGGAATTGTGTGATTTATAAAAGTCGTTGTTCACCATCATTTATGGGCATGGTGGATGATTGAATTCCCTACAATCATTTTAATTAGATGGATATTTGGGAACTACACTAATGAAAGCTCAAAATCCCATAATGTTTTAACTACTCCATCATCCGATTGGATAGGATAGGACTTCGATTCCAATCGAGTTATCATTGAATCAAATAGATTGAATATTAAGATTGATATAGGTGGATTCATGGATCCTTAGTCTTTTTCTTTATCAATTAAAATATTTTTCTTCATCGCTATATTAAAAACTTAGACAACCAAGTTAGATTTAGATTAGTTCTATACCATATTCCCCATTCCTTGAGGATTTAACCTCGTTCTCATCAAGTTATTGCTATATTATAACCCTACACTTGGGGTTGTGAACAACTAGCTCCCTCGTGGGAGACTTTTAATATGTCCCACGCTTCCTTCCCCATTTCATATATGCATATACGTTTAAATTCATCGGGAGAAACCACACAGTAAATAGCATTGAGAGCTTTAATATTTTATGTATATCATGTTTTTTCATTAGCACTCCATTTGAATTTATCTTTGGGAGCGCTAATAGTTTTACCATCAATCAAGATTGTTCCATGGGCATCATCCGTCCTTGTTCGACAATTGCCCAAACCATAGGGTTAAAGGATCTTAGAAAGATCCCCATTCTAGCATTTCAATAGGCATTGTTAGACCCGTTAAAATATAGTGGTCATGTAACAGCACATACCTCTTGAGTAGACATCATTTTTAACCCCCTTTAGATCTCACTCTGGGTGGTTAATGTTCATAACCCCAAGTGTAGGGTTGCGATGTAGTAATAACTCAATAAGACCGAGGTTGAATCCATAGGGACTAAATTTATACGTATTTTGAAAATAATTAGAACTAGAACGAGAAAAAGATCTAAATTGAAATCTGAATAATTGAGAGTAATGGTGAATCATGTTGATTACAACTTATGATTTTAAAGGTGGGAATTAGGCTGCCAAGGATCAACTTGTATCTATCAAGATGTTACCTTAGTTTATTCAAGGAACACAATTGGAATTAGAGTCTTATTCTATCCAATTGGAAGATTAAATAATTTAAATCAAATTTGAACTTTTCATTGACTTAGTTCTCAATGGAGGAGAATTGTGATGATTAATTGGAAGGGATTCCATCATCCTACCATGTCATGCCCCAAACTCGAAAATCGAGCTCACAAAATTCCTGATTACCGAATCCGGTGCTGACAGCCTCTGTAGTACCCCATTCTCGGCTCCTAGCTCCCATACGCCAGATTCCGATCCTGGGATCCTACAAGGAGGATTTTTCAACGTACATTTTCTCATAAGAAACATAACCACAAGTATACCCAAATCACAAAGGCAACATCATCATCACATATCCACTAATATAAATATTTGAATATAATGTCGAAAGAGAAATACATATGTCAAAACCAAAGCTCCAAAAGTCCGCTGCGTGCTCCAAGCTCCACGTTCCTACAACCTAACGCCACCTGCACACATCTATCGTGCATAAGCTTATAAAAAGCTTAGAGGGTGGTGTAAGTGTGTGAACAAGGTAGTTGTTAAGTATACAATATAGGTCCATAAATCATATGATATCAGAAATACTAGCAAGATCATAAATCATACGATAATAGAATAAGCTAAAATGCTGGTAATCTATAAATCCATGAATGCTATTAGTCGTACCAAGGCTATGTGATGTAAAAGCGTAATAAGCCAATATCCTATACTGAAAATGTAAATCAAAATACAACTCCTGCTAAGTCCGTCTAGGCCATATAAGTACTGAAACATAACAACCTAAAATGCCATATGCCGCGGATGTAATGCATATGCGATGCGAATGAAATGACCAAGCTGGAGTGTGAAGTCGGGATGATAGTATGTAGTATCGCAGGCTATTGGGTCCATCACAAGGGAATTCTATCCAAACCAGTCCCATACCTAAATTTAGATAGTCAGACACAATATGGTAAACTCCGATCTCAGGTTAGTTGGGCTCCTAACCAAAATCCTGTCCATTGCGAAGGTACACATATCAAAGTAGTTGCGCAACACCAACCCGAGTGGATGGTGAATGAATGAATGAATGAGTATGCAACTCCTTCTCAATAAGTCCATATATCAGTACGGTTCTTCTCTGGAAAATCACCGGGGTTTATTACACTCCAAACAAGATTATCGCCCCATCGTGCGCAACAAGGTGAGTGGAAGAGACCTCACTATCCGCCTAACAATATCAGGCCCAGCTTGTCGATAGAGAACCCATTCCTCGAGCTGGTCAAACTCAACCTAACTTTGCCCCCCTCCTCTCAGGCAGGGAAGGTCGTACCCCCTTCCAACCGACCACCACACAGTGGGAGATGTGGCCTAATGGTATATGACCCTCATGTGCTCATGCATCCACTCTGTTTAGATGTTGGAGCAACCTCTGGAACCAAGAGGGTTTAGGAAATTTTACCTAGGGATATCTATAATACCCCATATAAAATAGATTTTTGGTGTCCCATTTAGCCACCCACGATATGCCTGTGGAGGTTACGACCATGATATCGTTAGGGTGTACGATGGTCACGTCACACAAATGCGAGATGCATGAGTCACATACTCCAATCATGCATCAATCCTTCGCATACCGAGTGCTCATGTGGGGCAACTCTGTCTATTAAGGACTCCTAGGAACAACCTGCCCTATGGCATATGCAATTGTAACATCTCGAAAAAATCCATACAAAAACCCGAGTACTGCCTTAGGCAGAAATCCTTAAGAACCGAATTCTTTAGGAATTAAAAGAAAATTAATTAAGTGCTGAACTAAATAATCGATGGATTTAGTTTGAACCACTATTGATATAAATGGAAAGACCTAAAACCATTAAAATTGCTAGCTCAACATTACTTGAAACCCTAAGAGAAATTCCAAAACCCAGTTGCTCTTGAGAGCACCTTAAAACTCCATATTGGACTTAGACCGCAGGTCGAAAGTCTGATGACAACGAAACTATAGGGTTATGACCGTCATATTGGGCTTGACAACCATGGTGGGAATCGAGCCCAAATAGTATCCAGATATGCACAATTTGAGCCTTGAGTGAAGTGTGTGAGAAATGCGAATATCTTTAGAAACTGACTTGAAACTTAAGTGATTTGGACCATTTGCTTGCGGGTGAAAGTGAAGACTTCAGACCGTCAGATTCTGACTAAACTTCACCCATGGGTCAAGGAAATTTCCCTACACCAATTGGTATACTTATGGCACTGATCGAGGAACGGCAGCCGTTGATCTGATACAGGTCCTTCACGACCGATCCGTTTGTCAGATCGCACCATAAACACAGTCCTGGGGTAGACCCATTGTCAGGGAACTTTCTCCATGACTTAGGTGGGAAATGGACCTTACTAAGGGCCCTGTTTGTTAAAAATAGTCATCCTTTGGCTGTAACCTAAGTATACCATGGCCTCGGGGCCATTGACATCACTTCTGGGCCTATAGAAGGACCTTAAACCACCCCTCTCTCATTCCATACGAATTTCTCTAACCCTAGGAGAGAGAAGAGAGAAAAGACTAGAAAAGAGTGAGGAGAAGAGAGTGAGATAGGGAGATCATTGCTGGGATTCTTTCCCACAACTCCATGCCTCGACTTACCACCCTACCTCACTACACGTTTATCTTCGATTACAATTTAGGTAAGAAATCCTAACCCTAATCTTATTTTAGGAATCCAAATAGAGGAATCGACGAAATAGCTAACCTATTTCGTGATTTAGGTAACCATTGTTCTGTAGACGGGAGCGTAGGATTCAAACTGAGTTCGAATCGAGCAAACCGACGAAAGGTGTGGACTATAAATGTTTAGGTTATGGTTTTCAAGGCTTTCAATGTCAATAATGATTTATGTCTGACTTGATTGCTGCCATATGACCCTAGTTATGATGTGTTCGATAAATTGTAATGTGTGTGAACTATGTGAATATATAATGCATTTCATGTGTTTGTTGAAATGTTTGAATGAAATTGAAATTATGATTTGTGCTTTCCATGACTATTAATCTAGATTTCATGTTTTTTGTATGTATGACAACTCCTTTATGAAAGGATTTGCCATAATATATGTTATAACTAATTTAGTTCATGTATGTAGTAAGGTGTAGTCTAAGTGTTTGATAAAATGTCTGAATGAGAAATTGTTTGATGAATCGCTTTTAATAAGGGCATTGAGATGGGATTCTCAACTACCTTATCCATATTTATAGTTTCCTTCATATAATATAAATTGCTACTACGTGATTTATAGATGTAATGCATACTTATAACAACATGTTCAACATGTTTGATAAAATGCTCAAATGAGAATTATGTTTGGATTGTTGTTAAATACCGTTATGAGTATCATATGTGACTACCTATCACATTTGAGTATGATTGGGACTGCTACATAGTCCAGGAAATTAGTAACGGTTCCCGATTGAGTGGCTGGACTAGTTTCACCATATTGGATATGTTCAATGAATTGAGCCGTACGGTGATTGTCGACAGTGGTCAGGCCATGTGGAGTACTTACACACTCCATGTCGATTAATTCAGTGTGCACTCGTACCAATTAAACTTGTCAAATAACCCGATTGGCCAATTGTGTGTTTACCATGTATGGACGCTATTGCTTGAATCTAAGATATTCCCGTCATTGCAAAGACCCGTTTCAACTATGTTACTATGACTTGCTAAGACTCATGAGCCGGACATGGTGGTATGGGACACCGTAGTCGAGCTGTCGGCCTATGCTGGGTTGACGAGCCTCCCCGTAGTGACCAGTGAGCAACTCAAACTCGTGAGCTGAATATGGTGGTATGGGACATTGTATTCGAGCTGTCGGCCTACGTTGAGGTGATGAGCCTTCCCGTAGTGACCTCGAGTATAAATTAGACCTACGCTGAGGTGACGAGCCTCCCCGTAGTGAGCTCGAGTGTAAACTCTTGAACTTGCCTATCCACTGCTTCTCATTAGGAGTGATGCCCTATAACTTGTCTATCGTATGTGATTAACTAGGATTGACGACCCTAGATGGATCTTTTGTTTAGGTTAATGATATAAAGGGAGGTACCTTAGCTTCCCGAATCTACTGTATGAGTAAGCTTAATCAATTACTTGGCTAACACGACCATGCACCGCATTGCATGTGCTTTGGCGAGGAAGCGCATGTTTAGGGAGTTTACCATGCGCGATCGTGAGATGAAGTCGCCGAGGGAGTGCGGGTGAGGGCATGCATCATTACTACATATCATTCTTGCATTAACAAGAGTAATTAGGAAGTGATTGCCATGCGCGATCATAATTAGGAGGTGATTGCTATATTGCTTTATCATTACTGCTTGATTGAATTGATAATATGTTAACCATTGCCTTATAGTACCACTGAGTTGATTACTCACTCCCATTCTAGGACGGTCTTTTAAAACACCAACTAGACTCTGATTTAGATGCAGGTTCCGATGAGGCTTACGCAATGAAGCTAGATTTCTTAGACGAGGATGAGGTGTTCTCCTACGTGTAGCTTTCAGGCGAGTCTATATAGACCTAGAGCAGTGTCGCAGGGATTTTAGGGATCCCAAGTTCCACCAACGGGCAAAATTAACTATTGAAATGTGACACGTACGCGTCTGAGATCATGTGAAATGATCTCAATTCTTCTTTTGACCATCAATCGATGGGTTTAAACTATTAGTCGGTGAATCCCAAACTTAAATCACGTAAAAGGCGTGAATATGTACAAAATGGGCTGAGAAAATGCATTTCACGGGCATGGGAGCCCATACCATTAAATCCGGTGGGACCTAGGGCGTCCCCCACACTTTTTTGTCACCCCGAGAGGGGGAGGCCACCTCCCCAGTGGGCGACACTGCCACTAGTCTAGGGGACCGCAGTGGCACTGCCCGGTCGAAAGCGCGCCTCGCCCACCTCCAGCGGGCCTGCGGTTGCGGCGGCTCACTACCCTCCACACGCACACGTGGGCCGTTTTCATGTGAGACCACCCCATTTGGGTCCCCTTTGCTCCCCTTTGTCCATTTCACCCCCCTCCTAGCTCTCAAAATCCCTCTAAAACCTCATTTTCCCTCTCAAATCTCCCTTCCATATACACCAAGCTTCATCTCCTTCAATATCTTGCACCTACCACCACCATTTCCTCAAAACCCCTCTCATACAACTCTCCATCTTCCCATTTCCTACCTATTTGAGCACAAAAGCTCTCTTTTGTGTCTCGTAGCCCTCCAAATCCACAAACCCATCTCACCTTTCAAGTTTTTTTTTCCAACCCCATGGCTCTTTTTGAGCTAGTTGCTACTATCTTCTCCCTCTTCACACTCCTTTCCCTTATGGGGAAGAAGAGGGCATCCGCGGATGAAGTCGGGCCAAGCCGCCCAACCTGTTCGAGAAGAAGATGGGCGTCGAAGCAAGCATGAGCATCGAACGAGAGAGAAAGTCAAAGCGGGACCTTGACCCGCGGATTCCCATTAAAAGATCGCTGCTAACAGGTGTCGAATTAGGTAGGTTCCGTAACTGAAAAGTAATATTCGAGGCTCATGTGGATGAAAGGCTTTTCGGGTTGTACCCAGTGATGGACATGCTGCTGGAAAATGGATGGGGTCCCATATTTGAGGAAAATACCCATACGAGTGAAGGAGCAGTGTGTGCCTTCTATGCTCATATACGGGACCCACCTACTATCCCTTTGGGTAGAGAAGAGGCCATAGTCAATGTAGACATGATAGCTCGTATCATGGGTATGGAACGTGGTCTAGTACATGCTAGCGAGACAAATCTTACCAGTGAACGAGAAAGAAATCGCCGCACACGTTTCCTTTGCGACTAGCTTGAGCGGTGGAGGAGAGGAAATAGCCTTGCATCGACCAAAATGACAAATGACTTCCGCTTGCTCCACCACATAGTTACATATAACGTATATCCCAGGTGGAGTAACTGTACGGAGTGTACTCGACTCATGGTGGATTTCCTATATAGAGCTGGTCAGGGATACAAGCTATGCCTGCTTACATTCGTATTGTCTTAAATTATGGGTACTGCACAATATACATGGGGAGATGCCTCACTTCCCTCCTATCGACTTATTTGTAAGATTGCCCAAAATTTCGGGTTCCGATTCCATATGGAGAACCATGCCCTGATCCATATCATCAGTGACACTACGCTAACAATATGGGCATAGACCCTAGGCAGTGACAAGTAAGGCATGATGAGTACGGGGATGAAATAGAAGAGGAAAGTGAAGAGGAAGAAAGTAGTGAAGATGAGGAGGAAAATGAAATAGAGGAAGAGAGTGAAAAGGAAGGAAGTGTGGAGGAAGGCAGTGATGAAGAGGGAAGTGATGAGGAAGAACAGGAAGAGGAAGAAGATGAGGCCCGAGATCTGCGTAGGGAGCCTGCTACTACTACACATGAAGACTGCCATGATCGGGCTGCCTTGGAAGCCCGCATGGCTTAGATTGAAGGGAATCAGGCTGCCTTGAGTCAGGAAATCAAGGAGACCCAGGCCGAATTGAAGCAAAAGCTTGAAGAGAATTAGGCTTATTTGAAATAGAAATTTAAGAAGAAGTCTCTCACCTTGAAGACTCTCCTATGCTGTATGCAGGATAAGGGTGAGCCTCTACCTTCGCCAGAGTCAGAGGACTAGACTCATGTTGCAGTCGTCTTTTGGTTTTCTTTGTTTCTTGCTTTTTATGTAATGGCCTTGGTAGGCTTAGTTTTATGTTGGATTAGTTGGTGTGAAACTTCTACTAGATTAGCTCACATGCATCTTCTGTCATGATTCATGTAATACTACATCTCATGTATTGTGGCAATTTTTGGTTAAATGAAATGCATGAAGCTCTTTTGAATTGGAATGTGTAGAATGTTTGGAAAATTGAGTAATGTTATTCTAAATCTTATACGTGTTGTAACCTATGTTGTATATAGGGAATGCCTCCGAAGACCACTCGGAATATAATACGTCTTGCACTTGGCGGATCGATTGATGGGGCACCTCCCCTAAGCGATAGCCATATGGACCCCAGCTTGGGCCTGGATAGTGACACCATGCTAGATTCATAGCCGACCACTGGCCCCACCAATGGGCCAGCACCTTATGTACCACCGGTTTCAGAACAGAACCGTGCGTCCTCATCGGCGCCACACATACCTCAGGCGGCTCCTCCCCCTGATAGGTTAGAGTAGATGATATTTTTGATGTAACATCAATAATAATTTTTAGCCACTATTGCGGGGGCCATTGCTCAGAATATGAATATGGTCCTGCTTGCACCACCTGTGCAGCCTGCTGAAAATATGAATACCAGTGGCCTTTTTCAGTGCTTCCAGCGTTTCTGTCCTCCACCTTTGCAAGCACTCACAGGCCCAAGGAAGCTGAATACTGGCTAGGTCGCATCTCTAAGATGCTGAAACCTCTGCACTGCACTGAGGCAGAACAAGTTGAGCTGGTCACGTATATGTTCGAGAAGGAGGCTACTCTATGGTGGGACAGCATCCTACGAACAGTCCCCACAAGACACGTGTGGACATGTGATGCATTTGAGACTCACTTCCATGGAAAGTATTTCCCCCTCACTTACCATAATGAAAAGGAGGGTGAGTTCCTTTGCCTTCAACAGGGAGGGATGACCATGGCTGAGTACGAGAACCGCTTCACAGAGCTAGCCAAATATGCTCCTTTGATCCTAGCAAATGAGCTGATGAAAATGCAACATTTTTCAGATGATTTACGGCTCGATATTCGCATGAAGATGTGTTGTGCTAGCATTCCTAACTATGCTGAGCTAGTGAACATGTCTCTGCGATCTGAGTAGGATGGAGACAGGCTGTCTCGTACACGTTTACCGGTGGGCCCGAGGCCTCAACCTGATTTGCTGAACTGACCATTCCTCGGTAAGAGGCCACACACCGATTCGCCTGTTAGGCTTACGGTTCCACAGACCCAGCCGAGGCGATCAGATCTGTGGTGCACCTACTATAAGATGATGGGCCATATAGACACCTACTACTTTACTATGATGAGGGACAATGGCTTTACGCCACCTCAGAAGATCAACCATCAACAACCACAAGCTATATCAGCTCTGCCTCTACAATCGGCACCTCCAGCACAACCATTTTACTGACCACCAGTACCTCGAAATAGGTTGCCTTAATGACCTATGGCAGTGCAACCGAATCATCCTCAATAAGCACGTGTACATACACTAGTAGCTGGTGCATCTGAGACAAAATGCAGTGCCCTTAGCCTTTGAAGTCACTGCCCACATCCAAGGTACACCTATTTTTCTGTTGGTGGATACCGGGTCCACCACTTTAATAGTGTCATGCGCAGTAGTTGAGCAACTAGTGCTGAAAACTACTCCTATGATTGGGGTGAGACTCCTTACCGCCATAGGGACCTTCTCAGATGCTACTAAGATTTGTAAAGATTGTTTCGATAGACTTAGGAAGCAAAATGGTGTGCATTGACCTGATTGTCACTCCACTGCATCATTACAACATCATCTTTGGCATAAATTGACTCATCGAAATGAAAGTAGAGATCAATTACGATAATAGATTGGTGACAGCCCATGCACCTGAGGGCATGACCTTTACTTTCCCAATACAGGTCAGTTGGCCCTACCGTATAAGTTGTTACGTTTCCTTATTAGAGAATGTTGATGGCCCAACACCTGGGGACATGCCTGTAGTCCAAGATTTCACGGACTTGTTCAGAACGATACGTGAACTACCTCCTCCGCGTGAGATCGACTTTACTATCGACCTTGTGCCTGGTGCGACACCCATTTCTCTACTGACATATCGCATGCCTCCATGTGAAATAGAGGAGTTGAGGAGATAGATTGATGATCTGTTGGATGTAGGTTTTATATGGCCTAGTGTATCCCTTTGGGGAGCACCGGTATTATTTGTAAAGAAGAAAGACAGATCGCTGTGATTGTGTATTGATTATCGCAGGTTGAACCAAGTGACAGTGAAGAACAAGTATCCTTTGCCTAGGATAGATGATCTGTTCGACCAGTTGAAAGGGGCATATTATTTCTCCAAGATCGACTTGCAGTTAGGGTATCATCAATTGTGTGTTAGGGATGAAGACGTGCAGAAAATAACATTCAGGACTAGTTTTGGGCTCTATGAATTTCTCATGATGTCGTTCGAGCTTACGAATGCACCGGCTGTGTTAATGGACCTCATGAACCGGGTGTTTTGGCCGTATTTATACCGGTTCGTCATCGTATTTATAGATGACAATTTGATATACTCCAAGCGTCGAAAGGATCATAAAGAGCACCTACGAGCAGTCTTCGATACTCTCCGGGAGAATTAGTTATTTGCTTAGTATCGAAAATGCGACTTCTAGAAGGATGAAGTCAAGTTTCTAGGACACGTGGTGTCCAAGGAAGGTATTGCCGTGGACCTCGCTAAGGTGACCGCAGTACAAGACTAGTAACAGCCCAATTTAGTTACAGAAGTGAGGAGTTTTCTTAGACTTATTGGCTACAATTGTTGTTTCATCAAAGACTTTTCCAAAATAGACAGACCATTGTCTCAACTCACTCGAAAGGATCTTAAGTTTACATGGAATAAGAAGGCAGAAGCAGCCTTTCAGGAGTTGAAGGACAAGCTGATATCCACACCCGTGCTAGTATTGCCAGAGCAAGGGGTCAAATATACTATTACACCGACACGTCTTGTGTTGGTTTGGGATGTATTCTTATGCAGAAGGATAGGGTGATTGCCTATGCCTTGCGATAGTTGAGGAAGTATGAAGAAAACTACCCCACGCATGACCTGGAATTGGTAGCAGTTATCTTCGCATTAAAGCTCTGGAGACATTACCTCTAAGGAGAGGAGTTCGAGCTCTTTTGCGACCACAAGAACCTCAAGTACATATTCACATAGAGAGACTTGAATATGAGGCAACGACGTTGGATGGAAACTTTGAAAGACTTTAAGTTTGAGGTCTCCTACCATCCTGGCAAGGCCAACCTTGTGGCAGATGTGTTGAGCCGCAAGAAGACAATAGAATTTGCAGCTTCGTTGATGGTAGAAGAATTGAATATGGTAGAGTTTATGCGAGACTTCGAATAAAAGCTTACAGTAGAGGAGCCCTTCGTGAGCGTCACACATTTCCGTGTACAGCCACTCATTGATGACCGAATCATTGTGACTCAAAAGGAAGATGAACTGTTGGTGAAGATGAGAGAACGAGTGAGTGACAGTGAAGACTCTGAAAGGAGGATTGGCTTTGATAGAGGTTTTAGATATTGTGTTCATTTATGTGTCTCAAATCTCCATGACTTGAGAAAGGAAGTTCTGGACGCCACTCACAATTCATGGATGGCAATGCATCTAGGCAGTACGAAGATATACAGAGACATGAAGCGTTCGTACTGGTGGGACAACATGAAGGCTCACATAGCATATTATGTATCCCGTTGTCTCACATACCAGTAAGTTAAGGCCAAGTATCACCGACCTCCTGGTTTACTTCAGCTCATGCCCATAGCTGAATGGAAGTGGGATTTCATATCTATGGATTTCATTTTTGGATTACCGAAGACAAGGAAGGGGCATGACTCAGTTTAGGTGATCGTGGACCGATTGATGAAATCGGCTCATTTCCTCCCGATTAGAATTTCTAATCCGGCAGATGATCTAGCCAAGCTGTACATTAAGGAGATTGTAAGGCTGCATGAAGTTCCTATGGATCGAGACACGTGATTCACGTCCATTTTCAGGACTCAAATTCAGGAAGCAATGGGAGTGAAACTGAAGTTTAGTACCATGTTCCACCCATAGACCGATGGGCAGATGGAACGGGTAAATCAGATACTTGAAGATATGTTGCGAGCATGTGTGCTTGATTTCAAGGACAGTTGGGATGACTGTCTTGCCTATGCTGAGTTCGCTTATAACAAAAGCTTCCAAGCGAGCATTGGCATGGCTCCCTACGAAGCGTTGTATGAGCGCTCATGTTGAGCACCCCATTGTTGGGCGGAAGTTGGCGAGAAGAGCCTGATTGGCCCAGATTTGGTTCAGGCGACCTCAGAGAAGATTGATATTATTAGACACCGACTCCTTGCAGCATAGAGTAGACAGAAGAGTTACACCAATACCCGATGGCGATAGTTAGAATTTGAAGTTGGGGACCATATGTTTCTTAAGGTTTCCCCTATGAAGGGAGTCCTTCGATTTAGTAAGAAAGGAAAGCTCACACTGCGATTTGTTGGGCCATTCCAGATTCTAGTTCGAGTAGGTGTAGTAGCATACCGCCTTGCTTTGCCCATAGCACTCACCAGCGTGCACAACATATTTCACGTATCGATGCTGAAAAAGTACATTCCTAACCCTTCCCATATTATTAAGTGGGAGCAGGTGAAGCTAAGTGAAGATGCTACCTATGTCCTGCGATCAGCACGTATTCTGGATAGGAAGGAACAAATACTGCGCAGCAAAGTAATCCCACTTGTGAAGGTACTATGGACACATCACACTGAGGAAGAGGCTACTTGGGAAACGGAAGCCGATGTCCGTAAGAACTACCCTCAGATCCTCGAGGAGTATGAAAAGATATTAATTTCGGGAATGAAATTTTTCTTTAAGGGGGGTAGATTATAACGTCTCGGAAAAATCTGTACAAAGACCCGAGTACCGCCTTAGGCAGAAATCCATAAGAACTGAATTCTTTAGGAATTAAATGAAAATTAATTAAGTGCTGAACTAAATAATCAGTGGATTTAGTTTGAACCACTATTGATATAAATGGCAAGACCCAAAACCATTAAAATCTCTAGCTCAACATTACTTGAAACCCTCAGGGAAATCCCAAAACCCAGTTACTCTCGAGAGCACCTTAAAACTCCGTATCAGACTTAGATTGAACGTCGAAAGTTTGATGACTGTGAAACTATAGGGTTATGACTGTCATATTGGGCTTGACAACCATCGCGGGAATCGAGCCCAAATAGTACCCAGATACGCAGAACTTGAGCCTTGAGCGAAGTGTGTGAGAAACGCGAATATCTTTAGAAATTGACTGGAAACTTAAGTGATTTGGGCCATTCGCTTGGGGGCGAAAGTGAAAACTTCAAACCATCAGATTCTAACTAAACGTCACCCATGGGTCAGGGAAATTTCGCTGCACCAATCGGTATACTTATGGCACTGATCGAGGAACGACAACCATTGATCTGATATAGGTCCTTCACGGCCGATCCATTTGTCAGATCACCCCATAAATACAATCTTGGCGTAGATCCGATGTCAGGGAACTTGCTCCATGACTTAGGTGAGAAATGGACCTTCCTAAGGGCCCTGTTTGTCAAAAATAGGCACCCTTTGGCTATAACCTAAGTATACCATGGCCCTGGGGCCATTGACATCACTTTTGGGCCTATATAAGAATCGTAATCTACCCCTCTCTCATTCCATATGAATTTCTCTAATCCTAGGAGAGAGAAGAGAAAAGAAGAGAAAAAAGTGAGGAGAAGAGAGTGTGATAGGGAGATCGTTACTGGGATTCTTTCCCACGACTCCACGCCTTGACTTACCACCTCACCTTGCTACATGTTCGTCTTCGATTACAATTTGGGTAAGAAATCTTAACCCTAATCTTGTTTTAGGAATACAAATAGAGGAATCGATGAAATAGCTAACTTATTTCGTGATTTAGGTAACCATTGTTCGGTAGATGGGAGAGTAGGATTCGAACTGAGTTTGAATCGAGCAAACCGATGAAAGGTGCAGACTATAAATGTTTAGGTTATGGTTTTCAAGGCTTTTAATGTCAATAATGATTTATGTCTGACTTGATTGCTGCCATATGACCCTAGTTACGATGTGTTCGATAAATTATACATGTGTGTGAACTATGTGAATATATAATGCATTCCATGTGTTTGTTGAAATGTTTGAATGAAATTGAAATTATGATTTGTGCTTACCATGTCTATTAGCTAGATTTTATGTTTGTTGTATGTATGACAACTCCTTTATGAAAGGATTTGCCATAATATATGCTATAACTAATTTAGTTCATGTATGTAGTAAGGTGTATTCTAAATGTTTGATAAAATGTTTAAATGAGAAATTTTTGATGAATCGCTTTTAGTAAGGGTGTTGAGATGGGATTCTCAACTACCTTATCCATATTTATAGTTTCCTTCATGTAATGTAAATTGCTACTATGTGATTTATAGATGCAATGCATATTTATAACAACATGTTCAATGTGTTTGATAAAATGCTCAAATGAGAATTATGTTTGGATTGTTGTTAAATGCTGTTATGAGTATCATATCTGACTACCTATCGCATTTGAGTATGATTAGGACTGCTATGTAGTCCAAGCAATCGGTAATGATTCCCGATTGAGTGGCCGAACTCATTTCGCTACGTTAGATATGTTCAATGAATCCGAGCCGTACGGTGATTATCGATAGTGGTCAGGCCACGTGGAGTGCTTACGTGCTCCATGTCGATTAATTCAGTGTGCGCTTGTACCAATCGAACTTGTCAAATAACTCGATTGGCCTATTGTGTGTTTACCATGTATGGACGCTACTGCTTGAATCTAAGATACCCCCACCATTGTAAAGATCCATTTTAACTATGGTACTATGATTCACTAAGACTCATGAGCCGGGCATGGTAGTATGTGACATGTGGTCGAGTTGTTGGCCTACGTTGGGGTGATGAGCCTCCCCGTAGTGACCAGTGAGCAACCCAAACTCGTGAGCTAAATATGGTGGTATGGGACACTGTATTCGAGCTGTAGGTGACGAGCCTTCCCATAGTGACCTCGAGTATAAACTAGACCTACGCTGAGTGACGAGCCTCCCCGTAGTGACCTCGAGTGTAAACTCTTGAACTTGCCTATCCACTGCTTCTCATTAGGAGTGATGCCCTACAATTTGCCTATCTTATGTGATTAACTATGATTGACGACTCTAGATGGATCTTTCGTTTGGGTTAATGATATAAAGGGAGGTACCTTAGCTTCCCGAATCTGCTGTATGAATAAGCCTAATCAATTACTTGGTTAACATGACCATGCATCGCATTGCATGTGCTTTGGCGAGGAAGCGCACGTTTAGAAAGTTTGCCATATGCGATCATGAGATGAAGTCACCTAGGGAGTGCAAGCGAGGGCATGCATCATTACTGCATATCATTCCTGCATTAATAAGAGTAATTAGGAACTGATTGCCATGCGCGATCGTAATTAGGAAGTGATTGCTGTATTGGTTTATCATTACTGCTTGATTGAATTGATAACATGTTAACCTTTGCCTTATAGTACCACTGAGTTGATCGTTCACTCTCATTCTAGGATGGTGTTTTAAAACACTAACCAGACTCTGATTTAGATGCAGGTTCCAACGAGGCTTACGCAACAGAGCCAGATTTCTTAGACGAGGAGGAGGTGTTCTCCTACGTGTAGCTTTCAGGCAGTTCTATGTAGACCTAGAGCATCATCGCAGGGATTTCAGGGATTATATGGATTCGTCGCACATTCACATTTTGTCATTTCGTAAATTTTAGAACAAATTATGTATATGTTCAGCCCGTAACACATTCATACTCTGGAGGTTGAGAAACACGTGTGTACTTTATATATTTATCTTAGTCTTCCACTTACGTAACTATAAACTTTGGAGTATAATATGCTGATTTAGTATAATCCTGCTCATGTTTAATGCACTAATAATGAGCCTTGTATACATCAATTCGGTTGCATCAATGGGCTGCACTAATGGGCCTTATGTAAGATGGACGATGTTGATGAAACATATATATCATGGTGGGGTGGATGGCCGAATGGCCTTGTACACATACCTCGCTGACGTCAACTACAACAGTAATATAGCCAGTGGGGCCCTTAGATGGACAATTTAGATGTAACACATAACTCATGTGGGCCCCACGGCTAGCTGACGTCGATACAACAGCCATATAGCTGGTATGGCTTGTTGGCCCACCGTCCAAATGGACGGTTTAGATATACACAAACCTCATGATCAGGACCACTGATTTGCTGACGTTAGTACAATAGCTAAGTAGGTGGTGGGGCCCACAGATAGACGATTTGGATATACATTACATGGGCCCCATGTCCACGTGGATGGCAGGGATGAGACACGTACATCATGGTGGCTCCCACGTGCTGGGTTGCAGCACGTTAGCAAGAGGGTCCCACCATCCCGGCCTGATGGATGGTGGCGATAAAACCCATATACATTTAAGGTAGGTCCCACCATCCTTGCCCCTAGATGGTGGAGACAACACCTGCATCAGGAGGGGCTCTAAACGAATGGACGGTGTGGATGTTGCACATCAATACAAGGTGGGCCCCACACACTGCCATGGTGGGGTCCACGTCTAATGGATGGACGGTATGATGAAACACATATATCACAGTGGACCACACGTGCATGGTGTGGATCCAAAACATACATCACGTTGGGTACCACAACATCACCGTCCAAATGATGGTGTGGATACAAATCATACAGTGAGGTGGGTCCCGCCCGTCCAAAACTGACGGACTATAACTCCCTGAAAATCGGGGGTTGAGCATAGCTCAACTCTCGAGTTCTAATGCATCACTTATGGAACATAGATAATGATGTTTAAATGTTGTCCATATTAGCACATTAAACATGAGTGAGATTACACTAAAACAACATATCATACTACAGAGATAATCAAATTAAGCGAGCGGAAGACTGAGATTGGTATATACAGTATGTAAGTGTTTCTCAATTCCCAGAGTATGAGTATGATTCCAGGCTGAATATATACATGTATTGTTCCAAAATTTATAAATATCAAGGTGTAACTGTCCAACTAATCCATACAACCCTATAATCTCGTTGAATCAGAACAAGGTCTACGAAGACCCGCCTGATAGCTGATCATAGGAGAATTCCTCCTCCTCGTCCATGAAGTCCATTTCAGTTGCATAGACTCTGTCATTACCTGCATCTACAACAGAGTCTGGTTGGTGGTTTAAAACACCATTCCAGGTGAGAATGAGTAGCTAATTCAGTGGAACTATAAAGCAAAGGTTAACATGTTATCAATTCAGTCAAGCAGTAATGATAAAGCAATACATCAAACAATCGTAGCTACTCTTATTAATGCAGGGATGATATACGAAAATGATGCATGCCCTCTCCTGCACTCCCTCAATGACACCATCTCACAGTCGCGCATGGCAACTCCCACTATGCACTTCCTCACCAAAGCACATGCAGTGCAGTGCATGGTAGTGTTAGCCAAGTATTTAGTTAGGCTTATTCATACAGTAGATTTAGGAAGCTAAGGTACCTCCCTTTATATCATTAACCCAACAGGGATCCATCTAGGGTCATCAATCCTAGTTAATCACATACGATAGGCAAGTTGTAGGGCATCACCCCTAATGAAAGCAGTGGATAGGCAAGTTCAATTGATTATACTCAAGGTCACTCCACCAACGCTCTACCAACTGGAGTGCTATTTTCGAAGGAGGTCCAGATCAGACGGTACACCCCAACCCACGCTGGGACCATAGCAAGGCTAACCCAGTGTAGGCCAATAGCTCGAATACAGTGTCTCATACCACTGTATTCAGCTCACGAGTTTGGGCTGCTCACTGGTTACTACAGGGAGGCTTGTCACCCCAGCGTAGGCCGACAGCTCAACCACGGTATCCCATACCACTATGCCCGGCTCATGAGTCTTAGCAGATCATGGTACCATAGTTGAACGGGCTTTACATTGGTAAGTGGTACCTTAGATTCAAGCAGTAGTATCCATACATGGTAAATACACAATAGGCCAATCGGGTTATTTGACAAGTTCGATTGGTATGAGCGCACGCTGAATTAATCGACATGGAGTGCATAAGCACTCCACATGGCCTACCACTGTCGACAATCGTCGTACGAATCAGATTCATCGAACGTATCTAATGTGGCGAGACTAGTTCGACCACTCAATCGGGAACCGTTACCGATTGCCTGGACTACCTTGTAGTCCCAATTATACTCAAATGCAGCATGTGAATACATGTGATAATCATATAGGCATTTAACAAATAATCCAAGTACAACACTCATTTGAGCATTTTATCAGCATATTGAACATGCTACCGAACATTTCAACTTATCTATAAATTGTATAGTTGAAATTAAGATTATATGAAGGAAATTATACATATAGATAAGGTAATTGAGAATTCTATCTCAACACCCTTATTAAATACAATTCATCGGACAATTTCTCATTAAGACATTTTATCAAACACTTAGACTACACATTACCACATATATGAACTAAATTAGTTATAGCATATATTATGGCAAATCCTTTCACAAAGGAGTTGTCATACATATAACGATCATGTATTCTAGGTTAATAGTCATGGCAAGCACAAGTCATGATTTCATATTCATTCGAACATTTCAACAAACACAAGGAATGCATCACATATTCACATAGTTCACACACATGTATAAATTATTGAATACATCGTAACTAAGATCATATGGCAGCAATTAAGTCAGATATAAATCATTAGCTGACATTGAAGGCCTTGAAAACCATAACCTAAACATTTATAGTCTGTACCTTTCATCGAAAAACTCGTTTCAAACTCGGTTCGAATCCTACACTTCCATCTACAGAACAACGGCTACCTAAATCACGAAACAGGTTAACTATTACGTCGATTACTCTATTTGGATTCCTAAATCAATATTAGGGTTAGGATTTCTTACCCAAATCAAAGTTGGAATTGACGACGTAATGATGGTGGGGTGGCATTCAGCGTATGGAGTCGTGGGAATGAATCCCAACAACAATCTCCCTATCTTTCTCTCTTCTCCTCACTCTTTCCTCCTCTTTTCTCTCTTCTCTCACCTAGGGTTTGAGAAAATCGTATGGAATGAGAGAGGGGTGGTTTAAGGGCATTATGTGGCCCAGAACCGATGTCAATGGCCCCAAGGCTATGATATACTTGTGTTACAGCTAAAAGGCGTCAGTTTCGGGCAAACGGGACCCCCAGGAAGGTCCATTTCTCACATACGTCACAGGGCAAGTTCCCTCATGATGGATCTTATAAGTTCTATGGTCTCTTATTCCTTTGCTTGTCAAATTTTGTAGTGACAAAACCACAATCTGTGTCTTGTGTAGCACATTAGTATATATATATGGTCAAGGTTGAAATGGCCAAGCTATATGTCCTAGAGGGGGGGTGAATAAGATTATGTCAAATTTTAAGATAAATACAATAGAAATATAGAAAGATAGAACTGAATAAATAAATCAATTCACACTACTGAATGCTAGCTCGAAATATTGATAGTTCTAAGGACAACCATGCACCATAAAAATGGAAGGGCAACCTTACTAGAACAAATAGAGAAACTGAAGCTCAAAGTAATAAAGAGATAGCAAAAATATAATGCTGAAATGTAAATCTAAATTATTACAACATTCCCCACTGTGCTTGAAATGTTAAATTTACAACATTCACATCCACACATACATTCCACAATTCTAAATGATAAAAGACAGAAAATATAAATCACACATCCACAACACAAAGAATTATAGTGGTTCGCCTGTGTGTTCACCAACTGTTAAACAACAGCCACACAGAATGCTACTCCACTCCTAATATCCTCACACAGGGGATATTAGCGTTCAGTATCAAATAGGTTTTCATAGATTCACCCAAAACCTTCACAATTGTGTCTTTTTCAAAGGGCTTACACAATTTAAAAACCCTCACTTCTGAGTTTTCTGCCTCTCCTCAGATAACCAACAACTTTGAGATTTTTCTGGCTTAACCTTAAATAAAAGCAAATAATGTAAATTACACAAATTGTAAAACACCTGATTTTCTCCTTCGTTGTAGCAGCCCAGAAGAACCAAGTCGGAGAAAGATTTGAATGTCAAAGTTCAATGTCCAATACTCACTTTATAATGGTTCTAAGTTCTAATAGATTTTAAATTAAAACAAAAGGGCTAGCTCTAATTGATTTTGATTCCAGAAAAAGGAAAACAACAATTCCTCTTTTCAGATTACATTGGAATACAAGAAACAAAATCAATTAAGAAAGCTAAAGAAAGAGAATATTAAATATGAATACTTAGCTTATATGGAGCACCGACTTATCTCTCAGAAGGCCGAATTAATTTATCTTGAAGTTCTTTAATTTTTTATCTATAATTATGAGATTCATGCTCTATTTATAGGTGAGCAAATCACGCCTTCGACTAGTCTAAGGACCTCTATGACTGGTCGTAGAACCAACAGATATTTAAAAATTTGGGCGTAAAAAGATTTGGCAGTTTCACGACTGGTCGTAGGTCTCCTTCGACTGGTGGTAGGATCCCTTCGACTGGTCATAGGTGGCTGAATTTCAACGCTGTTCTTTGAGTCGTAGGTTTATGACTGGTCAAAGATGTAGTCGACACTGTTCCTACGACTGGTCGAATAGTCCCCAGGACTAGTCGAATCCTAATAGAAATTTTTTTTTTTTTTTGTAACAAACTTACGACTGATCCAGGAAATGTTTAGACAGGTCGAAGCAGTGCTAGGATTAGTCGAACAAAGTCCAAGACTAGTCTTAGAACAGACCAAACTCACTTATATAAAACATATGAATTATGTATCCAAAATGGCCTACTCTAAAGGTCAACCTAAGGTTAGTCATACCTCAATAGTGAAGTAAGGACATTGAAACTTTAGAGACGAGTGACCTTTGAAAGTAATGGAGCTTGAAGTGTTGATGTCATTTTAATTTGAGAGCTTTTTGAGATCTTAAGATTGAACTTGAAAGCTTCTTGAGATCTTGAGGTTGAACTTGAAAGCATCTTGAGATTCTTGACTTGTGAACAGTGCTTGTCAACCTAAGTTGATCTTGAGTAGAGCATTGCTTTACAAATGCAAGCTTCATAATAGTGTCTTTGGCACCACAATTTTGAGAACACAAAGGGCTATAAACTATGGCACTTACAATCTCCCCCTTTGTCAAATTAGTGACAAAACACACTTTCAACATTTGTTACATAACACAGAATATTTGATTAAAGAATCATGCACCAGTTGTTATCAACCGACATCTTGCGGACATGTAAATCAATATTATTCAACATACAGTCCACCTCTGCACACCTCTGCTCACACCTCTGCACATACTCCCCATGAGTAACATACTCATAAAACACCATACAATACAATGCTACTCCTGCACCTCTGCTCACACCTCTGCACATACTCCCCCTGAGTAACATACTCATAAAACACCATACAATACAATGCTACTCCCACCTCATGACAACATCCATACCATATACATATCCATAACATATCCATACTCTCCCTTTTTGTCACAATAGGACAAAGGAAGCACAGAACAGATGGCTGAGGAGAAATAATCAATGAGAAATATGAGAGGTAACTAGTTAAGATATGAGAACATAGCATAAGCAACACACATAATTCATAGACTGAGCTAAGTTAAAGAGAGTGACAAACTCAAAACTAGTTAAGAGTACTAAAGTTATTACAGACTAGTAATCTTAAAAATACTAATCTGACCCAGATGAAGGAGCAGGAATGGAAGGATCAAGTTGATGCATGCCTTTGTTCAAGCGCCTAAGATATTTGCACATATATTTGAATTGTAAATCATGGGCAACAAACAAGTTTTCCATCTTAACATTTAGATTTTCAACTTTATCTTCCAATGCACTCAGACGTGCATCAAATGAAGAAGGCTCATAATCTGGATCATTTGTAGAATCGGACTCAAGTTCTTCAAAAATATCATCCATGTTAATATCATCAGGAGGAAGATCACCAGCTTCTTCCTCATGTTCAGCTTCAACACTGCCAACACCATCACCTTGGCTAGGAAGGAAATCCAGCTTCATCTTATTGATATTGGAATTGTTAAATATCAGATGATGGATAGGGGCCTCTCTAATCGGCATGTCGACTGACATATGTGTAGCTAACATAGTCATCAAATATCCAAAAGAAATGTCACTGTGATCAGGAAGGTGTCGAAACTGAATGTTGAAGTGACAAATCAAGTATGGTAAATAAATGTTAACACCTCTGACAACAGAATGAAGAATACGAACCATGAAGGACGTCAATTCAGATTTATTACCCGACCGATGATACAAATTAGACACAAAGATTTTGTGAAAAACTCTATATTTGGGTAACAAATACCTTGAGGGAAGCGCATTCCCTTTATGCTCTATTGTACATCCAAATTGCATAAGTCCTTAGTTAGCATAAGTTTTTCAGCGAAAAAGGGTTTATCAGATAAAGTATGGATGGGAATACCCTCATCATTCACTGAAATATCCATAAGGGCTGAAATCAAATGACAATCAACTTCAAATGGCCCTTCTCTTGTGGAGATAGAAAAAGTTAAATTTTCCAGTGAGAAAGCACATATGCATGCAAACATGGATTGGGTAATGGACCGGTATGCTGGCCCACCCCAAAGCAATAAGTTATTCCAACCTACAGATTGGAGCATAGGAAAAATATCAAAAGGAGCAACATGATTAATATCAACTGGATGCTGAACAATAACATTACACAATCTGATGTCCCGAACATAAGATGGATTGTCCTTAGGAGCCCTAAGATGACGCTTAGTGATAGGGCCGATCTGGAAGAAGAAGACGGACCACGGGACATTGATTTTCTTCTTCTAGAAGCCATATGCAACAAGGATTTCAAGAATATAAAAAATTACAAAGGATTGAGAAAAGGGTTTTCTCAAATCAGATTTTTTAAAAGAAAAATCTCAAATCTCAACTAAATTTGAAATAGACAACTCCAAGAGAGAAGTAGAAGCAATCTTGACACAAATCTATAAGCAAAATGTAAATGGAGCACTAACCTTGAAGATTTTGGAAGATGTGTTCGACTAGTCGTGTGTCGGCTCGTTGGAGAGTGAAGTTGAAATGAAGAAGAAGATGACTTCCCTCAAATTTTAAGTGAATCCACGCGATTCACGATTGGTTGTGGATATACACGACCGGTCGTAGCACGACTGGTCGTGGATACTTACGACTAGTCGAGTACAGGCCAAAAAATCTGATTTTTGCATATTTTTCAAGATTTGAAAACTGAACTAGCAAATACATACACTATGATACAAATAGGCATAATTAATCATTTTAAAATGCACATGCCGAGATTAAATTTTATTTTGTTAAACCTGCTTTTGTCGAGCGGTTTAGTGAAAATATCAGCACGTTGATTCTCGGTAGGGATATATTCCAAAGATATAACCTTTTCTTCAACTAATTCCCGAATATAATGAAATCTAATATCAATGTGCTTAGTACAAGAATACTGAATTAGATTTTTTGAAATATTTATGGCACTGAAATTATCACAATATAATAACATAGAATCCTGTTTAATTCCATAATCACTTAGCATACATTTCATCCAAACAAGTTGTGTACATGTATTACCAGCTGCGATATATTCAACTTCAGCTGTTGAAAGTGATATAGAACTTTGTTTCTTATTAAACCAAGAAACTAAACAGTTTCTGATATAAAAACAACCACCACTGGTTGATTTTCGATCATCAAGATTACCAGCCCAGTCAGCATCCGAGTACCCAGCTCATTGAACACTAGTCTCATGAGGATACCAGAGATCGAGATTAACAGTACTTATGACATATCGTATAATTTGCTTGACAGCAGTCAAGTGCGACTCTTTGGTTCAGACTGATATCTAGTATAAATACCAACACTTAGAGCGATATCGGGTCTACTAGCAGTTAAATACAATAGACTACTAATCATACTCTGATATAATTTCGGATCCACATTTTTACCTGCAGAATCTTTTGAGAGTTTCAAGGTTGTACTCATAGGAGTATCAAAGTTCTTACCATTCTCAAATCCAAATCTCTTAATCAAGTTCATAGCATATTTAGATTGAGAAATGAACATTCCATCAGGTTTTTGTTTTACTTGCAACCCGAGGAAATAATTCAATTCCCCAACCAAGCTCATTTCAAACTGAGATTTCATCAAATCTGCAAACTCAATAGATATGTCAGTACAGGTAGATCCATAAATGATATCATCAACATAGATTTGTACTAATACGATGTGATCCTTATATTTTTTAATAAACAGAGTTTTATCAACATATCCCATTTGAAAATTATGGCTTAATAGAAACTTTGTTAGTTTCTCGTACCATGCCCTAGGATCTTGTTTTAAACCATAAAGTGCCTTTTTAAGACGATACACATGATTAACATTTTTGTGGTCTTCAAAACCCATTGGTTGTTCAACATAAACATACTCATGCAGATCGCCATTTAAAAATGCACTTTTCACATCCATTTGGTAAATCTTAAACTTTCTAAAACACGCAATGGATATAAAGAGTCTGATTGATTCAAGACGTGCTACTGGTGTAAAGGTTTTATCATAGTCAATACCTTCAATTTGAGTGTAACCTTGTACCACTAGTCTAGCCTTATTTCTAATTATATTACCAAGTTCGTCAGACTTATTTTCGAAAATTCATTTAGTACCAATGATGTGTTTATCTTTAGGTCTAGGTACGAGATACCAAACATTATTTCTCACAAATTGGTTAAGTTCTTCTTGCATCGTAACAATCCAGTTTTTATCAGCAAGAGCTTCTTTTATGTTAGATGGTTCTATCTGGGATGTAAAACATACGTAATTGCATATATCCTTAAGTTGTCTATGGGTACGAACACCAGTGAGAGGGTTTCCAAGAATCTGTGTGGTTGGATAATCTTTAATAGTCCTCAGTTCAGAATCAGTCTGATTAGATAAAATATCAGATTTATCAATTACTAGTACTTTATCATTATTTGAATTTGAGACTGGTGTATTTAAGTGATCATCAATGACCACATTGATGGATTCTTGAATCACACCGGTCCTTTTGTTCAGAACCCTATAAGCTCGACTGTTTAAAGAGTATCTTAAAAAGATCCCTTCATCACTCTTCGTATCAAACTTTCCCAGATGTTCACAATCTTGTAAAATATAACACTTGCTGCCAAAAACTCGAAAGTATTTAATAGTAGGCTTTTTATCAAACCACATTTTGTAAGTCGTTTTATTATTACCTTTACTAGTGTAAACCCGGTTAATAATATAGCAAGCTGTATTGACTGCTTCAGCCCAAAGATTCTTAGAGAGCTTCCTTCATACTATTCAACATGACATTAGCCATTTCTTGAAGCACTCTATTTTTCCTTTCAATTGTACCATTTTGTTGTGGAGTTTTGGGTGCTGAGAATTCATGTAATATTCCCTGGTCGCTACAGAACTTCTCAAAACTATTATTCTCAAATTCAGATGCATGATCACTACGAATCTTATTGACTTGAGAACCTTTTTCAGTTTGAATATTTTTAAGAACATTTTTCACTTCTTCAAAGGTTTTTGATTTGTCCTTTAAGAAGACTACCCAAGTATATCTGGTAAAGTCATCTACAATTACTAAGATATATCTTTTGCCACCTTAACTTTCCGTCCTGGTAGGTCCTACAAGATCCATATGGAGAAGCTTAGGTGGTCTTGATGTGGTATTGGAATTCACCTTTTTGTGTGAGTTCCTTATTTGTTTGCCAATCTGGCATTTACCACATATTTTACCTAATTTTTGTAGTTTGGGTAAACCTCTTATATGTTCCCGTTTGCTCAATCTATATAGATTTCGGTAGTGTACATGTCCAAGACGTTTGTGCCACAAATCAGTCTCGTCTGTTTGGACCATGTAACATGATTGATTAGATGAGCTGGATTCGCTAACAATATAGCAGTTTTCAGACGTTCTACGTCCAGTTAGTATTACTGAACCCTTGTTGTTTAGAATCTCACAACTTTGTTTAGAAAACCGTACACTATGGTTATTATCACAAATCTGAGATATACTTAGAAGATTATGTTTTAGTCCTTCAACGTACAACACATTTTTAATCAAAAGAAGGTTATAGAGTTGAACCGTACCTTGGCCCATAATCTTGCAGTTGTTGCCATTCTCAAATGTGACTGAACCGTCAGTCATGTCTTTGAGATCGGTGAATAAAGCCTTGTCGCCTGTCATATGCCTGGAGCATCCACTATCTAGGTACCACTTAGAATGGCTTGTTGCTTTGAAAGCGGTGTGGGCAACCAAGCAAGTGACCTTTGGAACCCATTTCATAACCATTTTGGGTTTAGGAGGATAGCGGGTCTTCTTTCGATTGTAAGAGTTATAAGTATGACCCAGTAAGGTAGACTTTAGAAGCTCCTTAAGTAAATCAACTATCTTTTCTACCAAAGGACTTTGGTTTTTCTTTTTATAGTTGATATGTCTTTTAGGTTTTTGAACAGATTTAAAGTTTTTAGAAAACATTTGATCTTTCCCTTTTGAGTTTAAGATCTCTCCCTTTACAAACGTGGGAGAAGTATTCTTTGGTTTAGGAGGAACACTCTTGTCATAGCCCAACCGGATCGATCGCCACATTTTCTCGATCCAGATAAGAGTTTTTCTAATTTAGGATCACCTTGGGCATATTTCCAGGTTTCCTTTAAACTCAAGAGAGAAGAGACTTTATGTTTTAGTTGTTCATTTTCAGATTTAAGATTTTCAAACTGGGAGGTTTTAAAATCTAAATCGCATTTTGTCTTTTTAAAACAGTCTGAAATATGGGACTTTTCTAAAACAAGAGATTCATAAATTTCTTTGAGTTTAAAAAATTTCTCTTTTTGAAGTTTCAAGTTCACAACAATTTTACAACTTTCCTTGTATAAGGCATTGTAAGCATCTTGAAGATCATCTTCATTTTCATATTCACAATTCAGATTTTCTTCATTAGTCGAGTCATCATTATCTGAAAAAGTGAATTTGGCTAGAGTCATAAGGGCCTTAACATCACTCCCTAACTTAGTTTCAAAATCTTCTGATTCAGAAGAGACTTCAGAATTAGAGGACTCATCCTAAGTAGCCATCATACTTTTCTTTTTTGACTTGCCCTTATTAGGATATTTGTTAGCCAAATGCCCATACTCATGGCAGTTGTAACATTGACTGTCTTTTAATGATTTTCTAGTTTTAGGTTTAGGTTTCTTTTTATCAAATGCTTTTTGAAAATCAACCCACTTTTTACTTTTAAAATTTTTATAAAATCTCTTTGCCAAAAGAGCCATATCATCCTCAGAGTTTTTTAAATCAAAATTTAAATCATTTTCATGAAAACCATTTTTAGAAGTTTTTAAAGCAATAAATTTACCTTTTGGACCTTTAAAGGTTAACTCATAAGTCTGTAATGAGCCAACTAATTCCTCAACCCTCATATTGTTCGTATCACAAAGTTCCTGAATTGCGGTTACTTTAGAATTGAATCGTTCAAGAAGTGAGCGTAGTATTTTAGCACATATCTTGCTTTTAGGAATTTTATCGCCTAGACCCCACATAGAGTTTACAATGTCATTTAATCTGGTATAGAAGTCCATGAACATTTCATTTTCTTCCATACGTATTTCCTCAAATTTAGTTGTGAGGATTTGTATCTTAGATTTCTTGACAATTGAAGTACCCTCGTGTGTCATTTCCAATATATCCCAAGCATGTTTTATAGAATCACAGGATATAATTCTTTTAAATTCATCCAGTGATAGTGCACAAGTAATTGCATTTAATGCTTTAGCATTTGCACTACTCTCAATTTTCTGAAGTGTGGTCCAAGAGAAATACGATGTAATTTTCATAGATTTTGAACCATCAATCCCGGTTACTTCAGTGGTAGGAGGGGTCCATTCATTCACTGTGGATAGCCACACTTTCATCCATGGATTTAAGGAAGATCCTCATCCTGGCTTTCCAATACACATAGTTGGAGCCATCAAAGGGTGGAGGCTTAGTGACTGATAGGCTATCAAAATTTGACATCTTTTATATAGCTGAGATCGTTAGCTTAGGAATTAAATCCAAATAAAAAGCAATAAGAGCGAGCTATTAGGCTTTGATACCACTTGAAATGGCCAAGCTATATGTCCTAGAGGGGTGGTGACTAGGACTATGCCAAATTTTAAGATAAATACAGCGGAAATATAGAAAGATAGAACTGAATAAATAAATCAATTCACACTGTTGATTGCTAGCTCAAAATATTGATAGTTCTAAGGACAACGATGCACCATAAAAATGGCAGGGCAACCTTACTAGAACAAATAGAGAAACTGAAGCTCAAAGTAATAAAGAGATAGCAAAAATATAATGCTGAAATGTAAATCTAAATTATTACAATATTCCCCACTTTGCTTGAAATGTAAAATTTACAACATTCACATCCACACATACATTCCACAATTCTGAATGATAAAAGATAGGAAATATAAATCACACATCCACAACACAAAGAATTATAGTGGTTCGCCTGTGTGTTCACCAACTGTTAAACAACAGCCACACAGAATGCTACTCTACTCCTAATATCCTCACACAGGGGATATTAGCGTTCACTATGAAATAAGTTTTCACAGGTTCACCCAAAACCTTCACAATTGTGTCTTTTTCAAAGGGCTTACACAATTCAAAAACCCTCACTTCTGAGTTTTCTGCCTCTCCTCAGATAACCAACAACTTTGAGATTTTTCTAGCTCAACCTCAAATAAAAACAAACAATGTAAATTACACAAATTGTAAAATACCTGATTTTTTCCTTCGTTGTAGCAGCCCAGAAGAACCAAGTCGAAGTAGAGATTTGAATGTCAAAGTTCAATGTCCAATACTCACTTTATAATGGTTCTAGGTTCTAATAGATTTTAAGTTAAAACAAAAGGGCTAGCTTAATTGATTTTGATTCCAGAAAAAGAAAAACAACAATTCCTCTTTTCAGATTATATTGGAATACAAGAAACAAAATCAATTAAGAAAGCTAAAAAAAGAGAATATTAAATATGCACACTTAGTTTATATGGAGAACTGACTTATCTCTTAGAAGGCCGAATTAATTTAGCTTGAAGTTCTTTAATTTTTTATCTATAATTCTGAGATTTGTGCTCTATTTATAGGTGAGAAAATCACACCTTCGACTGGTCTAAGGACCTCTACGACTGGTCGTAGAATCAACAGATATTTGAAAATTTGGGCGTGATAAGATTTGCCAGTTTCACGACTGGTCGTAGGTCTCCTTCGACTGGTCGTAGGATCCCTTCGAATGGTCGTAGGTGGCCAAATTTCAACGATGTTCTTTGAGTCATAGGTCTACGACTGGTTGAAGATGCAGTCGACACTGTTCCTATGACTGGTTGAACAGTCCTCAGGACTAGTCGAAGCCTAACAGAAAATTTTCAATTTTTGTAACAAACTTACGACTAATCTAGGAAATGTTTACACAAGTCGAAGCAGTGTTAGGACTAGTCAAACAAAGTCCAGGACTAGTCATAGAACAGATCAAACTTACTTATATAAAACATATGAATTATGTATCCAAAATGGCCTACTCTAAAGGTCAACCTAAGGTCAGTCATACCTCAATAGTGAAGTAAGAAAAGTGAAACTTTAGAGATGAGTGACCTTTGAAAGTAATGGAACTTAAAGTCTTGATGTCGTTTAAACTTGAGAGCTTTTTGAGATTTTGAGATTGAACTTGAAAGCGTCTTGAGATCTTGAGGTTGAACTTGAAAGCTTCTTGAGATTCTTGACTTGTGAATAGTGCTTGTCAACCTAAGTTGATCTTGAGTAGAGCATTATTCTTCACAGATGCAAGCTTCATAACAGTGTCTTTGGCACCACAAATTTGACAACACAAAGGGTTATAAACTATGACACTTACAAAGGCAATGCATAACATGTACAAGGACAATACTTTAAGACAAGAACAAGATCTACTTCAAGAACTGCGAGATCAAGTACATTTTTAGAGTTTTAAAACTAAATCGAAAGACGAGATCATGTTCAAGACTCAAGGTGAACTACAACTCAAGAACTACGAATTCAAGCTTCATCATGTGTCAAGAACTCAAGCTTCATGAACTTCAAAGATCAACCAATATCTGAAGAAAAAGAAGGTTTAATGTTCATACTTCATGTTTAAGGTATGAATGACCTTAGATTGACCTTAGGGTAGGTTATTTCGGATACATAATTCAATTGCTTACTTTATAAGTGTTTCGGTCAGTTCTTAAACTAGTCCTGGACTCTGTTCGACTAGTCCTAGTACTAGCTCGATCAGTCTAAGAAATTCCTCAACCAGTCCTAAGATTGTTGCAAAATTTCAAAATTTTTTATTGAACCATGACCAGTCCTGGAGACTGCTCGCCCAGTCGTGTGAACAGTGCACGACTCATCCTCGACCAGTCCTACAGCCATGACTCGAACTCCAATGACTGTTTCAGCACCTCACGACCAGTCATGGACAGATCACGACCAGTCGTAGAGGTCCCTCGACTGGTCGTGGATGACCTATGACCAATCGTGGAACGGTTTTATCCGATCGCGCTCAAAATTTTAAAAATCAGTTCAACCTACGACCATTCGTAGTGTTTATAGGACCAGTCGAAGGTACGACTTCTGCACTTATAAATAGAGCACAATTTTCAGAGTTTGATATCGAATTCAAGTAAAATCAAGGCATCACTCTGAGAGATAAGTTTGTAATCTTCTTAAGCTAGATTGTGCATATTTAATATTCTCTTTTTATTAGCTTTTTATATTTGATTTTGTTTTTGCATTCCAATTTGATTTGAAAGAGGAATTGTGATATTTCACTTCTTGGAATCAAAATCAAATAGAGCTAGCCCAACACGGTTTAATTTAAAATCAATTAGAAGCTAGAACCATTTCAAAGTGAGTATTGGACATTGAACTTCTATACGAAAATCTGCTCCGATTTGGTTCTTCTGGGCTGCAACAAAAGGAGAAATCCAGGTATTTTACATTATTGTAATTTCCATTGTATTGGTTTCTTTTGAGATTAAGCCAGAAAAATCTCATTGTTTTGGTTATCTGAGGAGAGTCAGAAAACTCAGAGTGTGGGGTTTTTGAATTGTGTAAGCCCACTTGAAAGACACAATTGTGAGGATTTTAGGTGAACTTGAGAAAAACCTATTTTCATAGTGGACGCTAATATCCACTATGTGAGGATATTAGGAGTGGAGTAGCTATGTGGCTGTTGTTGAACAGTTGGTGTACACACAGGCGAACCACTATAATTCTTTGTGTTTTGTGGATGTGTGATTTAATTTCTGTATCTTTAATCATTCAATATTGTGGAATGTATTTATAGATGTGAATGTTGTAATCTTTTACATTTCAAGCATTGTGGGGAATGTTGTAATAACTTAGATTTCATTTCTTTGTTGTTTACTTATTTATTTATTCCTCTGTATCAAGTTTGAGTTTTTAATACAAAGATCTTTCAAGGAATCAGGTTGTCCTACCATAACCTTGGTTTTTGGTGTAAGGTTGTCCTTAGAACAACATTTGTATCAATCTCTCAATACTCATACATTTGAGTTTACTTTACATTTCAGTATTGTGAATTGATTATAGTGCTATCCTTCCTTTAATTGTCTAAATTCCACAGTTATTATTTTAATTTGGCGGCATAGTCCTATTCACCCCCCTCTAGGATATATAGCTTGACCTTTTCAAGTGGTATCAGAGATTAATAGCTCATTTTAAGTGTTATTTATTTTTAGATTTATTTCCTGAGTTAATCGATCTAAGCCATTTATAAGATGTCAAATTTTGATAGCCTTTCAGTCATTAGGCCTCCACCATTTGATGGCACTAATTATGCCTATTGGAAAGCCAGCATGAGAATTTTTTTTTAAAAAATCCATGGATGATAACGTGTGGCAAGCCACAGTGATTGAATGGACCCCTCCTACCACTGAAGTAACTGGAATCGATGGATCCAAATCCATGAGAATGACACCATACTTCTCTTGGACCACACTTCAAAAAAGTGAGAGTAGTGCAAATGCAAAAGCACTAAATGCAATCACTTGCACACTATCACCGGATGAATTCAAAAGAATTATATCCTGTGATTCTGCAAAGTAAGCTTGGGATATTTTAGAAATGACACATGAGGAAACATCATTTGTCAAGAAATCTAAAGTCCAAATCCTCACAACCAAATTTGAGGAAATACGTATGGAAGAAAATGAAATGTTCATGGACTTCTATACAAGATTGAATGACATTGTGAACTCTATGTGGGGTCTTGGTGATAAAATCCCAGAAAGTAAAGTGTGTGTAAAAATACTACGCTCACTTCCTGAACGGTTCAATTCTAAGGTTACTGCGATCCAGGAACTTCGTGATACGGATAACATGAGGGTAGAAGAATTAGTTGGCTCTTTACAAACTTATGAGTTAACTTTTAAAGCTCTTAAAGGTAAATCTATCACTCTTAAATCTTCTAAAAATGTTTTTCAAGAAAATAATTGCAATTCTAATTTAGAAAACTCTGAAGATGATATGACCCTTTTAGCGAAAAAGTTTTACAAAATTTTTAAAAGTAAAAAGAGGGTTGATTTTTAAAAATCTAATGATTAGAAGAAATCTAAACCTAAAATTGGAAAATCATTAAAAGACAGTTATTGTTACAACTGCCATGAATATGGGCATCTACCAAACAAGTGTCCTAAAAGGGACAAACCTAAAAAGAAAGGAATGTTGGCTACTTGGGATGAATCCACTGATTCTGAAGCCTCTTCTGAATCAGAAGATTCTGAAACTGAGTTGGGCAGTAAGTTAAAGCCCTTATGACTCTAGTCAAATTCACTTTTTCAGATAACGATGATTCAACTAGTGAAGAAAATCTGAATAATGATAATGAAAATGGAGAAGATCTTAAAGATGCTTATAATGCCCTTTACAAGGAGAGTTATAAAATTGTTGTTAAACTTAAACTTCAGAAAGAAAAGTTTTTGAATCTTAAAGAAAATTTTGAAACTCTTGTTTTAGAAAAATCCCACATTTCAGATTGCTTTGAAAAATTGAAATGCGATTTAGATTTCAAAACCTCCCTTATTGAAATTTTAAAATCTGAAAATGAAAAACTTAAACTTGAAATCTCTTCACTTTTGAGTTTAAAGGATACATATAGGTATGCCCAAGGTGATCTAAAGTTAGAAAAACTTTTTTTTGGATCAAGAAAATGTGGGGGCCGATCTGGTTTAGGCTACAATAAAAATGTTCCTCCTAAACAGAAGAATACTCTTCCTAAGTTTGTGAAATGAGAGTCTTCAAACTCAAAAGGGAATAGTTCTAATCAAAGTTTTTCCAAAAATACTAAAACTTTTCAATCTTTCAAACATAAAAGTAATCATATCAACTATAAAAATCAGAATCGAAACCCTTTAGCTGGAAAAATAGTTGATTTTCTTAAGGAGCTTTTAAAATCTAACTCAGTGGGTCATTCTTACAACTACAAACATAAGATGACCAACTATACTCTTAAACCCAAAACAGTTATGAAATGGGTTCCTAAGGTTACTTACTTGGTTGCCCACATGACTTTTAAAGCTACAAGTCATTCAAAGTGGTACTTAGATAGTGGATGCTCAAGGCATATGACTGGTGATAAAGGTCTGTTCACCGATCTTAAAGACATGACTGATGGCTCAGTCAAATTTGGTGATGGTAGCAACTGCATGATTATTGGCCAAGGTACGGTTCAACTCTTTAACCTTCCCTTATTTGAGAATGTTTTATACGTTGAAGGATTAAAACACAATCTGTTAAGCATATCTCAAATATGCGATAACAATCATAGCGTAAAATTTACTATTGTGAAATTTTAAACAAAAAGGGTTTTGTAATATTAACTGGTCATAGAACTTTTAAAAACTGTTATATTGTTAGTGATTCTAGCTTATCTAGTTAATCGTGTTACATGGTCCATACCGATGAGACTGAGTTATGGCATAAACGCCTTGGACATGTACACCACGGTAATTTATCTAGATTGAGCAAAAGAGAACTGATAAGAGGTCTACCTAAATTACAGAAAGTGGACAAAATTTTTGGCGAATGCCAAATTGGTAAGCAAATTAGGAGTACTCATGAAAATGTGAACTCCAATGCCATATCCAAACCACTCGAACTTCTCCACATGGATCTTATAGGACCAATCAGGATGAAGAGTCGAGGAGTCAAAAAATCTATACTAGTAATCGTGGATGACTATACCAGATTCACTTGGGTAGCCTTCTTAAGAGATAAATCAGAAACCTTTGATGAAGTGAAAAGTGTTCTCAAACGAATCCAAAAGGAAAAAGGTTCTCAAGTCTGTAAGATCCGTAGTGATCATGGATCAGAATTTGAGAATAGCAGTTTTGAGAAATTCTATTGTGATTAGGGAATATCACATGAATTCTCTGCACTCAAAACTTCACAATAAAAAGGAATTGTGGAAAGAAAAAATAGAGTGCTTCAAGAAATGGCTAATGTAATATTGAATAGTCTGAAGCTCCCTAAAAATCTTTGGGTTGAAGCTATAAATGTTGCATGTTAGATAATCAACCGAGTTTATATAAGTAAGTCATATAATAAAATGCTTATGAACTGTGGTTTGATAAGAAGCCTACTGTCAGATACTTTCGAGTTTTTAGCAGTAAGTGCTATATTTTACGTGATCGTGAAAATCTGTGAAAGTTTGACACTAAAAGTGATGAAGGTATCTTTTTAGGGTATTCTTTGAATAGTCGAGCATATCGAGTACTGAATAAGAGGACCAGTGTTATTCAAGAGTCCATCAATGTGGTCATTGACGATCACTTGAATACACTTGCCTCAAGTTCAGATAATGATGAAGTTCTTTTAATTGACAAATCAAATACTTCATCAAATCAAACTAACTCTGAACTGAGGACTATTAAAGATCATTCAACTACTCAAATTCTTGGAAACTCTCTCACTCGTGTGCGCACTCATAGACAACTAGAAGATATATGTAATTACGTGTGCTTTACATCCCAGATAGAACCGACAAACGTAAAAGAAGCTCTTACTGACAAACACTGGATTGTTGCGATGCAAAATGAGCTTAATCAATTTATTAAAAATGATGTTTGGTATCTTGTTCCTAGACCTAAAGATAAACACATTATCAGAACTAAGTGGGTTTTTAAAAATAAGTCTGATGAACTTGGTAATATAATTAGAAACAAGGCTAGACTGGTTGTATAAGGATACACTCAAATTGAAGGCATCGATTATGATGAAACCTTTGCCCCAGTAGCTTGTCATGAATCTATCAGACTATTTATATCCATTACTTGCTTTAGAAAATTCAAAATTTATCAAATGGATGTAAAGAGTGCTTTCTTAAATGGCGATCTGCATGAAGAAGTTTATGTTGAACAACCAACGGGTTTTGAAGACCCTAAGAATGTTGATCATGTCTATCGCTTAAAAAAGACTCTCTATGGTTTGAAACAAGCACCCAGGGCATGGTACGAAAAATTGACTAAATTTCTACTAAGTCATAATTTTCTAATGGGAAAGTGTTGATAAGACACTTTTTGTTAAGAAACATAATGATCATATCTTAATGGTGTAGATCTATGTTGATGATATTATTTATAGATCTACCTGTACTAAAATGACTGTTGAGTTTGCAGATTTAATGAAATCTAAGTTCGGAATGAGCATGGTTGGGGAATTGAATTATTTCCTAGGGTTGCAAGTATAATAATAACCTGATGGTATCTTTATTTCTCAAACCAAATATTCTCTGAACTTAATTAAAAAGTTCAGATTTGAGAATGGGAAAAATTTTGATACTCCTGTGAGTAGATCATTCAGACTCTCAAAAGACTCTACAGGTAAAAGTGTGGATCCTAAATTATATCGTAGTATGATTGGCAATTTACTTTATTTAACTGCAAGTAGACTTGACATTGCTTTTAGCGTTGAAATTTGTGCTAGATATCAATCTGACCCTAAAGAGTCACATTTAACTACTGTTAAGAGATTATGTGATATGTCGCAAGTTCAGCTAATCTGGGTCTTTGTTATCTACATGATACTAGTGTTCAATTAGCTAGTTACACTAATGCTGATTGGGCTGGTAATGTTGATGATAGGAAATCAACCAATAGTCGTTGTTTCTATATTGGGAACTGTTTAGTTTCTTGGCAAAGCAAGAAGCAAAGTTCTGTATCGCTCTCAACTACTGAGGCTGAATACATCGCAGCTGGAAATGCATGTACTCAGCTTGTTTGGATGAATAGAATGTTAAGTGATTACGGAATTGCATAGGATTCAATGGTTTTATATTGTTATAATTCTAGTGCAATAAATATATCTAAAAATCCAATCCAGCATTCACGAACCAAGCACATTGACATTAAATATCACTACATTCGTGAATTAGTGGAAGAAAAAAATAATTTCATTGGAATACATTCCGACCGAGGCTCAACTTGCTGACATTTTCACTAAACCGCTTGACAAAAGCAGGTTTAATAAATTAAAATTTGATCTTGGTATGTACAATTTAAATTAATTAATTATGCATTTCTGTATTATAGTATATGTATATATATATTTGTTAATTTATTTGATTAAATTTTAAAATTATATGAAAAATGCATGTTTTTGTGTTTACACGACCAGTCGAGGGCGTACTCGACCAGTCATGGCACGACCGATCGAGGACGTCCCACGACCAGTCGTGTAGCACGCTAGATCTTTTAATTTGGGGAAAACTCTTTCTTCCTCATTTCCTCTTTTCTCTCCAACGGGCCGTAGCTCGACTAGTCATACCCACCTTCTAAGATCTTCATGGTTAGTGCGTTAAATTCATTTTTCTTGTAGATTCTAGTCTATATCACTTCATTTTCACTCTTAGAGTTATTTATTTTGTGATTCATTGAGGTTTTTGGGGATTTCTTTTGTAAAGTCTGATTTAGCAAAACCCCACTCTACATCCTTTGTATTCTCATGATTTTTTTGTATTCTTAATTGCAAATGGATGTTAGAGGTAAGAAGAAAACTTCTCATGGTGCGTCATCTTCTAGATCGACACCTATCACATGGCGCCATCTTCGGTCACCCGAAGATGATCCCTCCTATGTGCGGGATTTGCGGTTGCGCAATGTGATAGTTGAGTGACCTGTACATGTTGAACATCTTGCCCCTTTTGATCTCCTTCCGCTTCTCTAATCTGTAGGATGGGATAACATTCTACATTGGGGTGGGCCGGCATATCGGTCTACTATGCAGGCTATGTTCGCATGCATTTCTGATTTCTCTACAGAAAATTTTACTTTTAAAATTGCTACTAGAGAAGGCCCATTTGAAGTTGATCGTCATTTGATATCTGGCCTTATGGATTTGCTGTCAATGATGAGGGTATTCCTATTAGTTCTCTAGTTGAGAAACCTTCTGAATCAGAAAAACGTATGCTTACGAGGGCATTATGCAATATAGATGCGCAATGGACCTAGAATGGGAATGCGCTTGCTTCAAGGTTTTTGTTACCCAGATATAGAGTCCTTCACAGGATTTTTATTTCAAATGTCTATCCTAGGTCTGGTAACAAAACCGAACTCACTGCTTTCATGGTTCGAATTTTGCATTCCATCATTTCTGGTGTTAATGTCTGTCTTCCTTCATTAATCTGTCATTCTATTATCCAATTCCATCTTCATCCTGGCTACATCGATATTCCTTTTGTATATCTTATGACTGTGTTAGCTACTCACATGCTAGTTGCTATGCCTGTTGGAGAGGCACCCATTCATCATCTCATCTTCAACAATAAAAATATAAACAAAATGAATTTGAGATTGGCTGATGGTCAAGTGAATGTGGGTGGTGGTGGAGCTAAAGCAGTGAATGAAGAAGAAGGCAGTTTACCTGATGATGTTAACATGGATGATATCTTTAATGAACTTGAATCAGATTCTGAGGCTGATCCTGACTATCAGCCTTTTGATTTTGCTGAGAGGTTACAATCTCTTAAGGAACAGGTGGGTTAGATACGTGTAACCCAAGATTCTCAATTTTCTTATATGCACAAATATATGAGGTGCTTGAATAAGGGTTTACACAAAATTGATCCATCTATCGTGCACCTTCTTCTGGATCTGATTGAGTTTTTGTTTGGTTTGTAATAACTCTTTGAATACATCACTTTCTTTCAGTTTGTTAGATTGAATTTGGATGAACTTGGTTCATGTTGGTTATTTATATATTTGCACTTTATTTGCTTATATCTTGAATTATCTGCTCCCTTATTCCTTTTGTGTTCTCCATATCTTGATTTCTTCCTTTGTCATATTGTGACAAAAAGGGGGAGAAGTTTAGCATGCTTTGCGGATTTGTGAATATGTGGATATGGTAGATATGTAGTTTTTTTTTCTTTCCTTGTGAAAGGGGGAGGGATTGAGTAAGGGGGAGTAGTGTTGATGCAAGTTAATGATAACTAGTGCATGATTCTTTAACCAGGTTGTAACTGGTTTCGTTTAATAACTGGTGCATGATTCTTTGTGCATGATAACCTATGCATGATTCTTTATTTGTATTGGTTATGTTACTGTGGAGTGTGTTTTGTCACAAATTTGACAAAGGGGGAGATTGTAAGTGCGATAGTCTCTTGCTCCTTTAGTTGTCAAATTTTGTAGTGCCAAAACCACAATCTGTGTCTTGTGTAGCACATTGGTATATATATATGGTTAAGGCAATGCATAACATGTACAAGGACAATGCTTCAAGACAAGAACAAGATCTACTTCAAGAATTGCAAGATCAAGTACATTGTTTAGAGTTTTAAAACTAAATCGAAAGACGAGATCATGTTCAAGACTCAAGGTGAAGTACAACTCAAGAACTATGAATTCAAGCTTCATCATGTGTCAAGAACTCAACCTTCATGAACTTCAAACATCAACCAACATCTGAAGAAAAAGAAGGTTCAATGTTCATACTTCATGTTTAAGGTATGAATGACCTTAGATTAACCTTAGGGTAGGTCATTTCGGATACATAATTCAATTGCTTACTTTATAAGTGTTTCAGTCAGTTCTTAGACTAGTCCTAGACTCTGTTCAACTAGTCCTAGTACTGGCTCGACCAATCCAAGAAATTCCTCAACCAGTCCTAAGATTGTTGTAAAATTTTAAAATTTTTTGTTGAGCCACGACCAGTCCTGGAGATTGCTCGACCAGTCGTGTGAACAGTGCACGACTCGTCCTCGACCAGTCCTATAGCCACGACTCGAACTCCAATGACTGTTTCAGCACCTCACGACCAGTCGTGGACAGATCACGACCAGTCGTAGAGGTCCCTCGACCGGTCGTGGATGGCCTACGACCAATTGTGGAATGGTTTTATCCGATCGCGCTCAAAATTTCAAAAATTAGTTTGACTTATGATCATTCATAGTGTTCATAGGACCAGTCGAAGGTACGACTTCTGCACTTATAAATAGAGCACGATTTTCAGAGTTTGACATCGAATTCAAGTAAAATCAAGGCATCACTCTGAGAGATAAGTTTGTAATCTTTTTAAGCTAGATTGTGCATATTTAATATTCTCTTTTTATTAGCTTTTTATATTTGATTTGGTTTCTGCATTCCAATTTGATTTGAAAGAGGAATTGTGATATTCCACTTCTTGGAATCAAAATCAAATAGAGTTAGCCCAACACGGTTTAATTTAAAATCAATTAGAAGCTAGAACCATTTCAAAGTGAGTATTGGACATTGAACTTCTATACAAACATCTGCTCCGATTTGGTTCTTCCAGGCTGCAATAAAAGGAGAAATCCTGGTATTTTACATTATTGTAATTTCCATTGTATTGGTTTCTTTTGAGATTAAGCCAGAAAAATCTCATCGTTTTGGTTGTCTGAGAGAGCCAGAAAACTCAGAGTGTGGGGTTTTTGAATTGTGTAAGCCCACTTGAAAGACACAATTGTAAGGGTTTTAGGTGAACTTGAGAAAAACCTGTTTTCATAATGAATGTTAATATCCACTTTATAAGGATATTAGGAGTGGAGTAGTTGTGTGGCTGTTATTGAATAGTTAGTGTACACACAGGCGAACCACTATAATTCTTTGTGTTTTGTGGATGTCTGATTTAATTTCTATATCTTTTATCATTCAATATTGTGGAATGTATTTGTGGATGTGAATGTTATAATCTTTTACATTTCAAGCATTGAGGGGAATGTTGTAATAACTTAGATTTCATTTCTTTGTTGTTTACTTATTTATTTATTCCTCTGTATCAAGTTTGAGTTTTTGATATGAAGATCTTTCTAGGAATCAGGTTGTCCTACCATAAACCTTGGTTTTTGGTGTAAGGTTGTCCTTAGAATAACATTTGTATCAATCTCTCAATACTCATACATTTGAGGTTGCTTTACATTTCAGTATTATGAATTGATTATAGTGCTATTCTTCCTTTAATTATTTAAATTCCATAGTTATTATTTTAATTTATCCCCTCTCGAACATATAGCTTGGCCTTTTTAGATCTATGCCAAGACTGTGTTTATGGTGCGATCTGATAAACGGATTGGCCGTAAAGGACTTGTCAGATCTACAGTTGTCGTTCCTCGATCAGGGCTACAAGTATACCAATTGGTGCAGGAAAATTTCCCTAACCCATGGGGGAAGTTTGGTCAGAATCTGATGGTCCGAAGTCTTCAATTTCGCCCACAAGCGAATGGCCCAATTCACTTAAGTTTCAATACATTTTCTAAAGGTATTCGCGTTTCTCACACACTCTACTCCGAGCTCAAGTTTTGCAGTTCTGGATACTATTTGGGCTTGATTCTTACGATGTTTGTCAAGTCCAATAAGGCGGTCATAACCTTATAGTTTCACGGTAATTGGACTTTCGACGCTCGGTCCAGGTCTGATACAGAGTTTCAATGTGCTCCCAAGAGCAACTGGGTTTTGAGATTGCTCCTAGGTTTTTAAGTAATGTTAAATTAGTAATTTTAAGGGTTTTGGGTCTTGTAGTTTGTATAGAAAGTGGTTCAAGCTAAATCCATTTATTATTTAGTTTAGTACTTAACTAAATTCCACCCTAATTACGACAGAATAAGGTCCTAGTAGTTCATCATCTATTATTTAGTTTAGTTCTATGTTCCTTTTGGGTACTTTTAGTTAGCATATTATTTTAATTATTTTTCTAGTAGTTCATCATCAAGTCTACTTTATCTTTACCAAATTTCATTAGATTTCATATTGTAAAAAAATTCTAAAAATTCTAGAAGTAATAGCTATCCGAAGTAATAATTTTTGGACAGTTGTCATATCAAACTAGATTCAATGATATTAAAATTTTTATTATATTTTAAAGTTATTTTTATATGAAATTAGACTTATCAAGCTTCAATCTGGCTTTTGAATCACCTAAATCAGAGTTATATTGAGGGAGATATGACTTTTTGAAGTCGGTAGAAAAGTGTAAAAAATCGTGGCAAGGATTCACCGAATTTCGGTGCATCGGCGATGCATCGCGGTCGGTGCAGTGACGCCGCGGTCGGCTGTGCTATCCGGTGGTGGTTTTGCCACCTGATATTTGCAAGCCACCTGATATTTGTAAGCCACCTGATATTTGAAATGGGTTTATTTTATAAACTAGAATGAGTTATTCGATGTACAATATATGATTTAGGGATAGGAGAAGCTGCTCTATCCAAATAACTTACTTATTTCATGAGATTACAAAAGGTTAATTGTCAAAAACCCATTTCATTTATATATTCACTATTTATAATAAATTTTAGTTTAAGTATTGTTCTTCATTATTTAAACTTTAGGATTTGTGTCTAATATGAAAGTACTTAGAAAAATTTGAAGAATAAGGTGGTGAAAGGCGAGATTTTTGAAGGAAATGGATTGAAAGGGGATTTGAGGCTTTAGGATTGAGTTCTAAGAAGTCAATAAGGGGTTATGATCGACCCATTGCCCAAGGACGTCTAGCTCCAAGTTAGCAAAAATCTGAGACGTTACACGGATGGCTGGAATACAAAACATATATTAAGGTGGGTCCCATCCCACATGCACAACACGTGTGGGGTGGGCCCCACACGAGCTGGAAGAGGATGGATGGTGGATTACAAAACAACATTATAATAGGGTCCATGAAGCTTGCTGATGTTATCAACAATTGATGTTGCTGGGGCCCACCATCCCTTTGGATGGTCTGGATGTAACATTACTTCATGGTGGGCCCTACAGAGCTTGCTGACATCACAGCAGTGGGACCCATAGAGCTTGGTGGTGTCAATTACACTAGCTATATAACTGGTGTGAGGTACCTAACTAATTCGTTCAGCTAGGTGGGTCCCACATGGGGCTAGATGACATAGATTTCTCACATACACAAAGGTGGGCTCTACCATGATGGATGACATGGATACACCACACGCATCAGGTGGGCCATGTGGCATCAAGAGAGAGAGGGAAAGAGAGAGAGAGAGAGAGAGAGAGAGAGAGAGAGTAGCGGAGGGACCCTACCACTATGGGCCCCTCTTAGATCACAACACATACATTAAGATGGGTCTCACCATATGTAGGCCCTTCAATCACAAAATAAAATCACCCACCTCAAGATCTCTTCTTCATTCCTCCACCAATGGGTTCTAGAGCTCCAAGGAAACAAGATTCAAGATTCAAGATTGAGATTGATTTTGGAGGGTGGGATTGGGTGGTAGGGAGTGGGCCATACCAAGCTTCTCTCCAATGGACGTCCACCTCTCTTATGGTTGCTTGGGAGATGGAGTTTGAAATGAGAGAGAGATGAGAGAGAGGTGATGTAAGAGGGTGATGGGTGAAAAGGTGAGTGATGGGTGTGTACTTGATATATAAGGGATGTGTAAGAGAGAGAGAGAGTTGACTTTAGGGTTGCATGGGGATGGGGTGTGAGGTGATGTGTGCTTGACATGAGATGTGATTAATGAGATTGATTTGAAAGCTCTCTCTTAAGTTTTGCAACTGCGTGGCATTTTTCTTGAACTTAACGTGGGCCCACATCTCCTGGCACTGGTATCACCTCGGTGCGCGAGACGCGACATCAGAACCGCGGTGACGGTGCAGTCGTTAGGGTACAAGTCTCAAGTCGAGCCGAATCTGGAATGCGGGATACGACTCAGGATCGCGCAAACGCAGTTATAGATCACGGGTCATCGGAATTCTACCGGGAGGACCGAGGAAGCCTATGGAACGGTACGGTCTAGGATATGGGTCTTATATACCATGCCTAGGAGACAATGGTGAACAACGGGATTTACCAATCTCCCTATCTCAAAATAAGATAAGAAGATATCCAAAGCTATCACAGCATCTATTATAATTTAAATCACAATAAATTATAGAAAACTGAAAATATTCCTTTAATATCAAACTATAAATCAATGAAGTTTAATGAGAATAAGAATCAAAGCAAAATAAACATCCAAACACGCTACAAGCTTTACCTCTTCGCCCTATTTGAGAGGTTTAGCCAACCATAAACATGATTGAAACCAAATCTCTTAAACAAAGCATGAAAAATAAACTATGGAAGAAGAAAAACTCTTTGGTGGCTACTCCACCCTTGTGTATGCTTCTTGAGACCTTTCTAAATCCTAGAAGAAGCTTTGGAGCATCCTAGGGAGTATTATTTATAGTTGTGGAACTCCAACTTTCGCACCCAGTTGGAAAAATCTAGAAACCGCTTCAAATTTACACACTCTGCGCAGTTTTTCAAAATAGACTCAGAGTTTAAACCGCCTCAAATTTATACACTCTGTGCAGTTTTCTAAAATAAACTCAGAGTTTCGAAATATGCTTTTTCAGGACAATTTTAAGAATATATTTGTTTTCAGGACAATTTCAGGATTAATTTTCTTCACTTCAAATCTTTGATTCTATTCATTCCTCACTTGGTTTTCTTAGATCTTTAGCATGTGAATTCTTTATTAATGACTCTCAAATCTCTAAATCTTCATTTAGCAATCTTTTAAGCATAAATCTTTCTTTTAGCATCAATTTCACCTTAAACTCTTGAAATCACCTCGTACATGAAAACATGCATAATTAAATCAATTAAGCACTATCATATTTATAAAACCAAGGTATAAATAAGGGGATATATGCAATATTTCACACTCAACACACCCCCCAACCATCATTTTGCTAATCTCGAGCAAAACATGCGTGAAGTGATCTTTAATCTTCAATGTTCAAATCAGTTTCAGAAAACAATCTTTCATGCAATCAAGTATGAATGAGTACAATATAAAGAAGCGAGAATGCAATTTTGAAATCCTAGAACCGAATCACATGAGCAATCAATAAAAAATTTTCTTTATCAATCATTTAAGAGCATAGTTCATATATCAAAATTTTCCAATGTACTTAGTGAATTCTATTTACTTTCCATAACATATTACTATTTTATAATGTTAGTCATGCTCATCACCTCAAGTTTTATTGAATAATCAAGTACTGATTCCAAACTTATCACCTTTTCCTTCTTTTTCTAGTTTTTGATTTTATATCGACGGTATTATTTATTCATTCTTTTCAAACTTTTCATTCATTTTCGATCTTTTCATCATACATGACATTTTTGTCGATCTCTCTATTTTTTAATTAATTTTTTTCATCTTTTTAAGGTGGATAAAATTCTCCAAAGTTAATTCTCAATATCTATCAATGATACTATTGAGGCACAAAAAGTATTCCATCTCATTGCATGTCCGTTGCACTGGTTAGTGAACTCCATGGTACAGATCCTTCCCAAGGTTGTGCACTCCTTATTTTAGTGTAAAGAGGGAGTATTTTGGTAAAAAGTAGTGACTGAGAGTATTTTGGTAAAAATGAGTGACTGGGAGTATTTTGGTAAAAATGAGTGACTAAGAGTATTTTGGTAAAAACACAGTGACTGGGAGTATTTTGGTAAAAAGCAGTGACTGGGAGTATTTTGGTATAAATAAGTGACTGGGAGTATTTTGGTAAAAATGAGTGACTGGGGGTATTTTAGTAAAAAGGGATGAATGAGGGTATTTTGGTAAAAAAGGATGAATGAGGGTATTTTAGTAAAAATGAGTGAATGAGGGTATTTTGGTAAAAAGGAGCGGATATGGTTATTTTGGTAAAAGGAGTGGATGGACACTACTTTGTATTAAGGAAGAAGTGAGTGGACACCACTATTTAAGGAAGAAGTTGGTGAACACCATTGTTTAAGGAAGGAGGTTGGTTGTTGCTATGACTGAAAGTTGGGCGAGTTTAACCCGATCGACCCATGATTGACCCGACATTGGGTTGGGCTCGGGCAGGATATGTCAGGTCTGATCTCAAGCTTGGGCTATACAAACACCAACTCGATAAAACTTGGGTTGAGCTTGGGTTGAGGTCTCGGGTTGCCCGACCCAACCTGAACCCGATCAATATATAAGTTATTTATAAATTATAATTGAGAGTGGATCGTTTGTGTTGAAGGCACACTAATGATGTAGGGTCTCATTTGTCCACATCATTTCCAAGGACTCAAGCTAACAAGATATGCCAGATTTCTCTCTCCAAAATAGATTGTGTGCTATGCTACATGACTTTTAAATGAGTAGTTGTCCTATATTTTAGCTTGTTTTTTTAAAGAAAAAAATGAAGTTCTTTATGATGAATAATCACATATATAATTAATAAAATTATAGATATAAAAAATAAGTCCTATATTGAAATATAATAAACTAATGTAATAACGAAAATATTAGCACGTATACACCCGACCAACCCCATCAACCCGATCGAGCCCGCTTGGGTTGGGCTTGGGTTGAGAATTCCCAACCCGAGATTGGGTTGGGTTGGGTTAGGGTTGAGGTATAGGAACCTTGGGTTGGGTTAGGGTTAAGCACCAACCCGACCCAACCCGCCCGACTTTCAGCCCTAGTTGTTGCCTTAAGGGGAAGTGGTGGTGATCACCATTGTTTAAGGGAGGAGACTGGGAGGCCTATAAATACCCCCTCCCATTCCTCATTTGGACAAGAGATAAGAGGGAGACAAGAGGGAGACGAGGAGGAGAGAAGAAGGAAATCCATTGTGCGCTGAAATCCATTATGTGTGCACCAAAACTTCTTGTGCGCCAATCCCATTATGCGCCAAATCCTCTTGAGCGCAACTCCTTTCTCCCTTGTCTTAAAGCCAGCGCACAACGGCCCTTCTTTTTCTCCCATGTCATGAAGCCAGCGTACAATGCCCCTTTCTCTCCCTTGTCCTAGCGCACAATGCCCATTTTCATATTCAAAGTGTTATGTGCCACTTTTTGTGGAATGTTGTCCACATTCCAAACATTGTGCACCACTTCTCTTGGAACTTTGTCATAATACAAGCGCCGAATGCCACCTTTCAAGGAGAAGCCTAGTGCACAATCTTCTCCAATGCCATTTCATATGGGACTTTGTCCTGATACCATGGTTGTGCGCCACTTTGGTTGGATGCTTGTCCTAAGACAATGGTTGTGCGCCACTTTGGTTGGAGGTTTGTCTTAAAGGAGGGCTCTCTGCGCCACTTTGAAAGGGAACTTGTCTTAAGACTTGGCTCTTACGCCACTTTGCATGGAGCAATGTCTTAAGACTTGGCTTATACACCACTTTGAAAGGGAAGTTGTCCTGATGCTTGGCTTCCAATGCCCCTTCTTATGGAAAGTTGTCCTGAGACAAGCCTTTTGTTGTCTTAATGGATACTCTATGTGCCACTTCAAGAGGTACTTGTACTGAGACAAGTCTTTTGTTGTCTTGACGGATACTCAAGGGATGATCGCTCCACATTTCAAGGGATGATCGCCGCTCCACATTTCAAGGGATGATCACTCCACATTTCAAGGGACGATCGTCGCTCCACATTTCAAGAGATGATCGCTCCACATTTCAAGGGATGATCATCGCTCCACATTTCAAGGGATGATTGCTTCACATTTCAAGGGATAATCGCCACTCCACATTTCAAGAGATGATCGCTCCACATTTCAAGGGATGATCGCCACTCCACATTTCAAGAGATGATCGCTCCACATTTCAAGGGATGATCGCCACTCCATATTTCAAGGGATGATCACTGCTCCACATTTCAAGGAATGATCACTGCTCCACATTTCAAGAGATGATCATCGCTCCACATTTCAAGGGTTTCACTGGAAGAATGAACGGAAGGATGATCAGAACTGATCTCAACGGTCCAATCAAGGAAGAATGATCAGAAATGATCTCAACGGTCCGATCAAGGAAGAATGAATGGAAGAATGATTAGAACTGATCTCAATGGTCCGATCAAGTAAGGATGAACGAAAAGATGATCAGAACTGATCTCAATGGCCAGATCTAGGGTTTCAAGCCTGCATAACCTTTCTGCCTTGGCGATGAACATCAAAAGCGTCGAAATGCTGCCGAAATTGCCATCGGACTGTCTTCTATTTCATTCATTGCGTTGCATTAATTGTACTCTATTTTCAGAATCAAGGAAATCTGATGATGTAAATGAACTCAAAATAAATAGAATTATGATCATTGTTCTCTCAGTCTTTTTTTGTTATCATTGAATAATTCCCCAAATTAAACGCTTTTGTTTCTTGTTCGAAACAGATACACATACTAACAATGAGAAATTCTAGTACAATTCACAGAAAACAATTTGAATGTCACTTGTGACTTAGATTAACATGATATTCGAACTTCCTCTTAATCAATTAAATATAAGAATTTAGGCGATAGTCTACTCGGTTGATCAAACTCCAACAATTCAAAGTTCAATATCCATCTTATCATCATACTTAAAGCATTCTTAATTCCACAAATTATCATTTCCCAAACATGTTTTTAACTTAAAAATTTGAAAATTTTCACAATTTTTGTTCAAAACTAAGAAAGCACTGATCAGTTTACTTAATTTACACCCCCAACCTAAAACCTACATTGTCCTCGATGTAAAAGATATGAGCATGCAATGCATATGAGATAACAAAAAGAAATGGGAATTGATGAGAAGATAATACCTAAAGAAGGAGAATTGAAACTCTTTCAAAGTTCTTAACATGTAAATGGGTTAGCATGAAGACTAATCAAACTGAAATCAAACTATCCTAATCCTAAATCCTATGAAAGCAATAAACCTAGCTACACCTCCATCAGACTAAGAGGTCAATCCTGGTACACAGGATCAGTCAGAGGCATGGACATGTCCTCTGAATCAAACTTCTCAACAAATGGCTTGAGACGATGTCCATTCACTTTGAAAACATTATCATTTGTTAGATTCTTTATCTCAACGGCCCTATGAAGATAAACATTAGTAAGAGTGAAAGGGCTAGTCCAACAAGATTGAAGTTTTTTCAGAAAAAGATGTAACCGAGAATTGTACAGAAGGACTTTTTGACCAGTTATGAATGATTTCCAAAGGATGTTCTTATCATAGAACACCTTATCCTGTCCTTGTAAATTCTTAAGTTCTCATAAGTGTCGTTTCGGATTTCCTCAAGTTCATTTAGTTGGAGCTTACGTAGCGAGCCAATGTTGTCCAAGTTAAAGTTCAGATTTTTGATAGCCCAATAAGCTTTATGCTCCAGCTCCACAATCAAGTGACAAGCTTTCCCATAGACAAGTCTAAAGGGAGACATTTCAATGGGGGTCTTAAAAGTTATACGATAAGCCCATAAAGCATCGGTAAAATGGATTGATCAATCCTTACGGTCAGGGTTAACCATTTTTTAGAATTTATTTAATTTATCTGTTGAAAATATCGACTTGCTCGCTTGTTTGCGGGTGATATGGAGTGCTCACTTTATGAGAGATGCCATATTTTTTTCATTAAGTTCTCAAATGGTCTATTACAAAAGTGTGAACCTCCATCATTAAGGATGGCTCGAGGCATTCCGAACCGAAAAAGGATATTTTCTTTTAAGAATCAAATGACCGTTTTATGATCATTATTTTGGCATGAGATCGCTTCAACCCACTTAGTGACATAGTCTACTGTTAACAAAATGTAAATATTCCTAAAGTATTGGGGGGATGGTCTGATGAAATCGATGCCCCGGCAATCAAATGCTTCAATGATAAGAATGGGGTTCAGAGGCATCATATTTCGATGGGATAACCCTCCCAATTTCTGACAATGCTCACATGTTTTGCAAAACTCATGAGTATCTCTGAACATCATGGGCCAGTAAAAGCCGTACTTTACAATTTTGGTCGTGGTCTTTTTCGAAGAAAAGTGACCACCATAGGCCTGATAATGATAAAAGGAGATGACACTCTGATGTTCATTATCTGGCACACATTTCCTTAGAATTTGGTCTGGTCAATATTTAAACAAATAAGGATCATCCAAGAAAAACTTACATACCTCGATTGTGAGGCCCATATCCTAGCCCGTACTGTTCCATAAGCTTCCGCAGTCCTCCCGATCCAATTCTGGTGACCACGATCTATTTTTGGCATTTGCGCGTGATCCTGAGTCGTGTCCCGTGTATCAGAGTTGGCTCGACCCAAGACTTGTACCCTTACGACCGCGTCATCGCCACAGTTCCAACGTCGTGTATTACGTGCTGAGGCGATACCCGGGCCAGGAGATGTGGGCCCGCATTCAGTTCGAGGAAAACTCCACGCGTTGCAAATCCCAAGAGAATCTCTAATCAAATCAATCCCATCAATCCTGTCAATCACCACATCATGTCAAGTATAACACCATCCCCAAAGTCAACTCTCTCTCTCTTACACACCCCTACATGTCAAGTACACATCACTCACTCCATCACCCATCACTCTCTTTCTCTTTACATCCCATCCTCTCTCTCTCTCTCTCTCTCTCTCCCCCTCATTTTCTCCATTTTCAAGCAAGCAACCCAACGTCCATGAGAGCTCCATGAGAGAGCTTTATATGGCCCACTTCCTATCCCAAGATCCATCATCCTAGCCCTTCAATTCTCATCATCTTCCATCAAAGTGAGACAAGGAGTTCGGCGTTCCATCGAACCAAGAAGATCGAATGGTGGGTGTTTTATTAGCCTAGATTTCATGTTTTAATGATGGGCCAAGTGGGGCCTACCGATTGATGGTATGGATCTCACTTTGGACCCTAAATGTGGCGATGGCCCACCATGATTCACATGATCATTCTATGATGGGGCCATTCTCCATGGACCCCATTATGATGTTTACTTTTCTAAGTTTGAAAGAGGTCATCTAGACCTTCCATTTTGGTGGAGAAGGAATCTCCACCATTGATTTTTGAATTGGTGGGCCCACATGTATTGGGACCCACTTGATGTATGATTGAATGCATGGAAGGGAGGGCACATAGTGGCAGAGCCCTCCATCGCACGTGTCTCTTCCTTTTTCTCTCTCCCTCTCTCTTTCATCTTTTTGTGATGATGTGGCCATGTGGCCCACCTTAAATATGTATCGTATCTAAACCATCCAGCATCCAGGGACACTAGATATGGCCACACAATGAAGTGTTAATTGACAGTGGAGTGTACTAACAGCTAACACAAAAAAAGAGATAATAATAATATTTTAATACATACATACACACACACACACACACACACATATATATATAACATATATATTGAGGTGGGCCACACGTGTGGATCCACCATGATGGATGTGTTAGATCCCACCGTCCAGAACGTCCAGAGGGTCTGGATGGTGGGCATTTTAAATGTGTGTGTATATATATATGATATTATAATATATCTTAATATTATTTATATATATATATATATATATATATATATATATATATTGCAGCTGACGTCTGCAGCTTGTGGGTCCCACTAGGTATGGCTTATATCAAGCCGTCCATCCATCTTGAATCCCCATCATCCATCTGATTTGATGGTGGGCCAACAGCCGATGCCAACTGCTACTGCACGTGCAACAGCAGCACTTTGGGGCACAAAATGAAGCAGATCCATTTCTTTGGTGGGCCACCTATGTGGACCCTACCCCCTGATGTATTTAAAAATTCATGTCGTCCGTCCATTTTAGATTAAGACGCCACCATGATGTATGAGTTTCATTCCATGCCGTCCAACTATTTTTCATCTAAACCATCCATCTTGAGATGGTGTTGTATGAGGCGCACCATGACGTATGTGCCTTGCATCCATAACGTCCACCTGTTTTACATCCACGTTGTTCATCTATTTTACATCTCAACTGTCCATCTGTTTGACTAACAGCCCAGTTAGGTGGGTCTGATCATGAAGTATGTGTTTTATCCAACCATGCATCTGTTTGGGACCCACGTGCTGCAAGTGTTTTACCATACGTGTGGGTCCCAACTTGATGTGTTGTATATATCCACACCGTCCATGTGTATAGGACGGTGGGCGCTGATGTATGTGGCCTGCCATGGTGTATGTATTATATCCACGCCATCCTTTGTAATTCACACTGTGCATTTGTTTTATATCCATGCCATCCATATGTTTTATATTCACGTCATCCATCTTACATAAGGCCCATTTGATGATGCCTAAGTGATGTATTTGTGGCCCATTTGTGTGCGGCCCATTGATGCGACCCATCTTGATGTATATGAGGCCCATATGTGTGCCCGATGATGAGGCCCACTTAATTTATAGGAGGCCCATTAGTGCGGCCCGATGATGTGGCCCACTTGATGAATTTTTGGCCCATACGACGAGGCCCATTGAGATGTATTTCTGGCCTATATGATGACGCCTGACTTGATGAATATGAGGCCCATTAGTGCGGCTCACTTGTTGTATATGAGGCCCATTGCGATGTATCTGAGGCCCATGGGCGTGACCCATTGTGATGTATTTCAGGTCCATTGGTGCAGCCCATTGATGCGACCCACTTGATGTTTATTCGAGGCCCACGTCATGTGGCCCATTGTGATATATATTAGGCCCAGGTATGTGGCCAATTGTGGAGTATTCGTGGCCCATTTGGTAAGGCCCATTGTAATATATTTCCGGCCCATATGATGAGGCCCGACTTGATGTATACAAGGCCTAATGTGATGCATATGTGACCCTTGAGTGAGGCCCATGGTAATGCATATTAGGCCCTTTTGTGATGCCATGGGCTCATGATACGTTTGGCTCTATGTGGGCCACTACTTAGGAGCAATGATGGTTAAATGTCCACATTTATGGGTGATGATGGTTAAATGTCCACATTGTGACCTTCCCTTAGGCCCTTTGTTAGGCCGATTACCGATTTCGATTGTTGAGGCCTAATATCGAGGTCGATTGTCAATACCGATTATGAGTATATGATAGCATAGTATTATCATACCTATACCTTGGAGCCCACCTTATGTATATATTGAGACCATAGGAAAGTCTAGTTTATTGCGCGATAAAGAGGGTAATGAAGCTCACTTATTGCACTTAGACTCGGATCTGCCCTCAGTGGGGGATATTGTGATGCTTCATCACTATGATCACATGTGGGTAGGCGCAGGTGGGTGGATATTGAGTGGGTGGGGCATGAGGACCTGAGCGAGCTACCAGTGATTGGTAGGTTACTGTGCTGATAGGCTACTGTGCACACAGTAAAGGTAAAACTTTGTCCTACATCAGGAGCATCGTCCGATGTTGTGGTGGTTATAAGTTGGATTCTTTCCTTAACTATCGTGATGCATTTTAAATCAGAGAGCCTATCTTGATATTTGGACTCAATTCGCCATCCTTCTGTGGACCCCCATCATTCGTATGCATGTTGTGATGGATGATTGATTAAAGGAGATGTCATTAGGCTGAGATGTTTATGGGACTCCTTGTGAGACAGAGTTATCCCCACATGATCGCGCGATACACGCAGGCTTGATGTATGACCTAGATGGGGTTAATGATATTCTTGACTATTCAGGATTTGCATATTGCATTGCATCATTGGCATCTAATATTTGGCTCTCCATGATTTCACATTTGCATAGTCAATCCGCATTGCATATTTTGATATATTCATGATTTATAGACTTACTAGTATGTTTCCGCTTACTCTGATATCATATGATTCATGATCTTGTCAGTGTTTCCGCTTATTCCGATCTGTATGATTTATGGCATTGTATTGCATACTTGGCACTTACCTTATGCACACACTTTCACCACCCTCTAAACTTTCTATAAGCTTACACACAATAGATGCGTGCAGGTGGAGTTAGGTTATAGCAGTGTTAAGCTTGGAGCATGTAGCGGACTTCTGGAGCTTTGATTTTGACATATATATTTTCCTTTTAGCATTATATTCAAATGGTTGTATTACTAGATATATGATGATGATGTTGCTTTGTGATTTGGGTAAACTTGTGATTATGCTTCTTACGAGATAAATGTACATTGAAAAATTCTCCTTGTAGGATCCCAGGATCGAAACCTAGTGTATGGGTGCTGGGAGCCGAGAATGGGGTACTACGGAGGCTGTTGGCACCGGATTCGGGGATCAGGAATTTTGTGAGCATGGTTTTCGAGTTTGGGGCATGACATCGGTGAAGAATTTTTTCTCGTCTTGCGCAGTCCAATATGTTGGCATGAAACCTGTAGCAAGATAATTTGTAATGTCAGCAAACCGAGGTAGTTGGGAGAGTTTAAATAATTGTTCGTCAGAGAACATATTGTTTATCAGTGTCGGCTCAAAGGAATCAAGGAGGTCAAGTCGAGAAAGGTGGTTGGCCACTACATTTTCTACTCCTTTTTTTATCTCGTATTTCAATATTAAATTCTTAGAGTAAGAGGATTCATCTTATCAGGTCGGGCTTGACATCCGTCTTTGTGAGACCCGTATCCTAGCTTGTACCGTTCCGTAGGCTTCTACAGTCCTTGTAACGCCCTGAATTTTGAGGGTCAAGCGAGGCTTTACTCCCGAGATTTAGAACATCACTTATACAGTATGGATGATGATGTTCAGATTTCGTCCATATTAATGAGTTAAGCATGAGTGAGATTATACTAAAATAGTATATCATACTTGGGATATAATTAAACTAAGTAAGCGGAAGTCTGAAACATATTTATTTAAGCATGTGGGTGTTTTACAAACCTACAGAGTATGAGTATGTAAGCGGGTTTAATATATACATGTATTGTTTCAAAATGAACAAAATATGAAAATGCAAAGTGTCAAACTAAGCCAGATATCCCCATGGTCCCTGCACATCGGCACGAGGTCTACATCGACCCGCCCGAGAGCTGAAAGTAGGAGAATTCCTCCTCCTCATCCATAAAGTCTTCATCCATTGCATAGATTTCATCAGCACCTGCATCTAAATCAGATTCTGGTTGGTATTTTAAAATACTGTCCCAGAGTGGGAGTGAGTGATAAACTCATTAGTACTATAAGGCAAAAGTTAACATGTTATCAAGTCAATCAAGCAATAATGATAAAGCAACATAACAATCACTTCCTAACTACTCTTTTTAATGTGGGAATGGAATGCAAGTAATGATGTATGCCCTCGTATCGAAGCTCCCTCACAAGTGACTTCGACAACCTATTTCACATATGACATCACTTCCTCAAAACGGTGTAACTTCATCGCCTTTAAAGCACATCCTAACTAATGCAGTACGATGCATGGTTATGTTAGCCAAGTAATTAATTAAGCTTATTCGTACAGTAAGTTTGGGAAGCTAGGGTACCTCCCTTTATATCATTGACTCGAATCGAAGGATCCATTTAGGTTCGTCACTCCTAGTTAAGCACATACGATAGGCAAGTTGTAGGGTCATTACTCCTAATGAAAAGCAGTCGATAGGCAAGTTCAAGAGTTTATACTCGCGGTCGCTATGGGAGGCTCGTCACCTCAGTGTAGGCCGACAGCACGAACATGGTGTCCCATTCGAGCATGCCCGGATCACGAGTCTTAATTATTCATTGGTCACTATGGGGAGGCTCGTCACCTCAGCATAGGCCGATAGCTCGAGCACGATGTCCCAAACTACCATGCCCGGCTCATGAGTCTTAGCAGATCGTGGTACCATGGTTAAAGTAGGTCTTTACGTTGGTAAGGGGTACCTTAGATTCAAGTAGTCGTGTCCATACATGGTAAACACACAATAAGCCAATCGGTTTGTTAAGCAAGATCGATTAGTACAGGTGCACGCTGACTTAATCGACATGGAGCGCATAAGCACCCCTCGTGGCCTAACCACTTTCGACAATCGTCGTGCGACCTGAATTCATCGAGTATACCCAATGTGGTGAGACTAGTTTCGGCCACCCGAACAGGGACTGTTACCGATTACCTGGGCTACGTTGTAGTCTCAATCCTACTCATGTGCAGCATGTAAACACATGTGAAATCATCTCAGCATTTAACAACCAATCTAAGTGAATTTCTCATTTGATTATTTCATCAAACACATCAATCATGTTACCAAATACTTACATTTTATCAATTAATCACACAATGGAAAATATGATTACATAAAAGAAACTATACATATGCATAAGGCAATAAAGAATCCTATCTTAATACTCATAATAAATATAAATCACCAACAATTTCTCATTCAGACAATTCATCAAACACTTAGACTACACTTCAATTATATAGACTAGGTTAGTTACAACATATATTTTAGTAATTCCTTATATAAAGAGATTAACATGCATATAACAATGATAAATCCTAGATCAGTAATCATGGCAAGCACAAATCATTTCCAAATGTTCATTCAAACATTTCAACAAACACATGGGATGCATCTTTTACTCAACACAATTCATATATGCATATCATACAGAAATCGACGTATCTAAGACAATATAGTAGCAATCAAGTCAGACATAAATCATTAGCTGACATGAAAGCATTGATAACTGTAACCTAAGCATTTATAGTCCGCACCTTTCGTCGGGATGCTCGATTCCAACTCGGTCCAAACTCTACATTTTCAAAAATGGAATGTCAGGAACCTAAATGATGAAACAAGTTAGCTAGGTTGACGAATAACTATCTCGGATCTCTACAACGATATTAGGGTTAGGATTTCTTACCCAAAATCGTAACTAAAAAGTTTTGGTAGTACAACAGGGCAGAGATTTTGTAAGATCCGTATCCTAGCCCATACCATTCCGTAGACTTCCGTGGTCCTCCCGGCCAAATTTCGGCAACACATGATCTGTTATCAGTAATTGCTCATGATCCTGAGTTGTATCCCACATTCTAGAGTCAGTTCGGCTTGAAACTTGTACCCTAGCAACCGCGCTGTTGCCTCGGTTCTGACGCCGCGTATTACGCACCGAGGCGATACCTACGTCAGGAGATGTGGGCCCACGTTCAGTTGGAGGAAAACGCCGCGCATTGTGAATTCTGAGGGAATCTCTACAACCCCTCACATCAATCAATCAAAGTACAAGCAAGTACCTAGCCCATTACTTTCCCGCCAACAAAGCATGACACCCCTCTCTCTCCCATCCCTAACGTTAACCCTTCCTTACAACAACCCATTCCTCCCATCCCTCTCTCCTTACATCTTCTCTCTCTCTCTCTCTCTCATTTTCTACTCATTCTCCCAAGCAACCCAAACACCAAACGTCCATGACTTCCATGGAGAAGTTAGGTGTGGCCCACCTCCTTACCACCCAATCCCACCATTTAAAGATCATCTCCATCGTTGAAATGCATCCCCCGGAGCTCTAAGATGTGTTGATAGAAGAAGAAGTCCAAAAAAAATTAAGGTGGGTGCTTTTCTAGGGTTAGATTTGTGTTTTTCTTGCTTGGATTTGATGAATTGAGGGCCCACTTGTGATGGGACCCATTTTGATGTATGCATGTACATGGAGGAGCTCATAGTGGCGGAGTTCTTCCCATCTCAACCGCTCGCTCTCTCTCTCTCTCTCTCTTCCATGTTTGCCGCCCACCATGATGCATGAATTTTATCTATGCTATCCACCAAGCAGGTCCACCCTGCTGGCCATCCAGCAGTAACACCTTGCTGCCGTCCTGAGTGGACCCTGGATGGAGGGGAAAACATGAATATCAGCTTCATTCCAATGCAGGTGGGCCACACATGTGGGACCCACCTCATATGGGCACTGATTGGCTGATGTAACTTACACCAGTTATATTTATAAAGTTGATGAATTGACGTTACCAAGATCAGGCGGTGCGATCATGTGGGACCCACCTTGGTCGTGATATCAGATTGGCTAGTGTATCTCACACTAGCTAATATATAGCTGTGTATTGACGTCAGTAATGGTCTGATCATCTAGACCATCCATCTAAGTGGACCCACCATGAGATGCGTGTTATATCTAGATTGTTCATCGTTTTGGACGTGTGGGGCCCACCTTGGATGAATGTGTTCTTGATCCACACCGTTCGTTGGTAGGGACGGTGGATCCTACACAGTAGCATCCTGCACATTACCAAGTTCCATGGGGACTGCTATGATGTATGTGTTGTATTTACACTATCCACCTGGCTGGATAGTGGGACCCAACGTGTGGAGTCCAGCAACGTCTAGTAGGGAGGGTGGACCCCACCGTGATATATGTGTTTCATCTCAACCATCCATCCTGACGGTGTGAATCCACACTGTCCATTTAGTTGGTGGGCCACGTGTGTGGACCCTACCACGATGCATATGTTATATCTATACCATCCATGTAAGACCTGTATCTTAGTCTATACCATTCCTTAAGTTTCCGCGGTCCACCCAATCGAATTCCAGCAACCTTTGACCTTTATCCGATGTTTGCACACGACCCTGAGTTACATGCCATCAACTAGAGTTGGCTTAACCCGAGACTTGTACCTTAGTGACCATGCTGTTGCCATGGTTTTGATGTTGCGTCTCACGCGCCGAGGTGATACCCAGGCCAGGAGATGTGGGCCCACATTCAGTTCGAGAAAAACACTACGCGTTGTAAAACTAAAGAGAATCTCTACCGAATGTCACATCCATCAATTAATTAATCCCATCAAGGGTCAAGTACATGTCAAGTACACATTGCCTCACACCCATCCCCAAGCAACCCCAAAAGTTAAAAAGTTCTTACACACCCCATACCTTTCTCACACCATCTACCCCTAAGTCAAAAAGCTCTTACACACCCATCACTCACCACATCCATCACCCATCTCTCTCTCTCTCTCTTTACAACCCTCTCTCTCTCTCATTCTCAAACCACTTTCCCAAGTAAGAGAAAAATCATACGTCCAAGCTCTTTCAACCTTCAAGAGTGATTTTTGTGTAGCCCACTTCCTACCCTCTCATCTCCCATCTCAACCATCAAAACTCCATCTCTTCTGTTAGGGTCGAAGCTAAGGAGAAAAGGAAGCCTAGGGAGCAAGAAGAAGTGGACGGTGGGTGATCTTGGACCCACATTTGCATTTTTATTTTGTGATTGTAGGGCCACATATGGTGGGACCCACCTTGATGTATGCTTGTATCCATGAGGGGCCCATAGTGGCGAGGCCCCTCCGTCATCTCCGATCTCCCTTTCCTCTTCTCTCTCTCTCTCTCTCTCTCTCTCTCTCTCTCTCTCTCTCTTTCTATGATCATGACCCACCCATGATGTGTGTATTTTACCCGAGCCATCCAACTAGTGGGCCACCTTAATCCCTATTTGGGGCCTGTATGACCGGACGGTCACACAGGCCCAGATGAAAGGGAAACACAAATATTAGATGGGTCCAAAATCAGGTGGGCCACTTCCATGTGGAACCCACCATGATGCCTATGTTGTATCCACACTGTCTAGTGTCCAGGGATGCTGGACGTGGGCTAGCAGTGGAGTGTGGACTGATGTGGGGTGTGGACTACAGTGGAGTGTGGACTGACGTGGGGTGTGGACTACAGTGAAGTGTGGACTGACTGTGGGTGTACTAATAGTGTAGTGTGGACTGACGGTGGGGTCCATGGGACCCACCCACGACGTCCATCCATTTTGGTGGGCCACACCATAGTGTATATCCAAACTGTCCACTGTCCCTGGATGGTGGGACCCACCCCACTTGTGGGATACCATGATGTATGTATATGTCCAGGCCGTCTAAGGCCTGGACGTTGATTTTATATTAAATATAATATTATATATTATATATTATATATTATATATTATATTATAATACATTTTATATATATACTATATATTGTATATACATGTTGTGGTGGGCCCTACGTGGGACCTTGCTGGCTGGCAGCCAGCGCACCTACAACAGCTATATATCTGTTGTATTGCTATCAGCATGTGAGGTGCAGCCCTCACCATCCACATGACTGATGGTGTATTCCATCCAAATTGTTCATCTATGGTGGGCCACGTTCCTGGACCTCACCAAGATGCATGAGTTTCACCCCAGCTGTCCATCTGGATGGTCTGGGTGGGGCGCACCCTGATGCATGCATATATATATATAATATGTATATTATATTTATGGTGGGCCCTACATGGGACCCACCTACTATTGAAGCAGGGTGGCTGGTGTACCTACAGCAGCTAAATAGCTACTGTATTGAGCCAGCAAGTTCTGTGGGCCCATCGTGGCATGTGTTATTCCACCATGCCCATCTGTCTCTCGAGTGGGACCCATCGCTGATATATGTGATATATCTAAGCCGTCCATCCATTTGGCTAACTTACATCAAGGCTTGGGAAGAAAAATAAGACAAATCTACTTATCAGATGGGCCACTGCTAAATACAATGGAGCATTGAATGTCTACCATTGAAATCCTCTTGGTATCACAGAGAATCTGGATCAACATGGAATTTGTTTTCTTTTATTCAGGTCTGTATGAGCTTATGATCAGATTGGATGAAAAATAAATGCTATGGTGGGCCTTGGGGATTTCAATGGTGGAAATCATTATCACCACTATTATTTGGAGTGCAGTCTAGATGATCTTCCGTTATGATTTATTTTAAATGCTTTTAAATGATCCCTAAGGTTAGATGACTGGGAAGATGGTGTGACTCACTTGATGTATGATAGGCCCCTTTTTATGAGGTGTATTCGGCCCATTTGATTTGGCCCATTTGATCAACCCATTTAAATCGGCCCATTCGATTCGGCCCATGTGATTGGCCCATTTGAATCGGCCCATTCGATTCGGCACATTTGATTCAGCCCATTCGATCCAGTCATGCCTTGGGAGCAATGATGGTTTGACGTCCACATTGTAGAGTAATGGTGGTTAAATGTCCGCATTGTAACTCTCTTGAAGGCCCACTATTAGGCTCATACTTGTAACGTGTAGGCCATCTAGGCCCATCTTCGTTACGAACAAGAATCCATCGCCATATAACATGTTTAGTATAGTTCCATGATTCATGATCATACATATCATATGTATGCTTGATATGAGAAATGACTAATCATAGCATATGTCTTCAGGCAGATTGTTTATGGGCTCTTGGATAGGCGGTGTTACCCTACATGAGTGCATGATACGTGCAGGATTGCTGTATGACTGGATAGTGTGATTCATGCATTTCACATTGTGTGACATGGTTACTGTACGCCCTAGCGACATCAAGGTCATAGCCTCCACAGGCGTATCATGGTTGGCAGGATTGGATACTAAAAATCTTATTATACATGGGATGCTATAGATATCGCTGGGTGAAAGTCCCTAAACCCTTATGGTACCGGAGGTTGCTCCAACGTCTAGACTGAGTGGGTGCATGAGCGCCAAGTGCCGATTACCAGAAGGCCGCACTTTCCACTGTGTCGTGGTCAGTTGGAAGGGGGTGCGACCTTACTCGCCTAAGAGGAGGGGGTAAAGCTAGGCTGAGTTTGACCAGCTCGAGGAATGGGTCCACTATTGATGAGCCGGGCCCGATATTGGTAGGTGGATAGTGAGGTCTCTTCCACTCACCTTATTGCGCGCGATGGGGTGGCAATCTAGTTTGGAGTGTAGTAGACCCCGGTGATATTCCAGAGTAGAGCTGTATTGATATGTGGACTTAGATGAGGATTAGTGTGCTTAAATTTGCATCTCGTATCGCATGGCCCTGGTATGGCTGACATCATTCATGCCTTACATCACATAGCCTCGGTACAGCTAATAGTATTCCCGGACTCATCAGCATATTTTGCATTACTCTGATACTACATAATTGTATTACTACCTTGCGCACACACTTTCACCACCCTCTAAGCTTTCCATAAGCTTATGCACGACCGTTGCGTGCAGGTAATATTGGATCGCAGTAGCGCTGAGGCTAGAGTGCATGGCAAATCATTTTGGAGCTTTTGTTTATCATCGTTGTATTTCCCTTTACACGCACTGTACTTATAAATTTTTTATCATAGTGGAAATGCGATGGAGATTTTGGTTGTTGTTTGTGGGTTATGCCTTTGGTTATGCTTATTAGGAATCAAATTGATGTTGAAAATCCTCCTCGTAGCATCCCAAGATCGGAACTTGCCGAATGGGTGCTGGTAGGCGAGAATGGGGTACTACGGAGGCTGTCGGCACCGAATTCGGCGATCAAAAATTTTATGAGCCCAGTTTCCGAGTTTGGGGCATGACAGTCCATCCATGGATATTATAATAATAATAAATATTAAATAATATTATATTATATTTTTGTATGTGGTGGGCCCCATGTGGGACCCACTTGATGAAGTAGATGGGCTCGTACATCTCACACCAGCAGCTTACTGAACGTCAGCAACTCCATGGACCACACTATCCATGTGTGGGGCCAACCATAGGATGTATGTGTTATATCCTAACCAGCTATTAAGTGGACCATCCTACAAGAACAGTGAGGGGATTGAACTACTACCCTTAAAACCCTTTGGTTGCATAGAAGCTTTGGATCAATGTGAAATTCCACTTAATTCAGGTCCTTGTGACCATACGAATAGATTTTGTGGAAAATAAATGTTATGATGGCCCTATAGGATTCTAATGGTGGAAATCATTATCTCCACTGCTACTTGTAGTATGGTCGAGATGATCTTTCGATACGATTCATTTTTTTAGGGAAGTGTGTGGCCAACTTGATATTTTTGAGGCCCATTGGTGTGGCCCATTGATGCAGCCCGCTTGTTGTATATGAGGCCCATTGATGTGGACCACTGATGAGGCCCGACTTGATGTATGTTAGGCCCGTGTGAGTGACCCATTACGATTTATATTAGACCCATTTTATGCGGCCCATTGTGAGGTGTATTAGACCCATATCATGCGGCCCATTGTGATGTATATTAGGCCTATGTTAGCGACCCATTGCGATGCATATTAGGCCCATGTGATGAGGCCCGATTGATGTATATTGGGCCCATGTGAGCGGCCCATTACGATGCATATTAGGCCCATGTGATAAGGCCCGACTTGATGTATGTTAGGCCCGTGTGAGCAACCCACTGTGATGCAGGAGACCCTTGTGTAAGGCCCATTATGTTGTGTGTGAGGCCTTTGTGTGAGGCCATGGGCCCATTATATGTTTGGTCCTATGAGGGTCACTCCTTAGGAGAAATGTTGGTTAAATGTCCACATTGATGGGTAATGATGGTTAAATGCACGCATTGTGACCTTCCCTTAGGCCTTTGTTAGGCCGATTACCGATTCCGATTGTCAAGGTTGATTCTGATTGTCAAGGCCGATTTTAATTGTTAAGGCCGATTGTTGAGGCCGATTTTGATTGTCGAGGCTGATTGTTGAGGCCGATTCTGATTGTCGAGGCAGATTCTGATTGTCGAGGCCGATTCTGATTGTCGAGGCTGATTGTCGAAGCTGATTCTAATTGTCGAGGCCGATTCTGATTGTCGAGGCCAATTGATGAGGCCGATTCTGGTTACTGAGGCCGATTATCAAGACCCATATGATGTATATACGACCCGTAGTTGAGCCCAATGTGATGTATATGCGGCCCATGTTTGAGGCCCAATATGTTGTATATGTGGCCCATAATTGAGGCTCATTGTGATGTGTATTCAGCCCGTGTTTAAGGCCTAATGTGATGAACATAAGGTCTATGTGATAAGGCCCATTGTGATGCATTTGAGGGCCAGGCGATGGAGCCCATTGTGATGTATATTAGGCCCATGTGAGAGGCCCATCGTGATGTGTATTAAGTTCTTGAGTGAGGCTCATGGTGTTGTATATTAGGCCCTTGTGTGAGGTATGAGTCCACTATATGTTAGGCTCTATGTGGGCCACTCCTTGGGGGCAATGTTGGTTAAATGTCCACATTCTTGAGGCCAATTGTTGATGATGATTATCAATGCCAGTTATTGATACCGATTATGAGTATGTGATAGCATAACATCATGATACATGCCTATACGCATCATCTGCATGTTTGTTATGAGATGTGATAGACCATTGCATATGTCATTGGGCAGGTTGTTATGAGACTCCCTGATAGGCGGAGATTGTCTCATATGAGCACACGGTATATGCAGGATTGATGCATGACTGGATTGTATGACTCATGCATCTTACATTTTGTGTTGTGACTACTGTACGCCCTAGCGATATCAGGGCCATAACCTCCACATGCATATCGTAGATGGCCAGATGGGACACCAAAAATATTTGATTCTAGCATACGGGAGCCATAGATGTCCCTGGGTGAAAATTTCTAAACCTCCGTGGCTAGGAGACACCTCAATGTTAAGACCGAGTGGATTCATGAGTGCCCGAGTGCCGAATACCAGGAGGTCGCGTCTCCCACTGTGTCGTAGTCGGTTGGGAGGGGGTGGCCTTACTTGCGTGAGAGTAGGGGGCATTGCTAGGCTGAGTTTGACCAGCTCATGAATGGGTCCGTTATCGACGTGTCGGGTAGATATTGGCTGATTACTGGCCAGGAGGATGGTGAGGTCTCTTCCACTTGCATGGTCACGCGTCAGTGGGCGGCGATTTGCATGTAGAGTGTACTAGACCCCAGTGATGATCCCAGAGAGGAACCGTACTGATATGTGGACTTATTGAGTAGGAGTTGCATACTTATTCATTCATTCATTCACTATCCACTTGGGCTGGTGGTGCGCAACTAATTGTTGTGTACCTTCATAGTGTCAAGGATTTCGATTGGGCGCGCGACTAACCTAAGATCAGGAGTCTACTACATTGAGTCTGGCTATCCAAATTTAGGTATGGGAGTAGTTTGATACTACATACTATCATCCTGACTTCACTCCAACTTGGTCATTTCATTTGCACCGCATATTACATTACATCCTCGGCATATGGTATTTTGGGTAGCTATGTTTCTGCACTTATGTGGCATAGATGGACTTAGCAGGAATTACATATTGCATTGTACCCTCGGCATTTGATATTTGACTCTCTTGACTCCTCATTTACATAGATGATTTGTATTGCGTACTCTGATATTGTATGGCTCATGGACTTGTCAGTATTTCTGTTTACTTTAATATTTATGGTTTATGGACTTATCAGTATCTCAATTTCTCTAATATTACATTCTGAGCATGCATATACTGCTCACACACTTACACCACCCTCTAAGCTTTCTATAAGCTTATGCATGATAGATGCATGTAGGTGGCGTTAGGTTGCAGCAGCGTCGAGCTTGGAGTGTGCAACTGTCTTCTGGAGCTTTGATTTTATTTGACATATGTATTCCCTTTCAGCATTGTATTCAAAATTTATATTAGTGGATATGTGATGATGATGTTGCTTTTGCGATTTGGGTAAACTTGTGGTTATGCTTTTTATGAGATAAATGTACGTTAAAAAATTCTCGTTGTAGGATCCTAGGATTGGAATCTGGCGTATGAGCGCTAGAAGTTGAGAATGGGGTACTATGGAGGCTGTCAGCACCGGATTCGACGATCGGGATTCCTGTGAGTCCGATCTTTGAGTTTGGGGCATGACAGATTTGGTGCGTGGAATCATGGGAGAGGATTCCTGCAGTGATCTCCAAAGTTCTTCCTTCTCCCTTTCCACCTTTTTCTTCTTTTCTCTCCTCTCACCCTTAGGGTTTTTGGTGAAATTCGTATATGAGAGAGGAGGGGTGAAATAAGGGCTATTTATAAGCCCAGAAGTGATGCAAATGGCCCTAAGGCTACTGATCTGAAGAACGCTACGGATCGGTGGCCATTAACGTTGTTAATGGCAGGAATGTCCATGTTCTTTGGACCTACCTTGGTGAGTTCCATTGTCCAGACTACATGGGTATCAAACTTTCTCATTGCTACCCAAGCCGACAGTTATGATCCATTAATGCCTCTTCGCTTCAAATGGTAGGGTAGTCAGATGATCGGTTTTCTTTTTTTTCTCTACAAGAGGTTGGTTTCGCAAACTCCTGAAGTAGGATAATCCACCTAGTGACTCTAGCATTGTTAGTGGTTAGACATTATTTGATAGCGGAGTGATCGGTGTGAATAAAGTCCCTCGACCTGGGCAGCTATTTTTGACAAACAAGGCTCATAGGGAGGCCCACTACTCACATATGTCAAAGGGTATGTTCCCTGACAATGGATCTATGCCAGGACATGATTTCGGTGCGATCGGATAGGCCGATCGACCGTGGAGAGCCTGTGTCAGATCAATGGTTGTACATACTCAATCGGGGCCACAGTTATACATATATGTGCAGGGAAATTTCCTTTTCCCATGGGTGAAGTTTGGTCAGAAACTGATGCTCCAAAATCCTCAATTTCACGTAAGAGCAAACGGCCCAATTCACTTAAGTTTCATATCATTTTCTAAAGATATTCACGTTTCTCACACACTTCATTCAGGGTTCAAATTAGACATTTCTGGACACTATCTAGGATTAATTCCCACGATGGTTGTCAAGCCCAGTAGGACGGACATAGTCCTATAGTTTTACGGTCATCGGACCCTCGCCGTGCGGTCTAGGTTCGATACAGGGTTTCAATGTACTCCCGAGAGCAACGAGCACTGGGGATTTCTCTGAGGTCTTTATGTAGTATTGAGTTAATGGTACTTAAGGTTTTAGGCCTTCTCATTTGTGAAAATGGTGGCCCAAGCTTAATCCACCGATTATTTAGTTCAGTACTTAACTAAATTCTGCCTAAATTATACGACAGGATGGGATCCTCGGGTAGTTCTGCCTAAGGTGGTACTCGGGTCTTTGCACGGATTTTTTTGAGACGTTATAGTCCTCTCGATTGAATTTTAATGACCTGTGATCTGTAACCGGTGTTTGTGCATGATCCTGAGTCGTATCCTGTATTCTAAAGTTGGCTCGTCCTGAGACTTGTATCCTTACGATCGCGCCACCGCCGTGGTTTCGACGCTGCATCTCGGGCACCGAGGCGATACTCGGGCTAGGAGATGTGGGCCCGCATTGAGTTTGAGGAAAATACTGGGCATTTGCAAAACCCAAGAGAACATCCCATCAAACCCATCAATCCCATCAATCAAGTACACCTCACCTCGCATGTCAAGTACATGACCCATCCCGAAGCAACCCCTAACGTTGACTCTCTCTCTCCATGCATCAAGTACACCCATCATTCACTTCACCCATCACTCACCCAACCTCTCTCTCTCTCTCTCTCTCTCTCTCTCTCTTAAACCCATCTCCCAAGCAAGCAACCTTCCAAGCTCTCCATGAGAAGAACTTGGTGTGGCCCATCTTCCTACCCCCCTCATCTCCCATCTCCAGTGTCCAATCTCCATCATCTTCCATCATAATGGTAGCCAAGGAGCTAGGGATCTAATGGAGCCTAGAAGAAGCAAGAACAGTGGGTGATTTTAGGGTTTTTACCCTTGATTTTTATTTGAGGGCCCACTTGTGGTGGGACCCATCTTGATGAATGCATTGTAAAGAGGGCCCATAGTGGCGGGGCCCCTCCCACAACCGATCTCTCTCCTTTCTTTTCCTTCTATCCTTTTTTTTCTTATTTTTTTGGTATTGTTGGTACGTGTGGCCCACCTGATGCGTCCATGCCATCCATCATAGTGGATCCCACCTTGGTGTGTGTGAGAAATTCACATCGTCCAGCAGATCTGGATGGTGAAACCCACTTAATTTATGCCTTACATCTACATAATCCATTTGTTTGGACAGTGTTGTGCATGGGCCACCGTGATGTAACTGTATGCCACACCATCCAGATGGTCAAGATGGTGCTATGCAGGGGCCACCATGATGTATTTGTTTCATCCATACTGTCCAGACCATCTAGACGATGCTAGACTAGCTGGACGGTGCTAGGCCACCGTGATGCATGTGTTTCATCAATGTTGTCCACCCATTTTATAATCCACACCGTCCAACTTGCTGGTCAGTGGGACCCACCTCTATGGATGTATTTCATCCACATCGTTCATTTCTTTGGGACCCACCTGCTGTGAGTGGGTTGGCTGGTGCACGTCTACACTAGATATATAACTGTTGTATTATATGTCAGCAAGCTTCGTGGACCCCATTGTAATTATGTTTTGATCCCACCATCCATCCTATTCTAGCACATGTGGGGCCCTCCCTACACGTGCTGTACGTGTGGGATGGGACCCACCTTGACTTATGTTTTGTATTCCAGCCATCCGTCCATTCTGGATGAGTGGGACCCACCTTGCTGTATGATTTCATCCACATCATCTATTTATTTGACGAGCTCGTCTTAGGCTTGAGACTAAAAATAAAGCAGATTCAAATCTCTAGTGGGCCATGTACTTGGACACCACCATGATATACTTATTTCATCCACCGTCCAGATTGTGCTCGACGGTGCTGGATAATGTTTAGACAGTGGTAAACAATGTTTGGATAGTGCTGATTTACATGGACAATGTTTGGGTGGTGCTAATCATCATTAGTGTCCCACGTGGGGCCCACCATGATGTTTTATCCACTCCGTCCATCCAGTCAGGGGGCATGGATCCCACCTTGATTTTTGTGTCTTATCTATGCCGTTCATCCTATTTGCTACGTATGTGGGGCCCACCTGTTATATATATTAGGCCCATGTGATGGGGCCCACCTTGGTGTACATATTCTATATTCACACCGTCCAAGGGCCTACCATTGATGCATGTATTGTATATCTACACCGTCCATTTGTGAGGTCTGCCGTGATGATTGTATTATATATCTATGTCATCCATTAATGCAGCCCACTTGACGTGTATGAGGCCCATGTGCAGGGCCCATCTGTTGTTTATTTATAACCCTTTTTGGTGTGGCCCATTGAGTTGTATTTGAGGCCCATGTGATGTGTGTTAGGCCCGTGTGAGCGGCCCATTGAGTTGTATTCGAGGCCCATGTGATGTGTGTTAAGCCCGTGTGAGCGGCCCATAGTGATGTGTATTAGGCCCGTGTGAGCGGCCCATAGTGATGTGTTAAGCCCACGTGAGCGGCCCATAGTGATGTGTATTAGGCCAATATGATGAGGCCTAATGTGATGTATAAGGCCCATGTGATGCGGCTCATAGTGATATGTATTAGGCCCACGTGAGCGGTATATAGTGATGTGTATTAGGCCCATGTGATGCGGCCCATAGTGATGTGTATTAGGCCCATGTGATACGGCCCGATGTGTTGTATATGAGGCCTATATGATGAGGCCCGATGTGATGTATAAGGCCCATGTGATGCGGCCCATAGTGAAGTGTATTAGGCCCATGTGATGCGGCCCGATGTGTTGTATATGAGGCCTATATGATGAGGCCCGATGTGATGTATAAGGCCCATGTGATGCGGCCTACTTGATGTATGAGACCCTTGTGTAAGGTCCATTAAGATTGTATGTGGCCCATTGTGATTGTATGTGGCCCATTTTGATTGTATGGGGCCCGTTGTGATGTAATTATGGCCATTAATGAGGCCCGATGTTATGTATTTATGGTTTAGTGTGATGTATATTAGGCCCTTGTGTGAGGCCATGGGCCCACTATATGTTTGGCTCTATGTCGACCACCGCTTGGGAGCAATGTTAGTTAAATGTCCACATTGATGGGCAATGATGGTTAAATGTCCACATTGTGACTTTCCCTTAGGCCGATTGTTGAGGTTGATTGTCGAGGCCGATTGTCGATGCTGATTATCGATGCTGATTATCAGTGCCAATTATCGAGCCCGATTATCAATGTTGATTATCGGTACCGGTTATCGATACTGATTATGAATACATGATAGTATACCATCATGACACATGCCCATATGCATCATCTGCATGCTTGATATGAGATGTGGTCGTCCATTGCGTATGTCATTAGGCAAGTTGTTTATGGGACTCCCTGATAGGTGGAGTCGTCCCACATGAGTGTACGGTATGTGTAGGTTTGATGCATAACTGGATGGTATGACTCATGCATATCGCATTTTGTGATATGACCACCGTACGCCCTAGTGACATCAGGGCCGTAGCCTCCACAGGCATATCGTGGATAGGCAGATGGGACATCAAAAATCTGTTACTAGCATTGAGCCACCATAGATGGCCCTCAGTGAAAATCCCTAAACCCTTTTGGTACCAGAGGATGCCCCAATATATAGACCGAGTGAATATATATGAGTGCATGAGGGCCGTATACTAGTAGGCCGCGTCTCCCATTGTGTCGTGGTCGATTGGGAGGGGGTGTGACCTTACCCGCCTAAGTGAGGGGGCAATATCTAGGTTGAGTTTGACCATCTCGAGGAATGGGTCCGCTATCGATGAGCCGAGCCTGATATCGGCAAGCAGATAGTGAGGTCTCTTCCACTTACCTAGTTATGTGCTCGGATAGGGGCGGCAAACTGGCGTAGAGTGTAATAGACCTTGGTGATGATCCCAGAGATGTACGGTACTAATATGTGGACTTATTGAGCAGGAGTTACATACTCATTCATTCATTCATTCACTATCCACTCGGGCCAGTGGTGTGCAACTATTTGTTACGTGTACTTTCGCATTGATCAGGATTTTAGTTGGGGTGCATAACTAACCTGAGATCAGGAGTCTACCATATTGAGTCTGACTATCCAAATTTAGGAATGGGACTGGTTTGGATAGAAGTCCCTTGTGGTGGACCCCGTAGCCTGCAATACTACGTACTATCATCCCGACATCACACTTCAGCTTGGTCATTTCATTCGCATAGCATATTGCATTGCATCCTTAGCACATAACAGTTAGTTTACTGTGTTTTTGTATCGCATAGACTGGATAAGGCTGATGGCATTTATGGACTTACCGGTTTATTTCTGCATTACTCTGTTATTGTACGATTTATGGATTACCAGTTTTTTCGCTTACTCTGATATCTATATGCTTGGCACGTGCATCGCACACGCTTACACCATCCTCTAAGCTTTCTATAAGCTTATGCATAATAGATGTGTATAGGTGATGTTAGGTTGCAGCAACATTGAGCTTGGAGCGTGCAACGGTCTTATAGAGCTTTGATTTTCAATATATGTATATTTCCATTTTAGCATTGTATTTAACTGTTCATATTAGTGAATATGTGATGATCATGTTGTCTTTGTGATTTGGGTAAACTTGTGGTTATGCTTGTTATGAAACAAATTTATGTTAAAAATCCTCCTTGTAGGATCCTAGGATCAAAATCTGGCGTATGGACATTGGAAGCCGAGAATGGCGTACTACAGAGGCTGTCGACATCGGATTCAGCGATCGAGAATTTTGTGAGCCTGATTTCTGAGTTTAGGGCGTGACAATCTTAGAAAGAAGATAATTTAGCACCGCATGGTCCGTGTAGATGATGATCTTAGTTCCAATCAAGTAGGACCTAAATTTGTCTAAAGCTAACACTACGACTAAGAGTTCCTTCTCTGTAGTAGAATAGTTCACTTGGGTAGAATTTAGAGTTCTGCTTGCATAGTGAATAATGTAGGGCTTCTTTTCTTTTCTCTGGCCCAACACCACCCCAGTAGTATAGTGTAGCGACCTTGGAAATTTTGTGCTAATCTTTCCTTAGTAGTTGTTTTTGGGGTAATTAGCGCTATACTCAATTGCTTGTGAAATCTGCATCAATCACTTTAAATTGTATCTGCATGGCTCTAAACCTGTAGATTAGTTAGCGCTATGTTACTCTGAAATCTGGGATCCATCGCTAAATCCAGTTGTTCTGGAAAATTTTTGAAAGATCTGGATCGGACCTGGACCGCCCGTCGAAAGTCCGATAGCGATGATCTTAGGCTATTGCAGTCACCGTGTTGGGCTTGACCATCACCTCGAAAATCAAGTCCATGTGATGTTCTGGGTCGATTTGTTTGAGTTTGGAGTGAAGAGTGTGAGAACGGTTGGAAATTTATTGAGCTTTTATGAAATCTGAGTCGTGTCGCTTGCACGATGATTTTAAGCTATCTGACTGTTGGATTCTGACTCAATTTCACCCTCTGATCAGGGAAGGTGGCCCAGGCATTTTCCTTGTGCTTGTGGACCTGATCGAGATTCTGTGACCGTTGAATTGAGTGTGGTCCGCCACAGCTGATCTGAAGAGCTGGTCGGTACGAAAACTCAGCTTGACCTAGATCCATGGTCAGTGAGCTTAAGTCCGACCTTTCGTGGTTATAGGCCCACCAGAAGTGCTTCGTTGGATCGCGAGAGGCAGGTTTTGGTTATACCCTAAGTATACCTTGGCCCTGGGGTTATTTTCATCAAAGTTAGGCCTATTTATAGTCCTTAAACCCTAGCTCTCTTTTCCATACGAATTTTCTCTAACCCTAGCTTGGAAAGAGAGTGGAAAAGAGAGAGAAAGTGAGAGATAAGTTGGTGAATCATCTTGGATTCTTTTCGGTTCTTCTTCATCCTTGAACCTTCACTTTGAATCGTTATCCTGACGGTTCTGAGTTCATCTTGGGGTAAGTTAACCTAACCCTAATCTATGTTAGAGCTTAGAATAGTCTTGGTGTTGTTGTATCTCATTTCTATTCCTGTCTTAGGTTATTCTATCGCCGTTGACGAAGACAACTCGTCTAAATCAGTTCGGTGTTTCTTTTCTGGCTTAAGGTGCGGACTTTAAGTGTATAGGTTATGGTTTTCAAGGCTTTAAATGCCAGTTAATGATTTATTCTTGCCATGGATGAGATTTCACATGCCAAATGTTGTGTTTATATTGCGTTCCTGATATGCATGTGTTATATTGAGATTTGTGTATTCTATGTGTATGTATAAAGTACCGTATGCGTATAAAATATGAACATGTGATTGCCATGATTATTTGTCATGTATGTATGCTAGATGTATGTGCGACAACTCCTTGGCAAAAGGAATTGTCCAAATGTGTGTATTTCAACATATGCCATATATGTTGTTTTATGTATTCTAAGTGTTTGTAGAAATGTCTGAATGATTTAAAGTGTGATGTTTGAACCTAGTATGGGCATTGAGAAGCGATTCTCAACTCTGCCACTAGCGTGTATGATTTCCTTCTTGCTAGTTACATTCCTTGTTGTTTAAGTTCAAGCATTACTTATGCTTACATTTATGTTAAGTTGATATTCTTCAAATGCTTGAGTACCACATGATTGAGTTGTTGTTCCTTTACTGTTCTACATTCAATATGAATATCTGTCGTAGTGTAATGTGTGTGGGACTATGCATTAGTCCAGGGAATCGGTAATCTGCCTTAAGGTTGTGGCTAAGATTGCTTTCGCCGCAAAGGACGGAATTAGACGAACCCGAGCCGTATTAGAGTTGGCGGCAGTGGTTTGGCCACGCGGAGTGTTTGCGCACTCTATGTCGTTCAACCCAATGTGCGCTCATGCTAGTCAAGTTCGTTAAGTAACCCGATTATCTGATGTATGTTCACCATGTATGGACGCTACTGTTTGAATCTAGGGTACCGAGCTTACCAGTGAAATCCTATTAACCATGGTACCTTGATCCGCTAAGACTCGTGAGCCGGACATGGTGGTATGGGACACTGTGGTTGAGCTGTCAGCTTACACTGGGGTGACGAGCCTCCCCGTAGTGACCAGTGAGCAACCAAACTCGTGAATCGATTATGGTGGTATGGGACACTATATTCGTGCTGTCGACCTACATTGATTGGTGACGAGCCCTTTGTAGTGACCTCGAGCATACCTGGATACCGCAATGAGGTGACGAGCCGGTGTGATAGGCGTGCATTGATTGGTGATGAGCCCTTTGCTACGACCTCAAACCATATGATCGTATGAGATGCCTAGGATTGACGACCCTAGAATGGATCACTGTTTGGATGGTGATATGAGGAAGGTATCTTAGCTTCCTAATCCTGCTGTATGAAAAGGACTTATAACAACTTGGTAATCATATCCATGCACCGCATTTGCATGTGCTTTGTAGATGTGGCGCACTTTGAGGTGGTGTCATGCGTAACGTAAGATGAAGACGCTGAGGGTGTACGTGTGAGGGCACGCATCATTTTACATACATCCTTGCATTAACAAGAGTACTTAGGCTTTGTTTAATTGTTCTGCTTTATCATTACTGTTTGATTGAACTGATAACATGTTAACTAGTACCTTATTGTTCCACTGAGTTGATCACTCACTCCCACGTTCTGGGGCGGTGTTAAACACCCACCAAATTTTGTCTTAGGTTCTGATGTTGTAGACATGGATGCGACTTCTGAGGCAGAGCGGGAGATGGATGATGATGAGGCTGCTTTCTCTTATATGCAGTTTTCAGACGGGTTCTAGCGAGCCTCGTGCTGATGCGCAGGACTCTGGGATTATTTTTGGGATTTAAATGATGTAACTTGATACTTGTAATTTTTGATAAGTAACACTTTCATACGACCTGGTTTGTATATGTACTTCAGGGATTTGCACTTGTACACATATATTTCTATAAGTCTTTCGCTTGCTTTCTTCACTTATCCTTGAATTATATCTGTGTTTTGGCTTAATCTATTCCATGTTTTATGCACTAATACAGTCAACATACATCCATCATTAAATATGTTGCATAAGTAATGTTTTGGAACTCGGGAGCTGAGTTATGCTCGACCCTCGAATTTCAGGGCGTTACATATAGTCAGATGCATCACACATAATCTTAAAAGGGATGCTCCAATCGGGTGGCTGCATGATAGGTGTGGTAGTTAAAATGCCCTTAAGCTTAGTGAACGCTTCTTCGCATTGTTCAGTCCACTCGTATGGTACATCCTTTTAAAGTAGATTGCATAAAGGATGAGAGATATGATTAAAGTCCTTTATGAATCATCTATAGAATTTGACGTGTCCAATGAAGGATTGCAAGTCATGTATGCTCTTGGGTGGAGGTAGGTTAGAGATAAGATCAATTTTTGCCTTGTCTACCTCAATTCCCTTAGACAAAATTATGTGTCCAAGCACAATTCCCTTGGGAACCAAGAAATGACATTTTTCCCAATTCAGAACCAAATTCTTTTCCTCGCATCTCGTCAACACAAATTTAAGTTTTTCAAACACTCGCTGAAGGATGGACCTAAGACAGAGAAGTCGTCCATGAAGACCTCTAAATATTGCCCCACCATGTTAGAAAAATGTGGCGGGGGCATTACATAGTCCGAATGGCATCCTTCTATAAGCAAAGGTGCCAAATAGACATGTGAATGTTGTCTTCTCTTGATCATAAAGGGCTATGTTTATCTGATTATAGCCCAAATGTCTGTCAAAGAAGCAACAGTAAGAGTGACTGTCTAGCCTTTCCAAAATTTGATCAATGAAGGGCAAAGGAAAGTGGTCATTATTTGTGATGGTATTCAACTTCCTATAGTCAATGCATATTCTCCAACTAGTAGTAACTTTAGTTGGCACGAGTTCATTGTCGGCATTGCTACGATGGTGCTTCTGGACTTCTTAGGAACTGCCTAAGTTAAACTCACCCATTGATTGTCAGATATAGGGTATATGATACCCTCATCCAACAACTTAATTACCTCAACCTTAACCACTTCTTTCATATTTGGATTGATTTAACGTTGTGGTTGTCGGGAGGTTTTCACATTATTCACAAGATAGATGCGGTGAGTACAAATCAAAGGGTCAATTCCCTTGAGGTCCGCAAGCGACCATCCAAGAACTCATTTATGCTCAATGAGAGTGGAAATGAGCACACTTTCTTATTCTTTCTTAAGGAGGGAAGAGATCACCACTGGGTATGTCTCATCTTAACTTAAATAAACATATTTAAGATCAGTGGGCAAAGGTTTTAGGTCGGGCTTCTATGCTTTGAGGTTAGATGGTAGAAGCACTACATCAGATTGGGGTAATTTTTCAAATAATGGCCTCCATCGATTAACTTCAAGTACCGGCATAGCATCAAACAAGTCATTTATTTCCCTAATCATGTCATCATCTAAATCAAGGGAGTGGGCCAAGCATGTCTATAGAGTGTCAAATTATAAAGTCAGGAGTGCTCTATCTTCCACGAAAGAATCGATCATGTTAATGTCATGGGTATCATCATCATCCTCTAACTGTTTGTTCATGTTGAAAAAGATGTTGAGCTCCAATGTCATATTTTTGAAAGATAAATTCATAATTCCATTCCTACAATTAATGATAGCATTAGATGTAGTAAGGAATGAGCGACCAAGAATGACGGGTATTTAAGTGCTCATATCTATGATGGGTTGAGTATGCAGGACAATAAAATCTACTGGATAATAGAATTTATCAACTTGGACCAACACATCCTCAATCATCCCTCTCGGTACATGAACGAAGTAATCGGTAAGTTGTAATGTGGTTTGGGTGGGTTTTAATTCACCTAGACCCAATTGTTCGTAAACCGAGTAAGAGAATAGATTTACGCTCGCCCCCAAGTTAAGAAGTGCGTGCTCAATCTAGTGGTTCCCAATTACACAAGTGATGGTTGGGCTACCGAGATCTTTGTTTTTTTGTGGCACATCCTACTTGAGGATGGCACTCACTTGTTCTGTCAATTTTTTTTTCTTTTGTATGTTTTTCCATCTTTTGGTTGTACACAAATCTTTCAGAAATTTAGCATATGAAGGGATTTCTTTAACGGCATCTAGTAGAGGGATGTTGACCTTCACTTCCTTAAGCACCTCGAGAATATCCTAAGAGTTAGAGAGAGGTTTTGGTGCAATCAACCGTTGAGGGAATGATGCAATCGACTTACTTTGAAGTTTTGGTTCTAACCCATGTGGAGCATTTCTGGGTCTATCATTCTCATCTATTTGCGGGTCTTTAGGCTTTTCACCCCTCATCGGAATAGATTTGTCAATTATCTTCCTACTCCTAAGAGTGGTGATAGACATAGCCTGCTCCATCTGTTTTGAAGAGCTTGGGTCACTAATTTCATATTGCTGTTTTAGGTTGGGGAGAGGCTGAGCCAGAAGGATCCCTTTCTCTCCACTTGAATTTTTATTTCAAACCCTTGTATGGCCTTTGTAAGGTCTTGAAAGGCTTGCAGCATGCCCTGATTAAAAAACTCTTGGTTTTGTATATGTTTTAAGACCAGATCCTCTTGAGGTTTCCTTTGATTCAAAAATTGGTTAAGGATCCCTTGAGGAGTAGCCGTTTGTCCGTTCCTCCAACTGAAGTTTGGATGGTTCCTCCAATTATGTTTTTGAGGCAGGTCCATTGAAAGGTTTTTGGTAGTTGTTTACGGCATTTGATTGCTCATTCAATATCTCTTGAAAAACAGGAATTGTTGGGCAATTCTCATTGTATGTATGTTACAAGCACAAATACCACAAACAACTTCTGCAATATTTTCGGGTTCTACCTTCTTAAGTTCCATGGCCTCAACTTTTCTTGTGATTTTGGCCACTCTTGCATTTATATCATCTTCCTCTTTTTAAACATAAACTCCTCACATTTCCTTTGATTGAGTAGGCTTAGAAGTGGTAATTCCCATGATTGCGCATTTTCATCAAGTTTATCAAAATAATCCCATGCATCATTGGCTTCCTTATTCATGAATTCCACATTACACATCATCTCCACAAATTAGCGCATGGGTGAAGTCAATCTCTCATAGAAAAAACTCGTTATACGCCATGTTTCGTAACCATGTTGTGGACATAAATTTATGAGATTCTTAAATCACTCCCAACATTGGAAGAATGTCTCATCCTCTTTTTGCACAAAATTCATGATTACTTTCCTTAAGGTATTTATTTTATGATAGGGGTAGAACTTTTTAAGGAATTCCTTGTCATCTCAGCCCATGTGCCAATGGACATTGGTCTTAAGGAATGTAACCACAACTTATCATTTTCTTTTAAAGAGAAAGGAAACAATTTTAGTTTAACTGTGTCCTCAAACACATTTGGGAAGTGTAATGTAGATATGATTTCATTGAACTCTTTCATATACAAGCATGGACTTTGAAATTCTAGTCTATGAAACTTAGGGAGGAGTTGAATTACCCCTAGTTTAATATCCACAGTTCCTGCATTCAATGGAAATATCATGCAAGAAGGTGTACTCACCCCTGCCGGTTGTAAATAATCTCGTAGAGTACGAGGCGGGGGTGCATTCTACACCTCATTTTCATCTTGAACTTCCTCAACTAGAGGTTGAGCTTGATTTGCAGCCATCACTTCTATTGACTCAGAGGGTCTTAAGTGGTGTCTAATCCTGTGATGGATAGGCAACCATTTGACTAATCCTCCTTCATTCAAGAGACGTAGAGTTTTATCATGAACCCACTTGGGCATGAAACACTCTCAGCCCTCAAGTAACTAAACAACTAAGATTAAAAAGAAAAGTAGAAAAACTAAAACAAATAAGAGATCTACAAAAGATAAGAGAGAGGGTTGGAACAAAATTATCAAATAAGAGCTGCTATGTTATGATCATATAAAACAGAAAACAATGTTAGTTTCTAAAAATAATTTTTTAAAAAATCCTAACCTAAAAACATAGCAGAAAATTAAACCTTAATCTTAACCTAATTCTAATACCAATTAATTCCAGAAAAGCGTAGCGGTAGTCCCCGGCAACGGTGCCAAAAACTTGTTTACAACCCCAAGTGTAGGGTTGCAATGTAGTAATAACTCGATAAGATTGTTGATGGTCAAATATTGCATATTAGACCCCAGTTATTGCTTGGTTTTACATACATGATAATGCTTAACGCTTTATTTTAATGGTGTTTGTGTTGTAAGGTGAATTTAAGAGCTTGGACTGAAAATATGGGGCCCACCTGATATTTGGATATGCTTAAATTTTGGTCTTAACCCATTAAATGGGATGACAAAATGGATGAACGGAGCAGATTTCTCACGAACATCATGATGAACCCCATAGGGGGATCTTCACGCATACACTCAACGTGCACCGGACTGAGAGTCTGGTTAACACGTTGAAGACCCGATCCCTTTCTTGGAACGGAACCAGCGTCTGCACACAGACTGCCGACCAGGTGTAGTGGGACACCATCATGGTCCCGATGGATGATCAAGACCGTCTATTCAACTCAGGGGGTGGCCACGACTGTACCCATGGTGTCTTCTTAGTCCCATGCACGCGTACACAGGATGAATAGTGGGGTGATTTGATACAGTGAGCCGCACCAAAACTCGACCAAAGCCACTCCTTTCCAACTAAAATTTGGCAAGGAATCCAATGAACGGGGTGGATTTCTCTGAAAACATCACTGTGGGGCCCACCAAACATGTTATCGTAAGAGTTTTCACATGCAACGCATGTCCAGGAAAATCGGACGTTGCGGGGAGTTGTATGGCCCAGATCACGCTTAGATCTTTGATCCGAACCAACCAAAAGCTTGGAAAGGGTGTCTTTACCCCAACCATGGAGAAAAGTCAGATCGTGGGTCGATCTTTTGGCCAAAATCTCCACCCAAACACAAGTTGGGTTGTGTTTTTGTTGCTGCGTGCGCACGGTGCACAAGGAGCTTCCGCACCGACTCCAGCAGCCTCTCCACCACCTCTAAACTGACCTCCTATGCCTATAAAAGGAGAGAAGAGAGAGAGCTTGAGAATCATCAATCCTAGGAGCTTGGATGTGAGAAAGATAGAGAGAGAGAGAGAGAGAGAGAGAGAGAGAGAGAGAGAGACGTGGAGTCGGCCAGCTTTTTCTCACTCTCAAATCCGAACTTTTTAACGAAGTTCAGATCATATTTGGTTTGAGAGATAAAGAAACCATCAGGTTGCTATTTAACTTGTAACCCTAGAAAATAATTCAATTCTCCAACCATGCTCATTTTAAATTTTGACTTCATAAGATCTGCAAACTCAATAGTTATGTTAGTAAAGGTAGATCCATAAATAATATCATCAACATAAATTTGAACTATTAAAATGTGATCATTATGTTTCTTTACAAACAATGTCTTATCAACACTTCCCATTATAAAGTTATGACTTAGTAGAAACTTAGTCAACTTTTCGTACCGTGCCTTGGGAACTTGTTTCAAACCGTAGAGTGCCTTTTTCAGGCGGTAGACATGATTAGCATTCTTAGGGTCTTCAAAACTCGTTGGTTCTTCAACATACACTTCTTCATGCAAATCGCCATTTAAAAATACTCTTTACATCTATTTGGTATATTTTGAACTTTCTAAAACATGCAATGGATATAAATAGTCTGATTGATTTAAGACGAGCTACTGGGGTAAAGGTTTCATCATAATTGATGCCTTCAATTTGAGTGTACCCTTGTACATCCAGCCTAGCTTTGTTTCTAATAATATCACCAAATTCATCAGACTTATTTTTAAAAATTCATTTTGTTCTGATAATATGTTTATCTTTTTGTCTTGGAACTAAGTACCAAACATCATTTTTGACAAATTGATTGAGCTCTTCTTGCATCGCAACAATCCAGTTTTCGTCAGAAAGGGCTTCTTTTACGTTAGTCGGTTCTATCTGAGATGTAAAGCACACGTAATTACACATATCTTTGTCCTATTCACCCCCCCTCTAGGACATATAGCTTGGCCTTTTCAGGATGGTCTTTAACAGTCCTCAGTTCAGAGTTATTTTGACTTGATGAAGTATCTGGTTTATCAATTAGAAGAACTTCATCATTTTTTGAACTTGAGACATGTGTATTCAAGTGATCGTCAATAACCACATTAATGGACTCTTGAATTACACCATTCCTCTTATTAAGAACTCGATACACTCGACTATTTAGAATATACCCTAAAAATATCCCTTCATTACTTTTGGTGTCAAACTTACCCAGATTTTCTCGGTCACGTAAAATGTAGCACTTGCTGCCAAAAATACGAAAGTATTTGACAATAGGTTTCTTATCAAACCACATTTCATAAGCCATTTTACCATTTGATTTTCTAGTATAAATGCGGTTAATTATATAACAAGTAGTATTTACGGCCTCGGCCTAAAGATTTTTAGGGAGCTTCATACTATTTAACATTACATTTGCCATTTCTTGAGGCACTCTATTTTTTCTTTTTACTATACCATTTTTTTGTGGTGTTTTGGGCGCAAGGAATTCATGTAATATTCCCTGATCACTACAAAACTTCTTAAAATCGCTATTTTCAAATTCTGAACCATGATCACTATGGATGTTAGAGACTTGTGATTCTTTTTCTGTTTAGATATGTTTAAGTACCATTTTTTACTTCATCGAGAATTTCCGATTTATCTCTTAAGAAGACTACCCAAGTGTACTTGGTTAAGGCATTAATAATTACCAGTATGAACTTCTTGCCACCTCAACTCTCCATTCTAGTCGGTCCAATAAGATCCATGTGGAGAAGTTCGAGCGGTTTAGATATGGCATTGGAGTTCACCTTTTTATGAGCACTCCTGGTTTGTTTGCTAATCTGGCATTTGCCTCATATTTTGTCTACTTTCTATATTTTGGATAAACCTCTTACTAACTCTCCTTTGCTCAATCTATACAAGTTACGGTAGTGTACATGTCCGAGGCGCTTATGCCATAATTCAGTCTCATCGGTATGGACCATGTAACACGATAGATTAGATGAGCTTGAATCACTCACAATGTAGCAGTTTTCAGAAGTTCTGCAACCAGTTAATATTATAAAACCATTTTTATTTAGGATTTCACAACCTTGGTGAGTAAATTTTTCACTATGATTATTATCGCATATTTGAGAAATGCTTAATAAATTGTGTTTTAACCTTTCAACATATGAAACATTCTCAAATTGAGGGAGGTTAAAGAGTTGAACCGTACCTTGGCCAACAATTCTGCAGTTGCTACCATCACCGAATGTGATTGAACCAGTAGTCATATCTTTAAGATTGGTGAACAGACCCTTGTCGCCTGTCATATGTCTGGAGTAACCACTGCCTAGGTACCACTTTGAATGGCTCGAAGCTTTGAAAGCGGTGTGAGCAACCAAGTAAGTAACCTTAGGGACCTATTTCATTACAGTCTTAGGTTTAGGAGTATAGTTGGTCTTCTTATGTTTGTAGTTGATATAAGATCGACCCACTGAGTTAGATTTTAAGAGCTCCTTAAGTAAGTCAATAATTTTCTCAGTTAAAGGATTATGATTCTGATTTTTATAGTTGATATGGTTGCTTTTATGTTTTAAGGTTTGAAAAGTCTTAGCATTTTTAGAATAGTTTTGATTCAGACTTTTCCCTTTTGAGTTTGAAGACTCCCCTTTCATAAATTTGGGTGGAGTATTCTTATGTTTGGGAAGAATACTTTTATCGTAGCCCAATACGGATCAGTCGCCACATTTTCTGGATCCGGATAAGAGTTTTTCTAACTTAGGATCACCTTGGGCATACCTCCATGTGTTTTTAAACTCAAAAGCGAAGAGACTTCAAGTTTTAGCATTTCATTTTTAGATTTTAAGTTTTCAACTTGGGTGCTTTTGAAATCTAAGTCGCACTTAGTTTTTTTAAAACAATCTGAAATGTGAGATTTTTTAAAAACAAGATTATCAATTTTTTTTTAAAGTTTTGAAAACCTTTCTTTCTAAAGTTTTAGTTTTACAGTAATTTTGCAACTTTCCTTGTACAGGGCATTATAAGCATCTTAAATATCTTCTTCATTTTCATGATCACTATTTAGATTTTCTTCACTAGTTGAATCATCATTATCTAAAAAGTGAACTTGGCTAGAGTCATAAGGGCTTTAACTTCATTAACCGACTCGGTTTCAGAATCTTCTGACTCAGAAGAGGCTTTAGAGCAAGAAGATTCATCCCAAGTAGCTAACATTCCTTTCCTTTTAGGTTTGTCCTTTTTAGGACATTTGTTTGCTAGATGCCCATATTCATGGCAGTTGTAACATTGACTGTCTTTTAAAGATTTTCAAGTTTTGGATCTAAATCTTTTCTTTTCATTAGGTTTTTGCAAATCAACCCTCTTTTTACTTTTGAAAATCTTATAAAACTTTTAAGCTAAAAGGGCTATATTATCTTCAGAATTTTCTAAATCAGAATTACTATTTTCTTAAGAAATAAGTTTAGGAGATTTAAGGGCAATGGATTTACCTTTGGGAGCTTTAAAGTTTTAACTCATAGGTCTGTAATGAGCCAACTAATTCTTCTACCCTCATATTATCCGTATCACAAAGTTCCTGGATCGCAGTCACCTTTGAATTGAACCGTTCAGGCAGTGAGCGTAGTATCTTTGCACATACTTTACTTTCTGGGATTCTATCACCGAGACCCCATATAAAGTTGACAATGTCATTCAATCTTGTATAGAAGTCCATGAAAGTTTCACTTTCTTCCATACGTATTTTCTCAAATTTGGTTGTGAGGATTTGGACTTTAGATTTCTTGACAATTGTTGTTCCCTCGTGTGTCATTTCTAAAATATCCTAGGCGTGTTTTGTAGTATCACACAATATAATTCTTTTGAATTCATCCGGTGATAGTGCGTAAGTAGTTGCACTTAGAGCCTTTGCATTGACACTACTCTCACTTTTTTGAAGAGTGGTCCAAGAGAAATAAGGTGTGACTTTCATAGTTTTGGATCCGTTGGTACCAGTTACTTCAGTGGTAGGAGGGGTCCAATTACTCATTGTGGCTTGCCACACGCTCTCATCCATGAATTTTAAGAAAATCCTCATTCTGGCTTTCCAATAGGCATAGTTGGAGCCATTAAATGGTGGAGGCCTAGTGATTAAAAGGCTATCAAAATTTGACATCTTAAAAAGCTCAGATCGATTAGCTCAGGAAATAAATCCAAAAAATAATTAAAGCGAGCTATTAGGCTCTAATATCACTTGAAGAGGCGGAGCTACAAGTCTTAGAGGGGTGGGGGTGAATAGGACTATGCTAAATTAAAAATTAAATGCGAAATTTAAATAAATATAAATAAAGATAACACATAAACAATCCCACAATGCAGAAATGTAAAACAACTTCAAATGTACAAGTATTGAGAGGTTGATATAGATGTTGTTCTAGGGACAACCTTACACCAAAAACCAATGGCTTATGGTAGGACAACCTGATTCTTAGAACGGTCTATGTATCAAAATCTCAAACTGATATAGAGGAATAAAGAAAAGAATAGCAAAGAAAGTAATTAAGCTATTACAACATTCCCATACTTAGATTAAAAAAATGACAACATTCTCCACAATTGCATAAAGGGAAATTACAATATCCATACAATGAAATAATCAATCAATCACCACAAGACCAGACGTTATAGTGGTTCGCTTGTGTGTACACCAACTGTTTAGAAAAACAGCTACACAACTACTCCACTCCTAATATCCTTACGTAGTGGATATTAACGTTCACTATGAAATAGGTTTTTCAAGGTTCACCTAATACCCTCACAATTGTGTCTTTCAAGTGGGCTTACATAATTCAAAAACCCCACACTCTGAGTTTTCTAGATCGTCTCAGACAAACCAAAAGAAAGAGATTTTTCTGGCACAATCTCAAAGAAACCAAAAGAATGAATTTGCAAAAACTATAAAATACTTATCTGGATATTCTCCTTTGTTGCAGCCTGGTAGAACCAATTCAAAGTAGAAGTTCAACGTAGATGTTCAATGTTCACACTCACTTATGAAATGGTTCTAAGTTCTAAATTAATTTTAGATTAAATCACCTTGGGCTATCTTGATTTGATTTTGATTCCAAGAAATGGGAAAATTTCAATCCCTTCTTCAAGTAAGATTGGAATATAGAATACAAAATAAAATACAAAAAGCTAATTAAAGAGAATATTAAATGAACACTAAATAACTAAAGAATATCACTAACTTACCTCTCAGAGTGGTGTCTTGATTTTGCTTGAATTGGATATCAAACTTTAAAAATCATGCTTTATTTATAAGTGCAGAAATCATTCCTTCGATTGGCCCAGAGGACAGCTCGACTGGTCGAAGGACCAACAAACTTTTAAAAATTTAGGCACGATAAGATCAGGCCATTCCACGACTGGTCGAAGGACCTACTCGATCGGTCGAGTGGCTTCCACGACTGGTCGAGTCCTGTCCACGACTGGTCTTGTGGGACTCATTTTAGTTGCTAGACTTTGAGTTGAGCCTGTTGGACTGGTCAAGCACTGTTCAATCGACCGGTCGAGCAGTCTCTCCAGGACTGGTCGAGGCTTTAACAAAAAATTCCAAAAATTAGTAACAAACTTAGAACTGGTAGAGAATTTCTTGGACTAGTCGAGCCAGTACTAGGACTAGTCGAATATAGTCAAAGACTAGTCAAAAAACAGACTATGTACTTATAAAATGACCCAATTAAATTATGTATTCAAAACGACCTATCCTTTGGTCAATCTAGGGTCATTCATACCTTATAAGCGATATATGAACATTGAATCTTCTTTTGCTTCGGTTGATAGTTGTTCTTTAAAGTTTACGAAGCTTGAGATCTTGACATATGATGAAGCTTGAACTTGAGACATTTTGAAGCTTGAATTTGAAATATATTAAAGCTTGAGCTTGAGGTACTTAAGTTGTACTTCACTTTAAGCTTTGAGTACCAAAGTAAAGACTATTGTTTTGCGTTAGATGAAGCTTTGAAATCCTAAACTTTGAAGCTTAAAGGAGTGGACTATCCCATGGTATTATACTTGAGCATGTATATCTCTTGATCTTGCATTTGAAGTTCTTGAGGTAAAGACCTTTGTTCTTGTACATTAGATGCACAGTCTTGAATGTGTAGATGAGCTACACAAGACACAGTTTTCAAGAGGTTTTAGCACTACAAAATTGGACAATCATAGGACCTAGAAAACATAGCACTTACAAAGCACCATGTCTAGACCAACTCAATCTAAGGAGAGGGGTAGAATGTATCTCCTGAAAGAGGATGAAGATATCAATTCTAAAGTGACTAATCTCATAAGAAAATTTGAGGCCATGGAATTAAAGAAGGATATGGTTAATGAAACTGTTTGCGATATTTGTGATTGCAACATTCACACAACTGAAAATTATCCAACAATACCTGCCTTTCGAGGGGTGTTAAATGAGGAATCTAATGCCGTGAAAAATTACTAAAGACCTTTCAATGGACCTACCTCCAATACATACAATCCTAGTTGGAGAAGTCATCCAAACTTCAGTTGGAGGAATAGACAAACTGTTACTCCTCAAGGTTTCTTTGATCAAATTCCAAGTCAAGTGAAACCTCAAGAGGATCCAGTTCTAAAACATATTCAAAACCAAGAGCTTATCACTCAGGGAATATTGTAAACACTTCAAGAGATTTCAAAGGCCATACAAGGGTGTGAGATAAAAAATTGAATTGGGGAAAAAGAGATTCTTCTAGATCAACTTTCCCCAATCCTAAACCGCAATACAAAATAAGTGATCCAAGCTCTTTAAATCAAATAGAGCAAGCTAAGTCTATCACCACTCTTAGGATTGGAAAGATAATTGACAAATCTATTCCAGTAAGGGCTGAAAAGCCTAAGGACCCAGAAAAGGACAATGATGATAGACTTAGGACTGCTCCACAAGAATTGGAACCAGAACTCCAGGGCAAGCAGATTGCTCCATTCCCCCAACGGTTGGTTGCACCGAAACCTCTCTCTAACTCTCAGGATATTCTAGAGGTGTTGAAACAAGTAAAGGTCAATACTCCTCTACTTAATGCTGTAAAACAAATACCTTCATATGCTAAATTTTTGAAAGACTTGTGTACGACCAAAAGACGGCAAAATATTCAAAAGAAAATATTCTTAACTGGGAAAGTGAGTGCCATCCTAAAGCAAGATGTGCCCTAGAAATTCAAAGATCCCAGTAGCCCAACCATCACTTGTGTAATTGGGAATTACTGCATTGAGCACACACTTCTTGACTTAGGAGTGAGCGTAAATATGATTCCCTAGTAAGTGTACAAATAGTTAGGTTTAGGTGAATTAAAACCCACCTTAACCATATTACAACTTGCTAAATGTTCTGTTCATGTACTAAGAGGGATAATTGAGGATGCATTGGTCTACGTTGACAGATTCTACACCATGTGGATTTTATTGTCCTAGATATTGAACCCATCAGTAACATTAGCACTCAAATTCCCGTCATTCTTGGTCACTCATTCCTTGCCACTTTAAACGCAATTATCAATTGTAGGAATGAAGTCATGAGTATGTCTTTTGGGAATATGATATTTGAGTTAAATTTCTTTTTCAACATAGGCAGATGGTTAGAGGATGATTATGATTTCCAAGACATTAACATGATTGACTCTTTCATGGAAGATAGAATACCTTTGACCTTATCCTCTGATCCTTTAGAGACATGCCTGCCCACTCCCATGATTTTGATGATGATATGATTAGGGAGATGGTTACCATGCTTGATACTGTGTTGGTACTTGAAGTTAACCAGTGGAGGCCACAATTTGAAGAATTGCCCCAAACTGATGAAGTGCCTCTACTGTCTAACCTCAAGCCATTGAAGCTTGACTAAAACCTTTACCCTCTGATTTGAAATATGTTTACTTAGGTCAAGATGAGACATACCCAGTGGTAATTTCTTCCCACCTTGAACAAGAACATGAGAGTATGCTCATATCTACTCTCATTGAGCATAAGGGAGCCCTTAGATGGATGATTACGGACCTCAAGGGAATTGACCCTTCGATTTGTACTCATCGCATTTATCTTAAGGATAATGCGAAGACCTCTTGGCAATCACAACGTAGACTAAACCTAAACATGAAGGAGGTGGTTAAAGTCGAGGTTCTTAAACTATTGGATGTGGGTATCATATACCCTATATCCGATGGTCAATGGGTGAGTCCAACTCAGGTGGTTCCTAAGAAGCTGGAATCACCATCGTGGCTAACGTAGATAATGAACTCGTGCCAACTAGAGTTATTACTGGTTGGAGAATGTGCATTAACTACAAGAAGTTGAATACCGTCATGAGGAAAGACCACTTTCCTTTTCTCTTTATCGATCAAATTTTGAAAAGGTTAGCTGGTCAGTCATATTACTGTTTCCTTGACGGGCATTTGGGCTACAATCAGATAGAGATAACTTCTAAAGATCAGGAAAAGACCACATTTATATGTCCCTATGGCACCTTTGCTTACCGAAGGATACCATTCAGATTATGTAATGCTCCTATCACTTTTCAACGATGCATGATGAGTATTTTTTTATATGGTGGGGCAGTATCTAGAGGTCTTCATGGACAACTTCTCTTTCTTCAGTCCATCTTTCAGCGATTGCTTAAAGAATATTAAATGTGTGCTAAAAGTATGTGAGGAAAAGAATTTGGTACTCAATTGGGAAAAGTGTCATTTCATGGTTCATAAGGGAATTGTCCTTGGACACATCATCTCGTTCAAAGGAATCAAGGTGGATAAGGCAAAAATTGATCTTATCTCTAACCTATCTTCACCCAGGAACATACGAAATGTGCGATCCTTCTTAGGAAATGCCAGTTTTTATAGAAGATTCATAAAGGACTTTAGTCTCCTCTCTCGTCCTTTATGTAATCTACTTCAAAAGGATGCACTATACGAGTGGACTGAGTAATGCCAGGAAGCTTTAACTAAGCTTAAGGGCATGTTAATCACTGCACCTATCATACAGCCACCCGACTGGAGCCTTCCTTTTGAACTTATGTGTGACACGTCTGATTATACTCTTGGGGCAGTTTTAGGCTAGAGAAAAGAAAAGAAGCCCTACATTATTCATTACGCAAGTAGAACTGTAAATCCTGCCCAAGTGAACTACTCGACTACGGAAAAGGAACTCTTAGCCATAATGTTCGCTTTAGACAAATTTAGGTCCTACTTAATCAAATCCAAGATCATCGTTTACATAGACCATGTGGCGCTCAAGTGTCTTCTTTCTAAGAACGATGCTAATCCTTGCCTGATATGATGGATCCTCCTACTCCAAGAATTCGATTTAGAAAAAAAAGATAAAAAGGGAGTAAAGAAGTAATGGCTGACCATCTTTCTCGCCTTGATCTCCCTAATTCCCCTAGACGACACATATTAATGACATGTTTCCTGACGAACAACTGTTCAAAGTCTCTCATTCACCTTGGTTTGCTAATATTGATAATTATCTTGTCACAGGTTTCATGCCGACACATTGGACTGCACAAGATAAGAAGAAAATTTTCACCGAGGTGCGCAAATTCTTCTAGGATGATTCGTATTTGTTTAAATATTGCCCAGACTAAATCTTAAGGAGATGTGTGCCAGATGATAAGCATCAGAGTGTCATCTCCTTCTATCACTCTCAAGCCTGTGGTGGTCACTTTTCTACTAAAAAGATCACGGTTAAGATTCTACAGTGTGGCTTTTATTGGTCCACTATGTTTAAGGACACTCATGAGTTTTACAAAGCTTGTGAGCATTGTCAAAAATTGAGAGCATTGTCCCATCGAAATATGATGCCCTTGAACCCCATCCTTATCATAGAGGCATTTGATTACTAGGGCATTGATTTCCTGAGACCATTCCCCCAATCCTTTGGAAATCTATATATTTTGCTCGTCGTAGACTATGTCACTAAATGGGTCGACGCAATTCCATGTCGGAACAATGACCATCAAACGGTCATTAAATTCTTAAAAGAGAGCATCCTTTCCTGGTTCAGAATGCCTCGAGCCAACATTAGTAATGGGGGCTTACATTTTTGTAATAGGTCATTCAAGAATTTAATAAAGAAATATGGTATCTCTCATAAGGTGAGCACACCATACCACCCACAAACAAGTGGGTAAGCTGAGATTTTCAATAGGGAGATCAAACACATTTTGGAAAAGACTGTTAACCCTGACCATAAGGATTGGTCAATCTGATTGACTGATGCTTTATGGGCTTACCGTACTGCATTTAAGACCCCTATTAGAATGTCTCCCTTTAGACTTATCTATGGGAAGGCCCGCTACTTGCCTGTGGAGTTGGAACATAGAGCCTGCTGGGCAATCAAAATTTTAAATTTCAATCTGGACAACGCTGGCTGGCTACGTAAACTTTAATTAAATGAACTTGAAGAAATCCAGAACAATGTGTATGAGAACTCGAGAATTTACAAGGACTGGATAAAGGCATTTCATGACCAACACATTCTTCGAAAATCATTCACGCCAAGTCAAAAAGTCCTTTTTATAATTCTCGATTACATCTCTTCCCGGGTAAGCTCCGATCTCGTTGGACTAGTCCTTTCACTATTATCAATGTTTATCCTCATGGGGTTGTCGAGATTCAAAATCTAGAGAATGACAATGAGTTTAAAGTAAATGGACATCGATTAAAGCCATTTGTTGAGAAATTTAATTCAGAGGACATATCCATGCCTCTGAATGATCCTGTTTATAAGGATTGATCTCCTAGTCTGATGGAAGTATAGGTAGGTTGACTGCTTTCATAGGACTAAGGTAGTTTGCTTTTTGTTGTTCTAAGATAGTCAGCTTTATGCTGTTAAGATAGTTTCTTTTTCAGATATTTTAGGATAGTTTGGTTTCATTGGTATCACACTTGTGCTGATCCACCTTCACGCTGAGATCTCTTTGGAAAAAAAAATTCGTTCAATTTCCTCATCAGGTACTATCTTTCCATCACTTCTCCTTTACTTTCATTGTCTCATATGCATTGCATGCTTATATCTTTTACATTGAGAATAATGTCGATTTTAGGTTGGGGATGGGAGATTAGGTTACCTAATCAGTATTTTTTTGGTCTTGAGCAAAAATTGTGAAAATTTTAAAAAAATTCTAGATTTTTTGGTGAATTCGAAGTGATTTTGACTCCCATCTTCGATTTCGAAGTATAAAATATGTAACGTTAATAATTTATGACTCTTGGATTAGTTAAGTTCGAATTGTTTGAAATGGCCAAGCTTATATGTCCTTGGGGGGGGGGGGGGGTGAACAAGACTATACCAAATTTAAAATAAATACAACGAAAATAAAGAAAGTGAGATAGCCAAATAAATAAATCAATACACAATGCTGAATGTAATCTCAAAATATTGATTGTTCTAAGGACAACCATGCACCATAAAAATGGTAGGGCAACCTTACTAGAACAATTAGAAAAATTGAAGCTCAAACTGATAAAGAGATAGCAAGGAATAAATTGTAAAAATATAAATCTAAACTATTACAACATTCCCCACTGAGCTTTGAAATAAAATGATTACAATCATTCACATTCACATATACATCCCATAAATGAATAACTAAAGATATGAAATATAAATCACACAACCACAAAACACAAGGGATTATAGTGGTTCACCTGTGTGTAAACCAATTGTTAATAAACAACCACACAACTACTCCACTCCTAATATCCTCACACAGGGGATATCAGCGTTCACTATCAAAGATAGGTTTTCCAGGTTCACCCAAAACCTTTACAATTGTGTCTTTCTCTGTGGGCTTACATAATTAAAAAACCCCTCTTCTGAGTTTTCCTGGCTCTCCTCAGATAACCAATACAATGAGATTTTTCTGGCAAATCCCAAAAGAAAACTAAATGAAAGTAAATTACATAAACGTAAAATACCTGACTTTCTCCTTCGTTGTAGCAGCCTAAAAGAACCAAGTCGGAGTAGAGATTTGAATGTCAAAGTTCAATGTCCAATACTCACTTTATAATGGTTATAGGTTTTAATACATTTTAAATTAAACCAAATGGGGCGTAGCTCTATTTGATTTTGATTCCAAGAAGACGGAATATAGCAATTCCTCTTTTCAAATAAGATTGGAATATAGGAACAAAATCAAATAAGAAAAGCTAAAGAAAGAGAATATTAAATACGCACACTTAGCTTAAAATGGAGCACAGACTTATCTCTCAGAAGGTCAAATTAAATTAGCTTGAATTTCATATTTTATTCTAAGATTCGTGCTCTATTTATAGGTGAGCAAATCACGTCTTCGACTGGTCTAAAGAACTCTACGACTGGTCGTAGAACCAACAGATATTTGAAAATTTGGATGCGATAAGATCTGGCGGTTTCATGACTGGTCGTAGGTCACCTTCGACTGGTCGTAGGTTGCTCACGACTAGTTGAAGCTAGCCGAATTTCAATATCGTACTTTGAGTCGTAGGTCTATGACTGGTCAAAGCAACAGTCAACACTGTTTATACGACTAGTCGAACAGACCCTAAGACTAGTCGAAGCCTAACAGAAAATTTCTGAATTTTGAAACAAACTTACGACTGATCTAGAAAATTCTTAGACAGGTTGAAGCAGTGCTAGGACTAGTCGAACAAAGTCCAGGACTAGTCTTAGAATAGCCTAAACTCACTTATATAAAACACATGAATTATGTATCCAGAATGGCCTACTCTAAAGGTCAACCTAAGGTCAGTCATACCTCAATAGTGAAGTAAGAACATTAAAACTTAGAGACGAGTGACCTTTGAAAGTAATGAAGCTTGAAGTCTTGATGTAGTTTAAACATGAAAGCTTCTTGAGATCTTGACTTGAACTTGAAAGCTTCTTGAAATCTTGACTTGTGAATAGTGCTTGTCAATCAAAGCTGATCTTGAGTAGAGCTTTGTTCTTCACATATGTAGGCTTCATAACAGTGTCTTTGGCACCACAAATTTAATAACAAAAAGGGGCTATAAACTATAGCACTTACATTGTTAATTCATGGTTAGAAGTTTTAAACATCGATTGAGTCATGATTACACATGTCACATCTAGCTTACACATTAAAACTTCAGTTCAATATTGAATTGTTAACCTGGTAATCACCAAGTATGGAAGGAGCCAACTTGGGGAATTTATCCATTAGGTTCTTTGAAAATAAAGAGAGAAGAATATCTAGCTAAAAAATAGTTGTGTTCGAAAACGGCTACTTGTTAAAGATCTTTAAAAAGGTTGACAAAGCATGAAGCCATCGATGGAAAAATTAAAAGCTAGAAGAATAAGAAGGCTGAACTGTAAGGCAAGTTTCAGTTTAGGTTGGGTTATCTAAGAATGCTCTATTTAATTATCAATATTATCATGAAAATTGACGATTGGACACTTAATAATGATAAGCTGAGGTTACACTATACACCCATGGAACTCAATGTTTAGAATTCTTCTAATTTATGGATTAATACTTTGAAATTGACCAAGAAGTTTACTGTGTGCTTGAGTTTAAGAGAAATTAATGCCCAACATTCATATATATTAGAATTCTATTGTTTAGATTATTTTTCAAAAATCACTCGACTTTATAGAAATTGTCCTGTAATTTTCACAATATTTTTCGCATACTTTGCTCGGGACTAACAAAATGCTGGTTAGGGATTGTGTTGAGGGTCAAATATTGCATATTAGACCCCAGTTATTGCTTGGTTTTATTTACATGATAATGTTTAATGCTTTATTTTAATCATGTTTGTGTTGCAAGGTGAATTTAAGAGCTTGGACTGAAAAAGGGTGCTAAAAGCATGGATTTGATACTCAAGAATCACCAAGGCAAGGGATAGATCTTAAGGGACTGAGATTGAAGAATTCACATGCCAAACATCCGAGAAAATCAAGTGATAGAAGTAAAAGGGGCCTGAAAGTCGTTCTAAATGCAAGATTGCAGGATTCCCACCATCCATTTGGCCAGAAACTTTATATCTGGTGTGAGGACCATAAATTAACCGTACACCTCGAAATTTATCCCTTAGATCCTTGTGGAAGTTGCCCAACAGATAGATCATCCTAAAAATCAGCAATATGGGGCCCACCTGATATCTGGATATGCTTAAATTTTGGTCTCAACCCTTTAAATGGGATGATAAAATGGATGGATGGAGCGGATTTCTCACGAACATCACAATGAACCCCACAAGGGGATCTTCGCGCATACACTCGACGTGCACCAGACTGAGAGTCTAGTCAACACGTTGAAGACCCGATCCCTTTCTTGGAACGGAGCCAGCGTCCGCAAGTAGACCACCGGCCAGGTGTAGTGGGCCACTATCATGGTCCCGATGGATGATCAGGACCGTCCATTCGACTCAGGGGATGGCCACGACCATACCGATGGTGTCTTCTTAGTCCCATGCACGTGTACACACGCAGATTGCCCTCAAACGCAGGATGAATGGCGGGGTGATTTGATACAGTGGGTAGCACTAAAACTCGACAAAACCACTCTTTTCTAACTGAAATTTGGCCAGGAATCCAATGAAAGGGGTGGATTTCTCCGAAAACATCACTGTGGGGCCCATCAAACACGTCAGCGTAAGAGTTTTCTCATGCAACGCATGTCCGGGAAAACTCATGCGAAAACTGGACGTTGCAAGGAGTTGTATGGCCCAGATCACGACCGAATCTCTAATCCGAACTAACCAAAAGCTTGGAAAGGGGGTCTTTACCCCAACCATGGAGAAAAATCACATCGTGGGACGATCTTTTGGCCGAAATCTCCACCCAAATGCAAGTTGGGTTGCATTTTTGTTGTTGCATGCGCACGATGCTCCGTAAGGAGCTTCTACACCGACTCCAATAGCCTCTAAACTGACCCTCATATGCCTAAAAAAGGAGAGGAGAGAGAGAGAGAGAGAGAGAGAGAGAGAGAGAGAGAGAGAGCTTGAGAATCATCAATCCTGGAAGCTTGGATGTGAGAAGCATAGAGAGAGAGAGAGAGAGAGAGAGAGAGAGATGGAGGCGGCCAGCTTCTTCCTTCTTCCTTTTTACTAACTGGTTTTGTTTATTTCTTTCCTATAAGAGCTTAGTTTGATCATGGTGATGACAAGCTAAACCTCTTAGGGAGGGTTAAGAGGTGAAGCTTGTAGCGTGATGGGGTGTTTTCTATGGCTTTAATTCATGTTTATTAAACTCTCTTTGATTATAGTTTGATTATATGGAATATTCATAGTTTTTAATGATTTGTTGTGACTTAAATTACAATGGATCTACAATAGCTTTGAGTATTTTTTATGCATGTATAGAGGTTGTGAGCGTATGACCCCTGTTGTTCACCATCATCTCATGGACATGGTTAGATGATGGAACCTTCCCCCATGTTCATAACTCTCTTAGATTGGATATGGATTGATTAAATGTTGTTGTTTACTTTGTCTCATGGGCATGGTTTTATGATGGAATCAAGTCTAATTCACATCCTTCTCATCTCTTGAAAACTGGATCAAAGGAAGTTCGGATTTGATTTTTAAGGTTATATCTTCCAACTGGATGGAGATGAGACTCTAAATCCAGTTGTGTTCATGAATCAAGCATACATATCCCTAATCTCTACAAGTGGATCCTTGGCACCCTAGTTTCCCACCTTTGAATTTTACAAGTTTTATATTAATAATTCACCATTATTCTCTTTCATTCTCTGATTTAGATTACATCTTCGTGTAGTTCTAGTTCTGGTTACTTTCAGAATACGTACAAGGTTCAGTCCCTGTGGATTCGACCTCGGTCTTACCAAGATTATTACTACATCGCAACCCTATACTTGGGGTGTGAACGAAGACCGAGGTCGAATCCACAGGGACTAAACTTGTACGTATTCTGAAAATAATTAGAACTAGAACTAGAATAAGATCTAAATTAAAATCTGAATAATTGAGAGAAATGGTGAATGATGTTGATTAAAACTTATGAATTTAAAGGTGGGAACTAGGGTGCCAAGGATCCACTTATATCTATTAAGATTCTACCTTACTTGATCCAAGGAACACATTTGGAATTGGAGTCCTATCCCATCCAATTGGAAGATAAAGAAATTTAAATCAAATTTGAACTTTTCATTAACTTAATTCTCAATGGAGGTGAATTGTGATGATTAGAAGGGATTCCATCACCCTACCATGCCCAGGAGACGATAGTGAACAATGGGATTTACCAATCTCACTATCTCAAAGCAGGAAAAGAAGATATCCAAAGCTATCACAATATCTTTTATAATTTGAGTCACAATAAATGATAAAAAATTAAAAATATTTCCTTAATATCAAACTAGAAATCAATGAAGTTCAATAAGAACAAAAATAAAAGTAAATAAACATCCAAACATGCTACGAGCTTTACCTCTTAGCCTTAGCTAAGAGGTTTAGCTAACGATAGACATAATTGAAACCAAATCTCTTAAATAAAGCATGAAAAATAAACTAGGGATGAAGAAAAAATCTTTGGCTGCTGCTCCACTCTTATATATGCTCCTTGAGACCTTTCTAAACCCTAGAAGATGCTTCAGAGCATCCTAAGGAGTATTATTTATAATCGTGGAACTCCTACTTTCGCACCGAGTTGGAAAATTCTAGAAACTGCCTTAAATTTACGCACTCTGCGCGGTTTCTCAAAATAGACTCAGAATTTAAACCACCTCAAATTTGTGCGCTTTGCACAGTTTCTCAAAATAAACTCAGAGTTTTAGAATATGATTTTTTAGGACAATTTCAAGAATATGTTTGTTTTCAAGACAATTTCAGGATTCCTTTTTTTAACGTCAAATCTTTGATTCTCTTCATTCCTCACTTAGTTTTCTTGTACCTTTAGCATGCAAATTCTTCATTAATGACTTCCAAATCTCCAAATCTTCATTTAGTAATCTTTTAAGCATAAATCTTTTTTTTGGCATCAATTTCACCTTAAGCTCTCGAAATCACCTCGTACATGAAAACATGCATAATTTAATCGATTAAGCACTGTCATGTTTATAAAACCAACATATAAATAGGAGGAAATATGTAATATTTTACACACAACAGTTAAGCCTTCTAAGAGGAACCCGCTCTGATACCAATTGAAATTATACAAGGTGGTGGGCCCACGATCTATGGCTGAGGAAGCTAGGCGGAACTAAGGAATAATGGATGTCCTAGAGGGGAGGAGTGGTGATTAAGACCAAATAAAATTTTAGCCAATTAAACACAATTGCCTAATTAAACTAATATACAAATTAAACTAATGTAATTTACTCTCAAGCCTTCAAGCCACAAGAGGGTCCAATCACATCGGCTACAAGGATGTATCATTCAAGCAACTAGTCTATAAATGATAGTGTACATGTGTGTATGGGATGTGCTACCTATCAACTCCTAACATTCATCTAATCATGCATATAATTAAACATTCAATCACATAAGCTCAATTCAACAAGTACTCAAAGCCAATGCCAAACACAAGCATGTATAGCAGTTCAGTTTCCATACTCCACTCCCAGCAGATACACTCAACCCATGGGTGTACCAGATTTCACTATTGAAGGTTTTTAATTAGGTTCACTTTTAACCTTTACAATCCTACACAAGGACTGGCTCCATTGGATACTTCTGTGATTTTTTATACACTCAACATGAACCTCGGTCCTGATACAAAGACTTACATTTACTCCCACTGAAGGCTCCCTCAAAGACTAACATGTACACACCCATGTTTAGTGGCATATACAAGAAATTGGATTTAGTTCTACATAAGAACCAAGGTCCTACACGAAAACCTAGTCGAATTTGGCAATTTAAACTCTACACTCATCTTACACAAGGAGCGTACATGGAATCTTACAAATGACAACTTATCAGATTGAGCGCCTTTTGTAGCACCTTCTTGGGTTGCTTGATCAATTCTCTCTCATGTTTCAACTAGCTCCTCCAATCATGATACCGATGTTTTTGTCAATGCTTTAGTTCTAAGATCAACCACCTTGCATATGATGCTCCTTTTGGCAACCAAGGTAATGAGAGAATGGTGAGCTCTCTTACAACTAGTGTGATAGTTGTATTCTTAGGGGATTCACTTGATGTGTTTTATAAATAATTTAGAAAAAGAAATACCTATAGAGCAATACAAGAAAGAGGGTTTTTACCGATGAAACTTTTAGCGACGAAATTTTTTTTTGTCGCTAAAAGTCACTTTTAGCGATGAAATTTTTTTTCATCGTTAAAAGTGACTTTTAGCAACGAAAGTTTTCATCGGTAAAGATTGTGTTTAAATTTTTAAAAAAAATCAAAAATTTTACTTTTAGCTATGAAACTTTTCGTAGCTAAAAAACGTGAATGAGACTTTTACCTACGAAAGGTTTTGTCGCTAAAGGCTATTAGCAATTTTTGAAAAAAAATTGAAAAGTTTACCTTTCTCGCTAAAGGCTATTAGCAATTTTTGAAAAAAAATTGAAAAGTTTACTTTTATCGACGAATGTTTTCATCGCTAAAGGGTGTTTTAAAAAATTTCGAAATGTTTACTTTTACCTGCGAAAAGTTTCGTAGCTAAAAAACGTGGATGATACTTTTACCTACGAAATGTTTCGTCGCTAAAGGCTGTTAACAATTTTTCTAAAAAATTCAAAAAGTTTGCTTTTACTGACGAACACATTCGTCGCTAAAGGTTGTTTAAAATTTTTGAAAAAAATTTGAAAAGTATACTTTTACCTGCGAATATTTTCATAGCTAAAAAGCGTGGATGAGACTTTTACCTAAGAAAAGTTTCGTCACTAAAGGCTATTAACATTTTTTTAAAAAAAAATCAAAAAATTTATGTTTACCGATGAATATTTTCGTTGCTAAAGGTTGTTTTAAAAAATTTTGAGAAGTTTACTTTTACCTACAAAAATTTTCGTAGCTAAAAAACGTGGATGGTACTTCTACCTACGAAAGGTTTCGTCGCTAACGGCTATTAACAATTTTTTAAAAAATTTGAAAAGTTTAATTTTACTGATGAACACGTTTGTCGCTAAAGATTGTTTTAAATTTTTGAAAAAAAATTCAAAAGGTTTACTTTTACCTATGAAAATTTTCATAGCTAAAAAACGTGGGTGAGACTTTTGCCTACGAAACGTTTCGTCGCTAAAGGCTATTAACATTTTTCAGAACAATTCGAAAAGTTTACTTTTACCAACAAACATTTTCATCGCTAAAGGTTGTCTTTTATATACAAAATGTTTCATAGCTAAAAAACGTGAATGAGACTTTTACCTACGAAATATTTCACAGGTAAAAGTTTTTTTTTTTTTAATATAGATATTCTAGCTCAAATTTCCTAATATACACCTGTTACAATATAATTCATTATATTCTTCCTGATATACACCTGTTATATAATATATTTCATCATATTCACATTGACATCCATCTAAACCCAAACTACATAAATCCATCCAAACATAAACTACATTTATCCAAACATAAACTACATCCATCCAAACACAAACAATCTTATGGAAAAAAAACAAATGAAAAGAGAGGTTATAGGTTTAGGTTTAAGTTAGGTTATAGGTTAAGGTTTAGGGAATTGAGAATAGGTTAAGGTTTAGATTTAGGAAATCGGGTTCGGGCTCACGATCGGGTTTAGGTTTGGATTTTTAAGATTAGGTTTAGATTTAGGTTAGGGAGTTAAGATTAGGATTAGGTGTACGTTTAGGTTTAGGGATTTGAGAATACATTTAGGTTTTAGGTTTAGGTTATAGGTTTAGATTTAGGTTTAGGTTTTAAGTTTAGGATAAGGTTAAGGTTAGGTTATAGGTTATAAGTTTAGGTTATAGGTTATAGGTTATAGGTTAAGGTTTAGGTCATAGGTTTTGGTTTAGGTTAAGGTTATAGGTTTAGGTTTCTGTTAAGGTTTATGTTTAGGTTATAAGTTATAGCTTTCGGAAATTTAGAATAGATTAAGGTTTGGGTTTAGGAATTCGGGATCGGGTTTAGGTTTAGGTTTTCAAGTTTAGGTTTAGGTTAAGGAGTTGAGATTATGATTAGGTGTAGGTTTAGGTTTAGGGATTTGAGAATACATTTAGGTTTTACGTTATAAGTGTAGGCTATAGGTTTAGGTTTGAGTTAGGTTATAGGTTGAGGTTTAGGGAATTAAGAATAGGTTAAGGTTTAGGTTTAGGGATTTGAGAATACATTTAGGTTTTAGGTTATAAGTGTAGGATATAGGTTTAGGTTTAAGTTAGGTTATAGGTTAAGGTTTAAGGATTTGAGAATACATTTAGGTTTTAGGTTTAGGTTAAGGTTATAGGTTTAGGTTTAGGTTTAAGTTTAGGTTATAGGTTATAACTGTAGGGAATTGAGAATAGGTTAAGGTTTAGGTTTAGGAAATCGGGTTCGGGTTCGAGATAGGGTTTATGTAACACCCCGTCCATTCTATACTATTTTCTATGCTTATGTACATGATGATCGACGCCCTTAGCTAGACATGGATTGGCCGTTTATAGTACACACCCAACTGACCAGAACCCCAAGACCTCGAAACCTATCTCATATCGACTGTCCTGTCAGCTGCGATCGTGGAGGTATAACTCATACGTCTGTACGATACTCCGTTTGTGAGATATGTCATGAAGAATAATTAGTGTATCATGGGTGCATGGCACCATGTACTCCCCTCCATACACGTGCACAACACATGTCATACACACATGCACATGCCACACATGGGTGAGAGAATCTCTACCCATGTGTGTGATGTCACACACCCATACCATTCATCTCTCATGTGCGTGAAAAGTCAACTCTCTTCCATGCCACACCTCATGCATGACATCATCAGACCATGCCATCCCATACTCCTTTAATCCAATCCAACATTAATTACAAAGCATGAATTAATTACCATAATCCTAGCAGAAGCTAAGATTAATCACATTAGCCTAACTTAACCATATTTTATCCATTTCTTTACATAAATCCCTCCACCTCTTAGCCTTTCACCATTTTTCTACAACTAGAGAGAGAGAGAGAGGATTGATCTTGGTGGGCCATCAATCCCATCCCTTCCATCCATCTTAACCATCCATTCCATCCATCTAATTCATCAAGGTGAGTACACCCACTCCACTCTTGGTTTGTTCTCTTTCTTATTGTATTTGTATGATTTTTAGTGGTGATGATATGATGATAATGATGTGTTTAATGATGTGGATTCATGGGAATATATATATATATATATATATATAAAGATTAATAATAAAAATAAATTATTAAAGACTTTATGTAGGACCCATTGATAGTGGGCCCCACCAGAATTTTGTAGGCCATCCAAACTGCCCAAAGTGAGGCCATTGGGCTGGCCAAACACACACATGCACACACATGTATACACACCACATATTTAAAAAAAAAGAAAAAAAAGATAAAAAGAGAAGGCTGCAACATCCAGACGCCTGCCGCCATTTGAAAGAAACAGAAGGGAAGAGATGTGGGTCCACAACGGGCTCCACCCATGATGTATGTATTAAATCCACTCCATCTATTCAATTTTTCAGATCATTTTAGGCGTTGAGCCGAAAAATGAAGCCAATCCAGTTCTTTGGTAGGCCACACCATCAAAAAATCATGTGAAGACATGCTAAAACATATAAAAGTACTTGATGGGGCCCAATTGAAATTTTTATGCATCTAAAACTTTGACTGAACCCTCCACCACGTGGGACACACACAACAGATGGACTGGATCGTCCTGTTGTGGGCTCCATATATGAAAAATAAAATAAAAAAATAAAACAAAAACAGAACAGCACTGACGCTGTTGCTGCCAGCGTCTGACGCTGCACCAAGCAGCGTCTTGCTGACGCTGGAAGGAGGTGGGCCCCACCACAGGCCCTACCATGATATGTCTCGAACATCAGCCTCATGCATTTGATGGTTCCCATTTTAAAACGGGTCACCTCTAAAATTCAGTCGTACACGGAACTCAGGTGGCCCGCACCATCAAAAATAAATAAAAATAAATCTATGAAGCTGAATAAATCAGCAATTTTCATGGGTCTGATCATTATGTATATGTTATGTCTAAACCATCTATCCATTTGGTGAGCTTGTCTTAATGCTTGAGGAGAAAAAAAGACAAATCTAAATATCAGGTGGTCCACATTATATATATATAAAAAAAAAGAGTAGAAGGGATTGAATGTCTACCATTGGAACCCTTTTTGGGTTAGAAGTTTTGGACCAATATGAAATTTGTTTTTCCCCTTAAATTCAGGTCTTTATGACCTTATGAACAAATTGGATGGAAAATAAATGTTATGGTGGGCCCCGTGAATGGTTCAACGGTGAAATCATTATCCTCACTACTAATTGAGGTAAGGTCTAGATAATCTTTGGTTATGATTCATTTTTTTTTGGATAATCCTCTATAATGATCTCTAAATATAGACAAATAGTATAGATATAGTAAATACATCACTATGGGACCCATGTAATTTTGATCTCCTTAAACCGTTCATGCAACTCGGAGCTCAAGTATATAAAAGCACTTGTGGGATCCATTTGAAATTTGGATGCACAAGAAACTTGGACTGACCCCTCAATTTAGTGGTACACACGTAATGGATGGGCAGGATTTGTGATCCACGCCTCAGTGGCCTGACAAGTAATCATGAATGTTTTAATGGAGGGCAATCCTCTCAATTTTTGTGTGTAGTGTGGCCCACATGTGCCATAGATTGACTTGATTTTATTAGCCCCAGGCCCACCATGGGTTGGTGGCCTATTAATTGTGCAATTGGATTGATATGTGAATGGTACCGATCTCTGTTAAAATTTCTCCACCATATAGAGCCCATTTGAATTCCATTGATGTGTGAGCCCAAGAATGTTAAGACCTATTTTGAGTGAATGTCATGTGGGCCCATCAGTAGCAGTCTTGTTTGGGCTAACCATTGGCCCTTTTCGGCAAGAGTTCGTGATCCACATGTATTAAATGTATGCTATATTAAAACATGTGAAATTATGTTATGTGTATAGCCTTTCACCACTTAGTATGTGACAGACATTGTATTATGTTGCTGCCTTAGATTACCTAATTATATAACGAGTGCACAACCTTTCACCACTTGGCACTTTGGTTAGGGTGTGGTCCTAAGTAGTAGAATCATATGACATGTGTTTAAACCCATAAATATGTTCAATTATAACAATTAGGTAGACTCTAGATGTGTGAGGGTGCAATATGTATTTGGCCTCTTAATCATGTGGGCATGTGACGTATGTATGGCCACCTAATCAAATGCAATTGTGGAGTATATGTGGGCGGTTAACCGTATGATTTCGAAATTCACACAAGTTCAACTAACGACATGAAGTCAGGTGGCATTATTAACCACCCAATGTTATGACCACGTGCTTATGGGCATAGCCATAGTCACCCAAACCATGAACAATCGAGTTGTACGTGCAGATTTTCTTAGTCATGAGAATTATGATATAGGTTGGATTATACAACTTGATAATGGAGTGACCCTCAATTTGGTGTCATGCGACATAAATACAACCCTTACATTATGGTCATAAATGAGGCAGATGCGAGAACCACTAAATTATATCTGATGTGATGGAAACTAGTTTTTGGCCTCTTGATTATGTGACATCAAATCTAAGTCATTCTCCATATAAAGTATTAAGTGGTTACAGTTTAAGAGTTATTTAACCAGGAATAGTGGGTATGCTTGTGATTGTGCCTTGGATACTTTGAGATGCGGTCACTAGACCAGGATACTAAGTGAAATTATGGCATCGGCAACCTGACCATGTATGAGTTATGATAAGTAACCATGTGACCTTAAATCATTTAATAATAGCAAGTAGAGTGACATTGTGTGATCACTCAACCATATGATTATGTGGTGCTTAGGTGACTGCTAAACTATGTGAAATTGTGGTACTGGTCACTTGATTATGTGAAAGTTTAGTAAAGCAGTTGGCCCATTAGTGTGGCCCATTGATGTAGCCCACTTGATGAGTATGAGGCCCATTTATGTGCGGCCCATTGATGCGGGCCACTTGATGTATATTAAGCCCATGTGCAGGGCCCACCTATTATGTATTTATGGCCCATTATATGTTAGGCTCTATATGGGCCATTCCTTGGGGGCAATGTTGGTTAAATGTCCACATTGTCGAGGTCGATTGTTGATGACAGTTATTGATACCGATTATGAGTATGTGACTGCATAACATCATGATACATGCCCATACGCATCATCTGCATGTTTTGAGATGTGGTTGACCATTGCATATGTCATTGGGAAGGTTGTTATGAGACTCCCTGATAGGCGGAGGTTATCTCATATGAGTGCATGGTATGCGTAAGATTGATACATGAATGGATTGTATGACTCATACATCTTGCATTATGTGCCCTAGCGACATCAGGGTCGTAGCCTCCATAGACATATCGTGGATGGCCAGATGGGACACCGAAAATGTTTGGTTCTAGCATACGGGCGCCATAGATGTCCCTGAGTGAAAATCCCTAAACCTCCGTGGCCAGAGATGTCCCAGCGTCGAGACCGAGTGGATATATATGAGCGCATGAGGGCCGTATACCAGTAGGCCGCGTCTCCCACTGTGTCGTGGTCGGTTGGGAGGGGGTGTGACCTTACCCGCTTGAGTGAGGGAGCAATGTCTAGGTTGAGTTTGACCAACTTGAGGAATGGGTCCGCTATCGACGAGCTGGGACCGATATTGGCAGGCGGATAGTGAGGTCTCTTCCACTTACCCAGTTATGCGCTCGGATAGGGGCAGCAAGCTAGCTAGAGTGTAATAGACCCCGGTGATGATCCCAGAGATGAACCGTACTGATATGTGGACTTATTGAGCAGGAGTTGCATACTATTCATTCACTCACTATCCACTCGGGCTGGTGGTGCGTAATTATTTGTTACGTATACCTTCGCAACGGCTATGATTTCGGTTGGGGCGCACGACTAACCTGAGATCAGGAGTTTACCACATTGAGTTTGACTATCCAAATTTAGGTATAGGACTGGTTTGGATAGAAGTCCCTTGTGATGGACCCCATAGCCTATGATACTACGTACTATCATCCCAAATTCACTCTAGCATAGTCATTCCATTCACACCGCATATTGCATTACATCTACGGCATATGGCATTTTGGGTTACTGTGTTTCTATATTTAGATACGGCTGACAGTATTTGTGAACTCATTAGGAATTTTATATTATATTGCATCCTCGATATCTGATATTTGGCTCTTTATGACTCCTCATTTGAATAGTTGATCTGTATTGCGTACTCTGATATTGTATGACTCATGGACTTATCTGTATTTTCGCTTACTATGATATTGTATAATTATGGCATGACAATATGATGATGATGTGATTACGGATGCATGTAATACGGTTATGGTTGTGGTATAGGATAAATGAAAATATGACTTGGTGATGTTGGTAGCATTGACTCGGAGTACTACTATAATGCATATGTATTGCATTGGCATTGGCATTGACATCATACCTTACATACTATATGCCTTTCACCATACATGATTTCTTCGTGGCATATCCATCTTGCTTGCATGTACGACACACTGCACACACGTGTGTACTCATTAGGCTTTTTGCCTAAGCTTCCCATTTCTCATTTTTTAGGGCAGGAGTAGCTTGGAAGACTTAGCTTTCTATTTTTTGATTTGACCATGTTGACATTGTGTACCCTTGGAAAGCATGGTACTTGTAACCATCAGGATTTATAATAAAGAGTATTGCTTGGTATTTTGATCATGGATCTTCATGATCAGATATTATTATATGTATATACAAAAAAATCAGTTAAAAATCTTCCTTATGGTGCGCCAAACTTGGGACTTGGTGTGTGGAAGTCGAGTGCCAGATTCGGGGCATTACGGAAGCTATTCGTCCCCAGGTTTGGGGCGTGACAGTTTAGGTTTGGGTTTTCAAGTTTAGGTTTAGGTTTAGGTTAGGGAGTTGAGATTAGGATTAGGTGTAGGTTTAAGTTTAGGGATTTGAGAATACATTTAGGTTTTAGGTTTAGGTATAGGTTATAGGTTTAGGTTTTAGGTTTAGGTTTTAGGTTTAGGTTTTAGGTTTAGGATAAGGTTAAGGTTACGTTATAGGTTATAGGTTATAGGTTAAGGTTTAGGTCATAGGTTTTGATTTAGGTTAAGGTTATAGGTTTAGGTTTATATTGAGGTTTAGGTTTAGGTTATAAGTTATAGCTTTAGGGAATTGAGAATATGTTAAGGTTTAGGTTTAGGAAATCAGGTTCGGGTTCGAGATCGGGTTTAGGTTTGGATTTTCAAGTTTAGGTTTAGGTTAAAGAGTTGAGATTAGGATTAGGTGTAGGTTTAGGTTTAGGGATTTGAGAATACATTTAGGTTTTACGTTATAAGTGTAGGTTATAGGTTTAAGTTTGAGTTAGGTTATAGGTGAAGGTTTAGGGAATTGAGAATAGGTTAAGGTTTAGGTTTAGGGATTTGAAAATACATTTAGGTTTTAGGTTATAAGTGTAGGATATAGGTTTAGGTTTAAGTTAGGTTATAGGTTAAGGTTTAAGGAATTGAGAATAGGTTAAGGTTTAGGTTTAGGGATTTGAGAATACATTTAGGTTTTAAGTTTATGTTAAGGTTATAGGTTTAGGTTTAGGCTTAGGTTTAAGTTTAGGTTATAAGTAAGGTTTAGGTTTAGGAAATCGGGTTCGGGTTCAGGATAAGGTTTAGGTTTGGGTTTTCAAGTTTAGGTTTAGGTTTAAGTTAGGGAGTTGAGATTAGGATTAGGTGTAGGTTTAGGTTTAGGGATTTGAGAATACATTTAGGTTTTAGGTTTAGGTTTAGGTTTTAGGTTATAGGTTTATGTTATAGATTTAGGTTTAGGTGAAGGTTAGGTTATAGGTTATAGGTTATAGGTTAAGGTTTAGGTTATAGGTTTTGGTTAAGGTTTAGGTTTAAGTTTAAGTTATAGGTTATAGCTTTAGAGAATTGAGAATAGGTTAAGGTTTAGGTTTAGGAAATCGGGTTCGGGTTCGGGATCGGGTTTAGGTTTGGGTTCTCATGTTTAAGTTTAGGTTTAGGTTAGGGAGTTAAGATTAGGATTAGGTTGAGGTTTAGGTTTAGGGATTTGAGAATACATCTAGGTTTTAGGTTTAGGTTTAGGTTTTAGGTTTAGGTTATAGTTTTAGGTTTAGGTTATAAGTGTAGGTTTAAGTTAGATTATAGGTTAAGGTTTTGGGAATTGAGAATAGGTTAAGGTTTAGGTTTAGGAAATCGGGTTCGTGTTCTGGATTGGGTTTAGGTTTGGGTTTTCAAGTTTAGGTTTAGGTTTAGGTTAGGGAGTTGAGATTAGGATTAGGTGCAGGTTTAGGTTTAGGGATTTGAGAATACATTTAGGTTTTAGGTTTAGGTTTAGGTTTTCTGTTTGGGTTAAAGTTACAGGTTTAGGTTATAGGTTTAGGTTTAGGCTATAAGTGTAGTTATAGGTTTAGGTTTAAGTTAGGTTATAGGTTAAGGTTTCGAGAATTGAGAATAGGTTTAGGTTTATAAGTGTAGGTTATAGGTTTAGGTTTAGGTTAGGTTATAGGTGAAGGTTTAGGAAATTAATAATAGGTTAAGATTTAGGTTTAGGATATCGGGTTCAGGTTCGGGTTCGGGTTCAGGTTTAAGATTGGGTTTTCAAGTTTAGGTTTAGTTTAGGTTAGGGAGTTGTGATTAGGATTAGGTGTTCGTTTAGGTTTAGGGATTTGAGAATACATTTAGTTTTAGGTTTAGGTTTAGGTTTTAGGTTTAGGTTATAAGTGTAGGTTAAACTTAGGTTATATGTTAAGGTTTTGGGAATTGAGAATAGGTTAAGGTTTGGGTTTAGGAAATCGAGTTCGGGCTCGGGATCAGGTTTAGGTTTGGGTTTTCAAGTTTAGGTTTAGGTTTAGGTTAGGGAGTTGAGATTAGGATTAGGTGTAGGTTTAGGTTTAGGGATTTGAGAATATATTTTGGTTTTAGGTTTAGGTTTAGGTTTTACGTTTAGGTTAAGGTTACAGGTTTAGGTTATAGGTTTAGGTTTAGGTTATAAGTGTAGGTTATAGGTTTAGGTTTAGGTTAGGTTATAGGTTATGGTTTAGGGAATTGGGAAGAGGTTTAGGTTTATAAGTGTAGCTTATAGGTTTATGTTTAGGTTAGGTTATAGGTGAAGGTTTAGGTTTAGAAAATTGGGTTCGGGTTCGGGTTTATGTTTGCGTTTTCAATTTTAGGTTTTGGTTTAGGTTAGGGAGTTAAGATTACGATTAGGTGTAGGTTTAGGTTTAGGGATTTGAAAATACATTTAGGTTTTAGGTTTAGGTTTAGCTTTTAGGTTTAGGTTATAAGTGTAGGTTTAAGTTAGGATGTAGGTTAAGGTTTTGGGAATTGAGAATAGGTTAAGGTTTATGTTTAGGCAATAGGGTTTGGGTTCATGTTTAGGTTTAGGTTTAGGTTTTAGGTTTTAGGTTAAGGTTGGGTTAGGTTATAGGTTTGGGTTTGGGTTTAGGTTTAGGTTTAGGTTAAGGTTAAGGTTAGGTTATAGGATATAAGTTTAGGTTATAGGTTAAGGTTTAGGTCATAGGTTTTGGTTTAGGTTAAGGTTATAGGTTTAGGTTTAGGTTAAGGTTTAGGTTAAGATTTTGGTTAAGGTTAGGTTTAGGTTATAAGTTATAGTTTTAGGGAATTGAGAATGGGTTAAGGTTTAAGTTTAGGAAATCGGGTTCGTGTTCGGGATCGGGTTTAGGTTTGGGTTTTCAAGTTTAAGTTTAGGTTTAGGTTAGGGAGTTGAGATTAGGATTAGGTGTTGGTTTAGGTTTAGGGATTTAAGAATACATTTTGGCTTTATGTTTAGGTTTAGGTTTTACATTTAGGTTGAGGTTACAGGTTTAGGTTATAGGTTTAGGTTTAGGTTATAAGTGTAGGTTATAGGTTTAGGTTTAGGTTAGGTTATAGGTTAAGGTTTAGGGAATTGGGAATAGGTTTAGGTTTATAAGTGTAGGTTATAGGTTTAGGTTTCTGTTAGGTTATAGGTGAAGGTTTAGGGAATTGATAATAGGTTAAGTTTAGTTTAGGAAATCAGGTTTGGGTGTAGGTTTAGGTTTGGGTTTTCAAGTTTAGGTTTAGGTTTAGGTTAGGGAGTTGAGATAAGGATTAGGTGTAGGTTTAGGTTTAGGGATTTGAGAAGAAATTTAGGTTTTAAGATTAGGTTTAGGTTATAGTTTTAGGTTTAGATTATAAGTGTAGGTTTAAGTTAGGATGTAGGTTAAGGTTTTGGGAATTGAGAATAGGTTAAGGTTTACGTTTAGGCAATAGGGTTCGGGTTCGGGTTCATGTTTAGGTTTACGTTCAGGTTTTAGGTTTTAGGTTAAGGTTAGGTTAGGTTATAGGTTTAGGTTTAGGTTTAGGTTTAGGTTTAGGTTAAGGTTAAGGTTAGGTTATAGGATATAAGTTTAGGTTCTAGGTTATAGGTTATAGGTTAAGGTTTAGGTCATAGGTTTTGGTTTAGGTTAAGGTTATAGGTTCAGCTTTAGGTTAAGTTTTAGGTTAATGTTTTGGTTAAGGTTCGGTTTAGGTTATAAGTTATAGTTTTAGGGAATTGAGAATAGGTTAAGGTTTAGGTTTAGGAAATCGGGTTCGGGTTCGGGATTATGTTTAGGTTTGGGATTTCAAGTTTAGTTTTGGGTTTATAAGTTTAGGTTTAGGTTTAGGTTAGGGAGTTGAGATTAGGATTAGTTGTAGGTTTAGGTTTAGGGATTTGAGTATACATTTAGGTTTTAGGTTTAGGTTTAGGTTTTACGTTTAGGTTAATGTTACAAGTATAGGTTATAGGTTTAGGTTTAGGTTATAAGTGTAGGTTATAGGTTTAGGTTTAGGTTGGGTTATAGGTTAAGGTTTAGGGAATTGGGAATAGGTTTGGGTTTATAAGTGTAGGTTATAGGTTTAGGTTTAGGTTAGGTTATAGGTGTGTAAGTGCTATAGCCCCGTTTTGTTATCAAATTTGTGGTGCCAAAGACACTGTTAAGAAGCTTTCAAGTTCAAGTCATGATCTTAAGAAGCTTTCAAGTTCAAGTCAAGATCTCAAGAAGCTCTCAAGGTCAACGTCAAGATCTCAAGAAGCTTTCAAGTTTGAGCTACATCAAGACTTCAAGCTTCATTACTTTCAAAGGTCACTCGTCTCTAAGTTTCAATGTCCTTACTTCACTATTGTGGTATGACTGACCTTAGGTTGAGCTTTAGAGTAGGCCATTTAGGATACATAATTCATATGTTTTATATAAGTGAGTTTAGTCGGTTCTAAGACTAGTCTTAGACTTTGTTCGATTAGTCCTTGCACTTCTTTGACCTGTCTAAGAATTTCCTAGATTAGTCGTAAGTTTGTTGCAAAATTTAAAAATTTTCTATTAGGCTTCGACTAGTCTTAGGGACTGCTCGACTAGTCGTTTGAACAGTGTCAATTATTACTTCGACTAGTCGTAGTCCTATGACTCAAAGTACAGTGTTGAAATTCGGTTAGCTTCAACTAGTCGTGAGAAACCTACAACCAGTCGAAGGAGACCTACAACCAGTCTTGAAACCGCCAGATCTTATCGCGCCTAAATTTTCAAATATCTGTTGGTTCTACGACTAGTCATAGAGCTCTTTAGACCAGTCGAAGACGTGATTTGCTCACCCATAAATAGAGCCCGAATCTCAAAATAAAATATAAAATTCAAGCTAATTTAATTCGGCCTTTTGAGAGATAAGTCTGTGCTCCATTTAAGATAAGTGTGCCTGTTTAATATTCTCTTTCTTTAGCTTTTCAAATTGATTTTGTTTCTTGTATTCCAATCTGATCTGAAAAAGAGGAAGTTTCATTTTTCCTTTTTCTAGAATCAAAATCAATTAGAGCTAACCCTATTTGGTTTGATTTAAAATCTATTAGAACCAGAACCATTATAAAGTGAGTATTGGACATTGAACTTTGACATTCAAATCTCTACTCTGACTTGGTTCTTCTGGGTTGCTACAACGAAGGAGAAATTCAGGTATTTTAGGTTTAAGTAATTTACTGTCATTTGGTTTTCTTTTGGGATTTTGCAAAAAAATCTCATTGTATTGGTTATTTGAGGAGATCCAGGAAAACTCAGAAGAGGGTTTTTTTTTTAATTGTGTAAGCCCACAGAGAAAGACACAATTGTGAAGGTTTTGGGTGAACCTGGAAAACCTATCTTTGATAGTGAACGCTGATATCCCTTATGTGAGGATATTAGGAGTGGAGTAGCTGTGTGGCTGTTTATTAACAGTTGGTGTACACACAGGCGAACCGCTATAATCCCTTGTGTTTTGTGGTTTTGTGATTTATATTTCATATCTTTAATTATTCATTTGTGGGATGTATATGTGGATGTGAATGTTGTAATCATTTTATTTCAAGCTTAGTGGGGAATGTTGTAATAAGTTTAGATTTATATTTCTGCAATTTATTCCTTGTTATCTCTTTATCAGTTTGAGCTTCAGTTTATTTATTTGTTCTAGTAAGGTTGCCCTGCCATTTTTATGGTGCATGGTTGTCCTTAGAACAATCAATATTTTGAGATTGCATTCCGCATTCCGCATTGTGTATTGATTTATTTATTTGGCTATCTCTCTTTCTTTATTTCTACTATATTTCTTTTAAATTTGGCATAGACCTATTCACCCCCCCCCCCCCCCCCCCTCTAGGACATATAGCTTGGCCATTTCAAGTGGTATCAGAGCCTAATAGCTCTCTTTCTTATTTGGATTTAATTCCTAACCTAATGATCTAAGCTTTATATTAGATGTCAAATTTTCATAGCCTTTCAGTCACTAGGCCTCCACCCTTTGATGGCTCCAACTATGCTTATTGGAAAGCCAAAATGAGGATCTACCTCAAATTAATGGATGAGAGTGTGTGGCAAGCCACAGTGACTGAATGGAACCCACCTACCACTGAAGTGACTGGTATCGATGGTTTAAAATCAGTAAGAGTAACTCTTTATTTCTCTTGGACCACCCTTCAGAAAAATGAGAGTAGTGTCAATGCAAAAGCACTAAATGCAATCACTTGCGCACTATCACCAAATGAGTTCAAAAGAATCATATCCTGTGATATTGCAAAGCAAGCCTGGGATATATTAGAAATGACACACGAGGGTACTACAATTATCAAAAAATCTAAAGTCCAACTCCTCACAACCAAATTTGAAGAAATTCATATGGAGGAAAATGAAATGTTTATAGACTTTTACACAAGATTAAATGACTTGTAAAGTCAATGTGGGGTCTTGGTAATAAAATCCCAGAAAGTAAAGTGTGTGCAAAGATACTACGCTCACTTCCTGAACGGTTCAACTCTAAGGTAACCGCGATCCAGGAACTTCGTGATACAGACAATATGAGGGTAGAAGAACTAGTTGGTTCTTTACAAACCTATGAGTTAAACTTTAAAGCTCCCAAAAGTAAATCTATCGCTCTTAAATCTTCTAAATGTATTTCTCAAGAAAACTCTGATTCTGAAGATGATATGGTTCTTTTAACGAAAAAGTTTTAGAAGATTTTTAAGAGTAAAAAGAGGGTTGATTTTGAAAAATCAAATGATAAGAAAAGATCAAAACCTAAATCTAAAACTTGGAAGTCTTTGAAAGATAGTCAATGTTATAACTGCCAAGAATATGGGCATTTAGCAAACAAATGTCCTAAAAAGGACAAACCAAAAAGGAAGGGTATGTTGGCCACTTGGGATGAATCGTCTGATTCTGAAGCTTCTTCTGAATTAGAAGATTCTAAAACCGAGTCGGGCAGTGAAGTTAAAGCCCTTATGACTCTAACCAAATTCACTTTTTCAGATCATGATGATTTAACTAGCAAACAAAATCTGAATAGTGATTATGAAAATAAAGATGATCTTCAAGATGCTTACAATGCCTTATACAAGGAAAGTTGTAAAATTGCTGTCAAACTTAAACTTCAAAAAGAAAAGTTTTTTAAACTCAAAGAATGTTTTGAATCTCTTATTTTAGAAAAATCCCAAATTTTAGATTGTTTTGAAAAATTAAAATGCGATTTAGAATTCAAAACCTCCCTGATTGAAAATCTGAAATCTGAAAATGAGAAACTTAAAAATGAAGTATCTTCTCTTCTGAGTTTAAAGGATACATGGAGGTATGCCCAAGGAGATCCAAAGTTAGAAAAACTTTTATCTGGATCTAGAAAATGTGGCGATAGATCTGGGTTAGGCTATGATACAAATGTTCCTCCTAAACAAAAGTATACTCCTCCTAAGTTTGTGAAAGGAGAGTCCTCTAACTCAAAAGGGAAAAATACTAGTCAAGGTTTTTCTAAAAATACAAAAGCTTTTAAAAAAACCTAAAAGCAGCTCTGTCAACTTCAAAATTCAGAACAGAAACCCACTAGCTGAAAAGATAATTGATTTACTCAAGGAGCTCTTAAAATCTAACTCAGTAGGTCATCCTTATAACATCAGACAGAAGAAGACCAACTATATTCCCAAACCCAAAACAGTTTTGAAATGGGTTCCTAAGGTTGCCTACTTGGTTGCCCACACCACTTTCAAAGCTACAAGCCATTCAAAGTGGTACCTAGATAGTGGATGCTCCAGGCATATGACAGGCGACAAGGCTTTATTCACTGATCTTAAAGATATGACTGATGGGTCAGTTACTTTTGGTGATGGAAGCAATTGCAAGATAATTGGCCAAGGTACGGTTCAACTCTATAACCTTCTTTTGTTTAAAAATGTTTTATATGTTGAAGGACTGAAACATAATCTTCTAGGCGTATCTCAAATTTGTGATAATAACCATAGTATACGGTTTTCTAATCAAAGCTATGAGATTCTAAACAACAAGGGTTCAGTAATATTAACTGGACATAGAACGTATAAAAACTGTTATATTGTTAACGAATCCAGCTCATCTAATCAATCATGTTACATGGTCCATACAGACGAGACTAATTTGTGGCACAAACATCTTGGACATATACATTACCGAATTCTATATAGATTGAGCAAATGGGAACTTATAAGAGGTCTACCTAAACTACAAAAATTAGATAAAATATGTGGTGAATGCCAGATTGGCAAACAAACGAGGAACTCATACAAAAAGGTGAATTCTGATACCACATCAAGACCACTCGAGCTTCTCCATATGGATCTTGTAGGACCTACCAGGACGGAAAGTCGAGGTGACAAAAGATATATCTTGGTAATAGTAGATGACTTTACTAGATATACATGGGTTGTCTTCTTAAGGGACAAATCAGAAACCCTTGAAGAAGTGAAAAAGGTTCTCAAAAGGATTCAAATTGAAAAAGGTTCTCAAGTCAGTAAGATTCGTAGTGATCATGGATTTGAATTTAAGAATAGCGGTTTTGAGAAGTTCTATAGCGACCAGGGAATATTACATGAATTCTCAGCGCCCAAAACTCCGCAATAAAATGGTATAGTTAAAAGGAAAAATAAAGTGCTTCAAGAAATGGCTAATGTCATGTTGAATAGTATGAATCTCTTTAAGAATCTTTGGGCTGAAGCAGTCAATACAGCTTGCTATATCATTAACCGAGTTTACACTAGTAAAGGTAATAATAAAACGTCTTACGAAATGTGGTTCGACAAAAAGCCTACTGTCAAATACTTTCGAGTTTTTGGCAGCAAGTGCTGTATTTTACGAGATCATGAAAATCTGGGCAAGTTTGATACGAAGAGTGATGAAGGGATCTTTTTAGGATACTCTTTAAACAGTCGAGCTTATAAGGTTCTGAACAAAAGGACCGGTGTGATTCAAGAGTATATCAATGTAGTCTTTGATGATCACTTTAACACACCAGTCTCAAGTTCAGATAATAATGAAGTTCTAGTAATTGCTAAATCTGATACTTCATCTAATCAGACTGATTTTGAACTGAGGACTGTTAAAGATCATCCAACCACACAGATTCTTGGAAAGCCTCTCACTGGTGTTCGTACCCATAAACAACTTGAGGATATATGTAATTATGTATGTTTTACATCTCAGATAGAACCATCTAATAAAAAAGAAGCTCTTGCTAATGAAAACTGGATTGTTGCGATGCAAGAAGAACTTAACTAATTTGTGAGAAATGATGTTTGGTATCTCATACCTAGACCTAAAGATAAACAGATCATTGGAACCAAATGGATTTTCAAAAATAAGTTTGATGAGCTTGGCAATATAATTAGAAACAAGGCTAGGCTAGTGGTGCAAGGTTACACTCAAATTGAAGGTATTGATTATGATGAAACCTTCGCACCAGTAGCACGTCTTGAATCAATTAGACTCTTTATATCTATCACATGTTTTAGAAAGTTTAAGATTTATCAAATGGATGTGAAAAGTGCATTTTTAAATGGTGATCCGTATGAGGAAGTCTATGTTGAACAACCGATGGGTTTTGAAGACCCCAAAAATACTGATCATGTGTATCACCTTAAAAAGATGCTTTACGGTTTAAAACAAGCTCCTAAGGCATGGTACGAGAAACTAACAAAGTTTCTATTAAGCCATGATTTTCAAATGGGATGTGTTGATAAGACTCGATTTATTAAAAAACATAATGATCACATTTTAATAGTACAGATTTATGTTGATTATATCATTTATGGATCTACCTGTACTGATATGACTATTGAGTTTACAAATTTGATGAAATCTTAGTTTGAAATGAGCATGGTTGGGGAATTGAATTATTTCCTTGGGTTGCAAGTAAAACAAAAACCTGATAGAATGTTTATTTCTCAATCTAAATATACTATGAATTTAATTAAGAGATTTGGATTTGAGAATGGTAAGAATTTTGACAATCCAATGAGTACAACTTTGAAACTCTCAAAAGATTCTACTGGTAAAAAAGTGGATTCGAAATTATATCGAAATATGATTGGTAGTTTATTGTATTTAATTGATAGTAGACCCGATATCGCTCTAAGTGTTTGTATTTGCACTAGATATCAGTCTAATCCTAAAGAGTCGCATTTGACTGCTGTTAAGCGGATTATGCGATATGTTGCAAGTACTGTTAATCTCGGTCTCTGGTATCCACATGAGATTAGTGTTCAATTAGTTGGGCACTCGGATGCTGATTGGGCTGGTAATCTTGATGATAGAAAATCAACCAGTGGTGGTTGCTTTTATATTAGAAACTATTTAGTTTCTTGGTTTAGCAAGAAACAAAGTTCTATATCACTTTCAACAGCTGAAGCTGAATATATTGCAGCTGGTAACGCATGTACACAGCTTGTTTGGATGAAATATATGCTAAGTGATTATGGAATTAAACAGGATTTTATGTTATTATATTATGATAATTCCAGTGCCATAAATATTTTGAAAAATCCAATTCAGCATTCTCGTACTAAGCACATTGACATTAGATTTCATTATATTCGAGAATTAGTAGAAGAAAAGGTTATATCTTTGGAATATATCCCTAACGAGAATCAATGTGCTGACATTTTCACTAAACCACTCGACAAAAGTAGGTTTAATAAAATGAAATTTGATCTTGGCATGTGCATTTTTAAATGAGTATTTATGCGTATTTATATCATATTGTTTATAATTGCTTAATTAGATTTCAATTTTTGTATATAATGCTAAAAATCAGATTTTTGGCTAGTACTTGACCAGTCGTGTTACGACCGGTCGTGTACATCCACGACCAGTTGTGAATCGCGTGAATTACTTAAAAATGGGGAAAATGCTTCATCTTCTTCATTTCCTCTTCACTCTCCAACAAGCCGACGCACGACTAGTCGAACCCTTCCTTCAAAATCTTCAAGGTTAGTGCTCCATTTACTTTTTTCTTGTAGATTTGTGTCTAGGTCACTTCTATTTTACTCTTGAAGTTATCTATTTCAAATTTTGTTGAGATTTGGGGTATTTCTTTTGTAAAATCTGATTTAATAAAACCCTCTTCTCAATCCTTTACAACTCTTTATTTTCTTGAAATCCTTATTGCAAATGACATCTAGAGGGAGAAAGACAACATCCCATGGTCCATCTTCTTCCTCCAGATCAGCCCCTATCACTAAGCATCATCTTCGGGCTCCCGAGGACGATCCATCTTATGTTCGGGACATCAGATTGCGTAACGTTATTGTTGAACATCCTGTTGATACTAATCATGTTGCTCCTTTTGATATCCTTCCTATGCTCCAAGCTATAGGTTGGGATAACTTATTACATTGGGGTGGGCCAGTATACTAATCCATTGCCCAGTCCATGTTCGCATGCATAAGTGATTGTTCATTGAAAAATTTATCTTTTAAGATATCCATAAGAGAAGAACCATTTGACTTTGATCGTCATTTGATTTCAGCTCTTATAGAAATTCCTGTGAATGATGAGGGCATTCCTATCCATACCTTATATGAAAAACCCTCAGTAACTGAAAAATTATGCTCACTAGACACATAAAGGGAATGCGCTTCCATCAAAGTATCTATTACCCAAATACAGAGTTCTTCATAAAATCTTTGTGTCTAACTTGTATCCTCGATCAGGTAATAAATCTGAATTGACTTCCTTCATGGTTCGTGTTCTTCATGCTGTTGCCAGCAGTGCTCATGTCTATCTACCATCCTTGCTTTGTCACTCCATTATTCAGTTTCGACTCCATCTAGGACATAGTGACATTCCTTTTGGTTATTTGATGATTGTGTTGGCTACGCATAGGTTAGTCGATATGCCCGTTGGAGAGGCCCCTATCCATCATCTGATATTTAACAATTCCAATATCAATAAGATGAAACTTGATTTCCTTCCTGGTCAATATGGTGGTGTTGGCAATGCTTAAGCTGAACATGAAGAAGAAGCTAGTGATCATCCTCCTGCTGATATTAACATGGATGATATTTTTGACAAACTTGAATCTAATTCTGCAACTGATCCAGATTATGAGCCTTCTGAGTTTGATGCATGTCTGCGTGCATTGGAAGATAAGGTTGAGAATATAAATGTTAAAATGGAAAACATGTCTGTTGCCCATGATTTATAATTCAAGTATATGCGTAAATATCTTAGGCGCTTGAACAAGGGCATGCATCAACTTGATCCTTCCATTCCTGCTCCTTCATCTAGTTCAGATTAGTTCTTTTAAGTTTGCTAGTCTGTTATAACTTTATTACTCTTGTGCTAGCTTAACTGGTTTTGAGATTGTAGTTATCTTTGACTTAGCTCAATTTATGAATTATGTGGGTTGTTTATGCTTGTTACTCATATCTTGTCTTGTTACCTCTCATATATCTCTTTACTTATTTCTCCTCAGTCATCTGTTTTGTGCTTCCTTTGTCCTATTGTGACAAAAAGGGGGAGAATGGATATGGATATGTGTCTAATGATTATGTTATGTTATGTGATTATGTTATGAGAAGGGAGTAGCATTGCGTGCATTACGTGTTTTTGATGTATGTTACTCAGGGGGAATATGTGCAGAAGTGGACTGTATGTTATATTGAATATTGATTTACAGGTTTGCAAGATCATGTTAGTATGCCGGTTGATAACAACTGGTGCATGATTCTTTAATCAGATATTCTGCGCTATGTAACATATCTTGGTAGTGTGTTTTGTCACTAATTTAACAAAGGGGGAGATTGTAAGTGTTATAGTTTATAGCTCCTTTTTGTTGTCAAATTTGTGGTGCCAAAGACACTGTTAAGAACCTTTCAAGTTCAAGTCATGATCTCAAGAAGCTTTCAAGTTCAAGTCAAGATCTCAAGAATCTTTTAAGTTCAACCACAAGTTCTCAAGAAGCTTTCAAGTTTGAGCTACATCAAGACTTCAAGCTTCATTACTTTCAAAGGTCACTCGTTTCTAAGTTTCAATGTCCTTACTTCACTATTGAGGTATGACTGACCTTAGGTTGAGCTTTAGAGTAGGCCATTTAGGATACATAATTCATATGTTTTATATAAGTGAGTTTAGTTGGTTCTAAGACTAGTCCTAGACTTTGTTCGACTAGTCCTAGCACTGCTTCGACCTGTCTAAGAATTTCCTGGATCAGTCGTCAGTTTGTTGCAAAATTCAGAAATTTTCTTTTAGGCTTCGACTAGTCTTAGGGATTGTTCGACTAGTTGTATGAACAGTGTCGATTGTTGCTTTGACCAGTCGTAGTCCTACGACTCAAAGTACAGTATTTAAATTCGGCTAGCTTCGACTAGTCGTGAGAAACCTACCACCAGTTATAGACTACCTACGACTAGTCGTGAAACCACCATATCTTATCGCGCCTAAATTTTTAAATATCTATTGGTTCTATGACCAGTCGTAGAGATCTTTAGACCGGTCGAAGACGTGATTTGCTCACCTATAAATAGAGCACGAATCTCAAAATAAAATATGAAATTCAAGCTAATTTAATTTGGCCTTCTGAGAGATAAGTCTGTGCTCCATTTAAGCTAAGTGTGCGTGTTTAATATTCTCTTTCTTTAGCTTTTCAAATTGATTTTGTTTCTTGTATTCCAATCTGATCTGAAAAAGAGGAAGTTTCATTTTTCCTTTTTCTAGAATCAAAATCAATTAGAGCTAGCCCCATTTGGTTTGATTTAAAATCTATTAGAACCCAGAACCATTATAAAATGAGTATTGGACATTGAACTTTGACATTCAAATCTCTACTCCGACTTGGTTCTTCTGGGCTGTTACAATGAAGGAGAAATTCAGGTATTTTACGTTTAAGTAATTTACTATCATTTGGTTTTCTTTTACGATTTGTCAGAAAAATCTCATTGTATTGGTTATCTGAGGAGAGCCAGGAAAACTCAGAAGAGGGGTTTTTTTAATTGTGTAAGCCCACAGAGAAAGACACAATTGTGAAGGTTTTGGGTGAACCTGGAAAACCTATCTTTGATAGTGAACACTGATATCCCCTGTGTGAGGATATTAGGAGTGGAGTAGCTGTGTGGCTGTTTATTAACAGTTCGTGTACACACAGGTGAACCACTATAATCCCTTGTGTTTTATGGTTGTGTGATTTATATTTTATATCTTTAATTATTCATTTGTGGGATGTATATGTGGATGTGAATGTTGTAATCATTTTAATTCAAGCTCGGTGGGGAATGTTGTAATAAGTTTATATTTATATTTCTGCAATTTATTCCTTGCTATCTCTATATCAGTTTGAGCTTCAGTTTATTTATTTGTTCTAGTAAGGTTGCCCTGCCATTTTTATGGTGCATGGTTGTCCTTAGAACAATCAATATTTTGAGATTGCATTCCGCATTGTGTATTGATTTATTTATTAGGCTATCTCTGAAGGGTTTTCAAGTTTAGGTTTAGGTTTAGGTTAGGATGTTGAGATTAGGATTAGGTGTAGGTTTAGGTTTAGGGATTTGAGAATACATTTAGGTTTTAGGTTTAGGTTTAGGTTTTGGGTTTAGGTTATAGTTTTAGGTTTAGGTTAGAAGTGTAGGTTTAAGTTAGGTTATAGGTTAATGTTTTGGGAATTGACAATAGGGTAAGGTTTAAGTTTAGGAATTAGGGTTGGGGTCCGGGTTTAGGTTTAGGTTTCGGTTTTAGGTATTAGGTTAAGGTTAGGTTAGGTGGTTTTTGTTTAGGTTTAGGTTTAAGTTAAGGTTAAGGTTAGATTATAGGATATAAGTTTACGTTATAGGTTATAGGTTATAGGTTATAGGTTAAGGTTTAGGTCATAGGTTTTGGTTTAGGTTAAGGTTATAGGTTTAGGTTTAGGTTAAGGTTTTGGTTAAGGTTAGGTTTAGGTTATAAGTTATAGTTTTAGGGAATTGAGAATGGGTTAAGGTTTAGGTTTAGGAAATCACGTTCGGGTTCGGGATCGGGTTTAGGTTTGGGTTTTCAAGTTTAGGTTTAGGTTTAGGCTAGGGAGTTGTGATTAGGATTAGGTGTAGGTTTAGGTTTAGAGATTTGAGAATACATTTAGGTTTTAGGTTTAGGTTTAGGTTTTTCGTTTAGGATAAGGTTATAGGTTTAGGTTATAGGTTTAGGTTTAGGTTAGGTTATAGGTTAAGGTTTAGGGAATTGGGAATTGGTTTAGGTTTGTAAGTGAAGGTTATAGGTTTAGGTTTAGGTTAGGTTATAGGTGAAGGTTTAGGGAATTGATAATAGGTTAAAGTTTATGTTTAGGAAATCAGGTTCGGGTTCGGGTTCGGGTTTAGGTTTAGGTTTTTAAGTTTAGGTTTTGGGTTTGGTTAGGGAGTTGAGATTAGGATTAGGTGTAGGTTTAGGTTTAGGGATTTTAGAACACATTTAGGTTTTAGGTTTATGTTTAGGTTTTAGGTTTAGGTTATAGTTTTAGGTTTAAGTTATAAGTGTAGGTTTAAGTTAGGTTATAGGTTAAGATTTTAGGAATTCAGAATAGTTTAAGGTTTAGGTTTAGGAAATCGGGTTCGGGTTCGGACTTAGGTTTAGGTTTAGGTTTTAGTTTTAGGTTAAGGTTAGGTTAGGTTAGGTTTTAGGTTTAGGTTTAGGTTTAGGTTTGGGTTTAGGTTTAAGTTTAGGTTAAGGTTAAGGTTAGGTTATAGGATATAAGTTTAGGTTATAGGTTATAGGTTATAGGTTAAGGTTTAGGTCATAGGTTTTGGTTTAGGTTAAGGTTATAGGTTTAGGTTTAGGTTAAGGTTTAGGTTAAGGTTATAAGTTATAACTTTAGGGAATTGAGAATAGGTTAACGTTTAGGTTTAGGAAATCGGGTTCAGGTTCGGGATTGGGTTTAGGTTTGGGTTTTTGAAGAGGCCAAGCTATATGTCCTAGAGGGGGGGTGAATAGGACAGTGCCAAATTAAAACTTATAACAGCGGAATTAAAATGAATATGATAGCCAAAGTAAATCATAATGCAGTAAATTAAAATAACCTTAAAATTCAGATCTTGAGAGGTTGATACAAACGTTGTTCTAAGGACAACCTTACACCAAAAACAGAGTTTATGGTAGGACAACCTTATTTCTAGAAAGATCTTTGTATCAAGTCTCAAATCGAAGAGGAATACTAAATTAAATACAAACTGAATTGAAATAACTTGTAATCAAAAATGTATTGTTCTAGGGACAGCCTTACACCATAAAAATGGCAGGGCAACCTTGCTGGAACAACATTCAAATGAAATTGAAAATCAAGCTGATAAAGGAATAGAAGAAAATAAATTCTAAACTAGTACAACATTCTCACAAAGCTTGAATTAAATGATTACAACATTCACTACCATACATACATCCCACAAAAGAATAAAGAATTAGAAGAATAAAACAATCAACCACAACACAAGGGTTTATAGTGGTTCGCCTGTGTGTTCACCAACTGTTAAACAACAGCCACACAAAATGCTACTCCACTCCTAATATCCTCACACAGGGGATATTAGCGTTCACTAAAAATAGGTTTTCCCAGGTTCACCCAAAACCCTTACAATTGTGTCCTTGTATGTGGGCTTACACAATTAAAAAAAAAAACCCCACTTCTGAGTTTTCATGGCTTTCCTCAGATAACCAATATAACAAGATTTTTCTGGCAAATCTTGAAAGAAACCAAAATAATAGAAAGGAATTTACAATATGTAAAATACCTGAATATCTCCTTCATTGTAGCAGCCCGATAGAACCAAATCAAAGTAGATGATTGAATGTCCAAGTTTAATGTCCAGTACTCGATTATAATGGTTCTAATTCTAATAGATTTTAAATTAAATCAAATAGGGCTTGCCTTAATTGATTTTGATTCCAAAGAAAGGGAATAATAATTCCTCTTTATCAAATCAGATTGGAATAGCAGAAATAAAATCAATTAAAATAAAGCTAAGGAAAGAGAATATTAAATAAGCACACTTAGCTTAGATGGAGCACAGAATTATCTCTCAAAAGTTCGACGAAGATTGGCTTGAATACTTTAATTAATTCGATGATTTCTTCTGAGATTCGTGCACTATATATAGGTGAGAAGATCGGGTCTTCGACTGGTCTAGAGTGCTCTTCGACTAGTCGAAGCAGTAACAGATATTTGAAAGATTAGGCGGGATAAGCTTTTCCTTCGACTGGTCGTAGGTACTGAAAATCTTCGCTGGACTTTGAGTCGAAGATTGTACGACTGGTCGAAGAGCAGTCGACACTGTTCCTACGACTGGTCGAACAATTTCCTGGACTAGTCGAAGGCTAACAGATTTTATCCGGAATTTGTAACAAACTCACGACTGGTCGAGGAATATCTTAGACTAGTCGAAGAATATCTTAGACTGGTCGAAGCAAGTCTAGGACTAGTCGAAGAAGGCCTAGGACTAGTCGAAGAACAGACCAATCACATGTAAAATAAACATTCGGTTTATGTATCCGAAATGACCTACTTCTAAGGTCAACCTATGGTCAATCAAACCTCAACCATGAAGTATGGACATTGAAACATTAGGAACAAGAGACCTTGAAGTATGAGCCTTGAAGTCTTGATGTAGATCAAACCTTGATGTAGCTCAATCTTGAAAGTGTACAAACTGCCTTGAACTCTTCTTGAAGTCTTGCAGCTTGAGTCTTGTCTTGTGAGCAGTTCTTTCATTCAAGATTGATCCTTTGTACTTGAGAGCTTTGCTTGTTGTGAGCTTAGCTTGTTCATGAATGTTGATCCTTGAAAGAGCTTCACTTAAGCAAGTTATATATAACATAACAGTGATTTTGTCATCACAAATTTGACAACAGACAGGGATATAAACTATAGCACTTACAGTTTTCAAGTTTAGGTTTGGGTTTTCAAGTTTAGGTTTAGGTATAGGTTAGGGAGTTGAGATTAGGATTAGGTGTTGGTTTAGGTTTAGGGATTTGAGAATACATTTTGGTTTTAGGTTTAGGTTTAAGTTTTACGTTTAGGTTAAGGTTAAAGGTTTAGGTTAGGTTTAGGTTTAGGTTATAAGTGTAGGTTATAGGTTTAGGTTTAGAATAGGTTATAGGTTAAGGTTTAGGGAATTAGGAATAGGTTTAGGTTTATATGTGTAGGTAGTAGGTTTAGATTTAGGTTAGGTTATAGGTGAAGGTTTAGGGAATTGATAATAAGTTAAGGTTTATGTTTAGAAAATTGGGTTTGGGGTCGGGTTCAGGTTTGGGTTTTCAAGTTTAGGTTTTGATTTTGGATAGGGAGTTGAGATTAGGATTAGGTGTAGGTTTAGGTGTAACGACCTTGGAAATTTTTGTGCTAATCTTTCCTTAAGTAGTTGTTTTTGGGGTAATTAGCGCTTTACTTGATTGCTTGTGAAATTCGCATCAATCACTTTAAATTGTATCTGCATGGCTCTAAACGTGCAGATTAGTGAGCGCTACGTTACTCTGAAATCTGGGATCCATCGCTAAATCCAGTTGTTCTGGGGAATTTTTAGAAGATCTGGATCGGACCTAGACCGCGCATCGAAAGTCCGATGGCGATGATCTTAGGCTGTTGCGGTCACTGAGTTGGGCTTGATCTTCACCTCAAAATCAAGTCGATCTGATTCTCGGTCGATTTGATTGAGTTCGGAGTGAAGAGTGTGAGAACGGTTGGAATTTAATAAGCTTTTTATGAAATTGAGTCGTGTCGCTGCTTATGCGACGATTTTAAGCTATCTCACCGTTGGACTCTGACCCAATTTCACCCTCGTATCAGGGGTTGGCCCATGCATATCCTAGTGCTTGTGGACTTGATCGAGTTTTCGTGACCGCTGAATTGAGTGTGGTCCGCCACGGCCGATCTGAAGAGCCGGTCGGGCGTTACACTGACCTAGATCCATGGTCATGAGCTTAAGTCCGACCTTTCGTGGTTATAGGCCCACCGTAGTGCTTCGTTGGATCGAGAAAGGCGAATTTGGTATTAACCTAAGTATACCTTGACCCGGGGTTTTCATCATTTTAAGGCCTATATAGTCCTTAAACCCTAGCTCTCATTTCCATACGAATTTTCTCTAACCCTAGCTTGGAGAGAGGAAAAGAGAGAGTTAGTGAGAGAGATTGGTTGGTGAATCATCTTGATTCTTCCTTGTTCTTCTTCACCTTTGAACCTTCACTTTGAATCGTTCTTCTGACGGTTCTGAGTTCTTTGGGTAAGTTAACCTAACCCTAACCCGTGTTAGAGCTTAGATTAGACTTGGTGTTGTTGTATCTCATTTCTATCCTTATTTTAGGGTATTCTGTCGCCGTTGACGAAAGTCTAAATCAGTTCGGCTATTCTTTCCTCGCTTAAGGTGCGGACTTTAAGTGTATAGGTTATGGTTTTCAAGGCTTTCAATCCCGGTTAGTGATTTATTCTTGTTATGGATGAGATTTCACATGTCAAATGTTATGTTTACATTGCTTTCCCGATATGCATGTGCTATATTGAGATTTGTGTATTCTAAGTGTATTTATAAAGTACCGTATACGTATAAAATACGCACTTATGTTTGCCATGATTATTGGTCATGTATGTATGCTAGATGCATGTATGACAACTCCTTGATAAAAGGAATTGTCTAAGTGCATGTATTTCAACATCGTCATGTATGTTGTTCCATGTATGCTAAGTGTTTGTAGAAATGCATGAATGACCTAAGTGTAATTGATTACACTAAATGCGGGCGTTGAGAAGTGATTCTCAATACTCCTATGGATGCGCATGATTTCCTTATGCATTTACATTCCAAGTTATTTAAATTCAAGCATCTCCTATGCTTACATTTATGTTAAGTTGATATTATTCAGATGTGTATGTAACATGATTTGAGTTATTGTTCCATTATTGTTTTACATTCCATATGAATATCTCTGTAGTAGTGTAAGATATTTGGGACTATGCCTTAGTCCAGAAATCGGTAATTGACCCTATATTCGTGGTTGAGATTGCTTTCGCCACGTAGGACGATTAGACGAACCCGAGCCGTATTAGAGTTGGCGGCGTGGTTTGGCCACGCGGAGTGTTTGCGCACTCTATGTCGCGCAACTCAACGTGCGCCGTGCTAGTCGAGTTCGTCAACTAACCCGATTGTCCAGATGTATGTTAACCATGTATGGACGCGCTCTGCTTGAATCTAGGGTACCGAACTTACCAAAGGAAATCCTAATAACCATGGTACCGATCCGCTAAGACTCGGACATGGTGGTATGGGACACCGTGGTCGAGCCGTCGGCCGGGGTGACGAGCCTCCCGTAGTGACCAAGGGAGCAACTAAACTCGTGAGCCGATTATGGTGGTATGGGACACTATATTCGTGTTTGTCGGCCTACATTGATTGGTGACGAGCCCTTTGTAGTGACCTCGAGCATACCGGATACCGCAAGGAGGTGACGAGCCGATCTGTGTGGTAGTAAGGGCATGAAAGGCGTGCATTGATTGGTGACGAGCCCTTTGCTACGACCTCAACTATATGATCGTATGAGATGTCTAGGATTGACGACCCTAGTATGGATCAATGTTTGGATGATGATATGAGGAAGGTATCTGAGCTTCCCAATCCTGATGTATGAATTGGACTAATAACAACTTGGTAATCATATCCATGCACCGCATTTGCATGTGCTTTGTAGATGTGGCGCACTTTGAGGCGATGTCATGCGTAACGTAAGATGAAGACGCCGAGGGTGTACGCGTGAGGGCACGCATCATATTGCATTCATACTGCATTAACAAGAGTACTTAGGATTTATTTAATTGTCCCGCTTTATCATTACTTGATTGAACTGATAACGTTAACCAGTGCCTTATTGTTCCACCGAGTTGATCACTCACTCCCACGCTTTTAGGGCGGTGTTTCACACCCACCAGACTGTCTTAGGCCCCGATGTTGCAGATGTGGATGCGGCGTCTGAGGCAGAGCGAGCTGGATGACGACGAGGCCGCCTTCTCCTATATGCGGTTTTCGAGACGGGTTCTAGCGAGCCTCGATCTGATGTGCGGGATCTATGGGATTACTATTTTGGGAATTAAATGATGTAACTTGTACTTATAAATTTTGATAAATAACACTTTTACACGATCTGTTTGTATATTAATTCAAGGACTTACACTTGTACACATATTTTACTATAAGTCTTCCGCTTGCTTTATTCACTAATCCTTGATCATATCTTCGTTTTGGCTTAATCTATCCCATGTTTTATGCACTAATACACAACATACATCATTCATTAATTATGTTGCATAAGTGATGTTTTGGAACTCGAGCCGAGTTATGCTCGACCCCGAATTTCGGGGCATTACAAGTTGGTATCGAGCATGATTGGATTAAACCGGACTGGGTTATGGTCACACACCGCACGTTGTCACCACTATAGTGTAATTGGGTGCGGGTCTATCATCGCTTTGTGTTTGTGCTCCGTAGTTTCTATCGGCGAAAGTTTCCTGAAAACCTTTGCCGAGATCGAGTCTGTACTTCCCAGACCCTCTATTAATGAGTTTAGACGGTCTATCTTTCCTTTTTTCATCTTAAACCTTCCAGAAATCGCTGTTTGAACCAGATTTCTGTCAGAATGACCCGATAGGCTTCAAACTACACAAGGGGCCAATCGGGGCATTTTCTGTGGGACCCAGGGGGGGAACCACATCATTTGGACCAAGGAGGACCAGGAGGACCTCGCCAAATCGGCGAGGCATCGCCGATATGTCCCGAGACCGGCGATGCCATCGCCGGTCAGAGACCGGCGATGCCATCGCCGGTTCGGCGAGGGATCGCCGGTCGGCGGGCCGACGCGGGCCGATCGTCCATGAGGCTTGTGTGGCCCACCCCTCCACGGTTTTCATTTTAAAACCCTTCCTTTCATCTATTTCCTTCACAAAACCCTCTCCAAGCTCTCCTTTTCTTCAACAACCTCTCCAAACTCTCTCAAATCTCTCCCAAATCTTCATCTTCCTTCCATTTTCGTGCAAACCCATCACCCCATTCTCAAATCTTCCATCCCATTGCTGATTTCTCCATCTTTCCCTCTCATTTGGGCCCTTGCATTCCCATTTTGGCTTATAGTTGTGTGGAAGCTTCACCATCTTCCTATTTCTCTCTTTCTCTCATTTCTCATGGCCCTCTTTGAGATTGTGACGGCCATCTTTTCCATTTCTTCCCTTCTTTCCTTGATGGGGAAGAAGAGAGCGCCCGTGGATGAAGCCGGGGCCTAGCCGCCCAACCCGTGCACGGAGGCCGAGAGGTGCCGCCGCTAGCACGTCCGCCACGCGCGAGTTCCAGATGAAGCGGGACCTCGATCCTCGAGCTCCTGTCAGTAGGACCTTGTTGGCGAAATTGTCGCATGGAGTCTATGAGGGGCGTAGAGTCCTTTTTGAGGCTCATGTTAACCCGCGGCTCTTTGGTGAGTTCTTCTTGTTGGAGTGCCTAGAAGGGGCTGGTTGGGGTCCCTTGTTCGTAGGCGAGTATCGCGCGAATGCTAGCACTATTCGGGCCTTCTATGCCAACATTCTGGAGCCTTCGCTAGATCCTCTGCAGTTCAAGATTCCCTGTGGTAGCGGTCGAGTTTGAATTGTCAATGTTGCTTTGATATCCCGACTCTTGAAGGTGCCACTTGGGGAAGTGCATGCCGAGAAGAATGTGGACAGTGTGTGCGAGAGAAGGATCGTCGCACCCGATCCTTGTGTGGTCGCCTAGTCGATGGCAGCCGAATAGGAGTCTTTTGGCTTCTCACATGACGGACGACTTCCGCTTTGCTTCACCACATCTTTACGTTCATGTATCCAAGGTGGAGCAACCGGAGCGAGTGCACGCCTGATGGTAGATTTTCTATATCGGGTGGCAAGATGCGAAGTTGTGTGTGCCGACGCACATCCTGCATTATTCTCATTGCTCGCTCGAGTAGAAGGACCGAGTCTCTTCCTTTGGCCGCCTCATTTGCAAGATTGCACATGAGTTTGGCTATAGGCTTGAGGCAGAGAAGCCGGTCCCTGTTCGTCATATCAACTTGAGGACCCTTAAGCCGATGGAGGTTGGTTCTGTCGGCTTGCCTCTGAGGGTGAGGCCGGGTCTGAGAGTGATGATGAGAGTTATGCTGAAGGTGGTGCGGAGTCTGAGGAAGAAGCAGAGCAAGACGAGGAAGAGAGTGGGGCACAGTTCGAGTGATCGCTCTCCTCCCGTGGTGCCAGAGCAGGGCGCAGATGCCAGAGATGCCCGCCTTACACGGCTTGAAGAAGGGCAAGCCGCTTTACGCCAAGAGATGGTGGATCTTCGAGGCTTGTTAAGCACAAGTTCAAGAAGATGTCCCGGACTTTGAAGTCTATCTTGTTGCTTGTAGGATAAGGGTGCTCCGCCTCCATCTCCCGATTCCGACGAGTAGCATCGCCGTGGCCGTCTTTGCTTTGTTTGGTGTTTCTTTCTCGTGTGTAGCCGTTGTTGGCTTGTAGTTGGAGTTGTTGTAGTGTGGTAGTTGTTAGTGGTTGTAGTAGGTGTGGTTGTTTGTAGTGTTAGATGTTGTTGTTTTCATGCTTTCCTAGTCGTGATTCATGTATTGCCGCACTACTTGTATTGCGACGATTTTGGTTAATGGAATGCATGTTGTTTGTTTTTGGAGTTGTGTGCGGTGTTGTTGTTGTGTGGATGGATTATGTGACTTAGAATCTGACAGGTTGCATCCTTTGATTTAATGTAGGGATGCCTCCTAAGGGTTCGAAGGCTTCGGCCCGTCTTTCTCCGATTGAGTCGCTTCTTGGGGTTCCTCCTCGAGCGATAGCTTGATCGATCCGCGGAGTCCATCTCGCTTGGTGTTGGGTCGACACCTATGGCTCCTCCGGTCACACCTCGGTTTCTGAGCCGAGCCATGCACCTTCTTCCGCTTCACCCGTTGATAGGTTTGAGCAGATGATGTTGTTGATGCAGAAGAAAGTGCAGCAATAGCGTGAAGAAAGAAGAGCCGCGCAGAGTTCCTCTCCTCCATGGTGGCATCTTTGCTCATGAGGGCGACTCCACCTGTTTCACCTATGCCTCCATCCGGGAGTGCCAGTGCCAGTGTTAGTGCTAGCGGCACATTCGAGCGATTCCAGCGCTTGAGACCTCCTACTTTGCGGGTTCTCAGACCCGAGGAGGCCGAGTATTGGATTGACCGCATCTCTAAGATGCTTTGAGGCCGTTTCTGGAGGTCGAGCAGGTTGAGCTTGCCACCTTCATGTTTGAGAAGGAGGCCGGTTTATAGGTATTCTTCGCACTATTGAGGAAGGGTACCAGTGGTCGTGGCAGCGTTTGAGGCACTTCCACGAGAAGTATTTCCGGTTACGTAGCGACATGAGAAGGAGAGTGAGTTCCTTCGCCTCAGCCAGGGAGGGTTGTCGGAGAACCGGTTTACTGAGATGGGGCGGTATGTTCCTTTGATCCTCGGTGATCAACCGATGAGGATGCGGCGTTTCGCTGAGAGACTGAGACCTGAGATCCGATCAAAGATTGTGCTAGCATTTCTTCATATGCGAGCTAGTGAGCATGTCTATCATTGCGAGCAGAGCAGGACTGGGATAGGTCGCCCGCATGCGAGCACCGATGCCTCCTAGGCCGAGACCGAATTTCATGGTGCACCTTTCCTCGGCAAGAGGCCGCGTGTTGATTCTCCTCCGAGGCGTTCGGCCCGCTCAGCAGATGAGACCTGATCTTAGATGTTCTTATTGTGGGAAGGTTGGGCACTTGGACCGTTTCCTCGTATGCGAGCAGGTGGTTTTACTCCACCGCAGAGGGTTAGCCGTCCGATGCCTCCGGTTATTTCTCCTCCTCCTCTTCGATCAGCGCCAGCTCATCCATCCTTCAGACCTGCAGTTCCTGGCTTCAGGCCACCTCAGCGGCCCATGGTTCCTCAGCCGAATCGTCAGCAGCAGGCTCGTGTTCATGCGCTTTCAGCTGAAGCGCCTATGTCTGACTTGGTGCCGAGGTCCTTTGAGGTGACAGCGCATATTGAAGGTATTCCCATTTCTGTGTTAGTGGATACAGGGTCCACTACTTCTCTTATTTCTTATGCGGCAGTTAGGCGTTTGGGTTTGAGATCTGTTCCTATACCTGGAGTGACGCTTACTACCGCTACGGGGATGTCCTCTGCCTTGGGCAAGCGTTGTATGGATTGTTTGGTCGATCTGGGAAGTGGATCGATCCGTGTTGATTTGTTAGTCGCACCGCTTTATCACTACGATGTTATTATGATGGATAGGCTCACGAGGATGCGAGCTGAGATAGATTGTGAAGCGAGATCAGTGACGATCCATGGACCTGAGGGCGAGATTGTTACTTTCCCAGTTCAGGTCAGTTACCCTATTCGTATTGATTTTTATTCTTCTCTGTTGGAGAGTTCGGCCGAGTCGGCGTTGGTTAGTACGCCGGTAGTTCAGGAGTTTGAAGATGTGTTTGAGTCGATTCCTGGATTACCTCAGCGTGAGATTGATTTTGCTATCGATCTTATGCCTGGTGCGGCGCCCATTTCTTTACCCACCTATCGGATGCCTCCGAGTGAAATGGAGGAGTTGAGGAAGCAGATAGATGGTTTGCTAGAATTGGGTTTTATTCGGCCCAGTGTGTCTCCTTGGGGAGCACCTGTTTTGTTTGTGAAGAAGAAGGATGGTTCCTTGCGATTGTGTATTGATTATCGCAGGTTGAATTTGGTAACTGTGAAGAATAAGTACCCCTTGCCCAGGATTGATGATCTGTTTGATCAGTTGAAGGGGGCACGGTACTTTTCGAAGGTTGATCTCCAGTCAGGGTATCATCAGTGGATGGGGACGTGCAGAAGACCGCTTTCAGGACCAGCTTCGGTCATTATGAGTTCCTTGTGATGTCGTTCGGTCTGACGAACGCACCGGCCGTGTTCATGGATCTGATGAACAGGGTATTTCGGCCATTCCTGTTTCGATTCGTCATTGTATTTATTGATGACATCTTGATTTATTCGACGAGCCGGGCAGAGCACGAGGAGCACTTAAGAGCGGTTTTGGGTACTCTTAGGAGCATCAGCTTTTCGCACAGATCAAGAATGTGATTTTTGGAAAGAGGAAGTCAAGTTCTGGGACATGTTGTTCCAAGGAAGGTATAGCCGTCGACCTTGCCAAGGTAGGTGCAGTGCAGGAGATCTCGACAAACATTCTTGAGGTGAGGAGTTTTCTTGGCCTTGCCGGGATATTATCGACGCTTTATTCGGGGACTTCTCGAAGATTGCCATACCGTTTCGCAGATGACACGGAAGGATTTGAAGTTTGCTTGGAGTGAGCGGGCGGAGTTAGGAAGTGAAGGACAAGTTGACGTCCGCGCCTGTGCTAGTATTGCGAGCAAGGGGTTAAGTATATTATATTATACGACGACGCCTCTCGCGTTAGTCCAGGTTGTGTCCTTATGCGTATGGACAGGTGATTGCTTATGCTTGCGTCAATTAAGGAAACACGAAGAGAATTACCCTACGCACGACATGGAATTGGCGACAGTCATCTTCGCATTAAAGCTTTGGAGACATTACCTCTATGGTGAGGAGTTCGAGCTCTTTTGCGACCACAAGAGCCTTAAGTATATTTTCACACAGCGTGATTTGAATATGAGGCAGTGCAGATGGATGGAAACATTGAAGGACTTCAAGTTCGATGTTTCTTACCATCCTGGTAAGGCGAACCTTGTGGCAGATGCGTTGAGTCGCAAGAAGGCTTTGGAGTTTGCGGCTCCGCTGATGATAGCAGAGTGGGAGATGTTGGAGTTCGTGCGCGATTTTGAGCAGAAGCTTACGGTGGTTGAGCCGTATGAGGTTATCGCACACATTCGTGTACAGCCCGTTATCGACGAGAGGATCGTTGCAGCTCAGGCAGATGATGAGCTTTTGGTGAAGATGAGGCAGCGGGTTGGTACAGATGAGAGCTCCGACTGGAGTGTTAGTTCTGATGGGGGCCTACGTTTTCGTGGCCGGTTATGTGTTCCTGACATCCCTGACTTGAGACGTGAGGTTCTCGAGTTAGCCCATAGTTCTAAGCTTGCGATGCATCCAGGTAGCACGAAGATGTATCAGGATATGAAGAGGTCTTATTGGTGGGATAATATGAAGGTCCAGATTGCTGAATTTGTTTCTCGTTGTCTCACGTGCCAGCAGGTCAAGGCAGAGCATCGCCGACCTCCTGGGCTGTTGCAGCCCATGCCCATAGCTGAATGGAAGTGGGATTTCATCTCTATGGATTTTATTTCTGGGTTGCCGAGGACGAGAAAGGGATTTGACTCTATTTGGGTGATCGTCGATCGATTAACGAAGTCGGCGCATTTCTTACCGATCAGAGTCACTTACTCTGCAGACGAGTTGGCTAGGTTGTATATCAAGGAGATAGTACGTCTGCATGGAGTTCCCCTGGAGATTGTGTCGATAGAGACACGCGTTTTACATCTATCTTCGGACTCGTATCCAGGAAGCGATGGGTGTGGAATTGAAGTTCAGCACCGCGTTATCCGCAAGCAGATGGGGAGACGGAGCGCGTGAATCAAGTCTGGAAGATATGTTGCGAGCTTGTGTTTTGGATTTCAAAGACAGTTGGGATGATTCCCTTATGCCGAGTTCGCGTATAATAATAGTTTCCGAGTATCGGTATGGCTCCCTTCGAGGCGTTGTATGGTCGCCGTGCGAGCACCACATTGTTGGGCGGAAATTGGTGAGCGTAGTTTGCTTGGCCCGAAGTTGGTGGGTGACTTTTGAGAAGGTTGACATCATTCGACGTCGACTTCTAGCAGCGTAGAGCGAAGAGTTATGTTGATACGAGGCGTCGACCGCTTGAGTTCGTAGTGGGAGATCATGTTTTTACGAAGGTCTCTCCTATGAAGGGAGTTTTGCGGTTCGGTAAGAAGGAAGGCGCCGAGATTTATTGGTCCATTTCAAGTTACGGATCGAGTGGGAGCGGTAGCTTACCGCCTTGCTTTGCCCACACCTCTTGCGGGCGTGCATAACGTATTTCATATCTCTATCTGAAGAAGTACGTTCTGATCCTTCGCATATTATCGGTTGGGAGCAAGTGCAGTTAAGTGAGGATGCCACTTATGTACTGCAACCGACGCGTATTCTGGATAGAAAGGAGCAGGTTCTGCGTAGCAAGGTTATCCCTCTCGTGAAGGTGTTATGGTCGCATCATGGCGTAGAAGAGGCTACTTGGGAATCTGTCAGGAAGACCTACCCTCTGATCCTCGAGGCTTATATGAAGGTATGAATTTCGAGGACGAAATTTTCTTTAAGGGGGTAGATTGTAACGACCTTGGAAATTTTGTGCTAATCTTTCCTTAAGTAGTTGTTTTGGGGTAATTAGCGCTTTACTTGATTGCTTGTGAAATTCGCATCAATCACTTTAAATTGTATCTGCATGGCTCTAAACGTGCGTAGATTAGTGAGCGCTACGTTACTCGAAATCCGGGATCCATCGCTAAATCCGGTTGTTCGGGAATTTTTGGAAGATCTGGATCGGACTGACCGCGCATCGAAAGTCCGATGGCGATGATCTTAGGTCACCGAGTTGGGCTTGATCTTCACCTCAAAAATCAAGTCGATCTGATGTTCGGGTCGATTTGATTGAGTTCGAGTGAAGAGTGTGAGAACGGTTGGAATTTAATAAGCTTTTTATGAAATGCAGTCGTGTCGCTTGCGCGACGATTTTAAGCTATTTGACCTTGGATTTCGACCCAATTTCACCCTCGAATCAGGATTTGGCCCATGCATATCCTAGTGCTTGTGGACTTGATCGATTCTTTGACCGTTGAATTGAGTGTGGTCCGCCACGGCCGATCTGAAGAGCGGTCGGTACGAAAACTCAGCTGACCTAGATCCATGGTCGGTGAGCTTAAGTCCGACCTTTCGTGGTTATAGGCCCACCGAAGTGCTTCGTTGGATCGAGAAAGGCGTACTTTGGTTATAACCTAAGTATACCTTGACCATCCGGGGTTATTTCCATCATTTTAAGGCCTATATATAGTCCTTAAACCCTAGCTCTCATTTCCATACGAATTTTCTCTAACCCTAGCTTGGAGAGAGAGTGGAAAGAGAGAGTTAGTGAGAGAGATTGGTTGGTGAATCATCTTGATTCTTCCTTGTTCTTCTTCACCTTTGAACCTTTCCTTTGAATCGTTCCTCTGACGATTCTGAGTTCTTTTGGGGTAAGTTAAACTAACCCTAATTTGTGTTAGAGCTTAGATTAGACTTGGTGTTGTTGTATCTCATTTCTATCCTTATTTTAGGGTATTCTTGCGTCGTTGACGAAGACAACTCGTCGGTGTTTCTTTTCTCGCTTAAGGTGCGGACTTTAAGTGTATAGGTTATGGTTTTCAAGGCTTTCAATCCCGTTAGTGATTTATTCTTGTTATGGATGAGATTTCACATGTCAAATGTTATGTTTACATTGCTTTCTGATATGCATGTGCTATATTGAGATTTGTGTATTCTAAGTGTATTTATAAAGTACCGTATACGTATAAAATACGCACTTATGTTTGCCATGATTATTGGTCATGTATGTATGCTAGATGCATGTATGACAACTCCTTGATAAAAGGAATTGTCTAAGTGCATGTATTTCAACATGCGTCATGTATGTTGTTCCATGTATGCTAAGTGTTTGTAGAAATGCATGAATGACCTAAGTGTAATGATTACACTAAATGCGGGCGTTGAGAAGTGATTCTCAATACTTCTATGGATGCGCATGATTTCCTTATGCATTTACATTCCAAGTTATTTAAATTCAAGCATCTCCTATGCTTACATTTATGTTAAGTTGATATTATTCATATGTGTATGTAACATGATTTGAGTTATTGTTCCATTATTGTTTTACATTCCATATGAATATATGTAGTAGTGTAGGATATTTGGGACTATGCCTTAGTCCAGGAGATCGGTAATTGACCCTATAAACGAGGTTGAGATTGCTTTCGCCACGAAGGACGTATTAGACTAACCCGAGCCGTATAAGACTTGGCGGCACTGGTAAGGCCACGCGGAGTGGTTGCGCACTCTATGTCGTTCAATTCAACGTGCGCTCGTGCTAGTCGAGTTCGTCCACAAACCCGAATGTCCAGTGTATGTTAACCATGTATGGACGCTACTGCTTGAATCTAGGGTACCGAACTTACCAGTGAAATCCTATTAACTATGGTACTGATCCGCTAAGACTCATGAGCCGGACATGGAGGTATGGGACACCGTGGTCGAGCTGTCGGCCTACGCTGGGGTGACGAGCCTCCCCGTAGTGACCAGTGAGCAACTAAACTCGTGAGCCGATTATGGTGGTATGGGACACTATATTCGTGCTGTCGGCCTACATTGATTGGTGACGAGCCCTTTGTAGTGACCTCGAGCATACCTGGATACCTCAAGGAGGTGACGAGCCGATCTGTGGTAGTAAGGGCATGAAAGGCGTGCATTGATTGGTGACGAGCCCTTTGCTACGACCTCAACTATATGATCGTATGATAGGTCTAGGATTGACGACCCTAGTATGGATCCCTGTTTGGATGATGATATGTGGAAGGTATCTTAGCTTCCCAATCCTGATGTATGAATTGGACTACTAACAACTTGGTAATCATATCCATGCACCGCATTTGCATGTGCTTTGTAGATGTGGCGCACTTTGAGGCGATGTCATGCGTAACGTAAGATGAAGACGCTGAGGGTGTACGCGTGAGGGCACGCATCATATTGCATTCATACTGCATTAACAAGAGTACTTAGGATTTATTTAATTGTCTGCGCTTTATCATTCTTGTTTGATTGAACGATAGCATGTTAACCGAGTTGCCTTATTGTTCCAAGAGTTGATCACTCACTCCCACGTTTAAGGCGGTGTTTCACACCCACCGGACTACATCTTAGGCCACGATGTTGCGAGATGTGGATGCGACGCGAGGCGAGCGAGGCCGGATGACGACGAGGCCGCCTTCTCCTATATGCGGTTTTCGAGACGGGTTCTAGCGAGCCTCGATCCTATTGCGCGGGATCTATGGGATTACTATTTTGGGAACTGAAATGATGTAACTTGTACTTATAAATTTTGATAAATAACACTTTTACACGATCTGGTTGTATATGTAATTCAGGGACTTACACTTGTACACATATTTTACTATAAGTCTTCCGCTTGCTTTATTCACATATCCCTGAATCATATCTGCGTTTTGGCTTAATCTATCCCATGTTTATGTGCTAATACAGTCAACATACATCATTCATTAATTATGTTGCATAAGTGATGTTTTGGAACTCGGGAGCTGAGTTATGCTCGACCCCCGAATTTCAGGGCGTTACATTAGGTTTAGGGATTTGAGGATACATTTAGGTTTTAGGTTTAGGTTTAGGTTTTAATTTTAGGTTATAGTTTTAGGTTTAGGTTGTAAGTGTAGGTTTAAGTTAGGTTAATGGTTAAGATTTTGGGAATTGAGAATAGTTTAAGGTTTAGGTTTAGGAAATTGGGTTCAGGTTCAGGTTTAGGTTTAGGTTTAAGTTTTAGGTTTTAGGTTAAGTTTAGGTTAGGTTTTAGGTTTAGGTTTAGGTTTTAGGTTTAGGTTTAGGTTTAGGTTTAGGTTAAGGTTAAGGTTAGGTTATAGGATATAAGTTTAGGTTATAGGTTATAGGTTATAGGTTAAGGTTTAGGTCATAGGTTTTGGTTTAGGTTAAGGTTATAGGTTTAGGTTTAGGTTAAGGTTTAGGTTTAGGTTATAAGTTATTGCTTTAGGGAATTGAGAATAGGTTAAGGTTTAGGTTTAGGAAATAGGGTTCAGGTTCGAGTTTAGGTTTAGGTTTAGGTTTTAGGTTTTAGGTTAAGGTTAGGTTAGGTTATAGGTTTAGGTTTAGGTTTAGGTTAAGGTTATGGTTAGGTTATAGGATATAAGTTTAGGTTATTGGTTATAGGTTATAGGTTAAGGTTTAGGTCATAGGTTTTGGTTTAGGTTAAGGTTATAGGTTTAGGTTTAGGTTAAGGTTTAGGTTAAGATTTTGGTTAAGGTTAGGTTTAGGTTATAAGTTATTGTTTTAGGGAATTGAGAATGGGTTAAGGTTTAGGTTTAGGAAATCGGGTTTGGGTTCGGGATCAGGTTTAGGTTTGGGTTTTCAAGTTTAGGTTTAGGTTTAGGTTAGAGAGTTGACATTAGGATTAGGTGTAGGTTTAGGTTTAGGGATTTTAGAATCCATATAAGTTTTAGGTTTAGGTTTAGGTTTTATGTTTAGGTTAAGGTTATAGGTTTAGGTTTAGGTTATAAGTGTAGGTTTTAGGTTTAGGTTTAGGTTAGGTTGTAGGTTAAGGTTTAGGGAATTGGGAATAGGTTTAGGTTTATAAGTGTAGGTTATAGGTTTAGCTTTAGGTTAGGTTATAGGTGAAGGTTTAGGGAATTGATAATAGGTTAAGGTTTAGATTTTGGAAATCGGGTTTGAGTTCGAGTTCGGGTTTAGGTTTGGGTTTTCAAGTTTAGGTTTTGGTTTTCAAGTTTAGGTTTTGGTTTAGGTTAGGGAGTTAAGATTAGGATTAGGTATAGGTTTAGGTTTAGGGATTTGAGAATACATTTAGGTTTTAGGTTTAGGTTATAGTTTTAGGTTTTGGTTATAAGTGTATGTTTAAGTTAGGTTATAGGTTAAGGTTTTGGGAATTGACAATAGGTTAAGGTTTAGGTTTAGGAAATAGGGTTCGGGTTCTGATTTAGGTTTAGGTTTCGGTTTTAGGTTTTAGGTTAAGGTTAGGTTAGGTGGTTTTGGTCTTGGTTTAGGTTTAGGTTAAGGTTAAGGTTAGCTTATAGGATATAAGTTTAGGTCATAGGTTATAGGTTATAGGTTAAGGTTTAGGTCATAGGTTTTGGTTTAGATTAAGGTTATAGGTTTAGGTTTAGGTTAAGGTTTAGGTTAAGGTTTTGGTTAAGGTTAGGTTTAGGTTATAAGTTATAGTTTTAGGGAATTGAGAATAGGTTAAGGTTTAAGTTTAGGAAATCGTGTTCGGGTTCGTGATCGGGTTTAGGTTTGGGTTTTCAAGTTATGTTTGGGTTTTCACGTTTACGTTTAGGTATAGGTTAGGGAGTTGAGATTAGGATTAGGTGTAGGTTTAGGTTTATGGGTTTGAGTATACATTTAGGTTTTAGGTTTAGGTTTAGGTTTTACGTTTAGGTTAAGGTTACAGGTTTAGGTTATAGGTTTAGGTTTAGGTTATAAGTGTAGGTTATATGTTTAGGTTTAGGTTAGGTTATAGGTTAAGGTTTAAGGAATTGGGAATAGGTTTAGGTTTATAAGTGTAGGTTATAGGTTTAGGTTTAGGTTAGGTTATAGCTAAAGGTTTAGGGAATTGATAATAGGTTAAGGTTTATGTTTAGGAAATCGAGTTCAAGTTCAGGTTTAGGTTTGGGTTTTCAAGTTTAGGTTTTGGGTTTGGTTAGAGAGTTGAGATTAGGATTAGGTGTAGGTTTAGGTGTGAGGCTCGTATCCTATCCCGTACTGTTTCGTACACTTTCGTGGTTCTCCCGGTCGAATTCCTAAAACTCGCAGTCTATTATCGGCAACTGCGAGTAACCTTCAGTCATGTCCTATATTCTAGAGTCAGTTCAACCTGAGACTTGTATCATTGCAACCGCACTGTCGCTGCAGTTCCAATGCCATGTCTCGCGCGCCAAGGCGATTCCCGGGCCAGGAGATGTGGGCCCGCATTCAGTTCGAGGAAAACGTCACGCGTTGCAATTTTGAGAGAATCTATCACATCAATCTCATCAATCCCATCAATCAAAGTACACATCACACTCCATCACTCACCCATCCCCAAGTACAACCACCCCTCCCCTAAAGTCAACTCTCTCTTACACAAGTACACATCACTCACGCCCTTTACACCCATCTCTCTCTCTCTCTTACACCTCTCTCTCTCATCTCTCTTTCTCACTCTCCCAAGAAACCCATGGGAATCCATCGTCCAAGCTCCATGAGAGAACTTGGCATGGCCCACTCCCTACCACCCAATCCCACCCTCTAAAATCAATCTCGACCGTTGAATCGCATCCTTTGGAGCTCTAGGTTGCGTTGATGGAAGGAGTCCAAGAAGATCAAAGGTGGGTGATCTTATTTGTTGATTTTTTAATGATTTGAGGGCCCACATATGGTGGGACCCATCTTGATGTATGCATATTCAAAGAGGGGCCCATAGTGGCGAGGTCCGTCCACCATCCGACGTCTATCTCTCTCTCTTTCTTTTCTTCTTGATGATCATGATGATTCTATGGCCCACTTGATCCATGTCGTCCACGAGATGGACCCCACCTTGATATGTGTGGCTGGTGGGCCACGTGTATGTGGACCTCACCTTGATGGACGTATAGCACTCTGGCCACCCAAGCTGTGGAGTGTCCAGTAGCAAAGGCTGCTAAATTGCACCAAGGAAGGCAGAAATATTAGCTTGATTCAATTTCTGGTGGCCCACCCACGTGGTGCCATCTTGATGCATGTATTCATCCCTGCCGTCCAAAATAGCATAGGATGTGCGGGGCTTACTGTGCTTTTGTGGTGATCCACACTGTCAAAATCATGGGACCACCATGATATAAGTTTTATCCAGGCCGCCCGTGCTTGGACGGTCCTGTGGGACCCATGCATGATGAATGTATGAAATCCATACCATCCAGTGTCTGGACGCTGGACTTGCTGGATGCTAGACATATTATATTAATATATGTATAGGTATGTATATATTATAATATTATATTATATAATATGATACTATATTATATTATATTATATTATATATATATATAGCATACTTACAGATATCTCTGTAATGTGGGCCCCATCTGGGACCCACCTTTTGGAATTTTAGCTGGCCAGGAGCCAGCCATGTGGCTGTTGCACGGTGGAATAAACCCACACCAAACATCTATCTAATGGGACCCACCATCTTTGTATATGTTTCATCTGCACCGTCCAGATGGACGGTGCAATGTATGGCCCCACCATGGTGTGTGTTGCACCCACACCGTCCATCCTCTTGGCGACAGCTGGCCGTCCATCTACTGGATGGTTAGCGGCCTCACCTTGATGGATGTTTCCTATCCAAACTCTCCATCTGTCAGGGACGTGGGACCCACTGCAATTAACATCAGCAAGTTCTGCAGGTCCGACGTGATGTACATGTATGTCCCAGCTGTCCTGATGGTGGGACCTGCTACTGGACAATATTTAGATGGTGCTAATACACATGGACAAGGTTTGGATGGTGCTGATTTATATGGACAATGTTTAGGTAGTCCTGGTCATCATTAATGGGCCATGTGCACCATGCATTGATAGTGTATAGTGATACACAGATTACACCTACAACTACTTAAATGAATTTTGGTGTAATCTAAGCTCACTTGAGGCCCATTGGTGTGGCTCATCCATGGGGCCCACCTGGATGTACTTATGGCCCAAGTCAGGCGGCCTAATGTGATGTGTATACGCCCCATAAGTGAGGCCCATGATGATGTGTATTAGTCCCTTGTGTGAGGTCATGGGCCCACTATATGTTTAGCCCTATGAGGACCGTTCCTTGAGAGCAATGATGGTTAAATGTCCACATTGTTGGGCAATGATGGTTTAATGTCCACATTGTGACCTTCCCTTAGGCCTTGTTCGGCCGATTATCGTGACCGATTTGTCGATTCTGATTATTGATCAGTTTCGATTATCATGACCGATTGCCGATTCCGATTGACGTGACCAATTTACCAATTCTAATTATCGATTTATCACGATTGTTGTGACCGATTTACCGATTCTGATTATTGATTGATTTCGATTACCGTGGTCGAATACCAATTCTAATTGACGTGACCGATTTGCCGATTCTGATCGTTGATCTATCCCGATTGTTGTGACTGATTTACCGATTCTGATTACCGATCGATTCTGATTGTCATGACCGATTGTCAATTCCGATTGATGTGACCGATTTGCTGATTCTGATTATTGAATGATCCCAATTGCCATGGATGAATGTCGATTCTGATTGACATGACCAATTTACCGATTCTGATCATCGATCTATCCCGATTGTTGTGATTGATTTACCGATTCTAATTACCGATCGATTCTGATTGTCGTGATTGATTGAAGAGTCCGATCGACATGACCGATTTACCGATTCTAATTATTGATCGATCCTGATTGTCGTGGCTGAATGCCGATTCTAATTGACGTAACTGATTTGCCGATTCTGATCATTAATCTATCCCGATTATTGTGATCGATTTGCCGATTCTGATTATCGTGACCGATTGCCGAATATGATCGACGTGACCAATTTACCGATTCTAATTATTGATCGATCTCGATTGCCGTGGCCGAATGCCGATTCTGATTGACGTAACCAATTTACCGATTCTGATCATCGATCTATCCCGATTGTTGTAACTGATTTGCCGATTCTGATTATTGATCATCCCGATTGTCGTGGCCGATTTTTAATTCCGATTGACGTGAATGATTTACCGGTTCTGATTATCGATCGATTCTGATTATCGAGGCCAAGTATCGAGGCCGACTCCGACTGTCGAGGCCGAGTATCGAAGTCGATTCCGAGTGTCAATTTTGATTGTCGAGGCCGATTTTAATTGTTGAGGCCAATTGTCGCGACTTATATGATGTATATGTGACCGTAGTTGAGGCCCATTGTGATGTGTATTCAGCCTGTGTGATGTATATGCGGCATGTGTTTGAGGTCTAATATGATGTATATGCGGCCTGTATTTGAGACCCATTATGATGTGTATTCAACCCATGTTTAAGGCCTAATGTGATGAATATAAGGTCTATGTGATAAGGCCCATTATGATGCATTTGAGGGCTAGGTGATGAAGTCCATTGTGATATTAGGCCCATGTGAGAGGCCCATCGTGATGTGTATTAACCTCCTGAGTGAGACCCATGGCATTATATATTTAGCCCTTATGTGAAGCCATGGGTCCACTATATGTTTGGATCTATGTGGGTCATTCCTTGGGGGCAATGTTAGTTAAATGTCCACATTGTCGAGGTCGATGGTTGATGCTAGTTATTGATACCGATTATGAGTATGTGACAGTATAACATCATGATACATGCCCATACGCATCATCTGCATGTTTGTTATGAGATGTGGTTGATCATTGCATATGTCATTGGGCAGGTTGTTATGAGACTCCTAGATAGGTGGAGGTTATCTCACATGAGCACACGGTATGCTCAGGATTGATGCATGACTGGATTGTATGACTCATGCATCATGCATTATGATTACTGTACGCCCTAGTGACATCAGGGCCGTAGCCTCCACAGGCATATCATGGATGGCCAGACGGGACACCAGAAATTTGTTCTAGCATCGGGCTGTCATAGATGGCCCTGGGTGAAAATCCCTAAACCCTCTTGAAACCAGAGGACACCCCAATGTCGAGATTGAGTGGATACATGAGTGCCCGAGTGCCGAATATTAGGAGGCCGCGTCTCCCACTGTGTCGTGGTCGGTTGGGAGGTGGTGCGGCCTTACCCACCCGAGTGTAGGGGGGGCATTGCTAAGCTGAGTTTGACCAGCTCGTGAATGGGTCTGCTATAGACGTGTCAAATAGGTATTGACAGATTATTGGCCAGGCGGATAGTGAGGTTTCTTATGCTCACTTGGACTGTGCGGCTGGGAGAGCGGCAGTGCCATTTGGAGTGTACTAAACCCCGATGATGATCCCAGAGAGGAACCGTACTGATATATGGACTTATTGAGCAGGAGTTACATACTCATTCATTCATTCATTCACTATCCACTCAGGCTGGTGGTGCGCAACTATTTTTTACATGTACCTTCGCAATGGCCAAAATTTTGATTAGGAAGCGCGACTAACCTGAGATTAGGAGTTTACCACATTGAGTCTGACTATCCAAATTTAGGTATGGGACTAGTTTGGATAGAAGTCCCTTGTGATGAACCTCATAGCCTGCGATACTACGTACTATCATCCCGACTTCACACTCCAGCAGGGTCATTCCATTCACACCGCATATCACATTACATCTGTAATATATGGTATTTTGGGTTACTATGTTTATGCATTTATACGGCATTGATACGACTGACGGTATTCGTGGACTCATCAGGATTTGCATGTTGCATTGCATCATCAGCATCTGATATTCGGTTTACTGTCTCCGCATTGCATAGTTAATCTACATTACTTCATTAGTATATGATATCATTTTTATTATATTTCTGCATTGCATAGCCTGAATAAGGCTGATGGTACTTATGGGCCTATCAGTATATTTATGCATTACTCTGATATTATATGATTTATGAGCTTGTCAGTATTTTTCTCTTACTCTAATAACGTATGATTCAAGACCTTGCACCTATTTTGACATTGTATGATTATGACATTGCATTGAATACTTGACACTTACCTTATGCACACACTTGCACCACCCTCTAAGCTTTTTATAAGCTTATGCACGATAGATGCGTGCAGGTAATGTAGGTTGCGGCTCTGTTGAGCTTGGAGCGTGCAGTGGTCTTCTGGAGCTTAATTTTCAATTTATGTATTTCCCTTTCAGCATTGTACTCAAATGATTATATTAGCGGATATGTGATGATGATGTTGCCTTTGTGAATTAGGTAATCTTGTGGTTATGCTTATTACGAGTTAAATGTACAAAAAAAAAATCCTCATTTTACGATCCCAGGATCGGAATCTGGCATATCGACGCTAGGAGCCAAGAATGGGATACTACGGAGGCTGTAGACACTGGATTCGGCGATCCGAATTCCTGTGAATCCGATCTCCAGGTTTGGGGTGTGACATTAGGTTTAGGGATTTTAGAATACAGTTACTTTTTAGGTTTAGGTTTAGGTTATAGTTTTAGGTTTAAGTTATAAGTGTAGGTTTAGGTTATAAGTGTAGGTTTAAGTTAGGTTATAGGTTAAAATTTTGGGAATTGAGAATAGTTTAAGGTTTAGGTTTAGGAAATCGGATTCAGGTTCGAGTTTAGGTTTAGGTTTAGGTTTTAGGTTTGAGGTTAAGGTTAGGTTAGGTTTTAGGTTTAGGTTTGGGTTTAGGTTTGGGTTTAGGTTTAGGTTTTGGTTAAGGTTAAAGTTAGATTATAAGATATAAGTTTAGGTTATAGGTTATAGGTTATAGGTTAAGGTTTAGGTCATAGGTTTTGGTTTAGGTTAAGGTTATAAGTTTAGGTTTAAGTTAAGGTTTAGGTTAATGATTAGGTTTAGGGAATTGAGAATAGGTTAAGGTTTAGGTTTAGGAAATCGGGTTCGGGTTCGGGATCACGTTTAGGTTTGGGTTTTCAAGTTTAGGTTTGTGTTTTCAAGTTTAGGTTTAGGTTTAGGTTAGGGAGTTGAGATTAGGATTAGGTGTTGGTTTAGGTTTAGGAATTTCAGAATATATTTAGGTTTTAGGTTTAGGTTTAGGTTTTACGTTTAGGTTAAGGTTACAGGTTTAGGTTATAGGTTTAGGTTTAGGTTATTAGTGTAGGTTATAGGTTTAGATTTAGGTTAAGTTATAGGTTAAGGTTCAGGGAATTGGGAATTGGTTTAGGTTTATAAGTGCAGGTTATAGGTTTAGGTTTAGGTTAGGTTATAGGTGAAGGTTTAGGGAATTGATAATAGGTTAAGGTTTATGTTTAGGAAATCGGGTTCAGGTTCGGGTTTAGGTTCGGGTTTTCAAGTTTAGGTTTTGATTTTGGTTAAGGAGTTGAGATTAGGATTAGGTGTAGGTTTAGGTTTAGGGATTTGAGAATACATTTAGGTTTTAGGATTAGGTTTAGGTTTTAGGTTTAGGTTATAAGTGTTGGTTTAAGTTAAGTTATAGGTTAAGATTTTGGGAATTGAGAATAGTTTAAGGTTTAGGTTTAGGAAATCGGGTTTGGGTTTAGGTTTAGGTTTAGGTTTAGGTTTTAGGTTTTAGGTTAACGTTAGGTTTGGTTTTAGGTTTAGGTTTAGGTTAAGGTTTGGATTTAGGTTTACGTTTAGGTTAAGGTTAAGGTTAGGTTATAGGATATAAGTTTAGGTTACAGGTTATAGGTTATAGGTTAAGGTTTAGGTCATAGGTTTTGGTTTAGGTTAAGGTTATAGGTTTAGGTTTAGGTTAAGGTTTAGCTTAAGGTTTATGTTTAGGTTATAAGTTATAGCTATAGGGAATTGAGAATAGGTTAAGGTTTAGGTTTAGGAAATAGGGTTCAGGTTCGGGTTTAGGTTTAGGTTTAGGTTTTAGGTTTTAGGTTAAGGTTAGGTTAGGTTATAGGTTTAGGTTTAGGTTTAGGTTAAGGTTAAGGTTAGGTTATAGGATATAAGTTTAGGTTAATGGTTATAGGTTATAGGTTAAGGTTTAGGTCATAAGTTTTGGTTTTGGTTAAGGTTATAGGTTTAGGTTTAGGTTAAGGTTTAGGTTAAGATTTTGGTTAAGGTTAGGTTTAGGTTACAAGTTATAGTTTTAGGGAATTGAGAATAGGTTAAGGTTTAGGTTTAGGAAATCGGGTTCGGGTTTGGGATCCGGTTTCGGTTTGGGTTTTCAAGTTTAGGTTTAGGTTTAGTTTAGGGAGTTGAGATTAGGATTACATGTAGGTTTAGGTTTAGGGATTTGAGTATACATTTAGGTTTTAGGTTTAGGTTTAGGTTTTACGTTTAGGTTAAGGTTACAAGTTTAGGTTATAGGTTTAGGTTTAGGTTATATGTGTAGGTTATAGGTTTAGGTTTATGTTAGGTTATAGGTTAAGGTTTAGGGAATTGGAAATAGGTTTAGGTTTATAAGTGTAGGTTATAGGTTTAGGTTTAGGTTAGGTTATAGGTGAAGGTTTAGGGAATTGATAATAGGTGAAGTTGAGGTTTAGGAAATCGGGTTCGGGTTCGGGTTTAGGTTTTGGTTTTTAAGTTTAGGTTTAGGTTTAGGTTAGGGAGTTGAGATTAGGATTAGGTGTAGGTTTAGGTTTAAGAATTTGAGAATACATTTAGGTTTTAGGTTTAGGTTTAGGTTTAGGTTTTAGGTTTAGGTTATAGTTTTAGGTTTAGGTTATAAGTGTAGGTTTAAGTTAGGTTATAGGTTAAGGTTTTAGGAATTGAGAATAGGTTAAGGTTTAGGTTTAGGAAATAGGGTTTGGGTTCAGGTTTAGGTTTAGGTTTAGGTTTTAGGTTTTAGGTTAAGGTTAGGTTAGGTTCTTGGTTTAGGCTTAGGCTTAGGTTTAGGTTTAGGTTTAGGTTAAGGTTAAGGTTAGGTTATAGGATATAAGTTTAAGTTATAGGTTATAGGTTATAGGTTAAGGTTTAGGTCATAGGTTTTTGTTTAGGTTAAGGGTATAGGTTCAGGTTTAGGTTAAGGTTTATGTTAAGGTTTTGGTTAAGGTTAGGTTTAGGTTATAAGTTATAGTTATAGTGAATTGAGAATAGGTTAAGGTTTAGGTTTAGGAAATCGGGTTTAGGTTCAGCATCGGGTTTAGGTTTGGGTTTTCAAGTTTAGGTTTAGGTTTAGGTTAGGCAGTTGAGATTAGGATTAGGTGTTAGTTTAGTATAATGTCCCGGAAAAATCCATATAAAGACCCAATTATCACCTCGGGCAGAAATCACTCAGGACCAAATCCTTTAGAAATTAGAAGAGAATTAACTAGTGTTAAACTAAATAACCTATGAAATTAGCACTAATCACTTTAAATATAATCTGTAAGGCTCAAAACATGTAGAATCATTGACGTTACTTTACCCTAAAGTCTAGAATCAATCTCTAAACCTGGTTGCTCTTGGGAGCACATCGAAACTCCATATTGGATCTGGACCGCGTGTCGAAATTCCAATGACCGTGAAACTATATGAATATGACCGCCTTACTAAGTTCATCAACTATCTCGGAAATCAAGTCCTAACAGTATCCAGAAATGCACAACTTGAGCCCGGAGCAAAGTGTGTGAGAAACGCGAATATCTTTAGAAACTGAACCTAAACTTAAGTGAATTGAGTCGTTCGCTTACAGGCCGAATGTAAGGATTCAGACCGTCAGAATCTGACCCAATTACACCCTCGGATCAAGGAAAATTTCCAACACATGTCATTGTACTTGTGGCCCTGATCGAGTACTGGTGATCGTTGAACTGAAACTAGTCCGCTACGGTCGATCTGTAAATTCGATTGGACCGAAAACTCAGATTGACCTAGATCCAATATTAAGGAGCTTAAGTCCAACCACATGTAAAAAAGGGGCCTCCAAAAATGCTCTGTTGGATTGAAACGACTGCTATTTGACTGTACCCTAAGTATACCATAGCCTTAGGGCCATTCCCATCACTTCTGGGCCTATATAAGGGCCTTAAACCCTCTCTCTCTCATTCCATACGAATTTGGAAAATCCTAGGAGAGAGACGAGAGAAAAGAGAAGGAAAGAGAGAGAAAGTGAGAGAGAGAGAGAGAGTTGGCATTTCTTCCTGGGATTCAATCCCATCACTCCACGTGCTTAACCACCACACCTATATCGCTTTTCTGGCGATTCCAACTCCGTACTTAGGTAAGAAAACCTAACCCTAATCTATTTAGGGGTTTCCAATAGTGTAAGTGATGAAATAGCTAACCTATTTCATGTTATAGGTTGTCATTGTGCCGTAGACAAAGACTTAGTGTTTAAACTGAGTTTGTTATAAGTCTACTGGCGAAAGGTGCGGACTATAAATGTTTAAGTTATGATTTTCAAGGCCTTCAATGTTAGTAATGATTTATGACTGACTTGATTGCTATCACATGTGCTTAAATTCCAGGTTTTTTGTATATTATGCATATATATAGGCTATGTTGATTTATAATGCATTCTATGTGTTTGTTGAAATGTCTGAATGAACATGGAATATGGATTTGTGCTTGCCATGATTATTGATTGTAAATACATGATTGTTGTGCACGTGGTAACTCCTATGTGAAAGGAATTGCCATAATATGTGTTTTTTTTTGCTAGTGTATTACACGTATGTTAATATGTATATTCTAAGTATTTGATAAAATGCCTGAATGAGGAAATGCTTATTTAAATGTATGTAATGAGAGTGCTGAGATAGGATTCTCAAGTCCCTTATCTATAGTCACCGTTTCCTTTACGTAACCTATCTTACTACTATGTGATTTATAGGTGAAATGCCTATGTATGGTAACATGGACTCTATGTGTTCGTTAAAATGCTTATTTGAGATCTATATTTCAATTGGTTGCTACATGTTGTTTTGATTAGTACATTCGAATGCCTATTGCATTTGACTGTGATTGCAACTACGACGTAGTCCAGGCAATCGGTAACAATTCCTGTTTGAATGGCTGAGCTAGTCTCACCACATTTGATGGGTTCGGTGAATCCGAGTTGTACGATGATTGTCGACAATGGTTAGCACTTCATGTCGATTAATTCAGCGTACGCTCGTACCAATCGAACTTGTCAAGTAACCCGATTGGCCTATTGTGTGTTCACCATATATGGACGCTACTGCTTGAACCTAAGGTACCAAACTTACCAGTGAAAATTCCATTTAACCTTGGTACCTCGATCCACTAAGACTCATGAGCCAGGCATGGTGGTATGGGACACCATGGTCAAGCTGTCAGCTTATGCTGGGGCAACGAGCCTACCCATAGTGACCAGTGAGCAACCTAAGCTCATGAGCCCAATATAGTGGTATGGAACACTGCATTTGAGCTATCAGCCTACACTGATCAGGTGACGAGCCCTTTATAGTGACCTCGAGCATACTCTGAGACTGTGTTGAGGAAACGACCCTTTCCGTAGCAACTAGAGTGTAAACTAGGCCTACCCCACCGTAGCCTGGCTGTGGTCCCCAGTCGGGTTGGTGACGAGACTTCGAAAATAAACTGCCAGTTGGTAGGGCGTTAGTGGTAGTAACCTGAACTTGCCTATCATATGTGATTAACTAGGGTTGACGACCCTAGATGGATCATTGTTCGGGTAAACAATATAAGGGAGGTACCTTAGTTTCTCAATCCTACTTTATGAAAAGGCCTAATAAGAACCAGGTAATCACGCTCATGCACCGCATTGCATGTGCTGTTTGGCGTTGGGTAAAGCACTAAGGAAGTGACTGACATGTCGCGACCATGAGATGAAGATCGCAGAGGGAGTGCAGGCGAGGGCATGCATCATTACTTCATATCATTCTTGCATTAATAAGAGTACTTAGGACCTGATTATTGTACTACTTTATCATTATTGCTTGACTGAATTGATAACATGTTAACCTTTGCTTTATTGTTCCACTGAGTTGATCACTCACTCTCATGTTACGGGACGGTGTTTTAAACACCAAGCAGACCCTGTTTTAGTTTCAGATGATGATGATGTTTGCGAAGCAGAGCTGGACTTTTATGATGATAAGGGTTTCTCCTATATGCAACTATCAGGCGGGTCTATGTAGACCATGTTTTGATCGACGAGGTTATAGGGATGCTGATTTGATGCCATTATACTTGTTATTTGTACTTTTGGAACACTCATATATCTTCATTTTGTTCGTTTTTGGAGTATACATGTATATATTTAACCTGGAATCATGTTCACACTTTGGAGACTTACAACAGTTTATATAATTATATATTTATCACAGTCTTCTGCTTGCAAAAGTTAACTGTCTTTGGAGTATGATATGCTATTTTGGTATAATCCCACTCATGTTTAATGCACTAATATGAACAACATTTAATCATCTTTATCTATGTTGCATAAGTGATGCGTTGGAACTCGGGAGCTGAACTTTTGCTCGAACCCCGATTTTCAGGGCATTACAAGTTGGTGTTAAAGCATGATTTAGATTAAACTGGACTTGGGTTTTGGTAACATGATGCACACTGACGTACTTTGAATTAGGAGGGTACGATGGAATGTAGAAACGGTCATAGGATGCCCAGTTTCACCAATCGAAGAAAGTGACCGAAATTGACTGTTGAAACCGGGCTCGTAGGCCTCGGTGATCATGAGAGATGGCCTCAAATCCTTTCTCAGACTGTTAATCAACAATTTTAGATGAGGGTTTGGTGCATTTTACACTCAAAGAACCTGAAAGGTGTGAATATACGCGTGATGGGACCCGAAAATGCTTCAAACGGGCTCGGGGGCCCAAACGACGCATATCAGAGGGATCTGAGGTGGGTTTTGCACACATCCGATGTCCTCAGGGGGGATAGCATCCCCGGATTGGGGAGGCATCCCCCAACTATCTAGCAACCAAGGATGGCATCCTCGAATTGGGGATACAACCCCGAATTGGCCAACGGGGCTGTCGGGCCACGACCGGTCCGGACGGGCCGACGGTTATAGGTGGCTGCAGGGCCCACAAAATCACGTGGGACCTCTCCTATATCCCTCCCTCACACCACTCCAAGCTCTCCAAATCCTTCAAAATCTTATCTTTCTCCCTCCAATCCCCCTCCATTCCACCATCTTCTTCATTTCCTTCACCACCTACTCTCTTTCCACCATCCTCTTTAAAGGAAAACAAAAACCTATCTTATACAACTCCCATTTCCCCTATTCCCTACATGTTTGGACACAAAGTTCATAGCTTTTGTCTCAAAAAGTCTCCAAATCCAACTTCATTACAAGGCTATTTGGTTTCCATGGCTATTTTTGAGCTCGTGGCTGCCATTTTCTCTCTCTCCACCATTCTTTCCCTCATGGGAAAGAAGAGGGCTCCTACGAATGAAGCTGGGCCTAGCCGCCCAACCCGTCCAAGGAAGAGATCGGGCATAGAGCCAAGTTCGAGCACTGCACATGAGCTGAGGACGAAGCGGGAGCTCGATCCCCAGGTTCCCATTAAGAGAGCTCAACAACTTGACATGGCGCATGGTAGATTTCTGGGCTGTAGGGTTCCCTTCGAAGTGCATGTGGATGAGAAGCTATTTAGGCTTTATCTACTGATGGACAGCCTGTCGGATGTAGGATGGGGGCCCATATTTAAAGGCAAGTCACGTGCGACTGTGGACACAGTTCGGTCCTTCTACGCCCATATACGGGACCCATCGCTGGAGCCTCTGCAGTTTAAGATTCCTGTGGCAAGGCGGGAAGTAGTCGTCGATGTCGGTTTGATAGCTGGAGTCATGGGGATACAATGTGGTGAGGTGCATGCTGATGAGAAGTATTTCAAGAGTGTGCGTGAAAGAGATCACTGCACGTGAGACCTCTATGGCCGCTTGTCCACTGGAGCAACCAAAGCACTTGCCTCCCAGTGATCCAGATAACTTCTGATTTTTGAGTACTCCACTATATATTCACATATAATGTGTATCCCAGGCGGAGCAACCGCACTGACTGCACGCACTTGATGGTAGACTTCTTATACCGCATCGGGCAGGGAGATAACTTGTGCTTGCCTACCTTCGTCTTACGTGAGATAGTCATGGCCACCCGTTCTACTAGGATGGCTACTACACTTCCATTTGGTCGACTTATATGCAAGCTTGCTCACGAGTTCGGCTACAGACTTTGCCTTGATATGTTGGTGCCAATTCACTTTATAAATGACACCACACTCGCTAACATGAGAATTGGGCCGCTACAACAACGTGTTGGGTCCGAGGACAAGGAAAGTAGTGATAGGACACTGAGGAGAGTGAAGAAGAAGAGGAAGAGGAAGAAGGAGAGCAGGAAGAGGAAGAGGAGGCCCAGGACACTGAGGAGAGTTCTCCTCCCACTGCTACGCGAGAGCGTAACAGTGATCAGGCTGCTATAAAAGCCCATTTGGCTCAACTCGAGGAGGTCAGACTGCCCCACGTCAGTAGATTACAGTGACCCAAGCCAAGCTTGACGAGAACAAAGCCTTCATGAAGTGAAAATTCAGTAAAGTATCTCGTACCCTGAGGACTATCTTGTGTTGTCTACAGGATAAGGGTGCACCTCCACCATCGCCAGACTCAGACAAATAGTCCTACATTTAGTCACCTTTTAGCTTACTTAGTTACTTGTTTTCTTGTTTCTATGTATAGCCTTGATAGGCTTAGTAAGGTCGTAAAGCGGTCTGTAGGTTTTAGTGTGTGGAACCTTGCTTAGATTAGCTCACATGCATCTTCTGTCACGATTCATGTAATGTTGTATCTCATGTACTGTGACAATTTTGTTAAATGAAATGCATGAAGTTTCTTTGAGCTGTAATGTGAATGTTGTGTAGTTGAGTTTGTGAGCATGTTGAGTCTAACCTGGGTTGCACCCTATGTTGTATATAGGGAATGCCACGTAAGGCCACACGGAGTACGGCACGTCTCACTCTTGGTGATTCAATTGACAGGGCACCTCCCCTGAGCGATAGCTATTGTAACACCCTGAAATTCGGGGGTCAAGCATAACTCAGCTCCCGAGTTCCAAAACATCACTTATGCAACATATTAAATGATGGATGTATGTTGTCTGTATTAGTGCATAAAACATGGAATAGATTGAGCCAAAGTGCAGATATAAGTCAGGGATAAGTGAAGAAAGCAAGCAGAAAGCTTAAAGAAATATATATGTGTACATGTACGAATCCCTGAAATACATACACATACTAGGTCATATGACAAGTGTTACTATCAAAATTACAAGTATCAAAATTTCATCATTTAATTCCCAAAAGAAATCCCAGCATCCCTCGCATCAGAACAAGGCTCACTAGAACCCATCTGAAAACTGCATAAACGAGAAAGTAGCCTCATCATCATCCATCTCCCGGTCTGCCTCAGAAGTCGCATCAACATCTGCAACATCAGAAACTAAGACAGAGTTTGGTGGGTGTTTAACACCGCCCCAGAACGTGGGAGTGAGTGATCAACTCAGTGGAACAATAAAGCACAGGTTATCATGTTATCAGTTCAATCAAGCAGTAATGATAAAGCAGAACAATTAACCAAGTCCTAAGTACTCTTGTTAATGCAAGGATGTATGCAGAATGATGCGTGCCCTCACGCGTACACCCTCGGCGTCTTCATCTTACGTTACGCATGACATCGCCTCAAAGTGTGTCACGTCTACAAAGCACATGCAAATGCGGTGCATGAACATGATTACCAAGTTGTTATTAGTCCTTTTCATACAGCAGGATTGGGAAGCTAAGATACCTTCCTCATATCACCATCCAAACAGTGATCCATTCTAGGGTCGTCAGTCCTATATATCTCATACGATCATATGGTTGTAGGTCGTAGCAAAGGGCTCGTCACCAATTAATGCACGCCTATCATACCCTTGTTACTACACTAAGGCTCGTCACCTCAATGTGGTATCCAAGCATGCTCGAGGTCACTACAAAGGGCTCGTCACCAATCAATGTAGGTCGACAGCACGAATATAGTGTCCCATACCACTATAATCGGTTCACGAGTTTGGTTGCTCACTGGTCACTACGAGGAGGCTTGTCACCCTAGCGTACGCCGACAGCTCGACCACGGTGTCCCATACCACCATGTCCAGCTCATGAGTCTTAGCGGATCAAGGTACCATGGTTAATAGGATTTCATTGCTAAGTTCGGTACCCTAGATTCAAACAATGGCGTCCATACATGGTGAACATACATCGGATAATCGGGTTACTTGATGAACTCGACTAGCACGAGCGCACGTTGAATTGGACGACATAGAGTGCGCAAACACTCCGCGTGGCCAAACCACTGCCGACAACTCTAATACGACTCGGGTTCGTCTAATCACGTCCTTCGTGGCGAAAGCAATCTCAGCCATGAACTTGAGGCCGATTACCGATTTCCTGGACTGATCATAGTCCCAAACACATTACACTACAATAGATATTCGTATTAAATGTAGAACAGTATTGGAACAACAACCTCAACCATGTAGCATATGAGTACTTGAAGAATATCAACTTAACATGAATGTAAGCATAAGTAATGCTTGAACTTAAACAACAAGGAATGTAACTTGCATGAAGGAAATCATACACACTAGTGGGAGAGTTGAGAATCGCTTCTCAACGCCCATACTAGGTTGATATATCACACTTTAGATCATTCAGACATTTCAACAAACACTTAGAATACATAAAGCAACATACATGACGTATGTTGACATACACGCATTTGGACAATTCCTTTTGCCAAGGAGTTGTCACACATACATCTAGCATACATACACGACAAATAATCATGGCAATCATATGTTCATATTTTATATGCATATGGTACTTTATACATACACATAGAATACATAAATCTCAATATAACACATGCATATCAGGAACGCAAAATAAACATAACATTTGGCATGCGAAATCTCATCCATAACAAGAATAAACCATTCACTGGCATTGAAAGCCTTGAAAACCATAACCTATACGATTAAAGTCCGTACCTTAATCCAGAAAAGAACACCGAACTGATTTCAGACGATATATCTTCGTCAACGGCCATAGAATACCCTAAAGCAAGAATAGAAATGAGATACAACAACACCAAGACTATTTTAAGCTCCAACACAGATTAGGGTTAGGTTAACTTACCCAAAGATGAACTCAGAATTACCGGAATAACGATTCAAAAGTGAAGGTTCAAGGATGAAAAAGAACAGGAAAGAATCTAAGATGATTCACCAACTTCCCTCTCACTTTCTCTCTTTTCCTCTCTCTTTCTTAGTTAGGGTTAGAAAATTCGTATGGAAGAGAGAGCTAAGGTTTTAAGGTCTATAAATAGGCCTAACATTGATGAAAATAACCCCAGGGCCAAGGTATACTTAGGGTATAACCAAAACAGGCCTCTCGCGATCCAATAAAGCACTTTCGGTGAGCCTATAACCACGAAAGGTCGGACTTAAGCTCACTGACCATGGATCTAGGTCAAGTTGAGTTTTCGTACCGATCGGATCTTCAGATCAGCCGTGGCAGACCACACTCAATTTAACGGTCACAGAATCTCGATCAGGTCCCCAAGCACAAGGACATGCCTGGGCCACCTTCCCTGATCAGAGGGTGAAAGTGGGTCAGAATCCAACGGTCAGATTGCTTAAAATCATCACGCAAGCGACACGACTCAGATTTCATAAAATCTTATTAAATTTCCAACTGTTCTCACACTCTTCACTCCGAGCTCAATCAAATCGACCCAGAACATCACATGGACTTGATTTTCGGGGTGATGGTCAAGCCCAACATGGTGACTGCAACAGCCTAAGATCATCGATATCGGACTTTCGACGCGCTGTCCAGGTCCGATCCAGAACTTTAAAAATTCCCAAGAGCAACTGGGCTTAGCGATGGATCCCAGATTCGGAGTAGCATAGCGCTAACTATTCTACAGGTTTTGAGTCATGCAGATACAATTTAAAGTGATTGATGTAAATTTCACAAGCAATCGAGTATAGCGCTAAATTACCCCAAAAACAACTACTAAGGAAAGATTAGCACAATTTTTAGGGTCATTACAGCCATATGGACCCCATTTCGGGCCCGACTCCCAATACTATGCCGAATTTTCAACCAGCCACGGGTCCCACTAATGGGCCAACACCTGTTGCACCACCAGTTCCTGAGCAGAACCGTGCGTCTACTTCGACGCCGTATGTGCCTCAGTCAGCCCCTCCTACTAATAGGTTGGATCAAATGATGTTGTTAATACAGTAGCAGCAACAGCAGCAGTAACAGTTTTTGACCACCATAGTAGGGGGCCTTGCCCAGAATGTGAGTGTGGTTACGCCTAAACCACCTACGCACCCTACTGGGAACATGAATACCAGCGGACTTTTTGAGCGCTTTCAACATTTCTGTCCTCCCACTTTTGCGGGTACTCATAGACCCGAGGAGGCTGATTGCTGGCTAGATCGCATCTCTAAGATGTTGAAGCCGCTGCACTATACTGAGGCAGAATAAGTTGAGCTAACCACCTATATGTTCGAGAAGGAAGCTAGGTTATGGTGGGACAACATCTTACGAACAGCTCCTACAGGACACGTGTGGACCTGGGATACATTTGAGACATGCTTCCATGGGAAGTACTTCCTCCTCACTTACCGTGATGAAAGGAGGGTGAGTTCCTTCGCCTCTGACAAGGAGGGATGACCGTCTCAGAATATGAGCACAAATTCATGGAGCTAGCCAGATACGCTCCTTTGATACTAATAGATGAACCGATGAAAATGCGAAAATTTTCAGATAGGTTGCGGCCCGATATCCACACTAAGACATGTTGCGCTAGCATTCCCAATTATGCCGAGCTAGTCAACGTGTCTCTACAAGCCGAACAAGATGTAGACAGAGTTTCTCAGACACGTATACCAATGGGCCCGAGGCATCAGCCCGAATCACAGCACCGGCCAGTCCTAGGTAAGAGGCCACATGTAGACTTACCTCCCAGGCTCATGGCTCTGCAGACCCAGCAAAGGTGAGCGAAACATTGGTATTCATATTACGACAAAGGCAGACACACTAACCCCTTCTGTTTCACCAAGATGAAAGACAACAGTATCACGCCACCTCAGAAGATTGACCGTCAGCCATCACGTGGTATAACGACTCCACCCCTATGATCTGCACCACTAGCGTAGCTCTATTACCGACTACCTATACCTTAGAATAGGCCACCTCAATGACCTATGGCAATGCAACCAAATCATCCTCAACAAGCCCCTGTGCATGCAGTTACAGCGAAAACACCTAAGTCAACAACTGTAGCGCCATTGGCCTTAAGGTCACAGCTCACATTCAAGGTACACATGTATTCCTATTGGTAGACAGTGAGTCTATTAAACCAATTTATATGACAGAATAGGCCTAACAATGGATTACTAATATATATATATATATATATATATATGGTAACTAGAGGTAACAAATACGTTATAAATAATAGAAGGGTTGAAAAGAAAAACTTCTACAACTTCGAGTTACCAATAGACTGGTCATACCTTTTCATATTAAAGCTTAGTATTTGGTGTTTATTTAGGAATTATTTGTAATCATACTAGGAATCATCCTGTAATTAAATTTAAATTATACATATATATATATATTAATTGATTTTATGCAATTAAATTAGGACCCTTGAGTAGGATTGAGTTTCATAGTTTAATACTCCATAAGCTCATATTAGTGGGGGACTCCAGTAAAATATTTTAAGTTTCCTATTCTCTTGAAAATTCAAGATTCATACCGAGTCGAGGGGATGTCCCTCTCCTTTCCTTCCCTGCGGCCTTATGTTACTAACATTCCAAACTTTTAAAATATTTTAGAACTCTTGACTCTTCCTTCCCTCGTGAAGTTAATGAAACCAAAGGTGCGATCTGCCCATAACCCCCTAATCATATGATCGAAATAGTGACATACAAATATAATTTTAGGAGATTAAAAACCCTTATAGTATAGTCTTTTGACTATGAGCACCATGGAAGAACTTATTTGTAACGCCCTGAAATTCGGGGGTCGAGCATAACTCAGCTCCCGAGTTCCAAAACATCACTTATGCAACATATTTAATGATGGATGTATGTTGACTATATTAGTGCATAAAACATGGAATAGATTAAGCCAAAACGCAGATATGATTCAGGGATAAGTGAATAAAGCAAGCGGAAGACTTATAGTAAAATGTGTACAAGTGTAAATCCTTGAAGTACATATACAAGCCAGATCATATGAAAGTGTTATTTAACAAAATTATAAGTATCAAATTACATCATTTCAGTTCCCAAAAAAAATAATCCCAAAGATCCCGCGCATCAGACCGAGGCTCGCTAGAACCCGTCTGAAAACTGCATATAGGAGAAGGCAGCCTCGTCGTCATCCAGCTCCCGCTCTGCCTCAGACGTCGCATCCACATCTGCAACATCAGAGCCTAAGACAGAGTCTGGTGGGTGTTTAACACCGCCCCAGAAACGTGGGAGTGAGTGATCAACTCAGTGGAACAATAAGGCACTGGTTAACATGTTATCAGTTCAATCAAACAGTAATGATAAAGCAGAACAATTAAATAAATCCTAAGTACTCTTATTAATGCAAGGATGTATGCAATATGATGCGTGCCCTCACGCGTGCACCCTCAGCGTCTTCATCTTACGTTACGCATGACATCGCCTCAAAGTGCGCCACATCTACAAAGCACATGCAAATGCGGTGCATGGATATGATTACCAAGTTGTTATTAGTCCATTTCACACAGCAGGATTGGGAAGCTAAGATACCTTCCTCATATCACCATCCAAACAGTGATCCATACTAGGGTCGTCAATCCTAGACATCTCATATGATCATATGTTTAAGGTCGTAGCAAAGGGCTCGTCACCAATCAATGCACGCCTTTCATGCCCTTCTTACCACAGATCGGCTCATCACCTCCTTGCGGTATCCAAGTATGCTCGAGGTCACTACAAAGGGCTCGTCACCAATCAATGTAGGCCGACAGCATGAATATATTGTCCCATACCACCATAATCGGCTCATGAGTTTAGTTGCTCACTGGTCACTACGGGGAGGCTCGTCACCCCATCGTAGGCTGACAGCTTGACCACGGTTCCCATACCACCATGTCCGGCTCATGAGTCTTAGCGGATCAAGTACCATAGTTAATAGAATTTCACTGGTGAGTTCGGTACCCTAGATTTAAACAATAGCGTCCAATACAAGGTGAACATACATCGGACAATCGGGTTACTTGACGAACTCGACTTGCACGAGCGCACGTTGAATTGAACGACATAGAGTGCGCAAACACTCCGTGTGGCCAAACCACTGCCGACAACTCTAATACAGCTCGAGTTCGTCTAATACGTCCTACGTGGTGAAAGCAATCTCAACCACGAATATTGGGTCAATTACCGATTTCCTGGACTAAGGCATAGTCCCAAACACATTACACTACTACAGGTACTCATGTGGAATGTAAAACAGTAAAGGAACAACAACTTAAATCATGGTACATACTCATCTGAAAAATATCAACTTAACATCAATGTAAGAATAGGAGATGCTTGAATTTAAATAACTTGGAATGTAACTGCATAAAGGAAATCATGCGCATCAATAGGAGTATTGAGAATCACTTCTCAACGCCCACGATAAGTGTAATAAGTTACACTTTAGATCATTCATGCATTTCTACAAACACTTAGCATACATGGAACAACATACATGACGGATTTTGAAATACATGCACTTAGACAATTCCTTTTACCAAGGAGTCGTCATACATGCATCTAGCATACATACATGACAAATAATCATGGCAATCATAAGTGCATATTTTATACGTATACGGTACTTTATAAATACACATAGCATACACAAATCTCAATATAGCACATGCATATCAGGAAAGCAACGTAAACACAACATTTAGCATGTGAAATCTCATCCATAACAAGAATAAATCACTAACTGGGATTGAAAGCCTTGAAAACCATAACCTATACACTTAAAGTCCACACCTTAAGCAAAGAAAGAACCACCGAACTGATTTAGACGAGTTGTCTTCGTCAACGGTGCTAGAATACCCTAAAACAAGGATAGAAATGAGATACAACAACTCTAAAACTAATCTAAGCTCTAACACAGGTTAGGGTTAGGTTAACTTACCCCAAAAAGAACTCAGAACCGTTAGAAGAACGATTCAAAGTGAAGGTTCAAAGATGAAGAAGAACAAAGAAGAATCCAAGATGATTCACCAACTTATCTCTCTCACTTTCTCTCTCTTTTCCACTCTCTTTCCAAGCAAGGGTTAGAGAAAATTCGTATGGAAAAGAGAGCTAGGGTTTAAGGACTATAAATAGGCCTATTCTTGATGAAAATAACCCCAGGGTCAAGGTATACTTAGGTTATAACCAAAGTAAGCCTTTCTCGATCCAACGAAGCACTTTTGGTGGGCCTATAACCACGAAAGGTCGGACTTAAGCTCATTGACCATGGATCTAGGTCAAGCTGAGTTTTCATACCGACCGGCTCTTCAGATCAGCCGTGGCGGACCACACTCAATTCAACAGTCACGGAATCTCGATCAGGTCCACAAGCACTAGGATATGCCTAGGCCAACTATCTTGATCAAAGGGTGAAATTGGGTCAGAATCCAATGGTCAGATAGCTTAAAATCGTCGCGTAAGCGACACGACTCAGATTTCATAAAAAGCTTAATAAATTCCAACCGTTCTCACACTCTTCACTCCGAGCTCAAGCAAATCGACCCAGAACATCACATGGACTTGATTTTCGAGGTGATGGTCAAGCCCAACTCAGTGACCGCAACAGCCTAAGATCATCGCCATCGGACTTTCGACGCGCGGTCCAAGTTCGATCCAGATCTTCCAAAAATTTCCCAGAACAACTGGATTTAGCGATGGCTCCCAGATTTCAGAGTAACGTAGCGCTCACTAATCTATACGTTTAGAGCCATGCAGATACAATTTAAAGTGATTGATGCGGATTTCACAAGCAATCGAGTAAAGCGCTAATTATCCCAAAACAACTACTTAAGGAAAGATTAGCACAGAAAATTCCAAGGTCGTTACATTATTATTCACCACGTTAAGCATAGGTTAGGCAAGAACTCTCATGGAACAAGACCCAAAGGACAACCTTATAAATATGAGGCTTGAACCTCCTAATGAATTATAATACTCCTTAAATACTTGGGATGATCAGATTTCAAAATTTCAGAACCATATCCCTACGAGGCATTCGCGGCTTAACTCAATTCTCAATCCTGAATGATTATCAAAGGATTCACTGCTTTGATCGAACAGAAGACCAGGATCCATTAGGATTAGGAAGGGATACAATGTGTTGTCTGCGCTGGTTAGGCGGGCAATCGACGTATCGGGTTCGAGCCTACCACGACTAACTTTCCATATTAACCCAATCATAAAGAGTAGATTATACCACCCTTAGGTAAACTTTATCATCAAACGCTTATCATAATAATAATGATTTGGACATTTATTTCCAAACCTTAAAGGTAGAAACTTTTAAGGGGGGTAGATCAATATGAGCTAGGGCGATGTAGTTATTATATACCCTAACACGTACTGAAACCAACAAGACTAAGCAAAATGAAATAATAAAACCTTTACATATTACCCTTAGGCAATTTCGGGGATGAAATTGTTTCTTTAAAGGGTGTAGATGGTGACGTCCCGAAAAAATCCGTACAAAGACCCAATTACCACCTCGGGCAGAAATCACTCAGGACTAAATCCTTTAGAAATTAGACGAGAATTAACTAGTGTTAAACTAGATTACCTGTGAAATTAGCACTATTCACTTTAAATATGATCTACAAGACCCAAAACATGCAGAATCATTGACACTACGTTACCGTGAAATCTAGAATCAATCTCTAAACCCGGTTGCTCTCGGGAGCACATCGAAACTTCGTATCGGACCTGGACAGCACGTCGAAAGTCTGATGATCGTGAAAATATACGAATATGACCACCTTACTGGGATCATCATCTATCTTAGAAATCAAGTCCTAACAGTTTCTAGAAACGCACAACTTGAGCCCGGAGCAAAGTGTGTGAGAAACGCGAATATCTTTAGAAAATGAACCCAAACTTAAGTGAATTAAGTCGTTCACTTGCAGACCAACTGTAAGGATTCAGACCGTCAAAATTTGACCCAATTACACCCTTGGATCAGGGAAAATTTCAAACACATGTCAGTGTACTTGTGGCCCTAATCGAGTGCTGGTGACCGTTGAACTGAAACTAGTCCACCACGGTCGATCTGTAAATCCGATTGGACTAAAAACTCAGCTTGACCTAGATCCAATGTCAGGGAGGTTAAGTTCGACTGCATACAAAAAAAGGGGCCTCCAGAAATGCTCCGTTGGATCGAAATAGCCATTATTTGACTGTACCCTAAGTATACTATGGCCCTAGGGCCATTCCCATCACTTCTGGGCCTATGTAAGGGCCTTAAACCCTCTCTCTCTCATTCCATACGAATTTTGAAAACCCTAAGAGAGAGAAGAGAGAAAAGAGAAGGAAAGAGAGAGAAAGGGAGAGAGAGAGTCGGTGTTTCTTCCCGGGATTCAATCCCATCACTCCACGTGCTTAACCACCACATCTATATCGCTTTTCCGGCGATTCCAACTCCATACTTGGTTAAGAAAACCTAACCCTAATCTGTTTAAGGGTTTTCAATAGTGTAAGTGATGAAACAGCTAACCTATTTCATGCTATAGGTTGCCGTTGTGCCATAGACAAAGACTTAGTGTTTAAACTGAGTTCGTTACGAGTCTACCAGTGAAAGTTGTAAACTATAAATGTTTAGGTTATGGTTTTCAAGGCCTTCAATGTCAGTAATGATTTATGACTAACTTAATTACCATCACATGTGCTTAGATTCGAGGTTTTCCATATATTATGCATATATATATAGGCTATGTTGATTTATAATGCATTCCATGTGTTTGTTGAAATGTCTGAATGAACATGGAATATGGATTTATGCTTATCATGATTATTGATTGTAAATACTTGATTGTTGTGCACGTGGTAACTCCTATGTGAAAGGAATTGCCATAATATGTGTTTTTTTTTGCTAGTGTATTACATGTATACTAATATGTGTATTCTAAGTATTTGATAAAATGCCTGAATGAGGAAATGCTTGTTTAAATGTATGTAATGAGAGTACTGAGATAGTATTCTCAACTCCCTTATCTATAGTTACCGTTTCCTTTATGTAATCTATCTTACTACTATGTGATTTATGGGTAAAATGCCTATGTATGGTAACATGGACTCTATGTGTTTGTTAAAATGCTTATTTGAGATTTATATTTCAATTGGTTGCTACATGTTGTTTTGATTAGTACATGCGAATGCCTATTGCATTTGACTGTGATTAGGACTACAAAGTAGTCCAGGCAATCGGTAACAATTCCTGCTTGAATGGCTGAGTTAGTCTCACCACATTTGATACGTTCGGTGAATCTGAGTCATACGATGATTGTCGACAGTGGTTAGTGCTCCATGTCGATTAATTCAGCGTACGCTCGTACCAATCGAACTTGTCAAGTAACCTGATTGGCCTATCGTGTGTTCACCATGTATGGACGCTATTGCTTGAACTAAGGTACCAAACTTACCAGTGGAAAGCCCGTTTAACCTTGGTACCTCGATCTGCTAAGACTCATGAGTCGGGCATGGTGGTATGGGACACCGTGGTCGAGTTGTCGGCCTATACTGGGGCGACGAGCCCACCCGTAGTGACCAGTGAGCAACCTAAGCTCGTGAACCGAATACGGTGGTATGGGACACTGTATTCGAGCTGTCGGCTTACACTGATTAGGTGACGAGCCCTTTGAAGTGACCTCAAGCATACTCTGAGACTACGTTGAGGCGATGAGCCTTTCCGTAGTAACTAAAGTGTAAACTAGGCCTACCCCACCGCAGCCTGGCTGTGGTCCCTAGTCGAGTTGGTGACGAGCCTTCGAAAATAAACTGCCAGTTGGTAGGGCGTTGGTGGTAATAACCTGAACTTGCCTATCGTATGTGATTAAGTAAGATTAACGACCCTAGATGGATCATTGTTCAGGTAAACAATATAAGGGAGGTACCTTAGTTTTCCAATCCTGCTATATGAAAAGGCCTAATAAGAACTAGGTAATCACGCTCATGCACCGTATTGCATGTGCCGTTTGGCATTGGGTAGAGCACTGAGGAAGTGACTGACATGTCGCGATCGTGAGATGAAGATCGCAGAGGGAGTGCAGGTGAGGGCATGCATCATTACTTCATATCATTCTTGCATTAATAAGAGTACTTAGGACCTGATTGTTGTACTACTTTATCATTATTGCTTGACTGAATTGATAACATGTTAACATTTGCTTTATTGTTCCACTAAGTTGATCACTCACTCCCACGTTATGGGACGGTATTTTAAATACCAACTAGACCTTGTTTTAGTTTCAGATGATGGCGATGTTTGCGAAGCAGAGCTAGACTTTTATGATGATGAGGAGGGTTTGTCCTATATGCAGCTATCAGGCGAGTCTATATAGACCTTGTTTTGATCAACGGGGTTACAGGGATGTTGATTTGATGTCATTACACTTGTTATTTGCACCTTTGGAACACCCATGTATCTTCATTTTGTTCATTTTTAGAGTATACATGTATATATTTGACCAGGAATCATGTTCACACTCTAGAGACTTACAACAGTTTATATAATTTATATATTTATCACAGTCTTCCGCTTGCGAAAGTTAACTGCCTTGGGAGTATGATATGCTGTTTTGGTATAATCCCATTCATGTTTAATGCACTAATATGAACAACATTCAATCATCATTATCTATGTTGCATAAGTGATGCGTTGGAACTCGGGAGCTGAGCTTTTGCTCGACCCTCGATTTTCAGGGCGTTACATTTAGGTTTAGGGATTTGAGAATACATTTAGGTTTTAGGTTTAGGTTTAGGTTTTAATTTTAGGTTAAGTTACAGGTTTAGGTTCTAGGTTTAGGTTTAGGTTATAAGTGTAGGTTATAGGTTTAGGTTTAGGTTAGGTTATAGGTTAAGGTTTAGGGAATTGGGAATAGGTTTAGGTTTATAAGTGTAGGTTATAGGTTTAGGTTTAGGTTAGGTTATAGGTGAAGGTTTAGGGAATTGATAATAGGTTAAGGTTAGGGTTTAGGAAATCGGGTTCGGGTTCAGGTTCAGGTTTAGGTTTAGGTTTTTAAGTTTAGGTTTAGGTTTAGGTTAGGGAGTTGAGATTAGGATTACGTTTAGGTTTAGGTTTTGGGATTTGAGAATACATTTAGGTTTTAGGTTTAGGTTATAGTTTTTGGTTTAGGTTATAAGTTTAGGTTTAAGTTAGGTTATAGGTTAAGGTTTTGGGAATTGACAGTAGGTTAAGGTTTAGGTTTAGGAAATAGGGTTCAGGTTCAAGTTTAGATTTAGCTTTCAGTTTTAAGTTTTAGGTTAAGGTTAGGTTAGGTTATAGGTTTAGGTTTAGGTTTAGGTTAAGGTTAAGGTTAGGTTATAGGATATAAGTTTAGGTTATAGGTTATAGGTTATAGGTTAAGGTTTAGGTCATAGGTTTTGGTTTAGGTTAAGGTTATAGGTTTAGGTTTAGGTTTAGGTTAAGGTTTAGGTTAAGGTTTTGGTTAAGGTTAGGTTTAGGTTATAAGTTATAGTTTTAGGGATTTAATAATAGGTTAAAGTTTAGGTTTAGGAAATTGGGTTTGGGTTTGGGATCGGGTTTAGGTTTGGGTTTTCAAGTTTAGGTTTGGGTTTTCAAGTTTAGGTTTAGGTTTAGGTTAGGGAGTTAAGATTAGGATTAGGTGTAGGTTTAGGTTTAGGGATTTGAGAATACATTTAGGTTTTAGGTTTAGGTTTAGATTTTACGTTTAGGTTTAGGTTTAGGTTTAGGTTATAAGTGTAGGTTATAGGTTTAGGTTTACGTTAGGTTATAGGTTAAGGTTTAGGGAATTGGGAATAGGTTTAGGTTTATAAGTGTAGGTTATAGGTTTAGGTTTAGGTTAGGTTATATGGGAAGGTTTAGGGAATTGATAATAGGTTAAGGTTTATGTTTAGGAAATCGGGTTCGAGGTCGGGTTTAGGTTTGGGTTTTCAAGTTTAGGTTTTGGTTTTGGTTAGGGAGTTGAGATTAGGATTAGGTTTAGGTTTAGGTTTAGGGATTTGAGAATACATTTAGGTTTTAGGTTTAGGTTATAAGTGTAGGTTTAAGTTTGGTTATAGGTTAAGATTTTGGGAATTGAGAATAGTTTAATGTTTAAGTTTAGGAAATCGGGTTCGGGTTCGGGTTTAGGTTTAGGTTTAGGTTTTAGGTTTTAGGTTAAGGTTAGGTTAGGTTTTAGGTTTAGGTTTAGGTTTGGGTTTAGGTTTAGGTTTAGGTTTAGGTTAAGGTTAGGTTATAAGATATAAGTTTAGGTTATAAGTTATAGGTTAAGGTTTAGGTCATAGGTTTTGGTTTAGGTTAAGGTTATAGGTTTTGGTTTAGGTTAAGGTTATAGGTTTAGGTTTAGGTTTAGGTTTAGGTTAAGGTTTAGGTTAAGGTTTTGGTTTAGGTTATAAGTTATAGTTTTGGGGAATTGAGAATAGGTTAAGGTTTAGGTTTAGGAAATCAGATTCGGGTTCGGGATCGGGTTTAGGTTTGGGTTTTCAAGTTTAGGTTTAGGTTTAGGTTAGGGAGTTGAGATTAGGATTAGGTGTTGGTTTAGGTTTAGGGATTTGAGAATACATTTAGGTTATAGGTTTAGGTTTAGGTTTTACGTTTAGTTTAAGGTTATAGGTTTAGGTTTAGGTTGTAAGTGTTGGTTATAAGTTTAGGTTTAGGTTCGGTTATATGTTAAGGTTTAGGGAATTGGGAATAGGTTTAGGTTTATAAGTGTTGGTTATTGGTTTAGGTTTAGGTTAGGTTATAGGTGAATGTTTTGTGAATTGATAATAGGTTAAGGCTTAGGATTAGGAAATCGTGTTCGGGTTCGGGTTTGGGTTTAGGCGGGTACACTTGAGTTTTGGATTTACCGAAATCAGACCACTCTCTATTTGATGTTTAACTGTCCAATTAATATCAATCAATTGGATGGTTAGGATTGCCTAGTCAGTGAGAAATTGGAATATGCACTGTCCACAATCTTGCTCACAATATTAGTGGCCTAGATTACCTTGCATGATTGCAACATATGAAGACGATGAATCACCACCATTCTTAAAATGGTGGTGAATTATATCATAGGAGGCTATTTTGCCACGAAAAAATATAGCGAATATTCGTAGAAAATCGGATAGGTTTAAGAAGAAGGAAAATTTAAAAGGTAGCACTATCACCTAAGTATTCCTTTTAATTACTCCAAATGATAGTCTGCAGGAATAATGTAAGATCATAACAGAGACTTTGGTACGTCCATTCATCCTAGTGGGACCCGTGTGATGAACTGGTTGAATGGCATATAAACGACCTTGCAAACGGTGGGGTCCCATGTCCACTCCCAATGCTCTGTCCCACCTAAACTAGGTACCAACTTGATTAATGAGATCCGACCCTAACACGATATGTCACAACTGATCAACTGTATTTTGTATCGACCCTGTCCATTCATATTTTAAGATCATTTTGGGACATGATCCCAAAAATAATTTAAAAATAGTTGGATGGGATCTAATTCTGGAGTTTCTTCGGCATATTCGGGGGAGTTTCTGAGCTACTAAGACTCAGCAGAATCAAGTGTACCCGCCTAAACCCGAACCCGAACCCGAAGAATCTGATCGGACAGGTGGATGGGATCTGATTCTGGAGTTTCTTAGGCATGTTCAGGGGAGTTTCTGAGCTACTAATACTCAGCAGAATGGGACCCAATTGCTCTAGGTGAACTCAGAAGTCGACTGAGTCGACTCATCTGCTAGAACACGCTGGTGGAGAATCATTGAACAGGATGACCTGGATTGACCCACGATGAACTCGTCTTAATCATTCCACTCTCCAATATAGTTGGAGTTCATCGGAGAAACTGAGCTGAGGTCTGAGTTGCAATCGTGACTCGACTTTACTCGGGTAGTGAGGCACTCGTTCAAGCCCACACCCGACGTTCTCTCTCATCTTTCTTTTCTTATTCTCCTGCTTCTTCTCTCCCTCCTTTCTTTTCTTCTGATCGTCCTTCCTGCATCTAGATAGCGCCTGGATCTACTACGACTCGACCATGACTCAAACGAGTGGGTAAGGAAGGCTCCAAGCCGCACCATGCCCTCTTTCTCTCTCTCTTTTTAGATTTTTAGGGACGGCTATCCAAAAATAGAAAGAGAGCTTTTATAACTCTTGAAAGTCTCTCCAGAACATTTGGTAGTAACTAATCAGAGGATTAGTTGTGATTTTAATGGTGTAATTCATTAAGTTTTAACGATGATATTACCAAATTTAGTTAACATGGATGTAATCGAAAGTTATGGATGCACTTCTGGCACCATGGACCACATGATGAATGTCTCAGATCAATGGATGGGGCCCATGCCAGGCGATGGGTTCGTTCGATTAAAGGAGGACAATGACACCATCGTTAATGGTGAAACCGAATCAGGTGGCTGACCTTCGAGTCTAAGGCCTTTAAACGGTTCAGATGGGTCTTAAAGACCTTGTGGGACCCATCATTAAAAACTTCTAAAGGCAACAAAAGTTTTATATCAATATGATATTTGTGTTTTCCCTTATTTAATGTATTTTTTAACTTTTGAACAGGTTGGATTTGAAATAAACATTACGATAGACCTTAATATAGTTTTAACGGTGGGAATCACTCTCCCCACTGTTTTATGTGGTGTGGTCCACTACAGATTTATATCTGCCTCATTCTCTGGCTCATGACTTAAAATGATATCTCAAAATGGATGGACGGTGTGGATATAACAAATACATCATAGTGGGGTCCACATAAAATGGTGACGTCAGTCCAAGGCCGCATTTCATCTCAAGTGGGCATCCTTATTTCATTCTAGCGCCCCCATTTCGCGCCCACATTTCGTTCCAGCGCCCATTTCTCTCTATCTTCTCCCAACCTCTCTCTCTCTCTCTCTATCCATCTCGACTCCCCATCTCTCTCAATCTCTCTCCATCTCGACTCCCGACAGAAACAACCCCATCCTTGACTCCCCATCTCTCTCCCTGTCGATCCTCGTTTGGCCAAAGCGGTGGTCCAAGGCCCTCCCTGTCCATGCACCACCTTCATTCCTCTCTCAATCACAACCTCCCTTTCTCTCTCTGAAGCTCGATTCAATTAGATTCACAAATGTGAGGTATTTCTCTCTCTCTCTCAATCTCTCTCAATCTCAATGTTGATTTATGAATTTGGGGATTTAGTAATTTGTGGATTTCCAATTCGAATGTGGACCCTCATTTAGGGATTTGGGGATTTTAGGGTTTACATATTTGAATGTGGACCCTGAATTTGGTTTTTCTGAATTTTCAAATTGGGGATTTGGGGATTTTAGGATTTTGGGAATTTGAGAATTTTAAAATTAGGGATTTCACCCGGAAAATTTAGATTCGGTAATGGGAAATCAGATTGCAACTCAGTACACCCTTATCTTACTAACTTTGTTGGGCCCACCATGAATGCATGTGGTTTATACAAGTCGTTCATCCGTTTTTCAAATTATTTTAGGGGTTGAGCCCAAAATTTAAGTATATTTGAAGCTCGAGACCATATCACAGGAAACAGTGGGAGTATTAATTTCCACTGCTGAAATAGTAATGTTTATTTGTCATCCAATCTATTCATGAGATTACAAAGACATGTACAGAAGGAAAACACAAATATCAACTTGATCTAAAACTTCTGTGGCCTCTAATAAATTTTCAATGGCAGCTATTCAATTCATGTTGTTTCCTATGGATGGAAGGAATGGATAAAATACATGAATGACAGTGGGCTTCATAACTTCCTAATAATGAGTGTTGTGGGCCCACAATGATATGTATTTTTTTCCATGTCAGCTCATTTTAGATTATTAAACCAAAATTGAGTAGATCCTAATTTCATGCAGATCAGTCCACATCGTAGGAAACAATGTTCATTGGGCACCCACCACTTAAAAATTTAGCAAAAGTCAATGATCATGTTGATATTTGTGGAGGCAGTGTCAATGAAGCAGTGGGTCCATTATCTATCACGAAAGCCATTGATAAGCCCCATGTTAGATGGGAATCCAGGTGGCAATGGAGCTGCCATACACCTGTACATTTTAGATGGCCAAGGGGATTCGTTAGTATGTCAGTTTTCCATGAAAAAAGAAAAGAAAAATAAGAAAGATCACATCTTAGATCACAACATTTGGTGTTATCCCTAGATTAAGTGAATCATAATCCCCTTCAATAACACCATACCACTGGAAATAGTAGGAATTGAAGGCTTACTGTCGAAAACTTATTAAGGCCAGTAGCCTTGCATCAAGATGATATTTGCTTCATCCATGTCCCTCTATCACTAATGCATCTTATATTGTTCCATTGCCTTGTATTGTATATAATTGTCCTTGCAAACCTTAATGAGCTTGTATATTATATTTTTGAATTAAATTATTATTGTGATTAGTTAGTTTATAGTTGTGACTTGTAATTTATAGATTTGTAAGTCAGATAATTAGTTACTCATTTGAGGATTTCTATGGGGCCATACATAGATATGGTGTATTTTTGGTGGTATAGAAATCGCTCAAATTGTCCCATTTTAGACAGTTCAAGGTTAGATGGATAGTATGCTTTCATATAATCTATTTAAATGTTCATGCTTGATCCGCGGTCCATCTCCTCATTTCTCTCTGGATATATTTCTTCCGTTCCGTATCCAATGCCAAATATCTTTACATTGGTTTAGATATTTGGCATCGGAATGTAACGTAAATCAACTTATCTGGAGAGGCATAGGGAGATGCTGCCGGATTTTCGGCGTGGATGTTTAAATGGGAATATGAAAGTATTACAATCTATCCAACTTTGGATGAGTAACTAATTTAAGATTTAATTGTATTAGCTTAGAATTGATGGAGCAGACCTGGATGTGCGTCGGAGCTATTTGGATGTTGAGGGGGGGTCCCTGGAAGGTGGGAATCGCTGTTATGACCATAATGAAGCTTTCCATTTCTTATGGACAGCATTGGAGTGGCTTGGCCATTTGGACAGGCCGTGTTTATGTATATGTTAGAAATTGATGGAGTAGACTCGAATGTGCGTTGGAGTTATCTAGATGTTGAGCGGGGGTCCTTGGAAGGTGGGAACCACTGTTTATGTTTTGGTAAGAAAAGATGCATGATTTTTCTTTTCAACTGTTAGTCATAGAGTGACAGTACTTGTTTCAATTTTCTTGGATGGATGATGAATGTATTGGCGAATGTAAATGAAAATAAACAACTTATAATATATATATGTGTGTGTGTGTGTGTGTGTGTGTGTGTGTGTGTTATCAATGGAGGATACCTTGTTTAGGGGGACATGAAATTCTTGTAGCTTATGGTATGGTGCCCCAATATTGGTTGTATGTTACTAGTATGTAGTAGATAATACTAGGTTCAATAGTAGATAATACTAGAGAATACCTAAACCCAATCCGAACCTAAACCTAAACCTTAACCCATAACGTAAACTTAAACCTAAACTTAAACTTATAACCTACACTTATAACCTAAACCTAAGCCTATAACCTAAACCTAAACCTTAACCTAAACCTATAACTTATACTCATAACCTTAACCTAAACTTATAACCTTAACCTAAACCTATTCTCAAATCCCAAAACCTATAACTTTAACCTATAACCTAAACCTATACTTATAACCTTAACCTAAACTTATAACCTTAACGTAAACATATTCTCAAATCCCAAAACCTATTCTTATGACCTATACCTAAACCTTAACCTTAACCTATAACCTAAACCTATTCTCAAATCCCAAAACCTATACTTATAAGTTAAACTTAAACCTAAACCTTAACCTATAACCTAAATGTATTCTCAAATCCCTACACCGAAACCTGTAACCTAAACCCAAACCTAAACCTATAACTTAAACCTAAACCAAAACCTATAACCTAAACCCAAACCTTAACCTATAACCTAAACCTTAACCTATAACCTAAAACTTAAACCTAACCTATAACCTATAACCTAAAACTTAAACCCAAACCTAAACCCAATCCCGAACCTGAACCCAATTTCCTAAACCTAAACCTTAACCTATTCTCAATTCCCTAAAGCTATAACCTATAACCTAAACCTAAACACAAACCTAAAACTAAAACCTAAATGTATTCTCAAATCCTTAAACCTAAACTTACACCTAATCTTAATCTCAACTACTTAACCTAAACCTAAACTTGAAAACCCAAACCTAAACCCGAACCTGATTTCCTAAACTTGAACCTTAACCTATTCTCAATTCCCTAAAGCTACAACCTATAACCTAAACCTAAACCTAAACCTAACCTAAACCTATAACCTTAACCTAAACCTAAAACCTAAACCTAAACCTAAACCAAAACCTATAACCTTAACCTAAACTAAAACCTATAACCTAAACCTTAACTTATAACCTATAACCTATAACCTAAACTTATAACCTATAACCTAACCTTAACCTAAACATAAAACCTAAGCCTAAACCTTAAGCTAAACCTATAAACTAAAACCTAAACCTAAACCTAAACCTAAAACCTAAATGTATTCTCAAATCCCTAAACCTAAACCTACACCTAATCCTAATCTCAACTCCCTAACCTAAACCTAAACCTAAACTTGAAAACCCAAACCTAAACTTGATCTTGAACCTGATTTCCTAAACCTAAACCTTAACCTATTCTCAATTCCCTAAAGCTATAACCCATAACCTATAACCTAAACCTTAACCTAAACTAAAACCTATAAGCTAAACCTTAACCTATAACTTAAACTTATAACCTATAACCTAACCTTAACCTAAACCTAAAACCTAAACCTAAACCTATAACATATAACCTATAACCTATAACCTAAACCTAAACCTAACCTAAACCTATAAACCGAACCCGATTTCCTAAACCTAAACCTTAACCTATTCTCAAATCCCTAAACCTAAACCTACACCTAATCTTAATCTCAACTCCCTAACCTAAACCAAAACCTAAACTTGAAAACTGAAACCTAAACCTACACCTAATCTTAATCTCAACTCCCTAACCTAAACCAAAACCTAAACTTGAAAACTGAAACCCTAATGCCGAACCTGAACCCGAACCCGATTTTCTAAACCTAAACCTTAACCTATTCTCAATTCCCTAAAGCTATAACCTGTAACCTAAACCTAAACCTAAACCTAAACCTAAAACCTAAATGTATTTTCAAATTCTTAAACCTAAACTTACACCTAATCCTAATCTCAACTACTTAACCTAAACCTAAACTTGAAAACTCAAACCTAAACCCGATCCCAATCCCGAACCCGATTTCCTAAACCTGAACCTTAACCTATTCTCAATTCCCTAAAGCTATAACCTATAACCTAAACATAAACCTAAACCTAACCTAAACCTATAACCTTAACCTAAACCTAAAACCTAAACCTAAACCTAAACCTAAACCAAAACCTATAACCTTAACCTAAACCAAAACCTATAACCTATAACCTATAACCTAAACTTATAACCTATAACCTAACCTTAACCTAAACCTAAAACTTAAGCCTAAACCTATAAGCTAAACCTATAAACTAAAACCAAAACATAAACCTAAACCTAAAACCTAAATGTATTCTTAAATCCCTAAACCTAAACCTACACCTAATCCAAATCTCAACTCCCTAACCTAAACCTAAACCTAAACTTGAAAACCCAAACCTAAACCCGATCTCGAACCTGATTTCATAAACCTAAACCTTAACCTATTCTCAATTCCCTAAAGCTATAACCTATAACCTATAACCTAAACCTTAACCTAAACCAAATCCTATAACCTAAACCTTAACCTATAACCTATAACCTAAACTTATAACCTATAACCTAACCTTAACCTAAACCTAAAACCTAAACCTAAACCTAAACCTAACCTAAACCTATAACCTGAACCCGATTTCCTAAACCTAAACCTTAACCTATTCTCAAATCCCTAAACCTAAACCTACACCTAATCCTAATCTTAACTCCCTAACCTAAACCAAAATCAAAACCTAAACTTGAAAACTGAAACCTAAACCCGATACCAAACCTGAACCCGAACCCAATTTCCTAAACCTAAACCTTAACCTATTCTCAATTCCCTAAAGCTATAACCTATAACCTAAACCTAAACCTATGACCTAAACCTATAACCTTAACCTAAACCTATACTTATAACTATAACCTAAACCTCAACCTAAACCTATTCTCAAATCCCAAAACCTATACTTATAACCTAAACCTAAACCTTAACCTATAACCTAAACCTATACTTATAACCTTAATCGAAACCTATTCTCAGTCCCAAAACCTATACTTATAATCTAAACCTAAACCTTAAACTAAACCTATAACCTATACTCATAACCTTAACCTAAATTTATAACCTTAACCTAAACCTATTCTCAAATCCTAAAACCTATACTTATAACCTAAAACTAAACCTTAACCTATAAACTGAACCTATACTTATAACCTTAACCTAAACTCATAACCTTAACCTAAACCTATTCTCAAATCCTAAAATCTAAACTTATAACCATAACCTAAACCTATAACCTATACCCAAACTTATAACCTTAACTCAATTCCCTAAACCTAAACCTATAACCTATAACCTAAACTCAATTCCCTAAACCTTAATCTATAACCTATGACCTATAACCTAAACCTATAACCTATAACCTAAACTCAATTCCCTTAACCTTAACCTATAACCTATAACCTAAACCTACACCTAAACTTATAAGCTATAATCCTAATCTCAACTCCCTAACCTAAACCTAAACCTAAACGTATACCTTTTATCAATTCCCTAAACCTAAACAAATAACCTAAGCCTATAACCTAGCCTAATCTTAAAGCTATTTCCGTAAACTGACTCTAATCTTTTCATTGTAGAGATGAATAAGAGTTGGATGCGAGTTAAGAATAGGTTTGGCCAGAGTATAAACAAGGGATTCTAGAGTTCATTGAATTTGCACGAAATCAGCCCGATTCAGGGAATAGGAATAGGTGTCCATGTCGAAATTGCAAGAACATGATATATAAGACTTTAGACAAAGTAGAGGATGATTTGTTCATAGTTAGGATTGACTAGGGTTACACTTGGTGGATTCATCATGGTGAAGATATGACCATGGAGTTGAGGCCACTGAAGTCAACGAAAACCCAATTGTGTCAGATGAAGAGGATGAAGAAGTTAACGAAATAGAAGATATCATAGGTGATGTGTTCAGGGGAACAGTTGCGAATATTGATTTTGCAGCAACAAGTAGTAGCCAAGATATTCCTCCAATGGGTGATGTCGAACCAGAAAGTTTAATAGGTTGTTGAGGAATGCGCAACATCTACTTTATCCGGGGTGAGAGAACTTCTCCAAGTTGAATTTTCTTACAAAGTTACTTCATTTAAAGACAATAAATCATTGGAGTAACAAATTGTTTGACATGTTGTTTGAGTTGTCACTCCCCAAACTTGGAAATCGGATTCACAGGAATCTTGATTGCCGAATCTGGTGCCGACAGCCTCCATAGTACCCCATTCTCGGCTCCTAGCGTTCATACGCCAGATTTTCGATCTTGGGATCCTACGAAGAGGATTTTTTTTTACATTTAACTCGTAATAAGCATAATCACAAGTATACCCAAATCATAAAGGCAACATCATCATCACATATCTACTAATATAATCATTTGAATACAACGCTGAAAGGGAAATACCATATATCAAAAATCAAAGCTCCAGAAGTCCACTGCATGCTCCAAGCTCAACGCTGCTACTGCAACCTAACGCTACCTGCACGCATCTATCATGCATAAGCTTATAGAAAGCTTAGAGGGTAGTGTAAGTGTGTGCATAAGATAAGTGCCAAGTATTCAATATAATGCCATCATCATACAGTACCGAAAATACTGGTAATCCATAAATCGTACAATATCGGAATAAACAGATATACGGACAAGATCATGAATTATCAAAGTAAGCAGAAATACTGACAAGAGCAGGAATTATCAGAGTAAGTAGAAATACTGAAAAGATCATAAATCATATGATAACAGAGTAAGAGAAAATACGGACAAGTCCATGAGTCAATCAATAGAAAAATACGCAATATAGGACAGCTATGCAATGAAGAGTCATAAAGAGCCAAATATCAGATGTCGAGGATTCGATGTAATATGCAATTCTTGATGAGTTTACGAATAGTGTCAGCCGTACCAAGACCATATAAATGCAGAAACACTGTAATCCAAAATGTCATATGCCACAGTGGTAATGCAATATGCGGTGCCAATGGAATGACCATGCTGGAGTGTGAAGTCGGGATGATAGTATGTAGTATCGTAGGCTACGGGGTTTATCACAAAGGACTTCTATCCAAACTAGTCCTATACTAAAATTTAGATAGTCAGACCCAATGTGGTAGACTCCTGATCTCAGGTTAGTCGCGCGCCCAACCGAAATCCGGGCCATGCGAAGGTACACAACAGTTAGTTGCGCACCACCAGCCTGAGTAGATAGTGAATGAATGAATGAATGAGTATGCAATCCCTGCCCAATAAGTCCACATATCAGTATGGTTCCTCTCTGAAAAATCACTGGGGTCTATTACACTCCAACCAGATTGTCACCCCATCACGCGCAACAAGGTGAGTGGAAGAGACCTCACTATTCACCTACCAATATCGGGCCCGGCTCGTCGATAGCAGACTCATTCCTCGAGCTGGTCAGACTCAGCCTAGCATTACCCCCTCCTCTCGAGCAAGTAAGGTCGTACCCCCTTCCAACCGACCACGACACAGTGGGAGACGCGACCTAATGGTATACGGCCCTCATGCGCTCATGCATCCACTCGGTCTAGACGTTGGAGCAACCTCTGGAACCAAGAGGGTTTAAGAACTTTCACCCAGGGATATCTATAGCACCCCATGTAGAACAGATTTCTGGTGTCCCATCTGGCCATCCACGATATGCCTGTAGAGGCTATGGCCCTGATGTTGCTAGGGCGTACAGTAATCATAATGTAAGATGCATGAGTCATACAATCCAGTCATGCATAAATCTTATGCATATCGTGCGCTCATGTGAGATAACCTCCGCCTATCAGGGAGTCTCATAACATCCTGCCGAATGGCATATGCAATGGTCAACCACATCTCATAACAAACATGCAAATGATGCATATGGGCATGATCATGATGCTATGCAGTCACATACTCATAATCAGTATCAATATCCGACATCGACAATCAATCACAACAATGTGGACATTTAACCAACATTGTCCCCCAAGGAATGGTGGATCCATGGCCTCACACAAGGGCCAAACGTACAACACCATGGGTCCCTCTCAATAGCATAATACACACCACGATAGACCTTTCACATGGGCCTATCATACATCACAATGGACTCCATCGCCTGACCCTCCAATGCATCACAATGGGCCTCAACTATGGATCGCATTTACATCATACGGGTCTCGACAATCGGCCTTGGCAATCAAAATCGGCCTCGACAATCGGAATCAGTAATCGGCCTTGATTGGTAAGCAGCCTCGATCAATATTCGGCGATCGGCCAAGATAGATCAGAATCGGTAATCGGCCTCGATCGATATTCAGCCTCGATTGATATTCGGCAATCGGGTAAGACAAATCAGAATCGGTAATTAGCCTCGATCGATAATCAATAATTAGCCAAGACAAATCAGAATCGGTAATTGGCCTCGATCGATAATCAACAATTAGCCAAGACAAATCAAAATCGGTAATTGGCCTCGATCGATAATCAGCCTCGATCGATAATCAACAATTGGCCAAGACAAATCAGAATCGATAATTAGCATCGATTGATAATCAACAATTAGCCAAGACAAATCAGAATCGGTAATTGGCCTCGATCGATAATCAACAATTGGCCAAGACAAATCAGAATTGGTAATTGGCCTTGATCGATAATCAACAATAAGCCAAGACAAATCAGAATCGGTAATTGGCCTCGATCGATAATCAATAATTAGCCAAGACAAATCAGAATCAGTAATCAGCCTCGATTGATAATCAACAATTGGCCAAGACAAATCAGAATCAGTAATTGGCCTCGATCGATAATCAGCCTCGATCGATATTCAGCAATCGACCACGACAATTGGGATCGGTCAATAATCGGAATTAACAAATCGGTCACGACAATGACACCGATAATCAACAGATAAACCAAGTAGGGTCTATAAATGATCAGCCGATTAACCATAGTATAAAGATCAGTACTCAGCCGTGGTTATATCAAATCCGAAAGCACAGAGCCATCCGTCTACGGCGAATGGGCCCCACCTATTTGGGTTAACCCATGAAGAGAATGGGCTTAACGAGGGCTAAGGGAAGGTTACAATGAGGACATCTAACCATCATTGTCCATCAATGTAGACGTCAAACCATCATTGCCCCCAAGGCATGACCGTCAAAAACATCATCACATACATCATGGTGGAATCTCACAATGCAATAGACCTTCTATACATCCCAATGGGCCTCGACCCCATGGGCCTCAAATATATCAAATGAGTCTCATCATATGGTCCTTATATATGTCAAGGTGGGCCTCAACAACGGACCTCATACACATCACAGTGGGCCTTAATAATGGGCCTCATATACATCAAGGTGGGCCTCAATAACGAGCCTCGAATACACCACAATGGGTCTCAACCCATGGGCCCAAATACATCACAATGGGCCTCAACCCATGGGCCCTAATACATCACAATAGGCCTTAACCTGTGGACTCCATATACATCAAATGGACCACATCATATGGGCCTCATATACATCAAGTGGGCCTCAACAACGGGCCATAAACATATCAAAGGTAGGCCTCACAGATGGGTCTCATACATATCAAAGGTGGGCCCCAATGGATGGGCCATAACTGCATCAAGATGGGCCTTAGAATACGTTAAAATGGGCCTAATCACATGGGCCATATGCATATCATATGGGCCTCAATGGATGGCTACAATTAAATCAAGATGGGCCTCATACACATACCAAGGTGGGCCTCAATGGACGGCCATAACTAAATCAAAATGGGCCCCAAAGGGTTTTAATGGTAGACGTTCAAATCCCACCATTTCTTTGCGGTGTGGTCCACCTGATCAAAGGGCTGGTCACATCACAGTGTGGCTCGTTGTGATGTATTTGAAATCCAACCTATTCATAAGTTAACATAGTGATAGATGAAGTGGAAACAAAAATATGAGCTTCATTAGCAACTTCTTTGGCCCCTAAGAAATTTGAACGGACGGTAACATCACTGTCCACTGATCTTTGGAGTGTAGTCCACCTAATAGGTAGATCTGCCTCATTTGTCTCAAGCCTTAATGCCTTGCCAACTGGATGGACGGTTTGGACGTAACACATACATCAAGATTGGGGGTCCACTGGCCGTCCAGCAATCTAATAAAATGGCTGGATGGCATAGATACAACGCATGCAACATGGTGGGGGCCCACCAGCCGTCCAACAGCCCGCAGAATGGCTGGACGGCATGGTAAAAACACATGCATCACCGTGGGCTCCACCGTCCGCTGGACGGTGTGAATACAATACATATATCAATGGTGGGTCCCACATGGGGCCCACCATAATGCTTATATGCCATCCATTCTGTCCATAAGGTCACGCAGACCTAGATGAAGAGAAAAAAATAAATTTCATCTTGATCCAAAACTTCTGTGGACCCAAAAAGGGTTTTAATGGTATACATTCAATCCCACTGTTTCCTATAATGTGGGCCACCTGAGTCTTGGATGTGGCTGAAATTCGGAGGGGGCCCGCCTCAGAAGTTGGCCCACCGAATGAACGGGTTGGATGACAAATATACATCATGGTGGGGCCCACGGCTAGAGCCGTGGTCCCTGGTCCATCCGCCCACCGCGCAGGACCCCTGGCGTCCTCTCCTTGTCAGCAGCAGCAGTAATGCTGTCGTTGTCATAGATATTTATTTTTATTTTTTAAAAATCACGTTATTTCGTGGTTTTTCATGTGTAGGGCCCGCGTATGATGGATCCACCCCGCCCAATGGCCTCCATGGCTCAAGACAAGCCAAATGAGTCCACTATTGCATATATTTTGATGCATCAAAATGTCAAGGTGGATTTCAATGGCAGACACACTGTTTGCTATGCTATGGCCCGCCTGAGAGTCAGATTAACCTCACTTTTCGGCTCAATGCCTAAAATGAGCTGGTAAATAGGATGGACGGTGTGGATTGAATCCATTCATCAAGGTGGGGCCTAAACAAGTGGGCCACCAAAAAAGCTTGTGAACAGAGCTGATATTTGTGTTTCACGTCCAGCGTCCAGGGGACGCTGGATGTTCTGGCGCATAAAACATTTTAAGGTGGGCCCTACCCCGGAGGGCCACCACATGGCTAGGTGGTGTGGAGCAACACATAGAAAGTGGGCCTCACCTACAAATGACTTGGATCCAATACATGTTTCATGGTGGGGTCCATCCAAGTGGGCCATACAGCCATATCATCACACACAAATATAAATAAATAAAAAGAGAGGGAGAGAGAGAAAGAGAAAAGGAATGGGACACGTGTGATGGAGGGACCCCGACACTATGGGCCCTCCCTTGCATTCAATCATACAACAAATGATAATCAAGGTGGGCCATCGGCCACCTCTTAGGGTCTAAAGTGAGATCCATACCATTGATCGGTAGGCCTCACTTGGTCCATCATAAAAACATAAAAATCTAGCCTATAGAAGCACCCACCTTTGATCGCCTATTCCTTCTTCCGCCAACACGATCTAGAGCTCCAAAGGACGGACTTCAATGGTTGAGATTGGTTTTGGAGGGTGGGGATGGAAGATAGGAAGGTGGGCCACACATGGCTTCTCCATGGAAACCATGGACGATTTTCTCTTTGGGGTTGGTTGGGAGAATGAGAGAGAATGAGAGAGAGAGAGAGAGATGATGGGAGAGGAGTGATGGGAGAGAGGGATGGTGAGTGATGGGTAGGTGTACTTGGTTGTAAGAGAGTGTTGACTTTAGGAGAGGGGTGGTTGTACTTGGGGATGGGGTGTGAGGTGATGGGAGTACTTGATATTTGACATGATTGATGGGATTGATTTGAAAGGTTGTAGAGATTCTCTTGGAATTTATAAATGCATGGCATTTTCTCGAACTAAACGCGAGCCCGCATCTCCTGACCTGGGTATCGCCTTGGTGCGCGAGATGCGTCATCGAAACCGCAGCGACGGCGCGGTCGCTAGGGTATAAGTTTCGGATCGAGTCGACTCTAGAATACGAGATATGACTCAGGGTCGCCCGCAACTACCGATAAAAGATCGCGGGTAGCCGAAATTCTATCGGGAGGACCGCGGAAGCCTACGGGATGGTACGGGCTAGGATACGGGTCTTACATGAGTTGTTGAAAGAAGCATTACCGGACAGTGAGACATTGACTAAGTCTCATTATGAGATAAAATCCTTGATGTGAGACTTGGGCCTTAGTACATCCTCATACATGCATGTATAAATGATTGTTTATTGTATTGGAAAGAGCATGATAAGGTTGAAGAGTGTCAAGAATGTGAAGAGTCTAGGTGGAAGTATGACAAAGCTAAGCGTAAGAAAATCCCACAAAAGGTGTTAAGGTACTTCCCATTAAAACCCAGATTGTAAAGATTATTTATGTCTCATAAGACGGCTGAAGATGTGAGGTGGCATAAGGATAAACGTGTTCATGATGATAGTACACTGAGGCATCCTACGAACTCTGAAGCCTGGTAAAAATTTGACAAGAAACATGGCTGGTTTGCAGAGAATTCTCACAATGTTCGACTAGATCTTGCAAGTGATGGTTTTAATCCATTTGGTAATATGAGTAGCTCATACAGTATGTGGCTAGTGGTACTTATACTTTACAATTTACCTCCTTGATTGTGTATAAAGGAGTCATTTTTCATGATGTCATTGCTTATTCCTGAACCCAGGTCACCTGAGAATGATATTGATGTATATTAGCGAACATTAGTGGATGAGTTAAACAAGTTATGGAGTCAGGGTGTAGAAACGTATGACACATTTGAAGGATAGACATTTCAATTACATGCAGCAGTCTTGTGAACAATAAATGACTTTCCCGCGTATGGAAATTTTTCTAGGTGGAGCACGAAGGGCAAGTTGGCTTATCCTACATGTGGTATTGAGATTTGTTCATTATCATTGAAGCATGGTAGAAAAATGTGTCATATGGACCATCGTCGTTTCCTTCCGAGCGATCATAGTTGGCGTAGGAAGACGATGATCTTTGATGATAAACAAGATTATAAGCCACCCCCGAAAGAGCTATCTAGAGACGATGTGATACAACAACTGAGTAACATTAGAGAAGTTAGATTTGGTAAGGTATCGCATTTGAAGAAGAGAAAACATACAGTATTGGACTATAACTGGAGGAAGAAGAGCATCTTTTTTGAGTAGCCCTATTGGAGTGATCTGAAATTGCGACATAACTTGGATGTCATGCATATTGAGAAAAATATATGTGATAATGTCTTAGAAACATTGATGAACATAGAGAAGAAAATAAAAAACAGTTTCAAGGCTCGATTGGAACTATAAGAAATGGGTTTAAGGAAAGAGTTGCACTTACAACCACATGAAAATTCGTATACTATACTAGCAGCTTGCTACATATTGACAAAACTAGAGAGAAAGCATTTACGTGAATGGCTGAGATCGATGAAGTTTCCCAATAGGTATGCGTCAAACATATCTCGGCACGTAAACGTTATAGACTGTAAGGTAACAAGAATGAAAAGTCATGATTGTTACGTCCTTCTACAACACCTACTGTCGGTTGTGATTTGTGGATTCATGAGTAAGATATCAGTGTGGTGCTAATTGAGTTGGGGATATTCTTTAAGGATTTGTGTTCGAAATCATTGAATATAGATGTTATTAAATGACTGGAGAGGGACATTGCCGTAATCCCTTGCAAACTTGAAAGAATATTTTCACCTGCATTTTTTGATGTCATGGTACACCTAGCGATTCACTTATCGCACGAGGCGAAGCTTGCAGGCCTAGTACAATATCGTTGGATGTATCCGATCGAAAGGTAGTAGAATTTATTAAAATTTTTATTTATTCCATAAACTATATATATCCATGTTTTCATAATCTTAACATAGTGATTTTGTGTACAGATACCTTCACACACTCAAACGATTTGTGAGGAATAAGGCACACCTGGAGGGATCCATAGCTAAAGTGTACATTGATAATGAGTGCCTTACATTTTGCTCCATGTATCTTTATGGCATAGAGACTAGATTCAACCGAGAAGATCGAAATGCTGATGAAGGGCAGGAGCATGAACAAGGACTCATATCTATATTTGCACATGACGTTCATCCTTTAAGATCCTCGATGTTTCAGGATATGGACATTAGGGATCTAGCAAAGGTAAGGTGGTATGTGTTGCATAATTGTGAAGAAATAGAGTCGTACTTAGGGTAAGTCTTCCCTCGATTATTGTTTTCTCTACATACGATGATCTTAATGTTTCTTGCTAATGACATGCCATTTATGTGTAGCGAACACATAGACGAGATGAAGTCTAAATTCCCCACAAGTTATGATCGAATGCATCAGGATCAGTTTTCAAAATGGTTCGTAAAACGTGGAAGATTTCATATTGTATCTCACCACACTTAGAATTTTCGTTGTATTGCACATTATTTGAATCTAAGAAAATCCCTAAACAATTAAATTCTGTACATGATAATAGATGAAGACGTTACACACAAGCAACTCTGCGGATGCGTCTAATGCACTATACTCACTAGCGTGTAGCCCTGATAGACATGTATCTAGATATACAGGTTGTATTGTAAACGGGATTCAGTTCCACACTGAAGAACGTGAGAAGTATAGGATCACACAAAATAGTAGGGTGGTTGTGAAGGGAACGAATGAGGAGGATGAAATTGACTTTTATGACATTCTGAGGGATATTATTGAGCTGAATTATTGTATGAGAAAGCGGGTATACTTATTTAGATGTGATTGGTGGGACATTGGAAATAAGAAGTTAAGAATACAGACTTACAACTACTTTAAGAGCATAAATTTATCTCGGAAGTGATTTAAAGACGACCCATTTGTCCTCGCCAGCCAAGCCGAACAAGTATTTTACCTCGCTGACACCAAGTTAGGGGCTCTTAGCACGTGGTGCAGAAAATAAAGCCCAGGAATGTATTTGATGTTCCCATACCAGAAGTTGAAGATAGCGAGGATGGGGGAAATGACACGTCTAGGGTTGAACAAGCATATCAAGAAGACATGCCATCTAGGGATATAACGACTGATTTAAATGTTGATATTGATGTGGTGCAATTGGATAGAGATGATATGCCACCTGATCATGTTGATGCCTCAATAATACATGACATTGTTAGAGATGATAGCGGTTTCATTGAGGGATCCATTGTAGACGATGAAGAGGAAATACTGATCAGCGATAGTGATGGTGAAGAAGAAATAGTCCTAAGTGATAGTGATACAAACGACGATTATTAAATGTACACATGATTTACATGTCATTTTTTAATTCAAATATGTATATTTAATATAGAATAACAATTTGTAATGGAATTTTCAAGGGTTATAGATTAAAGTTTACAGTTTTATTATATTCTCCTTGCATTATAGTGTTATGGTCTAATCATATTTTAATCATCTCTCTAAGCATAAGCACAAATGCATTATACCGTCAACACTACTTGTATAATGTTTTAGTATAATCCACTTATATTGGTATTATTTAAATTTATAAGTTCGCAGTTCGCACATATTCAGTGATGGCACCAGGTGAGAGAGTATGTCGTTCGCACACTGGATCTACCCCTTCTACCCGTGATGCGATGGAGAAAGCATCGCCGTCACATGTTGCATCGCAGGCGTCTGATCCCTCAGTCGCGCATACACCGGGCATTGCATGTAAGTCTAGACATGTATTTCTTTTAATAATTTATATTTATGTTTAGACTTACATATTTCTTTTGCAGAATCATCGTTAACCAGCCAATGAGGACATGGACCCACGCATGGGTTGCTTTTAGAGCGACTTACGCGTGAGGGTAGGGTGACGGTAGAGTTTCCATAGGACTACATTAAAACTGTTGGGAACAATGCCACGTTGTTTACGTCAGAGGTCGGTGTCTTATGCCGATCTCTGATCCCCCCACCATCCCCCGTTAGGCAAACGTGACTGACGACATGATCAAGGAGCAGTTTAAGGATTACCGCGGTAAGTTACACCAGCAGTACAAGCAGTGCGTGAGCTAGAGGAGGTTGCACTATCCGCACCACCGCACATGACCCATGAGGACTGGCGGATACTCTGCTATAGGTTTTCGTCTGATTCCTTTTAGGTAATATTTACATATTTATAATATCTTAACGTAATAATTAAATTTGTAATTAATAACAATGTATTATGAATACTGTGTTTAAAAGAGGAGCAAAATAAATTCTAACAACAGGGGAAAATTAGAAGTGAACCACGTAGCTGGTTCAAAGTCATTTGTACGACTTCGTCACGACATGGTAAGAAATTACTGATAATTATTATGTTTATATATTCTTTCCATGCATTTATATTAACTCTATTGCCCTTTCGATTATGCAGTAAGATTCCATCACTGGTCAGGAGCCCGGACTAGTAGACTTTTACAGAGGGACTCACTGTCAGTAGGCGACGGGATCTTGGGTACATCCTAGAGCTAGTGAGATTTGGGTAAAAATTCTTACATTGTAAAATTTAATTGCATTAAATTATAATAATGTCATTTATTATGAAAATTAATATGTTTTCATTACATGCGGAAATGGACACCTTACGCAGTCAGCCCACTCCCGATGGTACTCAGTGGAGTGAGCCAGAGAACCTGAGTCAGGTGCTTAGCACCCGTTATGGATATTTGCATGGGCTTGGCCATAGTGCCAAGCTCATGGCACCCGCTAGAGCTACCTCCAGTCAATCCATCGTCGTTGGCAACAGCGCCGTACACCGAGCTGATATCGCAGAGAGAGAGGTTTAGTAGCTACAGGTCATTGTCCATGACATCAAAGAGCAGCTAGACAGATAGAGAGAGGAACAGGAAAGGAGGATGATGGAGGAGCTGGCGAAGCAGAGGAAGGAGCAGGAGAGGAGGATGGAGGAGATGCGGGTGGAGCATGAGCAACGGATGACGGAGATGTTTCAGACTCTCGCTGCATGCTTACCTACCGATGCCCCACCACCTCCACCTTCATCTTTGTGATTTTTTGTATTTTTGTTTATGATGTTAAATTTATATGTATTTGTGCGTGAATGAATGTGATGTGGATAATGTTTGTGTTTGGATGAATATAGTTTATGTTTGGATGGATTTACTAGTTTGGGTTTAGATGGATGTGAATATGAATTGATGAAATATATTATATAACAGGTGTATATCAGGAAAAATATGATGGAATATTGTAATAGGTGTATATCAGGAATTTTGTGTTGGAAATTATTTTTAAAGAGACTTTTACCTACGAAAATTTTCGTAGCTAAAAGTCTTGTAATTAATTTTAGCGATGAAAACTATCACCGCTACAAGTTTAACATTTATTTTTTAGCAACGAAAATATTCGTTGCTAAAAGTTTTGTAATTGTTTTTAGTGACGACAACTATCATCGCTAAAAGTTTTTGCGTATTTTTTTAGTGACAAAAATATTCATCGCTAAACATCTTGTAATTATTTTTAGTGACGAAAACTATCGTCGCTAAAAGTTTAACATTTATTTTTTACTAACGAAAATAGTCGTCGCTAAAAGATTTGTAATTATTTTATAGCGACGAAAATATTCGTCGCTAAAAAACTTGTAATTATTTTTAGAGACGAAAACTATCATCGCTAAAAGTTTAACATTTATTTTATAGCGACAAAAATATTCGTCGCTAAAATTTTTGTAATTATTTTTAGCGACAAAATTTATCGTCGCTAAAACTTTAACATATATATTTTACCGATGAAAATATTCATCGTTAAAAGTTGCTAAAAGTTTGTAATTATTTTTTCATTGCTAAAAGTTTAACATTTATTTATATTAAAAGTTTTTTTGCGATGAAAAAATTCTTTACTAAAAAGCTTGCCTATGTCGAAGATTCAAATTTTTCGACAACAAAAACCATTTATGTCGGTCATTTCGCGATGAATTTAGCGACGAAAATTTTCATTGCTAAAACTTTTTAACTACGAAAAGTTGGCTTTTAGCGACGAAAATGTTTGTCGGTAAAGGTGGGATTTCTTGTAGTGGAAGTTGGGTCTAAACTCAAGAAAATGGTGGAGTTCAATCACATCTTCAAGGTGGAGATTTAAATCTTCATTAGGGTGTTAATCACAAGGAAGATGACTTATAACTCATTGGTTTAGAAGCTTAAGATAAGTGATATGATCATGGAATCACCTATATTTCTATTTGTAATGCCCTAAATTTTCACAGCCCGAGTTCACACTCGTGCCCAAGAATTTTGGATGTTAATAATGTAATACTTGAATACTTCATAATCACGCCTTGTTTTTTTTAAAGATCACATTCATGAAGGTAATCATTCATGAGAATAAAACCAACTATACTAAAATTCTTATTCCCTTTAAACATAAAAATCTAACTGATCATCTATTGCTCACTAAAGTGGGAGCTTATTACAAATATCCAAACTTATAGCATGAAACATAAAGAAAACTAAACTAAGGTAAAAGCATCGGCAACATCATCGGACATCACTTGTAGTCTTCCATAGGGAGATCATCCCTCATATCTTCAACTCGTACATCAACTGCACAATCTATATGGTTGAAGACGGTCAGTACCCTACTCGTAGTGATGGTTATCCTCTAAGATTAACACTATTCAAGTAATTTCTCAAAGTAAGACGATACAAGGGTTTCGAGACTTTCAATACTCCACCACTAGGAATGGTATCGACATGCGCAACCAATCTACATAAATTCATGCCTACCATAGTGTGTGTGCAACTCATCATACATAGTGACCACTACATTGTGAAATATAATTCATAAAATCTTGGCTCACTTCACATCCCATACTACGGAGATTTGTCGGTGTGTCCAACACTACCGTATATTTATATGAACACATTAAGACGACACAACACATGGATCAGATGAATTACGTGACACGATTTATTCATGGAGTGACTATTTGTGACATCCAATCCTGGAAGTGATGTAACACATATTGCTTATTACTTACATCAATTTGTGCATCACTACCCAAAATTCATAAAATTACGCATCGACCAAGAGGGTCACTACCCAAAGCGCATTACGTCCACGAGAAAATATATGAATCAGTAGATGTGAGACCTCCAACATATCACTTACATCAATAGGGAATTAAATCTAACCACAAGTGTTTTGGAACTCCAAGACACATGTCCAAGCCATAACATATGAAAAGTAGAACAAGGCTAATGCAATAAAAGAAAATATAGTAGCAATAAGCTAACCCATAAAAGAGAAGAGTAACAATATGCTAAATCAACCAAAGAGAAGAGTATCAATAGGCTAACTCAATAAAATAAAAGAGATGAGCAAAAGCCAACTCAATATAAAGTGGTACACTCGTCACTCTCAAAATCAGCGAAGTGCAAGTCTTATATCCATTACTCCACACGAATTCATAAATATCAAGTATGATCAAATCATACTTAACCATAATTCTCACAAGGATAAATAATTCATAACAATTCATCAATTTGTTAAATGGAAATCACAGTAATATGAAAGTATGCAAAAGTAAGATAAATTATGTATAAATCAACCCAAATTAGTGTAATCTTAAAGGAATCCCTCACCTTATCCTTAAATATAAACGTTAAGTGGATATCGATATATAAGGGCTTCTACATGAACCACGATGAGGCTTGAGAAAGAGGGAGACACTACATGTGTGGAGAAGGAAGATGATGATGGGCATCTAGGCTTGGATCTCTCTCTCTCTCTCTCTCTCTCTTTGTTTCTCTTTCTATCCCTCTCTCTCTCTTCCTTAAACATGGGAGCATGGGTGTTTGAGTGGAGAAGCGGCACACGCCTCCTTTTGAAAGGAGTGGCTGTGTGAGAAGGGGTGTGTCACATCCCACTTTAATTAGGTTTCTCAAAATTATATTTTCTGGCGATATTTCTTTAAATCTAATTCATTCATGGTGTCTTGGTCATTGAATAGGGCTAGAGTACATAAATTTTCTAATGATACAAAATTTAGATTGGTTTATCTTGAAAATTATCTCAGCGGGTGTCAAAATGGACTTAATCTCAATTAACGGTCCATGCTTAATGATCAGAGCCTATTTTGAGAAAAATGTATAGTCAAGATAGGCAAATGGTTAGATAGATTTTGGTAGTTGATCGATGGTCGAAAAGGCCTAAATCTGAAATTTCACCTATTACGCCAAAATGAAGGAAGTAGCTTTAAGGCAGTTAACATTCAACGATGTAGAATCATAAATCGATGCCTACATTTTGTATGATATTATAGTCACATGAGGTCAAAGTGTAGTCCAAATTTGAGTTGCAATTGACGGTATAAAGTGGGTCAATTGGAAGCTCCAAATTTAGAAATAGTCGATAAGCCTAAAACTGCTAACTTCGCGTATAAGAAAAAGCCTACCAAGGTGCAGTTCTTATATTTCATACTCGGTCCATATAATGGGTAATCTAAGTGATTCATATGAAGAGAAATATCCTAGTATGACTACCCATGAGCTTTCCTCACTCGATGGACACCAAAATCAATGGTTAAGGAGATGATTTGTCAATTGAGCCACTTTTATAATGATCTAAGGGCTGAAATTCAACGTGTATGGTTAATTTATGATACATAGGAGTGGTATAAAATTTCATATCAAACGGATCATGAGAACCATGTGATGTAGAATTGAAGGATTTAGATTAATGGCATTTTCGTAGTTATTGTTGATTTGAGAGTTTTGAGAAATATAGTGAATCTATATGAAATTAGGCATGTTTATAAACAATTATTGTAAAAGAAATCATATCTAAATCATTATAAATAAAGAAAATTTACCAAATAAGTTAAAATTATCATTAATTAAGGCAATATACATATATTAAACAACATGATGGATGGTCAGATGACATTTCGAAAATAGGAAAACTTGATGGTTAGTACTCTGACCATGTGTGTAGGTGGATGTACGGCCAGTTTCGTAAACAGATGAACAAAAAGTGAGTTTTTAGAGTGATCAAAAGGTAGAGCATGTATATCATTATATTCTACTAACTTGTTCACAAATATAAGTTCCTCATATTGTAGTTTTAATGGTGGGTTAAGCATATTTATGAGTGGTAAATAAGATGAACAGATTAGCATCTCAATTCAATACGTGTACGAGCAGATGTAAAGATTAGGTAGTTAGTTTATTATGATCGGGTGGTCCAAACTCAAAGTGGACGATCAAATATCTTTATCTAGTAGTGAATAGTTGACTGAATAGTTAGTTATGATGGACAAGTGAGAATACTTGGATATATGATGATCCTGTCTTAAAAATCAACGGTCGGATGACTTGATCTATGGATAGAAATTATTCCCAATATTCAAATTCATGTTAGAGAATAAATGTAAGGTTAGGATAGGGCAAATTGGTGACATACATATCTATATACTAAATTAAATTCCATGGTAACACTCGAGAACTTTCAATACTCAAGTATTGAAAAGTTCGAGGTGTTATGCTAGTGCATAAAAAACCCATCCAAATACACAATAATCGAATGCCCTTTTATTAGGGTTATACACGAGCCAAGTTAGCTCGAAAAGCTCGATCTAGCTCAACTTGACTCAACTCGAATAACGAGTTAAGGTGATACAAGCTTTATATGACCCAGCTCGTTTTGAAAACAAGCCAAGTTCAAACATAATAGAGTTTGACTCGATTCGACTTAAACTTAACTTGGCTCGAAGCTCAAGCTCGGCTCAACTCGAATATATTATTATTATTATTATTATGTTATATTATATTATATTTAAAAATTTAAAAATTAAAACATGAACTATCATGCCCTAAACTTGGAAACCAGGCTCATAAAATTTTCGATCGCTGAATCCAGTGCCGATAGCCTCCGCAGTACCCCATTATTGGTTCCCAGCATCCATACGCTAGATCCCGATCCCAGGATCTACAAGGAGGATTCCAATGTACATTTAACTTGTAATAAGCAAAACCACAAGTTTACCCAAATTAGAAAGGCAACATCATCATCACATATCCACTAATATAAGCATTTGAATACAGTGTTGAAAGGGAAATACATATATTGAAATTAAAGCTCCAGAAGTCAGCTGCATGCTCCAAGCTTGAGAGCGCTATCCCCATCTCTTTGATGATTGATTATATGTTGTATCTTGTATGCTGTCTTCGATTTTAAATGATGATGTTATGTTCTCTTCCTTATGTGTTATGTCTAGTTGCGATGATTGTGTAAATTTTGAAGATAAAATTTTTAGTAGGAGGAGAGAGTTGTAAGGCCCGTATCAGTCTGTACCGTTCCGTAGGCTTCCGTAGTCCTCTCGGTCAAATTTCGGTAACCCCTGACCTGTAATCAGCGTTTACCTGCGACCCTTAGTCGCATCTCGAAGATCTATATCGGCTAAACTCAAAACTTGTATCTTAACGACCGCACCATCACTACAGTTCTGACGGTGTGTCTTACGCACCGATCCAATACCCGGGCCAGAAGATGTGGGCCTACGTTCATTCTGAAGAAACACCGCGCATTGTGAATTTTAAGAGAATCTCGATGACATGTCACATCATCAATCAAAGTACACATCCTATCACAAGTACAAGTCAAGTACAAGCAACCCATCTCTCTCTCATTCCCAAAGTCAACTCTCTCTCTCCACCCATCCCTTTCTTACAAGTCCATCACTCCACCCATCACCCATCACTCCATCCCTTTTCATCCCATCACTTCTTTCTCTCTCTCATTTTCTCTCTTCACTCTCAAACTCCCAAGGAGAGCATCCAACGTCCAAGCCTCCCAAGCTTAACCCAAGTGTGGCTCACTTCCCTACCCCCAATCTCCCATCTTAGCCATCCAATCTTCATCATCCTCCATCAAGATTGAACCCAAGGAGCCTAGGAGTCCAAGGAGCTAAAGAAGGAGGCCAATAGGTGGGTGATCCACCGTTGGTTTTCAATTTGATGGCCCACTTGTGATGGGACCCAATTTGATCTATGTGTTGTAATCATATGAGGGGCCCATAGTGGCGAGGTCCCTCCACTATACTTATCTCTCTCTCTCTCTATATATATATATATCTCTTTCTTTCTCTCTTTTATGATGGATTGTGGCCTACTTAATTTAGGCCGTCCATCTATTGGGCTCCTTCCGGCTGCCCTAGATTAAGTAAAAACACAAATATCGGCTTGATCAGTGGGGTGGCCCACTGATGTGGACCCCACCATATTGATATGTGTTGTATGTGTACCGTCCAATAGCAGGCACTACTGGACGTAGGCAAGACACAAACATCAGCTTGATTTAAAGTTTGGTGGGCCACCACGTGGACCCACCTTATTGCGTGTGATACACACCCGTCCATTCATTGGAGATGTGGGCCCACCCCACACATGTGACACGCATGGCAAGTGGGACCCACCTTGATGTGTGTATTCTATATCCACTCTATCTACCTATTAGACAGTGGTGTGGACCCCACTGTAATGTAAGTGTTTATACATGTCGTTCATCCATATCAGTCCATGTGGGGCCCACCCCACACGTGCTGCACATGTGGGATGGGACCCACCTTGAGACATGTATTGTATAATCCACACTGTCCATTACTTGGACGGTGGGTATCTGGACGGTGGATCCTTAATAATAATATTATTATTAATATTATTAATATTATATATATATATGATATATTCATATATGTATGTGGTGGGCCTCATGTGGGAACCCACCTGCTTTGAAAGAGGATTGGCTTGAGGACTTCAAACCAGCTATAGCTGATGTATTGCATCAGCAAGTTGTGGCCCCATCTTGATACATATGGTATTATCCACACCGTCCATCCAAGGTGGGACTCCACCTGATGTATGTAGCCACGCCGTCCATTTGCCATGTACGGCCCCACCATGATATAGTGTTGTATATGCACCTTCCGTGTAGTGGCCTACCTTGATGTGTGTGTTTATCACACCGTCCATCCATCTATGGAAACCCACCGTGATGTATGTTTTGTATTCCATGTCGTCCATCTGGACAAGTGCGACCCACACGATGGATGTGTTCCATCCAAACCATTCATCCATTTGGCAAGCTCATCTTAAGGCTTGAGCCAAAAAAAATGAAGCAGATTCAAATCTCTGGTGAGCCATGTACGTGGACCCCACCCATTATGTATGTGTTACATCCAAACCATTGATCCATTTGGTGAGCTCGTCCTAAGGCCTGAGATTAAAAATAAGACAGATCTAACTATCAGGTGGTCCACACAACAAAAGTAGTAGGGGATTGAACATATACCATTAAAACCCTTCTTAGGTCACAGAAGTTTTGGATCAATATGATATTTGTGTTTTCCTCTTGGTTCAGGTCTTTGTGACCTTATGAACAGACTGAATGGAAAATAAACGTTATGGTGGCCCTGTGAATTTTTAACAATAAAAATCACTATCTCTGCTACTATTTGCGATGTGGTCTAGATTATCTTTCGATCATTATCTCCACTGTTATTTGTGGTATGGTCCAGATGATCTTCCAATGTGATTCATTTTTGGGTAATGCTCTAAAAAGATCTCTAAAATAGATGAATGTTGTAGATAGTGCGGCCCATCTTGATGTATATGAGGCCCAGTAGTGCGGCTTGATACGGCTCACTTGATGTATATAAGGCCCATTGTTGAGGCCCATGTGATGCGGCCCACTTGATGTATATGAGGCCCATTGTGACGTACGTGAGGCTCATGGGTTGTGGTCCATTGCGATGTATATTAGACCCGTGAGAGCGGTCCATTGTGATGTATATTAGACCTATGAGAGCGGTCCATTGTGATGTATATTAGGCCCATGAGAGCGGCTCATTGTGATGTATATTAGGCTCGTGAGAGCAGCCCATTGTGATGTATATTAGGCCCGTGAGAGTAGCTCATTGTGACGTATATGAGGCCCATACATGCGGCTTAATGTGATATATTTGTGACCCATTTGGCGAGGCCCACTATGATGTAATTATAGCTTAGGTATGAGGCCCGATATGACGTATTTGAGGCCCATGAGTAAGGCCCATTGTGATGTATATATGGCCCACGTGAGGAGGCCCACTGTGATGTGTTCGTCACTTTTGACGAGGCTCGATGTGATGTATGAGAGGCCTATATGTGCGTCCCAATGTGATATATATTAGGCCTATGTGATGTAGCCCATTGTGATGTATATGTGGCCCATGTGATACGGCCCATCGAGATTGTATGTGGCCCACTATGTTGTGTATGAGGCCCTTGTGTGAGACCATGGGCCCACTATATGTTTGGCCCTATGAGGGCCACTCATTGGGAGTAATATTGGTTAAATGTCCACATTGTGACCTTCCCTTAGACCTTTGTTAGGCTCATTCTCATTATTATGGCTCAACCTAAACCATTGGGCTCCATTGATGTTGCATGGTTCATCATCGCCATAGACGGATGTTTCCGTGCTATCGGATTGGACATATCCATGACTGAGGCCAATCTTTATGTTTTGGTTTAGATTGACTGTTCATCTACAGACCCCGCCTTACATCGAGGCCGATTATATAGGCCGATTGTTGAGGCCGATTATCAAGGCCGATTGTCGAGGCCGATTATCTAAGCCGATTGTCGAGGCTGATTATTGATGCTGATTATCAAGGCCGATTATCGGTGTCGGTTATCGATACCGATTATGAGTATGTGACAGCAAAACATCATGATACACACCCATACGCATCATTTACATGTTTGTTATGAGATGTGATTCACCCTTGCGTATGTCATAAGGCAAGTCGTTTATAGGATTCCCTGATAGGCGGGATCGTCCCACATGAGCGCACAGTATGCGTATGATTGATACATGATTGGACTATGTGACTCATGTATCTTGCATTTGTGATATGACTACTATACGCCCTAGCGATATCAGGGTCATAGCCTTCACAGGCATATCGTGGATGGTCAGATGGGATACTGAAAATGTTTGGTTCGAGTATCTGGGCACTTTAGATGTCTATGGGTGAAAGTCCCTAAACCTTCGAGGCCAAGAGACGCCCCAACATTTAGACCGAGTGGATACATGAGTGCCCGAGTACCGAATACCAGTAAGTTGCGTCTCCCACTGTGTCGTGGTCGATTAGGAGAGTGTGTGGCCTTATCCGCTCGAGTGAGGGGGCTGTAAGTTAGGCTGAGTTTAACCAGCTCCCAAATGGGTCCGTTATTGACGAGCCGAGTAGGCATTGGTATACTACTGGCAGGTGGGTAGTGAGGTCTTTTCCACTCGCTGGGCTACGCGGTCGGCTGGGTGGTAGCCAACTTAGAGTATACTAGACTCCGGTGATGATCCCAGAGATGTATAATATTGTTATGTGGACTTATTAAGCAGGATTTGTATACTCATTCATTTATTCATTCATTCGCTATCCACGTGAACTGGTGGTGCGCAACTATTTGTTACGAGTACCTTCGCAATGGCCAGGATTTCGGTTGGGGCGTGCGACTAACCTGAGATCAGGAGTTTACCACATTGAGTTTGACTATCTAAATTTAAGTATGAGACTAGTTTGGATAGAAGCCTCTTGTGATAGACCCCATAGCCTGCGATACTATATATTATCATCCCAACTTCACACTCCAGCTTGGTCATTTCATTCGCACTGCATATTGCATTACATTTATAGCATATGACATTTTAGGTTGCTATGTTTTTGCATTTATATGGCCTAGATGAGGCTGATGGTATTCATAGCTCTTTAGAATTACATATTGTATTGCATCCTCGGTATCTGATATTTAGCTCATTATGTCTCCGCATTGCATAGTCAACCTACATTACTTTCTCAGTATATGTCATTGGCTTATTATGTTTTTACATCGCATATCCTAGATAAGGTTGATGATATTTTATGGACTTGTTAGTATTTCCACTTGCTCTGATATATTGTGTGCTTGGAACTTATCTTACACACAGACTTGCACCACCTTTAAGCTTTCTATAAGCTTATGCATGATAGATGCGTGTAGTGACAATGGGATGCAGTTGAGTTGAGGTAAGAGCGTGCGATAGAGCTTCTGGAGCTTTTGGCATTTATCTTGTATTTCTCTTTCATGTATTGTACTCAAGATTTTTTTTTATTAGTGGATATGTGATGATGACGTTGTCCTTGTGATTTGGGTATACTTGTGGTTATGCTTATCTTTAAACAAATTCATGTTGAAAATCCTCCTTGTAGGATCCTAGAATCGGAATTTGGCATATGGGCGCTGGGAGCAATAGGGTACTACGGAGGTTGTCGGCACCGGATTCGGTGATTGAGAATTTTGTGAGCCTAATTTTCGAGTTTGGGGCGTGACATAAATCCTACCCTACCCATCCATCCCTCTCTTACCCTTTCCCTTCCTTACCTAACTCGTTGCCTCTCTCTCTCTCTCTCTCTCTCTCTCTCTCTCTCTATCTCTCTATCTTAAAACTGACGACAAGGTACCCTTTATGGCTCTATTTAATATTATATATGTGTATATTATTAATTAAATATTTAATTTGGGGGTTGGGTCAATTGGGTTGGGTTGTTGGGTTAAGTCAGGTGCGGGTTGGGGGTTGAGTCAGGTTGGGAGCAAGCTCAACTAGACTTGGGGTAAGCTCGCCTCGACTTAATCCACTAACTCGCCTTGAGCTCGACTCGAAAGTTTTAGCAAACAAGTCAAGCTTCAATAGTAAGCTCGAGGCCGAGCTTAAACTCGAGAAGAGCACAGACAAGCCAAGCCAAGCTTAGCCCACCTCAACTAGACTTGGCTTGGCTCGATGTACAACCCTACCTTTTATAAGAAATCGATTTGCAGTAGCTATAAAACCGCTAGTTAACTGCTCTTTCGATAGGATCAAAAGGCCCTTTGATGGGATTGAAGGTCCTTCAATACGATTGAACCCTGCATCGATCCCATCGAGAAAATCCATATATATCTATGTATTTTTGTTGGATTCTTTCTTCAATTTGGTCAAGTGGAGCTTCGATGGGATCAAAAACTATCGATAGAGAAAATCCAGATATATTTATATATGTTTGTTGGACTCTTTCTTCAATCTGATCGAGTAGAGCTTTGATGGGATCAAAACCCATCGACAAACTGTCGATGGGATTGAAGTCCACTCGAGTGCAACTTTGCACCGCTTTTAGCGTTATTTATTATATTCTAATTACGCTCTTAAGGTTAAGGGATGATCAACAAGGTTTATCTATAAGGTCATGATTATTTAAAAGTTTAAGGGGTTATTTTCGGTCAATGGTTAAGGTGAACAAGGCACCCCATTTACATGTTCTTTGCTTCTTGATGCCCATGTCCACTGGTGTCTTCAGTCTTCAACTTCCAAGGGCTTAACCGACTACATGGCACATGGACTCACATAATTGACAAACAAGATGCATAAATCATTACACTAACAAAATCAAGAGTCATCTTAAGGGTAAGGATCTTCAAATCCTTAATCATAAACGTTTCTGTAGGGTGTAACTGACTTTAGGATCAAAGTAATTGGTTAGTAGCAAGTCTGGTCAAACATAACACCCTCTTACCCCCAAATAAAGCCCTTGAGCGAGGCAACCTGCAAAAAGCAATTCGATCCTCCACACCCGGATCCAGCGTCCATAGTTATTAACTTATATAAGTTAAATAAAGTTACTTATTAAGTGGTATCCAAATGAATAGTTAGGCCCAAGGCATTAGCCTAGCCAAAACCTGCATGGACCCTAGCACAACAGGTCGAAGTCCAAGCCTGAAAAGTTTAAATGTGCCAATACACATCCCCGCCCAGACTAACAATTGATAAATCTCTATTTCCAACCACAATGTTCCTAATCTATCTGAATGTTCCAGCTGGATAATCTGTCCATGGCTCGGCGGTACAATAAAACATAAGTCCAAGCCCACCCAGGGCCATGGTGGCCATCATGAGACAACCCAGGACCCAACCACAGATGAATATGGCTTATCCCAATTCTACGCTTGGCATATTCACACTCTTGTGGAAAATCCAGCCTGCTGAGTGTCCGGCACCATGTATGATTCTAGCACAAAACCAAGTCAGCCCAATCATCCATCGGACAGCGATGCATTTATTTACAAAGAAACAGAACACGTGAACTCGTGACGATCCAAAAATGCATTGGAAAACCTTAAACGGGCTTGATTGGTCTGTCGATCTTATTGACACAACCTGATCCTAACTTGATCACTAAACAGACTTGAATATTATGCCCAGGCCCAGCCAACAGACCACATACCACAGTTTTATTTAGACATTCCCAGAGGGGCAAAGCCCGAGCCCAATGGGCTAGCTCTGTCCAGGCTCCAGAGCTCTTACATAAGTTGTCAATAGGTTGGGTTCGGGCTGTCCAAGCCCAGCTGACAAAATAAAACCTAAACCCAAAACAAACAGGCCCAAGCCTGGTCCCATGATGATTATACATGGCCTTGGCCCAATTACAGCCCGAGTCTAGCCGCCCCTCTTTTGACAAAAAAAAAAAAAGCCCTTAGAAACCTTAAGCAGGCGAGCCAGGCCGGATTCAGGCAGACGGTCTCTTACACGAAGCCCAGGCTCTTACATGTGCCAATGACGAAAGGCCAATGGTCCATCCCCGCCGCCCATTGACAGCCTGCTCCTATCCAATAAGGAGTGGCCGGTGCTTCCTAAAGTGCTTCTAATCCACGTTTGCTGTATCATTGACAAGTGTGATGCTTGTGGGATTGGGATAAGCTTCTAAAACCATCAAGTAAAAGACAATGCTTTTTGTAAGCATCAAGAAAGCATTCCTCCATAAGCAACCGCAATAACAAACCTTTAAAAAATCACTTCCTTTCCTCTCCTCTGTTATTACATATAAATTCCGAACGACTTCAGCCTTGAGGTTGAGAAAATAAGCATAGGACGAGTGGAAATATGTGCTACCCAGGCCACCCCATAGTTGGGCTTGGCCGTCCTACTAAACATGGTGAGTGGCTCACTGTCGTTTTGCAGCAGTCGTTGGTCGATGTTTCTGATGGTGGTGATGATAGTGATGTGGTACCGCGGGCAGCGTCGTCCACGGTTGGATTGAGGAAGCAGCAGTGCATATGTTCTCCCACTAGTCATCCGGGTTCCTTCCGCTGCAGGCTTCATCAGTCGGCGTACGAGTGGGTCGCTACAAGATCGAAGTCTCGATAGCATTGATGAGACCCAATGTCCTGTATTTCTTTTTTAATAGAAAAATAAATAGATTGAATACACTGTTGGAGGCGTTTTTTTTTTTTTTTTTTTGCTCTTATTATTATTCCAAGTTTCTCTATTTCACACGTGCCAATATGGGACATGCGTGTAGAATCCCAGCTGTTCATTACGAGGACTTAACCGGCCAGCTTGGGGCAGGTCGAAGTATTTCAAGCTGTTTGTCCTTCTGTTTAGCTGTTAGTTCTTCTGTTTACGGATAAGGTCATGTGATAAAGGGGGGCATGCCGGAATTAAATGTGCGAGAATTAGACCTCAGGCACTAGGATAGGTGGATACCTGGTATATGACTAGTATCTAATAAGATTTTCACCATTTCAGCTACTTGCATAGTTTTTTAAATGACGATCACGCAATAGTTAGAGGTAGGGTTCATTGTTGAAAATGGGTTACACCTTTACCTTTGGTATGGGACTCTTCAATAGAGATAAAAGAATAAAAAGGAAATTCTTATAATCGATCACGGATAATAGAAATACCTATCTGGATGGAGAAATATGCTTTATACTTGAACTGAATATAGTGTATGAGCTTAAACTTGAATTATAGCTAAAGTTTAACAGCTATTTGGTTACTGCTATGGATTATACTAAGGAATGTAAATAGTTCATTATACTATGAAATGTAAATAGTTGATTACACTATGGAATGTAATTTACTAGAAATTGAAAGGATAATGCTAAGAAATGTAAATAACTGATAATTAAAAATATAATTGAAAGATAAGTTTAATTTAGTTTATTTGGTTGGTATGAGAAGATTTCTTCTACTACTTCTTTTGCTATTTATAGCATTAATCCATTTGGATGCTTCTCACGTTTTGATGGTTGTTCTAACCATTTCGGCACTACTAGATTTTTTTTGCTTCTAAACCTGTCATGAGTTCTGTAACTGCTTTAGCACGATTACTCTTTACTCGACCACTTAATGGATAACGTGACATTGCCCGATAAACGCCAGTTGTATTACCACGAAATCATCTTTGTATATCATGAATATATTCAAATCCAGCCCGCGAATCCCTCCTGATTACACATAATCCATCTAATTGGCTCTTGCGAGAATTGGTGACAATAAGGATGAATATTGGCCCCCACTCTCTTCTCCTTTGGGAAAAAAAGGTGAAAGTGATTTGTGACCCCTCATAATGCAGTTATCCTTCAATACATATAGCAATGCTACGACTACCGCCTCTAACCGAGGTAATAACACATGTCAACTCCACTTACCTTTCTCAAATAAAGAGCTGACCCAAATGATGATGCGTATACAAATATCGTACCAAACGAGATATCAATGATGCCATAATTAATGCACTATATTCTTGGCCAATATATGTGTCGTTTTAAACATTCTTCCTTATGTCACGCCCTGAAATTCGGGGGTCGAGCATAACTCAGCTCCCGAGTTTCAAAACATCACTTATGCAATATATTTAATGAAGGATGTATGTTGTCTGTAAGAGTACATAAAACATGGAATAAATTAAGCCAAATTGCAAACATAATTCAGGGATAAGTGAAAGATGCAAGCGGAAGACTTAAAGAAACATATGTGTACATGTGCAAGTCCCTGAAATACGTATACATGCCAGGTCATACTTACAAGTGTTGCTTTCAAAAGCACAAGTATTAAATGACATCATCTAGTACAATTACAAAGAAAACCCAGAATCCCCGCACATTAGGACATGGCTCACAAGAACCCATCTGAGCACTGCATAAAAGAAAACGCGGCCTCATCATCCTCGAACTCCTGCTCTGCCTCAGGGGTCGCATCAACATCTACATCTAAGACAGAGTCTGGTTGGTGTTGAAACACCGCCCCAGAACGTGGGAGTGAGTGATCAACTCAGTGGAACAATACCGCAAAAGTTAACATGATATCAAATCAATCAAGCAGTAATGATAAGGCAATACAATTAAACAACTCTAAAGTACTCTTGTTAATGCAAGGATGTATGTATAAATGATGCATGCCCTCGCCTGCACTCCCTTAGCGTCTTCATCTTACGTTACGCATGTCAACCTCCCGCAGTGCCAACGACTTCCACGCACATGCAATGCGGTGCATGAACATGATTACTAAGTTCTTTTTATTCCTTTTCATACAGCAGGATTGGGAAGCTAAGGTACCTTCCTCATATCAATTTCCACACAGTGATCCATTCTAGGGTCGTCAGTCCTAGGCCATCTCATACGACCATATGGTTTTAGGTTGCTGTAAAGGGCTCGTCACCATCAATGCACGCCTATCATACCTTCGTTACTACTCTAAGGCTCGTCGCCTTAATGCAGTATCCAGGTATGCTCAAGGTCACTACAAAGGGCTCGTCACCAATCAATGTAGGCCGACAGCACGAATACAGTGTCCCATACCACCATAATCGGCTCATGAGTCTGGTGTGCTTACTGGTCACTATGGGGAGGCTCGTCACCCCAGCGTAGGCCAACAGCTCGACCACGGTGTCCCATACCACCATGTCTGGCTCATGAGTCTTAGCGGATCAAGGTACAACAGTTAACAGGATTTCATTTGTAAGTTTGGTACCCTAGATTCAAACAATAACATCCATACATGGTGAACATACATCGGACAATCGGGTTACTTGACGAACTCGACTAGCACGAGCGCACGTTGGGTTGAACGACATAGAGTGCGCAAACACTCCGTGTGGCCAAACCACTGCCGACAACTCTAATACGACTCGGGTTCATCAAATCACGTCCTTTGTGGCGAAAGCAACCTCAGCCACGAACTCAAGGCCGATTACCGATTTCCTGGACTATTTCATAGTCCCAAACACATTCCATTATAACAACTATGCATATACAATTTAGAACAGTAATGGAACAACAATTCAAATCATGTAGTATGTGAGCATTTGAAGAATATCAACTTAACATGGATTTACACATAAGTAATACTTGAAGTTAAACAACAAAGAATGTGACTTGCATGTAGGAAATCATACACACCAATAGGAGAGTTGAGAATCGCTTCTCAACGCCCGCAAATAGGATAATATGTTACACTTTAGACCATTTAGACATTTCTACAAACACTTAGACTACATAGTTCAACATACATGACGTATGTTGGAATACACGCACTTGGACAATTCTTTTTGCCAAGGAGTTGACACACATACAATTAGCACAAGTACACGACAAATAATCATGGCAAACACATGTTCATATTTTATACGTATACGATACTTCCTACATATACATAGAATACACAAATCTCAATATAACACATACATATCAGGAATACAAAATAAACATAGCATTTGGCATGTGAAATTGCACCCACAAAAAGAATAAACCATTAACTGACATTGAAAGCCTTGAAAACCATAACCTATACGAATATAGTCCGCACCTTAAACCAAAAAAAGCACACCGAACTGATTTAGACGATATGTCTTCGTCAACAGCAACTAGATATCCTAAGGCAAGAATAGAAATGAGCTGCATCAACACATAGACTATTCTAAGCTCTAAACAGATTAGGGTTAGATTAACTTACCCAAGAAGGAACTTAGAATCGCCGGAATAACGATTCAAAAGTGATGGTTTAAGGATGTAGAGTAACAGGAAAGAATCTTGAGATGATTCACCAACTCTCTCTCACTTTCTCTCTCTCTTTTCCTCTCTCTTTCTTAGCTAGGGTTAGGAAATTCGTATGGAAAAGAGAGTGAGGGTTTTAAGGTCTTTATATAGGCCTAACATTGAGGAAAATAGCCCCAGGGCCAAGGTATACTTAGGTTATAACCAAATCAGGCCTCTCTCGATCCAACAGAGCACTTCCGGTGGTCTTTTCTCCACGTGCGGTCGGACTTAAGCTCACTGACCATGGATCTAGGTCAGGCTGAGTTTTCATACCGATCGAATTTACAGATCAGCCGTGGCGGACCACTCTCAATTTAACGGTTACCGAAACTCGATCAGGTCCACAAGCATTATGACATGCCTAGGCCATCTTCCCTAATCCGAGGGTGAAATTGCGTCAAAATCTAACGGTCAGATTGCTTAAAATCATCGCACAAGTGACACGACTCAGATTTCATAAAATCATATTTAATTTCTCACCGTTCTCACACTCTTCACTCTGGACTCAATCAAATCGACCCAGGACATCATCTGGACTTGATTTTTGAGGTGATGGTCGAGTCCAACATGGTGACCATAACTGTCTAAGATCATCACTATCGGACTTTTGACGCGCGATCCAGGTCCGATCCAAAGCTTTTAAAAATTCCCAAGAGCAACTAGATTTAGCATTGAATCCTAGATTTCAGAGTAACATAGCGCTAACGATTCTACAGGTTTTGAGTCCTGCAGATTAAATTTAAAGTGATTGATGCTAATTTCACAAGCAATCAAGTTTAATGCTAATTAACCCACAAATAACTTCTAAGGAAAATAGAGGTAGTACTCGGGTCTTAGCACAAAATTTTCTAGGTCATTACACCTTATTTCATGCTTTCGTCTCCATATTGCTCCTCTTTCCAACCCTAAATTCTATTTATGATTGTAATGATGGTTACTTCTTCATCTTTTATTCTATCCTTCCATTAAGATGATCTGATTAATGCCCTGGATGCATTTTCCAAAAATCTTTCTGACGAAATAATCTTCAAATCACTGATAGGAGATTATTATTATTGTATGGGACCAACAGTCCTCCCTAGAATCGAACATGAAGAAATTAGCATGTTGGATCCCCTGTTCCCTAACTATCTGGGTGAAACAATACTGATTTGATTTGAATCTGTCCCAAAGCCATCTAATGGTCTAAAGAATCCATGATCTTGATCGAAACCTCTGCCAGAATGGGACAACTGGTTTGATCGTGTTACTGCTCAATATGAATCATTATGGAGAGATTTTGACATCTATGAATGCATCAAACTCTCGCTATACAACTATCCATCATATCCTGCTCTTCACAAAGCAGCGTCGACATTCTAGAGCCCATCCACCAACACATTCTTCTTCGGATGTGGCCCTATTAGTCCAACAATCTTAGACATTACTACTCATACCCAACTTCTTCCCTTTGATGGGTAATCTTCCCTAGCTTCGCTCAAAAGGAACAAAGACACTTCACCAATAAGGCTGGCAAGGCCTATTCATAATTCATGCAAGTGTACTGCAAACATGAAGGCCAAGTCGAACATGAAGAACATACAACCTTATTATTACTCTGGATCTACTAACATTTACTCCATGTGAATGCCCTCTAGATCACTAATGAATACATTCAACTAGTCAAGGTGCTTGCTAAAGGTCGAAAACTTGCTCTTGTGCCTTTTGTACTCAACCACCTATATAAAGGTATTATAAGATCACCGGCAAAGGTCTGTATCTTGTAGGAGGACCACTATAGCTTTTATGAATATTTCATTCCTCCCTTGTACATGCTCACATTCATTCTGATGTTGTCTATACTTCCTATGATCACCGCATTATTCATTATCCTCGGGATATCCATACATTTTCCAACTACATAGACTCCTTATTTTCTCCTTTCAATAAAAGTAAATTGAAAGTGCTAATATTTTAAGCACATAAGTTGATTGTCAAATTTCATAGACAAAATGTATAGTGTATCGAACTTAAACTCACCACAACATTTCAAGACTAGATCATGATTCAACATCTCAAAATTAGAAGGCTTAGAAGAATTACAAGAGAAGAATATATTGTATGCCAACCTACAAGTAAAGAAGACCTTAGGAAAGACCATAGGTTAAAGTATATCTTACTGGTTTTCTAAGATTTAACTTATTGCAAATTTACATGAAAATTAGGGGTGTTCGGCTAGCCAAACAATGTCTTCGGCCAGCCAAACCAGCTCGAGATCGACCTATGTTAAGTTTCCAATAATGCATGATTTTGATTTCCCGGAATCTTAAGTCAGCCGAAGGTATCTCAGGCTAACCGAAGTTTATCTCGAGCTAGCCTAAGTTTGTTTTTAAAAAAGATCTGGCGATATCTGCTAGCTATCGAAACAAAATCATGAAAATCTGGCTAGCCAAAGGGATTGTTAGGTTGATCGAAGATATAAATCTTTTGCTATAAATAGAGATAATTTCTCAATGTTTCAAAACAAGAAAAAAGACAGAAATTTACTAGAAACAAAATAGAGAAATCTTCTTCTTTTCAAGCTATTTGTATTGTCATTCTAATATTATTTTTGTAGCTTATTCAATTCTTTCTCAAGTCTTGCTGAATTCAAATAGTGAGTGGCCTATACTCAACTTGAGAATAGAGGATTGAATCTGCAACTTTTAGGGTTTTGTTCATTGACAAATCATACATCCTTAGATCATTCTTGGTTGTGAATACATTAGTTCATCTTCATATGATAAAAGAAAGTATCGTGGCATCTACTAAAGCTTCATCTTCAAAGGCTTCATCGATATCTTTGCTTCAACTCATGTCTTCAAGAAAATAAGTTTTTCATTTAAGAAATTACTTACAGTTTAGGTTGATTGAGATTGCCCAAAAAATCTCATTAGGTTGAGGAGTGATAATCTAACACCCTGAATTTCGAGGGTCGAGCAAAGCTTTACTCCCGAGATTCAGAACATCACTTATGTCTTATGGATGATGATATTCAGATTTCTTTCATGTTCATGAGTTAAACATGCATGGGATTATAGTAGACAACACATCATACTACGGATTTAATTAAGTTAAGCAAGTGCAGAATTCTAAACATGTCTGTATAAGTATGCAGATGTTTCACAAGGTTTCTTCCAAAGTATGAGTATGTAACCGGGTTCAATATATACATGTATCATTTCAAAATGAGCAAAATGTAGAAATGTAAATGAGTTCAACTAAGCCTAGATGCCCCAGTAATCCGTACGTAACGGTACGTAGCCTAGATCGGCTCGTCCGAGAGTTGGAAGTAGGAGAATTCCTCCTCCTCATCCAAGAAGTCCTGCTCCATTGCATAGACGTCATCTGTATCTATATCTACATTAGAGTCTAGTTGGTGTTTTAAAACACCGTCCTAGAGTGGGAGTGAGTGATCAACTCAGTGGTTTTATAAGGTAAAAGTTACACATGTTATCAAGTCAATCAAAGTAGTATTGATAAAGCAATCATAACAATTACTTTCTAACTACTCTTTTTAATGCAGGAATGGGGTGCAAGTAATGATGCATGCCCTCACCCAACAATGCTCCTTCAACACGCGACTCCAACCACTTATTTCGTATATTACAATAGTTCCTCAACTGTGCAACTCCAACGCCTTTTTGGTACATCCTAACTAATGTAATGTGATTCATGGTCGTGTTAGCCAAGTAATTAATTAGGCTCATTCATACAGTAAGTTTGGGAAGCTAGGGTACTTCCCTTTTTAATATTGAACCCGAATCGAACATTAGGCATCGGACAACAGCAATGGTCCTACTCCTATGTTCTGGATCCATCTAGGTTTGTTACTCCTAGTTAAATATATACGATAGGTAAGTTGTAAGAAGTTGTGCCCGCAGTCATTACGGGGAGGCTCGTCACCCCAGCGTAGGCCAACAGCACGAACACGGTGTCCCATACCACCATGCCCAGCTCACGAGTCTTAAGGATCATGGTACCATGGTTAAAGTGGATCTTTTCATTGGTGAGGGGTATCTTAAATTCAAGCAGCGCGTCCATACATGGTAAACACACAATAGGTCAATCGGTTCATTAGGCAAGCTCGATTGGCACGAGCGCACGCTGACTTAATCGACATGGAGCGTATAAGTGCCCCTCGTGGCGTAGCTACTGTCGAACATCGTCGTGTGACTCGTATTCATTGAGTTTACCCAAGGTGGCAAGACTAATTTGGCCACCCAAACAAGGACTTTTACCGATTGCCTGGGCTACGTTTGTAGCGTCAATCCTACTCAAATGTGGCTAGCAATCACGTGTAATATTTATCCCAGTATTCAACAAATAATCCATGTAGATTTCTCATGTGGGCATTTCATCAAACACATAGACCATGCTAATACAACATGCATTTATCAATTGATTTCATAGAAGAAAATATACATATGCATAAAACAATGAAGAATCCTACCTTAATACTCGTAGTAAATACAATTCATCAACAATTTCTCATTTAGACAATTTATCAAACACATAGACTATGTTAGTTACAACATATGTTTTATCAATTCTTTATACAAAGAAATCTACATGCTTATGACAATGATGAATCCTAGATTAGTAATCATGACAAATAGTAATCATTTTCTATTGCTCATTTAAACATTTGAACAAACACATAGGGTGCATCATTTATTTATCACAGTTCATAGGTGTATCTCATACAGAAATCAACGTATTTAAGACAATACGATAGCAATCAAGACAGACATAAATCATTAGCTGTCATGAAAACATTGATAAACCGCAACCTAAGCTTTTTTAGTCCGCACCTTTCGTTAGTACGCTCAACTCGGACTCATTCCAAATTCTACGTTTTCTAAAATGAAACGTCGAGCACCTAAATGATGAAACTGGTTAGCTAGGTTGACGAAAAACTATCTGGGAGTTCTACATCGATATTAGGGTTGGTATTTCTTACCTGAAATCGTAACCGAAAGAGGTTTGGTAGTGTAACAGGGCGGTGATTTGGTGCGTGGATTCGTGGGAGAAGATTTCTGCAGCGATCTCCCAAAGTTCTCCTTCTCTCTTTCCTCTTTTCTCCTCTCTCTCCCTCTAGGGTTTGTGAAATTCGTATATGGGAGAGAGAGGGTGAAATGAGGGTTATTTATAGCCCCAGATGTTATGTAAATGGCCCCAGGGCCACTTTATACATTGTTTATACCCTGTGGGCGGCCGTTTCTGACGAACAGGGCTCATAGGGAGGCCCACGACTCATCTATGTCATAGGGTATGCTCCTTGATAGTAGATCCATGCTAGGAAACGATTTCGATGCGGTCGGATAAGCTGATCGACCATGGAGAGCTTGTTTCAGATTAATGGTCTTACGTGTCCAATTGGGGCCACGGTTATACGGATAGGTGCAGGGAAATTTCCTTTTCCCATGAGTGAAGTTTGGTCACAAACTAACGGTCTAAATTTTTCAACTTTGTGTGAGAGCGAACGACCCAATTCACTTAAATTTCAGTTCATTTTCTAAGGATATTCGCATTTCTCACGTTCTTAACTCATAGCTCAAGTTGGGCGTTTCTGGACACTATCTGGGATTGATTCCCGCGATGGTTGTCAAGCCCAGTGTAACGTCTCAGAAAAATCCATACAAGGACCCGAGTACCACCTCAGGCAAAAATTACCCAGGACCAAAACCTTTTAGAAATTAGGTTAATGCTAGCAAGTGCTAAACTAAAGTGCTTATGAAATTAGCACTAATCGCTTTAAATATGATCTGTAAGACTAAAAACGTACAGAATCATTGACGCTACATTACCCTGAAATCTAGAATCCATCTTAAAACCCAGTTGCTCTCGGGAGCACACCGAAACTCCATATCGGACCTGGACCACACGTCAAAAGTCCGATTACCCCGAAACTATACGGATATGACTGCATTACTGGACTTGACGACCCGTCGAAAATCAAGTCTTAATTGTGTCTAAAACTACACAACTTGAGGCTGTAGCGAAGAGTGTGAGAAACGTGAAAATATTTAAAAATAAAAATTTGAATTGAAGTAATCTGGGTTTTAAGATGAAATCTAGAATCCATCTTAAAACCCAGTTGCTCTCGGGAGCACACCGAAACTCCGTATCGGACCTGGACCACACGTCAAAAGTCCGATTACCTCGAAACTATACGGATATGACTGCATTACTGGACTTGACGACCCGTCGAAAATCAAGTCTTAATTATGTCTAAAACTACACAACTTGAGGCTGTAGCGAAGAGTGTGAGAAACGTGAAAATATTTAAAAATAAAAATTCGAATTGAAGTAATCTGAGTCATGTCGCTTGTGGGCCAAATATAAGGATTTAGACCATCAGAATCTGAACCAAATACACCCTTGGATTAGGAGAAATGTCCCTCACATGTCGATGTACTTATGGCCCTGATCGAGTGACCGTGATCGTTGAACTGAAACTGGTCTACCACGACTGATCTGTAAATCCGATCGGGACAAAAACTCAGCCTGACCTAGATCCATGGTCAAGGAGCTTAAGTCCGACCGCACATGGAAAAGGGGCCACCAGAAGTGCTCCGTTGGACTGGAACGGTCCATATTTGGATATAACCTAAGTATACCTTGGCCCTGGGGCCATTCCCATCAAACTTGGGCCTATATAAGGACCTTAAACACCCTCTCTCATACCCCATACGAATTTGATAAAACCCTAGGAGAGAGAGAAGAGAAAAGAGAAGGAAAAAAGAGCGAAAGTGAGAGTGAGAGTTGGAGATTCCTCCTGGGATTCGATCCCATTGCTCCTCGGCCTTAGCTACCGCATCTACATCACTAATCCGGCGTTTTCGACAACGTACTTGGGTAAGAAAACCTAACCCTAATCCAGTTTAGGGTTTCAGATAGTGTAAGTTATGAAATAGCTAATCTAATTTATGCTATAGATTGCCAATCTACCGTAGACAAAGACTTAACTTTAAAACTGAGTTCGTTACGAGTCTACCGGCGAAAGGTGCAGACTATAAACATATAGGTTATGATTTTCAAGGCTTTCAATGTTGGTTAATGGTTTATTACTGATGTGGGTGCAATTTCACATGCCAAATGCGATGTTTGTATTGTGTTTCTGATATATATGAACTATATTGAGATTTGTGTATTCCATGTATATGTAGAAAGTATCGTATACGTATGAAATATGAACATATGTTTGCCATGATTAATTGTCATGTGTTTGTGCTAGTTGTATGTGTAACAACTCCTTGGTGAAAGGATTTGTCCTAATATGTGCTATCACCAACATACGTCATGTATGTTGGAATAAGTAGTCTAAGTGTTTGTAGGAATGTCTGAATGAGCAAGTGTGTAATAAATTGTACTTTATATGGGCGTTGAGAAGAGATTCTCAACTACCTTAACGATGTGTATGATTTCCTCCATGCAACTTATATTCTTTGTCTATTTAACTTAGACACTGCATATGTGTAAATTCATGTTTAAGTTGAAATCCATCAAATGCTCACATGCTTGTATGATTGAAATTGTTGATCCATTACTGTTTTGATTAGCCTGTATAATTATCTATTATAATTGAATGTGTCTGGGACTACGGAATAGTCCAGACAATCGGTAACAGGCACTGAATAGGTGGCTGAGGTTGTCTCGCCACATAGGACGTGTTCGATGAACAAGAGTCGTACCTTGGTTGTTGGCAGTGGTTAGGCCACACGGAGTGCTTACGCACTTCATGTCGATCAACTCAACGTGCGCTTATACTAATCGAGCTCGTTAAGTAACCTGATTGACCCGATGTATGTTCACTATGTACGGACGCTACTACTTGAATCTAAGGTACCAAACTCACCAGTGAAAACCCCTTTAACTTTGGTACCTCGATCCGCTAAGACTCATGAGCCGGGCATGGTGGTATGGGACACCATGGTTGAACTGTCGACCTACGCTGGGGTGACGAGCCTCCCCGTAGTGACCAGTGAGCAACCCAGACTTGTGAGCCAAATACGGTGGTATGGGACACTGTATTTGAGCTGTCGGCCTACACTGATAAGTTGACGAGCCCTTTGTAGTGACCTCGAGCGTACACTAAGACTGCGTAGAGGCAACGAGCCCTTACGTAGCAACAAGAGTACACTAGGTCTGCACTGATAAGGTGACGAGCCCTTTGCACCAACCTAGAACCGTATCATCATATGAGATTTACTAGGACTGACGACCCTAGAATGGATTATTGTTTGGGAATTGATATAAGGGAGGTACCTTAGCTTCCCAATCCTGCTGTATGAAAGGAACTAATAATAACTCGGTAATCACGTTCATTCCATCGCACTGCATGTGCCCCGGGTTGAAGAGCACAGAGGGAAGAAAGCGTGCCGCGACCGTAAGATGGTGTCGCACGAGGGAGTGTAGGGGAGGGCATGCATCATGCTTACATTTTATCCTTGCATTAATAAGAGTATTTTGGAATGTTTGATATGTCTGCTTTATCATTACTGCTTGACGGAATTGATAGCATGTTAACCTTTGCTCTATGATCCCACTGAGTTGATCACTCACTCCCACGTTCTGGGATGGTGTTCTGAACACCCACCAGACTCTGTCTTAGTTGCAGATGATGATGCGACTCAGGAGGCAGAGCCCGATTACTATGATGATCAGGATGAGTTCTCATATATGCAATTCTCCGGTGGTTTCGCTTAAGCCATCCGGATCGATGGGGTTACAGGGTTTATTATTGTAGTTGAACTATTTTGAACTATTACATGTATATGGTGACTCAGTGATGTATTCATACTCTGAAGACCGATCGTGATCCTTTTGACTCATACACGTCTATATACATTTTCCAATCTTCCGCTTGCATTATATGAATTGATCTGGAGTATGAATTACTATTTTGGTATAATCCCACTCATGATTAATGCACTAAAACAGACAACATTTAATCATCATTATCTATGTTGCATAAGTGATGTGTTGGAACTCGTGGGTTGATTTTATGCTTAACCCCTGATTTTCAGGGCGTTACACCCAGCGGGACAGACATCTTCCTATAATTTCGGGGTCATCGGACCCTCGATGTGCGGTTTAGGTCTGTTATCGAGTTTCAATGTACTCCCGAGGGCGACAGGCCCATGGGATTTCTTCTAGGTCTAAAGATGACATTGAGCTAGTAGTATCCCTGGTTCTAGACCTTCCCATTTGTGAAAATGGTGGCCCAAGCTTAATCCACTGATTATTTAGTACTTAACTAAATCTCATCTAAATTATACAACAGGATACGGTCCTTGGGTTGTTCTGCCTGATGTTGTACTCAGGTCTTTGTTCGGATTTTTCTGGGACGTTACAATCTACCCACCTTAAAGAATAATTTCATCCCCAAAATTTGTACCTTTTCATACTCCTCGAGGATTTGTGGGCAATTCTTACGGACCTCAGCTTCCGTCTCCTGAGTAGCCTCCTCCTCGATGTGGTGTGTCCATAACACTTTCACAAGTGGGATGACCTTACTACGCAACACTTGTTATTTCCTATCTAGAACACGCGTTGGTCACAATACATAGGTAGTGTCTTCCCTTGCTTGCACTTTCTCTCACCTGATGATATAAGTAGGGTCGAGAACATACTTTTTCAGTATTGATACATGAAATACGTTGTGTATGCCTGTAAGTGACGTGGGTAAGGCGAGGCAGTACGCCACCACACTCACTCGGTCTAAAATCTGGAACGGACCAATGAAGCTTGGCATGAGTTTCCCTTTTTTGTCAAAATGAAGTACTCCTTTCATTGGAAAAAAATTTAAGAAATACATGGTCCCCAACTTCGAATTTCAACTGTCTCTGTCTTGTATCAGCGTAGCTTTTCTGCCTACTCTAGGCCATAAGGAGACGACGCCTGATAATATCGATCTTCTCTAAGGTCGCCTGAACCAAGTTTGGGCCAACCAAGCTCTTCTCGCCAACTTTCGCCCAACAATGTGGGGCCCGACATGGGCGTCCATACAAGGCTTCGTAAGGAGCCATGCCAATGCTTTTTTGGAAACTGTTGTTATAGGCAAATTCGGCATAAGGGAGACAATCATCCCAGTTGTCCTTGAAGTCAAGTATGCACGCTCGTAACATGATAAATCTTAGTTATAATCAGGTTAATGTGCACCACTCTGCTCCCTAAGTTTATCGGGCAACACCTATAAAGCTTAGTGGCATTTGAAAAGGTTCCTACTGTGGTGATGACTCTCACCCCAATCATAGGGGTAGTGTCTAACACTAATTGCTCGACCACAGAGCATGCTACCGTAGAAACAGTGGACCCGGTGTCCATTAAAAGGAATACAGGTGTACCTTGGACGTGGGCAGTGACTTCAAATGCTAGGGGTACCATAATTGCTGAGTCAGCTGCTTCGACGGCGAGTGCATGTACGCGAGCCTGTTGCGGGCGATTTGGCAACATTGTCATAGGCTGTTGAGGTGGCCTATTTTGGGATATAGGAGGTCAATTGTATGGTTGCGCTGGTGCCACGGATTGCAAAGGAGGGGCTGAAATAGCATGCGGGGGCTAGCGGTTGGCCCTTTGAGGTGGTGTGTAGCCATTGTCCCTCATCTTGGTAAAGCAGAAGGGGTTAGTGTGACCCACTTTACCGCAGTAGGTGCACATGCGATTAGAACGCCTTTGCTGGGCTGAGGGAGCCATCAGTTTGGGAGGTGAGTTCACATGTGACCTCTTGTCGAAAAGTAACCGGGTCTGCAGTTTGGGCTTAGGCCTCGGGCCCATTGACAAGCATGTTCGAGACACTTAATCACCATCCTGCTCAGCTCGCAATGACATGTTCACTAATTCAGCATAGTTGGGGATGCTATCATAACACATCTTGGTGCGGATGTCAGCCTGCAATGCTTCCAAGAATCACCGCATTCTTATTGGCTCATTAGCCAAAATCAAAGGAGCTTATCTAGCTAGCTCCGTGAAACGGTTCTCATATTTTGCCATTGTCATTCCCCCCTGCCTGAGGCAGAGGAATTCACCCTCTTTTTCATTACGATAAGTGAGGGGGAAATATTTCCCATGGAAATATGTTTCGAACCCGTCTCACGTCCACACAAATCCTACAGGAACAGTTCGTAGGACACTGTCCCACCACAGGGTAACCTCCTTCTCAAACATGTATGTAACAAGCTCGACCTATTCCGCTTCAGTACAGTGTAATGACTTCAACATCTTAGATATACGATCCAACTAGTACTCAGCCTCCTCGGGTCTATGAGTACCCGTAAAAGTGGGAGGACAGAGGTGCTGAAAACGCTCAAATAGGCCACATGTGGCCGTTCCCCCAGTGGCTTGCATGGGTTGCATCGACGGAGCCACATTCATATTTTATGCGATGGCCCCTGCTATAGTTGCTAGGACCTGTTGTTGCTGTTGCATCAAGAGCATCATCTACTCTAATCTATCTAGGGGATGGGCTGCCTGAGGTATATGTGGCGCCGATGAAGAAGCATGGTTCTGACCTAGAACCGGTGGTGCACTCAGCATTGGCCCATTTGTGGGGCTGGTGGCTGGTTGTGAATCTGGCATCGTCTCGCTACCTAGACCCAAACTAGGGCCCATTTGGCTATCATTTGAGAGAGGGGCCCTGTCAACCAAATCGCCAGGTGGGAGACGTCCATGTTCCGATTGGTCTTGGGAGGCATTCCTTATATACAACATAAGGTACAACATTTATAAAATCAGAGTGATATCGTACATACATCATCAACTTTTTCCAAACATTCCATGCATTACCAAAACAAAAGAAGCTCCAAGGATTTCATTGAACAAAATTTGTCACAGGTACATATGGTATAACATTACATATACTATGACAGAGAATGCATGATAGCCAACTAAAGCAAAAGGATTCCATCATTTATAACCTCAACTAGTAAATTAAGCCTATCTAAGGCCACTACAAAAAAAGAGTAACTACTAACTACACTATTAATCCTCTGATTCTGGCGAAGGCGGAGGTGCTCCCTTATCTTATATGCAACACAGGAGGGCTTTCAAGTTGCCGGACATCCTCTTGAACTTCTACTTCAAATAGGCCTAGTTTTCCTCGATCTTGGCTAGACGGGTGTCATGGGTAGCCCGATCTTGGCAGTCGTCATGAGCAGTGGGAGGCTCCCAGTCAGAGTCCTGAGTCTCCCTTTCTTCTTCCTATTCCTCTTCCCACCTTCTTCCTCTTCTTCTGTCTCTTCCTCTATCTCATCCCCGAATTCTTCAAGTCGGGCCTGGCGCTGTCTGGGACCTATTTTCATGTTGTTGAGGGTGGTCTCGTTGATGAAATGTATAGGGGTGAGATTTTCCATGTGGAGCTTGAATCTAAAATTGCAGGCAATCTTGCAAACCAGTCGGTCAAATGGGAGGGATGAATCCCCCTGAGTAGATTGCACCGCCTTCACTATCTGAGTCAAGGCAATAGTGGGCAAGCACACCTTCTCTCCCTGTCCAACTCGGTACAGGAAATCCACCATAAATCTAGTGCATTCCATGCAGTTGCTCCATCTAGGATACATGTTATACGTGCATATAGGGTGGAGTAGGCGATAATCGTCCGTCATGTGCGTCGTTCTGAGGTTGTTCTCCTACCTCCACACAATGAGTTGGCTGCAAAGGAAGTGTGTGTGGTGATCTCTCTCCCATCCATCAGTGAGATTCGTCTCACTGGCATGCATAATGCCGGGCTCAACTCCTATAATGCGGACTATCATATCCACATCGACTCTGGCTTCTATTCTTCCCAAAGGTATAATAAACTAGAGAGGATCAAGAGTCGGGTCCTTTATATGAACATAGAAGGTCCGCACGGAGACCTCACTAGCATGTCTTGCCTTCAAACATAGGACCCCATCCATTATCCAGAAGGTGGTCGATCACCAGGTAAATCTCGAACAATTTCTCATCCACATTAGCTTTAAAAATAACTTTATGATAACGGAACTTACCGAGTTCAGTACCTGCCGGTAGCGACCTCTCTATCGGGATTTAGGGGTCAAGGTCCCGCTTTGACCTCCGTTCGGCACTCGAACTTGGCCTGGCACTTGTCTTCTTTTTAGAGCGACTCGGACGACTTGGCCTGGCCTCGTCCGGGGCCGTTCATTTCTTCCCTATAAGGAAAAGGAGCGTAGAAATGGAGAAAATGGTGACCACTATCTCGAAAAGAGCCATGGAGATAGAAAGGTGTATGTGATGGAAGGATCTTAAGAGAATGAGTGGTTTGAGAGCCGTAGATGTTGGATTTGTGCTCAAATGAGCAAGAAAGGAGAAATGCAAAGGATGATTTTAGAGAAATAGAGATGGTGGGGTGTAGGGAATAGGAAATGTAATGAAAAGATGAGATTCATGAGTTTAGAAATGGGGATTTAAGAGTGGAATAGGGTTTGGAGCGGTTTAGGAAGGGTAGAGGGTTTGAAAATGGGCGAAAATGAGGGAAAAAGGGGTGGTAGGGCCATTTAAGGGGACCCCCACACGTGGGAGGGGCCCACACAATCAGGCCGACAGCGGTGCCCCGCCAATCCCGTGGCAACGCCACGCCCTGCTGGAACCAGTGGCAGTGCGCCGCCGATCCGGCGGTGCCACCGTGCTCCGCTGGGGCTTCCGGCAGTGCGCTACTGATTGGGCAATGCCGCTGCGCCCCTTTGGCCATTCCGGTGGTGGCCACCCCTCTCATGTCAGTATTTTTGGCCTGTGGGACCCCTTGAGCCCCACTAAATTCATTGGTTTAAGTTTTAAGTGGGTTGGGTCCACCTATTGCGGTCCAACGAGCATTTATTCGTGCCACCTAGATCCGTCTCAGGTTCGAAATTCATCAATTGATGACTCGAATCCATCGACTAACGGCCCAGAGGCGACTTAGGTCACTACTCATGATCTAAACTCCTTAGAAGCCACATTGCTCTGTCTCGTTTATCGGCGAAACCTTGGAATTCTAGTGTCGTCTCTAAATTCCATCGCCCCCTTCCTAAGTCAGAGTGCGTCATGATAACCTATAACCCCAAGTCTAGTTTAATCTAATTCATGCTCTAATACCAACTTGTAACGCCCCGAATTTCGAAGGTCGAGTAAAGCTCTACTCGCAAGATTCAAAACATCACTTTTGTCTTATGGATGATGATATTCAGATTTCTTTCATGTTCATGAGTTAAGCATGCATGGGATTATATTAGACAACACATCATACTCTGGATTTAATTAAGTTAAGCAAGTGGGGAATTCTAAACATGTCTGTATAAGTATACAGATGTTTCACAAGGTTTCTTCCAGAGTTAGAGTACGTAACCGGGTTCAATGTATACATGTATCATTTCAAAATGAACAAAATGTGGAAATGTAAATGTGTCCAACTAAGCCTAGATGCCCCAGTGACCCTGTGTAATGGTATGTAGCCTAGATTAGCCTGTCCGAGAGTTGAAAGTAGGAGAATTCCTCCTCCTCATCCAAGAAGTCCTGCTCCATTGCATAGACGTCATTTGTAACTACATCTACATTAGAGTCTGGTCGGTGTTTTAAAATACCATCCGAGAGTGGGAGTGAGTGATCAACTCAGTGGTTCTATAAGGCAAAAGTTACACATGTTATCAAGTCAATTAAAGCAGTAATGATAAAGTAATCATAAAAATCACTTCCTAACTACTCTTTTTAATGTAAGAATGGGGTGCAAGTAATGATGCATGTCCTCACCCAACAATGCTCCTTCAACACGTGACTCCGACCGCCTATTTCGCATATCACAACACTTCCTCAACTGTGCAACTTCAATGCTTTTTTGGCACATCCTAACTAATGTAGTGGGATGCATGGTCGTGTTAGCCAAGTGATTAATTAGGCTCATTCATACAATAAGTTTGGGAAGCTAGGGTACCTCCCTTTTTAATATTGATCCCGAATCGAACATTTGGCATTGGACAATAGCAATGGTCTACTCCTATGTTCTGGATCCATCTACGTTCGTCACTCCTAGTTAAATGCATACGATAAGCAAGTTGTAAGAAGTTGTCCTCGCAGTCACTACGGGGAGGCTCGTCACCCCAGCGTAGGCTGACAGCGCGAACACGATGTCCCATACCACCATGCCCGGCTCATGAGTCTTAAGGATCGTACTACCATGGTTAAAGTGGATCTTTACATTGGTGAGGGGTACCTTAGATTCAAGCAGTCGTGTCCATACATGGTAAACACACAATAGGTCAATAGGTTCATTAGGCAAGCTCGATTAGCATGGGCACACGTTGACTTAGTTGACATGGAGCGCATAAGTGCCCCTCGTGGCCTAGCCACTGGTGACCATTGTCGTATGACTCGTATTCATCGAGTTTACCCAAGGTGGGAAGACTAATTCGGCCACCCAAACAAGGACTTTTACCGATTTCCTGGGCTATGTTTGTAGCCTCAATCCTACTCAAATGTGGCTAGCAATCACGTGTAATATTTATCCCAGCATTCAATAAACAATCCATGTGGATTTCTCATGTAGGCATTTCATCTAACACATAGACCATGCTAATACAACATGCATTTATCAATTAATTTCATAGAAGAAAATATACATACACATAAAACAATGAAGAATTCTACCTTAATACTTGTAGTAAATACAATTCATCAACAATTTCTCATTTAGACAATTTATCAAACACAGACTATGTTAGTTACAACATATGTTTTATCAATTCTTTATACAGAGAGATCTACATGCTTATGACAATGATGAATCCTAGATTAGTAATCATGACAAGCACTAATCATTTTCTATTGCTCATTTAAACATTTCAACAAACCCATAGAGTGCATCATTTATTTATCATAGTTCATAGGTGTATCTCATACAGAAATCAATGTATTTAAGACAGTATGGTAGCAATCAAGACAGAAATAAATCATTAGCTATCATGGAAGCATTGATAAACCGTAACCTAAGCATTTATAGTCCAGATTCGGTCCAAATTCTACGTTTCCAAAAATGAAACGTCGGGCACCTAAATGATAAAACTGGTTAGCTAGGTTGATGAAAAACTATCCGGGAGTTCTACATCAATATTAGGGTTGGTATTTCTTACCTGAAATTGTAGCTTAAAGAGGTTTGGTAATGCAACGGGGCAGTGATTAGGTGCGTGGATTCATGGGAGAAGATTTCTGCAGCGATCTCCCAAAGTTCTCCTTCTCTCTTTCCTCTTTTCTCCTCTCTCTCCCTCTAGGGTTTGTGAAATTCATATATGGGAGAGAGAGAGAGAGAGGGTGAAATGAGGGTTATTTATAGCCCCAGATGTGATGCAAATGGCCCCAGGGCCACTTTATACATTGTTTATGCCCTGTGGGTGGCCATTTCTGATGAACAGGGCTCATAGGGAGGCCCACGACTTATCTATGTCATAGGGTACGCTCCCTGATAGTGGATCCATACTAGGATACGATTTCAATGTGGTCGGATAAGCCGATCGACGGTGGAGAGCCTGTCTCAGATCGACGGTCTTACGTGTCCAATCGGGGCCATGGTTATACGGATAGGTGCAGGGAAATTTCCTTTCTCCTTGGGTGAAGTTTGGTCACAAACTAACGGTCCAAATTCTTTAACTTTGTATGAGAGTGAACAACCCAATTCACTTAAGTTTCAGTTCATTTTCTAAGGATATTCACGTTTCTCATACTCTTAACTCACGACTCAAGTTGGGCATTTCTGGACACTATCTGGGCTTGATTCCCGTGATGGTTGTCAAGCCGAGCAAGACAGACAGCTTCCTATAATTTCATGGTCATCGGACCCTCCACATACGGTCTAGGTCCGTTACTGAGTTTCAATGTACTCCCGAGGGCGACAGGCCCTTGGGATTTCTTCTAGGTCTTAAGTTGACATTGAGACAGTGGTATCCCTAGTTCTAGACCTTCCCATTTGTGAAAATGGTGGCCCAAGCTTAATCTACTAATTATTTAGTACCTAACTAAATCCCTTCTAAATTATACAATAGGATGGGGTCCTTGGGTTGTTCTACTTGAGGTTGTACTCGGGTCTTTGTACGGATTTTTTCGGGATATTACAGATAAGCCCATCAAAATCACTTGAGGTTAATTGTGATAGCCTATGAAAATCACATACTATAGGAGGTTGTTGAGGTTAGACTATGAAAACCTTAAATAGAGTGAAAATTACGTGGAGAAGTAATTTTGGTAGTGGAGTAGGTGTGTGTTAACACCGAACCATTATAACTTTGTTTGTGTTATAGTGATTAATAATCTTTTCCTTGTATTTATCATTTTAAAATTTTGAAATCAAGGAAGTCGTGAAATAAGGTTGTCCTACAACTCATGAAATTACGGTAAGACCACTACTATTGAAGTATGGATATGTGTCAAAGTGTCTTAGAGGGGGGTGAATAGGACTTTTTAGAACTTTAATTCTACTAAGCTATAGATTCTACCAATCTAAAAAAAGTTGAGCAAGATTATAACATGAGCATTTAAATTCAAGTTGTAGAGCTGCATTTTATCAAACATGTATTGTGCATAAAGTAACGATCACATAGTCAATATATATGAGCAAATGCAATCATCACAAACACAGCAATATATAGTGGTTCAGCTACGTGCCTACTCCATTCCCAGCTGACACACTCCACCCTAAAGTGTTGGATTACACTATTAAATGGTTTTAAATTAGGCTAACCATAAACCTTCACAACCTACACAAGGTTAGCTAAGGAGTCTACACAAGACAACCTTAAGAGCCTACACAAGGTAATGAGTCCTACACAAGGACAATACTAGGAGCCTACACAAGGAAACTTATGCCTACACAAGACAAACGATCTTACATAAGGACACTACTAGGAGCCTACACAAAGCAATCTATGCCTACACAATGCAACATGTCCTACACTGACACAACATATTCTCCCGTCAGAGGCCTACGAAAGGTCTTAGTAAGTTTGTAAAACAAACTCTAAAACCAGATCCTACATAAGGGGTAGGTCACCTTCGATGTCATCGAATGGCAAGTCGATGCCATTGGGATTTTCACTAAAAAATGCTTGGAGCTTGATGGACAATCTCATTTAATTGTTCGATGTTATCGAAATTTAAAATTTGAAGGAAATTCAATGAAATTGAAGAGTTCAGTTCATTTTATATAAAACACTCTGGACAAGTCTGGTCCATTTTTGATGTAATTGAAGATACCTTCAATATCATTTAGATTTGAATTTCGGTGTCATCAAAGGGAATTCGATGTCATCGAAGAGTCCATGATTTTCTAATAGAATTCTCTGGCATTGGGATTTTCACTAAAAAAAATGTTTGGAGCTTGTTGGATAATCTCATTTAATCGTTCGATGTCATCGAAATTTGAATTTCGATGTCATCGAAGGCAATTCGATGAAATCAAAGAGTTCAAATCATTTTCTATAAAACACACTGGACAAGTTTGGTCCATTTTTTATGTAATCGAACATACCTTCGATATCATCAAAATTTGAATTTTGATGTCATAGAACGGAATTCGATGTCATCGAAGAGTTCATGATTTTCCAATAGAACTCTCTGAACAAGTTAGGTATATGTTCAATGTGATCAAACACACATTCGATGTCATCGAATTTTGAATTTTAATGTCATCGAATGTAGTTCGAATCATCGATTATTTAAGTGATTTTCAACCTAAGCATGCTAGACATATGAGTGCTCATTTTTGATATCATCGAGATAGGTTCGCTGCCATCGAACATGTAAGTTCGATGTCATCAAACCTTGTTCGATATAATTGAGATTTGTTCCAAAATTTTAGTTTAGTTGCCGGACAAAAATGAGTCCTTTTTCGATGTCATCGAAACCTGTTCGATGACTCAAAAGTTGCAGAAAAGTCGTGATTTTTTTCTCAAATGTTCTTGCAACTTGGTTTTCTATTTTTCTAATTTTGCTAAGATGTTTTCCTAGTTAATTTTGGGAATGATTAGAACATTTTTAAGGGGAACAAGACACTTAACCTTTGGAACCCATTTCATTACGGTTCTAGGTTTAAGAGGATCTCTTACTTTTTGTTGTATTTGGGAATTAGAATTTCTCCTTTTTCTAAATACTCCAGTCTTATCCGAGTTGGATTTCAATAACTCTTTAAGTAAGTCCACAATTTTTTTCAGCTAAAGGAGGTTTATTATTCCTTTGATGTTTATAGTAGTTGGCATTATTTTTTACATTAGAGACTTGAAAAGGTTTTGAGTATTTGATGTCATTCCATTTATAGTTTGAATCTTTTAGAGTCTCAGCTTTAGAGTTTGAGGATTCTCCTTTTATAAAGGTAGGAGCATAATCCTTAGATTTCAAAGAGTTATTTTTAACATAACCCAGTCCAGACTTGTCACCACATTGTCTCAATGAGGTTAACAATTTTTCAAGTTTCTGGTCACCAAGAGTATATTTCCAAGTGTCCATTGAACTTTGAAGGGAAGAAACTTCAAGTTTTAACTTCTCATTTTCAGTTTTAAGTTTTTGCAATTCAGAATACTTAAAACTCAAATCTAATTTTATTTTTTCAAAGCAATCAGAAAAATGAGATTTTTCTAAAATAACTTTTTTAAGTTCTAATTGTAGTTTAACATAATTTTCTTTTTGAAATTTCATTTTGACTACAATTTTACAACTCTCTGTATAGGGCATTATAAGCATCTTGAAGATCATCTTCATTTTCAGGGTCACTTGTTAGAGTTTCATAGTCAGGCATATCACAGTTATCTGAAGAAGTGATTTTGGCAATAGTCATAAATGCTTTCAAATCGTTTGCATTTTCCTGGTCTGATTCATCGGATTTAGAATTAGTTTCAGACTCTAACGATTCATCTCAAGTAGATATCATGCCTTTTCTTTTAGATTTATCCTTTTTATCGCATTTAGAAGCCAAATGCCCATATTCAGAACAGTTGAAACATTGAGTGCCTTTATTTTTAGATTTTCAAAATTTTGAATTTCCTTTTCTTTTATCAAATAGTTTTGAAAAATCTATTCTTTTCTTATTTTTGAAAATTCTATAAAAAATTTTTGTCAACAAAGCAATATCATCTTCGTTATCTTCAAAATCATTATATTCCTTTAAATTAGATTTAGAACATTTAAGAGCTATGGACTTGACTTTAGAAGCTTTGAAATTTGGCACATAAGTTTGAAGAGAACCAACTAACTCATCAACCTTCATAACATCTGTATCTCTTAATTCCTGTATAGTAGTAACCTCTGAATTAAACATATCAGGAAATGATCGTAGTATTTTTGCGCAAACCTTGGTTTCATGGAAACTATCTCCAAGACCCCACATGGAATTTACTATGTCATTTAGTTTCGTATAAAAGTCCATAAAAGACTCATTTTCTTATATACATTTTTTCTTAAATTTGGTTGTGAAAATTTGGATTTTAGATTTTTTTACAATAATTGTTCCTTCATGTGTCAATTTGAGAATATTCCATGCTTGTTTCGCTATATTGCAAGAAATGATTATTTTGAATTCATCTAGCGATAGAGCGCAAGTTATTGCATTTAAGGCTTTTGCATTTACACTACTTTCACTTTTCTGAACTGTAGTCTAAAAAGTAAATATGGTTTCTTTCATTGATATGGTTCCATCATCGGCTACTACTTCTATCATAGAAGGATCCATTTAAATATAGTAGCTTGCCACACACTTTCATCTATAGATTTGAGAAAAATCCTCATATTGTCTTTCTAGTATGAATAGTTAGAGCCATCAAAAGAAGGTGGCTTGGTAATTGATAGGCTTTTGAAATTTAACATATTAAAGCTTTGGATCTAGCTCTAGGAGGTAAATCCGAAAAAATAAAAAGAGCAACCTTCTCTGCTACCACTTGAAATGGAGAGTTAGCAATGTCCTAGAGAGGGTTGAATAGGACAATACCAAATAATCGAAACAAGTGTAAATATGAAAATAATAAATATCTCAATTTCTTCAGTATTGAAACCTTGATTACAAATAATTCATAAGACAACCTTCACCTAAAACTTTAGGCAGGATAACCTTATTTTATGAATGTCATTAAAATCAAAACTTCAAACTAGCAAGAGTAAATTAAAGAATTACAACATTAACCACAAAACTGAAATAAAATACATTCAACCACTAAAAATAATAATAGAGCATTCACCACAAGGCATAAGGAATTATAGTGGTTCAGTGCTTAAAAACAACCATTGTTCATAACCCCAAGTGTAGGGCTGCATGTAGTAATAATCTCGGTGAGACCGAGGTCGAATCCACAGGGACTGAACTTGTGTGTCTTCTGAAAGTAACTAGAAGTAGAACTAGAAGAAGATAAAAATCTAAATCTGGAAGTATAGAGAGATTAATTGTGATAAAAGTAATTAAAACTAATGAAATTAAAGGTGGTAACTAAGATGCCAAGGATCCACTTATAGACATTGGGAAGCTACCTTGCATGATTCAAGGACACAACTGGAGTCGGAGTCCTACTTATCCAGTTGGTAAAAAGAGATTTGTCAGATCTGTAAACTTCTCATGGATCTAATCATTTATAGATGAGAGTGGTGAAGATTTGGAAGTGATTCTGTCACTAAGCCATGCTTAGGAGACAAGGTAAACAACATCAATTTACCAAACCCAAAATCAATCATAAGAGAATTGTGAAAGTTAGGGAGGATTCCATCACCCTACCATGCCCATGAGATGATGGTAAACAACAGGATTTTCTAATTTCACAATCTCAATTCAAGAAAAGAAGATATCTCAAGCTATCGTAGATCTATTGTAATTAGAGTCATAACAAATCGTTAGAAACAAAAAATATTCCTTCATAATTAAACTAGAATCCAAGAGAGTTCAAGAAAACATGAATCAAAACAAAGATAACATCCCAATCACACTACAAGCTTTACCTCTTAGCCTTAGCTACGAGGTTTAGCCAACCACAGACATGTTTGAACTAGAATCTCTTAAGAAAAATATAAAAACAACTAAAGAAAAGGAAGAAAAACTCTTGGCGACGGCTTCTCCACGATTTTGCTCCACTCCTCAAACCCTAGATGATTCCTAAGAGTGCCCTGGGGACCCCTATTTATAGTTTTAGGCCTTAAAATTTTGCACCGAGTGAAAATATTCAGAAATCGTCTTAAATTTATACAGTCTGCACACAAATTGCGTAACGTTCGACTAGTCGTGGGCCGTCCTTGACTGGTCATGGGACGTCCTCGATCGGTCTTGGGACATCCTTGACTGGTCAAGCAAGACACTGTTTTAGTTGCTAGAGTTTGATTCAAGCACCTTCGACCAGTCGAGCCAGGACTGGTCGAGCAGAGTTTAGGACTGGTCGAGCGTACAGAGGACTGGTCGAGCCAGAGTAAGGACTGGTCGAGGGTTACGCAAATTCACTTCAAAACACTAATTTTCTTCATTCTTGGGTTGGTTTTCTTGGATCTTTAGTGTGTGCATTCTTCATTCTTGGTTTCATCAGATTCATTCTTAGCTTTGGTGATTCTTGAGCGTTAAATCCATGCTTTTAACATCTTTTTCAATCCAAGCTCTTGAATTCACCTTGCAACACAAAGATTATTAAAATAGAACATTAAGCATTATCATGTTCATAAAACCAAGTAATAATTGGGGTCTAATATGTAATATTTGACCCTCAACAGGCACACCTACTCCACTCCCAAAATTACATCACTCGTAATTTTGGCTTTCACTATAAAAAGGTTTTCACAGGGTCACCTTAATAACCTGATACAATTCTTTGTGATTTCCATGGGCTATCACAATAAAAACCCAAACTGAGATTTTCACAGGCTATCTCAGATAAAACCTCAACTGAGATTTTCACGGGAGATCTCAGAAAAACCTAAACAGAGTTTTAGAAGGTATACTTATCTTCAATCGTAGAAGATGTAGTAAAATTTAATTTTGTTAAACACAAATGCTACTTAATTCAATTCTCTTCGATCTCAAAAAGGAGTATAGTTTACTCTCTTATATTAAACTTAAAAGATCTAAGACTGAGGGGAATTGAATAAACTATTAAAATAAATTATAAATACCAACTAATAGCTTGACAAGAAATTAAGCTTCTCTCTCTCTTGCAGAGGAATTATGATAATTAAATTGTGTAATTCGGAATGAGAGAAAGACTCAATTTATAAGCAAAGAAGTTAGAACTTCAGCTAGCCCAGGATAGGCTTCAACTAGCCCAAGTTCAGCAGATTCTGTTCAACAGATTTTAGATTGTGCGGGATTAGAATTATCCAAAATTCGATTGGCCCGATGTCAAGTTCGACTAGTCGAACATCACATTTTGGCTAGCCGAATTTGCCCTTTGGCTGGCCAAATTCTCGCGAATTCCAAAAATATTAGTTGTTAGAATTTCACCTGAACTTTCTCGGGCTAGCCGAACCAAAACTTGGGCTAGCCAAATTTTTAACAAAAGTTGTTATTTGTTTCGGGCTTGAAGTTGGGCTAGCCGATCCAAAAGTTAGGCTGACTGAATTCTAGGAAAAAACAAATGTAAAAACCCATGATTAAACATTTTTTAAAGCACCTTGTCCTAAGGTCTTTATAGGGTTTATACCACCTGAGATATATCAAATATTTGATTCACTTTAGCTTGAACTTTGTCTCAGAATTCATCTTGAATTTGGGCTTGATCTTTTCTTAAACATAAGCCGATCCTGAGCTTGATGTTCTCTTGAACATAAACCGATATTGAGCTTAATCTTCTCTTGAACATAGACCGATCTTGAAGTTCTATCTTGAAGTGGTTTTGTCTCACGAAATTTGACAACCTATGTGTTTTCAACATCCTAGCACTTACAATCTCCCCCGTTGTTAATTTTGTGACAAAACACATAGTATTGCAAATACGCATTCTGTTACAAGATCAATCATACACATCTTTAACATAAAAGCTGCCACTTGAAGTCTTTGTAGATTGTAATCTTCAGCTCACAACTGATGATGATGCTCAACTGACACTCCTCTTGTGAAATACACATATAGCATTCCATACAAATATAACATCCATACATTCATTCCATACATTTTCTCCTCTATACTATATAGGATTGCATACTAGCATTATATACTAGCCCATCATTCTCTCCCCCCTTTTGTCACAATTTGACAAATGAAGAATAACATAATAATATGAATATCAAAGTATAGAATGAGCATGTGGTAAGAAAACCAGGGTAATCATATGAAATAGTCAACCATATTATCTAAAATAGTCAATTGTCAGCAAGCGCATCATCAAGGCATCTAAAGTATCAAGATAAGTCACAAAATACATTTAAGTGTAGAAGCAACATAAGACAGAAAGATAAATAAATCTAGCTTAATCCGACCCAGAAGAAGATGGAGCAGACATTAAGGGATCATTTAGCCGCAAACTTTGGTTGATGCGATGGAAGTATTTCTTCATGTACTTCATTGTAGACTATTGGGGTTGGGCCAATGAAGCCTGTGATACATGCAAAGACTTCACTTTCTCCTCCAATGCAGATAGTCTCTCATCAAACTGAGAGGGATGGTAGTTGGAATCAGTTGGATCATCTAAATCGTCCAACTCATTAAAAATATCATCCATTGTTGTGTCTTCAGCAGGTTGTGCTTCCTCTTCTTCTTCAGTTTGTTTAGAAAGAGAAGTGAGATTCATCATATTCAGGTTAGATTGTGGAGTTCGAATTCTGGTGCCTCATATGTGGGAACTTGAACGCTATAATGAAAGGAAATGCAAGTCATGAGATGAGTAAAAGAAATCGAACCATGCTTGGGATGCAAGCGAAATTGAATAATGATATAACAAATTAAAGAAGGCAGATAAGCACGAATACCTAATACAAAGAAATAAAAAACTTTAAGCATAAAGGAAGTAAAATCAGTCTTATTCCCAGCTCGAGGATACACATTAGACGTAAAAATTTGATATAAGACGTGGTATTTAGGGAGTATTTGGTTTGTAGGAAGGGCATTACCAAATTTTCATTCAACATTGAAATGACACAATGCTTGATCGATGGTTTGTTTTTCAGAGTTTGACATCTTCTCTGATAATGTGGCGATCGGTATTCCATACCCTGCAGCATTTATATCCATTTTATTATGAATATTTGTTCTATAAATTTAACTGAGAATGACAAATTCTCAAGAGAAACATTATAGAGGGAGGCATACATTCCTTGCACTATGGACCAGTAAGTCATTCCACCCCAACTCAAAATGTGTTCCCATCCAACCTCGGAAAGAATAGGAACTAGACTAAACCTGTCAATGTGATCTAAATTAACAACCTTTTATATGATAATATCTCTCGTGCGAAAGTCCCAAACATATTCTGGATCATCTTCCAGTGATTGTAAAGTTCGAACACTAAGAGAAGTAGATCTAGAAGATGAACCGGCACGATTCTTGCGAACCAATTTCTTGGCTCTACGTTCCATTTGAAAATGCATAAGCAAAATATCAAAGAAAAATAGAAGAAAAAGAGTAGATCAGATTTGAAGCAAAACCCACAAGAAAAAGGGTTTCAAATGAAGAAAAATCTACTTAAATATGTTATTCTAGCAATAGACGACCTAATACATGAAAGAATTTAAAAAATAAATCACTTACAAGTGAGTTTGAAAGATGTGTTAGTCGAATGGGGCACCAGCTAGCTGAGGAAGAATGAGTGGAATGAAATAGATTTAGGGATTTTCTCCTTTTTAAGGCAAACCCTCGCGATCTTCAGCTAGCCCAAGCCCATGCTCGGCTGGTCGAATCACAAAATTTTTTATTTTTTATTTTTTACTTTTATGAATATTTTATTTTCATTTCACGCATTTCATCATTACAAATACACATAAACATAAATGTAAAGAAAAGAAATAAAATAATTATTTTGAAATACATAATCTAATATCATGCTTTAGATTTGAGAACTTAATTTTGTCAAGCGGCAAGTTGCTTCTTGATAGTTTTGTCTTCAACTAATTCTCGAATATAATGGTATTTTATGTCCATATGCTTCATACGAGAATGTCAAATTGGTTTTTTAAAGATATTTATTGCACTAGAATTATCGCAATATAATGTCATCGTATCTTGCGTAATCCCATAGTCAACTAGCATTCTTTTCATCCATATTAGTTGAGCGCAAGCAGTTCCTGCTGTAAAATATTCAGCTTTAGTAGTAGAAAGAGATGAAATTTTGTTTCTTGCTGAGCTAAGATACTAAATAGTTTCCAACATAGAAACATCTACCACTGGTAAATTTTTTGTCATCAACATTTCCTGCCCAATCTGCATCTGTATAGCCTATGTTCACAACCCCAAGTGCAGGGTCGCAATGTAGTAATAACTTGGTGAGAACAAGGTTGAATCCATAGGGAATGGGGAACACGATCTAGAACTAATCTAAGTATAACTTGGTTGGTCTGTATTTCTAATCCAGCGAGATAAAAAGAGTTTTAAATAATAAAGCTAAAAAGACGAAGGATCCAGGAATCCACCTATAGCAATCTCAATATTCAATCTACTTGATTCAATGATAACTTAATTGGAATCGAAGTCCTATCCTATCAAATTAGATGATAGAGCAGTTAAAATAGAATCTGAACTTTCCATTAATTTGGTTCCCAAATATCCATCTAATTGCAATGATGGTAGGGAATTCAATCATCTTACCATGCCCAGGAGATGATGGTGAACAATGACTTCTACACATCACACAATTCCAAAGTCAATAAGATCATATCAAAAGCCTTCACAACATCTACTGTAATTTCAGTCACAATAAATCATAGAAAACTGGAAATGTATCTTAATTCAAACCAAAGCTTAATGGAAGTTTAACATATACTTGAATCAAAGCAAACTAAACATCAAAAGAAACTGCAGGTTTCATCCCTTAGCCTTAGCTAAGAGATTATCCTATGAAAACTAACACCCTAGAAGAAAAACAAAAAGATCTACTAGAACCCATGAAGAAATTGAAGCGGAGGAATGTTGTCAGCACTCCACCTACGCATTCTGTCCTTTTCCAAATCCTAGCAGATGATTTGGAGTATCCTAGGGACTCCTATTTATAGCTGTTAAACTCCAACTTTCACACTAAGTTCGAAAATCCTGCAAACCGCCTTAAATTTACGCACTCCATGTAAACTTTGTGTAACGCCTTTCATGTCATCGAACAGCCTTCAATGTCATCGAACATAAAGTCTTAAGTTGAATCGGATTCGGAAGTCACGCCTTTTCGCATTGCGTAACTCTTCATGTCATCGAAGGGTGTTCGACCAATTGAGAATGTGTCTAGAGTGTTCTAGCGAGTTGCTCTAGAAATCTTTAAAAATCTCGATGTCATCGAACTGCCTTTGATTTCATTGAACTGGTCTTCGAGCAATCGAACGAGGCTTCAATGTCATTGAGAAATCCATCCAATTTGTCTAGCAACCAAACTCAATTTTTATATAATGCTTCGATGTCATCAACCGATGGTCAGTGACATAGACCGTGAAGTTCAGTTCTTTGAATTTCTGCACTTTGCACTTTTGACTTCCTTCCTTCTCCACTTGGTTTCCTTGACTCTTAAGGTCTTGAAATCTTCAATCTTGTCTCCTAAGATCCATCCCTTGCCTTAGTGATTCTTGAGCATTAAATCCATGCTTTTAACATTCTTTTCATTCCAAGCTCTCAGATTCACCTTGCAAGGCAAACATGCATAAATATACCAATTAAGCATTATCATGTTTATAAAACTAAGATATAAACAAGAAAAAATATGCAATGTTTGACACTCAACACACCCTCCAACGAGCATTTTGCTAGTACTAAGCAAAACATGCGAAAGATATTTTGAAAACAATTGGATAATTTTTATGAAATCTAAAAACAATCAAAATTATAGAAATCTAAAATACATTAATGTTGAGAACTGCTTTCTCCTAAACTCTAGTACTTTGTAAATTTCTTAATCAAGTTCAAAGCATTAATTCTATAATTAGAACAATTCTAAACATTGAGTTCCATGGGTGCATAATGAAGTCAAGACTTATCACAATCAAAGGTTCAATTCTTTATTTTCATGATAACATTGATAATCAAAAGAGCATTCAAGATAACCAAAACTTGCCTTACAGTTCAGCATTCTATTCTTCCAGCTTTTGATATTTCCATCGATGGTTTTCACATTATTTCACTCTTTTCTTCTTTTCAATAGTCCTCAATGAACTTTAATAGGTAGACCTTTTCAATGACAACTATTTTTTTGTTGGGTATTACTTCTTTCTTTCTTTGTTTCTTTTTCTTCAATTCTTTTAATTGAACATGATGGACAAATTTCCCACGTTGGTTCCTATCATGCTTAATAATCATCAAGTTAACAATTGAATATCAAACTAAAACTTTGATGTCTAAGTTAGATGTGACAAATGAAATCATGACTCAATCAATGTTTAAAACTTCTCATTAAGAATTAATGACTCAACTTATTTTTGAAATCTATCAAATAACTAAAATCTAAGAGTCATAATTCATTAACATTAAGTATCTTATAATTCTACCATATGGATTAATTTCAAAATCACTTAAATTCACAAAAATATCCAAGAATTTTAAATAATTTTAGCTCAAAAATTTAATAATTTTTCTCAAATTTGAAGAATTTTTTATAGAAAACCAACCCCCAACCTAAAATCTACATTGTCCTCAACGTATAAGCATATGCAATAAGAGTAAAATTGAGAGCAATGATAATCAAGGAAAGTAGATGAAGATTACCTGCAAAGTGAACACGATCTTCCAATAAAATGTGGTTCTAATGTCTAAAATAAACTACAAAAAGAAAACTAATCTTAAGAATGTAATAAAATCCTAATCAAAACCAGGAAAGTAGGGGAAAACTACTCAATCTTGTAGCAAGGTTCCTCCTCCAGCCAATATCTTGATAAATTTCTCAGTAGATTTCTTAACAGGATCATTCAAAAGCCTTTTTTACAATAGGCTTGGACTTCCTGTGTCACGCCCCACACTCGAAAACTGGGATCACAAAATTCCCAATCATTGAATCCGGTGTCGACAGCCTCCGTAGTACCGCATTTTAAGCTCCTAGCGCCCATACACCAGGTTTCGATCCTGGGATCCTACAAGAGGATTTTTCCAACATACATTTATCTCGTAACAAGCATAACCACAAGTTTACCCAAATCACAAAGACAACATTATCATCACATATCCAATAATATAAACATTTGAATACAATGTTGAAAGGGAAAATACATATGTCAAAAATCAAAGCTCCAAAAGTCCGCTAGATGCTCCAAGCTCAACGCTGCTGCGACCTAACGCCACCAGCACACATCTATCATGCATAAGCTTATACAAAGCTTAGAGGGTGGTGAAAGTGTGTGCACAAGACAAGTGCCAAGTATGCAATACAATGCCATAAATCATACAATATCGAAATAAGCAAAAATACTGACAAGATCATGAATCATACGATATCACAGTAAGCGAAAACATATTGGTAAGTCCATAAATACCATTAGCCTTATCCAGGCTATGCGATGCAATGTGGAGACATTGCAAGCTAAATATCATCTACTGAGGATGCAATGCAATACACAAATTCTGACGAGTCCACGAATGTTGTTAACCTCATCAGGTTATGCAATATAGAAGCAAAGCAAAACAAATGCTATGTGCTGAGGATGCAATGCAATATGTGATGCGAATGAAATGACCAAATTAAAGTGTGAAGTCATGATGATAGTACATAATATCGCAGGCTACGGGGTCCACCACAAGCGACTTCTATCCAAACCAGTCCCATACCTAAATTTGGATAGTCAGACTCAATGTGGTAAACTCTTAATCTCAGGTTAGTTGCGCGCCCCAATCAAAATCCTTACCATTATGAAGGTACACAACAATTAGTTGCACACCACTAGCCCGAGTGGATAGTGAATGACTTAATGAATGAGTATCTAAGTCCACATAGCAGTACTGTACATCTCTGGGATCATCACCAGGGTCTAGTACACTTTACATGTAATCGCCGCCCACTGGACGCGCAACCATGCAAGTGGAAGAGACCTCACTATCCACCTGGCCAGTACTCCAATATCTACCTGGCATGTCGATAGCGGACCCATTTATGAGCTAGTCAAACTCAGCTTAACTATGCCCACACCCTCGGGTGGGTAAGGCTACACCCCTCCCAACTGACCACGACATAGTGGGAGACACGGTTTCCTAGTATTCAACACTCAGCCTCTCATGTATCCACTCGGTCTCGATGTTGGAGCGTCTCCTGGCCTCGGAGGTTTAGGGACTTTCACCTACAGACATCCAAAGTGCCCAGATACTTGAACCAAACATTTTTTGTGTCTCATCTGGTCATCCACAACGTGCCTGCGGAGGCTACAGCCATGATGTTAATAGGGCATACAGTAATCACAACACATAATGCAAGATACATGAATCATACAATCCAGTCATGTATTAATCTTGCACATATCGTGCGTTCATGTGAGATAACATCCGCCTATCAGGGAGTCTCATAACAACCTGCCAATGACATATGCAATGATGAACCACATCTCATAACAAACATGTAGATGATGCGTATGAGCACGTATCATGATGCGATGCTGTCACATACTCATAATCGGTATCGACAATTGGCACCAATAATCGGCATCAATAATCATCCTCGATAATCGAAATCATCCTCGAAAATCAGAATTGACCTCGATGATCGGCTGAACAAGGCCTAAGGGAAGGTCACAATGTGGACATTTAACCATCATTGCCCATCAATGTGGACATTTAACCAACATCGCTCCCAAGTAGTTGTAACGTCTCGAAAAAATCCGTATAAAGACCTAAGTATCACCTTAGGTAGGAATCACTAAGGAGTGAATCCTTTAGAAATTAGACAAAAATTAATTAAGTATTAAACTAAATAAATAAGAGAATTAGCTTGAACCATTTTCTATACAAACTGCAAGACCCCAAACCATTAGGATTGCTAACCCAACATTACCTAGAAATCTATGATCAATCTCAAAACCCAGTTGCTCTCGGGAGCACACTGAAACTCATATTGGACCTGGACCATGAGTTAAAATTTTGATTATCATGAAACTATATGATTATGACCGCCTTACTGGGCTTGACAACCATCTTAGGAATCAAATCCAAATAGTATCCAGAAACACATAACTTGAGCCCGGAGCGAAGTGTGTGAGAAATGCGAATATCTTTACAAAATGAACTCAAACTTAAGTGAATTGGGTCGTTCGCTTGCAGGACAAATCTAAGGTTTTAAACTATCAGATTCTGACCCAACTACACCCTTGGATCAAGGAAATTTTTCAATACATGTCAATGTACTTGTGGCCATGATCGAGTGACGGTGGCCGTTGAACTGAAACTAATCCTCCACGGTCGATCTACAAATTCGATCAGACCAAAACTTTAATCCAGAATAGATCCATTGTTAGGGAACTTTCTTTGGACGTATGTAGGAAATGGACCTCCAGATGAGCTCCGTTGGCCCGAAATAGCTACCCTTTGGCTATAACTTAAGTATATTATGGCCCCAGGGCCATTTGCACTTGTTCTGGGCCTGTATAAGGGCCTTAACCCACCCTTCTCTCATTCCATACGAATTTCCTAAACCCTAGGAAAGAGAAGAGAGAAAAGAGGAGGAAAGACTGAGGAGAAGAGAGAGAGTGAGAGATAGTTGCTAGGATTCATTCCCACCACTCCACGTGCTGAATCATTTCTCCTGTGTTGCTATACCATCGAATATAAATCCATTTTTGTGTAAGAAATCCTAACCCTAATCTATTTTAGGAATCTGAATAGAGAAAACGGTGAAATAGCTAACCTATTTCATGATTTAGGTAGCCGTTGTGCCGTATATAAAGGCGTAGTGTACAAACCGAGTTCGTAATCGGCGTATTGGCGAAAGGTGCAGACTATAAACATTTAGGTTATGGTTTTCAAGGCTTTCAATGTCAGTTAATAATTTATAACTGACTTGATTACTGTCACATGTACTTAGATGTGATGTCTTCCGTGTATTACACATATATATGAACTATGTTGAATATAATGCATTCCGTGTGTTTGTTGAAATGTTTGAATGAATATGGAATCATGATTTGTGCTTGCTATGATTATTGATTTAGAATACGTGATTTTTGTATGTGTGACAACTCCTTTGTGAAAGGATTTGCTATAATATATGTTATAATTAATTTATTACATGTATGTTGATATGTGTAGTCGAAGTGTTTGATAAAATGTCTGAATTAGAAGTTATTTGTTGAAATGTATTTAATAAGGATGTTGAGATAGGATTCTCAATTATCATATCTATAGTTATAGTTTCCTTCATGTAACCCATCTTGCTACTACATGATTTATAGATGAAATGCCTATGCATGATAACATGTGCACTATGTGTTTGTTAAAATGCTCAAATGAGATTTACATTAGAATTTTTTATCACATGCCGTTTGACTATCACAGATGAATGCCTATTGTATTTAAGTATGATTGGGACTAATACGTAGTCCAGGCAATTGGTAACGGTTTACGATTAGTGGCTGAACTAGTTTCGATACAACGGATACGTTCGATGAATCCGAGTCGTATAGTGATTATCGACAGTGGTTAGGCCACGAGGAGCGCGTATGCACTTCATGTTGATTAATTCAACATGCACTCATACCAGTCGATCTTGTCAAGTAACCGATTGGCTTAATGTATGTTCACCATGTGTGGACGCTACTGTTTGAATCTAAGGTACCACTTACTAGTGAAAAGCCCGTTTAACCTTGGTATCATGATCCGCTAAGACTCATGAGCTAGACATAGTGGTATGAGACACCGTGTTCGAGCTGTCACCCTATGCTGGGGTGACGAGCCTCCCCGTAGTGTCCATTGAGCAACCCAACTCATGAGCCGGATACAGTGGTATGGGACACTCTATTCGAGATGTCGGCCTATGCTAAGGTGATGAGCCTTTTCGTAGTGACCTCGAGTATAAACTAGCCTACGCTGAGGTGACGAGCCTTTCCGTAGCGACCTGAACTTACCTATCCACTGCTTTTAAATCAGGGGTGATGTTGCCCTATAACTTACCTATCGTATGTGACTAACTAGGATTGACGACCCTAAATGGATCATTGTTTGGGTAAATGATATAAAGGGAGGTACCTTAGCTTTTCGAACCTGCTGTATGAATATGCATAATAAATTACTTGGTTAACATGACCATACACTACATTGCATGTACCTTTGGCGTTGAAGAGCACGTGTCCGGAGTAGTTCATGCTGCGATCGTGAGATGATGTCGTTGAGGGAGTGCAGGTGAGGGCATGCATCATTACAGCATATCATTCCTGCATTAATAAGAGTACTTATGATATGGATGTTGTACTGCTTTATCATTATTACTTGATTGAATTGATAACATGTTAACCTTTTCCTTATAGCTTCACTGAGCTGATTGGTCACTCCCACTCTAGGACGGTGTTTTAAAACACCAACCAGACTCTGTTGTAACTTTAGGTGATGGTGAGGCTTACAAGGTGGAGCCTGACTTTTATGATGATGAGGAGTTCTCCTACGTGCAACTCTCTGGCGGGTCTATGTAGACCTGGAGTTGCATCGACGGGGTTATAGGGACACGGATTAGATGTCATTACATTGTATCATTTTGTAAATTTTGGAACCATACATGTAATTATTTAACCTGGTGACATGTTCATACTCTAGGGGCTTAAAATCACTTATATGCTTTATATATCTATTAAAGTCTTCCGCTTGCGTAATCTAATTATTTCTGGAGTATGATATGTTGTTTAAGTGTAATCTCATTCATGTTTAATACACTAATACGGACAACATTCAATTATCATTATTTATGTTGCATAAGTGATGCGACGGATCTCGGGAGTTGAGCTCTACTTGACCCTTGAAATTTGAGGTGTTACAAGTTGGTATCAGAGCATGATTTGGATTAAATTGGACCTGAATTATGGTAACACGATGCACACTGATGTACTTTGACTTAGGAGGGGGCGATGAAATGTAGAAACAGTCGTAGGATTCCAAGTTTCACCGACGGGCGAAACTGACCATTGAAATCGGACATATATGCATTTGTGATCATGCGGGATGATCCCAATTTCCTTTCAGACCGTCAATCGATGGGTTTAGATGATAATTTAGCATATTCCACACTTAAATGACCAGAACGCGTGAATATGCACGAGATGGGACCCAAAATGTCTCAAATGGACTCGGGGGGCCAAATGACGCAAATCAGGGGGACCAAAGTGGACCTCGCACATTTTTGGCACCCTGTGGGGGATGTCATCGCCCCTAGGATGATGCCATCACCCTAGGTCTAGTGGACCGCGATGACATCGCGCCTACCGCGAGGCCTCGCGGTTTGGGCACAGTGGGCTGGTCGGGCCGCAGTGGGCCGCGTCGGGCTGATGGTGTACATGCGTGTGGGGCTCACGAAACACATGTGGGACCACCCTATATGTCCCTTTTTACTTCATTCTCCCATTTCCAAGTTTTTCAACCCCTCCAACTCTTAAAAATATGATTTTTCTCTCTTAAATCTTCTTCTTCTTCATCACTACATACCCACCTCCCACCACTCCTTTCAAACCCATCTCCTATCTCCCTCATTCCCACCCATTTGAGCACACAAACCCTCCTTTGTGTCTCAAAAATCTCAAAGTCCACCGATCCATCATATCGCTTCATCTTATTTCACTCTCATAACTCTTTTCGAGCTCGTGGCTGCTATCTTCTCTCTCTCCATGCTTCTTTCCCTCATGGGAAATAAGAGGACTTCCACAGATGAAGCTGGGCCTAGCTGCCCAACCCATCCAAGGAAGAAATCGGGTGCCAAAGTAAGTACAAGCGCCGCATGAGAGTAGAGGATGAAGCGGGATCTCGATCCCCAAACTCTGCTCGAAAGGGCCCTACCGCCGGGCATCGCACATGGTAGATTCCAGGGTCGTAGAGTTCTCTGTGAAGCACACGTGGACGAAAAACTATTTGGGCTATATCCGGCGATGGACCTCCTGTTGGACGCTGGATGGGGCCCCATATTTGAAGGCAAGTCACGTGTGTGTGAGAGCACCGTCTGAGCCTTATACGCCCACATACGGGACCCATCGCTGGAGCCTTTACAGTTCACTGTTCCCGTGACAAGATGGAAAGCCATAGTTGATGTTGGTGTGATAGCTCAGATTATGGGGATGGAGCGTGGTGAGGTTCATGTAGTGAGAAGAGTCTCAGGAGTGTGCGTGAAAGAGATCGTCATACATAATTTCTTTGCAGCTGACTGATCCACTGGAATTGAGGCAACTGCCTCCCAGTGACCAAGATGACTCATGACTTCCACCTACTCCACCACATATTCACACATAATGTGTATCCTAGGTGGAGTAATCACTCCGAATGCACATGTTTGATGGTGGACTTCCTATACAGGGCTGGGCAGGGAGACAAGATGTGCCTGCCTACATTTGTCCTACTACAGATAGTCCAGACTACACTCTCCTAGGACTGACATTTCACTCCCATTTGACCAACTCATATGTAAGCTTGGCCGGGAGTTCGGCTACCGACTTGACATAAAGCTTATGTCGATCCACTACATTAATGATGCTATGCTCAACAACATGGGATTTGGACCACGGCAATGTCAAGCCCAACTCGATAGGAGTGAGGATAAGACGGGAAGTGAAGAGGAAGAAAGTGATGAAGAAGAGGATGAAAATGAGATAGAGGAAGGAAGCGAGGAAGAGGGAGAGCAGGAAGAGGCAGAAGACTTTGGTGAGGGCTCTCCACTTGCTACACATGAGCACCACTGTGATTAGGCTGCTTTAGAAGTCCGCTTGGCTCAGATTAAGGAGGGCCAAGTCACCTTGAGACATGAGGTCAGAGAGACTCGGGCCGAACTTGAAGAGAATAGGGCCTTCATGAAACAGAAATTTAAGAAGGTGTCTCGCACCTTGAAGGCTCTCCTGTACTGTATGCAGGATAAGGCCGCTCCCTACCATCACTAGATTCAGATGACTAGTCCTATGTTGTAGTCGTCTTTAGGTTTTCTTTGCTTTCTTATTTTCTATATTATGGCCTTGATAAGCTTAGTAGTAGGATAGAGTTGTTGGCGTGTTTTAGTGTTTAAAGCTTTGTTAGATTAGCTCACATACATCTTCTGTCATGATCCATGTAAGACTACATCTCATGTATTATGACAATTTTGGTTAAATGAAATGCATGCAACTCCTTTTGCTATGAAATGTGTAGAATGCTTGAGTTATTGAGTGTTGTTATGCAAAATCATACATATGTTGCACCCTATGTTGTATATAGGGAATGCCACCTAAGGCCACTCGGAGTATGGTACGTCTTACACTTAGTAAATCGATTGACGGGGCACCTCCCCTAAGCGATAGCCACACGGACCCTAGTTTGGGCTCGAATCACGAGACTATGTCGGATTCTCAGCCGGCTACTGGCCCCACAAATGGGCTGACACCTTCTACACCACCGATTTTAGGACAGAACCGTGCGTCTTCATCGACGCCTCACATGCATCAGGCTCCTCCTCCTGATAGGTTGGAGCAGATGATGCTCCTTATGCAGCAGCAGTAGTAGATTTGGACCACCATCACTGGGGCCCTTGCCCAGAACATGAATGTGGTTCTACCTGCACCACCTGTACACCTTGCTGGAAACCTGAATGCCAGTGGCCTATTCGAGCGATTCCAGCACTTTTGACCTCCTACTTTTGTGGGTACTCAAAGACCCAAGGAGGCTGAATATTAGCTTAACCGCATCTCTAAGATCCTTAAGCCATTGCACTGCACTAAGGTAGAGCAGGTTGAGTTGGTCACATACATGTTTGAGAAGGAGGCTAGTCTCTGGTAGGACAACATTCTACGGACAGTGCTCACTGAGTATGTTTGGACATGGGAAGCTTTCGAGACCTGCTTCCATGAGAAGTACTTCCCCCTCACGTACCGTAATGAGAAGGAGAGTGATTTCCTTCACCTTTGTCAAGGAGGAATGACTATGGTCGAGTATAAAAATAGATTCACGAAGCTTGCCAGATATGCTCCCTTGATATTGGTAGATGAGCCGATGCAAATGCGGCGATTTTCTGATGGTCTATGACCTGAGATATGTACGAAGATGTGTTGTGCTAGCATTCCCAACTATGCTGAGCTAGCGAACATGTATTTGTGAGCTGAGCAGGATGGGAACAGACTATCTTATTCACACGTACTCGGGGGTCTGAGGCCTCAACCAGATTTGCCGGTCAGGTTGTTCCTCGGTAAGAGGCCACGCGCAGATTCACCTCCCAGACTTACGACACACCGACTCAGCTAAGGCGAGCAGACTTGTGATGTACTTACTGCAAGAGGTCAGGCCACACTGAAACTTACTGTTTCACCAAGATGAGGGACATCGGCTTCATGCCTCCTCAGAAGATCAACCGTCAATTACCTCAGGTCATCTCAGCTCCACCTCTACGATCAGCACCACTGCACCTCGATTTAGGCCACCTCAACGACCTATGGCACCGCAGCCGAACCGTACTTAACAGGCACGAGTACATGCGCTTATAGCTGAAGTGTCTGAGTCAGCAGCTACAGTGCCTATAGCCTTCGAGGTCACTGCCCACATCCAAGGTACACCCATATTCCTATTAGTGGACACTGGGTCCATTATTTTGATGATATCATGTTCTACGGTCAAGCGCTTAGGGCTGAATACTACCCCTATGGTTGGGGTGAGAGTTATCGCAGTAGCAGGAACTTTTACAAATCCCACTAAGTTGTGTGAGAGTTACTTGATAGATTTAGGGAGCAGGAAGATATGTATTGACCTGATTGTCACCATGATATACCATTACGACATCATCCTTGGCATGGATTGGCTTACTAAAATGAGGGCCAAGATCAACTTCGAGACCCGACTGGTGACGACACACAGACCCGAAAACACGACCTTCACATTCCCCGTTCAGGCCAGTTGCCCCTTCCGGGTTCTTTGTTATTCTGCCTTATTGAAAGATCATAATGGTCCGACACTTGGAAACACGCCCGTGGTCAAGGACTTCTGGGAAGTGTTTAAGATGATACCTATATTACCTCCCCGGCGTGAGATCGACTTTACTATCGATCTTGTGCCTGGTGTGACACCCATTTCCTTACCCACGTATCGCATGCCTCCATGTAAGATGGAGAAATTGAGGAGACAGATTGATGACCTATTGGACTTAGGTTTTATAGGGCCTAGCGTGTCTCCTTGGGGAGCACCCATGCTATTTTTAAAGAAGAAAGATGGATCGCTGTGATTGTGTATTGATTATCGTAGATTGAACCAAGTGACCGTGAAGAACAAGTATCATTTACCCAGGATAGACGATCTATTCGATCAATTGAAAGGGGCACAGTATTTTTCAAAGATCGACTTGTAGTCAGGGTATCACCAGTTGCCCGTCAGGGATGAAGATGTGCAGAAGACAACATTCAGAACCAGCTTTGGGCACTACAAGTTCCTAGTGATGTCATTTGGACTCACAAATGCACCCGCCATGTTCATGGACTTTATGAACCGGGTGTTTCATCCTTATCTATATCAATTCATCATCGTATTTATAGACGATATCCTAATATACTCTAAGAGTCGGGAAGATCATGGGGAGCACCTGCGAGCAGTCTTTGATACTCTCAAGAAGAACCAGTTGTTCGCTTAGTACAAGAAGTGTGACTTCCGAAAAGAAGAAGTCAAGTTCCTGGGACATGTGGTGTCCAAGGAAGGAATAGCTATGGACCTTGCTAAGGTGACCTCAGTTCAGGACTGGGAGTAGCCTGGTTCGGTTATTAAAGTGAGGAGTTTCCTTGGCCTGGCAGGTTACTATCGTCATTTCATTAGAGAATTTTCTAAGATAGCCAGCCTATTGTCTCAACTCACTCGGAAAGATCTCAAGTCTGCCTGGAATGAGAAGGCAGAAGCAGCCTTTCAGGAACTGAAGGACAAGTTGACATCCACACCTGTGTTATTATTGCTAGAGAAGGGGGTCAAATATATGATATACATCAATGCGTCTCGTGTTGGGTTGGGTTGTGTTCTGATGCAGAAGGACAAAGTGATTGCCTATGCATCGCGACAGTTGAGGAAGCATAAGGAAAACTACCTTATGCACGATCTAGAGTTAGCGGCCGTCATCTTTACATTAAAGCTTTGGAGACATTACTTCTATGGAGAGGATTTTAGGTTCTTTCGAGACTACAAGAGCCTCATATACATATTCACACAGAGAGACTTGAACATAAGGCAACGACGATGGATGGAAACCTTGAAGGACTTCAAGTTTGAGGTTTCCTACCATCCCGACAAGACCAACCTTGTGGCAGATGCGTTGAGCTGCAAGAAGATGATAACATTTGCAGCTTCGCTGATGATAGAGGAGTGGAACATGGTCGAATTTGTGTGAGACTTTGAGTAGAAACTTACAGTAGAGGAGCCGTTCGAGAGCGTCGCACATATTCGTGTACAACCACTTATCGATGACCGAATCATAGTGGCTCAGGGGGAAGATGAATGGTTAGTAGAGTTGAGAAAGCGAGCTAGTGATGATGAAGACTTTGAATGGAGAGTTGGTACAGATGGGGGTTTACGTTATCGCGGCCGCCTATGCGTCCCAAATCTTTATGACTTGAGAAGAGAAGTTCTCGAAGCTGCTCACAATTTGAAGATAGTGATGCATCCTGGTAGTACGAAGATGTATCGAGATATGAAGCGTTCGTACTGGTGGGACAACATGAAGGCCCACATTGCGGACTATGTATCCCGTTGTCTCACGTGCCAGCAGGTCAAGGCTGAACATCGCCGACCTCCTAGTTTACTTCAGCCCATGCCCATAGCTAAATGGAAATGGGATTTCATATCTATGGATTTCATTTCAGGGTTACCGAAGACGAGGAAGGGAAATGACTCCATTTGGGTGATTGTGGACCGGTTGATGAAATCGGCTCATTTCCTCCCGATTAAAATCTCAAACTCAGCAGATGATTTGGCCAGGCTGTACATCAAGGAGATAGTACGTCTGTATGGAGTTCCTATGGAGATTGTGTCGGACTAAAACACACAATTCACATCTATCTTCTGAACTCGTATTTATGAAGTAATGGGTGTGAAACTGAAGTTCAGTACTGCGTTCCACCCACAAATGGATGGGCAGATGGAATGGGTGAATCAGGTGTTGAAAGATATGATACGCGCTTGTGTGATTGATTTCAAGGACAATTGGGATGACTGTCTTCTTTATGCTGAGTTCACTTATAACAACAGTTTTCAAGAAAGTATTGGCATGGCTCCCTACGAGGCCTTGTATGGGCACCACTGTCAAGCACCACATTGCTGGGCAGAGGTTGGCAAGAAGAGTTTGATAGGCCCAGATTTAGTGCAGGCGACCTCAGAGAAGATCGACATTATCAGGCGTCGACTTCAGGCAGCACAGAGTAGACAGAAGAGTTACACCGATATGAGGCGGCGACCGCTAGAGTTTAAGGTTAGGGACCATGTGTTCCTAAAGGTTTCCCCAATGAAGGGAGTCCTTCAATTTGGCAAGAAAGGGAAACTCACACCGAGATTCATTGGCCCAATCCAAATACTAGATCGAGTGGGTGTGGTAGCGTACCGCCTTGCTTTGCCCACACCACTCACAAGCGTGCACAACGTATTTCATGTATCAATGCTGAAGAAATACGTTCCTGACCCTTCGCACATTATCAAATGGGAGCAGGTACAGTTGAGTGAAGATGCTACTTATGTACTGCGACTGATGCGTATCTTAGACAGGAAGGAACAGGTGTGGCGCAGTAAAGTTATTCCACTTGTGAAGGTACTGTGGACACACCACACTGAGGAGGAGGCTATTTGGGAAATAGAAGCCGAGGTCCGCAAGAACTACCCTAAGATTCTTGAGGAATACGAAAATATACTAATTTCAAGGATGAAATTCTTCTTTAAGGGGGGTAGATTATAACGTCTCGAAAAAATCTGTACAAAGATCCGAGTATCACCTCAGGCAGGAATCACTAAGGACCGAATCCTTTAGAAATTAGATGAAAATTAATTAAGTACTAAACTAAATAAATCAAAGAATTAGTTTGAACCATTTTTTATACGAACTGCAAGACCCAAAACCATTAGGATTGCTAACCCAACATAACCTAGAAACCTAGGATCAATCTCAAATCTCAGTTGCTCTCGGGAGCACATTGAAACTTCGTATTGGACCTGAACCACGCGTCGAAAGTCCGATTACCGCGAAACTATATGATTATGACCACATTTCTGGGCTTGACAACCATCTCGGGAATCAAGTCCAAATAGTATCCAGAAACGTACAACTTGAGCCTTGAGCAAAGTATGTGAGAAACGCAAATATCTTTAAAAAATGAACTCAAACTTAAGTGAATTGGGCCGTTCACTTGCAGGACAAATCTAAGGTTTCAGACCATCAGATTTTGACCTAACTATACCCTTGGATCAGAGAAATTTTTCAACACATGTCAGTGTACTTGTGGCCCTAATCGAGTGATGGTGGCCGTTAAAATGAAACTGGTCCTCCACAGTCGATCTACAAATCTGATCGGACTGAAACTTTAACTTGGCATAGATCCATTGTCAGGGAACTTTCTGGACCGTATGCAAGAAATAGACCTCCAGATGAGCTCCGTTGGCTCAAAACAGCCACCCTTTGGCTATAACCTAAGTATACCATGGCTCTAGGGCCATTTGCACCCGTTTTGGGCATATATAAGGGCCTTAACCCACCACTCTCTCATTCCATACGAATTTCCTAAACCCTAGGAAAGAGAAGAGAGAAAAAGAGGAGGAAAGAGTGAGGAGAAGAGAGAGATATTGAGAGAATACGTGATTTGTGCTTGCCATGATTATTGATTGAGAATACGTGATTGTTGTATGTGTGACAACTCCTTTGTGAAAGGATTTACTGTAATATATGTTATAATCAATTTATTATATGTATGTTGATATGTGTAGTCGAAGTGTTTGATAAAATGTCTAAATTAGAAGTTATTTATTGAAATGTATTTAATAAGTGTGCTGAGATAGGATTCTCAATTACCGTATCTATAGTTATAATTTCCTTCACGTAATCTATCTCACTACTACGTGATTTATAGATGAAATGCCTATGTATGATAACATGTGCACTATGTGTTTGTTAAAATGTTCAAATGAGATTTACATTTGAATTATTTGTCACATGCTGTATAACTATCACTGATGAATGCCTACTGTATTTGAGTATGATTGGGACTAATACGTAGTCCAGGCAATTGGTAATGGCTTACAATCAGTGGATGAACTAGTTTCGCCACAACGGATACGTTCGATGAATCTGAGTCGTACGGTGATTATCGAGAGTGTTTAGGCCACGAGGAGTGCGTATGCACACCATATTGATTAATTCAACGTGCGCTCGTACCAGTCGAGCTTGTCAAGTAACCCGATTAGCCCAATATTTGTTCACCATGTATGGACACTACTACTTGAATCTAAGGTACCACTTACTAGTGAAAAGCCTGTTTAATCTTGGTACCACGATCCGTTAAGACTCATGAGCCGGGTATGGTGGTATGGGACACTATGGTCGAGCTATCGGCCTATGCTAGGGTGATGAGCCTGCCCGTAGTGTCCATTGAGTAACTCAAACTCATGAGCCGGATATAGTAGTATGGGACACTGTATTCGAGTTGTTGGCCTACACTAAGGTGATGAGTCTTTCCGTAGTGACCTTGAGTATAAACTAGGCCTACGCTGAGGTGACGAGCCTCTCCATAGAGACTTGAACTTGCCTATCTACTGCTTTTAAATCAAGGGTGATGTTTCCCTATAACTTGCCTATCGTATGTGACTAACTAGGATTGACGACCCTAAACGGATCATTGTTTGGGTAAATGATATAAAGGGAGGTACCTTAGCTTCCCGAACCTGCTGTTGAATATGCCTAATAAATCACTCAGTTAACATGACTATGCACAGCATTGCATGTGCCTTTAGTGTTGAAGAGCACGTGTCCGGAGTGGTTCATGCCGCGATCATGAGATGATGTCGCTGAGGGAGTGCAGGCGAGGGCATGCATCATTACAGCATATCATTCCTGCATTAACAAGAGTACTTAGGACATGGATGTTGTACTGCTTTATCATTACTGCTTGATTGAATTAATAACATGTTAACCTTTGCCTTATAGCTCCACTGAGTTGATCACTCACTCCCACTCTGGGATGGTGTTTTAAAACACCAACCAGACTCTATTGTAGCTTCAGGTGATGGCAAGGCTTATGAGGTGGAGCCTGACTTTTATGATGACGAGGAGGAGTTCTCCTACATGCAACTCTCTAGCGGGTCTATGTAGACTTGGAGTTGCGTTGACGGGGTTACAGGGACACGGATTAGATGTTATTACAATGTATCATTTTGTAAATTTTGGAACCATACATGTAATTATTTAACCTGGTGACATGTTCATACTCTAGGGACTTACAATCACTTATATGCTTTATATATCTATCACAATCTTCCGCTTGCGTAATCTAATTATTTCTGGAGTATGATATGTTATTTTAGTGTAATCACATTCATGTTTAATGAACTAATACGGACAACATTCAATCATCATTATTTATGTTGCATAAGTGATGCGACAAATCTCGGGAATTGAGCTCTGCTTGACCCTCGAAATTTAGGGCGTTACAGCAGTGGCCCACATAAACATCATTACATACATTATAGTGAAATCACACATTACATCGGTCTGTACATTCATCATATTGGGCCTCACTCATTAACCTCATGTACATCACAACGGGCTGTAATACATGGGCCCCATATAGGTCAAATGGGCCGTAATATATGAGTTGAAAAATACATCTCATTAGGCCTTACTAAATGGGCCGAAAGTGCATCACAATGGGCCTTACCAAATGGGCTGAAAATACATCACAATAGGCCACAACCTATGGGCCCCAAATACATCATAATGGGCTACGACCCATAGGCCTCAATATACATCAAGTGGGCCGCATCAATGGCCGCACCAATGGTCCTCATATACAATGAGTGGGCTACATTAATGGGCCGCACCAATGGGCCTCATATACACAACAGGTGGGCCCTACTCACGGGCCTTAGATACATAGCATGTGGGCCCTATACATGGGTCTTATAAACATCAAATGGGCCATGTATCTGGGCCTTGAATACATCAAATGAGTCACGCATCATGGGCCTAATACATATCACAATGGGTCTTGCCCATAGGCTATGAATACATCACAATGGGCCTTACCCATAGGCCTCGAATACATCACAATGGGACTTGCCCACGGGCCTCAGATTCAAGCAGGTGGGCCCCATCTTATGGACCTTAAATACAAGGAAGGTGGGGCCTATCAGATGGGCCTCAAATACAAGGCAGATGGGCCCTATCACATGGCCCTCAAATATACATCATGATGGGCCTCATGGATGGGCCACACTATTGGGCCTCAAGTGGGCTTGGACCACACAAAAAACATTTCAATGATTGTAGGTGTAACATGTGTATCACTGTACACTATCATTCCATGGGGCACATGGCCCACTGAGGATGATCAGCACTGTCCAAACATTGTCCAGGTAAATCAGCACCATCCAAACATTGTCTATGTAAATCAACACTAACTAAACATTGTCAATATAAATCAGCACCATTTAAACGTTGTCTATGTAAATTAGCACCGTCCAACCATTGTCCACGTAAATCAGCACCATCCAAACATTATCCAGCACCGTCCAAACATTGTCCAGCACCGTCCAACACAATTTGGATGGAGTGGATGAAATAAATACATCATGGGGGTCCCGTGCTGGTGAAATAGATGGACGGCTTGGAGAAATACATGCATCACAGTGGACCCTTGAGATGGACGGTTGGAATGAAGCATAAGCATAATGGTAGGGTCCGCGTCCCTTACTGGATGGATGGAGTGGATATAAAACAATTAAATCAAGGTGGGTCCCACCAAATTTGCTGACGTTAAAACATCAGCTATATAACTGGTGTAGCTGTACACCAACCATTCAGCTCCCTGCATAGGTGGGTTCGACGTAAGGCCTACCACGTATATTTATTTTTTTATTATTATTATATATTTACATATTTTTGTTATTTTTATTTTATTTTTAACAAAATAAGGCCAACATCCAGGGATCTAGCATCCAGACCTTGGACGCTGGATGGTGTGGATTTACATACATCACGGTGGGTCCCACACACATGGCCCACCAGAATTTGGATCTGCCTCACGTCTAAATGGATGGTAAGGAGAATACATATATCAAGTGGCTGCCACACATGTGGCCAACCAGAGATTTAGATTTGCTGCGTTGCAGTCTCAAGCCATAGGACGAGCTCACCAAATGAATGGACAATTTGGATGTAACACATCCCTCACGATGGGGCCCACCGTCCAGTAAGTGGACGACTGCGATAAAATACATAAATCAAGGTGCCCCACGTGCTGGACAACACTTAGGTGGTTACCACCATCTAGGGCATCTGGATGGTGTGGATTAACGTATACATCACGTCGGTCCACACAGGTGGACGGTGTGGATCAACATCAAGGTGGGCCATACACACACACACACACACACTAGGTGGCCCACGCACCTCATCATAAAAATGAAAGAAGAGAAGGAAAGAGGAAGAAACATGTGAAGGGGAGGGACCCCACCATTATGGGCCCTCCCTATACAATATACAATGCATACATCAAGATGGGTCCCACCATAAGTGGGCCCTTAAATCATCAAATCAAAACAAAATCACCCACTATTCTTGCTTCTTCTTGGGCTCCTCCTCATATTAGCTCCAATGGGACATGATTCAATGGTTGTGTAATGCCCTAAATTTTGAGGGTCGAGCAAAGCTCTACTCTTGAGATCCAGCACATCACTTATGCAACATGGATAATGATGTTCAGATTTCGTCCATATTAATGAGTTAAACATGAGTGGGATTATACCAAAATAGCATATCATACTCCAGATATAATTAAATTAAGCAAGCGGAAGTTTGAAGCATATGTATTTAAATATGAAAGTATTTCACAAACTCCAGAGTATGAGTATGTAACCGGGCTGAATATATACCTGTGTTGTTTCAAAATATATAAAATGTGGAAGTGTAATATGTTTAACTAAGCCAATATCCCTGTAGTCTCTGCCTGTTGGTATGAGATCTACATAAACCAGCCCGAGAGCTGAACATAGGAGAACTCTTCCTCCTCATCCATGAAGTCCTGCTCTGTTGCAGAGACATCATCAATACCTGCATCTAAACCAGAGTCTGGTTGGTGTTTTAAAGCATCATCCCAGGGTGGGAGTCAGTGATCAACTCAGTGGTACTATAAGGCAAAGGTTAACATGTTATCAAGTCAATCAAGCAGTAATGATAAAGCAACGTAACAATCACTTCCTAACTACTCTTGTTAATGCAAGAATGGAGTGCAAATAATGATGTATGCCCTCGCACAAAGCTCCTTCAAAAGTGACTCCGACATCTAATTTTGCGTATGTCAACACTTCCTAAAGTGCAACTTCCTCGCCAAAAGCACATCCTAACTAATGCAATGCGATGCATGGTCGTGTTAGCCGAGTACTTACTTAAGTTTATTCATACAGTAGGTTTGGAAAGCTAAAGTACCTCCCTTTTTATCATTAACCCGAACCGAATGATCCATCCAGGGTCATCAATCCTAGTTAATCACATACAATAAGTAAGTTGTAGCGCATCACTCCTAATGAAAAGAAGTCATTAGGAAAATTCAAAGTTTATATTCGCGGTCACTATGGGAGGCTCATCACCTCAGCGTAGGCCGATAGCTCGAACACGGTGTCCTATACCACCATGTCTGGCTCACGAGTCTAGGTTGCTCACTGGTCACTACAGGGAGGCTCGTCAACCTAGTGTGGGTCGACAGCTCGACCACGGTGTCCCATACCATTATGCCCGGCTCATGAGTCTTAGCGGATCATGGTACCATGGTTAAAGTGGACCTTTATATTGGAAATGGGCACCTTAGATTCAAGCAGTGGTGTCCAAACATGGTAAACACACAATAGGCTAATCGATTTATTTGGGAAGTTTGATTGGTACGAGCACACGCTGACTTAATCGACATGGAGCGCATAAGCACCCTTGTGGCCTAACCACTGTCGACAATCGTTGTGCGACCCAGATTTATCGAACATATCCATTGTGGCGAGACTAGTTTGACCACCCGAATAAGGACAGTTACCGATTGCCTGGGCTACGTTGTAGCCCCAATCTTACTCAAATGCAATAAGTAAATACATGTGATAATCATGTCATCATTTAACAAACAATCTAAATAAATTCCTCATTTGAGCATTTCATCAAACACATTGATCATATTACCTAACACTTGCATTTTATCCATAAATCGCATAGAGGCAAATAAGATTACAAGAAGGAGATTATACATATGAATAAGGTAATTGAGAATCCTATCTTAATACTCTTAATAAATACAAATCATCAACAATTTATCAAATACTTAGGCTACACTTCACCAAATATATAGACTAGATTAGTTATAACATCTATTATGACAATTCCTTACACAAAGAGGTCATCATGCATATGACAAACATGAATCCTAGATTAGTAGTCATGGTAAGCACAAATCACATTTGCATGTTCATTCAAACATTTCAATAAACACATGAGATGCATCTTTTTTTCAACATAGTTCATACATGTGTAATATATCGAAAATGGCGTATTTAAGACAATATGACAGTAATTAAGTTAGACATAAATCATTAGCTAACATTGAAAGCATTGATAACCATAACCTAAACTTTTATAATCCGCGCCTTTCATCGAAATACTCGATTCGGACTTGGTTCGAATTCTATGTTCCCGAAAACAGAACGTCGGGCACCTAAATGGTGAAATTAGTTAGCTAGGTTGATAAATAACCATTCTGGATATCAACTACAGTATTAAGGTTAGGATTTCTTACCCAAATCGTAGCTGAAACCAATCGTGTAGTGAAATGGGAAGGTGATTCAGTACATGGAGTAGTGGGAGAGAATCACGGCAACGATCTCCTAAGATTTCTCTTCTCTCCTTACTCCTTTCTCTTCTTTTCTCTCTTCTCACTCCTAAGGTTTGGAGAAATTCGTATGAGAGAGAGGTGGGGTGGTATAAGGGCTATATATAGGCCCAAAAGTGATGTAAATTACCCCAGGGCCCTGGTATACTTAAGTTATATCTAAAGGGCGATTGTTTCTGACAAACGGGGCTTATAGGTCTACTACTCACCTACGTCATAGGGTAAGTTCCCTGACAATGGATCTATGCCAGGATGTAATTTTGGTGCGATCGAATAAGTCGAATGACCGTAGAGGACCTGTATCAAATCAACAGTCAAACTTGCTTAATCAAGGCCACAAGTATACGGATATGTGCAGAAAAATTTCCCTTTCCCATGGGTGAAGTCTGGTCAGAAACTGACGGTCTAAAATCTTTAATTTTGTGTGTGAGAAAATGGCCCAATTCACTTAAGTTTCAATACATTTTCTAAAGATATTCGCGTTTCTCACACACGTCACTCAGGGTTCAAGTTGTGCATTTCTAAACACTATCTAAGCTCGATTCCTATAGTTGCGCGATGGTTGTCAAGCCTAGTAGGACGGACATAATCATATAGTTTCGCGATCATCGGATTCTTGACGTGCGGTCTAGGTTCGATACGGGGTTTCAATGTGCTCTCGAGAGTGACATGCTCTGGGGATTTTTTCTAAGTCTTTATGTAGTGTTGAGTCAGTGGTATTAATGGTTTTAGGTCTTCTCATTTGTGGAAATGGTGACTCATGTTTAATTCACCAATTATCTAGTTTAGTACTTAACTAATTTTTGCCTAAATTACAATGAGATATGGTCCTTAGGTATTTCTGCCTGAGGTGGTACTCGGGTCTTTGTATGGATTTTTTCGAGACGCTATAGGTTGAGATTGATTATAGAGGGTGTGATTGGGTGGAAGGAAGTGGGCCACACCTAACTTTCTCCTCTCATGGAGCTTGAACGATTGCTGCTTGGAGAATGAGAGAGAGAATGAGAGGTGATGGGAGAGAAGTGATGGGAGAGAGGGATGGTGAGTGATGGATGGGTGTACTTAGTTGTAAGAGAAAGTTGACTTTAGGAAGGGTGGTTGTACTTAGGGATAGGTGTGAGTGATGGGAGTGATGTGTACTTGATTGATGTGATTGATGGGATTGATGTGATGTTCTCTTGGATTTTACAAATGCGCCGCGTTTTCTTCAAACTAAACGCGGGCCCACATGTCCTGGCCGGGGTATTGCCCTGGCATGTGAGATGTGGTAAGGGTACAAGTTTCAAGTCAAGCTAACTCTGATGTATGGGACAAGACTCAAGACGCGCAAATGCCGATAACAGATTGCGGGTCACCGGAATTTGACCGGGAAGACCGCGGAAGCCTACGGAACCGTACGGGCTAGGATACGGGTCTTACAGCTTTGCCCTCCTAATAAAAATTTTGTCCTCGAAATTTAAATCATAATACAACCAATACAGAACTCACAAAGGAAGGGAAATCCTATCACTATATATAATCATCAAACACCTAAGAGATGGGGACAATGCCACGAATCTTAGCCTGTTACTCCCAAAATGCCTCATCGGCACTACGATGACCCCACTAATCTTTGAATCCCGAATTATAAATGATCAAAAATGGAATACTATGCAACCTCACAATCTCAACGGCAGGGAGCTATATCAGAAAATTTCTAATTTATCTGAACTCGGGGATCAACCATTCTAAGTTCTCAACAATCATAGAGTGAAGGGTAGCTATTAGTAGATATGTAATGTTATCCTCAGGTATTCCTAAGTTATGCTCTGATACAATCTTCCATCACGCCTCAAACTCAGAAACCGGGCTCACAAAATTTTCGATCGCCGAATCTGGTTCCAACAACCTCCGTAGTACCCCATTATCGGCTCCCAATGCCCATACACCAGGATCCGATCCTCGGATCCTACAAGGAGGATTTTTCCAACGTACATTTATCTCGTAGCAATCATAACCATAAGTTTACCTAAATTACAAAGACAACATCATCATCACATATCTACTAAAATAAACATTTGAATACAATGCTGAAAGGTAAAATACGTATGTAAAAAATCAAAGCTCCAAAAGTCCGCTGCATGCTCCAAGCTCAACACTGCTGCAACCTAATGCCACTTGTATGCATCTATCATGCATAAGCTTATAGAAAGCTTAGAGGGTGGTGAAAGTGTGCGCATAAGGTAATTGCTAAGTATGCAATACAATGTCATAAATCATATAATATCGAAATAAGCAGAAATACTAATAAGATCATGAATCATACGATATCAGAGTAAACGGAATCATACTGGTAAGTCCATAAATACCACCAGCCTTATCCAGGATATGCGATGCAATGAAGAGACATAGTGTAAGACCCGTATCCTAGCCCATACTGTTCTGTAAGCTTCTGCGGTCTTCCTGATCGAATTTCGGTGACCCGTGACTTATAATTGATGTTTGCACGTGAACCTAAGTCGCATGTCTCATCAATCAATCAATCACCTCATATCAAGCACAAGAGCAACCCCAAAGTCAACTCTCTCCCTCTCTCTCTTACACACCTATACATGTCAAGTATAACTATCACCTCACATCCATCACTCACATCCATCACCTCTCCCTTACAACCACCCTTCTCTCTTTCTCAACACAAATTCCAAGCAACACCAAAGAGGTGCACGTCCAAGTAATTTCAAGAGAGAAAAGTGTGTTGTGTGGCCCACTTCCTCTTCCAAGATCCATCATCTTAGCCCTTCATTTCTCATCATCTTTCATCAAAGAGGGACACAAGGAGCTCAGCGTTCCATCAGACCAAGAAGATTGAACGGTGGGCATTTTTATAGTTCTAGATTTCATTCTTTTGATGATGGGCCAAGTGAGGCCTACCGATTGATGGTATGGATCTCACTTCGGACCCTAGATGTGGTCGATCGCCCACTATGATTCTCATGATCATTCCATGATGGGGCCAATCTCCATGGACCCCATCATGATGTTTAATTTCTAGTTTGAAAGAGGTCATCTAGACCTTCCATTTTGGTGGAGAAGGAATCTCCACTGTTGATCTTTGATTTGGTGGGCCCACATGTATTCGGACCCACTTGAAGTATGATTGAGTGCATGGAAAGGGAGGGTCGATAGTGTCGGGGTCCCTCCATCACTTGATCTTCCTTCTTTCTCTCTTTCTCTCTACCTCTCTTTTTTCATTTTTCTTTGTGTGATAATGTGGCCGTGTGGCCCCCTTGGATGGACCCCACCTTGGTGTATGTCTTATCCACACCATTCGTGCATATGGTGGCTCACCTGGATAACACGTCTGAAGGTGGGGCCCACCTTAATATGTGTTGTATCCAAAACCGTCCAGCGTCCCTGGACGCTGGATGTCAATAAAGTGTGACTGACGGTGTGGTGTACCGTCCAGTGAAATAAAAATATCAGTTTGATTCCAAGACTTAGGGTCGACTGCTCATACAGGCCCTAACTTCATGTATGGATTTAATCCACACCGTCCATTCCATCCCCCAGCTCATTTTAGGCGATGAGCCGAAAAAGAAGCTAATCCGATTATCAAGTGGGCCATAACATAGAAAATAGTAGTTTTTACTATTAAAATTCACTTTGATGTTTATATATACCAAAACACATTGAATATTAGGCTTATTTAGGCTGTCTTGAGCCATAGAATCCAATGGTTAGGTCGGATTCTCCGGATGCAGGGCCCACCTACGAAAAACTGTAAAAGAATCCATTTTAAAAAAACAACAAGCAGCAGGTGTTGTTGCTGACGTCCAGAGGACGCGCAGACGTGAAGAAGGGTAGGGACGTGGGTCTCATGTATAGGCCCCACCGTGAGGTGTGTTAGACATCAACACCATGTATTTGGTAGGCCCCCTTAGGGCAGAGAGCCACCCTAAAAATCAGCCACATGTGGAACTTAGGTGGCCCACACAGCGGGAAACAGTGAGGGATTAAACGTCTACCATTAAAACCCTTTTGGGTTGTCACAGAAGTTTTGGATCATTATGAAATTTATTTTTTCCTCTTTATTCAGGTTGACCTTGGTAACAGATTGGATGACAGATAAACATTATGGTGGGTGCCACGTGGGACCCACTGATGTAAGTGTTTTACTCACATCATCCCTGCGTGTGGAGGTGGGACGGCTGGTGTACCTCACTCCATCTACATAGCTACTGTAGTGGCGTCACCAAGTTCCATGAGTCCCACCTGTTTCATCCATGCCGTCCATATATGGGACCCACCATGATGCATGTATTGCATCCAAACCGTCTAACCATTTTGAAAGCTCATTTCAAGGCTCGAGACTAAAAATAAGATAGATATAGGATCAGGTGGACCCACCATCAATGTGGACAGTGACATCCTCCGTTCAAACTTCTAAGGGCCATAGTAGTTTCCAATAAAGTCGATATTTATTTTCACTTCATATATCACTATGTTAACTTATGAATAGGTTGGATCTCAAATACATCACGGCGGGCCACACCATGATGTGTCCAGCCCTTTGATAAGGTGGACCACACCGTAAAGAAATAGTGGGATTTGAAAATCTACCATTAAAACCCTTTGGGGCCATGGAAGTTTTGGATCAATATGGGATTTGTTTTCCCTCTTAATCCAAGTCCTTAAAACCTTATGATTAGATTGGGTGGAAAATAAACTTTATGGTAGGCCCTGTGATTTGTTTAACAGTGAGAATTATTATCCCCACTACTATTTGAGGTATGGTCCAAATGATCCTTCAATATAATTCTTTTTTGGATGTGAGGAGGCCCATCTTGATGTATTTGTGGCCCATCCGTTAAGGCCAACCTTAATATATATGAGGCCCATTGTTAAGGCCCACCTTGATGTGTATGGGGCCCGTTGTTGAGGCCCACCTTGATATATATGAGGCCCATGTGATACAACCCATTTGATGTATTTGAGGCCCACGGGATAGGGCCCATTGTGATGGAATTGCGAGCCCAGATGGAGAGGCCCAATGTGATGTACACAAGGTCCATATGATGGGGCCCACCTGCTTGAATCTGAGGCCCATGGGCAAGGCCCATTATGATGTATTCATGGCCTACAAGCAAGGCCCATTGTGATATGTATTAGGCCCATTAGTGCGGCCCATTGATGTAGCCTAATTGATGTATATGTAGCCCATTGGTGCGGCCCATGGACACGGTCCACTTGATGTATAGAAGCCCATTGGTGTGGCCTGTGGATGCGATCCACTTGATGTATTTGATGGCCCATGGGTTTAGGCCCAATGTGATGTATATAGGGGCCACAAGTGAGGCCCAATGAGATGTATGTGGGGCCTTTATATGCAGCCCAACTTGATGTATGTTAGGCCTATGCGAGCGATCCATTGCGATGTATATTAGACCCATGTGATGCGGCCCATTGTAATCTATTCGAGGCCCTTGGGCAAGGCCCATTGTGACGTATTTGTGGCCTATGGACAAGGCCCATTGTAATGTATTCAAGGCCTATGGTTAAGGCCCAATGCGATGTACATATGGCCCATTGGTTAGATGTCCACATTGATGGGCAATGATGGTTGAAAGTCCTCATTGTGACCTCCCCTTAGGCCCTTGGTTAGGCCAATTGTCAATTCTGATTATCGAGGCTGATTGTTGAGGCCAATTCCGATTGTCGAGGTCGAGTATCGAGGCTGATTCCGATTGTCGAGGCCAATTCTGATTATCAATTCCGAATGTCGAGGCCAATTTTGATTGTTGAGGCCGAGTATCGAGGCCGATTCTAATTTGTCGAGGCCGATTCTGATTGTCGAGGCCGAGTATCAAGCCGATTTTGATTGTCGAGGCTAAGTATCGAGGCCGATTTCGATTGTCAAGGCTAATTGTATAAGCCGATTTCGATTATCACGGCCGAGTATTGAGGCCGATTCTGAATTGTTGAGGTCAATTGATGCAGCGCAATTGATGTATATGAAGCCCAATGATGCAGCCCGTGGACGCGGTCCTCTTAATGTATATAAGGCCCATTGGTGCGGCCCGTGGATGCGATCGACTTGATGTATTTGATGGCCCATGGGTTAAGGCCCAATGTGATATATATAAGGGCCACAAGTGAGGCCCAATGAGACTTATGTGGGGCCTTTGTATGGGGCTGAACTTAATGTATATGAAGTCCATTGCTGCGGCCTGACTTGATGTATGTTAGGCCCGTGTGAGCGATCCATTGAGATGTATATTAGACCCATGTGATGCAGCCCATTGTAATGTATTCGAGGCCCTTGGGCAAGGCCCATTGTGACGTATTCATGGCCTATGGGCAAGGCCCATTGTGATGTATTTGAGGCCTATGGTTGAGGCCCAATGCGATGTACGTATGGCCCGTTACGTTGTGTATGAATCACTTGTATGGGCCACTCCTTGGAAGTAATGTTGGTTAGATGTCCACATTGATGGGCAATGATGGTTGAAAGTCCTCATTGTGACCTCCCCTTAGGCCCTTGGTTAGGCCGATTATCGAGGACAATTTTGATTATCGATTCTGAATGTCGAGGTCGAGTATCGAGGCCGATTCCAATTATCAAGGCCAATTCTGATTGTCAATTTCGAATGTCGAGGCCGAGTGTCGAGGCCGATTTCGATTGTCGAGGCCAAGTGTCAAGGCCGATTCCGATTTATTGAGGCTGATTGTATAGGCCGATTCCGATTGTCGAGGCCGAGTATCGAGGCCGATTTCAATTGTCAAGGCCAATTGTATAGGCCGATTTCGATTGTCAAGGCCGATTCTGATTTTTCAAGGCCGATTGTATATGCTGATTCTGATTATTGAGGCTGATTCTGATTGTCAAGGCCGAGTATTGAGGCCAATTCTGATTGTCGAGGCCGATTGTATAGGCCGATTCCGATTGTCGAGGCCAAGTATCGAGGTCGATTCTGATTGTCGAGGCTGATTCCGAGTCGATTCTGATTGTTGAGGCCGATTTCAATTGTCGAGGCCAATTTCGATTGCTAAGGCCGATTGTCAAGACCTATATGATGTATATGCAGCCCTTGTTTAAGGCCTAATGTTATGAATATGAGGTCTATGTGATGAGGCCCATTTTGATGCATTTGAGGGCCAGGCGATGGAGTCCATTATGATGTATATTATGCCCATGTGAGAGGCCCATCATGATGTGTATTAAGCTCTTGAATGAGGCCCATAGTGTTGTATATTAGGTCATTGTGTGAGGCTATTGATCCACTATATATTAGGCTCTATGTGGTTCATTCCTTGGGGGCAATGTTGGTTAAATGTCCACATTGTCGAGGCCGATTGTTGGTGCTGGTTATTGATACCGATTATGAGTATGTGATAGCATAACATCATGATACATGCCCATATGCACCATCTGCATGTTTATTGTGAGATGTGATTGACCCTTGCATATGTCATAGTACAGATGGTTTATAAGACTCCCTGATAGGTGGAGTTATCCTACATAAGGGCATGGTATCCGCAGGATTGATGCATGATTGGGCTACATGACTCATGCATCTTGTATTGTGTGATTGTGATTACTGTACGCCCTAGCGACATCAGGGCTATGACCTCCACAGGTATGTCATGGATGGCCAGATGGGACACCAAAAATGTTTGGTTCGAGCATCTGTGCACTTTGGATGTCCATGGGTGAAAGTCCCTAAACCTCCGAGGCCAGGGGACGCCCCAACGTCTAGACCAAGTGGATACATGAGCGCCCGAGTGCCGAATACCAGTAGGTCAAGTCTCCCACTGTGTCGTGGTCGGTTGGGAGGGGGTGTGGCCTTATCCGCCCAAGTGAGGGGGCTATAAGTAAGGCTGAGTTTGACTAACTCACAAATGGGTCCGCTATTGATGAGTTGGGTAGGCATTGGTATACTACTGGCAGGCGAGTAGTGAGGTCTTTTCCACTGGCTGTGTTATGCGGCCGGCTAGGGCGGTGGCTAGCTTAAAGTATACTAAACCCCAGTGATGATCCCATAGATGTACAGTACTGATTTGTGGACTGATTGGGCAGGAGTTGTATACTGAGCATTATACTTATTTATTCATCCATTCACTATCCACTCAGGTTGGTGGTGCACAACTAATTATTATATGTACTTTCGCATGGCCAGGATTTTGGTTGGGCGCGCGACTAACCTGAGATTAGGACTTTACCACATTGAGTCTGACTATCCAAATTTAGGTATAAGACTGGTTTGGATAGAAGTCCCTTGTGATGGACCCTACAGCCTACGATACTACGTACTATTATCCTGACTTCACACTCTAGCTTGGTCATTTCATTCACATCGCATATTGCACTACATCCACATGCATATGACATTTTGGGTTGCTATGTTTCTGCACTTATATGGCCTAGACAGACTTAGCAGGATTTGTTTATTGTATTGTACCCTCGGTATCTGATATTTGGCTCTTTATGACTCCTCATTTGCATAGCTGATCAGTATTACGTACTCTGATATTGTATGACTCATTGACTTGTTAGTATTTTCGCTTACTCTGTTATCATATGATTCATGATCTTGCCAGTATCTCCGACATTGTATTGCATTGAATACTTGACACTTATCTTGTGCACACACTTTCACCACCCTCTAAGCTTTCTAGAAGCTTATGCACAATAGATGCATACAGGTGACGTTAGGTTACAGCAACATCGAGCATGGAGTGTGCAACGGTCTTCTAGAGCTTTGATTTCGATATATATATATTTCCCTTTCAACATTGTATTCAAATGTTTGTATTAGTGGATATGTGATGATGATGTTGCCTTTGTGATTTAGGTAAACATGTGGTTATGCTTATTATGAGACAAATGTACGTTGGAAAATCCTCCTTGTAGGATCTCAGGATCAGAATCTGGCGTATGCACGCTGGGAGCTGAGAATGGGGTACTACGGAGGCTATCGGCACTGGATTCGGCGATCGGGAATTTTGTGAGCCCGATTTTCGGGTTTGGGGCATGACACATAGTAAGCTAAATATCATCTATTAAGGATGCAATGCAATATATAAATCCTGACGAGTCCACGAATGTCGTCAACCTCATCATGTTATGCAATACAAAAGCAAAGTAAAACAAATGCTATGTGCTGAGGATGCAATGCAATATACGATGCAAATGAAATGACCAAACTGAAGTGTGAAGTCGGGATGATAGTACGTAGTATCGCAGGCTACAGGGTCCACCACAAGGGACTTCTATCCAAATAAGTCCCATACCTAAATTTGGATAGTCAGACTCAATGTAGTAAACTCCTGATCTCAAGTTAGTCGCGCACCCCAACTGAAATCCTTACCATTACGAAGGTATACAACAATTAGTTACGCACAACCAACCCGAGTGGATAGTAAATGAATGAATGAGTATGCAACTCCTGCTCAATAAGTCCACATATCAGTACTATACATCTCTGGGATCATCACCGGGGTCTGGTACACTTTACATGCAATCGCCGCCCACTGGACGCGCAATCATGCAAGTGGAAGAGACCTCACTATCCGCCTAGCCAATAGTCAGCTAATATCTACCCGGTATGTCGATAGAGGACCTATTTACGAGCTGGTCGAACTCAGCCTAGTTATGCCCACTAACCTCGGGCGGGTAAGGCCACACCTCCTCCTAACCGACCACGACACAGTGGGAGATGCCGCCCCCTGGTATTCGGTACTTAGGAGCTCATTTATCCACTCGGTCTCGACGTTGGGGTGTCTCCTGGCCTCAGAGGTTTAGGGACTTTCATCCACGGACATCCAAAGTGCCCAGATGCTCGAGCCAAACATTTTCAGTGTCCCATCTGGTCATCCATGACATGCCTGCAGAGGTTACAGCCCTGATGTCACTAGGGCGTACAGTAATCACAATACACAATGCAAGATGCATGAATCATACAATCCAGTCATGCATCATGCCTGCGCATACCGTGCGCTCATGTGAGATAACCTCCACCTATCAGGGAGTCTCATAACAACCTGCCTAATGACATATGTAATGGTCAACCACATCTCATAACAAACATGCAGATGATGCATATGGGCATGTATATGGTGCTATGCTGTCACATACTCATAATCGATATCGACAATCGGCATCGATAATCGGGCTCAACAACCAGAATCATCCTCGAAAATCAGAATTGACGTCGATGATCGCCCTAATAAGGCCTTAGGGACAGTCATAATGTGGACATTTAACCATTATTGCCCATCAATGTGGACATTTAACCAACATCATTCCTAAGCAGTGACCCACATAAACATCTTTACATGCATTATAGTGAAATCACACATTAAATCGGTCCATACATTCATCACATTGGGCCTCACTCATGGACCTCATGTACATCACAATGGGTCGTAATACATGGACCTCATATAGGTTAAATGAGCCGCAATATATGGGCTGGAAAATACATCTCATTGGGCCTTACTAAATGGGCCGAAAATACATCGAAATGGGCCTTACCAAATGGTCCAAAAATACATCACAATAGGCCATGACCCATGGGCCACAAATACATCATAATGGGCTACGACCCATGGGCCTCAATATACATCAAGAGGGCTGCATCAATGGCCGCACCAATGGTCCTCATATACAATGAGTGGGCCGCATTAATGGGCTGCACCAATGGGCCTCATATACAGAACAGGTGGGCCCTGCTCATAGGCCTCAAATACATAACATGTGGGCCCTACACATGGGTCTCATATGCATCAAATGGGCCACGTATCTGGGCCTTGAATACACTAAATGGGCCACGCGTCATGGGCCTAATACATCTCACAATGGGCCTTGCCCATAGGCCTTGAATACATCACAATGGGCCTTGTCCATAGGTCTCGAATACATCACAATGGGCCTTGCTCATGGGCCTCAGATTCAAGCAGGTGGGTCCTATCATATGGGCCTTGAATATATGGCCAGTGGGCCCTATCACATGGTCCTCAAATACAAGGCAGATGGGCCCTATCAATGGGCCTCAAATATACATCATGATGGGCCTCAAGTGGGCTTGGACCACTAAAAATCATTTCAATAGTTGTGGGTGTAACATGTGTATCACTGTACACTATCATTCCATGAGGCACATGGCTAACTGATGATGATCAGCACTGTCCAAACATTGTCCAGGTAAATCAGCACCATCCAAACATTGTCTATGTAAATCAGCATCGACCAAACATTGTCTATGTATATCAGCACCATCCAAACATTGTCTATGTAAATCAGCACTGTCCAACCATTGTCCACGTAAATCTGCGGTGTCCAAACATTGGACAGCACCGTCCAAACATCGTCTAGAACCATCCAGCACAATCTGGATGGCGTGGATGAAATAAATACATCATGGGGGTCCCGTGCTAGTGAAACAGATGGACAGCTTGGAGAAATACAAGCATCACGGTGGACCCTTGAGATGGACGGTTGGAATGAAGCATAAGCATCAAGGTGGGGTCTACGTCCCTTACTGGATGGATGGAGTGGATATAAAACAATTACATCAAGGTGGGTCCCACCGAATTTTCTGATGTCAAAACGTCAGCTATATAGCTGGTGTAGCCGTACACCAGCCAATCAGCTCCCTGCATAGGTGGGTTCCACATAGGGCCCACCACATATATTTATTTTATTATTATTATTATATATTTATATATTTTTTTTATTTTTAACAAAATAAGTCAGCATCCAGGGATCCAGCATTTAACCCTGAATGCTGGACGGTGTGGATTTACATACATCATGGTGGGTCCCACACACTTGGCCTACCAAAATTTGGATCTGCCTCACGTCCAGATGGACGGTGAGGAGAATACATATATCAAGGTGGCTGCCTGTGAGACCCGTATCCTAGACCATACCGTTCTATTGGCTTTCGCAGTCCTCCTGGTTGAATTTTAGCAACCCGCGACCTGTAATCGGCATTTGCGCACGATCCTAAGCCGAGTCTTTCAAACCGAAGTCAGCTTGATTCAAAACTTATACCCTAGTGACCATGCCATCACTGCGGTTCCAACGCCGTGACTCGCGCACCGATCTGATACCTAGGCCAATAGATGTGGGACCGTGTTCATTTTGAGGAAAACGCCGCGCATACCAAATTCCGAGAGAATCTCTACCCAAATATGTCACATCAATCAATCAATCAATCAATCACTTCAACCAAGTACACACCCTATCACAAGTACAAGTCAAGTACAAGCAACCCATCTCTCTCTCATTCCCAAAGTCAACTCTCTCTCTCTCTCCACCCATCCCTTCCATACACCTATCACCTATCCCTTCCTTACACCTATCACCCATCCCATCCCTTTTCACCCATCACTTCTCTCTCCTTCTCATTTTCTCTCTTCACTCCCAAGTAACCCAAGACCCAACATATGAACTTCCTAAGCTCCCATGAAGAAGATTTAGTATGGCCCACTTCCTACCATCTTATCTCCCATCTCAACTATCAGAACTTCATCATCTTCCGTTAAGATCGAAGCCAAGGAGACTAACTTTCTTAGGAGAAGAGAAGAAGAAGACGGTGGGTGATCTTGGACCTACATTTTTACTTTTTTTTTATTTAAGGCCCACTTGTTATGGGACCCACTTGATGTATGCATTGTATAAGAGAGGGGCCCATAGTGGCGGGGTCCCTCCATCTCACCGTTTCTCTCTCTAGCTCTCTCTCTCTCTCTCTCTTTCTTGTATGGAAGGTGTGTGTGTGGCCCATCATGAAGTAAGTATTTCATCCATGCCATCCATCGAGTGGGCCCACTTGGTACCCGTTTGGATGGGCCTGGATGAAGGCAAACACAAAGTCAGCTTGTTCCATAGTGTGGCCCACTGGATATGAGGCCACCGTGTGGCGTGGGGTCATCTAGACCGTCCATTCTTGTGGGGCCTACCATGATGGATGTGCTTCTTCCATCCAGTGTTCAGAGGGTCTGGACACTGGCCTCTCTCCCTCTCTCTCACACACATGTATAAATATATATAATATATAATGTTATATAATATAATATAATATATTATATTATTGCATGTTATGGTGGCCCACTTCCACGTGGGACCCACCTTTAATATGTAAATCTGCACCGTCCAGATTCATTTGGACGGTGGGTTCTGAGCAGCCTCCTACCATTTTTTTAATGCATTATATATAATATATAATATTATATAATATATTATATTATATTTAAATAGATGTGATGGTGGGCCACTCCCATGTGCGGCCCACCGTACTTACAGTAGCTATATCATAGTTGAAATAACATTAGCTACCAGACGTGGGTGAGATCATCACCGTTTAGAGCTGATGAATTTATTTTCATCCAACCGTCCACCTACATGGGCCACACTCGTGGATTCCCATCCTGATGCATGAGTTGTATCCCTACTGTCCATCCATTATGTGGGGCCACTGTGACGTATGGGTTTTGTCACACCCGTCCAGCATGCTGGATGGGTGGGACCCACCGTATGATGGATGTGCTACATCCAGCCGTCCATTCATTTGGCTAGCTCGTCTCAAGCTTAAGACTGAAAATGAGACAAATCCAATTATCAAGTGGACCACACTACAAAAAGTAGTGGTGTTAAATGTCTACCATTGAAACCCCATTTTGGGTTACAGAAGTTTTGGATCAATATGATATTTGTTTCTCCCCCTATCCAGGTCTTTGTGACCTTGGGAACAGACTAGATGGGAAATAAATACTATGGTGGGCCCATTGGAAATTCAATTGTGGAAATCATTATCACCACTGCCATTTGTGGTATGGTCCAGATAATCCTTTTGATATGATTCTTTTTTTGAATAATGCTCTAAAATGATCTCTAGCAATAGATGAATGGTGTGGTTGGTTTTGGCCCATTCAACTCGGCCCATTTGATTCGGCCCATTCGACTCGGTCCATTTGATTTGGCCCATTTGATACACCCCGTTGTGATATATATATTGGCCCATGAGTGAGGTCCAATGTGATGTGTATATACCCACTTAAGCGAGGCCCATGATGATGTATGTTAGGCCCTTGTGTGCGGTCGTGGGCCCACTATACATTTGGCCATATGTGGGCCACCCCATGGGAGCAATGTTGGTTGAATGTCCATATTGATGGGCAGTGATGGTTAAATGTCCACATTGTGACCTTTCCTTAGGCCCTTTTTGCTTAGGCCGATTTTGATTATCGAGGCCGATTCCGATTATTGAGGCCGATTCCGATTGTTGAGGCCGATTCCAATTGTCGAGGCCAATTCTGATTGTCGAGGCCAATTCCGATTATTGAGGCTGATTCCAATTGTCGAGGCCAATTCCGATTGTTGAGGCCAATCATCGAGGCTGATTCAATTTTGATTGTCGAGGCCGATTCCGATTGTTGAGGCCAATTCTGATTGTCGAGGCCAATTCTAGTTGTTAAGGCTGATCATCGAGGCCAATTTTAATTGTCGAGGTTGATTTCGATTGTCGAGGTCGATTCCGACTGTCAAGGCCGACCACTGAGGCCGATTCTGATTGCCGAGGCTGATTGATGAGACCCAATGTGATGTATATGCAACCCGTATTTAAGGCCCACTGTGATGTGTATTCAGCCCACATTGAAGGCCCATTGTGATGTATATTAGGCCTATGTGATGAGGCCCATTGCGATGCATTTGAGGGCCAGGCGATGGAGTCCATTGTGATGTATATTAGACCCATGGGAGAGGCCCATCGTGATGTGTGGCCCATGGTGTTGTAAATTAGGCCCTTTGTGAGGCCATAGATCCACTATACATTAGGCTCTTTGTGTTCCACTCCTTGGGAGCTATGTTGGTTAAATGTCCACATTATCGATGCTGATTATTGAGGCTGGTTATTGATACTGCTTATGAGTATGCGACAATATAGCATCATGATACATGCCCATACGCATCATCTGCATGTTTATTATGAGATATGATTGACCATTGCATATGCCATAGTGCAGGTGGTTTATGGGACTCTGTGATAGGCGGAGTTATCCCACATGAGCACACGGTATGCATAGGAATGATGCATGATTGGACTGTGTGACTCATGCATCTCACATTGTGTTATGGTGATTACTGTATGCCCTAGTGATATCAGGGTTGTAGCCTCCATAGTCATGTCGTAGATGGCCAGATGGGACACTGAAAATCTGTTACTAGCATCGGGCTGCCATAGATGGCCTTGGGTGAAAATCTCTAAACCCTCTTGGTACCAGAGGATGCCCCAACGTCTAGACTGAGTGAATATATATGAGCGCATGAAGGCCATATACCAGTAGGCTACGTCTCCCACTGTGTCGCGGTCGGTTGGGAGGGGGTGTGGCCTTACCCGCCTGAAGGAGTAGGCATAGCTAGGTTGAGTCTGACCAGCTCCTAAATGGGTCTGCTATTGATGAGCTGGGTTGATATTGGTAGGCGGGTAGTGAGGTCTCTTCCACTTACCCAATTGTATTATGCGGTTGATGGGGCGACAAGCTAGCGTAGAGTATACTAGACCCTAGTGATGATCCCAGAGATGTATGGTAATGTTATGTGGACTTATTGAGCAGGAGTTGTATACTCATTCATTCATTCATTCACTATCCACTCGGGCTAGTGGTGCGCAAGTATTTGTTACGTGTACCTTTGCAATGGCTAGGATTTCGGTTGGGGCGCACAACTAACTTGAGATCAGGAGTTTACCACATTGAGTCTGACTATCTAAATTTTGTATGTGACTAGTTTAGATAGAAGTCCCTTGCGATGGACCCCATAGCTTGCAATATTACGTACTATCATCTCGATTTCACACTCCAGCTTGGTCATTTCATTCACATCACATATTGCATTACATCCACAGGCATATAGCATTTTAGGTTTCTATGTTTATGCACTTATATGGCCTAGACGGACTTAGCAGGATTTACATATTGCATTATATCCTCAACATCTAATATTTGGCTCTCTATGACTCCTCATTTGCATAGCTGATCTGTATTGTGTACTTTGTTATTGTATTATTTATAGACTTGTAGTATTTCCACTTACTCTGATATCTTATGATTCATGATCTTGTGAGTAATTCCAATATTATATGATTAAGGCATTGTATTGAATACTTGGCACTTATCTTGTGCACACACTTACAACACCCTCTAAACTTTGTATAAGCTTATGCACGATAAATGCGTACAGGTGGCTTTAGGTTACAGCAGCGTCGAGCTTGGAGTGTGCAGCTGACTTCTGGAGCTTTGATTTTCGATATATGTATTTCCCTTTCAACATTGTATTCAAATGTTTATATTAGTAGATATGTGATGATGATGTTGCCTTTGTGATTTGGGTAAACTTGTGGTTATGCTTCTTATGAGACAAATGTATGTTTGAAAATCCTCCTTGTAGGATCCCAGGATCAGAATCTAGCGTATGTGCATTGGGAGCAGAGAATGGGGTACTATGGAGGCTGTCAACACCGGATTTGGCGATTGGAAATTTTGTGAGTCTGGTTTCCGAATTTGGGGTGTGACACTGCCACACACGTGGCCCACCAGAGATTTGAATTTGCTGCATTGCAGTCTCAAGCCTAGGACGAGCTCACTAAATGAATGGACGGTTTGGATGTAACACATCCCTCACGGTGGGGCCCACCATCCAGTCAGTGGATGGTTGGGATAAAATACATAAATCAAGGTGGCCCACGTGCTAGACAGCACTCAGGTGGGTACCACCGTCCAGGGCATTTGGACGGTGTGGATTAACATATACATCATGGCGGTCCACACAGGTGGACGGTGTGGATCAACATCAAGGTGGGCCATACACACACACATACCAGGTGGGCAACACACCTCATCATAAAAATGAAAGAAGAGAGAGAAGGAAAGAGGAAGAAACGTGTGAAGGGGAGGGATCTCGCCATTATGGGCCCTCCCTATATAATGCATACATCAAGATGGGTCCCACCATAAGTGGGCTCTCAAATCATCAAATCTAAACAAAATCACCCACCGTTCTTGCTTCTTCTTGGGCCCCTCCTCATCTTAGCTCCAATGGGACATGATTTAACGGTTGAGATTGATTATGGAGAGTGAGATTGGGTGGTAGGAGGTGGGCCACACCTAGCTTTATCCTCTCATAGAGCTTAGACGATTGCCTGCTAGGAGAATGAGAGAGAGAATGAGAGAGAGAGAGAGGTGGTGGGAGAGAAGTGATGGGAGAGAGGTATGGTGAGTGATGGATGGGTGTACTTGGTTGTAAGAGAAAGTTGACTTTGGGGAGGGTGGTTGTACTTGGGGATAGGTGTGAGTGATGAGAGTGATGTGTACTTGATTGATGTGATTGATGGGATTGATGTGATGTTCTCTTAGGTTTTGCAAATGTGCGGCATTTTTCTCGAACTGATTGCGGGCCTATATCTCCTGGCCCGGGTATCGCCCCGGCTCATGAGACGCAGTTGCAAGGGTACAAGTTTTATGGGATACGACTTAGGATCATGGGCAAATGCCGATAACAGATCGCGGCTCGTCGAAATTCAGCCGAGAAGACCGCAGAAGCCTACAGAACGGTATGGGCTAAGATACGGGTCTTACCCCCTGAAGCATGAATGTCCAGAGAAATTTATGAACCTCAGTAAAAAATCATCGTTTAATCCCCTGATGGATCCAAAGTATATACGATTCACCTATGATAGAAAAAATTTCAATGTTAATGCAATATGGTGAATTAGAGACTATAAATAGGTGAAATTCAAATTGGATTGTGTCTCAACACATTCTGAAGTTTCAGACTTCGGCTCAAGTTCTAGCTCTTCCACTTCTGATGGTAAACAAGGATATGTGGAAGGGAGCTCTTCAGAAAATTGATTCCCTCGGTCAATATCAACAATCGAGGTATTATTTTGCAAGGTGTTCACTATGTCTTATAGCATAGGATTGTTTGAATCTTCAAAGTGTGCCAAGTAATCTTCTAAAGAATTAAGACATTCAATTGAAATGGGCTCATTCTCCACATTGGGGTCTGTGATGATATGCCCAATGACTCCTTCATCGTCTTTGAAAATAGATGGAAGCATACTCTCATACTCTTCATCTCGATGAGAGTAAATCGTCACCGAATACATCTCGCCTTGCCCTGCATAGACAGATTGTGAATCAGTAGGTGAAGATTTAATGTGAAGACTCGGTTTATTGATACTAATCAGTAGAGGCATTGTATCGTCAAGGGATGGTTGCTCAAATAGTGGCCTCCACTGGGCTGTTTCAAACACCAGAGTCATATTAAGCAAGTCCTTCATCTCCCTAATCATATCATAATTTAAATTAAGGGAGTGGGCCAAGCATGCCTCAAAAGAGTCGTGTGGTTCACTTAAAATGGCCTCATCCTCCACATTGGAATCCAGCATGTCATTTAGGTGGAGTGGGTTAACATCATTATATTTGAAAGATACTCATGTCTCTTTATCATTCCTTTAAATAATCATCGAGATTGACACTTCGGGAAATTGAACCATATACTCATTAACACAATCCAACTTCTCATTCTCACTTTCAGTATTCTCTACATGCGAGTTAAGATCACTTTTCTTGCATTGTATTTCTAGATTGGGTTGAGGCTGGGATAAACTAGCCTCTTCCTCATTAATAAGGCGTGACTGAATTACTTTTAATGATTTTCTAATGTCTACAACAAATTGGTTAAGTTATTAGTTGATTTATTTTTTAACATCCATGTATTTCTAAAGTGAATCCTCTTGGATTATTTCAGGTTAGATCTCAAAGGTAGGGAATCCAAGAGAATAGTCACTATAATCTATTGTTGGTTCATCTCTCCAAAGTTGATGTTTCCACTGATCATAGTCATACGGGTCATATGCAGAAGGGTTTGATGGTTGTTGGTATGCATTATCACCCATAATGTAATCACCCATTGTTTTCTTGTCGAACAGGTGATAATTGTTCTCACTCCAATAATCATGTAATGTTTTCTTAATCCATGGAGTATAATTATTCTCCCACATATGATCGCATATAGACTTCTTAACTGGTGGAGTATTATATTCCGGTCGGTTCTTGATAATAGTTTCAAAATTTTTTTAAGACATAGGTTGTTTCCTATTATAATCATCTGATAGCCCTTCACGATATCTCTCATCTTCTAGAAGTAGATTAGGATACTTATGTGTTCGCTCTTGCATGTACATGCTGAAACTTTAATTCTGAATATATTCTTCAAATAAACTCCTACAGAAAAATCCTACAACAATAAGAAAAGCATAATTAATAGGGGGAGGATATTATTAGAAGAGAAGAACTAGAATTGAGAATCTTACAAGATTAAAACAATCAAACTATGTTAGTAATGTTAGAAGAGGAAAAAGAGGAAAAAAATTGAGATAAATCCTAGAAATATAATTTTGAAAAACTAAAAAATCCTAAAAACCCTAGATTAGAAAAATTCAGAAAATAAGAAAAATATAACCTAAAAAAGAAATTAAACCTAGAAAAAGCTAAACCTAATTGTATTCAACACCACTCCCCGGCAAAGGCGCCAAAAACTTGTTCACAACCCCAAGTGCAGGGTCACGATGTAGTAATAACTCGGTGAGAACGAGGTCGAATCCATAGGGAATGGCGAACACGGTTTAAAACTAATCTAACTCTAACTTGGTTGGTATGGGTTTTTAATTTAGCGAGATAAAAATAGTTTTCAATAAGAAAGATAAAAAGACTAAGGATCAGGAAACCGCCTATAGCAATCTCAATATTCAATCTACTTGATTCAATATAACTCAATTGGAATTGAAGTCTTATCCTATCCAATCGGATGATAGAGCAGTTAAAACAGAATATGAACTTTCCATTAATTTGGTTCTCAAATATCCATCTAATTGCAATGATGGTAAGGAATTCAATCATCCTACCATGCCCAGGAGACGATGGTGAACAACGACTTCTACATATCACATAATTCCAACGTCAATAAGATCATATCAAAAACCTTCACAGCATCTACTGTAATTTCAGTTATAATAAATCATAGAAAACTAGAAATATATCTTAATTCAAACCAAAGCTTAATGGAAGTTTAACATATACTTAAATCAAAGAAAACTTAACATCAAAAGAAACTAGAGGTTTCATCCCTTAGTTGTTATGCCCCAAATCCGAAACCCAGGCTCTACTACTTCCCAAGTCCTGAACTAGGGTAGCGATATCCTCCTCACCACTCGCCAGACTTGGTGAACGGTTAGCGAACTACCTAAACACCAAACCCAGCTCATGGCGGGGGATTGTTTTTCTCTGAATGGTTAATCTGATTAAGCGGTTACACCTTTTATACATGGTATCAATGCATATCTAAGAAACGAACCTGGTTGACATGTCACACATATAATGGTGCACCAGCTCGACGATGAGGGAGAAGAGATAAAAATCCCCTATTTCTCCTGCATGCACCATGCTACCAAACATATCTTGAAAAAGTTAAATCATCTGTATGAGCAAACCACAACTCATGAGTCTACTGCGTGCTGGGAGTAAAATACAGCTTATCAAGGCACTCTCGTAAAGACATCTAAAACAACCACATACATATTATCAACCAAGCATGTTATCATAGGTGAGCATGTTATCAACCAAGCATATTATTAAAGTTCTTCAAGTTATCATAAATCGTGTGATCAATTTTAGGCATACTACTCGAACGAACGATCATAAATCATGAGAATAGCCAATCATCATGTATAAGATAATTAAATTCTATATTCCACTATAGAGCATACGATGGAAAAGGAATAACAAAGCTGGTGCGTGTAGTCGAGATGGTAGTACATGGTATCGCAAGCCATGGGGTCTATCACAAGAGACTTCTATCCAAACCAGTCCCATACCTGATTTGGATAGCTAGACTCAATGTGGTAAACTCCTGATCTCAGGTTGTTGTGTACCTAACCAAAATCATGGCCATTATGAAGGTGCACATAATGATATAGTTATGCACCATTAGCCCGACTAGATAGTGGATGAATGAATGCATAAGTCAAATGTTGAACATGCAAGTCCTACTCAGTAAGCCCACATCTCAGTAACATCATCGGGGTCTAGTACACTTCTGACACCAGTTGCCGCTCATCGCATGCAAGACCAAGCGAGTGCAGAAGACCTCACTATCTGCCTTGTCAGTGGTACACAAAAAACCACCCAGTCCGTCGATAGCGAACCCATTTCATGAGCTAGTCAAACTCAACCTAGCATATAACCCGCTTCACCTGGGTGGATAAGGTTAAACCCCCTTCCAACTAACCTCAACACAATGGGAGACGCGGCCTATCGATATCCAACCATCGTGTGCTCATGAATCCACTCGATCTAGACGTTAGAGCATCCTACTAGTACCACAGGGTTTATGAACTTTCACATAGGGACGCCTTTGACGCCCTATAACCTCAGTAATTTCGGTGTCCATCATCTGTCAGCCACAACAAGGCTACAGGACCACCTCCCTGGTGTCTTTCGGGAGTATATGTATGTGTCACACATAGTGCAGAATGCATGTCCAAGGCATGCATCAAACATGCGCGTATCATGCGATCGTGCAAGGGGACCTTGTCTTATATAAAGTCCCCTAAGTGTCTCAAGCCAAAAGGCATATGCTGTGAACAATTGCCATCCACAACAGGCATACAAATGATGTGTATGAGATATAATAGCGTGTAATCATAAGCATTATACATAAGATATGTAATACCGCATTAAGCATAAAGTAGGTTAAATCAATATAAAGCAATGCTAACTTAAATGTAAGAACACTGCTACTTCTAATATAAAATAAGAGTCACATTATTATAAAGAAAGTATCATGTCAATATAAAGAAAGTGGTGTGTCAACATAAAGAAAATGCTATTAGCAAACATTCAGTGTAACCCTTACACCAATCACTAATGTAACGCCACAAAATCATCAGGCATCATACCAACATTTTACGCCAAATTATCCAAGTCATGCAAGCTTGTGCATTGAGTATATAGCATACAGGCATTCACACGCATCATCAATATCAAGGCCATCGTCCAATACTAGCATCATACTGCCCTAGGCATTAGCCATCTATCATGCATGATGTTATCCTTACATTCACAAGCATCATTTATTTTCATCATTTAGACATAAAGTAAAACATAGTTATCTTATGCATGAGATTATCATGACCATCAACGTGTGCATTATTGTCACTTGGATATCAACATCATCTCCAATATAACCAATATCAAGCAAAGCATAATGATTATACACATATCATCGTCACGAGCATCAACACATGCATGATTATGGTTCACAACCCCAAGTGTAGGGTCGCGATGTAGTAATAATCTCAGTAAGACTGAGGTCGAATCCACGGGGACTAAACTTGTACGTTTCTAAAAGTAACTAGAACTAGAACTAGAAGAAAATCTAAAACTAAATCTGAAATTATTTGAAAGAGTTATTATGAATTTGTAATTGAAACTTGTGAATTTAAAGGTGAGAACTAAAGTGTCAAGGATCCACTTGTAATAATTGGGAGGCTACCTTGCATGATTCAAGAGATTCATCTGGAATCAGAGTCTTATCTTATCTAGTTAGAAAAAGAAGAGACAGTTAGATCTCTAAACTTCTCATGAACCTAGTCTTAACAGATGAGAGTTGTGAGGATTGGAAGTGATTCCATCACTCGACCATGCCTAGGAGAAATGGCAAACATCAAAATATATCAATCCCACAACCAATTGTAGGAGAATTGTGAAGATTAGGAAGGATTCCATCACCCTACCAAGCCCAAGGGATGATAGTGAACAACAAGACTTACTAATTTCACAATCTCAAATCAGGAAAAGAAGATATTCAAAGCAATTGCAAATCTATTGTAATTTTTCACAATAAACCATTAAAAACTAAAAAAATTCCTTAATAAAGAACTAGAATCCATAAGGTTCAATGAAAACATGAATCAAAGCAAAGCAAACATCCCAATAATGCTACAAGCTTCACCTCTAAGCCCTAGCTAAGAGGTTTAGCCAACCCTAGACATGATTGAACTAAGATCTCTTAAGAAAAGCATAAAAATAATTAAGGAAGCAGAAGAAAAACTCTCGGATGGTGGCTCCACCCTTTTACTCCACTCTTGAAACTCGAGAAGATGCTTTAGAGCATCCTAGGAACTCCTATTTATAGTTGGGGAACTCCAACTTTTGTACCGAGTTGGAAAAGTATGGAAACCGCCTCAAATTTACGCAGTTCGTGCAAAATCTACTTAACCTTCGACTAGTCGAGGATCACCTTCGACTAGTCGAGGATGACCTTCAACTGGTCGAGGATCGCACGAATTTAGAAAATAATGTTTCTGGAGTTCGAGTAGAAGTTTCTTTGACTAGTTGAGCCAGAGCCAGGGTTGGTCAAAGCAAAGCTAGGGCTGGTCGAAGCAGAGTCAGGGCTGGTCGAAGCATGTGAATTTTTAGGATTCCTTTTCTACACATCAAGTCTTCGATTCTCTTCCTTCCTCACTTGGTTTTCTTGGATCTTTGGCATGTGAATTCTTCATTCTTGGTCTTATAAGATTTAATCTTTGGCTTGGTGATTCTTAAGCATTAAATCCATGCTTGTAGCATTCTTTTCAATCCAAGCTCTCAGATTCATCTTGCAACATAAACATATATGAAATATAACATTAAGTGTTCACAACTCCAAGTGTAGGGTCACGATGTAGTAATAATCTCAGTGAGACAGAGGTCGAATCCTCAGGGACTAATGTCATGTGTATTCTGAAAGCAACTAGAAGTAGAACTAGATGAAGATGTGAATCTAAATTTAAAATTAAAGGGAATAATTGTAAAGTGTGTAATTAGAAACTTAAGAATTCAAAGGTGGGAACTAGGGTTTCCAAGGATCCACTTGTAGCAATCAGGGTGATACTATGCTTGATTCAAGGACACAACCAAAATCGGAGTCCTATCTTATTCAGTTAAAAGATATAGCAATTAAGATCAAATCTGAACTTTCATTGACCTAATTCTCAATGGATGAAAGTTGTGAGAACTGGAAGTGATTCCATCACCTATCCATGCCCAGGAGACAATGGCAAACAACAGGATATACCAATTCCACAATCTCAATACATGAAAAGAAGATACTCAAAGCTATTGCAGATCTACTGTAATTTGAGTCACAATAAACAATTAAAAACTGAAAGTATTCCTTAAATATTAAACTAGAATCAAAGTAAGTTCAACATAAACATGAATTAAAGCAATAGAAACATCCCATCACACTACAAGCTTCACCTCTTAGCCCTAGCTAAGAGGTTTAGCCAACCATAGTCATGATTGGAACTAAAACCTTAGAAGAAAACATGAAAAACTAAGGAGGAAAGAAGAAAAATGCTTGGCGACGGCTCTTCACCCTTGTGCTTTACTCCTCCAAACCTTAGATAGATGCCCAGGGATGCCCTAGGGACTCCTATTTATAGTTGTGCAACACCTCCTTTCTCACCTCCTTGGAAAAATCTGGAAACTGCCTCAAATTTATGCACTGCGTAATTCTGTAAAACTCTATGCAAGTCATTAGATGACATCGAACTACCTTCGATGTCATCGAAGGTGACTTTTATACGTGCTTTTTCACGCTGTTGTAAATTCATCCAGACTGTGTAATCTTCTATGTCATCGATCCTACCTTTAATGCCATCAAAGGTGTCTTCGATGTCATTGAGCGTTGTTCAAGGAATCGATAATGCGTCCAAAACAGTCCAGCGAGTTTTGTCAAAAATTCATAGAAAATTCGATGTCATCGAGAAAGGCTTCGAGTCATCGAACAAGTCCTCGAGTCATCGAAAAACATCCTCAATTTGTCTAGCAACAAACACAATTTTCCTTCATAAATTCGATGTCATTGACCTGTGTTCGATGTTATCGAACAGTATTTGATGACACAGTCAATATGAATTCTGCACTTGTTCTTTCGACTTCATTCCTTATCCACTTGGTTTTCTTGAATCTTGGGACCTTAGAATCTTCAATCTTTGTCTCCTAAGATCCATTATTTGCCTTGGTGATCTTTTAGTATCAAATCCATGCTTTTAGCACCTTTTCCAATCTAAGCTCTTAAATTCACCTTGCAACACAAACATGAGTAAAATAAGACATTAAACAGTATCATGTTCATAAAACCAAGATATAAATGGAAGATAATATGCAATATTTGACCCTCAACACAATCCCTAACCAGCATTTTGCTAGTCCTGAGCAAAGTATACGTGAAATAAATCTCAATGCTCAATGTCCAAAACCTTTATAGGAAAATAATCTTTTGTTCACTCAAGTATGAATGGGTATAATTAAGATACGAAAGTGAGATTTTGAAAAACTAGAGACAAATCACATAAGCAACCAATCAAATAAGTTCTTTATCTATTAAATTAAAACATGGCTTGCATATCAACTTTTTAATGTGCTTAGTGAAAATCAACCTACTTCCCGTACGAATACTATAAATTCATCATGTTAACCATGCTCATCACTTCAAGATTGGTTTGGAACTCAAGTACTAATTCCGAACTTATCTCTTTTTTCGTCTTTTTTTAGCTTTTGATTTTATATCGATAGTCAATTTTCATTCTTTGTTTTTGCATTGTTTCCCAATCTTTTCATTCTTTTTATTCATTTTCACAATGCATGACCTTTTGTCGATCTCACTATTTTTTAATTGGTTCTTTACTTCTTTTAAGGTGGATAAAATTCTCCAAATTTGATTCTGACCATCTATCAATGTTTCACATACTAACAATCAGAAATTCTAGTATGTCTTACCGAAGATAAATTGAATGTGTTTTGTGATTTAGATTAACATGATATTCAAACTTCCTCCTAATAAATTAAGCACAAGAACTTAGGTGATAGATTACTTAGTTGATCTAACTCCAACAATGCAAAATTCAATCTCTATCTTATCATACCCAAAGCATTCTTAAGTGTAAGTGTTGTGCACACTTTTGTGATTGTAAGTTTATGCACACTTTTATTTTATCAAATTTCAATGAGACAAAACACCTTTAAGTGATTGAAAGTTCACCTTCAAGTGATGGTAAGTTCAACTTCAAGTGATGGAAAGTTCACCTTTAAGAACAAACCATGAAGTGTGTATAGTGCAAGAATAAGTTTAAGACATGGATAATGCAAGCTAAAAAATACTCAAGTTCTACTACTAATAGAAGATCAAGCTCCACCTTCAAGTAGAAGATTTGTTCTATACACTTCAATGTCCAGCTTTCTCAGATATAAATGACCCTAGAAAGACCTTAGACTTAGGTTCTTTTAAATGCTAAACTCATACGGGGTTTTATACTTTTAGTACTCTTTAGTTCGACTTGTCTAAGCCTTAGTTCTACTAGTCCAAGCCTTGGTTCAACCAGTCCAATATTCAAAATCAAAAAATGGATATTTCTGGTGGTTTCTCGACCAGTCGAGCAGGGTGCTCAACTCGAAGTCCAGCGATAGATTTTTAGCACCCTCAACCAGTCAAAGGCAGTGCTCGACCAGTTGAACAGGGCCCTTGACCAGTTGAGCAAGGCCTTCAAGCAGTCGGAGAACGGTTTTATCCAATCGCGCCGAAAATTTGAAATTTTGTTGGATCTTAGACGAGTCGAAGGAGATCTTAGACGAGTCGAAATAACCGACATTCAACTTATAAATAGAGGCCTTCTCTTATTCCAAATTCATGAATTCAAGCTAAGAAAAGACTTTATTGAGAAAGAGAGAAGTCCTCATTATCTTCGAGCTATTGCACAGTATTTTAAATTTATGTTTATCGCTTTTGTTTTGATTCTTTGATCTCTAGTTTATGAATCTTATATTTAAAAAGAGAGTAATCACTCTTCTTTTTGAGATGTAAAGGATTCAAACAAGTAGCCTGAGGTTTGAACTAATTTAAAATTAATTAGAACCTAAAACCCTTGATTGTATTTTTGGACATTAAACGTTTTACATCAAATGAAGTGGTTCTATGGGCTACATCAATATAGTCTTCAAAAAGGAAGATAAGTATTATGCTGTACTTTTGTTTTTGGTTTCTTTGAGATATCTAGAAAATCTCATGTGTTGGTTTTGACTGAGATTATCATGCCCTAAACTTGAAAACCGGGCTCACAAAATTCTCGATCGCCAAATCCAGCACCGACAGACTCCGTAGTGCCCCATTCTCGACTCCCGGCACCCATACGCTAGGTTCCGATCCTAGGACCCTACAAGGAGGATTTTTAGTACGTACATTTACCTCGTAAAAAGCATAATCACAAGTTTACCCAAATCACAAAGGCAACATCATCATCACATATCCACTAATATAAACAGTTGATTATAGTGCTGAAAGGGAAATATACATATATTAAATATTAAAGCTCCAAGACAGCTGCACGTTTCAAGCTCAACGCTGCTGTGACCTAACGACACCTGCACGTTCCAAGCTTAACGCCGCTGCGACCTAACGACACCTGCACGCATATATCGTGCATAAGCTTATAGAAAGCTTAGAGGGTAGTGTAAGTGTGTGCGATGCACGTGCCAAACATATAAATATCAGAATAAGTGAAAATACTGACAATGTACAATATCAGAGTAATGCGGAAACATGCTAGTAAGTCTATAAATACCATCAGACTTATCCAGGCTATGTGATGTAAAATGTAATAAACCAATATCATATACCAAGGAAGCAATGTAGATCAGGTATGCAATGTGGAGATATAGTAAGCCAAATATCATATACTAAGAATGCAATGCAATATGCAAATCTTGATGAGTCCACAAATACCGTCAGGATTATCTAGGCCATATAAATGTAGAAACATTGCAACCCAAAATGACATATGATGCAGATGTAATGCAATATGCTGTGTGAATGAAATGACCAAGCTGGAGTGTGAAGTCGGGATGATAGTACGTAGTATCGCAGGCTATGGGGTCTAGCACAAGGGACTTCTATCTAAACCAATCCCATACCTAAATTTAGATAGTGAGACTCAATGTGGTAGACCCCTAATCTCAGGTTAATAGCGCACCCCAACCGAAATCCTGGCCATTGTGAAGGTGCACAACAATTAGTTTTACTCCACCAGCCCGAGTGGATAGTGAATGAATGAATGAATGAGTAAAGTGCTAAGTATACAACTCCTTCTCAATAAGTCCATATATCAGTACTGTACATCTCTGGGATCATCACCGGGGTCTAGTATACTTTACACATGATCGTCGCCCACTGGACACGTAACCATACAAGTGGAAGAGACCTCACTATCCACCTGGCCATTAGTTAACCAATATCTACCCGACACGTCAATATCGGACCCATTTATGAGCTGGTCAAACTCAGCCTAGTTATGCCCCTTACCCTCGGGCAGGTAAGGTCATACCCCCTTCCAATCGACCACTGTAAGTGCTATAGTTTCTATCCCTCTTTGTTGTTAAATTTGTAGTGCCAAAATCACTATTATACTCTGTTATATATAACTTGCATAAGTGAAGCTCTCTCAAGGATCAACATTCATAAACAAGCTAAGCTCACAACAAGCAAAGCTCTCAAGTACAAGACTCAAGATCTTGAATGAAAGAACTGCTCACAAGACAAGACTCTGGAATGAAAGAACTGCTCACAAGACAAGACTCAAGCTGAACTCAAGACTCAAGCTGAAACTCAAGCCACTTTCAAGATTGAGTTACATGAAGAGTTCAACTACATCAAGACTTCAAGACTGATACTTCAAGGTCACTTGTTCCTAATGCTTCAATGTCCATACTTCATGATTGAGGTTTGTTTGACCATAGGTTGACCTTAGAAGTAGGTCATTTCGGATACATAAGTCGAATGTTATTTTTCATGTGATTGGTCTGTTCTTCGACTAGTCCTAGGCCTTCTTCGACTAGTCCTAGACTTGCTTCGACCAGTCTAAGAAAATCCTCGATCAGTCGTGAGTTTGTTACAAATTCCGGATAAAATCTGTTAGGCTTCGACTAGTCCAGGAATCTGTTCGACCGATCGTAGGTCCGGCTCGACGATCTTCGACCAATCGTATAACCTTCGACTCGAAGTCCGCGATGGTTTATAGGTTCTTCGACCGATCGAAGGAAACCTACGACCAGTCGTAGGTGACCTACGACCAATCGTAGAACGGTCAAAGCACATCCCGCCGGACTTTTCAACTATCTCTTATGGCTTTGACTAGTCGAAGAGCACTCTAGACTCGAAGACCCGATCTTCTCACCTATAAATAGTGCACGAATCTCAGAAGAAATCATCGAATTAATTAATCCATTCAAGCCAATCTTCGTCGAACTTCTGAGAGATAATTCTGTGCTCCATCTAAGCTAAGTGTGCTTATTTAATATTCTCTTTCCTTAGCTTTATTTTAATTGATTTTGTTTTTTATATTCCAATCTAATTTGATAAAGAGGAATTATTATTCCCTTTCTTTGGAATCAAAATCAATTAAGGCAAGCCCTATTTGGTTTAATTTAAAATCTATTAGAACTAGAACCATTGTAATCGAGTACTGGACATTAAACTTGGACATTCAATCATCTACTTTGATTTGGTTCTACCGGGCTGCTACAACGAAGGAGATTTTCAGGTATTTTACATATTGTAAATTCCTTTCTATTATTTTGGTTTCTTTCAAGATTTGCCAGAAAAATCTTGTTATTTTGGTTATCTGAGGAAAGCCAGGAAAACTCAGAAGTGGGGTTTTTTTTAATTATGTAAGCCCACATACAAAGACACAATTGTAAGGGTTTTGGGTGAACCTGGGAAAACCTATTTTTAGTGAACACTAATATCCCCTCTGTGAGGATATTAGGAGTGGAGTAGCTTTTTGTGTGGCTGTTGTTTAACAGTTGGTGAACACACAGGCGAACCACTATAAACCCTTGCGTTTGATTGTTTATTCTTCTAATTTTTAATTATTCTTTTGTGGGATGTATGTATGGTGGTGAATGTTGTAATTATTTCAAGCTTTGTGAGAATGTTGTAATAGCTTAGAATTTACTTTCTGCTATTCCTTTGTAAGCTTGATTTTCAATTTCATTTGAAAGTTGCTCCAGCAAGGTTGCCCTGCCATTTTTATGGTGTATGGCTGTCCCTAGAATAATATATCTTTAATTACAAGTTATTTCAATTCAGTTTATATTTTTTTTTGTATTCCTCTTCGATTTGAGACTTGATACAAAGACCTTTCTAGAAATAAGGTTGTCCTACCATAAACTCTGTTTTTGTTGTAAGGTTGTCCTTAGAATAACGTTTGTATCAACCTCTCAAGATCTGAATTTTGAGGTTGTTTTTCTTTCCTGCATTGTTATTTAATTTGGCTATCATTTTCTTTATTATTCCGCTGTTATAAGTTTTTATTTGGCTTTGTCCTATTCACCCCCTCTCTAGGACATATAGCTTGGCCTTTTCAAGTGGTATCAGAGCCTAATAGCTCATTTTTTTGGATTTAATTCCTGAGCTAACGATTTAAGCTATTTAAGATGTCAAATTTTGATAGCCTTTCAGTCACTAGGCCTCCACCCTTTGATGGCTCCAACTATGCTTATTGGAAAGCCAGAATGAGGATCTTCCTCAAATCAATGGATGAAAATGTGTGGCAAGCCACAGTGACTGAATGAAATCCTCCTATCATGGAAGTTACTGGGGTTGATGGTTCAAAATCAATGAAAGCCACACCATATTACCAATGGACCACCCTTCAGAAAAGTGAGAGTAGTGCAAATGCTAAAGCACTAAATGCAATTACTTGCGCACTATCACCGAATGAGTTCAAAAGAATCATTTCTTGTGATACTGCAAAGCAAGCTTGAAATATATTAGAAATGACACACGAGGGTACTACAATTGTCAAAAAATCTAAAGTCCAACTCCTCATAACCAGATTTGAAGAAATTCATATGGAGGAAAATGAAATGTTTATGGACTTCTACACTAGATTGAATGACATTGTAAACTCAATGTGGGGTCTTGCCGATAAAATCCCAGAAAGTAAAGTGTGTGCAAAAATACTACGCTCACTTCTTGAACGGTTCAATTCTAAAGTAACCGCAATCCAGGAACTTTGTGATACGGATAATATGAGGGTTGAAGAACTAGTTGGTTCTCTACAAACCTATGAGTTAAACTTTAAAGCTCCTAAAGGTAAATCTATCGCGCTAAAATCTTCTAAATGTAATTCAGAAGAAAATTCTGATTCAGAATATGATATGGCTCTTTTAGCTAAAAAATTTTACAAAATTTTCAAAAGCAAGAAAAGGGTTGATTTTCAAAAATCAAATGACAAAAAGAAGTTTAGACCCAAATTTCGAAAATCTTTGAAAGATAGTCAATGTTACAACTGTCAAGAATATGGGCACTTAGCAAATAAATGTCCTAAAAGGGACAAACCCAGGAAGAAGGGTATGTTGGCTACATGGGATGAATCATCTGATCCTGAAGGTTCTTCTGAATCAGAAGATTCTAAAACTGAGTCGGGCAATGAGGTCAAAGCTCTTATGACTCTAGCCAAATTCACATTTTCAGATAATGACTCTACAAGTGAAGAAAATCTGAATAGTGAATGTGAAAATGAAGATGATCTTCAAGACGCTTACAATGCCCTATATAAGGAAAGTTGTAAAATTGCTGTCAAACTTAAACTTCAAAAAGAAAAGTTTTCTAAACTCAAAAATTATTTTGAATCGCTTGTTTTAGAAAAATCACAAATTTCAGATTATTTTGAAAAATCGAAATGCGATTTGGAATTCAAAAACTCCCTAATTGTTGATTTAAAATCTGAAATTGAGAAACTTAAAACTGAAGTATCTTCTCTTCTGAGTTTAAAGGACACATGGAAATATGCCCAAGGTGATCCAAAGTGAGAAAAACTTTTATCCGGATCTAGAAAATGTGGCGATTGATTCGGGTTGGGCTATGATAAAAATCTACCTCCTAAACAAAAGTATACTCCTCCTATGTTTGTTAAAGGAGAGTCCTCAAACTCAAAAGGGAAAAGTACTTATCAAGATTTTTCTAAAAATTCAAAAACTTTTCAAAAACCTAGAAACAGCCATGTCAACTTTAATCAAAAACGAAATCCACTAGCTGAAAAGATAGTTGATTTACTCAAGGAGCTCTTAAAATCTAACTCTACAGGTCATTCCTACAAATATACACAAAAGAAGACCAACTATGTTCCTAAACCCAAAACAGTTATGAAATGGGTTCCTAAAGTCACCTGCTTGGTTGCTCACACTGCTTTCAAAGCAACAAGTCATTCAAAGTGGTACCTAGACAGTGGATGCTCCAGGCATATGACAGGTGACAAAGCCTTATTCACCGATCTGAAAGATATGACTGATGGTTCAGTCACATTTGGTGATGGTAGCAACTGCAAGATTATAGGCCAAGGTACGGTTCAACTTTTTAATCTTCCGGTGTTTAAAAATGTTTTATACGTTGAAGGCTTAAAACATAACTTGCTTAGTATATCACAAATATGTGATAATAACCATAATGTTCGGTTTTCTAATCAAAGCTGTGAGATAATAAACAATAAGGGTTCTGTAATATTAACTGGACGTAGAACGTCTGAAAATTGCTATATTATTAGTGAATCCAGCTCATCTAATCAAACATGTTACATGGTCCATACAGACGAGACTGATTTATGGCACAAACGTCTTGGACATGTAAATTATTGAAATTTATATCGATTGAGCAAACGAGAACTTGTAAGAGGTTTACCCAAACTTCAGAAATTGGATAAAATATGTGGTGAGTGCCAGATAGGCAAACAAACAAAGAACTCACACAAAAAGGTGAATTCAAATACCACATCAAGACCACTCGAACTTCTCCACATGGATCTGATAGGACCTACCAGAACGGAAAGTCGTGGTGGTAAAAAGTATATCTTGGTAATAGTTGATGACTTTACCAGATTTACTTGGGTAGTCTTCTTAAGGGATAAATCTGAAACCCTTGAAGAAGTAAGAAAAGTTCTCAAAAGGATTCAAACTGAAAAATCCTCTCAAATCAGTAAAATTCGTAGTGATCATGGATTTGAATTTGAGAATAGCAATTTTGAGAAGTTCTGTACCGACCAAGGAATATTACATGAATTCTCTGCTCCCAAAACTCCTCAACAAAATGGAATTGTAGAAAGGAAGAATAGGGTGCTTCAAGAAATGGCTAATGTCATGTTGAATAGCATGAAGCTCTCTAAAAATCTTTGGGCTGAAGTAGTCAACACAGCTTGCTATATTATTAACCGAGTCTACACTAGAAAAGATAATAATAAAACAGCTTACGAATTTTGGTTCAATAAAAAGCCTACTGTTAAATACTTTCGAGTTTTTGGCAGCAAGTGCTATATTTTACGTGATCGTGAAAATTTGGGAAAGTTCGATACAAAGAGTGATGAAGGTATTTTTCTAGGATATTCTTTAAACAGTCGAGCTTATAGGGTCCTGAATAAAAGGACTGGTGTGATTCAAGAATCTATTAATGTTGTCATTGATGATCACTTAAACACACCAATCTCTAATTCAGATAATGATGAAGTACTAATCATTGATAAACCCGATACTTCATCGAATCAGACTGATTCTGAGTTAAGGACTGTTAAAGATCATCCAACCACACAAATTCTTGGAAACCCTCTCACCGGTGTTCGCACCCGTAGACAACTTGAGGATATATGTAATTATGTATGTTTTACATCCCAAATTGAACCATCTAACGTAAAAGAAGCTCTGACTGATAATTGGATTGTTGCGATGCAAGATGAACTCAACCAATTCGTAAGAAATGATGTTTAGTATCTCGTACCAAGACCTAAAGATAAACACATCATTGGAACAAAATGGATTTTCAAAAATAAGTTTGATGAATGTGGAAATATAATTAGAAACAAGGCTAGACTGGTGGTATAAGGTTATACTCAAATTGAAGGGATTGATTTCGATGAAACCTTTGCACCAGTAGCACGTCTTGAATCTATCAGACTATTTATATCCATTGCATGTTTTAGAAAGATAAAGATCTATCAGATGGATGTGAAAAGTGCTTTTCTAAATGGCAATTTACATGAAGAAGTCTATGTTGAACAGCCAATGGGATTTGAAGATTCCAAAAATATTGATCATGTATATCGGCTTAAAAAGGCACTTTATGGATTAAAACAAGCACCTAGGGCATGGTATGAGAAACTAACAAAATTTCTTTTAACTCATAATTTTCAAATGGGATCTGTTGATAAAACTCTGTTTGTTAAGAAACATAGTGATCATATCTTAATGGTACAGATTTATGTTGATGATATCATTTATGGATCAACTTGTACTGACTTGACTACTGAGTTTGCAGATTTGATGAAATCACAGTTCGAAATGAGCATGGTTGGGGAATTGACTTATTTCCTTGGATTGCAAGTAAAGCAACAACCTGAAGGAATATTCATTTCTCAATCTGAGTATGCCTTGAACCTAATCAAGAGATTTGGATTTGAGAATGGCAAAAATTTTGATACTCCTATGAGTACTACCCTGAAACTATCAAAAGACTCTAATGGTAAAAATGTTGACTCAAAACTTTATCGGAGTATGATTGGTAGTTTGTTATATTTAACTGCTAGTAGACCTGATATTTCTCTAAGTGTTGGTATTTGCGCAAGATATTAATCGATCCAAAAGAATCTCACTTGATTGTCAAGTGAATTATTAGATATGTCGCAATATTGTAAATCTCGGTCTCTGGTATCCTCATGAAACCAATGTTCAATTAGCTGGGTACTCGGATGCTGACTGGGCTGGTAATCTAGATGATAGAAAATCAACCAGTGGTGGTTGTTTTTTCATTGGAAATTGTCTAGTTTCCTGGTTTAGTAAGAAACAAAATTCTATATCACTTTCAACAGCTAAAGCTGAGTATATTGCAGCTGGTAATGCATGTACACAGCTTGTTTGGATGCAACGAATGTTAAGTGATTATGGAATTAAACAGGATTCTATGTTATTACATTGTGATAATTCCAGTGCGATAAATATTTCAAAAAATCCTATTCAGCATTCTCGTACTAAGCATATTGACATTAGATTTCATTATATAAGGGAATTAGTAGAAGAAAATGTTATATCTCTAGAATATGTTCCTACTGAAGATCAACGTGCTGATATTTTCACAAAACCTCTTCATAAAAGCAGGTTCAAAAAGATGAAATTTGATATTGGCATGTGCATTTTAAATTGATAATTTATGCCTTCTTGTATAATATTGTATATATTTGCTAGATTGTATTTCAATTTTTGTAAAATTTGTAAGTATATTGAATTTTTGGGGTTTATACGACCAGTCGTGAGTATACACGACCAGTCGTACAACGACCGGTTGTAGATACCCACGACCAGTCGTGGAGCACGGGTTTCACTTCAAATTGGGGATTTTTCACTTTCTTCCTCATTTCTTCTTTCTTCTCCTTGGAGCCGAACTTCGACTCGTCGAACCCATCCTTCAAGTTCTTCAAGGTTAATGTTCCAAATCCGTTTTTCTTGCATATTTGTGTCAAGATTGCTTCCTTTTCTCTCTTGAAGCTTTCTATCTTGAAAATCATTGAGATTTGGGGTTTGGGTTGTGAAAAATCTGTTTTGAGCAAACCCACTTCTCAATCCTTTGCAACTTCTTTATTCCTTTAATTCCTTGTTGCAAATGGCTTCTAGAGGAAGAAAAACTACTTCACGTGGTCCTTCTTCTTCCTCCAGATCAACCCCTATCTCTAAACATCATCTTCTTGTTCCCAATGATGATCCATCATTTGTTAGGGACATTAGATCTCGTAAGGTTATTGTTGAACATCCTGTTGATGTCAATCACATTGCTCCATTTGACATCCTTCCTATGCTTGAAGCTGTAGGTTGGACTAACTTATTGCATTGGGGTGGGCCTGCATACCGGTCCATTGCCCAATCCATGTTTTCATGTATTAGTGCATTTTCACAGGATAATTTAACTTTTCAAATTTCTACTAGAGAAGGGCCATTTGACGTTGATCGTCATTTAATTTCAGCCCTTATGGAAATTCCTGTGAATGATGAGGGTATTCCAATTCATAATTTAACTGATAAACCCTCAATGGCTGAAAAACACATGCTCACTAGAGACTTGTGCAATATGGATGTTCAATGGACTCAAAAAGGGAATGCGCTCCCCGCAAGGTATTTGTTACCCAAATACAGAATTCTCCACAGAATCTTTGTGTCTAATCTGTATCCTCGTTCGGGTAATAAATCTGACCTGACTTCATTTATGGTTCGTGTTATCCATGCTATCTCAAATGGTACTCAGATTTGTTTGCCATCCTTAATATGTCATTTCATTCTTCAGTTTCGACTCCATCCTGGTCATAGTGACATTCCATTTGCATACTTTATGACTGTATTGGCTACTCATATGTTAGTCGATATGCCTATTGATGAAGCACCAATCCATCATCTGATCTTCAACAATACAAATATTAATAAGATGAAGTTGGATCTGCTTCCTGAATAAGGTGGTGGTGGTGATGGTGGTCCTGAAGAAGCTAGTGTTGACATTAATATGGATGACATTTTTGAGGAACTGGATTCTGACTCAGCTAATGATCCAGATTTTATACCATCTGATGTTGATGCACGTCTGAGTGCATTAGAAGGTAAAATTGAGAATATAAATGTTAAGTTGGAAAACATGTCTGTTGCTCATGATTTGCAATTCAAGTACATGGGCAAATATCTTAGGCACTTGAACAAAGGCATGCACCAACTTGATCCTTCTATTCCTGCTCCATCTTCAAGTTCTAGTTCTGACTAGTTTCTATGAGACTTTTTGTATGTAATAACTTTCTTACTTAGCACTTGGCTGATTTTGATTTAGATTCTATTTATGTTTTATGCTGAATATTTGTTCTTGATGTAATGCTGGATATATGTGATGCTATCTTGAGTTCCTCTTACTCTCTTACTTCCTCATGTTTCCTCTCATGACTTCCTTTCTTTAGTTCTCCTTTGTCATATTGTGACAAAAAGGGGGAGAATGGTTTGTTGTTAATATGATTGTGAGAGGAGTAGCATTGGTTATGTTACTCAGGGGGAGTGGGGTGTCAAGGGGAATATATGTTTGATCTTGAATATATGTTTGATCTTGAATATATGTTTGATCTTGTTGAATGCTAATGGTTGAATGTTGAAACTGGTTAAATGTTGAATATTGAATATTGATTTACAGGTATTAACCAGTTGTTTTACTCTTGTTTATCTTGATTATGTGTTTTGTCACTAATTTGACAAAGGGGGAGATTGTAAGTGCTATAGTTTCTATCCCTCTTTGTTGTCAAATTTGTAGTGCCAAAATCACTATTATACTCTATTATATATAACTTGCATAAGTGAAGCTCTCTCAAGGATCAACATTCATAAACAAGCTAAGCTCACAACAAGCAAAGCTCTCAAGTACAAGACTCAAGATCTTGAATGAAAGAACTGCTCACAAGACAAGACTCTGGAATGAAAGAACTGCTCACAAGACAAGACTCAAGCTGAACTCAAGACTCAAGCTGAAACTCAAGCCACTTTCAAGATTGGGTTACATGAAGAGTTCAACTACATCAAGACTTCAAGACTGATACTTCAAGGTCACTTGTTCCTAATGCTTCAATGTTCATACTTCATGATTGAGGTTTGTTTGACCATAGGTTGACCTTAGAAGTAGGTCATTTCGGATACATAAGTCGAATGTTATTTTTCATGTGATTGGTCTGTTCTTCGACTAGTCCTAGGCCTTCTTCGACTAGTCCTAGACTTGCTTCGACCAGTCTAAGAAATTCCTCGACCAGTCGTAAGTTTGTTACAAATTCCGGATAAAATCTGTTAGCCTTCGACTAGTCCTGGAATCTGTACCGAGTCGTAGGAACAGTGTCGACCGATCTTCGACCAGTCGTACAACCTTCGAAGTCCAGCGATGGTTTACAGGACCTACGACTCCGAAGGAAACCTACGACTCGTAGGTGACCTACGACGATCGTAGAGACCTACGATCGTAGAAACTCAAAGCATATCCCGCCGGATTTTTCAAATATCTGTTATGGCTTCGACTAGTCGAAGAGCACTCTAGACCAGTCGAAGACCCGATCTTCTCACCTATAAATAGTGCACGAATCTCAAAAGAAATCATCGATTTAATTAAAGTATTCAAGCCAATCTTCGTCGAACTTCTGAGAGATAATTTTGTGCTCCATCTAAGCTAAGTGTGCTTATTTAATATTCTCTTTCCTTAGCTTTATTTTAATTGATTTTGTTTCTTATATTCCAATCTGATTTGATAAAGAGGAATTATTATTCCCTTTCTTTGGAATCAAAATCAATTAAGGCAAGCCCTATTTGGTTTAATTTAAAATCTATTAGAACTAGAACCATTGTAATCGAGTACTGGACATTGAACTTGGACATTCAATCATCTACTTTGATTTGGTTCTACCGGGCTGCTACAACGAAGGAGATTTTCAGGTATTTTACATATTGTAAATTCCTTTCTATTATTTTGGTTTCTTTCAAGATTTGCCAGAAAAATCTTGTTATTTTGGTTATCTGAGGAAAGCCAGGAAAACTCAGAAGTGGGGTTTTTTTAATTGTGTAAGCCCACATACAAAGACACAATTGTAAGGGTTTTGGGTGAACCTGGGAAAACCTATTTTTAGTGAACGCTAATATCCCCTGTGTGAGGATATTAGGAGTGGAGTAGCTTTTTGTGTGGCTGTTGTTTAACAGTTGGTGAACACACAGGCGAACCACTATAAACCCTTGTGTTTGATTGATTTATTCTTCTAATTTTTAATTATTCTTTTGTGGGATGTATGTATGGTGGTGAATGTTGTAATTATTTCAAGCTTTGTGAGAATGTTGTAATAGCTTAGAATTTACTTTCTACTATTCCTTTATAATCTTGATTTTCAATTTCATTTGAAAGTTGTTCCAGCAAGGTTGCCCTGCCATTTTTATGGTGTATGGCTGTCCCTAGAACAATACATCTTTAATTACAAGTTATTTCAATTCAGTTTATATTTATTTTTGTATTCCTCTTCGATTTGAGACTTGATACAAAGACCTTTCTAGAAATAAGGTTGTCCTACCATAAACTCTGTTTTTGGTGTAATGTTGTCCTTAGAATAACGTTTGTATCAACCTCTCAAGATCTGAATTTTGAGGTTGTTTTTCTTTCCTGCATTGTTATTTAATTTGGCTATCATTTTCTTTATTATTTCGCTGTTATAAGTTTTTATTTGGCTTTATCCTATTCACCCCCCCTCTAGGACATATAGCTTGGCCTTTTCAACCACGACATAATAGGAGACATGACCTAATAGAATTCGGCACTCAGGTGCTCATGTATCCACTTGGTCTAGACGTTGGAGTGTCTCCTGGCCACAGAAGTTTAGAGACTTTCACCCAGGGCCATCTATGACACCCCATGTAAAAAAGGATTTCTGGTGTACCATTTGGCCATCCACGATATGCCTGTAAAGGCCACAACCCTAATGTCGTTAGGGCGTACAGTAGTCATATCACAAAATGCAAGATGCATGAGTCACACAATCTAATCATGCATCAATCTGCGCATACCGTGTGTTCATATGGGATAACTCCGCCTATCAGGGAGTCCCATAAACAACCTGCCCTATGGCATATGCAATGGTCAACCACATCTCATAATAAACATGCAGATGATGCTTACGGGTATGTATCATGATGTTATGCTGTCACATACTCATAATCGATATCGATAACCAGAACCGATAATCAACATCGATAATCGGCCTCGATGATCGGCATCGATGATTAGCATCGGCCTTGATAATCGACACCGATACAGGATCGATAATCGGCACTGATAATAAGCATCGATAATCGACCTCGATAATCGGCCTAACAAAGGGCCTAAGGGAAGGTCACATTGTGGAGATTTAACTATCATTGCCCATTAATGTGTACATTTAACCAACATTGTTCCCAAGGATTGGCCCTAGGCCAAACATATAGTGGGCCCATAGACTCACATAAGGGCCTCACATACAACATAACGGGCCTCACATATCACGATGGGCCGTATCACATGGGCCTAATATACATCAAGTGGGCCACATTGCATGGGCCTCATATACATCGCATTGGGCCACATCTCATGGGCCACAAATATATCACAATGGGTCACGTCCCTTGGGCCTCGAATACATCACAATGGGCCACATCTCATGTGCCTCAATTACATCACAATGGGCCACATAAACATTACATTGGGCCTCACTCATGGTCATATAAAATCACATTGGGCCTCACCACATGGGCCATATAAACAACAAGTGGGCCACACATCAATGGGCCTCACCAATGGGCCTCATATCTAGGCCTCAAATACATCAAGTCGGGCCCACTGTTCTAAGTGCTCTATCTACACCATACATCTATTTATAGAGATTATTATAGAGCATATCCCAAAAAATGAATCATAACGGAAGATCATCTGGACCACACCATAATTAGCAGTGGAGACAAGGATTTCCACTGTTTAAAATTCCCATGACCCACCATAACATTCATTTTCCATCGAATATGTTCATACGGTCACAAGGACCTGATTTAAGTGGAAATTTTTTTTCCATACTGATCCAAAACTTCAGTGACCCAAAAAGGGGTTTTAATGATAACCGTTCAATCCTCCACTATTTTCTGCAGTGTGGTCCACCTGATGTATGAATCTACCTAATTTTTAGTCTCAAGCCTTAAGACAAGCTCACCATTTGGATGTAACACATACATCTACGGTGGGTCCCACCTGATGGACAAATGGCATGGATATTCACATACATCACAACTAGCCCCACCGAATATACAACATATCATCCAAGTAGGGCCCCACCCATTCAGCAAACGGATGGGCGTGTGGCCATAGAACACATATATCAAGGTGGGCCCCACCCCACACGTGTGGGTGGGTCCCACATCCTGCCTAAAACTGGTGGACAGATTGGATGTCAAATACATCATGGTTGGCCCCTCTCAGCACTGTCCATGGATGGACGATGTGGGCCCAGAATACGTGCAGCAAAGTGGGTCCCATCCCACACGTGTAGTACGTGTTGGGGTGGGCCCCACACAATATCAAATGAATAAACAATATGTATCTAACACATATCTCATGTACAGCCCACAGAACTTACTAATCATCAATCCAAAAGCATTCTTACTGCGTGGGACCCACGGACATCAATACAGCAGCTATTGTGCTAATGGGGCCACTTATGGATGGTGTTGATAAACCAACAGCATCACGGTGGCCACATACATCATGTGGGTTCACACAGATGGACAGTGTTGGAACAACACATAAATCATAGCAGGCCCCACCGTCCAGGACATCTGGACGGCAAGGATAAAACACATACATCAAAGTGGGATCCACCATCCATGGCTGGACGGTGGATGGTAAGGATGCAATGCATACATCTGGTGGGTCCACATGTGTGGCCCACCAACTTGTATCAAACTGATATTTGTGTTTTCTCTCCATCCGGGCTGCTCTAAATGGGCAACAGGTGAGACTCAGTCATGGCAGTGAGCTGGGCCCTGCTTGGACAGCGGTGAGGTCCACCGACTGTATGGTGTGGATAAGATACTTACATCATAGGTGGGCCACAATAGGAAAAATAGAGAGAGAGAGAGAAACGGCATAGTGGAGGGCCCCCGCCACATGGGCCCCTCTAATTTACAACACATACATCAAATTGGGTCCCATCACAAGTGGGCCCTCAAATCATTGAGATCAACGGTAGAAATCCTAGATCACCCACCTATATCACTCCTTTAGCTCCTTGGACTCCTAAACTCCATGGCTTCAACTTTGATGGAAGATGATGGATATTGAATGGCAAGGATGAGAGATGAGAGGGGTAGGAAGTGGGCCACACACAAAGCTCTTCTCCCTTTAGGAAGCTTGGACATTTCCCTCCTTTTGGGTTGCTCAGAAAGAGTGAGAAAAGAGAGAGGAGTGATGGGTGATGGGTGTAAGGAAGAGATGGGTGGAGAGAGAGAGAGAGAGAGAGAGTTGACTTCGGGGATGGGTTGTGTACTTGGGGATGGGATAGAGTACTTAACTTGATGGGTTGTGTAATTTGATTGATGTTTGGTAGAGATTCTCTCAGAATTTTCAACGCGCAGCATTTTCTTCGAGATGAACATGGACCCACAACTCCTGGCCCAGGTATCACATCGGCACGTGAGATGCGGTGTTGGAACTGCAGCGATGGTGCGGTCGCAAGGGTACAAGTCTCGGGTCGAGCTGACTCAGATCTTTGGGATGTGACTTAGGGTCAGGCACAAATGCCGATTACAGGTCGCTGTTTATTGAAATTCGACTAGGAGGACCGCGGGAGTCTACGGAATAGTACAGATTAGGATGCAGGCCTTAAAGAGATAGCCAAAAAATCTCAGCATGGGGTTTTATTTGTGATAGCCCATCTAAAAACATAACTGTATAGGTTTTAAGGTGAACTTGTGAAAACCTTGATTTTTAGTGAACACCAATATCACATGGGTTATGATTATTGGGAGTGGAGTAGGTGTGGCTATTTGAGAACAGTTAGTGTACACACCGAACCATTATAACTTCTGGTGTTTGTGGTGAATGGTTTAAATTTTTATATATATGGTGAATGATTGTAATTTGGTTGTGTGGTGAATGCTTATAATAGATAGTTCTCCCTCTTATCTCTTGCTTAGTTTGTGATCTTGATCCTTATTACGTTCATGAAATCAGGTTGTCCCACCTAAAACATTATTTTTGGTGTAAGGTTGTCCTATGAACAAAGTTTGAATCAATTTCTTTTTACTATTGCTATTGAGATCAGTGATTTATTTTGATTTATTCATTAGATCTATACTTTGAATTTTTATTTGGCATAGTCCTATTCAACCCCCCCCCCTCTCTAGGACTGTTAGCTCGCCTCTTTCAAGTGGTATTAGAGCTAAGTTGCTCATTTATTTGAATTAAGTTCATTGAGTTTAAAGATCTAGTAGAGCTTTCATCATGTCAAATTTCGATAGCTTGTCTTTTACCGGCCACCACCCTTTGATGGCTCTAACTATGCATATTGGAAAGTCAGAATGAAGATTTTCTTAAAATCCTTAGATGAAAGCATGTGGTAAGCCACGATAACCAAATGGAAACCACCCATGTCTGAAGTTCTAGGCAGTGATAGAACCAAGTCCATGAAAGAAACTCCTTTTTATTCATGAACTACACCGCAGAAAAATGAAAGCAGTGCAAATGCTAAGACCTTAAATGCAATTACATGTGCTCTATCACCTGATGAGTTCAAAAGAATCATTTCATGTGATACAGCTAAACAAGCCTGAGATGTTCTTGAAATGACACATGAAGGAACTACTATTGTCAAAAAATCTAAAGTTCAAATCCTCACTACAAAATTTGAGAAAATTTGTATAGAAGAAAATGAAACCTTCATGGACTTCTATGTGAAATTAAATGACATAGTAAATTTTATGTGGGGTCTAGGAGATGGAATCCCAGAAAGCAAGGTTTGTGCTAAAATATTATGATCTCTTCCTGAGAAGTTTAATTCCAAAGTAAATGCCATTCAAGAACTAAGAGACATTGATTAAATGATGGTTGAAGAGTTGGTTCTTTTTAAACATATGAGTTCAATTTTAAAGCTCCTAAAGGTAAGTTCATTGTTCTAAGTCATCCAAATCTATTTCAAAAGATAAAAATGTTAATTCTGATATTGAATATACAGAGGATGATATGGCTTTACTTGCTAAGAAGTTTTACAGGAAATTCAAAAATAAGAAAAGATCTGCTTTTTAAAAACCTTCTGATAAAAGAAAGGGAAAATCTAAAACTAGAAAATCTGTGAAAGACAGTCAATGTTTCAACTACCATGAATACTGGCATTTGGGGAATAAATGTCCTAAAAGGGATATATAAAAAAGAAAGGGCATGATTGCTACTTGGGATGAATCATCCGGCTATGAAAGTTCCTCCAAGTCAGATGATTTGGAACAAGAAATCTCAAATCCTCATAGATTAACATTTGAGATTTCTTGTTCTGAATCATCTTACTTAAAAGAACTTTTAGAGCTGGATGATTCATCCTAAGTAGCAATCATGCCCTTTCTTTTTTATTTATCCCTTTTGAGACATTTATTCACCAAATGCCCGTATTCATGGCATTTGAAACATTGACTGTCTTTCACAGATTTCCAAATTGTAGATTTTCCCTTTCTTTTATTAGAAGGTTTTTGAAAATCAGATCTTTTCTTATTTTTGAATATATGGTAAAAATTTTGAGCAAGAAAAGCTATATCATCCTCTGTATCTTAAATATCAGAATTAACATTGTTATCATTTGAAATAGATTTGGATGACTTAAGAGCAATGGACTTACCTTTAGGGGCTTTAAAATTTAACTCATATGTTTGAAGAGAACTGTAACGACCTTGGAATTTTTGTGCTTATCTTTCCTTAAGTAGTTGTTTTGGGGTAATTAACGCTTTACTCGATTGCTTGTGAAATTCGCATCAATCACTTTAAATTGTATCTGCATGGCTCTAAACGTGTAGATTTGTGAGCGCTACGTTACTTTGAAATCTGGGATCCATCGCTAAATCCAGTTGTTCTGGGGAGTTTTTGGAAGATCTGGATTGGACCTAGACCGCGCGTCGAAAGTCTGATAGCGATGATCTTAGGCTGTTGCGGTCACCGAGTTGGGCTTGATCTTCACCTCGAAAATCAAGTCGATCTGATGTTCTGGGTCGATTTGGTTGAGCTCGGAGTGAAGAGTGTGAGAACGGTTGGAATTTATTAAGCTTTTATTGAAATCTGAGTCGTGTCGCTTGCGCGGCGATTTTAAGCATTCTGACCGTTGGATTCTGACCCAATTTCACCCTCTGATCAGGATAGTTGGCCCAGGCATATCCTAGTGCTTGTGGACCTGATCGAGTTTCCGTGACCGTTGAATTGAGTGTGGTCCGCCACGGCTGATCCACTGATCCGATCGGTACGAAAGCTCAGCCTGACCTAGATCCATGGTCAATGAGCTTAAGTCCGACCTTTCGTGGTTATAGGCCCACCAGAAGTGCTTCGTTGGATCGAGAAAGGCGTGCTTTGGTTATAACCTAAGTATACCTTGACCCTGGGGTTATTTCCATCATTTTAAGGCCTATATATAGACCTTAAACCCTAGCTCTCATTTCCATACGAATTTTCTCTAACCCTAGCTTGGAAAGAGAGTGGAAAAGAGAGAGTTAGTGAGAGAGATTAGTTGGTGAATCATCTTGATTCTTCCTTGTTCTTCTTCACCTTTGAACCTTTACTTTGAATCGTTCCTCTGACGATTCTGAGTTCTTTTGGGGTAAGTTAACCTAACCCTAACCTGTGTTAGAGCTTAGATTAGACTTGGTGTTGTTGTGTCTCATTTCTATCCTTATTTTAGGGTATTCTAGCGCCGTTGACGAAGACAACTCGTCTAAATCAGTTCGATGGTTCTTTCTTCGCTTAAGGTGCGGACTTTAAGTGTATAGGTTATGGTTTTCAAGGCTTTTAATCCCAGTTAGTGATTTATTCTTGTTATGGATGAGATTTCACATGTCAAATGTTATGTTTACATCGCTTTCCTGATATGCATGTGCTATATTGAGATTTGTGTATTCTAAGTGTATTTATAAAGTACCGTATACGTATAAAATATGCACTTGTGTTTGCCATGATTATTTGTCATGTATGTATGATAGATGCATGTATGACAACTCCTTGGTAAAAGGAATTGTCTAAGTGCATGTATTCCAACATACGCTATATATGTTGTTCCTTGTATGCTAAGTGTTTGTAGAAATGCATGAATGATCTAAGTGTAACTTATTACACTTCTTGCGAGCGTTGAGAAGTGATTCTCAATACTCCTATGGATGCACATGTTTTCCTTTATGCAGTTATCTTTCAAGTTCTTTAAATTCAAGCATCTCCTATGCTTACATTTATGTTAAGTTGATATTCTTCAGATGAGTATGTACCATGATTTGAGTGGTCGTTCCATTACTGTTTTACATTCCATATGAATATCTGTAGTAGTGTAGGATGTTTGGGACTATGCCTTAGTCCAGGAGATCGGTAATTGACCCTATATTCGTGGTTGAGATTGCTTTCGCCACGTAGGACGTATTAGACGAACCCGAGTCGTATTAGAGTTGTCGGCAGTGGTCTGGCCACGCGGAGTGTTTGCGCACTCTATGTCGTTCAACTCAACGTGCGCTCGTGCTAGTCAAGTTCGTCAAATAACCCGATTGTCCGATGTATGTTAACCATGTATGGACGCTACTGCTTGAATCTAGGATACTGAACTTACCAGTGGAATCCTAATAACCATGGTACCTGATCCGCTAAGACTCATGAGCCGGACATGGTGGTATGGGACACCGTGGTCGAGCTGTCGGCCTACGCTGGGGTGACGAGCCTCCCCGTAATGACCAATGAGCAACTAAACTCGTGAGCCGATTATGGTGGTATGGGACACTATATTCGTGCTGTCGGCCTACATTGATTGGTGACGAGCCCTTTGTAGTGACCTCGAGCATACCTGGATACCGCAAGGAGGTGACGAGCCGATCTGTGGTAGTAAGGGCATTAAAGGCGTGCATTGATTGGTGACGAGCCCTTTGCTACGACCTCAAATATAAAATCGTATGAGATGTCTAGGATTGACGACCCTAGTATGGATCACTGTTTGGATGGTGACATGAGGAAGGTATCTTAGTTTCCCAATCCTGTTGTGTGAAATGGACTAATAACAACTTGGTAAGCATATCCATGCACCGCATTTGCATGTGCTTTGTAGATGTGGCGCACTTTGAGGCGATGTCATGCGTAACGTAAGATGAAGACGCTGAGGGTGTACGCGTGAGGGCACGCATCATACCGCATTCATACTTGCATTAACAAGAGTATTTAGGATTTATTTACTTGTCCTGCTTTATCATTACTGTTTGATTGAACTGATAACATGTTAACCAGTGCCTTATTGTTCCACTGAGTTGATCACTAACTCCCACGTTTCTAGGGCGGTGTTAAACACCCACCAGACTCTGTCTTAGGCATGATGTTGCAGATGTGGATGCGACGTCTGAGGCAGAGCAGGAGCTGGATGACGACGAGGCTGCCTTCTCCTATATGCAGTTTTCAGACGGGTTCTAGCGAGCCTCGGTCTGATGCGCGGGATTCCTGGGATATTTTGGGGACTGAAATGATGTAATTTGATACTTATAACTTTGTTAAATAACACTTTCACACGATCTGGTTGTATATGTAATTCAAGGATTTACACTTGTACACATTTTTACTATAAGTCTTCCGCTTGCTTTATTCACTTGTCCCTGAAGCATATCTGTGTTTTGGCTTAATCTATTCCATATTTTATGCACTAATACAGTCAACATACATTCATCATTAAATATGTTGCATAAGTGATGTTTTGGAACTCGGGAGTTGAGTTATGCTCGACCCCCGAATTTCAGGGCGTTACAAGAACCAACTAACTCTTCAACCTTCATTTGGTCAGTGTCTCTTAGTTCCTGAATGGTAGCTACTTTGGAATTAAACCTCTCAAGAAGAGATCGTAGTATTTTAGCACAGACCTTGCTTTCTAGGATTCCATCTCCTAGACCCCACATGGAATTTACTATGTTATTTATTTCGTATAGAAGTCCATGAAGGTTTCATTTTCTTCCATACGAATTTTCTCAAATTTTGTAGTGAGGATTTGAACTTTAGATTTCTTGACAATAGTAATTCCTTCGTGTGTCATTTCAAGAATATCCTAGGCTTGTTTAGCTGTATCACATGAAATGATTCTTTTGAATTCATCAAGTGATAGAGCACATGTAATTGCATTTAAGGCCTTAGCATTTGCACTGCTTTCATTTTTCTGAGGTGTAGTCCATAAATAAAAAGGAGTTTCTTTTATGGACTTGGCCCATTACTGCTTAAAACTTTAGACATGGGTGGTTTCCATTTGGTTACCGCGGCTTGCCACACGCTTTTATCTAAGGATTTTAAGGAAATTCTCATTCCAGCTTTCCAATATGCATAGTTAGAGCCATCAAAGGGTGGTGGCTTAGTAATAGACAAGCTATTGAAATTTGACATAATGAAAGTTGTACTAAATCTATAAACTTAAGGAACTTAATCCAAATAAATGAGCAACATAGCTCTGATACCACTTGAAAGAGGCGAGCTAATAGTCCTAGAAGGGGGAGGGGGGTGAATAGGACTATGCCAAATAAAAATTCATAGTACATATATATGAATAAATCAAAATAAATCACTAATCTCAATAGCAGTAGTATTGAGAAATTGATTCAAACTTTGTTCATAAGACAACCTTACACCAAAAACAAATGTTTTAGGTAGGACAACCTGATTTCATAAATGTAGTAAGGATCAAGATCACAATCTAAGCAAGAAACAAGAGAAAGAGCTATCTATTACAAGTATTCACCACATTCACCATATATACAGAAATTTAAACCATTCACCACAAACACTAGAAGTTATAGTGGGTCGGTGTGCACACCAATTGTTCTCAAACAACCACACCTACTCCACTCCTAATAATCACAACCCACGTGATATTGGCATTCACAAAAAATCAAGGTTTTCATAGGTTCACCTTAAAACCTCTACAGTTGTGTTTTTAGATGGGCTATCACAAAGAAAACCCCAGGCTGAGATTTTCTAGCTATCTCAGTCAAAACCAATACATGAGATCTTCTGGATATCTCAAAGAAACCAAAAACAAAAGTGTTAAATGATACTTATCTTCCTTTTTTAAGACGATATTGATGTAGCCCATAGAACCACTTCATTTGATGTATAATGTTCAATGTCCAGAAATACAATCAAGGGTTCTAGGTTCTAATTGATTTTAAATTAGTTCAAACCTTAGGCTACTTGTTTGAATCCTTTACATCTCAAAAAGAAGAGTGATTACTCTCTTTTAAAATATAAGATTCATAAACTAGAGATCAAAGAATCAAAACAAAAGTTATAAACATAAATTTAAAATACCGTTTAATAGCTTGAAGATAATGGGGACTTCTCTCTTTCTGAATGGAGGCTTTTCTTAGCTTGAATTCATGAATTTGGGATGAGAGAAGGCCTCTATTTATAGGCTGAAATATGGTTGCTTCGACTCATCTAAGGTCTCCTTCGGCTCATCTAAGATCCAATAAAATTTTAAAATTTTAGCGCGATCGGATAAAACTGTTCTTCGACTGGTCGAGGGTACAAAAAATCAGTCGCTAAACTTCGAGTCGAGCACCCTTCGACTAGTCGAGCACCCTTCTCGACTGGTCAAGAAACCACCAGAAATATCCATTTTTTGAGTTTGAATCAGACTGGTCAAACCAAGGCTTGGACTAGTCAAAGTAAGGCTTAGACAAGTTGAACTAAAGCCTAATCAAAGTATAAAACCCCGTATGAGTTTAGAATTTGAAAGAACCTAAGTCTAAGGTCTTTCTAGGGTCATTTATACCTGATAAAGCTGGACATTGAAGTGTATAAAACAAATCTTCTACTTGAAGGTGGAGCTTGATTTTCTAATAGTAGTAGAGCTTGAGTATTCTTTAGCTTGCATTATCCATGTCTTGAACTTGTTCTTGCACTATACACACTTCATGTTTTGTTCTTAAAGGTGAACTTACCATCACTTGACGTTGAACTTACCATCACTTGAGTGAACTTTCCATCACTTGAAGGTCAACTTTCTATCACTTGAAGGTGTTTTGTCTCATTGAAATTTGATAAAACAAAAGTGTGCACAACACTTACAATCACAAAAGTGTGCACAACACTTACAATCTCCCCCTTTGTCAAATTCATGACAAAATATTTTTTTTACATTAATTATAAAATAAAGTAGCTGAATGTAGTTAAATTTTCTGTCCACTGCAATGTTGCTACTCCCCCTCATTGAGAGCTACTCTTTGTATTTTACCTGTATTAGAACATATACATATACTCCCAATGCAATGCACAATTCCAATTCCAATTCCAACAAATATCTTGCTTAACAGATTAACCATACCATCAAATCAATATACTAAATTCTCCCCCTTTTTGTCACAAATTGACAAAGGACAGAGTATCAATGTAAACAAATATATGGCTAAATTAGCAAATCAGGAACTAGATGAATATAACTAAACTATGAGATGGATATTATACTAAAGTTCAGCAAGTGTAGCATATAACCAAAGCATAAAAGAGAATATGATCTAAAAGTGTAACAATTTAAACATCCAAAAAAATTAGAAGTTATACAGCCCCAAAATGAAATAAGATTAAATCAGACTAATTAGAACTAGATGAGGATGGAGGAGGTATCGATGGGTTAATCTGGTGTAGTCTTTTAGTAATGCGATGGAAGTATTTACGCATATACTTCATTGAGGATCTATGACTTTCTGCCAAATTGTCTTGGGATACCTTCAATTCAACAACCTTCTCCTCTAAAGATCGAACCGATCATCAGCCTGAGAGGGCTGAAAATCAGGGTCAGCTTCATCGTTTGATTCTATCTCAGCAAATATATCATCCATAGTCATATTTGTAAGTAATGGTGCTTCCTCTTCTTCTATATCATCCTCATCTCACTGACCGGGGAGGTACTCCAAGTTCATCTTATTAATATTTGTGTTATCAAAGGGTAGAACAGCTCTAGGAGCCTCAGTCAAAGGAATGACAACATTGCAGTGGATAGCAAGAGTTGTCATAAGATAGGCAAATGGGATGGAACCCTGACTCAGATGAATGCGGAATTGAATGATTAAGTAACATATCAAGGAAGGGAGACAGATAGGTAAACCAGATGCAATGACATGGAGAACACGAGCCATGAATGGAGTAAGCTCAGACTTATTACCAAAGCGAGGATCTACATTTGAAGTAAAAATGTGATGAAGTACTCTGAACCTAGGAATCATCTGGGTGGCACGTAGAGCATTACCAAAACTCCATTAGGCATTAAGTCGACAAAGTTTTCGGGTAATATCTCGACGCTCAGGCTCATACATTTTATCTGCAAGGGGAGGAATATGTATGTCATCATCATTTACATTTACATCCAGCAATCCTAAAATCAGTTGCCTGTCAACTTGAAATGATCCTTCTCTAAAATTAATAGAGAATGTGAGATCATCAAGGGATAGTTTTCCCATGGAGGCATACATTCCTTGAGCTATGGAGCAGTATGTCGTTCCGCCCCAACCTAGAATGTTTTCCTAACCGATGGCAGACAAGATGGGTAAGAGTTTGAAAGGAGCAATATGATCAAGATTTACGGTCCTTTCTATGATTATATCTCTAGTGCGGAAATCCCGTACATGCTCCGAATCTTCTTTGGGAACTCTCAGGGTTCTCACCCTAACTGGAGTCGCCCGGGAGGAGGAGCCACTAGGGCCCTTACGAGAAACCTTCCTCTTAAGTTGATGCTCCATGTAGAGTTTATACAAGAGAGTAAAAATGATAGGTTTGGCTAAAATCAGATTTTTGCCCAAAATCCCTCTATAAAAAGGATGCCAATCACAAATCAATTACAAAATGAAGATTAACTAGCATACAAGAACCCAAAGCTTGAAGGAAATAAAGAATAATGCACTTACAATGACTCTATGAAGATGGGTTTTAGAAAGGAGCAACGAATCGTCGAGGAAGATGAGAGCAATGGGGTGAAAAAATGGGTTTTTTCCTCTTTTAACAAGTTAGCCCGTGGTCCATGACCGGTTGGGCGCTGTCCTTGACTCATCGAGTGGTTGAAGACGTACTCGACCCATCGAGTAATTGAAAAAAATTTCATTAAATTTGTTTTAGATGTTTTGCTAATTTTATTTATATGTATACACAATAACAAATATGCAGCATGATTGAAATTAAATAGAAATACACATAACAATATCATGTTTTAATTTGGAATATCTATTCCTATCAAGCGGTTTAGTCATAATGTCAATAAGCTGATTTTTGGTTTGGATATATTCCAATGAAATGCTTTTATCCTCAAACAATTCTCGAATGTAATGATCTCTAATATCTATATGTTTCATGCGAGAGTGTTGAATAGGATTCTTTGAAATATTAATTGCGCCAGAGTTATCACAATACAATATCATTGTATCTTGCGTAATTCTGTAATTAGCCAACATTCTTTTCATCCAAATCAGCTGAGTATAGGCATTACCGACTGTGATGTGTTCTGCTTCAGCTATACATAAAGATATAGAACTTTGTTTCTTGCTGTGCCAGGAAACCAAACAATTTCCAACATAGAAACATCCACCACTGGTAGATTTTCTATCATCAATGTTTCTTGCCCAATCGGCATCTGTATGTTTGTATCGTGCAGATACCACAGACCAAAATTGGATGTGCTTACTGCATATCTGACTATACGTTTAACAACAATAAGATGAGATTCTTTTGGATCAGATTGATATCTAGCACAAATTCCTACACTGAAAGCAATATCCGGTCTTCTAGTAGTCAAGTATAAGAGACTACCAATCATGCTTCGATATAAGTAAGAGTCTATACTTTTACCTATTTCATCCTTTAAAAGTTTGAGAGTTGTACTCATAGGAGTATCAAATTTTTTACCGTTCTCGAAACTAAATTTCTTAACCAAATTCAAAGCATATTTGGTTTGAGAAATAAAAATACCATCTTCCTATTGTTTTACTTGTAAACCTAGAAAGTAATTCAATTCTCCAACTATACTCATTTCAAACTTGGATTTCATAAGCTTTGTAAACTCAATGGACAAGTTAGTACTTGTAGAACCATAAATAATGTCATCAACGTAGATCGGTACTATTAGTATGTGTTCATTATATTTTTTATCAAATAAAGTTTTATCAACGCCACCCATGATAAAGTTGTGACTGAGTAAGAACTTAGTCAATTTCTCATACCATGCCTTAAGAGCTTGTTTTAAACCATAAAGTGCCCTTTTAAGACAATATACATGATCTGAGAGTTTAGGGTCCTCAAAACCCTTAGGTTGTTTAACATAAACCTCTTTATGTAGATTACTATTTAAAATGCACTTTTAACATCTATTTGATATATCTTGAATTTTTTAAAGCATGCAATTGATATAAACAATCTGATAGATTCAAGGCGAGCTACTGGTCCAAAGGTTTCATCATAATCGATTCCTTCTATCTGAGTGTATCCTTGTACAACCAGCCTAGCCTTGTTTCTAAATATATTTCCCATTTCATCAGACTTGTTTTTGAAAATCCATTTGGTTCCAATTATATGTTTATCAGATGGGCTAGGAACCAAATACCAAACATCATTTCTCACAAATTGATTTAACTCTTCTTGTATGGCTACTATCCAATTTTCATTGGTAAGTGCTTCTTTTACATTTGCTGGTTCAATTTGAGAGGTGAAGCAAACATAATTACATATATTCTTTAATTGTTTTCTCATTCACATGCCAGTAAGGGGATTACCTAATATCAGATCAGTAGGATGGTCTTTGACTGATCTTAGTTCTGTCATGCTCTAAACTCGGAAACTGAGCTCATAGAATTCTTGATTGCCGAATCTGGTGCTGACAACCTTTGTAGTGCCCCATTCTTAGCTCCCGACACCCATATGCCAGATTTCGATCCTGGGATCCTATAAGGAGGATTTTTAATATGATTTTTTCCAATGGAGTATAACCACAAGCATAACCAAGTCACAAAACAACATCACCACATATCTACTATAACAAAAACTTTGAATATAATACGGAAAGGAAAATACAAGATGATCAAGAAGCTTCAAAATAATCTACCACACGCTCCTGCCTCAATGCTGCTGCGATCCGACATCACCTGCACGCAACTGTCATGCATAAGCTTGCGAAAAGCTTAGAGGGTGGTGTAAGTTTGTGCGTAAGGAAAGTACTAAGTATACAATATCAGAGTAATGTGGAAATATGCTGATAAGTCCATGAATATTATCGGTCGTACCAAGGCAATGCGATGAAAGACATGAATGCTATCGGCCATACCAAGGCTATGCGATGCAAGGCCTACATGGCCAATGTCATATGCGAGATACAACTCAAGCACACCAATCCTCATATTAGTACAATTCCTCTCTGGAATATCACCGGGGTCTAGTACACTCCACATTGACTGCCGCCTCCCCAGCCGCACAGCCCAGCGAGTTAAAGAGACCATACTATCTGCCTGACCAGTAGTCTACCAATACCTACCCGACTCATCAATAGTGGACCCATTTACGAGCTGGTCAAACTCATCCTAGCTTACAACCCCCTCACTTGGGCAGATAAGGCCACACCCACTTCCAACTGACCATGACACAATGGGAGATGTGGCCTACTGCTATTTGACACTCGTATGCTCATTTATCCACTCGGTCTAGACATTAGAGCATCTCCTGGTACCAAAAGGGTTTTGGGACTCACACCCAAGGACATCCTATGTGCCCACAATGGTAGAACCAAGTATTTTTGGTATCCAATCCGCCCATCCACGATGTGCCTGTGGAGGCCACAACCCTAATGTCACTAGGGCATACAATAATCATGTCATACAAATGCGGGATGCATGAGTAATACCATCCAGTCATACATCAAACTTGCGCGTATCGCGCGATCATGTGGGGCAACTTCGTCTCACAAGGAGTCGCATAAAAATCTCAGCCCAATGGCATATGCTATGATCAATTGTTCCTCATATCAGGCATACAAATGATGCGTATGGGCATGTATTATGATGTTATACTAAGTATGTTCTTAGTGTGTCTTACTTGACTAAGTACACTAGCATGATTATCAGATATAGCATGTGATGATCGGCCTTAACCGATATGTTACTTACAAGAGTAGGGGCAGAACACTACGCCCCACTACACATATAGAAGTCTATATGGATTGGTCCATGTTAGACTATCATAACCTATTCAATGTACTAGCATATCATATATTATAAGGTGGGGTCCCCTACAAGGACAATAGATCTAACCCATGACTTGAGATAGGCTTCAACAGTGGATATACCAAATCTGGTACCACATATTCTTCAATCTACGATAAGGGTGATGAAGTACCAAACAAAGGATGAGCCTCAAGGTTCGGATTACTACAAGCAGTGGTGGAAAGTATCATCAATGAGGGCCCAATGGTTTGGGTTAGCCCAATGGGTGTCACTAATATAAGTGGGGACCTAACGGTTTAGGTTAGCCCACTAGGTTAAGGGTGGACATGGGCTTAACAATGGACCCTAGGAAAGCTAACAACGGTGGAAATTTAACCACCATTGTCCTAAGGTGCAGTCTATTTGGGATTGGAAGTCAGAAATCACTACGGGGTCCTTGCCCCTCTAATATCTTGAAAGATGGATGGGCCCGTGTGTATCACATACATCATGGTGGGTCTCACACATCGCAATTGGGCCTTACACATACAATGGGCCTCACATGCATCACATTGGGCCTCATACACAGGCCGCATATATATCACAATGAGCCTCATACATAGGTCGAATATACATCACAATGGGCCTCATACATGGGCTGTATATACATCACAATGGGCCTCATACACGGGCCGCATATACATCACAATAGGCCTCATACATGGGCCGCATATACATCACAATGGGCCTCATACATGGGCCACATATACATCACATTGGGCCGCATCACATCGGCCTCACATACATAACAAATGGGCCTCACACATCAGCAAGTGGGCCTCACATTAGCAGCAAGTGGGCCCTACTGGTCGCCTCACTAACTAACGGCCTGGATAAAATGCATACATCAAGGTGGCCTGCTGGCCCTAGATGGCTTGGATAAATATGTCGCAGAGGGCCCACTACTACTGGACGGATGATGTGGATGAAGTATATACATCATGGTGGGTCCCACCATCCATGCACTAGATGGTGCTGGACACCACATACATCATGGTAGATCCCACCGTCCCAAGTGGACAGTGAGGATAGAACATACATCAGTGGGACCCCACAGTACTGGACAACGTGGATTAAAATACATATGATATAGTGGATCCCACCATAAAAAAGACACATATTTCTCAGTGGTCCCCCCACATCCACCTTCTGGACGGTGTGGAAATATAACATATACATCTAGTGGATCCAGCCAATGGACGGTGTGAATGCAACGCATTTATCAAGGCAGGCCCCACACATCCAGCTACTGGACTATGTGGGGTAAACAGATACATCAGGGTGGGACCCATTATCTTGGACGGTCCGGATGACCATCATTAAGGTGGGTCCCACGTGTGTGGCCCACCAGAGATTTGAATTTGCTTCAGTCCAGGGCCAGGCTTGGATAGACAGTTTAGATATAACACATGCCTCATGATCAGGCCCGTAGAACTTGTTGACGTTAATATAACAGCCATACAGCTGTTATAAGGTACACCAGCCAATCAGCTTCTACATCAGGTGGGTCCCAGATGTGGCCCACAAGTTATACATGTAATATATATATATATATATAATTTTATTTATTTTTTTCTTGCTAGCATCCAAGCCTCAATGCCCAGGCCTGCTAGACAGCAGCCTGTCCGTTGGGCCTGGCCGGTCCTTAGGCCCACGACTGGGGTGACCTCACCATATGGATGGTGGAAATAAAATTGGTACATCACAGTGGGGTCCACGAGAGAGAGAGAGAGAGAGAGAGAGAGAGAGAGAGAGAGAGAGAGAGAGAGACGTGCGATGGAGGGGAGGGGCTCCGCCACTATGAGCCCTCCCTAGATGGGCCATGTAAATACAATACATACATCAAAATGGGTCCCAAATCATGTGGGCCCTAATCATAAAAACATCAACGGTGGAGATCCCTTTCCACCAAAAATGCAAGGTCTAGATGACCTTTTCTTAATGGGAAAATAAACATCATGATGGGGTCCATGGAGAATGGCCCCATCATGGGATGATCATATGAATCATGGTGGGCCATCGGCCACACCTAGGGTCCAAAGTAAGATTCATACCATTGATCGGTAGGCCCCACTTAGTCCATCATAAAAAAATCATAACCCTACAAAATACCCACTAATTCCACTTCTTCTTGGTTCTATTGCTTCTTTAGCTCCTTGGCTTCTTCTTTGATGGAGGATAATGAAGATTGAAGGGTTGGATGGTGAAATTTGGTGGTAGGAAGTGGGCCTTGATCTTAGGTTCTTTCTCTTTTCTCTCCTTAGTCTTTTTCTCTCTTGGTTGCTAGGAAAAATGATAGAGAATGGAATGAGATGGAGTGAAGGATGGGAGATGCAAGGAGAGAGGGATGAGTGTGTAAGAAGAATGACATAGAGGGTATGGGCTTGGTTGACTTTTTCGTGAGAGAGGGATGGGTATCATGCCTTTTTGGTAAGAGAGGGATGGACTAAGTATGGGTTGTACTTGACTTGTGATTGATTGATTGATGTGATGGATTGGGTAGAGATTATCTCAGGATTCGTAACATGTGGCATTTTCTTAAAATAAACACGGGCCCACAACTCCTGGCCTGGGCTTTGCATTGGTGCATAAGACGCGGTGTTGGAACCATGGCAATGATGCGGTCGCAATGGTACAAATCTTAGGTCAAGTCAACTCAATTCTATGGGATACGACATAGGGTCGTACAGAAATGCTGATTACAGATCGCACGTAACTGGAATTCGACAGGGGAATCGGGGAAGTCTAAGGAACGGTACGGACTAGGATACGGGCCTTACAACTCTCCCATCCTAATAAAAATTTTATCCTCAAAATTTACACTATCATCACAACTAAACATAACTCATAAAAGGAGGAAATCATGGCGTCATATATAATCAAAACACAATACAACATACAATCAAACATCAATGAGATGGGGATAACACTCACGAATCTCAGCCTCGCGCTCCCAAGACGCCTCGTCCACACTATGGTTACCCCACTGCACCTTCACCAAGGGAATGACCTTGGTCTGGAAGACCTGATCCTTCTAATCAAGGATACAAATTGGCCGCTTAATGTAAGAAGCATCCACACGAACCATTAGCGGCTGCCAGTCAATAATAGGAATGATGTCTGACCTACACTTCTGCAACATAGAGACATGAAAAATGTTGTGGACGCCAGACAATTGAGGTGGTAAGGCAAGCCGATAGGCCACAGCGCCAACAGGCCCAATGATCTCGAAAGGTTCAATGAATCTCGGGGCAAGCTTGCCCTTCGCTCCAAAACGAACCACACCCTTCATGGGTGAGACCTTGAGATACACATGGTCCCCAATGGCAAACTCCAAGGGATGACGCTGACGATTAGCAAAACTCTTCTGCCAGCTCTGAGCTATGCGCATCCTTTGCTTGATGATATCGATGACCTCTGATGTCCGCTGCATAAGCTCGGGACCTAGGAGATGCTTCTCTCCAACCTCAGTTCAACAACTCAGAGATCTACATGGTCTGCTGTATAATGCCTTAAAAGAAGCCTTGTCAATGGTCGCCTGATAGTTGTTGTTATACGGGAACTCAGCCAATCAGAGGTGCTCATCCCAGCTACCCAAGAAGTCAATCACGCAAGCCTGAAGCATACCTCAAGGATCTAGTTAACTCTCTCGGTTTGCCCATCAGTCTGTGGATGATATGTAGTTCTGAGCTGCAAAACAAACCCCATCGCTCTCTGAAAGCTCCTCCAAAACTGAGACATGAAACTCGGGTCTCGGTTAGAAATGATCAAAATTGGAACATTGTGCAGTCTCACAATCTCCTCGATGTATATCCTAGCAAGTCGGTCTAAAGGCCAGGTCGCACGAATCGCAAGAAAGTGCGCCGACTTCATCAGACGATAGACGACAACGTAGATGGCATCGTGACCACGCCGAGTCCTTAGTAAGCTCATGAAAAAATTGGTGGATACGTGCTCCCACTTCCACAACGGCACACTCAATAGCTATAATGGACCTAGGGGTCTCTGATGATCGACCTTGAAACGTTGGCATGTGTCACACTCGGCCACAAAACTAGCAATCTGGTGCTTCATCCCTGCCTAAAAATACTACCTCCTCATGTCACGATATATCTTTGTAGAGCCAGGGTGGATAGTTAATCTCGATCGGTGTGCCTCGGTCATCAAATCTTTGCACAACTTTAGATGTGGACCATGCATTATAATGGCTGTGGACCCTGTATTGTGGGACCCACCTATTCTTAAGGATATGCTTCATGCTTCCCTAATCAACTTCTCAGGTAGCTGGGATGAGCATTTACGCCTGGCTGAGTTCATGTATACTAACAGCTATCAGGTGACTATTGGTATGGCTCCCTTCGAAGCCTTGTATGGTAGGCCGTCTAGATCCCGCAATTGTTGGGCCGAGGTTGGAGAGCACTGTCCTAGGTCCTAAGCTTGTACAACAGACATCAGAGGTTATCGACATCATCAGGCAGAGGATGCGCACAGCTCAAAGCCAGTAGAAGAGTTTTGTTGATCGTCGGCGTCATCTCTTAGAGTTTTCTCTTGGGGACAGTGTATCACAAGGTCTCGCCCATGAAGGGTGTGGTTCGATTTAGAGTGAAGGGAAAGCTTTTCCTAAGATTTATTGGACCTTTCGAGATCAGTGGGCCCATTGGCACTGTGGCCTATACTTTCCTTACCTTCTGAGTTGTCTGGCATCCACAACACTTTTCATGTTTCGATCTGCGGAAGTGTGGGTCAGGCACCATTCCCTTGATTGATTGGTCACCTCTTGAGGTCCGTGAGGATGCGTCCTACATTGAGCAGCCAGTACGTATCCTTGATCCAAAGGAGTAGGTCCTTTGGACCAAGGTCATTCCTTTGGTGAAGGTGTAATGGGGTCATCATTCTGTTGAGGAGGCGTCTTAGGAGTGTAAGGCTAAGATTAGATAGCACTATCCTCATTTGTTTGTAGATTGATTGTGCTTGTATTATGCTTTGTATTACGTTGATTGTTATGTATGTATATGTGATGATGGTTTCTCTTCTTCCCTTACTTTATTCTACATGATGGTAAATTTCGAGGATAAAATTTTTATTAGGAGGGGAGAGTTGTTAGACTCGTGTCATAATGTCCATTCCATTCCGCAGGATCTCGTGGTCCTCCAAGTTGAATTTTGGCAACCGGCGACCCATAGATTGCATTTGCACGGGACCCTAAGTCACATCCTGTGAACCCGAGTCCAGTCAACCCAAGACCTATGCTATTGCGACTGTGCCATCTCCATGGTTCCGATAGCGCGTCTCGTGTGCCAATTCGACACTTAGATCATAAGATGAGGACTACGCATTATAATGGCTGTAAACAGTGCGTTGCGGGACCCACCTCTTCCAGATTGCACTTTTTCCTAAAAACCATTATTAGGATGATGTCACCCTAGGGGTGACATCACCCTGCCCTACTCTAGCTCTAGCCACCCTAGCCCCTAGGTTATAGCCCCATACTTGCTTATAATCATGCTTTTCTCTTCCTCAAACTCAAAATTACCTTCTAAGGCAATTATTTCACCTTTTTTATGGTGATGATGTGTGTGGCTCTCCTGATGTGATCAACAATCTGGACTGTCCAGATTTTTTAGATGTCCAGCAAATGGGGCCCACCTTACTACCCATTTTAGGCCAACTAAAATGATATGAAACATCAAAACTAATTTATTTCAAACCTTGGTGGGCCACACGTTAACCCACCTTTGATGTATGTGCTGTACCCACACCGTCCAGAAGGGATGGTGAGTCCCACGCAGTAGCATCTGCTGCTGTTTGATGACAGCAAGTTTTGGGGGTTTGATCATGAGGTATGTGCTATATCCCAACTGTCCATCTATTTTTGGCTGGATGTGGGGCCACCCCACACATACTATATGTGTGGGGGTGGGGCCCACCTTGATGTATGTATTTTGTATCCCCACCGTCCATCTCTGGACGTTGCGGTGGGACGACCATGATATATGTGTTTAATCCTAGCCGTCCGTCCGTCTAGGGATGGGACGTAGGACCTCACCGTTGATGTATGCATTGTATATTCACACCGTCTATCTCTGGATGATGTGTCATGTGGAGCCAACCATGATGCATGGGTCTTATCTACATCATCCAGATCGCTGGATGGTGAGACCCACCTTTGATGTATGTGGTTTACAACCATGCCATCCATCTGTTTTGGCTGCCATGTGGGGCCCAGATATGTATATCCACCCCGACCATTTCCTGAATGAGTGGGGCACACCTTGTGATGTGTTGTATATTCACACCATCCATCCATATGGCCCCCACATGATGTAAGTGTTTTATCAGCGCCATCCAGCCCGTGGACCCCTCATATGATGTATTTAAGGCCCATCTTACAGGCCCACCTTGAAGTATATATTGTACATGTGGCCCATCTATTTTGCTAGATTATGGACCACCCCATATGGCCCGTTGTGATGTATATGCTACCCATTTGCACCACCCAATATGATGTTTGTGTGGCCCATATGTGCGGCCCAATATGATGTTTGTGTGGCCCGATATGCAGCCCAATATGATGTATATGTGGCCCATTTGATGAGGCCCAAAATGATGTTTGTGTGGCCCATATGTGCAGCCCATTGTAATGTTTGAGAAGCCCATATGATGAGGCCCACTGTGATATATGAGATGCTCATGTGATGAGGCCATAATGATGTATGAGTTAACATGAGAGAAGCCCATTTTATTACCATCCATTTAAGGGCTATAGGCTGGTTCATTAGGCCCTTGTGTGAGGCCCATTATATTGTATGTGAGGCCCTTATGTGAGGTCATGGGCCCCACTAGATGTTGGCTCTATTCAGGCCACTCATTGGGAGCAATGTTGGTTAAATGTCCACATTGTCACCTTCTCTTAGGCCTTGTTAGGCCCATTCTCATCATTCTCTAAGTGGGCAAACCCAAATCATTGGGCCCCATTGACATTTGCATGATCTGTCTACCATTTTGGGATAACCCGAGGTGTTGGGCCCCCACTAATTGCTAGTGAGGTTATTTTAATCTTGGAGTCCATCTAAGACTTATTGGGGCACCCTAGGGCATCTAGTGGGCCATATGATAGTATCGTGAAGGAAGCCCATTCCGGATCCTTAGGGTTATAGGTAGGCCACCTAGGCTCAACCTTGATATGAGGAGAGTTCATCACCACCGTAGACGGAGGGATCCGTGCTATCAAATTTAGTATATCCACAATTGAGAATCGATCTTTATGTTATGGTTTAGATCGGTTGTCCTTCTATGGACCCCACCTTGTAAATAGGCTGATTATCGATGCCGATTATGAGTATGTGATAGCATAGCATCATGATACATGCCCATATGCATCATCTGTATGCGTGTTATGAGATGTGGTTGACCATTGCATATGACATAGGGCAGGTTGTTTATGGGACTCCTTGATAGGCAGAGTTATCCCACATGAGTGCATGGTATGCGTGGGATTGATGCATGATTGGATTGCGTGACTCATGCATTTTGCATTGTGTGATTATAATTACTATAAGTCCTAGCAACATTAGGGCTGTAACCACAGCAGATATAGCGTGGATGAAAGGATTAGATAACAAAAATTCTTGTTAAGCATGGAGCGTGAAGGATGTCCCTGGGTGAAAGTCCCCAAACCCTTTGGTACCATGGAGGATGCTCTAATGTTTGGATCGAGTGGATGTATAAGCACATGAGGACTAAATACTAGGAGGCCACGTCTCCCACTGTGTCATGGTCGGTTGGAAGGGGGTGTGGCCTTACCTGCCCGAGGGTAGGGGGTAATTGCTAGGCTGAGTATGACCAACTCATAAATGGGTTCGCTACTAACGTGTCGGATAGATATTGGTTGACTATTGGCCAAGCAGATAGTGAGGTTTCTTCTGCTTGCACAGTTATATGTCTATTGTAGCTCGGTAATGTGGTGTATAGTGTATTAGACCCTGATGATTATCTAGAGAGAGCTGTACTGATATATGATGCTCCAGAGATGAGCTGGATTGATATGTGGATTGATATGCTTAAGCTGCATATTGCACATGACATTGGCTATGTAGGCCTTGTTTCATTTGGCCTTGGTGTGGCCGATAGCATTCATGCCTTGCATCGCATGGCCTTGGTATGGCCAATAGTATTCATGCCTTGCATCGAATAGCCTTGGTACGGCTAATAACATTCATGGATTTACTAGCATGTTTTCGCATTACTTTGATACTGTATACTTGCATTGCTACCTTATGCACACAATTTCACTACCCTCTAAGCTTTTTATAAGCTTATGCATGATAGATACATGCAGGTGACACCAAGATGCAGTCGTAGCCGAGGAGTAGGAGTGTACAGCTGAGCTTCCAGAGTATTTTTGTTATCATTGTGTTTCCTTTTATGCGCATTATATCTCAAGTTTTTTATTATAGTAGATTTTGTGATGGTGTTTTGGTTATTGTTCGTGGGTTATGCTTTTGGTTATGCTTGTTATTGATCAAATTCATGTTGAAAATCCTCTTTGTAGCATCCCAGGATCAGAACCTAGTATATGGGTTCCGGGAACCGAGAATGGGTTACTAAGGAGGCTATCGGTGCCAGATTTGGCCATTGGGAATTTTGTGAGCCCGATTTCTGAGTTTGGGGCGTGACATGAGTTGGTATCAAAACATAACTTAGGAATAACTCAAGGCAACATCACATATCTGCTACGAGCTTAGGACGAGTAGGTCCCGAGTGCGTATCTTTCTAGTTTGGTTCCCTAACGTCTGAGCTTTTGAGGGTTCTCAAGGCTGATAGGCACCTTTGTTCTTTGCTGTAGACTATGCCGCCTAGACGAGGCACGCGAGGTACCCGAGGCACCCAAGCACCCCGAACGACCCGAGCGATCCTGCTCCACCACTTGAGGATCCTGTTCCTCCACTCGAGGTTCATATTCTGCCTCCCGTAGTTCTTGTTCCCCCACTCGAGACCCCTACAGATCAGCCACCTTCATCAGAGACTAGCGCAACCCCTACCATGTTAGTTGGTGCCGAGCAGTTACAGCAGATGTTGCAGGCTGTGACTACCGCCCTCTACGGGTAGAGTAGGTGAGCTCCTGAGACCCAAGAGTAAACAGAACAGGAGTGCGCGAGCGCCTTGCTACAAGACTTCCTTCAGCTCGATCCCCCGCGATTCTAAGGAGAGCCCGATCTAACCGCAGTAGAGAGATGACGCTCCCGAGTGGAGAAGATGTTTGAGACGATAAGATGCATGACCCATCAGCAGGTCCCCTTGGCCATGTAGTTGTTCGAGGGCGAGGCCGAGTACTGGTGGACCTCCATCGCCCGTGCTGAAGGAGCTGACTTCGCCTAGACATGGGAGGATTTCATCGACCGATTCGACTGGCAGTACTTCCCCAACCACATTCGTCAGTAGCAAGCATGGGAGTTCGAGACATTGGTACAGGGAGATATGTTTGTGGCTTAGTACGTGGCCCATTTCATGGTGCTATCGAGTTCATGCCGTATTTGGTTGATGATGAGGGCGGAAGGCCCGCTGTTTTGAGAATAGCTTGCGTTTCAATCTCTGAGGCCGTATTGTTGGGCACGAGCTCCTGACTTTCGAGGAGGTAGTACAGAGGGCCCAAATTTACGAGGTTGATTGGGCCGACACACAAAGCGATCACGATTGGAGGAGAGACCAGAAGAGATGGGCCCCCTCCGGTGGCCCCCAGCAGCAACAACGTTGACAGCAACAGAGGTGCATGACCCGCCGAGCACCAGTGGCACCTCCAGCACCACCCTAAAGGTCGTTCTTAGGGACTTGTTTTGGATGCTTTGGAGTTGGACAACATGTACAAGAGTGCCCCCGCCCTCATCAGCAGCAACGACCAGAGCCACCTCCACCACAGAGGCCCTAGCCGTAGCCGAGACAGCAGTATAGGCCGTCGCAGAGGCACCAGCAGCAGTAGGGACCTCCTAGGGGATAGGCACCGCCCTAGCTGGCTCATGCTAGGTTCTATGCGACTTAGCAGGATTCATAGTCCTCTGGAGGAGTCGTTAAGGGTATTCTTCTAGTCTCTGCATGCATTCCTCAAGTGTTGTTTGATTCTGGTGCTTTGCACTTATTCATATCTGAGGATTTTTCCCAATCGTCCAGATTGCCGATAGAGTCTGCCCGTGAGGGATTGACCGTATCGATGCCCTTGGGGAGACCGCAGTGCTAGGCCAATATTGTTTGTCTTGCCCCGTCTCCGTCTTGGATTGCTCCGCAAGGACAGGCACGTTTTGTATACCATGCTTGCCGCAGTTCCAATTCGTTGCTAAGCCTAGAGGAGAGCCGTTGTCTTGTTTGATGTCATATGCAGTAGAGGAGCCCATAGCAGTGAGCATTGATCAATTGCCAGTGGTTTATGATTTTCCCAATGTGTTTTAAGAGATTCTGAGATTTCCGCCGTGCTGGCATATTAAGTTCCAGATTGATCTTGTGCCTGGTACCGTGCCTATCTCGAAGGCCCCGTATTATATGGCACCGATGGAGTTGCGAGAGCAGTAATAGCAGTTGGACGAGTTGCGCAAGTTAGCATTCATTCGTCCGAGCAGTTCACCGTGGGGAGCACCGGTACTATTCGTCAGGAAGAATGATGGCTTATTGAGGCTCTGTGTGGATTATCGCGAGCTCAAATGGGTCACGATCAAGAACAAGTATTCACTCCTAAGGAATTAATGATTTGTTTGATCAACTGCAGGGTGCACAGTTCTTTCGAAGATTGACTTGTGATTCGGTTATCATCATATTTGAGTCCAAGAGGAGGATATCCCGAAAATGGCTTTCAAAACGTGTTATAGTCACTTTGAGTTTCAAGTCATGTCCTTCGGACTGACTAATGCGCCCGCGGTCCTTATGCAGTTGATAAATGAGGTTTTCCATACATATCTCGATCAGTTTGTTGTGGTCTTCATCGATGACATTCTAATATATTTGAGGACGCGCGAGGACCATGAGTAGCATTCGAAGATCGCCTTGTAGACCCTCCGTGCCCACTAGTTGTATGAGAAGCTAGAGAAGTGCAAGTTTTGGCAGGAGGAGGTGAAGTTCGTTGACCATGTGGTGACAAGGGAGGGTGTCGTTGTGGACCCCCTTAAAGATTAATGCAGTGCGTCAGTGGGGCCATCCCCCGAACACGTCCGAGATCTATAATTTTCTTGGTTTGGTGGGATATTATCGATGATTTATTGAGGGATTCTCCCGTATTGCAACACCGCTGACCAGGTTGACCTGAAAGGGTCTAAAGTTTGTGTGGAGTGACGCCTGTGAGCAAGCATTTATGGAGTTAAAGGACCGCCTCACGTCTACTCCTGTCCTCACTCTTCCCTATGGGATTGAAGGCTTTATTATATTTTTCGATGCTTCACATGTTAGTTTAGGTGCAGTCCTAATGTAGTGTAACGCCCTAAAATGCGGGGGTCGAGCATAACTTAGCTCCCAAATTCCAAAACATCACTTATGCAACATATTTGATGATGGATGTATGTTGTCTGTATTGGTGCATAAAACATGGAATAGATTAAGCCAAAGTGCAGATATAATTCAGGGATAAGTGAAGAAAGCAAGCAAAAGACTTAAAGAAATATATGTGTACATGTGCAAATCCCTGAAATACATACACATATCAGGTCGTAATGTAAGTGTTGCTATCAAAATTACAAGTATCAAATTACATCATTTAATTCCCAAAAGAAATCCTAACATCTCGCACATCAGAACAAGGCTCACTAGAACCCGTCTGAAAACTGCATAAACGAGAAAGCAGCCTCATCATCCTCGATCTCCCGCTCTGCCTCAGAAGTCGCATCAACATCTGCAACATCAGCAACTAAGACAGAGTCTGGTGGGTGTTTAACACCGCCCCAGAATGTGGGAGTGTGTGATCAACTCAGTGGAACAATAAAGCACAGGTTAACATGTTATCAGTTCAATCAAGCAGTAATGATAAAGTAGAACAATTAAACATGTCCTAAGTACTCTTGTTAATGTAAGGATGTATGCAGAATGATGCGTGCCCTCACGCGTATACCCTCAGTGTCTTCATCTACAAAGCACATGCAAATGCAGTGCATGAACATGATTACCAAGTTGTTATTAGTCCTTTTCATACAGCAGGATTGGGAAGCTAAGGTACCTTCCTCATATCACCATCCAAACAGTGATCCATTCTAGGGTCGTCAGTCCTAGACATCTCATATGATCATATGGTTGTAGGTTGGAAAGGGCTCGTCACCAATCAATGCAGGCCTATCATACCTTCGTTACCACAATAAGGTTCGTCACCTTAATGCGGTATCCAGGTATGCTCGAGGTCACTACAAAGGGCTCGTCACCAATCAATGTAGGCCGACAGCACGAATATAGTGTCTCATACCACCATAATCGGCTCACGAGTTTGGTTGCTCACTGGTCACTACGGGGAGGCTCGTCACCCCAGCATAGGCTGACAGCTCGACCACGGTGTCCCATACCACCATGTCCGGCTCATGAGTCTTAGCGGATCAAGGTACCATGGTTAATAGGATTCCATTGGTAAGTTCGATACCCTAGATTCATACAGTAGCGTCCATACATGGTGAACATACATCGGACAATCGGGTTACTTGACGAACTCGACTAGCACGAGCGCACGTTGGGTTGAACGACATAGAGTGCGCAAACACTCCGCGTGGCCAAACCACTGCCGACAACCCTAATACGACTCGGGTTCGTCTAATCACGTCCTACGTGGTGAAAGCAGCCTCAGCCACGATCTCAAGGTCGATTACCGATTTCCTGGACTAATGCATAGTCCCACACTCATTATACTACAATAGATGTTCATATCTACAATTTAGAATAGTAATAGAACAACAACTCAAATCATGTAGTATGTAAGCATTTGAAGAATATCAACTTAACATGAATGTAAGCATAAGTAATGCTTGAAATTGAACAACAAGGAATATAACTTGCATGAAGGAAATCATACACACTAGTGGGAGAGTTGAGAATCGCTTCTCAACACCCATACTAGGTTGATATATCACACTTTAGATCATTCAGACATTTCTACAAACACTTTGAATACATAATACAACATACAAGACGTATGTTGAAATACACACATTTGGACAATTCCTTTTACCAAGGAGTTGTCACACATACAATTAGCATAAGTATACGACAAATAATCATGGCAAACACAGGTTCATATTTTATACGCATACGGTACTTTATACATACACATAGAATACACAAATCTCAATATGACACATGCATATTAGGAACGCAAAGTAAACATAACATTTGGCATGTGAAATCTCATCCATAGCAAGAATAAACCATTAACTGGCATTGAAAGCCTTGAAAACTATAACCTATACACTTAAAGTCCGCACCTTAAGTCAGTAAAGAACACCGAACTGATTCAGACGATTTGTCTTCGTCAACGGCGACAAGATAACCTAAAGGCAAGAATAGAAATGAGCTACAACATACAAAGACTATTCTAAGCTCTAACACAGATTAGTGTTAGGTTAAATTACCCAAAGATGAACTCAGAATCGCCGGAATAACGATTCAAAAGTGAAGGTTTAAGGATGAAGAAGAATAGGAAAGAATCTAAGATGATTCACCAACTTCTCTCTTACTTTCTCTCTCTTTTCCTTTCTCTTTCTTAGCTAGGGTTAGAAAATTCGTATGGAAAAGAGAGCTAGGGTTTTAAGGTCTATAAATAGGCCTAACATTGATGAAAATAACCCCAGGGCCAAGGTATACTTAGGGTATAACCAAAACCGGCCTCTCGCAATCCAACGAAGCACTTCCGGTGGGCCTAATACCACGAAAGGTCAGACTTAAGCTCACTGACCATGGATCTAGGTCAAGCTGAGTTTTCGTACCGACCGGATCTTTAGATCAGTCGTGGCGGACCACACACAATTCAACGGTCACCGAATCTCGATCAGGTCCACAAGCACTATGACATGCCTGGGCCACCTTCCTTGATCAGAGGGTGAAATTGGGTCAGAATCCAACGGTCAGATAGCTTAAAATCGTCGCGCAAGCGACACGACTCAGATTTCATAAAATCTTATTAAATTTCCAACCGTTCTCACACTCTTCACTTCGAACTTAATCAAATCGACCCAGAACATCACATGAACTTAATTTTCGAGGTGATGGTCAAGCCCAACATGGTGACCGCAACAGCCTAAGATCATCGCTATCAGACTTTCAATGCGCGGTCTAAGTCCGATCTAGATCTTCCAAAAATTCCCAAGAACAACTGGATTTAGCGATGGATCCCAGATTTCAGAGTAACATAGTGCTAACTAATCTACAAGTTTTGAGTTATGCAGATATAATTTAAAGTGATTGATGTAAATTTCACAAGCAATCGAGTATAGTGCTAATTACCCCAAAAAGCTACTAAGGAAAGATTAACACAAAATTTTCAGGGTCATTACATGTAGTATGGGAAGCCGGTGGCTTATGCATCTCACCAGCTTAAGGTCCACGAGCTGAACTACCCCACACATGATTTGGAGCTGACAACATTTGTCTTCGCATTGAAGGTGTGGAGGCACTATCTTTATGGAGTCAGGTTCGAGCTTTTCTCCGACCACAAGAGCTTAAAGCATCTCTTCTCTCAGTTCGAGTTAAACATGAGGTAGAGACGTTGGATAGAGCTCATGAAGGACTATGATTTTGATCTTCAGTATCACCCAGGCAAGGCGAACGTGGTAGTGGATGCCCTGAGCCGTCAGCCAAGAGGCCTGGTGGTGCACATGATGATTCAAGAGTAGAAGATGCTTGAGCATGTGTCAACATTCGACTTCAAGATCAGCTTGCAGTCTTCTATTGTGTAGTTATAAAGCCTGTCAATTCAACCCTCTCTTATCATAAGGGTGATCAAGGTTCAACAGGTAGATGAGTCATTGCAGAGTTATCGGGCAGAGGCAACATCTGAGAGTCAGTCAGATTCACAGATTGGTTTTGATTGTGGACTTTGCTTCAGAGGCCAGTTGTGTGTCCCGGATGTTTCAGAGTTACGTGGAGATCTTATTATTGAGGCACATCGATCGTGGTTTTCTATCCACCCTGGCTAGACATAGATGTATCGTGATATAAGGAGGTAGTATTTTTGGGCAGGGATGAAGAGCCAAATATCCAGTTTTGTGGCCGAGTGTGACACATGCCAATGTGTCAAGGCCGATCATCAGAGACCCTCAGGTCCATTGCAGCTATTGAGCACCCTTACATGGAAGTGGAAGCACATCTCCAAAAATTTCATTATGGGCTTATTGAGGACTCAACATGGTCATGACGCCATGTAGGTTGTCATGTATCGTCTGACAAAATCAGTACATTTTCTTATGATTCGTGCGACTTGGCCCTTGGACCGGCTTGCCAAGCTATTTGTTGATGAGATTGTGAGACTACACGGTGTTATAGTTTCGATCATTTCTGACCGAGACCTAAGGTTCACGTCTCAGTTTTGAGAAGCTTCTAAAAGGCTATGGGGTCTGCCTTACAATTCAGCACCACATATCATCCGCAGACTGATGGGCAGACTGAGAGGGTCAACCAGATTATTGAGGATATACTTCGTACTTATGTGATTAATTTCTCGGGTAGTTGGAATAAGCATTTATGCCTGGCTAAGTTCGCGTATAATAACAGCTATCAGGTGACTATTGGTATGGCTCCCTTTGAGGCCTTGTATGACAAGCCGTGTAGATCCCCCAGTTGTTGGGCCAAGGTTAAAGAGCACTATCTCCTGGGCCCCAAGCTTGTGCAGCAGACATCAGAGGTTATCAACATCATCAAGTAGAGGATGCGCACAACTCAGATCTGATAGAAGAGTTTTGCTGATCATCGGTGTCGTCCCTTCGAGTTTGCAGTTGGGGACAGAGTGTATCTCAAGGTCTCACCCATGAAGGGCGTGATTTGATTTGGAGCGAGGGGCAAGCTTGCCCTAAGATTTATTGGACCTTTCGAGATCAGTGGGCACGTTGGTGCTGTGGCCTATAGGCTTGCCTTACCTTCTGAGTTGTCTGACATCCACAACATTTTTCATGTTTCGATGCTACGGAAGGGTGGGTCAGGCACCATTTCCTTGATTGATTGGCGGCCTCTTGAGGTCCGTGAGGACGTGTCCTACATTGAGCAGACAGTTCATATCCTTAACCGAAAGGAGCAGGTCCTCTGGACCAAGGTCATTCCTTTGGTGAAGGTGCAGTGGGGTCATCATTCTATTGATGAGTCGTCTTAGGAGTGCGAGGCTGAGATTAGAGAGCGCTATCCCCATTTGTTTGTAAATTGATTGTGCTTGTATTATACTTTGTATTGCATTGATTGTTATGTATATATATGTGATGATGGTTTCTCTTCTTCCCTTGCTTTGTTCTACATTATGGTAAATTTCGAGGATGAAATTTTTATTAGGAGGAAAGAGTTGTCAGGCTCGTGTCCTAGTGTCCATTCTATTTTGTAGGATCCCGCAATCCTCCCGGTCAAATTCTGACGACTCGCAACCCGTAGATTGCATTTGCGCGTGACCCTAAGTCACATCCTATGAACCCAATTCGAGTCAACCCGAGACCTATGCCATTGTGACCATGCCGTCGCTGCACTTTTGATGGCGCGTCTCATGCACCAATCTAACGCTTAGATCATAAGATGTGGATTGCGCATTATAATGGCCGTGGACCGTGCGTTGCGGGACCCACCTATTCTAGATTGCACATTTTCCTAAAAACCATCATTAGGATTATGTAACCCTAGGTGTGACATCCTACCCAACTCTAGCTCTAGCCACCGTAGCCCCTAGCCTATAGCCCCATGCTTGCTTGTAATCATGCTTTTCTCTTCCCCAAACTCATAATTACCTTTTAAGGCAATCATTTCTCTCCTACAGCTCCCTCTTTCCCTCTCTTTCTTCCTCATTTCCTCCATTTTTAGCAAGAGAGATCCATCTCCAAAAAGAAATCCAGCCCTCTTCCAAGCTCATTTACCCCAACCCAATCATCAAGACTTCATCCCAACCATTGAATCTTGTTCCCTTGGAGCATAGGACCCCATTGATAGAGGAATAAGCTCGAGATTTAAAGGTGGGTGCCTCTCTCTCTCTCTCCCACCCTCCTCATTTCATCTTTTTTATAGTGATGATGTGTGTGGCCCACCTAATGTGATCAACAATCTGGACTGTCCAAATTTCTAGATGTCCAGCGAATGGGGCCTGCCTTGCTGCCCATTTTGGGTCAACCAGGATGATAGGAAACACCAAAATTAATTTAATTCAAACTTTGGTGGGCCACACGTGGACCCACCTTTGATGTATGTGGTGTACCCACACTGTCTAAAAGGGACGATGGGTCCCACGCAGCAGCAGTTGTTGCTGCTTAACGTCAGCAAGTTCTAGGGGTTTGATCGTGAGGTATGTGCTATATCCCAACCATCCATCCATTTTTGGCTAGACGTGGGGCCCACCCCACAAGTGCTGCAAGTGTAGGGGTGGCGATGTATGTATTCTGTATCCCCACCGTCCATCTCTAAACAGTGTTGTGGGATGCACCATGATATACGTGTTTGATCCTAGCCGTCCATCCATCCAAGGATGGGACGTGGGACCCCACCGTTGATGTATGTATTGTATATTCACACTGTCCATCTCTGGACGGTGTGCCATGTGGGGCTAACCATGATGTATAGGTCTTATCTACACCGTCCGGATTGCTGGACGGTGGGACCCACCTCTGATGTATGTGGTTTACAGCCACGCCATCCGTCTGTTTTGTTTGCCACGTGGGACCCAAATGATGTCTATCCACCCCATCTATTTCCTGGACAGGTGGGGCCCACCTTGTGATGTGTTGTATATTCGCACCATCCATCCATGCGGCCCCCGCATCATGTAAGTGTTTTATCAGCGTCGTCCAGCCTGTGGACCCCTCATGTGATGTATTTAAGGCCCATCTTGCAGGCCCACCTTGAGGTATATATTGTACATGTGGCCCATCTATTTTGTGAGATTATGGACCGCCCCATAAGGCTCGTTGTGATGTATATGCTACCCATTTGCATCGCCCAATATGATGTTTGTGTGGCCCATATGTACGGCCCAATATGATGTTTGTGTGACCCATATGTATGGCCCAATATGATGTTTGTGTGGCCTGTATATGCGGCCCAATATGATGTATATGTGGCCCATTTGATGAGACCCAAAATGAGGTTTGTGTGGCCCATTTGATGAGGCCCAAAATGATGTTTGTGTGGCCCATATGTGCGACCCATTGTAATGTTTGAGAAGCCCATATGATGAGGCCCATTGTGATATATGAGAGGACCATGTGATGAGGCTATAATGATATATGAGTTAACATGAGAGAAGTCCATTTTATTCCTAGCCATTTGAGGGCTATGGGCTGTTTCATTAGGCCCTTGTGTGAGGCCCATTATGTTGTATGTGAGGCCATGGGCCCCACTATATGTTGGCTCTATGCAGGCCACTCCTTGGGAGTAATGTTGGTTAAATGTCCACATTGATGGGCAATGATGGTTAAATGTCCCCATTGTGACCTTCCCTTAGGCCTTGTTAGGCACATTCTCATCAGTGGGCCCCATTGATGTTTGTAAGATCCATCTATTGTATTGGGATAACCCAAGATGTTGGGCCCTCATTGGTTGCTAGTGAGGTTATTTTAATCTTGGAGTCCATCTAGGACTTATTAGGGCCCCCTAGGGCATCTAGAGGGATATATGATAGTATGGTGAAGGAAGCCTGTTTCGGATCCTTAGGATTATAACTAGGCCACCTAGGCCCAACCTTGATATGAGGAGAGTTCATCACCGTCGTAGACGGAGGGATCCACACTATCGGAATTGGTATATCCATAGTTGATGATCGATCTTTATGTTATAGTTTAGATCGGCTGTGCTTCTATAGACCCCACATTGTATATAGGCCGATTATTGATGCCAATTATGAGTATGTGATAGCATAGTATCATGATACATGCCCATACGCATCATCTGCATGCTTATTATGAGATGTGGTTGACCATTGCATATGATATTGGTCAGGTTGTTTATTGGACTCTCTGATAGGCGGAGTTATCCTACATGAGAGCATGGTATGCATGGGACTGATGCATGATTGGACTGTGTGACTCATGCATCTTGCATTGTGTGATTATGATTACAGTACGCCCTAGTAACATCAGGGCTGTAGCCTCCGTAGATATAACATGGATGGCAGGATTAGATACCAAAAATTCTTTTTAACCACGGGGGCATGAAGGATGCCCTAGGGTGAAAGTCCCTAAACCCTTATGGTACCATGGAGGATACTCCAATGTCTAGATCAAGTGGATGTATGAGTGCATGAGGGCCAAATATCAGGAGGCTGTGTCTCCCACTGGGTCATGGTTGGTTAGAAGGGGGTGTGGCCTTACCTGCCCAAGGGTAAGGGGCAATTACTAGGCTGAGTAAGACCAGCTCATAAATGGGTCAGCTATCGACGTGCCGGATAGATATTGACTAACTATTGGCCAAGCGGATAGTGAGGTCTCTTCTGCTTGCATGGTTGTGCGTCAAGTGTAGAGCGGTAATGTGGTGTATAGTGTATTAGACCCCGGTGATTATCTAGAGAGAACTGTACTGATATATGATGCTTTAGAGATGAGATGGATTGATATGTGTATTGATATGCTTGAGCTGCATCTTACACATGACATTAGCTATGTAGGCCTTACACCCTTCGACCTTGGTGTGGCCAATAGCATTCATGCCTTGCATTGTATGGATTTGGTGTGGCCGATAGTATTCATGCCTTGCATCGCATAGCCTTGGTACAACTGATAGCATTCATGGACTTACTAGCATATTTTTGCATTACTTTGATACTGTATACTTGTATTGTTATCTTGCACACACACTTTCACCATCCTCTAAGCTTTCTATAAGCTTATGCATAAAAGATGCGTGTAAGTGTAACGTCTCGAAAAAATCAGTACAAAGACCCGAGTATCATCTCAGGCAGAAATCACTAAGGATCAAATTATATAGAAATTAGACGAAAATTAGCTAAGTATTAAACTAAATTAATTAGTAGATTAGCTTGAACCGCTTTCTATGTGAACTGCAAGACCCAAATCTAGTAGAATTGTTAACTCTACATTGGCTAAAAACTTAGGAGGAATCTCAAAACCCAGTTGCTCTTGGGAGCACACTGAAACTCCGTATCGGACTTAGACCACACGTCGAAAGTCTGATTACCGAGAAACCATACAATTATGACTACCTTACTTAGCTTGACGACCATCTCAGGAATCAAGTCCAAATAGTATCAAAAAATGCACAACTTGAGCTCGGATTGAAGTGTGTGAGGAATGCCAATATCCTTAGAAAATAAACTCAAACTTAAGTGATTTGGGCTGTTCATGTGTAGGCTAAATCTAAGGTTTCAAACTGTCAAATTCTGACCCAACTAAACCCTTGGATCAGGGAAATTTCTCAATACATGTCAGTGTACTTGTGGCCCTAATCGAGTGACGATGGCTGTTGAACTTAAACTGGTCCTCCTCGATCGATTCTCAAATCTAATCAGACTAAAACCTTAACCTAGTGTAGATCCAAGGTCAAGGAACTTTCTCCAGACTGTATACGAGGTATGAACCTCCAGATGGGCTCCGTTGGCCTGAAACAGGTGACTTTTGGCTATAACCTAAGTATACCATGGCCCTGGGGCCATTGACATCAGTTCTATGCCTATATAAGGGCCTTAACCCACCCCTCTCTCATTCCATATGAATTTACTAACCCTAAGAGAGAGAAGAGAGAAAAGAGGAGGAAAGAGTGAGGAGAAGAGAGAGAGAGAGATAGTTGCTGGGATTCATTCCTACCACTCCACGGGCCGAATCATTTCTCCCGTGTCGCTACACCGTCGAATCTAAATCTATTTTTGAATAAGAAATCCTAACCCTAATCTGTTTTAGGACTCCGAATAGAGGAAACTGTGAAATAGCAAACGTATTTCATGATTTAGGTAGTCGTGGTGCCGTAGATAAAGGCGTAGTGTACGAACCGGGTTCGTAATCGGCGTATCGGCAAAAGGTGTAGACTATAAACATTTAGGTTATGGTTTTCAAGGCTTTCAATGTCAGTTAATGATTTATGACTGACTTGATTGCTGTCACATGCACTTAGATGCGATGTTTTCCATGTATTACACATATATATAAACTATGTTGAATATAATGCATTCCAAGTGTTTGTTAAAATGTTTGAAAGAATATGGAATTAGGATTTGTGCTTGCCATGATTTCTAATTGAGAATACATGATTGTTGTATGTATGACAACTTCTTTGTGATAGGATTTGCCATAATATATATTATAACTAAATTATTACATGTATGTTGATATGTGTAGTCTAAGTGTTTGATGAAATGCCTAAATGAGAAGTTACTTGTTGAAATGTATTAATAAGGGTGTTGAGATAGGATTCTCAATTAACTTATCTATAGTTACAATTTCCTTCATGTAACCTATCTCGCTACTATGTGATTTATGGATGAAATGCCTATGTATGATAACATGTGCACTATGTGTTTGTTAAAATGCTCAAATGAGATTTATATTTGAATTGTTTGTCACATGCTGTTTGACTATCACATATGAATGCCTACTGTATTTGAGTATGATTAGGACTAATACGTAGTCCAGGCAATCGGTAATAGTTTACGATCAGTGGCCGACCTACTTTTGCCACAACGGATACGTTCGATGAATTCAAGTCATACGGTGATTATCGATAGTGGTTAGGCCACGAGGAGTGCGTATGTTCTCCATGTCGATTAATTCAACATGCGCTCATACCAGTCGAACTTGTCAAGTAACCCGATTGGCCTAATGTATATTCACCATATATGGACGCTACTGCTTGAATCTAAGGTATCACTTACCAGTGAAAAGCCTGTTTAACCTTGGTACCACGATCTGCTAAGACTCATGAGCTGGGCATGGTGGTATGGGACACTGTGGTCGAGCTGTCGGCCTACGCTGGGATGACGAGCCTCCCCATAGTGTCCATTGAGCAACCTAAACTCGTGAGCTAAATATGGTGGTATGGGACACTGTATTCGAGTTGTCGGCCTACGCTAAGGTGACGAGCCTTTCCCATAGTGACCTCGAGTATAAACTAGGCCTACATCGAGGTGACGAGCCTCCCATAGTGACCTAAACTTGTCTGTCCACTGTTTTAAATTAGGGGTGACGTTACCCTATAACTTGCCTATCGTATGTGATTAACTAGGACTAACGACCCTATATGGATCATCGTTGTGTAAATGATATAAAGGGAGGTACCTTAGCTTTCTCAACCTGCTGTATGAATAAACCTATTTAAGTATTGGCTAACACAATCATGCACCGCATTGCATGTGCTTTGGCGAGGAAGCACACGTGTCTGGAGTGGTGCATGGCGCGATCGTGAGATGATGTCGCTGAGGGAGTGTAGGTGAGGGCATGCATCATTACAGCATATCATTCCTACATTAATAAGAGTACTTAGGGTATGAGTGTTGTACTGCTTTATCATTACTACTTGATTGAATTGATAACATGTTAACCTTTGCGTTATAGCTCCACTAAGTTGATCACTCACTCGCACTCTGGGACAGTGTTTTAAAACACTAACCAGATTGTGTTGTAGCTACAGGTGATGGAGAGGCTTACGAGATGGAGCCTGACTTCTATGATGATGAGGAGGAGTTCTCCTATATGCAACTCTCTTGCGGGTCTATGTAGACCTGGAGTTGCGTTGACGGGGTCACAGGGATATGTATTAGATGTCATTATATTGTATCATTTTTGTAAGTTTTGGAACTATACATGGTAATTATTTAACCTGGTGACATGTTCATATTTTGGGGACTTACAACCACTTATATGCTTTATATATTTATCACAGTCTTCCATTTGCATAATTTAATTATCTCTGGAGTATGATATGCTGATTTAGTGTAATCCTATTGGTGTTTAATGCACTAATATGGACAACATTTAATCATCATTACCTATGTTGCATAAGTGATGCGTTGGAACTCGGGAGCTGAGCTTCTGCTCGACCCCCAATTTTTAGGGCATTACAAGTTGGTATCAGAGCATGATTTGGATTAAAATGGACCTGGGTTATAGTAACACGACACACACTGACATACTTTGACTTAGGAGGAAGTGATAAAATGTAGAAATGAACGTAGGATTCCAAGTTTCACTGATGGGTGAAACTGACCATAGAAACGGGACCCATGTGCATCTGTGATCATGTTAAGTGATCCCAGTTCTTTTCTAAACCCTCAATTGATGGGTTTAGAAGATAATTTAACATATTCCACACTCAAATGACTGGAACACATGAATATATGCGAGATAGACTCCGAAACCGTCTCAAACGGACTCGGGGACCCAAATGGTACAAATCGGGGGGGACGAAGGTGGACCCCGCACATTTTCGGCACCCCGGGGGGGTGGGGGCATGCCATCACCCTAGGTCCAGTGGACTGTGATGGCATCTCCCCTACCGCGAGGCCTCGTGGTCCACGTTCAGCGGGCCTGTCGGGCCACAGCGGGCCAGGCGGGTTGACCATTGTACACGCATGTGGGGCCCACGAAATCATGTGGGACCACTTATATCTCCCCCTTTTGCTTCATTTCACCCCCACATAGCCTCCAAACCCCTCAAAGCTCTCAAAAATCTAATTTTTCACCTCAAATCCACTCCTCGATTCTCATATCTTCTTCTTCTTATTCACTACATACCCACCTCCCATCATTTCTCTTAAATCCAGCTTATACTACCTTCAATCCCCTTCCTTCCTTCTCATTTGAGTGCACAAACCCACCTTGTGTCTCATAAATCTCAAAATCTCCCAACCTATCTCATCTTTCAAATCTCACTCCACTCTCATGGCTCTTTTTAAACTAGTGGCAGCCATATTTTTTCTTTCCACACTTCTCTCATGGGAAAGAAGAGGGCTTTCACTGATGAGGCTGGGCCTAGCAGCCCAACCCGTCCAAGGAAGAAATCAGGTGCCAAAGCAAGTTCAAATGCCTCATGAGAGCTGAAGATGAAGTGGGATCTCGATCCTCAAATTCCGCTAGAAAGGGCCCTACCGCCGGGCATCGGACATGGTAGGTTCGTGGGTTGTAGAGTTCTTTGTAAAGCACACATGGACAAAAAACTATTTGGGTTATATCCAGTGATGGACCTCCTGTTGGACACCTGATAGGGTCCCATATTTGAAGGCAAGTCACGTGCGTGTGAGAGCACTATCCAAGCCTTCTACGCCCACATACGGGATCCATCGCTAGAGTCTTTATAGTTCACTATTCCTATGGGAAGGCAGGAAGCCACAGTCGATGTTGGTATGATAGCTCAGATGATGAGGATGGAGCATGGTGAGGTTCATGCTAGTGAGAAGAGTCTCAGGAGTGTGCAAGAAAGAGATCATCGTACGTGATTACTTTGCGGCCGAATGATCCACTAGAATCGAGGCAACTGACTCCCAACGACCAAGATAACACATGACTTCTGCCTACTCCACCACATATTCACACACAATGTGTATCTTAGGTGGAGCAATCACTCTAAATGTATACATTTGATGGTGGACTTCCTATACAGGGCTGGGTAGGGAGACAAGATGTGCCTACCTACCTTTGTCCTACTATAGATAGTCCAAACCGTACGCTCTCCTAGTGACATTTCACTCCCATTTGGCCAACTCATATGTAAGCTTGCTCGATAGTTTAGCTACCGACTTGACACGGAGCTTGTGTTGATCCACTACATTAATGACGCTATGCTCAACAACATAAGATTTGGGCCACGACAACATCAAGCCTGACTCGATGGGAGTGAGGATGAGATGAGAAGTGAAGAGGAAGAGAGTGATGAAGAAGAGGATGAAAATGAGATAGAGGAAGGAAGTGAAGATGAGGAAGAGCAGGAAGAGGAAGAAGAGGCCCAAGACTCTGATGGGGGCTCTCCACTTGCTACACATGAGCGCCACCATGATCGAGTTGCTTTAGAAGCCTGCTTGGTTCAGATTGAGGGGGGCCAGGTTGCATTGTGATAAGAGGTCAGAGAGAACCGGGCTGAACTTGAAGAGAATAGGGCCTTCATGAAACAGAAATTTAAGAAGGTGTCTCGCACCTTGAAGGCTCCCTTGTGTTGTCTGCAGGATAAGGGTGCTCCCCCACTATCACCAGATTTAGACGACTAGTCCTATGTTGTAGTCGTCTTTGGGTTTTCTTTGCTTTCTTATTTTCTATGTTATAGCCTTGGTAGGCTTAGTAGTATGGTCGAATGGTTGGTATGTTTTAGTGTTTAAAACTTTGTTTAGATTAGCTCACATGCATCTTCTGTCATGATCCATGTAAGACTACATCTCATGTATTGTGACAATTTTGGTTAAATGAAATGCTTGCAGCTCCTTTTGCTATGAAATATGTAGAATGCTCAAGAAATTGAGTATTGTTATGCAAAATATTACACATGTTACACCCTATGTTGTGTATAGGGAATGCCTCTGAAAGTCACTCGGACTACATCACATCTTCCACTTGGCAGATCGTTTGACGGGGCACTTCCCATAAGTGATAGCCACATGGACCCCAGTTTGGGCCCTGACAGTAACACTATGCTGGATCCTTAGCCAACCACTGGCCCCACAAATGGGCCAACACCTACTGCACCACAGGTTCCAAAGCAGAACCGTGTGTGTTCATCGACGCCCCACATGCATCAGGCTCCTCCTCCTGATAGGTTGGAGTAGATGATCTCCTTATGTAACAGCAGCAGCAGATTCAGACCACCATCACTGGGACCCTTGCCTAGAACATGAATGTGGTTCCGCCTGCACCACCTGTGCACCCTGCTGGAAGCCTGAATGTCAGCGGCCTATTAGAGCGATTCCAGCGCTTCCAACCTCCCACTTTTGTGGGTAATCATAGACCCGAGGAGGCCGAATATTGACTTGACCGCATCTCTAAGATGCTGAAGCCGCTGCACTGCACTGAGGCAGAGCAGGTTGAGTTGGTCACATACATGTTTGACAAGGAGGCCAGTCTCTGGTGGGACAGCATCCTACGGACAGTGCCTGTTGAGTATGTGTGGACATGGGAAGCCTTCGAGACCAACTTCCATGAGAAGTACTTCCCCCTCACGTACCGTAAAGAGAAGGAGAGTGATTTCCTTCACCTCCGTCAGGGAAGAATGACTATGGCCAAGTATGAAAATAGATTCACAGAGCTAGCCAGATATGCTCCCTTCATATTGGCAGACGAGCCGATGCGAATGTGGTGATTTTTTGAGTGTTTGCGACCTGAGATAAGTACGAAGATGTGTTGCGCTAGCATTCCCAACTATGCTGAGCTAGTGAACATGTCTCTGCGAGTTAAGCAGGATGGGGACAGACTATCCCGTTCAAGCGAACCCGTGGGTCCAAGGCCTTGACCAGATTTGCCGAGCAGGTCGTTCCTCGGCAAGAGTCCACGTGCAGATTCGCCTCCCAGACTTACGGCTCCACCGACTCAGTTAAGGCGAGCAGACTTGTGGTGTACTTACTACAAGAGGTCAGGCCACACTGACACTTACTATTTTACTAAGATGAGGGACATCGGCTTCGCGCCTCCTTAGAAGATCAACCGTCAGTTACCTTAGGCATCTCAGCTCCACCTCTATGATCAGCACCACCTGCACCTTGATTTAGGCTGCCTCAATAGCCTATGGCACCACAGCCGAATCGTACTCAACAGGCGTGAGTAACTTGCAACTGAAGCGTCTAAGTCATCAGCTACAGTCCCTTTAGCCTTCGAGGTCACTGCCCACATCTAAGGTACACCCGTATTCCTGTTAGTGGACACTGGGTCTACTATTTCGATTATATCATGTTCTCGGTCAAACGGTTAGGGCTGAATACGACCCCTATGGTTGGGGTGAGAGTTATCACAGCAGCAGGAACTTTTACAGATGCTACTAAGTTGTGTGAGGGTTGTTTGAGAGATTTAGAGAGCATGACGATATGCATTGACCTGATTGTCACCATGATATACCATTACGACGTCATCCTCGGCATGGATTGGCTTACTGAAATGAGGGCCGAGATCGACTGCGAGACCCGACTGGTGATGGCATATGGATCCAAAAACATGACCTTCACATTCCCCATTCAGGTCAATTGCCCCTTCCGAGTTCTTTATTATTCTGCCCTATTGAAATATCATAATGGTCCGACACTTGAAAACACGCTCGTGGTCCAGGACTTATGGGAAGTGTTGAAGACGATACCTGGATTGCCTCCTCGGCGTGAGATCGACTTTACTATCGACCTTGTGCCTGATGTGACACCCATTCTTAACCCACATATCGCATGCCTCCATGTGAGATGGAGGAATTGAGGAGACAGATTGATGACCTGTTGGATTCAGGTTTCATATGGCCTAGCATGTCTCCTTGGGGAGCACCCGTGTTGTTCGTGAAGAAGAAAGATGGTTCGCTACGATTGTGTATTGATTATCGCAGGTTGAACCAAGTGACAGTGAAGAAAACGTATCCTTTGCCCATGATAGATGATCTGTTCGATCAGTTGAAAGGGGCACGATATTTCTCAAAGATCAACTTGCAGTCAGGGTATCACCAATTGCGTGTCAGGGATGAACATGTGTAGAAGATGGCGTTCAGAACCAGCTTTGGGCACTACGAGTTCCTTGTGATGTCATTTAGACTCACGAATGCACACACCGTGTTCATGGACCTTATAAACCGGGTGTTTCATCCTTATCTGTACCAATTCGTCAACGTATTTATAGATGACATCCTGATATACTTTAAGAGTCAGGAAGATCACGGGGAGCACCTGCAAGATGTCTTTGATACTCTTAAGGAGAACCAGTTGTTCGCTTAGTACAAGAAGTGTGACTTCTGGAAAGAAGAAGTCAAGTTTCTGGGACATGTTGTGTCCAAGGAAGGAATAGATGTGGACCTTACTAAGGTGACCGCAGTTCAAGACTGGGAGCAGCCCAGTTCAGTTACTGAAGGGAGGAGTTTCCTTGGCCTGGCAGGTTACTATCGTCGTTTCATTAGAGAATTTTCCAAGATAGCCAGACCATTGTCTCATCTCACTCGGAAAGATCTCAAGTTTGCCTGAAATGAGAAGGCAGAAGCAACCTTTTAGGAACTGAAGGACAAGTTGGCATCCACACTTGTACTAGTATTGCCAGAGCAGGGGGTCAAATATATGATATACACTAATGCGTCTCGTGTTGGGTTGGGTTGTGTTCTGATGCAAAAGGACGAAGTGATTGCCTATGCATCACGACGGTTGAGGAAGCACGAGGAAAACTACCCTACACACGACCTAGAGTTAGCGGTCGTCATCTTTGCATTAAAGCTCTAGAGACATTACCTCTACGGAGAAGAGTTCGAGCTCTTTTGCAACCACAAGAGCCTCAGATACATATTCACACAGAGAGACTTGAACATGAGGAAACGACAATGGATGGAAACCTTGAAGGATTTCAAGTATGAGGTTTCCTACCATCCCGGCAAGGCCAACCTTGTGGCAGACGCATTGAGCCGCAAGAAGATGATAACATTCGTAGCTCCACTAATGATAGAGGAGTGGAACATGGTAGAGTTTGTATGAGACTTTGAGCAGAAACTTACGGTAGAGGAGTCGTTCGAGAGCGTCGCACATATTCATGTACAGCCACTTATCGATGACCAAATCATAGTGGCTCAGGGGGGAGATGAATGGTTAGTAGAGTTAAGAAAGTGAACCAGTGACAATGAGGACTCTGAATGGAGAGTTGGTACAGATAGGAGTTTACGTTGTCGTGGCCGCCTATGCATCCCAAATCTTCATGACTTGAGAAGGGAAGTTCTCGAAGCTGCTCATAATTCAAAAATGGCAATGCATCCTGGTAGTATGAAGATGTATCGAGATATGAAGCATTCGTACTGGTGGGATAACATGAAGGCCCACATTGCAGACTATGTATCCTGTTGTCTCACGTGCCAGTAGGTCAAGGTCGAACAGCACCGAGCTCCTGGGTTACTTTAGCCCATGCCCATAGTTGAATGGAAATGGGATTTCATCTCCATGGATTTCATTTCAGGGTTACCGAAGACGAGGAAGGGACATGACTCCATTTGGGTGATTGTAGACCGGTTGACGAAATCCGCTCATTTCCTCCCGATTAGAGTCTCAAACTCAGCAGACGATTTGGCTAGGTTGTACATCAAGGAGATAGTATGTCTGCATGGAGTTTTTATGGAGATCATGTCGGATAGAGACACGCAATTCACATCTATCTTCTGGACTCATATCCAGGAAGCAATGGATGTGAAACTGAAGATTAGTACCGCGTTCCACCCACAGACGGATGGGCAGACGGATCAGGTGATTCAGGTGTTAAAAGATATGCTACGCACTTGTGTGCTTGATTTCAATAACAGTTGGGATGATTGTCTTCCTTATGTTAAGTTCACTTATAACAACAGTTTTCAAGCGAGTATATGCATGGTTCCTTACAAGGCCTTGTATGAGCGCCCATGTCGAGCACCACATTGCTGGGCAGAGATTGGCGAGAAGAATTTGATTGGCCTAGAATTATTGCGGGCGACCTCAGAGAAGATTGATATTATCAAGCGTCGACTTCTTGCAACACAGAGCAGACAGAAGAGTTACGCCGATATGAGGTGGCGACCGCTAGAGTTTAAGGTTGGGGACCATGTGTTTCTTAAGGTTTTCTCATGAAGGGAGTTCTTCAGTTTGGAAAGAAGGGGAAATTCATATCAAGATTCATTGGCCCATTCTAGATACTAGATTGAGTGGGTGTAGTAGCGTACCACCTTGCTTTGCCTACACCACTCGCCGGTGTGCACAAAGTATTTCACATATCGATGTTGAAGAAATACGTTCCTGACCCTTCCCACATTATCAAATGGGAGCAGGTATAGTTGAGTGAAGATGCTACTTATGTACTGCGACCAACACCTATCCTAGATAAGAAGGAACGGGTGTTGCGTAGTAAAGTTATACTACTTGTGAAGGTACTGTGGACATACCACACTGAGGAAGAGGCCACTTGGGAAATAAAAGCCAAGGTCTAGAAGAATTACCCTCAAATTCTCGAGGAGTACGAAAAGGTACTAATTTCGAGGAAGAAATTTTTTCTTTAAGGGGGGTGGATTGTAACGTCTCAAAAAAATCGGTACAAAGACCCGAGCATCACCTCAGGAAGAAATCGCAAAAGATCAAATTATGTAGAAATTAGATGAAAATTAGCTAAGTACTAAACTAAATTAATTAGTAAATTAGCTTGAACCGCTTTCTATACGAACTACAAGACCTAAATCTAGTAGAATCGTTAACTCTGCATTACTTAAAAATGTAGGAGGAATCTCAAAACCCAGTTGCTCTCGGGAGCACACTGAAACTTCGTATCGAACCTGTATCACGTGTCGAAAGTCTGATTACTGCGAAACCATATGATTATGATCGCTTTGCTGGGCTTGACAACTATCTTGGGAATCAAGTCCAAATAATATCCAGAAATGCACAACTTGAGCCCGGAGCGAAGTGTGTGAGGAACACGAATATCTTTAGAAAACGAACTCAAACTTAAGTGATTTGGGCCATTCGCATGTAAGCCAAATCTAACATTTCAGATCGTCAGATTTTGATCTAACTACACCCCTGGATCAGGAAAATTTCACAACACATGTCAGTGTACTTGTGGCCCTGATCGAGTGACAATGGTCGTTGAACTGAAACTGGTCCTCCACGGTCGATCCTCAAATCCGATCAGACTGAAACCTTAATCTGGCATAGATCCATAGTCAGGGAACTTTCTCCAGACCGTATGCAAGGTATGGACCTCCAAATGAGCTCCGTTGGCCCGAAACAGATAACTTTTGGCAATAACCTAAGTATATCATGGCCTTGAGGCCATTGACATCAGTTCTGGGCCTATATAAGGGCCTTAAGCCACCCCTCTCTCATTTCATACGAATTTCTAACATTAGGAGAGAGAAAAGAGGAGGAAAGAGTGAGGAGAACAGAGTGAAGAGAGAGAGAGATAGTTGCTAGGATTCATTCCCACCACACCACGGGCCGAATCTTTTCTCCCATGTTACTACACCGTCGAATTCCAATCCCTTTTTGGGTAAGAAATCCTAACCCTAATCTGTTTTAGGACTCCAAATAGAGAAAACGGTGAAATAGTTAACCTATTTCATAATTTAGGTAGCCGTGGTGCCGTAGAAAAAGGTGTAGTGTACAAACCGAGTTCGTAATTGGTGTATCAGCGAAAGGTGTGGACTATAAATGTTTACATTATGATTTTCAAGGCTTTCAATGTCAGTTAATGATTTATGGTTGACTTGATTGTTGTCACATATACTTAGATGCGATGTTTTTCATGTATTACACATATATATGAGCTATGTTGAATATAATGCATTCCAAGTGTTTATTAAAATGTTTGAAAGAATATGGAATTAGGATTTGTGCTTTCCATGATTTTTAATTTAGAATACATGATTATTGTATGTATGACAACTCCTTTGCAAGAGGATTTGCCATAATATATGTTATAACTAAATTATTACATGTATGTTGATGTGTGTAGTCTAAATGTTTGATAAAATGCCTGAATGAGAAGTTGCTTGTTGAAATGTATTTAATAAGGGTGTTGAGATAAGATTCTCAATTACCTTATCTATAGTTACGGTTTCCTTCATGTAACCTATCTCGCTACAATGTGATTTATGGATGAAATGCCTATGTATGATAACATTGCACTATGTGTTTATTAAAATGCTCAAATGAGAATTAGATTTGAATTGTTTGTCACATGTTGTTTAACTATCACATATGAATGCCTACTATATTTGAGTGTGAATAGGACTAATACGTAGTCCAGGCAATCGGTAATGGTTTACGATAAGTGGCCAACCTACTTTTGCCACAACGAATACGTTCGATGAATCCGAGTCGTACGGTGATTATCGAAGTGGTTAAGCCACGAAGAGTGCGTATGCGCTCCATGTCGATTAATTCAACGTAGGCTTGTACCAATCGAGCTTGTCAAGTAACCCGATTGGCCTAATGTATGTTCACCATGTATGGACGTTACTGCTTGAATCCAAGGTACCACTTACCAGTGAAAAGCCCGTTTAACCTTGGTACCACAATTCCCTAAGACTCATGAGCCAGACATGGTGGTATGGGACACCATGGTGGAGCTATCGGCCTACATTGGAGTGATGAGCCTCTCCATAGTGTCCATTGAGCAACCCAAACTCGTGAGTCGAATACGATAGTATGGGACACTTTATTTGAGTTGTCGGCCTACGCTAAGGTGACGAGCCTTTCCTATAGTGACCTCGAGTATAAACTAGGCCTATGACGAGGTGACGAGCCTCCCGTAGTGATTTGAACTTACCTGTCTACTGTTTTAAATCAGGGGTGACGTTGCCCTATAACTTGCCTATCGTATGTGATTATCTAGGATTGATGACCCTATATGGATCATCGTTGGGTAAATGATATAAAGGGAGGTATCTTAGCTTCCCGAACCTTCTGTATGAATAAACCTAATTAAGTATTGTCTAACACGATCATGCGCCGCATTGCATGTCTTTGGCGAGGAATCACACGTGTCCGGAGTGGTGCATGCTGCGATCGTGAGATGATGTTGCTGAGGGAGTGTACGCGAGGGCATCCATCATTACAGCATATCATTCCTGCATTAATAAGAGTACTTAGGATATGAGTGTTGTACTGCTTTATCATTACTTCTTGATTGAATTGATAACTTGTTAACCTTTGCCTTATAGCTCCACTGAGTTGATCACTCACTCCTACTCTGGGACGGTGTTTTAAAACACCAATAAGACTCTGTTGTAACTACAGGTGATGGAGAGGCTTACGAGATGGAGCTTAACTTCTATGATGATGAGGAGGAGTTCTCCTATATGCAACTCTTTGGGGGGTCTATGTAGACCTAGACTTGGGTCGATGGGGTCACAGGGATACAGATTAGATGCCATTACATTATATCATTTTTGTAAATTTTGAAACTATACATGTAATTATTTAACCTGGTGACATGTTCATACTCTGGGGACTTACAACCACTTATACGCTTTATATATTTATCACAGTCTTCCGTTTACGTAATCTAATTGTCTCTGTAATATGATATGTAGATTTAGTGTCATCCTATTCATGCTTAATGCACTAATACGGATAACATTTAATTATCATTATCTATGTTGCATAAGTGATGCATTGGAACTTGGGAGCTAAGCTTCTGCTCGAACCCCGATTTTCAAGGCATCACAGCAGGTGACGCTACGACGCAGTCGTAACCGAACAGGAGCAGGAGTGTGCAACTGAGCTTCCAGAGTCTTTTTGTTATCATTATATTTCCTTTTATGCTCATTGTATCTCTAATTTTTTTTATTATAGTGAAATTTGTGATGGTGTTCTGTTTATTGTTCATGGGTTATGCTTTTAATTATCCTTGTTCTGGATCAAATTCATGTTGAAAATCCTCCATGTAGGATCACAGGATTGGAACTTGGTATATGGGTGCCGGGAGCTGAGAATGGGGTATTACGGAGGCTGTGGGTGCTGGATTCGGTGATCGAGAATTTTGTGAGCCCGATTTTTGAGTTTGGGGCGTGACACCTCCTGCCAGAACTCGTACTTCTCAAACTTCACATGGACCTGATGTGCACGGAGGGTCTACAAGGCAATCTTCAGATGTTGCTCATGCTCCTCATGGGTCCTCGAATATATTAGAATGTCGTCGATGAATACCACAACAAACTGATCGAGATACGGACGGAAGACCTCGTTCATCAACTGCATAAATACCGCGAGCATATTGGTCAGTTCGAAGGACATGACCTAGAACTCAAAATGATCATAGCACATCATGAAGGCTGTTTTTAGGATATCCTCCTCTCGGACCCAACCTGATGATAACCTGAAGGTGTGGAAACACTATCTCTATGGGGTTAGGTTCGAGCTCTTCTCCGACCACACATCTTCTCACAGTCCGAGTTGAACATGCTGCAGAGATGATGGATGGAGCTCCTGAAGTACTATGACTTTGATCTTTAGTACCACTCAGGTAAGGCAAATGTTGTGGCGGATGCCCTCAACCATCAGCCACGAGGCCTGGTGGCGCATATGATGATTCAGGAGTGGAAGATGATTGAGGATATTACAGCATATGACTTCGAGGTTTGTAAGTGCTATGTTATAATTCTAGCACCCAGTATTGTCAAATTTTGTTGTGCCAAACCACTTAGAGTCTGCAACTTGTTTTGATAAGATGGATTAATCACCTTTATGCATTTTAAGTCATCTTCGTCATCGTCAACTCTTCAACACCTTCAAGTTGAAGAACATTGCAAAAGATCAAACACAAGCTCAAGTACAAGAATATAAGTTTTATCTCAAGTTCAAGGCTCGAGTTCAAGTTCATTATCATTATCTTCAGTCTCAAGAACATGAACTCTAGCTCATGCTCAAGTTCAAGACTACAAGGTCAAGCTTCATGTACTTCAAGATAATTGAGTTATCGAAGCAATTGATGTTTCGATGTTTCTGAAAGTGCCCTGGTTTGTTAATTAGCGTGATCGTTAAGTCAGTTATATAGAGGAGCCTCGTAGGAAGATCGATCAAGCGTCTGCCTCAACTGGATGTGGGCCCAAACTCGCCACAGGTAAAACTTAGCCTTGCATCCCATGTCCCAAAACACCAGGTGATTAAAACTCTTAAAATTGGTTAGAACATCCTAGAGTTTTTGGGTTCGAAAACTTTTTCAAACTTCAGGAAAATCTATAAGTTTTCTACCCTTGTCAATTTATCAATACATGGCTCGATGAAATCAAACCTTGTTATCGATGTCCTCGAAGCTCACTCGATATTATTGAAATGAGGACATAAGAGGTCCAGCAACCACAAATATCTCTGGATAGAATTATCAATGTATCGATAGAAGGTTCGATATCATCGAAATTTGAATCTCGAGTCTATCAAAATTGACTTGATAAAATCAACATCATATATGTTGTGTCCAAAGTTCTGCTAAGGCAAATCATGTAAACTTCGATATATCGAAGTGCTCCTCGATATCCTCGAAATTCAAATTTTGATGATATCGAAAGACGTTCGATGATATCAGTTTGGACACAGTTTATCCATCAATATTTTCAGGTTTTTTCTTCTTGGATCGAGGGTCACTCGATAAAATTGATATTCAAATATTGATCATATCGAGGCTGGGTCGATTGCATCGTAAGTGGACATAAACTGTCTAGCAAGCTTACTGGAAAAATCTTTAGATTTATCGATGCATCGACATTGCCATCGATATCATCAACATTCAAATTCCAATGATATCGAGTGTATCTCGATCATATTTTAGACCTGAAATATTTTAAAGGCAAGTTGCTCAGATTTTCAAATGTCGAGGAATCGAACCTTGTCTTGATGAAATCGGAGTTCGAAATCCGATGACATCAACACACATTCGATTTGACATTTTACATTTATGATAGTGTTCGTGTCATCGAGCAGACAGTCGATGGTATCGAGAGTATACGCTCGATGATATCGAACTCTATCATAAATGTGACCATTTTATATCTGTTGGAACCTTTTGCCTATTTAATGAGAGTTTGCCCTTAGTTGCTAGTAGAGAAAGAAGAGAGTGCTTTTGAGTGTTTAACCTTAGATCATATACCCAAAGCCTTTTCTCTCATGGAAGTTCATCCTCCAATCCACCCTCATCATTGACATTCAATAGAGTGGATTGGGGAATGAACTTCCACATTCAAGGATCCTCCAGCTACCACCTTGATGGCGATCATTAAGCTGGGATGCCTTGAATGCATAGATGATTGAAATCGCTCTATCTTCCTTATAGGAAAACATTTAAGAGAGTAGGATTCCATTATAACCTTATCCCAACCCGTCGTCATGTATTGGTACATCTTCTGAGTTGCGGTTCAAGGAAGCAGAAGATTCTTCATTAATAAAGGAGGAGATCTTCTACAATGGACTGAATGGGGCTCATCCACTTATTTATAAGTTATTAGTCCAGAGGACCCCTGTGATCATTCCTTTTGTAGGAGGGTCTAAGGTGTTTCTCACCCCTTGCAAGACCTTGTAGGAGGCCTCCGGCGGGAGTGTATGTGGTGGGTGCTTTATGTTGACCCTTGCTCTGTGGAGAGCATAAACTCTTAGGTCCTTGTAGTAGGTCCTTGACCAGGGTGGTCTAAAAGTTGGGTGCTTTGTGTTGACCCTTGCTCGTGGAGCATAAACTTGTGAGGTTTCTTGAGTGGATCCTTGGCTGGTGTGACCTAAAATCAGGTGCTATGTGTTGACTCTTGCTCATAGGAGCATAAACTATGTCGTGTGGACACATTGTGTTAGCTTAAGTGTAGGTTGTACTGGTTAGAGGTGAACCTAATTTAAAACTTTCGGTTTGAGGTGAACTTATTGTGAAACCTCCTTTAGTGAAATCCGATACACTCAAAGGTTGAGTGCGTCCGTCGGGAGTGGAGTAGACAAGTAGTTGAACCACTATAAAAATGAATGTGTTTGAGATTGCTATTGTCTTTCATTCCTTATGTGATTTCCTTATATGCTTTCATCTTTGATTATCTAAGATCATGCCTCACACACAGTCACATCCATCATAAACTCTGATTTGCTTCTTATTTATCTTTCAAAGTAGTTTTATGATTGGATCCTCTATTTGGCTTGGAAGCCATTAGAGTTACTCTAAAAGAATCTTGATACATGCTTACTTACTCAGGATTAGATTAATAGGATTTTAAATAACCATAAAATATTTAAAAGTCCTATTCACACACACCCCCCCCCCCCCTCCCACTCTAAGACATATTAGCATATTCCTACTTCAACTAAAGTGGGCATTATCGCAATTTCAGTTTCAAACTCACAGATAAGGTATGGATGACCCTAGATTGACCATAGGTTTGGTCATATTAATTACATTTTGAATTGGGGTCAATATATAAGTTTGTAAGTGTTTCTTCGACTAGTCTTGGTCATTGTTCGACTAGTCCACGCATTGGCTCGACCAGTCCAAGATTTGTCGAGAATTTTCAAGAATTTTTTATTGTGGTTCAACCAATCATGTACACTACTTGACCAGTCGAGTGAACTATCTCGACCAGTCCAATAAAGCTCGACTCGAACTCCAGTAAGGAGATTTTTACCCACAGGACCAGTCAAGTGCTATGCTCGATCAGTCAACTAATGGTTTATCTTATCACGCCAGAAATTTTAAAAAATGATTAGTGTTTCGACCAGTCGAACTGACCCTTAGACCAGTTGAGGGAACATAATTTTTACCTATAAATAGAGGACGAATCTCAGAATTATTCATTCATTCCAAGCCTAATCAAGCCATCACTCTGAGAGATACGTTCCTGCTATTGTGATGCTATTGCTTATTAATTTTAGATTCTTATTATAGCTTTTTTGTATTTGATTTTGAGATCTCTTTATTCAAATCTATTCTATTAAAAAGGGAATTTTGATTTACCCTTTTGAGATGAAAATCAAATCAAGCTAGCCTAGGTTAATTTAATTTAAAATTTATTTAGACTTAGAACCCTTTCATTTGTGAGATTGGACATTGAACATCTACGTCTATATCAAATTGGTTCTACCGGGCTACATCAGAAGAAGAATCTTTAGATAAGTAATATATTTCAATTTTCTATAACTTTGGTTTGTGAGATTCAACCAGGAAAATCTTTGTTTGTGGTTTTGATTGAGATAGCCAGAAAATCTCAGTGCGTGGGGTTTTTTAATTGTGATAGCCCATTTGAAAAACAATTGTAAAGGTTTTAAGGTGAACCTTGGAAAATCTTATTTCTTAATGAAAGCCAATATCGCGTGGGTGAGGATATTAGGAGTGGAGTAGTTGTATGGTTGTTTACAAATAGTTGGTGTACACACACGAACCACTATAATTCTTGGTGTTTAGATGGTGATGATTGTGATGTATGTGTGGTGTTGAATGTTGTAATTTACTTTATGCACTTGTAGTGAATGTTTTAATAATTTAGTTTATTTCGTTCGCCTCATTCTCAGTTTGAGTTTTTGATACTTACAAACGTTCTAGACATCAGGTTATCCTATCATAAACCTTGGTTTTTGGTGAAAGGTTGTCTTTAGAACTCAGTTTGTATCAACCTCTCATGACTAGTGCATTTGAGGTTATTATTTAATTGTGCTATCTGTCTATGTATTTCGCATTTATTTTTTATATGGCATAGTTCTATTCACCCCCCCCTCGCCCCTCTAGGAATTTGAGCTTGGCCTTTTCAAGTGGTATCATAGCTCATTCATTTGGATTCATTTCCTGAGCTAACCGATCTCGAGCTTTTAATATGTCAAATTTTAATAGCCACTCAATTACTAGGCCTCCACCTTTTGATGGCTCCAATTATGCTTATTGGATAGCCAGGATGAGGATCTTTTTGAGGTCCATCGATAAGAGTGTGTGGCAAGCCACAGTGACTAGATGGAACCCACCCACGTCTGAAGTTCTAGGCACTGATGGAACTAAGACTATTAAAGTTACACCTTATTATTCATGGCCCACTCTTCAGAAAAATGAGAGTAGTGCCAATGCCAAAGCTTTAAATGTAATCACTTACGCACTATCACTAAATGAATTCAAAACAATTATATCTTGTGATACTGCAAAGCAAACCTAGGATATCTTAGAAATGACACACAAGGGTATGACTATCATCAAAAAGTCAAAACTTCAAATCCTTACCACTAGGTTTGAGAAAATACGTATGGAAGTGAAACATTCATGGACTTCTATAGTAAATTGAATGACATAGTCAACTCAATGTGGGGTCTTGGAGATAGTATCCCAGAAAGTAAAGTTTGTGCAAAGATACTGTGCTCATTGCTTGAAAGGTTCAATTCTAAGGTGACTACCATTCAGGAACTTTGTGATACGGATAATGTGAGGGTTGAAGAGATTGATGGTTCTTTACAAACTTATGAGTTAAATTTCAAGGCTCCTAAAGGTAAGTCCATAGCCCTTAAGTCATCTAAATGTATTTCTCAAGATAATACTAGTAATTCTGATTGTGAAAATTCAAAGGATGATATAGCACTATTATCCAAGAAGTTTTATAAAATTTTCAAAAGTAAAAAAGAGAGTTAATTTTCCAAAACCCTCTGAGAAGAAAAAGAGTAAATCTAAAAATTAGAAATCTCTTAAAGACAGCCAATGCTCCAACTGCCGTGAATACGGGCATTTGGCAAACAAGTGTTCAAAGAAGGACAAATTAAAAAGGAAAGGTATGTTGGCCACATGGGATGAATCGTCTTGCTTGGAAGCCTCTTCTGAGTCAGATAATTCAGAACCCAAATCTTCTAATGAGGTCAAGGCCTTAATGACTCTAGCCAGAGTCACTTCCTCAGATAGTTGTGATTCAACTTATGATGAAAATCTGAGGAGTGACCATGAAAACAATGAAGATTTACAAGATGCCTATAATGCCCTATATAGGGAAAGTTGTAAGATAGCTGTAAAACTTAAACTTCAAAAAGAAAAGTTTTTAAAGTTAAAAGAGGATTTTAAAAACTTAGTTTTAGAAAAATCACATCTTTCTAACTGTTTTGAAAAGACTAAATGTGATTTAGATTTCAAAATGTCCTAAGTTGAAAACCTAAAATTAGAAAATGAAAAACTAAAACTAGAAGTCTCTTCTCTCTTGAGTTCAAAGGATACTTGGAGGTATGCCCAGGGTGATCCTAAACTAGAAAAATTGCTAACCAGATCAAGGAAATGTGGAGATAGATCTGGTCTGGGTTATGATAAAAATACGCCTCTAAAAAATAACATTACTCCTCCTAAGTTTGTCAATGAAGAGTCCTCCAACTCAAAAGGAAAAAGTCTGAATCAAAATGGTTTTAAAAATCCTAAAACTTTTCAAACTACCAAACCTAATATTAACCATATCAATCATAGAAATCGGAATTATAACCCCTTAGCTGAGAAGATTGTGGATTTACTAAAGGAGCTTCTAAAATCTAACTCGAATGGTAGAACTTATAACAGTTGCAAACGTAGAAATACCAACAATGCTCCAAAACCCAAAATGGTAATGAAATGGGTCCCTAAAGTTACTTGTCTAGTTGCCCACACTACTTTCAAGGCTTCAAGTCAATCAAAATGGTTGTCATGCTCCAAACTCAAAAACTGGGCTCATAAAATTCCCGATCGCCGAATCCGGCCTCGGCAGCCTTCATAGTGCCCCATTCTCGGCTCCTGGCACCCATATGCCAGATTTTGATCATGGGATCCTACAAGGAGGATTTTCAATATGATTTTTTTTTGTAATGGAGCATAACCACAAGCATAACCAAATCACAAAACAACATCACTACATATCCACTATAATGAAACATTTGAATACAATGCGGAAGGGGAAAAAAAGATCAAAAAGCTCCAAAATAATCTGTCATGTGCTCTTGCCTAGCGCTGCTGTGATCCAATGCCACATGCATGCAACGGTCATGTATAAGCTTACGAAAAGCTTAGAGGATGGTGTAAGTGTGTGCACAAGGCAAGTGCCAAGTATGTAATATCAGAGTAATGCGGAATATGCTGGCAAGTCCATGAATACTATCATCCATACTAAGGCTATGTGATGCAAGGCATGAATGCTATCGGCCATACCCAGGCCATGCAATGTAAGGTATGAATGATGTCGGCCATACCGAGGCCATGCGATGCGAGGCCTACGTAGCCAAATGTCATATGCGAGATGCAACGCAAGCATGTCAGTCCTCATCTAAATCCACATAACAATGCAGCTCATCTCTGGAATACCACCGGGGTCTAGTACACTCCACACTGACTGCCACCTCCCTAGCCACACAACCTAGTGAGTGGAAGAGACCACACTATTCACCCGACCAGTAGTTTGCCAATACCTACCTGACTCATCGATAACAGACCCATTTACGAGCTGGTCAAACTTAGCATAGCTTACAGCCACCTCACTTAAGCAAATAAGGCCACACCCACTTTCAACTGACCATGACACAGTGGGAGACGAGGCCTACTAGTATTCGACACTCATGTGCTCATGTATCCACTCGATCTAGACATTGGAGTATCTCCTGGTACCAAAAAGGTTCAGGAACTTTCACCCAAAGACATCCTATATGCCTACAATGCTAGAACCAAGTATTTGCGATATTCAATTTGTCGATTCACGATGTGCTTGTGGAGGCCACAACCCTGATGTCGCTAGGGCGTACAGTGAATCATGTCACACAGAATGCGAAATGCATTAGTCACACCATCCTATCATACATCACTCCTGCGCGTATCGCGTGATCATGTGGGGCATTTCATCTATAAGGAGTCCCATAAATGTCTCAGCCCAACGACATATGCTATAATCAAACACTCCTCATAAGAGGCATACAAATGATGCGTATGGGCATGTATCATGATGTTATACTAAGCATATTCTCAGTGTATTCTACTAGGCTAAGTATACTAGCATAATAATCAGATATAGCAGATGATGATCGGCCTTAACTGGTATGCTACTTACAAGAGTAAGGGTTGAACGATACACCCCGCTAGGCATATAGGAGTCTATATGGAATGGTCCATGTTAGACTATCATAACCTATTCAAGGTACTAGCATATCGTATATCCTAAGGCGGGGTCCACTTGAAAGGATGGTGGAAAGTATCATCATTAATGGGGGCCCAACGGTTTGGGTTAGCCCACTAAGGGAAGATGAGAATGGGCCTAACAATGGGCCCTAGGGAGAGTTATAATGAGAACATTTAACCATCATTGCTTTTACAATGTGGACATCAAACCATCATTGCTCCCAAGGCATGGCCCTTCAAAACATTAATACATACATCAAAGTGGAATCACACATCGCAATGGACCTCATATACATCACATTAGGCCTCACACAAAGGCCTCACATACATCTCATTGGGCCTCACTCATGGCCATTATATATATCAAGATGGGCCGCAACAATGGGCCTTATATATATCAAGGTGGACCACAATAATGGGCCTCATATACATCAAGGTGGGCCATAATAATGGGACTCATATACATCAAGATGGGTTGCAATAATGGGCCTTATATACATCAAGATGGGCCGCAACAATGGGTCTCATATACATCAAGTGGGCTGCATCACATGGGCCATAACAAAGGTCCTCATATACACTTCAAGTGGGACCCATCTCCCTGTATTCTACTATTTACACCATTCATCTATTTTTAGAGATCATTTTAAAGCATTAACCAAAAAATTGAATCACATCGAAAGATCATCTGGACTATACTACAACTAGCAGTGAAGGTAATGATTTTCACTGCAAGCAATCACAGGGCCAGTATAACGTTTATTTTCCATCCAATCTGTTCATAAGGTCACAAAGGCCTGAATTAGGAGGAAAAGCAAATTTCATATTGATCCAGAACTTCTGTTACTCCAAACAGTTTTAATGGTGGATGTTCAATCCTTCAGTGATTTTTGCAGTGTGGTCCAGCTAATAGGCAGATCAACGGCGTGGATGTAACACACCTCATGATCAGACCTTTAAAACTTATGACGTCAATGCAACAACTATACAAATGGTGGGCTGTTGGCCCACCGTCCTAAAAGATGGATGGCTGGGATGAAGTACATACATCATGTGGGACCCACAAGACTTGCTGACGTCATTCCAACAACTATATGCTGCTGGGATCCAACAGATGGATGGTCTTGATGATAAATACATTAGAGGTGGGTCCCACGACTCATACATCATAATGGAGTCCACACATGTGTGGAGCCCACACTGCTGGGCAGCATGGATAAAATACCTATATCATGTGCGAGCCCCACAGACTTTGCTGACGTCAATTCCACAACTGTATAGTTGTGGTCCCCACCGTCCATCAATAGATGCCAGGTGGGCCACGACCACATCAAGACTGCTGGACAGTTTGGATGAAACAAATGGACAGCGATGATAGAACGCATGCAATTAGGTGGGTCTCACCATCTAGCAGGTTGGACGGTGCAGATAAAATGCATAAATCATGGTGTGGTCCATGGTACAGATGAAAGAACGATGTGGATGAAATCCATACATCAGGTGTGTCCCATCTGGACGTGGGTCATCCAGAAGGTCGGCTGACCCCATCCTCACCCAAATCAGGTGGGTCGGATGGCCACAATAGATACACTAAGGTGGGCAGCGACTAGGGAGATCCCTGCCCGTTGGCCCATCTGGGTTCCATGTCCCAAAATGATCTCTCCAAACAGACGGCTTGGATATAATTCACAGTCATCAAGGTGGGGTCCACAAGAATGGGCCACTCCACTTAAAAATTAAAAATGATATTTGTGTTTTTCCTTCAAACAGGCCTGCATGACTGGCCGGTCATGCAGGCCTATACAGTTAGCAGGGTGGTCCACTTGGTGGACAGCATGGTTAAAATACATACATCGGAGAGGGGTCCACATAGGTGGCCAACTAAGCTTAGAATTAAGTTGATCTTGGTGTTTTCCCATCATCCAAACTGTCCATCCGGACGGTCAGTCAAGCAGGGTGGACAACAAGGTCGTCCCACCTGTTGGATCGTTCGGATCGCACCTAAGTGGGCCAACAAAACAGGAAAAGGAGGGAGATAGAGAGAGAGAGAAAGAGAAAGAAAGATGGACGATGGAGAGGAGCTCCGCCACTTGAGCCCCTCTCGATCATACAATGTGTACATCAAATGGGTCCCACCACATGTGGGCCCTTAAATCACAAGGATCAATGGTGGAAATCCCTTTTCCACCAACAATATAAGGTCTAGATGTCCTTTTCACACTAGGAAAATAAACATCATGATGGGGTCCATGGAGAATGGCCCCATCATCGAATGATCATATGAATCATGGTGGGCCATCGGCCACACCTAAGGTCCAAAGTGAGATCCATACCATCAATCAGTAGGCCCCACTTGGCCCATCATCAAAACATAAATCTAAGCCTATAAAACACCCATCGTTGGATCTTCTTCTTGCTTCTATGGCTTCTTTAGCTCATTGGCTTCTTTTTTTATGGAGGTTGATGAAGGTTGAAGGGTTGGGATGAGAGATGAGAGGAGGGAAAGTGGGCCACACTTAACTCTTTCTCTCCTTGGGAATGGCTTGGACGTTGCTCTCTTGGTTGCTTGGAAAATGGGTAGAGAAAGAGAGAGAGAGAGAGAGAGAGAGAGAGGGGGGGTGGTTGTAAGAGAGAGGTGATGGGTGTGAGTGACATGAGGGTTGACTTTGGGGACGGTTGGTAGTCTTAGGGAGAAAGAAAGCATGGGTTGTGATGGGATGTATACTTGGCTTGACTTGATTGATTGATGGGATGAGTTCTAAAGATTCTCTTGAGATTTGCAAATGCACGGGGTTTCTTCGAGATAAATGCGGGCCCAAATCTCCTGGCCTGGGTATCGCATTGGTGCGCAAGACGTGGCATTCGAATCACGACGACGGTGTGGTTACAATCCTATAAGTCTTAGGTCGAGTCGACTCTGATTTATGGGATGCAACTTAGGGTGCGTAAATTTTATCTAAAGATCGCAGGTTACCAGAATTCGACGAGGAGGATTGCGAGAGTCTATAGAACAGTACAGTCTAAGATACAGGCCTAACAACTCTCCCCTCATAATAAAAATTTTATCCTTGAAATTTACACTATCATCGCAACTAAGCATTACTCATAAAAGGAGAGAAATTATGACATCATATATAATCAGAGACAATACAAAATACAATCAATCATCAAAGAGATGGGGATAACGCTCATGAATCTTCGCCTCTTGGTCCTAAGATGCCTCATCTACTCTATGATGCACCTTCACCAAGGGGATGACCTTGGTCTGGAGAACCTACTCCTTTTGATCAAGGATACGAACTAGCTGCTCAATGTAAGAAGCGTCCTCACAAACCTCCAAAGGCTATCAATCTATCATAGGAATGATGTCTGACCCACACTTCCTCAACATAGAGACATGAAAAATATTGTGAATACCAGACAACTGAGATGACAAGGTAAGCAGATAGGCCACGGCACCAATGGGCCCACTGATCTCGAAAGGTCCAATGAATCTCGGAGCAAGCTTGCCCTTCACTCTAAAATGAACCACACCCTCCATGGTGAGAACTTGAGATACACATGGTCCCCAACGACAAACTCTAAGGGATGACGCCGATGATCAGCAAAACTCTTCTGTTGGCTATGAGTTGTGCTCATCCTCTACCTAATGATATCGATGGCCTCTAATGTCTGCTTCACAATCTCAGGACCTATGAGAAGCCACTCTCCAACCTTGGTCCAACAACTCAGAGATTTGCACGGTCTGTCATATAATGCCTTAAAAGGAGTCATGTTAATGGTCGCCTGATAACTGTTGTTATACGAGAACTCAGCCAATCGCAGGTGCTCATCTTAGCTACCTGAGAAGTCAATCACGCAAGCCCGAAGCATATCCTCAAGGATCTTGTTGACCCTCGCAATCTGCCCATCAGTCTGCGGATGATACACAGTGTTAAGCTATAAAACTGACCCCATCGCCTTTTGGAAGCTCCTCCAAAACTGAGACGTGAACCTCGGGTCTCGGTCAGAAACGATCGAAATTGGAACGCCATGCAGTCTCACAATCTCCTTGATGAATAATTTAACAAGTTGGTCCAAAGGTCAGGTCACACGAATCACAAGAAAATATGCTGACTTCGTCAGTCGATTAACAACACCCAGATGGCATCATGACCGCACTGAGTCCTTGGTAAGATACGTGCTCCCACTTCCACAACGGGACCCTCAACGGCTGCAATAGACCTAGGGGTCTCTGATGATCAGCCTTAACATACTGGTACGTGTCGTACTTGGCCACAAAACTGGTGATCTGGCACTTCATCCTCGCCTAAAAATACTATCACCTCATATCACGATACATCTTCGCCAAGCCATGATGGATAAAAAATCGCGATCGATGTGTCTCGGTCATAAGATCTCTATGCAACTCAGGAATATCCAAGACACATAATCATACTCTGAAGTGAAGTCCACCATCAGAACCAATCTGCCAATCTGATTGACTCTTAGATGTTACCTCTGCCCGATAACCCTACATCGACTCATCTGCCTACTAAGCCTCAATCACCCTTGTGACAAGAGAGGGTTGAATCGACATGTTTGATAACTGCATAATAGAAGACTGCAAGCCGATCTTGAAGTCAAATGTGACACATCCTCAAGCATCTTCCACTCCTAAATCATCATGTGCGCTACCAGGCCTCATGGCTGATGACTGAAGGCATCCGCCACCACATTCACCATGCCCGAGTGGTACTGAAGATTAAAATCACAGTCCTTAAGGAGCTCCATCCAATACCTCTGCCTCATGTTCAGCTCAGACTGAGAGAATAGATACTTTAAGCTCTTGTCGTCGGAGAATAGCTCGAACCTAACCCCATAGAGATAGTGCCTCCACACCTTTAGTGCGAAGACAACTGCTATCAACTCCAAATCATGCATGGGGTAGTTCAGCTCATGGACCTTGAGCTGGCGAGACGCATAAGCCACCGGCTTCCCATACTGCAAAAGGACAACACCCAAGCTAACTCGCGAGGCATCGGTAAATACAACAAATCCATCACTCTTAGAGGGAATAGTGAGGACAGGAGCGGATGTGAGGCAGTCCTTTAGCTCCACAAATGCCTGCTCACATGCATCACTCCAAATGTACTTGGCGCCCTTTCGGGTCAACTTGGTCAACGGTGCTACAATATGGGAGAATCCGTCAATCAAACGTTGGTAGTAGCCTATAAAACTAATGAAACTGTGGATCTCAGACGCGTTCGTGGGCTGGCCCCACTGACACACAACATCAATCTTCGAGGGATTCGAAGCGATGCCCTACCTCGTCACCACATAACCAAGGAACTTCACCTCCTCATGCCAGAACTCGTACTTCTCCAGCTTTGCATAAAGCTAGTGTGCACGGAGGGTATGCAAGGTAATCTCCAGATGCCGCTCATGCTCCTCACGAGTCCTCGAATATATCAGAATATCGTCAATGAACACCACAACAAACTGATCAAGATACGGACGGAAGACCTCGTTCATGACCTGTATGAATACCGTGGGTGCATTGGTCAGTTCGAAGGACATGACCTGGAACTCAAAATGACCATAGCGCGTCCTGAATGCTATCTTCGGGATATCCTGTAAGTGCTATAGTTTATATCCCTGTCTGTTGTCAAATTTGTGGTGCCAAAATCACTGTTATATATAACTTGCATAAGTGAAGCTCTCTCAAGGATCAACATTCATAAACAAGCTAAGCTCACAACAAGCAAAGCTCACAAGTACAAGGATCAATCTTGAATACAAGAACTGCTCACAAGACAAGACTCAAGCTGCAAGACTTTAAGAAGAGTACAAGGCAGTTTGTAAAGAACTCAAGACACTTTTAAGATTGAGCTACATCAAGATTTTAACTACATCAAGACTTCAAGGCCCATACTTCAAGGTCACTAGTTCCTAATGTTTCAATGTCCTTACTTCATGGTTGAGGTTTGACTGACCTTAGGTTGACCTTAGAAGTAGGCCACTTTGGATACATAAATCGAATGTTTATTTTACATAAGTTTGGTCTGTTCTTCGACTAGTCTTAGGCCTTCTTCGACTAGTCCTAGAGTTGCTTCGACCAGTCTAAGAAATTCCTCGATTAGTCGTGAGTTTATTACAAATTTCGGATAAAATCTGTTAGCCTTCGACTAGTCCAGGAATCTGTTCGACCAGTCGAAGGAACATTGTCGACTGCATCTTCGACCAGTCGAAAATCTTCGACTCAAAATTTAGTGATGTTTTTCAGGTTCTTCTACCAGTCGAAGGAGACCTTCGACCAGTCGTAGAACGGTCAAAGCTTATCGCGCCTGATCTTTCAAATATCTGTTATTGCTTCGATTAGTTGAAGAGCTCCCTAGACCAGTCAAAGACGCGATCTGCTCACCTATAAATAGTGCACTAATCTCAGAAGAAATCATTGAATTAATTAATCCATTCAAGCCAATCTTCGTCGAACTTCTGAGAGATAATTCTGTGCTCCATCTAAGCTAAGTGTGCTTATTTAATATTCTCTTTCCTTAGCTTTATTTAATTGATTTTGTTTCTGCTATTTCAATCTAATTTGATAAGAGGAATTGTTATTCCCTTTCTTTGGAATCAAAATCAATTAAGGCAAGCCCTATTTGGTTTAATTTAAAATCTATTAGAATTAGAACTATTGTAATTGAGTACTAGACATTGAACTTGGACATTCAATCATCTACTCTGATTTGGTTCTACCGGGCTGCTACAACGAAGGAGATAATCAGGTATTTTACATTTAAATGTAAATTCCTTTCTGTTTTGGTTTCTTTCAAGATTTGACAGAAAAATCTTGTTATATTGGTTATTTGAGGAGAGCCAGGAAAACTCAGAAGTGGGGTTTTTTAATTGTGTAAGCCCACAGACAAAGACACAATTGTAAAGGTTTTGGGTGAACCTGGGAAAACCTATTTTGTTAGTGAACACTAATATCCCCTGTGTGAGGATATTAGGAGTGGAGTAGCATTCTGTGTGGCTGTTGTTTAACGGTTAATGAACACACAGGCGAACCACTATAATCCCTTGTGTTGTGGTTGAATGATTTATACTTCTGATCTTTAATTATTCTTTTGTGGGATATATGTATGGTGGTGAATGTTGTAATCATTTAATTCAAGCATTGTGAGAATTTTGTAATAGTTTAGAATTTATTTTCTGTTATTCCTTTATCAGCTTGTTATTCAATTTCCTTTAAAAGTTGTTCCAGCAAGGTTGTCCTGCCATTTTTATGGTGTATGGCTGTCCCTAGAACAATACATTTGTGATTACATTTTATTTCAATTCAGTTTGTATTTATTTCATTATTCCTCTTTGGTTTGAGATTTGATACAAAGATCTTTCTAGAAATAAGGTTGTCCTACCATAAACTCTGGTTTTTGGTGTAAGGTTGTCCTTAGAACAACATTTGTATCAACCTCTCAAGATATAAATTTTGAGACTGTTTTACTTTCCTGCATTGTGATTTACTTTGGCTATCATATTCTTTTTAATTCCGCTGTTATAAGTTTTATTTGGCATTGTCCTATTCACCCCCCCTCTCGGACATATAGCTAGGCCTTTTCAAGTGCTATCAGAGCCTAATATCTCTTTTTTAATTCTGGGATTTAATTCCTGAGCTAACGATTTAAGCTATTTAAGATGTCAAATTTTGATAGCCTTTTAGTCACTAGGCGTCCACCCTTTGATGGCTCCAACTATGCCTATTGGAAAGCCAGAATGAGGATCTTCCTCAAATTAATGGATGAGAGTGTGTGGGAAGCCACAGCAACTGAATGGAAACCTCCTATCATGGAAGTTACTGGGGTTGATGGTTCAAAATCTATGAAAGTCACACCATATTACCAATGGACCACTCTTCAGAAAAGTGAGAGTAATGCAAATGCTAAAGCACTAAATGTAATTACTTGCGCACTATCACCAGATGAGTTCAAAAGAATCATTTCTTGTGATACTGCAAAGCAAGCTTGGGATATATTAGAAATGACACACGAGGGTACTACAATTGTCAAAAAATCTAAAGTCCAACTCCTCACAACCAGATTTGAAGAAATTCATATGGAGGAAAATGAAATGTTTATGGACTTTTACACTAGATTGAATGACATTGTAAACTCAATGTGGGGTCTTGGCGATAAAATTCCAGAAAGTAAAGTGTGTGCAAAAATATTACGCTCACTTCCTGAACGGTTCAATTCTAAAGTAACTGCGATCCAGGAACTTCGTGATACAGATAATATGAGGGTAGAAGAACTAGTTGGTTCTCTACAAACCTACGAGTTAAACTTTAAAGCTCCTAAAGGTAAATCTATCGCACTAAAATCTTCTAAATGTAATTCAGAAGAAAATTTCAGAAGATGATATGGCTCTTTTAGCTAAGAAATTTTACAAGATTTTCAAAAGCAAGAAAAGGGTTGATTTTCAAAAATCAAATGATAAAAAGAAGTTTAGACCCAAATCTCAAAAATCTTTGAAAGATAGTCAATGTTACAACTGTCAAGAATATGGACACTTAGCAAATAGATGTCCTAAAAGGGACAAACCCAAGAAGAAGGGTATGTTGGCTACATGGGATGAATCATCTGATTCTGAAGGTTCTTCTGAATCAGAAGATTCTGAAACTGAGTCGGGCAATGAGGTTAAAGCTCTTATAACTCTAGCCAAATTCACATTTTCAGATAATGACTCAACAAGTGAAGAAAATCTGAGTAGTGAATGTGAAAATGAAGATGATCTTCAAGACACTTACAATGCCCTATATAAGGAAAGTTGTAAAATTGTTGTCAAACTTAAACTTCAAAAAGAAAAGTTTTCTAAACTCAAAAAATGTTTTGAATCACTTGTCTTAGAAAAATCACAAATTTCAGATTGTTTTGAAAAATCAAAATGCGATTTGGAATTCAAAAACTCCCTAATTATTGATTTAAAATCTGAAATTGAGAAACTTAAAACTGAAGTATCTTCTCTTCTGAGTCTAAAGGACACATGGAAATATGCCCAAGGTGATCCAAAGTTAGAAAAACTGTTATCCGAATCAAGAAAATGTGGCGATCGATCCGGGTTGGGCTATGATAAAAATCTACCTCCTAAACAAAAGTATACTCCTCCTATGTTTGTTAAAGGAGAGTCCTCAAACTCAAAAGGGAAAAGTACTTATCAAGATTTTTCTAGAAATTCAAAAACTTTTCAAAAACCTAGAAGCAGCCATGTCAACTTTAATCAGAAACGAAATCCACTAGCTGAAAAGATAGTTGATTTACTCAAGGAGCTCTTAAAATCTAACTCTGTAGGTCATTCCTACAAATATACACAAAAGAAGACCAACTATGTTCCTAAACCCAAAACAGTTATGAAATGGGTTCCTAAAGTTACCTGCTTAGTTGCTCACACTGCTTTCAAAGCAACAAGTCATTCAAAGTGGTACCTAGACAGTGGATGCTCCAGGCATATGACAGGTGACAAAGCTTTATTCACGGATCTGAAAGATATGACTGATGGTTCAGTCACATTTGGTGATGATAGCAACTGCAAGATTATAGGCCAAGGTACGGTTCAACTTTTTAATCCTCCCGTGTTTAAAAATGTTTTATATGTTGAAGGCTTAAAACATAACTTGCTTAGTATATCTCGAATATGTGATAATAACCATAATGTTCGGTTTTCTAATCAAAGCTGTGAGATATTAAACAATAAGGGTTCTGTAATATTAACTGGACGTAGAACGTCTGAAAATTGCTATATTATTAGCGAATCCAGCTCATCTAATCAAACATGTTACATGGTCCATACAGAAGAGACTGATTTATGGCACAAACGGCTTGGACATGTACATTATCAAAATTTATATAGATTGAGCAAACGAGAACTTATAAGAGGTTTACCCAAACTTCAGAAATTAGATAAAATATGTGGTGAGTGCCAGATAGGCAAACAAACAAAGAACTCACACAAAAAGGTGAATTCAAATACCACATCAAGACCACTCGAACTTCTCCACATGGATCTGATAGGACCTACCAGAACAGAAAGTCGTGGTGGGAAAAAGTATATCCTGGTAATAGTTGATGACTTTACCAGATTCACTTGGGTAGTCTTCTTAAGGGATAAATCTGAAACCTTTGAAGAAGTAAGAAAAGTTTTCAAAAGGATTCAAACTGAAAAATTTTCTCAAATCAGTAAAATTCATAGTGATCATGGATCTGAATTTGAGAATAGCAATTTTGAGAAGTTCTGTACCGACCAAGGAATATTACATGAATTCTCTGCTCCCAAAACTCCACAACAAAATGGAATTGTAGAAAGAAAGAATAGGGTGCTTCAAGAAATGCTAATGTCATGTTGAATAGCATGAAGCTCTCTAAAAATCTTTGGGCTGAAGCAGTCAACACAGCTTGCTATATTAATAACCGAGTCTACACTAGCAAAGATAATAATAAAATGGCTTACGAATTGTGGTTCAATAAAAAGCCTACTGTTAAATACTTTCGAGTTTTTGGCAGCAAGTGCTATATTTTACGTGATCGTGAAAATTTGGGAAAATTCGATACGAAAAGTGATGAAGGTATTTTTCTAGGATATTCCTTAAACAGTCGAGCTTATAGGGTTCTGAACAAAAGGACTGGTGTGATTCAAGAATCCATTAATGTTGTCATTGATGATCACTTAAACACGCCAATTTCTAATTCAGATAATGATGAAGTACTAATCATTGATAAACCCGATACTTCATCGAATTAGACTAATTCTGAGTTGAGGACTGTTAAAGATCATCCAACCACACAAATTCTTGGAAACCCTCTCACCGGTGTTCGCACCCATAGACAACTTGAGGATATATGTAATTATGTATGTTTTACATCCCAAATAGAACCATCTAACGTAAAAGAAGCTCTTGCTGATGAGAACTGGATTGTTGCGATGCAAGAAGAACTCAACCAATTCGTAAGAAATGATATTTGGTATCTCGTACCAAGACCTAAAGATAAACACATCATTGGAACAAAATGGATTTTCAAAAATAAGTCTGATGAGTGTGGAAATATAATTAGAAACAAGGCTAGACTAGTGGTATAAGGTTATACTCAAATTGAAGGGATTGATTTCGATGAAACTTTTGCACCAGTAGCACGTCTTGAATCTATCAGACTATTTATATCCATTACATGTTTTAGAAAGATAAAGATCTATCAGATGGATGTGAAAAGTGCTTTTCTAAATGGCGATTTACATGAAGAAGTCTATGTTGAACAGCCAATGGGTTTTGAAGATTCCAAAAATACTGATTATGTATATCGGCTTAAAAAGGCACTTTATGGATTAAAACAAGCACCTAAGGCATGGTATGAGAAACTAACGAAATTTCTTTTAAGTCATAATTTTCAAATGGGATCTGTTGATAAAACTCTGTTTGTTAAAAAACATAATGATCATATCTTAATGGTGCAGATTTATGTTGATGATATCATTTATGGATCAACTTGTACTGACTTGACTACTGAGTTTGCAGATTTGATTAAATCATAGTTCGAAATGAGCATGGTTGGGGAATTGACTTATTTTCTTGGATTGCAAGTAAAGCAACAACCCGAAGGAATATTCATTTCTCAATCTAAGTATGCTTTGAATCTAATCAAGAGATTTGGATTTGAGAATGGCAAGAATTTCGATACTCCTATGAGTACTACCCTGAAACTCTCAAAAGACTCTAATGGTAAAAATGTTGACTCAAAACTTTATTGGAGTATGATTGGTAGTTTGTTATATTTAACTGCTAGTAGACCTAATATTTCTCTAAGTGTTGGTATTTGCACAAGATATCAATCTGATCCAAAAGAATCTCACTTGATTGCTGTCAAACGAATTATTAGATATGTCGCAAGTACTGTAAATCTCGGTCTCTGGTATCCTCATGAGATCAGTGTCCAATTAGGTGGGTACTCGGATGCTGACTGGGCTAGTAATCTAGATGATAGAAAATCAACCAGTGGTGGTTGTTTTTACATTGAAAATTGTCTAGTTTCCTGGTTTAGTAAGAAACAAAATTCTATATCACTTTCAACAGCTGAAGCTGAGTATATCGCAGCTGGTAATGCATGTACACAGCTTGTTTGGATGCAACGAATGCTAAGTGATTATGGAATTAAACAGGATTCTATGTTATTACATTGTGATAATTCCAGTGCGATAAATATTTCAAAAAATCCTATTCAGCATTCTCGTACTAAGTACATTGACATTAGATTTCATTATATAAGGGAATTAGCAGAAGAAAAAGTTATATCTCTAGAATATATTCCTACCGAAGATCAACGAGCTGACATTTTCACAAAACCTCTCGATAAAAGCAGGTTCAAAAAGATGAAATTTGATCTTGGCATGTGCATTTTAAAATGATTATTTATGCCTACTTGTATTATAGTGTATATTTACTAGATTGAATTCTAATTTTTGTATAATTTGCAAGAAATATGAATTTTTGGACTTTCTTCGACCAGTCGTGAGTATACTCGACCAGTCGACCTTCGACCGGTCGTAGATATCCACGACCAGTCGTAGATCTCGGGAATCACTTAAAATTTGGGGATTTTTGCTTTCTTCCTCATTTCGTTTTTCTTCTCTGAGGAGCCGTGCTTTGACTTGTCGAACCCATCTTTCATGTTCTTCAAGGTTAGTGTTTCAAATCACATTTTTCTTGCAGATTTGTGTCTAGATTGTTTACTTTTCAAGCTTTAAGCTTTGTATTTTGGATTTCATTGAGATTTAGGGTTTGGATTTTGAAAAACCTGTTTTGTGTAAACCCACTTCTCAATCCTTTGCAACTTCTTATTTTCTTGATATCCTTGATGCAAATGGCTTCTAGAGGTAGAAAAACTACTTCCCGTGGTCCTTCTTCTTCCTCCAGATCGACCATTATCTCTAAGCGTCATCTTCTTATTCCCAATGATGATCCATCATATGTTAGAGACATTAGATTACGTAATGTTATTGTTGAACATCCCGTTGATGTTAATCATATTGCACCTTTTGACATCCTTCCTATGCTTGAAGCTGTAGGTTGGGTTAACTTATTACATTGGGGTGGGCTTACATACCAGTCCATTAGCCAATCCATGTTTACATGTATTAGTGCTTTCTCACAGGATAATTTAACTTTTAAAATATCTACTAGAGAAGGGCCTTTTGACATTGATCGTCATTTAATTTCAGCCCTTATGGACATTCCTGTGAACGATGAGGGTATTCCTATCCATAACTTAACTAATAAACCCTCAATGTCTGAAAAACGCATGCTCACTAGAGATTTGTGCAACATGGATGTTCAATGGACACAAAAAGGGAATGCGCTTCCCACAAGGTATTTGTTACCCAAGTACAGAATTCTCCACAAAATCTTTGTGTCCAATCTGTATCCTCGTTCGAGTAATAAATCTGACTTGACTTCGTTTATGGTTCGTGTTATCCATGCAATTTCCAATGGTACTCAGATTTGTTTACCATCCTTAATCTGTCATTTCATTCTTCAGTTTAGACTCCATCCTGGTCATAGTGACATTCCTTTTGCCTATTTAATGACTGTATTGGCTACACATATGTTAGTCGATATGCCGGTTGATAAGGCACCAATCCATCATCTGATCGTCAACTATACTAATATCAATAAGATGAAGCTGGATCTACTTCCTGAACAAAGTGGTGGTGGTCATGAAGAAGCTGGTGATGACATTAATATGGATGACATTTTTGAGGAACTGGATTCTGACTCAACAAATGATCCAGATTTTGAACCATTTGATGTTGATGCTCGTCTTAGTGCATTAGAGGATAAAGTTGAGAATATAAATATAAAGATGGAAAACATGTCTATTGCTCATGATTTACAATTCAAGTACATGCGCAAATATCTTAGGCGATTGAACAAAGGCATGCACCAACTTGATCCCTCTATTCCTGCTCCGTCATCTGGTTCTGGTTCTGAGTAGTTTATATGAGACTTCTGGTCTGTAATAACTTTATAACTTAGCACTTGGTTGACTGATTTTGAGTTGGATACTATCTATGTTTTATGCTGGATATTTATTCTATGTGAAGCTATGCTGAGTATCTCTATCTCTGTTTTGCTATACTCTCATAACTCCTCATGTTTACTCTCATATATCCCTTTATTTAGTTCTCCTTTATTGTTGTTTCCTTTGTCATATTGTGACAAAAAGGGGGAGAATGGTTTGTTCTTAACGATGTGATTGTGAGAGGAGTAGCATTGGTTATGTTACTTAGGGGGAGTATGTTTGAACTAGTTGAATGAAACTGGTTGAATGTTGAATGTTGAATATTGAATATTGATTTGCAGGTAAGCCAGTTGATATGACCTGGTTCATAACTCTTTAACCAGTTGTTTTACTTTATGTTTATCTTGGTTATGTGTTTTGTCACTAATTTGACAAAGGGGGAGATTGTAAGTGCTATAGTTTATATCCCTGTCTGTTGTCAAATTTGTGGTGCCAAAATCACTGTTATATATAACTTGCATAAGTGAAGCTCTCTCAAGGATCAACATTCATAAACAAGCTAAGCTCACAACAAGCAAAGCTCACAAGTACAAGGATCAATCTTGAATGCAAGAACTGCTCACAAGACAGGACTCAAGCTGCAAGACTTCAAGAAGAGTACAAGGTAGTTTGTAAAGAACTCAAGACACTTTCAAGATTGAGCTACATCAAGATTTCAACTACATCAAGACTTCAAGGCTCATACTTCAAGGTCACTAGTTCCTAATGTTTCAATGTCCTTACTTCATGTTTGAGGTTTGACTGACCTTAGGTTGACCTTAGAAGTAGGTCACTTTGGATACATAAATCGAATGTTTATTTTACATAAGTTTGGTCTGTTCTTCGACTAGTCCTAGGCCTTCTTTGACTAGTCCTAGAGTTGTTTTGACCAGTTTAAGAAATTCCTCGATCAGTCCTGAGTTTGTTATAAATTTTGGATAAAATCTGTTAGGCTTCGACTAGTCCAAGAATCCGTTCGACCAGTCGAAGGAACAGTGTCGGCTGCATCTTCGACCAGTCGAAAATCTTCGACTCAAAATTCAGCGATGTTTTTCAGGTTCTTCGACCAGTCGAAGGAGACCTTCGACCAGTCGTAGAACGGTCAAAGCTTATCGTGCCTGATCTTTCAAATATCTATTATTGTTTCGACTAGTCGAAGAGCTCCCTAGACCTGCTCACCTATAAATAGTGCATGAATCTCAGAAGAAATCATCGAATTAATTAATCCATTCAAGCCAATCTTCGTCGAACTTCTGAGAGATAATTCTGTGCTCCATCTATGCTAAGTGTGCTTATTTAATATTCTCTTTCCTTAGCTTTATTTAATTGATTTTGTTTCTGCTATTCCAATCTAATTTAATAAGAGGAATTGTTATTCCCTTTCTTTGGAATCAAAATCAATTAAGGCAAGCCCTATTTGGTTTAACTTAAAATCTATTAGAATTAGAACCATTGTAATTGAGTACTAGACATTGAACTTGGACATTCAATCATCTACTCTGATTTGGTTCTACCGGGCTACTACAACGAAGGAGATAATCAGGTATTTTACATTTAATTGTAAATTCCTTTCTGTTTTGGTTTCTTTCAAGATTTGACAGAAAAATCTTGTTATATTGGTTATCTGAGGAGAGCCAGGAAAACTCAGAAGTGGGGTTTTTTAATTGTGTAAGCCCACAGACAAAGACACAATTGTAAAGGTTTTGGGTGAACATGGGAAAACCTATTTTGTTAGTGAACGCTAATATCCCCTGTGTGAGGATATTAGGAGTGGAGTAGCATTCTGTGTGGCTGTTGTTTAACAGTTGATGAATACACAAGCGAAACACTATAATCCCTTGTGTTGTGGTTGAATGATTTATACTTCTGATCTTTAATTATTCTTTTGTGGGACGTATGTTTGGTGGTGAATGTTGTAATCATTTAATTCAAGCATTGTGAGAATTTTGTAATAGTTTAGAATTTATTTTCTGTTATTCCTTTATTAGCTTGTTATTCAATTTCCTTTAAAAGTTGTTCCAGCAAGGTTGCCCTGCCATTTTTATGGTGTATGGCTGTCCCTAGAACAATACATTTATGATTACAATTTATTTCAATTCAGTTCGTATTTATTTCTGTATTCCTCTTTGGTTTGAGATTTGATACAAAGATCTTTCTAGACATAAGGTTGTCCTACCATAAACTCTGGTTTTTGGTGTAAGGTTGTCCTTAGAACAACATTTGTATCAACCTCTCAAGATCTAAATTTTGAGGCTGTTTTACTTTCCTGCATTGTGATTTACTTTGGCTATCATATTCTTTTTAATTCCGCTGTTATAAGTTTTATTTGGCATTGTCCTATTCACCCCCCCTCCCTCTAGGACATATAGCTAGGCCTTTTCATATCCTCCTCTCGGACCTAAAACTGATGATAACCGGACTGTAAGTCTATCTTTGAAAAGATCTGCGCCTCCTGCAGCTGATCAAATAAATCATCGATCCTCAGGGGCGGGTGCTTGTTCTTAATCGTAACCTTATTAAGCTCATGGTAATATACACAAAGCTTCAACGAACCATCTTTCTTTTTCACGAAGAGTACCAGTGCTCCCCACGGTGATTTGCTCAGACGGATAAAGCCTAACTCATGTAACTCGTCCAACTGCGTCTGCAGTTTCCACAACTCCAACGGTGTCATGCGATACGGGGCCTTTGAAATAGGCGCGGTACCGGGCATGAGGTCGATCGGCAAAAATCATCAGACACAAAGGAATGAGATGTACCAGAATCAAACAATACACATGTTATGGATGCCAAAACAGGGAGGGTACCCTCGATGACACCTCCGGATGATTGAGGGTCCTGTTGGCGACATAAAATCTGTCCTGGGCCTGCTGGGGAGGTGCATGTCCCCTCTAATGTCTCTTTTGCTGCTGCTGCCACTATGGCAGCCTGACCTGCTGCCTCTGTTGCTACGGGGGAGGTCTTGAAGGCTGGTGCTGTAGTCGCTGTCGTTACTTTAGAGGCCATTGGGGAGGTTGCTGCTGCTGCTGTGGATGGTGACACTCGTACCTATGATGTCCTATCCTACCACATCTAAAACAAACACCTGAGAATGGTCTGGGAGGTGGTACTGGAGGTGCTGCTGGTGCTCGAAATGCTGGGCGGGTCGTACATCGCTACTGTAGATGATGTTGTTACTGCGGTGAGCTATCAGAGGGCGCCTTCCTCTTCCGGTCTCCTCTCTGGTCACGAACCCTCTATGAATCAGCCCAATCTGCCTCGTAAACTTGTGCCCTCTGCACTACCTGCTCAAACGTGGGGAGCATATGTCCGACCACACGGCTCTTGAGGGCAGGACACAAGCCGTTCTCAAAACGGCGAGCCTTCTGCCCTTCATCATCGACAAGATACGTCGCAAACCTCGATAGCATAACGAAACGTGCCTCATATTGGGACACTGACATGTCCTCCTGGACCAGAGTCTCAAACTCTAATGCGCGCTGTTACTGTACATGCTCGGGAATGAACTTCCAGTCGAACCAGTCTAAAAAGTCCTCCCAGGTCCACTTAAAATTGGCCGCTACCACTCGGGCGACTGATGCCCACCAGTGCTTAGTCTCACCCTAGAGAAGAAATGCAGCTAACGTGACCCACTGCTAGGTCATACATCTCATAGTGTTAGATATCTTCTCTACCTTGGAGCGTCATCGCTCTGTTGCAGTTAGGGCTGGCTCGCCCTAGAAGCGCTGGGGATCATGCTGTCGAAAGTCTCAAAGAAGGGCACTTGCACTACTGCTATGCCTAAGCTGGTGTAACAATGGGACGCCTGCCCAGCCCCTGAAGGATAGTGGTCATTGCTTGTAGCATCTACTGCAGTTGATCTGCACTCACGAGCACTGTCGGGACTACATTAGACTTAGATAGGGAAGCGGGAGTTGCTCTGGTCGCTCTCTTAGGTGGCATGTCCTACATGAAGGAACAAGGGTCTATCAGCCTTGAGGACTCTCGAAGGTAAAGACGTTAAGGGTCTATATCATAAAATCGCTAAGTTATTCAGACTCGGGACCTATTCATTCTAAGTTCATAGCATATATGTGATGTGATCCTCAGGTATTCCCAAGTTATGCTCTGATATCAACTTCTATCATGCCCCAAACTTGGAAATCGGGCTCATAGAATTCCCGATAGCTGAATCCGGCGCTGACAGCCTCGGTAGTGCCCCATTCTCGGCTCCCGGCACCCATATGCGAGATTCCGATCTTAGGATCCTACAAGGAGGATTTTCAATATTATTTTTTTTGTAATGGAGCATAACCACAAGCATAACCAAGTCACAAAACAACATCACCACATATCCACTATAATGAAACATTTGAGTACAATGTAGAAGGGGAAATACAAGATGATCAAAAAGCTCCAAAATAATCTGTCACGAGCTCCTGCCTCAGAGTTGCCGTGATCCAACGCCACCTGAATGCAACGGTCGTGCATAAGCTTACAAAAAGCTTAGAGGATGGTGTAAGTGTATGCGCAAGGCAAGTGTCAAGTGTGCAATATTAGAGTAATGCGAAATATGCTGGCAAGTCCATGAATACTATCATCGTACCAAGGCTATGCGATGCAAGGCATGAATGCTATCAGCCATACCCAGGCCATGTGATGTAAGGCATGAATGCTGTCGGCCATACCAAGGCCATACGATGCGAGGCCTATGTAGCCAAATGCCATATACGAGATGCAACGCAGGCATGCCAGTCCTCATCTGAATCCACATAACAATATAACTCATCTCTGGAATATCACTGGGGTCCAGTATACTCCACACTGACTGTCGCCTCCCTAGCCGCACAACCCAGCGAGTGGAAGAGACCACACTATCTACTTGACAAGTAGTTTACTAATACCTACTTAGCTCATTGATAACAGACCCATTTGCGAGCTAGTGAAACTCAGCATAGCTTACAGCCCCCTCACTTGGGCAGATAAGGCCACACCCCCTTCTAACCAACCACGACATAGTGGGAGACACGGCCTATTGGTATTTAGCACTCATACGCTCATGTATTTACTCTGTCTAGATGTTGGAGCATCTCCTGGTACTAAAAAGGTTTTAGGACTTTCACCCAAGGACATCCTATGTGCCCACAGTGCTAGAACTAAGTATTTCATGTATCCAATCTGGCCATCCACGATGTGCATGTGGAGGACAAGACCCTGATGTCGATAGGAAGTACAATGAATCATGTCAAACAGAATGTGAAATGCAGAGTCACACCATCTAGTCATGCATCACTCCTACGCGTATCGCGTGATCATGTGGGGCACTGTCTCATAAGGAGTCCCATAAATGTCTCAGCCCAATGGCGTATGCTATGATCAAACACTCCTCATAACAGGCATACAAATGATGTGTATGGGCATGTATCATAATGCTATACTAAGCATATTCTCGGTGTATTCTACTAGTCTAAGTATACTAGCATGATTATCAGATATAGCAGGCGATGATCGGCCTTAACCGGTATGCTACTTACAAAAGTAAGGGCTGAACGATACACCCCGCTAGGCATATAGGAGTCTATATGGAATGGTCCATGTTAGACTATCATAACCTATTCAAGGACTATCATATCGTATATCCTAAGACGGGGTCCACTTAAAAGGACGGTGGAAAGTATCATCATCAATAGGGGACCAACGGTTTAGGTTAGCTCACTAAGGGAAGATGAGAATGGGCTTAATAATGGGCCCTAGGGAGAGTTACAATGCGGACATTTAACCATCGTTGCTTTTACAATGTGGACATAAAACCATCATTGCTCCCAAGGCATGGCCTGTCAAAACATTATTACATACATCATGGTGGAATCACACATCACAATGGACCTCATATACATCACATTAGGCCTCACACAAAGGCCTCACATACATCTCATTGGGCCTCACTCATGGTCCCTATATACATTAAGATGGGCTGCAACAATGGGCCTTATATACATCAAGATGGGCCACAACAATGGGCCTCATATACATCAAGGCGGGCCACAACAATGGGCCTCATATATATCAAGATGGGCCGCAACAATGGGCCTCATATACATTAAGTGGGCCGCATCACATGGGCCGTAACAAAGGGCCTCATATACACTTCAAGTGGGACCCATTGTCTTGTATTCTACTATCTACACCATTCATCTTTTTTTAGACATCATTTTAAAGCATTACCCAAAAAAATGGATTACATCGAAATATCATTTGGACCATACTACAACTAGCAATGGAGGTAATGATTTTCACTGCTAGCAATCACAGGGCCACTATAACATTTATTTTCCATCCAATCTGTTCATAGGTCACAAAGGCCTAAATTAGGAGGAAAAACAAATTTCATATTGAACCGGAACTTCTATGACTCCAAATGGTTTCAATGGCGGACGTTCAATCCTGCACTAATTTTTTTCGTGTGGTCCACCTAATAGGCAGATCAACGGCATGGATGGACGGTGTGGATGTAACACACCTCATGATCAGACCTTTAGAACTTGCGACGCCAATGCAACAGCTATACAGATGGTGGGCTGCTGGCCCTCCGTCCCAGAAGATGGATGGCTGGGATGAAGTACATGCATCATGCGGGTCCTATAGGACTTGTTGATGTCATTCCAGTAGCTATATACTACTGGGGTTCAACAGATGGACGATCTTGATGACAAATACATCAGAGGTGGGTCCCACGACTCATACATCATGGTGGAGTACACACGTGTGCAGAGCCCACACAGCTGGGCAGCATGGATAAAATTCATATATCATGTGCGAGCCCCATAGAATTTGCTGACGTCAATTCCACAACTGTATAGCTGTGGTCCCCACCGTCTATCAATACATGCCAGGTGGGCCACTACCTGAAAAGGCCTAGCTATATGTCCTAGAGGGGGGGTGAATAAGATAATGCCAAATAAAACTTATAACAGCGGAATTAAAAAGAATAAGATAGCAAAAATAAATCACAATGTAAGAAGGTAAAATAACCTCAAAATTCAGATCTTGAGAGGTTGATACAAATGTTGTTCTAAGGACAACCTTACACCAAAAACCAGAGTTTATGGTAGGACAACCTTATTTCTAGAAAGATCTTTGTATCAAATCTCAAACCGAAGAGGAATACAGAAATAAATACAAACTGAATTGAAATAAATTGTAATCACAAATGTATTGTTCTAGGGACAGCCATACACCATAAAAATGGCAGGGCAACCTTGCGGGAACAACTTTTAAATGAAATTGAATATCAAGCTGATAAAGGAATAGCAGAAAATAAATTCTAAACTATTACAAAATTCTCACAATGCTTGAATTAAATGATTACAACATTCACCACCATACATACATCCCATAAAAGAATAATTAAAGATCAGAAGTATAAATCATTCAACCACAACACAAGGGATTATAGTGGTTCGCCTGTGTGTTCACCAACTGTTAAACAACAGCCACACAGAATGCTATTCCACTCTTAATATCCCCACACAGGGGATATTAGCGTTCACTAACAAAATAGGTTTTCCCAGGTTCACCCAAAACCTTTACAATTGTGTCTTTGTCTGTGGGCTTACACAATTAAAAAACCCCACTACGAGTTTTCTGGCTCTCCTCGGATAACCAATACAACAAGATTTTTCTAGCAAATCTTGAAAGAAACCAAAAGAAAGGAATTTACAATTAAATGTAAAATACGATTATCTCCTTCGTTGTAGCACCCGGTAGAACCAAAGTCGAGTAGATGATTGAATGTCCAAGTTCAATGTCCAGTACTCAATTACAATGGTTCTAATTCTAATAGATTTTAAATTAAACCAAATAGGGCTTGCCTTAATTGATTCTGATTCCAAAGAAAGGGAATAACAATTCCTCTTATCAAATTAGATTGGAATAGCAGAAACAAAATCAATTAAATAAAGCTAAGGAAAGAGAATATTAAATAAGCACACTTAGCTTAGATGGAGCACAGAATTATCTCTCAGAAGTTCGACGAAAATTGGCTTGAATGGATTAATTAATTCGATCATTTCTTCTGAGATTCATGCACTATTTATAGGTGAGCAGATCGCGTCTTCGACTGGTCTAGGGAGCTCTTCGACTAGTCAAAGCAATAACAGATATTTGAAAAATCAGGCGCGATAAGCTTTGACCATTCTACGACTGGTCGTAGGTCACCTTCGACTGGTCGAAGAACCTGAAAAACATCGCTGGATTTCGAGTCAAAGATTTTCGACTGGTCGAAGATGCAGTCGACACTGTTCCTTCGACTGGTCGAATAGATTCCTGGACTAGTAGAAGCCTAACAGATTTTATCTGAAATTTGTAACAAACTCACGACTGATCGAGGAATTTCTTAGACTGGTCGAAGCAACTCTAGGACTAGTCGAAGAAGGCCTAGGACTAGTCAAAGAACAGACTAAACTTATGTAAAATAAACATTCGATTTATGTATCCAAAATGACCTACTTCTAAGGTCAACCTATGGTCAGTCAAACCTCAACCATGAAGTAAAGACATTGAAACATTAGGAACTAGTGACCTTGAAGTATGAGCCTTGAAGTCTTGATGTAGTTGAAATCTTGATGTAGCTCAATCTTGAAAGAGTCTCTTTACAAACTACCTTGTACCCTTCTTGAAGTCTTACAGCTTGAGTCTTGTCTTATGAGCAGTTCTTGCATTCAAGATCGATCCTTCAGCTTTGCTTGTTGTGAGCTTAGCTTGTTCATGAATGTTGATCCTTGAGAGAGCTTCACCTATGCAAGTTATATATAACAGTGATTTTGGCACCACAAATTTGACAACAGACAGGGATATAAACTATAGCACTTACAATCTCCGCCTTTGTCAAATTAGTGACAAAACACATAACCAAGATAAACATAAAGTAAAACAACTGGTTAAACAGTTATGAACCAGGTCATATCAACTGGCTTACCTGCAAATCAATATTCAACATTCAACATTCAACCAGTTTCATTCAACAAGTTCAAACATACTCCCCCTGAGTAACATAACCAATGCTACTCCTCTCACAATCACATCGTTAAGAACAAACCATTCTCCCCCTTTTTGTCACAATATGACAAAGGAAACAACAATAAAGGAGAACTAAATAAAGGGATATATGAGAGTAAACATGAGGAGTTATAGCAAAACAGTGATAGAGATACTCAGCATAGCTTCACATAGAATAAATATCCAGCATAAAACATAGATAGTATCCAACTCAAAATCAGTCAACCAAGTGCTAAGTTATAAAGTTATTACAGACCAGAAGTCTCATATAAACTAGTCAGAACCAGAACCAGATGACGGAGCAGGAATAGAGGGATCAAGTTGGTGCATGCCTTTGTTCAATCGCCTAAGATATTTGCGCATGTACTTGAATTGTAAATCATGAGCAATAGACATGTTTTCCATCTTTATATTTATATTCTCAACTTTATCCTCTAATGCACTAAGACGAGCATCAACATCAGATGGTTCAAAATCTGGATCATTTGTTGAGTCAGAATCCAGTTCCTCAAAAATGTCATCCATATTAATGTCATCACCAGCTTCTTCATGACCACCACCACCTTGTTCAGGAAGTAGATCCAGCTTCATCTTATTGATATTAGTATTGTTGAAGATCAGATGATGGATTGGTGCCTCATCAACCGGCATATCGACTAACATATGTGTAGCCAATACAGTCATTAAATAGGCAAAAGGAATGTCACTATGACCAGGATGGAGTCTAAACTGAAGAATGAAATGACAGATTAAAGATGGTAAACAAATCTGAGTACCATTGGAAATAGCATGGATAACACGAACCATAAACGAAGTCAAGTCAGATTTATTACCCGAACGAGGATACAGATTAGACACAAAGATTTTGTGGAGAATTCTGTACTTGGGTAACAAATACCTTGTGGGAAGCGCATTCCCTTTTTGTGTCCATTGAACATCCATGTTGCACAAATCTCTAGTGAGCATGCGTTTTTCAGACATTGAGGGTTTATCAGTTAAGTTATGGATAGGAATACCCTCATCATTCACAGGAATGTCCATAAGGGCTGAAATTAAATGACGATCAATGTCAAAAGGCCCTTCTCTAGTAGATATTTTAAAAGTTAAATTATCCTATGAGAAAGCACTAATACATGTAAACATGGATTGGGCAAAGGACCAGTATGCAGGCCCACCCCAATGTAATAAGTTAACCCAACCTATAGCTTCAAGCATAGGAAGGATGTCAAAAGGTGCAATATGATTAACATCAACAGGATGTTCAACAATAACATTACGTAATCTAATGTCCCTAACATATGATGGATCATCATTGGGAACAAGAAGATGACGCTTAGAGATAACGGTCGATCTGGAGGAAGAAGAAGGACCACGGGAAGTAGTTTTTCTACCTCTAGAAGCCATTTACAACAAGGATATCAAGGATTTAAGAAGTTGCAATGGATTGAGAAGTGGGTTTACTCAAAACAGATTTTTCAAAATCCAAACCCCAAATCTCAATGAAATTCAAAATAGAAAGCTTAAAGCTTGAAAAGAAAACAATCTAGATACAAATCTGCAAGAAAAACTGGATTTGGAACACTAACCTTGAAGAACATGAAAGATGGGTTCGACAAGTCGAAGCACGGCTCCAAGGAGAAGAAAAAACGAAATGAGGAACAAAGCAAAAATTCTCAATTTTAAGTGAATCCCGAGTTCTACGACTGGTCGTGGATATCTACGACCGGTCGAAGGTCGACTGGTCGAGTATACTCACGACTGGTCGAAGAATGTCTAAAAATTCATATTTCTTGCAAATTATACAAAAATTAGAATTTAATCTAGCAAATATATACACTATAATACAAGTAGGCATAAATAATCATTTTAAAATGCACATGCCAAGATCAAATTTCATCTTTTTGAACCTACTTTTATCAAGAGGTTTTGTGAAAATGTCAGCTCGTTGATCTCCGGTAGGAATATATTCTAAAGATATAACTTTTTCTTCTACTAATTCCCTTATATAATGAAATCTAATGTCAATATGCTTAGTACGAGAATGCTAAATAGGATTTTTTGAAATATTTATCGCACTAAAATTATCACAATGTAATAACATAGAATCCTGTTTAATTCCATAATCACTTAGCATTCGTTGCATCCAAACAAGCTGTGTACATGCATTACCAGCTGCGATATACTCAGCTTCAGCTGTTGAAAGTGATATAGAATTTTGTTTCTTACTAAACCAGGAAACTAGACAATTTCTAATGTAAAAACCACCACGACTGGTTGATTTTCTATCATCTAGATTACCAGCTCAGTCAGCATCCGAGTACCCAGCTAATTGGACACTAGTCTCATGAGGATACCAGAGACCGAGATTTACAGTACTTGCGACATATCTAATAATTCGCTTGACAACAATTAAGTGAGATTCTTTTGGATCAGATTGATATCTTGCGCAAATACCAACACTTAGAGAAATATCAGGTCTACTAGTAGTTAAATATAACAAACTACCAATCATACTCCGATAAAGTTTTGAGTCAACATTTTTACCATTAGAGTCTTTTGAGAGTTTCAGGGTAGTACTCATAGGAGTATCAAAATTCTTGCTATTCTCAAATCCAAATCTCTTGATTAGATTCAAAGCATACTTAGATTGAGAAATGAATATTCCTTCAGGTTGTTGCTTTACTTGCAATCCAAGGAAATAAGTCAATTCCCCAACCATGCTCATTTCGAACTATGATTTCATCAAATCTGCAAACTCAGTAGTCAGGTCAGTACAAGTTGATCCATAAATGATATCATCAACATAAATCTGTACCATTAAGATATAATCATTATGTTTTTTGATAAACAGAGTTTTATCAACAGATCCCATTTGAAAATTATGACTTAAAAGAAATTTCGTTAGTTTCTCATACCATGCCCTAGGTGCTTGTTTTAATCCAAAAAGTGCCTTTTTAAGCCGATATACATAATCAATATTTTTGGAATCTTCAAAACCCATTGGCTGTTCAACATAGACTTCTTCAAGTAAATCGCCATTTAGAAAAGCACTTTTCACATCCATCTGATAGATCTTTATCTTTCTAAAACATGCAATGGATATAAATAGTCTGATAGATTCAAGACGTGCTACTGGTGCAAAAGTTTCATCGAAATCAATCCCTTCAATTTGAGTATAACTTTGTACCACTAGTCTAGCCTTGTTTCTAATTATATTTCCACACTCGTCAGACTTATTTTTGAAAATCCATTTTGTTCCAATGATGTGTTTATCTTTAAGTCTTGGTACGAGATACCAAACATCATTTCTTACAAATTGGTTGAGTTCTTCTTGCATCGCAACAATCCAGTTCTCATCAGCAAGAGCTTCTTTTACGTTAGATGGTTCTATTTGGGATGTAAAACATACATAATTACATATATCCTCAAGTTGTCTACGGGTACAAACACCGGTGAGAGGGTTTCCAAGAATTTGTGTGGTTGGATGATCTTTAACAGTCCTCAACTCAGAATCAGTCTGATTCGATGAAGTATCGGGTTTATCAATGATTAGTACTTCATCATTATCTGAATTAGAAATTGGCATGTTTAAGTGATCATCAATGACAACATTAATGGATTCTTGAATCACACCAGTCCTTTTGTTCAGAACCCTATAAGCTCGACTGTTTAAAGAATATCCTAGAAAAATACCTTCATCACTCTTCGTATCGAATTTTCCCAAATTTTCACGATCACGTAAAATATAGCACTTGCTGCCAAAAACTCGAAAGTATTTAACAGTAGGCTTTTTATTGAACCACAATTCGTAAACCGTTTTATTATTATCTTTGCTAGTGTAGACTCGGTTAATAATATAGCAAGCTGTGTTGACTGCTTCAGCCCAAAGATTTTTAGAGAGCTTTATGCTATTCAACATGACATTAGCCATTTCTTGAAGCACCCTATTCTTTCTTTCTACAATTCCATTTTGTTACGGAGTTTTGGTAGCAGAGAATTCATGTAATATTCCTTGGTCAGTACAGAACTTCTCAAAATTGTTATTCTCAAATTCAGATCCATGATCACTACGAATTTTACTGATTTGAGAAGATTTTTTAGTTTGAATCCTTTTGAAAACTTTTTTTACTTTTTCAAGGGTTTTAGATTTATCCCTTAAGAAGACTACCCAAGTGAATCTGGTAAAGTCATCAACTATTACCAGGATATACTTTTTCCCACCACGACTTTCTGTTCTGGTAGGTCCTATCAGATCCATGTGGAGAAGTTCGAGTGGTCTTGATGTGGTATTTGAATTCACCTTTTTTTGTGAGTTCTTTGTTTGCCTATCTGGCACTCACCACATATTTTATCTAATTTCTGAAGTTTGGGTAAACCTCTTACAAGTTCTCGTTTGCTCAATCTATATAAATTTCGATAATGTACATGTCCAAGACGTTTGTGCCATAAATCAGTCTTGTCTGTTTGGACCATGTAACATGTTTGATTAGATGAGCTGGATTCGCTAATAATATAGCAATTTTCAGACGTTCTACGTCCAGTTAATATTACAGAACCCTTATTGTTTAGTATCTCACAGCTTTGATTAGAAAACTGAACATTATGGTTATTATCACATATTTGAGATATACTAAGCAAGTTATGTTTTAAGCCTTCAACATATAAAACATTTTTAAACACAGGAAGATTAAAAAGTTGAATCGTACCTTGGCCTATAATCTTGCAGTTGCTACTATCACCAAATGTGACTGAACCATCAGTCATATCTTTCAGATCCGTGAATAAAGCTTTGTCACCTGTCATATGCCTGGAGCATCCACTGTCTAGGTACCACTTTGAATGACTTGTTGCTTTGAAAGCAGCGTGGGCAACCAAGCAGGTAACTTTAGGAACCCATTTCATAACTGTTTTGGGTTTAGGAACATAGTTGGTCTTCTTTGTGTATATTTGTAGGAATGACCTATAGAGTTAGATTTTAAGAGTTCCTTGAGTAAATCAACTATCTTTTCAGCTAGTGGATTTCGTTTCTGATTAGAGTTGACATGGCTGCTTCTAGGTTTTTGAAAAGTTTTTGAATTTCTAGAAAAATCTTGATAAGTACTTTTCCCTTTTGAGTTTGAGGACTCTCCTTTAACAAACATAGGAGGAGTATACTTTTGTTTAGGAGGTAGATTTTTATCATAGCCCAACCCGGATAGATCGCCACATTTTCTTGATCCGGATAAAGGTTTCTCTAACTTTGGATCACCTTGGGCATATTTCCATGTGTCCTTTAGACTCAGAAGAGAAGATACTTCGGTTTTAAGTTTCTCAATTTCAGATTTTAAATCAATAATTAGTAAGTTTTTGAATTCCAAATCACATTTTGATTTTTCAAAACAATCTGAAATTTGTGATTTTTCTAAGACAAGTGATTCAAAACAATTTTTGAGTTTAGAAAACTTTTCTTTTTGAAGTTTAAGTTTGACAGCAATTTTACAACTTTCCTTATATAGGGCATTATAAGTGTCTTGAAGATCATCTTCATTTTCACATTCACTACTCAGATTTTCTTCACTTTTTGAGTCATTATCTGAAAATGTGAATTTGGCTAGAGTCATAAGAGCTTTAACCTCATTGCCCGACTCAGTTTCAGAATCTTCTGATTCAGAAGAACCTTCAGAATCAGATGATTCATCCCATGTAGCCAACATACACTTCGTCTTGGGTTTGTCCCTTTTAGGACATCTATTTGCTAAGTGCCCATAATCTTGATAGTTGTAACATTGACTATCTTTCAAAGATTTTCAAATTTTGGGTCTAAACTTCTTTTTATCATTTGATTTTTGAAAATCAACCCTTTTCTTGCTTTTGAAAATCTTGTAAAATTTCTTAGCTAAAAGGGCCATATTATCTTCTGAATCAGAATTTTCTTCTGAATTACATTTAGAAGATTTTAGTGTGATAGATTTACCTTTAGGAGCTTTAAAGTTTAACTCGTAGGTTTGTAGAGAACCAACTAGTTCTTCTACCCTTATATTATTCGTATCACGAAGTTCCTAGATCACGGTTACTTTAGAATTGAACCGTTCAGGAAGTGAGCGTAATATTTTTGCACACACTTTACTTTCTGGGATTTTATCGCCAAGACCCCACATTGAGTTTACAATGTCATTTAATCTAGTGTAAAAGTCCATAAATATTTCATTTTCCTCCGTATGAATTTCTTCAAATCTGGTTGTGAGGAGTTGGACTTTAGATTTTTTAACAATTGTAGTACCCTCATGTGTCATTTCTAATATATCCCAAGCTTGCTTTGCAGTATCACAGGAAATGATTCTTTTGAACTCATCCGGTGATAGTGCGCAAGTAATTGCATTTAGTGCTTTAACATTTGCACTACTCTCACTTTTCTGAAGAGTGGTCCATTGGTAATATGGTGTGACTTTCATAGATTTTGAACCATCAACCCCAGTAACTTCCATGACAGGAGGTTTCCATTCAGTCACTATGGCTTGCCACACATTTTCATCCATTGATTTGAGGAAGATTCTCATTCTGGCTTTCCAATAGGCATAGTTGGAGCCATCAAAGGGTGGAGGCCTTGTGGTGCGAGCCCCATAGAATTTGCTGACGTCAATTCCACAACTGTATAGCTGTGGTCCCCACCGTCTATCAATACATGCCAGGTGGGCCACTACCTGAAAAGGCCTAGCTATATGTCCTAGAGGGGGGGTGAATAAGATAATGCCAAATAAAACTTATAACAGCGGAATTAAAAAGAATAAGATAGCCAAAATAAATCACAATGTAAGAAGGTAAAATAACCTCAAAATTCAGATCTTGAGAGGTTGATACAAATGTTGTTCTAAGGACAACCTTACACCAAAAACCAGAGTTTATGGTAGGACAACCTTATTTGTAGAAAGATCTTTGTATCAAATCTCAAACTGAAGAGGAATACAGAAATAAATACAAACTGAATTGAAATAAATTGTAATCACAAATGTATTGTTCTAGGGACATCCATACACCATAAAAATGGCAGGGCAACCTTGCTGGAACAACTTTTAAATGAAATTGAATATCAAGCTGATAAAGGAATAGCAGAAAATAAATTCTAAACGATTACAAAATTCTCACAATGCATGAATTAAATGATTACAACATTCACCACCATACATACATCCCACAAAAGAATAATTAAAGATCAGAAGTATAAATCATTCAACCACAACACAAGGGATTATAGTGGTTTGCTTGTGTGTTCACCAACTGTTAAACAACAGCCACACAGAATGCTACTCCACTCCTAATATCCTCACACGGGATATTAGCGTTCACTAACAAAATAGGTTTTCCCAGGTTCACCCAAAACCTTTACAATTGTGTCTTTGTCTGTGGGCTTACACAATTAAAAAACCCCACTTCTGAGTTTTCCTGGCTCTCCTCAGATAACCAATACAACAAGATTTTTCTGGCAAATCTTGAAAGAAACCAAAACAGAAAGGAATTTACAATTAAATGTAAAATACCTGATTATCTCCTTCGTTGTAGCAGCCCGGTAGAACCAAATCAGAGTAGATGATTGAATGTCCAAGTTCAATGTCCAGTACTCAATTACAATGGTTCTAATTCTAATAGATTTTAAATTAAACCAAATAGGGCTTGCCTTAATTGATTTTGATTCCAAAGAAAAGGAATAACAATTCCTCTTATCAAATTAGATTGGAATAGCAGAAACAAAATCAATTAAATAAAGCTAAGGAAAGAGAATATTAAATAAGCACACTTAGCTTAGATGGAGCACAGAATTATCTCTCAGAAGTTCGACGAAGATTGGCTTGAATGGATTAATTAATTCGATCATTTCTTCTGAGATTCGTGCACTATTTATAGGTGAGCAGATCGCGTCTTCGACTGGTCTAGGGAACTCTTCGACTAGTCGAAGCAATAACAGATATTTGAAAAATCAGGCGCGATAAGCTTTGACCATTCTACGACTGGTCGAAGGTCTCCTTCGACTGGTCGTAGGTCACCTTCGACTGGTCGAAGAACTTGAAAAACATCGCTGGATTTCGAGTCAAAGATTTTCAACTGGTCGAAGATGCAGTCGACACTGTTCCTTCGACTGGTCGAATAGATTCCTGGACTAGTTGAAGCCTAACAGATTTTATCCGAAATTTGTAACAAACTCACAACTGATCGAGGAATTTCTTCGACTGGTCGAAGCAACTCTAGGACTAGTCGAAGAAGGCCTAGGACTAGTCGAAGAACAGACCAAACTCATGTAAAATAAACATTTGATTTATGTATCCAAAATGACCTACTTCTTAGGTCAACCTATGGTCAGTCAAACCTCAACCATGAAGTAAGGACATTGAAACATTAGGAACTAGTGACCTTGAAGTATGAGCCTTGAAGTCTTGATGTAGTTGAAATCTTGATGTAGCTCAACCTTGAAAGAGTCTCTTTACAAACTGCCTTGTACTCTTCTTGAAGTCTTGCAGCTTGAGTCTTGTCTTGTGAGCAGTTCTTGCATTCAAGATTGATCCTTCAGCTTTGCTTGTTGTGAGCTTAGCCTGTTCATGAATGTTGATCCTTGATAGAGCTTCACTTATGCAAGTTATATATAACAGTGATTTTGGCACCACAAATTTGACAACAGACAGGGATATAAACTATAGCACTTACACTACCACGTCTAGACCGTCCAGCGGTCTGGATGAAATAGATGGACAACGTTGATAGAACACGTAATTAAGTGGGTCTCCCCATCCAGCAAGCTAAATGGTGCGGATAAAATGCATAAATCATGGTGTGGTCCACAGTCTAGATGGACGAACGACATGGATGAAATCCATACATCAGGTGGGTCTCATCTAGACGTGGGTCATCCAGAAGGTGGGCCGACCCCATCCTCACCCAAATTAGGTGGGACGGATGGCCACAACAGATACACCAAGGTGGGCAGTGACTGGACACCCCTGCCCACTAGCCCATCTGGGTTCCATGTCCTAAAATTATCTCTCTAAACAGACGGCTTAGATATAATTCATATTCATCAAGGTGGGGTCCACAAGAGCGGGCCACCCCACTTAAAAATTAAAAATGATATTTGTGTTTTTCTTTCAAATAGGCCTGCATGACCGGCCGGTCATGCAGGACCATACCGTTAGCAGGGTGGTCCACTCGGTGGACAGAATGGCTAGAATACATACATCGGAGTGGGGTCCACATCGATGGCCCACTAAGCTTAGAATCAAGCTGATCTTAGTGTTTTCCCATCATCCAAACTGTCATTCGGATGGTTAGTCAAGCAGGGTGGACAGCAAGGCCATCCCACTTGCTAGATGGTCCGGATCACCACTAAGTGGGCCAGCGAAATAGGAAAAGGAGGGAGATAGAGAGAGAGAGAAATACAGACGGTGAAGAGGAACTCTGCCACTATGAGCCCCTCTCGATCATACAATGTGTACATCAAATGTGTCCCACCACATGTGGACCCTTAAATCACAAGGATCAATGGTGAAAATCCCTTTTCCACCAATAATATAAGGTCTAGATGACCTTTTCACACTAGGCAAATAAACATCATGATAGGGTCCATGGAGAATGGCCCCATCATCGGATGATCATATGAATCATGGTGGGCCATCGGCCACACCTAGGGTCCAAAGTGAGATCCATACGATTAATCGGTAGGCCTCACTTGGCCCATCATCAAAACATAAATCTAAGGCTATAAAACACCCACTGTTGGATCTTCTTCTTGGTTCTATGACTTCCTTAGCTCATTGGCTTCTTTTTTTTATAGAGGTTGATGAAGGTTGGAAGGTTGGGATGAGAGATGAAAGGATGGGAAGTGGTCCACACTTGGCTCTTTCTCTCCTTGGGAATGGCTTGGACGATTGCTCTCTTGGTTTCTTAAAAAATGGGTCGAGAGAGAGAGAGAGGGTGGTTGTAAGAGAGAGGTGATGAGTGATGGGTGGAGTGATGGGTGTGAGTGATATGAGGGTTGACTTTGGGGAGGGTTGCTTGTCATGGGGAGAAAGAAAGCATGGGTTGTGATGGGATGTGTAATTGACTTGACTTGATTGATTGATGGGATGGGTTGTAGAGATTCTATTGAGATTTGTAAATGCGCGGCATTTCTTCAAGATAATCACGGGCCCACATCTCCTAACCTGGGTGTCGCATTGGTGCGTAAGATATGGCATTGGAACTGTGACGATGGTGTGGTCGCAATGGTACAAGTCTTAGGTCGTGTCAACCCAGATTTATAGGATGCAACTTAGGGTCACGCGTAAATGCTATCTAACGATCGCAGGTTACTAGAATTCGATAGGGAGCATCGCGAGAGTCTACAGAATGGTACGGTCTAGGATACGGGCCTTACAGTGGTACCTAGACAGTGGTTGCTCTAAACACATGACAGGTGATAGAGACTTGTTCACCAACTTCAAAGATATGACTGATGGTTCAGTCATATTTGGTGATGGTAGTAACTGCATAATAATTGGCCAAGGTACGGTTCAACTCTTCAATCTTCCTCCTTTTAAGAATGTTTTGTTTGTAGAAGGTCTTAAACATAATCTCTTAAGCATTTATTAAATATGTGATAATAAATATAGTGTAAAATTCACTAATCAAGGATTGAGATTTCTAATGAGAAAGGTTATGTGATATTAACTTGTGAGACCCGTATCCTAGCCCGTACCATTTCATATGCCTCTGCGGTCCTCCCATTCAAATTTCAGCGACCCGTGATCTGTTATCGGCGTTTGCGCACGATTTTGAGTTGTATCCCGTATATTAGAGTAGGCTCAACTCGAAACTTGTACCCTTGCAACCGCACCATCGCCGCAATTCTAACATGCATATTACGCCCCGAGGTGATACTCGGGCCAGGAGATGTGGGCCCGCGTTCAGTTCAAGAAAAACGCAGCGCGTTGCAAATACCAAGGGAATCTCTACGACACATCACATCAATCCATCAATTAATCAAGTCAAGTACAACCCATACCCTACCCATCCCTCTCTCACTCAAAGTCAACAACACCCTTACTCATCCCATTCCTTTCTTACCAACAAGTCAATAAGCACCATACCCTCCATTTACTACATCACTCCTCTCTCTCTCATTTCTCATTTCCTCCCAAGAGCAACCTAAGCACCCAACGTCCATGGCCTCCATGAGAGAAGCTTTGTGTGGCCCACTCTCTACCACTCAATCCAACCCTTCAAAGCTGATCTCAACCGTTAAAATCCACCCCTTGAAGCTTTAGATCACATCGGTGGAAGGAGTCCGAGAGGATCAAAGGTGGGTGATCTTGTATTTGTCTTTTGTGATTTTAGGGCCCACATTGGTGGGACCCATAGTGGCGGGGACCCTCCCTCTTTCTCATCGATCTCTCTCTCTATCTCCCTTTATCTCTCTCTCTCTCTTACTTTTGATGTGTGGCCCACCAATGATGCGTGCGTTTCATCTATGTTGTGGGGCTAGCCATGACGGATGGGCCTATCTGCACCATCTAGAAACTGGACGTGTGGGAGCCACTTAGATGCATGTGTTTTGCCCTCGCCGTCCATCTATGTGGACCCCAAAGCGTGGACCCCACCTTGATCGTTTACCCAGGCCATCCGTCCAGACAGGGAGGTGGGCCACCTGGATGATGCACCCATCCAGACCGTCCGTCAATGGACGTCCAACCTCCTAGACGCTGGTTGTCTTCATATATATATATATATTATATAAATATATAATATAATTTAATATATTTACTATATTATATATTTGGTGGGCCACATGTGTGGACCCACTTGACATGTCTTTCATCCAAGCCATCCACCGTCCGTGGACAGTGGAGTCCATCTGCGTGTGAAATCCACACCGTCTAAGTGGATTGGCTAGAGTACCTCTTACCAGCTTGTAGCCGCTAGAGGGACGTCAGCAGCTGTGGGTCCCGCATGAAATATGTGGGGTACATCCACACCATCTGTTTTTAGGACGATGGGTGAAAAGGCCAAGCTATATGTCCTAGAGGGGGGGTGAATAAGACTATGCCAAATTTAGACTATAACAATGGAAAAATGATAACCAAATAAAATAAATCAATTCACAATGCTTAAAATGAAAAGCAGCCTCAATAATCAAGTATTGAGAGATTGAAACAAATGCAGTTCTAAGGACAACCTTACACCATAAAAACCAAGGGTTTATGGCAGGACAACCTTATTTCTAGAACGTTCTTTGTATCAAAACTCAAACTAAAGAGGAATAAATAAATAGCAAAGAATTGAAAATTTATAAGAATTTAAATCTAAATTATTACAACATTCCCCACTATGCTTGAAATGTAAATATTACAACATCCACATCCACATATACATTCCACAACTTGAATGATAAAAGATAGGAAATTAAGCAAACATTCAAACTACAATACACAAGGAGTTATAGTGGTTCGCCTGTGTGTTCACCAACTATTAAACAACAGCCACACAGAATGCTACTCCACTCCTAATATCCTCACACAGGGGATATTAGCGTTCACTATCAAAATAGGTTTCACAGGTTCACCTAAAACCTTCACAGTTGTGTCTTTTTAACTTGGGCTTACATAATCTAAAAACCCACACTTTCTGAGTTTTCTAGCTCTCCTCAGATAACCAAACACAATGAGATTTTTCTAGCTTAATCTCAAAAGAAACCAAAAATAGAATGTAAATTACAATAATGTAAAATACCTGGATTTCTCCTTTATAGCAGCCCGAAAGAACCAAGTCAGAGTAGAGGTTCGAATGTTAAAGGTCAATGTCCAATACTCACTTTATAATGGTTCTAGGTTCTAATATATTTTAAATTAAACCAAAATGGGCTAGCTTTAATTGATTTTGATTCCAGTAAAAGGAAAATAACACTTCCTCTTTTCAGGTCAGATTGGAATACAAGAAATAAAATCAATTTAAAAAGCTAAAGAAAGAGAATATTAAATACGCACACTTAGCTTAAAATGGAGCACAGACTTATCTCTCAGAAGGCCGGATTATAATTACTTCAGATGTCCTCAATATTCAGAGATTCGTGCTCTATTTATAAGTGAGGAAATCGCATCTTTGACTGGTCCAGAGATTGCTACGACTGGTCTCAGAACCAATGGATATTTGAAAATTTAAGCACGATAAGATAAGGCAGTTTCACGACTGGTCGTAGGTAGTCTATGACTGGTCGAAGGACACCTTCGACTGGTCTTAAGTTGATCACGACTAGTCGAAGCCAAGCAAAATACATCGCTGTAGTTTGAGTCGTAGGTTCACGACTGGTCGAAGGAACAGTCGACACTGTTCATACGACTGGTCGAATAAACCCTAGGACTGGTCGAAGCTTAACAAAAAATTCTGAATTTTTGCAACAAACTTATGACTGGTCCAGGAAAATCTTAGACTGGTCGAAGCAGTGCTAGGACTAGTCGAGAAAGATCCAGGACTAGTCTTAGAGCAGACCAGATTTCCAAATATAAAACATTTGCATTATGTATCCAAAATGACCTACTCTAAAGGTCAACCTAAGGTCAGACATACCTTAGTAGTGAAGTAAGGACATTGAACCCTTAAGATATGTAACCTTTAAAGAAAGTGAAGCTTGAAATCTTGATATAGCTTTTCCTTAAAAGCTGCAATTACGCAATCTTGAATCTTGATTTGTAACTTGTAAATTCAGTTGAACATTCTCGAGTCTTGACTTGTAAACATGTCTTGTCTTTCGAAGTCGATCTTGCGAGACAATGTCGTGGCTTGACATATCTTGAGTTGAGCATTGTGCTTCACTAATGTAGTCAACATCCATACACTGAGACTCGCTTCATCCATACATGCTTCATCCATACTGTGTCTCGAACATTTGCATTTATGTAATTTCACAGAGTAGAAGCAGTGTTTTTGGCACTAAAAATTTGACAACATAAAGGGGCTTTCAACCATAGCACTTACAATCTCCCCCTTTATCAAATTAGTGACAAAACACACTTTCAAGATATATTACATAAAGCAGAATATATGGTTAAAGAGTCATGCACCAGTTATTATTAACTGGCCCACATTCATAATCAATTTAACATATAGTCCACCTCTGCACATACCTGCACATACTCCCCCCTGAGTAACATACATCGCATAAATCCAATACCATAGACATCCATTAGACATCCATTCTCCCTCTTTTTGTCACAATAGGACAAATGAAGCAATGATCAAATGGCGGAGGAGTTAAAATGAAAGAGAGAGTAAAAAAAATAATCCACAAATAGAGATAAGTCAAAAGTAGTAACAATCTCACAAACAGAGAGAGCAGAAGAGTAATAATGTTATTACAGTCCATTAGAATAAAAAGAACTAATCTGAGGCAGATGGAGCAAGGATGGAAGGATCAAGTTGATGCATGCCCTTGTTCAAACACCTAAGATATTTGCGCATATATTTGAACTGCGTGACATTAAAAACATGCATATTCTCAACCTTCTCCTCCAAAATCCAAACCCCAAATCTCAATGAAATCCAAAATACAAAGCTTAAAGCTTGAAAAGTAAACAATCTAGACACAAATCTGCAAGAAAAAATGTGATTTGGAACACTAACCTTGAAGAACATGAAAGATGGGTTCGACAAGTCAAAGCACGGCTCCTTAGAGAAGAAAAACGAAATGAGGAAGAAAGCAAAAATCCCCAAATTTTAAGTGATTCCCGAGATCTACGACTAGTCGTGGATATCTATGACCGGTCGAAGGTCGACTGGTCGAGTATACTCACGACTGGTCGAAGAATGTCCAAAAATTCATATTTCTTGCAAATTATACAAAAATTGGAATTCAATCTAGCAAATATATACACTATAATACAAGTAGGCATAAATAATCATTTTAAAATGCATATGTCAAGATGAAATTTCATCTTTTTGAACCTGCTTTTATCGAGAGGTTTTGTGAAAATGTCAGCTCGTTGATCTTCGGTAGGAATCTATTCTAGAGATATAACTTTTTCTTCTACTAATTCCCTTATATAATGAAATCTAATGTCAATGTGCTTAGTACGAGAATGTTGAATAGGATTTTTTGAAATATTTATCGCACTGAAATTATCACAATGTAATAACATAGAATCCTGTTTAATTCCATAATCACTTAACATTCGTTGTATCCAAACAAGCTGTGTACATGCATTACCAGCTGCGATATACTCAGCTTTAGCTGTTGAAAGTGATATAGAATTTTGTTTCTTACTAAACCAGGAAACTAGACAATTTCCAATGTAAAAACAACCACCACTGGTTGATTTTCTATCATCTAGATTACCAGTCCAGTCAGCATCCGAGTACCCAGCTAATTAGACACTGGTCTCATGAGGATACTAGAGACCAAGATTTACAGTACTCCGACATATCTAATAATTTGCTTGACAGCAATCAAGTGAGATTCTTTTCAATCAGATTGATATCTTACGCAAATACCAACACTTAGAGAAATATCAGGTCTACTAGCAGTTAAATATAACAAATTACCAATCATACTCCGATAAAGTTTTGAGTCAACATTTTTACCATTAGAGTCTTTTGAGAGTTTCAGGGTAGTACTCATAGGAGTATCGAAATTCTTGCCATTCTCAAATCCAAATCTCTTGATTAGATTCAAAGGATACTTAGATTGAGAAATGAATATTCCTTCAGGTTGTTGCTTTACTTGCAATCGAAGGAAATAAGTCAATTCCCCAACCATGCTCATTTCGAACTGTGATTTCATTAAATCTGCAAACTCAGTAGTCAAGTCAGTACAAGTTGATCCATAAATGATATCATCAACATAAATCTGCACCATTAAGATATGATCATTATGTTTTTTAACAAATAGAGTTTTATCAACAGATCCCATTAGAAAATTATGACTTAAAAGAAATTTCGTTAGTTTCTCATACCATGCCCTAGGTGCTTGTTTTTATCCATAAAGTGCCCTTTTAAGCCGATATACATAATCAGTATTTTTAGAATCTTCAAAACCCATTGGCTATTCAACATAGACTTCTTCATGTAAATCGCCATTTAGAAAAGCACTTTTCACATCCATCTGATAGATCTTTATCTTTCTAAAACATGCAATGGATATAAATAGTTTGATAGATTCAAGACGTGCTACTGGTGCAAAAGTTTCATCGTAATCAATCCCTTCAATTTGAGTATAACCTTATACCACTAGTCTAGCCTTGTTTCTAATTATATTTCCACACTCGTCAGACTTATTTTTGAAAATCCATTTTGTTCCAATGATGTGTTTATCTTTAGGTCTTGGTACGAGATACTAAACATCATTTCTTATGAATTAGTTGAGTTCTTCTTGCATCGCAACAATCCAATTCTCATCAGAAAGAGCTTCTTTTACATTAGATGGTTCTATTTGGGATGTAAAACATACATAATTACATATATTCTCAAGTTGTTTACAGGTGCGAACACCGGTGAGAGGGTTTCCAAGAATTTGTGTGGTTGGATGATCTTTAACAGTCCTCAACTCAGAATCAGTCTGATTCGATGAAGTATCGGGTTTATCAATGATTAGTACTTCATCATTATCTGAATTAGAAATTGGCGTGTTTAAGTGATCATCAATGACAACATTAATGGATTCTTGAATCACACTAGTCCTTTTGTTCAGAACCCTATAAGCTCGACTGTTTAAGGAATATCCTAGAAAATTACCTTCATCACTCTTCGTATCGAATTTTTCCAAATTTTCACGATCACGTAAAATATAGCACTTGCTGCCAAAAACTCGAAAGTATTTAACAGTAGGCTTTTTATTGAACCACAATTCGTAAGCCGTTTTATTATTATCTTTGCTAGTGTAGACTTGGTTAATAATATAGCAAGCTGTGTTAACTGCTTCAGCCCAAAGATTTTTAGAGAGCTTCATGCTATTCAACATGACATTAGCCATTTCTTGAAGCACCCTAATCTTTCTTTCTACAATTCCATTTTGTTGTGGAGTTTTGGGAGCAGAGAATTCATGTAATATTCCTTGGTCGGTATAGAACTTCTCAAAATTGCTATTCTCAAATTCAGATCCATGATCACTACGAATTTTACTAATTTGAGAAGATTTTTCAGTTTGAATCCTTTTCAAAACTTTTCTTACTTCTTCAAAGGTTTCAGATTTATCCCTTAAGAAGACTACCCAAGTGAATCTGGTAAAGTCATCAACTATTAACAGGATATACTTTTTTTCACCATGACTTTCTGTTCTGGTAAGTCCTATCAGATCCATGTGGAGAAGTTTGAGTGGTCTTGATGTGGTATTTAAATTCACCTTTTTGTGTGAGTTCTTTGTTTGTTTGCCTATCTGGCACTCACCACATATTTTATCTAATTTCTGAAGTTTGGGTAAACCTCTTATAAGTTGTCGTTTTCTCAATCTATATAAATTTTGATAATGTACATGTCCAAGACATTTGTGCCATAAATCAGTCGCTTCTGTATGGACCATGTAACATGTTTGATTAGATGAGCTGGATTCGCTAATAATATAGCAATTTTCAGACGTTCTACGTCCAGTTAATATTACAGAACCCTTATTGTTTAGTATGTCACAGCTTTGATTAGAAAACCGAACATTATGGTTATTATCACATATTTGAGATATACTAAGCAAGTTATGTTTTAAGCCTTCAACATATAAAACATTTTTAAACACAGGAAGATTAAGAAGTTGAACCGTACCTTGGCCTATAATCTTGCAGTTGCTACCATCACCAAATGTGACTGAAACATCAGTCATATCTTTCAGATCCATGAATAAAGCTTTGTCACCTGTCATATGCCTGGAGCATCCACTGTCTAGGTACCACTTTGAATATCTTGTTGCTTTGAAAGCAGTGTGAGCAACCAAGCAGGTAACTTTAGGAACCCATTTCATAACTGTTTTGGGTTTAGGAACATAGTTGGTCTTCTTTTGTGTATATTTGTAGGAATGACCTATAGAGTTAGATTTTAAGAGCTCCTTGAGTAAATCAACTATCTTTTTAGCTAGTGGATTTCGTTTCTGATTAAAGTTGACATGGCTGCTTCTAGGGTTTTGAAAAGTTTTTGAATTTCTAGAAAAATCTTGATAAGTACTTTTCCCTTTTGAGTTTGAGGACTCTCCTTTACCAAATATAGGAGGAGTATACTTTTGTTTAGGAGGTAGATTTTTATCATAGCCCAACCTGGATAGATCGCCACATTTTCTTGATCCGGATAAAAGTTTCTCTAACTTTGGATCACCTTGGGCATATTTTCATGTGTCCTTTAGACTTAGAAGAGAAGATACTTCAGTTTTAAGTTTCTCAATTTCAGATTTTAAATCAATAATTAGGGAGTTTTTGAATTCCAAATCGCATTTTGATTTTTCAAAATAATCTGAAATTTGTGATTTTTCTAAGACAAGTGATTCAAAACATTTTTTGAGTTTAGAAAACTTTTCTTTTTGAAGTTTGAGTTTGACAACAATTTTACAACTTTCCTTATATAGGGCATTGTAAGCGTCTTGAAGATCATCTTCATTTTCACATTCACTACTCAGATTTTCTTCACTTGTTGAGTCATTATCTGAAAATGTGAATTTGGCTAGAGTCATAAGAGCTTTACCCTCACTGCCCGACTCAGTTTCAGAATCTTCTGATTCAGAAGAACCTTCAGAATCAGATGATTCATCCCATGTAGCCAACATACCCTTCTTCTTGGGTTTGTCCCTTTTAGGACATCTATTTGCTAAGTGCCCATATTCTTGACAGTTGTAACATTGACTATCTTTCAAAGATTTTCGAGATTTGGGTCTAAACTTCTTTTTATCATTTGATTTTTGAAAATCAACCCTTTTCTTGCTTTTGAAAACTTGTAAAATTTCTTAGCTAAAAGAGCCATATCATCTTCTGAATCAGAATTTTCTTCTGAATTACATTTAGAAGATTTTAGTGCGATAGATTTACCTTTAGGAGCTTTAAAGTTTAACTCGTAGGTTTGTAGAGAACCAACTAGTTCTTCTACCCTCATATTATCCGTATCACGAAGTTCCTAGATCGCGGTTACTTTAGAATTGAACCGTTCAGGAAGTGAGCGTAATATTTTTACACACACTTTACTTTCTGGGATTTTATCGCCAAGACCCCACATTGAGTTTACAATGCCATTCAATCTAGTGTAAAAGTCCATAAACATTTCATTTTCCTCCATATGAATTTCTTCAAATCTGGTTGTGAGGAGTTGGACTTTAGATTTTTTGACAATTGTAGTACCCTCGTGTGTCATTTCTAATATATCCCAAGCTTGCTTTGCAGTATCACAGGAAATGATTCTTTTGAACTCATCCGGTGATAGTGCGCAAGTCATTGCATTTAGTGCTTTAGCATTTGCACTACTCTCACTTTTCTGAAGAGTAGTCCATTGGTAATATGGTGTGACTTTCATAGATTTTGAACCATCAACCCCAGTAACTTCCATGATAAGAGGTTTCCATTCAGTCACTGTGGCTTGCCACACATTTTCATCCATTGATTTGAGGAAGATCCTCATTCTGGCTTTCCAATAGGCATAGTTGGAGCCATCAAAGGGTGGAGGCCTTGTGACTGAAAGGCTATCAAAATTTGACATCTTAAATAGCTTAAATCGTTAGCTCAGGAATTAAATCCAAGAATTAAAAAAGAGCTATTAGGCTCTGATGCCACTTGAAAAGGCCTAGCTATATGTCTTAGAGGGAGAGTGAATAGGACAATGCCAAATAAAACTTATAACAGCGGAAATTAAAAAGAATATGATAGCCAAAATAAATCACAATGCAAGAAAGTAAAATAACCTCAAAATTCAGATCTTGAGAGGTTGATACAAATGTTGTTCTAAGGACGACCTTACACAAAAAACCAGAGTTTATGGTAGGACAACCTTATTTCTAGAAAGATCTTTGTATCAAATCTCAAACCAAAGAGGAATACAGAAATAAATATAAACTGAATTGAAATAAATTGTAATCACAAATGTATTGTTCTAGGGACAGCCATACACCATAAAAATGGCAGGGCAACCTCGCTGGAACAACTTTTAGAGGAAATTGAATAACAAGCTGATAAAGGAATAACAGAAAATAAATTCTAAACTATTACAACATTCTCACAATGCTTGAATTAAATGATTACAACATTCACCACCATACATGCATCCTACAAAAGAATAATTAAAGATCAGAAGTATAAATCATTCAACCACAACATAAGGGATTATAGTGGTTTGCCTGTATGTTCACCAACTGTTAAACAACAGCCACACAGAATGCTACTCCACTCCTAATATCCTCACACAGGGGATATTAGCGTTCACTAACAAAATAGGTTTTCCCAGGTTCACCCAAAACCTTTACAATTGTGTCTTTGTCTGTGGGCTTACACAATTAAAAAACCCCACTGAGTTTTCCTGGCTCTCCTCAGATAACCAATACAACAAGATTTTTCTGGCAAATCTTGAAAGAAACCAAAACAGAAAGGAATTTACAATTAAATGTAAAATACCTGATTATCTCCTTCGTTGTAGCAGCCCGGTAGAACCAAATCAGAGTAGATGATTGAATGTCCAAGTTCAATGTCCAGTACTCAATTACAATGGTTCTAATTCTAATAGATTTTAAATTAAACCAAATAGGGCTTGCCTTAATTGATTTTGATTCCAAAGAAAGGGAATAACAATTCCTCTTATCAAATTAGATTGGAATAGCAGAAACAAAATCAATTAAATAAAGCTAAGGAAAGAGAATATTAAATAAGCACACTTAGCTTAGATGGAGCACAGAATTATCTCTCAGAAGTTCGACGAAGATTGGCTTGAATGGATTAATTAATTCGATGATTTCTTCTGAGATTCGTGCACTATTTATAGGTGAGCAGATCGCGTCTTCGACTGGTCTAGGGAGCTCTTCGACTAGTCGAAGCAATAACAGATATTTGAAAGATCAGGCGCGATAAGCTTTGACCGTTCTACACTGGTCGAAGGTCTCCTTCGACTGGTCGAAGAACTTGAAAAACATCGCTGAATTTTGAGTCGAATATTTTTGACTGGTCGAAGATGCAGTCGACACTGTTCCTTCGACTGGTCGAACAGATTCCTGGACTAGTCGAAGCCTAACAGATTTTATCCGAAATTTGTAACAAACTCACGACTAATCGAGGAATTTCTTCGACTGGTCGAAGCAACTCTAGGACTAGTCGAAGAAGGCCTAGGACTAGTCGAAGAACAGACCAAACTTATGTAAAAATAAACATTCAATTTATGTATCCAAAGTGACCTACTTCTAAGGTCAACCTAAGGTCAGTCAAACCTCAACCATGAAGTAAGGACATTGAAACATTAGGAACTAGTGACCTTGAAGTATGAGCCTTGAAGTCTTGATGTAGTTGAAATCTTGATGTAGCTCAATCTTGAAAGTGTCTTGAGTTCTTTACAAACTGCCTTGTACTCTTCTTGAAGTCTTGCAGCTTGAGTCTTGTCTTGTGAGCAGTTCTTGCATTCAAGATTGATCCTTGTACTTATGAGCTTTGCTTGTTGTGAGCTTAGCTTGTTTATGAATGTTGATCCTTGAGAGAGCTTCACTTATGCAAGTTATATATAACAGTGATTTTGGCACCACAAATTTGACAATAGACAGGGATATAAACTATAGCACTTACAGTTAGCATTTAACAGACAATCTAAATAAATTCCTCTTTTGAGCATTTCATCAAACGCATTGATCATATTACCTAACACTTACATTTTATCCACAAATCGCATAGACGGAATCAAGATTTCATGAAGGAAACTATACATATGGAGAAAGTAATTGAGAATCCTATCTCAATACCCTTATTAAATACAATTCATCAACAACATCTCATTCAAACAAGTTATCAAATAGTTAGACTATACATTACCAAATATATAGACTAGATTAGTTACGACGTATATTATGGCAATTCCTTACATAAAGAGGTCATCATGCATCTGATTATCATGAACCCTAGATTAGTAATCATTGCAAGCACATATCATGTTTACAGGTTCATTCAAACATTTCAACAAACACATAGGATGCATATTTCATTTTACATAGTTCATATATGTTTATTTCATCAAAAATGGCATAACTAAGGCCATATGGTAGCAATCAAGTCAAACATAAATCATTAGTTGACATTGAAAGCATTAAAAACCATAACTTAAATGTTTATAGTCCGCACCTTTCGTTAGAATACTCGATTCGGGTGCGGTTTGAATTCTACGTTCCCGAAAATAAAACGCCGGGCACCTAAACAACGAAATAGGTTAGCTAGTTCATCGATTACGCTATTTGGATTTCTAAATCAAGATTAGGGTTAGGTTTTCTTACCCAAATCGTAGCTTAAACGGATCGTGTAGCGAAATGGGGAGGTGATTCGGTGCGTGGAGTTGTGGGAAGGAATCACAGGAACGATCTCCCAAAATCTCTCTCTCCTCTTTCCTCCTTTCTCTTCTTTTCTCTCTTCTCTCTACTAGGGTTTGGAGAAATTTGTATAAAATAGAAATGAGGTGAAATAAGGGCTACATATAAGGCCCAGAAGTGATGTAAATGGCCCCAGGTATACTTAGTTTATAACCAAAGGGTATCTGTTTTTGACAAACAGGGCACATAAGGAGGTTCATTATTCACTTACGGCATAGGGTAAGTTCCCTGACAATGGATCTATACCATGATGTGATTTCGACGTGATTGGATAGGCTGATTGACCGTGAAGGACCCGTGTCAGATCAACGGTCGAACTTACTCGATCGGGGCCACAAGTATACGGATTTGTGTAGTGAAATTTTCCTTTTCCATGGGTGAAGTTTAGTTAAAAACTGACGGTCCAAAATCTTTAATTTCACGCATAAGCGAATAGGCCAATTTACTTAAGTTTCATTACATTTTCTAAAGATATTTGCATTTCTCACACACTTTACTCAAGACTCAAGTTATGTATTTCTGGACACCATTTGGGCTTGATTTCCGCGATGATTGTCAAGCACAGTAGGATGGATATAACCCTATAGTTTCGTGATCATTGGACTTTCGACTTGCGCTCCAGGTCCAATACGGAGTTTCAATGTACTTCCGAGAGCAACAGGCTCACGAGATTTCTCCTAGGTTTTTAAGTAGTGTTGAGTTAGTGATTTTGATAGTTTTGGGTCTTACCATTTGTGTAAATGGTGTTTCGAGCTAAATCCACCGATTATTTAGTTTTGTACTTAACCTATTTTTACCTAAATTTCTACGGGATACGATCCTTAGGTATTTCTGCCTAAGGTGGTACTCAGGCCTTTGTACGGATTTTTTGAGGGTGATTGGGTTATGCTGCCATATGTCATTGAGGCAGCCTATATTGAGGTGCGGGAGGTCAGTTGAATGGTTGTGCCGATGGCACAGATCGTAGAGGTGGAGCTAAAATAACTTGTGGCAGTTGGCAGTTGATCTTCTGAGGTGACGTAAAGTCGTTGTCCTTCATCTTGGTAAAACAAAAGAGTTTTGTATGTCCCGTCTTGTTACAATCAACGCATCACAGATCAGATCGCCTCTGCTGGGTCGGTAGAGCCATTAGCCTGGGAGGTGAATTCACTCATGGCCTCTTGCCAAGAAACGGCTAGTTCGGTAATTCAGGCCAAGGCCTCGAGCCCATTGGCACATGTATCTGAGACACTCTTTCATCGTCCTGCTTAGCTCGGAGGGACATGTTCACTAGCTTATCTTAGTTGGGAATGCTAGCACAACACATCTTGGTGCGGATATCAGCCCACAGTCCTTTTGAAAAGCACTGCATTCTCATCGGCTCATTCATTAGGATCAATGGAGCATATCTGGCCAGCTCCGTGAAGCGGTTCTTGTATTCAGCTACAGTCATTCTTCCTTATCGGAGGCGGAGAAACTCACCCTCCTTTTCATTACGGTAAGTGAGGCGGAAGTACTTTTCATGAAAATGAGTTTCGAACGCGTCCCACGTCCACACATGTCTTGTGGGGACGGTTCATAAGATGCTATCCCACCAAAGACTAGCCTCCTTTTTGAATATATACGTAACTAGCTCGAGTTGCTCTGCTTTAGTACAGTGCAACGGCCTCAACGTCTTGGATATGCGATCCAACCAATACTCAGCCTCCTCGGGTCTATGAGTACCAGCAAAAGTAGGATGGCGGAAGCGCTGAAAGCACTCAAATAAGCCACTAGTATTCACAGTTCCAGTGGGCCACATGGGTGGCATAGGCGGGACCATATTCATGTTTTGGGCAATGGCCCCCGCAATAGTCGCCAAAAACTGTTGTTGTTGCTACATCAAGAGCATCATTTGCTCCAACCTATCAAGGGGAGAGGCCGCCTGAGACATGTATGTCATCGATGTAAACGCACGATTCTATCCCAGAATTGATGGTGCACTAGGTGTTGGCCCATTGTTGGGGCTAGTGGCCAATTATGAATCTGGCATTGTCTCAATATTCAGGCCCAAACTGGGGTTCATATGGCTATCGCTCGGGGGAGGTGCCCCATCAATCAATCTGCCAAGTGGGAGACGTGCCATATTCTGAGTGGTTTTAGGAGGCATTCCCTATATACAACATAAGGTGCAATGTGTGTAAGATTAGGATAATATTACCCACTTTTCCAAACATTCTACACATTTCATATCAAAAGATGCTTCACGCATTTCATTTAACCAAAATCTTCACAATACATATGATGTAGCATTACATGAATTATGACAGAGAATACATGTGAGCCAATTTAACAAAAAGCTTTAACACTGACTAACTTAACATCCAACTAAGCCTACCAAGGCTATTTTAAAGAAAACAAGAAACAACAACAACACATAACTAGTCCTCCGACTCTGGCGAAGGCGGAGGTGCACCCTTATCCTGCATATAGCACAGGAGGGCCTTCAGGGTGCGAGACATTCTTCTGAGCTTCTACTTCAGATAGGCCTAATTCTCTTCAACCTTTTGCTTCAACTGGGCCTGGTTTTCTTTCATCTTGGCCATGTGGGCTTCTAAGGTGGCCCGATCATGGCGGTCTCCATGTGTAGTAGGAGGTCCCCCATCTAAATCTTGGGCCTCCTCTTCTTCTTCCTGCTCTTCCTCCTCACTGCCTTCCTCCTCACTACCTTCCTCACCATTTCCTTCCTCATCCTCACTGCCTTCTTCCTCTCCATTTCCTTCCTCATCCTCACTGCCTTCTTCCTCTCCATTTCCTTCCTCATCTTCACTACCTTCTTCCTCTTCACTCTCTTCTTCTATTTCATCCTTGTACTCATTGAGTTGGGCTTGGTGTTGTCTAGGGCCAATTCCCATATTGTTGAGTGTAGTCTCACTGATGAAGTGGGTCGGCACAAGATTATCCATATGAAGTCTGAAGCTGAAATTTCGAGTGATCTTGCGGATGAGTTGGCTGAAAGGGAGTGAGGCATCTCCCCTAGTAGATCATGTGGTCCTGATTATCTGAGATAAGGCGAGCATAGGCAGGCATACTTTTTTCCCTTATCCAACTCTGTATAAGAAGTTCACTATGAAGCGATTGCATTCTGTGCGGTTACTCCACCTAGGATACACGTTATATGTGCATATGTGGTGGAGTAGGCAGAAGTCTGCCATCATGTGTGTCGATGCGAGGCTATTGTCTCGCCTCCAATGAGCCAATCGGCCGCAAAGGAAACGTGTGCGGCGATCTTTCACTCATCCCTTAGCGGATGAGTTTCACTAGCATGTACCACCCCACATTCAATTCCCATGATACGGGCCATCACATTCACATTGACTATGGCTTCCTGCCTCCCTAAAGGGATAGTAAACTGAAGAGGGTCCAGAATTGGGTTCCATATGTGGGCATAGAAGGCTCGTACGATGCCTTCACTTGTATGAGCCTTCCCTTCAAATATGGGACCCCACCTGGTCTCTAACAGAAGGTCAATAACTGGATACAACCTAAATAGTTTCTCATCAACATGAGCTTCAAATACAACTTTGTGGTCACGGAACTTACTAAGTTTGGCACCCGATGGTAGAGACCTTTCCAACAGGATTCGAGGATCGAGGTCCCATTTCAATCTTCGCTCAAAACTTACACTAGTCTCGGTGCTCGCCTTCTTCCTAGAGCGGCTTGGACGGCTTGCTCGGCCTCCTCCGAGGCCGCTCTCTTCTTTCCCATAAGGGAAAGGAGTATTGAGATTGAGAAAATGGTGATGACAAGATTAAAGAGTGTCATGGAAGTGGAGAAGCTTGGAGAATGGGATGGACTTGAAGGTTTGAAGGTTATGAGACAAAATGTGGGTTTTGTGCCTAAGGGAGTGGAAATAATGAAGATGGAGAGTTGTAAGAGATAGTTTTAGGGAAATGGTGGTGGATGGGTGTAAGATGTGGAAGAAATGGAAGGTTTGACTATATGAGAAAGGAAATTTGAGAGGGAAAGAGAATTTTTTTGAGGGTTTGGGAGTGTTGGAGGGTTAGAAGTGGGATGAAATGAGTAAAGGGGCAAGGAGAAGGGTTAAATGGGAGGGGCCCACATGGGTGGCCAGCCGGCAGTGCGCCGCTGCCCACGCGGTGCAGCCGCGCCCCGCTGTGGAGGTGGGTGGTGCACCATCATGTCCCCCTGGGGTGTTTGGTAGTGGCTCCGCCCTGAGGCGGTGGCCACCCCCTCCCGGGGTGCCATATGCATACATGGGACCCCCTGTGTCCCACCGAAATTTCTAGTTTGGGTCCCTAGGCCTGTAGGGTGCACTTTCTCGGTTCAACAAGCGCGTATTCGCACCCTTTGGCCTGTTTCAGGTTTGGGATTCGTCGACTTATAGTTCAAATCTGTCGATTAATGGCCTAAAAAGGACTGAGATCAATTCACATGATCTTGGACGCGTAGAGGCTACACTACAGTAGTCAATCTCGCCCATTGGTGAAACTTTGGGATCCTACAATCATTTCTAAATTCCATTGCCCCCTTCCTAAGTGAGAGTGTGTCGTGTTACCTATAACCCAGGTACAATTTAATCCAAATCATGCTCTGATACCAACTTGTAACCCCCCGGATTTTTAGGGTCGAGCAAAGCTTTACTCCCGAGATCCACCACATCACTTATGCAACATGGATAATGATGTTCAGATTTTATCCATGTTAATGAGTTAAACATGGGTGGGATTATACCAAAACAACATATCATACTCTAGATATAATTTAATTAAGCAAGCGGAAGACTGAAACATATATATTTGAACAGTAAGTGTTTCACAACCTCCAGAGTATGATTATGTAACTGGGCTGAATAAACACATGTATTGTTTCAAAATAGACAAAATATCAAAATACGAAATGTCCCACTAATCCATATGTCCCTGTAATCCCGACGAATCAGCACGAGGTCTACATAGACCCGCCTGAGAGCTGAACGTAGGAGAATTCTTCCTCCTCATCTGTAAAGTCCAACTCTGGTGCATAGGCTTCGTCATCACCTGCATCTAAACCAGAGTCTGGTTAGTGTTTTAAAACACCATCCCAGGGTGGGAGTGAGTAATCAACTCAGTGGTACTATAAGGCAAAGGTTAACATGTTATCAAGTTGATCAAGCGGTAATGACAAAGTTATATAACAATCACTTCCTAGCTACTCTTGTTAGTGTAGGAATGGTGTGCAGTAATGGTGCATGCCCTCACACAAAGCTCCCTCACAAGCAACTCCGACAACCAATTTCGCGCATGATAAACTCCCTAAAGTACAACTTCCTCACCCAAGCCCATGCAATGCGGTGCATGGTCATGTTAGCCAAGTACTTAATTAAGCTTATTCATATAGCAGATTTAGGAAGCTAAGGTACCTTCATTTATATCATTGACCCGAACTGAAGGATCCATCTAGAGTTGTCAATCTTAGTTAATCTCATACGATAGGCAAGTTGCAGGGCATCACTCCTCATGAAAAGCAGTCGATAGACAAGTTCAGAGTTTATACTCGCGGTCATTAGGGGTGGCTAATCACCTCGGTGTAGGCCGACAGCTCGAACACAGTGTCCCATACCACCATGCCCAGCTCAAGAGTTTAGGTTACTCACTGGTCACTACGGGGAGGCTCGTCACCCCAGCATTAGCCGACAGCTCGACCACGGTGTCCCATACCACTATACCCAGATCATGAGTCTTAACAGATCGTGGTACCATGGTTAAATTGGGCTTTCACATTGGAAGGGTACCTTAGATTCAAGCAGTAGTGTCCATATATAATAAACACACAATAAGCTAATCGGTTTATTAGGTAAGTTCGATTGGTACGAGCACACATTGACTTAACTGACATGGACCGCATAAGTAATTCTCATGGCCTAACAACTCTCGATAGTTATCGTGCGACCCGGATTCGTCGAATTACCCAATATGGCGAGACTAATTCGGCCACTCAAACAGGGACTATTTCCGATTGCCTAGGCTACGTTATAGCCCCAATCTTACTCGGATGCAGTAGATAGACACATGTGATAATCATGTCAGCATTTAACAAACAATCCAAATAAATTCCTCATTTGAGCATTTCATCAAACACATTGATCTATTACCTAACACTTGCATTTTATCCACAAATCGCGTAGACGGAATTAAGACTTCATGAAGGAAACTATACATATGGATAAGGTAATTGAGAATCCTATCTCAATACCCTTATTAAATACAATTCATAAGCAATATCTCATTCAGACAAGTTATCAAACAGTTAGACTACACATTACCAAATGCATAGACTAGATTAGTTACGACATATAATATGGCAATTCCTTACACAAAGAGGTCATCATGCATATGACTAACATGAACCCTAGATTAGTAATCATGGTAAGCACATATCACATTTACCGGTTCATTCAAACATGTCAACAAACACATAGGATGCATATTTCATTCTACATAGTTCATACATGTTTATTTCATCAAAAATGGTGTAACTAAGGTCATAAGTCAGACATAAATCATTAGCTAACATTGAAAGCATTGAAAACCACAACTTAAATGTTTATAGTCCACACCTTTCGTCGGAATACTTGATTCGGGCGCGGTTCGAATTCTACATTCCCGAAAACAGAACGTCGGGCACCTAAACAATGAAATAGGTTAACTAGTCTGTCGATTACGCTATCTGAATTTCTTAATCAAGATTAAGGTTAGGTTTTCTTACCCAAACCATAGTTGAAATGGATCGTGTAGTGAAATGGGGAGGTGATTCAGTGCGTGAAGTTGTGGGAAGGAATCCCAGGAACAATCTCCCAAAATCTCTCTCCTCTTCCATCCTTTCTCTTCTTTTTTCTCTTCTCTCTCCTATGGTTTGGAGAAATTCGTATGGAATAGAAATGGGGTGAAATAAGGGCTATATATAGGCCCAGAAGTGATGCAAATGGCCCCACGGCCCTGGTATACTTAGTTTATAACCAATGGGTATCTGTTTTCGACAAACAGGGCACATAGGGAGGCCCATTATTCACTTACGATGTAGGGTAAGTTCCCTGAAAATGGATCTATGCCAGGATGTGATTTCGGTGCGATTGGATAGGCTGATCGACCATGAAGGACCCATGTCAGATCAACGGTCAAACTTACTCGATCGGGGCCATGAGTATATGGATTTGTGCAGCGAAATCTCCCTTTTCCATGGGTGAAGTTTGGTCAAAAGCTGACGGTCTGAAATCTGCAATTTCGTGCATAAGCGAATGGCCCAATTTACTTAAGTTTCATTATGTTTTCTGAAGATATTCGCGTTTCTCACACACTTTACTCAAGACTCAAGTTTTGCATTTCTGGACACCATTTGGGCTCGATTCCCACGAGGGTTGTCAAGCCCAGTAGGATGGATATAACCCTTTAGTTTCACGGTCATCAAACTTTCGACGTGCAGTTCAGGTCCGATACGGAGTTTCAATGTACTCCTGAGAGCGACGGGCTCACGGGATTTTTCTTAAGTTTTCAAGTAGTGTTGAGCTAGCAATTTTGATGATTTTGGGTCTTACCATTTATGTAAATAGTGGTTCGAGCTAAATCCACCGATTATTTAGTTTTGTACTTAACCTATTTTTGCCTAAATTTCTACGGATACGATCCTTAGGTATTTCTGCCTGAGGTGGTACTCGGGCCTTTGTACAGATTTTTTTGAGACATTATAAGACCTCAAATCTAGATAATTGGAGATCACCAGAGTTTCAAGGGCTTTGAGTTGTCCCAACTCTTTTGGTAGAGACTCCAACTATGGACAATCATGGATATGCAAGTTTGAAGGGCTTTGAGTTGTCCCAACTCCTCTGGTAAGGACTTCAACCGTGGACAATTCTTGATATCCAGAGTTTGGAGGGCTTTAATGTGTCCCAACTCCTTTGATAAAGACTCTAACTGTGGACAGCTCCGTATCTTAAGAGTTTGGAGTGCTTTGAGTTGTCCCAACTCCTCTGGTAGAGACTTCAACTGTGGACAATTCCTGATTTACAGATTTTGGAGTGCTTTAAGTTGTCCCAACTCCTCTGGTAGAGACTTCAACTATGGATAATTCAAGATGTGCATAGTTTGGAGGGCTTTGAGTTGTCCCAACTCCTCTGGTAGAGACTCCAACTTTGAACAATAGAAGATGTGCAGAGTTTGGAGGGCTTTGAGTTGTCCCAACTCCTTTGGTAGAGACTTCAACTATGGACAGCTCTGTATCTTTAGAGTTTGGAGAGCTTTGAGTTGTCCCAACTCCTCTGGTAGAGACTTCAACTGTGGACAATTCCACATCTGCAGAGTTTGGAGGGCTTTGAGTTGCTCCAACTCCTTTGGTAGAGACTTCAACTGTGGACAATTCTTGATATCCAGAGTTTGGAGGGCTTTGAGTTGTTTCAACTCCACTAGCAGAGACTTCAACTATGGATAATGCCAGAGTTTCACCTTAACTAGATTGGAGAACATTGGATTCCCTATCCACTTAGGAAGCATAGAACCTTTGTAATGCCCTATTTCTAACTCTTTCAAGTTTGTGTGAGGATGAAGGCTTTTGAGCACATCCTCCATCCTCTTCACCTCATCATCCAACGGTTCACCATCTTCATCATCGTACTTCAAGGACGAAGGTGCTGATTCTCATGTAGTTCTACCTCGCTAGCTTCATCCCTGCTCCTGACATTTTGCAAGCCGGTAATTCAAAGACTACCTTGAAGATGATTGAGGTTTCTTAGTTCTTCACATTTACATCCTTGGTCGTCACCCCCCACAATGAACTTTGTTAATGTCCAAAGCTTAGTTAGTCTCCCTATACCCTTTGGTAAGTAGCTCAAACCATTAGAGTCTTCAAATTCTAGATGCCTTAGACTAATCATTTTTCCCATCTCTCTAGGCAGTTTTCTTAGCTTCTTGCAGTGATTGAGTCTTAAGGTCTGTAAATTCCTGCAATTACTCAATTCCGCTAGCAACTCCTCTATGTCTATGTAATATAAATCAAGATATCTCAAGTGTTTCAACAGTCCCACTGTCTGAGGAAATTTCGTGATGTCGGTCCTATGGAAGTCCAATGCTCTTAGGTGTCTCAAATGATGAAATTGTAAGTGCGATGGTTTCTAGCTCCTATGATTGTCAAATTTTGTAGTATTAAAACCTCTTGGAATCTGTCTTGTGTAGCGCATCGATATATTCAAAATAGTGCATCTTATGTACAAGGATAAAGGTCTTTAGTTTAAGAACTTTAAATGCAAGATTATGTGTTCATGTTCAAGTACAACATCAAGTGTGAATTCAAGCTTTTAAGCTTCAAGAGTTCAAGATTTTCAAAGCTTCGTCCAAGTCAAGACAAAGTTTCTATACTTTGATCCTCAAGCTCAAGCTTTAATATGTCACAAATTCAAGCTTCAAAAGGTCTTAAGTTCAAGCTTCTATATATGTCAAGATCTCAAGCTTCGTGAACCAAAGGAAAAGAAGTTTCAATGTTCATACATCATATATAAGGTATGAATGACCCTAGATTGACCATAGGGTAGGTCATTTTAAATACATAATTCAATTAGATCATTTTTTAAGTGCATAAGACTGTTTCTCGACTAGTCTTGGACTATGTTCGACTAGTCCTAGCATTGACTCGACCAGTCCAAGAATTCCTCGACCAGTCCTAAGTTTGTTACTGATTTTTGAGAATTTTTGTTAAAGCCTCGACCAGTCCTAGAGATTACTCGACCAGTCGTATGAACAGTGCTCGACCTATGCTCGACTAGTCCTGCAGCCTCGACTCAAAGTCCAACAACTAGATCAAGTTCCACATGACCAGTTGTGGACAGGACACGACTAGTTGTGGAGGTCACTCGACCAGTCGAGCAGGGCCTACGACCAGTCGTGGAACGACTTTATCTTATCTCGTCCAAATTTTAAAAATCTATTGGTCCTATGACCAGTCGTGCCGACCTCAAGGCCAGTCGAGAGTGCGATTTCTTCACTTATAAATAGAGTACGAATTTCAGAGTTTGATATTCAATTCAAGTTAAATCAATACGTCACTCTGAGAGATAAGTTAGTCATCTTTTTAAGCTATATTGTGCTCATTTAATACTCTTAATTTAGCTTTATTATATTTGATTTTGTATTATATATTCCAATCATATTTGAAGAAGGGATTGAGACTTCCTCTTTTCTTGGAATCAAAATCAAATAGAGCTAACCCAACTTGATTTAATTTAAAATCAATTTAGAATCTAGAACCATTTCATAAGTGAGTGTGGACATTGAACTTCTACATTAAACTTCTACTCCGATTTGGTTCTTCCAGGCTGCATCAAAAAGAGAATATCCAGGTATTTTGCAGTTTTGTAAATTCCTTTGTTTTGGTTTCATTAAGATTGTACTAAAAAAATCTCTCTGTTTTGGTTTTTCTGAGGTGATCCAGAAAACTCAGAGTGTGGAGTTTTTGAAATGTGTAAGCCCACTTAAAAGACACAATTGTGAGGGTTTTAGGTGAACCTTAAAAAACCTATTTTCATAGTGAACGCTAATATCCACTGTGTGAGGATATTAGGAGTGGAGTAGTTGTATGGCTATTTTTCTAAACAGTTGGTGTACACACAAGCGAACCACTATAATTTCTGGTTTTGTGGATTGATTGTTTATTTCTTTTTGTGGACGTTTGTAATTTCCCTTTTTGCATTTGTGGAGAATGTTGTAATTTCTTTTATGCAAGTGTGGGAATGTTGTAATAGCTTAGATTTCTTTCTTTGCTATTTATTTCTTTATTTCCTCTGTATCAGTTTGAGTTTTTGATACACGGACCTTTTTAGGAATCAGGTTGTCCTACCATAAACCTTCGGTTTTTGGTGTAAGGTTGTCCTTAAAACGACATCTGTATCAATCTCTCAATACTCGTACATTTGAGGCTGCATTTAATTTTAGCATTGTGAGATTGTTTATGTGCTATGTTTATTTAAATTGTTTAAATTCCACTATTAACTTTTAATTTGGCATAGTCCTATTCACACACCCCCCCCCCCCCCCCCATCTAAGACTTAATAGCTCGGCCTTTTTCAAGTGGTATTAGAGCTTACTAGCTCATTTCAATTGTTATTACTTTTTAGATTAATTTCCTGAGCTTTGTAAGATGTCAAATTTTGATAGTCTTTCAGTCACTAGGCCTCCACTATTTGATGGCTCCAATTATGCCTATTGAAAAGCCAGGATTAGAATTTTCTTAAAACTCATGGATGAGAGCATGTGGCAAGCCACAGTGACTGATTGGACCTCTCCTACCACTGAAGTAACTGGTATTGACTGATCTAAAACTATGAGAGTCACACCTTATTTCTCTTGGACCACTCTTCAGAAAAGTGAGAGTCGTGCCAATGTAAAAGCACCAAATGCAATCACTTGCGCACTATTACCAAATGAATTTAAAAGAATTATATCATGTGATAATGCAAAGCAAGCTTGAGTTATTTTAGAAATGACACACGAGGGAACAATAATTGTTAAGAAATCTAAAGTCCAAATCCTCACAACCAAATTTAAGGAAATACGTATGGAGGAAAGTGAAACTTTCATGGACTTTTATACTAGATTGAATGACAATATCAACTCTATGTGGGGTCTCGGTGATAAAATCTCAGAAATTAAAGTCTGTACAAATATATTATGCTCACTACCTGAACGGTTCAATTCAAAGGTAATTGCGATCCAGGAACTTCGTGATACGGATAATATGAGGGTAGAAGAATTTGTTGGGTCATTACAGACTTATGAGTTTACTTTTAAAGCTCCTAAAGGTAAATCTATTGCTCTCAAATCTTTAAAATGTTTTTCTCAAGAAAATAGTAGTAATTCTAATTTAGAAAATTCTGAAGATGATATGGCCCTTTCTGCTAAAAAGTTTTATAAGATTTTCAAAAGTAAAAAGAGGGTTGATTTTTAAAAATCTAATGATAAGAAAAGATCTAAATTTAAAACTTGGAAATCATTAAAAGACAGTCAATGTTACAACTGCCTTGAATATGCGCATTTAACAAACAAGTGTCCTAAAAAGGACAAACCCAAAAGGAAAGGAATGTTGGCTAGTTGGGATGAATCTTCCTGCTCTAAAGCCTCTTCAGAGTCAAAAGATTATGAAACTGAGTCGGGTAATGAAGTCAAAACCCTTATGACTCTAGCCACGTTCACTTTTTTAGATAATGATGATTCAACTAGTGAAGAAAATTTGAATAGTGATCATGAAAATGAAGAAGATCTTCAAGATGCTTACAGTGCCCTATACAAGGAAAGTTGTAAAATTGTCGTAAAACTAAAACTTTAGAAAGAAAAGTTTTCGAAACTTAAAGAACATTTTGATACTCTTATTTTAGAAAAATCCCACCTTTCAGACTGTTTTGAAAAACTCAATGTGATTTAGATTTCAAAACCTCCTTGATTGAAAATCTAAAATCTAAAATTGAAAAACTAAAACATGAAGTCTCTTCACTTTTGAGTTTAAAAGACACTTGGAGGTATGCCCAAGGTGATCCTAAGTTAGAAAAACTCTTATCCGGATCCAGAAAATGTGGCGACTGATCTGGTTTGGGCTATGACAAAAGTATTCCACCCAAACATAAGAATACACATCCTAAGTTTGTGAGAGGAGAGTCTTCAAACTCAAAAGGGAAAAGTCTAAATTATCCTAAAAATCCTAAAACTTTTCAATCCTTAAATCCTAAAAGCAACCATATTAACTATAAAAATCAGAATCTTAATCCTTTAGCTGAGAAAATTGTTGATTTACTTAAGGAGCTCTTAAAATCTAACTCAATGGGTTGGTCTTACATCAACTACAAACATGAGAAGACCAACTATACTCCTAAACTCAAAACTGTAATGAAATGGGTTCTGAAGGATACTTGCTTGGTTGCCCACACTGTTTTCAATGCTTCGAGCCATTCAAAGTGGTACCTAGACAGTGGTTGCTCCAGACATATGACAGGCGACAAGGGTCTATTCACCAATCTTAAAGACATAACTGATAGTTCAATTACATTTGGTGATGGTAGCAATTGTAGGATTATTGGCTAAGGTACAGTTTAACTTTTTAACCTCCCTTTATTTGAGAATGTTTATATGTAGAAGGTTTAAAACACAACTTATTAAGCATGTCTCAAATATGCGATAAAAATCATAGCGTAAAATTTACTAACCTAGGTTGCGAAATTTTAAATAAAAGTTCTGTAATATTAACTGGTCGCAAAACTTCTAAAAAATGCTACATAGTAAGTGATTCAAGCTCATCTAATTTATTGTGTTACATGGTCCATACCGATGAGACCGAGTTATAGCATAAACGCCTTGGACATTTACACTAATGCAACTTATATAGATTGAGCAAAAGAGAGTTAGTAAGAGGCTTACCCAAAATACAAAAAATAGATAAAATATGTGGCGAATGCTAGATTAGCAAGAAAACTAGGAGTTCTCACAAAAAGGTGGACTCTAATGCCTCATCTAAACCGCTCGAACTCCTTCATATGGATCTTATTGGACTAACTAGAATGGAGAGTCGATGTGGTAAGAAGTATATACTGGTAATTGTTGATGACTTTACCAGATATACTTGGGTAGTCTTCCTAAGAGACAAATCAGAAACTCTCGATGAAGTAAAAAGGGTACTTAGACGTATCGAAACTGAAAAAGAATCTCAAGTCTGTAAGATACGCAGTGATCATGGATCAGAATTTGAGAATAGCAATTTTAAGAAGTTTTGAAGTAATCAAGGAATATCATATGAATTCTCTGCGCCCAAAACACCACAACAAAATAGTATGATAGAAAGAAAAAATAGAGTGTTTCAAGAAATGGCAAATGTAATGTTAAATAGTATAAAGCTCCCTAAAAATCTTTAGGTCGAAGCCGTAAACACCGCGTATTATATAATTAACCACGTCTATACTAGAAAATCAAATAGTAAAATGGCTTATGAAATGTGGTTTGATGAGAAGCCTACTGTCAAATACTTTTGAGTTTTTGGTAGCAAGTACCATATTTTATGTGACCGAGAAAATCTAGGAAAGTTTGACACCAAAAGTGATGAAGGGGTATTTTTAGGGTATGCTCTGAATAGTCGAGCATATCAGGTTCTTAATAAGAGGACTGGTGTTATTCAAGAGTTCATTAACGTGGTTATTGACGATCACTTGAATACACCTGTCTCAAGTTCAAAAAATGATGAAGTACTTCTAATTGATAAACTAGATTCTTCATCAAGTCAAAAAAACTTTGAACTAAGGACTATTAAAGACCATTCAACTAATCAGATTCTTAGAAACCCTCTCACTGGTGTGCGCACTCGTAAACAACTAGAAGATGTGTGTAATTACGTGTACTTTACATCTCAAATAGAACCGGCTAATGTAAAAGAAGCTCTTACTGATGAAAACTAGATAGTTGCGATACAAGAAGAGCTTAATCAATTTGTTAAAATTGATGTTTGGTACTTAGTTCCTAGACCTAAAGATAAACATATTGAAAAGGCCAAGCTATATGTCCTAGAGGGGGGGGGGGGTGAATAGGACTACGACAAATTTTAAGCTTTAACAATGAAATAAAAGAATATGATAGCCAAATAAAAGAAATTAATTCACAATGCTGAAATGAAAAGAAGCCTCAATAATCTAGTATTGAGAGGTTGATACAAATGTTGTTCTAAGGACAACCTTACACCATAAAAACTAAGGGTTTATGGCAGGACAACCTTATTTCTAGAAAGTTCTTTGTATCAAAAACTCAAACTGAAGAGGAATAAATAAATAACAAGGAATTAAAATTCTAAACTATTACAACATTCCCCACAATGCTTAAAACGTAAATATTACAACATTCACATCCACATATACATCCCACACACTTGAATGATAAAAGATAAAAAATAAATCACACATCCACAAAATACAAAGAGTTATAGTGGTTCGCTTGTGTGTTCACCAACTGTTAAACAACAGCCACACAACTTGCTACTCCACTCCTAATATCCTCACACAGTGGATATTAGCATTCACTATGAAAATAGGTTTCTCAGGTTCACCTAAAACCTTCACAATTGTGTCTTTCAAATGGACTTACACAATTCAAAAACCCCACTTCTGAGTTTTCTGGCTCTCTTGAGATAACCAACACAATGAGATTTTTCTGTCTTAATCTCAAAAGAAAGCAAAATAAAGGAAATTTACACAAATGTAAAATACTTGGATTTCTCCTTTTGTAGCAGCCTGGAAGAACCAATCGGAGTAGAAATTTGAATGTAGAAGTTCAATGTCCAATACTCACTTTAAAATGGTTCTAGGTGCTAATTGATTTTAAATTAAACCAGTTGGGCTAGCTCTATTTGATTTTGATTCTAAGAAGAAGGAATATCACAATTCCTCTTTTCAATTCAGATTGGAATATAGAAACAAAATCAAATCTATAAATCTAACAAAAGAGAATATTAAATATGCACAAAGTAGCTTAAAATGAATACGAACTTATCTCGGAGTGATGCCTTAATTTTACTTGAATTGAGTTTTGAAACTCCAAAATTTGTGCTCTATTTATAATAGCAGAATCGCACCTTTGATTGGTGCTGTGGGCACTACGACTGGTCATAGGATCAACAACATTTTGAAATTTTGAGCGCGATCAGATCAGACCATTCCAAGAGTGGTCGAAAGCAGTCTATGACTGGTCGTGATCCCTCAACGACTGGTCGTAACCACCCTACGACTGGTCGTGAGGCAACAGATTTAGTTGTTGTAGTTTGAGTCGTAGATCTAGGACTGATCGTAGGACGAGTCGACACTATTCACATGACCGGTTGAACAGAGTCCAGGATTGGTCTTGGATAAACGGAAAATTTCAAAAAATTGCAACAACCTTAGGAATGGTCATGAAATTTCTTGGACTAGTTGAGGCAATGCTAGGACTAGTCGAACAGAGTTCAGGACTAGTCTTAGAATAGCCTAAATATATGTAAAGTAATTCAATTTGAATTATGTATACAAAATGACCTACCCTAAGGTCAATCATACCTTGAAAGTGAGATATGAACATCGAGACTTCATTTTCTTCATATGGTAGTTGACCTTTGAAGATTATGAAGCTTGAGATCTCTTTACATGATGTAGCATAAAACTTGAGATCTTCTAGAGCTTGAATTACACTTCATCTTGAGTTATATACAAACTTGAGTCTTGAACAAGATCACTTTTTTTGTTGTAACTTGAACTTGCATTTCTTGGAATGAATTGAAGTAGATCTTCGTTCTTGACTTGAGGCAAAGTTTTTTTTAAAAGAGATGATGCAATGTCTTAAACATATATAACAATGAGCTACACAAGACATAGATTGAGGTTTTGGCACCACAAAATTTGACAACCAAAGGATCATAAAACCATAGCACTTACAATCTCCCCCTTTGTCAAATTTGTGATAAAACATACTCAACAACAATATCACCAATACACATCCAAAAAATCATGTATGCACTAGTTAGAAGAGGAAACCCGTTACAACCTGGTTAAAGAATCATGCACCAGTTATCATCAGTACAACATTATGAACTAGGCACAACATGGGCAAAACATCTCCCCACGTACTCCCCCTAAGTAGCACACAAATATCTAAATAAAAAAATGCTGCTACTACTCCACAAACACAATCCATATGCATAATCAAATACATTCTCCCCCTTTTTGTCATAATATGACAAAGGAAGAAACAACGATATGGAGAAGTAAAAATTAACAATGGAGTAATAAAGGAGGTAATTAGTCAAGATATGAAAGATATATAAGAAATGTCCAAGTTCACTTACCATAAACCATAAACCAAAGTCAGAAAGAGTAAGTCCCACAAACTAAAATAAAGCAAAGTAGAATAAAAGTTATTACAAACCAAAGAGTAAATCACTTAATCAGATCCTGAGGAAGGAGCAAGTATGGTAGGATCAAGTTGATGAAGGCCCTTGTTTAAGCGCCAAAGATACTTGCGCATATATTTAAATTGTAAATCATGGGCAACATTCATGTTCTCTACCTTCTCCTCAAGTGCATAAAGATGCGCATCAAAATCAGATGGTTCATAGTCAGGATCATTGATAGAATCAGATTCAATTTCATTAAAAATATCATCCATGTTTATATCATCAAGAGGAAGATGATGGTTTTCCCCAAATTAAAGAGACTAACGCGCTACATGACCGGTGTTGAGCTGTCCTCGACTGGTCGTACCAAGACTGGTCAAGCACATCCATGATTGGTTGTATCAAGACTGGTCGAGCACATCCACGATTGGTCGTGTACCAATATAAACATGCATTTTTCATAAAAATTTAAAATTTAAACACATAAATTATCAAATATATATATACTATGATACAAATATGCATGAATAATCAATTTAGAATGCACATACCAAGATCAAATTTTAATTTATTAAATCTTCTTTTGTCAAGCGGTTTAGTGAAAATGTTAGCAAGTTGAGTCTCAGTCAGAATATATTCCAAAGATATTATTTTTTCTTCCACTAATTCATGAATATAATGATACCTAATATCAATGTGCTTGGTACGTGAATGTTGGATTAGATTTTTTGAAATATTTATTGCACTAGAATTATCACAATATAAAACTATTGAATCCTGTGCAATTCCATAATCACTTAATATACGTTTCATCCAAACAAGTTGAGTACATGCATTTCCAGCTGTGATGTATTCAGCCTGAATAGTAGAGAGTGATATGGAACTTTGTTTCTTGCTAAACCAAGAAACTAAACAATTTTTGATATAAAAACAACCACCACTAGTTGATTTCCTATCATCGATATTTTCAGCCCAATCAGCATCAGTGTACCCTACCAACTGAACACTAGTATCATATGGATACCAGAGACCCAAATTAACTGAACTTGCAACATATTGCATAATCCGCTTAACAGCAGTTAGATGTGACTCTTTAGGATCGAACTGATATCTAGCACAAATACCAACACTCAAAGCAATATCAAGTCGACTAGTAGTTAAGTAAAGTAAACTGCTAATCATACTGTGATATACTTTAGGATCAACATTTTTACCTGTAGAATCCTTTGAGAGTCTTAAGGTTGTACTCATAAGAGTATCAAAATTCTTACCATTCTCAAATCAAACTTTTTGATTAAGTTCAGAGCATATTTGGTTTGAGAAATAAATATACCATTAGGTTGTTGTTTTACTTACAACCCTAGGAAATAATTCAATTTCCCAACCATGCTCATTTCGAACTTAGATTTCATTAAATCTTCAAACTCAACAGTCATGTTAGTACAGGTAGATCCATAAATAATATCATCAACATAGATTGTACCATTAAGATATCATCATTATGTTTCTTAACAAACAAAGTTTTATCCACACTTCCCATTTGAAAATTATGACTTAGTAAAAACTTAGTTAATTTTTCGTACCATGCCGTGGGAGCTTGTTTCAATCCGTAGAGAGTCTTTTTAAGGCAATAGATATGATCAGTGTTCTTAGGGTCTTCAAAACCCATTGGTTGTTTCACATACACTTTTTCATGTAGATCACCATTTAAGAAGGCACTCTTTACATCTATTTGATAAATTTTGAATTTTCTAAAGCAAGCAATGGATATGAATAGTCTGATTGATTCAAGATGAGCTATTGGGGCAAAGGTTTCATCATAATCAATTCCTTCAATTTGAGTGTACCCTTGTATAACCAATCTAGCCTTGTTTTGAATTATATTACCAAGTTCAATAGACTTATTTTTGAAAATCTACTTAGCACCGATAATATGTTTATCTTTAGGTCTAGGAACAAGGTACTAAACATCATTTCTCATAAATTGGTTAAGCTCTTCTTGCATCGCAACAATCAAGTTTTTGTCAGTAAGAGCTTCTTTTACGTTAGCTGGTTCTATCTGGGATGTGAAACATACGTAATTACATATGTCTTCAAGTTGTTTACGAGTGCGAACACTAGTGAAGGGTTTCCAAGAATTTGAGTGGTTGGATGATCTTTAACAGTCCTCAATTTTGAATTGTCTTAACTTGATGAAGTATCTGGTTTGTCAATTAAAAGAACTTCATCATTATCTGAACTTAGGGCAGATGTATTCAAGTGATCGTCTATGACTACATTAATAGATTATTGAATAACATCGGTCTTTTTATTCAGTACTCGATAAGCATGACTGTTTAAAGAATATCCTAAAAAGATTCCTTCATCACTTTTAGTGTCAAACTTTTCCAGATTTTCACGGTCACGTAGAATATAGCACTTGCTGCCAAAAACTTGAAAGTATTTGATAGTAGGCTTCTTATCGAACCACATTTCATAAGTAGTTTTATTATTTAACTTTCTTGTATAAACCCGGTTAATTATATAATAGGCAGTATTTATGGCTTCAGTCCAAAGATTTTTAGATAACTTCATACTATTCAACATTACATTAGCCATTTCTTAAAGCACTCTATTTTTTCTTTCAACTATACCATTTTGTTGTAGTGTTTTAGGTGTAGAGAATTCATGTAGTATTCCCTAATCACAACAAAATATCTCAAAACTTCTATTCTCGAACTTAGATCCATGATCACTACGGATTTTACTAACTTGAGAACCTTTTTCAGTTTAGATCTGTTTGATAATCCTTTTTACTTCATCAAAGGTTTCTATTTATCCCTTAGGAAGGCTACCCAAGTGAATCTAGTAAAATCATCCACGATTACTAATATGTATTTTTTACCACCTCAACTCACCATCCTGGTTGGTCCTACAAGATCCATGTAGAGAAATTCGAGTGGTTTTGATGTGGCATTGGAGTTCACCTTCTTGTGAGAGCTCCTTGATTGCTTGCCAATCTGGCATTCGCCAGATATTTTGTCTATTTTTTGTAATTTAGGTAGACCTCTTATTAGTTCTCTTTTGTTCAATCTATAGAGATTGCGGTAGTGTACATGTCTAAGACATTTATGCCATAACTCAGTCTCATCGGTATGAACCATGTAGCACAGTTGATTAGATGAGCTAGAATCACTTATGATGTAGCAGTTTTCAGAAGTTCTACGACCAGTTAATATTACTGAACCATTTTTGTTTAATATTTCACACCCTAGGTTAGAAAATTTAGCACTATGATTTTTATCACATATTTGAGAAATGCTTAACAAGTTATGTTTTAAACCTTCAACGTATAAAACATTCTCAAATAAGGGGAGGTTAGAAAGTTGAACTGTACCTTGGCCAATAATCCTACCGTTGCTATCATCACCAAATGTGACTGAACCATTAGTCATGTCTTTAAGAGTGGTGAACAGACCTTTGTCTCCAATCATGTGCCTGGAGCATCCACTGTCTAGGTACCACTTTGAATGACTTGAACCTTTGAAAGCCGTGTGGGCAACCAAGCAAGTAACCTTAGGAACCCATTTCATAACTATTTTGGGTTTAGGAGTATAATTGGTCTTCTTATGTTTGTAGTTGTTGTAAGAATGACCCACTAAGTTAGATTTTAAGAGCTCCTTAAGTAAATTAACTATTTTCTCAACTAAAGGATTTCGGTTCTGATTATTATAGTTGATATGATTACTTTTAGGTTTAAATGATTGAAATGTTTTAGCATTTTTAGAAAACTTTTGATTTGAACTTTTCTCTTTTGAGTTTGAGGACTCTCCTTTTACAAACTTAAGAGAAGTATTCTTCTATTTAGGAGGAACATTTTTAATGTAGCCCAAACCGGATCGGTCGCCACATTTTCTTGATCCAGATAAAAGTTTTTCTAACTTAGGATCACCTTGGGCATACCTCCATGTATCCTTTAAACTCAAAAGAGAAGAGACTTCAAGTTTAAGATTTTCATTTTCAGATTTTATATTTTCAATCAAGGAAGTTTTGAAATCTAAATCACAATTTGATTTTTCAAAATAATCTGAAATGTGGGATTTTTCTAAAACAAGAGAATCAAAATTTTCTTTAAGTTTTAAAAACTTTTCTTTTTGAAGTTTTAGTTTTACTGCAATTTTACAACTTTCCTTGTATAGGGCATTGTAAGCATCTTGAAGGTCTTCTTCATTCTCATGATCACTATTCAGATTTTCTTCACTGGTAGAATCATCATGATCTGAAAAAGTGAACTTGGCTAGAGTCATAAGGGCTTTAACTTCATTGCCCGACTCGTTTTCAGAATCTTCTGATTCAGAAGAGGCTTCAGAGCTAGAAGATTCATCCCAAGTAGCCAACATACTCTTCTTTTTAGGTTTGTCCTTTTTAGGACACTTGTTTGCTAAATGCCCATATTCTTGGCAGTTGTAACATTGACTATCTTTTAAAGATTTTCAAGTTTTAGATTTAGATTTAGATCTTTTCTTATCATTTGATTTTTGAAAATCAACCCTCCTTTTACTTTTGAAAATCTTGTAAAACTGTTTCTCTAAAAGAGCCATATCGTCTTCAGAATTTTCTAAACCAGAATTGCTATTGTTTTCTTCAGAAATATTTTTAGAAGACTTAAGGGCAATAGATTTACCTTTAGGAGCTTTGAAATTTAACTTATAGGTTTGTAAAGACCCAACTAGTTCTTCTACACTCATATTGTTCGTATCACGAAGTTCCTGGATCGCGGTAACCTTTAAGTTAAACCGTTCAGGTAATGAGCGTAGTATCTTTGCACACACTTTACTTTCTAGGATTTTATCACCAAGACCCCACATAGAGTTCACAATGTCATTTAATCTTATATAAAAGTCTGTGAACATTTCATTTTCCTCCATATGTATTTCCTCAAATTTGGTAGTGAGGAGTTGGACTTTAGATTTCTTGACAATTAATGTTCTCTCGTGTGTCATTTCTAAAATATCCCAAGCTTGCTTTGCAGTATCACAAGATATAATTATTTTAAACTCATCCGGTGATAGTGTGCAAGTGATTGCATTTACTGCTTTTGCATTGGCACTACTCTCACTTTTCTGAAGTGTGGTCCAAGAAAAATAAGGTGAGACTTTTATTGATTTGGATCCATCGATACCAGTTACTTCAATGGTAGGAGGGGTCCATTCAGTCACTGTGGCTTGCCACATGCTCTCATCCATAGATTTAAGGAAAATCCTCATTTTAGCTTTCCAATAAGCATAATTGGAGCCATCAAATGGTGGAGACCTAGTGACTGAAAGGCTATCAAAATTTGACATCTTATAAATAGCTTAAATTGATTAGCTCAGGAAATAAATCCAAAAAATAAGAATTAAAAAGAGCTATTAGGCTTTAATACCACTTAAAAAGGCCAAGCTATATGTCTTAGAGGGGGGGGGGGGGGGGGGGGTTTAATAGGACTATGCCAAAATTTAAGCTTTAACAGTGGAATAAAAGAATATGATAGCCAAATAAGAGAAATCAATTCACAATACTGAAATGAAAAGCAGCCTTAATAATCAAGTATTGAGAGGTTGATACAAATTTTGTTCTAAGGACAACCTTATACCATAAAAACTAAGGGTTTATAGCAGGACAACCTTATTTCTAGAAAGTTCTTTGTATCAAAAACTCAAATTGAAGAGGAATAAATAAATAACAAGGAATTAAAATTCTAAACTATTACAACATTCCTCACAATGCTTAAAACATAAATATTACAGCATTCACATCCGCATATACATCTCACACACTTGAATGATAAAAGATAGAAAAAATAAATCACACATCCACAAAACACAAAGAGTTATAGTGGTTCACCTGTGTGTTCATCAACTGTTAAACAACAACCACACAGCTTGCTACTCCACTCCTAATATCCTCACACAGTGGATATTAGCATTTACTATGAAAAATAGGTTTCTCAGGTTCACCTAAAACCTTCATAATTGTGTCTTTCAAATGGGCTTACACAATTCAAAAACCCCACTTCTGAGTTTTCTGGCTCCCTTGAGATAACCAACACAATGAGATTTTTTTGACTTAATCTCAAAAGAAACCAAAATAAAGAAAATTTACACAAATGTAAAATACCTGGATTTCTCCTTTTGTAGTAGCCCGAAAGAACTAATCAGAGTAGAAATTCAATGTCCAATACTCACTTTTAAATGGTTCTAGGTTCTAATTGATTTTAAATTAAACCAGTTGGGCTAGCTCTATTTGATTTTGATTCCAAGAAGAAGGAATATCACAATTCCTCTTTTCAATTCAGATTGGAATATAGAAACAAAATCAAATCTATAAATCTAACAAAAGAGAATATTAAATATGCACAAAGTAGCTTAAAATAAATACAAACTTATCTTAGAATGATGCCTTGATTTTACTTGAATTGAATTATGAAACTTTGAAATTCGTGCTCTATTTATAATAACAGAAATCGCACCTTCGACTAGTCCTGTGGACATTACGACTGGTCGTAGGACCAATAGCATTTTGAAATTTTGAGCGTGATCGGATCAGACCGTTCCACGACTGGTCGTAACAACCCTACGACTAGTCGTGAGACACTAGATTTAGTTGTTGTAGTTTGAGTCATAGATCCAGGACTAATCGTAGGACAAGTCGACACTGTTCACACGACCAGTCGAACAGAGTCCAGGACTAGTCATGCACGAACAGAAAATTCTGAAAAATTACAGCAACCTTAGGACTGGTCATGAAATTTCTTAGACTTGTCGAGGCAGTGCTAAGACTAGTCGAACAAGGTTCAGGACTAGTCATAGAACAACCCAAATAAATGTAAAGTAATTCAATTTAAATTATGTATACAAAATGACCTACCCTAAGGTCAATCTAAGGTCAATAATACCTTGAAAGTGAGATATGAACATCGAGACTTCATTTTCTTCATATGATAGTTGTCCTTTGATGATTGTGAAGCTTGAGATCTCTTTACATGATGTAGCATAGAACTTGAGATCTTCTAGAGCTTGAATTACACTTCATCTTGAGTTATACACAAACTTGAGTCTTGAACAAGATCACTTTTTTCGTTATAGCTTGAACTTGCATTTCTTGAAATGAATTGAAGTAGATCTTCGTTCTTGACTTGAGGCAAAGTTTTTTTAAAAGAGATGATGCAATGTCTTGAACATATATAACAATGAGCTACACAAGACAGATTAAGGTTTTGGCACCAAAAAATTTGACAACCAAAGGATCATAAAACCATAGCACTTACACATATTATCGGAACTAAGTGGATTTTTAAAAATAAGTCTAATGAACTTGGTAATATAATTAGAAATAAGGTTAGACTGGTTGTACAAGGGTACACTCAAATTGAAGGAATCGATTATGATAAGACCTTTGCCCTAATAGCTCATCTTGAATCACTCAGACTATTTATATCCATTGCATGCTTTGGAAAGTTCAAAATATATCAAATGGATGTAAAGAGTGCCTTCTTGAATGGTGATTTACATGAAGAAGTGTATGTTGAACAACCAATGGGTTTTGAAGACCTTAAGAATACTGATCATGTCTATCGCCTAAAAAGGGCTCTACGGTTTGAAATAAGCTCCTAGGGCATGGTACGAAAAATTGACTAAGTTTTTACAAAGTCATAACTTTATAATGGGAAGTGTTGATAAGATATTATTTGTAAAGAAACATAATGATCACATTTTAGTAGTGCAAATATATGTTGATGATATTATTTATAGATCTAAATATACTAACATGACTGTTGAGTTTGCAGATCTTATGAAATCTAAGTTCAAAATGAGCATGGTTGGGGAATTGAATTATTTTCTAGGGTTGCAAGTTAAACAGCAACCTGATGGTTTCTTTATTTCTCAAACCAAATATGCTCTGAACTTAGTTAAAAAGTTTAGATTTGAGAATGGGAAAATTTTTGATACTCCTATGAGTACTAGTTTAAAACTCTCAAAGGACTCTACAGGTAAGAGAGTGGATCCTAAATTGTATTGCAGTATGATAGGTAGTTTGCTGTATTTAACTGTGAGTCGACCTGATATTGCATTCAGCATAGGAATTTGCGCTAGATATCAATCTAACCCTAAAGAGTCACATTTAACTGTTGTTAAGCGGATTATGCGATATGTCGCAAGTTCGGCAAATCTGGGTCTTTGGTATCCACATGATACTAGTGTTCAATTAGCTGGTATGCTGATTGGGCTGGTTAGTTGATGATAGGAAATCAACCAGTGGTGGTTGTTTCTATGTTGGGAACTGTTTAGTTTCTTGGCAAAGTAAGAAATAAAGTTCCGTATCACTCTCAACTGCTGAGGTTGAATACATTGCTTTAGGTAATGCATGTACTCAGCTTGTATGGATGAAAAGAATGTTAAGCGATTACGAAATTGCACGGGACTATGGTTTTATATTGTGATAATTCCAGTGCAATTAATATATCTAAAAATCCAATCCAGCATTCACGAACCTAGTACATTGACATTAGATATCACTATATTCATAAATTAGTGGAAGAAAAGATAGTTTCTTTGGAATGTATTCTGACTGAGACTCAACTTGCTGACATTCTCACAAAACCGCTCTATAAAAGCAGGTTTTCTAAATTAAAATTTGATCTTGGTATGTGCAATTGATTATTCATACATTTCTGTGTCGTAGTGTGTATATTTGTTAAGCTATTTGTTTAAAATTTCAAATTTTAAGAAAATTGCATATTTTTGGCTGTGCACAACCAGTCGTGGCACAACCCGTTGAGCATGTACTCAACCAGTTGTGTAGCGTGGGTTGGTGTTTTATTTGGGGGAAAAAATCTATTTTTCTTCATTTTGGATTTCTTTTCCAACGGGTCCTAGGTCGACTGGTCGAACCCATCTCCTGGTTCTTCAAGGTTAGTGCTTTATTTCCATTTTCCATGTAGATTAAAGTTCATATCACTTCTTTTTCATCTTTGGAGTGATTTATTTCTTGTTTCATTAAGATTTTTGGGATTTTCTTCTCCAAAATCTGATCTTAAGAAAACCCACTCTACTTCTTTTACAACTACTTGGTTCCTTGATTTTCTAATGGCAAATGGAAGGTAGAGGCAAAAAGAAAAGTTCTCGTGGTCCTTCAACTTCTAGATCAATACCTATCACAATGCGCCACCTTTGGTCACCCGAAGATGATCCCTCCTATGTGCGGGATATAAGGTTGTGCAATGTTATAGTTGAATGACTTGTTCATGTTGAACATCTTGCTCCATTTGAAATCCTTCCTCTTCTCCAATCCATAGGATGGGATAACATTCTACATTGGGGTGGGCCGAAATACCGGTCCATTATACATGCTATGTATGCATGTATTTTTTATTATTCAACTGAAAATCTAGCATTTATTATTACTACTAGAGAAGGTCCAGTTGAAATATTCCGACATTTGATCTCTGGTCTAATGGACATACCTGTCAATGATGAAGGTATTCCCATTAGCACTTTAGTAGCTAAACCATCTGAATAAGAAAAATGTATATTTACTAGAGATTTGTGCAATATAAATGTGCAATGGAGTACTAATGGAAACGCGATTGCTTCAAAGTATTTGTTACCTAGATACAAAGTCCTTCACAGGATATTTATTTCAAATGTTTATCCTTGTTCTGGTAACAAAACCGAACTCACCACTGTCATGGTTCGGATTCTTCATTCCATTCACTCTGGTACTTCTGTATGTCTTCCTTCTTTAATCTGTCATTGCATCATACAATTCCATCTCCATCCTTGACACAGTGATATCCCTTTCCCGTATCTTATGACTGTGTTGGCCAACCATATTTTAGTGGATATGCCCGTTGAAGAGGCTCCCATTCAACACCTTATCTTCAACAACTGCAATATCAAGTGTTGGTGGAGCTGATGCGGTGAATGAAGAAGAAGGTGATTTACTTCCAGATGATATTAACATGGATGATATCTTTGATGAGATCGAATCCGACTCTGCTGATGATCCTGACTACTAGCCTTCTGATTTTGATGCGCGGTTGCGCTCACTTGAGGAGAAGGTAGAGAACATGAATGTGTCCCATGATTTGCAGTTCAAATATATGCGCAAATATCTTAGGTGCTTAAACAAGGGACTTCATAAACTTGATCATACCATACCTTCTCCTTCTTCGGGATCTGATTAGTATTTTCTCATATGGTTTGTAATAACTCTTATGATACTTCGCTTTCTTTCGGCTTGTGGGATTGACTTTGGTTGAACTTTGTTGATGTTGGTTGATTATGCTTGAACATTACTTGCTTATGAATTTAATATCCTAACTATCTTGATCAATTATTCCTCATTGTTCATCTTATTCTACCTTGTTTATCTACATCCTGTTCCATGTATTCGTTTCTTCCCTTGTCATATTGTGATAAAAAGGGGGAGAATTTTGTCATGCTAGATATATGGTGCTTATGATATATGGCATGTGGAATGTGGATGGATTGTGGATATATGTAGCCTTCTTTGTGTAAGGGAGAGGAGTAAATAAGGGGGAGTATTGTTGGAGTATTTGATGCGAATTGATGCTTTGTTTTGACCTGTTTATAACTGGTGCATGATTCTTTAACCAGGTAGTAACTGGTTTATATTGATAACTGGTGCATGATTCTTTATGCGTATAATGCTTATGTTATTATGAAGTGTGTTTTGTCACAAATTTGACAAAGGGGGAGATTGTAAGTGCTATGGTATCTAGCTCCTATGATTGTCAAATTTTGTAGTGCCAAAACCTCTTGGAATCTGTGTCTTGTGTAGCGCATAGATATATTCAAGACAGTGCATCTTATGTACAAGGACAAAGGTCTTTAGTTCAAGAACTTCAAATGCAAGATTTTTTATTCATGTTCAAGTACAACATCAAGTGTGAATTCAAGCTTTCAAGCTTTAAGAGTTCAAGATTTTCAAAGCTTCGTCCAAGTCAAGACAAAGTTTCTATACTTTGATCCTCAAGCTCAAGCTTCAATATGTCACAAATTCAAGCTTCAAAAGGTCTTAAGTTCAAGCTTCTATATATGTCAAGATCTCAAGCTTCATGAACCTTGAAGATCATCTATCAACTGAAGGAAAAGAAGTTTCAACGTTCATACATCATGTATAAGGTATGAATGACCCTAGATTGACCATAGGGTAGGTCATGTTGAATACATAATTCAATTAGATCATTTTATAAGTGCATAAGACTATTTCTCGACTAGTCTTAGACTATGTTCGACCAGTCCTAGCACTGGCTGGACCAGTCCTAAGTTTGTTATTGATTTTCAGGAATTTTTATTAAAGCCTCGACCAGTCTTGGAGACTGTTCAACCAGTCGTATGAACAGTGCTCGACTAGCCCTACAGCCTCGACTCAAAGTCCAACAATTAAATCTGGTTCCACATGACCACTTGTGGACAGGACACGATCACTCGTGGAGGTCACTCGACCGGTCGTGCAGGTCCTACGACCAGTCATGGAACGACTTTATCTTATTGTGCCTAAATTTCAAAAAATGTTAGTCTTAAGACCAGTCGTACCGACCTCGGGACCAGTCAAGAGTGCGATTTCTTCACTAATAAATAGAGCACGAATTTCAGAGTTAGATATTTAATTCAAGCTAAATCAATACCCCACTCTGAAAGATAAGTTAGTCATCTTTTTAAGCTATATTGTGCTCACTTAATATTCCCTTAATTTAGCTTTATTATATTTGATTTTGTATTCTATATTCCAATTATATTTGAAGAAGGGATCGAGACTTGCCCTTTTCTTGGAATCAAAATCAAATAGAGCTAGCCCAACTTGATTTAATTTAAAATCAATTTAGAATCTAGAACCATTTCATAAGTGAGTGTGGACATTGAACTTCTACGTTAAACTTCTACTCTGATTTGGTTCTTCCGGGCTGCATTAAAAAGAGAATATCTAGGTATTTTACAGTTTTGTAAATTCCTTTGTTTCGGTTTCATTAAGATTGTGCTAAAAAAATCTCTCTGTTTTGGTTTGTCTGAGGTGATCCAGCACACTCAGAATGTGGGGTTTTTGAAATGTGTAAGCCCACTTGAACGACAAAATTGTGAGGGTTTTAGGTGAACCTTGAAAAACCTATTTTCATATTGAACGCTAATATCCACTATGTGAGGATATTAGGAGTGTAGTAGTTGTGTGGCTGTCTTTCTAAACAGTTAGTGTACACACAAGCGAACCACTATAATTTCTGGTTTTGTAGATTGATTGTTTATTTCTTTTTGTGGATGTTTGTAATTTCCCTTTTTGCATTTGTGGAGAATGTTGTAATTTCTTTTATGTAAGTGTGGGAATGTTGTAATAGCTTAGATATCTTTCCTTGCTATTTATTTCTTTATTTCCTCTGTATCAGTTTGAGTTTTTTATACACAGACCTTTCTAGGAATCAGGTTGTCCTACCATAAACCTTTGGTTTTTGGTGTAAGGTTGTCCTTAGAACAACATCTATATCAATCTCTCAATACTCATACATTTGAGGCTGTATTTAATTTCACCGTTGTGAGATTGTTTGTGTGCTATCTTTATTTAAGTTGTTTAAATTCTGCTGTTAATTTTTAATTTGGCATAGTCCTATTCACACCCCCCCCCCCCCCCCTCTAGGACTTAAACATCCACACATCTTAATTCAAAAGAAGCTTCATACATTTTATTTAGCCAAAATTGTCCCAATACATGAGATGTAGTATTACATGAATTGTGATAGAGAATGCATGTGAGCTAATTTAGCAAAAGTTTTAACACCAACCACTCTAACATTTAACTAAGCCTACCAAGGCTATTACAAAATTAAAAAAAAAAAAGAAACAACAAAAACCGGAAGACAACTACAACACAGGACTAGTCCGCTGACTCTGGCAAAGGTGGAGGCACATCCTTATCCTGCATACAACACAGGAGGGTCTTCAGAGTTTGAGACATTCTCTTGAATTTCTGTTTTAGATAAGCCTGATTCTCCTTGACCTCCTGTCTCACGGCGGCCTACTTCTCTTCAATCTTGGCCATGCGGGCTTCTAAGGCAGCCCAATCATGGTAGTTGTCATGTGTAGTAGTAGGAGGGCCCCCATCTGAATCTTGGGCCTCCACTTCTTCTTCCTGCTCTTCCTCCTCACTTCCCTCTTCATCACTGCCTTCTTCCTCACTTCCTTCTTCCTCACTGACTTCCTCTATTTCATTTTCTTCTTCATCTTCACTACTTTCTTCCTCTTCACTTTCCTCTTCTATCTCATCCCCATACCCATCGAGTTGGGCTTGGTGTTGCCTAGGGCCAATTCCCATGTTGTTAAGTGTAGTATCATTAATGAAGTGGATCGGCGCAAGCTCATCCATATTAAGTCTGAAGCCAAAATTAAGGGCAATCTTGCAGATAAGTCGGCCGAATGGGAGTGAGGCATCTCCCCTAGTAGAGTGTATGGTCCTAATTATCTATGTCAAGGCGAAAGTAGGCAGACACAGCTTGTCTCCCTGTCCAACTCTGTACAAGAAGTCCACCATCAAACGAGTGCATTCGGTACGGTTGCTCCACCTAGGATACACATTGTACGTGCATATGTAGTGGAGTAAGTGGAAGTCTGCCGTCATCTTAGTCGATGGGAGGCTATTGCCGCACCTCCAATGAGCTAGTCGGCCACAAAGAAATCACGTGCGGTGATCTCTCTCTCGTACACTAGTGAGACGAGATACACTAGCATGTACCACACCATGTTCAATTCCCATAATACGGGCTATGATGTCCACATTAATTATGGCTTTCTGCCTCCCCAAAGGAATAGTAAACTGAAGCGGCTCCAGTAGTGGGTTCCGTATATGGGTATAGAAGGCTCAAACAGTGCCTTCACTTGCATGAGACTTGCCTTTAAATATGGGACCCCACCTAGCCTCTAAAAGGAGGTCAATCAGCGGATACAGTCCAAATAATTTCTCATCGACGTGTGCTTCAAATATAACTTTGCGGTTACGAAACTTACCAAGTCCGGTGCCCGCCAGTAGCGATCTTTCGAGCGAGATTTGGGGATCAAGATCCCGTTTCGTTCTTCTCTCTCTCTCAGCACTCATGCTAGCCTCGACGCTCGCCTTCTTCCTCGACCGGCTTGGACGGCTCGACCCGGCTTCATCCGAGGCCTCTCTTCTCTTTCCCATAAGGGAAAGGAGGGTAGAAATGGAAAAGATGGCGGTGACAAGCTCAAAGAGAGCCATAGAAGTAAAAAGCTAGGAGAATGAGGTGGGTTGGGAAGTTTAAGAGATATGAGGCACAAGAATGTGGGTTTTAGTGCTCAAATGTGGAGAAATGAGGAAGATGGAGAGTTGTAAGAGATGGGTTTAAGAAAATGGTGGAGATGGGTGCAAGATGTGGAAGAAGATGAAAGATGGAGTGCATGGGGGAGTGGATTTGAAAGAGAGAATGGAGTTTTTTTTATGGCGGTTTAGAGGGTTAAAAAGCTTGAAATGGGAGGGAAATGAAGCAAAGGGGTGAAATAGGGTGGTCCCACACGTGGACGGGCCCCACATAAGTGGGTGAAGGGCAGTGGGCCGCCGGTATCGCGGGCCCGTCGAGGCCCGTTGTGAAGGTGGGCAGTGCACCACCGCCTGGGAGGTGCTGTCGCGCCTCCCTGGGCTGGCCGACGGTGGCCACCCCCTCCCGGGTGCCGGAAACATGCGGGGGACCCCCTGGGTCCCTCAGGATTTGTGGTTTGGGCCTCTACGCCCGTATGAAGTGTTTTCTTGGTCTAACTCGCGCGTATTCATGCCTTTTGATTTGTTTCAAGTTTGGAATTTGTCGAATTATAGTTCAAACCCGTCGATTGACAGTAGAAAAAGGGGCTGAGATCATTTCACATGTTCTCGGACGCGTACAGGCTACACTACAATGGTCAAGCTTGCTCATTGGTGAAAATGTAGGATCCTACAATCATTTATACATTTCATCGCCCCCTCTTAAGTCAAAGTGCATCAAAGTGCATCGTGTTACTTATAACCTAGATCTAGTTTATCCAAAAACATGCTCTGATACCAACTTGTAATGCCCTGGATTTTGAGGGTCGAGCAAAGCTCAACTCCTGAGATCCAATGCATCACTTATTCAACATGGATAATGATGTTTAAATGCTATCCATATTAATGTCTTAAACATGAGTGGGATTACACTAAAACAGCATATCATACTCCAGAGATAATTAAATTAAGCAAGTGGAAGACTAAGATAGATATATAAAGTATATACGTGTTTCACAACCTCTAAAGTATGAGTATATTACCAGGCTGAATATATACATGTTTTGTTTTAAAATGTATAAAATTTCAAAATGTAAATGTCCGACTAATCCATATAACCATGTCATCCCGTCGAATCAGCACAAGGTCTACATTGACCCGTCTGATAGCTGAACGTAGGAGAATTCCTCCTCGTCTAAGAAATCCAAATCAGCGGCATAGACTCCATCGCCACCTACATCTACAAAAGAGTCTGGTTGGTGTTTTAAAACACCATCCCGGAGTGGGAGTGAGTGATCAACTCAGTGGTACTATAATGCAAAGGTTAACATGTTATCAATTCAGTCAAGCAGTAATGATAAAGCAATACAACAATCATTGTAGAGAACCTCATCCGTGAGACATAAACGGATTGATGATAAAGCCTTCTTATCAAGTGTAACGCCCTGAAATTCGGGGGTCAAGCATAACTCAGCTCCCGAGTTCCAAAACATCACTTATGCAACATATTTAATGATGAATGTATGTTGACTGTATTAGTGCACAAAACATGGAATAGATTAAGCCAAAAACACAGATATGATTCAGGGATAAGTGAATAAAGCAAGCGGAAGACTTATAGTAAAATATGTGTACAAGTGTATATCCCTGAATTACATATACAAGCCAGATCGTATGAAAGTGTTATTTAACAAAATTATAAATATCAAATTACATCATTTCAGTTCCCAAAATAATCCCAGAGATCCCGCACATCAGACCGAGGCTCGCTAGAACCCGTTTGAAAACTGCATATAGGAGAAGGCAGCCTCGTCGTCATCCAGCTCCCGTTCTGCCTCAGACGTCGCATCCACATCAGCAACATCAGGGCCTAAGACAGAGTCTAGTGGGTGTTTAACGCCGCCCCAAAAACGTGGGAGTGAGTGATCAACTCAGTGGAACAATAAGGCACTGGTTAACATGTTATCAGTTCAATCAAACAGTAATGATAAAGCAGGACAATTAAATAAATCCTAAGTACTCTTGTTAATGCAAGTATGAATGCGGTATGATGCGTGCCCTCACGCGTACACCCTCAGCGTCTTCATCTTACGTTACGCATGACATCACCTCAAAGTGCGCCACATCTACAAAGCACATGGAAATGCGGTGCATGGCTATGATTACCAAGTTGTTATTAGTCCATTTCACACAGCAGGATTGGGAAGCTAAGATACCTTCCTCATATCATCATCCAAACAGTAATCCATACTAGGGTCGTCAATCCTAGATACCTCATACGATCATACGTTTGAGGTCGTAGCAAAGGGCTCGTCACCAATCAATGCACGCCTTTCATGCCCTTCCTACCACAGATCGGCTCGTCACCTCCTTGCGGTATCCAGGTATGCTCGAGGTCACTACAAAGGGCTCGTCACCAATCAATGTAGGCCGACAGCACGAATATAGTGTCCCATACCACCATAATCGGGTCACGAGTTTAGTTGCTCACTGGTCACTACGGGGAGGCTCGTCACCCCAGCGTAGGCCGACAGCTCGACCACGGTGTCCCATACCACCATGTCCGGCTCATGAGTCTTAGCGGATCAAGTACCATAGTTAATAGGATGTCATTAGTAAGTTCGGTACCCTAGATTCAAACAATAGCGTCCATACGTGGTAAACATACATCGGACAATCGGGTTATTTGACGAACTCGACTAACACGAGCGCACGTTGAATTGAACGACATAGAGTGCGCAAACACTCCGCGTGGCCAAACCACTGCCGCCAACTCTAATACGGCTCGGGCTCGTCTAACACGTCCTACGTGGCGAAAGCAATCTCAACCACGAACATAGGGTCAATTACCGATTTCCTGGACTAAGGCATAGTCCCAAACACCTTACACTACTACAGATACTCATATGGAATGTAAAACAGTAATGGAACAGCAACTCAAATCATGGTACATACACATCTGAAGAATATCAACTTAACATAAATGTAAGCATAGGAGATGCTTGAATTTAAATAACTTGGAATGTAACTGCATAAAGGAAATCATGCGCATCCATAGGAGTATTGAGAATCACTTCTCAACGCCCACAATTCGTGTAATAAGTTACACTTAGATCATTCATGCATTTCTACAAACACTTAGCGTGCATGGAACAACATACATGGCGTATGTTGGAATACATGCACTTAGACAATTCCTTTTACCAAGGAGTCGTCATACATGCATCTAGCATACATACATGACAAATAATCACGGCAAACACAAGTGCGTATTTTATACGTATACGGTACTTTATAAATACACTTAGAATACACAAATCTCAATATAGCACATGCATATCAGGAAAGCAATGTAAACACAACATTTGGCATGTGAAATCTCATCCATAACAAGAATAAATCACTAACTGGGATTGAAAGCCTTGAAAACCATAACCTATACACTTAAAGTCCGCACCTTAAGCGAAGAAAGAACCACCGAACTGATTTAGACGAGTTGTCTTCGTCAACGGTGCTAGAATACCCTAAAATAAAGATAGAAATGAGAGACAACAACTCCAAAACTAATCTAAGCTCTAACACAGGTTAGGGTTAGGTTAACTTACCCCAAAAGGAACTCAGAATCGTCAGAAAAATGATTCAAAGCGAAGATTCAAAGATGAAGAAGAACAAGAAGAATCCAAGATGATTCACCAACTTATCTCTCTCACTTTCTCTCTCTTTTCCACTCTCTTTCCAAGCTAGGGTTAGAGAAAATCGTATGGAAAAGAGAGCTAGGGTTTAAGGACTATAAATAGGCCTTAGAATGATGGAAATAACCCCAGGGTCAAGGTATACTTAGGTTATAACCAAAGCACGCCTTTCTCGATCCAACGAAGCATTTCTGGTGGGCCTATAACCACGAAAGGTCGGACTTAAGCTCCTTGACCATGGATCTAGATCAAGCTGAGTTTTCATACCGACCGGCTCTTCAGATCAGCCGTGGCGGACCACACTCAATTCAACGGTCACGGAAACTCGATCAGGTCCACAAGCACTAGGATATGCCTGGGCCAACTATCCTGATCAGAGGGTGAAATTGGGTCAGAATCTAACGGTCAGATAGCTTAAAATCGTCGCGCAAGCGACACGACTCAGATTTCATAAAAACTTAATAAATTCCAACCGTTCTCACACTCTTCACTCCGAGCTCAAGCAAATCGACCCAGAACATCAGATGGACTTGATTTTCGAGGAGATGGTCAAGCCCAACTCGGTGACCGCAATAGCCTAAGATCATCGCCATCGGACTTTCGACGCGCGGTCCAGGTCCGATCCAGATCTTCCAAAAATTCCCCAGAACAACTGGATTTAGCGATGGATCCCAGGTTTCAGAATAACGTAGTGCTCACTAATCTACACGATTAGAGCCATGCAGATACAATTTAAAGTGATTGATGCAAATTTCACAAGCAATCGAGTAAAGCGCTGATTACCCCAAAACAACTACTTAAGGAAAGATTAGCACAGAAAATTCCAAGGTCGTTACAATCAACCCCCCTTAAAGAAAATTTCGTCCTCGAAATTCATACCTTCATATAAGCCTCAAGGATCAGAGGGTAGGTCTTCCTGACCTCAGGTTCAGATTCCCAAGTAGCCTCTTCCACACCATGATGCGTCCATAGCACCTTCACAAGAGGGATAACCTTGCTACGCAATACCTGCTCCTTCCTGTCGAGAATACGCGTCGGTCGCAGTACATAAGTGGCATCCTCACTCAACTGCACTTGCTCCCAACTGATAATATGCGAAGGATCAGGAACGTACTTCTTCAGCATAGAAACATGAAATACGTTATGCACGCCCGCAAGAGGTGTGGGCAAAGCAAGGCCGTATGCTACCGCTCCCACTCGATCCAGAACTTGAAATGGACCAATAAATCTCGGCGTCAACTTCCCCTTCTTACCGAACCGCAAAACACCCTTCATAGGAGAGACCTTCAGAAACACATGGTCTCCCACTACAAACTCAAGCGGTCGACGCCTCGTATCAGCATAACTCTTCTGCCTACTCTGCGCTGTCAGAAGTCGACATCGAATGATGTCAACCTTCTCAGAAGTCACATGCACCAACTCTGGGCCAAGTAAACTCCGCTCACCAATTTCTGCCCAACAATGTGGTGCTCTGCACGGGCGACCATACAATGCCTCATAGGGAGCCATACCGATACTCGCCTGGAAACTATTACTATACGCGAACTCTGCATACTGAAGACAATCATCCCAACTGTCCTTGAAATCCAAAACACAAGCTCGCAACATATCTTCCAGGACTTGATACACGCGCTCCGTCTGCCCATCTATTTGCGGATGAAACGCGGTGCTGAACTTCAGTTTCACACCCATTGCTTCCTTGATACGAGTCCAGAAGATAGATGTAAAACACGTGTCTGTATCAGACACAATCTCCAGGGGAACTCCATGCAGACGCACTATCTCCTTGATATACAACCTAGCCAACTCGTCTGCAGAGTAAGTGACTCTAATCGGTAAGAAATGCGCCGACTTCGTTAATCGATCGACGATCACCCAAATAGAGTCAAATCCCTTTCTCGTCCTCGGCAACCCAGAAATAAAATCCATAGAGATGAAATCCCACTTCCATTCAGCTATGGGCATGGGCTGCAACAACTCAGGAGGTCGGCGATGCTCTGCCTTGACCTGCTGGCACGTGAGACAACGAGAAACAAATTCAGCAATCTGGACCTTCATATTGTCCCACCAATAAGACCTCTTCATATCCTGATATATCTTCGTACTACCTGGATGCATCGCAAGCTTAGAACTATGGGCTAACTCGAGAACCTCACGTCTCAAGTCAGGGATGTCAGGAACACATAGGCCCCCATCAGAACTAACACTCCAGTCGGAGTTCTCATCTGTACCAACCCGCTGCCTCATCTTCATCAAAAGCTCATCATCTGCCTGAGCCGCAACGATCCTCTCGTCGATAACGGGCTGTACACGAATGTGTGCGATAACCTCATACGGCTCAACCACCGTAAGCTTTTGCTCAAAATCGCGCACGAACTCCAACATATCCCACTCTGCTATCATCAGCGGAGCCGCAAACTCTAAAGCCTTCTTGCGACTCAACGCATCTGCCACAAGGTTCGCCTTACCAGGATGGTAAGAAACATCGAACTTGAAGTCCTTCAATGTTTCCATCCATCTGCGCTGCCTCATATTCAAATCACGCTGCGTGAAAATGTACTTAAGGCTCTTGTGGTCGCAAAAGAGCTCGAACTCCTCACCATAGAGGTAATGTCTCCAAAGCTTTAATGCGAAGATGACAGCTGCCAATTCCAAGTCGTGCGTAGGGTAATTCTCTTCGTGTTTCCTCAACTGACGCGAAGCATAAGCAATCACCCTGTCCTTCTGCATAAGGACACAACCTAGACCAACGCGAGAGGCGTCAGTATATATAATATACTTAACCCCTTGCTCTGGCAATACTAGCATAGGGGCGGATGTCAACTTGTCCTTCAGCTCCTGAAAAGCTAACTCCGCCTGCTCACTCCAAGCAAACTTCAAATCCTTCCGTGTCAGCTGCGACAACGGTCTGGCAATCTTCGAGAAGTCCTGAATAAAGCGTCGATAGTAGCCTGCAAGACCCAGAAAACTCCTCACCTCAGTAACTGAACCAGGCTGCTTCCAGTCCTGCACTGCAGCTACCTTGGCAAGGTCGACGGCTATTCCTTCCTTGGACACCACATGTCCCAGGAACTTGACTTCCTCTTTCCAGAAATCACACTTCTTGAACTGTGCGAAGAGCTGATGCTCCCTAAGAGTATCCAAAACCGCTCTTAAGTGCTCCTCGTGCTCTGCCCGGCTCGCCGAATAAACCAATATGTCATCGATAAAGACAATGACGAATCGGAACAGGAATGGCCGAAACACCCTGTTCATCAGATCCATGAACACGGCCGGTGCGTTCGTCAGACCGAACGACATCACAAGGAACTCATAATGACCGAAGCTGGTCCTAAAAGCGGTCTTCTGCACGTCCCCATCCTTGACGCGCAACTGATGATACCCTGACTACAGATCAACCTTCGAAAAGTACCGTGCCCCCTTCAACTGATCAAACAGATCATCAATCCTGGGCAAAGGGTACTTATTCTTCACAGTTACCAGATTCAACCTGCGATAATCAATACACAATCGCAAGGAACCATCCTTCTTCTTCACAAACAAAACAGGTGCTCCCCAAGGAGACACACTGGGCCGAATAAAACCCAATTCCAGCAAACCATCTATCTGCTTCCTCAACTCCTCCATTTCACTCGGAGGCATCCGATAGGTGGGTAAAGAAATGGGCGCCGCACCAGGCATAAGATCGATAGCAAAATCAATCTCACGCTGAGGAGGTAGTCCAGGAATCGACTCAAACACATCTTCAAACTCCTGAACTACCGGCGTACTAACCAACGCCAATTCGGCCGAACTCTTCAACAGAGAAGAATAAAAATCAATACGAAGAGGGTAACTGACCTGAACTGGGAAAGTAACAGTCTCGCCCTCAGGTCCATGGATCGTCACTGATCTAGCTTCACAATCAATCTCAGCTCGCATCCTCGTGAGCCAATCCATACCCATAATAACATCGTAGTGATAAAGCGGTGCGACTAGCAAATCAACATGCATTCCATTAACCAAAATCGTCGCAATACAAGTAGTGCAGCAATACATGAATCACGACTAGGAAGGCATGAAAACAACAACACCTAACACTTCAAACAACCACAACAACTACAACTACCACAAACAGCTATAACAACTACAACAACTCCAACTACAAGCCAACAGCGGCTACACACAGAAAGAAAAACACAACAAAGCAAAGACAGCCATGACTATGCTACTCGTCGGAATCAGGAGATGGAGGCAGAGCACCCTTATCCTGCAAGCAACACAGGATAGACTTCAGAGTCCGAGACATCTTCTTAAACTTATGCTTAACAAAGCCTCGAAGATCAACCATCTCCTGGCGTAAAGCAGCTTACCCTTCTTCAAGCCGTGTAAGACGGGCATCTCTGGCAATCTTCTCTGCACCCTGCTCCGGCACCACAGGAGGAGAGTATCACTCAAATCCTGTGCCTCAATCTCTTCCTTGTCTTGCTCTGCTTCTTCCTCAGACTCCGCACCACCTTCAGCATGACTCTCATCATCACCGCTCTCAGACTCAGCCTCACCCTCTGAGGCAAGCCGACCAGAACCAACCTCCATCAGCTTAAGAGTCCTCAAATTGATATAACGAACAGGAACCGGCTTCTCAGCTCCAAGCCTATAGCCAAACTCATGTGCGATCTTGCAAATGAGGCGGCCAAAGGGAAGAGACTCGGTCCTTCTACTCGAACGAGCGATGAGAATAATCTGACGCAGGACGTACGTCGGCACACACAACTTCGCATCCTGCCCCACCTGATACAGAAAATCCACCATCAGGCGCGTACACTCGCTGCGGTTGCTCCACCTTGGGTATACATTGAACGTAAAGATGTGGTGAAGCAAACGGAAGTCGTCCGTCATGAAAGAAGCCAGAAGACTCCTATTCGGCTGCCATTCAACCAGACGACCACACAAGAATCGGGTGCGACGATCCCTCTCGCGCACACTGTCCACATTCTTCTCGCTAGCATGCACTTCACCAAGTGGCACTCTCAGGAGTCGGGATATCAAAGCAACATTGACAATACCAACCCGACCGCTACCACAAGGAATCTTGAACTGCAGAGGCTCCAGCGAAGGCTCCAGAATGTTGGCATAAAAGGCCCGAATAGTGCTAGCATTCCCGCGATACTCGCCTTCGAACAAGGGACCCCAACCAGCCCCTTCTAGGCGCTCCAACAAAAAGAACTCACCAAAGAGCCACGGATCAACATGAGCCTCAAAAAGGACTCTACGCCCTTCATAGACTCCATGCGACAATTCGGCCAACAAGGTCCTACTAACGGGAGCTCGAGGATCGAGGTCTCGCTTCATCTGGAACTCGCGCGTGGCGGACGTGCTAGCGGCGGCACCTCTCGCCCTCCTTGCACGGGTTGGGCGGCTCGGCCCGGCTTCATCCACGGGCGCTCTCTTCTTCCCCATCAAGGAAAGAAGGGAAGAAATGGAAAAGATGGCCGTCACAATCTCAAAGAGGGCCATGAGAAATGAGAGAAAGAGAGAAATAGAAAGATGGTGAAGCTTCTACACAACTATTAGCCAAAAAGGGAATGAAAGGGCTCAAATGGGAAGGAAAGAAAGAGAAATCAGTAATGGGAGGGAGGATTTGAAAATGGGGTGATGGTTTGCACGAAAATGGGAGGAAGATGAAGATTTGGGAGAGATTTGAGAGAGTTTGGAGAAGTTTTTGAAGAAAGGGAAAGCTTGGGAGAGAGCTTTGTGAAGGAAATGAATGAAAGAAGAGGGTTTAAAGGTAAAACCGTAGAGGAGTGGGCCACACTAGGCCTGAGATGCTTCGGCCCGCTGCGGCCCGGCCCGCTGAGCCCGCTGACTGGCGATCCCTCGCCGAACCGGCGATGGCATCGCTGGTCTCTGGACACATCGGCGATACCTCGCCGATTTGCCGAGGCCCTCCTGGTCCCCTATGGTCCAAAACATGTGGTCCCCCCCTGGGCCCCCCTGGAAATGCCCCGATTGGCCCCTTGCGTAGTTTGACGCCTATCGGGTCATTCTGACAGAAATCTGATTCAAATAGCGATTTCTGGAAGGTTTAAAAATGAAAAAAAAAAGGGAAGATAGACCATCTACACTCATTAATAGAGGGTCTAGGAAAGGTTTCGGGTCGTTGTGTGTGATCAGGTAAGAGTATAGACTCGATCTCGGCGAACATTTCCAGAAAACCTTCGCCGATAGAAACTACGGAGCACAAACACAAAGCGATGATAGACCCGCACCCAAATACACTAAAGTGGCGACCACGTGCGGTGTGTGACCATAACCCAGGTCCGGTTTAATCCAGATCATGCTCTGATACCAACTTGTAACGCCCTGAAATTCGAGGGTCGAGCATAACTCAGCTGCCGAGTTCCAAAACATCACTTATGCAACATATTTAATGATGAATGTATGTTGACTATATTAGTGCACAAAACATGGAATAGATTAAGCCAAAAACACAGATATGATTCAGGGATAAGTGAATAAAGCAAGCGGAAGACTTATAGTAAAATATGTGTACAAGTGTAAATCCCTGAATTACATATACAAGCCAGATCGTATGAAAGTGCTATTTAACAAAATTATAAATATCAAATTACATCATTTCAGTTCCCAAAATAATCCCAGAGATCCCGCGCATCAGACCGAGGCTCGCTAGAACCCGTCTGAAAACTGCATATAGGAGAAGGCAGCCTCGTCGTCATCCAGCTCCCGCTCTGCCTCGGACATCGCATCCACATCTGTAACATCAGGGCCTAAGACAGAGTCTGGTGGGTGTTTAACACCGCCCCAGAAACGTGGGAGTGAGTGATCAACTCAGTGGAACAATAAGGCACTGGTTAACATGTTATCAGTTCAATCAAACAGTAATGATAAAGCAGGATAATTAAATAAATCCTAAGTACTCTTGTTAATGCAAGTATGAATGCGGTATGATGCGTGCCCTCACGCATACACCCTCAGCGTCTTCATCTTACGTTACGCATGACATCGCCTCAAAGTGCGCCACATCTACAAAGCACATGGAAATGCGGTGCATGGATATGATTACCAAGTTGTTATTAGTCCATTTCACACAGCAGGATTGGGAAGCTAAGATACCTTCCTCATATCATCATCCAAACAGTAATCCATACTAGGGTCGTCAATCCTAGATATCTCATACGATCATACGTTTGAGGTCGTAGCAAAGGGCTCGTCACCAATCGATGCACGCCTTTCATGCCCTTCCTACCACAGATCGGCTCGTCACCTCCTTGCGGTATCCAGGTATGCTCGAGGTCACTACAAAGGGCTCGTCACCAATCAATGTAGGCCGACAGCATGAATAAAGTGTCCCATACCACCATAATCGGCTCACGAGTTTAGTTGCTCACTAGTCACTACGGGGAGGCTCGTCACCCCAGCGTAGGCCGACAGCTCGACCACGGTGTCCCATACCACCATGTCCGGCTCATGAGTCTTAGCGGATCAAGTACCATAGTTAATAGGATGTCACTGGTAAGTTCGGTACCCTAGATTCAAGCAATAGCGTCCATACATGGTAAACATACATCAGACAATCGGGTTATTTGACGAACTCGACTAACACGAGCGCACGTTGAATTGAACGACATAGAGTGCGCAAACACTCCGCGTGGCCAAACCACTGCCGCCAACTCTAATACGGCTCAGGCTCATCTAACACGTCTTACGTGGCGAAAGCAATCTCAACCACGAACATAGGGTCAATTACCGATTTCCTGGACTAAGGCATAGTCCCAAACACCTTACACTACTACAGATACTCATATGGAATGTAAAACAGTAATGGAACAGCAACTCAAATCATGGTACATACGCATCTGAAGAATATCAACTTAACATAAATGTAAGCATAGGAGATGCTTGAATTTAAATAACTTGGAATGTAACTGCATAAGCGAAGCTTTCTCAAGGATCAACATTCATAAACAAGCTAAGCTCACAACAAGCAAAGCTCTCAAGTACAAGACTCAAGATCTTGAATGAAAGAACTGCTCACAAGACAAGACTCTTGAATGCAAGAACTGCTCACAAAACAAGACTCAAGCTGAAAAGAAAGTACAAGGCAAGACTCAAGCTGAAATCAAGACTCAATCTGAAACTCAAGCCACTTTCAAGATTGAGCTACTTCAAGGTTTAATCTACATCAAGATTTCAAGACTTCATGGCTCATACTTCAAGGTCACTTGTTCCTAATGCTTCAATGTCCATACTTCATGATTGAGGTTTGTTTGACCATAGGTTGACCTTAGAAGTAGGTCATTTCGGATACATAAGTCGAATGTTATTTTACATGTGATTGGTCTGTTCTTCGACTAGTCCTAGGCCTTCTTCGACTAGTCCTAGACTTGCTTCGACCAGTCTAAGAAATTCCTCGACCAGTCGTAAGTTTGTTACAAATTCCGAATAAAATCTATTAGCCTTCGACTAGTCCTGGAATCTGTTCGACCAGTCGTACAATCTACGACTCGAAGTCCAGCGAACCTTTGCAGGTCCTACGACCAGTCGAAGGAAACCTACGACCAGTCATAGGAGACCTACGACCAGTCGTAGGAGAGCTTAGACCAGTCATAGAACGGTCAAAGCAAATCCCGCCGGATTTTTTAAATATCTGTTATGGGTTCGACTAGTCGAAGAGCACTCTAGACCAATCGAAGACCCGATCTTCTCACCTATAAATAGTGCACGAATCTCAGAAGAAATCATCGATTTAATTATAGTATTCAAGCCAATCTTCGTCGAACTTCTGAGAGATAATTCAGTGCTCCATCTAAGCTAAGTGTGCTTATTTAATATTCTCTTTCCTTAGCTTTATTTTAATTGATTTTGTTTCTTATATTCCAATCTGATTTGATAAGAGGAATTATTATTCCCTTTCTTTGGAATCAAAGTCAATTAAGGCAAGCCCTATTTGGTTTAATTTAAAATCTATTAGAACTAGAACCATTGTAATCGAGTACTGGACATTGAACTTGGACATTCAATCATCTACTTTGATTTGGTTCTATCGGGCTGCTACAACGAAGGAGATTTTCAGGTATTTTACATATTGTAAATTCCTTTCTATTATTTTGGTTTCTTTCAAGATTTGCCAGAAAAATCTTGTTATATTGGTTATCTGAGGAAAGCCAGGAAAACTCAGAAGTGGGGTTTTTTTAATTGTGTAAGCCCACAGATAAAGACACAATTGTAAGGGTTTTAAGTGAACCTGGGAAAACCTATTTTTAGTGAACGCTAATATCCCCTGTGTGAGGATATTAGGAGTGGAGTAGCATTTTGTGTGGCTGTTGTATAACAGTTGGTGAACACACAGGCGAACCACTATAATCCCTTGAGTTGTGGTTGATTGTTTTATTCTTCTAATTTTTTATTCTTTTTGTGGGATGTATGTATGGTGGTGAATGTTGTAATTATTTCAAGCTTTGTGAGAATGTTGTAATAGCTTAGAATTTACTTTCTGCTATTCCTTTATAAGCTTGATTTTCAATTTCATTTGAAAGTTGTTCCAGCAAGGTTGCCCTGCCATTTTTATGGTGTATGGCTGTCCCTAGAACAATACATTTTTAATTACAAGTTATTTCATTTCAGTTTGTATTTAATTCTGTATTCCTCTTCGATTTGAGACTTGATACAAAGACCTTTCTAGAAATAAGGTTGTCCTACCATAAACTCTGTTTTTGGTGTAAGGTTGTCCTTAGAACAACGTTTGTATCAACCTCTCAAGATCTGAATTTTGAGGTTGTTTTTCTTTCCTGCATTGTTATTTAATTTGGCTATCATTTTCTTTATTATTCCGCTGTTATAAGTTTTTATTTGGCATTGTCCTATTCACCCCTCCTCTAGGACAAATAGCTTGGCTTTTTCAACAAACATTCCAAATACAACTCTAATTTGAGCATTTTGTCGAACACATTGAACATGTTACCAAATGTTTGCATTTCATCCATAAGTTGCATAATCGAAATTAAGATTACATGAAGGAAACTATATATATCGATGAGGTAATTGAGAATCCCTTCTCAATACTCTTATTACATACAATTCATCAACAATTCCACATTCAGACATTTTATCAACTCTTAAACTACACATTACTAAATACATAGACTAAGTTAGTTACGACATGAAATATAGCAATTCATCACACAGAGATCGTAATACATACTACAAACATGATTCCTAAATTTATTTTCATGACGAGCAAAATTCACAATTTCATATTCATTCAAACATTTCAACAAACACATGAAATGCAGCTCATATTCAACATAGTTTACACATGTATGATTTATCGAAAACGTCATAACTAAGATCATATGGCAACAATCAAGTCAGACATAAATCATTAGCTGACATTGAAAGCCTTGAAAATCATAACCTAAACGTTTATAATCTGCACCTTTCGTCAGAATACACATTTCAAATTCGGTTCGAATCCTATGTTCCTGAATACAAAACAATGGGTACCTAAACATTGAAATAGGCTAGCTATTTCATCAATTACTCTATTTGGATTCCTAAATCAAGATTAGGGTTAGGATTTCTCACCCAAATCATAGTTGAAACAGTTCGCTTAGCGATGGTGGGGAGGTGAATCAGCTCGTGGAGTAGTCGGAGTGAATCCCGGCAACAATCTCCCAAAGTCTCTCTCTCTTATCCTCTCTCTTTTCTCCTCTTTTCTCTCTTCTCTCTCCTAGAGTTTGATAAATTCGTATGGAATGGGAATGGGTTGGTTTAAGGGAATTATATAGGCCTAGAACTGGTGTAAATGGCTCGAGGGCCATGATATACTTGGGTTATAGCCAAAGGGTGCCTTTTTCGGGCAGACAGGCTCATTTGGAGGTCCATTATCACCTATGGCATGGACCAAGTTCCTTGACCATGGATCTAAGCCAGGTTATGATTTCGGTGCGATTGGAATAGTGGATCAACTGTGGAGGACCCATGTCTGATCAACGGTCGTTGTCACTCGATCAGGGCCAGAAGTATATAGATATGTGCAGGAAAATTTCCCTGATCCATGGGTGAAGTTCAGTCAGAAACTGGCAGTCTGAAATCTTCAATTTCACCTATGAGCGAATGGCCCAATTTACTTAATTTTAATGTATTTTCCCAAGATATTCACGTTTCTCACACACTTTGCTCAAGGCTCAAGTTGTGCATTTCTGGATACTATCTGGGCTCGATTCCCATGATAGTTATCAAGCCCAATAAGATGGTCATAACCCTATAGTTTCACAGTTATCGGACTATCGACGCGCGGTCTAGGTTCGATACGGAGTTTCAATGTGCTCCCGAGAGCAATAAGCTTTTGGGATTTCTCCTAGGTTTTTAAGTAGTGTTGAGTTAGTGATTTTGACGATTTTAGGTCCTACTATTTGTATAGATAGTGGTTCAAGCCAAATTCATATATTATTTAATTTAATACTTGATTAAATTTTTCTCTAATTTCTACAGGGAACGGTCCTTAGGGATTTCTGCTTGAGGTGGTACTCGGGCCCTCGTATGGATTTTTTCGAGATGTTACATATAGATATAAAAAAATAAGACGTGTATTGAAATACAATAAACTAATGTAATAATGAAAATATTATCATGTATCCAATCGACCAAGCCCGCATGGGTTGGGCTTGGGTTAAGAATTCCCAACCCGAGGTTGGGTTGGGTTAGGTTAGGGTTGAGGTACAAGAACCATGCATTGGGCAAGGGTTGACCACAACCCGCCTGACTCTCAGCCCTACAACTGGTGTTGTCCTAACCGTGTGGCCCACTTTGATGCATGCACTGTATTGATGTCGTCCATCACTTTCTCCACCTCATTTTAGTCCCAAAAATGAAATGGATCTAAATCTCAAGTGGACCATAGTATTGGAAACAATGGACATTATTAGAAAAAAAAAACTTCCTAGCACCTACCGTAATGTTTATTTGCTTTAATGACATGTGTGCATGAGATGAAGTTAGGTCGGTATGCGGATTGCCTGATACCCCAAGCCGAACAGGACCCCAGGAACTTCTTAACACTATCGATACAGGGAGGTTTCAACCATAAGAATTTCTTTGCCTACCTTTTCCTTCTGTGCGGCCCACTTGAATTTTGGGTCCAGCTCATTTTTTGCCCCATCTTCTAAAATGAGCTCAACAAATGGATGAAAGGTTAGATTTCTCACAAACATCACGGTAGACCCCACTTTAGTCTTAATTGCGACACCAGAACAATTAATGTGTTTTCTCTATGAGTGGATTGGCTAATGTACCACACAACACCGAAGTGGTTGGTGTATTTACGTCACCAAGTTATATGGGTCCCACCATGAGGTATGCATCATATCCAAACCGTCTGTTCTTTGGTGAGCTTGTTTTAAGGCTTAAGCAGAAAAATAAGACAGATTCAAATGTCAAGTGGACCACACTACAAAAAACAGTGGGGGATTGAATGTCTACCATTGAAAGACTTTTGGGGTCATAGAAGTTTTATATCAATATAATATTTGTTTTTCCCCTTCATCCAGGTCCGTGTGACCTTATGAACGGATTAGATGGAAAATAAAACAGATAATGGGTGAAAGTGTCCTAGTTTGTCAATTAGCATGTAAGTTGAGTTGGTAAGTCAGGTGAGCCTCATATGAAGATTGTTCAAGCTATCGCCTCAACCGGATGTGTGCTCCGAGCTCGTCACAGGTAAAACAAGCCTCACATCCCAAGTCCCAAAGAAACCGGGTATATAATTCCTTAAAAGCATTAGAACAACATAGGTGTTAAATGTCTAAAAACCTGGTTTCAAAATGGAAAATTCTCTAAGTTTTCAGCTAAGTTCTATATCATCGATTCTTGTTCGATACAATCGAACACTCATTCTCGATGAATCGGATTGGTATCGATAAGATCGAATTAGGTCCTCTTTATGTCCAGCAACCACAAAGTATTCTGGACATTCGACAAATCGAAAGTACTCTCGATAACATCGAATTTCAAATACCGATGTTATTGAAGGACAGTCGATGATATCAAAAATCTCAGAGTTTATCCAGCAAAAGCTTGGGAAATATTCTTGATATTACTCAAGGAATCAAAAGACAATCGATATCATCGAAATTCAAATCTCGATCATATCGACATATTATCAATGACATCGAAATGGGACAAGTTGTGTCCAGCGAGTTTTTGAAAGAAAATCAACTAAATGTTCGAAGAATCGAAACCCACATCGATGTCATCGAAATTCAAATCACTATGATATCGATATAGACTTGTTGCGATCGAATTGGGACAAAACTATTCCAGCAAACTTGAAAAAGAAAACCTTATGTGAATGATCGAGAAATCAATACTGTCTCAATATGATCATAATTCAAAACTCGATGAAATCAATATGGGATCGATATAATCGAATTGGGTCAAATTGGACCCTGCAAGTTTTCTCAAATATTCCTTAAAAAGATCAATGTATCGAACCATTGTCGATGAGATTGGAATTCAAAATTTGATATCAACGAGGCATGTTCGATGACATCGATCTTCATTCAAAAAGTTTTGGGCATGTGCTTCAGCTGAGTTCACATCATCGAACCTTGATTAGATGGAATCGAAAGTATATGTTCGATGACATCGAGTCAGGCCCAATGAGATCAAACTATGTTAGACTTTGGCATATTTATTACCGTTGGGACATTTTGCCTATATATAGGAAGCTTGCTTTTAGTTGCTTAAATGAGAAAAATAGAGAGAGCTTTGAGAGAGTTATTGCATATCATCTACCCCAAGCTCATTTTGTAACATCCCGGATTTTTTCCCAACTTGGCAATGGACGTCCTTAGACGTAGAATTGCCCTAGGACCTTATCCTGTTGTAATTAGGGCATAATTTAGTTAAGTATTAATAGATTAGATCACTTTCTATACAAACTACAAAGGCCCAAGTACCACCTTAGGCAGAAATCAAATAAGACCAAATCCTTTAGAAACTAAACGAGAATTAATTTAACACTAAACTAGATTCTCTATGCAATGGGTCCTAATAACTTTAAATACAAACTACAAAACCCAAAATAAGTAGAATTGATACCACTACAATACCCTAAAACTTAGGATCAATCTCTAAACCCAGTTGCTCTCAGGAGCACCTTAAAACTTCGCATCGGACCTGGACCGCACGTCGAAAGTTCGGTTACTGCGAAACCATACGATTAGGACCATCTCACTGGACTTGACATCCACCTCAGAAATCAAGTCCTAATGATACCCAGAAATGCACAACTTGAGTCCGGAGCGAAGTGTGTGAGAAATACGAATATCTTTAGAAAACGAACTGAAACTTTAGTGAATTGAGTCGGTTCACTTGCAGGCCAAATCTGAGAATTCTGACCGTCAGAATCTAACCCAACTAAACCCTCAGATCAGGAAATTTTTTTAACACATGTCAGTACACCTGTGGCCCTAATCGAGTACCAGTGACCGGTGAACTAAAACTGGTCTCCCACAGTCGATCTGTAAATCTGATCAGACCGAAAACTTAGCTTGACTTAGATCCAATGTTAGGGACCTTAAGTCTGACTGCACACAGAAAAGGAGCCTCCAAAAGTGCTCCACTGGACTGAAATAGCCATTATTTGGCTATAACATAAGTATACCATGGCCCTGGGGCCATTTGCATCGATTCTGGGCTTATAAATAGCCCTTAAACCCCCTCACTCCCAATCCATACGAATTTCTTAGAAACCCTAGGTGAGAAAGAATGAAAAAGAGAGAAAAGAGGAAGGAAGGAGGAGAGATTGTTTGGGATTGTTGTTGAAATCTTTTCCCACAACTCCACATGCCGTTTCGCTTCTCTATTATGCTACTCAACTTGTTTCGGTTCCGATTTCGGTAAGAAATCCTAACACTAATCTCGTTTTAGAAATTCAAATAGAGATATCAACGAAATAACTAATCTATTTCGTGATTAAGGTAGCCGTTGTGCCGTAGACAAAGACGTAGTGTTTAAATTGAGCTCGGTACGGGTTTACCGGTGAAAGGTGTGGACTATAAATGTTTAAGTTATGGTTTTTAAGGCTTTCGATGTCAGTTAATGATTTACGACTGACTTGATTGCTATCACATGCTTAAAAATGATATTTCCCACACTTTACACATATATATGAATTGAGTTGAATATAGTGTATTCCATGTGTTTGTTAATATGATTGAATGAATATGGAATTTGGATCTATGCTTGCCATGATTATTAACCATGAATATATGCACATTGTGTATGTGGCAACTCCTTTGTAAAAAGGGCTTACCAAGATATATGCTATAACTAGTCTAATACATGTATTTTAAAGTCTGTAGTCTATGTGTTTGTTGAAATGTCTGAATGGACATGGAATTATGATTTGTGTCCGCCATGTCTATGGAATACAAATACATGAATTGTTATGTGCCTGACAACTCCTTGTTGTGAGGATTTATCCACATATATGTTATAATCAACATGTGTTGTGTATGTTGATATGTGTAGTATAAGTGTGTGACACAATGATTGTATGTCAAGTAGTTAGATGAATTGTACTTAATAGGGTAGTTGGGATAGGATTCCCAACTACCGTAGTTATATGCATAAATTCCTTCAAGATTGTTGTAATTTAAATAGCGTGGTTTGTGTAGAATACGTATATGTAGAATGGCATATTATATGTGTTTCATTATACATTCAAATGCTTTCCATGTTTACATTGATTGTTAAATGTTGTATGATTGTCATGTGTACATATTTCTCATATCCGAATGTGTTTGGGACTATAGTATAGTCCAGGTAATCGGTAACAGGTCCTGTTTTGGTGGCTAAGGTTGTTTTGCCACGCAGGACGTGTTCGATGAGTCCGAGCTGTATTTCGGTTGTCGACAGTGGTTAGGCCACATGGTGTGCTCGTGCAGTTCATGCCAATCAATTCGAGGTGTGCTCGTACCAGTCAAGCTCGTCAAGTAACCTGATTGACCCAATGTATGTTCACCATGTATGGACGCTACTGCTTGAACCTAAGGTACCAAACTCACCAGTGAAAGGCCCCTTTAACCTTGGTACCTCGATCCGCTAAGACTCATGAGCGGGGCATGGTGGTATGGGACACCGTGGTTAAGTTGTCGACCTATGCTGGGGTGACGAGCCTCCCCGTAGTGACCAATGAGCAACCCAAACTTATGAGCCGAATACAGTGGTGTGGGACACTACATTCGAGTTGTTGGCCTACCCTTGCGCAGCCTGGCTGTGGTCCCTAGTCGGGTTGGTGACGAGCCTTCAAAAATAGACTGTCAGTTGGTAGGGTGTGGTTGGTAATGACCTCGAGTATACTCTGAGACTATGTTGAGGCGATGAGTCTTTCTGTAGCAACCAGAGTACAAACTAGGCCTACACTAATAAGGTGATGAACCCTTTGTAGCGACCTAGAACCATAACACCTATGAGATTTACTAAGACTGACGACCCTAGAATGGATCATCGTTTAGGAATTGATATAAGGGAGGTACCTTAGCTTTCCAATCCTACTGTATGAAAAGGACTAATAAGAACTTGGTAATCATACTCATGCACCGCATTGCATGTGCCGTTTGGCGATGTGTAGAGAGCACGAGGAAGTGACTGACATGCACGACCGTTAGATGAAGATCACTGAGGGAGTGCAGGTGAGGGCATACATCATTTGTATATATCATTCCTGCATTAATCAGAGTACTTAGGGATGTTTGATTGTATTATTTTATCATTACTGCTTGACTGAATTGATAACATGTTAACCTTTGCTTTATTGTTCCACTGAGTTGATCACTCACTCCCACGTTACGGGACGGTGTTGTACACACCAACTAGACCCTATTGTAGGTTCAGATGATGGCGTAGCCTGCGAGGCGGAGCCGGACTTTGAGGATGATGAGGAGGGTTTCTCCTATATGCAACTATCGGGCGTGTCTATGTAAACCGTGTTCTGATCAACGTGGCTTACAGGGATGCTGACTAGATATCATTATACTCGTTATGATTGTATTTTAGAGCACACATGTATATTCATTTTGTATATTTTGGGAGTATACATGTACATGTTTAACCTAGTAACCTGATCATACTTCGGAGACTTACTACAGTTCATATATCTTATACATCTAATACAGTCTTCCGCTTATAAAATTCACTTGTCTCTGGAGTATGATATGTTGTTTTGGTATAATCCCATTCATGTTTAATGCACTAATATGGACAACATTTTATCATCATTATCTATGTTGCATAAGTGACGTGTTAGAACCCGGGAGTCGAGTTTGTGCTCGACCCCTGATTTTCGGGGCGTTACAAGATGGTATCAGAGCATGATTTGGATTAAACTAGATCTGGGTTATGGTAACATGACACACTTTGACGTACTCTGATTTAGGAAGAGGGTGATGGAATTTAGAAACCACATTAGAATCCCAAGTTTCGTCGATAGGTGAGACTGAATACTGTAATTTAGCCATAACGTATCTTCGATCACATGAATCGACCTAAGTCGCCTCTAGGCCATCAGTTGATGAGTTTGAATCATTAGTTGACAAATTATAAACTTGGAAATAGATGTCCTTAGGCAATGGATCGATCATAACACCTTATTAACTTTCCAGAACTCAATCCCAAAGTGTAAAGTCCCTTTTTAACCATTTTGCTTTGAAATCTCACCTTTCACCATCCTATCCTTCAAAGTTTTCTAAGCACATTCATAATACACACCAATCCTAGAGTATAAATGATGAAGAATAATACCAAAACTAAAACTTACCATAAATAGTAAATAAATGGATAAAATGGGTTTTGACCCTTAACCTTTTAGAATCTAACAAAATAAATAGGTTAGTTGGATAGATTAACATCTCCTACCCCAAAATCATATATTTCACATCAAATAAACTCATTCCGATTTACAAATTGGACCCAAAAATGCCTCACACGGGCACGGGGGCCAAACGACACAAATTGGGGGGACCCGAGGTGGGTCCCGCATGTATCCAGCATCCCCCGGGGGGGGGAGGAACTCGCCCCACCGGTGACCCCTCGCTGGAAGGTCCAGAGACTGGTGAGGATCTCGTCGGTTCGGCGAGGCCTCATCCGTACAGTGGGCCCGGTCGGGCCGCATCGGGCCGGGCGGTCCATTTTTCACAAATTTCTGCGACTTTCATCCAACTTTGAAAATTCATCTCCCTCGTTATAACTCCGATTTAGGTGATTCAAAAGCCAGATTAAAGCTTGATAAGTCTAGTTTCATATAAAAATAAATGAAAATATAATAAAAAAAATTTAATATAGATAAATACAGGTTGTTGTGACAACTGTCCCAAATAGATTAGCGTGGACAGTTGCTGCTTCTCGAATTTTTAAAATTTTTCTATAAGACAAAATCTAATAAAACTTGATGGAGATGAAGTAAAATTGATGAAGAACTACTAGAAAAATAATTAAAATAATATAAAAATTAAAATTACTAAAAAAAGGACATAGAATTACCCTAGGACGACATTGAGTGTTGGTACTCCTAGATTTCGAAAAATTCGACAGTATAGGAAATCTACTGATGTAATAACCTGAACCCTAGGACCTCATTAGATAGTATGGACATATGTGTAGTACTCAAGCATGGTTAAATTCAAGTCTGCGTAACTCAATTCCAATCAGACAACTTTTGACCCTAAGTGATAAAACAATTTCCTGTATTAGAAATGGTACGAAATCATCTAGCGTATGAGCATAGAGTTTGGATTACAACTATTGGAGTACAGCTACTCCCAAGTTAAGACTAGGATACTAGTTCTACTAAGGAATGTAAAAGACTGATTATGCTAAGGTAATTGAAATATAGACTTAGGTGTCATGATTAAGTTAGAGTGAGACCTTGTTCCTTCGTTGAATTCTCTGAATACTTATAGGCTTCTTTAATAACTCTTAGGAAGCTTGTTTTGATTCATGCTTAGAGAAAACTTATATATCTCTCAGATTGAACGTTAGGTCAAATCAATACACCCCTTAGACATGCCTTCCCAAGACTTATTACAATCGGGAACACGAAGTAGAGGAACCATATATAAGCGAAGTATTCGCGGTTTGAATCAAATTCTCAATCCTGGTAGTTACCAATGAACTCTAAGCTCTGATCAAGCAGAAGATCGAGATCAACTAGGATTAAGAACTGATACGATAAATTTTCTGTCATAGTTAGGAAGAAGGTCTATGTATTCGGCTCAGACCCACTACACAACTTTCCTTCCGTGTTGGCCCAACCACTTACAACCAAAAGTTTATTACTTCGCCTTTGGGAAGTGTTAAGAACATATAATGAATAGGGATTTTTTTCTGGAGGCCCAAGAAATTTCTCAAATGGGCAACAGACAGTTAGGAAATAGGGTCCCGAGTCATAGACCATTCTGGCATCCATATTGTGCATATGAATTTAGAAAGATATTCTGCCCGTTGACTTATTTTGTCCGAATTCCTTATGTACTAATAATATATAGATTATCTTATGGTATTAAACTGGACATGATTAAAGAGGGTAAGTCGGGACCGTAGCAAAAGTTCCTTCTTGAGTAAAATTAGGCATCTTGCTACTAACTCACACCCGCCCCTAGAATCAACCACAACACCCATCATTTTATCTTCTTTATATAACCATAGGTACCAATACCATAGCACACATCATCGATGGAAGGAAGACCAATGTATTGGGAGATCGTATCCCATTTCATGTCAAGGATAGGTCCTAAATTACACCTTGTTTCGACATACAGATCGAAAGAAATTGAGCCTTGAGGGTGAAAATAATTTTTAAGGGGGGTAGAACATTATGAGCCCAATCTAGTTAGGTTAGTTAATGCTTCTATTTAATCAAAGTGGTGCAGCAGAAGCGTGGTTGGCCCTTGCCCCACTGGCCCAGGATCGAAAGAAATTGATCCAGGTTAGACGAAAGGATAGGTCACTAAATGATCACTAAATAGGAGTTGAACCTTCGTATTAAAGAATAAGCTTAACAATAGTTATGAGTTAAGTCACAATAAACAAAGTTAGTGCATCCGCAAATGTTAATAGAAACCTTAGACAATTCTATACTGTTAGAAACCTCCTTAGGATGATCTATTACGATATTGATTTACCCCTTCCTCAGACACAGATTAAAATGAGGACTCTCTTAAACTAAGCCCTAAAGGGCAACCTTAGAAATAGGAAATTTGAACCTTTCAGTGATGGGCATTCCCTAAGCTTTTAGAGTGATCAAACTACGGAGTTACTGAAATATAAATTGTGAAACATTCGCGGCTTGACCCAATTCTCAATCCTGGGCAACTATCAATGGACTCACTGCTTTGACCGAGTAGAAGACCAGGATCCACTAGGACCAAGAAGGGATACATGAGCCTTCTACCCTAGTCAGGTAGATGATCGATGTATCGGGATCAAGCCTATTACAACTGTCTCTCCGTGTTGGTTGACCATTGAAAACAAACATCTTACTTTAAATAGATGGGAATCATCGTCAAGACTCCAAATAGGGAAAGAAATCCATTGTAGCAAACCATCAGGATATAAGTAAGAGATAAAGAAATAAGTTTTTAAGGGGTGTAGAGACTAAAATGTAATAGACTAGCATGGACAATGTACACCCTACCACGCATATAAACTTGAAATAAATAAGACTTAGGCAAATGAAATAATCAAATCCTTATTTTTTCCTCTTAGGCAATTTCGGGGACGAAATTGGTTTTTAAGGGGGGTAGATTGTAACATTTCGAATTTTTTTCCAACTTGGCATTGGACATCCTTGGATGTAGAACTGCCCTAAGACCTTATTCTGTTATAATTAGGGCGTAATTTAATTAAGTATTAATAGCTTGAATCACTTTTTATACAAACTACAAAGACCCAAGTACCACCTCAGGCAGAAATCAAATAGGACCAAATCCTTTAGAAACTAAATGAGAATTAATTTAGCGCTAAACTAGATTCTCTATGCAATGGGCCCTAATCACTTTAAATACAAACTACAGGACCCAAAATGAGTAGAATCGATACCGCTACAATACCCTAAAACTTAAGATCAATCTCTAAACCCAGTTGCACTTGGGAGCACCTTGAAACTTCGTATCGGACCTGGACCGCACGTTGAAAGTTCGATTACTGCGAAACCATACGGTTAGGACCACCTCACTGGACTTGACATCTACCTCAAAAATCAAGTCCTAATGATACCAAGAAACGCACAACTTGAGTCCGGAGTGAAGTGTGTGAGAAATGCGAATATCTTTAGAAAACGAACTGAAACTTAAGTGAATTGAGTCGGTTCACTTGCAGGCCAAATCTGAGGATTCTGACCGTCAGAATCTGACCCAACTACACTCTCAGATCAGGGAAAATTTTCAACACATGTTAGTACACCTATGGCCCTGATCGAGTACCAGTGACCGTTGAACTGAAACTGGTCCGTCACGGTCGATTTGTAAATCCGATCGGATCGAAAACTTAGCTTGTCCTATATCCAATGTCAGGGAGCTTAAGTCCGATTGCACACAAAAAAGGGGCATCCAGAAGTTCTTCGTTGGATTGAAATAGCCATTTGCATCGATTATGGGCTTATAAATAGCCCTTAAACCCCCTGACTCCCAATCCATAAGAATTTCTTAGAAACCCTAAGTGAGAGAGAAAGAAAAGGAGAGAAAAGAGGAAGGAAGGAGAAGAGATTCTTGGGGATTGTTGTTGGGATCTTTTCCCACAACTCCACACGTCATTTCGCTTCTCTACTATGCTACTCAACTTGTTTCAGTTCTAATTTGGGTAAGAAATCCTAACCCTAATCTCATTTTAGAAATCCAAATAGAGATATCGATGAAATAACTAATCTATTTCGTGATTCAGGTAGCCGTTGTGCTGTAGACAAAGACGCAGTGTTCAAACGGAACTCGGTATAGGTTTACCGGTCAAAGGTGTGGATTATAAATGTTTAGGTTATAGTTTTTAAGGCTTTTAATGTCAGTTAATGATTTATGACTGACTTGATTGCTATCACATGCTTAAATACGACGTTTCCCGCACTTTACACACATATATGAATTGAGTTGAATATAATGTATTTCATGTGTTTGTTGATATGATTGAATGAATATGGAATTTGGATCTGTGCTTTCCATGATTATTAACCATAAATATATGCTCGTTGTGTATGTGGCAACTCCTTTGTAAAAGGGCTTACCAGGATATATGTTATAACTAGTCTAGTACATGTATGTTAAAGTGTGCAGTCTATGTGTTTGTTGAAATGTCTGAACTGACATGGAATTATGATTTGTGTCTGCTATGTCTATGGAATACAAATACATGAATTGTTATGTGTGTGACAACTCCTTGTTGCGAGGATTTTTCCACATATATGTTATAATCAACATGTGTTGTGTATGTTGATATGTGTAGTATAAGTGTGATACAATGACTGTATGTGAAGTAGTAAGATGAATTGTACTTAATAGGGTAGTTGGGATAGGATTCCCAACTACCGTTGTTATATGCATAAATTCCTTCAAGATTGTTGTAATTTAAAAGTGTGGTTTGTGTAGAATACGTATATGTAGAATGGCATATTATATGTGTTTCATTATACATTCAAATGCTTTCCATGTTTACATTGATTGTTAAATGCTATATGATTGTCATGTGTACATATTTCTCATATCTGAATGTGTTTGGGACTATAGTATAGTCCAGGCAATCAGTAACAGGCCCTGTTTTGGTGGCTAAGGTTGTTTTGCCACGCAAGACGTGTTCGATGAGTCCGAGCCGTACTTCTGTTGTCGACAGTGGTTAGGCCACATGGAGTGCTCGTGCAGTTCATGTCAATCAATTTGAGGTGCGCTCGTACTAGTCGAGCTCATCAAGTAACCCGATTGACCCAATGTATGTTCACCATGTATGGACGCTACTGCTTGAACCTAAGGTACCAAACTCACCAGTGAAAGGCCCCTTTAACCTTGGTACCTTGATCCGCTAAGACTCATGAGCCGGGCATGGTAGTATGGGACACCGTAGTTGAGCTTTCGGCCTATGCTGGGGTGACGAGCCACCCCGTAGTGACCAGTGAGCAACCCAAACTCTTGAGACGAATACGATGGTATGGGACACTGTATTCAAGCTGTCGGCCTACCCTTGCGCAGCCTGGTTGTGGTCCCCAGTCAGGTTGGTGACGAGCATTCGAAAATAGACTGTCAGTTGGTAGGGTGTGGGTGGGAGTGACCTCAAGTGTACTCTGAGACTGCATTGAGGCGACGTGTCTTTTTATAGTAACCAGAGTCCAAACTAGACCTACATTGATAAGGTGACGAGCCCTTTGTAGCTACCTAGAACCGTAACACCGTATGAGATTTACTAGGACTGACGACCCTAGAATGGATCATCGTTTGGGAATTGATATAAGGGAGGTACCTTAGCTTCTCAATTCTGCTATATGAAAAGGACTAATAAGAACTTGGTAATCAACTCATGCACCGCATTGCATGTGTCGTTTAGCGATGTGTAGAGAGCACGAGGAAGTGACTAACATGCGCGACCGTTAGATGAAGATCGCTGAGAGAGTGCAGGCGAGGTCATGCATCATTTATACATACCATTCCTGCATTAATCAGAGTACTTTGGGATATTCGATTGTATTGTTTTATCATTACTGCTTGACTGAATTGATATTGCTTTATTGTTCCACTGAGTTGATCACTCACTCCCACGTTACGGGACGGTGTTGTACACACCAACCAGACCCTATTGTAGGTTCAGATGATGGCGTAGCCTGTGAGGTGGAGCCGAACTTTGAGGATGATGAGGAGGGTTTCTCCTATATGCAACTATCAGGCGTGTCTATGTAGACCGTGTTTTGATCGACGGGGCTTACAGGGATGCTGACTAAATATCATTACACTCGTTATGATTGTATTTTGGAGCACACATGTATATTTATTTTGTACATTTTGGGAGTATACATGTACATGTTTAACCTAGTAACCTGATCATACTTCGAAGACTTACTACAGTTCATATATCTTATACATCTAATACAGTCTTCCGCTTGCAAAATTTACTTGTCTCTGGAGTATGATATGTTGTTTTGGTATAATCTCATTTATGTTTAATGCATTAATATGGACAACATTTAATCATCATTATCTATGTTGCATAAGTGATGCGTTGGAACCCGGGAGTTGAGTTTGTGCTCGACCCCCGATTTTTAGGGCGTTACACATTTTCTCATGGAAGTTCATCCCTCAACCCACTCTTATCATTGATATTTAATAGACTAGATTGAGGAATGAACTTACCCATTCAAGGATCATCCAGCTACCATTTTAATGGAAAATCATTGAGTTGGGATACCTTGAATGCTTGAAAGCTTGAAATCACTCCTTCTCTAAAATAGGAAAATATTTATTAGAGTAGGATTCCAACAAAACCTTAACCCAACCCGTCGCATCTATTGGAGCATTATTAAGGGTTGTGGATCAAGGGAGCTGAAGAATCTTCATCATCAAAGGAGGAGATCTTCATCAACATGCTTAATTGGGCTCATCTACTTATCTGTAAGTCATTAGAGTCCAGAGACCCTGTTGATCATTCCTTATGTAGGATTGGGTCACAGGTGCATCTCACCCTTTCAAGTCCTCATAGGAGGCCTCCGACGGGAGTGTACGTTTGGGTGCTGTGTGTTGACCCTTGCTCTTATTTAGGGCATAAATTTAGATCCTTTGTGTTGGTCCTTGACCTGTGTGGTCTAAAACTTGGGTATTATGTGTTGACCCTTGCTCTTATGTAGGGCATAAACTTAGGTCCTTGACCTTGTGGTCTAAAACTTGGGTGCTATGTGTTGACCCTTACTCTTGTGTAGGGCATAAACTTAGGTCCTTTGTGTAGGTCCTTGACCTATGTGGTCTAAAACCCAGGTTCCAGGTGTCGATCATTTGTTCTTGTGTATGGCATAAAATATAGGTTTCTTGTGTGGATCCTTTGCTCTTATGTAGGGCATAAAACCTAGGTTTTAGATGTGGATCATTTGCTCTTGTGTAGGGCATAAAACTTAGGTGCTTCTTGTTAACCTTTCCTCTTGTGTAGGACATAAACTTGTGTCTTGTATAGGCACGTTTTAGGTACCTTATGTAGGTTGTAACAGCTTGAGGTGAACCTGATTTGAAACCTCTGTTAGTGAAATCTGGTACACTCATGGGATGAGTGCGTCCGCCGAGAGTGGAGTAGGCACATAACTGAACCAATATAAATGACTGTGTTTGGAATTGTTATTTGCTTGATCTTTCATTATGTTTATCGTTGAATTTACATACGAGCATGCTAATATGAATTTTTAAATCTGAATCACATCCCACACACTTTCACACATTTCATCCATCATAGACTAATTGCGAAATCATGTTTAATATTGAGTAGCTTATGATTGGATCCTCTACTTGGCTTCGAAGCCTTTAGAGTTAAATTTTGGTTATCTTGATAGTTGCACACTAGATTAAGATCAGGTTAATAAGATTTAAATTTTCATAAAAGTTTACAAAGTCCTATTCACCCCCCCTTTAGGACACTTTGACCTATCCCCACTTCAACTAAAGCGGTCTTTATTGCAATTTCAATTGGTATCAGTACGGGTCTCTCTTAAGCACTTCACCACCTAGAGAGTGATCTTAACTGAAGTTGGAATCATGGCCAAAGGAGATGGCTCATCTGTAACTAGACCTCCTATATTTAATGGTTTAAATTATGCTTACTAGAAGACGAAGATGCACTACTTTCTTAGATCTTCGAATCATGATGTTTAGGACATCGTTGAAAACGGATATTTGCCCCCAACCGATCAAGTGGTACTTAAAAATGGCACAACTATCTCCAAAAAAAATCCAAAGAGATGTGGACCACATATGACAAAGAGAAACAAACTATTGAAGCGAAAGCAATGAATGCCATTTACTGTGCTAGGTCCCAAGAAGTCTTTAATCAAATAAGCATGTGTGGCACTTCTAAAGAAGCATGAGATTTGTTGGAAACAACTCTTGAGGGAACCAACACTGTGAAAAGATCCAAGCTGCAGCTCCTAACATCACAGTTTGAACATCTCAGAATGGAGGAGCATGAGACCTTCATGGAATTCTTTATGAGGCTAAGCATCATCTGTAATTCCATGGGTGGATTGGGAGAGATAGTTCCAATCCCAAAAATCTACAGGAAGATTCTAAGATCCCTACTGGAACGTTTCAACTCAAAAGTAACTACCATTGAAGAATGTAGGAACATGGATGAAATGAAAGTAGAAGAACTAGTAGGTTCCCTACAAACATTCGAACTTCACTTCAAGCAAACTCTTAAATCCAAAAGCAATGTCCTCAAATCTGTAAAACACTCCATCACTAATGAGGAGGAGAGTGAAAGAGGAAATGAAGATGAGGAAGGGGCCATTTTGCCTTAATGGTTCAAAAAGTTTTTCAACAAAAACCATGGCCGGCCATACAAAGGCAAACATTTGGACAACAAACACAATATAGGCAAATTTTTAAAAAAGTCCAGAGAGCCTCAGTGTTACAACTGCAAGAAGTTTAGACACTTGTCCATTGAATGTCCCACTAAGAAGACTAAGGGAAAGGCCATGGCAGCCACTTGGGATGACACTGAAGAATCAAACTCCGATTTCAGTGATTCAGAGAGTGATGGAGACGAGAAATCCCCGAAAAATACTCATAGCCTCCACACTAACAAACATTCCATTGATAACTGAGGAAATTGATGAACCGAGAGTCGAAGGGACATTTTCATCAGATGAGGAGAAAGAAGAAGAGGAAGAAAAGGATAATTTACAGGATGCCTATAATCAACTCTACATACATGGCATCAATGTCCTTAAAAGACTTGGGACAATTGAAAATAAAAATAAATTGCTGCAAATGGATCTAGATAAAACTTTAGAAATTAATACACACTTGATTAATGATCTTTAGCAATACCACTCAGAAAATGATAGGTTGGAAAGAATCAATTCGTATCTCAAATCTGAGTTTTAAAAAAATGAACAAACATAATGAACTATTGAAAGATGAAAACATGCATCTTAAGAATAAAAATCACACACTTATCTTTGATGCAGAAAAATCTAAAATGTCTGCTGAACTTAGTTACAAATTCTCCCAAAGTAGTAAAAAATTAGAAAGATTTTTAGGGATGGGGAGACCACAAAAAGACAAGAAAGGATTAGGATATGAAAATTTCAAACCAAGTCCCACTAGTACAGTACCTAGAGCTGGGCATTAGACCGAGTCGGATCAGATTGGGTCCAACTCGACTTGGTCCGAATTGTGTAGGGCCTGACCCGAACTCGATCCGATCCGGGAGTGAGTCTAGGTCATCTGACTTGAACTGATTCTAACCCCTGTTGGCCTAAACAGATCCAAGTCCGACTCCGTCAGGAAAACCGAGTTAGATCGGATTGGGCAAGGTTTGGATCGGTCCATTTCTTTTAACAGTGTGGAAATCATTATTCCCACTGTTTCCTATGGTGCGATCTACTTGATCATTGAATATACTTAAAACTTAGTATCAACCCTAAAATGATCTGGAAAAACTGATGGACGGTGTGAATAAACCAAAAAAATTCAAGGCGGGCCCCACATAGTTTACTAAAAGGAAGCGGATTGGCTAGCGTACCTCATTCACACCAGCTATATAGCTGTTGTAGGTACGTGTCGTGCGAAGATGAGAACTAATGCTCCTCAAGCTCTGAGTTGTATGAATGGTTCAAAGGAGATCAAAGTTACATGGGCCCCACAGTGATGTATTTATTATATATACACTGTTCATCTATTTTTAAAGATCATTTTAGAGTATTAATCAAAATGAATCATATCCAAAGAACATCTAGACCACACCACAAATAGCAGCATAGATAATGATTCTCACCGTTAAAAAATTCGTAGGGCCCACCATAACATTTATTTTCCATCTAATCTGTTCATAAGTTCAGAAAGACTTGAATTAAGAGGAAAAAATTTTCATATTAATCCAAATCTTCTATGACCCCAAAAAGGGTTTCAATGGTAGACGTTCAATCCCCCATTGCCTTTTGCAATGTGGTCCACTTGATTGTTAGATTTATCTTATTTTTCGTCTCAAGTCTTAAGACGAGCTCGTCAAATGGATGGACGGTTTGGATATAACACATTCCTCATGATCAGACCCACAAAATTTGTTGTCATGAATACAGAAAGAAGTTTTATAATTTTTTTTTATTAAATTTATATATATTTTTTGCTGTCGTGAATACAGAACTTGCTGTCATGATCACTCCCATCAAGTACTTGCCTTTGGGAACGGATTGGCTACTCCCCCTGCCACCAGCTCCATGGTTGGTGGTCAGTGCTCTGTGGGCCCACCATGATGTATGTGTTTCATCCATTCCGTTCATCCATTTTTAAAGACCATGTTAAGTGTTGATCCAAAAAAATGAGAGGAATCTAAATCTCAAATGGACCACACCACATGAAAACAATAGTGATTAGATATCCACCATTAAAATCCTCCTAAGGCCCACTATACTATTTATTTGACATCTAATCTGTTGGTTAGGTCATGCAGTCCTAGATGAAGATAAAAAACAAAGATTAGCGTGATCCAAAACTTTTATGGCCCCTAAAATATTTTTAATGGTTGACCCTCATTCAACATTGTTTCCTGTAATGTGGTCCACTTGAGATTTGGATATACCTTATTTTTGGACTAATACCATAAAATGATTTGTAAAAATAGATGGACAGCATGGATGAAACACATACATCATGGTGGGGCCCACATAGCATCAACCACGAGCCATTGGCTGGTGTCAGCGGGAGTAGCCAATCCGTTTCCCTTGCCATGCATATCAAGCAACCTTCACCACCCTCTCTCTCTCTCTCCCTCTTCCATCAAGTACTTGCCTTGCATATCAAGCAACCTTCACCTCATAATATCTCTCTCTGCAACTCTTGTAAAACCAATGTGAGTTCTTAAAACCCATCTGAGTTCTTATCAACTCCCCCTTTTTCCATTTTCATCTATATTTCTTATTTCTAAAAAATTACAAAAACCCATTCCCTTTCTAATACCCAATACTAGTCTCTTTGTCTTTCTATCTCAAATGATATGTTCTTTCATTTATATATAAAATAAAATAAAATACATACCATGTAGGGGCCGAATCGGATCGGATCCAAACGGATTAGATTTCAAATCAGTTTGGTCCGGATTGACATTGATCCAAGCCCGAACTGATAAACGGTCAGATCTGCCTGATCCTACTCGGACCGCATTGATCCAGGTCGTCAGTTTAGTTCGAATAGGATCAGATCTGGTCGGATCAGGTCGGAACCACCAGATCGGGTCAAACATGCCTAACTTTAACAGTAACTAAGAAAATTGCTCCATCAGGAAGCAATATAACGGGTACTCTTATTTGTCATTCATGTGGAGATACATGTCATTATAAATTTGAATGCTTCACTACTGGGAGAACTTAATCCAATTCTGGTTTAAACTTTATAGGAAAATACAAACCAACCAGAAAAATGATACAACTGTTAAGAGCTTAACAAAGTACATGGCAAGAGGTAAGACACTTCCATCTCCACCTGAAATGACTAAGAATATGGAGGAGCTACTAAGTTAGGTAGCTCAACTGAATCAGAAAACAAATGAATTAATGAAATAAGAAAAAGTGATTTAGCTACCCAATATACCCAAACAAGTTTAAAGCAAAGTAAAAAACAACACCTTCAGGTAAACTTGGCACAAAATGGGTAGTAAAAGAAAAGAAAAATTGCCTCGTAACTCACTCCAGTCCAAAAACTAGCAATAATACTAAGTGGCACTTGGATAGCGGGTACTCGAGACATGTCATAGGTGACAAAACTCTTCTCTCCAACTATTCAAATATTGATGAAGGGAAGGTCACCTTTGGTGATGGAAGCACCGCTAAGGTACTAGGGCATGGAATTATCGTTGGATTAGAGATGCTCAAAAATGAGAATGCTTTTTGTGTAGAAGGTCTGACACATAACCTTCCAGGCATTTCTCAAATATGTGATAACAAGCATGTGGTAACATTTTCCACACAAGAGTGCAAGATCTTAACCTATCAGGAAAATTAATTATGAAAGGTCTTCGCACTAACGATCAATGCTATGTCATTAGAGGCAGTATGAAGGATGATCCTTGTGCCTGATAGTATGGGAGCACAAATAATGTGTCCAAGCTACAACATCTAAGCCTTGGACATATGTGTGTGAAATGATGTATTTTTGTGATTATCATGATATATCTGAGGTTTCTATACCTCAAAAATTCTTTTTGAATATGAACATAGCAAATGCTTATAATTTTGAGTTTCACAATATTTTGTACAAATTTTTCTATGTATACAAACTATAAAGGAAATATTTTATGATATGCATCTCCGAGAGTCTATGGAAGTACACTGATTAATGTCATAGTTTTCACTTCGATGAGTCGGTCAATGAATCGAATGACTCCTCGATGACATCGAGAAAAGTTCAATGACATCGAAGAACTCTCAGAATCAGAAGCGTCTGTGCATGTACATGATATCAGGCAGATCCAAAGGAATCACACCTATCAGCAGTTAAAAGAATCAGTAAATATGTGGCTAGAACAACCACCTTCGGATTATGGTACCCATTCGAAACATCACGATCATTGTTGGATACTATGATGCCTGAGCTAGAAATTTAGATGATCACAAATCAACCAGTGGCGGTTGTTTCTATATCGGAAATTGTTTAGTATATTAGCAAAGCAAGAAATGAAACTTGATATCCTGTCCACTGCCGAGGCTGAATACATCGCAGCAGGCAGTTGTTGTGTACAACTTCTCTGGATGAAAATCAAGTTCAACATTCAAGGACTAAGCATATTGACATCTGACACCACTTTATCCGAGAGCTTGTTGTAGACAAAATCATTGTGCTGGATTATGTGTCTATAAAAAGACAACTTGCTAACATCCTAACACAGTTCTTAATGCAAATAGATTTGGTGACCTCCAAAAATCTATTGGAATATGTGCAATTTGATAAAATGCACAGGCAAAATGAGCTAGATTGGCACATCTGAGAACTAAGGTTCTCTCTCTCTCTGTTTAAAAATATATATATAAAAAAGAGAGAACATAGAAGTTGTTTGGCTTTGGTTGAATGTACATGTGCAAAATAGGCATATTTTCTAGTACTAACCATTGCCCATTATGTATGTTAAAGAAGAGTAAAGTTCAAAAACATTCAAAATTTTGACATTTCTGATGACATTGAACGAGTCTCAATGTCATCGGAGTCGTCTGAAACCTGAATAGTCGTCGTGGGAGATGAAACGTTTAGACACTCTAGAATGTGAAGCATCGTATATCAGGAAAGTACCTTCTAACGGTCATCGAACCTGAATGGTATCTCTGGGTATATGTGAAGTTCCTCATTTTGTGCAAACATTTTTGTTTTTATTTATGCCCATGGATGGGGAGAATGGTTGGAGATATTTTTTGGTCAGATGTGCCCATGGATGGGCTGGATGATATTCTTGTTTTGTTGGATGGTTTAAACACTGATTCAATACCATGCTTGGGCAGTTAGTTTGATTGCACTTCCAAATTAATGATGATCTTTCTAGGCTTCATGTTCAATATCTATGGGAGTGATTGTTATCTGTAGAATGCTAAGCTAATTACTGTTTATCACATGCATTATGGAAACTTGGGTTATTTTTGGAATGATGATTTCAATGCTTAATATCCATATGCATATCTATGTCTATGATGTACTCTATGGAATGTTGATTGAATTCCTACCTATCTTATGCATTTTGGAATAATGCTTACCTGATATGAAATGTTGATTATGAATGATGATACCATGCTTTGCAATGATCCTTATATTCTACATGGCCCTCTATTACATTGGTTCACCTAGTTTCTTCAATTTCAGCTTTAGTCAATCTATCTGATATTGGTATATACTAACCTTTGCCGATGACTGACAAAAAGGGGGAGAACAAATCCCACCATTAGAACAATTGTATGCTTGGTTTATATGTGTGGTGATACAGGTGATAGGGGGAGTAGCTGTAAGGAGATAGGGGGGAGCAGCTACATGAAAACTCTATGATTGTGTATGAACTCCAAATAGATCATTTGTAAAATTGTGTAAAGTTCATGTACACATAATTTAGGATATTGTTCTAGGTGGTGTTTTGTTTTTGTCACGTAATTGACAAAGGGGGAGATTGAAAGTGCCCTGGTTTGTCAATTAGTGTGTAAGTTGAGTTGGTAAGTCAGGTGAGCCTCATATGAAGATTTTTCAAGCTATTGCCTCAAACGGATGTTTGCTCCGAGCTCGTCACATGTAAAACAAGCCTCACACCCCAAGTCCCAAAGCACCCAAGTATATAATTCCTTAAAAGCCTTAGAACAACATAGGTGTTAAAAGTTTGAAAACCTGGTTTCAAAATGGAAAATTCTCTAAGTTTTCAGCTAAGTTCGATATCATCAATTCTTATTCGATACAATTGAACACTCATTCTTGATGAATTGGACTGGTATGGATAAGATCAAATTGAGTCCTCTTTATGTCCAGCAACCATAAAGTATTCTGGACAAAATATTTGATAAATCGAAAGTTGTCTCGATAACATCGAATTTCAAATATCGATGTTATTGAAGGACAGTCGATGATATCAAAAATCTCAAAGCTCTATCCAGCAAAGACTTGGAAAATATTCTTGATATTGCTCGAGGAATCAAAAGACAATCAATATCAATGAAAATCAAATCTCGATCATATCGACATAGTATCGATGACATCGAAATGGGATAAGTTGTGTCCAGTGAGTTTTTGAAAGAAAATCATCTAAATGTTCGAAGAATCGAAACCCACATCAATGTCATCAAAATTCAAATCACAATGATATCGATATAGACTCGATGTGATTGAATCGGGACAAAACTATTCCAGCAAACTTGAAAAGGAAAATCTTATGTGAATGATTGAGAAATCGATATTGTCTCGATATGATCATAATTCAAAAATTGATGAAATTAATATGGGATCGATATCATCAAATTAGGTCAAATAGGACCTTGCAAGCTTTCTCAAATATTCCTTGAAAAGATCAATGTATTGAACCACTGTCGATGAGATCGGAATTCAAAATTCGATATCATACCGGAATTCAAAATTCGATATCATGGACACATGTTTGATGACATCGATCATCATTCCAAAAGTTTCGGGTATGTGCTTAAGCTGAGTTCGCATCATCGAACCCTGATTAGATGGAATCAAAAGTATACGTTCGATGACATCAAGTTAGGCCCAATGAGATAGAACTTAGTCAGACTTTAACATATTTATTACTGTTGGGACTTTTGCCCTATATATAGGAAGCTTGCTCTTGGTTGCTTAAGTGAGAAAAAATAGAGAATGCTTTAAGAAAGTTATTGCATATCATCTTCCCCAAGCTCATTTTCTCAAGGAAGTTCATCCCTCAACCCACTCTTATCATTGATATTTAATAGAGTGGATTGAGGAATGAACTTCCCCATTAAAGGATCATCTAGTTACCATTTTAATGGAAAATCATTGAGCTGGGATACCTTGAATGCTTGAAAGCTTGGAATCCCTCCTCTAAAAATAGAAAAATATTTATTAGAATAGGATTCCAACATAACCTTGACTTAACCCATCGCATCTATTGGAGCCTCATCAAGTGTTGCAGATCAAGGGAGCTGAAGAATCTTCATCATCAAAGGAGGAGATCTTCATCAACGTGCTTAACGGGGCTCATCTACTTATCTGTAAGTCATTAGAGTCCAGAAACCCTGTCAATCATTCCTTGTATAGGATTGGATCACAGGTGCATCTCACCCTTTCAAGTCCTCATAGGAGGCCTCCGATGGGAGTTACGTTTAGGGGTTGTGTGTTGACCCTTGCTCTTATGTAGGGCATAAACTTATGTCCTTTATATAGGTCCTTGACCTGTGTGGTTTAAAACTTAGGTGCTATGTGTTGACCCTTGCTCTTGTGTAGGGCATAAACTTAGTTCCTTTGTGTAGGTCCTTGACCTATGTGGTCTAAAACTTGGGTTCTATGTGTTGAACCCTGCTCTTGTGTAGGGCATAAACTTAGGTCTTTTATGTAGGTCCTTGACTTGTGTGGTGTAAAACTTAGGTGCTATGTGTTGACCCTTGCTCTTGTGTAGGGCATAAACTTAGTTCCTTTGTGTAGGTCCTTGACCTATGTGGTCTAAAACTTGGGTTCTATGTGTTGACCCTTGCTCTTGTGTACGGCATAAACTTAGGTCTTTTATGTAGGTCCTTGACCTACATGGTCTAAAACCTAGGTTCCAGGTGTGGATCCTTTGCTCTTGTGTAGGGCATAAAATATAGGTTCCATGTGTGGATCCTTTGCTCTTATGTAGGGCATAAAACTTAGGTTCTAAGTGTGGATCAATTGCTCTTGTGTAGGGGCATAAAAGTTAGGTGCTTCATGTTAACCTTTGCTATTGTGTAGGGCATAAACTTGTGTCTTATGTAGGAACCTTTTAAGTACCTTATGTAGGTTGTAACGGTTTAAGGTGAACCTGATTTGAAACCTCTATTAGTGAAATCCGGTACACTCAAGGGATGAGTGCGTCCACCGGGAGTGGAGTAGGCACATAACCGAACTTAAATGACTATGTTTGGGATTGTTATTTACTTGATCTTTCATTATGTTTATCGTTGAATTTACATACAAGCATGGTAATATGAATCTTTGAATCTGAATCACATCTCACACACTTTCACACATTTCATCCATCATAGACTAATTGAGAAATCATGTTTAATATTGAGTAGCTTATGATTGGATCCTCTACTTGGCTTCGAAGCCTTTAAAGTTAAATTGAGGTTATCTTAATAGTTGCACACTAGATCAAGATTATGTTAATAGGATTTTAAATTGTCATAAAAGTTTACAAAATCCTATTCACCCCTCTCTAGGACACTTTGACCTATCCCCACTTCAACTAAAGCGGTCCTTACCACAATTTCAATTCGTATCAGTGCGGGTCTCTCTTGACTGAAGTTGGAATCATGGCCAATGGAGATGGCTCATCTGTAAGTAGACCTCCTGTATTTGATGGTTTAAATTATGCTTACTGGAAGGCGAAGATGCACTACTTTCTTAGATCTTCGGATCAAGATGTTTAGGACATCGTTGAAAACGGATATTTTCCCCCAACTAATCAAGTGGTACTTAAAAATGGCAGGACTATCTCCAAGCCAAAATCCAAAGAGATGTGGACTACATATGACAAAGAGATACAGACTGTTGAAGAGAAAGCAATGAATGCCATTTACTGTGCTATGTCCCAAGAAGTCTTTAATCAAATAAGCATGTGTAGCACTTCTAAAGAAGCATGGGATTTATTGGAAACAACTCTTGAGGGAACCAACACAGTGAAAAGATCCAAGCTGCAGCTCCTAACATCACAGTTTGAACATCTTAGAATGGAGGAGCATGAGAACTTCATGGAATTCTTTATGAAGCTAAACATCATCTGTAATTCCATGGGTGGATTGGGAGAGAAAGTTCCAGTTCTAAAAATCTACAGGAATATTCTAAGATCCCTACTGGAACGTTCCAACTCAAAAGTAACTACCAATGAAGAATGTAGAAGATGGACGAAATGAAAGTAGAAGAACTAGTAGGTTCCCTACAAACATTCAAACTTCACTTCAAGCCAACTCCTAAATCCAAAAGCAATGTCCTCAAAGCTGCAAAACACTCCATCATTAATGAGGAGGAGAGTGAGAGAGAAAATTAAGATGAGGAAGTGGCCATTTTGGCTCAATGGTTTAAAAAGTTTTTGAACAAAAACCGTGGCCAGCCATACAAAGGCAAACATTTGGACAACAAACACAATATAGGAAAATCTTCAAAAAAGTCCAGAGAGCCTTAGTGTTACAATTGCAGGAAGTTTGGACACTTGTCCACTGAATGTCCCACCAAGAAGACAAAAGGAAAGGCCATGGCAGCCACTTGGGATGACACTGAAGAATCAAACTTTGATTTCAGTGATTCAGAGAGTGATGGAGATGAGAAATCTCCGAAAAATACTTATGGCCTCCACACTCACAAACATTTCATTGATAACTGAGGAAATTGATGAACTGAGAGTTAATGGGACATTTTCATCAGATGAGGAGAAAGAAGAAGTAGAAGAAAAGGATAATTTACAGGATGCCTATAATCAACTCTACATACATGCCATCAATGTCCTTAAAAGACTTGGGATAAATGAAAATGAAAATAAAAATAAATTGTTGCAAATGCATCTAGATAAAACTTTAGATATCAATACACACTTGATTAATGATCTTCAGCAATACCACTTAGAAAATGATAGGCTGGAAAGAATCAATTCGTATCTCAAATCTGTGTCTGAAAAACTAAACAAACAGAATGAACTATTGAAAGATGAAAACATGCATCTTAAGAATAAAAATCACATACTTATCTTTGATGCAGAAAAATCTAAAAAGTCTGTCGAAATTAGTTACAAATTCTCCTAAAGTTGGGAAAAATTAGAAAGACTTTTAGGGATGGGGAGACCACAAAAAGACAAGAGAGGATTAGGATATGAAAATTTCAAACCAAGTCCCACTGGTACAGTACTTAGAGCTGGGCATCGGACCGAGTCGGATCAGATTAGGTCCAACTCGACTTGATCTGAAATGTGCATGGCTTGACCTGAACTCAATCCGATCCGGGACTGCGTCTGGGTCATCTGACTTGAACTGATTTGAACCCCTGTTGGCCTAAACAGATCCAAGTTTGACTCCGTCAGGAAAATCGAGTCGGATCGGATTAGGCAAGGTTCGGATCGGTCCATTTCTTTCAACAGTGTGAAAATCATTAATCCCACTGTTTCCTATGGTCCGATGTACTTGATCATTGGATATACCTAAAACTTAGTATCAACACTAAAATGATCTAGAAAAACTGATGGACGGTGTGAATAAACTAAAAAAATTCAAGGCGGGCCCCACATAGTTTCCTAAAAGGAAGTGGATTGGCTAGTGTACCTCACTCACACTAGCTATATAGTTGTTGTAGGTACGTGTCATGCGAAGACGAGAACTGATGCTCCTTGAGCTCCGAGTTGTACGAATGGTTCAAATGAGATCAAAGTTACATGGGCCCCACAGTGATGTATTTATTATATCTACACCATTCATCTATTTTTAGAGATCATTTTAGAATCTAAAACATGAATCATATCCAAAGATCATCAGGACCACACAACAAATAGTAGCAGAGATAATGATTCTCACGGTTAAAAAATTTGTAGGGCCCACCATGTCACGCCCCGAACTCAGAAACTAAGCTCACAAAATTCCCAATCGCCGAATCCGGTGCCGACATCCTCTGTAGTACCCCATTCTCGGCTCTCGGCACCCATACACCAGGTTTCGATCCTGGGATGCTACAAGGAGGATTTCTAATTATCAATTTGATTCATAATGAGCATAACCATAAGCATAACCCACGAACAATAACCACAAGAACACCATCACAAAATTCACTATGATCAAAAACTTTTAAATACAGTGCGTATGAAAGGAAAATATAATATAATGAAAGTAGCAAAAACTCCAGAAGTTCGGCTACACGCTCTAACTACGGTGAGACTATGGCTGTGTCCTGGCGTCACCTGCATGCATCAATCGTGCATAAGCTTATAGAAAGCTTAAAGGGTGGTGTAAGTGTGTGCGCAATATAAGCGTGCTCAGAATGCAAGGTCAAAGTAATACAGAATCATGGTGATGAGTACATGAATGCAATCAGCCGTACCAAGGCTATGCGGTGCAAGATATGAATGTTATCAGCCATAACATGACCATGCGATGTGAGATGCAACTCAAGCATGCCAATCCTCATCATATATCAGTACAGTTCTCATTCTGGATAATCACCAGGGTTCAGTACACTCCAAATGGCACACCGCTCTCCTAACCGCACAGTCCAAGTGAGCGTAAGAAACCTCACTATCCGCATGGCCAATAATCTGCCAATACCTATTTGGCACATCGATAGCGGACCCATTCATAACCTGGTCAAACTCAGCCTAGTATTACCCCCTACTCTCGGGCGAGTAAGGCCACACCCCTTTCCAACCAACCACGACACAGTGGGAGATGCGGCTTCCTAGTATTCGGCCCTCGTGCGCTCATATATCCACTCGGTCTTGACGTTAGAGTCATCCTCTGGTACCATCGGGTTTAAGGATTTTCACCCAGGGACATCTATGGCGCCCTGATGCTAGAAGCAATATTTTCGGTATCCAACTCAGCCACCCATGATGTGTCTGCGGAGGCTATGGCCCTGATGTCGCTAGGGCATGCAATAATCACAATCACATAAATGCAAGTGCATGAATCATACTACCAGTCATGCAACAACCCTGCGCGTACCGTGTGCTCATGTAGGGCAATTCTACCTATCAGGGAGCCCATAAACGATCCACCCGAAGGCATATACTATGATCAGTCACTCCTCACATTAGGCATACATATGATGCGTATGTCATGAATCGTGGATCTATACTAAACATGTTATGTGGTGATGGGCTCTGTTCATAACTAAGATGGGCCTAGATGGCCTACACTACCAGTATGGGCCTAACAATGGGCCCTAGGGAGAGTGACAATGCAGAAAGTTAACCAACATCATCCTATAATGTGGACGCCAAACCAACATTGCTCCGAGGGCATCATCACATAAACCATGGTGGAATCGCACATTGTAATAGGCCTTATGTACACCTCATTGGGCCTCGACCCAAGTGCTTCAAATACATCAAATGGGCTACCTCACAAGGGCCTCTCATATATATATATATATATATATATATATATATCGAACAGGCCACCCCAATTGGGCCTTACATATATTGCAATGGGCCATAGCCCGTGGGCCTTGCATACATCACAATGGGCCTCATAACATGGGCCATAATTAAGGTAAGTGGGCCACATCACATGGGCCACACGTATATCAAATGAGCCACACCCAAAAATGAGTGATGACAAGGATTTCCACCATTAGAATTCTCAAGGGTTTAATGGTGGACGTTCAAACCCACTGCTTTCTTGAAATGTGGCCCACCTAATCCTAGATCTCCCTTATTTTTAATTTCAAGCCTTAAAATGAGCTTTCAAATGGTTGAACTGGTTGGATGCAACACATGCATTATGGTAGGTCCGATAGGGATGGATAACATGGATAATACACATACCTCATGGTGGGGACCACACTGATGGAAGGTGTGGAGCACACACATCAGTGGGTCTCGTGTGGGGCCCACCACAATGTTTATTTTCCACCCAATCTGTTGATAAGGTCATATAGACCTGGGGCCCATGTAAATGTTTATTTACACCCAACCTGTTTAAGAGGTCACACAGACCAGGGGCTCGCCAAAATGTTTATTTGCATCCAACCTGTTTCTGAGTTCACACGGACCAGGGGCCCACCAAAATGTTTATTTTCCTCTAATCTGTTGATAAGGTCACGTGGACCTTGGGCCCACCAAAATATTTATCTGCCATCCAAACTATTCATAAGGTCACGTGGACCTGCATTGAGGAGGAAAAACAAATTTCGTATTGATCCAAAACTTCTGACCCCAAAAAGGGTCTCAATGGTAGGCGTCAATCCTCACTATTCCCTATGGCGTCGGCCACCTGAGTCCCTGGAGGGGTTGATTTTTAGGAGGGGGGGCCACGGCCCTAGGGGCCCACCCGATGCATGGAGTGGATGTCCCACACACATCATGGTGGGGCCCACAGTTGGGACCATGGGTCCCTGCCTCGACCATCCACACATCAGTGCACAGGCACTGCCTGCGTGCGTTCTGACAGCAACAGCTTCAGCTGCTGCACCCTCTTTTTTTTTGGAAAACTTAATTTTTTGAAGAATTCCCTAGGTAGGGCCCACATCAGGAAAATCGAACCCTGCCATTGGTTTCCATGGCTCCATATAAACCTATCGAGCCCAATATTAGGTATATTTCGGTGTACAGAAGTATCCAAGTGTATTTCAACGATAAAAATATTATTCTCAATGCTATGGACCGCCAGGAAATCAAATTGAGTTTATTTTTTGAATGCTTAAAATAATCTGAGGAAAGGGATGGACGGCTTGGATCAAGTACATACATCAAGATGGGGCTTGCATGAGCAGTCCACCCCCATGCTTAGTACACCGCAATGTCAGTTTACCCTTCATCGTTAGCGACGCTCCACGCCTGTTCAAACTTCATTGTTGAGTTACGTCCAGTGTCTCTGGACGCTGGACGGTGCGGAACAACACAGATATCATGGTGAGTCCCACATGCACGTGGCCCACCTGCATGTATATACATATATAATATATGTCTTATATTATATATATCATATATATATTATATAAAATATAATATATAGAAAGAAGGGTGTATTGGGTCCATCTAAATAGTGGATGGTGTGGATCATCACCTGTAATAGGGTGGGCCACACCGTCTGATGTTGATGGACGGGGGTAGATATAACACATTGGTGGGATCCACACCATCATAATGGAGAGAGAGAGAGAGAAGGGAGATGGTGATGGAGGGGAGGGACCCCGCCACTATGGGCTCTCCATGGATACGTTACATACATCAAAATGGGTCCCACTAAGAAGTGGGCCCTAAAATAAGAATTTAATGGTGGATCACCCACCTCTAGGCCTTCTCCTTGCTTCCTTAGGCTTGTATGCACCTATGCTTAACGTTTAACGGTGGATGATAAAGCCTTGATGGTGGGGATGAGAGATGAGAGGGTGGGAAAATGGGCCACACTTGTTGCTCTTGGAACTGCTTGGGAAGGCTTGGACGTATGGAGCTTAGGAGAGTAGAGATAGAATGAGGGAAAGAGAGAGAAAAAAATATTAAAGGGATGGGTGATGTGGTGGTTATAATGAAGAGGTATGGGTTTGTTTGATTTTTTGTAAAAGAGGGATGGTGAGGGGAGAGAGAGTTGACTTAAGGGAAAAAGAGGGATGGGTTGGTTGTACTTGGGGTAAGGTGTGACTTGACTTGTACTTGACATGAGTGATTGATTGATTGATGGGACATGTTGTAGAGATTCCCTCAAAATTTCCAACGCGCGGTGTTTTCTTCGAATTGAACACGGACCCACATCTCCTGGCCTGGGTATGAGTTCGGTGCATGAGTCATGGCGTTAGAACGCGGTGACGGCGCGGTCGCTAAGGTATAAATTTCGGGTCGAGCTGACTTCGGTATGTAGGACTTGGCTTAGGTTCACGCGCAAACATCAGATGCAGGTCGAGGGTTGCAGAAATTCGACCGAGGGGACCGCGGAAGTCCACGAAACTGTAGGGACTATGATACGGCTCTTACACACCATAATGTTTATTTTCCATCCAATCTGTTCATAAGTTCACAGAGACCCGAATTAAGAGGAAAAACATATTTCATATTGATCTAAAACTTTTATGACCCCAAAAAGGGTTTCAATGGTAGACGTTCAATCCCCCAAGGCCTTTTGCAATGTGGTCTACTTGATTGTTAGATCTATCTTATTTTTTGTCTCAAGCCTTAAGACAAGCTCGTTACATGGATGGATGGTTTGGATATAACACATACCTCATGATCAGACCCACAGAACTTATTATCATGAATATAGAAAGAAGTTTTGTAATTTTTTATTAAATTTATTTATTTTCTTGCTGTCATGAATACAAAACTTGCTGTCATGATCACTCCCATCAAGTACTTGTCTTTGGGAATAGATTGGCTACTCCCCCTGCCACCAGCTCCGTGGTTGGTGATCGGTGCTCTGTGGGCCCACCATGATGTATGTGTTTCACCCATTCCATTCATCCATTTTTAAATATAATTTTATGTGTTGATCCAAAAAATGAGAGGAATCTAAATCTCAGGTGGACCACACCACATGAAAATAATAACGATTGGATATCCACCATTAAAATCCTCCCAAGGCCACTATACTATTTATTTGACATCCAATCTATTGGTTAGGTCATACAGTCCCAAATGAAGAGAAAAAACAAAGATCAGCTTGATCCAAAACTTTTATGGCCCCCAAAATATTTTTAATGGTTGACCATCATTCAACACTGTTTCTTGTAATGTGGTCCACTTGAGATTTGGATATACCTCATTTTTGGACTCATACCATAAAATGATCTGTAAAAATAGATGGACAACATGGATGAAACACATACATCATAGTGGGGCCCACATAGCATCGACCACCAGCCATTGGCTATTGTCAACGAGAGTAGCCAATCCGTTTCCCTTGCCATGCATATTAAGCAACCTTCACCTCCCTCTCTCTCTCTCCCCTCTCCCATCAAGTACTTGCCTTGCATATCAAGCAACCTTCACCTCTATATCTCTCTCTCTGCAACTCTCGTAAAACCCATGTGAGTTCTTTTCAACTCCCCCTTTTTCCATTTTCATATATATTTCTTATTTCTAAAAAATTACAAAAATCCCATTCCCTTTCTAATACCCAATACTAGTCTCTCTGTCTTTCTATCTCAAACGATATGCTCTTTCGTTTATATATATAATAAAATAAAATACATACCATGTAGGGCTTGGATTGGATTGGTCTAGATCGGATCGGATCCAAACAAATTAGATTTCAGATTGGTCTGGTCCAGAATGACATTGATCCGAGCCTGATCCGATAAACGGTTGGATCTGGCTGATCCTACCCAAATGCATCGATCCAGGCCGTCGTTTTGGTTCGAATAGGGTCGGATCTGGTCGGATCAGGTCAGAACCACCAGATCTGGTCAGACATGCCCAACTCTAACAGTACCTAAGAAAATTGCTGCATCAAGAAGCAATATAAGGGGTACTCTTATTTGTCATTCATGAGGAGATGCAGGTCATTATAAATTTAAATGCCTCACAACTGGGAGAACTCAATCCAATTCCGATTTGAACTTTACTGGAAAATACAAATCAATCGAAAAAATGATACCAATTGTCAAGAGCTCACCAAAGTACATGGCAAGAGGTAAGACACTTCTGTCTCCACCTGAAATGACTAAGAATATGAAGGAGCTACTAAGTTAGGTAGCTCAACTGAATTAGAGAATAAATGAATTAATGAAACAAGAAAAAGCGATTCAGCTACCCAACATACCAAAACAAGTTCAAAGCAAAGTAAAAACAACACCTTCAGGTAAACTTGGCACAAAATGGGTAGTGAAAGAAAAAAAATTGCCTAATAACTCACTCAAGTCCAAAAACTGGCAATAATACTAAGTGGCACTTGGATAGCGGGTACTTAAGACATGTCACAGGTGACAAAACTCTTCCCTCCAACTATTCAAATATTGATGAAGGGAAGGTCACCTTTGGTGATGGAAGCACCGCTAAGGTACTAGGGCATGGAATTATCGTTGGATTAGAGATGCTCAAAAATGAGAATGCTTTTTGTGTAGAAGGTCTGACACACAACTTTCTAAGCATTTCTCAAATATGTGACAACAAGCATGTGGTAACATTTTCCACACAAGAGTGCAAGATCTTGGACCTATCAGGAAAATTAATTATGAAAGGTCATTGCACTAATGATCAATGCTATGTCATTAGAGGTAATAGGAAGGATGATCCATGTGCCTGATAGTATGGGAGCACAAATAATGTGTCCAGGCTACAACATCTAAGCCTTGGACATATGTGTGTGAAATGATGTATTTTTATGATTATCCTGATATATCTGAGGTTTCTATACCTCAAAAATTCTTTTTGAATATGAACATAGAAAATGCTTATAATTTTGAGTTTCATAATATTTTATACAAATTTTGCTATGTATACAAACTATAAAAGAAATACTTTATGATATGCATCTCCGAGAGTCTATCGAAGTACACAGATTAATGCCATAATTTTCACTTCGATGAGTCAGTAGATGAATCGAATGACTCCTTGATGACATTGAGAAAAGTTCGATGACATCGAAGAACTCTCAAAATCAGAAGCATCGGTGCATGTGCACGATATCAGGCAGATCCAAAGGAATCACACCTATCAGCAGTTAAAAGAATCATCAAATATGTGGCTGAAACAACTACCTTTGGATTATGGTACCCATTCGAAACATCACCATCATTGTTGGATACTCTGATGCTGATTGGGCTGGAAATTTAGTTGATCGCAAATCAACTAGTGGTTGTTGTTTCTATATCAGAAATTGTTTGGTATCTTAGAAAAACAAGAAATAAAACTCGATATCCTGTCCACTACCGAGGACGAATACATCGCAACAGATAGTTATTTTGTACAACTCCTCTAGATGAAAATCAAGTTCAACATTCAAGGACTAAGCATATTAACATCCGACACCACTTTATCCGATAGCTTGTTGAAGACAAAATCATGTGTTAGATTCTGTGTTTATAAAAAGACAACTTGTTGACATCCTAACAAAGCTCTTGATGCAAATAGATTTGGTGACCTCCAAAAATGACCCAAACTGTCCAACGATTTCTCCCCAAACTCATGATAATTTTGATGTTATTGAATTGAGCTTCGATGGCATCGAACTGAGCTTCGTTGGCATTGAACTGAGCTTTAATAGGGTTAAAGGGGTCTTTAAGGGAATCGAGAATTGCACCCAATAGTCCATCAACCAAACTTGATTTTTCTAAAATTTTCGATATGATCAAGCCTCCTTCAATAGCATCGAACACTTTCTTCGATTGCATCAAAGCTGTGTTCGATGTCATCGAACTATCAAGTTCAATAATTCCTAATTTCTGCACTTTGCAATCTCAATTTTTGTAACACCTCGAACTTTTCAATACCCGGTATTGAAAGTTCTCGAGTGTCACCATGAAATTTAACTCATTATGTACATGCGTATGATACCAATCTAACTATCCTAACCGTACAACTATTCTCCAACATGAATCTGACCATTGGGAATAATCTTCATTCATAGATCTAGCCATCTGATCATTGATTTTAAGATAGGATAATCATATACCTAAGTATTCTCACTTTTCCATCATAACTGACCGTTCAATCAACTATTCACTGCTAGGTAAAGATATCTGACCGTCCACTCTGAGTTTAGACTACCTGAGTATAGTAAACTAGCTACTTGATCTCTGCATCTGCTTGTACACATATCGAATTGATATTCTGATCCATTCATCTTGTTCACCACCTATGAATATGCTTAACCCACCATCAAAACTACAATATGAGAAACTTACACAGGTGAATAAGTCACTTGAATCTAATGGTATACATGTTCTACCTCTTGATCACTCCAAAAACTCACTTGTGATTATCCGTTTACAAAACTGACCGTACACCCACTTACATACATGATTAAAATAGTAACCATCAAGTTTTTCTATTTTCAACATGTCATCTGACCATCCATTATATTGGTTGATTTATGTACATTCCCTTAGTTAGTTTAGGGAATAATTCCTTATTCTTTTTTAATATGAACATAGAAAATGCTTATAATTTTGAGTTTCACAATATTTTGTACAAATTTTGCTATGTATACAAACTATAAAGGAAATACTTTATGATATGCATCTCCAAGAGTCTATCAAAGTACACAGATTAATGCCATAGTTTTCACTTCAATGAGTCAGTCGATGAATCGAATGACTCCTCGATGACATCGAGAAAAGTTTGATGGCATCGAAGAACTCTCAGAATCAGAAGCGTCGGTGCATGTGCATGATATCAGGCAAATCCAAAGGAATTACACCTATCAGCAGTTAAAAGAATCATCAAATATGTGGCAATTAAAAGAATCATCAATCCTGTTCACTGCTAAGGCCGAATACATCGCAGTAAGCAGTTGTTGTGTACAACTTCTCTGGATGAAAATCAAGTTCAACATGGAAGGACTAAGCATATTGACATCTGACACCACTTTATCTGAGAGCTTGTTAAAGACAAAATCATTGTGTTGGATTACGTGTCTATAAAAAGACAACTTGCTGACATCCCAACAAAGCTCTTGATGCAAATAGATTTCGTGACCTCCAAAAATCTATTGGAATATGTGCAATTTGATAAAATGCATAGGAAAAATCAGCTAGATTGGCACATTTGAGAACTAAGGTTCTCTCTCTTTTTTTTGAAAAAGAGAACATAGAAGTTGTTTAGCTTTGGTTGAATGTACATGTGCAAAATAGGCATATTTCCTAGTACTAACCATTACCCATTATGTATGTCAAAGAACAGTAAAGTTTAAAAACTTTCAAAATTTTGACATATCCGATGACATTGAACTAGTCTCAATGTCATCGAAGTCGTCTGAAACCTGAATAGTCGCCGTGGGAGATGAAACGTTCAGACACTCTGGAATGTGAAACATTGTATATCAGGAAAGTACCTTCCAACGGTCATTGAACCTGAATGGTATCTCTGGGTATATGTGAAGTTCCTCATTTTGCACAGACATTTTTGTTTTTGTTTATGCCCATGGATGGGGAGAATGGTTGGAGATATTTTTTGGTTAGATGTGCCCATGGATGGGCTGGATGATATTTTTGTTTTGTTGGATGGTTTAAACACTGATTCACTACCTCGCTTAGGCAATTAGTTTGATTGCTCTTCTGAATTAATGATGATCTTTCTGGGCTTCATGTTCAATATCTATGAGAGTGAATGTTATCTGTAGAATGCTAAGCTAATTACCGTTTATCATATGCACTATGGAAACATGGGTTATTTTTGGAATGATGATTTTAGTGCCTAATATCCATATGCATATCTATGTCTATGATGTACTCTATGGAATGTTGATTGAATTCCTACCTATCTTATGCATTTTGGAATAATGCTTACCTGATATGAAATGCCAATTATGAATGATGATACCATGCTTTGCAATGATCCTTATATTCTACATGGCCCTCTATTACATTGGTTCACCTAGTTTCTTCAAGTTCAACTTCAGTCAATCTATCTGATATTGGTATATAGTAACCTTTTGCCAATAACTAATAAAAAGGGGGAGAACAAATCCCACCATCAAAACAATTATGCGTATGGTTTATATGCGTGGTGATACATGTGATAGGGGGAGCAACTGCAAAGAGATAGTACTTGAAAACTCTATGATTGTGTATGAACTCTGAATAGATCATTTGTAAAATTGTGTAAAGTTCATATACACACAATTTAGGATATTATTCTAGAAATCGTTCTAGGTGGTGTTTTGTTTTTGTCACGTAATTGACAAAGGGGGAGATTAAAAGTGCCCTGGTTTTCAATTCGCGTGTAAGTTGAGTCGGTAAGTCAGGTGAGCCTCATGTGAAGATTGTTCAAGCTATTGCCTCAACCAGATGTTTGCTCCTAGCGCATCACAGGTAAAACAAGCCTCACATCCCAAGTCCCAAAACACCCAAGTATATAATTCCTTAAAAGCCTTCGAACAACATAGGTGTTAAAAGTTTGAAAACCTTGTTTCAAAATGGAAAATTCTCTAAGTTTTCAGCTAAGTTCGATATCATCGATTCTTGTTCGATATAATCGAACACTCATTCTCGATGCATTGGACGGGTATCGATAAGATTGAATTGAGTCCTCTTTATCTCCAATAGCCATAAAGTATTCTGGACAAAATATTTGATCAATTGAAAGTACTCTCGATAACATCGAATTTCAATTATCGATGTTATCGAAGGACAGTCAATGATATAGAAAATCTCAAAGCTCTATCCAGCAAAGGCTTGGAAAATATTCTTGATATTGCTTGAGGAATCAAAAGACAATCGATATCATCAAATTTCAAATCTCGATCATATCGACACAGTGTCGATGACATCGAAATGGGACAAGTTGTGTCTAGCGAGTTTTTGAATGAAAATCATCTAAATGTTCAAAGATTCGAAACCCACATCAATGTCAATGAAATTCAAATCACGATGATATCGATATAGACTCGATGCGATCGAATCGAGACAAAACTATTCCAGCAAACTTGAATAGAAAAATCTTATGTGAATGATCGAGAAATCGATATTGTCTCGATATGATCATAATTCAAAAATCGATGAAATCGATATGGGATCGATATCATCGAATTGGGTCAAATAAGACCCTGCAAGCTTTCACAAATATTCCTTGAAAAGATCAATGTATTGAACCACTGACGATGAGATCGAAATTCAAAATTCGATATCATCGACGCATGTTTAATGACATCGATCTTCATTCCAAAAGTAATGGGTATGTGCTTCAGCTAAGTTCGCATCATCGAACCTGATTAGATGGAATCGAAAGTATATGTTTGATGACATCAAGTCAGGCCCAATGAGATTGAACTCAGTCAGACTTTGACATATTTATTACCATTGGGACTTTTGCCCTATATATAGGAAGCTTGCTCTTGGTTGCTTAAGGGAGAAAAATAGAGAGAGCTTTCAGAGAGTTATTGCATATCATCTTCCCCAAGCTCATTTTCTCATAAAAGTTCATCCCTCAACCCACTCTCATCATTGATATTTAATAAAGTGGATTGAGGAATGAACATCCCCATTCAAGGATCATCCAACTACCATCTTAATGGAAAATCATTGAGCTGAGATACCTTGAATGCTTGAAAGCTTGGAATCACTCCTCTAAAATAGAAAAATATTTAATAGAATAGGATTCTAATATAACCTTGACCCAACCCATCGTATCTATTAGAGCATCAGTGTTACAGATCAAGGAAGATGAAGAATCTTCATCATTAAAGGAGGAGATCTTCATCAATGTGCTTAACGAGGTTCATCTACATATCTATTAGTCATTAGAGTTCAGAGACCATGTCAATCATTCCTTGTGTAGGATTGGATCACAGGTGCATCTCACCCTTTCAAGTCCTCATAGGAGGCCTCTGATGGGAGTGTACATTTAGGTGTTGTGTGTTGACCCTTGCTCTTGTGTAGGGCATAAACTTAGGTCCTTTGTTTAAGTCCTTGACCTGTGTGGTCTAAAACTTGGGTGCTGTGTGTTAACCCTTGCTCTTGTGTAGGGCATAAACTTAGGTCCTTGACCTGTGTGGTCTAAAACCCAAGTTCCAGGTGTGGATCCTTTGCTCTTGTGTATGACATAAAATGTAGGTTCCTTGTGTGGATCCTTTGCTCTTGTGTAGAGTATAAAACCTAGGTTCCAGGTGTGGATCCTTTGCTCATGTGTAGGGCATAAAATTTAGGTGCTTCGTGTTGACCTTTGCTCTTGTGTAGGGCATAAACTTATGTCTTCTGTAGGCATGTTTTAGGTACCTTGTGTAGATCATAGAGTCAACCTTGTGTAGGTTGTAACGGTTTGAGGTGAACCTAATTTGAAACCTCTGTTAGTGAAATTTGGTACACTAATGGGATGAGTGTGTCCACCGGGAGTGGAGTAGGCACATAGCCAAACCACTATAATCGAATGTGGTTGGGATTGATATTTGCTTGATCTTTCATTATGTTTATTGTTGAATTTACATACAAGCATGCTAATATGAATCTTTGAATCTGAATCACATCTCACACACTTTCACACATTTCATCCATCATAGACTAATTGTGAAATCATGTTTAATATTGAGTAGCTTATGATTAGATCCTCTACTTGGCTTTGAAGCCTTTAAAGTTAAATTGAGGTTATCTTGATACTTGCACACTAGATCAAGATTAGGTTAATAGGATTTTAAATTGTCATAAAAGTTTACAAAGTCCTATTCACCCCCCTCTAGGACACTTTGACCTATTTCCACTTCAACTAAAGCGGTCCTTACCACAATTTCAATGCCCTACGAATGTTTTAACGGTGAGAATCATTCTTCCCATTGTTATGTGTGGTCCACTTGAGCTTTATATACTATTCATATCTTGGATCATGATTTGAAATGATCTCGCCAAATAGATGAACGGTGTATATATAATAAATACATCATTTTCAAGCCTATATGACTTTGATCTCCTTTGAACCGTTCGTATAACTTGAATCTTGAGGAGTGCAAGCGTGCACAACATGTATACACACCAACCAGGTCAATTGTAGAGGTGTACATGAGTCGAACCAAGTCGAGCTTGGCACAGCTCAACACGGCTTGACCAGTGACTGACCCCAGCTCAAACTTAACTCGGCTCGGTCCTCGAGCCTGACTGGCCAGCTCAGCTCAATTCGGTCAGCAACTCAAGCCAATTCGAGCCAAGATCGAGCCTGTGCGGCATTTTCACAAACACATGGAGTGCACTTTCAATTTCTTACTGTATGTAAAATAGCAACAGTTGTTTATAGGTATTTCATCAAACACCTCATTGGCAACTTCAAAATCAAGAACAGAGGTATTTGTTTTATATACATTCCTTCCTTGCCACCGGCCAACACTTCATTGAGTCATTTCATCAAACACTTGGTGAGAAACATCAATATCAAAGTAACCAAGTCACCAAACTGGCTCGATCCGAGTTAGATTTGAGTTAGGGTTCAATCCGAGTTAAGCTTGGGGAAGATTGAACCCATTTAAAAATTTTTTGACCTCAAAAAATCAGTTTGACTTGGCTCGAACTCAATTTTGAACCAAGTCAAATCGAGCATTTTCAAACTAAGCTAACTCGGTTTGTGTACAGCCCTAGTCTGCTAGTGTACCACACAAAACCAACCTAGATGCTATGTTGACATCACCAAGTTCTGTGGGTCCCATCATGATGTATGTGTTAATGCTTGATCTGAAAAATAAGATAGATCCAAAGATCGAGTGGAAAAAGAAGTGAGGGATTGAACGTATGTCATTGAAACCCTTTTAGAGTCACAAAAGTTTAGGATCAATATGATATTTGTTTTGCCTATTCATTCAGGTGTGTGTAACCTTATCCTTATGAACAAATTGGATGGAAAATAAACATTATGTTGGCCCCTATGAATGTTTTAACAGTAAGAATTAGTACTTAATGTTATTTGTGGTGTGGTCCACTTGAGCTTTAAATATGACTCATTTTTTGCTTCATGCTCTAAAATGATCTCTCCAAATGGATGATTGGTGTGGATATAATAAATACATCATTGTGGGGCCTATTTTAATCTCCTTTAAATCATTGTGCAACATTGAGGTCAAAGCTCAAGGAGCGCTAGTGCTCGTGTTAGAGAGACGTATTGTAAAGCCTCGAAATTCAAGGGCCGAGTAGGAACTTGGCTCCCAAATTCCCGGGTGCCACATACACCCTAACGAGCCTCATATGCAAATGTATGTAAATATCTTGTGGGCAATGGAGAATTTAACCAAGCATAGAGCAACAATATATTATACAAAAATGTCAAGTACTACTAATCATGTAAATATCCAAACATAAGTCCAAATATCCAAAATAATATCCAATCAAGGATCTAGTCCCATCCATACATATAACCCAAAATAACTAGGGCCCTGGCCCAATCCCGCGATCTCCAAACCTAAACTAGGAAGACCCGCCGAAGGTCTGGAAGTACGCTCGCTCCTCCTCGTTATCCACATTGGCATTGTCCAGCGCATCTTGCTCCATCATCCCTGCATCTATGACAAGTTTGGTTAGTGTTTTAAAACACCTTCCCAGAGTGGGAGTGAGTAGCTAACTCAGTGGTACCATTAACAATAAGTTACACAAATTATCATACACAAGAGTTAATTTAGTAAGAAGCATATATTCATAAAACCCTAAATACTTTGGTTAATACAAATGCATGATTAATGATATGATGCATGCCTCTCACATTAACACTCCCTCTTGCGACACCATCTAATGTTCATGAACCAACACTCCCACAAGCGACCAGGACTGCCAAATCACAAAAGTAACCAAAGCATGTAGTGCACATGTTAGCCAAGTTGATTAATTAGGTTTATTCATCCAGCAGGTTGGGGAAACCGAGATACCCCAACGGAACATTGCCCTAATCCGATTGCACGGCTCTAATGGTCATGGCCGTATGACTCTCACGATCCTTAGCCCTTATGGTTCGTCGTTCCGATAAATCTTAAGCTCATACGAAAATAGTTAGGACTTCAGAGTCTTGCTTGCGATCACTATGGGGAGTCGTCACCCTAGCATAGACTGACAGCACAAGCAGTGTCCCATACCACCATCCTTGGCTCACGAGTCTTTGGTGCTCACTGTTCACTACGGGGAGGCTCATCACCCCAGCTTAGGTCGACAATTCGACCATAGTGTCCCATACCACCATCCCCAGCTCATGAGTCTTGTGGGCCGCAAATCATGGTTATCAGTGGGCATAAAGGTTACGGGGTGCCTCAGGTTCAAGCAGGTGTGTATAATCATGGTTAACATACAAGGATGACTAACTAGTGGACTAATCTACTCTCACGAGACAAACCACGTACTGTACGGCCTGAGAACAATGTCTTATGTTGTTGAGGCATAAAAAGAAGAAGGACAAAGATCAAAGATTAAGAAAGTAGAAGATAGAAGAAAAATGAGAAAGAATATAATTTTATGAAATTGTGCGAGCTGCACAAAAGATATATTAGTTGTGCAAACTGTGCAAAAGATTTATTGGTTGTGCGATCTGCACAAATGATCTTGTTGGTTGTGCGAACTACGTAAAGGGATAAAGGTGTTGTTTTAAATGAACGGTCAGATCTGATGCAAGGTGGGCCCCATGGCACAAAGATCGAGGGTTCACACGTGTGAAGGCCTATAATACCTCACTTCCCCTCTCATTTGTTGGTTGGAAGATTATGGGAAGAAAATTAGAGCTCCAAAAGAGATTGAAGGTGGGGAAGAGAAAAACACAAGGTTTTGCATGGGTCTATGCAAGCCATATTGGTTGTGCGGCCCGCACAACTGAGATGTTATATAGCCAGTAAGGGTTGGGGCTGATATGCTGTCGAAATTATTAATCTTAGCTTTCAGCATCTCCAGTTCTCCTTTTGCACAAGAACATAAGCTCAAGAGAGGGAGATCAGATGATCAAACCTACACAATATTCCTCTTAAAGAGATAATCAAAGCACAAGTTGAAATGTTACCGAATTTGATATTCAGATTCGACATATGAACTTTATCAATTTCTGTGTTTTAAATAATCTATCTTAGAATCAAGGGATATTCGAGGATGTAAATGGGCTCAATATTAATAATACAATGATTGTTCTTCATACACTCTCTTTGTTATATTTTAATAAGAAATCTCCCAAATTGAATGCATTTGTTTCTTGTTCGAAACAAAATGGTGACTCTACTGTGCGTCTATCTTATTTAGTGTTAACATTGAGAAGGTTACAGGACCTTCATTGTAGTTTGACATCTTTCTGATGCCAAAATGGTGACTCTCAGTGGGAATATCCCCCCCCTTCATCTCTCAGATAGGTTACTTCATCATTCAAATAATAATTACAATTTTATGTTTTCTACTAAAGGTAAGAAGATAAAATCGCAACTTACAATCAATAGAAAATTCAGCAAAGAAAATGAATTTCTATTTCATTATGACGGGGTTCGTCGTGGAGTATGTAGTAAGCCAATCATCGAATCGTAAAGTTCAATCTCCTGCAAGTAAAGGTGACAAACCTCCAGTGTTGGCTGGTGTTATATTTGCTTCGCCCATAGCACAAGAAAGCGATCAAGACTGGATTATCGTTACATCCCTAAAAACAAGGGTCCGAAATGTAGTGACAGCCAGAATAAACTTACCTGTATGAAGAATCAGAGGACCAATAATGCAAAATGCAGCTAAGAAAAATCCCAAATTAGCTCCTCCCACGTTATACCCAGGGAAATCCATTTCTCTGCTAACATTGTACAATTTCTCGGCCCTGCCTTCTATGGGAATTCAACAGACAAGGGAACAGAAGGGTAAAGCACTGTTTGTAAGCTCGCCAACTCCAATATCGCTCCAGTCAGCCGACTTCTATGGAAGTAGTGGAAAGTCCAATGAAACTCCTCTTTTCGTAACCCCCATTACCTTGATATATTAATACTCTACCCCAACTGCATCTTCATTAGGAAGTGAAGAAGCAACCGTACATATGGCCAGGACAAGTCAGGACCCCCGCTAACTGCTGAAGATCATATGGTCGAGATGGCTCAAATGCAGAGAACATTAACGAAAGAATGTAGAAATCTCCGAGAAGCTTTGGCAACTCTCACACATAATGTGGCCCAGATAGCAGTTCCTCCAATGCTGGGTAACATAAATGAATAAGAACTAAAGCACGAAGATCCCCAACCACCAAGAGCAGGATCATTCGGATCCGCCCCCACAGCGAGAGCGATAACCCAAGAAGAAATAAGACAGGTGGTCGCAAAAGCTGTTAGAACCAAAAAAGAACGTGAGAATGCTGGAAGATTCAGATACTGAACTCCATACTCGAGAGAGGTGGAGGATATTCCCTTTCCAGTCAATTTCAAACATCCTTATTTTTAAAAGTTCAATGGAGATGGATCACCGGAGGAAATCTCATGCACTTCATCACAAGCATGGGGAACTTTTATACAGTACTACAATATTACCTTCGACTGTTTAGGTCTTCTTTAACTGGTAAAGCATTTAAATGGTACTCCAGCCTAGCATCAAGATCGATGCGAACCTAGGAACAGATGCAGGATGCATTTATGTCCAACTTCTTTTCATCAGAACACGATGCTAGTGTTGTGGAATTGGCTTCGGTTAGACAAAGAGAGAACGAACCAGTTGAGAAATTGATCGACAAGTGGAAGACTTTGGGGGCTTCATGTAAACAGTTACTAGAAGAGAAGGATCAAGTAAATATGTGTTCGAATTCCATGGAGCCGGGAATTGCTTTTGGACTCACAAGTGCTAACAGAAAAACCTTTTGAGAATTAGCGACAAAAACGCATGCTTTGGAATTGATGGCTAGGACGATGCCGACATTTCAAACTAGAGAAAATAGAAGAGGATCGAATAGATTACTAATAAATATTGTTGCTCAACAAAGAAAAAAGAATATTTTCTATAACAAACGAGAAACAAGAAAGAGAGAAGATATGGATCGGTATAAAGATCGAATAAATGATAAGCGAACTCGATCGAACATTTATCATATAGAGTATGATTTTGAAAAAGAAGACGGCATACCAATGATGGAACAGTTGTTGGCTTACAGGACTATTCAATTAGCTCAGCCAAGGCGTCCAGAAGAAGTTGAAATGACCAAGGATAAGAGATATTGCCGTTATCATCATTACGTTCGACATCCAATAGAAAATTGCTTTATGTTAAAAGATATGTTGCAGAGAATAAAGTAAGGTGAGATAGTAATGGAAAAGGATGAGAAGTGATGCAAGAAAATGACTGTGAATGCAACATTTGTAGGAAATCCATTGAAGATCGAAAAAGAAAAAGGGAAGGTTGTTGCAACAAGAGAATGGCCAGCAGCGATGGATTCGTTCTGTAGTTCTTGTTGTGATTCACAATTTGTTGAATTATCCTCTAGATAAGTCAGTCATGGTTTAGCTTTTATTCGCCAAAGAGAGGATGAACTGGTTGGACAATTCATTATTCAATGGAGAATCCTAGGGGTATCACATTTGCGATTGGTGAAAGAATAAAAGGAACAAGTTAAGTTATGCATGGAATGCATGGGCCAAGTATTGCTTTAAGTCTCGCGGGTTCAGATATACAGACATTTTAAGATTTGATCAAAGAAAGGATTATTACAAGAGTCTCTGACTTTTGTATAAACCACTTATTCTGAATCTTAGGAGAAATTCAACCAATACGATTGAAGGAGAAAGAAAAATGAAAGATCAATAAGATGGGCAAGAAAGATCTAATAAAAAAAACATGGATGAACATATAGACAAGAAAATGAAGAAAGAATTTGTACAGCCCAAGGCTCATAAGAAATATTTATTTGGAGAAGATGATATGCTTCCTATGCTGAATAGATTGTTAGCAGCTGAAAAGATCGTACTGCCCGGCCAAAACATCCAAGTGAAATGAAGAAAATGAGTGAAGGTGATTATTATTACTACCATCGTTTCCTCGAACATTGAATAGAAAATTGTTTCAACTTGAAGAACAAGTTGCAGAAGATGGTTGATAAAGGTGAAATTTCTATAAGGAAAGTATATGAAATAAAAGAGAAGATAAGAGCGCACATGCCTGATTAGTTCGAGACTGGGGGCAATATTAATCTTGGGCAAACAGTATGAGGTGATGTGGTATGATTTTGATTACGAAGATTCTCAAAGCAATGCTTCCTAATCAAAAGGGGGCATGACAAGTAGAAAGATCAACGGCTTCATAAGACAAAGTCATGTATTCCTTTTCATATGAATGAATAAAAGGTGCAAATTTTCAAGCAAGGCTACTCAAAATATATTAATTATATCAAGATTGAAAGCATTGAGATTGCTGTCAAGCATTGATGATTATTGTCAAGTGTTGATGATGCATGTCAAGCGTTGATGATTGCCATTGATGTAGTTGATCTTCGTCAAATTCGCCGAACGCCGATGATTTTCATCAAAATTGTCAAGTGTCGATGATTATCGTAAAAATTAGCAACTATCGCTGTCGTCATCGATCACTCATACAAATTCATTTCATCAAAATTGCTATCATCGCCAATCTGATACATTATCTCAAACATAATATGAGTGTTCTCAGAACATTATCAGCAGTGGCGAAATATCAATTCTTGATTCATCATTTTTGGCAGTGGGATAAAACTATATGGCCAACCACATATAAAGTTGACGACAACGATGGTAGCTTGTCATTTAAGGCAGCCTAGCCAAGCCCTCAATGGCCAACTACACATAAGAACTATCATCATCGGCGCTATATATATATGTTATTCAGGCAGCAGTGTGGAGCTAGATACCCTAAAAAGCCCGTATAGGCCACATCACATGCATACCCATGCGGGCAGCGGATGGAGCCAATGACTAAAAGTCTCTAACGGCTAGTCACGCATGAGACCAGTGCCGCCTGTAGAGGTTCTGACAGAGTCAGGGGGAAGCATGAAAATACCCTCCCGAAAATGGGTCCGACCTTATAGGTGAAGAAAAAGTGGGCTGCAGTGTGTGCTTTAAGCCAACCATGCATAAGACCCCCTAAATTCCTGGTTTGATTCCAGTAGTAACTCGTGAGGAAGTAATTTTAACCTACTCATTGATGAACTAGCAACCTTAGATTTAGTACTCAATGGTAGCACTTGTGGCCCTCGTGAACTCTAGAGAGTTACTGTGGCCAGCCCTATGCGTAAATCCCACCGAGTTCACGCCCCGGTAGCTTCATTGGGCCCCTCTGATGGATCACGGTTTGTGAACTCCCCATCAGCGATAAGTCCCGTGAATTGTAGAGAGTTACAGTGACCATTCATGTAAGACATGACTCCCGCATGAGTCTAAGAAATTGTTTGCTCCACTACTCAAAAGCTTAAACTGTGTGTGATTATCTGACTAAATTGAAATCTAGTCTCGCCTATCAAAACAAAAATCATATAGGAAATCCCATACTAACAATCATAATATATTGATGTTTTTATCTCAGCACTTCATTAAATGTTATGATTAAACAATTGCATAAATGAACATGCTTGAAATGAATCATGATTTGGAAATTTATTAAGAGGCAAACTATCTCAGAATATCACTATGTCTTCATTGATATATGCTGAAAATCAAAAGAAGCTGCATGTTCTAAAAAACAGACAAAACAAAACAAATAAAATAAATTCTTTACAGCTCATCTGTAATCCCTAATGTTCTCAGATATTTCTGCAAATCTTCCTTCAACTGAATTTGACCTGCGATGTGTTTTGACTTTTCTTCAAGAATAATTTTTGCCTGATCAGGAATTCCATCTAACTTTCTCTCCAAAAATGCGATTATATCTTCACTTTTGACTAATTCATATTTCTCAGCATCAGCAGATTGAATATTAATTTGCATCTTCTCTTCGATCTCCTTCATAGTTGATTCTTCCGTATGATCCTTCAACTTCAGTTGCAAGATTTCTTCCCTCAGGAGAGCTATGTGATTTTGAATGGTCGTTCCGTTGTCAGCACAAGCCTTCAACTATCCCTGGAGAGTTGACTGTTCTTGATCGAACTTAGAAATAGTAAAAATGATAAGGGAAGCCTTCTCTTTGGAAAGAGCTAGTTGTTTACCATATTCTAATATTTTAGGAGCCATAGTGATATTTTTTGCCGATGCCAAAGAAATTATTGAATCATGAAATTTGAGAAGAGAGTCACGTAGGATGGAAATATTAATCTTCGCCATCCTTGTAGTACTTTCCAGGATTTCAATAGCAATGTCTAGATCCGACCACTACTTGGAATCTTTGAAAATATGAACTATCGCTGACATAGGATTCCTCATCAAAAGCTGTTTATGTGCAGGAACCTTCTTAAAAGATAATAAATCAGACATAGTAGCTACGGAGTCGGAACTTGCTGCATCGCTGTGAGGAGGAGTTCCTGTAATATAAAGAGAAAAAGAAATTAAAATAATGATAACAAGGCTAGGGGATGCAGAAATTTTGATAAAGAAAATGATATATATATATATATATATATATACCTGTTGCAGAAGTATGAGCAACAGGAGGTTGAATTTCCTGAACAGAAGAAGGGCTGACTCCCAACATATCAACAAAGGAAGGCGCTCTGGCCTCCGTGCTCAAATACCTAGTAGTCGGAGTTGGTAGATCAGTGGTCTCTACTGGAAAAATGAGACCACGAGCTACCGCCTTTAGGGCTACCAAAGGAGTCAAAGGGACCCTCAGTGAAACCACTGGTGCGGTCAAAGGAAGATCTGCAAGGAGTGTATCACCCATCCTAGTATTAACAATATGAACACCTAAAATAAAATATAATAATAATAATGAGATAACTATTACAAATATATATATATATATATATAAGATTGTAAAAAAAAAAAAGGAAAGAAAATTCCTTACTTGGCGAATATCCATATTCTCTGTAATCTAGAGATTCATCTTCTTCCTCTTCTATCACTGCAGTAGTCTTCACGGGAATATTAGTATCAGGAAGAGCTTCAGAAGTTGATGGAAGATGTCCTTCGTCAATAAAAGTACCTTCTATAATGACATCTTCCTCGCCATCGATGTCAACCTCTCCCTCCTCAAAGTCATCATTTTCATCATCTTCAGCATCTTTATACTCAGTAGATTTGGTGCCTTCAGATGAAGAGGTTGAACTTGCATCCTCTGAGTCTTCTTAATCTACTTATTCGATCATAACTTGCTTCCCTTTAGAGGGAGAGGCCCGACTACCTCCTGGTTGAGAATCTTTATTAACTGGGACCGAAGAAGATGGAGAAAGCCAGCTACCCCCTCCTTGAGGAGAAGGGGAAGAAGCTTAAGAGAGTGTCTGAGACCTTGTCATCAGAGAAGACGGACTAGGGTGAGCAGTTTGAGGAGTAGGAGAAGGGACTGGTTGATCTTGAGGTTCAACAACATTTTCTTGAACCGGAGAAGAAGCTTCTTTCACCTCCCTAGTCATTCTCTCAGAACGATCTCGTGGGATCTTCTCAAAGTCCCTGATGACCCCATAAGCTATCCACCCTTCTAAAGTGTTAGGTTGTTTTCGCTCATGAATGGGATCATTTGTTAATATCCTTACACAGAGCTGACCAGGAAAGGGGGCATGACTTGTTTCCGGTATAAAGCCTATCCCTTCTTCGAACTTATGGCCTTTGAACCTTGGCGGCAGAATCCAAATAGGTTCAGTCATAGGTAGGCATTTGTTCACCGAATATGACTGATGAAACCACCATCTCATGTGGCTATATGAGGCATAAGGGATGCGATTGCAGCCCAAGATAATGAAAGAAGATTCGACGCAACCGCCTAAAAGCTGCTTCCATACCATAGCCCAATTATAAGGGCCTGTCCCATAACTTCGCATTCCCTGGTCAACAACCCACATTCCTCTCGAATGGTTTGGTCGAAACCAATTGATGAGCAAAGCGGCTCAAGAAGTATGGCTCTCTCCAAAACTCTACTCCCTCTCTCAATGGGAGACTGCAGGATCAAATCGATAGGTAAAATGCCCTTTCCCCTGAAGTGAGTGATCCAGTATGTATTTTATTCGTATTCTCTGTGTTGTGATACAAGCAAAAATGGAAGTAGTTGATGTTATCATCAGAAGAAATTACATCAATGACCTAAACGTAAGATCTTTTCGCCATAACTCTCTTCTGGAAAAACCAGAGTGGAATATGGGACGGGTGAATATAAGCCTTCTCAGAAACTTCAAAAGTCCATGGAAAGTGTACATTGAGCCAGCTAGTGAAGTAATGTCAGGGAGAGTAAGTGGATGAAGAGCCGATAAAAGGACTTTTGACATGCAAAGCAATCTCTCCAAAAGCCCTATAAATTGAACATAGGACTGGAGGAGCGAGAGAATATTTAAACCTTCAGCCATTACACCAGCGACAATAAACACCGTGGGGCGAATAGCATCTACCCACTTCGAGCTGGGCATGCCCACTACACTCAGCCAATACATGAGAAACGCCACAAGTTCCCCATCAAGAGTATACTCTGGGCAATTTTTTATATTTTCGCGAAGATCCTCCAATTCTCGCGAACGGTTACCATTAAACCTAGCTAAAGAAGAAAAGATGGATAATGAGATGTATTAGGATACAATAAGAAATTGATAGTCCGCAAGAAAGAGAAATTACCAGAGAGCTCTACTGAAATGCATAAGCCATTGTAAGGGGGAAACTTGTGAATGTTTGGGAATTTGGATATCTCTTTAAAAAGTTCAGCAGTCATTTCTAAGATAAAAGCAATGCGGCCTGGTGAGGAGATAAAGTCAGTTCTTCATTTGTTAGCACAAGCTAATCATATAATTTTCTGGTTATTGGAAGACCAGCGATTTGATAAAGATCCCAAAGCGTGATACTCATCTCACCCGCAGGAAGATGGAAGGAGTTGGTTGTGGGGCACCAACAATTAAGGAAGCCTTTCAGAATGGTGGGCTCCTTATAGAAATGTTGCGATGTAGCTTCTATCACATTATAAAGATCAATCTTGACCAAGATTTTCGAATGCTTGGCAAAAATCGTTGCTACCCATCTAGGATAGTAGTCGCGAGAAGTCAGGATGACTCTCGTCCTGAATTCTTCCAGACTCCAGATCGATTGACGTTCTCTGAAACGTTGTTGAAGTGTCTCGTAAAAATGAGTTGGGAATAGATTTTGCAGATTATGAGAAGGTGTGAGGAAGATCATCTGGTGAACATCGCCAATCTATTGCCTTGGCTTCTTCGGCAACAAGATGCCTTCAAAAATTCTGGGTTCCCTCGATGACCAGGATTTTGTGAAGGCCAGTTTCTCTCTGTCCATTTGATCTGTTGGCTCACAGTTGAGGATAGACTGATGGCGGTGAAGGCTCAGTGGGATCACTACCATGCCTTACTTATAAGGGTTATTAAATTTCATAATACCCTCAATGACTCTAATCCCTTCCCAGGATTCTGGAGTTTCTTTTTATTGTGTTCCCTAATTTTCTCCTGGAATTCTTTAGCTTTGTTATGATGAGTTTTCTTCAACTTAGATGGTAGGGGAGTGCCTTCTCTCATCGGTGGCTTTTGGCTCATCGTCGACAAATGAGTCATCATTTTTAGCCACTCATCCCAGTTAAAATCTCAACCATGTCTCGGTGGTCATTCAATCTCACCAATGGAGATTGCCCTGTGGATAGGAGAAGGCAGTGTAGTAATCCGATCAGTGAAATCGAAGGTAAGAAGCATGGGTTCCTTTATATAAGCAGGGTGTTTACTAGTGGTTTTGAAATGTTTACGTAATGGTTGGGTCAGAGATGGTGATGGTTCAGTGGCTTGAGAAGATGAGGGATTTGGCAGTTCTTGGTGAGAAGGTTGTGCAATGGAAGGTTCGATGGGACGGAAAGTCCTCTTAGTGCGGGCCATGGTAAAAGGGTTGAAGTTCTAGGTAAAAGTTAGTCTGGGAATTTTTGAAGAAAAGTTCATTGCGCTGGTCATGCAAGCGAAGTCAATTGCGCGGAGTCACGCAAATGCCTCAGTGCCTTGCACAAACAGAAAGTCCGTTGCATGGATCGTGCAGACGAAATCGATTGCACAGGGAGACAATGAATAAGCAGGGCTTCGCTAGAACGAGAAACTGAGGAATGAAGGGAGAATTTCAATATTTATAGGGAATAAAGCCTAAGTACAGTGCTCGGGCACCTGTGGTGTGAGCCGTGCAAATGATTGCAAGAAATAAAAGGAAGGAAATTAATCCTGATTCTTTGATTCTAAAGAACAAAGAAAGGATCAAGGGGGCGGCATAAAAAGAAGAAGGACAAAGATTAAAGATCAAGAAAGTAGTAGATAGAAGAAAATTGAGAAAGAATATCATTTTATGAAATTGCGCGAGCCACACAAAAGACATATTAGTTACGCGAACCATGCAAAAGATTTATTGGTTACATGATCCGTGCAAATGATCTTGTTGGTTGCGCGAACCATGCAAAGGGATAAAGTTGTTGTTTTGAATGAATGGTCAGATCTGATGCAAGGTGGGCCCCATGGCACAAAGATCAAGGGTTCACATGTGTGAAGGCCTATAAATACCCCACTCCCCCTCTCATTTGTTGGTTGGAAGATTTTGGGAAGAAGATCATAGTTTCAGAAGAGATTGAAGGTAGGGGAAGAGAAGAACACAAGGGTTTGAGTGGGTCCGTGCAAACCATATTGGTTACGCAGCCTGCGCAACTGAGCTGCTATACAGCTAATAAGGGTTGGGGCTGATATGCTGCTGAAATTATTAATATTAACTTTCAACATCTCTAGTTCTCCTTTTGCACAAGAACATAAGCTTAAGAGAGTGAGATTAGATGATCAAACCCGCACAATATTCCTCTTAAAGAGATGATCAAAGCACAAGTCAAAATGCTGTCGAATTTGATATTCAGATTCAACATCTGAACTTTGTCAATTTCTGTGTTTTAAATAATCTATCTTAGAATCAAGGGATGTTCGAGGATGTAAATGGACTCAATATTAATAATACAACGATTGTTCTTCATACACTCTCTCTATTATATTTTAATAAGATAATCTCCTAAATCGAATGCATTTGTTTCTTGTTTGAAACACATGTAGTCCAATTACGACCTACACTTCGCGGTTCGACTAGTCGGGCCAAACTTGCCCGTGGGCTGGCTAAACGGAAAGGTTGCCCAAAAGGAGTTTCAGTTGGTTGGCCGATCCACAAGGGACATGTGCGCAAATATATATATATATATAGCATGAAATTAACAATTTCCAAGAGTTGTTCCAGCAAACAAATAATATGTTCTGAATCCCGACGACATGGACAACAATACTCTAAGTCCCACAGAAATTTGCATGTGACAAATCAATCCTATGAGATTAGCAGCAATGGAGATTAAGTTCAACATGTTCAGCAGTTCATCAAAATGGACAGCCATACACCCAATTCACATTAATTCCATTTCATGTACTATCATGTAACATGCAAATCAACAACAACATACCCATCAACAACCAATCATATGACCTATAAATTAGCAACCATCATGTAGCATACAATCATCAATCAACATGTGAAATACAAATAAGCAATCATCGTGTAGCATTCCAATCAGCCACATTTGGGGAATTATACTCAAATTTCCTAAAATCTAACTGACAAATCAGCAATCCACACGTCAAGAGGTCCTTGGGACCTAATTCCCTTTCCCAATTTTAGGGAAATCCTACGTATATGTTCTAAATCAAGCAATACCTGAAATTCAGCAACATATATAGACATACATCACCAAATCTGCTATAATCTACACTAGGCATGATAATCAGCCACCTAAAGGTACTGGTCTGCACCTATTATCGACCGGAAGCTCTTGCGGTCGCTCTAACATCGTCGAGTCCACAAACTTGACGTGTTGGGACCCTATGTCACATGAATTTCATGGTGAGGCGTATTCATGTGGTTTATAGCTAGGGAGAGATGGATGGGTGTTCAGATTTTACCCTAGGATTAGACGTACCTCGTCCCTATGGCGATCGAGTCGAGATTCCTGACAATGTGGAGGTGAATGTGTAGGGAATTTCAGTTCCCAAGCACAACATGCACCCACACACCACTCTCTCCCTCTCTTTCTCTCTCCTCTCTCCTCTCTCCCTCTCTCAGCTGCTAAATTTCTGTGGGAGTGAGTGAGAGAGGGTTTAAAGGTTTTATACCCTGAAATTTGATCTGTTGGCCCTAGGTTCTGTTAATTGCTTCAAACGGCCTTGTGGTACCCATTTCTGGCTATTGGGACTGCCCTAATGGCCCCCCTAACCCATCTAGTTCATGGGATAGGTGCCCCATGGCCCGATAAAGGGCTGGGTAAAGTTTGATGGTAAACGGATGCGAGGTTATATTGCAATGGTCCATTTTGCGATCAACGGTCACCGATTCTCGATCTGGGATCAGATTTTATGGACGAGTGCAGGAAATATCTTTAGCCTTTGGTGTGAGTTTGGAAGAAATCTAACGGTTGAAATGCCTCAATTCACTGTCCCAGGCAATGGGCCCATTTGTTTTAAAATTCCAGATTTTATTTCAAAGCTAGGGCGACTTGCACTCTACAAGTGTCGACTGGACGACGCGATTCGTTCATTTCTGGGTATCGTCAGAGTCTGTCGTCCACGATGGATCACAAGCCCAATGAGGCCCATGGCCTCCCAAAGTTTTGGAATTTTCTGTCCTTCCTTGGGCGGTGCATGGCTCATACATGCAGTCACCAAATACAATTGGGTTGACCGGCTCTACGACCCATGTTCGGCCCGAACGCAATTTGATTCAATCGCATAAGTGGCCTAATCTGGATTAATTTATCAGTAATAAATCCACATGTACGATCGAATCGTATGGTCCTGTGTCAATTCACACGTGGACGCCTCAAGACATTGTTCTGATTGGGCCCAGTGTTACACATATTGACCCCAACAAGGTCGATGGTGTGTGTTACAATAATCGTTCCAAGCAGGGAAGCGAATTGCATAGTGAGTAACTCACTACGCTTAGTGTACTGAGTAAACTTTGTGAGCTCCACCATAATTTATGTATTTTATCTACTCCGTCCATTCATTTTACTAGATAATTTTATGGCTTGAGCCCAAAAATGAAGCATATACAATGTTTAAATGGACCACACCATAGGAAACAATTGAATTGAATGTTTACCATTGAAGTCTTAAGGGAAACAACTTCTAATTTTAAATTCTCATTTACAGTTTTGAGATTTTGAATTTCAAAAATTTTCAAACCTAAATCTAGTTTGGTTTTCTCAAAACAATTAGAAAAATGAGATTTTTCCAAAACTGATTTTTCAAGTTCTAATTTCAGATTACAAAGTTTTCTTTTTAAATTTTCAGTTTAAAGGGAATCTTATAGCTTTCTTTATATAGGGCATCATAAACGATTTTAAGATCTTCATTTTCATAATCACTTCTAGGGGTTTCATAGTCAAAAGTTTTACATTCATCTGAGGAAGTGATTCCAGCTATGGTCATGAAGGCCTTTTGATCTTTCTTAGTTTCTTGGTATGATTCATTAGTTTCTGAATTGGATTCGGATTCTGATGATTCATCCCCAGTGGCAATCATGCCTCTTCTTTTGGATTTATCCTTCTTAGGACATTTTGAAGGAACGTGCCCAAATTTAGAATAGTTGAAGCATTAGGTATCTTTAGATTTTGATTTCTAAACATTTGAGTTTCCTTTTCTTTTGCCAAAAGGTTTTTAAAAATCTGATTGATTTTTATTTTTGAAAATTTTATAAAACTTTTTAGTCAACATAGCCATATCATCTTCATTCTCATCATTTTCAAAATCTATGTCTTTAGATTTAGATTTAGAAGATTTAAGGGCTATGGACTTGTTTTTAGGAGCTTTGAAATTCAACTCATAGGTTTGTAGAGATCCAACTAATTCCTTTACCTTCATAACATCAGTATCCCTCAATTCTTGAATCGCAGTGACTTTAGAATTGAACATGTTAGGAAGTGATCTTAGTATTTTTACGTACACCATGCTTTCAGGGACTTTTTCTCCAAGACCCCACATAGAGTTAAAATTGTCATTTAGTTTCTTATAGAAATCCATGAATGATTCATTTTCTTCCGTAAAGATTTCCTCAAACTTCGATGTGAGGATTTGAATCTTAGACTTTTTGACAATGTTAGTCCCTTTATGTGTCATTTCGAGAATATCACATGCTTGTTTTATTGTATCACAAGAAATGATTCTTTTGAATTCATCCGGTGATAGAGCACAAGTAATAGCATTAAGGGCTTTTGCATTCGCACTATTTTCACTTTTCTGAATTGTCATCTAAAAAGTATAAGTAATTTCTTTCATGGACGTGGTTCCATTCAGCCACTACTTCCATCATTGGAGGGATCCATTGGGTCATGGTGGTTTGCCACACACTTTCATAAATGGACTTGAGGAAAATCATCATCCTTGAGAGGTGGCCTGGAAATAGATGGACTATCAAAATTTAACATTCCAATAGCTCTGGATCTAGCTCTAGGATGTTAATCCCACAAAAGCAACCTCACGCTGATACCACTTGAAAACACGAGGTATAGAAGTCCTAGAGGGGGGTGAATAAGATAATGTAAAATATTTCGATACAATGTGGAATAATAAAATAATTATACGTATTGAATTCTTAATATCAAATAGTTCGTAAGACAACCTTCACCTAAAAGATTTAGGCAGGACAACCTTATTTCATGACATCTTTGAAATCAAAATATCAAACTTAGTAAGAGTAGATCAATAATAAGGAAAGCATATAAAGAATTAAAACAATTACCATAATGCACTAAAGAGTTATAGTGGTTCGGTGCTTAAACTCACACCTACTTCACTCTTAAAAGTTACTACCCTCGTAATTTTGGCCTTTACTATTTCAAGGTTTTCACAGGATCACCTTAACTAACTTATACTGTTCTTGTGATTTTCATGGGCTATCACAACAAAACCCACTTTGTGATTTTCATAGGATCACCACAAAACAACCCATTGAGATTTTCGGGCTATCTCAGAAAAACCCAAGATGAAATGAATATAAATACATATTTATCTTCAAAGGGTGACTTGAAGACGTTACTGTAGTTTGATTGCAACGATCTTCTTTCTTAGGATATTGATGAAGTTGTGTATGAGTTTAACCCAAAAAGAATATAGGGATCAAATGTGTTTTCAATATTTAAAAACAAAACCCTAATTGCTGTAAATTCTATTCTTTAAATCTCAGGTGGAGTTTAGATAACTCTCTTAAAAACAATTAAATCTAACTTGAGAAAGAGAATAAAATAAGCTAATAGAATATTAGAATTACTACACAAATAGCTTAAGGAGGGTCTGGCTTTCTCTCTAATTTTGAGGAGGTTTCTCACAAATTTTTGTGTAATCAGTGAATGAGAGAAGACCTCTACTTATAACCAAAGGACTTGGAAATTCAACTGGCCCGATTGTCGATTCGGCTAGCCGAATTCCAACGACTGCATTCCAATGGCACTCGAATTTCGTGGGATAAGATCTTTCAAAAATTCGGTTAGCCTAAGCCAAAATTCGATTGGTCGAACCCTCAATTTGGCTGGTTGAATCTCCTTGAGATCCGAAATTATTATACATTGGAAACTTAACTGAACATATTCGGGCTAGTCGAGTGGACGGGTTCGGCTGGCCGAACCCAAGGTTGGGCTGGGCAAACTTTCCACGGAAAATCTTTGTTTAGCTATAAACTTGCCCAAATAGTATTAGGTTAGCCGAACCAAAGGTCAGGTTGGCTTAACACTAGAATATTTAACTTATAATCATATGATATTGTGATGTTATGTGCAATACACCTAACCTAGGGTCAATCTAAGGAAATACCACTTGATGGTTGACACATACAATGTATTTTGATTCTGAGACTTCCTTGAGATGTTGATCGAGTCTTTATAAGTCCTTCATGAGTTGTCGAAGTGTATCTTCATGAGTTCTTACGTTCCTTTTAGGACTATGAAATTTGACAATCTAAACTATGCTTAAGTATAAGCACTTATAACATGACTGAGTCAAGAAAGGCCCGTTTGAATGGAAAGTTAAACTAAATTGCAATAACTAGTCTAATGAAGTGGAACTAGTCACACTAAGAGGGGATTTTATTTTTGAAATAACACTAAAGAGGGCATTTTTTCAAGCACTAAAGAGGGAATTTTTCCAAAGTTACTTTCAAGTTGGATAGTGATTGAATGTAAGTGCAATTTTAAACATGAAAAAGAGATCCAAAAAGAAGGCAAATCGAAAGCCCAAGTGGACCACACCACGGATCAATGACAGGCACTTAATCTACACTGTTTCCTACGATGTTGTCCACTTAAGCCTTCGATTTGCCTCATTTTTTTTGGCTCAAAATGGATGGATGGCTTAGATAAATCATGTACATTGCAGTGGGTTCCATAGGTCCCCTTGTGGAACTATTAATCTCTAACTACATTGTAATGGGGTAGTAGATATTAGCTACAGATTAAAGCCTTAGCAACATAGCTACGATTTATATCCATAGTAAAATATCCTTATAGTCCGTAGACTTTGCTAATTTTTTATAGTGATCTAATTAGGCAGTTACACATTTTATATATGGTACCAACGCATATCCAAGAAATGAACTTGTTCGACATTTTATATGATGGTGCACCAACTCAACAATGAGGGAGAAGAGATAAAAAATCCTCTATAGCACTTGTACGCACCATGCTACTAAACATATCCTAAGTGTGAATCATCTGTATGAGCAAACCACAACTTGTGATTCTACTGTGTGTCAGGAGTAAACATGGCTTATTAGGGCACTCCTATAAAGACATCCAAAACAACCACCGACATATTCTCAACCAAGCATGTTATCATAGGTGAGCATGTTATCAACCAAACATGTTACCATAAGTGAGTATGTTATCAACCAAGCATATAATTAAAATTTGTCAGGTTATCATAAATCATGTGATCAATTTTAGGCATACTACTTGGATGAACGATCATGAATCATGAGAATAGCCAATCATCATGTATAAGATAATCAAATTTCATATTCCTATTGTAATGCCCGTATCCTAGACCGTACCATTTTTTAGACTTTCACGATCCTCCCCGTCGAATTCTGGTGACCCGCGACCTATAGACAATGTTTGGGCGCGACCCTAAGTCATAGCCCGAAGACCTGAGTCGACTCAACCCGAGACTTGTACAATAGCGACAGCGTCGTCGCTGCGGTTCCAACACCGCGACTTGTGCACCGATGCAATACCCAGGCTAGGAGTTATAGGCCCACGTATATATCAAGAAAACACTGTGCTTTGCAAATTCAAAGATATTCCAAAGAATCTCTACCCACCTTTCACATCAATCAATCAAGTACAGAACCATCATTTCAACCCATGCTTTCTTGCTCCCCAAGACAAGCAAGCCATCCCCCTAAGTCAAACCTCATGTCACTCACACCCATCACCTCTCTCTTACAACCACCCTCTCTCTCTCATTCTTTACCCATTCCCCAAGCAACCCAAAGAGAGAGCAACTGTCTAAGCATTCCAAGGAGAAAGAACCCAAGTGTGTGGCCCATTTCCTACCCCCAAATCTCACAATCCAACCCTTCAATCTTCATCATCTTCCATCAAAGAAGAAGCCAAGGAGCTTAGCATCCCAAAGAACTAAGAAGAAGAGAAATCAGTGGGTGTTTATAGGACTATATTTGTGATTTTGATGATGGGCCAAGTGGGCCTATCGATTAATGGTATGGATCTCCCTTTGGACCCTAGGTGTGGCCGATGGCCCACCATGATTCATATGTTCATTCCATGATGGGGCCATTCTCCATGGACCCCATCATGATGTTTATTTTGTTTTCCATTGTAAGAAGGTCATCTAGACCTTGCATTTGTTAGTGGGAAAGGGATCTCCACCATTGATTCTTGTGATTTGAGGCCCACATGTGGTGGGACCCATTTGATGTGTACATTATATGATAGAGAGGAGCTCATAGTGGTGGAGCTCCTCTCCACCACACATCTCTCTCTCTCTCTCGCTATTTAATGGCCCACCTTAACATATGTACCATATCCATGCCGTCTACGAGGTGGGCCCACCTTGTTGGACTATCCAGTGGACAAGCTTGCTGCCTATCCATCTGGACAGGCTTGGATGAAGGAAAACACAAATTTCGGTTTGATCCAAACCTTGGTGGGCCACCACGTAGACCCACCTCGATGTATGTATGTATTGTTCACACCATCCAGCATGGGATGGTGTTGGACGCACTATGATGTATGTGTTTCACATCCACAGCATCCGTCCATTTTGGCCAGATCATGGGACCACTTTAATGATGGGTCATCCAAACCGTCCAACCATGGGACGTCCAGCAATAGCTACTGATGGACTGTATGAAAGGAAAACAGATATCAGCTCGATTCTTACTCTGGTGGGCCACCACGTGGACCCACTAGATGTGAGTGTTTCATCCATACCATCCAGTTCCTGGATGAGGACTGGACCCTAGGATGATGTATGTATTCTTTATCCAGGCCGTCCGTCCGTCTATGGGACGTGAACCCCACTGATGTAAGTGTTTTACCTCCATCCAGCCATGGACGGTGGGAATCCACCGTGACATAAGTGTTATATCCACACTGTCCAGATCAAGGATGTGGGACCCACAGACATGTCTCATCCAGACTGTCCAGACCATGTGAGGCCCACCATGATATATGTGTTGTTACCACACCGTCCCTCAGCGGTCAAGATCCAGCAGTGTGGGCTGCACCAGAGTAAATCCAGACCACTGACCGTCTGGATGGAAGGACAAAATAAATTTCAGCTTGATTGGTGGGCCACATGTGTGGACCCACCTGATGTATCTATTTTACCATCGTCCAGCAGCTGGACGATGGGTCCCACCTGATGATGTGGTGTTTACACCATCCAGCAAAGGACGGTGGGACCCACCTGATGCATGCATTTTATATCCACGCCGTCTGTCCAGCTGATGAACGTGGAACCACCATGATATATGTGTTTCATCCATGCCATCCAGCTCATCAGGTGCAATGGCCCAGCAAGCCCACCTGTTGTGTATGTAGGGCTCACCTGTTGTGCACGCATGGCCCACCTGCTATACCGGGCCCACCTATTGGCTGTGTAGGGCCCACCTTATGTATATGAAGCCCATGTAATGCAGCCCATTGTGATATATTTGAAGCCCATGTGATGCAGCCCATTGTGATGTATTTAAAGCCCATGTGATGCGGCCCATTGTGATGTATGTGAGGCCATTGTGATGTATGTGAGGCCCATGTGATGTGGCCCATTGTGATGTATATGAGGCCCATGTGTGAGGCCCATTTCATGAGAGGCCCATTGTATGTGTGAGGCCCGTTATGTGTGTGAGACACACCATGATGTATGTGTTATATACACACCGTCTATCTATTTTCTTTAGGCCGTGGGCCCCACCGCCTTATGCAAACCCATCATGTATGAGTAATGGGCTTACGTTGTCCATCCATTTCCTAGATATTTGGAGGGCCGAGGGCCCCGCTATGATTCTGATTCCAATCCCAAATGGACCACACCTTGGGACAATGGTGGTTAAATGTCCACCATTGTAAACCTCCCTAAGGCCCATTGTTATGCCCATTTCCATCCTTACCCTAGTGGGCTAACCCAAACTGTTGGCCCCTACCAATGTTAGTGATACCCATTAGGTTAACCCAAACCGTTGGGCCCCCATTGATGATGGTGATTTCCACCATACCTTGTAGGAATGATCCAAACCTTGGAGTCCACCATATTGTACACCCATTTGACTCAACTATGAGGCCCATTCTTAATGCAAGTATGACATCTAGGCCACCCACTATCTAAAGGAGAGTACATCATCACCCGTTGCCGAAGATAGACATATATGTGGTACCAGATTTGGTATATCCACTATTGAAGCTTATCTCGATTCGTGGGTTAGATCCACCATCCTTGTAGTGGAACTCGCCTTAGGATATATGATATGCTAGTACCTTGAATAGGTTATGATAGTCTAACATGGACCATTCCATATGGACTTTTATATGGGCGTATCGTTTAACCCCTATCTTTGTAAGTGACATACCAGTTAAGGCCTGCTATATCTGATAATCATACTAATATACTAGTCTAGTAAGACACACTGAGAACATGCTTAGTATTACATCATGATACATGCCCATACGCATCATTTATATGCCTGTTATGAGGAATGATTGATCATAGCATATGCCATTGGGCTGAGACATTTATGGGACTCCTTGTGAGATGGAGTGCCCCAATGATCATGTAGTATGCGCAGACTGATGCATGATTAGATGGTATGACTCATGCATCTCACATTTGTGTGACACGATCATTGTACGCCCTAGCGACATCAAGGTCGTGGCCTCCACAGGCACATCGTGGATGGCTGGATTGGATATTGAAAATACTTGGTTCTACCACTGTGGGCACATAGGATGTCCTTGGGTGAAAGTCCCAGAACCTTTTTGGTACTAGGAGATGCGCCAACGTCTAGACCGAGTAGATACATGAGCGCATGAGTGCCGAATACCAATAGGCAGTGTCTCCCACTGTGTCGTGGTAGGTTGGAAGGGGGTGTGGCCTTATCCGCTCGAGTGAGGGGGGTTGTAAGCTAAGATGAGTTTGACCAGCTCATAAATGGGTCCACTATCGATGAGCTGGGTAGGTATTATCAGACTACTGGTCAGGCAGATAATGTGGTCTCTTCCACTCATTGGGTTGTGCGGCTAGGGAGGCGACAACCATTATAGAGTGTAATAAACCCCGGTGATATTCCAAAGATGCACTATACTGATAAATGTACTTGATATGAGGACTGACATGCTTGCATTGAATCTTACATATGACATTTAGCTATGTAGGCCTTGCATCCCATAGCCTTGGTGTGGCTGATAGCATTCATGGACTTACCAGCATTTTTGCCTACTCTAATATTGTATGCTTCATATATGCATTGCACACACACGCACACACCCTCTAAGCTTTTGTAAGCTTATGTATGATCGTTGCGTGTAGGTGATGTTAGATCGCAGTAGTGTTGAGGCAGGAGCGTATGACAGATCATTTTGGAACTTCTTTTTATCATCTTGTATTTCCCTTTTCGCATTGTACTCAAATGATTTATTATAGTGGATATGTGGTGATGTTGCTTTGTGACTTGGTTATGCTTGTGGTTATGTTCCTTTACAAAAAATTATATTGAGAATCCTCCTTGTAGGATCCTAGGATCGAAATCTGGCATATGGGTGTCGGGAGCCAAGAATGGGGTACTATGGAGGTTGTCGGCACCGGATTTAGCGATCGAGAATTCTGTGATCCCGGTTTATGAGTTTGGGGCATGACAAAAGTTGGTATTAGAGCATAACTTAGGAATACCTGAGGATCACATCACATATCTGCTATGAACTTAGAATGAATAGGTCCTGAGTCTGAATAACTTAGTAATTTTCTGATATAGACCCTTAACGTATGTGCTTTAAGAGTTCTCAAGGCTGATAGGCCCCTTGTTCCTTCTTATAGGACATGCCGCCTAAGAGAGTGACCCAAGCGACTCCTGCTCCTCCATCTGAGTCTAGCACGACCCCCACAGATCAGCTACAACAAATGCTATAGGTGATTACCACTATCCTTCACGGGTAAGGTAGGAGGCCCACTGTTACGCCAGCCCAGGCAGAGCAAGAGTGCTTAAGCGCCCTTCTTCGAGACTTCCGATAGCTCGATTCCCCATGCGTCCAGGGCGAGCCAGACCCAATAGTAGCTGAGAGGTGGCGCTCCGAGTTGGAGAAGATATTTGACATCATGAGATGTACGACCCAACAGCATGTCCTGTTGGCTGTCTTTTTACTTCATGGCGAGGCTGAGCGTTAGTGGGCAGCAGTCACTTGACAGATCAGACTTTGTATAGACTTGGGAGGACTTTGTAGACCGGTTCGACTGGAAGTTCTTTTTTCAGCATGTCTGACATCAGCGCGCACTGGAGTTTAAGACTCTCGTGTAGGGAGATATGACCGTGTCACAGTATGAGGCACGTTTCATCGTGCTATTGAGGTTCACGATATATCTTATCGATGATGAGGGACAGAAAGCTTGCCCTTTCAAGAACGACTTGTGCTCTAGCCTCATGAGCCATGTTGTCGGACACATGCTCCCGACGTTTGAGTAGGTAGTGCAGAGGGCTCAGTTTTATGAGGTGGATTGGGCTGATTCGCAAAGAATTTATGACTGTAGAGGAGATTAGAAGAGGAAGGCATCCTACGGTAGCTCCCATCAATACCAGCATCGTCTACAGCAGCGATGCACAACTCGCTCAGTAGTCCGAGAACTAGTAGCACCCTCAGCGCAACCTCCGGGACCAGTCCCAGGTGCTTGTTTTAGATGCGGTATGACAGGACATCATAGGCACGAGTGTCCCCATCTGCAGCAGCAGCAGTAGAGGGCATCGCAACAGTCTCCACAACAGCAGCAATGACCATAGCACCAGCCTCTGAGACCTCCCCCACAGCAGTAGAGATAATAAGTCAGGCCGTCATAGCAACAACAGTAGCAACAGAGACCTTAGAGGGGACATGCACCTCCCTAGCAAGCCCAAGGCAAATTTTACACCGCCCAGCAAGACCCTTAGTCATCAGGAGGGGTCGTTGAGGGTACTCTCCTCGTTTCGTCATGCATAGCTCATGTATTGTTTAATTATGGTGCATCACATTCCTTTGTGGCTAAGGATTTCTGCTGATCGACCGATTTGCCATTAAAGTATGCTTGTAAGGGTTTATCAGTATCAACGCCCTTGGGGAAGACTATAGAGTTAGGCTAATTTTGCTAGTCTTGCCCCATCCTAGTTAGGGATACCTTTTTGCCTACCGATCTATTTACATTACCGATGTCTGAGTTCGACATCATCCTCGACATGGATTGCCTCACCGAGTATCAAGTCGTATTAGACTGCTTCGCGAGGACAGTCACGTTTTGTATACTCAGCGTACCATAGTTCTAGTTTGTAACAGAGCCCAGAGGAGAGCAGCTCTCTTGTCTCATGTCATGCGCCGTCGAGGAGCCCATTACCTTGTGTATCGACCAGCTACCAGTCGTCTGTGGTTTTCCCGATGTGTTCCAGGAGATTCTTGGGTTACCACCTCGTCGACACATGGAGTTTAAGATTGATCTCGTGCCCGGTACCGTACCTATTTCAAAGGCCCCGTATCATATGACACTGTTGGAGTTACGGGAACTGTGGAAGCAATTGGACGAGTTACGTGAGTTAGGCTTCATCCATCTGAGCAGTTCACCATGGGGAGCATTGGTACTCTTCATGAAGAAAAAGGATAGCTCATTGAGGCTTTGCGTGATACTTAGCGAGCTCAACAAGGTCATGATTAAGAACAAGTACCTGCTCCCGAGGATTGATGATTTATTTGATCAGCTACAGGAGGCGCAGTTCTTTTTGAAGATAGACTTATGGTCCAGTTATCATCAGGTTTAGGTTCAAGAGGAGGATATCCTGAAGATAGCATTCAGGACGCGCTATGGTCATTTTGAGTTCCATGTCATGTCCTTCGGACTAACCAATGCGCCTACGGTATTCATGCAGTTGATGAATGAGGTCTTCCATCCATATTTTGATCAGTTTGTTATGGTATTCATCAACGATATTCTGATATATTTGAGGACCCGTGAGGAGCATGAGCAGCATCTGAAGATTTCCTTGCAGACCCTCCATGTACATCAGCTCTATGCGAAGCTGGAGAAGTGCAAGTTTTGGCAAGAAGAAGTGAAGTTCCTTGGTCACATAGTGACGAGGTCGGGCATCGCAGTGGACCCCTCGAAGATAGATGCAGTGCGTCAATGGGGCTGGTCCACGAACGCGTTTGAGATCTGCAACTTCCTTGGTCTAGCAGGCTATTATCAGCATTTCATTGAGGACTTCTCCCGTATTGTAGCCCCGTTGACCAAGTTGACTCGGAAGGGTGCTGAGTTCGTTTGGAGCAACGCATGCGAGCAGGCATTCGCAAATCTGAAGGACCGTCTGACATCCGCACCTATCCTCACTCTTCCCTTTGGGAGTGATGGATTTGTGGTTTTTACCGATGCCTCACATATTGGTTTGGGTGTTGTCCTGATGTATCATGAGAAACTGGTAGCCTTCGCGTCTCACCAGCTCAAGGTCCATGACCAGAACTACCCCACACATAACTAGGAGTTGGTTACAGTTGTCTTCGCACTGAAGGTGTCGAGGCACTATCTTTATGGGGTTAGGTTCGAGCTCTTCTCTAATCATAAGAGCTTGAAGTATCTCTTCTCGCAGTCCGAGTTGAATATAAGGTAGAGACGCTGGATGGATCTCATGAAGGACTACGATTTTGATCTTCAGCATCACCCGGGTAAGGCGAACGTGGTGGGGTTAGGTTCGATCTTCAGCTCCTAAAGGTAATGGTCCGCACCTATTATCGACCGGAAGCTCTTGCAGTCGCTCTGGCATCGTCGGGTCTGCAAACTTGATGTGTCGGGACCCTGTGTCACATGAATTTCGTGGTAAGGCACATGCATGTGGTTTATAGTTAGGGAGAGATGGATGAGAGTTCAGATTTTACCCTAGGATCGAATGTAGCTCGTTCCTATCGCGATCAAGTCGAGATTCCCAACAATGTGGAGGTGAATGTGTGGGGAATTCTGGCCCCCAACCACAACATGCACCCACACACCACTCTCTCCCTCTCTTTCTCTCTCCTCTCTCCTCTATCACTCTCTCAGCTGCTAAATTTCTATGGGAGTGAGTGAGAGAAAGGGTTTAAGGGTATTATATCTTGAAATTTGATCAGTTGGCCTTGGGTTCCATTAATTGCTTTAAATGGCCTTGTAAGACCCATTTCTAGCTGTTGGGGCTACCCTGATGGGTCACCTGGCCCATCTAGTTCATGGGATAGGTGCCCCATGGCCCGATGAAGGGCTGGGTAATGTTCGACAGTAAACGGACACGGGGTTATATTGCAATGGTCCGATTTGCGATCAATGGTCACTAATTCTCGATCAAGGGTCAGATTTTGTGGATGAGTGTAGGAAATATCTTCAGCCTTCGGTGTGAGTTTGGAAGAAATTCGACGATTAAAATACCTCAATTCACTGTCCCAAGTAACGGGGTCATTTGTTTTAAAATTTCAGATTTTATTTCAAAGCTAGGGCGACTTGCACTCTACAAGTGTCGACTGGGTGACGTGATTTGTTCATTGTTGGGTATCATCCGAGTTTGTCATCCACGATGGACCACAAGTCCAGTGAGGCCCATGGCCTCCCAAAGTTTTAAAATTATCTTTCCTTCCTTGGGCGGTGCACAACGTGTATAGGCAATCACTAAATACAATTGGGCTTACCAGCTCTACGGCCCGTTTTGGCCCAAACACAATTGGATTCAATCACATTAGTGACCTGATCTAAATTAATTTATCGGTAATAAATCCACACGTGCAATCGAATTGTACGATCCTTCGTCAATTCACACGTAGACACCTAAGGACACTGTTCCGATTGGGCCAGGTGTTACAATCTACCCCCTTATAAATAAATTTCATCCTCAAAATTTGTACCTATTGGTATTTCTTAAGCAGGTTTAGGTAGTGCTTGTGGATTTCAGCTTCCATCTCTCAGGTGGCTTCTTCTTCCCTGTGATGCGTCCACAACACCTTAACTAGCGGGATCACCTTATTCTGCAACACTTGTTCCTTCTTGTTCAAAATCTGAGTGGGTTTGAGGATATACATGGAGTTGTCTTTGAGCTTCACATGCTCCCACTAGATGATGTGAATAGAGTCGGGGACGTACTTCTTAAGCATAAAGACGTGGAATACATTGTGCACTCCAGCAAGTGCAAGGGGTAAGGCTAAGCGATATGCGACAGGACCCATGCGATCGAGGATTTGAAAAGGCTCAATATATCGTGGGGCAAGTTTTCCTTTCTTGTCAAAGCGCAAGACTCCTTTCATTGGTGAAATTCTTAGGAACACATGGTCCCCTGCTTCAAATTCTAGGTCCCTTCGTCTTGTATCCGCATAGCTCTTCTGCCTACTCTGGGCCATTAAGAGACGATGCCTAGTGATTTCAATCTTCTCAGTAGTTGTCCGCACCAAATTAGGTCCTATTAGGCTCTTCTCACCAATCTTTACCCAACAATGAGGAGTTCGACATGGGCACCCATATAAAGCCTCATAAGGAGCCATGCTGATGCTAGCTTAGAAGCTATTGTTGTAGGTAAACTCGGCATAGGGAAGGCACTCATCCCAACTATCTAGGAAATCCAGTGCACTTGTTCTCAACATATCTTCCAGTATCTGATTCACCCGTTCTGTCTGCTCATCTGTCTGTGGGTGGAAAGCAATGCTAAACTTCAACTTTACTCCCATAGCCTCCTGTATTCGGGTTCAGAACATCGAAGTGAACTGACTATCTCGATCTGACATGATCTCTAAAGGAACGCCATGAAGCCATATTATTTCCTTAATATATAGCCTGGCCGAATCGTCGGCTGAGTTAGAAGCTCGAATCGGAAGGAAATGAGCCAATTTTGTCAATTAGTCCACAATCACCTAGATTGAATTGTGTCCTTTCCTTGTCCTGGGAAAACTTGAAATGAAGTCCATAGATATGAAGTCCCATTTCTATTCGGCAAGAAGCATAAGTTGCAAGAGGCTAGTGGTCGGCGATGCTCGGCTTACACTCGGTGGCATGTGAGGCATCGAGACACGTAGTCGGCTATTTCCCTCTTCATGTTGTTCCACCAATATTCCTCTTGAGGTCCCGGTACATTTTGGTGCTTCCTGAATGCATTCCCAACTTAGAGTTGTGGGCACCACTTAACAACTCTTCCTTCAGTCCAAGACAGTTTAGGACACAAAGGCGACCTCGGAATCATAGGCCACCATCAGAGCTGACCCTCCATACAGAGTCACTCTGGACTTTTGTAAATTCTCTCATCTTTCTTAGCAATTCATCACCTCTTTGGACCTCGATGATCTGACTATCGATCATCGGCTAAGTGTGGATATGAGCGATAACCTCGTACGACTCTTCCATCGTCAACTTCATTTTAAAATCCCGTATGAAATCTACCATGCCCCACTCTTTCACCATCAATGGGGCTACAAATTCTAATGCCTTCTTTCATCTCAACACATTGGCCATGAAGTTGCCCTGCCCAAATGATAGGAGACTTCAAACTTAAAATCTTTCAACGTCTCCATCCAACGACGTTGCCTCATATTCAGGTCTCTCTGGGTGAAGATGTATTTGAGACTCTGGTGATCGCAGAAGAGTTCAAATTCCTCTCCATAGAGGTAATGTCTCCATAGCTTTAAGGCAAAAATAACTACCGTCAATTCGAGGTCGTGGGTAGGATCATTCCCTTCATGCTTCCTCAATTATTGAGAGGCGTAGGCAATGACCTTGTCTTTTTGCATAAGGACTCAACCCAATCCCACACAGGATACATCAGTATAGATAATGTACTTGACTCCTTGCTCAATTAAAATGAGCACTGGAGCCGAGGTCAACTTCTCTTTCAGTTCTAGGAAGGTCGTTTCTGCCCTTTCGTTCCAGGTGAACTTGATATCCTTCCTGGTGAGCTTGGATAAAGGTCAAGCCATTTTCGAGAAATCCTTGATGAACCGTCAGTAATACCCTACCAATCCCAGGAAACTCCTGACTTCAGAAACCAAGCCCAGTCGCTTCCAATCTTACACCACTTCCACTTTAGATAGGTCTATGGAGATGCCTTCCTTAGACACCACATGACCCAAGAACTTGACTTGTTCCTTCTAGAAGTTAAACTTTCAAAATTGAGCAAACAACCTGTTCCGCCTAAGCATTTCTAAGACCGCTCACAAGTGTTCTTCATGCCCCCTATGACACTTGAAGTATATTATTATGTCATCTATGAATACGATGATGAACCAGTATAAGAAGGGTCTGAAAAATCTGTTCATTAAGTCCATGAACATAGCTAGCTCATTCATGAGTCCGAAAGACTTGACTAGGAACTCATAGTACCCAAAGTTGGTTCTGAATGCCATTTTCTACACATCTTCTATCTTAACCTACAGTTGATGGTATCCAGATTGTAAGTTGATCTTTGAGAAGTACTGGCACCCCTTGGTTGATCGAACAGGTCATCAATTCTAGGCAGCGGGTATTTATTCTTCATGGTGACTTGGTTCAATCTTCAATAATAAATGCATAATCGTAAGGTACCATCATTTTTCCTCACAAACACAACTGGGTCAGATGAAACCCAATTCTAATAGATCGTTGATCCAGATTCGAAGTTCCTGCATTTCACACGGAGGCATACGGTGAGTTGGAAGGGAGATGGGCGTGGTGCCTGGCACAAATCTATGGTGAAATCAATCTCCCTTCGGGGAGACAGTCCCAGTATGGGCTTGAATATATCAACGTAGTCACGAACAACGGGCATGCGTGTTAATGAAAGTTCTTCACTGCCCTCTTTTAATGAAGCATAACATAGGACTCGTTGTGGATAGCTAACCTGTAACACCCTGAATTTCGAGGGCCGAGCAAAGCTTAATTCCCGAGATCTGTCGTATCACTTATGCAACATACATAATGATGATTGAATGTTGTCCATATTAGTGCATTAAACATGAATTGGATTATACTAAATCAACATATCATACTCCATAGATAATTAATTTAAGCAAGCGGAAGACTGAGATAGGTATTTAAAGTATATACGTGATTCATAACCTCCCAAGTATGAGTGTGTTACCTGGCTGAATATATACATGTTTTTGTTCCAAAATATACAAAATGTCAAAATGTGAATGTTCGACTAATTCTTATAATCCTTGTAATTCCGTTGATCAGTACATGGTCTACTTAGACCCGTCTGATAGCTGTACATAGGAGAACTCCTCCTCCTCAATATAGAAGTCTAGCTCTGCCTTGTAAGTTACATCATCATCTGCAGCTAAAATAGAATCTGGTTGGTGTTTTAAAACACCGTCCTAGAGTGGGAGTGAGTGATCAACTCAGTGGAGCTATAAGGCAAAGGTTAACATGTTATCAATTTAGTCAAGCAGTAATGATAAAGCAATATAACAATCATGTCCAAAGTACTCTTGTTAACGCAGGAATGGTATGCGATAATGATGCATGCCCTCATCTGCACTCCCTCAACGACATCATCTCATGATCGCGCATGGCAAACTCCCTAAACGAGCGCTTCCTCACCAAAGCACATGCAATACGGTACAGGTCGTGTTAGCCAAGTAATTTATTAGGCTTATTCACATAGCAAATTTGGGAAGCTAAGGTACCTCCCTTTATATCATTTACCCAAACAATGATCCATCTAGGGTCATAAATTATAGTTAATCACATACGATAGGTAAGTTATAGGGCAACATCACCCCTAATTTGAAAGCAGTGGATAGGCAAGTTTGCGAGTTTTCACTCGAGGTCACTACGGGAGGCTCGTCACTATCAGCGTAGGCCTATTTTATACTCGAGGTCACTAAGAGAGGCTCGTCACCTATCGTAGGTCGATAGCTTGAATACAATGTCCCATACTACCCGTATTCAGCTAATGAGTTTGGGTTACTCACTAGTCACTACGGGGAGGCTCGTCACTCTAGCGTAGGCCGACAGCTCGACCACAGTGTCTCATACCACCATGCTCAGCTCATGAGTCTTAGTGGATCATGGTACCATGGTTGAAACGGGCTTTGGTAAGTGGTACCTTAGATTTAAGCAGTAGCGTCCATACATGATAAACATACAATAGGCCATCGGGTTATCTGACAAGTTCGAATGGTACGAGCGCACGCTGAATTAATTGACATGAAGTGCATAAGCACTCCATGTGGCCTAACCACTGTTGATAATCTCCGTATGACTCGAATTCATCGAACGTATCCAGTGTGGCGAATCTAGTTTGGCCACTCAACCATGATCCATTACCGTTTGCCTAGTAGTCCCAATCATACTCAAATGCAATAAGTAGTCACATGTGATAATCATAATATTATTTAATAGACAATTCAAACATAATTCTCATTTGAGCATTTTAACAAATTGAGCATGTTATTATACGTATGTATTTCATCCAAAATTCACGTAGTAGCAATATAGGTTACATGAAGGAAACTGTATCTATAGATAAGGTAATTGAGGATCCCATATCAACGCCCTTATTAAATGAAATTCATCAAACCATTTCTCATTCAAGCATTTTATCAAACACTTTGACTACATAATACTACATATATGACCTAATTTAGTTATACCATATATTATGGCAAATCCTTTCACAAAGGAGTTGACCTACATACAACAAACATATAACCTATATTAATAGTCATAGCAAGCACAAATCATATTAGCAATTTCATTTAAACATTTCAACAAACACATGGAATGCATTATATATTCAACATAGTTCATACATGTGTGATATATGGAAAGCATTGTATCTAAGTACTTATGGCAGTAATTAAGTCAGTCATAAATCATTAACTGACATTAAAAGCCTTAAAAACCATAACCTAAATGTTTATAGTCCACACCTTTTGTCAGTACTCCTGTTACGAACTCGGTTCATACATTACGTCCCCGTCTACAACACAACAACTACCTGAATCACAAAATAGGTTAGCTATTTCATAGATTTCTCTATTTAGATTTCTAAAACAGATTAGGGTTAAGATTTCTTACCCAAAAATGAAGTTGGAATCAACGGTGCAACAAAATGGGAGAGATGATTTGGTACGTGGAGTGGTGGGAGTGAATCCCAGCAACAATCCACAAATCTCTCTTTCTCCTCACTTTTTTCTCCCCTTTTCTCTTTTCTCTCTCCTAGGGTTAGATAAATTCGTATGGAATGTGAGAGGGGTGGGTTAAGGGCATTGTATAGGCCCAGAAGTGATGTCAATGGCCCTAGGGCCATGGTATACTTAGGTTATAGCCAATAGGCATCTGTTTCGGGCAAACGGAGCTCATCTGAAGGTCTATTGCTTGCATGCGGTTTAGAGAAACTTCCTTGACGATAAATCTAAGCTAGGTTAAGATTTTGGTCTGGTCAGATTTGTGGATCGACCGTAGTTCTAAGCCAGGTTAAGATTTCGGTCCAATCAGATTTGTGAATTAACCTATTTCAGTTCAACGGCCATCGTCACTCGATCAGGGCCATAAGTATACCAATGGGTGTAGGAAAATTTTCCTGATCCAAGGGTGTAGTTGGGTCAGAATCTGATGGTCTGAAACCTTAAATTTGGCCTGTAAGTGAACAGCCCAATTAAATTAAGTTTGACTTCATTTTCTAAAGATATTCGCATTTCTCACACACTTTGCTCCAGTCTCAAGTTGTGTGCTTCTGGATACTATTTGGGCTCGATTCCTGTGATGGTTGTCAAGCGCAGTAAGGTGGTGATAATCTTATAGTTTCGCTATCATCGGACTTTCAACGTGTGGTCCAGGTCCCATACGAAGTTTCAATGTGCTCCCAATAGCAACTTGGTTTTAAGACTGATCCTAGGTTTTCAGGAAATGTTGAGTTAGTGATTTTAATGGTTTTGGGTCTTGCAGTTCATATAGAAAGTAGTCCAAGCTAATTTCACTAATTGTTCAGTTTAGCACTTAATTAATTTTTGTCTAATTTCTAGAGAATTCGATCCTTAGTGGTTTCTTCCTGAGGTGATACTTGGGTCTTTGTACGAATTTTTTCGAGACGTTACAATCTACCCCCCTTAAAGAAAAAATTTCATCCTTGAAATTAGTACCTTTTCGTACTCCTCAAGAATCTAAGGATAGTTCTTACGGACCTTGGCTTTTGTTTCCCAAGTAACCTCTTTTTCGGTGTGGTGAGTCCACAATACCTTCACAAGCGGAATCACTTTACTATGCATTACCTGTTCCTTCCTATCTAGAATACGCGTCGGTCACAGTACATAAGTAGCATCTTCACTCAACTGTACCTGCCCCCATTTGATAATGCGGGAAGGATCAGGAATGCATTTCTTCAACATCGATATGTGAAATACGTTATGTACGCCTGCGAGTGATGTGGGCAAAGCAAGGACGTACGCTACCACACCCACTCGGTCTAGAATCTGGAACAGACCAATAAATTGTGGCATGAGTTTCCCTTTCTTACCAAATCAAAGGACTCCCTTCATTAGGAAACTTTAAGAAACACATGGTCCCCAACCTCAAATTTTAGTTGTCGCCGTCTTGTATCGGCGTAACTCTTCTGTCTGCTCTGTGCTGTAGAAGTCGACGGCTGATAATGTCGATCTTCTCTAAGGTCGCCTGCACTAACTCTGGGTCAATCAAACTCTTCTCTCCAATCTCTGCCTAGTAATACGGTGCTCGACATGGACGCCCATATAGTGCTTCATAGGGAGCCATGCAATGCTTGCTTGAAAGCTATTGTTATAAGCGAACTCTGCATAGGAAAGATAGTCATCCCAATTGTCTTTGAAATCGAGCACACATGCCACAACATATCTTCTAACCGCTGATTTACCTATTTCGTCTGCCTATCGGTTTGTGGGTGGAACACGGAACTAAATTTCAGTTTCACTCCCATTGCTTGTTGGATTCATGTCCAAAAGATAGGCGTGAATCGCATGCCTTGATCCGACATGATCCCCATAGGAACTCCATGCAGACGTACATTCTCCTTGATGTACAGCAGGGCCAAATCGTCTGCTGAGTTTAAGACTCTAATCGGGAGGAAATTAGTCAATTTCATCAATCGGTCCACAATCACCTAAATGGAGTCGTGTCCCTTTCTCATCTTTAGTAACCCTGAAATGAAATCCATAGAGATGAAATCCCATTTCCATTTAGTTATAGGCATGGGCTGAAGTAAACAAGGAGGTCGGCGAGTTCAGCCTTGACCTGCTAGCACGTGAGATAACGGGACACAAAGTCTGCTATGTGGGCCCTCATGTTATCCCACTAGTACGAACATTTCATTTCTCTATACATCTTTGTACTACCAAGATGCATCGCCATCTTCGAATTGTGAGCAACTTCGAAAAATTCCCTTCTCAAGTCATAAGATTTGGGACGCATAGGCGACTACAATAACGTAAACCCCCATTTGAACCAACTCTTTATTCAAAGTCTTCATCATCACTAGCTCACTTTCTCATTTTCACCAGCCATTCATCTTCCCTCTGAGCCACAATGATTCGGTCATCGATAAGTGGCTGTATACAAATATGTGCGATGCTTTAGAACGGCTCCTCTAATATAAGCCTCTATTCAAAGTCTCACAAAAATTCTACCACATTCCATTCCTCTATCATCAGCGGAGCTGCAATGCTATTGTCTTCTTGTGGCTCAATGCATCTGCCACAAGGTTGGCCTTGCCAGGATGGTAGGAGACCTCGAACTTGAAGTCTTTCAAAGTTTCCATCCATCGCCATTGCCTCATATTCAAGTCTCTCTATGTGAATATGTACCTAAGGCTCTTGTGGTCGTAAAAAAGCTTGAACTCCTCTCCATAGAGGTAATGTCTCTAGAGCTTTAATGCAAAGATGACGGCCGTTAACTCTAGGTCGTGCGTAGGGTAGTTTTCCTCATGTTTCCTCTACTGTCGCGATGCATAGGCAATCACCCTGTCCTTCTGCATAAGAACACAACATAAACCAACACGAGATACGTCAGTGTATATGGTGTATCTAACCCCTTGCTCTAGCAATACTAGCATGGGTGTGGACGTCAACTTGTCCTTCAGTTCCTGAAAGGCTGCTTCTGCCTTCTCATTCCACGCAAACTTAAGATCTTTCTGAGTGAGCTGAGACAACGGCCTGGCTATCTTAGAAAAGTCTTTGATGAATCGGCAGTAGTAGTTAGCAAGTCCCAGAAAACTCCTCACTTCAGTAACCAAACCAGGTTGCTCCCAGTCCTGAACTGCGGTCACCTTAGCAAGGTCCACAGCTATTCCTTCCTTGGACACCACATGTCCCAGGAACTTAACTTCTTCTTTCCAGAAGTCACATTTCTTGTACTGAGAAAACAACTGGTTCTTCCTAAGAGTATCAAAGACTGCTCGCAGGTGCTCCTTATGATCTTTATGACTCTTGGAGTATATTAGAATGTCATCTATAAACACAATTGCGAATCGGTACAGATACGGCCAAAACACCCGGTTCATGAGGTCCATGAATATGGCTGATGTATTCGTGAGTCTAAATGACATCACAAAGAACTCATAGTGCCCAAAACTGGTTCTAAATGCTGTTTTCTGCACGTCCTCATCCCTGACGCGCAACTGGTGATACCCTGACTGTAAGTCGATCTTAGTAAAGTATTGTGCCCCTTTCAACTGATTGAACAGATCATCTATCCTGGGTAAAGGATACTTGTTCTTCACTGTCACTTGGTTTAACCTACGATAATCAATACACAATCACAGTGATCTATCCTTTTTCTTTACAAACAACATGGGTGCTCCCCAAGGAGATACACTCAGTTGTATGAAGCCTGCATCCAATAGATCATCGATCTGTCTCCTCAGTTCCTTCATCTCACATGGAGGCATGCGATACATCGGTAGAGATATAGGTGTCACACTGGCACTAGGTCGGTGGTAAAATCGATCTCGTGCTAAGGAGGAATTCAGGTATCTTTCTGAACACGTCCATAAAATCCTAAACTACTGGTGTGTTCCTAAGTGTTAAACCCTGAACCTCTTTCAATAATGAAGTATAACAAAGGACGCGGAAAGGGTAACTAACCTGAACAGGGAAAGTAAAGGCCGCGCCCTCAGATCCATGGGCTGTCACCAATCGGGTATCGCAATCAATCTCTGCTTTCATCTCGGTGAGCCAGTCCATGCCAAGAATGACGTCGTAATGATACAATGGGTTAACTATCAGATCAATGCGTATCATTCTTCTTCCTAAGTCTATCAAGCAACCCTCACATAACTTAGTGGCATCTGTAAAAGTTCCTACCGCTGCGATAACTCTCACCCCAACCATAGGGGTCATATTTAGCCCTAAGCACTTGACCGTAGAATATGATATCATCGAAATAGTGGACCCAGTGTCCACTAACTGAAATACAGGTGTACCTTGGATGTGGGCAGTGACTTTGAAGGCTAAAGGCACTATAGCTGCTGACTCAGACGCTTCAACTGCAAGGGCATGTACTCATGCCTGTTGAGAATGGTTTGTTACGGTGCCATAGGTCATTGAGGTGGCCTAAATCGAGGTGTGGGTGGCCGGTAAGATGGCTGTGCAGGCGGTGCTGATCGTAGAGGTGTAGCTGAGATAGGTTGTGGTATCTGACGGTTGATCTTTTGAGGAGGCGTGAAGCCATTGTCCCTTATCTTGGTAAAATAATGTGTCTGTATGGCCCAACCTCTTGCAGTAGGTGCACCACAAATCTGATCGCCTCAGTTGGGTTGGTGGAGCTGTAAGTTTAGGAGGTGAATCTGCACGTGGCCGCTTGCCGATGAACGATCTGTTCAATAAATCAGGTCAAGGCCTCAGACCCATGGGTACACATGTATAGGATAGTCTGTCCCCATCCTACTCAGCTCATAGAGACATGTTCACTAGCTCAGCACAGTTGGGAATGCTAGTACAACACATCTTCGTACAGATATCAGGCTGCAGACCATCTGAGAAATGCCGCATCTTCATCAGCTCATTTACTGGGATCAAAGGAGCGTATTTGGCCAGCTCTATAAATTTGTTCTCATATTCTGACATGGTCATCCCTCCCTGTCTAAGGTGAAGAAACTCTTCCTACTTTTCATTTCGGTAAGTGAGGGGGAAGTACTTCTCATGGAAGCGGGTCTCAAAAGCTTCCCACATCTATAAGTATCTAACAACAACTATCCGTAGGATGCTGTCCCACTATAGACTAGCCTCCTTCTCGAACATGTATGTAACTAACTCAACCTGCTTTGCCTCAGTGCAGTGCAACGGCTTTAGCATCTAAGAGATGCGATCAAGCCAGTACTCAGCCTCCTTGGGTCTGTGAGTGCCCATAAAGGTGGGAGGTTAAAAACCCTAGAAGCGCTCAAAAAGACCGCTGTCATTCATATTTCCAACTGGGTGCATAGGTGGTGCAGGTGGGACCACGTTCTTGTTTTAGGTAAGGGGATAGTGGTCCAAATCTGCTCCTGCTGCTGCATCAGGAGCATTATCTGCTCCAACCTATTAGGAGGAGAAGCCACCTGAGGCATGTGTGGCGTCGAGGTAGACGCACGGTTCTATTCTGGAACCGGTGGTGCAAAAGGTGTTGGTCCATTAGCGGGGCCAGTGGTCGGCTGTGAATACGGCATAGTGTCACTGTCAGGGCCGAAACCGGGGTTCGTGTGGCTATCGCTCAGAGGAGGTGCCTCGTCAAACAATCTGCTAAGTGCAAGACATGTTGTATTTCGAGTGACCTTCGTAGGCATTCCCTATACACAACATAGGGTGCGACACGTGTAGGATTTAACATAACAACACTCAATTTCTTAAGCATTCTACACATTCCATAACAAAAGGAGCTACATGCATTTCATTTAACCAAAATTGTCACTATTCATAAGATGTAGTCTTACATGGATCATGATAAAAGATGCATGTGGGCTAATCTAACAAATCTTAAACACTAAAACACACTAGCAACTCTAACATACTATTAAGCCTATCAAGGCTATCACATAGGAAGCAAGAAAACAAAGAAAACCCAAAGACAACTACAACATATGACTAGTCGTCTGACTCTGGTGATGGTGGAGGAGCACCCTTGTCTTGCATACAGCACAGGAGGGTCTTCAGAGTGCAGGACATCTTCTTACATTTCTTCTTCAGGTAAGCTTGATTTTCTTCAAGCTTTTGCTTAACTTCGACCTGGGTCTCTCTGATCTCCTATCTCAGGGCGGCCTGACTCTCCTCAATCTGAGCCAAGCGGGCTTCTAAGCCAGCTTGATCATGGTGGCGTTCATGTGTAATAGGAGGAGAGCCCTCATCAAAGTCTTGGGCCTCCTCTTCTTCCTCTTCCTACTCTTCCTCATCACTTCCCTCTTCATCACTTCCTTCCTCGACTTCACGGCCTTCTTCATCTTCACTCCCCTCATCCTCTTTACTTTCTTCCTCTATCTCATCCCCATATTCATCAAGACGGGCTTGGCGTTGTCGTGGCCCAATACCCATGTTGTTAAGTGTAGTGTCATTAATGAAGTGGATCAACGCAAACTCATCCGTGTTAAGTCTGTAGCCGAAATCACGAGCAAGCTTGCATATAAGTAGGCCAAATGGGAGTGAAATATCTCCCCTAACAATGTGTGCAGTCTGTATTATTTGTAGCAGGGTGAACGTAGGCAGACACAACTTGTCTCTCTGCCCAGCTCTGTATAGGAAGTCCACCATCAAACGTGTGCATTCGGTGCAATTCCTCCACCTAGGATACCCATTGTACGTGAATATGTGGTGGAGTAGGCGGAAGTCATGAGTCATCTCAGTCGATGGGAGGTAATTTCCTCACTTCTAGTGAACCAGTCGGCCACAAAGAAACCGCGTGCGGCGATCTCTTTCTCGCACAGTATTGAGATGCGATTCACTAGCATGCACCTCGCCATGTTCCATCCCCATAATTTGAGCCATCACACCTATATCGACTATGGCTTCCCGAATTCACATAGGGATAGTGAACTGCAGAGGCTCCAGCAGCGGATCCTGTATGTGGGCATAGAAGGCTCGGACAGTGCTTTCACATGCATGAGACTTACCCTCAAATATGGGACCCCATCCTAAGTGCAACAGGAGGTCCATCACCAAGTATAGCCTAAATAGTCTTTCGTCAACATGTGCTTCAAAGATAACTTTACGGCCATGAAACCTACCATGTCCGACGCCCACCGGTAGAGCTCTTTCAAGAGGAATTTGGGGATCGAGATCCCGCTTCGTCCTTCACTCCGCTCAATGCTAGCACTAGCCTCGATGCTTGTCTGCTTCTTCGAACAAGTAGGGCGACTAGGCCCGGCTTCATCCACAGGTGCCCTCTTCTTTCTCATAATGGAAAGGAGCATTGAAAGTGAGAATATGGTGGCAACTAGTTCGAAGAGCCCATGAATGTAGAAAAAGGCTTGGATATTGAAGTGAATGGAAAGCTTTGGAAAATTTAAGACACAAAGATGGATTTGTGTGCTCAAATGGGAGGAAATAAAAGGATAAAAGGTAGTAGGAGATGGGTTTGAGAAAATGGTGGAGGTGGGTGCAAGAAATGGAAGAAGATGAAGCTTGTGGTGTATGGAAGAGAGATTGGGAAGAGAAATCAGGTTTTTGGAAGGGTTTGAGAGCTAGGGGAGGGGTGAAATGAGAAAGGGGGGTAAAGGGTACCCAAATAGGGTTGCCCCACATGAAACTGGGCCCCACATGTGTGTGGGAAGGGTGGCGGGCTGCTGGACCCGTGGGCCCCAGTGCGGCCCGCTAGACGCAGGTGCGATGCGCCGTGATCGGCGTGGTGGCACCGTGGTCCGCTAGACCGTGGGCGGCACCGCTGCATGGGGGTGGTGGCCTCCCCCTGGGGTTCCAAAATGGTGTGGGGGACACTCTGGTTCCCTCAAAAATGAGGTTCGGCCCCCTACACCCGTTTGAGGTATTTTCGGGTTCCATCTCGCATATATTCACGCCTTTTGGCGTATTTCAAGTTTGGTATTCATCGAAAAATAACTCAAACACATTAGTTGATGGTCTAAGAGGGGTTGAGATCATTTCATGTGATCTTAGATGCATACAGGGTGCATTTCAATTGTTAGTTTTACCCATCGGTGAAACTGGGAATCCTACGTTCATTTCTACATTTTATCGCTCCCACCTAAGTCAAAGTACGTCAGTGTGCATCGTATTACCATAACCCAGGTCCAGTTTAATCCAAATCATACTCTGATACCAACTTATAATGCCCCAAATTCTAAGGGCTGAGCAAAGCTCAACTCCTGAGATCCGTCGCATCACTTATGCAACATACATAATGATGATTAAATGTTTTCCATATTAGTACATTAAAAATGAATGGGATTATACTAAATCAACATATCATACTCCGGAGATAATTAATTTAAGCAAGTAGAAGACTGAGATAGGTATTTAAAGTATATACGTGATTCACAACCTCCAGAGTATGAGTGGTTACCGGGCTGAATATATACATGTTTTTGCTATAAAATATACAAAATGTCAAAATGTGAATGTCCGACTAATTCATATAATCCCTGTAATCCCGTTGATCAGTACATGGTTTACTTAGACCCACTTGATAGCTGTACATAGGAGAACTCCTCCTCCTCGTTATAGAAGTTTGGTTCTGCCTCGTAAGCCATATCATCATTTATAGCTAAAACAAAGTTTGGTTGGTGTTTTAAAACACCATCCCAGAGTGGGAGTGAGTGATCAACTCAGTGGAGCTATAAGGCAAAGGTTAACATGTTATCAATTCAGTCAAGCAGTAATGATAAAGCAATATAATAATCATGTCCTAAGTACTCTTGTTAATGCAAGAATGGTATGCGATAATGATGCATGCCCTCACCTGCACTCCCTCAGCGACATCATCTCACGATCACGCATGGAAAACTCCCTAAACGTGCGCTACCTCGCCAAAGCACATGTAATGCGGTGCATGGACGTGTTAGCCAAGTACTTTATTAGACTTATTCACACAGCAGATTCGTGAAGCTAAGGTACCTCTCTTTATATCATTTACCCAAATAATGATCCATCTAGGATCATCAATCCTAGTTAATCACATACGATAGGCAAGTTATAGGGCACCATCACCCCTAATTTGAAAGAAGTGGATAGACTAGTTCGTGAGTTTACACTCGGTTACTACGGGAGGCCCATCACCATCAGCGTAGGCCTATTTTATACTTGAGGTCACTACAAGAGGCTCATCACCTGATTGTAGGCCGACAACTCGAATACAGTGTCCCATACCACCGTATTCGGCTCACAAGTTTGGGTTGCTCACTGGTCACTACAGGGAGGCTCGTCACCCTAGCGTAGGCCGACAACTTGACCATGGTGTCCCATACCACCATGCCCAGCTCATGATTCTTAGCAGATCATGGTACCATGGTTGAAATGGGCTTTATATTGGTAAGTGGTACCTTAGATTCAAGCAGTAGCGTCCATACATGGTAAACATACAATAAGCTAATCGGGTTATTTAACAAGTTCGATTGGTACGAACACTTGCTGAATTAATCGACATGGATCATATAAGCACTTCATGTGGCCTAACCACTGTCGACAATCTTCGTATGACTAGAATTCATCAAATGTATCCAGTGTGGCGAATCTAGTTCGGCCACTCAACTGGGATCCATTACCGATTGCCTGGACTACGTAGTAGTCCTAATCACACTCAAATGCAATACGTAGTCACATGTGATAATCATAATAGTATTTAACAGACAATTCAAACATAATTCTCATTTGAGCATTTCAACAAACATATTCAGCATGTTATTATACGTATGCATTTCATCCATAATTCACGTAGTAGCAATATAGGTTACATGAAGGAAACTGTATCTATAGATAAGGTAATTGAGGATCCCATCTCAACGCCCTTATTAAATGAAATTCATCAAACCATTTCTCATTCAAGCATTTTATCAAACACTTTGACTACACAATACTACATACATGACCTAATTTAGTTGTAACGTATATTATGGCAAATCCTTTCACAAAGGAGTTGACCTACATACAACAAACATATAACCTATATTAATAGTCATGGCAAGCACATATCATATTAGCAATTTCATTTAAACATTTCAACAAACACATGTAATGCATTATATATTCAACATACTTTCTAAATGTGTGATATATGGAAAGCGTCGTATCTAAGTACTTATGGCAGCAATCAAGTCAGTCATTAATCATTAATTGACATTGAAACCTTGAAAACTATAACCTAAATGTTTATAGTCCACACCTTTCATCGGTACGCCTGTTACGAACTCAATTCGTACACTACGTCCTCGTCTACAGCACAACGGCTACCTGAATCACAAAATAGGTTAGCTATTTCGTAGATTCCTCTATTTGGATTTCTAAAACAGATTAGGGTTAGGATTTCTTTCCCAAAAATGAAGTTGGAATCAACGGTGTAGCGAAATGGGAGAGATGATTCGGTACGTGGAGTGGTGGGAGTGAATCCCAGCAACAATCCACAGATCTCTCTCTCTTCTCCTCACTCTTTTCTCCCCTTTTCTCTCTTCTCTCTCTTGGGGTTAGATAAATTCGTATGGAATGAGAGAGGGGTGGGTTAAGGGCATTATATAGGCCCAAAAGTGATGTCAATGGCCCCAAGGCCATAGTATACTTAGGTTATAGCCAAAAGGTGTCTGTTTCAGGTAAACGAAGCTCATCTAGCAGTCCATTGCTCGCATACAGTCTAGAGAAAGTTTCCTGACGATAGATCTAAGCCAGGTTAAGATTTTGGTCTCATCGGATTTTTGGATCGACAGTGGAGGACCTGTTTTAGTTCAACGGTCATCGTCACTCGATCAGGGCCACAAGTATACCAATGAGTGCTGGGAAATTTCCCTGATCCAAGGGTGTAGTTGGGTTAGAATCTGACAGTTTGAAACCTTAAATTTGGCCTGTAAGCGAACGGCCCAATTTACTTAAGTTTGAGTTCATTTTCTAAAGATATTCTCGTTTCTCACATACTTTGCTCCAGGCTCAAGTTGTGCGTTTCTGGATACTATTTCAGCTCGATTCCCATGATGGTTGTCAAACCTAGTAAGGTGGTCATAACCTTATAGTTTCACGATCATCGGACTTTCGACGCGCGGTCCAAGTCCGATACGGAGTTTCAATGTGCTCCCAAGAGCAACTTGGGTTTGAGACTGATCTTAGGTTTTCAGGAAATGTTGAGTTAGTGATTTTAATGGTTTTGGGTCTTGCAGTTCTTATAGAAAACGGTCCAAGCAAATTTCACTAATTGTTCAATTTAACACTTAATTAGTTTTTATCTAATTTCTATAGAATTCGATCCTTAGTGGTTTCTGCCTGAGGTGGTACTCAGGTCTTTGTATGGATTTTTTCGAGACGTTAAATAACCTAAACTGGGAATGTAAAGGATGAGTTATCATCTTCATGGATTGTCACCATACAATTTTCACGATCAATCTTGGCTCTCATTGCGGAGAGCCAATTCATGCCCAGAATGACATCGTAGTGGAAGACCCTTGTGACTATAAGATCCACATGTATCCTCTTACCCCCCAAGTTAATGGGGCAACCTCGACACACTGATGTAGCTTCAGTGAAAGTTCTGACTGCCGTTATGATCCTCACTCCCGACATGGGGGTGGTGGGTAGCCCTAAATGCTTGACAATTGTGTATGATATGAGCGACATTGTGGACCCATTGTCCATAAGAAGAAAAATAGGGATACCTCAAATGTGGGTTGTCACTTCAAATGCTGAGGGATCGATCGTGGCTGCATCCATGCCTTCTGCTTCAAGCGCATGCACACAAGCTTATTGCAGCCTATTGGGCTGGTGTGTGGGCTGTGACAGCGGCCTATTCTAAGGTGTCGGTGACCTACGAAACTGCTGGGCCAGACCTGTGACTCACTGAGGGGGAGTAGGCAACATTTATAGGGGTGGTTAGCTGATACGCTAAGGGGGTGCATAGCCATGGTCCCTCATCCTGGAGAAGCAGAAGTCCTCCGTATGACCCACCCTCTTGCAGTACCCGCAGATACGATCGGGTCGGGCATATGCAGGTGGAGGAGGTGTGTGCTAGGGAGGCGAGCTCGGGTGTGGCTTACTTCTTGAGGAGGAAGAAGATTGTCCTCCTGATCTGCCTCAAGAATCAGCTTAGAGGCGTGCTCGGAAGATCCGCTCTCCATCCTACTTCGATTGTAAAGACATCTCTACTAGCTGGAATAGGTACGGATATTCGCGCAACACATCTTGGTGTGAATACCGGCCCTCAATCTTTCGATAAAATGCCTTATCTGGGTTTCTTCATCGACAACTATTCAGGGGGCCATAGTGGGATAATTCATTGAACCAGTTCTCGTACTCGGCCAGTGACATTCCCCCTTGTTGGAGGCAAAGAAACTCATTCTCCATCTTAATCCAGTAAGTTTGGGGGAAATACTTCTAGAAGAAACAAGCTTCAAAGTCTTCCCATGTCCATACAAAGTTAACAGGGATGGTTCTCAGCACACTTCCCCACCAAACGCAGGCCTCCTTTTCGAATAGATAGGAGATTAACTCCACCTGCTCTGCTTTAGTGCAATGGAGATGCCGAATTGCCTTGACAACCCAATTTTTCCAACTCGTGGCCTCCTCGGGACGATGCATGCCGGCGAAGGTGGGCGGCTTAAGCCTCTGGAAGTGATCAAAGAGGTTGTATGGAGTGGCGGACGTCCCAAATTGCTCCGGCGAGGGCATGTTCACATGATGGGCCATGGTTTCTGCTAAGGTGTGCAGAGATTGTTGTTGTTGTAGCATAATATGCAGCATTTGTCCATGGTGCCTATGCTGGGGCTACCTAGTACGAGGAGGTCTTCCCTTGAGTCAGTGACACCTCTAAAAAGTGGTTCGGTATGTCACTCCCTACGTCGGACTGGTCGGCTCTGCCTTGGCAACCTTGTTGTTCATTAGGGGTGGTGCGTCCTCGCTCGTCTCTTCCACTAAGAGCTAGGCAGACTAGGCGGCCATCACCCTAAGGCCTCATTGTCCTGAAAGGCATTCTTAGACCATTTAGTAACATTAAACCCATGGATGCAATGATTTAACACATACACATTCTGATAGTGATATTACACACGCATTATCGATTACTATAACATTTCAACACTTTACTTAAATTTAGGCAACTTCAAACATTTCATTAAAAAAAATTATCAATGATTCATATGCTAAGGCATTGCACGTACAAAGACGAAAAATGCAAGGTTGCCGGTAACTGGGAAAGCTTAAAGACCTACGACCTAAAACAAGCAAAGAGAACCTATCCAAAGCTACTACTTAAGAAGGTGACTATAGCGTCACACTCCTAATTTTCTGACTTTGGCAAAGGAGGTGCTCCCTCTGCCTGTACACAGCACAAGATTGCCTTCATTGTGTGAGACAGTTTCTTCAGTCGCCTTTCCAACTTTCCCTGGTTCCCTTCTATCTTGGCCAGGTGGGCGTTAAGCGCATCCTGACTTTTACACCCGCTACAAGTGGCAGGAGGTTCCCAGTCAATGTTTTGGGCCTCTCCTCCTTCCTCTTCTTCTTCCTCCTCTTCAACTTCACTTTCTTATTCATCTTCGCTTCCTTCCTCCACCTCGTCCCCGAACTCTTCAATGAGGGCCCTACATGGCTTAGGGCCTATCTTCATGTTGTTAAGAGTGTTCTCATCGATCATCTTGATTGGGATGGGGAGCTCTTCGGGCTATCTATAGCCATAACTATGGGCAATCTTACAGATCAATTGGCCAAATGGGAGTGATTGTTTCTCTCAAGAGGATTGTGCAACCTTCTTGATTTGAGTTAGCATGAGCGTAGGTAGGCAAACCTTCTCCACCTACCCCACTCGGTAAAGAAAGTCTATCATGAATCTGGTGTATTCCGTGTGATTACCCATCCTTGGATACACATTATAAGTGTAAATGTGGAGTAGGCAATAGTCAGGGGTCAGGTATGACGATTTGACGTTGTTTTCACGATTCCACTCAACAAGTTGGCCACATAAATGGTGTGTGTGGCAGTCCCTCACTGGCCTTTCCGCTATGTTATCCTCACTAGCATGAACAGCTCCGCTCTCTACCCCAAGGATGCGCGTGATCACATACACATCGACGCAAGCATCGTGTTTGCCAAGATCAATGGAGAATCCAAATGGCTCAAGAGATAGCTTCTGTAAGGGCGCATAAAAGGTCTGCACTAGACTTGTGTCGGCTCTATACTTCCCTTCAAACATCAGGCCCCAACCATTCTCGAGAAGGTGGTTGAGTAGTTGATGCTCACCGAATAGTTTTTCATCCACGTGTGCCTCGAACATGACCTTGCAGTTCCTAAATTTACCATACTCAATGCCCGATGGTACTGCTATTGCAGGTGGGGCTAGGGGATAAAGGTCTTGTTTCGACCTTCACTCGACACTTGGGCCAGCACCGGCATCTTGCTTCTTCTTGGATCTTCTCTCTTGGCTCGGCTTGACTTCGTCGAGTGCCGCCCGTTTCTTCCCCATGAGTGATAGGAGCATGGATATGGAGAAGATGGACGTTACTACTTCAAAGAAGGCCATGGTATTGGGTTTCCACTCCTTGGCTCAAGAATGAAGCAAGGGATGGAAGTTCCTTGTAGAAAATGGTTGGTAGGTGATGGATTTGAGGGAATGTGGGTTGTGGGTCCCTTAGTGTAGGGTTTTGTGCTCAAATGGGTAGGATTAAGTGGATAGAAAGATCATTTGGGAGGATTGGGGGTCAAAATGGGTTGAAGATGTGCATGCAAGCAAGGAGGTGGGTTTAAGAGCTTAGAAATGGAGATTTGAAAGAGAAGAAGGGGTTAGAAGAGGGTAAAAGTGGTACGAAAGGGTAAAAAATAGCTTAGGGAAGGGTCCCTAAGCTTTAAAGGGAGTTTAAAGGGGATTAGAGGGGGTCCCCATGTGTGGGAGGGCCCCACACACTATCGGATCGGTGGCAGTGCCGCTACCATCTGGTCCCAACGGCAGTGTGCTGCGGATCCGGCGGTGACGTTGCCAGCGTGCTACTGATCTGGCGGTGGTCTGCCCTCCTTTGGTCCATTTTGAAGCTCGTGGGGCCATGTCAGCCCCCTTTGATGTATTTGTTGGGTCCTCCGATCATCGAGTCCGCTCATCGCGGCCTAAAAATCATTTCGTCGCATTGGTGGTGATCTCTCAAGCTTGAAAATCTCTTTAAACGATGGCCCAGGTGGGCCTAAAATCTTTTAGATTCGAGGCGGAGACGTTCCGTCTCTCCAAAACTTGAAATTGAGTGAATCCTACGTCAGGTAGGACCATCAGACCTAAACACTAGACGTTTGGGACCGCACAAGGTATTCTAACAGCTTGATCCTGAAATTGCGGTAAGGATTGCTTTAGTTGAAGTGAGAATAGGTGAAAGTGTCCTAAAAGGGGGTGAATAGGACTTTGTAAACTTTTATGACAATTTAAAATCCTATTAACCTAATCTTGATCTAGTGTGAAACTATCAAGATAACCTCAATTTAACTCTAAAGGCTTCCAAGCCAAGTAGAGGATTCAATCATAAGCTACTTAATATTAAACATGATTTCATAATTAGTCTATGATGGATGAAATGTGTGAAAGTGAGTGGGATGTGATTCAGATTCAAAGATTCATATTAGCATGCTTGTATGTAAATTCAACGATAAACATAATGAAAGATCAAGCAAATATCAATCCCAAACACAGTCGTTTATAGTGGTTCGGCTATGTGCCTACTCCACTCCCGGCAGACGTACTCATCCCATGAGTGTACTGAATTTCACTAATAGAGGTTTCAAATTAGGTTCACCTCAAACTGTTACAACCTACACAAGGTTAACTTTAGGACCTACACAAGGTACTTAAAACGTGCCTACACAAGACACAAGTTTATGCCCTACATAAGAGCAAAGGTCAACACGAAGCACCTAAGTTTTACGCCCTACATAAGAGCAAAGGATCCACACCTGAAACCTAGGTTTTATGCCCTACACAAGAGCAAAGGATCCACACAAGGAACCTACATTTTGTGCCCTACACAAGAGCAAAGGATCCACACCTGGAACTTGGGTTTTAAACCACACTAGTCAAGGACCTATACAAAGGACCTAAGTTTTTGTCCTACACAAGAGCAAGGGTCAACACATAACACCTAAGTTTTAGACTACACAAGTCAAGGACCTACACAAAGGACCTAAGTTTATGCCTTACACAAGAGAAAGGGTCAACACATAGCACCCAAGTTTTAGACTACACAGGTCAAGGACCAACACAAAGGACCTAAGTTTATGCCCTACACAACAGCAAGGGTCAACACACAACACCCAAATGTACACTCCCGTTGGAGGCCTCCAATGAGGACTTGAAAGGGTGAGGTGCACCTATGATCCAATCCTACACAAGGAATGATCGACAGGGTCTCTAGATTCTAATGACTTACAGATAAGTAGATGAGCCCCGTTAAGCACGTTGATGAAGATCTCCTCCTTTGATGATGAAGATTCTTTAGCTCCCTTGATCCGCAACACTTGATGATGCTCCAATAAATGCGACAGGTTGGGTCAAGGTTATGTTGGAATCCTACTTTAATAAATATTTTCCTATTTTAGAGGAGTGATTCTAAGCTTTTAGCATTCAAGGTATCCTAGCTCAATGATTTTCCATTAAGATGGTAGCTGCATGATCCTTGAATGGGGAAGTTCATTCCTCAATCCACTCTATTAAATATCAATGATGAGAGTGGGTTGAGGGATGAACTTCCATGAGAAAATGAGCTTGGGGAAGATGATATGCAATAACTCTCTCAAAGCTTTCTCTATTTTTCTCAATTAAGCAACCAAGACCAAGCTTCCTATATATAGGCAAAAAGTCCCAACTGTAATAAATTTGTCAAAGTCTGACTGAGTTCGATCTCATTGGGCCTGACTCGATGTCATCGAACGTATACTTTCAATTTCATCTAATCAGGGTTCGATGATGCGAACTCAGCTGAAGCACATACCCGGAACTTTTTGAATGAAGATAGATGTCATCAAACATGCATTGATGATACCGAATTTTGAATTCCAATCTCATCGACAGTGGTTCAATACATCGATCTTTTCAAGGAATATTTGAGAAAGCTTGCAGGGCCTATTTGACCGAATTTGATGATAGCAATCCCATATCAATTTCATCGATTTTTGAATTACGATCATATCGAGACAATATCGATTTCTCGATCATTCACATAAGATTTTCCATCTCAAGTTTGCTGGAATAGTTTTGTCCCAATTCGATCACATCTAGTCTATATCGATATCATCGTATTTGAATTTTGATGACATTAATGTGGGTTTCGATTCCTCGAACATTTAGATGATTTTCTTTCAAAAACTCGCTGGACACAACTCGTCCCATTTTGATGTCATCGATACTGTGTCGATATGATCGAGCTTTGAATTTCGATGATATCGATTGTCTTTTGATTCCTCGACCAATTTTAAGAATATTTTCCAAGCCTTTGCTTGATAGAGCTCTGAGATTTTCGATATCGTCGACTGTCCTTCGATAACATCGATATTTGAAATTCGATGTTATCGAGAGTACTTTCGATTTGTGTCAATATGATTGAGATTTGAATTTTGATGATATCGATTTTCTTTGATTCCTCGAGCAATATCAAGAATATTTTCCAAGCCTTTTCTGGATAGAGCTTTGAGATTTTTGATATAATCGATTGTCCTTCGATAACATCGATATTTGAAATTCGATGTTATCAAGAGTACCTTCGATTTATCGAATATTTTGTCTAGAATACTTTGTGGTTGCGGGACATAAAGAGGACTCAATTCAATCTTACCAATACCAGTTCGATTCATCGAGAATGAGTATTCGATGGTATCAAACAAGATTCGATGATATCGAACTTACATGAAAACTTAGAGAATTTTCCCTTTTGAAACTAGGTTTTCAGACTTTTAACACGTATGTTGTTCTAAGGCTTTTAAGGAATTATCTACTTGGGTGCTTTGGAACTTGGGATGTGTGGCTTGTTTTACCTGTGACAAGCTCGGACCACACATCTGGTTGAGGCGATAGCTTGAACAATCTTCATATGAGGCTCACTTGACTTATCGACTCAACTTACACACTAATTGACAAACTAGGGTACTTTCAATCTCCCCCTTGGTCAATTATGTGACAAAAACAAAACACCACTAGAATAATTCCTAGAACAATATCCTAAATTGTGTGTACATGAACTTTACACAATTTTACAAATGATCTATTTGGAGGTCATGCACAATCATAGAGTTTTCATGTAGCTGCTCCTCCTATCTCCTTGCAGCTGCTCCCCCTATCACCTGTATCACCACGCATATAAACCATACACACAATTGTTCTGATGGTGGGATTTGTTCTCCCCATTTTCCTCAGTCATTGGCATAGGTTAGTATATACCAATATCAAATAGATTGACTGAAGTTGAACTTGAAGAAACTAGGAGAACCAATGTAATAGATGTAAATGTTATCCTATTTAGGTCCTAGGTTTGTCAAATTTTGTAGTGCCAAAACCTCTTGGAATCTGTATCTTGTGTAGCTGTTACTGAAAGATCAACTTCATGTCATCCTTGCCTACATTCAAGTACAAGATCAAGAAGTTCAAATTTAAGTTCAAGAAGTTCAAGTACAAGATCAAGAGACTCAAGAGCAACATCAAGAAGTTCAAGTACTAGATCATGTCTTTAAGCTTCAACTACATCAAGAGAATGATATGTGATGATTCCATCTCATAAATAAGGTTTGTTTGACCCTAGATTGACCTTAGGATAGGTCATACAATTTGCATTTATATCATAGGTCATTTGATAATTTTATAGGTCATTTTTTGACTAGTCCTAGTCATGGTTCGACAAGTCCAAGTACTGGCTCAACCAGTCTAATAATTTTCTCGACCAGTTTAAGGTTTGTTATGAATTTTTGGAATTTTTGTTGGACCCTTGATGTCACACCCCAAACTTGGAAACCGGGCTCACAAAATTCTCGATCGCCGAAATCCAGTGCCGATAGCCTCTGTAGTACCCCATTCTTGGCTCCCATCGTCCATATGCTAGATTCCGATCCTGGGATCGTACAAGGAAGATTTTCAAATGTATATTTAACTCGTAATAAGCATAACCATAAAGTTTACACAAAATACAAAGGCAACATCATCATCACATATCCACTAATATAAACATTTGAATACAATGGTGAAAGGGAAATACATATATCAAAAATCAAAGCTCCAGGAGTCCACTGCACGCTCCAAGCTCAATGCTACTGCGACCTAACACTACCTACACACATCTATCGTGCATAAGCTTATAAAAACCTTAGAGGGTGGTGAAACTGTGTGCGATGCACGTGCCCAGCATATAGATATCAGAGTAAGCGAAAATGCTGGCAATTCATAAATCGTACAATATCAGAGTAATGCGGAAACATGCTAGTAAGTCCATGAGTCATATAATATCAGAGTACACAAAGCAAATCAGCTATGCAAATGAGGAGTTCAAGAGAGCCAATTATCAGATGCCGAGAGTACAATACAATATGTAAATCTTGCTGAGTCCATCTAAGCCATATAAGTGCATAAACATAACAACCCAAAATGTCATATGCCTGTGGATGTAATATGCGATGCGAATGAAATGACCAAGCTTGAGTGTAAAGTTAGGATGATAGTACGTGGTATCGCAGGCTACGGGGTCCACCACAAGGGACTTCTATCCAAACCAGTCCCATGCCTAAATTTGGATAGTCAGACTCAATGTGATAAACTCCTGATCTCAAGTTAGTCGCGCGCCCCAACTGAAATCCTGGCCATTATGAAGGTACACATAACAAATAGTTACGCACCACTAGCCCGAGGGGATAGTGAATGAATGAATATGCAACTCCTACTCAATAAGTCCACATATCAGTATTGTACATCTCTAGGATCACCACAGGGGTCTAGTACACTCCACACCAGCTTGCTGTCCCATCAAGCGCACAACTGGGTAAGTGGAAGAGACCTCACTATCTGCTTACCAATATCAGCTCGGCTCGTCGATAACGGACCCATTTATGAGCTGGTCAGACTTAGCCTAGCACTGCCTACTCCCTCAAGGAGGTAATGCCACACCCCCTCTCACTCGGCCACGACATAGTGAGAGACGCGACCTACTGGTATACGGCCCGCATGCGCTCATATATATCCATTCGATCTTGACATTGGGGCATCCTCTGGTACCAAGAGGGTTTAGGGATTTTCACCAAGGACCATCTATGGCGGCCCGATGCTAGTAACAGATTTTCGGTGTCCCATCTGGCCATCCACGACATGCCTGTGGAGGCTATGGCCTTGATGTTGCTAGGGCGTACAATAATCACAACACATAATGCAAGATGCATGAGTTATACAATCTAGTCATGCATTAATCCCGTGCATACCATGCACTCATGTGAGACAATCTCTGCCTATCAGGAAGTCTCGTAACAATCTACCTAATGGCATATGCGATGGTCAACCACATCTCATAATAAACATGCAGATGATGCATATGGGCATGTATCATGATGCTATGCTGTCACATACTCACAATCGGCATTGATAATCAGCCTCAACAATGTGGACATTTAACCAACATTGCCCCCAAGGAACGACCTACATAGAACCTAATATATAGTGGACTCATGGCCTCATAGAAGGGCCTAACACCATGGGCCTTACTCAACAGCTTAATGAAAAAGCCAAGCTATATGTCCAAGCGGGGGGGGGGGGGGGGGGTGGTGAATAGAACAATACCAAATTTAAAATAATAACAACAGAATTAAATAATGAGATAGCCAAATAAAGGAAATCAATTCACAATGCTGAAATGAAAGGCAACCTCAATAAACAAGTATTGAGAGGTTGATACAAATGTTGTTCTAAGGACAACCTTACACCATAAAAACCAAGGGTTTATGGTAGGACAACCTTATTTCTAGAACGTTCTTTGTATCAAAAACTCAAACTGAAGAGGAATAAATAAATAGCAAGGAATTGAAATAAATTATAAGAATTTAAATCTAAATTATTACAACATTCCCCACAGTTCTTGAAATGTAAATATTACAACATTCACATCCACACATACATTCCACAAACTTGAATGATAAAAGATAGAAAATATAACTCACACATCCACAAAACACAAAGAGTTATAGTGGTTCACCTGTGTGTATACCAACTGTTAAACAACAGCCACACAGCTTGCTACTCCACTCCTAATATCCTCACACAGGGGATATTAGCGTTCACTATGAAAATAGGTTTCACAGGTTTACCTAAAACCTTCACAATTGTGTCTTTCAAATGGATTTACACAATTCAAAAACCCCACTTCTGAGTTTTTCTGGCTCTCCTCAGATAACCACTAGATTGAGATTTTTCTGGCTTAATCTCAAACAAAAACCAAAATGAAGGAAATTTACAATATAGTAAAATACTTGGATTTCTCTTTTTATAGCAGCCCAGAAGAACCAATCGGAGTGGAAGTTTGAATGTGGAAGTTTAATGTCTAATACTCACTTTGAAATGGTTCTAGGTTCTAATTGATTTTAAATTAAACCAGTTGGGCTAGCTATATTTAATTTTGATTCCAAGAAGAAGGAATACAACAATTCCTCTTTTCAATTCAGATTGGAATATAGAAACAAAATCAAATTAATAAAGCTAACAAAAGAGAATATTAAATACATACAATGTAGCTTAAAAATGAACACAAACTTATCTCAGAGTGATGCCTTGATTTTACTTGAAATTCGATATAAAACTATGAAATTCGTGTTCTATTTATAGTTGGAGAAATCTTATCTACGATTGGTCCTGAGGACACTATGAGTGGTCGTAGACTGAACAGATTTTTAAAATTTTAAGCGCGATCGGATAAAACTGTTTCACGACTGGTCGTAGGGTGTCCACGACCGGTCATGAGCCCTTCACGACTGGTCGTGAGAAACCAGGAACAGTTGCTGAAATTTGAGTCAAAGGTCCAAGACTGGTCATAGGATGAGTCGTGCACTGTTCACACGACCGATCGAACAGAGTTCAGGACTGGTCGTAGCTCAACCAAAAAATTTTGAAAATTTGCAACAACTTAGGACTGGTCTTGGAATTTCTTGGACTGGTCGAGCCACAGCTAGGACTAGTCGAACAGAGTTCAAGACTATTCTTAGAATGGTCCAAATACATGTAAAGTAATTCAATTTGAATTATGTATACAAAATGACCTACCCTAAGGTCAATCTAAGGACAATCATACCTTGAAAGTGAGGTATGAACATTGAGACTTCATTTCTTCAGATGATAGTTGACCTTTGAAGATTGTGAAGCTTGAGATCTCTCTCCTTAATGTACATTGAGCTTGAGATCTTCTAGAGATTGAATTACACTTAATCTTAAGTTATACTTCTTGTAGATTGAATTACACTTGACTTGGGTCTTGAACAAGATCACTTCTTTCATTGTAGCTTGTACTTGCATTTCTTGAAATGGTTTGAAGTAGTTATTCATTCTTGACTTGAAGCAAAGTGTTTAGAGAGGTGATGCAATGTCTTGATCATATAAACCAATGAGCTACACAAGACATAGATTGATGTTTTGGCACCACAAAATATGACAACGAAAGGAGTATAAAACCATAACACTTACAATCTCCCCCTTTGTCAAATTTGTGACAAAACACACTCTAAAAAAAATAAGAGAATTACAACATGCTCAATAAAGAATCATGCACCGGACATATATAAGAGAACCAGTTATAGCCTGGTTAAAGAATCATGCACCAGTTGTCATTCACCAGTACAAATTCTTCCTTACTTATTTACTCCTCCTGAGTAGCACACACATATATATCGTAAAAATTAATGTTACTACCCTTCAATCCATATCCATTATCCATTCCAATCAATCCAAACTACTTGAAATCTTCTCCCCCTTTTTGTCACAATATGACAAAGGAAGCAAATAAAGAAATGAAAAAGGATAATAAACAGGAGTAAGAAAAGAATTAACTAGTCAAGATTTAAGCAAATTAAAGTCCACAAACCATTAACCAGTTCAAATTCCACAAACAAAGGTCAGTCAACCAGACTGAAGTAAAATCAAAGTTCACACACCAACAAAGGTAAAATAGTGTTCGAGTTAATACAGACCAAACGATAAAACACTTAATCAGATCCAGATGAAGGAGCAGGTATGGTAGGATCAAGTTGATAAAGGCCCTTGTTTATGCACCTAAGATACTTGCGCATATATTTAAATCGAAGATCATGCGCCACATTCATATTTTCAACTTTCTCCTCAAGAGCACGAAGACAAGCATCAAAATCAGATGGCTCATAGTCAAGATCATTAGTAGAATCAGATTCAAGTTCATCAAAGATATCATCCGTATTAATATCATCAGGAAGATCTCCAGCTTCATCTTCATTCCTTGCTTTAACACCACCACCAACATCTACTTGGCCAGGAGCCAATTCCAATTTCATCTTGTTTATATTTGAATTGTTAAAAATAAGATGATGGATAGGGGCCTCTCCAACAGGCATAACAACTAACATATGATTAGCTAACACAGTCATAACATAGGCAAATGGAATATCACTATGACCTGAATGGAGACGAAACTGAATGATGGAATGATATATCAAAGAAGGAAGACAAACTTTAGTACCAGAGATAATAGAATGCAAAACCTGAACCATAAACGAAGTCAGTTCAGTTTTGTTACCTGATCGAGGATACAAATTTGAAATAAAAATTTTGTGGAGAACTCTGTATATAGGTAACAAATACTTTAAGGGGAGCACATTCCCTTTATGAGTCCATTGCACATTCATATTATATAGATTTTTAGTGAGCATGCGTTTTTCAGATTCGGAGGGTTTTTCAGCTAAAGTATGAATAGGAATACCCTCATCGTTGATCAGTATGTCCATAAGCCCCAAGATCAGATGGCGGTCTACATCAAATGGACCTTCTCTAGCATCAATTTTAAAAGTTAAATTCTCAGATGAAAACTCAGAAATGCATGCAAACATGGCATGTGCAATAGATTGGTATACAGGCCCACCCCAATGTAAGATGTTAGACCATCCTACAGATTGGAGCAAAGGAAGGATACCAAAAGGAGCAATGTTGTTAAGATTAATAGGTCGTTCAACAATGACATTGCGCATACACAAATCCCGCACATGTGAGGGATCATCTTTGAGTGACCGAAGATGGCACCGAGTGATAAGAGTTAATCTAGAAGATGATGGACCACAGAAAGTTTTCTTTTTCCCTCTAGCATCCATTTGCATGAAGAAACTCAAAGAATCAAGAAGATGCAAATAGGATAAAGTGGGGTTTACAAAGATCAGATTTGGGTGTAGAAAACCCCAAAATCTTCAAGAGAACTTGAAATCAACCACTCCAAAGAAGAAAATGAAGTGATTAGAGCATAAATCTACAAGTAAAACTGAAATGATGCACTTACCTTAAAGAATAAAGCGGTTGGGTACGACTAGTCGTGCCACACCCGTTAGAGAAGAAGGAAGAAATGAAGAAGAAAATATTTTCCCCTAATTTTTAAAATGACTAGCGTGCTCCACGACCGGTCTTAAGTTGTCCTTGACTAGTCGTACCATGACCGGTCGAGCACATCCACGACTAGTCGTGTACAAACAAAAACATACATTTTTCATGAAAATTTGAAATTTAAACACATAAATTATCAAATATATACACTATGATACATACATGCATGAATAATCAATTTTGAATGCAGATACCAAGATTACTTGTGCACTATCACCAGATGAATTCAAGAGAATTATATCATGTGATACTGCAAAGCAAGCTTGGGATATTTTGGAAATGACACACGAGGGTACAACAATTGTTAAGAAATCTAAAGTTCAAATCCTCACAACTAAATTTGAAGAAATATGTATGGAAGAAAGTGAAACTTTCATAGACTTCTCTACAAGATTGAATGACATTGTCAACTCTATGTGGGGTCTTGGTGATAGGATCCCAAAAAGTAAAGTCTGTGCATAGATATTGCGCTCGTTGCCTGATCGGTTCAATTTAAAAGTGACCACGATCCATGAATTTGTGATACGGATAATATAAGGGTAGAAGAGTTAGTTGGGTCTCTTCAAACCTATGAGTTAAATTTCAAGGCCCCTAAACGTAAGTCAATCACCCTCAAGTCTTCTAAAATTATTTCTCATGAAAATTGTAATAATTCTGATTTAGAAACTTCTAAAAATGATGTCTCTTTTAACAAAAAAGTTTTACAAGATTTTCAAAAGTAAAAAGAGGGTTGATTTGCAAAAACCTAATGAAAAGAAAAGACCTAGATCTAAAAATTGGAAATCTCTAAAAGACAGTTAATGCTACAACTGCCATGAATATGGGCATCTAGCAAACAAATGTCCTAAGAAGGACAAGTCTAAAAAGAAAAGTATGTTGGCTACATGGGATGAATCTTCCTGATCTGAAGTCTCTTCTGAGTCAGAAGATTCTGAAACCGAATATGCTAATGATGTTAAAGCCCTAATGACTCTAGCTAAATTCACTTTCTTAGATAATGATGATTTAACCAGTGAAGAAAATTTGGGTAGTGACCATGAAAATGAAGAAGACCTTCAAGATGCTTATGATGCCCTATACAGGGAATGTTGCAAAATAGCTGTAAAGTTAAAACTTCAGAAAGAAAAGTTTTTAAAACTAAAAGAGAATTTTGATAATCTAGTCTTAGAAAAATCACACTTTTCAGATTGCTTTGAAAAAACTAAGTGTGACTTAGATTTCAAAACGTCCCAAGTTGAAAACTTAAAATCTGAAAATGAAAAACTAAAACTAGAAGTCTCTTCGCTTTTGAGTTTGAAGGACACATAGAGGTATGCCCAAGGTGATCCTAAATTAGAAAAACTTTTATCCGGATCCAGAAAATGTGGCAATCGATCTAGATTGGGCTATGATAAAAGTATTCTTCTCAAATATAAGAATACTCCTCATAAATTTGTTAAAGGGGAGTCTTCTAACTTAAAAGGGAAAAGTTTGAATTAAAATATTCTAAAAATATTAAAAAAATTTAGACTTTAAAACCTAAAAGCAACCATATCAACTATAAAAATCAGAATCATTATCCTTTAGCTGAGAAAATTGTTGATTTGCATAAAGAGCTCTTAAAATCTAACTCAGTGGGTCAGACTTATAACAATTATAAACATAAGAAGACCAACTATGCTCCTAAACCCAAAACTATAATGAAATGGGTCCTTAAGGTTGCTTGTTTGGTTGCCCACACCGCCTTCAAGGCTCTGAGCCATTCAAAGTGATGCTTAGACAGTAGTTGCTTCAAACATATGACAGGTGACAAAGGTCAATTCACCAGCCTTAAAGACATGACTGACGGTTCAGTCACATTCGGTGATGGTAGCAACTGCAGAGTTGTTGGCTAAGGTACGGTTCAACTCTTTAACCTCCTTCTATTTGAGAATGTTTTATATGTAGAAGGTTTAAAACATAATCTTTTAAACATTTCTAAAATAAGTGATAATAATCATAGTGTAAAATTTACCAACCAAGGGTGTGAAATTTTAAATAAGAATGGTTCTGTAATATTAACTGGTCACATAACTTCTGAGAACTACTACATAGTAAGTGATTCAAGCTCATTTAAGCTATTGTGTTATATGGTCCAAACCGATGAGACCGAATTATGGCATAAGCGCCTAAGACATATACACTAATGCAACTTGTATAGACTGGGCAAAAGAGATTTGGTGAGAGGTCTACCCAAAGTAAAGAAAGTGGATAAAGTATGTGGCAAGTGCCAGATTGGTAAACAAACCAAGAGTGCTCACAAAAAGATGAACTCCAATGTCAGATCTAAACCACTCGACCTTCTCCACATGGATCTTATTGGACCAACTAGAACAGATCGTTAAGGTGGAAAGAATATATTCTGGTGATTGTAGATGACTTTACCAGGTTTACTTAGGTAGTCTTCTTAAGAGAGAAATCAGAAACTCTCGACGAAGTAAAAAGGGTACTTAAACGTATCCAAACTGAAAAAGAATCACAAGTCACTAAGATCCATAGTGATCATGGTTCTGAGTTTGAAAATAGCAGTTTTGAAAAATTTTGCAGTGACCAAAGAATATCACATGAATATTCTGTGCCTAAAACACCACAACAAAATGGGGTGGTGGAAAGGAAAAATAGAGTGCTTCAAGAAATGGTAAATGTAATGCTAAATAGTATGAAGCTTCCTAAAAATCTTTGGGCTGAAGCCGTAAATATTGCTTGTTATATAATTAACCGCATTTATACTAGAAAATTAAATAGTAAAACGGCTTATGAAATGTGGTTTGATAAGAAGCCTACTGTCAAATACTTTCGAGTTTTCAGCAGCAAGTGCTACATCTTGCGTGACCGAGAAAATCTAGGTAAATTTGACACCAAAAGTGATGAAGGTTTATTTTTAGGGTATGCTCTGAATAGTGGAGCGCATCGGGTTCTTAACAAGAGGATTGGTGTAATTCAAGAGTCCATTAATGTGGTCATAGATGATCACTTGAATACACCTGTCTCAAGTTCAGAAAATTATGAAGTCCTTTTATTTGATAAACCAGACTCTTCATCTAATTAAAATAACACTGAACTGCGGACAGATAAAGACCATCCATCTATTCAAATCCTTGAAAACCCTCTCACTAGTGTGCGCACTCGTAAACAACTAGAAGATATGTGCAACTATGTGTGCTTTACATCCCAGATAGAACTGGCTAACGTAAAAGAAGCCCTTACTGACGAAAACTAGATTGTAGCAATGTAAGAAGAGCTCAATCAGTTTGTTAGAAATGATGTTTGGTACTTAGTTCCAAGACCAAAATATAAACACATTATCGAAACAAAATGGATTTTCAAAAATAATTCTGATGAACTTGGTAATATTATTAGAAATAGGTTAGGCTGGTTGTACAAGGGTACACTCAAATTGAAGGCATTGATTATGATGAGACCTTTGCCCCAGTAGCTCGTCTTGAATCAATCAAACTATTTATATCCATTGCGTGCTTTAAAAAATTCAAAATATATCAAATGGATGTAAAGAGTGTGTTCCTAAATGGCGATTTACATGAAGAAGTTTATGTTAAACAACCAAAGGGTTTTGAAGACCCTAAGCATGTTAATCATGTCTATCGCCTAAAAAAGGCACTCTATGGTTTGAAATAGGCTCCTAGGGCATTGTACGAAAAGTTGACAAAGTTTCTACTAAGTCATAACTTTATAATGGGGAGTGTTGATAAGACATTGTTTGTTAAGAAACATAATGATCATATACTAATAGTACAAATCTATGTTGATGGCATTATCTATGGATCTACCTGTGCTAACATGACTGTTGAGTTTGCAAATCTTATGAAATCTAAATTTGAAATAAGCATGGTTGGAGAATTAAACTATTTCCTAGGGTTGCAAGTCAAATAACTCCCTGATGGTTTTTTTATCTCTCAAACCAAATATGCTCTGAACTTAGTTAAAAAGTTTAGATTTGAGAGTGGGAAAAATTTTGATACTCCAATGAGTACTACTGTAAAACTCTCTAAGGATTCAATAGGTAAGAGTATGGATCCGAAGTTGTATCGCAGTACTTTATTTAACTGCGAGTCAACCTGATATTACTTTTAGCGTAAGAATTTGTGATATATATCAATCAGACCCTAAAAAGTCACACTTGATTGCTGTTAAGCGCATTTTGCGATATGTTGCTAGTTCAGCTAATCTTGGTCTTTGGTATCATATGATACTAGTGTGCAATTAGCTGGTTATATGGATGCTGATTGGGCTGATAACATTGATGATCGTAAATCGACCAGCAGTTATTGTTTTTATGTCGAAAACTATTTGGTTTCTTGGCTAAGTAAGAAACAAAGTACCGTATCACTCTCCACAACTGAGGCTGAACATATTACTGCTAGTAATGCATGCACTTAGCTTGTGTGGATGAAGAGAATGCTAAGCAATTATGAAATTGGGCAAGAATCTATAGTTTTATACTGTGACAATTCAAGCGCAATTAATATTTTTAAAAATCCAATTCAGCATTCGCAAACTAAACATATTGACATTAGATATCATTATATTCATGGATTGGTGGAACACAGATAATTTCATTGGAATATATTTAGACCGAGAATCAACTTGCAGACATATTCACTAAACTGCTTGACAAAAACAGGTTTGCAAAATTAAAATTTGATCTTGGTATGTGCAAATGATTTGTGCCTATTTGTATCATAATGTATATTTTTATTTTTTCTTTTTCAAATACGAATAGATGCAAATTTATAAATTTTCAGTGGTGCATGACTAGTCGAGTACACACTCGACCAGTCATGGCTCGACCGGTCTAGTATGTACACGACCAGTCGTGGATCTCACATTTTGCCTTTTATTTGGAGAAAAACACCTTTTTCTTCACTTGGCTCTTCTTCTCCAATAAGCCCTACCACGACTGGTCGAACCCATCTTCGATTCCTCTTCAGTTAGTACTTCATTTTCAATTTTCTTGTAGATTTGAGTTCTCTGATCTTCCATTTCCTTGATTTTTTTTGTTTATTTCAAGATTTATGGTGGTTTATTGGGTTTTCTAGCTAAAAATCTTATTTTCTTGAAACCCTTCTTTCCTCTCTTGCATTTCTTATATTCCTTATTTTTCTTGCTGCAATGGAGAGTAAAAATAAGAAGAAAGGATCTCGTGGTCCCTCTTCTTCTCATTCCGCTCCTATCATGGTGCGCTATCTTCAGTCACTCGAAGAAGATCCCGAGTATGTGCGGGATATTCACTTACACAATGTAATAGTTGAACGGACAGTTAATACTAATCATTTGACACCTTTTAGCATTATTCTTCTCCTTTAATCTGTTGGATGAGATAACATTTTAAATTGGGGCAGTCTGGCATACCATTCCATTGCGCAGGCCATGTATGCTTGCATAACTAACTTCTATTCTAAGAATCTTACGTTTACAATTACAACCAGATAAGGTTCATTGATGTAGACCATCACTTAATTTTTGGATTAATGGACCTTCCAGTTAATGATTACGGTATTCCCGTTAATACTCTTGTAGTAAAACCGTCTGAATCTGAGAAAAGATTGCTCACTAGAGTTCTATGCAACATAAATGCGGAATGGAGTTATGAGAATGTGCTCACTTCCAAGTTTATATTACCTAGATACAGGGTTCTCCATCGTATATTCATTTCTAATGTCTATCCTAAATCTGGTAACAAAACTGAGCTCACTACTTTCATTGTCCGCATTCTTCAATTTATTGTTACCAGTGTCTCTGTGTGTCTTCCATCACTTAACTGTTACACCATGATTCAGTTTTGTTCCATCCAGGTCACAGTGATATATCATTTACCTATCTTATGACTATCTTAACCACCCATAGTCTTGTGGCTATGCCTGTTGGAGAAGCTCTTATTAACCATCTACCATTTAACAACTCAAACATAAATAAGATGAATTTGAGGTTGGCTCCAGGCCAAGTTGATGTAGGTGTTGTAGGAGTTGCTGAAGCAACTAAAGAGGAGGATGCTTTGCCTCTAGATGATGTCAATATGAATGACATATTTGATGAGATTGAATCAGACTCTGCAGCTGATCTTGATTTCTGCCATCTAATTTTGATGAACTTTTGTGTTCCCTTGAGGAAAAGGTAGAGGGTATGCATATGTCCCAAGAAACTCAATTTAAATACATGCGCAAATATCTTAGGCGCATTAACAAGGGACTACATCAAATAGATCCTTCCATACATGCTCCTTCCTTTGGTTCAAATTAGTATTGAATCTCTGATTTGTAATAACTTTTATACTTGGATTTCTATTAACTCTATATGTTTGGACATGTTTGAATGGTTATCTTAACAATATTTATGTTATCTTGAACTTACTTCTTACTCTCATTACTTATTGCTCTTATTACTTCCATCATCATTTATAGGTTCTTTCCTTTGTCATATTGTAACAAAAAGGGAGAGAATTTGTATTGGTATGTCACGAATTTATTAATGATATTGGATTCTATGGAGTGGATGTTAAGATGTGGAGAAGTGGTAAGGTTACAAATTTCTTAATTTCTTCTCTTCTCTTGGATTCTATGGAGTAATGTATTAAGGGGGAGTATTGTTTTGTTAATTTTTTCTGATCAGTTTTTAACTAGTGCATGATTCTTTATTGTGCATGTATGATGCATGATTCTTTACTGTACATGTTATGTATAATATTATTTATTTGGTTTTGTCACGAATTTGATAAATGAGGAGATTGTAAATGCTATCTTATCTAGCTCCTAAGTTTATCAAATTTTATAGTGCCAAAGCCTCTTGGAATCTGTATCTTGTGTAGCTGTTACTGAAAGATCAACTTCATGTCATCCTTGCCTACATTCAAGTACAAGATCAAGAAGTTCAAATTTAAGTTCAAGAAGTTCAAGTACAAGATCAAGAGACTCAAGAACAACATTAAGAAGTTCAAGTACTAGATCATATCTTCAAGCTTCAACTACATCAAGAGAATGATATGTGATGATTCCATCTTACAAATAAGGTTTGTTTAACCCTAGATTAACCTTAAGAGACGTCATACAATTTGCATTTATATCATAGGTCATTTGATAATTTTATAGGTCATTTTTTGACTAATCCTAGTCATGGTTCAACTAGTCCAAGTACTGGCTCGACCAGTCTAAGAATTTTCTTGACCAGTCCAAGGTTTGTTATGAAATTTTGAAATTTCTATTCGACCCTCAACCAGTCGAGTGAACAGTTCTCGACCGGTCGTGTAGGCTCGACTCAAAGTCCAACAACATTTATAGGTCCCACTCGACTAGTCGAGTGCAGGGCTCGACCAGTCGAGCAGCGATCTTATCTTATCGCACCATAATTTTTGAAATATTGTTTGTCCTTCGACCAGTTGAACCGACCACTAGGCCAGTCTGGCGAACAGTATTTTTGCTTATAAATTGAGGATGATTTTCAAAGTTTTTCAATTCATTCCAAGATATTCAAGTCATAACTCTGAGAAAATTTGTCCCCACATTTAAGAAGCTAATAGGTTAGTATTTAAGATTCTTTTAATAGCTTTTTTGCATTTGATTTTGTGATCTCTATTCAATTCTATTTCTTTTGAAAAGGGAATATTGATTTTTAGCCTTTCTGAGATCAAAATCAAATCAAGTTAGCCCAAGTTAATTTAATCAAAAAATCATTTAGATTTAAGAACTCTTTCATATGTGAGTTTGGACATTGAACATCTACATTTAACATCTACATCGAATTGGTTCTATCGGGCTTCATCAGAAGAAGAATCTTCAGATAAGTACATTCAATTTTCTATATTTGGTTTATAAGATTACCAGAAAATCTTTCATTTTTGGTTTTAACTGAGATAGCTAGAAAATCTCAGTGAGTGGGGTTTTTAATTGTGGTAGCTCTTTGAAAACACAATTGTGAAGGTTTTGGGTGAACCTTGGAAAACCTATTTCATAATGAAAGCCAATATCCCGTGGGTGAGGATATTGGGAATGAAGTAGTTATGTGGCTATTTTCTAACAGTTGGTGTACACACAAGCGAACCACTATAATTCTAGAGTTGTAGAGAATGTTTGTTTTGTGCATTTGTGGTGAATGATTGTAATTTATTTTCTACATATGTGGTGAATGTTGTAATAGCAGTAGATATTTATTTTCATTTTATTTTTTATTCCTCTGTATTGGTTTGGGACTTTGATACATAGACTGTTCTAGAAATCAAGTTGTCCTACCATCAGCCATTGGTTTTTAGTGTAAGGTTGTCCTTAGAACAACATCTGTATTAACCTCTCAATACTTGCGCATTTAAGGTTGCTATTTATTTCTACTATTCGGGATTGATAAGTGCTATCAGCATGGTATCATCATTCATAAATAACATTTCATATCAGGTAAGCATTATTCCAAAATGCATAAGATAGGTAGGAATTCAATCAACATTCCATAGAGTACATCATAGACATAGATATGCATATGGATATTAGGCACTAAAATCATCATTCCAAAAATAACCCATGTTTCCATAGTGCATATGATAAACAGTAATTAGCTTAGCATTCTACAAATAACATTCACTCCCATGGATATTGAACATGAAGCCTAGAAAGATCATCATTAATTCATAAGAGCAATCAAACTAACTGCCGAAGCATGGTAGTGAATCAGTATTTAAACCATCCAACAAAACAAAAATATCATCCAGCCCATCCATGGGCACATCTAACCAAAAAATATCTCCAACCATTTTCCCCATCCATGGACATAAACAAAAACAAAAATTTCTACACAAAATGAGGAACTTCACATATACCCAAAGATACTGGTCAGGTTTGATGTAACACCCGTGTCCTAGTCCGTACTGTTCCGTTAGCTTCCGCAGTCCTTCCGGTCGAATTCTGGCAACCCTCGACCCGTATCCAACGTTTGCGCGCAATCCTAAGCTGGGACCTGCATGCTGAAGTTGACTCAACCCGAAACTTGTATCTTAGCGACCGTGTCGTCACCGCGGTTCCAACGTCGCGACTCATGTACCGAACCATTACCCGGGCTAGGAGATGTAGGCTAGCGTTTGTTTCGAAGAAACGCCGCGCATTGCGAATATCAAGGGAATCTCTATGATATGTCCCAACAATCAATCAATCAATCAATCAATGTCATGTACAAGTCAAGTCACTCCATACCCCAAGTACATCAACCCATCCCTTCCCATTCCTAAAGTCAACTCTCCCTCTCTCTCCACCCATCCCTTTCTTACAACCCATCACTCCACCCATCACCCATCATACCTCACCCATCCATATCACTCCCATCATCTCACTTTCTCTCTCTCTCATTCTCAAATCTCCCAAGCAACTCAAAGCTTCACACGTCCAAGCATTCCCAAGTTTTCCCAAAAACATCAAGTGTGGCCCACCCTCTCATCTCTCATCCACACCATCAAAATCCCATCAACCACCATCAAAAGAGAAGGCAAGGAGCATAGAAGGCTAAGGGAGCAAGGAAGGAGGCCTAGAGGTGGGTGATCCTTGAGTTTCTACCGTTGATTTCATGATTTATGTGGGACCCAATTTGATGTATGTGTTGCAATCATATGAGGGACCCATAATGGCAGGGTCCCTCCATCTACACTGCTCATTTCTCTCTTTTTCTCTTCCTCTCTCTCTCTCACTCTCTTTCTCCTTCTTCAGTGTGATGTCTTGTGGCCACCATGTGTAAGGTGATCTTGACCGCTCGATCGTGAGGCCCACCTTGTAGTGGGTCCGTTAGACGGCCAAGATGAAGGAAGACACAAATATCATGTTGATCCAACCGGTGGGCCACGTTCATGTGGGACCCACCTTGATGTGTGGGCCATGTTCAAGTGGGACCCACCATAATGTTGTGTGTCCATGCCGTCCAGCGTCCTGGATGCTGGACAATGGCTAATATGGAGTGCGTGTATTGGTAGGGTGTGTACTTACAAGCTAGCAAAAGAAAAGGGAAAAAGGTGCTTTTGGGGTGGGCCACTCATGTAGGCTCCACCTCCATGTACGTATACAATCCACGCCGTCCATCCCGTTGCTCACCCTATTTTAAGCGTTGAGCCAAAAAATGGAGTCAATTCGATAATCGAGCGGGCCATACCATAGGGAATAGTGGGGTTAACCATTAAAACCCGCCTTGATGCTTTTATCTGCCACAACACGCTACATATTGGACTCGATGAGTCTGTCCTGAGCTATAGAATTCATTGGCTGGGTCAGATTTGTCCGAGGTGGGCCCCATCTACTAAATACCATAGAAAAATAAAAAAAAATAAAAACAAGCAGCAGCAGCTGACGTTGCTGCTGTCAGGACGCAGCAAGCGCTGCCTACAGCTGGCGGACGGACGGCGAGCTAGCCCTCACTGCTCCAGCTGTGGGCCTCACCATGATGCATTTCGAACATCAACTCTATGCATTTGATGGGTCCCCTCGGACCAGGAGGCCACCCCAAAAATCAGTTGTATACGGAACTCAGGTGAGCCACACCATTTAAAATCATGTGAAGACATGCCTAAACATATAAAAACACTTGGTGGGGCCTACCTGAAATTTGGATATGGCTGAAACTTGGCCTGAACCCTCAGCTAAGTGGGACACACATAATGGGTGGGTTGGATTTTTGAACCACATTGCAGTGGGCCCCTGACTGTGACCCTATGAACAGTTTGGGTGGCAAATAAACGTTCCAGTAGGCCCCCTGGTCCAGACCCTATCAACAGGTTGGATGCAAATAAATATTATAGTGGTCCCCTGGTCCACATGACCCTTTGAATAGATTGGATGGAAATAAACAGTACAGTGGGCCCCCAGGTCCACATGACCTTATGAATGGATTGGATGATAAATAAATATTACAGTGGGCCCTACCCTGGTCCACGTGACCTAATGAACAGTTGGATTGAAAATAAACATTATGTTGAGCCCTAGGTTGGGTGAAAAATAAATATTATGTTGGGCCCTTGGTTGGGTGGAAAATAAACATTATGGTGGGTCTTGCTTAGAACCCACTTATGTATGTATTGTGTCCACACCTTTAATCAGAGTGGGCCTCCACCATGGGTATGTGATTTATATATGCCTTCCATCCTTATGGGACCTACCATGATGCATATGTTTCATCCAAACCGTCCTACCATTTTGGAGGTTATTTTAAGGCCATGTGATAAGGCCCATCTTGGTGTGTTTATGGGCCGTCCTTGAGGCCCACCTTGATTTGTATAAGGCCCATATTATGAGGCCCATTGTGACGTATGCAAGGCTCATGTGATTAGGCCCAGCTTGATGTATTTGTGGCCTGCCCACTAGAGATATATGAGTCCATGGTTTATGGCCCATTTGGTGTATTTCAGCCCTTGGGTCGAGGCCCAACAAGATCTATATAAGGCCCATTGCAATATGTGATTCATGGCAGGCCATGCCTTGGGAGCAATGATGGTTTGATGTCCACATTGTAAGGATGATGTTGGTTAAATGTCCGCATTGTCACTCTCCCCCTAGGGCCCATTAATAGGCCCATACCTGTAGCATATAGGCCATCTAGGCCCATCTTCATTTTGATCAGAGCCCATCACCACATAACATGTATAGTATAAATGCATGATTCATGATCATACACATCATATGTATGCCTGATATAAGAAGTGACTGATCATAGCGTATGCCTTCGGGCAGATTGTTTATGGGCTCCCTGACAGGCAAAGTTGCCCCACATGAGCGCTCGGTATGCGCAAGATTGATTGCATGTCTGATAGCATGATTCATGCACTTGCATTAGTGTGATTGTGATTTCTGTATGCCCTAGTGACATTAGGGCCATAGCCTCCATAGATACATTGTGGGTGGCTGGATTGGATATCGAAAATATTGTTACTAAGCATCGGGGTGCCATAGATGTCCCTGGGTGAAAATCTCTAAACTCGATGGCACTAGAGGATGACTCCAACGTTGAGACTGAGTGGATATATGAGCGCACGAGGGCCGAATACCAGGAGGCCACGTCTCCCACTATGTCGTGGTCAGTTGGAAAGGGGTGTGGCCTTACTCGCTCGAGGGTAGGGGGCAATACTAAGCTGAGTTTGACCAGCTCGTGAATGGGTCTGCTATCAACGTGCCGGATAGGTATTGACAAACTATTGGTCAGGCAGATAGTGAGGTTTCTTACGTTCACTTGGACTGTGTGGCTAGGAGAGCGATAGTGCCATTTGAAGTGTATTAAACCCCCGGTGATTATCCAGAATGAGAATTGTACTGATATATGATGAGGATTGGCATGCTTGAGTTGCATCTCGCATCACATGGTCATGTTATGGTCGATAGCATTCTTATCTTGCACTGCATAGCCTTGGTACAGCTGATTGCATTCATGTACTCATCAGCATGATTCTGCATTACTCTGACCTTGCATTCTGAGCACACTTATATTACGCACACACTTACACCACCCTCGAAGCTTTCTATAAGCTTATGCACGATTGATGCGTGCAGGTGATGCCAGGACGCAGCCGTAACCTTGTCAGAGTTGGATCATGCAGTCGAGCTTTTGGAGTTCCTGTTATTATCATCATCTTGTATTTTCCTTTTTCACGCATTGTATTCAAAAGTTTTTTTATCATAGTGGATTTTGTGATGGTGTTCTTGTGGTTATTATTCGTGGGTTATGCTTAGTTATGCTTATTACAAATCAAATTGATGATTAAAAATCCTCCTTATAGCATCCCAGGATCGGAACCTGGCGTATGGGTGCCGGGAGCCGAGAATGGGGTACTACAAAGGTCATCAGCGCTAGATTCAGCGATCAAAAATTTTGTGATCCCAGTTTCTGAGTTCGAGGCGTGATAGAAGTTAGTATCAGAGCATAACTTGAGAATAACCGAGAACAACATCACATGTTTGCTATGAGTTTAGGACAAATAGGTTTCGAGTGTGTAACCTTCCGATTGAGTTCCCTAACGTACAATTCTCAAGGTTGATGGGTGTCCTTATTCTTCTTATAGGACATGTCGTGTAGGCGAGTGACCTGATTGACTCCCGCTCCACCACCTGAGGCTCCAACATTACCACATGCACCTCCCGTTCCACCGCCGGAGATCCCTGCTCCACTGCCTGAGGATGTCATTCCTCCACCTGATGCCAGTGCGGATCCGACCGTGCCTGTGAGTGCCTCGTAGTTACAGCAGATGTTGAAGGCTATGACTACTACGCTTTAGGGGCAGGGCAGGCGCCCAGTTGTTTCTCCAGCCCAGGCTGAGCAGGAGCACGCGAGTGCCCTTCTTCGTGAGTTTAGACAGCTCGATCCCCCGCATTTCCAGGGCGAGCCAGATCCAACTGTAGCCGAGAGATGGTGCTCCGATGTGGAGAAGATCTTCGATACCATGTCATGTACGACCGAGCAGCGAGTCCGGTTGGCTGTATTTCTTCTCTAGGGAGAGGCCGAGCACCGGTGGACCTTTGTTACCCATGTTATAGGACCTAATTATGTCTGGACATGGGAGGACTTTATCAACTGATTTGAGGAGCAGTACTTCCCTGACCATATTCATTGTCAGAAAGCACTAGAGTTCGAGACTCTGGTGCAGGGGGATATGACCGTGGCGTAGTACGCGGCCCGTTTTATGGTGCTATCGAGGTTTGTGCCATATATGGTTGATGATGAGGAGCAGAAGGCCTACCGTTCCGAGAATGGCTTACGTTACGGTCTTCGAGGTCGTGTTATTGGGCACGAGCTTTTGATCTTTCAAGCGGTAGTGCGGAGGGCTTAGATTTACGAGACTGAGTGGGCTGGCTCGCAGAGCGATTGAGATCAGAGGAGAGGACAGAATCGGAAGAGGCAGACCCCCTCTAGTAACTCCCAGTAGCATCGACGCCCACAGTGGTATAAGAGCCATCACCTATTAGAGCATAAGCAGCCCCAGCAGCACCTCCAACGCCACCCCAGCAGCCATTTACAGGGGCTTATTTTGGATGTAGTGGGAGAGGACACCGCATATCTGAGTGCCCCCGCCCTCATCTGCAACTGCCGAGAGCACCACAGCAGCCTCCACAGTAGCAGCCTCCAGCATAGCAGCGACCGCATCATCAGTGACCCCATCAGCAGCGTCCACAGCCACCTCAGCCACCGAGACCCCAGCAGCAGCAGAGATAGCAGTACAGGCCGCCGCAGAGGCAGCAGTAGCACCAGGGACCTCAGAGGGGACAGACACCTCCCCATCCAGCTCAGGCTAGATTTTATGCGGCTCAGCAGGACCTGCAGATCTCTGGAGGAGTCTTTGAGGGTATACTTCCAGTCTCTTCATGCATCGCCCAAGTATTGTTTGATTCCAGTGCTTCGCACTCATTCATGTCTGAGGATTTTTACCAATCGACTGGATTACCAACCGAGTCTTCTAGCGAGGGATTGACCGTATCGACGCCCTTGGGGAAGACTACAGTGTTGGGTCATTTCTGTTCATCTTGCCCCGTGTTAGTGGGAGAGATTTTCTTGCCCACTGACTTATTTGTACTGTCGATGTCAGATTTCAACATTATCCTTGGCATGGATTGGCTTACTAAGTACCACGCCATCTTGGACTGTTCCGCCAAAACGGTCACGTTCTGCATACCAGGCTTGCCGCAGTTTCAGTTCATTCCAGAGCCCCGAGGAGAGCCGTTATCTTGCTTGATGGCTTGCACCGTTGAGGAGCCTATTATCATTTGTATTGATCAATGGCCAGTTGTTTGTGATTTCCCCGATGTGTTCTAAGAGATTCCGGGATTGCCGCCATGCCATCATATTGAGTTCCAGATAGATCTTGTGCCTATTACTGCGCCTATCTCGAAGGCCCCGTACCGTATGGCACCGATGGAGTTGCATGAGCTACAGCGGCAGTTGGACAAGTTGCGTGAGTTGGGATTCATTCATCCGAGCAGTTCACCTTGGGGAGCTCCAGTACTTTTTGTCAGGAAGAAGGATAGCTCGTTGAGGCTCTGCGTGGACTACCGCGAGCTCAACCGGGTCACGATCAAGAATAAGTACCCGCTCCTAAGGATAGATGATTTGTTTGATCAGCTGCAGGGTGCACAGTTATTTTTGAAGATTGACTTGCGTTCTGGTTATCATCAGATTCGAGTCCGAGAGGAGGACATCCAAAAGAAGGCCTTCAGGACGCGTTATGGTCATTTTGAGTTTTAGGTCATGTCCTTCGGACTGACCAATGCACCCACGGTCTTTATGTAGTTGATGAATGAGGTCTTCCATCTGTATCTCAATTAGTTTGTTAGGGTATTCATCGACGACATTCTGATCTATTCGAGGACCCATGAGGTGCATAAGCAGCATCTGGAGATCGCTTTGCAAACCCTCCGTGCCCACCAACTGTAAGCAAAGCTGGAGAAGTACGAGTTCTGGCAGGAGGAGGTGAGATTCCTTGGTCACGTGGTGACGAGGGAGGGTGTCGCAGTGGACCCCTCGAAGGTTGAGGATTTGGGTCAGTGGGGTCAGCCCATGACTGCGTTTGAGATCAGCAGTTTCCTTAGTTTAGCAGGATACCATCGACATTTCATTGAGGGCTTCTCCCGTATTACAGCCCTGTTGACCAGGTTGACTCGGAAGGGTGCAGAGTTTATTTGGAGTGATGCCTGTGAGTGAGCATTTATGGAGCTAAAGGACCATTTGACGTCCGCTCCTGTCCTCACTCTTCCCTCTGGGAGTGATGGATTTGTTGTATTTACCGATGCCTCACGTATTGGTTTAGGTGTTGTCCTGATGCAGCACGGCAGGCCTGTAGCCTTCACGTCTCGTTAGCTCAAGGTCCATGACCTGAACTACCCCACGCATGACTTAGAGCTGGCAGCAGTTGTCTTCGCACTGAAGGTATGGAGGCACTATCTCTATGGGGTCAGGTTCGAGCTCTTCTCTGACCATAAGAGCTTAAAGTATTTATTCTCTCAGTCCGAGCAGAACATGAGGCAAAGACCCTGGATGGAGCTTCTGAAGGACTATGACTTTGACCTCCAGTACCACCCAGGTAAGGCAAATGTGGTGGCAGATGCCCTTAGTCGTCAGCCACGAGGCCTGGTGGCACATATGATGATTCAGGAGTGGAGGATGCTCGAGGATATAGTAAAGTATGACTTCGATTTTGGTCTGTAGTCTTCTATCGTACAGCTATCGAGCCTGTCAATTCAACCCTCTCTTGTCACAAGGGTGATCGAGGCTTAGCAGACAAATGAGTCATTACAGGCTTACCGAGCAGAGGTAGCATCTGGAGTCAGATAGATTGGCAGATGGGTGCTAATGATGGACTTTGCTTCAGAGGCCGATTGTGTGTCCCGGATATTCCTGATTTGCACAAAGATCTTATGACCAAGGCATATCGATCGCGGTATTCTATCCACCTTGGCTCTACGAAGATGTATCGTGATATGAGGCAACAGTATTTTTGGGCAGGGATGAAGCGCCAGATCGCCAGTTTTGTGGCCGAGTGTGACACATGCCAGCGTGTCAAGGCCGATCATCAGAGACCCCCTGGTCTATTGCAGCCATTGAGCATCCTGACGTGGAAGTGGGAGCACGTATCTACTGATTTTATTATGGGTTTGCAGAGGACTCAGTGCGGTCATGACGCCATCTGGGTTGTCGTTGATCGTCCGATGAAGTCGGCACATTTTCTTGCGATTCGTGCGACTTGGCCTTTAGACCGGCTTGCGAGAATATTCACCAAGGAGATTGTGAGACTGCACGGTGTTCCAGTCTCGATCGTTTCTGACCGAGATCCGAGGTTCATGTCTCAGTTTTGAAGGAGCTTTCAGAGAGCTATGGGCACTGATTTGCAGCTCAGCACCGCGTACCATCCACAGACCAATGGCCAAACCGAGAGGGTCAACCAGATCCTTGAGGATATGCTTTGGGCCCACGTGATTGATTTTGGGGGTAACTGGGATGAGCATCTGCGATTGGCTGATTTTGCATACAACAATAGCTATCAGGCGACCATTGGCATGGTTCCTTTTGAGGCATTATATGGTAGACCATGTAGATCTCCGAGTTGTTGGACTGAGGTTGAAGAGCGGTGTCTCCTAGGTCCTGAGCTTGTGCAGGAGATGTCAGAGGTCTTCGATATCATCTGATAGAGGATGCGCACAACTCAGAGCCGGCAGAGGAGTTTTACTGATCGCCAGCGTTGTCCCTTAGAGTTTGATGTAGGGGACCAGGTGTATCTCAAGATCTCGTCCATAAAGGGCGTAGTTCGATTTGGGGAGAAGGGCAAGCTTGCCCCGAGATTCATTGGACCTTTCGAGATCACTGAGCGCATTGGCGCCGTGGCCTATCGGCTTCCCTTACCATCTCAATTATTTGGCGTCCACAACATTTTTCATATCTTTATGCTGAGGAAGTGTGGGTTAGACGTAGTTCCTGTTATCGATTGGCAGCCGTTGGAGGTTCGTGAGAACGCTTCTTACATTGAGCAGCTAGTTCGTATCCTTGATCGGAAGGAGCAGGTCCTCCGAACTAAGGTCATCCCCTTGGTGAAGGTTCAGTGGGGTCACCATTCTATTGATAAGGCATCTTGGGAGTGTGAGGCTGAGATTCGAGAGCGTTATCCCCATCTCTTTAATGATTGACTACATGTTGTATCTTGTATGATGTCTCCGATTTTATATGATGATGCTACGTTTCCTCATCCCTAAGAGTTATGCTTACTTGCGATGATTGTGTAAATTTCGAGGACAAAATTTTTATTTGGAGGGGAGAGTTGTAAGACCTGTGTCCTAGTCCATACTATTCCGTTAGCTTTCACGGTCCTTGTGGTCGAATTCTGACAACCCACGACCCGTATCCAATGTTTGTGCAAGATCCTAAGCCGAGACCAGCAAACCGAAGTCGGCACAACCCGAAACTTGTATCTTAGCGACCGCGTCGTCGCCGCAGTTCCAACGCCGTGACTCGCATACCGAACCGATACCCAGGTCAGGATATGTAGGCCAGCATTTGTTTCGAAGAACAACCACACATTGTGAATATCGAGGGAATCTCTACGATATGTCCCATCAATCAATCAATCAATCAATGTCAAGTACAAGTCAAGTCACTCCATACACCAAGTACATCAACCCATCCCTTCCCATTCCCAAAGTCAACTCTCCCTCTCTCTCCACCCATCCCTTTCTTACAACCCATCACTCCACCCATCACCCATCACACCTTACCCATCTATATCACTCCCATCATCTCACTCTCTCTCTCATTTATCAAATCTCCCAAGAAACTCAAAGCTTCACATGTCCAAGCATTCCCAAGTTTTTCCAAAAACATCAAGTGTGGCCCACCCTCTCATCTCTCATCCACACCATCAAAATCCTATCAACCACCATCAAAAGAGAAGGCAAGGAGCATAGAAGGCTAAGGGAGCAAGGAAGGAGGCCTAGAGGTGGGTGATCCTTGAGTTTCTACCGTTGATTTCATGATTTATGTGGGACCCAATTTGATGTATGTGTTGCAATCATATGAGGGACCCATAGTGGTGGGGTCCCTCCATCTACACCGCTCATTTCTCTCTTTTTCTCTTCCTCTCTCTCTCTCTCTCTCTCTCTCTCTCTCTCTCTCTTTCTCCTTCTTTAGTGTGATGTCTTGTGGCCACCATGTGCAAGGTGATCTTGGCTGCCCGATTGTGAGGCCCACCTTGTAGTAGGTCCGTTAGACGGCCAAGATGAAGGAAGACACAAATATCATGTTGATCCAACCAGTGGGCCACGTTCATGTGGGACCCACCTTGATGTGTGGGCCATGTTCACGTGAGACCCACCATAATGTTGTGTGTCCATGCCGTCCAGTGTCCTGGACGCTGGACAGTGGCTAATATGGAGTGCGTGTACTGGCAGGGTGTGTACTTATAAGCTAGCAAAAAAAAAGGGGGAAAAAGGTGCTTTTGGGGTGGGCCACTCATGTAGGCTCCACCTCGATGTACGTATACAATCCACACTGTCCATCCTGTTGCTCACCCTATTTTAAGCGTTGAGCCAGAAAATGGAGTCAATTTAATAATCAAGCGGGCCATACCATAGGGAATAGTGGGGTTAACCGTTAAAACCCACCTTGATGCTTCTATCTGCCACAACACGCTACATATTGGACTCGATGAGTCTGTCCCGAGCTATGGAATTCAATGGCTGGGTCAGATTTATCTGAGGCGGGCCCCATCTACTAAATACCGGAGAAAAATAAAAACAAGCAGCAGCAGCTGACACAGCTGCTGTCAGGACGCAAAAGGCGCTGTATGCGGCTAGCGGACGGACGGCGGGCTGGCCCTCACGGCTCCAGCTGTGGGCCCCACCGTGATGCGTTTCGAACATCAACTCCATGCATTTGATGTGCCCTCGAACCAGGAGGCCGCCCCAAAAATTAGCTGTATACGGAACTCAGGTGGGCCACACCATTTAAAATCATGTGAAGACATGCCTAAACATATCATAACACTTGGTGGGGCCTACCTAAAATTTGGATGCGGCTGAAACTTGGCCTGAACCCTCAGCCAAGTGGGACACACATAATGGGGGGGTTGGATTTGTGAACCACATTGCAGTAGGCCCCTGACCGTGACCCTATGAACAGTTTGGGTGGCAAATAAACGTTCCAGTGGACCCCCTGGTCCAGACCTTATCAACAAGTTGGATGCAAATAGATATTATAGTGGGCCCCTGGTCCACGTGACCCTTTGAACAAATTGGATGCAAATAAACAGTACAGTGGGACCCCAGGTCCACGTGACCTTATAAATGGATTGGATTATAAATAAATATTACAGTGGGCCCTACCCTGGTCCACGTGACCTTATGAGTAGTTGGATTGAAAATAAACATTATGTTGGGCCCTAGGTTGGGTGGAAAATAAACATTATGTTGGGCCTTAGGTTGGGTGGAAAATAAACATTATGGTGGGTCCTACTTAGAACCCACTTATGTATGTATTGTGTCGACACCTTTAATCAATGTGGGCATCCACCATGGGGTATGTGATTTATATATGCCTTCCATCCCTATGGGACCTACCATGATGCATATCTTTCATCTAAACCGTCTAACCATTTTGGAGGTTATTTTAAGGCCATGTGATAAGGCCCATCTTGGTGTGCTTGTGGGCCATCCGTTGAGGCCCACCTTGATACATACTATGCCCACCTTGATTTGTATAAGGCCCATATTATGAGGCCCATTGTGACGTATGCAAGGCTCATTTGATTAGTCCCAGCTTGATGTATTTATGGCCCGTCCACTAAGGCCCACTTAAGATATATGAGTCCATGGTTTGAGGCCTATTTGGTGTATTTGGGCCCTTGAGTCGAGGCCCAACAAGATCTATATAAGGCCCATTGCAATATGTGATTCATGGCAGGCTGTGCCTTGGGAGCAATGATGGTTTGATGTCCACATTGTAAGGATGATGTTGGTTAAATGTCCGCATTGTCACTCTCTCCCTAGGGCCCATTAATAGGCGCATACCTGTAGCATATAGGCCATCTATGCCCATCTTCGTTTTGATCAGAGCCCATCACCACATAACATATATAATATAAATCCATGATTCATGATCATACGCATCATATGTATGCCTGATATGAGAAGTGACTGATCATAGCATATGCCTTTGGGCAGATCGTTTATGGGCTCCCTGACAGGCGAAGTTGCCCCACATGAGCGCTCGGTACGCGCAGGATTGATTGCATGTCTGATAGTATGATTCATGCACTTGCATTAGTGTGATTGTGATTTCTGTATGCCTTAGTGACATCAGGGTCATAGCCTCCACAGATACATTGTGGGTGGCTGGATTGGATACCGAAAATATTGTTACTAAGCATAGGGGCGCCATAGATGTCCCTAGGTGAAAATCCCTAAACCCGATGGTACCAGAGGATGACTCCATCGTCGAGACCGAGTGGATATATGAGCGCACGAGGGCCAAATACCAAGAGGCCGTGTCTCCCACTATGTCGTGGTCGGTTGGAAAGGGGTGTGGCCTTACTCGCCCAAGAGTAGGGGGCAATACTAGGCTGAGTTTGACCAGCTTGTGAATGGGTCCGCTATCGACGTGCCGAATAGGTATTGGCAGACTATTGGCCAGGCGGATAGTGAGGTTTCTTACGCTCACTTGGACTGTGTGGCTAGGAGAGTGACAGTACCATTTGAAGTGTACTGAACCCCGGTGATTATCCAGAATGAGAACTGTACTGATATATGATGAGGATTGGCATGCTTGAGTTACATCTCGCATCACATGGCCGTGTTATGGCCGATAGCATTCTTATCTTGCACCGCATAGCCTTGGTACGGCTGATTGCATTCATGTACTCATCAGCATGATTCCGCATTACTCTGGCCTTACATTCTGAGCACACTTATATTGCGCACACACTTACACCACCCTCTAAGCTTTCTATAAGCTTATGCACGATTGATGCATGCAGGTGACGCCAGGACGCAGCCGTAGCCTTGTCAGAGTTGGAGCGTGCAGTCGAGCTTTTGGAGTTCCTGTTATTATCATCATCTTGTATTTTCCTTTTTCACGCATTGTACTCAAAATTTTTTGATTATAGTGAATTTTATGATGGTGTTCTTGTGGTTATTATTCATGGGTTATGCTTGGTTATGCTCATTACAAATCAAATTGATGATTAGAAATCCTCCTTGTAGCATCCCAGGATCGGAACCTGGCGTATGGGTGCTGGGAGCCAAGAATGGGGTACTAAGGAGGCTGTCGGTGCTGGATTCGGTGATCGGAAATTTTGTGAGCACGGTTTTCGAGTTCGGGGTGTGACATTCGATGACCGTTGGAAGGTACTTTCCTGATATACGATGTTTCACATTCCAGATTTTTGGAGGTCACCAAATCTATTTGCATTAAGAGGCTTTATTAGGATGTCAACAAGTTGTCTTTCTATAGACACATAATCCAATACAATGATTTTGTCTTCAACAAGCTCTTGGATAAAGTGGTGTCAGATGTCAATATACTTAGTCCTTGAATGTTGAAATGGATTTCATCCAAAGAAGTTGTGCACAACAACTGCCTGCTGGGATGTATTCGGCATCGGTAGTGCACAGGATATCCAGTTTTGTTCATTACTTTGCCAAGATACCAAATAATTTCTGATATAGAAACAACCGCCACTGGTTGATTTGCGATCATCTAAATTTCCAGCCCAATTGGCATCAGAGTATCCAGCAATAATGGTAGATGTTTCGAATGGGTACCATAATCCGAAGGTGGTTGTTCTAGCCACATATTTGATGATTCTTTTAACTACTGATAGGTGTGATTCCTTTGGATCTACCTGATATCAGACACATGCACCGACGCTTCTGATTCTGGGAGTTCTTCGATGTCATTGAAAATTTCTCAATGTCATCGAGGAGTCATTCGATTCATCGACTGACTCATCGAAGTGAAAGCTATGGCATTGATCTGTGTACTTCGATAGACTCTCGGAGATGCATATCATAAAATATTTCCTTTATAGTTTGTATACACAACAAAATTTGTACAAAATATTGTGATACTCAAAATTATAAGCATTTGCTATGTTCATATTCAAAAAAGAATTTTTGAGGTATATAAACCTCAGATATATCATGATAATCACAAAAATACATCATTTCACACACATATGTCCAAGGCTTAGATGTTGTAGCCTGGACACATTATTTGTGCTCCCATACTATTAGGCACAAGGATCATCCTTCCTGTTGCCTCTAATAACATAGCATTGATCATTAGTGCAAAGACCTTTCATAATTAATTTTCCCAATAGGTCCAAGATCTTGTACTCTTGTGTGGAGAATGTTACCACATGCTTGTTGTCACATATTTGAGAAATGCTTAGAAGGTTGTGTGTTAGACCTTCTACACAAAAAGCATTCTCATTTTTGAGCATCTCTAATCCAATGATAGTTCCATGCCCTAGTACCTGAACGGTGCTTCCATCACCAAAGGTGACCTTCCCTTCATCAATATTTGAATAATTGGAGAGAAGAGTTTTGTCACCTGTGACATGTCTTAAGCACCCGCTATCCAAGTACCACTTAGTATTATTGCATGTTTTTGGACTTGAGTGAGTTACTAGGCAATTTTTCTTTTCTTTCACTACCCATTTTGTGCCAAGTTTACCTGAAGGTGTTGTTTTTACTTTGCTTTGAACTTGTTTGGGTATGTTGGATAGCTGAATCACTTTTTCTTATTTCATTAATTTATTTGTTTTCTAATTCAGTTGAGCTACCTGACTTAGTAGCTCCTCCATATTCTTAGTCATTTCAGGTGGAGACAGAAGTGTCTTACCTCTTGCCATGTACTTTGGTGATCTCTTGACAGTTTGTATCATTTTTTTAGTTGATTTGTATTTTCCTGTAAAGTTCAAACTGGAATTGGATTGAGTTCTCCTAGTAGTGAGGCATTCAAATTTATAATGACCTGCATCTCCACATGATTGGCAAATAAGAGTACCCCTTATATTGCTTCCTGATGTAGCAATTTTCTTAGGTACTGTACCAGTGGGACTTGGTTTGAAATTTTCACATCCTAATCCTCTCGTCTTTTTGTGGTCTCCCCATCCCTAAAAGTCTTTCTAATTTTTCACTACTTTGGGAGAATTTGTAACTAAGTTCAACAGACTTTTTAGATTTTTCTGCATCAAAGATAAGTGTGTGATTTTTATTCTTAAGATGCATGTTTTCATCTTACAATAGTTCATTCTATTTGTTCAGTTTTTTAGACTTAGATTTGAGATACGAATTGATTCTTTCCATCCTATCATTTTCTAAGTGGTATTGCTAAAGATCATTAATCAAGTGTGTATTGATTTCTAAAGTTTTATCTAGATCCGTTTATAGCAATTTATTTTTATTTTCATTTATCCCAAGTCTTTTAAGGACATTGATGCTATGTATGTAGAGTTGATTATAGGCATCCTATAAATTATCCTTTTCTTCCTCTTCTCCTTCTTTCTCCTCATGTGATGAAAATGTCCCTTCAACTCGCGGTTCATCAATTTCCTCAGTTTTCAATGGAATGTTTGTGAGTGTGGAGGCCATGAGTATTTTTTAAGGATTTCTGGTCTCCACCACTCTCTGAATCACTAAAATCGGAGTTTGATTCTTCAATGTCATCCCAAGTGGCTGCCATGGCCTTTCCCTTAGTCTTCTTGGTGGGACATTTAGTGGACAAGTGTCCAAACTTCCTGCAGTTGTAACACTGAGGCTCTCTGGACTTTTTAGAAGATTTGCCTATATTGTGTTTGTTGTCCAAATGTTTGCCTTTGTATGGCTGGCCACGGTTTTTGTTGAAAAACTTTTTGAACCATTGAGCCAAAATGGCCACTTCCTCATCTTTATTTTCTCTCTCACTCTCCTCCTCATTAGTGATGGAGTGTTTTACAGCTTTGAGGACATTGCTTTTAGATTTAGGAGTTGGCTTGAAGTGAAGTTCGAATGTTTATAGTGAACCTACTAGTTCTTCTACTTTCATTTCATCCATGTTCCTACATTCTTCAATGGTAGTTACTTTTGAGTTGAAACGTTCTAGTAGGGATCTTAGAATCTTCCTACAGATTTTTGGGACTGGAACTTTCTCTCCCAATCCACCCATGGAATTACAGATGATGTTTAGCTTCATAAAGAATTCCACGAAGGTCTCATGCTCCTCCATTCTGAGATGTTCAAACTGGGATGCTAGGAGCTGCAGCTTGGATCTTTTCACTATGTTGGTTCCCTTAAGAGTTGTTTCCAACAAATCTCAAGCTTCTTTAGAAGTGCCACACATGCTTATTTGATTAAAGACTTCTTGGGACATAGCATAGTAAATGCAATTCATTGCTTTCGCTTCAACAATCTATTTCTTTTTGTCATATGTAGTCCACATCCCTTTAGATTTTGGTTTAGAGATAGTTGTGCCATTTTCAAGTACCACTTGATCAGTTGGGGGCAAATATCCATTTTCAACGATGTCCCAAACATCATGATCCAAAATCTAAGAAAGTAGTGCATCTTCACCTTCCAGTAAGCATAATTTAAACCATCAAATATAGGAGGTCTAGTTACAGATGAGCCATCTCCTTTGGCCATGATTCCAACTTTAGTCAAGATCACTCTCTAGGCAGTGAAGTCCTTAAGAGAGGCCCGCACTGATACTAATTGAAATTGCGGTAAGGACCACTTTAGTTGAAGTGGGGATAGGTCAAAGTGTCCTAAAGAGGGGTGAATAGGACTTTGTAAACTTTTATGAAAATTTAAAATCCTATTAACCTAATCTTGATCTAGTGTGCAACTATCAAGATAACCTCAATTTAACTCTAAAGACTTCCAAGCTAAGTAGAGGATCCAATCATAAGATACTTAATATTAAACATGATTTCATAATTAATCTATGATGGATGAAATGTGTGAAAGTGTGTGGGATGTGATTCAGATTCAAAGATTCATATTAGCATGCTTGTATGTAAATTCAACGATAAACATAATGAAAGATCAAGAAAACATCAATCCCAAACATAGTCGTTTATAGTGGTTCGGCTATGTTCCTACTCCACTCCCGGCGGACGCACTCATCCCATAAGTGTACCGGATTTCACTAATAGAGGTTTCAAATTAAGTTCACCTCAAACCGTTACAACCTACACAAGGTTAACTCTAGGACCTATACAAGGTACCAAAAATGTGCCTACATAAGACACAAGTTTATGCCCTACACAAGAGCAAAGGTCAACACGAAGTACCTAAGTTTTATACCCTGCACAAGAGCAAAGGATCCACACCTGGAACCTAGGTTTTATGCCCTACACAAGAGCAAAGGATCCACACAAGGAACTTACATTTTGTGCCCTACACAAGAGCAAAGGATTCACACATGGAACCTAAGTTTTAGACCACACAGGTCAAGGACCTACATAAAGGACCTAAGTTTATGCCCTACAGAAGAGCAAGGGTCAACACATAGTACCCAAGTTTTAGACCACACAGGTCAAGGACATACATAAAGGACCTAAGTTTATGTCCTACAAAAGAGCAAGGGTCAACACACAACACCCAAGTTTTAGACCACACAGGTCAAGGACCAACACGAAGGACCTAAGTTTATGCCCTACACAAGAGTAAGGGTCAACACACAGCACCCAAATGTACACTCCTATCGAAGGCCTCCTATGAGGACTTGAAAGGGTGAGATGCACCTATGATCCAATCCTATAAGGAATGATCGACAGGGTCTCTGGACTCTAATGACTTACAGATAAGTAGATGAGTCCTGTTAAGCAAGTTGATGAAGATCTCCTCCTTTGATGATGAAGATTCTTCAGCTTCCTTGATTCGCAATACTTGATGATGCTCCAATAGATGCGACAGGTTGGGTTAAGGTTATGTTGGAATCCTACTCTAATAAATATTTTCCTATTTTAGAGGAGTGATTCCAAGCTTTCAAGCATTCAAGTTATCCCAGCTCAATGATTTTCCATTAAGATGGTAGCTGCATGATCCTTAAATGGGGAAGTTCATTCCTCAATCCACTCTATTAAATATCAATGATGAGAGTGGGTTGAGGGATGAACTTCCAAGAGAAAATGAGCTTTGGGAAGATGATATGCAATAACTCTCTCAAAGCTCTCTCTATTTTTCCCAATTAAGCAACTAAGAGAAAGCTTCCTATATATAAGCAAAAAGTCTCAACCGTAATAAATATGTCAAAGTCTGACTGAGTTCAATCTCATCGGGCCTGACTTAATGTCATCGAATGTATACTTTCGATTCCATCTAATCAGGCTTCGATGATGCGAACTCAGCTGAAGCACATACCCGGAACTTTTTAAATGAAGATAGATGTCATCGAACATGCGTCGATGATATCAAATTTTGAATTTCGAACTCATCGACAGTGGTTCGATACATTGATCTTTTCAAGGAATATTTGAGAAAGCTTGCAGGGTCCTATTTGACCCAATTCAATGATAACGATCCCATATCAATTTCTCGATCATTCACATAAGATTTTTCTTTCCAAGTTTGCTGGAATAGTTTTGTCCTAATTAGATCGCATCGAGTCTATATCGATATCATCGTGATTTGAATTTTGATGACATCGATGTGGGTTTTAATTCCTCGAACATTTAGATGATTTTCTTTCAAAAACTCGCTGGACAGAACTTGTCCCATTTCGATGTCATTGATACTGTGTCGATATGATCGAGATTTGAATTTCGATGATATCAATTGTCTTTTGATTCCTCGAGCAATATCAAGAATATTTTCCAAGCATTTGCTAGATAAAGCTCTGAGATTTTTGATATCATCGACTGTCCTTCGATAACATCGATATTTGAAATTCGATGTTATCGAGAGTACTTTCATTTTGTGTCAATATGATCGAGATTTGAATTTTGATGATATCGATTGTCTTTTGATTCCTTGAGCAATTCAAGAATATTTTCCTAGCCTTTACTGGATAGAGCTCTGAGATTTTCGATATCATCGACTGTCCTTCGATAACATCGATATGTGAAATTCGATGTTATTGAGAGTACTTTTGATTTATCAAATATTTTGTGCAGAATACTTTATGGTTACTGGACATAAAGAGGACTCAATTCGATCTTATCGATACCGGTCCAATTATCGAGAATGAGTGTTCGATTGTATCAAACAAGAATCGATGATATCGAACTTAACTGAAAACTTAGAAAATTTTCTATTTTGAAACGAGGTTTTTAAACTTTTAACACCTATGTTGTTCTGAGGCTTTTACGAAATTATATACCTGAGTGTTTTGGGACTTGGGATATGAGGCTTGTTTTACCTGTGATGAGCTCGGAGCACACATCTGGTTGAGGCGATATCTTGAACAATCTTCATATGAGGCTCACCTGACTTACCGACTCAACTTACACACTAATTGACAAACCAGGGCACTTTTAGATCCTTTCACAATTAGGTCGGGTCGACTCAAGTCATCAAATTTTCCAATTAGAATTGATTTGAATCACCTTATGTAGCTTAAGTCTTTCTTTTCGTAAACCCTAGCATTTTAGTCTTCGGACTTGCCAGGTGGCATGATCCTGGGATTCTATTAATGTCTCTAAGTTCAATTGCTCCCTCCTAAGTCGGAAATGCATCACGATAGACCCATTGCCATAGGCCCAGCTTAACCCAAACCATGCTTTGATACCAAGTAGTAACACCCTGAAATTCAAGGGCCGAGTAGGAACTCGGCTCCCAAATTCCTGGGTGCCACGTACGCCTTAACAAGCCTCATGTACAAATTTATGTAAAGTATCTTGTGAAAAATGGAGAATTTAACCAAGGATAGAGCAACAATATATCATATGGAAATGTCAAGTACTACTAATCATGTAAATATCCAAACATAAGTCCAAAATATCCAATCAAGGATCTAGTCCCATTCATACATATAACGTAAAATGACTAAGCCCCTGGTCCAATCCCACGATCTCCAAACTTGAACTAGGAAGACCCACAGAAGGTCTAGAAGTATGCTTGCTCCTCCTCGTCGTCCACACCAGCATCCTCCAACGCATCTTGCTCCATCGTCCTGCATCTATGACAGGTTCTGGTTGTGTTTTAAAACACCATCCCAGAGTAGGAGTGAGTAGTTAACTCAGTGGTACCATTACAATAAGTTACACAAATTATCATACACAAGAGTACATTTAATGAAAAACATATATTCAATGAACCATAAATACTCTAGTTAATGCATATGCATGATTAATGATATAAGGCATGCCTCTCACCACAACACTCTCTCTTGTGACACCATCTAACGTTCGTGAACCAACACTCCCACAAGCGACCACAACTGCCAAATCAAAAAAGTAACCAATGCATGTTGTGCACATGTTAGCCGAGTTAATTAATTAGGTTTATTCATCTAGCAGGTTGGTGAAACTAAGATACCCCGACAAAACATCGCCCTAATCCGATCATGCAGTTCTAATGGTCATGGTCGTATAACTCTCGTGATCCTTAGCCCTTGTGGGTTCTCATTCCCATAGCTCTTAAGCTCGTATGAAAATAGTTTAGACTTCAGAGTCCTGCTCATGGTCATTATGGGGGGGAGGGGGTCGTCACCTAGCATAAGCTGACAGCACGAGCATCATATCCCATACCACCATCCCCGGCTCACGAGTCTTTGGTGCTCACAGGTCACTATGGGGAGGCTCATCATCCCACCGTAGGCCGATAGCTCGGGCATAGTGTCTCATACCACCACCCCCAGCTCATGAGTCTTGTGGGCCGCAAATCATGGTTATCAGTGGGCACAAGGGTTACGGGGTGCCTCAAGTTCAAGCAGGCATGTATAATCATGCTTAACATACAAGGATGACCAACCAGTGCACTAATCTGTCCCCACGAGACAAACCACGGACTATACGACCTGAGAACAATGTCTCATGTAGTCCAACTACGGCCTACACTTCGTAGTTCAACTAGTTGGGCCAAACTTGCTCGTGGGCTAACCTAATGGAACGGTTGCCCAAAAGGAGTTTCGGTTGGTTGGTCGATCCACAAGGGACACGTGCGCAAATATATATATATATATATATATATATAGCATGAACTTAACAATTTCCAGGAGCTGTTCCAGCAAACAAACAGCATGTTCTGAATCCCGACGACATAGACAACAATACTCTAAGTCCCACGAACATTCGCATGTGACAAATCAATCCTATGAGATTAGCAGCAATGGAGATTAAGTTCAACATGTTTAGTAGTTCATCAAAATGGACAGCCATACATCCAATTCACATTAATTCCATTGCATGTACTAACATATAACATGCAAATCAACAACAACATATAACATACCCATCTACGACCAATCATATGACCTACAAATCAGCAACCATCATGTTGCATACAATCAGCAATCAACATGTGACATACAAATAAGCAATCATCATGTAGCATTCAAATCAGCCACATTTGGGGAATTATGTAAGTGCTATGTTTTCTAGCTCCTATGATTGTCAAATTTTGTAGTGCCAAAACCTCTTGAAATCTGTGTCTTATGTAGCTCATCTACATATTAAAAATCATGCAATTCATGTACAAGAATAAAGGTCTTTACCTCAAGAACTTCAAATGCAAGATCAAGAGATATACAAGTTCAAGTACAACACCAAGTGATAGTTCAAGCTTTCAAGCTTCAGTAGTTCAAGGTTTCAAAGCTTTAACTATGTCAAGACAAAGTGCTTTGCTTGGAACTCAAAGCTCAAGGTGAAATACAAGTCAAGATATCAAGCTTTGTGTAATTCAAGATCAACTATCAATCGAAGCAAATGATGATTCAATGTTCAAATATCACTTATAAAGTATGAATGACCCTAGATTGACCATAGCTTAGGTCATATTGATTGCATACTTAAATTGGGTCACTATATAAGTGTATAGGATGTTTCTCGACTAGTCTTAGCCTATGTTCGACTAGTCCTAGTATTGGCTCGACCAGTCCAAGAAATTCCTCAACCAATTCAAGGTTTGTTACTAATTTTCAAAATTTTTTGTTGGACCCTCGACCAGTCCTGGAGACTGCTCGACCAGTCGAGCAGGCTTGACTCAAAGTCCAACAACCAAATTGGGTCCCACACAACCAGTCGAGAGCAGGGCTCGACCAGTCGTGGAGGCCACTCGACCGGTCGTGGAGGCCACTCAACCAGTCGAGCAAGCCACTCGACTAGTTGTGGAACGGTCGTATCTTATCGCGCCCAAAATTTTAAAAGTTTGTTGGTCCTTCAACCAGTCGAGTAAACAGTTTTTTCACTAATAAATAGAGCACAATTTTCAAAGTTTTTCATTCAATTCAAACAAAATCAAGACACCACTCTAAGAGATAAGTTTGTGATATTCTTAAGCTATTTAGTGCTCATTTAATATTCTCTTTAATTAGCTTTTTGCATTTGATTTTGAGCTCTATATTCCAATCTTATTTAAAGAAGGGATTGAAGTTTTCCCCTTTCTTGAAATCAAAATCAAATTAAGCAAGCCCAAAGTGATTTAATCTAAAAATCATTTAGAACTTAGAACCTTTTCATAAGTGAGTGTGGACATTGAACATCTACTTCAAATTGGTTCTTCCGGGCTTCATCAAAGGAGAATATCCAGATAAGTATTTTACATTTCTGTAAATCTATTTTTAGTTTTTTTGAGATTGTGCATGGAAAAATCTCTTTCTTTTTGGTTTGTCCGAGGTGATCCAGAAAACTCAAAGTGTGGGGTTTTTGAATTGTGTAAGCCCACTTGAAAGACACAATTGTGAGGGTTTTAGGTGAACCTTGAAAAACCTATTGCATAGTGAACGCCAATATCCACTTTGTGAGGATATTAGGAGTGGAGTAGTTGTGTGGCTGTTTTTCTAAATAGTTCGTGTACACACAAGCGAACCACTAAAATTTCTGGTCTTATAGTAGATGATTGATTGTGGCTTTGTGTGGATGTTGTAATTTCTTTTTAAGCATTTCTAGAGAATGTTGAAACTTTTTATGCAAGTGTGGGAATGCTGTAATAGCTTAGTTTATTTTCTTTGCTATTTTTATTTCTTTATTCCTCTATATCAGTTTGAGATTTTGATACACAAACCGTTCTAGGAATCAGGTTGTCCTACCATAAGCCATTGGTTTTTGGTGTAAGGTTGTCCTTAGAATAACATCTGTATCAACCTCTCAATACTTGTACATTTGAGGTTGTTAATCATTTATGCTTTGTTGGATTGTTTAGTTCTATCTTTATTTACATTTATTTATTTTCGCATTTAATTTTTTGATTTGGTATCCCCCCCCCCCCCCCCCACCTTTCTAGGACTCTTAGCTCAGCCTTTTCAAATTATACTCAAATTTCACAAAATCTAACCGACAAATCAGCAATCCACCCGTCAAGAGGTCCTCGGGACCTAATTCCCTTTCCCAATTTTAAGGAAATCCTACGTATATGTTCTAAATCAAGTAATACCTAAAATTCAGCAACATGCATACACATACATTACCCAAATCCACTATGATCTAACTAGGCATGATAATCGGCCACCTAAAGGTAATGGTACACACCTTTTATCGACCGGAAGCTCTTACAGTCACTCTAGTGTCGTCGGGTCCGCAAACTTGACGTGTCGGAACCCTGTGTCATATGAATTTCATGGTAAGGTGCATTCATGTGGTTATAACTAGGGAGAAATGGATGGGAGTTTAGATTTTACCCTGGGATCGGACGTAGCTCATCCCTACGGTGATCGAGTCGAGATTCCCGACAATGTAGAGGTGAATGTGCGAGGAATTCTGGTCCTCAAGCACACTATGCACCCGCACAGCACTCTCTCCCTCTCTTTCTCTCTCCTCTCTCCTCTCTCCCTCTCTTAGCTGCTAAATTTCTGTGAGAGTGAGTGAGAGAGGGTTTAAGGGTTTTATACCCTGAAATATTTAATTAGTTGGCCCTGGGTTCTGTTAATTGCTTCAAACGACCTTGTGGTACCTATTTCTGGCTATTGGAGCTTTCCTAATGGCCCTCCTGGCCCATCTAGTTCATGGGATAGGTGCCTCATGGCCCAATGAAGGGCTGGGTAAAGTTTGACGGTAAAAGGACACGGTGTTATATCGCAATGGTCTGATTTGCGATCAACGATCATCAATTCTCGATCAGGGGTTAGATTTTGCGGACGAGTACAGGAAATATCTTCAGTCTTCGGTGTGAGTTTGGAAGAAATCCGACGGCTAAAATGCCTCAATGCACTGTACCAAGTAACGGGGCCATTTGTTTTAAAATTCTAGATTTTATTTCAAAGCTAGGGCAACTTGCACTCTACAAGTGTTAACTGGATGACGCGATTCATTCGTTTCTGGGTATCTTCCGAGTCTATCGTCTACGATGGACTACAAGCCCAGTGAGGCCTATGGCCTCCCAAAGTTTTGAAATTGTCTGTCCTTCCTTAGGCGGTGCACGACTCATACAGGTAGTCGCCAAATACAATTGGGTTGACCGGCCCTACGGCCCATGTTTGGCCCGAACGCAATTGGATTCAATCGTATTAGTGGCCTAATCTGGATTAATTTATCAATAATAAATCCACACATGCAATTGAATCGTATGGTCCTGCGTCAATTCACACGTGGATGCCTCAGGACACTATTCCGATTGGGCCGGGTGTTACACGTATTCACCCCCAGCAAGGTCAATGGTGTGTGTTACAACAATCATTCCAAGCAGGGAAGCGAATTGCATAGTTAGTAACTCACTACGCTTAGTGTACTGAGTAAACTTTGTGAGGTCCACCATAATTTACATATTTTATCCACTCTGTCCATTCATTTTACTAGATAATTTTATGGCTTGAGCCAAAAAATGAAGCACATACAATGTTTAAATGGACCACACCATAGGAAACAATTGAATTGAACGTTTACCATTGAAGTCTTAAGGGAAGCAACTTCTAATTTTAAATTCTCATTTTCAGTTTTGAGATTTTCAATTTCAAAAATTTTCAAACCTAAATCTAGTTTGGTTTTCTCAAAACAATCAGAAAAATGAGATTTTTCCAAAACTATTTTTTCAAGTTCTAATTTCAAATTACAAAGTTTTCTTTTTGAATTTTCAGTTTAGCTGCTATCTTATAACTTTCTTTGTATAGGGTTATAAACAATTTTAAGATCTTCTTCATTTTCCGAATCACTTCCAGGGGTTTCATAGTCAGAAGTTTCACATTCATCTAAGGAAGTGATTCCAGCTATAGTCATGAAGGCCTTTTGATCTTACTTAGTTTCTTGGTCTAATTCATCAGTTTCTAAATTAGATTCTGATTCTGATGATTCATTCCAAGTGGCAATCATGCCTCTTCTTTTGGATGTATCCTTCTTAGGACATTTTGAAGGTACATGCCCAAATTCAGAACAATTGAAGCATTAGGTATCTTTAGATTCTGATTTCTAAACATTTGAGTTTACTTTTCTTTTGCCAAAAGATTTTTAAAAATCTGATTGATTTTTATTTTTGAAAAATTTATAAAACTTTTAGTCAACACAGCCATATCATCCTCATTCTCATCATTTTCAAAATCTATGTCTTTAGATTTAGAAGATTTAAGGGCTATGGACTTGTTTTTAGGAGCTTTGAAATTTAGCTCATAGGTTTGTAGAGATCCAACTAATTCCTCTACCTTCATAGCATCAGTATCCCTTAATTCTTGAATCGCAGTGACTTCAGAATTGAACCGGTCAAGAAGTGATTGTAATATTTTTACGTACACCATGTTTTCAGGGACTTTTTCTCCAAGACCCCACATAGAGTTAAAATTGTCATTTATTTTCTTATAGAAATACATGAATGATTCATTTTCTTCCATAAGGATTTCCTCAAACTTCTTTGTGAGGATTTGAATCTTGGACTTTTTACAATGTTAGTCACTTCATGTGTAATTTTGAGAATATCTCATGCTTATTTTATTGTATCACAAGAAATGATTCTTTTGAATTCATCTGGTGATAGAGCACAAGTAATAACATTAAGGGCTTTTGCATTTGCACTATTTTCACTTTTCTGAATTATCGTCCAAAAAGTATAAGTGATTTCTTTCATGGACGTGGTTCCATTTTCAGCCACTACTTCCATCATTGGAGTGATCCATTAGGTCATGGTGGTTTTCCACACACTTTCATAAATGTACTTGAGGAAAATCATCATCCTCGCTTTCCAATAAGAATAGTTTGAGCCATCAAAGGGAGGTGGCCTGGAAATGGATAGACTATTGAAATTTAACATTCTAATAGATTTGGATCTAGCACTAGGATGTTAATCTCAAAAAGAGCAACCTTGCTCTTATACCACTTGAAATTACGAGGTATAAAAGTCCTAGAGGGGGGTGAATAAGACAATACAAAATATTTCGGTACAATGCAAAATAATAAAACAATTATACTCAATTGCTTAAAGTATTGAATTCTTGATATCAAATAGTTCGTAGGACAACCTTCACCTAAAAGATTTAGGCAGGACAACCTTATTTCATGACGTCTTTAAAATCAAAATATCAAACTTAGCAAGAGTAGATCAATAACAAGGAAAGCATATAAAGAATTAAAACAATCACCATAATGCACCAAAGAGTTATAGTGGTTCGATGCTTAAACTTACACCTACTCCACTCCCAAAAATTACTACTCTCATAATTTTAGCTTTTACTATTTCAAGGTTTTCATAGGGTCACCATAACTACCTTATACTGTTCTTGTGATTTTCACGGGCTATCACAACAAAACCCACTGTGATTTTCATAAGATCACCACAAAATAACCTGCTGAGATTTTCGGGCTATCTCAAAAAAATCTAAGAAAAAATGAATATAAATACAATATTTATCTTCAAAGGGTGAGTTGAAGACGTTACTGTAGCTTGATCGCAAAAATCTTCTTTCTTAGGATATTGATGAAGTTGTGTATGAGTTTAACCCAAAAAGAATATAGGGATCAAATGTGTTTTCAATATTTAAAAACAAAACCCTAATTACTGTAAATTCTATTCTTTAAATCTGAAGTAGAGTTTAGATAACTCTCTTAAAAATAATTAAATCTAAGTTGAGAAAGAGAATAAAATAAGCTAATAGAATATTAGAATTACCGTATGAATAGCTTAAGGAGGGTCTACCTTTCTCTCTAATTTTGAGGAGGTTTCTCACAAATTATTATGTATTCAAGGAATGAGAGAAGGCCTCTATTTATAACCAAAGGACTTGGAAATTCGATTGGCTCGATTGTCGATTCGGTTGGTCGAATTTCAATGATTGCATTCCATTGGCACTTGGATTTCATGGGATAAGATCTTTCAAAAATTCGGTTGGCTCAAGCCAAAATTCGGTTGGCCGAACCCTCACTTCGGCTGGTCAAATCTCCTTGAGATATGAAATTATTATATGTTGGAAACATGACTGAACATATTTAGGCTGGTCGAGCGGACATGTTTGGCTGGCCGAACCCAAGGTTAGGCTGGCCAAACTTTTCATGAAAAATATTTGTTTAGCTGTAAACTTGCCCGAATAGTGTTAAGTTGGCCAAACCAAAGGTCAGGTTGGCCTAATACTATTGTATTCAACTTATAATCATATGATATTGTGATGTTATGTTCAATACACCTAACCTAGGGTTAATCTTGTAAGTGTTATAGTTTATAGCACTTTGTGTTGTCAAATTTGTGGTTGCCAAAGACACTGTTATGAAGCTTGCATTTGTGAAGAACAATGCTCTACTCAAGACCTCAAGAAGCTTTCAAGTCCAATCTCAAGATCTTAAAAAGCTCTCAAGTTTAAACGACGGCAAGACTTCAAGCTCCATTACTTTCAAAGGTCGCTCGTCTCTAAAGTTTCAATGTCCTTACTTCACTATTGAGGTATAACTGACCTTAGGTTGACCTTTAGAGTAGGCCATTTTGGATACATAATTCATATGTTTTATATAAGTAAGTTTGATCTGTTCTAAGACTAATCCTGGACTTTGTTCAACTAGTCCTAGCACTGCTTTGACCTGTTTAAACATTTCCTGGATCAGTCATAAGTTTGTTACAAAAATCAGAAATTTTTTATTAGGCTTCGACTAGTCCTAGGGACTGTTCGACTAGTTGTAGGAACAGTGTCGACTGCATCTTCGACCAGTCGTAGACCTACGACTCAAAGAACAATGTTGAAATTCGGCCACCTACGACCAGTCAAAGGGATCTTACGACCAGTCGAAGGAGACCCACAACCAGTTGAAGGAAACCTACGACTAGTCGTGAAACTGCCAAATCTTATCGCGCCTGAATTTTCAAATATCTATTAGTTCTACGACCAGTCGTAGAGGTCCTTAGACCAGTCGATGACGTGATTTGCTCACCTATAAATAGAGCACGAATCTCAGAATAAAATAAGCAAGTCAAATTAATTTAATTTGGTCTTCTGAGAGATAAGTCGGTGCTCCATTTAAGCTAAGTGTGCATATTTAATATTCTCTTTCTTTAGCTTTGTTAATTGATTTTGTTTCTTGCATTCCAATCTAATCTGAAAAGAGGAATTGTTGTTTTCCTTTTTCTGGAATCAACATCAATTAGCCCTTTTGTTTTAATTTAAAATCTATTAGAACCTAGAACCATTATAAAGTGAGTATTGGACATTGAACTTTGACATTCAAATCTCTACTCCGACTTGGTTCTTCTGGGCTGCTATAACAAAGGAGAAAATTAGGTATTTTACAATTTATGTAATTTACATTGTTTGGTTTTATTTGAGGTTAAGCCAGAAAAATCTCAAAGTTGTTGGTTATCCGAGGAGAGCCAGAAAACTCGGAAGTGAGGGTTTTTGAATTGTGTAAGCCCTTTGAAAAAGACACAATTGTGAAGGTTTTGGGTGAACCTGTGAAAACCTATTTGATAGTGAATGCTAATATCCCCTGTGTGAGGATATTAGGAGTGGAGTAGCATTCTATGTGACTGTTGTTTAACAGTTGGTGAACACACAGGCGAACCACTATAATTCTTTATGTTGTGGATGTGTGATTTATATTTCCTATCTTTTACCATTCAGAATTGTGGAATGTATGTGTGGATGAGAATGTTGTAAATTTCACATTTCAAGCTCGGTGGGGAATGTTGTAATAATTTAGATTTACATTTCAGCATTATATTTTTGCTATCTCTTTATTACGTTGAGCTTCAATTTCTCTATTTGTTCTAGAAATAAGGTTGTCCTACCATAAACTTTGATTTTTGGTGTAAGGTTGTCCTTAGAACAATTTGTGTTTCTATTTCTCTATTTTAGGTTGCCTTCCATTCCTATATTGTGATTGGTGTATAGTGTTATCTATTCTTTGTTTCATATTCTGTAGTATTTAAATTTAATTTGGCATAGTCCTATTCACCCCCGCCCCCCTCTAGGACATATAGCTTGGCCATTTCAAGTGGTATCAAAGCCTAATAGCTCACTCTTATTGCTTTTTATTTGGATTTAATTCCTGAGTTAACGATCTCAGCTATATAAAAGATGTCAAATTTTGATAGCCTATCAGTCACTAAGCCTCCACTCTTTGATGGCTCCAACTATGCCTATTGGAAAGCCAAGATGAGGATCTTCCTCAAATCCATGGATGAAAGTATGTAGCTATCCATAGTAAATGAATGGACCCCTCCTACCACTGAAGTAACCAGGATTGATGGTTCAAAGTCTATGAAAATTACACCGTATTTCTCTTAGACCACACTTCAGAAAACTGAGAGTAGTGTAAATGCTAAAGCACTAAATGCAATTACTTGTGCACTATCACCGGATGAATTCAAAGAATTATATCCTGTGATTCTGCGAAACATGCTTGGGATATATTGGAAATGACACACGAGGGTACTTTAATTGTCAAGAAATCTAAGATACAAATCCTCACAACTAAATTTGAGAAAATACGTATGGAAGAAAATGAAATGTTTATGGACTTCTATACCAGATTAAATGACATTATAAAGTCTATGTGCGGTCTAGGCGATAAAATTCCTAAAAGTAAGATATGTGCTAAAATACTACGCTCACTTCCTGAACGGTTCAATTCTAAAGTAACTGCAATACAGGAACTTCGTGATACGGAAAATATGAGGGTTGAGGAATTAGTTGTCTCATTACATACTTATGAGTTAACCTTTAAAGCTTCAAAAGGTAAATCTATTGCTTTAAAAACTTCTAAAATTGGTTTTCATGAAAAATGATTTAAACTCTGATTTAAAAAACTCTAAGGATGATATGACTCTTTTAGTAAAGAGATTTTATAAAATTTTTAAAAGTAAAAAGAGGGTTGATTTTGAAAAAGCATTTGATAAAAAGAAACCTAAACCTAAAACTAGAAAATCATTAAAAGACAGTCAATGATACAACTGCCATAAGTATGGGCATTTGACTAACAAATGTCCTAATAAGGGCAAGTCAAAAAAGAAAAGTATGATGGCTACTTGGGATGAGTCCTCTGATTCTAAAGTCTCTTATGATTTAGAAGATTCTGAAACTAAGTCAGGGTGTGATGTTAAGGCCCTTATGACTCTAGCCAAATTCACTTCTTCAGATAATGATGACTCAACTAATGAAGAAAATCTGAATAGTGAATATGAAAATGAAGATGATCTTCAAGATGCTTACAATGCCCTATACAAGGAAAGTTGTAAAATTGCTATGAAATTGAAACTTCAAAAAGAGAAATTTTCTAAACTCAAAGAAATTTATGAATCTCTTGTTTTAGAAAAGTCCCATATTTCAGACTATTTCGAAAAGACAAAATGCGATTTAGATTTTAAAACCTCCCAGTCTAAAAATCTTAAATCTGAAAATAATCAACTAAAACATGAAGTCTCTTCTCTCTTGAGTTTAAAGGAAACCTAGAAATATGCCCAAGGTGATCCTAAACTAGAAAAACTCTTATCTGGATCGAGAAAATGTGGCGATCGATCTGGTCTGGGCTATGACAAGAGTGTTCCTCCTAAACCGAAGAATCCTTCTCCTACGTTTGTAAAGGGAGAGATCTTAAACTCAAAAGGGAAAGATCAAATGTTTTCTAAAAACTTTAAATCTTTTCAAAAACCTAAAAGACATATCAACTTTAAAAAGTAAAGCCAAAGTCCTTTAGCAGAAAAGGTAGTTGATTTACATAAGGAGCTTCTAAAGTCTAACTCACTAGGTCATACTTATAACTCTTACAATCGAAAGAAGACCTACTATCCTCCTAAACCCAAAATGGTTATGAAATGGGTTCCAAAGGTCACTTGCTTGGTTGCCCACACCGCTTTCAAAGCAACAAGCCATTCTAAGTGATACCTAGATAGTGGATGCTCCAGGCATATGACAGGCGACAAGGCTTTATTCACCAATCTCAAAGACATGACTGACGGTTCAGTCACATTTGGAGATGGCAGCAATTGCAAGATTATGGGCCAAGGTACTGTTCAACTCTATAACCTTCCTTTGATTAAAAATGTGTTGTATGTTGAAGGATTGAAACATAATCTTCTAAGCATATCTCAGACTTGTGATAATAACCATAGTGTATGATTTTCTAATCAAAGCTGTGAGATTCTAAACAACAAGGGTTCAGTAATACTAACTGGACGTAAAACGTCTGAAAACTGCTATATTGTTAGCGAATCCAGCTCATCTAATAAATCATGTTACATGGTCCAAACAGACGAGACTGATTTGTGGCACAAACATCTTGGACATGTACATTACAGAAATTTGCATAGATTGAGCAAATGGGAACTTATAAGAGGTCTACCCAAACTATAAAAATTAGATAAAATATGTGGTGAATACTAGATTGGCAAACAAACTAGGAACTCACATAAAAAGGTGAATTTCAATACCACATCAACACCACTCGAGCTTCTCCATATAAATCTAGTAGGACCTACCAGGATGGAAAGTCGAGGTGGCAAAAGATATATTTTGGTAATAATAGATGACTTTACTAGATATACATGGGTTATCTTCTTAAGGGACAAATCAGAAACCCTTGAAGAAGTAAAAACGGTTCTCAAAAGGATTCAAACTGAAAAAGGTTCTCAAGTCAATAAGATTCATAGTGATCATGGATCTGAATTTGAGAATAGAGGTTTTGAGAAGTTCTGTAGCGACCAGGGAATATTACATGAATTCTCGGTGGCCAAAACTCCACAACAAAATGGTATAGTTGAAAGGAAAAATAAAGTGCTTCAAGAAATGGCTAATGTCATGTTGAATAGTATGAAGCTCTCTAAGAATCTTTGGGCTAAAGCAGTCAATACAACTTGCTATATTATTAACCGGGTTTACACTAGTAAGATTAATAATAAAACGGCTTACAAAATGTGGTTCGATAAAAATCCTACTGTCAAATACTTTCGAGTTTTTGGCAGCAAGTGCTATATTTTATGAGATCATGAACATCTGGGAAAGTTTGATACAAAGAGTGATGAAGGGATCTTTTTAGGATACTCTTTAAAGAGTCGAGCTTATAGGGTTCTGAACAAAAGGACCAGTGTGATTCAAGAATCCATCAATGTAGTCATTGATGATCACTTAAACATACCAGTCTCAAATTCGGATAATGAAGTACTAGTAATTTATAAATCTGATATTTCATCTAATCAGACTGATTCTGAACTAAGGACTGTTAAAGATCATCCAACCACACAGATTCTTGGAAACCCTCTCACTGGTGTTCGTACCCGTAGACAACTTGAGGATATATGCAATTACGTATGTTTTACATCTCAGATAGAACCATCTAACGTAAAAGAAGCTCTTGCTGATGAAAACTGGATTGTTGTGATGCAAGAAAAACTTAACCAAATTGTGAGAAATGATGTTTGGTATCTTGTACCTAGACCTAAAGATAAACATATCATTGGAACCAAATAGATTTTCAAAAATAAGTCTAATAAACTTGGCAACATAATTAGAAACAAGGCTAGACTAGTGGTACAAGGTTACACTCAAATTGAAGGTATTGACTATGATGAAACCTTTGCACCAGTAGCACGTCTTAAATCAATCAGACTCTTTACATCCATTGCGTGTTTTAGAAAGTTTAAGATTTACCAAATGGATGTGAAAAGTGCATTCTTAAATGGTAATCTGCATGAGGAAGTTTATGTTGAACAACCAATGGGTTTTGAAGACCCCAAAAATGTTGATCATGTGTATCGTCTTAAAAAGGCACTTTACGATTTAAAACAAGCTCCTTGGGCATGGTACGAGAAACTAGCAAAGTTTCTATTAAGCCATAATTTTTAAATGGGATGTGTTGATAAAACTCAGTTTATTAAAAAAATATAAGGATCACATCTTATTAGTATAAATCTATGTTGATGATATCATTTATGGATCTACATGTACTAACATGACTATTGAGTTTGCAGATTTGATGAAATCTCAGTTTGAAATGAGCTTGGTTGGGGAATTGAATTATTTCCTCAGGTTACAAGTAAAACAAAAACCTGATGGAATGTTCATTTCTCAATCTAAATATGCTATGAACTTGATTAAGAGATTTGGATTTGAGAATGGTAAGAACTTTGATACTCCTATGAGTACAACCTTGAAACTCTCAAAAGATTCTGCAGGTAAAAATGTGGATCCGAAATTATATCAGAGTATGATTGGTAGTCTATTGTATTTAACTGCTAGTAGACCCGATATCACTTTAAGTGTTGGTATTTGTGCTAGATATCAGTCTAAACATAAAGAGTTGCATTTGACTACTGTCAAGTAGATTATAAGATATGTCACAAGTACTGTTAATCTTAGTCTCTGGTATCCACATGAGACTAGTGTTCAATTAGCTGGGTACTCGGATGCTGACTGGACTGGTAATCTTAATGATCGAAAATCAACCAGTGGTGGTTGTTTTTATCTTGGAAACTGTTTAGTTTCTTGGTTTAGCAAGAAACAAAGTTCTATATCACTTTCAACAGTTGAAGCTGAATATATCACAGCTGGTAATGCTTGTACACAGATTGTTTGGATGAAACGTATGCTAAGTGATTATGGAATTAAATAGGATTCTATGTTATTTTATTGTGATAATTCTAGTGCCATAAATATTTTGAAAAATCCAATTCAGCATTCTCGTACTAAGCACATTGATATTAGATTTCATTATATTTGGGAATTAGTTGAAGAAAAGATTATATCTTTGGAATATATCCCTATCGAGAATCAACGTGCTGATATTTTCACTAAACCACTCAACAAAAGCAGGTTTAACAAAATGAAATTTGATCTCGGCATATGCATTTTAAAATGATTAATTATGCCTATTTGTATCATAGTGTATATATTTGCTAGTTTAGTTTTCAAATCTTGAAAAATTTACAAAAATCAGTCTTTTTGGCCTGTACTTGACTAGTCGTGAGTATCCACGACCAGTCGTGCTACGACCGGTCATGAATCGCGTGAATTCACTTAAAATTTGGAGAAAATCATCTTCTTCTTCATTTCAACTTCACTCTCGAACGAGCCAACACACGTCTAGTTAAACCCATCTTCCAAAATCTTCAAGGTTAGTGCTCCATTTGCATTTTGCTTGTGGATTTGTGTCTAGATTGCTTCTATTTCTCTCTTGGAGTTGTCTATTTCAAATTTAGTTGAGATTTGGGGTTTTCCTTTTGAAAAAATTGATTTGAGAAAACCCTTTTCTCAATCCTTTACAACTCTTTATATTCTTGAAATCTTTGTTGCATATAGCTTCTAAAGGAAGCCAATCAACATCCCGTGGTCCGTCTTCTTCTTCCAGATCGGCCCCTATCACTAAGCATCATCTTAGGGCTCCTGAGGATGATCCATCTTATGTTCGGGACATAAGATTGCATAATGTTATTATTGAGCATCCAGCAGATATTAATCATGTTGCTCCTTTTGATATTTTTCCTATACTCCAATCTGTAGGTTGGAATAACTTATTGCTTTGGGGTAGGCCAGCATACCGGTCCATTGCCCAATCCATGTTTGCATGCATATGTGCTTTCTCACTGGAAAATTTAACTTTTCTATCTCCACAAGAGAAGGGCCATTTGAAGTTGATTGACATTTGATTTCAGCCCTTATGAATATTCCAATGAATGATGTGGGTATTCCCGTCCATATTTTATCTAATAAACCCTCTGTCACTGAAAAACTTATGCAAACTAAGGACTTATGCAATTTGAATGTACAATGGACGCATAAAGGGAATGCGCTTCCCTCAAGGTATTTGTTACCCAAATACAGAGTTCTTCACAAAATCTGTGTCTAATTTGTATCCTTAGTTGGGTAATAAATCTGAATTGACATCCTTCATGGTTTGTATTCTTCATTCTGTTGTCAGAGGTGTTAACATTTGTTTACCATCCTTGATTTATCACTTCATCATTCAGTTTCAACTCCATCCTCGTCACAGTGACATTCCTTTTGGATATTTGATGACTGTGTTGGCTACATATATGTCAGTCGACATGTCGGTTGGAGAGGCCCCTATCCATCATCTGATATTTAACAATTCCAATATTAATAAGATGAAGCTGGATTTCCTTCCTGGCCAAGGTGATGGTGTTGGCTATGCTGAAGCTAAACATGAGGAAGAAGCTGGTGATCTTCCTCCTGATGATATTATCATGGATGATATTTTTGAAGAACTTGAGTCCGATTCTACAAATGATCCAGATTATGAGCCTTCTTCATTTGATGCATGTCTGAGTGTATTGGAAGATAAAGTTGAGAATCTAAATGTTAAGATGGAAAACATGTCTGTTGCCCATGATTTACAGTTCAAATATATGGGCAAATCTGTTAGGTGCTTGAACAAAGGCATGCATCAAGTTGATCCTTCCATTCCTGCTCCATCTGGGTCAGATTAGTATTTTTAAGATTACTGGTCAATAATAACTTTAGTACTCTTAACTAGTTTTGAGTTTGTCACTCTCTTTAACTTAGCTCAGTCTATGAATTATGTGTGTTGCTTATGCTATGTTCTCATATCTTGACTAGTTACCTCTCATATTTCTCATTGATTATTTCTCCTCATCCATCTGTTCTGTGCTTCTTTTATCCTATTGTGACAAAAAGGGGGAGTATGGATATGTTATGGATATGCATATAGATATAGATGTTGTCATGAGGAGGGAGTAGCATTGTACTGTATGGTGTTTTATGAGTATGTTAGTCAGGGGGAGTATGTGCAGAGGTGTGAGCAGAGGTATGTAGAGGTGGACTATATGTTGAATAATATTGATTTACAAGTCTGCAGGATGGTGATTGATAACAACTGGTGCATGATTCTTTAATCAGATATTCTGTGTTATGTAACATATCTTGAAAGTGTGTTTTGTCACTAATTTAACAAAGGGGGAGATTGTAAGTGCCATAGTTTATAGCCCTTTGTGTTGTCAAATTTGTGGTGCCAAAGACTGTTATGAAGCTTGCATCTGTGAAGAACAATGCTCTACTCAAGATCTCAAGAAGCTTTCAAGTTCAATCTCAAGATCTCAAAAAGCTCTCAAGTTTAAATGACAGCAAGACTTCAAGCTCCAATACTTTCAAAGGTCACTCGTCTCTAAAGTTTCAATGTCCTTACTTCACTATTGAGGTATGATTGACCTTAGGTTGACCTTTAGAGTAGGCCATTTTGGATACATAATTCATATGTTTTATATAAGTGAGTTTGATCTGTTCTAAGACTAGTACTGGACTTTGTTTGACTAGTCCTAACACTGCTTCAACCTGTCTAAACATTTCCTGGATCAGTCGTAAGCTTGTTACAAAAATTAAAAATTTTCTGCTAGGCTTCGACTACTCCTGGGGATTGTTCGACCAGTCGTAGGAATAGTGTCGACTGCATCTTTGACCAGTCGTAGACCAACGACTCAAAGAACACCGTTGAAATTCGGCTACCTACGACCAGTCGAAGGGATCCTATGACCAGTCGAAGGAGACCCACGACCAGTCGAAAGAAACCTACGACCAGTCGTGAAACTGCCAAATCTTATCGCGCCCAAATTTTTAAATATCTGTTGGTTCTATGACTAGTCGTAGAGGTCCTTAGACCAGTCGAAGACGTGATTTTCTCACCTATAAATAGAGCACGAATCTCAGAATAAAATAAGCAATTCAAGTTAATTTAATTCGGTCTTCTGAGAGATAAGTCGGTGCTCCATTTAAGCTAAGTGTGCATATTTAATATTCTCTTTCTTTAGCTTTGTTAATTGATTTTGTTTCTTGCATTCCAATCTAATCTGAAAAGAGGAATTGTTGTTTTCCTTTTTCTGGAATTAAAATTAATTAGAGCTAGCCCTTTTGTTTTAACTTAAAATCTATTAGAACCTAGAACCATTATAAAGTGAGTTTTGGACATTGAACTTTGACATTCAAATCTCTACTCCGACTTAGTTCTTCTGGGCTGCTACAACGAAGGAGAAAATCAGGTATTTTATAATTTGTGTAATTTACATTGTTTGGTTTTATTTGAGGTTAAGCCAGAAAAATCTCAAAGTTGTTAGTTATCTAAGGAGAGCCAGAAAACTCAGAAGTGGGGGTTTTTGAATTGTGTAAGCCCTTTGAAAAAGACACAATTGTGAAGGTTTTGGGTGAACCTGTGAAAACCTACTTGATAGTGAACGCTAATATCCCCTGTGTGAGGATATTAGGAGTGGAGTAGCATTCTGTGCGGCTGTTGTTTAACAATTAGTGAACACACAAACGAACCACTATAATTCTTTGTGTTGTGGATGTGTGATTTATATTTCCTATCTTTTATCATTCAGAATTGTAGAATGTATGTGTGGATGAGAATGTTGTAAATTTTACATTTCAAGCTTAGTGGGGAATGTTGTCATAATTTAGATTTACATTTCAGCATTATATTTTTGTTATCTCTTTATTACGTTGAGCTTCAGTTTCTCTATTTGTTCTAGAAATAAAGTTGTCCTACCATAAACTTTGGTTTTTGGTGTAAGGTTGTCCTTAGAACAATTTGTCTTTCTATTTCTCTATTTTAGGTTGCCTTCCATTCTTATACTTTGATTGGTGTATAGTGCTATCTATTCTTTGTTTCATATTCCGCAGTATTTAAATTTAATTTGGCATAGTCCTATTCACCCCCCCTCTAGGACATATAGCTTGGCCATTTCAAATCTAAGGTAATACCACTTGATGGTTGACACCTACAAAGTGTTCTGATTCTAAGACTTCCTTGAGATGTTAATTGAGTCTTTACGAGTCCTTCATGAGTTGTCGAAGGACTCATAAAGACATTTATGAAAGCAAGGATGATGATTTTCCTCAAGTAGATTTATGAAAGTGTGTGGCAAACCACCATGACCTAATGGATCACTCCAATGATGGAAGTAGTGGCTGAAAATGGAACCACGTCCATGAAAGAAATCACTTATACTTTTTAGATGATAATTCAGAAAAGTGAAAATAGTGCAAATGCGAAAGCCCTTAATCTGAGTGGGAGGTGGCCTGGAAATGGATAGACTATCGAAATTTAACATTCTAATAGATCTGGATTTAGCACTAGGATGTTAATCCCAAAAAGAGCAACCTCGCTCTGATACCACTTGAAAGTACGAGGTAAAGAAGTCCTAGAGGGGGGTGAATAAGACAATGCAAAATATTTCGGTACAATGCAAAATAACATAATTATACTCAATTGCTTAAAGTATTGAATTCTTGATATCAAATAGTTCGTAGGACAACCTTCACCTAAAAGACTTAGGCAGGACAACCTTATTTCATGACGTCTTTGAAATCAAAATATCAAACTTAACAAGAGTAGATTAATAACAAGGAAAGCATATAAAGAATTAAAACAATCACCATAATGCACCAAAGAGTTATAGTGGTTCGGTGCTTAAACTTACACCTACTCCACTCCCAAAAATTACTACTCTCATAATTTTGGCTTTTACTATTTTAAGGTTTTCATAGGGTCACCTTAACTACCTTATACTTTTCTTGTGATTTTCACAGGCTATCACAACAAAACCCACTGTGATTTTCATTAGATCACCACAAAACAACCCGCTGAGATTTTCGGGCTATCTCAAAAAATCCAAGATGAAATGAATATAAATACAATATTTATCTTCAAAGGGTGGGTTGAAGACGTTACTATAGCTTGATCGCAACGATCTTCTTTCTTAGGATATTGATGAAGTTGTGTATGAGTTTAACCCAAAAAGAATATAAGGATCAAATGTGTTTTCAATATTTAAAAACAAAACCCTAATTGCTGTAAATTTTATTATATAAATCTCAAGTAGAGTTTAGATAACTCTCTTAAAAATAATTAAATCTAAGTTGAGAAAGAGAATAAAATAAGCTAACAGAATATTAGAATTACCGCATGAATAGCATAAGGAGGGTCTGGCTTTCTCTCTAATTTTGAGGAGGTTTCTCACAAATTATTGTGTATTTAATGAATGAGAGAAGACCTATACTTATAACCAAAGGGCTTGGAAATTCGGCTGGCCCAATTGTTGATTCGGTTGGCCAAATTCCAATGATTGCATTCCAACGACACTTGGATTTCGTGGGGTAAGATCTTTCAAAAATTCAATTGGCTCAAGCTAAAATTCGGTTGGCCAAACCATCACTTCGACTGGTCAAATCTCCTTGAGATCTGAAATTATTATACGTTGGAAACATGACTGAACATATTCGGGCTGGTCGAGCGGACATGTTTGGCTGGCCGAACCCAAGGTTGGGCTGGCCAAACTTTTCATGAAAAATATTTGTTTAGCTGTAAACTTGCCCGAATAGTGTTAAGTTGGCCAAACCAAAGGTCAAGTTGGCCTAACACTAGTGTATTCAACTTATAATCATATGATATTGTGATGTTATATGCAATACACCTAACCTAGGGTCAATCTAAGGTAATACCACTTGATGGTTGACACCTACAAAGTGTTCTGATTCTGAGACTTCCTTAAGATGTTGATTGAGTCTTTACGAGTCCTTCATGAGTTATCAAAGTGTATCTTCATGAGTTCTTACGTTCCTTTCAGGACTACAAAATTTGACAATCTAAAATGTGCTTAAGTATAAGCACTTACAACACGACTGAATCAAGAAAGGCCCGTTTGGAGGGAAAGTCAAACTAAGTTGCAATAACTAGTCCAATGAAGTGGAACTAGTCACACTAAGAGGGGATTTTGTTTTTGAAATAACACTAAAGAGGGCATTTTCGCAAGCATTAAAGAGGAAATTTTTCCAAAGTTACTTTCAAGTTGGATAGTGATAGAATGTAAGTGCAATTTCGAACATGAAAAAGAGATCCAAAAAGAAGGCAGTTCGAAAGCCCAAGTGGACCACACCATGGATCAATGGTAGGCACTTAATCTACATTGTTTCCTATGATGTGGTCCACTTAAGCCTTCGATCTGCCTCATTTTTTAGGCTCATGCCTAAAATGAGGTGTCGAAATGGATGGACGGCTTAGATAAATCATGTACATTGCGGTGGGCTCCATAGGTCCCCTTGTGGAACTATCAATCTCTAACTACATTGTAATGGGGTAGTAGCTTTTAGCTACAAATTAAAGCCTTATCAACATAACTATGATTTATATCCGTAGCAAAAGATCCTTATAGCCTATAGCCTTTGCTAATTTTTTTTATAGTGATCTGATTAGGCAGTTACACATTTTATATATGGTATCAACACATATCCAAGAAACGAACTTGTTGAACATGTCACACATATGATGGTGCACCAACTCAACAATGAGGGAGAAGAGATAACAAATCCTCTATAGCTCTTACACGCACCATGCTACTAAATATATCCTAAAAAGTGTAAATCATCTATATGAGCAAACCATAGCTTGTGAGTTTACTGCGTGTCGCGAGTAAAACACGGCTTATCAGGGCACTCCTGTAAAGACATCCAAAACAACCATGGGCATATTATCAACCAAGCATGTTGTCATAGGTGAGCATGTTATCAACCAAGTATGTTATTATAGGTGAGCATGTTATCAACTAAGCATATTATTAAAATTTGTCAGGCTACCATAAATCATGTGATCAATTTTAGGCATACTACTTGGACGAACGATCATGAATCATGAGAATAGCTAATCATCATGTACATGATAATCAAATTCCATATTCTTATTGTAACTCCTGTATCCTAGACCGTACCATTTTTTAGATTTTCGCGATCCTCCCCGTCGAATTTTGGTGACCCGCGACCTGTAGACAATGTTTACGCATGACCTTAAGTCGCATCTTGAAGATCTGAGTCGACTCAACCTGAGACTTATACCCTAACGATCGCGTCGTCGCCGTGGTTCCAATGCCGTGACTTATGCACCGATGTAATACCCAGGCCAGGAGTTATGGGCCCCCGTATATATCGAGGAAATGTTGCGCTTTGCGAATTCCGTGAGATTCCAAAGAATCTCAACCCACCTTTTGTAAGTGCTATGGTTTCCTACTCCTTTAGTTGTCAAATTTTGTGGTGCCAAAAACACAATATGTATCTTGTGTGGCATGTTGATTTATATGTTCAAGACATTGCATTACAATGCTTCAAGTTAAGAATGGTGATCTACTTCAAGAAACCCAAGGTCAAGTACTTTGTCCACTTCTGTAAGCTTCAATGTTCAGAGTTTTTAAAGCTACATCGAAAAGACGAGTGCTTGTTCAAGACTCAAGAAAATGTTTAACTCAAGATCAAGTACAACTCAAGAACGACAAATCCAAGCTTTAAAAGATCTCAACTTCAAGCTACATCATGTAGAGATCTCAAAGCTTCATAATCTTCAAAGGTCAACCATCATCTAAAGAAATGAAGATTCAATGTCCATACTTCACATTTAAGGTACGAATGACCTTAGATTGACCTTAGGATATGTCATTTTGTATATATAAGTCAATTGAATCATTTTATAAGTGTTTGGTCTGTTCTAAGACTAGTCCTGAACCTTGTTCGACTAGTCCTAAAATTGCCTCTACTAGTCCAAGAAATTCAAAGATCAGTCCTAAGTTTATTGCAAATTTTTAGAATTTTTTGGTTGAGCTACGACTAGTCCTAGACTCTGTTCGACCGGTCGTGTGAACAGTGCATGACTCGTCCTATGACCAGTCCAGGTTCTACGACTCAAACTACAACGAACAAACCTGGTGCCTCATGACCAGTCGTAGGATGGTCATAACCAGTCATGGAGATGTCACGACCAGTCGTGGAGATGTCACGACCGGTCGTGCAAGGCCTACGACCAGTCGTTGAATGGTTTTATTCGATCGTGCTCAAAATTTCAAAATGCAGTTCATCCTACGACCAGTCGTAGTGTCCACAGGACCAGTCGTAGATGCGATTTCTGCAACTATAAATAAAGCACGAATTTTAGAGTTTTATATCCAATTCAAGTAAAATCAAAGCATCACTCTGAGAGATAAGTTTATATTCTTTTTAAGCTACATTGTGCATATTTAATATTCTCTTTTGTTAGCTTTTCTTATTTGATTTTGTTTCTGCATTCCAATCTAATTTGAAAGAGGAATTGGGATATTCCACTTCTTGGAATCAAAATCAAAGAAAGCTAGCCACTTGATTTAATTTAAAATCAATTAGAACTTAGAACCATTTCAAAGTAAGTATTGGACATTGAACTTCTATATTCGAACTTCTACTCTGATTGGTTCTTCCGGGCTCCTAGAAAAGGAGAAATCCAAGTATTTTACATTATTGTAAATTTCCTTCTTTTGGTTTTATTTGAGATTAAGCCAGAAAAATCTCATTATGTTGGTTACCTGAGGAGAGCCAGAAAACTCAGAGGTTAGGGTTTTTTGAATTGTGTAAGCCCATTTGAAAGACACAATTGCGAAGGTTTTAGGTGAACTTGAGAAACGTATTTTCATAGTGAACACTAATATCCCCTGTGTGAGGATATAAGGAGTGGAGTAGCAAGTTGTGTGGTTGTTGTTTAACAGTTGGTGAACACACAGGTGAACCACTATAATTCTTTATGTCTTGTGATTTGAATGTAATGTTTGTTTAATTTCTTTTTTTTTATCATTCAAATTTGTGGGATGTATGTGTGGATGTGAATGTTGTAATATTTACATTTCAAGCATTGTGGGGAATGTTGTAATAGTTTAGAATTTATTTCTTGTTATTTTCTTTATTTCTTTTTAGTTTGAGTTTTTGATATTCAAATTGTTTTAGTAAGGTTGTCGTGCCATAAACCCTTTATTTTTATGGTGCAAGGTTGCCCTTAGAATAACATTGGTATCAATCTCTCTATTTGAGGTTGCTTTACATTTCTGTATTATGATTTATTTAAAAAGCTATATTTACTTTATTCATTTATATTCCGCTGTTAAAGTTTTAATTTGGCATAGTCCTATTCAACCCTCCCCCCCTCCCCTCTAGGACATATAGCTAGGCCTTTTCAAGTGGTACCAGAGCCTAATAGCTCGTTTTAATTATTATATTTTTGGATTTATTTCCTGAGCTAATCGATCTAAGCTATTTATAAGATGTTAAATTTTGATAGCGTTTCAGTCACTAGGCCTTCACCATTTAATGGCTCCAGTTATGCCTATTGGAAAGCCAGGATGAGGGTTTTCCTTAAATCCATGGATGAGAGCGTGTGGCAAGCCACAGTGACTAAATGGACCCCTCCTACCATTGAATAAACTAGTATTGATGGATCCAAATCAATGAAAGTCTCACCTTATTTTTCTTGGACCACACTTCAGAAAAGTGAGAGTAGTATGAATGCAAAAGCACTAAATGCAATCACTTGCGCACTATCACCAGATGAATTCAAAAGAATTATATCCTGCGATACTGTAAAGTAAGCTTGGGATATTTTAGAGATGACACACGAGGGAACATCAATTGTCAAGAAATCTAAAGTCCAACTCCTTAAAACCAAATTTAAGGAAATACATATGGAGAAAAATGAAATGTTCATAGACTTTTATATGAGATTAAATGACATTGTGAACTCTATGTGGGGTCTTGGCGATAAAATCCCAAAAATTAAAGTGTGTACAAAGATACTACGCTCACTACCTGAACGGTTCAACTCAAAGGTTACCGCGATCCAAGAACTTCGTGATACGGACAATATGAGGGTAGAAGAACTAGTTGGGTGTTTACAAACCTATGAGTTAAATTTCAAAGCTCCTAAAGGTAAATTTATTGCCCTTAAATCTTCTAATTGTATTTCTCAAGAAAATTCTGATTTTGAAAATTCTGAAGATGATATGGCCCTTTTAGCGAAATGTTTTTACAAGATTTTCAAAAGTAAAAAGAGGGTTGATTTTCAAAAATCAAATGATAAGAAAAGATCTAAATCTAAATCTAAAACTTGGAAATCTTTAAAAGATAGTCAATGTTACAACTGCCAAGAATATGGGCATTTAGTAAACAAGTGTCCTAAAAAGGACAAACCTAAAAAGAAAGGAATGTTGGTTACTTGGGATGAATCTTCTGGCACTGAAGCCTCTTCTGAATCAGAAGATTCTGAAACCGAGTCGGGCAATGAAGTTAAAGCACTTATGACTTTAGCCAAGTTCACTTTTTCAGATCATGATAATTTAACTAGTGAAGAAAATTTGAATAGTGATCATGAAAATGAAGAAGATCTTCAAGATGCTTACAATGCCCTATACAAGGAAAGTTGTAAAATTGCCGTAAAACTAAAACCTCAAAAAGAAAAGTTTTTAAAACTTAAAGAAAATTTTGATTCCCTTGTTTTAGAAAAATCCTACATTTCAGATTGTTTTGAAAAATCAAAATGCAATTTAGATTTCAAAACTTTCCTAATTGAAAATCTAAAATCTGAAAATGAAAATCTTGCTATTAGAATTTATTTCTTGCTATTTCCTTTATTTTCTTTTAGTTTGAGTTTTTAGTATTCAAATTGTTCTAGTAAGGTTGTCCTGCCATAAACCCTTCATTTTTATGGTGCAAGGTTGTCCTTAGAATAACATTGGTATCAATCTCTCTATTTGAGGTTGCTTTACATTTCCATATTGTGATTTGTTTAAAGAGCTATCTTTGCTTTATTCATTTATATTATGCTGTTAAAGTTTTAATTTGGCACAGTCCTATTCACCCCCCTCCCCCCTATAGGACATATAGCTAGGCCTTTTCACCTTTCACATCAATTAATCAAGTACACAACCATCACTTCAACCCATGCTTTCTTTCTCTCTAAGATAACCAAGCCATCCCCCTAAGCAAGCGTTCCAAGGAGAAAGAACCCAAGTGTGTGGCCCATTTCCTACCCCCAAATCTCACAATCCAACCCTTCAATCTTTATCATCTTCCATCAAAGAAGAAGCCAAGAAGCTTAACATCCCAAAGAACCAAGAAGAAAAGAAATCAATGGGTGTTTATAAGACTAGATTTGTGATTTTGATGATGGACCAAGTGAGGCCTACCGATTGATGGTATGGATCTCACTTTGGACCCTAGGTGTGGTCGATGCCCCACCATGATGCATATGTTCATTCCATGATTGGGCTATTCTCCATGACCCCATCATGATATTTATTTTATTTTCCATTGAAAGAAGGTCATCTAGACCTTGCATTTGTTTGTGGTAAAGGGATCTCCACCATTGATTCTTGTGATTTGAGGGCCCACATGTGGTGGGACCCATTTGATGTGTACATTGTATGATAGAGAGGAGCTCATAGTGGCAGAGCTCCTCTCCACTGCATGTCTCTCTCTCTCTCTCTCTCTCTCTCTCTCTCTCTCTCTCTCTCTCTCCCTGTTTGATGGCCCACCTTAGCATATGTACCATATCCACGCCGTCCACGAGGTGGGCCCACCTTGCTGGACTGTCCAGCGGATGGGCTTACTACATGTCCGTCTGGATAGGCATGGATGAAGGAAAATGCAAATTTCAGTTTGATCCAAACCTTGGTGGGCCACCACATGGACCCACCTTGATGTATGTATGTACTGTCCACACCGTCCAGTGTGGCATGGTGCTGGACACACCATGATGTGTGTGTTCCACATCCACAACGTCTGTCTGTTTTGGCCAGATCATGGGACCACCTTGATGATGGGTCATCCAGACCGTCCAGCCATGGGACCTTCAGCAACAGCTACTGCTGGACTGTATGAAAGGAAAATAGATATCAACTCGATCCTAACTCTGGTGGGCCACCACGTGGACCCACCAGATGTGAGTGTTTCATCCATACCGTCCAGTCCCTGGACGAGGACTGGACCCCAGGATGATGTATGCATTATGTATCTAGGTCGTCCGTCCATCTGTGGGATGTGAACCCCACTAATGTAAGTGTTTTACCACCATCCAACCATAGACGGTGGGAATCCACCGTGACGTAAGTGTTATATCCACGCTATCTAGATCAAGGACATGGGACCCACAGACGTGTCTCATCTAGACCGTCCAGACCATGTGAAGCCCACCATGATATATGTTTTGTTAGCACACCGTCCCTCTTCAGCGGTCCAGATCCAGCACGTGTGGGCTGCACCATAGCAGCAGTAAATCCAGACCTTTGACCATCTGGATGGAAGGACAAAACAAATATCAGCTTGATCGGTGGGCCACACATGTGGACCCACCTGATGTATCTATTTTACCACGATCTAGCAGCTGGACGGTGGGTCCCACCTAATGACGTGGTGTCCACACTGTCCAGCAAAGGATGGTGGGACCCACTTGATGCATGCATTTTATATCTACGTCGTCCGTCCAGCTGATGGACGTGGGACGACCATGATATATGTGCTTCATCCATGTCATCCAGCCCATCAGGGGTAGTGGCCCAGTAGGCCCACCTGTTGTGTACGTAGGGCCCACCTGTTGTGCACGCATGGCCCACCTATTGTACAGGGCCCACCTGCTGTACCGGGCCCACCTATTGGCTGTGCAGGGCCCACCTGATGTATATGAAGCCCATGTGATATAGCCCATTGTGATGTATTTGAAGCCCATGTGATGTGGCCCATTGTGATTATTTGAAGCCCATGTTATGCGGCCCATGTGATGTGGCCCATCGTGATGTATATGAGGCCCATGTGTGAGGCCCATTTCATGAGAGGCCCATTGTATGTGTGAGGCCTATTATGTGTTTGAGACACACCATGATGTTGTGTTATATACACGACGTCTATCCATTTTCTTTAGGCCGTGGGCCCCACTGCCTTATGCAGTCCCATCATGTATGAGTAATGGGCTTACGCTGTCCATCCATTTCCTAGATATTTGGAGGGTCAAGGGCCCCGTTATGATTCTGATTCCAATCCCAAATGGACCTCACCTTAGGACAATGGTGGTTAAATGTCCACCATTGTAAACCTCCCTAAGGCCCATTCTTAAGCCCATTTCCATCCTTACCCTAGTGGGCCAACCCAAACCGTTGGGCCCCCAGCAATGTTAGTGATACCCATTGGGCTAACCCAAATCGTTGGGCCCCCATTGATGATGTTGATTTCCACCATACCTTGTATGAATGATCCAAACCTTAGAGTCCACTGTGTTATACACCCATTTAACTTAACTATGAGGCCCATTCTTAATGTAAGTATGACATCTAGGCCACCCACTATCTAGAAGAGAGTACATCATCACCCGTTGCCGAAGATGGACATATATGTGGTACCAAATTTTTTATATCCACTATTGAAGCTTATCTCGATTCATGGGTTAGATCCATCATCCTTGCAATGGGCCCTGCCTTAGGATATATGATACGTTAGTACCTTGAATAGGTTATGATAGTCTAACATGGACCATTCCATATGAACTTCTATATAGGTGTATCGTTCATCCCTATCTTTGTAAGTGACATACCGGTTAAGGCCGATCATCACCTGCTATATCTGATAATCATGCTAGTATACCTAGTCTAGTAGGACACACTGAGAACATGTTTAGCATTACATCATGAAACATGCCCATACGCATCATTTGTATACCTGTTATGAAGCATGATTGATCATAGCATATGCCATTTGACTGAGATATTTATAGGACTCCTTGTGAGACGGAGTGCCCCCACATGAACGTGCAGTACGCGAGGGACTAATGCATGACTGGATTATATGACTCATGCATCTCACGTTTGTGTGACATGATCCTTGTATGCCCTAGCAACATCAGGGTCGTAGCCTCCACAAGCACATCGTGGATGGCCGGATTGATACCGAAAATACTTGGATCTAGCACTGTGGGCACATAGGATGTCCTTGGGTGAAAGTCCCAGAACCTTTTTGGTACCAGGAGATGCTCCAACGTCTAGAGTGAGTGGATACATGAGCGCACGAGTGTCGAATACCAGCAGGTCGTATCTCCCACTGTGTCGTGGTCGGTTAGAAGAGGGTTTGGCCTTATCCGCTCGAGTGAGGGGGTTATAAGCTAGGCTGAGTTTGATCAGTTCGTAAATGGGTCTGCTATCGATGAGCCAAGTAGGTATTAGCAGATTACTGGTCAAACAGATATTGTGGTCTCTTCCACTCACTAAGCTATAAGGCTAGGGAGGCGGCAGCTAGTGTGGAGTGTACTAGACCCCAGTGATATTCCAAAGAGGAACTGTACTGATATATGTACTTGATATGAGGACTAGCATGCTTGCATTGCATCTTGCAAATGACATTTGGCTACGTAGGCCTTGCATCGCATAGCCTTGGTGTGGTTGATAGCATTCATGGACTTACCAGCATTTCTGCTTACTCTAATAATGTATGCTTGGTACATGCATTGTGCACATACACACACACACGCTCTAAGCTTTTGTAAGCTTATGCAAGACCGTTGCGTGTAGGTGATGTTGGATCGTAGTAGCGCTAAGGCAGGAGTGTGTGACAGATCATTTTGAAACTTTTTGATCATCTTGTATTTCCGTTTTCGCATTGTACTCAAATGATTTATTATAGTGGATATGTGGTGATGCTGCTTTGTGACTTGGTTATACTCCTGTATAAAAAAAATCATATTGAAAATCCTCCTTGTAGGATCCCAGGATCGGAATCTGGCATATGGGTGCTGGGAGCTGAGAATGGGGTATTATGGAGGCTTTCGGCGCCGAATTCAGCGATCGGGAATTCTGTGAGCCCATTTTCTAAGTTTGGGGCATGACACCTATAGCATACGATGGAAAATGAATGACAAAGATGGTGTGTGTAGTCGGGATGATAGTACGTGGTATCGCAAGTTGTGGGGTTCATCACAAGGGACTTCTATCCAAACCAATCACATACTTGATTTGGAAAGCTAGACTCAATGTGGTAAACTCCTAATCTCAAGTTAATCACGTACCTAACTGAAATCATGGCCATTGCGAATGTGCACATAATGACTTAGTTGTGCAGCATCGACCCAAGTGGATAGTGGATGAATGAATGCATGAGTGAAATGTTGAACATCCCTCATCTCTACTAGTACATCTCCAAACCATATGATACATCTCCACCAAGAACCACAACATACCACACATGAGCAACCCGTTTGTAAACAAGTGAAATGTTGAACATCCCTCATCTCTACTAATACATCTTCATACCATATGATACATCTTCACCAAGAATCACGACATACCACACATGCAACCTAACATCTATGGGGTACACAACTAGAGCATGGTGATAATGCATTGCTATGTGAAGTCGAGAGGGTAGGATGAAGTGCAAGTGATGTAAATGCATGTTGGATGTATGTAGGCATGCAAGTCCTACTCAGTAAGTCCACATCTCAATACAGTTCATATATGAAAATATCATCGGGTTCTAATACACTCCACACTAGTTGCCACACCATGGTAGATATGCACAGGTGAGTGGAAGAGACCTCACTATCTGCCTGACCAGTAGTATGCCAATGCCCACTCGGCTCATTGATATAAAACCCATTTACGAGCTGGTCAAACTCAACCGAGCTTATGGCCCCCTACCCTAGGGCGAATAAGGTCACACCCCTTTCGAACTAACCACGACACAATGGGAGACATTGCCTACTAGTATTTGGCACACAGGCACTCATGTTATCCACTCAATCTCGACGTTGAAGCATCCTGTTAGCCCACAGGGTTTAGAGACTTTCACCTAAGGACATCCTTAGCACCATACTGCTAGAATAGATATTGCTAGTGTCCAATCCGACCATCCACGATATTCCTGTGGAGGCCACAACCCTGATGTTGCTAGGGTGTAAAGTGGTCATGACATACAAGATATGCAATGCATGAGTCATACTATCCAAGTTGTACATCAAAACTATGTGTATCGCTCGATCATGCGAGGCAACCATATCCCATATAGAGTCCCCTAAGTGTCTCAAGCAAAAAGGCATATGTTATGAATAATTGTAATCCACAAAAGGCATACAAATGATGCGTACGAGATATGATAATGTACAATCATAAGCAATATTCATGAGATGTGTAATACAACATTAAGCATAGAGTAGGGTTAAATCAATACAAAGCAATGCTAACTTAAATGTAAGAGTAATGCTACCTCTAATATAAAATAAGTGTCGTGTCAATATAAAGAAAGTATCATGTCAATATAAAGAAAGCGACATGTCAACATAAAGAAAATGCTATTAGCAAACATTCAGTGTAACTCTCGCACCAATCACTAATGTAACGCCACAAAAATTATCAAGTGTCTTACTAACATTTTACACCGAATTATCCAAGTCTTACAAGCTTGTGTATGGAGTACATAGCATTCACATGCATCATCAATATCATGGCCATCATCCAACACTAGCATCATATGCTTTAGGCATTAGGCATCTATCATGCATGAGGTTATCCTTACGTTCACCAACATCATTTATTTATCATCATTCAGGCATAAAGTAAGACAAGGTTATCTTATGCATGAGATCATCTTGACCATCAACGTGTGCATTATTGTCACATGGACATCAATATCATCTCCAATGTAACCAATATGAAGCAAAGCATAGTGATTACAAACATATCATCATCATGGGTATCAACATGTGCATAATTATCAACTAGGATATCAACCTCATGATCCAATATAACGATCATCAAGTAAAGCATAATGATCAACTAGTATATTTTGTAATCATATACATGTACATACTATTACCATCATTAGCATGAAGATCACTTCCACTTCATGATTAACATAGGCAATGTCACAACTACCACAAACAACTACTCATTCATCATTAATGCATATGTCATCAATTCACTATCTATTAAATCACCACCATAATCAATATTAACCCTACCATAATCACCATTAATTAGATCATATCTGTCATTTCAATCAACAATAGGCGCGTCCCACCTAAGTGCGACACCTTCGTTGACCTTGAACTATGTACAAGGCATGCAGTCCCATAGGTCAAGCATGAGTCTCACTTGGTGGACTACTAGGCCAACTCCAAGGGACAAACTTCCAACCACAAGGCCTTCAATGGTGTGGATCCAACTCCACAACTAAGTGGATCCCACACACCCCACCATCAACTAGAAACAATGCACAATCTCAAACATAAGGACAACATGCTAACATCTTTCATGTCATATATCATATTAGGCCCATTAGCCACATATACAAGCAAACTAAGAAAAAATCCAATTATCCAGTTTATACATTTTAAAATAGGTATCGCTAAGTGTGTTCCACTTGACTAGAGGCCAGTTTATACATTTTAAAATAGGTATCGCAAAGTGTGTTCCACTTGACTAGAGGTAGTGTGCAAGGCATACTGACCACTAGGCAATAAGCCTACCCAATGGGCTTAAGGAAGGTTACCATGATGGGCTTCTCACTCCCCAATGATTTCTCTTAGTGTTGGGCCCACTTGGGCCTTAGGGTTTTGCTTCATTTGGATTAGCCCAAGGCCGCATATGACCTAAGAGAAACAATTGGGCAGCAAGACTGTCCACCACACGCTCCACAAGGTAAAAGAACAAGTTTACACAATATACTAAGTAGGCCTTATTTGGCAAGGATGCAACTCATAGAAGATAGCCCACTTGGGCCTTAATGTTACTTCATTTAGGTTGGCCCAAGGACACTCATAACCCAAGAGATGATATATGGGCAACAAGGGTTGTCTACCACCCAAATCACAGGATTAAAAAACACTCATTTACCAACATCACAAGGTAGTCTTTACTAAATGGAGATATGACCCGCACTGTAATGCCCCGAATTTTCGTGACCCGAGTACATACTCATGCCCGAGAATTTTGGGTGTTAATAATGTAAAAATTGGATGCTTCAAAATCGCACCTTGTTTTCTTTTCTTTTTTTTAGATAATCATAACCAGTTACATTAAAAAAGGTAACCATTCATGAGAATAAAATCAACTGTATTCATTATTCCATTAGAATAAAAAGCGAACAAACAATTCTTTAATGCTTTCTCAATGGGAGCTTCTTACATTATCAAAGTTTACAGAGGAAAATAAATAAAACAATTCATTATGTCATCCTTCTTCTTTTCTTTTTAAAAGAATCTTCCATAGAATGATTATCGGGCATATCATCAACCTGTAATTCACCTGTAATATTTGTATGGTTGGAGAGGGTCAATGCCCTACTTATAGTGATAGTTATCCTTTAAGATAAACAATAATTCAAGAGATTCATAGGAATTATATGATGGTTCTGATACGTCTCGTACTCCACCACTACGAGTGGTATTAGTATGCGCAACCAATATGTATATGAATGCATGCCTAGTAAAGTGTGTGTGGTCCTTCATACGTAGTGATCATCACAATGTGGAATATAATTTATAGAAAATTTAGCTTGCCTCGCATTTTCACACTATAGAGATTCACCGGTGTATCTAACATTAACTTAGATTTATGCGAACATTTTAAGGTGACACAATTTAGTGATTGATTGATAGTGGAAAAAGCTTAAATCTAAAATTTCGCATTTTGTATCAAAAGGAAGGAAATTACTATAACATTCAACGGTGTACGATCATATATTGGGGTCTAAATTTTGTATAATCTCGTAGTCATATAAGACCAAAGTTTGGTCCAAATTGGACTTACGATAGATGGCAGGAAGTGGTTAAATCGGAAGATCTAGATTTATAAGGAGTCAGTAAGCTTAAAAAGGATAACTTCGCACCTAAGAAAAAGACTACTAAAGTGGGGTCTTCATATTTCACACTTGATCCATATGATAGGCAATCCAAGTTATTCATATGAAGAAAAATATCCTACTATGACTACCCACGAGGTTTCTTCACTCGATGGACACTAAAATCAACTGTTAAGGAGCTAATTTGTCAATTGGGTCACTTTTAAAATGATCTAAGGACTAAAATTTGACATATATGGTTAATTTATGATATATAGGCATGGTATAAAATCTCACATCAAACGGAGCATGGGAATCATGTGATCTAGAATTCAGGGGTCTAGGTTAATGACATTTTCATAATTATTGTTGATATGAGAGTTTTGGAAAATCTAATGGTTCTACATGGTTATAGGTACGTTTCTAAGTAATTTTTATAAAAGAACTTATATCTAAATCATTATGAATAAGGAATTATTCACCATACTAATTAAGAAAATGTACATATATCAACTAACATAATGGATGGTCAAACGACATGTTAAAAATAGAAAAACTTGATGATTAGTACTCTGATCATGTATGTAAGTGGGTGTACAGTCAATTTTGTAAACGGATAATCACAAGTGAGTTTTTGGAGTGATCAAAAGGTAGAACATGTATACCGGTAGATTCAAATGACTTGTTCACATGTGTAAGTTACTCGGATTGTAGCTTTGATGATGGGTTAAACATATTTATAGGTAGTGAACAATATAAACAGATTAGAATCTCAATTTGATATGTGTACGAGTGGATGCTAAGATCAAATAGCTAGTTTACTATTATCAATGTTCACAACTCTAAGTGTAGGTTCGCGATGTAGTAATAATCTTGGTAAGATCGAGGTCGAATCCAAGGACTAATTTTGTGTGTATTCTGAAAGAAACTAGAATCAAAACTAGAAGAATATCTAAATCCAAATTGGGAATAAAAAGGAAGTAATTGTGAAGTATTTAATTAGAAACTTGAGAATTCAAAGGTGGGAACTAAGGTTTTCAAGGATCCACTTGTAGCGATCAGGGTGATTCTTTACTTGATTCAAGTAACACAATTGGAATTAGAGTCCTATCCTATGTAATTGGAAGATATAGTAATTAAGATCAAATCTGTACTTCCTTTGACCAAATTCTCAAAAAAAGAGAATTATGATAATTGGCAAGGATTCCATCACCAAACCATGCCCATGAGAAGATGGAAAACAACAGGATTTACCAATCCCATAATCTCAAAACAAGAAAAGAAGATACTCAAAGCTATTGCAGATCTACTGTAATTTAAGTCACAATAAATCAATAAAAACTGAAAGTATTCCTTAAATTTCAAACTAGAATAAAAGTAAGTTCAACATAAATATGGATTAAAGCAATAAAAACATCCCATCATGCTACAAGTTTCACCTCTTAGCCATAGCTAAAAGGTTTAGACAACCATAGACATGATTGGATCTAAAACCCTAGAAAAAAACATGAAAACTAAGGAAGAAAGGAAGAAAAACGCTTGGCGACAGCTCTCTACCCTTGTGCTTTGCTCCTCCAAACCTTAGATGATACCCAGGGATGCCCTGGGGACTCTTATTTATAGTTGAGCAATACCTCCTTTCACACCAACTTGGAAGAATCTAGAAACCGCCTCAAATTTACACAGTCTGCGTAGAATCTGCGTAACAGCTTTGATGCATCGAAGGTCTTTTGATATGATCTTCGATATAAGCTTCGATGCATCGAAGGTCTTTCGATATCATCGAAACTGGTCCAGAACTGTCCAGCGAGTTTAGCTTAAAAATCCTACAATTTTCAATTCCAACTTTGATCGAAGGCGATTTTGGCAGTTTTCCAGAATTAGACTTTTCTGGTCTCGGAATCTATTTTCAGGACAATTTTCAGGATTCTGTTTCTTCACTTTAAGTCTTCAATTCTCTTCCTTCATCACTTGGTTTCCTTGGATCTTTGGTATTTGAATTCTTCAATCTTGGTCTCCTAAGATCCATCCCTTGCCTTGGTGATCTTTGGAATCAAATCCATGTTTTTAGCATCTTTTCCAATCCAGGCTCTTAAATTCACCTTGCAACACAAACATGAGTAAAATAGGACATTAAGCAGTATCATATTCATAAAACCAAGATCTAAATGGGGGATAATATGCAATATTTGACCCTCAACACAATCCCCAACCAGCATTTTGCTAGTCCCGAGCAAAGTATGCGTGAAATAAACCTCAGTGTCCAAACCATTTTTTAGAAATCAATCCTTTGTGCAATCAAGTATGAATGAGTAGGGTCAAGACAAGAAGGTGAGCTTCGAAAACCAAGAGCCGAATCACCTAACAATTACTTAAATAGGTTCTTTATTAGTTTTAAGTTTATAAATTCATGTATCCAGTTTTTCCAATGAATGTCAACTTACTTCCCATGAAAATACTAGTGTTTCATAATGTTAGTCATGTTCATCATATTAAAATAAGTCAAAAACTCAAGTACTAATTCTGAACACACCCCCCTTTTTCTTCTTTTTCTAATTTTTGATTTTATATCAACGACTACTCTTATTCACTCTTTTTCAGACAATTCATCCTTTTTAAAGACCTTTTTTGTTCTCCTCAAAGATGTTGTCATTTTTCATTCTTTTCCTGGCCTTTTTGTTGATCTCCTATTTTTTTTACTGGGTTTTCATCTTTTAGGGTGGATCAAATTCTCCAGATTCAATTCTCAACGTCTATCAATTATTCACATACTACCAATAAAAAATCCTAACATATCCCAAGGAAGCAAATTAAATGTGTTTTGTGATTTAGATTAACATGATATACAAATTTCCTTTTAATCATTCTAGAACCTAAGGTGATAATTTACTTGAGTGAACAAACTCCAACAGTTCAAGATTCAATCTTCATCTTATTATCCCACTCAAAGCATTCTTAATTACATAAACTATCACTTCCAACTTGAAACATTGAAAATTTTCAAAATTTTTTGCTCAAAACTGAGAAAATGCTAATTAGTTTACCTAATCCTCCGTCCTAACCTAAAATCTACATTGTCCTCAATGTAAAAGAAGTGAGCATGAAATGCATATGAGTCAAAAAAAGAAAGGGAATGATGATGGAAATATGGTACCTAAAAGAAGGAAATTTAAAGCATTTCCATGGATCTTAGCATAAAATGGGTTAGCCCAAAACAAAACTCAACAGAGTATAAGCAATTATCCTAAACAATGGAAGCAAACTACCCTAGTCTTATGAAAGCGATAAATGTAAGGCCCGTATCCTAGTCCGTACCGTTCCTTAGACTTCCGCGATCCTCCCCATCGAATTTCGGTGACTTGCGAGCTACAGTCGACATTTGCATGTGAACCTAAGTTGCATGCCATAGATCTGAGTCAACACAACTCGAAAGTTGTACCCTAGTGACCGCGTCATCGCCGTGGTTTCAATGCTGTAACTTGCGCACCGATGCGATACCCAAGCCAGGAGTTGTGGACCCGCATATATTTTGAAGAAATGCCATGCATTGCGAATTCCGAGGGAATCTCTACCCAATCCATCACATCAATCAATCAATACTGGTCAAGTACACATCCCATCACACCCATCCCTCTCTCACCCCAAAGTCAACACAACCCATGCCTCTCATGTTGCTCTCTTACACAATCCATACTACCCATCACTCACGCGTCCCTTTCATCCCATTACCTTCTCTCTCCCTCTCATTCTCTCCACCATTCCAAGCTACCAAAGGAGTGGAATCGTCCAAGCATTCCAAGGGAGAAGGATTATGTGGCTAACTTCCTACCCTAAGATCTCACCATCCAACCCTTTAACCTTCATCATACTCCATCAAAGAGGAAGCTTAAGAGCTTGAGAGATCAAGGAGCTAAGAAGAGGTGAAATCGGTGTGTGTTCATAGCACTAGATCATGATTTTGATTTAGGGTCCACATGATTTGAGACCCATCTTGTTGTATGTGTTGTATATGGCCCACCTATGGGAGCTCCCCTGCCTTACTGTTCTCTCTCTCTCTCTCTTTTTTTATGGCGATGGTGTATGATGGCCCACCCAATGATAATGTATCATATCCATGCCGCCCTTGTGATTGGGCCCATCTTACTGGACCATCCAGCAGCAGGCCCATTGGCCTGTCCATTTGGACAGCCCAGATGAAGGGAAAACATAAATATCAGCTTTATCCAAAGCCTTGGTGGACCACATGTGTGGACCCACCTGATGTATGCCTTCACCCATGCCATCCACCGTCCAGTAAGGGACAGTGGGGCCCTGACCTGATTTATGTGTTGTATCCTCACCACATGGGGCCTGCCATGATTTATATATCCACACCGTCCACTGTCTAGATGGTGGAAATCCACCTGACTTCTGGGTTTTATCCTAACCGTCCGTCCCTTGTTGGGATAGGGACCCCATCCATGTGTGGACCCACCTTGCATGTGCTAGATCCACACTGTCCAGACCTTGGACGGTGGGTCCCAAACAACTGCTCAGCTGTTATATCAGCGTCAATAAGTTCAGTACGTCTGATCATGAGGTATTGTTATATCCAAACCATTCGTCTGTCATAACGTTAGCAAGTTCTGTGGGTCCCATCATGAGATATGTGTTATACCCTTACCATCCGTCCACTTGGCAGCTGTGGGGCCCACCCCACACGTGCAGCACGTGTGGGGATGGGGCCCACCTTGCATATATGAAGTCTATATCCAGGTCATCCATCAATAGACGTCCAGGGCCTGGACGTTTAAACAAAAAAGTATATATAACTATTATAATAATATATAACATAATATAATATATATATATATATGTATGTATATATATATATATACATACATACATATATATATATATACGTATATCTGGTGGGCCCGACGTGGGACCCACCTCTGTAGAAGAGGATTGGCTAGTGTACGCTTACACCAGCTATATAGCTATTGTATTAACGTCAACAAGTTTGTGGGTATGATTGGGAGGTAAGTGTTTATCCACAATGTCCATTGACGGTGGGACTCACCTTTGATGTACATGTTATATCCACAGTCCATCTCTGGATGGTGGGGACCACCATTATATATGTGTTTTATCCCTGTTATCCAGAGGTTTAGGACGATGGGGCCTGATGTGTGGTGTGCTAGCTGTCCACGTTGTCCACACATGGACAGTGGGACCCACATGATGTAGGTGTTGTATCGACACCGTCCGCCCTATTTCCAAATCATTTCAAGGCCCAACATGATATGTATGTTTTATCCAACCATCCATTAGTATGGACATCAGCGGGTTCGGCAAGTCTGATCATGAGGTGTGTTACATCCACACTGTCCATCCATGTCGTTGATCCGTTTATTAGGTGGACCACACTACAAAAATCAATGGAGGATTGAACGTCTACCATTGAAACTGCTTGGGGGTCACATAAGTTCTAGATCAATATGTTATTTGTTTTTCCTTTTAATTCAGGTCTTTGTGACCTTATGAACAAATTGGATGGAAAATAAATGTTAAGGTGGCCCCCGTGAATTGTTAACAGTGAAAATCATTATCTTCACTATTTGTGGTATGGTCCAGATGATCTTTTCGATATGATTCATTTTTTGGGAAATGCTTTAAATGATCTCTAAAAATAGATGAATGGTGTAGATAGTCCAGTTAGGACGGTGGGTCCCACTCGATGTATTTGAGGCCCATTGTTACGGCCCATGTGATGCGGCCCACTTGATGTATATAAGGCCCATGTGATGCAACCCACTTTATGTATATGAGGCCCATCTGATGCGGCCCACTTAATGTATATGAGGCCCATTGTTGTGGCCCATTACAATGTATATGAGGCGCATAAGATGTGGCCCATTTTGATGTATTTAAGTCCGTGTGAGAGGCCCATTGTGATGTATATTAGGCCCATGCAAGAGGCCCATTGTGAAGTATATTAAGCCCATGTGTGAGGCCCACCATGATATATGCACACCGTGTATCCATTTCCTTTAGGTCGTGGGCCCCATCGCCTTATGCAGGCTCACCATATTTGAGTGAAGGGCATGCGCTGTCCATCCATTTCCTAGATAATCGGAGGGCCGAGAGCCTCATTATGATTCTGATTCTTATCCTATACAGACCGCACCATAGGACAATGGTGGTTAAATGTCCAGTGTTATAAACTTTCGTAAGGCCCACTGTTAAGCCCATTCCCACCGATACCCTAGTGGGCTAACCCAAACTATTGGGCCCCCCACCAATGATATTAATACCCATTTTCCCATGGAGCTGCCTTGTGAGACCCACCTAGCTGTATATATTGTATACACCTGCTCTCCATCCCTTTTTCTAGATTTGTATAAGGGTCGTGGGCCCCATTGCAAGTTAGATCCAAATCCCCTAATGGGCCGTATTGTAGGAACAATGGTGGTTAAAGGTCCACCGCTGTAAATCTTCCTAGGGCCTATTGTTAAGCCTATTCCAATCTTCCCTTATTGGGCTATCCCAAATCATTGGGCCCCATTGATGTTAGTATTACCCGTCTCTCTTATTGGGCTAACCCAAATCGTTAGACCCCCATTGATGTTAGTACCTTCCCACCATGCCCTATAGGGTTGTCCAAACCTTGGAGCCCACATTATGTTCATACCAGGCCTTTCATAGAACTGCAACCCATCTAGATTCATGTTTTGCCTAAGTTTAGCGACCATACCCAAGGTCCACTTAGGAGTTGAGCGGGCTACCCAATCCGTTAGAAGGACACATAGTCCTGAATGTATGAACTCCACCAAGCCCACTTTGTGTATGTACCGGGTCCCATATGGAAGCCCAGTTTATTTATGATAAGAGATTGATAAAGCCTAATTGTTCACCCGGTTAGCTCACCCTGTGAACTCACCTTATTATATACCCGCTCCCCCACGAGAAATGTATCCTACCCTTGTACCCCATTTACTAGGACCTCGTGACATATACATATCTTCCACACCGTCCATCTCCTCATTAAGACAAGTGTGAGGTCCATCCCTGACATTATTACATCATCATTCCTTGTCATAGACGGAAGGATACTTGGTATATCCACTGTGTGGAAACTACATTAAGGCATAGGTTAGACCCATCGTCCTTTCAATGGACCCTACCTTAGAACATATAATATGCTAGTACTTAGAGTAGGTTATGATAGTCTAACATGGACCATTCCATATAGACTTTTATATGGCTAATGGGGCATATCGTTCAGCCTCTACTCCTATAAGTAACATACCGGTTAAGGCCGATCATCACCTGTTATATCAAATAATCATGCCTATATACTTTATTACATCATGATACATGCCCATACGCATCATATGTATGCTTGTTATAAGGAGTGACTGATCATAGCATGAGCCGTTGGGCTGGTTTATTATGGGACTCCTTGTGAGACGGAGTGGCCCCACATGAGTGCACAGTATGCGCAGGTTCGATGCATGACTGGATAGTATGACTCATGCATCTTGTATTTTTATGGTATGATCACTGTGCACCCTAACAACATCAAGGCCATGGCCTCCACATGTATATCATGGATGGCTAGTTGGGACACCGAAAATGTTTGGTTCTATCATATGGGCATCTAATATGTCCGTGGCTGAAAGTCCCTAAACCCCTTGGTACCAGGGACTCTCCAATGTCTAGACCAAGTGGATGTAGGAGCGTCAAGTGCCGAATATTAGGAGGACACGCTTCCCACTGTGTTATAGTCAGTTGGAAGGGGACGTGGCCTTACCTGCCTGAGAGAGTAGGCAATGTTAGGTTGGGTCTGACCATCTCATAAATGGGTCCGCTATTGACGAGCAGGGCCGATATTGGTAGGCAGAAAATGAGGTCTCTTCCACTTACCCAGTTGTGCACTTGATGGGGCAGCGGGTGGCATAGAGTGTACTAGACCCTGGTGATGATCCCAAAGAAGTACGGTACTGATATGTGGACTTACTGAGCAGGTGTTACATACTCAGCATTTTACTCATTCATTTATTCATTTACTATCCACTCGGGCTGGTGGTGCGCAACTAATTTGTTATGTGTACCCTCGCAATGGCCATAATTTCGGTTGGGTGCGCGACTAACCTGAGATTAAGAGTTTACCACATTGTGTCGAGCTATCCAAATCAGGTATGGGCCAGTTTGGATAGAAGTCCCTTATGATGGACCCCACACTTGCGATACTACATATTATAATCCTGACTTTATGCTCTAACTTCGTCATTTCATTCCCACCACATATTACATTGCATCCTCAACACATAGCATTTGGTTTACTATGCTTCTGTATTGCATATCCTCAATAAGGTTGAGGGCATTACGGACTCACCAGGATCTACATTTTGCATTACATCCGCGGTATATGGCATTTGGGTTACCATGTTTCTACATTTATATGGCCTAGATGAGGCTGACGGTAATGGTGGTTCGTCAAGAATTGTATATTGCATTGCATCCTCAGCATCTGATATTTGGCTCTCTATGACTCCACATTTGCATAGCCGATCTGCATTGCATATTCTGATATTGTATGACTTATGGATTTGCCAGTATTTTCGCTTACTCTAATATTTGTATGCTTCGCACTTATCTTGCGCACATACGTACACCACCCTCTAAGCTTTCTATAAGCTTATGCACGACCGTTCCGTTCAAGTGACACTAGGTCACAGCAGCATTGAGGTAGGAGCTTGTGGCAGATCACTTTGGAGATTTTGTTATTTATGTATTTCTCTTTTAGTATTGTACTCGAATGTTTATATTAGTGGATATGTGGTGTTGATGTTGTCATTTGTGACTTAGTTATGCTTGTGGTTATGCTCCTTTACAAAAAAAAAAGTTCAATCCTAGTACACTAAAAATTCTCCTTGTAAGATCCCAGGATCAGAATCTGGCATATGGGCGCTGGAAGCCGAGAATGGGGTACTATGGAGGCTGTTAGCACCGGATTCGGTGATTGAAAATTTCGTGAGCCCGGTTTCCAAGTTTGGGGCGTGACAATAAACCTAACTATACCTCCATCAGACTAGTAGATTAATCCTAGTACACAGGATTAGTCAGAGGTATGGATATGTCATCTGAATCGAATTTCTCCACAAATGGCTTCAACCGATGTCCAATTACTTTAAAAATATTACCATTGTTTGGATTCTGAATCTCGACAACCCCATGAGGATAGACATTAGTAATAGTGAAAGGGTTGGTCCAATGAGATTAGAGTTTACCCAGAAAAATATATAACCAAGAATTATACAAAAGGACTTTCTGACCTAGTGTGAATGATTTTCGAAGAATGTGTTCATCATGAAACACCTTCATCTTATCCTTGTAAATTCTCAAGTTCTCATATGCATCATTCCAGATTTTCTCAAGTTCATTCAACTGAAGTTTGCACAGCGAGCCTACGTTGTCCAAATTAAAGTTCAGATTTTTAATAGCTCGGTAGGCCCTATGTTCCAAGTCCACAAGCAAGTGACAAGCCTTCCTATAGATAAGTCTAAAGGGAGACATTCCAATAGGAGTTTTTAATGCAGTATAATAATCCCATAAGGCATCAGTCAAGTGGATTGACCAATCCTTATGATCAGGGTTAACCATTTTTTTCCAAAATATGTTTAATTTTTCTATTGAAAATCTCAGCTTACCCACTATTTGTAGGTGGTATGGAGTGCTCACTTTGCAGGAGATGTCATATTTCTTTATTAAGTTCGCAAATGGCTAATTAACAAAATGTGAACCTTCATCACTAATGATGGCTTGAAGTGTTCCAAACCAAGAAAGGATGTTCTCTTTTAAGAATTTAATAACCGTTTGATGATCATTATTCCAGCAAGGGATTGCTTTGACCCATTTTGTAATGCCCGTATCCTAGTCTGTACCATTCCTTAGACTTCCGCTATCCTCCCTTTCGAATTCCGGTAACCCGCGACCAGTAAACAACTTTTGCACACGACCCCAAATATCCGAGTCGACTCAACTCAAAACTTATACACTAATGACCACGGTGTCATGCGTTTCTAACGCCATGACTTGCGCACCGATGCGATACCCAAGCTAAGAGTTGTGAGCCCACATTTATTTTAAAGAAACGTCACGCATTACGAATCCTGAGAGAATCTCTACCCAAACATACATCAATCAATCAAGTACTAGTCAACTACACAACCCATCACTGTCACGCCCCAAACTCAGAAACCGACCTCACAAAATTTTCCCTCCGTAGTACCCCATTCTCCGCTCCCAGTGCCCATATGCCAGATTCTGATCCTGGGATCCTACAAGGAGGATTTTTTTTTACATACATTTATCTCGCAAGAAGCATAACCATGAACATAACCCAACAACAACAACCAGAAACATCACCATATATCCACTATAATCAAAACTTTAAGTACAATGTGCATAAAGGGAAATATAAAGATAATAAAGATGGAAATTTCAGAAGCTCTGCGGCACACTCCTGCTCCTGCTCAGCTATGACCTAGCGTCATCTGCATGCATCAATCATGCAAAAGCTTATATAAATCTTAGAGGGTGGTGAAAGTGTGTGCGCAAGGTGGTAATGTAAGTATGCAATATCAGAGTAATGCGGAATACGCTGACGAGTCCATGAATACTATTAATCGTACCAAGGCTATGCGATGCAAGGCATGAATGCTGTCGACCACACCAAGGTCATGCGATGCAATGTAACGCCTACATAGCCAATGTCATGTGCAAGATGCAGCCTAAGCATACCAATCCACATATCCAACTAGCTCATCTATGGAGCATCATATATCATTACAGTTCTCTCTGGATAATCACAGGGTATAGTACACTACAAACCAGATTGCCGCCACATTGCGTACAATAAGGTGAGTGAAAGAGACCTCACTATCCACCTACCAATATAGGGCTTGGCTCGTCGATAGCGGACCCATTCCTCGAGCTGGTCAAACTCAGCCTAGCTTTGTCCCCTCCTCTCGGGAGGGTATGGTCGCATCCCCTTCCAACTGACCATGACACAGTGGGAAGCGTGGCCTCCTGGTATCGGCACTTAGCGCTCATGCATTCACTCAGTCTAAATGTTGGACCGACCTCTTGGTACCATAAGAGTTTAAGAAATTTCACCCAGGGGCATCTATAGCACCCCATGCAGAGAAAAAGATTTTTGGTATCCAATCCTGCCATCCGCGCTATACCTATGGAGGCTATAACCCTGATGTTGCTAGGGCGTATAGCAATGATAACACACAATGCAAGATGCATGAGTCACACAATCCAGTCATGCATCAATCCTGTGCATACCACTCGATCATGTGGGGCAATCCATCTCATAAGGAGTCCCATAAATGTCTTAGCCCAACAGCGTATGATATGATCAAACACTCCTCATAATAGGTATACAAATGATGCGTATGGGCATGTAGTATGATGTTATATTAAGCATTTTCTCAATGTGTCCTTATCGAGCAAAGCTCGACTCCCGAGATCCAGCACATCACTTATGCAACATGGATAATGATGTTCAAATTTTGTCTATATTAATGAGTTAAACATGAGTGAGATTATACTAAAACAGCATATCATACTCCGGATATAATTAAATTAAGCAAGTGAAAATCTGAAGCGCACACACACACACACACACACACACACACATATATATATATATATATGTATATATATTTAAGTGCGTAAGTGTTTCACAACCTCTAAAGTATGAGTATGTAAATAGGCTGAATATGTACATGTATTGTTTCAAAATATACAAAATGTGAAAATGTAAGATGTTCAACTAAGCCAAATATCCCTGTAGTCCCTGCGTATCGGTACAAGGTCTACAAAGATCCACCTGAGAGCTGAAAGTAGGAGAACTCTTCCTCCTCATCCATGAAGTCCTGCTCCGCACATAGACTTCATCAATACCTGCATCTAAACTAGAGTCTGGTTGGTATTTTAAAACACCGTCCCAGGGTTGGAGTGAGTGATCAACTCAATGATACTATAAGGCAAAGGTTAACATGTTATCAAGTCAGTCAAGCAGTAATGATAAAGCAACATAACAATCACTTCCTAACTACTCTTGTTAATGTAGGAATGGGGTGCAAGTAATGATTTATGCCCTTGCATCAAAGCTCCCTCAAAAAGTGGCTCCAACAACCAATTTTGGATATAACAGCACTCCCTCAAAACGGTTCAACTTTATCATCAAAAGCACATCCTAACCAATGCAATACAATGCATGGTCGTGTTAGCCGTGTACTTAATTAAGCTTATTCATATAGCAAGTTCGAGAAGCTAAGGCACTTCCCTTTATATTATTAACCCGAACCGAAGGATCCATCTAAGGTCATCAATCCTAGTTAATCACATACGATAGGCAAGTTGTAGGGCATCACTCCTAATGAAAAGAAATCGATAGGCAAATTTAAAAGTTTATACTCGTAGTCACTACGGGGAGGTTCGTCACCTCAAACACGGTGTCCTATACCATCATGCCCAGCTCATGAGTCTTAGTTGCTCATTGGTCACTACGGGGAGGCTCGTCACCCTAGTGTAGGCCGACAGCTTGAACATGGTGTGCCATACCACCATGCCTGACTCATGAGTCTTTGTAGATCATGGTACCATGGTTAGAGTGGGACTCTACATTGGAGAGGGGTACCTCAGATTCAAGCAGTGGCGTCCATACATGGTAAACACATAATAGGCCAATCGGTTCGTTAGGCAAGTTTGATTGGTATGAGCACACACTAACATAATTGACATGGAGTGCATAAGCACCGCTTGTGGCCTAACCACTGTCGACAATTGTCGTGCGACCCGGATTCGTCGAGTAACCCAATGTGGCGAGACTAATTCGGCCACCCGAACAAGGACTGTTACCGATTGCCTTGACTATGTTGTAGCCCCAATCTTACTCAGATGCAATAGGTAGACACGTGTGATAATCATGTCAGCATTTAACAAACAATCCAAATCAATTCCTCATTTAAGCATTTCATCAAACACATTGATCATATTACCTAACACTTGCATTTTATCTATAAATCGCGTAGACACAAATAAGATTACATGAAGGAAACTATACATATGAATAAGGTAATTGAGAATCCTATCTTAATACTCTTACTAAATACAAATCATCAACAATTTCTTATTTAGACAATTTATCAAACACTTAAGCTACACTTCACCAAATACATAGACTAGGTTAGTTATACCATATATTTTAGTAATTCCTTACACAAGGAAGTTAGCATACATATGACAATGATGAATCCTAGATTAGTAGTCATGGCAAGCACAAATCATATTTACATATTCATTCAAACATTTCAACATACACATGAGATGTATCTTTTGTTCAACATAGTTCATACAAGTATAATATATCGAAAACGACGTATCTAAGACAATATGGCAGTAATCAAGTCAGATATAAATCATTAGCTAACATTGAAAGCATTGATAGCCATAACCTAAACGTTTATAGTCCACACCTTTCATCAGAACACTCGATTCAGACTCGGTTCGAATTCTACGTTCCCGAAAACGGAACGTTAGGCACCTAAATAACGAAATAGGTTAGCTAGTTTGCCGATGAGTCAATCTAGATCTCTATAACAAGATTAGGGTTAGGTTTTCTTACCCAAATCATAGCCGAAACAGATCGTGTAACGTAACAGGGAGGTGATTCGGTGCATGGAGTCGTGGGAGAGAATCACTGCAACGATCTCCCAAAAGCTTTCTTCTCTCCTTCCTCTTTTCTCTTCTTTTCTCTCTCTCTCCCTTAGGATTTTGGGGAAATTCGTATATGAGAGAGGTGGGGTGATATAAGGCCTATTTATAAGCCCACAAATGATGCAAATGGCCCCAGGTCCACTATATACATGGGTTATACCCTTTGGACAGCTATTTTTGACAAACGGAGCTCACAGGGAGGCTCACTACTCACATACGTCAAAGGGCAAGTTCCCTTACAAATGATCTATGCCAGGATTTGGTTTCGGTGCGATCAGATAGGCTGATCGACTGTGGAAAACCTACATCAGATCAACGGTCATACTTACTCAATCGAGGCCACAGTTATATGGATGTGCAGGGAAATTTCCTTTCCCCATGGGTGAAGTTTGGTCAGAAACTGACAGTGCGAAATCCTCAATTTTTCATGAGAGTGAACGACCCAATTCACTTAAGTTTCATTTCATTTCCTAAAGATATTCGCGTTTCTCACACACTTCACTCAGGGCTCAAGTTGTACGTTTCTGGACACTATCGGGGCTTGATTCCCGCGATGGTTGTCAAGCCCAGCAGGACGGACATAGTCCTATAGTTTCGAAACTAGTGGCCCACTAACGAGCAGTCTAGAGCGTGTTCGGGAAATCAGGGCATTTCTGGAATGAATAAGGTATCAAGATTTCTTCTGCGCAATATTAGGGTTTGAATTAGCTAAGTTCATAGTATGACCTATTCGCAACCAGTGGAAATGAAGATTCAATTATAATTACTCTAAACTGTCGGTTCTTAGGCTAAAAGGATATTGACTCAGTTTGGTTTGTTAATTAAGATCCAACCCTTAGTTGTCACAACTTTTAGAATGTCTTTATCTAGTTACAATCATCTCAATTATTCAGTGATAGGTCGACTAGAATTGGATCCTATGTGAACAAATCCCGAGGCTAAGTTCGATGTTTAAGTGATCGAGCGGATTCGTTGGTCTTCTATGGTCGATCAATCCTATTTGTACAGCTCTTTATCGGTACCAGCCGCGTATAAGCCTATCTCGAGTGTTGAGGGTCAGTAAGTGATGACGTGGCTAGTTATAAAAAAATTAAGGATTTTTAAAATTTTCAAAATAGCAAAAATTTGGGGTGTTACAGTCCTACTAGACTAAGTAAACTAGCATGATTATCAGATATAGCAGGTGATGATCGGCCTTAATCGGTATGCTACTTACAAGAGTAAGTGTTGAAGATACACCCTGCTAAATATATAAAAGTCTATATGGAATGGTCCATGTTAGACTATCATAACCTATTCAAGGTACTAGCATATCATATATCCTAAGGCGGGGTCCACTTGAGAGGACGGTGGAAAGTATCATCATCAATGGGGGCCCAACGGTTTGGGTTAGCCCACTAAGGGAAGATGAGAATGGGCCTAACAAGCCTAAGGGAAGGTCATAATGTGGACATCTAACCATCATTTCCCATCAATATGGACATTTAACCAACATTGCTCCCAAGGAGTGGCCCACATAGGGCCTAACATCTAGTGGGGCCCATGGACTCACATAAGGGCCTAATATACTTCTCAACGGGCCTCATCATACGGGCCTCATACACATCACATCGGGCCTCATCATATGGGCCAATATACATCATAAATGGCCTCACTCATGGGCCACATACACATCACAATGGGCCTCGTATACGGGCCGCATATACATCATCATGGGCCTCACCAATGGGCTAAAAATACATCACATTGGAGTGGGCCCTGCACATTCCAAATGGGCCCCACCAGATGGACAGCTAGGATATACAATGCCTATATCATGGTGGTCTTATGGATGGACGGCGTGTATATAACACATGCATCATAAGGCAAACCACCGTCCAGCAGACCGGATGGTGCAGATATAGAAAATAAATCAGTGGGCCCCCACGTCCTTGCTGGATGACTTGAATATATAATACATTAATCATGGTGACCTCACCTGGGACCTATGGATACATAGAGTGGATACAACACTACATCAAGGTGGGCCTCGCCAGCATTGGACGGTTAGGATATATGGCACATACATCACCTGGATCACACGTGGATAGCAGGGATGAAATACATATATTAAAGGTGGGGTTCCACCGTCCTGTGGTGTGGACGGTGTGAATGAGACCCGAACATCATGGTCAAGTCCACACTCCACCGTCTAGGACGGACGGAGTGGATACAAATAAATACATCATGGTGGGTCCCACTCCCACACGTGCCACGCGTGTGGGGTCGGCCCACGTCCAAACAGATGGACAGTGTGTATAAAACACATACATCATAGCAACCCACAGAGCTTGCTAACGTTAATCAGCTATATAACTGGTGTGTGGTAGCCCAGCCAATCTGTTTCCACGATAGGTGGGTCCCACGTGGGGCCCACCATAACGTTTACTTTCCATCCCATCTTTTCATAAGGTCACAAGGACCTGAATTAAGAGGAAAAATAAATTTCATATCGATCCAAAACTTTTATGACTCAAAAAGGGTTTCAATGGTAGATGTTCAATCTCTTGCTATTTTTGGTGGTGTCGACCACTTGAGTTCCGTGTATGGCTGATTTTTGGGGACACCCCAAATACACAGTGTAAATGTTCAACATACATCATGGTGGGGCTTGTGATGGGGCCCACCATCCCACCCTTCAATCAAGCAGCAAGGATGCTACTTGCTGGAACGTACTCTGGACGCTGGCAGCAATAGTGTCCCATCTATATTTCTTTTTTTAAGGATTTTCATAGGTGGGGCCCACATCAGGATGATCCACTCCATTTGCTGGGTTCTATAGCCTAGGATGCATCTAACAAGCCCAATATTCAGCATGTTCTGCCTCACAGAAACATCACAGCGGGCCCTCACAGATTAAATCACCCAAAATCGCTGTTTTCTACAATATGGCCCACCAGAGATTCGGATTGGCTGCATTTTTTGGCTCAATGCCTAAAATGAGCTAGGAAAAAGGATGGACAGTGTGCATCAGGTACATACATCAAGGTGGGGTCCACATGAGTGTGACCCACTAGCTTTTGAATTAAAGTTAATATTTATGTTTTTCCTTCATGCAGGTGGCCTGCCCTAGACGGTCCAGGCAGCAATGCTACTGGACGCTGTAAGGTGGACCCCACAATGGTAGCGTGGGTATATAGTGCATGCATCATGGCAGGCCACTGCCCTGGGCGGTGTGGGTCAGATACATCATGGTGGGCCACGAGATGGAAAAGAGAGAAATAGAGAGAGAGATAGAGGGAGACGGTGTGATGGAGGGACCCCGCCACTATGGGCCCCTCTCTTCCATGCATTACAAACATACATCAAGTGGGTCCCATTACATGTGGGCCCACCAATCAAAATTAACAGTGGAGTTCTCTTCTCCACCAAAATGCAAGGTCTAAATGACCTTTTCATACTAGGAAAATAAACATCATGATGGGGTCCATGGAGAATGTCCCCATCATAGGATGAATATATGAATCATGGTGAGCCATCGGCCACACCTAGGCTCCAAAGTGAGATCCGTACCATCAATTGGTAGGCCCCACTTGGCCCATCATAAAATAAATAAAATGTAAGCTTATAAAACACTCACCATTTGATCTTCTTGGTCCAATGAAATGCTAAACTCCTTGGCTCTTTCTTTGATGGAAGATGATGAGGATTAAAGGGTTGAGATGGGAGATGAGAGGGGAAGGAAGTGGGCCACACTTGGCTCTCTTAGAGCTTGAAAATGCTTAGACGGCCAACCTCTTTGGTTTCTTGGAAAAGTGAGTAGAGAGAGAGAGGGGGGTGGTTATAAGAGAGGTGATGGGTGGGTGATGGATGTGAGTGATGGGTGTGAGTGACATGAGGGTTGACTTTGCAGGTAGCTTATGTAAGAGAGGTAACATGTTAGGTATGGGTGTGATGGGTTGATTGATAGGTTGTGTACTTGATTGATTGATCTGATTGATGTGATGGGTTGTAGAGATTCTCTTAGGATTAGCAAATGCATGGCATTTCTCCAAGATAAACTTGGGCCCACATCTCCTATCCTGGGTATCACATCGGTGTGCAAGACACAGTGTTGGAACCACATTGATGATGCGGTCGCAATGGTACAAGTCTTGGGGTCAAGTCGACTCAGATTTACAGGATGCGACTTAGGGTCATGCGCAAACGCTGATTACAGGTCACAGGTTATCGAAATTCGACAGAGAGGATCGATGGAGTCTATAGAACGGTACAGACTAGGATACGGGACTTACAACTCTCCCCTTCTAATAAAAATTACATCCTCAAAATTTACACTATCATCACAACTAAACAGAACTCATAAAAGAAGAGAGAAACCATGGCATCATATATAATCAAAACACAATTCAACATACCATCAAACATCGAAGAGATAGGGATAGCCTCGCGAATCTTAACCTCGCGCTTGCAAGATGCCTCGTCAACACTATGATGACCCTACTGAACCTCGAATCCTAGTCAGAAATGATCAAAACTAGGATACTAAGCAACCTCACAATCCCATTAATGACTAATCTAACAAGACAGTCCTAAGGCCTCGTCGCACGAATTGTCAATGACTCCTTCGGATGACTGCGGGTCCTGCTAGGCTACGTAAAATCTAGTCTGGGCTGGCTGGGGAGGTGTCTGTCCCCTCTGAGGTTGTTGCTACTACTTTGGGGACCTATATTGTTGCCTCTGCTACTGCTGAGCCCTTGGCGGTTAAGGTGGCTATGGTCGCTGCTACTACTGTGCTCCCTGCTACTGCAGTCGCTACTGCTGCTAAGGCTACTGCGGTGCTCTCGACTGCTGCTGCTAAGGGCAGGGACACTCCTAGATAAGGTGCCTCATCTCACCACACCCAAAACAAACACCAAAGAACTGCCTCAGAGGTGGTGCTGGAGGTGCTGCTAGTGCTTGGAAGGTTGGGCGGCATGTGTACCTCTTTTGAGGTCGATGCTGCTGGGAGTCACTGGAGGGCGCCCGCCTCTTCTGGTCTCTCCTCTGATCATGGTCACTCTACGCGTCAGCCCACTCAACCTCGTAGATCTGGGCCCTCTATACAACATCCTCAAAAGTTAGGAGCTCATGCCCAACAACACGGCCTCGGAGACCATAACGCAAGCCGTTCTCAAAACGACGGGCCTTCCGCCCCTCTTTATCAGCCAAGTATGGCGCGAACCTCGATAGTGCCATGAAACGTGCCTCATACTAGGACACTGTCATGTCTCCCTGAACCAAAGTCTCAAACTCTAATGCGTGCTGCTGCCATACATGCTCCAGAAAGAACTTCTGGTCGAACCGATCTACAAAGTCCTCCTAGGTATATTCAAAATCGGCTACTACTGCTCGGGCGATTGATGCCCACCAGTGCTCAGCCTCGCCTTGGAGAAGAAATACAGCTAACGGGACCCGCTGCTGGGTCGTACATCTCATGGTGTTGAATATCTTCTCCACCTCAGAGCGCCATATCTCTACTGCAGTACGGTCTAGCTCACCCCGGAAGCGTGGGGGATCGTGTTGTCGGAAGTCTCGAAGAAGGGCATTCACGCGCTTCTTCTCTGCTTGGGCTGGTGTAATAGCGGGACGCCTGCCTTACCCCTAAAGGATAGTGGTCATAGCCTGTAGCATCTGCTAAAGCTGATCTGTAGTCACAGATGTTATCGATGCTACGCTAGGATCATACGGGGGAGCAGGAGTCACTCGGGTGCCTTGGGTGCCTCGCTTAGGTAACATGGTCTACAAAAAAGAACAAAGGTGCCTATCAGCCTTAAGATCCCTCAAAGGCTCAGACGTTAGGGAACCAAACTAGAAAATTATGCATTCGAGACCTAATCGTCCTAAGCTCATAACAGATATGTGAAGTTGTTATAGGTTATTCCCAAGTTATGCTCTGATACCAACTTCTGTCACACCCCAAACTCGGAAACCGGCCTCACAAAATTTCCAATCGCCGAATCCGGCGCCAACAGCCTCTGTAGTACCCCATTCTCGGCTCCCAGCGCCCATACACCAGACTCAGATCCTAAGATCCTACAAGGAGGATTTTTTAAATATACATTTATCTCACAAGAAGTATAACCCACAAACAACAATAACCAGAAACATCACCACATATCAACTATAATTAAAACTTTAAGTACAATGCGCATAAAGGGAAATATAAGATAATAAAGATAGAAACTCCAGAAGCTCTGCAGCACACTCCTGCTCCTGCTCAATCCTGTGCATACCGCTCGATCATGTGAGGCACTCCGTCTCATAAGGAGTCCCATAAATGTCTTAGCCCAACGCCGTATGCTATGATCAAACACTCCTCATAATAGGCATACAAATGATACATATGGGCATATAATATGATGTTATACTTAGCATATTCTCAATGTGTCCTACTAAACTAAGTAACCTATCATGATTATCAGATATAGCAGGCGATGATTGGCCTTAACCGGTATTCTACTTACAAGAGTAAGGGCTGAACGATATGCCTCGCAAATATATAGAAGTCTATATGGAATGGTCCATGTTAGACTATCATAACCTATTCAAGGTAATAGCATATCGTATATCCTAAGGCAGGGTACGCTTGAGAGGACGGTGGAAAGTATCATCATCAATGGGGGCCCAACGGTTTAGGTTAGCCCACTAAGGGAGATGAGAATGGGCCTAACAAGGCCTAAGCGTAGGTCACAATGTAGACATCTAACCATCATTGCCCATCAATGTGGACATTTAACCATCATTGCTCCTAAGGAGTGGCTCACATAGGGCCTAACATCTAGTGGGGCCCATGGCCTCATATAAGGGCCTAATATACTTCTTAATGGGCCTCATCATACGGGCCTCATACACATCGCATCGGGCCTCATCATTTGGGCCAATATACATCATAATGGCTTCACTCATGGGCCACATACACATCACAATGGGCCTCGTATATGAGCCACATATACATCATCATGGGCCTCACCAATGGGCTATAAATACATCACATTGGAGTGGGCCCTGCACATTTCAAATGGGCCCACCAGATGGACAGCTAGGTTATACAATGCCAATATCATGGTGGTCCTGTGGATGGACGACGAGTATACAACACATGCATCACAAGGTAACCCACCATCCAGCAGACTGGATGGTGTGGATATAGAAAATAAATCATAGTGGGCCCCACGTCCTTGCTAGACAACTTAAATATACAATACATTAATCATGGTGGCCCACGTGGGACCTATGGATGCACGGAGTGGATACAACATTACATCGAGGTGGGCCCCACCAGCATTGGACAGTCAGGATATAAGGTACATACATCACCTAGATCCCACATGGACAGCAGGGATGAAATACATATATTAAAGGTGAGGTTCCACCATCCTGTGGTGTGGATGGTGTGGATGAGACCCGAACATAATGGTCGAGCCCACACTCCACTGTCCAGGATGGACAGAGTGGATATAAATGCATACATCATGTTGGGTCCCACCCCCACACGTGCCACACGTGTAGGGTGGGTCCACGTCCAAACAGATGGATGGTGTGTATAAAACACACACATCACAGCAGCCCATAGAGTTTGCTGATGTTAATCAGCTATATAGCTGGTGCGTGGTAGCCCAGTAAATCCGTTTCCATGGTAAGTGGGTCCCACGTGGGGCCCACCAAAACGTTTATTTTCCATCCCATCTGTTCAAAAGGTCACAAGGACCTAAATTAAGAGGAAAAACAAATTTCATATCGATCCTAAACTTCTGTGACTCAAAAAGGGTTTCAATGGTAGACGTTCAATCTCCTGCTACTTTTGGTGGTGTGGACCACCTGAGTTTCGTGTACGGCTAATTTTTGGTAACCCCCATTTATAAAGGGGACCCATCAAATGCACGGTGTAGATGTTCAACATACATCATTGTGGGGCCTGTGGTGGGGCCCACCGTCCCAACCTTCAATCAAACAACAAGGGCACTGCTTGCTACAGCGTACTCTGGACGCTGGCAGCAACAGCGTCCCATCATATATTTCTTTTTTTATTTTTTAAGGATTTTCATAGGTGAGGCCCACATCAGGATGATCCACTCCATTTGCTAGGTTCTATGTCCCGGGACGCATCAAACAAGCCCAATATTCAGCATATTTTGACTCACAGAAATATCACAGCGGGCCCTCACAGATTAAATCACCCAAAACTGCTGTTTTCTACAATATGGCCTGCCAGAGATTCAGATTGGCTTCATTTTTTGTCTCAATGCCTACAATGAGCTAGGAAAAATGGTGGACGATGTGGATCAGGTACATACATCAAGGTGGGGTCCACATGAGTGTGACCCACTAGCTTTTGAATTAAAGCTGATATTTATATTTTTCCATCATGCAGGTGGCCTGCCCTAGATGGTCCTGGCAGCAATGCTGCTGGATGCTGCAAGGTGGACCCCACAATGGCAACGTGGGTATATAGTGCATGCATCATGGTGGGCCACTGCCCTGGGCGGTGCGGGTCAGATACATCATGGTGGGCCACGAGATGGAAAAGAGAGAAATAGAGAGAGACGGTGTGATGGAGGGACCCCGCCACTATGGGCCCCTCTCTTCTGTGCATTACAAACATACATCAAGTGGGTCCCATTACATGTGGACCCACCAATCAAAATCAACGGTGGAGATCCCTTCTCCACCAAAATGCAAGGTTTAGATGACCTTTTTATACTCGGAAAATAAACATCATGATAGGTTCCATGGAGAATGGCCCCATCATGGGATGAATATATGAATCATGGTGGGCCATCGGCCACACCTGGGGTCCAAAGTGAGATCCGTACCATCAATTGATAGGCCCCACTTGGCCCATCATAAAATAAACAAAATCTATGCCTATAAAACACCCATTATTTGATCTTCTTGGTCCGATGGAATGCCGAACTCCTTGTCTCTCTCTTTGATGGAAGATGATGAGGTTGAAGGGTTGAGATAGGAGATGAGAGGGGTAGAAAGTTGGCCACACTTAGCTCTCTTGGAGCTTCAAAATGCTTAGATGACCAACCTCTTTGGTTGCTTGGAAAAGTGAGTAGAGAAAGTGCGAGAGAGGGTGGTTGTAAGAGAGGTGATAGGTGGGTGATGGATGTGAGTGATAGGTGTAAGTGATATGAGGATTGACTTTGAGGGTAGCTTGTGTAGGAGAGGTAACATATGAGCTATGGGTGTGATAGGTTGAGTGATGGGTTGTGCACTTGATTGATTGATTTGATTGATGTGATGGGTTGTAGAGATTCTCTCAGAATTTATAAATGCGAGGCATTTCTTCGAGATAAACACGGGCCCACATCTCCTAGCCTGGGTATCACATCGATGCGCAAGATGCGACGTTGGAACCGTGGCGATAGTGCGGTAGCAATGGTACAAGTCTCAGGTTGAGTAAACTCTAATTTACAAGATGCGACTTACGGTCATGCACAAATGTTGATTATAGGTCGTGGGTTGCCAGAATTCGATAGGGAGGATCGCTTGAGTCTATGGAACGGTACGGACTAGGATACGGGCCTTACAATCACTCCACCCATCACACCCATCCCTCTCTTACACAAGTCATCCCCAAAGTCAACTCTTTCTTACAATAACCCATCCCTCTCTCCTTACATCTCCTCTCTCTCTCATTTTCTCTACCATTTTCTAATCACCAAAGAGAGTGGACGTCCAAGCATTTCAAAGAGAGACAAGTGTAAGAAGCCAAGGAGCTTAGCATTCCAAGGAGCCGAGAAGGAGATCCAACGGTGGGTGATCTAGGATTTCTACCACGGATTTGAGGATTTGAGGGCCCACATTCGGTGGGACCCATTTGATGTATACATTGTAAGATAGGGAGGGCTCATATTGGCAGAGCTCCTCCCCTCACACAACCATCTTCTTCTTTTCTCTCTCTCTCTCTCTCTCTCTCTCTCTCTCTCTCTCTCTTTTTATGGTGATGATATATGATGGCCCACCTGATGTGTTCAACAAATCTGGACTGTCCAGATTTTCTGAACAATGGAGCCCACCTTACTGCCCATTTTTGGGCCAGGTCAAATAAAGGAAAATGTAAATATTAGCTTGAACAAATGGTAGGCCACGCATGTGTGGACCCACCTGATGTACATGTCTTCCATGTCATCTGTTCGGCCAGACCAGCTGGGCCAACGGCCCACCTGGATCACCGCCCAGTGTGGGGGCCCTACCTTGATGATAATGTCCCTCCATGGGACCTTGTAACACCCCGAAAATTGAGGGTTGAGCAAAGCTCAATTCTCAAGATCCGTCACATCACTTATGCAACATAAATAATAATGATTAAATGTTGTCCATATTAGTGCATTAAACATGAATGGGATTACACTAAATCAGCATATCATACTCCAGAGATGATTAAATTAAGCAAGCGGAAGACTGTGATAGATATATAAAGTATATAAGTGGTTATAAACCCCTAGAGTATGATCATGTTACTAGGCTGAATATATGCATGTTTGTTCCAAAATATACAAAATGACAAAGTGTAATGTCCAACTAATTTGTATCCCTGTAATTCCGTCGATCAGTACATGGTCTACATAGACCCGCCTGATAGCTGCATATAGGAGAACTATTCCTCATCGTCGTAGAAGTCAAGCTCCGCTTCGTAAGCCTCACCATCATCTGTAGCTAAAACTGAATCTGGTTGGTGTTTTAAAACACCGTCCCAGAGTGGGAGTGAGTGATCAACTCAGTGGCGCTATAAGGCAAAGGTTAACATGTTATCAATTCAGTCAAGCAGTACAACAGTCATGTCCTAAGTACTCTTGTTAATGCAAAAATGATATGCTATTATGATGCATGCCCTCGCCTGCACTCCCTTAGCGACATCATCTCACGATCGTGCATGGCAAACTCCCTAAACGTGCGCTTCCTCGCCAAAGCACATGTAATGTGGTGCATGATCATGTTAACCAAGTAATTATTTAGGCTTATTCATATAGCAGATTTCGGAAGCTAAGGTACCTCCCTTTATATCATTTACCCAAATGATGATCTATCTAGGGTCGTCAATCCTAGTTAATCACATACGATAGGCAAGCTATAGGGTAACATCACCCCTGATTTAAAAGTAGTGGATAGGCAAGTTCACGAGTTTACACTTGAGGTCACTACGGAGAGGCTCGTCACCTCAGCGTAGGCCTAATTTATACTCGAGGTCACTACGAGAGGCTCGTCACCTGATCATAGGCCGACAGCTCGAATATAGTGTCTCATACCACCGTATTCAGCTCACGAGTTTAGGTTGCTCACTGGTCACTACAGGGAGGCTCGTCACCCTAGCATAGGCCAACAGCTCGATCACGATGTCCTATACCACCATACCCGGCTCATGAGTCTTAGCGGATCATGGTACTAAGGTTGAAACGGGCTTTACATTGGTAAGTGGTACCTTAGATGTAAGCAGTAGTGTCCATACAAGGTAAACAACACATTAGGTTAATCAGGTTATTTAACAAGCTCAATTGATACGAGCGCATACCGAATTATTCGACATGGAGTGCCTAAGCACTCCTCGTGGCCAAACCACTGTCGACAATCACCGTATGGCTCGGATTCATCAAACATATCTAATGCGGCGAAGCTAGTTCGGCTACTCGATTAGAAGTTGTTACAGATTGCCTAGACTACGTAGTAGTCCCAGTCATACTCAATGCAATAGGCAGTCACATGTGATAATCATAACATCATTTAGCGAATAATCCAAATACAACAATCATTTAAGCATTTTATCAAATACATAATGCATGTTACTATACATAGGCATCTTTATACATAAATCACATAGTAGCAAGATAGGTTACATGAAGGAAACTGTAACTATAGATAAGGTAATTGAGAATCCTATCTCAACACCCTCATTAAATATATTTCAACAAGCAATTTCTCATTCAAACATTTTATCAAACACTTATACTACACATTTCAATATATATGTAACAAATTAGTTATAACATATATTATGGCAAATCCTTTCACCAAGGAGTTGTCATACGTACGACAAACATGAATTCTAGATTAATAGTCATGGCAAGCATAAATCATAATTTCCTATTCATTCAAATATTTCAACGAACACATGGAATGCATTTAGTATGCAACCTAGTTTATACATATGTGATATATTGAAAACGTCGTAACTAAGATCAAATGGCAGCAATCAAGTCAGACATAAATCATTAGCTAACATTGAAAGCCTTAAAAACCATAACCTAAACGTTTATAGTCCTTACCTTTCATCGGTATGCTCGTTACGAACTCAGTTCGTACACCATGTTTTTGTCTACGGCACAACGACTACCTAAACATTGAAATAGGTTAGCTATTTCACCAATTTCTTTATTTGGATTCCTAAAATAGATTAGGGTTAGGATTTCTTACCCAAAAATGATGTTGGATTTAATGGTGTAGCAACACGGGAGAGATGATATGGTACGTGGAGTGGTGGGAGTGAATCTCAACAACGATCTCCTAATCTTTCACTCTTCTCCTCACTCTTTTCTCCTCTTTTCTCTCTTCTCTCTCCTAGGGTTAGAGAAAATTGGTATGGAATTAGAGAGGGGTGGGTTTAGGGCATTATATAAGCCCAGAAGTGATGTCATTGGCCCCAGGGCCATGGTATACTTAGGTTATAGCCAAAAGACGTTTGTTTCGAGCCAACGGAGCTCATCTGGAGGTCCATTGCTCACATACGGTCTGAAGAAAGTTCCCTGACAATGGATCTATGTCAGGTTAAGGTTTCAATCCGATCGGATCAGCGGATCGATCGTGGGGGACCCATTTCAGTTCAACGATCATTGTCACTCGATTACGGCCACAAGTATACCAATGGGTGCAGGAAAATTTCCCTGAACCAAGGGTGTAGTTGGGGCAGAATCTGATGGTCTGAAACCTTAAATTTGGCCTACAAGTGAACGACCCAATTCACTTAAGTTTAAGTTCATTTTCTAGAGATATTTGCGTTTCTCACACACTTTACTCAGGGCTCTAGTTATGCATTTCTGGATACTATTCGGGCTTGATTCTCATGTTGATTGTCAAGCCCAGTAAGGTGGTCATAACCGTATAGTTTCACGGTTATCGGACTTTCAACACGTGGTCCAAGTCCGATACAGAGTTTCAATATGCTCCCGAGAGCAATTGGGTTTTGAGACTGATCCTAGGTTTTTAGGTAATGTTGGGTTAGCGATTCTAATGGTTTTGGGTCTTGCAGTTTGTATAAAAAATGGTTCAAGCTAATTCTCCAATTTATTTAGTTTAGTACTTAATTAATTTTTGCCTAATTTCTACAGAATTCGATCCTTAGTGATTTCTGCCTAAGGTGATACTCGGGTCTTTATATGGATTTTTCCGAGACGTTACAGACCCCCACGATGTATGGGTTTTATCCTAGCTGTCTGTCCACTTAGCTGGACGTGCGGCACACCCCATACATGTTGCACGTGTGGGGTGCGGCCCACCATGATGTAGTGTTGTATCCACACCGTCCAGCCATGTGGACAGTGGGCACCTCAAGCCATATAGTGTTGTGTTAACGTCAGCAAGTTCCGGGTCTGATCATGAGGTATGTGTACATCCCAACCATCCGTCTGTTTTGGCAGGACGTGGGACCCACCCCACACGTGCTGCACATGTGGGGGTGGGGCCCACCTTAATGTATGTATTCTGTATTCACACTTCCATCTCTAAATGATGTGTTGTGTGGGGCCGACCATGATGCATGGGTCTTATCCACACCATCCGTTTGCTGGACAGTTGGGGCCCACCTTGATGTACGAATTCTATATTCACACCATCCATTTCTGGACGATGCCATGTAGGGCCAACCATGATGTATGGGTCTTATCCACACCGTCCGTTTACTGGACGGGTAGGGCCCACCTTGTAGTAGGTGTTGTATATCTACACCGTCTGTCCAAACGGGCTTGATGTGGGCCCACCATGTTGTACGTATTTCATCTACATCGTCTAGTCCAGCTGGACGTGAACCCTACCTTGATGTATATCCACACCGTCCATTGGATGTGGGGTCCACCATGATGTGTATTATGTATCCAGGCCATCCAGTTAAGGCCCATTATGCAGGGCCACTTTGATGTATTTACATTGTTGCCCATCTATTTTGGTTGAACCATGGGCTACCTCATGAGGCCCATTTATGATGCATCAGGCCCACCTCAATGTATGTAATGTAGGCACTCTGTCCACCTATTTTTCTTGACCATAGGGTTGATCTGTGAGGCCCATCTTGATGTGTATATTGACCTTGCTGCCAAGTTATTTTCTGGGCTATGTGGGCTGCCCCATCAAGCCCACTATGATATATGTGATGCACTCACCATCCATCCCTTGTGCCTAGCTCATGGGCCCTTGTGTGAGGCCCAATATGATGTAATTGTGGCCCTTGTGTGAGGCCCAATATGATGTATTTGTGGCCCTTATATGAGGCCCAATGTGATATATATGTGGCCCATTTGGTGAGGCCCAAAGTGATGTATATGAGGCCTTTGTGTGAGGCCCAATGGGATGTATATGAGGCCCTTGAGTGAGGCCCATTATGACGTAGATTAGGCCCTTGTGCGAGGCCCATTATGTTGTACATGTGGCCCTTCTGTGAGGCCATGGGCCCCACTATATGTTTGGCTCTATGTGGGCCACTCCTTGGGAGCAATGTTTGTTAAATGTCCACACTAAATGGGCAATGATGGTTAAATGTCCACATTGCGACCTTCCCTTAGGCCCTTTGTTAGTTACATTCTCATCCTTCTCTAGCGGGCTAACCCAAATCATTGGGCCCCATTGATATTTGCATGATCCATCTATCCTTACTGGGCTAACCCAAAATGTTGGCCCCCATTGGTCACCAGTAGAATTATTTTAATCTTGGAGTTCATCTAGGACTTATTTGGGCCTCCTAGGGCATCTAGCGGGCTATGTGATAGTATGGTAAAGGAAGCCCATTCCAGATCCTTAGGATTATAGGTAGGCCACCTAGGCCCAACCTTAATATGAGGAGAGTTCATCATCACCGTAGATGGAGGGATTCATGCTATCAGATTTGGTATATTCACAGTTGAGGACTGACCCTCATGTTATGTATTTGTTGTCTGTCACGCCCCAAACTCAGAAATCGGACTCACAAAATTTCGGATCGGTGTCGACAGCCTCCGTAGTACCCCATTTTTGGCTCCCAACACCCATACGCCAGATTCCGATCATAGGATCCTACAAGGAGGATTTTCCAACGTACATTTGTCCCATAAGAAGCATAACACAAGTATACCCAAATCACAAAGACAACATCATCATCACATATCCACTAATATAAATACTTGAAAACAATACTGAAAGGGAAAAATACATATATTAAAAATCATATGCTCCAGAAATCCGCTGCATGCTCCAAGCTTAATGCTGCTGCGAACCAACGACACCTACACGCATCTATCGTGTATAAGCTTATAGAAAGCTTAGAGGTGGTGTAAGTGTGTGCACAAGGTAAGTGTCAAGTATGCAATATAATGCTATAAATCATACAATATCGAAATAAGTGAAAATACCGACAAGATCATGAATCATATGATATCAGAGTAAGCGAAAATACTGCAAGTCTATAAACCATACAATATCAAAGTATGCAATATAGATCAGCTATGCAAATGAGGAGTCATAGGGAGCCAAATATCAGATGCCGAGGATACAATGTAATATGTAAATCCTACTAAGTCTGTCTAGGCCATATAAGTGCAGAAACGTAGCAACCCAAAATTCCACATGCCTGCGGATGTAATGCAATATGCGATGCGAATGAAATGACCAAGTTGGAGTGTGAAGTTGGGATGATAGTACGTGGTATCGCAAGCTATGGGGCCTATCACAAAGGACTTTTATCCAAACCAGTCTCATACCTAAATTTAGATAGATAGACTTAATGTGATAAGTTCCTGATCTCAGGTTAGTCACGCGCCCCAACTGATATCCTGGCTACTGTAAAAGTACACATAACAATTAGTTGTGCACCACCAACCCGAGTGGATAATGAATGAATGAATGAATGAGTATAATGTTGAGTATACAACTTCTACTCAATCAGTCCACAAATCAGTATCGTACATCTGTGGGATTATCAACGTGGTCTAGTACACTCTAAGCTGACTACTGCCCCAGCTGGCTGCGTAGCCCAGCGAGTGGAAAAGACCTCACTACCCACCTGCCAGTAGTATACCAATACTTACCCGGCTCGTCAATAATGGACCCATTTGGGAGCTGGTCAAACTCAGCCTAGCTTATAGCCTCCTCACTCGGACAGATAAGGCCACACCCCCTCCCAACCAACCACGACACGGTGGGAAACGTGGCCTCCTGGTATTCGGCACTCGGGCGCTCATGTATCCACTCGGTCTCGACGTTGAGGCATCTCCCGGCCTCGGAGGTTTAGGGACTTTCACCCACGGACATCCAAAGTACCTAGATGCTCGAACTCAAACATTTCTAGGGTCCCATCTGGTCATCCACGACATGCATGTGGAGGTCGCAGCCTTGATGTTGCTAGGGCGTTTAGTAATCACAATCACACAATGCAAGATGCCTGAGTCATGTAGTCCAATCATGCACCAATCCTGCGCATACCGTGCATTCATGTGGGATAACTTCACCTATCAAGGAGTCCCATAGACCATCTGTACTATGGTATATGCAATGGTCAATCACAACTCATAATAAATATGCAGATGATGCGTTTGAGCATGTATCATGATGTTATGTTGTCACATACTCATAATCAATATTAATAACTGGCATCAACAAACGGCCTCGACAATGTGGACACTTAACCAACATTGTCCCCAAGAAATGGCTCACATACCTGAAATTCGGGGGTCGAGCATAACTCGGCTCCCGAGTTCCAAAACATCACTTATGCAACATAATTAATGAGAGATGTATGTTGACTGTATTAGTGCATAAACATGGGATAGATTAAGCCAAAACGCAGATATGATTCAAGGATAAGTGAATAAAGCAAGCGGAAGACTTATAGTAAAATATGTGTACAAGTGTAAGTCACTGAATTACATATACAACCGATCGTGTAAAAGTGTTATTTATCAAAATTATAAGTACAAGTTACATCATTTTAGATCCCAAAATAGTAATCCCATAGGTCCCGCGCAACTGACCGAGGCTCGCTAGAACCCGTCTGAAAACTGCATATAGGAGAAGGCAGCCTCGTCGTCATCCAGCTCCCTCTGCCTCAGAAGTCGCATCCACATCTACAACATCAGAGCCTAAGACAGAGTCTGGTGGGTGTTTAACACTGCCCCAGAAACATGGGAGTGAGTGATCAACTCGGTGGAACAATAAGGCACTGGTTAACATGTTATCATTCAATCAAACAGTAATGATAAAGGAGGACAATTAAATAAATCCTAAGTACTCTTGTTAATGCGGTATGAATGCAATATGTTGCGTGCCCTCTCGCGTAAACGCTCTGCGTATTCATCTTAAGTTACTCATGACATAGACTCAAAGTGCGCAACATCTACAAAGCACATGCAATTGCGGTGCATGGATATGATTACCAAGTTGTTATTAGTCCAATTCATACGGATTGGGAAGCTAAGATACCTTCCTCATATCACCATCCAACAGTGATCCATACTAGGGTCGTCAATCCTAGACATCTCATACGATCATATAGTTGAGGTCGTAGCAAAGGGCTCGTCACCAATCAATGCACGCCTTTCATGCCCTTACTACCACGATCGGCTCGTCACCTCCTTGCGGTATCCGGGTATGCTCGAGGTCACTACAAAGGGCTCGTCACCAATCAATGTAGGCCGGACGAATATAGTGTCCCATACCACCATAATCGGCTCACGAGTTAAGTTGCTCACTTTGGTCACTACGGGAGGCTCGTCACCCCACGCGTAGGCCGACGGCTCGACCACGGTGTCCCATACCACCATGTCGGCTCATGAGTCTTAGCGGATCGGTACCATGGTTATTAGGATTTCACTGGTAAGTTCGGTACCCTAGATTCAAGCGATAGCGTCCATACATGGTTAACATACACGGACAATCGGGTTAGTTGACGAACTCGACTAGCACGAGCGCACGTTGAAATGAGCGACATGGAGTGCGCAAACACTCCGCGTGGCCAAACCACCGCCGCCAACTCTAATACGACTCGGGTTCGTCTAAGGCGTCTCACGTGGCGAAAGCAATCTCAACCACGACCAAAGGGTCAATTACCGATTTCTGGACTAAGGCATAGTCCCAAACATCTTACACTACGACAGATATTCATATGGAATGTAAAACAGTAATGGAACAACCACTCAAATCATGGTGCATACACATCTGAAGAATATCAACTTAACATAAATGTAAGCATAGGAATGCTTGAATTTAAATAACTTGGAATGTAAATGCATAAGAAATCATGCGCATCCATAGGAGTATTGAGAATCACTTCTCAACGCCCACATTTAGTGTAATCAGTTACACTTAGATCATCCATGCATTTCTACAAACACTTAGCATACATGGAACAACATACATGACGCATGTTGAAATACATGCACTTAGACAATTCCTTTTATCAAGGAGTTGTCATACATGCATCTAGCATACATACATGACCAATAATCATGGCAAGCACAAGTGCGTATTTTATACGTATACGGTACTTTATAAATACACTTAGAATACACAAATCTCAATATAGCACATGCATATCAGGAAAGCAATGTAAACATAACATTTGACATGTGAAATCTCATCCATAACAAGAATAAATCACTAACTGGGATTGAAAGCCTTGAAAACCATAACCTATACACTTAAAGTCCGCACCTTAAGCGAGGAAAGAATAGCCGAACTGATTTAGACGAGTTGTCTTCGTCAACGGCGCAAGAATACCCTAAAATAAGGATAGAAATGAGATACAACAACACCAAGTCTAATCTAAGCTCTAACACAGGTTAGGGTTAGGTTAACTTACCCCAAAAGAACTCAGAATCGTCAGAGGAACGATTCAAAGTAAAGGTTCAAAGGTGAAGAAGAACAAGGAAGAATCAAGATGATTCACCAACCAATCTCTCTCACTAACTCTCTCTTTTCCACTCTCTTTCCAAGCTAGGGTTAGAGAAAATTCGTATGGAAATGAGAACTAGGGTTTAAGGACTATATATAGGCCTTAAAATGATGGAAATAACCCCAGTTTCCCGGTATACTTAGGTGATAACCAAAGTACTCCTTTCTCGATCCAACGACGCACTGCTGGTGGGCCTATAACCACGAAAGGTCGGACTTAAGCTCACCGACCATGGATCTAGGTCGGTGAGTTTTCGTACCGACCGGCTCTACAGATCGTGGCGGACCACACTCAATTCAACGGTCACGAAACTCGATCAGTCCACAAGCACTAGGATATGCATGGGCCACCATCCTGATCGGAGGGTGAAATTGGGTCAGAATCCAACGGTGAGAATGCTTAAAATCGTCGCGCACGACTCAATTTCATAAAAGCTTATTAAATTCCAACCGTTCTCACACTCTTCACTCGAACTCAACCAAATCGACCCAACATCGGATCGACTTGATTTTGAGGTGAAGACCAAGCCCAACTCGGTGACGCCATCATCGCCATCGGACTTTCGACGCGCGGTCTAGGTCCGATCCAGGTCTTCCAAAAATTCCCCAGAACAACTGGATTTAGCGATGGATCCCAGATTTCAGAGTAACGTAGCGCTCACTAATCTGCACGTTTAGAGCCATGCAGATACGATTTAAAGTGATTGATGCGAATTTCACAAGCAATCAAGTAAAGCGCTAATTACCCCAAAAACAACTACTTAAGGAAAGATTAGCACAAAAATTCCAAGGTCGTTCCAGGAATGGCTCACATAGAGCTTAACATATAGTGGACCCATGGCCTCACACAAGGGCCTAATATACAACATCATGGGCCTCACTCGAGAGCTCAATACACATCACAATGGGCCTCTCATATGGGCCTAATATATATCACAATGGGCTTTATCGCCTGGCCCTCAAATGCACCATAATGGGCCTCATTACATAGGCCTCATATACATCACATTGGGCCTTAAACATGGGCTGAATACACATCACAACGGGCCTCAAATACGGGCCGCATATACATCACATTGGGCCTCAAACACGGGCCGAATGCACATCACAATGGGCCTTAAATACGGGCCGCATATACATCACATTAGGCCTCGACAATCCGGCCTCAACAATCGGAATTGGAATCGGCCTCAACAATCGGCCTCGACAATCAAAATCAGAATCAGCCTCAACAATCAGCCTCGACAATCGGAATCAGCCTCGATAATCAGAATCAGAATCGGCCTCAACAATCGACCTCGGTAATTGAAATTAGCCTCGATAATCGGCCTCGACAATCAAAATCAGAATCGGTCTTGATAATTGGCCTCGACAATCGGAATCGGCCTCAATAATCAGAATTGGAATCGGCCTCAACAATAGGTCTCGATAATTAGAATCAGCCTCGATAATCGACCTCAACAATCAGAATCGCCCTTAACAATCGAAATTGGAATCGACCTCATCAATCGGCCTCAACAATCGGAATTAGAATTGGCCTCAACAATCTGCCTCGATAATCAAAATCAACCTCGATAATTGGCCTTAACAATCAGAATCAACCTCGATAATTGGAATTGGAATCGACCTCAATAATAGGCCTCAACAATCGGAATCGGCCTCGATAATTGACCTCGACAATCAGCCTATACAATCAGAATCAGTGAGAATGGGCCTAACAAGGCTTAAGGGAAAGTCACAATGTGGACATCCAACCATCATTGCCCATCAATGTGGACATTTAACCAACATTGCTCCCAAGGAGTGGTCCACATAAAGCCAAACATATAGTGGGTCCATGGCACACAAGGGCTTGATATTCATCACATTGTGCCATAAATACATCACATCGGGCCTCATCAATGGCCACAATTACATCACAACGGGCCCCATACAATCACAATGGGTCACATACATTCTCAATGGGCCACATACAATCACCATGGGCCGCATACAATCTTAATGGACTGCTCACATGGGCCTATATATACATCACATTGGGCCTCGCTCATGCACCACATACACATCATAATGGGCCATGTCATATGGGCCATATATACATCATATTGGGCCACCTCCTATGGGCCTCAAATATATTATAATGGGCCTCATATCTGGGCCTCAAACATATCACAATGGGCCACGTCATATGGACCGGAAATACATATCACAATGGGCCTTGCCCATAGGCCACGAATACATCACAATGGGCCTTGCCCATAGGCCTCAAATACATCATAATGGGCCATGCCCATAGGCCTATAAAATGCATACAACATGGTGAGGTCCCACAGAACCATCCAGAAACGGATGGCCTGGAATACAAAACATACATCAAGGTGGGGTCGTTCATGGAAGTATCGTCCAAACAGCCTAGCACCGTCCAGCACATCTAGACGGTATGGATGAAACAAATACATCACGGTGTGGCCCACATGGCACCGTCCACAGATGGATGGTGCAGATACAAAATACATACATCATGTAGGAATCCCACATCCCTGGACAGATGGGCAGAGTGGATGTAGAATAAATTTATCAAGGTGGGCCTCACATGGCACGTGGCCCACAGCTGTCAAAATAGATGGGCAGCATAGAGAAACATATACATCAGGGTCCCACTGCAGTAGCCATACTGCTGGATGATTTGGAGAAAATACATGTATCACGATGGACCCTCGAGGTGGATGGCATGGAATGAAGCACATCCATCAAGGTGGGGCCCACATCCCCTTGATCTGAACAGATGGAGTGCATAAAATACATTTATCAGAGATGGGGTCCATTCAGATGGACGGTCAGGATAAAACCCATACACCATGGACAATGTAGATAAAATATATATACATCAAGGTGTGCCCTACCGTCCCACCTGCTGGACGGTGGTGGGGACACAACACATACATCAATACAAGGCCCCACAACACCGTGTATGGTGCAGATAAAACACTACTTCATGGTAGACCCCACTCAGCACAAAACAGATGGACGATATGGCTGCAAACATCATGGTCAGCTTACACAGCTTACTAACGCCACAACAGTGGGCCCATCATCCTGAAAACAGACCGCATGGGTGCAAGACACATATATCAAAGGTGGGCCCCTCACTACGGTCTCTAAAAGTGGACGTCGTGGATTATAGAACATATACATCAAGGTGGGTCCCACTCACACATGTCACATGTGTGGGGTGGGCCCCACATCCAAAATAGATGGGCAGTATGTATAAAATACATATGTTAGGGAGGGCCCCACCCAACCATCATCTAGAGATAGATGACATGGATATACAATATATAAATCAAGGTGGGCCCCACCTACCCACATGTGTCACACGTGTGGGGTGGGCCCACTGCATCAGCAGATGGATGACATGAATAAAACTCACACGTCATGGTGGGAATCTACCGTCCTAACCAGGGACGGTGTGGATGAAACCATACATCACGGTGCAGCCCCCTCAGCACCGTCCAGTCTTCTTTGGACGGTGGGGACAGCATACATGCATCAAGGTCGGTCTCAGCCACACGTGTGGGGTGGGCTATGCTTTGGACAGATGGAGTGGATATTAAATACAGCATCAAGGTGGGCTTTCATACCGGACTTGCTGACATTGCAACAGCAGCAACGTCCAGCTGTTGGTCATCCCCTTGATGGACAGCCCAGGTTTACTGCATGCATAAGGTGGGTCCACACACGTGGGACCCACTGGCAGCTTGGAACAAGGCTAATATTTGTGGTTTCCTTTCATCTAAGCCAATCCAGTAGTGGACAGCAAGGTGGACTCCACCAACAGGATGCACAGCAAAGTCTGGGCAGTCTGAATTTTTGTTTGTCACATCAGGTGGGCCACACACACATATATCGACATCATCATCATCAAAAGAGAGAGAGAAGGAGAGAAACATGAAGGGGAGGGACCCCACCACTATTGGGCCCTCCTTATCCAATGCATATATTAAGATGAGTCCCACCAAATGTGGCCCACAAATCATCAAAATAAACAAATTAATGTTATGAACACCTACCTTAGATCTTGGACTCCTTCCACCGATGCGATCTAGAGCTTTAAGGGAACGATTTCAACGGTCGAGATGATCTTTAAATGGTGGAGATGGGAGATAGAAAGTGGGCCACACAAACTCTATCCATGGAGCTTGGACGATTGCTCACATGGGGTTGCTTGAGAAAATGGAGTGAAGAGAGAGAAAAAGAGGAGTGATGTAAGGGAGAGAGATGGGTGATTGATGGAGTGATGGATGATGGGTGATGGGTGGTATGGGTTGTAAGAGAGAGTTGACTTGGGGAATGGCTTGTGTACTTGGGGATGAGATGGAGTGATGCGTTGTACTTTGATTGATTGATGGGATTGATTTGACATTTGGTAGAGATTCTCTTGCGCAGCGTTTTTCCTCGAACTGAACGCGAGCCCACATCTCCTGGCCCGGGTGTCTCCTCGGCGCGTGAGATGTGGCTTCAGAACCGCGGCGATGGCGCCGTCACTAGGGTACAAGTCTAAGGTTAAACCAACTTTGGTATGTAGGACTCAGCTTAGGATCGCTTGCAAACGTCAGATACAGGTCGAGGGTCATCGAAATTTGATAGGAAGGACCGTGAAAGCCTATAGAATGGTACAGTCTAGGATACGGGCCTCACACTGTCCATCTATGGACCCCGCCTTATTTATAGGCTGATTATCGATACTGATTATAAGTATGTGATAATATAGCTTCATGATACATGCCCATACGCATCATCTGCATGCTTGTTATGAGATGTGGTTGATCATTGCATATGTCATTGGGCAAGTTGTTTATGGGACTCCCTGATATGCGGAGTTGTCCCACATGAGTGCACGGTACGCGTAGGATTGATGCATAATTGGATTGTGTGACTCATGCATCTTGCGTTGTGTATTTGATTGTTGTACGCCCTAGCGACATCAGGGTTGTAGCCTCCACAGGCATATCGTGGATGGCAAGATTGGATACCGAAAATACTTGTTAAGTATGGGGGCACTATAGATGTCCCATGGTAAAAGTCTCCAAATGTCACATCCTAAACTCGGTAACCAGGCCCACAGAATTCTCGATCACCGAATCCAGTGCCGACAACCTCCGTAGTACCCCATTCTCGGCTCCCAGCATCCATACGCTAGATTCCGAACTTGGGATCGTACAAGGAGGATTTTCCAACATACATTTATCTCATAAGAAGCATAACCACAAGTTTACCCAAATCACAAAGGCAACATCATCATCACATATCCACTAATATAAACAGTTGAATACAGCGCTGAAAGGGAAATACATATATCGAAAATCAAAGCTCCATAAGACACTTGCATGCTCCAAGCTCAATGCTGCTGCGACCTAACGCCACCTACACACATCGATCATGCATAAGCTTATAGAAAGCTTAGAGGGTGGTGAACGTGTGTGCGCAGGGTAAGTGTCAAGTATGCAATATCAGAGCAATGCAAAAATATGCTGGTAAGTCCATAAATACGATGCAAAATCATAATAAGCCAATATTATATATTGAGGAAGCAATATAGATTAGCTATGTAATGTGGAGACATAGTAAGCCAAATATCATATACTGAGGATAGAAGGCAATATACAAATCCTGACAAGTCCACGAATATCGTCAACCCCATCTGGGCCATATAAATGTAGAAGCATAGCAACCCAAAATGTCATATGCCTCAGATGTAATGCAATATGCGGTGTGAATGAAATGACCAAGCTAGAGTGTGAAGTCAGGATGATAGTACGTAGTATCGTAGGCTATGAGGTCCATCACAAGGGACTTCTATCCAAACCAATCCCATACCTAAATTTGGATAGTCAGACTCAATGTGGTATACTCCTGATCTCAGGTTGGTCGTGCGCCCCAACCGAAATCTTGGCCATTGTAAAGGTACATATAATAATTAGTTACGCACCACCAGCCCGAGTGGATAGTGAATGAATGAGTAAAATGCTGAGTATGCAACTCCTGCTCAATAAGTCCACATATCAGTACCGTACATCTTTGGGATCATCACCAGGGTCTAGTACACTCAATGCCACCTGACGCCCCATTAAGCACACAACTAGGTAAGTGGAAGAGACCTCACTATTTGCTTGGCCAGTAGTCAGTCAATATCTGAAAAGGCCAAGCTATATGTCCTAGAGGGGGGGGTGAATAGGACAATGCCAAATAAAACTAATAACAGCGAAAATAAAAAGAAAATGATAGCCAAAGCAAATCACAATGCAGTAAATTAAAGTAACCTCAAAATTCAGATCTTGAGAGGTTGATACAAACGTTGTTCTAAGGACAACCTTACACCAAAAACTAGAGTTTATGGTAGGACAACCTTATTTCTAGAAAGATCTTTGTATCAAGTCTCAAATCGAAGAGGAATACAATAATAAATAAAAATTGAATTGAAATAACTTGTAATTAAAAATGTATTGTTCTAGGGACAGCCATACACCATAAAAATGGCAGGGCAACCTTGCTGGAACAACTTTCAAATGAAATTGAAAATCAAGCGATAAAGGAATAGCAGAAAATAAATTCTAAGCTATTACAACATTCTCACAAAGCTTGAATTAAATAATTACAACATTCACCACCATACATACATCCCACAAAAGAATAAAAAAATTAGAAGAATAAAACAATCAAACACAAGGGTTTATAGTGGTTCGCCTGTGTGTTCACCAACTGTTAAACAACAACCACACAAAAAGCTACTCCACTCCTAATATCCTCACACAGGGGATATTAGCGTTCACTAAAAATAGGTTTTCCCAGGTTCACCTAAAACCCTTACAATTGTGTCTTTGTCCGTGGGCTTACACAATTAAAGAAACCCCACTTCTGAGTTTTCCTAGCTTTCCTCAGATAACCAATATAACAAGATTTTTCTGGCAAATCTTGAAAGAAACCAAAATAATAGAAAGGAATTTACAATATGTAAAATATCTCCTTCGTAGTAGCAGCCCGGTAGAACCAAATCAAAGTAGATGATTGAATGTCCAAGTTCAATGTCCAGTACTCGATTACAATGGTTCTAATTCTAATAGATTTTAAATTAAACCAAATAGGGCTTGCCTTAATTGATTTTGATTCCAAAGAAAGGGAATAATAATTCCTCTTTATCAAATCAGATTGGAATAGCAGAAACAAAATCAATTAAAATAAAGCTAAGGAAAGAGAATATTAAATATGCACACTTAGCTTAGATGGAGCACAGAATTATCTCTCAGAAGTTCGACGAAGATTGGCTTGAATACTTTTATTAATTCGATGATTTCTTCTGAGATTCGTGCACTATTTATAGGTGAGAAGATCGGGTCTTCGACTGGTCTAGAGTGCTCTTCGACTAGTCGAAGCCATAACAGATATTTGAAAAATCCGGCGGGATATGCTTTGACCGTTCTACGACTGGTCGTAGGTCACCTACGACTGGTCGTAGGTTTCCTTCGACTGGTCGTAGGTCCTGTAAACCATCGCTGGACTTCGAGTCGAAGGTTGTACGACTGGTCGAAGATCAGTCGACACTGTTCCTACGACTGGTCGAACAGATTCCAGGACTAGTCGAAGGCTAACAGATTTCATCCGGAATTTGTAACAAACTCACGACTGGTCGAGGAATTTCTTAGACTGGTCGAAGCAAGTCTAGGACTAGTCGAAGAAGACCTAGGACTAGTCGAAGAACAGACCAATCACATGTAAAATAAACATTCGGTTTATGTATCCGAAATGACCTACTTCTAAGGTCAACCTATGGTCAATCAAACCTCAACCATGAAGTATGGACATTGAAACATTCGGAACTTGTGACCTTGAAGTATGAGCCTTGTAATCTTGATGTATATCAAACCTTGATGTAACTCAATCTTGAAAGTGTACAAACAGCCTTGAACTCTTCTTGAAGTCTTGCAGCTTGAGTCTTGTCTTGTGAGCTGTTCTTTCATTCAAGATTGATCCTTTGTACTTGAGAGCTTTGCTTGTTGTGAGCTTAGCTTGATCATGAATGTTGATCCTTGAGAGAGCTTCACTTATAACATAATAGTGATTTTGGCACCACAAATTTGACAACAGACAGGGATATAAACTATAGCACTTACAATCTCCCCCTTTGTCAAATCAGTGACAAAACACATAACCAAGATAAACAAAAGTAAAACAACTGGTTAAAACCTGCAAATCAATATTCAATATTCAATATTCAACATTCAACCAGTTTCAACATTCAACCATTTTAAACATATACTCCCCCTAACACCTCACTCCCCCTGAGTAACATAACCAATGCTACTCCTCTCATAATCACATTAAGAACAAACCATTCTCCCCCTTTTTGTCACAATATGACAAAGGAGAACTAAATAAAGGAAGTCATGAGAGTAAACATGAGGAAGTAAGAGAGTATAACAAAAGATTCATAGAGATACTCAAGATAGCATCACATATATCCAGCATAAATATTACATCAATAACAAATATCCAGTATAAAATCCAACTCAAACTCAAGCAAACAAGTGCGAAGACAAAGTTATTACAGACCAGAAGTCTCATAAAAACTAGTCAGAACTAGAACTTGATGACGGAGGAGGAATAGAGGGATCAAGTTGGTGCATGCCTTTGTTCAAGCGCCTAAGATATTTGCGCATGTACTTGAATTGCAAATCATGAGCAATAGACATGTTTTCCAACTTAACATTTATATCCTCAACTTTACCCTCTAATGCACTCAGACGTGCATCAACATCAGATGGTACAAAATCTGGATCATTAGCTGAGTCAGAATCCAGTTTCTCAAAAATGTCATCCAAATTAATATCAACACCAGCTTCTTCAGGACCACCACCAACACCACCACCTTGTTCAGGAAGCAGATCCAACTTCATCTTATTAATATTTGTATTGTTGAAGATCAGATGATGGATTGGTGCTTCATCAACAGGCATATCGACTAACATATGAGTAACCAATACAGTCATAAAATAGGCAAATGGAATGTCACTATGACCAAGATGGAGTCGAAACTGAATAATGAAATGACAGATTAAGGATGGCAAACAAATCTGAGTACCATTGGAAATAGCATGGATAACACGAACCATAAACGAAGTCAAATCAGATTTATTACCCGAACGAGGATACAGATTAGAAACAAAGATTCTGTGGAGAATTCTGTATTTGGGTAACAAATACCTTGCGGGGAGCGCATTCCCTTTTTGAGTCCATTGAACATCCATGTTGCACAAGTCTCTAGTGAGCATGCATTTTTCAGACATTGAGGGTTATCAGTTAAGTTATGGATAGGAATACCCTCATCATTCACAGGAATTTCCATAAGGGCTGAAATTAAATGACGATCAACGTCAAATGGCCCTTCTCTAGTAGAAATTTGAAAAGTTAAATTATCCTGTGAAAATGCACTAATACATGTAAACATGGATTGGGCAATGGACCGGTATGCAGGCCCACCCCAATGCAGTAAGTTAACCCAACCTACAGCTTCAAGCATAGGAAGGATGTCAAAAGGTGCAATATGATTGACATCAACAGGATATTCAACGATAACATTACGAGATCTAATGTCCCTAACATATGATGGATCATCATTAGGAACAAGGAGATGACGCTTAGAGATAGCGGTCGATCTGGAGGAAGAAGAAGGACCACGTGAAGTAGTTTTTCTACCTCTAGAAGCCATTTGCAACAAGGATTTCAAGAAAATAGGAAGTTGCAAAGGATTGAGAAGTGGGTTTTCTCAAAACAGATTTTTCAAAATCCAAACCCCAAATCTCAATGAATTTCAAAATAGAAAGCTTCAAGAGAGAAAAGGAAGCAATCTAGACACTAATATGCAAGAAAAACGGGATTTGGAACACTAACCTTGAAGGACTTAAAGGATGGGTTTGACGAGTCGAAGTTCGACTCCAAGGAGAAGAAAGAAGAAATGAGGAAGAAAGTGAAAAATCCCCAATTTGAAGTGAAACCTGTGTTCCACGACTGGTCGTGGGTATCTACGACTGGTCGTAGGACGACTGGTCGTGTATACTCACGACTGGTCGTATAAACCCCAAAAATTCAAATTACTTGCAAATTCTACAAAAATTGGAATTTAATCTAGCAAATATATACACTATAATACAAGAAGGCATAAATTATCAATTTAAAATGCACATGCCAAGATCAAATTTTATCTTTTTGAACCTGCTTTTATCGAAAGGCTTTGTGAAAATGTCAGCTCGTTGATCTTCAGTAGGAATATATTCTAGAGATATAACTTTTTCTTCTACTAAATCCCTTATATAATGAAATCTAATGTCAATATGCTTAGTACGAGAATGCTAAATAGGATTTTTTGAAATATTTATCGCACTGGAATTATCACAATGTAATAACATAGAATCCTGTTTAATTCCAAAATCACTTAGCATTCGTTGCATCCAAACAAGCTGTGTACATGCATTACCAGTTGCGATATACTCAGCTTCAGCTGTTGAAAGTGATATAGAATTTTGTTTCTTACTAAACCAGGAAACTAGACAATTTCCAATAAAAAAACAACCACCACTGGTTGATTTTCTATCATCTAGATTACCAGCCCAGTCAGCATCCGAGTACCCAGCTAATTGAACATTGGTTTCATGAGGATACCAGAGACCAAGATTTACAGTACTTACGACATATCTAATAATTCACTTAACAGCAATCAAGTGAGATTCTTTTGGATCAGATTGATATCTTGCACAAATACCAACACTTAGAGAAATATCAGGTCTACTAGCAGTTAAATATAACAAACTACCAATCATACTCTGATAAAGTTTTGAGTCAACATTTTTACCATTAGAGTCCTTTGAGAGTTTCAGGGTAATACTCATAGGAGTATCGAAATTCTTGCCATTCACAAATTCAAATCTCTTGATTAGATTCAAAGCATACTTAGATTAAGAAATGAATATTCCTTCAGGTTGTTGCTTTACTTGCAATCTAAGGAAATAAGTCAATTCCCCAACCATGCTCATTTCGAACTGTGATTTCATCAAATCTGCAAACTCAGTAGTCAAGTCAGTACAAGTTGATCCATAAATGATATCATCAACATAAATCTGTACCATTAAGATATGATCATTATGTTTCTTAACAAACAGAGTTTTATCAACAGATCCCATTTGAAAATTATGAGTTAAAAGAAATTTTGTTAGTTTCTCATACCATGCCTTAAGTGCTTGTTTTAATCTATAAAGTGCCTTTTTAAGCCGATATACATGATCAGTATTTTTGGAATCTTCAAATCCCATTAGCTGTTCAACATAGACTTCTTCATGTAAATCGCCATTTAGAAAAGCACTTTTCACATCCATCTGATAGATCTTTATCTTTTTAAAACATGCAATGGATATAAATAGTCTGATAGATTCAAGACGTGCTACTGGTGCAAAGGTTTCATCCAAATCAATCCCTTCAATTTGAGTATAACCTTGTACCACCAGTCTAGCCTTGTTTTTAATTATATTTCCACATTCGTCAGACTTATTTTTAAAAATCCATTTTGTTCCAATGATGTGTTTATCTTTAGGTCTTGGTAGGAGATACCAAACATCATTTCTTACGAATTGGTTGAGTTCATCTTGCATCGCAACAATCCAGTTCTCATCAGCCAGAGCTTCTTTTACATTAGATGGTTCATTTTGGGATGTAAAACATACATAATTACATATATCCTCAAGTTATCTACGGGTACGAACACCGGTGAGAGGGTTTCCAAGAATTTGTGTGGTTGGATGATCTTTAACAGTCCTCAACTCAGAATCAGTTTGATTCGATGAAGTATCGGGTTTATGAATGATTAGTACTTCATCATTATCTGAATTAGAAATTGGTGTGTTTAAATGATCATCAATGACAACATTAATGGATTCTTGAATCACACCAGTCCTTTTATTCAGGACCCTATAAGCTCGACTGTTTAAAGAATATCCTAGAAAAATACCTTCATCACTCTTTGTATCGAACTTTCCCAAATTTTCACGATCACGTAAAATATAGCACTTGCTGCCAAAAACTCGAAAGTATTTAACAGTAGGCTTTTTATTGAACCACAATTCGTAAGCCATTTTATTATTATCTTTTCTAGTGTAGACTCGGTTAATAATATAGCAAGTTGTGTTGACTGCTTCAGCCCAAAGATTTTTAGAGAGCTTCATGCTATTCAACATGACATTAGCCATTTCTTGAAGCACCCTATTCTTTCTTTCTACAATTCCATTTTGTTGTGGAGTTTTGGGAGCAAAGAATTCATGTAATATACCTTGGTCGGTACAGAACTTCTCAAAATTGCTATTCTCAAATTCAGATCCATGATCACTACGAATTTTACTAATTTGAGAGGATTTTTTAGTTTGAATCCTTTTGAGAACTTTTCTTACTTCTTCAAGGGTTTCAGATTTATCCCTTAAGAAGACTACCCACGTATATCTGGTAAAGTCATCAACTATTACCAGGATATACTTTTTCCCACCACGACTTTCCGTTCTGGTAGGTCCTATCAGATCCATGTGGAGAAGTTCGAGTGGTCTAGATGTGGTATTTGAATTCACCTTTTTGTGTGAGTTCTTTGTTTGTTTGCCTATCTAGCACTCACCACATATTTTATCTAATTTCTGAAGTTTGGGTAAACCTCTTACAAGTTCTCGTTTGCTCAATCGATATAGATTACGATAATGTACATGTCCTAGACGTTTGTCCCATAAATCAGTCTCGTCTGTATGGACCATGTAACATGTTTGATTAAATGAGCTGGATTCACTAATAATATAGCAATTTTCAGACGTTCTACGTCCAGTTAAAATTACAGAACCCTTATTGTTTAGTATTTCACAGCTTTGATTAGAAAACCAAACATTATGGTTATTATCACATATTTGTGATATACTAAGCAAGTTGTGTTTTAGGCCTTCAACGTATAAAATATTTTTAAACACCGGAAGATTAAAAAGTTGAACTGTACCTTGGCCTATAATCTTGCAGTTGGTACCATCACCAAATGTGACTGAACCATCAGTCATATCTTTCAGATCGGTGAATAAAGCTTTGTCACCTGTCATATGCCTGGAGCATCCACTGTCTAGGTACCACTTTGAATGACTTGTTGCTTTGAAAGCAGTGTGAGCAACCAAGCAGGTAACTTTAGGAACCCATTTCATAACTGTTTTGGGTTTAGGAACATAGTTGGTCTTCTTTTGTGTATATTTGTAGGAATGACCTATAGAGTTAGATTTTAAGAGCTCCTTGAGTAAATCAACTATCTTTTCAGCTAGTGGATTTCATTTCTGATTAAAGTTGACATGGCTGTTTCTAGGTTTTTGAAAAGTTTTTGAATTTTTAGAAAAATCTTGATAACTATTTTTCCCTTTTGAGTTTGAGGACTCTCCTTTAACAAATATAGGAGGAGTATATTTTTGTTTAGGAGGTAGATTTTTATCAAAGCCCAACCCGGATCGATCGCCACATTTTCTTGATCCGGATAAAAGTTTCTCTAACTTTGGATCACCTTGGGCATATTTCCATGTGTCCTTTAAACTCAGAAGAGAAGATACTTCTGTTTTAAGATTCTCAATTTCAGATTTTAAATCAACAATTAGTGAGTTTTTGAATTCCAAATCGCATTTTGATTTTTCAAAACAATCTGAAATTTGTGATTTTTCTAAGACAAGTGATTCAAAACAATTTTTGAGTTTAGAAAACTTTTCTTTTTGAATTTTAAGTTTGACAGCAATTTTACAACTTTCCTTATATAGGGCATTGTAAGCGTCTTGAAGATCATCTTCATTTTCACATTCGCTATTCAGATTTTCTTCACTTGTAGAGTCATTATCTGAAAATGTGAATTTGGGTAGAGTCATAAGAGCTTTAACCTCATTGCTCAACTCGGTTTCAGAATCTTCTGATTCAGAAGAACCTTCAGAATCAGATGATTCATCCCATGTAGCCAACATACCCTTCTTCTTGGGTTTGTCCCTTTTAGGACATCTATTTGCTAAGTGCCCATATTTTAGACAGTTGTAACATTGACTATCTTTCAAAGATTTTCGAGTTTTGGGTCTAAACTTCTTTTTGTCATTTGATTTTTGAAAATCAACCCTTTTCTTGCTTTTGAAAATCTTGTAAAATTTTTTAGCTAAAAGAGCCATATCATCTTCTGAATCAGAATTTTCTTCTGAATTACATTTAGAAGATTTTAGTGCGATAGATTTTCCTTTAGGAGCTTTAAAGTTTAACTCGTAGGTTTGTAGTGAACCAACTAGTTCTTCTACCCTCATATTATCCGTATCACGAAGTTCCTGGATCGCGGTTACTTTAGAATTGAACCGTTCAGGAAGTGAGCGTAATATTTTTGCACACACTTTACTTTCTGGGATTTTATCGCCAAGACCCCACATTGAGTTTACAATGTCATTTAATCTAGTGTAAAAGTCCATAAACATTTCATTTTCCTCCATATGAATTTCTTCAAATCTGGTTGTGAGGAGTTGGACTTTAGATTTTTTTGACAATTGTAGTACCCTCGTGTGTCATTTCTAATATATCCCAAGCTTGCTTTGCAGTATCACAGGAAATGATTCTTTTGAACTCATCCGGTGATAGTGCGCAAGTAATTGCATTTAGTGCTTTAGCATTTGCACTACTCTCACTTTTCTGAAGAGTGGTCCATTGGTAATATGGTGTGACTTTCATTGATTTTGAACCATCAACCCCAGTAACTTCCATGATAGGAGGATTCCATTCAGTCACTGTGGCTTGCCACACATTTTCATCCATTGATTTGAGGAAGATCCTCATTCTGGCTTTCCAATAGGCATAGTTGGAGCCATCAAAGGGTGGAGGCCTATTGACTGAAAGGCTATCAAAATTTGACATCTTAAATAGCTTAAATCGTTAGCTCAGGAATTAAATCCAAGAATTAAAAAGGAGCTATTAGGCTCTGATACCACTTGAAAAGGCCAAGCTATATGTCCTAGAGGGGGGGTGAATAGGACAATGCCAAATAAAACTAATAACAGTGGAAATAAAAAGAAAATGATAGCCAAAGTAAATCACAATGCAATAAATTAAAGTAACCTCAAAATTCAGATCTTGAGAGGTTGATACAAACGTTGTTCTAAGGACAACCTTACACCAAAAACCAGAGTTTATGGTAGGACAACCTTATTTCTAGAAAGATCTTTGTATCAAGTCTCAAATCGAAGAGGAATACAATAATAAATAAAAACTAAATTGAAATAACTTGTAATTAAAAATGTATTGTTCTAGGGACAGCCATACACCATAAAAATGGCAGGGCAACCTTGCTGGAACAACTTTCAAATGAAATTGAAAATCAAGCGATAAAGGAATAGCAGAAAATAAATTCTAAGCTATTACAACATTCTCACAAAGCTTGAATTAAATAATTACAACATTCACCACCATACATACATCCCACAAAAGAATAAAAAAATTAGAAGAATAAAACAATCAAACACAAGGGTTTATAGTGGTTCGCCTGTGTGTTCACCAACTGTTAAACAACAGCCACACAAAAAGCTACTCCACTCCTAATATCCTCACACAGGGGATATTAGCGTTCACTAAAAATAGGTTTTCCCAGGTTCACCTAAAACCCTTACAATTGTGTCTTTGTCCGTGGGCTTACACAATTAAAGAAACCCCACTTCTGAGTTTTCCTGGCTTTCCTCAGATAACCAATATAACAAGATTTTTCTGGCAAATCTTGAAAGAAACCAAAATAATAGAAAGGAATTTACAATATGTAAAATATCTCCTTCGTAGTAGCAGCCCGGTAGAACCAAATCAAAGTAGATGATTGAATGTCCAAGTTCAATGTCCAGTACTCGATTACAATGGTTCTAATTCTAATAGATTTTAAATTAAACCAAATAGGGCTTGCCTTAATTGATTTTGATTCCAAAGAAAGGGAATAATAATTCCTCTTTATCAAATCAGATTGGAATAGCAGAAATAAAATCAATTAAAATAAAGCTAAGGAAAGAGAATATTAAATATGCACACTTAGCTTAGATGGAGCACAGAATTATCTCTCAGAAGTTCGACGAAGATTGGCTTGAATACTTTTATTAATTCGATGATTTCTTCTGAGATTCGTGCACTATTTATAGGTGAGAAGATCGGGTCTTCGACTGGTCTAGAGTGCTCTTCGACTAGTCGAAGCCATAACAGATATTTAAAAAATCTGGCAGGATATGCTTTGACCGTTCTACGACTGGTCGTAGGTCTCCTTCGACTGGTCATAGGTCCTGTAAACTATCGCTAGACTTTGAGTCGAAGGTTGTACGACTGGTCGAAGATCAGTCGACACTGTTCCTACGACTGGTCGAACAGATTCCAGGACTAGTCGAAGGCTAACAGATTTCATCCAGAATTTGTAACAAACTCATGACTGGTCGAGGAATTTCTTAGACTGGTCGAAGATAGTCTAGGACTAGTCGAAGAAGACCTAGGACTAGTCGAAGAACAGACCAATCACATGTAAAATAAACATTCGGTTTATGTATCTGAAATGACCTACTTCTAAGGTCAACCTATGGTCAATCAAACCTCAACCATGAAGTATGGACATTGAAACATTCGGAACTTGTGACCTTGAAGTATGAGCCTTGTAATCTTGATGTAGATCAAACCTTGATGTAGCTCAATCTTGAAAGTGTACAAACAGCTTTGAACTCTTCTTGAAGTCTTGCAGCTTGAGTCTTGTCTTGTGAGTTGTTCTTTCATTCAAGATTGATCCTTTGTACTTGAGAGCTTTGCTTGTTGTGAGCTTAGCTTGATCATGAATGTTGATCCTTGAGAGAGCTTCACTTATAACATAATAGTGATTTTGGCACCACAAATTTGACAACAGACAGGGATATAAACTATAGCACTTACAATATCTACTAGCACATCGATAGTGAACCCATTTATGAGCTAGTCAAACTCAGCCTAGCTATGCCTACTCCCTCGGGTGGGTAAGGCCACACCCCCTTCCGACAGACAATGACACAGTGGGTGACGCGGCCTATTGGTATTCGGTACTCGGGCGCTCATGTATCCACTCAATCTAAATGATGGAGCGTCTCCTGGCCACAGAGGTTTAAGGACTTTCACCCAGGGACATCTATAGCACCCCATGTAGAAAAAGATTTTTAGTGTCCCATATGGCCATCTACGATATGCCTGTGGAGGCTACGGCCCTAATATCACTAGGGCGTATAGTGGTCATATCACAAAATGTGAGATGCATGAGTCATACGATCCAGTCATGCATCAAACCTGCGCGTGCTGTGCGCTCATGTGGGGCAACTCTGTCTCTTAGGGAGTCCCATAATAATCCGCCCAATGACATGTGCTATGATCAATCACTCCTCATAACAAGCATACATATGATGCGTATAGGCATGGATCGTGGAGCTATACTAAGCATGTTATATGATGATGATGTACTCTCCTCATATCGAGGATGGGCCTAACGAGGCCTAAGGAAAGATCACAATGTGGACATTTAACCATCATTGCCTATTAATGTGGACATTCAACCTACATTGCTCCCAAGGAGTGGCCCTCATAGGGCCAAACATATAGTGGGCCCATGGCCTCATACAAGGGCCTCATACAATCACAATGGGCCACATACAATCTCAATGGGCCTTACACAAGGGTCTTATACATCAAGTGGGCCGCATCACATGGGCCTTATACATCACATCAGGCCTCATCATATAGGCCTAATATTCATCACAATGGGCCATAAATACATCACATTAGTTCTCGCCAAATGGGCCACAAATACATCACAATGGGTTGCATCATGATGGGCCACATACATCATAATGGGCTGCATTACACAAATGGCATGAATATACAATGCATACATCACGGTGGGCTGCCTGCTGGACAGACAACCCATTAGAGTCCAGGCCCAGCTGGGCGTCCTTCCACCGGGCGGCCTAGATAAAACACATAAGCATGGTGGCCCCCACTAGTTATGGGATATAACATATACCTCATGATGGAGCCACAGAGCTTGCTGACATCAATGGGCAAAAGTTATATTCCTGGTGTGGGGTTCACACGTGGGACCGTGTAGATAAAACACCTCCATCATGGTGCATCCCACGTGTGTGGATGGCATGTACAACACAGTAATCCTCCATCATGGTGCGGGCTCCGTTTGGTGGATGACTTGGGTAACATACATGCATCAAGGGTCCCACATGTGGGACGCTGTGAATAAGACACGTACATCATGTGGGTCCCATGCCCATTAAATGGATAGATGGTGAGGATAGAACCCATACATCGAGGTATGTAACGTCTTGGAAAAATCCGTACAAAGACCTGAGTACCACCTCAAGAAAAACCACCTACGGACCGTATCCTATCGTAATTTAGGCAGAAATATAAAACTAAATAATTGGTGGATTAAGCATGGGCCACCATTTCATAAATGAGAAGGCCTAAAACCATTAATACCACTGACTCAATATCCCTTAAAGACCTAGGAGAAATTCCAAGAGCCTGTCGCTCTTGGGAGTACATTGAAACTCCCTATTGGACCTAGACCGCACGTCGTGAGTCCGATAACTGCGAAACTATAGGATTATGTCCGTCCTACTGGGCTTGACAACCATCATGGGAATCAACCACACATGGTTTCCAGAAACACACAACTTAAGCCCTGAGTGAAGTGTGTGAGAAACGCGAATATCTTTCGAAAATATAATGGAACTTAAGTGAATTGGGTCATTCGCTCACATGCGAAATTGAGGATTTTGGAAGTCAGTTTCTGACCAAACTTCACCCACGGAAAAGGAAAATTTCCCTGCACATATCCGTATAACTGTGGCCCCAATCGAGTAAGTATGACTGTTGATCTGACACAGGTCCTTCACGGTCGATCAGCTTATCCGATCGCACCGAAATCACATCCTGGCATAGATCCATTGTCAGGGAACTTACCCTATGACGTAAGTGAGTAGTAGGCCTCCCTATGAGCCCTGTTTGTCAAAAACAGCTGCCCAAAGGGTATAACCCATGTATATAGTGGCCCTAGGGCCATTTGCATCACTTTTAGGCTTATAAATAGCCCTTATACCACCCCACCTATCTCATATACGAATTTCTCCAAAACCCTAAGGGAGAGAGAGAAAAGAAGAGAAAAGAGGAAAGAGAGAAGAAGGAACCTTGGTGATCGTTGCAGTGATTCTCTCCCACGACTCCACGTATCGAATCACCTCCCTGTTATGCTACACAATCCGTTTCGGCTACGATTTTGGGTAAGAAACACTAACCCTAATCTTGTTATAGAGATCCAAACTGATTATTTGTCAAACTAGCTAACCTTTTATGTTATTTAGGTGCCCAACATTCTGTTTTCGGGAACGTAAAATTCGAACCGAGTTCAAATCGAGTATTTCGACGAAAGGTGCGAACTATAAACGCTTAGGTTATGGTTATCAATGCTTTCAATGTCAGCTAATGATTTATGTCTGACTTGATTGCTGTCATATTGTCTTAGATACACCGTTTTCAATATAATATACATGTATGAACTATGTTGAATAAAAGATGCATCCCATGTGTTTGTTGAAATGTTTAAATGAACATGTAAACATGATTTGTGCTTGCCATGACTACTAATCTAGCATTCATCATTGTCATATGCACGTTGACCTCTTTGTATAAGAACTTGTTAAAATATATGTTCTTACTTACCTAATCTATATATTTGATGAAGGGTAGTCTAAGTGTTTGATGAATTGTCTGAATGAGAAATTGTTGATAATTTGTATTTATTAAGAGTATTAAGATAGGATTCTTAATTACCTTATTCATATGTATAGTTTCTTTCATGTAATTATATTTGCTACTTCGAAATTTATATATAAAATGTAAGTGTTTGGTAATATGTTCGTTGTGTTTGATGAAATGCTTAAATGAGGAATTTACTTGAATTATTTGATAAATGCTGCAGTGATTATCACATGTGGTTACGTGCTACATCTAAGTTAGATTGGGACTACAACGGAGCCAAGGCAATCGATAACAGTCCTTGTTCGGGTGGCCAAATTAGTCTTGCCACATTGGGGAAGTCGACGAATTTGAGTTGCACGACGATTGTCGATAGTGGTTAGGCCACGAGGAGTGCTTATGCACTCCATGTTGATTAAGTCAGCATGTGCCCATACCAATCGAACTTGCCTAATGAACTAATTGGCCTATTGTGTGTTTACCATATATGGACACTACTGCTTAAATCTAAGGTACCCCTCTCCAATGTAAAGGCTCACTTTAACCATGGTACCACTATCCGCTAAGACTCATGAGCCGAGCATGGTGGTATGAGACACCGTGTTCGAGCTGTTAGCCTACGCTGGGGTGACGAGCATCCCCATAGTGACCAGTGAACAGCCAAGACTCATGAGCTGAGCATTGTGGTATGGGACACTGTATTCGAGTTGTCGGCCTACGCTGAGGTGATGAGCCTCTCCGTAGCAACCGCGAGTATAAACTTTTGAATTTGCCTATCGACTATTTTTCATTGGGAGTAATGACCCTACAACTTGTCTATCGTATGTGCTTAACTAGGAGTGATGAACCTAGATGGATCCTTCGGTTCGGGTCAATGATATAAAGGAAGGTACCCTAGCTTCCCAAATCTGTTATATGAATAAGCCGAATTAAGTACTTGGCTAACATGACCATGCATCGCACTGCATTAGTTAGGATGTTCTTTAAAGGCGTTGAAGTCACACCGGTGGCAATGATGTCATATGTGAAATTGGTTGTCGAAGTCATTTTTTGAGGGAGCTTTGATGCGAAGGCATACATCATTACTTGCACTCCATTTCTGCATTAACAAGAGTAGTTACAAAGGGATTGTTAAGTTGCTTTATCATTATTGCTTAATTGACTTGATAACATGTTAACCTTTGCCTTATAGTACCACTGAGTTGATCACTCACTCTCACCCTGAGACAGTGTTTTAAAACACGAACGAGACTCTGGTTTAGATGTAGGTGTTGATGAAGTCTATGCAATAGAGCAGGACTTTATGGATGAGGAGTTCTCCTACTTTCAGCTCTCGGGCGGGTTTATGTAGACCTCGTGCTAACACGCAAGGAACACTAGGATATTTGGCTTAGTTGGACACCTTACATTTTCACATTTTGTATATTTTAAAACAATACATGTATATATTCAGCCTGGTTACATACTCATACTCTGGAGGTTGTGAAACACTTACACACTTAAATATTTATGCTTCAGACTTTCACTTGCTTAGTTTAATTATATCTAGAGTATGATATGTTGTTTTATTATAATCTCACTCATGTCTAACTCATTAATATGAACGAAATCTGAGCATCATTATTCATATTGCATAAGTGATGTGCTAGATCTCAGGAGTAAAGCTTTGCTCGACCCTCAAAATTTAGGGTGTTACAAATTGGTATTAGAGCATGATTTGGATTAAACTGGACCTGGGTTATTGGTAACACGATGCACTCTGACGCACTCTGACTTAGGAAGGGGCAATGGAATTTAGAGACTATCTTAGGATCCCAAAGTTTCATCGACGGGCGAGATTGAATACTTTAGTTTAGGTCGTAACCCATCTTAGACCACGTGAATCAACCCAAGTCACCTTAAGGCCGTCGATTGATGGGTTCGAGTCGTAGTTGATGATTTCTAAACCTGAAACAGATCCAAATGGCGTGAATACGCAAGCGTTTGGCCCCAAAAATGGACCATACAGGCCTAAGACCCCAAATCACAAGGTTTGGTGGGGCCCAGGGGGTCCCACACACCAAAACATGACCCAGGGGTGGCCACCACCCCAGGGCGGAGCCACCTCTAGACAACCCAGGCGGGTGCGGTGGCACCACGGGATCGGCGACGACGCAGGTCGGTCCAGGCGGGTGCGGCGGCACAGCGGGATCGGTGGTGCGCCGCTACCGGCCAACCAAGTGGGGTCCCTCCCACGTGTGGGGGCCCCCTTTTAACACCCTTAACCCCATTTTCCCTCCATTTCACCCTTTTCTAACCCCTCAAATACTTCCAAACCTCCGAAAATCCTCTTTCTCTTTCAAATCTCCATTTTCATACATCCAAATCCTCCATTTCCTTTACATCCTCCACCCCTCCACCATTATCTCTCTAAAACCATCCCTTACATCTCCTAATCTCTCTTATTTTCACCCATTTGAGCACAAAACCCTCTTTTTGTGTCTCATAACCTTCATACTTTCAAACCCACTTCATTCTCAAAGCTTTTCCATTTCAATGGCTCTCTTTGAGCTCGTCACCACCATCTTCTCCATTTCAACACTCCTCTCTCTTATGGGAAAGAAGAGAGAGGCCCCGGATGAGGCTGGGCTTAGCCCTCCAAGCCGTTCTAAAAAGAAGACAAGTGCCGAGACAAGTTCAAGCGCCAAGCGGAGGTCGAAACGGGACCTCGACCCTCGAATCCTGATAGAGAGATCTCTACCGGCGGGCACCGAACTCGATAAGTTCCGTGATTGTAAGGTTGTGTTTGAAGTTCACGTTGACGAGAAGTTATTTGGATTATATCCAGTGATCGACCTCCTCCTGGAGAATGGGTGGGGTCCCATATTTGAAGAAAAAATACATGCAAGTGAAGGCACCATACGAGCCTTTTATGCACACATAAAGGACCCAACTCTTGAGCCTCTCCAGTTTACCATACAGTTGGGAAGAAATCTAGCCAGGGTCGATGTGGATATCATGGCACTTATCATGGGAATAAAATGTGGAGTTGTACATGCCAGTGATACTAATCTCGCGAGTGATGTTTTATTTAAACCAACGTAATTTAAATTAATTTTAAACTCGTAAGTATACGAATCAGATGTAGACACGGTACGTATTACGAGATGGTTACCACAAGGACTGGTTGTCACAATTCAAACTTTATGATTCTTCTTACCTAATCCAACAAATATTTTAGCTAGTGATTAAGTAAACTAACGAAAATCAATGCAAAATAACTGAGAACTAGAAGGAAAATTCAGTCAAGGAGAACACTAGGACTTTTGAATCCACCCCTAATTATCCTAACTCTTATTTTACTTGTTGAATCACCCTAATTTAGATTGATATACATTCAATAAATAAAGCACAATCTGTGTCCTTGGTCAGGCATACAGGATGTATAATTCCCTTGAAGCACAAGGATCACATCTTTCCATCCATGGTCAGGCATGAATAGATGTAAATTCTTATTTCTTTCCCTGTAGGAAAACCTGTTCATGGTCAGACACAAGCACACCTTAGAATAAGATTCCAAACAACATCCACTTCTAGACTTTGGTTAAGCTCATAGATTAGAGAGGTATGGAGTTTTCATTAAAGCATAATAGAGAAAAAAATAAATCAATCAATAACGGATGAAATCAACAAATAACAAGAGTCATTCAAATTAGGGGTTTTATCTTAGCCCTAGCTAAGAAATTAAAAACTCATGGAATATAATAGAGATTTAAATGGAAAGAAGAAAAATATATTTGATAAAGAAAACATCCCTTTCCAATCTTTCTCTTTCTCGTTGTCTGCTCCATGTTCAAAATCTCCTCTCATCTGATGTCTTCGCTCTAATTCTCCCATGGCTAACTCTCCCTTTTATAGCACTTATAGGTCGGTTGGATGGAGAGGCAGTGGATTTTTGGCATTAACAATGCGCAGCGAAGTCATGTTACACAACAGGGAACTCCCCTGTGTAAATTCTGTTCGCAGTCAAGAAGATGAACAGACAATGGCCCACTTTCCTTGCTTCCTTTCTAAACAAATGATGTCACTTGGGACCTTTTTGGACGGCCTACACAATGGACGGTCCAAATCGTCCATCGGATCAACCCTATGATCGTGCACTGACTGAATAAATGGCCAGCGTCTGACGCAAAAATAGGGCCGCGAAAGGCTCTTGCGTTGTGACGTTGGTGGGGCTCACTTTGCTTTTATTTTGAGAAATCCACTCCATCCATTGAATTCCTTTCAGAATTTGGGTCAAAAATGGATGTTTTGGGATTGCTTTTGACGCAGTCCAACTGATTTTCTACTCTGCCGTCTATCTTGCTTTTGGATAGGTGAAATTAGATCCTCGCTGCTTCTTAGAAATTGTCCACCTAGGTATTGGTCAGTGGGCATGTAGGACTCTAATGGACGGTCCGAATCACTCGTACGATGACTACAAGTGGGCCACACAACCTCCCAGCGGACGACCTGCTTAACTGCTAAAGAAGGAAATTTCCTTCTTTTGAACTTATTCGGTCAAGAGTCAGTTTGAGTGACTCTCTGCTGCCGTGCACGTCAAGTGAAATTGTGCACTATGCACACTCATGCATAATTGGGGTCCACTATGATGTTTATCAGAAATCTAATCCATCTATCCCTTTTTTCTACCCATTTAAGGCGTTAAGTCCAAAATTGAGGCATATCCAGATTGCAGGTGGGCCCCAAATCGATAATTAATGGGCTGATCTATCGTTGGGCCACTTCCTCAACGATCCAATGGCTGAAATTTGATATGTATGGTTAATTTAGTGTCCTCAGCCCATGTATAGAGTTTCGAGGTGAACGGATGGTGGGAACCCTGCGATCTAGTATTCTGGCTGACTTTCAGGCCATTTGAGCTTCAATTTCTCAAATTTCACGGATCACTGGCATATAAATCCATCGATGTTGGTCCCCTGGGGTCCTTCTCTTGCTTTGGTGACTTTAGAGTGTAAAATCCATGCTTTTTGCATCTTTCCCATCCACGCTCCTAGATTCACCTTGCATCACAAACACGATTAAAATGAGGCATTAAACAGTATTATGTTCATAAAAGTAGGTAATAACTAGGGTCTAATATGCAATATTTGACCCTCAACACATGTACAACGTGTATCCTAAGTGGAGTAACCGCACTAAATGCACTAGATTTATGGCGGACTTCCCGTACCGAGTTGGACAGGGAGAAAAGGTGTGCCTGCCTACTCTCACCTTGACTCAGATAGTCAATACAGCACGGTTTACTCGGGGGGACGCCTCCCTCCCATTCGGCTGACTCATTTGTAAGATCACCCACAACTTCAAATTCAGGATCCATGTGGATAATCTCACCCTTATCAATTTCATCAATGAAACTACACTCAACAATATGGGAATAGGCCCCAGGAAATGTCGAGCCAGGATTGATGAGTACGGGGATGAGATAGAAGAAGAGACTGAAGAAGAGGAAGGCAGTGAAGAAGAGGAAGGCAGCAGAGAAGAGGGACAGGAAGAAGAAGAGGCCCAAGATTCAGACGAGGGACATCCTACGGCTTATCAGGATTGCCACGACCAGGCTGCCCTAGAAGCCCGCATGGCCAGGATTGAGGAAAATCAAGCCTACTTAAAGTAGATGTTCGAGGAGAACCAGGCCTACCTAAAGAAAAAGTTTAAGAGAATGTCCCGCATCCTAAAGGCCCTCCTGTGCTGTATGTAGGATAAGGGAGCACCTCCGCCTTCGCCAGAATCGGAGGACTAGTAGTGTATTTGTAGTTGTTTTCCTTCTTTTTGTAATTGCTTTGATAGGCTTAGTTTTGGGTGCTAGGTTAGTAAGTGTTAAAGCCTTTTGTAAATTAGCTTACATGCATCCTCTATCACAGTGCATGTAATACCACATCATATGTAATTGTGACAATAATGTTAAATGAAATACATGAAGCTTCCTTTGTTTAGAAATGTGTAGAATGTTTGGAAAGGTGGATGATGTTATCCTAATTCTATAAATGTTGCACCCTATGTTGTATATAGGGAATGCCTCCTAAAACTACTCAGAACGTGGCACGTCTCCCACTTGGCGGAATGATTGACGGGGCCTCTCACCCAAGCGATAGCCACACGGACCCTAGTTTGGGTCCGAGTAGTGATACGATGCCGGATTCACAACCGGCCACTGGCCCCACAAATGGGCCAACACCGAGTGCACCACCAGTTCTGAGTCAAAACTGTGTGTCTTCATCGATGCCACACATGCCTCAGGAGGCCTCTCCCCTTGATAGGTTGGAGCAGATGATGCTCCTAATGCAACAACAACAGCAAGTTCTGGCAACTATAGTGGGGGTCATCGCACAAAACATGAATGTGGCCCCGCCGATGCCACCCGTACAGCCTACTGGGGCTATGACTACAAGTATCCCATTCAAGCGCTTTCAGCACCTCCGTCCTCCCACTTTTACGGGTACTCATAGACCCGAGGAGGCCGAGTACTGGTTGAATTGCATTTCTAAGATGTTGAGCCCGTTGCATTGTACAGAGGCACAACAGGTCGACCTAGTCATATATATGTTTGAAAAAGAAGCCAGCATGTGGTGGGACAGTGTTCTTCGAACCGTTCCTATAGGATTTGCACGGACATGGGATGAATTCAAAGTACGCTTCCACGAGAAGTATTTCCCCCTCACTTACCATAATGAAAAGGAGGGCGAATTCATCTACCTCCGACAAGGAGGAATGACAATGGCAGAATACGAGAACCATTTCACAGAGCTGGCTAGATATGTTCCTTTGATTTTGACAGACGAGCCGATGAGAATGTGCTGATTTTCAGAAGGGTTCGGGCTGATATCTGCACCAAGATGTGTTGCGCTAGCATTTCCAACTATGCTGAGCTAGTGAGCATGTCCCTACGAGCTGAGCAGGATAGTGAACGAGTGTCTTGAACATGCTTACTGATGGGCCCGAGGCCTAGGCCTAAATTATAGAACCGGCCGTTTCTCGGCAAGAGGCCGCATATGAACTGCCTCCTAGACCAATGGCCCTGCCGGCTCAATAGAAGCGAACTGAACTTTGGTGTACTTATTGTAATAAAGGGGGCCATACTAACCCCTTTTATTTTACCAAGATGAAGAACAATGGCTTCATGCCACCTCAGAAGATCAACCGCTAACCACCACATGTAATTTCAGCTCCACCTCTACAATCTGCACCACCGGCACAACCATTCTACCGACCTCCTGTATCTCAAAATAGGCCACCTCAACAGCCTATGGCAGCATAAATTAATCATCCACAATAAGCTTGAGTACATGCACTCGCAACCGAGGCCTCTGAATCTGCGGTTGCAGTAATGCTAGCTTTTGAAGTCACTGCCCACATCGAAGGTACACCTATATTTCTGTTGGTGAAAACCAGGTCCACTGTTTCTATGATAGCATGCTCTACAGTCAAGCGCTTAGGGTTGGATACTACCTCTATGGTTGGGGTGAGAGTCATCGCTGCAGCAGGAACTTTCTCGGACGTTACTGAGCTTTGTAAGGGTTGCCTGATAAACTTAGGGAGCAGAGTGGTGTACATTGACCTGATTGTAGTCAAGATATATCATTATGATGTCATCCTCATCAAGGATTGGCTCACCGAAATGAAGGCAGAGATTGACTATGAAACCAGATTGGTGACAGTCCATGGACCTGAAAACACGACCTTCACTTTCCCAGTTCAGGTCAGTTGGCCCTACCGCATTAATTGTTATGCTTCCCTATTGAAAAATTATGATGGTCCGTCACTTAGGGACACACCAGTAGTCGAAGATTTTACGGACATGTTCATAATGATCCCTGGACTAGCTCCTCAGCGCGAGATCAACTTTACCATTGACCTTGTGCCAGGTGTGACACCTATCTCTTTACCGACATACCACATGCCTCCGTATGAAATGGAGAAATTGAGGTAACAGATTGATGATTTTTTAGACTCAAGTTTCATACGACTAAGCGTATCTCCTTGGGGAGCACCTGTGTTGTTTGTGAAAAAGAAGGATAGGTCGCTGCGGTTGTGTATTGATTATCGCAGGCTAAACCACGTCACAGTGAAGAACAAGTATCCTCTGCCCAGGATAGATGACCTTTTTGACCAGTTAGAGGGGGCGTAGTATTTCTCTAAAATAGACTTACAGTCCGGGTACCATCAGTTGCACGTCAGGAATGAAGACGGGAAGAAAATAGCTTTCAGAACCAGTTTCGGGCACAACGAGTTCCTCGTGATGCCGTTTAGACTTACAAATGCACCGGCCATATTCATGGATCTCATGAACCAGGTATTTCAGCTGTATCTATACTGATTCATCATGGTATTTATAGATGACATTTTGATATACTCAAGGAGTCAAAAAGATCACGAAGAACACCTGCGATCAGTCCTTGATACTCCTAGGCAGAACCAAATGTTTGCACAGTACCAAAAATGCAACTTTTGGAAGGAAGAAGTCAAGTTCTTAGGGCACATGGTTTCTAAGGAAGGAAACACCGTGGACCTTGCCAAGGTAACCGCGGTACAGGACTGGGAGCAGCCCAGCTCAGTTACAGAAGTGAGGAGTTTTCTCAGACTTGCCTGCTATTATCACCAATTCATTAAAGATTTCTCCAAGATAGCTCGACCGTTGTCTCAACTCACTTGGAAAGATCTTAAATTTGCTTGGAATGAGAAAGCAGAAGCAGCCTTTTAGGAATTAAAGGACAAGCTAACGTCTGCACCCGTGCTAGTACTGCCAGAGCAAGAGGTCAAATGTACTATTTACACCGACGCCTCTCGAGTTGGTTTGGGTTGTGTACTTATGCAAAAGGATAGGGTGATCGCCTATGCCTCACGACAGTTAAGGAAACACGAAGAAAACTACCCTACTCATGACCTGGAATTGGCAGCAATCATCTTCACATTAAAGCTCTGGAGACATTACCTCTACGGAGAGGAGTTCGAGCTCTTTTGCAACCACAAGAGCCTCAAGGACATCTTTACGCAGTGGGACCTGAATATAAGGCAACGACATTAGATGGAGACCTTAAAAGACTTCAAGTTTGAGGTCTCCTACTATCCTGGCAAGGTCAACCTTATGGTCGATGCATTGAGCTGCAAGAAAACTATAGAATTTGCAGCCCCATTGATGATAGAAGAGTGGAATATGGTGGAATTCGTGCGAGACTTCGAACAGAAGCTGATATTGGAGGAGCCATTCGAGAGCGTCGTACACTTCCACGTACAGCCACTTATCAATGACCGAATCATTATGGCTCAGAAAGAAGATAAACTGTTGGTGAAGATGAGAGCGCATGCAAGTGACAGCGAAGGATCCGAATGGAGGATTGGCTTGGATGAAGGTTTGAGATATCACGGCCGCCTATGCATCCCGAACCACCATGACTTAAGGAAAGAAGTTCTAGAGGCTGCCCAGGCGATGCATCCGGGTAGTACAAAGATGTATCGAGACGTGAAGTGTTCGTACTGGTGGGACAACATGAAGGCCCAAATAGCAGATTTTGTATCCCGATGTCTCACGTGCCAGCAAGTCAAGGCCGAACATCGTCGACCTCCTAGGTTACTTCAACCCATGCCCATAGCTGAGTGGAAGTGGGATTTCATATCTATAGATTTCATTTTCAGATTACCAAAGACGAGAAAGGGGCATGATTCCATTTGGGTGATTGTGGACCGGTTGACGAAATCGGCACATTTCCTCCCAATTAGAGTTTCTAGTTCGGCAGACGACCTGGCCAAGCTGTAGATTAAGGAGATAGTATGACTGCATGGGGTTTCTATAGAGATTGTGTCGGAGCGAGACACACGATTCACGTCTGTTTTCTGGACTCGAATCCAATAGGCAATGGGAGTGAAACTGAAGTTCAGTACCGCGTTCCACCCACAGACTGATGGGCAGACAGAACAGGTAAATCAAATACTTGAGGACATGTTACGAGCATGTGTGCTTGACTTCAAGGACAGTTGGGATGACTGGCTCCCTTATGCCGAGTTTTCTTATAACAATAGCTTCCAAGCAAGTATTGGCATGACTCCTTACGAAGCCTTGTATGGATGCCCATGTCGAGCTCCACATTGTTAGGCAAAAGTTGGCGAGAAGAGCTTGGTTGGCCCAGACCTAGTTCAAGCGACCTCAGAAAAGATTAATATTATCAAGCGTCGACTCCTTACAGCCCAGAGTAGATAGAAGAGTTACGCTGATACGAGGCGGAGATAGTTAGAATTTGAAGTTGGGGACCATTTATTCCTTAAATTTTTTCCAATGAAGGGAGTCCTTCATTTTGGCAAGAAGGGGAAACTCACACCAAGATTCATTAGCCCGTTCTAGATTTTAGACCGAGTCGGTGTGGTGGCATACCGTCTTGCCTTACCCACACCACTTGCAGGCGTGCACAACATATTTCATGTATCGATGATGAAGAGATATGTTCCTGACCCTACCCATATCATCAAGTGAGAGCAAGTGCAGCTAAGTGAAGATGTTATTTATGTATTGTGGCCACGCGTGTTCTAGATAGAAAGGAATAAGTGCTACAAAGCAAAGTTATCCCACTCGTGAAAGTGTTATGGACACACCACACTGAGGAGGAGGCTACTTGGGAAACAGAAGCCGAAGTCCATAAGAACTAGCCTCAGATCCTTGAGGAGTACGAAAAGGTGCTAATTTTAGAGATGAAATTTTTCTTTAAGGGGGGTAGATTGTAACGTCTTGAAAAAATCCGTACAAGGACCCGAGCACCACCTTAGGCAGAACCACCTAAGGACCGTATCCTGTTGTACTTTAGGCGAAAATTAGTTAAGTACTAAACTAAATAATCGGTGGATTAAGCATGGGCCACCATTTTAATAAATGAGAAGGCCTAAAACTATTAATACCACTGACTCAACGTCCCTTAAAGACCTAGGAGAAATCCCAAGAGCCTATCGCTCTCAGGAGTACATTGAAACTCCGTTCGGACCTAGATCGCACGTCGAGAGTCTGATAACCACGAAACTATAGGATTATGTCTGTCCTACTGGGCTTGATAACCATCGCGGGAATCAAGCCCAGATGGTGTCTAGAAATGCACAACTTGAGCCCTAAGTGAAGTATGTGAGAAACGTGAATATCTTTAGAAAATGTAATGGAACTTAAGTGAATTGGGTCATTCGCTCATACACAAAGTTGAGGATTTTGGACCGTCAGTTTCTGACCAAACTTCACTCATGGAAAAGGGAAATTTCCCTGCACATATCCGTATAACTGTAGCCCCGATCGAGTAAGTATGACTGTTGATCTAACACAGGTCCTCCACAGTCAATCAGCTTATCTGATCACACCAAAAACACATCCTAGCATAGATCCAATGTCAAGGAACTTACCTTATGACGTAAGTGAGTAGTGGGCCTCCCTATGAGCCCTGTTTGTCAAAAACAACTGCCCAAAGGGTATAACCCATGTATATAGTGGCCCTAGGCCATTTGCATCACTTCTAAGTTTATAAATAGCCCTTATACCACCCCACCTCTCTCATATACGAATTTCTCCAAAACCCTGAGGGAGAGAGAGAGAGAGAGAGAGAGAGAGAAGAAGAGAAAAGAGGAAAGAGAGAAGAAGGATCCTTGGTGATCGTTGCAGTAATTCTCTCCATGACTCCACGCACCGAATCACCTCCCCGTTACACTACACAATCTATTTCGGCTACAATTTTGGGTAAGAAACCCTAACCCTAATCTTATTATAGAGATCCAGACTAATTATTTGTCAAACTAGCTAACCTTTTACGTTATTTAGGTGCCCGACGTTCCGTTTTCGGGAACGTAAAATTTGAACCGAGTTTGAATCGAGTATTCCAACGAAAGGTGCGGACTATAAACACTTAGGTTATGGTTATCAATGCTTTCAATGTCAGCTAATGATTTATGTCCAACTTGATTGTTGTCATATTATCTTAGATACACTATTTTTGATATAATATACATGTATGAACTATGTTGAACAAAAGATGCATCCCATGTGTTTGTTGAAATGTTTGAATGAGCATGTAAACATGATTTATGCTTATCATGACTACTAATCTAGGATTCATCATTGTCATATGGATGCTGACCTCTCTGTATAAGAACTTGCTAAAATATACATTGTAATTAACCTAGTCTATATATTTGATGAAGGGTAGTCTAAGTGTTTGATGAATTGTCTAAATGAGAAATTGTTGATTATTTGTATTTATTAAGAGTATTAAGATAGGATTCTTAATTACCTTATTCATATGTATAGTTTCTTTCATGTAATTATATTTTCCGCTACAAAATTTATATATAAAATGCAAGTGTTTGGTAACATGTTCGATGTGTTTGATGAAATGCTCAAATGAGGAATTCACTTGAATTGTTTGACAAATGCTGCAGTGATTATCACATGTGTTTACATGCTACATCTGAGTAAGATTAGGACTACAACGTAACCCAGGCAATCGGTAACAGTCCCTGTTCGGGTGGCCGAATTAGTCTTACCACATTGGGGAAGCTCGACGAATCTGGGTCGCACAACGATTATCGATAGTGGTTAGGCCACGAGGAGTGCTTATGCGCTCCATGTCGTTTAAGTCAGCGTGTGCCCATACCAATCAAACTTGCCTAACGAACCGATTGGCCTATTGTGTATTTACCATGTATGGACACTGCTGCTTGAATCTAAGGTACCTCTCTCCAATGTAAAGGCTCACTTTAACCATGATATCACGATCCGTTAAGACTCATGAGTTGGTCATGGTGGTATGGGACACCGTGTTCGAGCTATCGGCCTATGCTAGGGTGATGAGTCTCCCCGTAGTGACCAGTGAGCAACCAAGACTCGTGAGCTAGGCATGGTGGTATGAGATACCGTGTTCGTGCTGTCGGCCTATGCTGAGGTGACGAGCCTCCCCATAGTGATCGCGAGTATAAACTTTTCAATTTGCCTATCGACTGTTTTTCATTGGGAGTGATGACCCTACAACTTGCCTATCTATGTGCTTGACTAGGAGTGATGAACCTAGATAGATCCTTCGATTCGGGTCAATGATATAAAGGGAGGTACCCTAGCTTCCCAAATATGCCGTATGAATAAGCATCATTAACTACTTGGCTAACATGACCATGCATCGCACTGCATTAGTTAGGACGTGCTTTAAAGGCATTAAAGTCGCACTGGAAGTAGTGATGTCATATGCAAAATTGGTTGTCGGAGTCGCTTTTTGAGGGAGCTTTAATGTGAGGGCATACATCATTACTTGCACTCCATTTCTGCATTAACAAGAGTAGTTAGATGTGATTGTTAAGTTGCTTTATCATTACTGCTTGATTGACTTGATAACATGTTAACCTTTGCCTTATAGTTCCACTGAATTGATCACTCACTCTCACCCTGGGACGGTGTTTTAAAACACCAACCAGACTTTAGTTTAGATGCAGCTGTTGATGAAATCTATGCAATGGAGTAGGACTTTATGGATGAGGAGGAGTTCTCCTACTTTCAGCTCTCGGGCGGGACTATGTAGACCTTATGCTAACACACAAGGAACACTGGGATATTTGGCTTAGTTGGACACCTTAAATTTCCACATTTTGTATATTTTGAAATAATGTATGTATATATTCAGCCCGGTTACATACTCATACTCTGGAGATTGTGAAACACTTAGACACTTAAATATATATTCTTCAGACTTCCACTTGCTTAGTTTATTATATCCGAAGTATAATAGATTGTTTTGGTATAATCCTAACTCATTAATATGGAGGAAATCTTAGTATCATTATCCATATTGTGTAAGAGATGTGCTGGATCTCGGGAGTAGAGATTTGCTCAACTCTCAAAGTTCAGGGCATTACAAGGTGGCTCCACGTCCAGCAAGGGATGGACAGTTGGGGTATAAAACACATATATCAATGGTAGGCCCCATGTGGCACCGTCCAAAATGGAAGATGTAAATATACAATGCATACATCTAGTGGGCCCCACCTCCACACATGCAGCACGTGTGGAGTGGGTCCCACACGGACGGTTTGAGTATAACACCTACCTCGTATTAAACCCACAGAACTTTGCTGATGTTAATGCAAATGGACAGACGGTCTGGATGTAACACAGACCTCATGTGGGACCTAGAACTTGCTAACGTCACTTACAACAGCTATATAGATGGTGTGAGGTACTCCAGCCAATCAGCTTCCCACTGTTTATATAGATGGACGGTTTAGATAGAATACATACATTATGTGGCTCCACCGTCCATTGCTGGACGGTGGTGGATGAAACACATCATCCAAGTGGGGTCCACATCCCACATGTAGGACGGTGGACCCAGCACGTCATCAAGGTGGGGTCCACGTCCCACATGCTGGACGGTGGACCCAACACATCAGGTGGGTCCCAAGTGAGTGAGCCACTCCACGATCAAGCTGATATTTATATTTTCCCTTCATCCAAGCCGGTCAGCAGCAAGGTGGGCCGCTGCTGCCGGACAATGGGTGGCCCATAGCTGGATAGCGTGGATGCAAACATTTCAGTGGGGTCCACGACATATGAGAGAGAGAGAGACGGCGGAGAAGGGAGGAGCTCCGCCACTATGAGCTCCTCCATGTACATGCATACATCAAGATGGGTCCCAAATCATGTGGGTCTTACATCAAAATCAAGATCTAGTGCTAAAAACACCCACGATTAGATCTTCTTCTTTAGCTCCGTAGAATCCTAAGCTCCTAAGCTTTCTCTTTGATGGTGAAAGATGAATATTGAAGGTTAGAGATGGGAGATTAGAGGGGTAGGAAGTGGGTCACACCTAAGTTCTCTCTTTAGGAAGCTTGGACGTCCACTCTCTCTTGGTACTTGGAAAAATGGTGGAGAAAATGAGAGAGAGAGAGAGAGAGGAGATGTAAGGAGAGAGGGATGGGTTGTTATAAGGAAGGGTTGACTTTGGGGATGGGAGAGAGAGGGGTGTCAGCTTTATTTGGTAAGAGATGGATGGGTTGTACTTGATTGATGTGATCGATTTGATAGATTGGGTAGAGATTCTCTAGGGATTTACAATGCACGGTGTTTCCTCGAAATAAAAGTGGGCCCACAACTCCTGGACTAGGTATCGCCCTGGCACGCGAGACGCGGTGTTGGAACCGCAGTGATGGCACAGTCGTAAGGGTACAAGTCTTAGGTTGAGTCAACTCAGATCGACAGGATGCGACTCAAGGTCACTCGCAAATGCTATCTACATGTCACAGGTTGCCGAAATTTAATAGGGAGGATCGCAGAAGTCTAAGGAATAGTACGGTCTAGGATAAATGCCTTACACCAAACCCTTATGGTACCTTGAAGGATGTTTTAATGCCTAGACCGAGTGGATATATGAATGCATGAGGGCCTCCCACTGTGTCATGGTCAGTTAGAAGGGGGTGTGACCTTACTCGCTTAGAGAGAAGGGGGTTATTGCTAGGTTGAATCTGACCAGCTCGTAAATGGGTCTACTATCGACGTGCCGGGTAGAATTAGCAGACTGCTGATCAGGCGGGTAGGGAGGTCTCTTCCGCTTGCATGGTTATGCATCCAGTGTGGGGCGGCATTCTGGTGTATAGTGTACTAGACCTCGGTGATTATCTAGAGAGAACTGTATGATATATGATGCTCCAGAGATGAGCTGGATTGATATCTGGATTGGTATGCTTGAGTTGCATCTTGCATATAACATTGGCTATGTAGGCCTTGCATCGCATCGTATGGCCTTGGTGTGACCGATAGCATTCATGCCTTGCATCGCATAGCCTTGGTACGGTAGATAACATTCATGGACTTGCATGTTTTTACTTTACTCTGATATTGCATACTTGCACTGCTACCTTGCACACACACTTTCACCACCCTCTAAGCTTTTTATAAGCTTATACATGATTGATGCGTGCAGGTGACACTAGGACATAGCTGAGCAGGAGCAGGAGCGTGCCGTAGAGCTTCAAGAGTTTTTGTTATTATCATCATTGTATTTCCTTTTTTGCTTTGTACTCAAGTTTTGATCATATTGGATTTTGTGATGGTGTTCTAGTTATTGTTCGTGGGTGAAATGAATTTATATTGAAAATCCTCCTTGTAGGATCTCAGGATCGGAACTTGGTATATGGGTATTGGAGCCGAGAACAGGGTACACGGAGGCTGTCAACGCCAAATTCGGCGATCAGGAATTCTGTGAGCCCAGTTTCTGAGTTTAGGGCATGACACATTTAGTGACATAGTCTACTGCTAGCAAAATATATAAATTTTCAAAAGATTGGGGGAATGGTCCCATGAAATCGATACCCCAGCAATTAAATGCTTTAGTGATCAGAATGGGGTTTAAAGGCATCATATTCGATGGGACAATGCTCCCAACTTTTGACAATGCTCACAAGCTTTGCAAAGCTCATGAGTGTCCTTGAACATAGTGGGCCAGTAAAAGCCACACTATAGAATTTTGGATGTGGTCTTTTTAGTAGAAAAGTGAACACCATAGGCTTGAGAATGATAGAAGGAGATGACACTTTAATGTTCATTATCTGGCACACATCTCCTTAAGATTTGGTCTGGGCAATATTTAAATAAATATGGATCATCTCAGAAGAATTTACTACCTTGGTGAAGAATTTTTTTCTTATCATGTGCAGTCCAATTTGTTGCCGTGAAACCTGTGACAAGATAATTAGCAATATCCACAAACCAAGGTGAATGGGAGACTTTAAACAAGTGTTCGTCAGGGAACATGTCATTTATATGTGTCGTCTCATGGGAATCAGAGATATCAAGGTGGGAAAGATGATCAGACACTACATTCTCTACTCTCTTTTTATCTTTTATTTTCAAATCAGATTCTTGGAGTAGGAAGATTCATCTTATTAAGCGAGGCTTAACATCATTCTTAAAAAGAAGGTACTTGAGCGCCACATAATCTGTGTAGAGAATGATCTTAGATCTAATCAAGTAGGACCTAAATTTTTCTAAAGCAAATACCACGGCTAAGAGTTCCTTTTCCATAGTAGAGTAATTTACTTGGGCCGGATTTAGAGTCTTACTTGCGTAATGAATAACATAAGGCTTCTTTTCTTTTCTCTGGCCTAACACTGCCCCATAGCATATTTAGATGCATTACACATAAGTTCAAAAGGAATGCTCCAATTGGGTGACTACATGATAGGTGCGGTAGTCAACATGCCCTTAAGCTTAGAGAAAGCTTCTTAGCATTGCTTAGTCCACTCATATGGAACATCCTTTTAAAGTAGATTACACAAAGGATGAAAGAGGTGATTAAAGTCCTTTATAAATCTTCTTTAAAACCCAGCGTGTCCTAAGAAGGATTGCACCTCTCGTATGCTCTTAGGTGGTTGATTGATGGTGGAAAAAGCCTAAATCTAAAATTTCACCTTTTGTACCAAAAGGAAGGAACTGGCTTCAACATTCAAATGTGTAGGATCATAGATCGAGGTCTAAATTTTATATAACCTTGTAGTCATATGAGGCCATAGTTTTGTCCAAATTTGAGTTGCAATGGACGGCAGGAAGTGGTTAAATCGTAAGATCCAGATTTATAAGGAGTTGGTAAGTTTTGAAAGGATAACTTCACGCCTAAAGAAAAGCCTACCAAAGTGGGGTCTTCATATTTCATACTTGATCCATATGATGAGCAATCCAAGTCATTCATATGAAGAAAATATCCTACTACGACTACCCATGAAGTTTCTTCACTTGATGGACACCAAAATCAACGGTTAAGGAGATGATTTGTCAATTGGGTTACTTTTACAATGATCTAAGGGCTAAAATTTGACATGTAACTTTAATTTATGATACATAGGTATGGTATAAAATTTCACATCAAACGGATCGTGGAAACCATGTGATCTAGAATTCAGGGGTCTAGGTTAATGGCATTTTCATAATTATTGCTGATATGAGAATTTTGAAAAATCTAATGCTTCTACATGGTTATAGGCACGTTTCTAAGTAATTCTTATAAAAGAACTTATATCTAAATCAATATGAATAAGGAAGTATTCACCAAACTAATTAAGGGAATGTACATATATCAACCAACATAATGGATGGTCAGATGATGTCACACCCCAAAATTGAAAAATGGGCTCACAAAATTCCTAATCGCCGAATCCGGCGCCGACAGCCTCCGTAGTGCCCCATTCTCAGATTTCGGCACTCACATGCCAGATTCCAAGCCTGGGATCCTACAAGGAGGATTTTCAGTATGAAATCATGTTTTTATGATGGGCCAAGTGAGGCCTATCGATCGATGGTATGGATCTCACTTTGGACCCTAAGATGTGGCCAATGACCCACATTGAATATCAATATCATTCCATGATGGGGCCATTCTCCATGGACCCCATCATGATGTTTACTTTTCTAGCTTGAATAGAGGTCATCTAGACCATCCATTTTAGTGGAGAAGGAATCTCCACCATTAAATTTTGATTTAATGGGCCCACATGTATTGGGACCCACTTGTTGTATGATTGAATGCATGGAACGGAGGGCCCATAGTGTCAGGGCCCCTCCATCACATGTGTCCCTCTTTCTCTCTCTCTCTCTCCCTCTCTCTTTCTTTTTCTCCTATTTTATGTGATGATGTGGCCGTGTGGCCCACCCGGGTGGACCCCACAGCGAAGCATGTATTTTACCCAAGCCATCTGTAGGTGGGGCCCACTTTATACATATGTTGTACCCACAACACCTAGCCATTCGGTGGCCCACCTGAGCAGGGCCCACCTTAGATATGTGTGCACCCAAACCGTTCATATGGTGGGCCACTTCCAGTAGTGGGCCCCATCCAAAAATCAGCCATATCCACAACTCAGGTGGCCCACATCAGAGGAAAGAGTGGGATTGAACATCTGCCGTTGAAACCCTTTTTTTGGGCCACAGAAGTTCTGGATCAAGATGAAATTTGTTTTTCCTACTCAACCAGGTCCGTGTGACCTTATTAACGGGTCGGATTGCATATAAACATAATGGTGGGCCCCACGTGGGACCCACAGTGATGTATGTCTTGTTTCCCACCGTCCAGGCGGACGGTGGAGCCCGTAATGTTATATGTGTTGTATTCCCACCATCTAGCGGATGGTGGAGCCCACCATAATTTATGTGTTCTATCCACACCGTCCACACTGGATGGTGAGACCCACCTCCACGTGTGGGACGGGGTGTGTGTGTGTATTATATATATATATAATATTATATTATATATAATATTGTATACATATACTATATATAGATTATGTATTATATTATATATAATATACATGATGGTGGGCCTTCATGTGGGACCCCCACCATGATGCATATGTTGCATCCAAACCATCTATCCATTTTGAAAGATCATTTTATGGCATAAGTTAAAGAATGAGGCAGATATAAGTTCAAGTGGACCCCACCATTTTAAGTATTGGTCAATGACGCCCACCGTTCAAAAACCTCTAAGGGCCATAGTAGCTTCCCATTAAGTTGATATTTGCTTCCCACTTCATCTATCACTGTGTTAATTTATGATTAGGTTGGGTGGGAAACATATTTTTTGGTAGGCCTTAGGAATTTTAAATGGTGGAATTCATTATCACCACTTATCTTGTGTATGGCCCATTTGATATGCATAGGGCCCAGTTGGGGTGGCCCATTTAATATAAATGGCCATGTTATTAGGCCCATCTTGATGAAATTATGGCCCATTGTTGAGGCCCACCTTGATATGGATATAAGGCCCATGTTATAAGGCCCATTATGATGTATTCTAAGGCCCATGGGTTATGGCTCATTGCAATGTATATGAGGCCCATTGGTACAGCCCATTGATGTGGCCCACTTGATTATAGAAGGCCCATGTTATAAGGCCCATTGTGATGTATTCTAAGGCCCATGGGTTATGGCCCATGAGGCCCATTGGTGCGGCCCATTGATGTGGCCCACTTGATTATATGAGGCCCATATGATATGGCCCATTTAATGTATTTGAGGCCTATGGGTCGAGGCCCAATGAGATGTATATAGGTCCATTGTAATGTGTGATTCCCTATGGTTTGTGTAATGATATTTTATGGCGGGCCATGCCTTGGGAACAATGTTGGTTTGACGTCCACATTGTAAGTGCAATGTTGGTTAAATGTCCGCATTTTAACTCTCCTTAAGGCCCATTGATAGGCCCATACTTGTTGATAATTCATCACTTTATAACATGTTTGGTATAGCTCCATGATTCATGCCCATCCGCATCATATGTATGCTTGATATGAGGAATGTTTTATCATAGCATAAGCCGTTGGGCTGAAACATTTACAGGACTCCTTATGAGACGGAGTGCCCCACATGATCGCATGGTATGCGCAGGATTGTTGCATGATTGTACGGTGTGACTCATGCATCTCGCATATGTGTGACTTGATCACTGCATGCCCTAGCGACATCAGGGTCGTGGCCTCCACAGGCACATCGTGGATGGTCGTATCGGATACTGAAAATATTGGCTTTAGCATTATGGGCACTTAGGATGTCCTTGGGTGAAAATCCCAGAACCTTTTTGGTACCAGGAGATGCTCCAACGTCTAGACCGAGTGGATACACGAGCGCCCGAGTGCCGAATACCAGTAGGCCACGTCTTCCACTGTGTCGTGGTTGGTTGGAAGGGAGTGTAGCCTTATCCGCCCGAGTGAGGGGGATATAAGCTGGGATGAGTTTGACCAGCTCACAAATGAGTCCGCTATTGACAAGCTAGGTAGGTATTGGCAAACTACTGGTTAGGCGAATAGTGTGGTCTCTTCCACTTGCTTGACTGTGCAATTAGGGAGGAGGTAGTCAGTGTGAGGTGTATTAGACCCTGATGATATCCAGAAAGGAACTGTACTGATATGTGTACTTAATGAGGACTGGCATGCTTGCTTTGCATCTCGCATATGACATTTGGCTTCATAGGCCTCGCATCGCATGGCCTTGGTATGGCCGATAGCATTCATGCCTTGTATCATATAGCTTTGGTACAGCTGATAGCATTCATGGACTTACCATATATTTTTGCATTACTCTGATATTGTACACTTGGCACTTGCCTTGTGCACACACTTACACCACCCTCTAAGCTTTTTTAAGCTTATGCACGACCGTTGCGTGCAGGTAGCGTTGGACAGCAGCAGCGCTGAGGCAGGAGTGCGCATCAGTTTATTTTAGAGCCTTTTGATCATCTTGTATTTCCCTTTCCGCACTGTACTTAAAGTTTTTGTTATAGTGGATATGTGGTGATATTGTTTTGTGACTTGGTTATGCTTATGGTTATGCTCCATTACAAAAATCAGCCATATCCACGGCTCAGGTGGCCCACATCAGAGGAAAGAGTGGGATTGAACGTCTACCCTTGAAACCCTTTTTCTGGGCCACAGAAGTTCTGGATCAAGATGAAATTTGTTTTTCCTACTCAGCCAGGTCCGTGCGACCTTATTAACGGGTTGGATGACAAATATACATCATAGTGGGGCCCACAGCTGGAGCCGTGGGTCCCTGCTCGCCCGCCAGCAGCAGGCGCTGCTTGCGCCTCTAACAGTAGCAACAACAATGCTGTGTTATATATATATATATATATGAAATCGAGGTTTATCACGGTTTTCCATACATGGGGCCCGCTTCCAGTGAATCCGACCCAACCGTTGGGTCCCATGGCTTAATACAAGCCAAACAAGCCCAATATTGAATATATTTTGGTGAATAGAAACAGTAGTTGGTTTTTCAACGGTAACCACCACAGTTTCCCATGCTATGGCCCACCAGATACTCAGATCAGCTTCATTTTTCAGCTCAACGCCTAAAATGATCCAGGGAATGAGATGGATGGCGTGGATTGGATCAATTCATCAGGGTGGGGCCTGTGTGAGCGGTTCACTCCAAGTTCTAAATCAAACTAATATTTTTGCTTTCATTTCAGCGTCCAGCGTCAGGGACGCTAGACGGTTTGGGCGCACACATATCTAAGGTGGGCCCTGCCTAGGTGGGTCACCAAATGGCTAGGTGGTGTGGGTACAACATATGCATAAAGTGGGCCCCCCTACAGATGGCTTGAGTAAAATACATGCTTCCTGGTGGGGTCCACCCGGGTGAGCCACATGGCCACATCATCACATAAAATAGGAGAAAAAGAAAGAGAGAGGGAGAGATAGAGAAAGAGAGAGGGACACATGTGATGGAGGGACCCCGACACTATGGGCCCTCCGTTCCATACATTCAATCATACAACAAGTGGGTCCCAATACATGTGGGCCCATTAAATCAAAATTCAACGATGGAGATTCCTTCTCCACTAAAATGGACAGTCTAGATGACCTCTATTCAAGCTAGAAAAGTAAACATCATGATGGGGTCCATGGAGAATGGCTCCATCATGGAATGATATTGATATTCAAGGTGGGCCATCGGCCACATCTTAGGGTCCAAAGTGAGATCCATACCATCAATTGGTAGGCCTCACTTGGCCCATCATAAAAACATGAAAACTAGCCTATACAAGCACCCACCTTCGATCTTCTCGGTCTGTTGGAACGCCAATCTCCTTGTGCTTCACTTTGATGGAGAGGATGAGAAATGAAGGGCTAGGATGATGGATTTTTGGGATGGAAAGGTGAGCCACCAAAATCACTTTTTTTCTCACTTGGGATGGCTTGGACATCCACATTTTTTCTCTCTTTGGTTGCTTGGAAATTGTGTAGAGAGAGAGAGGATGTAAGGAGAGAGAGTGATGGGTGATGGAGTGATGGATGTGAGGTGAGTGATGGGTGAGGTGAGTGATGGGTTGACTTTGGTGGTTGCTTAACTTATGGAGAAAGAAAGCATGAGTGCTCTTGTACTTAACATGAGGTGATGGATTGATTGATTGACGGGATATGTTGCAGAGATTCGCTTGGGATTGCAACGTGCGGTGTTTTCTTCGAAATAAACACCGGCCCACAAAGGAATGCGATGCACCAGAGTCAAACAATACACGTGCGATGCATGCAGAAACCGGGAGAGTACCCTCGCCGACCCCTCCTGATGAGTGAGGGTCTTGTTGTGCGGCATAAAATCTGCCCTGGGCCTATTGGGGAGGTGCGGGTCCCTTCTGAGGTCTCTGTTGATGCTGCTGCCACTGTGGCGGCCTGATCTGCTTTTTCTGCTGCTGTGGGGGAGGTCCCGAAGGCTGGTGTTGTGGTCACTGCTACTGCTGTGGTGGCTATCGTGAAGGCTGATGCGGTGTCCTCGGCTGCTGCCGCTGTGGATAGGGACACTCGTGCATGTGATGTCCTGTCCTACCTCACCCAAAACAAGTACCTGTGAACGGTCTCGGAGGTGGTGCTGGGGGTACTGCTGGTGCTCGAAATGCTGGGCGGGTCATGCGTCGCTGCTATGAACGATGCTGCTGGTGGTGGGAATTACCAGAGGGTGCCTTCCTCTTCTGATCTCCCCTCTGGTCACAGGCTCTCTGCAAACTGGCCCAATCTGACTCAAAAATCTGTGCCCTCTCCATGATCTACTCAAATGTTGGAAACATGTATCCGATCACACGACTCCTGAGGGTAGGACACAAACTATTCTTAAAATGGTGGGCCTTCCGCCCCTCATCATCAATAAGTGTAATGACCCTGGAAATTTTGTGCTAATATTTCCTTAAGTAGTTGTTTTTGGGGTAATTAGCGTTATACTCGATTGCTTGTGAAATTTTCATCAATCACTTTAAATTTGATCTGCATGACTCAAAACCTGTAGAATAGTTAGCGTTATGTTACTCTGAAATCTGGGATCCATCGCTAAATCCAGTTGTTCTGGGGAATTTTTAGAAGTTTTAGATCGGACCTGGACTTCGCGTCAAAGATCCAATAGCGATGATCTTAGGCTGTTGTGGTCACCATGTTGGACTTGGTCATCACCTCGAAAATCAAGTCCATGTGATGTTCTAGGTCGATTTGATTGAGTTCGGAGTGAAGAGTATGAGAACGGTTGGAAATTTATTAAGCTTTTATGAAATCTAAGTCGTGTCACTTGCGCGATGATTTTAAGCTATCTGACCGTTGGATTCTGACCCAATTTCACCCTCTGATCAGGGAAGGTGGCCCAGGCATGTCCTTGTGCTTATAGACCTGATCGAGATTCTATGACCGTTGAATTGAGTGTGGTCTGCCACGACTGATCTGAAGATCTGGTTGGTACGAAAACTCGCTTGACCTAGATATATGGTTAGTGAGCTTAAGTCCGACCTTTCGTGGTAATAGGCCCACCGGAAGTGCTTCGTTGGATCGCGAGAGGCCGGTTTTGGTTATACCCTAAGTATACCTTGGCCCTGGGGTTATTTTCATCAATTTTAGGCCTATTTATAGACCTTAAAACCCTAGCTCTCCTTTCCATACGAATTTCCTAACCCTACCTAAGAAAGAGAGAGGAAAAGAGAGAGAAAGTGAGAGAGAAGTTGGTGAATCATCTTAGATTCTTTCCTGTTCTTCTTCATCCTTGAACCTTCACTTTGAATCGTTATTCCGGCGATTCTGAGTTCATCTTTGGGTAAGTTAACCTAACCCTAATCTGTGTTAGAGCTTAGAATAGTATTTGTGTGGTTGTAGCTCATTCCTATTCTTGTCTTAGGTTATCCTGTCGCTGTTGACGAAGACATATCGTCTGAAATCAGTTCGGTGTTCTTTTCTGACTTAAGGTGCGGACTTTAAGTATATAGGTTATGGTTTTCAAGGCTTTTAATGCCACTTAATGGTTTATTCTTGCTATGGATAAGTTTTCACATGCCAAATGTTATGTTTATTCTGCGTTCCTGATATACATGTGTTATATTGGGATTTGTGTTTCCATGTGTATGTATAAAGTACCATATGCGTATGAAATATGAACATGTGATTGCCATGATTATTTGTCGTGTACTTATGCTAATGGTATGTGCGACAACTCCTTGACAAAAGGAATTGTCCAAATGTGTGTATTTCAACATACGTCATGTATGTTGTATTATGTATTCTAAGTGTTTGTAGAACTGTCTGAATGATCTAAAGTATGATATATCAACCTAGTATGGGCATTGAGAAGCGATTCTCAACTCTCCCACTAGTGTGTATGATTTCCTTCTTGCAAGTTACATTCCTTGTTGATTAATTTCAAGTATTACTTATGTGAAATTCCATGTTAAGTTGATATTCTTCAAATGCTTGTGTACCACATGATTTGAGTTGTTGTTCCATTACTGTTCTACATTAAATACGAATATCTGTTGTAGTGTAATGTGTGTGGGACTATGAATTAATCCAAGAAATCGGTAATCGACCTTAAGTTCATGGCTGAGATTGCTTTCGCCACGAAGGACGTGATTAGACGAACCCGAGTCGTATTAGAGTTGTCGGCAGTGGTTTGGCCACGCGGAGTGTTTGCCCACTCTATGTCGTTCAACCCAACGTGCGCTCGTGTTAGTCGAGTTCGTCAAGTAACCCGATTGTCCGATGTATGTTCACCATGTATGGACGCTACTGTTTGAATCTAGGGTACCCAACTTACCAATGAAATCCTATTAACCATGGTACCTTGATCCGCTAAGACTCATGAGCCGGACATGGTGGTATGGGACACCGTGGTCGAGCTGTCGGCCTACGCTGGGGTGACGAGCCTCCCCGTAGTGACCAGTAAGCAATCAAACTCATGAGCCGATTATGGTGGTATGGGACACTATATTCGTGCTGTCGGCCTACATTGATTAGTGACGAGCCCTTTGTAGTGACTTCGAGCATGCCTGGATACCGCATTGAGGTGACGAGCCTTGGTGTAGTAACGAAGATATGATAGGCGTGCATTGATTGGGGATGAGCCCTTTGCAACGACCTGAAACCATATGATCGTATGAGATGCCTAGGATTGACGACCCTAGAATGGATCACTGTTTGGATGGTGATATGAGGAAGGTATCTTAGCTTCCCAATCCTGCTGTATGAAAAGGACTAATAACAACCTGGTAATCATGTTCATGCACCGCATTTGCATGTGCTTTGTAGACGTGATGCACTTTGAGGCGATGTCATGCGTAACATAAGATAAAGACGCTGAGGGTGTACGCATGAGGGCACACATCATTCTGCATGCATCCTTGCATTAACAAGAGTACTTAGGACATGTTTAATTGTTCTGCTTTATCATTACTACTTGATTGAACTGATAACATGTTAACATGTGCTTTATTGTTCCACTGAGTTGATCACTCACTCCCACGTTCTGGGGCGGTGTTAAACACCCACCAGACTCTGTCTTAGCTGCTGATGTTGCAGATGTGGATGCGACCTCTGAGGCAGAGCGGGAGATGGATGATGATGAGGCTGCTTTCTCTTTTATGCAGTTTTCAGACGGGTTCTAGTGAGCCTCGTTCTGATGCGCGGGATGCTGAGATTTGTTTTGGAAAATTAAATGATGTAATTTTGATTGCAACACTTACATTACGACCTGGTATGTGTTTGTACTTTAGGGATTTGCACTTGTACACATATATTTCTTTAAGTCTTCCTCTTGCTTTCTTCACTTATCCCTGAACTATATTTGCACTTTGGCTTAATCTATTCCATGTTTTATGCACTAATACAGACAACATACATCCATCATTAAATATGTTGCATAAGTGATGTTTTGGAACTCGGGAGCTGAGTTATGCTCGACCCCCGAAGTTCAGGGCGTTACAACAAGGTAGGTCGCGAATCTAGATAGCGCGACAACATCACCACATATCCACTATAACAAAATCTTCCAGTAGTGGGCCACTACGGATGACATGTTAAAAATAGAAAAACTTAGTGGTTAGTACTCTGATCATGTCTATAAGTGGGTGTACGGTTAGTTTTGTAAATGGATGATCACAAGTGAGATTTTGAGGTGATCAAGCGGTAGAAAATGTATACCGTTAGATTCAAGTGACTTGTTCACATGTATAAGTTTTTCATATTATGGTTTTGATGGTGGGTTAAATATATTCATATGTGGTGAATAAGATGAACGGATCAAAATCTCAATTTGATATATGTACGAGTAGATGATAAGATCAAATAGCTAGTTTGCTATGATAAGGTGGTCCAAACTCAGTGGACAGTCAGATATCTTTACCTAGCGGTGAATAGTTGACTGAACGGTTGGTTATGATGGACAAGTGAGAATACTTGGGCATATGATAATCCTATCTCAAAATCAACGGTCAGATGGCTTGATCTATCAATGGAGATTATTCCCAATGATCAAATTCATATTGAAGAATGGATCTAAGGTTAGGATAGCTAGATTGGTATCATACACATGTACATAATAAGTTAAATTTCATGGTAACACTCGAGAACTTTCAATACTCGGGTATTAAAAAGCTCAGGGTGTTACATGCACACAAACAGTCAATAAAATTTTGGACCCACTACCATCTAAGAAATTATTTTAAGGCCTAGACAGTCCATTAGATGCCTTGGAGAGGAGGTGGTTGTAAGGCCCGTATCCTAGTCCATACTGTTACGTCAACTCCGGCGATCCTTCCCAACGAATTCCGGCAATCCGCGACCTATAATCGACGTTTGCACGCGATGTTAAGCTGAGTCTTACATATAGAAGTCGACTTGACTTGAAACTTGTATCTTAGCGACCGCGCCGTCGCCGCAGTTCCAACGCCGCGTCTCGTGACCAATCCGACGCTTAGATCATAAGATGTGGACTGTGCATTATAATGGTCGTGGACCGTATATTGTGGGACCCACCTATCTCATGTGGCACCAATCCCTAAGTAATCATGACAGTGATGATATCACCCTAGCAATAGCCACCCTACCCTAACAATAGCCACCCTACCCTAGCTATAGCCACCCTACCCCTAGCCCTTCTTACAAGCACTTATTGCTAGCCACCCTAACCCTAGCCCTTCTTATAAGCACTTATTGCTAGCCACCCATACCTCTCTTACAAGTCATCATTGCCTACTTAAGTTACTCTCTCTCTCTCTTATTTCTCCCTTCTTTTCCAAGCAACCCAAAAACACCAAAATTTCCAACGTCCAAGCTTCCCAACCTCCATGAGAAGATTTTTTGTTTGGCCCACTTCCTAACCGCCTCATCTCCCATCTCAACCATCAAAACTCCATCATCTTCCATTGGGATCGAAGCTAAGGAGCAAAGGAAACCAAGGGAGCAAGGAGAAGACGGTGGGTGCTTCTATAGGCCTAGATTTCATTTTTTTTTATGAAGGGCCAAGTGACGCATACCTATTGATGGTATGGATCTCACTTTGGACCATAGGTGTGGCCGATGGCCACCTTGATTCTCATGATCATTCCATAATGGGGCCATTCTCCATGGACTCCATCATGATGTTTATTTTCTTTGCATGATTAGAGGTCATCTAGACCTTCCATTTTGGTGGAGAAGGAACCTCCACCGTTGATTTGTTATTTGGTAGGCCCACATGTATTGGGACCCACTTGATGTATGATTGATTGCAAGGGAGAGCTCATAGTGGTGAAGCCCTCAATCACACATGTTTATCTCTCTCTCTCTCTCTCTCTCTCTCTCTCTCTCTCTCTCTCTCTCTCTCTCTCTCTCTCTCTTTCATATTTTTTTGGGTGATGATGTGGCCATGTGGCCCAACCGGATGAACCCCCATCTTGACGTATGTACTACCCACGCCATCCAACCTTTTTGGTAGCCCACGTCTATAGGTGGGGTCCACCTTAAACTATCCAACGTCTAGGGACGCTGGATGTGAACTGGAAACAAAAATATTAGCTTAGTTCAACAAGCTTTGGGGAGGGCCACTTGTGTAGGTCCCACCTTGATGTATGAACCCAATCCACACCGTCCATTCCATTCCCCAGCTCATTTTAGACATTAAGCTGAAAAATGAACCCAATCCAATTTTCTGGTGGGCCATAGTAGAGAAAATAGTGAGTTTTACTGTTAAAATCCGCTACGACCCACTCTGATGTTTCTACACCCCAAAACATACTGAATATTGGGCTTGTTTGGTCAATCTTGAGCCATGGAATGCAATGGCTGGAGTAGATTCACCTAGTGTGGGCCCCATGTATGAAAAACCCCAAAAATTCATTTTTTTCAAAAAAAAAGCAAACAGCAGCAGGCGCTGCTGCTGCTAAAGAGGGCGTGCAGCAGCGTCCCGCGCTATTGCATGGACGGACGGGCAGGGACCACGGTCCCAGCCGTGGGCCCTACTGTGATGTGTGTAAAACATCTACGCCGTGCATTTGGTGGCCCCCCTCCTGGCTGTGGGCCACCCTAAAAATCAGCCATATACGAAGCTCAGGTGGCCCACGTCATTGGAAACAGTGGGATTGAACCGTCTGCCATCGAAATTGTCACGCCCCAAACCCACAAATCAGGCTCACAAAATTTCCGATCGCCGAATTCGGTGCCGACAGCCTCCGTAGTACTCCATTCTCGGCTCTCAGCACGCATACGCCAGATTCCGATCCTTGGATCCTACAAGGAGGATTTTCCAACGTACATTTGTCTCGTAATAAGCATAACCACAAGTTTACCAAAATCACAAAGGCAACATCATCATCACATATCCACTAATATAAACATTTGAATACAGTGCTGAAAGGGAAATACGTATATCGAAATCAAAGCTCCAGAAGACCGTTGCACACTTCATGCTCAATGCTGCTGCAACCTAACGCCACCTGCATGCATCTATCATGCATAAGCTTTTAGAAAGCTTAGAGGATGGTGAAAGTGTGTGCACAAGATAAGTGCCAAGTATTCAATAAAGCCTATAAATCATACATCATCGGAATAAGCGAAAATACTGACAAGATCATGAATCATACAATATCAGAGTAAGCGGAAATATACTGGTAAGTCCATGAGTCATATAATATCAGGGTACGCAATGCAGATCATAATGAGCCAAATATCATATACTGCGGATGCAATGCAATATGCAAATCCTGACAAGTCCGTCTAAGTCATATAAGTGCAGAAACGTAGCAATCCAAAATGCCATATGCTATGGATGACATGCAATATGCGATGCGAATGAAATGACCAAGCTGGAGTGAAGTCAAACAACACAAGGGAATTCTATCCGAACTAGTTACATACCTAAATTTGGATAGTCAAACACAATGTGGTAAACTCCTAATCTCAGGTTAGGCGCATGCCCCAACCGAAATCCTGACCATTGCGAAGGTACATGCAACAAATAGTTGCGCACCACCAACCCGACTGGATAGTGAATGGATGAATGAATGAGTATGTAACTCCTACTCAGTAACCTGCCATCACAGTAGCCTACCAACCACTGGTAGCTCACCAAGTGTGGTAGCTCGCCCAGGCCTCAGCCCCGCCCACATCACACCCGCCCACATTAGCATCCACCCACGTGTGCCCACCCACATGTGTAATAGTGATGGGGTGTCATAATATCATGTTAGTCCTCATATCAAGTTCACATATTAGTATTGTTCCTCTCTGGGGAATCACCGGGGTTTATTACACTCCACATTGACTGCTGCCTCCCTAGCCACACAACCCGGTGAACGGAATAGACCACACTATCCGCCTGATCGGTAGTCTGCAAATACCTACCCGGCTCGTCAATAGCAAACCCATTTGCGAGCTAGTTAAACTCAGCTTAGCTTACAGCCCCCTCACTCGGGCAGATAAGGCCACACCCCCTCCTAACTAACCACGTCATAGTAGGAGACGTGGCCTACTGGTATTCGGCACTCGGGTGCTCATGTTTCACTCGGTCTAGACATTGGGGCGTCTCCTGGCCTCAAAGGTTCTGGGACTTTCACCCAAGGACATCTTAAGTGCCCACAGTGCTAGAACTAAGTATTTTCGGTGTCCCATCTGGCCATCCATAATATGCCTATGGAGGCCACGGCCCTGATGTCGCTAGGGCATATAATGATCATGTCACACATATGCGAGATGCATGAGTCACATCGTACAGTCATGCAACAATCCTGTGCATACCACGTGCTCATGTGGATAACTCTTATCAATGAGTCCCATAAATAATCTGCCCAATGGCATATGTAATGATCAGTCACTACTCATATCAAGCATACATATGATGCATATGGGCATGAGTCATGGAGTTACACTAAGCATGTTATAAGGTGATGAACTATCCTCACAACGAAGAAAGGCCTAGATGGCCTACACACAACAAGTATGGGCCTATCAATAGGCCCTAAGGAGAGTTACAATGTGGATATTTAACCAACATTGTACTTACAATGTGGGCGTCAAACCATCATTGCTCCCAAGGCATAGCCCGCCATAAACATCATTACTAAACCATGGTGGAATCACACATACAATGGACCTTATATACATCCCATTAGGCCTCGACTCATGGGCTTTAGATACATCAAGATGGGCCTAATCAGATGGGCTTCATATATATACCAAGGTGGGCCTCAACAGACAGTCAGAAATACATCAAGATGGGCCTAACCACATGGGCCTCATGTATATATCAAGGTGGGTCTCAACAGACGACCACAAGTACATCAATATGTATACATAATATATTTATAAATGAATCATATCAGAAGATCAACTGGACCTCACTCCAAATAATAGTGGTGACAATGATTTCTAGCATTAAAATCCTCAAGGCCCACCATAACATTTATTTTCTATCCAATCTAATCATAAGGTCACATAGACTTGAATTAAAAAGGAAGATAATTTCCCTATTGGTCCAAGACTTCTGGAATCCAAGGGTTTCAATGGTAAATGTTCAATCCCACTGTGTCTATAGTGTGGTCCACGTGATACTAGATCTATCTTATTTTTTATCTCAAGCCTAAAAAGGAGCTTTCAAAATGGTTGGCTGGTTTGGATGCAACACATACATTATGGTGGGTCCCACCATCCAGTGGTGTGGACGGTGTGGATAGAACACATACATCATTGGTAGGTCCCACCATCTAGTGGTGTGGACGGTGTGGATAGAACACATACATCATTGGGTACCACGTGGGGCCCACCATAACGTTTATTTTCCATCCACCAGTTGATAGGATCACATAGACCCAGATGAAGAGTAAATACAAATTTCATAATGATCCAAAACTTCTGTGACCCAAATAGGGTCTCAATGGCAGCCGTTCAATCCCACTGTTTCCTATGACATGGTCCACCTGAGCACCACATATGGCTGATTTTTAGGGGGGCCAACTGCCTAAATGGGGCCTGCCCAAATGCACGGTGTTAATGACAACATACATCACGGTGGGGCCCATGGTCCCTGCCCATCCGTTGGTGTAGCAGGAGTTCTTGCAGCGTCCTCTGGACGTGCAGCAGTAGCTGCATGTTTGCTTTTTTTTTGAAAAATGGGTTTTCTTACAGTTTTTCCTAGGTAGGGTCCACATCAAGTGAATCCACCCCACCCATTGGCTTCTGCGGCTCAAGACAGACTAAACGAGCCCAATATTTGATATACTTTAGTGTACAAAAACATCAAAGTGGATTTTAATAGTAAAAACCATTGTTTTCTTTGCTATGGCCCACCAGATACTCAAATTAGCCTCATTTTTTGGCTCAAAGCCTAAAATGAGTAGGGGAACGGGATAAACGGCTTGGATTAGATCCATATATCAAGGTGGGGCCTGCATGAGCGGCCCACTCAAAAAGCTTAAATAAATATATTTTTTTGTTGCTGTGAGTACAACTCACTGTCTGTTCTCACTTCAGTGAACATGTCCAATGTCCAGGGATGCTGGACCGGCTGTGCTTGCATATAAATCAAAGTGGGTCCCACATGGATGTGGCCCACTTTTTGATCAATATGATACATGTGTCTTCCCATCACCATAAGGTAAGGCCCACATGGTTTGGACAGTGTAGATCTAACGCGTCCATCAAGTGGGTCCCACGAAGGTGGATGACATGGATAAAATGCATACATCATGGGTCCAATAACAAGGGAAAAGAGAGAGAGAAAGAGAGAGATCGAGTGATGGAGGGACCCCGGCACTATAAGCCCTCCCTTCCGTACATCACAACATACATCAAGTGGGTCGCATTACATATGGGCCCACTGATCAAAATCAACGGTGTAGATCCTTTCTCCACAAAAATGCAAGGTCTAAATGACCCTATTTGTACAAGGAAAATAAACATCATGATGGAGTCCATGGAGAATGGCCCCATCATGGAATGATCATGAGAATCAAGGTGGGCTATCGGCCACATCTAGGGTCGAAAGTGAGATCCATACCATCAATCGATAGGCCCCACTTGGCCCATCATCAAAGCATTAAATCTAGGCAATCTAAGCCTATAGATTGCCCACCATTTGATCTTCTTGGTCCGATGGAACCCCAAGCTCCTTGTGTTTCACTTTGATGGAAGGTGATGAGAAATGAAGGGCTAGGATGTGGATCTTGGGGTGGGAAGTAGGCCACACACACTCACTTTTCTCTCCATGGGAAAGCTTGGACATGCACCTCTTCTCTTGCTTGAAATTTGTGAAGAGAAAGGGAGAGAAATGGTGGTTGTAAGGGAGAGGTGATGGATGTGAGTGATGGATGTACTTGACATGTATAGGTGTGTAAGAGAGAGGGTGAGAGAGAGTTGACTTTGGGGTTACTCTTGTACTTGACATGAGGTGATTGATTAATTGATTGAGTGATTGATTGATGAGACATATTGTAGAGATTCTCTTAAGATTGTAAATTTCTTCAAAATAAACGCGGGTCCACATCTTCTGACCAGGGTATCGAATCGGTGTGCAAGACGTGACATCGGAACCGCGACGCAAGTCGAGCTAACTCTGGAATACGAGATATAACTCAGAGTTACGCGTAAATGCTAGTTACAAATCGCGAGTCGCCAGAATTTGACCAGGAAGATCGCGGAAGACTATAGAATGGTACGGGTTGGGATACAGGTCTTACAACTCTCCCCTCCTAATAAAAATTTTATCATCAAAATTTAAATCATAATACTACCAATACAGGGCTCACCAAGGGAGGAAAATTCTATCAGAACACAACATATCAACATAATCATATACCTAAGAGATAGGGATAACGCCAACGAATCTCAGCCTCTTGCTCCCAAGATGCCTCCTTAGCATTATGATGACCTCACTGAAACTCGGATCTCAAATTAAAATGATCAAAACTGGAATACTATGCAGCCTCATAATCACAACGGTAGGGAGCTATATAAGAAAATCTCTAAGTTATTCAAACTCGAGGATCTAACCATTTTAAGTTCTCAACAATCATAGAGTGAAGGGTAGCTATCAGCAGATATGTGATGTTATGTTCAGGTATTCCCAAGTTATGCTCTGATACCATCTTCTGTCACACCCCAAACCCAGAAATCGGGCTCACAAAATTTTCGATCACCGAATCCGGTGCCGACAGCCTCCGTAGTACTACATTCTCGATTCCCAATGTGCATACGCCAGATTTCAATCCTGGGATCCTACAAGGAGGATTTTCCAACGTATGTTTGTCTCATAATAAGCATAACCACAAGTTTACCCAAATCACAAAAGCAACATCATCATCACATATCCACTAATATAAACATTTGAATACAGTGCTGAAAGGGAAATACATATATCGAAATCAAAGCTCTAGAAGACTGCTGCACACTCCATGCTCAATGCTGCTACAACCTAATGCCACCTACATGCATCTATCGTGCATAAGCTTATAGAGAGCTTAGAGGGTGGTGCAAGTGTGTGCACAAGATAAGTGTCAAGTATTCAATGAAGCCCATAAATCATACATCATCGGAATAAGTAGAAATACTGACAAGATCATGAATCATATAATATCAAAGTAAGTAGAAATATACTGGTAAGTCCATGAGTCATATAATATCAGGGTACGTAATGCAGATCATTATGAGACAAATATCATATACTGCGGATGCAATGCAATATGCAAATCCTGATAAGTCCGTCTAAGCCATATAAGTGCAAAAACGTAGCAATCCAAAATGCCATATGCCATGGATGACATGCAATATGCGATGTGAATGAATGAAAGATAATTTTAAGGCTTGAGACTAAAAATAAGACAGATCTAGGATCAGGTGGACCACATTACAGAAAATAGTGGGTTTTGAACGTTCACCATTAGAACCCTTGGGCTACAGGGTTTGGACCTATATGATATTTGTTTTCCCTTCTTAATCCAGGTCTTTAAGACCTTATGATTAGATGGGGTGGAAAATAAACTTGACGGTGGGCCCTGTGAATTGTTTAACAGTGAGAATTATTATCTCCACTACTATTTGTGATATGGTCTAAATGATCCTTCAATGTGACTCTTTTTGGGTATGTATGAGGCCCATCTTGATGTATTTGTGGCCCGTACATTGAGGTCCACCTTAATATATATAAGGCCCATCTTGATGTATTTGTGGCCCGTCCGTTAAGGCCTACCTTAATGTTATGAGGCCCATGTTATGCAGCCCATTGTGATCTATTCAAGACCCATGGGTTATGGCCCATTACAGTGTACATAAGGCTCATTGGTGCGGCCCATTGATGCCGCCCACTTGATGAATATAAGGCCCATGCGATATGGCCTATTTGATGTATTTAAGGCCCAATAGGATGTATTTAAGGTTCATTGCAATGTGTGATTCTACCATGGTTTGTGTAATGATGTTTATAACAGGTCTTGCCTTGGGAGCAATGATGGTTTGACATCCACATTATAAGGATAATGTTGGTTAAATGTCTACATTGTAATCCTCCTTAGGGCCCATTGATAAGCCCATAATTATTATGTGTAGGCCATCTAGGCCCATCATCATTGTAAGGATTGTTCATCACCTTCTAACATGCTTAGTATAATTCTATGACTCATGCTCATACGCATCATATGTATGCTTGATATGAGTTGTGACTGATCATAGCATATACCATTGGGTAGATTATTTATGAGACTCACTGATATGAGTTACCCACATGAGCGCGCGGTACGCTTAGGATTGTTGCATGATTTGACAGTGTGACTCATGCATCTCGCATATGTGTGACATGACCATTGTATGTCCTAACGACATTAGGGTCGTGGCCTCCACAGACATATCGTGGATGGTCGTATCGGATACTAAAAATACTTGGTTTTAGCACTGTGGGCACTTAGGATGTCCTTGGGTGAAAGTCCCATAACCTTTTTGGCACCATGAGATGCTCCAACGTCTAGACCGAGTGGATACACGAGTGCCCAAGTGTCGAATACCAGTAGGCCATGTATCCCACTGTGTCATGGTCAGTTGGAAGGGGGTGTGGCCTTATCCTCCCAAGTGAGGGGGTTATAAGCTAGGCTAAGTTTGACCATCTCGTAAATGGGTCCACTATCGACGAGCCAGGTAGGTATTGACAAACTACTAGTCAGGTGGATAGTGTGGTCTCTTTCACTCACTGGGCTATATGGCTAGGGAGGCAGCAGTCAGTGTGGAGTGTACTAGACCCCTGTGATATCCCAAAGAGGAACTGTACTGATATATGTACTTGATGAGGACTGGCATACTTGTATTGCATCTCGCATATGACATTTGGTTACGTAACCCTCACATCACATGGCCTTGGTATGGTCGATAGCATTCATGTCTCACATCGCATGGCCTTGGTATGGTCGATAACATTCATGTCTAGCATCGCATGGCCTTGGTATGGCCGATTGCATTTATGTCTTGCATCGCATAGCCTTGGTACAGCTGATAGTATTCATAGACTTACCCGCATATTTTTGCATTACTCTGATATTGTATACTTGGCACTTGACTTCCGCACACACTTACACCACCCTCTAAGCTTTTGTAAGCTTATGCACGATCGTTACGAGTAGGTGTCGTTGGATCGCAGCAGCGCTAAGGCATGAGCACATATCAGACTATTTTAGAGCCTTTTGATCACCCTGTATTTCCCTTTTTACATTATACTTAAAGTTTTTAATATAGTGGATATGTGGTGATGTTGTTTTGTAACTTGGTTCTGCTTGTGGTTATACTCCATTACAAAAAAAATCATACTGAAAATCCTCCTTGTAGGATCCCAGGATCGGAATCTGGCATATAAGTGCCGGGAGCCGAGAATGGGGCACTACGGAGGCTGTCGGTGCCGGATTTGGCGATCGAGAATTTTGTGAGCCCGTTTTTCGAGTTTGGGGCATAACAGAGTTGGTATCAGAGCATAACTTGGGAATACCTGAGATCACATCACATATCTATTATGAACTTAGAATGAATAGGTTCTGAGTCTGAATAACTTGGTGATTTTTCGATATAGACCCTTAACGTTTATGCCTTCAAGAATTCTCAAGGCTAATAGGCCCTTGTTCCTCCCTGTAGGACATACCACCTAAGAGAGCAACCCAAGTGACTCCCACTCCCCTGTGTGAGCCTGGTGCAGCCCCATCAGTACCCATGACCGCAAATTAGCTTTAGGAGACGCTGTAGACGATGACCACTATCTTTCAAGGGTAGGGCGAGCGACCCGTTGTTATGCCAGCCCAGGCAGAGCAGGAGCTCGTGAGCACGCTTTTCAGAGACTTCCGATGGCACGATCCCTCGCGCTTCTAGGGCATGCCAGACCCTACTGCAGCAGAGATATAGCGCTCTGAGTTGGAGAAGATTTTTGACACTAAGATGTACAACCCAGCAGCGGGTTCCGTTAGTTGTATTTCTTCTTAAAGGTGAGGCTCAACACTGGTGGGCATCAGTCACCTGAGCAGTAGCAGCCGATTTTGAGTGGACCTGGGAGGACTTTGTAAACTGGTTCGACCAAAAATTCTTTCCTGAGCACGTTCGACAATAGCACCCATTAGAGTTTGAGACCTGGGAGGACTGTGTCCCAGTATGAGGCATGTTTCATCGCACTATCAAGATTCATGACGTACCTTATTGATGATGAGGGGCGGAAGGCCCGCCATTTTAAGAACGGCTTGCGTCCTGCCCTCAAGAGCCGTGTGGTCGGACATATGCTTCCGACATTTGAGCAGATTGTGGAGAGGGCCTAGATCTACAAGGCAGATTAGGTGAGTTTACAGAGGACCCGTGATTAGAGAGGAGACCAGAAGAGGAAGGTGCCCTCTGGTAGCTCCCATCAGGAGCACCATCGTCTACAACAGCGACGCACGACCAGCCCAGTATTTCGAGCACTAGTGGCACACCCAGCACCACCTTCGGGACCATTTTCAGGTACTTGATTTGGGTGCAGTAAGACAGGACATTGCAGGCACTAGTGTCCCTATCCACAGTAGCAGCAATCAAGGGTACCGTATCAGCCTCCGTGACAGCCCCCAAGCAGCAGCAGTGACCGTAGCATTAGCCTCCTGTACCTCCCCCGTAACAACAGAGGCAGCAGATCAGGCTGTCACAGCGGCAGCATCAGTACTAGGGACTTCAGAGGGAACCTGCACCTCCCCAGCAGGCCCAGTGCAGATTTTATGCTGCCAAGTAGGACCCTCAGTCATCAGGAGGGGTCGTCGAGGGTACTCTCCCTGTTTCTGCATGCATTGCACGTGTATTATTTGATTCTGGTGCATCACATTCCTTCTTATCTGAAGATTTCTGTCAATCGACCGATTTCACGATGGAGTCTACCCGTGAAGATTTGTCAGTGTCGACACCTTTAGGAAAGACTACAGTGATAGACCGATTTTACGCATCTTGTCCCGTTCCGATTAGGGATATCTTTTTGCCTACGGATCTGTTCATATTACTGATGTCTGAGTTTGATGTCATCCTGGGCATGGATTGGCTCACCGAGTACCACACCATATTAAACTACTCCGCGAGGACAGTCACGTTCTGTATACCCGGTATGCTAGAGTTCCAGTTTGTTGCCGAGCCTAGAGGAGTGCAACTTTCCTACCTATTGTCGTGTGCCATCGAGGAGTCAGCTTCTTTGAGTATCGGCCAACTGCCAGTCGTTTATTCTTTTCCTGATGTGTTCTAGGAGATTCCAGGGTTGCCACCTCATTGGTACACTAAGTTCTAGATTGATCTCGTGCCCGGTACTACACCTATTTCAAAGGCCCCGTATCGTATAGCACCGTTGGAGTTACAGGAACTACAGAAGCAGTTGGATGAGTTGCGCGAGCAAAGCTTTATCCGTCTGAGTAGTTCACCGTGGGGAGCGCCAGTACTCTTCGTGAAGAAGAAGGCGTAGATTACCGTGAGCTCAATAAGGTCACGATCAAGAACAAGTACCCGCTTCTGAGGATCGATGATTTATTTGATCAGCTGCAGGAGGTGCAGTTCTTTTCGAAGATAGACTTGCAATCTGGTTATCATCAGGTTCGGGTCTAAGATGAGGATATCCCGAAGACAGCCTTCAAGATGCGCTATAGTCATTTTAAGTTTCAGGTCATGTCCTTCGTACTGACCAATGTGCCCGTAATATTCATGCAGTGGATGAACGAGGTCTTTCGTCCGTACCTTAACCAGTTTGTTCTGGTGTTCATCGACGACATTCTGATATATTCGAGGACTCGTGAGGAGCATAAGCGGTATCTGGAGATTTCTTTACAAACCTTCCGTGCACACCAGCTTTACGCGAAGCTGGAGAAGTAGGAGTTCTGGCAGGAGGAGGTGAAGTTCCTTGGTCATGTGGTGACGAGGCAGGGCGTCACAGTGGACCCCTCAAAGATCTATGTCATGCGTCAATGGGACTAGCCCACAAACGCGTCTGAGATCCACAGTTTCCTTAGTTTGGCAGACTACTACCGACGTTTCATTGAGGGATTCTCAAGTATTGCAGCCCCATTGACCAAGTTGACCCGGAAGGGTGTCAAGTTTGTTTGGAGCGACGCTTGTAAGTAGGCATTTATGGAACTGAAGGACCACCTCATGTCGGCTCCTGTCCTCACTCTTCCCTCTGGGAGTGATGGATTTGTGGTATTTACCGATGTCTCGCAAGTTGGCTTGGGTGTTGTCCTGATGCAGCACAGGAAGCTAGTGGCTTATGCGTTTAGCTAGCTCAAGGTTCATGAGCTGAACTACCCCACGCATGATTTGGAGCTGGCAGCAGTTGTCTTCGCACTGAAGGTGTGGAGGCACTATCGCTATGGGGTGAGGTTCGATCCCTTCTCTGACAACAAGAGCTTGAAGTATTTGTTCTCTTAGTCCGAGCTGAACATGAGGCAGAGGTGTTGGATGGAGCTCCTGAAGGACTATGATTTTGATCTTTAATACCACCGGGGGAAGGTGAACGTGGTGGCGGATGCCCTCAGCTATCAGCCACGAGGCCTGGTGGCGCAAATGATGATTCAGGAGTGGAGGATGGTTGAGGATGTGTCAGCTTTTGACTTCGAGATCAGCTTGCAGTCTTCTATCATGCAGTTATCGAGCCTGTTGATTCAACCCTCTCTTGTCACAAGGGTGATCGAGGCTCAGTAGGCAGATGAATCTGTGCAGAGTTATCTGGCAGAGGCAGCATCTGAGAGTCAGTCAGATTGGCAGATTAGTTCTGATAGTGGACTTCACTTCAGAGGCCGATTATGTGTCCCGGATATTCCTGAGTTGCCCAGAGATCTTATGACCGAGGCACATCGATCATGGTTCTCTATCCACCCTAGCTAAATGAAGATGTACCATGATATATGGGGACAGTATTTTTGGGCGGAGGTGAAGCGTGAGATCGCCAGTGACCGAGTGTGACACATGCTGAAAATACCCTGGTTTGTCAATTAGTGTGAGTGTTTTGTAATGACCCTGGAAATTTTGTGCTAATCTTTCCTTAAGTAGTTGTTTTTGGGGTAATTAGCGCTATACTCGATTGCTTGTGAAATTTGCATCAAACACTTTAAATTGGATCTGCATGACTCAAGACCTGTAGAATAGTTAGCGCTATGTTACTCTAAAATCTGGGATCCATCGCTAAATCCAGTTGTTCTGGAAAATTTTTGAAAGATCTAGATCGGACTTGGACCGCGCGTCGAAAGTCCGATAGCGATGATCTTAGGCTGTTGCGGTCACCATGTTGGGCTTGACCATCACCTCAGAAATCAAGTCCATGTGATGTTCTAGGTGGATTTGATTGAGTCCGGAGTGAAGAGTATGAGAACGGTTGGAAATTTAATAAGATTTTATGAAATCTGAGTCGTGTCGCTTACGCGACAATTTTAAAAAATCTGACCATTGAATTCTGACCTAATTTCACCCTCTGATCAAGGAAGGTGGCCCAGGCACGTCCTTATGCTTGTGGACCTGATCGAGATTCTGTGACCGTTGAATTGAGTATGGTCCACCATGGCTGATCTAAAGATTCGGTCGGTACGAAAACTCAGCTTGACCTAGATCCATGGTCAGTGAGCTTAAGTCCGACCTTTCGTGGTAATAGGCCCACCGGAAGTGCTTCGTTGGATCGCGAGAGGCCGGTTTTGGTTATACCCTAAGTATACCTTGGCCCTAGGGTTATTTTCATCAATATTAGGCCTATTTATAGTCCTTAAAACCCTAGCTCTCTTTTCCATACGAATTTTCTAACCCTACCTAAGAAAGTGAAAGGAAAAGAGAGAGAAAATGAGAGAGAAGTTGGTGAATCATCTTAGATTCTTTCCTGTTCTTTTTCATCCTTTAACCTTCACTTTGAATCATTATTCTGGTGATTCTGAGTTCATCTTTGGATAAGTTAACCTAACCATAATCTGTGTTAGAGCTTAGAATAGTATTTGTGTGGTTGTAGCTCATTCCTATTCTTGTCTTAGGTTATCCTGTCGCCGTTGACGAAGACATATCGTCTGAAATCAGTTCGGTGTTCTTTTCTGGATTAAGGTGCGGACTTTACTCGTATACGTTATGGTTTTCAAGGCTTTCAATGCCAGTGAATGATTTATTCTTACTATGGATGAGATTTCACAACCCAAATGTTATGTTTATTTTGCGTTCCTGATATGTATATGTTATATTGAGATTTGTGTATTCTATGTGTATGTATAAAGTACCGTATGCGTATAAAATATGAACATGTGATTGCCATGATTATTTGTCGTGTATGTATGCTAGATGTATGTGTGACAACTCCTTGGCAAAAGGAATTGTCCAAATGCGTGTATTTCAACATACGTCATGTATGTTGTGTTATGTAGTCTAAGTGTTTGTAGAAATGTCTGAATGATCTAAAGTGCGATATATCAGCCTAGTATGGGTGTTGAGAAGCGATTCTCAACTCTCCCACTAGTGTGTATGATTTCCTTCATGTAAGTTACATTCCTTGTTGTTTAAATTCAAGCATTACTTATGCTTACATTTATGTTAAGTTGATATTCTTCAAATGCTTGAGTACCACGTGATTTGAGTTGTTGCTCCATTACTGTTCTACATTCAATACGAATATCTGTTATAGTGTAATGTGTGTGGGACTATGCATTAGTCCAGGAAATCGGTAATCGGTCTTAAGATCGTGGCTGAGGTTGCTTTCGCCACGTAGGACATATTAGACGAACCCGAGTCGTATTAGAGTTGTCGGCAGTGGTTTGGCCACGCGGAGTGTTTGTGCACTCTATGTCGTTTAACTCAATGTGCACTCGTGCTAGTCGAGTTCGTCAAGTAACCCGATTGTCTGATGTATGTTCACCATGTATGGACGCTACTGTTTGAATATAGGGTACCGAACTTACCAATGAAATCCTATTAACCATGGTACCTTGATCTGCTAAGACTCATGAGCCGGACATGGTGGTATGGGACACCGTGGTCTAGCTATCGGCCTACGCTGGGGTGACGAGCCTCCCCGTAGTGACCAGTGAGCAACCAAACTCGTGAGCCGATTATGGTGGTATGGGACACTATATTCGTGCTGTCGGCCTACATTGATTGGTGACGAGCCCTTTGTAGTGACCTCGAGCATACCTGGATACCACATTGAGGTGACGAGCCTTAGTGTAGTAACGATGGTATGATAGGCGTGCATTGATTAGTGACGAGCCCTTTGCTACGACCTACAACCATATGATCGTATGAGATGTCTAGGACTAACGACCCTAGAATGGATCACTATTTGGATGGTGATATGAGGAAGGTACCTTAGCTTCCCAATCCTACTGTATGAAAAGGACTAATAACAACTTGGTAATCATGTTCATGCACCGCATTTGCATGTACTTTGTAGACATGGCGCACTTTGTGGCGATGTCATGCGTAACGTAAGATAAAGACGTTGAGGGTGTACGCGTGAGGGCACACATCATTCTGCATACATCCTTGCATTAACAAGAGTACTTAGGACCTGTTTAATTGTTCTGCTTTATCATTACTGCTTGATTGAACTGATAACATGTTAACCTTTGCTTTATTGTTCCACGGAGTTGATCACTCACTCCCACGTTCTGGGGCGGTGTTAAACACCCACCAGACTCTGTCTTAGCTGTTAATGTTGCAGATGTGGATGCGACTTCTGAGGCAAAGCGGGAGATGGATGATGATGAGGCTGCTTTCTCTTTTATGCAGTTTTCAGACGGGTTCTAGTGATCCTCGTTCTGATGCGCGGGATGCTGGGATTTCTTTTGGAGAATTAAATGATGTAATTTGATACTTTTAATTTTGATAGCAACACTTACATTACGACCTGGTATGTGTATGTATTTCAGGGATTCGCACATGTACACACATATATTTCTTTAAGTCTTTCGCTTGCTTTCTTCACTTATCCCTGAATTATATCTGCACTTTGGCTTAATCTATTCCATGTTTTATGCACTAATACAGACAACATACATCCATCATTGAATATGTTGCATAAGTGATGTTTTGGAACTTGGGAGCTGAGTTATGCTCGACCCCCGAATTTCAGGGCATTACATGTTTAGTCAGCAAGACAAAGAAGCTCCATGGAAAGATCAATCAACTGTCTGCCTCAACCGGATGTGTGCTCAAACTCACCACAGGTAAATCTAAGCCTCGCATCCCATGTCCCAAAATACCTGGTACTTAAAACCCTTAAAAATTACCATAGGGTTTTTGAGTTAGAAAACGTTTCAAAATATCAGAAAATCTCTAAGTTTTCTTCCTCTATCGATTTATCAATATAATTGACAAATGTTGTCAATGTCCTCGATGATCAATCGATACCATCAAAATGAGGACCAAAGATGTCCAACAACCACATATTCATCTAGACGGAATTGTCGATATATCGATACCCCTATCGAGATCATCGATATTTGAAACTCGAGTCTATCGAAGTTGACTCGATAAAATCGACAGCAGAGTGTATGTGTCCCTATTTTTTATAAGAAAATCATATAGACCTTCGATATATCGAAACACTCCTCGATATCCTCGGAATTCAAAAACAGATGATATCGGAAGGCCTTCGATGATATCGATCTCAGACACAGTTTTCCCAGCAACAATTTTCAAGTGATTTTTATCTAGGATCGAGGGTCACTCGATAGAATCGATATTCAAATATCAATGATATCGAGGCTGGATCGATGGCATCGAGAAAGGACATAAACTGTCCAGCAAGCTCACTGATAAAATCTTTGGATTTATCGATGCATCGACACGACCTTCGATATCATCAACATTCAAATTCTGATAATATCGAATGTACCTCGATCATATCCTTGACCTGAAAAATTTCAAAGGCTTTGTCTCTCTCATTTTCAAATGTCGAGGAATCAAACCTCGTGTCGATGAAATCGGAGTTCAAAATCCAATGACATCGACGAATGTTTCGATCCCCTCGACCAGCTGGCAAAAGGTTTCAAAAGCGTATGACATTTGAGTTCGTGCCATCGAGCGGCTAGTCGATGCAATCGAGAGTATACGCTCGATGATATAATATCGAACTCTATCATAAATGTGACTATTTTATATCCGTTGGAACTTTTTGCCTATATATAGAGAGCTTGTCTTTTGTTGCTGGTAGAGAAAGAAGAGAGTGCTTTTGAGTGTTTAACCTTAGATCATATACCCAAAGCCCTTTCTCTTAGGGAAGTTCATCCTCCAATCTACCCTCATCATTGATATTCAATAAAGTGGATTGGGGAATGAACTTTCGCATTCAAGGATCCTCCAGCTACCACCTTAATGGCCACTCATTAAGCTGGGATGCCTTGAATACATAGATGATTGGAATCTCTCTATCTCTTTAATAGGAAAACATTTGAGAGTAGGATTCCATCATAACCTTGACCCAACCCATCACCATGCATTGGTATATCTTTTGTGTTGCGTTCAAGGAAGCAGAAGACTCTTCATCAACAAAGGAGATCTTCATCAACGAGCTAAAAGGGACTCATTTGCTTATCTATAAGTTATCAGAGTCCAGAGGACCCTTGTGATCATTCCTTTATAGGATTGGGTCTAAGGTGTTTCTTACCCCTTGCAAATCCTCTAGGAGGCCTCTGGTGGGAGTGTACGTGGTGGGTGCATTGTGTTGACCCTTACTCTATGGAGAGCATAAACAGTTAGGGTCTTATGGAAGATCCTTGGCCAGTGTGCCTAAAAGTGGGTGCGTTGTGTTGACCCTTGCTCGTGAGAGCATAAATATCAGCCTAGGTGTAGGTTGTAAAGGTTAAAGGTGAACCTGATTTAAAACCTTAGGTTTGGGGTGAACCATGTGAAACCTCCTTAGTGAAATCTGGTACACTCAAGGGTTGAGTGCGTTACCGGGAGTGGAGTAAACAAGTAGTCGAACCACTATAAAAATGACTATGTTTGAGATTATTATTGTCTTTCATTTGTTTATGTGATTTCCTTAAATACATTCATATCTGATTATCTGCGATCACACTTCACACACACGCACAGTCATATCCATCAAAAACTAGTTTGCATATTATTCATCTCTCAAATATTTTGTGATTGGATCCTCTACCGAGCTTGGAAGCTAGTAGAGTTACTCTTGAGTAATCCTAAAATATGCTTGTTGTTAGGATTAAAGTGATAGGATTTTAAATTATCATAAATTTATTAAAAAGTCCTATTCACCCCCCTCTAGGACATATTGGCATATTCCTACTCAACTAAAGCGGTCTTTACCACAATTTCACATGCCAACATGTCAAGGCCAATCATCAGAGACCCCCTTGTCCATTGCAGCTGTTGAGTGTCCTGATGTGGAAGTGGGAGTACATGTCGACAGATTTCATTATGGCCTTGCCAAGGACTCATGACGCCATCTGGGTTGTTGTGGACTGTCTGACGAAGTTGGCACATTTTCTTGCGATGCGTGAGATTTAGTCGATGGACCAGCTTGCGAGGTTATTCATCGATGAGTTTTGAGACTGCACGGCGTTCCAGTCTCGATTGTTTCTGACCGAGACCCAAGGTTTAATTCGCAGTTTTGGGTGAGCTTTCAGAGAACGATGGGGACTGATTTGCAGCTCAGCACCGCGTACCATCCACAGACCGATGGGCAGACTGAGAGGGTTAACCAGATCCTTGAGGATATGTTTCAGGCTTGCGTGATCAATTTCTCGAGTAGCTAGGACGAGCACCTAAGATTGGCTGAGTTCGCGTACAACAACAGCTATCAGGTAACCATTGGCATGGCTCCTTTTGAGGTATATATGACAGACCGTGCAGATCTCTGAGTTGTTGGACTGAGGTTGGAGAGTGACGTCTCCTAGGTCTTGAGCTTGTGTAGTAGACATCAGAGGCTATCGACATTATCAGTCAGAGGATGCGCACAGCTCAGAGCCGGTAGAAGAATTTTGCTAATCGTCGACATTGTCCCTTGGAGTTTACTGTTGGGGACCATGTGTATCTCAAGGTCTCACCCATGAAAGGTGTGGTTCATTTTGGAGTGAAGGGCAAGCTTGCCCCGAGATTCATACAACCTTTCGAGATCACCAGGTGCGTTGGTGCAGTGGCCTATCGGCTTACCTTGCCACCTTAGTTATCTAGCGTCTACAATATTTTTCATGTCTCTATGTTGAGAAAGTGTGGGTCAAACATCGTTCCTGTTATTGATTGGCAGCCGTTGGAGGTTCGTGAGGACACTTTATACATTGAGCAGCCAATTCGTATCCTTGATCGGAAGGAGTAGGTCCTCCGAACCAAGGTCATTCCCTTGGTGAAGATGCAAAGGGGCCATCATAGTGTAGATGAGGCATCTTGGGAGTGGGAGGCGGAGATTTGAGAGTGTTATCCCCATCTTTTTTATGCTTGATTGTATGTTGTATTGTGTTTTGATCATATACGATGTTATGCTTTCTATTCCTTTATGAGTTATGTTTAGTTGCGATGGTAGTATAAATTTTAAGGATGAAATTTTTATTAGGTAGGGAGAGCTATAAGGCATGTATCCTAGTCCGTACTATTCTTTAAACTCCCATGATCCTTCTCGACGAATTTCGGCAATCTGTGACCTATAATTGATGTTTGCGTGCGATCATAAGCCGAGTCCTACATACCGAAGTCGGCTTGACCTGAAACTTTTATCTTAACGACGAACCATCATCACGGTTTCAACGCCACGTCTCGTGCGCCAATCCGACGCTTAGATCATAAGATGTGGACCATGCATTATAATAGTTGTGGACTGCATATTATGAGACTCACCTATCCCATGTGGCACCAATCCCTAGGTAATCATGAGGGTGATGACATCACCCTAGCAATAGCCACCCTACCCTAGCTATAGCCACCCTACCTTAGCTATAACCACCCTACTCCAAGCCCTTCTTACAAGCACTTATTGCTAGCCACCCTACCCCTAGCCCTTCTTACAAGCACTTATTGCTAGCCACCCATACCTCTCTTACAAGTCATCATTGCCTACCTAAGCTACTCTCTCTCTTATTTCTCCCTTCTTTTCCAAGCAACCCAAAAATACCAAAATTTCCAACGTCCAAGCTCTCCCAACCTCCATGAGAAGATTTTTTGTGTAGCCCACTTCCTAACCCCCTCATCTCCCATCTCAACCATCAAAACTCCATCATCTTCCATTGGTATCGAAGCTAAGGAGCAAAGGAAACCAAGAGAGCAAGGAGAAGATGGTGGGTGCTTCTATAGGTCTAGATTTCATTTTTTTATGAAAGGCCAAATGAGGCCTACTGATTGATGGTATGGATCTCACTTTGGACCATAGGTGTGGCCGATGGGTCACCTTGATTCTCATGATCATTCCATGATGGGGCCATTCTCCATGGACCCCATCATGATGTTTATTTTCTTTACATGATTAGAGGTCATCTAGACCTTCCATTTTGATGGAGAAGGAACCTCCACTATTGATTTTTGATTTGGTGGCCCCACATGTATTGGGACCCACTTGATGTATGATTGATTGCAAGGGAGGGCTCATAGTGGCGAAGCCTTCCATCACACGTGTCTATTTCTCTCTCTCTCTTTCATATTTTTTTGGTGTGATGATGTGGTCGTGTGGCCCACTCGGATGAACCCCCATCTTGATGTATGTACTACCCATGCCATCTAACCTTTTTAGTGGGCCACGTCTATAGGTGGGGCCCACCTTAAATGTATGTGTTTAGCCTAAATCGTCCAGCATCCAGGGACGCTGGACGTGAACTGGAAACAAAAATATTAGCTTGGTTCAACAAGCTTTGGGGAGGGCCACTTGTGTAGGCCCCACCTTAATGTATGAACCCAATCCACTCCATCCATTCCATTCCCTAGCTCATTTTAGATGTTGAGTTGAAAAATGAACCCAATCCGATTTTATGGTAGGCCATAACATGGAAAATAGTGAGTTTTACCGTTAAAATCCGCTACGGCCCACTCTGATGTTTCTCCACCCTAAAACATACTGAATATTGGGCTTGTTTGGTCGGTCTTGAACCATGGAATGCAATGGCTAGAGTGGATTCACCGGATGAGGGCCCCACGTATGAAAAACCCCAGAAATTTATTTTTTTCAAAAAAAGCAAATAGCAACAGGCGCTGCTGCTGCTGATAGAGGACGTGTAGCAGCGTCCTGCGCTGCTGCATGGGCAGAAGGGCAGGGACCACGGTCCCAGCCATGGGCCCCACTATGATGTGTGTAGAACATCCACGCCATGCATTTGGTGGCCCCACTCCTGGCTGTGGGCCACCCCAAAAATCAGCTATATACTAAGCTTAGGTGGCCCACATCACTGGAAACAGTGGGATTGAACCGTCTGCCATTGAAATCCTTTTGGATTCACAGAAGTTTTGGATCATTATGAAATAGTTTTTCCTCTTCAATCTGGGTCTATGTGACCTTACCAACAGATTGGATATCAGATAAACGTTATGGTGGGCACCATGTGGGACCCACTGATGTATGTATTGAAATCCACACCTTCCATCAGTGTGGGCCCCACCATGAGTCATGTACTTATCTATGTTGTCCATCCCTATGGGACCCACCATGATACATGTGTTGCTTCCAAACCGTCCAACCATTTTGAAAGATAATTTTAAGGCTTGAGACTAAAAATAAGACAGATCTAGGATCAGGTGGACCACATTATAGAAAATAGTGGGTTTTGAACGTCCACCATTAGAACCCTTGGGCTACAGGGTTTGGACCTATATGATATTTGTTTTCCCTTCTTAATCCAGGTCTTTAAGACCTTATGATTAGATGGGGTGGAAAATAAACTTGACGGTGGGCCTTGTGAATTGTTTAACAATGAGAATTATTATCTCCACTACTATTTGTGATATGGTCCAAATGATCCTTCAATGTGACTCTTTTTGGGTATGTATGAGGCCCATCTTGATGTATTTGTGGCCCGTCCATTAAGGCCCACCTTGATATATGTAAGGCCCATCTTGATGTATTTGTGGCCCGTCCGTTGAGGCCTACCTTAATGTATATGAGGCCCATTGTGATGTATTCAAGACCCATGGGTTATGGCCCATTGCAATGTACATAAGGCCCATTAGTGAGGCCCATTGATGTGGCCCACTTGATGAATATAAGGCCCATGTGATATGGCCCATTTGATGTATTTAAGGCCCAATAGGTTGTATTTAAGGTCCATTGCAATGTGTGATTCCACCATGGTTTGTGTAATGATATTTATTATAGGTCGTAGCAATGATGGTTTGACGTCCACATTGTAAGGATAATGTTGGTTAAATGTCCACATTGTAATCCTCCTTAGGTCCCATTGATAAGCCCATACTTGTTACGTGTAGGCCGTCTAGGCCCATCATCATTGTAAGGATAGTTCATCACCTTATAACATGCTTAATATAATTCTATGACTCATGCTCATACGCATCATATGTATGCTTGATATGAGTAATGACTAATCATAGCATATGCCAATGGGCAGATTATTTATGGGACTCACTGATACGAGTTACCCACATGACTGCGCGGTACGCGCAGGATTGCTACATGATTTGACGTTGTAACTCATGCATCTCGCATATATGTGACATGACCATTGTATGCCCTAACGAAATCAGGGTCGTGGCCTTCATAGGCACATTGTGGATGGCTGTATCGGATACCAAAAATACTTGGTTCTAGCACTGTGGGCACTTAGGATGTCCTTGGGTGAAAGTTCCAGAACCTTTTTAGTACCAGGAGATGCTCAAACGTCTATACCGAGTGGATACACGAGCGCCCGAGTGCCGAATACCAATAGGCCACATCTCCCACTATGTCGTGGTCAGTTGGAAGGGGGTGTGGCCTTATCCGCCTGAGTGAGGGGGTTATAAGCTAAGCTGAGTTTGACCAGCTCACAAATGGGTCCACTATCGATGACCCAAGTAGGTATTGGCATACTACTATTCAGGCAGATATTGTGGTCTCTTTCACTCGCTGGGTTGTGCGTCTAGGGAGGCGACAATCAGTGTGGAGTGTACTAGACCCCGGTGATATCTCAGAGAGGAACTGTACTGATATATGTACTTGATGAGGACTAGCATGCTTGTATTACATCTCGCATATGACATTTGGCTACGTAGGCTTCGCATCGCATGGCCTTGGTATGGCCGATAACATTCATGTCTTGCATCACATAGACTTGGTACAGCTGATGGTATTCATGGACTTACCCGCATATTTCTGCATTACTCTGATATTGTATAATTAGCACTCGCCTTGCGCACACACTTACAGCACCCTCTAAGCTTTTGTAAGCTTATACATGACCATTACGTGCAGGTGTCGTTGGATCGGAGCAACGCTGAGGCAGGAGCGTGTATCAGACTATTTTGAAGCCTTTTGATCACCCTATATTTCCCTTTCTGTATTGTACTTAAAGTTTTTGATATAGTGGATATATGGTGATGTTGTTTTGTGACTTGGTCATGCTTGTCATTATGCTCCATTACAAAAAAAAAATCATACTGAAAATCCTCCTTGCAGGATCCCAGGATCGAAATCTAGCATATAAGTGCCGGGAGCCGAGAATGGGGTACTACGGAGGCTGTCGGCGTCGGATTTGGTGATCAGAAATTTTGTGAGCTCGTTTTCCGAGTTTGGGACGTGACAGTGGACCCCATGGATGTGGGCCCCCAAGAATTTCCATATCAAAGAAACTTTTGGTGCAATATTGGTTCTAGGCCATTTTCAAGTCAGATTCATGATCACGTGTGGCTTACATCTGGTGAAAGAAAATAGCCACCTGGTAGCTCTATGTATGCTCTTTACAAATTTTAAGGCATGCCTCATTAGTTAAGTATATACGATTTGTGGTGATGGCCCAAACATTGGTACTTGAAGAAAATGTGCAAGAAACACAATTCAGAATTAGTTTTGGCCCAAGTTTGAGTATGTCCCATGATCACGAGGGACCTTTCAGCATCTCGTCAAGTGCCCTTGGTATTCTTATATATGTACTTTAAAAAAATATAAGATGGGACCAACTGGTGGTTATATACATAGAATATTTGGTGTAGGACCAAACATATGTATTTTACTTTTCTACACTTCCATGCCTGGCCCCATTCCCCCCCCCCCCCTCGCCCGATCATGTGGGATCCTCTTTGGCCCAAGTAAAATATTATTTCTCTATTCATTAGTATAGGTTAAAGGTTCCAAGTAGTGGCCTACTCATATTTCTGCATGAGGTCCACCACTACAAAGGCCCAACGTTGGTACAAAACACAAAAATAATCTAACAGTTTTCAGCAATGGGGTCTATCACAACTTAGGGCCCACTTTCCAAACACTTGGAGATCATTCCTAACAAAAAGGTGTAGGACATCCTAGCTCACTTATATAAGGATTAAACATCCCCCAAAGTGGGACCCTTAACTACAGATCATGGGACCCACCACAAGGTGATAAAGAGGCCTACATGCAATACAGTTAAGTACTTAGAAAAATTTCAGTAAATAAAAAAAGTACAAATGAAAGGAAATAGATTGAATGTCAAGTGGGGTCCACACGCTGCAATGCATAGATAAGAGACACACATCAATACACATGCTTGTCCAGATTGAATGAACTAATAAATTACATAAATCAAAAGTGGTCCCACTACCAAGTGGGTCCACAATAAAAGGATGTATGTTGTGGACAACATACATACAACGTACAAGTAGCACATGAAATATCTTTATCTAATCTCTATAATTAGATTTTCTATTGGGAAATCTGAGCCAATGGACGGTTTGGGAATACATCATTGAGGCTGTATATAGGTTTCCAACCATACAGAGCATTGGGTCCATCTGGACCACACATAACAATTCAAGGTTTATCCTTATAGAAGTATCTGTCGATCCAGAATTTCCTAAATTCTATCATGAAAGAATCTGACCCTAAGGACCATACATATGACTATTAAATATCTTAAGTATGGTAAGAAAAAATATCAAATACATCTGACTATTGGAATCATGGATTTGGCCCACACAATATGTAATCACAACAAGCTATCAGATACATTTTTGTACAAGGCTAAGATAATATATCATTTTATTGGGTTTAATAAAGGGACCAAACATGGGTCATATTTTGGTAAATCGGAACCCTTTTTATGCTGTTGTACAGCAACCAAGTAAAGTTAATGCCATGGATGATTGGACCGTTATATGGCAACATTTGGCCTAGAGTTAGCTCATATTGTGCTTCATATTATTACCAAGTTTCAACTCCGATCTTAGCATGGTTGATTTTATACGATTTTTACAAGTTTCTATCCAGATACAAAAACTGGATTACATGTGAAGGGTGTGGATATAATGTTCATCATGGTGGACCTGATTAATGTGGGCCACCTTACTGACCGCCATGGCCAGTAATATATGCACCCATGGGGTTCTACACCAATGGTCCCCACATGCATCAAGAAAATATAAAAATGAAAAAAGAGGAGGATGAGGAGGATGGAAGGAGGGGGTATAGACTCACCTCAAATGGGTGGATGACTAAATGATGATGTATGGTCCACTCCCTCTAGGTTTGATGGTGGGCCACACCTTTGCCCCACTCTCTCTCACTCTCTCTTAAAATTTCAGAATTTTCTATGTGTAGCAAAAGTATGAGTGTGACAGAGCTCCTACTCTTATATAAAGAATTGGGGGTTGAGGTAGCAAGATGATGTGGCAACTTTATGGGATATTATTGGTGCTAAAAGTGAGGTAGAAGGTGATGTATGTTATAGGTAGTGGATGGATGAGGTGGATGGTGCTAAGCATGCATTGGTTGAGGTGGAAGAAATCTGAACATATATTGGCTAATGGATGGATAAGGGTTGTGGATTTTAAATGATGCATGGTGGATGATAAAGTTGAATGCTACAATTGGTTGTTTGAAGTGATGTGGCACAAATCAAGACATGCATTGGATGCATGTATAGGATGAGGTGGACATGGGTCATGATTAGTTTCAAAGGCATGGGGAGAGGTTTAATGATATATTTTTGGGTAGAATCCAATTTTATCTTATAGTACATTGTCTTATATGTGCTAACTCCTTATTTGTCATGTAGTGATTGTCCTATCTTGTGATAATTTCTATGTTCTAAAAAGTGGGCTTTAAGCCCACATGGGCTCAAGTATAATGGGTCTAATGTAATAAAGGTTGCTTGTGTTATAGGATAAATAATTTTGGGACATGGATTCGAAGGGCCGTATCTCATTAACGGAGCATTGGATTGACACACGGTTTTCACCATTGTGACCACAACGACAACGTGGTCCACATGATAGAAGTCTCAAGGTCATTTAGAATAAATCACTTGGGTGGGCTTGTTGAGTGCACTGGGGTGTAGTGTGTGGTCTATCAACGATGCGGTTGGGACACGTGTGTGTTCACAACCCCAAGTGTATGGTCGCGATGCAGTAATAATCTCGGCGAGACTGAGGTTGAATCCATAGGGACTAATCTCGTGAGTAATTCTGAAAGCAACTAGAAGTAGAACTAGAAGAAGATGTGAATCTAAACCAGAAATTAAAGAGAGTAATTGTGAGAGATTTAATGAAGAACTTAAGGAATTAAAGGTAGGAACTAGGGTTTCCAAGGATCCACATGTAATGATTTGGGAGATCTATGTTTGATTCAAGGACACAACTGGAATCGGAGTCCTATCTTATGTAGTTGGAAGATATCTCAATAAAAATAAATCTGAACTTCCTTTAACATAGTTCTCAATAGATGAGAGTTGTGAGAACTAGAAGTGATTCTATCATAAAACCATGCCCAGGAGACAATGGCTCATATACCAATCTCATAACCAAGCATAAGAGAATCATGAAGATTATAAGGAATTTCTTCATTCAACCATGCCCAAGGGACGATGGTGAACAACAGGATCTCCTAATTTCACAATCTCAATACATGAAAAGAGATACTCGAAGTTATTGCAAATCTACTTTAATTTGAGTCACAATAAATTAAAAGCTGAAAGTATTTCTCAAATATCAATCTAGAATCAAGGAGAGTTCAACTTAAACATGAATCAAAGTAATAGAAAATATCCCATCACGCTACAAGCTTCACCTCTTAGCCCTAGCTAAGAGGTTTAACCAACTATAGTCATCATTGGAACTAAAACCCTAGAAGAAAGCATGAAAAACTAAGGAAGAAAGAAGAAAAACGCTTGGCGACGGCTCTCCACTCTTATGCTTCGCTCCTCCAAACCCTATAATGATTAGATAGATTGATATATGCCTAAGGATGCCCTGGGGACTCCTATTTATAGTTGTACAACACCTCCTTTCGTACTTTTTTGTAAAAATCCAGAAACTGCCTCAAATTTATACACTCCACGTAACTCTTCATAACTTTGCGCGATTCGTTCGATGACATCGAACAACCTTCAATATCATCAAAGGTGACTTTTGTATGTGCTTTTTCCATGCTTTTGTAGCTTCATCCGGACTCTGCGACCTTCGATGTCATCGAACCTACATTCGATGTCATCGAAGAGGCCTTCAATGTCATCGAGCATTGTTCAAAGAATCGATAATGTGTCCAAAACAGTCCAAAGAGTTTATTCAATTTATTCAATAAATTCAATGTCATCGAAGAGGCCTTCGATGTCATCAAGGAGTGTTTTAAGTAATCGAAAATGGTGCCCAATGTCCAACGAGTTTTGCCGAAATTTCACAGAAAATTTGATGTCATTGAGTAGGTCTTCGATGTTATCGATCAAAGTTTCAAGTCATCGAACAAGTTCTTAAGTCATCGAAAAACATCTTCAATTTTTCTAGCAACCAACTCGATTTTTCTTCATAAATATGATGTCATCGAATGTATCCTCGATGTTATCAAACAGTGCTCGATGACACAGTCAATGTGTATTCTGCACTTATTCTTTAGGCTTCATTCCTTCTCCACTTGGTTTTCTTGAATCTTGGGACCTTGAAATCTTCAATCTTTGTCTCCTAAGATCCATTCTTTGCCTTGGTAATCTTTGACCATCAAATCCATGCTTTTAGTACTTTTTCTAATCAAAGCTCTTAAATTCACCTTACAACACCAACATGAGTAAAATAGGACATTAAGCAGTATTATGTTTATAAAACCAAGATATAAATGGGGTCCAATATGCAATATTTGACTCTCAACACAATTCCCAACTAGCACTTTGCTAGTCCTGAGCAAAGTATGCATAAAATAAATCTCAATGCTTAATGTCAGAAATCTCTTTCAGAAAATAATCTTTTCTGCATTCAAGTATGAATGGGTAGAACTAAGATAGGAAATGAGATTTTGAAAACTTAGAACCAAATCACATAAACAGCCAATCAAATAAGTTCTTTGTCTATTAAATCAAAGCATAATTTGCATATCAAGTTTTTTAATGTGCTTAGTGAAAGTCAACTTACTTCCTGTACAAATACTATCAATTCATCATGTTATCCATGCTCATCACTTCAAGATCAGCTTGAAACTCAAGTACTGATTTCGAACTTATCTCATTTTCCTTCTTTTTCCAATTTTTGATTTTATATCGATGGTCAATTTTTATTCATTCTTTTTTATTTTTGCATTTTTTTCCAGTCTTTTCATTCTTTCCATGTCTTCTTTACCGATCTTTTTTTTTACTGGTTCTTTTTTTAAAAGGTGTGGATAAAATTCTCCAAACTCGCTTATCACTATCTATCAATAATTCACATACTAACAATCAGAACTTCTAATATATCATATAAAAGGCAGATTGAGTGTGTGTAAATGCTATTGTGTAAATATAGCACCCGCAGTGTTGTCGAATTTTGTTGTGCTAAACCATTTAGTATTTGTATCATGTTTTAAGTTGAAGTGATCAAGTTCATACATTTCAAAGTTCTCCGGATCTTCATCGAACTTGCCTACATCTTCAAGTTGAAGTGAAGAGCGTTGAAGTTCATGGTTTCAAGATCAAATTCAAGAACTCGAGTTCAAGTTTGAAGTTCAACTCCTATACGCTAAAGTCTCAAGCTCAAGTTCAAGTGATCGAACTCAAGTTTCAAGTATCACAAGATATCAAGATTCGGAAGCGAATGGTATTTCATTTGTTCCTACTCATAAATAGGTTTAGATGACCCTAGATTGACCTTATATTGTGTCATATTCATTGTATATTGTATGTGAGTCATTTCATATGTTTATAGGCCATTTTCTCGACTAGTCTTAGACCTTGTTCGACTAGTCCAAGTACTGGCTTGACCAATGTAAGAGTTTTCTCGACCAATCCAAGATTTGTTGCTAATTTTCAGAAATTTCTGTTGGACTCTCGACTAGTCTTGGAGACTGCTCGACTAGTCAAGTGAACAGTGCTCGACCGGTCATACAGGCTCGACTCAAAGTCCAGCAAGCTTTTCTGGTCCCGCTCAACTAGTTGAGTGCATTGCTTGACCAGTTGAGCAGGCCACTCGACTAGTCGAGTAGGCCACTATCTTATCGCGCCAGAAAATTTAAAATTTTGTTGGTCTTTCGACCAGTCGAACCGACCCTTAGACCAGTCGAGTGAATAATATTTTCACCTATAAATAGAGCAAGAATTTCAGAGTTTATTCATTCATTAAAGCGAAATCAAGACACCACTTTGAGAGATAAGTTTGTGATATTTTTAAGCTATATTGTGCGCATTTAATATTCTCTTTAATTAGCTTTTGTTATTTAATTTTGAGATCTCTATTCCAATCTTACTTTAAGAAGGGATTTGTATTTTCCCCTTTCTTGGGATCAAAATCAAATCAAGATAGCCTAGGTTGATTTAATTTAAAAATCATTTAGAATTAGAACCTTTTCATCTGTAAGACTGGACATTAAACATCTTCATCTACATCGGATCGGTTCTACCGGGCTTCTTCAAATGAGAATTTCCAGATAAGTACATTTACATTTTGTATCTCTTTTTGGTTTTTGAGGTTATATCAGAAAAATCTCTATTTAGTTTAGTCTGAAGTAATCTAAAAAACCTCAAAGTGTGGGGTTTTTGGAATTGTGTAAGCCCAATCAAAGACACAATTGTGAAGGTTTTAAGGTGAACCTTGAAAAACTTTTTTCATAGTGAACGCTAATATCTCGAGGGAGCGGATATTAGGAGTGGAGTAGTTGTGTGCCTGTTTTCTAACAGTTGGTGTACACACAAGCGAACCACTATAATTTCTAAAGTTGTGGTGGATGATTGAATGTGCCTATGTGTGTGAATGTTATAATTTTCTTTTAGCATTTGTGGTGAATGGTGTAATTTATTTTATGCACTTATGGGAATGTTGTAATAACTTAGTTTACTTTATTTGTTATTTCCTTTGCCTCTTTATTGGTTTAGGTTTTTGATACTTACAAACGTTCTAATAAGGTTGTCCTGCTATAAGCCTTTGGTTTTTGGTGTTAGGTTGTCCTTAGAACTAAGTTTGTATCAACCTCTCAAGACTAGTACATTTGAGGTTGCTATTTACTTGTGCTTATTTATTATTTGATTGTGTTATCTTTCTTTCAATTCCACATTTATTTTTTAATTTGGCATAGTCCTATTTACCCCCCTCCCCCTCTAGGACGTATAGCTCGGCCTTTTCATGTGGTATCAAAGCCCAATAACTTCTTTTTATTTGAATTCATTTCCTAAGCTAACCGATCTGAGCTTATAAGATGTCAAATTTTGATAGCCTCTTAATCACTAGGCCTCCACCTTTTGATGGCTCCAATTATGCCTATTGAAAAGCCAGAATGAGGATCTTTTTAAGGCCCATAGATGAGAGCGTGTGGCAAGCCACATTGACTAGATGGACCCCTTCTACCACTGAAGTTCTAAGCACCGATGGAACCAAATCTATGAAGGTTACATCTTATTTTTCTTGGACCACACTTCAGAAAAATGAGAGTAGTACCAATGCAAATGCTTTAAATGCAATTACTTGCACACTATTACCGGATGAATTCAAAAGAATTATATCATGTGATTCTGCAAAGCAAGCCTAAGACATTCTAGAAATGACACACGAGGGTACAACTATTGTCAAGAAATCTAAACTTCAAATCCTCACCACTTGGTTTGAGAAAATATGTATGGAAGAAAGTGAAACTTTCATAGACTTCTATACTAAGTTAAATGACATAGTCAACTCTATGTAAGGTCTTAGTGATAGTATCCCAAAAAGCAAAGTCTGTGCAAAGATACTACGCTCATTGCCTGAAAGGTTCAATTCAAAGGTCACTGTCATTCAGGAAATTTGTGATATGGATAATATAAGGGTTGAAGAACTGGTTAGTTTTTTACAAACCTATGAGTTAAATTTTAAAGCTCCTAAAGATAAGTCCATCACCTTTAAGTCTTCTAAAAATACTTCTCATGAAAATGTTAGTAATTCTAATTTTGAAAACTCTGAAGACGATATGGCACTATTAGCCAAGAAGTTTTATAAGATTTTCAAAAGCAAAAAGAGGGTAGATTTCCAAAAACCTTCTGAAAAGAAAAGGACTAGATCTAAAACTTGGAAATCTATTAAAGACAGCCAATGTTTCAACTGCCATGAATACGAGCATCTGGCAAACAAATGTCCAAAGAGGGACAAATCTAAAAAGAAAGGCATGTTGGCTACATGGGATGAATCGTCTTGCTCTGAAGCCTCTTCTGAGTTAGATGATTCTGAACCTGCGTCTACTAATGAAGTCAAAGCCTTAATGACTCTAGCCAAATTCACTTTCTCAGACAATTGTGATTCAACTAGTGAAGAAAATTTGAGAAGTAATCCTGAAAATGATGAGGATTTATAAGATGCCTATGATGCCCTATACAAGGAAAGTTGCAAGATAGCTGTAAAACTAAAACTTTAAAAGGAAATGTTTTTGAAACTAAAAGAAAATTTTGATAATCTAGTTTTAAAAAAATCGCACCTTTCAGATTGTTTTGAAAAAGCTAAGTGTGATTTAGATTTCAAAACATCCCAAGTTGAAAACCTCAAATCTGAAAATGAAAAAAGGTATGCCCAGGGTGATCCTAAACTAGAAAAATCATTAACCGAATCAAGGAATTATGGCGATCGATCCGATCTAGGCTACGATAAAAATACCCCTCCTAAATATAAGACTACTCCTCCCAAATTTGTTAAAGGGGAGTCCTCTAACTCAAAAAGGAAAAGTTTGAATCAAAATAGTTTTAAAAATCCTAAAACTTTTCAGGCTGTGAAACCTAAAAACAACCATATCAACTATAGAAATCAGAATCTTAACCCCTTAGCTGAGAAAACTGTGGATCTACTTAAGGAGCTTCTAAAATCTAATTCGAATGGTAGAATATACAACAACTATAAGTATAGAAAAACCAATTATACTCCAAAACCCAAAACGGTAATGAAATGGGTTCCTAAGGTTGCTTGTCTAGTTGCCTACACCGCTTTCAAGGCTTCAAGTCAATCAAAGTGGTACCTAGATAGTGGTTACTCTAGACATATGACAAGTGATAAAGATTTGTTGACCAATCTTAAATATATAACAGATGGGTCAGTCATATTTGGTGATGGTAGCAACTGCAGGATTATTGGCCAAGGTACGGTTCAACTCTTTAATCTTCCTCTATTTATGAATGTGTTATTCGTAGATGGCCTTAAGCATAATCTCTTAAGTATTTCTCAAATTTGTGATAATAAGCATAGCATAAAATTCACCAACCTAGGGTGTGAAATTTCTAATGAGAATGGTTCTGTGATATTAATTGGTCGCAGAACATCTGAGAACTGCTATATAGTCAGTAATTTAAGCTTGTCTAAGTTATCGTGTTACATGGTCCAAACCGATGAGACCGAACTAGGGCGTAAACGCCTAGGACATATACACTACCGCAATCTTTATAGACTGAGCAAAAGTGAAGTAATAAGAAGTCTACCCAAGATTAAGAAATTGGATAAAGCTTGTGGTGAATGCTATATTAGAAAATAAACTAGGAGTGCTCACAAGAAAGTGAACTCCAACGCCACATCCAAACCCCTTGAACTTCTCCACATGGATCTCGTTGGACCAACTAGAATGGAGAGTCGAGGCGGTAAGAAATATATACTGGTCATAGTAGATGATTTTACTAGGTATACATGGGTACTTTTCATGAGAGAGAAATTTGAGACTCTCGATGAAGTGAAAAGGGTACACAAGCGTATCCAAACTGAGAAGGAATCACATGTCACCAAAATCTGTAGTGATCATGGTTCCGAATTTGATAACAATAGTTTTGAGAAGTTCTGTAGCGATCATGGAATATCGCATGAGTATTCTGCACCCAGGACACCTCAATAGAATAGTGTAGTTGAAAGAAAAAATCAGGTTCAAGAAATGGCTAATATGATGTTAAATAGTATGAAACTTCCTAAAAATCTTTAGGCCGAAGCTGTGAACACGGCGTGTTATATCACTAACCATGTTTATACTAGAAAGTCTAATAATAAGACCGCATTTGAACTATGGTTCAATAAGAAGCCTACTGTTAGATACTTTCGAGTTTTTGGCAGCAAGTGTTACATTTTACGTGACCGGAAAAATCTGAGACAATTCGACTCTAAGAGTGACGAGGGCATTTTCCTATGATATGTGCTAAATAGTCGAGCGTGTCGTGTTCTCAACAAGAGGATCAATGTTATTCAAGAATCCATTAATGTGGTTATAGATGATCACTTGAAAACACCTGTCTCAAGTTCAGAAGATGATGAAGTCTCTTTATTTGATAAACCAAACTCTTCATCTAGTCAAAATGACCCTGAACTGTGGTCAATTAAAGACCATCTAACTGATCAAATTCTTAAAAATCCTCTCACTGGTGTGCGCACTCATAGACAATTAGAAAATAGTTGTAATTATGTGTGCTTCACATCTCAGATTGAACCAGCCAATGTAAAAGAAGCTCTTATTGATGAAAATTGGATTGCAGCTATGCAAGATGAACTTAATCAATTCGTAAGGAATGATGTATGGTACTTAGTTCCTAGACCTAATGATAAACACATTATTGGAACTAAATGGATCTTTAAAAATAAGTCTGATGAACATAGTAACATTATAAGAAACAAGGCTGGACTGGTTGTACAAGGGTACACTCAAATAGAAGGCATCGGTTATGATGAAACTTTTACCTCAGTAGCTCATCTTGAATCTATCAGATTGTTTATATCCATTGCTTGTTACAAAAAGTTCAAAATTTACTAAATGGATGTTAAGAGTGCTTTCTTGAATGGTAATCTACGTGAAGAAGTATATGTAGAACAGCCTACTGGTTTTGAAGACCCTAAACATTCTAATCATGTTTATTGCCTGAAAAAAGCACTCTATGGATTGAAACAAGCTCCCAGGGTATGGTATGAGAAACTGACTAAGTTTTTACTAAGTCATAACTTTATAATGGGGAGTGTTGATAAGACACTTTTTGTAAAGAAACAAATGATCACATACTGATAGTACAGATTTATGTTGATGACATTATTTATGGATCTGCCTGTTCTAACATGACTGTTGAGTTCGCAGATTTAATGAAGTCAAAATTTGAAATGTGCATGGTTGGAGAACTGAACTATTTCTTAGGTTTGCAAGTAAAACAACTTCCTAATGGGTTCTTTATCTCTCAAACCAAATACGCTCTAAACTTGGTTAAAAAGTTTGGATTTGAGAGCTGTAAAAATTTCGATACTCCTATGAGTACGACACTTAAACTCTCTAAGGATTCAACAGGTAAAAGTGTAGATCCTAGGTTGTATCGCAGTATGATAGGTAGTTTATTATATTTAACTGCAAGCTGACCTAATATTGCATTTAGCGTAGGAATCTGTGCTAGATATCAATCGGACCCTAAAGAGTCCCACCTGATTGCTGTAAAGCGCATTTTAAGATATGTCGCAAGTTCGGCCAAACTTGGCCTTTGGTATCCTCATGATACTAATATTCAATTAGTCGGTTATTTGGATGCTAATTGGGCTAGTAATATTGATGATGGTAAGTCAACCAGCAATGGATGTTTTTATGTCGAGAACTGTCTAGTTTCATGGCATAGTAAGAAATAGAGTTCCGTATCACTTTTCACAACTGAGGCTGAGTATATTGCAACTGGTAATGCTTGCACTTAGCTTATGTGGATGAAAAGGATGTTAAGTGATTACAGATTTGTGCAAGATTCTATGGTATTGTATTGTTACAATTCTAGCGTAATTAATATTTCTAAAAATTCAATTTAGCATTTACAAACTAAGCATATTGATATTAGATATCATTATATTTAAGAATTAGTAGAAGATAAGATTATTTCTGTGAAATATATTCAAACTGAAAATCAACTTGCTAACATATTTACAAAATCGCTTGACAAAAACAGGTTTGTTAAATTGAACTTGGATATGGGTATGTGCAATATGAACTGAAATGTTTGTGTTTATTTATAATATATTGCATATTTTTATTTTATTTATTTTTGTAAATTTTTAATTTTCAAAAATAGTGAAAATTGTAGAATTTTTGTGGTGCACGACTAGTCGAGTACGAGTGATATGAAAATTGTAGAATTTTTGTGGTGCACGACTAGTCGAGTACGCACTCGACCAGTCGTGGCACGACCGGTTGAGTATGTACTCGTCCAGTCGAGCCGCTCAGGTTTGGAGGTTTTTATTGTGCAAAAAGTATTTTTTTCTTCATTTGTTTCATCTTCCCCAACCAGCCCTACCACGACCGGTCGAACCCACCTTCGATTCCTTCATGGTTAGTTCTTCATTTTTGATTTCCTTGTAGATTTAAGTTCTTTGCACTTCCATTTTCTTATTTTTGTAGTTTATTTCAAGGTTTATGGTGGTTTGTTGGGTTTTCTTGCTAAAAACCTTATTTCCTTGAAATCCTTTCTTCCTTTCTTGCATTGCTTGTATTCCTTGTCTTTCTTGTTGCTAAGGAAGGTCGAAATAAGAAGAAAGGTTCTCATGGTCCTTCTTCTTCTCGTTCCACTTCAATCACGGTGTGCCATCTTCGGTCACTCGAAGAAGACCCTGAGTATGTGCAAGATATACGTCTTCGCAACATGATTGTTGAACGGACAGTCAATTCTAATCACTTGGAACCATTTGGCATTGTTCCCCTCATTCAAACTGTAGGATGGGATGACATTTTAAATTAGGGTGGTCCAGCATATCGTTCCATTGCACAGGCCATGTATGCTTGCATAACTAACTTCTCTTCTGAGAATCTAACTTTTACAATTACAACTAGAGAAGGTCCTATTGAAGTAGACAGTCACTTAATATTTGGATTGATGGATCTTCTAGTTAATGATGACAGAATTCCTATTTCTACTCTTATAGCAAAACCTTCTGAGTCTGAGAACAGAATGCTCACTAGAGTGTTATGTAACATGAATGCGGAATGGAGTTCCGGGAATGCACTCAGTTTCAAATTTATGTTACCCAGATACAGAGTTCTCCAACATATTTTCATCTCAAATATCTATCCTAGGTCTGGTAACAAGACTGAGCTCACTACTTTCATGGCTCGCATCCTTCACTCTATTGTTACTGGTGTCTCTGTATGTCTTCCATCTCTTATCGTTACATCATGATTCAGTTTCATCTTCATCCAGGTCATAGTGATATTCCATTTGCCTATCTTATGACTGTCTTAGCCACCCGTAGTCTTGTGGCTATACCTGTTGGAGAAGCTCCCATTAACCATCTTCCCTTCAACAACTCGAACACAAATAAGATGAATTTGAGGTTGGCTCCTAGCCAAGTTGATGTGGGTGCTGGAGGAGCTACTGAAGCAACTGAAGAAGAGGATGCTTTGCCTCCAAATGATGTTAATATGGATGACTAATTTGAGGAAATTGAGTCAAACTTTGCAGCTGATCCTGACTTTCAACCTTCTGACTTTGATGAGCGTTTGCAATGCCTTGAGGAGAAGGTAAAGGGTATGCATGTGTCCCAAGAAAATCAATTCAAATACATGCGCAAATATCTTAGGCGCATTAACAAGGGACTACATTAGATAGATCCTTCTATTCCTGCTCCTTCGTCTGGATCTGATTAGCTGTTTATTTCTTTTTGGTTATGTATTAATACTTTCTACTCTGTGTGTTGGGATATTTCTTGGAGATACTTTTACTTTTTAAGTATGTGGACATGCTATTGTGCCTTTCTTTTATATCTTGATTATCATGGTAATGCTATTTCCTATCTTATTTCCTTTACTTCTCTTTTCTTTATATATCTTTCCTTTGTCATATTGTGACAAAAAGAGGGAGAAATTGTAGAGATGTGTGATTGTGGAATGAAGTGTAGTATGTATGAAATTTTTTTTACAAGTTCTGCAAATCACCTCTCCCGCATTGAGGGGGAGTAATAGAATGAGGGGGAGTTGTGTCTATTGATCAGATCATTTATTTTGATCATTTGATCATTTGTTACTCATATGGTGCATGATTCTTTATTGTGCTTATATAACTGGTGCATGATTCTTTATTGTGCATGATTCTTTTGGTTTTGTCACAAATTTGACAAAGGGGGGGATTGTAAATGCTATTGTGTAAATCTAGCACCCGTAGTGTTGTCAAATTTTGTTGTGCCAAACCATTTAGTATTTGTATCATGTTTTGAGTTGAAGTGATTAGGTTCATACATTTCAAAGTTCTCTGGATCTTCATTGAACTTGCCTACATCTTCAAGTTGAAGTGAAGAGTGTTGAAGTTCATGGTTTCAAGATCAAATTCAATAACTAAAGTTCGAGTTTGAAGTTCAACTCCTATACACTAAAGTCTCAAGCTCAAGTTCAAGTGATTGAACTCAAGCATCAAGTATTACAAGATATCAAGATTCGAAAGCAAATGGTATTTCATTTGTTCCTACTCACAAATAGGTTTGGATAACCTTAGTTTGACCTTAGATTGTGTCATATTCATTGCATATTGGATGTGGGTCATTTTATATGTTTATAGGTCATTTTCTCGACTAGTCTTAGACCTTGTTCGACTAGTCCAAGTACTGGCTCGACTAGTCAAAGAGTTTTCTCGACCAGTCCAAGGTTTGTTGCTAATTTTCAGAATTTCTTGTTAGACTCTCGACCAATCCTAGAGACTGCTCGACCAGTCGTGCAGGCTCGACTCAAAGTCCAGCAAGCTTTTCTGGTCCCACTCGACCAGTCGAGTAATGGTCTTATCTTATCGCGCCAGAAAATTTAAAATTTTGTTGGTCCTTCGACCAGTTGAACCAACCCTTAGACCAATCGAGTGAATAGTATTTTCACCTATAAATAGAGCACGAATTTCAAAGTTTATTCATTCATTAAAGCAAAATCAAGACACCACTCTGAGAGATAAGTTTGTAATATTTTTAAGCTATATCGTGCTCATTTAATACTCTCTTTAATTAGCTTTTGTTATTTGATTTTGAGATCTCTATTCCAATCTTACTTTAAGAAGGGATTTGTATTTTCCCCTTTCTTAAGATTAAAATCAAATCAAGCTAGTCCAGGTTGATTTAATTTAAAACTCATTTAGAATTAGAACCTTTTCATCTGTGAGACTGGACATTGAACATCTTTGTCTACATCGGATCGGTTCTACCAGGCTTCTTCAAAGGAGAATTTTCAGATAAGTACATTTACGTTTGGTATATCTCTTTCTGGTTTTTGAGGTTGTTTTAGAAAAATCTCTATTTGGTTTAGTCTGAGGTGATCCAGAAAATCTCAGAGTGTGGGGTTTTTGGAATTGTGTAAGCATCAAAGATATAATTGTGAAGGTTTTAAGGTGAACCTTGGAAAACCTTTTTCATACTGAACGCTAATATCCCGAGGGAGTGGATATTAGGAGTGGAGTAATTGTGTGGTTATTTTCTAACAGTTGGTGTACACACAAGCGAACCACTATAATTTCTGGAGTTGTAGTGGATGATTGAATGTGCCTATGTGTGTGAATGTTGTAATTTTCTTTAAGCATTTGTGGTGAATGGTGTAATTTATTTTATGCACTTGTGGGAATGTTGTAATAACTTAGTTTATTTTAATTGTTATTTCCTTTACCTCTTTATTGGTTTGGATTTTTAATACATACAAATGTTCTAGTAAGGTTGTCCTGCCATAAGCTTTTAGTTTTTGGTGTTAGGTTGTCCTTAAAACTAAGTTTGTATCAACCTCTCAAGAATAGTACATTTGAGGTTGCTATTTACTTGTGCTTATTTATTATTTGATTGTGCTATCTTTCTTTCAAGTCCATATTTATTTTTTAATTTGGCATAGTCCTATTCATCACCCCCCCTCCCCCCCTTCTAGGACGTATAGCTTGGCCTTTTTAGTGTGTTTTGTGATTTAGATTAACATGATATTCAAACTACCTCTTAATTAATTGAGCGTAAGAACTTAAGTGATAAATTCCTTAGATGATTTACTCTAACAATCCAAAATTCAATCTCTATCTTATCATACCCAAAACATTCTTAAGTATATAATTCATCGCTTCCTAAATAGATTTCAACTTGAATCATTGAAAATTTTTCAAAAATTTTGCTCAAAACTGAGAAAACACTAATTAGGTTACTGTAACACCCTATACTTTTGCGTACTCGGGTGTTACCGTATAACTAAATTTAGTATAAATTCAAGCCAAGCTTAAGTGGACATCCACGTTCATTCTAGTCTAAATCCAACCGTTGGAAACAGTCCCAGTCCATGCATCAAGCCATCTATCCTACGCCCTAAGGTCTGGATCAACAGATTCATCGTTCACCTAACTTTAGAAACTCCCACAGATGTGCACCACTTCATCATTTCGATTAGGCCACTTGATTACTAAACTCTCCAATGATTTTCACCCAAACTAGGCCGACAACCCTAGGAATCACCACTGATCATGTTTTGTGATGATCCAACCGTCAAATTTTCATAGATTGTGAAATAACCTAGTGTCACTCACTTACAAATTTAAAATGATCTAATCTTTCTTATCGAGCCCTATAGTAAATAAATGGCATTGGTCAAGGTGCATACCACTATAAAAACTTAGAAAATTAATAGAGATAATAGTAATAATAATAATAATTAAATATTTAATAACATAAAACCATGAGATCCTAGAGAGCAGGACCCACAATACGATCAAAGGAAAACGTGCACATATGGAGTAAAAATAACAGTAATAAAATGAAATAATTAATTACAATAATAAATATTAACATTAAACGTAAGTTAATGTTATGAAAACATATTAGGCCACTTGATCCATAATCCCACCACTAAATTACAATTAAGTAGTCCTATAGACCCTTTGTACCGTTGGTAATAAGTTCAGATATAATCTGACCATCGGATTGGGAAAATCCCCAAACATGATCTGAATCAAGTCGTGGGGCCCACCTGGACCTTGGATCTGCCCCACCTTTGGTAAAAGACCATAGAAAGACCCACCAAATGGGATGGATGGTGTGGATTTATCACATACACCATGGTTGACCCCACTTGATGGGATGCATGTACACAGCTAGTGCACACCCGCTGTGCACCAGACGCCCCAAAACGGTCAGCACGAGCTGACCCGTGCTTCACCAAAAGAAGGTCAGTTTTTCCCTCTCCTTGAGTTAAGCAGCGGACGGACAAAGTCCGTCAATTCCTGATCGGTGGGCCACCATCTGCGGTCACACTTGTGATCTGGACCGTCCATTTGATTCGTAGCGTGGCCTTTACCAAAACCGTGTTCTCCCTCCGCACCCCTGCAACCACATGTGCGTACAATCCTTGCCGCAAACAGGCCCTACTAGCACAAAAATTCCAAAAATGGAAGCTGTTTTTCTTCCAGCTCAGCGATCCGCGTGAAACCTTCCTCTTATCATCCCATCCCTCCGTTCTCGAGCAATCCTAGCCATCCTAGCTAGGTTTTTAGGAAAGAAAAAGAATGAGAGAGAGAGGGAACTGCCGCAACCTTCTATCTCTGAACCCACCAACTAAACATTCTCCAAGCTTTGAAAAAGCTTATCTGGAAGCTTTCTAGGAACCATAGGAGTCATCTGAAGGAAGCAGATGGGAGGAAGAAGCACCACATCCAAACCCGCCACTAGAGTCGACCTTCTCCCTCGTCGTCCTCTCGCTGCCACCATCTCAAATAGGGTGGTGTTCGGTCTGGGTTGAGTTAGAGACTTTGCTGGTTGATGGAGGAGAAAAGGAAAGAGAGAAAGAAAATGGAAGAAGGAAGGAAGAATGAGGGAGAAGAAGAGAGTGGTGCAGCTGTTGCACCGCACCAACACAACCTGCTCGAACCGAGCCAGCCTGACTCATTCTGGTCGGGCTCAGCTCCGTTCTAGCGCTGCTGAGTTTGAGCAGCTCCTCCCCACCACACTAGAAGGACTTCTACTTCCAGCTGAGTTCCAGCGGCTAGGTGAGATGTTCAGATAACTTCTTGGGCTGTAACCAGAAACCGGGCCTAGCTCGGCCACAAGCTCTGGGCCGAGTTAGCCTTTCAAGCCTTTCAGCAGTATAGTGGGCCAGACTCTAGTCTAGCTTTATGGGCTGAGCTTGAGCTGGGTCCCAGCCACCGGACCATGTTGTAAGGTTGGCCAAGATCTGCCCTACTTTGGGTCATGATCTGGGCTGGGTGCTTGCCACCATCTGGGCCATGGGTTGAGCCATACCCAGTAGCAGTTCTGGGCCAGCTGGGGGCTGAAATCAGCCCGAGTCTTCGCCAAAAGGGACCAGATTACAGTGAGCCTGTGCTAAGCTAGCCAGACTACTGTGGGCATGGACCGGCCCAGCCTCAGTTTGGGCCCGGTTTATGAAGGCTTGAGCCCAAATTTTCATGGGATGGGTAAACCCTGATAAAGCCCACCTAGTTGTGGTTAATCATTAGTAGCTAATTTTGCTAATATTAGTTATTATGATCACTTGATATTATCAAATACCATTATTAATACTATGTTGTCATTAATAGGTTATTTACTATAAATTAGCATTAATAGTATTAACAAATAAGTACTATTTATCATCACCCCACTTATAATATTGTTTTAAACTAATTATAGGGATTTGATTTCAAACCCTGAGCCAAAGCCAAAGATTTGATTAGTGGATAAAGCCCTAAATCTAAGTAACGTAAACCATAAGTTATGATCCTAATCGTGTACATTGATGAGCTTATTCTCTATGATATCACTATAGGTTCCTTCTACTGTGGTTATTACTATTATGAATCACTATTAGTATCATTATTCGTGGGTCGTTAGATAATTTGATATAATAATAGCCAGTGTTAACATTCCTAAATTAATAACCAATTTATTTGATTAATTTTATTCATTTATTGTTAATATCTTTAATGGCGCCACAAAATAGAGTTCAAATTCCATGATCAAATCTTTGAATCTAAGTTCAAAACCAGACCCTAGAAAGAAAATCCTAAAGTTACATCAAAACTCTAAAAACAAGTAATCCAAACCCTAGGTTATACTAATCTTAGCCATAGACACTCTGTAGAGACCTGATCTCACGTACGACTTCCCAATCCTTAGTAGGATTTAAATCTAAGGATGTGCGCGCTTCCTAACAACATCAGTTAGCAATTCAAAGTATAAGGTGATGATTCTTCCCCTTGAGCTTTCCATCTTCTCATTAGCTTAAGTTATAGTTTGTATCTCAATTTATAATTGATGTCTCTCTTTTATAATCACATGTGTTAGCTGGTGGAAATTGAATTGTTATATTACATGCTTAATGTTCATCCTGTATATTTATTCATGCTGGTGGATTATTTGTGGATTGCTTATGGAACTTAAACTGGTACATCAGTGGGAAACCCTCACCTATAAATGTACACTCATACTTGACATGTCAACCGACTGGTTATGATTGTAATGGACTTTCGGCTTAGTGGTTATTGAATGGTGGTTTAAATTGACCATTGGTGTGGGCCTACCATCTAGGGTTGTTGTGTTCAATGGTTTTCAGGGATGGTCTTTTATCGCATGGTTTTGATACTCGCCCTATGTGGCTTGTTTGATATCGCCCTATATGGCTTTGTGCTGGTATTTTCCCTATATGGGTTTGATGCTTTATACCGTACAACCATACAATGGTAAGCCTTATATACCGTAATATGATTGGCCACTACTCAACAGGTTTCCATTAAACATCCTAAGATGGTAGTCTCATGGGCCGAGGATAGTGGTCATGGGACAATATGCCCGAGCCGTCGGCCTACGCTGGGTCATGTGCTCCCCATAGTGACCGTGAGCTTATTTAAATTGGTTGGTTGTAATTGGACTAATAACGGGTTAGCTAATCATGCATGCATAGCACAGACTAGCATTTATTGCTATCGTACGTGACATACGGATTTGCCTAACTGGACGTTTTGCCCGAGGCACAAACCATCATCTATTATTATCGTACGTATTTGCCTATCTGAATTTTTTTTCCAGGGCATAGACCATCTGGATGTTTTTCCCAGGTCAACGTATTCGCCTGACTAGATGTTTTTCCCGGGGCACAGATCATCTGGATGTTTTTCCGGGGGTTGACGTATTTGCTTGACTGGATATTTTTCCCAGGACACAGACCGTCTAGATGTTTTTCCCGGGTCGACGATTGCATGGGTGACGACCCCAATGTCCGTCTGGATGTTTTACCCGAGACAGTGATTGCATTCACACATCCATGTATATAATAAGACTGCATTTACTCTGTTTTGGCCGCCTGAATGTTTTATACCATTTCTTACCTAATGAGGCGGTGTGTAATCTTGAGGGGAATTCATACTAAGTTGGTCACTCATCCATCAAATAAATATAATCGTACATGTAGCACAGGTAGCTTAAGTGATTTTCAGGTTCAGACTGATGAGGAGCCGGGCTCAAGTGCCAGGGTTGCATGACTGTATCTACCTTGAGAAGCTGAGGGGTCTTACGGCTCAAACTTACTTGCATTCTACTATTTCTCATATATTAAATCATGTAATTCTTGTATTTGCTAATTTTAGAGATATTGGTTTGTATAAGTCATTATGAGCAACCTCTTGTATATTCTAAATGAGATTTGAAATTTTCCTTTATGTTGATTTGTCCATCCTATTCTCATCTGTTAACTCTGATAAAAGAAAAAAAATATTATATACCATCCTTTAAGGTTAACACTTCGGTTTTTGGGAAACAGGTCGTGTACTCGGGTCCTAAAAACACGGGGCGTTACAGTTACCTAATCCCCCATCCCCAACCGAAAAATCTACATTGTCCTCAATGTAAAAGAAATAAGCATAAAATGCAAAAGAGGTAATGAAAAGAAGAGGGAAGTGATGGAAAGGTAATACTTGAAGAAAGAATTCTGAGGATTTTCCAATGATCTTAGTGTAAAGTTGGGTTAGCAAAAAATAAAACTCAATAGAATATAAGCAAACTATCCTAAAACAGCATAAGTAAACTACCCTAGTCCTATGAAAGCGATAAACCTACCTATACCTACATCAGACTAGGAGATCAATCCTAGTACACAAGATCAGTCAAAAGTATGGACATGTCCTCTGAATCAAATTTCTTAATAAATGGCTTTAATCGATGTCTATTCACTTTGAATTCATTGCCATTGTTTGGATTTTGAATCTTAATAGCCCCATGAGGATAAACATTAATAATAATGAAGGGGCCGGTCCAACGAGATCAGAGTTTACCCGGAAAGAGATGTAACCAAGAATTGTACAAGAGGACTTTCTGACCTGGTGTGAATGATTTTCGAAGAATATGTTGGTCATGAAACACTTTCATCCCATCCTTATAAATTCTCGAGTTCTCGTACGCATCATTCCGGATTTCTTCAAGTTCATTCAATTGAAGTTTGCGAAGCAAGCCAACGTTGTTCAAATTGAAGTTCAGATTTTTTTATAGCCCAGTACGCTCTATGTTCCAACTCTATAAGCAAGTGGCAAGCCTTCCCATAGACAAGTCTAAATGGCGACATTCCAATAGGAGTTTTGAATGCAGTACGGTAAGCCCATAAGGCATCGGTCAATCAGATTGACCAATCCTTACGGTCAGGGTTAACCGTCTTTTTCAAGATGCATTAAGTTTTCCTATTATAAATCTCAGCTTGCTCACTTGTTTGTGGGTGGCATGAAGTGCTCACTTTGTGGGAGATGCTATATTTCTTCATTAAGTTCTCAAATGGCCTATTATAAAAATGTGAACCTCCATCACTAATGATGGCTCGAGGCATTCCGAACCGGGAAAAGATGTTTTCTTTTAAAAATTTAATCACCATTTGATGATCATTGTTCCGGCATGGGATCATTTCAACCCATTTAGTGACATAGTCTACGGCGAACAAAATATATAAATTTCTAAAAGATTGGGGGAATGGTCCCATGAAATCGATGACCCAGCACTCAAATACTTTAATGATAAAAATGGGGTTCAAGGGCATCATATTTCGATGAGACAATGCTCCCAATTTCTGATAATGCTCACACGCTTTGCAAAACTTATGAGTGTCCTTGAACATAGTGGGCTAGGCTAATAAAAGCCGCGCTGCAGAATTTTGGTCGTGGTCTTTTTGCAAGAAAAGTGACCAGCACAGGCCTGAGAATGACAAAAGGAGATGATACTTTGGTGTTCATCTTCTGGCACACATCTTCGTAAGATTTAGTCTGGGCAATGTTTAAACAAATATGGATCATCCTAGAAGAATTTGCATACCTTGGTAAAGAATTTCTTCTTATCTTGTGCAATCCAATGTGTTGGCGTGAAACCTGTAGCAAGATAATCAGCGATATCCACAAACCAAGGTGAGTAGGAGACTTTGAACAATTGTTCGTCAAGGAACATGTCATTTATATGTGTCATCTCAAGAGAATCAGAGAGATCAAGGCGGGAAAATGGTCAGCCACTTCGTTCTCTACTCCCTTTTTTTTTTAATTTCCAAATCGAATTCTTGGAGTAGGAGAATCCATCTTATTAGGCAGGCTTAACATAATTCTCAGAAAGAAGATACTTGAGTGCCACATGATCTATATAAATGATGATCTTGGATCCAATCAAGTAGGGCTTAAATTTGTCCAAAGCGAACATTATGGGTAAAAGTTCTTTTTCCGTAGTAGAGTAGTTCACTTGGGCAGGATCTAGAGTTCTACTTATGTAATGAATAACGTAGGGCCTCTTTTCTTTTCTCTAGCCTAAAACTGCCCTAAGAGCATAGTTAGACGCATCATGCATAAGTTCAAAAGGAAGACTCCAGTCGGGTGGCTGCATGATAGGTGTAGTGGTTAACATGCCCTTAAGCTTAGTAAAAACTTCCTGGCATTGCTCAGTCCACTCATATGGCACATCCTTTTGAAGTAGATTGCATAAAGGACGAGAGAGATGACTAGATTCTTTTATGAATCTTCTATAAAATTCAGTGTATCCTAAAAAGGATCTCACATCTCGTATGTTCTTGAGTGGAGGTAAGTTAGAGATAAGATCAATCTTAGCCTTATCTACCTCAATTCCCTTAGACGAGATGATATGTCCGAGGACAATTCCCTTACAAACCATAAAATGCCACTTCTCCCAATTCAGTATCAAATTCTTTTCCTCATGTTGCTTCAACACATTTTTTAAAATTTTCAAGCATTCGCTGAAGGATGGACCAAAAACTGAGAAATCATCCATGAAGAGCTCTAAATATTGCCCTACCATATTAGAAAAAATACTCAACATACATCGCTAAAAGATGGCGGGGGCATTACAGAGTCTAAATATCATCCTTCGGTAAGCAAAGGTGCCAAAAAGACATGTGAACGTGGTCTTTTCTTGGTCTTCAAGGGCTATCTCGATCTGATTGTAGCCCGAATATCCGTCAAGGAAATAGTAATAGGAATGACCAACTAGCCTTTTTAAAATTTGATCGATGAAGAGAAAAGGAAAGTGGTTCTTCCTAGTGACGGTATTCAGCTTCCCGTAGTCAATGCACATTCTCCAACCAGCAGTGACTCTAGTTGGCATGAGTTCATTATCAACATTGGTTATGATGGTGATTCTGGACTTCTTAGGAACCACCTGAGTTTGACTCACCCATTGACTATCGGATATAGGGTATATGATACCCATATCCAATAGCTTAAGAACCTCGGCCTTATCCACTTCCTTCATGTTTGGATTTAATCTATATTGTGGTTGCTAGGAGGTCTTCGCATTATCCTCTAGATAAATGCAGTGAGTACAAATTGAAGGGTCAATTCCCTTGAGGTCCGTAATCGACCATCCAACGGCTCCCTTATGCTCAATAAGAGTAGAGATAGGCATACTCTCCTGTCTTGCTCAAGGTGGGAAAAAATCACTACCGAGTTTGTATCATCTTAACCTAAATAGACATATTTCAAATCAAAGGGCAAAAGTTTTAGGTCAAGCTTCGGTGCCTTGAGGTTAGACGGTAGAAGCACTACATTAGTTTAGGGTAATTCTTTAAATTATGGCCTCCACCGGTTAACTTCAAGTACCGACACGGTATCCAATATAGTCCCCATCTCCCTAATCATATCATCATCAAAATCATTGGAGTGGGCCAGGCACGTCTCTAGAGGGTCAAAGGATAAGGTCAAAATTGTTCTATCTTCCACGAAAGAGTCAATCATGTTAATGTCGTGGGAATCGCCATCATCCTCTAACTGTTTGCTCATATTGAAAAAGATATTCAACTCCATTGTCATATTTTCAAAAGACAGACTCATGACTCCATTCCTTCAATTAATGATTGCATTTAATGTGGTAAGGAATGGGTGACCAAGAATGACTGGAATTTAAGTGCTCATATCCACGATGGGTTGAGTATCCAGGACGATAAAACCTATCGGGTAGTAGAATTTGTCAACCTGGACCAACACATCCTCAATTACCCCTCTCAGTACACGAACTGAACGATCAACAAGTTGTAATGTAGTTCGGGTGGGTTTCAATTCACCCAAACCTAGTTGTTCGTAGACCGAGTAAGGAATTAGATTTACACTCGCTCCTAAGTCAAGAAGTGCGTGCTCAATCTGGTAATTCCCAATTACACAATGAATGGTTGGGCTATCGGGATCTTTATATTTTTGTGGCACATCTTACTAAAGGATGGCACTCACTTTTTCTGTCAGAAAATTTTTCGTTTTGATACTTTGCCGCCTTTTGATCATGCACAAGTCTTTCAAAATTTTGGTATATGAAGGTATTTATTTAACTGCATCCAATAGAGGGATGTTGACCTTCACTTGTTTCAACACCTCTAGAATGTCCTGAGAGTTAGAGAGGTTTTGGTGTAATCAGTCGTTGGGGGAATAGTGCAATCGACTTGCTTTAGAGTTCCGGTTTTAACTCTCGTGAAGTGTTACTCGGTCTATCAGTTTCATCTACTTCTGATTCTTTAGACTTTTTAACCCTTACCGGAATGGATTTGTCAATTATCTTCCCACTCCTAAGAGTGGTGATAGACTTAGCTTGCACCATTTAATTTGAAGAACTTGGATCACTTATTTCATATTGCGGTTTAGGATTGGGGAAAGGTTGAGCCGGAAGAATTCCTTTTTCCCCAATTGAATTTTTTGTCTCACGCCCTTGAATGGCCTTTGAAAGGTCTTGAAGGGTTTGCAATATACTCTGATTGATAAGCTCTTGGTTTTGAATATGTTTTAAGAATTGGTTAGAGATTCCTTGAGGAGTAGCAGTTTGTCTATTTCTCCAGCTAAAGTTCGGATGATTTCTCCAACTAGAATTGTATGTGTTAGAGATGGGTCCATTGAAAGGTCTTTGGTAGTTATTTACGGCATTCGATTGCTCATCTAGTGCCTCTTAAAAAGCAGGTATCATTGGGCAATTTTTGGTTGTATGTATTTTGCAAGCACAAATACCGTGAACAACTTCCTTAGCCTTATCCTTCTTACGTTCCATGGCCTCGACCTTCCTTGTGAGACTGGCCACTTTAGCATTTATATCATCACTCTTTTAGCAAGTATATCCCACCTATCTCCCTTGCTTGAGTAAGCTTAGATGTGGTGCCAGATTTTGGGGAGATGTCCCATGATTGTGCAGTTTCAGCGAGTTTGTCAAAGTAATCCCACACCTCATTGACATTTTTGTTCATGAATTCCCCATTGCACATCGTCTCGACGAAGCGGGCACATGCAAGATGTCAGTCCATCGTGAAAGAAAGTTGTTATGCGCCACATTTCAAAACCATGTTGTGGGCATGAATTGACAAGATCCTTGAACCGCTCCTAACATTGGAAGAATGTTTCATCTTCCTTTTGGGCAAAGTTTAAGATCGACGTCCTGATGGTGTTTGTCTTATGGTATGGAAAGAATTTTTTTATGGACTCCATCATGTCATTCTATATGCCAATAGATCACGGACGTAGTGAATGCAACCACGTCTTAGCTTTTTCTTTCAAGGAGAAAGGAAAGAGTTTCAACCAGACCGTGTCCTCAGACACATTAGGAAAGTATAAAGTATCTATAACCTCATTGAATTCTTATGAGTGTAGGTATGGATTTTCATATTCAAGTCCAAGGAACTTTGGAATGAGTTGGATCACTCTAGGCTTGATATCTATATTTCCTGTGTTTCCTAGGAAAACCATACAAGAAGAGGTGCTCACCCCGGTCGGTTGTAAGTAATCTTATAGAGTACGAGGCGGAGGCGCTTGATGCACCTCATTCTCATCCTGGACTTCTGCAACTCGAGGTTGCAACTAATTCACTGGTTGATTTACAGGTTGATTTGCAGTCATAACTTCAATTAACTCTGAGGATCTCAAGTGGTGTCTAATCCTGTGATGGATAGATAACCCGTCAACCAATCCTCCTTCACTTAAGAGACGTCGAGTGTTGTCATGGATCCACTTGGGTATGAAACACTCTCAGTCCTCAATTTCAGAATCTAACCTAAACCTAAAAAGAAAAAGAAAGAAATAGAAATCTACAAATAGAAAAGGAGAGAATTAGAAAGAAGTTACCAAATTAGAAGGTTTTATGTTAGGATTCTACAAAAGAAAAAGGAAAGTGAATTAGTTTCTAAAAAGGAAATAAGGAAAGCAACCTAGTTTCTAAAAAATGAAAAAGGAAAGTTTTTAAACCTAAAATTAGAAAGTAGTTTCTAAAAACAGAAAAGGTAAGTTTCTAAACCTAAAAATAGGAAGCAAGGTAAGTTTCTAAAATAATTCAAAAAACCCTAATCCTAAAAATAGAAAATAGAAAAACCGTAATCTTAAACTAATTCCAAAACTAGTAAATTTCATAAAAACACAACTATTAATCCCCGGCAACGGCGCCAAAAACTTGTTCACAACCCCAAGTGTAGGGTCGCGATGCAGGAATAATCTCGATGAGACTAAAGTCAAATCCATAGGAACTAATCTCGTGAGTAATTCTGAAAGCAACTAGAAGTAGAACTAGAAGAAGATGTAATCTAAACAAGAAATTAAAGAGAGTAGTTATGAGAGATTTAATGAAAATTTTATGAAATTAAAGGTGGGAATTAGGGTTTCCAAGGATCCACTTGTAGTGATTAGGGAGATCTATGTTTGATTCAAGGACACAACTAGAATCGGAGTCCTCTCTTATCCAGTTGGAAGATATCTCAGTAAAACCAAATCTAAACTTCCTTTGACCTAATTCTTAATAGATGAGAGTTGTGAGAACTGGAAGTGATTCCATCACAAAACCATGCCTAAGAGACAATGGCTTACGATAGGATATACCAATCTCATAAACAAACATAAGAGAATCATGAAGGTTAGAAGGAATTCCATCATCCAACCATGCTAAAGGAAGGATGGTAAACAACATGGTCTTCTAATTTCACAATCTCAATACACGAAAAGAGATACTCAAAGCTATCGCAGATCTACTGGAATTTGAGTCACAATAAACCATTAAAAACTAAGAGTATTTCTTAAATATCATACTAGAATCAAAGAGAGTTCAACTTAAACATGAATCAAAGCAATAGAAAACATCCAATCATGCTACAAGCTTCACCTCTTAGACCTAGCTAACAAGTTTAGCCAACCATAGTCATGATTGGAACTAAAACCCTAGAAGAAAGCACGAAAAACTAAGGAAGAAAGAAGAAAAATGCTTGGCGACGGCTCTCCGCCCTTATGCTTCGCTCCTCCAAACCCTAGAATGATTAAATAGATTGATAGATGCCTAGAGATGCCCTAGGGACTCCTATTTATAGTTGTGCAACACCTCTTTTCACACCTTTTTGGAAAAATCCAAAAACTGCCTCAAATTTACACACTTTGTATAACTCTCCGTAACTTTGCACGATCCATTTGATGACATCGAACAGCCTTCGATGTCATCAAAGGTGTCTTTGTATGTACTTTCTCCAAGCTTTTATAACTTCATCCGAACTCTGCGACCTTCTATGTCATCAAACCTACCTTCGATGTCATCGAGCAATGTTCAAGGAATCGATAATGTGTCCAAAATAGTCCAGAGAGTTTATTCAATTTCTTCAATAAATTCGATGTCATCGAAGAGACCTTCAATGTCATCGAGCAGATCTTCGATGTCATCGAGGAGTGCTTCGAGTAATCGAAAATGGTGCCCAATATTTCCAGTGAGTTTTGCCGAAATTTCGTAGAAAATTCAATATCGTCGAGTAGGTCTTTGATGTTATCGAGCAAAGCTTCAAGTCATTGAACAAGTTCTCGAGTTATCGAAAAACGTCTTCAATTTTTCCAATGACCAAATCAATTTTCCTTCATAAATTCGATGTCATCGAATGGTGCTCGATAACACAGTTAATGTGTATTCTGCACTTGTTTTTAAGGCTTCGTTCCTTCTTCACTTGGTTTTCTTGAATCTTAGGATCTTAAAATATTCAATCTTTATCTCCTAAGATCCATTCTTTGCTTTGGTAATCTTTGAGCATCAAATCCATTCTTTTAGCACCTTTTCCAATTGAAGCTCTTAAATTCACCTTGCAACACAAACATCAGTAAAATAGGACATTAAGCAGTATTATGTTCATAAAACCAAGATATAAATGGGGTCCAACATGCAATATTTGACCCTTAATAGTGTGTGTGGACTAGCGGTGTTACAAATGATACTGATCCTACATTGATCATTACCAAGATCTAAAAAATCTTCGGACACTTCTTCGATCGAAAATGTAGCGGCCTTTGGAAAATATTTTAGAGTGAAATACCATCCTGACCTCAGCATGGATGATTATTCCTACAAGATGGCCGAAGGCATAAAACGATATAAGGAGGCTCATTTTAATAAATGTTGGAACAACTGGCACCGAGATAGGGATAGTTTGAATGATCCTAACCTCCCGTTTGAAAAATACCTCAAGCCCTATTATCCTCATCCTCCACCATTTCCTACATATGTTCGGCTGTTAGTGAACATAATAAGAAATCCCAAGTCAATCGAAGGTTTTACCAATCAGACCAGCAGTTCGATCTGACTTAGGTGGACATCATTCACTTACATCTATTCTTGAGCTAATATTTTTACTCATAGACTTAACTCCTTTGTTTGATTCTTTTTAGTACTTTAAGAGGTACCTAAGAAAATAACGACACCGGCCTAAGAATAGAGCATGCTGCCAATATCGACAATCCCACTGACTGTAATTATACCGTTTGACCCAGAAATGACGATCCCGTCAGTTACAATGACTCTGGTGATACTCAAAGATCCTACTACAACGATTGTAGCGATAACATCACTGAATTCGAACCAACGTCTAGTATAGAGAGTATGTCGCAATGGAAAGACACCATTCCTGTTGATTCATCACAGATCACTCATCCTTCTATATCGGATGTGCAATAAATTTCCATATCTTCCATCAACCCTTCACGCTGACCTCAATCTCATCACTTCCTACGACGGTGGGAGAAATCCTGATTCTTGTTGATCCTACCACGATCAAGATAATGGAAATTTCTGAACTCTTGAACAAAACTGAGAAGGTTGTCACAAAAGAGGAGGCAATGGCCGATTCTACTACAGAAGTAGCTGACCATGTTTCTACAGAAGTTTCAGAATAACCACCGGTCGATGTTAATCCACAACCTGAGCGTATCACAGCCGAAGCATTCAATAGACCAACAAAAGGGAAGCTACTGACGTAATCCCTCCCTCACCCCTTTATGTCGGCCATTCATGGAATCGATACCTCAACTCCCATCCTTCCTTATTCTATTGACGATGTTATCTCTTTCCTCAAGAAGATCATTGCCAGAGAAACGTCTACGACAACATCTCCTCTTTAGTATGACAATCTTTAAAGTATTCAACTTGAGCTGCACAACCTTCTCTGGAAAGGACTTGCTGAAACTTTCGATGTCGAACTGATAGCCAAGATCGGCCAATTAGTTGATTTGGCATATATCCTGTCTCAGTTAGATCCATCTCAAGTGATCAGACTATCATCTCTCCTGGAGCTTCAAGAAAAGTTGGACATGTATTGTCGAGCTAAGGCAACTATGTTGATCCAGAGGTAAAAAGATCAGCTGCCAACATTGAGAAGGCCAGGGTACAAGAAATTACAAAGGAACTTGTAACCAAAAATGCCACTGCGAAGGCCATTGAGTTAGAGATTGAAAACTCGGAAGGTAGGATCGCGACATTGAAAGCTAAGTTAATCACGTTGTGAAAGTTTGTATCTGATAAATGAGTTAAACATCGCAAGATGCTCGAAGAAATCTCCAAATTTATCCCCACAGCCTGTCTTCAAGTAGAAGATGCCAGTCGATTATCTCGGTCGTCGTCGAAAGAGGAAGCATCACCATGGGTTACAAGCAGAAAACTCAAGATGGCCGAAACTTTCTTACAAAACTTTTTAGCCCATGACTTGTAATTTTCTTTTATAGATAAATGAAAATCAAACCTTTTACAGCTTTACTGTTTTGTGTAACTGTTTTAGTCACATCTGCCCACATTCCCCTTTTGTTTCTAAACATTAAGCTCCAACCGTCCACATCTCACACGAACTAATAGCATAAACCCCTCATATCGTGCCATTTACAAATAGTGGCCCCACTTGTCCTACTTATTTAAGTAACACCAATCTCCCAAAGTGGCCATCGATCTGTTTGATTTGGCTCTACATAATGGCTGACGAGATAACTTCTCTTATTAATGGCGTTGATTTCTTCCTTTAAGTCTTGAAGGAGGGGTTGAAGAATTTTACTTTTTCTTTCCTACCATCTGACGTAAAGAGGTTTGTTACTAATGTTTTTTGTTCACTCAGCCAGAACTCTTCGGCCGCACCGAACGATCAGTTGGAAGAACTTCTCTAAAAACTAAAACATCTAACCATAATGGCGGATAGCTACGAAAAAGCTTTCCATCACCACGGCACGAATAAATGTCATCTTGAATAGCGGGAAGCAGCTATAAAAGACTCAGCCGAGATGAGTGGGAATTATGAACGAGCTTGGTACAGCAAAATACGTTGCGTTCAGGCTCATCAATTCAATCGGTCGATGCTTCGACTTCTATAATCGTATCAATCTAGCGTAATGTATGAGTTACAAGACCAAGCCATCGCCTTTTACGCCAAAGAGATGATTGATTCAACATACTTGGAGTTTATAGATGAACAACTTCGGATATACTAAGCTCGGTCGGCGGCAAGTTATACAACTCAGAGAGCAGCCGAATCTGAAGTTTGTAAGATCGCTACTCGTGTTAATCCACTGCTTCATTTTTCTGTCAATCCTCATCGAAGAAGGAGGCTGTTAGGAACTCCTTAAAGAAAAAGATGAAACAGAGATGCAGGCCTTCCTAAAAGAATTCAAAAGTCTAAAGATGTAGTTCAATTGGCCTATGTTGCTTTTACATTTTTACCTTTCTCATGTAATAATGCGGTCAACGACCGATCATGCAATGAAACAAACCTTTGGAATTTTTGGCCAATATCTAACCTTATCACATTTCGCATTCTGAATGTACGTAGGCCTAGGTCAGGAAATATAGACGAATCCTCCATACTTTTCTTAGATTTCAGCATGGCGGTATGGCTACCACTACTTAGCCATCTACCCACCACACTTCACCTTTACAATGATACATCATATCATGCAACATAAACTCTTGCCACTTCTCAATGCATTGCCATAACTGCATTCAGTTCTCGAGAAACCTAAACAACTCCTTTAAGTGCATTAACCCCTCATCCACTTCATCATGCCTATAAATAGAGAACTCTACTCTCCAAGAAACTCGCAACTCCAAGATTTTCCTTGCTCGTTCCAAGTTAAGATTAATCTCCCATTTTCAACTTCTAAAATCAGAAGGCCTTCTTCAACATTAGACCTTACTCAAGCATGAGTCTTTCTCTTCTCTCCTCCCCTGAAATCCATCGACTGTATGAGAGATCAGCCGGTATGGATAGCTATGGGAGCTTCCCATTTAACCCAACAAATGGGGAATGGCCCTCTAGCTATTGAGCTCCGAATGATTTATCATCCCTTTCCTTTCTCCGGGTTAAGGGATGCCTTTAGTTCATTAAGGAATGGTTTGGTAGAACATAACAGAGAGCTCTTAAGGGCGTGACTCTTTTAATGAGGTGACATGGATATGTGAGGCTTTCCGTAAATAAGGGAAAGAGGGGGTTCAGTTCAGGTCAACAGGTTGTTCCTGGACTAAACTTCTTCAATTTTTAAAAGGAAAACCCTCATTGACTAGATTCTCGATGCCCTTTCGACTGGAAATTTCAATCTCCAGTGAGATTGATCATATAACGGCCAGAAGGACTACAGGGATCAAGCCACCCAAGGACCTACTACTTTTGTAAGGAAATAGCTTGACAGAACGTAATGCATCGGGTCCCTGTTAGGACTACTTCAGGGGAAACATCTCATGACACGGAAAGAGGGAAAGTGCAAGACCGATCTGAAATGAGCAGTCCTAGCTCTAGCACTTTTTTCTATTGCAGTTGTCCCCTACATCCTCTTTCTTTTACAACCGAAAAATTTTATAATAAGTAATCCTGAGCCTTTATGTTATCCTTACTGTAAAGGAGAAGTCCCTCTCATCTTATGTAATCATGCTATTTGAAACTAATAAAGTAGCTTATGCCTGTTTAGTCGAAAAGCCTTTGATTTTATGAATGTTTGCCTTACAACTTGTAACACCCTAAATTTTGAGGGTCAAGCAAAGCTCTACTCCCGAGATCCAGCACATCACTTATGCAATATGGATGATGATGTTCAGATTTTGCCCATATTAATGAATTAAGCATGAGTGAGATTATACTAAAACAGCATAGCATACTCCGGATATAATTAAATTAAGCAAATGGAAGTCCGAAACATATATATTTAAACATGTGGGTGTTTTACAAACCTCCAGAGTATGAGTACGTAACCGGGTTTAATATATACATGAACTGTTTCAAAATATACAAAATGTGAAAATGAAACTAAACCAAATATCCCAGTGTTCCCTGCGTATCAGCATGAGGTCTACATCGACCCGCCCGATAATTGAACGTAGGAGAATTCCTCCTCCTCATCCATATTGCCTGTTCCATTGCATAGACTTCATCAACACCTGCGTCTAAACCAGAGTCTGGTTGGTATTTTAAAACATCATCCTAAAGTGGGAGTGAGTGGCCAACTCAATGGTACTATAAGGCAAAAGTTAACATGTTATTAAGTCAATCAAGCAGTAATGATAAAACAACATAACAATCACTTCCTAACTACTCTGGTTAATGCAGGAATGGAGTGCAAGTAATGATGTATGCCCTCACATCAAATCTCCCTCACAAGCGACTCTGACAACCTATTTCGCATATGACATCACTTCCTCTAGTGCAACTTCATCGCCTTTAAAGCGCATCCTAACTAATGCAGTGCGATGCATGGTCATGTTAGCCAAGTAATTAATTAAGCTTATTCATACAGCAGATTTGGAAAGCTAGGGTACCTCCATTTATATCATTGGCTTGAACCGAAGGACCCATCTAGGTTCGCCATTCCTATCAAAGCACATACGATAGGCAAGTTTTAGGGTCATCACTCTTAATGAAAAGCAATCGATAAGCAAATTCAAAAGTTTATACTCATGGTCACTACGAGGAGGCTCGTCACCTCAGCGTAGGTCGACAGAACGAATATGATGTCCCATACTACCATGCCCGGTGCACGAGTCTTAGTTACTCACTGGACACTACAAGGAGGCTCGTCACCCCAGCGTAGGCCAACAGCTCAAACACGGTATCCATCCACCATACTCAGCTCATGAATCCTAGTGGATCGTGGTACCATGGTTAAAGTGGGCATTTACATTAGTGAGGGGTATCTTAGATTCAAGCAGTAATGTCCATTCATGGTAAACACACAATAGGCCAATCGGTTTGTTAAGCAAGTTTGATTGGTACGGGCACACGCTGACTTGATCGACATGGAGCGCATAAGCACCCCTCGTGGCCTAACCACTGCCGATAATCGTCATGCGACCCAGATTCATCGAGTCTACCCAATGTGGCAAGACTAATTCGGCCACCTGAATAGGGACAGTTACCAATTGGTTGGGCTATGTTGTAGCCCCAATCTTACTCAGAGACAGTAAATAAACACATGTGATAATCATTTCAGCATTTGACAAACAATCCAAATAAATTTCTCATTTGAGCATTTTATCGAACACATTGATCATGTTACTAAACACTTGCATTTTGTCCACAAATTGCCTAGAGGCAATTATGATTACATGAAAAAACTATACATATGTATAAGGAAATTAAGAATCCTATCTTAATACTCGTAATAAATACAAATCATCAACAATTTCTCATTCAGACAATTCATCAAACACTTAGACTACACTTCACCAAATATATAGACTAGGTTAGTTACAACATATATTTTAGCAATTCCTTATATAGAGAGATCAACGTGCATATGACAATGATTAATCCTAGATCAGTAACCGTGGCAATCACAAATCATATTCAAATGCGCATTCAAACATTTCAACAAACACATGTAACGCATCTTTTACTCATCACAGTTCATGTGTACATTTCATACAGAAATCGGTGTATCTAAGACAATACGGCAGCAATCAAGTCAGACATAAATCATTAGCTGACATGAGAGCATTGATAACCGCAACCTAAGCGTTTATAGTCCACACCTTTCGTCGAGATGCTCGATTCGGACTCGGTCCAAACTCTACGTTTCTGAGAACAGAACGTCAGGCACCTAAATGACATAATAGGTTAGCTAGTTTGATGAAAAATTAACCTGGATCACTACAACGACATTAGGGTTAGGTTTTCTTACCCAAATCGTAACCGAAAGAGATTCGGTAGCGCGACGGGGAGGCAATTCGGTGCGTGGAATCGTGGGAGAGGATTACTACAACAATCTCCCACAATCCTTCTTCTCTCTTTCCTCTTTTCTCTTGTTTTCTCTCCTCTCTCCCTTAAGGTTTGATGAAATTCGTATATGAGAGAGGTAGGGTAAAATAAGGGCTATTTATAAGCCCAGAAGTGATGCAAATGGCCCTAGGGCCACTATATACATAGTATACCCTTTGAGCGATTGTTTCTGACAAACAGGGCTCCCAGGGAGGGCCACTACCCACCTACGTCATAGGGTATGCTCGCTGACAATGGATCCATGCCAGGACATGATTTCGGTGCGATCGGGTAAGCCGATCGACCGTGGAGGACTTGTGTCAAATCAATGGTCATACTTACTCAATCGGGGCCACAGTTATATGGATATGTGAAAGAAAATTTCCTTTCCCCATGGGTGAAGTTTGTTCAGAAACTGACAGTTTGAAATTGTGAATTTTATGTAAGAGTGAATGGCCCAATTCACTTAAGTTTTGGTTTGTTTTCTAAAGGTATTCGCGTTTCTCACACACTTTACTCATGGCTCATGTTATACATTTCTAGACACTATCTGGGCTTGATTCCCACGATGGTCATCAAGCCCAGTAAAACGGACATAGTCTTATAGTTTCGCGGTCATCGGACTCTCGACATGCGGTCTAGGTCCGATACGAGGTTTCAATATACTCCGGAGAGCAACAGGCTCCTGAGATTTCTCCTAGGTCTTAAGATGACATTGAGTCAGTGGTAATAATGGTTTTAGGCCTTCTCATTTGTGAAAATGGTGGCCCAAGCTTAATCCACCAATTATTTAGTTTAGTACTTAACTAAATTCCACCTAAATTACGACAGGATACAGTCCTTGGGTGGTTCTGCCTGAGGTTGTACTCGGGTCTTTGTATGAATTTTTCTGAGATGTTACATCTACTCCCCTTAAAGAAAAATTTCATCCTCGAAATTAGTATCTTTTCATACTCCTCGAGGATCTGTGGGTAGTTATTATGGACTTTGGCTTCCATTTCCCAAGTAGCCTCCTCCTCGGTGTGGTGTGTCCATAACACTTTCACAAGTGGGATAACTTTGCTACGTAGCACTTGTTCCTTCCTATGTAGAACACATATGGGCTGCAATATATAAGTAGCATCTTCACTTAGCTGCACTTGCTCCCACTTGATAATATGGGTAGGGTCAGGAACATATTTCTTCAGTATCGATACATGAAATACGTTGTGCACGCCTACGAATGGTGTGGGCAAAGCGAGACGGTATGCTACTACACTCACTTTGTCTAAAATTTAGAACGGGCCAATGAATCTCGGCGTGAGTTTTCCCTTCCTGCCAAAATGAAGTACTCTTTTCATTGAGGAAACTTTAAGGAATACATGGTCCCCAACTTCGAATTCTAACTGTCTCCATCTCGTATCAGCATAACTCTTCTGTCTACTCTGGGCTGTAAGAAGTCAGCGCCTGATAATATCGATCTTTTCTAAGATTTTCTGAACTAGATTTGGGCCAACTAAGCTCTTCTCGCCAACTTCTGTCCAACAATGTGGAGCTCGACATGGGCGCCCATACAAAACTTCTTAGGGAGCCATGTCAATGCTTGCTTGGAAGCTGTTGTTATAAGCAAACTCGGCATAAGGGAGATAGTCATCCCAGCTGCTTAAAGTCAAGTACGCATGCTCGCAACATGTCCTCGAGAATCTGATTTACCCATTTCATCTGCCCATCGGTCTGAGGGTGGAACACGGTACTGAATTTTAGTTTCACCCCCATTGCTTCTTGGATTCGAGTCCAGAAAATAGACGTGAATCGTGTGTCTTGGTCTGACACAATCTCTATAGGAACCCCATGCAGACGTATTATCTCCTTGATGTACGGTTTGGCCAGATCATCTGCCGAATTAAAAACTTAATTGGGAGAAAATAAGCCGATTTCGTCAACCGGTCCACAATCACCCAAATGGAGTCATGCCCCTTTCTCATCTTTAGTAACCCAGAAATAAAATCCTTAGATATGAAATCCCACTTCCACTCTGCTAAGGGCATGGGCTGAAGTAAACTAGGGGGTCGGCGATGTTCGGCCTTAACTTGCTAGCACGTGAGGCATCAGGATACAAAGTCTGCTATTTGGACCTTCATGTTGTCCCACCAGTATGAACGCTTCATGTCTCGATACATCTTTATACTGCCCGGATGCATCGCTAACTTTGAATTGTGAGCGGCCTCCAGAACTTCTCTTCTCAAGTCGTGAAGGTTCGGGACGCATAGGCGGCCACGATACCGCAAACCTTCATCTAAACCAATCCTCCATTCTGATTCTTCATTGTCGCTTGCACACTCTCTCATCTTCACCAACTGCTCATCTTGTTTTTGGGCCACAATGATTCAGTCATTAATAAGTGGTTGCACGTGGAAGTGTACGATGCTCTCGAATGGCTCCTCCACTATCAGCTTCTGTTTGAAATCTCGCACGAATTCCACTATATTCCACTCTTCTATCATCAGTGGGCCTGCAAATTCTATAGTTTTCTTACAGGTCAACGCATCGGCCATAAGGTTGGCCTTGCTAGGATGTTAGGAGACTTTAAACTTGAAGTCATTCAAAGTCTCCATCCAATGCCGTTGCCTCATATTCGGGTCCCTCTGTGTAAAGATGTACTTGAGGCTCTTGTAGTCACAAAAGAGCTCGAACTCCTCACCGTAGAGGTAATGTCTCCAAAGCTTTAATGTAAAAATGACTGCCGCCAATTCCAAGTCGTGAGTGGAGTAGTTTTCTTCATGTTCCCTCAACTGTCGTGAGGCATAGGCGATCACCCTATCCTTCTGCATAAGTAAAATCCCAAACCGACTCAAGAGGCGTCAGTGTAAATAATATATTTGACCCCTTACTCTGGCAGTACTAGCACTAGTGCAGACATCAGCTTATCCTTCAATTCCTGAAAGGCTGCTTCTACTTTCTCGTTCCAAGCAAACTTAAGATCTTTTCGAGCAAGTTGAGACAATGGTCGGGCTATCTTGGAGAAATTTTTAATGAATCGGTGATAATAGCCGGTAAGTCTGAGGAAACATCTCACTTCTATAACCAAGTCGGATTCCTCAGTCTTGTACCGTGGTTACCTTAGCAAGTTCCACGGTGATTCCTTCCTTGGAAACCACGTGTCCTAAGAACTTGACTTCTTCCTTTCTGAAGTCGCATTTTTGGTACTGTCAAACAATTGGTTTTGCCTAAGAGTATCAAGAACTGCTTGCAGATGTTCTTCGTGATCCTTCCAACTCTTTGAGTATATTAGAATGTCGTCTATGAATACGATGATGAATCGGTAAATATACGGCCAAAATACCCGGTTCATGAGATCCATGAATACGACTGGTGCATTTGTAAGTCCAAACGGCATCACGAGGAATTCGTAGTGCCGAAACTGGTCATGAATGCTATTTTCTGCACGTCTTCATTCCTGACACGCAACTGATGATACCCAAACTATAATTCTATCTTAGAGAAATACTGCGCCCCCTTCAACTAGTCAAACAGGTCATCTATCCTGGGTAGAGGATACTTGTTCTTTATCGTGACGTGATTTAGCCTGCTATAATCTATACACAACTGCAGTAATCCATCCTTCTTCTTCACAAACAACACAGGTGATCCCCAGGGAGATACACTTAGTTGTATAAAATGCGAGTCCAATAAGTCATCAATCTGCTTCCTCAGTTCCTCCATTTCACACAGAGTCATGTGGTACATCGGTAAAGAGATAGGTATCGCGCCTGACACAAGGTCGATGGTAAAGTCGATCTCACGTTGAGGAGGTAATCAAGGGATCGTTCTGAACACGGTCGTGAAATCTTGGACTACTGGCATGTCCCCAATTGACAGACCATCAAAATTTTCCAATAAGGAAGCGTAACAACGGATGCGGTAGGGACTACTGACCTGAACTGGGAAGGTGAAGGTCGTGTCCTCGAGCCCATGGGCTATCACCAATCTGGTTTCACAGTTAAGCTCTACCTTTATTTTGGTGAGCCAATCTATGCCGAGGATGATGTATCTTGGTTACAATCAGGTCAATGTACACCACTCTACTCCCAAGGTTTATAAGGCAATACTTATAAAGCTTTATGGCGTTTGTGAAGGTCCCTGCTGCGGTGATGATTCTCACCCCAACCATAGGGGTAGTGTTCAACCCTAATCGCTTGACTGTAGAGCATGTTATCATTGAAATAGTGGACCCGGTGTCCACTAACAGAAATACTGGTGTACCTTTGATGTGGGCAGTGACTTCAAAGGCTAGTGGTACTGCAACCGCTAATTCAGATGCTTCAGCGACGAGTGCATGTACTCAAGCTTATTGTGGACGATTAGGTTACAGTCATAGGTCATTAAGGCGGCCTATTTCGAGATGCGGGAGGTCAGTTGTATGGTTGTGTCGGTGCTATAGATCGTAAAGGAGGGGTTGAAATAGCGCGTAGAGGCTGGCGGTTGATCCTTTGGGTCCTGGTCTAAGAGAGTCCTTGTTTTAATTTATGTCCAATGTAGGGGTTAATAAATATCTTAATATTCCTATGGTCAAAGATCACCCTAAAATGGTTTCTAATAATATAAAATTTTATATGTATATCACCATTTCGATCTTATGACTAGTGGGTTATGAGCAGACTGCACTTTGGTTTCATTAACTTCGAGAGGGAAGGAAGAATCGAGAATTCTAAAATATTTCAGAGGTTTGGAATGTTAGCAACATAAGGCCGCGGAAAAAGAAAAAGGAGGGACATCTCCTTGACGCGGTATGAACCTGGAATTCACAAGAGAATAAAAAAAACTTATAATATTTTATTGTAGTCCACCTCTAACATGAACTTACGGAGTATTAAACTATGAAACTCAATCCTACTCAAGAGTCCTAATTTAATTGCACAAAAACAATTTAAATAAAAATGTATATATATATACATATGTATAATCAAATTTAACCACAGGATGATTCCTAGTATGATTATAAATAATTCCTAAATAGACACCAAATACTAAACTTTAATATGAAAAGATATGACTAGTCTATTGGCAATTTGAAGTTGTAGAAATTTTTGGTTTCAACCCTTCTATTATTTATAACATATTTGTCACATTTAATTACCATATAATTTTTATAATTTTTTATAGTAATATATTGTTAAGTATACTTTTATTTCAAAATTTCGCTTCATTCGAAGTTCCATAAAAATTATAAAAATTCTGGAAGTACTAGTTGTCCTAGACCAATGATTTTCTATATGATTCCATAATGTCTTTATTCCTTGTAACATTTTCTATATTTTTAGTTAGTGAAATATTTTTAAAATTTTTATGATAGTTTATCATTAAGTTTAAAGTCATCCCACAAAATTTCAGTTCATTTGGAGTTGTAGAAAATTTATTAAAATTCTAGAAGTTGGATAGTTGTCAAAGAATCCTAGATTTAACTATATTAAAATTTTTATTTTATTTTTTACTTATTTTTCTATGAAACTAGACTTATCAAGCTTCAATCTAGTTTTTGAATCACCTAAATTGAAGTTATATTAAGGGAGATTTGACTTTTTAGAGTTGGTCAAAAAATGAAGAAAATTACAGAAATCCGGCGGTGCACCTCCGATCCGACGGTGGCGCCGCGCTCTGCTGGGGCTTCCGATGGTGTGCCGCCGATCGGGCAGTGCCGTTGCGCCCCTCTGGTGGTCCTGATGGTAGTTCTGCCACTCAATTTTTGAAATAAGTGTATTTCTCAATACATAATGAGTTACTCGATGTGCCATATACGATTTTAGGGTAGGAGAAGCTGCTCTATCCAAATAACCTAGTTATTTTATAAATTTCCATAATTTTAATGGTTAAAATTTTATTTTATTTATATTTTTACTATTTATAGTAAATTTTAGTTTAATTATAGTTCTTCATCCTTTGAGCTTTAGGATTTGCATCTAATATGAAAGTACCTAGAAAGATTTGAAGAATAAAGTGGTGGAAGGTGAGATTCTTGAAGAAGATGGGTTGGAAATGGATGGAACTGGGTGAAAATGAGGGTGTTTCATCACGTGTTCTGGATCCATTTTTTATCCAGAAATCCATCAATTGACGATCCAGATCGCCAAGGTTATTCAGGAGCTTCTTTACTTAATCGGGACTAAATTTTGGCGAAGATCTATACTCAGTTTGAATAATTAACAAAGTTCAACATTTAGGACATCTTGGCCTTATTAGCTATTTGTGCCAAGTCCTACTGTACTATGATCGAGTCGACCTCAAGTCGACTTGATTTGTTATCTTTGGTCAGAGGTGACTTAGGTCATTGCACATCATCTGAGTCCCCCAGTTATAAACCTTCAACTAAACTACAATGTTTGGTCTTGCCTGTCGGCGAAACTTTGGGATCCTAATATCATCTCTAAATTTCCATCACCCCCTTCCTAAGTCAGAGTGCATCAGAGTGCGTCATGTTAGCTTATAACCCAGGTCCAGTTTAATCCAAATCACTTATGCAACATAGATAATGATGATTAAATGTTGTCCATATTAGTATATTAAACATGAATGAGGTTACACTAAATCAGCATATTATACTCTAGAGACAATTAGATTATGCAAGCGGAAGACTGTAATAGATATATAACGCATATAAGTAGTTGTAAGTCCCCAGAGTATGAACATGTCGCCAGGTTAAATAATTACATATATAGTGCCAAAAGTTCACAAAATGATGCAATGTAATCTTCAACTAGTTTGTATCCCTATAATCCCGTTGACGTAACTTCAGGTCTATATAGACCCGCCAGAGAGTTGCCAGTAGGAGAACTCCTCTTCATCATAAAAGTCAGGCTCCACCTCGTAAGCCGCAACATCATCTGTAACTACAACAGAGACTGGTTAGTGTTTTAAAACACCGTCCCAGAGTGGGAGTGAGTGATCAACTCAGTACAGCTATAAGTTAAAGGTTAACATGTTATCAATTTAGTCAAGCAATAATGATAAAGCAATACAACAAGCATTTCTAAGTACTCAGGTTAATGCAAGGATGATATGTATTAATGATGCATGCCCTTGCCTGCACTCCCTCTACAACATCATCTCACAGTCGCGCATGCTAAACTCCCACTGTGCTCAACTCCCACGCCAAAGGCACATGCAATGCGGTGTATGGTCGTGTTAGCCGAGTCTTTAATTAGACCTATTCATACAGCAGATTTGGAAAGCTAAAGCACCTCCCTTTATATCATATACCCAAACGATAATCCATATAGGGTCGTCAATCCTAGTTAATCACATACGATAGGCAAGTTATAGGGAAATGTCACCCTTGATTTAAATACAATAGACAAGCAAGTTCAGGTCACTATGGGAGGCTCGTCACCTCGGCGTAGGCCTAGTTTATACTCGAGGTCACTACGGGAAAGGCTCGTCACCTTAGCCTAGGCCAACAGCTCGAATACAGCGTCCCATACAACCATATTCGGCTTGCGAGTTTGGGTTGCTCAATGGACACTACGGGGAGGCTCATCACCCGAGCGTAAGCCGACAGCTCGACCACGGTGTCCCATACCACCATGCCCAGCTCATGAGTCTTAGCAGATCATGGTACCAATGTTAAACGGGTTTTTCACTTATACCTTAGATTCAAGCAATAACATCCATACATGGTGAACATACATTATGCCAATTAGGTTACTTGACAAGCTCGACTGGTACGAGCGCATGTTGAATTAATCGACATGGATCCATACGCACTCTGCGTGGCCTAACCACTATCGATAATCACCGTACGACTCGGATTCATCGAACGTATCCATTGTGGCGAAACTAGTTTTGCCACTCAATCAGAAACCGTTACCGATTGCTTGGACTACATCGTAGTCCCAATCATACTCCAATGCAATAGCGTTCACATATGGTAGTCATAATAGTATTGAACAAACAATTCAATCATTGCAATTATTTAAGCATTTTATAAAATACATAGTTAACATAACATTATACATATGCATTTCATAACATAAATCACATAGCCGAATTTAAATTACACGAAGGAATCTATTCATATAGCTAAGGTAATTGAGAATCTCAACTCAACGCCTTTAATAAATATATTTCATCAAACAATTGTTCATTCAGACATTTTATCAAACACTTAGACTATACATATTAACATACACGTAATATATTAGTTATAACATATATTATGGCAATTACTTTCGCAAAGGAGTTGCCACACATACAACAATCATGTATCCCCAATCCATATCCATAGCAAGCACAAATCATAATTCTATATTTACTAAAATATTTCAACAAACACATGGAATGCATTATATTCAACACAGTTCATATATATGTGAAATACACTAAAAGCATTGTATCTAAGCACATGTGACAGCAATCAAGTCAGTCATAAATCATTAACTGACATTGAAAGCCTTGAAAACCATAACCTAAACGTTTATAGTCTGCACCTTTCACCGGTACGCCGATTACGAACTCGATTCATACACTACGCCTTTCCTTATAGCACAACAACTACCTATAGCATGAAATAGGTTAGCTATTTCATCGATCTATAAAGTTGGATGCCTAAAACAGATTAGGGTTAGGATTCCTTTAAAAAAATGGTATCGAAATCACCGGTATAGCGACACGGAAGAGGGATTCAGCACGTGGAGTGGTGGGAATGAATCCCAGCAACAAACCACAACTCTCTCTCACTTCTCCTCACCTTCTCCTTCTCTTTTCTCACTTCTCTCTCCTAGGGTTTAGGAAATTCATATGGAATGAGAGAGGGGTGGGTTAAAGCCCTTATATAGGCCAAGAAGTGATGTCAAGGGCCCCAGGGCCATGGTATACCTAAGTTATAGCCAAAAGTCGTCCATTTCGGGCTAACGGAGCTCATATGGAGGTCCATTGCCTACATACGGTCTAGGAAAAGTTCCCAGACAAGGGATCTATGTCAGGTTAAGATTTCGGTCCTATCGAATTTGCAGATCGACCGCGGTGGACCTGCTTCAGTTCACCGGTCATCATTACCCAATTAGGGCCATAAGTGCACTGACATGTGTAGGGAAATTTTCCTGATCCAAGGGTGTAGTTAGGTCAGAATCTGATGGTCTGAAACCTTAAATTTGGCCTACAAGTGAACGGCCTAAATCACTTAAGTTTTAGTTCATTTTTTAAAGATATTCGCGTTTCTCACACACCTCGCTTTGGGCTCAAGTTGTGCATTTTCGGATACTATTTAAACTTGATTCTCAAGATGGTTGTCAAGCCCAGTAAGGCGGTCATAACTGTTTAGCTTCACGTTAATCGAACTTTCGACATGCGGTCCAGGTCTGATACGAAGTTTCAAGATGCTACCGAGAGCAACTGGGTTTTGAGATTCATCCTACATTTTTAAGTAACGTAGAGCTAGCGATTCTGCTGGTTTTGGGTCTTACAGTTCATATAGAAAGTGATTCGAACTAACTCGCTGATTAATTCAGTTTAGTACTTAATTAATTTTCATCTAATTTCTAAAGGATTCGGTCCTTAGCGATTTCTACGTGAGGTGGTACTTAGGTCATTGTACGGATTTTTTTTGAGACGTTACAATCTACCCCCCTTAAAGAAAAATTTTATCTCGAAATTAACACCTTTTCATACTGCTCGAGAATCTGAGGGTAGTTCTTATGGACCTCAGCTTCTATTTCTGAAGTAGCCTCTTCTTCAGTGTGATGCGTCCACAGTACCATCACAAGTGGAATAACTTTACTACGCAACACTCATTCCTTCCTGTCTAGGATACGCGTCGGTCGCAGTACATAAGTAGCATCTTCACTGAACTGTACCTACTCCCATTTGATAATGTGGGAAGGATCAGGAATGTATTTCTTCAATATTGATACGTGAAATACGTTATGCACGTCAGCGAGTGGTGTGGGCAAAGCAAGGCGGTACGCTACTACACCCACTCGGTCTAGTATCTGAAATGGGCCAATGAATCTCGGCGTGAGTTTTTCTTTCATTCCAAACTAGAGGACTCCCTTCATCGAGGAAACCTTCAAGAATACATGGTCCCCGACCTCAAAGTCTAGCGGTCACCACCTCGTATCGGCGTAACTCTTCTGTCTACTCTGTGCTGCAAGAATTCGACGCTTGATAATGTCGATCTTCTCTGAGGTCCCCTATACTAACTCTGAGCCAATCAAACTCTTCTCACCAACCTTTGCCCAGCAATGCGGTGCTCTACACGGAGCCCATACAGTGCTTCATAGGAGGTCATGCCAAAACTCACCTAGAAGCTATTGTTATAAGCAAACTCAGCATAAGGAAGATAGTCATCCCAACTGTCCTTGAAATCAAGCACATAACCTCGTAGCATATCTTCCAACACTTGACTCACCCGTTCCATCTGCCCATCCGTTTGTGGGTAGAACACGGTACTGAACTTCAGTTTCACACCCATTGCTTCCTGGATACGAGTCCAAAAGATAGATGTGAATCGCATGTCTTAGTCCAACGCGATCTCCATAGGCACTCCATGCAAACGTACTATCTTCTTGATGTACAGCCTGGCCAAATCGTCTGCTGAGTTTGAGACTCTAATCGGGAGAAAATGAGCCGATTTCATTAACCAGTCCACAATCACCCAAATGGAGTCATGTCCCTTCCTCGTCTTCGGTAACCCTGAGATGAAATCCATAGAGATGAAATCTCATTTCCATTTAGCTATGGGCATGGGCTGAAGTAAATCAGGAGGTCGGTGATGTTCTACCTTGACCTGCTGGCACGTGAGGAAACGAGATACAAAGTCTGCTATTTGGGCCTTCATGTTGTCCCACCAGTTCGAGCGCTTCATATCTCGATACATCTTCATACTACTAGGATGCATCGCCATCTTCGAATTGTGAGCAGCTTCGAGAACTTCCCATCTCAAGTCATGAAGGTTTGGGATGCATAGGCGGCCACGATAATGTAAACCCCCATCCGTACCAACTCTCCACTCAGAGTCTTCATCGTCATTAGCTCGCTTTCTCAACTCAACTAACCCTTCATCTTCCCCCTGAACCACTATGATTCGGTCATCGATAAGTGGTTGTACACCAATATGTGCGACGCTCTCAAACGGTTCCTCTACCATAAGTTTCTGCTCAAAGTCTCGCACAAACTCTACCATGTTCCATTAATTGATCATCAGCGGAGCTGCAAATGCTATCGTCTTCTTGTGGCTCAACACGTCTGCCACAAGGTTAGCCTTGCTGAGATGGTAGAAAACCTCAAACTTGAAGTCCTTCAAGGTTTCCATCCACTGTCGCTGCCTCATATTCAAGTCTCTCTATGTGAATTGTATCTGAGGCTCTTGTGGTCGCAAAAGAGCTCGAACTCCTCTCCATAGAGGCAATGTCTCCAGAGCTTTAATGCAAATATGACGGTCGCTAACTCTAGGTCATGCGTAGGATAGTTTTCCTCGTACTTCCTCAACTGTCGCGCTGCATAGGCATTCACTCTGTCCTTCTACATCAAAACACAACTCAAACTAACATGAGAGGCATTGGTGCAAATGGTATATCTGACCCCTTACTCTGACAATACTAACACGGGTGCGGATGTCAACTTGTCCTTCAGTTCCTAAAAGGCTGCTTCTGCCTTCTCATTCCAGGCAAACTTGAGATCTTTCTGAGTGAGTTGAGACAACGGTCTGGCTATCTTGGAAAAGTCTCTAATGAAATGACGATAGTAACCTGCCAGGCTAAGGAAACTCCTCACTTCAGTAACCGAACCGGGCTGCTCCCAGTCCTAAACCGCAGTCACCTTAGCAAGGTCCACAGCTATTCCTTCCTTGGACACAACATGTTCCAGGAACTTGACTTCTTCTTTACAGAAGTCACACTTCTTGTACTGGGCAAACAACTGGTTCTTCCTGAGCATATCAAAAACTGCTTGCAGGTGCTTCTTGTGATCTTCCCGACTCTTGGAGTATATCAAGATGTCATCTATAAATATGATGATGAATTGGTACAGATACAGGCGAAACACCCGGTTCATCAGATCCATGAACACGGCGGGTGCATTCGTGAGTCCAAATGACATCACGAGGAACTCGTAATGCCTAAAGCTGGTTCTGAACGTTGTCTTCTGCACGTCTTTATCCCTGATGGGCAACTGGTGATACCCTAACTGTAAGTTGATCTTTAAGAAATATTGTGCCCCTTTCAACTGATCGAACAAATCATCTATCCTGGGTAAAGGATACTTGTTCTTCATTATCACTTGGTTCAACTTGCGATAATCAATACACAACCACAGTGATCCGTCCTTCTTCTTTACAAATAATACGGGTGCTCCTAAAGGAGATACACTCGGTCGTGTAAAGCCTGCATCCAACAGATCATCGATTTGTCTCCTCAGTTCCTCCATCTCACGCGGAGGCATACGATACATGGGTAAGGAAATGGGTGTCGCACCAGGCACAAGGTCGATAGTAAAGTCCATCTCGCGCCGGGGAGGTAATCTAGGTATTGTCTTAAACACTTCCCAGAAGTCCTAGACCACAGGCGTGTTTCCAAGTGTCGGACCATTATGATCTTTCAATAGGGCAGAATAACAAAGAACCTGGAAGGGGTGGCTGACCTGAACAAGGAATGTGAAGGTCGTGTTTTTAGGTCCGTGTGCCATCACCAGTCAGGTCTCACAGTCGATCTCGGCTCTCATTTTAGTGAGTCAATCCATGCCGAGGATGACGTCGTAATGGTATATTGTGGTGACAATCAGGTCAATGCATATCGTCTTGCCCCCTAAATATATCAAGCAACCCTCACACAACTTAGTGACATCTGTAAAAGTTCTTGCTACTACGATAACTCTCACCCCAACCATAGGGGTCGTATTCAGCCCTAAGCGCTTGACCATAGAACATGATATCATCGAAATAGTGGACCCAGTGTCCACTAATAGGAATATGGATGTACCTTGGATGTGGGCAATGACCTCGAAGGCTAAAGGCACTGTAACTGCTGACTCAGACGCTTCAGCTGCAAGCGCATGTACTCATGCCTGTTGAGAACGGTTCGACTGTGGTGTCATAGGTACTGAGGCAGCCTCAATCGAGGTACGGGCAGCTGGTAAGAAGGCTGTGCAGGTGGTACTAAAAGTAGAGGTGGAGCCGAGATAGCTGGGGGCATCTGACGGTTGACTTCTGAGGGGGCATGAAGCCATTATCCCTCATTTGGGTAAAGCAGTAAGTGTCAGAATGGCCCGACTGTAACGCCCCGGTTTTCAGGACCCGAGTATATGACCCGTGTCCCAAAAACCCGAGTGTTAGCTTTAAAGGATGGTCAAATTCGAGAGTATATTTTTTTTTTCCTTCATCAGAGTAAGCAAATGAGCGTATTGTAGACAAATCGACATAAAGGAAAATTTCATTATCATTCAAATTTACAAGAAGCTGCCCATAATGACTTATACAAACCAATGTCTCTGAATTTAACAAGTACAAGATTTATAAGAATTTAATACATGAAGAATAGCGGAAAACATATAAATATAAGCCGCAAGATCACGCAGCTCCTCCAGGTAAATACAGCCATACATCCCTGGCAATCGTACCTTGCTCCTCATCAAGTCTGAACATACATATCACTAAAGCCACCTGTACTACCTGTACGGTTGTATATTTGATGGATGAGTGGCCAACTCAGTGTGAATTCCCCTCAAGATTACACACCGCCGCATTAGGTAAGAAATATTACAAAACATCCAGACAACCAAAACAGAGTAAATGCATCTTATTAGGTGCATGGATGCATGAATGCAATCATCGACCCGGGTAAATCATCCGGACGGTCGGAGCCCTAGGAAAAATATCCAGACAGGCAATGGGGTCGTCACCCAAAGATGTGAGTGGTCATCAGCGCAACACGCAGCGTAATCGTATGGGCATGAGTGATCCAAGTCATCATCGTAAATCGATCAGCTGGTCATTAGCGCAACTCGCAGCGTAATCGCATGGGCATAATGATCCAAGCCGTTGTAGTATGCCATGCATGCATGATTAGCCAAGTCATTATTAGTCCATTTACAACCAGTCAATTTAGATAAGCTCAAAGGTCACTACGGGGAGCACATGGCCCAGCGTAGGCCAACAGCTCGGGCATAGTGTCCCATTACCACCATCCCCGGCTCATGAGGCTACCATCTTAGGATGTTTGATGGAAACCCGTCGACTAGTGGCCAATCATATTATAATATATGGGGCTTACCATCGCGTGGTTGCACGGTATAAAACATTGAAACCATATAGGAAAAATACCAGAACAAAGCCACATAGGGCGATATCAAACAAGCCACATAGGGCGATTATCAAAATAGGCCTCATAGGGCGAGTATCAAAACCATGCGATAAAAGACCATCCTTAAAAACTATTGGACTCAACAACCCTGGATGGTAGGCCCACATTAATGATCCATTTAGACCATCACTCAATAACCACTAAGTCGAAGGTCCATTTTAATCACAACCAGTCGGGTTACATCCCAAGTATGGGTGTACATTTATAGGTGGGGGTTTCCCACTAATGTACCAGTTTAAAGTCTATAAGCAATATACAAATAATCCACAGGCATGAACAAATATATAGGATGAACATTAAGCAGGTAATATAGCAATTCAATTTCCACCAGCTAACACATGTGATTATAAGAGAGAGATATCAATTATAATTTTTAATAAAAACTATAACTTAAGCTAATGAGAAGATGGAAAGCTCAAGGGGAAGAATCATCACCTTACAGTTGGATCGCCTACTAGCATGGCTAGGGGACATGTGGTCCTTTATAATCGAGTCCTATCATGAATTAGGAAATTACATGGTTAGATCGAGTTTTACGGACTATTCATGGTTGAGATTATAACCTAGGGTTTGGATTATTTATCTTAGGGGCTTAATGTAGGATTAGGGTTTTCATCTTAGGGTTTAGTCTTAAACTTAGATTTTAGGATTTGAGCTCTAGTTGGCGTGCCATTAATTACAATATAAAGTTAATAATTTCAAGATTACTTTTAGTGTTAGTGTTATAATTTATATTATCTAACACACTAATACTAATCATTATGATGATAATTGGCATTATAACCCACTATTTATAATAATATTCAAGAGTGTCAAACAAAGCACCAGTGTCTAGTAATGATATTATTTTATTATATTTTATTTTTGTCTAACGTAACTAATTTTAGTATAGATAATTTGCTAATGGCTATTCTTAGCTAATATTCATAGTAGAAGTATTAGTTAGTCAATACCAATAATGATAATTCACAACATAAGAGGGTGGAGGGTTTATACCTTAGCAGGAGTTAAGTGTGGCCCAACTCCTATTCTAGTGAGTTAACTTGGCAGTGAGTCAGAGTTCAACTCCCTTCTTTCTCTTTTCCTCTTTCTCCTCTCTCATTCCTTCTGCTTTTCCCTTTGCTGGATATCCAGCAACAACCACCAGGTGCAACCCAACTCGGTCTAGTGACTCGACTCGACTCAAGGAGAAAATCGAGTCAGCAATGCAGCGAGTTGACTCTCCTTCTCCTAACTCCAATTCTCTCCTTCATCACCTTCTACATGTCTTCCACCTCCTGGAAGTCTAGCAAGAAGTTCGGGCTGGACCAGACCGGTATGGCTGGACTCATTCCAGCAGTTCTGTCGGGCCAGAACCCAGTTACTGAGTCGGCCCGACTCAGTGTGGTACCAACCATGGCCACATAGTTGATGTGAGTGCAGCGACAACCTGCTCTCCCTATCTCTTCATGGCTGAGTGAGTCTAGACTCAACTTAGTCACGGCCCAACACAGCAGGCTCTGTCTAACTCGAACCAGACTTGGTGAACTCGCTGAGTTAACATGGCCATGGCCAGCCAGCAGCACAACTGCACTGTTTTTCCTCACCTCTGCTTCCTCTCTCAGACGTGATTCCCATCATTTGTACTGCGATGATATGGGCCACACATTTACATATTTAAATCCATGACCAGCCTCACCACAAACAGCAGTGACGGTGCAAGCTTACCGTGGAAGATGACCGAGCGTTAATGGCGTCGTCCCACCCACTACTCCTTCCTTCATTCTGACGGCATGGGACAACTCCTAAGGGTACATTGGAGCTTGGTGAAAGGATGGAATGGAGCTTGGATGCCGTTTGGTTGGTGGGTTCAAAAGGACAAGGAGGAGGATGGTTTTTCCTCGGGCGGCTGTGATTCTCTTTGGGTTTTCGTAGGAGCTGGGAGAGAGTCATTTTCACTCCTTACTTATGGCCAAAACCTAGCTCTCAGAGCCGTTGGATGAAAATCGGATGGTAGGGATTTGGCCTGCTCAAAACCGTCTTCAAATACGGTGGGTAAAACTGAAATCGTCCACGGTTTTGTTTGAAACGCCCTAAGCAAATGGACGGTAGAGATCCCTCTAGGATGGAGGGTTGAGATGGCGTAGGAGCAGCTCACGCGGATCGCTGAGCTGGCCGGGAGAGCAGATTCCTCTATTGGAAATGGTGTATTTGCAGGACCGGATTGCAGCTAGGATCGTGTGTCCGCACATGCATGGAAATTAGCTTTGATAGTTGGGTTTTGGTCAGAGATGAAGGGCGTACGCGATGGACGGCTTGGATTCTCAAGATGAGACATGCAGGTGGGCCACTGATCAAGGGAAATGGGTGCCCGACCGTCCGCTGACAAGAGCAAAAGAAGGGAGAGAAAATCTCTCTTTTTGGAGAGATTTCGGGCCAGCTCCAGCTGACCGAGCAGACACGCCTGGTGCACGGCGGGTGCTCCTGCACAGTGTACACGTGCAAGGAAACGTGGGTACACAAGTGGATTTGATGAAATCCACACCGCCCATTAGGTTCTAAGGGTCCAGTTAGGGACCTAGACCAAATATGAGGCAGATCCAAGGTCTAGGTGGGGCCCACAACTTGATTTGGGTCGAACTGGTGGATTCTCATCAATCTAATTGTCGGATTGTTCCGAAATTGAACGTCAATGGCTAAAAGGGTCCAAGGGTCCATTTAAGGCTTTCATTAACCAACACTAATATTAATATGTATGTACTTGTAATTAAAAAAAATCAAAAACTCATACATATATAAATATAATTTTTCTTTTTTATTAACATGCTACTAATCACATATTTATTGATATATAATTCCTAATATACAATATCATATTACACACATGTATGGATTGAAAGTTGTATAATGTCTCATATACCATCTTATTTAAATATCTAATAAATTTTTGTATATATGTTTAATACTACGTTGATATTTATATTTTAATTATACATTGAAAAATTATTATCCACTATGTTTAGTTGATATAATATTACTTTCATAATATTATATATACATTACATATATAGGTGCGGACTATTTTTCAACTGTCAGATTTAAACTAGGATGAATCTAAGTGCTTACTTAGGTCTGGCTTGTATTTATGCTAAGCTTGGTTATACGGTAACACTCGAGTACTGGAAAGTACGGGGTGTTACACTGACCTCTTACAATATGTACACCATACATCAGGTCACCTCGGCTCTGTCGATGGAGCCATAAGCCGAGGAGGATAATCTGCACGCGGCCTCTTGCCGAGGAATGGTCTGCTCGACAAATCTGGGTGAGGCCTAGGTCTCATGGGTACACGTGTACGGGATAGCCTATCCCCATCCTGTTCAGCTCGCAGAGACATGCTCACAAGTTCAGCATAGTTGTTAATGCTAGCACAACACATCTTCGAGCGGATCTCAGGCCACAAACCTTCAGAAAATCGCCGCATCTACATCGGCTCATTCGCTAGGATTAAAGGAGCGTATTTGGACAACTCTATGAACCTATTCTCGTAATCTGCCACAGTCATTCCTCCCTGATAGAGGTAAAGGAAGTCACTCTCCTTCTCATTACGGAACATGAGGGAAAAGAACTTCTCATGGAAGCAGGTCTCAAAAGCTTCCCATGTCCATACATACACGGCAGGCACTGCCAATAGGACACTGTCCCACCAGAGACTGGCCTCCTTCTCAAACATGTACGTAACCAGCTCGACTTACTCTGCCTCAGTACAGTACAGCGGCTTCAGCATCTTAGAGATGTAGTCAAGCTAATACTTAGCCTCCTTGGGTCTGTAAGTACCTACAAAAGTGGGAGGTCAGAAGCGCTGGAATCGCTCGAACAAGCCACTGGCACCCATGTTTCTAGTAGGGTGCATAAGTGGTGTAGGTGGAACCACATTCTTGTTCTGGGCAAGGGCCCCAGCCATGGTGGTCCAAATTTGTGGCTGCTACTACATAAGGAGCATCATCTGCTCTAACCTATCAGGAGGAGGAGCCTGATGCATGTGGGGCGTCGATGAAGATGCATGGTTCTGCTCTAGAACTGATGGTGCAATAGGTGTTAGCCCATTTATGGGGTAGTGGCTGGCTGAGGATCCAGCATAATATCACTGTCAGGGCCCAAACTGGGGTTCATGTGGCCATCGCTTAAGGGAGGTACCTCGTCAAATGATCAACCAAGTGCAAGATGTGTTGTAGTCCGAGTGACTTTCAGAGGCATTCCCTATACACAACATAGGGTACAACACGTGTAAGATTTTTGCATAAAAACACTCAATTCCTCAAGCATTCTACACATTTCATAGCAAAAGGAGCTTCATGCATTTCATTTAATCAAAATTGTCATCATACATGAGATGTAGTATTACATAGATCATGATATAAGATGCATGTGTGCTAATCTAATCAAAGCTTTAAACACCAAAACACACCAACAACTCTACCCTACTACTAAGCCTGATTCTCTTCAAGCTTGGCCCGGGTCTCTCTGACCTCCTGTCGCAGGGCGACTTGGCCCTCCTCAATCTGACCCAAGCGGACTTCTAGAGTAGCCCGATCACAGTGGGGCTCATGTGTAGCAGGTGGAGAGCCCTCATTAGTGTCTTGTGCTTCCTCTTCTTCCCCTTCCTACTCTTCCTCTTCCTCGCTTCCTTCCTCTATTTCATTTTCGTCCTCTTCTTCACCACTTTCTTCCTCTTCACTTTCCGTCTCATCCTCACTCTCATCGAGTCGGGCTTGACGTTGTCGTGGCCCAATACCCATGTTGTTGAGAGTAGTGTCATTGAGGAAATGGATCAGCGCAAGCTTTTCTGAGCCAAGTCTGTAGCTGAATTCATGAGCAAGCTTGCATATTAGTCAGTCGAATGAGAGTGAAATGTCTGTCCTAGGAGAGAATGTGGTCTAAACTATTTGTAGTAGTACATACATAGGCTGGCACAGCTTGTCTCCTTACCTAGCTTGGTATAGGAAGTTCATCATCAAACGCGTGCATTCACTGTGATTGCTCCACCTAGGATACACATTGTATGTGAAGATGTGGTGGAGCAGGTGAAAGTCAGGAGTCATCTTAGATGCCAGGAGGCAATTGCCTTAATTCTAGTGGACCAGTCAACCACAAAGAAATCATGTGCAGCGATCTCTTTCACGCACGCTCTTGAGATTTCTCTCGCTAGCATGTACCTCTCCACGCGGCATCCCCATGATTCGGGCTATCAAGTCCACATTGACAATGGCTTCCCGCCTTCCCATGAGGATAGAGAACTGTAGAGGCTCCTACAGTGTCTCTCGTATATGGGCGTAGAAGGCTCGGATAGTGCTCTCATTCGCACAAGACTTGCCTTCAAATATGGGACCCCACCCGGCATCCAACAGGAGATCCATCATCGGATAAAGCCCAAATAGTTTCTCATCCATGTGCGCTTCAAAGAGAACCCTACGGCCTTTAAACCTGCCATGTGCCATATCTGCCAGTAGAGCTCTTTCGAGAGGAATTTGGGAAATGAGATCCCGCTTCGTCCTTAGCTCCCAATCGATGCTTGTGCTAGCCTCAGCACCTTTCGACATCCTTGAACGGGTAGGGCAGCTAAGCCTGGCTTCATCCATGAAAGCCTTCTTCTTTCCCATGAGGGAAAAAGTGTGGAAAGTGAAAATATGGCCGCCATTAGCTCAAAAAGAGTCATAAGAGTGAAACAAAATGGAGGGATAGGATAGGTTGTTGGACCTTGAGATTTTTGAGACACCAAGGAGGGTTTTTGTGCCCAAATAGGAGGAAATAAGGGAGATAGGAGATGGGTTTGAAAGGAATGGTGGGAGATGTGTATGTAGGGATGAAGAAGATGATATGAGAATGAGGAGAGGTTTGAGAGAGAAAAATGGGATTTTTAGAAGATTTGGAAAGCTTAGAGGGGTGAAAATGAAAGAAATGAAGTAAATGGGGAGGTATAAGGGGCCCCCACATGATTTCATGGGCCCCACATGCGGGTACAATGGCGGGCCCACCCGGCCCGCTGTCCATAGACCACGAGGCCTCGCCCGAGGCCCGATGCCATCGTGGTCCCCCGAACCTAGGGAGATAGCATCACCCTAGGGGTAATGGCATCCCCCCCCCCCCCGAGGGTGCCGTAAATGTGCGGGGTCCACCATGGTTCCCACCGATTTACATCGTTTAGGCCCCTGAGTCCGTTTGAGACATTTTCGGAGTCCATCTCACTTATATTCACGCGTTCTGGTCATTTGAGTGTGGAATAGGCTGAATCCTCATCTAAACCCGTCAATGGATGGTCTGGAAAATAATTGGGATTATCTCGCATGATCACAGATGCCTACGGGTCCAATTTCAACGGTCAGTTTTGCCCATTGGTGAAACTGGGAATCGTATAATTGTTTTTACATTTCACCACCCCCTCCTAAGTCAAAGTACGTTAGTGTACGTCGTGTTACCAAAACCCAGGTCCGGTTTAAATAAAATCATGTTCTGACACCAACTTGTAATGCCCTGAATTTTGAGGGTCAAGTGTAACGCCTTGAAAATCAGGGGTCGAGCAGAAGCTCGGCTCCCGAGTTCCAACGCATCACTTATGCAACATAGATAATGATGATTAAATGTTGTCTGTATTAGTGCATTAAACATGAATGGGATTACGCTAAATCAGCATATCATACTCCGGAGACAATTAGATTACGCAAGCGAAAGACTGTGATAGATATATAAAGCATATAAGTAGTTGTAAGTCCCCAGAGTATTAACATGTCGCCAGGTTAAATAATTACATGTATAGTTCCAAAAGTTCACAAAATGATACAATGTAATGTTCAACTAGTTTGTATCCCTGCAATCTTGCCGACACAACTCCAGGTCTACAAAGACCCGCCAGAGAGTTGCAAGTAGGAGAACTCCTCCTCATCATCATAGAAGTCGGGCTCCTCCTCATAAGCTGCAACATCATCTGCAACTACAACAAAGTCTGGTTGGTGTTTTAAAATACCGTCCCAGAGTGGGAGTGTGTGATCAACTCAATAGAGCTATAAGGCAAAGGTTAACATGTTATTAATTCAGTCAAGCAATAATGATAAAGCAATACAACAAACATTCCTAAGTACTCTGGTTAATGCAAAGATGATATGTATTAATGATGCATGCCCTCGCCTGCACTCCCTTTACGACATCATCTAACGGTCGCGCATGCTAAACTCCCACTGTGCTCAACTCCCACGCTAAAGGCACATGCAATGCGGTGTATGGTCAGGTTAACCAAGTCTTTAATTAGACCTATTCATACAGCAGATTTCGGAAGCTAAGGTACCTCCCTTTATACCAAACAATGATCCATATAGGGTCGTCAATCCTAGTTAATCACATACGATATACAAGTTATAGGGCAACATCACCCCTGATTTAAACACAGTGGACAGGCAAGTTCAGGTCGCTATGAGAGGCTTGTCACCTCGGGGTAGGCCTAGTTTATACTCGAGGTCACTACGGGAAAGGCTCGTCACCTTAGCGTAGGCCAACAACTCGAATACAGTGTCCCATACCACTGTATTCGGCTCGCGAGTTCGGGTTGCTTAATGGACACTATGAGGAGGCTCATCACCCCAGCGTAAGCCGACAGCTCGACCACGATGTCCCATACCACCATGCCTAGCTCATGAGTCTTAGCTGATCATGATACCAAGGTTAAACGGGCTTTTCATTGGTAAGTGGTACCTTAGATATAAGCAGTAGCGGTGAACATACATTAAGCCAATCGGGTTACTTGAAAAGCTCGATCGGTATGAGCGCATATTGAATTAATCGACATGGAGTACATACACACTCCTCGTGGCCAAACCACTATTGATAATCACAGTACAACTCAGATTCATCGAACGTATCCATTTTGGCGAGACTAGTTCGGCCACTCGATCAGAAACTGTTACCGATTACCTGGACTATGTCGTAGTCCCAATCACACTCCAATGCAATAGCATTCATGTGTGGTAGTCATAATAGTATTGAACAAACAATTCAATCATTGCAATTATTTGAGCATTTTATAAAATACATAGTGAACATAACATCATACATATGCATTTCATAACATAAATCACATACTTGAATTTAAATTACACAAAGGAATCTATTCATATAGCTAAGGTAATTGAGAATCTCATCTCAACACCTTTTATAAATACATTTCATCAAACAATTGTTCATTCGGACATTTTATCAAACACTTAGACTACAAATATCAACATACATGTAATAGATTAGTTATAATATATATTATGGTAATTACTTTTGCAAAGGAGTTGCCACACATACAACAATCATGTATTCTCAATCTATATGCATAGCAAGCACAAATCATAATTCCATATTTACTCAAACATTTTAACAAACGCATGGAATGCATTATATTCAACATAGTTCATATATATGTGTAATACACTAAAAGCACCATATCTAAGCACATGTGACAGCAATTAAGTCAGTCATAAATCATTAACTAACATTGAAAGCCTTGAAAACCATAACATAAATGTTTATAGTCCACACCTTTCGTCAGTACACCGATTACGAAGTCGGTTCGTACACTAGGCCTTTACTTATGGCACAATGGCTACTTATAGCATGAAATAGGTTAGCTATTTGACCGATCTACCTAGTTGGATACCTAAAAGAGATTAAGCTTAGGATTCCTTACCTAAAAATGGAGTCGAAATCGCTGGTATAGCGAAACGAAAGAGGGAATTCAGCACGTGGAGTGACGGGAATGAATCCCAGCAACAAACCACAACTCTCTCTCACTTCTCCTCACCTTCTCCTTCTCTTTTCTCTCTTCTCTCTCTTAGGGTTTAGGAAATTCGTATGAAATGAGAGAGGGGTGGGTTAAGGCCCTTATATAGGCCCAGAAGTGATGTCAAGGGCCCCAGGGCCATGGTATACTTTAGTTATAGCCAAAAGTCATCTGTTTCGGGCCAACGGAGCTCATCTAGAGGTCCATTGCCTGCACATGTCTGAGGAAAGTTCCCTGACAATGGATCTATGTCAGGTTAAGATTTTGGTACAATCAGATTTACAGATCGACCGCAATAGACCTGCTTCAATTCAACAGTCATCGTTACCCGATCAGGGCCATAAGTGCACTGACATATGTAGGGAAATTTTCCTGATCCAAGGGTGTAGTTGGGTCAGAATCTGATGGTCTGAAACCTTAAATTTGACCTACAAGTGAACGGCCTAAATCACTTAAGTTTGAGTTCATTTTCTAAAAATATTCGCGTTTCTCACACACCTCGCTTCGGGCTCAAGTTGTGCATTTTCGGATACTATTTGGACTTGATTCCCGAGATGGTTACCAAGCCCATTAAGGCGGTCATAACCGTATAGTTTTGCGTTAATCGGACTTTCGACGGGCATTCCAGGTCTGATACGGAGTTTCAAGATGCTCCCAAGAGTAACTGGGTTTTGAGATTGATCCTACATTTTTAAGTAACGTAGAGCTAGTGATTCTGCTGGTTTTGGGTCTTACATTTCGTATAGAAAGTGATTCGAACTAACTCGCCGATTAATTCAGTTTAGTACTTAATTAATTTTTGTCTAATTTCTATAAGATTCGGTCCTTAGCGAATTCTGCCTGAGGTGGTACTTGGGTCAGTGTACAAATTTTTTCGAGACGTTACATCAAGCAAAGCTCTACTCCCGAGATACAGCACATTACTTATGCAATATAGATAATGATGTTTAAATTTCACCCATATTAATGAGTTAAGCATGAGTGAGATTATACTAAAAGAGCTAGCATACTCCGGATATAATTAAATTAAGCAAGCGAAAGTCTGAAACATATATATTTAAACATGTGGGTGTTTCTCAAACCTCCAGAGTATGAGTACGTAACCGGGTTTAATATACACATGAACTGTTTCAAAATATACAAAATGTGGAAATGTAAGATGTCCAACTAAACCAAATATCCCAGTGTTCCCTGCGTATCAGCATGAGGTCTACATCAACCCGCCCGATAATTGAAAGTAGGATAATTCCTCCTCATCCATAAAGTCTTGCTCCATTGCATAGACTTCATCAGCACCTACATCTAAACCAGTTTCTGGTTGGTGTTTTAAAACACCGTCCCAGAGTGGGAGTCAGTGGCCAACTCAGTGGTACTATAAGGCAAAAGTTAACATGTTGTCAAGTCAATCAAGCAATAATGATAAAGCAACATAATAATCACTACCTAACTATTCTTGTTAATGCAGGAATGGAGTGCAAGTAATGATATATGCCCTCACATCAAAGCTCCCTCACAAGCGACTCTGACAACCTATTTCGCATATGACATTACTTCCCCCTGTACAACTTCATCGCCTTTAAAGTACATCTTAACTAATGCAGTGCGATGCATGGTCATGTTAGCCAAGTAATTAATTAAGCTTATTCATACAGCAGATTTGGGAAGCTAGGGTACCTCCCTTTATATCATTGGCCTAAACCGAAGGATCCATCTAGGTTTGTCACTCCTAGCTAAGCACATACGATAGGCAAGTTGTAGGGTCATCACTTCTAATGAAAAGTAGTCGATAGGTAAATTCAAAAGTTTATACTCGCGGTCACTAGGGGAGGCTCGTCATCTCAGCGCAGGCCGAAAGCACGAACACGGTGTCCCATACCACCATCCCTGGCTCACGAGTCTTAGTTGCTCACTAGACACTACGGGAAGGCTCATCACCCCAGGCATAGGATGACAGCTCGAACATGGTGTCTCATACCACCATGCCCGGCTTATGAGTCTTAGTGGAACATGATACCATGGTTAAAGTGGGCCTTTACATTGGCGAGGGGTACCTTTAATTCAAGCAGTAGTGTCCATACATGGTAAACACACAATGGGTCAATCGGTTTATTAGACAAGTTCGATTGGTACGGACACATGCTGACTTAATCAACATGGAGTGCATAAGCACCCCTCGTGGCCTAACCATTGCCGATAATCGTCATGCGAACCGGATTCATCGAGTCTACCCAATGTGGCGAGACTAATTCGGCCACCCGAACAGGGACTGTTACAGATTGTCTGGGCTACATTGTAGCCCCAATCTTACTCAGATGCAGTAAATAAACACATGTGATAATCATTTCAGCATTTGACAAACAATCCAAATAAATTCCTCATTTGAGCATTTCATCGAACACATTGATCATGTTACTAAACACTTGCATTTTCCATAAATTGCATAGAAGCAATTATGATTACATGAAAAAAACTATACATATGTATAAGGAAATTAAGAATCCTATCTTAATACTCATAATAAATACAAATCATCAACAATTTCTCATTCAGACAATTCATCAAACACTTAGACTACACTTCACCAAATATATAGACTAGGCTAGTTACAACATATATTTTAGCAACTGCTTATACAAAGAGATCAACATGCATATGACAATGAAATCCTAGATCAGTAACCATGGCAATCACAAATCATATTCAAATGCTCATTCAAACATTTCAATAATCACATGGAATGCATCTTTTACTCATCACAGTTCATGTGTACATTTCATACAGAAATCGGTGTATCTAAGATAATATGGTAGCAATCAAGTCAGATATAAATCATTAGCTGACATGAGAGCATTGATAACCATAACCTAAGCATTTATAGTCCACACCTTTCATCAGGATGCTCGATTCGGACTCGGTCCAAACTCTACGTTCCCGAGAACGGAACGTCGGGCACCTAAATGACGTAATAGGTTAGCTAGTTTGATGAAAAATCAACCTGGATCTCTACAACAACATTAGGGTTAGGTTTTCTTACCCAAATCATAATCGAAAGAGATTTGGTAGTACAACGGGGAGGCAATTCGGTGCGTGGAATAGTAGGAGAGGATTACTGCAGCAATCTCCCAAAATCCTTCTTCACTCTTTCCTCTTTTCTCTTATTTTCTCTTCTCTCTCCCTTAGGGTTTGATGAAATTCGTATATGAGAGAGGTGGGGTGAAATAAGGGTTATTTATAAGCCCAGAAGTAATGCAAATGGCCCTAGGGCCACTATATACATAGTTTATACCCTTTGGGCGACTGTTTCTAACGAACAGGGCTCCCATGGAGGCCCACTACCCACCTACATCATAGGGTATGCTCTCTGATAATGGATTCATGCTAGGACATGATTTCGGTGTGATCAGGTAAGCTGATCGACCGTGGAGGACCTGTGTTAGATCAATGGTCATACTTACTCAATTGGGGCCACAGTTATACGGATATGTGCAGGGAAATTTTCTTTCCCCATGGGTGAAGTTTGGTTAGAAACTGACGATCTGAAATCTTCAATTTTGCGTAAGAGTGAACGACCCAATTCACTTAAGTTTTGGTTTATTTTCTAAAGGTATTCGCGTTTCTCACACACTTTACTCATGGCTCATGTTGTACATTTCTGGACACTATCTGGGCTTGATTCCCACGATGGTCGTCAAGCCCAGTAGGACAGACATAGTCCTATAGTTTCGCGGTCATCAGACTCTCGGCATGCGGTCTAGGTCCGATACGAGGTTTCAATGTACTCCCGAGAGCAACAGGCTCTTGGAATTTCTCCTAGGTCTTAAGATGACATTGAGTCAATGGTAATAATAATGTTAGGCCTTCTCATATACGGAAATGGTGGCCCGAGCTTAATCCACCGATTATTTAGTTTAGTACTTAACTAAATTCCGCCTAAATTATGACAGGATACAGTCCTTATGTGGTTCTGCCTAAGGTGGTACTTGGTTCTTTATACGAATTTTTCGAGACGTTACACAACTGTGAGAATGGGATATTTTATGGTCGATAATCTCATATCCTGACTCGATCATTAAAATGATTGGTCGTTAATATGAAATTAATCGAGGACATCTAGTTCTGCTTACCCAAATTACTTGTTCTTTGAAGAAATCAGGACCCTCAAAATGGAATCATTCTCTTTATCAAATATGACCATGCACTTTTATTACACTGGATCATGGATGGAATGTTTAGGCCCCTCAGAACTCGAGCCACTATCCACAAACAAAGCTCCGACTATTCAGCTACCCTCTATAACGCCATGAATATCTCTCCATTATCGAGAACTCGACCATCGCTCAGTGACTCATGCACATTAATTACCGCTTATAATCTCATATTATAAAAGAAAAACTTAAGGATAAAACAAACTAACCTCAATCAACACCTCTTCTAGAAAAAAATATAACTTTGATGGATTACTTTAATCTCCTAGATGAAATAGTCGACGAATGCGTAGAGGTTTTCTCGCAATCCTTTGCGATAGATGAATAGTGTGTCTCTTTTAAGACATCAACAGGATCCCAGAGTAAGAACGGCCCCCTTGGGAAATTCTAAACATTTTCTTTGAACACCAACGCCTTAGACGTACATTCGATGAAGTAGATGCCGAACTTAATCGTTGTACGGTCGCCTTGAGATGTCTCAGCTCTTAGCAAGGAATGTTGCACCCTACCGGCTCGTTCCAAAGCTACTTGGAGGAACAAGCGGCATTGGGCTCGTGAGAACGAGTTCAATCAAGAGATGTTGCGGTTGATAACCTGTGATCGTGACCATCTTCTTTACGACCTGGCCGAGACCAATCGTTATTTCCTTATCACGATTGACCAGAAAGAACTGAGCTCATATCATTCGTTAATGCCCAGCTGGAGATCTATCAGGGTTGTGCCGCCATCAGCGAAGCTGGAGAAAGAGCGGCCGAGGTGGAGAAAGTGGGTTTAGACAGCCGTCTGTCTTACATAGAACGCTCTTTAACCGAACTCGTGAGCCAGCAGGCGTATCGAAACGAGAGAAGGAACCGAGCAAGGGATGTAAAAGTTGTTGTTGCCCGAGCATTTACTCACACCAAGTGGGTCACGAAATGATTTAACTATCTGACCCCACCCCTCTTCAAATCAACAACACACACACACACACACACACACACACACACACAATATATATATTCTCCTATGTTCTTCAGGCCTTTATTTAAAATAGATTAGTTAGGCCCCTCGTCTAAGGGCTTTTATTTACTTATGATTCTTTTTACTGAACTGGTTCAACCTGATTCCCAATGACTTCCCATAATGGAGGAAAGTACTGCTTTAGGAATCAGCCGTTTATAGGCACTGGGGCGATATTACCATTTAAATCTTTAAGGAGATATGCCCCGGCCCTTAAAACTAGCTCGATGGTATATGGTCCATCCCAATTGCGAGATCATTTTCCCATCTCTCAGTTTTTATGTCCAATAGGAAGGGTCATCTTTCAAACTATGTCTCCTTCCTTAAAAGCTTTCCCTTTTACTCTTTTATTATACGCCCGAGCCACGGCCACCTTGTTGGCTATAATAGAATTCAAAGCTTTAACGCGAGTCTCATCCACCCCTTCAAGTTCGGCTAGCATGGCCTTTGTGAACTCGGTTGGGCTCAACTGTGATTGATGAGCAACTCGCATGGATGGGATCATAACTTCTAGTGGTAAGACAGCTTCATGCTTATAAGTCAACATAAATGGACTCACCCCCATACTAGTACGAGGTGATATCTTGTAAGCCCATAAAGCTTCAGATAGTTTAAGGTGAAATTCCCTTGGGTTTCCTTGTATCATTTTCCTTAAAATGTTTTTGATTACCTTATTACTGGCTTCGGCTTGACCATTGGCCTAAGCATAATATGGAGTTAAATAGAGAATCTTAATCTCATATCTCTCGACCATAACCTTTATTTCCTTAGCTATAAAAGATGCTCCTCTATCCATAATGATGGACTCATGAATACCAAATCGATGGATGATATTAGTTTCTATAAACCTAATAATATCTTCATGACCGACTTTATACATATTTCTCACCTCGACCCATTTGGTAAAATAGTCAGTCGCCACAATAATAAACGAATCCATCTTAGTTGAAGGCGGTAAATCTGCCCAAATCAAGTCAATCGCCCACCCTCGAAATGGCTAAAGCTTTATAATAGGATGTAATTCGACCGTAGGTACATGCTGGACTGGCCCATTCCTAAAACAAGCCTCGTGGCCTTTAGCGCATTGTACACAGTCCGCCATCATTTTGGGACAAAAGTATCTGTAACATCTGAGCATGAGTTTCATTTTCCTTCCTACTTAGTGGGCCCCATAAACACCTTCGTGGACCCCTTCCATAATAGCCATTGCCTCATTCTTTAACAAACATCTGAGTAGAACTCCATCGACCCCTTTACGATATAATTCATCCTCAATCATGACATAATTTACAGCCGATCTTCTTGTGTTTCTATCAGTCCTACTCTGTGGACTTTGCAAATATCCCATAAGACGAGCTCTCCAATCGCTTTCTTCAGCATTCATTAAACAAACCTCTACTATGCTTCCCCTCCAAAAAACTGAGGGTAATGATCTTTTTTGGACTATAATCGATCGGCCGCCCGATCCCTTCCAAACTTTCAACCCTGCTGCCAATTATGCAATTTTATTGGCGTCTACATTATAATTTTGAGTAACATACTTTAATTGGACATCATCGAATTGCTCGAGCAATTGGACAGCCACAGCATAATACAACAATATGATGGACTAGTACACTTGAAAGAGCCGACCATCTGATTTATCACTTGTTAAGAATCCCTGATGATCATCACATCTTTCACCTACATTTCTAATAATATTTCTAAGTCGATTATCATAGCCTCGTACTTGGCCTGATTATTAGTACACTCAAATTCTAACTGAAATGCATATTCTTGTTGATTCCCATTGAGAGCAACTAGAACTATACCAGCCCCAAAAGTTTCATGAGTCCTTAGCCCATTGAAGATCAATTTCTAAGGCTCAATTTGTGCAAGATTCACATGCAGGACACCGAAAGGAATGTGCTCCTCCAGGTCTGATGGATGGCTAGTCAAAAATTCTACTATAGCCCTTCCCTTTATCGCTTTCTACGGCACTTAATGCAAGTCAAATTTAAACAATGCTAATACCCATTTTCCAATTCAACCGGATAGAATAGGCCAATTCAACATGTATTTGACTAGATCGGTAATAGAGATTACATTTACTGTTTCGGCCAACAAGTAGTGCTCAACTTGGTGGTCATGAAATATAAAGACAAACAAAGTTTTTCCATGGTCAAATATCTAATCTCTGCATCGAGTAACACTCAGCTTAGATAATAGATTGCCCTTTCTTTTCGTGAATCATCCTCTTGTGATAACAAGGCTCCGATCGATTCTGTGGATGCAGCTATGAATAACGTAAGTGGCCGACCTTTGATAGGAGGCATCAACATGGGCATCTTTGTTAAGTATTCCTTGATTTGATCGAAAGCCAATTGATGTTCTTCTTTCCATAAGAATTCGTCCCCCTGCTTTAATTTCAACAAAGGAGAAAAGACATTAGTTTTACAGGCACAGTTAGATATGAATCGCCTTAAGAAATTGAGATGGCCTAAAAATTTTTGTAATTCCGCCTTGTTCCTTGGCGACTTCGTATCAATCACAGCTCGAGCTTTATTCCAATCAATTTTGATTCCTCTCTAATGTACGAGGAACCCCAAAAAGTTATCGGCCAACACTCCAAATGCGCACTTCATTGGATTCATTTTTAACTTATGGCCCCGCATTCACTCAAAAGATTTGCACAAACAAACCAAATGATCTTTTGCATTGATTGACTTAACTATTACATCGTCAATGTAGACTTCTATAAATTGGCCAATCATGTCATGGAAAATAGCATTCATTGCCCTTTGATAAGTTGCTCTAGAATTTTTAAGGTTGAAGGGCATAACCACCCAGCAATAAGTCCCCAAGGGTCCTAGGCACCTAAATGTGGTCTTTAGTACATCATCCGAGGCTATATATATTTGATTATACCCTGAATGCTCATTCAAAATGATATAATCCCATGTCCAGCAACTCGATCAATTAATTGGTCGGCCATAGGCATTAGGATATTTATCTTTGGGACTAGTAAGATTTAAATTTCTAAAATCTACACACACCCTTATCTTACCGATTTTCTTCATTACTGGGACCACGTTCGACACCCATTCTGCAAATTTGATCGATCGAATGAACCCGGCTTTTAAAAGTTGATCAATTTCTTCTTTGACTTTGAGAGTGACTTCGGTCGTCATTCTCTTGGGAGGCTACTTATGCGGCCATTATCCTTTTTTTATCAGTAACATGTGTTCGACCAAAGACCTATCTAGCCCTAGCATGTTGTTGTAGTCCCATGCAAAACTGTCTGTGAATTATTGCAGCAACTTTATTATTTCATCCCATTGGGCGGTCGCAACAAGTTGCTTATGAACGCGAGCCTTAGATCCTGATCTATTCCTAAGTTTACTTCATCCTGCGGGTCTTAGACCTGCGATCGATGCTCTTTCGCTTCTTCTAGTAGATCTTTCATATCTTTCGCTTCTTCTAGTAGATCTTTCATATCAAAACTATGTTTTTCAGCCGATTCATCCAACTCAGGCAAATTTATGAAAATTCACTCATCGTCTTGTTCCAAACTCTTTTCAAGCCTCTTCACCCTAGCTGCGAACTCAGTTAGGCACACCAAACCTTCAGTTGTCACAATCATGGCAACTCTTCAATGATGCAGCTTGTAGCTGGCCAATTGATTAAATCTCTCGGCTAGGTTTGTCTTCCTCGACCGTCATGGCTTGAATTATATTGCTTAGGTTTTTCTTTACAGAAATATCTATTGGTCGTCCATACTTATTTCTCCCAGTGAATCTGATTAGCCCTATCCCTTCTCCATAGTAATAAGCTTCACTAGCATTTAATGAGGCCAAAAAAGGCTTATTATCAGCCAATATGAGCTTGACCATGTTCTGATTCCAAAATATAATAAAATGATGGAGAGAAGAAGGAATACATGCAAAATAGTGAATCCAATCTCTTCCCAATAGAGCGTTATAACTTGACGAAGTGTCCACCACAAAGAACGGTGCCAAAACAGATTTGGTGCCTACTGTGAGATCGACCGGTAGGACGTCATGTGTATTAGTAACATGTCCGATAAAACTATTAACTGTTACCTCAGAAGGGATTAGATCAGCTATAGTCTTTCCTAGCCTGGCCATCATTCTCTTTGATAATAAGTTTATTGTAGCTTCATTGTCTACCAAATTTCTGGTCACGGGACATCCATATAGATGAGTCGAAATGTATAATGACTTAAGGTGCTACATCATATCAGTAGTGGGTCTGTCGATGATTACCCGGTCAGTGTTTCCATCGGTCGCCAAGGTGACCGTATCAGTGTGCGACACCTTATCATGTCCCCCTTCATCATAGGAGAAAGAAGTATGATGAATGATGACTGGAGCAGCATGTTCCTCCACATCACCCGATATTGTGTTTGGTTGGGTGGTCCTTGCCTGAAAATCAGATGGCAAAGTAAGCATCATGTTACAATGAAATACCATCGGTGGTAGTAAACCAAACACAATACTATTGCCAGAACCTTGCCCCCCTAGTGTAACAGACTTGATTCATCAATCTGACTAATGGTTATATTTTTTATGAGGCTCGTCAGCAAATCAATTGCCGTAGCCTCTAGCTTATCTATGGGGGTTGAGACTTCACAAGTTAGCCATTTTTTAAAACAATCCTCACTAAAGTAATCTAATAAATTATCGATATCGTCTTCTTCTTTAGATTTATCATATGCTTTGGCATCTTTGAGGACAACTCTGCTCTCTTGATTGATAGGTAAAATGATTGCTTCAACCACATTTACTGCTGTCTGTTCCTCTGACGAAAGGACTCGTTAAAATGGGTGCGGCAACTTGGGTTCTAGCCAAAGATGAATGTCACTTTCTTCTGTTTTTCTTTTCAATGCGGCCATATTCCTCTGCCAACGACGCTTCTATGTCTTGTTCATATTTTTAGGAATCATAGGGAAATTTGGATGTGTAAGCCGCTTCCATAACCCTTCCTGCATAACAGGCAGTTTAACCATTCGCATTGAAAATAACCTTAGATGATGCTATCGGTCATATGTCAACCGCTCCGACCGTTAGCGACCTAGACTGTCGCTATGGGCACATCTCCCAGGATGATCCTTAATGTGACAAGGAATTTTCCTGGCATAGCGGTTGCATAGTTGAGGCATCCACTGCTGCTTGGGAAAGTATTGGACTCTTGTTCTGCATAGACTTCCGGAACTGAGCTCTACTTTCGGTCAAGGTTGATCCCTCAAGTTGGCTGTGATCGTATTTATCTCCATGCTAGCTGGGAATGGATCAGTATCGATCAACATAGCGTATTTTTCTTTCTCATTAAATTTCAACAATCCCCGATGGATATATTCTTAAAATAGATTCCTGAAAATGACACACTTATTAGTGGAGTAAGAACGAGACCCATGCCATTTACAATAGTCAACCTTTTTGAGTTCCTCGGCCGAAGGTACTTTATGATTGACAAGAAGCTTAATGAACTTCATTTCCAACATGAAGTCAAAAATTTCCTCATCTCGAGTAATATCAAAGGTGTATACATTTTGAGTTTTTTGAGTTATTGGGGCGGCTGATTCTGCCATTACCAATGCTAAGCAAACTAGTGGTTTCTTAGCTACCACTTCAGCAATTATGATTTCGTAATTAAGATCATTATAATATATTCCAATTGATGAGTTCGCCTGCCTAGCCCCCTTTTAAAGCAATTCTTCATATCAAGATCATATAAATTAGCAAACTTCATGCTTATAAATTTTTGTGAAGTTTATATTCTAAAATGTCTTGCGCAAGTTACATAAATTCAACTTCAATCATGACCACTTTACAATGGCTCTTTGCCCATTTAAATCGTATGATATAACTTTCACATGATTTGTCAAGCAACTGCTGGAATCATGCGAGATTAGCCATGGCGATGTCTCTATTCTTAGAAAAGAATTGAGCATGAAACTTTTCCTCTAACTCTTGCCAAGTATGAATTGAATCTGGCAACAAATTAGAATACCATGTGAAGGCCACAAAAGTTAGTGAATGACCGAATAGCTGCAATTTATAATAATCATTATTGGCTAGTTCACCTCATTGCATAGTGAATCGGCTGACATGTTCGATAGTCGATTGACCATGCTCCCCTAAAAATAGGGCAAAGTTGATGTTGCCAATCTACTCATTTTAGGTATGGCTTATGATAAGCAAGAATAACATTTCGACCCAATACCTCGCTTACAACTTCTTGCACTAGTTGCAATATCTGGTTGCGATCAACTCGCGGAGGTTCCACGGCTAGCCAATTATCCTGCCCAAATCTATTAATATTCTCTTGAAATCTAGGACCTTACAAAGGGTAGAACCCCATTCATTGTCCTTGATTTTTATTGTGAAAATTTCTAGCTTCCTGCTCCGGTCGTCTGACCTCTACAGGAAGCGGGATATTCCTCACCTCCCGAGTAATGGGCAATGTATTACACTACAAGTATGGTGTCGGCACGAAAGGGATGGCATTGCTAACCGAACTACATTTATTTTGTTGTGTAGGTTGCGTTCGCTTCGTCACAATGGCCAGTAATAATTTCATGACCTTGGTTTGGCTAGTCATATAATGGTTAGTACTCTCAGTCTATTGACGAAGTTGTTCCGCTTGAATCCTTGTATTTTCCTACACCAACTGGATGCTTATATGCACATCCCTTAGTATCATTGATACTTCATCTGAAATAATCAGGCAAGCCGTAGACAGCCTGCTTTCGGCCGGATTAATATTCAAAATAATTTCACTTAGAGGTGCCTGAACCTGCACCTCACCCACCAGAGGTGGTGCAATCAGCGTTATGGGTTCGTTCCTGGCAATTCTGCCACTCCTTCGTTGCATTCTAGCAATGATCGAATCGGTAACCTACAATGTGGTCCCACCGGGCGTGCTAGAAAACTCTTTGTCATTGTTTGAACGCTCCTCTTCCTATCACAGGTGATAAATATGGAAGCGTGCTAGAAATGGGATTGTGTTTCGAATTCAAACCGAATAACAATGATCCCAAGCACCAAAGTGGGTAAACACTGGGTATGACTAAAGTCTAAGTAGATCGGTCACCTATTTGACCACTCGCTCAAAGTGTAAATTAATCAGGCGATAGTTAGAGGGTGGTGTTCATCCTCTAATGATTAGTTTCTCCTTGCCTTCTGTATGAAAGGACTTTCTCAATGCATGAATAACAGAATGCAGAGTGATAATTTGAAAATTCGACCGCTAAAGAGTATTTAGATTCTAGCTATCGACTATTGTATTTATGCTACAGATTATATTAGAGAAAGCAAGTAAATGAAATAAGTAAATGATTACTCTAAAGGCAAGAAATTACTTGATATAAGATGCAATTACACTATGGAATGTAAATTTGACAAGATATTTGAAAGGTATTTTGAAGATAATTGATTTGTTTGAGTTAGTTTGAGATAACTTTTTCTATCAAAATCTCCTTCCATTTATAATTATGAACCAGCAGTGCTGGATTCTTCTCATGATCTGACAGTTACCATAATCATTTTTGCCCATGTTCTGCTTGCAGATCCTTCCCATGATCTAACATTTCCAAAGCACTTGTTCATGATGATTTAACTATCGTCTAATCAATCATTTGAACTCGGACACACCCCAATGATTATTTGCCATATGCAAGTCATGTGATAGAATCACCTGGAATTCGGTCACACATTCTCACTGCCATCTTTCGACCGTTAATCCTCATACACGTGTGAACCATAGGAATCTAACCGTAACGGGGTCCAGTAGAATAGGGTACAAACACCCATTCTACTGTCATCCTGACACTTTCGGTCTTTGTAAAACTTGGCAGAGTGGTCGATCGATTGGAACCACAACAATATGAGCCTGCGAGTATGGTCGAAGGTGTTGAGGTGATACGGTCAGGGTTAGCTCTAACTTCTTTATATCTAGGTATCTCGGCAACTGATTTATCAAGACAGTCTCCTTCTAATCGGGTTGGTTGATATTGGGCTTGAGCAAGAACTCGATCGGTATGGTCTTGGCGAGATCATCATCAATTGCTGTGGCCAGCTTTACTAGAGCATCTGCCTAGGAATTTTCTGACCTGGGAACTAGGGTGACCTCACACTTTTCAAAATCGTTGAGCAATTCTTATGCTTTTTGTAGGTAAGTGATCACCTTTTTCCTTTTAGCTTGATATTATGTGGTGACTTGGTTGACTATGAGCTGAGAATCATTGTAAACTTTTAAGTCTTGAGCTCCTATTGCCTTGGCTAGCCTAAGCCCAGCAACAAGCAACTTGTATTCTGCCTTATTATTGGAGGTTGGGAATTTGAATCTTAGGACATACTATATACTGGTCTAGTCTGGTGTGATGAGGATCAGACCTGCCCCACTTCCCTTCAAGTTTGATGATCTATCGACGTAGAGGGTCCATTCAAGTGGGTTGGCTTCTTGTTCGTTCTCTCTCCTGTGGGGGAATGGAATATGTGAACTAGGCGATGGAGTCAGCCATGGCTTGTCCATTAATAGCAGCTAGGGATCGATATAGGACATCGAACTCCCTGTGTTCGATTGCCCACTTTGTGAATCGCCTTGATGCTACAGACTTTTAGAGTACTTGGCAGAGTGGCCGATCAGATGAAATACTGATAACATGAGCCTAAAATTATGGTCGGAGATGTCGCGATGATATGATTGTGCCAGCGCCAACTTTTTTATGTCAGGATATCGCATCTCAGCTTGAGCCATAGCCTTACTCTCGTAGTATACCTAGAGTTATTTGTTCCCGACCTCTCATATTATGGTTAAGCTTATTGTTGTGGTCAAGAATGCTAAATATAGCAATAGTGGTTCTCCCTGTTTGGGTTTGGAGAGTAGCGGAGGTGACCCAGATATTCATTAAGTTATTGAAACGCTTGCCCCCAGTCGCTTGTCTAGGTTGGTTTCATGTATCCTTTTAGTTGCTTGAAGAATGGTAGGCACCTGTCTGTATACTAGAGACAAACCTATTCAGAGTTGATATCCTACCTTTGAGGCATTGAATTTCTTTCGTAGTTCTAGGGGAGTTCAGAATGGCTCGGATCTTGTCGGGGTTTACCTCTATTCCTCTCTAATTGACTAGGAAGCTGAGAAATTTTCCTGAGCAAACATCAAAAGTGGACTTATTCGGGTTTAATTTCATTCGGTACCTTCTCAGAATCGCGAACATTTCCCCCAAGTCTATCATGTGATCTGTCGCTTTAGTACTTTTAATGAGCATGTCATAGATGTAGACTTCTATCATGCTTCTGATCTGTTTGGCAAATATCTTATTAACAAGTCGCTAGTAGGTCCCCCCGACATTCTTTAATCCAAAGTGCATGACTTTGTACCATAGAGTCCTTTATCAGTGATGAACGTTGTCTTATGTTTGTCATGCTTATGCATGGCGATTTGATTATTTCCTGAATAGGCATCCATAAAACTAAGGAGCTCGTGCCCGACAGTGTTATCAACCAGCTAGTCGATTCTCGGGAGGGGAAAGTTGTCTTTCGAGGATGTCTTATTTAGGTCGGTATAGTAGATACATATCACCATTTCTCATTGGCCTTGTTCACTAATATAACTTTCGCCAACCAGTTGGGAGAGTAGATCTCCTTGATGAACCCGGCCTCGAGGAGTTTATTAACCTCTTCACCAGTGGTTGTAAAGCTTTTAGGGTAAAACGCGTATTGCTTTTGTCTTATTGGCTTGTGGTCTGGATCGACATTTAGTCGATGGACCATCACCTCTGGATCTATGCCGGGCATGTCTTGGTGAGACCAGATGAAGACATCAAAGTGAAGACTCAATGGGTCAATGATCTCCGCCTAGTGCCCTGGTTCGAGTAACAGTCTGACCTGGACTATGTAGGTCGAGTCACTCTCCGAGAGTGGTATTGCCACGAGGTCTTCCCCTATCAATAGAATCCTCCCATGGATCCAGGGAGGTGATGTGGATTGTCTGTTGTCACTGGGCTTTTACTTAGAGCCTTGTTGAGTAGCATTGTCGAGCCTCATGTTCATCACCCCTGACTTAGCCAGCACCGTGCCTAATTGGGAATTTGATTGTGAGGTGATAAGTGGATACTACAGCCCTTAGGTGTTAGAGATTCTCTTCCCAGGATCACGTTGTAGACTGATGGACAATCTACTACAAGGAATTCGATCATTGTGGTGGTCTAGTTAACGCCTTCGCCGGCAGTTACCGACAGCAAAATTCTCCCTTTAAAGGTCACCTTCTCCCTCACGAAGCCAAGCAGGGGATGAAATTGCAGTAGAACTGCTGGTACTAAACTACGAAGTATGACCAAATGTCCTAGAGGGGGGGTGAATAGGACTTTTTAAGATTATTTTCTAATAAGTACAAACAATTCCTAACTTTTAATCAGAAAGATAAGGCAAAGTAACTCAAAGGCTTCCAAGCCAATAGAGGGTCCAATTCGCTTAGGCTATCACAAGATTTATAAATAAAGTACAAGCTTATAGGGATTGTGAATGTGATGGTGTGTGGGATATGATTTCTAATCAACGCTTATACATTAACTAAATCATGCATCATAAAGATCAAATGATAAACATAAGCATAACTAAATAAATATACTCAAAGAAATCCCAAACACATTCATATATGGTGGTTCGGTTACTTGCCTACTCCCATCCTGGCGAATGCACTCTCTCCTAGAGTGTACCGGATTTCACTATCCAATGATTTCAAATCAAGTTAACCAAGAACCTTTACAACCTACACAAGGTTAACTAGGAGACCTACACAAGGTTCCGCTAAATGCCTACACAAGGCAACAAGTCCTACACAAGGACACTACTTGGGATCCTACACAAGGTATCCCATGCCTACGCAAGGCAATACGTCCTACACAAGGACACACGTCCTACATAAGGACACAACGTCCTACACAAGAACGCAACGTATTCTCCCGTCTGAGGCCTACAACTAGGACTTGGCAAGTTTGGCACTCAAACCCTGAATCCCAATCCTACACAAGGAAAGGGCTTCAAATACAGTAGACTCTCAGTACTTATAAATAAGTGGATGAGTCTCGTTCTCGCACAATGTGAAAAGCTTCAATGATGATGAAGAGTCTTCAGCTCCCTTTGAACCACAACATGCTTGTGATGTCAACAAATGCTCCAAGGTTATGAGGTTTAGGGTTTTGATCATCTCTATTTAAATGGTATGATTTAAATCCATAGAGAAGTTCCCATGAGTTATGCATTCAAGAGTTCCAACACTTAGGATTTTGGTTGGTTGGCAACTCAGTGAATGTTAAAGTTCATTATTCAATCCAAGCAAAGAAGATGAAGAGTTAGTGCTTGTGTCAAGGATTATATGATGAACTCTAATGGGAAAGAGAGAGTGAGAAGAGGGTATGTAGATCTTGGAATAACAGGCTCAAACTCTCTTAGATTCTAGCTCCTTTTACAAAGATCAACACTAGTGTATTTATAGTGTTGAAATCCCAACGATAAAAAAATGGGCAGAAATTTGATATTATTGATTCCATCGAAGGGTGTTCGATGTTATCAAAATTTAAATTTCGATATCATCAAACCATCTTTGATTGCATCGACTCTCTACTCAAGATGTTCATTTGAGAGTAGGATAGATTCTAACTATTTTTCATCAAGCATCTTTCAATGATATCGAGTTTACTTCGATTCATTGAGGGGCGCTCAATTCCATCGATATTTCTTTTATAAAATACACAAAGGTTGCTGGACAGTTTTGTCCCTTGTTCGATTCCATCGAAGAGTCCTTCAATCCATCAAAGTTTGAATTTCGATGTTATTGAATGGTCTTCAATAAACTCGAAGAAAATAGGTTTTCTTTGAAAGCATGCTGGACAAAACTAAGTTTCGATGTTATCGAATAGACTTCGATGCCATTAATAACTTACTCTCGATAACATCGAGGAGGCTTCGATGTCATCGAGGAGCACTTAGAGTATTCTTTGATTCTTTGGAAGAGGTCCAAGGTTGAAGCAATCGAAGGCCATTCGATTTCATTGAAGCATAAACTTTAATGATATTGAATAGCTATCAATGCTATCGAGGTTTCCAACATATCTTTTATTTTATTGCTAGACAAAATGGGCATTCATTCGATACTATCGAATGATGTTCGATGTTATCGAAGATTCTCTCAATTGCAACTTGATGTACTTGACCAGGACTTGTGATTTTTCTAGTTTTCATTCTTTCTTCCATTTACCAATTTGACGAGAAGATTATTAATTCCTTTTTATAAGGTAAGTTGGGATTATATGGGGGCATATAACTGCTAGGGTTTGTTGTGGGATGATGAGGCTATGGTTTATCAGTTTAAGCTTGATCATCGCCTTCATCTTTGTTGAGGCTTAGTCTTGATATCTTCATTTAAGATCTCACTTGGACTGACTGACTGAACACTCACATATATTAACAAACAAGGGCACTTTCAGGGGAGACTAGACAAGTCACAATATAGATCTCCTGACCACCATCTTGTCGAATGCAGTGGCAAATAGAATGTCAGCTAAGCTACCGGTGTCGAATAATATCCGATGTATCTTATGGTTGGCCATAATCGTGGTGACCACCAGGACATCGTCGTGCAGGTGGTGGAGCCCTTATGCATCTTCTTCTATGAAAGTCAAGCTACAAGAGCTTAGCCTTTATTCCTTTGTAGTCATGTCGATAAGGTAGATGTGATGCTCCTTCTCGCTGCCACTCTGAGCATGTGCTTGGTATGCCCAATTTTAGTCTCCACCACCAGCTTGCCCACCGAATATGGTGTGTATCTCACCTGTCGCTTTGTTATTATTCTAGTCATCAATTCGCTCCGCTTACTTGGTCGGTTGGTTATCCCTTTCTTTCTCGACGAACTCTCGTAGATGTCCCTTTTGGATAAGGGACTTGATTTCTTCTTTCAGATTAAAACACTCCGTCATATTATGAGCGTGGTATTAATGGAAATTGAATATTTTCTCTTGTCTCTTTTCTCAGCATCAACCTTTATCTTGCTTGGCCATTTCGGGATTCTTTTATCGCGTACCTCCGTGAGCACTTGCCTTGGTATTGTGTTCAAGGGAGTGTAGGAGCAAAAGTTGCTTTTCTGTCGACAGTTAGTACGCTAGCCTTTGATTTGCTTGTCCTCCTTCTTCCTTTTGATGTTAGTGGTAGAAAGCTCCCCCTCTTCCTTTTGCTTTCTATCCTTAGCCGAGCTATTTCTGCCTCTGGTAGCCCTTAAAAGTGGCTTTTCAGTCGACGGCTAAAACGCTGGCCTTTGATTTGCTTGTCCTCCTTCTTCCTTTTGATGTTAGTGGCAGAAAGCTCCCCCTCTTCCTTTTACTTTCTGCACTTAGCCGAGCTATTTCTGCCTCTAGTAGTCCTCCATGAACTGAGGAGCTCCTCTGCATTTGAATATTTTTTAGTTCGGTTAAGCAGGTTAGTGAGAGTAGTCGGAGGATTATTACTAATTGAGAAGAGGAACTTCCCATGTTTAAGGCCAACTACCATGGTGCAAGAGTTATTTGGTCGAAGTAACAATTTACCTGGATGCTTCGGCATTAGAGCGGATAATGTAATATCTCAACAACTTGTCCTCCCTTTGAGTAATCGTGAGAAGGTAAGTTGACGGCTTTCTCCTATCTTTCCCACCAATGAACTGAGTGATTAAAGCTTTACTAAGTTGAATGACGGAGTTGATGGACTTTGGCTTCATGTGTCTATACCATTTATGTGTAACTCCTTACTAGGTCAGGGAGAATGCTCTGCACATTAAGGGTCAGGGTGTTCTCAGTCAATTTCACCAAATTCTCGATCAATTTCATTGATTTCTCGATCAATTTCACCGAGTTGTTGGTCAATTTTCCCAAGTTCTCAATCAAATTATCGAGTTCTTGGTCAATTTTCCTAAGAATTCAGTCAATTTGAACGAGTTCTCAGTCAATTTTCCCGACCACCAACAAGTGTTGGCATATTTGTATAGCCCTGGCCCTTAACTCTTTCATAAAGTTGTAACTTTTGGGCTGCTAGTTTATAACCAAACTTGATGTGTGGGCCAAGGACAATTCCCTACACATATTCATGTAGCCACAGCCCAGATCGATTATTAGTGACTGTCGATTCGAGATATGGCCTTCAAGGCTTATCGGTGCATCGAATAATTGCACGGTTGTGTCTGAATGTAGATCTCTTAGTGAGGCATATACCCCTGGTATAAATGAACTCATAAGCCCCCATCGAACCTCGTTGGTTAGAAACAACCTCCCCTAGGGTCGTTATGTTAGACAAAGGGTCATTGGGGTTATTTGTGCATATATTGGTACTATAAGTAGCCTACAATTTCAATCTCTTTCTTCCCTTCAGTCTATTTGCAACCCTATCCTCAGAGAGAGAGAGAGAGAAGAGAAGACATGAGAAAGCGTGAGAGAGATTGGTTAGAAGAGGTTTCCCTTCTCCCCTTAAATCTGCAATGTAGCCATGACCGAGTCCGACATCGGAGTCTCTACAGGGAAGAATAGAGGTAATCGTAATCAATCTTGTATGCTTAGGTCTTATAGTTGATTAGGTAATATTGTTAAATGAAAATAGTATACATCGATAACACCAGTAGTCACTTGTGAATCTTGTATGTTTAGGTCTTATAGTTGATTAGGTAACATTGTTAAATGAAAATAGTATATATAGATAACACCAGTAGTCGCTTATGAGAAAGGGAAATCAGTTGGGAAGCTTGTCTCCTTCTCGTCCGTTTGGCAATCTACTTGCGGCCGACCCCTTCGTTGAGTCTTTGTCCACAAGTGTTGAAGGTAAACTTCGAACCTAAATCCCCAAATCATGATGTCAGGGTAAAGTTTTCCCTAAATCTACAATGGTTGTTCCAATCATTTAGGTATCAGTCATCCTTTTCAAAACCCTAACCGTAGGGGCAAGTTCAAGATAGAGGGGGCAAATCCCTATTTGTATTATTATTGTGTATCTCACATGTATGATGAAATGCATGCTCATCTTAATGCATATTTTTGCTGATATTTGATTTCAGTTTGTAAATGAAAATGGTCAATTTCAAGGGTACTTGGTACTTACAACTTCGTACATGTCCCTTGTATAGTTTGTAATGAAATTGCGATTAGACAACTACTATTGAAGTATGGATGTATGACCAAGTGTCCTAGAGGGGGGTGAATAGGACTTTTAAAAATCTCCTATCCTACTACACAATAAATTCTACCAATTCAAGTCTAGTTAAGCAAGATTATCAAGAAATCATCTACATTCATGTTCTAAAATAGTGAGATATCAAAGTGTTGCATTTTAGCAAACATATATTGTGCATAAGTAAACATTTCAGCAATCAATCCATATGAACAAGAATAATCAACACAAACACAGTAATATATAATGGTTCAGCTATGTGCCTACTCCATTCCCGGCTGACGCACTCTACCTTAGAGTGTGTCGGATTTCACTATCCAATGGTTTTAAATCAGGTTAACCGTAAACCTTCACAACCTACACAAGGTATACATTGGTTCCCTACATAAGGCAAACACACATGCCTGCACAAAGCAAATAACTCCTACACAAGGTATTGCCTACACAAGGCAATCACACATGCCTACACAAGGTAAATAGTCATACACAAGGACTCTCTATACGTATTCTCTCGTCGGACGCCTATGAAGGTCTTAGCAAGTTTGTGAGATAACCTCTGAATCTCAGTCATACACAAAGAAAGGTCTTCAGGATCTCTGGAGTCTAATGACTTATTTGTAAGTAGGTGAGCCCCATTTTTAGCACATACTGAAGATGACCTTCATTGTTGATGAAGTGTCTTTGACTCTCTTAATCCGTAATAGTTGTAGATGCTCCCAATACAAGTCACCAGTGTTGGGTCAAGGTATTCTAAGGAATCTTCTCTATTAAATGTTGGTCTTTAAGTGAAGGAGAGATTCCAGAATATTAATCATTCAAAGCATTCCCACTCAATAATTTGTCATGAATGTGTTATTGAAGAATCCTTGAATGGTGGAGTTCATTCTTCAATCCAATCTATTGATTCTACAATGTTTGCATTTAAGAAGGGATTGAAGGATGAACTCCCATTAGAAAAGGGATTTAAGATGGTAGGTAAATCTTCTATAACAGTAACTCTCTTAAATCTCTTTCTTTTTCTCAATACCAATCAAGAAACCAAGCTTCTGTATATAAAGACAAAAATTCCAGTGGTAAAAAAATGGGCAGATTCTGTCCACGTTCGATGTCATCGAAGTGTGTTCGATGTCATCGAAAGTCACCTTCGATGTCGTCGAGAAACAATTTAATGGCATTGGGATTTATGCTTAAAGCTTGCTAGACAATCTCACTTAATTATTCGATGTCATCAAAATTTGAATTTTGATGTCATCGAATGCAATTTGATGAACGCGAAGAGTTCAATTCATCTTCCTTAAAACACTCTGGACATGTTTGGCTCAAGTTCGATGTCATCGACCATATGTTCGATGTCATCAAATTTTGAATTTCGATGTCATCGAACGTAGTTCGAGTCATTAAGTATTTAAGTGATTTTTGACCTGAGCTTGTTGGAAATGAGTGCTCATTTTTCGATGTCATCGAGATAGGTTCGATGTAATTGAGTATTGTCCCAGAATATTGATTTGGCTACTGGACAAAATTCAAACTTTTTTCGATGTCATCGAGCACTGTTCGATGACTCGAAAGTTGCAGAAAAGTTGTGATATTTTTTAGTTTCTTGCAACTTGTTTTTCTAATCTTGTCAAGATGTTTTCCTAGTTGTTTATGGGAAAGATTAGTTCATCTTTAAGCAAATTATTACTTGAGGTGTTTTGGTCATGGGATGTGAGGTTTCATTAATCTTTGGAGATCTTTGAATACTTCCTCTTTGTTGAGTCCTCAACTTGTAGTTCTTCCATGTGGGGCTCACTGGACTCTATGACTGAACCGTCACGTTAATTGACAAACAATGGCACATTCATGTTGTGTATTCGATGTGGACACATGTAAATTCCTATCTTTACTTGACTACAATATATATGACTCTGAAACTAGTATCAAGGAAACTTACAGAGTTCTCGGTGAATTTCACCGACTTCTTAGTGAATTTCAGTGAGTTCTTAGTGAATTTCACCAAATTCTTAGTCAATTTCAGCCAGTTCTCGGTGAATTTCACCAACTTCTCAGTCAATTTCAACCAGTCCTAGAATTTAACTTCTCTGTCAAATTCTAGGAGTATTCAGTGCATCTCACTAACTTCTCGGTGAATTTCAGCGACTTCTCCATCAATTTTTATGACTTCTCCGTCACTTTGTAGGAGTTGTTGGTGAATTTCAGAGAGTTCTTGATGAATTTAAGTGAGTTATCAGTCAATTTCACGAGTTCTTGGTCAATTTCTACAAGTTCTTAGTCAATTTCACCAAGTTCATTGAAAATTTCAATCAATTTCCTAATGTTTTCCAACAACATCAATAGATTACATGATACAATTGATACTCCCATGCGATGATTGATATTTGTCTATATCCCAAGGGTATGATACATTATGCAATAACAATACCGAAAACATGTTCTTCCTTAACTCCCCAACATACGGAAAGTCTTGCGACTCATCCATCACTACATCCTCATTTCAGTTACACTTATCTCATGAACCCATTATTCAGTGATTGCTAACATTCTCTCCCATAAAGCACTAGATATTTGATCCCAATTGGCGACGACACCATCGATTATTAAGTAAAAATAAGAAATAGGAGGCATCCTGCGGTGGTACCACGGCCTAATTGAAGGCACCACTGTCGATCCCTGGCAGAGGGTGGCGACACTAACGCCAGAATAGGCCAGATGACGGCGACACCATCCCCAACAACTGTTTCTACACGTGTGAGGGGTTTTTACAAAAACCCCCTCAAATCCTCATTTCTCCTCCATTTGCAAGCTCCAAACCCCTCAAAAAATCTCATCTTCCCTCTTCCAAATCATCCATTTTTCTTCAAAAAACCCATCTTCCCTCTTCCAAATCATACATTTTCCTCCAAAAAACCCATTTCCCTCTTCCAAATCCTCCATTTTTCTGAAAAAAAAAAAAACCATCTTCCCTATTCCAAAACCTCCATTTTCCTCCCAAAAAAACCCATCAAATCCTCTTCCAAATGCTCAGTTTTTCTTTATGAAAAAACCCATGACTATATCTTTCATTCCTCACCAAATATCTAAAAACCCTAGCTAGAAATGGGTTTTCTTACAACATTTTTCTCATTTTTGGTCATCCCTTTCATTTTTCCCTCATGGGGAAGAAGAGAGCGATGTCCAAAGAGGTGGGGCCGAATCGTGAAAGGAGGACAAAGAGGGCCAATGAACAGGAAGTGGGGCCTTTATTACGTCGTCGTGAAAGGAGGACGAAGAGGGCCACTGATCGGCAAGCGGGGCCTTCGTCGTGGGTCTCTTCAAATACGTCGAATCAACTGGGTCAGCCCGTAGTGGATGCATGTCAATATCAGGGCCGAAAAGTCATCTTTGAAGTCACGATGGACAACAGTCTATTTGGTGAGCACGATGTGCTAAGCCGACTCTTGCACCACGGTTGGGGACCCATGTTTGAAGGGAGTTATCAGTTCAATGTGGGACAAGTAAGGTCATTTTACGCCCGAATCTAAAACCCAAAGCTCTACCCTCTGGGATTTGGCATTAACTATAGCGAGCAAATAGCCCACATCGACGTAGAATCCATCTCAGGGTGTAACGCCCTGAAAATCGGGGGTCGAGCGCAGGCTCAACTCCCGAGTTCCAATGCATTACTTATGCAACATAGATAGTGACGATTGAATGTTGTTTGTATTAGTGCATTAAACATGAATGGAAGTACATTAAAGCAGCATATCATACTCTAGAAACAAGTTGATTATGCAAGCATATGACTGTGATAAATATATAAAGCATATAAGTGGTTGTAAGTCCCTAGAGTATGAACATGTCACCAGGTTAAATAATTACATATATAGTTCCAAAATTTACAAAAGTGATACAATGTAATGACATCTAATCCGTATACCTGTGACCCCATCGACGCAACTCCAGGTCTACATAGACCCACTAGAGAGTTGCATATAGGAGAACTTCTCCTCATCATCATAGAAGTCAAGCTCCACCTCGTAAGCATCGTCATCACCTAAAGCTACAACAAAGTCTGGTTGGTGTTTTAAAACACTGTCCCAGAGTGGGAGTGAATGATCAACTCAGTGGAGCTATAAGGCAAAGGTTAACACGTTATCAATTTAATCAAGCAGCAATGATAAAGCAGTACAATAATCATGTCCTAAATACTTTTGTTAATTCAGGAAAGATACGTTGTAATGATGCATGCCCTCGCCTGCACTCCCTTAGCGATATCATCTCACGATCGCGGCATGCATCACTCCAGACACATGCACTTCCTCGCCAAAGCACATGCAATGCGGTGCATGATCGTGTTACCCAATACTTAATTAGGTTTATTCATACAGCTGGTTCGGGAAGCTAAGATACCTCCATTTATACCATTTACCCAAAACAATGATCCATATAGGGTTGTCAATCCCAGTTAATCGCATACGATAGGCAAGTTATAGGGCAACGTCACCCCTGATTTAAAAACAGTGAAAAAACAAGTTCAGGTTACTACAGGAGGCTCGACACCTTGGTGTAGGCATAGTTTATATTCGAGGTCACTACGGGAAAGGCTCGTCACCTTAGCGTAGGCCGATAGCTTGAATACAGTGTCTCATACCACCGTATTTAGCTCACAAGTTTGGGTTACTCAATGGACACTACAGGGAGGCTCGTCAACCCCGTGTAGGGTGACAGCTCAACAACGGTGTCCTATACCACCAAGCCTGGCTCATGAGTCCTAGCGGATCATGATACCAAGGTTAAACGAGCTTTTCACCAGTAAATGGTACCTTAGATTCAAGCAGTAGCGTCCATACATGGTGAACATACATTAAGCCAATCGGGTTACTTGACAAGCTCGACTGGTATGAGCACACGTTGAATTAAACGACATGGAACCATACGCACTCCTCGTGGCCAACCCACTGTCGATAATCACCGTACGACTTGGATTCATCGAACGTATCCGTTGTGGTGAAACTAGTTCGGCCACTCGACCAGAAACCGTTACCGATTGCCTGGACTACGTCGTAGTCCTAATCACACTCCAATGCAATAGCATTTAGATATGGTAGTCATAACATTATCAAACAAACAATTCAATCATTGCAATTATTTGAGCATTTTATAAAATACATAGTGAACATAACATCCTACATATGCATTTCATAACATAAATCACATAGCCGAATTTAAATTAAACGAAGGAATCTATTCATATAGATAAGGTAATTGAGAATCTCATCTCAACACCTTTAATAAATACATTTCATCAAATAATTGTTCATTCAGACATTTTATCAAACACTTAGACTACACATATCAACATACACGTAATAAATTAGTTATAACATATATTATGGCAATTCCTTTTGCAAAGGAGTTGTTACACATATAACAGTCATGTATCTTCAATTAACAATCATGGCAAGCATAAATCATAATTCCATATTCATTCAAACATTTCAACAAACACATGGAATGCATTATATTCAACATAGTTCATATATATGTGTAATACACGGAAAACACCGTATCTAAGCACATGTGACAGCAATCAAGTCAGTCATAAATCATTAACTGACATTGAAAGCCTTGAAAACCATAACCTAAATGTTTATAGTCTGCATCTTTCGTTGGTATGCCGATTACGAACTCGGCTCGTAAACTACACCTTTATTTACGGCACAACGGCTACCTATAGCATGAAATAGGTTAGTTATTTCACCGATCTACCTTTTTGAACACCTAAAATAGATTAAGGTTAGGATTCCTTACCCAAAAATAGAGTCAAAACTGCCAGTATAGCGACACGAAAAAGGGGATCCAGCACGTGGAGTGGTGGGAATGAATCCTAACAACAAACCACAACTCTCTCTCACTTCTCCTCACCTTCTCCTTCTCTTTTCTCTCTTCTCTCTCCTAGGGTTTAGGAAATTCATATGGAATGAGAGAGGGGTGGGTTAAGGGGCTTATATAGGCCCAAAAGTGAAGTCAATGGCCCCAGGGCCATGGTATATTTAGGTTATAGCTAAAGAATGGCTATTTCGGGGCAACGGAGCTCATCTGGAGGTCCCTTTCCTGCATACGGTCCGGAGAAAGTTTCATAACAATGGATCTATGCCAGGTTAAAGTTTTGGTTCGATCGAATTTGTAGATCGACCGTGGAGGACCAGTTTCATTTCAACGGCCATCATCACTCGATTAGGGCCATAAGTACACTGACATGTGTTGGGAAATTTTCCTGATCCAAGGGTGTAGTTGGGTCAAAATTTGACGGTCTGAAACCTTAAATTTGGCCTGTAAGTGAACGGCCCAATTCACTTAAGTTTGAGTTCATTTTCTAAAGATATTCATGTTTCTCACACACTTCGCACCGGGCTCAAGTTATGCGTTTTCGGATACTATTTGGACTTGAATCTCGAGATGGTTGTCAAGCCTAGTAAGACAGTCATAACCGTTTACTTCTTGTTAATCGGACTTTCGACGCACGGTCCAGGTCCAATACGGAGTTCTAAGATGCTCCCAAGAGCAACTGAGTTTTGAGATTGATCATAGGTTTTTAAGTAACGTAGAGCTAACAATTCTGCTGGTTTTGGGTCTTGCAGTTCTTATAAAAAGTGATTCAAACTAACTTGTCCATTAATCCAGTTTAGTACTTAATTAATTTTCATCTAATTTCTAAAGGATTCGGTCCCTAGCGATTTCTGCCTGAGGTGGTACTCGGGTCATTGTACGAATTTTTCCAAGACGTTACAATCTACGCCCCTTAAAGAAAAATTTCATCATCGAAATTAGTAGCTTTTCATACTCCTCGAGAATTGAATCTGAGGGTAGTTCATGTGGACCTTGGCTTCTATTTCCTAAGTAGCCTCTTCCTTAGTATGGTGCGTTCATAGTACCTTCACAAGCGGGATAACCTTACTGCGCAATACCTGTTCCTTCCTGTCTAGGATACACGTCGGTCGCAGTACATAATTAGCATCTTCACTCAACTATACCTGTTCCCATTTGATAATGTGGGATGGGTTAGGAACATATTTCTTCAGCATCGATACGTGAAATACGTTGTACATGCCAGCGAGTGGTGTGGGCAAAGCAAGGCGGTACGCTACCGCACCCACTCGGTCTAGTACCTAGAATGGGCCAATGAATCTCGGCGTGATTTTTCCCTTCTTTCCAAACCAGAGGACTCCCTTCGTTGGGGAAACCTTCAGGAATACATGGTCCCTGACCTCAAACTCCAGCGGTCGCTGCCTCGTATCGGCGTAACTCTTCTGTCTACTCTGTGCTGTCAGAAGCTGACGCCGGATAATGTCGATCTTCCCTAAGGTCACCGGTACTAACTCTAGGCCAATCAAACTCTTCTTGCCAACCTCTGCCTAGCAATGCGGCGCTCGACAGGGGGCGCCCATACAAGGCTTCGTAGGGAGCCATGTCAATACTCGCTTGAAAACTATTGTTATAAGTGAACTCAGCATAAGGAAGAAATCAAGCACACAAGCGCGTAGCATATCTTCTAACACCTGATTCACTCGTTCTGTCTGCCCATCTGTCTACGGGTGGAACACAGTACTGAACTTCAGTTTCACACCCATTGCTTCCTAGATACGAGTCCAAAAGATAGATGTGAATCACGTGTCTCGGTTCGACATGATTTCCATAGGAACTCCATATAGACGTACTATCTCCTTGATGTACAGCCGAGCCAAATCGTCTACTGAGTGACCTAATCGGGAGGAAATGCACCAATTTCATCAACCGGTCTACAATCACCCAAATGGAGTCATGTCCCTTCCTCGTCTTCGGTAACCCTGAAATGAAATCCATAAAGATGAAATCTCATTTCCATTCAGCTATGGGCATGTGTTGAAGTAAACCAGAAGGTCAGCGATGTTCGGCCTTGACCTGCTAGCACGTGAGATAGCGGAACACAAAGTCTGCTATGTGGGCCTTTATGTTTTCCCACTAGTACGAACGCTTCATATCTCGATACATCTTCGTACTACCAGGATGCATCGCTATCTTCGAATTGTGAGCAGATTAAAGAACTTCCCTTCTCAAGTCATGAAGATTTAGGATGCATAGGCGGCCATGATAACGTAAACCCCCATCCGTACCAACTCTCCATTCAAAGTCCTCATCATCACAGGCTCGCTTTCTTAACTCTACTAACCATTCATCTTCCCCCTGAGCCACTATGATTTGGTCATCAATAAGTGGTTGTACACAAATATATGCGATGCTCTTGAAAGGCTCCTCTACCGTAAGTTTCTGCTCAAAGTCTCGCACAAACTCTACCATGTTAACGGAGCTGTAAATGCTATCATCTTCTTGTGGCTTAACACGTCTGCCACAAGGTTAGCCTTGCCGGGATGGTAAGAAATCTCAAACTTAAAATCCTTCAAATTTTCTATCCACCATCGCTGCCTCATATTCAAGTCTCTCTCTGTGAATATGTATCTGAGGCTCTTGTAGTCACAAAGGAGCTCGAACTCCTCTCCCTAGAGGTAATGTCTCCAGAGCTTTAATGCAAATATAATGGCCGCTAACTCTAGGTCGTGCATAGGATAGTTTTCCTCGTGCTTCCTCAACTATCACGATGCATAGGCAATCACTCTGTCCTTCTACATCAGAACACAACCCAAACCAACATAAGAGGCATCGGTGTAAATGGTATATCTGACCCCCTGCTCTGGCAATACTAGCACAGGTGTAGATGTCAACTTGTCCTTCAATTCCTGAAAGGCTCTGCCTTCTTATTCTAGGCAAACTTGAGATCCTTCCGAGTGAGCTGAGACAACGGTCTAGCTATCTTGGAAAAGTCTTTAATGAAAGGACAATAGTAACCTATTAGGCCAAGGAAACTCCTCACTTCAGCTACCAAACTGAGCTACTCCCAGTCCTGAACTGCGGTCACCTTAGGAAGGTCCATGGCTATTCCTTCCTTGGACACAACATGTCCCAGGAACTTGACCTCTTCTTTCCAGAAGTCACACTTCTTGTACTGGGCAAACAACTGGTTCTTCCTGAGCGTATCAAAGACTGCTCGCAGCTGCTCCTCATGATCTTCCTAACTCTTGGAGTATATCAGGATGTTATCTATAAATACGATGACGAATCGATACAGATACAGCCGAAACACCCGGTTCATTAGATCTATGAACATGGTGGGTGAGTTTGTGAGTCCAAATGACATCACTAGGAACTCGTAGTGCCCAAAGCTGGTTCTAAACGCTATCTTCTGCACGTCTTCATACCTGACGCGCAACTGGTGATACCTTGACTGCAAGTCAATCTTTGAGAAATACTTTGTCCCTTTCAACTGATCGAAAAGATCATCTATCTTGGGTAAAGGATACTTATTCTTCACTGTCACTTGGTTCAACCTGCGATAGTCAATACACAAACGCAGTGAGCCATCTTTCTTCTTCACGAACAACACAGGTGTTTCCCATGGAGACACGCTAGGCCGTATGAAACCTGATTTCAACAGGTCATCAATCTGTCTCCTCAATTCCTCCATCTCATATGGAGGCATGCGGGGTAAGGAAATGAGGGTCGCACCAGGCATTGGGTCGATAGTAAAGTCGATCTCGCGTTGAGGAGGAAATCTAGATATCATCTTAAACACTTCTCAGAAGTCCTAGACCACAGGCGTGTTTCCAAGTGTCGGACCATTATGATCTTTCAATAGGGCAGAATAACAAAGAACCCGGAAGGGGCAACTAACCTGAACGGGGAATGTGAAGGTCATGTTTTCGGGTCCGTGTGTCGTCACCAGTCGGGTCTCACAGTCGATCTCAGCCCTCATTTCAGTAAGCCAATCCATGCCGAGGATGACGTCGTAATAGTATATCGTGGTGACAATTAGGTCAATGCATATCGTCCTGCTCCCTAAATCTATCAAGCAACCCTCACACAACTTAGTGGCATCTGTAAAAGTTCCTGCTGTTGCGATAACTCTCACCCCAACTATAGGGGTCGCATTTAGCCCTAAGCGTTTAACCGTAGAACAAGATATCATCGAAATAGTAGACCCAGTGTCCACTAACAGAAATACAGGTGTACCATGGATGTGGGTAGTGACCTCAAAGGTTAAAGGCATTGTAGCTGTTGACTCAGATGCTCCAGCTGCAAGTGCATGTATTGGTGCCTGTTGAGTTTGGTTCGGCTACGGTACCATAAGTCGTTGAGGTGGCCTAAATCGAGGTGCAGGTGGTGCTGATCGTAGAGGTGGAGCTGAGATGGCCTGAGGTAACTAACAGTTGATCTTTTGAGGAGGCAATAAGCCGATGTCCCTCATCTTGGTGAAACAGTAAGTGTCAGTGTGGCTCGACCTCTTGCAGTAAGTACACTACAAGTCTGCTAGCCTCAACTGAGTCGGTGGAGCCGTAAGTCTAGGAGGCGAATCTGCGCATGGCCTCTTGTCAAGGAATAGTCTGCTCGACAAATCTGGTCGAGGCCTCGGGCCCACAGGTACGTGTGAACGAGATAGTCTATCCCCATCCTACTCAGCTTGCAGAGACATGTTCACTAGCTCAGCATAGTTGAGAATGCTAACGCAACACATCTTTGTACGTATCTTAGGTCGTAGACCCTCAGAAAAATGCCACATCCTCATCAGCTCATTTGTTGTATTAGAAGAGCGTATCTGGCTAGCTCCATGAATCTATTCTCGTACTCCGCCACGGTCATTCCTCCTTGACGGAGGCAAAGGAAGTCACTCTCCTTCTCATTACAGTACATGAGGGGAAAGTACTTCTCATGGAAGCGAATCTCAAAAGCCTCCCATGTCCATACATACACAACAGGCACTGTCCGTAGGACGCTGTCCCATCAGAGACTGGTCTCCTTCTCAAACATGTACATAACCAGCTCGACCTGCTCTACCTCAGTATAGTGCAGCGGCTCCAGCATCTTAGAGATGTGGTCAAGCCAATACTCGGCCTCCTCGGGTCTGTGAGTACCCGTAAAAGTAGGAGGTCGAAAGCACTGGAATCGCTCGAACAAGCCACTGGCATTCAAGTTCCTAGCAGGGTGCACAGGTGGTGAACCACATTCATGTTTTGGGTAAGGGCCCCAGCAATGGTAGTCCAAATTTACTGCTGCTGCTGCATAAGGAGCATCATCTGCTCCAACCTATCAAGAGGAGGAGCTTGATGCATGTGGGGCATCGACGAAGATGCACGGTTCTGCTCTAAAACCGGTGGTGCAATAAGTGTTGGCCCATTTATGGGGCCAGTGGCTGGCTGAGGATCCAGCATAGTGTCACTGTTAGGGCCCAAATTGGGGTCCATGTGGCTATCGCTTAGGGGAGGTGCCCCATCAAACGATCCGCCAAGTGCAAGACGTGTTGTAGTCCGAGTGACTTTCGGAGGCATTCCCTATATACAACATAGGGTACAACACGTGTAAGATTTTTGCATAAAAACACTCAATTTCTCAAGCATTTTACACATTTCATAGCAAAAGGAGTTTCATGCATTTCATTTAACCAAAATTGTCACAATACATGAGATGTAGTATTACATGGATCATGACAGAAGATGCATGTGAGCTAATCTAATCAAGCTTTAAACACCAAAACACACCAACAACTCTACCCTACTACTAGGCCTATCAAGGCTATAACATAGGAAGTAAGAAGAGCGAGGAAAGAAAAAGTCCCAATGACGACTACAACATAGGACTAGTCATCTAAATCTGGTGATGGTGGAGGAGCGCCCTTGTCCTACAGACAGCACAGGAGAGCCTTCAAGGTGCTAGACACCTTCTTAAATTTCTGTTTCATAGAGGCCCTATTCTCTTCAAGTTCGGCCCGGGTCTCTCTGACCTCCTGTCTCAGGGTGATGGAGAGCCCTCATCAGTGTTTTGGGCCTCCTCTTCTTCCTCTCCCTATTCTTCCTCTTCCTCGCTTCCTTCCTCTATTTCATTTTCATCCTCTTCTTCGTCACTTTCTTCCTCTTCACTTCCTGTCTCATCCTCACTCTCATCGAGTCGGGCTTGACGTTGTCATGGCCCTATACCCATGTTGTTAAGTGTAGTGTCATTAATAAAGTGAATTGGCGCAAGATTTTTTGAGCCAAGTCTGTAGCCGAATTCACGAGCAAGCTTACATATGAGTTGACCGAATGGGAGTGAAATGTCTATCCTAGGAGAGCGTGCGGTCTGAACTATCTGTAGTAGTATGTACATAGGTAGGCACAACTTGTCTCCTTCACAACTCTGTATAAGAGGTCTACCATTAGATGCGTGCATTCACTGCGATTGCTCTACCTAGGATACACATTGTGTGTGAAGATGTAGTAGAGTAGGCGGAAGTCATTGGTCATCTTGGTCGCTAAGAGACAATTGCCTCGATTCCAATGGATCAATCGGCCGCAAAGAAATTGAGTATGACGATCTCTTTCACGTATACTCCTGAGATTCCTCTCGCTAGCATGAACCTCTCCACGCAGAATCCCCATGATTCAGGCAATCAAATCTACGTTGACAATGGCTTCCCGTCTTCCCATGGGGATAGAGAATTGTAGAGACTCTAGCAATAGGTCTCGTATGTGGGCGTAAAAGGCTCAGACAGTGCTCTCATTCACACGTGACTTACCCTTAAATATGGGACCCCACTCGGCATCCAACAGGAGGTCCATCGCCGGATAAAGCCTGAATAGCTTTTCGTCCATGCGTGCTTTAAAGATGACTCTACGGCCTTGAAAGCTGCCATGTCCCATGTCCACCTGTAGAACCCTCTCAAGAGGAATCTGGGGATCGAGATCCCGCTTCGTCTTCAGCTCTCGCGCGGCGCTTGTACTTGCTTAGGCGCCCAATTTCTTCCTTGGACGGGTTGGGTGGCTAGGCCTAGCTTCATCTGTGAAAGCCCTCTTCTTTCCCATGAGGGAAAGAAGTGTGGAAAGTGAAAATATGGCCACCACTAGCTCAAAAAGAGCCATGAGAGTGAAACAAAATGGAGGGATAGGATGGGTTGTTGGACCTTGAGATTTTTGAGACACCAAGGAGGGTTTGTGTGCCCAAATGGGAGGAAATGAGGGAGATAGGAGATGGGTTTGAAAGGAATGGTGGGAGGTGTGTATGTAGTGATGAAAAAGAAGATGATATGAGAATGGAGGGGAGGTTTGAGAGAGAAAAATGAGATTTTTTGGGAGATTTGGAAAGCTTGAAGGGGTGAAAATGGAAGAAATGAAACAAATGGGGAGGTATAGGGGGCCCCCACATAATTTCATGGGCCTCACATGCGTATACAATGGCCGACACGTCTGGCCCACTGTGGCCCGACAGGCCTGCTGAAGATGGACCGCAAGGCCTCATCCTAGGCACGATGCCATCGCGGTCTGCTGGACCTAGGGCGATGGCATCCCCCCCGGGGTGCCGTAAATGTGTGGGGCCCACCTCTAGTCTCATTGTTTTATGCAATTTAGGCCCCCAAGTTCGTTTGGTGCAGTTTTAGGTTCCATCTCGCGTATATTCACGCTTTTCGGGTTATTGAGTGTGGACTACACCAATTCATCGCCTAAACCCGTTGATTGACGGCCTAGAAAAGAATTGGGATCATCACACATGATCACAGATGCCTACAGGTCTGATTTCAAAGGTCAGTTTTGCCCATCGGTGAAACTTAGAATCCTATAACTGTTTCTACGTTTCATCGCCCCCTCTTAAGTCAAAGTACATCAGTGTGCATTGTATTATCATAACCCAGGTCCAGTTTAATCCAAATCATGCTCTAATACCAACTTATAACGCACCAAAAATCAGGGGTCAATCACAGGCTTAACTCTCAAGTTCCGATGCATCACTTATGCAACATAGATAGTGATGATTGAATGTTGTCCGTATTAGTGCATTAAACATAAATGAGATTACACTAAAGCAGCATATCATACTCCAGAAATAAGTTGATTATGCAAGCGGAAGACTGTGATAAATATATAAAGCATTAAGTGGTTGTAAGTGCCCAGAGTATGAACATGTCACCAAGTTAAATAATTACATATATAATTCTAAAATTTACAAAAGTGATACAAGGTAATGACATCTAATCTGTATCCCTTTGACCTCGTCGATGCAACTCCAAGTCTATATAGACCCACCAGAGAGTTGCATATAGGAGAACTCCTCATCATTATAGAAGTCAGGCTTCGCCTCGTAAGCATCGCCATCACTTGAAGCTACAACAGAGTCCGGTTGGTGTTTTAAAACACCGTCCCAGAGTAAGAGTGAGTGATCAACTTAGTGGAGCTATAAGGCAAAGGTTAACATGTTATCAATTCAATCAAGTAGCAATAATAAAGCAATACAACAATCATGTCCTAAATACTCTTGTTAATGCAGGAATGATATGCTGTAATGATGCATGCCCTCGCCTGCACTCTCTTAGCGACATCATCTCACGATCGCGGCATGCCCTACTTCGGACACGTGCACTTCCTCACCAAAGCACATGCAATGCGGTGCATGATTGTGCTAGCCAATACTTAATTAGGTTTATTCATACAGCCAGTTCAAGAAGCTAAGGTACCTCCCTTTATATCATTTACCTAAAAAATGATCCATCTAGGGTCGTCAATCCCAGTCAATCGCATACGATAGGCAAGTTATAAGGTAACATCACCCTTGATTTAAAAATAGTGGACAGGCAAGTTCGGGTCGCTACGAGAGGCTCGTCACCTCGGCGTAGGCCTAGTTTATACTCAAGGTCACTACAGGAAAGGCTCATCACCTTAGCATAAGCCGACAGCTCGAATATAATGTCTCATACTACCGTATTCAGCTCACGAGTTTGGGTTGCTCAATGGACACTACGAGGAGGCTTGTCACCGCAGCGTAGGCCGACAGCTCGACCACGGTGTCTCATACTACCATGTTCAGCTCATGAGTCTTAACAGATCATGGTACCAAGGTTAAATGGGCTTTTCATTGGTAAGTGGTACCTTAGATTCAAGTAGTAGCATCCATATACGGTGAACATACATTAGGCTAATCGGGTTACTTAACAAACTCAACTGGTACGAGCACACATTGAATTAATCGACATTGAGCGCATACACACTCCTCGTGGCCTACCCACTGTCGATAATCACCGTAGGACTCAGATTCATCGAACATATCCGTTATGGCGAAACTAGTTCGGCCACTCGATCGAAAACCGTTACCGATTGCCTCGACTACGTCGTAGTCCCAATCACACTCCAATGTAATAGCATTTACATAAGTAGTCATAACAGCATTGAACAAATAATTCAATCATTACAATTATTTGAGCATTTTATAAAATACATAGTGAACATAACATCCTACATATGCATTTCATAACATAAATCACATAGTCGAATTTAAATTACATGAAGAAATCTATTCATATAGCTAAGGTAATTGAAAATCTCACCTCAACACCTTTACTAAATACATTTCATCAAATAATTGTTCATTCAGACATTTTATCAAACACTTAAACTACACATATCAACATACACGTAATAAATTAATTATAACATATATTATGGCAATTCCTTTCGCAAAGGAGTTGTCATACATACAACAATTATGTATCCTCAATTAACAATCATGGTAAGCACAAATCATAATTTCATATTCATTCAAACATTTCAACAAACACATGGAATGCATTATTTAAACATAATTCATATATATGTGTAATACGCGGAAAATATTATATCTAAGCACGTGTGACAGCAATCAAGTTAGTCATAAATCATTAACTGACATTGAAAGCCTTGAAAATCATAACCTAAATATTTATAGTCCGCACCTTTCATCGGTACGCCGATTACGAACTCGGCTCGTACACTATGCCTTTGTTTACGGCACAACGGCTACCTATAGCATGAAATAGGTTAGCTATTTCACCGATCTACCTATTTAGATACCTAAAACAGATTAGGGTTAGGATTCCTTACCCAAAAATAGAGTCGAAACTACCGGTATAGCGACATGGAAGAGGGCATCTAGCACGTGGGTGGCGGGAATGAATCCCAGCAACAAACCACAACTCTCTCTCACTTCTCCTCACCTTCTCCTTCTCTTTTCTCTCTTCTCTCTCCTAGGGTTTAGGAAATTCATATGGAATGAGAGAGGGGTGGGTTAAGGGTCTTATATAGGCCCAGAAGTGAAGTCAATGGCCCCAGGGCCATCGGATACTTAGGTTATATCTAAAGAGTGGCTGTTTCGGGGCAACAGAGCTCATCTGGAGGTCCCTTTCTTGCATACGGTCCGGAGAAAGTTCCCTGACAATAGATCTATGCCAGGTTAAAGTTTCGGTCTGATCGGATTTGTAGATCGACCGTGGAGGACCGATTTCAGTTCAACGGCCATCGTCACTCGATCAGGGCCACAAGTACACTGACATGTGTTGGAAATTTTCCCTGATCCAAGGGTGTAGTTGGGTCAGAATCTGATGGTCTGAAACCTTAAGTTTGGCCTGCAAGTGAACGGCCCAATTTACTTAAGTTTGAGTTCATTTTCTAAAGATATTCGCGTTTCTCACACACTTCGCTCCAGGCTTAAGTTGTGTGTTTCCAGATACTATTTGGACTTGATTCCCAAGATGGTTGTCAAGCCCAGTAAGGCGGTCATAACAGTATAGCTTCGCGTTAATCGGACTTTCGACATGCGGTCCAGGTCTGATATGGAATTTCAAGATGCTTCCGAGAGCAACCGGGTTTTGAGATTGATCATAGGTTTTTAAGTAACGTAGAGCTAGCGATTCTACTAGCTTTGGGTCTTGCAGTTTGTATAGAAAGTAATTCGAACTAACTCGCCGATTAATTCAGTTTAGTACTTAATTAATTTCCGTCTAATTTCTAAAGGATTCGGTCCTTAGCGATTTCTGCCTGAGGTGGTACTTGGGTCATTATACGGATTTTTCTGAGACTTTACACAGGGCTCATTAACATGCCACGGGGAAGAGTCCAGATTAACATGAAGAACTTAAAGACGCGGCAGCGCTGGAATGAGCGTAGCATGAGTTTATGTGGAAGGATAGTTAATAGGAGGAGAGAGAGAGTAGCATACCCGCATCATGTATGACAGTAACATATTGATTGTTGCACTACTTCTTCACATATAATGTATATCCGAGGGCGAAAAACCATACAAAGTGATCCCTCTACATGGTAGAGGTTCTCTACTAGGTAGGGCATGGGAAGGATGTGTGCCCTCCCTCAATTATCCTTTACTAAATTGTGAAGGCCGCAACATCATGTTGCGACATCCTGGGCCTCCCATTTGGCTACCTCATTTGCAGGATGGTCCGACAGTATGGGTTCGAGGGATCCAGTGGTGTGGCCGTACTGGTCAGGGTGGTAACTGAAGATGCATTAAACCGCATGGGATGTGGCCCCAAGAAAGAAAGGGCATGGATCGAAGATTTTCGGGATGAGATAGATGAAGAGGAAGGAGAGAGTAAGGAAGAAGAGGAAAGTGAAGACGAAGAGGGTGATGATGAAGAAGAGATAGGAGCTGAAGTTGAGAGAGAAGACGAGGGGCCTCTTTCTCCTCGGGGCATACAGGAGAGTCTAGGGGCGCATGAGGCTAAGGTGGCCAAGATTAAAGAGGATCAACAGTACCTGAAGCATAAGGTGTGCAAGATGCATCACACGTTAAAAACGATGTTGTGTTGCTTGCAAAAGGAGGGAGTGCCCCCTCCCTCGCCTGACTCGGTCGATCGGTAGGTCCTAGATGGTAGATGTTTAAGATACCCTTTCTATGATAGTCGGTCGGTTAGTGTTTCTTTTCCTCTCATGTATTATCGTATTGTAGCTTAGGTGTTACTACAGTTTTTTGTAAGGAAACAATGTAATAAACACGTTTATTGATGTTAATGAAGCACTTTAATGTTTTTGTACTCAAATTGTGAGATCGAAATGGATGTTTGCACCTGATGTTGTGAAATTGACCGATAACTCTGTTAAAATGAAGGAGAATTGGGTGAAATTGTCCTTGAACTTGGTTAAATTGACTAAGCAATCGGTGAATTTGCCCGAGAACTTAGTCAATTGACCGAGAACTCCCTAAAAATGACAAAGAACTCCCCTGAAAATGACAGAGAACTTGGGAAAATAAACCGAGAACTTGGTGGAATTGACTGAGAACTTGAGCAAATTGGCTGAGAACTCGTGCAAATTCACTGAGAACTGGCTGAAATTGACTGATAAATCACTTAAATTATGAGAACTCAATGAAATTGACCGAGAACTCGGTGGAATTGACTGAGAACTCGGTGGAATTGACCGAGAACTCGAGAAATTCACCGATAAGTTAGTGAAATTCACCAAGAACTTGCTGAAATTGACCGATAAATCGCTTAAATTGACCGAGAATTCAATGAAATTGAATGAGAACTTGGGAAAATAGATCGAGAACTCGGTGGAATTGACCAAGAACTTGGGCAAATTCACCGAGACTTGTTGAAATTGATCGATGAGTTACTTAAATTGACTGAAAACTCGGTGAAATTGACAGAGAACTCGGGTAAATTCACCGAGAAGTCGGTGAAATTCACTGAGAACTCGTTGAAATTGACTGATAAATCGCTTAAATTGACTGAGAACTCGGTGAAATTGAATGAAAACTTGGGAAAATAGACCAAGAACTCGGTGGAATTGACCGAGAACTTAGGAAAATTCATCGAGAAGTCGGTGAAATTCACTAAGAACTCGCTAAAATTGACCGATAAATCGCTTAAATTGACTTAGAACTCGGTGAAATTGATCAAGAACTCTCTAAAACTGATTGAGTGGTCTCTAAAATTGACCGAGAACTCGATAAAATTGATCGAGAACTTGTTAAAATTGACAGAGAACTTGTTAAAATTGATTGAGAACTTGCTAAAATTCACCAAGAAGTCCCTGAAATTCACCAAGAACTCGCTAAAATTGATTAAGTAGTCATTAAAATTGAATGAGTAGTCGCTAAAATTTCACCAAGAACTCACTGAAATTGACCAAGAACTACTTAAAATTGACCGAGTAGTTGTTAAAATTGACCAAGAACTTGGTGAAATTGACTGAGAACTCACCTAAATTGATCGAGAACTCCCTAAAATTGATCGAGAAATCGGTGAAATTAACCAAGAAGTTGCTGAAATTGACTAAGAACTCCTTGAAATTGACCGAGAACTCTGTTAATTTGTCCAAGAACTTGAGTTTAGGGTTTATGGTTTACAAAAGTGAACTTCTTCGATTATACTTGCAATGCGTGGCTTCTTGAAATAATCATTCAATCTTCTCGTGGCAAATATGAGTTCATTTCCCCACATTCATTAAAGTCATATTCAAGATCAATGTCCCCTTTCATGATTATTACTTTTCTTTCCAAGTCTCAATAGTAGTAGTAATTCTATAATATATATATATATATATATATTACAGATGTCTTAGAATTAAATAATTCATCGTCACATTACATCAAACATAAAATACATTATAAAATACATCATTCAAACATAAAATACATTACAAAATACATTATTCCTCGGGTATTGGAAACTTATACCTCCGTTGATTATACATCGTTTGTTTGCATCTTTCGTACTTTAATGTTTTCTGTTCCTATCCATGTAAAGGAATTCTTATCTTTTTCAGCCTTCCAGCTGACCTCTTTTGTCGTGAGTATTTAATTTTCACACGATACTCCTTGAATTCGTTTGATATTTTCTATTTTCTCTTGTCATGTATTGAGTACACATTAGTTATATGTGATCTGGTAATTTTAAGCTGTGTAGAATGGTTAGATTAGATATAATGAAGAATATTATAGTTTATACATGCTGAAAGAACATGCAAACAATGGAACCTTTTAACGTCAAACTCGCGACATGTACATGAAAGCTCACTGAGCTTAACCATGTCTTTATAATCTCCTACAACATAATACTCATCACAAGAAATTACATGACAATGGACATCTCGTGCCTTTGGTCTAAGACCCTTTAGTTGTTCCTCAACCTGTGTTGTTAACGATCTATTAAATAAACATGCAAATTCTCTTCTCTTGTAGAACATTTTTTGTATCTAAAATCTGACCGTCTCTATCATAATAGTCACAGGGTATTCTCATGCATCTTTGAATAAAGCATTAACGTACTCCGATATGTTTATAGTGATCAAGTTGAATCTTTTTCCTGAAAAGCGTGAAGATACCCATCTTTCGTATCTCAATTTTCTCAACCCTGCATCTACTGAGGGGTTAACCATTTCAATATCATGCATTAACTTTTTGAAGGCAACATTCCTGCACGTCTTTTCAGCCCGCCAATAGTACATTTCCAAAGACTTATCTTTAAATGTGTCAACCAAGTTTCTGTAAACATGGCAGGCGCAGTAGCCATGGATTGCATTTTGTAAGACTTCGGGGACTTCCTTCATTAAACTTTTATGTCAGTCTGATATAATGACAAGACCCGGAAGAACCCCTAACATCCAATTGGGGTGGGTAATGTACTAATTCCAACTGTTGTTGTTCTCTAATTCCCCGATGCCAAAGACTATTGAGAAAATATGATTATCTCCATCCAAGGCTGTAACAATGAATAGAAAACCATTGTATTTACCTTTTAGGTGCATCTCGTTGATGGCCAAGACCCTTCGCTAAGAATTTTGAAAACTTCTAACACAGTGTCTGAGAGTAATAAAACATCTCTCGAACCTGCTTGTCTGTGGGTTAACAAGCACGACGTCTCCTGGTTGGCCCTCCTTAACTCATGCAAATAGGTTGAGAGTTCATTGTAAGAGTCTTTATAAGACCCATTGTGCGCTTGATTGCGATCTCCTTAGCTCGCCATGCCTTCTTATAACTGATAGGAATATTATATTTATCTTACATAACTAATATAATGTCACTTGGCCTTAATCCCATGCGCTGCTCAATACGACCAACAAGTAACTTACTGGCTAACATATTACTTGCTTTCTGGTGATCGCTCTTCATCCATGACATGCCACATGTGGGTCTGAACGTGTAAGTCCTTATTTTGAATATCCCCTCATCATTCACCCTAGATGCATGAACCCTTCATTCACATTTATCTTCAAAACACACCATGGTGAATCTGTTCGATGATAAGTATAAGATCATGTATTGGAAGTTTTTACGAATTGCAAATTGGCTTAAAACATACTGACACCGGTTCTTGTCCTTAAATGTTCGGCCAACGGCTATCTCAATCGGCTCGTCCAATGAATCCGAATATTCTGGTAGATCTGCATTGGTGAATGAATAATTCTCCAAAGGTACATTAACTTGACCAATGATGAAGTTTGATGTTCGAGCCAGCTTGGGCAGTGGAATGTCGCTTACACGTACACATTTGTCACCGATGGTGGATGATGAAGGAAAATCTACTCTTGTAGATAAATGTGATATCATATATTCACATTTGAGGTTAAAGTCAATTGCCCAGCTCACACTACATTCCTCGCATGACTTTCCATCCTCAAAAGAGACGTTAACTTGACCAGTCACGAAGTTTGATTTTGAGGCGGCTCGAGCAGTGGAGTGTTACTTAGAAGTACTTCTAAAGGTGATGCCATATATTCATATTTTACGCCATGTTCCCCACACACATTTTCAACTACACTGTCTTTGTGTATTGTCTCATTAATGCGCTGCACTGTCTCTATGATTAAAGGGATGTATTTATCCGAATGCTTCGATTATGCCACCAATAACACTTTCACATCTTTGTCGTCTTCGATTTTAGTTTGAGGGATTGATTGGTTTGAGAAATGGTATAATACTTTCATCCTAATATCATTATCCTTTGATGTACTCTTAATAATCTTATACATTTTAGATAGAAGCTTCTCATATATAGTCTCGACACCCAAAGCAATACTTTTTGACTTTCCACCCTTGTACTTGTATCCATTGTTTTCACATATTAACTCCCCACCATAAGAGTATATGATGATTCTCGCAACCGTTAACTGATAACAAACACAACGACATATTCTCAGCGAATCGTAACACAATAAGAGCATACCATCAGATAGAACCCGGGTTAATATTCACATGTACTAGGTGAAATTGACTGAGTAGTAGGTGAAATCGACTAATGTACTAGGTGAAATTGACCGAGTACTAGGTGAATTTTACCAATTACTCGGTGAATTTGACCAAGTATAGTAGAAATTCACAAAGTTCTCAATCAATTTTCTCGAGTTCTCAGTCAATTTTTAGTGAGTTCTCGGTGAAATTTCAGCAAGTTCCTAGACAATTTCGGCGATTTCTCAGTCAATTTTAGGGGGTTCTCGGTCAATTTGCCTGATTTCTCCATCTATTTCAGGGAGTTCTTGTTCAATTTCATGGGGTTCTCGGTCAATTTCAGCAACTTCTCTGTTAATTTCACTAAGTGATCGGTTGAAAATTTGCACAAGTACTCGGTCAATTTGCACGAGTTCTCGGTGCATTTGCACAAGTTCTCAGTGAATTCTAGCGAGTTCTCAATCAATTTGCCCGAGTTCTCGGTGAAATTACCTGAGTTCTTAGTGAATTTCATCGAGTTCTCGGTCAATTTACCTAAGTTCTCGGTGAATTTCACTGAGTTCTCGGTCAATTTCAGCAAGTTCTTTGTCAACTTTCAGAGAGTCGTCGGTCAATTGCATCGAGTTCTTAGTCAATTCTATCAAGTTCTCGGTCAATTTCAGCGAGATCTCGGTTAATTTTCAACGAATTCTTGGTCAATTTTAGCGATTTTTCGGTCAATTTTCATCAACTTCTCGGTGTATTTCAGTGAGTTCTCGGTTAATTTCAGCAAGTTCTCGGTCAATTTTCATCTACTTCTCAGTGAATTCCAGCAAGTTCTTAGTCAATTTCAGCGAATTCTTAATCAATTTTCAGTAAGTTTTAGGTCAATTTTTGCCAGTTCTTGGTCAATTTTTAGTGAGCAATAGTTGAATTTGACCGAGTACTCGGTAAATTTTCATTAACTGCGAAAAAATACATTTATTCTTCAGCTTCTCACTATAAACTTCACCTTCAACCTATCAACTTTTTAAAATATCCTTACCTTCCATAGCCATTGTACCAGTGAAACCTGAGTTAAAGAAGAAGAATAGTTGAAGTGAAATATGATTTAGAAGTCTTTGAAAGATTACAGAAAACTTTTATAGACAAAACTTGAAAGATTTCAAGTTTATCAATTCGACTAGTTTGAAGCAATGAACAAAACCCTGAGTAAGCTTGCAGATGTAAAATGATAATATTTAGAGATTCAACGAAGATTTTAAGAAGAAAAATGATGAAAAGAAGATGAGAATTTAGGTTTTTGAGTATAAGGGGTCGCTTGGCACCTTGGATTGGAGGGGATTGGAGAGGATTAGAGGGGGTTTCAAATCCCCATGGTTGTTTGGCAGCATAAAGCAACTGGGGATTGCGAATCCAGGGGGTTTCTAATCCCCTCTTTGAGGGGGTTTCTAATCCAAGGTGAGAGCTTGGATTACACCTAAAATCATTTGAATAGTTGCAGGTATAAATGTATGTCACTGTACACTATCATTCTACTGGGCACATGGCCCACTAACGATGATCAGCACCGTCCAAACATTGTTCATGTAGATCAGCACCGTCCAAATATTGTCCATATCAATCAACGATTAAAAATCATTGGTTAGTCACTTAGACATGATCTTGTGCTTGCGGTCCATCTGAGACTTGGAATTTCATCACTTTTAGGCAAAACATATATTTTAGCGGGCTTATCACAACCATAGTGTCAAAAATTATATATCTCACTAATTGGGGATATTAAAGTTGATTTAGTAATTAAATTCAAACCCCCGTGAATATACCATGTATAGGTATTTTTGAATTAAAGTTGATTCACACTCAAGGGTACCAAACACACCGAGGGGATTGCCAATCCAGGGGATTTCCAATCCTGGGGGTTGGGAATCCAGGGGTTCCAAATCCACGCTCCCAAACAGGCCCTAAGTGTACGAAAGGAATATAACCAATACAGTAGTTTCCTAGAAGGATAGTCCATCAGTACATCGGTGGTTTAGGATTGGATGGTACGGTTTGCAACGTTTAAAAAACATGGTGGGTAAGAGATGAAGTTTACAGTGAGAAAAATCTTTTGAAATATAAAACGAGATGCCGCTGACTGGAATACATCCTTCCCATTTCATCCGCTTCCCTTCCCCCCAACCCTCTCTCTCACTCTCAACATGAGCTTCGAGTCATCTCGTTCCGAAGACAAGACCAAGAAGAAGAAGAGAAAAACCCTTGCTTCCTACTCCTCCAAACCTCATACGAAAACCCTTGGAATGGCGTGGGGCTCCAATTCCCCGTCTTCTTCCAAATCTTCCACCAGAAAATCCCCTTTCGCCAATTTCGGAAGGTACTTCTCTCGTTCTTCCATCCATCCGATTTTCTCACGAATCTCTATCACATGCAAATTTGTTGTATTCAATTTCTCTTAACAGCGGACCTAGCTAAAATCACATTGATTAGAAAATCCTAACCATTCGTTCAATGTCTAGTGAAATGGAAATAAACTAGACAGTCCATTTGGAGCTCACCTTGTATTGCCTATGCCTATGTAGAATCATCTTGATCCTGTGATCTTAAGTATATGATCACCTTGGCGTTTTTTTAACTCTTTTTTTTTTCCCCCCTTTTCCTTTCTGTATTGAGGGGTTTCCTCTTTCTTTGTTTTTATGGGCTTCTGCCCCTGGTTGGTAATTAGAAAGTTTCCTCTATTGCCTTCCTAAAAAAAGACGGGAATTTATGACAAAAAGGGCCACTGTTTTGATGGTTCTGATCATCTGACTGGTGTGTTTTTTGCATGGTGTGAAGAGTGGGTTGGACTGGAGGTACAGACACAGTGCAGACCAATGTTTTGGCTTGCCCATGTGTAGACTAGTTATTTAGGATCAATCCCTCTTTTCTTGTTTCATTCATTGATCACTTTGATTTGCTGCAGTTACATGGAAGAGAAGAATCGGAAGCTCAGGGATCAGTTCGATGCTGATGCTTCGAGTTCTTCCCTTGGCGATTTGAATGGTGGGAAGGGTCTTTTTCATGGGGTTTCAATTTTCATCGATGGATTTACTGTTCCGTCCAGTCAGGTTCGAAGTAGTTGCTGCGCTAATTTCTTTTTATTTGTTTTATTTGTCCTTCTTATTTATTAAACTTGAATATTTTTGTTTTGTGGTTTGTAGGAGCTTCGGGGGTATATGTTGAAGCATGGAGGCCGCTTTGAGAATTACTTCTCGAGGCATCGTGTGACTCATATCATTTGTAGCAATCTTCCGGACAGTAAACTTAGGAACCTGAGGTTTCTTTTCATTTCTTGTCTGTAAATCATTTTTGGGGAAGCAATGTACCAAATTGTGGCCTACCTGGTCTCTGCTACACACAAGGCCCACCCTAGTAATAGGAATTTGTTCATCCAGTGGGTCCCGCATGGATGGGCTGTGGAGTTTGCTAACTGGACTGTCTGATCAATGGATTTCTACATGTTTCAATAGTCATTCCTAAGCCCACCATCTGATTGGTGTGGCTTTTGCACCTGTGCTCATCCACAATGGCATCAATTGGATGAATGGTTCTAATCAGTGAAGGAGGGCCTGTTTGCAGGTGTACTTCTTCATGTCTTTCCAGTCTGTTTGAGGCCACCAATTGTGCAGTTTAGGATCTCCTATTTGACATGATTGTTTGCATGTGGCTCATAGTGATGGGCAACCCGATGAACGGTTTAGCCACTGAGAGTGGGCACCTTTATGATGTAGATTTCTTCATGTTTTAGCAGTTCATTTGCTGGCCACCAATCAGATGGTTAAGATCACGCAGTTTGTATTATTTTGCACCATGGCTCGTCGATAGTGGGGCCTAGTAGGTAAATTGTTCTGATCAACAAAGGTGAGCCTGATTATGGTATAAATTGGCATGGTTCACAATCTGGAATTCCTGCTGCTCATCTGACACAATTCTTGCTTTTAGCATTTGATTTCTTTTTCATTTTTTATATTTTGGTTGCATCTTGATGCAGGGCGTTTAGTGGCGGGCTCCCAGTCGTTAAGCCCACATGGGTGTTGGACTCTGTAGCTGCCAATAGAATTTTGAATTGTACGTTTTTGGTCCATCTCAATACACATTTTTGTGTGTATGAACTTGATACGGTGAAGATTCATAGGCTAATAAAAAAGAGGAAAAAGAGAGTACCTACAAAATACCGCTAGGAATTTTATTCCAGGACTGAAAATTGCATAAAAGCAATCATAATCCAATCATCAAGTGTTATCTTTCTTCTTCTTCATAACATCATATTGTAAGTAAGACCAAACGAAACCTTAACCTATATTTCTAATCTCAACTTTGGATTCTACTATAGCTGCTAACTTTTGATCCTCGTTGCTAGTAAATTTTAATACCCCCCTTGCAACTATTTTCTGAATAGTTTTTAGGCTTGATTTTGAGATCCAAAAAGGTAAAATCTTGAAAGATGCAACAAAATGTAGTTCTTGTAGAGACCTTTGAAACAAGTTGAAGATCACTAAAAATGGATATGGGTTCATAAGGTTATGCCCATTGGAAGTTTCACTAAGGGGGCGTTTGGCGCATGGTATTAGATGGGATTAGGTGGGATGGAATTGCATTTGGTCCCGTGCCAATTCCACTCAATGTTTGGGAAGACTGGAAAAGCTTGGAATTAGATTAGATGGAATTGCATTGGGTCTCGTGCCAATTCTGAAAGTGCCCTGGTTTGTCAATTAGCGTGAGTGTTGAGTTTGCTAGACAAAGAAGCTCCATAGGAAGATCAATCAACCGTCTGCCTCAATTAGATGTGGGCCCAAACTCACCACAGGTAAATCTAAGCCTCACATCCTATGTCCCAAAACACCAGGTAATTAAAACTCTTAAAACTGATTAGAATATCATAGAGTTTGTGGGTTAGAAAACTTTTTCAAAATTTCAGAAAATCTCTAAGTTTTCTACCTCCGTCGATTTATCGATAGTCTGATCGATATAATCGATAAGTGCTATCAATGTCCTCGAAGCTCACTCGATAATATTGAATGAGGACATTAGTTGTCCAGCAACCGCATATACTTCTGGATGAAATTATCGATGTGTCGATAGCTGTATCGATATCATTGAAATTTGAATCTCGAGTCTATCGAAGGTGACTCGATAAAATCGACAACAGAGATTTTGTGTCCCTGTTTTTTTATGGAAAATCATAAAGACCTTCGATATATCGAAGTACCCCTCGATATCCTCGGAATTCAACTATCGATGATATCGGAAGGCCTTCGATGATATCAGTCTTGGACACTGTTTACCAGCAATATTTTCAAGTGGTTTTTATCTTGGATCAGGGGTCACTCGATAGAATCAATATTCAAATATCGATGATATCGAGGCCGAGTCGATGACATTGAGAATGGACATAAACTATCCAACAAGCTTAACTGGAAAATCCTTTGGATTTATCGATGCATCGACACGACTATCGATATCATCGACATTCAAATTCCGATGATATCGAGTGTGCCTCGATCATTCTTTTAACATGAAATATTTCAAAAGCAAGTCTCTCTCATTTTCAAATGTCGAGGAATCGATTCTCGTATCGATGAAATCGGAGTTCGAAATCTGATAAAATCGACGCGTGTTTTGATTTCCTCGACTAGCTGGCAAAATGTTTCAAAAGCGTATGACATTTGAGTTTGTGTCATCGAGCGGCCAGTCGATGCAATCGAGAGTATACGCTCGATGATATCGACCCTGCTCAATGATATCGAACTCTGTCATAAATGTGACCGTTTTATATCCGTTGGAACCTTTTGCCTATATATAGAGAACTTGTCTTCAGTTGCTGGTAGAGAGAAAATAGAGAGTGCTTTAGTGTGTTTAACCCTAGATCATATACCCTAAGCCTTCTCTCTCATGGAAGTTCATCCTCCAATCCACCCTCATCATTGACACTCAATAGAGTGGATTGGGGAATGAACTTCCGCATTCAAGGATCCTCCAGCTACCATCTTAAATGGCAAATTATTGAGCTGGGATGCCTTGAATGCATAAATGATTGGAATCACTCTATTTCCCGTATAGGAAAACCTTCAATAGAGTATGATTCCATTACAACCTTGACCCAACCCTTATCATGCATTGGTACATCTTCTGAGTTGCGGTTCTAGGAAGCAGAAGATTCTTCGTCAACAAAGGAGAAAAATCTTCAACAACGCGCTGAATGAGGCTCATCTACTTATCTATAAGTCAATAGAGTCCAGAGGACCCTTATGATCATTCCTTTATAGGATTGGGTCTAAGGTGTTTCTCACCCCTTGCAAGTCCTCTAGGAGGCCTCCGGCAGGAGTGTACGTAGTGGGTGCTTTGTGTTGACCCTTGCTCTGTGGAGAGCATAAACAGTTAGGGCCTTGTAGGAAGTCCTTGGCCAGTGTGCCTAAAAGTGGGTGCTTTGTGTTGACCCTTGCTCGTGAGAGCATAAACAAGTGAGGTTCCTTGAGTGGATCCTTGGTCAGTGTGCCTAAAATCGGGTGCTATGTGTCGACCCTTGTTCATGGGAGCATAAACTGTCAGTCTAGGTGTAGGTTGTACTAGTTAAAGGTGAACTTGATTTAAAACCTTGGGTTTGAGGTGAACCGTGTAAAACCCCCTTAGTGAAATCTGGTACACTCAAGGGTTGAGTGCGGTTGCCAGGAGTGGAGTAGGCAAGTAGTCGAACCACTATAAAAATGACTGTGTTTGAGATTGCTATTGTCTTACATTTGCTTATGTGATTTCCTTAAATACCTTCATATTTGACTATTTGAGATCACACCTCACACACACACACAATCATATCTATCATAAACTAATTTGCATATTATTCATCTCTCAAATAGTTTGTGATTGGATCCTCTACCGGGCTTGGAAGCCAGTAGAGTTACTCTTGAGTAATCCTAATGTATGCTTGTTGTTAGGATTAGAGTGATAGGATTTTAAATTATTGTAAAATTTTATAAAAGTCCTATTCACCCCCCTTTAGGACATATTGGCATATTCCTACTTCAACTAAGGCAGTCATTACCGCAATTTCAAATTCCACTCAATATTAGCAAGTTGTGTAGGTCCCACCATGATGTGTGGGCTATATCCACACCGTCCACCCATTTTTCGAGATCATTTTAGAGCATGGGCCAAAAAATCAGGTAGATCTAAAGCTCAAGTGGACCCCACCATAGAAAGCAATGGGGATTGAATACCTACTGTTGAAAAACTTCTTTGGGGCCACATAAGTTTTGGATCTGCCTCATTTTTAGGCCCATGCCATAAAATGAGGTTACAAAATAGTTGAACGGTTTGGATATAACACGTGTTATTCTCAATAGTTTCAAATGACGGTGGGTATATCCATTCAATCTACTACCGTATTACAAACATAGCATGGAATTAAGCTTATCCCATGGTAACAGGGGACAATCCCTGCCATATGTAATAATTATATTTTTTGAATCCCCTCCCACCTAATCCTTCTCAATACCATGCACCAAACACCACCTAAGGGGGTTGAAGATTTGGGCTTACCATAGACTGTAGCGTCAGGATGTCAGTTGGCTCTTGATTATTTGATTTTTGGTCTTTGGGCACTATAGTGTTCTCTTGGAAGGTGTATAGTCTCTAACACTATAACACAATAATGTCTCTAACATTGTAACACACTAGAACCATGCATTCTTAGTTTTATCTAGTCTTCTAGTACCTTGATATCTAGAGTTCTCTCTTGGCAAAAACTCGTGGGGAAGGTGAGATATGGCAAATTGGATTATCGGTTTGGCACTATGGATACTTCCATCAAATCTCATCTTGAACTAGTTACATCTGCCCATCTCTTTCTACTCCATCTGTAGTTGAGTACATTCAACGTTTACCTTAGTGCCGTGGCCTGGAATACATGTCTCCAACTTGTTGTCAGTTGACTTGAATTGTCCTGAACATGATGTACAACATCTGCTTTCGATATCACCCATGGCTCCTCTCATCACTTCTCGCCATCACAGACTTAAAACCCAAATCTTCCTTGCATCAGGATGGAGTTAGATGAAGGTAGAGGTGAAGTCTCCTACATCATTTTGGGGGCAAGGGGCTTTGACATGACTCATTTATCATATGAAAAGATTGGTGGTGGTTGGACTTCTATGAGAATAAACCTTTTAAATTTTAGGAATCATTCGTAGTTGCACATTGACAGTGGAATGCCATGCTTAGAATGTCACGCCCCGAAATTCGGTGCTTTAGTTGGCCAGGCCCGACTCTGGATCTCAGGACATGACCTATATTGTAAACAATCACAACCACAATTTTCATGCAATTCACATAACACAAACTCAATTTCTGTAAATCCGATATAAGTTGAATTGCAATGCACTGGTCTTTTTTTGGGAGTTTTCACTATACACATTTTTTTATATATACATAGAATAGAACTAAAAGAGGAAATACAACTAGAGATTCGGCTAAACAGATGCCTAGATCTTCGCTCCGCTTCACTCCTTGACTAAATTCTGCACCTTGCAAAGCTGTTTAAGTGGGGGTGAGTGTAACATGTCCATGGGATCATGTCATACCCAAAATTTGAAATTTCCAAGTTCATAGATAAATGAAGATACATAAGTCCAACAATTTACATTAATAGGTAGAAAGCAAACATATGCAATGAGACATCAAATCGCATAGATACATTGATATTTATAATTACACGGAAATGACGAATCAAACCAACAATAATTTCTTTTATGATTCTTTTTGGAGTAATCCACGGTAGACTAGCCATGTGTGCTAATCCTTTTAGGGGATGACCCAAGGCAAAGCACATGCGTTGATCATTTCAAGGAATGAATCTCAACAGAGCACCGATGTTGATCTTTTTAGGGGATAACCTAGGGTAGAGCACCCGTAATAACCGTTTAGGGGATAACCCAGGGTAGAACACCCGTAATAACCTTTTAGGGTATAACCCAGGGCAGAGCACCCGTATGTTGTAATCTTTTAGGGAATTACCCAGGGCAGATCACCCGTGTTGATCCTTTTGTGAATGATCTTGGGCAAAGCACCCGTGCAGTAATGATCCTTTCAGGAATGACCTTGGGTAGGGCACCTGTGCTTTTAGTCATAATTCGTATCCCAATACAATATGTTAAAGTAATAATGCAATCCAATGGTCACATTAATACATCATGGATTCTTTATAAATAAAATGTACAAGCAATATTTAATTCACATTTTAATTCCAAATACTACAAATCACAAGCGCAAGAATGTAATGTTTAAAATAAGCATTAACATGACAAGCATTAACTAAAAGATAGGCATTACATTCATTATATGTAAAAAATATAAATTAAACATGTCATGTATGCATAAACATGGAATTGGCAAATTATGTGAAGATCACCCACTTGATTCAGAGCATGGAAGCAGACTCTATGCCACTAAAGCTCGCACCCGGCACACTCGCTCGGTTAGTACAATATGCATGCCGAACCACTGCCCTCAAAACACGATCACATTAATGATCTTTGGCCTACTCTCATGTTAGTACCCACTTCACATCCTATTTATAGTAACCACTTCTGCCTACTTCACTCTTCACACGTGTGCACGTGTGAAGCAAGTGTGGCATCGCAAACTCCTTGCTGAAAGAAAATCTTCAATATAGATGCTTGATACTCCAGATGTTGGACAATTATATGAGCACCGAATTTTGAGTTGATGGTCCAGCTGATGGGCGGTCTTGATTGCTGGGTTTCCAACTAGTTTTTGAACGACTGAGATAGTTTCCTAAACAGACAATTGAGGTTTACACTAGGTTGGGCTGGATGGGTTGGATTGGGTAACCAAACGTGAAGGAGCTGGACTTTCTCTCTCTCTTTAGACATTACAAGGTCTTTCTTCTTCCTTTTTTCTTCTTTTCTTCTCTCTTCCTTCCTTACTATGTCCAATGGATGGCACTAGAGTAAGCAAATTGCAGCTCTACTTGGTGAGTCAAATCAACTCGCTCTCCCTCGATCTCTTTTGCCCTTTCTCACTCAGTCTCGCTCGTTTTCTTTTTCCCGAATCCTTTCTCATTTTCTCTAATGTTTCTGTGATCTTTTCCTTACGTCGAAAGAGTTCAAATTATGTTTAGAATCACATTCATAACAAGGGATAACGTTGAGTTTGTGCATGGAACAAGTTACGTTTCAGTGTTGGTTTGTTGGGTTGCTAATTGACATGTTGGATTTGAATCTAGATTGATTGGTGACTACTCAAGGATTAGGCGGCCCTCAAGCGAGTGGATTGGATTCAAAATCGAAGGTTGTATAGGATTCTATGGTGGTGGGTTTTCGATGAAGAAGGAAGCTGTCTCTAATGGAAGATTTGTACCCGTGGAGTGTTTCTTCAAACATATGCTAACGAACAATCCTGATTGATTTATGGAGGCTTGTAGAAGCTTCAAATCCTAGGTTTACACCTGTTAGATCGGTGGGTCTCGACTTTGCACGATTATGCAAGTTGTCGCAGCAACCCGACGAAGACGGAGTCGGATGCCGATTTTGGTTGTTCTGCATTATGGTTCTTGGGTTCTTGTATTGTGACCAGTGTTTGAATTATCTATGATATTATCGAAATATCTCTGATATTATCTTTATCTCCAACTCAGGGATACCAATAACATTGGTAGCGATATTGATAACGTTGGTAGTATAAAAAATTCTAGGTATTAGCAATGTATCGCTAAATATCACCAACATATCAATATCACTAATGTAATCACCAGTATTTTCAATTATGTAAATTCTAGGTGTCACTTGTATTACCAATGCATCGATATCGTCAATGTATCACCAATGTTTTTGACTATGTAAATTCTAAGTAATGCTTGTATCATAAGTGTATTGACGATATTTCAATAATATCGCCAACGAATTGATATCATTAAAATTTCGTTTATTAGAAGACTTATTATTTCAAATTTTTTTTTTTTCATGGGCACATGGTAGTATGTAGTGTTCAATTTTTCATCGATAATATTAATAATATCTCGATATTATCGATATCATAACATGCGCAATATTGAGACCATAATCTTCCGTTTCCTTTCCAATTGTTGATGATTTTTTTGGTGAAATATCATGTGTTGTTGATATTTTGCAATATCGATGGATGTTTGGATGGAAAGTTAGATGGTTAAATAGGCCAGATGGGATGGTTGGACTGATTTCTTACAATAACATATGCTTTTAAGGCCCCATTAAATGGAAACTTGTTATGTATGCATTCTTTTTACAATTTTTTTATTCCTAAATATGTACATTTTAACATCTCTTGAAGTTTCGCTAAAATTCCACCGTTTTTCCCATGTTTCTCCGCATTTCCAGTTATCAGCGATATCGAAATTGTTTCCATATCCCTGGCCAGCGAAACTTGTAGCGATACCGATACTTCGAACACTGATTGTAACTAGGATTCGGAAGTTGTTCGGGATCGTATGAATGGTTTGGATTGAATCTAATCTCCTAGTTTCTAGAAGTTTTGTTTGTGATGGCACAAAGAGGAGACGAGAGGTAATGTAGGGATTGTTGCTATTGAATGCAGATCCAAGTGAGGGTGTATTGAATGGCTATGATTGGCCTAATAAATGGTGCAGATCTGTTGTTGATGCTTCACAAGGATTGCGGGAGGAGTTGCTTCTTCAAACAGAGGAATTAGGAAGAGATTTCCCTTTGAACGCAACCACAATGCTTTGGAAGTTTTGGGTTTCCGATCTCCAGATGAGGCTTGGTGAGGTCCACTGGTGATAGTTGAGAGAAATCTACTTCGTCTATCTGTTTTGTTAAATCAAGTTAGGCTAGGAGCTTGAAAATGAAGTAAATAAGGAACTCAGGTGGGCTGCATGACAAGAAACAGTGAGGTTTGAACTTTGGCCATTGGAAGCTTCTGGGTAGATGATAAATGGTCCGGATCACTCAAGAGAATGATGCTAGGTGAGGTTTCATAAATCTAGGGGATGAATGGTTGGGTCTGCACGGAATTAAAGGTACGGTTGGTGCTGGTTGATTGGGACACTGTTGCTGGCCATTAATGATAGAAGAATCCATTAATGATAGAAGAATTGAAATTTGGATGGTTTATATTTGGTTGATAGATATTGGTTGAACAACTTTGAATGAAGGGCTGACAGATGACTGGACTTTATGAATGGATGGCTGGCGCTAGTGAAGGACGGTCCAGATTGACGTATATCTAGGTATGTGGTAAAGGATGAACGATCATATGTGAAAGCCATTCATCACACGTCTCTAGTTTCCATACCAAAGCTAGACTCTCATGTCCGCAAGTTTCTTTACACACACACACACACACACACACACATAAAATCACGCATAACATGTCTCTCTAGAGACTTACATCCTATTGCACATCATAAAATAAAACATATGTAGATTTTATTTGCACTGTCCATTTGGTGCCAAACTTTACCACCGCTTGCCATTTTTCGCGCTCTATCCCTAGACTAAATTTGGACCTTAATCTCTCAAGGGTGCTTGAGATGCGTTTTAATGGACTATGTGACTTTGTGGTCCAAAACAATGCATGTACAAGTCCAATGGAAATGTCAGCCGCTAGTTTTGACGTATACCTTATGAGCTTCAAAATGGTCAGTTTACTTCGAGGTTTGGGTGGCCCGATTGACGGATACAAATATGATGGACGATCAGATGATAGGTTAAAATCAAAGTAATTGGATAGTTATGACCTTAATAATGTATACAGATCATTGTAAAGTCGGTTTCGTAAATGGATATGTACAAAGTGAGTTTTTGAAGTGATCCATGGGTAGGCCTGTACACCGTTAGATCCTTAGGTACCTTATACACATGAGTGAGGTCTTTAGATCATGATTTCAATGGTAGTTTAAGCATATACCTAGGTGATAAGCAATATGAAGGGGTTAGATCCATGAACAGATGCATGCATGGGTGGATATGAAGATCTCGTAACTGGTTTACTAAGATCGGTGGTCCAAAAATGAAATGGACGATCGGATATCTTAATCTAGAATATAAGTAGTTGTTTGGATGATTGGTTTGAAAAGCGATCATGTATACGAAGATGTATGGGGGCTTAGAGTTTAATATAGTCTGTATGTGGGTCTAAGGGTGTGGATGTGTGCATGAGTCTTAAGTGTTATTTTTCTAAAGGTACGTATTTAAAATCGGATGCAAACTAGGATAAGCACTCGTGTACCTACACGAGCGCAAATTTTTTTACGGTATTACATAGAGTACACCTGCAACCAAGAAAATCGAATGAGTTGTGGATTGGATTGCTATTTGAACGCAGTGGTTTGGTAGAGGATTTCATGGGCTTTTCTATGACACCTTCCAACGGTGTTGGAAGAAGAAAAGTAGAAATTGTCAACAAGCTTTTGAGCTGAAATTTGTAACTCCTCTTGAGGCCTGTACAAGATAAGCTGCTCATATTTGTTATTAATAACTGTTTATTAATTGTGGTGTGTGTTACACATTTTAATATATTAGTCGTTGCGATTTTATTTAGGACTATTTATGTCACACTTGAATTCCTACGAAACACAAATGCATTAACATAATCAGTTATTTGGCCTCTCAGTTACTCAAGAGTCACCAATGCTTTCAGAACTGGAGGATGGCCATCAATGTTGAACTTGTCCTCTTGAATTTATTTTACTGCCAGGTGGCTGATGACATCTTTCTGTTTCCAGGGGTTCCTTACCAACCAGAACAGCTTTTGAATGAAACACGCAAGCAGCAAAAATTGTCTGCCTTCTTTGCTCTAAAAGCCAACTCGAGCTCCAAGGATGCTGAAATTACTCTGAAGGATGCTGAAACTACTCTGAACTTTCAAGTAAAACTTGAAACAGAAAGTTCGTTGTCAAAGGGCAATGCAGTTAATGATGCATTGTTACCTGAAGTGGGTGACTCAATAGAATCTAAAAGCAGGAGTGCTGAAGAATCTGCCTGTGCTGGTCCTCCTGGGCATCAAACTCCTTGTGAGGTGAGAATTGCAGAATCAGGTTCCAGTGATCTAGAAGATGAGCACAGTGTTAGAGAGGCATTTCATTCCAGTCCAGATAGGCCTTCTGCTACAGTTGACAGCTCCTGTTTAAATGATAAAAATATGAAAGAGCGATTGGATTCAAGAGTTCTAGGACGTTCTAATCAGCAACATTCAACTCTTGGTGATCCTAATTTTGTTGAAAACTATTTCAAGGTAAATGAGCAGTTTTTTTCTGGGTAATTCTTCAAATGTTTTCTCCAAAATCTACCGTCCTAACCTATCTTTAAAATGGAGATATAAATGCATTATTGCTGTTATATGATTTTTTTTTTCCCATTTATTTGAAATCAATGCATTTTCTTTTAAGGCACTTCTGAGTTTCTTGACTTTCTATGATTGGTGGTTACTACAGCAGTTTATCCTTTAAATCCTGGGCATACATATGAGTTGAATTTGTGTTCATTAAAAAAGAAGGAAAATTCAAAAAACCTTAGCTGCCAGCCACCCCCCCCCCCCCCCTCCAAAACGGATAGTGAGCACAAAGCTGTAACACTTAAGGCCTTTAGATTAGCATAGATTGGGTGCTTTTGGGGGTGTGAAAGTGCATTGTGTTTCGAGCAGCATATTCTGAAGACTTTTGATTTGGGAATGTAGTGACTCAACTTCCGATGGAAAACCTCATGTTCCTAAGGTAGGGAGACAAAATTAATATTATGTATATTTGCATCAATTGATAGACATTTGTGCCTTATCTTGGATTGATGATGCTTTCAAGACTTTAACCATTCTAAGTCACATAGACATCCTACTTATGACACACTAATTCGATAAAGTCTCATGACAACAAATTGCTTGGTGTTCTCAAGGAAGACATAATCATTAGTAATGTGAGGAGCTGCTTGATTATCAAAATGGAGTTTCAAAGGAATGTCATGATGGAGACCAATCTCTGGAAACATTGTTTGGAGCGAGATGAGTTCACAAGCAGAATGTACCATAGCTTGATATTTTTCTTGCGTTAGATCATGCCATAACAAGCTGTTTCTTACTTTTATAGGTGACCAAATTATAGCTTGTGGTAGAATGACGTTTGGTAGGAGATCCAATTGAATACGCATTAGAAAAATCCCATTTATGAAGATGGCAGTGAGATTAATACAATAATGGTACATCTTGTCCATAGATCATTCATATGTATTTTAAAGGATGCAATAATGGAACTTTTACTTTGATTTCATGAGCTGGATGTAAAAATCCCATATTCAGGGTATAATATCTTTTATGTGACATAGAATCTATTAAAATAGTTGTTAAGTTTCCTGTTTTTAGTAGATGTCCATCCGGCATCAATATTTTAGTGATTTTATTATCTCATTGATTAGTCTAAAAATGGCGAACTTTATATGTATGATCTCTTTGGATCTTATTTACTCTGTCCTATGTAAAGGCATCGAAGGCCATATGTATGTATGTGAGTCGATGAATATAGATTGGAATAAAAAGAACTATGAGTTTAGAGAACTAAGTTTGATTGTTGAACTTGAAACATTTCCATGGAAAACAACACCAAAACTAAACAATAGAATTACTATTGGATTCCCTTGCTTTCCAGTTCCATAGTTGCTGTTTATTGTTGGGGTTGACCAATCTATGAGGTGCCCACTCCTATTACCCAAATGGCACACATTTCTATCCCGAGTAAATTATACACATACATAACAACAACACAATACAAGAAACCCAGCTACAACTACAATCAAATATACCCATCCACCACCATAAAAGAAGCCATCCACCATAAAATATACACACTCACCTGAAACAGTAAACCCATCCCCCATAAAAGAATCTCATCCACCATATAAACCCATCGACCAGAGAAAAAATCTGATCCACCATATAAACCCATCCACCATGTTAGTAAACTCATCCATGTAGCCATTTTTTTCCATTCCCCATCATACCATCTATCCACCCAAAAGAAGCCATGTTATAAATTATTCCGTCACATCAATGTTTTCCATATCGACCGATATATCCCATGATATCTCTTGTATCCTACTTCTGCGATACGAAATGCATAGCGGCACAGGTAGTGCCGATATATCCCACATGCTCGATCTATTGAGCATTTTCGATTTTTGATCCTTTTTTTTTTGTTGTTAATCATAATAAATTAGTGTCAAATGGTTACAAAGTTATGATTCTTCATGTTTAATATGAAAATTATGGATTTGGAGCGCTTTGATTTCGAGATTTGGGGGAGATAGGACGGGTTGCTGAAAATTGGCAAAAATCGGAATGTTTCAATTTCTCGTAAATCGGTGGCAATCTGTGGCCAAACACAAAATCAAACATGTATTTAACTTGATCTGGAGATTCTTGGTAATTTGGAGATTTTTCAAAGAAAGTTATTTTTAATTAAAAATGTTATTATTATTATTTATTTTTTTGGAAATTCCACTTTAATCAGTGGTCAATTGGCCCCCATTTCAAAGTATTCAAGAGTGTTTGATAAAATCATTATCACATACACTCTAATTTTAGGATTTGGGGGAAGATGAGCTGATTTGTGAAAAATTGGGGATAATTAAAATTTTTTCCAAAATTTCTCAAATCGAGGATGGTTACCAACGTTATGTCAGAGAGTATCTTCACTAGTATCATTTTACTATGACCTGAGCATAATATTGTTGATTTTTGGAGTAATAGTACTATGCCCATCCTTGTCGATATGAAGATGATGATTTTGAGCCACTGCATAACTCTATCTGGGCTTGAGCCACAACCAAACACATTATTCACATGTATAATTTTATTTTTCTACTTTTTTTTTTTTCTTTCTTTTGAATGTATTGCTCGTGTTTCTACACGTCTTCTCACATTTATAAATTATATGAATAGATTGAATATACTTCCATCAGTTTAATCAAACGGTGCATAGATAAGGACCCCATACAAAGGAAACCTATTATGTGCACTTATTTTTTGTGATGTTTTGATTTCTGAGCGTGTATTGATTTCTTTTTTAACAATTCCTAAAGTTTTATTGAAAAATTCGACCAATTTCCAATGTTTTCCCATGTTTCCTAACAACAAATCACAATTATACATTATATGAAACGTGATGCAAGTAATATATCCCATGCGAATGTGATAACTGATATGTCTCTGTCTCCCAAGGGTGCGATACATTATGCTATAACGATATGGAAAACATTGCATTGCATGATAACCAAAAGATATAAAACAGTTCACAAAATTAATAACAAATAACAAAAGAAATGGGATGAATAAAAAAATATAAAGATAAGGATGGAATATGCTAACTTTACCTTGGATTGGGGTTTATGCAAATTATGGTATTGGATGAGAGGAGTCCTTAGTCTAAACATGTTGGTGAAAACAAAACTTGATTTGCATGAGTCATTGTGTGCGCGTGCGTGCATAGGTGTGTGTGTGTGTGGGAGCATGCATACATGTGTGGGAGGGCACTTTTGTCACAAAAAGAAAAAAAGAAAACAAAAAGGAAAGAATGAAAAAAATGCTAGTTGTATGCATTTATGATGTGTTTTTTGTGTGTGTGAGCTTAAAAGGTACAAAACTGCATTATATGAGAGTGTTACATATGTGTGGGAGGGCACTTTTTTCACCAAAAAATAAAATAAAATGGAAAAATAGAAAAAAAATGAAAAGCTTGCTAATTGTACAAGTTTGAGACGTGCTGTTTGATCTCATTGTTGAGTGATACAATCCATATGGATTGTACAAATGGTACGGTTCTATGATCCAAAAACTATAATATGATTTAATAAAATATGATCTTATTGATGATTTAGATTGTATGGTGTACGATTTGACTCAAATCATATGAACCAATGATGAACTATAGGATTTAAACAACCTTGATGGTGACCGTTATTGACGAGGGATACTACAAAAATCTCCAAACTTAAAAGATTCTAACCCTTTAACGAGTGACCTACAACTAAGAAAAGAAAATATAGCAACAGTCCCAAGCGAGAGGCCAAAGATTGGATCACTAGGATCATCAAATTTAGAATATTTAGCGATCAACACCATCGATTGTGGGACCCATCAATTTTATGGTTCAAATCACATATGGGGGTCCATATTTGTACTAAAATCAGTGTTTTCAGTATCTTGTGATATCACTGATATATCCCACAATATATTGGTTATCTCAGCTGGGCATTATGAAACCCAACTTTAATATCCATTTTTATTTGGTATCGTCCAATATATCGCATGGTATCGTGATATATCGTGGATATCACGATATCTTGTGATATATCCACACTCCCTGTTTATAAATTCTTAATGTATCATGCGATATATCAATATCGAGTGTGATATCAAAAGGAATAAAAGGAAATTGGCACTGTTTTGTCTAGAAAATCCTAAAAAATTCAGGAAAAATCATTTTTTTTCAAAAAAATAAAAATAAAAAATTCTTCCTAATACATTGTAAGGTGATTTCGACCAGTCCATTGTAGTTTGTTGGAAGAAAATCTTCGAAATTTCTCCAAAATTGTGATCGGAAGCTTTTTGGGGCCAGATTCTAAAAGTGTATAATTGTTAGTTTTCATTCAATTTTCTTGTTTTTATATGTTATAAATACTGTCAAATGGTAAGAAATCAATCATTCTTCATATTTTGCATAAAAAAAATATGGATTTTGGAGCTTCGGTTTTAAGATTTGGGGGAGATGGTCCGAGTTGCGGATAATTGGGGAAAAATCAAAATTTCTCCAATTCTTCCAAATTGATTGCAATCTTAGTGTCCAAACACAATTAAATATGTATATAACCTGATCAACACATTCTTGGCAATTTGGAGATTTTTTTGAAAAAATAATTTTTAATTAAAAAATAATAAAAATGTTAAAAAATATATTTTTGAAATCCACAAGTATATTTCTAGTCTTCTACTTCTTTTTCTTTTGAATGTAATTCTTGTGTTTCCATAGATGTGTTTTTGTATTTATAAATTTTATGAATTGACTTTGAAAATAGTTGCATTTATAATTTTTTTTTACACTTCTAAGTGTGCATTGGTTTCTTTTATTTTTTTAACAATGCATGAAGTTTCATTGAAAAATTCGACCAATTTCCCAATGTTTTCCCATGTTTCCTAGTGACAGTGATAAATTACGCGATACAACTTATATATCTCGTGCGATGACTAATTTGTATTCGTATCTTAAGGGTGCGATACATTACAAGATAACGATATGGAAAACACTGACCAAAATGACACATCAAGACGTGCATCATTACCTTATAATTTCTTTTAGTGAATTGGGTTGGATGTCCAAAAGCCTGGTTTGTGGGGCTTTTGGTCAAATGCTATGAAGGAATTTGGCTCCCTCAGCTAAATGAAAGTGGATGTGCTGTTGGGAAGTGGGAACCTAATGTGCTTTGGGGAGTACAATATAGGTTAAAATATGCTGAATGGGATGGTGGTTGGAAGCTAGGAGTGTAGGAAGGAAGAGTTTATTGGATGTTTGGCTGGAATAATGTATGCATTTTGGGTATTTTTCTAGGAAGGGGGAACCTTCTAAGTTGGAGAAGGAAGCATGGTAAGATTTTGATAGGACTTATGGCTGGGCTATAAAGTCCTAGCAGTTCAATTTCCTTTTGTTATATAGGGTTGTTAATAGGAAGAATGCCAAAATCAAAGAGTATTACGAGTTCATAAGGGGCAATCTAGTTTGGAATAAATCATTTTGCTGAAACTTAATCGGAGAAGATTGAGAATTTTCTAGCTTATTGATGCTTTTTAAATTATACCTTCATCATTTGAAATAGGGAATGTTACAACCATCTCTTTCTCATCGGATTCACTTATCTTTAGTACTTGGTCGTTTTTCTCTAATACTAGTTGTTTAGGATATGTTGGGAATTCTTGCTTTTGTTATTAAGGGCGTTATAGTCATTATATTATTTATAACTTAAAATAAAACAAAAGAGAGAAGGGGCATCAACCCTAATCTCCATTCTCGCCTTTCTTCCTCTTTTCCTCTCTCCACACACATACTCTCTCTCTCTCTCTCAATCATGTCCACATGGTATCAAAGTGTGATTGATCTGGGCATTGATCTCTTCCTTCATCTTCAACATTTCTTCTCTTTCCTCTCTTCTTTTATTGTTTTGAGGTGAAAATCTAGATTAGTTGGGGGCTGGTCTACTCGAATCACTCTCAACCACAATAGAGTGGGTTGTGTGATCATGTCCCGTGATGTGTGTGAAGCCGACTTTCATATAAATCCATCTTGATCGACAAAATTGGGGCATTGTGTGTCTGCGGCTAGATATGTGATCATATTTGAGGTTGAATGTATCCGTTGAAGTTGTGTATAACAAGGGTTAAAGAATTAGTATACTTGTGGAGGTTTTGAAACAAGAAGTGCCACTAAGTGATCGTGTTCGTTGATACACACCAATTTCTGAAATACGTGTTGGGTAAGTTAAAGTTAAATGTTCTTCTCTTATGTGTTTGATTTCTCTTGCATCTATGAATGTTAAGAATGAAGGCAAGACGAGTCTTTTGTCTCCATTTGAGTCGGTGAACTTTCATATTATACAAACTAAACTCAGTGGAGCATATTACTTAAAATGGGCCACATTAGTAGAGGTATTCCTTATGGGTAGAAGGAAATTAAAATATTTGACTTCCCTCAAACTTGGAAAAGGTTCAATAAAATACAAAGATTATGTGGCGAAGGATGCTCAAATTAAAGCATTGTTATGGAAGAGTATGGAGTCTCACATTAGCGCAAACGTTATATTTTTCACCCGTAAAGGAAGTATGGAAAAATTTGAGAAAAATGTATTCGGGGTGAAAAGAGCTTAACTCGGATCTACGAGTTACTTCAAAATATCTTCGCTCTTCAACAAAGAGATTAAAGCATTGGAGAGTATTTAGCCTTGCGAGGCATGTGTGAAGAACTAAATGTATACCATCCGTTGTCTATTGATCGTGAGATTGAGAGTTTGAGACAACAAATAGAGGAATTCTGTGTTGTTAAGTTCCTCTTTGGTCTTTGTCTTGGGTTTGAGCCTATTTGAGCTCAAATTCTTGGAGGTAACGGGATTCCGTTCATCACCGAGGCATTTGCTCATGCTTAACTTGCCATTGGTATATAGGGTCTGGTCCCCTTTAGATGATGGCACTGATGGTTGTATCTTGAAGCCTATCTCCTCCGTTTTTGAACATAATACTTAAGGTGATATAGTTACTCTATCCAAGGATGAACATGCCAGACTTCTGAAGAATCGTCCCACTTGTGCATCGTCCTCCACAACTCTTGTGCAATAAGGTATAGTTTGTCTTGCATTGTCTGATATTGTTCCCTAGGTCATTGGCTTAGGAGCTTCCGATCACATGACTGGTTAGCACGGTATATTGTCTCAGTTAGTTAAGTTATTGTCCATTTCTTCTGTTATGTTAGCAGATGATATTGCAATCCATGTGTCTGGGTTGGGTACTGTTGCAATCCATGTGTCTGTGTTGTTAAGTTCCTCTTTGGTCTTTGTCTTGAGTTTGAGCCTGTCTGAGCTCAAATTCTTGGAGGTAATGGGGTTCCATTCATCACCAAGGCATTTGATCATGTTTAGCTTGCCATTGGTATATAGGGTCCGGTCCCCCTTTAGATGATGGCACTGAGGGTTGTATCTTGAAGCCCATCTCCTCCGTTTTTGAACATAATGCCTAAGGTGATATTGTTACTCTATCCAAGGATGAACATGCCAGACTTCTAAAGAATTGTCCCACTTGTGCATCGTCCTCCACAACTCTTGTGCAATAAGGTATAGTTTGTCTTGCATTGTCTGATATTGCTCCCTAGGTCATTGGCTCAGGAGCTTCCAATCATATGACTGGTTAGCACGGTATATTGTCTCAGTTAGTTATCTCAGTTATTTAAGTTATCATCCATTTCTTCTATTATGTTAGCAGATGATACTGCAATCCATGTGTCTGGGTTGGGTGCTGCTTGTGCTACCCTGTCACTTTCATTGGCGTCAATAATTGTCATTCGACTCATTCCAAGATTTCCTTTTGAGTTTGTTGTCAGCGAGTAAACTAATCAACTCTTTAGATTCTTCTGTCACATTTCAGGATCGAAAGACGAGGACGATGGTTGGTGGAGGGCTTGTAGTGAATGGACTCTATTATCTCGATAGTGGACTAACCAGAGTTGCATTACGGATAGACCTCTCTCCACATCAATGGCATTTGAAGCTTGGTCACCTCTCTTGAAGTAGTTTGAAGAGTCTAGTTCCATCATTGTCACATGCGTCTAAGTTAGAGTGTGAAGTTTGTGACTTGGGCAAGAACTGTGGTGTTGTTTTCTTCTTGCATGGATAAAAGTTGCTATAAACCTTTTTATCGAGTGCATTTGGATGTTTGGGTCCTAGTTTCATCTTACTAGTTTATTTGCTATCAAGTATTTTGAAATCTTTGTGCATGATTTTTCCTGAATGACATGGTTATATTTGATAAAAGATCGGTCAAAAATGTTTTCTTGTTTTATCATTAACCAATTCTCCCTAATCCACACTAAGTTTTTGATTTGTACTCATGGAAGTTTCGGTGGGCCTGGCTCCTATAAGATATGTCTCATCCAATAAATCCATCACATGTTTTCATTGTAACATACCGATGCCCAACTTAAACCTAACCACCTAAATGCCAAAGAAGTACCGAAGGTGGCCCAAGTCCTTCAGATATAAGTGTTATTGTAAAAGTTACTTCAATTTTTCAACCAACATACACAAGTGCTGTCCTTGTGGATAGGCGACTATTGAGGAGCTGAAGACCTTTCACATGTGATTGGACATATAGAAGACCCCACTTAGGGAAGACACATGTGAAGGAAGATTGGAGAAAGAAGACCGAGCGCCAAAACTTTCCCATACTTATGTTATTTGCACGTTTTTGACTTAGGGGTCTTTTAGTAATTTTATATCTTTATTTGCTTATCCTAGGGGTATTTTAGTAATTTTATGTCTTTATTTGCTTATTTAAGTGGGGTAAAGCCCTAAACTCGAATTTCAACTATTGATTAATGAAAAGCAAACCCTTTGGTTGCCTCCTTCCTCTCTTCTCTCTAATGGTGCTTCTTCTCTCCCCTTGATCTTCTTCTTCTAATTTCTTCTTGTGTCCCTCCAACTTCTTCAAGGTAATAATTTTCTTCCTTTTATTTTTCAGTTTTGGCTAATCCTTCTTCGATCAAAATCTTGAGAACCGATCTAAACCCTAAATCACCAAATTCTCAAATTCCTAATCTGAGAAACTTCTTGGTTCTTCGGACTAGTGATCTTCATTGATCGATTGGGTGTGACCATGCAAGATCAGGAGGTCTCATCCCTCGCCGGATCCAACCTAAGTAGTAATTGAATTCCATAACCCATGGTTGTAGTGATGGCCCGATCCATTGCATGTTTCCTTTATGATTTTCTCAGTTATGATGATTACTGTTAGAATTTTAGATCATTTATTCCTTTTATTTCCGCTGTTTAATTATCTCCATGAGCATGCATCATAATTAGGGCTGTCCTGCGTCAAATTTGGTATCAAAGCCTAGGCTTGCATGGTTTTTGTCTAGATCGAGTTATCAAATTAGGGTTTTGATTTTTAGGTTTAACTTAGGAAAGTTCCAGGTTTAGAAAGTTTTCAATTTTAGAAACTTTCCAATTTTAGAAGGTTCCTAATCTGGAAAATTTCCAGATTTGAGTTGTTTCCTGTTTCAACTTAATTGTGTCAGTTCATAGTAGTTTTGCATTCATCGCATTCATCTTGAAAGTCATAACACCTAGTAGTCTAGTTAGGTAGAGTTTGGTTCAAGTCTTCATTGTATGCCCACGAGAAGAGGTAGAGGTTTCGGACTTCAACCTACCATGAATAACGAGCAGTTATCTGAGCAACTTGCTCAATTGATACAAAAGATAACCGCTCTAGAAGCGGGTCAAAGGCGTGAGTTTGCCCGCCTTGAGAACCAAATTACCACTACCATGACTAAGGTGGAGCAACTAGAGGCGTCTCAAAAGGAAAACCCCGCTGTAGGGGAAGATGCGCACTCCCAAGTGGAAGGAATCATTGAAGAACGCGCTGCCACACGTGGTGGTAGTGAGGATAGAGATCGTGGTAACGGTCGTGGTGTGGTGCGAGAGGCATGAGCCACATGTGGTCATCAAGACCGTTATGATCCAGATGAGCGTGCGATGAAGAGTGTGAGAGTTGAGGCCTCGAGTTTTGATGGACGCTTGGATCCCAAGGCGTTCCTTGACTGGGTTGCTGACATGGACCACTACTTTGAGTGGTATGGCATGTCAGAAAACCGTCAAATGCGGTTTGCTAAGATGAAGCTTGTGGGTCAAGCCAAGCTCTTCTGGACTAACACCGAGCGTAGGATAGAGAGAGTTGGTAGAGCCCCTATCACACATTGGTATGAGATGAAAGAGAAGTTAAAGGAGAAGTACCTTCCTCTCTCATACCGTCAGAAGCTCCTTGACCAATGGCAATCCTTACGCCAAGGGTCAATGCCTGCCGCTGACTACATCGCTAAATTTGAAGAGTATGTGATGCGATGTGATATCCGAGAAGACCCTCTAGTAATGCTCTCGCGTTTCAAGACGGGCCTTTGTGCGGATCTTCAGCGCGAGCTTATTACTCGGCCCTTAACAGACTTAGATGAAGCATATCAAGTCGTGCAGGAGTTAGAGCAATATCTGAAGGCTCCTGTTGTTCGTCGTTTTGAGTCCCGAGACTCCAGTGCTAGATCTAGTTCCCAAGGAACTAGACCTAATATTGGTAGTCAACCTAGGGCACAAGCGACCATTCCGCCTAGGCCTAGGGAGGACAAGGGTAAAGGGGTTCTTGGTGCCGGTCCTAGTAACATGAGCCAAGTGAGGTGCTATGAGTGTGGCAACCTTGGCCACATGTCTAATCAGTGTCTTACGAAGAGCCGTGGGAGAGCCTTAGTTATAGGCGAGCCCCACGAGGGTGGAGATGACCAGGATAATTATGAAGTTGAAGAGTATCACCCTGAAGGAGGACTTACTGATGGAGAAGTGGATGGAGAAGCAACGCTTGCAGTAGTCAGGCGTGTGTTAGCTCAGTCTAAAAGTAGTGCTGAGTGGCGTCGAAGCACTATCTTCTACACTATTGCCAAGTGTGGTGAAAAGAATTGTAAGGTGATAGTGGACAGTGGAAGTTGTCAGAATGTGATTTCCATTAGTACCTTAGATCGCTTAAAACTAAAATCCACACCTCATCCAGACCCATATAAAGTTTCTTGGGTTGACAAGACATCCCTACCTGTCACCCAGCAATGTCTAGTCCCCATCGAGTTTGGGTCATACAAGGAGTCCCTATGGTGTGATGTTTTACTTATGGATGTGGGACATGTTATCCTAGGTAGACCGTGGCTATTCGATAATGATGTCACGATCTTTGGCCGTGCGAATGCGTATACTTTTATGTATAATGGTAAAAAGATCAAACTTAATCCCATGCCACCTGAGAATACACTAGGGAAGAAGAAGGATGAGAAGGCAAGTGAGCCTAGAGAAATGGGGAAATCCAAACCTAAGTCTTTACATATAATCAACGCAAGAGAGTTTGAAAAAGAGGCTAAGGAGGATTCTATGGTGTATGCCCTTGTGGCTAGAGAAATTACACCTGAGGTTCCATTAGAGTTGCCCTGTGAGGTGACCTCGGTCCTGAAGGAATACAGTGATGTATTTCCTGAAGACTTACCGAATGAGTTGCCACCTATGAGGGACATACAGCATGCCATTGATCTTGTCCCAGGGTCTACTATACCGAACCTTCCTCACTACAGGATGAACCCTGCAACGCATGCAGAGTTGAAGAAGCAAGTTGATGAGCTTCTGCAAAAGGGTTTCATCCAAGAGAGTATGAGCCCGTGTGCCGTGCCTGCATTGTTGACGCCAAAGAAAGACGGCACGTAGCGCATGTGTGTGGACAGCCGTGCCATAAACAAAATTACTGTCAAGTATAGGTTCCCTATACCTAGACTTGATGATATGCTTAACATGATGGCCAGGTCCACTATATTCTCTAAGATAGACCTCAAGAGTGGATATCACCAAATTCGTATACGCCCAGGAGATGAGTGGAAGACGGCGTTTAAGACGAAAGATGGGTTGTATGAGTGGTTGGTTATGCCCTTCGGCTTGACTAACGCACCCAGTACTTTCATGCGGGTGATGACACAAACTTTGAGGCCGTTCATGGAAAAATTCCTAGTGGTGTACTTTGACGATATTCTTATTTATAGTACCACTAAGGAATCACACCTTGAACATTTAAAGAAGGTCTGTAGTGTCCTTAGGAAGGAAAAGTTGTACGCTAATCTTAAGAAATGTGCATTCATGTCTAACCAAGTTGTGTTCTTAGGATTTATAGTGTCATCTGAAGGGATGTGCGCAGACCCTGAAAAAGTCAGGGACATAGTTGAGTGGCCAGAACCAAGGAACATTCATGAGGTGCGAAGTTTTCATGGCCTAGCAACTTTTTATCGTCGGTTCATTAGGGGTTTTAGCATGATCATGGCTCCCATTACCGAGTGCATGAAAAAGGGAGAGTTCGTGTGGTCTAAAGCCGTCGTCAAGGCTTTTAAAGAAATTAAGGGCAAGATGGTGGAAGCTCCTGTCATGCGTCTACCTGACTTTTCTACAGTCTTTGTAGTAGCGTGCGATGCGTCTGGTGTCGGTATAGGTGGAGTGTTGAGTCAAGAAGGACACCCAGTGGCCTATTTCAGTGAGAAACTGAATGAGGCAAAACAAAAATACTCTACTTACGACAAAGAATTTTATGCGGTAGTGCAATCCCTGAGACATTGGCGACACTACCTCCTACCGTAAGAAGTCGTTTTGTTTTCTGACCATAAGGCTTTGAGATATTTGCATTTTCAGAAGAAACTTAACCCAAGGCATGCCAAGTGGGTAGCGTTTCTTCAGGAATATTCGTTTGTTTTGAAACACAAGGCTGGGGTTGAAAACAAACCAGCGGATGCCCTTAGTAGGAGAGCGGCGTTGCTCAACTCCTTGAGTGTAGAGGTAGTCGGATTTGAGCAACTGAAAGATGAATACCCCATATGTCCTGATTTTGGGGGTACTTACACGTCGCTCTCTAGTGGCCAGCATATTATGGGTGAATATGTTCTTAAAGATGTCTTTCTTTTCAAGGGAGACAGACTTTGTATTCCCCGTATGTCCCTTTGTGAATTCCTCATCTGGGAGCTTCATTCAGGAGGGATAGCTGGCCATTTTGGTCGTGATAAGACCATTGCTCTCGTGGAAGATCGTTTCTATTGGCCAAGCCTCAAGCGAGACGTAGCCAAAGTTTTAGGGCAGTGTCGAACATGTCAACTGGCAAAGCAAAGAAAGCAAAATACCGGGCTGTACACGCCATTGCCAGTGCCACATGCTCCGTGGCAGGACATTAGTATGGACTTCGTGCTCGGGCTTCTCAAGACTATAAAAAAGCACGATTCTGTTTTTGTCGTTGTGGACCGTTTTTCTAAAATGGCGCATTTCTTCCCATGTTCGAAGACGTCAGATGCGTCTCATGTTGCTCGTCTTTTTTTTGATGATGTGGTGCGTCTCCATGGGTTACCTAAAACCATAGTGTCTAATCATGATGTTCGATTTACTAGTTATTTTTGAAAGACATTGTGGCACATTATGGGAACTCGTTTGCAATTTTCTACTGCTTACCACCCACAAACAGATGGTCAAACTAAAGTGGTAAACCGTAGCCTTGGAAATCTTCTACGTTGTCTAGTGGGTGAACATGTTAAGACTTGGGACCTAATTTTACCAACCGCTGAACTTGCTTATAATGGGTCAGTTAATAGATCTACAGGGTTGAGTCCTTTTGAAATTGTAAGTGGTTATAAACCTAGAATGGCCATAGATCTCTTACCTATGTCTGTTACCCAAAGGTCTTCTGAGTCAGCCGATGCATTCGCACGCCATATTCATGATTTGCATACACATATTAGACAGCCGTTAAATAAGAGCAATGATGATTATAAAGTTTCAGCTGATTCTCATCGTAGAGTACAAGAATTTCAAGAAGGAGACTATAATGGTGCGAATAAGGCCAGAGCGATTCTCTCAAGGATCTGCAAAGAAATTACAAGCGCGTAGTGCTGGACCGTTCAAGATATTACAAAAGATTGGGTCCAACGCATATCGGGTTGACCTTCCACCTGAAATGAGCATTAATCCAACTTTTAATGTGGAAGATCTAGTCCGTGCCCATACTCCCATTGTTGATACATCGTCCCTTTCATGGCCTTTTTCTGAGTTTGCTACCCAACCCCTTCCACCCCCTCCTCCACCCATTACCCATAAAGAAGCAATTGAGGAAATCTTGGATAACGAGATAGTATCCACGAGAGATGGGGGTTTCCAAAGGTATCTTGTCAAGTGGAAAAACAAACCATCGTCTGAATCTACGTGGCTGTCGGGCGACGCATTGCAAGGTATTGATCCAGATCTACTCAAGCGCTACAAAAGTTTCAACTCGTTGGAGTCGAGTTTTTCTCACCCAAGGGGAATTGATGGGAACACAAGTGCATTCAAGGTGTATCAACGAAGAAAGCGCCACCCACAAGTGCTGTCCTTGTGGATAGGCGACTATTGAGGAGCTGAAGACCTTTCACATGTGATTGGACATATAGAAGACCCCACTTAGGGAAGACACATGTGAAGGAAGATTGGAGAAAGAAGACCGAGCGCCAAAACTTTCCCATACTTATGTTATTTGCGCGTTTTTGACTTAGGGGTCTTTTAGTAATTTTATATCTTTATTTGCTTATCCTAGGGGTATTTTAGTAATTTTATGTCTTTATTTGCTTATTTAAGTGAGGTAAAGCCCTAAACTCGAATTTTAACTATTGATTAATGAAAAGCAAACCCTTTGGTTGCCTCCTTCCTCTCTTCTCTCTAATGGTGCTTCTTCTCTTCCCTTGATCTTCTTCTTCTAATTTCTTCTTGTGTCCCTCCAACTTCTTCAAGGTAATAATTTTCTTCCTTTTATTTTCCAGTTTTGGCTAATCCTTCTTCGATCAAAATCTTGAGAACCGATCTAAACCCTAAATCACCAAATTCTCAAATCCCTAATCCGAGAAACTTCTTGGTTCTTCGGACTAGTGATCTTCATTGATCGATTGGGTGTGACCATGCAAGATCGGGAGGTCTCATCCCTCGCCGGATCCAACCTAAGTAGTAATTGAATTCCATAACCCATGGTTGTAGTGATGGCCCGATCCATTGCATGTTTCTTTTATGATTTTCTCAGTTATGATGATTACTGTTAGAATTTTAGATCATTTATTCCTTTTATTTCCGCTGTTTAATTATCTCCATGAGCATGCATCATAATTAGGGCTGTCCTGCGTCAACGGGGCCTTAAATGCATGTGTTGTTGTAAGAAATCAGTCTAACTATCCCATCCGGCCTATTTAACTATCCAATCTTGTATCCAAACATCCATCGATATTGCAAAATATCAACAACATATGATATTTCACCAAGAAATCATCAATAATTAAAAAGAAAACCAAAGATTGTGGTCTCAATATCGCGCAAGTTGCGATATTAATAATATTGAGATATTATCAATGACGAATTCAACATTACATACAACCATGTGCCCATGGAAAAAAAAAAATTTGAAATAAAAATTTACTATTGAAATATCGTTGATACACTTATGATACAAGCATTACCTAGAATTTACATAGTCGAAAATATTGGCGATAGATTGGTGATATTGATGCATTGGCAATACAAGCAACACCTAGAATTTATATAGTTGAAAATATTGGTGATTACATTAGTGATATTGATACGTTGGCGATACTTAGCGATAGATTGCTAATACCTAGAATTTTTGATACTACCAGCGTTATTGGTATCGCTGAGCTGGAGATAAAGATAGTATTGGAGATAATTCGAACACTGACTGTAGTATATGTTGCGTGTAGCGTACACAAATTATCATATGTAGCGTAGGCTACACCCGACTTAAGCTATTTTCATGAGCTATGTAGCGTTAAGGCTAAGCTACGCTATGCAACGTAAGTTACACGTTACATAGCATAGCTATTTAAAACACTGGTTGATACTATTATGAGGCTGTATTGTGATAATCAACCAACTTCTCATATTGCCAACAACCTTGTCTATCATGAAAGAACCAAGTACATTGAGGACTACTATCACTTCATCAAGGAGAAGGTCGCTAGTGAGGAAATTTGCATATCGTTTGTCAAGTCCCAAGACCAACCGACAAATGTGTTCACAAAAGCCTTCGTTTTACTTAGCTAGTTCGTCTCTTTGTTTAGCTGGGCATTCACACACACACACACACGCACACAATGTTCGAGTTGTCGGTATCGTTGGCCGGAGATAAAGATATTATATCGTTATCGCCGATAACCGGAAATGCGGGAAACATGGGGAAAAAGTGGAAATTTTCAGCGAAACTCTAGGACATGCCTAAATACACATATTTGCATATTTAGGAATAAAAAAATTACAAAAAGAATGCATTACATAATAAGTTTTCATTTAATGGGGCCCATTTTAATGTGTTGTATTCCCATGCCGTCCATCTATTTTTCTGGACCATTTTAGTGCACAATCCCACAAATAAAGTTGATCTCAATCTTATGTGGACCATACCATAGGAAACAATGATGATCGACCATTGAAAACTTATTGTGGGCCACATAAGTTTTGGATCAAACTGACATTTGTCTTTTTTTTTTTCCACATTCCTTGAAGTTTGTGACACTTTATCAACGGTTTGGATGATCAATAAAACAATATGGTGGACCCTAGCAAGTTTTCCAACGATAGGGATGTGGGTGTGAACCGGACCATGGGCCCACCTCAATGTATGTGCTGTATATCTACACGGTCCATCCTTTTTGTAGCCTCATTTGAGCGCATGGACCCAATAATGAAGTAGATCCAAATCTTAGGTGGACCGCGCCGCGAGAAAAACATTAATTTGAGCTTGATCCAAAACTTTTGTGGCCCCCGTTAGGTTTTCAGCACTAGGAGGCAGTCGGTCCCCACTATTTCCTGTGGCGTGGTTCACTTGGGCATTTGATCTGTCTCATTTTTGGGCTCATCACCTAAAATGATTTTTCAAAATGGATGGACAGTGTGGATAAAAAAAACATACATCAGGGTGGGCCCCACAGCTAGGTGTTGTTGGGGCAATACCCAATCCGCTTCCCTTTGGCAATTCGTTTGGGGGGGGGGACACTGCCAGTAAAGAGGTGGCTACTAGACAATGCTCCCTGGGCCCACCATGATATATGTGTTTTATCCACGCAGTCCATCTATTTTTATTGATCATTTTATGTCTTGGCCCAAAAGTAAGATAGATCCACATCTCAAGTGGACCACACCACAAGAAACAGTGGTGATTGAACACCCACCATTTTTAACTTCCTAGGGCCCACTGTAATTTTTATTTGCCATCCATCCTGTTGATTGGTTGTAAAGTCATGGATGAAAGGAAAAAACAAATATCAGCTTCATCCAAAACTTTTGTGACCCCAAAGAGGTTTTTAATGGCGGGCATTCAATCACCATTGATTCTTATGGTGTTCTCCACATGAGATTTGGATCTACCTAGTTTTTCGGCTCATTGCCTAAAATGATTTGAAAAAAATGAATGAACAACGTGGATAAAGCACGGACATCATGGTGGGTCTCAAAGAGCATCGTCCAGTATCTACAGGCTAACAACGTCAGTAGTCAAATCATCTTCCTTCGGTGTTCGACTCTTACCACACCAGTGGGCCTACTGTCATCGTTTGATAAATCCACCCCATTCATCTATTTCACCATATCATTTTAGTTCATGGTCCAAAAAATGAGGTAGATCCAAATCTCTAGTGGACCACACTAAAGGAAAGAGTAGTGATTGAATCCCACCATTAAAAACTTATTAGGGGCCATGAATATTTTCGATCAAGCTAATAATTGTGTTTTCCCTTCATACAGGTTTGAGTGACCTAATCAAGAGGTTGGATGGCAAAAAAACATTACGATGGGCCCTACATAGCACCGAGCTTTCGAAACAAGTCGGGCGCGACTTGTTCTGGAAGCGGACCGTGTCAAGAAGTACACTAAGCGTACTGAGTAAACTTTGTGGAGTCCATTGTGATTTATGTATTTTATCCACTCTGTCCATCCATTTTACCTGATAATTTTAGGGCTTCATTCCAAAACTAAAGCATACCCAAAGATCAAGTGGACCACACCATAGGAAATAGTGAGAATTGAACGTATACAGTTGATGATTTTTTAGGGGCCATAGAATCTTTAGATTAAGCTTATTTTTTGTGTTTTACGTTCATGCATCTCTGTGTGAACTTATGAACAGGTTTGATGACAAATAAACATCACTTTAGGTGATAGGAAGGTTTCAACGATGGTGGTAATCATTATTCTCACTGTTTCCTATGGTGTGGTTCACTTGAGCTTTAGATATACTTCAATTTTGGGATTAACCCTTAGAATGAGCTGGAAAAATGGATGGACGGCATGGATAAACAACATACATTCACGATGGGCCCCAGAGAGTTTACTTAGTACGATAAGGGATACAAGTTACTCGGTATGCAACCACTTCTACTTCGAAGGCTCGAAGTAATTAAAAAAAAAAACAAAAATTTCATAGCAAGAGGGTTTTTTGTTGAGGGGTTTTTGGCTGAGCGTTTCAAAACCCTAAACCAGACCCAAATCGAGAGGAAATCCTCCAAAGTTTCATATTTTTCACCGAAATCATGACATCGATCTTCCAATCTAAAAAAGAGGGAAATTTTGAGGGTTTTTTTTTTTTTCAAAAAATTTACCAGCGCTATCGACTTTGTTCTTCCGAGTTTTGATCAGGTAAGAAAATCGTGAGATTGATGTTTTTTTTTTCCTTTCTTTCTTTCAGCCACGCCATGCTGATATTCTCGGCGAGAACCCATTTTTATCGATGATATCGAAAATTTTGTAGATATTCCGGAGAGAAACGAAAACTTGGGGTTTCGGTGTCGCTAATGTAGCGACACTGATATTATCGGCGATAATATCGACAAATTGTCGACAACACGAACACTGCATATATATATATATATATATATATATATATATATATATATATATATATATATATATATATATATATATATATATATATATTTGCTTGATCCAGCTCCGTCGGGGGGGTGGAGGGTACGGCTATCTCTTTTACTCACTTATCATTGCTACTTAGTCTCTTTTCTCTATTACTAGTTGTTTAGGACATGTTGGAAATTCTTACTTTTGTTATTAAAAGCGTTGTGGACTTGTGGGCATTATTGTATTTATGGCTAAAAATAAAAAAAAAAGAGGGGGCATCAACCCATATCTCCACTCTCTCTCTCTCTTCCCCCCCCCCCCCCTTTATTCCTCCTTTCCTCTTCTCCTCTCTTTCTCAGTCGAGTCCACAAGGAAGGGATCAACTAACGGAAAATTTTCTTCCCGAGTGTTTTATGAAGTCATAACTTTTACCAGGGAAGAGATTGATTCAAGTTCCATCGATTGGGGTAAGCTGGTTCCCCTGCATGTGCAACTTTTTGTTAGACAATGGTACATAACAATATTCTTACTCTTGCTAATCTCCCATGAGGCAACATGTCCCTCCTAAAATTTGTTTCATGTGCAAGGTCCCAAGTGAATATGTTAATGACCTCCTTATTGAGTGCTTATAGCAAGGTATTAAAAAAATGGTTACATAATGGTAACAGTGGTAACTGTTACACGTTATTGGGTTGTAATGGGAAAAATGCCCATAATAGCCCTGTAATGGCTTGTGGCGGCCCTGTAATGGTCATAATGGGGCCGAAACAGGTTTTTTTTTTTTTTTTTCAAAAAAGAAAAAAAGAAAGAAAAAGAAAAAAGGGCCATGGTGGCTATTATGGCCACCGTACCTTGGCTTGGAGTCATGTTTTATTTGGTGTGAATTTTTATTCTCCTAATGTAGAGTAGGCTCTTTAATGATCCTTAATCAATGTGTTCTGTTTATGGGAGACCATTTAAGAAGAGGGTTAAATATTTGTGGTCACTAGTGCATTTGGCTATTCTTTTGGAGAATTTGGAAAGAAAGGAACCATTGTATCTTTTAGAATGAGGTTCTTTCTATCAACTGTATGTTTGATAATATTAAAAGTTCGCTTTGTAGACGGACTTTTGTTTACAAGGGGTTTGTGAGAGTTGTAGGTTCTGATCTATTCTCTGGTTAGAGTGTGATGATTTTATTTGAGGACCAGGTTTCAAGGGTTAGTTAAGAGGAGCTCATAACATGATTAATTGATGGGAGTTTGTAGTCTCATATTGGGGGCTATCTTGTGGACGATAATGGGAATATTCCAAAGGTTTATTCAGGCTAGCTGCTGCGTCCAAAGGGAATCAAGGCAGGAGAGAGCTCTTAGAACTTACCTTCTTTGTTTCCTGCTCATTCGGGCATTTCTTTTGGTGGTTGGTATTTCATTGTGCTTTCAAGATTGGATTGCTACGAAGAGGCATGGTCTGTGGAAACTTGCTCAATCTTAGGGATGATATTAGGGATCTGGAGAGGCTTAACATCTTGTTTTCCTAAACCTTTAGCGACGGTGTTCATGGAGCTACTCCTTTAGCTTGGTATGGGATGTACACTCGTCGTTTAGTGTTGGAAATTCTATCCCTTGATGAAACCCCTATTAAGGACTGTATCCTTTTTAGCAAGGTTTTATGTATCATTAACATTATATGCATCACACCCTCGGGATGCTGAAACATGTATCGATATCGTTGATAATATTGTAGATATCGCGGAATGTATTAGCAAGGTTTTATGTATCGTTAACATTATATGCATCACACCCTTGGGATATGGAAACATGTATCGATATCGTTGATAGTATTGTAGATATCGCGGAATGTATTGCTGTCTGAGGGAAATATTAGGAAAATGGTGGAATTTTCAGCGAAATTTATGGAGATGTTAAAAAACACGATTCCACACTTGGGACAAAATATTACAAACAACTATATGTAATAGGTTTCCATTGTATGGAGGCCTAAACCATGCGTTGTCGGACAAAAATGTTTATTTAATAAATATGATCTTTGTGTACCAATTTTTAAGAAATTATGCAATAATTCAGCAGATATAATTCGCCAATTTAAAACAACCCAAGGAAGAGATCAGCGCAAGAAAAATTTTAAAAAAAATTGAAAATTTTTCTTTTTTGGTTTATCTGATATTTTATCTTCTACAATTCTGTAGGTAATTAACTTCGGTGATACTATCAATAATATTGGCAATATTATTGCATGTATCGACCCAACTTTGTATCAAAAGGGCTTTTGCCGAGACCTCGCAATACTGAAAATATCATAAGATACTAGCAATATTACCGGCAATGTCAGCAATAACTTGTAAATTGTGTTGTTACCTCAGCATCTGTATCGCTAAGGTGCGATATAGGTAATTTTGTATGCTGCTTTTTAATTCATGTTTCTGGTAAATGTTATTTATCCATAAAATGGAGTTTGTCATGCCAACTGGCCAAGTCTTTTCTTTTTCACCAAAATGTCTTCTTATCCACTAAGCTAGGGAAGAAGGGTGTTAGTCTACTGACTTCACTTGGCCTGAGAGAATGGATAGCCTTTGCTTGCCAACTTCTTGTGGTCTCATACTTCTTATTTTCAATGTAAACTGATTGTTGTGCTACAAAGATTTTGCCACACTTCCACTTGCTTGACCCTGGCCTGGTCTTTAATTTTATATTTATCTTTCGATTAGCTGTTGATGCACTTACAAGTCAAGTAATCCATGTACTGCCACATTGTTTCTGTTTGAAATGATCTTTTAAATAATGTTGTTGTAATTCTTTGTTATAGCTATCCGTTAGCAAAGTCTGGTATTCATTCAGAACTTTGGATTTTGTAGAACTCGAGGCTGCATTTTATAGGAACCTGGAGGAGTCGGTACCGTAAGCGGTTTGCCCATCTGAATGAAGTTAAACATGGCAATCCTAAAGTTAATGCTCTTCCTCCTTCACAGGGAAATACTATTATCCATGTAGACATGGTAATCTACTTTATTGTCTGTTAGAGGTTCTTAAAATAGCTTATATTTAAACGACTACTTCTCCATGGTCTTCCTTTGCAATTACCTATATTGTCATGGTTTTCGTTTGCTTTGGAACCGCCAACTTAGAAGTTGAGTAACCGCTGCTTTGGAAATAGTTTAGGGAAAACCATCAAAATAAACTTCATTAGAATTTCTTTGTCCAAAATATACTTCGTTATTAAGATTTCTCAGAATATATTGCCTTTACAAGATTGTTTACCAAAATATTCTTAAATCATCTGCTACAATATCCATTTACTTTTCTCTTGTGACAAGTTTTCCCCTGCTAAGCTTTCTCACATAATACCTACTAATGTTCAGGTGATTACACTTTCCTCACATGTTCCTCTTTTATGTGCCAACATGATAAACACGAGCATGATCCAAGCCACTCATCATGCAGGTGTTACTATAAATTCTGTAGCCCGAAAGTCATGCAGGTCCATTCATCAGGTAGGCTACGTGTGCATCATATGTCGAACATTGGTAAATTTCCTTTAACCATCCCTTTCAACAATACAAGAGTAGGCCACTTGATGAGTGGAACTACTTTATGGCTAAATGAACTAACCTATGGGAGATTCATGATGAGCATCTTGGATCTTGTTCATACCTATCAGATTGCTACGTGTGACAAGGGAGATGGTCCTTGCGTGGATTGGAATACCCAAAAGAACTCTTAGATTGCAATCACCTATATAAATATAAATATATAAGTGTTATAAACCTATTCCTTAACTTTTGTTTTTGTTTTTGTTTTTTTTTTTTCTTTTGTTTTTGAACAGTGCTCCTTAACTTTCGTTTTCTAGGCCATTGATTTAGGATCTTCCTATCTTCAAGATTTTCAAGGCAATTACTGCTAGTTGTGTCTCTTGTTAGATCAATTGTTCGGAAACCTAACTGATAGGGACATCATGTGCACACGTGCACGCACGCCGCCCCCTATGCACGTACGCAAGGAGAGGGAGGCATGGTATGCCAAATCGGTTACGTATCGGCCGTATCGGCTGATACGTAACGGTAACGGTGCGAACCGTTACCCGTTTCGGGGCCGAAACGGCCGATTCGATTTTTTGTACCCGTATCGGCCGATACGGGACCGATACGGGCGTAACGGGCCGTTACGGGCCCGTAACGGGCCCGAAACGGTAACTTTTTTTTTAGCTCTGTTTTTGTTGTTTTTTTGAAACCTCTTGCTTCCAAACTGTTTCTAAGTCCTTTTACTACTAATTTCGACCAACCTTAGCTAGGTATTTGATAGAAAAACACATTATATTATAGATTTTTTTGAATCAAAACTCGGTGGGCCATTTTTCAGAAATTCGTCAAAAATAGGTATTTATACTTTTTTTAATATATTTTGCTGTTTTAATCATGTCATATGATGTGTTAATCATAGTAGAACATGTTAATGTGCATTTTACAGATTTGGGGTGCCATTTAATAATTTTTTAATATTTTTTTCTATTTACGCATGAATTTTGGCCCCTTTTTTTAAAATTCGAAAAATCAGTTTTTAATGGTTGTTTTGCTGTTTTAATCATGCCATTTGATGTATTAATCATAGTAGAACATGTTAATGTGCATTTTACAGATTTGGGGTGCCATTTTATATTTTTTTAATATTTTTTTCTATTTACGCATTTATTTTGGCCCTTTTTTTGAAAATTCGAAAAACCATTTTTAAATGATTCTTTTGCTGTTTTAATGATGTCATATGATGTGTTAATCATAGTAGAACATGTTAATGTGCATTTTACAGATTTGGGGTTCCATTTTTTATATTTTTATATTTTTTTCTATTTACGCATTTATTTTGGCCCTTTTTTGAAAATTCGAAAAATCATTTTTAATGATTCTTTTGCTGTTTTAATGATGCCATATGATGTGTTAATCATAGTAGAACATGTTAATATGCATTTTACAGATTTGGGGTGCCATTTTATATATTTATTTTTTTTTTATATTTACGAATTTATTTTGGCCCTTATTTTGAAAATTCGAAAAATAATTTTTTAAAGATTGTTTTGATGTTTTAATGATGCAATATGATGTGTTAATCATAGTAGAACATGTTAATGTGCATTTTACATATGTGGGGTGCCATTTTAAATATAATTTTTATTTTTTTCTATTTACGCATTTATTTCGGCCCTTTTTTTGAAAATTCGAAAAATCATTTTTAATGATTCTTTTGCTGTTTTAATGATGCCATATGATGTGTTAATCATAGTAGAACATGTTAATGTGCATTTTACATATTTGGGGTGCCATTTTATATTTTTTTCTATTTACGCATGAATTTTGGCCCTCAAAAATAATTGCAAACACCTAAATGTAAGATATTTTCATATTACATTCATTCTAATATATCTATCATTGATAGTAGATAGTTAGAAAATTAAATATATGAATTTTGTAGTCAAATTCAGGTTATCTGGTTCATAAATTCATCAGACAGTCCGATACAACTTCTCACTAAAGAGTGGACCGTTACACCACCATAAACATGTTCCAATTTATAAATGAATGCATATTTGGAATGCTTAGAATATTCCGGATTTAATCCATATTTTTTCATAATTTTTTGGCAAAAAAAAAATTTTGCGCCGTTACAGGCCGTTACGCCCCCGTATCACCGTTACGCCCCCGTATCCGTATCGGTTTTGGAGGTCACCGTTACGCCAACCGATACCGATACGGGACACCTTGGAGGGAGGGCCCCACCGTCGATCTGGCTTGATGACGACATCCAGTGAGGGCCTCCTAGTTAGAAGACGGAGTTTTGGTTCATTAGAGTGGGCCGGATAATCAAGTAAAGCCTATCATGAGATCTCATGATCGGGGCCCACTAGTCGGATTAAGTTCATATTTTAGGTTTTACTTATTTATATTATTTAGAACATTATGAACGCTTTAGATTTCTTTGATTGATTTTTATTTTAGTTTACTTCATCGCTAAGTAATAGGTTACACACATGGCGCGAGTTTTGGGGTATATGGTTTTCCTTATAAATAGGCACCCCTTGTAGTTCTTTTGATTCAATGAAGATTAATAAAAATTGCTGCGTTTTTTTGCTCCTTTCTGAGTTATAAAAACCTAATTGGGTGCAAAGCCCTCCCTTCTTCGTAGGACTAACTACCGTGATGCGAAGTCACATCTATCCCGATTCACTCCCACCTTCTTCCATCCATATTTCTCCTCCTACAAACATTCCATCTACAAATCCATTAATAGTTGCAGCTGTTTCTCTCTCTACAGCAGATTTTCAGAATTTGGCCCTGCAGGAGGGCTGAAACTTCGGCGGAGCACCATGCACAAACCGTGTATCGGATCGAGTTGAGATTTGGGGGTTTTGGAGTCCATTTTTAGCCGACCAGGGCCAAGGTGGCCTTTTTTTGAATGTTGGGCTCCACACACGTGCAGTCGTGATCATACGCACGTGCGTCTGGGCCATTGTTGCTATTCAGGCGCGGGAACTATCTTCCGGTTTAGGTTTTCTTTTTATTTTACCCTCTCATACCAGTTTTTCATAAACCCTAACCTTAGATTGCATTATCCTTAATTTATTTGCTCATTGTCTCACCTTAGGGTTCCTCGAATTGAAATTCGTGAATCCCTTGGATTAGGGATTGGTTACTGTGCATGTGTGGATGATTTCTATTTCCCTTTGAGCATCGTTTGGTCCATAATTTTACTGATCCAGTCCTAGCCTGTATAGGCCTGGACCCGCACTGATTCTCTTAGCTTGAATGTTTGAACTTTTGTGTGGGACGTGGAATTTTTATATTATTGTTTCTGAATTAGTCTGATCTAAGCCTGAAATCTTGCATATTATATTTAAATTTCATGTCCTGCATCACTAACCCATTAATTGGATTGAAAAAAAGGAGAGTTAAGAAAAAAAAAGTGGTTCATAGTCAACTAGAGAAGGTGAAACATTCATCGTTCCACATTCATGAAAAGACGGCTGATTCATGAAAAGTTTGCCGGAGGTTGAAGATCCCTAGTTCGAAATTCATGCCAATCCAAGCTTGTACCTTTGAAGAAGATGCCCCATATGAAAATCAGGTTGATCCACTCATCTTGTGGGCCAAAATCTTGTATGTTGGGCAGATCATCAGCCATCAGCTCATGCCCTTTTGGGCCGAAGAGTTTTAAGGATCTTGATCCTTGTGTCCTCGCCCTTTTAGGGGTTATAGTTTCATTTTTGATGCAGGACATGAATATTAAATATGATATGCGAGATTTCAGGCTTAAGATCACGTTAGTTCAGAAACAATTACACAAATTCCATATCCCACATGAAAGTCCAAACATTCAATTAAGGGGAATCTATGCGGGTCTAGGCCTACACATGATAGGGCTGGATCAATAAAAATTATGAACCAAACGATACTCAAAGATAAGAAACAATCATCCACACATGCATAGTAATCAGTCCCTAATCCAAGGGATTCAGAAATTCCAATTCGGGGAACCCTAGGGTAAAAAAAGAGGCATAAAATTGGAGATTTGAGTAATTTAGGGTTAGGTTTAGGGATTTTGGGTGAAAGCGGAGTGAAAGATAGAAGAGAGACGAACCAGAGAAGTACCGCACGTGTGGACAACAACGATGGCCCAGACGCACGTGTGATCCCGGCTGCACGTGTGGGGCCCACTATTCAGAAAAAGGCCACCTTGGCACTGGTTGGCCAGGGATGGACTTCGAAACCCCCAAATCTCAGCTCGATCCAATGTACGATTTGTGCGTGGTGCTCCGATGAAGTTTCTGCCCTCCTGTAGGGCCAAATTCTGAAATTCTGCTGTGGGGAGGAGAATTGCTGCAATTGATGATTGATTCGAAGTGTATATGATGGGGTGAGATGAGAAGAAGGGATGGTAGAAGATGGGTATAGAGATGACGATGGATGGGGGCGAATCGGGATAGCTGTGGCTTTGCACCACGGTAGTTAACCCTTCGATGAAGGGAGGGCTTCACACCCAATTAGGCTTCACAACTCAGAGAGTAGGAAAACGCAGAATTTTTATTAATCTTCAATCAATTAAAAAAAAACTACAAGGGGTGCATATTTATAAGAAAATTCTATGCCCCAAAACTTACGTCATGTGCGCAACCTATTACTTGGCGATGAAGTAAATCAAAATAAAACTAATCAAAGAAATCTAAAGCGTCCATGATGTTCTAAATAACATTAATAAGCAAAACTTAAAATATGAAATCAATCTGACTAGTGGGCCACGATCATGAGATCCCATGATGAGCTTTTCTTGACTAATGGGCCCACTCTTTTGAATCAAAACTTCGTCTTCTAGGTAGGAGGCCCTCTCTGGACGTCGTCATCGATCTAGATCGACGGTAGGGCCCTCCTTCTGGCGTACGTGCGTAGGGGGGGCGACGTGAGTGTGTGTGTGCACGTGATGTCCCCATTAAGTCTCCGCGGCTGCGAAGATTTCGCCACTGGCGAAATAAAACTCCTGAATCGCTCTTGGATGTCAGGATCAAGTCTCTGAAACTCCTCCTCAGTGAGCCACGTGCTCTCTGAAGCTGGGCGTGACTTCCATTTAACCAGGTACTTCTGAAACCCGCCGTCCGACGTAGATATTATCTGATGGTCCAGAATATCCTCTATTTCCTCTCTAGGTGTAGGAAGGGTAGGTACGTGAGGTAGAGGCTGAGAAAATGGGTCGAGAAGGGTAGGTATGGGACGTAGTAGCTGGAAAGATGGGTCAGGACGGGTAGGTATGAGAGGTAGAGGCTGAGAAAATGGGTCGGGACGGGTAGGAATAGGAGGTAGAGGTTGGAAAAATGGGTCGGGAGGGGTAGGTATGGGACGTAGTAGCTGAGAAAATGGGTCGGGATGGATAGGTATGGGAGTTAGAGACTGGAAAAATGGGTCAGGAGGGGGCTATGGATGAAGGGAAAGGTCTGATGAATCAGGATGGTTAGGCGAAAGGCTGGACAATGCATCAATGACCCCTTGAAATGCAACTAGATCCTCCACATTGAATGTAGAACTAATTCCTATGAAGGGTGGAAGATTTGCCACATACGCATTGAGACCGTTTCGTTTTTTAATTTTGACGGGTCCAATGCTACGCGCCTGTAACTTATGAACGGACCCCGAAGGATACCGCTCAGGCCTGATGTGGACCACCATAGAGTCCCTTACATTGAATTCCTTGAAACATTTATATTGGTCTGTAGAAAATTTGTAATGTTCATTACTAGTAGTGATCTTCTGTCTGATTTTTTGATGCCATGAATGAATGTGATGCACAAAAGACTCTGCAGGCTCTAACGGCCTTTGGGATAGTGGCATAGGGACAAGATCAATAGGTTTTCCAGGTTTATAAACAGTAACGACTACATAAGGACTGAGACCTGTGGATCTATCGACAGAACTATTAAACGCAAACTCGGCTGTAGGTATTACGGTGTCCCATGTTCTAGTGTGCTCTATATCCCTCCTAGGGGGAGATTCATCCAGTAGATCATCAGGAAAGACATCACGTAACTCATCCATTATCGGAATGGCTTCAGTGGGTAACTCTACACTAGCGTCTGGTGCACTCTCTAGCCACAAGGCCGCACATGTCGTACCCCTCAAAATAGTGGTCTTGATGTCTCTCATGGGTTGGGTGCACGGGTACATATCTATAATTGATTCCTTCACCAATTCCATTAATTGGTCTATCCACCAGGCCACCTGCCTGAGATGGGACATCTATCCCAATGGTGGGGTTTGTCCTGGCGATGGTCTTTAGTCGGGTAATGCGCACATCAAGTTGTCCATTTCCAAGCGCTTAATCATAAACTTCAACTTTTGGGAAAGCTTGTTTAATGACTCTTGCAATTGTTCTATGTTTAGTGTAGGGTGTCGACCAAAATTTAGCAATATAATTGTCAAAATATGAGGATTTTTTTTTTAATTTTTTTTTTTTTTTAAAAAAAAAGAAACAACCTAGTTTCTAAAAACGAAAAAGGAAAGTTTTTAAAACAAGTTAGGAAAGTTTCTAAAAAAAAGCAACCTAGTTTCTAAAAAACGAAAAAGGAAAGTTTCTAAGAAAAACAAATTAGGAAAGTTTCTATAAAAAAACAAATTAGGAAAGTTTCTAAAAAAAAACAAATTAGGAAAGTTTCTAAAGAAAAGTAACCTAGTTTCTAAAAACGAAAAAGGAAAGTTTCTAAAAACAAATTAGGAAAGTTTCTAAAGAAACAAATTAGGAAAGCTTCTAAAAAAAACAAATTAGGAAAGTTTCTAAAAAAATAACCTAGTTTCTAAAGAAAAAGAAAGGAAAGTTTCTAAAAATAGAAAGTAAGTTAGTTTCTAAAAAAGAAAAAGGAAAGTAAACTAGTTTCTAAAAAAGAAAAAGGAAAGGAAATTAGTTTCTAAAAACAGATTAAGAAAGTTTCTAAAAAATTAGTTTCTAAAAAACAGAAAAGGAAAGTTTCTAAACCTAGAAATAGAAAACTAAGTTAATTTCTAAAATAATTCAAATAAGGGGATAACAGAACATTTCAGCAGGTTATGTTAGGGTTTATGGACCTCTAAACAGCCATATATGATGAGAATTGATGCGTAATGGACATAAACAACCAAACCCTAAACATGTAGTGAATTCCCCTACAAGAATGTTAGGCTTTGATACCAAATTTGATGCAGGACATGAAAATTAAATATGATATGCGAGATTTCAGGCTTAAGATCACGTTAGTTCAGAAACAATTACACAAATTCCATATTCCACATGAAAGTCCAAACATTCAATTAAGGGGAATCTATGCGGGTCCAGGCCTACACATGATAGAGCTGGATCAATAAAAATTATGAACCAAACGATACTCAAAGATAAGAAATAATCATCCACACATGCATAGTAATCAGTCCCTAATCCAAGGGATTCAGAAATTCCAATTCGGGGAACCCTAGGGTAAAAAAAAAGGGGGGGCATAAAATTGGAGATTTAAGTAATTTAGGGTTAGGTTTAGGGATTTTGGGTGAAAGCGGAGTGAAAGATAGAAGAGAGACGAACCAGAGAAGTACCGCACGCGTGGACAGCAACGATGGCCCAGACGCATGTGTGTGTTATCCCGGCCACACGTGTGTGGGTCCCACCATTCAGAAAAAGGCCACTTTGGCACTGGTCGGCCAGGGATGGACTTCAAAACCCCAAAATCTCAGCTCGATCCAATGTACGGTTTGTGCGTGGTGATCCGCCAAAGTTTTAGCCCTCCTGTAGGGCCAGATTCTGAAATTCTGCTGTGGGGAGGAGAATTGCTGCAATTGATGATTGATTCGAAGTGTAGATGATGGGGTAAGATGAGAAGAAGGGATGGTAGAAGATGGGTAGTAGAGATGGCAATGGATGGGGGCGAATCGGGATAGATGTGGCTTCGCACCACGGTAGTTAACCCTTCGATGAAGGGAGGGCTTCGCACCCAATTAGGCTTCACATCTCAGAGAGTAGGAAAACGCAAAATTTTTATTAATCTTCAATCAATTAAAAAAAAGCTATAAGGGGTGCCTATTTATAAGAAAATTCTATGCCCCAAAACTCACGCCATGTGCTCAACCTATTACTTGGTGATGAAGTAAATCAAAATAAAAACTAATTAAAGAAATCTAAAGTGTCCATGATGTTCTAAATAACATTAATAAGCAAAACCTAAAATATGAAATCAATCTGACTAGTGGGCCATGATCATGAGATCCCATGATGAGCTTTTCTTGACTAACGGGCCCACTCTTTTGAATCAAAACTTCGTCTTCTAGGTAGGAGGCCCTCCCTGGACGTCGTCATCGATCCAGATCGACGGTGGGGCCCTCCTTCTGGCGTATGTGCGTAGGGGGGGCAGCGTGAGTGCGCTTATGCGCGTGATTTCCCCATCAATTTTGTTCTTTGTATTCTTTCTTGCTCCTCCTTGGGGCAGTTTTCTAATAAAATTATCGTTATCTTTCAAGAAAACAAAAACAAAAACAAGTAGAGCAACTTGATTTTCACGCTTAGTGATCTTCTTGATGAGCTAGATCTTTCTTGGATGCCCTCTGCAATGCATGTGACACATGGGTGGGAATGAAGGCGCATCACATGTGGGTGCTTTGTTGGTCTTTAGTAGGTGTTATGTGCCAAAACATAATGGGCAGGCAAATTTTTCACAATACAAGTTGATGGAGAGGGTAGTGGAAGTTTTCGAAAAGTGACTTTTGGTAAACAATTTTACAAAGTCCATACACTGGGAAATCTTTAATAGCGCAATAGATTTTGGACAAAGAAATTCAAAATGAGTTTATTTTGATAATTTCCCACTATTTATTCATTTGTGCTTGAACTGCTTTCTTATTATGAATGTTTGTCATGATAAACATTTACTCTTTCAGGACTGTTTTTTTGTATCTGTGATCCTCAGAAGTCACCTTGAATTACTAGATAAGCCTGTAGCTGTGTGCCATTCAGACAATCCCAAAGGAACAGCTGAAATATCTTCTGCAAACTACCCTGCACGAGACTATGGTTCGATGTTATGCTGTTTCAAATTTGATTTATAAGCCTAGCTCAATCTTCTTGTCAATTTATATGATGCTTATGGCTTCTTAGTGGCAAAGATAACTCCTTTCCATGCTTTAGGAGTAAGGGCTGGAATGTTTGTTAGAGATGCCAAGGCTCGTTGTCCTCACCTTATCATATTCCCTTATAACTTTGAAGCCTATGAAGAGGTAAGCGATCTATTTGATGACCTTATTTCTGTTCATTTATTGGCATCCAGAGCAATATATACATCAATTGCAAACAAACTGTCATAATTTGAATCACATTTTGTCTGTGTTTGATAACTTGCAGGTTGCCGATCAATTTTATAACATATTGCACAAGCACTGCAAAAAAGTGCAGGTTTGTACATGCCGTGATGTACTTTTTAGACAACATCAAACTTTATGCTCTCTTGCTAAAAACAGTTACTGCTGCTAAGTGCAGGCAGTAAGCTGTGATGAAGCGCTTTTAGATGTCACAGACTTGGGAGGTGATGATCCTGAGTTTGTAGCTTCAAAAATAAGGCAGGAGATATTCGATGCCACAGGATGTACTGCAAGTGCTGGAATATCTGGAAATCCACTCATGGCTCGCCTGGCCACTAGAACTGCTAAACCAAATGGTCAATGTTTTATCCCTTTTGAAAAGGTTTGGTTTTGGACATATGTTTTCATTGAACACATGCTTTATGATTTCATTTTTAACACATGTATTATGATATTTTTGAGTTTCACAAACATTTCTCACCGAGGACTTGGAAAACAATGTCTTAAACTGCATGAGTATTTGTGAGTCACATGCTTTAACTTTTAGGTATAAGATTGCTGATTTCTCTGTCGAACTTCCAGTGTGACCTTGTTGTGTTTTCTCCTGTGGTTTCACATCTGAACTTTCTCACTGACGTCTCCTGTGATTCTATTTGCAGCCTTGTTGTGCACCTTCAAAATTTGTTTACATTTATATGCATCATAACGAACAATGAACCATATTCAGAGAGATTGTTGATTGTCTCCATTCTTCTGCTTCCAGACTGAATTTTCTATGTCTGCTTCCTACGTTGCACAGATTCTTCTAAATGGGAGTTCTTGTGTTAGATTTGTTCAGATTCCAGATCTCCAAGGTGTTTTCCATGACATTTATGACCATATTTCTGTTAGGTTTATCTAAATTGTGAATAACATCAATTGGAATTTGCTGAAAGTTATGCCTGCCACCTTTTTCAATAGAAATGTTTAACATGTAAATCATGACATCACATTTACATGTCCCATTAAAGCTCTTACCAAGAAGCCATTATAACCCAAAGATTATACGAAAATATCAACTTTTTAAAACTGATTGGTACTGCTGAATCCAGAGCTCCTTTTTGTTTTTTCATTTGCCTATTTTGACTTGGAAACTATTTTAATCATGTTAGTTTTCGTCATTTGCACCTGTATCAGTGCAACATAACATACTTCCCCTTTTGATCAATGCTTTATGTCAGTGTTCTGTAATGATTGGTTGGAATCTGGATCTAGGTGTGCATTGTTTCTTGGGACGTTGCCTTTATTGTGTAAGCAAGCAGTCTGATTCTACAGTAGATATGCGTAGATGCTTGCTGCTGTAATTAGAGTTTTGGCTGATGGGGAATCACACATGATTATTGCACTATACATCCTCTAGTCTACCAAAAGATGAGTAAACTTTCCATCTGGTTGATTGGGCTAGGTTTAATTATCTTCTAGTTTGTTGAGAGAGTGCATCTGGACTGAGTAGCTTTAGCACTGAGTTGAATAGGAATCGTAACCAAATTGAATAAGATGTAAATGGGCTTGCGCTTAACCCATATGGAAGGGCCTAAGACTCCCTACACGGTTTGCGCATTTATAAAAGGAGAGAAGGTTTGGGTCTTCATATCCCAACACTCCATCTCACTCATTCTCTTGTATTGCTCTCTCTCCCTCCCTCCCTCCCTCGCTCCCTCCCATGTTTTTACTCCTTGCTTGTCCATTGGTGCTGCTGAGTCGACCCACCTAGGCCTGAGTGTGCACTGCATGCTGGCCATGTAGATGGCCCACCATTGATCATCACGTTGATCAATGGTTGGTGCCGTTTAACATGGTATCAGAGCGTGGCTCAATTTGTTCATGGTTCTGCTACTATGCTATGTGCATGATGGTTGTGCAGTGACAATCCAGGCCTACTTTTGATTACTGGACTTCCCTTCTTCATCTCCATTGAGTTTTCAGATTTGCCATTGCAGATCCTTTGTTCTCTCAGATCTGCAATTGCAGCCACTGCTGGATGCAAGCTTTGTCGTCGTTGCTGTCTCCTCCAGATCAGGCTGTTCTTCCTGGATCCGAAACCCCCATCGATATCAGCCAACAGATCTAATACGTACACCCAAATCTTGATCATTCTTCCTGCATGAAGATCGCTGTGATCCCAATCTGCGTTGCATACAGATTGCTGTGATCAACATCGTGGCCTATCTTCCAGATCTGCTGTTATTTGGATCCCACCTTGAATCCCTTTTTATATGAATCCTACGGTTCCATGATTTGAATCCTACAATTTATGATTCAAGTTATACTTATTCTCTTCCACTTTAAGCTTTTCTTGGCTTTCATTTAAGGTTTTTAAATTGGTGGGGGCTTTAAGAATCAGCGAGAAAAACATTTGAAAAAGTAAAAAAAGAAAAAGAAAAAAAGAATCGTTTAGAAAAGCTAAATTATGCTATTTTGTTCTTTCTAAGCAATTAAATAATAAATATTCTCTTCAAGGTTCAATTATAGAGTTTTTTTTTTTTTGTTAATTTTTTTTTAAATTTAATTTAATTTTTTTTATGATTGCTTACTTCTTAGTTGATCGAAACACCAAATTGATGTATGACTTATCTGGAATGTTTTTTTTTTTTTTTTAATCGATGCTTACGATCATGTTGACTTATATGTATTGTGGAATGATGGTTAGAAATCAAAATATCTTTTTCTGTCGGTCTACAAAAAGTGTCGCCTTTCAAATGTGATTCTACATTCAAGAAAGGTAACGAGAACATAAATTATTAAAGGATCCTTGTATGTTTTTAAAGGGAAATTTTTTGAAAGACAAAAAAGAAAAAAAATCCTTTAACACTATCATGACATGGTATTACTTGGTTCATATTGATGGCAAAATGATGATTGATGAGTTTTTATTTTTATTTTTGTAATTTATTTATTTATTTTTTTCGTATTTTTTTCAAAATTTTGAGGAACTCATAAAAATTCTTACGATTTACGATACGATTTGCGATTCGATATGATTCAACTCCTATGATTTGTGATACAATAATTTTTTTGACAACATTGCCTATGGACGTGTCCTATTCCATGACTCATCGAAGGAGACGTATGATGCATCCATTTAGTTCACTCGACCTTGTTAATTAGTTGTATAGATGCACAAAACGTTAAGCAAAGCTGCAACAATTTCAGGTGAGGGATTGGAGAAGTGCGTGTTTCAAACTGTAAGCAAGTATAAACAGCTAGGAGGTGTGACTGTGAGTTGGAAGTGTGAACCATTCGATTCGAAGTGGGTGCTGCACCTGGTTGGAAGGATCGAACAATTATGATTAGTTTTGCATGCTTGCATATGTTGGATCATAGTTCCTTCGTTACAAGTATTTGAGTCTGGTCATATTTACTGCGTTTGTCTAGGTTGCTGTTAGTATGAAATATGAAGAGAGTTGTGAATATGGATGTGATAAGAGAGGGAAAGTGTGGCATGTAGGCTTTGGGCCATCTTCTCCTATATATAGTTTTATCTTTTGTAATCACTTAATGGTGAAAATTAAAATGAAGGTCTATTTTGTTTTTAAAAAAGAAGAAAATTAAATGAAGACGAATGAACTCTTCTTGTTTGAAGTTGAGTGCTAGTATCTTTCTTCTGCCTTTAAACTTGGTTGAAGATTTTGGGTTTATAGGCTTGTCAGAAGGTATACATATATGGCTTCCTTCTTCAATGGTATGAATGTAGAAATAAAATTCCAGTGACTTTTCAATTCTCATAAATGATACTGCATATTTAATATATCAAAAGTTAAAACCTAAGTTTAGTAACATAAACATCATATTGATCCTCTGAATGATTTCCTTTAGCAATATTTGCAGCTTTCTATCCTACAACAAAAAAAAAAAAAAAAAAAAAAAAAAAACAGAGAAATGCAACATTTCTTGTGCAAACTGAAAGGCAAGACATGAAAGTTTCACGACTCTTGACTGCAATCTGGTCTTATTAGCGCATCCCTAAAATCCATTAGTACAGAATCTGATTGGTTAATGTCTACCAGCAAATAGAATAGAGAAGGAAAATCAATAATACGTTAATCAATCCCACAATAGAGATGCCAATATTCAAATATCGGGTGCTATGGACAAAGATGGGAGATTGAGGCTCTTGCTACTCTCATTACCAGTGTTCAGAGTATCGGTATCATTACATGTATTGATGACCGAGGATATGGAAGCATATTGGTATCACCAATATTATCATTGATGCTTGGAAAAATATCAGTCTGAGGGAAACATTTTGGAAACGTTGGGAAAAAAGGTGAATTTTTTCAATGAAACTTCAGGAGATATTGAAAGACACTTGTTTACACATGTAGGAATCAAAATAGTCACCAAAAAAAAAAAAAGTTCCCATTTTATAGGGTCCCAACTTGCTAACCATGTGTTGTTGAAAAAATGAGTATAAAATAAATATATAAATTTTTTAGGCAATCAATAAATTGACCAATGCATGAATATATAAGATTCCCACATTATTAACAGTGAAAAATACATTTTCTAATATAATAATGGAAAAATAAGGATTTCACCAATTTCTCCTATTTTTCAATTGAATGTTATTTTTTTCACCACAAATCCATTTTAGTGCATAAGGATCATGCATAGGCATGGGTTTTCATTGCAATATATGTTAATATTTTAAAAAAGGAAGTTTTTATGGATTTATTTTGTTATCGAAATTCCAGTCTGCCTTTGTTTCAAGTTGATGTTTTTCCCCAAATCCCCCCAAATCCAAACTTTGATTAAATAAAAACCAAGAGTGATTGAAATTGCCTTAAAAACTACAAAAAAAAGAGATTTTTTGGGTTTTTGAATTTTTTTCCAGTTTTCTGTCAATTTTCACCTATTTACAGATGTTTCCCTGGTATCAGGGATATTATTGCTGCTATCGGGGGATATTATCGATGGTATCATTGTTACTAAGGAATTTTTCTCAAATATCGCTGGTATCGCTAATATGGTTAAATATTATTATAGAAAATTTTGGTGATATTTTGGAAAATTTTAAACTTCGAACAGTTTCAGTATTGTTGACCCGGCGATATCAATTATATCGATAATGTTATTGATAACATCGATGATTTTTGGAACATTGTTCATAATAGGTCAATTACTCTCCTCATCTTTGTTGATAGCGAACCAAGATGTACCATTGCGGTAACAGTGGGTGTAACGGTGCCCATCATTATCGATACGGTTACAGGCCGTATGGGCCGTTATGGCCATGTAACGACCAATACGTCCCCTATAACGGTCAGAATTTTTTTGTTAAAAAAATCTGAAAAAATTTCTATTAAATCTAGAAAATTCAAAATATTCTAAATGTGCATTCATTTATAATTTTTAACGTGTTTATGGTGGTGTAACGGTCCACTCTTTAGTGAATGGTTACATATAGTAGTGTCGGATTTACTCCCCTGCACCTTAATTAAAGATTACTTGATCGGTTGTTAGGAGAATTATTTTAAACACAAGTTCGGTAGTGTTAAGTGTGTGCTTGGTGAATGTGTAGGTAATGGGTATAGAAATACTTATCTTAAATGTAAATAATGTTTACAAAAATATACTTACCTTAATAAAATTCTCGAGTCACCCCCAAAATGAAAATCTGCTTTATTGTGGTTGCTCAACCTCCACGTCTTTGTCATCACCAAGATGCGGTTGTGGAGTAGGTGCTGCATATCCATAATATCCCGTGCAAGAGGGAAAGATCAAGTTAACAAAACCATATGATGACTGAAACTGACTAGGCAATGACTCCGACCCTAAGTAAGGATATCCACTAGTGCCCGTCGAATAGTCATACTGGTGCCCGTACTCAATCTATTGTGAATTAACTTGGTTTGGATATCTGTTCCTGTATGGAACATCTGGATCAGGAGAACTACTCCAACATGATTGTGACAGAATAGGCTTTATATAATCTCATTGGCTATAAGAATATCCATAATGCTTGGGATCATAATCCTGCTGATGTTTAAGACCTCTAGGTGGTGCACCATTGGAGCCAGCCTCCTCCACTGTTTGGATCGTGACTTGGTAGACTCATAACTCCAACCTCTCATACTTCGTCAATGCTCATCGGCCTCGCGATCTGTAAACGACTGTATGCCGATGTGCCAAGCAACACCAGAAGTGGGACCAACATCAGGTTCATCATCACTATCACTACCATGATCATCCGTCTCGGTCTCACTGCTAGTACTGCTTGTACTCTTCCACTAAGCTGGACTTTGTATGAAATTTGCCCTCCTTTCTGGGTCCAACACAGCCGCATGACGTTCTTGTTTCGCCGTGTGTATTATTGGGGCATCCACTTCCTATTCTTCACTATCCTCTTCTATTTGTTTTCCTCTTTCTTCCAACCAAGGTAGAAGCGGGATGTCCTCATCAGAAATATTGTCATAGTTTATTGGACAGTTGTCTTCATAGGCAGTTTCTGCAGTAATGCTCCTATGATGTTGCCGCATTCTTAGCCTCATGTTGTAGTTAATGAAGACAAGTTTATCCAACATCCTAGTTTGCAATCTATTCCTATTCTTCGAATGAATAAGTGCAAAGCAACTCCAGTTCCTTTCGCAGCTAGAGGAAGATGTTGTCTGCCTCAAAACTCTTACTGTAAGTTTTTGGAGAGCCTTCACACTCTCTTTGAAATTCATCCACCATTCGGCAGGTGACAACCTAGATACTACATGTTGTGCAAGAGCAGAAATCGCATGTGCACAGTGCAACAGAAATCGCATATGCGATTTTTGCACATATGCGATTGCATATGCCACATGTGCGAGAATATGCGATCGCAAATTTGCCGACGGTCAGAAATCTAACTGTTGAATTTTTATTTATTATTATTTATTTATTTATTTATTATTATTTTTTTAATCTTCATTTTTTTTTTCTCTATAAAAAGGCATTCAAAACACTCCTATTTGCACTCAAACTCTCTCTTTACTCTCTTACACTTTCAATTCTCTTATTCTCTCTTACATAATTCCAAAGCCTAAGCTCCATATTTCTTTCAAGTTTGAAGCTTTAATCAATGATTCAAGATTCAAGAATCAAGAAAGTAAAGAAAGCAAGATTCCAGAATACATCGAAATTGAATTCAAGTCAACTCAAGTCTCACATTACATTTTCTAATTCTACTTCTTTTCTATCTCTTTCTAGTTTCTTCTAAGTTCTAAATATCATAATCGTACACCCACCACTCTCTCTTTTTATCTCTCTCTTTCTTTACATTCAAGAGTCAAGTGACTCAAAACATTTCTTTTTTTTTAGTTTGTTACTTACAACTTACAGGTTACAAGTTACAAGAGTACAAGTCTACAACATTCTCAAGACTCAAGACTCAAATCAAGACAAGAGTGAAGACAAGAAGTCAAGTGAAGAATATATTTTCGATTTTCGAATTTTAGATTGTGTAATTTGTGTTTTTGTAATTGTGTTGTGTAACTCTCTCTCTCTCTCCCCTTCTTATACTACAAGTGTAAGTGTGAACTCTCTTTCTCTCTCCTTTTCTTTTCCCCCTCCCGTTCTACTATTAAGTGTTGAAGTGTAACTCTCTCTCTTTCTCTCTCTCTCTCCTTTTCTTTTCCCTCTCCCTTTCTACTACCTAGTGTAAGTGTAAGTAAGTGTAACTCTCTCTCTCTCTCTCTCTCTCTTTAGTCTCTTGACTCTTTAGTCTTTAGTCTTTTGGTTTTTACTAGTTTACAACTTACAAGTTATAATAAGAATAATCAATATACACACCAACACCATGTTTTCTTCCCAATCTTCTTCTTAGAAACCCGGGTTGGAAGTATGGGCACTATCATAGTGTTATGGATAAGACTTACATAGTATGTGACTTATGTGGGTTCCGTTGGCATTGCGTGGCACAAGCAATATCTTGCACATTTATTGTGGTCAAATGCAAAAACATGCGACAAAATTACTCTAGAAATCCAAAGGGAGATCTTGGAGTATATGGATAAACAATCAATAAAGAGATGCGATAGTGCCCTACGTCACGAGGAATGTATGGAACAAAACGCATATGAAGATATAAATGTAGTTGATGTAGATGAAGCTGGTCCCACCCCCCTACTTCGACAGGTTGGTCTAGACCATAACCAACAACCTCGAAAAGAGCCTGAGGGCATGGGCCCATGGATAGATGGTGTAGACCACACCCCGAGAATGTGGTAGACCAAAGGGGTTGGGGCAAAGGGCTGACTCAAACAACTTTAAAAAACCGGTATAAATAAAAAGATAGGAAAATCACTATTTAATACATTGCTAAGTGGTTTTACCAAACCAACATTGCTTTCAATGCAGTTAAATCGAGAAGCTTCAAAGTTATGGTTGAGGGTATATGTTAATTTGGACCTGGGCTTAAACCTCCTCCATATCATGAAATGAGGGAGACATGCCTCAAAACTTAAGTTGATTATACACAATCCTTTATAGCTGAATATAAGGAATCGTGGAAAACGTATGGTTGTTCCCTTATGGCCGATGGATGGACTTATAGATCCGGTCGGACTCTCATTAACTTTCTAGTAAATTGTCCAGCTGGGACAATATTTTTGAAGTCTGTGGATGCCTTGGCTCATTCACATACTTGAGAATACTTGTTTAGCTTACTAGATAATGAAGTCCGGTCGTCTCCTTTTGGAGAAGAGGCGTCATTTATTTTGGACCCCTTGTGCGGCCCATTGTGTTGATCTGATATCAGAAGATATAGGTTGGCTATTTTTAAATGTGATTGCAATGGCTAGAAGAATCACGGTTTTTATGTACAAACACGCCCTTTTTTCAATCGAATGAGAAAATATATTAGGAGTAACTTGCTACGTTCATAACTCACCCGTTTCGCTACAATCTTTTTAATACTGCAAAAATTACATGCAAAAAAATTAGAACTTAGAAGCTTCGTAGTGTCGGCCGATTTTACAAGTGAGCCTTGGTTAAAGAAGGCTGAAGGGAAACAGGTTCAACAAACAATCCTTTTCGCAAGGTTTTTGGACACAAGTGGTAAATGCGCTAAAAGCATCCGAGCCCTTAGTCACTGTGTTGTGATTGGTGGACGGAGATGAGAAGTCTGTAATAGGTTACATGCGATGGAGAGGGTGAAAAATAAGATCATGAATCATTTTAACTATAAAGAGCGTAATTACAAGCCAATTATAGATATTATATATAGAAGATGGGGCAACCAAATGTCATTTCCATTGTATTCAGCTGCATAGATCCTTAACCCAACTTGTTTATTTGCTTCTCCTGATCCAGCAGAAGCACTTACTATGCATATGGTTGGATTTATTGATGTGTTGGAAAGAATGATTCCAGATAGAGAAAAACAAAACAAGATCTCTGCTTTAATAGACTTTTATATAAAGAGTGAGGGTATATTATCAAGGGATATCATCATTAGGCTTCGGAAGTAAGTACTATGAATGTCTCGGCTAAATTACAAATAGTTTTTTTACAATGTAATTTATAAAGTCTAACCTACTTAAATTTTTTTCCCAGCTGACTGGTGGGCTGCCTATGGAGTGGACCCGAACAGGAAGGATTTAGCTCTAAAGAAGCTGGCTATGAGGATTCTTGGACTCATGTTTCTGCCAGCGGTTACGAGCGTAACTGTAGCATGTTCGAGGCGGTAAGTTTAGTAATTGTAAACTTCAATTTATAAGTGTAAGCTAAATTAATTAATTAAATAGCTAATGCCAAATGCACTTTCTTTCATGCAGATTCACACCAAGAAAATAAATCGCCTTGAGCAAAAGAAGCTCAACGACTTAGTCTTCGTCCAATTCAATAAAAAATTGCGAGAATGATTACAGACTAGGAAAGAAAAGCCTAGTTTCTTTGACCTTATCTGCTTAGATGAGCTGGATGCAGATAACGAGTGGCTCGTAGAGACAGAGGACCCGGTATTTGCTGGAGAGGACCTGACATGGGCACAAGTTGATGCCATATACGGATTGACACCTGGAGAATGTACCACTCGAAGGCGAAGGATAGAGGGGAGCCGGGGGGCTAGTAGTAGCAGTCAAATCGTTGAATAGATTGAGGAGATAGAAGGAGGAGATGATAATGAGTAAGCTAAAGATCCACCAATGGATGTTGATAAAGTATTAGTACATACAGATGATGAAGAAACAGAAGAAGAAGTGTATGTGGAAGAAGGAGATGACTCAAATGATGATGGTGATGATAACGATGGTGGTAGTGATCAAATGCTACAATGGCAAATAGATCAATGTATAAAGTATCATGGCCATTTACCATTTACTATTATTTTGTTATAAATTATAATAGATCAATAATAAATAAATAGCTTATTCATTTTGTTTACTAAGTGTGTTGATGTTGATTGTTGGCTGTACTGTTGATTGATATTTGTTGATTACTTTATCAAATGTTGATGACTTAATATTTAATTCATTATTTAATTGGCTTTATTTTACTCAAATGTATTGTAAGGGCATATAAAATTATTTATCTATTAACTAGCTCCCCCTACTTTCTTATATTATTTTTTTCATTATTTTTTTCTTATTTTACCCATACTTTTCTGATTTTTTTATAAAGATTTTTGAAAAAAAAATTAAAATATATATACATATGCGACTGCATATGCGATTGTGTGATAGCATATGCGCACAAACATATGTGATCGCACACGATCGCATATGCGATATGACAACATTGCTAATATCCTCACTTCCTTATTGGCCATACATTTTCTTAGCTAGATATGGCCTATGGAAGAGTTTACTTGATTTTCTAAGTCTAAATACAGTTTTTATAAGAGAATTAATTAAATCTCGAAACTTGTAAATAGTTTAATGAAATAATTTTCTAACTTATTCTAAATCTAATCAATAAAATAGAAATTAAGTACTAAACCATATGATTATGAAGCTCCAAAACCTACCCAAAATAAGAAAATATAAACATACAATCACTAATTTGAAAAAAAAAAAGGACTCAATCCATAATGACAATATGACATTCAAGCACATCATGTGATCTTATATAATACCACATTCTTATTCAATCATCAAACAAGAAAAAAAGAAATATCTACTTTTCGTAATTTTTAAAAATAGGCCCAATTTTTTTTTTTAAAAAAAAACGAAATCAATTACATAATCTGTAAAAAGAACATTTATATATTTTACTATCATTAACACATCATAGTCAACCATTAAAACAGAAAAGAGATTGAAAAAATTTGATTTTTCGTAATTTTTAAAAATAGGTCGAAAATAGTCTGAAAAATACAAAAAAATAAAAATAAAAATAGAAAATCAATTGCATAATTTTTAAAAAGAACATTTATATGTTCTACTATCATTAACATATCATATTCAACCATTAAAATAGAAAAAGATTGATTTTTTTTTTAAAATTTTTTTCTAAAGTTTTAAAAATAGGCCAAAAATAGTCCGAAAATAAAAAAAATACCAAATCATCTGCATAACTTGTGAAAAGAACATTTGTATATTCTACTATCATTAACACATCATATTCAACCATTAAAATAGAAAAAGATTGGAAAAAATATGATTTTTCCTAATTTTTAAAAATAGCCCGATAATAGTCTGTAAATACAAAAAAAAAAAATACCAAATCATTTGCATGATCTGTAAAAATAACATTTATAAGTTCCACTATCATTAACACATCATATTTAACCATTATAACAGAAAAAGATTGAAAAAAAAATGATTTTTCCTAATTTTTAAAAATAGGCCAAAATAGTCCGTAAATACCAAAAAATGCCAAATCAATTGCATAATCTGTAAAAAGAACATTTATATGTTCTACTATAATTAACACAATATTCAACCATTAAAATAGAAAAATATTGAAAAAATGATTTTTTTCTAATTTTTAAAAATTGATCGAAAATAGTCCAAAAAAATACAAAAAAAAAGAAAGAAAAAGAAAATTAATTGTATAATATATAAAATGCACATTCATATGTTCTAATTTGAATAACACTTCATATTCAACCATAATAACATATATTAAAAGAAAGAAAGTACATACCAAAATTTGAAGATTTTTCGAAAAATGGCCCACGGAGCTTCTATTCAACAAAATCCTTGAAATAACTTATTTTGATTCTCAAATTCAAGTTAAGAGTGGTATGAATTTGCAGTAAAATAGTTTAGGAAAGAATTTGGAAGAGAAAATTGAGAAAAATTGTAATTTAAAAAGACAAGAAAAAACCGTTTATGACTGTTACACCCTGACCGTTACTGGGTAGTAAAGGCCGTTACGGGGCAGTAACGGCCGTTACAGTGCATAATGGCTGTTATGATCCTCATAATGGTTGATCCGAGTAAAAAACCGAGAGCTCACTGTTTTGACCCCCGTATAGTGTAATGGACTCGACGGTTACTGTTACATATCGGCCGATATGTAACTGATTTGGTACACCTTATAGCCAACTCCCCTTCCCACTGAAAAAAATGTATAATAAGTGCTATGGAGTAGTGTTGGGTTAGGTTCTCAGCATCCTCGGTTTGGTTTAAGGATGGAAAACTCCAACAGGATTTGAAATTAAGTTGGGTTTAGGTTGTGATGCAGGACATGAAATTCAGATATGATATGCAAGATTTCAGATTTAAGATCACATAGTTCATAAACAATTACACAAATTCCACATCCCACACAAAAGTCCAAATATTCTATTAAGGGAAATCTATGTGGGTCCAGGCCTACACACGTTAGGGCTGGATTAATAAAAATTATGAACCAAATAATACTCAAAGGGAAATAGAAATCATCCACACATGACAATCAATCCCTAATCCAAGGAATTCACCAATTTCAAATCAAGGAACTCTAGGGTGAGAAAAGAGATAGAAATTGGGGATTTAGGTCAATCTAGGATTAGAGTTTATAAAATTAGGGATGAAAATAGAAAAACAAGAGAAAAATCTGACCCAGAAATAGCTCCCGCGTGCAGACGATGCCCTAGGGTTGACACCCGTGCGCAGATGGGCTGACCACATGTGCGATGAGGGCCCGCCTTCCCAAATCGGCTTCTCGGCCGTGGTCGGCCAGGCAGGGGTTGCGAAACCTCTAAATTTCACGTCGATTCAGGCTGTGGTCTGGGCGTGGTGCTCCATCGAAGTTTCAGCCCTCTTGCAAGGCCAAATTCTGAAAACTGGCTGTGGATGGATGAACAGTTGCAAAACAAACGGATTGGGTGGGAAGATGGTTGTGGGAAGGATGAAATAAGATGGAGGGGTGGATGGGGATAAACGTGGCTTCGCACCACGGTAGTTAACCCTTCAAAAAGGGAAGGCTTCGCACCCACTTTAATTTTTCCACAACTCAGAAACTTAGAGAGCAGAAAAACCACGTTAGGAATTTTTATTTAACTTCAATGAATTAAAAGAACTACAAGGGGTGCCTATTTGTAGGGAAAATCCTATACCCCTAAACTCGCGCCATGTGCGCAACCTATTACTTGGCGATGAAGTAAACTAAAATAAAAACCAAACAAAGAAATTTAAAGCGTTCATGATGTTTTAAATAATAACAACAAGCAAAACCTAAAATATGAAATCAATCCGACTAGTGGGCCACGATCATGAGATCCCATGATGGGCTTTTCTTGGTTATCGGGCCCACTCTTTTGAACTAAAACTCCGTCTTCTAAGTAGGAGCCCCTCTCTGGATGTCGTCATTGATCCAGATCGACGGTGGGGCCCTCATTCTTTTGGCGAACAAGCGTAGGGGGGACGACGTGAGTGTGCTTGTGCGCGTAATGTCCCCATCAATTCTCCCCGGCTTCGAAGATTTCGCCACTGGCGAAATAAAACTCCTGAACCTCTCTAAGATGTCGGGATCAAGTCTCTAAAGCTCCTCTTCAGTGAGCCACGTGCTGTCTGAAACTGTGCGTGCCTTCCATTTAACTAGGTACTTCTAAAACCCGCCGTCTGATGTTGAAACTATTTGATGGTCTAGGATATCCTCTATTTCTTTTTTGGGTGTGTGAAGGTTAAGTATGGGAGGTAGAGGCTGAGAAAATGAGTCGGGATGGGTAGGTATGGGACGTAGAGGCTGGGAAAAAAGGTCGGGAAGAGTAGATATGGGAGGTAGAGGCTGGAAAAATAGATCGGGACGGGTAGGTATGGGATATAGAGGCTGAGAAAATGTGTCGGGACGGGTAGTTATGAGATGTAGAGGCTGGGAAAATGGGTCGGGATGGGTAGGTATGGGAGGTAGAGGCTGAGAAATTGGGTTGGGACGGGTAGGTATGGGACGTAGAGGCTGAAAAAATGGGTTAGGATGGGTAGGAATGGGACGTAGAGGCTGGGAAAATGGGTTGGGAGGGGGCCATGGATCAAGAGAAAGGTCTGAGGAGTCGGGATAATTAGGCGAAAGGATAGACAATGCATCAATGACCCCTTGAAATGCAACTAGATCCTCCACATTGAATGTGTAACTAATTCCCATGGAGGGTGGAAGATTTGCTACATACGCATTGAGACCGTTTTGTTTTATATTTTTGAATGGTCCAGCGCTATACACGTAATTTTCGAACGACTCCATGAGGGTACCGCTCTGGCCTGATGCGGATCATGACAGTCCCTTACATTGAATTCCTTGAAACATTTATGTTGGTCTGCAGAAAGTGACTAATGTTCATTACTAGTCATGATCTTCTGCCTGATTTCTTGATGCCATGAATGAATGTAATGCGCAAAAGACTCTGCAGGCTCTGACGGCCTATGGGACAATGACATAGGGACAAGATCAATAGGTTTCTCAGGTTTATAACCAGTAACGACTTCATAAGGATTGAGACCTGTGGACCTATCGACAGAACTATTAAACGCAAACTCGGCTATAGATATTACGGTGTCCCATGTTCTGGTGTGCTCTATATCCCTCATAGGAGGAGACTCATCCAGTAGATTATCAGGAACGACATCATGAAACTCATCCACTACCGGAATGACCTCAATGGGTAACTCTATACTAGCCTCTGGTGCACTCTCTTTAGCCACGAGGCTGCACATGTTGTACCCCTCAAAATAATGGTCTCGATGTCTCTCATGGGGTGGGGGTACGGGTGCATGCCCATGACTGATTCCTTGGCCACCTCCATTCATTGGTCTATCCTCCTGGCCACTTGCCTGAGATTGGCCATCTTTCCTAATGGTGGGGTTTGTCTCGAGGGAGGCCTCTATTTGGTCAAGGCGTTGATCTATGCTTCGTTCCAAGCACTTACCCCAAGACTCGATCTACTGGGACAGCTTGTTTAGTGACTCTAGCAGTTGTTACATGTTTAGTGTAGGGTGCTAACCAAAACCATGACCCGTACGTGTGGGCGTACAACTTGCTAATTCCACCTAAAGACTTTCTACGACGACTATGTGAGACTAAATGATCCTATGAGACTATATGAGGGGACTATGCAATGTTACTCCAACAATATAGTTAATAAAATAAGGGACTATGGAATCCTAAAAGCTACATGTGATGGACTGGATGCATGATGAACTTAAACAAACTAACCCTAAACAAATAATGTATTCCCCTATAAGAACCCTAAGCTCTGATACCAAATTTGATGCAGGACAAGAAATTCAGATATGATGTGCAAGATTTCAGATTTAAGATCACAAAGTTCATAAAAAATTACCCAAATTCCACATCCCACACAAGTCCAAATATTCTATTTAGGGGAATCTATGTGGGTCCAGGCCTACACACGTTAGGGCTAGATCAATAAAAATTATGAACCAAACAATATTCAAAGGGAAATAGAAATCATCCACACATGCATGACAATCAATCCCTAATACAAGGAATTCACCAATTTCAAATCAAAGAACCCTAGGGTGAGAAAAAAGATAGAAATTGGGGATTTAGGTCAATTTAGGGTTAGAGTTTATAAAATTAGGGATGAAAATAGGAAAACAAGAGAAAAACCTGACCCAGAAATAGCTCCCGCGTGCAGACGATGCCCTGGGGTTGACGCCCGTGCGCAGATGGGCTGGCCACACGTGCGATGAGGGCCCGCCTTCCCAAATCGGCATCTTGGCCCTGGTCGGCCAAGCAGAGGCTGCAAAACCTCCAAATTTCACGTCGATCTGCGCTGTGGTCTGGGCGTGGTGCTTCGTCGAAGTTTCAGCTCTCCGCTAGGGCCAGATTCTGAAAACTGGCTGTGGAGGGATTAACAACTGCAAAACAAACGGATTAGGCGCAAAGATGGTTGTGGGAAGGATGAAATAAGATGGAGGGACGGATGAGGATAAACATGGCTTTGCACCGCGGTAATTAACCCTTCGAAAAGGGAGAGCTTCGCACCCACTTTAATCTCAGCCTTTCGAAAAGGGAGGGCTTGTACCCACTTTAATTTTTCCACAACTCAAACTCAGAGAGCAGAAAAACCTCGCATGAATTTTTATTCAACTTCAATGAATCAAAAGAACTACAAGGGGTGCCAATTTATAGGGAAAACCTTATACCCCTAAACTCGCACCATGTGCGCAACCTATTACTTGGCGATGAAGTAAACTAAAATAAAAATCAAACAAAGAAATTTAAAGCGTTCATGATGTTCTAAATAATAACACTAAGCAAAACTTAAAATATGAAATCAATCCGACTAGTGGGCCACGATCATGAGATCCCATGATGGGCTTTTCTTGGCTATCGGGCCCACTCTCTTGAACCAAAATTCCATCTTCTAACTAGGAGGCCCTTCCTGGACGTCGTCATCGATCCAGATCAACGGTGGGGCCCTTCTTCTGGCGAACGTGCAGGTGGCGTGAGTGCGCTTGTGCGCGTGATGTCCCCAATAGGTTGAGCAAATTTGGATTGAGTTAGTGACACAGGCTAATCTGGGCCCATGAGCCATGGTCTAGGCCCATTAAACGCAATTCCAACAATTGGCCCATCAATAAGGAGGCCTAACCCTCTTATTTAGGTAGGTAGCCTATTTAGGTAGTAAGTTAGCAAAATCAATAAACTAGCAATGAATAATCCACTAGTCAAATCTTTTTTTATTTATTTTCCATATTTATAATAAGTCATTGGTTGTCATTGACAATATAAGTTTTCCTTTTATATATGTTTCAACGCTTGTATAAGGGCCTAGGATGAGTAGTATGAAGGCACCTTTGAATTGAATAAAAATTTCTAGCTCACTTCTTTTTATTTTGTGTGGTTATCGTGCTTTGATTGAAGTTGCCTATGCTTGGGTGGATCCTTCCCATTAGCCGGTTGCGCCAGTTTGATATCAGAGTAGGTTCCAACGACTGTATTGAAGTTATGGATCAACAACAATCTCAATATTATTGTTTCTAGGTTCTTTAGTCATAAAATCCCGCCTCTTTTCCTTTATTTTCTTCATTACATCCATCCCTCCTACCTCCATTCACCTTTTTCCCTTTCTTTTATAAAGCCCAAGTCCAATTGATAAGTGGAGAAATGTAATCTTATTGAATGAGCTTCTTGCCTTAAATCCCTTGAGGAATGTAATTTTTCTTTTTTCCTTTGGTTCTAGTTTTTACACCATCTCGGTGCTTATTTAATAAAACTCCATTACCTTTCAAAAAATGAACGGTCGAATTCAACAAACAAGCGCCCACTAATTAGAGGTTAGGATCGTTAAATCAATCTGAATTTTGTAGTATGACCTACCTACTGTGGCTCCCACAATTTGGATTGTTTGAATTGAGCTACTGTATTGCATGTACGAGTTCCGAATGCCTGCATATCATCTATCACACCTAGCCACAATATCAATGACTCTCCATTCATATAGTAGGACTATACTATGGGGAAGTCATAAGGATTCTAATAAGATTAGTTAAAGCATATCTTACAAATCTATGGTACCAATATTAGTTTCTCGTCATGTTCAGAATCTTTGTATCAGAGCCCTGAACTTCCTAGACAACATGTCATGGAACATTATATGTATTTGAACTTATTGGCTTTGTGTTATTTCTTGCTCTTAATGATGCTATTAGGAGGCCATGAGTCCATGTTAATACAATATTCTTGCCTTCTGAATTATAGCAATCCTCAATCAATTATTTGAATAATGGACCTAACTCCACCTTGTTGTACCAAACTGTTTTAGGTGGATGATTATTTAAAGAACCTTCCAATCAAGGCACTTCCTGGCGTCGGGCATGCATTGGCAGAGAAATTAAAAAATTGGCATATTCAAACTTGTGGTGAACTGTGTATGGTTTCGAAGGTTGATCTTCTTTCTACATATGAAACATCAAGGTTCAATCTAGTAGAATCTTTGCTTTAGCGTTTGGAGAACTGATATTTGCTATATAGCTATTAAATTGTCACAGGGTCAATATTGTGGTGCCAGTTCTTTTGTAAAAATGTGTTGACACTTTCATCAACAGGATGGTTTGGTTATTTGGTTGTTTTTTGATGCAACTTCTGTATTCCTATTATCCTCTTTTTAAGAAGATGATTAGTTGAAGTGAACTTTAACCATAGCCATTTCGTATGTCATTCATGTTTTTTTTTTTTTCCCCTGTTGGAACGAAGTGTTTATTGTACGACATTGAAATTAAACATGATATGCAAAAATTCAGGCTTAAGATCATACTAAATTAGAAACAATCACAAAAACTCCACTTCCCACATAAAGTCAAGCATTCAACATAAGGGATCTATAAGAGTCCGGGCCTACAGATGCTAGGATTGGATTGATTAAAAATTATAGACCAAACAATGATCAAAGGGTAATAGATTCATCCACACATACGTAGGAATATTCCCCAATCCATGGGATTCACGGATTTCAATTCGGGAAACCATAGGGTTTTTAAAACAAGCATGGAAATAGGGATTTAGGACAATCTAGGGTTAGGGTTAGGGAAATCTGGTGAGGGAGGAGTGGAGAGAAAAGAGAGAACCTGGAACCGATTATGCACGTGTGGACAGCAAACCCGCCTGACGCATGTGCGCTAGTGGTGTCCTGCACATGTGTGGGGTCCACTAATTAGAAAAAGGCTAGCTTGGCCCTGGTTGGCTAGGGGTGGACCATAAAACCCCTAAGTTTCGCGACGATCTGACGATCGGTCTGTGCGCGGTGCTCCGCCGAAGTTTTAACTCCCCTGTGGGCTTGATTCTGCGAGTCTGCTGAAGAAAATGGATCAGCTGCTAAAAGAGGGTGGGTTTGAAGCGTGAAGGCTGTATGAGATGATGATTATGGAAGATAGGGGGTGGGGCGATGGGAGATGGGTGTGGCTTTGCACAACGGTAGCTAGCCCTTTGAAGAAGGGAGGGTTTCGCACCCCATTAAGATTTCACAACTCCGAGAATTTAGAGAAGCAAAACGAGGGATTTTTTTATTCAATCATCAATGAGAAAAACAACCTACCAGGGGTGCTTATTTATAATGAAACCCTATACCCCGAAACTCACGCCATGTGCGCACCCTATACTTAGAGATGAAGTAACCACAATTAGCAACTAATCAAAGCAATCTAATCCATGATGTTCCTAATAACAAAAATAACCAAAACTCAATGTACTAGATCATTTAGAATAGTGGGCCACGGTCATGAGAACCTATTGTGGGATTCATATGACGATCGGGTCCACTCCAAGGGACCAAAACGCAGTCCTCTAGCTAGGAGGACCTCCCTAGACGTCGTCATCGATCCAAATCGACGGTGGGGTCCTCCTTGCGTACGTGCATAGGGGAGGCATGCGTGTGCGTGTGATGTCCCCATCAACTCTCCCTGACTGCGAAGATTTCGCCATTAGTGAAACAAAACTCCTGAACCGCTCCAAGATGTCAGGATCAAGTCTCTGAAGCTCCTCCTCAGTGAGCCGCGTGTTGTCTAAAGCTGGGCGTGACTTCCACTTGACCAAGAACTTTTGAAATCTGCCATCCGATATCGATACTATCTGATGGTCCAGGATATCCTCTATCTCTTCTCTGGGTATAGGAATGGTAGGTATGGGAGGTAGAGGCTGGAAGAACGGTCGGGAATAGAGCTGTACATGAGCAGAGTTAGCTCGGTAACTCGCTCGACTCGGCTCGAAAAAGCTCGACTCGACTCGACTCGGATCGAAACTCTGTACAAACTGAATCGCGCCATTTTTTGGGAGCTCGGAACGTTTCGAGTCGAGTCCGTGCTAGACCTAGCTCGACTCGGTATTGAGCTCGACTCGGCTCGGATCGAGTTTTAAGTGAATATTTAAGGGTTAAAAAAAAAAACCCTCATTCGCCCGACCCTACCCATTGTGCCCAACCCAGCATCCCTAACCCATTTCTCCTAAATCACCCGACCCTAACCCATTTCTCTTCCTTTCGCCCAAATCGGCCATCCGTTCGCCCTATACTCTCGCCGTTCTCCATCGCCCGACGAAGTTCCTTCTTCCAGCGTTTGTCTGGATGATCTCCTTTCCCAAAGTGAGTCCTCTCCTCTACTCTCTCCATTTTTTTCGGCGAGTAGCGTCTGTCTGAGTAACGAAACACATCCGAACTCGAGTCGAAAATTCAGCTCGAACTGGACAGAGCTGGTGGCCGAGCCGAGCACAAGCTGCTGTTCCAAGCTCGAAGGCCGAGCCGAGCCGCTGTGCTGAGACTCAAGCTATCCGAGTCGAGCACGAGCTGGGCAAAGCTCGGCTTGGCTTGGCTCGGCTCGGCTCGGCTCGTGTACACCTCCAATCGAGAAGAGGCCATGGATCAACAGAAAGGTCTAGGGAATCAGGATGGTGGGGCGAAAGGCTAGACAATGTATTAGGGTTTCCCCAAAAAGCAACTAGATCATCCACATTGAATGTGGAACTAATGCCCATGGAAGGTGGAAGATCTACCACATACGCATTGAGACCGTTTCGTTTTATAATTTTGAATGGTCTAGCACTACGCGCGTGTAATTTACGAACGACTCCCTGAGGGTACCGCTCTGGCCTGATGCGGACCATCACAGAGTCCCCAACATTGAATTCTTTGAAACATTTATGCTGGTTTGCAGAAAGTTTGTAATGTTCATTACTAGTAGTGATCTTTCGCCTGATTTCTTGATGCAATGAATGAGTGTGATGCGTAAAAGACTCTAGTGGCCTCTAGGACAGTGACATAGGGACTAGGTCGATAGGTTTCTTAGGTTTATAACCAGTAACGGCTTCAAAAGGACTTGAGCCTGTGGACCTGTTGACAGAATGATTAAAAGCAAACTCAGTTATAGGTAGTACGGCATATCATGTCCTGGTGTGTTCCTCCACTAAAAATCTGAGTAAATTCCCTAGGCTTCTATTGACCACCTCAGTCTGACCATCGGTCAGAGGATGGTAGGCAGAAGAAAATTGGAGCCTAGTATTCATCATGTGCCATAGTGTCTTCCAAAACTAACTCATGAATCGCATGTCACGGTCAGACACTGTGGTTTTGGGTAACCTATACAGTTTGATGACCTCACTAAAGAATAATTTGGCAACATGAGATGCATCAGAGGTCTTCGAACAAAGAATGAAGTGGGCCATTTTAGAAAAACGGTTCACGACAACAAATATGGAATTGTGCTTCCGAATAGTCTTTGGGAGCCAAAGCACGAAGTGTACACTGATGTCCTGCCAAGGGGCGAATGGTACTGGAAAAGGTGTGTATAGCCTTGTGTTCTGCTTTTTCTGCTTTGCCAGTTGACAAGTACGACACTGCCATATAATTTTGGCCATATCTCACTTGAGGCTTGGCCAATAGAACCTATTCTCTGCTAGGGCAATGGTCTTGTCTCAACCAAAATGACCCGCGACCCCTCCTGAATGTAACTCTCAGACAAGAAAATCACGGAGGGAAGTGTGAGGTATGCACAAGCGGTCACTCCTGAACAAATATTCGTCTAAAATCAATTACTCATTACTAGCTCCTGACAGACTTTCTAACAACAATGCGTACACAGCTCCAAAATCTGGACACTCAGAATAATCTTTTTTGTTGCGCTCGAGGCCCGTGACTTCGACACCCATGGAATTGAATTACGCGACTTGACGACTCAACGCATCGGCAGGCTTATTCTCTACATCGGCCTTGTGCTTAAGCACAAAAATGTACTCTTGAAGTAATTGTACCCACTTGGCGTGCCTAGGGTTTAATTTCTCTTGAGAGTTCAGATATTTCAAGGCCTCGTGATCTGAGGATAAGACGAATTCTTGGGGCAATAGGTAATGACGCTAGTGGCATAGTGATTGCATTACTGCATAAAATTCTTTGTTATAGGTGGAATATTTTTGTTTTGCCTCATTCAGTTTGTCACTAAAAAAAGCAACAGGGTGCCCTTCCTGACTAAGTACTCCTATGCCGACTCCTGACGCGTCACATGCGACTTCAAAAGCTTTTGAAAAATCCGGAAGTCGCATGACTGGAGCTTCTGTCATCTTGACCTTTATCTCCTTAAAGACCTTTGAGGCTGCCTTTGTCCATTGAAACTCTCCCTTTTTTATGCAATCCGTGATGGGAGCCATAATGGAATTGAAACCTCGAATGAACTGCCTATAGAAGGTGGCTAAGCCGTGAAAGCTGCGCACCTCATAAATATTGCGGGGTTCAGGCCAATTGACAATGGCCTTAACCTTCTCGAGGTCCGCCGATATGCCTTCAGTTGACATAACAAAACCTAAGAAGATAACACTACCAGACAAAAACGTACACTTTTTTAGGTTGGCATACAATTTCTCGGCTTTAAGGATCCCATAAACCTGCCTCAAATGGTTGAGGTGTTGTTCCTTAGTCATGCTATAAATCAAGATATTATCAAAGTATACGACTAAGAACTTCCCCATGAAGGGCCTCAACACTTGGGTCATCACATGCATGGAAGTGCTTGGGGCGTTAGTCAGCCCAAAAGACATAATTAGCTACTCGTATAGCCCATCATTCGTCTTGAAGGCCGTCTTCCACTCATCACCAAGGCGTACATGGATTTGGTGATAACTACTTTTGAGGCCAATTTTCGAGAAGATAGTAGCATTGACCATCATATCCAACATGTCATCAAGACACGGTATGGGAAACCAATACTTGAATGTGATTTTGTTGATGGCCCTACTATCAACACACATCTTCCATGTGCCATCCTTCTTAGGTGTAAGAAGGGCGGGCGCGGCACACGGGCTCATGCTCTTTCGAATGAAACCCTTTTCTAGGAGCTCATCAATCAGCCTCTTCAACTCCGCATGCTCCTTTGGGTTCATTCTATAATGAGGGAGGTTTGGTAGAGTCGCCCCAAGGACTAAATCAATGGCGCGTTGTATTTCCCTCATAGGGGGAAGCTCATCTGGTAGATCTGCAGGAAAACCATCACGAAACTCATCCACTACCGGAATAGCTTCAGTGGGTAACTCTATATTAGCCTCTGGTGCACTCTCCCTAGCCACAAGAGCGTACACTATCGAGTTCGATTCAGTCTCTCGCTCAAAGTCCTTGGCATTTAGAATATAGAGAGGCTTAGACTTGGACTTCGATTCCTTCAATTCTTTTGAGCTGCTTACACTACTCTGTGTGGTGGATTCCTTTCCAATCGTGTTTTTGGGTGGAAGTGGATTTAGTTTGACTTTCTTGTCCTCAAACCAGGATGCACACACATTTGAGCGACCAAATATGGTAACATCCCTGTCCCTGTCATAAAGCCAGGGTCTTCCCAGAATGATATGGCCAACATCCATGGGAACAACATTGCACCAAAGCGTGTCTTTATATGATCCAAACTGAATAGGGACAAGACAATGGTGTGAGACTGGAATGGAAGTCTCATCAACCCAAGACACTCTATAGGGTTGAGGATGGGCTTCGAGCTTCAACTCCAAACAACTCATGGTACCAGTTGATGCCACATTGGCACAACTACCACTATCCACGATCATCCTACAACTCTTATCACCACACTTTGCATAGGTATAGAAGATCGTGTTGCGGCGCCAATCGTCGGTATTCTTAGCTGGGCAAAGGCGCAATGCATAACGGCCAGGGCTGTAGACTCTTGCGCTCCCTCTTCCTCATCACTAGGGGTTTCTACTGGCTCATACTCTTCTTCTTCACCATCACTTTCTAGGGGCGCTACTTCTACTTGCTCATCAATAAGGAGTACCTTGGTGCCCTCTTTCGTGCCACACTGGTAGGCAAAGTGACCAAACCCCTGACACCTAAAACACCTAGTTGCTCCACTTCTACATGAGCTAGACTCGACAACCTCTTTACCCTTATCATCCTTAGGCCTGGATTGAGAACTACTAAAAGGTTTGTTTTGGTACCTAGTGCTAGGCTTAGCCCCAAAAGGGTTGGCCTTAGTGCCAGGATTGCGAAACTTAAATTGCCTTCCCACAGATGCTTTGAGGTATTGCTCGACCTCCAACACTACTTGATACATCTATTCAAGAGAGTCTATGTCCTTGGCGAGCAACTCACTCCTAATGTGGAACGGAAGCCCGTCTTAAATTGAGCAAGGGTGAGTATGGGGTCCTCATCAACTTCACAACGGGTCAAGTACTCTTCGAACTTCTCTCAATATACCCTGTCGAAGAGACTGTCATTCCTCAACCAACCTCGAGTGGTAAGATAAAGGGAGTTATTTTTCCTTAAGTGTTTCTTTCATCTCTCCCCAATGGACTACTGGGAGTTCCCTCGCCCTTTCTTTCTTTCGCTCTACAGTGGCTCAAAACCTCTTTGCTTGGCCACAAGCTTCATCTTGGCGAATCAGACTCGACGAGCATCCGACATGTCATACCACTCAAAATAGTGGTCCATATCCGCCAATCAATCTAGAAAAGCTTTAGGGTCCAAGTAGCCATCAAATGTAGGGGCTTCCACTCTAACTCCCTTGAGGAGTCGCACATTTGAGTCATAATGATCATGATGCCCCTCGCGATGTGGATGCACGGGTACGTGCCGATGACCAATTCGTTGGCCACCTTCATTCCTTGGCCTATCCTCCTAACCACCTACCAGAGACTGGGCATCTTCCCTAATGGTGGGGTTTGCTCGGGCTGAGGTCTCTAATTGGGTAACACGCACAGTAAGCTGATCCAAGCGTTGGTCAATATGTTGTTCTAGGCGCTTACCCAAAGAATTAAACTGCTGGGTCAGTTTGTTCATTGACTCTTGCAATTGCTCCATGCTTAGTGTAGGGTGCAAGCCAAAACCACAACTCGTACGTGTGGGCATGCAACTACTAAACTCAAAATCCCTCTACAACTCTATGCGTTTAAATGAGACTAAATGATCCTATAGGACTCTATATGAGGGAAACTACACAATGCTACTAAAATTCCAACAACCTAACTGCCTAAATAGCCGGTTAACAGAAAATTCAGCCAAGAAATTTGGGGATTTTCTGACAGCAGAAAATTCAGCAGCCCCTCTTGTGAGTTATGGGTCCTAAACAACCCTATATGATGAGGCTTGATGCAAATTAGACATAAACAAACTAAACCCTAAACATGCAATGCATTCCCTCACAAGAACCTTAAGCTCTGATACCAAATTTGTTGCAGGACATGGAAATTAAACATGATATGCAAAAATTCAGGCTTAAGATCATACTAAATTAGAAACCCTCACAAAAACTCCACATCCCACATAAAGTCAAGCATTCAACATAGGGGATCTATAAGAGTCTAGGCCTACACATGCTAGGATTGGATTGATTAAAAATTATAGACTAAACAATGATAAAAGGGTAATAGATTCATCCACACATGCATAAGAATATTCCCCAATTCAAGGGATTCACGGATTTCAATTCGGGAAACCCTAGGGTTTTAAAAAAGAGCATGGAAATAGGGATTTAAGACAATCTTGAGTTAGGGAAATCAGGTGAGGGAGGAATGAAGGAGAGGAAAGAGAGAACCTAGAACCGATTCCGCATGTGTGGACAGCACGTGCGCTAGTGGTGTCCCACACGTGTGTGGGGCCCACTAATCAGAAAAAGGCCAGCTTGGCCCTGGTCGGCCAAGGGTGGACCACAAAACCCCCAAGTTTCGCGACGATCCGACGATCGATCTGTGCGTGGTGCTCCGCCGAAGTTTCAGCTCCCCTGCGGGCCTGATTCTGCGAGTCTGCTGAAGAAGATGGATCAACTGCCAAAAGAGGGTGGGTTTGAAGTGTGAAGGTTGTATGAGATGATGATTATGGAAGATAGGGGGTGGGGCGATGGGAGATGGGTGTGGCTTCACACCACGGTAGCTAGCCCTTCGAAGAAGGGAGGGTTTCACACCCAATTAAGATTTCACAACTTAGAGAATTTAAAGAATCAAAACGCGGGATTTTTTTATTCAATCATCAATGAGAAAAACAACCTACCAGGGGTGCTTATTTATAACAAAACCCTATACCCCAAAACTCGCGCCATGTGTGTAACCTATTACTTAGAGATAAAGTAACCACATTTAACAACTAATCAAAGCAATCTAACCCTCCATTATGTTCCTAATAACAAAAATAACCAAAACTCAAAGTACTAGATTGTTTAGAATAGTGGGCTGCGATCATGAGAACCCCATGGTGGGATTCATATGACGATTGGGTCCACTCCAAGGGACCAAAACGCAATCCTCTAGCTAGGAGGACTTCCCTGGACGTCGTCTTCGATCCAGATTGACGGTGGGGTGGTCCTCCTTGCATACGTGCGTAGGGGAGGCGTGCGTGTGCGCGTGATGTCCCCATCAGTGTTGGTACTTCTTTTCTATTAATTGGAATTTTTGTTCAAGTTCATTGATTGAAAAGAAATGAATATTAAGAAACCAATTTAATGCAATATGCTGAAATATGTATATGTATAGAAAAAACCTGAGTCCAACTTTTAATTTTTTGTTGTTATTAAAAAAAAAAAAAAATTTTGAGGGGTGAACTGCTGAGACATGGTAAAATTGCATAATGAGAGACCAACCGTAGAATCAAGGCTGATTCCTTTTATTTTATTTTATTTTATTTTCAAGTGATTCTTTTCAATTCTCAAAACTTAATTTGATGTGCTATGAAATCCAATTAGAAGACTTCAAAAAGGAGAGAAGGGAGAGACCAACTGTAGTATCAAGGCTGATCCTTTTTTATTTTCAAGTGATTCTTTTTGATTGTCAAAACTTAATCTGATATGCTATGAAACTCAATTAGATAATCGGAAGAAAAAATAGGACGAGTGTGTAGCTAAATTTAGGATGTTGAGATCGATGAGTGGCAAGACAAGGAAGGATAAAATTAGAAATGAAGGCATTTGAGGGGACTTGAAAGTAGCACCAATAGGTAAAAGATGAGGGAAAGTAGACTTAGATGGTACGACTGTGTGCAAAGGAGACCAAGAACTGCACTCGTTAGAAGTGAATTGGTTCAAGTTGAAGGCTTAAAAGAGCAAGGGGAAGGTAGAATTGGTTCTGTAATTTCCTGACTGTAGAATTATCTGGTTGAATTAGATTAAATACATGAGAGACCACAATGAATGTATTACTTTTTAGCTTTGGCAAAGCTAATACTTTTTTGTAAATATCCAATTAATCATTTTAGAATATCAATATTTCCTACAATGTTTTAAATAACTACGCTATGTAGCAAGTACCTTATGCTACGTAGCATAGCTTAGCCTTAATGCTATGTGGCTCATGAAAATAGCTTAAGTCGCATGTAGCTACATGATAATTTGTATACGCTACGTGCTAAATAGACTGTGCTATATGCTACGTAGCTCACATTACAAGTTATTTTTCACTACAACATTAAAATTAAATGATGTTTCTAATGATTTGTTATATTTTTCTATTTTCAATAAAATAATGTAAGTAACAATATTAAATCAGTTTTGTTGCTCTGTTTTTACCTTTATACTTAATCATTGCCCTTTCCTATTACTTTCTATGTTTGAGTGCACCAAATATCATAAATTTGTGTTAAATTTCATTATTAATCAGCCTAATTTGGTGCAGAGTATCATGAAATTGGTGCAACCAAGTGCAACCATGATTAAAAATCTAGAAGTGGCATGTAGCTTACACTACACGCTATGTAGCTTACTCCTCATGCTTCAGAGGGGTGAATGCTATGCTACAAGCTATTCACTATTTAAAACACTGATTTCCTATCATGCTTTTTGCAGGCAACACTTCTCTAGCTGTAACAAAAAATGGACAAACCAAAACATTTGAATAGAGCATACTTTTACGAGTCTTGACTATGGACCTGAAATAGCTTGATGAAGTTGGGTTTCTTTTTCTGAGTCTAAAAACCATTGCAATGCGTGGCATTCTTGCATGCATCTTTTTGCGAGTCTCTTGCATTATGTGTTTAGTTTTTTTTGGTATAAGCAGTGTTCGAAATATTGATATTGCGTTACGTATCACATTCTTGGGATACGGATACGTATCGGTTATCGCATGGGATATATTGGTTGTATCGTGTAATGTATCGCTGTTGTTGGAAACATGGGGAAACATTGGCAAATTGGTTGAATTTTTCGATGAAACTTTGGAGATTGTTAAAAAAAGACATCAATATACACTTATAAATCAAAACATTACAAAAAAAAGTACACATAATAGGTTTTCTTTGTATGGGGTCCTAATCTATGCGTTGTCTAATTAAATTGATGGAAGTATATTCAATGTCTATTCATATAATTTATAAATGTAAGAAGACGTGTGGAAACGCAAGCAATACATTCAACAGCAAAAGAAGAATCACTAGATTAGGTTACAAACATTTTTAATGTGATGTTTGAACACAGATTGCAAACGATTTGCGAGAAATTGGAAAATTTTGATTTTTTTTTTTTCTATTTTTCACAACTCAGCCCATCTCCTCCAAATCTCGAAATCGAAGCTCCCAATCCATGATTTTTCATGCTGTATATGAAAAATCATGAATTTGTAACAATTTGACACTAATTTAACATGAATTACATAAAATAAGAGCATCGAAATTCGAAATTGCTCACTAGATCAAATATTGGGATATATCGCACTACTTGTGCGTTTCGTATTGCACTGGTGGGATACACGATATATCGTGGGATATATCGGCCGATATCGTCGATATTTAAAACAATGGGTATAAGCAAAGAGTGCTAGGTGCTGGAACTTGTAGGTTATGATCTTCTTTATCCCATGTCTTAGCAAAGTATTTATGCTTTCGAAATATTCTTAGTTGCTTAATGTATGTTTTTCCAGGAAACCCTTCAAAAGGACTTTGGTATAAAGACTGGTGATATGTTGTGGAATTATAGTAGAGGAGTTGATAACCGGCTGGTTGAAATGGTTCAGGTTTGACGAAATATGTTCATTTTTAAATATCTGTGTTTCATATTTTTAAGGCCCCAAGAACCATATTTCCATGTGGTTAATGCTTATGAAAGTGGCTTTTGCAGTTCCTTTTGATGATGACTATATTCTTGTGAATGTTCTTCCTTATGTACTTGATGTGCATTTTAGCTTTTATTTACTGGTGAACCTGTTAGCAAATTTTGGTTGCAAAGATCAGTAATTGTTAATAAGAACTTGGTGCCTGGTGGCACAAGGGTAGTTTGAGTCTTAGTTGCACAAAGCAAGAGCAGAATTACATGAAATAACTAATATTAAATCCCTGAAAAATGCATTTTTATTTAACAACAAAGGCATAAAATACTTCTAATGGTTGCTTATGTAGAAGCTTATGGTATCAAGTTTGGCTGTAACAATGATGTAATCAATGTAGAGTTAAATAGTAACCTGCTGGAGGAGAAAATGAAGAACAGAAGTCAGAAGCACCATGGTGGTTTGGAACGTTGCTTTTCAATTCAATGTTATGAACACATTGTTCTAGATTTTTATGGGCTTTTGGTCGGCAATGTGGGTTTGGAATGTTCAAGTCGAAAAGAAAAAGGGTGGGTTTGGAACCTTGTTTTCAGATGCAATCCTGGAGGCAAGGAACCATTCTGCATGCTTCAAACGGGGCTCTAGAGTTCGGAACCGGGGTGGTAAATTCTCTTCAAAATCCTTCTCTTATCTAACTTCTTCCGAAAGGAAGGTTTTCTCCATGGTTGAATCTGCCAAGGAATTGTCCCCCAAGAACAGAGGTTTTTTCTTGGACAGCCATGACAAAGAAAATCCTTACACTTGACAATCTTTGAAAGCAAAAATAATCATGTTGAATGTTTCTTGCGTTGGTAAATGGAAGAGATGATTGACTTCCTCTTTCCCTTTGTATGTACGCTATAGAAAATTTGAATAATTTCTTTATACTTTTCTTTTGCATCGTTGCACTGGTATAATGAGGTATGTGAATAGACAATTTGTGGTGGGCACTAGACCCTTTAGAGCTAGAGGGTCTATATTCTGAAAAATCATGAAGAGGGTAAAATACTATCTATCTGATTGCAAGAAGAGGATGCTGGAATCTTGGGGATACTACATATAGGAATGTTATGTAGTGTATGTATACTGTGTTGTGTTAGTGTGAGAGTGTATAGTTTTGTTTGTTCCTCTGGGGTATGTTACTGTGCTCTCTTTTTAATATAACAAAGTCCGTGTGTTAGGGGGTTGCCCTACACACATCGTTTCCTTCCAATCTCTCTCTCTCTCTCTCTCCTTCCATCTCTTCTATTCTGCTCCTCTCTCAAACCTCTCAAATCTACTTGGTATTAGAGCGTGATCCTCGCATTGATAGGTTCTAAGTAAGACTGATGATGTCGGCAATCGTACGGCAGGTGTCAGCGATTGTATGGACTGTACGGCTGGTTTTTGATCTGGGAGAACATGGTTTGAGAGATCTCGCTTTTAAAAGAATTATGATGATTTTTTCCAAGATTTTTAGGCGCCATCTGAGGTATGTTTAACACACTCTTCTCTTTCGGCCGGAAAACCCCAAATCCTGGTTTTTCTTCAATCCCGTCCAAATCAGTAGCTATTTCTCGGGTTTCTCCTCACATGATGGGTCAGTTTGACCTTATTTGACTTTCCATGGAGTTATTATGGAGAGGGGAAATGATTTGGGGGGGCTATGAAGCCAAATAGGAGCCGGTTGTGCCCCTTTCTGTGGTCCTATTGGGTCTGGCTGTACACCAGAACTTCTGGTGTATGTGCTGATGTCTGAATCTCATCTGCGGCTTCATGTGCACTGGATTCACATCGTATGTGATTCGTATTGCGGAGTTGCTTCTTCTTCGTCATTTCTGGACCCTTCGGACCACCATCTAGAATTGAAGTTCCTAGGTTTTTTTGTGATTTGTCTGTTTTGCAGCCCTCTCTTGAGCTTCTTTGCTTATAGGTTCTTGTTGGAACAATATGGCGGACAAGATGATATTGGGATCTGGTGTGGGGTCCTCTGAATCTCACCCCTTGTTGATCACTACCGTTAAATTGAATGGTAGCAACTATTTACAGTGGGCTCAATCTGTCAAGTTGTTTTTATGGGGCTGGGATAAACTTTCGTATATATTGGATGATGCTCCAGATTCTACGGACCCAAATTTCAAGACTTGGACCAAAGAAAACTATCAAGTCATGGCTTTGCCGCTCAATAGTATGGAATCAACTGCAAGTAATTCTGTCATGTTTTGAACTTCAGCAAAAAGCATACGGGATACCCTTCATGACATGTATTTGGAAGCTCAGAACATATCAAGAATGCTCACATTGACCTTAGATATTGGAAGGCTCCAACAAGATTCAAGTTCCCTGAAGGAATACTTCTCTACCCTTCAAGGCATGTGGGATGAGTTAGACCTCTACCATCCTCTTCCCTCTCACTATACTATAGATTATGAGCACGTGTGGAAGCAACGTGAAGAAACCAGAAGCATGTAGTTTCTTTCTGGGCTCAATCCTGAGTATCATGGTGTTCGGAGACAAATTATTGCCATGGACCCTCTTCCCTCTCTAATCTACGCAATGTGCTAAAGGGTCTTTACATCATTTGCCTCCCCGTTTGTCTCTCCCGATCGATCACATATGTTGTTGGAGATCGGTCGTTATTCCGCCCTAAGACTAGAGCCCCTACATGGAATGCTCAAGGTTGTGGATGTGATTTTGGATTGGGTTCTCAAGGCAGAGGCTGTGAAGTTGATCGTGGAGGATGTGGTAGTTGTGGCCGTGGTGGACGAGGCCATGGACATGATGGTTCTCGCTATTCCACTCACTGTGGGGGTACTAATCACTCTGTTGATCGTTGGTGGAAGCTGGCTAGTTGTCCATCTTGGGCAGGTGTGTCCATAGTTGGTGGTGCCTCCACTAGTTTTGAGCAGACTTCTGATTTGTCTGCAACATAAGAGCCTGCCTTAGGTGATTTTGTTCTTGACTTGTGAGGCCCATGATGCCCTGATGCGATTACATGTGCGTGAGGTCCCTGATACTTCCAGAGCCACGATAGCCCAGTCATGTACTGCCCTCCATGTGGCTTCTCCTCCTACTTCATGGGTCATTGACTCCGGAGCTACCTCACATATGATTGGTAAGCTCCATTTGTTTAGCTTCTATCTCATTTCTATCTAGTCACACTCCGTTACCGTTGCTGATGGAAACCAAACTCCTATATTTGGATTTGGTTCCATCCAAATCTCTCCTACTATGAGTTTGTCCTCTACATCTCCCTAGTTTTCCTCTCAATTTATTATATGTTAGTCCTCTTCCAAAATCCTTAAATTGTTCAATGACCTTCTTCCATTCTCACTGTGTGTTTAGGGCCTCCAGACAAAACTGATGATTGGTGGGGGGCATGAACGTGGAGGAATTTACTTTTTTGATATTAGACCCACAATAACATATAGTGCATTGTCTTTAGATAAGGAGTCAGTGTCCCAATGGCGTTCCCATTTGGGTTATCCATTTGTGTCTCGGTTAAAACTTTTGTTTCCTTCCATATCTGTATCTAAATCTTTGCACTGTGAAACTTGTGAACTCTCTAAGCATCACTGAGCTGTGTTTCCTCTCAGTTTGTCTGAGAGGAAACCCATGCCATTCAAGTTGGTCCACTCAGATGTTTGGGGCCCTACTCCAGTTACCTTACTTTTTTGATATAAATATTTTGTCACATTCATTGATGATTGCACACAAGTAACCTGGGTTTATCTCTTAAAATCCAAAAGTGAAGTTTTTGATATGTTTAAGCCTTTTATAATGAAGTGGTCAATCAATTTCAATGCCCCATCAAAGCCTTACATTCTGATAATGGGGGAAAGTATTCGTTGAATGCTTTTTTGTCCTTCTTGTAGGATCATTGTATCTCCTCCCATACAACTTGTTCTCACACCCCTCAACAAAATGGTGTGGCTGAGCGAAAGAACCATCACCTGCTTGAAGTTACTCGTGCTCTCCTACTCCGTATGAATCTTCCAAAATGATTTTGGGATGATGCCTTACTGTGGTTTTCTTGATTAATCACATTCCGCCTTGGATATTGTTACACAAGTCTTCATTTAAGATTTTGCACCCACGAGACAAACCATTTCCATTACCCCTTAAAGTGTTTGGGTGCACATGCTTTGTTCAGATTCTTGATGGGAGTAATGATAAGTTGAGTCCTCGGGCCATAACGTGTGTTTTCGTAGGTTATGCTCAGTCTCAAAAGGGGTATAAGTGTTATGATCCATCAACTTGTAAGATGTATGTGTCTGCATATGTCATCTTCCATTAAGAGATTCCATACTTTTCTGCTAAAATGAGATCTCTGCAGAATCCTTTTACCAGTCAGGGGGAGATTATATAGTATGATTCTATACCTTTTCCAATGGTCTGTCCCGATAATGATGTGGTGTCTCTCCTATCCGCTCCAAAGCCTATTCTTGTGTATCGTCAATGAAGTAAAACCCCTACTGATCATCCACCTACCTCTTCGTTTGTTCCTGCTAGTGGTTCAAGTATAAGCTCTCACCCTCATCCTCAAGAAGATCTTCCCATCACTTTGCGTTAGCCTTTTCGCTGATGTACAAAGCACCCCATAAGTAATTTTGTCTCCAACCATCATCTATCACCTTCTTTCCAGTCTTTTGTAGCTTCCATATCCTCCACCGCTACCCCACGCAACTTGAAAGATGCCATGTGTAGCCCTGACTGGACTAAGGTTATGATGGAAGAAATGCAGGCTCTGGAAAAGAACAATATCTGGGAAACAGACCGTTGGATGCTGATGGATGTACACCACCAAGTACCGTCCTGATGGTTCTGTTGAACATTTTAAGGTGCGGTTGGTTGCAAAAGGTTTCACTCGAACTTATGGCGTTGACTACTTTGAGACATTCTCTCCGGTGGCAAAACTTAACTCGGTTTGTGTGCTTATCTTAGTGGCAATTAATTTATCATGGCCCTTATTTTAGCTACATGCGAAAAATGCATTCTTACCCAGTAATCTTCTGGAAGAGCTCTATATGGATCAAACCCCAGGTTTTTCCATACCTCACGGCTCTCATGATTCATCACTTGTGTGTCGACTCGAGAAATCAACTTATGGCCTCAAACAATCTCCACGTGCCTGGTTTGACAAGTTCAGTCGTGTGCTTCTAGACTTCAGGTTTGACAAGTTCAGTCATGTGCTTCGAAACCAAGTCAATCCCTCTCTCTTCGTTTGTCGTCGATCTACAGGTGTTATGGTTCTTATTGTATACGTGAATGACATTGTGTTGTCTGGCGATGATTCACAAGGATTGATGGATATTAAAGCTTTTCTCAAAACTCGTTTTGAGATCAAAGACCTCGGGACGCTTCAGTACTTCTTGGGAATTGAAGTCGCTAGGTCGAAGTTAGGTGTGGTTCTCTCTCAAAGGAAATATGCTCTTGATCTCCTCTCCGAGACAGGGATGCTAGGATGCAAGCTTGCCACTACGCCTATGGATACTACTGTGAAACCATCTTCTGATGATGGTGCTTGCCTCTCTGATCCAGTGATGTACCGTCGGTTACTTGGCCGCATTATTTATCTCACTATCACCCGACCGGATCTTTCTTATGCTATTGGTGTTGTTAGTCAATTCATGCACACCCCTCGTACCATGCATCTGATAGCTGTGTATTACATCCTTCAATATGTCAAGTCTGCCCCTGCTAAGGGTTTACTCTTTCGGGAGCACAACCATCTTCATCTTTTGGGCTACTTTGATGATGATTGTGCAGGAAGCCTACATGATTGATGATCTACATCTGGCTACTATACGTTCGTTGGTGGGGATCTTGTCACCTAAAAGAGTAAGAAGCAATTCGTTGTTGCTCGTTCTTCCATTGAAGCCGAGTATAGGGCAATGGCTCATGCCATGTGTGAACTTATTTGGCTCGGAACTCTTTTACAAGAACTTGGCTATAATCCTTCCTGTCCCATTCTATTGTACTTTGATAATCAAGCTGCCATTCACATCAATTCGGTGTTTCATGAGTGTGTGAAACAAATTGAGATGGATTGCCACTTTATTCAGGAGAAAGCGACTAACATGGAAATTGCAACTTCGTTCATACGCTTTGGGGCCCAATTGGCCGATATCCTAAGTCCTGACCAAATCTCTCAGTCGGGATGCTCTTCTCCGTATTAGTAGCAAGTTGGGCATGATTGACATCTATGCTCCAACTTGAGGGGGAGTATAGGAATGTTATGCAATGTACATATATTGTGTTGTGTTAGTGTGAGAGTATATAGTTCTGTATGTTCCTCTAGAGTATGCTACCATGCTCTCTTTTTAATATAACAAGTGTTAGGGGGTTGCCCTACACACATCGTTTCCTTCCAATCTCTCTCTCTCTCTCTCTCTCTCTCTCTTGATGGGGACATCCCGCGCACACGCACGTGCGCAAGGAGGAGGGCCCCACCATCGATCTGGATCGATGACGATGGCCAGGGAGGGCTTCCTAGTTAGAGGACTGCGTTTTTGTTCATTGGAGTGGACCTGATCGTCATGTGAATCCCGCCATGGGTTCTCATGATCGTGGCCCACTATTCTAAATAATCTAGTACTTTGAGTTTTGATTATTATTGTTTTTAGGAATATCATGGACGGTTTAGATTGCTTTGATTAGTTGTTATTTTTTATTACTTTGTCTTCAAGTAATAGGGTGCGCACATGGCGCGACTTTTGGGAGTATAGGATTTTATATAAATAGGCACCCCTTGTAGTCTTTTTTCTCAATGAAGATTATTAATAAAATTCTGCATTTTTCTGCTTCTCTAATTCTATAAATTGTGGAAATTTAATTGGGTGTGAAACCCACCCTTCTTTGAAGGGCTAACTACCGTGGTGCGAAGCCACATCCATCTCAAATTGTCCCCACCTCTTACCCTTAATATTCACAATCTCCTACCGCCATCCCCTCATCAAATCCACCCACGTTTACAGCTAATCTTTCCCCTACAGCAAATTTCCAGAATCCGGCCCTACAAGAGGATTGAAACTTCGGCGGAGCACCGTGTTCAAATTGATCATCCGTTTGGCCTGAAATTTAGAGGGAAGGTGGCCCATCCCTAGCCGACCAGACCCTAGCTGGCCGATTCCAGATTCGTGGGCCCCACACACATGTGGGCTGCCATCTACGCATGTGCGTCAGGCCGGTTTGATGTCTACACGTGCAAGCTGATCACGGGTTCCCTCTCGTCTCTATTTCACTTCTTTTTCACCATGTTTTCATAACCCTAACCCTAGATCATCTCAAATCCTCAAGTTCTATTCTACTTTTGAAACCCTAGGGTTTCCCGAATTGAAACGTGAGAATCCCTTGAGTTGGGAAATAATCCTTTGCATGTGTGGATGAATCTACTATCCTTTGAGCATTATTTGGTCGATAATTTTTAATTGATTTAGCCCGAACATGTGTAGGCTTGGACCCTTGTAGATTCCCCTTGTTGAATGCCCGACTTCATGTGGGATGTGGAATTATTGTGATTGTTTATAAATTATTATGATTTAAAGCTTGGAATCTTGTACATCATGTCTAATTTTCATGTCCTATATCAAATTTGGTATTAGAGCTTAGGTTTTTCATAGGGGAATGCATTGCATGTTTAGGATTTAGTTTATTTATGACCATTATGCATCAAGTATCATCATATAGAGCTGTTTAGAGGTCTATAATTCCTGATATAAGTTGAATTTTCTGCTATAAAAAAATCCCCATATCTCTTTGCTGGATTTTCTGTTGACAGATTCTTCGGGCAGATATGTTGCTAGAAATTGAGTAATATTGTGTCGTTTCCCCCATATAGAGTCCTATAGGAGCATTTAGTCCCATTTAGACGCATATAGTTGCATTAGAGGACCTTTAAGTTGAGTGGGTAGTTGTATACCCACACGTACTAGTCGCGGTTTTGGGTTGCACCCTGCACTAAACATGGAGCAATTATAAGAGTCAATGGACAACATAACCCGACAGTTTGAGTCTTTGGGTAGGCGCTTGGAACAACGTATTGACCAACGCTGGGATCAATTTAATGTGCGCGTTACCCAACTAGAGACCTTCGCCTAGGCAAACCCCGCTATTGGGGAAGACGTCCAATCTCAGGCAGGTAGTCAGGAGGATAGACAAGGGAATGAGGGTGGCCAAAGAAACAGACATGAGCGCGCACCCGTGCACCCACTCCTCGAGGGGCATCATGATCATTATGACCCAGATGCGCAACTCCTCAAGAGATTTAGAGTAGAGGCCCCTACGTTTAATGACCACTTGGGCCCTAAAGCTTTTTTAGATTGGTTGGCGGATATGGACCACTATTTTGAGTAGTACGACATGTCGGATGCTCGTCGAGTCCGATTTGCTAAGATGAAACTTGTGGGCCAAGCAAAGAAGTTTTGGGCTACTGTGGAGCAAAAGAAAGAGAGGTTGAGGGAACCCCTAATAGTCCATTAGGGAGAAATGAAATAAACTCTTAAAGAAAAATACATCCCTTTTCTCATATCACTTGAGGTTGGTTGAGGAATCAAAGTCCAAGTCTAAGCCTCTACATATTTTAAATACCAAAGACTTTGAGCGAGAGACTGAGTCGGACTCGATGGTGTATGCCCTTGTGGCTAGGGAAAGTACCAGAGGCTAGTGTAGAGTTACCCACTAAGGCCATTCCGGTAGTGGATGAGTTTCGTGATATCTTTCCTGATGATCTACTGGATGAGCTTCCCCCTATGAGGGATATACAACACGTCATTGCTTTAGTCCTTGGGGCGACTCTGCCAAACCTGTCTGAGGTGGTCAATAGGAGTCTGAGAAATTTGCTCAAGTATTTAGTGGGGGAGCACACCAGAACGTAGGACACTGCACTTCCTATCGTCGAGTTTGCATTTAATAGTTATGTCAATAAATCCACAGGTTTAAGTCATTTTGAAGTCGTTACTGGTTATAAACCTAGGAAGCCTATTGATCTTGTCCTTATGTCGTTCCATAGGCCATCAGAGTCTGCAGAGTCCTTTGCACATCACATTCATTCATTGCATCAAGAAATCAAGCGGAAGATCAATACTAGCAATGAACATTACAAAATTTCTGCTGACTAACATAAACGATTCGAGGAATTTAATGTATGAGACTGTGATGGTCTGCATTAGGCCAGAGCAGTACCCTCAGGGAGGCGTTCGTAAATTACACGCGCGTAGCGCTGGACCATTCAAAATTATAAAACGAAACGGTCTCAATGCGTATGTGGTAGATCTTCCACCTTCCATGGGAATTAGTTTCACATTCAATGTGGAGGATCTAGTTGCATTTCAGGGGACCACTGATACATTGTCTAGCCTGTCACCTAACCATCCTGATTCTCCAGACCTTTCCCTTGATCCATGGCCCCCTCCCGACCCATCTTCCCAGTCTCTACATCCAATACCTACCCTTCCCATACCCAGAGGGGAGATGGAGGATATCCTGGGCCATCAGATAGTATCGACGCCCGATGGCGAATTTCAAAAGTTCCTGATCAAGTGGAAGTTGCGCCCAGCTTCAGACAGTACGTGGCTCATTAAGGAGGAGCTTGAGAGACTTGATCCTGACATCTTGGAAAGGTTCAGGAGTTTTGTTTCGCTAGTGGCAAAATCTTCGCAGCCGGGGAGAGTTGATGGGGACATCCCGTGCACACGCACGCCCCCTACGCAAGGAGAAAGAGGGCCCCACCATCGATCTGGATCGATGACGACGTCCAGGGAGGGCCTCCTAGTTAGAGGACTACATTTTGGTTCATTGGAGTGGATCCGATCGTCATGTGAATCCCGCCATGGGTTCTCATGATCGTGGCCCACTATTCTAAATATCTAGTACTTTGGGTTTTGCTTATTATTGTTATTAGGAATTTCATGGACAATTTAGATTGCTTTGATTAATTGTTATTTTTTGTTACTTTGTCTCCAAGTAATAGGGTGTGCACATGGCGCGAGTTTTGAGGTATAGAATTTTATTATAAATAGGCACTTCTTGTAGTCTTTTTTCTCATTAAAGATTATTAATAAAATTCTGCATTTTCCTACTTCTCTAATTCTCTGAGTTGTGAAAATCTAATTGGGTGCGAAACCTTCCATTCTTCGAAGAGCTAACTACAGTGGAGCGAAGCCACATCCATCTTAAATCGTTCTCACCTCCTACCCTCAATATTCACAGTCTCCTACAGCCATCCCCTCATCAAATCCACCCACATTGGTAGCTAATCTTTCCCCTACAGCAGATTTCCAAAATCTGGCCTTGCAGGACGACTGAAACTTCGGCGGATTACCGTGTTCAAACCGATCATTCGTTTGACCTGAAATTTGGAGGGAAGGTGGCCCATCCCTGGCCGATTCCAGAGTCGTGGGCCCCACACACGTGCGGGCCGACATCCACGCACGTGCGTCAAGCCGATTTGTTGTCCACACGCGCGGGCTGATCACAGGTTCCCTCTCGTCTCTATTTCAGTCCTCTTTCGCCTTGTTTTCATAACCCTAACCCTAGATCATCTCAAATCCCCAAGTTCTATTCCACTTTTGAAACCCTAAGTCTTCCTAAATTGAAACGTGAGAATCCCTTGGATTGGGAAATAATCCTTTGCATGTGCGGATGAATCTACTATCCTTTGAGCATTGTTTGGTCTATAATTTTTAATTGATTCAGCCCTAACATGTGTAGGCTGGGACCCTTGTAGATTCCCCCTGTTGAATGCTTGACTTTATGTGGGATGTGGAATTATTGTGATTGTTTATAAATTATTATGATCTAAAGCTTGAAATCTTATACATCATATCTAATTTTCATGTCCTACATCACCTCTTCTCCTTTCATCTTTTCTATTTTACTCATCTCCTCTCTCAAATCCCTCAAATCTACTCTACACTTGGTGAGAATTGATTATTAAGAATTTGTAGGTTGACCAATGGGATCTTAACAAATTTTAGAAGGTAGTTGTCAATTACTCCTATCAAACTTATAAGTGATGTGGTTGGTGGAAGCTTAATCTTGATTATTGTTCCTTTGGGAATTTGGGGCTATCGGCTCATTGGGTGTTGTTCCCATTGTTTGAAATGTCTAGGATGACATCAAAATAGGTTTCTTTTAGTCCATTGGCATTGGGATCTAGAGTTTTAAATGAAGTGGGAGTTAAGAGTGCTTTCCTAAAAGCTTCCATCTACCTCCATCTTTTCTATCCCTCCTTTTCCATGTCCTTAATTGCAAAGCTGATTTTTTTTTTTTTTTAACACGCACACACACCACCACACTCTCTTATAATATGTGTTGGAGGCCATCTTCCATTATTCGTGAGATTCCGATTAGTTTTGCTTCCTTGAATTTCTTATTCCATCATGTGCTTAGAAATGCTAATGTGGTCGCTGATTCCCTTTGCTGAGGAAGGGTTGACTAGAGGGTTCGCTAATTTTTGTCAATTCTTTGCCTCGTCCTAGTAATTTTTTCAAGTTTACTTATTTCCGAACATAACTTTTTTTATCCATAAAAAGGAAAGTTCAGCAACAATACATCACAATCTACAAATAAGGGCTACAACAACTATATTTGCATGTAGAAGAAGAATGTTGGAATACCAAGTCTCGATAAGAAGTTCTAGTTGTTTCCTGTAAGAAATTTTAATGTAATTCCATTTTCATCTATTCCCATGGGTGAATTTCTTCCTAATCTCTTCACACTTGAAGTAGATCAGCCCTTTCCTCTTGACATCAACAGAACTTTCCGACCCTCTAGTAGTTCCATTGGAAAATCGCTCAATGCTCTCTATCTATTGAATAAATTTATTTGGTCACATTCTTCTGTGGAAATTTACAACCTCTACTCGGATACCATAATCTCTAGCCCTTTCAAATATCCTTAGAAGGCAAACTTCAATTGGTTGCAACTTGCAACTTTGGTCTTAGTGAGCACTGAGCATCAAAATCATCAATTTCATTCTCTCTCTTGAATCATCTCTATAGGATTCGAAACATGTCGTGATGATTTCTAACCAGGTTCCACTTCTGCTTTGAAACACGCTTTGGACTTGTGCTCCTGCTCCTGCTTCTTTTATATATATATATATATATGTATAGATAGATAGATAAATAGAGAGAGAGAGAGAGAGAGAGAGAGAGAGAGAGAGAGAGAGAGAGTTATGATGATGTCTTGTTATGATGTCCAAATGAGTTCTATCCTGAAACTATTGCTTTAATCCCTGGTCTGCAATCTGCATGCATTATTATCACATGTGGGAACCATTGGATGTGCTAACAGCCATCTGTTACTATTATGGCCCAGTTGTGCCGCTTCAATCCCTCTTATACTTCATAAGCCCCTGTACTCTGAGCACCATCACTGCCACCACCATCATCATCCACCATCCACTAGGCTAACTTGGTCCATATCATTAGATAACATGTCTTTGTATTATTTAGATCCATCATCTTGACTCCCATGGTGTACAATATCGTCGGGGAATAAGGATGTGGGTGCTAGGTTCTGCCGTCTCACCACCACCTGCACCATCTCCACCACCACTGTTCAATCCATTGCTGACCTTCCTCACCATCTTCAATAATAGTCATCAGAAGATTCTGACGTTGATCAATTGTTATGATTCACCATGAATCTTAAACCTTGGAGTCCAAATCCTAGTAGAGTTGGATCTCAAGTCTCCCTGAAGGGGAATCCTTGTCCTTAACCTGATCCAAGTAGTTGGGTAGCCAACTCAGATACTCCAGTTTTATGAAGGATTGGGGTGTCGGAGACTAGTATCATTTGGGCTAGTTATTTCATTTTCATGGTTTTACTATCTACATGTTATCTTCATCTTCTTACCCTCATTCTTGTGTGTACGACGTGGTTTACAGGAGTCCAAGTCTATCGGTGCTGAAGTTAACTGGGGTGTGAGGTTGAACGATCTAAAAGATGTGGGTATTTAGTTTTGTTGTAGAAGAGTTTAGTCAGTTGACTTCTTTTCCCTTTCGTGATATGATTACTAGATGGTTCACGGTAATCCTTCAATCTTTTCTCTTCTAGAGTCAAGATTTTCTTATAAAGCTTTGCAAGGAGGTTTCATTGCGCTTGCAAGGATGTGGCATGCAAGGTCGCACTATTACGCTGAAGGTACTTTCTGCTTCTTTTTTAGAACAAGTCAATAGATATTTTCTCATAATGCTTTTTAAGTTCTTAGTGATGCCATGGGTCAAAATATTTGTCGTTGGTTGATTGATTGATGTTACCATTTATTTCCCCTGGTCTAGTTATTAAATCATCTTTTTTTGCCAATAGAAGAAAAAGAAACATCTCACATCGGTTTACAGAAATCTGGTTTTTGGGACCAATGCTGAATGTGGGTGTGAATGTACATCAATCCTACTACAAAGTGGAAATGTACATGCTTAAACATAATAAAATACACTGAAATCGAAATAATTAGTAAAATAGACATTTCCATTTATCTAGATTTATCTGATTTTTTTTTTTCCAGAATATTTTGCCTTAAAAGAGACACCGAATCAATGATACAGGCGAGCACATTTACTTGTATCAGTTATGGGTCGACTGATCATGGCCTATTTCCACGTTTGCTGTCTAGATCTGTAGTTATGCTTAGATCATTCCCCATTTTAGGATCCTTTTATTTTCTTTTCTAATTATTTTCATCATTTTTATCTCATATAATATGATTTACTTGCCCATGTTAGATGCCTAGTTCCATGTAGTTATGCTCAGACATATGTAATGAGGCATTTATTTAGCAGGTTAGAACCTTTTTCACTTTCTCCTTATATGGTATTTTCTGATCAGTTTCTGTTTTTTATTTTTATTTTTATTTTCTTAATTATCTTATGAATTTTTGTAAATTTATTATTTAGATGCTTCAATCCACGTACTTTAACGGTTTAGAGTTGTACTTGTGGCGACATGGGCTTGGAGTACATGTATGTCATGTGTTTCGCTTTCACACACAACTATGTCATTTTTTTGAATTATTTTTTTATTTTGATAATCATAGGAATTTTACTAACCAAACGAAATAACAGAAGCAAATGCAAGCCGAGAGAGACTGAGACTACAAGCATCAAAAGCCAATTGGCCAGCCTACTATAAGCAGACGGAAAGAAAACAGAGAAAATAAATCACATGGGACTCCTAAATTCTCCCTTGCTCATTGTTTCTGCATTAGAAACTACAAACTACTTGGATCTATAGAACTCTAAAACTGAAGTCAATAGCGTCACAACAGTCAAAACTCAGCATTCAACGTTGGATGGACAAACTGCGACAGCCATACATATAGGCATAAAATATACTCAAAAGAAAATCAGATTTTTATTTTTATTTTCGCCTGATTTATCTGTGTTTTTTTTTTTTTTTTTTTGTTTACTTAACAATGATACGATCAATACATAATGCATGACAACTGATTCTTTCAAACCTGAACCGGACTGACTCGTGTTTGTTGGCAGTTCAGTCCAGACCATTACATCTGTTCTGATCCCTTTCGGGCTGGAAATTTATTGAATTAAAATTATTATAATAAAGGATTTAACAAGCAATTTGCCTCTAGCATAGTGGTTAGGGTATTTTTGTTAAGAGTAGTTGTGGGTTTGAGCTTTGGCTAGTGAACTTGCATTTCTTTCAATTAAAGGATGCGGTTTTTATGACCACCTAGTTGGCCTCTGCTTTTGGTGAGCTGGTCCAAACTGCTTGCTGGCCTGTGTTTTAAAACACTGGTATTGAAGGGTATGCACATTATGCATTCATTTTCTGGGTTGGCTCAACCCATTACATTCTCTAATACAACATCTTGAGCCTTGAGCGGTATAATTTTAAGTGGAAATTGATATGGTCTGTGATACATTCATTCAGGTAAAAAAGAAAAGAAAAGGTGCCATGGCGCCCCGAAAATACATGGGATGTGGGGATTGTGAAAACTTGAGCCACTCCATGACGGTGAGTGGAGTTGGAATAGTGTCACATTTGCTAGTTTCACATCTTTTCATTTACAGAGGATAACTCTTTGGCTCTAACGGTTATGCTTCTTATCTTTTTTGTTAGATTCCTACTGCTACAGATGATGTGGATGTGCTTCAAAGGATAAGCAAGCAACTTTTTGGTTCCTTCTGCATAGGTAAGCATAGGTGTGGTAACTTAGTTGCAAGATCCTTCTAACATGGTGCCAGTCTCATGTAGAGTCCCTGCTTTGGGCTATTGCTTCTGCTGCCGCTTCCTACCTATTTATACTTGTTTACATTTTGAAAGGGATGCTTCCCTGCTCCCGCAGCTGACTTTATTGCCGCATTGCTCTGTATTGCATCCAACTATATGTGGTAATTACACAAGTAATATTATTATCAATGAAAAGTATTTCAATACTCATTTTTGTTCCTATTACTGGCTTTGTTTAGTTCTTCTAAACAGAACTAGTGGGGCTAAGTAAATTGCATTCATTTCTTTTTGTTTTTTTAATTTTTATATTGGTGATAATTTGTAGTGTGAAATGTACAAGTATAAATGTATTTGGGCAATACGTTTATCATGAGGAACTCCCAGAGTCCTCTTTATAATTTATTGGGAAAAAGATTATAAAATTCCAAGGAAGTTCCAGGTGGGATTTGTAATTTGTTAGAGTTTGGTAGTGTTTCATTCATATATGATTGCATTTGTAGTTATTATGTTATGGTTAACAGAAATTTGTTGTTGTTGTTGTTGTTATTTTTATTATTTTCATATCTTGGCCATTGGTAAGTGCATATTGGTGTTTCTTTCATTGTGACATTGATTGATTTGCACCATTGCATCCAAGCACATATTGCACAAAAAATATAATATAGTCGGAACTGTTTCCACAATACTACCTATATTTCCATGGGGAGTTAATGATTGTGGTTAAAGGATACAGATTTGTTTATTAGATGTTTGTCACTTTCGAAAGCCCCTTTTATGATTCCTTTGAAGGAGATTACTTGATCAGCCCCCCTAAAGATCCGGAGCTTGAATCATGAGGAAACTAATTTTGTCCTTTTCTTTTGTTTATGATGCTCTATTAACTAGTGACTTTTGCTTTGCACATGTGTAATCCATGACTTGTGAAGGACCTATGAAATGCCAGACCTCTTCCTGAGCTTGTCGAGACTCTCTCTTTCCCTGCCACGTTTTGAGTTTCTCGACAACCACCAGAAGACTTGTTTGTCCAGTACATCTGCTGTTAGTTGGGTCAATCTTGTTTTTATTTTCCCTTACCTGGAAAGTCCACTGTAGCTTGGGCTGATTAGTTTTCCACTAACCTAGAATAAGTTGTAAGTGGATACTGTGTAGTCATCTAAGTTTGATATCTAAATGATCTGGAAGCTGGTACAACCTCATAGTCCTATTGATAGGCTTGACTATGATACCCTGTGAGAATAATGTCATCTACACATTTGAATAGGGCTGTCATCCTTTCTCCTTTTCTCTTCAGGCTGTTATGAATCACTTTTCTTTAAGACAAATTATCATAGCCCTCCCAAACTTCTCAGTGCATGCTCTGGAGACTTCAGAGGCTGTGAAGTGTGAACTGACCCCCTTCACCAGGTCTTTAAAGGCAATCTTACTGAGGCCGGCTAATTTTGTGGCGTTAGGGAGGGGTATTGACCTCAGCAATTGCTATTGGGAACTATTCTCTTTCCTTTTTGTGCTTCTTTTGAACTAATGTATGTAAATAAAGGCTTTGAAGAGTGGATCGTCGAGGACCAAACTGGTATGACTTGTCACCACTCGCCCAGTTTGGTCAGTCTGAGTTCCCATTTTGGTCTCGTGACTCGTTTCGTCGTGGACCGAAACTGGTACAACTTGGACGAAAATGAGTCATGCTGATGAAATTTAAATCATGGTTGCATTGCCCTTTTCTTTCTCATAAAGATTCTGTTAATTAAAATTTAAAATGTTGCTGGCAAAATAAATTCTTCCTATGCTTCATTTTTTTCCCCGTAACATAAAAAATTTGTTTGTGATACCTCAAAAGAACTTTCCAGCAGTAACAATGCATGGTGTCTAATTTGCTTTGCCATTGTTTATCTGAGTAATGTTGGCTACACAATTATCTCCTTTGTCCATTTTGCTGCATTATATAGCTACACAGAATTGACAAAGGTAACTTTCCAGAGCAGCATTATGTGTTAGCATTTTATACAATACTGCATAGTGTACTCCAAAAGTTACTACGTATGCATGTATGTGATCTACTATGGAATAGATCCTCCTATAAAGGTAACAATGGTTTGAGCATGACAGTGTGAAGGAGTATTTTGTTACTCATATGAAAGTAACATTGTGATATATTGTAACCTTCAATTGGAAATCTCACTTTGAATCAGTTTTTAGTTTGTTTGAACAATTACTGAGTCTCAACCAGTGAATCTGTTTGAGTTCTGCATCTCATGTTTGACACTTTTCTGTGTGGACTACATGTGTTTTGTGCTTACTTATGTTTTCTGTGGTTAGAATACCAGTAATGCATTTCGAAATTCAAAGCATGTTATAACGAAGTTTCTGTATTCATATGTATCTGTATCTTCTCAGCAGTTTTTCTTAGCGAATGGCAGATTGTGAATTCCATATATATGTGTGTGTGTGTGTGTGTGTGTGTGTGTGTGTGTGTGTGTGTGTATCAAAGATGCCCTTGTCAATGTTTTGACTCTTCTCGCATATAGATGTCAAGGAAGTTCGAGGTATTGGATTGCAAATCTCAAGGCTAGAAAGTGCAACATCTGCTCGACAAGGTGAAATATGGATTTCATTTCATTTATTATTTTTTCTTTAAAACATTCATATGAATCTAAGGATTTATTCTGCTGTAAAATTTTCTGCCACTTCTGTTACTTGTCACTTGAAACAAAATTGATGGGAATAATTCCATATGTTTGTTTTAAAATTTACATTTTTTTCTTGTCAGTTATGTGACTCTTAAGGTGTGCCTGTGGTGAAGATTTTGGACGATTACTGATGTTGTTTGTTTATTTATGCTTCCGAATGCAACTGTTATCCCCCATTGTTTCCATGTCTTCTTAGCTTTCCATCAACTTATGACCGTAACTGACTTTAGTTGTTGTCTTCAAAGGTCATGAAAAAAAAATTCTGAGGTCATGGCTCGCTTCTGCTTCAGAAAATACAGGACAGCTGTCTAGAATCAATTGCCCAGCCAAAGAGTGGTCCGATGGAGGTAAAATTCTGCTTGAATGTCTTGGTGCAAAATATGGCAACTATAGTTGATGTTATTATAAGAAATAATCTCTTAGACTTCCAGTAGATCTATTGTATCGAACTATCCCGGAATTTCTTTCAATCATGGAAACAAGTTGATATTGGTTGCTCAAGTGGTATTGTGAAAAACTGACTTGATTTATTGAGTCCGTTATGAACTCTGTGAATCACATCAAATTGCAATTGCTAAAAGCAATGGTAAATCAAATTAGGGCTTGTTCGGATTTGTGGAAGTATACGAAGGGAAAGTGTTTCCTGAGAAACCGTATTTCCACGAAAGTGTGTGAAAAGGAAACACTGTTTCCCATGTTGGTTTATCAACAGCATGTTTTCGATAGCCTTCCATTATGCATTTTTAAAGAAAATCAGATGTGAACAAATTAACTACAGATCCAATGTGCTGTGCGTGTGACATCCAATCGGTACATATGGTGCGGCTTCTCATGTTCATTGTACAACCTGAAAGTCTGCTTGATCCAAATATCAAATAGGCCACACCATATGGAACAATGTTAAATCATGCTGAGACCTCTTAGTTCACACGGTGAGGCCCGCCTGAGTTTTAGATCTTCCTGAATTTTTTGGAGTTTTTGTTCATGTTGGTGAGGGTGATCTGATGAACGGGTTGGATGGAATATAAACACAAAGGTGGGCCCTACACACAAATATGTTTCTGGCTCCATCTTCGCATTGTTCCCTTTGGTGTGGCCTACTTGGGTTGTGGATCAGGTTGATATCTGGCATTAGTGCCTCATATTGAGGGGCACACTGATGCGGACACAAGTGCATTCAAGGTGTACCAACGAAGAAAGCGCCAACCACAAATGCCATCCTTGTGGATAGGCGACGATTGAGGAGCTGAAGACCTTTCACATGTGATTGGACATATAGAAGACCCCACTTAGGGAAGACACATGTGAAGGAAGATTGGAGAAAGAAGACCGAGCGCCCAAACTTTCCCATACTTATGTTATTTGCGCGTTTTTGACTTAGTTAGGGGTCTTTTAGTAATTTTATATCTTTATTTGCTTATCCTAGGGGTATTTTAGTAATTTTATGTCTTTATTTGCTTATTTAAGTAGGGTAAAGCCCTAAACTCGAATTTCAACTATTGATTAATGAAAAGCAAACCCTTTGGTTGCCTCCTTCATCTCTTCTCTCTAATGGTGCTTCTTCTCTCCCCTTGATTTTTTTCTTCTTCTAATTTCTTCTTGTGCCCCTCCAACTTCTTCAAGGTAATAATTTTCTTCCTTTTATTTTCCAGTTTTGGCTAATCCTTCTTCGATCAAAATCTTGAGAACTGATCTAAACCCTAAATCCTCAAATTCTCAAATCCCTAATCCGAGAAACTTCTTGGTTCTTCGGACTAGTGATCTTCATTGATCGATTGGGTGTGACCATGCAAGATCGGGAGGTCTCATCCCTCGCCGGATCCAACCCAAGTAGTAATTGAATTCCATAACCCATGGTTGTAGTGATGGCCCGCTCCATTGCATGTTTCCTTTATGATTTTCTCAGTTATGATGATTACTGTTAGAATTTTAGATCATTTATTCCTTTTATTTCCGCTGTTTAATTGTGTCCATGAGCATGCATCATAATTAGGGCTGTCCTGCGTCACACACTCAATGGACGGAGTGGATTTTACACAAAAATCGTTGACTTCCATGGCTCGCAGTTAGCCAAAGTTACGTTGCCCCCCCTACATATTTAAGTTGTAGAAGCACTTCAAAAAGGGTGTTATTTGATATGCTTCACAGCATATGATGCTTGATACAAAGGAACTTTGAAATGGTTCAAACGACATGCACTAACTCAAAGTAAACTTGTAGAAACAAGAAAGGGAGGAAAAGAGAGAATGTGTGAAGAAAGAAAAGAAAAAGAAAAAGGAAAGAGCTTGGCACTTCCACACCCCTCATTCCTTTAGTCTCTACGATGCCAAAGGATAAGTACAAACATAATGTAAAAGCTACCTCATAATATCCCCACAATACATCCTAATTTACTAAAGATATGGTACTTTGGAATACCACACAATGATGCCCATCACTTCTCCAATAATGGTCCACACGTATACAAATAATTTTGTACCCTAATGCTCCTCCTCAAGCTGGTGCATGTATATCATATGTGTTAAGCTTGCCAATGTTGTTAAGTAAACGTGAAGATGAAGAATCCTTGGTGAAGATATCTGCAATCCAATCATCTGAACAAACAAAGGGTGTGTCTAGAATTTTGGCCGCCAACTTCTCTCAGTCAAATGCAGTGTGTCCGAGTGATCTAGGGTTGAATCCTTGGTAATGTTACCTTCTAAAAAAGTTAAAAAAAAAATTGTATCCCTTTTTAGAATTAGAATTAACAAAAAAAATAAAAATAAAAATAAAAATAAAATAAAAAAACAATTTATTGATTGTGGTCCAAATTTTGTTCGTGAGGTCCTACGAATATGCACAAAACAAGTTCCAACCAAAAGACCATCACCACCATCACCATAGGCCTTTCGAACCTAACCTAAACCATCACTCTAGCCGTCCGGACCACTCCCAAGCTGTCACCCCACCCAACCGTACGAATGAGCTGATTTGTTCGACCGTACTGATGCACCACACGACCGTACAACCGTCCATACGGAAAAGAACTCTTATCTTCGCAAGAAACGGTATAGGGCTCAGGATGAGGGCTAGCTTTCAACCTTAAGCAATCCAAAGTGCTAGTGGAGATCACATTTGAACAACTTCTATAGAAAATTGTATTCCTGCGCCAATCATCATTACCCTTAGCTTGTACTAGGGCACGTCTGACAACTGCAAGTGGCATGGTCTCATATTCCTCCACTTCTTCATCACTAGCACCTCCAATGGGCTTGTGCACTTCCTGTTCATACTATCCCTATTCTTCATCATCCGCCTCTCTGATAACTAGTGCCTTACTGCGCTCTGTTGTGGGACAATGGTGCCCAAAGTGGCCTTATCCTTGGCACTTGAAACATTGGGTGTGCTCATTAGCCGTAGCACTAGTACTAGCTACCCCTTTTCCTTTCACATCTCTATGACTGGGTTGCGTACTAGTGAGGGCCTTGGTTTGATTACTAATACCTAGCCTAGCTCCGTGAGGAGTGGGCCCAGTATTTCTATCAAGGCACCTCACGAACTAGAGTTTAACGTACTGCTCTAGTTCTTGCACCATCTGATAGGAATGCTTTAAGATGCTTACATTGTGAGGAATGAGCTCACGTTGAAGCTTGACGTTACATCGCATCATATACTCGTCAAACTTAGCGATGTAATCCATCATGGGCATTGTTTCCTGCCTTAGGGATTTCCACTGATCCAAGAGTTTCTGGTGGTAGGAGAGCGGAAGGTACTTTTCCCTTAGGATCTCTTTCATCTCAAGCTAGTGTATAACTGGCTCTTCTCCATGGCTTCCCATGGTGCTCTCCAGATTAGTCCAAAACTGTTTTGCTTGACCCACTAACTTCATCTTAGCGAATCTGACTCTATGTTGGTTAGACATGTCATACCATTCGAAGACGTGGTCCATGTCTGTTAGCCAATCTAGAAAAACTTAGGGGTCCAAGTGACCATCAAAACTAGGAGCACCAACCTTAACACTCTTCATCACTCTATCCTCAGGATCATAGTGATCTTGGAACTCTCTGCGAGGTGGTTGGGCACACACCCCTCCATGGCCTACTCCCTGACCTTGGTACTTCACACAACTCCTAATAGGCTCTTCCTTATTGTACCCACCTTCAACTTGTTCCTCAGCTTGAGAATGACGATTTTTCCCAATGTTGGGGTTAGCCATATGGGATGCTTTTAACTGAGCTATGCGTTGGACACTAGCGGTTATTTGGGTGGCAATGGTCTACTGGTTGTTCTCAATATTTGTGAGGTGACGGTTGATATATTCAATAGCCTCGGCAAGCTGTTTCTTGTTCGTTGTGGGAGATAAGACCAAAACCACTACCCGTGCTTGTGTGCATACACCAAGAACTCTACTTGACACAACCCTAAGGACTACTAAACAAAGATGGGGACTATGTGATGACAAATAACTCCTATGTCTAGATACTACAATATGATGCACCTACACTCTATGTATGATGAATTTAAATTCTCTAACGAAATGGACTGCCTTAGGACACTTCTAATAATGCAAAAACTGAAAATTCAGCAACAAGGAAGGAACTTTAAAAGTCACCAAATCTGGAAATTCCAGCAATATCGGAGTTGTTAAGTACGAAGTCAAAAAATTCAACAATTTACCTTGGGTCCATATGCTCTATTATGAACTAGGGAACTAGATGGGACACTATACCTACGCTAGACCTACCCTCTAATACTAAAATTGATGCAGGATGAAGGTTGTCTAAGCTAAAGTGATAAATGAGATCAATTTCCATATTACTACAATTAAATCAAGTATTAAAAAACATGTACTCTACCACAAATCAGAAAAAATCAGATTTAAGTAGCTAGGTTATAACCAAAGAATCATCCCACCATGCATAATCAATATAAAACTATGAAAGAATGATCCATACGAGATGTGAGAACCCTGTTCTAGCATAGGATAGTCCCAGCCTTGCACGCCTGTGCGTGCGTGCATGTGTACGGCCATGGAAAATGGTGCACGGCTTAGGGTTTTGGATGGGTTGGGTGTTTGGAGGATTGAGGAGAATAATGGATGAAGAAATAGAGAAAAGAGGTGGGTTGGGGTTTGAATAGTAAGAGAATGAAAAGAGAAAAAGATTGGGACTTACCTTTGAAGAAAAAGAAGAGTGGATAAATGAGGATCACCCTCGAGGCTTCGCACGTCCTCTCCAATCCTTGGAAAGTCTAGATCTTCGTTTGCAAATCTCATGCAAGGAGGAGAAAAGTGAACAAGAGTTTTTTTTTTTTAATTGTTATTTTATATAGGGCAATTAACCACTTGCTCTGAAAGCTCGAACTGATAGTGCATGTTGAATTAATCCCTTTATCTCATAGCCCATGCCCCAAATCCATGGGTTAGGTCCTCGGCCAAACCCTCCTTGTGGGCCTCAAATCCGTGGGTTTCGCCCCCTCATGGGCCCTAAATCACATGGATTCCGCCTCACACGGGCCCCAAATCATATGGGTTCCGCGGGCCGCCCAACCTCCCAAGTGTGCCCCTACATCCCACAGGCCACCCCACTCGAGCCTTGTGTGAAAATGCCCCTGCATTAATCACTCCGGTGAGGAATCTCGAACAAGAGACCTCCCGCTCTGATGCCAATTTGATGCAAGACAATTAATCACTTGCTTTAAAAGCTTGAACTGATAGAACATGACGAATTAATCCCTTTATCTCATAGCCCAGGCCCCACATCCATGGGTTAGGTCCTTGGCTAAACCCTCCTCATGGGCCCCAAATCCATGGGTTTTGCCCCCTTGTGGGCCCTAAATCACATGGGTTCTGTCTCACATAAGCCACCCACCTCACACAGGCTCCAAATCAAATGGGTTCCGGGGGCTGCCCACCCCGAGTGTGCCCTCGCATCCCACAGGCCACCCAACTCGAGCCTGGTGTGAAAATGTCCATGCATTAATGCAGGACAATTAACCACTTGCTCTAAAAGCTCGAATTGATAGAGCATGAAAAATTAATCCCTTTATCTCATAGCCCAGGCCCTACATCCATGGGTTAGGTCCTCGACTGAACCCTCCTCGTGAGCCCTAAATCCATGGGTTCTGCCTCATCATGGGCCCCAAATCACATGGCTTCCGCCTCACATGAGCCCCAAATCACATGGGTTCCATGGGCCGCCCACCCCGAGTGTGCCCTTGCATCCCACTTGCCAACCCACTTGAGCCCGTTGTGCAAATGCCCCTGCATTTTTATTTTTTATTTTTACAATATTCTTGGGCTAGGATGTGGACATCCCACCCTCTTATTTTTCAATATTCTTGGGCTAGGGTGTGGACGTCTCACCCTCTTATTTATAGTCTCAAAAAGCAAAATTCACAATAATGCCATTAATATGCAAATTGAAAAATAATGAATCTAAATTATCAAATCCCAATCCAACCTTCAATCATGTCCAACCAAAAGTAAAAATAAAAACGCCTACAACTAGGGACCCATGTGGTCCAAAATTTGAGTGGACCAGCGGTCCGATGGCCCGCAGATGATGATCTGACAGTCAGATGCGCCAACAGTCACAATCCAACAATTGAATGCTCCTATAATAGCAACCCATATGCATCTTCCTAGTATGAGGTCTTGTAGACACATGATCCATGCATGTGGGGTCTTCAAAGTGGCCCGCTAGGCCTCGTATGGATGTTGTCCATCCATAACGAAACTGGGGCTACCGTCTGGGCCCTCCTTTGGTAGACCCTATATGATGGTCTGATGTCCTCATCATTTGGTGTTGAATCAATGCGAATGACTTAGAATAGGCCAATTCATGCTTTGAATTGGTGAATTGGTTGATTCAACAGAATCAATGAATTATGGTTACTCTTTTTATTTTTTCTGAAGAGTCATTTTATTCTTCATCCTACACTAGGCACATATAGGACCTTTTACTACAAGTTGTAGTGTCTTATCCAACGTAGACATGACAAACAAATATGGCTACTTGGATTGTCCAAACGATGGATCTCATTATTGTTTGGGTCACAGCGTGGAGTTCACACTAATCTAATGATTTCAGCTATCTAATTTGTCTTGTTCTATTTGGAGCTTTGACTGTTTTAATCTTGTCCTTGAATGTTCCTTCTAACTAGGGGTCGTTTGCTCTTCAGATTGGCACTTCTGGCCTTGCTTCCTAGCTCTTTATAGTTGCTATTATTTTGGAATTAATGCTTTGCCAATCCTGCACCTGAATTTATTGCGGCTTTGCTTCATGTTTTGCGCAACTATACTCTTATCCGTTTATTCCAATTAGATGGTGAGAGCCATTCTCTCACTGCAACATCTGTTCTGTGCTCTAACTATGGTTGGCCCTTTGGTTTGGGATCTTGATTGACATGCATGTATGACACGTGTAAAGCTTTTGAGAAGTTAGTTGTAGACATGAGATGATGGTAAGATGCGAAGATCGTATTTTTATCTGGGAATTATTCTATTTGACTAGGCAAACAAGTAGGCAAATGGTGCTTATTTGTCATGTTTTGATTAAACCCAACCCGTGTTTGTGACTATTAAGTAACATGTTTAGCTAGTAAGTGTGTGACTTTTGGTCGATCTCTGACAGGGGAAGTTTGGCCAGGTCTTTCTGATTTTGACTAAGTGCTTGTACGCAATACATAGTTTGTTGGCTTTGGTTTCTTGGAAGCCCAAGTTGAGTTGGCTAGTCATATCTACTTGGTCCCTAATTTTGTCCATGCTTCATGTGAGCTTGGAAATAATTTCTTTTATTTTAAAACTACATAAAACTTGGGTGATGGATTCTCTCTTAGAATTTGAAATTTTTTCCACAAGAGGAGCAATTGGAATTCCATCATCCACTAATTTAATTTCCATCAAAGATTCAATGGAGGGTGTAATTGAAATTATTTTCTCTAAAAATTTATCTTTGAAAAATATGTCATTTTCTATAGATAAATCAAAAATAGAGTACATCCTTTATACAATTGATCGATATGCATTCCCTCCCCATTGAAGAACCTTTTCCCATCCTACCTCAGAAAGAAGCTCATATAACCCATATATAGCAATATGATTCAAATTTATAGATCTTTCAATCATAATACTTCTTGTTCTAAAATCTCAAAGATTTTTGGGGTCATCTTCTAGTGGACAACTAGTCCGAATGTCACGGGAACCAGATCGGGATGAAGAATTGGCTTATACTTTGCATACAACACGTTTAGATCATTGTTCCATCAATTTTAAACAAGAATATAGCAAAAAGATCAAGTAAATCAGATTTATTCAAAAGAAGCCCCAAAGGGGTTTCAAAACTCAAGAAAAGATATGAAATCAAGATGGAAATGCAATGAGCAGCTTAAATGAGCAATAAAATGGACTAAAATGCACTTACAAGCAAGTAATGGAAGATGGGTAACTGAAGGAGGCACCGGCAAGCCGAAGAAGAAGAGGAATTGGGGAAAATGAAAATTTTTTCACTTTAAAAAGTGGGCAGCGCGGTACTCGGCTAGCCAAATCTCATGTTCGGCTAACCAAACAATCCGGTCACTGTCCGATTGGCCGAATAAAAATCCTTTTGTTGTTGTTGGTTTTTTTTTTTGTTTTTCTTTGAAAATAAAAAATAAATAAAGATAAAGAAAGAGAACAATATTAGCTTAAAAATATCGTTAAACAAAACACAAGCCAATATTATGCCTTAAATTATTTGCGAGTTGCTTATCAGTTTGAATGTATTCCAACTAGTGTTTTAAATATCGACGATATCGGCCGATATATCTCATGATATATCTTGTATCCCACCTGTGCGATACAAAACACATAAGCAGTGATATATCCATCATGTTCGATCTAGTGAGCATTTTTATTTTTTTTTTGATCCTTTTTTTTTTTTCCCCCCTGTAAATCATGTTAAATCAGTGTCAAATTGTTACAAATCCATGATTTTTCATGTTTTGCATGGCATGAAAAATCATGGATTGGGAACTACGATTTTGAGATTTGGAGAAGGACCGAGTTGCAGAATTATTATTTTAAAAAAAAAATCAAAATCAAACATGTATGTAACCTAATCTAGTGATTCTTCTTTTGATTTTGAATGTATCGCTTGTGTTTCCACACGTCTTCTTACATTTATAAATTAAATGAATAAACTTTGAATATACTTGTATCAATTCAGTTAGACAACACATAGATTAGGACCCCATACAAAGAAACCTAGTATGTGCACTTGTTTTAATGTCCTTTTTAACAATCACTGAAATTTTGTTGAAAAAATCGACCAATTTCCAATGTTTCCCCATATTTCCAACAACAACAATACATTATGTGATACAACCGATATATCGCATGCGATAACCGATATGTATCTATATCCCAACGGTGAGATATGTAAGGCGATACCGATATTTCGAACTTGATTCCAACGTAATTGTCTTTTCTTCAACTAACTCTCATGCATAATGATATTTGATGTCAATGTGTTTTGTACGAGAGTGTTGGATAGGATTTTTAGATATATTAATTGCACTGGTGTTAACATAATACAAATTCATTGTATCTTGAATTATGTTGTAATTAGACAACATTCATTTCATTCACATAAGCTGAGTCCAAGCATTTCTTGCAGCAATATATTCTGCTTCTACAGTAGATAAGGATACTGAGTTTTGCTTTTTGCTCATCCAAGATACTAGACAATTTTCAATGTAGAAACGTCCACCACTAGTGGATTTTCTATCATTGATATTTCCTTCCCAATCTGCATCAATATATCCTACTATTTGAATAGATGTATCATACGGATACCACAGACTAAGATTAGCAGTGCTTGCAACATATCTAAGTAGCAGTGAGCTTGGAAATAATTTCTTTTATTTTATTCAGTATCAAAGGCCGTAGATTTACTGTAGTTGTGTTGTCACAGAGGTATTATTGCATGAGGGACAATGTGGGTGCAACTTTACAGACCATGGAAAGCAGCATTTTTGTGGAAATTCTGGCCAGTTGTGCATTGATGGTACAGCTTCTTTGCATGTTAATCAGTCCAGTGGTGAAGCTGGTTTAAATAAGGTTTTGACATTGCCTCCAATACGTGATCTTGATGTGAAAGTCATAGAGAGTCTTCCCCCAGAAATTATTTCAGAAATGAATGAAATGTACAATGGAAAATTAACCGATCTCATGGATAAAAGCAAAGAGAAGAATGACAGAAAAGGAAGTTCTTTATGTACCACATCACTGCAAGAATTTGAAGGTACCATTTGCTCATTTGGCTATTCAAACTTAAGGTCTAATGCTAATTGAAAGAGCCTAATAGCTCTTAATTTTGCAGAATCTGATTCAGGGGCGAGAAATGAGGGCAAGCAGCCTCTTCATTCTTCTCTGGTTCATCAAGATAATATTCCAACTAAATCTGAGGTTAGTCTTTTGTTATAACACCATACTTTTGTTTTTTGTTTTCCCAAGAAAATAGTTTCACATTTCGTTTAGTATTAATTCTTTTCCTTTGTTTGAAATTGGCTATATTTAGAAATTTAATGGTCAGAATAACAAATCAGCATAGCTTATTTTTATGAACATATGATCTTTCTGAAGTCTGATATAGCAATATACAGATATTCTACTAATTAAGTAGAAACCCGAACTCAGCACAATGATATGCATGGGCTCTTGTTTCTGGTCTGGTTATCTTTTAGAAAATCTTGCAACAATTCTTACTGAATGAATGAATACACTCATACAACAGTAACAGCAGGCAACATTCACTTTTATCAGCGTTACCTGTGCAGTTTTATTTTCTGGATTTTTTATGTGCCAACACTCGGAGACACTTTGATGTGAGCGGATTGCAGACACTTTCATGGCAAAGACAGACTAGAGAAGGCCCGATCGGAGGCGGAAATGATCCAGACTGTCAGAACCATAAAACAATCGCATCTCGCAACCGGAATGAGTTTTTCGACGTATCATTTATGATTTTGGGGTAGGAGAAGCTACTTTAGCCAACCAACCCTGCTATGTTGGGTTGCCTTTGCCGGATTTGCGAGATTCCATCATATCGACTGTCAAGAGCCCAACATGAAAAGGGCTTAAGAAAAATTAGGAGAATAACGTGGTTAGGCCAAATTGGGTACTGACTATTTTTAGCCAAAAACCATGAAGTCTAGTAGGAATGATGACCATCTACAAATAGTAAGTTTACTAGTTATAGTTAGTCACATTTTTAGGGAGTTTTGAGTTGGAGTTTGAGTCTAAAACTCCGTCCTAGGTTTGAGCTCATTATTTAAAGGATTGTAATTTCAAATTTATTTTTTATTTTTTAATCATCAATCAATTTATTTTTGAATTTATTAGAAATTATTTCTATTTTATCCCTCATGGATTTGAGGAAACTCTGTGAGGAATCCAAAGTGCTCCGTGGATTAGTTATCCTTGAGGAAGACGGTGGTCGACCTCATCATGTCCTTCCCTACATCAATTGGTATTAGAGCGAGAACTCCCCTCGGCAAGGTGTTTCAAAACGGTAACGGTGGCCGTAATGGCCACCACCATCACCGTTATGATACGGGCTATAACAGCCGTTACGACCCTTTTTTATTTTTTTGAAAAATCTCTTTCGGGGCCATTACAGACTGTTTTTTCTGTAATGGCCGTTACGACCATTACATAACCGATTTTGAATACCTTGCCCCTTGGGCCGATGGCAAGTAACAACGAAACAGACTAAAATCCTATGGATGGTTTAGGGATTCATTATCTATTGGGAAGAATGAAAGCTTTCCACCGGGAGAGTCAGTTGACCATGTAAGAGTTGCAAGCAACCCTTGACCGTATTCAAGTGTTTGAAATATCGATATTGCGCAATGTATCGCAACCTTGGGATACAGATACGTATCGGTTATCGCACAGGATATATCGTTTGTATCGCATAATTTATCGCACATTTTGGGAAACGTGGAAACATTGGCAAAATGGATGAATTTTTTTTTATGAAACTTCAGGGATTATTTAAAAAGACCTTAATACACACTTTTAAATCATAAAATATTAAAAAAGAAGTGCACATAATAAATTTCCTTTGTATCAGGTCCTAAGTTATGCGTTATCTAATTGAGCTAAGGTAAATACATTCGAATATGATGCATACCACTTATAAATGTATAAAGATATGTATGAAAACATAACCAATGCATTTAAAAGCAAAAAATATATTAGAAATTAGAAAACATACCTATCAATGATGTGTGTATTCAATATCCACCCTGTCCATCCATTTTTCCATGTCATTTTAGGACATAATCCAAAAAATGAAGCATATCCAATAATCAGGGGGACCATACCATAAGAAACAATGGTGATTGACCATTAGTGGGCTACAAGAGTTTTGGATCAAGCTGATAATTGTTTTTTCCCTTCATTCAAACTTATGTGGACCACGCAAGTGGAAACAATTCGAATTGATGCTACCGTCGAAAACTTCTTGGAGCTGTAAAAGGCCTTGATGAATTAATGCTACCGTCGAAAACAATAGGGCCCACCTCAATGCATGCACGTCATATCCGCAACATCCATTTGTTTTGCAACCTGATTTTAGGGGTTGACCTAAAAAATGAGGCAGTTACAAATTTCAGGTAGATGTGGACCACTCCACACGAAATAGTGGCTATTGACCATTAAAAATTTAGTGGGCCACAATTTTTTTTTGAATCAAGCTGATATTTGTGTTTTCCTTTCATCCAAGTCTGTGTGAACATATCAATGGGGTTAGATGGTCACAGTGGACCCTAGGAAGTTTTCAATGGTGGGGGATCCCTGACCATAGGGCTACCTCGATATAAGATGGTGTATCAACACTGTGAATTCATTTTAACATATCATTTTAGGGCATGGGCCGAAAAATAAGGCAGATCCAAATCTGAGGTGTACCACACCACACAAAATAGTGGTCATTGAATGATCACCATTAAACTAGGCTATAAATTTTTTGGATAAAGCTAATATTTATGTTTTCCCATCCAGGTTTGTCAAACCTTATGAATAGATTGGATGGCAAATGAACATTACGATGGGCCCTAAAAAGCTTTAATGGTGGACATCATTGCCACCACATTTTCTTGTGGTGTGGTACACTTGAGCTTACATCTGTCTCCTTTTTGGGATCATGCCTTAAAATGACTTATGAAAATGGGTGGAGGGTGTGGATTGGCTGGTGTACCACACACCAATGAGGTGTGGGTATATGTCGTGCGAAGATGGGACGTGGATTTCCGGCTAAATCCTCTCGCAAGGGTGGGGCACACCGTGATGTTTGTGAGAAATCTACCCCATCCATCCGTTTTGTGAGCTTATTTTAAGACTTGAGGCTAAAATTGAGCAAGATCCAAGACTCAAGTGGGTCGCACTAAAGGAAAAGGTGGGTAGGGAAATTTCTACCATTGAAACCTCCCTGGGTCGACAGTGATGTTTACATTCCATCCATACCGTTCATAACGTCATTACTACTGGGATGAATTGAAAACACATATTAGACTGATTCAAAACTTCTGTGGCCCCACGAATATTTCAACTGTGGACCCTCAATCCTCACATTTTCGGCCCACTTGAGTATTGGATCCGGCTCATTTTTGGCCCCATGTCTTAAAATGTGCTCAAAAAACGGATGGACGGGGCGGATTTCTCACAAATATCACGATGGACTCCACCTAAGTTTCCAACGGAGGAACTTCATGCAAAGCCGCCAAGATGAGCGCTGACAATCGTCGACCTTGAGTTGTACAAACAGTTCAAAGGAGATGAGAGTTACATGGGCCCCACAATAATGTATTTATTATATCCACACCATTCATCCATTTGGAGAGATCATTTTAGATCATGAGCCCAAAAATGAGTCATATCCAAAGCTGAATTGGACCACACCACAAATAGCAGTGAGGACAATGATTCTCACCATTATAACATTCGTAGGGCCCACCATAACGTTTGTTTTCCATCCAATCTGTTCAAGAGGTCACAAAGACCTTGATGCAGAGGAAAAACAAATATCATATCGATCCAAAACTTCTGTGACCCCCAAAAGGGTTTCAATGGTAGACGTTCAATATCCCGCTGCTTTTTCCCGTGTGGTCCACTTGATCTTTGGATCTGTCTTATTTTTCGGCTAAAGCCTTACAACGAGCTCGCAAAATGGACGAACAATTTGGATATAACATATACCTCATGATGGGACCCACATAACTTGGTGATGTCAACACACCATCTTAGTCGGTGATGTGTGATATACCAGTCCATCTGCTTCCTGTAAATAAGGGCTCGGGGCCCTTTTTTTTCGAAGCAAAGAGGGTTACGGAATGCCGAAACTCTAAAATCTCTCCCAAATGCTGATAATTTCGAGGATTTCGTGCCCAAATCTCTCCAAATCAGAGGCTTCGATTCGAATGGCCCATCAAAGGCAGCTTCTGGTCGGGGCAATCTTCTTTACAGGTACTGAAATCTACCGTTGAAAGTTTTTTTTTTTTTTTTTTTTCATTTTTTTCGGATAATGATACTCTATCCCGGAGTTAGCTACAGTAGCCCCGGTAGGTGTTTTATAGCAAATTTCTTGAAAAAAGTAATAAAATCCCGATAAAAGTGATAGTATTGTTGATATTGCATAATATTTAGAACAATATTTAGCGGTATCGAACGATATTTGGCGATATTTCGATCGATACAAAGTATTTTGTAAAAAATTTCAATTTTTTAGTATCTTCCGAAGGGTTTCATATCGCTGGACCGCAATACCGATAATATCAGCCGATAGTATCAATATTGCGAACACTGACCGTATTAGTATCGACATGCCAAAACATAAGAAAGTGAAATGAGTTGCGTTCAAATTAAAATTTGGTGTTTTTGCATGGTGGGAGCAATTACAACCCTCACGTGCCCGACTGACTAAGGCGCACATCCGATCATGGTTGTGGATGAGATGCCTTTTTCAATCACAATTCCTCCCTAATGATTACGAGCATGTATTTTTTCAACAATACCAAATTTGTCGATAAGGGAATCGAATCGTCAAAAGATTACACAAGAATTCCAGCGGTAGGTAACGCGGAATGATTTATCGGAGACCGAATCGCAGAAGGTTGCACGGATCATAGGCAGTTTACGACCGACAATTTAGGATCGAGTTCAGATGCACCCGGTTGAGACCGTGGATGAAGTGATTCAGTTGACAAGTAGGGCGGAAACGTAGCTTGCAAGAGTCCCTACTTGGCCTTATCCTTCGACTCGGCGCCCAATGACGGGTCCCACACAAGATTCAACGCTGGCCAAAGGAAAGGAACCAGTAGGAGGGCATCCTCAACCTCCTACAACTGCAAACTATGACACAAGAAGCGGACCACTTAGGCCTCAATGTGTGGCACCCAGAACAACGGGTCCGAGTAGGATTTTAAATCCTTATGGTCGGCTAAGGCCGAACGATTGTTACCGTTGTAGCCAATCGGACCACTTATCAAACACTTGTCCTCAACAGCCTGCAACTCACTTGGCCATTAACGAAGGGGGGCACTGAAGGTGATAAAGCGAAAGAAGGCCTTGGATTTGCTGAAGATGAACAAGCCGTTGAAGGAGTTGGTGACGAAGAATGGTTGGCTGAGGATCGTGGCGAATCCTTGGTCGTGAGACGATTATTGTACACTCCAAGGAAGGAGGTGCACCCACAACGACATAAAATATTTTATAAGCAGTTTACTGTCAACAGCAAGATCTGTGATGTAATCATAGATAGTGGCATTGATGAGAACATCGTCTCGAAGGTGATGGTGGATAAGTTGCGGTTACACATGACAAAGCATCCTTCCCTTTAATTGGCTGGATAAAAAAGGTGAACAAGATTAAAGTAACTAAACAATGCACTGTCTTGTTTTCAATCGCTAGGAATTATAAGGATTAATTACTTTGTGACGTGGTTGACATGGAAGCATGTCATATGTTACTTGGTCGACTATAGCAATCGGACCGTGATGCGACCCACTAAGGACGGGACAATGTTTATATCTTTGTCAAGGATGGTCGAAAGATGATCATTGCCCCTATGACACCAGAGAACCACCTCGAAGCTTATAAAGTGGAGGGGAATTGTCCTGACCATTCTAGATTTCATGGAGGAATCTATCTCTCTTGACCATTCGGGATTTCGTGGAGGAAAGGAAATCGACGAGGTGTACGTCATGGTGTTAAAAGGGCAAGGAATTAGAGCCCTTAGTCATTCCTCCAAGTTTAAGACCATTGCTGAACAAATTCAAAGAAATCTGGCCCAAAGAGTTACCCGATGGATTGCCCCCCATGCATGACATCCAACATCACAAACTTAGTCCCTGGGACTAGCTTGCCCAACTGCCCTCAGTATCGGATGAGTCCGAAAGATTGAGATACTTAAGGGAAAGTGGAGGAATTTATCCGTAAGGGTCTTTTAAGAGAGAGCATGAGCCCATTTGTCGTGCGACTTCCGAGTAATTAACAAGATTACTATTAAATATCGGTTCCAAATACTGTGGTTGGACGGCATTCTTGATATACTAGGTGCCAAGGTGTTCTTTAAATTAGATTTGAGGAGCGAGTACTATTAGATTCGTATTCGGCCCAATAATGAGTGGAAAACAGCATTTAAGACCAAGGAAGAGTTGTATGAGTGGCCGGTCATCCCCTTCGGTCTATCGAACACACCGAGCACTTTTACGTGTTTGATGAATCAAGTGCTTAAGCCGTTCATCGACAGGTTTGTGGTAGTATATTTTGATGACATCCTATTATATGGCTAGGGTGAGACAGAATACATGGAACATCTTAGGTAGGTGCTACAGGTCCTGGCAGTTAACAAGTTGTACATCAACTTGAAAAAGTGCAGTGTTTTAACGGACAACCTATTGTTCTTAGGATTTGTTGTGACGTCCACAGGCATCCGTGTGGATGATGAAAAAGTGCGAGCCATCAGGGGATGGCCGATTTCGAAGTGAGGAGTTTCCACTGGTTGGCGACTTTCTATTGTCGATTTGTATGGAATTTCAGCACAATATTCACACCCATTACAAATTGCATGAAAAAGGTGCCGTTTTAGTGGACCGATGAGTTTGACAAGAGTTTTGCTAAAATCATGCATTGATTGTCCACAACACTGGTCTTGGTTCTGCCCAGTTTCGACAAACTGTTTGAGGTTGAGTGTGATGGCTCATATGTCGAAATTAGAGGAGTCTTATAACAGGAAGGTAGGCCGGTAGCCTTCTACAATGAGAAGCTCAGCAAAGCTCGAAAGAAGTGATCGACATATGAGCTTGAGCTGTACGCAGTGGTTCAAGCGCTGCCACATTGGCGGCATTATCTAATTCAAAGAGTTTGTTCTTTGCACTGATCATCAAGCCTTAAAGTTTATAAATAGTTAGGCTAATGTGAATCGTGTGCATGCTAGATGGGTTGCATTTTTTGTAGGAATTCACATTCGTTTTGAAGCATAAGTGAGGGCAGCAGAACAAGGTAGTTGATGCACTTAGCCGCCGTGCAGCACTACTTGGTACGATGAGCAATGAGGTGGTCAGCTTCGACTGTCTCAAGGAGCTGTATGTCGAGGACGAGGACTTCAAGGATGCATGAATGGGGTGCCAAGAGGGTCATCCCAGTGACCTACATATACAAGACAGTTTGCTCTTTAAAGGGAATCGACTACGCATCCCCCAAAGTTCTTTAAGGGAGTAGATTATTTAAGAGATATATGGAGGTGGCCTTGATGGACACCTTAGGCGAGACAAGATGCGGAATCTTGTTGAGGAGCGGTATTATTGGAAGCAATTGGTACATGACCTGGGCAAAGCAGTGCATCGCTATCATGTTTGTCAGACGTCCAAGGGACAGTCTCAGAATACGGGCCTCTACACCCTGTTGCCTGTGCCTGGTGGCCCTTGGGAGGACTTATCTATGGACTTCATGCTTGGTCTCTCACCAATACATCGAGTCATGGATTCGGTGTTCGTGGCAGTAGATCATTTCTCGAAGATGATCCACTTTATCCCATGTAAGAAGACTCTTGATGCAACACATGTGGTGAATCGCACGTTGGGAAACCTCCTCCGGTGTATTTCAGGTGATAAACCGAAACAGTGGGATTTGGCCTTGTTTTAAGCAGAGTTTGCATCCAACAACATGGTGAACTGCTCGACAGGGAAGTACCCGTTCTATATTGTTTATGGTCGAGTGCCCCGCCAGATACTTGATCCTTTTGCCCAAGCTACCAGGCATGAGTGTTGCAACAGGACATATGACGGACCGAATTGTGGGCATTCATGCCGATGTGCAAGCCAAATTGCATGCCTCAAATGATAAGTATAAGGAGCAAGCTGACAAGCATCGGCGGCAAAAGGTGTTCGAGGTGGGCGACCATATTATGGTCCATCTACACAAGGAGAGATTTCCAACCAAAACCTACAAGTCGAAGAATAAAAAGATTGGACCGGTACCGATCCTCTAAACTCTTGTTCACTTCATCAAAGAGAAGGTCGTGAATAACGATATATTAATCCCTTTCGTTAAATATGAAGATCAAGTTGCCGACATATTCACAAAGGCTTTAAGTTGAGCTCATCTAGACAGAGTTTTTGACAAACCTTAAGGGGGAGTGTTAGAATGATCACACGTGTGACATGATCACATGTGTGGTCAGCCTGATTGGGTTTGGTCTTAATGTATTGGGGGCATGTGTACATGAGCCTTTGGCTCTTTGGTAGTGGTTTTTAACTATTGAGGGTATTCTTGTAATTTTACATTTTTAAGTGAAAGCCTTAGTATAATAAAACAAGTGGTGGGATGTGTGGGGCTGTTAGAGCATTCCATTCACTCTCACTCATTTTTCTCATCAGAATACATCTCCTTCAAGGTGTCGTAGACATCTTTGATGATCTTGAGGAAAATTACATTGGCACTGATATGTGGTTCCATGTTATTCCACAACAATGTCCTAATTTGAGCATCCTCTGCCACTCAATCATTATAATCTGTCGCAGTGATATTAGGTTTACGCGATGTCAAATATTTAACTTTTCTCTTTCCAGTCAGAAAATTTTTTACAGATGTAATTCGTGCCATTCAATTTTGTTGATGTTTTTTTTTAGATGCACCAAATCCGATGAGGATAAAATACTGCTCTTAGGATCATTTTTGGAATCCATCTGAATAATAACAAATAGTTTTTCTTGAACACAAATTCTTCAACAAACCGACCTACTAAATCAATACTTGCTTCACTTCTCTCGATCAACACGATAAAGGAGGGCTTAATGAAACTTATGAAGTTTTAGCCTTCAAATCTAATTCCATACTTCAAAACTGACTGTAGATTGCATACAGGATGAAAGATGGCCCGTTGTCCCATCACATGGGTAGAATGCAAAATCAAGCCTTACACACCTTTTTGAAACACGATTTCACCACCCATCACATACGGGTACAACAACCGAAAGAGATTAGATTTGGTCAGACCCAAACAAGTTAGGGTTTTGATGCAGGACAATTAACCACTTGCTCTAAAAGCTTGAACTTTTTTCTTCTCATTTTCCTCATACTTTTAGAGCAAGTGGTTAATTGTTAGGACAATTTACCACTTGCTTTAAAAGCTCTAATTGATAGAGCATGACAAATTAATCCATTTATCTCATAACTCAGGCCCCAAATCCATGGGTTAGGTCCTCGGTCGAACCCTCCTCTTGGGCCCCAAATCCATGGGTTCTGCAGGCCACCTACCCCGAGTGTGCCCCTGCATCCCACGGGCCACCCCACTCGAGCATGGTGTGAAAATGCCCCCGCATTAGGTTTCCCACTAAAGAAAGAGAATGAAAAAAAAAAAAAGATTAGGTTGAAGAAGTGAGAGATCAAGAAGAAAAATGGCTCTAATACCACGTCAAATAACCACTTGCTCTGAACACTCGAGTTGTTAGATGATGGCATATCGATGTATATCAAGGGACTTTAACAATATTAAAAGAGGTGTGGGGGTGTGTAGAGCATTCTAAGCTCTTTCCTTTTCTTCTCCTTTTCCTCATACTTTTTGTCTTTTCTTCTTTACTTTTCTCCATCATTTAGTACAATCTCCAACCAAGGATGTTGTATTCATTGAGAATGTACCATAATTTTTTACACAAGGCATTGCTCCTTTTAAAGATCTCTCTTCACTCTTTCCCTCTTCCCATGTTGGAAGATTCTCCTTCGATGTTGCAGGTTCACACTTGTTGAGAGAAGATGAATGTAGAGACAACAATCAATTAAATAGTTGACGAACACCAACTTCTCTTATCCATTCTAACTTCTCTAGGTCCTTTAGCTTCAATTCAATCTCCATCTGACCTTCATATTGATATTACCCTTTAAAAAGGTAAACAACTTTGTACTTTCCAATACATTAGCTGTTTTGCATTTTATTACTCCATTTATCCATCCTTTTAGTCTTATCTATTATTTGTCTCTTATATCTTGATTCTTACTAAAGTTGTAGATGCTTTGGCTTATCCAAATTAGACTCCTTAGATTTATAGATACATGCATTTGATAAAAAATAAAATTAAAAAATAAATAAAAATCATCTCATTTTCTATTTTTTGTATATATATATATATATTCGTCCATTTTCTAGAATGAATAGTGTCGGTTCTAAATTCATAGCAAAATTCGTTTTGTTTTTCTTCTTTTTTTTTTCTTTTTTTCTTTTTTCCTTTCTTTTTTCTTTTTTTTTTTTGAAGTGTAGATGGTTGGAAAACATGTGGACTATTTATATTGAATAATTGATGTTAGATATTTAGGAAGTTAAATACAGGAGTTTTGTTGTCAATGTAAGCTTAGGTTCATGAAATGATCTGATAGATCAAGACAACATTCTTATCAAAGAATGGACCATTACACCATCATAAACATGTTCAAAACTAGAAAAGAATACATATTTTGAATCCTCTAAATATTTAGGATTTTCCCCCTACTTTTTTTGGGATTCTCCTCCTCCTCCTCTATTATTATTATTGTTGTTGTTGTTATTGTTATTGGCTGTAGTGGTAACAGTTTTCACCAAGGCTGTGAGTACCATTCCCTTTCATGTATTAGGGCTTCAATATATTTATTATCAGAGCAGAGGGGCTTCACATATGCCTCGACTCTCCTTTTTATCTCCATTCTTCCCTCTTTTCCTTGTTCTCTAGCTTATCTTTTATTATATAAACCCCATTAACAGTATTATACAACCTATTTTCAAAATGGATTCCAATTGACTTTTGAATTGGTGTGAGAACTTATCGAATTCCCAAATTTGAATTGCAAGTTGCAATAATTGAACCACAATGATTGGGGTCTTCATTGGTCCTCTAAGTTTCAGAAGGTGTTAGTTATTTAGTTGTTGATCAAGAATTGTGCATGTTAGGACTTAATTGGTACAAGTTGAAGGCACTAAGCGGACAAGGGGAAGGCCTAAAAGGATGCAGATGGAGGTAGTAAGAAAAGATATGATGACCTATGGTCTAACTAAAGGTATGGCCCTTGATCGAGCAAGGTGATGGAACATGATTAACGTAGGGGTTAAGGCTTAGATGTTGATGACAATGTGTCACACTTAGTGTTCGAAATATCGGTATTGCGTTATGTATCGCACCCTTGGGATACAAATATGTATCGGTTATCGCACGGGATATATCGTTTGCATCGCATAATTTATCGCACTTTTTGGGAAACATGGGGAAACATTGGGAAAATGGTTGAATTTTTCAATGAAATTTCAAGGATTGTTAAAAAAGACCTTAATACACACTTTTAAATCATAACATCTCAAACAAAAGGTGCACATAATAAATTTCCTTTGTATAAGGTCCTAAGTGATATGATGTTTGACTGAACTAATGTAACTATATTTAAATTGAATGCATGACATTTATAAATATATCAAAGACATGTATGAAAACATAACCAATTCATTGAAAAGCAAAAGAAGAAGTAAAAATTGAGAAATATACATATCAATGATGGGGACTGGTTGTGGCCTACACCCACAGAGTTGCGCGGTGGCTCGTAATCATCGTCTCCATCTTGACGGGGCTGGGAATAGTACTGCTGCTCCACAGATCAACAATGTTGTGCCTAGGTCATAGTAGAGTGGTACCAGTTAAGATACTCCTTGACATGATGCTGGCACTCATCCTCCTCAAATTGAATCAAAATGCACATCCGTGGGTACTGCGTAATCGTCACAGTCCGTGGCTGATATGGATCTAAGAATGGCACATATGAAGTTCCTTCGTATCCATATTGCTGGCCATATCCATATTGCTGCTCATATCCCTGCCCATAAGCAAAAGTGAACTCCTGACCTTTTACGGAGGCCGAAATTTTCGTAAGACCGAAGAGGGTTCTGGACCTTCCGGAACCGTAAAATTTCCAAACCTTCTCCTCAATTTGGCCCGATTTTTTTTGGAATCTCCGTTGCGAGAAATCCTCAAATCTTCTCCTCAATCAAACCCGATTTCTCACCGAAATCTTTGTTGTTGTCATATTGATTCAAAGAAAAAGAAATAGGAAAATCGAAATTACCATCGTCGATTGATGGAGTGGCCCACCTCCGATCACACAATCTTTGTTACGGGTACTGAAATCTCCTCTCCAGTTTTTCCTCTTTTTTTTTCTAATTCTCTTTTTTTTTTCGGTAATTATGCAACCCCACATATCTAGCCTTTTATTGTCGTCGTTGGTTGTTGGCTACAGTGGACTTGTGAGTCTGTGACGGACTCTGTAGTAAACCCATGAGTTTGTGATAAACTCTGAAAAGGATGCGTGATAGTATTGATGATATCTATGATATTGAAGATAATCCTGCCATATCCTACGATATATCACGCGATACAAACATTTGTGCTAATTTTTTAAACTTCCGAGTGGTTTCGTTTGGGTTTCATGTCGTTGGCAAGCAATAATGATAATATCAACCGATATATCAGCCAATAGTATCGATATTGCGAACACTAGCACACTGATGTGAGCAAACACAGTTATAGGAGTGCCGCTAGTAGATGCCAGTTTAATCCTAGGCTTGTGTTGAAATGCAGATGCTGAACATGGTTTCTAGACTCTACAAATTGTCCTAACTTGTTCAGGACTGGGTCGAGTCTCAACTTGCCTGAATCAGTGGGTGACCTGTGGTCTTGAACCAGATTGTTTTTGACCAAGCTGAGTCAACTGGACTAGTTGCATCCAACCTGTCCAAGTCGTCCATGATGCTATACTTTAGGTTGTTTTAATTGTCTAAAATGCGATACTTATATTCTTCTCATTTCTTGGAAAGTTTCTGCAAAACATTTTTTTCCTGGGTAGGTTTGCCTCAAACTTGAGACACAAAGGTTCAACAACCACTGAGTGCTTTCCATGGAGCTATGGGCTTGAACCCACTTATTTTTTTTATGCAACAAGCAACCAGGAAGACAACTTGTTGGTGCTTGTTTGTTTTCACAAAATAATTTCAGAAGTCTGCATATGATAAACATGCACCTTTTGTATTCTAATAATTTGGTGTAATTGATGCCACATTTTACTTTCTATAGTTAAACATAAAGATTTGTCCATTAGCTACATCATGTGCCTCAAGTCATGGATGTCTATGGAGGTACTGTTTTTACATTTTTTCAACAAAGTAAAATAATATTCGCTGTTGGGCTTTTGATATAGTGTAAAAATTAAAAGAAAAATGTACTCGGACCATTTGGGAATTATTGAGATGTTGGATCAAAGGGTTATATGGAAATCTGGAGCTGCATGTACAATGTTGTTCGGGTATTTCTTATACAATAAGAAATCTTCCCCCTTTTTGTGACTTAATGGTAAAATTTTAGATGAAATTTTGTGGCAATAAATTTCGGAATTTTCATATTGAGAGGACAAGGAAAAGCACGGAGTTTTTGGTCATGATTTGGTAATTTTTTATGGATGGGATTTAGTTTCTATAATTGTGACTCATTGACAATTTTTCCTTCTGAAAAATCTTCAAGAAAGGCATGTGATTGATTTCTTGGGGTAGCATCATGGTGTTTTCTCTTTATTGGTTTAAGATAGAAAAATCCTTGTGATTTTAGATTTTTGCCTTGATGGTTCTTCCAAAAATGACTTCGATAGTTTTGGAAGTGCTTGAAAAAATGCTTGCGATCTATAAACACATCTGCTAGAGATAAAGTGCTCTGGTGGTAGAATTCCAAAACAACTGCTATTGCTGAAGTACTTAACTGTTAAATAATTAACAGTTCATTATGTTTTGGAAAGGGTTGGAGTCTATCTGCACTTCCTGTCATCAATAGCAATGCTGTTGGCTTCAAAACACCACACTGTCTTGAAAATGATGACAGAGAAAATTATCAATTGCAATCTTCCTATCTAGAAACCCAAGCCTGATTCATTTCTGCTGATTTTAACATGACTGTCATTGTCCTTATCCTGATCTATATATTAAGAATTACCACTTTCTATCAGGTTAAGGAGATTATGGTTCGGGGTATTCAGCCAGCATCTACATCTTGCTCTTCATATTTGCATTTTACCACTAAGGGTGCAGAACAAGTGGATTTAATGCCTACATCTTTAAGTCAAGTGGACATCTCAGTTCTACAAGAATTACCTGAAGAATTGAAAGCTGACATAATCGAGGTACTTCCTGCTCACAGAACATTAGACTGTTGTGATGATGCTACTGTTGGTTTTGTAAAGGGGATTCCTCACGACATCAGAAGAACGAATAGTAGTGAAAATTCGGTTGCAGAACTAGATTTTGATTGTAAACGCAATCTTTGGACAGGAAGTCCACCAAAATGGGTTGAGAAGTTCAAATTTAGCCATTGCCAGATATTGAAGATTCTTTCTGAGTTGTATTACAAATCTAGGTCGAAAGGCAAATTATCATCCATTCTGCAATGTGCATTTTCTTCCTTTCCACTTTCTCTAGATTTGGGTGGTGACAATTCGGATGAAGCACTATCAAGTTTGAGTGAGCTTCTTAAGCAGTATATTGAGATTAAGATAGAATCAGACATTGAAGAGATCCACATTTGCTTTTGTCTTTTGAAAAGGTACGCCAATAGTATAATAATTTCTATATGCATCCATTCTGAATAGAACTGTACTGTCTTTTTATAAGTATAAAATTGGCTTTCAATGCAATATCCGAGGTTCCCTATTTGTTTGCTAACATTATATTTTCAGAGCTCCTTTGCTTCTTCTTCTTCTTCTTCTTCTTCTTCTTCTTTTTATTTTTTTTTATTTTTATTTTTAATTTTAATTCTATGTCATTCTCATTTTACTATTCTTAGGTAGTGACATCGTTTCGTAAATTAGATTGTGCATGAGACAAATCATTCATCATCATAGCCTTATCCCAATAAATTGGGGTTAGATCACGAACCCTGTTACACCATTCCAGTCCCTTATGGTCCATATCATCTTCAAGCTCAATTTTCTCACTGCCTTCACCCACGTGCTTTTGGGCCTTCCCCTTCCTTTTAGAGCCTTCAACTTGAACCTACTCAATTCTAATTGCAGCAGTTCTTGGTCTCCGTTGCACATGGCCAAACCATCTAACTTTGTTTTCCTTTATGCTAATACCTATCATTGCCACTCCTAAAATCCCTTGAATGCATTCATTTCTAATTTTATCCTTCCTCGTCTTGCAAATCATCCATCTCAACATTCTCATTTCATCTACTACGCTCATCCTATGACATGTTGTTCCCTTGACTGGCCAACATCCTTTCCTATAACGCAAAGTTGGTCTTATAGTTATCCTGTAAAATACCCCCTTCAGTTTCATCGAGAACAGCTCCAGTTCATCTGCCCAACTCCAATTCTATGTGCAACATCCTTCTCAATCTATCCACCCTCTTGAATTATTGGCCCAAGATATCCAAAGTGGTCATTTTGGGGTACCCTTTGGCCGGCAATCTTAATTAATTCCTCATTTTCACTCCGATTGTGAGGCAGCATGGATGCGCATGCTATATGAATTGGTGAGGTTAGTTTTCGAATTAAGCACAAGTAAAGTGAAACATAAAAATTCAGCATTCACATCATTGATAAAGGAAATCAAGAGAAAACCATCTTACATCCATCAATATATGCAAGTCACATGCTAGGAACAAAATAACATAAATTTAGGTCCCCATGGAAGTTGGGACTTCCATCTAGCATAGGAATAATTCAATTCTACATGTATTGATCACAACTCACATAAACGATTCACAAAAGCAATAGTTAATTGGCTACATGAATGAAAGGATTAGGGTTTGGATTGAGGAATTAGGGTATTCGGGAAATTAGGGTTAGGGTTTCCTAAATTTTGGAATTAGGGTTTACGTAAATGAAATAGGACAAGGATTTTAGGGGGCTAGGATTATAGAGAAAGAGAAGAAAGAAGGGGGAGAAGGGACCCGTTCTGTTCACGTGCACTGTTCACATGTCAGGTTAGGTTTAGGGTGTGGATTTGCTAATGGTTTAGGCATGGAGTGGTTTTGTAGGGTTATTTTAGGGTTTACAAAGGAATTAAAAGAGTAGAAAGGGAATTTGAGAGTTTATGAAGAAAATACCTTCGAAGAAGAAGAATGAGGAAGAAGATGATTCAATATTTGGAATTCCCTCCCTCAGCTTCCCACCAATCTTGATGAACACACGAGATTTAAAGAAAAATCATTTCTCAAACTCTCACAAGGGAGAAGAAAATTGCATTCTATTCAATAGTGTTCAAAACACTATTAATCATAAAATAAATTCTAAACTAATTAACCAATAAAATAGTAACAAAAAAATGTCCCGTGGCCCATGGGGTCCACGATCATGATCCTAATCTAGGCCCCTAGTGGGTCAATGGCTCGATGATCATGTTCCAATGGTCTGAATGACTCGAGATCATGATCCAACCGTCCAAAACTCCGATAATGCAACCAACACGCATCTTCCCAATGTTGATTGGACGTATTTTTGTGTAAACAATATTGACTGTCCATATTGCAAGGCATTGATCAAATGATTAATATTCGTCAGAATAGATGTTTGCATGGTAGCTGATGAAATGTGTGTTAGACCTAACGAACAATCTAGATCAATGGATTGGTCCATGAAAGTGTCCCATTGTAACTAGGAGCACTATAACTTAATAATGCTTTGAGAGTACTGTAGCATCTCTCCTACATAAATATGCAAGATGATAAGAAGAGGATCTAGGTCCAGACTCCAGAGCACACAACAAAGAACTGTAGTCTTGGAGTATGGTCTTGACTACGAAGGGAAGTTTAATATTGTTGTTAGTGTTCCCCAAGTCAAAAACATTTCTCTCTACTACACCTAGCATTGCATATTTTGTAAACCAAATTCAGCAGTTTACTCGTAAAACAATAGCAGAAAATATTCAAGCAAGTAATGATGTTGTTTTGTATGTTAAAGAAAAATTTTGTCACGATTTTAGAAGCAAGCTGATACTTGTAGTTGGTTGAGGTACCCAATCATGAAAGATCAATTTCAATCTTTTATTTCTCCTCATGAATCTTAGAGCAGCGAGAAGAATAGAAAGGTTTGATCCACTGTCTGGGTTGGGAAGGAGTTGAGCTCGAGTTTGATCCATTGTCCGCTGCCTTGTATGGTGCAAGATCAACAACATTGAAAATATTAGAATTGTTCACTCCAAGTGGTAGCTCAATATGATAGGCGTTGTCGTTAATCTATTTCAAGATCTTGGATGGATTAATCTTTTTTCTACTTATCCCAAGTGTCTGCCATGAACCTTTCTTTTCGCATGTAGACCTACATTAGCTATCCTTGTTCGAAACCACCTTTCGACGTTGTCTATCTGTTGCAAACCTTGAATGGAATAGAAGGGTGACGTCCCCTATCGTTACGGGTTTTGCCTGAAGCCTCTCTCATGGGTTTCAATACTATTTTTCAATTATCTTTCATAAAGGTGTATATATTTTTCCCACTGTTGTAAATGGTATGTTGGTCATACTGATATGGTCAATCCAATAATATGTGGCACAGTCCATCTCTTGGGCTATGTCGCATCACACATTGTCATGATAGGTTACTAATTGCGAAAAAAACTAAACAACAACAAGAAACAATCATCTTCCTTAGGCAACTTTGGTGTAAGAAGAGCCTTTTGGATTATCAATGTCTCTAGACCATCACCATATATTCTGTCGTCCCCACTATCAGTATCATAATCCACCTTGTGCATTCCCTTTGCTGTCTCACCCTCATCATCAATTGATTGTTCTTCCACAACTGCTTTGGAGTTACTGGTCAAATTGACTTATCACTGCCTACATTTAGAGGAAATATGCCCAATTCCGTTGCATTTGTAGCACCAACTTTTTTCCAATTTATTCGGCTTGCTGCCCCATTGTTCAGAACTCCATGACACAAACGCTGGAGTGACATTCTTAGCCTGACTCGAATCCCCTACGGGCTTACTACAGTTACCCTGAGCACCAGTGGATTGATTAGAAGCTTGCATGCGACCATACTTAGCTTTGGTCCTCTTTTCAACTAAGGTGGCTTGCTTACATGCTTTTACAACAGTAAACAGTTGCTAAATCCCCAACTGATCTGCAATAGTGGGCTGCCACCTATCCATGAAACGAGTAACCAATTGGTCTTCACTCTCAGATAAATTATTTCAGGCCACCAAATGATGGAACTGTTTTACATGCTCTGTCCCCTTGTTTGATATGTTGTAGTCGCTGGAAAAGAGACTGCACGTAGTCAATGGTAGAAAAGCCTCATTCATGTGAGACTTCATCCTCTCCCTTGTTTTCACTTAGGACTTTCTGCGCCTTTCTCAGGTGGCGTTAACCTGTTCCATGCTGAAGCTCTACCTTTCAATTTCATGGTAGTTATTTTTACCTTTTTAACTTCGTCTATATCTTTTGTAATCAAATGTCATTTCCATTGCATCGATCCAATCTAGAAAAGCATCCATGCGCATACCATGAGATTCATGGACTTCTACCTTCACTTCTAGCTCCCTACTTCGTTCATAATAATCCCTCCTTCCCTCTCATCGTTGCTCAACAAATGGACCGCCACAATGGAATGGGTTAATGTCACTCCTATTTGACCCATTGTCATCGGGTTCCAAAGTTGGTGGTTTATTCCTCGCTAATAGCATAGTCATCGTCTGCATTTGCCTCTTTATCATGGCAAATCTTTCTTCTACTGGATCTGCATCTTCCTCGCCCATTCTTCATGCCCAACTTCTGCCTCTACAAAACATAATCATTGGATAAGAAGCTCACGCAAGAATGAAACAATGGTAGAAGTGGAGGCTCTTATACCAAATCTGGTGCAACTAACGAATGAGAATTGTCAACCGCACGTAGTTGTATCAAACCCTAGGACCAAATCATGCCCAAACACACCCAATACAAGAATAAAGATTTTTCCACTTGAAAATAAAGGAGAAAAATTTGATAACCAACGAATGATCGAAGCTCTCACTAGTTTTGATGGCTTGGATCATACTCCCCACGTATGCAAACATGCAATTGCATATACCCTAGCCTAAGGTTTGTAGAGAAGGTAAAAATGTTCCAAAAGTTGTTGAACATTTTTTGTTTATTGAGTTTTTATATGAAAAAGAAGAAAAGAAAAGCTCTAACACTAATATAGGCCGTGCATCAACAACAAACTATGGGTTAGATGTTATAATCCCAGCCCTACAATTTTTATTTGAAGAAAAATGATACCCCTATTTACTTAAGTGAGACAAAAGTTTTTTTAAAAAAATGTCAAAAATAAACAAAAATCGTTACTCAAGGAAAATACCTCCAAAAGACCCTTTTGTGGCCCCAAAAGTGTAACATGGGTGCCACAATGCATGTTCTATTGATGGGTCTATGGATTTGGCCCATTATGGAAGATATTTGGGTCAATTTCCATTCTCTAACCCATCCCAAAACTTCTCGGCAAGTAAATCAGTCCGATCCTTCAACATTAGGTAGTCCAAGACCTCATCACTTGAATGATATTTTTCCCCTATTAAAGCCTTGCTTCTCCCTCAAGTGAAGCTGCAAAAACTTTCATTTAGTTTCAACAACTTACATCTTTCATGTTATCATGTCGCTAGTTATCAAATGATTTTTTTATATCAAGTGAATTTTCTTTTTCTTTTGGTCTTTTCTTTTCTTTTTATTTTCTTTTTTACTTTTCTTGTCTTTTTTTTCTTTTTCTTTTTTTTTATTTTTGGAAAAGGATCGAGTAGTTGAATCTTAATGATGGAAATTCTCTTTGTAACATTGTTTTGTTACTTGCATTAGTCTTTAAATTACTGGTTACATTAGTAAGGTAGCTCCTTTTTCTTATTTTGCCTTGCCTTCTTATTGCTGTACTTTGATTCATTCCTTTTGGCTGTATTATTCACCATATAGACAGATAAATTTTAGAAAAGAACATTTAAATGTATGTCTTAAAAAAAAAAAAAAAAATACATGTCACGTTAAGCCAAGGATATGTGGACTATCAACAATGATTAAGCTGTGTTGTGTGTGTGTGTGTGTGCCTGCGTGCGTGCGTGTGTGTGTGTGTGTGTGTGACATACACTTGTAAGAAAATTAAGTAGCATACTTGATGCTTGGTCAATGATATGGGAATTTGTGTGTGTGTGTGTGTGTGTGTGTGTGTGTGTGAGATATACACTCGTAAGAAAATTAAGTAGCATACTTGATGCTTGGTCGATGATATGGGAATTTATTGGTATTGCAAACTATGCTGCTATGCAGTTGGCATTCTGATGTATGATGACCACCTAATGTCCTAAGACTCTTAGGCACAACACATTATATGAGTATTGATTGGGCTATTCTCATTGGCTGTTACCATTCCTTTTTGTTCCTTCCTATAGTCCATCATCATCACCATCACCTTTACCACCATTATCAACATTGTCATCTTTTGTCATCATCATCATTGCTCCAGCTGTTTACAAAAAGTCAAAAGTCAAGAGTATGAACTAAATGAAAAATACAATAACCAAATATTAATGTTGCAAGTTTACAACAGGTTTTCGACAAAGTCCATGCTTCTCTTACAGGCCTACAACATAGTTATTCCTCATCTTCAGGTACACTTTGGAGTACTATGATGCTATTTGTTTTTCAGAACTATTTTTAAATCTTATGTGCTTTAACACTGTTCTGATAACAATATTTTGCTCAGATTCCTATAGATATCTTTTTGTAAATTCTAATTGTCTATAGTGGATTGATCCCCTAAACTGGTCATACAGTATCATGCCTTTATTTTTTTGCCTTCCAATTCTATCATTGAAAAGGACAACATGCTTGTTAAAAGGTTGTAGGGTAAGTTGGCCTTTCTCCAATTCTAGGTGATCAGTTCTCATTTCTATTAAATTATCTGAACAGTGCATCTGATGTGTCCCCTCCAGTTTATGGGATGTCCCCGAAAAAGAAACAAAAAAAAAAGAAAAAAAGAAAAAGAAAAAGACTTCCAAATTCCAGGTAGGTTGGGCCATGTATGGCAGCTATGTTGGATGGTACATCCTAAAAATCATCACATTAAATAATCTATAATATAAATAATCTAGAAGAGTGATCACTTACAACCAGTTATATTCTACAACCCTTTTCCATGCATTCAGAATTTTGGCTTCGAATCCTGCCATTGGAAAGGGAAAAATGCTTGTTAAAAAGGTTATAGGTTATGTTAGCCTATGCCCAATTTCGATTGATTGAACAAAGAGTATATATGTCGAAATCTTGGAACTAACAGTCCATGCAGGAGTCAATGGTTGTTTTGTCAAATTTGACATTTTAACTCGATTATGTCTTCACCTTGTTATGAGCATTGACGTCCAAATTTGAAGTGCCTTTTGGTGATGTTGCATGCAAGGTATTCCGTATCGCTAATGGTGCGTAGCAATCACCACCATTACCAATACGGTTATCAGCCGTAATGGCTAATGTGGGCACGTAATGACCGCTATGACCCCCATAATGATTGAAAATTTTCATTTTGCCCAAAAACTTCTGGAAAAATATCTCAAAAATTCATAATAATGTAAATATTCCAAATATGTATTCATTTTTTTATTTTGAACATGTTTATGGTAGTGTAATGGTCCACAAAAGTGGTCATTTTTTGACCGTTATGGGGGTAACAGTCATTATGCCCTGTATCCAAAAAAACCAACAACTACCCTGTTTTAGCCCTGTATCGTGTAACGGTCGCAACCATTACCTATACATATCGGCCTTTGCAGCCACATAATAACGGATACGGGACACCTTGGTTTCAAGTTGTATAAAGATGATACATGCTCTAAAACATCACATTAAATAATGTATTACATAAAGAGTACATGACTTGGACATATTTGTTGAGTTCTCCTAAAATTGCAGCACACCTCGGTCACTGCGTAGCTGGTTTCCAACTTCCAGTGATCCATTTATTTTTTATTTTTTTGTGGGTTTGTATAATTTAGAAATGTATCACTGGTTTTTTTTTTTTTTGGGGGGGGGGTGCAGAATTGTTTTATACCCCACTGTATTCGTTTCCTTGGATGGGTGGATAAAAAAGGTTTTTATTCCCCATCTTATCATCCCTCCTTAGATGGTTAGTGCGTTGTGCTTGCATATTTTTTCACCATATTAGTAGTGGCATATAGTTTGTTATACGATGTTACTGTATTATCTCTTTCCTATTATAAGTGTTATTTGATATTTAAGTAGCATGTTTGTGCATGTATTATATTATTATCAGAATTTTACAAAATACTACCTAATTAATATAGAATTTACATTCTAGTGGCTTTTTAAAAAGTGTTCAAGAAGCTACCTCATTAATTGATATAATTATTATTCTAAACCCAAATGTGCTACCATCCATCTTCATTGGCCTTACGTATGCCACATGTGCCACTGTCCTACTTCAGTTATGCCCCACATGTGGCACTATGTGCCAATGTGCTACATGTGCCACCATCTTCTCTTGCCCCCCACGTGCAACACGACCCACATGTGCTGATGTGTCGCATGTGCCGCCATTAATCTTCTGTTGCATCCCACACAATGCGTCCCACATGTGCCATTATCCATCTTTAATTGTTCCATATGTGGCAATGTGCCGAGGTGCTAATGTGCTACCATCCATTTTCAAGTGCCCCCACATGTGTCAATATGCGTCTTGTGCATATGCGCCTGCAACCCCATGGCTCAATGGCACACTCACAAGAGTTTCAACACGATGTCATGGGTTCGAGCACCCATTGTGCTGTGAGTGTGTGGCCATGTGGGATGTGTGAGTGCGTATGCGGAAAAAAAAAAAAGTGCCACCATACAGCTTCAAGCACTGTACATGTGCCATGCATGCTGTAATTCAGCTTCAAGCTCCCCATACGTGCCACGTATGTTGCATGTGCCATTGTTCATCTTCAAGCAACCCACATGTTCTACATGTACTATCTAGCACATGATAATGACTTATAAGAAATTTTTCGAAGAAAAATTTATTTTGCCGAGCAACAAATTTGGAAATGCAGGAAAATCTTGTTGAAAAAAAAGGGAAAACAATGTTTCCTTTCTCATTGTTTTCCATAAATAAGGTTTCCTGAGAAACACTATTTCCTTTCCCATGCTTTCCACGAATCCAAACATGCCCTTATTGTAACAAATGTTCCTATCAGTGTAGGAAAAATAAAAACGAAAATGAATGTATTTTATTTGTTTGAAGGTGTGTACATATTGCGCTTGTTTCTTCAAGTTGGTTGTCGATTTGGGCTTGTAGAAATTCCAATGACTTGGCTTCTCGATAACTCTACAAAACCAGGTTGACACTGTTTTTTGTTTATGGTCAGTAAATAGCTCTGTTTGAGCTAAAGGGGTTTTTGCTTGCTTTTGTTAAAGGCCGAGCTCTGTGGTTGTTCTTGTTGGTGTTTGAGAATACATTCATTCTCAAGCTCTCTGTTATGGTTAATCTTATCTCTGTTTTCTTCGAGTAGACTCATGGATTTTTTTTTTTATTATTATTTTAAGTGCATATGCCTTATGATATTGCTAGTATTTTAGTACATGCTGTTATATTTGCGGAGTTGTGTCATTGTTGAATTTCAATGGGCTTAAATTCGGTCTTTTTGCCAAGACATCTCAGTTTTAGGTTGAATCATATTTCAGAAACCCAAAAACTCGACATGACTTGACTCAAGGTTCAGCTGGGCTGGGTTGACTCAAAGATGACCCAAACCAACTTGATATTTAATTATTGTAAAATGAAGATAAATATTTATAGTAGTTAAATTGAGTCAACAACAACACATGCCTCACTGTTTACTCCAACCTTTATTTTTAAGAAAATCTCCCAAAGAGGTGAGTGACTTGGTTCTAGTCATGCCAAGTCGTGAGGAGTTGGCTGAGTTTCAAGCCATCTTGTGGAGTCTCTTGATGTCCATTCTGAGTCATGGCCCAGTACTGAGTTTTGCAGTGACTCAGCTCAAAATCACGCTGAGTCAAGTCTGTGAGTTTTGGAAATAAACTGCAAATTATAACTAATATGGAGCATAACTGGAAGAGAATGGTTCCCAGTCATAGTAATGAAGAAGACCATGGTTCCCAGTTATAGAAAACAAGACATCAGTATAGGACATTTTTGTTATAGTAGAGAGCAAGAAACATTTTTAGTGCTACATCGAGTGGAAGAGAATGTTTCAAATTCATGTGTCACATTGGACAGTTGAATTGTGTTGGACCTCTTCGACACTTAATGTAATCTAATGCCACTTGAGTCCCTCTACCAACTTGGTTTCCTAGCTCTCAGCTTAAAAATCCTAGCAAACCTTGAATACATCTCCACAGAAATCCCATCAATGGGAGGCCTCACATTTGCAATAAGCTACTTGAATGACCATATTTTAGCTTTGTTCATTGGAAGATTTCAAAAACTATAACAGCTGTATCACCACCCATAATTTACAAGATATATGTCAATATCATGTTGGGACGATCGTATGCATATTGTGTCATAGATTGAATTTGAAGCTTGGCTACCAGTAACCTGTGGAAGTCATATCTTCATACGCATTTTAACTATCCACATAAGACATGTTGCATGTCGATACTTTCATTTTTCATCTCAATAACACTTTTTTTTTTTTCACTAGTTATTTCTCGTTCTTCTTACCCTTGGGTTTGTTAATTTTGACCATTTAGGCCTATGTCGGTGAAAGTTATGGAGGGAATTTGCTGCTTTCATGTGCACATGAATAAGGCTTCAGCATGCTGTATATTCACATTACTTGAGCCTGTTGCCTAATTGAGACTTTGTATGACTTTTGAGTTTTGACTGTATATATCATTGAGAAAAGCCTGTTTTTTCTTCTTTTCGCTAACTTTTAAGAATTGCAGTAAATATGACAAAACACACACACACACACACACACACACACACACACACACATGTATGTATGTATGTGTACATACATACATACATACATGTGTGTGTGTGTGTCCTGGAAAGGCTTTACAAGATGTAAATGCATCACTACTTTTAGCTATGATATGAAACCTGAGAATCCAAATGAGAATAAACTTTCTACTAGTGGGCAGAGAAGGTGCCTAATATTTTCTTTCTCCGTCACCGAAGTAGAATTTCGGATAGTAGATTAGAAGGCATTATAAAACAGAGAACCCTCGAGTTCTCTGATTTCTAAGGATTCTGCATAGTCTAGGTGACTGTGAAAATCTGAATTAACTGGTTAGTGGTAACTCCAAGTTAAATATTTAATATCTCGAGCCAAATTACAAGGGCACATGGACAAAATGCTTGAAAAGGGCCCGATAGCGCGATCCTAGTGTCCAACCTTCACGGAATGACAACTCCACTGGGAATGTGCTAGCTTCACTAGCTGTGACCCAACTTGAAATGTAAGATTTATTGAATTTTAAGGAATTTGGGCTCTGACCTCCTACATATCCGCATTCATACTCTGCATATTCAGAAAAAGTTAAGGGAAAAAAAAAAGAGCAAAAAAAGAGGGAGGGAAGAAAAGAAAAGAGAGAGAGAGAGAGAGAGAGAGAGAGAGAGAGAGAGTGAAGGTTAAAAAGAAGAGAGCTAGAGAATTAAAGGGGATCCATTGTGTCGGCAGAGCTAAGCACCCTCAGTCGGTCATCATAGTTTCACAACGCATGCCTCTACGCACAAGATCCCAAACAGTTATGGCCATCCATCACCTTGGCAGTGCTTGAGTTTCCAGAGCCTTTGCCGGTAAAACCGACAGAACTTGCACCTATCCCAAGATGGAAGAATAGTATAAAGCGTGAAAGCGATGCAGAGATGTGCACCATGTTATACAAGATAAGTTATGCAGAGCACACAAGCTTGAGTTGGTATAGCACCTCAACACCCTCTAGTTTTCACTCTTCACCTAGCATCCAGTCTAGTTTCTCCTCTGCAGTCGGGGTTTGTAGAAGACACCTGGCACCCTTCCTCCAGCTGGGGCTTTCTTCCAGCACAACTTCCCGCAACCAGGAATTCCAATCAAAATCCAGCACATGGTCCCCTAACGGAAGCCTCTGACAAGTTACGGCAAATCCAACAATAATAAACTTTGTACAAGAAGTAGAACAAACTAGCATTTAAATCTGTCGAGGTGTGAAAAGTCACTCTTTCAAGATGCTGGAAATCAGGCAGCATGCATGCCCTGTGTTTGAGACAGAACAGAGGGGTAAACGGTGCTCGATGCAGGTGATTTCCAAGCCATCGGAGAGGTCATTGAATGTATTTTCATCTAAAATTTAATTCACTGCAATCAAAGTTATAATGAGGGCGATCCATCTAAACAATGAGGCCTATTTAGTGGACCAAACAATGTTCCATTAACTTGATTCCAAGCCTGAATCATAGCATTTCGAATTAATTTTTGAACGAGTATAAGATTGCTTCAATCCGACACAATCATTTTTTTGTAAAATTGCGGAGAAAAACAAGATTTGTTGGTTTAGTAAATTGGATGACGTGGTGTGCCACGTTTTTTCCTAAAATTATAGAGAGAAAAACAAGAGTTGTTGGTTTAGTAAATTAGATGACGTGGTGTGCCATTGACAAGTGTTGCTTAGTTGGATACTATTGCCTAACTGTCAACAAGTGCATGTGGATTAATGAATAGTCACCATGTGGCGGCTCTCTCCCTTTATAAACAGAGGACTTTTTCAAACACAACTCCAGTAACAATTACGACGCAAATCTCTTTCCTACCCAACAACATCCTCTTCCTCTCTCTTCCCGTCTTACAATCCCAAATCTTAGATTTTTTAATTTTTTTTTCTGTTTTTTCTTTTTTTTTTTTTTTTTCGACACACCCCCACGCACTCACGCTGTAGTGGGATTTCACCACCTATGGATACTCAAACCCCTGACTGGGTGTTGAAACTACTGAGAGTCTACCACTGGCTAGAACTCTTCAACTGCAACTCACTAGAAGATCTCTTCAGCCGGCCACGTTTCTTCCCAATTTGCTGAATTCTCCATCTTCTAGCCACAACTTTAATCTTCCAATTGTAAACTTCATCAGATCACACAGCCCTTTATAACGTATAGATAGTCACCAGCTCCTCTACTGCTGTTTCTAAATTAGATCTGCCACATGAGATGATGAACGATTGAGCAGGATGAATCAAATGGCGATCAGATCTGGATTTAAATGGGTCTACACTTCCGTTCAGAAGCAGACTATCATTCCCATCTCACTATTTCCAGCATTTTTCCATCTCTGACGTCAAATTCAGATCGAACATCACCACAATATAATCGTCTTCGTGCATATCATCTTCCAGCGGATGCAGATCATCCCTCTACGACAGATCCGGGCCATCATTAGAGTGGTAAAACATTAGTCATCTTCTATAGAAGATCTGGACTGTCGTCCACAACAGATATTGATGGCCATCTTCCATCAGATTGCAATTCATATGTCACACCGAAACAATGAGAACTCTTTTCTTAAACCGTTTCTTCTGCTTCATCAATTACTCCTCCTTTTGATCTTGGTTAGATTGTGAACATTTGCATGATGATGATGATGATCCATGGGAGGGGCCATGACCAGCGTTTCATCTTCTGTCGTTCATCACGGTAGAGACACATCAGCTGTTGTCCACCGTAGAATCCTTCATCGGATGGACAATGCTTCTCACAAACGGACCATACCTATAGCTGGAACATCAAGCCAGCACGAGGGATCACTGACAAGATGGGTCGTAATCAGCTCCCTGATTTCCACTGTCTATCATGTATAAAACCAACGACTCTCCATGAGACTGAGACATACGTGCCTCTACACAATTCCTCGCATGTGACAGCTTTTCTTTTGCACGTGTGTACTTCCCACAAGTGGCTGCAAATTACAACCATCCAAAGCTCTCGTAACGTATGAGAGTCCAGAGCAGATCGCTGGATGTATGTCACTACCTTCGCTCATCATCAGGTGGAACCCGGTGCACCTTAGGATTGTCCTGGCCTCCTGGGTGTGTTTTCGCAGGTAAGTTTCTCCCACTTAAGATTCGTTTCACGTCTAGTTTCAGTCCCGTACCGTACACTGTCCAGATTCAGGACCATAGATGGTGGCCCACCTATTACTTAAAGACTTTGAACCATTCGGCCCATTCATGGTCTATTCACATTAATCACGGCCGCCTATGGCCCATTTACGATGCACACAAGTTCTATGGCCAAACATTTAGGCTTGAGCCTTGTCAATAAGAAAGAGTGGGATCTTGAGATCCTTGTGACGTATGGCTATATTTAGTGAATACCCATGATCGGCCTTTGGGCAAGAGCGCCTCGTCCGTGAATATAATTGCTTGTGGTGTGAGTTGTTAAATCATGTAGGCAACCATTTCATGTAATGCTTCCCGAGAGAGTTGTGTGCATCGCTAGAGTGACTCGAGCGAACATATCTTGAAGCATTTGTTAAGTACAAAGTAATTCCCAAACAGAGATTTGGAGAACAATTGGCATCAATTAAGCTACTACATGTTAGGCAGCTTCAGCCTTAGAGGAAATCCCTACCAATAGTCCTTTAGATCACTTCGATTGTTCTCTCTCCCGAAACATCACATGTTGAGGTTCATGTTGCCCACCTTTGCACATTCAAGGATTGGTAAGGGACTATGCCTCTGTCATAGGGAGGAAGGGAGGATAACCCTAGTCTTGGGAACTAAGGACTAGGGCCACCTAGAGTGGTTAAGGTCACTTTCCCTTGCAGATAAACTTAGGAGGATGAATTGGAGGGATTGGCCTAAAGGACCAAAGGCTGGTTAGAATTGATTGGGTGATGTTGACGAATGAGGCTCCCTCCCTGAGGAGTGATTGGGTGGTTGAAGTGGACCTTGATTTTACTAGGGCATGCGGCAGCCTGGCCGAGGAGGCTTCTTTTGGAGAACTATAGGTGGACTGGACATTGCTAGACTGAGACTTGGAGCTGCACTCCAAGCCTTAGAGGTAAACCGGCTAGCTAGAGGGACGCCCTGATCTAGCCTGGGCATGTGGCATTATGACCGGATTAGGTGCCCTCCATTAGAAGACAATGACCGGGGGTGGGTACCTTGCTAGCGTGTAGTCCCCTTACAAGACTAGGGACACGGTTGTTGGATTGTGGGTGAAATACAGGTGAGGTGAGCAAATTCCACCTTAATCACATTGACGGTAGGGGCACCTAATGTGTTAGGGCTTGTTTAATGTTCTAGCAGTGGATCTTGGAGGATGTTGTTAACAACAGTAAGGGTCGCGATCAGTCTTATTTCATCAATCAAATCTTGGATTACATGTTTCAAGGACCACATGTTTTACGGTAAAACAGCAGTCCACTGATTGGCCCTGGATAGGTGGAATGCATTATGCTCACTCCATTATAATTTGGTAGCAAAGGATTTGGTAGAAGCCTAGGCTCGTGGGGAGAGTTGCCTCTAGACTAGCATCCTCATTTGCTAAGGGCTTGAGCTGCCTAGGTTGTTGTGCCATCCTTATTTGCCCATTTTAATTGTGGTGTTGTACATTCCTCCTCTATTACTATTGTCTCTGTTGGGGAGTGAATGAAGTACCCCGAGTAGTGGCCCTGAATAGTAGCAACAAAGTTGTTGGCTTCTATTAGATATGGAATGGGGACATTTTCATTAACTCTCCCACAATTGATCTTTCCTTCAACCTTGCTCTTTCTCATGGGCAACCTATTCAAGAGAAGATCTTCCCAGCCCTTATTCTAGATTCAACTTATTCCACTTGTGCGAATGAGTTGGTAAAATTCACGTATGGATATTTCTTGCTAAGTAGACGGCCCTGAAAATTTTCTTATCATCATTAATGGGAGTTTTCATTATAGTGGCCAGAGCCTGTCATTGTTCAACATTAGCCGATAGACACTCATCGTTCCTCTATTCTAAGACACTAAAATATGCCCTCCTTGATATTATTTTGAGGTTGATTCACAAAAGCCTAGAAAAGTTGTTTCCAAATCCTGATCTATCAAGTATATCAATCAAGGGTGTCATTCTTCAAAAACATTTAGAAAAGGCAAATTAATGGCTTCATCACTGCCTATCACAACATCAAGATCACCATATAAAGCCTTATGTAATACAGTAGTGTGCCCGCAACCACCGTACCTCTCAAAATTTTGGCACCTCAAAGTTTTTAGGTACCAGAACATCCTAAAAGGTATGGGTCCCAAAATTTGACGGATGAGATATCCACGGTCTACTGCCATTGTAGCTTATTCTTCATAGTTAAAAGAGTTCTTCTTAAAAGTGCTCTTCGACCTCCAAAGAGATGGACTGGAGGGGTGTTGCCCCTTAGCTTGGCGAGATCTCGAGCCAGGTCACATAGAAACTTGCTGGCCAGTGTGACTCAGTTGAGTCAGCCAATAGGACTCGGCATGACTCAGCCCTGTCACTGGCTCAAATAGCCACTTTTTGTTATTAAAATTTTTATTTTTATAATTTTTTTAAAATGCCCCATTCTCAAAGAAGAAAGTACATGCTACCACCACTAGCTGCCCAGTTGCGTACTAGTTATGGTATTTCAGCGGAGTTATTGCTCCCAACAGGTTTAATGGATACATTACCTATTTAATATTTAATTATTAAATAAATATTGAGTGGAGTTGGATAAACACTCGGTCGAGTCTTCGTGTTTACCTGACCCATCTAGACATCGAGTGGAGTCGAGTTTTCTAGTTTTTGAACTAAGGCCCTCAGAAGAAAATATCATCAAACTACTGACTACTTGGAAATAGACAGAAGAAAGGAAAATCATTAACGTTAATGATTCAGAAGAACACTATTAATTACAACTGTCGACTGAGTGGAGATACCTCGTTTCAACACTTGAGGTCTTGGTATCGATCCCTAGCGGGGGTGGCTAACATGGAGTGTGTGTACTGACATGGGTGTGTACTAACAAGCTAACCCGAAAAAAAAAAAAAACAAAAAACTAACTGTCGACTTGATGTGATTTTTAACCACAAGACCATACAGGATAGGACCCACTAAATGAGCTGTTTGGATTCACAGCCCGAATTACAATAGAACCACTAAATGAGCGGTTTGGATTCACTGCCCGAATTACAATATCTCATGCATTGGGAGCCAAATGAACCTTTCCCTGCTCCAGCAGACTGGACCAAGGTCCACCCCTATAGAGGCCTCTGATAAATCTGAGTATACATCTCAGGTTAGACCTCTCTATGCATGTTCCTGAATAGAGAGGCTCCAGAAATGCCAAGTGTAGTCCGTCATCTGCAATGGACTGGGGGCTTCATGGAACACATGCCAAAAGGGCCCACTTGCATGAGATCCAGGGCCATTCATTCATTAGGTAGGGCACACAACATGTTACCAACAAACAAAAACAAACAAATAAATAATCCAGCCAGTCCAATCATCGATTATGGAACCCATCAGTCATTAATTAAACCTGTCTATTTTCCAAACACAAGTGTGGCCAGATTGACAAATGGACTAGCCTGATTTTTTTTAACCAGTGGCATGCTCGCAATGCAACCTACCTGCTGAATGGACTTGATCTCCGACATGCGCCACATGTTGGCGAGTGTGCAGGGAAACCTCTACTGTGAGCCAGTACACTGAATTTTTCCATGATCCTAATTGTGCATTTTCGTGTATCCTCCTTAGTTTCAAGTTATCCAAGAGATATAACTAGTACCAATCAATCAATGGGTTCCAATTTCTGATGAGAAAACTATGGATTAAAATATCTATGGTTCTATGTAAAACAAGGTTACATGTTCTATAGATATTGACTGGAATGGGGTAGTGCAAACCCCGAATAAAACCCAAACGCAGAACGAAAACTGAACCAAAGCAAATCCAATCAACTAAGATATATTAATCATGATGGCATTTCCAGAATGACCGAAACAACTTGATTGATGTACTGGAATCCACGCCTTTCCTTTAGAAGCCTCTTTGCAAACTCAAGAGCTCGGTGCTCACAATACGCTCGTTTGCTGGCATCTTGAATGGACTCAAAATCCTCAACATGAGCTACACCCACTATTCTCCTGCAAATTACGGATGATGTACAAATTTTAGAAAATCAGATGCCAAGTGATATTGCATACTTGTAAATTAAAACAAAAGAAATAGGATTGGCAGTGTAAGCTAAGGTTCGAACCGACATCTTTGGATTTATTCAAATAAGTATCATGTCTTTGCTGAAAACATATCTACGAAGTTCTTTCTAATAGAGGCTGACCAATAATCTGTTTGTCCACCAGAAACAGATCTTCCACAGGAACTGTGACTAATAACTCAATCTAGATCCTTTTTCTTAAGAGTATAAAAATTTCTATTTTCTATTTTCATTTCCTTTATGTTTTTTATTGTATTATAGATCATATTGTATTCATCTATGGCTCCTCACTATCCCTTTGCAGCCATCAATTTGATCATGTCCTCTCCACCTCTGTTCTTAAGGTGGTAGCACGTGCTACAGAGCCAAAGTGAGTGATGTGTCTATTACCTGACCAGAGGGAATTCCATGCATGTGTGTGCCTTGTACTCAAAGAGATTTCTACCCAACTGCCCCTTCATGACTCTCAGCTTGCTAGTCCTTCAGACTCTGCATTTATTGGTTGGCATATGGTTTAGTAACGAGTGGTACCATGCTAGCCTTTAAGTGTCACCAATGTGAGCCTGGGTAAAAGAGGGTCGATATCTGGTGGGCAGCTGATGGTAAAACTTCTACCAATCTTCCATTTAAAAGACAACCCTAATTGCTACAAGAAAGGCTAATATGATAGTAGAACATTTCTAGCATACTCTAGTTATGTCGTATTAATAGAAAATTAAATTCTGAAGTAGAAGGTTAGTCAAAATGAATTGCTTGCACCATTTGATGGATCATCCTCTTATATACGACTAAAAATCTATTTTGAAGTCAATGCACCCTAACTAGTTCTGAATAGTTTGACCTTTCTTCGAGTTTATAGCATCAATGCACTGAAAAGGCTCAAATAAATAATCTCGAATGCGATTATCATCCCAAGTATACCCAAGTGTTCAACTTTTTGCCTGAATGTTGTGCAATTTATTCCCTTGTCCTCTGATTGTAATCAAGCCAATAACAATAACAAAACAATAATAATAATAATAATAATAATCAGTGTTTTAAATATCAACAACATCGGCCGATATATCTCATGATATATCTTGTATCCCACCAATGCGATATGAAACGCACGGGTAGTGCCGATATATCCCACATGTTTGATCCAGTGAGTATTTTCAATTTTCGATCCCTTTTTTTTTTTTGTTAAAATTATTTTAAATCAGTGTCAAATTGTTACAAATCCATTGGTTATTCATGTTTTGCATGAGAAATCATGGAGTTTGAGCTTCGATTTCGATATCCATTGGTTCTTCATGTTCGCCATATTTATTTTTTTTTTGAAATTTTCCTTCAACCAGTTGTCAATTAAGACTAATTTCAAAGTATTTAGGAGTATTTGATGAAATGATCATCACATACACTCTATTTTCAAATTTTGAGTCTAAGTGGTCCGATTAGGGGAAATTTGGAGAAAAATCAAAATTTTCCCAATTTCTCCCAAATTGTTTGCAATGTTGCACTCCAAACATGAAATCAAGCATGTATGAGGGCTTATCTACTGATTTTTTTAAGTCCTTATCAATTTTCAAAAAATAAAAATCATTCTTAATTAAAAATTAATAAAAAGAATTAAAAAAAAAAAAAAATTTAATGTCCCATCAACCAGCTGTCAATTGAGATTAATTTCGAGGTATTTAGGAGTGTTTGATGAAATGATCATCACATGCACTCTAAATATTATGCATTCAATTTGAGTATAATTGCACTAGTTCAGTCAGATAGTGCATAGCTTAAGACCCTATACAAATGAAACCTATTATGTGTACTTCTTTTTTGAGATGTTAAGATTTAAAAATATATATTAAGGTCTTTTTTAACAATCCCTAAAGTTTTATTAAAAAATTCAACCATTTTCCCAATGTTTTCCCATGTTTCTAAAAAAGTGTGATAACTTACTCAATACAAACGATATATCCCGTGTGATAACCGATATGTATCTGTATCCCAAGGATGCAATACGTAACGCAATACCGATATTTCGAATGATGATGATGATAACTAATACGTATTTGTATCCCAATGATGCAATACGTAACGCAATACCAATATTTCGAACGATGACGATGACGATGACGATGAAGATGATGATCATAACCATAATAATAATAATCTTCCTTTTGAAGTATCCAAATCTCAAATACCTCTGAGAATATCGCAAGTAAAGACCCTCCATCAAATTGAGTTAAAACTACAATGGAGATGGACTTCCCAGCGCAGGACTCACCACATCCCTTTCTTTATTAGCAACTTTTGACTTTCTATTGTTTATTTTCATACTAAAAATCCTATTCCAGGAATTTTACTCCTTGCTAAGCCGAGACCACTTGTAGAGGCAACTGGAGAAAGTGCCTCGCCCCTTCTCCCTCACCTAGACACTTGGATTTTGGGGAAGAGAGCATTTTGGAGTCAAAATTATTCAATCAACACAACCATTTCCACATGGAAATCAACTTGATTGTTCACCAGCCATCCATGAAATTTTCATTCTCAAAATGTGTAACACCTCAAACTTTTCAATACTCAAGTATTGAAAGTTCTCGAGTGTTACAATGAAATTTAATTTAGTATATGCATGTGTATGCCACCAATTTAGCTTATCCTAACCTTACATATATGAACAAGTAATCTAACGGTATACATGTTCTACCTCTTAATCACTTCAAAAAATAAAAAAAGTCATCCATTTACGAAATTGACCGTACATCCACCTGCATACATGGTCAGAGTACTAACCATCAAGTTTTCCTATTTTTGACATGTCATCTAATCATCCATCATGTTGTTTGACAAATGTATCTCGCCTTAATTAATGATAATTTTAACATATTCGGTAAATAACTCTTTATTTGTAATGATTTAGATACGAGTTATTTTGTAAGAATTGTTTAGAAATGTGCTTATTACCATGTAGAATCATTAGATTTTCCAAAACTCTCAAATTAGTAATAATTACGAAAATGTCATTAACCTAAGCCCTTAAATTCTAGATCACATGATTTTCATGATCCGTTTGATGTGAAATTTTATACCATGCCTATGTAACATAAATTAATAATACATGTCGAATTTCAGCCCTTTTATCATTGTAAAAGTGGCCCAATTGACAATTAGCTTCTTAACCGTTGATTTTTGTGTCCATCGAGTGAGGAAAGCTCGTGGGTAGTCGTAGTAGGATATTTTCCTTCATATGAATGACTTGAATTGTCCATCATATGGATCAAGTGTGAAATATGAGAACCCCACCTTAGTAGGCATTTCCTTAGACGCGAAGTTAGCCTTTTAGGCTTACCAACTATTTCTAAATCTGGAGTTTTCGATTGACCCACTTTACACCATCAATCGCAACTCAAATTTGGACCACACTTTGGCCTCATCTGACTATGAGATCATACAAAATTTAGGCCCCGATCTATGATCCTAAACCGTTGAATGTTGATTGCCTTAAAGTCAATTACTTCCTTTTGGCGCAGCAGGTGAAATTTCATATTTAGGTCTTTTCCATCATCAATCAACCACCAAATTTTGTCTAATCGTTTGCCTATCTTGACTACACATTTCTCCCAAAATTGGGCCCCGATCATTAAGCGTGGGCCGTTAATTGAGATCAAGTCCGTTTTGGCACCATTAATAGAACTTTTAAGATAAACCAATTTAAATTTCGAATAACCAAAAAAATTATGTACCTTGGCCCTATTTAATGACCTCGACACCATGAAATAAAGATTGCTAGAAAAGACAAATTTGAGAAACTCAATTCAAGTGGGATGTGACACACCTCTTATGCCCACTCCTTTATAAAAGGAGATGTGCACCCCTTCTCCATTAAAAAACCATGCATGCCCACTCCCACTCCAGCCCTTTCTAGAGAGAGAGAGTTGAAGCTTAGACGCTCATCCATTTTCCTTCTCCACATTATAAAAGGGGATGTGCACCCCTTCTCCATTAAAAAACCATGCATGCCCACTCCCACTCCAGCCCTTTCTAGAGAGAGAGAGGCGCGTTGAAGCTTAGACGCTCATCCATTTTCCTTCTCCACATTATAAAAGGGGATGTGCACCCCTTCTCCATTAAAAAACCATGCATGCCCACTCCCACTCCAGCCCTTTCTAGAGAGAGAGAGCGAGGGGGGGGGGGGGGGGGGGTTGAAGCTTAGACGCTCATCCATTTTTCTTCTCCACATATTGGTGTCTCCCTCTTGCTCAAGCGACGTCGTGGTTTATGTAGAAGCTTTCCTACATTGAAATCTATCTAGGGTTTACATCTAAGGCTAAGGTGAGGGATTCCTTCAAGCTTACATCAATTTAGGTTGAGTTTATACATAGTTCTCTTATTTTTGCGTTAAATTGTGTATAATTGATTTTTACTATAATTTCCATGTTAATAAGTTGTTGGACTATTATGATTTATTAATTCATGTTAGAATTATGTTTAATATATGATATTAATCATGTTGGACATATTTTGTGGGTTAGATTACAAAACTATGCTTTAAATCACAAAACTACACATATTCAGGTTCCAAACAGTGCATAGTTTGCGCATCCAATGGACCGGATATTTATGTCAGCAAATCATATGAATTTGATGATATTAATCTGACCTAAAATTCATATTTTGAACCTTAGGGCAGCAGGACTCACTTTTAGAGTAATTTGGACTTATTGGGTGACCCATCTGATTTGAAATCACACTGTTGTGGCACTTTCAAGTGTGTGGACCATTTTTTACCCTATTGAGGTTTATTTTATTGTAATTACATGTTAATTATTCCATAAAAACACCACTAGACTTTTTATGAATTCATGTGGAGTGATGGATACAAGTATTGCCCTTCGCCCATTTTGAGAGCAACGCGTGTTTCCACTCTATATTGAGTTGGCTTTTGCACCTCTTATTTTGTTAAGTTAACATATTTGCTACTTTTCTCTTTTATGCATTAGCTTATTGCTACTCTGTTTCCCTTTATCGAGTTAGACTTATGCTACTTTTCTCATGTTATGGCTTGGGCATGTCTTGGAATTCTAAAACTCTTATAGTTCAACTTATTTCCCTATTGATGCAAGTGATGTGTTGAAGGTCTCACATCTAGTGATTCATATATTTTATCGTGGACGTAATACACTCTAGGTAGTGACGCTCTTGGTCGCGCGTAATTCAATGGATTTTGGGTAGTTATGCACAAATCGATGTAAATAACCCACAATGCATGTTATATCGCTTCCGGGATTAGATGTCGCAAATAGTCGCTCCATGAACAAATCGTGTCACGTAATTCATCCAATCCATGTGTAGTGTCGTCTTGAAGTATTCACGTAAATCCATGATAGTGTTGAACACGCCAAAGAATCTCCTAATATGGGATGCGGAGCGAGCCGGATTTTCTATAAATTATATTCCACATTGTGATGATCGCTACGTATGATGAGTCGCACACACATGTAGATTGGTGGCGCATATTGATACCATTCGTAGTGGAGTACGAAAAGTATTGAAACCCTTGTATTGTCTTACTTTGAGAAATTACTTGAATTGTGTAGATCTTAAAGGATAACCATCACTATGAGTAGGGCATTGACTCTTTCCAACCAAATAGATGATGCAGGTAATGTATAGGTTGCATATATGAGGGATGATCTCCCTATAGAAGAGTACGAGTGACATTGGATGATGTTACCAATGCCTTTACCTTAGTTTAGTTTTATTTACGTTTCATGCTGCAAGTTTGGATATTTGTAATAAGCTCCCACCTTTATGAATGTAATCTAAATGGAAAATAAAAATAAAAATGCAAGGTGCGATTTGAAGTATTCAATTATTATATTATTAACACCCGAAATTCTCAGGCACGAGTGTGAACTCGAGCCACGAAAATTCGGAGCGTTACATAATGACTTGTGACAAGTGATATTTATTACGCCTATAAGTTTTCTGTATATTTGCCTCTGTCTGTTTCACAGGTTTGACAACTCCATTGATGATACATTGGCCCGAAATGAAAACAAAGCAGATTTAAGTCATTGCAATCCATGGTTTCGGTGCCCGACTAGGCAAAGGGTCGTTCTCTACTTTTTGGTGATTAAGTTGTAATAAGCTTCTATTTTGTTATTCCCTTCTATATTGCTACCAAGCAAAGAAAGCATATTCATAAATGCTTATTTAGAAAATTTGGCGAAAAAGAAAATCCATAAGATTCTGATGCCAAATTGACACAAACTAAAAGCATAAATTTTACTCGCAGGAAATTAGACCCACATACCCAGTTATGAGATCCAATAATGGGATCACACTGATCTATGAAGATGCCCCACCAAAATCATCTCCACAAATTTCATTCGGTTCAAAATCATCATAAGCAATCATGAAAGTTCCTGGATATGGATTTTTTATAGGCCATTAATATTTTTTATAAAAAAAATGCTAAATTAAATATGAAAAGGCTGAAATTGTGGTAAAATCGTTCGTACTGAAATATAAAGTATGACTAAGTATCCTAGAGGGGGGTGAATAGAACTTTTTCAAAATTTGTTATCTTTTAATAACAATCTATACCTAACTTTAAAACAAGTAAGGCAAAGTAACTCTATGGCTTCCAAGCCAATAGAGGGTCCAATTCACATAGGCTTATACAAGATTCATATGTAAAATCAACGCCTATAAGGATAGTATGTATTGTGTGTGAGATGTGACTTCTATCAATACTTATACATTAACTAAATCATGCATCATTGTGAACATGTGATGAACATAGGCATAATTAGATAAATGTAATCAAAACAATCCCAAACACAATCATGCATAGTGGTTCGGCTACTTGCCTACTCCACTCCCGGCGGACGCACTCTCCTAGAGTGTACTGGATTTCACTATCCAATGGTTTTAAATCAGGTTAACCATGAACCTTCACAACCTATGCAAGGTTAAACTAGGACACCTACACAAGGTTCCTAGATGCCTACACAAGGCGACACGTCCTACCAAAGGACACAACACTGGGAGCCTACACAAGGCAACCCAAGCCTACACAAGGCTACACATCCTACACAAGGACACAACATATTCTCCCGTCGGAGGCCTACAACTAGGACTTGGCGAGTTTGACACTCAAACTCTGAATCTCAATCCTACACAAGGAAATGGCTTCAGATAAATTAGACTCTAAATACTTACAAAGTAAGTTGGTGAGTCCCGTTCTCGCGCAATGTGAAGATCTTCGATGATGACGAAGAATCTTCAGCTCCCTTGAACCGCAACCTGTTGATGATGCTTTTGCGAAGGCTCTGAGGTTGTGAGGTTTAGGGTTTTGATCTTCTCTATTTAAATGATAAGATTTAAATCAATAGAGAAGGTTCTCATGAGCTAGGCATTCAGAAGTTCCAAAGATACTATGATTAATTGGAAATTTCATGAATGCTAGAGTTCATAATTCAATCCAAGCATATAAGATAAGAGTTGATGCTCAAACAAAGGATTGAACGATGAACTCTAATGGGAAAGAGAGATTGAGTAAGAGGGTAGGTAGATCTTGGAATAACAGGCTCAAACTCTCTTGGATACTAAGCTCATTTTAACAAGAAGCAACCTGAGGTATTTATAGAGACAATCACAACAGTAATAAAACGGGTAGACATCTGTCATTGTCGATACTATCAAACAGTCTTCGATATTGTCGAAATTTGAATTTCAATTATATTGAGTCTCATTCGATTGTATCAACTTTCTACACATGTTCGTTTTTGTGTAGAACAGACACTGCTCGATTTTATAGAATACCATTTGATTCCATTAATGTGCACTTCGATGTTATCGAGGGTTAGTTCAATCCCATTTGGATTCTCTTTAGAAATGTGCCTTCGGCTGCTAGAGGATTTTGTCTAGAAGTTCGATTTCATCGATCATCATTCGATGCTATCGAATTTTGAAATTCAATTACATCGAATAGTATTCGATATGATCGAAGATATATTTTCTTTGAAAGCTTGCTAGACAAAATGTTCCTCAAGTTCAATGCAATCGAGTCTGATTCGATACAATCGAGAACTTCTCTCGATGTAATCGAAGGTGACTCGATTCGATCAATGAACACTTTTGAGAATGTCTTTTGTTTAGAGCAAGTCCTTGAGTCAATATTATTGAAAAGGGTTCGATATCTATCGAAGTTTGAATTTTGATATTATTGAACTATCTTCGATATTATCAAGATTTCTAGCAAACAGTTCATTTTGTTGCTGAACAGAATGGGACTCTTTATCGATATTATCGAACCATCTTCGATAATATCAAAGATGCCTTCGATTGCAAATCGATATAATCGACTTGCCAGTGTAATGCATTTTTCATTCCTCTAACATTCTAAGTGTCTTTCTTACTTAAGCTTACCAAGGTGTTTTCTAATGAGTTTAGAGGTAAGTTTTAAGTTGGATGGGGATCATATACCTTCGAGTTTGGTTTAGGGAAGTGAGGCTTCATTACCTGTTTGGAGCACTCGAGCTTCTCTCTAGTTGAGGTCTTCATCTTGAAATCTCTGTCTTGGGACTCACTTAAAGACAGAATCAACATTCACGTAACTTGACAAACCAAGGCACTTTCAAAGGCCTATATAGAATTCATAATGGTGCATAAAAGAAAACCTCCAATTCTATTTGCCAATCATATAATCAATCATATACAATTGTATGGAAAAGATTGCTATCCAATAGTATTTAAGGCTATATATATATATATATATTGCAACCAATTGGTACAAGTACACTGAATACCACAAGAAGCTCTACTTCAATTTGATCTCTATATATATACACACCCTATGGATACCTCTTTCATAAACAGCCATACGGTAGTATAAATAATACTATAAAGAGTGATGTAATATCCAGAATGGAATAGGGTTCATATACTTGCTAACCGGACGCCAAACCTGTTGCGGTAGATTCAGCTCTTACAACCTCTTCTTAGTTTTTATACCAGCTAATATTTCACAATTGAAGCTTCCCTACTGCACCGAAAGCTGTTGCCACTTCATTTTACCCATTGTTGTCATGTGCGACCGCACATTCACATATGTGATCGCATATGCGCACAATGGAGTGGAAATCACATATACGATAGTTGCATATGCGATCTCCACACATACACGATCGCATATGCCATGAGTGTGAGAATGTGCGATCGCATATGCAATAGGGGTGCACACGGATCGGCTCGGTCCGGTTTTGGGGTGAAACCGGAACCGAACCGTTCCTAACGGTTCTATGATATTCGGAACCGAAACTGAACCGTTAAAACTGCTTCGGTTCCAGATCGATTCCACGGTTCTAGGCTTTTTAAAATTCAGCCCAATTGCATGTTTTATTTTATTAACTAGCCCATGTCCATTCATGTTGTGATCCATTTGATGAATGGTTTAGATATTGTATAAGGTGTGCAAAAATACATGTATAGAAACAATCAAATGTTGCATTATAAACCATAAATCATGAATTAAATATGGAAACAATCAAAGGGTTCCTGGTTCGGTTCCAAGTTTGGTTCCAGGTTCGGTTCTACAGATCGGATCCATGGTTCGGTTCTACGGATCAGTTCACAGTTCGGTTCGGTTCTACATACCCCCAAACCGAGAACCGAACCGATATAATCAGTTCTTTGATTTTTGGAACTGGAACCAGAACCGGTGCACTCTAGAACTGGACCAAACCGGACCATTTGGTCGGTTCTAGTTCGGTTCCACGGTTCTACTGGTTCGATATGCACCCCTAATATGCAATGTATGCGATCGCATATTGACCATTGGAATTTATTTTATTTTTCAAAAATCTACCTTTTTCCCTATAAAAAGGCATTCAAACCCTCCTATTTACATACTACATGCACTCAAACTCTCTCTACTCTCATACACTTTCGAAGTCTCAAGTCTCTCATTCTCTCTTACATAATTACATTCTCCATCTTTCAACTCCCAAATTTGAAGCCTCTAAGGCTCAAGATTCATATTTCTTTCAAGTTTTAATCAAGGATTCAAGATTCAAGAAAGTAAAGCAAGCAAGAATACATCGAAATTGAATTCAAGTCAACTCAAGTGACTAAGTGTCACATTACATTTTTACTTCTATCTCTTTCTAGTTTTTCTTCTAGATATCATTTCATTTTCTACATCCCATATTTCTCATTCATTTCATCTTCTACATCCCATATTTCTCATTCATTTCATTTTCTGCATTCTATTATTTATTAATATTCATTCTCTAGTTACATAATATTCATTCATAAATCATAATCATACATCCACTCGCTCTTTCTATCTCTCTTTCTTTACATTCAAGAGTCAAGAGACTCAAAACATTTTTTTATATTTTTAGTTTGTTACAACTTACAACTTACAAGAAGATTCATAAGATTCAACTTTTAAGAATCAAGTAAGAGTTCAAACTCAAAGGCAAGAATTTAAGTTCTACAAGAGCAACAAGAGTAGAAGACTACTAGTCTACAACTACAAGTCTACAACATTCAAGAGTGAAGAATATATTTCCGAATTTTAGACCGTGTAATTTATGTTTTTTTTTAACTCTCTCTCTCTCTCTCTCTCTCTCTCTCTCTCTCTCTCTCTTTAGTTATTACTATAGTTTTTATTTTTACTAGTTTACAACTTACAGGTTATAACAAGAAGAATCAATACACACACCACACCATGTCTTCTTCCTAATATTCCTCTTTGAAACCCAAGTCAAATGACCCGGCTTGGAAGAATGGGCACTATCGTAGTGCAACAAATAAGACTCACATAGTATGTAGTTATGTGAGTATGTAGGTTACGGTGGCATTACGCAGCACAAGCAACACCTTGCACATTTACCAGGTTCAAATGCAAAAGCATGCGACAAAATTACTCCAGAAATCCGAAGGGAGATCATTGAGTATATAGATAAATAATCGAGAAAGAGATGTGTTAGTATCCTACGTCACGAGAAATATAAGGAAAAATACGTGTGTGAAGATATAAACGTATGTAGATAAAGCTAATCTTACTTCCCATTATTCGACAGGTCGGTCTAAACCACAACCAACGGCCTCGAAAAAAGCCCAAGGGCATGGGCCCATGGATGGATGGTATACACCACACCCCGAGGATGTGGTCAAACAAAGGAATCGGGGCAAAAGGTCAGCTCAAACAACTTTAGAAAACCGGTATAAACAAAAAGATAGAAAAACCACTATTCAATATTTTGCTAAGTAGTTTTACCAAACCGGCATTGCTTTCAACGCAGTTAAATCGAGAAGCTTCAAAGTTATGGTTGAGGCTATAGGTCAATTTGGACCTGGGCTAAAACCTCCTTCATATCATAAAATGAAGGAGACGTGCCTCAAAGACTGAAGTTAATTATACACGATCCTTTACAGCTGAATATAAGGAATCATAGAAAACGTATGGGTGCTCACTCATGGCCGATGGATAGAGTGATAAATCCAGTCGGTCTCTCATTAACTTTCTGGTAAATTATTCAGCCGGGACAATGTTCTTGAAGTTTGAGGATGCATCAGGTCATTTGCATACTTGAGAACACTTGTTTAGCTTACTAGATAATGTAGTTGAGGAATATGTTATACAAGTAATTATAGACAACGCAACCTCATATATAGCCGTCAGTCATCTTCTTATGGAAAAGAAACGTCGTTTATTTTGGACCCCCTGCGGCCCATTGTGCTGATCTGATGTTAGAAGATAAAGGTAGATATTTTTAAATGTGATTACAATTGCTAGAAAAATCATGGTCTTCATGTACAAACACGCCCTTCTTCTCAATCGAATGAGAAAACACATTGAGGGTAACTTACGACGTCCAGCAGTCACCCGTTTCGCTACAGCCTTCTTAACACTACAAAGATTACATTAAAAAATAAAAATTTAAAAAATAATAATAAAAATAAAAATCAGAACTTAGAAGCTTCGTAGTGTCGGCCGATTTTACAAGTGGGCCTTAATCAAAGAAGGCTGAAGGGAAACGAGTTCAACAAACAATCCTTTCACAAAGTTTTTGGACACTAAGTGGTAAAGGCGCTAAAAGCATTCGAGCCCTTAGTCACTGTGCTGCGATTGGTGGACGGGGATGAGAAGCCTCCAATGGGTTACATATATGATGCAATGGAGAGAGCGAGAACTAAAATCATTGACCATTTTAACTATAGAGAGCATGATTACAAGCCAATTATAGATATTATAAATAGAAGATGAGGCAGTCAAATGGCATATCCATTGTATTTGGCTGCTTACATCCTTAACACAGCCTATTTATTCGCTTCTCCTGATCCAGCAGAAGCACTTACTATGCATATGGTTGGATTTATTGATGTGTTGGAAAGAATGATTCCAGATAGAGAAGAACAGGACAAGATCTCAGCTTTACTAGACTTTTATACAAAGAGTGAAGGCATATTCTCGAGAGATATCGTCATCAGCCATCGGACAATGAAATTGCCCAGTAAATAATATGAATGTCTCAACTCTCTTACAAATAGTTTTTTTTTTTTTACAATGTAATCTAGAAAATCTAACCTACTTAAACTGTTTTTCTCAGCTGACTGGTGGGCTTCCTATGGAGTGGACCCAAACAGGAAGGATCCAGCTCAAAAGAAGCTGGCTATGAAGATTCTTTGACTCACGTGTTCTGCCAGCGATTGCGAGGGCAATTGAAGCACGTTTGAGGCGGTAAGTCTAAAATGAAAATGTTAATATGTTAGCATGTTACAGACTAACAGTTTAGTAATTGTAAGTTGTAACTTCAATTTATAAGTTATAACTTGTATGTGTAAGCTAATTAACTAAATAGCTAATGCCAAATGCGCATTCTTTTATGCAGATTCACAGCAAGAAAAGGAATTGCCTTGGGCAAAAGAAGCTCAATGACTTGGTCTTCGTCCAATACAATCATAAATTGTGAGAACAATTCCAGACTAGGAAAGCAAAGACGTTTCTTTGGCCCTATCTACTTATATAAGCTGGATGCAGATAACGAGTGGCTCGTAGAGACGGAAGACCCGGTATTTACTAGGGATGACCTAACATGGGCGCAAGTTAAATATGCCGCATACGGATTGACACCTAGATAAGGTACTTCTACTTCCACTCGAAGGCGGAGGATTGAATAGTAGTAGTCAACCTATGTAAGAGATTGAGGAGATAGAAGGAGATGATGATGATCAAGTTGTTGGATGTTGATGAAGTATTAGTACATACAGATGATGAAGAAACAGAAGAAGAGGAAGTGTATGTGGAAGAAGGAGATGATTCGGATGATGACGGTGATGATGACGATGGTGGTGGTGATCAAATGCCACAATGGAAAATATATCACTGTATATAGTAGCATTTACCATTTAGTATTATTTTGTTATAAACTTATAATAGATCAATAATAAATAAATAGCTTCTTCATTTTGTTTACTTACTAAGTGTGTCGATGTTGATTGTTGATTGATATTTGTTAACTATATTGTCGAATGTTGATAACTTATTGTTTAATTGGTTTTATTTCACTCAAATGTATTGCAAGGACATATAAAATTATTTATCTATTAACTTAGGAAAGTTCCCCCTACTTTATATTATTGTCATTTATTTTCTTATTTTTCTGATTTTTTTTAAAAAAATTGAATACACACACACACACACACACACACACACACACACACACATGCGACCGCATATGCGATTGTGCGATCGCATATGCGATATGACAAAATTGATTTTACCCTTTGTGCAACTATAGGTTAAGATCATTTGATGCCAACCTAAAGTCCAGTTCCAAGTTTCCAGCTGGACTTCCAATTCATAATAGGCCTATAGGTTTTAATATAGAATCATTTTGATACTCTATTATAAAGTTTCATATACAAACTATCAAGGGCAGAAACACAATCCCATTGGACTCTTCGAGACCAAAGTTCATCAGATTCCCTAAAATATGTCACGTGTTAGGTTTGGACTCTAGATGCATCAAACCAGTGTCACTAAGCCTTTGAGATTCAACGCTGTGAATTGTAAGTTGATATCCTCAATTGTCTAGAACAACTAGAAATAGCTTTTCGTGAACCTAAGCCACTTGTGGAAAACATTGGCATCAAGTTCGCTAATATAATCTTTGATACCTTCACACAATTTGTCAGATTTTTTGCATGTGAGGTTGGCCTACTACTGTGTATTTTGGATGATCACAAAAAGGGGTCATGAGTGCCTTTGGTCCTTGCCAAGGCTATTGGGACTGTTGATACCCCGGAGAAGTATCACGGCCATATCCAAACTTATCAACATCAGTACCTCGCATGGTTCTTGTTAGAATTAGGGACTTCTTTTTGGGTTGCGGCAGTGTGGCGACTGCGGTGCTGTTGCGGCACTACTGCGGTTGCTTTCTTCCCACAACAACACCGGCGCCCCCCGCCCCCCCTTTTCAGTTCCCTCTCTTCTTTCCATCTTTTCTTATCATTTTCCCTCTCTGTTTCACAGCCACACACTTAAAAAAAATTTATATACTCCGCAGTACACGCAGCATAGTGCACTTGCACTGTTTTGTTACATGGGGCCCACCTTGATTTATGTGTAGTATATACATGCCGTCCATCAATTTTTCAAGTTCATTTTAGGGCATAATCCTTGAAATGAAGGGATCCAAATCTCAGACCACGCAGTTGAGATTGAATGCCCATAGTTAAAATCTTCCTAGGGCCCACTATAATGTTTATTTTCCATCAAACATGTTGTTAAGGTCACATACCTTGACCTTGATGAAGGGAGAACACAAATAACTGATGGATCCCAAAACAAAATGTCTTAAGAAATTTTTAATTGTGGGAATTAAATCCTTATTTTGTAGTCTACCTAAGATTTGGATCAGCCTCATGTTTTGGACCATGCCCTAAAATAAGTTGGCAAAAAGGATGGACCACATGGATATACAATAAATGCATTGAGGTGGGCCCCACATTTAAAGGGATACTCAATAGTGGTCCACCGAAGATTTAGATCTACCTGAATTTTTGGACCATGCCTTAAAATGAGTTGGCAAAACGGATTGATGGCATGGATATACAAATACATCGAGGTGGCCCACCTGGCCCACTAGTGGTCCACCTGAGATCTAGATTTACCTCATTTTTTTACCATGCCCTTAAACAAGTAGCCAAAACGGATCGATGACATGGATATATAATAATAATCGAGTGGACCGCATGCAGTGTTTAAATTGTCGGCGATATTATTGAAATATCGCCGATAATATCGGTGTCACTGCAATGGCGACACCGAAACCCCATTTATTTTCAAAATCTCGCCGGATTGTCGGTATTTTCAAAATCTCGCCGATATTTCGTTGTTCCCACCAACCATGGGTGGGAACTGTAGCCAACAACCCACCTTTATCAATAAAAAGGGGTAGTTGTCGGCAATAAAATCACAAAAAACACAAAAAAATTACCTGTTTTTTGCCTGGATCAGGAGAAAGACGCGAATTCACAGCTGTTGAGTGCAGATCGGCAATTTCCGGTAAGATTCAACCCCAAAAATTTCTTTTTTTCCGTCAAAAAATCCTCTGCAACTTCTCGAATCCGCTTGCGGGCCGAGATCTTGTTGGAAAATAGAGGGTTTTTTTTTATATTTAGGATGAGAGAGGGATTTTCAAGTTGAAAATCTGGAGAAATTGGTGGGAAGGAGATGAAATTTTGAAAATTTTGGATGGGGAGGGATTTTCGGGGTTTTAACGCAAATTGGGGATCGAGCCGAGCGTGAAATGGGATTGCGTACTTAGTTACTCAGTACTCTCTTATCATACTAAGTACACTCTATTGGGCCCACCGAAAATGTATCTGGTCTATCCACGCGGTCCATCCGTTTTTCCATCTTATTTTAGGGGTTGACACCAAAATTTAAGCGTACTAAAAGATCAAGTGGACCACACCATTGGAAACAATTGGAATAATGACTTCCACCGTTAAAACTTTTCTTGGGCCCACAGTGATGTTTATTTCTCATCCAACCTGTTCATAAGATCACACAGACATGGATGAAGGGAAAAAACAAATAGAAATTTGATCCAAAACTTCTGTGGCCCCCAAGAAATTTTCAACAGTAAATGTTCAATCCATACTGTTTGCTATGGTGTGGTCCACTTGAGGTTTGGATATACTTCGTTTTTAGGCTCAAGACCTAAAATTATCTGTCAAAATGGATGGACGGAGTGGATAAAATACATAAATCACAGTGGACCCCACAGAGTTTACCAAGTACACTTAGCGTACTGAGTTACTCAGTACGCAATCGGCTTCCATCGGGTGGGGCTCTAACGGTGCAGGTCGGTGCTCCGTGGGCCCCACCACGATGCATCTGTTGTATCCATGTTGTCCATTAATTTTTAAATATTATTTTAGAGTTTGATCCAAAAAATGAGGTAGATCTAAAACTCAAGTGGACCACACCACGGGAAAATAGTAGTGATTGTATATCCACCATTTAAATCCTCCCAAGGCCCACTGTACTGTTTATTTGACATCCAATCTGTTAATTAGCTCATACAGACCCAGATGAAGGGAAAAAACAAAGATCAGGTTGTTCCAAAACCTTTATGGCCCTCAAAAAGTTTTTAATGGTCAAAGTTCATTCAACATTGTTTCTTGTAATGTGGTCCAATTGAGATTGGGATATACCTCATTTTTTTTCTCATATCATAAAATTATCTACAAAAATAGATGGACGGCGTGGATGAAACACATACCTCGTGGTGGGGACCACAGAGCACGGTAGGGGGAGTAGCCAATCTGTTTCTGCAACGGTGCGGATCAGGGACGCGGATTTCCTACGAAAGCCTTTCCCTGTGCTCCTACGCTGAAAGCTCAGGTGGGGCCCACTGTGATGTTTGTGAGAAATCCTCGTGATTTCATTTTAGGACTTGTTGTCAAAAATGAACCGTATCCAAAGCTCAGGTGAGTCGTACTAAAGGAAAATGTGGTTAGGGAAATTCCTACCATTGAAACCTTCCTGGGTTCAATAGTGATGTTTAGATGCCATCTATACCGTTAATAGCGTCATTACTATTGGGATGAACTGAAAACAAAAATATTGGCATGAATCAAAACTTCTGTGGCCCCAAGAATATTTCAACTATGGATGTTTAATTATCACGTTTTAGGCTCACTTGAGCTTTAGATACGGTTCATTTTTGGCATCATGTCCTAAAACGAACTCACAAAACAGATGGACAAGGAGGATTTTTCACAAACATCACAATAGGCCCCACCTGAGCTTGCAGCGCAGGAAGAAAATCCGAGTCCCGCGGATCAGGATTGAACACCCTGCTATCGAATCAGGCGTGGACTAGATACTGACAAGATCCGTAGCCAAAGGAAACAGATTCGCTACGCCACCATCCAATGGCTAGTGGTCGGTGCTCTGTGGGCCCCACCATGATGAATGTGTTTCATCCATGCCGTCCATCTATTTTTCTAGATCATTTTATAGAATGAGACCAGAACTGAAGTATATAACAATCTCAGGTGGACCACATTATTGGAAACAGTGTTGAATGAACTTCAACCATTAAAAGCTTTTTGAAGGCCACAAAAGTTTTGGATCAAGCTTATCTTTGTTTTTTCCCTTCATATGGGTCTGTATGACCTAATCAACAAATTGGATGTCAAATGAATAGTACAGCGGTCCTTAGGAGGATTTTAATGGTGGATATCCAATCACTATTATTTTCCTCTGGTGTGGTCCACCGGAGTTTTAGTTCATTTATTTTTGCATGTCTTAATTGTTGTAAGCTTGCATTTTTATTATATAAACTCATTTTGGTTACTATTTGAGTGATTTCTTACGACAACGCATGCCTTTTGGCCCCCATAAAATGGAAACTTATAATGTAATGCATTCTTTTTGCAATTTTTTCATTCCTAAAAATGTAAATATGCATATTTGGGCATATCCTGAAGTTTCACTGAAAAATTCCACCATTTTCTCCATGTTTCCCCCTTGTTCCCTGCATTTCCGGTTATCGGCGATAACGATATTATATCTTTATCTCCGGCCAGCGAAACTTGTAGCGATACCGACAACTCGAACAATGACCCCACGTACATGGCCCTAAAAATTTATATATGATGTATATATCAACTCAAAATTAACCGATTAAATTTTGGGACCATTGTTGCTAAGTCACAATCACAAAATTAAATTGTTTGAACAATTTTCACCATTAGTTTGCAGACACTTGTTTTTGGAAATAGGACCATTTGATATTTTTCATTTTTCACTGTCCAATAAATGTCCACCAATCCATTAGCGGAATAGGTGCCAATAGATTGCGTTAAGTTGAAGCTAGTTTAGGGCATCGAATGGTCCCCAAATCAGCCTCAAATAGACAACACTATTTATCCCAATTTAATTTTAATTTTTTTAAAGATCTATGGGGGAAAAATGATATCAAATTATTAGGTATATGAATTACATAATAGGATACAAAAGTCCCTAAACTTTATATATTGAAATGAAATGTATGTGAGTCACGAAATATGCAATGCACCGGCACTTATATATATATATATATAAAGAGAAACTTGAAGATATAAAATGTTTTGATATTACATTCATTATAGTAAATTTATATAGATATTATATATAGTTAGAAAACTAAATATAAAAGGTTTGCTAATTTCAAGTTGTCAGGTTCATAAATCCATCAGACAACCCAATATAGCATTATCACCAAAGATTAGACCGTTACACTAGCATAAACATGTTCAAAATTATAAATGAATGCATATTTAAAATATTTATAATTTTTCATATTTTCTAAATATTTTTCCAGATTTTTTGGAGCAACAAATTTTTTTTACCGATACAGGGGCATATCGCCCATTACACCAATTCAATGTATCCTTAACGGTGGGCACCGTTACCGCTACAGAACACCTTGGTCTTGCATCATTGATGCTTTCACCTCCATATATGTGGGATCTATGGTTTATTGATCCAAACTGTTGATCTGAAGTGTCTTACTATGCGCAGAATCTCCGAAGTTGGAAAATCACAACCCTCCAATCTTTGGCCTTCTTTTCTGGAAGGATTTTTGGGTATGCCCCATTGATGGTGGGATCAATCAGCTCAATGTTCTAGATGACTGAACCATGTGCCACCCACACATACAGATTTGCAAGTATAAGCATATTGTACATTTACCGAGCCTCTAGTCTCTATAATTAATCTAGTTTGAAGTGATAATCTTTCTATGCAATAAAATATTAATAAACAACATTTGAATATTGTGCAAATGGCAATCTTATGATCTTTGAAGAAGTCAAGGCTAATTTCTCTTGGAAAGGCTCGATTATTTCTTGTCCAAAGATTCAACAGAATGCTAGCCGAAATATTTTATGGTATAACAATCCCACATAAACTCTAAAAAACTTGGCAGTTCCCATGCTTAATTTATTTAAGTTCAATTTTATGAACATGACCTCCAATGCAATGGAAAGACAGAAGCCTACAGAAAATAAATGCAAGGATGTATGCAGTATGGCACCTTATCATCTTGGCAGCACCAAATCCAAGAGTGTCATGGAACAAATCTTTCATGTACTTCTTCTGTACAAGCAGCTGCAGCTCGGTGTTGTTATATATGGCCGCAAGATATGCCTCCCCATTCCCATCCCTGTTATCGTTCCAAAGTGAAGTAAACTTCTTCTCAAAAAGGTTCCATGTGTCTTCTATTGTCCTCAAGATCCACTTTTTATATAGCTGCATGACAGCAAGCTATGAGACATAACTCATGAGAGAAAATACATTATTTAAATTACTTGTGGTTCCTGTTTTCAGAGAAAAGAAACAATTATGAAAATTAGATAAAAAAAAAAATATTAAGGCTATACTGCACTATATGCTGCTTTCTTTTATTCAGATTTATTTTGATCCATGGGGTTAACTGTATACCCAGCCCTAATTGGTGTGGCCTGGGGAGCAGGGTCAGGTCCATAAAATATGGTGAACTAGCTTGGATAGGATAAGGTTAAGCAGATTAACATTGTTTATAAGGTGTCTTTCATTGTACTACAAATGCACATCTTCTCTAGTTCTCTTGCATGTGCCTTTTCTTCTACATTGCTTATAATAGTAATAGTAGTAGTGATGATGATGATGATGATGATGATGTGGGCCATCTAGTTTGCAGTGAATGAATAGAGATATCAATTAAAAAGCAATAGTTGGAGGGGTAAAAGTTTGGGACATGATAATTGGAATTGGAAACATTTTCCTGTTGCAAACTGGGTTTAGAGTTCGGGAATTTGGTGAGCCCACTCACTGAACTCGGGGCATGACAGCATTGCACAAATATACATACATACATATACATACATACATACATATATATATATATATATATATAGGCACGGAGGAAAAGAATCACATAAGGCAGCAGCTAGATGCTAAATTTGTCAGGTCCTTTGAATCCAGCGGATATAGAGTACAGATGGTTGAGAAAGAGAAAGCTCTGCAACATAGGCAAACTCATTTTCTGAAGCAAAAGGCTGAGTATGAAGCCAAAAAGATCCAAGTCATAGAGAAGACAACCGAATTTGAAAGGAGTAGCCTTTGAGACCCAATAAGCTTGTCTCAAGGATGAACAGGCCAACCTGGTCTTGCGACAGAAGGAAGAGAATTGCAACAAGCTGCGCCAGGAGCTCAAATTGAAGGAGAGTTCTTTATTTTTCTGTGAGGGAAATCAACGCTTACAGCTGACTGCACTAGGAGGAGAAACCAGGAGGAGTTGTTTAAGCAACCAAGGATTCCCCCTCTGACATAAGGGGCAACGTGGAGTGCATGGAAATTAGAAGTTGGAAGTTGTTGCTGCCAAGGCAAAGCTTCTCGCTGCACCCGGTTGCTCATCATTCCAGTAGCCCCAGTGTCTAAGGTGATCCCGCCCCTACCGGCGTAAGCTCATGATGCTTAACAACTTAATTCATCATGGGGCACCATGCTCTACTCAGTTGGAACCCGGTTCGAGAACCTTCTCTCATAGATTCCCTTCACCCAGTCATCGCCAGCAATCTGCTCTTGTCCCTTGGTGTCAAAGGGTGAGTTCCTTTCTTGTCTTGCCAAAAAAAAAAAAAAAAGTCTTTATTCTCATTGGAGAAAGACTCTCCCGCGGCAAGGTAGTCCAACTGCTTTCCTTATCTCGCTTGCCGTTAGTCCGTCTAGCGTCTTTCTGTTGGGGTCCGCCCTAGGGGTTAGACCGCTTGGGTTATATTTGATACTCTCAAAGGCAGTCAACGTGTCAACAATTCTTCTCCCGTTAGACTGGCCTTTGCCCTTTTTCCTTATTTCTTCCAATTCTCTCCCTCTACTTTTTGATTGGGGCGGAGAATACCACTATTAATAACAAGAAAAAAAGTAGCAACTCAGTTTCAAATGGTTTGAGCTTGGAAGCAACCTTCTACTGGCGGCGACAATGCTCAAACATGCTCCGAGAGTATCCACATGTTAAGAGGATTACCTCTATCAGCACTAGATTTGAGAATCAGAAAGTAACATTTATGGTTTCTAGATTCAGGGTGCGACAATTCCTCCCTTGTTGATGTTATAATTTCTCCTTTATACAAATAGAATGGCTAAGCGTCAATACATGATAGGTTAGAAGGATCAAATGGGCCCTCCATAGTATTTAAAGAACTACTAAAATATGATTTTCTTTGACACGATTACAGGCACCTATGTAATGTACAAAGAGTGCATGTTTATGTAGATTTTCCCTCACATTTATGATGTATTCACTCGTGTATTCATACGGTTATGTTGTCCATATGGTCATGTATTCAATGGTGATTGCTTGGAGATATTTCATGGACCCCACATGGAGCCAAAGCACACAGAAATAGGGAAAGCATAAATAGCAGTTATTGCACTAGCTGTCATTTGAGCCTGTTTTCTTTTTTATATATTCCTTGGCTGGTCTTTAGTCTAATCTTTTTTTTCTCAAGTGAGTTGAATGAATTTGAGTGTATGTTATTTAGGTTAATAGGTTTGAGCAATTTGAGTTTTAGTTGAATTGTGTAAAGACTCTTAAAAGTTACAAAAGAGGCACCTCATGTTAGAGGCCATAATTTGGTTGCTTTTCCAAGTTTTATTCCCCTTTGTAAGAGAGAGAAGGAGAGAGGGCACTACTCCCTTGTTTATGATCAGGTCCCACCATCTCAAGCCCGTACATTGAACCACATGATGTATTCCAAGGATTGAATGTCTTGCCTGTTGGTAATTATCAAGGCTCTTTCCTTAACAAACTCGTCATTGATTCATTGCTGACATGGTCACAACGTTGAGAAAAACCCTTTCATTGCAAATAGAGGCTCCTCTTGACTTGGTGATCACAGTAGCGGCGATTTGACAAAGAGTTTTGTTAACAAAAGGCCATAATAACCATGAATGACAGGATGGTCTCAGTTTACAGGCCTGATATAGACGGGACCCAACGATAAACAAAGGACTAAAACCCTCTCTCCTTTTCTCTTAAAGAAAGAAAATTTTAGAAAAACATCCAAAATTATGGCCCTCTAACATGAGGAGCCTCTTTCATTACTATTGGAGTCTTTATAAAATTCAACTCAAACTCACAAAACCTATTGATCAATAGATTTCAATCAATCAAAGATCTGATATTTGAATAAAGACCAATCAAATAAAAGAAAAAACACAGAGAGAGAGAGAGAGAACCCAAAAATACAGCTAGCGCAGTTGCCACTATTTATGTTTTTTGCTATTCTTTTAGACTTTTGGCTCCGCATGGGGCGCACAAAATACATCCAACCAATCAACATTCAATGCATGACCACATCAGCTACGCTAGCCATAAGAAGACAAGTGAATACAATGCACTGCAGATGGGAGAAAATCAGCACAAACAAGCGCACTTTGCACATTACACAGGTAATTGTAATCAACAAAGAAAATCCAAGTTTCGGAGTTCTTTAAACATGATATGAGGCCCAAGTGATCCTTATAACCTATCACATACTAACACTTGGCCATAGCAACTATGCAAAGGAGCAAAATCGTAACAATAACGGGGCAAGAATTGGTGAGAAAATCAATGCAATAAAAATGACTCACATGTATGTGAAGTAGGAGGGTGGCTACTGATAAGGGTCAACTAAATCAATCGCATTTGATCCTATGATATGGATTTATGCATTCTTGTATTTATTGGAAGGCTAACCTAATTAGCTTTCAAATAGGACCAACTCCACGTAGTTTTAATATTGTTTGGTATCCAAAAGTGGACCAAAAGTTGTTGCACGTGATTTGGATATATAGTTGGGCCATAGGGCCCACCGGGTCTAATTCAGGTCCATTGGGGCTCAAATCTAATACCAAGGCGTATGGGATCAAAGAGCACTTTTTGGTGAACTCCATTTTCAAATTTAATGAATCCAAGTTGTATAGACCTTCGAATGACTTAGACTGTTGCATCCATCCATAGGATGGTTGGTACGATCCTCAGGAGTCAAAAACGTGTATCCTCTGGGGAGGTACTAAACATCTCGGCCTTTGGCTCAACTTAAATGGTCCACAGAGTAGTCCTTCTGGGTCAATGATGATGATCCTCATATGATACACTGAAAACACGTGCAACAAAGCTCCACAATGATTCGAATGGCACAACGCTCCACTCTATTCAAGGAACTCAACCCCAACGTCCTAAAGAAGGTGAAATTGATTCCACAATGATCTTAATTGAGCACATCCTCGGTCCCTTATGGCCCTAGTTGCCTATAGATCTTCCATCAATGTTGAGGTTCCACCACCCTGAGTGTAAAAGGGGCCAAGAACTCAATTTTAAGGAAGGCCATGGAAAATCTTCAATTAACCCTTTCTAAACATGAAGAGGGCCAGTAGACCAAGGACAATTTAATCCGATAGAAAATACAGCCCAAGTACATGGTAGAATGTTCAAAAATCATTTTGTTACTTTCTTTTCGAATTCCCCACAAAATTGCACAAGAGCATTCTCTGTAGAATCTTACCTCCAACCTTAAAGAGCCCGCCCTTCTATCCATCAATAAGTTCCACATATTGATCTTGTGTTTTTTTTTTCCTTCTTTTCTTTTATGTTCTTTTAAAGGATCAACATTTGTGTATGTTGTCCTTAAGTTCTATTGAAGTCAGCCCATGGTGTTGCTATCAATTTTCAACCTACAATAGACTGTCGTGATGGTCTAGTGATCTGCTCCTTCAAAGATCTCAATTATTGATGCAAGGGTGGCAAAGGCATATGCAAATTGGTTCTTTGTCTGAGACATTTAGGTGAACCAGATCTCTTCGAATTCCCCAATCAAGTTCTTGAGATTAACATGGCACGGGATTGGCTTTTCTTCTTTAGTCTTCAAATCCCCATTCGTATGGCTGATAATTAGTAACTTATCTTTGTGTACTGTACCTTCAACTTCTTGATCCTAAGCATGATGGCTTCCCTTAACCTGGCAAGATAAGCATCATATTTTGCAACATTGTCTCTACATCTGATTGCGAGCTTCTTGGAGATCAGTACCAAGATATCATTAAGCAATATCAAGACTGCCCCTACTCCACTACCCTTGTTATTCATCGCACTGTCAAAGAACATAATCCAGAAATTTGACTTGTGTTCTTCTTCCTCAATACATACAATATCCTCAACTAGACAGTACATCTTCAAGGGGCAGTAATTTGGAAGTGGATGTTGTGCAAGTTGATCAGCCAACGCCTACCCTTTAATCGCCTTTTGAGTAAAATAAGTCAAATTCGGATAACAATAATTGTCACCTTACTAACCTCCCTGTTAATGCTGGCTTCTCGAAGAGGTATTTGAGGGAATCCATTTTAGCGATCAAGATAGTAGAATATGCTATCATGTATTGCCGCAATCTTTGAGTAGTCCAAACAAGAGCTAGTAAGTCATTTCCAACATCATATATCTTGATTCATAATCAATGAACTTCCTACTAAGATAATATATTGCCCACTACACCCGAATCACACACCCTATAGAAGTATCATTGACTGACAAGGTATAAAAGCAGAGGCCTCCTTGGAACTGGCAGCAAAAGCATGGGAGGGTTCAAGAAATATTTCTTGATCTTATGGAAGGCTGCTTTGCAATCGTTGTTCTACTTGCACAAGTCCTGAGCAACTTGAAGATGTGAACATAAATGGAAAGCATCTAGGCAATAAAACGTCTGATATACTTGATTGTTCCTAGGAGGCCGCGAATTTCTTTCTCGGTTTGAGGGGGAGGCATCTCCAAAATGGCCCTTTGCTTGCTTTCATCTACATTCTACCATAATCCCTTGTTCACTGACCATGAAGACTAGAAGCTTGCCTGATGATGCACTGAAAACACATTTTTAAGGATTGAGCTCGAGTACAAACTTTACAAGCTGATCCAACTTCTTCTCATATTCTTGAAATGTCCCTCCACATCCTTCAATTTCACAATCATGACATCAACATATACCTGCATTTCCTAATGCATCATTTCGCGAAATAACGTCTTCATTGCTCTCTAATTTTCCTAGAGCTATAGATCTACCAATTTTGACGCTTCTAGAGTCTTCTTCAGTACCCAAATTGACAATTTCAAAGCCTTTAGGCACTATGCTGGTCTTATCCTCAAATTTTCTTCAAAGTTGCTAAAACTCGGGGATCAGATATGTCTTCCCAATCCTTGGATTCTTCCATACCATGAGATCAAAATCACCAAACTCATAAGCATCGATTTCAAAATTAGCGACATTTTGAAGCAATTTCTAAATTTTGTTTCTTTGAGATTTTTTGAAAAAAATTCTTACTTTTGTAGATGTTGAAGATTTTCTTATATATATATATATATATAGAGAGAGAGAGAGAGAGAGAGAGAGAGAGAGAGAGAAAGAGAGAGAGACAGAGAGAGAGAGAGTTTCTCAATTTGTTGGCAAATTTTGAAACTTTTGGGCTTCTAAGCAGAGCAACATGGTAAACCAGGAACTCTCAAAAGCCTACTTGAGCTTTTCTCTACTATTTACAATGACTTCTTTTTTTCCTAAAGGTCAGTGCACTTTCTAGGCACACTAGTTGCTTCTATCACCATGGGGACAATGAACCAATTCTCACCTTACTTTACGTCCGACTATGGGCACGGGTTAAGAGGAAAACATTCTTCTAAATGGATGTTCATGATATCAACAAGGTCGAGCTCCAACTCTATGTCATAATTAGACCCACCTTGTCTTGCCATCCATACAACGTGCTCTGACACTGGCACCTCAAACCCGCCATCATTTACCTTTTCCTTACCTTTTAGGCTAACACTTGCCAAAAGCCTTTTGCAACTGTGCGATGGATAATCCACTTGCCATGCTATTGGGATTAACAACCCCTGCATTCACAAAAGTGTCGTATCTCCCTTTTGTCTTCCCTTTCCTTGATATGCATGGTATCTCGATCCCTTCATGGGTGATTCGTCACTAAAATGACATAAGCGCAATCTTGGTGCTCGGCTCTAAAATGAGCCACAATTCTTTCTAGTAAGAAGAAAATACAATCACTGACCTTGAGAGGCTTAAAGGGGATGAGATGAACACTTAGGAAACTATGATGAGGAATATCTTCGTTTGACTACTAAGTGTCAATAACAAGAACTTCAGGCTCTTTTTTAGATGGAGATTCTACTAGGAGAATGGTTTCAACCAAGATTGTAATAATCCGATTTCCAGAGACATACTTCACCCTCTGGTGAAGAGATGAAGGTATTACACAACCTCATGAATTCAAGGCCACCCGACCAACAAATTTAACGTGACTTGAAATGAGATATTGAATATGTTAGTGCCTATCCCAACTTCAAGATATATTTCCCAATCACTTCGTGTTTCATATTGTCAAAGACCCATACACATCTTGATAGGTTTGATGGATGACACTTTTACTCCTAATTTAGTTGAGGTTTGTAGGCGGCATACAGTTAGTCCAAAGCCATTATCCAACAACACCAGCGGATCTTCAAGTCTCAGTGTCACACCAATAATGGGAGGGATTGGCCATGATTTCTTCCCTCGGGGGGTAATCATCATTAAAAAAGGTGATCGCCCAAGGGGAAAGAATCTGGCCAATCATTTAGGCGATGATCTTAGGGGATACTTCTCGTGTTACGTGTGCATTGTTCCAGACTTCAATGAATGCCTTCCGATGAGCTAAAGTGATTAACAACTCCCAAATGGATAATTGGGCCTGAATAGTCTTTAGATGCATGGCCATGTGATACTCCCTAGTAGGTTTTCTTCCACATGCTAGGGGTGGTATTTTTTGCCTCATGGGTTTCCCCTGGCATGACGATGTTTCAATTAGCCTATCTTTGGTAATACCTTCCATTGACATTCATATTCCCTACCTCGGTGGCACTACGTATGGTCCCACAAAACAACATAAGGATCAATAGGAGATGCTACTGGGAAGATTAATCTAGAGGGACGGGAGTTGTAGAGACGTAAATAAGTACGGTCATTATCATTAGATGCGGAGAAAGAAGCACTTTCCCTTTGAAGCGACAAAGGTTTTGCAAGATTAGCATTCACATTTCCCAATGGTATACATGTTGCTTGAACGGGAGTGGGCAGTTTCCTCATGAGCACTAGCAGGTGGCCTTAAGACCTGCAACCCTATGGCTAGAGTCAATCAAACTCCAATACTTTGAAACAAGGCAACGGAAAGTGATGAGGATATTTAGAGAGAATGAGCGGATTCTCCTAATACCACCTCGATCTTTGTTGTTGCCAATGGATGGTTTACTTTCGCAATTCGATACCTCCCAATGAGGATAAGATGGATCAAAGAGAGGATCCTCAACTTCCACAAAGTTAACAATGGGTGTAGCTGTTGAAGTTGATGGAGCATCGTGTATAAGGGATTTTGGAGGACCCTAGTCATTAGAGTCCAGGTCTCAAACTCAATCTTCTTTTGCTCAATGAGATCCTCCACAATATGCTTCAAACAAACAAAGTGATCCATTGTACTGTCCTCGCACTTGTGGTATGGACAATGAGCATCTGAATCATACCATTTTGGACTTCCTTGGTGTTATGTACTTCCATCGAATAACATGGGGAGTAATTTTGTAATATATGGTTGGCTCACGCACGTGAAAGTTCAAGATGGCTCCTTGCCTTGTCCAGCCATGTTGTGAAGCTTGATGTATAGGAGACTAAATTGGTGCACCCAAGGTGTGCAATGGAACTTGAGAAATAGTATTTACCTTAGTCAAACAATAGGATGAGTCATTAATGTATGGACATTTTCACACCGGTCTCGAGTGGGGTTGTTTGTGGGATGCAGGGGCACACTCGGGGTGGGCGGCCCGTGTGAGGTGGGCCCCACCCGTGTAAAGCGGGTGGGTCATGTGAAGCAAAACCCATGTGAAGTGGGGCCCATGAGGGGGGTTCGGCTAAGATCCTAACCAATGTGATGTGGGGCCTGGGCTATGAGATAAAGGGATTGATTCCGCATGCTCTATCAGTTCGAGCTTTTAGAGCAAGTAGTTAATTGTCTTGCATCAAAGTGGTATCAGAGCGGGAGGTCTCGTGTTCAAGACTCATCATCGGGGGTGATTAATGTAGGGGCATTTTACCACCCGTCTCGAGTGGGGTGGCATGTGAGATGCAGGGGCACACTCGAGGTGGGTGGCTCGTGTGGGGCGGGCACTACCCGTGTGAAGCGGAACCCATGTGAAGTTGGAGCGCACGAGAGAGGATTTGGCCAAGGTCCTAACCCATGCGATGTGGGACCTGGGCTATGAGATAAAGGGATTTATTCTCCATGCTCTATCAGTTCGGGCTTTTAGAGCAAGTGGTTAATTGTCCTGCATCAGCCATTCTCACGAGTCTCTCCTTTTCCTTTCTTTTAGTTATTTTAAGAGGTTTTCCCATAAGAGGGGAGCTAGGTGCTTTCCTATTTTGACAAGGCTCTCTATACCAAATCCCATAACAATCATAGCCGAGAAGTTAGCTTGAGCATGGATCACGAGCTAACTAGCAATGTGAAATCATTTGTTCAATTTACTACATCACATCTAGTATTCGTGCCACCAAGGTTCTCCAGCGAGCAACATAAGAGCTAAAGGTTTTATTGCTCTATGGGTAATCACCAACATACCAGTGCTTTTTGGGAGCATGTCATAATCGTATGAGTATTGGTCAATGAAAAGATGAGAAAGTTGGTCCCACCAGTGTTCGAAATATTGGTATCGCGCAATGTATCGCACCCTTGGGATACAGATACATATTGATTATCGCACGGGACATATCGTTTGTATCGCGTAATTTATTGCACTTTTTGGGAAATATGGGGAAACATTGGGAAAATTGTTGAATTTTTCAATGAAACTTCAAGGATTATTAAAAAAGACCTTAATACACACTTTTAAATCATAAAATCTCAAGAACTACACATAATAGGTTTCCTTTCTATAGGGTCATAAACTATGCGTTGTCCGATTGAACTAAGACCACTATATTCAAATATGATGTAAAACATTTATAAATGTATTACGACATGTATGAAAATACAACCAATTGATAAGGTCATACAGATTTGGATGAAAGACAAACAAATATCACCTTGATGTAAAACTTTTGTGGCCCACAAAAGGTTTTCAATGGTCATTAACTACTCTTTCATGTAGTGCAGTCCACCTGACACTTTTATCTTATTCATTTCTGGACCATGGTCTAAAATAAGTTGAAAAAGCATATGAATGGCATGAATATACAATTCATACATCAAGGTGGCCCACTCAGTCAGGGGTCCCACCCACATTGCTGGTTCAAAGGTCTGAACCAAGTTGGGCTTTACTGTGCAAGGGCCTGTATGGGGCCCACTATATTGTATATGTTTTATCCACGTCATCCATACATTTTGACGGGTCATTTTAGGGCATGATCCTTAAAAAGAGGCAGATTTAAGGCTCAAGTGGACCACACCACATTAAATAGCGGTGATTGAGTAATTTGCCGTCCAATCAGTTTGAAACGTTGTAGGGCCCATCTTGATGTTTATTTGGCTATCCAACCTGTTCATAAGGTCACATAGACCTAAATGAAGGTAAAAAAATAAATATCTGCTTAATCCAAAACTTGTCCCTACCGAAAAGTTATCAATTGTAAGCGTTCAATCTCCACTGTTGTAACGTCACGGAAAAATCCGTACAAAGACTCGAGTACAACCTCAGGCGAAACAACCCAAGGACCGCACCCGGTTGTCTAATTTAGACGGGATTTAGTTAAGTACTAAATAATCAGTGGATTAAGCTTGGGCCACCATTTTCATAAATGGGAAGGCCTAAAATCAGGAATACCACTGGCTCAATGTCATCTTAAGACCTAGGAGAAATCCCAAGGGCCTGTCGCTCTCGGGAGTACATTGAAACTCGGTAACGGACCTATACCGCACGTCGAGGGTCCGATGACCACGAAATTATAGGATGATGTCCGTCCTGCTGGGCTTGACAACCATCGCGGGAATCAAGCCCAGATAGTGTCTAGAAACGCCCCAACTTGAGTCGTGAGTTAAGTGCATGGGAAACGCAAATACCTTAAGAAAATGAACTGAAACTTAAGTAAATTGGACCATTCGCTCTTACGCAAATTTGAGGAGTTCGGACCGTTAGTTTATGACAAAACTTCACTCATAAAGAAAGAAAATTTCCCTGCACATATCCGTATAACCATGTCTCCGATTGGACATGTATAACCGTTGATCTAACAAGGGCCCTCCGTAGTCGATCAGCTCATCCAATCGCACTGAAGTCATGTCCTGGTATGGATCCATTGTCAGGGAGCGTACCCTATGGCGTAGATGAGTCGTGGGCCTGCTTATGAGCCCTATTCGTAAGAAACAGCCGCCCACAGGGTATAAACAATGTATAAAGTGGCCCTGGGGCCATTTGCATCACATATGGGGCTATAAATAGCCCTCATTTCACCCTCTCCCATATACGAATTTCACAAACCCTAGAGGGAGAGAGAGGAGAAAAGAGGAAAGAGAGAAGGAGAACTTTGGGAGATCGCTGCAGAAACCTTCTCCCACAAATCCACGTGCTGAATCACCGCCCCGTTGCACTACCAAACCTCTTTCGGCTACGACTTCGGGTAAGAAATACCAACCCTAATGTCGATGTAGAGCTCTCGAATAGTTTTTCACCAACCTATCTAACCAGTTTCATCGTTTAGGTGCCCAACTTTTCATTTTTGGAAACGTAGAATTTGGACCGAGTCCGAGTCGAGCATACTAACCAAAGGTGCGGCTATAAACGCTTAGGTTGCAGTTTATCAATGCTTTCATGACAGCAAATGATTTATGTCTGTCTTGATTGCTACCGTATTGTCTTAAATACGTTGATTTCTGTATGAGATACACCTATGAACTGTGATAAATAAATGATGCACCCTATGTGTTTGTTGAAATGTTTAAATAAGCAATAGAAAATGATTAGTACTTGCCATGATTACTAATTTAGGATTCATCATTGTCATATGCATGTAGATCTCTCTGTATAAAGAATTGATAAAACACATGTTGTAACTAACGTAGTCTATGTGTTTGATAAATTGTCTAAATGAGAAATTGTTGATGGATTGTATTTACTACAAGTATTAACGTAGGATTCTTCATTCTTTTATGTGTATGTATATTTTTCTCTATGAAATCAATTGATAAATGCATGTTGTATTAGTATGGTCTATGTGTTTGATAAAATGTCCACATGAGAAATCCACATGATAAATGCATTTTGTATTAGCATGGTCTATGTGTTTGATAAAATGTCCACATGAGAAATCCACATGGATTGTTTGTTGAATGCTAGGATAAATATTACACGTGATTGTTAGCCGCATTTGAGTAAGATTGAGGCTACAAACGTATCCCAAGCAATCGGTAAAAGTCCTTGTTTGAGTGGCCGATTTAGTCTTGCCACCTTGGGTAAACTCAATGAATACGAGTCGCACGACGATTGTCGACAGTGGCTAGGCCACGAGGGGCACTTATGCGCTCCATGTCAATTCAGTCAGTGTGCGTCATACCAATCGAGCTTGCCTAATGAACCAATTGACCTATTGTATGTTTACCATGTATGAACGCAACTGCTTGAATCTAAGGTACCCCTCACCAATGTAAAAATCCACTTTAACCACGGTACCACGATCCACTAAGACTCATGAGCCGGGCATGGTGGTATGGGACACCGTGTCCAAGCTGTCGGCCTACGCTGGGGTGACGAGCCACGCCGTAGTGACCAATGAGCAACTAAGACTCATGAGCAGGGCATGGTGGTATAGGACATCGTGTTCGTAATGTCAGCCTACGCTGGGGTGACAAGCCTCCCCGTAGTGACCGTGAGCACTACTTGCAACTTGCCTTTTGTATGTGTTTAACTAGGAGTGACGAACCTAGATGGATCCAGAACATAGGAGTAGGACCACTGCGGTTGTCTGATGCCTAATGTTCGATTTGGGTTAATGTAAAAAAAAAAAGGGAGGTACCCTAGCTTCCCAAACTTACTGTGTGAATGAGCATAATTAATCACTTGGCTAACATGACCATGCATCACACTACATTAGTTAAGATGTGCCAAAAAGGCGTTGGAGTTGCACTGTTTGAGGAAGTGTTGTCATATGCGAAATAGGTTGTTGGAGTCGCGTGTGAGGGAGCATTGATGGGTGAGGGCATGCATCATTACTTGCACTCCATTTCTGCATTAAAGAGAATAGTTAGGAAGTGATTGATTATGATTGCTTTATCATCATTGCTTTGATTGACTTGATAACATGTGTAACTTTTGCCTTATAGAACCACTGAGTTGATCACTCGCTCTCACTCTGGGACGGTGTTTTAAAACACCAACCAGACGTTGATTTAGATGCAGGTACAGACGACGTCTATGCTCTGGAGCAGGACTTCTTGGATGAGGAGGAATTCTCCTACTTCCAACTCTCAGCGGGTCGATGTAGACCACGTGCCATTGCGCAAGGGAACAGTGGGCATCAGGGCTTAGTTGAACACATTTACACCACCACTTTTTGTACATTTTGAAATTATACATGTATATATTGAACCCGGTTACGTACTCATACTCTGGAAGAAATTTTGTGAAACATTTGCATACTTACATAGACATGTTTTAGAATTCCGCACTGGCTTAATTTCATTAAATCCGGAGTATGATGTGTTGTTTAGTAAAATCCCATGCACGCTTAATTCATGAATATGAAAGAAATCTGAATATCATCATCCATAAGACAAGTGATGTTCGGAATCTCGGGAGTAGAGCTTTTGTCGACCCTCGAAATTCAGGGCGTTACAACTGCTTCCTGTGGTTTGGTCCACTTGAGCCTTAAAAAGGTCTCATTTTTTATGATTGATGCCTTAAAATGATCTCCTAGATTGAATGGACATATTGGATAAAACATATACATCAAGTGGACCCCACAGCCCACAGGGGAGTTCGTCTCTAGCTAACGCCATGAGAAAGGGGAAGTAGATTGGCAGGTGTACCAGACACCATTGACCTGCTTAGTATGTTAACGTCACCAAGTTCTCCCATCATGAGGTATGTGTTATATCCAAACCATTCGTCTATTAGGCGAGCTTGTCATAAGGCTCGAGCCTAAAAATAAGACAGAACGAATGATCAAGTGGACCATACTGTAAAAGGCAGTGGGGGATTGAACATCTACCATTGATACCCTTTTAGGGGTCACAAAAGGTTTGGATCAATATGATATTTGTTTTTCCTCTTCATCCAGGTCTGTGTGACCTTATTAACAGATTGGATGGAAAATAAACGTTATGGTGGGCCCTACAAATGTTTTAACGGTGAGAATAATTGTCCCCACTTCTGTTTGTGGTGTGGTCCACTTGAGCTTTGGGTATGACTCATTTTCTAAAATGATCTTGGAAAATGGATGAACGGTGTGGATATAATAAATACATCATTTTGGTGGCCATGTTACATTGATCTCCTTTGGAACGTACAACTTGGGGATGAGGAGCGTCAGCGCGCAGGACACGTAACACGCCAGTTGAGTGGCCTTAGCCAAGAATGAGGCAGATCCAAAGCTTGAGTGGACCCACCACAGAAAACAATGGGGATTGAATGCCCACCATTAAAAAACTTCTTTAGGGCCACAAAAGTTTCCGATCAAGCTGATATTTATGTTTTCCCTTTGTTCATGTCCGCGTTAACTTATTAACAGGTTGGATCGCAAAAAAATCTTATGATGGCCCTAGGAAGGTTTCAATGGTGGACATCATTGTCTCTACTGTTTTATGTGGTGGGGTCCACTCGAGATTTGTGATTGCCTAATTCTGTCTCATTCCCTAAAATGATCTCTCCAAAATGAGGGATGGTGTAGATACAACACATACATCATGGTGGGGCCCACAAAACTTGACGCTATCACTTTGTTTGCGCCTCTACTTGTCAGTAGCTAATCCGCTCCCATTTTCGAAACAGAAAGGGTTCCTGAAGGACTGGAACCCTAAAATCTCTCAAAAATCCCCAAATTCCCTCATTCAAACCCAAATCTATATGATTTTTTGACAAATTTCTCGCCGAAACCTCGTGCGCAATTTGAATCTTTCTTCTATTCGAAGCAAAAAGGTAAGAAATCGAGATTGTTGAATTCAAAGCTCTTTCCTGTTTCTTCTTCCTTTTTTTTTCAATTTTTTTGGTAATTATGCAAGCCAAAAGGAATAAATCTACAAATAATATCTTCGATATCAAAAAAAATGGTGCGATACGTGCAATATATCGCACGATACATAGAAATCTTTCTTTTTTTTTTAATTTCTAAGGGATTTCCGCCTGATATTGTGTAACAATAATAACGGCCGATAGTATCAATATTGCGAACACTGGGTCCCACAACTACAACGACTAGGGATCCAAAGAGTGAAACTGCCTAATGACGAGGGCATGGGGCTTGTCAAACTATTTGGAAACATGAGAGTTAGTATCCCAATGTCTTCCTCACACTCACATTACACAACACTATGGAGAGCCTTTGGACTCCTTGCCAATCACACATCATGAAATTCTGCATTTTAAGGTCGGGCGGGGCGCTCGACTTAAAGACAAGAACAAACACAAATTCTTAAACCAAGTAGGTCAAGTGCATCCTCCTATCAGCTTCTTAATATCTTCTTGTAATCCGACCATAGTTGAGCGCAAGGATGATTCTTCCATCTCTTTCTGGAAAGGCCTCTCCTCTTCGTTGTGGTGGTCCAATTCCCCTTGGTTCCCCCTATCGGTTGAGGAAGTTTGGTGGTGATATGATGGGGGCGGTTGTAGATTTGTACGGGGTTGTTGATGCGACCATAGGGGTGGTTGATGTGTTGACATGGATGGCGTTTGAGAGGATAGTTGGGACGAAAGCAGGATGTCGGGAACATTTTAAGGTGGAGTGGTGTTCTTTGCAATGGTCAACATGACTCCCAAGAGTTGATTCATGGTGTCCTTTACATCCCTCATGTTTTCATTTATTGGTGCAAGAATATGGGTAATGGGCACTTCTTCAACCAAATGAGGGGGATTTGGATAGCAGTGGAGCTATTAGATTGAGGCATGACAACCCTTGACCTTGTGACAATCGGATTTCTTATGGCCAGGTGAAACCTTCAAGACCAAGGTGTTCCATATCAGATAACAGTAGGTTTTCCATATCGGATGATGGTGGTTGTAATGGTCACCACCATTACTTATACAAGTCTTAGTGTAATGGCCAATACGGGGCCAGATTTTTTTTTCAAAAAATTCTGGAAAAAAAAAATATCCAAAAAATTCAAAGAAAAATGAAAATATTCCAAATATGCATTCATTTTTTGTTTTGAACACATTTATCATAGTGTACTGGTCCACTCTTTGGTGAGAATGTTGTATCAGACTGTTTGATGAATTTATGGACTTCACAACCTGGGATTGACTGCAAACCTTCAATATTTAATTTTCTAACTATATAATATCAATGATAAATTTATTAGAATGGATTTAATACCAAAACATTTCACATTTGCAGATTTTACTATTATTTACAGTATTGGTGTATTGCATGCCTCGTAACTCATGTACATTTTATTTCAACATATAGACTCTATAGACTTTTGTGTACTATCAAGTAATTTCTACATCTAACAATTTAATATCATTTCCCTCAATAAATCTTTAAGAAAAAAGTGAAATTAAATTTGGATGTGGTGTCGCCGATTTGGGACTGATTTAGGAGCAGTTTAGCAGACCATTCTATGACCCAAATCAGTCTCAAATTAATCCAATGTACTGACACTTATCCCACTAATAGACCCGTGTACATTTGTTAGACAATTAGAAATGAATAGTCATATTTCAAAAAATAAGTGTCCGCAAAATAACAGTTAATATCGTTCAAACAACTTGATTTTGGTATTGTGACTTAGCAAAAATGGTTTCATACTCTAATTGGTTAATTTTGAGTTAATACATGACTTGTGTACAACTTTTTTATGGCCCGGATTAGGTGGGACTCAGATTTCATAGTGTAGCACACACCACCGATCTCAACGGTGTGTTGATGTGACAAAGTTTTGTGGGCCCCACTGTAATGTTTTTGTTATATCCAAACCGTCCATCCATTTTGCTAGATAATTTTAGGAAATGAGCCCAAAAATGAGGTAGATCCAAAGCTCAAGTGAACCACACCACAAAAAGTAGTGGAGAAATGATGCCTGCCATTGAAACCTTCCTAGGGTCCACCACGATGTTTATTTGCCATCCAACCTATTCATAAGGTCACCCGGACCTAAATGAAGGAAAAACAAAAATACCAGCTTGATCCAAAAGTTGTGGCCCCCAAGAAGTTTTCAATGGTAGGCTTTCAATCCCCATTGTTTTTTGTCCACTTAAGCTTTGGATTTGCCTCATTTTTTGGGCTCACGCCCTAAAATAATCTAGATAAATGGATGGAAGGCGTGCGTATAATACATACATCATGGTGGGACCCACAAAATTTTGCCAAATCAACACCACCAAGGTTGGTGGCATGTGCTACACTACACAATCTGAGTTCGACTAGCCAAGGCCCTGAACGTGGGGCCCACCTCAATGTATGTGTTGTATATCCGTGTCGTCCATCTATTTTGCTAGCTCATTTTATGGCATGGTCATAAAACTGAGGTACATCCAAATCTCAGGTGGACCACACAGTAGTGATTGAATTACCACCATTAAAAACTTCATGGGAATACAAAAGTTCTAGATCAAGCTACTATCCATGTTGTCCCTTCATCCAGGTCTATGTGACATTATTAGAGTTGTATACGAGTCAAACCCGAGTCGAGCTTGGCATAGCTTGACTCGGCTCGGCCACTAGCTGACCTCAGCTCAAACTCGGCTCGGCTCGGCTCGGTCCTCAAGCCTGACTGGCCAACTCGGGCCAGTTCGAGCCAAGATTGAGCCTGTGCGGCATTTTCTCAAACACATGGAGTGCACCTTCAATTTTTCATGGTATGTAAAACAGCAGCAGCGGTTTACAGGTATTTCAAGAAACACTCAGTAAGCAACATCAAAATCAAGATACAAGGGTATTTGTTTCATATTCATACCTTCCTCGGCACCAGCCGACACTTCGTTGAGTCATTTCATCAAACACTTGGAGGGCAACATCAATATCAAAATAACCAAGTCACCGAACCGGTTCAATCCGAGTTCGATCCAAGTTGAGTTAAGCTCGGGCAAGCTCGAACTCGGCTCAAAAATTTTTCGAGCTCAAAAAATCAGCTCGAACTCGGTTTTGAACTGAGTCGAATTGAGCTTTTTTGAGTCAAGTCGAGCGAGCTAATCAAGCTAACTCAGTTTGTGTACAGCTCTAGTCATTATCAACAGGCTGGATGGCAAATAAACATGACAGTGGCCCCTAAGAAGCTTTTAATGGTGGGCATTCAATCCTTATTGTGTGGTCCACTTGACATTTGGATCTACTTCATTTTAGGGACCATGACCTAAAATGAGCTGGAAAAACTAATGGACGATGTGGATATATAACACATACAACAAGGTGGGCCCCACGAAATAGTGCGCTTAGGGTCATTCGCCTTCGGAATATTTATAAAAAAAATAAATACATAAATGTGGCTGTGAAATGGTCATGTAGCCATTCTCGTTTAAAGAGGAGAGAGGAGGGAAAATGAAAAGAGAGAGGGAGAGAGAGAGAGTGAGAGGGCAAACCGGCAAGGGGGAGGCTTGTTGCAATAAGAAGCAACAGAAGTAGAAGAAGAGGTAAGTAGAGTTTTTACCTTTTTTTTCATTTTCTTCTCTATCATGGAGCCGTTATGGCTCCCTTTTTCTCCCTCGCCCTGCTCCAGACCCATATCATGTAACGGCCTTGGCCATTACTAGTATGAATCGGCCATTACGACCGAAACATAACCATTTTGGTACACCTTGTTTGACCGGCATTTGCTATCTACAGTATTTTCCTTTAGATGACAATTATACCTTCTTCCAATGTCAAATATCATGAGAAATGCTCCTTGACACAATTCCTTTTCCTTCCAAATTCACACACAATAAATCAAAGGGAGTGTGTGTATGCTTATGCTCTACTTTGCCTACTCTAAAGAATGCAACTATCAGTCCTAATTTCTTAGGTTCTCCCAATGATGTACATCCCAATTCAACAAATTGATCTCAAGTACGTATTGTGGAGGTGTGCGTTTGGGGAGTTCTCACCCACCGTTAAGAATGGTGCAATGCTCCCTATTCATGTACAAAGGTATCTACTCATTCAAAACAAAAGCTTTCCATAATGCAAAGTGAATGCAATTCGTGAGTTTCATTATCTCAGCCCCTCTAGCTTACAAGTCTGCATACAACAAGAAAAAAGAAAATAGATATGGTGACAAAGATGGGAAGTGCAATAAGGATGCCCTTTACAAAACAATAGCAAACATAATGGCCAATATAGGCCAAAAAGGATCCAAAACAGGGGTGAGTGCATATTTTCCAAGGTGTTTGTGGAAATTCCAATGATCAAAACTCCTGAGTCTCCTAAAGTCTACATCAATGAGATGTGTTCCCCAGTGGGTCACCATTTTTTCGATATAGCAACAAAGGTTCACTAAAAATGTAGAACCTTTTAAGTCAATCTTGGAGTCGCCACTAGTGTGGTAGGCAAGAATCCATGTTTTTACCCACTAATCGAGGGAATGATTATCTTGATCTTCAAATCTAATATGGCATATTCAAGTTCTTAAGTAAGGACCATGGTTGTGGAGTAAGGAAGATGTTAGGCACTCTACTCCATCCACGATATAGCGATCACTACTCAAGGAGAATGAAATTCAATAAATGGCTAGGCCGGTTCCCAAAAAGTAAACAAAAGAAGAAAAGAGAGAATGTTGGAGGGTTAGAAGAAGAGCTAAGAAAGAGAGTGGGAGGGATGTAGCAAAGGGTCCATGTCTTGGTCGGGTCCATGTCTTGGTCTTCTTCTCATTGTAAATTTGATGGATTTGTCATCTCTTCAAGTTGGGCTTGAACTTGAACTTGAACTTGGACTTGGACCTCCTTAAAGGTTCTTGAAGACCTTGTCATGCGGAGGATCTTCCCCTTCTTGCTTCTTTTAGGAGAGATGATGAAGGAAGAAGAATAAGAGAGCCATCATGTTACCCAAAGGTTTCTAAAGACTAAGCTCACCACCTCAAGGATAAGAGTTATATTCTTTGGCCTTGGTAGGGAAGAGCTTCCCAAGCTCTCAGCCCTTGACTCAATCTCTCCTTCTTGATTGGATATTTCAGAATTTTTCTTATGAGAGTTTGGATCATAGAGGGAGCTATAGGACTTACAATTATTTTTTTAGAGGCAAGACCTCTTCCTATAGCAAGAGGCCTCAATTTATAGAGGGGTGACAAAGCTGTAATTAGAAGAGGGGTTGCATGTTTTCCAAAGTGTGGGAATATTGTGGATGGTTAAGGGAGTGTCTTGATACAAGATGTTAATTGGGTAGCTTGGGGGTAAATTAAAGAAATTCTAGGGGTTAGGATATGAGGAAGGTTTTAGGGGGCTCCTAGAAGTTGAGAAACGAATGGTCGAGATTAAAACACTTAGGAGAATCTTGTGGCTTGGAGGGGTAGTTTTGGAATTTCACTAAATCAAGTAGATATAGGGGTGGTTTGGTAAAAAGAGGATAGGTTGGAGAAAAACTAAGGCTTCCAGGGTAATTTGGTAAAAAGTGGGTCAAATGGTCAAAGGGAAATTGGAAATTGGAAATTGGATATTGGATATTGGATTTCATTTAAGGACAAAATGGCAATTTCAAATATCGTTTTTATGCAGTCTAGCACACACACCCCTTGGTTTTTCAATCAAATCTTGGCGTTTGTTGACATAACTGGGACATGGGCCATTTGCTTTACTTGGGCCTGACCTGGGCCATGGGCCTTTTATTTCCTTTTATTAGTTCTCTTTTATTCTTGTCCCTTTTTTACCCTTTTCTCTAAGGGTAGTTTATGTAATTTTGTCATTCATTTAATATATAAAGAGATTCAAGTATCTGATATCTCTTAGTTTCTTTTCTTCCCAAGTTCTTTCTTTCCTCTAATATGGTATGACCAAATTTGCCTAATGTAGAGGCAATTAAGAAAGCTACATAGGTGAATGTATAACCTACAGAAAAGTAGGCAAATCTAACCAATCTTGCTTGCACCACTGGTTTATCGCTCCATTAAATCAAATTGGCAAAAGGCGTGCATTCATGAGCCCATGCTAAAGTTTCAATCAATTCTTGTCAATATCCACACCAGGAAATTAAGAACACAAATCCACGAGAAAATACTTAGGGTTTCTTATCTCTTGATCTCTTAATCTCTTCCCCTTCTATTCTCTTGTTCTCTTCTTCTCTTCTTTTTTTCTTTTCATATAATCTCTCTTGGTTTGAGAGTCTCAACCTTTTAATCACTGATTGTACGCAATTTATGAGGGGTGGTCCTGTGGCTATGGTGTCGAGATCTTGTTGAAGTTTTTGCTGAAGATTGTGATTAATCAAGTCTTTGACGATTTAAGGCTGTTGCGTTTTATCATAAACAACAATACGATTTTGATGAAAATTCTAGATTGATTTATTCCCTTTGGTTGGATCAAGAGAAGCGATAAGGGTCTGCTGGTCATTATCGTTTAGATAGTCTTTTTAGCATATTTTTGTCCAGATTTATAAGAATCTCCTTGTGGTAATCCTAGATTTTTCCAAATTTGTTTTCTTTTAGTAATTCAACCATAAGAACACCCCTCCCTTTTTGGTTTTTTTTTTCTAGATTTACAAGAATCTCTCTTCGCTACAAATCTACAAGTGTAACTATAGTATTAACTCTCTCTCTTGTATACCTACAAGCGCGTAACTCCCCCCCATCTCTTCTCAAGATCATGTCTTTTTCTTTCAAACCTAGGTCAAATGACCCGGGTTGGAAGTACGAGCAATATCGTAATGCTACCAAAAAAAACTCACAGTGTGTAACCTATTCAATTTGTAAGTGTTGGTGGCATTACACGGCGCCAGCAACACCTTGCAAACATGTCGAGAGCAAATGCAAGAGCATGTCCCAACATTACTCCAGAAATCTAAAATGAAGTCATAGAGTACATAGACAAATATTAAAGGAAATAACGTGATAGTGTCATACCTCGAGAAGAGTTTATGGAACAAAAAGCCCATGACAATATAGATATTGATATTGTTGACGTGGATCCACCTACCACCCCCTACATCAACCAAGCAATCTATACGAAGGCAGCCAAAAGAGCCCGTGGGCATGGGCCAATAGATAATTTGTGCAGACGACATTTTGAGGATGTCATCGACCAAAGGGGTAAAGGAAAGGACCCGCTCAAATAACACCTAAAAAATCGATACAAGAATAAAGATAGGAAAAGCACAATTCAGTACATTGCTAAGGTTATACCAAGCCAGTGTTGCTTTCAACACTAATTAAATTGAAAAGTTTCAAGGTTATGGTGGAAGCAATAGGTCGATTTGAACCTGGGCTTAAGCCTCATTCGTATCATGAGGTGAGGGAAACATTCCTCAAAACCAAGGTTGATTTTATTAGAAGCTTCATTGTCAAATATAAAGAAGCATGGAAAACATATGGTTGTACTCTTATAGCCGACAGGTTGGACACTGATAAACTTTCTAGTAAAGTTCAACTGGGACAATATTTTTGAAGTCCGTAAATGCATCGACCCATTTCCACATAGCCGACTTAGTAGGAAATGAATATATTGTCCAAGTTATCACCGACAACACTGTCTCATATATAATCACCAGTTGATAACGCAACCTCATATATAACTGTCAATCATATATAACCATCGGTCAACAACACAACCTTATATATAACTGTTGGCTGCCTTCTTATGGAGAAGAGGTGTTATTTTGGATCCCATGCAAGGCACATTGTATAGATCTAATGTTAGAATATATAAATAGATAGTACATTAAAGTGATTGTTATGACTACAAGAATCACAGTCTTTATATACAAGCATGCCCTTCTTCTCCAGTAAATAAGAAAATACATTGGGAGCAACTTTGCTTCGTCCAATTGTCACCTGATTGCAACAACCTTCTTAACACTACAAAGGTTGTATTCAAATAAAGCCAAACTTAGAAGCTTGGCGGTGTTGGCTGATTGGAATAATGGGCCTTGGTCAAAGAAAGTCGAAGGGAAGCCAGTCCAACAAACCATCCTTTCAAAATCTTTTTTGACACGAGTGTTGTAGGCATTAAAATCATCAGAACCCTTGGTGTGTTGCGATCAATGTTGTCAGATTGTATATGCGATTAGCATATGCGATCGTTCAATCGCATATGCCATGGCATATTTTTTTTTAAATGATAAAATTGTGAAAAAGGGAAAAAAATAGAAATATATATATATATATATATATATATATATATATATATATATTCTAAAAAAATAGGAAAAACTTGCCCAATTGGTAAACATGACTGGATTGGGTTATTTTACTTATTTCATTATAGTTTGAGTGTTTCATTAAATTATATATTTAATTACTTATATTATATAGTATAAATTTTAACAAAATAATCACCAAGCTACATAAAAAGAGAATTAATTATTAAAAACTTTAAACAAAGAAATTTTACTGATAAATGGATAACTTGAAATAACTTACAACTTAGTTTACAAAAAGTAAGCACAACTTACAAAATACAAAAAATAAACATATTTGAAATAGTTGTAAAGAGATTAAAGTAAGAGAGAAAGAGGTGTAAGAGAGAGAGTAGGAGATTTAGAGCTTCGGAGTAAAGAATAGTGAAAATGGAGGACATATCTCTCTCTCTCTCTCTCTCTCTCTCTCTCTCTCAAGGTAACACTACTAGGGATTGAACCCTGGATCACTCACACATACTAAACTATCTTTACCAGCTCATCTAACAATCCAGAAACTCATTTAATCTCTTATAAAAATAAAATAAAATAATTTACCGTTTCTAAATAATTCTTTTTTTAAATGTGTTTTCCTAATTAATCCTTAAAGCCCCACCAATTTAAAAACATAAAATGAAAGCCAATTGAAGCTTAAAATAGAAGAAAACAAATATAATTTAATACTGAAACGGGATTTGAATCATAAATCATAGGATTCATATAAAAAGGGATTCAAAGGTGGGATTCAAATCATTTTGCTTAAGATTTGACTCAAATTGTAAATCGTTGGATTTTGACAACTTTGCTTCCAAATATACAAGTTTAACCTACTTAGTCTTAAACTGTTAGTTGTAATTGACTGATGGGCTACCTATAGGGTGGACCCGAATAGAAAGGATACAGCATAAAAGAAGCTGGCTATGAAGATTCTTAGCCTTAAATGTTCTGCTAGCGGTTGTGAGAGCAATCAGAGTACATTCGAGTTAATAAGTTTGGTAATCCACTCCTTAATGTTGACTTTAGTTTTATATCTTAGAGAGTTAAAAAGTGAACAGGGACATCGCTAATATACTTTCTTAATGCAGATTCACACACACACACACACACACACACACACACACACACACACACACAAAAGGAATTGTCTTGAACAAAAGAAGCTCAATGCCTTGGTATTTGTCCAATACAACCAAAAGTTACAAGAACGATTCTAGGCTATGCAAGAAAAGTCTTGTTTCTATGATCCTATCCGCCTAGATGATTTGGAGGCAAATAGTGAGTGCTTGTAAAGACAGAGGACCTGGTCTTTACGGTTAAGGACCTAACATGGGGCCCACGTCAAAAATGTTGAATTCAGATCGGCACTTGAATAAAATTCTTCTTCCACTCGAAGACGAAGAAGAGTGGCGAGTGGTAGCAGTCAAGACCGAGTAGTGGATGAGATCAAGGAGACAAAAATAAAAATAAAAATAAAAAAAGCGAATGTGATCAAGATCAACCATTGGATGTGGATGAAGTACTAATGTGACTAATGATGAAGAAACAAAAAAAGCTGAAGTATATGTCGAAGAAGACGACGATGATGACAATGGTGGTAATAATATTCCACAATGGCAACTAGATCAATATATATAGTAGACTATATTAGTATGTTTATTTTTTTATATTTTAAATTTAAAAGTCAATAAATTAAAACTGATAACTTCATAAGTTGTGCTTATTTTTTGTAAATTGTAAATTGTATTTGTAAATTAAGTTGTAACTTGTAAGTTGTTCAAGTATCAAGTTATCATTTATCAATAAAATTTCTATGTTCGAAATTTTAAAAAATTAACTCTCTTAATTTAATTTGTTAATTGTTTTGTTAACTTCCATGTAAATATAATATAAGCCTTTCTTTGTCTCATAGGGTTTTTTTATTGTACTTGTTTTGTTCATAAACTTGATGGTACTACTACTAACAAGCTAATTTCTCGGTCTGAAAATTGTGTTTTTCCTAGGATATTCACTATCCCTGAAGGGGTATAAGTGCTATAACCATCTGACTCGTAAAAAGTATGTGTTAGTGGATGTCACATTTTTTGAGGATGTTCCCTACTACTCATCTGAAGGGCGTTAATCTTACCAATTAGGGGAGACCTTATTGCCCCAACCTATACCTCTTTCAGTCCCCTCGCTGGATGAGGATTCCCATCCTTCTGACCCTCTCAAACCATCAGTTGTGTATCAGAGAATGAAGAAATCCTCCACCAATCAGCCTACCATCATTCCATCCACTTTTGATGGAAATCCAGGTGGTATCCCTTCCTTTTCTAATGATCTCCTTATTACTTTACACAAGCCTAGTCAGTCATGTACTCATCATCTTATCCATCACTATGTTTCTTTTTAGTGCTTATCACCTACTTCCAAGTCCTTTGTTGCCTCGGTCTCATCTTCCTCTATTCCACGCACTTTAAAGGAGGTCATCAATAGTTTTGACTGGAAGCAATCTATGATGGAAGAAATGCAAGCTCTTGAGCAAAATGATACATGGGAGCCAGTTCCCTTACCTAAGGGCAAGTAGACAGTTGGGTACCGGTAAGTCTATACTATTAAGTACCTTCAAGATGGATCAATTGACAAGTATTAAGCTCGACGAGGATTCCCTTTTTTAAGGATGTTCCCAACTTCTCATCTGAAGGGCGTCTGTTACACAATCATCTTACCAATCAGGGGGAGACCTTGTTACCTCAACCTATACTTCTTCCAGTCCCCTCACTAGATGAGGATTCCCATCCTTCTGACCCTCTCAAACCATTACTTGTGTATCAGCCAGTGTTTGCAATATCGATACTATCAGCCGATATTATCGTTATCGCTGGCCAACGACACGATATCAGCCGAAAATCCCTCAGAAATTATTTTAAATAAAAAAAAAAAAAAATTTCTATGGTATCGTGCAATATATTGCATGATATCGCACCACTTTTCGCGATATTGAAGATATTATCTGTAGATTTATTCCTTTTGGCTTGCATAATTACCAAAAAAATCGTAAAAAAAAAAAAGGGAAGAAGAAACAGGAAAGAGCTTTGAATTCAACAATCTCGATTTCTTACCTTTTTGCTTCGAATAGAAGAAATATTCAAATTATGCATGAGGTTTCACAAGAAATCTGTCAAAAAATCCTATAGATTTGGGTTTGAATGAGGGAATTTGGAGATTTTTAAGAGATTTTAGGGTTCCGGAAGGTCCGAAACCCTTTCTGTTTCGAAAATGGGAGCGGATTAGCTACTGACAGGTAGAGTGGTGCAAATAAAGTGACTCGGCAAGTTTTGCGGGCCCCACCATGATGTATGTGTTGTATCCACTCCATCCATCATTTTGGAGAGATCATTTTAGGGAATGAGACAAAGAATGAGGCAATCCCAAATCTCGAGTGGACCCCACCACATAAAACAGTAGAGACAGTGATGTCCACCATTGAAACCTTCCTACGGTCCATCATAAGATTTTTTTTGTGATCCAACCTGTTAATAAGTTAACACGGACATGAACGAAGGGAAAACATAAATATCAGCTTGATCAGAAACTTTTGTGGCCCCCAAGAAGTTTTTTAATGGTGGGCATTCAATCCCCATTTTTTTCTGTGGTGGGTCCACTCAAGCTTTGGATCTGCCTCATTCTTTGGTTAATGCCCTAAAAAGATCTCTCCAAAATGATGGACGGTGTGGATATAACACATACATTATGGTGGGCCCATAGAACTTGGTGACATCACTTTAGTAGCCAATGGCTACTCAACTGGTGTGTTACGTGTCCTGCACGCTGACGCTCCTCATCCCCGAGTTGTACGTTCCAAAGGAGATCAATGTAACATGGCCCCCAAAATGATATATTTATTATATCCACACCGTTCATCCATTTTCCAAGATCATTTTAGAGCATCAGCCCAAAAATGAGTCATACCCAAAGCTCAAGTGGACCACACCACAAATAGAAGTGGGGACAAGTATTCTCACGGTTAAAACATTTGTAGGGCCACCATAATGTTTATTTTCCATCCAATCTGTTAATTAGGTCACACAGACCTGGATGGAGAGGAAAAACAAATATCATATTGATCCAAACCTTTTGTGACCATTAACAGGGTATCAATGGTAGACATTCAATCCCCCACTACTTTTTACAGTATGGTTCACTTGATCATTCGATCTGTCTTATTTTTAGGCTCGAGCCTTATGACAAGCTCGCCTAATGGACGAATGGTTTGGATATAACACATACCTCATGATGGGACCCACAGAACTTGGTGACGTTAACACACCAAGCAGGTCGATGGTGTCTGGTACACCCGCCAATCTACTTCCCCTTTCTCATGGCGTTAGCTAGAGATGAACTCCCCTGCGGGTTGTGGGGTCCACTTGATTTATATGTTTTATCCAATATGTCCATTTTAAGGCATCAATCATAAAAAAATGGGACCTTTTTAAGGCTCAAGTGGACCACACCACAGGAAGTAGTGGAGATTGAACGCTTAAAATTGATAACTTTTCGGTAGGGACAAGTTTTGGATCAAGAAGATATTTATTTTTCACCTTCATTTAGGTCTATATGACCTTATGAACAGGTTGTATAGCCAAATAAACATCAAGATGGTGCCTACAACGTTTCGAACAAATTGGACGGCAAATTACTCAATCACCGCTATTTAATGTGGTGTGGTCCACTTGAGCCTTAAATCTACCTCTTTTTTAGGATCATGCCCTAAAATGACCCGTCAAAATGTATGGACACGTGGATAAAACATATACAATATAGTGGGCCCCATACAGTCCCTGATAGGTTAGGTTCGTCTATCTCTCACGTAGTAAAGCCCAACTTGGGTGAGACCTTTGAACCAGCAACGTGGGTGGGACCCCTAACTGAGTGGGCCACCTTGATGTATGAATTGTATATTCATGCCATTCATATGCTTTTTCAACTTATTTTAGACCATGGTCCAGAAATGAATAAGTTAAAAGTGTCAGGTGGACCGCACTACATGAAAGAGAAGTTAATGACCATTGAAAACCTTTTGTGGGCCATAAAAGGTTTTACATCAAGGTGATATTTGTTTGTCTTTCATCCAAATCTGTAGGACCTTATCAATTGGTTTTATTTTCATACATGTCTTAATACATTTATAAATGTTTTACATCATATTTGAATATAGTGGTCTTAGTTCAATCGGATAACGGATAGTTTATGACCCTATACAAAGGAAACCTATTATGTGCACTTCTTTCTTGAGATTCTATGATTTAAAGGTGTGTATTAAGGTCTTTTTTAATAATCCCTGAAGTTTCATTGAAAAATTCAACCATTTTCCCAATGTTTCCCCATGTTTCCCAAAAGGTGCGATAAATTACGTAATACAAACGATATATCCCATGTGATAACCGATACGTATCTGTATCCCAAGGGTGCGATACATTGCGCGTTACCGATATTTCGAACGCTAGTATCAGTGAAGGAAGAAATCCTCCACCTATCAGCCTACCATCATTCCATCCATTTCTGATGGAAATCCAGGTGTTATCCCTTCATCTTTTGATGATCTCCCTATTGCTTTACGCAAGCCTAGTTAGTCATGTACTCGTCATTGTATCCATCACTATGTTTTCAGTGCTTATCACCTACTTCCAAATCCTTTGCTACCTCATTCTCATCTTCCTCTATTCCACGCACTTTCAAGGAGGTCATCAGTAGTTTTGACTGTAGGCAAGCTATGATGGAAGAAATGCAAGCTCTTAAGCAAAATGATACATGAGAGCTAGTTCCCTTACCTAAGGGCGAGCAGACAATTGAGTGTTAAAAAGTCTATACTATTAAGTACCTTCCAGATGGATCAATTGACAGGTATAAAGCTCGATTAGTCGCCAAGGGCTACACTCAAACCTATAGCATGACTACTTCGAGACGTTCTCTCCAATGGTTAAACTTAATTCAGTTTGTGTGATTATCTCTTTGGCTGCAAATCTATCTTGGCCACTATTCCAACCAAACGTGAAGAATATCTTTCCATGGAGATCTTGCTAAAGAAGTCTATATGGATCTGCCACCAGGTTTCTCCTTGACTAGTGGCTCACATCGAGTTTATCATTTCAAAAAGGTCATCTATGGTCTTAAGCAGTCACCACAAGCCTAGTTTAACAAGTTTAGTTGTGCATGTTAGACTTTGGCTTTGTTCGCAGCCATTCAAATTACTCTCCATTTGTCACCGCACTATTAGGATTATGGCATTACTTATTTATGTAGATGATATTGTCTTGGCTGATGATGATGTTGTAGGCATTACTACTCTCACATCTTTTCTTTAAACGCATTTTGCAATCACAAATTTGGGTATTGTTCACTAGTTTCTCGGTATTGAGGTTGCTAGGTCAAAGGCTGGGATAGTTTTGTCGCACTCAACCTCCTATCGGGAGGGGCATGCTTGGGTATTGACCCATTGCTACTCCTATGGATGTTGATGTTGCTCAAAAACTTAGGCTTAATGATGGAGACCCTTCATCTGATCCTGGCATGTATTGTCGTTTAGTTAGTCGTCTCATTTATTTCACCATTACATGGCCTAACCTATCATTTGCAGTGAACGTTGCCAACCAGTTTATGCATGCACCTCGTACAACTCATCTTTCTACCATGTATCGGATCCTCTATTATCTGAAATTGACTCCTGGTCGAGGCTTTCATCTCATTGGTTATTTTGATGCTGATTGTGTTAAGAATCTTCATGAACGGCAGTCAACATCTGGCTCTTGCACCTTCGTGGGTGGCAATTTAGTCACTTGGAAGAGTAAAAAGCAATCAGTGGTTACTTGGTCCACTACAAAAGCTAAATATAGGGTGACAACACATGCCACGTGTGAACTTATGTGGCTCCGCACTCTATTACAAAAACCTGGTTACCCTCATTCTGGTGTTATTCCTCTCTATCGTGACAATCAAGTTGACATTCATATTGTTAGCAATCAAGTGTTTCACAAACGCACTAAACACATTGAGATAGTTTGTCACTTCATCTGTGAAAAGGTAGTCATTAAGGAAATTGAAACCCCATTCATTGGTTCAGGAGAGATACTAGCTAAAATATGTTCACTAAATCTCTTGGTCGAGACACCTTGCATAGTCCGGTCAACAAGCTGGGCATGATTGACATTTATGCTCCAACTTGATGGGGAGTACTCAGAATGTATGTATATTTTGTACCTTTTTTGTGTGTGTGTATACATATCCTGTAAAATTTGCTAGAGTACTATTAATGTTTATATCTCAATAGTATGAGGGTTATGTAGGAAATAGACAAGAAGTTACCCCTAGACTCTTTTCTTTCCTCTCTCTCTCTCTTCTACTTTTTTCTACAGATTTCTCCTTGATTCTACTTCCACTTGTATAAGGGCTCATTTGGGAGCTTGGATTTAGAATGCTTTGAAATCCAATTCGCAATAACATTGGAATCATGATGATTTCGAATCCTCATTTGTGTTTGGTTGAAATGCACTGGAATCCAAATCTCCCATTTGGAAGCTTGTATTTGGAGGGCATTTGAATTCTTCGGTATATTCACAAGACTTAGATTTGATTAACTAAATCAACTTTCATATCTCGAATTTGTCTATATACATCATATTTGATAGAATTATTGTATTAAGCCCATTGACATATATACCTTGGCCAAAAAGGAGGAAATTTTGAGCCTTTGGTGGGCCACATATGCAAGGATCACAAACAAGCGAATCACCGATGTTTTCTAACTGTCCATTTAGATGTCCAACGTTTGGATGGTTCAGATCATTCTATTGGTGTGACTTTAGTGTTGCAGTCGATAATTGGATTGTTTTGGAGTATCATTAGCGTGCCATGTGTCCAGTGGATTAGTAGCCTAGAGACACCTTCGTTATATGTGTGACTCTTCTACCCTTAAAAAGGAGGCAAAAAAGGCATTTCCTTTGGATTACACCCAAATCTTAGCATTTTGCTAAGATTTCAAAACACAGCAAAAAGGTAGATTTGAAATACCTCCAAATCCAACACTACCAAATGCAAAAAGCAGCCATTTGGATTTGGAATACACCCTTTTACCACTAAATCCAAGGTGCCAAACGTCGTGTTAGGTTTGGCAAATGTGTGGCACAATGCCTTAGAACTTCTCATTTTACATATATGGACAGAAATTTTCTCCGCCATCATAAATCAATTGCACACTTATCCTAAATGCCCAACCATTCCAACTCCATGTGAATAGCATAAGCCCATTTACTAGTGCATGTGCGTGCTCACGTGTGCGTGTGCGTGTGGGTGTGTGCACCATGTGCGTGCGCACAATACCTGTGCAGGTATGGCGTGTGTGATGCATTGTCTTAGAACTCTTTTTACACATATGGAAGAACATAAATTCTCTCCTAGTTCCAGTACAAATCAAGTCTGCAATTCTTATGCTAAATTCTCACCAATTCCCACTCCATGTGCATAGCACATGCCTATTTACTAGTGTGCCTGCATGTGTGTGGGGTCAAGTTCAATATCAGAAAGAACAAAAAATGATTTCCTGAAAGTTGTTCCCATTTTGTTTCTGAAATTTTGGGGCATGAAATCAAGAGTAATGGAAAAGCAGATTTCAGTAATCAACACTAACTTGGTAAATAACTGCCAATCCATAGTGGTTACTAATCAAGCTAGGCCTTACTGTTCAGAAATTGAGTACCAGAAAACTAGATCTCAAACATATCATCCAAAAACTACCAAGGAGATCAGAAATTCAATACATACTTCTCTGTCGCTACTTTCATTAGCATGTCCATCTTGTGCAAAGTAAGCCAAAATCAAGTTCCCCAAAAAAGCTCCAATGTCAAACCCCATTGGTCCATAAAAAGCAAATTCTGGATCTATAACCTGAGTAGAATCGCCTGTCACCATGACAGAGCTAGTATGGAGATCTCCATGTATAAGGGCTTGGGCTCTCTCACAGAACCTACACAATTGACAATAATTAATATTTGGGATAATATGCCACCCTAGTAAATTGTAAGTAAACTGATAATTAAAGTGGCAAATCACCACATTATGAAAAAGAAAACATGTGGTACCAAGAAAGCACAGTACATGGATTTCAACTCAGCAACTTCAAGCTTTAAAACATTATCCTCACGAACTGCCTCAGCGTCACGGTCAAGATAAGGAGAAGTCCAACGGTTATATTGAGAAACCTTATACGGGTCTGAGAAAATAACCTGCTCAGTGAGCCTACATAACTCCACGTTCCCACAGAATTTAGCAACTGTATAATGCACCGAGAATACAACAGATTAAACAAATGTTAAAAAGGCACATTACTGTAGTTTTATTGGCTAACAATGATTACTTGCTCTACCAAAAGAATAGTTAGAAAATGTCAATGTTTGCTAGGATGTTAAGAGTAATTCAGTTATTCTGTGTAAGACCCTTGAAGTTATTTCAGGAAAATGCATTCATAAATTAAAAAATCATAAGAGGGACTTTAGAGGGCTGATTGATAAATCAGGTGAACCCAGAAGTGTTATCTCAGGCAAAGGAAAATTTAAAGAATTCAGTAGTTGCAGAAATGGAAGTGAATTGCTCCCTTGAGCAGTTTCACCTTTGGCTTCATGATTGTTGCAGTCTAGATTCAGGAGATTACACCTTATATCCTATTGGTTACTGCAAGATTTGGATTTCTCTCTGATCGGAAGTAAACATTGGGAAAGTTCTAGCTAACACTTCGATCCACAGAGAGGGCCTGGTACGAAGATTGAGTCTCTACGAGGATTTCTCGATTTTTGGAACAGAAAAGGCATGGATTCTGGTGTTCCTTTGGAATTCTAGTTCAATGATTTCTTCTTGGTGGCTGGTTCTTGTTTAGGAAAGGTGGTCGCTATCGACCCGGCTACGGAGGGCAAAGAGGAGCTGGGAGTGGCCAGAATCCAAGTGAGAAGGGACAAAGTGGCTGTGATCCCCACTTCCATCCCGGTTATTCTAGGTTGCACCCAAATCTATCTCTGGGTCCAGAAAGAGAGGGATTAAAGACCCTCGCTCGGATGTAGGGATGTTTTGAGGCTAAGGGAGCCAAGAGCGGAAGGGACTAGAACATCTACAGGGTCGGCAGGGGAAGAAGGTGCACACTCAGATTGCACCAATGGAGCACAGGGTATTGCTGAGGACACACGTACAATCTACAGAGGAGCAGAAGTGGTAGGTGCGAAGAGGACGACTCTAAGCCCAACACGTATTGTTGAGTGCCCTGCAGGAGTTAGGGTTGTTTATCTTCTCTCCCGAACCTAGCAAAAGCAGGAGGGTTGAAAGCCCCTCCTATCATGAGGCAGCTGTTGGAGGCTCATTCTGCCAGGGTATTGACAGCCGGAGGCTCCACAACAAACACTTGTCCAGCTCTGGAGGAGGGGAAATCACTTTCATCCTCAACGCCGGGATTCCAACGGTGATGATGATATTAGTGCTGCTGCAGACGATAAGGAAGATTCAGATGCCGTGGTTGGCAAAGATTAATCTGATGATTCAGGCAACAGAGTCGACGATATGGATGATTCCAAGGATGAATTGGATGGTGAGGAATGAGGGTGTCCGAGAAGAAGTCAAAACCTCTTTACAAGCGTTTCGGAGACCACATGTGTGAGCAATGGGAATAGGGTTGAGTCCGATAAGGGGTTGTGGGGGCCTGGTTAGTGTTGTTGGACAGAGCAGGCCTGCATCTAGGCTGTGTGGGGCATCTCAGGCCTTGGCATTACTTAACCCCGCACGTGAGAACTTTTTAAGTGGAGTTGCTCGCATGGATAGTTGCCATGCGCGAGGGAGTCAAGACCCTTTAGACTCAACCGAAGAGAAACTTTGGCCATTTGCAGTCGAAGGAGACCAAAGTTTCATCTCACGGGGACATTTGATTTGACCCTGGAGGTAATGACAGAGATGGCAGACTAATCCCTCCTACGCAAGGTGTTCCGTAACGGTAACGGTGGCCATAACGGCCACCACCGTTACCTTTACGATACGGGGCATAACGGCGGTTACGGCCCCATAATGGCCATTACGGTCTCTCTTTTTATTTATTTATTTATTGAAAAAACCCCCCAAAAAACCTGTATCTGCCCCGTAATGTTGATTAAAAAGTATGAAAAACTTGTATCTGTCCAATAATAGACCATTATGGGGCTATTATGGCCTTTATAGGGGACATAACGTGCCGTTAACGGCAATTACAAGTCATTTTTTCCATAACGGCTGTTCCGTTACAACCCCGTAACGTGTAACAGTTGCCACTGTTACCTTTACGTAACGGCCTTTACGGCACACCATGCTCCTACGAGAGGTGGTGCAAGGAATGATTTGCGAAGGCCGGAATCTTCAAAAGCAGAGAATCTCCTCCCGAATCTCCATCGCGCTATCGTCATTGCTAGGGCAGGAAAAGCTTGCTTTGCTAGAGGTTCGATGGAGGTTAAAGAAGCAGGGGAAGGGATTCTAGAGCATGGCTGCTCAAAATCGATTTGGGAGTTGCTGGAAGAGACGATGGTCGTAACTCCTCTCTGCGCAGAAAAAGTGAAAGAGGGTTCAGATTCCAAACTAGTGATCGAAGGGGGGAAGGAAGATATTCAGGTGGCAGTAGTTGGGACAGAGTCACAGAGTAGTTTCAGTGGACTAGATACATTCGGCAAAGGGTGGGAGGATTGATAGGGCTTTCGATCGGAGCATGGGATGAGGACATCTATACATTCTTTCAGTTTGTAAAGGCCAGGGCAGCTCCAACACAGCAAGATCCTCAAACATTGAAGTCCAGAAAGTCTCCTAATGAATCACATGTTTAGTTATGTATTGAATTGGCACTATCCTAGTGATTTATAGGAGTTGGCCACTCAGTGACAAAGACAAGAAAAATTGGCAAGCCTTATTGGGAGAAATTCCAATTCATTGCACAGAGGCTGCTAGTAAGGCAAGCCAGAATCAACCCACAATCACCTAAAGTCATGAGTCCAGAATTTTGGGATTTACCGATAACAAGCATTTCATTCTCCACTCAGTCACTACAATATTTTCAAAGCTGCTTGTAGGCAAGGATGAACTCAAACAATAAGGATGAATCTGGACAAATCTTCACATGGCAAGGATGCCACCTAAATGATTCATCAGGAACATATACAATAAATTGAAAAAAGTTAGAAAAAAAAAAATGCGTGTTATGAAGTGTCAATGCGGCAGGAAGATTCCCAGGCCAAACCTAGAACTTACTCTGATGCATATTATGCTGCAAATCTCAACCTAGAGTGATACGTCCGTATCTAAATATGATGTTGAAATAAAAATACCTAGAACTGTAAGATAAATAGGTTAAATCTCTCTACCAACACCAAGGCATCACACTAATGAAACTCAAGCCATAGCACCAAAAGGAGATCTCTCCCCACACAGGATTCAAAAGGTGAAAAAATAAACTATTAATCAAATTCATCAACTAGTAAATATGCATGTTTCTAAAGGACTTCTATAGACTACTTTTTTAGACACTACGATATAGCTCAAACCAATAGAAAAGTGACAGATGGACACCGTGACAAAAGGTAGTAACTATTAAAGACTCCAAATCTCGCAAACTTTTCTTATACACCCCAGTGCATGATTTGGACACAACCATGCGTAGCGTGCCCTAATGTTGTCCACAATGCATATGAATACACAAGGATACCAAGATCTTTTAACCTCAAAAGATTGGAACTATGGACCCCATAGCCCAATCAGAACATTGGAGGATGCCCAGATACACTTTAAGGCCCTTTATCTGGTCCATATTCCTGATGAAACCAATTTGGGAACTTGATGTGGTTTACATCAGCAATATGGACAGCTGAACAGTTGAGATCGTCAAACTGTACACATGGAACTTTGATTAACGTCCAGATCTTCAATATGGACAATTGGATCTGCCAGATCTTTGATTTGGCTGACAGGCTAATCAGATCATTGAACCAGGTACAAATATGATGCAGATTCTTGATCAAACTAATGTGGACCCTTCATTTAGTGCAGATCAAGAGGATAGTTGACTAATCTAGATCACCGAAATGGACAGTTGGATCTTCACTAAATATCCAGATCATCAATTTGGACAGTTGGATCTCTCAACATCAAGACCATTGAATGGGCCTGATCTACCACTAGCCAGCCTATCTGGCCTAGATGCATCCTTGAAGGCATGTGTATGGTCCTGCATGCATCAAGTGTCAAACAGATTCATAAAGTTTTGGCCAGAGGAGCATTCAAGTACTTTGTATTGATTGGTGACTTGTTTTTCCTTTGTGCTAACTTTTGCAGATACTGTCGGCTATTTTCTTCATATGTAAATTAATTCCTTTCATTCACTAAAAAGAAACACCATTCTTATTAATAAAGAAAAGGAAACTACTTAAAGGTATGTGAAGAAAACTATCACATATGGGGACGGGAGATTATTAACAATGAGCCACATGGATCTCTAATGAAATGCCCTAGTTCGGAATACAAACCAACAACATAAAAACGATATTAAAATTTAGCAAGACCAGCAAGATCCCTTTACCTGCCTTCTTGTGGTCTGTAGTGGTATGGTAAAGAAGGGATGTGCAGAAAAGAGTTTTTGCCATATAGTCTGACATATGTGCTGCAAGCAATGGATATATAATTCCAGCAATCAAGCCTTTCCGCAGAATAATATGTGGAGGCTCTAAGTAGCGCATTGCAATCAAAGACATAGTCCGGTCAATGTGATAAACTTCTGGAACATGATCTGAACACAAATGGCCATGCTCTTTCAAAGCTAGTGCCTCAAAATATGCACGCTCCTTTGTCATCGGCCATGACTCTCCAATCAAACGGACGTACGGAAGAGCCTGACATCATGATTCACAATGTGGTTATCAGATTGCAGCATAAGAGAAAATGAGAAATGACAGGAGGGTCGATATCAAGAGAGAAGACAAGCATAAAACTTTTGTCAAGAAATCATGAGTAAGCCCCAAATGCTGGAACAAGGCTATCATGATGATACACACTATTACTTTGCACATATTTATGCTGAAAATGATGGAAACTTTGTGAAGATCAAAAGCTCATAACCACAATTATATACATTCATCACAAAGGTATTCGGAATTCTAAATGATTTTCAATTCTAACTGCCTAAGCAGACCTAAAGTTACAATCACCAAGATAAAGACCCAAATATGAATGAATATGACCTAAAACCACACACGGTAAATCTTTTCATTTCGGGAAAAGGTACTCCGAAAATTTTGATTGGTCTGGAATTGAAGTTCAAGGAGAACGGTGCACAAATCATTAATCATTAAAGTACAACGGTCAGGTAGTGTTTTTAAAGGTGCGAGACCATGCAACTCAAGGTGCATAGAAAAGGTGTCATGCCTTTGAGGCATCCGCCTTATTGCGTGAAAAATACATGACGAGGTGCAATGATTTGCCCCATACTTCCAGTGAGCTCATATGGCTAAAGAAACTTATACAAGAACTTGGTTCTCAAGGCCCAATTCCAATTGAAATAAGCTGTTACAAGCAACCTGCAAACCACGTATTGACTAATCATAACCTGAATAAGATCATTTTTTACTTCGACCAATAATTTGAATGTAAAAGGAACAGTAAGGTCAATTTTTACTTCATTGGAGATAAGGTCGTCTCCAAAAAAACATACTCCATCTATCAGATTTTGTGTCCACCAAGTCTATTGGAAGGGATATATATATATATATATATATATATATATATATATATATATATATATATATCCAACCAGCTAAGTATGATATCTGTTGATGCAGAAATCTTGGTTAGCCTTTCCTAGACCTACGTGTACCTACACAAGGGACGGACAAAGGAGACCCTGGCTAATACAAGGGACCCTCCAATGCCTAAGTTAGGTAGGGAGTCGGGTCTAGTCGAGATTGGGATTTAGGCTAGAAATTGTGCGTACCTTTCACCATTAGAGGTGCTCCTATTTATAGCTGAGGAGAGGTAGTGGCGAAGGAGAGATCTCCCAGTTTAGCAAGGATGTGTTGTAGTAGGATTCGAGTTCTATATATGTCGTGGGGATCTTCCCGAATTCTCAGCAAAGATCTCAAGCAGATCTCCATGTTGACTATCCTCCTAGATTCTTGGTTAGGATCTCGCGTAGATATCGCTGAGACCAAGTCGAACCTAGTGGAAGGAGAGTCGGGCAGAACCAGGATTGTGCCGACCTAGGATTATGCCGATCTGAGGTGCGGGAGTCGGGCTTCCATTGATGACAAGCGGATCGTTGGATCTTCCGACCTGATGACGAGAGGTCGAGCTCGACCTTAGTTCACACTTGGTCAGGGGTCGAGGGTCGAGCCTTCAGTTGCATTTGTCATTGTCCGACCTAACGAAGTGCACAATGTTCCGACCTGACCTCTTCTCATTGATCGATCCAATTTCCCTACAACAATATCTATGCATCAAAGTTTTAAATAGAGAATAGTGTGTGGCATAGCATTCGCTCCTCTGAAGAGTGAGGCGTAAACTGCATAGCATGTAGCGTAAGCTACATGGCTACTTCTACTTTTTAAATTAAAGGCCGCCTGGTTGCACAAAATATCATGAAATTTCATGGAATTTTGCACCAAATTAGACCAACTAATAATGCAATTTCATGATACCTAGTGCAACTAAACACAACCTAATATAATAGGAAAAATAGGGCAAAGATTAACTATAAAGATCAAGAAAGAACAACAAAACTGGTTTCATACTGTTACTTCTGTTATTTTACTAAAATTCCTAAAAATATTAACTAATTTTTATTTACAAATTAGACAAATGCAACAAATCATTGGAAACATTGATTGTTGTTGTTTTAGTGAAAAATAACTTGTAGCGTGAGCTATGTACCATGTAGAGTAGGCTATGTAGTGGGTAAAGTATGTAAATTAGCCTATAGTGTAGGCTACATGCGACTTAAGTTATTTTCATCAGCTACTTAGCATTACGGCTAAGCTACGCTATGTAGTGTAAGCTACATGCTACATAACATAAGCTATTTAAAACACTGATATGTGTGTGTTTGTGTGTGTGTGGAACAACTAGGAGGAAGGTTGTAATGGTAGGTTATTAGTGTTCGTTTTAGTAATACACTTTTTTGTTGGTAACAAGAATATGTAGAACATTTCACTCATTCATTAAAGGGTACTTTGTTAATTATGGGAACAATTGTGTGTACTTAAGTAGTTGATGTGCACATATCTACCACCAGCCAAGAAGTAAGACGAAGAGTAACCCTTTAGAAATGGGAAAATCAGCCCTAATGGCTCTCACACAACTTTTATTACTAAAGGGAGACAATATGCCCATACCGTTATTGATAAGAATACCCTTTCTTTTGTTATGTTTTGTTTCTAACCATAGGTGGTTGTCTAGGCTCTTGAGCCCCTTAATGAAACTATGCATGTGTGTGCATATGGGAGTGTGTGCCGACATGCCTTTTTCACACGTGCACACAATGAGTCAAGCAAGGCTCAGGTTTGAACTCTAGGTAACCCCTTTGCTACATAAATGCCTTTTTTTCTTTTTTGATATTTAAATTTGATAATTAATATTGTTTGTTTTTAACAGTTACTATACTCTCTTAACAGTCATTTCAATTTTCTCTCTAATATCCTGCATGTTTCAAAGACTAGGCTTGTCCATATAACCAAGCCTATGTGTAGTGAATAAGAAACTTCGATGGGGACAAGGGATGCTAAGGAGTTGGATAACTTCTCTTGTGGCAGATGGAGCCGTGCTTCAAGGCTTCCAAGCTGGAGGACGAGGAGGCCAACAGTACACGCTTCTTCGAAAGTCTTCAACTTGGGATAAAAGCCATATAAATGTCATTTGGATCAACATAGTGGTGCATCCAAGGTCAATATTGCACGTATTGTTCAACTGTGTGAGCCACTTCCCGGGACATCTTCATCAAGGTTTTTTCTTTTTTTTTTGAAGGATAGCATCTTCATCATAATCATTGTAGCAAAAAATTGTCCTAAGCTTAGGAATTCCAATCGTGTTGCTGGCTCACTGCACTCAAGCAGCAAACAGTACAACAACACTTGTCCTCAATTCCGTCTCCTTCATTGCACAGGTGTTCCATAATGGTAACGGTGGCCATAACCGTCGTTACCATTACAATATGGGCCATAACAACCTCATAATGGCTGTTACGGCTTTTTCTTTTTTGAAAATAATCCATTTTGCGACCGTTACAAGGCCATTACGGAGCATTACAGGTAGGGCTGAAAATGGGGCGGGTTCAAACCGACCGACCGACCCGTGACCGACCCAACATTGGGTTGGGCTCGGGCAGGATACATCGAGTTCGGTCTCGAGCTTGGGCTATACAGACACTAACCTGATAAAACTTGGGTCGGGCTCGGGTTGACGTCTCGGGTTGCCCAACCCAACCTGAACCCAATCGATATATAAGTTACTTACAAATTATAATTGAGTGCGGATCGTCTGTGTTGAAGGTGCAAGAATTCTAGTGCCATTGGTTTTCATTGGTCCATGTCATTTTCGATGACTCAAGCTAACAAGATAAGCCGGGTTTTTCTCTCCCAAATAGATTGCGTGACACACAATACCACTTTTAAAGGACTAGTTGTCCTATATTTTAGCTTGTTTGTTTAGAAAAAATGAAGTTGTTTACGATAAATAACTACATATATAATTAATAAAATCATAAGTGCAAAAAATAAGATGTGAATTGAAAATATAATAGACTAACGTAATAACAAAAATATTAGCATGTATCAACCTAACCAACCCAACCGAGCCCGCTTGGGTTGAGAATTCCTAACCCGAGGTTCTGTTGGGTTGGGTTGGGTTAGGGTTGAGGTATAGGAACCTTGGGTTGGGCTAGGGTTGAGCACCAACCCGCCCGACTTTCAGCCCTAGTTACAGGTCATAATTTCCCGAAATGTCCATTTCGACCCCGTAACACATAACAGTTACCATAGTTACCATTATATAACGGCTGATACCACCGTTAAACCGTTTTGGCATACCAGAGAAATATTTCAGCCATTACATTTTTGTAGCAAGATCTTTTTACTATTAGTAATATGATAATACAAAGTTGTACTTCAAAATATCAGAAGCAGTAGAGAAATTATAGGATCCTTAATGCAAGGATGTGCAAGCTATACTCAGGTTTTCAGTTTGTACCTTGTACATTTGAGAGTCCCAATGTCTAGTGGTCCATAAGATTTTTATGTTAAGGCCCTCCATGGATTGACCATACCCAAAAAACACCTCCATAGGACAATCCTGGTCTTCCAATTTGATTCATGCAAATTGATGACTAAGATGAGAAACACAGCAGCAATGGTCCCCCATTCAATTGAACAAGTACCTGATAGTCATGGGTAGGATCTTCCCAAGTGAGGGATTTTCTGGACATAGTCCATTGATGGTTGGTTTACACCAGACAAGTCCATCGATGGTTGGTTCACACCAAATTGCATTTATCAGTTGAAGAAATACACCTTCTGAGCCTCATGAGCCCCTCGGCAGAGACAAAAGAAGAACTTCACAGCACCATCTTACAGACCTCGCTTGGTAAGCATTATGATTCATATAGGATTCATATAAATTCCAAACTTACAGGCCCTGTTTGGTAGACACCTGAAAATGAGTTGATCAGATCTCATTTTAGTTAACAGTAATTATGTATTTGGATGCCTGTAAGTTGGGTAAGTGGGAAGTGACTAACAGGGAAGTCACTTACAGGTGGTGTTTGGGAGAGAAAATTCACCTGTAAGTCACTTAAAGGCAAATCTACCAAAAAACTGCAGGGGGATGGGGGTGAGAAGTCACTTCCCTGCAAGTGACTTACAACTTAAAACAACTTACAGGCATCCAAACAGGCCCTTATACATAATTACTGCTAACTAAAATGAGATCTGATCAACTCATTTTCAGGTGTCTACCAAACAAGGCCTTACAACAATACGGATTGAAACAGACAAAAGAAAAGGCCGAGATTGTATACCTGCTTGACGACGAAAGAACCTCCTCCGGGGGAGACGACGATGAAGACCAAGTTGAGATTGCCGTCGCCGACTTCTTTGATGGTGAGGGCATCGAGGCGGTCTCCGAGGAGGGAAGAGAGAGAGGGAGTGGATTTTATGTATTCGACAAGGGATTTCTCGTCCAAAGGCCGGAATTCAGATGACTCCATGGAGAGAGAGAGAGAGAGGGTGGGTGGGGGGGGGGCGGGGAACGTTTGAAATGGTTAGGGCAGACAATGGGAACCTATAAAAGAGGGAGGAACCTGCCCGTACCAATCGACGAGACTCTATTTCTTAAGGCTCGGGCTTAGGGGTTGTTTGGCACCGTGGATTTGGGAGATTTGAAGGATTTCAAAATTCCTGGTTGTTTGCAGCACAAGAGACTGTTTGGGAACGTGGATTTCGAACCTCCTGAATTTGAAATCCTCCCATTGTGTTTGGCACCTGGATTGGGAATCAACTTTAATCCATAAGTAGCTATGTATAATAAATTTTCACCAATTTGAATTTAATTACTAAATCAACTTTAATATCTTTAATTAGTGATGTATGTAATATTTGACACAATGGTTATAATAAGCCCACTGAAATATATGCCTTGCCCAAAAATGATGAAATTCTAAGTCTTGAATGGGCCACAAGCATAAGATCATGTCGAGTAACTAACCAATAATTTTTAGCTTTTGATTTATATGGACAATGTTTGGATGGTACCAATCATCATATTAAAGGAATTATAATGATGCAATTGATAATTAGTGGGCCATGTACCCAATAGAATAAAAGTATAGTGACACACATGTTACACATGCAACTATTGAAAGGATTTTTTAGGTATAATCCAAGCTCTCATTGTCTATTTCAAACCCCTCTTGAAGGGGATTTGAAACACCCTGCATTTGAAACCCCCTATTACTTTATGCGGCCAAATAACCAGGATATTCGAAATCCCCCCAAATCCATAGTGCCAAACAACCCGTAAAGTAATTGGGGGTTTCGAATCCCCTCAAAGAGGGGGTTTGAAATCCACGGTGTGAGCTTGGATTACACCTAAAATCCTTTCAATAGTTGCATGTATAATATGTGCGTTACCAGACTATTATTTTATTGGGCACATGGCAACTAATGATATCCACAAACAATTAGATTATCAATTGTATCACTATAATTACTTTAATATGATAATCAGCACCGTTTAAACATTGTCCATGTAAATCAATTGTTAAAAATCGTTGGTGAGTCACTCGAACATGATCTTGTGCTTGTGGCCCATCTAAGACTTGGAATTTCATCATTTTTGGGCAAAGCATATATTTCAACAGGCTCATTACAGCCATTATGTCAAACATTACATACATCACTAATTAGAGATATTAAAGTTGATTTAATAATTAAATTCAAACCCCTGTAAAAATACCATGCATAGTTCTCAATCCAGGGTGCCAAACACAATAGGAGGATTTTAAATCCAGGGGGTTCCAAATCTAGAAAATTCCAAATCCATGCTCCCAAACAGGCCCTTAAGTTGAGACGTGGCCACGAGTGTAACTTTTGCTCAATCCACCCTGTTCATCAGGTACTTGCACCATAATGAACCCAAAAATCTTGATAATTGTTGTACCTTATTTCTTAACGTTTGTTAGATAATCAATTAGAAAATGACGTGTCATCATCTTTGAAGATATTTACACCAATTTTTATGAATTATAACCAACGCGTTGACCTAATGATATACGTTATCAGAAGGACACGTGTCAAGAAGAAAATGAAGGATATGAAAGACTAGCGCGACAATGAATCAACTACCACAACCATTAATTAAGGAAAGAAACCTATAAAAGGTAGCCATAAAAGAAGTCTACAAATAGTAAGGAATTTAACAAAGTAAGTTGTCTCACATTAAACCAATCAAACCAATCAAATTACCTATTCTTATCATAGCCTAGCTCTATCATAAGAATAGCGATAATTCAATAAAAAGAATCTCTAATCATAATCCAGTAGTTGTAATCCAAGTCTAACCTTTTGTGTTATAATATTCCCAGTATGAATATAATCAATTTATCTTTCATAAAGGCATTTTACCATTGCTCAATGTAATCAACCATAAGTATTTCCTTCTTATTAAGGTTTTCGCTTATAAAAATTATTTTGTACGAAGGTAAGGTGCAACCCATCTTCGGAGGAAGAATCTCACCCTCTGATAATTACCTTATTATCTTATAACTATCTTGCAAGTGGCTGAATAGGTGGCCAATATTCTCAGATGTAAGCCATATATGATCGCATTCGACGTATCTTCCTATCTTGGCGCTTGGGGTTAAGTTGTTCATTTTGAATTGAGCTATTCAATCGATTTTAGCACCCTCACATACCACACGTGACCAGAACAAACCAAGTGCCAATAATTTTTTGCATGCCTCGTGGGACACCAACTTTTTGGTAAACATACCGGTGCAATAGTAAAATTTGAGCCGAAGAAATACTCGTAATATTTCCATGGCTAATGAACCTCCCACACCAGAGGAGGAAATTCAGGTGCAGCCAGCTGCTGAGTTGTTAAATATAACCAAACTAAGTGCCCAATCCTCCAAATCAAGATAGGGCATCTTCATCTTCTATTGATCCTCTTAAGATAATGTCAGTTGGGTTACGTGATATGCGAATAGGAATTCAGCATATTACAGAGCAGTCACGAATTCAAGTTGAAACTTTCAAAAAATGGATGGTCAGTCAGACTGAGAGTTTGAATAAGATGATGGATATTTTTGCTGAAAGAACACATGTTGTGCCTCAACAAACTATTGAGACTACTTCTGTCGGAAGTCTAACAACAATACCGCCAATCCCTCTTTTACAAAGGAACACACATCTTGCTCTAGTACAGGAAGTGTGAAATGTTCCTTCACCTATTGAGTTCAAACAACTTGAATGGAAGAATAGGAATTCCACTCCTAATGTCAGAAATCAAGGAATACCTAGGGGCATCCTTCCCAAAGAATATTTCGCACAATTGGAACAACGCCTGATATGTCCTGAACCACCTCTGATGGTTGAAGCTCGCTATTTAGACCATGACCAAGTTTCACAATTACTCCAAGAAGTGGCAGTCCAAGTTCTTGGCAAAATTACTACTCCAGTTTACCACAAACCTTATCCTGAATTGATTGATTGGCAATATCAATTGCCTTGAAATTACTGTCTCAATTTTTCACTATTTGCAGGTGACACTGGTCAATCGACCATATAACACATAGGTCAATTTACCATGCAATGTGGAGAATTGGCCAATAATGATCGTTATGGGAAAAATGGATCGACCTACAAGATAAGGTCAGGTCAGAACTCCATGCACTTATCCAAGTTGGTCAGTAAATCCATACGACCAAAAGAGCCAACCTCTGACCCAAGACCGAGCAAGAGATGAGATCGAGCTCGGCATATCGTTGTTGAGACAGAAATACCAATCGCTTGATAGAGGAGTCGGATCGACATGATTCTAGGTCGGCATACTCTCGGCTCAACACAACCCACCTTCTTTTGATTCCGGCCTGATCTCAACCACAGCTTTCCAAGATCTTGGCTGAAGATCTATGGAACCGCCCGAGATCTCAACCAAAAATCTAGGGAGACCCTCACGACTTATAGTATGACCTGAATCCTATTACGAGGTACCCTTACCAAATAAGGAGATCCCTCCTACATTATCGCCTCTCCTCATCTTTAAATAGAAGTGCCCCCAAAGGTGAAAGGTACGCACATTCCTTAATCGAAAACCCTTGATTATACCGGACCCGAATCCCCTACCTAACTTAGGCATCGGAGGGTCCCATGTGCAAGCCAGGGTCTCCTTTGTTCGTCCCTTGCGTAGGTACATGAAGGTCCAGGGGAGGCTAACCAGATTTTTGCATCAACAATTTGGCGTCATCTATGGGAATTGACGTCGAAAGCCGTTCTCATAATTCATCAAGGCTCAACAAATGGCGAAAGGGAAAAAGAAGACAACCACCTCCACCACTCTCGATCTCACACCACCTGAGCAATCTATTAGCCATCAGGATTCGTCTTCTTAACTTCGGGCTGACTTTGCACCTGCGAGGCCGATGCAGTGATCCATGAGTCGAGGAGGTCGGCTTATTTCCCTCGAATAGCAAGTTGAAGCACTAAACGACAACATGACCTCGATGAAACAAATATTAGAACAAATACGATCTCTCCACATCCAACTAGCAGGATTGGTGGCTTTAGAGGTCTTTGAGCCATCCGAGATGCCCGCTGATTCCAGAAGAAGTAGGCAAGTCAGATCATCGAGGCCAACACCTTCTCACGCCTCTGGCACTAACGCATTGGCTGCCTTCGACTTGCGTCACGAGTTGGAAAGAAATAGGAGCGACAATGCCCCGAGGCAGCGAACGAGGTAATGGCCAATAGCAGCAACCCCTGGAAAGCTGAGCTCAACGACATACGAGGTCAAATCAGAGATATACGGCAAGCTTACCGAACGGACGCTCCAACCTCAGTGGAGGAAATACTAGAAGAAACTGAGTCACCATTTACTGCCGACATCATGCATGCTCAACTTCCACTAAGATTTCGAATGCTTCAGATCGTCCCATACTCTGGAACCATTGTAAGTGCTTATACTCAAGCACAATCAAGTTTGTCAAATTTTATAGTCCTAAAAGGATCTCAAGCTCTCATGAAGATACTCCTCGACAACTCACGAAGATATGTTATCGACTCGATCAAGCATCTCAGGGAAGACTCAACATATCAAGGCGTGAAAGTACATGGTTCGAAGATCGGAACACTCTAAATGAGTCAACCATCAGGTGATATAATCTTAGATTGACCTTAGGTTAGGTGTATTTTTCATAACGTCTTAATGATCATCTTTTATGTTAAAATACATTCTAATTAGGCCAACCTGACATCTGGTTCGGCCAGCCCAACTACCTTTGGCTAGCCTTACATGATTCAGGTAAGTTTACAGATTAAACAAGATTTTCCACAACATGTTCAGCTGGCCCAACCTTGGGTTCGGCCAGCCCAAATATGTTCGGTCAAGTTTCTAGCAATGCAAGATTTCGGATTTCAAGCAAATTAGGCCAGCTGAACCCTGTGGTTGGCCAGCTAAATTTTTAAAAGATCATATCCCACAAAATTTGAAGATCCGTTGGAATGCAATCGTTTGAATTTGGCCAGTCGGATCTAAAATCGAGTCAGTCGAATTTCTAATTCCTTTGGCTATAAATAGAGGCCTTCTCTCATTCATTCTTACAATGAAATTCATTGAGAAACCTCCTATAAGAAAGAGAGAGTCAGGCCCTTTTTAAGCTTTTGAGCGGTAATTCTAATATTCTGTTCTAGCTTATTTTATTCTCTTTCTCAAGTTGCTTTAACTGTTTGTAATAGAGTGATTTAAACTCTGCTTGAGATCTAGATAATAGAATTTGCAGCATCTAAGGTTTTGTTTATATTGAATACACAGTAGATCCTTATTTTTTTGGGGTTGAACTCATACACGACTTCATCAATATTCCAAGAAGAAGATCGTTGCAATCAGGCTATAGTAACGTCTTTGTTCGCCATTGGAAGATAAGTACTATAAATTTATTTATTTCATTTTGGCTTTTTCTAAGATAGCCCGGAAATCTCAGCGAGTTTGTTTGTGGTGATCCCATGAAAATCACAAAGTGGGTTTTGTTGTGATAGCTCGTGAAAATCACAAGAACTGTATCAGGTTATTAAGATGACCCTAGGAAAATCTTAAATAGTGAAAGCCAAAATTGCGAGAGTAGTAATTTTGGAAGTGGAGTATGTGTGAGTTTAAAGACCGAACCACTATAATTCCTTTGTGCATTGTGGTGAATGTTTCTATTATTTACATGCTTGTCTTGTAATTAATTTTCTCTTGCTAAGTTTGATATTTTGATTTCAAAGATGTCGTGAAAAAAGGCCGTCCTGCCTAAATCTTTTAGGTGAAGGTTGTCCTATGAACTATTTGATATTAAGAATTCAATACTCTACGCAATTGAGTAATATTGTTTTAGTATTCCGCATTATATCAAAATATTTGGCACAGTCCTATTCACCCCCCTCTAGGACATCTATAGCTCGTCCTTTCAAGTGGTATCAGAGAGAGGTTGCTCTTTTTGGGATAAACATTCTAGAGCTAGATCCAAAGCTATTAGAATGTCAAGTTTTGATAGTCTATACATTTCTAAGCCACCTACCTTTGATAACTCAAACTATTCTTATTGGAAAGCAAGGATTTTCTTCAAGTCCATTGATGAAAGTGTGTGGCAAGCCACCATGACCTATTGGATCCCCCAATGATGGAAGTAGTGGCTGAAAATGGAACCACGTTCATGAAAGAAATCACTTATACTTTTTGGATGACAGTTCAGAAAAGTGAAAGTAGTGCTAATACAAAAGCCCTTAATGCTATTACTTGTGCTATATCACTAGATGAATTCAAAAGAATCATTTCTTGTAATACAACAAAACAAGCATGGGATATTTTTAAAATAACACATGAAGGGACTAGCATTGTTAAAAAGTCTAAGATTCAAATCCTTACAATAAAATTTGAGGAAATCTGTATGGAAGAAAATAAATCATTCATAAACTTCTATACCAAACTAAATGACATTTTAACTCTATGTGGGGTATTGGAGAAAAAGTCCCTAAAAGTAAAGTGTGCGCAAAAATACTACGATCACTTATTGACAGGTTCAATTCTAAAGTCACTACGATTCAAGAATTGAGGGATACCGATGCTATGAAGGTAGAGGAGTTAGTTGAATCTCTACAAACCTCTGAGCTGAATTTCAAAGCTCCTAAGAACAAGTCCATAGCCCTTAAATCTTCTAAATCTAAATTTAAAGACTCAGATTTTGAAAATGATGAGAATGAAGATGATATGACTATGTTAGCTAAAAAATTTTATAAAATTTTCAAAAATAAAAATAGATCAGATTTTCAAAAACCTTTTGACAAAAGAAAATGAAACTCAAATGTTTGGAGATCAAAATCTAAAGACACCCAATGTTTCAACTATTCTGAATATGGGCATGTAGCTTTAAAATGCCCTAAAAAGGATAAATCCAGAAGAAGAGGTATGATTGTCACTAGGGATGAATCATCAGAATCTTAATCCGATTCAGAAACTGACGAATCAGATCAAGAAACTGAGAAAGATCAAAAGACATTCATGACTATAACTAGAATCACTTCCTCAGATGACTCTAACTATGAAACTCCTAAAAGTGATTCTGAGAATGAAGAAGATCTTCAAATTGCTTATGATGCCCTATATAAAGTAGGGCTGAAAGTTGGGCGGCTTGGGTCAGATTGGTGCTCAACCCTAACCCAACCCAAGGTTCCTATACCTCAACCCTAACCCAACCCAACCCAATCTCGGTTGGGAATTCTCAACCCAAGCCCAACCCAAGCGGGCTCGGTTGGGTGTATACGTGCTAATATTTTCATTATTATATTAGTTTATTATATTTCAATATAGGACCTATTTTTTGTATCTATAATTTTATTAATTATATATGTGATTATTCATCATAAAGAACTTCATTTTTTTTTTAAAAAAAAGCTAAAATATAGGACAACTACTCATTTAAAAGTCATGTAGCATAGCACGCAATCTATTTGGGAGAGAGAAATCTAGCATATCTTGTTAGCTTGAGTCCTTGGAAATGACGTGGACAAATGAGACCCGACATCACTAGTGTGCCTTCGACAAAAACGATCTACACTTAATGATAATTTATAAGTAACTTATATATTGATCAGGTTCAACCTGAGACCTTAACTCGAGCCCAACCCAAGTTTTATCGGGTTGGTGTTTGTATAGCCCAAGCTTGAGATCGGACCCGATATATCCTGCCCAAGCCCAACCCAATGTTGGGTCGGTCACAGGTCGGTCGGTTGAACCCGCCCAACTTTCAGCCCTAATATAAAGAGAGTTGTAAGATTGCGACCAAACTGAAAATTCAAAAAAAATAAAAAAATTGTTGATTTGAAATTAGAACTTGAAATATCCGTTTTGGAAAATTTTCATTTTTTTGATTGTTTTGAGAAAACTAAACTAGATTTAAATTTAAAAATTTCTAAAATTCAAAATCTCAAAACTGAAAATGAGAATTTAAAATTAGAAGTTGCTTCTCTTATAACCTCAAAAGAGATTTTGATATACACCCAAGGTGACCAGAGACTTGAAAAGTTATTAACTACATCTCGTCGAAGTAGTAACAAATCTGGCTTGGGATATATCAAGAATGGTATAGAAAAAAAAATTCTACTCCCTTTTTTATAAAAGGTGAATCTTCAAAATCTAAAGTAGAAACTACAAAAGAAGAAAAGAAGAATAAAAAACCTTTCAAAAAACTTCTAATCCAAAAACTAAGGCCAACCATCATAAATATCAAAGAAAAAATAATAATCCTCATCTAATAGATAAGATAGTGGACTTACTTAAAGAGCTCTTAAAATACAACTCTAAAAATAAGAGAGTAAGTAAAAACAAGAAAAACTCTTACTCCCAAGCACAACAAATAGTAAAAGATCCTCCTAAACCCAAAACTATATTGAAATGGGTTCCAAAAGGTAAGTGTCTTGTTATCCACACAACTTTCAAAGTAAGTAGCCATTCAAGATGATATCTAGATAGTGGATGTTTTAGACATATGACAGGTGATAGGTCGATACTATCGGACAACAATCAAATCGTTGGCGGCTCAGTAACATTTGGAGATGGGTAACAACTGTAAAATCATCGGAAGAGGTAATGTAAAACTTCCTAACCTACCTGTTTTTTAAGATGTCTTATACGTTGAAAGTTTAAAACATAATTTGTTGAGTATATCTCAAATCTATGATAATAATTATAGTGTTAAATTTTTAGATCATGGATGTGAGATAACTAATAACCAAGGTCATATAATATTAAATGGTCGAAGAACCTCTGAAAATTGCTATATCATTGATGAATCTTGTTCTTCAAATCACTCTTGCTACTTGGTCCAAACAGACGATATTGAATTATAGCATTAACGTCTTGGACATGTAAACTATAGAGACTTATACAAATTAAGCAAGAGAGATCATCTTCAAGGCTTACCCAAGTAAAAAAAATTAGAGAAGAAAGTATGCGGTGCCTGCCAAATAGGCAAACAAATCAGTTGTTGTCACAAAAAGGTGAACTCCTTAGCCACAACTAGGCCTCTTGAACTATTTCATATGGACTTAGTTGAACCAACTTAAACGGAGAGTAGAGGCAGTAAAAAATACTTTTTAGTTGCAGTTGATGACTACACTAAATACTCTTAGGTAGCCTTCTTAAGAGAAAAGTCAGATGCTTTTGACAAAGTCAAAAAGTTATTTAAACGCATCCAGACTGAAAAAGAAACTATCTGTGAAAAAATAAGAAGTAATCATGGCACTGAATTTAAAAATAGCAATTTTGAGAAGTTTTATAATGACCATGGAATATTATATGAATACTCTGCTCCTAAAATCCCTCAACAAAATGGTGTTGCCGAAAGGAAAAACAGAGTTCTATAAGAAATGGGGAGTGTTATGATTATCAGTAAAAAAATTAGCAAAAAATTTATGGGCTGAAGCTATTAATATTGTTTGCTATATTATTAATCGAGTTTATATAAGAGCAGGTAAAAATAAAGTAGTTTATGAACTTTGGTTTAATAAAAGATAGTCTGTAAAATATTTTCGTATTTTTGGAAGTAAATGCTTCATTTTACGGGATCAGGAACATCTGAGAAAGTTTGAAGCAAAAAGTGATGAGGGTATATTTTTAGGGTATGCTCTGAATAGTAGAGCATATCGTGTCCTAAATAAAAGGATTGGAGTGATACAAGAATCTATAAATGTTGTTATCGATGATCAATCAATCACTCCCAATTATGATTATGATGATGAAATTACTATAGTCAATCAATCTAAACCATCATTGTAAGACCCGTATCCTAAACCATACCGTTCTTCAGGTCTCCGCGGTCCTCCTGGTCGAATTTTGGCGACCCGCGATCTGTATCGGTAGTTGCGTGTGACCCTGAATCGTATCCCGTAGATTTGAGACTTGTACCCTAGCGACCGTGCTGTCGCCATGGTTCCAATAACGCGTCTCGCGCGTCAAGGCGATACCCAGGCCAGGAGATGTGGGCTCGCGTTCAGTTCGAGAAAACACCGTGCATTTGTAAACCCAAGAAAGATTTCAAATCATGTCCCATCAATCCCATCAATCACACCTCATGTCAAGTACACATCATCCCATCCCCAAGCAACCCCTAAAGTCAACACTCTCTTACACAAAGTACACCCATCAGTCACCTTTTCACCCATCACACCCATCTCCCCCTCTCTCTCTCTCTCATTTTTCCTCCCAAGCAACCCACGTCCATGGCTCTCCATGGGAGAAGCTTTGTGTGGCCCACTTCTATCTCCCATCTCCACCATCCAAGTTTGATCCCAACCGTTGAAATTGTTCATTTGGAGCTCTAGCATGCATTGGCGGAAGAAGGAAGAAGAGATCTAAGGTGGGTGATTTTAATAATTGATTTTGTGATTTGAGGGCCCACATATGTGGGACCCATTTGATGTATGCGTTGTATTTTGAGGGACCCATAGTGGCGGGGTCCCTCCCATCTCCACCGTCCCCTCTTTCTCTCTCTGTCTCTCTCTCTCTCTCTCTCTCTCTTCCCTTTTGTGGCCCACCTTATGTGTTGAATATCCACACTATCCAGGATATCTAGACAGTGATGGAACTGTTTGGACAGTGTGTGGACCACACTGATGTATATGTTTTATCACCGTTGTCCATCTATTTCGTCCAGACTGTCCAGTGGTCTGGACGTGGTGAGGTCATGGAGGCCACCATGCTGTATGGATTTTATCTGCACCATTCGTGTAGTGGGACCCACCATGATATGTGTTCCATCCAACCGCCCGTACATCATGGGACGAAGGGTTCCCATGCAGCATGTAGTCGCTGCTTTGACGTGCAGCAAGCTTGTGGGTTTGATCATAGAGGTATGCGTTATATCCCAACTGCCCATACACTTGGCAGCGGGTGGGGCCCACCCACACGTGCTGTACATGTGGGCAGGTGGGCCCACCTTAAGGTATGTATTTGTTGCTGGCCGTCCATAGCTGCTGCTGCAGTTGAACGTCAGTAAGTTCTGTAGCGACCATTGATGTCTGTGATGTACATCCCAACCGTCCATCTGCCGTGTAGTTGTGCAGGGACCACCATGATGCATCTGTTCGATCTACACCGTTCATCATTTGGATGATGGGCCAGCCCACCCTACGACATCCGTCCATTTAAATGGGACCCACCACGATATATGTACTTTTGATGCCCACCGTTCGTCTGATGGACAGTGGGCCTGTAGCTGCTGCACGTACAACAGGAGCTAGGGGTCACAGTGATGTATGTACAATCCACTTCATCTGTCCATCTGGATGGTGGCAGATGGGGCCACCACTGATGGATGTATTTCATCCAAACCATCCATTCATTTCATCTGGACGATTCCACTGTGATGCATGTTTTACATTCAACGTTGGCCCTTGCACTTTCTCTCACACACTCACGTTTATATATTTATAATGTATATAATATATAATATATTAATATATCATATTGGTGGGCCACACGTGTGGACCCACCACCTCATATGCATCAGATCTGCACCGTCCAGATCATTAGACTCTCTGGACGGTGGCTTTCTCTATGTCATGTTAGAGTATAATATAATGTAATATATTATATTATATTATATTATATGATAATATATTATATTATATTATATATGTTAAGGTGGGCCACTATGTGGACCACACCATGATGTATGTTGTATCTGCACTTTCCATTTGCTGGACGGTGCAACAGCCATGACGTCCAAGCCGTCCATCCATCTTACGGGTGGAGCCCACCGTGATGTATCCTTGTCGTCTATCCATTTGAGAGGCCACACGTGATGTGTGAGTCTTATCCACACCGTCCATATGGTGGGACGGTGGGCCCCCTTTTGATTTATATATTCTATATCCAAGCCGTCCATCAGATTGGACGTGGGCCCACCATGCCGCATGTGTTTTATCCAAACCGTCTATACATTTGGTGAGCTCGTCCTTGGGCTTGAGACTAAAAATAAGGCAGATCTAATATCAAGTGGACCACCCTACATAAAACAATGGTGTTCAACGCCCACCCTTGAAACCCCTTTGGGTTACAAAAGTTTTGATTCAATATAATAGTTGTTTTCCCTCCCTGTTCAGGTCTTTGTGACCTTATGAACAGCATGGATGGAAAATAAATACTATAGTGGGCCCACTAGAAATTTAACTATGAAAATTTATTATCACCACTATTATTTGTGGTATGGTCCATATGATCTTTCGATATGATTCATTGTTTGGATAATGCTCTAAAAAGATCTCTATAGATGGATGAATGGTGTTGTTGTGGCCCAATTGATATGGCCTGTTGAATGTATTTGGGGCCCACTTGGGAGGGCCCGATGTGATGTAAATGAGGCCCTTGTACAAGGCCCAATATGATGTATTCGGGGCCCATGGGTTATGGCCCATTGTGATATATTTGAGGCCCATAGGTCGAGGCCCATTGAGATGTATTTGAGGCCCATGGTAATGTATATTAAGCCCAGGCATGTGGCCCATTGTAATATACTTGTGGCCATCTGTAAGGCCCATTGTGATGTATTTGTGGCCCGTAAGCGAGACCCATCATGATGTGTATTAGGCCCTTAAGAGAGGCCCATGGTGATGTATATTGGGCCATTGTGGAGGCCATGGGCCCATTATGCGTTTGGCCCTATAAAGGCTACTCCTTAGGAGCAATGTTGGTTAAATGTCCACGTTGATGGTCAATGATGGTTGAAAGTCCTCATGTGACCTTCCCTTATGCCTTTGGTTAGGCTGATTATTGATTCCGATTTGCCGACTCTGATTATCGATCGATCCCGATTGTCATGACCGATTGCCGATTCTGATTAACGTGACCGATTTGTCGACTCTGATTATTGATCGATCCCGATTGTCATGACCGATTGCCGATTCCGACTGACATGACCGATTTGCCGACTCTGATTATCGATCGATCCCGATTGTCATGGCCAATTGCCGATGCCGATTGACGTAACCGATTTGCTGATTCTGATTATTGATCGATCTTGATTGTCATAACCGATTGCCGATTCTGATTAACGTGACTGATTTACCGACTTTGATTATCCATCGATCCCGATTGTCTTGACCGATTGTCGATTTCGACTGACGTGACTGATTTGCCGACTCTGATTATCGATCGATCCTGATTGTCGTGACCGATTGCCGATTTCGACTGACGTGACTGATTTGCCGACTCTGATTATCGATCGATCCCGATTGTCATGACCGATTGCCGATTCTGATTAACGTGACCGATTTGTCGACTTTGATTATCGATCGATCCCAATTGTCGTGACTAATTGTCGATTCCGATTGACGTGACTAATTTGCCGACTTTGATTATCGATCGATCCCGATTGTCATGACCGATTGCCGATTCTGATTAACATGACCGATTTGCCAACTCTGATTATCGATCGATCTCGATTGTCGTGACCGATTGTCGATTCCGACTGACATGACAGATTTGCCGACTCTGATTATCGATCGATCGCGATTGTCATGGCCGATTGCCGATTCCGATTGACGTGACTGATTTACTGATTCTGATTATTGATTGATCCTGATTGTCATGACCGATTGCCGATTCTGATTAATGTGACCAATTTACCTACTCTGATTATTAATCGATCCCGATTGTCATGACAGATTGCCGATTCCGATTGACATGACCGATTTGCTGATTCCAATTATCGATACAGATTCTGATTGTCAAGGTGGAGTATCAAGGCCGATTTTGATTTGTCGAGGCCTATTCCGATTGTCGAGGCCGATTCCGGGTATCGATTCCAATTGTCGAGGCCAATTTCGATTGTCGAGGCCGATTGTCGAGACCTATGTGATGTACATGCGCCCTGTTTTTGAAGCCCATTGTGATGTGTATTCAGCCCGTGTTTAAGGCTTAATGTGATGTATATGAGGCCTATGTGATGAGGCTCATTGTGATGCAATTGAGGGCTAGGTGATGGAGCCCATTGTGATGTACGTTAGGCCCATGTGAAAGGCCCATCGTGATGTGTACTAAGCTCTTGAGTGAGGCTCATGGTGTTGTATATCAGGCCCTTTATGAGGCCATGGGTCCACTATATGTTAAGCTCTATGTGGGCCACCCCTCGGGGGCAATGTTGGTTAAATGTCCACATTGTTGAGGCTGATTGTCGATGCCAATTATTGATGCTGGTTATTGATACCGATTATGAGTATGTGACAACATAACATCATAATACATGCCCATATGCATCATCTGCATGTTTGTTATGAGAATTGATTGACCATTGCATATGCCATAGGGCAGGTTGTTCATGAGACTCCCCGATAGGTGGAGATTGTCTCACATGAGTACATGGTATGCGCAAGATTAATGCATGACTGGATTATATGACTAATGCATCTTGCATTGTGTGTTGTGATTACTGTACGCCCTAGCGACATCAGGATAGCCTCCACAGGTATTTGGTGGATGGCCAGATGGGACACCAGAAATTTGTTCTACATGGGTTGCTATAGATATCCCTGGGTGAAAGTCTCTAAACCCTCTTGGTTCCAGAGGTTGCTCCAATGTCTAGATCGAGTGGATGCGTGAGCGCATGAGGGCCGTATACTGTTAGGCCGCGTCTCCCACTGTGTTGTGGTCGGTTGGAAGGGGGTGCGGCCTTACCTGCCCGAGAGGAGGGGGCAAAGTTAGGTTGAGTTTGACTAGCTCGAGGAATGGGTCCGCTATCGACGAGCCGAGCTCGATATTGGCAGGCGGATAGTGAGGTCTCTTCCACTCACCTTGTTGCACGCGATGGGGCGGCAATCTGGTTTGGAGTGTAATAGACCCCGGTGATTTCCCAGAGAGGAGCCGTACTGATATGTGAACTTATTGAGCGGGCGTTGTATACTCATTCATTCATTCATTCACTATCCACTCGGGCTGGTGGTGTGCAACTATTTGTTACGTGTACATTCGCATGACTAGGATTTCGGTTGGGCGTGCGACTAACCTGAGATCAGAAGTCTACCACATTGAGTCTGACTATCGAAATTTAGGTATGAGACTGGTTTGGATAGAAGTCCCTTGTAATGGACCTCGTGACCTGCGATACTACGTACTATCATCCCAACTTTACACTCCAGTATGGTCATTCCATTCGCACCACATATCGCATTACATCCGCCGCATATGACATTTCGGGTTACTATGTTTATGCATTTATATGACCTCGATACAACTAACGGTATTTGTGGACTCATCAGGATTTGTATATTGCATTGCATCAGCGCATCTGATATTTGGCTTGTTGTCTCCGCATTGCATAGTTGATCTACATTACTTCATCAGTATATGATATTATTTTTATTATATTTCTGCGTCGCATAGCCTGGATAAAACTGATGGTATTTATGGGCCTATCAGTATGTTTTCGTATTACTCTGATTTCGTATGATTTATGATTTTGCTAGTGTCTCTGATATTGTATGATTATGAGTTTATCAGTATTTTCACTTACTCTGATTACTCTGATATTGCTTACTTGGCACTTACCTTATGCACACACTTTCACTACCCACTAAGCTTTCTATAAGCTTATGTACGATAGATGCGTGCAGGTGATGTTAGGTTGCAGCAGCATTGAGCCTGGAGCGTGCAGCGGTCGTCTGGAGCTTTGATTTATTTTATATATGTATTTCCCTTTCAGTATTGTACTCAAACGATTATATTAGTGGATATGTGACGATGATGTTGCCTTTGTGATTTGGGTAATCTTGTGGTTATGCTCATTACGAGATAAATATACATTGGAAAATTCTCCTTGTAGGACCCCAGGATCGGAATCTGGCGTATATACGCTGGGAGCCGAGAATGGGGTACTACGGAGGCTGTCAGAACCGAATTCGGCGATCGGGAATTTTGTGAGCCCGGTTTCTGAGTTTGGGGTGTGACAATCATCAAAATTAATTTCAACTGAGAATAGATTAGTCAAGGATCATCCGACTAATTAAATACTTGGTAACCCTCGCACTGGTGTTCAAACTAGAAGACAATTGGAAAACATTTGTAAGCATGTGTGCTTCACTTCTTAGATAGAACCAACTAATATAAATGAAGCCCTTGCTGATGAAAATTGAATTTTGGCTATGTAAGATGAATTAAGTCAATTTGTTAAAAATGATGTTTGGTATCTAGTTCCTAAACCTTTTGACAAATATGTAATTGGAACTAAATGGATCTTTAAAAATAAATCTGATGAATTTGGTAATTTTATAGGAAATAAAGCTTGATTGGTTGATCAAGGGTACACTCAAATTGAAGGAGATGACTATGATGAAACCTTCGGTCTAGTTGCTCGACTTGAATCTATCAAATTATTTATTTCCATCGCATTTCATAAAAATTTTAAAATATTTTAAATGGATGTTAAAAGTACCTTCTTAAACGGTGACTTAAATGAAGAAGTTTATGTAGAACAACCTAAAGGTTTTGAAAATCTTAAACTTCCTAATAATGTATACCATCTTAAAAAGGCTCTGTATGACTTAAAACAAGCTCCAAGAATATGGTATGAAAAATTAACCAAATTTCTTCTTAGTCAAAACTTTAAAATGGGAAGTGTTGATAAAACCCTATTTATCAAAAGATATAACGAAGACATATTAACTGTTCAAATTTATGTAGATGATATTATCTATGGATCTATGAATACTAACCTTTCTTCTATATTTGCAGATTTTATGAAATTAAAATTTAAGATGAATATGGTTGGTGAGCTGAACTATTTCCTTGGTCTCCAAATGAAACAATTTAAAGACGAGATATTCATATCTCAAACCAAGTATGTGATGAATCTCATTAAGAAATTTGGGTTTGAAAATGGTAAAAACTTTCAAACACCCATGGATGCAACACTCAATTTGTTTAAAGATGATTGAGGTAAAAGTGTTGACCAGCGTATTTATCGTGGCATGATTGGTAGTCTATCATACTTAACGACCAATAAACCTGATATTTCTTTTAGCGTAGGCATATGTGCTAGATATCAATCTAATCCTAAAGAATCTCATTTGTCTACGGTCAAAAGAATAATCAGATATGTTGCCAGCATGACCAATTTGGGGTTATGGTATCATCATGATACATCTTTATAAGTTGTTGGATATACGGATGCTGATTGGGCAGGTAATGTCAATGATAGAAAATCCACAAGTGGTGGATGCTTCTACATTGGAAATTATCTTGCCTTTTGGATGAGCAAGAAGAAAAACTCAGTATCTTTATCTAGTGCAGAAACTGAGTATATTGCGGCAGGAAATGCATGCACGCAATTGATGCGGATGAAACGTATGTTAGCAGACAATGGCATTGATCAAGATACCATGAATTTATACTGCGACAATACTAGTGCCATAAACATATCTAAAAATCTCATTCAACATTCTCAAACTAAACACATTGATATTCGATATCATTATATTTGAGAATTAGTTGAAAACAAGTCTGTTATACTTGAATACATTAATACTGAAAAACAACTTGCAGAAATTATGACAAAACCACTAGATAATGTCATATTTTTTAATTTGAAAAATGATATTGGATTATGTTGTATGTCTTCAGTAATCATCCTTTATTGCAAATTTTTTTATTTATTGTCATTGATTTTATTATGCATTAAAAGGAAAATATAAAAGAAAATATCAAATTAAAATTTTTTTTGGGGCTATTTTGGCTAGCCCATAGCTGACTGACCAGTTCGGTTAGCCGAGCACCGCACTTGGGCTAGCCGAATCAGGCGCGATTTGGGCTAAAAAGGGGAAAAAATCTTGAAACCCTCATTTCCACTTCATCTTCCTCAGCTCGGCGATGCTTCCTTCGGCCAACCCATCATCCTAACCTGCTAGTAAGTGGTTTATTTGTCATTTTCTTCTCGATTTAAGCTTCTAGTAGTGATTTATTTGAGATTCCATCAATTTGCTTGAATCTAGAGCTTTCTTTTTGTTGCGTTTTGCTCTAAAATCTGATCTAATCAAACCCTTCAATCCTTTTGTGCTTCCTTGATATTATTTAGTCATTTCTTCGAGGGAACATTGAACCAAGTGTACCATTTGTCGACCTCAGTCCAGTTCCTCATCTCGCTCCGCTAATCGGGTTGTGCGCACCATTCACACATCGGAGGATGACCCGCATAATGTACAAGATTTTCGTACTCGGAGTATAATCATTGAGCAAATTGTGAATTTTAATCACATTGTTAAATTTGCCCTTCTTGAAATTCTCTTCGAAGTAGGATGGGAGAAAATTTTTAGTTAGGGAGGGGCAACTTACCGATTGATTGCCCAAGGGATGTACGCATCCATAAGTGAAATTTCTTCCAAACTGTTAACATTTAATATTCAATTTCTGGAAGACACTGCCACTATCATACCCTCCATCATATCATCTCTTATGGACATTGATATGGCGGAAGATGGAATTCCTATTCCTACTCTTTTTGAAGATATGTATTCTTCAGGGAGAAATACCATTACCAGGGTGTTATGTGGCTTTAACGCCCAATGGCGAACTGGTAACTCTCTCCCTACTTTCAATTTACTTCCAAAATACTACGTTCTTCACCCCATCTTCACTTCAAATGTCTATCCTAGGGCAGGGAATAAGACTGATCTTACTCCCCACATGATGCGTATTTTACACTCTGTTGTATCTGGTGTTCACATTTGGCTTCCTTCGTTGATATCTTATTTGATTATTCAGTATCGTCTTCATCCTCATCATGGGTCTATTCCATTTACATTCCTTATGACTTCCCTTGCTTTGCGGTTTAATGTCCAAATTTCCGCAATTGAAGCACCGGAGTCTGAGCTTCCATTTGCCAATGCAAACCTAAACATGATGAAACTTGAATTGAGACTTGAGCAGCGAGGTGATCAGGAAGAAGTTCATGAAGGAGATGTCAACATGGACGATATTTTTGCTAACCTGGAAGAATCTACCAACACAGATGATTCAGACTTCCAGCCTTCCCAATTCTCTGAGAGATTGGAGAATTTAGAGAGGAAGGTGGACGCTTTGCATGTTTCACAGGAATCATTACTTCAGACTCAAAAACACCAGATGAAGTACATGAAAAAGTATTTTCATCGATTTAATCAGAAATTGAAGATCAATGATCCTGATATTCCTGCACTGTCCTCTTCTAGCTCTGATTGATAAACTTTTATAATGGTTTGTAATAACTATAATTCTCTGTTTGGATTACTTGCACTATTTGATAACTTTTCTCTTAAATACATTTGGATGATTTGATATCTAACGTTTAAATGACTTTCTGTAAGACCTCGTCCATTACATACATTTTCTATGCCTGTGCACGATGATCGATGCCCTTGGCGACACTTGAACTAGCCGTGCATAGTGCACACCTGATTGACTGGAACCCAAAGGCTTCAAAACCCTCGCCATATCGACCGTCCAGTCATCGTGGTCGCGGAGGTACCACCCGTACATCTGTATGACGCTCCGTTAGTGAGATACACCGCGAAGAATCATTAGTGTATCATGTGCTGCCATGTATTCTATTCCACACATGTGCACAACACATGCTATGCACACATGCACCATGCCACACATGGGTGAGAGAATCTCTACCCATGTGTGTGACGTCACAGACTCATACCGCCCCTCTTTCATGTGTATCCAAAGTCAACTCTTCTCCATGCAACACATTATGCATGATGTTATCATGCCATGCCATCCCATGTTTCATTTAATCCACCATTAAGTCCTAATCATGCATTACTTGCCATAATCCTTGCCTGAGTTAGTCATAACCACGTCAATCAAACCTAACCACAATTTTAGTAAATTCTCTACAAATACCCATTCAATCCTCACCATTTTCCTACTATGAGAGAGAGAGAGAGGGAGGAGTGATCTTGGTGGACCATCAATCTCATCCCTTCCATCCATCTAATCCATCAAGGTGAGTACACCCTCCTCACTCATTCTTATTTTGTTTTCCTTGTGTTTATTTATGACGGAGATGGTGTTGATGATAATGATATGATTAATGGTGTGGATGCATAGGAGAAGACATACAAAACTAATTTATCATAGACTTCATGTGGATCCATTGACAGTGGGTCCCACCAGAATTTTTGTATATCATTTAAACAGTCCAAGTGTGGCCCATTAGGCTAGCCACACACACACACACATGCACACATGTGCACACATCACATCAAAAGAAAAAAATTATAGGAGGACGCTACAGCAAGTAGCACCCCATTTGCTTGAAAAAGGGAGGGGCTGTGGGACCACAACACCGCCCCCCCCAATGATGTCTGTATTTGATCCACACCATCCATCCAATTTTTCAGCTCATTTCAGGCCTTGAGTTGAAAAATGAAACCAATCCAAATCTCTAGTAGGCCACACCATTAAAAAATCATTTTAATAGTGATATTTACTATCAAAACTGTTAGGGTCCGCTGTGATGTTTCTGTACGCCTAAACATACTGAATATTGGGCTCATTGGACCTGTCACGTGCTAGAGAACCCAACAGATGGAGTGGATTGTCCTGATGTGGGCCCCACCTACGAAAAACCACAAAAAATATAAAAAACAAGAGAGGGCCGGACGCCACTTGCTGTCAGCATCCAGAGGACGTTGCAGCTAGCAGTGTCCTACTGCTTGGAAAATAGGTAGGGACAGTGGGTCTCACCATAGGCCCGATTGTGATGTGTGTCGAGCATCAACACCATGCATTTGATGGGTCCCCTTTAGAAAATGGGATACCCCAAAAATCAGTCGTACACGGAACTCAGGTGGCCCACACCATCTAAAATCATGTGAAGACTAGGCAAATCATATAAAAGTACTTGTTGGGGTCCACCTGAAATTTGGTTGCATCTGAAACTTGCAATGGCCCCTTAACCAAGTGGGACACACATAATGGATGGGCTGGATTTGTGAACCATGCCTCGATGGCCTAACAAATAATTATGAATGTTTTAATGGAGGGTAACCCTCTCAACTTTTGTGTGTGGTGTGGCCCACACGAGCCACAGATTGACTTGATTTTAAGCCCCAGGCCCACCATGTATTGTTGGCCCATTAATTATGCAAAATTGGATTGTTTGCAAATGTGATATGTGAATGGTCCAGATCTTTGTTAAAATTACTATATATTGACGGTGCACAATCATGTGACTATGTAATGCGTGGATAGCTTGAAATTGATACAACTATGATGAATGCATAGCCCAAATCCTATGATTATGTGGTGCTTAGGCGATCACTAACATGTGAACTTACGGTCCTTAACCATGAAATCCAGTGATGCTCGAGCAGTCCCTAAGCCATACGAACTTATAATGTATATGATGTCTTAAACCACGTGAAATTGTGTGGCATGAGTGGTCAACCACCACATGATCATGTGATGTGCTATTTACCCTAATTCACGTGGGATTTGGGTTGCTGCCCTAGATCATGTGGGATTGGGTTGCTGGATAATTTTATAATGAGTGGACAACCCTTGACCACTTGGCACTTTGGTTGGAGTGTGGCCCCAAGTAATATGATCGTGTGACTTGTGTTTAAATTCTTAAACATGTTCAATTATAACAAATATGTAGACTCTAGTGGTGTGAGGGTGTGATATACCTATTTGGCCCATTAATCATGTGGGTATTTGATGTATGTATGACACCTAATCATAGGCAATGGTGGAGTATATGTAGTCATCTAACTGTATGAATGTGAAATACACACAAGGCCAACCAACTACATGAAATCAGGTGGCATTGGTGGCCACCCAATGATATGACCATGTGCTTATGGACATAGTCATGGTCACCTAAACCATGAACAATCGGGTTGTATGTGCAGATTTTCTTAGTCATGAGAATTATGATATAGGTTGAATTATACAACTTGATAATAGAGTGGTCCTCAACTCGGTATTATGCGACATGAATATGATCCCTACATTCAACTCATTAATAAAGCGGAAGTAAGGACCATTAAAATATATGTGATGTGATTAAATGTGGCCCTTGGTCCGTTCATCATGTGACACTAAACCTGGATTATTAGCCGTGTGAAGTGATTGTAGTATAAGACTTAACGTAATATAGTGTAGCCATGAATGGTGGGTATGGTTGTGTAACGTCTTGGAAAAATGCGTATAAAGACCCGAGTACCACCTCAGGCAGAAACCATTAAGGATTAAATCCTTTAGAAATTAGATGAAAATTAATTAAGTACTAAACTGAATTAATCACCAAATTAACTCGAACCACTTTCTATATGAACTGTAAGACCCAAAACCAGCAGAATCTTTAACTCTACATTTTCTAAAAACGTAGGATCAATCTCAAAACCCAGTTGCTTTCAGGAGCATCTTGAATCTCCGTATCGGACCTGGACCGCGCGTTGAAAGTCCAATTACCATGAAAGTATACGGTTATGACCACCGTAATGGGCTTGACAACCATATCGGAAATCAAGTCCTAATAGTATCTAGAAACGCACAACTTGAGCTCGGAGCGAAGTGTGTGAGAAACGTAAATATCTTTAGAAAATGAACCCAAACTTTAGTGAATTAGGTTGTTCACTTACAGGCCAAATCTAAGGTTTCATACTGTCAGATTCTGACTCAATTATACCATGGGATCAGGAAAATTTTCCAACACAGGTTAGTGTACTTGTGGCCTTGATCGAGTGACGATGATCGTTGAACTGAAACTGATCCTTCGTGGTCGATCCACAAATCCGATCAGACCAAAAACTTAACCTGACATAGATCCATAGTCAGGGAACTTTCATCGGATCGTATGCAGGAAATGGGCCTCCAGATGAGCTCCGTTGGACCGAAACAGCTACTCTTCGGCTATAACCTAAGTATACCATAGCCCTGGGGCCATTGACACCAATTCTGGGCCTATATAAGGGCCTTAACCCACTCCTCTCTCATTCCATACGAATTTTAAAACCCTAGGAGAGAGAAGAGAGAAAAGAGAAGGAGAAAGTGAGGAGAAGTGAGAGAGAGTTGGGGTTTGCTGCCGGGATTCGATCCCATCACTCCACGTGCTGAATCGCCTCTCCTGTGTCGCTACACCGGCAATTCTGATTCCATTTTTGGGTAAGAAATCCTAACCCTAATATGTTTTAGGTATCCAAGTAGATGAATCGACAAAATAGTTAATCTATTTCGTGATTCAGGTAGCTGTTGTGCCATAGACGAAGGCATAGTGTTCGCATTGAGTTCGATACAAGTTTACCGACGGAAGGTGCGGACTATAAATGTTTAGGTTATGGTTTTCAAGGCTTACAAGCTTGCTCGTGAATTTGGCTACAGACTTGGCTCAGAAAGGCTTGCGCCGATCCATTTCATCAACGACACCACTCTCAACAACATGAACATTGGGCCACGACAACGACAAGCCTGACTTGATGAGAGTGAGGATGAGATGGAAAGTGAAGAGGAAGAGAGTGATGAAGAAGGTGAAAATGAAATAGAAGAAGAAAGTGAGGGGGATGAAGGGCAGGAAGAGGAAGAAGAAGAGGCCCAATACACTGATAAGGGCCCTCCTCCTGCTATATGTGAGCACCACAATGATCGAGCTGCTATAGAAGCCCGCTTGACTTAGATAGAGGAGGGCCAGGTCGCCCTGCGACAGGAGGTCAATGAGACTCGGGCCAAGTTTGAGGAGGGTCAGGCCTCCATGAAACAGAAATTCAAGAAGGTGACTCGCATCAAGAAGGCTATCTTGTGTTGTCTGCAAGACAAGGGTGCTCCTCCTCCATCACCAGATTCTGACGGCTAGTCCTATGCTGTAGTCGTCTTTGGGTTTTCTTTGCTTTCATGTTTCCTGTGTTATAGCCTTGATAGTCTTTGCTTTCATGTTTCCTGTGTTATAGCCTTGATAAGCTTAGTAGTAGGGTAGATTTGATGGTGTGTTTGGTGTTTTAAGGCTTTGATTAGGTTAACTCACATGCGTTCCCTGTCATGATGCATGTAAAGCTATATCTCATGTATTGTGATAAATTTTGTTAAATGAAATGCATGTAGCTCCTTTCATTATGAAATGTGTAGAATGCTTGAGAAATTGAGTGTTTTTATGCAAAAATCTTACACGTGTTGTACCTTATGTTGTGTATAGGGAATGCCTCCGAAAATCACTCAGACTACAGCACGTCTTGCACTTGACGGATCGTTTGACGGGGCACCTCCCGTAAGTGATAGCCACATAGACCCCAGTTTGGGCCCTGACAGTGACACCATGCCCGATTCTCAGCCGGCCACTAGCCCTACAAATGGGCCGACACCTGTTGCACCACCGGTTCCTGAGTAGAACTGTGCATCTACTTTGACACCTCACATGCCTCAGGCGGCTCCTCCTGATAGGCTAGAACAGATGATGCTCCTTATGCAGCAGCAACAACAGATTTGGACCACTATTGCTGGGGCCCTTGCCTAGAACATGAGCGTGGTTCCACTTGCACTGCTTGTGCACCCTGCTGGAAATGTGGGTGTTAGTGGCTTGTTTAAGCTATTTTAGCGCTTCTGACCTCCTACATTTACGGGTACTCACAGACCCGAGGAGGCCAGGTATTGGCTTGATTACATCTCTAAGATGTTAAAGCCGCTGTATTGCACTGAGGCAGAGCAGGTAGAGCTGGTCACCGATATGTTTTAGAAGGAGGCCAGTCTTTGGTGAGACATGATCCTTAGGACATTGCTCCCGGTTGGGAGACTTTTGAGACGTGCTTCCATGGGAAGTATTTCCCTCTCACTTACCATAACGAGAAAGAGGGAGAGTTCCTTCGCCTCCGACAGGAAGGAATGACCGTGACAGAGTACGAGAACAGGTTCACAGAGCTAGCCAGATATGCTCCTTTGATATTAACAGACGAGCCGATGAGGATGCAGCGATTTTCTAAGGGTTTGCGACCCGAGATATGAACGAAGATGTGTTGCGCTAGCATACTCAACTATGATGAGCTAGTGGACATGTCTCTGCGAGCTGAGCAAGATGGGGACAGGCTGTCATGTACAAGAGTACCTATAGCTCCTAGACCTCGACCAGATTTGCCGAATAGGCCGTTCCTCGACAAGAGGCCACGTAGAGATTCTCCTCCTCGGCTTACGGCTCTACTAACACAGCCGAGACAACCAGATATATGGTGCACCTACTGCAAGAGGTCGGGCCATGCAGGTACCTACTGTTTCACTAGGATGAGGGACAACGGCTTTATGCCTCCTCAGAGGATCAACCGACAGATGCCACCAGCTATCTTAGCTCCACCTCTACGTTCTGTACCACCTGCACAACCTTCTTACAGGCCATTCGCACCTCTATTTAGGCCACCTCAGCGACCCATGGTACCACAGCCGAACCGGTCTCAGCAGGCGCAAGTACATGCGCTTGCGGCTGAAGCGTCTAAGTTAGCAGCTACAGTGCCCTTGGCCTTCGAGGTCACTACTCACATCTAAGGTACACCTGTATTTCTGTTAGTGGACACTGGGTCCACTATTTCGATGATATCATGTTTTACGGTCAAGTGCCTAGGGCTGAATACAACCCCTATGGTTGGAGTGAGAATTATCGCGGCAGCAAGAACTTTTTCAAATGCCACTAAGTTGTGTGAGGGTTGCTTGATAGATTTAGGGAGCAAAATGATATACATTGATCTAATTGTCACCATGATATACCATTATGACGTGATCCTCGGCATGGATGACTTACTGAAATGAGGGTCGAGATCGACTACGAGACCCGATTGGTGACGACATACGGACCCGAAAACACGACCTTCACATTTCCTGTTCAGGTCAGTTGCCCCTTCCGGGTTCTTTGCTATTCTACCCTATTGAAACATCATAATGGTCCGGCACTTAGAAACACGCCCGTGGTCCAGGACTTCTGGGAAGTGTTTAAGACGATACTTGGATTTCCTTCCCGGCGCGAGATCGATTTTACCATTGATCTAGTGCCTAGTGCAACACCTATATCTCTACCGACGTATCGCATGCCTCCATGTGAGATGGAGGAATTGATGAGACAGATCAATGATCTGTTGGATGCAGGCTTCATATGACCAAGTGTGTCTCCTTGGAGAGCGCCTGTGTTATTCGTGAAGAAGAAAGATGGATCACTGTGATTGTGTATTGATTATCACAAGTTGAACTAAGTGACAGTGAAGAACAAGTATCCTTTGCCCAGGATAGATGATTTGTTTGACCAATTGAAAGGGGCACGATATTTCTCTAAGATCGACCTGCAGTCAGGGTATCATCAGTTGCGCGTTAGGGATGAGGATGTGCAGAAGACAACATTCAGAACCAGTTTTGGGCATTATGAGTTCCTTATGATGTCATTTGGACTCACGAATGTACCGGTTGTGTTCATGGATCTGATGAACCGAGTGTTTCGGCCGTATCTGTACCGATTCATCATCGTATTTATAGATGACATCCTGATATACTCTGAGAGTCAGGAAGATCACTAGGAGCACCTACGAGCAGTCTTTGATACACTCAGGAAGAACCAGTTGTTTGCCCAGTACAAGAAGTGTGACTTCTGAAAAGAAGAAAAATTCTTGGGACATGTGGCGTCCAAGGAAGGCATAGCTGTGGACCTTGCTAAGGTAGCAATAATTCAAGACTGGGAGCAGCCCTGTTTGGTTACTGAAGTGAGGAGTTTTCTTGGCATGGCAAGCTACTACCGTCGATTTATTAGGGACTTTTCCAAGATAGCCAGACCGTTGTCTCAGCTGACTCGGAAGGATCTTAAGTTTTCCTGGAATGAGAAGGCAGAAGCAGCTTTTCAGGAATTAAAGGACAAGCTGACATCCGCTCCTGTGCTAGTATTGCCAGAGCAAGGGGTCAAGTATACAATATACACCGACGCCTCTCGTGTTGGTTTGGGTTGTGTTTTGATGTAGAAGGACAGAGTGATCGCCTATGCATCGCGACAGTTGAGGAAACACGAGGAAAACTACCCTACGCACGACCTGGAGTTCGTAACTGTCATCTTGGCACTGAAGCTCTTGAGACATTACCTCTATGGAGAGGAGTTCGAGCTCTTTTGCGACCACAAGAGCCTCAGATACATATTCACACAGAGAGACTTGAATATGAGACAGCGACGGTGGATGAAAACCTTGAAGGACTTCAAGTTCGAGGTCTCCTACCATCTCGGTAAGTCCAACCTTGTGGCAGATGTGTTGAGCCACAAGAAGACTCTAACATTTGCGGCTCCGCTGATGATCGATGAATGGAACATGGTCGAATTTGTGCTAGACTTTGAGCAGAAGCTTACGATAGAGGAACCGTTCGAGAGCGTCGCACACATTCGTGTGCAGCCACTCATTGATGACAGGATTATTGCGGCTCAGAAAGATGATGAACTATTGGCAAAGATGAGGGAGCAGGTGAGTGATAGTGCAGACTCAGAATGGAGAGTTGGTACGGATGGGGGTTAACGTTATTATGGTCGCCTATGCGTCCCAAACTTTCATGACTTGAGAAAGAAAGTTCTCGAAGCTGCTCAAAATTCGAAGATGGCAATGCATCCTGATAGTACGAAGATGTATTGAGACATGAAGAGGTTGTACTGGTGGGACAACATGAAGGCCCACATAGCAGACTATGTATCCCGTTGTCTCACGTGCCAGCAGGTCAAGGCAGAGCATCGCTGACCTCCTAGACTGCTTCAGCCCATGCCCATAGCAGAATGGAAATGGGATTTCATCTGTATGGATTTCATTTTAGGGTTACCGAAGACGAGGAAGGGGCATGACTCCATTTGGGTGATTGTGGACCGGTTGACGAAATCGGCTCATTTCCTCCCTATTAGAGTCTCAAACTTAGCAGATGATTTAGTCAGGCTGTACATAAAGGAGATAGTGCGTCTGCATGGAGTGCCTATGGAGATCATGTCAGACCGAGACATGCGATTCACATATATCTTCTGGACTCGTATCCAGGAAGCGATGGGTGTGAAACTGAAGTTCAGTACCGTGTTCCACCCACAAACGGATGGGCAGACTGAACGGGTGCATCAGGTGTTAGAGGATATGTTGCAAGCTTATGTGCTTAATTTCAAAGACTGTCTTCCTTATGATGAGTTCACCTATAACAACAGCTTTCAGGCGAGTATTGGCATGGCCCCCTACGAAGCGCTATATGGGTGCCCCTGTAGGCATCGCATTGCTGGACAGATGTTGGTGAGAAGAGTTTGATTGGCCCAGAGTTAGTACAGGCAACCTCAGAGAAGATCGACATTATCAAGTGTCGACTTCTTACAGCACTGAGTAGATAAAAGAGCTACGCCGATATAAGACGACGACCGATAGAGTTCGAGGTTAGGGACCATGTATTCCTGAGAGTTTTCCCCATGAAGGGAGTCCTTTGGTTTGGCAAGAAGGTAAAACTCACATCGAGATTCATAAGCCCATTCTTGATACTAGATCGAGTGGGTGTGGTAGCGTACTGCCTTACTTTACCCACACCACTCGTAGGCGTGCACAACGTATTTCACATATCTATGCTGAAGAAATACGTTCCAGACCCTTCCCACATTATCAAATAAGAGTAGGTACAGTTGAGTGGGGATGCTACTTATGTACTACGACCAACACGTATTCTAGATCGGAGGGAGCACGTGCTGCGTAGTAAGGTTATCCCGCCTATGAAGGTGTTATGGATACATCACACTGAGGAGGAGGCTACTTGGGAAACAGAAGCCGAGGTCCGAAAGAACTACCCTCAGATTATCGAGGAGTACGAAAATGTATTAATTTCGAGGATGAAATTTTTTTTAAAGGGGGGTAGATTGTAACGTCTCGAAAAAATCTGTACAAGGACTCGAGTACCACCTCAGGTAGAAACCACTAAGAACCGAATCTTTTAGAAATTAGACAAAAATTAATTAAGTACTAAACTAAATTAATCACCGAATTAGCTCGAACAACTTTTTATACGAATTGCAAGACCCAAAACCAGTAGAATCGCTAACTCTACATTTTCTAAAAACCTAGGATCAATCTCAAAACTCAGTTGCTCTCGGGATCATCTTGAAACTCCGTATCAGACCTGGACCGCGCGTCGAAAGTTTGATTACCACAAAACTATATGGTTATAACCGCCTTACTGGGCTTGATAACCATCTCAGAAATCAAGTCCTAATAGTATCCAAAAATGCACAACTTGAGCCTGTAGTGAAGTGTGTGAGAAACATGAATATCTTTAGAAAATGAACCAAAACTTAAGTGAATTGGGCCGTTTACTTGCAAGCCAAATCTAAGGTTTTAGATTGTCAGATTTTATCCCAATTACACCCTCGGATCAGGAAAATTTCCCAACACAGGTTAGTGTACCTGTGGCCCTGATCGAGTGACGATGGCTGTTGAACTGAAACTGGTCCTTCGCGGTCGATCCACAAATCCGATCGGACCGAAAACTTAACCTGATATAGATCCATTATCAAGGAACTTCCACCGGACCATATGCAGGAAATGGTAGGGATGAAAGTCGGGTGGGTTGGTGCTCAACCCTAACCTAACCCAAAGTTCCTATACCTCAACCATAACCCAACCCAACCCAACCTCGGGTTGGGAATTCTCAACCCAAGCCCAACCCAAGCGGGTTCGGTTGGGTTGATCGGGTTGGTCGGGTGTATACGTGCTAATATTTTCATTATTACATTAGTTTATTATATTTTAATATTGGACAACTACTCCTTTAAAAGTCATATAGCATAACACACAATCTATTTAGAAAAGAGAAATCCAGCATATCTTGTTAGCTTGAGTCATTAGAAATGACATGGACAAATGAGACCTGACATTACTAGTGTACCTTCGATACAAATGATCCACACTCAATTATAATTTATAAGTAACTTATATATTGATCGGGTTCGGGTTAAGTCGGGCAACTCGAGACCTCAACCCAAGCCCGACCCAAGTTTTATTGGGTTGGTGTTTGTATAGCCCAAGCTTGAGATGAGCCCAACCCAATGTTGGGTCGGTCACGGGTCGGTCAGGTTGAACCCGCCCAACTTTCAGCCCTAGGAAATGGGCCTCCAGATGAGCTCCGTTGGACCGAAACAACCACCCTTCGGCTATATCCTACGTATACCATTGCCCTGGGGCCATTGACACCAGTTCTGGGCCTATATAAGGGCCTTAACCCACCCCTCTCTCATTCCATACGAATTTCAAAACCCTAGGAGAGAGAAGAGAGAAAAGAGAAGGAGAAAGTAAGGAGAAGTGAGAGAGAGTTGGGGTTTGCTGCCGAGATTCGATCCCATCCCTCCACGTGCTGAATCGCCTCTCCCGTGTCACTACACCAGTGATTCTAATTTCGTTTTTGGGTAAAAAATCCTATTCCCAATCTGTTTTAGGTATCTAAGTAGATGAATCGATGAAATAGCTAACCTATTTCGTGATTCAGGTAGTCGTTGTGCCATAGACGAAGGCATAATATTCGAACTGAGTTCGATACGAGTTTACCGACGGAAGGTACGGACTATAAATGTTTAGGTTATGGTTTTCAAGGCTTTTAATGTCAGTTAATGATTTATGACTAACTTGATTGGTATCACATGTGCTTAGATATGATGTTTTTCGTATGTTACACATATGTAAAATATGTTGATTTTAAATGCATTCCATGTGTTTGTTGAAATGTTTGTATGAATATGGAATTAAGATTTGTGCTTACCATGATTATCGATTGAGAATATATGATTGTTGTACGTGTGATAAATCCTTTGTGAAAGGATTTGCTATAATACCTGTTATAACTACTTTATTACATGTATATTGATATGTGCAGTCTAAGTGTTTGATAAAATGCCTAAATGAGAAAATGCTTGTTGAAATGTATTTAATTAGGGTGTTGAGATAGGGTTCTCAATTACCTTATCTATAGTTACAGTCTCCTTCATGTAACCTATATCGCTATTACGTGCTTTATGGTTGAAATGCCTATGTATGGTAACATGTACACTCTGTGTTTGTTAAAATGCTCAAATGAGATTTATATTTGGATTGGTTGTCACGTGCTGTCTTTGATTATCACATGTGAATGCTATTACTTTGGAGTGTGATTGGGGCTACGATGTAGTCTAGGCAATCGGTAATGATTCCCAAATTAGTGGCTGAGGTCGTTTACCACACAAGACACGTTCGATGAATCCGAGTCGTACGCTGTTTATTGACATTGATTAGGCCACGTGGAGTGCGTATGCACTCTATGTCGATTAATTCAATGTACACTCATACTAGTCGAGCTTGTCAAGTAACCCGATTGACCTAATATATGTTCACCATGTATGGACGCTACTGTTTGATTCTAAGGTCCACTTGCCAGTGTAAAGCTCGTTTAACCTTGGTACCATGATCCGCTAAGACTCATGAGCCGGGCATGGTGGTATGGGACACCGTGGTCAAGCTGTCGATCTACGCTGGGGTGACAAGCCTCCCCGTAGTGTCCAATGAGCAAACCAAACTTGTGAGCCAAATACGATGGTATGGGACATTGTATTCGAGTTGTCGGCCTACGATCAGGTGATGAGCCTCTCGTAGTGACCTCGAGTATACACTAAGACTATGTTAAGGTGATGAGCCTTTCCGTAGTGACCTCGAGTATAAACTAGGCCTGCGTTGAGGTGACGAGCCTCTCCATAACGACTTAGAACTGCCTATCGTATGTGATTAACTAGGATTGATGCCCCTAGATGAATTATTATTTAGGTCAATGATATAAAAAGAGGTATCTTAGCTTCTCAAACCTGCTGTATGAATAAGTCTAAGTAAGAACTTGGCTAATCACGCACATGTACTGCATTGCATGTGCCTTTGCCGTTGGAGTTGAGCACAACGGGAGTGTTGCATGCCGCGATCATGAGATGACGTCGCAGAGGGAGTGCAGGTGAGGGCATGCATCATTACAGCATATCATTCCTGTATTAACAAGAGTATTTATGACATGATTGTTGTACTGCTTTATCATTACTAGTTGATTGAATTGATAACATGTTAACCTTTGCCTTATAGCTCCACTGAGTTGATCACTCACTCCCACTCTGGGATGGTGTTTTAAAACACCAACCAGATTCTATTGTAGTTTCAGGTGACGTCGAGGCTTACGAGGCGGAGCCTGACTTCTAAGACGACAAGTTCTCCTACCTGCAACTCTCTGGTGGGTCTATGTAGACATAGAGTTGCATCATCGGGGCTACAGGGATATGGATTAGATGATATTACACTTTATCATTTTATATGTTTTGGAACTAAACATGTAATTATTTAACCTGGTACCATGTTCTTACTTTGGGGACCTACAACCACTTATATGCTTTATATACTTATCATAGTCTTCTACTTGTGTAATCCAATTGTCTCTTGAGTATGATATATTAATTTGGTACAATCTCATTCATGTTTAATGCATTAATATGGACAACATTTAATCATCATTATCTATGTTGCATAAGTGATGTGTTGGAACTCGGGAGTTGGGCATCTGCTCGACCCTCGATTTTCAGGGCATTACACGTTGTGATTGTTCAATTATGTTTTGATGTTTTGAAATGTGGACACTAGATTATGATAGTAATCATATATATACTAATCTATTTGAAATTGTGGTACTGGCCACCTGACCATGAGAAAGTTTAATAAAGTGGTTGCGCCATTATGTGAGCTATAGTGTAGTAAAAATAAGTAACCATCTGACATTAAATCCTTTATTGTGGAAAGTAGAGTGACATTTGCGTGGCCACTCAACCATATGGACTTCTGATAATGGAGTAGCCATATGCCCAGGTGTGCATATGAGAATTGTGTGGTCACTCCAGACTCATGGACTATGCCGATGATGTAATCTCTTGGGTATGTGAACTTAGGACGTGTGTCAGATTGATTGTTGAACCCATCTTGTTAATAGTATTGGGCTTGATTTGTGGACTCCACTAATATGTTCACATTGGCATTAGAGTGGTGGGCCTATTAACTTTAAAGCCCACCTTGAGTGGACGCCTTGTGGGTTCATTAGCGGTAAACCTATCGGGCCCATAAGTTACTTCCTCTTACTAAGAATGTAAGACTCCATGGGAAGTGCATATTGGGCCTATGTTTGAATTTCTTGGTAAGTGCATGAGACTCCTTGTGATGTATGTATGCCAAGTCCCATTTGGGCCTTATGAATGAGTCCTCAAATGAACCATTTGTGGTAATCAAATAGACCACCCAACAAGCCAGAAGAATGAGATGTAGCAACTCACTAACTAGGCCATTCAAGTGTGGCAATGAACTGGGCCTTAGTCCACTTGAGATGATAATTAGACTTGTTGAGATATTGGATTGAAATCTAATTATGCATGGCACATGTGCAGTGATTGTGTAATGTGATACTTGTGATGATGATGATGCGTGTGTGGTTAGATGTGATGATTGTATTGTATGGTAATGCTAACTTATGTTTATATGCTTGGATGATGTTCAATTGGACGTAAGGACTAAGTGGACCACCGTATACCTCGAGTCATAGATAGTGCACCTAGCGCCGTATAATGACATGACACTTATGCACCCACTTCCTATGAAACTGATGAGGTGAGCCACTTAACTCTTAACCGTGAATGAGTATGTTGGTGATACGAACTAGCTTTCGAATAGCTATGGATCTTTATATGTGGATTTGATACATGTTATGGTATGTGCATATTTATTGCACATGTTTAATATACAGTCTGTTGTGGTGACAGTGTATGAGGTTTCGGCTATGCGATTGGTGTCGAGTTATGGATTGGTCCTAGTTGTGCTATTGTGTGGTTGGTGCACACTTGTGATGTGGAAGTGTGGACACTTGCATAGCCCCATGATCATGAGGGAGAGTACACATTAGAATACTATTTTGCCATGTTGGTGCCGTGATCATTTTTGATGGGTCTGATGATATTTGTGCATATTGCATATGCATGCACACGTACATGTACATGCATCATGGATGAGAAGTGCATGGTGTGCATAGTTTGATCATGCGGAGATCATATCCATGTGGTAGAGGATGTTGGTGTGGGGTGCACATGATGGAGTACGTGGTAGAGAATGTTGGTGCGGTGTGCACATGATTGAGTATGTGGTAGAGGATGTTGGTGCGGTGTGCACATGATGGAGTATGTGCGGATGTTATCTGGTTCGAGAGAATGCGGGCTTGGTCCTTGGGTTGAAGTCCCTAAAGTGAATATATCGGCACGGTCCCTAGGTTACATGTATATCCTTTCCATGATAAGTGTGGATTGCAAATCAGATGTGGTTGACAGAGGAGCCCGATTGGTATTAGGGTTGCCTCATATGCATATGTGGCTTACATGCATAGCATTTCTTAAGTGCAATTATATTGCATAGCGTGCTTTTGGATTATCATTGTATTTTGCATAGCATACTCATGAGATGGATTGAACACCACAGTAACATCGTGGTTAAATTGATGAGACCACCATAGTGGCATCCTGGTTGGTATTTGTGAACACCAAAAATTTAGGTTTCTTATACTGGGTCTCAGACTCCTGGGTAAAACTCCCTAAACCTCGAGTGGTAGCCTCGAGCCTCATCGTCAAGACTGGGCGGATGCCATGGGTCACTTGGTGCCGAAGACCATATTAGGCCTGAATCCCGTCGACACGGTCGAGTGAGAAGAGGTTCGACCATGCCTAGCTGAAGAGTTAGAGCGAATGTGGTTGGGTTTGACCAGCCCCCAAAATGGGTCCACTACCGGCGTGTCAGGTGGGTATTGGCATGGCTATATGCCCCCCATTGATAAGGCAGGTATACGAGGCTTCTATTTAACAAGTTTCGGACTTGCTCTGGATACCAGGCCCCGGTGATTCCCAGTGATGATAAGTATATTGTGATGTGGACTTTAAGAGGAGGATTTACATGTCTGCGTACACCCGACATACTTTTGCATATCATATCTTGCATTGCTTCATGCCCTCTTGGCTTTATGTAGCATTACTTCGTCATTATGCTTCAGCTTGTGTACTATGATATTTGATTGTTACTACATGCTTATACACTATGCACACATGAGTGTACTCACTAGGCTTTTTGCCTAAGCTTCCTATTTCACATTTTTTTCAGGGCAGGAGTAGCTTGGAGGACTTAGCCCTTTGGATACATTTTGTCTAAGCTATATTTTGGCGATGCCTTCATTTTATATATTTTGGAAAAACATTGTACTTGTATTATAACTAAATCTATAATGGAGACTATTACTTAGTATAGTGATTACAGATCATCATGCTTAGGTATTATTATAAAAAAAATCAGTAAAAAATCTTCCTTGTGGTGCGCCGAACTTGGGACTTGGTGTATGGAAGTCGAGTGTCGGATTCGGGGCATCATGGAAGTTGTCCATCCCCGGATTTGGGACGTGACACTTTCTATCCTTATGTTATATGCTATTATTTGGTTGACCACTTCATTTATTTGTTTCTTCCTTTGTCAACTTCTAACAAAAAGGGGGAGAAAAACTATGGATAATATGTGGACATGATCACGAGCACAACTCTCTCACATTAATACACATATGAGCACCTACACTTGCATGCATAAATTTTATGAAATTGTATATATTTTTGCTGCATGTGATGTATGTGACTAAGTGCTCAAGGGGAGTTTTCATATGCATGCTCTAAGGGGGAGAATCAAGATCCAAGATATATCTCTAATGGTCCACATATGTTCCTTTGAATCATTGTTCATATGTATATGATAAGTTATTGAGATGTTGTAATAAGTATGATGAGTTGTATGATTTATGAGTATGTTTTGTCACAAATTTGATAAAGGGGGAGATTGTAAGTGCTTATACTCAAGCACAAACAAGTTTATCAAATTTCATAATCCTGAAAGGATCTCAAACTCTCATGAAGATACTCTTCGATAACTCATGAAGATATGTTATTGACTTGATCAAGCGTCTTAGGAAAGATTTAACATCTCAAGGCATGAAAGTACATAGTTCGAAGATCGGAACACTCCAGATAAGTCAACCATCAAGTGGTATAACTTTAAATTGACCTTAGGTTAGGTGTATTTTTCATAGCGTCTAAATGATCATCTTTTATGTTACAATACACTCCAGTTAGGCCAACCCGACATCTGGTTCGGCCAGCCTAACTGCCTTCGGCTAACCTTATATGATTTGACCAATTTTATAGATTGAATAAGATTTTCCACAGCATGTTTGGCTAGCCTGAATATGTTCGGTCAAGTTTCTAGCAATGCAAGATTTTAGATTTCAGGCAAATTGGGCTAGTTGAACCCTGTGGTCGGCTAGCAGAACTGGAGGTTCGGCTAGCCGAATCTATGCTTGTGCCAGTCGAATTTTTGAAAGATCTTATCTCGCGAAATTCGAAGATCAGTTGGAATGTAATCATTGGAATTTGGCTAGCCAAACCTAGAATCGGGCCAACTGAATTTCCAATTCATTTGGCTATAAATAAAGGCCTTTTCTCATTCATTCATACAACGAAATTCATTGAGAAACTTCCTATAAGAAAGAGAGAAAGCCAGGCCCTTCTTAAGCTTTTGAGCGATAATTCTAATATTCTGTTTTAGCTTATTTTATTCTCGTTCTTAAGTTGCTTTAACTATTTGTAATAGAGTGATCTAAACTCTAAATGAAATCTAGAGAATAGAATTTACAACACCTAAGGTTTTTATTTATATTGAATACAAATAGATCCCTATATTGTTTTGGGTTAAACTCATACACGCTTCATCAGTATCTTCTAAAAAGGAGAGCTTATGATGTCCTCGTGGGGGGGGGGGGGGGTGGTTAATAGGACAATGCCAAATAATCGAAATAAGTGCTGAATATATAAATAAAATAATGATCTCAATTGCTTGAGTATTGAAACCTTGATTCCAAATAATTCATAGGATAACCTTCACCTAAAGTTTTAGGCAGGACAACAATATTTCATGAATTTCTTTAAAATCAAAACCTTAAACTTGCAAAAGTAAATTAAATAATTATAACATTCACCACTCAACTGAAATTAAATACATTTAATCCATCATAAATAAAAATAAAGCATTCACCACATGACACAAAGATTTATAGTGGTTCGGTATTTTAAAAACAGCCACACCTACTCCACTCCCAAAATTACTTCCCTTGTAATTTTGGCTTTCACTGTGAAAAAGTTTTCTCAGGGTCACCTTAATAACCTTATACAATTCCTTGTGATTTTCACGGGCTATCACAATAAAAATTCAAACTGAGATTTTACCAAGCTATCTTAGACAAAACCTTAACTGAGATTTTCACAGGAGATCTCAGAAAAACCTAAAAAGAGTTTAAAGAAGGTATACTTATCTTTATCGTAGAAGACATAACAGAAGCTTGTAGCAGAAAAGACTCTTTCTTGAATGTAAATGGTTCCATGTTCAGTCAGATCTTTCAAGTTTAATCTAAGAGAGTAAACTATACTCCTTTTTTGAAAGTGGGTTTTGTTGTGATAGCCCAGAAAATCACAAAAACTATATCAGGTTGTTAAGGTGACCTTGGGAAAACCTTGAATAATGAAAGCCAAAATTGCAAGAGTAGTAATTTTCAGAGTGGAGTAGGTGTGGGTTTAAGCACCGAACCACTATAATTCCTTTGTGCATTGTGGTAAATGTTTATATTATTTACATGCTTGTCTTGTGATTAATTTTCTCTTGCTAAATTTGATATTTTGATTTCAAAGACATCGTGAAATAAGGTTGTCCTGCCTAAATCTTTTAGGTGAAGGTTGTCCTATGAACTATTTGATATCAAGAATTCAATACTTTACACAATTGAGTATTATTATTTTATTATTCCGCATTATATTGAAATATTTGGCATAGTCCTATTCATCCTCCCTCTAGGACATCTATAGCTCATCCTTTCAACTACTGATCCAGCTGAGCACCTGGAATCCTTTAGGGCTTGGATGGAACTTTGCGACACATCAACCACAGTATGGTGCCGCACATTTTCCTTAACCCTAATGGGAGCAGCTTAGAAGTGGTTCCGGTAACTGAAGCCGCAATTGATCAGCTCTTTCACGTAGCTTAGCAAAGCATTCATCACCAACTTCATTGGAGGAAAAGAGAGCCTCAAGTCAGCTTCCCATCTGCTCAATATCATCCAAAGAGAAGGTGAGCTGTTGAAATATTATATCAAGCGTTTCAACCTATAAATAATGCAAGTATAAGCACATTCAGAAGAAATCGCTATGACTGCCATGATGGGAGGCCTGAGGGAAGGAAGGTTCCTCTTCTCGCTCGATAAAAACCCCCCAATAACAATGGCCGACCTCCTCAATAGGGCCCATAAATACTTCATCGTTGAAGAGCTTTTCAGCCTATGAAAAGCTACTTGGAACAAGGGAAGCTTGGCCAGAGAGAGGTGACCTAAGGAGGAACCAACCTCAAGCAATGACAGCAAAAGAAGGAAAGATGACAAGCCACCCAGAAGCCAATGCTCAAGTAGATGACCCGACGGCAGGTTCAGCTCGTATAGCCCCTCAACACAACTCTCGAGTAAGTCCTTATGGAAGTTTAGGACAAGCGAATTCTCAAATGGCCGAACAAGATGAAATCTGATGCTGACAAACTGGACAAGAGAACGTATTGTCACTTCCATCACAACCACAGTCATTCGAATGGTGATTGCTTCATTCTAAAAGAGGAAATTGAAGCTCTCATATGCAATGACATTTATGGGAATATGTCGGTAGGAAGGAAGAGCGAACAGATCCAAAAGATGACAGGCTCTTCAATAATGAACCTGCCGTGGAAATTCGCACAATCTTTGGTGGACTTATCGGGGGAGGAGACTCGAATTGAGTTCAAAGAGATCATGCCCGAAGTTGGTCACTACAGCTTGGAGCATCAAATCCACATCACTAGCAGGCCTCTGAAAAAGTAGAAAATGACACCTTGTGATCTGACCTTCACTGAAGAGGACATATGAGGCGTTCACCACCCCCATGATGATGCACTTGTGGTGACTATGACCATAGCTAACTGCAGTGTTTCGGATCTTGGTGGACATCGACAGTTAGGCAGACATACTCTTCACCGAAGCGTTCGACAAAAAGGGGGTCGGAAGGGGTTGACTCTAACCCATAAAAACCCCCCCTACTTGGATTTGCGGGGGATAAAGTTACCTTAGAAGGATCGATTCAACTCCTCGTCACTGCTGGAGGAACAAAACCAAACGACGACCATGATCAATTTCTTAGTGGTCGATTGACCTTCCGTCTACAACATCATCCTCGGACGACCTTCACTCAAACACTCTTCGAGCAGTTGTGTTGACATATCATCTCGCGATGAAGTTCCTGACTGAGCACGGTACCAGACTAGTCAAGGGAGATCAACATAAAGCTCGACAATGCTATTCTATGTCATTAAGGACACAACATCAGGCAATGGCCATCAGTTCCCTCGATCCCTAGGAAAACTCGGTTGAAAGAGGGTGCCCAATGGAAGACCGCGTACTCATCTTGCTTGATGAATCCAATTTGACCATACAGTGCAAGTCGGGTCATCAGTAACGCCACGTTACAAGACGAGGTGATGAGCCTCCTCCAACGGCATGCCGATGTGTTCACATGGTCTCATTAGGACATGCTCGGCATCAGCTCGAAGGTTATGGTTCACAAATTGAACGTCGACCCCGACTACCGACCAATCAGGTAGAAGCGGAGGGCATTCGAGCCTGAACGATACACTGTAATTGGGGAAGAGGTTGAAAACTCCTCAAGGCTGGTTTCATTGAAGAAATATACTATCCAGACTGGATAGTCAATGTTGTTTTAGTTAAAAAGTGCAATGGGAAGTGGCGGGTCTGTGTTGACTACACCGACCTGAACAAAGCTTGCCTCTAAGACAGCTTCCCTCTCCCCAAGATCAACCAGCTCATTGACAGCATGACCGAACATGAGCTCTTGAGTTTCATGGACGCCTATTCGGGCTACAATCAAATTGCTATGCAACTATACGACAAGCAAAAAAATAATCTTCATCACCGACAAAGGACTCTACTACTATAAGGTTATGCCTTTCGGGTTGAAGAACGCTAGGGCCACATACCAACGACTCGTCAATAGAATGTTTTCCTGGCAGATTGGATGATCTATAGAAGTCTATGTCGATGATATTTTCATCAAGAGTATCAGGTGTCACACCCCAAACTCGGGAACTGGGCTCACAAAATTTTCGGCCACTGAATTCGATGTCGACAGCCTTCGTAGTACCCCATTCTTGGCTCTCAGCTCCTATGTGCTAGGTTCTGATCCTGGGATCCTACAAGCAGGATTTTCAGGGTGATTTGTTTGTAAAGGAGCATAATCACAAGTGTACCCAAGTTAACAAAGTATCATCACCACATATCCACTAATATAATATTTGAATACAGTGCTGAAAGGGAAATACATCATATAACAAAATTTCAAAAGATCGGGCACATGTTCCTACCTCAATGTTGTTGTGGTCTAGCAAAACCTGCACGTAACGAACACGCATAAGCTTCCTACGAAGCTTAGAGAGTGCGTGCATGCATGTGTGCATAATGCATGTGCCAAGCATACAAATGACAGAGTAAGCGAAAATAATGGAAGGCTAAATGGGCAAGTCCATAAATGATGTTAGCCATACCAAGGCTATGCAATGTAAGGCCTATATGGTCAAATGTCATATGCTATAGATGCATCACAAGCATGCCAATCCTCAACTAGTCCACGTATCAGTACAGTTTGTTACTGGAGACATCAGCGAGGTCTAGTACACTCCAACACTGGCTGCCACCCCATCACGCACATGACCAAGTGAGTGAAAGAGACCTCATTATCCGCTTTGCCAGTGGTATGCCAATGCCCACCTGGCTCGTCGATAGCAAACCTAGTTACAAGCTGGTCAAACTCAACCTAGCTTATAGCCCCCTACCATCGGGCGGATAAGGTCACACCCCTTTTCAACTGACCACGACATAGTGGGAGGCGCGACCTTCTGGTATTCGGCACTCATGCACTCATGTTATCCACTCGGTCTTGACGTTAAAGCATCCTATTAGTACCACAAGGGTTTAGGGACTTTCACCCAAGGACATCCATAGCACCCTAATGCTAAAACAGATATTTTCACTATCCAATCTGGCCATCCACGATATGCTTGTGGAGGCCATAACCCTGATGTCGCCAGGGCGTAAAGTGATCTTAACATACAAGATGCGAAATGCATGAGTCATACCATCCAAGTCATACATCAAACCTATGCATACTGCGTGATCATGTGGGGTAACCTTATCTCATATGGAGTCCCCTAAGTATCTCAGCCTAATGACATATGCTATGATCAATCACCACCCACAACATGCATACAAATGATGCGTATGGGCATATGTTTAGGCATAATGTCATTATATTAAGCATGATCTTAATGTGTCCCACTAGGCCAAGTACACTAGCATGTTATCAGACATATTAGACAATAATTGGCCTTAATCGGCACATCATATACAGAGAGTGAGAACTGAACGACATGCCCCACTAGAAATATAGAAATCTATGTTGTATGACCCTTGTTAGACTAACATCAGCTCCTCATGTAGCCTGCAAGGCATGATAAAATATATATAACAAGGCTGGGTCCACTGGGAGTGACCCGGATGGACACCCACATGTACAACACTTGTGTGACTAGGCTACCAATCCATTTGGGCACATGGCCCATTAATGATGTCCCAAAATAATCAGATTATCAATGGCATCACTATAATTACTTTAGTAGAATGATCTGTACCGTCTTATTATTGCTAATGTAAATTGATGGTTATAGATCATTGGTTAGTCACTAGGATGTGATCATATGATCATGGCCCATTTGCGTCTTGGGATTTCATCACTTCAGGCAAAGTATATGCTTAAATGGATTTAATAAAAACATAGTTTCAACATTCACGCACCAACTAATTTAAGGATTTGAATTCAAGATGCCAAATATAACCAAAGACCTAAGGGATCTCAATTCCAGGGATTCCCAAGTCTAAGGGATCCCAAAGCTAGGGATTCCCAAGTCCAAGGGATCCCAAAACCAAGAAATCTCAATCCAAGAGGTTTTTACCCCCACATTACCCTATGTTATGACCCACCTTAGATCTGGATCAACCTGAGTTTTGGACCCATGACCTAACGTGGTCTGATAAGACGAATGAATGGAGTGGATATGATACATACATCATGTAGGGTCCCATGTGTGTGGGCAGCCTAAGGAGGCTTACTCCCTCACCTCACTGGGCAAAAACACCCAGTGACACCTTTCTTTTTCTTTGTTTCTCTTTTTTTTTTAATACACTATCAATTTAGGTCCCACGTGGATCTTCTACTCCATTCACCACGTAGTCCATCCGAGTGGGTCTAATTGGCTCTGATTTGGGTTGATTTGAATGAACAGAGACTCCATAGTGGGCCTTAGAAGATTTCAACAACAATGATTCATTTCCCTCATTACAGCCCACTTGAGACCCGAATCTGTCTCATCTTTTGGCCTATGGCCTAAAATGATCTTGAAAGGTCGGTGGACGGTGTGGATTCAATATAAACATCAGAATAGGGTCCCACTTGTGAGACCTAAAATTGGCCAAGAATGGGTTATCGCCAACGTGCATGGCATTCATATATATTTTTATATTATTATTATATTCGTTGTATGTTTTACATACATTATTAAGGTCGGCCCCAAGTGGATAATCTAATCTGTTCACTGTCTTGGCCAGCTCGATTGGAGTCCAATAGACTCTGGTTCGGGCTATTTGGATGATCAAGGACTCCAAAGCGGGCCCTAGAGTGTTTCAACAGATGGGCATTAATACCCTTAGTACGGCTCACTTGAGACTCAGATTTGCCTCAAAATTTGGCACATGGCCTAAAATTATATGGAGAAGATGGTGGACGGTGTGGATTAAACAAATTCATCAGGGTGGGGTCCACGTGTAGGGTAACCCAAATAGTCTTCAGCCCTCACATTAGTGGGCAATAATACCCAGTGACACTTTTTATTATCTTTCTTTCTTTCTTTTTTTGTTGTTTTCTACTATGTGGGTTCCACTAGTGGATAATCCATTCCATCCATTATATCGGCCAACTCTCTATAGACCAAAGGAGTCTAATGATGGGTAGGTCCACCACCGATACACACAACAGTTGGCCTTAGAAAGTTCCAATAGTGGGACTTTGTTTCCTTCGGTGCGGTCTATTAGGAACTTAGATTTGTCTCATTTTTTGACTCATAGCTTAAAATGACATGGAGAAGGTGGTGGACGGTGTGGATTAAAAAATATATCAAGTTGGGGTCCATGCTTGGGACGCCCCCACCCCATGTCCGTATGGTTGATGTGAGGGGGTGCTCCCATTCTCACCATCAGTTGTGGTGTGGTCCACTTGATGGTTGGATTGGCTAGATTTTTGGGCTCCATGGCTAAAATGAGCAAGCAGATGGATGGATGTTGTGGATCTAAGAAATACATCAATATGGGTCCCACGAGTGAAAACTCACTCCAAACCTCCCATGCAAAGTAAGAAATGACGGTGGGTAACCCAACCCCTTGGTATTTGTGGTATGGCCCACTTGGGATTCAGATTAGCTTCATTTTTGAGCTCAACGCCTAAAATGAGAAGGGAAATCAATGGATGGTGTGGATGATATATATATATATATATATATATATATATATATATCATGATGGGGCCCACGAGAGCAGCCCACATGGTGGCAGAGATATGTCTCTGGATATTGTTGCGTCTAGCGATGATGTGCTACTACCCCTCTCCCTCTCTTGTGTTTTAAGGGTGAGGTAGGGCCCACCTAGGAAATCCACTCCATCCATTTGAATGTCTAACTCATGGTGGGGCTAAGAAACTTTGAGTCACATCCATTTTTGGTATATTTTCACCATCCAAGTGTGCTTGCACAATCAACTAGTTTAAATAGAAATTAAACATCACGGTGGGCCCCACAAGCTGGTCCACGCTATGATAGCGTGCAGGACACGCTCTCCAATAGCGTGTCCCACTTGTGGGTCCCACAATACCATGAGAATAAGAAAAGAAATGGAAATAGATCCGGCCATCGGGGTGCCCCTTGCCACTATGGGGTCCACCACTTACTCAATACATGATCAAGGTGGGTCCCACCCTTATGGGCCCACCAAAATAGAGAAATCACAAAGAATGGGCACTCACTTGGAAGGATGGACGGTTAGATCATCTCGAATCGGGGATCAGAGGCCCACCAAGCTCCTCTCCACCCCTAACCTCCTCTAATCACTCTCTTCTCCATTCTCTTACTCTTTCCTAATACTCTCACAAGCTCTCTTTCTTTTCTCTTAATCTCTCCCTAATATTTCTTTCTTTTGTCTCTTTCTCTCTTTATTTCTCCCTAATCTTTCTAAATTTCTCTCTCTCTCTCTCTCTCTCTCTCTTAATCCCTCTCTACTCTTGCTAGAAAATGGCAAAAATGAGAGCCAGTTAGGGAATTTTTGTGATAGAGATTTTAGCATAGGGTGAGAATAAGGGGAAGATGGAGGGGTAAAATGGGGAGAAAAAGAAGAAAAGAATGATGGCTAACATAGGTAGGGGTATGGGTTGCATGAGAATGACATGGGTTTGTTTAACTAATGGGGAGAGAGTGACATGAGTGATGGATGGGTTGATGGATTGATGGATTTGACAATATGAGGATTTGTGTAAATGAGGCCCGCGTGCATTATACGGCCCATCTAGGATTGTGTAAGAGTTGTAACTTCTAATCTAAGAGTCGAAATGGGGCATGCCATGTGGCGTTGGAATCGTAGTGCCCGCACGGTCTCTAAGGTACAAGTCTCGGGGTATCGTGGTACAAAAGTAGGGTAACGATCAAAACTCATCGATCTGTTCCACTGGGAACATACCGTTGTTTAAGTAGAAGTGTATGAAAGGTCTCGTGAGGTTACGAGTCTTACATCAAGGCTGCAGACCACGTCTCTGACCTTGAAGAAATGTTCACGGTCCTACGAAAATACCAGATGAAGTTGAATTTAAGCAACTGCACGTTTGACGTCATTTCAGGAAAATTCCTCAAATTTTTTGTCAGCCAGAGAGGGATAGAGGTGAACCCTGATAAAATTCAAGTTTTGCTCGACATAAACTCACCCAGAATGATAAAGGAAGTTTAATGCTTTATAGGGAGAATAACGACTCTTAACTGTTTTGTATCTCAAGCCACCGACAATGTCTCCCCTTTTTCAAGCAATTAAAAGGGAAGTAAAAGACAGAATGGACGAAAGAGTGCGAACTCACCTTCCAACAGTTAAGCAGCACTTGGGATCACTGCCGTTACTTTTGAAGTTTGAGCAAGGAGAGCTGTTACCACTATACATAGCAGTTTTAATAGCGATAGTTAGCTTGGTGCTCATCCGAGAATGAGGAAAACAACTGCCAGTGTACTACGTCAGCAAAGCCCTGATCCCCGCTGAGACTAGGTATTTAGACATCGAAAAGTTGACCCTAGCCCTTGTTGTCTCATCACACTGCCTGCAACCCTATTTTCAGGCCCATACCATTGTCGTCCCGACTAACCAACCCCTCCACCTACTTCAGAAACCTGAGGTATCAGGGAGACTTATAAAGTGGGCAATCGAGCTCAGTGAGTTCGACATCAGATATCAACCTTGAACCGCCATCAAAGGACAAGCAATCGCCGATTTCGTCATCGAACGCACACGCAGAGCTGACCTGGGGGCTAGTCCCGACGCCCAACTTGACTAACCCGAAGCTCAGATAATCGTATCAGACTTGCCGAAATAGACGCTCCACATCGACGGCTCATCCAACTCTAAAGGTAGCGGGGCCAGGATAGTTCTTGAGGCTCCTGACCAGACCTACACACAATATGCCTTTAGATTTGGATTCCAAACATCAAACAATGCAACATAATACGAAACACTATTGGCTGGGCTCAGACTGACAGTGGCCATGAGAGCCCAACACTTGGAGGTTCATAACGACTCACAACTCGTCGTCAACCAGATAGCCAGTGAGTACCAAGCCAAAAATGAGAGAATGAAGGCCTACTTGCAGAAGGCCTGAGAGCTGATCTGTAAATTCTTAAAGTGTAACATTAGCTTAATCCCCAGGTTAGAGAACTCCAAAGTGGACATGCTGGCAAAGCTACCCACCACGACCGAAAATGATATCTCGAAACCAATCCTCATCGAGTTGTTAATCGAACCAAGCATCAATAAACCAAATCCAGGCACGGTCATCCCAATAAATTCAAGGTCGACCTGGATAAACCCAATAGTCAACTACCTCAAGGAAGGAAAGCTACCCAAAGATCGACTAGAGGCGTGCAGAATCCGATCTGGGGTGGCTCGCTACACCATGGTCGGAGACATTTTGTATAAAAAAATGATTCTCTCTCCCTTACCATAGATGCCTCTGGCCTGACGAAGCCGAGTATGTCCTGAAAGAAATTCATGAAGGCATATGCAGCAACCACTCCAATGGTCGGGCCCTTGCTCACAAAGTCATCCAATAGGGATATTTTTGGCCAACCATCCAGACAGACACCAGGTAGTACACTCGGAAATGTGACAAGTGTCAGCGATTTATGACAATAACCCATCAGCCGCCTGAGCAGTTGATTCCTATGACCGGGCCATGACCTTTAGGCCAATGGGGGATCGATATCATTGGCCCCTTGCCAATTGGCAATGGGCGGATTAAATTTGCAGTCATTGCAGTTGACTATTTCATAAAGTGGGCTGAGGCCAGGCTCTTGGCCAAGATTACTGACTTCGTCTGGAAAAAATATCATATGCCGGTATGGGATCCCCCACACGATCATCTTAAATAACGGGAAGTAGTTCGAAACAACCAATTCCAAGGCATGTATGAAAACCTTGGGATCCAGAACATCTACTCATCACCCCGGCACCCTTAGGCCAACGGACAGGTTGAAGCGATCAACAAGATCATCAAGAACCACCTCCGAACTAAACTCGAGAAAGCTAAAGGAGCCTGTGCAGAAGAGCTTCCTCACGTTCTTTGGGTGTACTGAACTACTGCTCAGATAACCACAGGGGAAACTCCTTTTTCCTTGGACTTCGGCACTAAAGCCATTGTCCCGGTCGAGATCGGACTCTCGACTATTTGGATTTACTCCTACGACGAGCATCTGAATGCTGAGCAGATGACACTGAACCTCGACCTCATCGAAGAAAGAAGGGAGTAAGCCCAACTCAGAGTCGTAGTTCGACAACTCTAGGTTGCCTGTTTCCACAATTCTAAAGTGAGGACGAGAAGGTTCTATGTTGGAGACATGGTCCTCCGCAGTACCTTCCAGAATACCAAGGAGCTCGACTCAGGAACCTTGGGACTGAACTGGGAAGGACCCTATACAGTGATGAGCATGAGCCGACGGGGGATGTATTAGCTTGAAGACATGGAAGGACGACTCTTACCACATTCATGGAACGCCGGGCACCTGAAAATCTACTATCCGTAGGTCTATGCACAAGACTTACTTTCCTATTATTTTTAATCTATAATGTCAGAATCTACGTATTTTCTCTGAAAGCTATAATAAAAAGCCCAAGCTTGAGAAAACTTCACTCTTTGCTTTTCCGTCTACAAACCTTCTACCTACGTAAATCTACTAAGGGTTTCCCTCGGTATAAGGGAAGAACAACCCTCACCAATGGACCGACCCTTTAAGAAGAGGTCGGACCAACGGTCAAAATTCTTATGGCCTGCTAGGGACTTCCCTTAGCGCAAGAGAGGAACAATACCCAATCAGTCATCTGACCCTTAAAGAAGAAGTCAGACCATGAGCTATCTCTATTACATGAAAAACATAACTTGCTGTAATGCCCCGAAAATCGAGGGTCGAGCAAAGCTCAACTCCCGAGTTCCAACGCATCACTTATCCAACATAGATAATGATGTTTAAATGTTGTCCATATTAGTGCACTAAACATGAGTGGGATTATACTAAATCAGTATATCATACTCCAGAGGTAATTAAGTTAAGTAAGAGGAAGACTAAGATAGATATATAATGTATATAAGTGTTTCTCAATCCCTAGAGTAAGAGTATGTTACTAGGCTGAATATATACATGTGCTGATCCAAAATTTACAAAATACAAAAATGTAAATGTCAAACTAATCCTTCTAGTCCTTGTAATCCCGTCGATCAGTACATGGTCAACATAGACCCGCCTGATAACTAAACGTAGGAGAATTTTTCCTCCCAGTCTATGAAATCCCAATCAGCAGGTAGATATCGTCGCCACCTGCATCTACAACAGAGTCTGGTTGGTGTTTTAAAACACCATCCCAGAGTGGGAGTGAATGATCAACTCAGTGGAGCTATAAGGCAAAGGTTAACATGTTATCAATTCAGTCAAGTAGGATTGATAATGTAGTATAACAATCATGTCCTAAGTACTCTTGTTGATGCGAAAATGTTATAATGTAATGATGCATGCCCACGCCTGCACTCCCTTGCAACTTTATCTCACGGTCACACATGGCAAACTTCCTAAACGTGCGCTTCCTTGCCAAAGCACATGTAATGCGGTGCATGATCGTGTTAGCTAAATAATTTATTAGGCTTATTCATACAGCAGTTTCGGGAAGCTAAGGTACCTCCCTTTTTATATCACTTACCTAAATAATGATCCATCTAGGGTCGTCAATCCTAGTTAATCACATACGATAGGTAAGTTATAGGGCAACATCACCCCTTAATTTAATAGCAGTAGATAGGCAAGTTCAAAAATTTGTACTCGAGGTCACTACGGGAGGCTCGTCACCTTAATGTAGGCTGACAACTTGAAATAGTGTCCCATATCATCGTATTCAACTCATGAGTTTGTGTTGCTCAGTGGACACTACGGCGAGGCTCGTCACCCCAGCGTAGGCCGACAGCTCGACCATGTTGTCTCATACTACCATGCCTGGCTCATGAGTCTTAGCGAATCGTAGTACCATGGTTGAAACAGGCTTTTCATTAGTAAGCGGTACCTTAGATTCAAGCAATAATGTCCATACATGGTAGACACATAATAGGCTAATCGGGTTAGTTAACAAGTTCGATTGGTACGAGCGTATGCTGAATTGATCGATATAGAGCGCGTAAGCACTCCGTGTGGCCTATCCACTGTCGGCAATCACCGTACACTCGGATTCCTCGGACGTATCTAATGTGGCGAAACTAGATCGGCCACTCGTTAAGGAGCCATTACCGATTACTTGGACTAGGTGGTAGTCCTAAACATACTCTAATGCAATAGGGAATCACATGTGATAATCATAAAGACATTTACCAAACAATTCAAATATAAATCCCATTTGAGCATTTTAACAGACACATCAAGCATGTTATTATACATATGCATTTCATCTATAAAACTCATAGTAGCAATTTAGATTATATGAAGGGAACTATAAATATTGGTAAGGTAGTTGAGAATCATATCTCAACACCCTCATTAAGTATAATTTATCAAGCAATTTCTCATTCAGACATATTATTAAACACTTAGACTACACATTTCTACATACATGAAATAAATTAGTTACAACATATATTACCGCAAATCCTTCCACAAAGGCATTGCCAGTCATGCAATAAACATGTATCCTAGGTTAATAGTCATGGCAAGTACAAATCATGATTTTCATTTCATTTAAACATTTCAACAAACACATGGAATGCATTATATATTCACATAGTTCACACACATGTATAATTTATCGAATACAACATAACTAAGATCATATGGCAGCAATCAAGTCAGATATAAATCATTGCTAACATTGAAAGCCTTGAAAACCATAACCCAAACATTTATAGTCCACACCTTTTATCATTTTTCTTGTTTCGAACTCGGTTCGAATCTTACGTCCCCGTCTATTTCACAACGGCTACCTAAATCATGAAATAGATTAGCTATTTCACTGATTCCTCTATTTGGATTCCGAAAGAAAGATTAGGGTTAGGATTTCTTACCCAAATTGAAGCTAGAATCGATGGTGTAGCGATGGTGGGGTGGTGAGTCAGTATGTGGAGTAGTGGGAGTGAATCTCAGCAACGATCCATTGATCTCACTCTCTTCTCCTCACTCTTTCCTCCTCTTTTCTCTCTTCTCTCTCTTAGGGTTAGAGAAATTCGTATGGAATGAGAGAGAGGTGGTTTAAGGGTCTTATATAGGCTTAAAAATGGTGTAAATGGCCCTAGGGTCATGGTATACTTAGGTTATAGCCAAAGGGTGTCTGTTTCGGGCAAACAGAGCTCATATGGAGTTCCATTACTTGTCTACATTATGGAGTAAGTTCCCTGACAATAGATCTAGGCCAGGTTATGATTTTGGTCCGATCAGATTAGTGGATTGACCGTGGAGGACCCGTATTAGTTCAACGGTCATCGTCACTCGATTAGGGCCACAAGTATATCGATATGCGCAGGGAAATTTTCCTGATCTAAGGGTATAGTTTGGTCAGAAACTGATAGTCTGAAACCTTCAATTTTGCCCGCAAGTGAATGGTCTAATTCACTTAAGTTTGAGTTCATTTTCTAAAGATATTCGCGTTTCTCACACACTTCGCTTAGGGCTCAAGTTGTGCGTTTCTAGATACTATTTGGGCTTGATTCCCACGATGGTTGTCAAGCCCAATAAGGTGGTCATAACCTTAGAGTTTTGCGGTACTCAGACTTTCGACACGCGGTCCAGGTCTGATACAGAGTTTCAATGCACTCCCGAGGGCAACTTAGTTTTGAGATTGCTCCTAGGTTTTTTAGGTAATGTTGAGTTAGCGATTTTAATGGTTTTGGGTCTTACAGTTCGTATAGATAGTGGTTCAAGTTAATCCACTGATTAATTTAGTTTGATACTTAATTACTTTTCATCTTAATTTTCATAGTATATGGTCTTTAAGGATTTCTACTTGGGGTGGTACTTGGGTCTTTGTACGGATTTCTCCGAGACGTTACAATCTACCCCTCTTAAAGAAAAATTTCATCCTTGAAATGATTTCCTTTTCGTACTCCTTGAGAATCTGAGGGTAGTTCTATGAACCTTGGCTTTTGTCTCCCAAGTAGCCTCTTCCTCAGTGTGGTGAGTCTACAATACCTTCACAAGTGGAATCACTTTACTGTGTAGCACTTGTTCCTTCCCATCTAGAATACGCATCGGTCGTAGTACATAGGTAGCATCTTCACTCAACTATACCTTCTCCCATTTGATAATGTGGGACAGATCTAGAACATATTTCTTCAGCATCGATACATGAAATACATTGTGCACGCTTGTGAGTGATGTGGGCAAAGCAAGGTGATATGTCACTACACCCACTTGGTCTAGGATCTGGAATGGACCAAAAATCATGGCGTAAGCTTCCCCTTCTTGCCAAAACGTAGGACTCCCTTCATGGGGGAAACCTTAAGAAACACATGGTCCCTAACCTCGAATTCTAACTGCTGCCATCATGTATCAGCGTAAATCTTCTGTCTGCTCTGTGCTGTAAGGAGTCAGCGTCTAATAATATCAATCTTCTCTGAGGTCGCCTGAACTAACTCTGGGCTAATCAGGCTCTTCTCTCCAACTTCTGCCCAATAATGTGGTGCTCGACATGGGCGCCCATACAATGCTTCGTAGGGAGCCATGCTAATGCTCACTTAGAAGCTGTTGTTATAAGCGAACTTAGCATAGGGAAGACAGCCATCCTAACTGTCCTTGAAATCGAGTACACATGCTCGTAACATATCTTCTAATACCTGATCTACCTATTCCGTATGCCCATCGGTTTGTAGGTGGAACGCGGTACTGAACTTCAGTTTCACTCCCATTACCTCCTAGATTCGAGTCCAAGAGATAGATGTGAATCGCGTGTCTTGATCCGACACAATCTCCGTAGGCACTCCATGCAGATGTACTATCTCCTTGATGTATAGCCTGGCTAAATCACCTGCTGAGTTTGAAACTCCAATCGGGAGGAAATGAGCTGATTTCGTCAATTGGTCCACAATCACCCAAATGGAGTCATGCTCCTTCCTCATCTTTGGTAAGCCTGAAATGAAATCCATAGAGATGAAATCTCATTTCCATTCAGCTATAGGTATGGGCTGAAGTAAACCAGGAGGTCTGCGATGTTCGGCCTTGACCTGCTGGGACATGAGACAACAGGATACAAAATTTACTATCTGGCCCTTCATGTTGTCCCACCAGTAAGAGCGCTTCAAATCCTGATACATCTTTATACTACCGGGATGCATTGCCAATCTCGAATTATGTGCGGCTTGCAGAACCTCCATCCTTAAGTCATGGAGATTCAGGACGCACAGACGGCCGCGATATCTCAAACCTCTATCTAGACCAACTCTCCATTTGGATTCTCCATTGTCACTTGCTTGTTCTCTCATCTTCACCAACAGTTCGTCCTCTTTCTGAGCCACAATGATCCGATCATCGATCAGTGGCTGTACGCGAATGCGTGCGACGCTCTCGAACGACTCCTCTACTGTAATCTTCTGTTCGAATATCGCACAAATTCTACCATGTTCTATTCTTCTATCATTAGCAGAGTCACAAACTCTATTGTGTTCTTGCGGCTCAATGCATTTATTATAAGGTTGGCCTTGCCAGGATGGTAGGAAACCTCAAACCTGAAGTCTTTCAAGGTTTTCATCCATCGTCTTTGCCTCATATTCAAGTCTCTCTGCATGGATATGTACTTGAGACTCTTATGGTTGCAAAAGAGCTTAAACTCCTCTTCGTAGAGGTAATGTCTCTAGAGCTTTAATGCAAAAATAACTGCTGCCAATTTCAGGTCGTGCGTAGGGTAGTTTTCTTCGTGTTTCCTCAACTGTCGTGATGCATAGGCAATCACTCTATCTTTCTGCATAAGAACACAACTTAAACCAACACGAGATGCATCGGTGTATATCGTATATTTGACCCCTTACTCTGGCAATACTAGCACAGGGGCGGACATGTAACGTCTCAAAAAAATCCGTACAAAGACCCGAGGACCACCTCAGGCAGAAATCACTAAGGACCAAATCCTTTAAAAATTAAATGAAGATTAATTAAGGGCTAAACAAAATCACCTATTGCATTAGCCTGGACAACTTTCAATAGGAACTACAAGACCTAAAACTAGTAAAATTGCTAACGCTACATTGCCTAGAAATCTAGGATCTATCTCAAAACCCCATTGCTCTCGGGAGCATCACGAAACTCCGTATCAGACCTGGACCCCGTGTCGGAAGTCCAATTATCGTAAAACTACATGGTTATGACCGTCTCACTGGGTTCGATGACCATCTCAGAAATCAAGTCCTAATAGTATCCAGAAACGCACAACTTGAGCCCAGAGCAAAGTGTGTGAGAAACGTGAATATTTTTAGAAATGAACTGGAACTTAAGTGAATTGAACCGTTCACTTGCAGGCCAAATATAAGGATTCAGACTATCATATTCTGACCCAATTACCCTCGGATCAGGAAAATTTTCTAACACATGTCAGTGTACTTGTGGCCCTGATCGAGTAACGGTGACCGTTGAGCTGAAACTGATCCTCCGTGGTTGATTTGTAAATCCGATCAGACCGAAAACTTAATTTGACCTAGATCCAATGTCAGGGAACTTATTCGGACAGTATGCAGAAAAGGGGGCCTCCAGATGTGCTCTGTTGGACCGAAATAGCCAACTTTTAGCTATAACCTAAGTATACCATGGCCCTGGGGTCATTCTCATCAGTTTTGGGCCTATATAAGGGCCTTAAAGCTTCTCTCTCCCATCCCATATAAATTTCTAAACCCTAGGAGAGAGAAGAGAGAAAAGAGAAGAAGAATGTAAGGAAGAGAGAGAGAGAGAGAGTTAGGGATTGTCGCTGGGATTCGATCCCACCACTCCACGTGCTTAATCACCTCATTCGTGTCGCTATAACATCAATTTTGATTCCATTTTTAGGTAAGAAATCCTAACCCCAACCTGTTTTATGAATTCAAATAGAGCAGATGGTGGAATTACTAACCTATTTCATACTATAGGTTGTCGTTGTGCCATAGACGAAGACATAATGTTCGAACTGAGTTCGTTACGAGTCTACTGGCGAAAGGTGCGGACTATAAATGTTTCAGTTATGGGTTTCAAGGCTTTCAAAGTCAGTTAATGATTTATGACTGACTCGATTGCTATCACATATGCTTAGATACAATGTTTCTGCATATTACACATATATGAACTATGTTTAAAATAATGCATTTCATGTGTTCGTTTAAATGTTTGAATGAATATAGAATTATGATTTATGCTTGTTATGATAGATGTTTGGGAATACCTGATTGTTGTACGTGTGACAACTCCTTAGTGAAAGGATTTGCTAAAATATGTGTTTTAACTAAGTTATTACATGTATGTAATATATGTAGTCTAAGAGTTTGATAAAATGCCTGAATGAGAAAATGCTTGATGTAATGTACTTAATGAGAGTGTTGAGATAGGATTCTCAATCCTCTTATACATAGTTGCAGTTTCCTTTATGTAACCTATCTTACTACTATGTGATTTACAGATGAAATTCCTATGTATGATGACATATGTAGTATGTGTTTGTTGAAATGCTCGAATGAGATTTATGTTTAGATTTGGTTGTCACATGCTGTCTTGGATTTTCACATATGAAAGCTATTGGTTGGAGTGTGATTGGGGCTACGATGTAGTCCAAGCAATCGGTAATGGTTTATGATTGGTGGCCATAGTGGTTAGCCACGACGGATAGGTTCGAGGAATTCGAGTCATACGCTGATTGTTGACAGTGGTTAGACCACGCAGAGTGCTTATGCGCTCCATGTCGATTAATTCAATGTACGCTTGTACCAGTCGAGCTTGTCAAGTAACCCGATTGGCTCAATGTATGTTCACCATGTATGAACGTTTGTAACGTCTCAGAAAAATTCGTACAAAGACCCGAGTACCACCTCAGGCAGAAATCACTAAGGACCAAATCCTTTAGAAATTAGAAGTGGATTAATTAGGTGCTAAACTAGATTATCTATGAAATTAGCACTAATCACTTTAAATACGATCTATATGACCCAAAATCTGTAGGATTGCTAACGTTACATTGCCTAAAAACTTAGGATCCATCTTAAAACCCAGTTGCTCTTGGGACCACATCGAAACTCCGTATCGGACCTGGACCGTGCATCAGAACTCTGATTTTTCCAAATCTATACGGTTATGACCGTCTTGTTGGACTTGGCAACCATCTCAGAAATCAAGTCCTAAAGATATCCAGAAATGCATAACATGAGCCCAGAGCGAAGTGTGTGAGAAACACGAATATCTTTAGGAAATGAACTGAAGCTTAAGTGAATTAAGTCATTCACTTGCAGGTCAAATCTAAGGATTTAGATTGTCAAATTCTGACCCAATTACACCCTTGGATCAGAAAAAATTTTCAACACATATCAGTGCACTTGTGACCCTGATCGAGTACCGGTGACCGTTGAACTGAAACTGGTCCCCCGCGGCCGATCCACTGATCTGATCGGACCGAGATCTTAACCTAACCTAGATCCAATGTCAGGGAGCTTAAGTCTGACTGTATGTAGAAAAGGAGCCTCCAGAACAGTTCCGTTGGACCAAAACGACCACCATTTAGTTATAACTTAAGTATACCATGGCCCTGGGGCCATTGAGTTCAGTTTTGGGCCTATGTAAGGGCCTTAAACCCTCTCTCTCCATTCACATACGAATTTGCAAAACCTAGAGAGAGAAGAGAGAAGAAAGAGAAGGAAAGAGAGAGAAAGTGAGAAAGAGAGTGGCGGATTGTTCCTGGGATTCTTCCCTGCCATTCCACGTGCTTAACCACCTTTATCGTATCGCTATTCCAACGATTCTGACTCCATACTTGGGTAAGAAATCCTAACCCTAATCTATTTTAGGGATTCGAATAGAGCAGATGTGGAATAACTATCCTGTTTCATACTATAGGTTGTCGTTGTGACGTAGACAAAGACTTAGTGTTTAAACTGAGTTTGTTACGAGTATACCGGTGAAAGGTGTGGGCTATAAATATTTAGGTTGTGGTTTTCAAGGCTTTCAATGTTAGTAATGATTTATGACTAGCTTGATTGCTATCACACGTGCTTAGATACGAGGTTTTCTGTACATATGCTTATATATAGATTATGTTGATTTATAACGCATTCCATGTGTTTGTTGAAATGTTTGAATGAACATGGAATTTGGATTTGTACTTGCCATGATTATTGATTGTTAATACATGATTTTTGTGCATGTGGCAACCCCTATGTGAAGGGATTTGCCGTAATATGTGTTTTACAAATTTATTTACATATGTGTGATATGTGTAGTTTAAGTGTTTGATAAAATGCTCGAATGAGAAAATGCTTGTGTAAAGGTATGTAATGAGGGTGGTGAGATGGGACTCTCAAATCCTTTATCTATGGTTACAGTTTCCTCTATGTAACCTATCTTACTACTTTATGGTTTAGGGATGAAATGCCTATATATGGTAATATGTGGTCTGTGTTTTGTTGAAATGCTCAAGTAAGACTTATATTCAGTTTTAGTTGTTACATGTTGTCTTTGACTACTGCATGTGAATGCTATTGTTTGGAGTGTGTTTGGGGCTACGCCATAGTCTAGGCGATCGGTAAAGATTCCCAAGTTAGTGGCCGAGGTCGTTCCACTACATCAGATGTGTTCGGAGAATCCGAGTCGTACGTAGATTTTTCGACAGTGGTTAGGCCACACGAAGTGGTTACACACTCTATGTCGACCAAGTCAACGTACGCTCATACTAACCAAGCTTGTCAAGTAACCCAATTGACCCATTATATGTTCACCATGTATGGACGCTACTATTTGAATCTAAGGTACCAACTTACCAGTGAAGATCCCGTTTAACCTTGGTACCTCGATCCGATAAGACTCATGAGCCAGACATGGTGGTGTATGGGCACTGTGGTCGAGTTGTCGGCCTACGCTGGGGTGACGAGCCTCCTCGTAGTGACCAGTGAGCAACCCAAACTCATGAGCCAAATATGGTGGTGTATGGGACACTGTATTCGAGCTGTCAGCCTATGATTAGGTGGTGAGCCCGTAGTGACCACGAGTATACATTAGGACTACACTAAGGTGATGAGCCTTTTCGTAGTGACCTCGAGTATAAACCAGGCTTGCGCTGAGGTGACGAGCCGCTCCGTAGTGACCTGAAAACTGCCTATCGTATGTGACTACTAGGATTGACGACCCTAGATGGATCAATGTTTGGGTATATGATATAAAGGGAGGTGCCTTAGCTTCCCAATCCCGCTGTATGAATATGTCTAATTAAGAACTTGGTTAATCATGCACATGCACCGCATTGCATGTGCCTTTGGCGTTGGAGTTGAGCATAGCGGGAGTGTTGCATGCTGCGATCGTGAGATGATGTCGCAGAGGGAGTGCAGGCGAGGGCATACATCATTATCACATATCAACTTTGTATTAACAAGAGCATTAGGACATGAGTGTTGTACTGCTTTATCATTATTGCTTGACTGAATTGATAACATGTTAACCTTTGCTTTATGGCTCCACTGAGTTGATCACTCACTCTCACGTTTTGGGATGGTGTTTTAAACACCAACCAGACCCTATTGTAGATGCAGATGATGGCAATGCTTTCGAGGCAGACCTGAATTTTTATGATGATGAGGAGGAGTTCCTATGGATCTTAAGTTTGTAGGTACTCACAGACCCGAGGAGGCCGAGTATTGGCTTGACCACATCTCTAAGATGCTGAAGTCACTGCATTGCACTGAGGCAGAGTAGGTAGAGTTGGTCACTTACATGTTTAAGAAGGAGGCTAGCCTTTGGTGGGATAGCTTCCTCCGGACTATTACTATCGGATACGTATGGACGTGGGCGACTTTTGAGACGCGCTTCCACGAGAAGTGCTATCTCCTCACGTATTTGCCTGAGAAGGAAAGTGAGTTTCTTCACCTCCATCAAGGAGGGATGTCAGTGGCAGAGTACTAGAACAGATTCACGAAGTTTACTAGGTATGCTCTGTTGATATTGGTTTATCAGCCGATGTAGATGAGGCAGTTTTCTGAGGGCCTGCGACCCGAGATACGCTCGAAGATGTGTTGCGCTAGCATATCTACCTATACTGAGCTAGTGGGCATATCTCTATGAGCTAAGCAGGATGGGGATAGATTGTTCCGCACTCACATTCCTACACTTCCTAGGCTGCGACCCGAGTTGCCGAGCAGGCCATTTCTCGACAAGAGGCCCCGTACTTACTCACCTCCCAGACTTACTGCGCCATCGACACAGCAGAGGTGACCTGATATCTGGTGACCTACTGCCAAAGGTCGGGCCATGCTGACACGTACTGTTTCACCAGGATGAGGGACAATGGCTTTACGCCCCCTCAGAGGATTAACCATCAGATGCCACCACCTCTCTCGACTCCACCCCTACGATTAGCACCACCACATCCATCTTTCAGGCCGCCTGCACCTCAATTTAGGCTGCCTCAATGGCCCATGGTACCGTAGCCAAACCATTCTCAGCAGGCTCGTGTGCACTCACTTGCAGTTAAGGCATCCGAGACAGCAACCGTAGTGCCACTGGCTTTTGAAGTCACTACGCATATTCAAGGTACACCAGTCTTCTTATTAGTGGACACTGGGTCCACTATCTTTATAATATCATGCGCAGTAGTCAAGCGAATGGGATTGGAAACTAGTCCTATGGTTGGGGTGAGAATCCTTACCGCCACAGGCACTTTCTCAGACGTTACCAAGATGTGTAAGGGTTGTTCAATAGACTTAGGGGGTAAAACAGTGCGCATTGACCTGATTGTCACTCTGTTACACCATTATGATGTCATTCTTGGTATGGATTGGCTCACGGAGGTGAAGGCAGAGATCGACTACGATACTAGAATGATGACAGCCCATAGACCAGAGGGCACGACCTTTAAATTTCCAGGCAGGTCAGTTGGCCATATCGCATTAGTTGTTACACTTTATTACCAAAGGATGTTAATGGTCCAGCACTTGAGGACACTCCTGTAGTCCAAGAGTTCTCAGACATATTCATAAAGATACTTGGATTACCCCCTCAGTGTGAGATTGATTTTACTAGCGATCTAGTGCCTAGTGCGACACCTATATCTCTTCCGACTTATTGCATGCCTCCATATGAGATGGAGGAGCTGAGGAAACAGATCGATGATTTGTTGGATGTGAGCTTCATATGACTGAGTGTGTCTCCTTGGGGAGCACTTGTGTTGTTTGTAAAGAAGAAAGATGGATCTCTGCGATTGTATATTGATTATCGTAGGTTGAATCAAGTGACGGTGAAGAACAAGTACCCTTTGCCTAAGATTGATGATCTATTCGATCAGTTGAGGGGAGCACAATATTTTTTAAAGGTTGATCTGTAGTCAGGGTACCACCAGTTGCGCGTCAGGCATGAGGATGTGCAGAAAACAGCTTTCAGGACCATTTTTGGGCACTGCGAGTTCTTGTTGATGTCATTTGGACTCATGAATGCACCGACCGTGTTCATGGATTTGATGAACAGGGTGTTTCGGCCATACTTGTATCGATTCATCATCGTATTTATAAATGACATCCTGATATACTCCAAGAGTCGGGAGGAGTACGAGAAACACTTGCAAGCAGTCTTTGATACTCTCAGGAAGAACTAGTTGTTAGCGCAGTACAAGAAGTGCAACTTCTGGAAAGAAGAATTCAAGTCCTGGGACATGTGATGCCAAGGAAGGGATAGCTGTGGACCTTGTTAAGGTAGCTGCAGTTCAAGACTGGGAGCTGCCCGGTTCAGTTACTGAGGTGAGGAGTTTTCTGGGCTTGGCAGGTTACTACCGTCGATTCATTTGAGACTTTTCCAAGATAGCCAGACCGTTGTCTCAGCTTACTCAAAAGGATCTCAAGTTTTCCTAGAACGAGAAGGCAGAAGCAGCTTTTCAGGAACTGAAGGACAAGTTGACGTGCGCCCTTGTGCTAGTATTGTTAGAGCAAAGGATCAAGTATATGATATACACTGACGCTTCTCATGTTGGTTTTGGTTGTGTTTTGATGCAGAAGGACAGGGTTATTTCCTATACATTGCGACAGTTGAGGAAACATGAGAAAATCTACCCTATGCACGACCTAGAGTTAGTGGCCATCATATTTGTATTGAAGCTCTAGAGACATTACCTCTATGGAGAGGAGTTCGAGCTCTTTTGCGACCATAAGAGCCTCAAGTACATATTCACGCAGAGGGACCTGAATATGAGGCAACGGCGATGGATGGAAACCTTGAAGGACTTCAAGTTCGAGGTCTCCTACCATCTTGGTAAGGCTAACCTTATGGCAGACACATTGAGCCATAAGAAGGCTATAGCCTTTGTGGTTCTGCTGATGATAGGGGAGTGGAACATGGTAGAATTTGTTCAAGACTTTGAGCAGAAGCTTACTGTAGATGAGCCGTTCGAGAGCGTAGATCATGTTCGTCCGCAGCCACTTATCGATGACCGAATCATAGTGGCTCAGGGAGAGGATAAATGTTTAGTGAAGATGAGGAAGCAAGTTAGTGATGAAGAAGACTCCGAATGGAGAGTTAGTTTAGATGGGGGTGTATGTTATCGAGGCCGCCTATGCATCCAAATCTTTATGATTTGAGGAGGGAAGTTCTCGAAGCTGCTCATAATTCGAGGATGACGATGCATCCTGGGAGTACGAAGATGTACTAAGACATGAAGCGTTTGTACTGGTGGGACAACATGAAGGCCCACATAGCAGAGCATGTATCACGTTGTCTCACGTGCCAGCAAGTCAAGGCCGAGCATCACTGACCTCCTACACTGCTTCAGCCCATGGCCATAGCTGAATGGAAGTGGGATTTAATCTCTAAGGATTTTATTTCAGGGATACCGAAGACAAGGAAGGGACATGACTCCATCTGGGTGATCATGGACTGGTTGATGAAATCGGCTCACTTCCTCCCGATTAGAGTTTGGAACTTAGCAGACGATTTGGCCAGGCTGTACATCCAGGAGATAGTGCGTCTGCATGAAGTTCCTATGAAGATCGTGTCGGATAGAGACACGGGATTCACATCTATCTTCTGGACTTGTATCTAGGAAGCAATGGGTGTGAAATTGAAGTTCAGTACCGCGTTCCACCCATAGACTGACGGGCAGACGGAACGGGTAAATCAGTTGTTGGAAGATATGCTGTGAGCTTGTGTGCTGGATTTCAAGGACAGTTGGGACGACTGTCTTCCTTATGCGGAATTCGCATATAACAACAGTTTTCAGGTGAGTATTGGCATGACTCCCTATGAGGCCTTGTATGGGCGTCCCTGTTGAGCACCGCACCGCTGGGTAGAGGTTGGTGAGAAGAGTTTGATTGGCCTAGAGTTAGTTCAGGAGACTTCAGAAAGATCGACATTATCAGGCGCCGACTCCTGGCAGCATAAAGTAGGTAGAAGAGCTACGTCGATACGAGGCGACGACCGCTAGAGTTTGAGGTCGGGGACCATGTATTCCCGAAAGTTTCCCCAATGAAGGGAGTTTTTAGGTTTGACAAGAAGGGGAAGCTCATGCCGAGATTTATTGGCCCATTTCAGATACTGGAACGAGTGGGGGTGGTAGCGTACCACCTGGCTTTGCTCACACCTATATAAGGGCCTTAAACCCTCTCTCTCCCTTCACATAAGAATTTGCAAAACCTAGAGAGAGAAGAGAGAAGAAAGAGAAGGAAAGAGAGAGAAAGAGAGAGAGAGAGAGTGGCGGATTGTTCCTGGAATTCTTCCCTGCCATTTCACGTGCTTAACCACTGTTACTGTATCGCTATTCTGCCGATTCTGACTCCGTACTTGGGTAAGAAATCCTAACCCTAATATGTTTTAGGGATTCAAATAAAGCAGATGGTGGAATAGCTAACCTGTTTCATGTTATAGGTTGTCGTTGTGCCGTAGACAAAGACTTAGTGTTTAAACTGAGTTCGTTACGAGTCTACTGGCGAAATGTGCGGACTATAAATGTTTAGGTTATGGTTTTCAAGGTTTTCAATGTCAGTAATGATTTATGACTGGTTTGATTGCTATCACATGTGCTTAGATATGAGGTTTTTCGTACATATGCTTATATAAGACTATGTTGATTTATAATGCATTCTATGTGTTTGTTGAAATGTTTGAATGAACATGGAATTTGGATTTGTACTTGCCATGATTATTGATTATAAATACATGATTGTTGTGCATGCGGCAAGCCCTATGTGAAGGGATTTGCCGTAAAATGTGTTTTACTAATTTATTTACATATGTGTGATATGTGTAGTCTAAGTGTTTGATAAAATGCTCGAATGAGAAAATGCTTGTCTAAAGGTATGTACTGAGGGTGGTGAGATGGGACTCTCAACTCCTTTATCTATGGTTACAGTTTCCTCTATGTAACCTATCTTACTACTATGTGGTTTTGGGATGAAATGCCTATATATGGTAATATGTGGTATGTGTTTTGTTGAAATGCTCAAGTAAGACTTATATTCAGTTTTAGTTGTTACATGTTGTCTTTGACTACCGCATGTGAATGCTATTGTTTGGAGTGTGTTTGGGGCTACGACGTACTCCAGGCGATCGGTAAAGATTCCCGAGTTAGTGGCCGAGGTCGTTCCGCCACATCAGATGTGTTCGAGAATCCGAGTCGTACGCAGATTTACCGACAGTGGTTAGGCCACACGAAGTGCTTACACACTCTATGTCGACCAAGTCAACGTACGCTCGTACTAACCGAGCTTGTCAAGTAACTCGATTGACTCATTATATGTTCACCATGTATGGATGCTACTACTTGAATCTAAGATATTAACTTACTAGTGAAGATCCCATTTAACCTTGGTACCTTGATCCAATAAGACTCATGAGCCAGACTTGGTGGTGTATGGGCACTGTGGTTGAGCTGTTAGCCTACGCTGGGGTGACGAGCCTCCTCGTAGTGACCAGTGAGCAACCCAAACTCATGAGCCAAATATGGTGGTGTATGGGACACTATTCAAGCTGTCAGCCTATGATTAGGTGGCGAGCCCGTAGTAACCATGAGTATACATTAGGACTACGTTAAGGTGACGAGCCTTTTCGTAGTGACCTTGAGTATAAACCAGGCCTGTGCTGAGGTGACGAGTCATTCCGTAGCGACCTGAAAACTTCCTATCGTATGTGACTACTAGGATTGACGACCCTAGATGGATCAATGTTTGGGTATATGATATAAAGGGAGGTGCCTTAGCTTCCCAATCCCGCTGTATGAATATGTCTAATTAAGAGCTTGGTTAATCATGCACATACACTGCATTGCATGTGCCTTTGGCGTTGGAGTTGAGCACAGCGAGAGTGTTGCATGCCACGATCATGAGATGATGTCGCAGAGGGAGTGAAGGCGAGGGCATACATCATTATCGCATATCATCTTTGCATTAACAAGAGCATTAAGACATGAGTGTTGCACTGCTTTATCATTATTGCTTGACTGAATTAATAACATGTTAACCTTTGCTTTATAGCTCCATTGAGTTGATCACTCACTCCCACGTTCTGAGATGGTGTTTTAAACACCAACCAAACCCTATTATAGATACAGATGATGGCGATGCTTTCGAGGCAGAGCCAAACTTTTACGATGATGTGGAGTTCTCCTATATGCAGCTATCAGGCGGGTTTATGTAGACTGTGTTTTGATCGACGGGGTTGTAAGGATGCTTTCTAGATGCCATTACGCTTGTCATTTTACATTTTGGAGCACCCATGTATATTCATTTTGTCCATTTTGGGAGTATACATGTATATATTTATCCTGGTCACATGTTCACACTTTGGAGGCTTACAATAGTTTATACATTTTATATAATTATCACAGTCTTCCGCTTGCGTAATTTAACTGTCTCTGAAGTATGATATGTTGTTTGGTATAATCCCACTCATGTTTAAGGCACCAATACAAACAACATTTAATGATCATTTTCTATATTGCATAAGTGGTGTTGGAACTCGGGAGTTGGGCTCCTGCTCGACCGTCGATTTTCAGGTTGTTACAACACTACTGCTTGAATCTAAGGTACTAAACTCACCAGTGAAAAGCCCATTTAACCTCGGTATGGGACACCATGGTCGAGCTGTTGGCCTACGCTCAGGGGACGAGCCTCCCCGTAGTGACCAGTGAGCAACCCAAACTCGTGAGCCGAATACGGTGGTATAGGACACTGTATTCGAGCTGTCGGCCTATACTAAGGTGACGAGCCTTTCCCATAGTGACCTCGAGTATACCCTAGGATTACGCTAAGGTGACGAGCCTTTTCGTAGTTGCCTTGAGTATAAACTAGGCCTGTGCTGAGGTGACGAGCCTCTCCGTAGTGACTTAGAACTTGCCTATCATATTTGATTAACTAAGATTGACGACCCTAGATGGATCATCGTTTGGGTAAACGATATAAATGGAGGTACCTTAGCTTCCCGAATCTGCTGTATGAATAAACCTAAATAAATTACTTGGTTAACACGACCATGCACCGCATTGCATGTGCTTTGGCGAGGAAGCGCACGTTTAGGGAGTTTGCCATGCGCGATCGTGAGATAATGTTGCTAAGGGAGTGCAGGCGAGGGCATGCATCATTACAACATACCATTCTTGCATTAATAAGAGTACTTAGGATATGAGTGTTATACTGCTTTATCATTACTGCTTGACTGAATTGATAACATGCTAACATTTGCCTTATATCTCCACTAAGTTGATCACTCACTCCTACTCTGGGACGATGTTTTAAAAAACCAATTAGACTCTATTATAGTTGCAGGTGACGTCGAGGCTTATGAGATGGAGCTTGACTTTTATGATGATGAGGAGTTCTCCTACATGCAACTCTCTGCCAGGTCTATGTAGATCTGGAGTTGCATATCGGGGCTACAGGGATATGGATAGACGATATCACATTTTATCATTTTGTTATTTTAGGAATTATACATGTAATTATTTGAACTGGTGACATGTTCATACTCTGGGGACTCACATCCATTTATATGTTTTATACAACTATCACAGTCTTTCTCTTGCGTAACTTAACTGTCTCTGGAGTATGATATGCTGATTTGGTATAATCACACTCATGTATAATGCACTAATATGAACAAAATTTAATCATCATTATCTATGTTGTATAAGTGTTGTGTTGGAACTCGGGAGTTGGGCTCCTGCTCGACCTTCGATTTTCAGGGCATTACAGGACGTCAACTTGTCCTTTAATTCCTGGAAAGCTGCTTCTGCTTTCTCGTTCTAGGCAAACTTAAGATCTTTCCGAGTGAGCTGAGACAACGGTCTGGCTATCTTGGAAAAGTCCTTAATAAATTGACAATAGTAACCTGCCAGGCTAAGGAAACTCCTCACTTCAGTAACCGAACCGGGCTGCTCCTAGTCTTGAATTGCGGTCACCTTAGCAAGGTCCATAGCTATTCCTTCCTTAGATACCACATGTCCCAAGAACTTGACTTCTTCTTTCCAGAAGTTACACTTCTTGTACTGAGCAAATAACTGGTTTTTCCTGAGAGTATCAAAGACTGCTCATAGGTGCTCTTCGTAATCTTTAAGACTCTTGGAGTATATCAGGATGTCATCTATAAACACGATGATGAGTTGGTATAGATACGGCTAAAACACCCAGTTCATTAGTGTCCATGAACATGGCCGGTGCATTTGTGTGTCCAAACGACATCATAAGGAATTGGTAGTACCCAAAACTGGTTCTGAATGCTATTTTCCGCACGTCTTCATCCTTGACATGTAGCTAATGATACCCTGACTGTAAGTCGATCTTTGAGAAATATTGTGCTCTTTTCAACTGGTCAAACAGGTCATCTATCCTGGGCAAAAGGTACTTATTCTTCACTGTCACTTGGTTCAATCTACGATAATCAATACACAATCGCAGCGATCCGTCCTTCTTCTTCACAAACAACATAGGTGCTCCCCAAGGAGATACACTCGGTCGTATGAAACCTGAATCCAACAGATCATCAATCTGTCTCTTCAACTCCTACATTTCACATGGAGGCATGCGATACGTCAGTAGAGAAATGGGTGTCGCACCAGGCACAAGGTCGATAGTAAAGTCAATCTCGCTCTGAGGAGGTAGTCCAGGGATCGTCTTAAACACTTCCCAGAAGTCTTGGACCATAGACATTTTCCAAGTGTCAAACCATTACGATCTTTTAATAGGGAAGCATAACAAAGAACCCGGAAGGGGCAATTGACTTGAACGGGGAAAGTGAAGGTTGTGTTTTTGGGTTTGTGTGCCATCACTAGTCGGGTTTCGCAGTCGATCTCTGCCTTCATTTCAATAAGCCAATCCATGACAAGGATGACATTATAACGATATATCGTGGTGACAATCAGGTCGACAGACACCACCCTACTTCCTAAGTCTACCAAGCAACCCTTACAAAGCTTAGTGGCATCTATGAAGGTTCCTGCTGCTACAATGACTCTCACCCCAACCATAGGAGTAGTATTTAACCCTAAACACTTGACTGTAAAGTATGATATCATCAAAATAGTGGACCCGGTGTCCACCAACAGAAAAACTGGTATACCTTGGATGTGGGCAGTGACTTCAAAGGCTAAAGGCATGGTAGCTACTAACTCATATGCTTCAGCTGCAAGCGCATGTACACGTGCCTATTGAGGATGATTCGGTTGCACTGCCATAGGTCATTGAGGTGGCCTGTTTTGAGGTACATTCAACTTAGAAGAAGTCTGTGCCGGCGGTGCTGATCGTAAGGGTGGAGCTGAGATAGCTTGAGGAAGTTGACGGTTGATCTTCTGAGGCGGCGAGAAGCCGTTTCCCTCATCTTGGTAAAGAAGTATCTATATGACCCAACCTCTTGTAGTAGGTGCACCACAAATCTGATCACCTCAGCTGGGTTGGTGGAGCCGTAAGCCTGGGAGGCGAATCTGGATGTGGCCTCTTGCCGAGGAATGGTCGGTTCGACAAGTCAGGTAGGGGCCTTGGGCCCATGGGCACACGCGTACGGGACAGTTCGTCTTCATCCTGTTCAGCTCAAAAGGACATGTTCACTAGCTCAACATAGTTGGGAATGCTAGCACAACACATCTTCGTATGTATCTCAGGTTGCAAGCCCTTTGAAAATCGCCGTATCTTCATCATCTTGTTAGCTAGTATCAAAGGAGCATATCTGGCCAGCTCCATGAATCTGTTCTCATACTCAGCAACGGTCATCCCTCCTTATCGGAGGTGAAGGAACTCACCCTCCTTTTCATTACGGTAAGTGAGGGGGAAATACTTCCCATGAAAGTAGGTCTTAAATGTTTCCCATGTCCACACATGTCCTGCAGTAACTATTTGTAGGACGCTGTCCCACCATAGACTAGCCTCCTTCTTGAACATATACATAACCAGCTCAACCTGTTCTGCTTCAGTGCAGTGTAGTGGCTTCAACATCTTAGAGATGCGATCAAGCCAATATTCGGCCTCCTCGGGCCTGTGAGTGCCTGCATAGGCGGGTGATCGAAAATGCTGAAAGCGTTCGAATAGACCGCTGGCATCATATTCCTAGTAGGATGTACAGGAGGTGTAGGTAGGACCATATTCATGTTTTGGGCAAGGGCCCCTGCGATCGTGGTCCAAATCTGCTGCTGCTGCTACATCAGGAGCATATCTGCTTTAACCTATCAGGGGGAGGAGCTGCCTGAGGTACGTGTGGCATCGATGAAGACGCATGGTTCTGTTCTGGAACTGGTGGTGCAAAATGTGTTGGCCCATTTGTGGGGCCAGTGGTCGGCTAAGAATCCGGCATAATCTCGTAATTTAAGCCCAAACTGGGGTCTGTCTGGCTATTGCTTAGGGGAGGTGCCACGTCAATCAATCCCCAAGTGCAAGATGTGTCATATTTCGAGTGTTTTTTGGAGGCATTCCCTATATACAACTTAGGGTGCAACGCATGTAAGATTTAACATTACAAAAGGAGCTTCATGCATTTCATTTAACCAAAATTGTCACAATACATGAGATGTAGTCTTACATGGATCAGGAAAGAAGATGCGCATGAGCTAATCTAACAAAGCTTTAAACACTAAAACACACTAATAAATCTAACATACTACTAAGCCTATCAAGGCTATCACATAGAAAGAAAGAAAACAAAGAAAACCCAAAGACGTCTACAACATAAGACTAGTCGTCCGACTTGGGTGATGGTGGAGGAGCACCCATGTCTTGTATACAGCACAGGAGGGTCTTCAGGGTGCGAGACATCTTCTTGCATTTCTTCTTCAGGTAAGCTTGATTTTCTTTAAGCTTTTGCTTCACTTCGGCCTGGGTCTCTCTGGCCTCCTGTCTTAGGGCGGGCTGACTCTCCTCAATCTGAGCCAAGCTGGCTTCTAAGGCAGCCCGATCACGGTGGTGCTCATGTGTAGCAGTAGGAGGGCCCCCATTAGAGTCTTGGGCCTCCTCTTCTTCATCACTCCCCTCTTCTTCACCGCTCTCTTCTTTACTACCTTCTTCACCTTCACCTTCTTCCTCTCCACCACTTCCTTCTTCATCATCACTTCCATTTTCCTCTTCACTTTCTTCCTCTATCTCATCTCCATATTCATCTAGAGGGGCTTGACGTTGTCGCGGCCTAATTCCCATGTTATGAAGTGTAGTGTCATTAATGAAGTGGATCGGTGCAAGTTCATCCATGTTAAGTCTATAGCCATAATCATGAGCAATCTTGCATATAAGTCGGCCGAATGGGAGTGAACCATCTCTTCTAACAGTGTGTATGGTCTGGATTATCTGTATCAAGGCGAACGTAGGCAGACACAGCTTGTCTCCCTGCTCAGCTTTGTACAGGAAGTCTATCAACAAACGTGTGCATTCGGTACGATTGCCCCACCTAGGATACACATTATACGTGAATTTGTGATGGAGTAGGTGGAAGTCTGCCGTCTTCTTGGTCGATGGCAGGCAATTGCCTCACTTCCATTGAACCAGTCAACCACAAAGAAACCACATGCAATGATCTCTTTCTCGCACACTATTGAGATGAGTTTCACTAGCATGTACCTCACCACGTCCAATTCCCATAATCCAGGCCATCACACTTACATCGACTATGGCTTCCCACCTTCCCATGGGGATAGTGAACTTAGAGGCTCCAGCAGTGGATCCCGTATGTGGGCATAGAAGGCTCGGACAGTGCTCTCACACGCACGAGACTTGCCTTCAAATATGGGACCTCATTCAGCTTCTAATAGGAGGTCCATCACCGGATATAGCTTGAATAGCCTTTCATCAACATGTGCTTCAAAAACCACTTTACGGCCCTGAAACCTACTAAGTTTGATGCCCGGCGGTAGAGATCTTTCAAGTGGATATGGGGATCGAGATCTCGCTTTGTCCTTCACTCTCGCTTGACGCTCGCCTCGGCACTTGTCTACTTCCTTGGACGTGTAGGGCGGCTAGGCCCGGCTTCATCCACGGGCGCCCTCTTTTTTCCCATGAGGGAAAGGAGTGTAGAAATGGAAAAGATGACAGCCTCTAGCTCAAAAAGAGTCATGGAGTTGGAAAATCTTGAGGATAGGGTGCATTTGGGACGTTTGAGAGTTACGAGACACAAAGATGTAGGCATTGTGTTCAAATAGGTGGAAATAAGGGAGATAGGAGGTGGTAGGAGATGGGTTTTGAGGGAAATGGTGGTGGGTGTATAAGTATTGAAGAAGAAGAAGAAGATGGAGTATGGAATGAAGATTTGAGAGGAAAAAATGAGGGTTTTTAAGAGCTAGGAGCCTTGGAATGGAGTGAAATGAGCAAAGGGATGCAAATAGGGACCAAATAGGCTGGTCCCACACAAAAATGGGCCCCACACGAGTGGGAAAAGGGCGACCGGCCACCAGACCCGTGGGCCCGCTGAAGTGGACCGCGGTGCGCCTCGGTCCACTAGACCGTGGGTGGTGCTGCCATGGTGGGGCGGTGGTCACCCCCTCTCGGGGTGCCGGAAATGCACGGGAGACCTCCTGGGTCCCACCGTATTTTGTGGTTTGGGCCCCCGTGTCCGTTTGAGGTGGTTTCAGTTTCCATCTTGTACATATTCACACCTTTTGGCATATTTCGAGTTTGGGATTTGCCAGGTAATAGTCTAAACTTGTCGTTTGACGACCTAAGGAAGAATTGAGATCATTTCATGTGATCTCGGATGCGTACGGGCTATATCCAATGGTCACTTTCGCCCGTTGGTGAAACTTGGGATCCTATGATCATTTCTATATTTTATTACATCTTCCTAAGTCAAAGTACATCAGTATGCATCATGTTACCATAACCCAGGTCCAGTTTAATCCAAATCATGCTCTGATACCAACTTGTAATGCTCCGAAAATCGAGGGTCGAGCAAAGCTCAACTCCCGAGTTCCAATGCATCACTTATGCAACATAGATAATGATGTTTAAATGTTGTTCATATTAGTGCATTGAACATGAGTAGGATTATACTAAATCAACATATCATACTCCAGAGATAATTAAGTTAAGCAGGCAGAAGACTAAGATAGGTATATAATGTATATAAGTGTTTCTCAATCCCTAGAGTATGAGTATGTTACCAGGCTGAATATATATATGTGTTGGTCCAAAATTTACAAAATACAAAAATGTAAATGTCCAACTAATCCTTATAGTCCCTGTAATCCTGTTGATTAGTACATGGTCTACATAGACCCGCCTGATAGCTGAACGTAGGAGAATTCTTCCTCCTCGTCTATGAAATCCCAATCAGCAGCGTAGACATCGTCGCCACCTGCATTTACAATAAAGTCTGGTCGGTGTTTTAAAACACCGTCCTAGAGTGGGAGTGAGTGATCAACTCAATGGAGTTATAAGGCAAAGGTTAACATGTTATCCATTTAGTAAAGTAGTAATGATAAAGCAATATAACAATCATGTCCTAAGTACTCTTGTTAATGCGGAAATGGTATGTTGTAATGATGCATGCCCTCGCCTGCACTCCCTTAGTGACTTCATCTCACGATCGTGCATGACAAACTCCCTATACGTGTGCTTCCCTGCCAAAGCACATGCAATGCGGTGCATGATCGTGTTAGCCAAATAATTTATTAGGCTTATTCATACAGTGGATTCGGGAAGCTATGGTACCTCCCTTTTTATATCACTTATCCAAACAATGATCCATCTAGGGTTGTCAATCCTAATTAATCATATACGATAGGCACGTTATAGGGCAACATCACCCCTTAATTTAATAGCAGTGGATAGGCAAGTTTAAAAGTTTATACTCGAGGTCACTACGGGAGACTTGTCACCTGAACGTAGGCCGACTTCTCGAATATAGTGTCCCATACCACCGTATTCGGCTCACGAGTTTGTGTTGCTCACTGGACACTACGATGAGGCTCGTCACCCCAGTGTGGGCCGACAGCTTGACCACGGTGTCCCATACCACCATGCCTGGCTCATGAGTCTTAGTGGATCTTGGTACCATGGTTGAAATGGGCTTTTCATTAGTAAGCGGTACCTTAGATTCAAGCAATAACGTCCATACATGGTAGACACACAATAGGCCAATCAGGTTAGTTGACAAGTTTGATTGCTATGAGCGTACGTTGAATTGATCGACATAGTGCACGTAAGCACTCCATATGACCTATCCACTGTCGGCAATCACCGTACGGCTCGGATTCCTCAGATGTATCTAATGTGGTGAAACTAGCTCAGCCACTCGTTCAGGAGCCATTACCGATTGCCTGGACTAGGTGGTAGTCCCAAACATACTCTAATGCAATAGGGAATCACATGTGATAATCATAACGACATTTACCAAACAATTCAACTATAAATCCTATTTGAGCATTTTAATAGACACATCGAGCATGTTATTATACATATGCATTTCATCCGTAAAACTCGTAGTAGCAATTTAGATAATATGAAGGGAACTATAAATATTGATAAGGTAGTTGAGAACCCTATCTCAACATCCTCATTAAGTATAATTTATCAAGCAATTTCTCATTCAAACATATTATCAAACACTTAGACTACACATATCTACATACATGAAATAAATTAGTTATAACATATATTATGGTAAATCCTTCTACAAAGGCGTTGCCAGTCATACAATAAACATGTATCCTAGGTTAATAGTCATGGCAAGTACAAATCATGATTTTCATTTCATTCAAACATTTTAACAAGCACATGGAATGCAATATATATTCACATAGTTCACACACATGTATAATTTACGAATACAACGTAACTAAGATCATATGGCAGCAATCAAGTCAGACATAAATCATTGCTGACATTGAAAGCCTTGAAAACCATAACCTAAACATTTATAGTCCGCACCTTTCATTGTTTTGCTCGTTTCGAACTCGGTTTGAATCTTTCGTCCCCGTCTACTACACAACGGCTACCTAAATCACGAAATAAATTAGCTATTTCACTGATTCCTTTATTTGAATTCTTAAAGCAAGATTAGGGTTAGGAGTTCTTACACAAATTGAAGTTAGAATCGATGGTGTAGCGATGGTGGGGTGGTGATTCAGTATGTGGAGTAGTGGGAGTGAATCCCAGCAACGATCCACTGATCTAACTCTCTTCTCCTCTCTCTTTCATCCTCTTTTCTCTCTTTTCTCTCCTAGGGTTAGAGAAATTCGTATGGAATGAGAGAGAGGTGGTTTAAGGGTCTTATATAGGCTCAAAAATGGTGTAAATGGCCCCAGGGCCATGGTATACTTAGGTTATAGCCAAAGGGTGTCTGTTTCGAACAAACGGAACTCATCTGGAGGTCCATTACCTGTCTACGTCACGAAGTAAGTTCCCTGACAATGGATCTAGGCCAGGTTATGATTTCAGTCTGATCGGATTAGTGGATCGACCGTGGAGGACTTGTATTAGTTCAACAGTCATCGGCACTTGATCAGGGCCACAAGTATACCGATATGTGCAGGGAAATTTCCCTGATCCAAGGGTATAGTTTGGTAGAAACTGACAGTCTAAAACCTTTAATTTCACCCGCAAGTGAATGGTCCAATTCACTTAAGTTTGAGTTCATTTTCTAAAGATATTCGCATTTCTCACACACTTCGCTCAGGGCTCAAGTTATGCATTTCTGGATACTATTTGGCTCGATTCTCACGTTGGTTGTCAAGCCCAATAAGGCGGTCATAACCTTATAGTTTCATGGTACTCGGACTTTTGACGCGCGATCCAAGTCCGATACGGAGTTTTAATGCGCTCCCGAGAGCAACTGGGTTTTGAGATTGCTCCTAGGTTTTTTAGGTAATGTTGAGTTAGCGAGTCTAATAGTTTTGGGTCTTACAGTTCATATAGATTGTGGTTCAAGCTAATCCATTGATTAATTTAGTTTAGTACTTGATTACTTTTCGTCTTAATTTCCACACTATATGGTGTTTAAGGATTTCTACCTAAGGTGGTACTCGGGTCTTTGTACAAATTTTTCTGAGATGTTACACCTGCGATAGGCGAGAATATTGCTTCTAAAAGCAAAAGTGTTTGACCAAGTAGCACAGTTCTTAAAATAAACAGCTAAGGGGCCAGTCTCGACACAACCTAAAAATATCGACCTGCCATCGACAATAATAAAACTGACTAGTCTACTTAGAAAATCCATGCAAACAATCATTGCAACAAAAAAACTCTTTCATTGATAGTGGTATAAAGAGTACATTGCAAAAGGAAGATTACAAGAAAAAGAAAGAAAATCACAACGCCAGAGGGTCGGAAGGCAAGTCCTCAGGCGACGCCTCAGAATTTTCAGAAGAGTCGACTTAAAAAATTGAGAGGTTATGCTCAGGATACGCCCCTTTGACGTCCTCGAGGCACTTCTCATACCCAAGGCTATATAGATCGTCCTTGTCCTCCTTAAGCTTCTTGGAGGCCTTGAATTCCTCCACAGCAGCCACTCAAGCCGCTTGAACGGCTGCCTGAGCCTCCTTTATCTTGGAGCTATACTCGCTCCTCAACTCGCTCGGATCAGACTTCCATTGGGCACTTGTCTCTAGAGCTACGATGAGGAGTTTCTTAGATGCCTCAAGTTCGGTCAGCGCTATCTCCACCTGAGCCTTTAAGGTCGTATTCGTCCCCTTCCTCTTGAGCCCTCAGAGTGATGTTTTCAGAGCAAAGTTTCTCGGCTTTAATGCCTGTTCACAACCCCAAGTGTAGGGTCGCGATGTGGTAATAATCTCGGTAAGACTGAGGTCGAATCCATAGGGACTAACCTCGTGTGTATTCTGAAAGCAACTAGAAGAAGAACTAGAAAAAGATGAAACCTAAATCTGGAAGTATAGAGAATAATTGTGAGAGATTTAATGAAAAACTTAAGAAATTCAAAGGTGGGAAACTAGGGTTTCCAAGGAACCAGTTGTAGGTTTTTAAGATGCTACCTCGCTTGATTCAAGGACACAACTGGAATCAGAGTCCTACCTTATCCAATTGGTAAAAAGAGATTTGTCAGATCTCTGAACTTCTCATGGATTTAATCATCAATGGATGAAAGTTGTGAGGATTTGGAAGTGATTCCATCACTTAACCATGCCTAGGAGACAAGGCAACAATAGGATTTACCAATCTCATAGCTAGTTATAAGAGTTTTGTGAAGGTTAGGAGGGATTCCGTCACCCTACCATGCCCAAGGGACGATAGTGAACAACATGATTTCCTAATTTCACAATCTCAATTTAGTAAAAGAAGATATTTCACGCTAGCGCAGATCTATTGTAATTTGTCACAACAAACCATTAAAAACTAAAAATATTCCTTCATAATCAAACTATAATCCAAGAGAGTTCAACAAAGCATGAAGCAAAACAAAGAAAACATCCCAATCATGCTACAAGCTTCACCTCTTAGCCCTAGCTAAGAGGTTTAGCCAACCATCGACATGATTGGATCTAAAACCCTAAAAGAAAGCATGAAATACTAAGGAGAAAGAGAAGAAAAACGCCTGGCAATGGCTCTCCACCCTTGTGCTTTACTCCTCCAAACCCTAGATGATCCTCAGGGATGCCTTAGGGACTCCTATTTATAGTTTTGCAGCACTTTCTTTCGCACTGACTTGGAAAAATCTAGAAATTGCCTCAAATTTACGTAGCTTCGATATATCGAAGTGTCTTCGATATGTCCTTCGATATTATCGAACAGTCCTCGATATATCGAAGATTAGTCCAAAACTGTCCAGCGAGTTTGGCCTGAAATCCTAAATTTCTCGATTAATCGAAGGGTCTTCGATATATCCCTTCGATATTATCTAACAGTCCTCGATATATCGAAGGTCATTCTGGTAGTTTTCCAAAATTAGATTTTTCTGGCCCCGGAATTTGTTTTCAGGACAATTTTCATGATTCCTTTTCTTCACTTCAAATCTTCGATTCTTTTCCTTCATACTTGGTTTCCTGGGATCTTTAGCACGTGAAATTCTTCAATCTTGGTCTCCTAAGATCCATACCTTGCCTTGGTGATTCTTGAGCATTAAATCCATGCTTTTAGCACCCTTTTCAATCCAAGCTCTTAAATTCTCCTTACAACACAAAGATGAGTAAAATAGAAAATTAAGCATTATCATGTTCATAAAACCAAGATATTAGTGGGGGATAATATGCAATATTTGACCCTCAACAATGCCCTTTTACAATAGTGTAGCCTGAGCCTCCTTGTACTCTACTTTACCGTGCAATATCTCACCACGAGCATTCTGGAGAGAAGGGGAGAACTAAAACAAAACTCACCTCAGAAAACACAAAAACAACTAAGTAGCTAAAGAAAATCTCGAAAGAATACTTACCCTGAGAAGGAGCTTCGCCAATTGCCCTACAACCTCATTTGGAGGCATGTCCATCGTCCTGGTGAATTTGACATCATGAACATGCCGTTCTATCCAAGGGAGAATGTAACACCCTGGTTTCCGAGACTCGAGTACACTACTCATTTTCCAAAAATCCGAATGTTAACCTTTAAAGATAGCCCAAATTTCACGTACATTTTTTTTTTTATCAGAGTTAGCAATTTAGTGGAATAGAAAAAAATCAAGTATAAGAGCAAGTCCAAATATACATCACCAAATATTCAAGTGGCTACCTGAAAGCTTATACAAACCCATGTCTTAAGTCTTTACAATTCATGAAAGATATCTACAATCTTGGACCGAAGATCATTTAGCTCCTCATATTCCACATGGGCATCCTCATGCGCATCATCTACATATCCTACACACTGAATATATTTTGATAGCGCTAATGGCTCTCGCAGTGAGGTATAACTCCCAAGATTTATTGAAACATCAAGATAATTAAAAATAGATCATTAGGATTAGTCTATAGTAAATATTTCTCAATAACGATCATAATAATAAGATAAAGTTTATCAGATGCGCAAACATTAAATAAATTTCATAATGGTATTCTTGTTTAAATGTATGAATCGTGCATATGTTCACAGACCCAGGGATGCACATCCAGCCGGCAAAAAGGTCACCCATGGAGAACTAGCCACCTAGAAAAGTACTCAAAGGTACGCCCTAAGGACAACTAGTCACCCAAAAAAGACCATGCAATGAGGACACCCAAGGTAAACTAGTCTTCTAGAAAAGTACATGAAGGTATGCCCTAAGGAGGACTAAACACCCGGAAAATTCCATGCGAAAAGGATAGCTTACAATGGTTCGAATGTACGCGATAATAACTTCGGATTACCCGGTAAAATACTCTATGGTACAACCCATAGTTAACTAAGAAGCCCCATGTCTTACATCGACCACCTGGTAAAGTTCGTATGCCATGAAAATGCATGATTAGCCCCATCATTATTATTCCAATTTCAAACAACCATTTTTAAAAAGTTCAAAGGTCACTATGGGAGGCTCATCCCCCAGCATAGGCTGACAGATCAGGTATAGTATTCCATACCACCATCCCCGACTCATGAGATTAATAAATAAAATGTTTAAAGGTAACCTTAAATAGAAAATGAACTAGTGGCTAATCAGAGTTCAACAAGTGGAACTTACCATCACAAGGTTATATGAAAATGTTCCATCAAAGTCAAACATGGCAAAATTCCATCAAGGCCGCAAGGGGCAAATATTCAATTCAAGGATGCAATAGAAAGAGATTTTCCTCAAAAGTCCATAAGAACAAATGATACGCAAGATGGTAAGTCCACAATAAAGAGATTCCATTTAATCTATTAGACAAAATGACCACTAGTTCGAGGACTTCCAAGAACACCATCAAATAATCATGAGTGGTAGAACAAGCCACAAAAAAAAATAAATCAATAACTCTTATCAATACAAAATGTTTTATTTAAACCAAAATAAAGATATTTGCGATCTATAGCATATTCAGATGCTTGAATTTAAGTCCAACTATCAATTAATTATGAAGAATCACATAAATAGAAACTAACGTTTATCACAATTTTCCTTGAATGTTTAAATCAAGCAATTAATGAAATAAATGAACTAAGATAATTATCATGATGTAGAAAGGCTTGAAGGGTGATCCTCACCTTAGGATGTGGGTACTCTGCTCGCTTGATTAGAACACATTATAAATGAGGAATTTGGGGAAAAGTCTCTTGTTGATTCCTACTTTGATCCACACTTGGAGGCTTGGATTTGAATAACTGGGTGTGGGATGTTGAACTGAATCAGCCCAACACAGGTAACATTAGACGCTTTACTCTTCAGGCCCAACTGAGTCAATTCAACTTAACTCGGCAGCCCACAACTCTTTCACCCTCTCTTTCTTCTTCTTTCTTCTCCTTTCTCTACTTCCTTTATTCCCTTCCTTGTGTTCTCTATTCTCCCTGTTGGAGTGTCCAGCAGCTAGTTGGACTCAGCCAAACTCAACTCGACTTGCCTGAAAACTCGTTGAGTCAACTCAGTCTGACTGCTTCCTCCCCCTGCCATTTCCTTTATCTTCCTTTTTTGCTTCTTCTCTATCTCTCCCATGACCAACTAGGGTTTGGTTTGAATCCATGCTTGGAATCGCACATGACCCAGCCGAGTCACGACTTGACTTGATGCAGCCACGGAGAATGTCACATGCCCCTTCTCTCTTTGTCAGATTTTCTCTCTCCCTCACTTCTTCTCTCTCTCACGTAGAACAGATTAGCTGGACTCATCAAACTGAACCTAACTATATCTAGCCAGATGAGTTCACTTGACTCGGTAGTAACCCGAACCAGTGACTCGATCGGTTGAGTTGGTTTGGCAGTGAAACAACAACCACCCCCCTCTCTCTACCTTCATCCGCCTCTTCCTCATTTCTTTCTCTTACTTTTCTTCTTCAGCTCTTCTTCTTCTTATCTAGACAACAATGGAGATGAGACTCGGTTGGAACTCATCATGCTGGTTGCAGACTCGGCACAACTCAATGCAGTGCAGCGCTCACCTCACTCTCTCTTTCTTTTCTCTTTTTTCTCTCATTTCTCTTTCTGCTTCCGTTTTCCTTCTCCTTTCTTTTCCTCTGCTGGAAGACGTCCATCAATGGACTCAGCAAGGTTCGGTCTTCCAACTCACTGAGTCAGTTGGTGCGACAACCTTCGACTCGAATTCTTTCTTTTCGTCTTTCTTTTTAGGACATGGTTGCCCTAAAAGGTAGTTTATTATAAGGCTTTATAAACCTATTTTTAGAGCATTTTATCTCAACTAATCACTGGATTAGTTACACACTAGTGACTCTTAATCGTGGGATTTTACGATAGTATACTTAGATTGTGTTTGCATGGATAAGATCCAATGCTACACCTGAATCTCTGACATCATGATCCACCATATGGACGGCCCTAATCAGGAAATGAGGTCCGGGTTTTTTGAATGGATGAGGAAGATGATGGCCATGATCATGGAAAGTTTCGATCGAAGGACTGATGTTTCGACAAGAAAACAAAATGCTTTTGGTTTAGGGGATTTACTCAATGATAACAAAGAATTCAATGAGAGAACAATGATCACATTTATCTGTGTTCATTTACATCCTCAGATTTCCTTGATTCTAAGATATATCATTTAGAATGTACAAATTGATAAAGTTCAATTGTCCAAGTCAGAATATCAAATCCGGCAGCATTTCGACTATTGATTTGATCATCTCTTTAAAGGAATATGACTCGAATATCGCTTCTACTGGTTTCTTGCTCTTGAAGCTTTCGGACAGATGAAATCTGGAGATTTAGCCATTTCAGCAGCATATCGGCTCTTTGGCTTCATAGACTGCAGGGCAGTCTGGTTGTGCGAACTGGCGCAATGGATATCGGTTGCGTGGACCTACGCAAACCTCAGGAACATACTCTCCTACCTTTAATCTTCCTCCTTGCTCTGCTCTCTCTCCAAAATCTTCAATCAGTCCAAATGAAGGAGGGGAGGGGGTATTTATAGACCCTCGCATGTGTGTAACCTCGATTCTGGTGCCATGGGACCCACCTTTCAATCCTTTAAGTCTTTCCCAAAGAAGTAGTTTTAAAACTCGTTGTGTGAACCTGCGCAACTCTCATTTCGGTTGTGCGGTCCCGCACAACTGATATCGTTTACGCGGACCCGCGCAAACCACCTTCCACTACTTCGGATCTTTTTCAGAGAACAAACCCTGAAAGTCAGTTGAATGAACCTGCACAACTGGTATTTCTTGCACGGTCCCACACAATGAATATTACTGCTGTGCAGTCCGGCACAATACTAATCTATTCTTTCTTCTCTTCTCCTCTTCTTTCTTCAGTACCTTTGGAATGTTGCGTGGACCCATGCTACCCTTTACGCGGGTAAGCACAAACATATCCTCCCCATTTTTCCTTCTGTTCCTTTCTTCTTTCTTCCTTGTCTCTATTATCTTCTCATCTCTTTAAATCCACACACGATGGAAACTTTGCACATTTTTTGTGCACCAACAGATGCCCCCTCGATCGATCCTTCTTTGATTAGTCTACAAAATCAAATGGAGGATCGATCTTCTTTAGCATAAAAATCCTTTCCTGACAAAGGACTCTGATTATATATTGAAGAAGGATCACTTCAATAGGAGTCTGCTGAAACATGCTAGACCGATGATCGAATGATCGTCCTCAAACGAAAGACTGAGTGATGCGAACGGAAAATTGAATGATTGCAAATGGACAATCAAGCGGCTCGAACGGAAGACTTAAATGATTGCATTCAAATAGAAGACTTGAATGATTGCGCTCGAACGGAAGGCTTGAATGCCCCCTGCTAGTAGTATCGAGTGAATGCTTCACCAGAGAGAACTATCTTGGTCATCAAAACTTGTCATCGTAATAGTTGTGGTGACTTCATCTCTGAGCAACTCGATCGGAGAATTGTTCTTTAATAATGCTCTTGTCACAACAATCTTTTTGATCAACTCCTTTATTCATAATCTGTATAATCTAAGCTTTTGAATGATAATATTTCCTGCCAAATTGATCGAAATTAGTATCTTAAGATATCATAATTTTTAATTTAACTTTATAAAGCATTTATAATTTTAAAATAGATTGAAAACTTCTTTTCTCTTTTAGGCTGATTATGATATTCGCAATATGAGATTTAATCATTTCATGTTTGTGCTTGTCATAATGCTTCGCATTACATTTGTTGCATCCTTTGCTCATTATATTGCACTTTTAGAGATGTCATCCCCAGCTCCAAAGGTTTAACCACTGAGTCTCTTTGTTGAGTCTTTTTTAGCTTGTGCTCCTTGGCATAGGCTTTTCCTTAGATCTTTGCTAATTCTGATACTTGGAGTCTTATGATATCATTACTAGAATAATGAGAAGTTACGACATCGGCATATGAATTCCTTCGCTACGCATAAGAAATTATTAGAAAGACCAAGGCATGGTTTACTTTCAGAGAAATATATCATGCCCCCTTTCTAGGTCAATCTTCGCATAGAGATTTCTTCAGAAGATAATATTTTCGAAGTAAAGCCTGTTAATACCCTTGAAGGATGAATAATCTTTGTTGCTCCTTTAACGAATCCAAAGGATATATTGGAATCTTTAGATTGTCCGGAAGAGAATGATAATTCTTCACTTTTTATTCTCTGCCGCCTTTGAGAATATTGTGCGATAATATTCCTTTATCATCATGAAAGCAAAAGACAAAAAGACCTCAAGGCTCTTGTCAATAGAATGAATATATTGCAATTGAAGACTAATAGTTGATCTCGAAGATTTGAACTTTTGAGTAGATAATTGCCAATATCTTGAAGGCATTTACTATTGCTGTAATTTGAACCTGATTCATTTTGCATGTTTGTTTAATCAATATTTGAGATTTTCATTAGGTAATTGCATATTTGAGCATATCTAAAGTGAAATGTATTTGCAAAGTGAAATGTATCTGCAACATTTTGAATGTTGCACATATAGTTTATGCTTTTTGAGCAGTGGTGTTAGTGTACTTTGATTGACCATACCTTGACTGGATAGGACTAAACTTGTCTGACTTGACTGGACAAGACTTGACTGAACTGGACTTGACATTGGGCTCAGAGAGCAATTATAGTTTACTGCCGATTTCGGGCTGGGCTCAAGGAGCAATTATAGTTTACCTCTGATTTTGGGCTGGGCTCAAGGAGCAATTATAGTTTACCACTGATTTCGAGCTGGGCTTAAGGAGCAATTACAGTTTACCACCAATTTCGGGCTGGTCAATTTAGGGCTTTTTAAATGATAGGTCTTATGCGTAGTTGCCATATAAGCTTGGCTGGGCTGCCTCAAATGATGAGCAACCATCCCTGTCGTAAGATTTGTGTGGTTGGCCATATAGGCTTATTCCACTACTAATTTCACTACCATGAATGGTGAATCAATAATTGATACATCGCCACTGCTGATAAGTTCAGACAATGCTTGTGATTAGGATAGTGTATTAGCTCGGTGATGATAACAATCTCAATAAGGTGAAATAAGATAATTTTGTATCAGCAATTGATGACAACAGTGATAGTTACCAATTTTGGCGATAGTCATCGATGCTTTTCATTTGGCAATCATCATTGGCGCTTCACATTTGGCGATTGTCATTGGTGCTTTGCATTTGGTGATGACTTGATGTGCTTGAAAGCCTGCATTTTATTCATATACAAAAGAAATACATTCCATGGTGAGAAATACATTTCACTATTTTTTTTACTCACCTGTCTTGCCCCCTTTTGATTTTGGATGTATCATACCGATACCTTTCAAAATCAAAATAGCAGTCATCTCCTGAACTAGTAGGTATTGTAATGCATATTTGCAACGAATATGCTTTTTATCATGGCTTTACATCTTTTACCTCACTTGTTTCTTTTCATTTGAGTATTTAGGCTATGACAGCTCAATTTTTTCAATTACTAACGGTTCACCATACGAAGTATGTTATCGTCTTTTAACGCGGATGCCCCCAAAATTTTCTTTATCGAGTTTCTGTCATTTTCTCCAATTTTCTCTTTCTGTCATGCTCTTTTCATCGCAATTTCTCCCTTATCGATCATCTTTTGTAGCTTTTTCCTGAGGGAATTACAATTTTCCGTATGATGCCCAAATTTACAGTGATAATCGCAATAATCCATTCCTCTTGTATTTTCAATTTCTTCGAGATGTCTTAGCCGAGGTAATTCAATACTCTTCATAGCCAAAAATTGATTCAGCATAGGAAGTATATCTTTTCTTGCAAATGAATACTTCATATGATCTTTATTTTTCCTGGACCTTTTATATGTCATTATAACCGCATGACCATTTCTATCTTCTTCATCACTGTCTTTTTCCACATCCTGATAATCTTCTTTAGTTTCTTCTTTCTGAGTTATGTGGGCTGATTTTGACTGAAAAGCAGACACTCTTCCCATCATCTTTTCAAGAGCATAAGCCTTTGTAGCAAAATCACGAAAGGTTTTCCAATCTTTACTAATCAGGTGGCATGCCAGTTCTGGTCTCACGCCTTCTAAACATAGTTCTACTTGTTCTGATTCCGACGGAGGATGTTGACATGATGCTGCCAAGCCCTTCCATCGACTGATGAATTCTTCAACTGATTCATTTTCTTCTTGGTGAATAGAGGCCAGTTCGGTCAAACTCACTTCTCGATCTAAAGAGAAAAAGTTTGACATAAAAGCATCCTACATCTGTTCCCAGGTATGAATAGATCCTAGGATTAAACTTGAATACCATCTGAAAGCTCTTCCTATCAGACAAGATCCGAATAATCGTAGACAATGTTGAGGAACTCTAGAGAAATTTCCCATCTTTGCTATGAAATGCATCATATGCTCTTCTGGTGATCCATTCCCATTGAATTTTTGAAAGACTGGGTGTCTGAAATTAGCGGGAAATGGCATCTCTTCTATTTTACGAGGATATGGTGTCTGATATCAAAAATTTTGATTCTGACCTTTCTTCTATTCTAAATGAATGACTTCAATGACCATCTGTTGGATTTCTTCCTGCATTATATTTTGAGTAATATTAGGCGTTAGTTCTTGAAATCTAACCGATTGCGGTTGTGGCCTTTCTTCTTGCGGTTCAATGTTGTTCACAACAGTCGCTGTTAGAATATGAGGGACTTCTTCAGTCACATGTTCATCTAGCGAAAATTGATCAAGCTTATTAATATCTATCGATGAGCTTTCTATTTCTTTATACTTCGATTGTCTTGATATTGAAGGAGGAAGCGAGTGTCGCATTGCTGACGCTGTTGAAGAAGATGAACTATTATTTGATTTGAAACCAGCGTACTATTGCTTCGAAGGACTAGCTGACTTAAATTGTGGCATTCTTAATGCATGCGTTTACTTGAAATCTTTTGCAGGAGGTGCTGTGAGTGAACATTTGCTGGTTACGGTTGCCTTCCCTTTATTTTTCTGAACTCACAATGATTCTATGAAAGATGTCTTTACGGTTATAGTTTACGGCATCAAAAGACCTTTTGGAGTGACGCGCCTTTCTGTTTTGCTTGAATGAGATGATTGTATAACCGAAGCATGACTGTGTCTCATGACACTTTGCATAATCGACCCAGTACTTGGCGAGATGATGCTTCTTGCGGAAGTAGATCGAACTTTTCATCTTTTGGAGGTTACTATCCTCCATCCTCCCTCATCTTGTTGAGCTATTGGCGAAACAGAGATCATTCCGTCCATTACATGAAATTCCTTACTCTTAATCACAACAGACTTTGCTTTCCCTGGCGCTTTCTACTTACCTGGAGATAAAGATACGAAATCACAATTAACATCTAAGTGATGAAACATTCTATCTCAGAGATGAAGGGGAGGATGTTCCCACTGAGAGTCACCATTTTGGCATCTACATAGACGCCAAAAAGTGATAAGTGTTCTCTGAATATTTTCTAAGTTACCACTAAATAATAACTCCCCAACAGAGTCACCATTTTGTTTCGACAAGAAAACAAAATGCTTTTGGTTTGGGGGATTTATTCAATGATAACAAAGAATTCAATGAGAGAACAAAGATCACATTTATCTAAGTTCATTTACATCCTCAGATTCTCTTGATTCTAAGATGGATCATTTAGAATGTACAAATTGACAAAGTTCAAATGTCCAAGTCAGAATATCAAATTCGGTAGCATTTCGACTATTGATTTGATCATCTCTTTAAGAGAATATGACTCGAATATCGCTTTTACTGGTTTCTTGCTCTCGAAGCTTTCGGACAGAAGAAATCTGGAGATTTAGCCATTTCAGCAGCATATTGGTTCTTGGCTTCATAGATTGCAAGGCAGTCTGGTTGCGCAGACTCGCGCAACGGATATCGGTTGCATGGACCCGCACAAACCTCAGGAACATACTCTCCTACCTTCAATCTTCCTCCTTGCTCTGCTCTCTCTCCAAAATCTTCAATCCGTCCAAATGAAGGAGGGGAGGGGGTATTTATAGACCCTCGCATATGTGTGGAACCTCAATTTTGGTGCCATGGGACCCACCTTTCAATCCTCTAAGTCTTTCCCAAAGAACCAGTTCTGAAACTCGTTGTGCAAACCTGCACAACTCTCATTTCGGTTGCGCAGTCCCGCACAACTGATATCGTTTGCGCAGACCCGTGCAAACCACCTTCCACTACTTCAGATCTTTTTCAGAGAACAAACCCTGAAAGTCAGTTGAGTGAACCTGCTTAACTGGTATTTTGGTTATGCGGTCCCACGCAATCAATATCTCTTGCGCGGTCCTGTGCAATCAATATTGCTGTTGTGCAGTCCGACGCAATACTAAGCTATTCTTTCTTCTCTTCTTCTCTTCTTTCTTCAGTACCTTCAGAATGTTATGCGGACCCACTCAATCACTACCCTTTGCGCGGGTAAGTGCAAACATATCCTCTCCATTTTTCCTTTTGTTCCTTTCTTCTTTTTTTCTTGTCTCTGATATCTTCTCATCTCTTCAAATCCACACATGATGGAAACTTTGCACATTTTTTGTGCAGCAACAATTGATCCTACAATTCAAGGCTTATAAATGGTCCTGATTAGATCACTTAACATTGTGGGGCCCATATGTTGGACAACTACAATGAAGTCCCAATGCTTTTATGAGTTTTTCCCTCGTGCACGAGATGATTCGCACCGCAAGGAGATCTCGGGCGAGGTTTTCTCTTGCTATGGGAGGCCTAGGGATGCCCTAATCTGGATGTCTGAGATGCGTTTAGAAGCTTTTAGGAGCTAGCAGATGGTTAGGATGGTACCAACAACGAAACATTGGAACTCTTTCTACCTTTCTAAAGCGACGGAAACCCTAGTGAGGCTCAGTTAAAGGGTTGAGATTGTTCCATTTTGACGGGTAAGATGGAGAGGAAATGCACGTGGGTTGCCAACTATCACTGCAATGGATTTCCATTTTTGAAACGTCGCACGCATGCACCCGCTTGGACTGGTTCTTGTGTGCACACGAGTGCATAGCGATGGGTGTGAAGAGTTAGGTTTTGGTCAGATTTTCAGTAGGAGCATGTGTAACGCCCTGAAAATTGGGGGTCGAGTAGAAGTCCAACTCTCGAGTTCCAACGCATCACTTATGCAACATAGAAAATGATGATTGATGTTGCCCATATTAGTGCATTAAACATGAGTGGGATCATACCAAACCAGCATATCATACTCCAGAGACCGTTAAATTACGTAAGCGGAAGACTGTAATAGATGGATATAAAACATATAAGTCCTGGTACGTCTTCAGAGTATAAACATCTCCCAGGAGAAATATTACAAATACTGTTTTGAGTTACTAAATGTCAAAAATGTGAGACTCCTCTACAAGTGTAACCCAAAAGCCCCGTCGATCAGAACGGCCTATATGAACTTGTCTGAATACTGCATATATGAGAAAGCATCTCATCGTCTGCGAAGTTCGCCTCTTTCTCATCAGTCGGGTCTCCATCTGCAACTAAGACAGAGTCTAGTTGGTGTTTAAACACTGTCCCGTAAGGTGGGAGTGAGTGATCAACTCAGTGGAATAATAAAGCAAAGGTTAACATGTTCTCAATTCAGTCAAGCAGTAATGATAAAACAATATAATCAAATATCCATAAGTACTCAGATTAATATAAGAATGGTATGTATAAATGATGCATGCCCTCGCCTGCACTCCCTCTGCGATCTTCATCTAACGGTCGCACATGTCAGTCACTTCCTCAGTGCTCTGCCCAACGCTAAACGGCACATGCAGTGCGGTGCATGAACGTGATCACCAAGTTCTTATTAGTCTATTTCATATAATAGGATTGGGAAGCTAAGGTACCTCCCTTATATCAATTCCTAAACGATGATCCATTCTAGGGTCGTCAGTCCTAGTAAATCTCATACGATGTTACGGTTCTAGGTCACTGCAAAGGGCTTGTTATCTTATCAGTGTAGGCCTAGTTTGTAATCTTATTGCTACGTAAGGGCTCGTCACCTCTACGCAGTCTTAGAGTACACTCGAGGTCACTACAAAGGGCTCGTCACCTTATCAGTGTAGGCTGACAGCTCGAATATAGTGTCCCATACCATCGTATTCGGCTCACGAGGCTGTGTTGCTCACTGGACACTACGAGGAGGCTCATCACCTCAACGTAGGCCAACAGCTCAACCACAGTGTTCCATACCACCATGCTCGACTCATGAGTCTTAGGGGGATCGAGGTACCAAGGTTAAAGGGGTTGTCATTGGTGAGTTTAGTACCTTAGATTCAAGCAATAACGTCCATACATGGTGAACATACATCGGGTCAATTGGGTTACTTGACGAGCTCGACTAGTACGAGCCCACGTTTAGTTGATCGACATAAAGTGCGTAAGCACTCTGTGGCCTAACCACTGCTGACATCCCAAGTACGACTGGGATTCATCGAACACGTCCTCTGTGGCGAAACAACCTTAGGCACCTATTCAGTGCCTGTTACTGATTACCTGGACTATACCGTAGTCTCAAGCACATTCAATTATAACAGATAATCTTATAAGATAATCAAGACAGTAATGGATCAATAATTCCAATCATACAAGCATGTGAGCATTTGATGGATTTTAACTTAAACATGAATTTACACATATGCAGTCCCTAAGTAAAACAGACAAATAATATAAGTTACATGGAGGAAATCATACACATCATTAAGGTAGTTGAGAATCTCATCTCAACACCCACGTAAAGTAGAAATTACTACATACCTGTTCATTCAAACATTTCTACAAACACTTAGAGTACATGTTCCAACAGACATGACGTATGTTAGTGATAACACATATTAGGGCAAATCCTTTCACTAAGGAGTTGTCACGTATACCTCAACCATATGTCTACAATAGTTAATCATGGCAAAACCTTATCCAGAATCCATACTCATACAAACATTTCAACAAACACATGAAATGCACTACTTCGACATAGTTCGTATGTACATGTAAAGCGAAACAGACAACGCATTTGGCATGTGAAATGGCACCCAGGTCAATTATAAATCATTAGCCGACATTGAAATCCTTGAAAACCATAACCTATATGTTTATAGTCCACACCTTACGCTAGTAGACTCGTAACGAACTCAGTTTTAAAAGCTAAGTCTTTGTCTACAGCACCACAATAACTTATAACAGGGAATAAGTTAGCTAATTCATTACTTACAATGTTTGAAACCCTATAACAGGTTAGGGTTAGGTTTTCTTACCTAAGAACAGAATTGGAATCGCCCGTATAGTGATACAGATAGGGTGGCTAAGCGCATGGAGCAACAAGATCGAATCCCAGGATGAAATCTCCAACTCTCACTCTCACTTTCTCTCCTTTTCCTTTTCTCTCTTCCTTAGGGTTTCAAAATTCGTATGAAATATTAGAGAGGGGGTTTAAGGTCCTTATATAGGCCCAGGACTGATGGGAATGGCCCTAGGGCCAAGATATACGTAGGTTATATCCAAAGGACCTAAGTTCCCTGACATTAGAGCGCTTTTGGTGGCCCCTTTTTCACGCGTGGTCGGACTTAAGTTCCCTGACATTAGATCTAGGTCAGGCTGAGTTTTTGTTCCGATCGAGTTTACAGATCAGCCGTGGCAGACCAGTTTCAGTTCAACGGTCACGATCGCTCGATCAGGGCCACAAGTACATGGCCATGTATGGGACATTTCCCCTGATCCGAGGTTGTATTTGGGACAGATTCTGACGGTCTGAATCCTTATATTTGGCCCGCAAGCGACATGACTCAGACTACTTAAATTTGGATTTTATTTCTAAAGATATTCACGTTTCTCACACACTTTGCTCCGGGCTCAAGTTGTGCATTTCTAAACATAATTAAGACTTGATTTCCATGAGGGTTGTCAAGTCCAGTAATGCCATCATAACTTTATAGTTTTGTAATTATCGGACTCTCAACGTGCGGTCCAGGTCCGATACAGAGTTCCATGTGCTCCCGAGAGCAACCTGGTTTAAGGATGGAGTCTAGATTTCAGGGTAATGTAGCATCTATAATACTACACGTTTTAGGTCTTGCAGATCATATTTAAAGCGATTAGTGCTAATTTTACAAGTACTCTAGTTTAGCGCTAGTCAATTTTTGCCTAATTTCTAAAGGATTTGGTCTTATGTGATTTCTGCCTGAGGTGGTACTCGGGTCTTTGTACGGATTTTTTCAAGACGTTATAATCTACCCCCCTTAAAGAAAAATTTTATCCTCGAAATTAGTACCTTTTCGTACTCCTCGAGAATTTGAGGGTAGTTCTTTTGAACCTTGGCTTCTGTTTCCCAAGTAGCCTCCTCTTCCGTGTGGTGCGTCCACAGTACCTTCACAAGTGGGATAACCTTGCTATGCAGCATTGTTCCTTCCTATCCAGGACACGTGTCGGTCGGAGTATATATGTAGCATTCTCGCTCAACTATACCTGCTCTCATCTGATATTATGGGAAGGATCGGGAACGTATTTCTTCAGCATACATACTTAAAATACATTATGCACGCCCATAAGTGGTGTGGGCAAAGCAAGGCGGTACGCCACCACACTTACTTGATCAAGTACCTGGAATGGGCCAATGAATCTCGGCATAAGCTTCTCCTTCTTGCCAAACCGAAGGACTCCCTTCATAAGGAAAACTCTGAGGAACACATGGTCTCTGACCTCGAACTCTAGCGGTCGCCGCCTCGTATCGGCGTAGCTCTTCTATCTGCTCTGCGCCATCAAAAGTCGGTGCCTGATAATGTTGACTTTCTCTAAGGGCCTGTTTGATTTGTGAAGTAAAGGAGAATTACCTGTGAAATAAGTAATAATTACTTACCGGGGAATTGCCCTTCGTTTCCTGTGCGCTGATGTCGACGGCGTAACCTTTTGACGTTAAAATCGAGGATGGTTGTGAAAGGAATATAGGGCCCATTGTGATGTACATGATGTATCAACACCGTTCATCCTGTATGTCAGCCTCATTTAGGCCATGAACTCAAAAATGAGGCAGATCTAAAGCTCCAGTGGACCGCACCACAGGAAACAGTGGAAATTTAATGTTTGCCGTATATAAATTTTGTGGCGCTTAGATGTTTTGGCTGAAGCTGATATTTGTGTTTATCCCTTATCAATTTTAGACTTAGGCTCTAAAATCTTCTGATAAAATAGATGGACGGTGTGGATATGTCATACACATCACAGTGGGGTCCACAAATGCAAGTCAACCTTTTTGGACCAATTGCCGAGGCAGAATTGCATTTGAAAATCCAAACGGGAGAAAAAGGTAATAATGAACTTTTGCAAGGGTATTTCCCAATTCCCTTGAAATCAAACAGGCCCTAAAGTCGCCTAAACTAACTCTGGGCCAATCAAGCTCTTCTCGCCAACCTCTGCCCAGCAATGCGGCACTTTACACGGGTGCCCATACAGTGCCTCGTAAGGAGCCATGCCAATACTCGCCTAGAAGCTATTGTTATAGGCGAACTCTACATAAGGAAGACAGTCATCCCAACTGTCATTGAAATCCAGCACACAGGCTCACAACATATCTTTCAGAATCTGATTCACCCGTTCCGTCTACCTGTTAGTCTGTGGGTGGAACGCGGTACTGAACTTTAACTTTACACCCATCGCTTCCTGGATGCGAGTCCAGAAAATGGATGTAAACCACGTGTCCCGGTCCGATACGATTTCCAAAGGAACTCCATGCAAATGCATTATCTCCTTGATGTACAACTTGGCCAACTCGTCTGCAGAGTTCGAAACTTAGATAAGGAGGAAATGTGCCGATTTCGTCAACCGGTCCACGATCACCCAAATGGAATCATGCCGCTTCCTCATCTTCGGTAACCCCGAGATGAAATCCATAGAGATGAAGTCCCTCTTCCATTCAGCTATGGGCATGGGCTAAAGAAGTCCAGGAGGTCGACGATGTTCTACCTTGACCTGCTAGCACATGAGGTAATGTGATACATAATCTGCTATGTGGGCCTTCATGTTGTCCCACCAGTACAACCTTTTTACGTCGCGATACATCTTCGTACTGCCTGGATGCATAGCCATCCTTGAATTGTGAGCAGCCACAAGAACTTCCTTCCTCAAGTCAAGGAGATTCAGGACGCATTGGCAACCACGGTAACGTAAGCCCCCATCTGTGCTAACTCTCCATTTTGAGTCCTCATCTGCACTAACCTGCTTTCTCATCTTCGCCAATAGCTCATCGTCTGCCTGAGCTGCGATAATCCTGTCATTAATGAGGGGCTGTACTCGAATATGTGCGATGCGCTCATACGGCTCCTCCACCATGAGTTTTTGCTCAAAGTTCGGACGAACTCTACCATGTCCCACTCTGCCACCATCAACAGAGCCACAAATGTCAATGTCTTCTTGCGGCTCAACGCATTTGCCAAAAGGTTAGTCTTACCGGGATGGTAAGAAACCTCAAACTTGAAGTCTTTTAAGGTTTCCATCCATTGCCACTGCCTCATATTCAGGTCCCGCTGAGTGAATATGTATCTGAGGCTCTTGTGATTGCAAAAGAGCTCAAACTCTTCTTCGTAGAGGTAATGTCTCCAGAGCTTCGGTGCAAAGATGACGGTTGCTAACTCCAGGTCATGCGTAGGGTAGTTCTCCTCATATTTCTCAATTGTCTCGAGGCATATGCAATCACCATGTCCTTTTGCATAAGGACACAACCCAAACAAACACGAGAAGCGTCTGTATATATAACATACTTGACCCCTTGCTCTGGTAATACTAGCACAAGGGCGGACATCAACCTGTCCTTCAGCTCTTGAAAAGTTGCTTCCACCTTTTCATTCCAGGTGAACTTCAGATCCTTCTGTGTCAACTGAGACAAAGGTCTAGCTATCTTCGAGAAGTCCCGAATGAATCATCGATAATAACCTGCCAGACCAAGAAAATTCTTTACCTCGGTAACCGAACCGGGCTGCTCCCAGTCCTGAACTGCGGCTACCTTAGCAAGGTCCACAACTATCCCTTCCTTGGACACCACATGTCCCAAGAACTTGACTTCTTCTTTTTAGAAGTCGCACTTCTTGTACTATGAAAATAACTGGCTTTTCCTGAGAGTATCGAAGACTGCTCGTAGGTGCTGCTCGTGATCTTCCTGACTCTTGGAGTATATCAGGATGTCATCAATAAATATAATGATGAATCGATAAAGAAGCGGTCGAAATACCCTGCTCATCAAGTCCATGAACACTGCCAGAGCATTTGTAAGGCCGAACGACATCACGAGGAACTCATAGTGCCCAAAACTGGTCCTGAAAGCCGTCTTCTGCACGTCCTCATCCCTGACGTGTAACTGATGATACCCTGACTGTAGATCGATCTTCGAAAAATTCTGTGCCCCTTTCAACTGATCGAACAGATCATCTATCCTGGGCAAGAGATACTTGTTCTTCACCGTCACTTGGTTCAACCTGCGATAATCAATACACAATCGCAGTGAATCGTCCTTCTTCTTCACAAATAACACGGGTGCTCCCCAAGGAGACATACTCGGCCGTATGAAACCAGCATCTAACAGATCGTCGATCTGTTTCCTCAGTTCCTCCATCTCACATGGAGCCATGCGATAAGTCAGAAGAGATATTGGTGTCGAACTGAGCACAAGGTCGATAGTGAAGTCGATCTCACGCCGAGGAGGTAGTCCAGGTATCTTACTGAACACGTCCTCAAACTCTCGAACCACTAGTGTGTCTTCAAGTACCGGGCCGTCAACATTCTTCAGTAAGGAAGCATAACAAAGAACTCAAAAAGGGCAACTGACCTGCATGAGAAACGTAAAGGGCGTGCCCTCAGGCCCGTGAGCTGTCACTAGTCGGGTCTCGCAGTCAATCTCGGCCCTCACTTCAGTTAGCCAATCCATACCAAGGATGACGTCGAAATGGTATATCGTAGTGATAATCAAGTCAATGCATATCGTCTTGCTCCCTAGATCTATCAAGCAACCCTCACACATTTTTGTGGCATTTGTAAAAGTCGTGTTCAGCCCTAAGCGCTGGACTGCAGAACATGATATCACGGATATAGTGGATCCCGTATCCACCAACAGAAATATAGGGGTTCCTTCAATGTGGGCGGTGAGCTCGAAGGCTAAAGGTACGATAGGTGTAAAATCAAGCGCTTCCGCTGTAAGTGCATGGATGCGCGCCTGCTGAGATCGGTTGGGCTAAGGAGCCATAGGTCACTGGGGCGGCCTAGATCGAGGTACGGGTGGTCAGAATGATGGATGAGATGGTGCCGAGCATAGAGGTGGTGCTGAAATAACCTGAAGAAGCTATCGGTTGACCCTCTGGGGTGGTGAGAAACCGCTATCCCTCATCCTGGTGAAGCAGTTCACCTCCGTGTGGCCTGGTCTCTTATAGTAGGCACACCAAACATCAGATCACCTCACTGGGGCAGGTGAAGCCATCATCTCAGCAGTGAATCTGCTCGCGGCTCTTCTCGAGGAATGGTTTGCTCGGAATCTCTGTTCGTGGCCTAGGAGCCATTGGTGCTCGCATACGGGACCATCTGTCCCTGTCCTGCTCAGCTCTCATGGACATACTCACTAGCTCAGCACAGCTAGGTATGCTAGAGCAGCACATTTTCGAGTGAATATCTGGTCGTAGGCCCTCAGAAAAATGTCCCATATACATCGACTCATCTGCCAGAATCAACGGGGCATACCTGCCCAACTCCGTAAATCTGTTCTCATACTTAGCCACTATCATCCCTTCCTGTCGGAGGTGAAGGAACTCACTCTCCTTCTCGTGGCGATAGGTGACAAGATAGTATTTCTCGTGGAAGCGGGCCTCAAAATCTGCCCACGTCCATATGTGTCCGACTGCAACAGTACGGAGGACACTATCTCACCATAAGCTGGCCTCCTTCTCGAACATGAAGGTGACGAACTCCACTTGCTCGGGCTCTATACAGTTCAATGGCTTTAGCATCTTCGAGATGCGGTCAAGCCAATACTTGGCCTCCTCGGGTCTGTGAGTACCCGTAAAAGTAGGGGGGCGTAAGCGCTGGAATCGCTCAAAGTGGCCGCTGGAGCTTGCATATCCAGCAGGGGGCGTAAATGGAGCAGGCGGAGCCACACCCATGCTCTAGGCAAAAATCCCTATCATGGTGGCCAAAAATTACTGCTGTTGCTGCGTCAACAACATCATATGCTCCAACCTATCAGTAGGGGGAGCTGACTGAGGTACAGATGACGTCGAAGAGGATGCACGGTTCTGCTATGGAACCGGTGGCACAACAGGTGTAGGCCCATTGGTGGGGCCAGTGGCTGGCTGAGAATTCGGCATGGTGTCAGAGGGAGACAGGCCCGAACTGGGGTCTGTAGGGCATTACTTAGGAGAGGTGCCTCGTCAGACGAATCGTCAAGAGTGAGCCGTGCCGTACTCCATGCGGCCTTAGGTGGCATTCCTTATATACAACATAGGGTGCAACCCAAGTCAGATTCAACATGCCCACAACCTCAACCACACAGCATTTACACACAGCTTAAAGAAACTTCATGCATTTCATTTACTAAAATTGTCATAATACATGAAATACACATTACATGAATCATGACAGGAAACGCATATGAGCTATTACAAGTAAAGCTGTAAATATTAAGCCAACTAACAAACACAAACACACTATCTTCCTACGATACTACTAAGCTCTTAAACATTAAAACGCAAACATTCTAAGACACCAACAAAATAAGCTACTGGGCAATGACATGGATGACTAGACATTCGAGTCTGGGGATGGAGGAGGGACGCCCTTATCCTGCAGGCAGCACAGGATAGCTTTCAAGTTGCGAGTCACCTTCTTAAACTTGTGCTTCACGAGGGCCCAGACATCGACAATCTCCTGTTGCATGGTAGCCTGGCCGTCCTCAAGTTGAGCTAAGCAGGCTTCCCTAGCAGCCCAATCAGGGTCATGCCCCGTTACCGTAGGAGGGGAGCTCTCATCCGTGTCCTGAGCCTCCACTTCTTCTTCCTATTTTTCTTCTATCTCTTCTTTGCTTTCCTCCTCGCTTTCATACTCCTCACTAGCCATCTCGTCCTCACTCTCATCGAGTCGAGCTTGCCACTGTCGTGGCCCAATTTCCATCTGATTGAGAGTAGTTTCATTAATGTAATGGGTAGGCACCGGCACTTCCACCCCAAGTCTATAGCCAAACTCACGTGCAATCTTGCATATGAGTTGGCCGAATGAGAGCGAATCAGACACTCTAGTGGAGCATACGGTAAGAACTATCCACCACAGAATATGCATAGGTACGCACAACTTCTCTCCCTACCCCACTTGGTACAGGAAATCTACCATTAGACGGGTGCACTCGCTGCAGTTGCTCCACCTAGGGTACATGTTGTACGTGAAGATGTGGTGGAGCAGGTAGAAGTCGTCAGTCATATTGGTTGCTAGAAGGCTGTTGTTCAGATTCCAGTCGGCCAGTTGTCCATAAAGGAATCGTGTGCGGCAATCCCTTTCATGTGCACTCTTCAAATTCTTCTCACTTGCATGCACTTCACCAAGCGGCATCTTCATAAGCTGAGCTATTAACCCAACATCAATTATGGCCTCCCAATCTCTACCTACTATGATCTTGATCTGCAAGGGCTCCAACGTAGGCTCTCGAATATGGGCGTAGAAGGCTTGGACTGTGCCCGCATTTACACGGTACTCACCCTCGAATACAGGACCCCACCCAGCCTCGACCAGGTAGTCCATCACCAGATATTGCCCAAAGAGCCTCTCATCTACATGAGCTTCAAAGAGGACTCTGCAGCCCTGAAATCTCCCATGAGATATATCCGTCAGGAGGTCCTTTCGAGGGGAGCCTGGGAATTAAGTTCCCTCTTGGTCCTTATCTCCCGATCAACACTTGCACTTGTGGCGGCGCCTCTAGGCCTCCTTAAACGAGTAGGGCGACTAGGCCCGGCCTCATCCGTAGGAGTCCTCTTCTTTCCCATGAGAGAAAGAAGCATGAAAATCGAGAAGATGGCCATCACAAGCTCGAATAGAGCCATTGGAGTAGAACGATAGGTGGAAATAGGATGGGTTGTTGAACTTGAAGGTATGTGAGACACAAATGAGAGATCTGTGCTCTCAAATAAAAGAAAAAGAGAGAGATAGGAGAGGGTTTTGATGGGAAATGGTGAAGGGGTGTGGGTGTTGAAGGAAAATGATGAAATAGGTGAATGGAGGGGAGATTTGAGAGAGAAACAAAGGTTTTTGAAGAAAACGGAGAGCTTGGAGGGGTAGGTTATGAAGAGGGGGCATGTTAGGAGGGGTTAAAACCAACCCAACATACATCAGTGGGCCATACATTACCCTAGGAGCATCATCCCGAACCGGCCCCCCCGGTCAGGCCTGCCAGCCAGCGAGGCCTCTTGGAACCGGCGAGGCCCTCGCCGGTCTCTGGACAATCCGGCGATGCCTCATTGGTGGGGCGAGGTCCTTCTACCCCTTGGACCCTAAAAACATGTGGGACCCACTCAGGGTTCCCCTGAAAATTCTTCGTTTGGCCCCCGACTCCCTTTTAAGTCGTTTCAGGTCATTTCGAGTGCTTTCTGATATTACTTTGTATTTTCTCGATTGTTGAAGGCTGGTATTGGGTAAATCATGGTCTAAACCTATCGATCGACGGTCTAGGGGTGATGCGGGGTCGTCTCAAGCGATCATGGATGTGTACAGACCCGATCTCACCAATCATTTTTGGTAATTTTTTCCAATTGGTGAAACTGGAAAAACTAAGCTTGTCTCTACATTTTTCTTACACCCTCCTAGGTCTAAATGCGTCAGCGCACATCGTGTGACCATAACCTAGGTCTAGTTTAATCCAAATCATGCTCTGATACCAACTTGCAATGCCTTGAAAATCGAGGGTCGAGTAGAAGTCCAACTCCCGAGTTCCAACGCATCACTTATGCAACAAAGAAAATGATGATTGATGTTGCCCATATTAGTGCATTAAACATGAGTGGGATCATACCAAAACAGCATATCATACTCCAGAGACCGTTAAATTACGCAAGCGAAAGACTTTTAGATGGATATAAAACATATAAGTCGTGGTACATCTCCAGAGTATAAACACCTCCCAGGTGAAATATTACAAAAACTGTTTTGAGTTACTAAATGTCAAAAATGTGAGAGTCCTCTATAAGTGTAACCTAGAAGCCTCGTTGATCAGAATGGCCTATATGAACCCACCTGAATACTGCATATATGAGAAAGCATTCTCATCGTCTGTGAAGTCCACCTCTGCCTCATCAGTCGGGTCTCCATTTGCAACTAAGATAGAGTTTGGTTGGTGTTTAAAACACCATCCCATAACGTGGGAGTGAGTGATCAACTCAGTGGAACAATAAAGTAAATGTTAACATGTTCTCAATTCAGTCAAGCAGTAATGATAAAAAAATACAATCAAACATCCCTAAGTACTTTGATTAATGCAAGAATGGTATGTATAAATGATGCATGCCCTCGCCTGCACTCCCTCTGCGATCTTCATCTAACAGTCGCGCATATTAGTTACTTCCTCAGTGCTCTGCCCAACTCCAAATGACACATGCAGTGCGGTGCATGATCGTGATTACCAAGTTCTTATTAGTATGTTTCATACAGCAAGATTGGGAAGCTAAGGTACCTCCCTTATATCAATTCCCAAACGATAATCCATTCTAGGGTCGTCAGTCTTAGTAAATCTCATACGATATTACGGTTTTAGTTCACTGCAAAGGGCTCATTACCTTATCAGTGTAGGCCTAGTTTGTACTCTTGTTGTTACGTAAGGACTCATTGCCTCTACGCAGTCTTAGAGTACGCTTTAGGTCACTACAAAGGGCTCGTCACCTTATCAGTGTAGGCCGATAGCTCGAATACAGTGTCCCATACCACCGTATTCGGCTCACGAGGCTGTGTAGCTCACTGGACACTACGGGGAGGCTTGTCACCCCAACGTAGGCCGACAGCTCGACCACGGTGTCTCATACTACCATGCCTGGCTCATGAGTCTTAACGGATCGAGGTACCAAGGTTAAAGGGGTTGTCATTGGTGAGTTTGGTACCTTAGATTCAAGCAGTAGCGTCCATACATGGTGAACATACATTGGTTCAATCGGGTTACTTAACGAGCTCGACTAGTACAAGCGCACGTTGAGTTGATCGACATGAAGTGCGTAAGCACTCCGTGTGGCCTAACCACTGCCGACATCACAAGTACGGCTCGGATTCATCGAACACGTCCTCTGTGGCAAAACAACCTTAGCCACCTATTCAGTGCCTATTACCGATTGCCTGGACTATACCGTAGTCCCAAGCACATTCAATTATAACAGATAATCTTATAAGATAATCAGAGCAGTAATGGATCAATAATTCCAATCATACAAGCATGTGAGCATTTGATGGATTTCAACTTAAACATGAATTCACACATATGCAGTCCCTAAGTAAAACAGACAAAGAATATAAGTTACATGGAGGAAATCATACACATCATTAAGGTAGTTGAGAATCTCATCTCAACACCCATATAAAGTACAAATTACTACATACCTGTTCATTCAGACATTTCTACAAACACTTAGAGTACATGTTCCAACATACATGACATATGTTGGTGATAGCACGTATTAGGGCTAATCCTTTCACTAAGGAGTTGTCACGTATACCTTAACCATATGTCTACAACAGTTAATTATGGCAAACCCTTATCCAGAATCCATACTCATACAAACATTTCAACAAATACATGAAATGCACTACTTCGACATAGTTCGTATGTACATGTAAAGCGAAACAGACAACGCATTTGGCATGTGAAATGGCACTCGGGTCAATAATAAATCATTAGCCGACATTGAAAGCCTTAAAAACCATAACCTATACATTTATAGTCCGCACCTTACGCCGGTAGACTCGTAACGAACTCAGTTTTAAAAGCTAAGTCTTTGTCTACAGCACCACAATAACCTATAACAGGGAATAGGTTAGCTAATTCATTACTTACAATGTTTGAAATCCTATAACAGGTTAGGGTTAGGTTTTCTTACCTAAGAACGGAATTAGAATCGCATGTATAGCGATATAAATAGGGTGGCTAAGTGCATGGAGCAACGGGATCGAATCCTAGGATGAAATCTCCAACTCTCACTCTCACTCTCTCATTTTCCTTTCCTTTTCCTTTTCTCTCTTCCTTAGGGTTTCAAAATTCGTATGAAATATTAGAGAGGGGGTTTAAGGTCCTTATATAGGCCCAGGACTGATGGGAATGGCCCCAGGGCCAAGATATACTTAGGTTATATCCAAAGGGCGTCTGTATTAGCCCATCGGAGTGCTTCTGGTGGCCCCTTTTCCACGCATGGTCGGACTTAAGCTCCCTGACATTGGATCTAGGTCAGGCTATGTTTTTGTTCCGATCGGGTTTACAGATCAGTCGTGGCGGATCAGTTTCTGTTCAACGGCCACGGTCGCTCGATCAGGGCCACAAGTACATGGACATGTATGGGACATTTTCCCTGATCCGAGGTTGTATTTGGGTAGATTCTGACGGTCTGAATCCTTATATTTGGTCCGCAAGCGACACAATTCAGATTACTTAAATTCAATTTTTATTTCTAAAGATATTCACGTTTCTCACACACTTTGCTCCGGGCTCAAGTTGTGCATTTATAGACACAATTAAGACTTGATTTTTGTGAGGGTTGTCAAGTTCAATAATGCGGTCATAAATTTATAGTTTTACAGTTATTGGACTCTCGACGTGCGGTCCAGGTCCGATACGGAGTTTCAGTGTGCTCCCGAGAACAACCGGGTTTAAGGATGGAGTCTAGATTTTAGGGTAATGTAGCATCAATGATACTGCACGCTTAGGTCTTGCAGATCATGTTTAAAGTAATTAGTGCTAATTTCACAAGTACTCTAGTTTAGCGCTAGTCAATTTTTGCCTAATTTCTAAAGGATTTGGTCCTATGTGATTTCTGCCTGAGGTGGTACTCGGGTCTTTGTACAGATTTTTCCGATACGTTACAGCATGATGGATAGTTTAGATTTCTCATGCCATCGATGAAGGTGGCCCATCGATCATGGTAGTGGATGCCGTTTGTTTGAATCTCGGCTCGGGCAGGAAGGATAAGAGAGATGCTTTTCTTAGTTTCCATCTGGTCAACATGGTTTAACTTTGTTGGCAATTCTAGTACACTGCGAGTGCACGCACACATTATGCACACGCAACTAAGGTGGGGTCCGCATTCATGTACATAGATGAGATCCACTTCACTCATCAGCTTTGTTTAGTTCAACTAGGGCACGAGATGAAGAGTGGAGTAGATCAGGTTACCAGGTGGGCCATAATAGTAAATTTTGAGTTTCCTTTTGCGTTAGTTCTTAACATTTCAACGGTCTAATTGGTTTTCAGTTAGTCTACAGTGATGTTAGGATTTCTAGTAATTGATTCAGGTATTTATATATTATTACTTTGCGTCCAACTGATTCGAATTAAGGTGACATTGTGTTGGATCATGTAAATGTAAGTTGTGGCCCGATGAATGGTGGATCTGACGATTCGATTCCCAACTTGAAAGATGAACTATTTGATTTTCCCTTTTTAGGATGATCAATGGTGTTTGTTGTCGGTTCCAGGCAATCTTTTGGTTAGATTAATCCATATTTGACTCGCATAGGTTCTTTGGTCTCTAAGAATTACTAATTTAGAGTCTAACTATTGATTTAATGATCCAGTGAGGGATTGAAAAATTGTGAACTCAATCTATAAATGTAGATTAATCTTAGTGGCTGGATTCATGCTAAAATGTGGGTTTTGTGATGGTGTGATGGTTTATCTTCAAAATCAACGGTTAGAGAGCTCGATCTATATAGATGTGGATCATTCCTAACGGTTAGATTTTGACTAGAGTATAGGCAAATGGTTTGATTAAACTATGAATTCATGGTAACACTCGAGTAGTAAGAGTACGGGTTGTTACATAGAAGGCCCTCCATCGTGGCATGAGCTGACCTGAGAGACCCATGGCCCTCGTCACCTCGGCCACCAATTGGGCCTCCACTTGAGGCGTAGGAATCTCGACCTCAATCTCTGTGACCCTCTGGGCCCCAGTAGCCCGTATCTTGTCAACAGAAGCTGACCCCGCAACCACCTCGGCCACCTTAGAGACAGTGGTGGTAGGAGTCATGGTCGGCATGACATCTATGACTTCCTGGCCTGCGGAAGACGATGGCCAAACCGTCCCCTTCTTCTTCGCGGTTGACTTCTTCTTTTTCTGGGCCACCTCAGCCAGGGAGGGCACTTTATGCTTTGAGCCCCTTAGATCAAGCATATTAAAAAAAAAGAAGTTACCAAACACATAAGCGAAAGAACCTATGGTTAAACCCCTAAAAAGATATACTTGTCAAAAATAAGCCAAGACCTTATTTGAGCAGCAGTTGAGGAGTGATCAAGCGCTTCCAAGACCTCAGCTCGGTGTCCACTAACCTCGCTTCAGCAATCTGAGCTTGTTCTTCTTCACCCACTCTTTTGCAGAACTGCCACGAACAGCCGCAATTAGAAACAAAGAAAGCAAATTAAACTAAAGCATAGAGGCTTGGATATATTGACCTGGTGTGGTGAAGGAGGTTGGAATCCAAGAGTGCAGCCTAGAAATCCCTGATGTCTCCTAGTCACCATACGCCCAGAACCACTTAGTCTTCCAATTCTTATTTGAGGTCGGGATGTCCATGACCATGGCCTTACCGGTCTTCTTCCAGGCAGTAAAATAATACCAACCCCCATAAAGAGGATTGGATTTCACTTGATACAAGTGAAGGAACTCATTCACCGTTAACTTGGCATGATCAAGCTCGAACTAGAGAATGAATGTCCCCACCAGCACTCTCCAAACATTAAGGATTAGTTGCCCTGGGGCTAGCCCCAAGTATGTGAGGACTCTCTTCACTATCCTCTACAAAGGAAGCCTCAACCCACACTGGAGGGTGACCTGGAAGATGGCTACCTTGCCCTCCTAAGGTTCATTGGGGAGCTCACCCGGTGTAGGAGCTCCGAGCACCACGAAATCAGGAATATGGTACCCTAACTTGATCTGCACCAGGTTGGCCTCCCATAGCAAGGATTCCACCAGCCCTTTCTCCTCTTCCTTTGATAAGGACCCACTGGCTTCTTCAATTATTGGGGCAGCCCCCTCTATGTCCTCCAGTTGTTCAGCCGAGGATTGCTCTAAATTCGTGACTCATGGGATGCCTGGACATCCCTGCCGCTCATCATCATCAAGGGTGATAGTGGGTTTAACATGGGGTAAAGATCATCTGCCCCACCATCACCACAAGATGTCCCCTCTTGCTAGCTTGGCATTTCTGGTATGATTTCAAGAGTGGAAGATTGCCATAAATCCAAAGAAAAGAAGAAAAAAATGAAGGGAGGGGGATAAAAAAGCAGAGGCGAGGCTCACTAAGGAAGAAGACTCACATGAGTTGACGTCGGAAAACTACTTGAAGCCTTGCCTGGGATTGTCTAACGCTAAAGGAGAGCAAGTGTAGTAAAAGCAAAGAGGGCTAACAACCCTGCCCAATGTTAGGGTGTCCCCTCTTATAGGAAAACCATTTGTATGCCATTTAATATGTGCATTCAATGAGGTAGCCAGAGCAGCTCCTCGACGGTCACGTTCAGACACATGGAGCTCTACCACTCGTTGCATGGCTTCCCGACCAAGAGCAAGCCACACATCATTGTCCCATTTGCCGAATGCCGAAAAGGTGACCTGACAATGCGCATGACCTCGAGCCACGAACACGCCATCTCGAGTGCCATGTATTGTGATTGTAGATACACTTTGGTTCTTGTGCCGGCCGCCTAACTTGACATTAATGATGAACTGACTCGACACGTTAGAAGACAATGATTTGACCTGACCAAGACCAACCTACTTCTCATGCCTGCTTCACAAGCTCAGAAGTAGGGGGCTTACTATTATGGGAAAAATGGATCGACCAACAAGATAAGGTCAGGTCAGAACTTCATGCACTTATCCAGGTCAACAAATAAACCGATACAACTAAAAGAGCCAACCTCTGACCTGAGATTGAGCAGGAGATGAGATCAAGCTCAGCATATCTTCATTGAGACAGACATACGCATCACTCACTAAAGGAATCAGATCGACATGATTTTAGGTCGCCACAACCCACCTTTTGATTTTGGATTGATCACGATTGCATCTTTCCGAGATCCTGGCCGAAGATCTAGGAAGTCTACCACAACACGGATCTGCCTGAGATCTCAGCCGAGAATCTAAGGAGACCCTCATGACTTATAGTAGGACCCGAATCCTATTACGAGGTACCCCTACTAAATAAATAGATTCCTTCTACGCCATCGCCTCTCCTCATCTTTAAATAGGAGGCCCCTAAAGGTGAAAGGTACGCACAATCCTTAGGCGAAAACCCTTGATTCTATCAGACCCAGATTCTCTACCTAACTTAGGCATTAGAGGGTCCCTTGTGCAAGCCAAGGTTTCCTTTGTTCGACCTTTGTGCAGGTACGTGAAGCTCCATGGGAGGCTAACCAGATTTCTACATCAACAATGATTATTATAAATTGCAATTATTTACCCATTCTTTAACCGTAATGGCTTTCACTTGGTACTTTAATTTGTTGTCGAAATCCCTCCAAACGTGGTAAGATTTGGAAGAGAAATTCCATGCGTATTTCTTTTATAAGGATAGAGAAATTTATATGGCCAATCTTACATATTTTCGACAGTTGTCAAGTAAATCATGAGAAAATTATATTGCTTGGTTTAAAAGAGTGAAAAGTCGATGCAAAGTAGTCACGACCAAGGCTGGATTTATATAAATTATGAGACCCGTATCCTAGCCCATACCGTTCCTTAGGCTTCCACGGTCCTCCCGGTCGAATTTCGGTGACCCGCGATCTGTTATCGGTGTTTGTGCACGATCCTAAGTTGTGTCCCGTATATCAGAGTCGGCTCGACTCGAAACTTGTACCCTTGTGGCCACACAGTCGCCGCAGTTTCGATGCCGCGTCTCGCGCACCAATTCCTATTGTTGAGGCTGATTATCGAGGCTGATTTCGATTGTCGAGGCTGATTCTGATTCTAATTATCGAGGTCAATTATTGAGGCTGATTTTGATTTTGATTATTGAGGCCGATTTTGATCATCGAGGCCAATTCTGATTGTCGAGGCTGATTGTTGAGACTGATTCTGATTCCGATTGTCGAGGCCAATTATTGAGGCTGATTCCGATTTCGATTGTCGAGGCCGATTCTGATTCTGATTGTCGATGCCGATTTTGATTGTCAAGGCCAATTCTGATTGTTAAGGTTGATTGTTGAGGCTAATTCCGATTATCGAGGCTGATTGTTGAGGCCGATTCCTATTCCGATTGTTGAGGCCGGATATCGAGGCCGATTGTCGAGGCCCAATGTGATGTATATGCGGCTCGTATTTGAGGCCCATTGTGATGTGCATTCGGCCCATGTTTGAGGCCCAATGTGAAGTATATGTGGCCCATATTTGAGGCCTGTTGTGATGTGTATTCAACTTGTGTTTAAGGCCCAATGTGATGTATATGAGGCCTATGTGATGAGGCCCATTATGGTGCATTTAAGGGCCAGACGATGAAGCCCATCATGATATATATTAGGCCTATATGAGAGGCCTATCTTGATGTGTATTAAGCTCTCGAGTGAGGCCCATGGTGTTGTATAATAGACCCTTGTGTGAGGCCATGAGTCCACTATATGTTAGGCTCTATGTGGGCCATTCCTTAGGGGCAATGTTGGTTAAATGTCCACATTGTCGAGGCCGATTGTAGATGCCGGTATTGATATCGATTATGAGTATGTGACAGCATAGTATCATGATACATGAAAATACGCATCATCTGCATGTTTATTATGAAATATGATTGACCATTGCATATGCCATAGTACAGATGGTTTATGGGACTCCTTGATAGGTGGAGTTATCCCACATGAGCGCACAGTATGCACAGAATTTATGCATGATTGAACTACATGACTCATGCATCTTGCATTGTGTGATTGTGATTACTATATGCCCTAGTGACATCAGGGCTGTGACCTCCACAAGCATGTCGTGGATGACCAAATGGGACACAAAAAATGTTCGAGTTCGAGCATCTGGGCACTTTGGATGATCGTGGTTGAAAGTCCCTAAACCTCCGTGGCTAGGAGACACCCCAATGTCTAAACTGAGTCGATATATGAGCACCTGAGTGCCAAATACTAGTAGACTGCGTCTCCCACTGTGTTGTGGTCGGTTGGAAGGGGGTGCGGTCTTATCCGCCCGAGTGAGGGGGCTGTAAGCTAGGCTGAGTTTGACCAGCTCCCAAATGGGTCCACTATCGATGAGTCGGGTAGGCATTGGTATACTACTGGTAGGCAAGTAGTGAGGTCTTTTCAATTCGTTAGACTACGCGGCTGGCTGGGGCGGTAGCCATCTTGGAGTGTACTAGACCCCGGTGATGATCTCAGATATGTACAATACTAATTTATGGACTGATTGAGCAGGAGTTGTATACTCAGCATTATACTCATTCATACACTATCCACTCGGTCTGATGGTACGCAACTAATTATTATATGTACTTTTATAATGGCCAGGATTTTAGTTGGGGCGCATGACTGACCTGAGATCAAGAACTTACCACATTGAGTCTATCTATCCAAATTTAGTTATGGGACTGGTTTGGATAGAAGTCCTTTGTGATAGGCCCCATAGCTTGCGATACCATGTACTATCATCCCGACTTCCACTGCAGCTTGGTCATTTCATTCGCACCACATATTGCATATCGCGTTACATCCTCAGCATATGGCATTTTGGGTTGCTATGTTTCTGCATTTATATGACCTAGATGAGGTTGATGATATTCGTAGCTCTTTCGAATTGCATATTATATTGCATCCTCGATATCTAATATCTGGTTCATTATGTTTTCGCATTACATAACCGATTTACATTACTTTCTCAGTATATGACATTGGCTTGCTATATCTTTTCATCGCATATCTTGGATGAGGTTGATGATATTTTTATGGACTTGTCAGTATTTCCACTCACTCTGATATTGTATGATTTATGATCTTGCCAGTATTTTCGATATTGTATGATTATGGCATTGTATTGGATACTTAACACTTACATTGCGCACACACTTTCACCACCCACTAAGCTTTCTATAAGCTTATGCACGATAGATGTGTGCAGGTGGCGTTAAGTCGTAACAGTGTTGAGCTTGGAGCATGCAGCGGACTTCTAGAGCTTTGATTTTCGATATATGTTTTCCCTTTCAGCATTGTATTCAAATATTTATATTAGTGGATATGTGATGATGATGTTGCCTTTGTGATTTAGGTAAACTTGCGGTTATGCTTCTTATGAGATAAATGTACGTTGAAAATCCTCTTTGTAGGATCCCAAGATCAGAATCTGGCGTATGGGAGCTGGAAGCCGAGAATGGGGTACTAAGGAGGCTGTCGGCACCAGATTCGTTGATCAGGAATTTTATGAGCCTAGTTTCTGAGTTTGGGGCATGACATAAATCGCCCAGGACAGTATGGAATACAAACTCCGTAAAAAGTTCATCGGAACAGAGTTTACAGATCTATATGATTTAACTAGAAATGTATCTCGATATGAAGCTCTCCTTCAAAAGCGAATAAGGTAAAAGAATTCTCCATCTAGAACATACAATTATGATCCTAACTACGAGGTGACAATGACCAAAGTAGTAGTTAAGTACCCATTTGTTTGTTCGGCGTTGGTTAAAGCAGTACCTGTGTTAGCCACATAGAAAACTTAAAGAGTATATACATTAGATATTACCTAGGCTAATGAGATATTTGATATAATGTTGGTTGGGAAATTTATTAAAATTTCCATCAACCATAAAATACCTACGGTCGAAGAATTGAAAAAGATAGAGTATTGCACATGGCATGGAATTCGTTCTTATTCCGCTATCAAATGTGTCATTTTTCAGAAATGTTATCCAAGACAACATTGACCGAGGATTATTGAAAATCCCTAAGAAGAAAAAAAAAAGCAATGCAAATCGACACCGATCCATTTTCACTCAACCCGGATATCAACATGGCCCCAATCAATCCTTAAAAGTTGGTTTGACAAAGACAAAAATTTGACATCGGGCTCGTGATGACCAAGTTAAGGTGCCACAATCAAATAAATGATCTAGAATGCCTGCACAGATGAATATGAGAGTAATAGTACAACCAAAACCAGCATCATCCACTGACTGTTCGACGCATTTGTGCCAGCAATGCACAAGGCCAATTTGGCCGATTAGGCAGTATCCTCGACCAAATAACCAAATGAAACCATGGTTCATGCAGAGGATGGAAAATGACTCTTATCACAAATAGAATGACCGTTTTCGACCAACTCCAATGCTACAACTGGATGGTCAAACCTCTTCCTACCTAGGAAGGAGTCTGGAGGAGGGTTAGTCACCCTAAGTTCCTAATTGTTCATGAAGGGATGATCTGCACTTAAAAGCGGTGTTGGTAAAGGTAATTAGCTGCTAAGTGGAGACAACTGGCCGCTACAGATAATCGAACTTGAGAAATGGTTATACGACCACGACCAATGTTGAGACTTAAATATTGCATATTGTATGCTCTTTTATGCATGATTTCCTTTTGCATTCAAGTGTTAAATTGATTTAATTAGATATGTTCTCAACATGTAGGATGATTTTAAAGTCTGAAGTAAATCTGTGCTTAAAATGAGGAATTAAAGTTCAAAAGAATACACTTGAAGAATTGAAAATTTTGGAGATAAAAGATGATGATTTGAAGACTCAAAGATTCAAGAAAAAAAGTAATGCAGTGATGAATTAAAGATTGAAGGCATTAAAGAAGAATTGAAGAAAATTAACACTTATCAATTTTATCGATAGGTCTTCAATATCGTCAATAGGCCATCGATATGATTTAATGTGATCGAGCTTCATATCAAGGAAATTTAGAATTTCTGGACTACTTATTGGATTGTTTTTTCAATTCCATTGATGACCCTTCGATCCCATCTATAAACTCATAAATTTTGAAAGCTCTTAGTTGGACAGCTTTTGAACATTCTTTGATTCCACTGAGCGTAGCTTTAATCACATCGATAGGCTTCTATGGGGTTCGATCCTATTGAAGGTATGTGAAAGTGCGTAAGTTCATGAATTTTCTGAGGCAGTGTAAAATTGGGTCTTTTAATTCTATAAATAGAGGCCTCTAGGATGTTTCTAATCAATCAATCTAGGTTTTTTTGTGATAAAAAGTGAAGGCGAAGCTCTTCCTGCATCATTCTTCTTCAATCAGTCCTTTCTAGTTTTTAGTTGAGATGTTAACCTTGCTAGGTTAATCTCTTAGCTAAGGCTACGGGATGAACCTCTTGATGAATTTTGTTATTTAATTCATTTTTAATTCAAGTTATTAGTTTTTAAATGTTGAAATGTGATTGTTTTAATTGAATTTGTAATGGAGAAGGAATTGATTTGTAAAATTGATTGATCTATTGCTAACTCTGGGTACAAGAGATGCTTTTGATTCCCTGCGATCAATTGCCTAAATCTTCAAGAGAGATCGATCTATCTTGATTCATATATTTTGTTAGATGTTTGTTATTGAATTTATAGCTTTATCTTCATATTAGAATAGATTGAAATCCAGTTATATTTGAGTTATTAAGTTGAAGAAGACGAATTGAGTTTCAAAATTTGTTACGTGAGGATTCGTGGATCCTTTTTGTTTTTAAATATTGTTTAAATCCTCTTTTTCTTCCAATGAATTAAAAGCCTAAACCACTCGACTAGTTCTTATCGTGTTCGTAACTCAAATCCCTATGGAACAATCTCGGTCTCATCGAGTTATTAATATAGTGCAGTCCTACACTTGAGATTGTCACAACAGACGATGCTAATGTTTCCATAGCCATGAGAAGAACAAATAACTGTGAACATGGTGGATTTGACTGTAGAACCTGTTCCACATGAGTTAGCTTTCAAAGACTAACAACTTGATAAAGAAGGTGACGACTTTGAAGGATCAACTGAATACCTTAGCAATAAATGCTTTTCGGGCGATGATCTATTGATTCAGAAACTCTTGTAAAAGTAAAATTGTTGGAAGAAACTTCACCAAATCCTAATGAAAAGAGAAAAATTCTTACAATGAAAGATATGTGATATAGTTTAGGTTGCTTCTACCAGTTGTAATGGACTGTGATATGGTATTCACCCTACCATTGAGTTTTTAGCTTAAACCATTATTAGACAATCCCATGTGTAGGACTGTGCTGTAGTAATAAACTCGGCAAGACCTAAGTCGAACCATAGGGAATGAGAAACATAATTAAAACTAGTCTAAAGCTAACGGTTTGTTTGAGTTTTTAATCCCGTGAATAGGTTAAGGGTAAAAATAAAGCACTAAGGATCTAGAGATCAACTTTTAGTGATTACAATGCATAATTCATCTTCTATAACTCAACTAGAATTGAATTCCAATTCGTTCTAATTGGGAAGATCAAATAGTTAAACAATCTCAAAATCTAACAAGGTATGATTTCAATTGAACGATTCTCTCATGAAGCACCCAGACATCAATCGCAGGGAATTCAAAGCATCTATTGTGCTCAGAGTCTACAATCGATCAATGAATTTTATAGATTGATTCATTCTCTAAACAAGCCAAACAGATGCACTTCTAAGCATCCAATGCAACCAGAGTCAACAATGAATCAAAGACGAGATAACAAAAAAGCTTTAAAGTAAAATCCAAATATATTTCAATTAACCATCATCATGAAATCTCTAAAGTATGAATTGATAGACTAAAATATTGTAATAAACTAGAAAGCTTCACCCATTAGCCTTAGCTAAGAGATTAGTTAGTCATAGTTAACTCTAAAATAAAAGAAAAAAATGATCTAATAGAACCCGTGAAAAAATCAAAGTGGAAGAACCTTGTTGGTGCTCCACCTAAGCCTTCTCTCTCTCCCCAAACCCTATAAGATGATTTGGGACATCCTAGGGACCCCAATTTATAGTTTTGGAAATCTAACTTTCGCACTTCTCTAAAAAAATCACAAACTGACTATGATTTACGCACTTGCCCATTTGTTGATGGGACCTTCGATCCAATTGATAGGTCGTCAATGGGTGTGATTGAATTAAAGCCATCTTTGATTGGATTGATTTGGAAACAAAGTTTTTCCAGCAACTAAACTTGAAAATTCATGAATTTCTTGATTGGATTGAAGCAATCTTTAATTGGATTAAAACTATCTTCAATTAGATTGAAAGGTCATTTTTTTAAATTTATAGACTTTGTCTTTTTGACCCTGGATTTTAAGAATTTATTTTCTTATATGTGAATTTTCAGGATTTCTTTTCTTTATTCCTTCATTTGATCTTTCATTCTCCATTTTTTTTACACTTAGTTTTCTTGATCCTTTTACACTTCAAATCTTTGTTCATACCCTTAGAATCTTTAATTCTTCATCATGTCCTCTTTTAAGCTTTAATTTATCATTTTAAGCACATTTTCATTCTTGAGTTCCAAATTACCTCACGTGCACAAAACATCCATTAGTATATCAATTTAGTACATAAATTGATAAGAAACAAGTGCAATTGAGAGGATAAATATATAATATTTGAGTCTCAACACATCCCCCAACTAGCATTTTGCTAGCTTGAGCAAAACATACGAAAAATATTTCAAAACCCAAATCAAATTTCTTTCAGAAAAGTTTATTCTGTAAATCTTAAAATCTTCAAGGCAATCTGAACAATAGAATTCTAAAGCACACTAGTTTGAAAATGAAATCAACTTAGATTCTAGTGTACTTACCAAACAACCCAATTGAGTTCAACTCATTAATCACTTAGTAGAAAAATCCCAAACATTGAGTTCCATGGTGCACAATGATATCCAAAGTTAACACAACTAGAGATTCAACTTTCTACATTCATGCTAATGTCAATAATCAAAGGAATGATCAGATTAATCAAAGCCTAAACCAAAACTTGCCTTACTATTTAATAATTTTCACTTTTTAATTTTTTCCATCGACAACTTTCATGCTATTTCTTTTCTCACTTTTTTTTAAAAAAAAATTTATTCAATAGGTAGCCCTTTTCCATGTTCACTTTTTTTAACTAGGTCTTTCAAAACTTTTTTTTTTCACTTGAACATGATGGACAAGTTTCCTAGGCTTGACACTCTTAATAATCATCAAGTTAACACTATAGTATCAAGTTTCATCTCTAAAAATGTGAATTAGATGTGAATAGTGAAAATACATGACTCAATTAATGTTTAAAACTTTCCAATTGAAAATTAAGAAAAGAACTCAACTTTGAAATCTACTAAATAACTAGATCTCAACTTTAAAAATTCTTAAAACCAAGTGTCTTTTCATTCCAATATTTAGATTTCATTCAAATCATTTAAATTCACTGAATTTAACTTTCAAAAAAAATTATAGCCCCAAAACAACAACTTTTAAGCATAATTAAAGAATTTTATAAAGAAAACCCCACCCCAACCTAAATATGCAATATTTGGCACTCAACACACCCCAACCAGCATTTTTCTAGTCCTGAGCAAAACATGCGTGAAACAATCTTCAAATTCTCAAATTTCAAATATTTTTCAGAAAACAACCTTCTATGCAATCAAGTATGAAGGAGTACGAATCAAAGATGAAGAGTGATAATTTAAGAATCTAAAGTCGAATCTCATAAGTAAACAATTAAATTTAGTCTTCCTATATCAATTTGTTCGTTGTTGTTTTGATTTCCTTTCTCCAGCATGGGTGACAGGTGTGTGAGAGTGTTAGAATTGGGTTTGCAGTTCCAATTCAAACCGTATAACAATGACCCCAAGCACTAAAGTAGGCAGACACTAAGTATGATCGAGATATGAGGAGATTGGTCACCTATTCGGCCACCCGCTCAAAATGTAAATGGATTAGGCGATAGTCAAAGGGTGAGGTTCATCCTTTGATGATGGGTTTCTCCTTGCCTTTCATACGGAAGGACTTTCTTAATGCATAAAGAGTGGATTGTAAAGTGATGAATGGAAATCGACCACTAACTTTGATTATAGCCATCAATTACTGTATTTATGCTATGTATTACACTAAAGAAAGCAAGAAAATATGATAAGTAAATGATTACTCTAAAAGAAAGGAATTACTTGATAAAAGTTGCGATTACACTATGGAATGTAAATTTGACAGGATAATTGAAGATAATTGCTTTGTTGATTTGTCTGGGTTTGTATTAGACCATTTTTCTTACTAAAATCTTATTCTATTTATAGTTATTATCATTTTGGATTCCTCTCATGATCTAATGGTTTCTATAACTGCTTCTGCCCTCATTCTGCTTCCAGATCTTTCCCATGATCTCGCATTTCCTAAATTTTTAACCTCTGTTTAACATTCGTAATGACTCAACCACTGGTTAATTAACTGTTTATTTAGTCACTTGAACTCAATTGCGCCTCAATAATTGCTTACCATGTGCATGACACGTGATAACATTCTTCTGAATTTCAATTGCCCACTCTTACAATAATCTTTTGACCATTAACCTCATATACTTGTAATCCACACGAACCTGAAACCAAATTCGGTCGAATATGGTATAAACATTGCCCCCTTCATCGCTGTCTTTTTGAAGAAAAGGGCTGTAACGTATGACTATTGAGATTGAATATCCATACATGTCGCCATTATCAATTATATCGATGTCAAATGGTGGATATAACCTGAACAGACATGTGTCTTCAAAAAGAGTCGTTCTGCAGCGAAGAGGCGTGCTCCTTAATTAATGATGCCTCTAAACTCCTTATATATATGAAACTTTGTTTTTGTATTTTATACAATTCCTCATCTCTTTCTTCCTTTACTCTATTTCTTGATCTTCGGTCATGCTTTCTTCTTCATCTGAACCCACTTTCGATAAAAAAAAGACATCATGTCCATAATGGATCTCTTTTTAGACCTGAAAAGGGCAAGCTCCCAATCCTAGAGGTGGGGGGGTGAATAGGACTATGCCAAATAAAAAATAAATGCAAAAAATAAATACAGATAACTGAAACAAATAGCCACCTCAAATGCAATAGTATTGAGAGGTTGATACAAACGTTGTTCAAAGGACAATCTTACACCAAAAACCAAGGTTTATGGTAGGACAACTTGATTTCTTGAACGCAGTAAGGATAAAAAACTCAAACCAATGCAAGGAGCAATAGAAATAAATCTAGCTATTACAACATTCACCACAAATACATAAAATAAATACAAGCATTCACCACATACATCATCACCATCCAAACTCTAAGAATTATAGTGGTTCAGTGTGTACACCAACTGTTCTAAAACAGCCACACCTACTCCGCTCCCAATAATCAAAACCCATGTCATATTGGCTTTCACTATGAAAGAAGGTTTTCCAAGGTTCACCTTAAAACCTTTGCAATTGCATTTTCAATGGGCTATCACAATTAAACACCCCACACTGAGATTTTTTGGCTATCTCAGTCAAAACCACAATAGAGATTTTCTGGCAATCTCAAAAACCAAAAGCTGTAATTGAAAATACTTATCTGTAGATTCTCTTTGAAAGTAGCCTGGAAGAACCGCTTCTTGATGATGAAGATGTCCAATGTTCAATCATTCAAATGGAAGGGTTTTAAGTTAAAATGATTTTTAAATTAAATCAACCTTGGGCTACTTTGATTTAATTTCTTGGATCTCAAAAAGGGTAGAACAGAATTCCCTTTTATCAAATCAGAATGAATTAGCAAGAGATCAAGAAATTAGAAATCAAAAAGCTATAAAAAGAATCTTAAATTACCGTATAATAGCTTAACAATCACGAGGACTTATCTCTTAGAGTGGTGGCTTGAATTGGCTTAGAATGAATGAAAATAGCTGAAAAAAGTCATCTATTTATAATCTAAAAAACAGTTCCCTCGACTGGTCTAAGGTCAGCCTTGACTAGTCTGGGAACAACCAAATTTCAAAAATTATGGCGCGATCGGATAAAATTGACCCTCAACTGGTCAAGTGGCCTGCTTGACTGGTTGAGTGGGGCTCAAAATAGTTGCTGGAGTTCGAGTCGAGCCAGTCTCCATGACCGGTCGAGCAGGGTGCTTGACTAGTCGAGGACCTACCGAAAAAATCTGAAAATATGAATTTAAACCTGGATTAGTCGAGCCAGTGCCTGGACTACTCGAACATTGACTAAGACTAGTCGAAACAAAGCCTACAGAAAACACAATGACCCATTTTAAATATACAATATGAATGACCTAATCCTAAGGTCTTTCTAGGGTCATTTATATCTTAAATGTTGAACATTGAACTTGTCGCTTTGGTAGATCCGGTTGATCTTCTTCTTGAAGTACTTGAAGCTTGATCTTGTGTACCTGAAACTTGAACATTTTCTTAACCATGAAGTGTACTTGAACTTGAAATAGCATTTGAACTTGGTCTTGAACTTGATCATGTACTTGAGCTTGAGCTTGATCATGTACTTGAGATTAGTCTTTGAACTTGAATATGAACTTTAACTTGACCTTTGAGCTTGATGAAGCACTTGAAGTTGATGTAGGACTTGAAGGTGAACTTTCCATCACTTAAAGAAGTCCATCATACTTAAGTGGTTTGTCACTATTAAATTTGACAATACAGGGTGCTAGACATACAATATAGTACTTACAATCTCCTCCTTTGTCAAATTTGTGACAAAAAAACTTAGAAGATTGCATAACACCACTTTATAACATGATACTCTTACAACAAAAATACTCCCCGTCAATCTACTCTTCCTACTCCCCCTCAATCCGAGCTTGGTGATTTGTAGAGTACCTGTATTAACAAATACAAACATATTTTCAAAAAAAAAAATGCTTCTCTAGACACCATACACAACCACAAAGCTACAAAAATCTCCCCCTTTTTGTCACAACTTGACAAAGGAAGATAAGTAATTGAACGCAAATATAATAGTGATTATGATAAATAACAGAGAGTAGTAGATAAAGAGGTAAAGTTAAGAGCATGATTCAGCAAAGTATCAACATCAGTAAGTTATACATAACAAGTCTAAAAAGCTAAGGTTAAAGGGAAACATTGAAACATGTCTAAAGATATCATAAAATCTAATCTGATCCAGATGACGAAGGAGGTGGAATGGATGGATCAATCTGATGCAATCCCTTAGTTATGCGTCAAAAATACTTACGTATATATTTCATTTGGTTATCCTGGGATATTTTCAATGCATACACCTACTCCTCCAAAGAGCGAAGATGCTCATCATACTCAGGTGGCTGATAATCAGGATCAACCTCAAAATCATCTGATTCTAACTCAACAAAAATATCTTTGTAACGCCCTAAATTTCGAGGGTCGAACAAAGCTCTACTCTCGAGATTCAGAACATCACTTATGCATTACGGATGATGATATTCAGATTTTTTTCATATTAATGAGTTAAGCATGCATGAGATCATACTAAACAACACATCATACTCCGGATTTAATTAAGTTAAGCAAGTGCGGAATTCTAAACATATCTGTGTAAGTATACAGATGTTTCATAAGGTTTCTTCCAGAGTATGAGTACATAACCAGGTTCAATATATACATGTATTTTTTCAAAATGAACAAAATATGGATATGTAAAAGCGTCTAACAAAGGCCAGATGCCCTAGTGATCCCTGCATAATGGCATGTAGCCTAGATCAGCCCTTCCGAGAGTTGGAAGTAGGAGAATTCCTCCTCCTCATCCAAGAAGTCCTGCTATATTGCATAGACGTCATATGTACCTGCATCTAAATCAGCAACTGCTTGGTGTTTTAAAACACCATCCTAGAGTGAGAGTGAGTGATCAACTTAGTGGTTCTATAAGGTAAAAGTTACACATGTTATCAAGTCAATCAAAGCAGTAATGATAAGGCAATTATAACAATCACTTCCTAACTACTCTTTTTAATGCAAAAATGGAGTGCAAGTAATGAGCCTGCCCTCACCCATCAATGCTCCCTCACACGCGACTCTGACGGCCTATTTCGCATATGACAACACTTCCTCAAACGGTGCAACTCCAACGCCTTTTTGGCACATCCTAACTAATGCAGTGCGATGCATGGTCGTGTTATCCAAGTAATTAATTAGGCTCATTCATATAGTAAGTTTGGGAAGCTAGGGTACCTCCCTTTATATCATTGACCCAAATCGAACATTTGGCATTGGACAACCGCAGTGGTCCTACTTCTATGTTCTGGATCCATCTAGGTTCATCATTCCTAGTTAAACACATACGATAGACAAGTTGTAGGTTCGTCACTCCTATTCAAACACATACGATAGGCAAGTTGCAAGAAGTTGTGCTCGCGGTCACTATGGGGATGCTCGTCACCCCAGCATATGTTGATAGCACGAACACGGTGTCCCATACCACCATGCCTGGCTCACGAGTCTTAGTTGCTCACTGGTCACTACGGGGAGGCTCGTCACCCCATCATAAGCCGACGGCTTAGACACGGTATCCCATACCACCATGCCTGGCTCATGAGTCTCAGTGGATCGTGGTACCATGGTTAAACTGGATCTTTACATTGGTGAGGGGTACCTTAGATTCAAGCATTGCATCCACACATGGTAAACACACAATAGCTTAATTGGTTCATTAGGCAAGCTCAATTGGTATGGGTACACACTTACTTAATCGACATGGAGCGCGTAAGTGCCCCTCGTGGCCTAGCCACTGTCGACAATCGTTGTGCGACTCGGATTCATCGAGTTTACCCAAGGTGGTGAGACTCATTCGGCCACTCGAACAAGGACTTTTACCGATTGCCTAGGCTACGTTTGTAGCCTCAATCCTACTAAAATACGGTAAACAACCACGTGTAATAATTATCCCAGCATTCAACAAACAATCCATGTGGATTTCTCATGTGGGCATTTCATCAAACACATAGACCATGCTAATAAAACATGCATTTATCAAATGATTTCATAGAGGAAAGTATACATATGCATAACACAATCAAAATCCTATCTTAATACTCGTAGTAAATACAAATCATCAACAATTTTCTCATTTAGACAATTTATCAAACACATAGACTACGTTAGTTACAATATATGTTTTATCAATTCTTTATACAGAGAGATTTACATGCATATGACAATGATGAATCCTAAATGAGAAATTATGGCAAGAACTAATCACTTTCTATTACTCATTTAAACATTTCAACAAACACATAGGGTGCATCATTTATTTATCTCAGCTCATAGGTGTATCTCATACAGAAATCAACACATTCAAGACAATACGGTAGCAATCAAGACAGACATAAATCATTAGCTATCATGAAAGCATTGATGAACCGCAACCTAAGTGTTTATAGTCCACACCTTTCGTTAGTATGCTCGACTCGGACTTGGTCCAAATTCTACATTTCTAAAAATGAAATGTCGGGCACCTAAACGATGAAATAGGTTAGCTAGGTTAACGAAAGCTATCTGGGAGTTCTACATCGATATTAGGGTTAGTATTTCTTACCTAAAATCGTAGCCGAAAGAGGTTTGGTAGCGCAATGGGGTGGTGTTTTGACGTGTGGGTGCATGGGAGAAGTTTTCCCACAGTTTAAGCGATCTCCTACACTTCCTCTTGTCTATTTTCTCTTCTCTCCTCTCTCTCTCTCTATCTAGGGTTTGAAATTCGTATTTGTGAGAGAGAGGGTGTGTGGGAAGCTATTTATAGCCCCAAATGGGGTGCAAATGACCCCAAGCCTTCTTATACTATGTTCATAGCCTATGGGCAGCCGTTTCTGATGAACAGGGCTCATAGGGAGGCCTACGACTCATCTACATCATAGGGTACGCTCCTTGACAATGGATCCATGCCAGGACATGATTTCGATGCGACTGGATAAGCCGATCGACTGTGAAGAGCCCGTGTCAAATCAACGGTCATACATGTCTAATCGGGGCCACGATTATATGGATGTGTACAGGGAATTTTCCTTTCTCCATGTCTAAAGTTTGGTCACAAACCAAAGGTCAGAAACCCTCAACTTTGTGTAAGAGCGAACGACCCAATTCACCTAAGTTTCAGCTCATTTTCTAAGGATATTCACGCTTCCCATGCACTTCACTCGTGGCTCAAGTTAGGCATTTCTAGACACTATCTGAGCTTGATTCTTGCGATGATTGTCGAGCCCAGTAGGACGGACATCGTCCTATAGTTTTACAGTCATCGGAACCTCACGCACGGTCTAGGTCTGTTATCGACTTTCAAAGTACTCTTGAGAGCAACAGGCCTTTGGGATTTCTCCTAGGTCTTAAGATGACGTTGAGCCAATGGTACTAATGGTTTTAGGCCTTCCTATTTGTGAAAATGGTGGCCCAAGCTTAATCCACTGATTATTTAGTACTTAACTAAATCCCATCTAAATTATACGACAGGATGCGGTCCTTGGGTTGTTCTGCCTGAGGTTGTACTCGGGTCTTTGTACGGATTTTTCTGGGATGTTACAATCTACCCCCCTTAAAGAAAAATTTCATCTCTGAAATTTGTACCTTTTCGTACTCCTCGAGGATCTGTGGGTAGTTCTTACGGACTTCAGCTTCCGTTTCCCAAGTAGCCTCCTCCTCGGTGTGGTGTGTCCATAACACTTTCATAAGTGGGATGAACTTGTTGCACAATACTTGCTCTTTCCTATCTAGAACACGTATTAGCCATAATACATACGTAGCGTCTTCCCTTAGCTATACTTGCTCCCACTTGATAATATAAGTAGGGTCGAGAACATACTTCTTCAGCATTGATACATGAAATATGTTGTGCACGCCTGTGAGTGGTGTGGGCAAGGCGAGACGGTATGCCACCACACCCACTCGGTCTAAAATCTGGAACGGAACAATGAATCTCGGTGTGAGTTTTCCCTTCCTGCCAAAATGAAGTACTCCTTTCATTAGGAAAACTTTAAGGAATACATGGTCCCTAACTTCGAATTTCAACTGTCTCTGTCTCATATCAGCGTCGCTCTTCTACCTACTCTGGGCCCTAAGGAGTCGACGCTGATAATATCGATCTTCTCTAAGGTCGCCTGAACTAGGTCTGGGCTAACCAAGCTCTTCTCGCTAACTTTTGCCCAATAAGGTGGAGCCGTACATGGGCGTCCAAGGCTTCGTAAGGAGCCATGCCAATGCTTTTTGAAAGTTGTTGTTATAGGCAAATTCGGCATAAGGGAGGCAGTCATCCTGGCTGTCCTTAAAGTCAAGTATGCATGCTCATAACATGTCCTTGAGTATCTGATTTACCCGCTCCGTCTACCCATCGGTCTGAGGGTGGAATGCAGTATTGAATTTTAGCTTCGCCCTCATCACCTCTTGGATTCGAGTCAAGAAAATAGACGTGAATCGTGTGTCTCGGTCCGATGCAATCTCTAGAGGAACCCCATGTAGTCGTATTATTTCCTTAATGTATAGATTGGCCAGGTCATCTGTCGAATTAAAAACTCAAATCGAGAGGAAATGGGCTGACTTTGTCAATCGTTCCACAATCACCCAAATGGAGTCATTCCCCTTTCTCATCTTTGGTAACCCGGAAATGAAATCCATAGATATGAAATCCCACTTCCACTCAGCTATGGGTATGGGCCGAAGTAAACCAAGGTGTCAGCGGTGCTCAGCCTTGACTTGCTGGCACGTGAGGTATTGGGACACAAATTCTGCTATTCGGGCCTTCATGTTGTCCCACCAATACGAACGCTTCACGTCTCGATACATCTTTGTACTACCCAAATGCATCGCCAACTTTGAATTGTGAGTGGCCTTTAGAACTTCTCTCCTCAAGTCGTGAAGGTTCGGGACGCATAGGCAGCCATGATACCGCAAACCTCCATTTTTATTCTTCACTGTCGCTTGCACACTCTCTCATCTTTAACAATAGCTCATCTTCTCTCTGAGCCACAATGATTCAGTCATCAATAAGTGGTTGCATGTGGAAGTGTGCGACGCTCTCGAATGACTCCTCCACTGTAAGCCTCTGTTCGAAATCTTGCACGAACTCCACCATATTCCACTCTCCTACCATTAGTGAGGCTGCAAATTCTATAGCTTTCTTGCGGCTCAATGCATCGGCCACAAGGTTGGCCTTGCTAGGATGGTAGGAGACTTCAAACTTGAAGTCCTTCAAAGTCTCCATCCAACGACATTGTCTCATATTCAAGTCCCTCTGTGTAAAGATGTACTTGAGACTTTTATGGTCGCAAAAGAGCTCGAACTCCTTGCCGTAGAGGTAATATCTCCAAAGCTTTAATGCGAAAATGACTGCCACTAACTCCAGGTCATGAGTGGGGTAATTTTCTTCTTGTTTCCTCAATTGTCATGAGGCACAGGCGATCACCCTATCCTTCTGCATAAGCACACACCCCAAACCGACTCAAGCGGTGTCGGTGTAAATAGTATATTTGACCCCTTGCTCTGACAGCACTAGCATGGGCGCAGACATTAGCTTGTCCTTTAATTCTTGAAAGGCTACCTCTGCTTTTTCATTCCAAGAAAATTTAAGATCTTTTCGAGTAAGTTGAGACAATGGTCGGGCTATCTTGGAGAAATCTTTAATGAATCAGCGATAATAGCCGGTAAGTCTGAGGAAACTCCTCACTTCTGTAACTGAGCTTGGCTGCTCCCAGTCTTGTACCACGGTACCTTAGCAAGGTCCACGATGTTTCCTTATTTGAAAATCACGTGTCCTAAGAACTTGACTTCTTCCTTCTAAAAGTCGCATTTTCGGTACTGTGCAAACAATTGATTTTGCCTAAGAGTATCAAGGACTACTCGTAGGTGTTCTTCGTGATCTTTCCGATTCTTTGATTATATTAAAATGTCATCTATAAATATGATGATGAATCAGTAAAGATATGACCGAAACACCTGGTTCATGAGATCCATGAATACGACCGGTGCATTTGTAAGTCCAAACGGCATCACGAGGAATTTATAGTGCCCGAAGCTGGTTTAGAAAGCTGTTTTCTACACGTCTTCATTCTTGACGTGTAACTGATGATACCCGGACTGTAAGTTTATCTTAGAAAAATACTGAACCCCCTTCAATTGGTCGAACAAGTCATCTATCCTGGGCAGAGGATACTTGTTCTTTACCGTGACGTGATTTAGCTTGCGATAATCTATACACAACCGCAGCGATCCATCCTTCTTTTTCACAAACAACACAGGTGCTCCTTAAAGAGATACGCTCTGCCGTATAAAACCTGAGTCCAATAAATCATTAATCTACTTCCTCAATTCCTCCATTTCACATGGAAGCATGTGGTATGTCGGTAAGGAGATGTGTCACACCTGGCACAAGGTCGATGGTAAAGTCGATCTCACGCTGAGGAGGTAGTCCAGGGATCGTTTTGAACACGTCTATGAAATCTTGGACTACTGGCGTGTTCTCAAGTAACGGACCATCACAATTTTTTAATAGGGAAGTGTAACAATGAATGTGGTAGGGACAACTGACCTAAACTGGGAAGGTGAAGGTCGTGCCCTCGGGCCCATGGGCTGTCACCAATTTGGTTTCACAGTCAATCTCTGCCTTCATTTCGGTGAGCTAATCCATGTCGAGGATGACGTCGTAATAATATATCTTGGTTATAATCAGGTCAATGCACACCACTCTGCTCCCTAAGTCTATTGGGAAACTCTTACAAAGCTTAGTGACGTCTGAGAAGGTCCCTGCTATGGCGATGACTCTCATCCCAATCATAGGGGTAGTGTACAACCCTAATTGCATGATTGTAGAGCATGCTATCATAGAAACAGTGGACCTGGTGTCCATTAACAGGAATACAGGTGTTCCTTGGATGTGGGTAGTGACTTCAAAGGCTAGCGGTACTGCAACCACTGATTCAGTTGCTTCAGCGGTGAGTTCATGTACGTGAGCTTGTTGCGGGTGGTTAGGTGGTGCTGTCATAGGCCATTGAGGCGGCCTATTTCGGGATACAGGCGGTTAGTTGTATGGTTGCGATGGTGCTACAGATTGTAAAAGAGGGGCTAAAATAGTGTTTGGGAGCTGGTGGTTGACCCTTTAGGTCTTGGTCTAAGAGAGTCCTTGTTTTAATTTATGTCCAAGGTAGGGGTTAATAAATATCTTAATATGCCTATGGTCAAAGATCATCCTAAAATGGTTTCTAATAGTATAAAATTTTATATGTATATTACTATTTCGATCTTTTAACTAGTGGGTTATGAGCAGACTACACTTCGATTTCATTAACTTCGAGAGGGAAGGAAGAATCGAGAATTCTAAAATATTTCAGAGGTTTGGAATGTTAGCAACATAAGGCCGTGGAAAAGGAAAAAGGAGGGACATCTCCTTGATGCGGTATGAACCTTGAATTCATAAGAGAATAAAAAAAAACTTATAATATTTTACTGTAGTCTGCCTCTAATATGAGCTTATGGAGTATTAAACTATGAAACTCAATCCTACTCAAGGGTCCCAATTTAATTGCACAAAAATAACTTAAACAAAAATATTTGTATATATATATATGTATAATCAAATTTAACCCCAGGATGATTCCTAGTATGATTATAAATAATTCTTAAATAGACACCAAATACTAAACTTTAATATGAAAAGATATGACTAGTCTATTGGTAATTCGAAGTTGTAGAAATTTTTGGTTGCTATTATTTATAACATATTTGTCACCTTTAGTTACCATATTATTTTTATAAATTTTATAGTAATCCATTATTAAGCTACTTTTATTTCACAAAATTTCATTTCATTCAAAGTTCCATAAAAATTATAAAAATTCGGGTATTACTAGTTGTCCAAGACCAACGATTTTCTATATGATTCCATAATGTCTTTATTCCTTGTAACATTTTCTATATTTTTAGTTAGTGAATTTTTTTTAAAATTTTTATGGTAGTTTATCATTAAGTTTAAAGTCATCCCACAAAATTTCAGTTCATTTGGAGTTCTAGAAAAATTATTAAACTTCTAGAAGTTGGAAAGTTGTCAAAGCATCCTAGATTTAACTATATTAAAATTTTAATTTTATTTTTCACTTATTTTTATATGAAACTAGACTTATCAAGCTTCAATCTAACTTTTGAATCACCTAAATCAGAGTTATATTGAGGGAGATATGACTTTTTGAAGTTGGTCGAAAAATACAGAAAATTACAGAAATCCAGCGGTGCCGCCACGCTCCGCTGGGGCTTGCGGCGGTGCGCTGCCGATAGGGCGGTGCCGCCTCACCCCTCTGGTGGTCCTGATGGTGGTTCTGCCACTCGATTTCTAAAACGAGTATATTTCTCAATCCAGAATGAGTTACTCGATGTGTCATATATGATTTTGGGGTAGGAGAAGCTGCTCTATCCAAATAACCTAGTTATTTTATGAAATTCCATAAGTTTAATGGTCAAAAGTCCATTTTATTTATATTTTTACTATTTATAGTAAAATTTAGTTTAATTATAGTTCTTCATCCTTTGAGCTTTAGGATTTGTGTCTAATATGAAAGTACCTAGAAAGATTTGAAGAATAAAATGGTGGAAGGTGAGATTTTTGAAGGAGATGGGTTGAAAAGGGATGAAAATGGGTGAAAATGAGGAAAGGAGGGGTGGTAGGGTCGTTTAAGTGGACCCCCACACGTGGGAGGGGCCCACATGCTCGGGCCAGCGGCGGCATGTCTCTGATCCCTCTGTGCCGCCGCTCCCTGCTAGAACCAGCGGCAGTGCGTCGCCGATCCGATGGGGGTTCTGGCGGTGCGCTGTCGATCGGGCTGTGGCCACCCCCCCCTTGGGTCGATATTTTTGGTTTGTGGGACCCCCTGAGCCCCCACTAACTCATTGCTTTGGGTCCCCGATAGGTCAGGTCCACCCATCGCAGTACGAAGGGGTGTTTTATCACGTGTTCTGGATCCCTTTGTGATCCAGAAATCCATCAATTGATGACCCAGATCGCCAAGATTATTCAAGAGCTTCTTTACTTAGTCAGGACTAAATTTGGTGAAGATCTATACTCAGTTTGGACTACAAAGTTCAATGTTTAGGCCATTTTGGCCTTATTAGCTATTTGCGCCAAGTCTTATTGTACTACAATCGAGTTGACCTCAAGTTGACTTGATTTGTTCTCTTTGGTCAGAGGTGACTTAGGTCATTGCACATGATCTGAGTCCCCCAGTTATAAACCTTCGACTAAACTATAGTGTTTGGTCTTGCCTGTCGGTGAAACTTTGAGATCCTAATATTGTCTCTAAATTCCATCGCTCCCTTCCTAAGTTAGAGTGCATCATGTTAGTCTATTACCCCAGGTCCAGTTTAATCCAATTCATGCTTTGATACCAACTTGTAACGCCTTGAATTTCGAGGGTCAAACAAAGCTCTACTCCCAAGATTCAGAACATTACTTATGTATTACGGATGATGATATTCAGATTTCTTTCATGTTAACGAGTTAAGAATGCATGGGATTATACTAAACAACACATCATACTCTGGATTTAATTAAGTTAAGCAAGGGCGGAGTTTTAAACATATCTGTGTAAGTATATAGATGTTTCACAAGGTTTCTTCCAGAGTATTGAGTACGTAATCGGGTTTAATATATACATGTGTTATTTCAAAATGAACAAAATGTATATGTGTAAAAGTGTCAAACTAAGCCCAGATGCCCCAGTGATCCCTGCGTAATGGCACGTAGCCTAGATCAGCTCGTCTGAGAGTTGGAAGTAGGAGAATTCCTCCTCCTCATCCAAGAAGTCCTGCTCCATTGCATAGACATCCTTTGTACCTACATCTAAATCAGCGTCTGGTTGGTGTTTTAAAACACCGTCCTAGAGTGGGAGTGAGTGATCAACTCAGTGGTTCTATAAGGCAAAAGTTACACATGTTATCAAGTCAATCAAAGCAGTAATGATAAGGCAATTGTAACAATCACTTCCTAACTACTCTTTTTAATGAAGAAATGGAGTGCAAGTAATGATGCATGCCCTCACCCATCAATGCTCCCTCACACGTGACTCTGACAGCCTATTTCACATATGACAACACTTCCTCAAATGGTGCAACTCCAATGCCTTTTTGGCACATCTTAACTAATGCAGTGCGATGCATGGTCGTGTTAACCAAGTAATTAATTAGGCTCATTCATACAGTAAGTTTGGGAAGCTAGGGTACCTCCCTTTATATCATTGACCCAAATTGAAAATTTGGCATTGGACAACCGCAGTGATCCTACTCCTACGTTCTGGATCCATCTAGGTTCGTCACTCCTAGTTAAACACATCGATAGACAAGTTGTAGCTTTGTCACTCTTAGTCAAACACATACGATAGGCAAGTTGCAAGAAGTTGTGCTCGCAGTCACTACAGGGAGGCTCGTCACCCCAGCGTAGGCTGACAGTACGAACACGATGTCCTATACCACCATGCCGGGCCCACGAGTCTTAGTTGCTTACTGGTCACTATGGGGAGGCTCGTCACCCCAGTGTAGGCCGATAGCTCGGACACGGTGTCCAATACCACCATGCCCGACTCATGAGTCTCAGTGGATCTTTACATTGGTGAGGGGTACCTTAAATTCAAGTATTGCATCCATACATGGTAAACATACAATAGGTCAATCGGTTCATTAGGCAAGCATGATTGGTACGGGCACATGCTGACTTAATCGGCATGGAGCGCGTAAGTGCCCCCCGTGGCCTAGCCACTGTTGACAATCGTCGTGTGAGTCAGATTCATCGAGTTTACCCAAGGTGGTGAGACTCATTCGGCCACTCGAACAAGGACTTTTACCAATTACCTGGGCTATGTTTGTAACCTCAATCCTACTCAAATGTGGCTAACAACCACGTGAAATAATTATCCTAGCATTCAACGAACAATCCATGTGGATTTCTCATGTGGGCATATCATCAAACACATAGACCATGCTAATACAACATGCATTTATCAATTGATTTCATAGAGGAAAATATACATATGCATAACACAATCAAAATCCTATCTTAACACTCGTAGTAAATACAAAACATCAACAATTTTCTCATTTAGACAATTTATCAAACACGTAGACTACGTTAGTTACACCATATGTTTTATCAATTCTTTATACAGAGAGATCTACATGCATATGACAATGATGAATCCTAGATTAGAAATCATGGCAAGCACTAATCACTTTCTATTGCTCATTTAAACATTTCAACAAACACATAGGGTGCATCATTTATTTATCTCAATTCATAGGTGTATCTCATACAAAAATCAACACATTTAAGACAATATAGTAGCAATCAAGACAAACATAAATCATTAGCTGTCATGAAAACATTGATAAACCGCAACCTAAGCATTTATAGTCCGCACCTTTCGTTAGTATGCTCGACTCGGACTTGGTCTAAATTCTACGTTTCTAAAAATGAAACGTTGGGCACCTAAATGATGAAACAGGTTAGCTAGGTTAATGAAAGCTATCTGGGAGTTCTACATCGATATTAGGGTTGGTATTTCTTACCTGAAATCATAGTCGAAAGAGGTTTGGTAGCGCAATGGGGTGGTGATTTGGTGTGTGGGTGCGTGGGGAGAAGATTTCCCACAATTGAAGTGATCTCCTACACTTCCTCTTATCTATTTTCTCTTCTCTCCTCTCTCTCTATCTGGGGTTTAAAATTCATATTCGTGAGAGAGGGGGTGTGTGAGAAGATATTTATAGCCCAAGATGGGGTGCAAATGACCCCAGGGCCTTCTTATGCTGTGTTCATATCCTATGGGTAGCCATTTCTGACGAATAGGGCTCATAGGGAGGCCCACGACTTATCTACGTCATAGTGTATGCTCCCTAACAATGGATCCATGCCACGACATGATTTCGGTGCGACCGGATAAGCCGATTGACCGTGGAGAGCTCGTGTCAGATCAACGGTCATATGTGTCCAATCCAGTCCATGGTTATACGGATGTGTGCAGGAAAATTTTCTTTCTCCATGTGTGAAGTTTGGTCACAAACCAACGATCTGAAATCCTCAACTTTGCGTAAGAGCGAACAACCCAACTCACTTAAGTTTCAGCTCATTTTCTAAGGATATTCGTGTTTCCCATGCACTTCACTTGTGGCTCAAGTTGGGCATTTCTGGACACTATCTGGGCTTGATTCCCGCGATCGTCCTATAGTTCCCGGTCATTGGACCCTCGACACACGGTCTAGGTCCGTTACCGAGTTTCAATGTACTCCCGAAAGCGACAGGCCCTTGGAATTTCTCCTAGGTCTTAAGATGACATTGAGCCAATGGTACTCATGGTTTTAGGCCTTCCTATTTGTGAAAATGGTGGCCCAAGCTTAATCCACCAATTATTTAGTACTTAACTAAATCCCGTCTAAATTATACGACAGGATGTGGTCCTTGGGTTCTTCTGCCTGAGGTTGTACTTGGGTCTTTGTACGGATTTTTCTGGGACGTTACAATCTTCCATCATGGTCTCAGTTGGTAGTACATCTTCTTCTTCAACTTCCTCATCTTTCCCATCCCTTTGACCATGATTGAGCTTTAATTTCATCTTGTTTATGTTTGAATTATTGAACGGAAGAAGCACAATAGGGGGCTTCACCAGGCGGCATGACTGCATTGTAGTGTAAGGCCAGAGTAGTCATCAAGTAAGCAAATGGAATATAGCTGTGGCCCGAGTGAAGACAAAATTGAATAATAATGTAACAGATCAAAGAGGGAAGACACATAGGAATACACGACGCAACAGAGTGAATAATACGAACCATAAATGATGTCAACTCAGCTTTGTTGCTGGATTGGGGATATACATTTGAAATAAAAATGCGATGCAACACTCGATATTTGGGTAACATTCGGTTGGCTTGGAACGCATTTCCCGCACTCCATTCCGAGTCCAAGTTACACAATTTGTGGGTTAGTGACCGCTTTTCCAACTCAGTCATCCTTTCGGCTAGGGTTGGAATCGGAATGCCATTGTCATTTACATTAACATCAAGTAAACCCGAAATTAAGTAACGATCGACTTTGAAAGAACCTTCTCTAAAGACAATTGTGAAGGTCAATTCATCAAGGGATATATTGCTAATGCAAGCATACATTCTTTATGTAATAAAGCGGTATGCCGATCCACCCCAATTCAATATGTTCTCCCATCCTACAGCGGTAAGGAGGGGAAGAATTTGAAATTGAGCAAGGTGATTTGAATTGACTAACCGCTCAACTATAACCTCACGAGTGCGAAAATCTTGCACATATTGGGGATCCTCTACAGGAGGACGAAGGGTTCGCACCTGAATCAGTGTGGTTCGAGAAGAAGAAGCTCTAGCAACTTTCTTCTTAGGTCTTCCTTCCATTTCAAGAATAAAAGAAAGAAATGCAACAAAGGAAGTAAGGGTTTTAAACCCAACAGATTTTTAACAAGAAAGCCTTAGAAACCACTAGGAAAGATCAAATAAATTCAAGAATCAAGCAATGTAAGACTCAAGAAACCCAAATTGAAAGGAAATCGAAAATGGAGCACTTACTAAGCACTAATCGAAGATGGGTTCGATGGATCAGAGAAGGAGCGAGTGAGGAAGATGAGAAAAATGGTGAAGAAGGTGTTTTTCCTGCTCATAAAGGGCCCTGCGTGACTCGATCGGTCGAGTACATGCTTAACCCGTCGAGCCACTACTGGTCGAGTAGGTGCTCGACTGGTCGTGCAACCTCCAAAATTAATTTTTATTCAATTTTATTCAAAATTATTTGTGTAAAAATATATTAAAAAATAAAGCATGTAAACATGATAAATTCAATTCGAATTATATATACCAATATCCATTTTCAACTTCAAAAACTTGTTCCTGTCAAGTGGTTTAGTAAATATGTCCGCAAACTGATTTTTCGTTTGAACATATTCCAATGAAATGATTTTCTCTTCTACTAATTCTCGAATGTAGTGATACCGAAAGTTAATATGTTTGGTATGAGAATGCTGGATGAGATTTATAGAAATGTTAATTGTGCTAGAGTTATTACAATACAATATCATTGTATCTTGCGTAATACCGTAATCATTGAGCATTCTTTTCATCCACACAAGCTAGGTACAATCATTTCCAGCTGCAATATATTTAACCTCAGCTGTAGATAATGATACGGAACTCTATTTCTTGCTATGCTAGGAAATTAAACAATTCTCAACATAAAAACATCCACTACTAGTAGATTTTCTATCATCTATGTTCCCAGCCCAGTCAGCATCCGTATAACCAGCTAATTGAACATTAGTATCATGAGGATACCAGAGGCCTAGATTAGCCGTACTTGGAACATATCTAATAATGCGCTTGACAGTAATAAGATGAGATTCCTTAGGATCTGATTGATACCTAGCATAGATACCTACACTAAATGCTATATCAAGTTGGATCGCAGTTAAGTATAACAAACTACCAATCATACTACGATATAACCATTGATTTACACTTTTACTTGTTGCATCCTTAGAAAGCTTAAGAGTCGTACTCATAGGAGTATCGAATTTTGTACCACTCTCAAATCTAAATTTCTTAACCAGATTTAAAGCATACTTGGTTTAAGAAATGAAGATACCGTCTTCTAATTGTTTAACTTGTAAACCAAGAAAGTAGTTCAATTCTCCCACCATACTCATTTCGAACTTAGATTTCATCAACTCTACAAACTCAATGGACAAGTTAGAGTAAGTAGAACCATAGATAATATCATCAACATAGATCTGTACTATTAGTATGTGTTCATTGTATTTTTTAACAAAGAAAGTTTTATCAACACTCCCCATAACAAAATTATGACTTAGTAAGAACTTAGTCAATTTCTCATACCATGCCCTGAGAGCTTGTTTCAAACAATAAAGTGCCTCTTTAAGGCGATATACATGATTAGTATGTTTAGGATCCTCAAAACCCTTAGGTTGTTCAACATAAACCTCTTTATGTAAATCACCATTTAGAAATGCACTTTTAACATCCATTTGATAGATTTTAAACTTTTGAAACATACAATGGATATGAATAATCTGATGGATTCAAGGCGAGCTACTGAGGCAAAGGTTTCATCATAATCGACTCCGTTTATCTGAGTGTACCCTTGTACAACCAGTCTAGCCTTGTTTCTTATTATATTCCCTATGTAAGATCCACATCATAGTCCGTACTATTCCGTAGATTCCCGCGATCCTCCCTGTCAAATTTCGGCAACCTTCGACCTTTATTTGACATTTGTGCACGACCCTGAGTTACACGTCGTCAACCCGAGTTGGCTTAACCTGAGACTTGTACCCTAGCGACTGTGTCGTCACCGTAGTTTCGATGCCATGACTCGTGCGCTGAGGTGATACTCAGGCCAGGAGATGTGGGCCCACGTTCAGTTCGAGGAAAACGCCGTGCGTTGCAAAATTCAAGAGAATCTCTACCTAATGTCACATCTATCAATCCCATCAAGGGTCAAGTACATGTCAAGTATACATCACCTCACACCCATCCCTAAGCAACCCCATAAGTTAACAAACCCTTACATAACCCATACCTTTCTTACATAAATTTTCTCAAAAGTCAACAAAGTTCTTACATACCCATCCCTCTCTCCCATCCATCACTCCATCCCATCTCCTCTCTCTCTTACTTCTTCCTTCTTTTCCAAGTAACCCAAAACACCAAAATTTCCAACATCCAAGCTCTTCCAACCTCTATGAGAAGATTTTATGTGTGGCCCATTCCTAACCCTCTCATCTCCCATCTCAACCCTTCATTCTTCATCATCTTCCATTGAGATCGAAGCCAAGGAGATCACCTTTCCATCGGACCAAGAAGATCGAATGGTGGGTGCCTTATAGGTTAGATTTTCATGCTTTGATGATGGGCCAAGTGAGGCCTACTGATTGATGGTATGGATCTCACTTTGGACCGTAGATGTGGCCGATGGCTAACCTTGATTCTCATGATCATTCCATGATGAGGCCATTCTCCATGGACCCCATCATGATGTTTATCTTCCTTGCATGGATAGGGTCATCTAGACCTTACATTTCGGTGGAGAAAGGATCTCCACCATTGATTTTGATCGGTGGGCCCACACATAATGGGACCCACTTGATGTACATTGTAAATCATGGAAGGGAGGGCCCATAGTGCCGGGGTCCCTCCATCACTCGGTCTTTCTCTCTCTCTCTCTTTCTTTTTTTTATTATGTGGCCCACCTGGATGGACCCCACCATGAAGCATGTATTTTATCCAAGCCATCTAGTAGGCGGGGCCCACCTTGAAATTGTGTTGTATGCAAACTGTCGAGCATCCAGGGATGCTGGACGTTGCTACACTGTGGAGTGTGAACTGACATGAACTGCAAAGCAAGAATATTAGCTTTGGTTCAAAGCTTTGGAAGTGCTGCTCATGTAGGCCCCACCTTGATGCATGAATCTAATCCATGCCATCCATTCCATTCCCCATCTTATTTTAGCGTTGAGCCAAAAAATGAAGCCAATCCGATAATCAAGTAGGCCATACCATAGAAAACTGTGATTTCTACCGTTCAAATCAGTTAGGACCCACCTTAATTTTTCTATTCACCAAAACATACTGGATATTGGGCTCTTTTAGATGGTCTCGAGCCATGGAGTCCAATGGGTGGGTTGGATTTTTCGGATGTAGGCCCCACCTAAGAAAAATCGTAAGAAAATAATAAAAAAAGAAACAAAAAAATATCAAACAGCAAGACGCTGTTACTGTCAGTGTCCAGAGGACGCTGCAGCAAGCAGTGTCCGCTGCTGGACGTAGGGTCCGTGGGCCCCACTATAGGCCCCACTGTGATGTGTGTCATACATCAGCATCGTGCATTTGTTGGGTCCCTTAGGGCCGTGGGCCACCCCAAAAATTAGCCATATGTGGACTCAGGTGCCCACATCACCTGGAACAGTGAGATTGAACGTCTGCCATTGAAACCCTCTTTGGGTTGACATGAGTTTTGGATCCGTAGGAAATTTATTTTTCCTCTCTATCTAAGTTTGTGTGACCTTATTAACAGATTGGATGGCAATAAACATCATGGTGGGCCCCCACGTGGGACCCACTGGTGTGTGTATTATATTCACACCTTCCATCATGTGGACCCCCCATCATGAGGTATGTGCTTTATCTATGCTATCCATCCCTATGGGACCCACCATGATGCATGTGTTGCATCCAAACCATCCAACCATTTTGAAAGATAATTTTAAGGCTTGAGACTAAAAATAAGACAGATCTAGGATCAGGTGGACCACATTACAGAATACAGTGGGTTTGAACATACACCATTAAACCCTTGGCCCACCAAGTTTGGACCATTATGATATTTGTTTTTCCTCTAAATCCAGGTCTTTGTGACCTTATGAATAGACTAGATGGGAAATGAACCCTATGATGGGGCCCACTAGAATTTAACCGTGAAAATCATTATTACCACGGTTAGATACAATCTGGTCCGGTTGATCGTTTAATATGGTTCATTTTTATATATTACTCTATATGGATTTTCTAAAAATAGATGAGTTGGGCTCGACCCATTGGTTTGGCCCATTAATTCGGCCCATTGATTCGGCCCATTGGTTCGGCCCATTGATTCGGCCCATTGGTTCGGTCCATTGATTCGGCCCATTGGTTCGGTCCATTGATCGGCCCATTTAAATTGGCCCATTTGATTAGGGATTCAACCATTATGTATGTAATGATGTTTTTGGCGGCTATGCCCTGGGAGCAATGATGGTTTAACGTCCACATTGTAGAAGCAATGATGGTTAAATGTCCACATTGTAACTCTCCCTAGGGCCCATTGTTAGGCCCATACTTGTAGTGTGTGGGCTGTTTAGGCCCATCTTCATTACGAACAAGGATCCATCGCCATATAACATATTTAGTATAGTTTCATGATTCATGATCATACGCATCATATGTATGCTTGATATGAGAAGTGACTAATCATAGCATACGTCTCCGGGCAGATTGTTTATGGGCTCCTGAATAGGCGGTGTTGCCCTACATGAGCGCACGATACGCGCAGGATTGCTGCATGACTAGATAGTGTGAATTATGCATTTTGCATTATGTGACATAGTTACTGTACTCCCTAGCGACATTAGGGTCGTAGCCTCCACAAGCTTATCGTGGTTGGCAGGATTGGATACCAAAAATCTTGTTCTACATGGAGTGCTATAGATATCCCTAGGTGAAAGTCCCTAAACCCTTATGGTACCAGGAGATTGCTCTAATGTCTAGATTGAGTGGGTGCATGAGCACCGAGTGCCGATTACCAGAAGGTCGCGCTTTCCACTGTGTCATGGTCGGTTGGAAGGGGGTGCGCCCTTACCTGCCTGAGAGGAGGGGGTAAAGCTAGGCTAAGTATGACTAGCTCAAGGAATAGGTCCGTTATCGACGAGCTGGGTCTGATATTGGCAGGCGGATAGTGAGGTCTTTTCCACTGACCTTGTTGCGCGTGATGGGGCGGTAATCTGGTTAGAGTGTACTAAACCCCAGTGATATTCTAGAGTTGAGCTGTATTGTTATGTAGACTTAGATGATGATTGACGTGCTTAGTTTGCATCTCGCATCACATGGCCTTAGTATGGCCGATATCATTCCTTGCATCGTATGGCCTTGTTAAGGCCAGTAGTATTCATGGATTCATCATCTTATTTCGCATTACTCTGATATTGTATAATTATATTACTACGTTGCGCACACACATTCACCACCCTCTAAGCTTTTCGTAAGCTTATGCACGACCGTTATGTGTAGGTGATGTTGGACCGTAGCAGCGCTAAGGCAGGAGCGCATAGCAGATCATCTTGGAGCTTTTTGTCCATTATCATTGTATTTCCCTTTATGCTCATTGTACCTATAAGTTTTTTATCATAGTGAAAATGTGATGGAGTTTTTGGTTGTTATTTGTGGGTGATGCTTTTGGTTATGCTTATTACGAATCAAACTGATGTTAAAAATCCTCCTCGTAGCATCCCAGGATCGGAACCTAGCGAACGGGCGCTGGGAGCCGAGAATGGGGTACTATGGAGGCTGTCGGCGCCGGATTCGGTGATCGGAAATTTTGTGAGCCCGGTCTCCGAGTTCAGGGGCGTGACACCCTAACTCATCAGATTTATTTTTAAAAATCCACTTAGTCCCAATTATATGTTTATCAGTTGGTCTTGAAACAAATGCCACACATCATTCCTGACAAATTGATTCAGTTCATCTTGCATGACAACTATCCAATTTTCATCAGTGAGTGTCTCTTTCACGTTGGCTAGTTCAATTTGGGAAGTAAAACACACATAATTACATATGGTTTCCAATTGTTTTCGAGTACATGCACCAGTGAGAGGGTTGCCTAGAATTTGATCAATAGGATGATCTTTGACTGATCGTAGTTCAACGTGGATTTGACAAGATGAAGAGTTAGGTTGATCAAATATGGCGACTTCATCATCTTCTGAGCTAGACGTTGGAGTGTTCAGGTGATCATCAATCACAACATTTATAGACTCCTGAATAACACTAGTCATCTTATTCAGAACTCGGTATGCTCGACTATTCAAAGCATAACCTAAGAATAACCTTTCATCACTCTTAGTGTCGAACTTCTCTAAATTTTCCCAGTCTCGTAAAATATAGCACTTACTTCTAACAATTCGAAAGTATTTAACTGTGGGCTTCTTATTAAACCACAATTCATATGCCATTTTATCTTTTGATTTTCGAATGTAAACACGGTTTATAATATAACATGCAGTATTAAAAGCTTCGACCCATAAATTTTTAGGTAACTTCATGCTATTTAACATTACACTGGCCATCTCTTGTAGCACTATTCTTCCTTTCAACAACCCCATTTTGTTGAGGCGTCTTAGGAGCAAAAAATTTGTGCGATATACTATGATCACTAAAGAACTTCTTAGAATTGCTATTCTCGAATTCTGATCCATGATCACTTCGGATCTTAACAACATTTATTTCCTTTTCAGTCTAAATATGCTTGAGTATTCTTTTGACTTCATCGAGAGTTTTAGATTTTTCTCTCATAAATGCAACCCAAGTAAAACTGGTAAAGTCATCTACAATTACTAAGAAATACTTCCTGCCACCTCTACTCTCCGTTCTAGTTGGTCTAACAAGATCCATGTGGAGAAGTTCAAGAGGTTTGGATGTGGAAGAGGAGTTCACTTGCTTGTGACTACTCCTTGTTTATTTTTCAATCTGACATGCGCCACATATTTTATTCATTTTCTTCAATTTGGGTAGACCTCTAATAAGATTGGCTTTGCTCAATCTATACAAATTTCGGTAGTTCACAGGCGTTTATGCTATAATTCATTATCATCGGTTTGGACCATGTAACAAGATAATTTTGATGAGCAAGATTTATTCACGATATAGCAATTCTCAGATGTTCTATGACCATTTAATATCACACAACCTTTCTCATTTGAGATCTTGCATCCTTGATTTGTAAATTTAACACTATACTTGTTATAGCAGATTTGAGATATACTCAAAAGATTTTGCTTAAGACCTTCTACAAATAAAACATTTTCAAAAGGAGGATGGTTAGAAATATGAATCATACCTTGGCCAATTATCTTGCAGTTGCTTTTATCACCAAAAGTGACTGAGCCGTCAATCATTTCTTTGTAACTAGTGAACAAATCTCTGTCACCTATCATGTGTCTTGAGCAACCACTGTCTAGGTACCCCTTTGATTAACTCGAAGCTTTGAAGGCGGTATGCGTAACCAGACAAGCAACCTTAGGAACCCATTTCATTATAGTTTTGGGTTTTGGTGCACTGTTGGTTTTTCTTCGCTTGTAATTACTATTAACTCTCACATTAGAGTTAGATTTGAGAAGCTCCTTGAGTAAATCCATAATTTTTTCAGCTAAAGGATTATATGATTGTTTTCTAAAGCTGACATTATTAGTATTGACTTTAGGTGCTTGAAAAGTCTTTACATTTCTAGAGTTGTTTTGGTTATTAAATTTCAAGTCCTTTCCTTTTGAGTTAGAGGATTCTCCTTTAAAAAATGTAGGAGATACACTTTTGTTTTTCAAAGGCATGTATTTGTCATAGCCCAGACCCGATCTGTCTCCACATGTTCTGGATGCGGTTAATTACTTTTCAAGTTTAGGATCTCCATTGGCATACCTCCATGTATCATTTGAACTCAATAGGGAAGAAACTTCACGTTTTAGTTTCTCATTTTTTGTTCTTAATTTTTCTAGTTCAGATGTTTTGAAATTCAAATCACATTTAGCTTTTTTAAAATAATCACAAATATGAGATTTTTCTAATACTGAATTTTTAAAATTCTCTTTTAATTTTAAAAAAAATTTCTTTTTAAAGTTTAAGCTTGACAACAGTTTTACAACTTTCCCTATATGGGATATTATAGGCATCTTGAAGATCATCTTCATTATCATTCTCAGGGTCACTCCTTTGAGATTCATATGTATCGCAACTATCAAAGGAAGTGACTCTGGCTAGAGTGATTAAAGCCTTGACTTCATTTGAAGTTTCAGGTTCTGATTCATCCGACTCAGAAGAAGCTTCAGAGCTGGGATGACTTGTCCCACTTTGGACACTTATTTACTAAATGCTCATATTCATGGTAGTTGAAACACTTACTATCTTTTAGAGATTTCCAGTTTTTAGATTTACCCTTTTTCTTCTCAGAGGGTTTCTGAAAATCAACTCTTTTCTAACTTTTAAAAATCTTATAAAACTTTTTCACAAGTAAAACCATATCATCCTCTGAGTTTTCACAATTAGAATTAACATTACTATCATGAGAAGTAGATTTGGATGATTTAAGAGCTATAGATTTACCCTTTGGAGCTTTGAAATTTAACGTATATGTTTGAAGTGAATCAACAAGTTCCTCAACCTTCATGTGATCTGTGTTTCTAAGTTCCTGAATGACAGTCACCTTAGAATTAAATTTCTCATGAAGTGATTATAGTATTTTTGTACAGACTTTGCTCTTTGGGATACCATTTCCTAGACCCCAATAGAGTTGACTATGTCATTTAGTTTCGTATAAAAGTCCATGAAAGAATCATTTTCTTCCATATGAATTTCCTCAAACCTCGTGGTGAGGATCTGAACTTTAGACTTTTTTACAATAGATGTACCCTCGTGTGTCATTTCAAGAATGTCCTAGGCTTGTTTAGTAGTATCACAAGAAATGATTCTTTTAAATTCATCAGGTGATAGTGCACAAGTGATTGCACTTAAAGCCTTAGCATTTGCACTACTCTCATTTTTCTGAAGAGTAGTCCATGTCTAAAATGGTGTTTCCTTCATGGACTTAGTTCCATCACTACTTAGAACCTTAGACAATGGTGGTTTCCATCTAGTCTCTATGGCTTGCCACACGCCTTCATTAATGGATTTTAGAATTATCCTCATCCTAGCTTTCCAATAAGCATAGTTGGAGCCATCAAATGGTAGTGGCCTAGTAATAGATAGGCTATCAAAATTTGACATCTTAAAAGCTCTAGATCGATAAGCTCAGGAAATAAATCCAATAGAATGAGCCACTTAGCTCTGATACCACTTGAAAAGGGCAAGCTCTCAGTCCTAGAGGGGAGTGAATAGGACTATGCCAAATAAAAAATAAATGTGAAAAATAAAAGCAGATAGCTGAAACGAATAGTAATCTCAAATGCAATAGTATTGAGAAGTTGATACAAACGTTATTCGAAGGACAACCTTACACAAAAAAACCAAGGTTTATGGTAGGATAACTTGATTTCTTGAACATAGTAAGGATAAAAAAATCAAACCAATGTAAGGAGCAATAGAAACAAATCTAGCTATTACAACATTCACTACAAATATATGAAATAAATATAAGCATTCACCACATACATCATCACCATCCAATCTCTAAGAATTATAGTGGTTCGGTGTGTACACCAATTGTTCTAAGTTTTCCAAGGTTCACCTTAAAACCTTTACAATTGCGTTTTCAATTGGCTATCACAATTAAAAACTCCACGCTGAGATTTTCTAGCTATCTCAGTCAAAACCATAATAGAGATTTTCTGGCAATCTCAAAAACCAAAGCTGTAATTGAAAATACTTATCTGTAGATTCTCTTTGAATGTAACCTGGAAGAACCGCTTCTTGATGATGAAGATGTCCAATGTTCAATCACTCAAATGGAAGGGTTCTAGATCTAAATGATTTTTAAATTAAATCAACCTTGGGCTAGTTTGATTTAATTTCTCGGATCTCAAAAAGGGTAGGACAGAATTCCCTTTTATCAAATCAGAATGAAGTTGCAAGAGATCAAGAAATTAGAAATTAAGAAAGCTATAAAAAGATTCTTAAATTACCGTATAATAGCTTAACAATCACGGGGACTTATCTCTCAGAGTTGTGGCTTGAATTGGCTTAGAATGAATGAAAAAAGTCCTCTATTTATAAGATGAAAAACCGTTCCCTCGACTGGTCTAAGGTCACCCTTGACTGGTCCTGGGAACAACCAAATTTCAAAAATTCTGGCGCGATCAGATAAAACTGACCCTCGACTGGTCGAGTGGGGCCCAAAATGGTTGTTGGAGTTCAAGTCGAGCCCTACTCGACTGGTCGAGCCAGTCTCCACGACCGGTCTAGCAGGGTGCTCGACTGGTCGGGGACCTACCATAAAAATTCAAAAATATGAATTTAAACCTGGATTGGTCAAGCCAGTGCCTGGACTAGTCGAACATTGACTAGGACTAGTCAAAACAAAGCCTATAAAAAGCACAATGACCCATTTTAAATATGCAATATGAATGACCTAATCCTAAGGTTTTTCTAGGGCCATTTATACCTCAAATGTTGAACATTGAACTTGTCGCTTTGGTAGATCCGGTAGATCTTCTTCTTGAAGTACTTGAAGCTTGATCTTGTATACTTGAAACTTGAACATTTTCTTAACCATGAAGTGTACTTGAACTTGAACTTGAAGTAGCACTCGAACTTGGTTTTAAACTTGATCATGTACTTGAGCTTGGTCTTTGAACTTGAATATGAACTTTAACTTGACCTTTGAGCTTGATGAAGCACTTGAAGTTGATGTAGGACTTGAAGGTGAACTTTCCATCACTTGAAGAAGTCCATCATACCTAAGTGGTTTATCACTATAAAATTTGATAATACAGGGTGCTAGACATACAACATAGCACTTATAAGACCGTTGTTCGACAGATATAATTTTCAAATCTTCATTTCACGAAGATGTTTATGGTCCCCCTTCATTTTCTCCAGACATTCCGGCTGAATCACTACAACTTCTAAATCCATTTTTTCCAATTTTCCCAAGAAGCGAGATCTTGATTCAATCCAAGAATGTGCCTAATACAGTAAATGTGTTCAAGACACCGAGGTTATGGTCGAAACCTCTTCCTGGATAGGAAGATTGGTTTAACAGAATATCAACCTAATACAAAGATCTATGAAAATAGGTTGGTATTTTCGAATGTATCAAACTTTCTCTTTCAGAATATTTCCCCAATATCCCTCTTCTTTTAGCATTAGCCTCGTTTTGGAGGACTTCTAATAATACCTTTATATTTGGTTACAGGCTGATGAGTGTTTCCATCAAGGACATCTGTCGTCTTACCAAACTTACCCCTTTCAGTATGCCCTACCACGTGAAGATCAAAGTCGGGTAACACATGAATTTATCTAACAAGAATGCTAAAGGGTATACAAATTTCATGAACTCTTATCGCAAACTCATAAGACCAGTCGAAGAACTTGAGCACCTTGGTTTCCTCCTTTATAGGATTTTTTGCCATCTTTTATGTGTTAATGCTCAACATATTACGACCAAGTACATTGCTTTGGCCAAATACCTGGTCCAAGGTTAGCGAATAGCTTTAGCATCGTTTGTTCTCAAACATTTATACATGGGGCTTTATGAAGTTAATTTGAAGAATTATATTCAGCTAGTGGTCCTATATGGCTTTTACAGATGTGGTTCGTTATGTATTTTCGACCACAACTATTCAGCCAGGAACATATCGGTTAATTATTTTCCTCATATGGCAACTGAATTTTGCATACCCCTATCGAAGTTGCTACTATTGTTGAGTATTTGTAAGAATTCTTCTCTCTTGATCTTCTTGACAACGGTCTATCCTTCATGCCCTTCACAAAGAAAAACACTTACGAACCAGAATAGCTTTCCAGACAGTTTGATCCTACTAACGAACATGCTGTCGGTCAGCTTCATCATGCCTGGAATTGCTTTGTTATCATTTGAGATCTGGTTTTCGGAGGCATAATAGAGAAAGGAAAAAATGTGAAACCCAGGATTGACAATATCATCCTTCTTTATTCGCTCGACAATTGGGCTTCGTTCAGCACCTCCCTTGTCCTCTCACTCACATAACTAGTAACCAGCCTCCTTTCGACCATGTGATAGTCATCAATAAAGAGTTTTACATATCTCTTAACTTATCTTATCACAAAGAAGTGGTCGCACTTCACATACCAGTGTATCCAGAACATCCGATAGTACTGGATAACTTTATACCTTGGTGGAAGCGTCATCACGCCAAGCTTATAAGCGGTTGAAGCACCTAAGAGCTCTCAAATCAGTTCTGCTTTCGTCTAGGCTTAACAAAGAATAGGAAGAGGGCTCTTCCTGCCATCCCTGCTACAACTGCTAAAAGGACAACAAGAGTGAAGACAAAACAAACTAGCGTAGTTTCTACCTCGGCAGCCAAACCTCCTTACCTAGATGTTCTGCAAATCACCCAAGAACATCGTGACATCTTGGGAGCTGTTCGGCCATAACGGATCGCTCCGTGGAAAATTTTCAACTTGGGAGGTATCAGTCATCCTCCAAAATTTCCTACCCTTACTTTTCAACAAACAACTCCTTCTAGACCTCCTATAGTGGTAAAACCTCAATCATTATCAAGATCCAAAAATTATCAGACACTTTTTGGCCAAAACCGTAGCAGCCTTTGAGAAATATTTTAAAATAAAATATCAGCCTGACTTCAGTAAGGTTGATTATTCCTACGAAATGGTCGAGGGTATAAAGTGACATGAGGAGGCTCATTTCAACAAGTGTTGGAATAACTGGACCTGAGATAAGGATAGATTGAGTAATCCCACCCTTTCATTTGAGAAATACCTCAAGCTATATCGTCCTCAACCTCCACCATTACCTACTGCTATTCGGCCATTAGCAAATATAATGAGAAATCCTGAGACTATTAAAGGTCTACCAGTTAGACAAGTGGTTCGATCTGACTTAGGTGTAAATTGTTTGCTTATTCCTTTCCTTAGACTAATATTCTTACTCACGAGCTCACCTCCTTTGTTTGATTCTTTTCAGTAACTCGAGAAATACCTAGGGAGATGGTGGTGACAGTTCAAGAATAGATTATGCAGCTAATATCAGCAATCCCATTGACTGTAATTATGCCGTTGATCTTAGAAATGATGGCCCTAATGGCTACATCCATGATTACTCTAGTGATGCTCAACGATCCTATTCCGGTGACTACATCGGCAATGCCCCTAAATTTAGAGACAACGACTAGTACAGAAGGTACTTAGCCTGGAATGGACACTAATCTTGGTAATTCATCACAGATTCCTTCTTCGTCTACATTGGTAACACGGCTGAAAGTTCCTATCTCTCCTATTCTACCCTTCAAGCTAGCTATAGTTCCATCACTTCCTTCACTACCCACAATGATAGGAGAGATCCTGACTCCCACTGAGCCTGCTGTAGTCAAGATAATAGAAGTTTCCGATCAATCGAACGAAACTGAGAGGGTATAAAGTAAAGAAGAAGTGATGACTAATTCTCCTACAGAGGTGGTTGACCAAGTTTTAGCTGAAGTTTCAGAACGACCGCTAGTCGATGCTGACCAACAACCTAAGCTTGTTCCGGCTGATACACCCAGTAGACTGGCCAAGGGGGAAGTGACTGATATAATTCATCCCTCACCTTCTTTATCGGTTGTTCAAAAGTTCAATGCTTCAGCTCCCATCATCGCTTCTTCTTTTGACGATGTCATCTCCCTTCTTGAGAAAGTCGTTGCCAGAGAAACATCCAAAGCAACATCTCCTCTTCAATATGACAGTATCCATGGTCTTTAAACTGAATTACACAGTCTCCTTCGGAAAGGACTAGCTGAAATCTTTGATTGTCAATTAATAACTAAGATCAGCTAGTTAATTGATTTGGCATATGTTATATCTCACTTGGATCCATCTCAAATGACCAGACTGTCGCCTTTCCTGGAGCTTTAAGGAAAATCCGACATGTAATGGCAAGCTAAGGAAATTGTTACTGATCTTGAGGCAAAAACACGAGCGGCTGATCTCGAGAAAGCTAGAGTACAAGAAATTACTCAAGAACTCGTGGCAAAAGATGTCGTTGTGTAAGCCATTTAGATGGAAATTGGGAGCTTAGAAGCCAGGATTATGACATTAGAGACCGAGCTGACCATGTTGCGGAAACATGTGGCTGATAAGTGAGTAGAACACGATGAGATGCTTAAGGAGATTTCTAGATTAGTTCCTACCGCCTTCGAGTAGAAGATGTCAGTTGGTTATCTCAATCATTGAGGAAAGAAGAGGCATCACGATGGGCTGCCAAAAGACGACTGGAGATGGCCGAAGCATTCTTGCAAAATCTTTTATCCCTTGACTTGTAATTTTTTTAGTAAATGAATGAATATTGAGCCTTTTGCGGCTTGACTATTTTGAGCAACCGTTTTAAACATGTCCTCCCATGCTTTTCTCGAAACTTCCTTTATTTCTGAATTTCATGTTTTAAATGCCCACGTTCTGCACCAACTATGATTGTGAACCCCTGGTATTGCGCCACTTTCAAATAGCGGCCTCGTAAGACCTGCTATTTAAATGATATTGAGCTTCTGAACTTTGTTGAGTGTCAAATATTGCATATTTTACCCATCTATATCTTCATTTTATAAATGTGATAAGGCTTAATGGTACATTTTATACATGTTTGTGTTGCAAGGTGAGTTTAAGAGCTTAGATTGAAATGAATGCTAAAAGCATGGATTTAAGGTTTAAGAATTACCAAGGAAAAGAATGGATCTTTAGAGACTAAGATTGAAGATTTCAAGACCCCAAGATTCAAGAAAACCAAGTGGAGAAGGAAGTCGAAAGAATAAAGTACTGAAATTCACTTCACAGTCTGTGTCATTGACCACAGTTGGATGACATTAAAGCCATTGTTCGATGACATCGAATTTTTACATGAAAATCAAGTTAGTCGCTGGACAAATTAAAGACATTTCTCAATGGCTCGATCAACTGTTTGATGACTCAAAGATCTGCTCGATGACATGGAATCCCGTTCAATGGCATCGAAAATTCTGAAGAATTTTTAAGCAACTCGCTAGACTATTTAGACACATATTCAAGGACTCGAAGACAATTCGATGGCATCGAAGGCCGCTCGATGACATTGAAAGATTGTTCGTTGACATAGAAAGTTACGTAGTGCGAAAGAAGTTACGCAGTGCAAAAAGGCATGACTTCCGAATTAAAATCCTTTCAACGACATCGAAGGTTGTTTGATGAGATCGAAGGTGTTACGCTGACTGCGTAAATTGAGGCGATTTTGTGAAACCAATTGGACAAGGCTATAAATATGGGTTTCCTATGGACTTTTTGGGATATGTAGGGTTTCAAGGCGTAGAGCCCAAGGGTGGAGGAGCCTCCCAAGTGTTTTTCTTCTTTCCTAGTTTGTTTTAATGCTTTCTTTTAGGGTTTTGATTCCAATCATGTCTATGGTTGGTAAATCCTTTAGTTATGGCTAAAGGGCGAAACTTGTAGCGTATTGGGATTTTTTCTTGCTTTGATTCTTATTCTTTTTGAACCTCGTTGACTTCTAGTTATTAAGGAATATTTTTAATTTTTAATGGTTTATTGTGACTCAAATTACAATAGATCTGCAATAGCTTTGAATATTTTCTTTTCCTGTTTTGAGATTGTGAGATTGGTATATCTTATTGTTCACCATCATCTCTTGGGCATGGTAGGGTGATGAAATCTTTTCCAATCATTACAATTCTCTCTCTTATGCATGGCTAGATCTATGAGAAGTTCAGAGATTTGATTATCTCATCTTCAAATTGGATAGGATAGGACTCCAATTCCAATTGTGATTCTTGAATCAAGTAAGGAAACTTCCTAATTGCTACAAGTGAATCCTTGGCACCCTAGTTCCCACCTTTAATTGATAGTTTAATTACTTTATTCACAATTACTTTTTTATTTCCAGATTTCTAATTTAGATCTTTCTCTAGTTCTAATTCTAGTTACTTTTAGAAGACACACAAGATTAGTCTCACCGAGATTATTACTACATTGCGACCCTACACTTGGGGTTGTGAACAAGTTTTTGGTGCCGTTACTGGGGATTAACAACTGTGTTTTTCTGAATTTAATTAGTATACGAATTAGGTTAAGATTTGGGTTTATTTTTTGTTTTATTTCCAAGATAGGATTTTTCTGCTTTATTTTTAAAAACTAACTTGATTGTCTGTTTTGTAGGATCTGAACATAGAAACTTCCAATCTGGTAATTTCTTTATAATTCACTCTACTTATTATTTGCTTTAGTTTTCTTTTCTCTTAGAATTAGGTTTAGTTTCTGAACTTGAGGGCTAAGAGTGTTACATGCCCAAGTGGGTCCATAATAACACTCTACGCCTCTTGAATGAAGGAGGATTAGTCGAAGGGTTATCTATTCATCACAAGATTAGACACTACTTGAGATCCTCAAAGTCAATTGAAGAGATGGTTGCCAATTAACCTATGATTCAACCTCAACCTCTGGTTAAGTAAGCTCAGGATGAGAATGAGGTGCATCAAGCACTCCCGCCGCGTACTCTATGAGATTATTTACAACCGGTGGGGGTGAACACACTGTCATGCATGGTTTTTTCAGAAAATACAAGAAATATGGATATCAAGCCAGGGGTAATCCAACTCATTCCAAAGTTCCATGGACTTGAATCTGAAAGTCCATATCTATACCAGAAAAAGTTTGATGAGATCATAGCCACGTTACACTTTCCTAATGTGTCTGAGGACACAATCAGGCTGAAACTCTTTCCTTTCTCCTTAAAAGAAAAGGCTAAGACGTGGTTGCACTCACTGCGTCCACAATCTATTGATAGATGGAATGACATGACAAGGGAGTTCTTAAAGAAATTCTTCCCATATCATAAGACAAGCACCATCAGGAAGTCAATCATGAAATTCGCCCAAAAAGAAGACGAAACATTCTTCCAATGTTGGGAACGGTTCAAGGACCTTGTCAGTTCATGCTCACAACACAGATTTGAAACATGACGCATAAATAATTTATTCTATGATGGACTGTTATCTTCCATGCACCAATTGGTCGAAATAATGTGCAATGGGGAATTCATGAACAAAGATGTCGATGATGTATGAGACTATTTTGACAGACTTGCTGGAAACGCACAATCATGGGGCATCTCCTTAAAATCCCACACCACTTCTAAGATCATTCAAACAAAGGAAAAATGTATATTTTGAAAGAGGAAGATGATATAAGTGCCAAAGTGGCTAATCTCACAAGGAAACTCGAAGCCATTAAACTTAAGAAGGATAAGGCTAAGGAAGTAGTTTGCAGTATTTGTGCATGCAACATTCATACGATTGAAAATTGTCCAACAATACCTACCTTTCAAGAAATATTAAACGAGCAGTTGAATGCCATAAACAACTACCAGCGACCTTTCAAAGGAACTCACCTCTAACACATACAACTCTGGTTGGAGGAACCATCCAAATTTCAATTGGAGGAATGGACAAACTGCTACTCCTCAAGGGATCCTTAACCAGTTTTTGGATCAAAAGAAGCCTCAGGAGGATCCGGTTTTGAAACACATCCAAAATTAAGAACTTTTTAATCAAGGCATACTACAAGCCTTTCAAGATCTTATCAAGGTTGTGCAACGAATTGAGTCACACTTAACGATTGGAGAGAAAAGGACTCTTCCAGCCCAACCTCTACCCAATCTAAAACCACAATATGAAGTTAGTGACCCAAGCTCTTCAAATCAAATGGAGCAAGCCAAGTCTATCACCACTCTTAGGAGTGGAAAGATCATTAAAAAATCTATTTTGGTAAGGGCTAAAAAGCCTAAGGACCCAGAAGAAGACATGGATGATAGACCTAGCTCTGCTCCACATGGGTTAGAACCGAAACCTCAAGGCAAGCCGATTGCTCCATTCCCCCAACGTTTGATTGCACCAAAACCTCTCTCTAACTCTCAGGACATTCTTGAGGTGCTTAAGCAAGTGAAGGTCAACATCTCTCTTTTGGATGCTTTGAAATAAATTCTTTCATATGCTAAATTTCTAAAAGATCTATGCACCACCAAAAGGCAGCAAAACATACAAAAGAAGATTTTTTTGGCAGAAAAAGTGAGTGTCATCCTCAAGAAAGATGTGCCACAAAAGTACAAAGATCTCGGTAGCCCAACCATACTTTGCGTAATTAGGAACTACCAGATTGAGCACGCACTTCTTGACTTAGGATCGAGCGTAAATCTAATTCCTTACTCAGTCTATGAACAACGAGGCCTGGATGAATTATAACCCACCAAGACCATGTTACAACTTGTCGATCGCTTAGTTCGTGTACCGAGATGAATAATTGAGGATGTGTTATTCCAGGTTGACAAATTCTACTACCCAAACATGAAGGAAGAGGTTAAGGCCGAGGTTCTTAAGCCATCGGATGTGGGTATCATATACCTTATATTGGATAGTCAATGGGTTAGTCCAATTCAGGTGGTTCCTAAGAAGTCCGGAATCACCATCTTAGTTAATGCCGAAAATGAACTCGTGCCAATTAGAGTCACTACTGGTTGGAGAATGTGCATTGACTAAAGAAAGTTAAATACCATCACAATGAAGGACCACTTTCCTTTGCCCTTCATTGATCAAATTTTAGAAAGGCTAACTGGTCACTTCTATTATTGCTTCCTTGACGGATATTCAGGCTACAATCAAATAGAGATAGCCCTTGAAGATCAAGAAAAACCCACTTGCACATGTTCCTTTAGCACCTTTGCTTATCGAAGGATGTTATTTGGATTGTATAATGCCCCCGCCACTTTTCAGCGATGCATGTTAAGTATTTTCTCTGACATGGTGGGACAATATTTAGAGGTCTTCATGCACTACAACAAATTAGACTTTTTACAATGATTTTTTTAGCGACGAGTCTAATTTCATTGCAAAAAGTCAATTTTTACAATGACATTTCAAGTCGTTGTAAAAAATAGATTATTTATGATGACAGTTTAAAACGTTGCTAATAGTTAACTTTTTTGTGACGAGCTTCAATTATCGTCGCAAAACTTGTCGCGAAAAGTTGTTTTATGAAATTTTCACAACGAGCTTAACCAGTCATCGCTAATAGCCACTTTTTATGACAAATTAGGTGTGGTAAATTTTTTTTACAACAACACAAAAGTTGTCACAAACAGTAGCTTTTACGACAACTGGTTAAGCTCGTTGCGAAAATACAACATTAGACTTTTTTACACAGTTCTTTTTGCAACGACTAGTTCAACTCATTGCAAAAAATATTAAATTATACTTTTTGTGACAAATATAATTTCATTGCGAAATGTTAGAGTATTTGTAACAACATTGTAAATCATCGCAAATAGTCGACTTTTTTTGATGAGTTATAATAATCATCGCTAAAACGTTTCCCATTAATTTTTTCTAGAAAAATTACATGGCGGGAAAGACGTTTCGCCATGCTTTTCAATTGTCATCACCAATGTCCACTTTATGCGATGAATTGAGTGTCGTTGCAAAACATTATTTTTTGCAATAACACTAAAGTCGCTGCAAATAGTTTATTTTAATGACGACCAGGTTAACTCGTTGCGACAAATACTAACTAAAACTTTTTGCGACGAATATAGTTTCATTGTGAAATGTTAGAATATTTGCAACAATATTGTAAGTCATTATAAATAGTCGACATTTTTGCAAGGAGCTATAATTATTGTTACTAAAATGTTTCCCACTAATTTTTTCTGAGAAAATTACATGGCAGGAAAGACGTTTCACCATGCATTTCAATCATCATCGCTAAGTCCACTTTATGCGACGAATTGAGTGTCATCGCAAAATATTATTTTTTGCAACGACACAAAAGTTGCTGCAAATAGTTTGTTTTAGCGTTGACCAGGTTAACTCATTGCGACAAATACCAACTGAAACTTTTTGCGATGAATGTAGTTTTATTGCAAAATGGTAGAGTATTTGCAACAACATTGTAAATTATTGCCAATAGTCGATGTTTTTTACGACGAGCTATAATTATCGTCGCTAAAATATTTTCATCAATTTTTCCAATATTATTTTTTACAATGACATAAAAGTCACTGCAAATAGTTTGTTTTAGCGACAACTAGGTTAACTCGTTGCAACAAATACAACTGAAACTTTTTGCAACGATTGTAATTTCATTACGAAATGGTAGAGTACTTGCAACAACATTGTAAATCATCGCAAATAGTCGATGTTTTTGTGACGAGATATAATTATCATCGCTAAAATGTTTACCACCAATTTTTTCTGCTAATGTCCACTTTATGCGATGAATTGAGTATCATCGCAAAACTTCATTTTTTATAACGACATAAAAATCATTGCAAATAGTTTGCTTTAGAGATGACTAGGTTAACTCGTTACAAAAAATTCCAACTGAAACTTTTTACGACGAATGTAGTTTCATTGCGAAAGGGTAGAGTATTTGGAATAACATCGTAAATTATTTGCTTGTGTACTCTTATGAATAGTTTTCCTTCATCTGTCTATGTGCTCATCAATTAAACAGTGAAAATAAATGTATATTGCCTCATTAAGTTCCTGATCGACGATCGAACAATGCACGTTACTGATGATCGCTCGATCGACTTTCTAATCAACAATCGGACGAAACAAAGTATTGTTGAACATCTGATGAACCTCCAATTAATGATTGAATGGTACAAACCAACATAAATCTTGTTATCAATTCCCCTATTGACGATGAAATGGTGCACATCAACAATCGCTCGATCGACTTCCAATCAACAATCGAACGATAGAAAGTGTTGTTGACTATCTGATCAACCTCCAATCCTTTATCGAATGATGGAAATCATCGTACATCACTTCATTAAGTCTCCAATCAACAATCGAATGTTGCACATCACTGACAATCACAAGATCAACCTCCCAATCAATGATCGTACAACACAAAGTGCTTTTGACTATTAAATCAACCTCCAATCATCGATTGAATGGTGGATGGATTGGATTGATGGATGGTTGGATGGATGGATGTTTGGATGGTTGGATGGAATAGTTAGATGGATGGATAGATGGGATGGTTGGATGGTTGGTTGGATGGATGGTTGGTTAGATGGATGATTGAATGGGATGGTTGGATGGATCAATATGTGAATAGATGAGATGGATGGATTGATGAATGAGATATTTGAGATGGATTGATGGGATGGTTGTATAGTTAGATGGACGGATCTGATGATTGGATGGACGGATGGATAGATTGATCGATGGGATGGTTGGATGGTTAGATGGACGAATATTGATAGATTGATCGATGGGATGGATGGTTGGATGAAATGGATGGATGTTTGGATGGGATGGATAGATGATTGGATGGTTGGGATGGGAATGGATGGGTGGTTGTTTGGATGTATAGATGATATGGATAGATGGATGTTTTAATGATTGGATAGAATGAATGGATGGATGGGTTGGTTCGATGGATGGTTAGATGGATAGCTGGGATAGATGGATGAATGGATGGATGGGTTGGTTCGATGGATGGTTAGATGGATAGCTGGGATAGATGGATGAATGGATGGATGGGATGGTTGGATGGATGGATGGATGTATGGATGGATGGATGGGGTGGTTGTATGGATAGATGGCATGGATGAATGGATGTTTTGATGATTGATGGGATGATTAGATGTATGAACGAGATGTTTTCAACTACTTTACAATGTCTGAGAAATTTTGAGATTTTGAAAAAAAAAAAAAAAAACACCATGATTTAATAAAAATCTATTTTTTTGGGAAAAAAACAAAGAAATATCAAATAAAGTTGATAATTTTGAAAAAAAAATTGATTTCGAGAAAAAAAAATATCCTGAAAAAGAAAATTAAAAAGATTTTAAAAATGTGAAAATTTTGACAACATTGAAAAATGAAAATATTTTGAAAAAGAAAATGAGAGTTTGTATTTTGAAAAATAAAATAAAATTGAGAAGTTCGATAAAAATTGACAAGTTAAAAAAAATGCTTTAAAAAATGGAGAATTTTGAAAGAATTGAAAATTTTAAGATAAAACGATATTAAAAAATTGATACTTTCACAAAAAACAGACATTTTGAAACGGAAAGTAAAGAAGTTGAAAAAATTTGTGATATTGAAAATTAATTGAAAATGTTCAAATTTTGGAATTAAAAGAAAAGGTTATTTATATAAACACTAAGATTTTGAAAAAAAAAAATCATTTTAAAAAAGAAAATTGAAAAGTTGAAAACAAAGTGATGCTTCTGAAGAAAAAATCGGCATTTTGAAATTTTTGAGAAAAAAAATTAAAATTTGAGAAACTTTTTGAGATTTTGAAAATAAAAATTGAGAATTTGTATTTTATTTTATTTTATTTTTGAAATATTTGATAATAAAAATGATATTTTGTTAAAAGTTTTGAAAGAAAAATTAAGAGTAAAAAAATATATATTTTGAAAAAAAATGTGATTTTTAAAAGGAAATTGAGATTTATTTGTGATTTCTTTTTTTTTTTTACTAAATTATTTGGCACATCCACTAATTGAACCTTTAATCATTTTGGACAATCTAATCAGTCCAGATTGAAAAGTAAATAACTTCAGATGTTTAAATCAAATTTCACTCAAATTTTTGAGCAATCTTGTATGCCCAATATTTCTCATATGTAGCCTGATCGAGGGGAGTAACTAGTCAAATTGAGGGTATTGATCAATAAAATAGAGTGAATGGACCAGACATGTAAAATGGGCCAAATATTCTGGTCAAAATTGTGACCCAATTTACTGACCTCATGAAAACCTAAGAATTAATGTAAGTTTTGTGGGCCCATCATGATGTGTGTCGAACATCAACACCGTGCATTTGATGTGTTCCTTTTAGGTTATGAGATATCTCAAAAATCATTCATATATGAAACTCAGGTGGGCCATCCCATCTAAAACTATGTGAACACATCCTAAAATATATAAAAGCAGTTGGTGGGGCCCACGTGAGTTTTGGATGCAGTTGAAACTTGGTCTGACATCTCATCCAAGTTGGACACACATAATGAATGGGATGGATAAAACACTTACATCATGGTGGGCCCCACATACCTTGCCCAGATGGATTACCATATGGGCGGGTAGTATTCTAACAGAAGTGGATTGCATTCTGAGTAACTCAGTACCCTTACAATACTGAGTAAACTCCGCGGGGTCCGCAATTATTTATTTATTTTATCCACTCCATTCATCCATGTTAAAAGATAGTTTTATGTGTAGAGTACAAAAAGGAAGCATATCCAAAGCTCAAGTGGACCACACCATAGGAAATAGTATGATTGAACCTCTACCATTGAAAAATTCTTGGATGGCACAAAAGTTTTGGATCAACCTGATGTTTGTGTTTTCTCTTCATCCATGTCTTTTTGATATTATGAATAGGTTGGATGGCAATAAACATTACTGTGGGCCCAAGGAAGGTATCAACAATGGAAATCATTATTCCACACCGTTTCATATGGCATGGTCCACTTGAACTTTGGATTTACTGAAATTTTGGTATCAACCCACATCGTTCATCCATTTTTTGAGATCATTTTAGAGAATTATCCAAAAAATGAATCATATCCAAATATTAAATGGACCACACCACAAATACCAACAGGGATGGGGAACGGATTGACTACTCCCCCTGCCACTAGCCCAATGGCTAGTATTCGGTGCTCCGTGGGCCCCACCATGATGTATGTATATCATCCATTATATTCATTCATTTTAACAAATCATTTTAGGGCTTGATACAAAAAAATGATAGGGATATAAATCTAAGGTGGACCACATCATAGGAAAATAATAATGATTGGATATTCACCATTAAAATCCTCCTTAAGGCCCACTGTACTGTTTATTTGACATCCAATCTGTTAATGAGATCATATAGGCCCTGATGAAGGGAAAAAAACAAAGATCAGCTTGATCCAAAACTTTTATGGCCCCAAAAGGGTTTCAATGGTAGACGTTCAATCCCCCACTACTTTTTTCAGTGTGGTCCATTTGATAGTTAGATCTGTCTTAATTTTTATCTCAAGCCTTACGACAAGCTCGCCAGTTGGATGGATGGTTTGGATATAACATATACCTCATGATGGGACCCACAGAACTTGCTGACGTTAGCACCTATTCCCTTCATTTCATTTAGCCAGCCCTAAACCGTCTCTCTGTTTCTCTCTCCCTCTCATACACTCTCCTCTCTGTCTATCACTCTCCCAGCGCCGACCCTACAGATCTCTCCCACCTCTCTCTCTTCCTGTCGATCTCTCCACGAACATTGAGGTAATTCTCTCTCTCTCTCTCTCAATCGATTGATAGTGGTGGTTCTCATTCCTACTGTTCCCCTGTGGCGTGGCCCACTTTTGAGTTTTGTGTTGACTTGATGGATTCGGAACCCCCATGATTGGAAACCCCATGGATTTGGAACCCCCATGATTGGAAACCCCATGGATTCGGAACCCCCATGATTGGAATCTATGGTGCCAAACGACCCTAAGGGCTTATTTGGGAGCATGGATTTGGAACCCCCTCGATTCGGAACCCCTAAGAGTGGAAACCCACTGGATTTGTAATCCTCCTAGTGTGTTTGACACACTGGAGTGTGAATCAACTTTAATCCAAAAGGGGAGCTCCACACAGTACACAGTCTACTGTACATTGTGTCCATTTTGTATGGTCCTAATTTTTGGCACAAGGTCAGTTCCATAGTGAGGGCTCAAAAGTTACACCATTTGGCATACTGTCCTATGCATGGCCTTTTTTGGATGGTCAATATATCTAGAGAAATGGTCCTCAAAATTGTTTATGGATTGAATAGTTGTGAAAACACCCATTTGCTGCATTTTTTTTTGAGAAACGGACCATCCATGAGGTGGACTGAATTGGTTTGTCCAACAGTTAGTATAATGTACATGTGTCTCCATTTTGTCCAACAGTCATACTTGATAGTGTAATACTTCACGGTCTAAAAGATTAGAACAGACAATTTTTTACACCTTTTCCATCTACCTCTCCTATATTATCTTTTTAATGCATTTGTAGTCATGAGAGAAATCTAATAGACCCAAAGCGGATGGCATATATGCAATGACCTAGGAAAGATTGCTAAAATCTACATCGTGAAGTTAAATAGGGCTTGGCTAAGGTAATCTTGTGACCCTAGGTCTTATATGGGATTTTCTAGCAAAGTTTGTGACCTCAAGAGGTAGTAGATTGAGCTTCTCTTCTCTAGTCATGTTGGGGTCGAAGGCTCCAATAAGGTGGAAGCTGGAGCCTTTCTTTAGGAGTTCTAACTGGTTGAAGATGTTTTCAACTATCACATGATAATTTTGGTTAGAGGTGATTCAAAAAATGGTACTGCTTGGTGAACACCATAGACGAGGAAGTGTGGTGTCTTACTTTCATTGTTGACGAAATCCAAGACCTTGCCATTGATCTTAGTAGTAGATATTTTCAATTCCTAGGGAGGTTAATGATGTGGCCAATGGTTTAGTCAATTAGGTGCTTTGAAGCTTTTTGTTTGGAGAGAAAACCAAGCAAATGAATACAAATTCCCCTGATGTGACAATTTCCTAACCTTTCCTTGAAAATGAGCAAAATCATTTCCCAAAAGACCTCTTAAACATAGATTTCCATAGTTACAAGAGAACACTTAAGTAAGTTTGGTTTATGATCAATCGTAAGTAGCTTTTTTTTATTATTTAAAGTTACTTAATCACTTCAGTTTAATAAGTAGAAATCAAGATAAACAAATGATTAACCCAAGTAACCTACAGTTATCCGAAGCTAAAGTGTGCATGCAAGGTTTCTCTGGCCAACTAATGATCAACCCATGTAACCTTTTTTTCCCATAATCCAAAGCTGCACACACGTGTAAGAGATCCAAACCATTCATTCAGGTGAACCCCAGTGTAGATCCACTGGCCCAAGCAAAACCTTCCTAATGTACAAACAAAAGCTACCACTCCCTCTCCCATAAACTTCCCCACAAACCTCCACTTCAACATCTCTAACACTCCCATATAAATAATACAATAGGAGTGTGAAAGTTCAATCTCTACGGTTTCCTATATTGTGGCCTAATAGAGTTCATTTTGGATCTGACTCGTTTTTAGTCTCACATCCTAAAATAAGTTGTAAAAAGGGATGGATGGCGTGGATTTCGCACAAACATCATAGAGGGCCCACCCAGTTTCCGATCGAAGGAACTTGAGTTCGGGTCGCAAGCAAAGAATGCAAAGGTTCCAAAGTCATTCATGGAAGTACATGTAAAACTATTAGCATTATGAGGATTAAATTGATTACTGGGAAGGTGTGTGTTTTCTATATGGAATCTCAGAATAAATGATCTTCAGTTTTTCATTTTTCCAATTCATAATGTGGATTGATTTCTTTGCATTCTCTACAATTGCCAATGTATAATTTTACATCACAAGTGTTGAATGAACATCTGGCTATGGGGAAGGTGGATGAGTTGCATCCTGACTTGACAGTAGGCCCTCTTGGAATCTTGCATCCTGTAAACAAATTAACTCATCAACTTCCAATGGTAAAACTTTAGCTTGCTGCCACTTCCCTTGAACCACCCAATTATTTTGCATAGGTTGTGACAATGTGGTTGTTATTGGTTAGTGCATACTCATCCTTTGCAAGGATGGTGGGAGTTGGAATTGGTTTGGAGCAACAAAGAAGGAGAATGGACCCCACGACTAATGAACCGTAGTTCACAAACTGCACTAGAGATTTCATTGGCACAGTTGATTACATATTTTACCTAGGTAAATTTCCTTGTAAGATGAATTTGCCTAAGCTTTCTTTCCCTTTCTCTTGCCTTTAATATCTGTATTCTGTCATTTGTTATTTATATATATGGTTCAAATATTGATAAAAACTTCTACTAGTTGGAGCTTTGTGATCCAACACATATGGTGAGCACTGAAAGTTCAGCAAAGCCAGCAAGTTTAGCATGAATGATGGTCACAATTCAATTAAAATTTAGCATGTGTACAGAGAACAATTCAATGAGAAAAAAATATGATCTTGGATGATTCAAAGTCAACATGGAATTATTTATGGATCAGTAGAAAAAAAAATCAGGTTTCAAAAAATACGTACAAATCCACATATAGAATCAGGGTGGGAAAGACATAAAAATTAGGTGTGAGGAGACATCAAGAATATCATATTCTAATAACCTAAAATTCAAGTTGTTGTTGAGAACATAAAATGAACCGGTGTGTAACATGGTAGAAGGTGAAATTAGTGGAATTCTATGGTGGCCATTTGCAAATCAGGTGTGAGGGGACATCAAGAATCTTCAAGCAAGAATGTAGATGGATTGGAGTTTTTAAGTTTTTGAACCATGGATGAGCTACTTATTGAAATTTCTTAGAGTGCATTTGGATGGGCCGCAAACTAAAACTTACATTGATGGGTCGCATCTCCCACTGTGTCATGGTCGGTTGGGAAGGGGTTGTGTCCTACCTGCCCAAGGGTAATGGGTATAGCTAGGTTGAGTTTGACCAACTCATGATTGGGTTCGCTATCGATGTGCTGGGTAGATATTGGCTGACTACTGGCCAAGCGGATAAGGTCTCTTCCACTTGCATGGTCGCGCGTCCAGTGGGCGGAAATTACATGTAGAGTGTACTAGACCCCGGTGATGATCCCAGAGATGTACGGTACTGATATGTGGACTTATTGAGCAGGAGTTGCATATTTAACATTTTACTCATTCATTCATTTTCACTATCCACTTGGGATGGTGGTGCGCAACTAATTACTGTGTACCTTCGCAATGACCAGGATTTTGGTTGGGGTGCGTGACTAACCTGAGATTAAGAGTTTACCACATTGAGTCTGACTATCTAAATTTAGGTATGGGACTGGTTTGGATAGAAGTCCCTTGTGGTGGACCCGTAGCCTGCGATACTACGGACTATCATCCTGACTTCACACTCCAGCTCAGTCATTTCATTCGCATAACATATTGCTTACATCCTTAGCACATAACATTTGGTTTACTATACTTTTGTATTGCATAACCTAATTAAGGTTGATGGTATTCATGGACTCAGTATATGATATTTGGCTTACTATGTTTCCGCATTGCATAGCTGATCTACATTACTTCCTCAGTATATGATATTAACTTATTATGTTTTTGCATCGCATAGCCTGGATGGGGCTGATGATATTTATCGACTTACCAGCATGTTTTTGCATTAATCCGATATTGTACGATTTATGGATTACTAGTATTTCCACTTACACTGATATTTATATGCTTGGCATGTGCATCGCATACACTTACACCACCCTCTAAGCTTTCTATAAGCTTATGCACGATAGATGCGTTCAGGTGGCGTTAGGTCGCAGCAGCATTGAGCTTGGAGCATGCAGCTGTCTTCTGGTGCTTTGATTTTTAATATATGTATTTCCCTTTCAGTATTGTATTCAACTGTTTATATTAGTGGATATGTGATGATGATGTTGCCTTTATGATTTGGGTAAACTTGTGGTTATGCGTATTACGAGATAAATGTACATTGAAAAATCATCCTTGTAGGATCCCAGGATCAGAATTTGGCGTATAGGAGTTGGGAGCCGAGAATGGAGTACTATGGAGGCTGTCGGCACCGGATTCGGTGATCGGAAATTTTGTGAGCCCGGTTTTTGAGTTTGGGGCATGGCACCAAGAGTTTTTGGACCAGACCAAGGTTTGTTGTGAATTTTCAGAATTTTCTATTGGACCCTCTACTAGTCGTGGAGACTGCTTGACCAGTTAAGTGAACAATGCTTGACCAGTCGTGCAGGATCGACTCAAAGTCTAGTAAGGTTTTTTGGTCCAACTCGACCAGCCAAGTGCATTGCGTCGAGCAGGCCACTCGACTAATCGAGCAGGCCACTCGACCAGTCGAGCAAGCCACTCGACCAGTCGTGTAACAACCTTATCTTATGACGCTAGAAATATTGAAATTCGGTTGGTTCTTCGACCAGTCGAACCAACCCTTAGACCAGTCGAGAGAACAATATTTTCACCTATAAATAGAGGACAAATCTCAGAGTTTTTCATTCATTCCAAGCTATATCAAAACATCACTCTGAGAGATAAGTTCCAGCATTTCTTAACTATATTATGTTCATTTTAAATTCTCTTAAATTACTTTTTGTATTTGATTTTGTGATCTCCATTCAACTCTATTTCATTAAAGAAGGGAATTGTGATTGTACCCTTTTTGAAATCAGAATCAAATCAAGCTAGCCCAGGCTGAATTAATCTAAAATCATTTAGATTTAGAACCTTTCATTTGTGAGACTGGATATTGAACATCTTCGTCTACTTCGGATTGGTTCTACCGGGCTTCATCAGAAGGAGAATTTTCAGATAAGAACCATTTAATCTTTGTGTATCTTTTGTAGTTTGTGAGGTTGTGCCAGGAAAATCTCATTTTTAGTTTTTGTAACGTCTCGGAAAAATTTGTACAAAGACCCGAGTATCACCTCAGGCAGAAATCACTAAGAATCGAATCCTTTATAAATTAGACAAAAATTAATTAAGTACTAAGCTGAATTAATCGGTAGATTAGCTTGAACCACTTTCTATATGATCTGTAAGACCCAAAACCAGTAGAATCGCCAACGCTATATTACCTAAAAACCTAGGATCAATCTTAAAACCCAGTTGCTCTCGGGAGCATCACGAAACTCCGTATCGGACCTGGACCGTGCGTCGAAAGTCTAATTACCGCAAAACTATATAGTTATAACTGCCTTACTGGGCTTGACAACCATCTCAGAAATTAAGTCCTAATAGTATCCAGAAACGCATAACTTGAGCCCGGAGCGAAGTGTGTGAGAAACGCGAATATCTTTAAAAACTGAACTCAAACTTAAGTGAATTAGCCCGCTCGTTTACGGGCCAAATTTAAGGTTTTAGACTGTCAGATTCTGACCTAACTACACCCTCGGATTAGGAAAAATTTCTAACATATGTCAGTGTATTTACGGCCCTGATCGATTAACGATAACCGTTGAACTAAAACTGGTCCTCCGCGGTCGATCCGTAAATCTGATCGAATCGAGAACTTAACCTGGCATAGATCCATTGCCAGAGAACTTTCTTTGGACCGTATGCAGAAAAAGGGCCTCTAAATGAGCTCCGTTGGCCCGAAACAGCCACTCTTTGGCTATAACTTAAGTATACCATGGCCCTGAGGCCATTGACATTAGTTCTGGGCCTATATTAGGGCCTTAACCCACCCCTCTCTCATTCCATATGAAATTTCAAACCCTAGGAGAGAGAAGTGAGAAAAGAGAAGGAGAAAGTGAGGAGAAGTGAGAGAGAGTTGTGGTTTGTCGCCGAGGTTCGATCCCGCCACTCCACGTGCTGAATCATCCTACCCGTGTCGCTACACCGGCGATTCCAATTCCGTTGTTGGGTAAGAAATCCTAAACCTAACTTGTTTTAGGTATCCAGATAGAGTAAATGGTGAAATAGCTAACCTATTTCATGCTATAGGTTGTCGTTGTGCCGTAGACGAAGACTTATTGTTCGAACTGAGTTTGATACGAGTTTACCGGTGAAAGGTGCGGACTATAAACATTTAGGTTATGGTTTTCAAGGCTTTCAATGTCACTTAATGATTTATAACTAACTTGATTGCTATCACATGTGCTTAGATGTGATGTTTTTCGCGTATTACACATATATATGAACTATATTGAAAATAATGCATTCCATATGTTTGTTTAAATGTTTGTATGAATATGAAATTATGATTTGTGCTTGCCATGATTGTTGTTTAGGAATACATGATTGTTGTACGTGTGGCAACTCCTTTGTGAAAGGATTTGCTATAATATACGTTATAACAAATTTATTACATATATGTGATATGTGTAGTCTAAGTGTTTGATAAAATGCCTGAATGAGAAAATGCTTGTTGAAATGTGTTTAATGAGGGTGTTGAGATAGGATTCTCAATTCCCTTATCTATAGTTACAGTTTCCTTTATGTAACCTATATCGCTACTACGTGCTTTATGGTTGAAATGCCTATGTATGATAACATGTACACTATGTGTTTGTTGAAATACTCAAATGAGATTTATATTTAGATTAGTTGTCACATGCTGTCTTTAACTATCATATGTGAATGCTATTGTTTGGAGTATGATTGGGGCTACAATGTAGTCCAGGCAATCGGTAATGGTTTACGATTGGTAGCCGAACTGTTTTAGCCACCACGAACACGTTTGATGAATCCGAGTCGTACAATGATTATCAACAGTGGTTAGGCCACAAGGAGTGCGTATGCGCTCCATATCGATTAACTCAACGTGCACTCATACTAGTCGAGCTTGTAAAGTAACTCGATTGACTTAATGTTTGTTCACCTTGTATGGACACTACTGTTTAAATTTAAGGTACCAACTTACCAGTGAAAAGCCCGTTTAATCTTGGTTCCATGATCCGCTAAGACTCATGAGCCAGGCATGGTGGTATGGGACACCGTGGTCGAGCTGTCGGTCTATGCTAGGGTGACGAGCCTCCCCATAGTGTCCAGTGAGCAAACCAAACTCGTGAGCCGAATACTGTAGTATGGGACACTGTATTTAAGCTGTCGGCCTACGATCAGGTGACAAGCCTCTCGTAGTGACCTCGAGTATACATTAGGACTACGTTAAGGTGATGAGCCTTTCCATAGTAACTTCGAGTATAAACCAGGCCTGCGTTGAGGTGACGAGCCTTTCTGTAGCAACCTGGAACTGCCATCATATGTGAGTAACTAGGATTGACGACCCTAGATGGATCATTGTTTGGGTAAATGATATAAAGGGAGGTGCCTTAGCTTTCCAACCTACTGTATGAATAAGACTAATTAAGAACTTGGCTAATCATGATCATGCACCGCATTGCATGTGCCTTTGGCGTAGGAGTTGAGCACAGTGGAAGGGATGCATGCCGCGATCATGAGATGATGTCATAGAGGGAGTATAGGCGAGGACATGCATCATTAACACATATCATCCTTGCATTAATCAGAGTACGTAGGAATGCTTTGTTGTATTGTTTTATCATTACTGCTTGACTGAATTGATAACATGCTAACCTTTGCCTTATAGCTCCACTGAGTTGATCACTCACTCCCACTCTGGGATGGTGTTCTAAAACACCAACCAAACTCTATTGTAGTTTTAGGTGATGACGAGGCTTACGAGATGGAGCCTGTCTTCTATGATGACGAGGTGGAGTTCTCCTACATGCAACTCTCTGGCGGGTCTATGTAGACCTAGAGTTGTTCATCGGGGCTACAAGGATATGGATAGATGACATTACACTTCATCCTTTTGTATATTTTGAAACCATACATGTAATTTATTTAACCTGGCGACATGTTGATCCTCTGGGGATTTTCCATGTATATGCTCTATATACTTATCATAGTCTTCCGCTTGCGTAATTTAATTGTCCCTGGAGTATGATATGCTGATTTAGTGTAACTCAAATCATGTTTAATGTGTTAATACAGACAATATTTAATCATCATTATCTATGTTGCATAAGTGATGCGTTGGAACTCGAGAGTTGGGCTCCTACTCAACCCTCGATTTTCAGGGCGTTATAGTTTTTGCTGAGGTAATCTAGAAAATCTCAGAGTGTGGGGTTTTTGTAATTGTGTAAGCCCATCCAAAGACACAATTGTGAAGGTTTTAAGGTGAACCTTGGAAAACCTTTTTCATAGTGAAAGCTAATATCCCGAGGGAGTGGATATTAGGAGTGGAGTAGTTGTGTGGCTGTTTCTTAAACAGTTGGTGTACACACAAACAAACCACTATAATTCTTATAGTTCTTGTAGATGATTGGATTTGTTTATGTGTGTGAATGTTGTAATTTTCTTTATGCATTTGTGGTGAATGGTGTAATTTACTTTATGCACTTGTGGTGAATGTTGTAATAAGTTAGTTTATTTTCCTTTGCCTCTTTATTGGTTTGGGTTTTTGATACTTACATACGTTCTAGTAAGGTTGTCCTGCCATAAGCCTTTGGTTTTTGGTGTTAGGTTGTCCTTAGAACTCAGTTTGTATCAACCTCTCAAGACTAGTACATTTGAGGTTGCTATTTACTTGTGCTATTTATCTTTGTATTCCGCATTTAATTTTTATTTGGCATAGTCCTATTCACCCCCCTCTAGGGCTTTAAGCTCGGCCTTTTCAAGTGGTATCAGAGCCTAATAGCTCATTTTTATTATTTGGATTCATTTCCTGAGCTAATCGATCTGAGCTTATAAGATGTCAAATTTTAATAGCCTCTCAATTACTAGGCCCCACCTTTTAATGGCTCCAATTATGCCTATTGGAAAGCCAGAATGAGGATCTTTTTAAAGTCCATAGATGAGAGCGTGTGGCAAGACACAGTGGCTAGATGGAACCCACCCACAACTGAAGTTCTAGGGATTAATGGAATTAAATCCGTTAAAGTTGCACCTTATTTTTCATGGACCACACTTCAAAAAAATGAGAGTAGTGTCAATGCAAAGGCTTAAAATGGAATCTCTTGCACACTATCACCGGATGAATTTAAAGGAATTATATCTTGTGATACTGCAAAGTAAGCCTGGGACATTCTAGAAATGACACGAGGGTATGACTATAGTTAAGAAATCTAAATTTTAAATCCTCACCACTCAGTTTGAGGAAATACGTATGGAAGAAAGTGAAACTTTCATGGACTTCTATACTAAATTAAATGACATAGTCAACTCTATGTGGGGTCTTGGTAATAGTATCCTAAAAAGTAAAGTCTGTGTAAAGATATTGTGCTCATTGCCTGCTAGGTTTAATTCTAAGGTCACTACCATTCAAGAACTTCATGATACGGATAATATGAGGTTTAAAGAGCTTGTTGGTTCTTTATAAACCTACGAGTTAAATTTTAAGGCTCCTAAAGGTAAGTCCATAGCCCTTAAGTCTTCTAAAACTATTTCTCAAAATAATACTAGTAATTCTGATTGTGAAAATTCTGAAGATGATATGACACTATTAGCCAAGAAGTTTTATAAAATTTTCAAAAGAAAAAAGAGGTTAGATTTTCAAAAACCTTCTGAAAAAAAAAAGGACTAGATCTAAAAATTGGAAATCTATTAAAGACAACCAATGGTTCAATTGCCATGAATACAGGCATCTAGAAAACAAATGTCCAAAGACGAACAAATCTAAGAAGAAAGGTATGTTGGCCACTATGGGATGAGTTATCTTCCTCTGAAGCTTCTTCTGAGTCAGATGATTCTGAACCCGAGTCTACTAATGAGGTCAAGGCCTGAATGACTCTAGCCAGAGTTACTTCCTCAGACAATTGTAATTCAACTTATGATGAAAATTGGAGAAACAACCCTGAAAACGATGACGATTTATAAGATGCCTATAATGCCCTATACAGGGAAAGTTGAAGATAGCTGTAAAACTAAAACTTCAAAAGAAAAGTTTTTAAAGTTAAAAGATGATTTTTATAACTTAGTTTTAGAAAAATTACATTTTTCTAGTTGTTTTGAAAAAACTAAGTGTGATTTATATTTCAAAACATCCCAAGTTGAAAACCTTAAATCTAAAAATGAAAAACTAAAACAAGAAGTCTCTTCTCTCTTGAGTTTGAAGGATACTTGGAGATATGCTCAGGGTGATCCTAAACTAGAAAGATTGCTAATTGGATCAAGGAAATGCGGCGATAAATCTGGTCTGGGCTACGATAAGAATACACCTCCTAAAAGTAAGTCCACTCCACCTAACTTTGTTAAAGGGGAGTCCTCTAACTCAAAAGGAAAAAGTCTGAATATAAATAGTTTCAAAAATCCTAAAACTTTTTAAGCTATGAAACCTAAAAGCAACCATATCAATTATAGAAATCAGAATCATAACCCCTTAGCTAAGAAAATTATTGATTTACTTAAGGAGCTTCTAAAATCTAACTCAAATGGTAGATTCTATAATAACTATAAGCATAGAAAAACCCACTATGCTCCAAACCCCAAAATAGTAATGAAATGGGTCCCTAAGGTTGCTTGTCTAGTTGACCACACCGCTATCAAGGCTTCGAGTTAATCAAAGTGGTACCTAGACAGTGGTTGTTTTAGACACATGACAGGTGACAAAGATTTGTTCACCAATCTTAAAGATATGACTGATGGCTCAGTCACATTCGGTGAGGGTAGCAACTGCAAGATTATTGGCCAAGGTACAGTTCAACTCTTTAATCTTCCTCCATTTGAGAATGTTTTGTTTATAGAGGGCTTTAAGCATAATTTCTTAAGCATTTCTTAAATTTGTGATAATAAACATAACATCAAATTTACCAAGGGTGTGAGATTTCTAATGAGAATGGTTCTGTGATATTAACTGGTCGCAGAACATATGAGAACTGCTATATAGTCAGTGATTCAAGCTCGTCTAAGTTATTGTGTTACACGGTCCAGACCAATGAGACCGATTTATGACACAAACGCCTAGGACATGTACACTATCGTAATCTTTATAGACTGAGCAAAGGTGAAATAATAAAAGGTCTACCTAAGTTAAGGAAAATAGATAAAATTTATGGCAAATGTCAGATTGAAAAACAAACTAGGAGTGTTCACAAGAAAGTGAACTCCAGTGCCACATCCAAACCCCTTTAACTCCTCCACATGGATCTCATTGGACCTATTGGAACGGAGAGTCGAGGTAGTAAGAAATATATTCTGGTAATAGTAGATGATTTTACTAGGCATACATGGGTAGTTTTCATGAGAGAGAAATCCGAAACTCTCGATGAAGTGAAAAGGGTACTCAAGCGTATCCAAATTGAGAAGGAATCACATGTCTCTAAAATCCATAGTGATCATGGTTCTGAATTTGACAATAGAAGTTTTGAGAAGTTCTATAGTGATTATGGTATATCACATGAATTTTCTGCTCCTAAGACACCTCAACAGAATGGGGTTGTTGAAAGAAAAAATTGTGTGCTTTAAGAAATGGCTAATGTAATGTTAAATAACATGAAACTTCCTAAAAATCTTTGTGCTGAAGCAGTGAACACGACTTGTTACATTATTAACTGTGTTTATACTAGAAAGTCAAATAATAAGACTGCATATAAACTATCGTTCAATAAGAAGCCTACAGTCAAATACTTTTAAGTTTTTGGTAGCCAATGTTATATTCTACGTGACCGAAAAAATCTGGGAAAATTCGACACTAAAAGTGACGAGGGTATCTTCCTAAGATATTTGTTAAATAGTCGAGCGTATCATGTTCTCAATAAGAGGATTGATGTAATTCAGGAATCCATTAATGTAGTTATAGATGATCACCTGATTACACTTGTCTCAAGTTTATATGATGATGAAGTCTCTTTGCTTGATAAACCAGACTCTTCATCCAGTCAAAATGACACTGAACTGCGGTCAGTTAAAGACCATCCAACTGGTTAAATTCTTAGGAACCCTCTCACTAGTGTGCGCACTCGTAAACAATTAGAAAACATTTGTAATTATGTGTGCTTTACATCTCAGATTGAACCAGCTAATGTAAAAGAAACGCTTGTCGATGAAAATTGGATAGTGGCTATACAAGATGAACTTAATCAATTCATAAGGAATGATGTATGGTACTTAGTTCCTAGACCTAATGATAAACATATTATTGGAACTAAATGAATCTTTAAAAATAAGTCTGATGAATTAGGTAACATTATAAGAAACAAGGCTAGACTAGTTGTACAAGGGTACACTCAGATAGAAAGCATCAATTATGATGAAACCTTTGCCCCAGTAGCTTGTCTTGAATCTATCAGACTGTTTATATCCATTACTTGTTATAAAAATTTTAAAATCTATCAAATGGATGTCAAGAGTGCTTTCTTGAACGGTGATTTGCATGAGAAAGTATATGTAGAACAACCTACTGGTTTTGAAGACCCTAAACATACTGATCATGTTTATCACCTGAAAAAGGAACTCAATAGATTAAAATAAGCTCCCAGGGCATGGTACGAGAAATTGACTGAGTTTTTACTGAGTCATAACTTTGTAATGGGAAGTGTTGATAAGACATTGTTTGTAAAGAAACACAATGATCACATACTGATAGTACAGATATATGTTGATGACATTATCTATTGATTTACTTGTTCTAACACGTCTGTTGAGTTTGCAGATTTGATGATGTCCAAGTTTGAAATGAGCATGGTCGGAGAACTGAATTATTTTTTTAGGTCTACAAGTGAAACAGCTAGAAGATGAGATTTTTATTTCTCAAACCAAGTATGCTCTAAACTTGGTGAAAAAGTTTGGATTCAAGAGCGGTAAAAATTTCGATACTCCTATGACTACGACACTTAAGCTATCTAAGGATTCAATAAGTAAAAGTGTAGATCCTAAGTTGTATCACAGTATGATAGGTAGTTTATTATATTTAACTGTGAGCCGACCTGATATTGCATTCAGCATAGGTATCTGTGCTAGGTATCAATCTGACCCTAAAGAATCCCACCTGATTGCTATTAAGCATATTTTGAGATATGTCGCAAGTTCAGCCAATCTTAGTCTTTGGTATCCACATGATACTAATGTTCAATTAGCCAGTTATATGGATGCTGATTGGGTTAGTAATATTGATGAGCACAAGTCTACCAGTGGTGGATGTTTTTATGTCGGGAACTGTCTAGTTTCATGGCATAGTAAGAAACAGAGTTCCGTATCGCTTTCCACAGTTGAGGCTGAGTATATTGCAGCTGGTAATGCATGTACTCAACTTATGTGGATAAAGAGGATGTTAAATGATTACGGATTTGTGTAAGATTCTATGGTTCTGTATTGTGATAATTCTAGCGTAAATAACATTTCTAAAAATTCAATCCGGCATTCACCAATTAAGCATATTGACATTAGATATCATTATATTCATGAATTAGTGGAAGATAAGATTATTTCATTAGATTATATTCAAACTGAAAATCAACTTACAAAAATTTTCACAAAACCACTTGATAGAAACATGTTTGCTAAATTAAAATTAGATATTGGTATGTGTAATGTGATATGAGTTAATTGTGTTTGCTTGTACTACATTGCATGTTTTTTTTTGAAATTTTTAAAAAATTAAAAATTGTTGGAAAAATGGAAATTTTTGGAGTTGCACAACCAATCAAGTGGCTCGGGTTTGGGGGTTTTAAATGTGCAAAAAACATTTTTTCTTCATTTCTCTCATCTTCTCCAATAAGCCCTTCCACGACCGGTCGAACCCACCTTCGATTGCTACTTGGTTAGTGCATCTTTCCATTTTCCTTTTGGATATAATATCTTTGCACTTCTATTTCCTTGATTTTAAGGTTTATTTCAAGTTTTCTTATGGTTTCTTTGGTTTTCTAACATAAAATTTGACTTGTGAGAAACCCTCCATTCCTTTCTTGTATTCCTTTTTTGCATTGTGTAATGGAGAGTAGATACAAGAAGAGATCCTCTCGTGGTCCCTCTTCTTCCTGTTCCGCACCGATTACAGTGCGTACTCTTCGACCACCCAAAGAGGACCTCGAATATGTGTAGGATATTCATCTCCACAATGTTATTGTTGAGCGGACTGTTAACTCCAATCATTTGAGTCCTTTTAATATTGTTCCCCTCCTTGAAGCTGTAGGATGGGCTAACATATTGAATTGGGGCAGTCCTGCATACTGGTCCATTGCATAGGCCATGTATGCTTGTATCAGTGACTTCTCTGTTGAAAACTTAACCTTTATTGTGACAACTAGAGAAGGTTCAGTTCAAGTAGACCATCACTTGATCTCTGGTTTGATGGATATTCCTATCTCTATGTTAGTTGCGAGACCGTCTAAATATGAAAAATGTATGCTAACTAGTGTTGTTGTAACATCCCGAAAAAATTCGTACAAAGACCTGAGTACAACCTCAGGTAGAACAACCTAAGGACCGCATCCTGTCATATAATTTTGATGGGATTTAGTTAAGTATTAAATAATCGGTGGATTAAGTTGGCCACCATTTTCACAAATAGGAAGGCCTAAAACCATGATTACTACTGACTTAATGTCATCTTAAGACCTAAGAAAAATAGAATACATTGAAACTCAGTAACGGACCTAGACCGCACGTTGAGGGTCCGATGACCACAAAATGATAGGACGATGTCCGTCCTACTAGGATTGACAACCATCGCAAGAATCAAGCCCAGATAGTCTCCAGAAATGCCCAACTTGAGTCGTGAGTTAAGTGCCTGAGAAACGCGAATATCTTTAGAAAATGAACTGAAACTTAAGTGAATTGGGTCATTCACTCTCACTCAAAGTTGAAGATTCGGACCATTAGTTTGTGACCAAACTTCACCCATGAAGAAAGGAAATTTCCCTGCCGTGGCCCCGATTGAACACGTACGACCGTTGATCTGACACAGGCCCTCCACGGTCGATCGGATCATCCGATCTCACCAAAATCATATCCTGGCATGGATCCATTGTCAGGGAACGTACCCTATGACGTAGATGGGTCATGGGCCTCCCTATGAGCCCTGTTTGTCAGACACAGCCACCCACGGGGTATAAACCATGTATAAAGTGGCTCTGGGGCCATTTGCATCACATCTGAGGCTATAAATAGCCTTCATTTCACCCCCTCTCCCATATCTGAATTTCACAAACCCTAGAGGGAGATAAAGGAGAAAAGAGGAAAGAGAGAAGAGAAACGTTGGGAGATTGCCGCACAAACCTTCTTCCACGAATCCACACGCCAAATCACCGCCCCATTGCACTACCAAATCTCTTTCAGCTACAATTTTGGGTAAGAAATACCAACCCTAATATCGATGTAAAACTCCCGGATAGCTTTTGTTAACTTAACTAACCAGTTTCATCATTTAGGTACCCGATGTTTATTTTTGAAAACGTAGAATTTGGATTAAGTCCGAGTCAAGCATACTAATGAAATGTGTAGACTATAAATGCTTAGGTTATGGTGTATCAATGCTTTTATGACAGCTAATGATTTATGTTTGTCTTGATTGCTACCGTATTGTCTTAAATGTGTTGATTTCTATATGAGATACACCTATAAACTGAGATAAATAAATGATGCACCCTATGTGTTTGCTAAAATGTTTAAATGAACAATAGAAAGTGATTAGTGCTTGCCATGATTTCTAATTTAGGATTCAACATTGTCATATGCATGTAGATCTCCTTGTATAAAGAATTGATAAAACATATGTTGTAACTAACGTAGTTTATGTGTTTGATTAATTGTCTAAATGATAAAATTGTTGATGATTTGTATTTACGACGAGTATTAAGATAGGATTTTGATTGTATTATGCATATTTATAATTTCCCCCCATGAAATCAATTGATAAAAGCATGTTGTATTAGCATGGTCTATGTGTTTGATGAAATGCCCACATGAGAAATCCACATGGATTGTTTGTTGAATTATGGAATAATTATTACACGTGGTTGTTAGCCGCATTTGAGTAGGATTGAGGCTACAAATGTAGCCCAGGCAATCGATAAAAGTCCTTGTTTGGGTGGCCGAATTAGTCTCACCACCTTGAGTAAACTCGATTGATCCGAGTCGCACGACGATTGTCGACAGTGGCTAGGCCACGAGGGGCACTTATGCGCTACATGTCGATTAAGTCAGCGTGTGCCCGTACCAATCGAGCTTGCCTAATAAACCGATTGACCTATTGTGTGTTTACCATGTATGGACATGACTGCTTGAATCTAAGGTACCTCTCACCAATGTAAAAATCCACTTTAACCATGGTACCACGATCCACTAAGACTCATGAGTTGGGCATGGTGGTATGGGACACCGTGTCCGAGCTGTCGGCCTACGCTGGGGTGACGAGCCTCCCCATAGTGACCAGTGAGTAATTAAGACTCGTGAGCCGGGCATGGTGGTATGAGACACCGTGTTCATGCTGTCGGCCTACGCTGGGGTGACGAGCCTCCACATAGTAACCGTGAGCACAACTTCTTGCAACTAGCCTATCGTATGTGTTTGACTAGGAGTGACGAACCTACAACTTGCCTATCGTAGTAGGACTATTGCGGTTGTCTAATGCCAAATGTTCGATTTGGGTCAATGATATAAAGGAAGGTACCCTAGCTTCCCAAACTTACTGTATGAATGAACTTAATTAATTACTTGGCTAACACGACCATACATCACACTGCATTAGTTAGGATGTGCCAAAAAGGTGTTGGAGTTGCACCATTTGAGGAAGTGTTGTCATATGTGAAATAGGCTGTCGGAGTCGCATGTGAGGGAGCATTGATGGGTGAGGGCATGCATCATTACTCTCACCCCATGCCTGCATTAAAAAGAGTAGGTAGGAAGTGATTGTTATGATTATTTTATCATTACTGCTTTGATTGACTTGATAAAATGTGTAACTTTTGCCTTATAGAACCACTGAGTTGATCACTCACTCCCACTTTGGGGTGATGTTTTAAAACACCAACCAGACTTCAATGTAGATGCAGGTATAAATGACATCTATGCAATGAGCAGGACTTCTTGGATGAGGAGGAGGAATTCTCCTACTTCCAACTCTCAGACGGGCTGTCTAGGCTACGTACTGTTACGCAGGGACCACCGAGACATCTGGGCTTAGTTGGACACTTTTACATATCCATATTTTGTTCATTTTGAAATGATACATGTTATATTGAACTTGGTTATGTACTCATACTCTAGAAGAAACCTTGTGAAACATCTGCATACTTATACAAATATGTTTAGAATTCTGCACTTGCTTAACTTAATTAAATCCGGAGTATGATGTGTTGTTTAGCATAATCCCATGCATGTTTAACTCATTAACATGAAAGAAATCTAAATATCATCATCCATAATGCATAAGTAATGTTCTAGATTTCAAGAGTAGAGCTTTGCTCGACTCTCGAAATTCAGGGTGTCACAGTTATGCAACATGAATGCAGAATAGAATTCCAGTATTGCGCTCAGTTCCAAAAAAATGTTACCCAGATATAGGATTCTTCAACGTATTTTCATTTCTAATGTGTATCCTCGGTCTGGTAACAAAATTGAGTTAACTTCTTTCATAGCTCGCATACTTCACTTAGTTGTTTCTGGTATTCAAATATGTCCTCTGTCTCTTATTTGTTATATCATAATTCAGTTTCGTCTCCATCCTGCTATAGTGATATTTCCTTTACATATCTGATGACCACGCTAGCTATTCATAGTCATGTGGTTGTGCCTGTTAGAGAATCTCCTATTTCCCATCTACTCTTCAACAATTCTAACATTAACAAGATGAATCTAAGGTTGGTACCTGGCCAAGTTGATAGGGATGATGTAGGAGCTGCTGAAGAAGCTGGAGAGGAAGATGCTTTACCTCCTAATGATGTGAACATCGATGATTTATTTGATGAATTAGAATCTGATTCTGAGGCTGATCCTGACTTTCAGCCTTCTGATTTTGATGAGCAGTTGAAAAACCTAGAGGAAAAGGTAAAAGCTTTACATGTATCTTAAGAGACTCAATTCAAATATATGCGCAAATACCTTAGGCGCATTAACAAAGGATTACATCAGATTGATCCATCTATTCCTGCTCCATCTTTTGGTTCTGATTAGACTCTTTTTATTTTGGGCATGTATTAACTATTATCTTTATTTATGCTTGGATAATGTTTGGACTTATATTTTTGTTTGTGAACATGACTTTATGATTCCTGAATATGTTTTGCTTAACATGTTTATGTTATATACTCTCTTCTTTCTTATGCTTCTCATTATATCATCAGCTTGTTTTTCTTTCCTTTGTCATATTGTGACAAAAAGTGGGAGAAAATGTTGATTTTGGGGAATGATTTTTAATGCTGGGGATGTATGATTGTAGAATATGGAGTATTTTTTGTTTAGATTGGACATGTATTTGATTTATGCAGGTTCTACATATCACCTCGCCTGGATTGAAAGAGAGTAATGGATTGAGGGGGAGAGTAATTGGTGCACATTTGGTGCATGATTCTTTTTTTTTTATGGTAACTGGTGCATGATTCTTTATTTGGTTTTGTCACAAATTTGACAAAGGGGGAGATTGTAAATGCTATATTGTAAATCTAACACACAGAGTTGTAAAATTTTGTTGTGACAAATCATTTAGAATTTGTATCATGTTTTGATGAGATGAATTGATCGACTTTGTGCACTTTAAAGTTCTCCAAATCTTCGTCAAACTTCTCTATGTATTCAAGTTGAAGAAGCGATGTCGAAGTTCAAGATTTCAAGCTCAAGTTCAAGGCTCAAGTTTGAGTATAATCTTCAAGATCAGTACCTTAAACAATCTCAAGAATTCAAGTCTTTACTCAAGTTCAAGTTTAAGATTTGAAGACAAGCTTCAAGTATTTCAAGTGAATGAGTTTGCAGAGCGAACGATGTTTTAATTGTTCAAACTCACAAACAAGGTATGCATGACCCTAGATTGACCTTAGGTTAGGTCATATTCATTGCATAGCTATGTGGGTCATTTCATAAGTTTATAAGTCATTTCCTTGACTAGTCCTAGTCTTTGTTCGACTAGCCAAGCTCTGGCTCGACCAGTCCAAGGTTTGTTGTGAATTTTTAGAATTTTCTATTGGACCCTTGACCAGTCGTGGAGACTGCTCGACCAGTCGAGTAAACATTGCTCGACCAGTCATACAGGTTCGACTTAAAGTCCAGCCAAGTTTTTTGGTCCCACTCGACCAGTCGAGTGCATTGCTCGACCAGTCAAGCAGGCCACTCGACCAGTTGTGTAACGACTTTATCTTATCGCGTCAGAAATTTTGAAATTTGGTTGGTCCTTCAACTAGTCGAACCGACCCTAAAACCAATCGAGAGAATAGTATTTTCACCTATAAATAGAGGACGAATATTAGAGTTTTTCATTCATTCCAAGCTAAATCAAACCATCACTTTGAGAGATAAGTTCCAACATTTCTTAAGCTATATTGTGTTCATTTTAAATTCTCTTAAATAGCTTTTTGTATTTGATTTTGTGATCTATATTCAACAGTATTTCATTAAAGAAGGGAATTGTGATTTTACCATTTTTGAAATCAAAATCAAATCAAGCCAGCCCAGGCTAAATTAATCTAAAATCATTTGATCTAGAACCTTTCATTTGTGATACTGGACATTGAACATCTTCATCTACTTCAGATTGGTTCTACCGGGATTCATCAGAAGGAGAATTTTTAGATAAGTATCATTTAATCTTTGTGTATTTTTTGTGGTTTGTGAGGTTGTGCCAGGAAAATCTTATTTTTGGTTTTGTCTGAGGTAATCCAGAAAATCTCAGAATGTGGGATTTTTGTAATTGTGTAAGCCCATCTAAAGACACAATTATGAAGGTTTTAAGGTGAACCTTGGAAAACCTTTTTCATAGTGAAAGCTAATATCCCGAGGGAGTGGATATTAGGAGTGGAGTAGTTGTGTGGTTGTTTCTCAAACAGCTGGTGTACACACAAACGAACTACTATAATTCCTGGAGCTGTGGTGGATGATTGGATTTGTTTATGTGTGTGAATGTTGTAATTTACTTTATGCATTTATGGTGAATGGTGTAATTTACTTTATGCACTTATAGTGAATGTTGTAATAACTTAGTTTATTTTCCTTTACCTCTTTATTAGTTTGGGTTTTTTATACTTACAAACGTTCTAGTAAGGTTGTCCTGCTATAAGCCCTTGGTTTTTGGTGTTAGGTTGTCCTTAGAACTCAGTTTGTATCAACCTCTCAAGACTTGTACATTTGAGGTTGCTATTTACTTGTGCTATTTTATTATTTGATTGTGCTATCTATCTTTGTATTCCGCATTTAATTTTTATTTGGCATAGTCCTATTCACCCCCCCTCTAAGAATTTAAGCTCGGTCTTTTCATAGGGGTACCGCTATGTTCCATGCAATGGACAAAATATACCTTGGCATCATGGAAATGCGCTACGAGCCACCAACATGTCTCATGATTACCGTATTCTCCATCTCATTTGCATTTTAAATATCTATCCTCGATATGGTAATCACACTAAACTTACGCCATTCATGGTGGAAACCATCTATATCACGTCCCAAATCCAGGGACGGACAGCTTCCGCGATGCCCCGAATTTGGCACTCGACTTCCATACACCAAGTCCCGAGTTTGGCGAACCACAAGGAAGATTTTTTACTGAATTTTTTAAAAAAATAATAATACCTGATCATGATGATCCGTAATCACAATACTAAGCAACAGTCTCTATTATAAATCCCGATAGTTACAAGTACCATACTTTCCTAAAAGGTACACAACGTTAATATTGTCAAATCACAAAATAGATACAATGCATCGAGAAAGCTATGTCCTCCATGTAACTCCTGCCCTGAAAAAAAAGGAAAAATAGGAAGCTTAGGCAAAAACCTAGTGAGTACACTCGTGTGTGCATAGTGTATAAGCATACAGTAACAATCAAAATATCAGAGTACACAATGTAAGGCCTGTATCCTAGTCTGTACTATTCCGTAGACTTTCGCATCCTCCTTGTCGAATTCCAGGGATCCATGACCTATAATTGGCATTTGCGCACGACCCTGAGTCACATCCCATATACCTGAGTCGACACAACCCAAGACTTATACCCTAGCAACTATGCCGTCGCCGTAGTTCCAATGCCGCGTCTCGCACACCGATACGATACCTAGGCCAAGAGTTGTGGGCCCACATTTATTTCAAGAAAATGTTGCGCATTGTAATCCTGAGAAGAGAATCTTTACAACCTATCAAATCAATCCCATCAATCAATCAAGTACAACACCCATCCCTCTCTCACCCAAAAGTCAACACACCCATGCCTTTCATGTCACTTTCTTACACAACCCATACCACCCATCACCCAACCCTCTCTCCTTACATCGCCTCTCTCTCCTCTCTCATTTCTCTCTTCACTCCTAAGCAAACCAAGAGAGCAACCGTCCAAGCCTTCCAAGAAGTGAAAGAAGCTAGGTGTGGCCCACTTCCTACACCCAAAACCCTCATCTCAACCCTTCAACATTCATCATTTACTATCAAAGAGAGAGCCAAGGAGTTTGGCATTCCATCAGACCAAGAAGATCTAACGGTGGGTGTTTATAGGATTAGATTTGTATTTTTGATGATGGGCCAAGTGGGGCCTACCGATCGATGGTATGGATCTCACTTTGGACCCAAGGTATGGCCGATCGCCCATCATGATTCATATGTTCATTCCATGATGGGGTCATTCTCCATGGACCCCATCATGATGTTTATTTTTCCATTGTGAATGGTTATCTAGACGTTACATTTCTTTAGTGGAAATGGATCTCCACTATTGATATTTTTTTATTGTTGGGCCCACATGTAATGGGACCCACTTAATGTATGTCTTGTAATGCATGGAAGGGAGGGTCCATAGTGTCGGGGTCCCTCCCATCACACGCGTTTCTCTCTCTCTCTCTCTCTCTCTCTCTCTCTCTCTCTCTCTCTCTCTCTCTCCCTCCCTGTTTGGATGGCCCACCTTGAAGCATGATATTATCCACACTATCCATCATCCGATGGTGGAAACCCACCCCGATGTATCTTGCATCCAGGCCACCGTCCAGGGCCTAGATGCTGCCATTTTAAAATAATAATAATCATAAAATATTATATTACATGAGGTGGGCCACAGGTGGGACCCACCTCATATGGAAGTAGATTGGCTGGTGTAACTCACACCAGCTATATAGCTAATGTAATGACATCAGCAGGTCCGTGGGACGCACTAGATGTATGGGTCTTATCCACACCATCCAACATTCCGGACAGGTGGGACCCACCTTGTATGTGTTGTATCTACATCGTCCACCTGGCTGGACGGTGGAACCCACACGTGTGGAGCCTAGCACCATCCAGTATGGACGGTGGACCCCACCGTGATATATGTGTTTCATCAACGCTGTCCACCCGTTTTGTATCCAGACCGTCCATCTGGACGGTGGGCCAGCCACCCCGCCAGCAGTACAGCTACTGATAACGTCAGCAGTTCTATGAGGCCCACTGAGGTATGTGTTACATCCAAACCGTCCATCCAGATGGTGAGCTTGTCTTAAGGCTTGAGACAAAAAATAAGGCAGATCTGCCTATCAGGTGGACCACACTATAAAAAATCAGTGGAAGATGATTGTCCACTATTGAAACCGTCTAGGGTCACAGAAGTTCTGGATCAATATGAAATTTATTTTTCCCCTTAATTCAGGCCTTTGTGACCTTATGAACAAATTGGATGGAAAATGAATGTTATGGTGGGCCCTGAGAATTTTAAACAGTGGAAATCCTTATCTTCACTGCTATTTATGGTGTCGTTCAAATGATCTTCCGTTATGATTCATTTTTGGGAAATGCTCTAAAATGATCTCTAAAATAGATGAATGGTGTAGATGGACCGGCTAGGTCGATGGGCCCATTAGTGCGGCCCATGTGATGCAGCCCACTTGATGCATATGAGGCCATCGTGATGTATATGAGGCCTATAGCACCCCGTCCATTCTGTACCACTTTCTATGCCTATGTGCACGATGATCGAAGCCCTTGGCCAAACGTGGACTATCCGTGCATAGTGCACACCTGACTGACTGGATCCCCAAGGCTTCGAAACCAATTTCATATCAACCGCCTCATCGCCGCGATCGCGTAGGTACCACCTGTGCATCTGTACAACGCTCCGTTAATGAGATATGCTGCGAAGAATCATTAGTATATCATGTGCGCATGGCGCCATGTACTCCATTCCACACATGTACACAACACATGCCATACACACATGTATATGCCACACATGGGTGAGAGAATCTCTACCCATGTGTGTGATGTCACCCTCCCATGCCATCCCTCTCTCATGTGCTCCCCAAAGTCAACTCTTCTCTATACCATACCCTATGCATGATGTCATCACACCATGCCATCCCATATCCCTTTAATCCACCATTAATTACTAATCATGAATTAATTGTCATAATCCTAGTCTAAGCTAACCAAGATCACATTAATTGAATCTAACCACATTTTAACAATTTCTCTACATATATCCCTTCAATCCTTAACATTTCACCATTTTTCTACACAGAGAGAGAGAGAGAGGAGTGATCTTGGTGGGCCATCAACTCCATCAATCCCATCCCTTCCATCCATCTCAACCATCCATCTAATCCATCAAGGTGAGTACACCCCCTCCACTCTTATGGTTTGTTTCCTTTTTGATTATTTGGATGATTAATAGTGGTGATGATTTGATGATAATGATGTAATTAATGGTGTGGATGTATAGGAGAATACATATAAAAAGATGATTAATAGTGGTGATGATATGATGATAATGATGTGATCAATGGTGTGGAAGCATAGGAGAACACACACACACACACACACACACACACACACACACACATATATATATATATATTATACATAATAATAATAATAAATTGTTATAGACTTTATGTGGGACCCATTGATAGTGGGCCCCACCAAAATATTTTGTATGCCATCCAAACTGCCCAAAGTGTGGCCCATTGGGCTGACCACACACTTACACATGCACACACATCACATTAAAAATAAAATAAAATAAAGTAAAATAAAATAATTTTTAAAAAATAAAGGGGAGTGGACGCTGATTGCTGCCAGCGTCCAGTGGACACTGTAGCAAGCAGCGTCCAGCTGCTTGTTTAAGGGGGTAGGGGTTGTGGGTCCATAACGGGCCTCACCCATGATGTATATATTTAATCCACACCGTCCATCCAATTTCCCAGCCCATTTTAGGCGTTGAGCTGAAAAGTGAAGCTAATCTAAATCTCCGATAAGCCACACCATAAAAAAAGACTATTTTAATAGTGATAAACTGTTAGGGCCCACTGTAATGTTCCTATACATCAAAAAATGCTAAATATTGGGCTTGTTAGATCCATCCCGAGCCATAGAATCCAACAGATGGAGTGGATCGTCATAATGTGGGCCCCACCTATGAAATACCATAAGAAAATTTAAAAAAAAACTAAGCAAGGGGGTTGTTGTTGTTGCTGCAGCAAGGAGCATCCCAGTGCCCCAATAGGCAGGGGACAGTGGCCCCCACCACTGGTCCCACCGTGACGTATGTCGGACATCTACACCGTGCATTTGATGGGTCCCCTTTAGAAATTGGGATACCCCAAAAATCAGCCCTACACGGAACTCAGGTGGCCCACACCAAAAATAATAAAAATAATAATAATAATAATAAATAGGAAGCTGGATAAACAAGCAATATTTGTGGGTCTGATCATGAGGTATGTATTATATACAAACCGTCCATCCATTTGGCAAGCTTGTCTTAAGGCTTAAGAAGAAAAATAAGACAGATCTAATTATCAAGTGGTCCACACTACAAAAGCAGCAGGGGATTGAACGTCTACCATTGGAACCCTTTTTAGGTCAAGAGGTTTTGGACAAATATGAAATTTGTTCTTCCTCTTAATTCAGGTCATTGTGACCTTATGAACAGATTGAATGGAAAATAAAAGTTATGATGGGCCCTATAAATTATTTAACGGTGAAATCATTATCTCCACTACTATTTGTGGTGTGGTCCAGATAATCTTTCGATATGATTCATTTTTTGCTCTAAAATGATCTCTAAATATAGATAAACAATGTAGATATAATAAATACATCACTTTGGGACCCATGTAACTTTGATCTCCTTGAACCTTTCATACAACTCGGAGCTCGAGCATATAAAAACACTTGCTGGGGTCCACTTGAAAATTTGATGCATTTGAAACTTGGTTTGAACCCTTAACCAAGTGGGACACACATAATGGATGGGCTGGATTTGTGAACCACACCTCAATGGCCCAACAAATGATTATGAATGTTTTAAAGGGGGATAAGTAGGTGCTTCTTTTGATACCCATGTAAGGCCCACCAAACCATGGGGCCCACTATGATGTATTGGCTACATCCAAACCATCTGTCTATGTTAGCGGCACAAGAAACAGTGTTGTAATGTCCACCATTAAAACCTCTTAGAATTTCACCATAATATGTGTATTAGATCCACACCATCTATCGACTTTTGCAAACCTTATAAATATGGCCCTAACACATCAATAGGATCCACCCACTTAGATGAGCCCAAATTGCCCATAGTTGAAATCTTCGAGGGTCCACTTTGATGTTTAGGAGAGATCCAACCTGTCCATTTGTGTTGCACAGATTGTGACCCTCCAACGTGGCCAACCTCCTTAGGGTCACTTTAATGTTTATTTGTCACCCAAAACTGAGTGGGCCCACCATGTGGGACCCACTATAAAGTTTATTTGCCATCAAAGTTTGTTGGGGGCTGTTGTGTGCCCCACTATTATGTTTATATACCATTCAAACCATACAAAAGTCATCCCTATTAGATAAACTGAAAACATGAAGATATCGCTTGAATTAAAATTCCTTGGCCCACTTAAACCAATGAATTGGTGATTTTGTGCGACCCACTTACCTATGCGACCTTGTGATCTTGTATGGCCCACTCGCTTATACAAAAATGATGATTTTTAGCTTGTAATCTTATGTTTGTAAGATGTGTGAATGACCGCTCAATCTAGTGTAAGGGTGCGATAGTGTAATCGGGTATGGTGGGTATGCTTGTGATTGTGCCTTGGATGCTTTGAGATGCAGTCACTAGACCATGATACTAATTATATGTCCACTCAATCAAGTGAAATTATGGCATCGACAACCTGACCATGCAGGAGCTTAATAAAGTGGTTGCCCATAGATGTATGAGTTATGGTGTAGTAAAAATAAGTAACCACGTGACCTTAAATCCTTTATTATGGCAAGTAGAGTGACATTTGTGTGGCCACTCAACCATATGGACTTCTAATAACGGAATGGCCATAAGACCATGTGGGCATATGAGAATTGTGTGATTACTCAGACTCGTGGACTATGCTGATGGTGTAACATCTTGGGTATGTGAACTTAGGACGCGTGTCAGATTGATTATGGACCCTACCTTGACGTAAGCACTGCATATTTCACCATTTATCCTTTAGGCTAGCTAATCCTAGAACATGATTCCAAAAGGACCTAGATTCAATTCTAAATAAGTCAGACGATGTGAAATAGTGTTAATTGAACGTATAACTTTCGAACACTTGTGAACCCACTCAATGTACGTATTTTATCCACATTGTTCAATTATTTTGCCAACTAAACAGTTCAATCATGGAGCTCACTGATGTGTGCCTTGTGCATCTGAACTGTTCTTCCTTGTACTACTTTAATGTATGTGAGTTACCTATTTTATCTACTTGCTGGGACCCACCTTAATGTTTATGTGTGGACCCATCTGCTTGTAGTACCACTTAGAAGTAGGACCCACTACGTCGTATGAGACAAACCTACGTCATCTAACCGTGACTAACTCTTATGTGTATATTATATACCCAAGTCGTTCAACTTAGAGCTCACTATATCTTATGATGTTTACCTGTGCCTTCCAAACCATTGTAGAACTACTATGATAATTATTTGCAATCCAACCTATTAACAACCCACTTAAAGATGAAGCCCACTATATTATATGAGTTTCACCAGCACCATCCATCCTGTGGCTCATTTACTTATGTTATATCTATGCCTTTCATCTCATAACCACTTGGTGCATGAACTCTGCGTCACCACCACTCATTAACCATAAGGCCCAGTTAGGGTATAACCATATGGTCCTAATAGAAGAAAATCATACTGGGCCAAAGCCACTAATAGAATATCTATCTTGTGAAGGATATGGTGTAATTCTGAATACAATTAATGCTCGTGATTATGATAGCTATGGATGATATTAGTGATGTTAGTGATTATGGTTAATGGAAGTATGTGATTTAATATCTTGATTAATGTTGTTTCACTTCCTAGCATACTAAATTCATCTACTTAATCATGTTGATATTGATCATACTCATGCATCATGGAATGATGGTATGTGCAAGTGTACTTCAATACATTTGTTCATGTGTAAGATATGTCCTCCTCAGTTTAGTCACGTGACCATGAATTGATATAATTGATAGTGGCACATGATGATTATAAGTCATTTTTTGGCTTAAAGGTTAAGCAGACCCTAAACTCATGGCATTATATGCATGCCACATACACTTGAATGTATGCCTTATTATAATTGCTTGAATTCATGCATAATCATGACATACATGATGATTGAAATACCATAGTCATGCTGTATAACATGAGTTGGATCTTGACAATGAAATGTGCATCTATGATGATGACTTGGGCTATCCCTAAAAAGGGACGGGACACTGGAAATATGGAAATAATAGGGGAAGATGTGCCCCTTGGGTTGAAAGTCCCTAAACCCCGATGCTAGTTAGGGATACCTCACCGTCGGGCCGAGTGGATACATGGGTCATAGATTTAACTCCCACTGACGAGGTTGGGTTGAGAAGAGGTGAGTCTAACCTGCTTAAGGGCTGAGGTGCAAACAGGGACCAGTCTGTCTCGCCAGCAAGGAGAAGCGCAAATGAGGTCTGCTACTGGCATGCCAGGTGGAAGTCCACCGCAGGCGGGTATGCGAGGTCGATTGTTGGTATTTGGTGCATGGGTGTCGACCACGGTATTTTTTTGAGATATATAGTTATGATATGGCATGACAATATGATGATGATGTGATTACAGATGCGTGCAATATGGTTATGGCCGTGGTATATGAGAAATGAAAATATAACTTAGTGATGCTGATAACATTGAATCGGAGTATTACTATGATGCATATGCATGGCATTGGTATTGGCATCATACCTTACGTACTACACGCCTTTCACCATACATGATTTCTTCATGGCATATTTATCTTACTTGCATGTAGGACACACTACACACACATGTGTACTCACTAGGCTTTTTGCCTAAGCTTCCTATTTTTCATTTTTTTCAAGGCAGGAGTAGCTTGAAAGACTTAGCTTTCTCAATGCATTGTATCTATTTTTTGATTTACCAATGTTGATGTTGTGTACCTTTTGGAAAGCATTGTACTTGTAACCATCAGGATTTATAATGGAGAGTGTTGCTTGGTATTTTGATCATGGATCTTCATGCTCAGGTATTATTACGTATATAAATAATAATAAAAAATTCAATCAAAAATCTTCCTTATGGTGTGCGAAACTCGGGACTTGGTGTATGGAAGTTGAGTGCCGGATTCGGGGCATCACGAAAGCTGTCTATCCCCGGATTTGGGACGTGATAAGGCCCATGTGATGCGGCCCATTGTGATGCATATAAGGCCCATGTGATGCGGCCCATGAGTGAGGCCCGACGTGTTGTATATGAAGCCCATGTGATGTATATTGGCCCATATGATGAGGCCCGATGTCATGTGTATGAGGCTCATATGATGAGGCTGTTGAGAAGTATATTAGTCCCTCATGTGAGGCCCATTGTGATGTATATTGGGCTCTTGTGTGAGGCCCATTGTGATGTATATTGGGCTCTTATGTGAGGCCCATTATGTTATATGTGAGGCCCTTATGTGAGGCCATGGGTCCCACTATACGTTTGACTCTATGTGGGTCACTCCTTAGGAGCAATGTTAGTTAAATGTCCACATTGATGGGCAATAATGGTTAAATATCTGCATTGCGACCTTCCCTTAGGTCTTATTAGGTCCATTCACATCCTTCTCTAAGTGGGTTGACCCTAATCCTTAGGCCCCATTGATATGTGCATGACCCATCTATTCATATTGGGATAACCCATAATGTTGGGCCCCCATTGGTTGCTAATAAGATTATTTTAATCTTGGAGTCCATCTATGGACCCCACCTTGAATATAGGTCGATTATCAATGCCGATTATGAGTATGTGATAGCATAACATCATGATACATGCCCATATGCATCATCTGCATGTTTGATATGAGACGTGGTTAACCATCGCATATACCATTAGGTAGGTTGTTATGGCACTCCCTGATAGGCGGAGTTGTCCCATATGAGCACGTGGTACGCACAGGTTTAATGCATGACTAGATGGTATGACTCATGCATCTTGCATTTTGTGATATGACTATTGCACTCCCTAGCGATATCAGGGCCGAACCTCCCTATGCATATCGTGGATGGCCAAATGAGACACCGAAAATCTTTTTCCACATGGGGTGCTATAGATGCCCCTGGGTGAAAGTCCCTAAACCTCCGTGGCCAGGAGATGCTCCAACGTCTAGACCGAGTAGATACATGAGTGCCCAAGTGCCGATACCAGTAGGCCACATCTCCCACTGTGTTATGGTCGGTTAGAAGGGGGTCTGGCCTTACCCGCCCTAGGGTAGGGGGCATAGCTAGGATGAGTTTAACCAGCTCGTAAATGGGTCTGTTATCGATGTGCTGGTAGATATTGGCTGACTACTAGCCAGGCGGATAGTGAAGTGTCTTTCACTTACATAGTTGCGCGTCCAGTGGACGGCGATCCAGTGTAGAGTGTACTAGACCTCGGTGATGATCCTAGAGATGCACAATACTGATATGTGGACTTACTGAGTAGGAGTTGTGTACTCAATATTATACTCATTCATTCACTACCCACTCTGGCTGGTGGTGTGCGACTAATTATTATATGTACCTTTGCAATGGCAAGGATTTCAGTTGGGGCACGTGACCAACCTAAGATCAAGAGTTTACCACATTGAGTCTATCTGTCCAAATTTAGGTATGGGACTGGTTTGGATAGAAGTCCCTTGTGATGGACCCCGTAGCTTGCGATACTACGTACTATCATCCTTACTTCACACTCTGCTTGGTCATTTCATTCACACCACATATTGCTTGCATCCTTAGCCGATAGCATTTAGTTTACTATGCTTCTGTATTACATAGCCTGAATAAGGTAGATGGCATTATGGACTTGCCAAGATTGCATATTGAATTATATTCCCGTCATATGACATTTTGGGTTGCTATGTTTCTATATTTATATGGCCTAGATATGGTTGACGATATTCGTGGACTCGTAAGGATTTTCATATTGCATTGCATCCTCAGTATCTAATATTTAGCTTACTATGTCTCAGCATACATAGCTGATCTACATTGCTTCCTCAGTATATGATATTAACTTATTATGTTTTTGGATTGCATAGCTTGGATAAGGCTGATGGTATTTATGGACTTACCAGTGTGTTTCCGCATTGCTCTGATATTGCTTACTTGGTGCTTACCTTGCACATACACTTACACCACCCTCTAAGCTTTCTATAAGTTTATGCATGATAGATGCGTGCAAGTGGCGTTAGGTCGCATCAGCGTTGAGATTGGAGCATGCAATGGTCTTCTGGAACTTTAATTTTCGATATATGTATATTTCCCTTTCAGCACTGTATTCAACTGTTTATATTAGTGGATATGTGATGATAATGTTACCTTTGTGATTTGGGTATACTTGTGGTTATGCTTCTTACTAGATAAATGTACATTGAAAAATCCTCCTTATACGATCCCAGGATTGGAATCTGGTGAATAGGCGCTGAGAGCTGAGAATGGGGTACTACGGAGGCTGTCGGTACCGGATTCGGCGATCGGGAATTCTGTGAGCCCGGTTTCCGCTTTTGGGGCGTGACATACAAGCTGAAGCATAATGACTAAGTAATGCTGTATAAAGCTAAGAGGATAAGATGCAATGCAAGTGATGATATGTAAAGGTATGCTGGATATATGTATACATGCAAGTCCTCTAAAAATCCATATCACAATACAGTTATCATCATTGGGAATCACCGGAACCTAGTATCTAGAACAAGTCCGAAACTTGTTGAATAGAGGCCTCGGATACCTACCTTGTCAGTGGGGGGCCTATAGCCATGCCAATATGAAAAGGCCGAGCTATATGTCGAGGAGGAGGGGGGGGGGAATGAATAGGACTATGCCAAATTAAAAAATTAATAAGTGAAATTTAAACAAATAAATAGAGATAAACAAATTAATTGCAAATAACTAAAGGAAATAACAACCTAAAAAATTTAGTATTGAGAGGTTGATACAAACTTGGTTCTAAGGACAACCTGACACCAAAAACTAAAGGTTTATAGCAGGACAACCTTACTAAAACATGGGTGAGTAATAAAAACTCAAACAGAAGAGGATATGAAAGAAATAGAAACTAATCTATTACAACATTCACCACACAATACTGGAATGTAAAGATTACAACATTCACATCCACAAATACATCCCACAATCTTAAATCATAAAAGATAAAGAAAATAAACCATACATCCACCAAACATAAAGAATTATATTGGTTTGCTTGTGTGTACACCAACTGTTAAACAACAGCCACATAACTACTCCACTCCTAATATCCTCACACAGTGGATATTAGCATTCACTATGAAAATAAGTTTTTCTAGGTTCACCTAAAACCCTCACAATTGTATCTTTCAAGTGGGCTTACACAATTCAAAAACCCCACACTCTGAGTTTTCTGGATCACCTCAGACAAACCAAAACAAAGAGATTTTTCTAGCATAATCTTAATGAAACCAAAATAATGAATTTACAAAACTGTAAAATACCTAGATATTCTCCTTTTGATGCAACTCGGAAGAACCAATTCGGAGTAGAAGTTCAACTTAGAAGTTCAACGTCCACACTCACTTATGAAATGGTTCTAGGTTCTAAATTAATTTTAAACTTAAATCACCTTGGGCTAGCTTGATTTGATTTTGATTCCAAGAAATGGGAATACTTCAATTCCTCTTTCAAATAAAATTAGAATGTAGAATACAAAATCAAATGCAAAGAAAGCTAATTAAAGAGAATATAAAATGAGCACTAAATAGCTTAAGAATATCACTAGCTAATCTCTCATAGTGGCGTATTGATTTAGCTTGAATTGAATATAAAACTCTGAAATTTGTGCTCTATTTGTAAGTGAAGAAATCGCACTCTCGACTGGTCTTGAGGTCGGCACGACTGGTCATAGGACCAAGAAACTTTTAAATTTTGGGCGCGATAGAATAAAGTCGTTCCATGACTGGTTGTAGGGCTTACTCAACCGATTGAGTGGCCTCCACGACCCGTCGAGTCCTGTCCATGACTGGTTGTGTGGAACCCGAATTAGTTGCTGGACTTTGAGTCGAGCCTATAGGATTAGTCGAGCTCAGGTCGAGCACTATTCACACAACTGGTCAAGCAGTCTCCAGGACTGGTCGAGGCTTCAATAAAAAATTTCAAAAATCAGTAACAAACTTAGGACTGGTCGAGAAATTCTTGGACTGGTCGAGCTAGTTCTAGGAGTAGTCAAACTTAGTCCAAGACTTGTCAAGAAACAGTCTATGCACTTATAAAATGACCCAATTTAAATTATGTATTCAAAATGACCTACCCTATGGTCAATCTACGGTCATTCATGCCTTATACATGATGTATGAACATTGAAACTTCTTTTCCTTCAGTTGATAGGTGTTCTTTGAAGTTCATGACACTTAAGATCTTGACATTTATAGAAGCTTGAACTTGAGACCTCTAAAGCTTGAAATTGTAATACGTTGAAGCTTGAGCTTGAGGTTCAAAGACTAGGAACTTTGTCTTAACTTAAAGCTTGAACTATGAATCTTAAAACATTGAATTCACACTTGATGTTGTACTTGAACATGAACAAGTAATCTTGCATTTGAAGTTCTTGAAGTAAAGACCTTTGTCCTTGTACATGAGATGCATTCTCGTAAATATGTAGATGCGCTACACAAGATAGATTCCAAGAGGTTTTCGCACTACAAAATTTGACAATCATGGGAGCTAGAAATCATAAGCCAATTTGACAATCATGGGAGCTAGAAACCATAACACTTACAATCTCCCCCTTTATCAAATTTGTGATAAAACACACTTCATAATAACGTAAGCATTATATGCACAAAGAATCATGTGACAGTTACCAATATAAACCAGTTACAACCTGGTTAAAGAATCATGCACTAGTTACTCCTCCCCCTTACACAAGGAAGGCTACTTATCCATAGTCCATCCACAATCCACATGCCATATATCACAAAGCATGACAAAATTCTCTCCATTTTTTGTCATAATATAACAAAGGAAGAAACCAATACATGGAACAAGACGTAGATAAACAAGGAAGAATAAGAAGAGTAATGAGGAATAATGGATCAAGATAGTCAAGATATTAAATTCATAAGCAAGTAATGTTCAAGCATAATCAAACATTTTAAACCAAATGCAACCAAGTTCATACAAGTTCAATCCCATAAGTCAAAAGAAAGCTAAGTGTCATAAGAGTTATTACAAACCATATAAGAATATTTTAATCAGAACCCGAAGAAGGAGCAGTATGGTAGGATCCAGTTTATGAAGTCCCTTGTTAAGGTGCCTAAGATATTTGCACATATATTTGAACTGCAAATCATGGGACACATTCATGTTTTCTACCTTCTCCTCAAGTGAGTGCAAACGCGCATCAAAATCAGATGGCTGATAATCAGGATCATCTGCTGAATCGGATTTGATCTCATCAAAAATATCATCCATGTTAATGTCATCTGGTGGTAAATCACATTCTTCTTCATTCACTGCATCAGCTCCACCAACACCCACATTGACTTGGCCTATGGCCAACCTCAGATTCATTTTGTTTATATTGGAGTTGTTGAAGATTAGATGTTGAATGGGAGCCTCTCCAACAAGCATAGCCACTAATAAATGGGTAGCTAACACAGTCATCAGATAAGCAAAAGGGATATCACTGTGTCCAGGATGGAGATGGAATTGTATGATGTAATGACAGATTAAAGAAGGAAGACATACAGAGGTACCAGAGAGGATGGAATGAAAAATTCGAACCATGAAAGTAGTGAGTTCGGTTTTGTTACCAGAATGAGGATAAACATTTGAAATGAATATCCTATGAAGGACTCTGTATCTGGGTAACAAACTTTGAAGCAAGCGCATTTCCATTAGTACTCCATTACGCATCTATATTGCATAAATCTCCAGTAAGCATTCGTTTTTCAGATTCTGATGGTTTAGCCACTAGAGTGCTAATAGGAGTACCTTCATCATTAACAGGTATGTCCATTATACCAAAGATCAGATATCGGTCTATTTCAACTGGACATTCTCTAGTTGCAATAATATATGTTAGATTTTCAGTAGAAAAATCAGAAATACATGCATACATAGCTTACGCAATGGACCGATATACCGGCCCACCTCAATGTAGAATGTTATCCCATCCTACAGATTGGAGAAGAGGAAGGATTTCAAACGGAGCTAGATGTTCAACATGAACAGGTCGTTTAACTATAACATTACGCAACCTTATATCCTGCACATAGGAGGGATCATCTTCAGGTGACCGAAGGTGGCACACTATGATAGGTGTCGATCTAGAAGTTGAAGGACCACGAGAACCTTTCTTTTTGGCTCACCTTCCATTTGCAACTAAGAAATCAAGGAACCAAGTGGTTGCAAAAGAAGTAGAGTGGGTTTTCACAAAATTAGATTTTGGAGAAGAAAACCCCAAAAACTAATATGAAACAAGAAATAAATCACACCAAAGCTAAAAAGGGAGTGATAGGAACTTGAATCTACAAGAAAAATGGAAATAAAGCATAACCTTGAAGAACTAGGAGATGGGTTCGACCGGTCGACCTAGGACCCGTTGGAGAAGAAACCCAAAATGAAGGAAAAGGGATTTTTCCCCTAAATAAAGCACCAACCCACGCTACATGACTAGTTGAGTACATGCTCGACCGGTCGTGCCACGACTGGTCGAGTATGTACTCGACTGGTCGTGCACAACCAAAAATAATTTGAAATTTTAAACATATAAAATATCAAATATATATACATTATGATATAAAAATGCATGAATAATCAATTTAAATTTCACATACCAAGATCAAATTTCAATTTGAAAAACCTGCTTTTGTCGAGCGATTTTATGAATATGTCAGCAAGTTGAGTCTTGGTCGGAATATATTCCAAAGAAATTGTCTTTTCTTCCACTAATTCACGAATGTAGTGATATCTAATGTCAATGTGCGTGGTTCATGAATGATGGATTGGATTTTTAGATATATTAATTACACTGGAATTATTACAATATAAAACCATAGAATCCCATGCAATTTCATAATCGCTTAACATTCTTTTTATCAATACAAGCTGAGTACATGCATTACCTACTGCAATGTATTCAGCTTCAACAGTTGAGAGCGATACGGAACTTTGTTTCTTACTTTGCCAAGAAACTAAACAGTTCCCAACATAGAAATAACCACCACTGGTTGACTTTCGATCATCAATGTTACTAGCCCAATCAGCATCCGTGTAACCAACTAATTGAACACTAGTATCATGTGGATACCAGAGACCAAGATTAGCTGAACTAGCGACGTATCGCAAAATGCGCTTAACAACAATTAAATTGACTCTTTAGGGTCAGATTGATATCTAGCGCAAATACCTACGCTGAATGCTATATCAGGTCGACTCACAGTTAAATACAGGAAACTATCTATCATACTGCGATACAATTTAGGATCCACTTTCTTACCTGTAGAGTCCTTTGAGAGTTTTAAAGTAGTACTCATATGAGTATCAAAATTTTTTCCATTCTTAAATTCAAAATTTTTAACTAAGTTCAGAGCATATTTAGTTTGAGAAATAAAGAAACCATCCGGTTGCTGTTTAACTTACAACCATAGGAAATAATTCAATTCCCAAACCATGCTCATTTCGAACTTAGATTTCATAATATCTGCAAACTCAACAGTCATGTTAGCACAGGTAGATCCATAAACAATATCATCAATATAAATTTGCACTATTAAAATGTGATCATTATGTTTCTTTACAAACAATGTCTTATCAACACTTCCCATTATAAAGTTATGACTTAGTAAAAACTTAGTCAACTTTTTGTACCATGCCCTGTGAACTTGTTTTAAATCGTAGAGAGCCTTTTTTAGGTGATAGACATGATCAGAATTCTTTGGGTCTTCAAAATCCGTTGGTTGTTCAACATACACTTCTTCATGCAAATCATCATTCAAGAAAGCAATCTTTACATCCATTTGGTATATTTTGAACTTTCTAAAGTATGTAGTGGATATAAATAGTCTGATTAATTCAAGATGAGCTACTGGGGCAAAGGTCTCATCATAATCAATGCCTTCAATTTGAGTGTACCCTTGTATAACTAGCCTAGCCTTGTTTCTAATATATTACCAAGTTCATCAGACTTATTTTTGAAAATCTATTTAGTTTCGATAATGTGTTTATCTTTAGGTCTTGGAACTAAGTACCAAACATCATTTCTAACAAATTGATTAAGCTCTTCTTGCATCGCAACTATCAGGTTTTCGTTAGTAAGAGCTTCTTTTTCATTAACAAGTTCTATCTGAGATGTAAAGCACACGTATTTACACATATCTTCTAGTTGTTTACGAGTGCGCACACCAATGAGAGGGCTTCCAAGAATGTGATTAGTTGGATGGCCTTTAACAGTCCTTAGTTCAGAGTTATTTTGACTTGAAGAAGAATCTGATTTTTCAATTAGAAGTACTTCATCATTTTCTGAACTTGAGACAGGTGTATTCAAGTGATCGTCAATAACCACATTAATGGATTCTTGAATTACACCGGTCCTCTTATTAAGAACTCGATATGCTCGACAATTCAGAGCATACCCTAAAAATATCCCTTCATCACTTTTGGTGTCAAACTTACCCAAATTTTCTTGGTCACGTACAATATAGCACTTGTTGCCAAAAACTCGAAAGTATTTGACAATGGGCTTCTTATCAAACCACATTTCATAAGCCATTTTACTATTTGATTTTCTAGTATAAACACGGTTAATTATATAACACGCAGTATTTACGGCTTCGGCCTAAAGATTTTTAAGGAGCTTCATACTATTTAACATTACATTTGCCATTTCTTAAAGCACTCTATTTTTTCTTTCTACTATAGCATTTTGTTGTGGTGTTTTGGGTGCAGAGAATTCATGTGATATTCCCTAATTACTGCAAAACTTTTCAAAACCGTTATTCTCAAATTCTGATCCATGATCGCTACGGATGTTACAGACTTGAGATTCTTTTTCAGTTTGGATACGTCTAAGCAGTAACCTTTTTACTTCATTGAGAGTTTCTGATTTGTCTCTTAAGAAGACTACCCAAGTATATCTGGTAAAGTCATCAACAATTACCAAAATGTACTTCTTGCCACCTCGACTCTCCGTTCTAGTTGGTCCAATAAGATCTATATGGAGGAGTTCGAGCGGTTTAGATGTGGCATTTGAGTCCACCTTTTTGTGAGAACTCCTAGTTTATTTGCCAATCTGGCATTCGCCACATATTTTATCTATTTTTTGTATTTTGGGTAAGCCTCTTACTAAGTCTCTTTTGTTCAATCTATACAAGTTACAGTAGTGTACATGTCCAAGGCATTTATGCCATAACTCAGTCTCATCAGTATGGACCATGTAACACGATAGATTAGATGAGCTTAAATCACTTACAATGTAGCAGTTTTCAGAAGTTCTACGACCAGTTAATATTACAGAGCCATTTTTATTTAGAATTTCGCACCCTAGGTTAGTAAATTTTACGCTATGATTATTATCGCATATTTGAGAGATGCTTAATAAGTTATGTTTTATCCCTTCTATATATAAAACATTCTCAAATAAATGGAGGTTAAAGAGTTGAACCGTACCTTGGTCAACAATCCTGCAGTTGCTACCATCACCGAATGTGACTGAACCATCAATCATGTCTTTACGATTAGTGAACAGACCTTTGTCACCAGTTATGTGTCTGGAGCATCCACTGTCTAGGTACCAATTTGAATGGCTTGATGCTTTGAAAGCAGTGCGAGCAACCAAGCAAGTAACCTTAGGAACCCATTTTATTACAGTCTTAGGTCTAAGAGTATAGTTGGTCTTCTTATGTTTGTAGTTTGATATAAGACCGACCCATTGAGTTAGATTTTAAGAGCTCCTTAAGTAAATCAATAATTTTCTCAACTAAAGGATTACGATTCTGATTTTTATAGTTGATATGGTTGCTTTTACGTTTTAGGGATTGGACAGTTTTAGCATTTTTAGGATAATTTTGATTTAGACTTTTTCCTTTTGAGTTTGAAGAGGTGTATTCTTATGTTTAGGAGGAATACTTTTGTCGTAGCCCAAACCAGATCGGTCGCCACATTTTCTAGATTCGGATAAGAGTTTTTCCAACTTAGGATCACCTTGGGCATACTTCCATGTGTCTTTTAAACTCAAAAGTGAAGAGACTTCAAGTTTTAGTTTTTCATTTTCAAATTTTAGATTTTCAATAAGGGAGGTTTTCAAATCTAAATAGCATTTAGTTTTTCCAAAATAATCTGAAATATGAGATTTTTCTAAAACAAGAGTATCAAAATTTTCTTTGAGTCTCGAAAACTTTTCTTTGTAAAGTTTTAGTTTTATGACAATTTTACAACTTTCCTTATATAGGGCATTATAAGCATCTTGGAGATCTTCTTCATTTTCATGATCACTATTCAGATTTTCTTCACTAGTTGAATCATCATTATCTGAAAAAGTAAACTTGACTAGAGTCATAAGGGCTTTAACTTCATTACCCGACTCGGTTTCAGAATCGTCTGACTCAGAAGAGGCTTTAGAGCAGGAAGATTCATCCCAAGTAGCCAACATACCCTTCTTTTTGGGTTTGTCCTTTTTAGGACACTTGTTTGCTAGATGCCCATATTCATGGTAATTGTAACATTCACTATCTTTTAAAGATTTCCAAGTTTTAGATTTAGATCTTTTCTTTTCATTAGATTTTTGAAAATCAACCCTCTTTTTACTTTTGAAAATTTTATAAAACTTTTTAGCTAAAAGGGCCATATCATCTTCAGAATTTTCTAAATTAGAATTATTACTATTTTCTTGAGAAATACATTTAGAAGATTTAAAAGTAACGGATTTACCTTTAGGAGCTTTAAAGTTTAACTCATAGGTCTGTAATGAGCCAACTAATTTCTCTACCCTCATATTATCCCTATCACAAAGTTCTTGGATCGCAGTCACCTTTGAATTGAACCGTTCAGGTAGTGAGCGTAGTATCTTTGCACAGACTTTGCTTTCTGGGATTCTATCACCGAGACCCCACATAGAGTTGACAATGTCCTTCAATCTTGTATAGAAGTCCATGAAAGTTTCACTTTCTTCCAAACGTATTTTCTCAATTTTGGTTGTGAGGATTTGGACTTTAGGTTTCTTGACAGTTGTTATTCTCTTGTGTGTCATTTCTAAAACATCCCAGGCTTGCTTTGCAGTATCAGAGGATATAATTCTCTTGAATTCATCTGGTGATAGTGCACAAGTGATTGCATTTAAAGCATTTGCATTAACACTACTTTCTCTTTTCTAAAGATTGGTCCAAGTAAAATTAGGTGTTACTTTAACAGTTACAGATCCATCGGTACCGGTTACTTCAGTGGTAGGAGGGGTCCAATTAGTCACTGTGGCTTGCCACACGCTCTCATCCATGGATTTTAAGAAAATTCTCATTTTGGCTGTCCAATAAGTATACTTGGAGCCATCAAATGGTGGAGGCCTAGTGACTGAAAGGCTATCAAAATTTGACATCTTACAAAGCTCAGATCGATTAGCTCAAGAAATTAATCCAAAAGTAATAATAATTAAAACGAGCTATTAGGCTCTGATATCACTTGAAAAGGCCGAGCTATATGTCCTGGGGGGGGAGGGAAGGTGAATAGGACTATGCCAAATTAAAAATTAATAAGCGAAATTTAAACAAATAAATAGAGATAGCCAAATAAATTGCAAATAACCAAAGGAAAAAACAACCTCAAAAATTTAGTATTGAGAGGTTGATACAAACTTGGTTCTAAGGACAACCTGACACCAAAAACTAAAGGTTTATAGCAGGACAACCTTACTAGAACGTGGGTGAGTATTAAAAACTCAAACAGAAGAGGATATGAAAGAAATACAAACTAATCTATTACAACATTCACCACACAATGTTGAAGTGTAAAGATTACAACATTCACATCTACAAATAAATCCCACAATCTTAAATCATAAAAGATAAAGAAAATAAACTACACATCCACCAAACATAAAGAATTATAGTGATTCGCTTGTGTGTACACCAACTGTTAAATAACAGCCACACAACTACTCTACTCCTAATATCCTCGCACAGTGGATATTAGCGTTCACTATGAAAATAGGTTTTTCAAGGTTCACTTAAAACCCTCATAATTGTGTCTTTCAAGTGGGCTTACACAATTTTAAAACCCCACAGTTTGAGTTTTCTGGATCACCTCAGACAAACCAAAACAAAGAGATTTTTCTGGCACAATCTCAATAAAACCAAAATAACGAATTTACAAAACTGTAAAATACCTGGATATTCTCCTTTTGATGCAGCCCAGAAGAACCAATTCAGAGTAGAAGTTCAACTTAGAAGTTCAATGTCCACACTCACTTATGAAATGGTTGTAGGTTCTAAATTAATTTTAAACTTAAATCACCTTAGGCTAGCTTGATTTGATTTTGATTCCAAGAAATGGAAATACTTCAATCCCTCTTTCAAATAAAATTGGAATGCAGAATACAAAATCAAATGCAAAGAAAGCTAATTAAAGATAATATAAAATGAGCACTAAATAGCTTAAGAATATCACTAACTAATCTCTCAGAGTGGCGTATTAATTTAGCTTGAATTAAATATAAAACTCTGAGATTCGTGCTCTATTTATAAGTGACGAAATCGTACTCTCAACTGGTCTTGAGGTCGGCACGCTGGTTGTAGGACCAAGAAACTTTTAAAATTTGGGCGCGATAGGATAAAGCCGTTCCACGATTGGTCGTAGGGCTTACTCGACCAGTTGAGTGGCCTCCACGACCAGTCGAGTCCTGTCCACGACTGGTCATGTGGAACCCGATTTAGTTGCTGGACTTTGAGTCGAGCCTATAGGACTGGTCGAGCACAGGTCGAGCACTATTCACATGAGTGGTCGAGGTTTCAACAAAAATTTTTGAAAATCAATAACAAACTTAGGACTGGTCGAGGAATTCTTGGATTGGTCGAGTCAGTGCTAGGACTAGTCGAACTTAGTCCAAGACTAGTCAAGAAATAGTCTATGCACTTATAAAATGACCTAATTTAAATTATGTATTCAAAATGACCTACCCTATGGTCAATCTAGGGTCATTCATACCTTATACATGATGTATGAACATTGAAACTTCTTTTCCTTCGGTTGATAGGTGTTCTTTGAAGTTCATGACGCTTAAGATCTTGACATATATAGAAGCTTGAACTTGAGACCTCTAAAGCTTGAAATTGTAATACATTGAAGCTTGAGCTTCAGGTTCAAAGACTAGGAACTTTTTCTTAACTTGAAGCTTGAACTAGGAATCTTGAAACATTGAATTCACACTTGATGTTGTACTTGAACATGAACAAGTAATCTTGCATTTGAAGTTCTTAAAGTAAAGACCTTTGTCCTTGTACATAAGATGCATTGTCTTGAATATGTAGATGCGCTACACAAGACACATATTCCAAGAGGTTTTGGCACTACAAAATTTGACAATCATAGGAGTTAGAAACCCTAGCACTTACACAATACCCACCTGACACGCTGATAGCGGACCCATTTCGGGGACCCAGTATAAGAAACCCAAATTTTCGGTGTCCACAAATACCAACCACGATGCCGCTGTGGTGGTCTCATCAGTATAACCATGGTGTTATTGTGGTGTTCAATCCATCTCATGAGGATGCTATGTAAAATGCAATGATAATCCACAAGCACGCTATGCAGTATAATTGCACTCAAGCAATGCAATGTATGTAAGCCACATATGCATATGAGGCAACCCTAATACCAATCGGGCTCCTCTGCCAACCACATCCAATCTGCAATCCACGCTCATCGTGGAAAGGATATACATGTAATATCAGCATCAACATCAACATAAATTATAATGTAGCATCAAGTGAGCTTCAGGGACTTCAACCCAGGGATCGTGCCCGATATATTCACTTAGGGACTTCAACCCAGGAACTGTGCCTGATATATTCGCTTAGGGACTTCAACCCAAGGACAGTGCTCGTAGTCTCTCGGACTAGATAACATCCATACATACTCCATCATGTGCACCTCACACCAACATCCTCTACCACATACTCCATCATGTGAACCCTGCAGCAACATCCTCTACCACATGCATATGATCTCTGCATGATCAAACTATGCACACCATGCACTCCACATCCATGATGCGTGTACATGTATGCGTGCGTGCAGATGTAATATGCATAAATATCATCAGACCAATAAAAAATGATCACGGTACCAACATGGAAAAATAGTGGTATAATGTGCACTCTCCCTCATGATCATGGAGTTATGCAAGTGTCCACACTTTCACATCACAAGTGTGCACCAACCACATAATAGCACAACTAGGATCAATCCATCACTTGACACCAATCACATAATCAAAACCTCATACAATGTCACCACAACAGACTGTATATCAAACATGTGCAAGGAATATGCACATACCATAACATGTATCAAATCCACATATAAAGATACATAGCTATTCGAAAGCTAGTTCGTATCACCAACATACTCATTCATGGTTAAGAGTTAAGTGGTTCACTTCAACAGTCCCGTAGGAAGTGGGTGCATAAGTGTCATGTCATTATATGACGCTAGGTGCAATATCTATGACTCGAGGTAATACATACAGTGGTCCACTTAGTCCTTACGTCCAATTGAACACCATTCAAGCATATAAACATAAATTAGCATTACCATACAATACAATCATTGCATCTAACCATACACGCATCATCATCACCACAAGTATCACATTACACAATCACCGCACATGTGCCATCACCACATGCATAATTAGATTTTAATCCAACGCCTCAACATGTTTAGCTATCATTTCAAGTGGACTAAGGCCCAATTCAGTGCCACACTTGAATGGGCCGGTTAGTAAGTTGCTACATAACATGCTTCGGGCTTGTTGGGTGGTCCATTTGATTACCACAAACGGTTCATTCGAGGACTCAATCATAACTCATTCACAATGCCCTAATGGGACTTGGCATTCAGACATCACAAGGAGTCTCATGCACTTACTAAGAAGCCGAAACATAGGCCCAATATGCACTTCTCATGTAGTCTCACGTTCTTAGTAAGAGGAAATAACCTATGGGCCAAATAGGATTACCCTAATGGGCCCACAAGGCGTCCACTCAAGGTGGGCTTTAAGGCTAGTGGAGTCCACAAATTAAGCCCAATACTATTAATAAGATAAGTTCAACGATCAATCTGACACATGTCCTAATTTCACATACCTAAGAGGTTACACTATTAACATAGTTCACAAGTCTGAGTAACTACACAATTCTCATATGCTCATATGGTCTTATGGCCACTTCGTTATCAGAAGTCCATATGGTTGAGAGGCCACACAAATGTCACTCTACTTGTCATAATAAAGGACTTAAGGTTAGATGGTTGCGTTCTTTCATTACATCACAACTCACATAATGGGGCAACTGCTTTACTAAACTTTCACATGGTCAAGCGGTAAGTACTACAATTTCATATAGTTTAGTATGTATACGATTACTATCATGTTCTAGTATCCATGCATATTTCAAAATATCCAAACATAGTTTAACAATCACAATCATACCCACCATTCATGGCTACACTACGTTACATTAAGTCTTATACTACAACCACTTCACATGTCACATAGTTAATGACTCGTATTCGATGTCACATGGTTAAGGGCCAAGGGCCACATTTCATCATACCATTTACAGTTAGAGGTCACATCACATAGAATCCAAGACCTTGATAGCATTAACTTGTGTAACCTAACCCTACATCACAATCGATCTAATGTATAACTTGGTCATACTTGATTCAAGTGGTGGTGTCTATGTCGATAAGCATAAACCCATGTTGTTGAATGACCATCAATGCTACTTGATTTCATACGGTTAGGTGGCCTTGTGCGTATTTCACAATCGTATAATTAGATGGCTACAAATACACCACCTTTATACATAATTAGGTGGCCATACTTACGCTACATGACCTCATGATTAAGGAGTTAGCCCCAACTCACTATATCGCATTGTTCATACCCAACCACTCCATCACACCCTAACACAAACATTGTTCACACACAAGTTATAATCGAAAATGTTCCAAAAGCTAAACACAAATCTATGACTTAAGGCCACACTCCAACCACAATTCCACGGGGTCATGGGTTGTCTACACATTAGATAACTACTTAATTAAGGGTTGGAACTTAATGATGCACAATTTATAGCAACAACACAACACATGATCTCATGGTGGTGGATCTCACTTGAGATTAGAACAACTTGCTAAATAGAGGTAAATGAAATCCATTCATGATGGTAGCCCCAGATATGGGACCCACCAGATTAACGGTGTGAATATGACATACATCATGGTGGCACAACCCTTAGCATTCTTTTTTTAAAAAATATATATATAATAATAATTTTTATGAGTTTTGGCCATCACAAGAACTATGGCAAATAAAAATTACTGTGGACTTAGGAAGGGGAGTTAACAGTAGGGATCAATCTTAACTATTTCTTATGGTGTGGCCCACTTAAGGCGTGGATCTGCCTCCTTCTTTTAATCATGTCTTAAAATAATCTAAAGGAGTGGATGAATGGCCCAGATATGCTTTTCATCACCAAGGTGGGCCTTAGAACAAGCTTGACATTTGAGTGCAATTCCCACTGTCCAAGTGGTATGGCCTGCATGAGCTTCTAATGGCCCTGATTTTTGATACCATGTAATGGATGGGGCTGGTAAGATGGATGAACGGTGTCGATTTAGCACATACATCATGGTGTGGCCATGACCAGCCCCATAAAACTTTGGCCCACAAGTGGATAGGGGCCTCCCTCTCTGAACGTACAACGTCCAGCGAGGACGTCACCTCCTCCATATTCCTTTCTTTCCTTTTCTATTTTATTTCTATTTTATTATTATTTTTTTCTCATCAAGGTAGGCCACTAGAGCTATCCAGTCCATCCATTGTGTGTGTCCCACTTGGTTGAGGGGTCATGTCAAGTTTCAGATGCATCCAAATTTCAGGTGGACCTCAGCTAGTGCTTTTATATGTTTTAGCCATGTCTCCACATGATTTTAGATGGTGTGGGCCACCTAAGTTCCGTGTATGGCTGATTTTTGGGGATATCCGATTTTTAAAGGGGACCCATCAAATGCATGGTACTGATGTTCGACATACATCATGGTGGGGCCTACTTGTAACACCCTGGTTCTCAAAACCCGAGGATAGTTGCTCCTCATAGAGAACCCGAGTATTACATTATGAGGTGGACTAACATACATCTAAATAGCGGAAAATTCCATAACATGGAGTAAGGAAACATTGCATAAACTAAGGATATCAAGAGTAACAACAAGGAAGTTTAATACATGTAAATGAGAACAAAAATCAAATCCCACAACAAGGGAAATATTTTATTACAATTCAAACAAGATACAAAATCTGAAATATGAAAGAAAGTAAATCATAAATTATCAGTCGAGCTCCAATGGCTTAATTGTAATGGCATAGAGGCCCCCCTTGCCTAACTCCACCTCAGCTATCCCTGGGATCCCGTCATAGGTGTCTCCACTTGTCATGATACTTATATCTATTTGGTGCAACCGCACGATTGGGTGACTGAAAACTCAGTGGAAATTTCTGACAAGGATTCATGCATACCATATCATTCCAAAACAGTTTAAACCACACGTAATCAATCATATCGAGAGCAATATGAATTTAAATGTAAATGGATGGATGCATGAATGTATGACAAAGTCATAGATCTGGGGATGCACATCCAGTTGTCAAAATAAAAGACCGCCCGCGGTAGATTAACTACCTGGAAAAGGCCATGTAGGTGAGTACGCCCAAGGATGTCTAACCTCCTGGAAAAATACTCAGGATACGCTCGAGGAGGTCCTAAAATCCCGAAAAAGCCTCATGTAAAAAGAGCAGCCCATAGTGGTACGAATGCACATAATTTGAGGGTTTAACTAAATTAATGAAATTCTTGGTAACTTAACAGAACGTGACTTACATCGAGCACCCAGTAAAGCTCAAATGTCATGCGTGGATGTTATGCACCATGATACCCATGTACATTCCTTAGGATTAACTAAATCACTTTCATAAATATGGCCAAGCTCATGGTCTTATAATAGGATGTCAAACGTTCTAATGTGAGTTCAATATAATTCCATATACCCTTTCCAGGATAAATGAGGCCCATAAATGGGACATATGGAATGTAGTTAAGGAACTTATCCTACATTCCTCATGGAAGATAACTTCATACATAATATCATCTAGTGAAATGAAATACCATGATTCTTATCAGCACTGGTAGTACTATACCCAAAGTCAAGCAATTTCTAAAATACTGTATAAAACACAAGACTAAGTCTAGATCTTATAGATATAGGATCTATGAAAAATAGGAAATGAAGTATAGACTCTTGTTCATCGCAAAAAATGAAAATAGAAGGAATAAGTCCCTATGCATATTATTCCAAGATTTAGAACACATCAGATTCAACTAAGAATGAGTCTAGCACATTTAAGGTGTAATGGGGAAATTCTACTATTTAAAACATGATTAGAAATAAGATCTCTTACCACATAATTAACAGATAGAAATGTACATGTAACTATGGAATCTCAAACATGTCTTATGGAGTATGATACAAGTCCTTAAATGTACAAGAGTAACAATTCTAGGCATTCACTCATAGTTGATTAATGAACAAATGAAATCACAACTTAAATATTTCTACACATTAGGTTCAAAACTAGTTTAGAGTTCAATGAAATGAATGAAGAAATGTGGGACATCTCTCACCTTGAAGTGTGGATTCTCTTCTTGCTAGACTAGGGGCCAAAAAGGAGTCCAAAGCACTCGATCTACCCTCACTAGCTTGAATTGACTCAATTCGATGTATTGAACCTAGATAGAGATGATTTCATTTTTTATCATAAGACTTAGAATGATAGAATAATAACTTAATTAAAATCCAAACAAAGACTCTAAAACTACCTTACTTGAATGTGTCCTAAACTCGGCTCAAGTTCAAACCAAGTCAACTCAGTGCCAACCCGATTACTCTTTCTTTCCCTTCTACTCTCTCCCATTCTTCTTCCTTTCTTTCCCTTTTTCTTTTCTTTTCTCCCTGTGTTGTGGGGTTCTAGCAAGGTCTGGACCCAACCAGATAGTGAGTCAGAGTCCTGACTCGGTTCTGAACCGAGTTGACTCAGAGACTCGCCCCATCTTATCTTCTTCTCTCCGATCTTCTTCTTCTTTCTCCATTTTCTTTCTCTCTTGCTTTCTTCTTCTTTCTGCAAGCTTCAGTGCTAAAGTGTCTAGCCACACATTTGAACCCAAGCAGGTCTCGAAACTTGCTCAACTCAGTGAGTCATAGCAGTCCGACGACTCAACTCGACCGTGACTCAAGCCGACTCAATGCCACAGCCCCCGATCAGCTTTCCTTCTCTCCTCTTCTTCTTCTTTCTTTTTCCTTTCTTTCTACCTGCTGGAAATCATCCAGCAGTGCACGCCCACGTCGATTCGACTCGGATCCAGTCGGACTGAGTCAACTCAGCGCGGCGCGAACGGACGCTCCCTCTCCCTTTCTCTCATTTTCTATCTTCTTCCTTTCTTTCATCAACTTTCTTTCATTATCTTTCTCTCTTCGTCTTCCCTGCTTCTCTGCTGCAGGCATTCGACAACAGAACCAGACGAACTCGGCCCTGATTTTGCAGCGACTCGGACCGAGTCGACTCCATGAGGCATGGCAATAGCAGCGGCGCCCTCTCTCCCTTCCTTTCTTTTCTCATTTATCTATTTTTGGAGACTGCTGCCCTAAAAGGAAATGGGGCTATTTATAGCCAGGAGAACGTCCAGAAGGATCGGCTCCAAATCGTCCGATTAGTTACAGCTGCCCTGTTTTCTTTTTGTTTAACAGAGAGAGGCGGTTGGCGATCTCATAGAACTCGTCTGTACGGCTGAGATCGGACGGTGTGGATGACCTTCTGAGACCATGAGCCACCAGATGGACGGCTTAGATCAAGGAATGGGGCCCACTTAGAGGAGGTGGGTCCTATCATCCAACGAAGGAGGTGACCCGGCCTTTAATGGCCGGTCATCATTGGATGGTTTATCCGATGATCAGAGGTGGAAGGATGGTGTGGATAGGTCTCATGACCACTGTGGGACCCATCAAATGAACGGTCGATAGTGATTCACTCAATAAGTTTAGGTGCGACAGGCAGCAGCGGCGGCGTCTTTGATGTTGCAATGGAAACCCTAGAGTGCGGGGTGAATGGAGGGCTAGGATGGTTTAGAATGGGAGGTTGAGATGAAAAGAGAGGAAGTTACGTAGATTGCCAGCTTGGCAACGCAGAAAGGGGAAACAGTTTCCGTTGTTGGAAATTCCAGCCGCACACGGTCGTTTTGTGCCTGGGGTTGTGTACACACATGTGCGATCCAATGAGTGCAATCACCTAGGTTTGGTCAAAATGGAGGGACGCACACGATGGACGGTTTGGATCACACACTTGATAGCGAAAGGTGGGCCACAGACGTCGTGAACGGACGTCCCCTGTTCAAATTCTCGCGGGCGGGAACTCGGAAGAGAGAAATCTCTCTTTCAGAGGCTTTTCTCGGGTCAAACGCATTTGACCGAGCTGTGCATTCCAGTGCACAGCGGTTGCACGCATCCCGTGCACTCGCACCAAGTGCATGGGCTCCACCATGATAACTTGATAAATCTGGACCGTCCATCAGGTTTTATGGGTCCGACTAGGACATCCGACCGGAGCTGAGGCCAATCCAAAGCTCAAGTGGGCCATTTTGTTCTATTTTCGTGATTTAACTAATGATTTCTATCAATCTGATGGTTAGATTATTTTAAGATTGAATGTCAACGGTCAGAATGGTCCCAAGGGTCCCTTAGTTGGAAATCAATGGTTGGATTACTGGTAAATGGTATGATATGCATTTTAAATTTTAATTATTTTTGTTACAATATTCTTAATAATAATGATAATAATAATTATTATTATATATGTTTATCGTTGAATATTCATATTCAAATAGTATGGTTCTGTCTTTAGGAATTGTATTATAGGCTTTTTCAACCTAATTTATCTATTTATTTATTTATTACACTTTATTTTATTTTATTTTTGGATTGACGGTTGGATGTGAGCTTGTTAGGTAGATGTGCACACTATGAAGTAGGTATCGGATTACTGGTTTGTTTTATATTTTCTTATATTTATAAAGTGGTTGGCGAGTAGGATTTGTCTCTAGTTTCAATGAACTCTTAAAATGATCTTAGACTTGACATGATGAGAGCTGTAACTAATGAAATTTCTAGAGTTGTTCATGGTTTACAAGGGTGGTTTCTATATGGATTATCTGATGATGGTATCATGTATTCCCACATGCCTAAATACTTCCTACGGTTCAATGGTAACGCCCAAGTACTCAAAGTACGGGGTGTTACACTACTATTGGGTCCCACGGACCCCTACTATTTCACAAGCGGCAGGATGCTAGCAGCAACAACGTCCAGCCCCTTTGCTTATATATGTCATGCCAAAAACCCAAAAATCAGATTCAGAGGAATCCCGATCGTCGAATCTGGTGCCGACAGCCTCTGTAATACCCCATTCTCGGCTCTCAACGCTCGTATGCCAGCTTCCGATCCTGGGATCCTACAAGCAGGATTTTATTCTTTTTTTTTTCTAATGTACATTTATCTCGTAAGAAGCATAACCACAAGTTTATCCAAATCACAAAAGCAACATCATCATCACATATCCACTAATATAACCAGTTGAATACAGTGATGAAAGGGAAATACATATGTCAAAAATCAAAGCTCCATAAGTCCGCTGCACGCTCCAAGCTCAATGCTGCTGCAACCTAATATTACCTGCATGCATCTATCGTGCATAAGCTTATAGAAAGCTTAGTGGGTGGTGAAAGTGTGTGCACAAGGTAGTGTCAAGTAAGCAATATCAAAGTAATCAGAGTAAGCAGAAAATATTGATAAGCTCATAAATCATACAATATCAGAGTAATGCGTAAATATACTGATAGGCCCATAAATACCATCAGCCTTATTCAGGCTATGTGGTGTAGAAATATAATAAAAATAATATCATATACTGATGAAGCAATGTAGATCAGCTATGCAATGCGGAGACAACAAACCAAATATCAGATGCCGATGATACAATGCAACACGCAAATCCTGATGAATCCATGGATACTGTCAGTCGTGTCTAGGTCGTATAAATGCATAGACATAGTAACACAAAATACCATATGCCGCAGATGTAATGCAATATGCGGTGCGAATGGAATGATCATGCTAGAGTGTGAAGTTGGGATGACAGTACGTGGTATCACAGGCCATGGGGTCCAGCACAAGGGACTTCTATCCAAACCAGTCCCATACCTAAATTTGGATAGTCAAACTCAATGTGGTAAACCCCTGATCTCAGGTTAGTCGTGCACCCCAACCAAAATCCTGGCCATTGCGAAGTCACACGTAATAAATAGTTGCGCACCACCAGCCCGAGTGGATAGTGAATGAGTATGCAACTCCTGCTCAATAAGTCTACATATCAGTACAGTTCATCTCTGGGATCATCACCGGGGTTTAGTACACTCTAAATGACACTGCCGCTCTCCCAGCAGCACAGTCCAAGTGAGCGTAGGAAACCTCACTATTCACCTGGCTAATAGTCTGTCAATACCTATCCGGCACGTTAATAACAAACCCATTCACGAGCTGGTCAAACTCAGCCTAGTATTGCCCCCTACGCTTGGGCGGGTAAGGCCACACCCCCTCCTAATCGACCACGACACAGTGGGAGACGCGGCCTCCTGGTATTCGGCACTCGGGCACTCATCTATCCACTCGTTCTCGACATTGAGGGGTCTCCTGGCCTCGGAGGTTTAAGGACTTTCACCCACGGACATCCAAAGTGCCCAGATGCTCAAACCAAATATTTTCGGTGTCTCATCTAGCCATCCACGACATACCTGTGGAGACTATGGCCCTGATGTCGCTAGGGCATGCAGTAATCACAACACACAATGCAAGATGCATAAGTCATACAATCCAGTCATGCATCAATCCTGCGCATACCGTGCGCTCATGCGAGACAATCTCCGCCTATCAGGGAGTCTCATAGCAACCTGCCCAATGACATATGCAATGGTCAACCACGTCTCATAATAAACATGCAGTGATGCGTATGGGCATATACATGATGCTATGCTATCACATACTCATGAGTCGATATTAATAACTGGCATTGACAATTGTCCTCGATAATATGGACATTTAACCAACATTACCCCCAAGGGATAACTCACATAGAGTCTAACGTATGGTGGACCCATGGCCTCACAATGGGCCTTCAACACGGGCTGAATATACATCACAATGGGTCTTGTCAATCGGCCTCGGTAGTTGGCATCGGCAGTCGGAAACGGCCTCGACAATCGGAATCGGCAATCAGCCACAGTAATCGGCCTCGATTCGCTAATCGGTCAATCAGCCACGACAATTGGCAATCGGTCACGATGATCGGTCTCGATCGCTATTCGGTCAATCGGCCACCACAATCAAAATCGGTAAACGGCTACGACAATCGGAATCGATCGATAATCGGCCTTGATACTCGGAATCGGCAATTGGTCACGATCGTTAATCGTTTAATCGGCCATGACAAATCAGAATCGAAAATCGCCCTCGATCGATATTCGGCAATCGTCCACGACAAATCAGAATTGGAAATCGACCTCGATCGATATTCGTCAATCGGTCAGAATCCTATCAAGGCCTAAGGGAAGGTCACAATGTGGATATCTAACCATCATTGCCCATCAATGTGGACATTTAACCAACATTTCTCCCAAGGGGTGGTCCACATAGAACCAAACACATAGTGGCTCCACGGCCACGCACAAGGGCCTCGAATACCTCACATCCGGCCTTACCCATGGGCCTTGAATACATCACATTGGGCCTTGCCCATGGGCCTCGAATACATTAAAAGGGTCACGCGTCATGGGCCTAATACATGTCACAATGGGCCTCAGATTCAAATAGGTGGGCCTCATCATAAGGGCCTTATATATATGTGTGTGTATATATATATATATATATATATATATATATGAAAGTGGGCCTCAACAATGGTCCACAAACACATCAAGATGGGCCTAATCAGATGGGCCTTATATTTATCAAAGTGAGCTGTTACAAATGGGCCGAGTCAAATGGGCCAAGTCGAATGAGCCCAAACCAACCACACCATTCATCTATAGATAGAGATCTTTTTAGAGTATTATAACAAAATGAATCATATCCAAGGATCATCTGGACCATACCACAAATGGCAGTGATGATAATGATTTCCACTATTGAATCCCAGTGGACCCCATCGTGGTACTTATTTTCCATCCACTCTTTCCATAAGGTCATAAAAACCTGGATTAAGAGAGGAATCAAATATCATATTGGTTCCAAAACTTCTGCAATCCCCAAAAAAAGGGTTTCAATGGTGGGTGTTCAATCCACTGCTTTCTGTAGGGTGGTCCACCTGATAATTAGATCTGTCATATTTTTAGTCTCAAACCTTAAAATGATCTTTTAAAAATGGTTGGTCAGTTTGGATGCAACACATGCATCATGACGGGTCCCATAGAGATGAACGGCATAGATAAAGTACACACCTCATGGTGGAGTCCACACTAATGGAAGGTGTGGATTACTTTACATACATCAGTGGGTCCCATGTGGGGCCCACCATAATGTTTATTTTCCACCCAGCCTGTTGACAAGGTCACACAGACATGGGGGCCCACCGTAATGTTTATTTCCACCCAACCTGTTGATAAGGTCACGTGGACCTGGGGCCCACCACCGTAATGTTTATTTTCCACCCAACCAGTTGATGAGGTCATGTGGACCAGGGGCCCACCGTAATGTTTATTTTCCACCCAACCGGTTGATGAGGTCACGTGGACCAGGGTTGAGGAGGAAAAACAAATTTCATATTGATCCAAAACTCCTGGCCCCAAAAGGGTTTCAATGGCAGACGTTCAATCTTCACTGTTCTTTGTGATGTGGGCCACCTGAGCATCACATGTGGCTGATTTTTGGGAGGGGGCCACTGTTAGAAGGGACCCAACAAATGTACAGTGTTGATCACCAACACACATCAAGGTGGGGCCCATGGCTGGGGCCGTGGGTCCCTGCCTCCACTGTCATACGCAGCGTCAGCTGCTCGCTGTTTGTTTTTTTATTTTAACATATTTTTGGGGTTTTTCCTAGTTGGGGCCCACATAAGGGAAATCTGCCCCGCCCATTAGTCTTTTTGGGCTCATTACAAACCCGTCAAGTCCAATATTGGATGGGTTTTAATGTACACCAACATCAGAGTGTATTTCAACGGTAAAAAACTTTGTTTGCTATGCTATGGCCCACCAGAAACTCGGATTGAGTTCATTTTTCGGCCCAACGCCTAAAATGATCTGAGGAGAAGGATGGACGGCTTGGATTAAGTACATACATCAAGGTGGGGCCTGTAGGAGCGGCCCACTCAAAAAGCTAAATATTTTTTTATTAGCCATAGTACACACACACGTCAGTACACGCACTCCATGTTATCCACCACTATTTCGTCCAGCATCCAGAGACACTGGACGACATGGACATCATGGTGGGTCCCACATGCACGTGGCCCACCTGATGAGTCTAATATTTAAGTTTTTCCATCATCCAGGTCAGGTGCACTGGATGGCATGGATAAAGCAGATGGATGGCGTTAATAGAATACATCCATCATGGTAGGTCCACAATCGGTATGGATCTAGTGGACCACACCCATAACAAAAGAGAGAGAGAGAGGGAGAGAGATAGAGAGAGAGAGAGAGACATACGGTGAGATAGAGGGACCCCGCTACTATGGGCCCCTCTTGATTAAATCACATACATCAAAATGGGTCCCACCAACAACTGGGCCCTAAAATAAGAAACAAGGGTGGATCACCCACCTCTAGGCCTTCTCCTTGATCCCTTGGACTCCTTAACTCCTTACCTTCACTTTTGATGGAGGTTGACGGGTTTTGATGGTGAGGATGAGAGATGAGAGGGTAGGGAAAGTGGGCTACACTTGTTGTTTGGGAGGGGGAGAGCTTGGACGTGGGATGGTGTGTTGCTTGGGAAGTGAAGAGATGAAATGAGAGAGAGAGAGAGAGAAAGAGAAGTAGTGGCTTAAGGGATGGGGTGATGTGGTGGTTGTAAGGAAAGGGTGATGGGAGGTATGGTTGTGGTTGAAAAATGGGGAAAAAAGAGGAATGGTGAGGGGAGAGAGAATTGAGTTTTGAAAAGGTAGGGATGGGTTGTTGTACTTGGGGTATGGTTGTACTTGACATTGATTGATGGGACATATCGTAGAGATTCCTTCAAAATTCACAACATGCGGCGTTTCTTCCGAATGAACGCAGACCCACATCTCCTTACCTGGGTATCGGTTCGGTGCCTGAGTCGTGGCATTAGAACCATGGCGACGGCGCCGTCGCTAAGGTACAAGTTTCGTGTTAAGCCGACTTTAGTATGCAGGACCCGACTTACGCTCACTCGCGAACGTCGGATATGGGTTGAGAGTTGCCGGAATTCGACCAAGAGGACCACGGAAGCCTACGGAACGGTACGAACTAGGACATGGGTCTTACAATATATATATATATATATATATATATATATATATATATATTTGTTTCTCTAAGGTTTTTTATAGGTGACGCCCACATCAGGACGATCAACTTCATCTGTCGGGTTCTCTAGCTCATGACGGATCCAACGAGCCCAATATTCAATATGTTTTGATGTACAGAAACATCACAGCGAGCCCTAACAGATTTTCAATTGTTAAAATCATTAATACCACTGTTTTCTATAATGTGGCCTGCCAGAGATTCGGATTGGCTTCATTTTTTAGCTCAATGCCTAAAATGAGCTAGGAAATTGAATGGATGGTGTGGATTAAACACATACGTCATTGGGGGTTCATAGAGCTTTTATACCAGCATGCTAGCTAATGTATCTAGGACGCTGCTTGTTGCAGTGGCCTCCTCTATATTATTTATTTTATTTTATTTTTTATTTTTTTAATGGGATGTGTGCACGTGTGTGCATGTGTGTGTGTGTGTGAATCGGACAACCCTATACTTGGATGGTTTGGATGGCAGACAAACATTCTAGTGGGGCCCACTATTGATGGGTCCCACATGAAGTCTATCACAATTTAATTTTGTGTATTTTCTCCATGACATTCACACCATTTGTCATATTATTATCATTATCTATATATATATATATATATATATATATATATATATATATATATATATATATATATATATATATATGTATATGTACATATTATTTTCCTTCATCCAAATAGACATAATTCTATGAAGGGTCTGCTGAATAGTTTGGGAGTCATACAAACATGACAATGTGACCCACCATCAGTGGGGCCTTCATTATCATCATCTATCAACATAACATAAAGAAAACATATAAAAATGCAAGTGAGTGGGGTGTACTCACCTTGGTGGAGTAGATGGATGGTTGAGATGGATGGAAGGGATGAGATTGATGGAATGGATGGTTGAGATGGATGGAAGGGATGGGATTGATGGCCCACCAAGATCACTCCTCTCTCTCTCTCATTGTAGGAAAATGGTGAAAATGCTAAGATATGGAGGAGTATATGTAGAGAAATGGATAAAAATGTGGTTAGGTTAGGTCAATGTGATTATGGTTAGCTTAGGCTAGGATTATGTAAATTAGTACATGATTAGGACTTAATGGTGTATTAAAGGGATATGGGGTGTTATGGTGTGATGAGGTCATGTATAGGATATGATATGGAGAAGAGTTGACTTTGGACACACATGAGAGAGGGGTGGTATGGGTGTGTGACATCACACACATGGGTAGAGATTCTCTCACCCATGTGTAGTATGGTGCATATGTACATTGCATGTGTTGTGCACATGTGTGGATTAGAATATATGGCACCATGCACACATGATACACCAAAGATTCTTCACGGTGTATCTCACTAACACAGTGTTATGTAGATGCACGGGTGATACCTCTGCGATCGCAGCGATGGCGCGGTTGACATGGAATAGGTTTCGAGGCCTTGGGTTTTTGGTCAGTCAGGTGTGCACTATGCACGACTAGTTCAGGTCTCGCTAAGGGCGTCGATCATCATGCACATAGGCATTAAAAATGATACAGAATGGACGAGGTCTTACAATCTACCCTCCTAATAAAAATTTTATTCTCGAAATTTTTAGTCACAAATACATTATCAAACTCATAACATAGAAACCCAAACATACATATCACCATATTTACCAAACAATCATCCATCAAGCATTAGAGGGTATTGCTCGCGGCTATCTGCCTCATGCCTGGGTGCTAAGTATAGTCTATAGGTTCTCGACTAGGGAATCCTGTTTTGACTAGGTTCTTAAACTGGGAATCCTAGATTCATGTCTCTAGATTCATACAAATCAGGAGTACTAATAACATCTAAGTTCTCGAACAATAACGGTGGGAGAGATAGTTTAAGTTCTTCTATATTTTTCAATTGCTGACTTTACTCGTAATTGATCCCAAATCTTATGCTTTGATACCACCTTCTGTCACGTCCTAAATCTGGGGACAGACAGCTTCTGTAATGCCCTGAATCCAGCACTCGATTTCCATATACAAAGTCCCGAGTTTGGCGCACCACAAGGAAGATTTTTGACTATTTTTTTAAAATAATAATACCTGTCATGCCCCAAACTCAAAAAAAGAGTTCACAAAATTCTCGATCACCAAACCTGGTGCCGATAGCCTCCGTAGTACCCCATTCTCGGCTTCTAGCACCCATACGCCAGATTTTGATCCTGGGATCCTATAAGGAGTTTCTTTATAGACAAGCATAACCACAAGTTTATCCAAATCACAAAGGCAACATCATCATCACATATCCACTAAAATCAGAAACTTGAGTACCATAAATGAAGGGGAAATACAAGATAAATGCGAAAAGCTTTAAAAGCACTGCTGCATGCTCCTGCCTCAGCTCGACTACGTCCTATCGTCACCTACACGCATCTATCATGCATAAACTTATAGAAAGCTTAAAGGGTGGTGAACATGTGTGTGCAAGATACGTGTCAAGTACACAAATATCAGCGTACGCAGAATACTGGCAAGTTCATGAATCATATGATATTAGAGTAATTAAAAATATTGATAAGTTCATAAATCATACAATATCAAAGTATGCAATGCAGAGTCATAATGAGCCAAATATCAGATACTGAGGATGAAATATAATACGCAATTCTGAAGAGCTACGAATACCATCAGTCTCATCTAGGCCATATAAATACAGAAATATAGCAACCCAAATGTTTTATGCTGAGGATGCAATGCAATATGCAGTGTGAATGAAATGAACAAGTTGGAGTCTGAAGTCAAGATGATAGTACGTAGTATCACTGGCTATGGGGTCCATCAGAAGGGACTTCTATCCAAACCAGTCCTATACCTAAATTTTGATAGCCAGACTCAATGTGGTAAACTCCTAATCTCAAGTTGTTCATACGTCCCAACTGAAATCCTGCTCACTGCGAAGGTACACACAATGACTTGATTGCACACCACCAGCCCGAGTGGATAGTGAATGAATGAATGAGTGAGTAAAATGTTGAGTATGTAACTGTTGCTCAATAAGTCCACATATCAGTACCGTACATCTCTGGGATCATTATCGGGGTCTAGTACACTTTATGTCAGTTTGCCGCCCCATCAAGCGCACAACTGGGTAAGTGGAAGAGACCTCACTATCCACCTACCAATATCAACCCGACTCGTCGATAGCGGACCCATTTATGAGCTGGTCAGACTCAGCCCAACATTGCCTACTCCCTTGGATGGGTAAGGCCACACCCCCTCCCAACTGACCACGACACAATGGGAGACACGACTTACTAGTATACGGCCCTTATGTGATCATATATATCCACTCGGTTTAGACATTGGGGCATCCTCTGGCCTCAGGGGTTTAGGGATTTTCACCCAGGGACATCTATCATGCCCGTATGCTAGAACCAAACATTTCTGGTGTTCTATCTAGCCATCCATGACATGCTTGTGGAGGCTACAGCCCTGATGTCAATAGGGCGTATGGTGGTCATATTATAAAATGTAAGATGCATGAGTCATACCATCCAGTCATGCATCAAACCTGCACGTACCGCGCGCTCACTTGGGGCCACTCCATCTCACAAGGAGTCCCATAATAAACTAGCCCAACGGCACATGCTATGATCAATCACTCCTCATAATAAGCATACATATGATGCGTATGGGTAGCTATCATGATGTAATAAAGTACATAGGCATGATTGTTTGATAAGGCAGACAACAATAAGCCACAATCGACCTTCACTGGCATGTCACATACCAAGAGTATAAACTAAACAACATGCTCCTTCTACAGCTATAGGAATCCATGCGGCATGTCACACGTTATATTAACATTAGCCTTCCAAGGTACTGATATATCATATATTCCAATACGGGGTCCACTGGAAGGATGATTAATCTTGCCCATACATCAATATAGGCTCTATATGGTGGATATATCAAACGTAATACTACGTATTCTTCTATCTACGACAAGGAGTGATGATGTACTAAGTGACAGATGGTCTAGATGATACACTAATGTCAAGGATGGACCTCACACTTGTCTCAGTAAGGAGGTGGACGGTGTGGATGATACACTAATGTTTCATCTCCATCCTGGTCATAGTGATATTCCATTTGCTTATCTGATGACCACACTTGCTATTCATAGTTTTGTGGTTATGCCTGTTGGAGAAGCTCCTATTAACCATTTACCCTTCAACAATTCCACTATTAAAAAGATAAATCTTAGGTTGGTTCCCAGCCAAATTGATAGGGATGATGTAGGAGCTGCTGAAGAAGCTGGAGAGGAAGATGCTTTACCTCCTGATGATGTTAATATGGATGATCTACTTAATGAATTAGAATCTGATTCTGAGGCTGACCCTGACTTTTAACCTTCTGATTTGGATGAGTGATTGTGAACCTTAGAGGAAAAGGTGGAAGGTTTGCATGTATTCTAAGAAACTTAATTCAAATATATGCACAAATATCTTAGGCGCATTAACAAGAGATTACATCAGATTGATCCTTCTATCCCTGCTCCTTCTTTTGATTCTGATTAGAGTTTTTCTTTGGGCATGTATTAACTTTTAACTTGGATAATATTTGGGCTTGTAAGCATGACTTTATATTCCTAGAATATATTTTGCTGAACATGTTTATGATTTACTCTCTTATTTCTTATCCTTCTCTTATCACTTTGATTATATCATCTGATTATTTTTTTTCTTTCCTTTGTCATATTGTGACAAAAGGGGGAGAAAATGTGGTATTTTTTAATGTTTTATGATGGTTTTATGATGATTAGGGATGTGTAGTGATTGTAGATATGGTGTATTTTTTTTCTTTGGATTGGACATGTATTTGATTTATACAGGTTCTACATATCACCTCGCCTGGATTGAGGGGGAGAGTATTTGTTGCACATTTGGTACATGATTCTTTTTTGTGGTAACTAGTGCATGATTCTTTATTTGGTTTTGTCACAAATTTGACAAAAGAGGAGATTGTAAATGCTATTTTGTAAATCTAGCACCCAGGTTTGTCAAATTTTGTTGTGCCAAATCATTTAGAATTTGTATCATATTTTGATGAGATGATTAGATCAACTTCGTGCTTTTTAAAATTATCTAAGTCTTCATTGAACTTCTCTTTGTATTCAAGTTGAAGAAGCATTGTTGAAGTTCAAGACTTCAAGCTGAAGTACAAGTACTAGTTCAAGACTCAAGTTCGAGTATAATTTTCAAGTTCAGTACTTTAAAGACTCAAGAACTCAACTCTTTACTCAAACCCAAGTTTAAGATTTGAAGACAAGCTTCAAGTATTTCAAGTGTGTAAATTTGCAAAGAGAATTTGCAAAGCGAACGATGTTTCAATTGTTCAAACTCACAAACAAGGTATGGATGACCCTAGATTGACCATAGGTTAGGCCATATTCATTGCATATTTTATTTGGGTCATTTCATTAGTTTATAGGTCTTTTCCTTGACCAGTCCTAGTCTTGTTCAGCTAGTCCAAGCTCTGGCTCGACCAATCCAAGAGTTTCTCGACCAGTCCAAGGTTTGTTGTGAATTTTCAAAATTTTCTGTTGGACCCTCGACCAGTCGTGGAGACTGCACGACCAGTCGAGTGAATAGTGCTCGACCAGTCTTGCAAGCTTGACTTAAAGTCCAGTAAGGTTTTTGGTCTCACTCAACTAGTCGAGTGCATTGCTCGACCAGTTGAGCAGGCCACTCGACTAATCGAGCAAGCCACTCGACCAGTCGAAAAACAATCTTATCTTATCACTTCAGAAATTTTAAAATTTGGTTGGTCCTTCAACCAATCGAACCGACCCTTAGACCAGTCGAGAGAATAGTATTTTCACCTACAAATAGTGGACAAATCTCAGAGTTTTTCATTCATTCTAAGCGATATTAAACCATCACTCTGAGAGATAAGTTCTTGCTCTTCTTAAGCTATATTATGTTCATTTTAAATTCTCTTAAATAGCTTTATGCATTTGATTTTATGATCTCTATTTAACTCTAATTCTTTAAAGAAGGGTAGTGTGATTTTACCATTTTTGAGATCAAAATCAAATCAAGCTATCCCAGACTAAATTAATCTAAAAATCATTTAGATGTAGAACCTTTCATTTGTGAGACTGGACATTGAACATCTTCGTCTACATCGGATTGGTTCTATCGAGCTTCATCAGAAGGAGAATTTCCAAATAAGTACCATTTACATTTTGTATATCTTTTGTGGTTTGTGAGGTTGTGAAAGAAAATTTCATTTTTGGTTTTGTCTGAGGTAATCCAAAAATCTCAGAGTGTGGTGTTTTTGTAATTGTGTAAGCCCATCTAAAGACATAATTGTGAAGGTTTTAAGGTGAACCTTGGAAAACCTTTTTCCTAGTGAAAGCCAATATCCCGTGGGTGTGGATATTGGGAGTGGAGTAGTTATGTGGCTGTTTTTCAAATAGTTTTTGTACACACAAATGAACCACTATAATTCCTGGAGTTGTGGTAGATGTTTGGATTTGCTTATTTGTGTGAATGTTGTAATTTACTTTGAGCATTTGTGGTGAATGTTGTAATTTATTTTGTGCACTTGTGGTGAATATTGTAATAATTTAGTTTATTTCCTTTGCCTCTTTATTGGTTTGAGTTTTTGATACTTACCAACGTTCTAGTAAGGTTGTCCTGCCATAAGCCTTTGGTTTTTGGTGTTAGGTTGTCCTTAGAACTAAGTTTGTATCAACCTCTCAAGACTAGTGCATTTGAGGTTGCTATTTACTTGTGCTTCTTTCTTTTTTGATTGTGCTATCTATCTTTATATTTCGCATTTATTTTTAATTTGGCATAGTCCTATTCAACCCCCCCCCCCCCCCCCCCAGGACTTTAAGCTCGGCCTTTTCAATGATGTGTACATGTCACAAGGTCCTAGTAAATGGGGTACAAAGGTAGGATACATTTCTCATGATGAGTCAAGTGGGTATACAACAATGTGAGTTCACAGGGTGAATAATCGAGCTTCCTTAATCTCTATATCATGTAATAAACTAGGCTTTCTTATGGGGCTCGATACATGCACAAAGTGGGCTTGGTGGAGTTCCTACATCTAAGACTATGTGTCCTTCCAAATGGATTGGGTGGCCCGCTCAACACCTAAGTGGGCCTTGGGTATGGTCACTAAACGTGGGAAAAACATGAATCTAAGTGGCCCACATTTCCTATGGAAGGCCTGGTGTGAACACAAGGTGGGCTTCAAGGTTTGTGTACTTCTATTAGCATCAATGGGGGCCCAATAGTTTGGGATAGCCCAAAAAGGTGAGATAGATCATACTTGTACTAGTGGGGGCCCATCAATTTGGGTTAGCCCTTAACAAGGGGAGAAGATAATGGGCCTAATAACGGGCCCTAGAGAGAGTTACAATGTAAGCATTTAACCATTATTCCTCTGACAATGTGGACATTAAACCATCATTGCTCCCAAGGCATGACCTATTTAATACCAACTAGGAAGATGAATGGGCATCATGAACATCATTATATACATCATGGTGGAATCACACATCACAATGGGCCTCGTATCCATCACATTGGGCCTTACATACATAACATTGGGCCTCATACAAGGGCCACATATACATCATATTGGGCCTCATTCATGGGCCTCACATACATCACAATAGACCTCATATATGGGCCTCAAACACATCGCATTGGGCCTCATATACGGGCCGCATATACATCACAATGGGCCTCATACCCGGGCCTCATGTACATCACATTGGGCCTTATTACAAGTTGCAAATACATCACATTGGGCCTTAAACATGGGTGTCATATATACAATGAGCCTCACACATATAATGGGCCTTATACCATCACGATGGGCCTCATACAAGGGCCCCTCGTACATCTCAATGGGCTGCATCTCATGGGCCTCATATCAATAGTTAGTGGGCCTGTTATTGGGCCTCCCACAAATACCATAGTGGGGCCCAGGAGGTTACAATGGTGGGCATTAATCCATGCTGTCCAGCAGCACCTGGACCGGTCTGTTGGACGGTGTGGATTTAAACATACATCAAGGTGAGTCTCACATCCAGATGGACGGCGAGGACAAAACACATATCATAGCGGGCCCACCGTCCGGTGGAGCTGAAACACATACATCAGAGGGCCTCCACACGTCCAGATGGACGGACGGTGTGGATATAATAAATAAATCGTGGTGGGGTCCACGTCCTGAGATGGATGGTCGGATTGCGTGGATGTGAAACACACACATCATGTGGGCCCACTGTCCAAAAATGCTGGACGGTGGATATAACACGTACCACATGATCCGACCCACTGAACATGTTGATGTCAATACAGTAGCTATATAGTTGCCATACACCAGCCAATCCGCTTCAGAGAGGTAGGTCCCACGTGGGGCCCACCATAACATTTATTTTCCATCCAATCTAATCATAAGGTCATAAAGACCTGAATTAAGAGGAAAAATAAATTTCATATAGATCCAAAACTTTTGTGACCCAAAAAGGGTTTCAATGGTAGACGTTCAATCTCCTACTGCTTTTTGTAGTGTGGACCACCTGAGTTCCATGTACGGCTGATTTTTGGGGCATCCCAATACCTAGAGGGGACCCATCAAATGCATGGTGTAAATGTTTGACATACATCATGGTGGGACCTGTGGTGGGGCCCACGGTCCCTACCTTGATTCAAGCAGCAGGACGCTGGCAGCAGCAACGTCTGCATAATATATATATATATATATATTTGTTTAATGATGGATTTTCATAGGTGGGGCCCACATCAGGATGATTCACTTTGTCTGTCAGGTTCTCTGACTCGTGACTTGTCCAATGAGCCCAATATTCGATATGTTTTGACACACAGAAACATCACAGCGGGCCCTAACAATTTATCACTATTAAAATAATCTTATTGATGGTGTGGCCCACTAGAGATTTGGATTGGCTTCATTTATCAGCTTAAGGGCTAAAATGCTTAAGGGCTAAAATGAGCTGAAAAATTGGATGGACGATGTGGATTGGATACATACATCAAGGAGGGGTCCACGTGAGTGGCCGACTGTTTAAATCAAACTGATATTTGAGTTTTGCCTTCGTCCAAGCCTACTGGGTGGTCTGGACAGGAGCTCATCCAGCAGGTCCTGGCCCATCTAGGCCACCCTAATCAGGGCCACTCCAGCCAGATGGATGGTGGATATAGTACATCATGGTGGGGTCCACGCCAGCGTGGCCACCTGTTTAAACAAGTTGCTTCTTGTGTTTTCCCTTCACACATGCCTGCCCGAACACAGGCAACGAGGTGGGCTCACGGTGGATAGCGGTGCGGTCCCATGATCTGGACAGCGTGGATCTCATATATACATCAGTGGTGGGCCATCAAACCAGGGAAAAGGAGAGAGAGAGAGAGAGAGAGAGAGAGAGAGAGAGAGAGAGAGAAATCGAGAGGTGGAGAGGAGCTCCGCCATTATGAGTTCCTCTCTATCATACACACATACATCAAATGGGTCCCACCGAATGTGGGCCCTCAAATCATAAAATCCATGGTGGAAATCCCTTTCCCACCAGCACATGTAAGGTCTAGATAACCTTTTAACAATGGAAATCAAATAAACATCATGATGGGGTCCATGGAGAATGGCCCCATCATGGAAATTCATATAAGCATCATGGTGGGCCATACCTAGGGCCCAAAACGAGATCCCTACCATCAACCTGTAGGCCCCACTTGTCCCGTAAATAAAATCATCATCTAAACCTTGATTCACCCACTGATTTCTAATCTTCTAGGCTCCTTGGCTTCAACTTTGATGAAGGATGATGGAGATTGAAGGGCTAGGATGAGAGATGAGGGGGTAGGAGGTGGGCCACACTTGGCTCTCCTCTTGGAAGCTTGGACGTTTTCTCCCTTGGGTTGCTTGGGAAATGGGTTGAGAAAGAGAGAGAGAGAGAGAGAGAGAGAGAGAGAGAGAGAGAGAAGTTGATGGGATGAAAAAGGGATGGGTGAGTGATGGGTGTGAGTGACATGAGGGTTGACTTTGGGGATGGTTTGTGTAAGAGAGGGATGAGTGTGATGGGTGGAGTGATAGGTTGTACTTGACTTATAATTGATTGATTGATGTGATAGATTGGGTAGAGATTCCCTCAAAATTCGCAATGCACAGCGTTTTCCTCCAAATAAACGCGGGCCCACAACTCCTGGCCTGGGTATCGTATCGGTGGCAAACCGCGGCAACGGCGTGGTCGCACTAGTACAAGTCTCGAGTCGAGTTAACTCAGATATACGAGATGCAACTTAGGGTCCCACGTAAACGTCGATTATAGGTCGCAGGTCGCCAGAATTTGATGGGGAGGATAGTGGAAGTTTAAGGAACGGTATGGACTAAGATATGGGCCTTACAATACCTGAGCATGATGATCCGTAATCACAATACTAAGCAACAGTCTTCATTATAAATCCTGATGGTTACAAGTACCATACTTTCCTAAAAGTTGCACAACGTCAATATTGCCAAATCACAAATTAGATACAATGCATCGAGAAAGCTATGTCCTGCAAGTTACTCTTGCCCTGAAAAAAATGGGAAATAGGAAGCTTAAGTTAAAAGCTTAGTGAGTACACTTGTGTGTGTGTAGTGTACAAGCATACATTAACAATCAAAATATCAAAGTACACAAGTTGAAGCATAGTGACCAATTAATGCTGTATAAAGCTAAGAGGATAGGATGCAATGCAAGTGATGATATGAAAAGTTATGTTGGATATATGTATGCATGCAAGTCCTCCTCTAAAAATTCACATCGCAATGTAGTTACCATCATTGGGAATCGCCGGGGCCTAGTATCCAGAACAAGTACGAAACTTATTGATAGAGGCCTCACATACCCGCCTTGTCAGTGGGGGGCCTATAGCCATGCCAATACCCACCCGGCACCCCGGTAGCAGACCCATTTCGGGGGCTGGTCAAACCCAACCACATTCACTCCAACTCTTCAGCTAGGCGTGACCAAACCTCTTCTCACCTGACCGCATTGACGGGAGTTAGACCTACAATGATCTTCGGCACCAGGTGACCAATGGCATTCGCCCGGTCTTGACGATGAGGCTCGAGGGTATCACTTGAGGTTTAGAAATTTCATCCAAGGGTCTGGGACCCAGTATAAGAAACCCAAATTTCTAGTGTCCACAAATACCAACCATGATGTCGTTGTGGTGGTCTCATCAGTATAACCACAGTGTTGTTGTGGTGTTCAATCCATCTCATGAGGATGTTATGCAAAATGTAATGATAATCCACAAGCACGCTATGCAGTATAATTGCACTCGAGCAATGCTATGCATGTATGCCACATATGCATACGAGGCAACCCTAATACCAATTGGGCTCCTCTGTCAACCACATCCAATCTGCAATCCATGCTCATCGTGGAAAGGATATACATGTAATATTAGCATCGGCATAAACATAAATTACAATGTAGCATCAAGTGAGCTTTAGGGACTTCAACCCAGGGACCGTGCCTAATATATTCACTTAGGGACTTCAACCCAAGGACTGTGCCCAAAATATTCGCTTAGGGACTTCAACCCAGGGACTCTGCCTGCGGTCTCTCAGACCAGATAACATCCATACATACCACATCATGTGCACCCCACACCAACATCCTTACCACATACTTCATCATGTGCACCCCACACCAACATCCTCTACCACATGCATATGATCTTCGCATGATCATGCACACCATGCACTCCTCATCCATGATGCATGTACATGTATGCGTGTGTGCAGATGCAATATGCACAAATATCATCAGACCAATAAAAAATTATCATGGTACCAACATGGCAAAACAAAAGTATAATGTGCACTCTCCCTCATGATCATGGGGCTATGCGAGTGTCCACACTTCCGCATCACAAGTGTGCACCAACCACACAATATCACAACTAGGATCAATCCATCACTCGACACCAATCACATGGCCAAAACCTCCTACAGTGTTACCACAACAGACTGTATATCAAGCATGTGCAAGTAGTACGCACATACCATAACATGTATCAAATCCACATATAAAGATCCATAGCTATTCGAAAGCTAGTTCGTATCACCAACATACTCATTCACGGTTAAGAGTTAAGTGGTTCACCTCATCAGTTCCGTAGGAAGTGGGTGCATAAGTGTCACGTCATTATACGTCGCTAGGTGCACTATCTATGACTCGAGGTAATACATACAGTGGTCCACTTAGTCCTTACGTCCAATTGAACACCATTCAAGCATATAAACATAAATTAGCATTACCATACAATACAATCATCACATCCAACCAAACATGCATCATCATCACCACAAGTATCACATTACACAATCATCGCACATGTGCCATCACCACATGCATAATTAGATTTTAATCCAACACCTCAACATGTCTAGCTATCATTTCAAGTGGACTAAGGCCTAGTTCATTACCACACTTGAATGGGCCGGTTAGTGAGTTGCTACATCCCATTCTTCTGCCTTGTTGGGTGGTTCATTTGATTACCACAAACGGTTCATTCAAGGACTCAATCATAACTCATTCATAAGGCCCAAATGGGACTTGGCATTCATACATCACAAGGAGTCTCATGCACTTACCAAGAAGCCGAAACATAGGCCCAATATGCACTTCTCATGCAGTCTTACGTTCTTAGTAAGAGGAAATAACCTATGGGTCAGATAGGTTTATCGCTAATGGGCCCACGAGGTGTCCACTCAAGGTGGACTTTAAGGCTAATAGGCCCACCACTCTAGTGCCATTGTGAACATATTAGTGGAGTCCACAAATCAAGCCCAATACTATTAATAAGATAGGTTCAACAATCCATCTGACACATGTCCTAAGTTCACATACCTAAGAGGTTTCACCATCAGCATAGTTCACAAGTCTGAGTAACCACACAATTCTCATATGCCCACATGGTCTTATGGCCACTCCGTTATCAGAAGTCCATATGGTTGAGAGGCCATACAAATGTCACTATACATGTCATAATAAAGGACTAAAAGTTAGATGGTTATGTACTTTCATTACATCACAACTCACATAATAGGGCAACTGCTTTACTAAACTTTCACATGGTCAGGTGATACATACCACAATTTCACATAGTTTAGTATGTATATGATTATTATCATGTTCTAGTATCCATGCATATTTCAAAATATCCAAGCATAGTTGAACAATCACAATCGTACCCACCATTCATGGCTACACTACGTTACACCAATTCTTATACTACAACCACTTCACACATCACATAACTCGTATTCGATGTCACATGGTTAAGGGCCAAGGGCCACATTTCATCATACCATTTATGGTTTAGAGGTCACATTGCATAGAATCTAGGACCTTAATAGCATTAATTTGTGTAACCTAACCCTACATCACAATCGGTCTAATGTATAACTTGGTCATAATTGATTCAAGTGGTGGTGTCTATGCTGATAAGCATAAACCCATGTTGTTGAATGGCCATCAATGCCACTTGATTTCATACAGTTAGGTGGCCTTGTGCGTATTTCACAATCGTATGATTAGATGACTACATATACACCACCTTTGTACATGATTAGGTGGCCATACTTACGTTACATGACCTCATGATCAAGGAGTTAGCCCCAACTCACTAAATTGCATTGCTCATACCCAACCACTCCATCACACCCTAACACAAACATTATTCACACATAAGTTATAATCGAAAACGTTCCAAAAGCTAAACACAAATCTATGCTTAGGGCCACACTCCAACCACAATTCCACGGGGTCATGGGTTTTCTACACATTAGATAACTACTTAATTAAGGGTCGAAACTTAATGATGCTAAATTTATATCAATTTAGACACTGAAAATCGACGCCCACGATGATTTAAAATGTTATGGATTTGGTGGTGGGGGATTAGGCTGATTTATGAATGTTGGAGTCGCCACTAGCCAATAAAACTCAGAAACCCGCAGTCGGCTAGAACCTACGGAATATGTAAGGTTGGAGAAATCCGGAGACTTTCCTACCTTAGAGTGACTCCTGATCTACGATCCGGGATTCCGGGTAAGGGACCTCGGTTACAAAGAGGGAAAGAGTTAGGCACCCTCTCTGCCCGTACAAATGTACGATCTCTATTTAGTGTGGTAAAATAATCTCAAGGGATGATGATGATGCTATGGTCATGATGGGACTAGTCACACGTGGATTTCTGATGTAGCAAGATCCGAGATTTTGGCAGGCTACAGACCATACGTCTGACAATGTGTCTAGAAGGTGGATATGATGATGCTTATGCAAAGAAGTAAGAAAAATGGACTAGATTACTAGGAATTTCTGATGTGACAGGATCCGATTTACGGCAAGTCACAGAGCATACGTTCACTAGAGATCTAGAGAAGTAGGGAGGTTGAGAAGGGAGTAGATGTCATGATGAATGCTTATAAGATGATGGATCTTTGGCTTGATACTTGAATAGGTTAAGACATAGACTGAACCATATCAATTTGAGTTAGGCCTATGGATTGGATGGGTTGAGTGGAGGGTTAGGGGGTGGCTGGAAAAATCAGAACTTTGAGGGTTTGGGAGCTCCCTCCCTTTCCCTCACTCTCTTCTTCACTCACTCTCTTTCTCTCTCACTTTCTCTCTCTCTCACTCTCTTAGTTATTGTGTTGTGGTGTCTAGAAATGAGAAGAGGAGAGGGCTATTTATAGCCTTCTCCAATGGTTGAATGGTAAATAGTGGGTTTGAGAGGGTTAAAAGCTGAGGTGGCAAGTGGTGGTTGGTGGAGAGGGGAGAGATGCCACATGGCATGCTCTCATTGGCTAATGGGGTTGGTAAAAGGGTAAATAAGCTCAGATTAAGGGGTAATTCCAGGAGAAAGTTGACTTTTGGATGCTGGGACAACTGTCCACACGAGGGCCACGAGCGGTGGCAATCGAAGTACCACAGGTGGCAGTCAGACTGCCGCCTGCGGTAGTCAGACTACCGCACGAGCCTGGTTCGGGCCGGATTCACGCGTGTGGGTTTCGTGTGGTGCTCTAGTTTGTCCAATGGTCTCCGTTTTGGGTTCCTGGGACTCAAAGTGGTGAATTTAGGTATGGTTAGAGGATTCTAGCTAGGGTATAGGGTATAGGCAAGGCTGTATGTGTGCTGAACGGTTTGGATTGTGGTTTCAGGTTATGGATTGGGAGTTTTGGGACTTTTGGGTCATGGTTTGGTTTAGGCTAGGATTAGGGTTGTCCAAGGTATGACCATGGTTCCTAAATAGTCTTACCCTTCTCAAGATGTTAGCCTGGGTGGGGTGTCTACAGATACGCCTCTTTGGCTGAGGTTACAAGCAACTGAAGGCCAAAGCAAGTGGACACCCCACCCTTCTGGTCAGAAAGGATAGTGATTCAAATCTGTTGTCTGCCATTACATCGTTATCAGTTGACTATTTAGAAAAAGATGATCTACGCACATCACGAGGGTTGAGGAAAATGTTATGATTGTCCCCTGCACATTCGTCGCGGATTTACGGGTCACCAATCACAACCCTTTCACGTCAGATTGTTGATAGCATTAGAGAGTAAGTATGAAAAGTAAGGGCCTCTGCGCATTTATCGCGGCTTTACGAGGATTCTCGTACTGTTTGATCTATCGTTTCCTTTGCTACATAATCACCCTACGAGTATTCTTTCCATTTGATCGTCAAAGTGGTTAGCTGCCCTGCGCATTGGTGTGGCCTTACGGGGAACTCACTACGTCGACTTGGACTCGATCAAATTTTCTGAACATCCCGGACTAGGTATGTGTAGGTAACCTTTTGTCGTGCAGTCTGCTGATTCTGATACCTTGGTTACAATGGATTGTTGTCACTTTGAGTTTGATTATTCTTCCTAGAGATGGATCCACTCATTTTACTAGCATTTGTACGACTGTCCAGATATAGAGATCGGGCCAATCGTACATGTATCATGTACGGATTCGATCATCCTTTGGGGAAACCGGAAGGGATCGAATCTTATTTAGCTATTTGCACTGACTACAACTGGAGAATATGGAAGATTCCTCAGTGTACTGCGCGACGCGTGTATTTTTATTTATTTTTTTTTTTGAAAACTATCCGTTCCATCTCGCGGGTGGGCGTCGTCGTTCGGTTTTTTTATTTGTAAAAAAGGTCAGATGGCTTCCTCTAATAAGTTAATGGGGTTAATGATTTAGAAGAGACAAACCTTTTTGAGGCTATACTCACTGGGGATTTATTTTGTATTAGTTTGGTAATTTTTGGTAACTTTTGGGACTTTTTGGGATTTTTTTTTAGAGATTCTTTGGAATTGTTGGAGATTTTTGGAATTTTTTTATTTTTGAATTTTTTTTGGAGATTTCTTTAGAAATTTTTGGTGGCTGTCTTGGTAATTTTGAAAATTTGGGACTGTTTTGGTAACTTTTGAAAACTTGGGCTTGTTTTGGTGACTTTTGAAATTTTAGGCCTGTTTTGGTGACTTTTGAAAATTTGGGAGTGTTTTGGAAATTTTTTGAAAGTTTGGGATTATTTTTAGAAATTTTTTGGGTATTATCCAGGCAGCAGTCGGACTGCCGCAGGCAGTCCGGCTACTGTCGGTCCGTCGCTTGGACCGTTGGTCCGTCCTGTGCACTGGTCCATTTGATGCAACCTCCTTCCTTATTTGAATCTTGTATTTGGGACATCCAAAGACCCATTGTGGTCCCTGGAGCTATTTTGGAGGGGTTTTTATAGATTTCTTGAGCCCTTTTTTGTATTTTTCTTTATTTCCCCAACTTCAGGTAATTCTGGCCCTTTGCTGGATCTTGTCAGGCCGTTCATTTTTGGGAGCTTTTGATGGGTTGGATTTTCTCTTGGGCTTGGAGAGGGCCATGATCAGGACCGTTGGACCATCCTGATTGATCTGATCTGTTGGACTTATTTGTTTTGGGCCAAATGGTTGGTTGGATTATTCTCATATATATGTATATATTTTTTTTTATTTTTTGTGTTTTTCATTTTTTTTATGGAGTGGGGGTGTGATAAGAAAAGGGCCCTATCCTTAAAGCTTTACTTGATTTGATTTTTTTTCGGTGATGATCTGAACCGTTGGATGGATGATCTGGGGCCTACTTGTGCGAATGGATGATGTAAATCGTGATGGCTGGCCATTTTTGGTGAATGATGGATGGGTGGGATTTTCCAAGTGGTCCCCACATCATGATCTTGACAGATCTAGATGTATGGATTTATGTTGGATGATGATTTTTGGGAGTGGTCTCTGAGAAGAGGTCTTTTGGGAATGGGCCTTGAAAATGGGCTTGGACTTTTGAGATGGGCCTTGAAAAGTGGGCTTGGGCATGGGTTTTTTAGATGGGCTTTTGGAATGGGTCTTATTGGAAATGGGCCTTGAAAAGTGGGCTTGGGCTTTTTGGATGTGGGCCTCGATGTGGGCCTTGGATATGGGTCTTGAGAAATGGGCCTAGGCTTTTGAGCTTTTTGAAATGGGCTGTTGTGTTGTGGTCTTGGATGGGTGCTTACTTGTGTACCTTGCTTGTGTAGCATGCCTCGTCGTGGTAGAAACGAGGCTAGTTCTTCCCGTTAGTCGACTGATTCGTGTTATGTGCCTAGAGAGGGCCGACATCTGTCTGACCTGGCCCAGGAAGGTGGTGCGCCTACAGTTTTGAGAGGACGAGGAGTCAGGACGCATTGGCCCGATTAGTTCCATGACCCGCAGCCGCTATTCTTTGAGGTCTTGGAGCGCACCCCCTTTGCTCATTTGTTCTGAGTTCGTCTGAGTAGGATGAACATGTCTCTCTTGTCTGCTTTGACTGAGCGGTGGCATCCTGAGACCCATACGTTCCAGCATTACCCCGTATGATATATACATGCAGCTGGGCCTTTGGTACGATGGAGGATCCATACCTTTTGAGGATGACCTTCCGGTGCCCACTGAGGATGACTGGATGGGATTATTGGGGATGATGCCAGATGCTGCAGACTTTACAGGTCCTCGATTCAAACTTCTCTGGCTATCATCGAACTTTACCAGACGCATCCCTGAGACTGAGGCTGCGGCTGTGGTGAAGGCTCAGGCCTTGATTTTGTACACTATGGGTGTGATGATCTTCTGCCACGGGAACGAGCTCGTGAGTTCCCGTCTGTTGTCGCTCGTGGCAGACATCACTTTCCCCACACCGTATAATTGGAATGCGGCCCTTCTGGCCCATTTATATGAGGGGCTGGACAAGGTCAGCCGTTGTATAAACCGATCTTTGACTGGCTTCTACCCAGTCATTGAGGTGCCTTCTTGTTATCCTTCATGTCCCGCTTTCCCTGGGGATGGTCTGGTGTGCCCTATCTGATCATAGTTTTGCGCATCTAGGTCCCACCTTAATTGATCATTCGCCTCCGCATGATGTTGTGGTACAAAGATAACCGCAGTCGCACGCGCTTGTTTTTCGATCTTGTTTGGAGGTTGAATATTGATGCCCTCGTTCCTGATGATGTGAGTGATTCACCTTATTTTGTGTTGCCCCTGTGTTGCTTTCTGCTTGCTTTTCAGCCTTTTACTTGTTTTCCTTTTTGCAGTTCCATACCAGGCCGTACCTCCGGTCGAACGCGACGCTTACTCCTGGAGCTCAAGAGACTTTTCAAGTCTCCCGACGACGCCGTATTCTGGAGGACCCGCGTGTGACGAAGTGGTACCTGGGGGAGAGACTTTTTTGGTAGTTGACCGGCAATGCTTTGGTGCCACTTAGCCCGCCATTTGGGCCTTCTAACTGGAGATTGGTGCCTGAGAGAGAGTTAGCTGCCGCCTTGGAGGGCTACGATGCTAGCGCCTTCGTCGATCTGGATAGAGAGTATAGTTCCTGGTGTGAGCAACATGGCATTGGTCCGATCTTGCAGCCCGGCTACGCTCCTGGTGGCGGCGCACGTTTTGCTGGAGGAGAGATCTTGGGGCCCCACTTTCACTGCAAGGACACTAATACTTATCTCCTTAATGATGACTAGTTTATTGTGCCATGTAATCATGTATCCCTGCTTGTGTAATCCGATGTTTATATGAAGTTTAGTTTGTTTAATGTCGCCTTCTCGCATTATCTTTTTTATCAGTTTCACAATCTCAATTGAATACATAGACATTTGTTCTCGGGTCTTGACTTTTCGGAGCGGGCCCCGCCTGATTTTCGTCTGTAAGTGGACCTGGGCGGCAGTCGGACTGCCGCGGGCGGTAGTTGGATTACCGCCCGGAGACTTTTTTCCTTTCCGTTGTCCTATCCTGTCAGTGCGGCAGCGATGCAGAAATGTCAGATCTGTCGGCGGTAGTTGGAGTACCGCAGGCGGTATTCGGATCGCCGCCTCCTTTCATCTTTTCTTCCAGCGAGTACCCCTCTTCTCTGTTCATTCCTTTTGCCCCTCTTTCGTTTATTCTTTCTTGATCAGACCGTCCGATCATTGTCCTTGTCCCATCCTCCCTTCTCTTTGTCCTTTTTCCTCTTTGTTTCTTCCTTTTTGACTCTTCCTTTTGTCTTCATTATGGCTGACCATAATGAGAGGGTTGGTGGATCCTTGAATGGTGGGAAGGTTGGTGTTCTCACAAATGATGAAGAAGATCCATTTAGAGAAGTATTGATGGAGGTTGGTGGTGAGGAAATTAATGGTATTTATGGCATGGCTCCCATCATCATTGATCGAGGATATGAAGTTGGTTTGGATGGGATGGACTTGATGGTTTTGATGGTGTTCATGGGGAGGGATTGATGGGGTTTGATGGATTTATGCCAGATGGGCCGCTAGGTTTCGTGGATGCTGATGTGGCGAGGATGAATGGTTTGAATAATGAGTATGGTTTGATGATGGCATCTGATGGCTTAATTGATGGAGGGATGGACATGGGCGGTGTGGATGATGGCATTATGACGGTAGACAGTATGAATGGGGTGGATCAGACCTCGATGGGTGGTGGGCCCTATTTTGGTGGCCCAAGCGGTTTGGATTTGGCGGGTGATGGATTTCTTATAAATGACTTGGCTCAGATTTTTAGCGCGGATATCGGGACAGTGATGGGACAGTCAGCTATTGCTGGGGCCCAAGGTGTAGGCCCTATCAGTGATTTGGACACTTTGGGTATTACGGCTCCTAGGGCGTGCGAGTTCGCGACAGCTCCTGATGTGACAGTTGTTGGCGGCTCGGGCCCGCCTATTGCAGCTTTCCAGGACACCTTGCGCGATGCGATGGGCGATGCTGGCTTCTTTCGCCATCATGAGATAGACTTGCTGGACGAGGGGATGCCCATTGTTAACGATTTCCATCGGGTTCGCTTAGACTGGTGGCTGTTGAGCGCGGCATTGTATGATTGGTTTCCGTCTCTGAACCTGTTTTCCTTCAATGACCTGGAGTTGGGACTGTCACTGGAGGAGCTCTCGTGCCTGTCTGGTCTTCCTCTCACCCGAGAGCCTTACATTCCTGCGTCCGAGCCAGTTCGTTCTATTGATCTGATCTCCTGGTTCGAATTTCTTATTGCTCTTCCTACTCAGAGGGCAGGGTTGGCAAGCTTTCGCTTGAGGTCTTGTATGATCGCTGCTCCACTGCCCGTGATGATCCTAGGTCAGATTGCCAGCTCCAGTGCCTGAATGTACTGGTATTCTGTGTTTTGGCTAAGCTGCTCTTCTCTAGCTGGCGACAGTCCTCTTTGGCAGCTTTATTGGTATTCTGTGTATTGTATCGCAGGAGCATCATTTCTGTGGTGCTGGCGGAGCTTTTTCTAGGGCTGACCTAGTGTTCGTTAGGGTGAACTCGCATCCTCTGGGGTTGTTGTGCATTCCTTCGGGTATTCTCTGCTCTTTTCCTTTTCCTTGCTTAGCACTGTTTTCCTACTTGCAGCCTGAGTTTGAAATGTATTTCCTTGCAGGTTTGGTTATGGGAGCATTTGTTCATGACCCCTCAGCTTTATGGCCGCACTCCTGTCACGGTGATGTGCTGCTTGACGACCTTCCCCTTGGTGCTGAGGCCACTGAGTCACTATACCGTTGTATGCTCACTCAGCTACGAGGGTGGGAGATCAGTTGGGAGGCTCCCTGGCTCCATCGCTCCCCGTTGATTTGTAGTGCTGCTCGTACTCCTTTACTACTGCTGGGGCTTTGGGGGTACTGCTCTTATCATCCTGTACGCTTCCTTCGACAGTTCAGCTTTTGGTAGGATGTTCCGGAGTTTGCTGTCTCGGGATTCGGTCATGCCCCTCTTCCTTCTGATTTGCCAGCTTTGTATAGGCGAGTCTAGATTTCCTGGTAGGGCTCCTTGGATGCGACGATGCTGGAGCTCGAGTCTTGGGCTCCTCCTCTGACAACCGTACTGTACCAGCGATGGGTGGTAGAGCAGTCATTATATCGTCAGGTACCTGGTTGGCATTTGGAGGACGAGATTGCTGATCAGGACATGGTGGGCGATGCTGCTTCCTCCTCCTTGTGCGTTGATGATTCGTTTGAGGCTTTCGAGGAACGTCCTTTCATTGATCCGTCTTTCTTACTAGCCACACATGGTCACCTGATTTCTGAAGTTGCTGTCCTTCACCACATTTGTGAGGATATGGCTCGTCGACTCGCCATGGGACGACGATATGACGAGAGTATGTTTGCAGCATATCGTCCAGAGAGGGATGAGGTCTTCTACCTGCGCATGGAGGTAGAGAGGCTCAGATAGAAATTATCGCTGTATGAGAGGTAGGAGCTTACCTTTGATCCCTTTTTTTGATCGACTGCTTATTTTTGTATGCATGAAGGATTTTGTTTTTGATACAAAAGGAAAGAAAAGCAGTGTATTTGTAAGAAGGATGACATATTTTTGTTTTGTGCCAAATTTGTCAATGTGCGCTTGTGTTTGGATTTATGCTTTGGATGATTGGGATCAGACTCTTAGGCTCAGCCCATGTTGTATGCAATATCCTAGATTGTGTTCCTAGGGTCTTGGTTCCTTGAGAGGGTGTCTGGAATCGCATCCGCAGATTTGAGCAGAGTTTGATAGAGAACTGATCCGCAGTTGATCTTTCCTTTGTATCTCATTGTGGTGCTTGTTGCCTTGACTTTTCTATGCCTGCACTTTTATTTTTATTTTTTTCTTTTTCTAGCCACTTTTGCTCGTAATGCCCTTTCGGGTTTTCACTACGTCCGGTTCATCCCGTCATTTTTGCCCATAGCGTCCTTTCAGATTTTCACTACATCCCGGGTTTTTGATCTTGCCTGCCCCTTGGCAGCTGTGTTGTTTTTACCCTTGGCGCCTTTTTAGGTTTTCACCAAGTCCGTTATATGCCCGCTATTTTTACTCGAGACACTCTTTCGGGTTTTCACCTCGCCCTTTTTGCTTAGACATGTCCTTCTCTCTTTTTTTCTTTTTTTTTTAGTGTTGTGGGAGATGGAGAGACCTCTTTCATAGCTGGCCAACTCGTTACCTTTCTGTCCTTGTCTTTGATTACAATCGTAAGCTAGTTTCTGGTTGGGTTATTTGGGGGATGTGGTATAAGCTTATTCTCTCCTTTCTGGGTCTTCTTTTTGAGATCTTCTTTTCTTTTTCTCTTTCTTTTTTTTCTTTCTTTTTGCTTTCCCGCTTTTTTCTTCTCTTTTTTTTTCTTTCTTTTGTGGGAGAGATGATTGATGTTTCTGATGGGAGAGGTGGCGGATACATTTTTTTATTTTTGATTGGGGAGTGAGGGATGCAGCTTTGCGATTTTTAATCATTAACAAGGTTAGTTATGGTTACCCGTAATAGATTTTCACGTTATCGGCGTTAATGGGCTCGGAAAGATCCTCTCCTTTCAGATTAGTGAGCCAGAGAGCACCTCCTAGGAGTACTTCCCGAATGATCAGCGGTCCTTCCCATGAGGGTTTGAACTTTCTTCTGAGATCTAGTAGATGCGGTGGCAAGATACACTTCATGACCATGTCGTCAACCTTGAAACTCCTCTTCCGGACCCTCTTATTGTAGGCCCGAGGGATCCTTCTTTGATAACATTGGGAGTGGCTTAGCGCTCGCATGCGCTTTTCATCTGCCAGATGCAGTTGATCATATCTTGCTTGTTGCCACTCGCCTTCCTCAACTTCGCTTTTCAGTAATATCCACAGTGATGAGATTTCGATTTCGACTGGTAGTACTGCTTCAATTCCGTATACGAGTTCGTAAGGAGTTGCGCCTGTAGCAAAGCGTACAGACGTCCGATAGGCCCAGAGTGCTTAGGGAAGTATTTCTGACCAATCACGATATGTCTTCACCATCTTCTCTAGTATACGAATGACAGCTTTGTTTGCGGCTTCGACCCCACCGTTCATTTGAGGACGGTAGGGGCTTGACCGATGCCGTTGAATCTTGAACTTGTCGAGGAAATTGCCCATCCTTTTATTGATGAACGGAGTTCCGTTGTCAGTAATAATGGCCTGAGGGACCCTGTAATGGCTAATGATGTTGTTCTTCATAAACTTGACTACATGAGATGCTGCTATGGTGATGTAGGATGCTGCCTCTATCCATTTGGTGAAGTAGTCTACTGCTACCAGGATGTATTCATGCTCATTTGAAGCTTTAGGGCTGATCTTGCCGATGATGTCTAGCCCCTATGCAGAGAAGGGCAGGGTGATGTCAGGTTGTAGAGTTCGGAAGCAGGCGCGTGGATCTAATTTGCATGTTCTTGACACTTGAAACATTTCTTGACGTGTTTACAGCAATCGGTCTCCATCGTGAGCTAATAATAATCAAGTCGTAAGATCCTTTTTGCCATCATGTGTCCATTCATGTATGGACCGCATAGTCCTTCGTGGATTTCTGACATGACGTGCATTGCTTCTGTTTCATCCACGCAGCGAAGGACTTGATTGAAGGATTGCTTGTAAAGGACGCCGCCGATAATCACGAACCGTGCCACCAGCCATTGTATGATGCGACGATCTATCAGTGTTGCTCCTTCCGGGTATTTCTGGTGCTCGAGATATTCTTTGATGTCTGTGTACCACGGCCGATCATTCGAGGGTGGCTCAGCTTCGTCGATCTGTAAGCAGAATGCGGGCTCTTCTTGAAGTTCAACAGTGAGTTCCCATTCAACAACTCCTTTTAGGATCTCCAGCATCGAGGCGAGGGTAGCCAAAGCGTCTGCAAATTGATTCTTGACTCGGGGCATGTAAGAGAATAAGATCTCTTCAAACTCTTCGATTAAATTCTCCAGATAGACGTGGTATGGGATCGGCTTTTCATCCTTGGTCTTTCAGTCACCATTCGTCTGATTGATGATGGGTTGCGAGTCTTCGAAGACCCATAACTTCTTTACATTGAGTATTATAGCCTCTCTTAGACCGGCGATACATGCTTCATACTTAGCTACGTTGTTGGTGCATTGGAATGCTAACTTCCTGGATATGAGAACTGGGACGTCCTCGGGAGAGTAGAGTATGGCACCTACCCCACTCCCTTTTGAGTTTGCAGAACCCCTCATCCAAGTGGGACACATATAATGGATGGGCTGGATTTGTGAACCACATGTCGGTGGGCCCAACAAATGATTATAAATGTTATAATGGGAAGATAACCCCTCTCAACTTTTGTATGTGGTGTGGCCCACAAAAGTCATCGATTGACTTGATTTTTAAGCCTGAGGCCCACCATGGAATGGTGCATCTGACTGATGGGGTAGATGCTTGGCACGCATCACAGTGGGGCCCACACAGCTCAACCTCATCGGAAGTTCCCATGAGCTCGACTGCATAGAACCTATATATATATATATATATATATATAGAGAGAGAGAGAGAGAGAGAGAGAGAGAGAGAGAGAGAGAGAGAGAGAGAGAGAGAGAGAGAGTCATGTTCCCCTGCGCACGTGCAGAGAGAGAGAGTCATGCTCCCCTGCGCACCTATGCACGTGTGCACCTTTGCACATGTGTCATGGGTGTCTAATCTGGACGGTCCATGTGCTGCGGAATCCCATGAAACCTCATGTGGGAAATTTTCACCCTAATCTAAAATTCTGGTGGGCCATAGCAAAGAGAAATGCAAATCAAGGGAGGAAACTGTTTTAATTTTTCCTGGCCCATCAAAGTTCTAGATCAGAGTAAAACTTGGTCCTCGGGGGTTTCACGAGGTGCTGCTTCACATGAATGGTTCAGATTTTGGATCCACATCACGTATGATGGGTTCTCAAAAAAGTTCATATGTAACAGGTATGAACTGGTTCGCAGGTGAGCGTTTTCGTGTGTGTGTGTGTGTGTGTGTGGACTTAGTTGACCAAACTGTCCAGCTTTAGTCAAGGAACTGTAATTTTGATTTTCTTGTATAGTTTCCAAGTTGCCATCTCGGCATCTCTTTCTTGTGAGTTTTTGTTCTTTTAATAAAATTTTCATTCTCTCAAAAAAAAAAAAGAAAAAAAGACCAGCGATCTAATATGCAGATAGCCCTGTAAAAGTAATATACATCTAAAATGTAACTCAGAATTTTAACAGTTTAGTGTGAGCTTGTCCATGGCAGACAGTTCCTCCGTAATTTCTAACTGCGTGTATATCATCCAACCCATAATTTGAACGGTTTAGCGTGGATTAATTGTATGCAGGCCTGCAGTAATTTCTGTGCGCGTATCATTCATCAAGCGGTGCCTTCGCTACATGACAATGGATCCACATGATAATTGATCTTGACCATACAATCAGCCAAAAAACGTAATAATTATAACAGCTATTTTAGTTCATAACGATCACAACCTTCTTTTTTTCCAAGATTGTGCGCACACAATAGTCTTGAAAAAAAAAATAAAAAACCTCACCGACTGCAGAAGAATAGCAAACCGATAGAATAGTTAAATGTGCCCCATCCATCATTCTGACATATAGCCATTGGAACACCCACGAGGTGACATAGCAAATTAGCAATTGTTTGGCCCAGATTATCCAATATATGTCCGCCATTACAACCAGTTACAAAATGGTACCAAGAAAAAGTGTCAAGAGTCCAAATGCGAATCAAGGGCACAATCAAGTTGGAACCATTCCAGGATGTCTACACATGATTCTAGCAGCAGAAGCTTCCTTTGGGTAATCCATGATTACCAAACAAACTCATTTAAACAAGGACCAACAGCAACCTACTGGGGGTAAATGATCACATACGTTCCAACACATGGTAATTACCATACGTTAAACCAGTGTGGTTCTCACCCAAGGTGTGTAATCCGAACATGCATCCGTTCCACATCTTCATATTCATCAGACGTCTCAACAACCATTCCAATCCAAAGTGGGACACCGCAGGGAACAATGTACAATCATGCCCAAAACCTATACATTCACTTGTGCCCCACCTAAGTTTCATAATTGTTTTAGGTGTCCATTCATCCTGGTGGGGCACACCTGACGACTGGATTGAATGACTTGTACACAACACGTTGTCTGACATTCCATATGGAAGTTTCTATAGTGAATCCCATCCCCAGCATCCCACATTGTGGCCCACCTGATTTACCGATCAGGCTAGATTTTGGGGTTTAGGCCTAACATGAGGAGGCACATCTAGCGGATGGGTTGGATGGCACTCACACATAACATTGGAGCCCACATAGCTCGAACGCATAAGTTTATACGTAGTGATCATCACCCCAAACAATATTTGAAGATGTATATATGTACAGGATCAGTACCAGCCAGATAGCCCTTGCAAGCAATTTAAGCTTGTTTGGTCAGTGTTCTTAGTACAATGAAGAAGACCATGTGCTGTCGGATCCAAATCTATGCAACAAAATAATCAGCACATCCCCGTTGGATGGCTTTCAAGGTCGCCCTTCTCCATGAGCTTCCTCAAAATACTTTTTACATTCTGAAATCCAAGACACACACGGTGTTATTGGAGAAACAGGCAGCAATCTTGTCACCTTCCTTGTTCCAGCACACCTCGAAGATGCCTCCGCTCCCTCTGAATGTCTTCACAACCTTCCCTTCTCGCACCGACCAGATATGCATGCACTGATCTAATGACCCACTTGCCAAATACTCCCCGTTTGGGCTAAACGCAACAGAATATACAGGATCCCTGGTGTTTGTATTGAAGAAAATGGCAGTAAGGACAAAAGGTACATGTGGTTCTGATCATAATCAAAATCCTATTTCAACCATCACTACTTTCGACTAACATGCAATGGAATTTGGTAAGTTGTAGTTGGTACCTGTGACTATTCAAGCTGTAGAGAAGGCGTCCTAGCTCCACATCCCATAGCTTGATTGTTGAATCAAACGATGCACTGGACAATGACAAATAATGTTTGTAATTAACTCTTCTTCTTTTTTTCTGAAAGGCATGTTTGTAATTAACTTGATCCATTGAAACAAGAAATTCATGTTTACATTAGAGAGGAGACTGAAGAGAAAAATGTATTCATACAATGTGGCAAACGAATGAAAGAAAACATCGGCTGAAGCAGGAAAAGGATGCCGGGAGATGTAACATTGGGTGCAGCATTCTAAATCAGGGGCCCCAAGATGGATAGAGCATGGCCCAAAATTACTGATCGAACAATCCTTACATTCCAATTGCTGACCATCAATTGAATATTCAAATAAAATGGGCAGGTGTCCAAAATTAACAGGTGAAATCAGGTGGCCCAATTTGGATCGCTCAAACTTGCACGGGCAGGAGGGATCCACCCAATGTGATTTTTCAGGGTAAGCAGTAAGCATGATCCACGTTGGAGTACCCAAAATTGGATGGCTCAAAAATGGCATGAGCTGGAGAATGAGCAGCTGCACCATTGTCAGTTTGAGCTTACCTGATAGTAATTAGACCCAAAGAACATCTCTTCAAAAGAAAGAGTATCAAATGCTTTGGTTTGCTCATATCCTAGAAGCCAAAGGCTTCCATAGCCTTAATTCCATGTAAAGATTACAGCCACTTTCCAAGTGGAGATTGACATTTCTTGTTGGGTAATGAATATATATCGACTCAGTTTGAAGCATAGAATGCAAACCAGGACTCAGCCCAGCACTTGGTCACTGGGTTGGGTTGACCCGGGATCTCCTCCTACTAATGTTCTTCCTCTCATGGTATCCAAAAATGGTTATGTAATGGCTGTAACGGAAAAATGGCCCATAATGGATGTTACATTCTTCTTCTTGTTCTTTTTTCTTTTTTTTTTTGCCGTAATGGTGGCTGTAATGACAGTGACAAACGGCCACCGGTACTATTATTGAATACCTTGCTTCGTCCCCCTCACTAGAGAATAATCAAACGAGCAGTCATACTAAAACCAGGAAATACTGAGTCCGGCTGAAACCAGGATGGGACTGGTTTCCCTGACCCAATCACCCAATTAACTTTGCTTGGTTGATCAGTTTGGTTTGCAAACTCTGGACGGAAGTATGAATGGTGCTACTATAGAATAGTAATAGCCTCTAGAGTGAGCAATGGATCAGATTGACTTGTGACCAACCAACCCGACCCACTTAAAAACCAGACTCAGGACAAGTTTAAGGTTTCTGGTAGGGTTCATGTCAGAGAACATGACCCATTTACTAAACAGGTCAGGCTCTGGTTGACGTTGGCCCAACCAGACTCAACCTGCTCACATTTTATTTATACCAAGGGAATTGGAACGTGCAACGCAGGTGGAGAGAGGAAGGGAGAGAGAGGAGGGGAGAGATACTTTCGGAGGGAGAGAAAAAAACCGAAGGATGCAGCCACATGCACAGAGAGAAAGCAAAGGTCACCAACAGTGGGCAGGTTATCACGTGAGGGCTGATGTCCTAACATGAGTTGTCCAAGCTTTTTTCATCTAATTTTTTTTGGCCTGCTAGAGTTTTAGATGTGCCTCTTGCATGGTATTCAAAATCGATTACGTAACGGTAACGATCATAGCCGTTACACGTTACGGGTTTGAAATGGCCGTAACGGCCATTACAGAAAAATGGGCCATAACGATCCCGTAACAGACCGTAACAGTCCTGTAACGGTCCAGTAACAACAATTTTTTAAAAAAATAAAAAACTTAATGGTAGTGGCCGTTACGGCCACTGTTACCATTTTGGAACACCTTGGCCTCTTGTTTGGCTGATGTCCTAACATGAGGCAGCACGACAGATGTACAGATGGATGTTACAGTCATCATGATAGGCACCACATACCCTTTGTTGAATGGGCCCGTTGTGTGTGCTACGTGAATGCAACGAGGGGCGGGAGTGGACTACTCGCACATGAAAAAGGAGCGGGTAAAATCCAAGCTGTCGGTTGACATGGCTAAAATTCAAGCCGTCCATTTATAAGCACACAGATTGTCAAAATTCCAGGAATACCACTGATCTACGTTGAAAATCTCATTTAATGTCCGGTAGAATCTCAAAGGCCACAACTCTCCTAATTCTAATTGCATGGGCAAAGATATCCTTGGCTCGTCATGTTATATAGAGATATAAAAAACTCTGGCATAAAGAGTCTATGATTGCTCTACTAGTAGAGATGTGCAGATGGGAGGGTCTCTAGTTTGAGCCTATCCAAATCCATTTAAAAACAGGTCAGACCAGGGCTCAAGAATCTGCTTATTGGTCAGCCCCGGTAATCTAATCTCAGGTCACAAAGTGTACTCAAGCCTAAATTTTGGGCATCTTTAGTAAATGGGTCAGCCTCATGTTGACCCTCACCCAAGCCAAATCAGCTTCATTACCACCCATAATTGCTTCAGACATGGAAAGGTATCAACAAACAATCTTAAATTACTATGGCCAAAATAAATCGTATAGAAAAATGCCATCTTCCCCGTAATCATCTGGCTCACTAACAGAAGTATATAATGTAAGTTGACAACAAGCAAGGCGGACTAATCAGGTGCTTTGGTGTTGTGCCGTTACTTAGGCCTCAAGCTAGGTGAGAGGCATACGCATGTGACGAGGTGCACCTAGAGCCTAGGCACAAATCTCACATGCATGTGCCTTTGTGCAACCCAGAAAAGGATGCAAGGTACCAATGTGGCAGCTCCAAAGCGTGGAAATACTTAACATGGATTATATGAAGCCCCTTTATATCCTTTTCACCCTTTTCCGGGATCAAAGCTAGGATTTATGGAAAATAACTCCTCCAAAGATTTCTTAGATTCATATGATTTTAATGAAATATTTGAATGCTTAGGAATCATGATCCAATTCCTTCGAATGGTTTTGTAAATTTTGAATGGTTTATTATGAATGATTAGTTGATTCATTGGAATGTTTGAATGGATGTGAGTTTCAAAGAGTGATCTCTAACAGTCTAGGTCTCTAATAAACGTAATTATTTTTTAAATTAATTCACGGTGTAAAAATTAGTTTAGACCCGAAGCTGTTAAAAAAGTGTGTAAATATAGGAGAATGATCATATGCAGATGGTAGCTTAGCACGCAATTGACTGCTGTAAGCCCCACCATTGGTTTTGTATGGGCCCCACCATGTTGTGCATATGAAACCAGGGCCATTCAGCCCCTTCACCGAGCCTGGATGAAGGATTACGCCAAAATGAGGCCAATTCGCAACTCACGTGACAACCAAGGGTGGGCATCCTCTCATAACTGTTTCCCTGTGTGCATTTGGAATGTGTGTGGGTGTGGGTGTGTGTGTAAAAGATTGTACCTATATTATCCAGGTGTGCATTGTAGACAAGTACATTTCTAGACCGTGCGCCTTCTAGCTCTAGACTGGCCTTTTTCTTTCTAGACCATAGGTTGTCTTTTATTTTTATCTTATTTCTCTTATTATTTTTCTTTCTTTTGTTTTTCCTCTTTTGCCCTAGTACCAAGGATATTTTATGTAATTGGGGACATTTGAACTTCCAGCTCTAGTTGGAGTTTTCTCTCCCAAAAGCTTTTTTCTCTCTAGCATGGTATCAAAGCAAAAAAACTCCTAGGGTTCTCTATTTCTCTTATTATTTTTCTTTCTTTTGTTTTTCCTCTTTTGCCCTAGTACCAAGGATATTTTATGTAATTTGGGACATTTGAACTTCCAGCTCTAGTTGGAGTTTTCTCTTCCAAAAGCTTTTTTCTCTCTAGCATGGTATCAAAGCAAAAAAACTCCTAGGGTTCTCCTCTTCCTCACTTCTTGATGTCCCTTCCTCTTCTATTTTTTTCTCTTCTTTTCTTTCTTTTTCTCACAGATGTTTTCTCTCAATTTGAGAGTCTTGCAACCTAATGAGCGGTGGAATGTTATTAACAAGGATCTTGTCACAGTTTTTATCAGGCTTTTTGAGCATTTTTTCCCTTTTTTTTTTTTTTTTATTTTTATAACAGAAATTGGTTTGTGGCAGCTAGAGTTTGCTGGATATTTTCACTTGGATAGGTTTCTTATTCTTCTTCTTTTTTTCTTTTTTCTTTTTTTTCATCTCGATTTACAATGATTCTTTTACAGCCATCAATCAGGTATTTGGGATTTGTTTTCTTTTTAAAAATCATCAAGATTTGTTGATATCTGGTGAATTTAACCGTACAATCCACTTCTCTTTGGTGGTTGATTTGGAATAGTGTTTTAAATAGCGGATAGTGTGTAGCGTAGCGTTCACCCCTCTAAGGAGAGAGTTGTAAGCTACATAGCGTGTATCGTAAGCTACATGCTCTTCTAGATTTTTAATCAAGGTTGTGCTCAGTTGCTCCAATTTCATTGTATTCACCAAATTAGCCTGATTAATAATGAAATTAACGAAATTTCATGATACTTGGTGTAACCAGTAATTGGAAGGGGGTATCATCAAGGATAAAGGTAAAGAAAGAGCAACGAAACTGATTTAATACTGTTATTTATATTTCTTTTAACTAAAAGCATTGAAAAGATTAACTATTTTTTATTGAAAATAAAAAATAATAATAACAAAATAATAATTGTAACAAATCATTATAAACATTGATTGATTTTAATGTAGTGAAAAATAACTTGTAATGCAAGCCACGTAGTATGTAGCGTGTGGCATAGTATATGTAGCTTGTTGCTTATACGAATTATCATATAGCGTAGGCTACATGCGACTTAAGCTATTTTCATGAGCTACGTAGCATTGACGCTAAGCTATGCTACATGACGTAAACTGCATACTACATAGCGTAGCTATTTAAAAAACTGATTTGGAACTATGAGGATTAGTACTCTTTTTATTTTTTATTTTCTTAATTTTTTCAAAGACTGCTAGAAGCAATAGTTTGTTGTATCAGAATTTTTTTTCATTGATTGATGTGAAGTCGTGATATTTAGTACTCTTTTAATCGTTTGGAATATGGCTTCATCATCAATATCTAAGATTGTTGATCCTATCCCCTCTAAGATGGAGAAGTTGATGGTTCATTCTGAGAATCCTAGGTAGTAGATTACAAATGAACCATCAACCTCTCCATCTTAGGATATATAGATGGCAGTATATCCAAACCTTCTATGACTAATCTTTCTTATGGAGAGTGAAAATCGAACAATTTGTTGGTTATGTCCTAGCTCCTAAATTCTATGGAAGTGAAGGTTAGTGAAGGATTGTTTCTATTGTCCACTGCATGTGAGATTTGGTTGGCTACTTCTGAATTGTATATTGATCAAAATAGGATGGCCTGAATTCACAATATTTATCAGGAGATTAGTCATTTGAGATGGGGAGAGAGGTTAGTATTTGATTATTATACTAAAATGTGTAGTTTGCGGCATGAATTGTCTTTCATAGATGATCTACAATTTGGTTTTTTCCATAAATGCAAAAGCATATAAAGTAAGTGTTGAGAAGAAAATAATATTTGAATTGTTGGTCAATCTTAATTATGAGTTTAAGCCTGTTCGAGCTCAAATTCTTAGTTCTCTTACTTTACATTTAACTTAATAATGTATATGATTTACTTTTACAAGATGAGAAGCATTGTATAGCTACTGGATCAACTGTGGTTAAGAAATCTACCCTAATGACCGGATTCAGGAATTTTGGTTATGGTCGATGTTGGTCGAGGTAGAGATATAGGGAAAGGAGGTTGTGATGGTGGACAAGGTCATAGTTGTACTTGTAGTATTGATCCTAGTCATGATATGGGTAGAGTTAGATTCATGTCGAAGTAGATGGGATGTGTCATGGTTTGGGAGGAGATTTCAATGTAGTTAGATTCCTACACAAAAAATCAAATGAAGGTCAAATTTCAAGAAGTATAAAGGGCTTTTCCGATTAGATTTTGAAGAATGAATTGCTAGTCCTTCCTATGGGAGGAGCTAAATTTACATGGTCAAATGGGAGTGTCGCCAACCAAATCTAGGCTAGATAGATTCCTCATCTCTCCAGAATGGATTGAGAAATTCCCTTTGAATTGTCAAAGAGGGCCGCCTAAATCATTCTCGGACCATTGCCCAATTTAGCTAGAGATGGATGAGGATTGGGAGCCAAGGCCATTTCGGTTTGAGCTACCATGGTTAGAAATTGAAGGTTTTCGGGATTTTTTTAAAAATAGAATGGTGGTCTTCTTTCTCAATTTAGGGGGTGCAAGTTACTCCTTTTTCAGAAATTGAAGTTGCTTAAGCAGAAGATTAGAGAGCGGAAAAAGATCATTTGCATGTTCGAGAGGACTTTCAGTTTGAGCTACCATGGTTAGAAATTGAAGGTTTTCGGGATTTTTTTTTAAATAGAATGGTGGTCTTCTTTCTCAATTTAGGGGGTGCAAGTTACTCCTTTTTCAGAAATTGAAGTTGCTTAAGCAGAAGATTAGAGAGCGGAAAAAGATCATTTGCATGTCCAAGAGGAGGAAAAGTCCAATTTCCTTCTAGAGATCCAAAGGTTGGACACTAAAGAAGAAGAAGACGGTCTTTCAAAGGAGGAAAAAGCTTGGAGGGAGGTGTATAGGGCAAAATATAATGTTAGGTGTTGAGACTCAAATATTGCATATTTAACCCTTCAATTATATTAGTTTTCCTGGCATTTAATTGATAATTTGATTCAATTATATACATTTTTGTCATGCGAGGTAATTCGAAAGCTTATGATGAATATGCGCTCAAAAGGATGGATTTAGAGCTCAAAAGAAGATAATGAAGAATTGGATATTTGGAAGTCATTAACGAAGAATTCACATGCCAAAGATCCAAGAAAATTAAGTGAGGAATGAAGAGAATCGAAGGATTGAAGTTAAGAAAAGGAATCCTGAAAATTGGGAATTTTCAGGATTTTTGGAAGTTTATGATGAATATGTGCTTAAAAGGATGGATTTAGAGCTTAAAAGAAGATAATGAAGAATTGGATATTTGGAAGTCATTAATGAAGAATTCACATGCCAAAGATCCAAGGAAATCAAGTGAGGAATGAAGAGAATCGAAGGTTTAAAGTTAAGAAAAGGAATCCTGAAAATTGGCAAGAAAAATAATATTCTGAAACTCCGAGTCTAAAAGAGAAAGTACTGAAACAATTCCAGAAATAGACTTTGATGGCATCGACAATTTATAAATTTCGGGCTCAACTCGTTGGATAGTTCTGGACAAATTTCGATGGAATCAAAGACAGTTCGATGCTATTGAAGGTGCAATCGAAGACTATTCGATGGCATCGAAGTTTGCCATCGAAGATGCGCAGAGTGCATAAATTTGAGGCGGTTTGCGAACTTTTCTGAGGCAGTGCGAAAGTTTGACTTACAAAACTATTTAAAGGAGTCCTTAGGCTATTCCAAATCATCTTCTAGCGTTTGGAATGGGAGAGAAGGCCTAGGTGGAGGGCCGACAACATTCTTCCATTTCGATTTCTTCACAGTTCTAATAGATCTTTAGTTTTCTTTTGTTTTTGAGTTAGATTTGACTAGCTAATCTCTTAGCTAGGGCTAAGAGGTGAAGTTTTAGTTTATTTCGATACTTCCTTTGCTTTGATTCACATTTATGTTGAACTTCATTGATTTCTGATTTGAATTAAGAAATATTTTCAGTTTTCTATGGTTTATTGTGACTCAAATTACAATAGATGATGTGATAGCTTTGAATATATTCTTATCTATTTTGATATTGTTGAAATTGGTAAAATTCGTGATTCACCATCGTCTCCTAGGCAATTCTCTTCCAATCATCACAACAGTGCTTCATTTGTGAACTATTTCAATGAGAGTTCAGATTGTGCTTCAACTGTTTTATCTTCCAACTGGATAGGATGGGACTCCGATTCTAGTTGTGTTTTGTTGAGTCAAGTAATGTAACATCTTAATAGCTACAAGTGGATCCTTGGCGCTCTAGTTTCCTCTTTGATTGATAATTCATTGACAATTGTTCTCAATTCTTCCAGATTTTAGTTTTAGTTCCAATTCTAGTTCTACTTACTTTTAGAATACGTACAAGTATAGTCCCTATGGATTCGACCTCGTTCTCACCGAGTTATTACTGCATCGCGACCACGCACTTGGGGTTGTAAACACTAGCTTGTGAGAGGAAGAGATAAAATGGCAACAAAGGTCTAGAGAGACATGGCTGAAAGCAGGGAATAAAAACACCAAGTTCTTTAATGTGATGGCTAGTGCTAGAGCGAGATCAAATAAGATCACTTCCTTATTGGTGGATGGAGAAAGGATTGAAGATAAATCAAAGATTTCTGATAACATAGTGAAATTTTATACAGGCCTTCCGTCCAAGGATAGGAGAAGTAGACCATCTCTTGATAATTTGCCTTTTCATTCATTGTTGTCAGAGGAGGTGGATTCTTTGGGAGAAGCATTCTCTGAAAATGAAATTAAAAAAACAATAACAGAATTGGGTAGTGATAAAGCTCCGGGGCTAGGTGGTTTTCCTTTAGCCTTTTTTCAAAAATCCTGGGAGTGTGTGAAGGGTGATGTGTCGTGCTTCTTCCAAGAATTTTATGATAAAGGTTGTATAGCGATAGAGTTAGGAGCTACATTTATAGCATTGATCCCTAAGAAGGAAGGAGTTGAATGTTTGAAAGATTTCCGTCCTCTTAGTCTTTTAAGTGGCCCGTACAAGATTTTAGCAAAGGTTTGCCTTCCAAATTTCGGAAGGTGTTGGGAAACGTCTTTTCTAAATCACAAGGGGCTTTTGTTGATGGTATGGAATAGTTCGATTGCCCCTTATTGGCCAACGAATATGTGGATTCTTGGTCCCGAAAAGGAGAGGAGTAGTGTGCAAGCTTGATATCGAGAAGGCTTATGATCATGTCGATTGGGCATTTCTTGACTGTATGTTGGGCAAACTGATGGCAATCTTGGATTTAGAAATGTTTTAGATTCGCTAAATTCATCATTCCGGTAAATGTTTGCCAAAGGGGCTTTTTGCAGCTTCTAGGGGCTTCGTCAAGGTGATCTATTATCTCCATTCTTTTTGTCAAGATTATGGAAGCTCTTAGCAAAATGATTGATAAAGGTGTTCATGTTGGTTTGGTTAGAGGGTTTGGAGTGGATAATTCAAATTTTCAGATTTTGCATATTCAGTATGCAGATGATACTCTCTTATTGTGTAAAGCGGACTTCTTCATACAAAATCTTTGGTCAATTGTAGTTTCTTTTGAGGTGGTTTCCGGATTGAAGGTCAATGTCTCTAAAAGTAAGATTTTAGGGTATCCATGGAAGAAAACTGGATTTTTGCGGAGATGTTTGGGGATGTCGGGAAGCCTATTTCCTAACAACTTATTTAGGATTACCATTCTGTATAGGGCGAGACCAGCTAAACATATGTGAGGCAAAGTTATCGAGAGATGTGATAGGAAGATGTCCAAAATGGATGTCAAGGTACCCATCAATGTGAGGAAGAATGATTATAATGCAGGCGTCCTTGTCAAATCTTTCGGTTTACCTTATGTCTCTCTTTAAGTGCCCAAAGTCGATTTTAAGTGCTTTAGATAGACGAAGGAGAGACTTTCTATGAGAAGGGTCGGGACAACAACATGAATTTCATCTTGTGAATTGGGATGAAGATTGTATTCCGAAGGATAAAGGAGGTGCGAGATTGAGGAAGTTAAGACGAGATGTATTTAGCCTTGTTAGGAGAGTGGGTTTGGAGGTTTGGGGTGTAGAGGGTGGGGAAGTGGAGGGAGGTTATAGCTAGGAAGAATGGGGTAGAGGAAGGGGGGTGGTGGGCGAAGGCATCTTCTCTATACCAATCTTCTCATATGTGGAAATCAGTAGCGTCCCTTAAAGATAGAGTGTGGGAGGGTATAGGTTTTTCCGTGGGGGATGATGAGGGAATAAAATTTTGGGAGGATAGATGGGTCGGAGAAGCAAGTTCGAGGAAAACATTTCCATCTTTAGGGCCTTTAGCTAGGGAAGAGGGGGTGAAAGTGAGTAACTGCTTTTCAATGAGAGGTGAGCAAGTATCTTGGACTCCCATTTTTAGAAGAAATCTTCAAGATGAGGAAATCGAAGAATTGGTTCATTTGCTCCAACTGCTAAAGAATTGTTCTCCGGTGATTTCAGATGTGGAATCTTTGTAGTTAAAGGATAGGTCTGACTCCTTCGTTAGTTCTTTCTATCAGTTTATGACTAATCATGAAAGGAATGGGGGTGTTTCTCCAACGGCACATTTTTGGTGCTATGGTGCTCCTTTGAAGGTGGCGGCGTTTGGGTGGCCAGTGGGGAGAAATAAAGTGCTTACCATTGACAATCTTTGCAAGAGGAAGATGGTCCTTCCAAACATTTGTTTGATGTATTATAAAGATGCGGAATTTGTGGATCATCTGATTATTCATTGTTCCTTCTCGAGGGGGTGTGGAGTCTTGTTCTTCCTTCTTTTGGAGTTTTATGGGTATTCCCCAACCATATTCAAGATCTTCTCACTTCTTAGCATGGTGGGGGTTCTCTAACTTTGGACAAGAAGTGGTGGAGATTAACTTTGTTAGTGATTTATGGTGGGAAAGAAATGAGTGATGTTTCAAAGATAAGAAAGGAGCTTCAGATGTCTTCAGAAGGGCCATTCTCTTTGAAAACGAATGGGTGGAAGCTTAGATTTCTTCGCTTCTTTTTCGGGATTCGAGGGTGCATGTGTATAGGAGTTTTTTCTTCAGTGTTCATTTGTATATTTATATTTATTTATTTTTTTCTACGACCTTTTTCTTTTTATGGAATATCATCATAGTTTCAAAGAAAAAAATGATATGGATCATCTATGTACTCATTATGGCAGATATGGACATACTGTTGATTATTGTTGGGTCCTTCATGGTCGATCTCAAGGTTGAACCACTAATTTTGCAACTATAAATGGCAAGGATTCTCAGGATATTATCAGGGATAATGTCCCATTGGCAAATTCACCTATGATTTCATCAGTTGGTGATGTAGTTCATCTTTTGAAAAGTGAGCATAATGCCTTACTAAGGGATGTCACTAAGAATAAGGTCTTTTTATATACGTCTTTGGCTCAAGTAGGTAATACTTTCATAGTCTTTCACACTACTTTTATGTCAAGTTCTTGGGTAATTTACTCGGAGGCTACTATACTGATCATATGATAGGTACATCTATTAATTTTTCTTCATTTACCCCAATCCTAATTTAGGTCGTGTGAAATTAGTAGACAATACCCTAACACCTATTGGGGGGAGTACGATTATATGCTTCTTCATATTCCTATTCTTAAGACTGGTTCGAATGTTTTTGTTCATTCTAAACTTGATAGTATTAAAGATATGGTTGTCTCTAATTAACAATTGACTAAATCAAACTGGAAGATGTATGAAAGAAGGAATGTTTGTATTCCAGTTCTTTTTCAGGTCACCACTAAGCATGCTTCTTTAGTGACAGGTAATATAGTGTTCCTACAAGCTTGCCCATTTATACTAATCCATTTTTAGAGTCATCCTTGGATTTTTCAGTTGCTATCATAAAAGACAAAAAATAGGGTACTTCTTATCATGTTGATAGGTCTATTGCTTATCATTCTTCATCTACAATTCATGGGTTATTTATTTCTTCCCTTGAGTGTTCTTCTTCCACTATTCCTAAAAATTTTAAAGCGGCAATTAATGCACCTCTATGAATGCAAGCTATCGAATAGGAGATGGTTTTTCTTGAGATGAATCATGCATGGAAGATGGTTGATTTATCGATTGGGAAGAATCTGGTGGGTTGTCGTTGGTGTATGCTCTTAAGTACAAGCCTTATAGTATAGCTCGTTTATAGCTAAAGAGCTTATACAAACATGTGGTGCAAATTATTCAGAGACTTTTGTTCTTATTGCTAAGATGAATTCGATGTAGTTGATAATTCCTCCTGCAATTAATTTGAATTGGCCATTGCACCAATTAGATGTTAAGAATGCCTTTCTAAACGATGATTTGACTAAGGATGTTCGTATGCTTCCCCCTCCTAGTTTTGCTAGAAAGGGGAAGGAAAGAAAGGTATATTGTCTTAAGAAGGCTATATATGGTTTGAAGTAGTCTACTCGAGCCTAGTTTTAGAAATTTTAGGCCCTTACCCGTATTGGATTTACTCGCATGCACTCGGATCATTATTTGTTTGTTAAGTGGCATTTGCAGGACATTTAGGGCCTGTTTGATTTTCCATGATACATGTAAATCCTGGAAAATAAGTAATTATTACTTTTTTCATCTCATTTGAAAAGTTGAGAGTAGTTCCACCTCAAAAATCGATACAAAAGTGTTGACTTAAATCTGTGGACCCCACCATAATGTATATGATATATCCACATTGTTCATCCATTTTATTAGAACATTTTGGGGCATGAGCCGAAAAATGAGGTAGATCCAACAATTAAATGGCCCACATGAAAGGAAACAGTGGCATTAATTCGTCTGCCGTTGAAAGTTATTTCCTTTACTGGGCTCACATTGAGGCTTTTTCATCATCAAACCCGTTCATAAGGTCACACAGACATGGATAAGGGGAAAACACAAATATCAGCTTGATCCCAAACTTTTAAGGGCCCTGAGAAGTTTTTAATTGTAGACGTTCGATTCCCACCGTTTCATGTGGTGTGGTCCACTTGAGCTTTAGATCTGCCCCATTTTTTTGCTCATGCCCTAAATTCAGCTGGCATAACAAATGAGTGGTGTGGATAAGTCACATACATCATGGTGATCCCCATATTGATTTTGTAAATTTCTCGATTTAAGTGTTAAAAAAGTAAGTTGTCACATCTGCATTGAGAAAGATGTGGTAATTACCTAGGTAAATAATTATTACCCATTTACATGGGAATTACAATTGAGCCAGAAAATCAAACAGGCCCTTAAGGTCTCTTGTTCTAAGAAGGGAATCATTTTGTGTCTACAAAAATACGTCTTTGATTTATGGACTTCAACTAGTAATCTTGATGTCAAACCTGTTAATTTACAGAGAGAGGTTAATAGGAAGATTTGGGCTGTATCTCTCTCTCTCTCTCTCTCTCTCTCTCTCTGTGGACTGTGAACCTTTACTCAAGAGTTTTTATCTATCCAAAGGCTTTTTTTTTGTCTCTAACATGCCCTAGGAGTCATTTGGTGCCTTGGCCATATGAAGGAACGTGTGCCTTGGGTGTGTGTAGCGCCTACAACTATACTAATAATATACAGACAATTTTACAAGTCCATTGTGAAGTAGGAATCCTAGTGCTGGGTGAAGTACGATGATTTCAATCGTATAGAATCAAAGGGTTACACTCCTATGATAGTTCACCACCACTTTCAAAAAGGCTAGTGATTCTTCCACCATAGTCATGGCAAAGTTCTTTGGCTGTCCAAATTGCTGACTCAATTGTGGACAACTAAAACAACCAACTATATGAAGCTTCCCTTTATAGGATGCACTATAGGCCAAATGCAAAGCATACATATCTGATCACAATGAAAAAGGAATTTATGACATGAAGTATGTCAAAGATCAACCCGCATTTACCTTGCCAGTAGTAACTGCTGATTAGGATTGTTAGTTCCGGGGCCAGTAGGACTCCATCTAATTGTATAGATCTCCTGCAAGAGATTTATTCTTACTTCTGTGATACAGTTACAGAAATGAAAGAAATCATATCCACATTAAAAAGAAATGGGGAGAACCTTTGTGTGCTCCTTCAAATCGTGAAGGCATTTGTCCTGCTTCAAACTCCAAATCTGCAGCAAATTTTGATAGAACTATCAAACATGACATCATAGTCAACATGAGAGATGCCCAACTACATGGCAAATTGCTCTTGTAGATCAGTCAAAAGAAATATGAGGACATTAGATTCTGAGAAAAAAAATAATAATAATAATAAATCAAGTTGTTCCAGGAGCATGGCAACACATAGATCAAGGCCAAAGAAAGAATGGAAGACTTCCCTATGCTTCAGCTAGGCGCCGTTCTTGCAGCATGTACCCATTAAAACATGACAGAAATATATAGGAGCAGCAGCATCTGAATTATGCTATTTTAAGAAGCACGCGTGCAAATAATTTAGAAAGAATAGTAAGAATCACCTTTGCAGTAACATCATCAGAGCACGAAGCCAGCAATGAACCGGTAGGATCCCATTTGATGGCATTAACTTCACCCTGAAATAGTAGATAAAGATCATTCGAATGGTTTGAAGCCTCTAATAGATCCAGGCAGTCTTCTATTCCAACGGCTACCAATACTCCAGAAAAGCAAGCAATATAATTCCACACAACCAGATCATAACTTCACTCAAGAGTGTCTATGGAGGAGAACCCAACTTCGGTCTTTTTACTGAATCTGGAAAAGTAGTGTTTGGATTGCCTGTGAAGTCCAGTATGGAAATTGAGACGGGCCTAAAAAGGTGCCGCTCTCCAATTGGCCTTTTGTTTCTTCACCTGCTTGAAACAAAACAGATAGGGATGTCCGATCCGATTTGATCAGGTACACTCCCATACAAATGGGCCCTTATAAAGTAGGAACAAGAGTTAGTTCACTGAGGTCAATTTTGGAAATCACTGGGTCAACTTGCAGAGAACCTGAGTAAGAAAATCAAATCTGACTAGTTCAAACAAAGATCTCAGGGATCCCCCACTGACCTACCCAAGTTTGACCCTATTTTTCTGGACTTCCCTTGAAAATTACAACCTTTTTATATTAAATATGTAATTCTGTATGTCTTATGCAGATTTTACTTTACTCCAATATTTCTTATTGATGACTGGAACGATGATGGTAGGTGAGCAAAGAAGAAAAGACGAAACCAGGATTTTTGTTGGTAAGTGTTGGTTTAGTTCTCAGAATCTTTTTTTTTTTCCCTTTAAGGGAAAAAAATGAAAGACAGTTTAGTTCTCAAGCACAAGATGTCTCAACCAATTCATCAGCAATACAGTTGGAACTCCCTATATAGTAAAAAGAAACTCGTTATCTGAAAAGCAAAATCAAGAATTGTGTTGAGTGCTGGTACTCCAACAAAGGCTGCAACATGATTTAACTATTCAATAAAACTGAGGTCCCTTACAAAAAGACTACCTACGTGTCAAACTGTCAATGAATGAACTCATCATATATATCAGAGAAAGCACCTCCACCTTGACTGGCAGTGCCACACTGAGAAGTAAGAACAACAACAAAAGCCACAATTATGTTTCAAGAGCATGGGAGAACCAAGCCCATATACAAGCATGTAGAGTACCAGCACTGCTCATGATCATTGCCTTATGAAATTTGAAACGATGGCACATCCCTGGAAAGTGGACAGCTTGTTTCAGAATGAATTTTCCTTCAATAATCACTTACATACTCAGAACTTTTTGGAATTTGCTTCTGCTTATTACTATATTTCTATAAACAATAAACTTGGCTATCTGACCATAATCATTTGTTTCAAAATTTCTCTTCATTCAAGATTTGGCAATGCCTATCTCCTAAAGTGACTTGTTTCAGACTCCTAAAAGTAACTTGGTTTTCCACTTTAACTAGCCACATTTCCACTAACAAGCAGTTCTGGTAGACGGAACATACACTCAATGAGTGAACCAACTCAGCCAATTCAAGCTTTATGGTCCAAGTTTGTCTGCATCACGAATTCCAAACCTCTAGTTAGCTAAACATCCTTGAGGTAAAGAAGGATACTAGTTGTTAATGGATGTACAGTCTCTCTCTCACACCTATGCAATTATACATTTGAGTAAACAATGATGTGGAAAATACAAAATGCAGAGCTACCAAATATATATATATATATATCAACAACAGCATTAACTGGATGAACAAACCTGGTGCCCTGAAAAGGCCTTAATAGGGCGATTCTCTCCAATCTTGCAAACATAAATCATGTTGTCTGTTGAACAGGTAGCAAATGAAACATTGTTTCTCCAATCGACATCTAGTGTTGGAGCTGAAGAAAAGAAACTAGCAGACATGTCAAGCACGATTTACTCTGATATAGGAGAATCAATTCACCATTTTCACAGAGAATTAAGTACCAGAATGAAATTCAAATTGTTGTTTCCATTCCCCTGTTTTAACATCCCATACAATTGCTGTTTTATCCACGCTTCCACTAAGAAGACAATCACCCTTCTTGTTCCACTTCAGAGAGAAGATGGGCCCTCTATGTTTGCTTAGGGTATTCTTTAGCTCACCTGCTCAACCATGCCATGAAATGGCATACATTAGTCACCTTAACAATAGAGACCACTATACAAACGCTACTACGACTACTTGATAATGATAAAAGATGTGATAGCTAGTGAAGTATGAAGACAACAACTTATAAGCAGTTCATAGAGATTATTGAAGGCTTATGAAGATTTGGTTTGAGTTCGGATTGGGCGAAGTCCATTCGGTTCGAAATCGACTCACCCACTCAGTTCGGGTCAAGTGGGGTCTGAACAAGTCGAACAAGTCAAGTCAACCGAGTCGACTTGTCCCGTGCCCAGCTCTATATTTGCAGGTTTTACTATTATTTATAGTATTGGTGTATTACATACCTCGCAACTCGCATACATTCATTTCAATATATAGAGTCTAGGGACTTTCGTGTCCTACTATGTAATTCATATAGCTAACAATTTGATATCATTTCCTTCCATAGATCTTATGAAAAAATTAAAATTAGATTCAGTAAATAATGGTGCCAATTTAGGGTTGATTTGGGGGACCATTCGATGCCCCAAATTAGCCTCAAATTCATGCAATCTATTGGCACTTATTCCACTAATGGATTGGTGGACATTTATTAGACAGTGAAGAATCAAACATATCAAATGGTCCTATTTCAAAGAAAAAGTGTCTGTAAATTAATGATTCATATTTCAAAAAACAAGTCTGTAAATTAATGGTGAAAATTGTTCAAACAATTTAATTTGGGATTGTGACTTGGCAACAATGGTCCCAAAATTTAATTGGTTAATTTTGAATTGATATATTGATGCAGGACATGGAAAATTAAATATGATATGCAAGTTTTCAGGCTTAGATCCTACCAATTCAGAAACAATCTCACAAATTCCACGTCCCACATGAATAATCCAAACATTCAATTAAAAAGGGGAATCTATGCGGGTCCAAGCCGACATAGGTTAGGACTGGACTAATAAAAATTATAAACCAAACGATGTCAAAGGGAAATAAAATCAACTACTCATGCATAAAAATCAGTCTCTAATCTAAGGGATTCCCTAATTTCAATTCAAGGAACCCTAAGGTGATAAAAAGGGGCAAATCAATTAGAGATCATGTAATCTAGAGTTAGGATTCATGAAAAACGGCTATGAGAGGATAAAAACCTGAGCCAAAAGATGATCTCGCGTGTGGACAACAACAATGGCCCTAGACGGACGTGCGTGTGATCCCGGCCGTACGTGTGTGGGGCCCACTATTCAGAAAAAGGCCACTTTGACCCTGGTCAGCCGGGGATGGACTCCAAAACTCTCAAATCTTAGCTGGATCCGATGTACGGTTTGTGCGTGGTGCTCCGCCGAAGTTTCAGCTCGCCTGCGGGCCGAAATCTGGAAACCTTCTATAATGAAGAAATCCGATGCAATAAAAGGACAAATTTGAAGTACGGATGGTGGGAGAAGATGGAAAAAAAGATGATGGAAGATGGGGGTGAATTGGGATCGATGTGGCTTCGCACCACGGTAGTTAGCCCTTCGAAAAGGGAGGGCTTCGCACCCACTTTTGAATTCTTCCACAACTCACGAAGAGAGCAGAAAAATAAAGCAGGAATTTTTTATTAACTTCAATGAATGAAAAAAACTACAAAGGGTCCCAAAACTCGCACCATGTGCGCAACCTATTACTTGGCGATGAAGTAAACTAAAATAAAAACCAAATAAAGAAATCTAAAGTGTTCACAATGTTCTAAATAATAACAATAAGCAAAATCTAAAATATGAAATCAATCCGACTAGCGGGCCACGATCATGAGATCCCATGATGGGCTTTTCTTGATTACCGGGACCTTTTCTTAAACAAAAACTCCATCTTCTAGTATGGGGGCCTTCCCTGGACATCGTCATCGATCCAGATCGACGGTGGAGTCCTCCTTCGTGTGTACATGCGTAGGGGGCGGCATGCGTGCGCGTGATGTCCCCATCATATATGCCTCATGTACAATTTTTAAGGCCATGTATGTGGAGCCCACTCGATGTATTTATTATGTATCCACATTGCCCATCCATTTTACCAACTCATTTTAGGGCATGGTCCAAAAATGAGGCAGCTCCAGATCTCAGGTGGACTAATAGTGGGTGAGGTGGGCCACATCGATTTATTTGTACATCCATGCCGCAATATATTTTGCCAACTCATTTTAAGGCGTGGTCCAACAATTCAGGTAGATCTAAATCTCAGGTGGCCCACTAGTGAGTGACGCCTTAAATGTGGGGCCCACCTCAATGCATTTGTTATATATCCATAAGGTCCATCCTTTTTGCCAATTCATTTTAGGGCATTGTCGAAAAAATGAGGTGGATCCAAATCTTAGGTGCGCCAAATAGTAGGGATTGAATTCCCACCATTAAAAAGTTCTTGGGACCAATTGTTTTTTAGATCAAGCTGTTATTTGTGTTCTCCCTTCATCTACATCCATGTAACCTTATCAACAGGTTTGATGGAAAATAAACATTATAGTGGGCCCTAGGAAGTTTTTAACAGTGGGTATATTCTATCCTACTATGTGGTCCACTTGAGATTTGGATCCCTTCATTTTAGGGACCATGCCCTAAAATGAACTGGAAAAACTAATGGATGGCATGGATATACTACACATAAATCAAGGTGGGCCCCATGCAGTGACACAGTGCAAGTGCACTGAGCTACGTGTGTTGCGGAGTATCTTAAAAAAAAAAAAAAAAAAGTGCGTGGTTGTAAAATAGCCATGCAATCCATTTGGTGTTTTTTTTTCAAAAGAGAGGGAACCAAAAAGAAAAATAAGAGAGGGGGGGTCGCACCACCAGGGAGAATAAAGAAAGAAGAGCAACAGTTGTTGTTGCCACCATAGTCGCAACAGTCGCGGAAGAAGAAGAAGAAGAGAAAAATGTAAGTTTCGTTTTCTCCCCTTTTTCTTTAGGGTTTTTTCTTTTCTTTTTCCCACCTTGTTCTTTAGGGTTCTTGAGCATAACAACGATTACAAGACCGTAACGGCCGTGACCATCTCAAAAAACTAGGGGTCTCTGTTTCGGACCTGTATCGCATAATGGCTTCAACCGTTTCTTTTACATATCGGCCGCTAATACATAACCATTTTTGCACACCTTGGTCAAACTATACCATCTCTAAGTTTCTTCAGCTCAAATTTTTTATCAACCATGGGTCTCAATCATGTAAAAGCAAACCAAATCAAACTCAATAGTAAGAACTAAGAGCTACACTTTTAGGATTCTCCAATGAGAAGTTTCCCACTCGACCATATTCAGTGACATATATAAACAGTTCAGTGGTGAACCCCTTGTGGCGATGAAAATCACGCCGGGTACGTTGAGAGATACTATCAAAATTATTGGGAGATCACTGACAAGACATGGGATTGGTTTCTTTACCACCCCAATGGTTCAAAACATCCAACATGGCTTGCCAAAATGCCATTTCCAGTCAAAGACTGATACAAAAGTAAATATAGTCCCTTGAAGAGGTAGATTATGCTCGAATCAACCTAATGCCATCCACACTCAACCTCATCAAATTTACAAATCCTTTTAGCCAAAACCAAGTAACTTACCAGTGGTATTTGTCATTGCAGATCGCATATGCGATGGTGGCATATGCGATCACATATGTTGCATATGCGAAAATATGCGATCGCATATTAGCCATGGCACATTGAATTTTTTTAATTTTTTTAATTTTTTTTAATTTTTTGCAAAAAAAAAAAAAAAAACATTTTGTCTATAAAAAGGCTTCCAAATCTCCTCCATTTACAATATTCTTGCTCTAAAACTCTCTTACTCTATTTTTCTCTTACATTTCTTAATTACAAATGGTCTTAATCTCCCTCTCTCTTGTATTTCTGACTTCCAAGTGATCTTAATCTCTCTCTCTTACATTCCCTCTCTTTTGGAAGTTGGAAGATCAAGATTCAAGCACTTTTCAAGGAAGATAGCTTGTTGATTTTCTACCGTAATAAATAAATAGCTTATTGATTTTGTTGTTACTTCCAATTAACTATATTGTTAAATGTGGATGACTTGATGTTTTAATTGATTTTATCTCTCTCAAATGTATTTTAAATATGCAAAATTAGTGCCTTGATGGATGTGGAGTTCTACTCTAATCTTCTAAAAGGTGAGGGTTGGGTGCTCCGCATTCTCGATAATCTCTACTTTGGAGTAGGATCACCAAGGAAAATGCAACTTCGCTGGAACAACCCACAAGGGAGGAAGAGCTTAGGCCAGCAGTATCAGAGTTGGAAAGAGATAAATATCTCGGCTCCAAAGGTTTACCTATTGCCTACTTCCCAGAATTTTTGGAGGAGGAAAAATGGGTTAAAGGAAAGGAGAAGTTATCCAAAGAGATGAAGCATCCTTCATAGCGCTAGTTCCTAAGAAGAAACGTGCAAAAAGCCTGACAGACTTTAGACCCATCAGCCTGATTGGAGGTCTGTACAAAATCTTGGCCAAGATCCTACCAAGAAAGCTTAGGTGTTGTGGGTATTCTCTAAACAGCAAGGGACATTTCTATGTGGGAAGCAAATTCTGGGAAGTGCCTTGATGACGCACATATGCATCCACACAAGATAAGGTAAATCAGTTCTAATATGTAAGCTGGCTATAGAGAAAGCATACAACTTTGTCTGGAATTCTTGGAACATATGCTAAGGTTGGGTTTTGGGGGTGATTTGGAAATAGTGGATATCAAAATGCGTTGTTTCAACGCACTAGCTAGTCCTAACTAATTGGAGCATTCAAAGGTTTTTTGTGGGACAAGCGGCATATACCAGGTAGATCTGCTACCCTCTTATTTTGCATTTTGGGGGGAGAAGCCCTTGGCCGTGAGGGCCCTCATATTGGCTAATATTTCGAACCATAATGAAGAGGTATGTATTATAGTTATTGAAATGAATTAGGCCCATTGGGCCCAGGCTCATGTAATAAGGCCCATAAGGCCCCTACCCATTATTTTAAATGAAGGGGTGCTAGAGTTTAGGAACCCAAGCAACCTACTCCTCTCACGGTCCTCTCCATTACCTTTCTCTCTCTCGTCTTTCTCATCTCTACTTCATCTTCCTCTCTCTCCTTGCATCTTCTTCTCTATTTCCATTGCCCACCATTGGCCCCTAAGAACAGCACCATGTAGCCACAAATATGGTATTAGAGCATGGTGATCTTGGTGTTGGATCTAACATCATCAACCCCCATTAATAGAGTAAGGCGATTGTGCATTGTGTTTCTCCCGGATCAATTGGATCCACGTTATCGTGACGGTTGTCCCACCGTTTCTCATATTAGATCATGAACTCTAACGTTGTCCATTTTGGCCCGTCTATGAAGTTGTTCGATGTTGTTTTCTCTCACAGTATATACGAGCATGCCAGAATTGGATTTGCGGCTCCAATTCGAACCGAACACCAATGACCCCCAGCGACAAGATAGGCAAACACAGAGTATGACCGAGATCTCGAGAGATCGGCCACCTATTCAACCACTCACTCAATGTGTAAATGGATTAGGCGATAGTCAAAGGGTGGGGTTCGTCATTTGAAGATGGGTTACTCCTTTGCCTTTCGTACGAAAGGACTTTTTGATACAGATTAAATGAAATGGAAAGGAAATCCTTATAGTCGGCCACTGTAAACTCTTGAAGAACGCCTCTCCAATGTAGAACTGAATTCAACATATGAGCGTAGACCCAAGATTACAGCTAAAAGTTACCAGCTACTTGATTAACAATACTGATTATACTACGGAATGTAAAACAACAATCTAAAACGTAAAGATTACACTAAGAAATGTAATTCGCTTGATAGAGAAAGTAAAGGATTACACTACGGAATGTAAAGAGACTGGTAATTGAAAGATAATTGAAAAGATAATTGATCTGGTTTGATTGGTTTGGTATGAGACAAATTATTTTGTTGCAATCTTCTTCTATTTATAGCTCTAATCCAGCCATTCTGGATTCTTCCCACGTTCCGACGGTTATGGTAATCGTTCTTCATTACTTGGCTTCTGGATGCTTCCTACGTTCTGCTTCTTCTGTTTCTCCTTTAGCTACCTGTCAAGTGACCGTGCGAACTCGATCGCTTAGTACTTGTCGTTTAATCGTCAAAGCTCGGTCGCTTGTCCTCTCGACCACTTTAGTAATGTCAGGCCGTAATTGATATGTTGTGGCTTCGCTTTCCAACACATAACCATACATATTTGTAGGAAATCATTTGACTGCCCCATGCATATCCATACAGATCACACGTAAATGACCCTGATTGGTCGAAATAGGGCTCGGCCGAAACAGGGATGAACAGTAGCAACATCACCTTACGTTGTTGTTGTTGATGTTGTTGATGCACTGCTAGGTCGTATTTCATTGGGCCTCACGTGTTTTGGATCTATGCAGTGTTAGTTGTCTTAGACCTCAGATTTGAGACAACTACAGAAGTTGCTTTAGATCTAGATTTGTTGTGTTGTTGATCAGACCTACACCATTGCTCCATTACTACTATTCTCAGCTTTCTTCCTCAAAGCAGATTTGTTATGGTGTTGACAAATTCTCTCCACCGTTCATTGGATCGTTGTCAGAACTGTAGATTTGATTATGCCATATGATTAGATCGTTGTTGCCTCTCTTTTTTTTTTCTTGTTCTTTTTTTTTTTCTTTTTTGTGCTTTACAATGATATTCCTTTTTGCCTTTAAAAAAAATAAAAATAAATAAATCTGTTGGAGATTATTCAAAAATTAGTCCAACTCTTATGTACCCATGTTGATCAGCATTGTGCACTAATATCTCCTACTCTTTTGCACGTCATTGGCTTATCTAAATGCATTGATCCTATTCCTGCAGTAATGTTTTTTTTTTTTTTTTTTTAAAAAGTAATAAATAAATAAATAACAATTCTTGTTGCTGGGCCATTCACATTTTGCCATTCTACAACAGATGGAGTGGCTGTTGGGATAATGCCTTCTGCACTAACAGGGAATCGATTCGATCCTTCATTTTCTCAGTGCCCAGAGGTGTGACAACCAAGGCCTCCCAATGAACTCTGTCGTAATTCCAACCCAACTGACGTTGAAACTAAGGCCATCAAAGAGGCCTTGAAGATAAACCTTCCTTGCTTTGTCATTACCATTCTTGGATCTTCGGGGCACAGAAGCTCTGAAGGGGCTAGAACAACCAAAGGGCTCATTGAGGTCCTACATATCAGCTCCTTAGAGTAGATGGAGGCTTCGACTGTAATGGCATCTGTAACTTTGCAAAAGCCCCTCTCGAATTCTCCTTTCTCGACTCTGTGATCGGAGAGCGATATGACCTGGGGAAAGGGTTCTGCGCACGAATAAATAGAGATGACACGTGTGTTATTAGAAGAATACTTACACGTGCTAAGAGTTGAAGCATAAGATCGAACATGGGACTAAGGAGCACGAGCGACTTATTCTTATTGCAGCCAGCATGCAACTTCGCATCATGCATGAGGAACCCTCCATCGCACTGCCATGTGCCCTCAATTGAACCATCCTCCTTGTCATTGTCAGTGTAATCGTCGCTTGCTAGAATCATATCCCGGATCATCCACACTGTTGATTGCGAGGGGATCGTCGCCGCTATTAACATCTTCTGAACATCTGCACCATCTGCCATGTGATCCACCAAAATAGCAATCGTGATTAAAACATCACTACCTGCATTTCCATCTTCAACACGTAGATTGGAGGGAATCGACGGTAAAGGAAATGCATTCGCCTCGAGATGACGCGTGTCCCAAGCATGGCTCCAATCCAGGATAGTTGTTTGAGCTACCGCCATGCCCAGATTCAAAGCATGTGACATGTCTAATCCTCTACTCTCTTGGAGGATCAGTGGAGGCTAAGAGCCTTACAAAGATCCCATGGCGCACCAAGAATAGGTGTGGAGATGGTTCGCTTGTACAGTTGTACTCCACCTACCCCCTCTACGTCTTCATGCGACATGTCTCCCCCCGGCAAACAGTGCTCCGCAGGACTTTTCCACACGAAACTCCATCGTCTCCCGATCGAAGGATCCAATCGCCGCCAGTCGCTTCCATCTCCCAATGATTCCAATATCACCCCACCGCATCAGACAAGCCCCTGGTTCCTCTTTCTGCACCCATAGGTTCAGCCAATCTTCCCCAATCACCTTTGTAACGAAAGATGGAAACCGTCTAGCTATCCTTATTCGCACCCTGATCTTAGCAACACCCAGCTCTTGACCATTTTCCGTATCCGAATCAAGCTCCAGAACTTCCCCCAGACAAGAACCAACCGTCATGAAGAAGTCATGGAACTAGAACTCCAAAGGTATCCCCCAAATAAAAAAAAAACCAAGAATCTTTCGTGCCAAAACTTGAGCATTCCTCCCACCTATGGAGCATTCTCAAAATGGATGTTGCAGAAGAGGAAGGAAAAGATATTGTGCTTATGGGAGAGGATAGTCGAGTGTCTCAGTGAGAGAGTGGTGTCTCGAATGCGGGAGAAGGAGATAAGTATTCTGAGGAGACGGAAGGGGATGAAAGGAAAGGGGGTGGAAGATCGTCTCATCCCGAAGTGGGAGGCCGTCGAAGAAGACGAAGGGAGGCCGTAAGAGGCTGTCAAAATACACAATGTTACGTCACAGGTTTCTCGGAAGGGTGGATGCCAATCAACTTTGAAGGGTTTTTGGTAACGCTGGATTAGTTATGGAAGTCGTGATTCCTAGGGACTGAGTTTCTGCAGTGTACAGGGGATTCGCGTTTGTTCGGTTGAGCTTTCCCGAGCGGCGGAGACCTTGCATGGTGTGAGCTTCGGAGGAGCTAAACTCTTGGTGCGGAGAGCTCGGTTTGGGCTTGAGATAAAGAACGAGGTGGTGGGTCCGTCTGGCGCTAGGACGCAAAAATAGATTGTGTGGGCCAAAGGGGAGAAGATGGCATTGGAAGCATTGCCACCTCAGAAATCTGCAGGAGTGATTGTCTCTGCTATTAATTCAAAATCTTTTAGGGAGGTGGTGGAGGTAAAGGATCCTCTAACTGATCCTCATGTAGAATGAAAGGGGAATGTTTCGGGTGGTATCAAATATGTTGAGGTAGGGAAGCGGGTGATTATGGAAGACACCCTAGATTCTAGGGCCATTCGTCTAAAGCCAGAGGCGATTGTTGAGTCCTAGGCCTCTTTATAGTTCTATTATAGCGACTTCGAAGGACGAGGCAACTCTTTCATAGATCAAGCTATGGTTTTCGGAATATTGTGGTTTGAATCCAAACGATTACGATTTGAAACCGATTAAGGACAATGAGATATGGATTCGACTTCGCCCGGACAGGGATTTGGATAGCTTGATTTTCACTGGTTCCATCCACAAATACGGTCCTTTTGCTCGAGTTCAAAGATGGGAGAAATATTCCTCGTTCGGGAAGGAGGACAACTGGTTTCTCCTCTAGGGGATACCTTTGGAATTCCAATTCACAGATTTCCTCCTCGTGGTTGCGAGCTGTTTGAGGGAGTTTGTGGAAATTAATTCTGCAACGGAGAGTGGAGAGGAATTGGGGTTGGCAAGAATATGCATCAAAAGGAAGAAGGGTATTAGGGATGTTGATCCGATTTTGGTGAAGGTTGAAGAGGGAGTTCAGGCTCAAGGTGCAGTAGGATGTAGTGGGAGTTCGGTATGATCGATGGAAGACAAGGGAACATGGTACTTTTTCTATAGGTAATGGTGATTCCCTGACCCCAAGAAGATGTTGCTGGAGGGGGGTGCTCTCGCGGTGTATCAGATAGGGAAGAGAAGTGTTGTCGCATTTCCGTTGGCTACGAGGGGGTTAAGTGGCGGAGGAATGAAGGAGGTGTTGACGATGGCGACGGATGTTCGGCAGGTGAACAAGACGGTGGTACTCTAGCTTTGAACCTTCCTTTGAATGGTAGCTTGTATGGAGGTTCTGATCTGGGAGATATCCCAACCCTGACTCGCTCTTCCGAGGCAGAGTTTAAGTCGAGTCCGATTTTGGTTCGACCCTCAGGGTTGGACACAACACAATCCATGTGGGTCAACGATTCCGAGCTAGAGTCCTAACCCGATACATGCCACGACAATGAGTTCTCTTCGAGCAATATGATCAGTCGCTGGATGAAACAAGTGTGGGTATCTGCACGTGTCCCCCGCTCGACTCGTCCGCATGTGGAAGCGTCTAACATTTCAAAACACTGCCACTAGCCCTCTTTTTATACTTCGTAAACAGCAGCAACCCTCCTTTTCTTTCAAAGAGTTAATTGTAGTAGGCCCTCCTTTTCTTCTAAAGAATTAGTTGCAGCAGGTAGCGAAGATTTTGATTTGGTAGTTTAGAGCGATCTATGCGTCGAGGAGCCTCACTTCTTCCCTGGCGATGATCATACCCCTGAGAGCAGTCAATGCGCGGTCTCTTTAGCTGAAGGTGGGGCAAGTGTAGTTTAAGAGGCGGTTCAAAAGGATCTTCCGAGGGAAGGGATTTTGGTCATTCATGAGGCGATCAAGCAAGGAGAGCTGAAAAAAGAACTGATGGTGATCACCTCTTGCGCTGAGAGTGTCGGAGATTCCAAGGTCGAAAGTTCTTGTAGTTGTCGGTCCAATGGAAGTTTTTCAAAGACCTTCAAGCTACACTAAAGGTATCACCCAAAAAAAAAGTTTTTATGGGCTAAGGATATACTGGAAAGAGTAGGGGGGCTTGGCAGGGCTTTCCTTCAACAACGTCGAAGAAGTCTACGAATTTCATCAATTCGTCATAATCAGGAAATGAAGCATCAACAGGACGACCATGCTTTGAACCAAAGAAAATCTCCCAAAGGCATGTGGATGCTATTGGGTTTAGAATGTTCGCGAAATTATGATAATTTAGGTAATGTTGTTAGCGGGAAGATTAGTTTCTCAATGATTATTTTATCTTGGAATGTTAGAGGTTTGGGTTGCAGGGTCAAGAGAGCTAGGTAAGAAAAGTTTGCAAGAAAGCTAAGGCAGATATCATATCCCTTAGAGAATCCAAGTTACAGGCTCTTGACTCAGGTATCATGGAATCTGTGTGTGTGTGTGTGCGCGCGGGAGGGTTAAAGCCGTCGATTGGGTGGGCATTGATGTTGTTGGATCTGCTGGTGGGATTTTGCTCTACTGGAATACCGACAAGTGGAGGAAGGTGGATTCTTTCGCTGGTTCTTTTTCCTTGTATGTATTGCCGATGGATGTTTAGAATGATTTTTAGTGGATTTATTCAACAGTTTATGGGCCTTGTTCTTATAGCATTTAGGACAAGTTTTGGGAGGAACTCAACCATGTTTGTCAGAAGTAGGTAGATCCGTGGTGCATCAAAGGAGATTTTAACGTTGTTAGATTTTCTTATGAAAAATCTTTTTCTTTTCTTTTTTTTTTTTGGTGGGGGGGGGGGGAACTTCTCGGACTAGGTGGCGATGCACGAGCTGGTGATTCACATGGTTGAATGGGCAGCCAGAGGCAATTATGTCAAGATTGGACATTTTTTTTCTCTCCATATTAGATGGAGTGTTTTCCTTTCATACATCAATGGTGCCTCCCAAGGATTGCTTCAGACCATCGACCTATAATCCTCGAAGTGCCTAAAGACAATTGGAGCCCTCGATTTTTCAGGTTCAAGGTTGCTTGGCATCAAATTGACAGTTTTATAGAGCTAATTGAGGAATTGTGGAGCTCTTTTGTAGTGGATGGGTTCGCTGGCTTTCGTTTGAGGAGAGAGGTTATGAGCGTCAGGGAGGTAGATTTCGACTCTATGGCGGAAGAGATCAACGAGCTTGATCTGTTAGAGGAATTTAGTAGCCTTTGTAGTCAAGATAAAAGCACAAGAGAAGACCTTTCTTTGGAATACGCCCAATGCGTCAAAGAAGAGGAAATTAGGTGGTGCCAAAGATCCAGGGCCTTGTGGTTAAAAGAGGGCGACAAGAAAACTCGTTTCTTTCATGGCTTTGTCAGTGCTCGTGATCAGGCAAACGGAATTTCTTCACTTCTAGATGATGGGTCAAGAATTACAGAAAAGAATCAGAATTGCGACGCAAATAGTTCATTTTTATTCTAGTCCTCTTTCTGGGGAGAATTGGAAGCAGTTGAGATTACAAATTATTGAGCTTTTGCAGCTCCCATCAATCGATGCCTCATTCCTAGAAGCACCTTTTTTGGAGGAAGAGGTGAGTGCGGCTTTGGGTTCTATGTGTGGAGATAAAGCATCAAACCCCAGTGGTTTTCCGATGTTGTTTTACTAGAAGTTTTGGCATATTTTAAAAGGCAGTGTTATGGATTTATGTTCGGAATTTTATCGTTGAGGACGCTAATCTAGAGACCTCGAGGCCTTCTTTATCACTATCATCCCTAAAGTTGAAGGGGTAGTTCATCTCAAAGACTTTAGGCCGAATAGCCTTATAAATGGCCCTTACAAACTTCTGGCCAAGATTCTTGCTTTTTGGTTCAAAAGTGTTCTTGCTAAGGTTATTTTTTACTCCCAAGGTGCTTTTGTAGATTCAAGGAGAAGAAAAGTGGATTGGTGTGTAAGTTGGACGTGGAAAAGGCTTATGATCACATAAATTGGGGTTTCCTAGACTATATGTATGGTAGATTGGGTTGTGGCCCTTAGTGGAGAAGTTAGATGAAGGCATGTGTTCAATCTGCCTCTTTTTTTGCATTGGTCAACGGCTCACCGAAAGGCCTTTTCAAGGTTTCAAGAGATTTGAGACGGGGATCAGTTATCCCCCTATTTGTTTGTGGTTATTGGGGAAGCTTTTTGCAGAATGCTTCAGAAGGGAGGGGAAAATGGGCTTTTGAAGGGCTTCAAGACCTCAGTGATTGGGTGTCAGATCAGTCACCTTCAGTATGCCAATAACATGCTTCTTTTCTATGATGTCGATCTCCCCTCGATGGATAATCTTCGAAAATTGATTGTTTGTTTTAAAGTTGTGTCAAGATTGAAGATCAATGTGGCTAAAGTTGTTGGGAATAAATGCTTGTGATGAAGATCTTTGTCACTTGGCGGGTACTTTTTGTGCAAAACCAGGTCTTTTCCTTCATCTTATTTAGGGCTTTCTTTGTGTATCAGCAAGCCAGCTAAGCACATTTGGGATTGCACAGTAGAAATGATTGAAAGGAAGATTGCTTCCTACCAATGCTAGTATCTTTCCTTGGGGGGTTGACTCACGTTTATCAAAACATTTCTTGTCCAGTATGATGGTTTATTTTTTGTCCTTGTTTAAATGTCCCAAGGAGGTGTTGGATGAGTTGGAAAAGATGAGGAGAGATTTTCTTTGGAATGGTGCTTCGGATGCTAGGAAGTTTCGTCTTCTCAAGTGGTCCGAAGTGTGTAAACCGATTAAAGGAGGGGGGCTGGGATTAGATGCCTGCAAGATATGAATGTGGCTCTTCTTGGCAAATGGGTATGGCGGTTCATGTCCGAGGAGGGAAGATTATGGAGGAAAACAGTTGCTTCAAAATATGGGGTTCAAAGGGGTGGTTGGTTGGTGAAGGGATGATCGCTATATAGAGCTTCTCATGTTTGGAAAGCGATAGCATCAACAGAGCATCTTGTGTTTCGGAGGATTGTGTTCTCTTTGGGCAATGGCCATCGCATTTGTTTCTAGGTGGATAGATAGTGTGGAGATCGAGCACTTCAAGATTTATTTCTTAGAGTGTCAAGGCCAGCTCTAGACCGTTTTGTAATGGTCGCGAACTGTTATTCTATTCTTGGAGGGGTAGTGGTTTGGAATCCCCCATGTAGGAGGAACATGTCGGATGACGAATTCGATGATTATATTGACTTATTGACTCATTTGGCAAAGGTTCATCCCTCCCCTTCTGATTTGGATTTTGTTCTTTGTTTAGGGTATCCTTCCGTTAAATTCTCAGTGCGTTCATTTGTGAAGTGTATTCGGGAGCATAGTCCTCCTTCGATGGCTCCTCGCCCATTTCATTGATGGTTTTATGGAGCCCCTCCGCAAGTTGCGGCCTTTGTTTGGTTGGTGGGGCATAAGAGAATTCTCGTCGTGGATAACCTTCAAAGGAGAGCATTGATATCGCCGAATACGTGCCTAATGTGAGAGGAGAATGCAAAATCTATTGATCATTAGTTCTTGCATTGCTCCTTTGCTTCTACAGTGTGGAGTGATTTTATCTAGTTGCTTCATGTGGAGTGGGTTATGTCGAGGTCAGTAGAAAGTTTTTTTGTGGGCTTGGCATGGTGGTGGTGTGGGCAAAACTGAGAAAGTTAAGTGGCGCTTGATTTTGATGGGGATTTGGGCTATTTGCAAGGGGTGGTAGAAATGATCGTTGATTTCGAAATGAAAATGTGTGGGTTGAGGCTCTTATTAGTAGAATTGATGGGCTGGTTTCCGAGTGGGCTCCTTATGTTAAGGGTGTTTCTCTTGGTGATCTTTTTTGCATGGTTTAGAACTTTCTTCATTGTATTCTTTTCCTGCTTTGCGGGTTGTTTATAGAAATTCTTGCTATCTCTATAAATAAAATTTATATAAAATAAATAAAATAAATAAAAATATTCTCGCATCTCGCACCAACATCAATGATCTTATCCAAGTCGACCTTTGGCCATAGAGAGATCCAAACATGGCATAGCCCAATCAAGAAGGGCGAAAAATCTTCTAGGAGCATACCACAAAACTTCTCGAACCACACCCTAATTAGAGAGAGGGAGACGTTCTCTCACGGCTCTGCAAACAAGGAATGCTATAGATTTTCCTTCATAAGATTCAGCACCTTCAGAATCACCCAAACCATAGGCATCCAATTGGTGTTATCTATAAACACCCATTTCTTAGCAGGAAAACAATTACGTTTAGAGGACACTTCAATGGTCACTTGTTCTTCCCTAGTCTCTCCCATAGTAGACTTCGCCACACCACCTCAAGCAATCGCATTTCTGGAGGATTTGGATTTGCAAACCTTAGAATTCTCTAGCACTTGTAGAGGGACTCTTTCCCTACCCATTTTAGATGTTGTTGTTGCCGACTCCTTGTTTTTCAACTCCGGCCCAAAGTGCGCCCGTTGAACCAACAATTTCTTCCCACCGAAGCTCTCCCCGTGCAGCAGCCTAACCACCCGGGCTAGCTCATCTTCCAAACCCAGTCGGACGAAAGCAAAAATCCACAAGGGGTCGCGGAGAATCTATCTCCAAGGATGACAACCTCCATAATTAACAGCTGCCCAGGTAAAAACACATTCGAAATTGGTTGGCGCCCATCCTTCCAGAAAACCAAAAACATACAGGGGTCAGGTATCGTCAAGCTTGGTTCTCGCCCCAGTTCTTTTGCCATTCATCGAGGATCGATTCTTCCCTGTTATAAAACCACCGCCCTCTTCCCCCTCTTCTACACTATCTCTTTCTCACAAACTAAGATTATCAACCCCTAGGAAAGTCCCTACGATAGGGTTCTTTTGCTTACGTTGAAACCCCTTCAGCACGTCCAGCAGAACCTTTGCTACTTCCCTCATGATGATGTCGAGGCATTGTTTCCTTTTCAAGCGGAAAAAAGTATTCATGTGAATGGCTTTTACTAAAGGTAATAAATAACACCTTTTTGTCCTTCGGAGTATTTTCTTGCACTTGGATGCTAATAGATGGGAAATGACTTCACAAGATTGTTGCATGTGAGGCTTATCTCATTATGTGATGCTAGTCAAATAGATGGTGTGATGCTATGCATGTGTGTGAGGTAAGATCTAAATTGCTCCTCATTAGTATAGAACACATTCAGAGGGTGATTTCGAGATAACCTAGGTCATCCCATGCTCAAGTTGCATGAGCATGCTATTTTAACTAAATCAACTTGAGCATGTTATTTTAACTAAATTAAGCTAAACACACAAGGAACTTCCATGAATAAAGGATCAAGAGGATGTAGAAATGGATCAATGCTAACTCTTAGGGCATGTTCACATGCAGGGCATGGTCCAAATCAGACAGGATTGCCATAACAATATTATTTCCAGCATGTGAAGAAACAAAACAATTCAGAAAGAATGTCTTTTTAAGCTTTCTTTCTTTCTTTCTTTTTCCAGTGAGTGTGTTTTAAGCTTTAGCATGTTTCCACTTGTTCAAATGCTTTAGATAACCAAACACCCAAAATTTTGGATTCAAATCATTTTGGATAGAAGTGAAAAAAGTAGGATTCACCCTCTCCAAAGATGCCAAAAAGGCCAAGCTGGCCAGAATATTCAAGATGCATTCCCAGTATATGCAGACAACATATATAAAATAAACAATACTTTCCATTTAAAAAGATGAATTTGTAAAGTTCATATAGAAAGAAATGTGTTAACAGATGTGCATAACTGTACAACTGAGATTAAATTGTTTGGTGAACACAGACGCACCCACATGCACTTACACATGCACAGCAGAAGATCACAGTGAACTAATTTCGAGTATTTCAAGATTTATGTCATCGCCAACAATAGCAACATGAAAGTATCATAAATAAGTACATTTATGGTGAACACTGGATTAGCTGAAACATAAGGTTGACGTGACAAACGCTAAAAATGAATGACATTCCAACTTTTACTGTCAGATGTTTGAACCAAATAAGCACAAATAATAAATGCATGTTAAGAAAACTTACCATCTCTGCTCCATATTCTTGCCTGTCCATCGTAAGAGCCTGTAGCGAGAAGGGTCCCTTCCCCCTGCATGATAGCAAACAATAGAGAGAAGATAAGTGAAAAGGGCAAGCAAGACCATTTCATAGCAGTGTCCACCTAGATTAGTACTATGCAAAAAAGATCAAGTAAGATTGAGAAGATATATCCAAAGCATTTATCCATGAGAAGAGAATAAGGATGATAATGTATCAAAAACTTCAACAACAATAATGCTGGCAAAACTCACATTCCAATCAAGAGTTGTGACATCCTTGCATTTCTCGTTGGTTCTTCCCTTAAAATGTTTCAAAACTAGTACCTTTGGAGTTCCATTTTGTAAACTAGAGCTACAAGGTCCATCTGCAATTGCCCAAATCCGCGCCGTTGAGTCACCGGACCTATTATAAGTAACCCATAATCAAGAACAGAGTAGAGTAAACAGCAGAAAAAGTGATACCAAACAAAACACATTCACATGGGTACCTTCCAATTAACCATATCAAAAAAAAAAAAAAAACCAAATATAAGAACAGAAGGAAAATAACAAGTAAATGAACTCTAGCAGAAGTTTGATGATGCATAAGCAATAAGAGCATTTACTAAGTGATTATAAGACACTACCTAGAAAAATGCAATGGATTAGGTTTAGTGATCTTTGAATACCAATCTGAACAATACCACCAAATTTTCCAATAGATAGAAATGGTGTTTGTCCAGATTCAGAACCTGAAAAAAATACTGAGTAGATAGAAATTATATCAACATCCTGACATTTTTTAGACCTTCCTCTAACAAGGATGTTTGCTTCTGATCACTAGATTATTGGGTTAAAAAAAAAAAAAAAAAATCTCATTGTTTAAGCATCGTTTTTTGAAAAATCATTGAATAAGCATTGTATTCTGCAAAACTCTTAAATCAGTTGTAAAATCTACATGAGTTAAATTTGCTGAATTTTTACAGGTTTCCATGACTTATAAGATCCAATCTTGTGGCTTATGGAATTACTCAAACACCTGGAGCTGGATGGAACATGAAACAAGTATGGATGGGAGGTTGGAACTAGGCAAAAAAATTAAAGTTTGTGTGAACTCCAGAATCTTAATTCCTTTATCAATTTCATGATAGGAGGGCTAGGCGAGAGAGGGGTTAGCATGGCAGTGCATATCAGGTGGTTAGGTAAACCGGTTAATCACTCTTCACTCATGATAGTTTTCTCATGGAACATCAGTGGCTTAGGGTGCCCCCGGACAAGAATGCAGGTCAAGGGCGTATGTAGATGCCAGAATGCTCAAATTGTTCCACTGCAGTAGACAGAACTACAGATCTGAGACAGCGTCATGATCTGATTGATGGGGTTGTCCATCGTTTGGAGTGGGGGGTGGGCGCGCATCAGGATGAATTATAATGATATTATGAAAATGTAATAATTAAGGAAGATGGGAGGGTAGGGAGATCATCAGTTTCGATCTCTTTCAATGAAATAGTATCAGGATCCAGATGGATGTTGCATGGGCCAAATGACCTGAATCTTAGAAGGGAATTCTACGCTGAGCTGAACAAAGTAACAATCATGTGGAGTCTCCCAAGGTGCATTGGCAATAACTTAGGTGTAATCAGGCTCTCCAAGGAAAAGAAACGAGACAGTAGGATGACAAGAAATATGGGCACTTTTCAGTGTGCATCCACAGAAATGATCATATTGATTTTCCTCTCTGGGGAGGGTCCATTACTGAAGACCAATATTGAAGTTATCGGCGAAAAGTCGATAATATCGGTGTCGCGAGCGTTGCGACACTGAAAACCCCTTTTTTCGTTTCTCTGCCAGTTGTCGGTGAATTATCGACGATTTTTTAGAGTTTTCGCGATAATCATAGTTGTTGGGCGACAAATTCGTTGTAGCTACCTAACTGGGTCACAAGCTGCACTGTAACTAACAACCCGTTTCGCCGAAAAAAAGGTAGTATCAGAAATTTTGGGGAGAGCATCGTATATGCGAAAAATTAAAATTAAAATTAAAAATTTAAAAATTGTAAGAAGGTGATTTCGGTACCTGTAGAAGAGGTACGCCAGATTGGAAGAAGAATTCAGTGGGCCAATCAATCGATTGACAACAGATGTGTGTATGAAAAAACCTCCCCTTTCCTTTTTGTCTTCGAATAAATGAAAATTTTCAAAATCAACAGGAATTCTGGCAAATAATCTATGATATCCCTTGGGAATTTTGGTTCAATTTGGGGATTTGGGTTCGAAATGGAAACCCTTATATTGGGATTTGGGTTCGAAATGGAAATGGGAAACCCTATTCCCCTTTCCGAAAATGGCATCAGACACCCTTTTTAGGGACGTGGATTATGCTGGTGTTGCTTGTGAGTCGTGAGTTGCGGCTACTTACAGTATTGTGGGCCCCACTACGATGTAACGTATTTTATCTACTCCTTCCATCTATTTTGGACACTCATTTTATGGAATGAGCTAAAAAAATGAGTTAGATCCACATTTCAGGTGGACCGCACCATAGGAAACAATGGTGATTGAACGCTTACCATTAAAAAATTCTTAAGGCCCATTGTACTTCTTACTTTCCACCCAACCACTTCATTAGGTTCACACAGACCCGAATGAAGGGAAAACACAAATATCAGGCTGATCATAACTTTTGGGCCCCAAGAAGTTTTTAATGGTGGCCATTCAATGACCACTATTTTCTATGGTGTAGACCACCTCAAAATTGGATCTGACTGATTTTGTGGCCCATGCGCTAAAATAATCTGCTAGAATGAATGGACAATGTAGATATACATCTTATATTATTGATGTAGCCCCACGGCCAGGGTCGCACCCAATAATGGACTGTGAACAAATCCCACTGGTACTGGGTTACTCGTACGGTTTTAATGTACTAGGTAAACTGTGTTGGGCCCACAGTGAATGTATGTGCTTTATCCACATCGTCCATCCATTTTTCGAGCTCATTTTAGGGGTTGAGCCCAAAATTGAAGCATATCCAAAGCTCAATTGGACCACACCACAGGAAATCGTGGGAATGATGATTTCCAACGTTGAAACCTTTTTAGGGCCCACAGTGATGTTTATTCGTTATCCAACTAGTTCATAAGATCAAAAAGACATGGATGAATGGAAAATACAAATATCAGCTTCATTTAGAACTTCTATGGCCCTCAAGAATGTTTCAAAGGTAGACGTTCAATTCACACTATTTCCTATGGTGTGGTCCACTTGAGCTTTGGATATGCTTCATTTTTGGAATAAAGCCCTAAAATTGCTTGGTAAAATGGATGGACGTAGTGGATATAATACATAAATCACGGTGCACCCCATGGAGTTTACTCAGTATGTTAAGACTTGCTCGGTCTGCAATCCGCTCCTGCAAAACCTTCAAAGAAGGGCTTGCCATGGATGTAGGTGGGGCCCACCATGATATTTGTGAGAAATCCACTCCGCCCATTTGTTTTTCTAGATCATGTAAGGACATGGGCCAAAAAATGAGGCATACCCAAAACTCAAGTGGGTCGCATGATAGGAAACAATGCAGAGTAAACCTCCATCGTTGAAACATTCGTGGGGCCACAGAAGTTTTGGATTAGATTTATTTTTATTTTTTTTCCCTTTTTCTTGGTAGTGGCCCATCTGATGTTGGTTGTTTGACAACAACAATTGTATGATCCAAGCCATCCGAGCGAGGGAGGTGAAAAACAGCATTGTCTCAAGGCCATCCAGAAATGTGTACTTTTTTAATTCATTTACTTTTACCTGTCTTAATTATTATATGTTAGCTACACTTGTATTATATAAACTCATTTTGGTTATTATTGGAGTGTTTTCTTATGGCAGCACATGCTTTTTTGAGCCCATTAAATGAGAACTTATTATTTAATGCATTCTTTTTGTAATTTTTTATTCCTAAATATGCAAATATGTGTATGTAGGCATGTCATGAAGTTTCACCAAAAAATTCCACCGTTTCTCCCATATTTCCCCTCATTTTCCACTCATTTTTGGTTATCAACGATAACAATATTATATCTTTATCTCCAGCCAGCAAAACTTGTAGCGATACCGACAACTCGAACATTGCTTAAGACTAATAACCAGGCAATTTTGGTGCTGACAAGAGTCGATTGACTACCTTTATAAGGTGATGGGGAATCCATTCATCCGAAGTTGTTGCAAAAGGCGGTGCCTCACCCCATCTCTAATCATTGTCCTATCACACTATGTCTAAGTTGGACCCCTATTCCCCAATCCAATGTCAGTTTAGGATGATGTGGATGGAAGAGGGTTTCTTGCAAAGTGTGAAAGAGTGGTAGTGTATGTTACAAGTAGAAGGGGGTGAAGCTCAAAATGCAAAAAGCAAAGAACGAAGAGTGGAATAGATCCTACTATTGGAGAGTCGAGCAAGTGATGTAAAAAATTCTCATCTGATCTAGGCAGGAATGGATAGGAAGGAAGAAGTTGGAATAAGTGGTGGGTTTTGTTGTAGGTAAAAGGGGGAGGTTACGTGAGGCTTATATGAAGCTCAAAACTCATAGCAAAGAACAAAGAGTAGAATAGATCCCACTTTGGGAGACATATCAGAGATTCCATATGAGATCGAGGAGATAGAACGGAAAAGGCAAGCTCTCAGAGGAAGATATAGTCTGTAAAAAAGATTTATAAATTGAGTATAAAGGAAGACGAAGGAGGAAGAAATAATGTGCGTCAAAAGTCAAGGAACCTCTGGTTAGAGGACTGGTATACAAAATTCTTCCATGGCTAGTGCTAGCAGGGTTAACCGCATCCAAAATATTGAGGCAGAGTATACCACAATCCATCCTATGTAAAAGATGCTAACAGGTCCGAACTGTTATTAGTAACCTAATTTATATCGTCACTCAAGTATCCTGTCCAAAGACTCCACACAATGAGGAACATACGAACTAGCCCTCTCAAAGTAGGCAAAGACTCCACACAATGAGGAACATACGAACTAGCCCTCTCAAAGTAGGCACGTTGAATTGTAACTTTCTGAACTTGAGAAATTTTTTAATTTTGATTTGTGACCTTCTAAAAGGGAGATTTTGTGAGATGGCTATAAGACCGGCCATGCTTTACATTATAGAATGTTGGGCAATTAAGAAACAATATGCTCATAAGATGATTGTGGCTGAAATAAGGATGTTGAGATGGATGAGCGTCAAGACAATGATAGAATTAGAAATGAATGCATTCAAGGGAATTTAGGAGTAGCACCAATAGGTAATAAGATGGAAGGAAAGTAGACAGATGTTTGGTCGAGCAACGGAGATCAAGAATTGGTCAGTTAGAAGAAGCGAGTTGGTACAAGTTGAAGGCTCTAAAAGGGCAAGGGGCAAGCCAAAAAGGACGTGGATGGAGGCAGTAAGAGAAAAGGATTCATGTAGCTAGACCCAATTCTTTGGGATAAGGCTATGATGACGGTGATTTGTACCCTTTCAAATATTTACCATAAGTTTGTGCTTGAGTTAGTATAATATAACAAAATAAAATCTATAAATTAATATGCGCAAAAGTTTTGTATGCTTACTTCCATGGAAAATATGAAAATACATGAGGTTCTTATAGACGCACACACATGTTCGTGTGAGTATTGATGTGCAGAGAAAAGAAACAATATTCTAGTGGAATCAATCTTTCTTGACAAAGAAAGCTAAACTAAAGTATACAATAAGCAAGAAAGATACCCACCCTGATGCTAGAAGGGAGCCTTCTGGACTCCAGGCACAAGCAAAAACCTGTAGGTGGAAAGAAATGGCATAATGCAAAGAAGCTTTAGCTCATCTGTCAGTAATAGCTTTAAAAAAATGTATGGAGAGATTATTGCAACCCCAGACCTCAGAAGTATGTCCTTCCAAAATGGTTACATCAGAACTAGGGATCTCACAAGACAGAGATGGCGTGCTAGGAGTTATATCCATTGGTTCTGGACCTGCACAGCATATGAAAAAGAGGTCTTAGATCATTTACATGAGAGATTGAGATGCAGAAATTACAACACATATTGTGTGTGAGCGCACGTGTGTGAGAAAGAATTTTACAATAAGAAGAAAAGAAATAATACAAAAGGACACAATAGTTCTGCAGAAGCAGAAGCATGTGTGATGTGTCTAAACATTTTAATAATGGACTTTACAAATAGTATTCATCACAGGAACTTTATCATGTATTATTTGTCCCTAAAAACACAACGTCCAAATTATCTATTGAAAAACTTAAGTGGTTCAATGTAAAACGTTTGCTATAAACTCCCACTAGTGTGATGCCCCAGCCTGGGTAGAGGGTTGGTGTCAGGTATGTAACTAGTCATTGATTTTTTATTTTTATTTTTTGAGAGGTAACTAGTCATTGAATTTTGCTGAAGCAATTGTGTGAATTCCACCCCGACAAGTTGATTGGCGGATCTACTAATCCCAACTCAATTTGGCTCAGATGAAACGACGAAACCAAGCGGCCTCTTGTGTGACTTGTCCCAACACGAGAGTCCGAGACTGAGCTGGCTGATTCTTGTGGTGGGTGCGCCCAAACTGCCAGAATTCTGATTTGACTACGCCGAAACCATGTGATGCAGGATAACTAACCATTTTCTTTAAAAGCTCGAATTGATAGAGTGTGGTGAATCATTCCCTTTATCTCATAAACCCAGGCCCCACGTCCCATGGGTTGGGTCATGGGTCGAACCCCCCTCGTGGGCCCCACATCACATGGGTTCCACCTCACACAGGCCCTCCACCCCGAGTGTGCCCCTGCATCCCACAGGCCACCCCCCTCGAGCCCGGTGTGAAAATGTTTTTGCATTAATCACCCCCGGTGAGGAGTCTCGAACACTAGACCTCCCGCTCTAATACCACTTTGATGCAGGACAACTAACCACTTGCTCTAAAACCTTGAACTGATAGAGTGTGGAGAATCAATCCCTTTATCTCATAAGCACAGGCCCCACATCCCATGGGTTAGGTCTTAGGCCAAACCCCCTAGTGGGCCCCACATCACATGGGTTACGCCTTAAGCGGGTGGGGCCCACCTCACATGAGCCACCCGCCTCATGGGCCGCCCACCCTGAGTGTACCCCTACATCCCACAGGCCACCCCGCTCGAGCCCAGTGTGAAAATGCCCCCGCATTACCATGGAGTGTCAAATGATATTTAAACCTTGATGACATATTAACCTAATCTTCGAAATTACCACAATGCCTTTAGAATTAAAGTATCTGTGGTTATAATTAGAAATATCACGAACAACATGTATAATATTTTAAGTTCATCATTCTTTGCAAATGAAACTCCTTGGTGACAGCATAAAAGGTACATGATGATAATATGGAGAGAGAGAGAGAGAGACTCCGGCCCCGTTTGTTAAATCTGAAGTCTAAAGACCGAATCTGAAATCTTAAGCCTGAATCTGAAATCTGAAGTCAAAAAACTTGTTTGATAATTATGGCTGAAGTCCGAAAATTAAGACTGAATTTAAAACAACCTGTTTGTTAACAAACATCTTAAATGTCTGAAATATGTTAATTTGACACATTTGCCCCTATCTCCCATTTGGAAATGTTTTACATTATAAAGAAATTATTTTTTATTAAATAAAAATAAAATCACTATATTTAATTCAAATAAACTAAAATACTTAATAGAAAACTAAAATATCATTATTCATAAGGCCCTCAATTCCTCTTAGCGGGAAGATTGTCACTATGTGTCATGTAGCGTTGAGCACCAGTAGCAATAAAACCTTCAAATAAGGCCCACCTTGATGTATGTGACCCCAAAAACGGTTTTAATGGTAGATGTTCAATTCCCCGCTGCTTTTTGCAGTGTGGTCCACTTGATAGTTTGATATGTCTTATTTTTCGTCTCAAAAGCCTTAATATGAGCTCGCCAAATGGATGGACAGTTTGGATATAATCATATAACACATACCTTATGATGGGACCCACAAAACTTGACGTCAATACGGCATCTATATCGTTGGTGTGAGGTACACCTAGAGGTGTACACGAACCGAACTAGCTCGGTTAGCTCGCTCGACTCAACTCAAAAAAGCTCGATTCGACTCGGTTCGAAGTTGAGTTCGAGCCAAGTCGAGCTGATTTTTTGAGCTTGAAAATGAGTTCGAGCTGGCCCCAACTCGACTCGACTAGAATCGAACCAGTTCGGTGACTCGGTTACTTTGATATTGATGTTGCTCACCAAGTGTTTAATGAAATGACTCAACGAAGTGTAGCTGGTGGAAAGGAAGGTATGTATATGAAACCAATACCCTTTTTTTCTTGATTTTTATATTGCTTAGAAGGTGTTTGATAAAATATCTGTAAAACCATTGCTGCTGTCTCAAATTCAGTGAGATTGGGCAATCCAGGTGTTTGTGAAAATGTTGCAATGGCGAAATTGGCTCGAACTGGCCCGAGCTGCTGACAGAACCGAGCTGAGCTGGCCAGTCAGGCTCGAGGACCGAGCCGAGCCCAGTTTGAGCTGAGGTCAGCTAGTGGCTGAGCCGAGTCGAGCTGAGGCCGACTCGACTCGGTTCAACTCGATGTACACCCCTAGGTACACCAGCCAATCCGCATTCTACTTGGATGTGGATTAGCTATTGACAGGTTGAATAGCGAGATTCGCTGCCGAAGTGACGTCACCAAGTTCTATGGTCCCACTATGATGTATGTGCTTTATCTACACCATCCATCTATTTGGAGATTTAATTTTAGGGCATGAGTTAAAGAATTAGGTAGATCCAAATATATAGTTGACCCCAACACAACAAACAGTGGGGAGATTGATGCCTACCGTTGAAACCTACCTAATGCTCACCGTGATTTTTATTTAAAATCCAACCTGTTCACAAGTTAACACAGACATGAAAGAAGGGAAAAAACAAATATCAGCTTGATCAAAAACTTTTGTGGCCTATTTAAGTTTTTAATGGTGGGTGTCACTCTCCCCACTGTTTTCTGTGGTGAGGTCCACTGGAGCTTTGGATTTGACTCATTCCTTGGATCTTTACCTAAAATTATATTTCCAAATGGATGGACGGCGTGGATACAAAACATACATCATGATGGGGCCCACATAACTTGGTGACGTCACTTCAGTAGCGAGTCTCGCTACTCAACCTCTCAGTATCCAATCCGCAGAAACAGATTAGCTACTCAACTGATGATCGGTGCTATGTGGGCCCCACCATGATGCATGTGTTTCAACCATGTCGTCCATCTATGTTTCTAGATCATTTTATGGTATGAGACCAAAAATGAGGTATATCCCAATCTCAAGTGGACCACATTATAGGAAAACAGTGTTTAATGAATGTCAACCATTAAAATCTTTTTGGGGGCCATAAAAGTTTTGGATCAAGTTGATCTTTGTTTTTTCCATTCATCTGGGTCTATATGACCTAATCAACAGATTGAATGTCAAATAAACAGTACATTGGGCCTTAGGAGAATTTTAATGGTGGATATCCAATCACTATTGTTTTCCCGTGGTGTGGTCCACCTGAGATTTATATTCCTCTCATTTTTGGTATCAAGCCCTAAAATGATCTTTCAAAATGGATGAATGGAATGGATGAAACACATACATCATGGTGGGCTCAAAGAAGTTCCCCATGTTAAAAGTTGGGATGTGTATAACGCAAGGGACAAAATTTCTCTCGCAAAGGATAATTTTGGATTTTAAAAAAAATTAATCACAGAGTGCATTCTCCATTCCCCATTAAGCTAGACTCCTATCACGGAAAAATTTCAACATAAAGGACTCCCATCACGGAAAAATTTCAACAAAAAATCGTGGAGCGCTTTCCTTCTTATGCGTTAACAAACACCACTAAACATGGAATATTTTCAGAATTCCACGTTAAGAACAAATATTCAGCGTTAACAAACAGGCCCTCAAGTCCCCAAAAACTTAGTGGGACTTCCCATGTTCAGAGAAATGGTCCAGTACCCTCAAAGCACAACAAGCTATGGTGCTCCTACTTGTATTAGGATGTATACGTAGTCTTATCAATCAATCTTCACTGTCAATTAAGTCTGGCACATGCTTCATATGCCGCCATGCAAAAATAGACTGATATGATGATTCTACCATCTAATCAACAACCTATAAAAACAGAAGGGAAGGATTATTTAGGACAAATAGGTCCAATCAACAATTGCAACCACCCATATGCCAAGGCCTGTCATGAATGGGTTATGTTTTAAAGAATTAAACATGATAGTGACCATCTCATCCATGGCTTGGAAAACAATCGGCTATAAAATAAATAAATAAATATAAGGCCAACTTTCGGGTAGATAGGATCAGTGTTCGAAGTATCAGTATCGCTACAAGTTTCGCTGGCCAGGGATACGGAAACAATATTGATATCGACAATAATATCGCTGATAACCGGAAATGCAGGGAAACATGGGAAAAACGGTGGAATTTTAGCAAAACTTTAGGAAATGTTAAAATGTACATATTTGCATCATTGTTTTCAGTAGCGTGTGTAGCGTAGCGGTAGCGTACGCTACGTAGCTTGCCTGTGCTTTTTTTTTTTTTGGTTTTTCCATTGTATTAAACAGTGGTGAACTCACACCACAGGCAACAACTAAAGTTTTTTTTTTTTTTTTTTTTTTTTAAAAAAAAAACCTATTCAAAAAGGCTTCCAGACCCAAACCGATGCTACCGACGCTGCTACTCTCCCCACCCTTCAATCTTGAGATCAAAAATCTACTTCTAGAGGCAAACCGACGCTGCTGACGTTGCTCTTCTCCCCACTCTTCAATCTTGAGTTCGAAAAGCTACTTCCAGACGCAAACCGATCGGCTGTGGAGCTTCAACATTTGCAGTTTTCAATGATTCAATTTCATCTTGAGATAAAAATAGGTACGCTCATTCCTATTTTTTGATTTTTTTTTGATTTACAGTGAAAATAACTTGGTATTTTTAGTTTTTTCCTCATTTTTTTCCCTTTTAAAATGTCGGTTACTATCGGTTGTTTATTCTTTATACTTTTTTAATTTTTTTCTGTGGTATGGCCCACGGGAGGCCCACTGAGGTGCGTGAAGGAGTGGATGTGCATTATTTTCTATGGTGTGGCCCACGTGGGGCCCACTGAGGTGCGTGAAGGGGTGGATGTGCATTATTTTCTATGGTGTGGCCCACGTGGGGCCCACTGAGGTGCGTGAAGGGGTGGATGTGCATTATTTTCTATGGTGTGGCCCACGTGGGGCCCACTGAGGTGCGTGAAGGGGTGGATTTGCATTGTTTTCTATGGTGGGCCCACTGTGGTGTGCGTGTGTGTGTAAGTGGTGTGCGTGTGTTGATTTTTGTGATTCTATGATTTGTTTGTGACGTGTTTTTTTTTTTTTTTTGGTTAAGTAGTGAACTAAAGAGAGAAGAATGTTTGAAGAAAAAGAGATTTTGCATGGAAATATGTGGCTGATAATCCACTTGGACAATCTCATAGAAATTATGTGCTATGCAAATTTTGCGGTCAAAGATGTACAGGAGGCGTGACTCGCCTAAAGAATCATTTGGCCGGAACCCACAATGGGATAAAGCCGTGCCCAAAAGTGACGAAAGAAGCCAAGGATGAGTGTAGAAAGGCTTTAAAGGAATATCATGATGGAAAAAATAAAAGAAATGAGGTGTTTCGAGATATTGGGAAAGGGGGATCAACATATCTTTCTGGTTCTGCAAGTGATAGCGCTATCGTAGGTAATGATGCTTTCATTAACAGCCAACTTGGTAGTGGTTCTTCTGGTAATCAACCAATGGCAAGAGCAAGGGGTCCTATGGATCAATTTGTTAGCAGTGAGCAACGTCAATCCACATTGAATTCAAGGTGGAAGAAGGAAGAAAGAAAAGAAGTATGCAGGGTGATTGGAAGATTTTTTTTGGGGGGAATGCTTTGTCATTCAACCTGTGTAATAGCCCATACTTTTCAGCATTGTGTAAGGCTATTAGCAAGTTTGGACCGGGATTGAAGCCACCATCCATGCATGAGATGAGAACATGGATACTAAAAGAGGAGGTTGCTAATACTAATAGTTTAATGAAAGCATACAAAGCTTCCTGGAAAACTTATGGATGTTCAATTATGTCTAATGGTTGGACGGATGGAAAGAATAGAAGCATCATTAACTTTTTGATTAATTCTCCGATGGGAACAATGTTTTATAAGTCTATTGATGCTTCAGATTCAATAAAAGATGGAAATTTGTTATTCAAATATCTTGATGAAGTTGTGGAAGAAATTGAGGAAGAAAATATGGTCCAGGTTATCACGGATAACCATTCAAGCTATGTGAGTGCTAGGAAGAAGTTGATGGATAAGAGGAAAAGGATATATTGGACTCCATGTGCTGCACATTGCATAGATCTGATGTTGATGGATATTGGAAAATTGAAAATATATTCTGAAACGCTTGAAAAGGCAATGACAGTGACCAAGTTTATTTATAGGCATGGAATTGTATTGAGCATGATGAGAAGCTTCACGAATAACCATGAGCTTCTATGGCCGGCAGTGACACGCTTTGCAACATCATACCTCACCCTTCGAAGTATTAACAAGCAAAAGAATGGTCTTATAGCCATGTTTGCATCGGAACAATGGTGCTCATGTTCTTGGGCTAAAAAACCTGAAGGAATAAAGGTACGGGCTATTATAATGTTTGATCCGAAGTTTTGGCCGAATGTTGCCTTATGTGTTAAGAGCATCATGCCATTGGTAAGTGTTTTAAGAGAAGTAGATTCGGAAGAGAGGCCAGCAATGGGGTTCATTTATGAATTAATGGACATAGCAAAGGAGAAAATTGCATTTAATTGCAATGATGTCAAAAAGAGATGTTCCAATTTGGAACAAAATAGATGAAAGATGGACTCCTCAGCTTCATCGTCCTCTACATGCAGCCGGGTACTATTTGAATCCTCAAATACAGTACTCAGATAAGTTCTCTACACACCCCGAGATAAAAAGGGGGTTGTTGGAGTGCATGGATAGGATGATCCCCCATGAAGAGCATGCTGATGCTGATATTCAGTTGGATGAATATGACAAGAGAAGAGGGGATTTTGGCTCTCGCCTTGCACTCGAAACCATGACAAAGCGTTCCCCAAGTAATTTATAATTTTATATTTTGATATTTTCATTTTTATGTAAATTATATTTTTATAATTGGTGAAAGTATTTCATTAATTTATAAATTATAACTAATTTATGCAGCTGATTGGTGGGAACACTTTGGAGATAGAACTCCACAACTTACGAAGTTTGCAGTACGAGTTTTAAGCCTCACATGCAGTGCTTCTGGCTGTGAGAGAATTGGAGTACTTTTGAACAGGTGACTTTTGTACCATTCAATATTCTAAATTGGCTAATTTTTATTTAGTAGATTAGCAAGTCTTTGATAATTGGCTGACATAGATCATCATATGATTAGATCCACACAAAGAAGAGAAATCCGCTAGAGCAACAAAAGCTTAACTCTCTAGTATATGTGATATATAATATGAAACTGAGAGAAAGAAGCATGAAGAGAAGGGCGGCAATGGATCCAATATTGGTGGACCACATTGAATCAGATGATGAATGGATTGTTGAGAAAGAAGGCCCTGTTCTCCCAAATGATCCATCATGGCTCGAAGATCAAAATATGGCCTTTGATATTAGTGCCATTACAACTATTCAGGAGTCTAATGATCCAATTGACAGCAATGCACCATCAACATCAAATATTTCTGAAGGAGTTTGCCCCCCACCTTCCTCAAAGAAAAGGAAGGCAACTACTTTAAGGGCCCGTTTGTTAAATCTGAAGTCTAAAGCCTGAATCTGAAATCTGAAGCCTGAATATGAAATCTGAAGCCTAAATCTGAAATCTGAAGTCAAAAAACTTATTTGGTAATTATGGCGGAAGTCTGAAAATTAAGTACCGAATTTGAGACTATGTTTGTTAACAAACATCTGAAATGTTAGAAATACGTTAATTTGACGCATTTGCCCCTATCTCCTGTTTGGAAATGTTTTACGTTATAAAGAAATTATTTTTTATTAAATATAAATAAAATTAATTTATTTAATTCAAATAAACTATAATAATTAAGAGGAAATTGAAATATCATTATTCATAAAATAAAATTAAAAAAAAAAATTCCTTATGAGGAGTATCCAAAACTCATTTTAGGACATTGGAACAGAATGAGGAGTATCCAAAACTCAAGTAGGCCATACAAGATGAAACAATGAGAAAGGAATGCCTACCGTTAGAACCTTCCTAGACGAGATGAAGTGAAAACATCATGAACTTAAACTAATACAAAACTTTCGTGGCCATATAAATGTTTCAACGGTGGTCACAAAATCTCCATTATTTCCTAGTGTGTGGCCCATTTAAGTTTTGGATACATCTTATTTTTTGTTGCATGCCCTAAAATAAGCTCCAAAAATGGATGGATGGACTGATTTTCTCACAAACATCGTAGTAGGCCCCACACAGAATCTTTCGCAGGAAGTTCCTGCGGGAGTCTTTCACAGGAGGCGTATTAGATACTGACAGGTTAAGTAGGAGACTGGCTACACTGAAGTGACATCACCAAGTTCTGTAGGACCCACCATGATGTATGTGTTGTATCCACACCATCCATCCATTTGGAGATATCATTCTAAGGCATGAGACAGAATGAGTCAAATTCAAATCTAGAGTGGACCCCACCACATAAAACAGTGGGAAGAGTGATGCCCACCGTTGAAACCTTCCTAAGGTCTACTATCATGTTTATCTGAGATCTAACATGTTCAAAAGTTAAGACAGACATGAAAGAAGGTAAAAAACAAATTTCAGCTTGATCTAAAACTTTTGTGGCCCTTAAAAATTTTTAAGGGTGGAGGGCACTCTCTCCACTGTTTTCTGTTGTGGGGTCCACTCGAGCTTTGGATCTGACTAGTTATTTGGCTCATACCCTAAATTTATATCACCAAATGGATGGACGATGTGGATACAACACATACATCTTGGTTGGTCCCACATAACATAACATGGTGATGTCACTTCAGTGGTATTCTCGCTAATCAACCTGTCAGTAGCCAATCCGCGTCCTTCGCAGGAAATCCAAGAAACGGATTGGCTACTCCGCTGGTACCTGCCAATAGCTTGTGGTCGGTGCTCTGTGGGGCCCACAATGATGTATGTGTTTCATCCATTCCGTCCATCTATTTTTGACAGATCATTTTACTGTATGAGACCAAAAATGAGGTATATCCCAATCTCAGTTGGACCATATTACAGGAAACAATGTTGAATGAGGGTCGACCATTAAAAACATTTTAAGGGCCATAAAAGTTTTGGATCAAGCTGATTTTTGCTTTTTCCCTTCATCTGGGCCTATATGACATAATCAACAGATTGGATGTCAAATAAACAGTACAGTGGGCCTTAGGAGGATTTTAATGGTGGATATCCAATCGCTATTGTTTTCATGTGGTGTGGTCCACCTAAGATTTATATACCTCTCCCTTTTGGGATCAAGCCCTAAAATGATATTTAAAAATGGATGAACGGAATGGATGAAATACATACATCATGGTGGGGCCCACAGAGCACCGACCACCAGCCCGGGCTGGTGTCAAGGGGAGTAGCCAATCCGTTTCCAGAAATCCAGGTCCGATCTGGACGGAAGCGGATTGGCTAGTGTGCCACACACCTGTGGGTCACATAATAAAGTATGTGTTATACCCAAACCTTCCATCCATTTTTCGTGCTCGTCTTAAGGCTTGAGCAGAAAAATAGGACAGATCTAAAGATCAAGTGTACCACGCTGCAAAAAGTAGTGGGGGATTGAATGCCTACCATTAAAATCCTTTTTGGGGTCACAGAAGTTTCGTATCAATATGAAATTTGTTTTCCTCTTCATCCAGGTATTTGTGACCTTATGAACAGATTGGATGAAAAAGAAACATTATGGTGGGCCATATGAATTTTTTAACGGTGAAAATCATTATCCCGCTGCTATTTTTGGTGCAGTCCATTTGAGCTTTGGATATGATTCATTTTTTGGCTACTATTGTAAAATGATCTCAAAAAATGGATGAATGATGTTGATATAATAAATAAATCATTGTGGGCCATGTAACTTTGATCTACTTTGAACCGTTCGCACAACTCGAAGCTCGAGGAGCGTAGGCGCTCGTCTTCCCACAACACGTATCTAGTCCCCTGCCATCAACCCTGTGGCTTGTGTTCGGTGCTCTGTGGGCCCGTTATGATGTATGTTTTTCATCCATTTTTACTGATCATTTTAGGGCTTCACAAAAAAAATATAAATAAATAAAAATAAAAATAAAAAATTGAGAGGGATATAAATCTCAAGTGGACCACACCACAGGAAAACAATGATGATTGGATATCCACCATTAAAATTCTCCTAAGGCCGACAGTACTGTTTATTTGACATCCAATCTGTTGATTAGGTCATACAGGCTAGATGAAGGTAAAAAAACAAAGATCATCTTGATCCAAAACTTTTATGGCCCCAAAAGGTTTTTAATGGTGGACTTGAGTTTTATTCAATTTCCATTGGTTTTTATGGTGTGGCCCACTTGAGTATTACATATACCTTATTTTTGAGCGCATGCTCAAGAATGATCTGAAAAAGTTGGACTGTGTGGATCAAATAAATTACGGTACGGCATAAATAAATTTCACATGTTAAAAGATAGTTTTCTAAAAGAAAAAAATATCCGTAGTAGTAAGGGTAATTTTGGAATCAAAAAAAAATTTTAATAGAAAATTTTATGGAGCGCATTCAACGTTCACCATTAAGCCAGGCTCCCATCGCCAAAAGAATTCGGCGAAATATCGCAGAAAATCACTCAGCACTTTCCGATTTCAGTGTTAACAAACAACTCTTAATACGAGGCATTTTCTCAATTCCGTGTTAAGTGTTAATTTTAAGAGTTAACAAACAGGCCCTAAGTAAGTGTTTATAGTTATAGATTAAGTTACACGAACATTTTTAACAAAGAAAGTAAAAGACCAATGAATCTCTTTTCTTTTTTAAATGTGTAGGTGGTCCCATGGGAAGATTTCTTACTCCTATAAGAGAGGAAGGAGATATAGGAATGAGTGTTCATGGTGTGGATGATTTACATGCAGATGTAGATGCTGATGCTGATGATGAAAGGCCTAGACCTGGTGACGAAGTGAATGAGGATGATGACAACGACAATGATCTATTAGATATAGATGACCTTTAGAGTTTAGACACTAGAGTCTAGAGAGTAATTATTGAGAATTTGACATATCGATTTTGAGGAACGTGACATTTGTATTGTACTTAATGCTCTTAACTTTGGGATTTTTATTTTAAAGAATGTGACATTTATATATTTTGCTTTTTTCTTATAACAAGTTCTCATTTAATGGGGCCTTAAAAGCATGTGTTGTTGTAAAAAATCAATCCAACCATCCCATTTGTCCTATTTAACCATCCAACATTCCATCCAAACATTCATTGATATTGTAAAATATCAACAACACATGATATTTCACCAAGAAATCATCAACAATTGTAAAGGAAATGAAAGATTGTGGTCTCAATATTACGTATATTGCGTTATCGATAATATCGAGATAGTATTAATATTATCAACGAGAAATTGAACACTACACACAACCATGTGCCCATGAAAAAATTTTGAAATAATTTTTTTCCAATAAACAAAATTTTGATGATATTAATACGTTGGCGATACTATTGAAATATCATCGATACACTTATGATACAAGTATTACCTAAAATAAAGGATTGGATCCACTAGAAATGTTGATGCATTGGCAATACAAGCGACACCTAAAATTTACATAGTTGAAAATATTGGCGATTACATTAGCGATATTGATACATTGACGATACTTAGCAATACATTGCTAATACCTGAAATTTTTGATACTACCAGCGTTACCGGTTTCGCTACCAATGTTATCAGTATTGTGAGCTAGAGATAAAGATAATATCGGAGATATTTCGATAATATCGGAGATAATTCGAACACTGGATAGGATCACCTGTTCAAGGTGATTTTTTAATGGTGGCCCATAAGCAAAGCATTACATAACAATATCGACCGGTACAATATGACCCTCTAACAACCTCTTTCTTTGGAAAATAAAATCTCAAAAATCATTTATAAAATTCTTAAAACGTGAGGATCCTAAATATGTATTCCATCCTGTTTTAGACATTTATTTGGTGTAACAGGCCATTCTTCGATAAGAAAGTTATCCGTTGGGCAATGTCAACTTGACATGCTAAAAGTTGACCATATATGCCTTAATCAAACACAAATCAAGCATGATTTAGTGGATTAAGGACCATCACATATACATACAACAAAATGATGATGGAAAAATGAGAGGAAAAAAAAAAAGGGGTGACAGTTTAGTCCTTCAAATATTTCCCAAAATGGTTCACTCGCTTCAATTCATCGAATCCAACGCATTTGATCCTCAAAACAGACCTAGATCCAGTTTAAAATTAATTTAAAAGCTTCCTTCATGGTTGAAATGAATAAATAAGTGGAAATGGTAGAAAAACTGAAAATAAAAATTTTCAAAATGGGACCGTGGGACCATCGGCCTATAATAGCCATATCGACCCTGTAACAGTGTGCCAATATGGGGCATATCAAGCCCATATCGATCGATACACCCTCATAACGGACTGATTTACCCCCTATAGTGTAATGGGGTGACCGTTTCCTTTACGAAACAGCCGATACAGCCGAAACAAAACGTTTTTTAATACCATGCCCATAAATCTATGTAGGGCCCGACGGACTATCCAAAAGGGTTCCTAGGACAAGATGACCCGCTGAAAATAGGAGCATCATAACTTACAGTGCTCCGAGAGCACCAGACCTTCCTCATATTTGCTCAAAGCTACTACTCCCCAACCTCATGACAGAATTTTTTGCACTTGATCCTAACCTGAGATGGCAGATAGGAAGTGAGGTGTTTAATGAAGAGAAGGTATACCATAAATGTTATACAGCAAAAGGAAATAAACAATACCATTTATTAGTAGCCTGTGACGAAACAATGACACTCCACTTTTTTTTTTTTGCTTTTTTTTTTCTTTTTTGAAACTTTTAATCAAAACACGTCCGAACTCCAGGACATGACTCATGTATTTCAGGAGACTTTCTGCTACTTGGGTTGAGTTTCTCCTGGAAACACCGTTCCCCACGTGAGAAATTTCCTGAAAAAACTGCCGACTTTATTTTTTCACCCTCACCCCTAAGAAAGGCAGTCTTGCCATGATTCATAGGAAAAGGGATTTCTCAAAATCCAAAACCCTAGTTCATCCCTAACTCTCCCCCAAGCATTGAATGACCTCAAGTATATCGCCAAAGTCGGTGAAATCAAATCCTTTGATGGTTTGTTAAAGGTTGATGAGGCCATATCTGTACAACAGATATTATCCAATGCTTAATGTAGAGGTTGGATGTTATCATTCAGGTTTTCAAACTGCACTAGTGGGGCACATGATATAATGATCCCAATCATTGATATGATGGGTCTCACCATGGATGACCCATCAGCCAAACACGAGTGGGAGATCTTGGATACAAAAATTTGGCCTAGTTCTTGGTTGCATATGAACCTGTACTGCAATATCTTTCCTAAACATCCATTTCAGGCCCACCTATTTCATAAGGGCAGTCTTGGCTGGTAGACTGCTTGGACCTACTAGCTTGGCCCGTGGGCCGGACTTGGGCCTTGCATGCATGATCAATTGTTCGGTCAGGCTTGGGGTCATGTCATTTTAGCCCAACCTAACCTGACTTTATACGCTGAATTATATCCCACAAATATGCCATTTTAATCCTCAGTTAGGTGATCCATCCATCTTGAATTTAGACCTTTGGTTTCATTCCTCTAAAATGTTTATTTCCGTGAATGTGTGGCCCACTTGCTAGACAGAAAAATTAGGAACATTCAAGTTTTAAATAGGAATTTAATCAAATTTCAGGCTCAGGCGTGGACCGTTATGCTAGGCCCATGCCACACTCAGGCCAGGCTCGGGCCTCATGTCTTAAGTTACAGGTTGGCCCATTGCCACCCCTACCTATTCAAGCCTTCATATTTTTCCGCCCAAGAGACTTACTCCTTGGTATGGGCCATCCAAAGTGGGACCCATTCATCAATGGTTTAAATCAGTGCACCATGGGCCCCACTTTCTCAGGTCAAAAGTTTCAATGGTGATGTGCAATTTTTCAGCCCTCCAAATGTCTAGTGAAAAAAAAAAACACGCAGAAAGAGAAAATAACCATCCACAACAACCATACTACAGTGAAACAAAAAAGGTTCATTTTTGAGAAAGGAGATTTATGATTAGGCCCACTGTTTGCAGATTTCATGCAAATTACACATATGACATGCAAGGTATTCCGTAACGGTAACAGTGGCCATAACGGCCACCACCGTTACCTTTACGATACGGGGCATAACAGCTGTTACATCTCCATAATGGCCGTTACGGTCTCTCTTTTTTTTAATTTATTTATTGAAAAAACCTCCGAAAAACATGTATCTGCCCCGTAATGTTGATTAAAAAGTATTGAAAACCTATGTCTCATAACAGACTATTACGGGGCTATTATGGCCTTTATAGGAGATGTAATGTGTTGTTAACGGCAATTATGGGTCATTTTTTTTTCCATAATAGCTGTTACGACCGTTACAACCCCATAACGTGTAATGGTTGCCACCGTTACCTTTACGTAACGGCCTTTACGGCCCCGTAACGGCCTTTACGGCACACCATGATGACATGCTGGTGGGAAATGCATGGTTGCATGATAGTTGTATGTAGGCCATCAGTTCTAAAAGTAGTTTAAGTCGGATTTAGCTATTTTCAACATTGATCTTTAAAATCAATCCACACAATTTGTTCCCAAACATTCCTAAAACGCCCCCAACCACTAGAATTCACAATAGCAGCCCATCTTTTCATATAACTCTTCATTGTGGGTTTTGAGTTTGTATAAGCAGACCTGACAAGAAAAGGGCAGGCTTGGGATGTAGTCGATAAGAGCAGTAATATTACCTCTTTTATACAAAAAGTCGTGGAGGATATGGTACCCAAAGATGGTTTACGTAACAGTGACAATGGGTACCATTACGCGTTACGAGGCCTAATGGCCACTACAGAAAATTGGCCCGTAAAAAGCCATTACACTTGGGGAAAAAAAAAAGGAATAAAAAAGGCCATGATGGCCCATATCTTAATGGTAACAACAGTAGTTGTTATGGCCACCGTTACCGTTATTGAATATCTTAAAGGATTGCGGGTGTCGAGAAGCACAGGGGGTGAGGAGATGACTAGTTGTTAGGTATGGGATGGTCAGAAATGGTTGGGACATTAATGTAGCAACTCGTAACTAGAGTTGCACACAAACTGACTCAGCTCGAGTAACTTGCTCAACTAAAGGCAACTTGACTCAGATCGAAATTGGGTTCAGGCCGAGTCAAGCTCATTTTTTGGTGCTAAAAATAAAAAAATAAAAAAATAAGTCGAGTCTAAGCTGGACTTGGTCTTGGGCTCGAACCCGACTCGGCTGATTTGACCGGGTATATAAATACTCGGCCATCCAAAAAGCCTACTATGGATCCCACTCGGCCACCCCCCTTTTTCCTCTCCTCTCTCTCCAGCGTCTTCCTAGCCGTTCTCTGATCCGTCGAGCACCGAGAAGCACCCCGCTCAGCCACCACCCTTTCTCCTCTCCTCTCTCTAGTGTCCGACCGGCCACTCCGATCCAACGAGCACCAAGTAGCACCCCACCATTTCCGATCGGCTTTTCTCCGTCTCCGATCTAGCGAGCACCGAGCAGGTACTCTCTCTCTCTCTCTCTCTCTCTCTCTCTCTCTCTTTCTATTTGCCCCCTCTTGCTCGGCCAGGCAGCCGGCCACTGTCAATAGCTGACAATGGCAACCCGATCGACCACTGGCCATGTGTACAGTATATATTATATTAATAATATATATAATATATATTATAGATTTACATATAATATATATAATGTATATATAATTATATATTCATATATATTATATATAATGTATTTATATATTTGTAATACATTATATATTATATTATAATATAATATTATATAGTACATTATAATATAATATATAATATTATAAACACCTAAATCCCTAAATCATTTTAAAGTATAGTATATATATTATATATTAATATTATTGTATAATATATTATATAATACACACACACACACACACACACACACACACATATAACTATAAATTATACAATCTAAGTTAAATGGATGGATGGTTGGGAGGCAGGGATGGTTGGATGGATGGATGTATTGGGTGGTTAGATGCATGGATGGAAGGTTGGATGGATGTATTTGTTAGTTTGTTAAACTGCTTTTAATTTGTTAGATTGTTAATTTGTCAATTTGTTAGATTGTTAAATTATTATATATTTTTTTAATTTGTTAATTTGTTAGATTATTAAGTTGTTTTTTATCTATTATTGTTGGATTGTGAGATTGTTTTTAATTTGTTAGATTTTTAAAAAGAAAATAGACTGTAAGAATAGATAATTAGCTACCCGTTTGAGGATTTTTATGTTGTCAAACATAGATACAGCATGTTCTTGGATGCATAGAAATCCTCAAATTGTCTCATTTTTTAACAGTTCAGGGTTAAATAGATTGTAATATCTTCATTTATTCCAATTTAATAGTCTTTTCTTTTTCTCTCTGGATATATTTCCTACATTTATTTCAATCATCAAATATTCACACTTGGTGTGAATGGTTGACATGGGAATTAAATACAAGATGAATATATCTAGAGAGATAAGGGAAGATGCTGCCGGAATTTTGACGTGGCATTTAAATTGAAAATTAAAGTCATTACAATTTATCCAACATTGAATGGGTGACTGATTAAGACGTTTAGGCAAGTATAGTCGTCTAGGTAAGCATTACATATTGTAATTCTATAGAGTGATGTAGTGAAGATGGATAGATAATCAATTACCCGTTTGAGGATTTCTATGTTACCAGACAAAAACAGTATGTTCTTGGAGGTATATAAATTCTCAAATTATCCTATTTTTGGACAGTTCAGGATTAAATAGATTGTAACTCAAATACATAAGCATGTTTCGATTCGTCTCTCCTTTCTCTCTGGATATATTTTCTGCATTTATTTCCGTCATCAAATGTCCACACTTTGTGTGGATGCTTGACATGCGAATCAAATACAGGATGAATATATCTGGAGAGATAAGGAGAGATGTTGCAAGAATTTTGGCGTGGCATTGAATTTGGAAAATGAAGGCATTATAATATATTCAACCTTGAATGAGTGGTTGATTTAGACAGTTAGGCAAGTATAGTCATCTAGGAAAGCATTACAATTTTCAATCTATAAAATGGTGTGGTGGTGAATATTATAACATTTCAAAACCGTCCTATATATGACTAGTGAGGAAGCCACAAATACCCTGGTATGGGTGTATAGCCACATCTCCTCTTATTGTAGAGGGAGACGTCTTCAACTGCAGCTAGATGAAAGAAAAGATCAGTAGTATGGGATGATTTTAAAGAAGTCATGGTTAATGATGTGTTGAAGATCAAATGAATTTACTGCAAGTCATTGTACGATAAGAATCATGGGGGGTCAATAACACATTTAAACATACACAAGCAAATTTTTTTAAGAAGACCAAAGATCACACGACCAAGCGGTTGTTGTCATTTAATAAGTCTGAAGCGGACGACTCCCAAGGAATAATTTTCACTCATAAATTTGAGAAAGAGAAGCTGAAAGAGTGGTATGTTAAATTAGTGATCGTTGAAGAAAAACATTTCAGAATGATAGAAAACAAAATGTTCATATCTTTCTATCAATTCTTTAACCTTCGAACTAAGGTCTCCCACGTCACTGTGCAGAGAGAGCATGAAGATGTACACAAATGAGAAGATTAAACTAAAAAAAGTTTTGGCATCAGTCTCTAGAATAAGTTTGACATATAATTTGTGGACGGTGTCCAATGAAAGAAAGGTATACATTTCATTAACCATGCACTACATAGATAAATATTAGAAACTCCGTAAGATAATTTTAAACTTCCGCCACCATCTTCCTCATACTAGTTTGTTTATTTCATATTGCATCTACAGTTATCTACAAGAGTGGGGCATTGAGAATAAAATTTCTACAATAACTTTAAATAAAGTTTCAGCAAACAACAATGTAATTTCATATCTACGTGACCAATTCAAGGCAATCGAAAATTTATTTTTTGATGGAAAAATACTACAAGTCAGGTGTTGAGTCCACATTCTAAGCTTGGTTATGCAAGAAGGGCTGAAAACAATTGACCACACTACAGAAAACATAGGAGAAAGTGTAAAATATACAAGGGGTCGCCTTCGAGATTGAGTATATGGAATGACATGATCCAACGTTTGAATGTGTCATCTCAAAAAATGTTTTAGTTAGATGTATGTATACGTTCAAACTCGATTTATGAAATGTTAGATACAGCAATGGAATTAGAGCTTGCATTTTCTGAATACGCACCACGTGACAAAACGTATTCTTGGTTGCCAAGTGCAAATGATTGGCGTAAAGCAAAAAAAGCTCACAACTTTTTTAAAGTTTTTTATGACTGCACGAAGATTTTTTCTGAAAATAAATATGCAACTGCGAATCTATTTCTTCCATCTCTTTCGAAGACTAAGGATGCCCTACAGAAAAAATTGTCAGCATGGGTCCAAATTTTATACGACAGAAGACAATTGGTATGCAATTGAAGTTTGAAAAGTACTGGGACGAATGCCATTTGTTAATGGCCCTAGCAGTTGTTCTTGATCCTCGTTGCAATATGGGCTTGGTCAAGTTTATTTTTATGAAGATTTATTCTGTTGAAATGGCGGTAACGGAGAACTCCAAGGTTCATCACGCACTGGAAGAATTGTACAATTTGTATGCTACTAGTTTACCCAGAGTAGGTGTTAAAGAAGTTAAGAGCTACAGATGTTTCTATAAGTGATGATAATGTACTCAATGAATACATATCTTACTTAGCACAAGAAGAAACAGAAGTCGAACAAAAGAATCAGAGCTAGAATTGTATTTGGAATAGTCAATCATAAAGCGCTCGAACTTTGATGTTTTAGAATGGTGGAAGACGAGTCAGTGAATCAAAATACCCTACATTATCTATGATGGCACGGGACATATTATCAATAATAATTTCAACAGTGGCATCAGAATCCGCTTTTAGCACAGGGAGTAGGGTTGTGAGCAAACATCGAAGCTCACTTTTACCAAAAAAGTCGAAGCATTAATTTATACACAAGATTGGTTGTGTCCGATATGGGGAGGTAATATTCATGATGAGGAAGAGGAGATCGAGAGTCAAGACGAGACTACACCTATAACAACAACTACATGAAGGCGGTTATAAATTATTTTCATTCTGTTGAAACTTGAATGTAATGTAATGTAACTTGAGTTGAAAGTGGTTCAATGTGATTTTTCTTCATTATTGCTTATTTGCTTTTGTTTATCATATTGCTTCTATTTAGCTCTTATACCAAGTTATTCGTTTCTAATTTCTATTTATTTTTATAAATCCTCAACATACTACCTTTTTTATTTTATTTTTAAAGGTATGTCATCAAATTAAGAGCTTTAGAAGAATAGCAACTCCAACTCACCTTAAAATGTAGTATGGAAGATGATTCTAGATAAAGAAGTCCAAATTCGTTTTTAGACCCTTCTAGATTCAAATAAGAAACCTTCCACTCCATCGAAACCTTCTAGTATACGGAGAACTACTACGGAAGAGGTAGAGGAAACCAGATTAAGAGCTTTAAAAGAAAAGCAATTCCAACTCGCCTTAAAACATAGTTTGGAAGAGGCTTCTAGACATCAGCGATATCCTCCAAGACAACATGATGCCGAAACAGGATCGAACATGAGCAACAAAAAGAAGAAGAGTAACAAATTCAAGTTTCTCACCCATCTCGGTGAATTTTATAAGGCGTTAGGTACTATATACAAATCTTCACACAAAGAAAGTTTGACAAATCCAGTTCAAACTATAAAGGAGCACGAAGGAAACCTCTCTTCACCTTCTAATTCAGGAGAGTTGAACCACTATGTATATGAAATATTAGAGAGCAACTCAGATAGACCGAACGACGATGCAGGAGTGTATAATTATATATGCCAGGAAGGCACTCAATTAATGTTGTGAACAATGTAATTATGATGGATGTAATCATAATGGATTATAATTGTATTTTATGCATTTTAGTTTTATGTTTAACTTTGAACTCAAATTTGAAATCGAATTCAAAATCGGCTCGTTCTCAATAGATCGAAATCGAACTCAGCTCAAAAGCACGAACTTGAAGCAAAATGATAAGCTCGAACTCGACTCGGAAGCTCGAGCTCAAACTCAGCTCAAAAGCTTGAGCTCGAAAGCTCGAGTTGGCCCAATTTGCTGACCAAACCAGGCCGAGCTAGAAAGCCAAGCTCGATGAACGAGCCGAGCCGAGCCGGAGCTTGGGTTGGCTATTAATCGAGCCGAGCCGAGTCTGAGCTTGGGTTGGCTGTTGATCGAACCAAGCCATGCCGAGCTTGGCCCAACTCGACTCATGTACAGCTCTACTCGTAACAACAAGTCATGCATCTAGAGGGCCATTTCTAGGTGCAAAGATTCACGTATAGGTGTATAGATATACTAGATTCAAGGATGGCAATGGTAACAAAATCAGATTCTGGAAGGATCCTTAGTGATTGGATCCTTGTTTGCGATTGCGCTAAACAGAAATAGCTTGGTGGTGGGTGAAAGAGTGGTGTGGTTTCCACAAATTAGGCACCACATTAAAGATGAGGAGATTAACAGCCTTATTGGGCTTATGGGAATGCTAGAAATGGTATTCATACCCTGCAATGGGAGGGATAGAAGGATATGTATTCTCGACGGGAACGGGACCTTTTTGGTGAGGCCTTTAGCGAATCATTTCAACAGTGTTGTTATGTGTATGCGCACACGTGCACAGATCGCATATGCGAAGGTGGCATATGCGATCACTGCACATGATATCCCATATGCCACGTGCGATAATATGCGATGTATGTGATCGCATACAGCATATGTGCCAACGGTCAGAAATCAGATCGTTTTCTGACCTTGGAAATTTTTTTTTTTAATCTTGATTTTTGTTCTCTATAAAAATGGATTCTAAGCACTCCTACATGCACTCAAAGCTCAAACTCTCTCTATCTCTATTTTGCTCTCTCTTACACTCTTTCTAATATAATTCCAAGCCCCAAGCTCTACTCCATCTATATTTCTTTCAAGATTGACGTTTCAATCAAGGGAAGGGATAAGTACATCTACAAGGATTCAAGAATCAAGAGACAAGACAACCAAGCTCCATCCATTGAACTCTCTTTCTAGTTTCTGATTTTTCCAAGTTATAAAGATCATAAATTCATAATCATATTCACACAACTCTCTTTCTATCTCTCTTTCTAATTTCTATCTCTCTTTCTTATCTCATTATCTCTTAAAGTTTCATAATCGTATCCAAGTTCTAACTTCTAACATTTTTTTTAGTTTGTTACTTTGTCTTACAAGTTACAACTTACAAGTTTACAAGTACAACAACACAACTTACAAGTTTACAAGTACAACAACACAACTTACAAGTCTACAATATTCTAGAATCAAGACTCAAGGGTCAAGGCAAAAGTGAAGACAAGATCAAGAAGTGAAGAATTTGTTTTTTTGTAAATTTGTAATTGTAATTGTTGTGTTTGTGTGTAAATCTCTCTCTCCCCTCTCTTTTACTACAAGTGTAACTCTCTCTCTCTCTGTTTCTTCTTTTCTTTTCCCTCCGCCCTTTCTACTACTAGTGTAAGTGTGTAACTCTCTCTCTCTCTCTCTCTCTCTCTCTCTCTCTCTCTCTCTCTCTCTCTCTCTTTGCCCTCTCCCTTTCTAGTTTCTACTACTACTAGTGTGTGTATAACTCTCTCTCTCTCTCTCTCTCTCCCCAAAGTCCCATCTCTTTAGTCTCACTCTTTACTCTTTAGTCGCTTACTTTAGTTTTTAGTTTACTTCTTAGTTACTTTTTATATTAGCAATCAATACACACACACACCACCAAGGCACCAACATAATGTCTTCCTCTCAATCTTCCTCTTTGAAACCCAAGTCGAATGACTCGAGTTGAAAGTATGGGTACTATCGTAGTGTTTCGGATATGACTCACAGTGTGTGAGTTATGTGGGTACGTGGGTTCCGGTAGCATTGCAAGGCACAAGCAACACCTTGCACATTTACCGGGGTCAAATGCAAAGGCATGCTACAAAATTACTCCAGAAATCCAAAGGGAGATCATGGAGTATATGGAAAACAGTCAAGAAAGAGATGCGATAGTGCCTTACGTCAGGAGGAATATTTGGAACAAGGCGCATATGAAGATATAAATGTAGTTAATGTAGATGAAGCTAATCCCACTCCCCCTACTTCGACAAGCCAGTCTAGACGAAAAGTACAACCAACGGTCTCAAAAAGACCTTGAGGGCATAAGCCCATGATAGATGGGGTAGACCACACCCCGAGGATGTGATCAACCAAAGGGGTCGAGGCAAAGCGATGGCTCAAACAACTTTAGAGAACCAGTATAAATAAAAAGATAGGAAAACCACTATTCAATATATTGCTAAGTGGTTTTACCAAACTGGCATTACTTTCAATGTCATTAAATCGAAAAGCTTCAAAGGAATGGTTGAGGCTATAGATCAATTTGAACCTGGGCTTAAACCTCCTTCATATCATGAAATGAGGGATGCATGCCTAAAAACCAAAGTTGAATATACACGATCCTTTATAAATGAATATAAAGAATCGTGGAAAACATATAAGTATTCACTAATGGCCGATAGACGGACTGATAGATCCGGTCGATCTTTGTTGAGTGTGAAATATTGCATATTTTCCCCTATTTATAACTTAGTTTTATAAACATGATAGTGCTTAATCAATTTAATTATGCATGTTTCCATGTGCGAGGTGATTTGGAGAGCTGAAGGTGAAATTGATGCCAAAAGGAAGATTTATGCTCAAACGATTACTAAATGAAGATTTGGAGATTTGGATGTCATTAATGAAGAATTCACATACCAAAGATCCAAGAAAACCAAGTGAGGAATGAAGAAAATCAAAGATTTGAAGTGAAGAAAAGGAATCCTGAAATTGTCCTACAAAAAAACATATTCCTGAAATTGTCCTGAAAAAGCAGATTCTGAAACTCCGAATCTATTTTGGGAAACTGTGCAGAGTGCATAAATTTGAGGCGATTTAAACTCCGAGCGTATTTTGGAAAATTGCGCAGAGTGCGTAAATTTGAGGCGGTTTCTAGATTTTTCCAACTCAGTGCGAAAGTTGGAGTTCCACAACTATAAATAGGACTCCCTAGGATGCTCCAAAGCATCTTCTAGGGTTTAGATTTGTCTCAAGAAGCATACACAAGGGTGGAACAGCTGCCAAAGAGTTTTTCTTCTTCCCTAGTTTATTTTCATGCTTAGTTTAAGAGATTTGGTTTCAATCAAGTCTATAGTTGGTAAAACCTCTTAGCTAGGTGAAGCTTATAGCGTGTTTGGATGTTTATTTTGCTTTGATTCTTGTCCTTATTGAACTTCATTGATTTCTAGTTTGATATTAAGGGAATATTTTCAGTTTTCTATGATTTATTATGACTCAAATTACAATACATGTTGTGATAGCTTTGGATATCTTATTTTCCTGTTTTGAGATAATGAGATTGGTAAATCCCGTTGTTCACCATCGTCTCTTGGGCATGGAAGGGTGATGGAATCCCTTCCGATCATCACAATTCTCCTCTATTAAGAACTAGGTCAATGAAAAGTTCGGATTTGATTTAAATTACTTTTATCTTCCAATTGGATAGGATCAATTGGATAGGATAGGACACCAATTCCAATTGTGTTCCTTAAATCAAGTAAGATAGCATCTTGATAGCTACAAGTGAATCCTTGGCACCCTAGTTTCCACCTTTAAATTCATAAGTTTTAATCAACATTATTCACCATTACTCTCAATTATTTAGATTTCAATTTGGATCTTTTTCTAGTTCTAGTTTTAGTTATTTTCAGAATACGTACAAGTTTAGTCCCTGTAGATTCAACCACGGTCTTACCAAGTTATTACTACATCGCGACGCTACACTTGGAGTTGTGAACAAGTTTTTGACACCGTTGCCGGGACTACTGCTGCATTTTTTTTCTGAGATTAATTAGTTTTGGAATTAGTTTAAGATAAGGATTAGTTCTTCTTTTGTGCTTCTAGGTTAGAATTTTTTGAATTTATTTCTAGAACTAACTTTCTTTTCTGTTTTGTAGAACCCTAGCATAACAATCTTAATCAGGTAACTTCTCTCCAACTCTCTATTATCTTTTCTAGATTTCTTATTTGCTTTATTTAGTATTTTTTTTGTTAAGTTTAGTTTTGTTTAGTTGTTTAAGGGTTGTGTGAGTATTTCATGCCCAAGTGAGTTCGTGACAACACTCAACATCTCTTAAGTGAAGAAGGATTAGTCGAAGGGTTGTATATCCATCACCGGATTAGACACCACTTGAGATCCTTTGAGTCAATTGAAGTGAAGGCTACAAATCAACCTGCAAATCAGCCTCAACCTCCAGTTGAGGAAATCCAAGATGAAAACGAGGTGCACAATACATCCCTGCCTCGTACTCTACGAGATTATTTACAACCGGCAGGGGTGAGTACGCCTTCCTGCATGGTCTTTCCACTTAATGCAGGAAACGTGGACATCAAACCTAGAGTGATACAACTCCTTCCTAAGTTTCATGGACTAGATTCTGAAAATCCATACCTGCGCATCAAAGACTTTGATGAAATAGTCGCTACATTACACTTCCCAAACGTGTCTGAGGACACAGTGCGACTTAAATTATTTCCTTTTTCATTGAAAGAGAAGGCTAAGACATGGATGCACTCCTTAAAGCCAAGATCCATCGGTACATGGACCGAGATGACCCGAGAATTTCTCAAAAAGTTTTTCCCGTTTCGTAAAACTAACACTAAGGAAGGCAATTATGAACTTTGCCTAGAAAGAGGAAGAGACATTCTTCCAATGCTGAGAAATGTTCAAAGATCTCACGAATTCTTGTCCACATCATGGCTATGAAATATGGCGACCAATTAGTTTTTTCTATAACAGATTAACTTCACCAATGCGTCAGTTCGTAGAGATGATGTGTACTGGTGAATTCATGAATAAAGAGGTCGATGATGCATGGGATTACCTTGATCAATTGGCAGAAAATGCACAATTATGGGTCAGCTCTCCAAGACTCACCACTTCTAAACCTATTCAAAGGAAAGGGGAGGAATTTGTCTTGAAAGAGGAAGACGATATGAGTGCAAGAGTGGCGAATCTCACAAGAAAAGTCGAGGCCATGGAACTTAAGAAGGCAGAACCCAAAAAGGCTACGGAAGTTGTTTGTGGTATTTGTGCTTGTAACATACATACAACTGAGAATTGTCCAACAATTCCTACTTTTCAAGAGATATTGAACGAGCAATTAAATGCCGTAAGCAACTACTAAAGATCTTTCGGAGGTCCCACCTCAAATACATACAATTCCAGCTGGAGAAGCCATCCAAATTTCAGTTGGAGGAATGGACAAACGGCTAACCCACAAGAGGCCCTTACTCAATTTTTAAATCAAAAGAAACCTCAAGAGGATACGATTCAAAAATTCATGCAAAACCAAGAGCTATTCAACCAGAATACGGTACAAGCATTCCAGGATATCAAAACAACAATGGGAATGTTTGCATCGTCCATTCAAAGGATTGAGACACACTTAGCGAGCGGGGAGAAAGGGATGCTTCCAACCCAACCTCTCCCCAATCCAAAAGCACAACGTAAAATAAGTGACCCGAGTTCTTCAAATCAGATGGAACAGGCTAAGTCTATCACCACTCTTAGGTGTGGGAAGACAATTGACAAAGCTATTCCGGCAAGGGCTAAAAAGCCTAAAGACCCAGAAATAGATGAGAATGATAGACCTAGCAATGCTCCACATGGGTTAGAACCGGAACCTCAACGTAAGCCGATTGCGTCATTCCCTCAATGGTTGATTACACCAAAACCACTCTCTAACTCTCAGGATATTCTAGAGGTGCTTAAACAAGTGAAGGTCAATATTCCTATAATGGATGTCGTGAAACGAATACCTTCATATGCTAAATTTCTGAAAGATCTATGCACTACCAAAAGACGGCAAAACATTCAAAAGAAATTTTTCTAACAGAAAAAAGTGAGTGCCATCCTCAAGCAAGATGTGCCACAAAAATATAAAGATCCTGGTAGCCTAACTATCACTTGTATAATAGGGAATCGCCATATTGAGCACGCATTTCTTGACTTAGGATCGAGCGTTAATTTAATTCCTTTCTCGGTATACGAACAATTGGGTCTAGGTGAATTAAAACCCACCAGGACTACATTACAACTTGCAGATCTCTCAGTCCGTGTACCGAGAGGGATAATTGAGGAAGTGTTGGTCCAGGTTGATAAATTATACTATCCAGTAGACTTTATTATCTTGGATACTCAACTCATCGTAGATCTGAGCACCCAAATTCCCGTTATTCTTGGTCGCTCATTCATTGCTACATCAAATGCTATCATTAATTGTAGGAATGAAATTATGAATTTATCTTTCGGAAATACGACATTGGAACTCAATATTTTTTTCAACATGAGCAAACAGTCAGAAGATGTTGATGATATCCACGATATTAATTTGATTGATTCTTTTGTGGAAGATAGAGACTCTATACTCTGACCCTCTAGAGACATGCTTGGCCAACTCCCTTGATTTAGATGATGACATGATTAAGGAGATGAATGTCGTGCTTGATGTTACGCCAGTACTTGAAGTTAACCGGTGGAAGCCACAATTTGAAGAATTACCTCAAACCGATGTAGTGTCTCTACCGTCTAGCCTCAAAGCACCAAAGCTTGACCTAAAACCTTTGCCCTCCGATCTTAAATATGTCTTTTTAGGTTAAGATGAGACATACCCGGTGGTGATTTCTTCCCACCTTGAGAAAGAACAAGAGAGTTTATCTTAACTCTCATTGAGCATAAAGGAGCCTTTAAATGGTCTATTACAGACCTTAAGGGAATTGACCCTTTGATTTGTACTCACCACATTCATCTTGATGATAATGTGAAAACCTCCCGACAACCACAACATCGACTCAATCCAAACATGAAAGAAGTGGTTAAGGCTGAGGTACTTAAGTTGTTGGATGTGGGTATCATATACCCTATATCCGACAGTCAATGGGTGAGTCCAACTCAGGTGGTTCCTAAGAAGTATGGAAGCACCATCGTAGCCAATGTCAATAATGAACTCGTGCCAACTAGAGTCACTACTGGTTGGAGAATGTGCATTGACTACAGAAAATTGAATACTGTCACAAGGAATGACCACTTTCCTTTGCCCTTCATTGATCAAATTTTGGAAAGGCTAGCCGGTCATTCTTACTACTGCTTCCTTGACAGATATTCGAGCTACAACCAGATAGAGATGGCCCTTGAAGATTAAGAAAAGACAACATTCACACGCCCCTTTGGCACCTTTGCTCACCAAAGGATGTCATTCGGTCTGTATAATGCCCCCGCCACTTTTCGGCGATGCATGTTAAGTATTTTTTCTGACATGATGAGGCAATATTTAGAGGTCTTAATGGACGACTTCTATATCTTTGGTCCATCCTCCAAGTGTCTGGAAAATCTGAAAAATGTACTGAAACGATGCGAGGAAAAGAATTTGATTCTGAATTAGGATAAGTGTCATTTCATGGTTCCTAAGGGAACTGTTCTTGGACACATAATTTCTTCCAAGGGAATTGAGGTAGACAAGGCTAAAATTGACCTTATCTCTAACCTGCCTCCAATTAAGAGCATACGTGACGTGCTATCCTTCTTAGGACACGCCGGATTTTATAGACGATTCATAAAGGACTTTAGTCATCTCTCTCGTCCTTTATGTAATCTTCTCCAAAAGGATACCCCATTCGAGTGGAGTGAAGAATGTCAGAGAGCTTTTTCTAAGTTCAAGGGCATGTTGACTACCGCTCCTATCATGCAGCCACCCGACTGGAGCATATCTTTTGAGATAATGTATGATGCGTCTGACTATGCTATTGGGGCAGTGTTAGGCTAGAGAAAAGAGAAGAAGCCCTACGTTATTCACTATGCGAGTAGAACTCTAAATTCTACCCAAGTAAACTACTCTACTACGGAGAAGGAACTCTTAGCCGTAATCTTCACTCTGGACAAATTTAGGTCTTATTTGATCAGATCCAAGATCATCATCTACACTAATCATGCGACGCTGAAGTTCCTTCTTTCCAAGAATTATGCTAAGCCCCGTTTGATAAGATGGATCCTCATAGTCCAGAAATTTGACTTAGAAATACGAGACAAAAAGAGAGTAGAGAACGTAGTGGTTGACCATCTCTCGAGACTTGATCTTCCCGATCCCCTTGAGACAACACCTATAAACGACATATTCGTTGACGAACAACTGTTTAAACTCTCCCAACTACCTTGGTTTGCTGACATTGCAAATTATCTTGCCACGGGTTTCACGTCGACACATTGGACTGCGCAAGAAAAGAAAAAAAAAATTTCACCGAGGTATGCAAGTTCTTCTGGGACGATCCTTATTTGTTTAAATATTGCCCAGACCAAATTCTAAGAAGATTTGCGCCAGAAAATGAATATCAGAGTATCATCCCAAATTGAGAATTAGGTTAATGAAAAGTTTAGATTTGATTTAAATTGCTTTATCTTCCAATTGGATAGGGATAGGACTTCAATTCCAATTATGTTCCTTGAATCAAGTAACGTAGCATCTTGATAGCTACAAGTGGATCCTTGGCACCCTAGTTTCCACCGTTAAATGCATAAGTTTTAATCAACATTATTCACCATTACTCTCAATTATTTAGATTTCAATTTAGATCTTTTTCTAGTTCTAGTTCTATTTATTTTCAGAATACGTACAAGTTTAGTCCATGTGGTTTCGACCTCGGTCTTACCGAGTTATTACTACATCGCGACCCTAGATAATGTTGTTGAAGAAATAGGTGAGAAATATGTTATACAAGTAATTACAGACAACGCAGCCTCATATGTAATGGTTGGTCGTCTTCTTATGGAGAAGAGGCGGCGTTTATTTTGGACCCCCTATGTGGCCCATTGTATTGATCTTATGTTAGAAGATATAAATAGATTATTTATAAATGTGATTGCAGGGGTTAGAAGAATCACGGTCTTTATGTACAAACATGCTCTTCTTCTCAATCGAATAAGAAAACACATTGGGAGTAACTTGCTACGTCCAGCAATCACCTATTTCGCTACAACCTTTTTAACACTACAAAGATTACATGCAAAAAAATCAGAACTTGGAAGCTTCGTAGTGTCGGGCGATTTTCAAGTGGGCCTTGGTCAAAGAAGGCCGAAGGGAAACAGGTTCAACAAACAATCATTTCACAAAGTTTTTTGACACAGGTGGTAAAGGCGCTAAAAGCATCCGAGCCATTAGTCACTGTGTTGCGGTTGGTGGATGGGGATGAGAAGCCCGTAATGGGCTACATATATAATGCGATGGATAGGGTGAAAAATAAGATCATAGACCATTTTAGCTATAAAGACCGTGATTACAAGCCAATTATAGATATTATAGCTAGAAGATGGGACAGCCAAATGTCATCTCTATTGTATTCGGCAGCTTACATCCTTAACCCAGCCTGTTTATTCACTTCTGCTAGATCTTACTATGCATATGGTTGGATTTATTGATGTGTTGGAAAGAATGATTCCAGATAGAGAAGAACGGGACAAGATCTCAACTTTGTTGGACTTCTATACAAAGAGTGAGTGGATATTCTCAAGGGATATTGTCATCAGGCATCGGACAATGAAACTACCCTGGAAGTACTAATGTACCATGAATGTCAGACTGTCAGTCTTAGTGTCTTACAAATAGTTTTTCTACAATGTGTCTCTAACCTACTTAAATTGTTTTTCTCAGCTGACTGGTGGGCTGCCTATGGAGTGGACCCAAACAGGAAGGATCCAATTCTAAAGAAATTGGCTATGAGGATTCTTGGACTCACGTATTCTGCTAGTGGTCGCGAGTGCAATTGGAGCACGTTCGAGGCAGTAAGTTTGTTTAGTAATTGTAAACTTCAATTTTTTAGTGTAAGGCCTAAGCTAAATTAATTACCTAAATAGTTAAGCCAAATGCGCTTTCTTTCATGCAAATTCATACCAACAAAAGGAATCGCCTTGAGCAAAAAAGGCTCAACGACTTGGTTTTCGTTCAATACAGTCAAAATTGTGAGAACAATTCCAAACTAGGAAAGAAAAAGCCTGGTTTCTTTGACCCTATTTGCTTAGATGAGTTGGATGCAGATAACGAGTGGCTCGTAGAGACAGAGGACTCGTATTTGTTGGAGAGGACCTGACATGGGCGCAAGTTGAAGATGCCGCATACAGATCAACACTTGGAAAAGATACCACTCAAAGGCGAAGGATGGGGGCGAGTAGTAGCCGTCAACCCATTGAAGAGATTGAGGAGATGAAAGAAGGAAATGGTGATAATGATCAAGCTGAAGATCCACCATAGGATGTTGATGAAGTATTAGTACATACAGATGATGAAGAAACGAAAGAAAAAGTGTATGTGGAAGAAGGAGATGACTCAGATGATGATGGTGGTGGTGATCAAATGCCACAATGGCAAATAGATCAATGTATATAGTATATGATTAGATGAATAATAAATAAATAACTTCATTTTGTTTACTAAGTGTGTTGATGTTGATTGTTGACTGTAGTGTTGAATGTTGAATGTTGATATTTGTTAAGTTAACTATATTGTAGAATGTAGAATTGTTGATGAATGATGACTTAATATTTAATTCATTATGTAATTGGTTTTATTTTACTTAAATTAAATGTATTGCAAGGGCCAAGGGCATATAATAATTTATTCATTTTTTTCTTAATTTCTCCCTATTTTTCTGATTTTTTTAATTTTTTGAAAAATTTTATATATAAAAAAAAAAATGTGCAACCGCATATGCAATTGTGCGATCGCATATGCGATTTGACAACATTGCATTTCAATGATTCCCCACCCATCATACAATTTCCAGGTTGACGATTTATGGAGTTAAAGTCCCTCTCCAGATAAGAGCTCTTGCACGGCCGGCATGTTTGGACAAAATCCTGACAATAGATCAGCTTCAGTGCAAAGGGATGGATCATTCCTAACACGTGTATCATGTGTCGTGTTGTGGCAAAAGAGATGATGCATCGCCTTCCCATTCATTTCAGGTTAGAGAAGGAAATTTAGGCAGCAGTTCTAAACAAGGATGAACCAGGTGTTCCCACAGTCTGTCCCAGAAGTTTTCTAAATTTGGTTAGCTTGTGCTTGGGGAAGCTGCGGAAAGTGGCTGCTGAAGGGTGCCTTGTTTGCTGGTATAAGGGGGTTATGGATTAAAAGGAATAAGATAACACTTTCAGGGAGAAGCAGGAATAGCAGCTACATTGAGTGGGCAAGAGCAATTCGCAAATTCTACTATTGCAAATTTGGGAATAATTGTTGCCATATAAATGAAAAAAGGTTCCATTCCTTGGTGGGGGAGAATAAGCGAAAGTATATATATATATATACATATATATAGACACACACACACAAAAACGATAACGTAAAGGCCATTACATAACGAGAACAGCACTGGCCATTACGCAATACGAGATCAGAAAGGCCTGTAACGGTCTGTTATGACAGACATGTAACAGCCCAAGGACATTACACGTATATAGGCCCCCAAATGAGGGGATATTTTTCATTTATTTCCCACTTTAAAAAATAAATAAATTGCTTCTTAAGATTGTTTCTAAGCCATTTTCAACTAGATTTATGCAATTTTTTAAGATTAAAACACAAGTTTTACACCATTTTCAAAGGATCAAAGATCCAAGGGTGAATTTGGGGAAAAAAAAAAAAAAAAAAAATTTAAGGTAAAAATTCATATTTTTTTTTAGTTTTCTTCTCTCTACAAATGTATTGATTCAAATTATATTAACAAATCTACCAAGCTAGATTTATGTTTGATTTGGCCATGTTAGTATAATTTTACAATTTATTGTGTTTGTACTAGCTTTTATATAATTTCCGGCAATTTAAAAAATTAATAAATAATTTTAAAAAATAATAATAATAAAGATTCCCAGAGCATAGTTATGTGAGGTTTAGATCTACATACGCATGCACTAAGTTAGTGTTTTTCATCTCCTTGTTTTTTTTTGGTATTTTTGGTACTTTCTGTCAGTTTTTAATCAATATACTGTAGTTTTTTTTCCCTCAAAATTTTTGAGAAGAATGGTGTTAAATGCTTAGGAATATGCATTAGTGGGATGAATCCCACTGACTGCATGAATTTTAGGCTGTTTTTGGGCCATTCAGATGTACCCAAATAGGCTTGACACTATTCATCCGAATTTAATTTTAATTGTTTTCCTCAAATTTCTTGAAGGAAATTATGTCAAAAAGCTAGGGATATCCATTAGTGGGATGCATCCCATAGACTGGAAGAATTTTGAGCCATTTTGGGGATTTAAGTGTACCAAAATCGGCCCAACACTATTCATTTGAATTTATTTTTTATTTTTTTTCCTCAAATTACTGACGGGGGAATGATGTTAAATGGTTAGAGATATGCATCAGTGGGATGAATCCCACAAATTGCATGAATTTCAGGCTATTTTGGGTGCATTCAAGTGTTACCCAAATCAGCCCAACATTATTCATCCAAATTTCAATTTCAATTTTTTCCTCAAATTTATTGAGGGAAGCGGTATCATTTGACTAGGGATGTGCATTAGTGGGTGAATCCATAGATTGCATCCAAGTGGCCCCAAATCGGCCTGACAGTATTCATTCAAATTTCATTTTCATTTTATTTTTTGTATTTGTTTAATATAATGTTGTTTTAATAATTATATGTTTATATTTTGGCTAGAGCTTAGGGCCTAGGGACTAGTTTGGGGTTGACAACTTGAGTCACTTAACGGCCACGGCCCACGAATTGGTTTGATACATGGAGAGTTTTGAAATAATTGTTTGGTTGGAATTGTGAATTGTGAGTAGGAAAAAAAAAATGGCAAGGATTCCAAGGACCAAAGATATTGTATGGCAACATTAAGGAGGTGTTGAGTAAGATGCTTCATAAAGGAGGGGATGATGCAGACATCAGTCGTGCACCCTTTAGAGTGAACCAAAGGAGGAGGCGTCGCCAACAGAGTATTGGAGCGAAGGAGTTGACGTAGACCCTGCATCAGGGGAGGTTGGTTTAATTAGAAGTTATGAGGTAGCAACCGGGGGATTTTCATATTAGTCATCTGCAATATGCAGAAAACACCCTTTTCTGTGATACCAACGTCGGTTTAGTGGATAACCTTTGGAAAAATCATTGTGTTTTAAAGCAGTATATGGGCTTTTTAGGGTTTTAGGGTTTTAGGGTTTAAGGTTTGGGGTTTGGGGTTTTAGGGTTTTAGGGTTTTAGGGTTTAGGGTGGGGGCTGTTGGGTTTTAGGGTAGTGAGGGGCATTCCTGTTTGGCTGAGATTTTTTGATGCAAAAAAAAGGGGCATTTCCTTCAACTTGCTTGGGTTTGCCTCTTTGCATTGGGAAGCCAGCTCAACACCTTTGGGATACGATGATTGAGAGGATTGAAAGGAAGCTTTCAAGTTGGAAGCAAAGATATTTATCTTTGGGAGGCTGATTAACTCTTATTAAAGCAGCATTTTCGAACATGCTGGTTAACTTTATGTTCTTATTCAAATGCCCTAAGTCAGTTATGAATAGGTTGGGAAAGTTGAGCAGACTTTATGTGGCAAAGGTCAGAGAATAAAAAGAAGTTTCACTTCTTTAGGTGGGAAGATGTTTGCAAGCAGATTTCCTAAGGCGGAGCAAGTACAAAGGACTTGGAATCTATGAATATGGCAGTTCTCGAAAAATGGTTTTAGACATTCAAGTCCAAAGAGGGAAGCCTTTAGAGGGAGATTACTGTTAATAAATACGAGGTTCAAAAAGGTGGATGGGATGAAGTGTTCTTCTCTTTATTGTACATCTCATCTGTGAAAAGTAGTGACTTTGGTTGAGCATTAAGTTTAATAAAGGAATTCCTTTCTCCTTAGGGGCCAAGAATCAGGTCCGCTTCCAGGTAGACATTGAAAGTGCCCTGTCAATTAGCGCGAGGGTTGAGTCGGTAAGTCAAGTGAGCCCGGTATGAAGTCATACAAGATATTGCCTCAACCGGATGTGTGTTTCGAGATCATCAAAGGTACATTAAGCGTCACATCCCATGTCCCAAAACACCCAGATAAATAAATCCTTAAAAATCTTAGAACAACAGAGGTATTAAAAAGTCTGAAAACTTGTTTTTAAATGGAAAATTCTTCTAAGTTTTCCGCTTCAATCGATGACATCGAGCTTAGGTCGATGAAATCGAACACTCATTTTCGATGACATCGAACAGGCTTCGATGACATCGAAATGAGACCATTTATGTCCAGCAACCACATAAGTATTTGGACAGAATATTCAATGAATCAAACATACATTCGATGACATCAAATACCGTTGTCGATGACATCGAGGGTGATTCAATGAATTCGAAGAACTTAAGAGCTTTGTCCAGCAAAACTTCTTGGAAAATATTCTGACATTACTCGAGGAATCGAACGAGCTTTGACGTCATCAAGATTCAAACACCGATGACATCGATCAATGTTCGATGACATCGAATATGGACAAGTCTGTGTCCAACAAGCTTCAAAGGAAAATCAACTGAAATATTCAAGGAATCGAGATAGACTCGATATAATCAAAATTCAAACTTCGATGACATCGAGGAAGTCTCGATGAAATCGAAAATAGACAAGTCTGTGTCCAACAAGCTTGAAAGGAAAATCAAACTAAAATGTTCAAGGAATATAGCTAGCCTCGATGACATCGAAATTCAAACTTCGATGACATTGAAATTGGACAAAGAAGTGTCCAGCGAGCCTTCAAGGAATATCTTCTGAAAAGATCGATGAATCGAACTGGGATTCGATGACATCGAACTTTGAAATTCGATGACATCGAATCAAGCTCGATGACATCGAAGACAGCCTTAAACTTGGCCAGCAAGCTCTTGTATAATATCACATAGAATGTCGAGGAATCGAACTGTAATTCGATGACATCGGAGTTCAAATCTCGATGACATCGAAGAAGGTTCGATAACATCAATCTCCTGTCAAAAAGTTCCAGCAATGTTTTTTAGTTGAGTTCGTATCATTGAACTAATATTCGATATCATCGAAAGTATACGTTTGATGACATCGAATCAGGTTTAATGACATTAAACTCAGTCAGACACCGACTATTTTATTATCGTTGGAGCTTTTTGCCTTTATAAGGAGAGCTTGTTCTTGGTTGCTGCATTGAGAAAAAGAGAGAGAGCTTTGAGAGAGTAACTGCTTATTATCAACCCTAAGCCCTTTTTCTCATGGGAGTTCATCCTTCAATCCACCCTCATCATTGATATTCAATAGAGTGGATTGGTGAATGAACTTCCTCATTCAAGGATCATCCAGCTACCACCTTAATGGCAAATCATTGAACTAGGATCCCTTGAATGCTTAAGACCTTGGAATCACTCCGTCTCTTCAATGATTAACATTCATTAGAGTGGATTCCAACAAAACCTTGACCCAACCCCGAGCATCATCAGTGTTGCAGATCAAGGGAGCTGAAGAATCTTAATCAAGGGAGAACATCTTCATCAACGTGTTGAACGGGGCTCATCTACTTACCTGTAAATCATTAGATTCTAAAGACCCTGTTGATCATTCCTTGTGTAGGGTTGGGTCACAGGTGTATCTCAAACCTTTCAAGCCCTCGTTTAAGGATCAAGGGAGCTAAAGAATCTTCGTCATCAAGGGAGAACATCTTCATCAACGTGCTGAATGGGGCTCGTCTACTTACCTGTAAGTCATTAACATGCCTCCGACGAGAGAGTACATTTGGGTGCTTCGTGTAGGACCCTTGCTCTTGTGTAGGGCAGAAACTTCGGTGCTTAGTGTAGGACCTTTGCTCTTGTGTAGGGCATAAACTTAAGTCCTTGTGTAGGTCCTTGGCCTGTGTGGCCTAAACCAGGTTCTTTATGTGGATCCTTGGCCTGTGTGGCCTAAACTAGGTTCCTTGTGTGGATCCTTGGCCTGTGTGGCATAAACCAGGTTCCTTATGTGGATTATTGGCCTGTGTAGCCTAAACTAGGTTCCTTGTGTGGATCCTTAGCCTGTGTGGCCTAAAACCCAAGTTCCTTGTGTGGATCCTTGGCCTGTGTGGCCTAAAACCTAGGTGCTTTGTGTAGGACATTTGCTCGTGTAAGGCATAAACTATCGTGTCCTTGTGTAGGACCGTTTGCCTTGTGTAGGCATGTTTAGGTACCTTGTGTAGGTCCTAGAGTCAACCTTGTGTAGGTTGTAAAGGTTTGAGGTGAACCTGATTTGAAACCTCCGTTAGTGAAATCTGGTATGCTCAAGGGTTGCATGCGTCCGCCGGGAGTGGAGTAGGCATATAACCGAACCACTATACATGAATGTGTTTGGGATTGCTATTTGCATAAACTTTTGATTATGATTACTTTGAATGTTCACATGAAGCATGATAACATGAATATCTAGAACTGATAAGAATCACATCTCACACATTTTCACATACTTCATCCATCATAGACTAATTGCTAATCTTGCTTAATATTGAGTAGTCTTGTGCTTGGATCCTCTACTTGGCTTTAGGATTTTAAACTGACATAAAATTTTATAAAGTCTTATTCACCCCCCTCTAAGACACATTGACCTATTCCGACTTCTACTATAGCAGTCTACACTACAATTTCAGACATGTGGTGTGGTGATCAGGCACTTCAAGAAATTTTTTCCCGTGTTGCTCGCATTACTTCAAATAGATCTATTGCTATGGAGGAATGTTATTCGATATGCGGCAAATCTATGGTGTGGTCTCCTCTTGTCATAAGGATATGATAGATGTGGAGACCGTGGAGCTTCTTGGTCTTTTAAGGAATGTGGTTCCCACGGCCAAAGAAGATGACTCAATGATTTGGCATGGTCATAGTTCAGGTCATTTTTCATTCCGATCATTCTATGGTCTAATTCGCGAAGCACCTCACAACCATTTACATCCGTATCATTTGTGGTTTTTTGGAGCTCCCCCTCAAGTGGCGGCATTCATTTGCTAGTGGGAAGAAAGAGAATGCTAACCATTGATCATTTACAAAGATCTCTTGTTTTCCTCAATATTTGTTTGATGTGTATGGGACATGCGGAGTCGATTGATCACCTCTTCATTCATTGCTCGTTTGCTCAAAAGGTGTTGGACCATTTTCTAGATGTGTTCCATATTGCCTAGGTGATGCCAAATTTGGTTGTGGATCTATTGTAGGCTTGGTGTGGAGGTGGGTTAGGGAAAGTTGTTAAGCTTATGTAGAGATTGCTCATTTTGGCGGTACTTTGGGCCACATAGGGGGAACGTGATAGAAGGTGCTTCCAAAATAGAAGATCATCATTTTCAAAGGTCATCAAGGGGACAAAATGGGCTCCTTATGTAAAGGTAGTTAAATCTGCTAATATTTCCTTTTTTAAGGTGTAGTGTGGTTGTGTGGGTTATTTTCTTTGTATGCTTTGCGAGTTTTTTAATAATTGTTGTTATCTCTCCCAAAAAAAATTAATTTATGAGTAGGTAGGCATAGGCACGCCAGAAACTGCAATTACTGTAGCAAATTAATAATTAGGGGAATCACACATAATGAAACAACATTTGGCACATCAAAAGAAGCTTGTTACGAGGTGCCCAAACGTCCCAAAAAAGATAATGGAGATGATGTAGAAGAATTTGAAGGTATTAAGGGGAAGAATGCTACCACACAGAAGAAGCATGATGTTGTTAATGCAACCTGAACAGAGGTTTTTTAGCCTAATTATATGGGTGTGGGTGACGATGATGATCTTGTGTCTGGTAATGTTCTAATAGGGAGGTGACAATGGCGAGGAAAGAACCTACGCACTACTCATGAAGATAAAGAACGTCAGCAAATGTTTGGAGGAAGGGCAATGCGAGGGGGAGTGGGAATGGGGGAAAATGATGGGAGTGCCTTTAGTTGACAACAGCCTTTATATGCACCTTCAACTACCAAAGAAGGTAGAGCTCATGTAAGGGACTTAGATGATGCTGATGTGGAGCTAGGGAGACTTTTATGTTATCCCATTTTGTTTAGAAAAGAAATCACAAAGCAGAAGAGGCTAAATCAAATGTAGAAAGAAAAAAAAAAATTTGTTGTTTAGAAACTTTGTACAGCAACGGCCAAGCTATTCATACATGACAACATAGCTCCAAATGTTGCAAACTCTCCCTGTTAGCAAGTGGTAATAGATACAACCAGTGTTCGTAATATCAATACTATCAGCCGATATATCGGCCAATATTATCATTATCGCTGGCTAGCAATACGAAATACCATAGAAGTCCCTCAAATTTGCAAAAAAATATGAAATCCTATGTATCGTGCGATATATCGCAAGATATCGCAAAATATCATGCGATATCGATAAAATAGGCATCGTTTTCGGCGAGAGTGACCAAATCCCCTCTACCAGATACACAAATTTCAAAAAAAATAAAAAATAAATAAATAAAATCTCTTACCTCAAATCTGCCTGTGGGAGTAGCCTTCGACTGGATTTGGTAGGCCAATCTCTGATTGTGCCGGATCATCTAAGAAAACTTCGAAACCCCCCTCTTTTTTTTCTTCCGGAGAGAATTGCTTTAAAAAATCAGATTTTTACCAAGGTTTAGGGGATTTGGGAAGGGATTTTTTTAAAAAAATTGAAATCCAGGCGAAATTTCGGGACATTGAACGAATTCACGGGGGCTTGCAGCAGCGAGCATGCGGCTTTGACGGAGAAGAACACTAGTGGGTTTCGTCTTTCGAAAGGAGTCGGGAGTCCTTAAGGAGTCGATTTGGTGCAACTTCGGTTGCATTTAAGACCGTACGTACCTTACAATGGGGCCCACCTTGATGTATATATTTTATATCCATTTCGTCCATAAGTTTGGAGAGAAGTCATGATATAAAGAATGAGGCATATCCAAAGCTCAAATGGACCCATCACAGAAAACAATGGGGATTGAACGCTTACCATTAAAAACTTCTCAAGGGCCATATATGTTTTCGATCACGTTGATATTTGTGTTTCCCCTTCTTTCATATCTTCCTAAACTTATGAACAGGTTGTATCTCAAATAAGCATCATGGTGGGCCCTAGGAAAGTTGTAAATTTCAATGGTGAGAGTCACTGTCCTCGCTGTTTTATGTGGTGGGGTGCACTTGAGCTTAGGATTAGCCTCATTCTTTGGCTCATGCCATAAAATGATCTCTCCAAATGATTGGACGGTGTAGATATAACATATACATAATGGTGGTCAAGGTCCTGCCCACTTCTTCAGCGCAGACTGGGGAGTACCCCAACTCAGACACGATCCATATCGTCCATCCATTTTGAAAGATCATTTTACGGCATAATCCCAAAAATGAAGTAGATCCAAATCTTAGATGTACCATAATACAGTTAAAAGTGTGAATTGACTATTTACCGTTGAAAAATTCTTAGGGGCCATTGAAGTTTTCAACCAAGCTTATATTTGTTTTTTTCCCCTCATCCAAGTCTGAGTGACCTTATGAATAGGTTGGATCTCAAATAAACATCATGGCGGACCCTAGAAAGGTTTCAACGATAGTTGTCACTGTCCCCACTGTTTTCTGTGGTGGGATCCACTTGAGCTTTGGATGGGCGTCATTCTTTGACTCATAACCTAGAATGATCTCTCCAAATGGATAGACGGTGTGGATATACCACATACATCATAGTGGGGCCCACAATCATGGTCCCACCCACATTGTTGTTATGTGTGGATTGGGCACGGAACGCGACATGAAAAGCCTTTCGCAAAGTTATTGCGCCGGGATGTTAGGTGGGGCCCACCGTAATGTTTGTGATAAATCTACACCGTCCATCCATTTTGGGAGTTCATTTAAGGACATGCGTCCAAAAATGAAGTGGATCCAAAACTCAAGTGGGCCGCATGAGAGGAAACAGTGGGGATTCAGTGACCACCATTTGAAACTTTCGTATGACCACAAAGTTTCACATTAGGCTAAGTTTTTCATGTTTTCACTTCATCAGAGTAGGAATGACCTTATAAACGGTTTGGATGGCATATAAACATCAAGATAGATCCTAGGATAGTTTTAATGGTAGGAAAACTCTTTCCCTGATTTTTCCTCTCGTCCGGCCCACTTGAGTTTTGGATTCACCTCGTTTTTGGTTGCATGTCCTAGAATGAGCTGAAAAAATTGATGGACAGTTTGGATTTCTCACAAACATGGCACAACTTGGGTGCTAACCGTAGGGCCCACCTCGGTAGGTGTATTATACATCCACACTGTACATCTGTTTTTCCATATTATTTTAGGATATGATCCCAAAAATGAAGTTGGTACAAGTTTCGAGTAGACCACACCACTAGAAAAAGTGATCATTGAACTTCCACCATTAAAAGCTTCCTAGTGTCCATAATAATATTTATTGAACATCCAACCTATTGATAAGCTCATTCAGATCTGGATGAAAAGAAAAAGTAATATCGGCTTGATCTAAAACTTTTGTGGCCCATAAAAGGTCTTCAATAGTCATTAACCACTGGTTCCTGTGGTGTGGTCCACCATTAAAAACTTCCTAAGGCCCACTATTTCTTGTGGTGTGGTCCACTTGAGAATTGGATTTGCTTCATTTTTAGGCCCATGCCTTAAAATGAGTTGGCAAGAAGGATGGACAAGGTAGATATACCACACACATTGAGGTGGGGCCCACATAATAATAATTGTCTAATGGTCTTATTTTAATAATTAAGTGTCCATTGATCAGAGGTTAAATTTTTTTTGCCCTAATAATAATTGTGTTTTCATACATGTCTTGATACATTTATAGATGTTATGCATCATATTTGAATATAGTTGTTTTAGTTCAATCGGACAGCGCATAGCTCAGGGCCCTATACAAAGGAAACCTATTATGTGCACTTCTTTTTTGAGATTTTATGATTTAAAAGTATGTATTAAGGTCTTTTTTAATAATACCTGAAGTTTTATGAAAAAATTCAACCATTTCCCCAATGTTTCCCCATGTTTCCCAAAAAGTGCGATAAATTACGCGATACAAATGATATATCCCATGCAATAACCGATACATATCTGTATCCAAAGGGTGCGATACATTGTGCGATACCGATATTTCGAACACTGGATACAACAACAGAGGCAAGAGGAGTTTGTGTGCCTACAGTTTGCAAGATTAGTGATAAATGGACAGATGCGGGGTACAAAGATGTTAAGGTGTATGTAGCTACTTTTAGACTGATATGGCAAAGTAGAAGATGCAATATTATGTACCATGGTTAGATTGGCCCACTAGATGGAGCATGATATATAATGTACTGTCACTTGAGAACAGGGTTCCAAACTGCCATTAATACATCCGAGGAAACGAGAAAAGCATTTTATAGTTTCGGTCTTATAAACAAGATGGTAAATGAAATTGAGGCGGAAATGTCATTGAAATTATTACTAACAATTAAGTACTGCATAAATGTGCTAGAAAACTGCAGATAAAGAAGCAGAAACATTTATTTAGATCATCCCGCGTCGCACACAATATCAACCTCAAGTTGGAAGATATCGAAAAGAAGAAAAATATTGCAAAATTGATTGAAAAGGCGGGGAATGAGGAAGTTTACAAAAGGGAAAGAGTTACTTAAGCCTGCGACAACTCAATTTGCTACAAACTTTATTGTCCATGAGAGTTTATACAAACATAGGGGAGAGTTTAGCAAGATGTTTGCTTCACGAAAGTAGCTCAACACAAAACATGGGTAGAAGACATTAGGGACAACAGTTGAGGTTGTGGAGACTAATAAAAATACTAAATATTAGAAAGAAAAAAAAGGTCCAAAATAACCCAAGGTAATGCTAATGAGAGTTCATCTTATATAGTCCAAGAAGATACCCACCATGGGCTTCCTCAATGAAGCCATGGATAAAGTTAAGCTCATTATTCTTCGTGATTATGAAAATTACAAAGATTTTTGGAAGATGATGGACAAATGTTGGACGATTCTGCTTCACCAAGGCCTTCATGAAACACGTAATATTGTAAAAGTGATGTACAGTAACTAATTCTCTAGTAATTCCTCATGCACGTTCACTATGCACTTATTATTGAGTTATTTTTATGATATAAACATTAAAGTCCTTTATTGTTTTCATTATTGCAATGTAGACTACCATGTACATCCGAGATTCCCATATGCTGCATCGTTTGTTAAGGATGAAAAGATTCCTGTTGGGCTCAAAAATATGATAAAGAGAATAAAACCTAACTTAGATGTGTGAATAAGGGTATTAAACAAAGTGAATTATCCATTATTCATTCATTGCATACATATTTTGTTGTTTTGATGCTTAAAACGAAATGAATGTTTTAGTGTATTATCCAAAATTGGAAATGGCACTGATTTCTCATCTTTAGCCCATTTCTCTTACTATAGTGTAAGTTATTTTTCGAAAAAATGGAAGGATATTCACTCAGTTCAAAATAATAGCAAACATACAGCTTAGAGATGTAAACTAAATGTGGCTACGCAAATTGACAATTAAGCATACTTAAAAATACATCAAATAACATTTGCTGGAAAGGATGATGTGGTTTTCACCTGCTAGATGATTTTACGAATGTGACCCTAGTTTTACAGATATTTTATGTATAAATGCCTCCAAACAAAAGCAAAAAACAGGTAGTGTCTACAATTATGGTATCATAAACATCAAAGAGATAATCGTTCTAGAATTTACACATTGTCTTATCAACTTCCAATGGTAGAACAATAAGGAGTCATGTAGTAATATTTATTAGTTAACTGTGTGCAAAGAATTCCTAGCGGTCAGAGACAATATGCATTCAAAATCTCCAAATATTTTTTTCTGGGATTCTTAGAAAGATTTTGAGGTGTAAATATATGCCCACAGCCATTGTTTTGTGGCAGAAAAGATTATTATATACACACTGCACACTGAGAATAGGTGTACACAAATCTTCCACTGCCTATACATAATAGGTGGGCTTTGGGAATCCCAAGACTTATTTCTAAATGGTTTCTTCATTTTCAATTTTGAAGTACATGTTGGATTCCCAGTTTCCCACCCATCATCTTTGGATTGTAGGAGATACCTGTACAACAACTCAGTGCACTGCAGTCATGCCCCTAAGTTTTAAAGGTGGGCAGACACCTCACGCTATAGTTGCACAAAGTGTGAAGTGAAGCAGCAACAGATTCGGGTGCTAGAGCAGGGAGGCATTCAAAATTTAAGCAAGCACAAATAGGTGGGAAGGGGGAGCAGGAGTGAGAGTCTGAAGCATGAATCGAAGCATGAGCAATACCTAGTTAGAAGGATCCTAAAACTAAGCCTCACACATCACACAAGGCGTAATCGTGCAATTAAGCCTTGTGCCTCAGCCCCTAAGGGTGTGTACACCTCATGTGAGGCGCAATCCTTATGTATTTCATCAAAAAACACATGCATGAGCGATAATGCGTTGAGTCATCCATCAGTTGTACATGTTAGAGCCTTGGTGGTGGACCCCACCACAAGGGCACGTACATGTGCAGCACTATGTTTATTTCGGACCACTATATATTTAGCTGTGTGGTGCTATGGGTTGCACTTGGACGTGTGGATAGTCTATCAATCGATTTGCACCACATTTCATAGGCATCAACCAAAAGGAAAACCAATTAAATTATTAAGCATTAATAGATTAAGCTTCTATTTCAAGATGTTTTTTAATGGTTTCTGTTTCAAGATGTTAGAAAGCATATACAACTAGGAAGTGGGAGTAGGGTTGCAAGTCCAAAGCATGACTCGAAGCAGGGGTAGAACCTGAATAAGAGATCCGTGCAATTAAGTTATAACAATCCAACCAACAGCTGATAAAATGGATGGTCAAGATCATTCACGGAAAAGATCCTATTGTCAATCATAGCCACCCATTTGCGGCTCCCAAGTTGGGTTGCTTTTATTTGCACAGAAACCATCCTAACCATCCCATCCTTGGCCGGGAAAGTAATCGTTAATCAAATAGGCCGACATTTGGATGGATATGATAATTTGACCAACATGGTCATTGCATGGTGGCCCATGAAGTGTGGCAGGCATAATGGACTGTCCAGATCAACCAATTGGGTTGTCCATGCCTCCAAGTCCAAAGGCATCTCAACTCACTATAATTTATAGTGTTATGGTCATCAATGACTACAACACAAGTGGTTTACTAGTGTTCGCTAATTGTAAGTTGGTGCTTTGTATTTTTTTTATTTTTTTTATTTTTTTCTGTTTATTCATATGATTTAGCTGTTTGTTGCATTTGCTAGAAAAAATAAATAAATAAATAAATAGAAAGGTAACAATACCATGGATTGAACCCTGGATCACTCACACACACTACACTGTCTCTACCAGCTCATCTAACAAGCAGGAGACTAATTAGCAATAGTTTACAATTCCACTAAAACACAAATGAATAAATTACATTTGTCGTGATAGACTAACACACCCCACTTCTTGTACATATTACATTATTTACTAATTTTCAAGTATATCAAATCCTAGCAAGATGGTACAAGCTGGAATGAGTAGGTACGAGTTGAAAGCCCTAGATGGGCAAGGGGAAGGCCCAAAAGGACATGGGTGGAGATAGTAAGAAGAGACTTGATGACCTATGGTACTTTAAGTTATGGCCCTAGATAGAGTAGAATGGTGGAAAAGGATACATGTAGCTGACCCCAATTAGTTGGGATAAGGCTTAGATGATGATGATGAAGTTGATGATGATGATCAAATCTTTACAAGGTTTTCTACCTCTTAGCGTTTTACATTTTTAAATAAACTCTGGAGTTAATTTTTTTAGGGTTACCCCTCGGTATGCTTCCCAACTTTATACCTCATATCATAACAGAAGACCGCCTCAACTACTACATGTGCCTTTAAAACCTTGGGTCATGCTTATGTGACAACACAATCTATTCAAGCTAAAATAGGAGGAAAAGGGCATGCTTAACTTACCTCCATGAATTACATTCTCATCATGTTTGACCTTAATTTTATCTTCACGATCTCTACCCAACTCCTCATGCTGCTCATGCTGCCTTTCCTTTTCCTTCTCCTTCTCCTTCTCTCGCTCCTTATCCTTTTCCATCTTCTCTCTATCCCTCTCTCGTTCCTTCTCTCTTTCTTGCCTCTCCCTCTCTCTTTCGCGTTCTTTCTCTCTCTCTTGCCTTTCCCTTTCCCTCTCTCTTTCACGCTCTCTCTCTCTTTCTTGCCTTTCCTTCTCTCTTTCACGCCCACGTTCTCGTTCTGGCTCCCGGTCACATTCCTTATCTTTTTCCTTATCCTTCTCTCTTTCCTTTTGAAGATTTTCCTTTTTCTCTTTTATAATTTGCCGTAACTCATAGACATCTTTTGTGATAAGATCCAAAGGTTGAAGAAAAGAGAAGTCTTCATCAACATCTGATTCACTCTGGAAAGCTTAAAACAAGCATTGATCAGCATAAATAAAACAAAAGTATTCTAGAACATGCACAAAAATTAAGATGCTTCAACAAAATCAAATGTCAAGAAAAGCAAGCAACAAATAAGATCACATATCATCAAAGAAGGATGCTTACATTACTCAAATTTGCTTCCAGCTCTAGATACTGAAGTCCTTTCTGTACAAATGTTACCAGAGCACCTGGTGGAACTAAGTTGCCATCAATAGGACTTTTGTTGATCCCCGCCTCATATCCTAAAGCAAATGCTGAATGTGTGAAACCTGGAGTACATTAGAGCATAAAAATGTGACTAATCACTCAAAAGGGTGTCTAGACAAATATTGTTACTATGAGAGCCTCCCAGTCCCAACTCCCAACACTTTAGTCTATCCTTTCGTTTAGGTACAGTAGCACACCAATGTATAACTAGAGAGAATCACGACAAAATCAAGTGAAGAAAGAAATGCATGAGAATAATGTATGAACAGGTGCTTTTTTCTAGAGAGTGTTAGCGTATAGTGTGTGTGGTTAGTGGCTCCTTTAAGGTAAGTGCATGTGCACACTTTCCTCCTCCTGCAGTGCACTATATGCTCTATTCTAATAAAACATTGTATGTTAGGGCATGTTGGCCAACACATAACATTTCCCCAAACTATCTTCTTTCCTCTTCTTCTCTCTCACTCTTCTCCTTTTCTCCACACTATAATCATCAAATCATCTTCTACTTGGTATCAGAGCATATATCAGGGCATTCCGCATTTAACAACTTGAAAGGCGACACGTCACCTTGCTGACTTCAGCAGCCATACGGTTGACATCAACGTTGTACAGACGCATGGACCCCACTTAAGCTAAAAGTTTAGGGGTTTGATAGATCTTGATTTTAGAAGAGTTGTCATGATTTTTTTAGCATTTTAAAGACCTTTCATGGTGTTTTGACCGAAAAAGAGAAATTCAAAAATTGGGTCCCAAATCCGTTTTTCTTCGATTTGCCTCAAATCGGTAAGTTTCTCTTTGGTTTCTTTGCTCAAGAGGGACCAAAATCTTCCTCCCAAGCTACTCATGAAGGATATTTTTTAGCTATGATTCATGTTTGAGTGGGTTTTAACCCCAAATGGACGTGTGGTAGGCTTAACCACGCGAAGGCGAAAGACCGGTGAGGAGCACCTTTAAAACCATTATATGCCTAGTAAGTCCCAGGAAAGCCTCAATTGGGTAGGTCAAAACTTCCGATATGGGACAAGCGGAGCGATCGACTAGGCCGTTTTTCAATCGTTTACGCCAAATCTGACTAGATTTGTTGTTATTTTAGAGGATTACTGATTGTTTGGGGTTTATCTCTCATTCCCTTGAAGGATTTAAGTGAGCAAGAGTTGTTTGAATCAATCCTTCCTACGTGGAGTCTCCTATGGATAACAAAGGGCCCTCATCTCTTAGCATGGGCTCTCTTGAATCCAACCCCTTGCAAATTACCTTCATTAAGTTGAATGGTGACAACTATCTTCAATGGGCACAATCTGTAAAAGTGTTTTTAGGAGCCCGTGAGAAGTTGTCATATATTTTGAATGATCCTCTCAGCTCTATAGATGTTACCTACAAGTCTTGGACAAAGGAGAATTATCAAGTTATCGCATGGCTGTTGAATAGTATGGATTCTTCGGTTAGCCACTCAATTATGTTTTTATCCTTAACTAAAGACATTTGGGATACGCTTCATGATATGTTCTCGGAGTCTCAGAATTTTTCACGAGTATTCTAGCTTATTCAAGAAATTGGTCAATTCCAACAAAACTCAAGATCATTAAAAGATTATTATTCGACACTACGGGGCATGTGGGATGAGCTGGACCTGTATCAGCCTCTTCTTTCTAAATGTGAAGAGGATCATGAGCATGCCCATAAGCGGTGGGATGATACTCGTATCACGCAGTTCCTAACCGGGTTGAACTCCGATTATCTTCATGTTTGGGATTAGGTTCTTGTGCAGGATCCTCTTCCCCCTTTGACGACAGTCTATGCCATGTGTCATTGCGCTACTGTCTCCGCTCTTCCTTCTCATTCATTTATGCCACCAAAGCATTCGACACATCTTGCTGGCAATGAATCTTCTCTTCTTCTTAGCCTTTGGGCACCATCCTTGAGTTCAAGGTGCATTTTTTGTTATGGCGAGTGTGGTAGAGGCCACGAGGGAGATCGCGGTTGTGGCGGTCGTAATCTTCGTAGTCATGGTAGACATGGACATGGACGAGGCCGTGATGGTTCCCGCATTTGTTCGCATTGCTGAAACTAATCACACTATTGATTATTGCTGGTAGCTCCATAGTTATCTTACGTGTGTCGTTGCTTCTGTTGCTTCCACGGTTGCTCCTGAGAGACAGTCTTCCATCCCGATAGTTGAGCAATCTTCCTCAAGGGAGTCTCTCATAATTTCTCAGGCTGCATATGATGCCTTGATGCGGCTTCATGTTTGTGATATTCCTAAGCCTTCTCACACAACTTCGGCCCAGTCAGGTACTACTCTTCTTGCGTCATCCTCTCCTACCTCCTGGATCATAGACTCTGGAGCATCCTCCCATATGATTGGTGAGTCACAACTCTTTTCCTCTTATTCTCCTTCTCCCCACACTCAGTATGTCGCAGTCGCAGATGGAACCCAAACTCCCATCTCTAGGATTAGTTTCATCTCTCTCTCCTTCCTTGCTTCTGTCCTCAGTCTTGCATGTGCCTCATTTTCCATTAAACCTATTGTCTGTTAACTCTCTTACTAAATCATTGAATTGTTCCATTACCTTCTACCCTTCTCATTGTTTGTTCTAGGACCTACAAACAAAGACAGTGATTGGTGGGGGGCATGAGCGAGGAGACATTTATCTTCTCAATAATACACCCACTGCCGCTTCTAGTACCCTTTCTCTAGATCAAGAGTCCATGACACGGTGGCACTGCTGCTTAGGCCACCCATCAATAGCCAGATTGAGCCTTTTGTTTCCCTCCTTATCTATCACTAAACCGTTATGATGTAATATTTGTGAATTGTTTAAACATCATCGTGCTACATTTCCTCCTAACTCTCCTGGGAGGAAACCTCAACCTTTTGTTCTGGTTCACTCCGACGTCTAAAGACTAGCTCCGGTTACCTCCACTTTTGAATTTAGATATTTTGTCACCTTTATTGATGATTATTCACGCATGACTTGGGTTTATCTTTTAAAATCTAAAAGTGAAGTGTCTGATGTGTTTAAAGTGTTTTATCATGAAGTGTGCACTCAGTTTCAATGTTCCATCAAAACCCTCCATTCTGATAATGGGGGAGGAATACATGTCCACTGCCTTTCTATCCTTCTTGCAGGAGCATGGTATTTTGTCTCGGACGTCGTGTGCTCGCACACCTCAACAAAATGGTATCGCAAAACAAAAGAATCGTCATCTTCTTGAAGTTGCTCGCACCCTTTTCCTTGGTATGCACCGTACCTAAACATTTTTGGGGTGATGTTCTTCTAACTGCTACTTTTTTTGTTAATCATATACATTCACGTATCATGTCTTACAAATCATATACTATATCCTCATGACAATTCGTTTCCTCTACCACCTAAAGTTTTTTGTTGCACATGCTTTGTTCAAATTTTGGATGGAAGTAATGATAAACTTAGCCCCAGGGTAATTAAATGTGTCTTCTTAGGGTACACTTGGAGTCAGAAAGGATATAAATTTCATGACCCCTTGACTTGCAAGAAATATGTCTTTGCTGAAGTAACCTTCTTTAAGGATGTTTCTTTTTTCCTCAACTCCAGGTTGATCCCTCTGTGATCCTCTTGCAAGTCAGGGGGAGCATGACTTTTATCCTCTTCCCCTTTCCACTAGTGATCACAGGGACACTCCTCTTCCCTCCGTTCAGTATCCTGTTGATGATTTGTGTGACCCTACGCCTCTGCGGGTGTATCATCGTCGAGATAAATCTTCACACGCTCAGTCATCCACCCTTCCACTAACTTTGAATATTGGCTCAAGTGACTCTCCCACCTCAAGTCTGGATCTTCCCATTGCCTTGCGCAAAGGATCAAGATCTTGTACTCAGCCCCCCATTAGTAATTTAGTTTCATATGATCATCTTTCACCGTCCTTTCAGTCATTTGCAGCTTCCCTTTCATCACAGGCTATTCATCGATCTCTCTCACATGCTCTTCAAAGTCCTGATTGGACAAAAGTATGGCTGTTCACGAGTCGAGCTAGCTCGAAAAACTCGCTCCACTCGGCTCGAGTCAACTCGGATTAACTCGGCTTGAATGGCCAATTCGGGCCGAGTCAAGCTAATTCTTTGACGCTCGAGTTGAGTTTGAGCCGAGTTCAACCAAGGGGCATTTCAACTCAACTCAGCTCGATTAACTTTATTATAAAAATTTAAAAAAAAAAAAAAAAAAACAAACCCTAGAGTCTCTACCCGACTGCACGCACCCTCTTTCCCGGTCCCTTTCCCTTTCTTCTCTTTCTCTACCCGCTACCAGCCACGCCCCCCCAGACCACCACCACCAGTTTTTATTTCAGCTCCACGATAGTATGATTTCAATCTCTTGAGATCTACTTTTTAAGCGAGAAATCCAAGAAATCCAAGATGTGTTCTTCTCAGATTTGTTAGAGCTTCAAGGAAATCCAATGATCTGATTGGCTAGAGCTCTTTACTTGGATTTCTGATCTGTGTTCTGCTCTAATTCTTTTTTAGTACTTGGATTTCTGCTGGTGGAAGAAGATCAAGAAAAGATCGGTTCTTACAGGTTTCCTCATCCGATTCGAAGCTTTGTTTGGTTTTTTCATCGGGTTTTGCTTTGATTCTCCTAAGATTTTTGAATTTTTCATCAATGGAGGAGGATCAAGAACAGAATCCATTACTCTCTCACCCAACAAGCTCGAGCTCGACTCGAGGTAAACTCAACTCGACTCGAACCACTAGCTCGACTTGAACTCGAGTCGACAGCTTTGGCAAACAAGCCAAGCTTCAATGTTGAGCTCAAGGTCGAGCTCAAGCTCGAACTCGAGTACAGCATGGACAAGCAGAGCCGAGCTTGGCCCACCTCGACTCGGCTCGGCTCGATGCCCACCTCTAGACAAAAGCGATGATAGAAGAAATGTCTTCTCTTGAGAAGAATCATACTTGGGAGCATGTGCCTCACATAAACATGTTGAATGTCGATGGGTTTACACGATCAAGTTCCTTCCAGATGACTTCACTGATCACTATAAAGCCCGTCTTGTTGCTAGGGGCTACACGCAAACTCATGGTGTGGATTACTTCAAGAAATTCTCTGATGGCTAAACTTAATTTTATTCGTGTTGTGATCTCCTTGGTCGTCATTTATCCTAGCCCTTGTTTCAACTTGATGTTAAGAATACATTTCTCCATGAGGACCTTGCAGAGGAAGTCTACATGCATCAACGTCCTAGCTTTGTTGCTTCCCACAACCCTGCGCTTATATGTCGGTTGAAGAAAGCTCTTTATAGACTCAAACAATCCCCGCGTGCATGGTTCAAAAAAATTAGTCAGATTCTCGTGGAGTTCGGCGTTGTTCGTAGCAGTGTTTCAAATAGCGCCCGTAGCATAGCGGTAGCGTACACTACATAGCGTAGCGTGGCCGTAGTGCTACGTAGCGTCCCAAATAGCAGTAGCGTACACTACATAGTGTAGCGTGGTCGTAGCGTACGCTACAGCTACGTAGCGTCTGTAGCGTAAGCTACAATGTATATTTTTACTATTTTATTTTTTATTATTTTTTTCACGTTTTCTTTGTTTCTAATGTTGAGGAATGTGACACTTGTATTATACTTGATACTTTTAACCTATGGGATTTTTATTTCTTTTCATAATTGTGACTTGTGGTTTCAATTAGACATTATTAATTAAAGTGGTTTGCTTAGAAAGTTGTTGATGCGATAATTATTTGATTTGGCTTATATATGTGGATTGGCTTTTGATAAATGATAACTAATAACTTTTTTAACATGCTTATAATTGATAAAAATGAATCATCTTTTAGGCATTTTTATATTTTTTTCCTTTTTTTTTCAATATTTATTATATTTGTCCTATTTTTAAATTAAAAAATAGAAGTATCGTGTAGCTTACGCTACACGCTACGTATTTACGCTACACTATAGAGGGCTGAGCGCTACGCATCACGCTACTGCTATTTAAAACACTGGTCGTAGTCATGTCAATCATTCCCTCTTTATATGTCGTCGATCGATGGGCATCATGGTTCTCATTGTGTATGTGAATGATATTGTTCTATCCGGTAGTGATTCAATTGGAATGTGAGAGGTCAAAGAATTTCTAAAAATCAAGGAACTTGGTCCTCTTCGCAACTTCCAAGGAATTGAAGTTGGTCGCTCCTCATCCAGGTTGGCCTTGTCATAACGAAAATATGCGCTTAGGGGGTGTTTGGCGCGTGGTATTGGGAAGGATTAGGTGGGATGGGATTTAAAAAAACATAATTATTACATATGGCAAGGATTGTCCCCTGTTACCATGGGATAAGCTTAATTCCATACTATGTTTGTAATACCGTGGTACATTGAATGAATATACCCACCATCATTTGAAACTATTGAGAATAACAAGTGTTATATCCAAACCGTTCATCAGTTTTGTATTCTCATTTTATGGCATGAGCCTAAAAATGAGGCAGATCCAAAACTTATGTGGCCCCAAAGAAGTTTTCAATGGTAGGTATTCAATCCCCACTGCTTTCTATGGTGGGGTCCACTTGAGCTTTAAATCTACCTGACTTTTTGGCCCATGCTCTAAAATGATCTCGAAAAATGGGTGGACAGTGTGGATATAGCCTACACATCATGGTGGGACCTACACAACTTGCTAACATTGAGTGGAATTGGCACGGGACCCAATGCAACTCCATCTGATCTAATTCCAAGCTTTTCCATTCTTCCCAAACATTGAGTGGAATTGGCACGGGACCAAATGCAATTCCATCCCACCTAATCCCATCTAATATCATGCGCCAAACGCCCCCCTTAATCTTCTCATGGAGACCAACACGTTAGCATGCAAACTTGCTACCACCCCCATGAATACTTCGCAGAAGCTTCGGCCAGATGATGGTGCTCTCCTTTATGATCCCGGGGTGTATCGACGACTTGTAGGCCGGCTCATTTACTTGACAATTACTCGGCCAGATCTCTCCTTTGCGCTGGACATTGTTAACCAATTCATGAAAACTTCCCATGCTTCACATCTCATAGTTGTATACCGCATACTTCGGTATCTAAAATCAGCCCCAGGTCTTGGCCTCCACTTTAGTCGCATAGTCATCTTCATCTTTCTAGTTATCCCGATGTTGATTGTGCAGGTAGTACTTATGATCACCGCTTTACGTCCGGCTTCTATACCTTCCTAGGTGGCAATCTTATCACATGGACGAGCAAGAAGCAACCGGTTGTTGCTCGGTCCTCAGCTGAAGTAGAATATCGGGCTATAGCTCATGCAACATGTGAGCGCCTGTGGCTTCGCATCCTTCTTGAAGAACTTGGTTATCCTCCTTCGACTCTTATTCCTCTTCATTATGACAACTAAGCGGCCATCCATATTGCTCGTAACCTGGTTTTCCACGAGCACACCAAGCATATTGAGGTCGATTGTCACTTTATTCGGTAGAAAGTTGCCTCTAAGGAAATCATCGCCCATTTTTGTTCGATCCGGGGATCAACTTGTTGATGTTCTTACAGAGTCCTTGAGTCCAGATGCTCTTCATGGTGTTTGTGACAAGTTGGGCATGATCAACATCTATGCTCTAACTTGAGGGAGAGTTTAAAGACTGTTAGTGTATAGTGCGTGTGGCTGGTGGCTCTTTTAATGTAAGTGCATGTGCACACTTTCCTCCTCCTACAGTGTACTATATGCCCTATTCTAATAAAACATTGTGTTAGGGCATGTTGGCCAACACACAACATTTCCCCAAACTCTCTTCTTTCCTCTTCTTCTCTCTCACTCTTCTCCTCTTTTCTCCACACTATAATCATCAAATCATCTTCTACTGTTTTAACCAATAAGAATGTAAGACATGCATCCAATGGAAACAAATTGGTGCAGTGGTGAGCCATCTCATTAATGGAACTTCTCCACGGTCACATTCAAACGCTTCATGCAGAACAAAAGAAACAATTAAAACTGGCTTCAATTAAAGGACAAAAAGGAAACACAAATCATAATCACTTACCTTCTTAGACAAAATGATATGCAAGCCTCAAGAAGAGGTGAGTACTAAAGACTAAATCCAAACAATCAACCAAAATCAACAAAAGAGAAGGTAAGAAACCATGAAAATAAAATAAAATAGAAAATAAAGATGAGAGCATGATGAATCATACACAAAAGGGGTTAAAATCAAATCTAGAAAAAACAATATCTCTTGATAGTCAATTCAATATATACCATTCACAATAGTTCAGCATACCTTTCCTACTAAATCCTAAAGCATATGATTAAATCTCAAGCCCACTTTACACACAATCCTAATCATTTCAGTAAAATAACGAATAATCGTAAGATACTATTGTAAATGCCTAGAATATCTTGCATGAAGCAAGAATAGTGGCATTGGATTTTCATGAAGAACTAGTGAAGCATCTGTTTTAAAATGTTAGCAACTATAAACTTCTAAGAAATGGGAGCGGGAGTGCGAGTCAAAACACAATTCAAAGTGGGAGCTGCAACCGGGTAGAAAAAGTTAAATGTAATTAATCCCTATTTTCCTTCACAACCTTGTATCTATCATAATTTGATGATTACTCGCTCAATTTTTCATGGAATTACAAATCTTGAGATTGTTGGATAGATAACACAATAGGATATCCAAGCATAGGAATTTTTGCAATGGTTCAACATCATTGGACACCAAAAATAATAGCTACAATCTGGAGTGTTGAAAACTAGGGTACCAGGTACTATTATGATCATGACAACATAAAGGCATAGTTAGCGTGGACGACTTTCGGGGGGCATATCCGCCAAGCCCAAAAACAATATGATACGAGGCGTAGTGGACCGTATCAGACCCATATCGCCCATATTAACCGGCTTTTCAGCAAAAAATATGAAAAGTTATCAGGAAATAGGAAAAAATGTCAAACACCAGGGAATATCTTTTTTCTTCTTTTTTTGTGTTTTTAATACGTATGCAATGGTGTCTCCAAGTATTCTTTGATAAGAATCTCATTGATCAGCTTGGCCTGCTGAAAGTCAACCAAATTGGTCTAATCAAACATAAATCAAGCATGATTTGGTAGATTATCGATACACTGAAATACAAAAAAAAAAAAAGATGGGAAAAAATGGCTTACCCTTTCTTCCAATTTTCCCAGAATGGTCCATTCCACTTCAACTTATCGACACACTAAAATATTGTTTTTTAATCCCAAAAATAGGCTTTTAGACCTAATATAAAATGTGTTTCTAAAATTCCACTATGGTTCAAATCAAGGAAAGTGAAAAAAGAGAGAAGAAAGAGAAAAGGGGACTTTATGGCCATCGTGCATGGTAAAGACCCTAAGCATCTCTTAGATGGGAAGATTCAAGCCATCCAATCTGTCTTCTTTTGATTTGAATATGAACAGTTCTTTTATTTCTTCTCCATTTGATATGGATTAAATCATGGAGTTGATCCCAAGTCTTCCCTCTTGTATTTCTCTTGCTCATAGATTAAATATGCATATCCTGGAGAAGTATCATATAATTGCTCATAGAGAGCCATGGAAAACACAATGGTTCCTGCCTTCCGCAAATTGCAGTGTGACGTAGGTGCCATTTGGATTCTTGTATCGGCCAATCCAGCATGTCATTGGCCAATTTAGGATTGAAATTCCCAAGATTTATAACTCCCTTGAGACTGTGAAGTCCCACCATCCCAACTGCTCCTAAGTTCTTGTATCAGTTGTTTGTTGTTTCTTGCTTCTTTAGAATGATTTTCATGCGTCCAAAAGTTAAATTTTAATTTGTACAGATAATAGTATATTAGAGCGGAATGGTTTAACTAAGGAATTTTATTTTATTTTTTTTGGAAGGGTAAAAGAATTTTATTAAAAAACCTGCTAGCAAAGGCTAGACAAGGAAAGAAACAACAAGAAAAAGGAAAACACCTGCAACACAGAACAAACAACAAAGAGACCAAAAACGTCTTTACGACTCCGTCCAATTGGACAACAAGTCATTAATCCCCACCACAACCACTAGAAAAGACCACAATTGGTTACAAAAACACCACCGGTTTCTCTCCCCCCAAATTGACCACCAAATCACTGGCAACATCAAATGCCATCTCGGCTGAGATTGCTTCCCCCCACCACCCCCATGTCGAGCCCAAAAAAGATCCTACACCGACTTAGGCATCACCAAAGCAACACCAATAGGAGCAAGGAAGCGGTACCAAACCTCGCAGGTAAAAGGGCAAGATATGAATAAATGATCCATACTTTTAGCATCTTGCTTGTACATGCAACACATGTTTGGAATCATCAAAGACCTCTTCTGAAGATTGTCAATCGTACAAGCCACGTGGCGTTAACGTTGGGTGGTACTCCATAAAACCGGAATTGAAAGGCATACCATTCCTAGGCCTCAGTGACAGGCGCAATCATTTTGTAAAAAGACTTGACCGAGAAACAACCTGAGCCATGCATCAGGCACACCAAGGAGTCCGGACCACCTCCTAGGCATAGAAACTATAAGCAGTGAAGCAATGCAGTGTAATCATCTGCCTAAATATCGGTCAAGTTCCTCCTAGAAGGAGGGGCCGAAATGACCGACAAACCACTATGGGAGAAGCAATCCACCACTGCCAAGTCTGTGGAGGGCACAAGGTTAAAAAAAGAAGGAAAGTCACGCTACAACGGAGATTCGCCACACCAGCAATCCTCCCAGAACCAAACAAAGAGCCATGCCCCACCGAAAAATCGCACCTTTCCAAAAGCATCTCTAAGCAACATAATCTATTTCCAAATATAAGAGGCCTTGTAAGGGGAAGACCTTCTGGTTTCCCAACCCCTGCAAGTAGTACCATACTAGGAAGAAATGATTAAAAATTCGCTATAGTATTGTTCCGATCTAAATCGCTACAATCATTTTCCAAGGAAGGTAGAATTCATATGACTTAAAATTCGCAAACCTGCACCACCCTCAGAAACAGGCCTACACACCTCTTCCCATTTCAATAAATGGAACTTGAAACTTACATCAGAACAACTCCAAAGGAAATCTCTTCTAATCTTTTCCAATCTGACGAGGACGGCTTGCGGGCATTTAAATAGGGACATAAAATATAGTGGCGTGTTCGAAAAAGCTGCCTTGATCCAAGTAAGACAACCACCGAGAGTCAATTCTTTTTATCACCCTATCCCAAAGATGAATCGACAATTTACCAATACAAAGCGGGAGACCCAAATATGTAGGAAAGGAGCTTGCCTTGCAACCAGAGGAAGTTGCTAGACGAAAAGTCTCATCTTTTGACAAGTGGATTCCCAACAATTCACTCTTCCCTACGTTAATTTTCAACCTGAAACCGCTTCAAAACAAAGCACCACTTTCCTCAAGCCTACTCTTCCACCATCCCCGAGTTTGCTTCACAAAAAATGAGCGTGCCATCCATGAACTAAAGGTGCAAGACCAAGGTTGTCGTCCTACCCACCATGAAACCACAAAACAAGCTAGCTTCTTGGCCTTTAGAGAGGATACAACTGAAGGCTTCTACAATTACCATGAAGAGATACGGAAACGAGGGATCCCCCCTGCCCGAGGCCCCTGGAGGACTTGAAGAAACCTTTCAAGATTCCATTCACGAGCATCGAGAAAGAATGAGACCCAACACACGCCTAAATCTACTTCCTCCATTTGGCACCACAACCCAACCTTCCCAATATATAATTTGGAAATTCCCAATCAACATGGTCATAAGCCTTCTCCACATCCAACTTACAAACCACCCCCGATGTCTTTTACATAAAACGAGCATCAATATGCTCGTGAGATATCAAGGCCGTATCGAGGATCTGCCTACCCTCCATAAAGGCCCTTTGATTGGGGGAAATGATGCTTCCCACCACATTCTTGAATTTGGAGGCAGGCTTTGGGGAGGATGTTATGCGGACTCCCTATCAGGTTAATCAACCGAAAATCTTTAAAACCCTTCCATGCCTTCCACCTTAGGGATGAAAGCTATGAACGAGGCCCCTAACCCCACCGGAAGATTGCCACCCGCAAAGACCTCGTCGAGGAAATCCAACAAGTCCTACTTCCTAAGGATATTGTAACCAACCGAGCGAAATTGTGGAACAAAATTGATGCAGGACATTAACCACTTGCTCTAAAAGCTCGAACTGATAGAGCATGGCGAATTAATCCCTTTATCCCATAGCCCAGGCCCCAAATTCATGGGTTCCGGCCCCCTTATGAGCCCTAAATCCATGGGTTTCACCTCACACAAGCCTTAAATCCATGGGTTCAGCGGGCCACCCACCTTGAGTGTACCCATGCATCCCACAAGCCACCCCACTCGAACCCGGTGTGAAAATGTCCCCACATTAATCACCCCCAATGAGGAGTCTCGAACACGAAACCTCTCGGTCTGATACCAATTTGATCCAGGACAATTAACCACTTGCTCTAAAAGCTTGAACTGATAAAGTATGGCAATTTACTCCCTTTATCTCATAGCCCAGGCCCCAAATCCATGGGTTAGGTACTCGGCTGAATCCTCCTCGTGGGCCCCACCCAAATCTATGGGTTTCGCCCCCTCATGGGCCTTACTCGGCTAAATCCTCCTCGTGGGCCCCAAATCCATGGGTTTTGCCCCCTCATGGGCCCTAAATCCATGGGTTCCACCTCACACGAGCCCCAAATCCATGGGTTCAGTGGGCCACCCACCTCAAGTGTACCATTGCATCCCACAGGCCACACCACTCGAACCCAATGTGAAAATGCCCCCGCATGAAGGATTTATGTAACTAAGGATATGGTCGGTAAGGAGCAATTGTCATCAGATCAGGATTCACCTAGGTGATGAATGGAAGATAACATTCAAGACACAATAATGTAGGGGCATTTTCACACCGAGCTTGAGTGGGGCGGCCTGTGGGATGAGGAAGCACACTCAGGATGGGCGGCCCGTAGAACCTATTGATTTGGGGCCCGTGTGAGGCAAGTGGCTCATGTGAGGTGGAACCTATGAATTTAGGGCCCAAGAGGAGGGTTCGACCGAGGACCTAACCCATGGATTTGGGGCCTGGGCTATGAGATAAAGGGACTAATTCGGCATGCTTCATCAGTTCGAGCTTTAGAGCAAGTGATTAATTGTCCTGCATCAAATTGGTATCAGAGCGGGAGGTCTCATGTTCAAGACTCCTCACCGGAGGTAATTAATGCAGGGGCATTTTCACACAAGGCTTAAGTAAGGTAGCCTACGGGATGCGGGGCAAACTCGAGGTGGGCAGCCTGCAGAACCCATGTGATTTGGGGCCTGTGTGAAGCAAGTGGCTCATCATGTGAGGCAAAACCCATGGATTTGGGGCCAACAAGGGGGGTTCGGCCAAGAACCTGACCCATGGATTTTGGGGCCTGGGCTATCAGATAAATGAATTAATTAGCCATGCTCTATCAGTTCAATCTTTTAAAGCACGTGGTTAATTGTCCTGCCTCACACGAGATAGCTTGTATGTGTGGTTAGTTGTGCCTTTTGCACTAACCAACACACGAAGCACCTTGATGAGCATTAGACACAAATTATTTGGTCTTTCATAGGAAATTCGTCATTATTCATTTTACTGGCATCCTTGTCTATAGTTGTTCGCACAAGGACAATTTTTTGTATCTTCAATAGGTGATGAGAGTGTTACGAGAAGAAAAGCTCTTCATCAATCTAAAGAAGTGAACCTTTATGATTCCTAGCCTGGCTATTCTAGGATTTTGTTGTGTCTACAAACGAAGTTAAGGCTAATCCAGAAAAGATTCAAGCAATAGTTGATAGGCCTCTCCCCACGATCATTCATAAGGTTTGAAGCTTCCATGGCTTGGACACATTCTACTAGAGGTTCATCAAGAACTTCAACTCTATTATGGCACCCATTACAGAGTGCATGAAGATTGGTACTTTCAAGTGGACTAAAGCGACAATAAAGGCCTTCTAAGAAATCAAGCAAAAGATTATGAAAGCCAAAATGCCTTAGGCTTCTCGATTTCGAGAAGATAACTCAAGGTTTCCTATGACGCACACATAGGCATTAGAAGTGTCTCAATCAGGAAGGATATTCAGTAGCCTTTTCCAACGAGAAACTCAACAATGCACGAAAATAAGTAGTCTATTTACAACATAAGAGTTCTACATTGTTTTGTAGACCTTGAAACATTGGCATCATTACCTCATCCATCGATCATTTGTGTTACGTTCTAGTCATGTGGCATTCACTACTTGAACTCCCAAAAGAAATTTAGAATGTGGTGTATTAAGTGAAGCGTGTATGTATATAAGGCAACGAGCAGGCACGAAAAATAGGATCGTAGATTGAGTGAGGGCACAAAGATAAGATGGTCGATGACCTCAGCCAAAAATTGCATTTCTTGTCTGCCCCATCAGTCTCTGTTGTTGGGTTCAAGGAACTCAAGAGAGACTACACAGCTTAAGGTGATTTTGATATTTTCAACTCTCTCTTCAAGCTCAAGCACCATGTTATTTATGATGGGTACCTAATTTATGAAATTAGATTGTCTGCCTAAAAGCTCTCCTTGCAAGAGCTTGTGATATGAGCAGTGTTTTAAATATCGACAATATCAGCCGATATATCCCACGATATATCTTGTATCCCACCTGCACAATACGAAACACACTAGTGGGATATATCACAAATGTTCGATCCAGTGAGCATTTTTTTAATTTTTGATCCTTTACATATATATATGTAAAATCAATGTCAAATTGTTACAAATCTATAATTTTTCATGTTTTGCATGGTATGAAAAATCATGGATTGGGAACTTCAATTTCAAGATTTGGAGGAGAAGGACCGAGTTGCGGAAAATTGAAAAAAAATCAAAATCAAACATGTATGTTACCAAATCTAGTGATTCTTCTTTTGCTTTTGAATGTATTGCTTGTGTTTCCACACGTCTTCTTACACTTATAAATTATTTGAATAGACTTTGAATATACTTACATCAATTCAGTTAGACGACGCATAGATTAGGACCCCATACAAAGAAAACCTATTATGTGCACTTGTTTTTTATAATGTTTTGATTGGTAAGTGTGTATTGATGTCTTTTTTAACAATCTTTGAAATTTTGTTGAAAAATTCGACCAATTTCCAATGTTTCCCCATGTTTCCAACAACAGCGACACATTACACAATACAACCGATATATCACGTGCGAGCGATACGTAACACAATACCGATATTTCGAACATTGGATATGAGAACTTCATTCAAGTGGCCTTAGAGGTCACTTCAAGGTAGACAAAATGATATGCTGGTTGAGGACTATTTTTATTAGCCAGCTTCCAAGAAAGATGTTTGGAATAGTTATTTGACTCAACAATGTCAAACGCGCAACTAAGTAAAGGTAGCATGCAAAACAGTGGTCGTTACTTCATTGCTTGTGCCAAATAACCATGAGAAGTCAGCATTGATTTCGTCTTAGGATTGCCCAAGACTTTACATGGATTGGTTTCCTGAGATAACCCATTTCATCCTTGGTAAGAAGACAACTAGAGCTATGGTTTCCTGAGATAACCCATTTCATCCTTGGTAAGAAGACAACTAGAGCTCTACACATCACTAATGTTTTCTTCAAGGAGTTGGTCCATCCACATGGTGTTCTGAAGATAATTGTGTTCGATCATGATGTCAAGTTTATGAGTTACTTCTGGAAACATTACAATCTAAGATGGGAACTAAATTAAAGTTTTCTAGTGCCTACCATCAGAAACAGATGAATAAACCGAGGTCATCAACTACAGTCTTAAGAATCTTCATATATACTTGATTGGCGATCACATCAATTCATGGGACCTCATGTTGTCCCAAGCCAAGTTCAACTATTACAGTTCCGTGAACCTCACTACCAACTACCAAGTGCCAAACTTTCCTTTCGAGATTATGACTAACATTAAACATTAAAAACATATCAATTTAATTCCACTTCTTATTACAACTAAACCGAGCCAGGAAGCCAAGGCTTTTGCACAACAAATCAAAGACAACCCTTAGTATGAAATTACATGGGGCATATAAATGTCCAGTGATGCTTAAACCCAAATTCAAGAAGGGAATGAGATAATGGTGCATGCCAAGCCTAAGAGGTTTCCAGCGGAAACCTATACTGAGCTCCAGCAAAGGCAAGTTCTTATTGTGTTTTAAAGAAACTAGGTAATAATGCATACATGATCGAACTTCCATCTAAAAGGAAGATGAGCCCTATTTTCAATGTGGAAGAATTATAGTTTACCTTCAACATCATGAAGATGAGAGCACAAAAGAATGAGCTATCCAAACACCCAAAGTACCAAGCCAATCCAAGGAAGTCATCAAAGATGTGTTGGACAATCGAATAGTTTCAATACATCAAGGAGGGTAATAGCCTCGGTAGCCCATGGAAGTCATCGAAGATTTGTTCAACAACAAAATAGTTTCAACAAGCCATGGAGGGCATTAGAAATTTACAATCAAGTGGAGGAGGGTGTCAGAGATTATACGTGGATTTCAGTTGAAAATTTCAACCGCATCAAACCGGAGCTCTCTAAGGAGTGCATCACCATCATCTTCAAGGATCAATGTTCTTTCAAGTCGAGGGGGATTGATGTAGTCGCACACCATCCGTAAGATACATGTACCACAAGTGTGCACAAGAAGAAGCCCAAATGGTCCAACTTAGCACCATGGTATCGAAAAACAGTTACATAACAGTCATTACATAACGGTAATAGTGGGGTATCATTACGAATTATGGCCCATATCATAACAGTAATGATGATGGCCAATATGGCCACCATTACCGTTGTTGAATACCTTGCTTAGCACATACCGCTAGTCTCTAGAGCCCTTACCCTAGAAATATCTAAGAAGTTCTCTTATGTGTTTAGGAGTTCATTAAACATATAGGTTTTCTCATATGCATAAGAATAATCATATTCATGTAAAGCCTACAAATATGGCCTCATGCCTTACACATGGAACAATTTTATGAAATTTTTTGCAATAAGAATTTGATAAGAGGATTTCCTAAGGTAGAAGATTTGGGGAAGGATTAGTATAACACTAGCAGACAGCTAGAGGACTGTTGACTATGACTCACTGTCCCTTTGTTTCTCTATTCTAGATTTTGTTCCCAAATCTGGTACAGATCCCTCAGCCCACTGTTTGTTTGATTTCAGTCCTTTGTTGACGGTGCATTATCCATTCTGTTCTTCATATGATCTGGTGAATTTGGAAGATGACGTTACATTTCCACAAGATACCATCTAATTTCTCATGTCTTTCAGCAAATCAGAAGATTTTCCAATTGCCTATAACAGATAGAACAAAGGCTTGTTTTCATTACCAATCAGTACCAAACCAAACCCGCGACAGTAACATATTTTCTGATACAAAACATAGTTCCATAATCGAACAGTGGTACAAGAACATGCATTTCCTGCAAGCGAATGCCATATTATTAACAGATAAACAAGACCATAGTGATAGTTCACCACCATTTCCTAAAACTAGGGCTCCTCACTCTCATCCGCCATACACATGGCATGCATGCATATCAATCCAGACCGTGCAAATCGCACGACCTACTGTGGATGGAGCACAGGCTGAAAGACAAACGAATATATCCATCTCAACGGATGGTAAGGCCACCATCAACCTTTTGCAATACAACCAAATAGTCCTATCTACACAACATCTGAGACCTCAAAAGGGCTTCCCTTGTGTTGAAGATCATTGGACACAAAAATCTGACTGATCCATTCATCAGGTGGGCCACACGTCCAAATCGAGTCAATCAATCAGCTGTCCATTGTTTCCTACAGTGTGGCCCACCTGACGGTCGTCCATTCAGTGACTATAACCATAATCAAACCCTTGAACGGCTACCCAAGCAACCGTTGCAGATCTGAGGCCAATACAACAATAAAAGGAATCGCAGCGAAATCTTGTGGAGGAAAAAGAAAACAAAAAAGTAGATAAGAATGAAGATTTATTTTCACTTTTTGGTGGGAAAGAGGAGATGAGAAATAGAGGGAAGAAAGGGAACGGACCTGATTCGTGGAGGTAACGGAAGACGAGGTAATTCAGCTCGGTTGAGGTTATGCTTCCGCCCATCGCAACACTCGAATTAACTGATACTAAACAATCATGGAAGAAATAAAAACCTTTTCCTTTTTCTTCTTCTACCCTATTTCGCTCGCTCAAGGCGAAGAAGCAGCTCAAGGGAGAAACAAAACCTTTCACCCTTCTCTTTGCAGCGTTGTTTGATACTCTGGCAGAGTTAGATAGTTCATACGCAGGCACTTCAAATAACAAAACTTTTAACTGAAACTGAACCGCCTATACTTCTTGGGAAGCGGATTGCGTCCCGCCCACGATAGACGTAAATTGGTCCGGTAACGGGCTCATTGGGCCACCGCGATATATAGGTTTTATCCACGCCGTTCGTTCAATTTTCAGATCGTTCCAAGTTTTTAGCCAAAAAATGAAGCGGATCCAAGGCTCAAGCGGACCACACCACAGGAAACTGTGAAAACCCTCCTACGGCCCACCGTTATTTGCCATCCATCCTGTTCACAGGGTCACGTAGACCTGAATGAAGGGAAATCATAAATTTTTCAGCTTGATTCAAAAATTCTGCTCCCCCCAGAAGTTTTTAATGGTGGCGTTGAATTCCCACTGTGTGGTCCACTTGAGCCTTGGATCTGCCTTCGGCTCACACTCTAAAATGATGGGGAGAAATGGATGAACAGCGTGGATAAAACCCATACATCACGTGGGCCCTTGCAGCCCTTACCTAAACCAATTTTGGGGCCAAGACAAATATACTTCCTATTTTTTGGGGAATTTCAAAAATCAGAATTAATATAAATTTTATACTCCCGTGCCTTTCACAATCGGATACCAACGGCCTCTTTGTTATTGCTAAAAATTTTTACTTAACATGGATTTTAGAAAGCACTCAGCATTTATTGGTGTTTGTCAACACCGAATGTGGAAAGCCCTCGGTGAGTTTTTGTCAAATTTTTTTCAACAACTTCACGGTGATTGTAGAACGCGATCCACAAACTTCTTTAAAAAATCCAAAATTGTTCCCGGTGATAGAAATTTTTACATTTGAATATACAACCCAACTTTTAATGTGTGGCACTTCGCTTGGCCTACTATTATCTATGTGATAGGTCCACACCATCCATCACCTTTTTTATATCATTCTATATCACAATCTCCAAAAAAGGCACATCCACCGCTCTAGTGAACCACACCACAGAAAGCCGTAGAAATGGAACAACTATTGTTAAAACCTTCCAGTGGTCCACTATAAAGCTTATTTGGCATCTAACCTCTTCATAAGTCACACAAACCTGGATGAATGCAAGACAAAAAAACCAGCTTGATCAGAGCCTTCGGTGGCCCCAAAAACTTTTTAATGGTAGGCACTCAATTCCCATTATTTCTAGTAGTATGGCCCACTTGAGCCTTGGATCTACATTGTTTTTTGTCCTATTTCCTAAAATGATATGGAAAAATGGATGGACGGTGTGGATAAAACATATACATCACAACAACTCCCATAGAGCCATTTTGATAAGATCTTCCATCTATAGCTAGATCTTTGTGGGGGTAGTATGCAATCCCTGCCCGCTTGGACGTGGATTGTGTCCTACCCCCGCCCGGACGATAATCCGTCTGGGCAGGGCTCTGTGGGGCTTACCATGATGTAAGTGTCTTATCCATGCCTTTCATAGTTTTTCGCAGATCATTTTAAGAGAGGATCCAAAAATTGAGGCAGGTGCAAGTCTTAAGTGGACCACAAAGTGGGGATTGAACACCCACCATTAAAAACTTATTGGGAGCTAGAGAAGTTTCGGATCAAGATGATATTTGTGTTTTCACTTCATCCACGTCTACATGACCTTATTAATCAGTTGGATGGTAAAAAAAAAATCACGGTGGCCATTAGAAAGGCTTCAATGGTAGGTGTCATTATCACTACAGACTCCTTTGGTGGGGTCCACCAGAGCTGTGTACCTGCCTCCTTTTTAATATCACCCCTCAAAATGATCTAAGCTAAATGATTAACAGCGTGGATAAAACACTTACATCACGGTGGGCCCCACAGAGCCCTGCTCAGACAAATTACCGTTCAGGCAGGGGTAAGACGCAATCCGCGTCCTGCCCGCTTTGGGGGGAGCAGATTAGGTGAGACCCTAGATCCACCGAGGTGGGCGACCCTGAAAAGGCCAAGCTATATGTCCTAGAGGGGGGGTGAATAGGACAATGCCAAATAAAAACTTATAACAGCGGAATAATAAAGAAAATGATAGCCAAATTAAATAACAATGCAGGAAAGAAAAATAACCTCAAAATTCAGATCTTGAGAGGTTGATACAAACGTTGTTCTAAGGACAACCTTACACCAAAAACAGAGTTTATGGTAGGACAACCTTATTTCTAGAAAGGTCTTTGTATCAAGTCTCAAATCGAAGAGGAATACAAAAATAAATATAAACTGAATTGAAATGACTTGTAATTAAAAATGTATTGTTCTAGGGACAGCCATACACCATAAAAATGGCAGGGCAACCTTGCTGGAACAACTTTCAAATGAAATTGAAAATCAAGCTTATAAAGGAATAGCAGAAAGTAAATTCTAAGCTATTACAACATTCTCACAAAGCTTGAAATAATTACAACATTCACCACCATACATACATCCCACAAAAAGAATAAAAAATTAGAAGAATAAAACAATCAACCACAACTCAAGGGATTATAGTGGTTCGCCTGTGTGTTCACCAACTGTTAAACAACAGCCATACAAAATGCTACTCCACTCCTAATATCCTCACACAGGGGATATTAGCGTTCACTAAAAATAGGTTTTTCCAGGTTCACCCAAAACCTTTACAATTGTGTCTTTGTCTGTGGGCTTACACAATTAAAAAAACCCCACTTCTGAGTTTTCCTGGCTTTCCTCAGATAACCAATATAACAAGATTTTTCTGGCAAATCTTGAAAGAAACCAAAATAATAGAAAGGAATTTACAATATGTAAAATACCTGAATATCTTCTTCGTTGTAGCAGCCCGGTAGAACCAAATCAAAGTAGATGATTGAATGTCCAAGTTCAATGTCCAGTACTCGATTACAATGGTTCTAATTCTAATTGATTTTAAATTAAACCAAATAGGGCTTGCCTTAATTGATTTTGATTCCAAAGAAAGGGAATAATAATTCCTCTTTATCAAATCAGATTGGAATAGCAGAAACAAAATCAATTAAATAAAGCTAAGGAAAGAGAATATTAAATAAGCACACTTAGCTTAGATGGAGCACAAAATTATCTCTCAGAAGTTCGACGAAGATTGGCTTGAATACTTTAATTAAATCGATAATTTCTTCTGAGATTCGTGCACTATTTATAGGTGAGAAGATCGGGTCTTCGACTGGTCTAGAGTGCTCTTCGACTAGTCGAAGCAACAACAGATATTTGAAAAATCCGGCGGGATATGCTCTGACCGTTCTACGACTGGTCGTTGCTCTCCTACGACTAGTCGTAGGTTTCCTTCGACTGGTCGTAGGTCCTGTAAACCTTCGCTGGACTTCGAGTCGAAGGTTGTATGACTGGTCGAAGATCAGTCGACACTGTTCCTACGACTGGTCGAACAGATTCCTGGACTAGTCGAAGGCTAACAGATTTTATCCAGAATTTGTAACAAATTCACGATTGATCGAAGAATTTCTTAGATTGGTCGAGCAGGGCTTAGACTAGTCGAAGAAGGCCTAGGACTAGTCGAAGAACAGACCAATCACATGAAAAATAACATTCGACTTATGTATCCGAAATGACCTACTTCTAAGGTCAACCTATGGTTAAACAAACCTCAATCATGAAGTATGGACATTGAAGCATTAGGAACAAGTGACCTTGAAGTATGAGTCTTGAAGTCTTAATGTAGTTGAACTCTTCATGTAACTCAATCTTGAAAGTGGCTTGAGTTTCAGCTTAAGTCTTGAGTTCAGCTTGAGTCTTGTGAGCAGTTCTTTCATTCCAGAGTCTTGTCTTGTGAGCAGTTCTTTCATTCAAGATCTTGAGTCTTGTACTTGAGAGCTTTGCTTGTTGTGAGCTTAGCTTGTTTATGAATGTTGATCCTTGAGAGAGCTTCACTTATGCAAGTTATATATAACAGAGTATAATAGTGATTTTGGCACTACAAATTTGACAACAAAGAGGGATAGAAACTATAGCACTTACAATCTCCCCCTTTGTCAAATTAGTGACAAAACACATAATCAAGATAAACAAGAGTAAAACAACTGGTTAATACCTGCAAATCAATATTCAACATTCAACCAGTTTCAACATTCAACAAACATTCAACAAGATCAAACATATATTCAAGATCAAACATATATTCCCCTTGACACCCCACTCCCCCTGAGTAACATAACCAATGCTACTCCTCTCACAATCATATTAACAACAAACCATTCTCCCCCTTTTTGTCACAATATGACAAAGGAGAACTAAATAAAGGAATGAGAGTAAACAGAAGGAGGAAATAGAGTATAGCAAAAGAGTCATAGAGATACTCAAGATAGCATCACATATATCCAGCATAAATATTACATCAAGAACAAATATCCAGCATTAAACATAGATAGAATCCAAATCAAAATCAGCCAAGTGCTAAGTAAGAAAGTTATTACAGACCAGAAGTCTCATAAAAACTAGTCAGAACTAGAACTTGAAGATGGAGCAAGAATAGAAGAATCAAGTTGGTGCATGCCTTTGTTCAAGCGCCTAAGATATTTGCGCATGTACTTGAATTGCAAATCATGAGCAACAGACATGTTTTCCAACTTAACATTTATATTCTCAACTTTACCTTCTAATGCACTCGACGTGCATCAAATGAAGAAGGCTCATAATATGGATCATTTGTAGACGAATCCAGTTCCTCAAAAATGTCATCCATATTAATGTCAACACCAGCTTCTTCAGGACCACCATCACCACCACCACCTTGTTCAGGAAGCAGATCCAACTTCATCTTATTAATATTTGTATTGTTGAAGATCAGATGATGGATTGGTGCTTCATCAACAGGCATATCGACTAACATATGAGTAGCCAATACAGTCATAAAGTATGCAAATGGAATATCACTATGACCAGGATGGAGTCGAAACTGAATAATGAAATGACAGATTAAGGATGGCAAACAAATCTGAGTACCATTGGAGATAGCATGGATAACACGAACCATAAATGAAGTCAGGTCAGATTTATTACCCAAACGAGGATACAGATTAGACACAAAGATTTTGTGGAGAATTCTGTATTTGGGTAACAAATACCTTGTGGGAAGCGCATTCCCTTTTTGAGTCCATTGAACATCCATATTGCATAAGTCTCTAGTGAGCATGCGTTTTTCAGCCATTGAGGGTTTATCAGTTAAATTATGAATTGGAATACCCTCATCATTCACAGGAATTTTCATAAGGGCTGAAATTAAATGACGATCAACGTCAAATGGCCCTTCTCTAGTAGAAATTTGAAAAGTTAAATTATCCTGTGAAAATGCACTAATACATGAAAACATGGATTGGGCAATGGACCGGTATGCAGGCCCACCCTAATGCAATAAGTTAGTCCAACCTACAGCTTCAAGCATAGGAAGGATGTCAAATGGAGCAATGTGATTGACATCAACAGGATGTTCAACGATAACCTTACGAGATCTAATGTCCCTAACAAATGATGGATCATCATTGGGAACAAGAAGATGACGTTTAGAGATAGGGGTTGATCTGGAGGAAGAAGAAGGACCACGTGAAGTAGTTTTTCTTCCTCTAGAAGCCATTTGCAACAAGGAATTAAAGGAATAAAGAAGTTGCAAAGGATTGAGAAGTGGGTTTGCTCAAAACAGATTTTTCACAACCCAAACCCCAAATCTCAATGATTTTCAAGATAGAAAGCTTCAAGAGAGAAAAGGAAGCAATCTTGACACAAATATACAAGAAAAATGGATTTGTAACACTAACCTTGAAGAACTTGAAGGATGGGTTCGACGGGTCGAAGTTCGGCTCCAAGGAGAAGAAAGAAGAAATGAGGAAGAAAGTGAAAAATCCCCAATTTGAAGTGAAACCCGTGCTCCACGACTAGTCGTGGGTATCTACGACCGGTCGTAGTACGACTGGTCGTGTATACTCACGACTGGTCGTATAAACCCCAAAAATTCAATATACTTGCAAATTTTACAAAAATTGAAATACAATCTAGCAAATATATACAATATTATACAAGAAGGCATAAATTATCAATTTAAAATGCACATGCCAAGATCAAATTTCATCTTTTTGAACCTGCTTTTATCAAGAGGTTTTGTGAAAATATTAGCACGTTGATCTTCAGTAGGAATATATTCTAGAGATATAACATTTTCTTCTACTAATTCCCTTATATAATGAAATCTAATGTCAATATGCTTAGTACGAGAATGCTGAATAGGATTTTATGAAATATTTATCGCACTGGAATTATCATAATGTAATAACATAGAATCCTGTTTAATTCCATAATCACTTAGCATTCGTTGCATCCAAACAAGCTGTGTACATGCATTACCAGCTGCAATATACTCAGCTTCAGTTGTTGAAAGTGATATAAAATTTTGTTTCTTACTAAACCAGGAAACTAGACAATTTCCAATGAAAAAACAACCACCACTAGTTGATTTTCTATCATCTAGATTACCAGACCATACCCAACTAATTGAACATTGGTTTCATGAGGATACCAGAGACCGAGATTTACAAAATTGCGACATATCTAATAATTCGCTTGACAAGGAATCAAGTGAGATTCTTTTGGATCGATTGATATCTTGCGCAAATACCAACACTTAGAGAAATATCAGGTCTACTAGCAGTTAAATATAACAAACTACCAATCATACTCCGATAAAGTTTTGAGTCAACATTTTTACCATTAGAGTCTTTTGATAGTTTCAGGGTAGTACTCATAGGAGTATCAAAATTTTTGCCATTTTCAAATCCAAATCTCTTGATTAGGTTTAAGGCATACTTAGATTGAGAAATGAATATTCCTTCAGGTTGTTGCTTTACTTGCAATCCAAGGAAATAAGTCAATTCCCCAACCATGCTCATTTCGAATTGTGATTTCATCAAATCTGCAAACTCAGTAGTCAAGTCAGTACAAGTTGATCCATAAATGATATCATCAACATAAATCTGTACCATTAAGATATGATCATTATGTTTCTTAACAAACAGAGTTTTATCAATAGATCTCATTTGAAAATTATGAGTTAAAAGAAATTTTGTTAGTTTCACATACCATGCCCTAGGTGCTTGTTTTAATCCATAAAGTGCCTTTTAAGCCGATATACATGATCAATATCCCATGTAGCCAACATACCTTCTTTTTAAGTTTTCCATCTAATGGATCTTTATCTTTCTAAAACATGTAATATAGTTTGTCCCTTTTAGGACATTTATTTGCTAAATTATGTTACCAAGTTCATCCGACTTATTTTTAAAAATCCATTTTGTTCCAATGATGTGTTTATCTTTAGGTCTTGATCAGATATCATTTCTTACAAATTGATTCATCTTGCATCGCAACAATCCGATTTTCATCACCAGAGCTTCTTTCACGTTAGATGGTTCAATTTGGGATGTAAATACATAATTACATTTATCCTCAAGTTGTCTACGGTGCGAACACCTGAAAGGGTTTCCAAGAATTTGTGTGGTTGGATGATCTTTAACAATCCTCAACTCTTAATTTGATTCGATGAAGTATCGTTTATCAATGATTAGTACTTCATCATTATCTCAATTAGAATTAGAGATTGGTGTGTTTAAGTGATCATCAATGACAACATTAATGGATTCTTGAATTTTACCGATTCTCTTATTAAGTCGAGTGTTTAAAGAATATCCTAGAAAAATACCTTCATCACTCTTCGTATCGAACTCAAATTTTCACGATCACATAAAATATAGCACTCTCGAAAGTATTTAACAAGAGGCTTTTATTGAACCACAATTCATAAGCCGTTTTATTATTATCTTTCTAGTGTATACTCGGTTAATAATATAGCAAGTTGTGTTGCCCAATGATTTTTAGAGAGCTTCATGCTATTCAACATGACATTAGCCATTTCTTGAAGCACCCTATTCTTCCTTTCTACAATTCCATTTTATTGTGGAGTTTTGGGAGCAGAGAATTCATGTAATATTCCTTGGTCGGTACAGAACTTCTCATTCAGATCCATGATCACTACGAATTTTATTGATTTGAGAGGATTTTTCAGTTTGAATCCTTTTGAGAACTTTTCTTACTTCTTCAAGGGTTTTAGACTACCCAAGTGAATCTGGTAAAGTCATCGACTATTACCAAGATGTACTTTTTACTATCACGACTTTCCATTCTGGTAGGTCCTATCAGGTCCATGTGGAGAAGTTCGAGTGGTCTTGATGTGGTATTTGAATTCACCTTTTTGTGTGAGTTCTTTATTTGTTTGCCTATCTGGCACTCACCACATATTTTATCTAATTTCTGAAGTTTGGGTAAACCTCTTACAAGTTCTCGTTTGCTCAATCGATATAAATTTCGATAATGTACATGTCCAAGACGTTTGTGCCATAAGTCAGTCTCGTCTGTTTGGACCATGTAACATGTTTGATTAGATGAGATGGAGTCACTAATAATATAGCAATTTTCAGACGTTCTACGTCCAGTTAATATTACAGAACCCTTATTGGTTAGTATTTCACAGCTTTGATTAGAAAACCGAACATTATGATTATTATCACATATTTGTGATATACTAAGCAAGTTGTGCTTTAGGCCTTCAACGTATAAAACATTTTTAAACATGGGAAGATTAAAAAGTTGAACCGTACCTTGGCCTATAATCTTGCAGTTGCTACCATCATCATATCTTTCAGATCGGTGAATAAAGCTTTGTCACCTGTCATATGCCTGGAGCATCCATTGTCTAGGTACCACTTTAAATGACTTGTTGCTTTGAAAGCAGTGTGAGCAACCAAGCAGGTGACTTTAGGAACCCATTTCATAACTGTTTTGGGTTTAGGAACATAGTTGGTCTTCTTTTGTGTATATTTGTAGGAATGACCTATAGAGTTAGATTTTAATAGCTCCTTGAGTAAATCAACTATCTTTTCAGCTAGTGGATTTCGTTTCTGATTAAAGTTGACATGGCTGTTTCTAGGTTTTTGAAAAGTTTTTGAATTTTTAGAAAAATCTTGATAAGTACTTTTCCCTTTTGAGTTTGAGGACTCTCCTTTAACAAACATAAGAGGAGTATACATTTGTTTAGGAGGTAAATTTTTATCATAGCCCAACCCGGATCGATCGCCACATTTTCTTGATCCGGATAAAAGTTTTTCTAACTTTGGATCACCTTGGGCATATTTCCATGTGTCCTTTAAACTCAGAAGAGAAGATACTTCAGTTTCTTTTAAATCAATAATTAGGGAGTTTTTTAATTCCAAATCGCATTTTGATTTTTCAAAACAATCTGAAATTTGTGATTTTTCTAAGACAAGTGATTCAAAACAATTTTTGAGTTTAGAAATCTTTTCTTTTTTAAGTTTGACAGCAATTTTACAACTTTCCTTATATAGGGCATTGTAAGCGTCTTGAAGATCATCTTCATTTTCACATTCACTATTCAGATTTTCTTCACTTGTAGAGTCATTATCTGAAAATGTGAATTTGGCTAGAGTCATAAGAGCTTTGACCTCATTGCCCGACTCAGTTTCAGACAGAAGAACCTTCAGAATCCGATGATTCATCCCATGTAGCCAACATACCCTTCTTCTTGGGTTTGTCCCTTTTAGGACATTTATTTGCTAAGTGCCCATATTCTCGAGTTGTAACATTGACTTTCTTTCAAAGTTTTTCGATATTTGGGTCTAAACTTCTTTTATCATTTGATTTTTGAAAATCAACTCTTTTCTTGCTTTTGAAAATTTTGTAAAATTTTTTAGCTAAAAGAGCTATATCATCTTCTAAATCAGAATTCTTCTGAATTACATTTAGAAGATTTTAGTGCGATAGATTTACCTTTAGGAGCTTTAAAGTTTAACTCGTAGGTTTGTAGAGAACCAACTAGTTCTTTAACCCTCATATTATCCGTATCACGAAGTTCCTAGATTGCGGTTACTTTAGAATTGAATCGTTCAGGAAGTGAGCGTAGTATTTGCACACTTTACTTTCTGGGATTTTATCGCCAAGACCCCACATTGAGTTTACAATGTCATTCAATCTAATGTAGAAGTCCATAAACATTTCATTTTCCTCCATATGAATTTCTTCAAATTTATGAGGAGTTGGACTTTAGATTTTTGACAATTGTAGTACCCTCGTGTGTCATTTCTAATATATCCCAAGCTTGCTTTGCAATATTCTTTTGAACTCATCCGCTGATAGTGCGCAAGTAATTGCATTTAGTGCTTTAGCATTTGCACTACTCTCACTTTTCTCAAGGGTGGTCCATTGGTAATATGGTGTGGCTTTCATTGATTTTGAACCATCAACCCCAAGAACTTCCATGATAGGAGGATTCCATTCACCACCGTGGCTTGCCACACATTTTCATCCATTGATTTGAGGAAGATCCTCATTCGGCTTTCCAATAAGCATAGTTGGAGCCATCAAAGGGTGGAGGCCTAGTGATGAAAGGCTATCAAAATTTGACATCTTAAATAGCTTAAATCGTTAGCTCAGAATTAAATCCAAAAAAAAGAGCTATTAGGCTTTGATACCACTTGAAAAGGCCAAGCTATATGTCCTAGAGGGGGTGAATAGGACAATGCCAAATAAAAACTTATAACAGCGGAATAATAAAGAAAATGATAGCCAAATTAAATAACAATGCAAGAAAGAAAAACAACCTCAAAATTCAGATCTTGAGAGGTTGATACAAACGTTGTTCTAAGGACAACCTTACACCAAAACAGAGTTTATGGTAGGACAACCTTATTTCTAGAAAGGTCTTTGTATCAAGTCTCAAATCGAAGAGGAATACAAAAATAAATATAAATCGAATTGAAATAACTTGTAATTAAAGATGTATTGTTCTAGGGACAGCCATACACCATAAAAATGGCAGGGCAACCTCTGAACAACTTTCAAATGAAATTGAAAATCAAGCTTAAAAAGGAATAGCAGAAAGTAAATTCTAAGCTATTACAACATTCTCACAAAGCTTGAAATAATTACAACATTCACCACCATACATACATCCCACAAAAAGAGTAAAAAATTAGAAGAATAAAACAATCAACCACAACTCAAGGGATTATAGTGGTTCGCCTGTGTTCACCAACTGTTAAACAACAGCCACACAAAAAGCTACTCCACTCCTAATATCCTCACACAGGGATATTAGCGTTCACTAAAAATAGGTTTTCCCAGGTTCACCCAAAACCCTTACAATTGTGTCTTTATTTGTGTGCTTACACAATTAAAAACCCCACTTCGAGTTTTCCTGGCTTTCCTCGGATAACCAATATAACAAGATTTTTCCGCAAATCTTGAAAGAAACCAAAATAATAGAAAGGAATTTACAATATGTAAAATACCTGAATATCTTCTTCGTTGTAGCAGCCCGGTAGAACCAAATCAAAGTAGATGATTGAATGTCCAAGTTCAATGTCCAGTACTCGATTACAATGGTTCTAATTCTAATTGATTTTAAATTAAACCAAATAGGGCTTGCCTTAATTGATTTTGATTCCAAAGAAAGGGAATAATAATTCCTCTTTATCAAATCAGATTGGAATAGCAGAAACAAAATCAATTAAATAAAGCTAAGGAAAGAGAATATTAAATAAGCATACTTAGCTTAGATGGAGCACAGAATTATCTCTCAAAAGTTCGACGAAGATTGGCTTGAATACTTTAATTAAATCGATAATTTCTTCTGAGATTCGTGCACTATTTATAGGTGAGAAGATCGGGTCTTCGACTGGTCTAGAGTGCTCTTCGACTAGTCGAAGCAACAACAGATATTTGAAAAATCTGGCGGGATATGCTCTGACCGTTCTATGACTGGTCGTAGCTCTCCTACGATTGGTCGTAGGTCACCTACGACTGGTCGTAGGTTTCCTTCGACTGGTCGTAGGTCCTGTAAACCTTCGCTGGACTTCGAGTCGAAGGTTGTATGACTGGTCGAAGATTAGTCGACACTGTTCCTACGACTGGTCGAACAGATTCCTGGACTAGTCGAAGGCTAACAAATTTTATCCAGAATTTGTAACAAATTCACGACTGGTCGAGGAATTTCTTAGACTGGTCGAAGCAAGTCTAGGACTAGTCGAAGAAGGCCTAGGACTAGTCGAAGAACAGACCAATCACATGAAAAATAACATTCGACTTATGTATCCGAAATGACCTACTTCTAAGGTCAACCTATGGTCAAACAAACCTCAATCATGAAGTATGGACATTGAAGCATTAGGAACAAGTGACCTTGAAGTATGAGTCTTGAAGTCTTGATGTAGTTGAACTCTTCATGTAACTCAATCTTGAAAGTGGCTTGAGTTTCAGCTTGAGTCTTGAGTTCAGCTTGAGTCTTGTCTTGTGAGCAGTTCTTTCATTTCAGAGTCTTGTCTTGTGAGCAGTTCTTTCATTCAAGATCTTGAGTCTTGTACTTGAGAGCTTTGCTTGTTGTGAGCTTAGCTTGTTTATGAATGTTGATCCTTGAGAGAGCTTCACTTATGCAAGTTATATATAACAGAGTATAATAGTGATTTTGGCACTACAAATTTGACAACAAAGAGGGATAGAAACTATAGCACTTACAGACCCTTGACTATGGGGCCCATTGTGATTTATGTGACTACATTCACACCCTCCATCTGTATCGAAAGTTCATTTTAGGGCATGAAAAAAATGAAGCAATTCCAAATCCCAAACGGACCATAGTGTAAGAAACAGTGGTGATTGACCATTAAAAACTTCTTATGGGGCACAAAAGCTTTGGATCAAGATGATATTTGTGTGGTCTCTTCATCTAAGTATTTGTGACCTTATCAACAGGTTGGATGGCAAATAAACATTTCGATAGAGTCCATGCAATTTTAATGGTGAGGATTAAATCACGACCGTTTCCTATGGTGTGGTCCGCTTAAAATTTGTCTATTTCATTTTTGGGATGATGCCCTAAAATGAACTTTCAAAATGATCAGACGGTGTGGATTTAAGGTACACACATCACTGTAAGCCCCACCGTCAGGGTCTCACCTAATCTATTCTCGAATTTGGGGGCGTGGGTTCAGTTCTGCCTGGGATCCTAGGTGCGGCCCACCATGAAATACACCTCATTCATATGGTTCGTGTGCTCATTTTAGACCATGTTACAAAAAATGAAGTGGATCCAGAACTCAAGTGGGCCACATGAAGAAATAGTAGAGATTCAGTGACCACCATTGAAACATTAGTATGGCCACAAAAGTTTTGAATCAAACCAAGTTTTTCGTCTTTTCACTTCATCCCAGTGGTACTAACCTTATAAACGGTTTGGATGGCATATAAACATCAAGGTGGAGCCTAGGAAGGTTTCAACGGTAGGCATTTATTTCTCAAATTTTCCTTCTCATGTGGCCCAGTGAAAGCCAAAATTACGAGGGTAGTAATTTTGGGAGTGGAGTGGGTGTGGTTGTTTTAAGCACTGAACCACTATAACTCATTGGCCATGTGGTGAATGTTTTATTCTTTTTCGTGTTAGATGTTATTTATTATTTCATTCTTGTGGTGAATATTGTAATCATTTTATATTTTCTTGCTAGTTTGAAAGATTGATATTAAAGATATTCGTGAAATAAAGTTGTCCTGCCTAATATTTTAGGTGAAGGTTGTCCTACGAATTATTTGGAATCAAAGTTTCAATACTCAAGCGATTGATATTTTGTGATTTTTACATATTCTGCATTTATTTCAATTATTTGGCATTATCTTATTCACCCCCACTCTAGGACATCGCTAGCTCTCCATTTCAAGTGGTATCAAAGCCAGTCGCTCTTTTTATTTTTTAAATTTACCTCTTTGATCTAGATGCAGAGCTACAAGATGTTAAATTTCAAAAGCTTATCCATTACCAGGCCACCTCCCTTTGATGGCTCTAATTATTCATATTGGAAAGGTAGGATGAGGATCTTCCTCAAATCCATTGATGAAAGCGTGTGCAAGCTACTGTAACTAAATGGATCCCTCCTATGATGGATATAGTAGCTGATGATGGAACCATATCAATGAAAGAAACTGTATATACTTTTTGGACTACCGTTCAGAAAAGTGTAAGCAATGCAAATGCAATAACTTGTGCTTTATCACTAGATGGATTCAAAAGAATCATTTCTTGCGATACAGCTAAACAAGCATGAGATATTCTCAAAATGACACATGAATGAACTACTATTGTCAAAAAATCTAAAATCCAAATCCTCATAACCAAAGTTGAGGAAATTTATATGGAAGAAAATGAGTCTTTTATGGACTTCTATACGAAACTAAACGACATAGTAAATTCCATGTAGGGTATTGGAGATAGAATCCCTAAAAGCAAGGTTTGCGCAAAAATACTGCGATCACTTTTCGATAGATTTAATTCAAATGTTACTACTATACAAGAATTAATGGATACACATACCATGAAGGTTAAAGAGTTAGTTCTCTTCAAATACGAGCTGAATTTCAAAACTCCTAAAATCCAATCCATTGCTCTTAAATTTTCTAAATCTAATTTAAAGAAATCTAATGTAAATTTTGATTTTGAAAAAAATTAAGATGATATAGATATGTGAGCAATTTTTTTTTTATAGAATTTTTGAAAATAAGAAAAGAATAGATTTTCAAAAACCATTTGATAAAAGAAAAGGAAATTCAAAATTTTGAAAATCTAAAAAAAAAATACACTCAATGTTTCAACTGTTTTGAATATGGACATTTAGCTTCTAAATGTCTTAAAAGGATAAATTTAGAAGAAAATGCATGATAGCTACTTGGTATAAATCATCAGAGTATGAAACTAATTCTGAAACTGATGAATCAGACCAGGAAAATGCAAATGATTTGAAAGCTTTTATGACTATAGCCAGAATCACTTCATCATATAACTATGATATATTTGATTATGAAACTCCAAGAAGTGACTCTGAAAATGAAGATGATCTTCAAGATGCATATGATGCCCTATAAAGAGAAAGTTGTAAAATTACGGCGAAACTGAAAATTCAAAAAGAAAATTATGTTAAAACTACAAGTAGAACTTGAAAAAGTTGTTTTTAGAAAAATCTCATTTTTCTGATTATTTTGAAAAGACTAAATTAGATTTAAGTTTTAAGTCTTCTGAATTACAAAAACTTAAATCTAAAAGTGAGAAATTAAAACTTGAAGTTTCCTCCTTTCAGAGTTCAAAGGACACTTGGAAATATACCTTTGGTGACCAGAAACCAGAAACTTGAAAAATTGTTAACCTCATGTAGGCGATGTGGTGACAAGTCTGGACTATGTTATATTAAAAATAACTCTTTGAAGTCTAAAAATTTTGCTGAGAGAGATGTAAAAGGAGAATCCTCGAACTCTAAAGTAAAGACTTTAAAAGAATTAAACTATAAAAGGAATGATTTCAAAAATTCAAAACCTTTTCAAGTTTCTAATATAAAAAATAGTACCAACAACCAATAAAAAATATATATTAGAAATCCTCCTTTAACTGAAAAAATTGTGGACTTCCTTAAAGAGCTATTGAAATCCAACTCTGTAAGACTAGAGTATATAGAAAAGGGAGAAATCCTAACTCCCAAACATAATGTAAAGTAAGAGATCCTCTTAAACCTAGAATCGTAATGAAATGATTCCAAAGGTTAAGTGTCTTGTAATCCACATAGCTTTCAAAGCAACTAGCCATTTTAGATGTTACCTGGATAGTGGATGTTCGAGACACATGATAGGTGATAAGGATATACTCTCAAACATCAACTAAATAAATGGCGGCTCAGTTACATTCGTAGATGGAAGCAACTGTAAGATTATTTGCCAAGGTAATATACAACTTACTAACTTACCTCCCTTTGAAAATGTTTTATATGTTGAAGGGTTAAAACATAATATTCTAGGCATATCTCAAATCTATGATAATAAACATAACATAAAATTTTTAGATCACGGATGTGAGATAATTAATGAGAAATGAAATGTAATGTTAAATGGTCGTAGAACTTTTGAAAATTGCTATATAATTGATAACTCTTGCTCAACAAACCATTCATTTTATATGGTCCAAATAGACGAAACTGAACTATGACATCAATGTCGTAGACATGTAAATTATAGAGATTGATCTATATAAATTGAGTAAAAGAGATCACTTACGTGGCCTACCCAAACTGAAAAGGATAGAAAAAGTTTGTGGCGTCTGTCAGATAGGCAAGCAAGTTAGGAGTAGTCACAAGAAAGTGAACTCTTTAGCCACGGTTAGACCTCTTAAATTTCTCCATATGAATTTAGTCGGACCAACTAGAACGGAGAGTAAAGGTAAGAAAAAATATTTTCTAATTGTAGTTGATGACTACACTAGATATAATTGGGTAGCCTTTCTAAGAGAAAAATCAGATACTCTTGACGAAGTCAAAAAATTTAAAAAACGTATTCAGACTGAAAAAGAGTCATCTGTGATCAGAATTAGAAGTGATCATGTAACTGAATTTAAAAATAGCAATTTTGAGAAATATTGCAATGACCATGGAATAATGCATGAATTTTCTGCTCCAAAAACACCTCAGCAAAATGAGGTTACTGAAAGAAATTTTTTTTTTAACAAGAAATGGCTAGTGTAATGCTAAATAGCATGATTTACCTAAATATTTATGGGGCTGAAATTGTTAGTACTGCATGTTATATAATTAATCGTGTTTATATTAGAAAAGCTAAAAACAAAACTGCTAATAAACTATGGTTTAACAAAAAGCCCACAGTTAAATATTTTCAAACTTTTAGAAGCAAATGTTTATTTTATGTGACTGTGAAAATTTGAAAAACTTTGAAGACAAAAGTGATAAAGGAATATTTCTAGGTTATGCTCTAAATAGTCAGGCATACCGAGTACTTAATAAAAAAACTGGGATTATACATGAATCTATAAATTTTGTGATAGATGATTAATCGATCACGCCCAATCTTGATCAAGATGATGATGATATCAAATTGGTTAATATACCTGAATCTTCATCTACATTTGACAATATTGAGTTAAGGTTAGTTAAAGACCATCCGACTAATCAAATACTTGGTAATCCTCACACTGACGTTCAGACAAGAAGACAACTTGAAAATATATGTAATCATGTCTACTTTACTTCTCGAATTCAATTAGATAATGTAAATGAAGTGCTAGCTGATGAAAGTTGGATAAATGCCATGCAAGATGAATTAAATCAATTTATTAGAAATAATGTATAGTATTTGGTTTCTAGAACTAATGACAAACATGTGATTAGAACCAAGTGAATTTTTAAAAATAAAACTGATGAAATGGAGAACATTATCAATAAGGTACGGTTGGTTGTACAAGGTTATACTCAGATTGAAGATATTGATTACAATGAAACCTTTGCATCGGTTGCGAGTCTTGAATCAATCAGATTATTTATTTCCATTGTATCTATATAAAATTCAAAATATATCAAATGGATGTAGAAAGTGCTTTTCTAAACGGTGATTTAAATGAGAAAATTTACATTGAACAATCAAAGGGTTTTGAAGATCCCAAACTTCCTAATCATGTTTATCGTCTAAAAAAGGCTCTTATGGTTTAAAATAAGTTCCCAAAGCATGATATGAAAAGTTGACTAAATTTTTACTTAGTAATAATTTTGTTATGTGTAGTGTTGACAAAACCCTATTTATCAAGAAATATAATGATAATATCCTTATTGTTCAAACCTATTTTGACAATATTATATATGGATCTACGTGTGCTAATTTATCTATTGAGTTTACAGATCTTATGAAATCTAAGTTTGAAATGAGTATGGTCGGCGAACTAAACTATTTCCTTAGATTACAAGTCAAACAACTTGAAGATGGCATATTCATTTCTCAGACCAAGTATGCATTGAACCTTATAAAAAGGTCTGGTTTTGAAAATGGTAAGAATTTTAATACTCGGATGAGTATGATTCTTAAACTCTCAAAAGATGAATCAAGTAAATGTGTAGACTCAATTGTATCACAGTATGATTGATAATCTTCTGTATTTAACTGCTAGTAGACCTGATATTGCATTTAGCGTTAGAATTTGCGCTAGATACCAATCGGATCCTAAAGAATCTCACTTATCCACTGTCAAACGGATAATCGAATATGTCACAAGTTCTGCGAACTTAGGCTTATAGTATTCACATGATACATCTGTACAAATTGCTGGTTATACAAATGCAAACTGGGTAGGAAATGTTGATGGTAGAAAATTGTAACATCATGAATTTTCACGGCTAGAGTTCATACTCGTGCTCGAGAAAAACGGATGTCAGTGAATGGATTGGATGCTTTAAAAATCGCACCTTATTTATTTTTTATTTTTTTCATTTTGATCACATTCAGATACATTCATGAAGGTAACATCCACGAGAATAAAATTGACTGTATTGATTATTTCATCAGAGTAAAAGAATTCAATAGATAATCAAATGCCCTCTCGATGAGAGCTTATTACATTTATCGAGTTCACAACAGAAGTATAAAACCAAATCATAAAACTATCTTCTCATTCATTCAGTATGATCTTCCATAGGGAGACGGCCCTCTAGGTCTTTAATCTGTACATTACCTGCATCATCTGTATGGTTGGAGAGGGTCAACGCCCTACTCATAGTGATAGTTATCCTTTAGGATTAATAATAATTTAAGAGATTCATAAAAGTAACATAAAGGTTCCTATACTGTGATTGGTGTATAGTGTTATCTATTCTTTGTTTCATATTCCGTAGTATTTATATTTAATTTGGCATAGTCCTATTCACCCCCCCTCTAGGACATATAGCTTGGCCATTTCAGGATACCAATTCTCTTTGATGTGCTAAAATCTCTAGAGCAATAACTACGTTGCGTGCTGATTCTAGATTATTTAGTAAAGTACAAAAATGAGTTAGAGAGTCATGCAGAGGAAGAATATTATGTGTTATACCCTCGCTGCATAGTCAAGAATGGCCAATGCACTATTCAAATAGGGCCACTGTTCAGGATCCTTGTACATGCATATAGCGGCAAAGATAACATTCTTAAACAGTACAAGCATAATAAGAGGAATTTTATCTAAAGAGAGTATACCGATATTGTGGCTACTGAATTGGAGCTCATCGATCCGCTGGAAGAGTGAATAACTACAACTGAAAGAGAGAGAATAATATAGCAACAATAACATATAAAGAATGAAGACGAATGAGAAGAAACTTGACAAGAAAATATATACCATCTTCGGGGGCCAGTTGCGAAATAATTGGCAATGTAGAAGCCCCTATTTTTGAAGATTCGGGAATATTTGTGATAGTAGTCGTAATATTAAAAGATAACTCTCTAGCCTCGGAACTCGAATCCAAGGTTGTTGGCGTTGTCGCGTCAGCAAGATTAGAAGGGAATTCGAGACTGCAAGCAACTAGTTGAAGGGTGACATGGCGTGCAATTACCATCCTCTCAACATGAACCTATTCAGCAACGACTCTATTTTCTTTAGCAACTAACGGAATATTTGAAGCATCGTGGTTCACCTCTACGCTACGAGGAGAGATCAATGCTTCCGTCGTTACTCACCCCTTCATTGCGGAAATTCCAGCCTCTCTTGATGACGAAACTTCTACGATACTAGGAAGGGTTACAGGTTCTTGTTGAAGCATATTAGTGACTGCTACAAGCAAATGAGAATACAAAGCATCATAAGATATAAAAATATTTACTCCCGGAGAATGGCTAAGATCCCCATAGTCGAGTTGTTCTTCTTCGATCGAAGTGCTTAATTGGACAATTGGTGAAGAGGCACCTTGAATCTTCTGCTGAATTTCCATATTTAGAACTTCTCCAATTTCGCCTTCTTCACTAATGTCCACGTCTTCATCTTCCCCATGATTAGCGTCTTTCAACACGTCAGCTTTGTCAGTCAGACTTTCACTAGAAGATGTCCTGCTAGTTTTGGTTTCTTCAAAATAATTAGACTAGCTTTATAACGCCCTGAATTTCAGGGGTCGAGCAAAGCTTAACTCTCGAGATCTAACGCATCACTTATGTAACATAGATAATGATGATTAAATGTTGTTCATGTTAGTGTATTTAAACATGAGTGGGATTATACTAAATCAGCATATCATACTCCAGAGTTAATGTAATTAGGTAAGCAGAAGACTGAGATAGATATATAAAGTATATAAGTGTTTCACAACCTCCAAAGTATGAGTATATTACCAGGCTGAATATATACATGTATGGTTCTAAATTTTACAAAATATCAAAGTGTAAATGTCCAACTAATCCATAAGTCCCCGTAATCCCGTTGAATCAGCACGGGGTCTACATAGACCCGTCTGAGAGCTGAACGTAGGAGAATCCTTACTCCTCGCCTATGAAGTCCAACTCCACTGTATAGACTTCGCCATCACCTGCATCTAAACCAGAGTCTGGGTGGTGTTTTAAAACACCGTCCCAGGGTGGGAATGAGTGGCCAACTCAGTGGTACTATAAGGCAAATGTTAACATGTTATCAATTCAATCAAAGCAATATAACAAACATATCTAACTACTCTTGTTAATGCAGGGATGATATGCAGTAATGATGCATGCCCTTGCCTGCACTCCCTCATTGACTTCATCTCATGATCGCACATGACAAACTCCTTAAACGTGCGCTTCCTTACCAAAGCACATGCAAGGCGGTGTATGGTCATGTTAGCTAAGTAATTAATTAGGCTATTTATACAACAGATTCGGAAAGCTAAGGTACCTCCCTTTATATCATTAACCCAAGCGAAGGATCCATCTAAGGTTGTCAATCCTAGTCAATCACATATGATAGGAAAGTTATAGGGCAACATCACCCCTAATGAAAAGCAGTGGATAGGCAAGTTCAAAAGTTTATACTTGAGGTCACTCCACCAACGCCCTACCAACTGGAGAGCTATTTTTGAAGGGGGTCTGGATCAGACGGTTCACCCCAACCCACACTGGGACCGCAGCCAGGCTGTGCCGGTGTAGGCTAACAGCTCGAATACAGTGTCCCATACACCACCATATTCGGCTCATGAGTTTGGGTTGATCACTGGTCACTACGGGGAGGCTCGTCACCCTAGCGTAGGCCGACAGCTCGACCATGGTGTCCCATACACCACCATGTCCGGCTCATGAGTCTTAGCGAATCGTGGTACCATGGTTGAAACAGGCATTTACATTGGTAAGTGGTACCTTAGATTCAAGCAGTAGCGTCCATACATGGTAAACACACAATAAGCCAATCAGTTTATTAGGCAAGTTCGACTGCGTACGCTGAACTAATTGACATGGAGCGTATAAGCATTCCACGTGGCTTAACCATTATTGACAATCATCGCACGACTCAGATTCACCGAACGCATCAAATGTGACGAGACTAATTCGGCCACTCAAACAGGAATTGTTACCGATTGCCTGGACTACGTAGTAGTCCCAATCATACTCAAATGCAGCATGTGGAGACATGTGATAATCATATAGGCATTTAACAAACAATCCAAGTACAACACTCATTTGAGCATTTTATTAACATATTGAACATGCTACTGAACATTTCAATTCATCCATAAATTGCATAGTTGAAATTAAGATTACATGAAGGAAATTATACATATAGATAAGGTAATTGAGAATTCTATCTCAATACCCTTATTAAATAAAATTCATCGGACAATTTCTCATTCAGACATTTTATCAAACACTTAGACTACACATTACCACATATATGAACTAAATTAGTTATAGCATATATTATGGCAAATCCTTTCATAAAGGAGTTATCATACATACAACAATCATGTATTCTAGGTTAATATCTATGGCAAGCACAAATCATGATTTCATATTCATTCGAACATTTCAACAAACAAATGGAATGTATCATATATTCACATAGTTCACACACATCTAAAATTTATCGAATACATCGTAACTAAGATTATATGGCAGCAATCAAGTCAAACATAAATCATTAGCTGACATTGAAAGCCTTAAAAACCATAACCTAAATGCTTATAGTCCGCACCTTTCGTCGGAATACCAGATTTGTACTCGGTTCCAATACAATGTTCCTGAAAACAGAATGACGGTACCTATATGATGAAATAAGTTAGCTATTTCGTCGTTTATTCTATTTAGATTTCTAAACCAAGATTAGGGTTATGATTTCTTACCCAAATCAAAGTTGGAATGACTCGTGTAGCGATGGTGGGGAGGTGATTCGGTATGTGGAGTAGTGGAGTGAATCCTAGCAATGATCTCCCGAACTCTCACTCTACTCCTCACTCTTTTCTCCTCTTTTCTATCTTCTCTCACCTAGGGTTTGAGAAATTCGTATGGAATGAGAGAGGGGTGGTTTAAGGTCCTTATATATGCCTAAAAGTGATGTCAATGGCCCCATGGCCATGGTATACTTGGGTTATAGCTAAAGGGCGACTGTTTCTGACGAATGGGGCTCATCTGGAGGTCCATTACCTGTCTATGTCACGGAGTAAGTTCCCAGACAATGTATCTAAGCGAGGTTATGATTTCAGTGCGATCGGGCTAGCGGATCGATCGTGAAGGACCTGTATCAGATCAACGGTCGTTGTTCCTTGATCAGGGCCACAAGTATACTGATAGGTGCAGGAAAATTTTCCTGATCCATGGGTGAAGTTTGGTCAGAATCTGACGATATGAAGTCTTCAATTTCGCTCACAAGCGAATGGTCCAATTCACTCAAGTTTTTGTTCACTTTCTAAAGATATTCACGTTCCTCACACATTTGGGCTCGAATCCCCTGATGGTTGTCAAGCCCAATAAGGCGGTCATAACCCTATAGTTTCGTGGTCATCAGACTTTCGACGTGCGGTCTAGGTCCTATATGGAGTTTCAATGTGCTCCCGAGAGTAACTAGCTTTTGGGATTTCTCCTAAGTTTTTAAGTAGTATTGAGTCAGTGATTTTGATAGTTTTGGGTCTTGTCATTTGTATATAAGTGTTTCAAGTTAAATTTAGCAATTATTTAGTTTAGTACTTAACCAAATTCCGCCCTACTTATGACAGAATAAGGTCCTAGGGTAGTTCTATATCCCTTTTTGACACTTTTAGTTATTATATTATTTTAATTATTTTTCTAGTAGTTCATCATCAAGTCTACTTTATCTCCACCAAATTTTATTAAATTTCATATTCTAAAATTTTTTAAAAAATTCTGGAAGTAGCAGTTGCCCGAACTAATAATTTTTGGATAGTTGTCACATCAACTTATATTTAAATATATTAAAAATTTTATTTTATTTTTATCTTATTTTTATATGAAACTAGACTTATCATGCTTTAATCTAGATTTTGAATCACTTAAATCGGAGTTATATTGAGGGAGATATGAGTTTTTGAAATCGGTCGAAGATTGCAGAAAACTGCAGCTAGGGTCCACCAAAATTTAGTGCACCGGTGGCACGCCGCGGTCAGGGCGGTGCCGCCACGCCCCGTTGTGGAGGCGGGCGGTGCTGTCGCGGGCCTCTGGTGGTGGTTCTGCCACTTAACTTTCGAAATGAGCGTATCTTGCAAATTGGAATGAGTTATTTAATATACAATATATGATTTTGGGGTAGGAGAAGCTGCTCTATCCAAATAACTTATTTATTTTGTGATGTTACTAAGGTTAATGGTAAAAAACCCATTTTATTTATATATTTACTATTTATAGTAAATTTTAGTTTAAGTGTTGTTTTCATCATTTAAACTTTAGGATTAGTGTTTAATATGGAAGTACTTAGAAAAATTTGAAGAATAAGGTGGTGAAAGGTGAGATTTTGAAGGAAATGGGTTGAAAGGGGATTTAAGACTTTAGGATTTGAGTTTTGAGAAGTCGATAAGGTATGATGATAGAATCATTGCCTAAGGACGTCTAACACCAGGCCGGGATGTTACAAGCTCTCCTCGAAAATTTTCTTACCATTGGATGGAAGGTCTACCTCGACAGGAGAGGATTTGACATCTCTACGAGGAGGGTAAGCTCTTTGTTGGACCTATACTTGAGGAGAAATAAATCTTGTTTGAGAATGGGTTCTTGGAGAAGAACAAATCAGCTCTGCTGCAGGAGATATCGTAACTGTAGCTTGGTCCCTTACCCTTCGAGTAACAGTATATAAATTGGTGGTTAGAACTTCAGGCTAATTCGGAGAAGTAGTTGTAGCAGACTGTCTCTCTGATTGTCTTATGATATCCAAAGAAGATCATAAGCAATCCACCCTTTCAAAGTATTAGCTAGCTTTATCTACCGAATGGGTTCCTCTAAAGAAATTTTCAGAAAAACCTGACCGGGAGCGACAACATGGTCTCTTTAGATGATATAACCAATGCCTTGCTCTAGCCTGTAGTTTCTTATCATGGTAGAAGGAATCTAAACGGGTCGATCCGCCGGATAATAGTTGCGCATAAGATGAAATTGGTGTATCCACCACCGCATCCAGACGTAAGAGGCTTGAACCTGATGATTGTAGCAGGGGAGAATGAAGCGAGAGACGAAACTTCTAGCTAGTAGCTGTTTCCATATCAAAGCTCAGTTATAAGGACCCACCCCTTTGCTCCTCATTACTTAGGTGACGGCTTCTCCATCCTGCAGCACAATTTGGTCATAACTAAATTGTCGTGCAAACTTACTAGGGTAGTAAGGTTTGCGCCAAAATTCACTGCCTTCTCGTAGGGGGAGACTGTTAGATTTGATGTAGATGAAGAAGGTTCACTCGATTGGTTTCAGATCCTTGTTGTCTATCACGTATCTGTCTTTCTCTTGGTGAGACAAGGGAAATTGGAAGAAGTCAATAGAATCTGTGCTTTTGATCTTGTCAACTATCCAGTTGTAGGTCTTCTTTATCATTTTATGTTTCTAGTAGTGGCATAGAGGGAGACGCTCTGATAGACATAAGCTTTCTCAGGATTGTCATATGTCCACGGAAAATATATACCCAGCCAACCAGAAAAGTAATTAAAATGGCCAAGCTATATGTCCTAGAGTGGGGGTGAATAGGACTATGCCAAATTTTAAGATAAATACAGCGGAAATATAGAAAGATAGAACTGAATAAATAAATCAATTCACACTGCTAAATGCTAGCTCAAAATATTGATAGTTCTAAGGACAACCATGCACCATAAAAATGGCAGGGCAACCTTACTAGAACAAATAGAGAAACTGAAGCTCAAAGTAATAAAGAGATAACAAAAATATAATGCTGAAATGCAAATCTAAATTATTACAACATTCCCCACTATGCTTGAAATGTAATATTTACAACATTCACATCCACACATACATTCCACAATTCTGAATGATAAAAGGTAGGAAATATAAATCACACATCCACAACACAAAGAATTATAGTGGTTCGCCTGTGGGTTCACCAACTGTTAAACAACAGCCACACAGAATGCTACTCCACTCCTAATATCCTCACATAGGGGATATTAGCATTCACTATCAAATAGGTTTTCACAGGTTCACCCAAAACCTTAACAATTGTGTCTTTTTCAAAGGGCTTACACAATTCAAAAACCCTCACTTCTGAGTTTTCTGGCTCTCCTCAGATAACCAACAACTTTGAGATTTTTCTGGCTTAACCTCAAATAAAACCAAACAATGTAAATTACACAAATTGTAAAATACCTGATTTTCTCCTTCGTTGTAGCAGCCCAGAAGAACCAAGTCGGAGTAGAGATTTGAATGTCAAAGTTCAATGTCCAATACTCACTTTATAATAGTTCTAGGTTCTAATAGATTTTAAATTAAAACAAAAGGGCTAGCTCTAATTGCTTTTGATTCCAGAAAACGGAAAACAACAATTCCTTTTTTTAGATTAGATTGGAATACAAGAAACAAAATCAATTAAGAAAGCTAAAGAGAGAGAATATTAAATATGCACACTTAGCTTATATGGAGCACCGACTTATCTCTCAGAAGGCTGAATTAATTTAGCTTGAAGTTCTTTGATTTCCATTTATAATTCTGAGATTCCTGCTCTATTTATAAGTGAGCAAATCACGCCTTTGATTGGTCTAAGGACCTTTACAACTGGTCGTAGAACCAACAGATATTTGAAAATTCAAGCGCGATAAGATTTGACAGTTTCACGACTGGTTGTAGGTCTCCTTCGACTGGTCGTAGGATCCCTTCGACTCGTCGCAGGTGGTCGAATTTCAATGCTGTTCTTTGAGTCGTAGGTCTACGACTGGTTGAAGATGTAGTCGACATTGTTCCTACGACTGGTCGAATAGTCCCCAGGACTAGTCGAAGCCTAACAGAAATTTTTTGATTTTTGTAACAAACTTTCGACTGATTCAAGAAATGTTTAGACAGGTCGAAGCAGTGCCAGGACTAGTTAAACAAAGTCCAGGACTAGTCTTAGAATAGACCAAACTCACTTATATAAAATATATGAATTATGTATCCAAAATGACCTACTCTAAAGGTCAACCTAAGGTCAGTCATACCTCAATAGTAAAGTAATGACATTGAAACTTTACAGACGACTGACCTTTGAAAGTAATGGAGCTTGAAGTCTTGATGTCGTTTAAACTTGAGAGCTTTTTGAGATCTTTTAATTAAACTTGAAAGCTTCTTGAGATTCTTGACTTGTGAACAGTGCTTGTCAACCTAAGTTGATCTTGAGTAGAGCATTATTTTTCACAGATGCAAACTTCACAATAGTGTCTTTGGCACCACAAATTTGACAACACAAAGGGCTATAAACTATGACACTTACATAGCATCTGAGAGTCAGACAGATTGGTAGATTAGTTCTGATGGTAGACTTTGTTTCAGAGGACGATTTTGTGTCCCGGATATTCCTAAGTTATGCCAAGATCTTATGACTGAGGCACATCGATCACGGTTTTCTATCCACCCTGCCTCGACGAAGATGTATCGTGATATGAGGAGACAGTATTTTTGGTTGGGGATGAAGCGCCAGATTGCCAGTTTTCTATCCGAGTGTGACGCATGCCAGCATGTCAAGGCTGATCATCAGAGATCCCCTAGTCCATTGCAGCCGTTGAGCGTCCCGATGTGGAAGTGGGAATATGTATCTACCGATTTTATCATGGGTTTGCCAAGGACTCAGCACGGTCATGACGCCATCTGGGTTGTCATGGACCGTCTGATGAAGTCGACAAATTTTCTTGCGATTCGTGAGACTTGGAATTCAAAATGGCTCGCCAAGCTGTTTGTTGATGAGATCATGAAACTGCATGGTGTTCCTGTCCCAATCATTTCAGACCGAGACCCGATGTTCACAACTCAGTTTTGGAGGAGCTTTCAGAGAGCGATGGGCACTGATTTATAGCTCAGGATAGCGTATCATCCGCAGACTGATGGCCAGACCAAAAGGGTCAACCAGATCTTTGAGGATATGCTTCGGGCTTGTGCGATTGATTTCGGAGGTTACTGGGATGAGCATCTACGATTACCTGAGTTCGCATACAACAACAGCTATCAGGTGACCATTAACATGGCTCCTTTTGAGGCATTGTATGGTAGACCATGCAGATCTCTGAGTTGTTAGACCGAGGTCGGGGAGCGGCATCTCCTAGGTACTGAGCTTGTGCAATAGACGTCAGAGGCTATCGATATCATCAGGCAGAGGATGCACACAGCTCAGAATTGGCATAAGAGTTTTACTGATCGCTGGCATTGACCCTTGGAGTTCACTGTTGGGAATAGAGTGTATCTCAAGGTCTCGCCGATGAAGGGCGTAGTTCGATTTGGAGCGAAGGGCAAGCTTGCCTTGAGATTTATAAGACCTTTCGAGATCACTGGACGTGTTGACGTCGTGGCCTACTGGCTTGCCTTGCCATCTCAAGTGTTTGATGTTCACAATATTTTTCATGTCTCTATGCTGAGGAAGTGTGGGTTAGACATAGTTCCTGTTATTGATTGGCAGTCGCTGGAGGTTCATAAGGACGCTTCTTATATTGAGCAGCCAGTTCGTATCCTCGATCGGAAGGAGCAGGTCCTCCAAACCAAGGTCATCCCCTTGGTGAAGGTTCAATGGGATCACCATTCTATTAATCAGGCGTCTTGGGAGCGTAAGGCTGAGATTCGAGAGTGCTATCCCCATGTCTTTGATAATTGATTATAGGTTGTATCTTGTATGTTGTCTCCGATTTTATATGATGATGCTTTGTTTCCTTTTCTATAATGAGTTATGTTTACTTGCAATGATAATGTAAATTTTGAGGATGAAAATTTTATTTGGAGGGGAGAGTCGTAAGGCCCGTATCATAGTCTGTACAGTTCCCTAGGCTTTCGCCATCCTCCCGGTCGAATTTCGGCAACCCTCGACCTGTATCCGACATTTACGCATGATCCAAATTTAAGTCCTGTACATCTAAGTCGGCTTGACTCGAAGCTTGTACCTTAGTGACCGCGCCGTCGCCGCGGTTCCAATGCCATGACTAGCGCACCGATCCGATACCCGGGCCAGAAGATATGGGCCCGTTTTCATCTTGAGAAAAACGCCACATGTTGCGAATTCCGAGAGAATCTCTATGACCTATCACATCAAATCAAGCCAAGTACGCCACCCATACCCCATGCCACCTCACCCAATCCTAATTACAAGCACCCATTCCTTCTTTTCCCCAAGTCAACTCTCTCTCTCCATACCCATTCCTCTTTTACACAATTTTCAACTCAACCCATACCTTCCCATCCCCATTCCTTACAACACCCATTCCACCATTCTCTATCAATCCATCATTCCTCTCTCTCTCTCTCTCTCTCATTCTTTAAGCAATCTCCTAACTCCCATGAGAGCTTCCAACATCTAAGCTCTCTCTTCGAAAAACAAGTGTGGCCCACTTTCCCACCCTCTCATCTCCCATCTAAACCATTCATTCTTCATCAACCTCCATTAAAATTGAAGGCACGGAGCGTACGAGTCCAAGGAGCTAAGGAAGGAGGCCGATAGGTGGGTGATCCACCGTTGATTTCGATTTCTAAGGGCCTACTTATTGTGGGACCCACTTGATGTATGCATTGTATTTGGGAGGGCCCAATAGTGGCGGGGTCCCTCCCCTTCACATGTCTCTTCTCTCTCTCTCTCTCTTAGATTTTGTGGCCCACCTGATGAATGAGTTGTACCCACGTTGTAATGGTGGGGTCCACCTTACTGTATGTAATTCACCAGCACCATCCATCTGAACGGTACTGATTGGTGACCCCATGATGTATGTGATCATCCTAGTCGTCCATTGAATGGACGTGGACCCTACCACATCAGCGTGTGGGCCTACCATGATGGATGTGTAATACATCCAGACTGTCCATTCATGTGGAGACTACCATCAGGATGTCCGTCCAGCGTCTCTGGATGCTGGGCGCTGACACTCCCACTCTCCCACACACACACGTATAATATATATATATATATCATTATATAAATAGTATTTTAAAATGATATGGTGGGTGGCCCACCATGTGGGACCCACCTTAGGGTATGTAGTACATATCCCCTATGTCCATCCGTTGATCTAGACTGTCCAGTGGTCTGGATGTGGGGCATCACCACCGTGATGTATGGATTGTATCCCCACTGTCCAAAGGCAGGGACGGTGGAGCCAGCTATAGTGTGTGGGGCCCTACCTTGATGTATATTTTGAATCTGCACCATCCACTTGGATAGTGCCATGAGGGCCCTGATCTTGATGCGTGTAAGATATCCAAACCGTTCATCTGTTGAATGTGTGGAGCAGATTCACATCTCTGGTGAGCCACGCTTGTGGACCCCACCTTGATCTATGTGTTTCGTCTACATCGTCCACTTGGACGGTGCCATGTATGGCCCACCTTAATGCTCTACATCTATACCGTCTGTGCAGTGACCCACCATATGCTAGTGCTATATCTATAATGCCTAACCATTTTTTAGAGATAATTTTAAGTCTTTGGAAGAAAAATAAGATAGATCTAGTATCAAGTGGACCACACTACAGAAAGCAGTGAAGTTGAACATCTACCATTGAAACCCCTTTGGGTTACAGAAGTTATGAATCAATATAATATTTGTTTTTCCCTCGCTGTTCAAGTCCTTATGACCTTATGAATAGTCTGGATGGGAAATAAATGCTATGGTGGGCCCTCTAAATTTTCAACTGTGGGAATCATTATCACCACTGCCATTTGCAGTATGGTCCAGATGATCCTATGGATATGATTCATTTTTTTATGCTCTGTAATGATCTCTAACTATGGATGAATGGTGCATTTGACTCAGCCCACTTGACTCGGACCATTTGATTCAGCCCATATGTATTGGCCCTTTTGACTCAGCCCACTTGACTCGGCCCATTTAATTCAGCCCATATGAATTGGCCCATTTGACTTAGCCCACTTGACTTGGCCTATTTGATTCAGCCCATATGAATCGGCCCATTTGATTCGACCCATTTAATACGACCCGATGTTATATATATATATACTGGCCCATGAGTGGGGCCCATGTGATGTGTATATGCCCCTTAAGCGAGGCCCATGATGATGTATATTAGGCCCTTATATGAGGCCGTGGGCCCATTATACGATTGCCCTTATGAGTGTCATTCATTGGGAGCAATGTTGGTTAAAGGTCCACATTGATGGGCAATGATGGTTGGACGTCTACATTGTGACCTTTCCTTGGGCCTTGTTAGGCCCTTTCTCATCATTCTCTAGTGGGTTAACCCAAATGCTTGGGCCCCATTGATTTTAATTGATCCATCATCGGCCGTCCATCTATGGACCTCGCCTTGCGTCGTGGTTGATTATCGATGCCGACTATCAGTGCCGATTGCCGATACCGGCTACTGTTGCTGATTATAAGTTTGTGACAGCATAACATTATGATACATGCCCATACGCATCATCTGTATGTTTGTTATGAGATGTGATTGGCCATTGCATATGCCATAGTCCAGGTGGTTTATAGGACTCCCTGATAGGCAGAGTTATCCCACATGGGCGCACAATATGCGCAAGATTCATGCATGATTGGACTGTGTGCCTCATGCACTTTGTATTTATGTGATTGTGATTACTGTATGCCCTAGTGACATCAGAGCCATAGCCTCCACAGACACATCGTGGGTGGCTAGATTGGATACCGAAAATACCGTTTCTAGTATCGGGGCGCCATAGATGTCCTTGAAATCCCTAAACTCGATGGTACCAGAGGATGACTCCAACGTTAAGACCGAGTGGATACATGAGCACAAGAGGACCAAATACCAGGAGGCCGTGTCTCCCACTATGTCATGGTCGGTTTGAAAGGGCTATGGCCTTACTCACCCGAGGGTAGGGGGCCTTGCTAGGCTGAGTTTGACCAGCTCGTGAATGTGTCCGCTATCGACGTGCTGGATAGGTATTAGCAGACTATTGGCCAGGCGGATAGTGAGGTTTCTTACGCTCACTTGGACTGCACACCTAAGAAAGGGGCAGTGTCATTTGAAGTGTACTAAACCCCAGTAATTATCCAGAATGAGAACTGTATTGATATTTGATGCTCTAGTGATGAGCTGTATTGGTATGTGGATTTGGATGAGGATTGACATGCTTGAGTTGCATCTCGCATCGCATAGTCTTAATATGGCCGATAACATTCATATCTTGCAACGCATAGCCTTGGTATGGCTGATTGTATTCATGTACCCATCAGCATTATTCTGCATTACTCTGACATTGCATTCTGAGCACGTTCACATTACACACATACACTTACACCACCCTCTAAGCTTTCTATAAGCTTATGCACGATTGATGCGTGTAGGTGACGCTAGGACGTAGTCGTATCTTTGCCGCAGTAGGAGCGTGCAGTTGAGCTTCAGGAGTTTCCGTTATTATTATCTTGTATTTTCCTTTATATGCATTATACCTTAAAGTTTTTTTTATCATAGTGGATTTTGTGATAGTGTTCTTGTGGTTATTGTTTGTGGGTTATGCATATGGTTATGATTATTACGAATAAAAAATCATGTTTGAAATCCTCCTTATAGAATCCCAGGATCGGAACCTAGTATATGGGTGCCGGGAGCTGAGAATGGGGTACTATGGAGGCTGTCGGCGCCAGATTTGGCGATGGGAATTTTGTGAGCTCGGTTTCTGAGTCTGGGGCGTGACATGGTAGGACCCATCTTCATGTATGTTTTGTATCTAGGAGGGGTCCATAGTGGCGAGGTCCCTCTCATTTTTCACCGTTCTCTCTCCTTCTCTCTCTCCTTTTTTTTATGGTGAAGATGATAATGGGTGTGGCCCATTTTATCCATGCCGTACGACCGTGAGGACCCACCTCAATGTATGTGTGCATCTAGCCGTCCATCTGCTGTACTAGCTTGGATAGTGCCAGGCCATGATGTATCTGTATTCCATGCCATCCATCTGTAGGTCCCACCCTGCACATGTGAAACTTCCACACCATCCATTTATAGGACATCAGCAAGATGCGTGGACCTCACCTTGAATTATATACATAATATATATTATATACACCTTTCATCCATTGTAAGAAGCAGTGCTGCTGACACCGTGAATGAAGAGAAAACACAAATAGCAGCTTGGTCCTGTGGACCCCACCATGATTTATGTGCTTCATCTATGCATGTGGGGTGGCCACTTGTGGACCCCACCCTGATGTGCTGCCTCCATTGTCCAGACCTTGGACGGTGGAGCATGTATTTCATAGTCCAGACAGTGGAACCCATCAGACCATCCAAATGGTGGGAAACCACCTTGAATGCATGTATTTCACCCACCATCCACGTGGGACCGTGGGGCCTGCTTGAGGACGTGAGTCGTCTAAACGGTCCAAATTAGTGGGACCCACATGGAGTATGTGTTTTATACACATCGTCCAGCGTCCAGGGTCTGGACGCTGGACCTCTTTCAAAATAAAAATATAAGAATAAAATATTATATTATATTATATTATATGTATATATGATATATATATATATATATATATATATATATATATATATATATATATATATATACACACACACACACACACATGTAAGAAAATGTGCTTAGAATCTCTAGGTGCCTCACACCAGCTATATAACTATGAAATGACATCAGCAGGTTCTGTGGGTCCCACCTTGATATATTCATTTCATCCACATCGTCCGATGGATTGTGACGGTGGGACCCACTAGTTGTATGTATTTTTTTCCACCGTCCAAAGTCTCTAGACGGTGCAAACCCTCCCCCATGATGTATGTGCTTTACCTACACCGTCCAGCCATGGACCCCACATGATATATGTATCTTATCCCTGCCGTCCGTCCATCTCAGGACGTAGGGCACGCCACGATGAATGTGTTCTCCACGCTGTCCATCTGTTTATCCAAGCCATCCAGCTGTGTGGACGTGGACCCACCATAATCTATGTGATTTATCTGCACCATACACGGTGCTGTGGGGCCCTGTATTGACGTATATGTTTTGATCCACACTGTCCAATGTTTGGACAGTGTCGGACATGTTGGATGGTGTTGTGGACACCAGCCATAATGTATATTTTGATCCACACTGTCCAGAATGTCTGGACGGTGTTGGACCACCTTTGGACGGTGCTGTGGACCCCACACTCAATGTATGTATTGTATATCTACACCGTCCAGTGGTCTGGACGGTGGGGACCACCTTGATGTATTTATTATATCCACATCGTCCATCCCTGGACACGGTCATAGACCCCACCCTTGACGTACATGTTTCATCTGTCCATCCATCTGACGGTGGACACCACCTTGATGTATGAGTCTTAACTTGTATCGTCCATCAGCTGCTGGATGGTGGGACCCTCAGCTGATGTATTTATTATCCACATGTCCATCTGTTTGCCAGTTGTGGGCCCACCCCACATGTATTGCACGTGTGAGGGGTGGGGCCCACCTTGCTTGTATACATGTTTCATTTAGGCTGTAACCCCACATGAGCACGAGGTATGCGCAGGTTTGATGCATGACTGGATCGTATGACTTATGCATCTCGCATTTTGTGATATGACCACTGTACGCCCTACCGACGTCAGGGCCGTAGCCTCCACAGGCATATCGTGGATGGCCAAATGGGACACCGAAAATTTGTTCTACATGGGGTGTTATAAATATCCCTGGGTGAAAGTCTTAGAACCCTCTTTGTAACGTCTCTAAAAAATCCGTACAAAGACCTGAGTACTACCTCAGGCAGAAATCCCTCAGGACTGTATTCTGTAGAAATTTAGGCGAAAATTAATTAAGTACTGAGCTAAATTAATTGGTGGATTTAGCTTGAACCACCATTTACACAAATGACAACACCCAAAACTATCAAAATCGCTAACTCAACACTACTTGAGAACCTAAGAGAAATCCCATGAGCCTATCGCTCTCAGGAATACATTATAACTCCGTATCGGACCTGGACCGCACGTTGAAAGTTCGATGACTGCGAAACTATAGGGATTGTTCATCCTATTGGGCTTGACAACCATCGTGGGAATCGAGCCCAAATAGTATCCAGAAATGCATAACTTGAGCTCTGAGTAAAGTGTGTGAGAAATGTGAATATCTTTAGAAAATGTTTTGAAACTTAAGTAAATTGGGCCTTTCACTTAAGTGCAAAATTGAGGATTTCAGACCGTTAGTTTCTGACCAAACTTCACCCAGGGGAAAAGGAAATTTCCCTACTCATATCTGTATACTTGTGGCCCCGATCGAGCAAGCATGACCGTTGATTTGACGTGGGTCCTTCGCGGCTGATCAACCTATCCAATCACGCCGAAATCACATCCTGGCATATATCCATTGTCAAGGAACTTACTCTGTGACGTAGGTGAGTAATGGGCCTTCCTACGAGCCTGGTTTGTCAAAAACAGGCACCCTTTGGATAGAAACTAAGTATACCATAGCCCCGAGGCCATTTACATCGGTTCTGAGCCTATATAAAGCCCTTAAATCACCCCATTTCTATTCCATACGAATTTGCTCCAAACCTTAGGAGGGATAAGAGAGAAAAGAAGAGAAAAGAGTGAGGAGAGAAGTGAAAGGTTGGGAGATTGTTGTAGTGTTTCTCTCCCACAACTACACATACTGAATTGCCTTTCCATCTAGCTAACTGATCTGTTTCAGTTACGATTTGGGCAAGAAATCCAAATCCAAATCTTGATTTAGAAATGTAGATTGAGTAATCGATAAATTGGTTAACCTATTTCATGGTTTAAGTACCTGTTGTTCTATATTCGGGAACATAATGTTTGAACCGAGTCTGAATCGAGTATTCCGACAGAAGGTGTGGACTATAAATGTTTAGGTTATGGTTTTCAATGCCTTTAATGTCAGCTAATGATATATTTCTGACTTGATTGCTACCATATTGCCTTAGATATGACATTTTGGATATACTATACATGTGTGAACTATGTTAAATACAAGATGCATCCTATGTGTTTGTTGAAATGTTTGAATGAACATGAAATTGTGATTTGTGCTTGCCATGACTGTTAATCTAGGATCCATGTTTGTCGTATGCATGATGATCTCTTTGTATAAGGAATTGTCATAATATATGTCGTAACTAATCTAGTCTATGTATTTGGTGAAGTGTAACTTAAGTGTTTGATAAAATGTCTGAATGAGAAATGTTGATGATTTGTATTTATTAAGTGTATTAAGATAGGATTCTCTATTACCTTAATCATATGTATAGTTTCTTTCTTGTAATCATATTTGCCGCTACGCAATTAATGGATAAAATGCGAGTGCTTGGTGACATGTTCAATATGTTTGATGAAATATTCCAATAAGGGTTTTATTTGGACTGTTTGTTAAATACTGATATAATTATCACATGTGTCTATCTATTGCATCTGAGTAAGATTAGGGCTACAACGTGGCCCAGGCAATCGGTAACAATCCCTGTACGGGTGGCTGAATTAGTCTTGCCACATTGGGTAACTCGACAAATCCGTGTCACACGGTGATTGTTGACAGTGGTTAAGCCATAAGGGGTGCTTATACACTCCATGTCAATTAAGTCAACATGTGCTCGTACTAATCGAACTTACCAAATAAATCGTTTGGCCCATTGTATGTTTACCATGTGTGGACATCATTGCTTGAATCTAAGGTACCACTTACCAATGTAAAAGCTCGTTTCAACCATGGTACCATGATCCGCTAAGACTCATGAGTCGGGCATGGTCGTATGGGACACCGTGGTCGAGCTGTCAGCCTAAGCTGGGGTGACGAGCCTCCCCGCAGTGACCAGTGACCGACTTAGACTCGTGAGTCGGGCATGGTGGTATGGGACACTGTGTTCGAGCTATCGGCCTATGCTGAGGTGGCAAGCCTCCCCGTAGTGACCGCGGGTATAAACAATGAATATGCCTATCAACTGCTTTTCATTAGGGGTGATGCCCTATAACTTGCTTATCATATGTGAACAACTAGGATTGACGACCCTAGATGGATCCTTCAGTTTGGGTTAATGATATAAAGGGAGGTACCTTAGCTTCCCAAATCTACTGTATGAAGAAACTTAATTAAGTACTCGGCTAACACGACCTTGCACCGCATTGCATGTGCTTTGGCAAGGAAGTTGCACTTTAGGGAGGTTGTCATGCGTGAACTTAGTTGTCGGAGTCGCTTGTGAGGGAGCTTTGTGCGAGGGCATGCATCATTACTGCACACCATTCCTGTATTAAAAAGAGTAGCTAGGAAGTGATTGTTGTATTGCTTTATCATTATTACTTGATTAACTTGATAACATGTTAACTTTTGCCTTATAGTACCACTGAGTTGATCACTCACTCCCACCCTGGAACGGTGTTTTTAAACACCAACCAGAATCTGTTGTAGATGTAAGTGAGGACGAAGTCTATACAACTGAATTGGACTTCATAGATGAGGAGGAGGAATTCTCCTACGTTTAACTCTCGGGTAGGTCTATGTAGACCTTGTACTGATTCAACGGGATTACAGGGATATATGGATTAGCTGGACACTTTACATTTTGATATTTTGTTAATTTTGAAACAATACATGTATATATTCAGCCCAGTAACATCCTCATACTTTGGAGGTTTGAAACACTTACATACTTAAATATATATGTTTCAGTCTTCCACTTGCTTGATTTAATCATATCTGGAGTATAATATGCTATTTTGGTATAATCCCACTCATGTTTAACTCATTAATATGGATGAAATCAGAACATCATCATCCATGTTGCATAAGTGATGTGTTGGATCTCGGGAGTAGAGCTTTGCTCGACCCTTGAAATTTGGGGTATTACAAGTTGGTATTAGAGCATGATTTAGATTAAACTGGACCTAGGTTATAGGTAACACGACACACTCTGACGCACTCTGACTTAGGAAGGGGCAATGGAATTTAGAAACAATCATAGGATCCTAAAGTTTCACCGACGGGCGAGAATGACCATTGTAGTATAGCCCGTACGCGTCTTAGATCATGTGCAATGATCTCGGACCCTTTTGGGCCATCAATCGACAAGTTTGGACTATAATTCGGCGAATCCCAATCTTAAAACAAGCCTAAAGGTGCGAATACGCACGTGTTGAATGACGAAAGTGCACCCTGCGGGTCTAGGGACCCAAATCATAATTTTTGGTGGGACCCAGGGGGTCCCCCGCGCATATTCGGCATCCCAAGAGAGGGTGGCCACTACCCCAGGGCGGAGCCACCTCCGGGCACCCTAGGGGGTCGTGGCAGCACTGCCCGAGCGGCGGCGCACAGCCTGCCTCCCCTGCAGGGCATGGCGGTACTGCGCGGGTGGCAGCGCACCGCCTTTCAATTGTTTGTGTGGGGCCCACTCACGTGTGGGACCACCTAATTAACCCCTCTCTTGCCCCCTTTATTCATTCCATCCTATTTCAAACCTTTTAAACCCTCTAAAACCCCATATTCTCTCTCAAATCCTTATTCCATACATTCAAAGCTCCCTTTTCTTCTACACTTCACACCCATCCTCCACCATTCTCTCAAAAATATCCCTTACAACTCTCCATCTTCCTTATTTCTCCTTCATTTGAGACAAAACCCATCTTTTGTGTCTCACAACTCCTAAACTCTCCCATTCACTTCAATCTCCAAGCTTTTCCATCATTATGGCTCTCTCTGAGCTTGTCACTGCCATTTTCTCCATCTCAACGCTCCTTTTCTTTATGGGAAAGAGAAGAGCGGCCTCGGATGAGGCTGGGTAGAGCCGTCCAAGCCGCTCGAGGAAGAAGGCGAGTGCCGAGGCTAGTACAAGTATTGAGTGAGTGTGGAGATCGAAACGGGATCTCGATCCTCAAATCTCACTCAAAAGATCTCTACCGGTGGGCACTGGACTTGGTAAGTTTCATGACCGCAAAGTTATATTTAAAGCTCATGTTGATGAGAAACTATTTGGATTGTATCTGGTTATTGACCATCTGTTGGAGACCGAGTGGGGTCCCATGTTTGAAGGGAAGGCTCATGCAAGTGAAGGCATCGTACGAGCCTTCTATGCCCACATACGAAACCTCATGCTGGAGCCCCTTCAGTTTACTATCCCTTTAGGGAGGCAGGAAGCCATAGTCAATGTAGATGTGATGGCCAGTATTATGGAATTGAGCGTGGTGTGGTACATGCAAGTGCAACTCATCTCACTAGTAGACGAGAGAAAGATCACCACACACGTTTTCTTTGTGGCCGATTGACTCATTGGAGGTGAGACAATAGCCTCGCATCGACTAAGATGACGGCAGACTTCCGCCTACTCCATCACATATGCGCGTACAACATGTATCGGAGGTGGAGTAACCGTACAGAATGCACTCACCTTATGGTGGACTTCTTGTACAGTGCTAGACAGGGAGACGAGTTGTGCCTGCCTACTTTTACCTTGTCATAGATAATCAGGACCACACGCTCTACTCGGGGAGATGCATCACTCCCATTCGGCCGACTTATCTGCAAGATTGCTTGTAATTTTAGTTTCAGACTAAATATGGATAATCTTGCGCCCATCCACTTTATCAGTGAGACTACACTCAACAATATGGGGATTGGCCCTAGGCAACGCCAAGCCCGACTTGATGAGTATGGGGATGAAATAGAAGAAGAAAGTGAAGACGACGATGGAAGTGAAGATGAGGAAGGAAATGAAGAGGAAGAAGGCAGTGAGGAAGAAAGCAGTGAGGATGGAGAAGGAAGTGAGAAGGAAGAGTAGGAAGAGGTAGAGGAGGCCTAAGATTTAAATAGGGGACCTCCTGCTACACATGAAGACTGCCATGATCGGGCCACCTTAGAGCCCGCATGGCCAGGATTGAAGAAAAACAGGCCGCCCTGAAGCAGGAGTTCAAAGAGAATTAGGCTTATTTGAAACAGAAATTCAAGAGAATGTCTTACACCTTGAAGACCCTCCTATGCTATATGCAGGATAACGGTGCACCTCCACCCTCGCTAGAGTCAGAGGAGTAGTCATGTGTTGCAGTTGTCTTTTAGTTTTCCTTGTTTCTTGCTTTCCTTTAAAATAGCCCTGGTCGGCTTAGTTGGATGTTAGAGTAGTCAGTGTTAAAGCTTTTGCTAAATTACCTCACTTGCATCTTTTGTCATTATTCATGTAATACTACATCTCATGTATTGTGATAAGTTTTGGCTAAATGAAATGCATGAAGCTTCTTTTGATTTGGAATGAGTAGAATGTTTGGAAAAGTGGGTAATATTATCCTAATCTTACACATGTTGCACCCTATGTTGTATATAAGGAATGCCTCCTAAAAACACCCTAAATATAACACGTCTCGCACTTGGCGGATTGATTGATGGGGCACCTCCCCTGAGCGATAGCCATACGGACCCCAGTTTCGGCCTGGATATTAAGACTATGCCGGATTCACAGCCGGCCACTGACCCTACAAATGGGCCAACACCAAATGCACCACCGGTTCTGGGACAGAACCGTGCATCTTGGTCGACACCATACATACCTCAGTCGGCTCCTCCTCTTGATAGGTTGGAGCAACTGATGTTCCTAATGCAGTAACAACAACAAGTCTTGGCTATTATTTTGGGGGCCATTCCCCAGAACATGAATGCGGTCTCGCCTATGCCACCTGTGTAGCCTGCGAGAGCTATGAACACTAGTGGCTTATTTGAGTGCTTTTAGCGCTTTCGCCCTCCTACCCTTACGGGTACTCACAGGCCCGAGGAGGCTGAATACTGGCTGGATCGCATCTCTAAGATGTTAAAGTCGTTGCACTATACTGAGGCAGAACAAGTGGTGCTTGTTACTTATATGTTCGAGAAGGTAGCTGGTCCTTGGTGGGACAGCATCTTGCGAACCTTCCACAGGATACGTGTGGACATGGGGCGCGTTTGAAGTTCGTTTCCATGGGAAGTACTTTCCCCTCACCGTAATGAAAAGGAGGGTGAATTTCTTCACCTCCGACAAGGGGGGATGACAGTGGCTGAATACAAGAACGGCTTCACGGAGCTGGCCAGATATGCTCCATTGATCCTAGCAGACGAGCCGATGAGAATGCGGCGATTTTCAAAAGGTCTGCGGCCTGATATCTGCACTAAGATGTGTTGTGCTAGCATTCCCAATTATGCTGAGCTAGTGAACATGTCCCTGCGAGCTGAGTAGGATGAAGACAGAGTGTCTCAGACACGTATACCAATGGGCCTAAGGCCTCGGCCTGAATTGCCGAACCGACCATTCCTTGGTAGGAGGCCGCATGCAAATTTACCTCCTAGGCTAATGGCTCCACCGACCTAGTAGAGGTGATCTAATCTTTGCTGTGTCTATTGTAATAAGGCATACCATACATAAACCTTTTGTTTTACCAAGATGAGGGACAATGACTTTATGCCTCATCAGAAGATCAACCGCCAACTGCCACAAGTTATTTCAACTCCACCTCTACGATCGGCAATGCCAGCATATCCATACAACTGACCTCCCATATCTCGAAACATGCTGCCTTAATGACCTATGGCAGCGCAACCCAATCGTCCTCAACAAGCGCGTGTACATGCACTTGCCGCTGAAGCATCTGAATTAATAAATGCAGTGCCTTTTGCCTTTAAAGTCACTGCCCACATTCAAGGTACAATTGTATTTCTGTTGGTGGACATTGGGTCCACTATTTTAATAATATCATACTCTACAGTCAAGCGGTTAGGGTTGAATACTACCCCTATGGTTGGGGTGAGAGTCCTTGTAGCCGATGAAACCTTCACGGACGCCACTAAGCTATGTAAGGGTTTCTTGATAGACTTAGGGGGTAGGGTGGTGTGTATTGATCTGATTGTCACCACAATATATCATTACGACGGCATCGTTGGCATAAATTGGCTCACCAAAATGAAGGCAGAGATTAATTATGATCCCAAATTGGTGACACCCCATGGACCCGAGGGCACGATCTTCACCTTCCCTGTAAAGGTCAGTTGTGCTTTCCGCATTCATTGTTACGCCTCCTTATTAGAAAATTTTGATAGTTCGACGCTTAGGGACACGCCAATAGTACAAGATTTCACAGATGTGTTTAGAATGATCCTTGGACTACCTCCTCAGCGTGAAATTGATTTTACCATCGACCTAGTGCCAAGTGTGACACCTATCTCTCTACCGATGTATCACATATCTCCATATGAAATAGAGGAGTTGAGGAGATAGATTGATGATCTGTTGGATTCAGGTTTCATACGACTGAGCGTATCTCCTTGGGGAGCACTTGTATTGTTTGTAAAGAAGAAAGACAGATCGTTACGATTGTGTATTGATTATCGCAAACTGAATCACATCACCGTCAAGAACAAGTATCGTCTGCCCAGGATAGATGACCTATTCGACCAGTTGAAAGGGGCATAGTATTTCTCAAAAACTTAACCTACAGTTTGGGTATCATCAGTTGCACGTTAGGAATGAAGACGTGTAGAAAACAACATTTAGAACCAGTTTTGGGCACTATGAGTTCCTCGTGATGCCATTTGGGCTGACAAATGACCGGCCGTGTTCATGGACCTCATGAACCAGGTGTTTCGCCCGCATCTATACCGATTCGTCATCGTGTTTATAGATGAGATTTTGATATACTCCAAGAGTCAGAAAGATCATGAAGAACACCTACGAGCAGTCTTTCATACTCTCGTGAAGAATCAGTTGTTTACATAATACTGAAAATGCAACTTCTGGAAAGAAGAAGTCAAGTTTTTGGGACACGTAGTGTCCAAGGAAGGAATTACCGTGGACCTTGCCATGGTGACCGCAGTACAAGATTGGGAGTAACCCGGCTCCGTTACTGAAGTGAGGAGTTTCCTCGGACTTGCTAGTTACTATCGTCGATTCATTAAAGATTTTTCAAAGATAGCCAGACCATTGTCTTAACTCACTCGAAAGGATCTTAAGTTTGCCTGAATAAGAAAGTAAAAGCAACCTTTCAGGAATTAAAGGATAAGCTGACGTCCACACCCGTGCTAGTATTACCAGAGCAAGGGGTCAGATATACTATATACACCGACGCGTCTTGTGTTGGTTTGGGTTGTGTACTTATGCAAAAGGATAGAGTGATTACCTATGCATCGTGACAGTTAAGGAAACATGAAGAAAACTACTCCATGCACGGTCTGGAATTAACGGCGGTCATTTTTGCATTAAAGCTCTGGAGACATTACCTCTACGCAGAGGAGTTCGAGCTCTTTTGCGACAACAAAAGCCTCAAGTACATCTTTACTCAGAGAGACCAGAACATGAGGCAACGACGTTGGATGGAAACTTTGAAAGACTTTAAGTTTGAGGTCTCCTACCATCCTGACAAGGCCAACCTTGTGTCCTATGCATTGAGCCACAAGAAAACAATAGAATTTGTGGCTCCGCTAATGATAGAAGAGTGAAATATGGTAGAGTTTGTGCGAGACTTCGAACAGAAGCTTACAGTAGAGGAGCCGTTCGAGAGCGTTGCACACATCCATGTACAACCACTTATTGATGACCGAATGATTGTAGCTCAGAAAGAAGATGAACTATTAGTGAAAATGAGAGAACGAACAAGTGACAACAAAGAATCCGAATGGAGAGTTGGCTTGGATGGAGGTTTACAATATCATGGCCACTTATGCGTCCTGAATCTCCATGACTTGAGAAGGGAAGTCTTGGAAGCCGCTCACAATTCAAGGATGGTGATGCATTCGGGCAGTATAAAGATGTATAGAGATATAAAACGTTCATACAGGTGGGACAACATGAAGGCCCACATAGCAGACTTCGTGTCCCGTTGTCTCACGTGCCAGCAGGTTAAGGCCAAACATCGCCAACCCCCTGGCTTACTTCAGCCCATGTCCATAGCTGAATGGAAATGAGATTTCATATCTATGGATTTCATTTGCGGGTTACCAAAGACGAGAAAGGGGCATGACTCCATTTGGGTGATTATGGACTGGTTGACGAAACTGGCCCATTTCCTCCCGATTAAAATTTCCAACTCGACAGACGATCTAGCCAAGTTGTACATCAAGGAGATAGTACGACTGTATGGAGTTCCTATGGAGATTGTGTAAGACCTGAATCATATCCGTACCATTCCGTGGACTTCCGCAGTCCTCCTGGTCGAATTCCGGCAACCCTCGACCTGTATCCGATGTTTGTGCGCGATCCTAAACCGGGTCCTGTATATCGAAGTCAGCTTGATCCGAAACTTGTATCATAGTGACCACGCCGTCGCCACGGTTCTAATGCCGCGACTCGCACACTGATCCGATACGCAGGCTAGGAGATGTGGGCCTGCGTTCATTCCAAAGAAACACTGTGCGTTGCGAACTTCGAGGGAATCTCTACGACATGTCACATCAAATCAAGTCAAGTACACCACCTTACTTCCATGCCACCTCACCCTACAACAAGTACAAGTGGCCTCTCTCTCTTTTCCCACAAGTCAACCCTCTCTCTCCCCTCACCACTCCTCATTTACACATTTTCAAACAAACCCTTATCTTTCCTGACAACCACCACAGCACCCCATCCCTTTAACCCAGTGCTTCCCTCTCTCTTTCATTCCATCTCCTCACTCTCAAGCAACTAAGAATTCCATATGTCCAAGCTCTCTCCCTAAACAACAAGTGTGACACACTTTCCCACCCTCTAATCTCTCATCCTCACCATCAAAACTCCATCATCCATCGTTAAAAGTCGAGCATAGGAGCATACAAGTACAAGGACCCAAAGAAGGAGGCCAATAGGTGGGTGGTCTACCATCAATTTGTATTTGAAAGTCCACTTATTGGTGGGACCCATTAAGATATATATGTTGTAATCATGAGGGACCCATAGTGGCGGGGTCCTTCCATCACCATCTTTCTCTCTCTCCCTCTCTCTCCCTCTCTCTTTCTATCCGTTTTGATGAAGTGGGCCCCACTAATTTGTGTTTCATCCGCACCGTCCATCATGAATGGTGGGACTCCACCGTAAAGTCTAACTGCATCCGGGCTGTCTAGGGTCTGTACGCACCCAGATCCATAGTTCAACTAACAGACCGAGTGGAGATACCTCGTTTCAACACTTAAGGTCTTAGTGGAGGTGGCTAACATGAAGTGTGTGCATTGACGTGTGTATACTAACAAGCTAAAAAAAAAGAAAAAAAAAGAGAAAGAGGATGAGGGCATGGACACTGACACAACCCACCCTCCGACACATGTGTACACACACACACACATATATATATATTACTTTATAATATAATATTTTATATTACAAGATGCACTGGTGGGCCACTCATACATGGGACCCACCTTCAATTTACACCATCTGCACCGTCCAAATGTATCTGGATGGTGGATCTGTGCATGTACATATAATATATTATATTATATGTTATATATTTATATATATTAATATTATATATATTATCATGATTTGAGGTGGGCCTCACGTGTGGACACACCATGTAATGTGCATGAGATCTCCACTGTCGAGAACATTCAGGCGTCTAAACAGTGGCTATTGTAATTTATATATTATATTATATTATATTATATTATAATATATATACATACATATATATATGTAAGGTGGGCCACGTGAGTGGTGGGTCCCACTAATGTATGTTTGTATCCACGCCGGCCAGTGATCTGGACGAGTGGAATCCAACTTGATGTATGTTTATATTAACATCGTCCATTCATCAGTGGACAGGTGGAGTCCACTGTGATGTATATTTGCATCCTCATTGTCCGTTCATTTGGACGAGGCCTCACATGGTGTATGAGTTCTATCAGCGCGGTCCATCCATTTGTAATCCAGACCATTCAAATGGATGATGGGCACTGACTAGCTGGTCTTCCACACCAGTTATAGCTGCTGTTTCCAGTAACAAGTTCTTTGTGACTAGCTGGGAGCACAAAAGTTTTAAATTAATTAATACAATATTTGTTTTCCTTCTAAAATCCAGGTCTTTGTGACCTTGTGAAAAGACTGGATGGGAAATAAATACTATGGTGCGGCCCATTGAAATTTAACTGTGGAAATCATTATCACCACTATCATTTGTGGTATGGTCCAGATGATCCTTGTATATGATTCATTTTTAAATAATGCTCTAAAATCATCTCTAACAATACGTGAAGGGAGTACTTGGTACGACCCATTGGTATGGCCCATTTAATGTATTAGAGGCCCACTTGATTCGGCCCATTGTAACGGCCCAATCAATTCGGCCCATTTACACCGGCCCATTTGATTCGACCCATTTGACTCGGCCCATTTGTAATGGCCCACTTTGATAAATATAAGGCTCATGTGATTAGGCCCATCTTAATGTGCTTGTGGACCGTTGTTGAGGCCCATTTTGATATATATGTATATATATATATATATATATATATATATAAGGCCCATATGATGGGGCTCACCTGTTTGAATCTGAGGCCCATTGTGACATGTATTAGGCCCATGACGCGTGGCCCTTTTAATGTATTCGAGGCCCATGGGCAAGGCCCAATGTGATGTATTGGAGGCCCATGGGTAAGGCCCTATGTGATGTATTCGAGGCCCTTGTGTGAGGCTGTGGGGCCACTATGTGTTTGGTTCTATGTGGACTACCCCCTTGGGAGAAATGTTGGTTAAATGTCCACATTGATGGGCAATGATGGTTAGATGTCCACATTGTGACCTTCCCTTAGGCCTTGATAGGATTCTCACCGATTGTCGAATATCGATCGAGGCCGACTACCGATTCTGATTTGTCATGGCCGATTGCCGAACATCAATCGAGGCTGATTTCTGATTCTGATTTGTCGTGGCCGACTACCGATTATCGATCGAGGCCGATTTTCGATTCTGATTTGTCTCACATGAGTGCACGGTATGTGTAGGATCGATGCATGACTGAATTGTATGAATCATACATCTTGCTTTGTGTGATTGTGATTACTGTACGCCCTAGCGACATTAGGGTTATGACCTCCACAGGCTTGTCGTGGATGGCTAGATAGGACACCGAAAATGTTTAGTTCGAGCATCTGGGCACTTTGGATGTCCGTGGGTGAAAGTCTCTAAACCTCCGAGGCCAACAGACGCCCCAACGTCGAGACTAAGTGGATACATGAGTGCCCGAGTGTCGAATACCAGGAGGCCGCGTCTCCCACTGTGTCGTGGTCGGTTGGGAGGGGGTGTAGCCTTACCCGCCTGAGAGAAGGGGGCAATATTAGGTTGAGTTTGACCAGCTCATGAATGGGTCCGCTATCGACATGTCAGATAGGTATTGACAGACTATTAGCCAGGCAGATAGTGAGGTTTCTTACACTCACTTGGATTGTGTGGCTGGGAGAGTGGCAGTGCCATTTAGAGTGTACTAAACCTCGATGATGATCCCAGAGATGAACTGTACTGATATGTGGACTTATTGAGCAGGAGTTGCATCCTCATTTATTCATTCATTCACTATTCACTCGGGCTGGTGGTGTGCAACTATTTGTTACGTGTACCTTCGCTATGGCCAGGATTTCGGTTGGGGCATGCGACTATCCTGAGATCAGGAGTTTACCACATTGAGTTTGACTATCCAAATTAGGTATGGGACTAGTTTGGATAGAAGTCCATTGTGATGGACCCTATAGCTTACGATACTACGTACTACCATCCCAACTTCACACTCCAACACGGTCATTCCATTCGCACCGCATTTTGCATTACATCCGCGGCATATGGTACGGCTGACGCCAACTGTGTTACTCATCAGGAATGTATATTGCATTGCATCCTCTGCATCTAATATTTGGCTCTCTATGACTCCTCATTTGCATAGTTTGATTTGTATTGCGTATCTTAATATTGTATGACTCATGGACTTGTCAGTATTCCCGCTTACTCTGTTATCTTGTGAATTACGATCTTGTTAGTATTTCTGATTACTCTGATAATTCATGATCTTGTCAGTATTTCTTCTTATTCTGACATTGTACGATTTATGGATTACCAGTATGTGCGATATTGTATGACTATGGCATTGTATTGAATACTTGGTACTTACCTTGTGCACATACTTACACCACCCTCTAAGCTTTCTATAAGCTTATGCACGATAGATGCATGCAGGTGATGCAGCAGTGTTGAGCTTGCAGCATACAGTGGTCTTCTGGAGCATGATTTTTGATTTATGTATTTCCTTTTCAGCATTATACTTAAATGATTATATTAGTGGATATGTGATGGTGATAGTGCTATTGTGATTTGGGTATACTTGTGGTTATGCTTCTTTAAGATAAATGTACATTGGAAAATCCTCCTTGTAGGATCCCATGATCGGAATCTAGTGCATGTGCACTGGGAGCCGAGAATGGGGTACTACGGATGCTGTCGGCACTAGATTCGGCGAACGGGAATTTTGTGAGCCCGGTTTCTGAGTTTGGGGTGTAACAGAAGTTGGTATCAGAGCGTAACTTGGGAATACCTGAGGATAACATTACATATCTGCTGATAGCTACCCTATACTCTATGATTGTCAAGAATTTAGAATGATTAGGTTCGAGTTCGAATAATTTAGCGACCTTCTGATAGGCGCCTTTTTCCTTCCCTATAGGACATGCCACCCAGGAGAGTGATTCAAGCGACTTTCGCTTCACCATCTGAGTCCCCTGCTCCCCTGCCTGAGGATATCGCTCCTCTACTTGAGGCCGGTGCGGATCCAACCGTACCCATGAGTGCCTCCCAATTACAACAGATGTTGCAAGCTGTGACAACCGCCCTTCAGGGGCATGACAGATGCCCAGTTGTTTCTCCAGCCCAAGCAGAGTAGGAGCGTGCAAGCGCCCTTCTTCGAGAGTTCAGACAGCTCGATCCTCCACGTTTTCAGGGCGAGCCAGATCTGACTGTAGCCGAGAGATGACACTCCAATGTGGAGAAGATTTTTGATACGATGACATGTACGACTCAGCAGCGAGTCCGGTTGGCAGTATTTCTTCTCCAGGGTGAGGCCGAGCACTGGTGGACCTCCATTACCCGTGTTGCAGGGCCTGATTTTATCTGGACATGGGAGGATTTTATTGATCGATTCGAGCAGCAGTACTTCCCCGACCACATTCGTCGGCAGCAAGCATTAGAGTTCGAGACCTTGGTAAGGGAAACATATCTGTGGCACTGTATGTGGCTCGTTTCGTGGCGGTATCAAGGTTCACACCATATTTGGTTAATGATGAAGAGTGAAAGGCCCACCATTTTGAGAACGGCTTACGTTTTGGCCTCAGGAGCCGTGTTGTCGGACACATGCTCCAGACCTTTGAGCAGGTAGTTCAGAGGGCCCAAATTTACGAGGCAGAATAAAATGATTCGTAGAGGGTTCGTGACCACAGAGGAGACCAGAAGAGGAAGATCCCCTCTGGTAGTTTTCAGCAGCAGCAGCGTCGACGACTGTAGAGGCACAAGAACCGTCCATCCTTTCGAGCGTTAGTAGCATCTTTAGTATCACCAAAGAGATCGTTTACGGGCGTCAGCTTCAGATGTGGTGAGACAGGGCATCGTAAGCATAAGTGCCGCCATTTTTAGCAGTAATGACCTCTTTAGGGGGAACATACACCTCCCCAGCAGACCTAGAGTAGGTTTTATGCAACTCTGCAGGACCCTCAGTCGTCAGGAGTCGCCGACGATTCGCGCAACCAGGCATTAGGACCACCTTGTTAAATTAGTCATTGGTGATATGGTGAGGTTGCAAGGTATCCTAGTTTCAATCATTTTTATCCAGGATCTGAGGTTTAGTAGGGGTCACTACAGTGTTGGTGAGGCGTCTTGGGAGCGCAAGGTTGATATTAGAGAGCGCTACCCCCCATCCTTATGTAAACTGATTGTGCCTTGACTTATATATGATGTTTCCTCTTCCCTTGTTTGTTCTGTAAATTTTAAGGATGAAATTTTTATTTGGAGGGGAGAGTTATAAGACCCGAATCATAGTCCGTACCATTTCGTGGACTTCTACAGTCCTCCTGGTCGAATTTCGGCAACCCTCGACCTGTATCTGATGTTTGCACGCGATCCTAAGCCGGGTCTTGTATACCGAAGTCGTCTCAATCCGAAACTTGTATCATAGTGACCGTGCCGTCGCCACGGTTGTAACGCTGTGACTCGCACATCGATCCGATATGCAGGCCAGGAGATGTGGGCCTACGTTCATTCCAAAGAAACATCGCGCATTGTGAACTTCGAGGGAATCTCTACGACATATCACATCAAATCAAGTACACTACTTTACTTCCATGCCACCTCACCCTATAACAAGTACAAGTGGCCTCTCTCTCTTTTCCCACAAGTCAACCCTCTCTCGCCCCTCACCACTCCTCTTTTACACATTTTCAAACACACCCATATCTTTCGTTACAATCACCCCATCACCCCATCCCTTTAAGTCATTACTTCCCTCTCTCTCTCTTTCATTCCATCTCCTCACCCTCAAGCAACTAAGAATTCCATACGTCCAAGCTCTCTCCCTAAACAACAAGTGTGACCCACTTTTCCACCCTCTCATCTCTCAACCCCACCATCAAAACTCCATCATCCACCGTTAAAAGTCAAGCATAGGAGCATACAAGTATAAGGACCCAAAGAAGGAGGCCAATAGGTGGGTGCTCTACCATCGATTTGCATTTAAAAGTCCACTTATTGGTGGGACCCATTAAGATGTATAGGTTGTAATCATGAGGCACCCATAGTGGCGGGGTCCCTCCATCACTGTCTTTCTCTCTCTCTCTCCCTCTCTCTCTCTCTCTTTCTATATGTTTTGATGAAGTGGGCCCCACTAATTTGTGTTTCATCCACACCGTCCATCATGAATGGTGGGACTCCACCATAAAGTGCCGCTGCATCCGGGCTGTCTAGGGTCTGTACGCACCCAGATCCATAGTTCAACTGGCAGACTAAGTGGAGATACCTCATTTCAACACTAAAGGTCTTAGTGGAGGTGGGTAACATGAAGTGTGTGCACTGACGTGTGTATACTACCAAGCTAAAAAAAAAAAGAAAAAAAAGAAAGAGGATGAGGGCATGGACGCTGACACAACCCACCCTCCCACACATGTGTACACACACACACATTTATATATATTACTTTATAATATAATATTTTATATTACAAGATGCACTGGTGGGCCACTCATACGTGGGACCCACCTTCAATTTACACCATCTGCACCGTCCAAATGTATCTGGACGGTGGATCTGTGCATGTACATATAATATAATATATTATATGTTATATATTTATATATATTAATATTATATATATTATCATGATTTGAGGTGGGCCACATGTGTAGACACACTATGGAATGTGCATGAGATCTCCACTGTCCAGAACATTCAGGCGTCTGAACAGTGGCTATTGCAATTTATATATTATATTATATTATAATATATATACATATATATATATGTAAGGTGGGCCACGTGAGTGGTGGGTCCCACTGATGTATGTTTGTATCCATGCCGTCCAGCGATCTGGACGAGTGGAATCCAACTTGATGTATGTTTATATTAATGCCGTCCATTCATCAGTGGACAGGTGGAGTCCACTGTGATGTATATTTGCATCCTCACTGTCCGTTCATTTGGACGAGGCCCCACATGGTGTATGAGTTTTATCAGCGCGGTCCATCCATTTGTAATCCAGACCATTCAAATGGACGATGGGCACTGACTAGCTGGTCTGCCACACCAGTTATAGCTGCTGTTTCCAGTAGCAAGTTCTATGGGCAACACACGATGTACGTGCTTCATTTATACTGTCCATCAATAAGCACCATGACATCAGTAAGTTGTGTGGCTTACACCTGATATATGTATTGTATCCATGCTATTTATCAAGTGGACCACACTACAGTAAAACAGTGGGGGGATTGAACGTCCACCATTGAAACCCTTATGGGAGCACAAAAGTTTTAAAGTAATTAATACAATATTTGTTTTCCTTCTAAAATCCAGGTCTTTGTGACCTTATGAAAAGACTGGATGGGAAATAAATACTATGGTGCGGCCCATTGAAATTTAACTGTGGAAATCATTATCACCACTATCATTTTTGGTATGGTCCAGATGATCCTTGTATATGATTCATTTTTAAATAATGCTCTAAAATCATCTCTAACAATGGGTGAAGGGAGTACTTGGTACGACCCATTGGTATGGCCCATTTAATGTATTAGGGGCCCACTTGATTCGGCCCATTTGTAATGGCCCAATCGATTTGGCCCATTTACACCGGCCCATTTGATTCGACCCATTTGACTCGGCCTATTTGTAATGGCCTACTTTGATAAATATAAGGCCCATGTGATTAGGCCCATCTTGATGTGTTTGTGGACCGTTGTTGAGGCCCTATATATATATATATATAAGGCCCATATGATGGGGCCCACCTGTTTGAATCTGAGGCCCATTGTGACATGTATTAGGCCCATGACGCGTGGCCCTTTTAATGTATTCGAGGCCCATGGGCAAGGCCCAATGTGATGTATTGGAGGCCCATGGGTAAGGCCCGACGTGATGTATTCGAGGCCGATTATTGATTCTGATTTGTCGTGGTTGATTGTTGAGGCTCAATGTGATGTATATGTGACCCGTATTTGAGACCTGACGTGATGTGTATTCAGCACGTGTCCAAGGCCCAATGAGATGTGTATTGAGGCCTAGGTGATGGGGCCCATTATGATGTATTTGAGGCCCATGAGTAAGGCCCATTGTGATGTATTCATGGCCCATGGGCAAGGCCCATTGTGATATTATTACACACATGAGGCATGGCCCATTTGATGTATTCGAGACCCATGTGTAGGGCCCACATGTCATGTATTTGAGGCCCATGAGCAAGGCCCACCTGTTGTGTATATGTGGCCCTTGTGTAAGGCCCATTGTGTTGTATATTAGGCCTTTGTGTGAGGCTGTGGGCACATTATATGTTTGGCTCTATGTGGACCATACCTCGGGGGCAATGTTGGTTAAATGTCCACATTGTCGAGGCCGATTGTTGATGTCGGTTATTGATACCGATTATGAGTATGTGACAGCATAGCATCATGATACATGCCCATACGCATCATCTGCATGTTTGTTATGAGATGTGGTTGACCATTGCATATGTCATTGGGCAGGTTGTTATGAGACTCCTTGATGGGAGGAGATTGTCTCACATGAGCGCACGGTATGTGTAGGATCGATGCATGACTGGATTGTATGAATCATGCATCTTGCATTGTGTGATTGTGATTACTGTACGCCCTAGCGACATCAGGGTTATGACCTCCACAGGCTTGTCGTGGATGGCTAGATGGGACACTGAAAATGTTTGGTTCGAGCATCTGGGCACTTTGGATGTCTGTGGGTGAAAGTCCCTAAACCTCCAAGGCCAGAAGACGCCCTAACGTCGAGATCGAGTGGATACATGAGCGTCTGAGTGTCAAATACCAGGAGGCCGCATCTCCCACTGTGTCGTGCTCGGTTGGGAGGGGGTGTGGCCTTACCCACCAGAGAGAAGGGGCAATACTAGGATGAGTTTGACTAGCTCGTGAATGAGTCCGCTATCAACGTGCAGGATAGGTATTGACAGACTATTGGCCAGGCGGATAGTGAGGTTTCTTATGCTCACTTGGACTATGCGGTTGGGAGAGTGGCAGTGCCATTTAGAGTGTACTAAACCCCAGTGATGATCCCAGAGATGAACTGTACTGATATGTGGACTTATTGAGCAGCAGTTACATTCTCATTCATTCATTCATTCACTATTCACTTGGGCTGGTGGTGCGTAACTATTTGTTACGTGTACCTTCGCTATGGCCAGGATTTCGGTTGGGGCGTACAACTAACCTGAGATCAGGAGTTTACCACATTGAGTTTTACTATCCAAATTAGGTATGAGACTAGTTTCGATAGAAGTCCATTGTGATGGACCTCATAGCTTGTGATACTACGTACTACCATCCTGACTTCACACTCCAGCACGGTTATTCCATTCACACCGCATTTTGCATTACATCCGCAGCATATGGTATGGCTGACGCCAACTGTGTTACTCATCAGGAATGTATTTTACATTGCATCCTCTGCATCTAATATTTGGCTCTCTATGACTCCTCATTTGCATAGTTTGATTTGTATTGCGTATCTTAATATTGTATGACTCATGGACTTGTCAGTATTCCTGCTTACTCTGTTATCGTATGAATTACGATCTTGTTAGTATTTCTGAATACTCTAATAATTCATGATCTTGTCAGTATTTCTGCTTATTCCGACATTGTATGATTTATAGATTACCAATATGTGCGGTATTGTATGACTATGACATTGTATTAAATACTTGGCACTTACCTTGTGCACACATTACACCACCCTCTAAGCTTTCTATAATCTTATGCACGATAGATGCGTGTAAGTGATGCAACAGTGTTGAGCTTGGAGCATACAGTGGTCTTTTGGAGCATGATTTTCGATTTATGTATTTCCTTTTCAGCATTGTACTCAAATGATTATATTAGTGGATATGTGATGGTGATATTGCTCTTGTGATTTGGGTATACTTGTGGTTATGCTTCTTTAAGATAAATGTACATTGGAAAATCCTCCTTGTAGGATCCCAGGATCGGAATCTAGTGCATGTGCACTGGGAGCCGAGAATGCGGTACTACGGAGGCTATTGGCACTAGATTCGGTGAACGGGAATGTTGTGAACCTAGTTTCTGAGTTTGGGGCATGACAAATTGTGTCGGACCAAGACACACGATTCACGTCTATTTTCTTGACTCGAATCCAAGAAGCAATGAGGGTGTAACTGAAGTTCAGTACCGCGTTTCACCCACAGACTAATGGACAGACGTAATGGGTAAATCAGATATTAGAAGATATTTTGTAAGGGTGTGTGCCTGATTTCAAGGACAGTTAGGACTGCCTCCCCTCTGCCGAGTTTGCTTATAACAACAGCTTCTAAGTAAGCATTGGCATGACTCCTTATGAAGCCTTATATGGGCACCCATGTCGAGCTCCACATTATTGGACAGAAGTTGGCGAGAAGAGCTTGGTTGGCCCAAACTTGGTACAGGCGACTTCAGAGAAGATCGACATTATCAGGCGTTGAATTCTTGCAGCTCAGAGTAGACAGAAAAGTTACGCCGATACCAGAAGGCGACAACTAGAATTTGAAGTTGGAGACCACATATTCTTGAAAGTTTCCCTAATGAAGGGAGTCATTCGATTTGGTAAGAAAGGAAAAATCACGCTAGGATTCATTGGACTATTCCAAATTCTAGATTGAGTGGGTGTGATAGCATACCGCCTTACTTTGCCTACACTACTCGTAGGCATGCACAACGTATTTCACGTATCGATGTTGAAGAAATATGTTCCGGACCCTACCCACATTATCAAATGGGAGCAAGTATAGTTAAGTGAAGACGGTACCTATGTACTGCGACTAACACGTGTTCTCGATAGGAAGGAACAAGTGCTACGTAGTAAAGTGATCCCATTCGTGAAAGTATTATGGACACATTACACTGAGGAAGAGGTTACTTGGGAAACAGAAGTCAAGCTCTTTAAGAACTACCCTCAGATCCTCGAGGAGTAGAAAAATGTACTAATTTCAGGAATGAAATTTTTCTTCGATGGGGGTAGATTGTAATGTCTCGAAAAAATCCGTATAAAGACCCGAGTACCACCTTAGGCAGAAATCCCTAAGGACCGAATTCTGTAGAAATTTAGGTAAAAATTAATTAAGTACTGAACTAAATTAATTAGTGGATTTAGCTCAAACCACCATTTACACAAATGGCAAGACCTAAAACCATCAAAATCGCTAACTCAATACTACCTGAGAACCTAAGAGAAATCCCACGAGCTTGTTGCTCTCAGGAATACATTGCAACTCTGTATCGGACCTGGACTGCACGTTGAAAATCTGATGACTGCGAAACTATAGGGATATGTTCGTCCTACTAGGCTTGACAACCATCCCGAGAATCGAGCCCAAATAGTATCCGAAATGCATAACTTGATCTCTGAGTAAAGTGTGTGAGAAACGTGAATATCTTTAGAAAATGTATTGAAACTTAAGTAAATTGGGCCTTTCGCTTATGCATGAAATTGAAGATTTCAGACCGTCAGTTTCTAACCAAACTTCACCCAGGGGAAAAGGAAATTTTCCTGCTCATATCCGTATACTTGTGGCCCCAATCGAGCAAGCATGACCGTTGATCTGACGCGGGTCTTTCGCGGATGATCAGCCTATCCAATCATGCCGAAATCACATCCTGGCATAGATCCATTGTCAAGGAACTTACTCTATGATGTAGGTGAGTAATGGGCCTTCTTACTAGCCTGATTTGTCAAAAACAGGCACCCTTTAGATAGAAACTAAGTATACCATTGACCTGGGGCCATTTACATCAGTTCTGGGCCTATATAAAGCCCTTAGACCACCCTATTTCTATTCCATACGAATTTGCTCCAAACCCTAAGAGAGAGAAGAGAGAAAAGAAGAAAAAAGAGTAAGGAGAGAAGTGAGAGGTTAGGAGATTGTTGTAGTGTTTCTCTCCCACAACTAGACGCACTGAATCGCCTTTCCATCTAGCCAACTGATCTATTTCGATTACGATTTGGATAAGAAATCCTAACTAAATCTTCATTTAGAAATTTGGATTGAGTAATCGATAAACTAGCTAACCTATTTCATGGTTTAGGTACTCGTCGTTCTGTATACGGGAACGTAGTGTTTGAACCGAATCTGAATTGAGTATTCGGACGGAAGGTACGGACTATAAATGTTTAGGTTATGGTTTTCATTGCTTTCAATGTTAGCTAATGATTTATGTCTGACTTGATTGCTACCATATTGCCTTAGATACGACGTTTTCGATATACTATACATGTGTGAACTTGTTGAATACAAGATGCATCCTATGTATTTATTGAAATGTTTGAATGAACATGAAATTGTGATTTGTGCTTGCCATGACTGTTAATCTAGGATACATGTTTGTCGGATGCATGATGATCTCTCTTTGCAAGGAATTATCATAATATATGTCGTAACTAATCTAGTTTATGTATTTGGTGAAGTGTAACTTAAATGTTTGATAAAATGTCTGAATGAGAAAATGTTGATGATTTGTATTTATTAAGTGTATTAAGATAGGATTCTCTATTACCTTAATCATATGTATAGTTTCTTTCATGTAATCATATTTGACGCTACGCAATTTATGGATAAAATGCAAGTGCTTGGTGACATATTCAATATGTTTGGTGAAATGTTTAAATGAGGGTTTTATTTGGACTGTTTGTTAAATGCTGATATGATTATCACATGTGTCTATCTATTGCATCTAAGTAAGATTAGGGCTACAACATGGCCCAAGCAATCGGTAACAATCCTTGTACAGGTGGCTGAATTAGTATTGCCACATTGGGTAACTCAACGAATCCGTGTCGCTCGGCAATTGTCGACAGTGATTAGGACACAAGAGTAGCTTATGCGCTCTATGTCGATTAAGTCAACATGTGCTCATACCAATCGAACTTACCAAACAAACCGATTGACCTATTGTGTGTTTACCTTGTGTGGACATCACTACTTGAATCTAAGATACCACTTACTAATGTAAAAGCCCGTTTCAAACATGATACCATGATTCTCTAAGACTCATGAGTCGGGCATAGTGGTATGGGATACCGTGGTCGAGCTGTCGGCGTACACTGGGGTGATGAGCCACCCTGTAATGACCAGTGAGTAACCCAGACTCGTGAGCCAAGCATGGTGGTATGGGACACCGTATTTGAGCTGTCAGCCTACGCTGAGGTGACGAGCCTCCCCGTAGTGACCGCGAGTATAAACAATGAATTTGCCTATCGACTGCTTTTCATTAGGGGTGATACCCTACAACTTGCCTATCGTATGTGAATAACTAGGATTAATGACCCTAGATGGATCCTTCGGTTTGGGTTAATGATATAAAGGGAGGTACCTTAGCTTCACAAATCTGCTGTATGAAGAAGCTTAATTAAGTACTGGGCTAACACGACCATACACCGCATTGCATGTGCTTTGGTGAGAAAGTTACACTTTAGGGAGGTTTTCTTGTGCGAACTTGGTTGTCGGAGTCGCTTGTGAGGGAGCTTTGTGCGAGGGCATGCATCATTGCTGCACACCATTCCTGCATTAAAAAGAGTAGCTAGGAAGTATTGTTGTATTGCTTTATCATTACCGCCTAATTGACTTGATAACATGTTAATATTTGACTTATAGTACCACTGAGTTGATCACTCACTCCCACTAGGACGGTATTTTAAAACAGTTACCAGACTCTGCTGTAGATGCAGGTGAGGACGAAGTCTATGCAGTTGAATTGGACTTCATAGATGAAGAGGAGGAATTCTTCTACGTTTAGCTCTAATGCGGGTCTATGTAGACCTTGTACTGATTCTGTGGGATTACAGGGATATATGGATTAGCTGGACACTTTACATTTTGATATTTTGTCAGTTTTGAAATAATACATGTATATATTCAGCCTGGTAACATACTCATACTCTAGAGGTGTGAAACACTTACATACTTAAATATATATATTTTAGTCTTCCGCTTACTTGATTTAATCATATCTGGAGTATGATATGCTGTTTTGGTATAATCCCACTCATATTTAACTCATTAATATGGATGAAATCAGAACATCATCATCCATGTTACATAAGTGATGTGCTGGATCTTGGGAGTTAAGCTTTGCTCAACCCTCAAAATCTAGGGGCGTTACACTCTTAGTTCGATAAGTTGCTCCAACGTCTAGACTGAGTGGTCGCATGAGCGCATGAGGGCCGTATACCGTTAGGCTGTGTCTCCCACTATGTTGTGGTCGGTTGGAAGGGGGTAAGACCTTACTTGCCCAAGAGGAGGGGGAAATGCTAGGCTGAGTTTGACTAGCTCGAGGAATGGATCTGCTATCGACGAGTCGGGCCCGATATTGGTAGGCGGATAGTGAGGTCTCTTCCACTCACCTTGTTGTGCGCAATGGGGTGACAATCTGGTTTAGAGTGATATAGATCCCGGTGATTCCCTAGAGAGGAACCGTACTGATGTCTGGACTTATTGAGGAGGAATTGCATACTTATTCATTCATTCATTCACTATCTACTCAGGTTGGTGGTGCGCAACTATTTGTTACGTGTACCTTGGCATGGACAGGATTTTGGTTGGGCGCGTGACTAACTCGAGGTTAATGGTTTACTACATTGTGTCCATCTATCTAAACTAAGTATGGGCCAGTCTGGATAGAAGTCCCTTGTGATGAACCCTATAGCTTGCGATACTATGTACTATCATCCCGACTTCACACTCTAACTTGGTCATTCCATTCGCACCGCATATTGCATTGCATCTTCGGCATTTGATATTGGCTTATTATGTTTTTACATTGCATAGCCTTGATATGGTCATTAGCATTCATGCCTTCCATCGCATAGCCTTGGTACGACATATAGCACTCATGGACTTACCAGTATATTTCCGCTTACTCTGATTACTTTGATATTGCTTACTTGGTACTTACCTTGTGTACACACTTTCACCACCCACTAATCTTTCTAAAAGCTTATGCATGATAGATGCATGCAGGTGGCATTAGTTCGCAGCAACGTTGAGCTTGGAGCATGCAGTGGACCTTTGGAGCTTTGATTTATATGTATTTCCCTTTCAGCATTGTATTCAAGTGATTACACAATAATGGATATGTGATGATGATGTTGCTTTTGTGATTTGGGTAAACTTGTGGTTATGCTTCTTACGAGATAAATGTACATTGGAAAAACCTCCTTGTAGGATCACAGGATCAGAATCTGGCGTATGGGAACTGAGAGCCGCGAATGGGGTACTACAGAGGCTGTTGGCACTGGATTCGGCGATCAGAATTCCTGTGAGTCTGATCTCTGGATTTGGGGCATGAAAGAAGTTGGTATCAAAGCATAACTTGGGAATACCTGAGGATAACATCACATATATGCTGATAGCTACCTTGTACCCTATGACTGTTGAGAACCTAGAATGGTTAGATCCCCGAGTTCGAATAACTTAAAATTTTTTTGACATAGCACCCTACCGTTAAGATTATGAGGCTGCATAGTATTCTAGTTTTGATCGTTTTTGATATTGAATCCGAGGATCTATTGGGTCATCATAGCGTTGATGAGGCATCCTGAGAGGGCAAGGTTTGGATTAGAGAGCATTATTTTCATCCTTTTATAGATTGATTATGCCTTGATATATATACTTGATGATGTTTCCTCTTCCCTTACCTGTTCTGTAAATTTTGAGGATGAAATTTTTATTAGGAGGGGAGAGCTGTGAGACCCATATCCTCCCCCGTACTGTTCTGTAGGCTTCCGCGGTCCTCCTGTTTGAATTTCAGCGACCCATGATCTGTTATCAGCATTTCTATGCAATCCTAAGTCTTGTCTCGTATTCCAAAGTCGACTTAACTCGAGACATGTACCCTAGCGACTGCGCTGTCGCTGCGGTTCCAATGTCGCGTATTACGCGCCGAGGTGATACCCAGGTTAGGAGATGTGGGCCCGCGTTCAGTTTGAGGAAAATGCCGTGCATTTGCAAACCCAAGACAATCTTTCAAATCAATCACATCACATCCCATCGATCAGTACTCATCAAAGGTCAAGTACATATCGCATCACTCCCTTACCAAAGCAACCCCAAAGTCAAAGCGACCCATCCCTTACATGTCAAGTACATATCACACCCCATCACTCACCCATCTCTCTCTCTCTCTCTCTTACAACCTCTCTTTCTCTCATTCTCTCTCTCTCTCTCATTCTCCAAGCAACTCAATCGTCCTAACAAGCCTCCATGTGAGAAGCCATGTGTAACACACCTTCCTACCACACAATCCAACCCTTCAAAGACCATCTCAACCATTAAAATCCACCCCTTGGAGCTTTAGATCGCATCGGTGGAAGGAGGAGTCCGAGAAGATCAAAGTTGGGTATTTTTTTTTTGTTTTGTTTGTGTGGATTTGATTATTTGAGGGCCCACATGTGGTGGGACCCATCTTGATGTATGTTTTGTATATAGGAGGGGCCCATAGTGGCAGGGTCCCTCCCATTTCTCATAGTTCTCTCTCCTTCTCAATCTCCCTTTTTTTTATGATGAAGATCATAATGGGTGTGGCCCACTTGATCCACGCCGTACGGCCGTGAGGACCCACCTCAATGTATGTGTGCATCTGGTTGTCCATCTGTTGGACTAGATTGGACAGTGCCAGGCCACCGCGATGTATCTGTATTCCACGTCGTCCATCTGCAGGTCCCACCCTGCACATGTGAAAATCCCACATCGTCCATTTATAGGACGTCAGCAAGATGCGTGGACCTCACCTTGAATTATATACATAATATATATTATATACACTTTTTATCCACTGCAGGCAGCAGTGCTGCTGACATCGTGAATGAAGAGAAAACACAAATAGCAGCTTGGTCCTATGGACCCCACCATGATTTATGTGCTTCATCTATGCATATGGGGTGGCCACGTGTGGACCCCACCTTGATGTGCTGCCTCCATCATCCAGACCTTGGACGGTGGAGCATGTATTTCATGGTCCGGAAGGTGGAACCCATCAGACTGACCAAACAGTGGGAAACCACCTTGAATGTATTTATTTCACCCACCGTCCACGTGGGACGGTGGGGCCTGCTTGAGGACGCGAGTCATAAAGACAGTCCAGATTAGTGGGACCCAAATGGAGTATGTGTTTTATACACATCGTCCAGTGTCTAGGGTCTAGATGCTGGACCTCTTTCAAAATAAAAATATAATAATAAAATATTATATTATATTATATTATATGTATATATGATTTATATATATATATATATATACACATGTATGTGGTGGGCCCTATGTGGAAACCACCTGTTGGACGGATGTGCAAAGGTACCTCACACCAACTATAAAACTGTGAAATGATGTCAGCAGGTTCTGTGGGTCCCACCTTGATATATTCATTTCATCCACAACGTCTGATGGATTGGGACAGTGGGACCCACCAGTTGTATGTATTTTATTTCCACCATCCAAAGTCTCTGGACAGTGCAAACCCTCCCTCATGATGTATGTGCATTACCTACACCGTCTAGCCGTGGACCCCACATGATATATGCATCCTATCCCTGCCGTTCATCGATCTCAAGACATAGGGCATGCCATGATGAATGTGTTCTCCACGCTATCCATCTGTTTATCCAAGCCATCCAGCTATGTGGACATGGACTCATCATAATCTATGTGATTTATCTGCACCGTACAGGGTGCTGTGGGGGCTTGTATTGACGTATGTGTTTTGATCCACACCGTCCAATGTTTGGATGGTGTTAGACAAGTTAGATGGCACTGTGGACAGCAACCATGATGTATATTTTGATCCACACCGTCCAGAATGTCTGTACGGTGTTGGACCACCTATGAACAGTGCTGTGGACCCCACACTCAATGTATGTATTGTATATCTACACCGTCCAGTGGTCTGGATGGTGGGGACCACCTTGATGTATTTATTGTATCCACATCATCCATCCCTAGACACGGTCGTAGACCCCACCCTTGATGTACATGTTTCATCTGTCCATCCATCTGACGGTGGACACCACCTTGATGTATGAGTCTTATCTTGCATCGTCCAGCGGCTGCGGACAGTGGGACCCTCAGCTGATGTATTTATTATCCACCCTATCCATCTATTTGGCAGTTGTGGGCCCACCCCACATGTATTGCATGTGTGAGGGGTAGGGCATACCCTGATTGTATACGTGTTTGATCCAGGACGTCCAGTGTGGTCCACCTTGATTTATCTATTTATTTCATCACACCGTCCAGATTGTACTAGACGGTGCTGGACAATGTTTGGACAGTGTTAATTTACATGGATAATATTTAGGCGGTGCTGATTATCATTTGTGAGCCATGTGCCCCATAGAGTGATAGTGCACAGTGATACACATGTTGCACCTGCCACTATTGAAATGATTTTAGATGTAATCCAAGCTCTCACCCACATTATAGTGGGACCCACTGTGATATATATATGTTATTCACACCGTCCATATGGCCCTCACGTGATGTACGTGTTTGATCCGAGCTGTCCATGGATGAGACCCATGTGGTGTATTTGAGGGCCCATATGTAGGGCCCACCTGCTATGTACTTGTGGCCTTTAACGAGGCCCAATATGATATTTTTATGGCCCACCTTGTTATATTTGTGGCCTATCCCTGAGGCCCACCTTGATATATTTGTAGCCCATCTATGAGGCCCATTAGTGAGACCCATTGATGCAACCCATCTATGAGGCCCATGTGTAGGGCCCACTTATTGTGTATTTGAAGCCCATGGGTTGTGGCCCATTGTGATGTATTCAAGGCTCATGGGCAAGGCTTGATGTGATGCATTTATGACCCATATGATAAGGCCCATGAGATGTATGTGTGGCCCATGGGTTGTGGCCCATTGTGAGGTATTAGGCCCATTGATACGGTCCATTCGATGTATATGAGGCCCGTTGGTGTGGCCCATTGATATGGCCCACTTGATGTACATTGGCCCATTGGTGCGGCCCATATGATGCATCTCATGTAATGTACATTGGCCTATTGGTACGGTCCATATGATGCGGCCTACTTGATGTATATTGACCCATTGGTGCGGACCATGTGATGCGGCCCATTTGATGTATATGAGGCACATATAGTGCAACCCATTTGATGTATATGAGATCCATGTATTGCCGCCCATTGTGATGTATGTGTGGCCTATATAATGAGGCCCAATGTAATATAATCATGGCCCATGTGCCGAGGCCCACTCTGATGAGTATTTAGCCCATAAGTGAGACCCATAGTGATGTGTATTAGGTCCTTGTATGAGGCCATGGGCCTACGATACATTTAGTTCTATGTGGGCCACTCCTTGGGAGCAATGATGGTTAAATATCCACATTCATGGGTGATGATGGTTGAATGTCCAGATTGTGACATTCCCTTAGGCTTTGTTAGGCCCATTCTCGCCAATTCCGATTGTCGAAGCTGATTATCGAGACCGATTCTGATTATCGAGGCCGATTCCGATTGTCGAGGTTGATTATTAAGGCCGATTCCAATTATCGAGGCCGATTTTGATTGTCGAGGCCGATTGTCCAGACCGATTTCTAATTAGCGAGGTCAATTTTGATTGTCGAGGCCGATTCTGATTGTCGAGGCCGATTCCGATTATCGAGGCCGATTCCGATTGTCGAGGCCGATTGTCAAGACCGATTCCGATTATTGAGGCCAATTTCGATTATCGAGGCCGATTATCGAGGCCGTTGTCGAGGCCATTTATCAGTGTCGGTTATTGGTACCGATCATGAGTATGTGACATCATATCATCATGATACCTGCCCATACGCATCTGCATATTTGTTATGAGGTGTGGTTGACCATTGCATATGTCATAGGGCATGTTGTTTATGAGACTCCTTGATAGGCAGAGTTGCCCCACATGAGCGCGCGGTACGCACAGGTTTGATGCATGACTGGATGGTATGACTCATACATCTTGCATTTTATGATATGACCACCATACGCCCTAGCGACATCAGGGCCGTAGCCTCCATAGGCATATCATGGATAACTAGATGGGATACCAAAAATCTATTTTGCATGGGGTGCTATAGATATCCCTGGGTGAAAGTCTCAGAACCCTCTTGATTCCAGATGTTGCTCCAACGTCTGGATCGAGTGGATGCATAAGCGCATAAGGGCCGTATACCATTAGGCTGCATCTCTCACTATGTCGTGGTCGGTTGGAAGGGGGTATCGCCTTTCCTACCCGAGAGGAGGGGGTAATGCTAGGTTGAGTCTGACCATCTTGAGGAATGGTTCCGCTATCGACGAGCCGGGCACGATATTGGCAGGTGGATAGTGAGGTCTCTTTCACTCACCTTGTTACGCGCGATGGGGCGATAATCTGGTTTGGAGTATAATAGACCCAAATGATTCCCCAGAGAGGAACCGTACTGATGTGTGGACTTATTAGGTGGGAATTGCATACTCGTTCATTCATTCATTCACTATCCACTCGGGCTGGTGGTGCGCAACTATTTGTTACGTGTACCTTCGCATGGCTAGGATTTTGGCTGGGCGTGTGACTAACCTGAGGTCAAGGATTTACCACATTGTGTCCAGCTATCTAAACCAGGTATGGGCCAGTCTGGATAGAAGTCCCTTATGATGAACCCCATAGCTTGTGATACTACGTACTATCATCCGGACTTCACACTCCAGCTTGGTCATTCCATTCGCACCACATATTGCATTGCATCCTCGGCATCTGATATTGGGTTGTTATGTTTTTACATCGCATAGGCTTGATATAGCCATTAGCATTCATGCCTTACATCGCATAGCCTTGGTACGGCTGATAGCACTCATGGACTTACTAGTATATTTTCGCTTACTCTGATTACTCTGATATTGCTTACTTAGCACTTACCTTGTGTACATAATTTCACCACCCATTTAGCTTTCTATAAGCTTATGCATGATAGATGCATGTAGATGGCGTTAGGTCGTAGCAACATTAAGCTTGGAGCATGCAGTGGACCTCTGGAGCTTTGATTTTTGATATATGTATTTCCCTTTCAGCATTGTATTCAAGTGATTACAATAGTGGATATGAGATGATGATGTTGCTTTTGTGATTTAGGTAAACTTGTGGTTATGCTTCTTATGAGATAAATGTACGTTGGAAAATCCTCATTGTAGGATCCCAGGATCAGAATCTGGCGTATGGGCACTGGGAGCTGAGAATGGGGTACTATGGAGGCTGTCAGCATCGGATTCGGCGATCGAGATTCCTGTGAGTCTGAACTCCGGGTTTGGGGCGTAACAGAAGTTGGTATTAGAACATAACTTGGGAATAACTGAGGATAACATCACATATCTGCTAATAGTTACCCTACAATCTATGAATGTGGAGAACCTAGAATGGTTAAATCCCTGAGTTCGAATAACTTAGAAATTTTCTGACATAGCTCCATACTGTTAACATTATGAGGCTGCATAGTATTCCAGTTTCGATCATTTCTGATCTGGAATTTGAGGATCAGTGGGGTCATCATAGCATTGATGAGTCATCCTGAGAGGGCGAGGTTTGGATTAGAGAGCGCTATCTTCATCCTTTCATAGATTGATTGTGCCTTGATATATATACTTGATGATGTTTCCTCTTCTCTTGCCTGTTCTATAAATTTTGAGGATGAAATTTTTATTAGGAAGGGAGAGCTGTGAGACCCGTATCTTACCCTATACCCTTCCATAGGTTTTCGCGGTCCTCCCGGTCAAATTCCGGTGACCCGCGATCTGTTTTGGGCATTTGAAGGCGATCCTAAGTCACGTCCCATATTCCAGAGTTGGCTCAACCCGAGACTTGTACCCTAGCGACTGCACCGTCATTGCGGTTCCAATGCCGCGTATTACGTGCCGAGGTGATACCCAGGTCAGGAGATGTGGGCCCACATTCAATTCGAGGAAAACACCACGTATTTGTAAACCCAAGACAATCTTTCAAATCAATCACATCATCTCCCATCAATCAAGTACACATCAAAAGTCAAGTACATATCCCATCACTCCCTTACCAAAGTAACCTAAAAGTCAAAACAACCCATCCCTTACATGTCAAGTACACATCACACCCCATCACTCACCCATCTCTCTCTCTCTTACAACCTCTCTCTCTCTCTCATTCCCCAAGCAACCCAACCGTCCAAGCAAGCCTCCTTGTGAGAAGCCATGTGTGGCCCACCTTCCTACCACTCAATCCACCCTTTAAAGCCGATCTCAACCGTTAAACTCCACCCCTTGGAGCTTTAGATCGTATCGGTGGAAGGAGGAGTCTGAGAAGATCAAAGGTGGGTGTTTTGTTTTGGTTTTGTTTGTGTGGATTTGAGTATTTGAGGGCCCACATGTGGTGGGACCCATTTTGATGTATGTTTTGTATTTAAGAGGGGCCCATAGTGGCGGGGTCCCTCCCATTTTTCACAGTTCTCTCTCTCTCTCTCTCTCTCCCTTTTTTTATGATGAAGATGATAATGGGTGTGGCCCACTTGATCCACGCCGTACGACCGTGAGGACCCACCTCAATGTATGTGTGCATCTGGCCTTCCATCTGCTGGACTAGCTTGGACGGTGCCAGGCCACCACGATGTATCTATATTCCACGCCGTCCATCTGTAGGTCCCACCTAGCACATGTGAAAATCCCACACCGTCCATTTGTAAGATGTCCGCAAGATGTGGGGACCTCACCTTGAATTATGCACATAATATATATTATATACACCTTTCATCCACTGCAAGCAGCAGTGCTGCTGACACCGTGAATGAAGAGAAAACACAAATAGCAGCTTGGTCCTGTGGACCCCACCACGGTTTATGTGCTTCATCTATGCATGTGGGATGGCCACGTGTGGACCCCACCTTGATGTGCTGCCTCCATCATCCAGACCTTGGACAGTGGAGCATGTATTTTATGGACCGGACGGTGGAACCCATCAGACCATCCAAATGGTGGGAAACCACCTTGAATGTATGTATTTCACCCACCGTCCACGTGAGACGGTGGGGCCTGCTTGAGAATGTGAGTCATCCAGACGGTCCAGATTAGTGGGACCCACATGGAGTGTGTGTTTTATACACATCGTCCAGCGTCCAGGGTCTGACGCTGGACCTCCTTTAAAATAAAAATATAATATTAAAATATTATATTACATTATATATATATATATATATATATATACATGTATGTGGTGGGCCCTATGTGGGATCCACCTGTTGGACGGATGTGCAGAGGTACCGTACACCAGCTATATAATTGTGAAATGACGTTAGCTGGTTCGGTGGGTCCCACCTTGATATATTCATTTCATCCACCCTGTCCGATGGATTAGGACGGTGGGACCCACCAGTTGTATGTATTTTATTTCCACCGTCCAAAGTCTCTGAATGGTGCAAGCCCTCCCCCATGATGTATGTGCTTTACCTGCACCGTCCAGCCGTGGACCCCACGTGATATATGTATCTTATCCCTACCGTCCATCCATCTCAAGACATAAGGCATGCTACGATGAATGTGTCTCCACGCCGTCCATCTGTTTATCTAAGCCGTCCAGCTGTGTGGACGTGGACCCACCGTAATCTATGTCATTTATCTACACCGTACACGGTGCTGTGGGGGCCTGTATTTGAAAAGGCCAAGCTATATGTCCTAGAGGGGGGGTGAATAGGACAATGCCAAATAAAACTTATAACAGCGGAATTAAAAAGAAAATGATAGCCAGAGCAAATCACAATGCAGGAAAGTAAAATAACCTAAAAATTCAGATCTTGAGAGGTTGATACAAACGTTGTTCTAAGGACAACCTTACACCAAAAACCAGAGTTTATGGTAGGACAACCTTATTTCTAGAAAGATCTTTGTATCAAATCTCAAACTGAAGAGGAATACAAAAATAAATACAAATGGAATTGAAATAAATTGCAATCACAAATGTATTGTTCTAGGGACAGCCATACACCATAAAAATGGCAGGGCAACCTTGCTGGAGCAACTTTCAAATGAAATTGAAAATCAAGCTGATAAAGGAATAGCAGAAAATAAATTCTAAACTATTACAACATTCTCACAATGCTTGAATTAAATGATTACAACATTCACCACCATACATACATCTCACAAAAGAATAATTAAAGATTAGAAGAATAAATCATTCAACCACAACACAAGGGTTTATAGTGGTTCGCCTGTGTGTTCACCAACTGTTAAACAACAGCCACACAAAATGCTACTCCACTCCTAATATCCTCACACAGGGGATATTAGCGTTCACTAACAAATAGGTTTTCCCAGGTTCACCCAAAACCTTCACAATTGTGTCTTTGTCTGTGGGCTTACACAATTAAAAAAACCCCACTTCTGAGTTTTCCTGGCTCTCCTCAGATAACCAATATAACAAGATTTTTCTGGCAAATCTTGAAAGAAACCAAAACAAAAAGGAATTTACAATTAAATGTAAAATACCTGATTATCTCCTTCGTTGTAGCAGCCTGGTAGAACCAAATTAGAGTAGATGATTGAATGTCCAAGTTCAATGTCCAGTACTCAATTACAATGGTTCTAATTCTAATAGATTTTAAATTAAACCGAATAGGGCTTGCCTTAATTGATTTTCATTCCAAAGAAAGGGAATAATAATTCCTCTTATCAAATCAGATTGGAATAGCAGAAACAAAATCAATTAAAATAAAGCTAAGGAAAGAGAATATTAAATAAGCACACTTAGCTTAGATGGAGTACAGAATTATCTCTCAGAAGTTCGACGAAGATTGGCTTGAATAGATTAATTAATTCAATGATTTCTTCTGAGATTCGTGCACTATTTATAAGTGAGAAGATCGGGTCTTCGACTGGTCTAGAGTGCTCTTCGACTAGTCGAAGCAATAACAGATATTTGAAAAATTCGACAGGATATGCTTTGACCATTCTACGACTGGTCGTAGGTCCTGAAAAACTTCGCTGGATTTCGAGTCGAAGATGTTCGACTGGTCGAAGATGCAGTCAACACTATTCTTACGACTGGTTGAACAATTTCCTGGACTAGTCGAAGCCTAACAGATTTTATCCGGAATTTTTAACAAACTCACGACAGATCGAGGAATTTCTTAGACTGGTCGAAGCAAGTCTAAGACTAGTCGAAGAAGGCCTAGGACTAGTCAAAGAACAGACCAATCACATGTAAAATAACATTTGACTTATGTATCCGAAATGACCTACTTCTAAGGTCAACCTATGGTCAGTCAAACCTCAATCATGAAGTAAAGGACATTGAAACATTCGGAGCTAGTGACCTTGAAGAATGAGCCTTGAAGTCTTGATGTAGATCAATCTTGAAATCTTGATGTAGCTCAATCTTGAAAGGGTCTTGAGTTCTTTACCAACTGCCTTGTACTCTTCTTGAAGTCTTGCAGCTTGAGTCTTGTCTTGTGAGCTTTGCTTGTTATGAGCTTAGCTTGTTCATGAATGTTGATCCTTGAGAGAGCTTCACTTATGCAAGTTATATATAACATAACAGTGATTTTGGCACCACAAATTTGACAACAGACAGGGATATAAACTATAGCACTTACAGTATTGACATGTGTTTTGATGCACACCATCCAATGTTTAGACGGTGCTAAACAGGTTGGATGGCGCTGTGGACACCAACCATGATGTATATTTTGATCCACACCGTCCAGAATGTCTAGACGGTGCTGGACCACCTTTGGACGGTGCTATGGACCCCACACTCAATGTATGTATTGTATATCTATACCGTCAAGTGGTCTAGACGGTAGGGACACCTTGATGTATTTATTGTATCCACATCGTCCATCCCTAGACACGGTCGTAGACCCCACCCTTGATGTACATGTTTCATCTGTCCATCCGTCTGACGGTGGACACCACCTTAATGTATGAGTCTTATCTTGCATCGTCCAACAGCTACTGGACAGTGGGACCCTCAGCTGATGTATTTATTATCCACACTGTCCATCTGTTTGGCAGTTGTGGGCCCACCCCACACGTATTGCACGTGTGAGGGGTGGGGCCTACCCTGATTGTATACGTGTTTCATCCAGGCCGTCCAGCGTGGTCCACCTTGATTTATCTATTTATTTCATTTACACTATCCAAATTGTGCTAGGCGGTGCTGGAAAACGTTTGGACTAGGGGTGCACACGGTTTGGTTTGGTCCGATTTTGGGGTGAAACCGGAACCGAACCGTTCGCTACGGTTCTAGGATTTTTAGAACCGGAACCGGACCGTTAGCACCCTAGAACCGAACCGGAACCGAACCGTGAAAACCGGTTCGGTTCCGGATCGGTTCCATAGTTCTAGCCTTTTTAAAGCCCAGCCTAAAATGGAATGAAAGAAAGAGAAAGAAAAAACTAAAAGAAGAAGAAGCTCCCATCACCAATTTGCGTCAGCCCAATCTACAATACAAATGTGGCCTCTCACAGGGATCAGAACCATTCATCTACTGGGAACCACCTGCGAAAGTTGGACGAAACCTATCTGTCCAAACAAACACGGAAAGCCATTCTCATTCAAAAGCGGGGCCCACTAGATGAACAACTCCCATCACCGAACACAGGCTGCATGCTTTTCTTGAAAAGGACAAGAAATAAAGAAAGAAGGGATAAACCTGGGAGAGAATATCCATGGCTCTCTCTCTCTCTGTGATCCGGTTCGCGTAGGTCAAATTTCGGTTTCTCTTTCAAATCCATTTTCTTTTGCTTGTGTGAAAGAGAGATTGGGAACGATGACGGAGAGACTAGAAGAACGCGTGGGTCTATATATGCAAATGGGGCATTGATTGATACTCTCCCTGCCTGTGATGCTTGATACGCAGGCCCTTAGAGATGGCACGTGTGGCATACATAAACTCCAATCCAATCGAATAAATTCTGGAATTAGGTGTAGGTAAGATGGATTGGAACATCCTGGCCTCTGATTCGGGCAAACTTGTTTGTAGAAGTAAGGCCATTGGATATTTTTCAATTTTAACCATCCAATATATGTTAATCATTCTGATACGAAAATGGTCAAATGAGAGTAGTTCTTGGATTTATTTAACATCTTAACTAACAGGTATAATTTGAACGATTTACTTTTATGAAAGTTTTTTAATTTTTAAATGTCTATGTATCATTCATCATACTCTTCTAGAGTATCACATTTTTTCTCATGCAAATTCATCTTCCATATGTGCGAATGTATGGTCGGTTCAACGGTTCGGATTGGTTCCACAGGACCCTAAACCGGAACCGAACCGTAATCAACGGTTTTTGGATTTTTGGAACCGGAACCGGACCGTTAGCATCCTGGAACCGGACCAAACCGGACCGTTTCATCGGTTTCGGTCCGGTTACACGGATCCAACGGTTCTATGTGCACCCCTAGTTTGGACAGTGTTGATGTACATGGATAATGTTTAGGCGGTGCTAATTATCATTAATGTGCCATGTGCCTCATAAAATGATAATGCACAATGACACACATGTTACACCTGTCGCTATTGAAATTATTTTGGATGTAATCCAAGCCCTCACCCATATTATAGTGGGACCCATCGCGATATATATATATATGTTATTCACACCGTCCATGTTGCCCTCACGTGATGTACGTGTTGATCTAAGTTGTCCATGCATGAGGCCTATGTGCAGGGCCCACCTGTTATGTATTTGTGGCCTTTAACGAGGCTCAATATGATATTTTTATGCCCACCTTGATATATTTGTGGCCCATCCCTGAGGCCCACCTTGATATATTTGCAGCCCATCTATGAGGCCCATTAGTGCGGCCCATTGATGCAGCCCACTTGATGTGTACGAGGCCCATGTGTAGGGCCCACCTATTGTGTATTTGAAGTCCATGGGTTGTGGCCCATTGTGATGTATTCAAGGCCCATGGGCAAGGCCTGATGTGATGTATTTATAACCCATACGATGAGGCCCATGAGATGTATGTGTGGCCCATGGGTTGTGGCCCATTGTGAGGTATTAGGCCCATTGATGCGATCCATTCGATGTATATGAGGCATGTTGGTGTGGCCCATTGATACGGCCCACTTGATGTATATTGGCCCATTGGTACAGCCCATATGATGCGACCCACATAATGTACATTGGCCCATTGGTGCGGTCCATATGATGCGGCCCACTTGATGTATATTGGCCCATTAGTGCGGACCATGTGATACGGCCCTTTTGATGTATATGAGGCCCATATAGTGTGGCCCATTTGATATATATGAGATCCATGTATTATGGCCCATTGTAGTGTATGTGTGACCCATATGACGAGGCCCGATGTGATGTAATCATGGCCTATGTGTTAAGGCCCACTGTGATGAGTTTTTGGCTCATGAGTGAGACCCATAGTGATGTGTATTAGGTCCTTTTATGAGGCCATGGGCCTACATACGTTTGGCTCTACGTGGGCCACTCCTTGGGAGCAATGATGGTTAAATGTACACATTGATGGGTGATGATGGTTAAATGTCCACATTGTGACCTTAGGCCTTGTTAGGCCCATTCTCGCCAATTCCGATTGTCGAGGCTGATTGTCGAGACTGATTTCAATTATCAAGGCCGATTCTAATTGTCAAGGCCGATTCTGATTGTCGAGGCCGATTGTCAAGACCGATTTTCGATTAGCGAGGCCAATTCCAATTGTTGAGGCCAATTCCAATTGTCGAGGCTGATTCCGATTGTCGAGGCTGATTATCAGTGCGGGTTATCGATATCGATTATGAGTATGTGATAGAATAACATCATGATACATGCCCATATGCGTCATCTGCATGCTTGTTATGAGGTGTGGTTGACCACTGCATATTCCATAGGGCAAGTTGTTTATGAGACTCCCTGATAGGTGGAGTTGCCCCACATGAGTGTGCAGTATGTGTAGGTTTGATGCATGAGTGGATGGTATGACTCATACAACTCGCATTTTGTGATATGACCACTGTACCCCCTAGCGACATCAGGGCCGTAGTCTCCACAAGTATATCTTAGATGGTCAGATGGGATACCAAAAATCTGTTCTTCATGGGGTGTTATAGATATCCCTAGATGAAAGTCTCAGACCTTCTTGGTTCCAGAGGTTGCTCCAACGTCTAGACTGAGTGGATGCATGAGTATATGAGGGTCGTATACCATTAGGCCGCATCTCCCACTGTGTTGTGGTCAGTTGGAAGGGGGTATGACCTTACCTACCCGAGAGGAGGGGGAAATGTTAGGATGAGTCTGACCAGCTCGAGTGTAATGACCGAAAAATTTTGTGCCAAGACCCGAGTACTTCCTCTATTTTCCTTAGAAGCTTTTTGTGGGGTAATTAGCGCTAAACTCAATTGCTTGTGAAATTAGCATCAATCACTTAAAATTTGATCTGCAGGACTCAAAACCTGTAGAATAGTTAGTGCTATGTTACTCTGAAATCTGGGATTCATTGCTAAACCTAGTTACTCTTGGAAATTTTTAGAAGCTTTGGATCGGACCTAGACCGCGCGTTGAAAGTCCGATAGCAATGATCTTAGGCAGTTGTGGTCACTATGTTGGACTTGGCCATCACCTCAAAAATTAAGTCCAGATGATGTTTTGAGTCGATTTGATTGAGTTCGGAGTGAAGAGTGTGAGAACGGTGAGATATTAATGTGATTTTATGAAATCTGAGTCGTGTCACTTGTGCGACGATTTTAAGCAATCTGACTGTTAGATTTTGACCCAATTTCACCCTCGGATCTGGGAAGGTGGCCCAGGCATGTCTTTGTGCTTGTGGACCTGATCGAGTTTCGATGACCGTTGAATTGAGTGTGGTCTGCCACGGCTGATCTGTAAATCCGATGGGTACGAAAAGTCAGCCTGACCTAGATCCATGGTCAGTGAGCTTAAGTCCGACCGCGCGTGGAAAAAGGACCACCGAAAGTGCTCTGTTGGATCGAGAGAGGCCTGATTTGGTTATAACCTAATTATACCTTGGCCCTGGGGCTATTTTCATCAATGTTAGGCCTATATAAAGACCTTAAAACCCTTACTCTCTTTTCCATACGAATTTCCTAACCCTAGCTAAGAAAGAGAGAGGAAAAGAGAGAAATGAGAGAGAAGTTGGTGAATCATCTTAGATTCTTTCCTGTTATTCTACATCCTTAAACCATCACCTTTAAATCGTTATTCCGGCGATTCTAAGTTCCTCCTTGGGTAAGTTAACCTAACCCTAATCTGTTTTAGAGCTTAGAATAGTCTAAGTGTTGTTGTAGCTCATTTCTATTCTTGCTTTAGGTTATCTTATCGCCGTTGACAAAGACATATCGTCTGAATCAGTTCGGTGTTCTTTTCTGGTTTAAGGTGCAGACTACATTCGTATAGGTTATGGTTTTCAAGGTTTTCAATGCTAGTTAATGGTTTATTCTTGTTATGGGTGTAATTTCACACCAAATGCTATGTTTATTTTGCGTTCCTGATATGCATGTGTTATATTGAGATTTGTGTATTCTATTTATATGTAGGAAGTACCGTGTACGTATAAAATATGAACATGTGTTTGCCATGATTATTTATTGTGTACTTATGCTAATTGTATGTATGACAACTCCTTGGTAAAGAAAATTGCCCAAATGTGTGTATTTCAACATGCGTCATGTATGTTGAACTATGTATTCTAGGTGTTTGTAGAAATGTCTGAATGGTCTACAGTACAATATATTATCCTATTTGCGGGCGTTGAGAAGCGATTCTCAACTCTCTTCTTGGTGTGTATGATTTCCTACATGCAGGTCACATTCTTTGTTGTTAACTTCAAGCATTACTTATGTGTACATCCATGTTAAGTTGATATGCTTCAAATACTCACTTATTACATGATTTGAATTGTTGTTCCATTACTATTCTAAATTGTTGATATGAATATCTGTTGTAGTGGAATATGTTTGGGACTATGATTAGTCCAGAAAATCGGTAATCGGCCTTGAGTTCATGGCTGAGGTTGCTTTCGTCACGAAGGACGTGATTTGACGAACCCGAGTCGTATTAGAGTTGTCGGCAGTGGTTTGGCCACATGGAGTGTTTGCGCACTCTATGTCGTTCAACCCAACGTGCGCTTGTGCTAGTCGAGTTCGTCAAGTAACCCTATTGTCCGATGTATATTCACCATGTATGGACGCTATTGTTTGAATCTAGGGTACTAAACTTACCGATGAAATCCCGTTAACCATTGTACCTTGATCTGCTAAGACTCATGAGCCGGACATGATGGTATGGGACACCGTAGTCGAGCTGTCGGCTTACGCTGGGGTGATGAGCCTCCTTATAGTGACCGGTGAGCAGCCAAACTCATGAACTGATCATGGTGGTATGGGACACTATATTCATGCTGTCAGCCTACATTGATTGGTGACGAGCCCTTTGTAGTGACCTTGAGCATACCTGGATACCGCATTGAGGTGACGAGCCTTATTGTAGTAACGAAGGTATGATAGGCGTGCATTGATTGGTGACGAGCCCTTTGCAGCGACCTAAAACCATATGATCGTATGAAATGTTTAGGACTGACGACCCTAGAATGGATCACTGTGTGGAAAGTGATATGAGGAAGGTACCTTAGCTTCCCAATCCTACTATATGAAAAGGACTAATAACAACTTGGTAATCAAGTTCATGCACCGCATTGCATGTGCCTGGAAGAGGTGGAGCACTTGAGGTGATGTCATGCGTAATGTAAGATGAAGACGCTGAGGGTGTATAGGCGAGGGCACGCATCATTCTGCATACATCCTTGCACCAACAAGAGTACTTAGGACATGTTTGATTGTTCTGCTTTATCATTACTGCTTAATTGAATTGATAACATGTTAACCTTTGCTGTATTGTTCCACTGAGTTGATCACTCACTCCCACATTCTGGGACGGTGCTTAAACACCAACCAGACTCTGTCTTCAATGCAGATATTGATGCGACCCCTGAGGCAGAGCAGGAGTTCGAGGATGATGAGGCTGCATTTTCTTTCATGCAGTTTTCAGGCGGATTCCTGTGAGCCATGTCCTGATGCATGAGAATTTTGGGTTTCTTTTGGAATAGATAATGTCTTTTAATGCTTGTATTTTGATAGCAACACTTGTAATATGACCTGATATGTATACGTATTTCAGGGACTTACACTTGTACACATATGTTTCTATAAGTCTTCTGCTTCCGTTTCTCACTCATCCCTGAATTATGTTTGCAGTTTGGCTTAATCTATTCCATGTTTTATGTACTCATACAGACAACATACATCCATCATTAAATATGTTGCAAAAGTGATGTTTTGAAACTCGGGAGTTGAGTTATGCTCGACCCCCGAATTTTAGGGCGTTACATCGAGGAATGGGTCTGCTATCGACGAGGCGGGCCCGATATTGGCAGGCGGATAGTGAGGTCTCTTCCACTCACCTTGTTGCAGGCAATAGGATGGTAATCTGGTTTGGTGTATAACAGATCCCGGTGATTCCCCAGAGAGGAACCGTACTGATATGTGGACTTGTTGAGCAGGAATTGCATACTCATTCATTCATTTATTCACTATCCACTTGGGCTGGTGGTGCACAACTATTTGTTATGTGTACCTTCGCATGGCCAGGATTTCGGTTAGGTGCGCGACTAACCTGAGGTCGGGGGCTTACCACATTGTGTCTAACTATCCAAACCAGGTATCGGCCAGTCTGGATAGAAGTCTCTTGTGATGAACCTCATAGCTTGCGATACTACGTACTATCATCCTGACTTCACACTCCAGCTTAGTCATTCCATTCACACCACATATTGCATTGCATCCTCGACATCTGATATTAGCTTATTATGTTTTTGCATCGCACAACCTTGATATGGCCATTAACATTCATGCCTTGCATCGCATAGCCTTGGTACGGCTGATAGCACTCATGGACTTATTAGTATATTTTCGCTTACTTTGATTACTCTGATATTGCTTACTTGGCACTTACCTTATGCACACACTTTCACCACCCACTAAGCTTTCTATAAGCTTATGCATGATAGATGCGTGTTGGTGGCGTTAGGTCGCAGCAGCGTTGAGCTTGGAGCATGCAGTGGACCTCTGGAGCTTTGATTTTCAATATATATATTTCCCTTTCAGCATTGTATTTAAGTGATTACAATAGTGAATATATGATGATGATGTTGCTTTTGTGATTTGGATAAACTTGTGGTTATGCTTCTTACTAGATAAATGTACGTTAGAAAATCCTCCTTGTAGGATCCTAGGATGGGAATCTAGCGTATGGGTGTTGGGAGCCGAGAATGGGGTACTACGGAGGCTGTCGGCACCAAATTTGGTGATCGGGATTCCTGTGAGTCCGATCTCTGGGTTTGGGGCATGACAATATGGGCCTCATATACAACATAATGGGCCTCACTCAAGGGTATACATCATAATGGGCCAAATATTCATCACAATGGGCCATAAATACATCACATTAAGGTGGGCCCTGCATACTCCAAATGGGCCACAAATACATCACATTGGGCCATAAATACATCACATTGGGCCTCATCAAATAGGCCACAAATATATCACATTGGGCCTCATCAAAGGCCTCATATACATCACTATGTGGGGTCCATATGGTAGACGATGCTGATAAAACACGTATATCATAGTGGGCCCCAAGGATGGACAATGTGGACTGCACGTTTGCAGTGGGTCTCACGAACAGTGTAGATAATGCACATACATCATAGTGCATCCCACAACACCATCCAAAGATGGACTGTGTAGATACAAAATACATACATCTAGGTGGGCCCCACCCCCACACGTGCAACACTTGTGGGGTGGGCCTCACGTCCTAAACAAATGGATGGCTTGATGAAACAGACACATCAGAGGTGGGTCCCACCGTCCAACAGCTACTAGACGGTGCTGGATAAGACCCATACATCAAGGTAGGCCCCACAAGGGTGAATGCAAAGCATCCACCAAGGTGGGTCCCACCTTATGTATGGACGGTTGGATATAACACATATCGCTTGATCAGACCCCTAAACTTGTTGACGTCAATACAACAGTAGCATTACTCCGTGGGACCCACCATCTAGGGTGTAGATGGTGTGGATCTAACACATGCATCAAGGTGGGTCCACTCGTGTGGCCCACATTAGCTTTGAATAAGCTGACATTTGTTTGTTTCCCTCCATCCTGGTTGGCCTAAAAATGGGTAGCAAGGTGGGCCCCATTTGCTGGATGTCCAGAAAATCTGGACAGTCCAGATTGTTGATCTCATTAAGCAGGCCATACACATCATCACCATAAAAAAACTGAGAAAAAGGGAGAGAGGGAGAAAGAGAGAAGAAGAGAGAGATCATTTGATGGAGGGGAGGGACTCCACCACTATGAGCACTCCCTATCTTACAATGCATACATCAAATGAGTCCCACCGAATGTGGGCCCTCAAATCCTCAAATCCATGGTAGAAATCCTAGTTCACACACTTTTGGTTAGCTTGACACCATGCATGTACGATGTACTTTCGCTAGTGACCGGGCATATGTATGGGTTTTGCCCAAAAGCCAACTGATTGAGCATCCCCAGTTGATGTGCACTCATGCATCCATGCATTTAATAAGATTGCATTGTGTATTGTTTTAAGTGCCTTTTTGTTTATAACTATGCTTACCTAATACGGTAGTGTGTAATCTTGGGGGGAATTCACTGAATATATAACCGTACAGGTAGTGCAGGCAGCTTAGATGATATTTGTGTTTATATTGATAAGGGGCAGGGTACATTTGTCAAGGATACATGGTTGTATCTGCCAAGAAAAGCTGCGCGATCTTGCGGTTCAAATTTTATATGCATTTTATTAATTATCATGTGTAAATTGTGAAATTCTTGTATTTGTTAATATAGAGACATTGGTTTGTGTAAGTCATTATAGGAAACCACTCGTATATTTGAGTGTGTATGAAGATTCTATTGATGCTTGATTTGTTCCATTCCGCCTAAATGCTCACTTTGAAAAGAAGAAGGAAAAAAATAATATACATACGTGGAATTTGTATATTTAAAGGTTAACACTCGGGTTTTTGGAAAACAAGCCATATACTCGGGGCGTTATGGTAATGCCCCCGCCATCTTTCAACGATGCATGTTGAGTATATTTTCTAACATGGTGGGGCAATATTTAGAGGTCTTCATGGACAACTTCTCTTTTTTTGGTCCATTCTTCAACGGGTGTTTGGAAAATCGTAAATGTGTGTTGAAGCGATATGAGGAGAAGAATTTGGTTTTGAATTGGGAGAAATGTCATTTTATGGTTCCCAAGGAAATAGTTCTTGGACATATAATTTCGTCCAAGGGAATTGAGGTAGACAAGGCTAAAATTGACCTTATCTCTAACCTACCTCTACTCAAGAGCATACATGATGTGTGATCCTTCCTAGGACACGTTGAATTTTATAGACAATTCATAAAGGACTTTAGCCATCTATATGGTCCTTTATGTAATCTACTTCAAAAGGATGCACCATACGAGTGGACTAAAAAATAACATAAAGCTTTCATTAAGCTCAAGGGCATGTTGACTACCACTCATATCATGCAACCACCAGACTGGAGCATACCTTATGACATTATGTGTGATGCGTCTGACTATGCTATTAGGGCGGTGTTAGGCTGGAGAAAAGAGAAGAAGCCGTATGTGATTCACTATGCGAGTAGAACTTTAAATTCTGCTTAAGTGAATTACTTTAATACGAATAAGGAGCTCTTAGCCGTAGTGTTCGCTTTGGACAAATTTAGGTCCTACTTGATCGGATCCAAGATCATCGTTAAAATTGATCATGCGGCACTGAAGTACCTTCTTTTTAAGAAGGATGCTAAGCCTCGTTTGATAAGATGGATCCTCCTACTCTAAGACTTCAACATAAAAATACGAGACAAAAAGGGAGTAGAAAATGTAGTGGCTGACCATCTCTCTAGCCATGATCTCCCCAATTCCCTTAAGCCGACACCAATAAAAGACATGTTCACTACTGAATAATTGTTAAAACTCTCCCAATTACCTTGGTTTGCTGATATTGTGAATTATCTACCATAGGTTTCACACCAACATATTGGACTGTGCAAGATAAAAAGAAATTCTTCACCGCGGTACGTAAGTTTTTTAAGGATGATCCTTATTTGTTTAAATATTGCCCAAACCAAATTCTAAGGATATGTGTGTCAGAAAATGAACATCAAAGTGTTATCTCCTTTTGTCACTCTCGAGCTTGTGGTGGTCACTTTTTGGTTAAAAAGACCACAACTAAAATTCTGCAGTGCAGCTTTTATTGGCCCACAATGTTCAAAGATACTTATGAGTTTTGCAAAGCTTGTGAGCATTGTCAGAACTTGGGAGGATTGACTCATTAAAATATGATGCCTCTGAACTCTATTCTAATTATTGAAGCATTCGATTACTAGGGCATTGATTCCATGAGACCATTCCCCCAATCATTTGGAAATGTCTACATATTATTAGCAGTAGATTATGTTGCTAAGTGGGTCAAGGAGATCCTGTGCTGGAATAATGATCATAAAACGGTCATTTGATTCTTGAAAGAAAATATCCTTTCCCAGTTCGAAACGCCTCGGGCCATCATTAGTGATGGAGGTTCACACTTTTGTAATAGGCCATTCAGAAATCTAATGAAGAAATATGGCATTCTCATGAGGCGAGCACTCCATACCACCCGCAGACAAGCGGGCAAGCTGAGATTTCCAACAGGGAAATCAAATAAATTCTAGAAAAAATGGTTAACCCTGACCATAAGGATTGGTTAATCCACTTGACTGATGCTTTATAGGCTTACCGTACATCTTTTAAGACCCCCATTAGAATGTCTCCCTTTAGACTCTTCTATAGGAAAGCTTGCCACTTGCCTGTGGAGTTGGAACATCGAGCCTACTAGACTATCAAAAATCTGAATTTTAACTTGGACAATGCTGACTCGCTATGTAAGCTTCAATTGAATGAACTTAAGGAAATCCAGAATGACGCATTCTAGAACTCGAGAATTTACAAGGACAAGATGAAGGTGTTTCATGACCGGAACATCCTTCAGAAATCATTCACACCAAGTTAAAACGTACTTTTGTACAATTCTCGGTTACATCTTTTTTCGGGTAAGCTTCGCTCTCATTGGACCGTCCCTTTTATTGTTACTAATGTCTATCCTCATGGGGCCGTTGAGATAAAGAATCTGACGAATGGAAATGTTTTTAAAGTAAACGGACATCGTCTCAAGCCATTTGTTGAGGAGTTTGATTCAGACGAAATGTCCATGCCTTTGATTGATCCTGTGTATCAGGATTGACCTCCTAGTCTAATGGAGGTGTAAATAGGTTTCTTTCTTTCATAGGATTTAGGATTATGATAGTTTGTTTTTCAGTTTGTTTAGTCTTCATGTTAACCCATTTATGTTGAGAACTTTGGGAAAAGCTTAAATTCTCCTTCTTCAGGTACTACCTTTCCATCATTTCTCCTTTCTTTTTTGCCTTATGTGCATTGCATGCTTATATCTTTTACATTGAGGACAATATCAGTTTTAGGTTAAGGGGTGTGGATTAGGTAAACTAATCAGTGTTCTTAGTCTTTGCGAGAAAAAAAATAAAAAATTTCAAATTTTCAAGTAAAAGAACTATTCGGAAAACAAAGGTTTGAGTAATTTAGAATGCTTTGAGTATGATGATAAGATAAAGATTGAACTTTGAATTGTTGGAGTTTGATCAACTGAGGTGACTATCACTTATGTTCTTTAATTCAATTAATTAAGAGGAAGTTTGAATATCATGTTAATCTAAGTCACAAGACACATGCAATTTATTTTTTGTGAATAATGCTAGAATTTCAAATTGTTAGCATGTATATCATTGATAGATGTTGAGGGTTTAGTCTGGAGAATTTTATCCACCATAAAAAGATGAAAAGAACTAGTTAAAAAACAGAGTGACCGACAAAAAAGGTCATGTAGAATGAAAAGTTTGAAAAGAATGAAGATGAAAAGATTGACAAGAATGAATGAATAAAAGGGACCGTCAATATAAAATCAATAACTGGAAATAGAAGGAAAAGGGGATAAGTTCGGAATTAGCACTTGATTATTCAATCAACCTTAAGGAGATGATCATGGCTAACATTAAGAAATTATTGTATTTTTATGGAAAGTAAGTAGAATTCACTGAGCATATTGGAAAAAATTTGATATATGAACTTATGCTCTTAAGTGATTGATGAAGAACCTATTTTATTGATTGCTCACATGATTCGGTTCTAAGTTTTCAAATTCCCACTCTCGCTTCTTTGGATTATACTCATTCATACTTGATTACACAAAAGATTATTTTCTGAAAGTGATTTGAACATCGAGAATTGAAGATTATGTCACACATGTATTGCTCGGGACTAGAAAAATGCCGGTTGGGGGTGTGTTGAGTGTCAAATATTGCATATTTTCGCCCTGTTTATGTCTTAGTTTTATGAACATGATAATGCTCAATGGGTATATTTTATACATGTTTGTATTGTGAGGTGAATTTGAGAGCTTGGATTGAAAAGAATGTTAAAAAGTATGGATGGATCTTAAGAGACTAAGATGGAAGATTTCAAGACCCCAAGATTAAAGAAAATTTAGTGGAAAAGGAAGGAAGTCAAATGTGCAAAGTGCAAAAATTAAGAGAATCTGAACTTCACTGTCTATGACATCAACCACCAATCAATGACATCAAAACAGTTGTTCGATGACATCGAACACAGGTCGATGACATTGAGAATTACATGAAAATCGAGTTTGGTTGCTGGACAAATTGGATGCATTTCTTGATGACATCGAAGCATTGTTTGATTGCTTGAAGACCCGTTCGATGACATCGAGATTTTTGGAGCAACTCGCTAGAACATTCTAGACACTTTTTCGATTACTCAAACACCTTTCGATGACATCACAGGGTTGTTCAATGACATCAAAGGAATGTTTGATGACATGAAGAGTTATGCAGTGTGAAAGGCGTTACATAGTGCAAAAAGGCACGACTTTCGGATTCAATTTACGTTCGATGACATCGAAGGCGTTACGCAGATTGCGTAAATTTGAGGTAATTTCCAAAGACGGTTGAACAAAGGCTATAAATATGGGTTCTTTGAGGAGTTCTAAACATGAATTAGGTTTCAAGAGTAGGGCCAAAGGGTGAGCTGCCTCCCAAGAGTTTTTCTTCTTTCCTTATTTACTTTTCATGTTTTTTTTAAGGGTTTTAGTTTCAATCATGTCTATCGTTAACTAAACCTCTTAGCTGAGGCTAAGAGGTGAAGCTTGTAGTGTGTTGGGATGTTCATCTTGCTTTGATTCTTGTTTATGTTGAACCTCACTAATTTTCAGTTTGAATTAAAGGAATATTTTCAGTTTTCTATGGTTTATTGTGACTTGAATTACAATAGATGATGTGATAGCTTTGAATATCTTCTTTTCTTGTTTTGAGATTGTGAAATTAGTAAAACTCATAATTCACCATAATCTCTTAGGCATGGTGGATTCATGAATTCCATTCCAATCATCCTGATTTTCCTTCATGTGTGGACTAGGTCAATGAAAAGTTCAGAGATTTGATTCTCCAATTGGATAGGATAGGACTCCAATTCCAATTGTATTTCTCGAATCAAGTAAGGTAGCATCTTGATAGCTATAAGTGGATCCTTGACGCTCTTGTTTCCTTTTGATTATTGAAATTTCATTCATAATTACTCTCTTTTATTTCAGATTTAGGTTTAGATCTTATTCTAGTTCTATTTATAGTTATTTTCAGAATACGTACAAATTTAGTCATTGTGGATTCGACTTCGGTCTCACCGAGTTATTACTACGTCACAACCCTGCACTTGGGGTAGTAAACTCTAACATCTCGATTAGACGAGAAGAAAATGGCCATAAATGCATTTGACATATGTTCCCATGTTTGTATAGATTCTGGAGCCATGCTTGAATACCATTGGAACACCTTACCTATCAGAGAAGAACCAAACAATTGTAAACAATACTTGGGTATTGTGGAGAAATTACCAATTCATAAGATGTTCTTCTGGCGATCCATCCCCATTAAACTTTTGGAAGTCCAGGTGCTTGAAGTTGGTGGGGAACGGTACATCTTTTACTTCTTTGTATGAAGTTCTGTATCAAAACCTTCCCAGGTGTTCTCGCTCTCTCTCAGTTATGATGACTTCCATTATTACTTGCGCCATTTCATCCTGCGTGATTACTCTTACTGCGGGAGCTAAACCATGCGACCCTATCCTTGGTGGTTGTGAACCCTCGGGTTGCTGTTCGTGTCCATTCATAATCCCCATCACGGGAGGGGCTACAATTTGAGCCACATTGTGAGCGAGGGTGGCCAATGCCTCTCGGAGGGTTCGACACTTTTCCATCAGAGTTCTTTGTGCTTGTGCCATTTCAACCATGCGCTCGTCCGCTGTTGGTAACAGGTTCTGACTTGTTCCTACCATACATAAGGCGGCCTCTCCACTTCTTAACAGAGTTGTTGTTAGAGCAGGACAAGAGTATGTTGGCATGAGAGGGCTTAATGAGAGAGGGCTCTCGTTGGATTCTTTTATGCTTCCGCAAGATTCGACCAATTTCATCATGGTTTGTGGGGATATTGTTTGGGGAGATGCAGTGAATTTTTCAGAGAGTGACATATCTTCTACGAGCAACTTGCCTTTTTCTTTCCTAGTCCATTGGACACTAGCGATGGGAAGAGCTGGGAAGTCTTCCGATGTGAAGGAGCAAGGGAACATTCTAGGATATAATGCTGGCGGAGCAAGCGTTGGATTCCATTTTTCTACGTTTGATGTTACTAGTCCCCTGATCATATGTGATGGGGTTGATTTAACAACCGGATGAGTTCGGGTTCTCTTTTTTCGGGGAGATACGACGATCCATTCATCACCATTGTCTTGTGCTAATGATGACATAGATATCACCTTGATAGTAGCTCGTGGCACCTTACTTTTGGTTAGGATTAATTTATTTGTTCGATCCAATGGTTTATTATGAGCATATTCCATAATGAACCCGGTTGGCACGAAGTAAAAAATTGTCTTGCTCGTGAAAGCTTCCATTGCGATTAAATTGAGATTGTAATTTTGTCAGAGAATGATGCAAGATATTGTCAGTAGACATTTAAACAGGTTTATACATGATTTTGGAGATGAAGGGGAGGATATTCCCGTTGAGAGTCACCATTTTAGCATTGATATGACGCCAAACAATGATGTTCTCTGGATAGTTTCTAAGTTAGTATCCAATAAGAAAATAAGGTTCCCGGCAAAGTTGCAATTTTGTTTCAAAAAGAAATGAATGTGTTTGATTTGAGGAATTATCTTATTTAATATTAGCAAAAAAAGAATGAAAGAATAATCATCATGATATATCTTATTGATTCTGACTTCATTTACATCCTCATTTTCCCTTGATTCCAAAATAAAGTATATAGAATTACAAAATATAAGAATTTAACAAGTTCAAATATTAATTCCGATAGCATTTCGGCTTGAAATACATTCATCTCAATAGAGGAGTATTATGCGGATTTGAATATCTTTCATTCTCTCCTTTAAGTCATCTAGAATAACAGCTTTCTTGTGTAAGAATACTGGGTTCCAAAGAAACTTGCAGCAGTTCAGAAAATATGGCAGCATGTACACAATATCTGTCATTTGCACGCAACAAAGTCTTGTTGCACGGGTCAACGTAATAAGAACTTATTAAGCAATCCAATGCACTGGGCATGGCTCACTATCTGTTATTTCTTCTTCCTTCTTCTCTAAGTACCTGTCAGGGGTACTTAGAGGTCTTCTTCTCAGGTGCTCTGATCTTTTTTTCAAATGAGAGAGTATTGGGGTATCTATAGACCTTTCACAGGTGTGAACCCTTGAATTTTGTGCCATGGGGCCCACCTTGCATAATACATTCATTGTGCAGCGCGCAATCACTGTTCTATTCTTCATAGTGTTGCATGGACTTGCGCAACCATTGTTCGTTAGCAGTCACATGCAACATTGATATTTTCATTTTCCATTCCTCTTTATATTGATCTTCATAACATTTCATCATCATTTTTTATGCTCCAACACTTTGGAATTATGTGATCCATAAAATTCATTGTTCACCATCGTCTATGGGCATGCTGGATGATTGAATTTCCCACGATCTTTACAATTAGATGGGTATTTAGGAACTAAACTAATGAAAAGTTCAAAATTCCATTATGTTTTAAATGCTCCATCATCTGATTGGATAGGATAGGACTTTGATTCCAATCGAGTTATCGTTGAATGAAGTAGATTGAATATTGAGATTAGGTGGATTATTGGATCCTTAGTCTTTTTATCTTTATTTATTTCAAAACATTTTTCTTCATCGCTGGATTAAAAACTGAGATAACTAAGTTAGATTTTGATTAGTTCTAAACCATGTTCCCCATTCCCTGTTGATTCGACCTCGGTCTCATCGAGTTATTACTGCATCACGACCCTGCACTTACGGTTGTAAATAACTTCATTATCCACCCATGGAACTACATGTTTAGAATTGGTCTAATTATATTTAAACTTGATTAAGACATTTACCAAGTGCTAGAGTTTAAGATAAAGTAGTGCTCAACATTAATGTATTTTAGATTTTTATAATTTGGATTGTTTTAAGAACTGCTTGAGCTTATGTATGATCCGGCACCTGGGTATATCCGACCCTGATTCCGTACCCGCAGGCATGACTTATGTTTTGTATGTTTACACTTCATAATCCACACGTATATTGACAAAATGATCTCACTCATAAAATATAACAATCCAAAATTTTTATAATCGAACATTTATTTAAAGAAGAATAACATGTCCATGTTCTGACTATTCAAGATTACCATCAAACACATGCCATCATAATGTTGTCTTACTAAATGTTCATTACACTAATTTAGAAAATGGTAAAAAAATAAAAATAAATAAAAGAAAATCTCTTTAAGCTCCTCCATGTGATCCCGATCCTGAAATTTTAAAATCCCAACAGGGTAAGCTGTGAAGCCTAGTAAGTAATCTCAACACAGGTTTCAAAATAACCTCATATAACATGAATAAAAGTATTAAAAGATACAATACCTATTTAGGTAAAACAACAAATGGGGAGATTTAATAAACACAAAATTTCAATGTAAATTCAAAGAAATATGAATGCATGAAATCAACATATGCTATACTCCATGATAAAAGGTGTGGTTTATTCTTTTTAACACCAGGGCCAGTTTACACCGCTTGGCCAACACCCACACCAATACAACACCTAGCCTGGCAATGGGAACCTCTTGCATGATATGCTCACCCATCCAAAGGGCACTTAGTGAGGGACCCATTTGTACGTTAGCTGGTCAGACTACTACCCTACCGAACCTGGCAGTGGGAACCTTTTGCAATCCTAACATGCTCACCCACTCAAAGGGTACAGTAGAGGTTCCAAAAGGTACCAATTGGGTTTCTGGGACTTTCAACCCAAGGGTCTTGATCGCCCCACCTATTTACGCTTTAGGGATTTTCAACCCATAGGACTTGATCGCCCCACCTATTTTCTGGTGTTTCATAACTATTTTAATGATGCATGATTTTAATATTGCATTAATCAAGTATTTCAAAAATCTTCAATGGTTGCTATTCTTCGATCAATCCATAATACTTTGTGTATATAATTTATCAAACTAAAAATACAATTTTCAATCAATGTAAATTGTCCTTACATGATTAAAGTTCTACAAAAAAAAAAACATGTAATGTAATATATTAGATCTTGATTAAAGTTCTACGTAAAGAAACGAAATAATAATAATAAACATGCAACGTAGTTTATTACATCTAAGAATTTAGAAATTTATATATAAACTTAAGATTTTTGCAATAATTCTAACAACAAAGTTAAAATGTAAAAATAAAATTTTAATGTAAGATTAACAATAAGACAATATAAAACTCGAATTAAGGCATATTAAAATAATGACAACCGATGTAATAAAAAAGTTAAAAATTAAAGATCATTTTTAGGAAGCATGGTAAGTAGTTACATTAAAAAAAAAATAATCTAAGATGGCAAAGATTAATTATAAGTACAAAAGAACAAACAAATATATGTATATATATAATATATATAAGTTTGTCTTTTATATATAATTATCAAGTGAGAGATACTCACTTTTTTATAAAAAGAAAAAGTGTGTGTATATATATATATATATATATATATATATATATATATTTGCTTTTTCTCTTTCCTCGTTTTCTGTCTTCTTTTTTCTCTGTCCTCTCTCTCTCTCTCTCTCCTGGTTGGTAGTGAGATGTCTCTTACGTCTCCCCTCTGTCTCTTTTCTATTATAAGGTGGGTCCCACTTTATGTTAATGCATGGGAGGTTTCACACGTGATTTTTCATCTTCACGTGTTTTTTTTTCTCTTTGCTGGACGAAACGCAAGTGAGTTATGGATTTCATATATATTGAAAATTATCCAAAGTTTGGTATGAACCGCATATTTGATATGAAATATGACCCCTCACGCTAAAACTAAACCGGTAAGGTTTTATAATTTTCGAAGTTGTATAATGTGTACCGTTGGTTCGATGATCGATTGAATAGATAAGACGATCTATGATAATAACAAAAATGAATGATGAGCGGTTGGATGATTTTGTAAATGAGAAGTGTATGGTCCACTAGGTTCCTTGACAGGAGACAAAGTTTGTGTACAGATGGTTTCATGGATGGTTTAAAGTATAAGAGTTTGTTGTGTGATGTACAGGTGAAATAATATATATAAGTGTACACAGATTCTTTTAAAATATAAAATCGGAACTAACTTTCTAAGCCTAGATCACCATTGATTTATGGGTCTAATTGTCTCGTAAGAGATATTTTCTCAAAATCGACCGATAAGAGCGTTGGGCATAACAAGATCTTCATGATGAACCATTAATGTTAGTTTTTAGATGGACCGCTTGAGAGTTATGATCCATATTTGCAATGGATGGTGACATAATGGATCTAAGTGTAGAAATTAAGGGATTTTGGTTTAAATTAGGTGAATAGGTCTTGGTATAAGTTCGGATATAAATGGGCATGTGCAAATATGGTTTTAAGAATAGTCTATGTGGATGGGCATCTACACTCTTAGATGTTTTGGATCGATGATGGACCTCGCATTTTGAAGATTTAACTTAAATGAACAAATTCCCAGTTAAGGGTTTTTAAGCGCTACGTAATGATGAATTCAATTTTGTAATTGGGTCACTGAACATGGGTGATCTCTACCGTCAGATTTTGATAAGTACCCATTGGATGGACATTTTTGGAAAATAAAATAGATGATTGGAATTCTCATATAGCCATTTACAAAATGTCCAGATGGTTAGTTTTTGAGAAAGGTCTGTACATGTGGGTATTTATCCTGGGATTACTTGGCGCCCAAATTGATCAAGTTGTAGTTGTTAGAATCTTAATTCATTGGTATGGTTTCTATAGAAAAATATAAGAATCATAATAGTCATGTCGAACTATTTGTTTGGGTCCCAAAAATGGGTGGATCTGATCATATGACATTTTGTTTGGTATGATAGAGATGTTCAAAAATCCTATAGATGGAATGTAATATATATCTAGTGATTTCAAGGTAAATGTACGGACGGTTTTACGATCGGACAAAATATTTAAAAGATATATGTCGTTTTTAATATATACCATTTGAATTATAATTATGGTATTGGTCCTGTGATATGTATGATCACGTTTAATGAAATCTAACCTGATAATAATCTTAGTTATGAAAATTATATCATAATCTGAAAGTTAGGAATTTGGTTAAGTAGACTTATGCAATTGTGGCCCTTGATTTATATAAAAAATATTTAGAATTTAAGATTGAAAAAAATAAACAGGTGGTTAGGTTCCTTAAAATATGAATAAGTAAGTGTACGGATAGTTTATCAATTGAATGAGTGGTTAAAAGTTATAAGAGATATATGACAATGTGATGTAGGGTTCACCCAAGGAAAGTGTTATCCTATCATAGTTACTAGTATCAAGTTTTAATATTTATAGGAGAATTCTTTTAAAAAATGAACAACCCAATAAATAAATAAATAAATTATACCACCAAAATTTACTTGGGATATTACATACTACCCTCCTTAGAGGAATTTCGTCCCCGAAATTTTAATTACCTTCCTTAACGAAAAGAGGTGGGTACCTCTCTCGAACTTCTATCTTATGTTCTAGGAGTTTATTCTTCATTGTGGTGACTCCATTGGACCTTGACCAATGATATCACCTTTGGCGGTACTATTTGATCTTTCATATCTAGGATACGCAAAGGTCTCTCAACATATGACGAATCTTCTCGGATTTCTACTAACTGTTAATCTATCACATGAAATGCATCCTTCTGGTAGTTTTGAAGCATAGATACGTGGAAAAAATTGTGAATACTGGCGAGCTATGTGGGTAGTGCTAGTCTGTAGCCAACAAGTCCGATTCTCTCTAGGATATCGAACGATCCTATAAAATGTGGTTCTACTTTCCCTCAAAATTGCTAAGTATGCTACTTAAAATTTCTACAGTTAGTCATAGTCCCGATGACTCTGACCACTTCTTCCATGGTCGGCTTAGCACCAACCATTGGCACTAGTGTAGCTGATTTGGAAGTTGTAGGTCGCATTACCGATGTATCGATTTGGTATGGCAAATGTATCTATTTCAGGAGAGTTTCTTCTTGTTTTCTTAGACCTCATTGATTTACGAAGATGAGGGAAAGTTTTGAGTTATAAGTTCACTGCCACTAAGGGAAGTTTAAGCCTATGCCTAGTTCTCATAAGTTTCATTATTTTTTTTCTAACCGTAAGTCCCATTGAGATGGACCACTTAATCCTTATATGCCAATGTGTCACGCCTCGAAATTCGGCACCTGGGTATATTTGACCTCGATTTCGTACACGCAGGCATGACTTATGTTTTGTATGTTTACACTTCATAATCCACACGTATATTGACAAAATGATCTCACTCATAAAATATAACAATCCAAAAATTTTATAATCGAACATTTATTTAAAAAAGAATAACATGTCCATGTTCTGACTATTCAAGATTACCATCAAACACATGTCATCATAATGTTGTCTTACTAAATGTTCATTACACTTATTTAGAAAATGGTAAAGAAACAAAAATAAATAAAAGAAAATCTCTTTAAGCTCCTCCATGTGATCCCGATCCTGAAATTTTAAAATCCCAACAAGGTAAGCTGTGAAGCCTAGTGAGTAATCTCAACACAGGTTTCAAAATAACCTCATATAACATGAATAAAAGTATTAAAAGATACAATACCTATTTAGGTAAAACAACAAATGGGGAGATTTAATAAACACAAAATTTCAATGTAAATTCAAAGAAATATGAATGCATGAAATCAACATATGCTATACTCCATGATAAAAGGTGTGGTTTATTCTTTTTAACACTAGGGCCAGTTTACACCGCTTGGCCAACACCCACACCAATACAACACCTAGCCTGGCAATGGGAACCTCTTGCATGATATGCTCACCCATCCAAAGGGCACTTAGTGAGGGACCCATTTGTACGTTAGCTGGTCAGACTACTACCCTACCGAACCTGGCAGTGGGAACCTTTTGCAATCCTAACATGCTCACCCACTCAAAGGGTACGGTAGAGGTTCCAAAAGGTACCAATTGGGTTTCTGGGACTTTCAACCCAAGGGTCTTGATCGCCCCACCTATTTACGCTTTAGGAATTTTCAACCCAGAGGACTTGATCACCTCACCTATTTTCTGGTGTTTCATAACTATTTTAATGATGCATGATTTTAATATTGTATTAATCAAGTATTTTAAAAAATCTTCAATGGTTGCTATTCTTCGATCAATCCATAATACTTTGTGTATATAATTTATCAAACTAAAAATACAATTTTCAATCAATGTAAATTGTCCTTACATGATTAAAGTTCTACAAAAAAATAAACATGTAATGTAATATATTAGATCTTGATTAAAGTTCTACGTAAAGAAAAGAAATAATAATAATAAACATGCAACGTGCTTTATTACATCTAAGAATTTAGAAATTTATATATAAACTCAAGATTTTTGCAATAATTCTAACAACAAAGTTAAAATGTAAAAATAAAATTTTAATGTAAGATTAACAATAAGACAATATAAAACTCGAATTAAGGCATATTAAAATAATGACAACCGATGTAATAAAAAAGTTAAAAATTAAAGATCATTTTTAGGAAGCATGGTAAGTAGTTACATTAAAAAAAAAAAAAATCTAAGATGGCAAAGATTAATTATAAGTACAAAAGAACAAACAAATATATGTATATATATAATATATATAAGTTTGTCTTTTATATATAATTATCAAGTGAGAGATACTCACTTTTTTATAAAAAGAAAAAGTGTGTATATATATATATATATATATATATATATATATATTTCCTTTTTCTCTTTCCTCCTTTTCTTTCTTCATTTTTCTCTTTCCTCTCTCTCTCTCTCTCCTGCTTGGTAGTGAGATGTCACTTACGTCTCCCCTCTTTCTCTTTTATATTATAAGGTGGGTCCCACTTTATATTAATGCATGGGAGGTTTCACACGTGATTTTTCATCTTCACGTGTTTTTTTTTTCTCTTTGCTGGACGAAACGCAAGTGAGTTATGGATTTCATATATATTGAAAATTATCCAAAGTTTGGTATGAACCGCATATTTGATATGAAATATGACCCCTCACGCTAAAACTAAACCGGTAAGGTTTTATGATTTTCGAAGTTGTATAATGTGTACCGTTGGTTCGATGATCGATTGAATAGATAAGACGATCTATGATAATAACAAAAATGAATGATGAGCGGTTGGATGATTTTGTAAATGAGAAGTGTATGGTCCACTAGGTTCCTTGACAGGAGACAAAGTTTGTGTACAGATGGTTTCACGGATGGTTTAAAGTATAAGAGTTTGTTGTGTGATGTACAGGATGAAATAATATATATAAGTGTACACAGATTCTTTTAAAATATAAAATCGGAACTAACTTTCTAAGCCTAGATCACCATTGATTTGTGGGTCTAATTGTCTCGTAAGAGATATTTTCTCAAAATCGACCGATAAGAGCGTTGGGCATAACAAGATCTTCATGATGAACCATTAATGTTAGTTTTTAGATGGACCGCTTGAGAGTTATGATCCATATTTGCAATGGATGGTGACATAATGGATCTAAGTGTAGAAATTAAGGGATTTTGGTTTAAATTAGGTGAATAGGTCTTGGTATAAGTTCGGATATAAATGGGCATGTGCAAATATGGTTTTAAGAATAGTCTATGTGGATGGGCATCTACACTCTTAGATGTTTTGGATCGATGATGGACCTCGCATTTTGAAGATTTAACTTAAATGAACAAATTCCCAGTTAAGGGTTTTTAAGCGCTACGTAATGATGAATTCAATTTTGTAATTGGGTCACTGAACATGGGTGATCTCTACCGTCAGATTTTGATAAGTACCCATTGGATGGACATTTTTGGAAAATAAAATAGATGATTGGAATTCTCATATAGCCATTTACAAAATGTCCAGATGGTTAGTTTTTGAGAAAGGTCTGTACATGTGGGTATTTATCCTGGGATTACTTGGCGCCCAAATTGATCAAGTTGTAGTTGTTAGAATCTTAATTCATTGGTATGGTTTCTATAGAAAAATATAAGAATCATAATAGTCATGTCGAACTATTTGTTTGGGTCCCAAAAATGGGTGGATCTGATCATATGACATTTTGTTTGGTATGATAGAGATGTTCAAAAATCCTATAGATGGAATGTAATATATATCTAGTGATTTCAAGGTAAATGTACGGACGGTTTTACGATCGGACAAAATATTTAAAAGATATATGTCGTTTTTAATATATACCATTTGAATTATAATTATGGTATTGGTCCTGTGATATGTATGATCACGTTTAATGAAATCTAACCTGATAATAATCTTAGTTATGAAAATTATATCATAATCTGAAAGTTAGGAATTTGGTTAAGTAGACTTATGCAATTGTGGCCCTTGATTTATATAAAAATATTTAGAATTTAAGATTGAAAAAAATAAACAGTGGTTAGGTTCCTTAAAATATGAATAAGTAAGTGTACGGATAGTTTATCAATTGAATGAGTGGTTAAAAGTTATAAGAGATATATGACAATGTGATGTAGGGTTCACCCAAGGAAAGTGTTATCCTATCATAGTTACTAGTATCAAGTTTTAATATTTATAGGAGAATTCTTTTAAAAAATGAACAACCCAATAAATAAATAAATAAATTATACCACCAAAATTTACTTGGGATATTACATACTACCCTCCTTAGAGGAATTTCGTCCCCGAAATTTTAATTACCTTCCTTAACGAAAAGAGGTGGGTACCTCTCTCGAACTTCTATCTTATGTTCTAGGAGTTTATTCTTCATTGTGGTGACTCCATTGGACCTTGACCAATGATATCACCTTTGGCGGTACTATTTGATCTTTCATATCTAGGATACGCAAAGGTCTCTCAACATATGACGAATCTTCTCGGATTTCTACTAACTGTTAATCTATCACATGAAATGCATCCTTCTGGTAGTTTTGAAGCATAGATACGTGGAAAAAATTGTGAATACTGGCGAGCTATGTGGGTAGTGCTAGTCTGTAGCCAACAAGTCCGATTCTCTCTAGGATATCGAACGATCCTATAAAATGTGGTTCTACTTTCCCTCAAAATTGCTAAGTATGCTACTTAAAATTTCTACTGTTAGTCATAGTCCCGATGACTCTGACCACTTCTTCCATGGTCGGCTTAGCACCAACCATTGGCACTAGTGTAGCTGATTTGGAAGTTGTAGGTCGCATTACCGATGTATCGATTTGGTATGGCAAATGTATCTATTTCAGGAGAGTTTCTTCTTGTTTTCTTAGACCTCATTGATTTACGAAGATGAGGGAAAGTTTTGAGTTATAAGTTCACTGCCACTAAGGGAAGTTTAAGCCTATGCCTAGTTCTCATAAGTTTCATTATTTTTTTTCTAACCGTAAGTCCCATTAGATTCTGAAACCTAAGCTCTGATACCAATCTGTCACGCCCCTCCGGCACCTGGGTATATCCGACCCTGATTCCGTACCCGCAGGCATGACTTATGTTTTGTATGTTTACACTTCATAATCCACACGTATATTGACAAAATGATCTCACTCATAAAATATAACAATCCAAAATTTTTATAATCGAACATTTATTTAAAGAAGAATAACATGTCCATGTTCTGACTATTCAAGATTACCATCAAACACATGCCATCATAATGTTGTCTTACTAAATGTTCATTACACTAATTTAGAAAATGGTAAAAAAATAAAAATAAATAAAAGAAAATCTCTTTAAGCTCCTCCATGTGATCCCGATCCTGAAATTTTAAAATCCCAACAGGGTAAGTTACGAAGCCTAGTGAAGTAATCTCAACACAAGTTTCAAAATAACCTCATATAACATGAATAAAAGTATTAAAAGATACAATACCTATTTAGGTAAAACAACAAATGGGGAGATTTAATAAACACAAAATTTCAATGTAAATTCAAAGAAATATGAATGCATGAAATCAACATATGCTATACTCCATGATAAAAGGTGTGGTTTATTCTTTTTAACACCAGGGCCAGTTTACACCGCTTGGCCAACACCCACACCAATACAACACCTAGCCTGGCAATGGGAACCTCTTGCATGATATGCTCACCCATCCAAAGGGCACTTAGTGAGGGACCCATTTGTACGTTAGCTGGTCAGACTACTACCCTACCGAACCTGGCAGTGGGAACCTTTTGCAATCCTAACATGCTCACCCACTCAAAGGGTACGGTAGAGGTTCCAAAAGGTACCAATTGGGTTTCGGGACTTTCAACCCAAGGGTCTTGATCGCCCCACCTATTTACGCTTTAGGGATTTTCAACCCAGAGGACTTAATCGCCCCACCTATTTTCCGGTGTTTCATAACTATTTTAATGATGCATGATTTTAATATTGCATTAATCAAGTATTTCAAAAATCTTCAATGGTTGCTATTCTTCGATCAATCCATAATACTTTGTGTATATAATTTATCAAACTAAAAATACAATTTTCAATCAATGTAAATTGTCCTTACATGATTAAAGTTCTACAAAAAAATAAACATGTAATGTAATATATTAGATCTTGATTAAAGTTCTACGTAAAGAAAAGAAATAATAATAATAAACATGCAACGTGCTTTATTACATCTAAGAATTTAGAAATTTATATATAAACTCAAGATTTTTGCAATAATTCTAACAACAAAGTTAAAATGTAAAAATAAAATTTTAATGTAAGATTAACAATAAGACAATATAAAACTCGAATTAAGGCATATTAAAATAATGACAACCGATGTAATAAAAAAGTTAAAAATTAAAGATCATTTTTAGGAAGCATGGTAAGTAGTTACATTAAAAAAAAAAAATCTAAGATGGCAAAGATTAATTATAAGTACAAAAGAACAAACAAATATATGTATATATATAATATATATAAGTTTGTCTTTTATATATAATTATCAAGTGAGAGATACTCACTTTTTTATAAAAAGAAAAAGTGTGTGTATATATATATATATATATATATATATATATATATATATATATATATATTTCCTTTTTCTCTTTCCTCCTTTTCTTTCTTCATTTTTCTCTTTCCTCTCTCTCTCTCTCTCTCCTGCTTGGTAGTGAGATGTCACTTACGTCTCCCCTCTTTCTCTTTTATATTATAAGGTGGGTCCCACTTTATATTAATGCATGGGAGGTTTCACACGTGATTTTTCATCTTCACGTGTTTTTTTTTTTCTCTTTGCTGGACGAAACGCAAGTGAGTTATGGATTTCATATATATTGAAAATTATCCAAAGTTTGGTATGAACCGCATATTTGATATGAAATATGACCCCTCACGCTAAAACTAAACCGGTAAGGTTTTATAATTTTCGAAGTTGTATAATGTGTACCGTTGGTTCGATGATCGATTGAATAGATAAGACGATCTATGATAATAACAAAAATGAATGATGAGCGGTTGGATGATTTTGTAAATGAGAAGTGTATGGTCCACTAGGTTCCTTGACAGGAGACAAAGTTTGTGTACAGATGGTTTCATGGATGGTTTAAAGTATAAGAGTTTGTTGTGTGATGTACAGGGTGAAATAATATATATAAGTGTACACAGATTCTTTTAAAATATAAAATCGGAACTAACTTTCTAAGCCTAGATCACCATTGATTTATGGGTCTAATTGTCTCGTAAGAGATATTTTCTCAAAATCGACCGATAAGAGCGTTGGGCATAACAAGATCTTCATGATGAACCATTAATGTTAGTTTTTAGATGGACCGCTTGAGAGTTATGATCCATATTTGCAATGGATGGTGACATAATGGATCTAAGTGTAGAAATTAAGGGATTTTGGTTTAAATTAGGTGAATAGGTCTTGGTATAAGTTCGGATATAAATGGGCATGTGCAAATATGGTTTTAAGAATAGTCTATGTGGATGGGCATCTACACTCTTAGATGTTTTGGATCGATGATGGACCTCGCATTTTGAAGATTTAACTTAAATGAACAAATTCCCAGTTAAGGGTTTTTAAGCGCTACGTAATGATGAATTCAATTTTGTAATTGGGTCACTGAACATGGGTGATCTCTACCGTCAGATTTTGATAAGTACCCACTGGATGGACATTTTTGGAAAATAAAATAGATGATTGGAATTCTCATATAGCCATTTACAAAATGTCCAGATGGTTAGTTTTTGAGAAAGGTCTGTACATGTGGGTATTTATCCTGGGATTACTTGGCGCCCAAATTGATCAAGTTGTAGTTGTTAGAATCTTAATTCATTGGTATGGTTTCTATAGAAAAATATAAGAATCATAATAGTCATGTCGAACTATTTGTTTGGGTCCCAAAAATGGGTGGATCTGATCATATGACATTTTGTTTGGTATGATAGAGATGTTCAAAAATCCTATAGATGGAATGTAATATATATCTAGTGATTTCAAGGTAAATGTACGGACGGTTTTACGATCGGACAAAATATTTAAAAGATATATGTCGTTTTTAATATATACCATTTGAATTATAATTATGGTATTGGTCCTGTGATATGTATGATCACGTTTAATGAAATCTAACCTGATAATAATCTTAGTTATGAAAATTATATCATAATCTGAAAGTTAGGAATTTGGTTAAGTAGACTTATGCAATTGTGGCCCTTGATTTATATAAAAATATTTAGAATTTAAGATTGAAAAAATAAACAGGTGGTTAGGTTCCTTAAAATATGAATAAGTAAGTGTACGGATAGTTTATCAATTGAATGAGTGGTTAAAAGTTATAAGAGATATATGACAATGTGATGTAGGGTTCACCCAAGGAAAGTGTTATCCTATCATAGTTACTAGTATCAAGTTTTAATATTTATAGGAGAATTCTTTTAAAAAATGAACAACCCAATAAATAAATAAATAAATTATACCACCAAAATTTACTTGGGATATTACATACTACCCTCCTTAGAGGAATTTCGTCCCCGAAATTTTAATTACCTTCCTTAACGAAAAGAGGTGGGTACCTCTCTCGAACTTCTATCTTATGTTCTAGGAGTTTATTCTTCATTGTGGTGACTCCATTGGACCTTGACCAATGATATCACCTTTGGCGGTACTATTTGATCTTTCATATCTAGGATACGCAAAGGTCTCTCAACATATGACGAATCTTCTCGGATTTCTACTAACTGTTAATCTATCACATGAAATGCATCCTTCTGGTAGTTTTGAAGCATAGATACGTGGAAAAAATTGTGAATACTGGCGAGCTATGTGGGTAGTGCTAGTCTGTAGCCAACAAGTCCGATTCTCTCTAGGATATCGAACGATCCTATAAAATGTGGTTCTACTTTCCCTCAAAATTGCTAAGTATGCTACTTAAAATTTCTACAGTTAGTCATAGTCCCGATGACTCTGACCACTTCTTCCATGGTCGGCTTAGCACCAACCATTGGCACTAGTGTAGCTGATTTGGAAGTTGTAGGTCGCATTACCGATGTATCGATTTGGTATGGCAAATGTATCTATTTCAGGAGAGTTTCTTCTTGTTTTCTTAGACCTCATTGATTTACGAAGATGAGGGAAAGTTTTGAGTTATAAGTTCACTGCCACTAAGGGAAGTTTAAGCCTATGCCTAGTTCTCATAAGTTTCATTATTTTTTTTCTAACCGTAAGTCCCATTAGATTCTGAAACCTAAGCTCTGATACCAATCTGTCACGCCCCGAAATCCGGCACCTGGGTATATCCGACCCTGATTCCGTACCCGCAGGCATGACTTATGTTTTGTATGTTTACACTTCATAATCCACACGTATATTGACAAAATGATCTCACTCATAAAATATAACAATCCAAAATTTTTATAATCGAACATTTATTTAAAGAAGAATAACATGTCCATGTTCTGACTATTCAAGATTACCATCAAACACATGCCATCATAATGTTGTCTTACTAAATGTTCATTACACTAATTTAGAAAATGGTAAAAAAATAAAAATAAATAAAAGAAAATCTCTTTAAGCTCCTCCATGTGATCCCGATCCTGAAATTTTAAAATCCCAACAGGGTAAGCTGTGAAGCCTAGTAAGTAATCTCAACACAGGTTTCAAAATAACCTCATATAACATGAATAAAAGTATTAAAAGATACAATACCTATTTAGGTAAAACAACAAATGGGGAGATTTAATAAACACAAAATTTCAATGTAAATTCAAAGAAATATGAATGCATGAAATCAACATATGCTATACTCCATGATAAAAGGTGTGGTTTATTCTTTTTAACACCAGGGCCAGTTTACACCGCTTGGCCAACACCCACACCAATACAACACCTAGCCTGGCAATGGGAACCTCTTGCATGATATGCTCACCCATCCAAAGGGCACTTAGTGAGGGACCCATTTGTACGTTAGCTGGTCAGACTACTACCCTACCGAACCTGGCAGTGGGAACCTTTTGCAATCCTAACATGCTCACCCACTCAAAGGGTACGGTAGAGGTTCCAAAAGGTACCAATTGGGTTTCGGGACTTTCAACCCAAGGGTCTTGATCGCCCCACCTATTTACGCTTTAGGGATTTTCAACCCAGAGGACTTGATCGCCCCACCTATTTTCCGGTGTTTCATAACTATTTTAATGATGCATGATTTTAATATTGCATTAATCAAGTATTTCAAAAATCTTCAATGGTTGCTATTCTTCGATCAATCCATAATACTTTGTGTATATAATTTATCAAACTAAAAATACAATTTTCAATCAATGTAAATTGTCCTTACATGATTAAAGTTCTACAAAAAAAATAAACATGTAATGTAATATATTAGATCTTGATTAAAGTTCTACGTAAAGAAAAGAAATAATAATAATAAACATGCAACGTGCTTTATTACATCTAAGAATTTAGAAATTTATATATAAACTCAAGATTTTTGCAATAATTCTAACAACAAAGTTAAAATGTAAAAATAAAATTTTAATGTAAGATTAACAATAAGACAATATAAAACTCGAATTAAGGCATATTAAAATAATGACAACCGATGTAATAAAAAAGTTAAAAATTAAAGATCATTTTTAGGAAGCATGGTAAGTAGTTACATTAAAAAAAAAAATCTAAGATGGCAAAGATTAATTATAAGTACAAAAGAACAAACAAATATATGTATATATATAATATATATAAGTTTGTCTTTTATATATAATTATCAAGTGAGAGATACTCACTTTTTTATAAAAAGAAAAAGTGTGTGTATATATATATATATATATATATATATATATATATATTTCCTTTTTCTCTTTCCTCCTTTTCTTTCTTCATTTTTCTCTTTCCTCTCTCTCTCTCTCTCTCCTGCTTGGTAGTGAGATGTCACTTACGTCTCCCCTCTTTCTCTTTTATATTATAAGGTGGGTCCCACTTTATATTAATGCATGGGAGGTTTCACACGTGATTTTTCATCTTCACGTGTTTTTTTTTTTCTCTTTGCTGGACGAAACGCAAGTGAGTTATGGATTTCATATATATTGAAAATTATCCAAAGTTTGGTATGAACCGCATATTTGATATGAAATATGACCCCTCACGCTAAAACTAAACCGGTAAGGTTTTATAATTTTCGAAGTTGTATAATGTGTACCGTTGGTTCGATGATCGATTGAATAGATAAGACGATCTATGATAATAACAAAAATGAATGATGAGCGGTTGGATGATTTTGTAAATGAGAAGTGTATGGTCCACTAGGTTCCTTGACAGGAGACAAAGTTTGTGTACAGATGGTTTCATGGATGGTTTAAAGTATAAGAGTTTGTTGTGTGATGTACAGGTGAAATAATATATATAAGTGTACACAGATTCTTTTAAAATATAAAATCGGAACTAACTTTCTAAGCCTAGATCACCATTGATTTATGGGTCTAATTGTCTCGTAAGAGATATTTTCTCAAAATCGACCGATAAGAGCGTTGGGCATAACAAGATCTTCATGATGAACCATTAATGTTAGTTTTTAGATGGACCGCTTGAGAGTTATGATCCATATTTGCAATGGATGGTGACATAATGGATCTAAGTGTAGAAATTAAGGGATTTTGGTTTAAATTAGGTGAATAGGTCTTGGTATAAGTTCGGATATAAATGGGCATGTGCAAATATGGTTTTAAGAATAGTCTATGTGGATGGGCATCTACACTCTTAGATGTTTTGGATCGATGATGGACCTCGCATTTTGAAGATTTAACTTAAATGAACAAATTCCCAGTTAAGGGTTTTTAAGCGCTACGTAATGATGAATTCAATTTTGTAATTGGGTCACTGAACATGGGTGATCTCTACCGTCAGATTTTGATAAGTACCCACTGGATGGACATTTTTGGAAAATAAAATAGATGATTGGAATTCTCATATAGCCATTTACAAAATGTCCAGATGGTTAGTTTTTGAGAAAGGTCTGTACATGTGGGTATTTATCCTGGGATTACTTGGCGCCCAAATTGATCAAGTTGTAGTTGTTAGAATCTTAATTCATTGGTATGGTTTCTATAGAAAAATATAAGAATCATAATAGTCATGTCGAACTATTTGTTTGGGTCCCAAAAATGGGTGGATCTGATCATATGACATTTTGTTTGGTATGATAGAGATGTTCAAAAATCCTATAGATGGAATGTAATATATATCTAGTGATTTCAAGGTAAATGTACGGACGGTTTTACGATCGGACAAAATATTTAAAAGATATATGTCGTTTTTAATATATACCATTTGAATTATAATTATGGTATTGGTCCTGTGATATGTATGATCACGTTTAATGAAATCTAACCTGATAATAATCTTAGTTATGAAAATTATATCATAATCTGAAAGTTAGGAATTTGGTTAAGTAGACTTATGCAATTGTGGCCCTTGATTTATATAAAAATATTTAGAATTTAAGATTGAAAAAAATAAACAGTGGTTAGGTTCCTTAAAATATGAATAAGTAAGTGTACGGATAGTTTATCAATTGAATGAGTGGTTAAAAGTTATAAGAGATATATGACAATGTGATGTAGGGTTCACCCAAGGAAAGTGTTATCCTATCATAGTTACTAGTATCAAGTTTTAATATTTATAGGAGAATTCTTTTAAAAAATGAACAACCCAATAAATAAATAAATAAATTATACCACCAAAATTTACTTGGGATATTACATACTACCCTCCTTAGAGGAATTTCGTCCCCGAAATTTTAATTACCTTCCTTAACGAAAAGAGGTGGGTACCTCTCTCGAACTTCTATCTTATGTTCTAGGAGTTTATTCTTCATTGTGGTGACTCCATTGGACCTTGACCAATGATATCACCTTTGGCGGTACTATTTGATCTTTCATATCTAGGATACGCAAAGGTCTCTCAACATATGACGAATCTTCTCGGATTTCTACTAACTGTTAATCTATCACATGAAATGCATCCTTCTGGTAGTTTTGAAGCATAGATACGTGGAAAAAATTGTGAATACTGGCGAGCTATGTGGGTAGTGCTAGTCTGTAGCCAACAAGTCCGATTCTCTCTAGGATATCGAACGATCCTATAAAATGTGGTTCTACTTTCCCTCAAAATTGCTAAGTATGCTACTTAAAATTTCTACAGTTAGTCATAGTCCCGATGACTCTGACCACTTCTTCCATGGTCGGCTTAGCACCAACCATTGGCACTAGTGTAGCTGATTTGGAAGTTGTAGGTCGCATTACCGATGTATCGATTTGGTATGGCAAATGTATCTATTTCAGGAGAGTTTCTTCTTGTTTTCTTAGACCTCATTGATTTACGAAGATGAGGGAAAGTTTTGAGTTATAAGTTCACTGCCACTAAGGGAAGTTTAAGCCTATGCCTAGTTCTCATAAGTTTCATTATTTTTTTTCTAACCGTAAGTCCCATTAGATTCTGAAACCTAAGCTCTGATACCAATCTGTCACGCCCCGAAATCCGGCACCTGGGTATATCCGACCCTGATTCCGTACCCGCAGGCATGACTTATGTTTTGTATGTTTACACTTCATAATCCACACGTATATTGACAAAATGATCTCACTCATAAAATATAACAATCCAAAATTTTTATAATCGAACATTTATTTAAAGAAGAATAACATGTCCATGTTCTGACTATTCAAGATTACCATCAAACACATGCCATCATAATGTTGTCTTACTAAATGTTCATTACACTAATTTAGAAAATGGTAAAAAAATAAAAATAAATAAAAGAAAATCTCTTTAAGCTCCTCCATGTGATCCCGATCCTGAAATTTTAAAATCCCAACAGGGTAAGTTACGAAGCCTAGTGAAGTAATCTCAACACAAGTTTCAAAATAACCTCATATAACATGAATAAAAGTATTAAAAGATACAATACCTATTTAGGTAAAACAACAAATGGGGAGATTTAATAAACACAAAATTTCAATGTAAATTCAAAGAAATATGAATGCATGAAATCAACATATGCTATACTCCATGATAAAAGGTGTGGTTTATTCTTTTTAACACCAGGGCCAGTTTACACCGCTTGGCCAACACCCACACCAATACAACACCTAGCCTGGCAATGGGAACCTCTTGCATGATATGCTCACCCATCCAAAGGGCACTTAGTGAGGGACCCATTTGTACGTTAGCTGGTCAGACTACTACCCTACCGAACCTGGCAGTGGGAACCTTTTGCAATCCTAACATGCTCACCCACTCAAAGGGTAAAGTAGAGGTTCCAAAAGGTACCAATTGGGTTTCGGGACTTTCAACCCAAGGGTCTTGATCGCCCCACCTATTTACGCTTTAGGGATTTTCAACCCAGAGGACTTAATCGCCCCACCTATTTTCTGGTGTTTCATAACTATTTTAATGATGCATGATTTTAATATTGCATTAATCAAGTATTTCAAAAATCTTCAATGGTTGCTATTCTTCGATCAATCCATAATACTTTGTGTATATAATTTATCAAACTAAAAATACAATTTTCAATCAATGTAAATTGTCCTTACATGATTAAAGTTCTACAAAAAAATAAACATGTAATGTAATATATTAGATCTTGATTAAAGTTCTACGTAAAGAAAAGAAATAATAATAATAAACATGCAACGTGCTTTATTACATCTAAGAATTTAGAAATTTATATATAAACTCAAGATTTTTGCAATAATTCTAACAACAAAGTTAAAATGTAAAAATAAAATTTTAATGTAAGATTAACAATAAGACAATATAAAACTCGAATTAAGGCATATTAAAATAATGACAACCGATGTAATAAAAAAGTTAAAAATTAAAGATCATTTTTAGGAAGCATGGTAAGTAGTTACATTAAAAAAAAAAATCTAAGATGGCAAAGATTAATTATAAGTACAAAAGAACAAACAAATATATGTATATATATAATATATATAAGTTTGTCTTTTATATATAATTATCAAGTGAGAGATACTCACTTTTTTATAAAAAGAAAAAGTGTGTGTATATATATATATATATATATATATATATATATATATATATATATTTCCTTTTTCTCTTTCCTCCTTTTCTTTCTTCATTTTTCTCTTTCCTCTCTCTCTCTCTCTCATGATTGGTATTGAGATGTCACTTACGTCTCCCCTCTTTCTCTTTTATATTATAAGGTGGGTCCCACTTTATATTAATGCATGGGAGGTTTCACACGTGATTTTTCATCTTCACGTGTTTTTTTTTTTCTCTTTGCTGGACGAAACGCAAGTGAGTTATGGATTTCATATATATTGAAAATTATCCAAAGTTTGGTATGAACCGCATATTTGATATGAAATATGACCCCTCACGCTAAAACTAAACCGGTAAGGTTTTATAATTTTCGAAGTTGTATAATGTGTACCGTTGGTTCGATGATCGATTGAATAGATAAGACGATCTATGATAATAACAAAAATGAATGATGAGCGGTTGGATGATTTTGTAAATGAGAAGTGTATGGTCCACTAGGTTCCTTGACAGGAGACAAAGTTTGTGTACAGATGGTTTCATGGATGGTTTAAAGTATAAGAGTTTGTTGTGTGATGTACAGGGTGAAATAATATATATAAGTGTACACAGATTCTTTTAAAATATAAAATCGGAACTAACTTTCTAAGCCTAGATCACCATTGATTTATGGGTCTAATTGTCTCGTAAGAGATATTTTCTCAAAATCGACCGATAAGAGCGTTGGGCATAACAAGATCTTCATGATGAACCATTAATGTTAGTTTTTAGATGGACCGCTTGAGAGTTATGATCCATATTTGCAATGGATGGTGACATAATGGATCTAAGTGTAGAAATTAAGGGATTTTGGTTTAAATTAGGTGAATAGGTCTTGGTATAAGTTCGGATATAAATGGGCATGTGCAAATATGGTTTTAAGAATAGTCTATGTGGATGGGCATCTACACTCTTAGATGTTTTGGATCGATGATGGACCTCGCATTTTGAAGATTTAACTTAAATGAACAAATTCCCAATTAAGGGTTTTTAAGCGCTACGTAATGATGAATTCAATTTTGTAATTGGGTCACTGAACATGGGTGATCTCTACCGTCAGATTTTGATAAGTACCCACTGGATGGACATTTTTGGAAAATAAAATAGATGATTGGAATTCTCATATAGCCATTTACAAAATGTCCAGATGGTTAGTTTTTGAGAAAGGTCTGTACATGTGGGTATTTATCCTGGGATTACTTGGCGCCCAAATTGATCAAGTTGTAGTTGTTAGAATCTTAATTCATTGGTATGGTTTCTATAGAAAAATATAAGAATCATAATAGTCATGTCGAACTATTTGTTTGGGTCCCAAAAATGGGTGGATCTGATCATATGACATTTTGTTTGGTATGATAGAGATGTTCAAAAATCCTATAGATGGAATGTAATATATATCTAGTGATTTCAAGGTAAATGTACGGACGGTTTTACGATCGGACAAAATATTTAAAAGATATATGTCGTTTTTAATATATACCATTTGAATTATAATTATGGTATTGGTCCTGTGATATGTATGATCACGTTTAATGAAATCTAACCTGATAATAATCTTAGTTATGAAAATTATATCATAATCTGAAAGTTAGGAATTTGGTTAAGTAGACTTATGCAATTGTGTCCCTTGATTTATATAAAAATATTTAGAATTTAAGATTGAAAAAAATAAACAAGTGGTTAGGTTCCTTAAAATATGAATAAGTAAGTGTACGGATAGTTTATCAATTGAATGAGTGGTTAAAAGTTATAAGAGATATATGACAATGTGATGTAGGGTTCACCCAAGGAAAGTGTTATCCTATCATAGTTACTAGTATCAAGTTTTAATATTTATAGGAGAATTCTTTTAAAAAATGAACAACCCAATAAATAAATAAATAAATTATACCACCAAAATTTACTTGGGATATTACATACTACCCTCCTTAAAGGAATTTCGTCCCCGAAATTTTAATTACCTTCCTTAACGAAAAGAGGTGGGTACCTCTCTCGAACTTCTATCTTATGTTCTAGGAGTTTATTCTTCATTGTGGTGACTCCATTGGACCTTGACCAATGATATCACCTTTGGCGGTACTATTTGATCTTTCATATCTAGGATACGCAAAGGTCTCTCAACATATGACGAATCTTCTCGGATTTCTACTAACTGTTAATCTATCACATGAAATGCATCCTTCTGGTATTTTTGAAGCATAGATACGTGGAAAAATTGTGAATACTGGCGAGCTATGTGGGTAGTGCTAGTCTGTAGCCAACAAGTCCGATTCTCTCTAGGATATCGAACGATCCTATAAAATGTGGTTCTACTTTCCCTCAAAATTGCTAAGTATGCTACTTAAAATTTCTACAGTTAGTCATAGTCCCGATGACTCTGACCACTTCTTCCATGGTCGGCTTAGCACCAACCATTGGCACTAGTGTAGCTGATTTGGAAGTTGTAGGTCGCATTACCGATGTATCGATTTGGTATGGCAAATGTATCTATTTCAGGAGAGTTTCTTCTTGTTTTCTTAGACCTCATTGATTTACGAAGATGAGGGAAAGTTTTGAGTTATAAGTTCACTGCCACTAAGGGAAGTTTAAGCCTATGCCTAGTTCTCATAAGTTTCATTATTTTTTTTCTAACCGTAAGTCCCATTAGATTCTGAAACCTAAGCTCTGATACCAATCTGTCACGCCCCGAAATCCGGCACCTGGGTATATCCGACCCTGATTCCGTACCCGCAGGCATGACTTATGTTTTGTATGTTTACACTTCATAATCCACACGTATATTGACAAAATGATCTCACTCATAAAATATAACAATCCAAAATTTTTATAATCGAACATTTATTTAAAGAAGAATAACATGTCCATGTTCTGACTATTCAAGATTACCATCAAACACATGCCATCATAATGTTGTCTTACTAAATGTTCATTACACTAATTTAGAAAATGGTAAAAAAATAAAAATAAATAAAAGAAAATCTCTTTAAGCTCCTCCATGTGATCCCGATCCTGAAATTTTAAAATCCCAACAGGGTAAGCTGTGAAGCCTAGTAAGTAATCTCAACACAGGTTTCAAAATAACCTCATATAACATGAATAACAGTATTAAAAGATACAATACCTATTTAGGTAAAACAACAAATGGGGAGATTTAATAAATAAAATGTTTTAATGTAAATTCAAAGAAATATGAATGCATGAAATCAACATATGCTATACTCCATGATAAAAGGTGTGGTTTATTCTTTTTAACACCAGGGCCAGTTTACACCGGTTGGCCAACACCTACGCCAATACAACACCTAGCCTGGCAATGGGAACCTCTTGCATGATATGCTCACCCATCCAAAGGGCACTTAGTGAAGGACCCATTTGTACGTTAGCTGGTCAGACTACTACCCTACCGAACCTGGCAGTGGGAACCTTTTGCAATCCTAACATGCTCACCCACTCAAAGGGTACGGTAGAGGTTCCAAAAGGTACCAATTGGGTTTCTGGGACTTTCAACCCAAGGGTCTTGATCGCCCCACCTATTTACGCTTTAGGGATTTCAACCCAGAGAACTTGATCGCCCCACCTATTTTCTGGTGTTTCATAACTGTTTTAATGATTCATGATTTTAATATTGCATTAATCAAGTATTTCAAAAAATCTTCAATGGTTGCTATTCTTCGATCAATCCATAATACTTTGTGTATATAATTTATCAAACTAAAAATACAATTTTCAATCAATGTAAATTGTCCTTACATGATTAAAGTTCTACAAAAAAAATAAACATGTAATGTAATATATTAGATCTTGATTAAAGTTCTACGTAAAGAAAAGAAATAATAATAATAAACATGCAACGTGCTTTATTACATCTAAGAATTTAGAAATTTATATATAAACTCAAGATTTTTGCAATAATTCTAACAACAAAGTTAAAATGTAAAAATAAAATTTTAATGTAAGATTAACAATAAGACAATATAAAACTCGAATTAAGGCATATTAAAATAATGACAACCGATGTAATAAAAAAGTTAAAAATTAAAGATCATTTTTAGGAAGCATGGTAAGTAGTTACATTAAAAAAAAAAAAAAAATCTAAGATGGCAAAGATTAATTATAAGTACAAAAGAACAAACAAATATATGTATATATATAATATATATAAGTTTGTCTTTTATATATAATTATCAAGTGAGAGATACTCACTTTTTTATAAAAAGAAAAAGTGTGTGTATATATATATATATATATATATATATATATATATATATATATTTCCTTTTTCTCTTTCCTCCTTTTCTTTCTTCATTTTTCTCTTTCCTCTCTCTCTCTCTCTCTCCTGCTTGGTAGTGAGATGTCACTTACGTCTCCCCTCTTTCTCTTTTATATTATAAGGTGGGTCCCACTTTATATTAATGCATGGGAGGTTTCACACGTGATTTTTCATCTTCACGTGTTTTTTTTTTTCTCTTTGCTGGACGAAACGCAAGTGAGTTATGGATTTCATATATATTGAAAATTATCCAAAGTTTGGTATGAACCGCATATTTGATATGAAATATGACCCCTCACGCTAAAACTAAACCGGTAAGGTTTTATAATTTTCGAAGTTGTATAATGTGTACCGTTGGTTCGATGATCGATTGAATAGATAAGACGATCTATGATAATAACAAAAATGAATGATGAGCGGTTGGATGATTTTGTAAATGAGAAGTGTATGGTCCACTAGGTTCCTTGACAGGAGACAAAGTTTGTGTACAGATGGTTTCATGGATGGTTTAAAGTATAAGAGTTTGTTGTGTGATGTACAGGTGAAATAATATATATAAGTGTACACAGATTCTTTTAAAATATAAAATCGGAACTAACTTTCTAAGCCTAGATCACCATTGATTTATGGGTCTAATTGTCTCGTAAGAGATATTTTCTCAAAATCGACCGATAAGAGCGTTGGGCATAACAAGATCTTCATGATGAACCATTAATGTTAGTTTTTAGATGGACCGCTTGAGAGTTATGATCCATATTTGCAATGGATGGTGACATAATGGATCTAAGTGTAGAAATTAAGGGATTTTGGTTTAAATTAGGTGAATAGGTCTTGGTATAAGTTCGGATATAAATGGGCATGTGCAAATATGGTTTTAAGAATAGTCTATGTGGATGGGCATCTACACTCTTAGATGTTTTGGATCGATGATGGACCTCGCATTTTGAAGATTTAACTTAAATGAACAAATTCCCAGTTAAGGGTTTTTAAGCGCTACGTAATGATGAATTCAATTTTTTAAATGGGTCAATGAACATTGGTGATCTCTACTGTTAGTTTTTGTTAAGTACCTATTTGATTGAAATTTTTGGAAAATAAAATAGATGATTGGAATTCTCATATAGCCATTTACAAAATGTCCAGATGGTTAGTTTTTGAGAAAGGTCTGTACATGTGGGTATTTATCCTGGGATTACTTGGCGCCCAAATTGATCAAGTTGTAGTTGTTAGAATCTTAATTCATTGGTATGGTTTCTATAGAAAAATATAAGAATCATAATAGTCATGTCGAACTATTTGTTTGGGTCCCAAAAATGGGTGGATCTGATCATATGACATTTTGTTTGGTATGATAGAGATGTTCAAAAATCCTATAGATGGAATGTAATATATATCTAGTGATTTCAAGGTAAATGTACGGACGGTTTTACGATCGGACAAAATATTTAAAAGATATATGTCGTTTTTAATATATACCATTTGAATTATAATTATGGTATTGGTCCTGTGATATGTATGATCACGTTTAATGAAATCTAACCTGATAATAATCTTAGTTATGAAAATTATATCATAATCTGAAAGTTAGGAATTTGGTTAAGTAGACTTATGCAATTGTGGCCCTTGATTTATATAAAAATATTTAGAATTTAAGATTGAAAAAAATAAACAAGTGGTTAGGTTCCTTAAAATATGAATAAGTAAGTGTACGGATAGTTTATCAATTGAATGAGTGGTTAAAAGTTATAAGAGATATATGACAATGTGATGTAGGGTTCACCCAAGGAAAGTGTTATCCTATCATAGTTACTAGTATCAAGTTTTAATATTTATAGGAGAATTCTTTTAAAAATGAACAACCCAATAAATAAATAAATAAATTATACCACCAAAATTTACTTGGGATATTACATACTACCCTCCTTAGAGGAATTTCGTCCCCGAAATTTTAATTACCTTCCTTAACGAAAAGAGGTGGGTACCTCTCTCGAACTTCTATCTTATGTTCTAGGAGTTTATTCTTCATTGTGGTGACTCCATTGGACCTTGACCAATGATATCACCTTTGGCGGTACTATTTGATCTTTCATATCTAGGATACGCAAAGGTCTCTCAACATATGACGAATCTTCTCGGATTTCTACTAACTGTTAATCTATCACATGAAATGCATCCTTCTGGTAGTTTTGAAGCATAGATACGTGGAAAAATTGTGAATACTGGCGAGCTATGTGGGTAGTGCTAGTCTGTAGCCAACAAGTCCGATTCTCTCTAGGATATCGAACGATCCTATAAAATGTGGTTCTACTTTCCCTCAAAATTGCTAAGTATGCTACTTAAAATTTCTACAGTTAGTCATAGTCCCGATGACTCTGACCACTTCTTCCATGGTCGGCTTAGCACCAACCATTGGCACTAGTGTAGCTGATTTGGAAGTTGTAGGTCGCATTACCGATGTATCGATTTGGTATGGCAAATGTATCTATTTCAGGAGAGTTTCTTCTTGTTTTCTTAGACCTCATTGATTTACGAAGATGAGGGAAAGTTTTGAGTTATAAGTTCACTGCCACTAAGGGAAGTTTAAGCCTATGCCTAGTTCTCATAAGTTTCATTATTTTTTTTCTAACCGTAAGTCCCATTAGATTCTGAAACCTAAGCTCTGATACCAATCTGTCACGCCCCGAAATCCGGCACTGGGTATATTCGACCCCGATTCCGTACCCGCAGGCATGACTTATGTTTTGTATGTTTACACTTCATAATCCACACGTATATTGACAAAATGATCTCACTCATAAAATATAACAATCCAAAATTTTTATAATCGAACATTTATTTAAAGAAGAATAACATGTCCATGTTCTGACTATTCAAGATTACCATCAAACACATGCCATCATAATGTTGTCTTACTAAATGTTCATTACACTAATTTAGAAAATGGTAAAAAATAAAAATAAATAAAAGAAAATCTCTTTAAGCTCCTCCATGTGATCCCGATCCTGAAATTTTAAAATCCCAACAGGGTAAGCTGCGAAGCCTAGTGAGTAATCTCAACACAGGTTTCAAAATAACCTCATATAACATGAATAAAAGTATTAAAAGATACAATACCTATTTAGGTAAAACAACAAATGGGGAGATTTAATAAACACAAAATTTCAATGTAAATTCAAAGAAATATGAATGCATGAAATCAACATATGCTATACTCCATGATAAAAGGTGTGGTTTATTCTTTTTAACACCAGGGCCAGTTTACACCGCTTGGCCAACACCCACACCAATACAACACCTAGCCTGGCAATGGGAACCTCTTGCATGATATGCTCACCCATCCAAAGGGCACTTGGTGAGGGACCCATTCGTACGTTAGTTGGTCAGACTACTACCCTACCGAACTTGACAGTGGGAACCTTTTGCAATCCTAACATGCTCACCGACTCAAAGGGTACGGTAGAGGTTCCAAAAGGTACCAGTTGGGTTTCTGGGACTTTCAACCCAAGGGTCTTAATCGCCCCACCTATTTACGCTTTAGGGATTTTCAACCCAGAGGACTTAATCGCCCCACCTATTTTCCGGTGTTTAATAACTATTTTAATGATTAATGATTTAAATATTGAATTAATCAAGTATTTAAAAAATCTTCAATGGTTGCTATTCTTCGATCAATCCATAATACTTTGTGTATATAATTTATCAAACTAAAAATACAATTTTCAATCAATGTAAATTGTCCTTACATGATTAAAGTTCTACAAAAAAAATAAACATGTAATGTAATATATTAGATCTTGATTAAAGTTCTACGTAAAGAAAAGAAATAATAATAATAAACATGCAACGTGCTTTATTACATCTAAGAATTTAGAAATTTATATATAAACTCAAGATTTTTGCAATAATTCTAACAACAAAGTTAAAATGTAAAAATAAAATTTTAATGTAAGATTAACAATAAGACAATATAAAACTCGAATTAAGGCATATTAAAATAATGACAACCGATGTAATAAAAAAGTTAAAAATTAAAGATCATTTTTAGGAAGCATGGTAAGTAGTTACATTAAAAAAAAAAAAATCTAAGATGGCAAAGATTAATTATAAGTACAAAAGAACAAACAAATATATGTATATATATAATATATATAAGTTTGTCTTTTATATATAATTATCAAGTGAGAGATACTCACTTTTTTATAAAAAGAAAAAGTGTGTGTATATATATATATATATATATATATATATATATATATATATATATTTCCTTTTTATCTTTACTCCTTTTCTTTCTTCTTTTTTCTCTTTCCTCTCTCTCTCTCTCTCTCCTGCTTGGTAGTGAGATGTCACTTACGTCTCCCCTCTTTCTCTTTTATATTATAAGGTGGGTCCCACTTTATGTTAATGCATGGGAGGTTTCACATGTGATTTTTCATCTTCACGTGTTTTTTTTTTCTCTTTGCTGGACGAAACGCAAGTGAGTTATGGATTTCATATATATTGAAAATTATCCAAAGTTTGGTATGAACCGCATATTTGATATGAAATATGACCCCTCACGCTAAAACTAAACCGGTAAGGTTTTATAATTTTCGAAGTTGTATAATGTGTACCGTTGGTTCGATGATCGATTGAATAGATAAGACGATCTATGATAATAACAAAAATGAATGATGAGCGGTTGGATGATTTTGTAAATGAGAAGTGTATGGTCCACTAGGTTCCTTGACAGGAGACAAAGTTTGTGTACAGATGGTTTCATGGATGGTTTAAAGTATAAGAGTTTGTTGTGTGATGTACAGGTGAAATAATATATATAAGTGTACACAGATTCTTTTAAAATATAAAATCGGAACTAACTTTCTAAGCCTAGATCACCATTGATTTATGGGTCTAATTGTCTCGTAAGAGATATTTTCTCAAAATCGACCGATAAGAGCGTTGGGCATAACAAGATCTTCATGATGAACCATTAATGTTAGTTTTTAGATGGACCGCTTGAGAGTTATGATCCATATTTGCAATGGATGGTGACATAATGGATCTAAGTGTAGAAATTAAGGGATTTTGGTTTAAATTAGGTGAATAGGTCTTGGTATAAGTTCGGATATAAATGGGCATGTGCAAATATGGTTTTAAGAATAGTCTATGTGGATGGGCATCTACACTCTTAGATGTTTTGGATCGATGATGGACCTCGCATTTTGAAGATTTAACTTAAATGAACAAATTCCCAGTTAAGGGTTTTTAAGCGCTACGTAATGATGAATTCAATTTTGTAATTGGGTCACTGAACATGGGTGATCTCTACCGTCAGATTTTGATAAGTACCCACTGGATGGACATTTTTGGAAAATAAAATAGATGATTGGAATTCTCATATAGCCATTTACAAAATGTCCAGATGGTTAGTTTTTGAGAAAGGTCTGTACATGTGGGTATTTATCCTGGGATTACTTGGCGCCCAAATTGATCAAGTTGTAGTTGTTAGAATCTTAATTCATTGGTATGGTTTCTATAGAAAAATATAAGAATCATAATAGTCATGTCGAACTATTTGTTTGGGTCCCAAAAATGGGTGGATCTGATCATATGACATTTTGTTTGGTATGATAGAGATGTTCAAAAATCCTATAGATGGAATGTAATATATATCTAGTGATTTCAAGGTAAATGTACGGACGGTTTTACGATCGGACAAAATATTTAAAAGATATATGTCGTTTTTAATATATACCATTTGAATTATAATTATGGTATTGGTCCTGTGATATGTATGATCACGTTTAATGAAATCTAACCCGATAAGAATCTTAGTTATGAAAATTATATCATAATCTGAAAGTTAGGAATTTGGTTAAGTAGACTTATGCAATTGTGGCCCTTGATTTATATAAAAATATTTAGAATTTAAGATTGAAAAAAATAAACAAGTGGTTAGGTTCCTTAAAATATGAATAAGTAAGTGTACGGATAGTTTATCAATTGAATGAGTGGTTAAAAGTTATAAGAGATATATGACAATGTGATGTAGGGTTCACCCAAGGAAAGTGTTATCCTATCATAGTTACTAGTATCAAGTTTTAATATTTATAGGAGAATTCTTTTAAAAATGAACAACCCAATAAATAAATAAATAAATTATACCACCAAAATTTACTTGGGATATTACATACTACCCTCCTTAGAGGAATTTCGTCCCCGAAATTTTAATTACCTTCCTTAACGAAAAGAGGTGGGTACCTCTCTCGAACTTCTATCTTATGTTCTAGGAGTTTATTCTTCATTGTGGTGACTCCATTGGACCTTGACCAATGATATCACCTTTGGCGGTACTATTTGATCTTTCATATCTAGGATACGCAAAGGTCTCTCAACATATGACGAATCTTCTCGGATTTCTACTAACTGTTAATCTATCACATGAAATGCATCCTTCTGGTAGTTTTGAAGCATAGATACGTGGAAAAAATTGTGAATACTGGCGAGCTATGTGGGTAGTGCTAGTCTGTAGCCAACAAGTCCGATTCTCTCTAGGATATCGAACGATCCTATAAAATGTGGTTCTACTTTCCCTCAAAATTGCTAAGTATGCTACTTAAAATTTCTACGGTTAGTCATAGTCCCGATGACTCTGACCACTTCTTCCATGGTCGGCTTAGCACCAACCATTGGCACTAGTGTAGCTGATTTGGAAGTTGTAGGTCGCATTACCGATGTATCGATTTGGTATGGCAAATGTATCTATTTCAGGAGAGTTTCTTCTTGTTTTCTTAGACCTCATTGATTTACGAAGATGAGGGAAAGTTTTGAGTTATAAGTTCACTGCCACTAAGGGAAGTTTAAGCCTATGCCTAGTTCTCATAAGTTTCATTATTTTTTTTCTAACCGTAAGTCCCATTAGATTCTGAAACCTAAGCTCTGATACCAATCTGTCACGCCCCGAAATCCGGCACCTGGGTATATCCGACCCTGATTCCGTACCCGCAGGCATGACTTATGTTTTGTATGTTTACACTTCATAATCCACACGTATATTGACAAAATGATCTCACTCATAAAATATAACAATCCAAAATTTTTATAATCGAACATTTATTTAAAGAAGAATAACATGTCCATGTTCTGACTATTCAAGATTACCATCAAACACATGCCATCATAATGTTGTCTTACTAAATGTTCATTACACTAATTTAGAAAATGGTAAAAAAATAAAAATAAATAAGAGAAAATCTCTTTAAGCTCCTCCATGTGATCCCGATCCTGAAATTTTAAAATCCCAACAGGGTAAGCTGTGAAGCCTAGTGAGTAATCTCAACACAGGTTTCAAAATAACCTCATATAACATGAATAAAAGTATTAAAAGATACAATACCTATTTAGGTAAAACAACAAATGGGGAGATTTAATAAACATAAAATTTCAATGTAAATTCAAAGAAATATGAATGCATGAAATCAACATATGCTATACTCCATGATAAAAGGTGTGGTTTATTCTTTTTTAACACCAGGGCCAGTTTACACCGGTTGGCCAACACCCGTGCCAATACAACACCTAGCCTGGCAATGGGAACCTCTTGCATGATATGCTCACCCATCCAAAGGGCACTTAGTGAGGGACCCATTTGTACGTTAGCTGGTCAGACTACTACCCTACCCAACCTGGCAGTGGGAACCTTTTGCAATCCTGACATGCTCACCCACTCAAAGGGTACGGTAGAGGTTCCAAAAGGTACCAATTGGGTTTCTGGGACTTTCAACCCAAGGGTCTTGATCGCCCCACCTATTTACGCTTTAGGGATTTTCAACCCATAGGACTTGATCGCCCCACCTATTTTCTGGTGTTTCATAACTATTTTAATGATGCATGATTTTAATATTGCATTAATCAAGTATTTCAAAAATCTTCAATGGTTGCTATTCTTCGATCAATCCATAATACTTTGTGTATATAATTTATCAAACTAAAAATACAATTTTCAATCAATGTAAATTATCCTTACATGATTAAAGTTCTACAAAAAAAAAACATGTAATGTAATATATTAGATCTTGATTAAAGTTCTACGTAAAGAAACGAAATAATAATAATAAACATGCAACGTGCTTTATTACATCTAAGAATTTAGAAATTTATATATAAACTCAAGATTTTTGCAATAATTCTAACAACAAAGTTAAAATGTAAAAATAAAATTTTAATGTAAGATTAACAATAAGACAATATAAAACTCGAATTAAGGCATATTAAAATAATGACAACCGATGTAATAAAAAAGTTAAAAATTAAAGATCATTTTTAGGAAGCATGGTAAGTAGTTACATTAAAAAAAAAAAATCTAAGATGGCAAAGATTAATTATAAGTACAAAAGAACAAACAAATATATGTATATATATAATATATATAAGTTTGTCTTTTATATATAATTATCAAGTGAGAGATACTCACTTTTTTATAAAAATAAAAAGTTTATATATATATATATATATATATATATATATATATATATCCTTTTTCTCTTTCCTCCTTTTCTTTCTTCATTTTTCTCTTTCCTCTCTCTCTCTCTCTCTCCTGCTTGGTAGTGAGATGTCACTTACGTCTCCCCTCTTTCTCTTTTATATTATAAGGTGGGTCCCACTTTATATTAATGCATGGGAGGTTTCACACGTGATTTTTCATCTTCACGTGTTTTTTTTTTTCTCTTTGCTGGACGAAACACAAGTGAGTTATGGATTTCATATATATTGAAAATTATCCAAAGTTTGGTATGAACCGCATATTTGATATGAAATATGACCCCTCACGCTAAAACTAAACCGGTAAGGTTTTATAATTTTCGAAGTTGTATAATGTGTACCGTTGGTTCGATGATCGATTGAATAGATAAGACGATCTATGATAATAACAAAAATGAATGATGAGCGGTTGGATGATTTTGTAAATGAGAAGTGTATGGTCCACTAGGTTCCTTGACAGGAGACAAAGTTTGTGTACAGATGGTTTCATGGATGGTTTAAAGTATAAGAGTTTGTTGTGTGATGTACAGGGTGAAATAATATATATAAGTGTACACAGATTCTTTTAAAATATAAAATCGGAACTAACTTTCTAAGCCTAGATCACCATTGATTTATGGGTCTAATTGTCTCGTAAGAGATATTTTCTCAAAATCGACCGATAAGAGCGTTGGGCATAACAAGATCTTCATGATGAACCATTAATGTTAGTTTTTAGATGGACCGCTTGAGAGTTATGATCCATATTTGCAATGGATGGTGACATAATGGATCTAAGTGTAGAAATTAAGGGATTTTGGTTTAAATTAGGTGAATAGGTCTTGGTATAAGTTCGGATATAAATGGGCATGTGCAAATATGGTTTTAAGAATAGTCTATGTGGATGGGCATCTACACTCTTAGATGTTTTGGATCGATGATGGACCTCGCATTTTGAAGATTTAACTTAAATGAACAAATTCCCAGTTAAGGGTTTTTAAGCGCTACGTAATGATGAATTCAATTTTGTAATTGGGTCACTGAACATGGGTGATCTCTACCGTCAGATTTTGATAAGTACCCACTGGATGGACATTTTTGGAAAATAAAATAGATGATTGGAATTCTCATATAGCCATTTACAAAATGTCCAGATGGTTAGTTTTTGAGAAAGGTCTGTACATGTGGGTATTTATCCTGGGATTACTTGGCGCCCAAATTGATCAAGTTGTAGTTGTTAGAATCTTAATTCATTGGTATGGTTTCTATAGAAAAATATAAGAATCATAATAGTCATGTCGAACTATTTGTTTGGGTCCCAAAAATGGGTGGATCTGATCATATGACATTTTGTTTGGTATGATAGAGATGTTCAAAAATCCTATAGATGGAATGTAATATATATCTAGTGATTTCAAGGTAAATGTACGGAGGGTTTTACGATCGGACAAAATATTTAAAAGATATATGTCGTTTTTAATATATACCATTTGAATTATAATTATGGTATTGGTCCTGTGATATGTATGATCACGTTTAATGAAATCTAACCTGATAATAATCTTAGTTATGAAAATTATATCATAATCTGAAAGTTAGGAATTTGGTTAAGTAGACTTATGCAATTGTGGCCCTTGATTTATATAAAAAATATTTAGAATTTAAGATTGAAAAAAATAAACAGGTGGTTAGGTTCCTTAAAATATGAATAAGTAAGTGTACGGATAGTTTATCAATTGAATGAGTGGTTAAAAGTTATAAGAGATATATGACAATGTGATGTAGGGTTCACCCAAGGAAAGTGTTATCCTATCATAGTTACTAGTATCAAGTTTTAATATTTATAGGAGAATTCTTTTAAAAAATGAACAACCCAATAAATAAATAAATAAATTATACCACCAAAATTTACTTGGGATATTACACTAATTGTTTTGGAATTATTAGCAATATGATCCATCGTGGGTTGTTATTAGATAATTTAATATGATAGTAGCCATTGTTAATATTCCTAAAATTAATAACTAATTTATTTGATTGTTTCTATTCATTCATTATTCCCTTTAATAATATCATTAATGGCCACACAAAATAGAATTCAAATTCCATAATCAAAATATTAAATCTAAACCTAGAATGAAACCCTAAGAATAAGTAATCTAAACCCTAGGTCAATACCTTTGCGTGTTGGGTTTGGATCTAGTTGTAGAATCTAATATTGGTATATTTGATGTGAACTTATGAACTATCATTACTAACCTATTAGCTAATATAAGTTATAACACTAACGCTAATAGTATTCTTGTAATTATTAAGATTTAATTTTAACTAATACATCAACTAGAGTCCAAACCCTAAAATCTAAATTTAAGACTAAGCCTTAAGACGAAAGTCCTAATTTTACATTAAAAGCCCTAAGATATATAATTCAAACCCTAGGCCATGATCTTAAACCTAGTTAGTGCGTTGAACTTGGATCTAATTGTTCAAGTTCTTGATTCATGGTAGGATTCGATTTTAAGGGAAATACGCATTCCCTAGCGCCGCTGGTAGGCGATACGAACCATGAGGTGATGATTTCTTCCCCTTGAGCTTTCCATCTTTCAATTATCTTAAGTTATAGTTTTTATTTAAATTTATAATTGATATCTCTCTCTTATAATCACATGTGTTAGCTGGTGGAAATTGAATTGATATATTGCTTGCTTAATGTTCATCTTGTATATTTGTTCATGAATTATTTGTGAATTGCTTATGCAACTTAAACTGGTACATCAGTGGAAAACCCCCACTTACAAGTGTACACCCATACTTGGGATGTAACTCGATTAATGGTGATTGCAATGGACCTTCAATCTAGTGGTTATTGAGTAGTGGCCTAGATGGATTATTGATGTGGGCCTACCATCTAGGGTTGTTGTGTCTAATGGTTTTTAAGGATGGTCTTAATCGTATGGTTTTGATATTCGCCCTATGTGGCATATTATGATACTTGCCTTACGTGGTTTTGTTTTGATATTTTTTCCTATATGGGTTCAATGTTTTATGCTATGCAACCATGAGATGGTAAGCCCCATATACTGTAATATGATTGGCCACTAGTCGATGAGTTTTCATTAAATATCCTAAGATGGTAGTCACATGGGACGGGGATGATGGTCATGGGACACTATGCCCGAGTTGTCAGCCTACGCTGGGCCATGTGCTCCCCGTAGTGACCTTTGAGCTTATTTAAATTGGTTGGTTGTAAATAGACTAATAATGACTTGGCTAATCATGCATACATGACATATTTATGATGGCTTGGATCATTATGCCTATGCGATTATGTTGAGTGTTGTGCTAATGACTAGTTATTCGATTTATGATAATAACTTGGATCATCATGCCCATGCGATTATGCTGAGTGTTGCGCTGATGACCAGTCAAATTCATGGGTGACGAGTTCAATGCCTATCTGGATGTTTTACCTGGGGCACAAACCGTCTGGATGTTTTACCCGGGTCGATAATTACATGGGTGACGACCCTAATGTCCGTTTGGATGTTTTACCCAGGACAATGATTGCATTCACACATCCATGCATCTAATAAGACTGCATTTACTTTATTTGGTTGTCTAAGTGTTTTATACTATTTCTTACCTAATGTGACGGTGTGTAATCTTGAGGGGAATTCACACTGAGTTGACCACTCATCCATCAAATATATAACCGTACAGGTAGTACAGGTGGCCCATGTGAAATTCATGTTTATGTTGATGAGGAGCAAGCTATATTTGACAGGGATGCATGATTGTAATTGCTAAGGGTTGCTATAGGATTTCATATCCCAAGTTGTTGTAATTTACTTTATTTCACATGTAATATTGTTTCATTTTGTAATTGTAAGAATGAGGACATTGGTTTGTATAAGTCATTATGAGCAGCTCTTGTATATTTCAAATATAATTGAAATTTTCCTTTATGTTGGTTTGTCCATTCTACGCTCATCTGCTTACTTTGATAGATGAAAGAAAAAAAATACACTCAAATTTGACTATCTTTTAAGGTTAACACTTGGGTTTTTGGGAAATAAGTCATATACTTGGGTCCCAAAAAGTTGGGCTGTTACAAAATGTTCCATTGAAGCCTTGGTAACTACGTTAATTCAAAGTCAGTTTGCGAACTTTTCCTAGGCAGTGGAAAAGATAAAGTTCCAAAACCATTTAAAGGAGTCACTAGGCTATTCTAAATCATCCTCTAAGGTTTAGAAAGGGAGAGAAGGCCTAGGTGAAACACCAACAACGTTCTTCTACTTAGATTTCTTCACGTGTTCTATTTGACCATTTAATTTTTCTTCTAAGATATTAGTCGTGTTAAACTAATCTCTTAACTAAGGCTAAGGGATGAAGCTCGTAGTTATTCTTAATTTTTAGTTTTCTTTAATTCAATTTATTTGGTTTACATGTTGGATGATTCATAGTTTATTGTTTGAATAAAGAGGCATTTTTAATTTACTTTGATCTATCATCGACTCCGGGCACAGTAGATACTTAGGAATTTTCTGAATGCTTTCTTCTCTATTTTGTAATTGTTTGATATGTAGAATTCTCTGATCTACCATTGACTAAGGGCATGGTGGATGCTTTAAACTCTCTACAATCAATTCAACTAGATTGTTATATGGGAACCAATGCTATGAATGTTCATAATTTGTTTTGAATTATTTATGATGTTTTAACTGCTCTATCGTCCTGTTGGATGGATAAGGAGTTCGATTCCAATCGAGTTATCCATTGAATCAGTGAATTAAATATTGAGATTGCTATGAGTGGATTATTGGATCCTTTGTAAGGCCCATATCCTAGTCCATATTGTTCCTTAGACTCCCACGATCCTCCTTGTCGAATTCCGGCAACCTGCGACTTGTAATCAGCATTTGCGCGTGACCCTGAGTCGCACCCCATAGATCTAAGTCGGCTCGACTCGAAACTTGTACCATCGTGACCATACCATCACCATGGTTCCAACACGGTGTCTTGCGCACCGATGCGATACCCAGGCCAGGAGATGTGGGCCCACGTTTATCTTGAAGAAACGCTGCACATTTGCAATCTCGAGAGAATCCCTACAACTCATCCCATCAATCAATCAAGTCAAGTCAAGTAAACATCACATCTCTAACCCATGCTTTCTTTCTCTCCAAGATAAGCCACCTACCCAAGTCAACCCTCATGTCACTCACACCCATCACTCACATCCATCACCCACCCATCACCTCTCTTACAGCCACCCTCTCTCTCTCTCTCTCTCTTTCTCTACTCACTTTCCCAAGCAACAAGAGAGGTGGACATCCAAGCATCTCTAAGCTCTAAGAGAGCCAAGTGTGGCCCACCCCTACCCCTCTCATCTCCCATCTCAACCCTCCAACCCCCATCATCTTCCATCAAAGAGAGAGCTAAGGAGTTTGGCATTCCATCGGACCAAGAAGATCCAACGATGGGTGTGTTTATAGGCTTATTTTTTATGTTTTGATGATAGGCCAAGTGAGGCCTACCGATTGATGGTATGAATCTCACTTTGGACCCTAGGTATGGCCGATGGCCCACCATGATTCATATATCCATCCCATGATGGGGCCATTCTCCATGGACCCCATCATGATGTTTAATTTCCTTGTATGAAAAGGGTCATCTAGACCTTGCATCTTGGTGGAGAAGGGATCTCCACCATTGATTTTAATTGGTAGGCCCACATGTAATGGGACCCACTTGATGTATGTTGTAATGCATGGAAGGGAGGGCCCATAATGCTGGGGTCCCTCCATCTCACCGCTCTTTCTCTCTCTCTCCCTTTCTTTTGATGATGATGATGATATATATGTGTGTGTGGCCCACCCAATGTGATCAAATCTGGACTGTCTAGAGTTTTCTGGACGTCCAGCAATGGAACCCACTTGCTGCCCATTTTCGAGCCTTGGAAGAAGGAAAAATACAAACATCAACTTAAATCTAGAGCTATGGGCCCCACATGTGTGGACCCACCTGATGTGTGCCTCTCATCTGGGTCGTCCAGTGTGTGGACCCCACCTCAATGGTGTCCTGTCCAAGCCGTCCAGTTCCCTGGACGCTGGACGTTGTTTAATATATATATATATATATATTAAACAGCGTTATATATATAATGTTATATATACCAAAGAGGACTGGTTGGTGTACGATTACACCAACTTTATAGCTGGTGTATTAACGTCAGCATATTTTGTGGGGCCTACACATGATATATGTATTTTACCCATGTTATTCATCAACACCGTCCATTGGTGGACAATGTCATGTAGGCCCACCATGATGTATGGGTCTTATCCACACCGTCCAACACTCTGGACGGTGGGAGCCACCCATGATGTATTTGTTATCCACACTATCCATTTAGACGGTGTGCCACGTGGGACCCACTGTCGATGTATGTGTTTCATCCACACCATCCACTTGATTGGGACGATGGAGATCCATCGTGTTGCACGTGTTTCATCAATACCATCCATCTAGATGAAGAGAAAACACTAATATCGGTTGGATCCCTCCAGTTGGTGGGCCACCACGTGGGACCCACCATTGTATATGTGTTATACTCCCATCGTCCATCTATTTAAATGCTGTTGGACTGACGTCTAGCAGCTGTGAGACCTGCCTTAATGCATTTATTTTCCCACCATCCATCTGTGGACAAGTGGAAACACACCTGATGTGTGTTGTCCACACATGGGCACCACATGAGGTTTGTGTTATATCTGATTGTCCATTTGCTGGTGGTCCCACGCCAACAGATCAGAGGGTCTAATCATGAAGTATGGTTATCCAGACCATCCATCCAACTGCAATATAGCTGCTGGATTGAACATCTATCAAGTGGACCACACTACAATCAGTGAGGGATTGAACGTCTACTGATGAAACCATTCGGGGTCATAAAAGTTCTGGATCAATATGAAATTTGTTTTCCCGCTTAATTCGGGTCCTTGTGACTGTATGATCAGATTGGATGGAAAATAAACATTAAGGTGGGCCTTGCGAATTGTTTAACGGTGAAAATCATTACCCCACTGCTAGTTGTAGTATGGTCCAGATGATCTTTTAATATGATTCATTTTTTGAGAATGTGTGAGGCCACATGATGTATATGAGGCCCATTGGTGCGGCCCACTTGATGTATATGAGGCTCGTTGGTGCGGCCCATGTGATGTGGCCCACTTGATGTATATGAGGCCCATTGTGATGTATTTGAGACCCATGGGTTGAGGCCCAATGTGATGTATATAAGGACCATGAGTGAGGCCCAATGAGATGTATGTGAGGCCTTTATGTGAGGCCGAATGTGATGTATATGAGGTCATTGCGATGTGTGATTCCACCATAATGTATGTAATGATGTTTATGGCGGGCTATGCCTTGGGAGCAATGCTGGTTTGATGTCCACATTGTGAGAGCAATGATGGTTAAATGTCCGCATTGTAACTCTCCCTAAGGCCCATTGTTAGGCCCATAGTTGTTGTGTATAGGCCGTCTAGGCCCATCTTCGTTATGAAGATAGTTCATCACCATATAACATGCTTAGTATAACTCCATGATTCATGCTCATACGCAACATATGTATGCTTGATATGATGAGTGACTGATCATAACATATGCCAATGGGCAGATTGTTTATGGGACTCACTGATAGGAGTTGCCCACATGAGCGCGTGGTACACACAGGATTGCTGCATGACTGGACAGCGTGATTCATGCATCTTACATTTGTGTGACATGATCACTGTATGCCCTTGCAACATCAGAGCCGTGGCCTCCACAAGCACATCGTGGATAGCCAGATTGGATCCAAAAATATTTACTTTAGCACTGTGGGCACATAGGATGTGGGTGAAAGTCCCAAAACCCTTTTGGTACCAGGAGATGCTCCAATGTCTAGACCGAGTGGATACACGAGTGCCGAATACCAGTAGGCCATGTCTCCCACTATGTCGTGGTTGGTTAGAAGGGGGTGTGGCCTTATCCGCCCGAGTGAGGGGGTTGTAAGCTAGGCTGAGTTTGACCAGCTTATAAATGGGTCCACTATAGATGAGCCGGGTAGGTATTAGCAGACTACTGGTCAGGTAGATAGTGCGGTCTCTGCCAATTGCTAGGCTATGCAGCTAAGGAGGTAGCAATCAGTGTGGAGTGTACTAGACCCCGGTGATATCCCAGAGGGGAACTGTACTGACATATGTACTTGATGAGGACTGACATGCTTGCATTGTATCTTGCATATGACATGTAGCTACGTAGGCCTTGCATCGCATGGCCTTGGTATGGCCGATAGCATTCATGCCATGCATCGCATAGCCTTGGTACGACTGCTAGTATTCATGGGCATACCAGCATATTTTCACATTACTCTAATATTGCATACTTGGCACTTGCCTTGTGCACACACTTACACCACCCTCTAAGCTTTTCGTAAGCTTATGCATGATTGTTGCGTGCAGGTGACGTTGAATCGCAGTAGCACTGAGGCAAGAGCGTGTAGCTGAGCTTTTGGAGTTCCAATATATATATATATTTGTATTTTCCCTTTTCGCATTGTACTTAAAATTTTTGATGTAATGGATATGTGGTGGTGTTGTTTTGTGACTTAGTTATGCCTGTGGTTATGCTTCATTACAAAAAAAATCATATTAAAAATCCTCCTTATAGGATCTCAGGATCGGAATCTGGCTTATGAGTGCCTGGAGCCGAGAATGGAGCACTACGGAGGCTGTCGGCGCTGGATTCGATGATCAAGAATTCTTTGAGCCTAGTTTCCGAGTTTGGGGCGTGACAAAAGTTGGTATCAAAGCATAAATTAGGAATACCTGAGGATCACATCACATATCTACTATTAACTTAGAATGATAGGTTCTAAGTCTGAATAGCCTAGAGATTTTTAGATATAAACCCTTAACGTCTTTGCCTTCAAGAATTCTCAGGGCTGATAGGCCCTTGTTCCTTCTTATAGGACATGCCACCTAGGAGAGTGACCCGAGCTCCGCGGTTCACGTCTTAGTTTTAGAGGAGCTTTTAGACGGTGATGGGGACTATTTTGTAGCTCAGTAATGTGTATCATCCACAGAATGATAGGCAGACTGAGAGGGTCAACTAGATTCTTGAGGATATGCTCAAAGCTTGCGTGGTTGACTTCGCGGGTAACTGGGATAAGCACCTATGATTGGCTGAGTTAGCATATAACAACAGCTATCAGGAGACCATGGGCATGATTCCTTTTGAGGCATTATCTGACAGACCGTGTGGATCTCCAAGCTATTGGACCGACGTTGGAGAGCGGCGTCTCCTAGTTCCCGACCTTGTGCAACAGACATCAGAGGTCATCAACATCATCAGGCAGAGGATGTGCACAGCTCAGAGCCGGCAAAAGAGTTTTGCTAATCGTCGGCGTCGTCCCTTGGAGCTTGCCATTAGGGACTAAGTGTATCTTAAGGTCTCACCCATGAAGGGTGTGGTTCATTTTGGAGTGAATGACAAGCTTGCCCCAAGATTCATAGGACCTTTTGAGATCACTGAGCGCGTTGACACCATGGCCTATTGGCTTGCCTTGCCACCTCAGTTGTCTGGCATCCACAACATTTTTCATGTCTCTATGTTTCGGAAGTGTGGGTCAGACATCGTTCTCATTACTGATTGGCAGTCGTTAGAGGTTCATGAGAACGCATCTTACATTAAACAGCTAGTTCGGATCCTTGATCGGAAGGAGCAGGTCCTTCGGACCAAGGTCATCCCATTAGTGAAGGTGCAGTGGGGTTATCATAGTGTGGATGAGGCATCTTAGGAGCGTGAGGTTGAGATTTGCTAGCATTATCCCTATCTCTTTGATGATTGATTGCATTTTGTATTGTCTCTAATTATATCTGATGTTATGATTTCTCTCCTTTTATGAGTTATGTTTAGTTACGATGACAGTGTAAATTTCAAGGATGAAATTTTTATTAGGAGGGGAGAGCTGTAAGGCCCGTATCCTACTCTGTACCATTACGTGGACTCCCACGACCCTCCCTGTTGAATTTTGATAACATGCGACATGTAATCACCATTTACGTGTGACTCTGAGTCGCACCCCGTAGATCTGAGTCGGCTCGACTCGAAACTTGTACCATCGCGACTGCACCGTTGCTGCGGTTCCAACACCGTGTCTTGCGTACCGATGCAATACCTAAGCCAAGAGATGTGGGCCCGGGTTTATCTCGAAGAAATGCCGCATATTTGTAATCCCGAGTGAATCTCTATAACCCATCCCATCAATCAATCAAGTCAAGTCAAGTACACATCACATCTCCAACCCATGCTTTCTTTCTCCCCAAGACAAGTTACCTACCACTAGTCAACCCTCATATCACTCACACCCATCACTCACATCCATTGCCCACCCATCACCTCTATTATAACCACCTCTCTCTCTCTCTCTCTCTCTCTCTCTCTCTCTTTCTCTCTCTCTCTCTCTTTCTCTACTCACTTTCTTAAGCAACAAGAGAGGTGGACGTCCACGCATCTCCAAGCTTCAAGAGAGACAAGTGTGGCCCACCTCCTACCCCTCTCATTTCCAATATCAACCCTCCAATCCCCATCATCTTCCATCAAAGAGAGAGTTAAAGAGTTTGGCATTCCATCGGACTAAGAAGATCAAACGGTGGATGTTTATAGGATTATATTTTACGTTTTGATGATGGGCCAAGTGGGGCCCACCGATTGATGGTATGGATCTCACTTTAGACCCTAGGTGTGGCCGATGGCCCACTATGATTCATATATCCATCCCATGATGGGGCCATTCTCCATGGACCCCATCATGATGTTTAATTCCCTTATATGAAAAGGGTCATCTAGAGAGAGAGAGAGAGAGAGAGAGAGAGAGAGAGAGAGAGAGAGATTTGGGAGATGGAGGGACTCGGGCACTATGGGCCCTCCCTTCCATGCATTACAACATACATCAAGTGGGTCCCATAACATGTGGGCCTACCAATCAAAATCAACAGTGGAGATCCCTTCTCCACCAAGATGCAAGGTCTCTCCCTTTCTTTAGATGATGATGATGATATATATGTGTGTGGCCCACCTGATGTGATCAAATCTGGACCATCCAGAGTTTTCTGGATGTCCAACAATGGAACCCACTTGCTGTCCATTTTCGGGCCTTGGAAGAAAGAAAAATACAAACATCAGCTTAAATCTAAAGCTATGGGCCCCACACGTGTGGACCCACCCGATGTGTGCCTCTCATCTGGGCCGTTCAGTGAATGGACCCTACCTTGATGGTGTCCCGTCTAGGTCGTCCAGCTCCCTGGATATTGGATGTTGTTTAATATATATATATATATATATGATATAATATAATATATACCGAAGAGGACTGGCTAGTGTATGATTACACCAGCTTTATAGCTGGTGTATTGAGGTCAACATATTTTGTGGGGCCCACACATGATATATGTATTTTATTCTTGTTATTCATCAACACCGTCCATTGCTGGACGGTGTCATGTAGGGCCACCGTGATGTGTGGGTCTTATCCACACCATCTAGCACTCTGGACGGTGGGACCCACCCCTGATGTATTTGTTATCCACACATTGCATTTGGATGGTGTGCCACATGGGACCCACTGTCCATGTATGTGTTTCATCCACACCATCCACTTGATTGGGATGAAGGAGATCCACCGTGTTGCATGTGTTCCATCAATGCCATCCATCTGGATGAAGAGAAAACACTAATATCAGCTGGATCCCTCTAGCTGGTGGGCCTCCACGTGGGACCCACCATTGTATATGTGTTATACTCCCACTGTCCATCTGTTTCGACACTGCTGGATTGACGTCCAACAGCTGTGGGACCTGCCTTGATGCATTTGTTTTTCCATTGTCTATTTGTGGACAGGTGGAAACCCACCTACTGTGTGCTGTCCACACGTGGGCACCACATGAGGTTTGTGTTATATCTGACCGTCCATCTGCTAGTGGTCCCACACCAATATATCAGAGGGTATGATCATGAGGTATGGTTATCCAGACCATTCATCTGGACGATCGCACCATGTATGGCCCACGTAGGTAAAAATCTTTTACTGATAGGAATGTTCATACTCCGTTGGTGGGTAAGGCACAGAAGTTTAGGATCAATATGAAATTTATTTTCCACTTAATTCAGGTACTTGTGATCATATGATCAGATTGGATGGAAAATAAACATTAAAGTGGGCCCTACAAATTGTTTAATGGTGAAAATCATTACCTCCACTGCTAGTTGTAGTATAGTCCAAATGATCTTTCGATATGATTCATTTTTTTAGGAATGTGTGAAGCCCACATGATATATATGAGGCACATTGGTATGGCCCATTGTTGCGGCCCACTTGATGTATATGAGGCCCATTGGTGCGGCTCATTGATGCGGCCCACTTGATGTATGTGAGGCCCATTGGTGCGGCCCATGTGATGTGGCCCACTTGATGTATATGAGGCCCATTGTGATGTATTTGAGGCCCATGGGTTGAGGCCCAATGTGATGTATATAAGGACCATGAGTGAGGCCCAATGAGACGTATGTGTGGCCTTTGTGTGGGGCTGAATGTGATGTATATGAGGTCCATTACGATGTGTGATTCCACCATGATGTATGTAATGATGTTTATAGCGGGCCATGCCTTGAGAGCAATGATGGTTTGACGTCCACATTGTGAGATCAATGATGGTTAAATGTCCGTATTGTAACTCTTCCTATGGCCCATTGTTAGGCCCATACTTGTTGTGTGTAGGCCGTCTAGGCCCATCTTTGTTATGAAGAAGTTCATCACCTTATAACATGCTTAGTATAACTCCATAGTATAACTCCATGATTCATGCCCATACGCATCATATGTATGTTTGATACAAGGAGTGACTGATCATAGCATATGTCATTGGGCAGATTGTTTATGGACTCACTAATAGGAGTTGCCCACATGAGCGCGCAGTACGCGTAGGATTGTTGCATGACTAGACAGTATGATTCATGTATCTTGCATTTGTGTGACATAATCACAGTACGCCCTAGCGACATCAGGGCCGTGGCCTCCACAGGAACATCGTGGATGACAGGATTAGATACCAAAAATATTAGCTCTAGCACCGTGGGTACATAGGATGTCCTTGGGTGAAAGTCCCAGAACCCTTTTAGTACCAGGAGATGCTCCAATGTCTAAATTGAGCGAATACACAAGTGCCGAATACCAGTAGGCCGCGTCTCCCACTGTGTCGTGGTCGATTGGAAGGAGGTGTGGCCTTATCCACCCGAGTGAGGGGGTTATAAGCTAGGCTGAGTTTGATGAACTCATAAATGGATCTGTTATCGACGAGCCGGGTAGGTATTGACAGACTACTGGTCAGGCGGATAGTATGGTTTCTTCCACTCATTGGGCTGTGCGGCTAGGGAAGCGGCAGTCAGTGTGGAGTGTACTAGACCCCGGTGATATCCCAAAGGGGAACTATACTGACATATGTACTTGATAAAGACTGGTATGCTTGCGTTGCATCTTGTATATGACATTTGGCTACGTAGGCCTCGCATCGCATCCCTTGGTATGGCTGATAGCATTCATGCCTTGCATCGCATAGCCTTGGTACAACTGATAGTATTCATGGGCATACCAGCATATTTTTGCATTACTCTGATATTGCATACTTGGCACTTGCCTTGCGCACATACTTACACCACCCTCTAAGCTTTTCGTAAGCTTATGCATGACAGTTGCTTGTAGGTGATGTTGGATCGCATCAGCACTGAGGCAGGAGTGTGTAGCTGAGCTTTTGGAGTTCCGATATCTATATTTGTATTTTCCTTTCTGCATTGTACTCAAAGTTTTTGATATAGTGGATATGTGGTGATGTTGTTTTGTGATTTAGTTATGCTTGTGGTTATGCTTCATTACAAAAATAAAAAGTCAAATTAAAATTCCTCCTTGTAGGATCCCAGGATTGGAATCTGGCTTGTAAGTGCCAGGAGCCGAGAATGGGGCACTACGGAGGCTGTTGGTGCCGGATTCGGTGATTGAGAATTTCGTGAGCTTGGTTTCCAAGTTTAGGCCGTGACATCCTTAGTCTATTTTGACTTAGGTGGGGGCGATAAACCGTAAAAATGATTATAGGATCCCAAGTTTCCCCAACGGGCGAAACTAACCATTGAAATGTGACCCATAAGCATCTGTGATCATGGAAAATGATCCTGATTTCTTTTTAGACCATCAATCGATGGGTTTGGATGATAATTCAGTGAATTCCACACTCAAATGACCTGGAAAGCGTGAATATGTGCGAGATGGGACCTGAAACCACCTCGAATGGACGTGGGGGCCCAAACCATGAAGATCGGTGGGACTCAGGGGGCCCCCGTGTGTTTCCAACACCCTGGGAGGGGGTGGCCACTGCCGCAGGGTGGCTGCACCACCCACGGTCTAGAGGACCGCGGTGCACCGTGGTCCCCGCTGGTCCGGCAGCCCGCCGCCCCTCATACACACATGTGGGCCCCCCCACATGTGGGACCACCCTATTTCCCCTCCTATGCTTCATTTCAAGCCCCCACCTAGCTTCTAAACCCTTTTAACCCCTCCAAAATCTGATTTTTCTTCTCAAATCTCCCTTCCATTCTCATATCTTCTTCTTCTACAACACATACCCACCTCCACCATTTTCCTCAAAACACATCACCTACCACCTTCTATCTCCCTATTTCCTCTCATTTGAGCACCCAAATCCCTCCTTGTGTCTCATAAACCCCAAAACCCACCAACCTATCTCACCTTGCAAGCTTTTCCAACCATATAGCCCTCTTTGAGATAGTGGCCACCGTATTCTCACTCTCCACAGTCCTTTTTCTCATGGGAAAGAGAAGGGCATCCATAGATGAAGCCGGGCCTAGCCTCCCAACCCATCCGAGGAAGAAAGTGAGCGCAAAAGTAAGTACAAGTGTCGTACGAGAGCAACGGACGAAGTGGGATCTCGATCCCCAAATTTCACTCGAAAGAGCTCTACCGGTGGGCATCGGACACGGTAAGTTTCGTGGCTGTAAAGTTGTGTTTGAAGCACACGTGGACGAAAGGCTATTTGGGCTATATCCGATAATGGACCTCTTATTGGAATCCGGGTGGGGTCCCATATTTGAAGGCAAGTCTCATGCGTGCGAGAGCATTGTTCGAGTCTTCTATGCCCACATTCAGGATCCACTACTGGAGCCTCTACAGTTCACTATTCTCGTAGGAAGGCGGGAAGTAATAGTCAATGTAGATGTGATGGCCCGAATTATGGGAATTGCACATGGTGAAGTGCATGATAATGAATCTTGTCTCAAGAGTGTGCGAGAAAGAGATCACCATATGCAGTTTCTTTGTGGCCGACTGGTTCACTGGAAGCAAGGCAATTGCCTCCCATCGACGAAATTGACGTACGATGTCCGCCTACTCCACCACATATTCATATATAATGTGTATCCTAGGTGGGGCAACTTACCAAATGCACTCGTTTGATGGTGGACTTCCTGTATAGAGCTGGGCAGGGAGACAAGCTGTGTCTGTCTATGTTCGCCCTACTATAGATAATCTGGACCATACGCTCTGTTAGGAGAGATGTTTCACTTCCATTTAGCTGACTTATATGCAAGATTGCTCGAGAGTTCGGCTACAGACTTAACATGGATGAGCTTGCACTAATCTAGTTCATTAATGACACTACGCTCAACAACATGAGAATTGGCCCTCAACAATGTCAAGCCCGACTCGATCAGTATGGGGGCGAGAAAGAAAGTGAAGAGGAAGAAAGTAATGAAATAGAGGAAGAGAGTAATGAAGAAGAGGAAGGAGATGAAGTAGAAGAAGGAAGTGAGAAAGAAGAGGAGGAGGCCCAAGATTCTGATGAGGGGACTCTTACTGTTACACATGGGCATCGCCGTGATCAGGCTGCCCTGGAAGCCCACCTGGCTTAGATTGAAGAGAACCAGGCCGACCTGAGACAAGAGGTCAAGGAGACCCAGGTTGAATTGAAGCAAAAGCTTGAAGAGAGTCAAGCTTACATGAAGTAGAGATTTAAGAAGATGTCCCGCACTCTAAAGGCCCTCCTATGTTGTATGCAGGACAAGGGTGCACCTCCACCATCACCAGATTCGGACGTCTAGTCATACGACGCAGTTGTCTTTTAGTTTGCTTTATTTCTCATTTTCTTTTGTAATAGCCCTTGTGGGCTTAGTTGGATGTTACTAGTTAGTTTTAAAGCTTTGTTAGGTTGGCTCACATGCATCTTCTGTCATGATCCATGTAAGACTGCATCTCATGTATTGTGACAATTTTAGTTAAATGAAATTCATAAAGCTTCTTTTGATTCAGAATGTTTAAAATGCTTGGAAAATTTGAATGTTGTCATTTAAAAATCTTACACAGGTTGCACCCTATGTTGTATATAGGGAATGCCACATAAGAACACTTGGAGCACTGCACGTCTCGTACTTGGCAGATCGTTTGACGGGGCACCTCCCCTTAGTGATAGCCACACGGGCCCTACTTTGGGCCTTGATAGTGACACCATGCCGAATTCTCAGCTGGCCACTGGTCTCACGAATTAGCCAACACCTAGTGCACCACCGGTTTCAGAACAGAACCGCGCGTCTATCTTGACGCCACACATGCCTCAGGCAGCTCCTCCTCCTGATAAGTTAGAGCAGATGATGCTCTTAATGCAGCAACAACAACAAATTTGGACCATAATTGCGAGGGCCCTTGCCCAAAACATGAATGTGGTCCCGCCTGCATCACCTGTGCAGCCTGCTGGAAATATAAATGCCAACAGTTTATTTGAGCACTTTCAATGCTTCTGACCTCCCACCTTTGCAGTCACTCATAGGCCCGAGGAGGTCGAATATTGGCTCAACCGTATCTCTAAGATGCTGAAGCCGCTGCACTGCATTGTGGCAAAGCAGGTAGAGTTGGTTATGTACATGTTCGAGAAGGAGGCCAGTCTCTAGTGGGACAACATCCTACGAACAGTTGCCCCTGGATACGTATGGACGTGGGACTCGTTTGAGACCCACTTCCATGAAAAATACTTCCCCCTCACTTACCATAATGAAAAGGAGGGTGAGTTTCTTCGCCTCTGACAGGGAGGGATGACCGTGGTAGAGTATGAGAACCGCTTCACAGAGCTAGCCAGATATGCTTCTTTGATACTAGCAGACGAGCCGATGAAGATGTGACAATTTTCTGAGGGTCTGCGGCTTGAAATCCATATGAAGATGTGTTGCGCTAGCGTTCCCAACTATGCTGAGCTAGTGAGCATGTCCCTACAAGCTGAGCAGGATGGGGACAGACTGTCTCGTACACGTGTTCCCATGGGCTCGAGGCCTCAACCTGACTTGCCGAACCGACCATTCCTCGGCAAGAGGCCACGTGTAGATTCGCCTCTCAGGCTTATGGCTCCACCGACTCAGTAAAGACGATCTGATCTATGGTGCACCTACTGTAAGAGGTTGGGCCATACAGACACTTATTGCTTTACCAAGATGAGGGATAATGGCTTTATGTTGCCTCAGAAGATCAACCATTAGTTAACACAAGCCATTTCAGCTCCACCTTTACGATCAGCATTGCTAACATAGCTTTCTTACTGACCAAATGTACCTCAAAATAAGCCACCTCAACGGCCTATGGCAGCACAGTCAAATCATCTTCAACAAGCTCGTGTGCACTCACTTGAAGTTGAAGCATCCAAGTCACCAACCGCAGCACCATTGGCTTTCGAAGTCACAACACATATCCAAGGTACACTTGTCTTCCTATTGGTGGACATCGGGTCCACTATCTCAATAATATTATGCGCAGCAGATAAGTGACTAGTGTGAGAAACTACTCCTATGATTGGGGTGAGACTCCTACCCGTGATAGGAACTTTTTCAGACTCTACCAAGATTTGTAAGGGTTGCGCGATAGACTTAGGAAGCAGAACAGTACTCGTTGACTTGATCGTGGCCCTGCTATGTCATTACGATGTCATCCTCGGTATGGATTGGCTCACCGAGATGAAGGCAGAGATTGATTGCGATACCAGATTGGTGACATCACATACACCTGAGGTGACGACCTTTACTTTCCCAGTTCAGGTCAGTTGGTACTACTGCATTAGTTGTTATGATACCTTGGTAGGAAATGTTGATGGCCCGACACTTGGGAACACGCTTGTAGTCTAAGATTTCATGGACATATTCAGAACGATACATGGACTACCTCCTCAGTGTGAGATCGACTTTACTATCGACCTTATGCCTGGTGTGACACCCATTTCTCTACCGATGTATCACATGCCTCCATGTGAAATGGAGGAGCTGAGGAGACAAATTGATGATCTGTTGGATGCAGATTTCATACAACTGAGTGTATCTCCGTGGGGAGCACCTGTGTTGTTTGTAAAGAAGAAGGACGGATCACTGCGATTGTGTATTGATTATCGCAGGTTGAATCAAGTGATAGTGAAGAACAAGTATCCCTTGCCTAGGATAGATGATTTGTTTGACCAGTTGAAAGGGGCACGATATTTCTTGAAGATTGACTTACAGTCTAGATATCATCAGTTGCACGTCAGGGATGAAGACGTGTAGAAGATGACATTGAAGACTAGTTTTGGGCACTACGAGTTCCTTGTGATGTCGTTTGGACTCACAATGCACCGGCAGTGTTCATGGACCTCATGAACCAGGTGTTTCGGCCATACCTGTACAGGTTCGTCATCGTATTTATAGATGATGTTTTGATATAATCTAAGAGCCGAAAGGATCACGAAGAGCACCTGTGAGCAGTCTTCGATACTCTCAGGAAGAACTAGTTATTTGCTCAGTACAAGAAATGCGACTTCTGGAAGGAAGAAGTCAAGTTCCTGGGACATGTGGTGTCCAAGGAAGGTATCACTGTGGACCTTGCTAAGGTGACCGTAGTTTAGGATTGGGAGCAGCCCGGTTCGGTTACAGAGGTAAGGAGTTTTCTGGGACTTGCTGGCTATTATCGCCGATTCATTAAAGACTTTTCCAAGATAGCCATATCGTTGTCTCAGCTTATTCGAAAGGATTTTAAGTTTGCCTGGAATGACAAGGAAGAAGTAGCCTTTCAGGAATTAAAGGACAAGTTGACGTTAACACCCATGCTAGTATTGCCAGAGCAAGGGGTTAGATATACGATATACACCAATGCGTCTCGTGTTTGTTTGGGTTGTGTTCTTATGCAGAAGGATAGAGTGATCGCCTATGCCTCACGACAGTTGAGAAAGCACGAAGAAAACTACCCTACGCATGACCTGGAATTGGCAGTAGTTATCTTCAAATTAAAGCTCTGGAGACATTACCTCTATGGAGAGGAGTTCGAGCTCTTTTGCAACCACAAGAGCCTCAAGTACATATTTACACAGAGGGACCTAAATATGAGGCAACGATGATGGATGGAAACCTTGAAAGACTTTAAGTTTGAGGTCTCCTACTATCCTGGTAAGGCTAACCTTGTGGCAGATGCATTAAGCCGTAAGAAGACAATAGAATTTGTGGCTCCGCTAATGATTGAAGAATGGAACATGGTAGAGTTTGTACGAGAGTTCGAATAGAAGCTTACGGTAGAGGAGTCGTTCGAGAGCGTCATGCATATTCATGTACAACTGCTTATTGATGACCGAATCATTATGGCTTAGAAGGAAGATGAATGGTTGATGAAGATGAGGAAACGAGCTAGTGACGATGAAGACTCTAAATGGAGAGTTGGTTAGGATGGGGGTTTACGTTATGCTTCTCGAATCTTCATGACTTGAGAAAGGAAGTTCTTGAAGCTGCTCACAATTTGAAGATGGCGATGCATTTGGGTAGTACAAAGATGTATCAAGATATGAAGCGTTCATACTGGTGGGACAACATGAAGGCCCACATAGCAGATTTTGTATCCCGTTGTCTCACGTGCCAGCAGGTCAAGGCCGAGCATCGCCGACCTCTCGGTTTACTCTAGCCCATGCTCATAGCTGAATGAAGTGGGACTTCATATCTATGGATTTCATTTCCGGGTTACCAAAGACGAGGAAGGGACACGACTCCATTTGGATGATTGTGGACCAATTGACGAAATCGGCTCATTTCCTCCCGATTAGAGTCTCAAACTCAGCAGATGATTTAGTCAAGTTATACATCAAGGAGATAGTAGGTCTACATGGAGTTCCTATGGAGATTGTGTCGGATCAAGACACGTGATTCACGTCTATCTTTTGGATTCAAATCTAAAAAGCAATGGGAGTGAAACTGAAGTTTAGTACCGTGTTCCACCCACAAACTGACGGGCAGACGGAACGAGTAAATCATGTATTAGAAGACATGTTGCGGGCATGTGTGCTCGATTTCAAGGGATGACTGTCTTCCCTATGCAGAGTTCGCTTATAACAAGAGCTTTCAAGCGAGCATTGGCATGACTCCCTACGAGGAACTGTATAGGCACCTCCCATGTTGAGCACCCTATTGTTGGGCAGAAGTTAGTGAGAGAAGCCTGATTGGCCCAGATTTAGTATAAGTGACCTCTGATAAGATTGACATTATCAGGCATCGACTTCTTACAGTACAGAGCAGACAGAAGAGTTACGCCGATACACGACAGAGGCAGTTGGAATTCGAGGTTGGGGACCATGTATTTCTTAAGGTTTTCCCAATGAAGGGAGTTCTTCATTTTGGTAACAAGGGGAAGCTTACGCCGTGATTCATTAGCCTATTCCAGATTTTAGACCGAGTGAGTGTGGTGGCATACCACCTCGCCTTACCCACACCACTCGCAGGCATTCACAGCGTATTTCATGTATCGATGCTGAAGAAATACGTTCCTGATCCTACTCACATTATCAAGTGGGAGCAGGTGCAGTTGGGTGACGATGCTACATATGTACTACGGCCAACACGTGTTCTGCATAGGAAGGAATATGTGTTACGCAGCAAAGTCATCCCGCTTGTGAAAGTATTATGGACACACCACACTGAGGAAGAGGCGACCTGAGAAACAGAAGCCGAAGTCCGTAAGAACTACCCTTAGTTCTCGAGGAGTACGAAAATGTATTAATTTCGAGGATGAAATTTTTCTTTAAGGGAGGTAGATTATAACGTCTCAGAAAAATCCATACAAAAACTCGAGTACCACCTCAAGCAGAAATCCTTAATGACCGAATCCTTTAGAAATTAGACGAAAATTAGTTAAGTAGTAAGCTAAATTAATTGATGAATTATCTTGAACCACTATCTATACGAATTACAAGACCTAAAACCATTAGAATTGCTAACTCAACATTACCTAAAGACCTAGGAGCAATCTCAAAACCCAGTTGCTCTCGGGAGCACATTGAAACTCCGTATCGAACCTAGACTGCGTGTCGAAAGTCCAATTACCACGAAACTATAAGGTTATGACCCCCATACTGGGCTTGACAAGAATTGCTGGAATCGAGCCTAAATAGTATCTAGAAACACACAACTTGAGCCCTGAGCAAAGAGGGTGAGAAATGCGAATATCCTTAAAAAATGAACTCAAACTTAAGTGAATTGGACCATTCACTTACGAGTGAAATTGAAGACTTTAGACCGTCAGATTCTGACCAAAGTTTACCCATGGATCAGGAAAATTTCCCTACACATGTCAGTATACTTGTGGCCCTGATCGAGTGACGATGACTGTTGAACTGAAACAGGTCCTCCACAGTCAATTTATAAATCCGATCGGACTAAAACCTTAACCTGGCTTAGATCCATGGTCAGGGAACTTACTCCATGACATAGGTGAGTAATGGGCCTCCAGATGAGTCCTGTTTGGCCAAAACAGACGCCCTTTGGCTATAACCGAAGTATACCATGGCCCTGGGGCCATTGACATCAGTTCTGGGCCTATATAATGCCCTTAAACCACCCCTCTCTCATTCCATACGAATTCGCTAACCCTAGTAGAGAGAAGAGAGAAAATATGAGAAAAGAGTGAGGAGAAGAGAGAGATCTGTGGATTGTTGCTAGGATTCACTCCCACTACACCACGAACCAAATCATCTCTCCTGTTTCACTACACCGTTGATTCCAAATACGATTTGGGTAAGAAACCCAACCCTAATCCTGTTTTAGGGATTCACATAGAGGAATCGACAAAATAGCTAACCTATTTCATGATTTAGGTAGCCGTTGTGCTGTAGACGGAAGCGTAGTGTACGAACCGAGTTCGTAACGAGCAAACTAATAGAAGGTGTGGACTATAAATGTTTAGGTTATGGTTTTCAAGGCTTTAAATGTCAGAAATGGTTTATGTCTGACTTGATTGCTGCCATAAGATCTTAGTTACGCTGTATTCAGTAAATTATACATGTGTGTGAATTATGTGAATATAAAATGCATTCCCTGTGTTTGTTAAAATGTTTTAATGAAGGTGAAATTATGATTTATGCTTGCCATGACTATTAATCTAGAATACATGTGTGTTGTGTGTATGACAACTCCTTTATGAAAGGATTTTCCATAATATATGCTATAACTAATTTAGTTTGTGTATATAATTTTATGTAGTCTAAGTGTTTGATAAAATGTCTGAATGAGAAATTGTTTGATAAATCGCTTTTAATAAGGGTGTTGAGATAGGATTCTCAACTACTGTATCCATATTTATAATTTCATTCATGTAATATAAATTGCTACTATGAGATTTATGAATGAAATGCATGTGCATAATAACGTGTTTAATGTGTTTGATAAAATGGCCAAATGAGAATTATATTTGATTTGATTATGAATTATTGTTATGTTCAACATATGTGACTGCCCATTGCAATTGAATATGTTTGAACTAGTTTCGCCACATTAGATATGTTCGATAAATTTGAGCTGTACGGTGATTATCGACAGTGGTTAGGCCACACGGAGTGCTTACGTGCTCCATGCCAATCAATTTAATGTGCGCTCGTACCAATCACACTTGTCAATTAACCCGATTGGCCTATTGTGTGTTTACCATGTATGGACACTACTGTTTGAATCTAAGGTACCACTTACCAATGTAAAGCCTGTTTAACCATGGTACCAAGATCCACTAAGACTCATGAGCCAGACATGGTGGTATTTGGGACACCTTAGTAGAGCTGTCAGCCTACGCTAGGGTGACAAGCCTCCCCATAGTGATCATTGAGCAACCCAAACTCGTGAGCCGAATATGGTGGTGTATGGGACACCGTATTCGAGCTGTCGGCCTACGTTTAGATGACGAGCCTCACGTAGTGACCTCGAGTATAAATTTAAGCCTACGCTGAGGTGACAAGCCTCTCCGTAGCAACCTCTAGTGTAAACTCGTGAACTTACCTATCCACTGCTTTTCATCAGGGGTGATGCCCTACAACTTGCCTATCGTATGTGATTAACTAGGATTGATGACCCTAGATGAATCATTGTTTGGGTAAGTGATATCAAGGGAGGTACCTTAGCTTCCCGAATTTATTGTATGAATATGCCTAATAAATTACTTGGATAACACGACCATGCACCGCATTGCATGTGCTTTGGCGAGGAAGTGCGTTTAGGGAGTTTGCCATGCGCGATCGTGAGATGATGTCGCTGAGGGAGTGTAGGTGAGGGCATGCATCATTACGCATATCATTCCTGTATTAACAAGAGTACTTAGGATATGATTGTTGTATTATTTTATCATTACTGCTTGAATGAATTGATAACATGTTAACCTTTGCCTTATAGTACCACTGAGTTGATCACTCACCCCACTTTGGTGCGGTGTTTTAAAACACCAACCAGACTCTGTTTTAGATGTAGATTATGGCGAGGCTTATGCAACGAAGCCGGACATCATGGATAAGGAGGAGGAATTCTCCTAATTCAGCTAGGTGACGGGTCTCTGTAGACCTTGTTCTGATTCGACGGGATTACAGGGTTACATGGATTAGTTGGACAGTTACATTTTGATATTTTGTAAATTTTGGAATAAACACTTGTATTTATTTAGCCTGGTAACATACTTATACTTTGGGGATTGATAAACACTTACATACTTTATATGTTCATCTCAGTCTTCTACTTGCTCAATTTAAGTAACTCTGGAGTATGATATGCTTTCTTGGTGTAATCCCACTCATGTCTAATGCACTAATATAGACAACATATAATCATCATTATCGATGTTACATAAGTGATGCGTTGGAACTCGGGAGTTGAGCTTTGCTTGACCCTCGATTTTCAGGGCGTTACACAAACCCATGATAAAATCTGTGGATATGTGCTCCCACTTCCACAATAGAACGCTCAATGGCTGCAAGGGACCTGGGGGTCTCTGATGATTGGCCTTGACATCCTGGCACATGTCACACTCGGCCACAAAAATGGTAATCTGGCACTTCATCCCTGTCCAAAAATATTGCCTCCTCATGTTACGATACATCTTCGTGGAGTTAGGGTGGATAGTAAACCTCGATCGATGTGCCTCAGTCATCAGATCTTTGCACAACTTTAGAACATCCAGGACATATAATTGGACTCTAAAATGAAGTTCACCATCAGACCCAACCTACCAATCCGACTCCTCCTCAGATGCGGTCTCTCTGCTCGGCCATCCTACAATGACTGATCAATCTATTGAGCCTCGATTATGCTTGCGACAAGAGAGGGTTGAATCTACAGGCTCAAAAATTGAATAACGACAGACTGAGACCAGACTCAAAGTCTAACTCAGCTACATCCTCGAGCATCCTCCACTCCTGGACTATCATATGTGCCACCAAGCCCCGTGGCTGATAGCTAAGGGCATCCGCCACCACATTTGCTTTTTCGGGGTGGTACTAAAGATCGAAATCATAGTCCTTTAAGAGCTCCATCCAGCATCTCTGCCTCATGCTCAACTCTGATTACAAGAAGAGATACTTCAAGCTCTTATGGTCAGAGAAGAGCTCAAACCTAACCCCATAAAGATAATGCCTCCACACCTTCAGTGCGAAGACAATTGCAGCCAACTCTATATCATGCGTGGGGTAGTTCTGCTCATGGACCTTGAGCTGGCGAGATACGAAGGCCATAGGCTTCTCGTGCTGCATCAGGATAACACCTAAGCTAATATGCAAAGCATCAGTAAAAACCACAAATCCTTCACTCTCAGAGGGAAGAGTGAGGACTGGTGTAGATGTAAGACAGTCCTCCAGCTCTGCGAATGCTCGCTCACATGCATTGCTCTAAACGAACTCAGCGCTGTTCCGGGTCAACCTGGTCAACGGGGCTGTAATACTGGAGAATCCCTCAATAAAACGTTGGTAGTAGCCCACTACTCTAAGGAAATTACATATCACAGATGCATTCTTAGGCTAGCCCTACTTACGTATGGCATCAATCTTCAAAGGGTCCACAGCGACGCCCTGCCTCCTCACCATGTGACCGAGGAACTTCACCTCCTCCTGTTAGAACTCGCACTTCTCCAACTTCGTATAAAGTTGATGTGCACGGAGGGTCTACAGGGTATAAGGCCCATATCCTAGTACCATTCTGTACCTTAGGATCCCACAATCCTCTCGGTCGAATTTTGGTAACTCATGACCTATAGACATCGTTTGCGAATGACCTCTAGTCACATCCTATAAATCTGAGTCGACTCAACCTGAAACCTATGCCAGTGCGACTGCACCGTTGTCGCGGTTCTAATGCCATGTTTCGAGCGCCAATCCGATACCCAGATTAAGAGATGTGACCCGTGCATAATCTCTGCCGTAAACTGTACGTTGCAGGGCTGAAGATTCCAGATAAAGTAGAATCTCTACAAGAGCAATCATGATGGTGACATCACCCTAGCCTACCTAGGCTAGGATGACATCACCCTAGGCACCCATGCTTCTTACACCTCATGATGACAAGCATGCCCTCTCTTCCCCATGCTCTCTTACAAAATCATCATTACACTTACAACACCATCATTTCCACCATTATACCTCTCTCCCTCCCATTCTCTCCCATCTTCCTCATTTGCAACCCAAGCAAGGAGAGAAAAACCTAACAATTTTCAGCCCATTTCCACCCTTAATCCCACTTAACCTAACTGTTAGATCACCAGCTCCACCACTAAAGGAGCTTCTTGGGAGCCTTGGAGCAATGAGGAGGAAGAAGAAGGAAAGGTGGGTGCATCCTTAGATAGATCTTTCCATTTTCTATCATGGGGCAAGTGGAAACCACTAATCAATGGTGGGGATCCCATCTTGGTCCCTAGGTGTGGCCAATGACCCACCATGTATTGTATGCATGTATCTATGGTGGGGCCATTCTCCATGGACCCCACCATGTGGTTGTTTAGATCTTCTATTGCATGAAGACCATCTAGGCCCTGATTTGTGGTGGAAATGGGATTTCCACCCTTGATATTTTTATGATTGTGGGCCCACACAAGGATGGGACCCATCTTGATGTATGCATGTACCTAGAGGGGCTCATAGTGGCAGAGCCCCTCCACTACTCCTCTCTCTCTCTCTCTCTCTCCCTTTTCCTTGTATGATGGTCCACCTGATGATGAATGAGTGTGATCCATGTTGTCCAAATGGTGGACCACATGGTTGTCCAAATAGTGGGACCGGCCCACCTTACTATACACCATCCATCAGCCCTTGCTGCCTGTTTTCGAGCTGGCCTGGATGGAGGGAAAGCATAAATATTAGCTTGATGTGGGGCCATGTGGCCCACCACATGGACACCACAATGATTTATGTGTTGAATCCATGTCGTCCACTTGTGGGGCCCACCTTGCTGACGTCCAGCGACAGGCACACCTAACCATCTGTTTGGACAGGTTTGGACAGAAGAGAAAACCCAAATACCAACTTGGTCCAGCTGGTGGGCCATCCACATGGACCCCACCCATTGATATATCTATTGTATCCCCACCGTCGAGCATCTTGACGATGGGACCTACCTTGATGTATCTGTTTCATCGCCACTGTCCAGTAGGGGACGGTGGGACACACTTGATGTAAGTTTTTTATCCACGCCGTTCAGCTCCTGGACGTGGACCCCACCTGGTGAACGTGTTTCATGCACACCGTCCAATAGGGACAATGGGATCCACCTTGAGGTATGTGTTCCATCCATACCATCCCAAAGCAGCCGGATGTTGCGGACAGTAGGGGCTAAACGCCTACCGTTAAAACCTTCTGAGCTCCATTGTGATGTTTGTGGGGGCCCAGCAGCTGGCCCACTACCTGGTGGCCCATGTCCAATAGGACCCACTGTGACGTGTATTATATCCTAACTGTCCATCGATTGGATGCCAAGCTGGCCCACGTAATGTATGTATTATATATAAATTGTCCATTTTATAAGGCCCATTATCATGTAAGGCCCACCTTATGGATGTGCCAGCTAGGCCGTAACGTCCAGTCATTGGAGCCCACCATGTTATATGTGTTTTACATGCTGTCCATCCATTTTCCTAGGGCCATGGGTTGCCTTTGAGGCCCATAGTGATGTACATGAGGCCCATGTGATGAGGCCCATTGTTATGTATATGAGGCCCATGTGATGAGGCCCATGTGATGAATATGAGGCCCACTATGATGTATATGAGGCCCTTATGATGAGGCCCATTGTGATGCATATGAGGCCTATGTGATGAGGCCCACTGTGATGAATATGAGGCCCTTATGATGAGGCCCATTATGATGTATATGAGGCTTATGTGATGAGGTCCATTGTGATGCATATGAGGCCCATATTCGTCAAGAAGAAGGATGGCTCATTGAGGCTCTACGCTGACTACCACGAGCTCAATCGGGTCACAATCAAGAACAAGTATCCACTTCCGAGGATAGATGATTTATTTGATTAGCTACTGGTGAACAATTCTTTTTAAAGAGAGTCCTGCGGTCCGATTATCATCATCAGATTTGGATTCGAGAGGAGGATATCCCGAAGACAACATTCAGGATGCGCTATGGTCATTTTGAGTTTCAGGTCATGTCCTTCAGACTGACCAATGCCCTAGCCGTATTCATGCAGTTGATGAACAAGGTCTTCCGTCCGTATTTCGATCAGTTTGTTGTAGTATTCATTGATGACATTCTAATATATTTGAGAACTTGCGAGGACCATGTGTAACATTTAGAGATTGCTTTGCAGACCCTCCATACACACTAACTTAATGTGAAGCTGGTGAAGTGTGAGTTCTGGCAAGAGAAGGTGAAGTTCCTTGGTCATGTGGTGACGATGCAGGGTGTCGCAGTGGACCCCTCGAAGATTGATGTAGTGCGTCAGTGGGGCCAGCCCACGAACATATCCGAGATCCGTAGTTTCCTTTGTTTGGCGGGTTATTACCGACGCTTTATTGAGGGATACTCTCGTATCACAGCACCGTTGACCAGGTTGACCCGAAAAGGCACTGAGTTTGTGTGGTGTGATGCCTGCAAGTGAACATTTATAGAGTTGAAGGACCGTCTCACGTCCACACCTATCCTCACTCTTCCCTTTAGGATGAAGGATTTGTGGTATTTACCGATGCTTCGCATGTTAGCTTGGGTGTTGTCCTGATGTAGCACGGGAAGCCAATGGCCTATGCATCTTGCCAGCTCAAGGTCTATGAGCCGAACTACCCCACGCGTGATTTATAGCTAGCTGTAGTTGTCTTCGCACTGAAAGTGTGGAGGCACTATCCTTTTGGGGTTAGGTTCAAGCTCTTCTCTAACCACAAGAGCTTGAAGTGTCTCTTCTCACAGTCTAAGTTGAATATAAGGCAGAAGTGTTGGATGGAACTCCTGAAGGACTATGATTTTTATCTTCAGTACCACCCGGGAAAGGCAAACATGGTGGTGAATGCCCTTAGCTATCATCCATGAGGCCTGGTGGTACATATGATGATTCAAGAGAGGAAGATGCTCGAGGATATAACATCGTATGACTTTGAGTTTGGTCTGCAGTTTTCTATCGTTCAGCTATTGAGCTTGTCGATTCAACCCTCTCTTGTCGCAAGGGTGATCGAGGCTCAGCAGACAGATGAGTCATTACAGGATTATTGAGTAGAGGCGGCATCTGAGAGTCAGACAGATTGGCAAATTGGTTTTGATGGTGGACTTCGTTTCAAAGACCGATTATGTGTCCCGAATGTTCCTAAGTTACGCAGAGATCTTATGACTGAGGCACATTAATTGAGGTTTTCTTCCACCCTGTCTCGACGAAGATGTACCGCGACATAAGGAGACAGTATTTTTGGGCAAGGATGAAGCGTCAGATCTCTAGTTTTGTGGCCGAGCCCCAAACTCAGAAATCAGGCTCACAAAATTTTCGATCACCTAATTCAATGCCGACAGTCTCCATAATACCCCCATTCTTGGCTCCTAGTGCCCATATGCTAGATTCTGATCCTGGGATCTTACAAGGAGTATTTTTCAATGTACATTTATCTCGTAAGAAGCATAGCCAGAAGTTTACCCAAATCACAAATTGTAACACCCCGTACCTTTCGGTAGTGTCGGGTGTTACCATGTAACCTAACATAGTATAAATACTAACCTAGCTTTTGTGAACATTCACCCACATCTGTCCTAGGTCCAACCATGGTAAGTATCTCCACCCACTGGTCAAGATGTCCACCCATTACTCTTCAAGATGAATTATCAATCCATTAGATCCACTGTTCATTGAGTGTACATCAGTCTATCCTTTAAAAACACATATCAAATTATTCGGCTTCATATTCAGCTCACAGATCTCACTTAAACATTCTTCGAATCCCTAGGGTCATTAATAGCTAGATACGGGTCAATCCAACCATTGGATCATTTGAACAGTTAAGAAATTGAGATTGGCAGCTACACGTTCATGTGTTGTGACTCACTAAATAGTTAAAAAACTTTAAGAATTAAGCATACGACTCATGAATGTTAATCTACTGCAAGGATAGCTCTGTTTAGAAGTAGACTCTACAATTTTAATTTTTTAAATAATAATAATGAGATTTTAGTAATGATAATTAACATTATGAATGTGTATTAAGTCATCTAAACCCCGATCCAACAATTAACTCCTAGTTAAGTGAACCCTTAGACTTTTAACCGTTGATATGAAAATTGAGAATGATCTGACCCTCAGACCAAAAGAAATCCACGATTTGAGTTAAAAGTCAGAAGTATGGCCCACCTTATCTATAGATCTGCCCCATCTGTGAACCGGGACCCGAACAGGACTAGTAGGAGCCACTGAACAACATGGATCTTTCAACACATCATTGTGGACCCCACACTCATAGTGTGAGTGTATACCAATGGGGTGTACCCACGCAACACAGAACCTTAGAGCTTGGTCAAACAGAGCTGACTCGAACAAGACCCGAAAAGGGAAATTTTATCTCCTTGTTCCTGCCCGGATCCGTTTCAAATGGACGGTCACTGTTTATTTGAGATAGGTCCCAGCACTATGAGCATTGATTAGATCTAGACCATTCATCAAACCCAGATGTAAATATCGAATGATCCCCAAGTGGTTTCATCCATCCACATTCATTCGGGAGCCCACAAACACAAGCGCAAGTAAGTGTGCGTGCAAGCGTCATTCCGGAAATGGAAACTTCAGTTTCGTGCTGACAATTCATAAGTGTTGCTCTCCTACCTTCAAGACCATTGAATACAAAGCATCTCAACCCTTCATAAGTTTAGGGTTTTCTAACAAAAGAGGCGCAACTTAGAGTGCTTTCTATTAAGTTGGATGCCCTAAAAAAAAGGATCTCAGCCGCTCGTTTGCTTCTAGGAGCTGTGTGTGGCATCCTAGTGGTTGATACTAGGGCAACCAGCAAGACCATCTCGATCGGATTAAAGTTCTCACGAGAAACTCGTTGTTACATGAGTCAATATCGCGGCTGAAAAACTCTGAGCCCATCAAACATGGAGGACAGTTTGATGATTGGTGGGTCCCACAAGTTCCCTGAGACCAATCTGGTCTGTCCAGAAGCATCAGGTCCTAAGATAAACCACTCGACCAAGTTTTGCCATGATTGCTCAGATCATCTTCCTCGATTGGCCAGGAAAACGCACCATCCGATCATGGGCCATAAAATCATGATCAATGACAATCATACAAAGGTCCACTTACCCAAAAACATGATGATTAGGTCGGATCGGATTTGGTCATTGATTTTCACATATAGGTAATGCTTTTTTTTACAAAACCTTGAGACCGCAAGCGGATTAACTCATGAACCCAATAACTAATCCCAGATTAGTTACATCTGAAGCCTCTGGAAGGAATTGCGGAGGCTATAAGAGCTCCCTTTCTAATTCAGGAAATGCCTAAAAAGCAACCCTAAAAGCTAGCATGAATGAGGGAAAATAGAGAGAGAGGGAGGGCGACATCTGTCTGTGGTCACACTGAGTCGTGCTAACTCGATCCGAGTCATTGCAGGATCGGGCCAAGTCCAACATTTCGTGGTCTTTCTAACCACAAGCGAGAAGAAAGAGGGAAGGTCGAGCAGCAAGAAGAAGGAAGAAGAGAGAAAGCCAGGGTCGCTGCTCATCATGCTGCACAACCTGACTCAGTGTCGAGTTATCGGGTCGGTCCAGGTCTGCTGGATGGGTTTGGCATGGAGGAAGAAAATAGGGAGAAGGAAAGAAAAAGGAAAAAAGAGAGAAAAGAAAGTGGAAAGAAGAGGAATGGCGGGCGTTTTTGCTGCCTCTTTTAGATGCGCTGTTACTAAGGACTCGGGCTGACTCGTTGTTGCCAAACGAGTGGAATTAAGTCGATTTGAGTTTTGCAGTGTCGGCGCTAATTTGAGCTCAGGCCTTGTAATTCCAGTAAAAGGAGAGAGAGAGAGAGAGAGAGAGAGAGAGAGAGAGAGAGAGAAGAGGAAGAAGAAAGAGAAAGAGAGAGAAGTGTGGTCTGTCGAGTTGGGTCAGGTTGACTCAGCGATCGACTGAGTTCAACTGAGTCTAGATTCATTACGACACATCCAGGGGCTGTATCCTTATTAGATTCAGTCCAGCCATCTGCCGAGTTGTGAGCTCCAATGCATGGAGTTGTACCTGATTCGACGTTTCAAGTTTCTCCTGTTGAGTTGAATCGAAACTACATTTCATTTGAGTTGATTTTATAGTTTTGGTTTAGATTTTTAATCAACATGAGTTTATTTAATCGACTTTAGAGTCTGTTTGTGGGATTTGATTCACCTTGTTTAAACCTAATGTGTGAAGTTCAGGTTGGACTAAGTTTGGAGTCGTGTCAAGTCGACTCAAGTGATGAGGTGAGTTGATCTCATAAGCCTCCTATTAGGTTCAAATTAAAGTCTGATTTAAACTTCATGGATCTTAAAATTTTGAATTGAATGTAGGGAACTAGTTTTCCCTAAATCACCACGTTGCGATTTGCCTCATTCGAGTCCAAGTAGAGTTGGATTCAGGTCAAACACCTAAGATCCATCTAGATCAAGTGCGCTCAAGTCAGATCTACACTAGGGCGAGGCAACTTGATTTGCCCCTTTAGAACTCGAATAGGTGAGGATCACCCTTCAAGCTTTTCTACATCTTGATAATTAGCTTGCTCATTCACCTTTGTTTATTTACTTTATTAATTACTAATGTAGTTAATTGCTTCTATTGATTTTGATTTCTTATGATGATTGATAAATTGGATTTAAATTCAATATTTGAATATGCAGTAAGATCTAGATACCTTGATTTTGATTTGAAATGAACGCATTGGATATGCATGTACTTCATCGATATTCTACTTGATTTAATTTGTCATTCATGATCACTTGATGGAATGATGGGAGGTCCTAGAACTAGTGGTCACTTTGTCTAAATAAATTAAATGGAACATTTAATGTGGACTTATCATCTTATGGAATGTACGTTGCCTAAGTAACCTTTGGGATAATCCCTTTTTATTACATCCTTGGGATGTGTTGTTTGCCCTATGCGACTCGATTTAATAATTGCCTTATGTGGCCTTAAAGAACCATCTTCATATAACCTTGCGATGATAAGTTCCACTTGTAGAACTATAATTGGCCACTAGTTAAATAGGTTACTCTTAAATATCCTGTTTGTTAGTCTCATGAGCCAGGGATGGTGGAATGGGACACTATGCCTAAGCTGTTGGCCTGTGCTGGGTGACAAACCCTCCATAGTGACCTTTGAGCTTTCTTAAAATGATTGCTTGAAATTGGAATAATAATGGTTGGGCTAATCATGCATTTTCTTGGCATATATTATAGTCTTTTCCGGGTGGTTAGTTCTTCTTGGGTGTACCTTTGTGTACTTTTCCGGGTGGCTAATTCTCCTTGGGCGATCTATATTATTTGGTCTTTTTGGGGTGGTTAGTTCTCCTTGGGTGTACCTTTGTGTACTTTTTTGGGTGACTAATTCTCTTTGGATGATCTATATTATTTGGTCTTTTCTGGGTGGTTAGTTCTCCTTGGGCATACCTTTGTGTACTTTTCTGGGTGACTAATTCTCCTTGGGCGATCTATATTATATGGTCCTTTTCGGGTAGCTAGTTCTCCTTGGGCATACCTTTGAGTATTTTTTTCGAGTGGCTACTTCTCCTTGGGTGACCTCATTGCATAGTCTTTTCTGGGTGGCTAGTTCTCCTTGGGCATACCTTTAAGTATTTTTCTGGGTGGTTAGTTCTCCTTGGGTGACTTTTTACTAGTTGGATGTGCATCCCCAAGTCTGTGAGCATATGCATGCATCCATGCATTTAAACAAGATCATTTTTGTGAAATTTATTTAATAAATATGTATTTAATGAACCTTACCTGATTTCCATGATAATCATTGTGTAATAATTGTTATACATTGACTATGATAACTATGCTTAATTATCTTGATGTTACGATAAATCTTGGAGGTCATACCTCACTAGATAGCCATTGACGCTATCGAATTGTACTCAGTGTGCAGGAGACGCAGATGATGCGTACACTGGTGTTCAGGAGGAATGGGAGGAGCCAGATGATCTGACGACTCTCCATTCTTGATTTTATTTGTATTTAATTTATACTATTATGTTTGTAAAGGTTAAGACATTGGTTTGTATAAGTTGTTGGGTAACCACTTGAAACATTGGTTATGTAAAATTGGACTCCCCCTAATATCTGATTTATTTCCATCCCGCTATATTATTAACTCTGATAAAAGAAAAAAAATGTATGTGGTATTTGGGTGTTTTCAGAGGTTAGCACTCGGGTTTTTGGAAAATGAGTAGTGTACTCGGGTTCGGGGAACCGAGGTGTTACATAAAGGCAACATCATCATCACATATTGTAACGCCCCGAATTTCGAGGGTCAAGCAAAGGCTCAACTCTTGAGATCTGTCGCATCATTTATGCAACATAGATAATGATGATTAAATGTTGTCCATATTAGTGCATTAAAAATGAATGGGATTACACTAAATCAGCATATCATACTCCAGAGAGAAATAAATTAGGCAAGCGGAAGACTGCGATAAATATATAAAGTATCTGCGTGTTTCAGAACCTTCAAAGTATGAGTGTATTATTAGGGTGAATATATACATATTTTGTTCCAAAATATACAAAATGACAAAATGTGAATATCCGACTAAATCATAGAGTCCCTGTAATCCCGTTGATCAGTACATGATCTACATAGACCCACTTGACAGTTGTACATAGGAGAACTCCTCATCGTCATAAAAGTCTGACTTCGCCTCATAAGCTGTATCACCATTTGCAGCTAAAATAGAGTCTGGTTGGTGTTTTAAAATACCGTCCCAGAGTCGGAGTGATCAACTCAGTGGTACAATAAGGCAAAGGTTAACATATTATCAATTCAGTCAAGTAATAATGATAAAGCAATACAACAATATAGACCTAAGTACTCTTGTTAATGTAGGAATGGTATGCTGTAATGATGTATACCCTCTCCTGCACTCCCTCAGTGACATCATCTTACGATCGCGCATGCAACTCCCACTATGCACTTCCTCGCCAAAGCACATGCAGTGCGGTGCATGGTCATGTTAACCAAGTATTTAATTAGGCTTATTCATACAACAGATTCGGGAAGCTAAGGTACCTCCCTTTATATTATTTACCCAAACAATAATCCATCTAGGGTCGTCAATCCTAGTTAATCACATACGATGGGCAAGTTATAGGGCAACATCACCCCTAATTTGAAAGCAGTGGATAGGCAAGCTCACGAGTTTACACTCGATGTCACTACACGAGACTCGTCACCATCCACGTAGGCCTATTTTATACTCGAGGTCACTGCGAGAGGCTTGTCACCTGATCGTAGGCCGACAACTCAAATACAGTGTCTCATACCACCGTATTCGGCTCACGAGTTTGGATTGCTCATTGGTCACTACGGGGAGACTCGTCACCCCAGCGTATGCTGACAGCTCGACCATGATGACCCATACCACCATGCCCAGTTCATGAGTCTTAGCGGATCGTGGTACTAAGGTTAGACGGGCTTTGCATTGGTAAGTGGTACCTTAGATTCAAGCAGTAGTGTCTATACATGGTGAACACACATTAGGCCAATCGGGTTACTTGACAAGTTCGATTGGTACGAGCGCACACTAAATTAATCGACATGGAGCGCATACACACTCCTCGTGGCCTAACCACTGTCGATAATCACGGTACGACTCGGATTCATCGAACGTATCTGTTGTGGCGAGACTAGTTCGGCCACTTGATCGGAAATCGTTACCGATTGCTTGGACTACGTATTAGTCCCAATCATACTCAAATATAATAGGTATTCATATGTGATAGTAAAAATAACATTTAACAACCAATTCAAATATAAATCTCATTTGAGCATTTTAACAAACACATAGTAAACATATTATCATGTATATGTATTTCATACATAAATCACGTAGTTGAATTTAAATTACATGAAGGAATCCATCCATACAGCTAAGGTAGTCGATAATCTTATCTCAACACCCTTAATAAATACATTTCATCAACAATCACTCATTCAGACATTTTATCAAACACTTAGGCAACACGTTTTAACATACATGAAATAAATTAGTTATAACATATATTAGGGCAAATCCTTTCACAAAGGAGTTGTCATACATATAACAGTCACGTATTCTAGATTAGTAGTCATGGCAAACATAAGTCATGATTTTTCTTTCATTCAAACATTTCAACAAACACATGGAATGCATTATATTTCAACATAGTTCATATATGTGTAATACATGGAAAACATCGTATCTAAGTACATATGGCAGTAATCAAGTCAGTCGTAAATCATTAACTAACATTGAAAGCCTTGAAAACTATAACCTAAACGTTTATAGTCTGCACCTTTCGTCGGTACGCCTGTTACGAACTCAGTTCGTACACAACGTCCCCATGTATAACACAACGACTACCTAAATAGGTTCCTAACATAGATTAGAGTTAAGATTTCTTACCCAAAACGAAGTTGGAATCGACGGTGTAGCAATATGGGAGAGATGATTCGGTACGTGGAGTGGTGGGAGTGAATCCCAACAACGATCTCCTGATCTCTCACTCTTCTCCTCACCCTTTTCTCCTCTTTTCTCTATTCTCTCTCCCAGGGTTAGAAAAATTCGTACGGAATGAGAGAGGGGTGGGTTAAGGCCATTAATTAGGCCCAGAAGTGATGTCAATGGCCCCAGGGCCATGGTATACTTAGGATATAGCTAAAGGGTGGCTGTTCTAGGCCAACAAAGCTCATCTGGAGGTCCATTTCTCATATACGGTCTAGAGAAAGTTTCCTAACAATGAATCTATGCCAGGTTAAGATTTTGGTCCGATCGGATTAGTGGATCGATTATTAAGGACCCGTTTCAGATCAACGGTCATCGTTACTCGATCAAAGCCACAAGTATACTGACATGTGTAGGAAAATTTCCCTGATCCATGGGTAAAGTTTGGTAAAAAACTGACAGTCTGAAACCTTAAATTTCACCTACAAGCGAATAGCCCAATTCACTTAAGTTTGAGTTCATTTTCTAAAGATATTCGCGTTTCTCACACACTTCGCTCTAGGATCAAGTTGTGCATTTCTGGATATTATTGGACTCAATTCCTGCAATGGTTGTCAAGCCCAGTAAGGTGGTCATAACCTTATAGTTTTACAGTCATTGGCTTTCGACGCGTGGTCCAGGTCTGATACGGAGTTTCAATGTGTTCCTAGGAACAATTGGGTTTTGAGACTGATCCTAGGTTTTTAGGAAATATTAAGTTAGTGGTTCTAATAGTTTTGGGTCTTACAGTTCGTATAGAAAGTGGTTCGAGCTAATTCACTGATTAATTTTCATCTAATTTCTACAGAATTCGATTCTTGGTGATTTCTTCCTGAGGTGATACTTGGTTCTTTGTACAGATTTTTTCGAGACGTTACAATCTACCCCCCTTAAAGAAAATTTTGTCTTCAAAATTATTACCTTTTCGTACTCCTCGAGAATCTAAGGGTAGTTCTTACGGACCTCGGCTTCTGTTTCCCAAGTGGCCTCCTCCTCAGTGTGGTGAGTCCACAATACATTCACAAGCAGAATTACTTTACTGTGCAGTACTTGTTCCTTCTTGTCTAGGATATGCGTTGGTCGCAGTACATAAGTAGTATCTTCACTTAACTGTACCTACTCTCATTTGATAATGTAGGAAGGATCAAGAACGTATTTCTTCAACATCGATACGTGAAATACGTTGTGCACACCTGTGAGTGGTGTGGGCAAAGCGAGGCGGTATGCTACCACACCCACTCGATCTAGAATCTGGAATGGATCAATAAATCATGGCGTGAGTTTCACCTACTTGCCAAATCGAAGGACTCCCTTCATGGGGGAAACTTTAAGAAACATATGGTCCCCAACCTCAAACTCTAGCTGTCGCCGTCTCGTATCGGTGTAACTCTTCTATCTGCTCTGTGCTGAAAGAAGTCGACGCATGATAATGTCGATCTTCTCTGAGGTTGCCTACACTAACTTTGGGCCAATCAAACTCTTCTCGCAAACCTCTGCCCAGCAATGCGGTGCTCGACATGTACGCCCATACAGTGCTTCGTAGGGAGCCATGCCAATACTTGATTGAAAGCTGTTGTTATAAGCAAATTCAGTATAAGGAAGACAGTCATCCCAACTATCCTTGAAGTCAAGCACACATGCCCACAATATATCTTCTAATACCTGATTTACCCGTTCCATCTGCGCATCCGTCTATGGGTGGAACGCGGTACTGAACTTCAGTTTCATACTCATTACTTCTTGGATACGAGTCCATAAGACAGATGTGAATCGCGTGTCTCGATCCGACACAATCTCCATAGGCACTCCATACAGATGCACTATCTCCTTAATGTACAGCCTGGCCAAATCGTCTACTGAGTTTGAGACTCTAATCAGGAGGAAATGAGCCGATTTCGTCAGGTGGTCCATAATCACCCAAATGGAGTCATGTCCCTTCCTCATATTTGACCACCCTAAAATGAAATCCATAGAGATGAAATCCCATTTCCATTCAGCTGTAAGCATGGGCTGAAGTAAACTAGGAGGTCGGCGATGTTAGGCCTTGACCTGCTGGCATGTAAGATAACGGGACACAAAGTCTGTTATGTGGGCCTTCATGTTGTCTCACCAGTACGAACGTTTCATATCTCGATATATCTTTCTATTACCAGGATGCATCGCCATATTTGAATTGTGAGCAGCTTCAAGAACTTCCCTTCTCAAGTCAAGAAGATTTAGGATGCATAGGCGGCCATGATAACGTAAACCCCCATCCGAACCAACTCTCCATTCAAAATCTTCATCGTCACTAGCTCATTTTCTCAACTCCAGCAACCATTCATCTTCCCTCTAAGCTACAATGATTCGGTCATCGATAAGTGGCTGCACATGAATATGTGTGACACTCTCGAACGACTCCTCTACTGTAAGCCTCTGCTCGAAGTCTCGCACAAATTCTACCATATTCCATTCCTCTATCATCTGCGAAGCTACAAATGCTATCGTCTTCTTACGGCTCAACGTGTCTACCACAAGATTGGCCTTGCCAGGATGGTAGGAAACCTTAAACTTGAAGTCCTTTAAGGTTTTCATCCATCGTCGTTGCCTTATATTTGGGTCCTCTGCGTGAATATGTACCTGAGGCTCTTGTGGTCGCAAAAGAGCTCGCACTCCTCCCCGTAGAGGTAATGTCTCCAGAAATTTAATGTAAAGATGACGCCCGCCAACTCCGGGTCATGCGTAGGGTAGTTCTCCTCGTGTTTCCTCAACTATCGCGATGCATTGGCAATCACTCTGTCCTTCTGCATAAGAACACAACCCAAACCAACACGAGAGGCGTTGATGTATATGGTATATCTGACCACCTACTCTAGCAATACTAGCATGGGTATGGACATTAACTTATCCTTCAGTTTCTGAAAGGCTACTTCTGCCTTCTCATTCCATGCAAACTTGAGATCTTTCCGAGTGAGTTGAGACAACGGTCTGTCTATCTTGAAAAAGTCCCTAATGAATCGACAATAATAACCTGCCAGGCTGAGGAAACTCCTCACTCCAGTAACCGAACTAGGCTGCTCCCAGTCCTAAACTGCGGTCACCTTAGCAAGGTCCACAACTATTCCTTCTTTGGACACCACATGTCCGAGGAACTTGATTTCTTCTTTCCAGAAGTCACATTTCTTATACTGAGCAAACAATTGGTTCTTCCTAAGAGTATTAAAGACTACTTGCAGGTGCTCCTCATGATCTTTTTGACTTTTACAGTATATCAGGATGTCATCTATAAATACGATGACAAATCGATATAGATATGGCGGAAACACCCAATTCATAAGGTCCATGAACACGGCTGGTGCATTTGTGAGTCCAAACAACATCGTAAGGAACTCGTAGTGCCTAAAGCTGGTTCTGAATGCTGTTTTCTACACGTTCTCATCCCTGATGCACAACTAATGATACCGTGACTGTAAGTTGATCTTAGTAAAGTATTGTGCCCCTTTTAACTGATCGAACAGATCATCTATCCTAGGCAAAGAATACTTGTTCTTTACTGTTACTTGGTTCAACCAGCAATAATCAATACACAATCGCAGCGATCCATCCTTCTTCTTTACAAATAACACGGGTGCTCCCCAAGGAGATACACTTGGTTGTATGAAGCCTACATCCAACAGATCATCGATCTATCTCCTCAGTTCCTGCATCTCACACGGAGGCATGTGATACGTCGGTAGAGATATAAGTGTCGCACCTGGTACTAGGTCAATGGTAAAATAGATCTCGCACTGAGGAGGTAATCCAGGTATCTTTCTGAACACGTTCGTGAAATCCTAGACTATTAGCATGTTTCGAAGTGTCGGACCATCATGATCTTTCAATAGGGAAGCATAATAAAGGATGCGAAAGGGGGTAATTGACCTGAACTGGGAAAGTGAAGGTTGTGCCCTCAGGCCCACAAGTTGTCACCAATCTGGTTTCACAATCGATCTTTGCCTTCATGTCAGTGAGCCAATCCATGCCAAGGATGATGTCATAATGGTATATTGTGGTGACAATCAGGTCAATGCGTATCGTTCTGCTCCCTAAATCTATCAAACAACCCTCACACAACTTAGTGGCATCTATAAAAGTTTCTGCTGCTGCGATAACTCTCACCCCAACTATGGGGATCGTATTCAGCCCTAAGCGCTTAACCGTAAAACATGATATCATCGAAATAGTGGACCCAGTGTCCACCAACAGAAATACGGGTGTACCTTCGATGTGGGCAGTGACCTCAAAGGCTAAAGGCACTATAACTGCTGACTCAGACGCTTTAGTTGCAAGCGCATGTACTCACGCCTATTAAGAACGGTTCGGTTGCGGTGCCATAGGTCATTGATGTAGCCTAAATCAAGGTGTGGGTGGCCGATAAGATGGCTATGCAGGTGGTGCTGATCGTAGAGGTGGAGCTGAGATAGGCTACGGCATCTGACGATTGATCTTTTGAGGAAGCGTGAAGCCATTGTCTCTCATCTTGGTAAAGCAGTACGTGTCAGTATGGCCTGACCTCTTGTAGTAGGTGCACCACACATCTGATCGCCTCAGCTGGGTTGGTGGAACCGTAAGCCTAGGAGGCGAATCTGCACGTGGCCTCTTGCCGAGGAATGGTCTACTCGGCAAATCAGGTCGAGGCTTCAGACCCATAGGTCCACGTGTATAGGACAGTCTATCCTCATCCTGCTCAGCTCGCAAGGACATGTCCACTAGCTCAGCATAGTTGGGGATGCTAGTGCAACACATCTTCGTATGTATTTCAGGCCACAGACCCTCAGAAAATTGCCGCATTCGCATCAGCTCGTCTGCTAGTATCAAAGGAGCGTATCTGGCCAGCTCCATGAACTTGTTCTCATATTCTGACACGGTCATCCCTCCTTGTCAGAGGTGAAGAAACTCTTCATCCTTTTTATTGCGTTAAGTGAGGAGAAAGTACTTCCCATGGAAGCGGGTCTCAAAAGCTTCCCACGTCCATACATACCCAATAGCCACTGTCCGTAGGATGCTGTCCCACCATGGACTAGCCTCCTTATCGAATATGTAAGTAACCAACTCAACCTGCTATGCCTCAGTATAGTGCAGCGGCTTCAGCATCTTAGAAATGCGATCAAGCCAGTACTTAACCTCCTCGGGTCTATGAGTACCCACAAAAGTAGGAGGTCGGAAGCGCTGGAAGTGTTCAAATAAACTGCTGACATTCAAGTTCCCAGCAGGGTGCACAGGTGGTGCAGGCAAGACCATGCTCATGTTCTAGGCAAGGGCCCCTGTGATAGTGGTCCAAATCTTCTACTACTGCTGCATTAGGAGCATCATCTGCTCCAACCTATTAGGAGGAGAAATCGCCCGAGGTAGACGCACGGTTCTGTTTTGGAACTGGTGGTACAAGAGGTGTTGGCCCATTGGTGGGGCCAAAGGCCAGCTGTGAATCCAGCATAGTGTCACTGTCAGGGCCCAAACTGGGGTCCATGTGGCTATCGCTCAGGGGAAGGTGCCCCGTCAAATGATCCGCCAAGTGCATGACGTGTCGTATTCCGAGTGACTTTCAGAGGCATTCCCTATACACAACATAGGGTGCAACACGTGTAAGATTTAGCATAACAACACTCAATTTCTCAAGCATTCTACACATTTCATAACAAAAGTAGCTTCATGGATTTCATTTAACCAAAATTGTCACAATACATGAGATGTAGTCTTACATGGATCATGACAGAAGATGCATGTGAGCTAATCTAACAAATCTTTAAACACTAAAACAGACCAATAGCTCTAACATGCTACTAAGCCTATCAAGGCTGTCACATAGAAAGCAAGAAAAATAAAGAAAACCCAAAGACGACTACAACATATGACTAGTCGTCTGACTCTGGTGATGGTGGAGGAGCACCCTTGTCATGCATGCAGTACAAGAGGGTCTTTAGAGTATGGGACATCTTATTGAACTTCTGTTTCATATATATCCTCAAGCTCTTGCTTCACTTCGGCCCACATCTCTCTGACCTCCTGTTTCAGGGCGGCCTGGCTCTCCTCAATTTGAGCCAAGCAGACTTCTAAGGCAGCTCGATCACGGTGGCGCTCATGTGTAGCAGGAGGAGGGCCCCCATTAGAGTCTTGGGCCTCCTCTTCTTCCTCTTCCAGCTCTTCCTCATCGCTTCCCTCTTCATCACTACCTTCTCCCCCACTTCCTTCCTCAAATTCTTCTTCCTCCTCCTCTTCACTACTTCCTTCCTCTTCCTCTATCTCGTCACCATACTCATTAAGATGGGCTTGGCATTGTCATGGTCCAATGCCCATGTTGTTGAGTGTGGTGTCATTGATGAAGTGGATGGGCACAAGCTCATCCGTGTTAAGTCTGTAGCCGAAATCATGAGTAAGCTTGCATATAAGTCGGCCAAAGGGAGTGAAATATCTCTCCTAACAGCGTGTGCGGTCTGTACTATCTGTAGCAGGATGAACGTAGGCAGGCATAACTTATCTCCCTGCCCAGCTCTGTATAGGAAGTCCACCATCAAACGTGTGCATTCGGTGTGAATGCTCCACCTCGAATACACATTGTATGTGAATATGTGGTGGAGTAGGCAGAAGTTATGAGTCATCTTGGTCACTGGGAGGCAATTGCCTCGCTTCCAGTGGACCAATCGGCCGCAAAGAAACTGCGTACGGGGATCTCTTTCTTGCACACTATTAAGATGCAATTCACTAGCATGCACCTCACCACGTTCCATCCTTATAATTCAAGCCATTACACCTACATTGACTATGGCTTCCCACCTCCCCATGGGGATAGTGAACTGTAGAGGATCCAGCAATGGATCCCGTATGTGGACGTAGAAGGCTCGGACAGTGCTTTCACACACACGAGACTTGCCCTCAAATATGGGACCCCACCCGACTTCTAATAGGAGGTCCATCACTGGATATAGCCTAAATAGCCTTTCGTCCATGTGTGCTTCAAAGACAACCCTACGGCCCTGAAACCTACTATGTCTAACGTCCGCCGGTAGAGCTCTTTCGAGAGGAATTTGGAGATTGAGATCCCGCTTTGTCCTTCACTCCCGCTCAATGCTATGCTAGCCTCGATGATTTTTTACCTCCTTAGATGGGTAGGGCATCTTGGCTCGACTTCATCCACGAGTGCCCTCTTCTTTCCCATGAGGGAAAGAAGTGTGGAGAGGGAGAAAATTGTAACAACTAGCTCAAAAAGAGTCATTGGGTCAAGAGAGCTTGCAAGATGAGATGGGTTGGAGGATTTTGGGGTTTTTGTGTGCTCAAATGGGAGGAAATAAGGGGATAGAAAGTAGTAGGAGATGGTTTTGAGAGAATAGTGAAGGTGTGTGTAAGATTTTGAAGAAGATGAAGCTAGGTGGAAAGGGTATGGATATTTGAGAGGGAAAATGAGGATTTGTCGAGGTTTGGAGAGTTTTGAGAGCTAGGGGGTGAAATGGACAAAGGGAGCAAGAGGAGACCCAAATAGAGTGATCCCACATGAAAACGGGCCCCACATGTGTGCGGGAGGGGCGGCGGCCCGTCGTGGCCCGCTGGACCCGACCGCGATGCGCCATGGTTAGCGCGGTGGTGCCGTGGTCTGCTTTACCGTGAGCAGTGCCACCACCTGGGGGTGGTGGCCTCCCCCTCCGGGGTTCTAAAAATGTGCGGGGGCCACTCTGGTCCCCCCCTCCCGTTTCATGCGATTTGGACCCCTGCGTCCGTTTAAGGCAATTTCGGAGTCCAACAAATACGTATTCGCACCTTTCAGATTCTTTTTCAATTGTAGGATTCACTGAATTATCATCCAAACTCATCAATTGACAGTCTAGAGGGGATTGAGATCATTTCTCGTGGCCTCAGATGCATATGGGGTGGGTTTTAACTATCGGTTTCGCCCGTCAGTGAAACTTGAAATTCTACGTTCTTTTCTATATTTTATCGCCCCCACCTAAGTCAAAGTACATCAGTGTGCGTCGTGTTATCATAACTCAGGTCCAGTTTAATCTAAATCATGCTCTGATACCAACTGTAATGCCCCAAATTTCGAGGGTTGAGCAAAGGCTTAACTCCCGAGATCCGTCACATCACTTATGCAACATAGATATTGATGATTAAATGCTGTCCATATTAGTGAATTAAAAATGAATGGGATTACACTAAATCAGCATATCATACTCTAAAGAGAGATAAATTATGCAAGCAGAAGACTGTGATAGATATATAAAGTATCTGCATGTTTCACAACCTCCAAAGTATGAGTGCGTTACTGGGCTGAATATATACATATTTTGTTCCAAAATAAATAAAATGACAAAATGTGCATGTCCGACTAAATCTTATAGTCCCTGTAATCCCGTCGATCAGTATATGGTCTACATGAACCCGCTAGACAGTTGTAGATAGGAGAAATCCTCCTCATCATCATAAAAGTCTGGCTCCTCCTAGTAAGCCGTATCACCATCTGCAGCTAAAACGGAATCTAGTTGGTGTTTTAAAACACCGTCCCAAAGTTTAACATGTCATCAATTCAGTCAAGCAGTAATGATAAAGTAATACAATAATCAGGTCCTAAGTACTCTTTTTAATGCAGGAATGGTATGTTATAATGATGCATGCCCTCTCCTGCACTCCCTCAGTGAGTTCATCTCACGATCACGCATGCAACTCCCACTGTGCACTTCCTCGCTAAAGCACATGCAGTGCGGTGCATGGTCGTGTTAACCAAGTATTTAATTAGGCTTATTTATATAGCAGATTCGGGAAGCTAAGGTGCCTCCCTTTATATCATTTACCCAAACAATGATCCATCTAGGGTCGTTAATCTTAGTTAATCACATACGATAGGCAAGTTATAGGGCAACATCACCCCTAATTTGAAAGCAGTGGATAGGCAAGTTCACGAGTTTACACTCCAGGTCACTACGGGAGGCTCGTCACCATCCGCGTAGGCCTATTTTATACTCGAGGTCACTACGAGAGGCTCGTTACCTGATCGTAGGCTGACAGCTCAAATAGTGTCTCATACAACCGTATTCGGCCCACAAGTTTGGGTTGTTCACTGGTCATTAAGGGGAGGTCGTCACCCCAATGTAGGCCGACAGCTCGACCATGGTGTCCCATACCACTATGCCTGGCTCGTGAGTCTTAGCAGATTATGGTACCAAGGTTAAACGGGCTTTACATTGGTAAGTGGTACCTTAGATTCAAGCAGTAGCATTCATACATGGTGAACACACATTAGGCCAATCGGGTCACTTGACAAGTTCGATTGGTACGAGCATACGCTAAATTAATCGACATGGAGTGCATAAGTACTCCTCGTGGCCTAACCACTGCTGATAATCACCGTATGACTTGGATTCATCGAACGTATTCGTTGTGGAGAGACTAGTTCGACCACTTGATCGGAAACCGTTACCGATTGTCTGGACTACGTATTAGTCCCAATCATACTCAAATATAATAGGCATTCATATGTGATAGTAAAAATAGCATTTAACAACCAATTTAAATATAAATCTCATTTGAGCATTTTAGTAAACACAGTGAACATATTATCATGTATATGTATTTCGTACATGAATCACGTAGTCGAATTTAAATTACATGAAGGAATCCATCCATACAGCTAAGGTAGTCGAGAATCTTATCTCAACACCCTTAATAAATACATTTCATCAACAATCACTCATTCAGACATTTTATCAAACACTTAGACTACATGTTTCAACATACATGAAATAAATTAGTTATAACATATATTAGGGCAAATCCTTTCACAAAGGAGTTGTCATACATATAACAATCACATACTCTACATTTATAGTCATGGTAAACACAAGTCATGATTTTTCTTTCATTCAAACATTTCAACAAATACATGGAATGCATTATATTTCAACATAGTTCATATATGTGTAATACATGGAAAACATCGTATCTAAGTATATGTGGCAGCAATCAAGTCAGTCATAAATCATTAACTAACATTGAAAGCCTTGAAAACCATAATCTAATCATTTATAGTCCTTACCTTTCGTCGATACGCCTGTTACGAACTCGGTTCGTACACAACATCCCCGTGTACAGCACAACAGCTACCTAAACATTGAAATAGGCTAGATATTTCACCAATTTCTCTATTTGGATTTCTAACACTGATTAGGGTTAGGATTTCTTACCCAAAATGAAGTTAGAATCAATGGTGTAGAGATATGGAAGAGATGATTCGGTACGTGGAGTGGTGGGAGTGAATCCCAACAATGATCTCCTGATCTCTCACTCTTCTCCTCACTCTTTTCTCCTCTTTTCTCTCCTCTCTCTTAGGGTTAGAGAAATTCGTATGGAATGAGAGAATGGTGGGTTAAGGGCATTATATAGGCCTAGAAGTGATGTCAATGGCCCCAGGGCCATGGTATACTTAGGGTATAGCCAAAGGGTGGCTATTCCAGGCCAACAGAGCTCATGTGGAGGTCCATTGCTCACATGCTGTCAGGAGAAGGTTCCCTGACAATGGATCTATGCCAGGTTAAGATTTCGATCCGATCAGATTAGTGGATCGATCACAGAGGACCCATTTCAGTTCAACGGTCATTGTTACCGATTAAGGCCACAAGTATACTGACATGTGCAGGGAAATTTTCCTGATTCACGGGTAAAGTTTGGTCTGAAACTGATGGTTTGAAACCTTAAATTTTGCCTACAAGCGAATAGTCCAATTCACTTAAGTTTGGGTTTATTTTCTAAAGATATTCGCGTTTCTCACACTCTTGGCTCCAGGCTCAAGTTGTGCATTTCTAGATACAATTTGGACTCGATTCCCATGATGGTTATCAAGCCCAGTAAGATGGTCATAACCTTATAGTTTCGCAGTCATCGGACTTTCGACGCGGGTCCAGGTCCGATATGGAGTTTCAATGTGTTCCTGTGAACAACTGGGTTTTAAGACTGATCCTATGTTTTTAGCAAATGTTAAGTTAGTGATTCTAATAGTTTTGGGTCTTATAGTTCATATAGAAAGTGGTTCGAGCTAATTCACCAATTAATTCAGTTTAGTACTTAATTAATTTTCATCTAATTTCTACAGAATTCGATCCTTAGTGATTTCTGCCTGAGGTGATACTCGGGTCTTTGTACGGATTTTTTCAAGACGTTACATAAATCCACTAATATAAACAGTTGCATATAGTGCAAAAAGGGAAATACATATATCGATAATTAAAGCTCTAGAAGAGAACTGCACGCTCCGAGGTTAATGCTGCTGCGACCTAATGCCACCTGCACGCATCTATCATGCATAAGCTTATAGAAAGCTTAGAGGGTGGTGTAAGTGTGTGCGTAAAGTATGCAATATCAGAGCAATGTGGAAACATGCTGATAAGTCCATAATTACCATCAACCTTATCCAGGTTATGCGATGCAAAACATAATAAGCAAATATCATATACTAAGGAAACAATGTAGATCAACTATGAAATGCAGAGTCATAGTAAGCCAAATATCATATACTGAGGATGCAATGCAATATGCAAATCCTAGCAGGTCCACGAATACCGTCAACTCATCTAGGCCATATAAATACAGAAACATAGCAACCCAAACTGCTATATGCTCTGGATGTAATACAATATGCGGTGCGAATGAAATGACCAAACTGGAGTGTGAAGTCGGGATGATAGTACGTAGTATCACAGGCTATGGGGTTCATTAGAAGGGACTTCTATCCAAATCAGTCTCATACCTAAATTTGGATAGCCAGACTCAATGTGGTAAACTCCTGATCTCAGGTTAGTCACTCGCCCCAACTGAAATTTTGATCACTGCGAAAGTACGCAACAATTAGCTGCATACCACCAGCCCAAGTGGATAGTGAAAAAATGAATCAATCAAATGTTAAGTATGCAACTGCTGCTTAGTAAGTCCACATATTAGTATCGTACATCTCTGGGATCATCATCGGGGTCTAGTACACTCCAAGCTGGCTACCGCCCCTGCCAGCCGCGCAGCCCAGCAAATGGAAATGACCTCACTACCAGCCTGCCAATATCAGTCTGGCTCGTCGATATCGGACCCATTTGTGAGCTGGTCAAACTCAGCCTAACTTACAGCCCCCTCACTTGGGCGAATAAAGCCACACCACTCCCAACCAGCCAGGACACAGTGGGAAGCGTGGCCTCCTGGTATTCGGCACTCGGCACTCATATCTTCCAGTCGGTCTAGACGTTGGAGCATTCCTTAGCCACGGGAGTTTAGGGACTTTCACTCATGGACATCCAAAGTGCCCATATGCTCAAACCAAACATTTTCGGTATCTCATCCAGTTATCCACGATATGCCTGTGGAGGACGCAGCCCTGATGTCGCTAGGGCGCCAAATGATCATGTCACAAAATGTGAGACACATGAGCCATACCATCTAGTCATGTATCAAACCTATGCGTACCACGCACTCATGTGGGGCAACTCCGTCTCTCGAAGAGTCCCATAAACAATCAGCCCAATGGCACATGCTATGTTTAATCACTCCTCATAACAAGCATGTGAATGATGCGTATGTGCATGTATCATGAAGTATACTAAGCATTATTATAACACATACATCATGGTGGGCCTGTATAACGCGGCCCATGGCCCATAATAATGAACGAGTGGCGTGCACATAATCACATACACATGGTGGGTCTTACAATTGGGCCTCGCACATACAAGGGGCATCACACAATCATGATGAGACTCATATAATCAAATGAACCTCATATAATCACAATGGCCTCATATAGTCACAAGGCCTCATACAATCACACAATGGTCCTCATACAATCACGATGGGCCTCACATAGTCATAATGGGCCTTATACAATAACAACGTTATGCTAACACATACTCAATGTGTATACCAATCATAGTCATCATCGATAATCGGCCTATATATATGGCGAGGTTCATAAAAGGACATCAGATCTAATCCATAACTTAAGGATCAGTCCTCAATAGTGGATATACCAAACCTGATACCACCGACCTTTCCATCTACAGTGACGATGTTCTCTCCTCCTATCAAGGATGGGCCTAGATGGCCTACTCCTATCAAGAATGAGCCTAAGAATAAGGAGTGGGCTTCCTTGCCCGTTCTATCATGTAGCAATCTGGGCTTTCTAAGGGCCCAATAAGCATAAGGTGGACCATATTCCATATAGAAGGCTCGGTACGAACACAGGATGGGCTCCAAGGCTTGGGTGGTTCTACAAGGTATGGTGGAAAGCATCATTATCAAATGAGGGCCTAACAGATTGGGATAGCCTATTCAAAGGGAAAGATAGGTAATATAATCATCAATAGGGGCCCAACGGTTTGGGTTACCCCATTAAGGGGAGATGAGAATGGGCCTGACAATGGGCCCTAGGGAGAGTTACAATGTGGACATCTAACTATCATTGCTCATACAATGTGGACATTAAACCATCATTGCTCCTAAGGCATGGCCCATTTAATATCAACCAGGAACATGGATAGGCATCATAAACATCATTACATAGATCCTGGTGGAATCACACATCACAATGGGCCTCATATACATCACCATGGGCCTCACACAAGGGCTTTATATACATCGCATTGGGCCTCACTCATGGGCCTCATATAGATCACATTGGGCCTCATACTTGGGCCTAAAATATATCACAATGGGCCTCACATACATCAAAATGGGTTGCATCATGTAGGCCTCATATACATCAAGTGGGCCGCATCGCATGGGCCTTATATAATCATAATGGGCCTCATATCTGGGCCTCAAATATATTACAATGGGCTGCATTACATGGGCTTCAAATACATCACAATGGACTGCTCATATGGGTCACATAAATATCATATTGGGCCACATATATGGGCCATACAAACATCACATTGGGCCGCACATATGGGCCACATAAACATCATGGTGGACAAAACCCTTGCATTGGTGGGTCCCACGTGTGGCCCACCAAATATATTAGTTTATATCTATATATATTATTATTATTATAACATTTATATCAAACGTCCACCTTTGGACGTCCATTGACGGATGGTCTGGATTTACAGCGGCTATATAACTGCTGTAAGGTACCTAGCCAACACGCCTCCACGGCAAGTGGGTCCCACATATGTATGGGCCACACGTGCCACGGCAGGTGGGTCTCACGTATGTGTGGGCCACACCTAGCTAACACGTCTAAGGTGTTTCACATCAAGCCGATATTTATATTTTCCTTCATCCAAATTTGTCCATGTACACTCCCATCGGAGGCCTCCTAGAGGACTTGCAAGGGGTGAGAAACACCTTAGACCCAATCCTACAAAGGAATGATCACAATGTTCCTCTGGACTCTGATAACTTATAGATAAGCAGATGAGTCCCTTTTAGCTCGTTGACAAAGATCTCCTCCTTTGTTGATGAAGAGTCTTCTGCTTCCTTAAACCGCAACTCAGAAGATGTACTAATGCATGGCGACGGGTTGGGTCAAGGTTATGATGGAATCCTACTCTCAAATATTTTTCTATAAGGAGATAGAGTGATTCCAATCATCTATGCATTTAAGGCATTCCAGCTTAATGATTTACCATTAAGTTGGTGGCTGGAGGATCCTTGAATGTGGAAGTTCATTCCCCAATCCACTCTAGTGGATATCAATGATGAAGGTAGATTGGAGGATGAACTCCCTTGAGAGAAAGGGCTTTGGGTATATGATCAGTTAAACACTCAAAAGCACTCTCTTCTTTCTCTCACAGCAACTAAAGACAAGCTCTCTATATATAGGCAAAAAGTTCCAACAAATATAAAACAGTCACATTTATGACAGAGTTCGATATCATCGAGCGTATACTCTCAATTGTATTGACTGGCCGCTCGATGACACAAACTCAAATGTTATACGCTTTTAAAACCTTTCGTCAGGTGGTCGAGGAGATTGAAACATGCGTCGATGTCATCAAATTTTGAACTCCAATTTCATCGACACAAGGATCGATTCCTCGACATTTGAAAATGAGAGAGACAAAGCCTTTGAAAATTTTCATGTCAAGGATATGATTGAGGCACACTCGATATCATCGAAATTTGAATGTCGATGATATCAAAGGTCGTGTCGATGCATCGATAAATCCAAAGATTTTATCAATGAGCTTGCTGGATAGTTTATGTCCTTTCTCGATGCCATTGATCCGGCCTCGATATCATCAAATTTGAATATCGATTCTATCGAGTGACCCTCGATCCAAGATTAAAAAAAAACCACCTGAAAAATGTTGCTGAAAAATAGTGTCCAAGACCAATATCATCGAAGGCCTTCCGATATCATCCTCAGTTTTTTAATTCTGAAGATATCGAAGAGTATTTCGATATATCGAAGGTCTTCATGATTTTCCTTAAAAATTAGGGACACATTTGCTCTGCTATCGATTTTATCAAGTCAACTTCAATAGACTCGAGATTTGAATATCGATGATATCGATAGGTATATCGATACATCGTTAATTTCATCCAGATGTGTATGTGGTTGCTGGACATATTTTGTCCTCATATCGATGATATCGTGTAACGTTTCAGAAAAATCCGTACAAGGACCCGAGTACCTGCTCCGGCAGAAGTCACCCAGGACCAAAACCTTTAGAAATTAGGTTAATATTATCAAGTGCTAAACTAGAGTGCTTATGAAATTAGCACTAATTACTTTAAATATGATCTGTAAGACCAAAAACGTGAAGAATCATTGACGCTACATTACCCTCAAATCTAGAATCCATCTCAAAACCCAATTGCTCTCGGGAGCACACCGAAACTCCGTATCGGACCTGGACCACACGTCGAAAGTCCGATTACCCCGAAAATATATTGATATGACTGCATTACTAGACTTGACAACCCCCTAGAAATCAAGTCTTGATTGTGTCTAGAACTACACAACTTGAGCCCGGAGCGAAGAGTGTGAGAAACGTGAAAATATTTAGAAATAAAATTTGAATTTAAGTAATCTGAGTCGTGTCGCTTGCAGGTCAAATATAAGGATTCAGACCGTCAGAATCTGACCCAAATACACTCTCGAATCAGGAGAAATGTCCCACATATGTCGATGTACTTGTGGCCCTGATTGAGTGACCGTGACTGCTGAACTGAAACTAGTCCGCCATGGCTGATCTGTAAATCTGATCGGAACGAAAACTCAGCCTGACCTAGATCCATGGTCAGGGAGCTTAAGTTCGACTGCACGTGGAAAGGGGGTCACCAGAAGTGCTCCGTTGGACCGAACCGATCCGTATTTGGATATAACCTAAGTATACCTTGGCCCTGGGGCCATTCCCATCAAACCTAGGCCTATATAAGGACCTTAAATACCCTCTCTCATACCCCATTTGAATTTGATTAAACCCTAGGAGAGAGAGAATAGAAAAGAGAAGGGAAAAGAGTGAAAGTGAAGTGAGAGTTGGAGATTTCTCCTGGGATTCGATCCCATTGCTCCTCGGCCTTAGCTACCGCATCTACATCATTAATCCAACATTTCTGATAGCGTACTTAGGTAAGAAAACCTAACCCTAATCTGTTTTAGGGTTTCAGATAGTGTAAGTTATGAAATAGCTAACCTAATTTATGCTATAGGTTGTCAATCTGCCGTAGACAAAGACTTAGCTTTAAAACTGAGTTCGTTACGAGTCTACTGGCGAAAGGTGCAGACTATAAATGTATAGGTTATGATTTTTAAGGCTTTCAATGTTGGTTAATGGTTTATTATTGATGTGGGTGCAATTTCACTTGCCAAATGCGATGTTTGTATCGCGTTTCTGATATATATGAACTATATTGAGTTTAGTGCATTCTATGTACATGTAGAAGGTATCATATATGTATGAAATTTGAACATGTGTTTTCCATGATTAATTGTCATGTGCTCGTGCTAGTTGTATGTGTAACAACTCCTTGGCGAAAGGATTTGTCCTAATATGTGCTATCACCAACATACATCATGTATGTTGGAATATGTAGTCTAAGTGTTTGTAGAAATGTCTGAATGAACAAGTGTGTAATATATTGTACTTTATATGGGCGTTAAGAAGAGATTTTTAACTACCTTAACAATATGTATGATTTCCTCCATGTAACTTGCATTCTTTAACTATTTTACTTAGACACTGCTTATGTGTGAATTCATGTTTAAGTTGAAATCCATCAAATGCTCACGTGCTTGTATGAATGGAAGTGTTAATTCATTACTATTCTGTTTTGCCTGTATGATTATCTATTGTAATTGAATGTATCTGGGACTACGAAATAGTCCAGGCAATTGGTAACAGGTCCTGATATGGTGGCTAGGTTGTCTTGCCACATAGGACGTGATCGATGAATCCGAGCCGTACTTGGGTGGTCGGCAGTGGTTAGGCCACACGTAGTGCTTACGCACTTCATGTCGATCAACCCAACGTGCACTCATACTAATCGAGCTCGTCATGTAACCCGATTTAACCCGATGTATGTTCACCATGTATGGACGTTACTGCTTGAATCTAAGGTACCAAACTCACCAGTGAAAACCCTTTTAAACCTTGGTACCTCGATCCGCTAAGACTCATGAGCCGGGCATGGTGGTATGGGACACCGTGGTCGAGCTGTCGGCCTACGCTAGGGTGACAAGCCTCCCCATAGTGACCAGTGAGCAATCCAGACTCATGAGCCGAATACGGTGGTATGGGACACTGTATTCGAGCTGTCGGCCTACACTGATAAGGTGACGAGCCCTTTGTAGTGACGTCAAGCGTACACTAAGACTGCGTAAAGGCGACGAGCCCTTACGTAGCAAGAAGAGTACACTAGGCCTGCACTGATAAGGTGACGAACCCTTTGCAGCGACCTAGAACCGTAACATCGTATGAGATTTACTAGGATTGACAACCCTAGATTGGATCATTTTTTGGGAATTAATATAAGGGAGGTACCTTAGCTTCTCAATCCTGCTGTATAAAAAGGACTAATAATAACTTGGTAATCACGCTCATGTCATCACACTGCATGTGTCCCGGGTGAAGAGCACAGAGGGAAGAAAGTATGCCGCAAACGTAAGATGGTGTCGCACGAGGGAGTGCAGGCGAGGGCATGCATCATGCTTACATTCCATCCTTGTATTAATTAAAGTACTTAGGGATGTTTGATTGTATCGCTTTATCATTACTGTTTGACTGAATTGAGAACATGTTAACCTTTGCTTTATTGTTCCACTGAGTTGATCACTCATTCCCATGTTCTGGGACGGTGTTCTGAACACCCACCAGACTCTGTCTTAGTTGCAGATGATGATGCGACTCAAGAGGCGGAGCCCGATTACGATGATGATCAGGACGAGTTCTCATATATGCAAGTCTCCGGTGGTTTTGCTTAGGCCACCCGGATCGATGGGGCTACATGGTTTATTTTATAGTTGAACTATTTTGAACTATTACATGTATATGATGACTCAGTGATGTATTCATACTCTAGAGACCGATCGTGATCTTTTTAGTTCATACACGTCTATATACATTTTTCAGTCTTTCGCTTACGTTATATGAATTGATCTGGAGTATGAATTACTATTTTGGTATAATCCCACTCATGATTAATGCACCAACATAGACAACATTTAATCATCATCAAATATGTTGCATAAGTGATGCGTTGGAACTCGGGAGTTGGACTTTTACTCGACACCCAATTTTTAGGGCATTACAAGTTGGTATCAGAGCATGATTTGGATTAAATCGGACCTGGGTTATGGTCACACGACGTATGCTAACGCGTTTAGACTTAGGTGGGTGTGAGAAAAATCTAAAAATAAGCTTAGGATTCCCCGATTTCAGCAATTGGCAAAGTTCACAGAAATTGATCATTTTGTTCGAGTTTATACCTATCCGTGATCGCTTGAGGCAACCCCGGATCATCCTTAGACCATCAATGGATGATTTTAGACCATGATTTACCTAATCCCAGCCTTCAACAGTTAGAAAATACGTAGTTACACTAGAAATTACATAAAATGACCCGAAACGAGTCGAAACGAAGTCGGGGGCCAAACGACACACTTCTAGGGGGACCCAGGGGGCAGGAGGACCTCGCCTAAAGGGTGAGCCCTCACTGAAAAGTCTAGTGGCCAGCGAGGACCTCGCCAGTTTGGCAAGGCTCGCCGTCAAACGGGCCTGGCCAGGTAGGTCGGCACGGGCCGATCGGTCCTGGGTGTAGTGAGGCCTACACACACGTGTGGGGTCAGTTATAACCCCTTCTATACCACCTCTCCTTCACAAACCACCACCCCAAGCTTTCCTTTCCTCCAAAATTTTTAGATTTTTCACTCAAATCCCTCCTTCAAGCACTCCCTTTCTCATTTTCGTGCAACCCTTGCACCACCCTTCAAAAAACCCTCTACCACTGCTGCCAACCCCTTCTCATTTTCTCATTTAAGCTCTTATACCCTCCATTTGAGTTACAAATTCGTGTAAGCTCACTAACCTACTTGATTCCATTATTTTTCCTCTTTATTTCCCTTTCATTTGATCCTACACATCCCCCTTTTGTAGCTCAAGATTTCAAAACCCAACAATCCCTCTTCTAATCTTCCCTATTTCCTTCAACTTTCTTCATTCCTCCTCTTTTTGGAGCACACAACTACCATTGTGTGCTTTAACAATCTTGTGAGCCCATAATCCATCTTATACCCACTTTTTCTTCTAGTTCAATGGCTCTTTTTGAGCTTGTGGTGACTATTTTCTCACTTTCCACCCTTCTTTCTCTCATGGGAAAGAAAAGAGCTCCTATGGAAGAAGCTGGGCCTAGTCGCCCTACTTGTTCGAGGAGACCGAGAGGTGCTGCCGCAAGTACGAGCGTCACTCGGGAGTTTCAGACTAAACGGGATCTTCATCCCCAGGCTCCCATTGGAAGGACTCTGTTGGTGAAGCTGTCGCATGGAGTTTATGAGGGCCGTAGAGTCCTTTTTGAAGCTCATGTGGATGCAAGGCTATTTGGGGAATACCTCTTGCTCGAGCGCCTGGAAGAGGCCGGGTGGGGTCCGCTAATTGAGGGCAAGTACCGCACAAATGTGGGCATTGTCCAAGCTTTCTATGCCATTGGAGCCCTTGCAGTTCAAGATCCCTTATGGAAGAGATCAGGAAGCCACCATCAACGTTGGTTTAGTATCTTGGCTTATGAATGTGCCTCTTGGCGAGGTACATGTAACTGAGAAGAATCTGAGGAGTATACGTGAAAGAGATCGCCGCACGCGGGCCCTTTGTGGTCGACTGGTTCAGTGGCAATCCAACAATAGCCTTCTAGCGACCCATATGTCTGGCGACTTTCGTCTGCTTCACCATATCTTCACATTCAACGTCTACCCCAGGTGGAGCAACCGCAGCGAGTGCACGTGCCTGATGGTAGATTTCCTGTATCAAGTGGGGCAGGGAGAGAAGCTGTGTGCCCACTTATGTTCTGCAATAGATAGTTCTCACCGTACGCTTTAACAGAAGTTCAGATTCGCTCCCATTCGGCTGACTCATATGTAAGATTGCACATGAGTTTGGCTACAGGCTTGGGGCGGAAAATCCGGTGCCGATCCATTACATCAATGAAGCGACTCTCAATCAGATGGGAATCGGGCCGCAACAACGACAAGCCTGACTTGAAGAGAGTGAGGAGGAGAAAGAGAGCGAAGAGGAAGTGAGTGAGGAAGAAGAGGGAGTTGAAATAAAAGAAGAACAGAGCGAGGAAGAAGAGGAGGCCCAGGATACGGATGAGAACTTCCCTCTTACGGTACCGGAGCATGGCACTGTTCAAGCTCGCTTAGCTCAACTTGAGGAAGGTCAGGCTGTCCTATGACAGGATATAATGGATCTTCGGGGCCTCGTAAAACATAAGTTTAAGAAGGTTACTTGCACTTTGAAGTCCATCCTCTGCTGCCTACAGGATAAGGGTGCACCTCCTCTATCGCCAGACTCGGATGCCTAGTCATCCAAGTCGTTGCCCCGTAGCTTATTTTGTTGCTGTCTTAGAGAGTGTGTGTTTTAATGTTGGCTTGTCTTAACGTTTGCAGCTTTACTTGTAATAGCTCATATGCGTTTCCTGTCATGATTCATGTTATGACGTATCTCATGTATTTTGACAATTTTGGAAAAATGAAATGCATGCGGTCTCTTTTGCTAAGAAGTTGTATGGAATGCTCAAAATATTGTGTATTGCTATGCTACATCTTACGTAAGTTGCACCCTATTTTATATAGGGAATGCCACCTAAGGTCCTGCGGAGCACGGCGCACCTCACACTTATTGATTCGATGGACCAGGCACCTCCCTAGAGTGATGGTCGTACGAACCCTGGTGTGGGCCCGGTTCATGAGACTATACTGAGCCTCAGCCGTCTACTGGTCCTATGGTTAGGCCCCCACCTTACACACCACTGATCCGTGAGCAAAACCATACGTCTTCTTCGACGCAGCATGAGCCTCAGTCGGCCCCACCTACTGATAGGTTGGAGTAGTTGATGATGATGATGTACCAGCAGCACCAGCATCTCTTGACCATGATTGCAGGAGCCCTAGCTCAGGGTGGAAATGCGACTCCACCTTCACCATCTGTATGCCCTGCTGAGACTGTAGGGCCTTTCGCTCAAGATGAGGGTGTGCCTTCACCTACACCTGTTGTATACCCTACGAGGAACTTGGGTATGAGTGGCCTCCTCGATCGATTCCAGCGCTTGCGGCCTCCTACATTTGTGGGTTCTTATAGACCTGAGGAGGCCGAATATTGGTTAAACCGCATCTCTAAGATGTTGAGGATGCTACATTGTATAGAGCTGGAGCAGGTTGAGTTGGCCACCTTTATGTTTGAAAAGGAGGCCAGCTTGTGGTAGGATAGTGTCCCGCGGACCGTTGCAGTTAACTATATATGGACGCGGGTAGCTTTTGAGTTTCGCTTCCATGAGAAGTACTATCCCCAGACGTACTGGCACGAGAAGGAGAATGAGTTCTTGCGCCTCAGACAAGGAGGCATATCAGTGACAGAGTACGAGCACCGGTTTAAGGAGTTGGACAGGTACGTCCCTATAGTACTTGCTGACGCGCAGATGCGGATGCGGCATTTTTTAGAGGGCCTGCGACCTGATATTCGCTCGAAGATGTGTTGTGCTAACATACCCTCCTATGCTGAGTTAGTACACATGTCTAAGCGGGCAGAGTAGGATGGGGATTGATTGTCATGTTCTCGTGGGCCTATGATCCCTAGGCCACGACCAGATATGCCGAGCAGGCGGCAAGAGATCCCGTACCGACTCCCCTCCTAGGATCGCGGTGCCACCAATTCTGATGAGGTGACCTGGTGTGATATGTACGTACTGTGGGAAACTAGGTCATGCGGTGGAGAGCTGTTTTGCACGCATGAGAGAGAGTGTTTTTGCTGCCATAGAGAATCGACCGCCCTCGCCCTCAGGCTCTATCGGCTCCACCTCTACGGATAGCACCTACACATCCTTCTTTCAGGCCCCCTGCACCTCGATTTAGGCCACCTCAGCGACCTATGGTGCCTCAGCCCAACCGAGCTCAGCAGGCACGCGTTCATGCACTTACAGCGGAAGCGCCTGACTCTACAGCTACCGTACCTCTGGCCTTCGAGCTCACCGCCCATATTGAAGGTACCCCTATATTTCTGTTGGTGGATACGAGATCCACTATATCTGTGATATCATGTTCTGCAGTCCAGCGCTTAGGGCTGAAGACAACTCCGATGGTTGGGGTGCGAGTTATCGCAGCACCAGGGACCTTTACAGATGCCACCAAATTGTGTGCGGGTTGTTTGATAGATCTAGGGAGCAGGACAATATGCATTGACTTGATTGTCACCACACTATACCATTTCGACGTCATCCTCGGTATGGATTGGTTGACTGAAGTGAGGGCCGAGATTGACTGCGAGACCCGTCTAGTGACAGCGTACGGACCTGAGGGCATGCCTTTTACATTTCCCATGCAGGTCAGTTGCCCTTTTCATGTTCTTTGATATGCTTCCTTGCTGAAGAATATTGATGGCACGACACTTGAAAATATGCCTGTAGTTCAGGATTTTAGAGAAGTGTTTAGTAAGATACTAGGGCTACCTCCTCGTCGTGAGATTGATTTCACCATTGATCTAGTGCCTGGTGCAACGCCCATATCTCTTTCGACTTATCGCATGGCTCCATGTGAGATGAAGGAACTGAGGAAACAGATCGATGATCTGTTAGATGCTGGCTTCATACGGCCAAGTGTGTCTCCTTGGGGAGCACCCGCGTTATTTGTGAAGAAGAAGGATGGGTCACTGCGGTTGTGTATTGATTACTGCAAATTGAACCAAGTGATGGTGAAGAACAAGTATCCTCTGCCCAGGATAGACGATTTGTTTGATCAGTTAAGAGGAGCGTAGTATTTCACGAAGATCGACTTGCAGTCAGGGTATCATCAGTTACGTGTTAGGGATGAAGACGTGCAGAAGATAGCTTTCAGGACTTGTTTTGGGCACTACGAATTTCTTGTGATGTCGTTCGGTCTTATGAACGCTCCGGCAGTGTTCATGGACTTGATGAACAGAGTATTTCAGCCGTTTCTTTACCGATTCATCATTGTGTGTTATTGATGACATCCTGATATACTCCAAGAGTCAAGAAGAACACGAGGAACACCTGCGAGTGGTCTTGAATACTTTGAGGAAGAACCAGTTGTTTGCACAGTACAAGAAGTACGACTTCTGGAAAGAAGAAGTCAAGTTCCTGGGACGTGGTGTCTAAGGAAGGGATAGCTGTGGACTTTGCTAAGGTAGCCGCAGTTTAAGACTGGGAGCAGCTCGGTTTGGTTACCAAAGTGAGGAGTTTTCTTTACTATCGACGATTCATTCAAGATTTCTCGAAGATAGCCAGACCTTTGTCTCAGTTGACACAGAAAGATTTGAAGTTCGCCTGGAGTGAAAAAGCAGAAGCAGCTTTTCAAGAGCTGAAGGACAAGTTGACGTCCACCCCTGTGCTAGTATTGCCAGAGTAAGGGGTCAAGTATGTTATATACACAGATGCGTCGGGTGTCGGTTTGGGTTGTCCTTATACAGAAGGACAGGGTGATTGCATATGCCTCGAGACAGTTGAGGAAACATGGGGAGAATTACCCGACGCATGACCTAGAGTTAGCAGCTGTCATCTTCACACTGAAGCTCTGGAGACATTACCTCTACAGAGAAGAGTTCGAGCTCTTTTGTGACCACAAGAGCCTCAGATACATATTCACTCAGCGGGACCTGAATATGAGGCAGCAGCGATGGACGGAGACCTTGAAGGACTTTAAGTTCGAGGTCTCTTACCATCCCGGTAAGGCCAACCTTATGGCAGACGCACTAAGCCGCAAAAAGGCATTGGCATTTGCGGCTCCGTTGATGGTAGCAGAGTGGGACATGATAGAGTTCGTGCGAGACTTTGAGTAGAAACTCACGGTAGAGGAGCCGTATGAGGGCATCGCACATATTCGACTACAGCCCCTCATTAATGACAGGATTATCGCGGCACAAGCAGACGATGAGCTGTTGGCGAAGATGAGAGAGCAGGCTAGCAGCGATAAGGACTCAGAGTGGGGCGTTGGTACGGATGGGGGCTTACGTTACCGTGGCCGCCTACGCGTCTCAAACCTCCCTGACTTGAGGAAGGAAGTTCTTGAGATTGCTCACGATTCTAGGATGGCTATGCATCCAGGCAGTACGAAGATGTATCATGACATGAAGAGGTCGTACTGGTGGGACAATATGAAGACTCACATAGCAGATTGTGTATCCCGTTGTCTCACGTGCCAGTAGGTCAAGGCAGAGCATCGCTGACCTCCTGGTTTGCTTCAGCCCATGTCCATAGCAGAATGGAAGTGGGACTTTATCTCTATGGATTTCATTTCAGGTCTGCCGAAGACGAGGAAGGGTTATGATTCAATTTGGGTGATCGTGGACTGGTTGACAAAATTAGCTCATTTCCTCCCTATCAGAGTTTCAAACTCTGCAGACGAGTTAGCCAGGTTATACATTAAAAAGATTGTACATCTACATGGAGCTCCTTTAGAGATCTTGTCGGACCGAGACACGCGATTTACATCCATTTTCTGGACTCACATCCAGGAAGCGATGTGTGTAAAGTTGAAGTTCAGTACCGCGTTCCACCCACAGACTGACGGGCAAATGGAACGGGTGAATCAGATTCTGAAAGATATGTTGCGGGCCTGTGTGCTGGATTTCAAGGACAGTTGGGATGACTGTCTTCCCTATGCAGAGTTCACCTATAATAACAGCTTTTAGGCGAGTATTGACATGGCTCCTTACGAGGCACTGTATGGGCGCTCGTGTAGAGCGCCGCATTTCTGGGCAGAGATTGGCGAGAAAAGCTTGATTGGCCCAGATTTAGTACAGGCGATGTCAGAGAAGATCGACATTATCAGGCGCCGACTGCTGACAGCGGAGAGCAGACAGAAGAGCTACGCCGATACGGGGTGGCAACCACTGGAGTTCGAGGTCGGAGACCATGTGTTCCTCAAAGTTTCCCCTATGAAGAGAGTCCTTTGATTTGGCAAGAAGGGGAAGCTTACGCCTCGATTCATTGGCCCATTCCAGATACTTGATCAAGTGGGAGCGGTAGCGTACCGCCTTACTTTGCCCATATCGCTTGCGAGCGTGCATAACGTATTTCATGTATTTATGCTGAAGAAATACGTTCCCGATCCTTCCCACATTATCAGATGAGAGAAGGTACAGTTGAGCGAGGACGCTACATATGTACTGCGACCGACGCATATCCTAGACAGGAAGGAGCAGGTATTGCATAGCAAGGTCATTCCACTTGTGAAAGTGCTGTGGATGTATCACACGGAAGAAGAGGCTACTTAGGTGACAGAAGCCGAGGTTCGAAAGAACTACCCTCAGATTCTCGAGGAGTACGAAAAGGTACTAATTTCGAGGATGAAATTATTTTTTTAGGGGGGTAGATTGTAACGTCTTGGAAAAATCCGTACAAGGACCCGAGTACCACCTCCGACAGAAGTCACCCAGGACCAAAACCTTTAGAAATTAGGTTAATATTAGCAAGTGCTAAACTAGAGTGCTTATGAAATTAGCACTAATCGCTTTAAATATGATATGTAAGACCAAAAACATGCAGAATCATTGACGCTACATTACCCTGAAATCTAGAATCCATCTCAAAACCCAGTTGCTCTCGGGAGCACACCAAAACTCCGTATCGGACCTGGACCGCATGTCGAAAGTCTGATTACCTCGAAACTATACGGATATGACCGCATTACTGGACTTGACAACCTCCTCAGAAATCAAGTCTTAATTGTGTCTAGAACTACACAACTTGAGCCCGGAGCGAAGAGTGTGAGAAACGTGAAAATATTTAGAAATAAAATTTGAATTTAAGTAATCTAAGTCGTGTCACTTGCGGGTCAAATATAAGGATTCAGACCATCAGAATCTGACCCAAATACACCCTTAGATCAGGAGAAATGTCCCACACATGTCGATGTACTTGTGGCCCTGATCGAGTGACCGTGACCGCTGAACTGAAACTGGTCTGCCATGGCTGATCTGTAAATCCGATCGGAACGAAAACTCAGCCTGACCTAGATCCATGGTCAGGGAGCTTAAGTCCGACCGCACGTGGAAAAGGGGCCACCAGAAGTGCTCCGTTGGACTGGAACGGTCCGTATTTGGATATAACCTAAGTATACCTTGGCCCTGGGGCCATTCCCATCAAACCTGGGCCTATATAAGGACCTTAAACACCCTCGCTCATACCCCATATGAATTTGATTAAACCCTAGGAGAGAGAGAAGAGAAAAGAGAAGGGAAAAGAGTGAAAGTGAGAGTGAGAGTTGGAGATTTCTCTTGGGATTTGATCCCATTGCTCCTCGGCCTTAGCTACCGCATCTACATCATTAATCCAGCGTTTTCGACAATGTACTTGGATAAGAAAACCTAACTCTAATCTGTTTTTGGGTTTCAGATAGTATAAGTTATGAAATAACTAACCTAATTTATGCTATAGGTTGCCAATCTTCCGTAGACAAAGACTTAGCTTTAAAACTGAGTTCGTTACGAGTCTACCGGTGAAAGGTGCGGACTATAAACATATAGGTTATGGTTTTCAAGGCTTTCAATGTCGGTTAATGGTTTATTATTAATGTGGGTGCAATTTCACATGCCAAATGCGATGTTTGTATCGCGTTTCTGATATATATGAACTATATTGAGTTTAGTGTATTCCATGTATATGTAGAAGGTACCGTATACATATGAAATTTGAACATGTGTTTTCCATGATTAATTGTCATGTGCTTGTGCTAGTCGTATATGTAACAACTCCTTAGTGAAAGGATTTATCCTAATATGTGCTATCACCAACATACATCATGTATGTTGGAATATGTAGTCTAAGTGTTTGTAGGAATGTCTTAATGAACAAGTGTGTAATATATTGTACTTTATATGGGTGTTGAGAAGACATTCTCAACTACCTTCACGATGTGTATGATTTCCTCCATGTAACTTGCATTCTTTGACTGTTTTACTTAGATACTGCTTATGTGTGAATTCATGTTTAAATTGAAATCCATCAAATGCTCACGTGCTTGTATGAATGGAATTGTTGATTCATTACTATTCTGTTTTGCCTGTATGATTATCTATTATAATTGAATGTGTCTGGGACTACGAAATAGTCTAGGCAATCGGTAACAGGTCCTGATATGGTGGCTAAGTTTGTCTCGCCACATAGGACGTGATCGATGAATCCGAGCCGTACTTGGGTGGTCGGCAGTGGTTAGGCCACACATAGTGCTTACGCACTTCATGTCGATCAACCCAACGTGCGCTCGTACTAATTGAGCTCGTCAAGTAACCCGATTGACCTGATGTATGTTCACCATGTATGGACGCTACTGCTTGAATCTAAGATACCAAACTTACCAGTGAAAACCCTTTTAAACCTTGGTACCTCGATCCGCTAAGACTCATGAGCCAGGCATGGTGGTATGGGACACCGTGGTCGAGCTGTCAGCCTACGCTGGGGTGATGAGCCTCCCCATAGTGACCAGTGAGCAACCCAGACTCATGAGCCAAATATAGTGGTATGGGAAACTGTATTCGAGCTGTCGGCCTACACTGATAAGGTGACGAGCCCTTTGTAGTGACGTCGAGCGTACACTAAGACTGCGTAGAGGTGACGAGCCCTTACGTAGCAAGAAGAGTACACTAGGCCTGCACTGATAAGGTGACGAGCCCTTTGCAGTGACCTAGAACCGTAACATCGTATGAGATCTACTAGGATTGACGACCCTAGATTGGATCATTGTTTGGGAATTGATATAAGGGAGGTACCTTAGCTTCCCAATCCTGTTGTATGAAAAAGGACTAATAATAACTCGGTAATCACGCTCATGTCATCACACTGCATGTGCCCCGGGTTGAAGAGCACAGAGGGAAGAAAGCATGCCGGGACTGTAAGATGGTGTCGCACGAGGGAGTGTAGGCGAGGGCATGCATCATGCTTACATTCCATCCTTGCATTAATCAGAGTACTTAGGGATGTTTGATTGTATCGCTTTATCATTACTGCTTGACTAAATTGAGAACATGTTAACCTTTGCTTTATTGTTCCATTGAGTTGATCACATGTTCTGGGACGGTGTTCTGAACACCCACCAGACTCTGTCTTAGTTGCAGATGACGATGCGACTCAGGAGGCGGAGCCCGATTACTATGATGATCAGGACGAGTTCTCATATATGCAAATCTCTGGTGGTTTTTCTTAGGCCACCCGGATCGACGGGGCTACAGGGTTTATTTTGTAGTTGAACTATTTTGAATTATTACATGTATATGATGACTCAGTGATGTATTCATACTTTGGAGACCGATCGTGATCTTTTTGGTTCATACACGTCTATATACATTTTTCAGTCTTCCACTTGCATTATATGAATTGATTTGGAGTATGAATTAGTGTTTTAGTATAATCCTACTCATGATTAATGCACTAACATAGACAACATTTAATCATCGTTAAATATGTTGCATAAGTGATGCGTTGGAACTCGGGAGTTGGACTTTTACTCGGCACCCGATTTTCAGGGCGTTACATATCGTTTAGTCATCGAGGACATCGATAGCGCATGTCAATAATATCGATCAGTATATCGATAAAACCGACAGAGCTAAAAAACTTAGAGATTTTCTGATATTTGAAAAAGTTTTCTAACTCAAAACCCTGTGATGTTCTAATTTATTTTAAGGGTTTTAATCACCTGGTGTTTTGGGACATGGGATGTGAGGCTTAGATTTACCTGTGGTGAGTTCGGGCCCACATCCGGTTGAGGCAGACGAGTGATTGATCTTCCTGTGGAGCTTTTCTATCTAGCGGACTCAACACTCATACTAATTAACAAACCAGGGTACTTTCAGGAGTGTCCCCATCCTCAACAGCAGCTGTGACCTCAGAGGGGACCTGTAGCACCCCAACCGGCCCAGACCAGGTTCCACGTGGCTCGATAGGACCTACAGTCATCATGAGGAGTCGTCGACGATTCATGTGACCAGACCTTAGGACCGTCTTGATGGATTAGTCATCATTGTGTAGATGAGGCATCTTGGGAGCAGGGCTGAGGTTCGCAAGCATTATCCCCATCTCTTCGATGTTTGATTGTATGTGGTGGTTCTGATTATATATATAGTGATATGGTTTCCCTTCCTTTGTGAGCTCTGTCTAGTTGTGTTTTAGTGTAAATTTTAAGGACAAAATTTTTATTAGGAGAGGAGAGTTGTAAGGCCCGTATTCTAGTCAGTACCGTTCCTTAGACTTCTGTGATCCTCCCTGTCGAATTTCGGCACCTCGGGACCTGTAATCGGTATTTGCGCGTGACCCTGAGTCATAGCTTGTCAACTCGAGTCGACTCGACTCGAGACATATACCCTAGCGACGGCGCCGTGGCTGCGGTTCCAATGTTGCGACTTACGCACCGATGCGATACCTAGGCCAGAAGTTCTGGACTTACATTTATTTCAAGAAAAACGCAATACGTTGCAAATCCCAAGAGAATCACTACTATCCATCACATCAATCAATCAAATACAAGTTAAGTACACAACCCATCCCTCTCTTACCAACAAAGCATGACACCCATCTCTCTCCCATTCCCAAAGTCAACCAAGCCCATCCCTTCCTTAAACACACCCATCCCTCTTACAACACCATCTCCTCTCTCATTTTCTCTACCATTTGTCAAGATTCCATGAGAGAAAAGCTCTAAGGAGAGAATAGCCAAGTGTGGCCCACTTCCTACCCCTCATCTCACCATCCAACCCTTCAAACTTCATCGTCCACCCTTAAAGAAGAAGCTTAGGAGCTAAGGAGTCCAAGGAGATAAAGAAGAAGACAATTGGTGGGAGTTCATAGCACTAGATCTCAATTTTTTATTTAGAGCCTTAGGACCCATCTTGATGTATGCATTATATCATAAAAGGGAGCTCATAGTGGCGGAGCTCCCTCCATCATCGCACGTCTCTCTCTCTCTCTCTCTCTCTCTCTCTCCCCCCCCCCCCCCCCCCGCCATGTGTTGTGTACCCCACTGTGATGTATGATCCACGTCGTACCATCCGTGGGGCCCACCTCGCTGGCGTCCAGCAGACGGGCCACCGTCAGATCTGGACAGTGAAAACACAATATCAGCTTCATGCAAGCATGTGACCACACGTGGGGCCCACCATGCAGTGGAAGTGGATTGACTGATGTACCTTACTGTAGATATATAGCTACTGTCTTAACGTCAGTAAGTTTCGTGGGTCCCATGCAGTAGTATAGCTGCTATTTGGACGTCTGCAAGTTTTGTGGGCTCCACCATGAGGCACGTGTTATATCTAACCGTCCATCTGGATGGTGGGGACTACCCTCCTACCCAGCTGCTGCACTAACGTCAGCAAGTTTTGTGGGTTTGATCATGAGGTCTGTGTTATATCCTACTGTCCATCCATAGGGCCACCCTGTACATGTTGCACGTGCAAGGCATGGGGCCTACCCAGATGTATGTATTATCCTAGTCATTTGTCCATTTGTTGGACGATGGGACCCATTTGCACGTGTGGGGTCCCCATTGTCTAGCTAGGACGTGGACCCCACCTTTTATGTATGTGCCTTACATCCACGTCATCCACGTGGGGCCACCTTGATATTGTGGTCCATCCACACCATCCGTCCGTGGCCCCCCACAATGATGCATGTATTTCAGCCACGCCGTCCATCTCAGGGCGTAGCCCACCTTAATGTATATATTCTGTATCCACACCGTCCGACGGTGTTGTGGGATGCACCATGATGTATTTGTTTCACCCATGCCTTCCATTTGTTGGCTGGACGTGTGGGACCCACCCCACACGTGTTGCTCGTGTGAGGGTGGGGCCCACCTTATATGTATGTGTTGTACACACACACCGTCCCTCCATAGGACCCCCTCAATGTATGAGTTTTATTCATCTCGTCCATCCTGATGGGCTGGACGTGGGTCCATCATGATGTACATGTTTGATCAAAGCCGTCCACGTGGGACGTGGGGCCACTGTGATATATGTGTTGTACATTCACACCGTCCACGACAACGGCCCACCCTGATGAATGTGTTGTACATCCAAGCTGCCCATCCATTTTCCTGGATTATGGGCTGCCCATTAGGCCCATTTTGTGGTGTATTAGGCCCACCTAGATGTATGTAATGTAGAACCATGGGATGTGGCCCATTGTGATGCATTTGTGGCCCATTTGGTGAGGCACAATGTGTTGTATTTATGGCCCATCTGGAGAGGCCCATTGATGCGGCCCATTGTGATGTATATGAGGTCCATGCGATGTGGCCCATGTGATGTATATGAGACCCATGTGATGTGGCCCACTTGATGTATATGAGGCCCATGTGATGTGGCCTAATATGATATTTGTGTGGCCCATATGTGCAGCCCAATATGATGTTTGTATGGCCCATATGTGTGGCCTAATATGATATTTGTGTGGCCCATATGTGCGGCCCATTGTAATGTATAAGAGGCCCTTATAATCAGGCCCACTGGGATATATGAGAGGCCCATGTGGTGAGGCCACAATGATATATGAGATAACATGAGAGAAGTCCATTTTATTCCTAGCCATTTGAGGGCTATGGGCTATTTCATTAGGCCTTTATGTGAGGCCCATTATGATGCGTATGTGGCCCATGAGTGAGGTCCAATGTGATGTATATGTGGCCCATGAGTGAGGCCCTTTGTGATGTATATTTGGCCTCTTATGTGAGGCCCTTATGTGAAGCCATGGGCCCCACTATATGTTAGGCTCTATGTGGGCCACTCCTTGGGAGCATGTTGGTTAAATGTCCACATTGATGGGAAATGATGGTTAAATGCCCACATTGTGACCTTCCCTTAGGCCCTTGTTAGGCTGGGCCCCATTCATAATTGCATAATCCATCTATTCTTATTGGGTTAACCTAAAATATTGGGCCCCCATTGGTTGCTAGTAGGGTTGTTTTTAATCTTGGAGTCCATCTAAGACTTATTTGGGCCCCTTAGGGCATCTAGCGGGCCATATGATAATATGGTGAAGGAAGCCCGTTCCGGATCCTTAGGATTATAGGTAGGCCACCTAAGCCCAACCTTGATATGAGGAGAGTTCATCATCACCGTAGACAGAAAGATCTGTGCTATCAGATTTGGTATACCCAGAGTTGAGGATTGACCCTCATGTTATGGATTTGTTGTCCATTTATAAACCCTGCCTTGTGTATAAGCCGATTATCGATGCCGACTATGAGTACGTGCTAGTATAACATCATGATGCAAACTATTGAGATAGTATGAGGCCCATTGTGACTATATTAGGCTCACTTTCATTTCCCCTTAGTGAGCTAACCCAAATTGATGGGCCCCTATTATTATTACTATGATTTATCTCGCCTTATTGGGTTATCCCAATTCTTTGGGTCCCCATTAATGCTAGTAGAAGTACCCAAACCTAGAAGCCCACTCTTAGGCCTATGAGTAGGCCAACTAGACCCATCCTTGTTACAAGGAGGATGCCTCATTACCTTTGGCCATAGGTAGAAAAATCTGTGGTATTAGATTTGGTGTATCCACTGTTAAGGACTGATCCTCATGTTATGGATTAAATTTGTTGTCCTTCTATGGACCCTGCCATATATAGGCCAATTATTGATTACGACTATGTTCGTATACACACTGAGTATGTGTTAGTATACCATTATGATTGTATATGGTCATTGTAAGGTTAATTGTTATATGAGGCTCATTGTGATTGTATAAGGTTTATTATAATGGTATGAGGCCCAATTATGATGTAAGAGGCCCATCATATGTGTGAGGACCATTTTATGCGTGAGGCCCATTGTATGTGTGAGACCCACCATGTGTAGGTGATTATTGCACACCACCCATTCACCTATACGGGCCATGGGCCATCTTTTACTGGCCCACAATGATGTATGTGATTATAATCATGCTTGGTATACTTCATGATACATGCCCATACGCATCATTGCATGCTTGCTTGTTATGAGGAGTGATTGAGCATAGCATGTGCTATTGGGCTAATTATTTATGGGACTCCCTGAGAGACAGAGTTGCCCCACATGAGCGCACAATACACATAGGTTTGATGCATGACTGGATGGTATGATTCATGCATCTCGCATTTTATGATATGACCACCGTATGCCCTAGCGACATCAAGGTCGTGGCCTCCACAGGCATGCCGTGGATGGCCAGATGAGACACCAAAAATGTTTGGTTCTAACATACGGGTGCAATAGAGTCCCTAGGTGAAAATATCTAAACCCCTGAAGCCAGGGGATGCTCCAACATCTAGACTGAGTGGATATATATATATAAGCGCATGAGGGTCGAATACCAGTAGGCTGCGTCTCCCACTGTGTCGTGGTTGGTTAGGAGGGGGTGTGGCCTTACCTACCTGAGGGAGTAAACAATGTTAGACCAAGTCTGACCAGCTCATAAATGGGTCCACTATTGACGAGTCAGGCCGATATTGTTATGCGGATAGTGAGGTCTCTTCCATTTACCCAGTTGTGTGTTTGATGGGGCGGCAAGCTGGCTAGAGTGTACTAGACCCCGGTGATGATCCTAGAGATGTACGGTGCTTTTATGTGGACTTACTAAGTAGGAGTTGCATACTTAGTATTTGACTCATTCATTCATTCGCTATCTACTTAGGTTTGTAGTGCGCAACTAATTTGTTATAGGTACCAACGCAATGGCCAGGATTTTGGTTAGGGCATGCAACCAACCTAAGATTAGGAGTTTACCACATTGAGTCTAACTATCTAAATTTAGGTATGGGACTGGTTTAGATAGAAGTCCCTTGTGATGGACCCCACAACTTGTGATACTACGTACTATCATCCCAACTTCACACTCCAATTTGGTCATTTCATTTGCACTACATATTGCATTACGTCCGCGGCATATGACATTTGGGTTGCTATGTTTCTCATTTATATGGCGTAGATGAGGTTGATGGTATTCATAGCTCTTCAGAATTACATATTGTATTGCATCCTTGGTATCTGATATTTGACTCATTATGACTCCGCATTACATAGCCAATTTGCATTGTATACTTTGATATTGAATGACTTATAGCCTTGCCAGTATCCCGCTTATGCTGAAATTTGTGTGCTTGACACTTATCTTACGTAAACATGTACACCACCCTCTAAGCTTTCTATAAGCTTATGCACGATAGATGCGTGCAGGTGATGATAGGATGCAGTCGAGCTGAGGCAGGAGCTTACGGCAGAGCTTCTGAAGCTTTTGGCATTTATCTTATATTTTCCCTTCATGTATTATACTCAAGTTTGTTTTTTATATTAGTAGATATGTGATGATGATGTTGCCTTTGTGATTTGGGTATACTTGTGGTTATGCTCCTTTATTTACAAAAAAAATTATATTGAAAATCCTCCTTATAGGATCCCAGGATCGGAACCTAGCGTATGGGTGTTGGGATCCGAGAATGGGGTACTGCGGAGGCTGTCGGCACCGGATTCAGTGATCGGGAATTTTATGAGCCCGTTTTCTGAGTTTGGGGGGTGACATCGCGAACCCTTCCTTTTTACTGTGCAACATACTATTCTTTGTAAACATGAGTTGCGCGGACCCGCGCAACTCTATTCTCCCACGCAACTGAGATTTTTCGCACAACTCTGGTCTTAATAAACTTGTTCCTTCAATTCTTTCCTTCTTCATTTCTTTTATTTCTTTCTTATTTCTTTTTTATTTCTTTTAATCAAATTTCATGCTCCAACAGTTGCGTGGCCACATGACAACTCTTATTATGTGGTCGTGCAACAGGCTTTTATGCAGGCCAGACAATTTTTACTATTTACAAGCCATCCCGGCAATCCTCTTCAATTGTGTGATCGCGCAACCCATCTCTATTGCATGACCGCACAATAGATTAATCTTGTGTGGATCTTTAATTTTGTGCTCCAACACTTGTTCCCTTGATGGAGCATCACATGCAAGTTGTTTGATCTTAGATCTTAAGCATTGGCAAGCATCTGCATCAATGATCAGGGAAGCAAAAAGTGATCTTATTGAAGTACGAGCGAGCATCAATCAAGCAACTTGAAAAGGCCATCAAAGGGGCTTAATTTGATAGGTGTCAATTAGTGAACCCATACTCTCTTCCCTTATATAGGATTGAGGATGTTTATAACCTAAACTTAATAGGTTCTTATGTAGGAACTAGGCTCTTGTGTAGAGATGAATTCATTAGACATGAGTGTGAATGTGTTACTCTTCGTAGGAGCCTCCAAAGGGAGCAGATATAGGTCCTTGAATTAGGACCGAGGTTGTTGGTTAATCGATAGAAAACTAACTAAAGTCTCTTGTGGGGTCATTCGACGGGAGTGTACGTTAGGTCCTTGTGTAGGATTATAAATGCTAGAGGTGAACCTGATTTAAAACCTTCATAGTGAAATCTAGTATAGTTAGGGAGAGTGTGTCCGCTGGGAGTGGAGTAGGAAAATCGAACCACTATACATGCTTGTGTTTGGGATTGTCATTTAAGAATTTTTCTAACTCTGCCTACGTGATTGATTAATGAATTATATGTATACGTGATTAGATGAATGCTAATATTTAAATAATTAGCATATCTCACACTCATGACACTATCCTCTATAGACTAATTGTAATTGGCATATCTATTATATTATATGTGAGAGGACCATCTATTGGCTTGGAAGCCTTATAATTAATTACCTTAGTTTAAATTGGCATATTAGTTTAAGTAAGCAATTATGTATTAAAAGCCATAAATTTTATTGGGTCTTAATTACCCCCTATAAGACATAATCATTCATTCCTTAACTCATCCACGCTTTCGCATGTCGTGGTACACTATTCCACACAATTCAATTAGTATCAGAGTGGGTTGCTCTTAAAAGGTTTAATCGCCTTGAGTTGATCCAAAGAGCTTAAGAATGATGTCTACCCAAGAGGGATATGTTATCACACAATCAACTTATTTTGATGGGTCTAACTACACTTATTGGAAGGCTAAGATGGTGGTTTTTCTAAGATCCCTTGATCCTATGGTTTGGGCAATTATTAAAGTAGGATGGACTATGCTCAAAGAACAAGTCATAATTCATGGTAAAACCATTATCACTCCCAAAGATCAATCCAATTGGAGTGCAGATGAGAGCGCTTGTGTCACGCCCCAAACATTCCAGATCACTGAATCTGGCGCCGACAGCCTCCGTAGTACCCCATTCTCGGCTCCTGACACCTATTCACCAGGTTTCGATCCTGGGATTCTACAAGGAGGATTTCTAACATGATTTTGATTCGTAATAAGCATAACCCATGAATAATAACCACAAGAACACCACCACAAAATCCACTATGATGAAAACCTTTAAGGTATAATGCTTATGAAGGGAAATATAAGATAATAATAACGGAAACTCCTGAAGCTCAACTGCACACTCCTACTACGGCGAAGTTACGGCTACGTGCTGGCGTCACCTGCACGCATCAATCGTGCATAAGCTTATAGAAAGCTTAGAGGGTGGTGTAAGTGTGTGCGTAATATGAATGTGTTTAGAATACAATATCGGAGTAATGTGGAACTATGCTAATGAGTGCGTGAATGCAATCAACCATACGAAGGCTATGCGGTGGAAAACATAAATGTCATCGGTCATATCAAGACCATGCGATGCAAGATGCAACTCAATCATGTCAATCCTTATCCAAATCAACATATCAATGCAGCTCATCACTAGAGCATCAAATATCAATATAGTTCTCATTCTGAAAATCACTGGGGTTTAGTACACTCCAAATGACACTGCCCCTTTCCCAGGCACACAGCCCAAGTAGCATAAGAAACCTCACTATCCGCCTAGCCAATAGTCTGCCAATACCTATCTGGCACGTCAATCGCAGACCCATTTATGAGCTGGTCATACTTAGCCTAGCAATACCCCTCACCCTCTAACGGGTAAGGCCACACCCCTTTTCAACCGACCATGACACAGTGGGAGACGCGGCCTCTTGGTATTCGGCACTCAGACGCTCATGTATCTACCGGTCTTGACGTTGGAATCATCCTTTGGTACCATCAGGTTTAGAGATTTTCACCCAGGGACATCTATGGCCCCCCGATGCTAGTGATAGTATTTCCAGTGTCCGATCCTGTCATCCACAATATGTCCGTGGAGGCCACAACCTTGATGTTGGTAGGGCATATAGTAATCATGTCATACAAATGCAAAGTGCATGAATCACACAACCAGTCATACAGCAATCCTACGCGTACCGCGCGCTCATGTAGGGCAACTCCGCCTATCAGGGAGCCCATAAACAACTTGCCCGAAGGCATATGCTATGATCAGTCACTCCCCATATCAAGCTTACATATGATGCGCATGAGCGCGAATCATGGAGCTATATTAAGCATGTTATATGGTGATGGACTTTATTCATAACAAAGATGGGCCTAGATGGCCTACACACAACAAGTATGGGCCTAACAATGGGCCTTAGGGAGAGTTACAATGCGGACATTTAACCATCATTGTTCTTACAATGTGGACGTCAAACCATCATTTCTCCCGAGGCATGGCCGCCATAAACATCATTACATATATCACGGTGGAATCTCACATTGCAATGGGCCTCATATACATCACATTCAGCCCACACAAAGGCCTCACATATGTCTTATTGGGCCTCACTCATGGTCCTTATATACATTGCATTGGGCCTCAACCCATGGGCCTCAATTACATCTCAATGGGCCTCATATACATCAAGTGGGCCGCTCCAATGGGCCAACATACATTAAATGGGCCGCATCATATGGGTCATACCAATGGGCCGATATACATCAAATGGGTCGCATCATATGGGCCGCACTAATGGGCCAATATACATTAAATGGGCCGCATCATATGGGTCGCACCAACTACACCATTAAAATATTTTTAGAGATCATTTTAGTACATTAATTAAAAAAATGGTTCACATTGGAGGATCATCTGGACCATACCACAAATAACAATGGTGATAATGATCAAAAGATCATTTGGACCACATCATAAATAGAAATGGAGATAGTGATTTTCACCGTTAGAAAATTTCATAGGGGCCACCATAACGTTTATTTTCCATTCAGTCTGTTCATACGGTCATAAAGACCTGAATAGGAGGAAAAAAAATTTCATATTGGTCCAAAACTTCTAAGACCCAAAAGATTTCAATGATGGACGTTCAATCCCCATGTTTATGGCAGTGTGGTCCACTTGATAGCTAGATCTATCTTATTTTTCTTCTTAAGCCCTAGGACGAGCTCACCAAATGGATGGATGGTTTGGGGTATAATGCATACGTCATCGGAGGAGGGTCCCACCCATCTAGATTGTTGGACAGTGTGGATAAGACCCATACATCACGGTTGGGCTCCACATACTACACCGTCCAGCGATGGATGGTGTGGATGAGACCCTCACAGCAGCTGGGTCCCACGAACCTTACTGACGTCAATACACGGCTATATATATATATATATATATATATATATATATATATAACAATGGTATATGATATTATATTATATATATATATATATATATAATATACATGTAGGGTGGTGGGCCCCACGTGGGACTACCATAATATATTAAATGATCAAGGTGGGTCCCACACACCATATATATATATATATATATGGTATGTGTTAACTCAAAATAAACTACACACAGTAGGTAGGTCCCATGTGGGGCCCACCACGCTACATGTATATTATATATATATATATATATAATATAATATCATATACCATTGTTATATATATAATATAATATTATATATCATTATATTATTATTATTATTATTATTATTATATATTTTTAAGGAAGCAACGTCTAGGTCCTCTGGACAAAAGGGTGGACTTAAAACACATGCAGCATAGAGGATCCCACTGTCTAGGGGTCTAGACGGTGTGGATCTTAGCACAACATCAATAGTGGGTCCACACGTGTGGCCCACCTCAACTTTGGATTAAGCTGATATTTTTATTTTCCCTTCACCTAGCGTCCAAGATGGGCGGCAAGGGTAAAACATGGGTCGGGGCCCTACTGTCCAGATCATCTGGACAGTTGGATGACATGGATGAAAGGCATACATCGGTGGCCCCACACGGCTTGTATGGAATGGATTAAGTGGGCAACACCCATCACAATAGAGAGAGAGAGAGAGAGAGAGAAAAGCGTGAAGGGGAGGGACCCCGCCATTATTGGGCCCTCCCATATACAATGCATACATCAAGTGGGACCCACAACAAGTGGGCGCTTGAAACAAAAATCAATGGTGGATCACCCACCTATTGCACTCCTTCTTGGTCCCTTAGCTTCCTTAGCTCCTATGCTCAACTTTTGACAGTGGATGATGAAGTTTTGATGGTGGGGATGAGATATTGGGTGGTAGAGAAGTGGGCCACACTTGGGTGGCTCTTGGAAGGCTTGGATGTTGGATGCTTTCTCTTGGGAGTTGGAGAATTGTTAGAGAATGAGAGAGAGAGAGAGAGGAATGATGGATTGATAAGGAATGGTGGAATGGGTGTTGTAAGGAATGGGAATGGGAAGGTATGGGTTTGGTTGAAATTTGGGTAAACGAGGAATGGGTGGGGAGAGAGAGAGAGAGAGAGAGAGAGAGAGAGAGAGAGTTGACTTGGGAAAAAGAGGGAATGGGTGTTTGTACTTGTGATAGGGTGAGGTGGCATGGGGTATGGATGATGTACTTGACTTGATTGATATGACGGATCATAGAGATCTCTCAAAATTTGCAACGTGGGGCATTTCTTTGAACTGAACGCAAGCCCACATCTCCTGGACTAAGTATCACATCAGCACGCGAGACACGGTGTTGGAACCGCGATGACGGCGCAGTCACTAGGGTACAAGTTCCAAGTCGAGTCGACTCCAATATGCAGGACTTGGCTTAGGATCACGCACAAATGTTAGATACAGGTCGAGGGTTGTCGAAATTCAACCAGGTGGACTGCGGAAGCCTACGGATTGGTACGGGGCCCGGTGGCACACATGATGATTAAGGAGTGGAGGATGCTCAAGGATATAGCAGAGTATGACTTCGAGTTTAGTTTGCAGTCTTTTATCGTTCATCTTGTAACGCCCTGAAATTTGGGGGTTGAGCATAACTCAACTCCCGAGTTCCAAAACATCACTTATGCAACATATTTAATGATGGATGTATGTTGACTGTATTAGTGCATAAAACATGGAATAGATTAAGCCAAAACACAGATATAATTCAGGGATAAGTGAAGAAAGCAAGCGAAAGACTTATAGAAATATATGTGTACAAGTGCAGATCCCTGAAGTACATATACAAACCAGGTCGTATGAAGGTGTTACTTAACAAAATTACAAGTATCAAGTTACATCATTTAAGTCCCAAAAATAATCCCAGAGTCCCGCGCATCAGAACAAGGCTCGCTAGAACCCATCTGAAAACTGCATATAAGAGAAAGCAGCCTCATCATCATCTATCTCTCGCTCTGCCTCAGAAGTCGCATCAACATCTGCAATATCAGAACCTAAGACAGAGTCTGGTGGGTGTTTAACATCGCCCCAGAACGTGGGAGTGAGTGATCAACTCAGTGGAACAATAAGGCACTGGTTAACATGTTATCAGTTCAATCAAGTAGTAATGATAAAGCAGAACAATTAAACATAACCTAAGTACTCTTGTTAATGCAAGGATGTATGCAGAATGATACGTGCCCTCACGCGTACACCCTCAGCGTCTTCATCTTACGTTACGCATGACACCCCTCAAAGTGCACCACATCTATAAAGCACATGCAAATGCGGTGCATGGATATGATTACCAAGTTATTATTAGTCCTTTTCATACAGCAGGATTGGGAAGCTAAGATACCTTCCTCATATCACCATCCAAACAGTGATCCATTCTAGTGTCATCAGTCCTAGGCATCTCATACGATCATATGGTTTGAGGTCGTAGCAAAGAGCTCGTCACCAATCAATGCACGCCTATCACACCTTCATTACCACAGTTCGGCTCGTCACCTCATTGCGGTATCCAGGTATGCTCAAGTTCACTACAAAGGGCTCGTCACCAATCAATGTAGGCTGATAGCATGAATATAGTGTCCCATACCACCACAATTGGCTCACGAGTTTAGTTGCTCACTGGTCACTACGGGGAGGCTCGTCACCCCAGCGTAGGCCGACAGCTCGACCACGGTGTCCCATACCACCATGTCCGGCTCATGAGTCTTAGCGGATCAAGGTACCATGGTTAATAGGATTCCATTGGTAAGTTCGATACCCTAGATTCAAACAGTAGCGTCCAATACATGGTGAACATACATCAGACAATCGAATTTACTTGACGAACTCGACTAGCACGAGCGCACGTTGAGTAGAACGACATAGAGTGCGCAAACACTCCACGTGGCCAAACCACTGCCGCCAACTCTAATACGACTCGGGTTCGTCTAATACGTCCTACGTGGCGAAAGCAACCTCAGCCATGATCATAAGGCGGATTACCGATTTCCTGGACTATTCATAGTCCCAAACACATTACGCTACAACAGATAATCGTATGGAATGTAGAACAGTAAAGGAACAACAACTTCAATCATGTGGTACTCAAGCATCTGAAGAATATTAACTTAACGTAAATGTAAGCATAAGTAATGCTTGAACTGAAACAACAAGGAATGTAACTAGCAATAAGGAAATCATACATACTAGTGGGAGAGTTGAGAATCGCTCCGCAATGCCCATACTAGGTTCAATTATCACACCTTAGTTCATTCAGGCATTTCTACAAACACTTAGAATACATAATACAACATACATGACGTATGTTGAAATACACACATTTGGATAATTCCTTTTGCCAAGGAGTTATCATACATACATCTAGCATACATACACAACAAATAATCATGGCAATCACATGTTCATATTTTATACGCATACAGTACTTTATACATACACATAGAATACACAAATCTCAATATAATGCATGCATATCAGGAACGCAACATAAATACAACATTTGGCATGTGAAATCTCATCCATAACAAGAATAAATCATTAACTGGCATTGAAAGCCTTGAAAACCATAACCTATACACTTAAAGTCTGCACCAGAAAAGAAACACCGAACTGATTTCAGACGAGTTGTCTTCGTCAATGGCGATAGAATACCCTAAAGCAAGGATAGAAATGAGATACAACAACACCAAGACTATTCTAAGCTCTAACACAGATTAGGGTTAGGTTAACTTACCCAATGATGAACTCAGAATTGTCAGAATAACGATTCAAAGTGAAGGTTCAAGGATGTAGAAGAACAGGAAAGAATCCAAGATGATTCACCAACTTCTCTCTCACTTTCTCTCTCTTTTCCACTCTCTTTCCAAGCTAGGGTTAGAGAAAATTCGTATGGAAAAGAGAGCTAGGGTTTAAGGACTATAAATAGGCCTAAAATTGATGAAAATAACCCTAGGGCCAAGATATACTTAGGGTATAACCAAAACCAGCCTCTCACGATCCAACGAAGCACTTCTGGTGAGCCTATAACCACGAAAGGTCGGACTTAAGCTCACTGACCATGGATCTAGGTCAAGCTGAGTTTTCGTACCGACCGGCTCTTCAAATCAGTCGTGGCCGACCACATTCAATTCAACGGTCACAGAATCTCGATCAGGTCCACAAGCAGAAGGATATACCTGGGCCACCTTCCCTGATCAGAGGGTGAAATTGGGTCAGAATCCAATGGTCAGATAGCTTAAAATCATCGCGTAAGCGACACGACCCAGAACATCACATGGACTTGATTTTCGAGGTGATGACCAAGCCCAACATGGTGACCGCAACAGCCTAAGATCATTGCTATCGGACTTTCGACGCGCGGTCCAGGTCCGATCCAAAACTTTCAAAAATTTCCCAGAACAACTGGATTTAGCGATGGATCCCAGATTTCAGAGTAACATAGCGCTAACTAATCTACAAGTTTTAAGCCATGCAGATACAATTTAAAGTGATTGATGCAAATTTCACAAGCAATCGAGTATAGCGCTAATTACCCCAAAAACAACTACTTAAGGAAAGATTAGCACAAAAATTTCCAAGGTCGTTATACTAACACAGTCATAAGATAGGCAAGTGGAATATCACTGTGTCCAGGATGGAGTTAAAATTGAATGATAAAGTACAAACTTGAGTACCGAGAGTCAAACAGATTGGTAGATTGGTTCTGATGGTGGACTTGCTTCAGAGGCCGATTGTGTGTCCCGGATATCCCTGAGTTGCACAGAGATCTTATGACTAAGGCACATCGATCGCGGTTTTCTATCCACCCTGGCTCGACAAAGATGTATCGTGACATGAAGTGACAGTATTTTTGAATGGGGATGAAGCACCAGATCACCAGTTTTGTAGTCGAGTGTGACACATGCCAGCGTGTCAAGGCCGATCATCAGAGACCCCCAGGTCCATTGCAGCCGTTGAGCGTCCCAACATGGAAGTGAGAGCACGTGTCGACAGATTTCATTATGGGCTTAGCGAGGACTCAGCGTGATCATGACATCATCTAGGTTGTCGTGGATCACCTGACGAAGTCGGCACATTTTCTTGCGATTCGTGCGATTTGGTCTATGGACCGGCTTACAAGGTTATTCATCAAGGAGATTGTGAGACTGCATGGCATTCCAGTCTCAATCATTTCTAACCGAGACCTGAGGTTCACGTCTCAGTTTTGGGAGAGCTTTCAGAGAGCGATGGGGTCTGTCTTGTAGCTCAGCACCACGTATCATTTACAGACTGATGGCCAGACCGAGAGGGTCAACCAGATCTTTGAGGATATGCTTCGGGCCTGCGTGATTGACTTCGGGGGCAGCTAGGATAAGCATCTACGATTGGCTAAGTTCGCATACAACAACGGCTATTAGGTGACCATTAGCACGACTTCTTTTAAGGCATTATATGGTAGACCATGCAGATCTCCTAGTTGTTGGACCGAGGTCAGAGAGCGGCATCTCCTACGTCCCGAGCTTGTGCAGAAGACATCAGAGGCTATCGATATTATTAGAAAGAGGATGCGCACAGCTCAGAGTCAGCAGAAGAGTTTGTTGATCGCCGGCGTCATCCCTTGGTGTTCGCAGTTGGGGACAAAGTGTATCTCAAGGTCTCACCCATGAAGGGCATAGGTTGATTTAGAGCGAAGGGCAAGCTTGCCTCGAGATTCATATGACCTTTCAAGATCACTGAGTACATTGGCACCCTGGCCTATCAGTTTGCCATGTCATCTCTATTATCTGGCATCCACAATGTTTTCCATGTCTCTATACTCGGGAAGTGTGGGTCAGACATTGTTCTTGTTATTGATTGACAGTCGCTGGAGGTTTGTGAGGATGCTTCTTATATTAAGCAACCAATTCGTATCCTTGATCGGAAGGAGTAGGTCCTCCGAACCAAGGTCATTCCCTTGATGAAGGTTCAGTGGGGTCACCATTCTATTGATGAGGCGTCTTGGGAGCGTGAAGCCGAGATTCGAGAGCATTATCCCCATCTCTTTGATGATTGATTATATATTGTATCTTGTATGTTATCTCCAATTTTATATGATGATGCTTTGTTTCCTCTTCTTTTATGAGTTATGTTTAATTGTGATGATTGTATAAATTTTGAGGATAAAATTTTTATTAGGAGGGGAGAGTTGTAAGGCCCGTACCCTAGTTCGTACCATTCCCATCCCCATTCCTTACAACACCCATTCTACCATTCCTTATCAATCCATCATTCCTCTCTCTCTCTCTCTCTCTCTCTCTCTCAATCTCTAACAATTCTCCAACTCCCAAGAGAAAGAATCCAACGTCCAAGCCTTCCAAGAGCAACCCAAGTGTGGCCCACTTCTTTAAGAGCTCACTTGTTGTGGGTCCCACTTGATGTATGCATTGTATATGGGAGGGCCCAATAGTGACAGGGTCCCTCCCCTTCACGCTTTTCTCTCTCTCTCTCTCTATTGTGATGGGTGTGGCCCACTTGATCCATTCCGTACAAGCCATGTGGGCCCACCTAATTTATGCCTTTCATCCATGCCATCCAACCATCCAGATGCTTTAAATGGTAGGGCCCCGACCTGTGTTTTACCCTTTCCATCCATCTTGGATGCTAGGTGAAGGGAAAATAAAAATATTAGCTTAATCCAAAGCTGAGGTGGGGCACATGTGTGGACTCACCATTGATCCTGTGCTAAGATCCGCACCGTCCAGACCCCTGGACGGTGGGATCCTTTATGATGCATGTGTTTTAAGTCCACCCATCTATCCAAAGAACCTAAATGTTGCTTCCTTAATATATATATATACATACATGTATGGGTGATGGGCCCCACGTGGAACACACCTATCTGGGAAATGGATTGGCTATATATATATATATATATCCGTGTATTGATGTAAGTAAGGTCCTTGGGACCCAACTGCTGTGAGGGTCTCATCCACACCGTCTAGTACTCTAGACGGGTGAGACCCACCTTGGTGTATAGATTTTGTATCCACACTGTCCATCGCTCGACGGTGCAGTATGTGGAGCACAATTGTGATGTATGGGTCTTATCCACACCGTCCAGCAATCTGGATGGGTGGGACCCACCTCCCATGACGTATGCATTATACCTCAAACCATCCATCCATTTGATGAGCTCATCCTAGGGCTTGAGAAGAAAATTAAGACGGATCTAGCTATCAAGTGGACCACACTACCATAAATAGTGGGGATTGAACGTCCAGCATTGAAATCTTTTGGGTCTCAAAAGTTTTGGACCAATATGAAATTTGTTTTTCCTCCTATTCAGGTCTTTATGACCGTATGAACAGACTGGATGGAAAATAAATGTTATGGTGGCCCCTATAAAATTTTCTAACAGTGAAAATCACTATCTCCACTGCTATTTGTGATGTGGTCCAAATGATCTTTTGATCATTATCACCACTGTTTTTTGTGGTATGGTCCAGACAATCCTTCAATGTGAACCATTTTTTTGGTTAATGCACTAAAATGATCTTTAAAATAGATGAATGGTATAAGTTGGTGCAGCCCATATGATGCGATCCATTTGATGTATATTGGCCCATTAGTGCGGCCCATATGATGCGACCCATTTGATGTATATGGGCCTATTAGTACAGCCCATATGATGTGGCCCATTTGATGTATGTTGGCCCATTGGAGCGGCTCACATGATGCAGCCCACTTGATGTATATGAGACCCATTGAGATGTAATTGAGGCCCATGGGTTGAGGCCCAATGTAATGTATATAAGGATCATGAGTGAGGCCCAATGAGACGTATGTGAGGCCTTTGTATGGGCCGAATGTGATGTATATGAGGCCCATTACGATGTGAGATTCCACCATGATATATGTAGTCATGTTTATGGCAGTCATGCCTTGGAGCAATGACGGTTTGACGTCCACATTGTAAGAGCAATGATGGTTAAATGTCCGCATTGTAACTCTCTCTAGGGCCCATTGTTAGGCCCGTACTTGTTGTGTGTAGGCCGTCTAGGCCCATCTTTGTTATGAAGAAAGTCCATCACCATATAACATGCTTAGTATAGCTCGATGATTCACGCTCATACACATCATATATATGCTTGATATGGGGAGTGACTGATCATAGCATATGCCTTAGGACAGGTTGTTTATGGGGTCCCTGATAGGGGGAGTTGCCCTACATGAGCGCACGGTACGCGCAGGATTGCTACATGACTGGTAGTGTGATTCATGTACTTCGCATTTGTATGACATGATTACTGTACGCCCTAGCGACATCAGGGCTGTGACCTCTACAGACATATTGTGGATGGCAGGATCGGACACTGAAAATACTGTTACTAGCATTAGGGCATCATAGATGTCCCTGGGTAAAAATTCTTAAACCCGATGGTACCAGAGGATGACTTCAATGTCAAGACCAAGTGGATATATGAGCGCCTGAGTGCCGAATACCAGGAGGCCGCGTCTCCCACTATGTTGTGGTCAGTTTGAAAGGGGTATGGCCTTACCCAGTCGGGGGTAGGGGCCATTGCTAGGCTGAGTATGACCAGCTCGTAAATGGGTCCGTTATCGATGTGTCAGATAGGTATTGGTATACTATTAGCTAGGTGGATAGTGAGGTTTCTTATGCTCACTTGGGTTGTGCGCCTTGGGAAATGGGCAGTGCCATTTGGAGTATATTAACCCCAGTGATTATCCATAATGAGAACTATACTGATATTTGATGCTCTAGTGATGAGCTGCATTGATATGTAGATTTGGATGAGGATTGGCATGCTTGAGTTTCATCTCACATCGCATGGTCTTGATATGACCGATAGCATTCATGTTTTCTACTGCATAGCCTTGGTACGGTTGATTGATTTATGCACTCATCAGCATGATTCCGCATTACTCTGATATTGCATTTTAAGCACATTTATATTATGCACACACTTACACCACCCTCTAAGCTTTTTGTAAGCTTATGCACGATTAATGCGTACAGGTGACGCTAGGACGCAGCCGTAGTTACGCCATAGTAGAAGCGTGCCATTGAGCTTCAGGAGTTTCCGTTATTATTATCTTGTATTTCCCTTCATATGCATTGTACCTTAAAGTTTTTATCATAGTGGATTTTGTGGTGGTGTTCAAGTGGTTATTATTCGTGAGTTATGCTTATGGTTATACATATTACGAATCAAAATCATGTTAGAAATCCTCCTTGTAGAATCCAAGGATCGGAAGCTAGTGTATGGGTGCCGGGAGCTGGGAATGGGGTACTACGGAGGCTGTCGGTACCGAATTCAGCAATCGAGAATTTTGGGAGCCCAGTTTCTGAGTTTGGGACATGACAGCTCAATATACATATAATGTCAAAACTCTCAATGATATTTGTTGTGCGGTTTTTCCTAATGAATTTAAACGTATTTGCACTTGTGCAATGGGAAAAGAAGCATTGGATACATTAAAAACCACCCATGAGAGAACTAACATAGTAAAGAGATCAAAGCTTCAACTCTTGATGAGCCAATTTGAAAATATAAGAATGGAAGAGTTTGAAACTTTTATGGAGTTTTATTCTAAATTGAATGATATTTTTAACTCCATGTGGCGCTTAGGAGAGAAAATTTTGAATGACTGCATATAGGAAAATACTTTGGTCCCTTAGCTCTAAAGTAACCTTTATCGAAGAGTGTAGGAACATAGATGGCATGAAAAGTAGAACGCTCAAGTTCCTTACAAACTTATGAACTATACTTTAAGGTCCACTTTAAAGCAAAAAAAAATTAGCCATCCTTAAAAATTCTCATAGACATTCATATAGACATAAGATTGTTAAATCTAATAGTGATAGTCATGATTAAGATGAGGATGGGGATTTTTTAAAAAAAATCAAGAAATTTCTTCAAATTAAATATAGGGAAGAGTTGTGATGAGATGGACAAGATGGTTGAGAATCGTAAAGGAAAATTAGTTAAACAACTTAAGCAAGTCCAATGTTACAACTGTAAGGGAATGAACATATTGCCACCATTGCCCTAGCAAAGTGAGATCTAAAGGAAAGGTTATGGTAGCAACACGGGATGATACAGAGGAGTTCGAATCCAATTCAAATGACTCCTCTAGAGTGATGAAGACATTTGACACTTATGTGTTCTAACGGCCTACATCATAGTGTCCCTCCCTTAAGACTTAAGAGACCATAACACCTTAGATAGGTGACCCTAGAGTATGAGCTTAAATGGTAAATCAAAGAATTCAGGCCTCATTCTTATGCTTATTAGTATATTTGAGGATTATAGACTCATTTGTTTTTTTTTATATATAGTTTTAGCTTTAAAGTTGCTTAATTTTAAGTATCATATGTATATTGCTAAACTATCAATGGTTATTTTTATTTTTATTAACATATCTCTTTTAAATATCATAATAAGCATGCTCCATGTATTTAATGTTTATATACACCATATCCCCTTGTTAGTGTATGCCTTATAATTGGTAAAATCTCACTTATAGAGTTTTTTCATATTATGTTTTTATTGGTTTATCTATAAAACTAACTCTTTCTTAAATATTGAGAAAAATGAGGAGAAAGATTACATCCCACAAAAACAAATTGAATTATGTTTTGCAGGATTTGTTTGTTTATTGCAGGGAATTTATGAAGATAGGGGTAGCAATTATGGCAGAGCATTGCAAATGTTACATGTATTAGTGTATTCGAGTTATAAATCACTTATATTTGACGTGTAAATAATTTATAAATGATTTATAAATGATTTGTTTTGGTATATTATTGGTATGGACAATGACATTGTCTAGGTTAGTTTTTGTTAATTTTTTTGTCACGTAATTGACAAAAGAGGGATATTGTTAGTGTACTTATTTGTTCACCTTATTTGTCAATTACATGCATCTATGTGTCAGGGAGTCGGGTGAGCCATTTGAAGTTGAAGACTGAAGACACATGAAGACTAGAGTATTAAGGAGTAAATAACAGGTATATGAGGTGCCTCGATAACCGTAACCTTCAATGTACCAATGAACCTTAAGTTGATCATGACTTAATAGGTAAACCTTTAGTTGATCATCCATTAGCCTTAAGAGACTTAATTCAACATGCTTAAGTTGGCTTTAAAGGTCCCGAGTTGCTGCAATACAAACTGCACAATTTCAAGCAACATTTAGTCCCATAGAATTCCCCTTCGATCTCACCGAAAGTACTTAAAACAGGACAACAGTAAAGCCCTAAAATTCATGTAATTCAGGTCCATTTGAAGTGTCTACAGCTAGCTTCGGTACAACCGAAGACCATATTTGGTCCGACTGAAGGTGCTAAAAATTGTCCAATAACTTTCATGGTTTTTCCACTGGCTAATTCAGTGCAGGCAAAACAAATTTCGGTCAGACTGAAGAGAAGTCATTAGAGATCTATTGGTGTCTTTTTGTTATCAATATTGCATTTGGATCTTTAGGCAAATGATTGGTTTTTATATTTTAGAGACCATATTGTATCACGAGCTCTACCAAACCGCCTACGCACTTTCTTAATGAGATTCATACTCTTTTTTAATGATTCTACACTCTAATGAGTATTTTAAGCTCCTCTACTAGAATATCATGATTTCAAGATCTCTCTAGAGTTTAGACACCGATTCTATTAAAAAAATCCTAATATCTATCAACCTCTAGAGTGTCCAGCTAGGAGAATTTTCTAGGAGTTCAACTTTCCATTAGTTATAGGAGATTCTACCCAACTCTTATTATCTTGGTCACCTTGATGGATCATCGCATCCAAGGTGTTTTATCTTCGAGTTAAAGCATTGACAAGCATCTGCATCAATGATTGGGGGAGAAAAATGGGAGTTGATTGATGTATGGGAGAGAATGGATCAACCAATCCAAGAAGGCGCATCAAAGGGGCTCAATTTGATAAGTGTCAATTAGTGACCCATACTCTCTTTTCTTGTGTAGGATTTAGGGTAAGAGTTAATAACCCAAACTTTATAGGTTCTTATGTAGGAATTATGCTCTTGTGTAAGGCTTAATTCACCAGACAGGGGTGTATAAGTGTTAGTCTACATGGGAGCCTACAATGGGAGTAAACATAGATCCTTGGACTAGGACTAAGGTTGTTGGTTAGCGGATAGAAAATCAACTAAAGTCTCTTGAAGGAGCCTCCGGTGGGAGTGTATGATAAGTCCTTGTGCAGGCCTGTAACGGTTAGAGGTAAACTTAATTTAAAACATCCGATAATAAAATATGGTATACTCAAGGAGTGTGTTTGCCAGGAATGGAGTAGGGAAACTGAACCACTATACATGCTTATGTTTGAGATTGTCATTTGAACACTTTTTAATTATGCTTATGTGATTTATCAGTGAATTATATGTATGCATGATTAGATAAATTCTACGATTTGAATAGTTAGCATATCCCACACTCATGTACACTATCCTTTATAGACTAATTGCTTTATTGGCAATATATATTGTAGTTTATGCAATTAAACCCTCTATTGACTTCCAATTCTTAGAGTTAATTGCCTTAGTTTAAATTCATATATTAATTTAAGTAATCATGTATTAAAGGCATAAATTTTCTTTAGTCCTAATCACCCCTTCTAGGACAAAGCCATTCATTCCTTAGCTTTGCTAAGCGTCCATGTGTCATGCTAGACTATTCCACACAATTTCACATAGTGCATCCTAACACTGCAAAACTTCCTAGGCTTTATCCCAATGAGATCCATGCTCTCTTTTTAATGATTCTTCGCTCTAATGAGATCTAAGATAAAATACCTTGCATGCGATGATCTTAAGCCCTCTCTAGAGTTTAAAGACTGCTTTTATTGACAAATTCTAGTGTTAATCAACCGCTAAAATGTCCATCAAAGTTAATGCCCTAGGAGTTCAACTATCCCATTAGTTGTAGGAGATTCTACAACCCTTCCATCACCTTGGTCCACAAATTGAGCATTGCATACAAGGTATTTGATCTTCGAGCTCAAGCATTGGAAAGCATCGGCATTAATGATTGGGGGAGCATTTGAGGAGCAGATTCAAGCACGGGAGAGCTTTAAAGAAGTGACTTAAGAGTGGCGCATCAATAGAGCTTGATTCAACAGGTGTCATGTATTAGTCCATATACTCTTTCCTTGTGTAGGATTGGGAGTAAGAGTTTATAACCCAAACTCGATAGTTTCTTATATAGGACATCGAATTTTGTGTATAGACGAATTTGCTAGACACGGGTGTGTATGTGTTAATCTCCATGGAAGCCTCTAGCAAGAGCAAATGTAAGTCCTTGGACTAGGATCAAGGGTATTGATTAGCCAATAGAAAACTAATTAATGTCTCTTGTTTGAGCCTTCTGTGAGAGTGTATGTTAAATATGTTCTTGTGTAGGACTGCAGTCCTTATGTAGATTTGTAAAGGTTAGATGTGAACTTGAATTAAAACCTCTGATAATGAATACTAGTATACTTAAGGAGAGTGCGTCCACCTGGAGTGGAGTAAGGAAACCAAACCACTATTCATGCTTGTATTTGGGATTTTCTATTGAGCACATTTCTAATCATGCCTATATGATTGCTTAGTTAAATTATATGTATGTATGATTAAATAAATGCTAGGAATTGATAGTTAACACATCTCATATGCTCATGTATACTATCTCTTATAGATTAGTTACTTGAATTGGAGTATCATTTATCGTCTATGTGATTGGACCCTCTATTGACTTGAAAGCATTAAATTTGCCACTACACCAAAATCCTTATTTATGGACGGTTGAAAACCGTTCCTAAACCATTTAGAAATAGTTTTCAACCATGGTTAAAAAGGGCATCACAAAAAATCAGGAACAGTTGAAAACCGTTGCACATTTTTAATTTAAGAACGGTTTTAAACCATCTCAAATTTTAGATTTAGGGATGGTTGAAAACCGTCGCAAATTTTCAATTTAAGAACAATTTTAGACCCTTCTTATTAGGAAGGGTTGATAAAATGACTAGGAAATGCAGTAAAAAAAAAATTGTATTAGAACTTGTATTTTTTAAAATATTTGAAACACTCGTATAATTAAAAATGAATATTAAACAAATATTGTACGAATTTATAATAAAGAAATATATAACATTTACAACAATAAGTTAAAAATTATCTGAATACCTTAAAAGAAAAATCCTCTGTGGTCCACTCATAACTTGGCCAATACAATATAACTAGCTATCTTCAGCCTCGTTATCCACATATCGTTTCAACCAAGCAGCATTGGTACCCATCTGTAATAGTCACAATCAAAGTCTCCATCTATGAGTTTTAGGAAAACAAACATGTCAAGAAGTCAAACAAGACAGTATAAATTTTAAAATCCAAATTCCTCAGTTTAAAAATGATAAATTGAGTCACGGTAATTATATTTCTTGTTTATAAAGAAGGATGGACCCAGCTAACAAAGAACACTCAACACATTTTCAGGAATAAAACAGCATGTTTATGAAAGAAGAATAAGCATCAGCAACAACAAGTTGGAACAACACTATTGTTACCTCCTACACTAGTAGAAACATAATGAAAAAACAGGATCAGAGAAACAAGTTCTGAAATCAAATATCAAAAGACACAAATCGACATCAGCATTTCAATGCATTCAGAGATCCATGTGTACTTTCGTAATAAAATTGAAATTCAGAAACCAAAAGACAAAATATCAAAAGAACAAAAGAAATGCATTCCACTCAAATAGTTTCCAATTATTCAATTTAAAGAAGTATTATGAAGATAGTTAGGTGGGTTAAAATTTCCAATTTGAACTTTAAAAGTAAAAGATTAAAAATAAAAACAAAGTGAAAGTGTTAGAACATATTTGGGAAAATAAAGAACATACACATTATTGATTTTTGAAAATAGAGTTCTACACAAGGGAAAATACCACACATTCAAGCAGGCATGGTTTTAAGACTTTTCACCTAATCGTCTTGGACGGGTCGAAGGGTAGCTTTCTGCCTGCAATGAATAAAAATACCAATCTCAGTGTTCTCTCCTTATTGAAAAAGTTCTCTGTTTTGACCTCAACTATGCTCAATCTACACAAAATTATTATTATTTTTACTTTTTTTAAAAGACAATCTACACCAAATTCGCATCTCCACCACACATATGGCTACATGAGTATATCTATATAAACCATTCACATAGATTGGATGATAACCATATGATCGGTAACTTGCAAACAGACAAGAAACAAATAAAGACTTAGGAAATGGCCATTAGTTCATACGCTGAAAAATCTTTGATAGATGCATATCGTTATTTGGGCTATGGCCATCTACATTTGGAATGGATGCCTAAAAAGAGCCTGCTAAATCTAGATCCAGTTTTACAGTGACTTTTAAGCAGAATAACTTATGTTGTACTTATTAATGCTCTAATTTCAGGTTTAACTAGGAAATAGCCCTTTCAAATTCTATTAGTTTGACTCAGTTGAATGTTGAAAAAAAATAAATCCTGGAATGTAAAACCTTGATCTAGTCGATGATTAAATAGGTTTTAGTTCCAATAATTGTAAATTTTGGACTTGGTTTTCATGGCCTAACCAAGACTCAACTTGTCTTAGGAAAATTGTTTTTCTTTTTCTATTTCTTTCTTCTTCTTCTTTTTTCTCAAAGATCTTATCCAATATTCCAACTGTTCATTGTAAGCAAGCACATTTTAAAATGCACTAAATACCCTGACCAACTAGTGTCCTTTTTTAAATCTCAAGGTCTAGAAATCCCTAAAGTAATTAATTGCTTGGCAAAATTGTCCAAAGTTGCTGGCATTCTTTATAAGATGCAAATCGGAAAAGACGCACAATTATATATCAAAAGGCTCTAAAACATAACTGACTGTTCATTAAATATTTCCATTAATAGATATAAAAAGTGAGACTATTCAAGCTTCAACAACTATAATTCACCATTCAACCAATATCATCATCATTGGGTGTGTGTGTCGACATATGGATAGAAAAGCAACTTTTATTTTTGCTTTTCATGTTCCTATGGCAAGGCAACCCTGTTCTTCATGAACAGGACAACAGTGAATTTCCATCACTATATGTTGATATGAGAATTGAGCAGCTTCAGTGGATTTTCTCATGGTAGGATGTTCGCAACCAGAGCTCCACTTAAGAACCAAATGAAAGAGCACTTGAAAGAAAATCTATTGTTCCATTGGGTTCCAATCAGCTAAAGTAATTTTACCTTTTGTGTTTTGGAAATTTACCTCAGAGCTTTGCATGTCCACTGCTAGCCCATGGCCTTGCTTCTTCAACTCCTCTGATCTTACAAATTCTTCAATCCTTGCCTTCAGTTCAACATCCGAAATAAGCATGTCTTGAGTAAGGTGTGAACGGTTGAATGGATCACTCTGCAATAAACATAAACAAGAAGAAAGACTATATATAAATATATCATAACAAGGTTTTTTTCTATAGTAGAGAAATGATTTTGATGGTGCAAAAGGTCAATTGAACCAACAACAATAACAATGCCAATGACAACAATAGTACATTATCACTAAGCAGATGTCTCTGGATTATTGGCCTATCGACTATGATTCTCGATGAAGGTAAGATGACGGGATCCTTCATCAAAGTATACTGCAGCAACACGTGTGGATGTCAATATATGTTTTTTCAGTCCCCAATAATAACAACAACAACCACAACAAAAACAACAATAATAAAGAGAATATGAGCTTGTTTTTGAACTTGTACAATATCTGACTTGCAATAATACAACGACAAAAATGTTAATTCACATGACCATCATCAAAGCCTTGTCCCACCTATTTGCAATCAGCTAGAAACAAATACTAGTATATGAACAAAAGATCTAATTAAAAAAGGAAAGCAACAATCCATGGAAAGCCACACAACAAAAGATCATGGCTTCATCAAGTGAAAAGGAAAAATAGGAAAGCGCATGAAAAAAAAAAAAAAAAGATTTAGGCTACGTCTTAGTAAAAAAATTAAGTAAATGGAAAATGATGTCATCAATACAAAAAAAAAAAAAAAAAACAAAAAAACAAAAAAAACAAAGAGACAAAAAAAAATAATCAAAGATTTGTTAGGGAAGTGATGAATGAAGAAAAAGAAACTCATACTATAAATAGAAGTTGCCCAAGTTCTCTTCACTGCCTCTTATTTAAAAGGATCAGCATTACTTATCACCAATATAATAATAATAATAATAATAATAATAATAATAATAATAATAATAATAGTAATAATAAAATGAAAGTTTCCTCTCCTAGAATAATTGTGAAAACAAGAACCAAAACACCCTGCCAAAGTTTGCTCTCCTAGATTACCGCCATTACCATTTTTTGAGGCAACAAACTATCCAATAATGCATGCAACATACATGTATCCAGACCATTCAAATGGTAAACCTGCTTTCAGATGGAACATGATGTCCAAACACTTGCCGGAGAAAAGGTACGTTCTCCTCCAGAAAAAAAGATGGAACATGATGTCCAGGCCTAAAATCAATTTGTTTGTGGTCCCAAATTTCCCAATTTCCTCAGCCTCCCCTGGTCACTGAGGCCTGAGGGACGACTTGTACCCTTGATTGAGTGGCTAGAAAGGCTTGAACTCCTTGAAAGGTTGCTCCGAAACAGGCAAACTTGTATCCACGGGCACATACATAAGCCCATGCACCCATAAACATAATCTGAATTGAATACATGAATGAAACATGTACAATGAGAAACCCATTGAAGAAATATCCAATCCTATTACTACATAGAGAGCACGAATGTAAATCTCAAAACATACTCTGATACTCACTAGACTTTATAACAAAGTGGAATGTGGAAATTGATAGAAAATGATATGGGAATATCACCTTTGGCTTCTATTATATAAAAATCAAGAGTGGAATGCGGACATTAACAGAAAAATGACAGGAGAATGTCACCTTTGGTGTCTATTATATAAAAATTAACAAATACAGCAAGCAATCTCCAACACGATCCATTAAATAAAAAAATAAAAAAAATAAAAAATAAAAAAATAAAAAAATGAAGAAGAAGCAAGCTCCAATGTAGAAACTAGAGCATATAATGATGTAGATATAAGGCAACATATTGAGTACAAATATTAACAATATTCCACACACACACACAAAAAAAAGTATGACCCATATTAGAAAGGAGATGCATCTGTACAATAATAGGGAACCATACTGCTTGTAGGCAAAAGTTAGGGGCTGATACCAGCACCCCTGTAGAGAGAATTAGACATGAATATAGCTTGTGCATGGACCCCACTTTAGGGCTGTTTTACTTATATGAATAGTCTTGGATGGGAGTTATAATGGCTCAGATTCAACCAAATATTCAACCAAGTCAATATTCACAAACACTAACCAAATATCATGGCACACTTACCAAATGGACCACATTTATCTTAGGGCCGAAAGTTCTACATGGTGAGGTGCACCCGACTGGAATGGACCCATTGAGCACGATGTGCTTACTAGAGAGATGGAATAAAATTCTACTAGGAATAGAACTTGGACCAACTCATTGGTGAGATAATCATTAGTACAAGTATTTTTTTATTCTTAATCCTTATCTTGCTACCAACTTGAGTTTTGGATCTACCTCATTTTGGCGCATATGTCCTAGCATTATCTAGAAAATGGATAGATGTGATGGATTTCTCACGAACATGACGGTGGGCATTTTTTGCCCAAGTAATTAACTCAGTCTCCATTGCTTATCTGATTTTACAATCATCATCATCATCTCCCAGATATTATAGGCTGGCTATTACAATAATACTTATCTTTTAGGAAATAGAAACATAGCAATTGAGAGCAAAAACCTAATATCAATTCGTAGCAGTGTTTTTGTTCAAAATCCTTAAATTAAAGCTTAGAAGTTAAAATATGTTTAGTTGTCTCCCAATGTAAGAAAACAAAAGGGAACAAAGTACGTGCAATCAAACTAGAATTGATGATAATTTGTAATGTGTTTTCAGTAACAAAGATAAATGGGAATCAACGAATAAAACATGAATTAAATGTTTAAGTAATGTCATAAAACAAGAGAACATAACAATGTGACTTACCAAAAAAAAATGATAACGAGGCAAACCCACAAGAATACCTTCTTTTGCAATACGATGATACAAAGAATTACGATCATTGACACTAAGAGCAGGTATACCTGCATCCAAATTTGTAAACCTGACAATTCGGATGTTGTAATCTCCTAACACCCTTTGTAGGTGAGTTCTTGTAGTTTGCATTATGGGCCCCAGAAAGGCTAATGATCATGCTATTTAATGTGATAAAAACATTAAATTAGTGGGACTATGGTTGATAAGATATAAAACACAGTTTTCCTTTCTTTTCTTTTTTTTGGCAATAGTCTATAATATAACAACAATACAGTTATACATATGAGAAAAATCCAACTAATTTGGTATTTCCGTCTAATTGTAATTATGTAAGAATTAACTTGATACACAAAGAACAATCTGGCCATCATGATTTGAATGCTTAGATTATAATACAATGGTCCATCCGAAGTAGACAATGAAATCATCATATAACCATTTTCTACCAAGGAATTGGCAATTTGACATGGCTTCTTAAACAGTTTACAAGAATATCACTTGAAAATATGATAGACACTATAAAGAAGGGTACAATTGACTTTTGAAACTGCAATGTCCCAAAGCACCTGCAATATCATAAATTCTCAAGTGCTTCATTGAGATAGACCAGGTTTCTGGGATAGCTAAGAAGTAACTACTCTGTAAAACTATGTAAGTAGTAATAACTGCTTCAAACTAATTACAGACCACTCCTAACCGTTCCTAAGGCATTATCTAGGGAGCAGTTTTCAAGGACCTTTCAGAGGACCATCAACATTTCAGAAGTCGAGAAAAAAAAAAAAAGGAAAAGAGAAAAGAAATACATATACGACTGGCAGATTAGTAGAACAGAAAGGTTATCTAAAACCCCCAACCATGAAGTCGAAACTGTGGAAGCCAGAAATATTTGGGACCATCGTTTGAAAGATGTCCCCCTGCAATTAAAAAAATTATCATTTCGGAAAGAATATCATTTCAGAAAGAAATTATCGTTTGATGGTGCGCTAATTTTTTTATATAAACAATATCATTTCAGAAAGAAAAATTAAATAAAAATCAAGTCTCCATCTAGTATTATAATTAAACGCACAAAAATCTATCAAAGATTTCTTACCTTATTACAGTTGGGTATAAGCAATTGCTAACCTTATTACAATTGGGTCTAAGCTCTTGCAATGCATGCATTTTCTCATTGATCCTATCCCTTCGCCTATGTTCAAAATCGTGGATACCATGTTAAACTCCATAGTTTAAATGAAGACAAGTTCAAGTGCAAAACTTGTGTTTCTCATACTCTTTCTGACAGATTGTGAACTTCCGCAACTCGGCTTCGCTTGGTACTCTTAATTGGTTTCCTCACATCCACAGATTCATCTTCAGCGTCCTACGAAAAAAAGTTTGTATCATTGAGCATGCCTTTTTGGCGCCAGAAATTTGGTAAATGGATCTTGGGTTGTCGTCTGAGATGTAAGTTGCATATGCGGAGTCGCAGACTATAATAGATCTGTTCTTGCTCACAAATTCCACCAGTTACTTCAATTGCTCCCTTGATGCAGCATGGCCAGTTGGGTTGTTTGGAGAGCTAAAGAAAATTACATTCGTTCGTGGAATAGTTGACAAGTCAGGAAAGAAGTGACCGCTAGCCATGCATTTCATGTACTTGATCTTCTCGTACCCCCCTGTATCTAATTGGAAATCACCAGCCAGACCCATTATGACGCTAGTGTCTATGTATGCCTGTTGTTACAAGAATGTATTCCATCAGTCAGACCAAAACCATTATTTAAAAAAAATAAATAAATAAAATAAATAAGTCACTTAAAAGGACCTCTTTGGATTGATAAAATCCAAAATGTGGATATGGAAAACATTAGGAAATGAAAAACTATGGAATCCAACGGTAATTCCGTTGTCTGGTTTGGAGTGGTGTTTTGCATGGACATGTTTAAAAGTCCACAGTTAAACAGCAAGAGCAGCCTCTTTTATCTTTCTTTCTTCTTTTTTTTTTTACATGGTTTTACTCATTTTTTAAAGGAAAAACTAGGACATGCGAAGAATGTTTCTACTCTCCCAACATGAGCCAAGGTGTAAGATCCATGCATTTCATCGCATGGGCCCCACCTTAGATGTGTGTGGCTTGGAATTAAAGGCAATTTGGCTAATGGGAGGGCCGCACTTGTACAAAATCTAGATGGTTGATATAACCAATGTTAAGTGTGAAATATTACATATTTCCCCCTATTTATACCTTGGTTTTATAAACATGATATTGCTTAATCGATCTAATTATGCAAGTTTTCATGTGCGAGGTGATTTTGATAGCTTAAGGTGAAATTGATGCCAAAGGGAAGATTTATACTCGAAAGACTACTAAATAAAGATTTAGAGATTTGGAAGTCATTAATGAAGAATTCACATGCCAAAGATTCAAAGAAACTAAGTGAGGGATGAAGAGAATCGAAGATTTGAAGTGAAGAAAAGGAATCCTGAAAATTGTCCTGAAAAAAGAAGATTCCTGAAAATTGCCCTGAAAAAACTTAGTCTGGAATTCTGAGTCTAAAGCAGAATTTTCCTGAAACGGACTTTTAGTCCAACCAAAGTGTAGTTTTGGTCCGACCGAAATCGGGTAAAATAGTCTAGCGAGAAGCAGAATTTTCAGCCTTAATTCGATCCGACCAAAATCGCGTAGTTTTGTCTTGCGAGAAAGTGCAATTTTCAGCTTTAATTCGATCCAACCAAAGCGTAACCTTTTACGCAAATTTGAGGCAGTTTCAAAGTCGGTCCAAGCAAATACTATAAATATAGGTATTTTAATTGTTTATAAACACGAATTAGGGTTAGAAAAAGGGAGCAAAGTTTGGAGAACTTCAAGGAGTCATTCCTTCCTCCTCAATCTTCTTCTTCTAGTTAGTTTTAATGCTTTGTTTAAGAGTTTTTAGTTCAATCATGTCTTTGGCTGGCTGAATCTCTTAGCTAGGGCTAAGAGGTGAAGCTTGTAGCGTGTTCGGATGTTTATTTTTCTTTGATTCTTGTTTATGTTGAACTTCATTGACTTCTAATTAAATTTAAGGAATATTTTTAGTTTTCTATGGTTTATTGTGACTCAAATTATAATAGATGTTGTGATAGCTTTGAGTATATTCTTTTTCATTATGAGATTGTGAGATTGGTAAATGTTGTTGATCACCATCGTCTCTTGGGCATGGTAGGGTAATGAAATCCCTTCCACTAATCACAATTCTCTTCCATTGAGAATTAGGTCAATGAAAGTTCAGATTTGATTTAATTGCTTTATCTTCCAATCGGATAGGATGGGACTCCAATTCCAATTGTATTCTTTAAATCAAGCAAGGTAGCATCTTGATAGCTACAAGTGGATCCTTGACATCCTAGTTTCCACCTTTAAATTCACAAGTTTTAATCAGCTTTATTCACAATTACTCTCCTTTATTCCATATTTAGATTTAGATCTTTTTCTAGTTCCAGTTCTAGTTATTTTAGAATATGTACAAGTTTAGTCCCTGTGGATTCGACCTCGGTCTTACCGAGTTATTACTAGATTGTGACCCTACACTTGGGGTTATGAACAACCAACAATCCATATTCAATGCCCGTCTAGCCCACCTGATGACTGGATCAACCTGATTTTCTGGCCACTAAACATTCATGGTGGGGCTCACCATATGATCAGCCCGAACACGACACATGTGGGGAGACTCATAAGTAGCCTTTGGGGCTCATTGATGATTTGAAAATAAGCATACAAATAGATCATGTAATATCATTCAATTGTCAGACAGATTTCAGCTATAATATGTTTATTTTATGAGCTACCCAAGAAAGTTATGGGTGTCATGACATTACCAGAAAGGATGGGTGCTAAATAGCTATTGTGACATTAGATCCCAAAAGCATCTGTGCTAGAAAAGAGAGAAAGAATGAGAAATAAAAATCAGGACCCAATCTTCAAATTGCAATAAGTAGATACTAGTATATGCTAATTGAAACAAGGGAATTACAAGATTCTCTACTCAAGAGTGTATAGTATCCTTCGATGCACACCACACCATGTCTGATCAATCTCCCATTTGATACATCTGTGGGAGGCATGCTATAGAGAGATGGCTCTATCCTACCATTTCTTCTGCTTCTACATATCATCTCCCCTAACATGGGCCCTCCCAGTGCAGTTTCTATCATCCAACCAGTGCAATTTTCTGTCCATGGCATCTGCAGTAGGATAGATAGGACAAACGGTTACAATCCATGATCATCTTTCAGTATCTCAATCCATGATAGTTTCAGCCATTGATGTGGGTTGCAAATGCAAGAGCATTTGAAGGAGAAAAAATGGCATGTGAAGGCATGCAGAGAAGAACCCTATTTTCTTTTATTTTCATCTTTAACTAATAGAGAAATGGAAATGCATTCTAGATTCCGCTAGAAATAGTAGGATGAAAACTCTAATCTTAACAAAGAACGGATAAAACAAAGTTGTTGAAGGGAAAGAGCGACAAAGAGAGATAAAGAGAAGAAGAGATTAAACCTATAGCAAGGAGCCTTGGATTCCTTCAATTTTAAGGAGAAAAACGATTTTTAGAATAGCTGCAAGTAGAAGTAAATGGAGGGAAAGATATATGAGGGTTAGAGAGAGATATGAGGATTTAGGGTGCAACAAGAGGGAGAAAGAAACAGGAGCAGCTTGCATATGACCCCAAGTCAATGGATATCTCCGTGCCGAGGGATACAGGGTGCACAGAGATGACCGTGAAAAATCCACTATGTCCATCTGTTTTTAAAAGAATAATAAGATAAGATTCTAAAAATCAAAAAGATCCAAAACTCAGATGGGACACACCAACAAAATAGTGGGAAAAGCAACGTCCTTTGTGAAATGGCCAAGTTATGTCCTAGAGGGGGAGTGAATAGGACAATGCCAAATTTAAACAATAACAACGGAATATAAATGAATAAAAGATAGCACTATTAATAAATCACTATATTGGAATGTAAAGCAACCTCAAAAAGAGAGATTGATATCAATGTTGTTCTAAGGACAACCTTACATCATAAAAACCAAAGGTTTATGGCAGGACAACCTTATTTCTGTAACAAATTGAATATCAAAAACTCAAACAAAAAAGAAACAAATGAAATAACAAGAAATAAATTCTAAACTATCACAACATTCCCCACAATGCTTGAAATGTAAATATTACAACATTCACATTCACATCTACATCCCACAAATCTAAATGATCAAAGATAGAAAATATAAATCACAAATTCACAAAACACAAAGAGTTATAATGGTTTGCCTATGTGTATACCAATTATTAAAAAACAGCCACACAGATTGCCACTCCACTCCTAATATCCTCACACAGGGGATATTAACGTTCACTATCAAAATAGGTTTTCATAGGTTCACACAAAACCTTCACAATTGTGTCTTTTTAAAAAAGGGCTTACACAATTGAAAAACCCTCACTTCTAAGTTTTCTGGCTCTCCTCGGATAACCAACATAATGAGATTTTTCTGGCTTAATCTCAAATAAAACTAAAATGGAAATTTACATAAATGTAAAATACCTAGATTTCTCATTTTGTTGCAGTCCGAAAGAACCAATCGGAGTAGAAGATTGAATTTAGAAGTTCAAAGTCTAATACTCACTTTAAAATGGTTTTAGATTCTAATTAATTTTAAATTAAACTAGTTGGGCTAGCTATATTTGATTTTGATTCCAAAAGGAAGGAATATTATAATTCCTCTTTTCAATTAAGATTGGAATGTAGAAATAAAATCAAATTAATAAAGCTAACAAAAGAGAATATAAATTATGCACAAAGTAGCTTAAAATGAACACAAACTTATCTTAGAGTCCTTGATTTTACTTGAATTGAGTTATCAATCTCTGAAATTCGTGCTCTATCTATAGTTGCAGAAAATCGGCTATGACTGGTCCTGAGGACACTACGACTGGTCATAGGAGAAACAAATTTTTGAATTTTTGAGCGCGATCGGATAAAACCGTTCTACGACTGGTCGTAGGGTGTCTATGACTGGTCGTAGGACTCAAAGATTGGTTGCTGTAGTTTGAGTTGTAGAACCAGGACTGGTCGTAGGACGAGTCGACACTGTTCACATGACCGGTCAAATAAAATCCAGGACTGGTCGTGAACAAACAGAAAATTCTGAAAAATTGCAACCAACTTAGGACTGGTCTTGGAATTTCTTGGACTGGCCGAGGCAGTGGTAAGACTAGTCGAACAAGGTTCAGGACTAGTCTTAGAACAGTCCAATTCCATTTAAAATGATTCAATTAAATTATGTATTCAAAATGACCTACCCTAAGGACAATCTAAGGTCAATCATACCTTAAAAGTGAGGTATGAACATCAAGACTTTATATCTTCAGATTTGAGATCTTTGAACTTGATGTAGCACTGAACATGAGATCTTCTATAGCTTGAATAACAATTCATCTTGTGTTGTACATTGACTTGAATCTTGAACAAGATCACTTCTATTGGTATAGCTTGTATTTGCATTCTACTGTAGTAGCTTGTACGTGCATTTCTTGAAGTAGTTTGAAGTAGTTCTTCGTTCTTGACTTGAAGTAAAGTGCTTAGAGCGGTGATATAATGTCTTGAACATTTATAACAATGAACTACGTAAGACATAGATTGAGGTTTTGGCACCACAAAATTTGACAACCAAAGGAGTATAAAACCATAGCACTTACAATCTCCCCCTTTTGTCAAATTTGTGACAAAACACTCAACAATAATATAACCAATATGAATACAAAAAAATATGCACAGGTTATAAAAGAAAAAATCAGTTACAGCGTGGTTAAAGAATCATGCACCAATTGTCATCACACATCAAGATGAAGTAGGCAGAACACCTCTTTACTTACTCCCCCTGAGTAGCACACATATATCCCAAAAAAAAAAAATGCTACCCTACCACGGTCCATATTCCATCAACATATCAATTCATATGCAAAACCATATAAATTCTCTCCCTTTTTGTCATAATATGACAAAGGAAGAAGAAAAATAGAAAAGGATAATAAACAGGAGTAATCAAGGAGTCAAGATATAAGCAAATTAAAGTCCGCATACCATGAACTAGTTTAAACAAAGTCATCAAGCTACAGTCAGTAAACCAAATAAAGTTTACAACCCAATAAAAGTAGACTTAAAGTTATTACAGACCAAAGAGAAAATCACTTAATTAGATTCTGAGGAAGGAGCAGGTATGGTAGGATCAAGTTGATGAAGGCCCTTGTTTAATCGCCTAAGATACTTGCGCATATATTTAAATCGTAAATCATGGGCAACATTCATATTCTCTACCTTCTCCTCAAGTGCACGCAGACGCGTATATGGTTCATAATCAGGATCATTAGCAGAATCAGACTCAATTTCATCAAAAATATCATCCATGTTTATGTCATCAGGAGGAAGATCATCAGCTTCTTCTTCATTCCCAACTTCAGCTCCATCACCACCAACATCCACTTGGTCAGGAGCAAATTCCAATTTCATCTTGTTTATATTTGAGTTGTTAAAAATAAGATAATGGATGGGAGCCTCTCCAACAGGCATAGCAACCAACATATGAGAAGCTAAAACAGTCATAAGATAGGCAAATGGAATATCACTATGACCTGGATGGAGACGAAACTGAATGATGGAATGACATATTAAAGATAGAAGACAAACTTTAGTACCAGAGACGACAGAGTGCAAAACATGAACCATAAAGGAAGTCAGTTCTGTTTTATTACTGGAACGCGGATACAAATTTGAAGTAAAGATTCTGTGGAGGACTCTTTATCTAGGTAACAAGTACTTTGAGGGGAGCGTATTCCCTTTATGAGTCCATTGCACATCCATATTACATAATGCTCTGGTGAGCATTCATTTTTCTGATTCTGAGGGTTTTTCTGTTAGAATATGAATAGGAATACCTTTATCATTAACAGGTATTACCATAAGGCCAGATATTAGATGACGATCTACATCAACAGGGCCTTCTCTAGCATCTATTTGAAATGTTAAATTCTCAGCAAAAAAATCAAAGATACATGCGAACATGGACTGAGCAATAGATTGGTATGCAGGCCCACTCCAATGTAATATGTTATCCCATCTTACAGATTGAAGGAGTAGAATGATACTAAAAGGAGCAATGTGGTTAAGATCAACAACTCTTTCAACAATAACTTTACACAAATTCAAATTTCGTACGTATGAGGGATCATTTTCGGGTGACCGAAGATGGTGCTGAGTTATTGAAGTAGATCTAGAAGAAGATGGACCACATGTTGTTTTCTTTTTTCCTCTAACATCCATTGGCAACAAGAAATTCAAAGAACTAAGGAGATGTAAAAGATGAGAAATGGGTTTTCTCAAAATCAGAAATTTGAGAAGAAAACCCCAAATAACCCAACAAAGCTTGAAATCAAGTACTCCAATGATGAGCTTGAAGCAAATGGACCATGAATCTACAAGAAAGATTGATAAAATGCACTAACCTTGATGAATCACATTGTAGGGTTCGACTAGTTGTGCCATGGCTTGTTGGAGAGTAAGATAGAAATGAGGAAGATGAAGATTTTCTCCAAATAAAAGAGGACAGCGTGCTCCACGACCGGTCGTACTAGGACCAGTCGAGTACACCCACGACTGGTCGAGTATCAATAAAAATATGCATTTTTTATAAAAATTTGAAATTTAACCAAATAAATTATCAAATGTATATAGACTATGATACATATATGAAAAGGCCTAGCTATATGTCCTAGAGGGGGGGTGAATAGGACAATGCCAAATAAAACTTATAACAGCGGAATTAAAAAGAATATGATAACCAAAATAAATCACAATGCAAGAAAGTAAAATAACCTCAAAATTCAGATCTTGAAAGGTTGATACAAATGTTGTTCTAAGGACAACCTTACACCAAAAACTAGAGTTTATGGTAGGATAACCTTATTTCTAGAAAGATCTTTGTATCAAATCTCAAACCAAAGAGGAATACAGAAATAAATACAAACTGAATTGAAATAAATTGTAATCACAAATGTATTGTTCTAGGGACAGCCATACACCATAAAAATGGCAGGGCAACCTTGCTGGAACAACTTTTAAAGGAAATTGAATATCAAGCTGATAAAGGAATAGTAGAAAATAAATTCTAAACTATTACAAAATTCTCACAATGCTTGAATTAAATGATTACAACATTCACCACCATACATACATCCCACAAAAGAATAATTAAAGATCAGAAGTATAAATCATTCAACCATAACACAAGGGATTATAGTGGTTCGCCTGTGTGTTCACCAACTGTTAAACAACAGCCACACAGAATGCTACTCCACTCCTAATATCCTCACACAGGGGATATTAGCGTTCACTAACAAAATAGGTTTTCCCAGGTTCACCCAAAACCTTTACAATTGTGTCTTTGTCTGTGGGCTTACACAATTAAAAAACCCCACTTCTGAGTTTTCCTGGCTCTCCTCAGATAACCAATACAACAAGATTTTTCTGGCAAATCTTGAAAGAAACCAAAACAGAAAGGAATTTACAATTAAATGTAAAATACCTGATTATCTCCTTCGTTGTAGTAGCCCGGTAGAACCAAATCAGAGTAGATGATTGAATGTCCAAGTTCAATGTCCAGTACTTAATTACAATGGTTCTAATTCTAATAGATTTTAAATTAAACCAAATAGGGCTTGCCTTAATTGATTTTGATTCCAAAGAAAGGAAATAACAATTCCTCTTATCAAATTAGATTGGAATAGCAGAAATAAAATCAATTAAATAAAGCTAAGGAAAGAGAATATTAAATAAGCACACTTAGCTTAGATGGAGGACAGAATTATCTCTCAGAAGTTCGACGAAGATTGGCTTGAATAGATTAATTAATTCGATGATTTCTTCTGAGATTCGTGCACTATTTATAGGTGAGCAGATCGCGTCTTCGACTGGTCTAGGGAGCTCTTCGACTAGTCGAAGCAATAACAGATATTTGAAAAATCAGGCGTGATAAGCTTTGACCATTCTAATACTGGTCGAAGGTCTCCTTCGACTGGTCGTAGGTCACCTTTGACTGGTCGAAGGTCTCCTTCGACTGGTCGAAGAACCTGAAAAACATCGCTAGATTTTGAGTTGAAGATTTTCGACTGGTCGAAGATGCAGTCGACACTGTTCCTTCGACTGGTCAAATAGATTCCTGGACTAGTCGAAGCCTAACAGATTTTATCCGAAATTTGTAACTGTAACGACCTTGGAAATTTTTGTGCTAATCTTTCCTTAAGTAGTTATTTTTGGGGTAATTAGCGCTATACTCGATTGCTTGTGAATTTCGCATCAGTCACTTTAAATTGTATCTGTATGGCTCAAAACTTGTAGATTAGTTAGCGCCACGTTACTCTGAAATCTGAGATCCATCGCTAAATCCAGTTGTTCTGGGGAATTTTTGGAAGATCTGGATCGGACCTGGACCGCGCGTCGAAAGTCCGATGGCGATGATCTTAGGCTGTTACGGTCACCGAGTTGGGCTTGACCATCACCTCGAAAATCAAGTCCATGTGATGTTCTGGGTCGATTTGTTTGAGCTCGGAGTGAAGAGTATGAGAACGGTTGGATATTTAATAAGTTTTTATGAATCTAAGTGGTGTCGCTTGCGCGACGATTTTAAGCTATCTGACCGTTGGATTCTGACCCAATTTCATCCTCTGATCAGGGAAGGTGGCCCAGGCATATCCTAGTGCTTGTGGACCTGATCGAGATTCCGTGACCGTTGAATTGAGTGTGGTCCGCCACGGCTGATCTGAAGAGCCGGTCGATACGAAAACTCAGCCTGACCTAGATCCATGGTCAGTGAGCTTAAGTCCAACCTTTCGTGGTCTTTAGCCCACCAGAAGTGATTCGTTGGATCGTAAGAGGCAGGTTTTTGGTTATACTTTAAGTATACCTTGACCCTGGGGTTATTTTCGTCAATATTAGGCCTATTTATAGTCCTTAAACCCTAGCTCTCTTTTCCATACGAATTTTCTCTAACCCTAGCTTGGAAAGAGAGTGGAAAAGAGGGAGAAAGTGAGAGAGATAAGTTGGTGAATCATCTTGGATTCTTTCCTATTCTTCTGCATCCTTGAACCTTCACTTTGAATCGTTATTCTGACGATTCTGAGTTCATCTTGGGGTAAGTTAACCTAACCCTAATCTGTGTTAGAGCTTAGAATAGTCTTGGTATTGTTGTATCTCATTCTATCCTTGCTTTAGGGTATTCTATCGCCGTTGACGAAGACAACTCGTCTAAATCAGTTCGGTGTTTTTTCCTTGTTTAAGGTACGGACTTTAAGTGTATAGGTTATGGTTTTCAAGGCTTTTAATGCCAGTGAATGATTTATTCTTGTTATGGATGAGATTTCACATGCCAAATGTTGTGTTTACGTTACTTTCCTGATATGCATGTGCTATATTGAGATTTGTGTATTCTATGTGTATGTATGAAGTACCGTATACGTATAAAATATGCACTTGTGTTTGCCATGATTATTTGTCATGTATGTATGCTAGATGTATGTATGACAACTCCTTGGTAAAAGGAATTGTCCAAATGCATGTATTCCAACATACGTCATGTATGTTGTATCATGTATTCTAAGTGTTTGTAGAAATGCATGAATGATCTAAAGTGTAACTTATTACACTAATTGCGGGCGTTGAGAAGTGATTCTCAACACTCCTATTGATGTGCATGATTTCCTTTATGCAAGTTACATTCCATGTTATTTAAATTCAAGCATTACTTATGCTTACATTTATGTTAAGTTGATATTTCTCAAGTGCTTGTACCATGATTTGAGTTGTTGTTCCATTACTGTTCTACATTCCATATGAATATATGTTGTAGTGTAATGTGAGTGGGACTATGCATTAGTCTAGAAAATTGGTAATCTGCCTTAAGATCGTGGTTGAGGTTGCTTTCGCCACGTAGGACGTATTAGACGAACCCGAGCCGTATTAGAGTTGGCGGCAGTGGTTTGGCCACGCGGAGTGTTTGCGCACTCTATGTCGCCCAATTCAACGTGCGCTCGTGCTAGTCGAGTTCGTCAAGTAACCCGATTGTCCGATCTTTGTTCACCATGTATGGACACTATTGCTTGAATCTAGGGTACCGAACTTACTAGTGCAATCCTATTAACCATGGTACCTTGATCCGCTAAGACTCATGAGCCGGACATGGTGGTATGGGACACCGTGGTCGAGCTGTCAGCCTACGCTGGGGTGACGAGCCTCCCCATAATGACCAATGAGCAACTAAACTCGTGAGCCGATTATGGTGGTATGGGACACTATATTCGTGTTGTCGGCCTACATTGATTGGTGACGAGCCCTTTGTAGTGACCTCGAGCATGCTTGGATACCGCATTGAGGTGATGAGCCTTGGTGTAGTAACGAAGGTATGAAGGCGTGCATTGATTGGTGACGAGCCCTTTGCTACGACCTCAAACATATGATCGTATGAGATGTCTAGGACTGACGACCCTAGAATGGATCACTGTTTGGATGGTGACATGAGGAAGGTATCTTAGCTTCCCAATCTTGCTGTATGAAATGGACTAATAACAATTTGGTAATCATATCCATGCACCGCATTTGCATGTGCTTTGTAGATGCGGCGCACTTTGAGGTGGTGTCATGCGTAACGTAAGATGAAGACGCTGAGGGTGTACGCGTGAGGGCACGCATCATATTTCATACATCCTTGCATTAACAAGAGTACTTAGGATTTATTTAATTGTTCTGCTTTATCATTACTGCTTGATTGAACTGATAACATGTTAACCAGTGCCTTATTGTTCCACTGAGTTGATCACTCACTCCCACGTTCTGGGGCGGTGTTAAACACCCACCAGACTCTGTCTTGGGTTTTGATGTTGCAGATGTGGATGTGACTTCTGAGGCAGAGCGGGAGATGGATGATGATGAGGTTGCCTTCTCTTATATGCAGTTTTCAGACGGGTTCTAGCGAGCCTTGGTCTGATGCGTGGGATGCTGGGATTATTTTTGCAAATTTAAATGATGTAACTTGATACTTATAATTTTGTTAAGTAACACTTTCATACGACCTGGTTTGTATATGTACTTTAGGGATTTACACTTGTACACATATTTTTCTATAAGTCTTCCGCTTGCTTTATTCACTTATCCCTGAATCATATCTGTGTTTTGACTTAATCTATTCCATGTTTTATGCACTAATACAATCAACATACATGCATCATTAAATATGTTGCATAAGTGATGTTTTGGAACTCGGGAGCTGAGTTATGCTCGACCCCCGAATATCAGGGCGTTACAAGTTGGTATCAAAGCATGATCTGGATTAAACCGGACCTGGGTTATGGTCATACACCGCACGTTGTCGCCACTTTAGTGTATGTAGGTGCGGGTCTATCATAAGTTTTGTGTTTGTGCTCCATAGTTTCTATCGGCGAAAGTTTCCTGAAAACCTTCGCCGAGATCGAGTCTGTACTCTTACCTGATCACACACAGCGACCCGAAACCTTTCTTAGACCATCTATTAATGAGTTTAGATGGTCTATCTTCCCTTTTTAACCCCTAAACCTTCAAGAAATCTCTATTTTAATCAGATTTCTGCCAGAATAGCCCGATAGGCGTCAAATCATGCAAGGGGCCAATCGGGGCATTTCCTGTGGGGCCCAGGGGGGAACCACATATTTTGGACCATGGAGAACCAGGAAGACCTCGCCAAAATGGCAAGGCATCGCCAAAAGGTCCAGAGACCGGCGATGTCATCGTCGGTTCGGCGAGGGCTCGCCGGCCAGCGGGCCAGTCCGGGAAGGCCGGTGCGGGCCGACGTATTCTAGGCCTAGTGTGGCCCACCCCTCCACGGTTTTCACTTTAAAGCCCTTCATTTCATCTATTTCCTTCACAAATACCCCTCCCAAGCTCTCCCTTTCTTGAAAAGCTTCTCCAAATCCTTCCAAATCTCTCCCAAATCTTCTTCTTCTTCCATTTTTCGTGCAAACCCATCACCCCATTTCAAAATCCTCCCTCCCATTACTGATTTCCCTTTCTTTCCTTCTCATTTGAGCTCTTACATTCCCTTTTTGGCTCTCAAGTGTGTGGAAGCTTCACCATCTTCCTATTTCTCTCTTTCTCTCATTTCTCATGGCCCTCTTTGAGATTGTGACGGCCATCATTTTCATTTCTTCCCTTCTTTCCTTGATGGGGAAGAAGAGAGCGCCCGTGGATGAAGTCAGGCCGAGCCGCCCAACCCGTGCATGGAGGCCGAGAGGTGCCGCCGCGAGCACGTCCGCCACTCGTGAATTCCAGACGAAGCGGGACCTTGATCCTCAAGTTCCCGTTAGTAGGACTTTGTTGGCGGAGTTGTCGCATGGAGCCTATGAAGGCTGTAGAGTCCTTTTTGAGGCTCATGTTGATCCGCGGCTCTTTGGTAAGTTTATGTTGTTGGAGCGCCTAGAAGGGGCTGGTTGGGGTCCCTTGTTCGAAGGCGAGTATCACGCGAATGCTAGTACTGTTCGATCCTTTTATGCAAATATTCTTGATCCTTCGCTGGAGCCTTTGCAGTTTAAGATTCCTTGCGGTAGCGGTCGTGTGGGTATTGTTGATGTTGCTTTGATATCCCACCTCCTGAATGTGCCACTTGGTGAAGTGCATGCCAGTGAGAAGAATGTGAACAGTGTGCGCGAGAGGGATCGTCGCACCTGATCCTTGTGTGGTCGTCTGGTTGAATGGCAGCCGAATAGGAGTCTTCTGGCTACTTACATGACGGACGACTTCCGTTTGCTTCACCACATATTTACGTTCAATGTATATCCGAGGTGGAGTAACTGCAGTGAGTGTACGCGCCTGATGGTGGATTTCCTATATCAGGTGGGGCAGGAAGCGAAGTTGTGTGTGCCGATGTACGTCCTGCTCCAGATTATTCTCATCGCTCGTTCGAGTAGGAGGACCGAGTCGCTTCCATTTGGCCGCCTCATTTGCAAGCTTGCACATGAGTTTGGCTATAGGCTTGGAGCTGAGAAGCCGGTTCCTGTTCGTCATATCAATCTGAGGACTCTTAAACAGATGGAGATCGATTCTAGTCGGCATGCCTCAGAGAGTGAGGCTGAGTCTGAGAGCGATGGTGAAGAGAGTTATGCTTAAGGTGGTGCAGAGATTGAGGAAGAAACAGAGCAGGACAAGGAAGGAGATGAGGCACAGGATTCGAGTGATAGCTCTCCTCCCGTGGCGCCAGAACAGGGCATAGAGCAGACTGCCAGAGATGCCCGTCTTACACGGCTTGAAGAAGGGCAGGCTATTTTATGCCAGGATATTGTTGATCTTCGAGGCCTTGTTAAACATAAGTTTAAGAATGTGACTCGAACTCTGAAGTCTATCCTGTGTTGGTTGCAGGATAAGGGTGCTCCGCCACCATCTCCTGATTCCGACGAGTTGCTGTCGTCGTGGCCGTCTTTTGCTTTGTTTATTATTTTCTTTCTATGTGTAGCCGTTGTTGGCTTGTAGTTGGCATGTTGTAGTTGTTGTAGTTGTTGGAGTTGTTTGTGGTTGTTTGTAGTTGCTGTGGTTGTTTGAAGTGTTAGATGTTGTTGTTTACATGCTTTCCTAGTCGTGATTTATGTATTGCTGCACTACTTGTATTGCGACGATTTTGATTAATGGAATGCATGTTGTTTGCCTTTGGAGTTGTGCTGTGTTGTTGTGTGGATGGATTATGTGACGTAGAATCTGACAGGTTATATCCTCTGTTGAATGTAGGGATGCCTCCTAAGGGTTCGAAGTCTTCGGCTCGTGTCTCTTTGATTGAGTCGCTTGCTAGGGTTCCTCCCTTGAGCGATAGCCAGCCAGATCCGCAGGCGGGTCCATCTCATGCCGGTGTTGGGTCGACACCTATGGCTCCTCCAGTCACACCCTCGGTTCCTGAGCCGAGCCGTGCACCTTCATCTACTCCACCTGTGGATAGGTTTGAGCAGATGATGCTGTTGATGCAGCAGCAGCAGATTCAGCAGCAGCAGCAGCAGTAGCAGAAATTCCTCTCTTCCATGGCTGGCATCTTTGCTCAGTCAGTGGGGGCGACTCCACCTGTTTCACCTATGCCTCCATCTGGGAGCGCCAGTGCCAGCGGCACTTTCGAGTGATTCCAACGCTTGCGACCTCCTACATTTGCGGGTTCTCATAGACCCGAGGAGGCTGAGTATTGGATAGACCGCATCTCTAAGATGCTGAGACCGCTGCACTGCTCTGAGGTCGAGCAGGTTGAGTTTGCCACCTTCATGTTTGAGAAGGAGGCCAGTCTGTGGTGGGACAGTGTTCTTCGCACTGTCGAGGAAGGCTTTGAGTGGTCGTGGCAGGCGTTTGAGGCGCGCTTCCACGAGAAGTATTTCCCGGTTACGTACCGACATGAGAAGTAGAGTGAGTTCCTTCGCCTCCGCCAGGGAGGGTTGTCGGTGACGGAGTATGAGAACCGGTTTACTGAGTTGGGGCGGTATGTTCCTTTGATCCTTGGTGATCAGCCGATGAGGATGCGTCATTTCTCTGAGGGATTGAGACCTGAGATCCGATTGAAGATTTGCTGTGCTATCATTTCTTCGTATGCGGAGCTGGTGAGCATGTCCTTACGAGCAGAGCAGGATGGGGATAGAGCGTCCCGCATGCGAGCACCGATGGTTCCTAAGCCGCGACCGGACTTTCAGGGTGCACCTTTCCTCGGCCAGAGGCCGCGAGCAGATTCTCCTCCGAGGCGTTCAGTGCCGCCCGCTCAGCTGATGAGAGCTGATTTTCGTTGTTCCTATTGTGGGAAGATGGGGCACTTGGACCGTTTTTGCTTCTCCCGTATGCGAGCTAGTGGATTTACTCCACCGCAGAGGATTAGCCGTCCGATGCCTCAGGTTATTTCTCCTCCACCTCTTCGATCAGCGCCAGCTCATCCATCATTCAGACCTACAGTTCCTAGCTTCAGGCCACCTCAGCGGTCCATGGTTCCTCCGCCGAATCGTCAGCAGCAGGCTCAAGTTCATGCGCTTTCAGCTGAAGCGCCTATGTCTGACTTAGTGCCGAGGTCCTTCGAGGTGACACGCACATTGAAGGTATTCCCATTTCTGTGTTAGTGGATATAGGGTCCACTACTTCTCTTATATCTTATGCGGCAGTTAGGCGTTTGGGTTTGAGATCTATTCCTAAGCAAGGAGTGACGCTTACTACCGCTACGAGGATTTCCTCTGCTTTGGGCAAATGTTGTTTGGATTATTTGGTCGATCTGGGAAGTGGATCGATCCGTGTTGATTTGTTAGTCGCACCGCTTTATCACTACGATGTTATTATGGGTATGGATTGGCTCACGAGGATGCAAGCTGAGATTGATTGTGAAGCTAGATCAGTGACGATCCATGGACCTGAGGGCGAGACTGTGACTTTCCCAGTTCAGGTCAGTTACCCTCTTCGTATTGATTTTTATTCTTCTCTGTTGGAGAGTTCGGCTGAATCGGCGTTAGTTAATATGCCGGTAGTTCAGGAGTTTGAAGATGTGTTTGAGTCGATTCCTAGATTACCTCCTCGGCGTGAGATTGATTTTGCTATCGATCTTATGCCTGGTGCTGCGCCCATATCTTTACCCACCTATCATAGGCCTCCGAGTGAAATGGAGGAGTTGAGGAAGCAGATAGATAGTTTGCTAGACTTGGGTTTTATTCGGCCTAGTGTGTCTCCTTGGGGAGCACCTATTTTGTTTGTGAAGAAGAAGGATAGTTCCTTGCGATTGTGTATTGATTATCGCAGGTTGAATTTGGTAACTGTGAAGAATAAGTACCATTTGCCCAGGATTGATGATCTGTTTAATCAGTTGAAGGGGGCACGGTACTTTTCGAAGGTTGATCTGCAGTCAGGGTATCATCAGTTGCGCGTCAAGGATGGAGACGTGCAGAAGACCGCTTTCAGGACTAGCTTCGGTCATTATGAGTTCCTTGTGATGTCGTTTGGTCTGACGAACGCACCGGCCGTGTTCATGGATCTAATGAACAGGGTGTTTCGGTCATTCTTGTTCCGATTCATCATTGTCTTTATCGATGACATTTTGATATATTCGGCGAGTCGGGAAGAGCATGAGGATCACTTAAGAGCAGTTTTGGATACTCTTAGGAAGCATCAGCTATTCGCGCAGTTCAAGAAGTGTAATTTCTGGAAAGAGGAAGTCAAGTTCCTGGGACATATGGTGTCCAAGGAAGGTATAGCCATCGATCTTGCCAAGGTAGCTGCAGTGCAGGACTGGAAGCAGCCTGGTTCAGTTACTGAGGTAAGGAGTTTTCTGGGTCTTGCAAGCTATTATCGACGCTTTATTCAAGACTTCTCGAAGATTGCCAGACCGTTGTCGCAGCTGACACAGAAGGATTTGAAGTTTGCTTGGAATGAGCAGGCGGAGTTAGCTTTTCAGGAGCCGAAGGACAAGTTGACGTCCGCCCCTGTGCTAGTATTGCCAGAGCAAGGGGTTAAGTATATTATATATACTGACGCCTCTCGCGTTGGCCTGGGTTGTGTCCTTATGCAGAAGGACAGGGTGATTGCTTATGCTTCGCGTCAGTTGAGGAAATACGAAGAGAATTACCCTACGCACGACCTGGAGTTAGCAGCTGTCATCTTCGCATTAAAGCTTTGGAAACATTACCTCTATGGTGAGGAGTTCGAGCTCTTTTGCGACCACAAGAGCCTTAAGTATATCTTCACACAATATGAGGCAGTGCAGATGGATGGAAACATTGAAGGACTTCAAGTTCGATGTTTCTTACCATCCAGGCAAGGCGAACCTTGTAGCAGATGCATTGAGTCGCAAGAAGGCTATTGAGTTTGCGGCTCCGCTGATGATAGCAGAGTGGGATATGTTGGAGTTCATGCGCGATTTTGAGCAGAAACTTACGGTGGTTGAGCCGTATGAGGTTATCACACACATTCGTGTACAGCCCCTTATCGACGAGAGGATCGTTGCAGCTCAGGCAGATGATAAGCTTTTGGTGAAGATGAGGCAGCAAGTTGGTACAGATGAGAACTCCGACTGGAGTGTTAGTTCTGATGGGGGCCTACATTTTTGTGGCCGGTTATGTGTTCCTGACATCCCTGACTTGAGACGGGAGGTTCTCGAGTTGGCCTACAGTTCTAAACTTGCGATGCATCCAGGTAGCACGAAGATGTATCAGGATATGAAGAGGTCTTATTGATGGGACAATATGAAGGTCCAGATTGCTGAATTTGTTTCTCGTTGTCTCACGTGCCAGCAGGTCAAGGCAGAGCATCGCCGACCTCCTGGGTTGTTGCAGCCCATGCCCATAGCTGAATGGAAGTGGGATTTCATCTCTATGGATTTTATTTCTGGGTTGCCGAGGACGAGGAAGGGATATGACTCTATCTGGGTGATCGTCGACCGATTAACGAAGTCGGCGCATTTCTTACCGATCAGAGTCACTTACTCTGCAGACGAGTTGGCTAGGTTGTATATCAAGGAGATAGTGCGTCTGCATGGAGTTCCCCTGGAGATTGTGTTTAATAGAGACACGCGTTTTACATCTATCTTCTGGACTCGTTTCCAGGAAGCGATGGGTGTGAAACTGAAGTTCAGCATCGCGTTTCATCCGCAAACAGATGGGCAAACGGAGCGCGTGAATCAAGTCCTGAAAGATATGTTGCGAGCTTGTGTTTTGGATTTCAAGGACAGTTGGGATGATTGTCTTCAGTATGCAGAGTTTGCGTATAATAATAGTTTCCAGGCGAGTATCGGCATGGCTCCCTATGAGGCATTGTATGGTCGCCCGTGCAGAGCACCACACTGTTGGGCAGAAATTGGTGAGCGTAGTTTGCTTGGCCCAGAGTTGGTGCAGGTGACTTCAAAGAAGGTTGACATCATTCGACATCGACTTCTGACAGCGCAGAGCAAGCAGAAGAGTTATGCTGATATGAGGCGTCGACCGCTTGAGTTGGAGGTGGGAGACCATTTTTTTCTGAAGGTCTCTCCTATGAAGGGAGTTCTTCGGTTTGGTAAGAAGGGAAAGCTGACGCCGAGATTTATTGGTCCATTTCAAGTTCTGGATCGAGTGGGAGCGGTAGCAGACCGCCTTGCTTTGCCCACACCTCTTGCGGGCGTGCATAACGTATTTCATGTTTCTATGCTGAAGAAGTACGTTCCTGATCCTTCGCATATTATCAGTTGGGAGCAAGTGCAGTTGAGTGAGGATGCCACTTAGGTACTGCGACCGACGCGTATTCTCGACAGGAAGGAGCAGGTATTGCGTAGCAAGGTTATCCCTCTTGTGAAGGTACTATGGACGCATAATGGTGTGGAAGAGGCTACTTGGGAATCTGAAGCTGAGGTCAGGAAGACCTACCCTCTGATCCTTGAGGATTATATGAAGGTATGAATTTCGAGGACGAAAATTTTTTTAAGGGGAGTAGATTGTAACGACCTTGGAAATTTTTGTGCTAATCTTTCCTTAAGTAGTTGTTTTTGGGGTAATTAGCGCTATACTCGATTGCTTATGAATTTCGCATCAGTCACTTTAAATTGTATCTGCATAGCTCAAAACTTGTAGATTAGTTAGCGCTACGTTACTCTGAAATCTAAGATCCATCGCTAAATCCAGTTGTTCTGGGGAATTTTTGGAAGATCTGGATCCGACCTGGACCGCGTGTCGAAAGTCCGATGGCGATGATCTTAGGCTGTTGCGGTCACCGAGTTGGGCTTGACCATCACATCGAAAATCAAGTCCATGTGATGTTCTGGGTCGATTTGTTTGAGCTCGGAGTGAAGAGTGTGAGAACGGTTGGATATTTAATAAGTTTTTATGAATCTGAGTCGTGTCGCTTGCGCGACGATTTTAAGCTATCTGACCGTTGGATTCTGACCCAATTTCACCCTCTGATAGGGAAGGTGGCCCAGGCATATCCTATTGCTTGTGGACCTGATCGAGATTCCGTGACCGTTGAATTGAGTATGGTCCACCAGGGCTGATCTGAAGAGCCGGTCAGTACGAAAACTCAGACTGACCTAGATCCATGGTCAGTGAGCTTAATCCGACCCTTCGTGGTCTTTAGCCCACCAGAAGTGCTTCGTTGGATCGTAAGAGGCAGGTTTTGGTTATACTTTAAGTATACCTTGACCCTGGGGTTATTTTCGTCAATATTAGGCCTATTTATAGTCCTTAAACCCTAGCTCTCTTTTCCATACGAATTTTCTCTAACCCTAGCTTGGAAAGAGAGTGGAAAAGAGAGAGAAAGTGAGAGAGATAAGTTGGTGAATCATCTTGGATTCTTTTCTATTCTTCTGCATCCTTGAACATTCACTTTGAATCGTTATTCTGACGATTCTGAGTTCATCTTGGGGTAAGTTAACCTAACCCTAATCTGTGTTAGAGCTTAGAATAGTCTTGGTGTTGTTGTATCTCATTCTATCCTTGCTTTAGGGTATTCTATTGCCGTTGACGAAGACAACTCGTCTAAATCAGTTCGGTGTTCTTTCCTTGCTTAAGGTGCGGACTTTAAGTATATAGGTTATGGTTTTCAAGGCTTTCAATGCCAGTGAATGATTTATTCTTGTTATGGATGAGATTTCACATGCCAAATGTTGTGTTTACGCTGCTTTCCTGATATGCATGTGCTATATTGAGATTTGTGTATTCTATGTGTATGTATAAAGTACCGTATACGTATAAAATACGCACTTGTGTTTGCCATGATTATTTGTCATGTATGTATGCTAGATGTATGTATGACAACTCCTTGGTAAAAGGAATTGTCCAAATGCATGTATTCCAACATACGTCATGTATATTGTATCATGTATTCTAAGTATTTGTAGAAATGCATGAATGATCTAAAGTGTAACTTATTACACTAATTGCGGGCGTTGAGAAGTGATTCTCAACACTCCTATTGATGTGCATGATTTCCTTTATGCAAGTTACATTCCATGTTATTTAAATTCAAGCATTACTTATACTTACATTTATGTTAAGTTGATATTTCTCAAGTGCTTGTACCATGATTTGAGTTATTGTTCCATTACTGTTCTACATTCCATATGAATATCTGTTGTAGTGTAATGTGAGTGGGACTATGCATTAGTCCAGGAAATTGGTAATCTGCCTTAAGATCGTGGTTGAGGTTGCTTTCGCCACGTAGGACGTATTAGACGAACCGGAGCCGTATTAGAGTTGGCGGCAGTGGTTTGGCCACGCGGAGTGTTTGCGCACTCTATGTAACTCAATTCAACGTGCGCTCGTGCTAGTCGAGTTCATCAAGTAACCCGATTATCCGATGTATGTTCACCATGTATGGAAGTTATTGCTTGAATCTAGGGTACCGAACTTACCAGTGCAATCCTATTAACCATGGTACCTTGATCCGCTAAGACTCATGAGCCGGACATGATGGTATGGGACACCGTGGTCGAGCTGTCGGCCTACACTGGGGTGACGAGCCTCCCCGTAGTGACCAGTGAGCAACTAAACTCGTGAGCCGATTATGGTGGTATAGTACACTATATTCGTGTTGTCGGCCTACATTGATTGGTGACGAGCCCTTTATAGTGACCTTGAGCATGCCTGGATACCGCATGGAGGTGACGAGCCTTGGTGTAGTAACGAAGGTATGAAGGCATGCATTGATTGGTGACGAGCCCTTTGCTACGACCTCAAACATATGATCGTATGAGATGTCTAGGACTGACGACCCTGGAATGGACTACTGTTTGGATGGTGACATGAGGAAGGTATCTTAGCTTCCCAATCTTGCTGTATGAAATGGACTAATAACAACTTGGTAATCATATTCATGCACCGCATTTGCATGTGCTTTGTAGATGTGGCGCACTTTGAGGTGGTGTCATGCGTAATGTAAGATGAAGACGCTGAGGGTGTACGCGTGAGGGCACGCATCATATTTCATACATCCTTGCATTAACAAGAGTACTTAGGATTTATTTAATTGTTCTGCTTTATCATTACTGCTTGATTGAACTGATAACATGTTAACCAGTGCCTTATTGTTCCACTGAGTTGATCACTCACTCCCACATTCTGGGGCGGTGTTAAACACCCACCAGACTTTGTCTCAGGTTCTGATGTTGCAGATGTGGATGCGACTTCTGAGGCAGAGTGGGAGATGGATGATGATGAGGCTGCCTTCTCTTATATGCAGTTTTGAGACGGGTTCTACCGAGCCTTGGTCTGATGCGCGAGATGCTGGGATTATTTTTGGGAATTTAAATGATGTAACTTGATACTTATAATTTTGTTAAGTAACACTTTCATACGACCTGGTTTGTATATGTACTTCAGAGATTTACACTTATACATATATTTTTCTATAAGTCTTCCGCTTGCTTTATTCACTTATCCCTGAATCATATCTGTGTTTTAGCTTAATCTATTCTATGTTTTATGCACTAATATAGTCAACATACATGCATCATTAAATATGTTGCATAAGTGATGTTTTGGAACTCGGGAGCTGAGTTATGCTCGACCCCCGAATTTCAGGGCGTTACAGTAACAAACTCACAACTGATCGAGGAATTTCTTAGACTGGTCGAAGCAACTCTAGGAATAGTCGAAGAAGGCCTAGGACTAGTCGAAGAACAGATCAAACTTAAGTAAAATAAACATTCAATTTATGTATCCAAAGTGACCTACTTCTAAGGTCAACCTAAGGTCAGTCAAACCTCAACCATGAAGTAAGGAAATTGAAACATTAGGAACTAGTGACCTTGAAGTATGAGCCTTGAAGTCTTGATGTAGTTCAATCTTGAAATCTTGATGTAGCTCAATCTTGAAATCTTGCAACTTGAGTCTTGTCTTGAGAGCAGTTCTTGCATTAAAGATTGATCCTTGTACTTGTGAGCTTTGCTTGTTGTGAGCTTAGCTTGTTCATGAATGTTGATCCTTGAGAGAACTTCACTTATGCAAGTTATATATAACAGTGATTTTGGCACCACAAATTTGACAACAGACAGGAATATAAACTATAGCACTTACAATCTCCCCCTTTGTCAAATTAGTGACAAAATACATAACCAAGATAAACATAAAGTAAAACAACTGGTTAAAGAGTTATGAACCAGGTCATATAAAGTGGCTTACCTGCAAATCAATATTCAATATTCAACATTCAACATTCAACCAGTTTCATTCAACTAGTTCAAACATACTCTCCTTGAGTAACATAACCAATGTTACTCCTCTCACAATCACATCGTTAAGAACAAACCATTCTCCCCCTTTTTGTCATAATATGACAAAGGAAATAACAATAAAGGAGAACTAAATAAAGGGATATATGAGAGTAAACATGAGGAGTTATGAGAGTATAGCAAAATAGTGATAGAGATACTCAGCATAGCTTTACATAGAATAAATATCCAGCATAAAACATAGATAGTATCCAACTCAAAATCAGTCAACCAAGTGCTAAGTTATAAAGTTATTACAGACCAGAAGTCTCATATAAACTAGTCAGAACCAGAACCAGATGACGGAGCAGGAATAGAGGGATCAAGTTGGTGCATGCCTTTGTTCAATCGCCTAAGATATTTGCGCATGTACTTGAATTGTAAATCATGAGCAACAGACATGTTTTCCATCTTTACATTTATATTCTCAACTTTATCCTCTAATGCACTCAAACGAGCATCAACATCAGATGGTTCAAAATCTGGATCATTTGTTGAATCAGAATCCAGTTCCTCAAAAATGTCATCCATATTAATGTCATCACCAGCTTCTTCATGACCACCACTACCACCACCACCTTGTTCAGGAAGTAGATCCAGCTTCATCTTATTGATATTAGTATTGTTGAAGATCAGATGATGGATTAGTGCCTCATCAACCGGCATATCGACTAACATATATGTAGCCAATACAGTCATTAAATAGGCAAAAGGAATGTCACTATGACCAGGATGGAGTCTAAACTGAAGAATGAAATGACAAATTAAGGATGATAAACAAATCTGAGTACCATTGGAAATAGCATGGATAACACGAACCATAAACGAAGTCAAGTCAGTTTTATTACCCGAACGAGGATACAGATTAGACATAAAGATTTTGTGAAGAATTCTGTACTTGGGTAACAAATACCTTGTGGGAAGCGCATTCCCTTTTTGTGTCCATTGAACATCCATGTTGCACAAGTCTCTAGTGAGCATGCGTTTTTCAGACATTGAGGGTTTATCAGTTAAGTTATGGATAGGAATACCCTCATCATTCACAGGAATGTCCATAAGGGCTGAAATTAAATAACGATCAATGTCAAAAGGTCCTTCTCTAGTAGATATTTTAAAAGTTAAATTATCTTATGAGAAAGCACTAATACATGTAAACATGGATTGGGCAATGAACTGGTATGCAGGCCCACCCCAATGTAATAAGTTAACCCAACCTACAGCTTCAAGCATAGGAAGGATGTCAAAAGGTGCAATATGATTAACATCAACAGGATATTCAACAATAACATTACGTAATCTAATGTCCCTAACATATGATGGATCATCATTGGGAACAAGAAGATGACGCTTAGAGATAATGGACAATCTGAAGGAAGAAGAAGGACCACGGGAAGTAGTTTTTCTACCTCTAGAAGCCATTTGCAACAAGGATATCAAGGAATTAAGAAGTTGCAAAGGATTGAGAAGTGGGTTTACTTAAAACAGATTTTTTAAAATCCAAACCCCAAATCTCAATGAAATTCAAAATACAAAGCTTAAAGCTTGAAAAGTAAACAATCTAGACACAAACCTGCAAGAAAAACGTGATTTGGAACACTAACCTTGAAGAACATGAACAGTGGGTTCGACAAGTTGAAGCTCAGCTCCTTAAAGAAGAAAAATGAAATGAGGAAGAAAGCAAAAATCCTCAAATTTTAAGTGATTCCCGAGTTCTACGACTGGTCGTGGATATCTACGACCGGTCGAAGGTCGACTGGTCGAGTATACTCACGACTAGTCGAAGAACGTCCAAAAATTTATATTTCTTGCAAATTATACAAAAATTAGAATTCAATCTAGCAAATATATACACTATAATACAAGTAGGCATAAATAATTATTTTAAAATGCACATGCCAAGATCAAATTTCATCTTTTTGAACCTGCTTTTATCGAGAGGTTTTGTGAAAATGTTAGCTCGTTGATCTTCGGTAGGAATATATTCTAGAGATATAACTTTTTCTTCTACTAATTCCCTTATATAATGAAATCTAATGTCGATGTGCTTAGTACGAGAATGTTGAATAGGATTTTTTGAAATATTTATCGCACTGGAATTATCACAATGTAATAACATAGAATCCTGTTTAATTCCATAATCACTTAGCATTCGTTGCATCCAAACAAGCTGTGTACATGCATTACCAGCTGCGATATACTCAGCTTCAGCTGTTGAAAGTGATATAGAATTTTGTTTCTTACTAAACCAGGAAACTAGACAATTTCCAATGTAAAAACAACCACCACTGGTTGATTTTCTATCATCTAGATTACCAGCCTAGTCAGCATCCGAGTACCCAGCTAATTGGACACTGGTCTCATGAGGATACCAGAGACCGAGATTTACAGTACTTGCGACATATCTAATAATTCGCTTGACAGCAATCAAGTGAGATTCTTTTGGATCAGATTGATATCTTACGCAAATACCAACACTTAGAGAAATATCAGGTCTACTAGCAGTTAAATATAACAAACTACCAATCATACTTCAATAAAGTTTTGAGTCAACATTTTTACCATTAGAGTCTTTTGAGAGTTTCAGGGTAGTACTCATAGGAGTATCGAAATTCTTGCCCTTCTCAAATCCAAATCTCTTGATTAGATTCAAAGCATACTTAGATTGAGAAATGAATATTCCTTCAGGTTGTTGCTTTACTTGCAATCCAAGGAAATAAGTCAATTCCCCAACCATGCTCATTTCAAACTGTGATTTCATCAAATCTGCAAACTCAGTAGTCAAGTCAGTACAAGTTGATCCATAAATGATATCATCAACATAAATCTGCACCATTAAGATATGATCATTATGTTTTTTAACAAATAGAGTTTTATCAACAGATCCCATTTGAAAATTATGACTTAAAAGAAATTTTGTTAGTTTCTCATACCATGCCCTAGGTGCTTGTTTTAATCCATAAAGTGCCTTTTTAAGCCGATATACATAATCAGTATTTTTGGAATCTTCAAAACCCATTGGTTGTTCAACATAGACTTCTTTATGTAAATCGCCATTTAGAAAAGCACTTTTCACATCCATCTGATAGATCTTTATCTTTCTAAAACATGCAATGGATATAAATAGTCTGATAGATTCAAGACGTGCTACTGGTGCAAAAGTTTCATCGAAATCAATCCCTTCAATTTGAGTATAACCTTGTACCACTAGTCTAGCCTTGTTTCTAATTATATTTCCACACTCGTCAGACTTATTTTTGAAAATCCATTTTGTTCCAATGATGTGTTTATATTTAGGTCTTGGTACGAGATACCAAACATCATTTCTTACAAATTGGTTGAGTTCTTCTTGCATCGCAACAATCCAGTTCTCATCAGCAAGAGCTTCTTTTACGTTAGATGGTTCTATTTGGGATGTAAAACATACATAATTACATATATCCTCAAGTTGTCTAGGGGTGCGAACACCGGTGAGAGGGTTTCTAAGAATTTGTGTGGTTGGATGATCTTTAACAGTCCTCAACTCAGAATCAGTCTGATTCAATGAAGTATCAGGTTTATCAATGATTAGTACTTCATCATTATCTGAATTAGAAATTGGTGTGTTTAAGTGATCATCAATGACAACATTAATGGATTCTTGAATCACACCAGTCCTTTTGTTCAAAACCCTATAAGCTTAACTGTTTAAGGAATATCCTAGAAAAATACCTTCATCACTCTTCATATCAAATTTTTCCAAATTTTCACGATCACATAAAATATAGCACTTATTGCCAAAAACTCGAAAGTATTTAACAGTAGGCTTTTTATTGAACCACAATTCGTAAGCCGTTTTATTATTATCTTTGCTAGTGTAGACTCGGTTAATAATATAGCAAGCTGTGTTGACTGCTTCAGCCTAAAGATTTTTAGAGAGCTTCATGCTATTCAACATGACATTAGCCATTTCTTGAAGCGCCCTATTCTTTCTTTCTACAATTCCATTTTGTTGTGGAGTTTTGGGAGCAGAGAATTCATGTAATATTCCTTGGTCGGTACAGAACTTCTCAAAATTACTATTCTCAAATTCAGATCCATGATCACTACGAATTTTACTGATTTGAGAAGATTTTTCAGTTTGAATCCTTTTGAAAATTTTTCTTACTTCTTCAAGGGTTTCAAATTTATCCCTTAAGAAGACTACCCAAGTGAATCTGGTAAAGTCATCAACTATTACCAGGATATACTTTTTCCCACCACGACTTTCTGTTCTGGTAGGTCCTATCAGATCCATGTGGAGAAGTTCGAGTGGTCTTGATGTGGTATTTGAATTCACATTTTTGTGTGAGTTCTTTGTTTGTTTGCCTATCTGGCACTCACCACATATTTTATCTAATTTCTGAAGTTTGGGTAAACCTCTTATAAGTTCTCGTTTGCTCAATCTATATAAATTTCGATAATGTACATGTCCAAGACGTTTGTGCCATAAATCAGTCTCGTCTGTATGGACCATGTAACATGTTTGATTAGATAAGCTGGATTCGCTATTAATATAGCAATTTTAGACGTTCTACGTCCAGTTAATATTACAGAACCCTTATTGTTTAGTATCTCACAGCTTTGATTAGAAAACCGAACAATATGGTTATTATCACATATTTGAGATATACTAAGCAAGTTATGTTTTAAGCCTTCAACATATAAAACATTTTTAAACACAGAAAGATTAAAAAGTTGAACCGTACCTTGGCCTATAATCTTGCAGTTGCTACCATCACCAAATGTGACTGAACCATCAGTCATATCTTTCAGATCCATGAATAAAGCTTTGTCACCTGTCATATGCCTGGAGCATCCACTATCTAGGTACCACTTTGAATGACTTGTTGCTTTGAAAGCAGTGTGAGCAACCAAGCAGGCAACTTTAGAAACCATTTCATAACTGTTTTGGGTTTCAGAACATAGTTGGTCTTCTTTTGTGTATATTTGTAGGAATGACCTATAGAGTTAGATTTTAATAGCTCCTTGAGTAAATCAACTATCTTTTCAGCTAGTGGATTTCGTTTCTAATTAAAGTTGACATGGCTGCTTCTAGGTTTTTGAAAAGTTTTTGAATTTCTAGAAAAATCTTGATAAGTACTTTTCCCTTTTGAGTTTGAGGACTCTCCTTTAACAAACATAGGAGGAATATACTTTTGTTTAGGAGGTAGATTTTTATCATAGCCCAACCCAGATAGATCGCCACATTTTCTTGATCCGGATAAAAGTTTCTCTAACTTTGGATCACCTTAGGCATATTTCCATGTGTCCTTTAGACTCAGAAGAGAAGATACTTCAGTTTTAAGTTTCTCAATTTCAGATTTTAAATCAATAATTAGGGAGTTTTTGAATTTCAAATCGCATTTTAATTTTTCAAAACAATCTGAAATTTATGATTTTTCTAAGACAAGTGATTCAAAACATTTTTTGAGTTTAGAAAACTTTTCTTTTTGAAGTTTAAGTTTGACAGCAATTTTACAACTTTCCTTATATAGGGCATTGTAAACATCTTGAAAATCATCTTCATTTTCACATTCACTACTTAGATTTTCTTCACTTGTTGAGTCATTATCTGAAAATGTGAATTTGGCTAGAGTCATAAGAGCTTTAACCTCATTGCCTGACTCAGTTTCAGAATCTTCTGATTCAGAAGAACCTTCAGAATCAGATGATTCATCCCATGTAGCCAACATACCCTTCTTCATGGGTTTGTCCCTTTTAGGACATCTATTTGCTAAGTGCTCATATTCTTAACAGTTGTAACATTGGCTATCTTTCAAAGATTTTTGAGATTTGGGTCTAAACTTCTTTTTATCATTTGATTTTTGAAAATCAACCCTTTTCTTACTTTTGAAAATCTTGTAAAATTTCTCAGCTAAAAGAGGCATAAGAGCCATATCATCTTTTGAATTACATTTAGAAGATTTTAGTGCGATAGATTTACCTTTAGGAGCTTTAAAGTTTAACTCGTAGGTTTGTAGAGAACCAACTAGTTCTTCTACCCTCATATTATCCGTATCACGAAGTTCCTGGATCGCGGTTACTTTAGAATTGAACCGTTCAGGAAGTGAGCGTAATATTTTTGCACACACTTTACTTTCTGGGATTTTATCGCCAAGACCCCACATTGAGTTTACAATGTCATTCAATCTAGTGTAAAAGTCCATAAACATTTCATTTTCCTCCATATGAATTTCTTCAAATCTGGTTGTGAGGAGTTGGACTTTAGATTTTTTTGACAATTGTAGTACCCTCGGGCGTCATTTCTAATATATCCCAAGGTTGCTTTGCAGTATCGCAGGAAATAATTCTTTTGAACTCATCCGGTGATAGTGCGCAAGTAATTGCATTTAGTGCTTTAGCATTTGCACTACTCTCACTTTTCTGAAGAGTGGTCCATTGGTAATATGGTGTGACATTCATAGATTTTGAACCATCAACCCCAGTAACTTTCATGATAGGAGGTTTCCATTCAGTCATTGTGGCTTGCCACATATTTTCATCCATTGATTTGAGGAAGATCCTCATTCTGGCTTTCCAATAGGCATAGTTGGAGCCATCAAAGGATGGAGGCCTTGTGACTGAAAGGCTATCAAAATTTGACATCTTAAATAGCTTAAATCGTTAGCTCAGGAATTAAATCCAAGAATTAAAAAAGAGCTATTAGGCTTTGATACCACTTGAAAAGGCCTAGCTATATGTCCTAGAGGGGGGGTGAATAGGACAATGCCAAATAAAACTTATAACAGCGGAATTAAAAAGAATATGATAACCAAAATAAATCACAATGCAAGAAAGTAAAATAACCTCAAAATTCAGATCTTGAGAGGTTGATACAAATGTTGTTCTAAGGACAACCTTACACAAAAAACCAGAGTTTATGGTAGGACAACCTTATTTCTAGAAAGATCTTTGTATTAAATCTCAAACCAAAGAGGAATACAGAAATAAATACAAACTGAATTGAAATAAATTGTAATCACAAATGTATTGTTCTAGGGACAGCCATACACCATAAAAATGGCAGGGCAACCTTGCTGGAACAACTTTTAAAGGAAATTGAATATTAAGCTGATAAAGGAATAGCAGAAAATAAATTCTAAACTATTACAAAATTCTCACAATGCTTGAATTAAATGATTACAACATTCACCGCCATACATACATCCCACAAAAGAATAATTAAAGATCAGAAGTATAAATCATTCAACCACAACACAAGGGATTATAGTGGTTCGCCTGTGTGCTCACCAACTGTTAAACAACAGCCACACAGAATGCTACTCCACTCCTAATATCCTCACACAGGGGATATTAGCGTTCACTAACAAAATAGGTTTTCCCAGGTTCACCCAAAACCTTTACAATTGTGTCTTTATCTGTGGGCTTACACAATTAAAAAATCCCACTTCTGAGTTTTCCTGGCTCTCCTCAGATAACCAATACAACAAGATTTTTCTGACAAATCTTGAAAGAAACCAAAACAGAAAGGAATTTATAATTAAATGTAAAATACCTGATTATCTCCTTCGTTGTAGCAGCCCGGTAAAACCAAATCAGAGTAGATGATTGAATGTCCAAGTTCAATGTCCAGTACTCAATTACAATGGTTCTAATTCTAATAGATTTTAAATTAAACCAAATAGGGCTTGCCTTAATTGATTTTGATTCCAAAGAAAGGAAATAACAATTCCTCTTATCAAATTAGATTGGAATAGCAAAAACAAAATCAATTAAATAAAGCTAAGGAAAGAGAATATTAAATGAGCACACTTAGCTTAGATGGAGCACAGAATTATCTCTCAAAAGTTCGACGAAGATTGGCTTGAATGGATTAATTAATTCAATGATTTCTTCTGAGATTCGTGCACTATTTATAGGTGAGCAGATCGCGTCTTCGACTCGTTAAGGAGCTCTTCGACTAGTCGAAGCAATATGATATTTGAAAAATCGGCGCGATAAGCTTTGGCCGTTCTACGATCGTCGTAGGTCACCTTCGATCGTCGAAGGTCTCCTTCGATCGTCGAAGAACTCAAAAACATCGCTGGATTTTGAGTCGAAGATTTTCGATCGTCAAAAATTTTTTCTTCGACTGGTCGAACAGATTCCTGGACTAGTCGAAGCCTAACAAATTTTATCCGAAATTTGTAGCAAACTCACGACTGATCCAGAAATTTCTTAGATTGGTCGAAACAACTCTAGGACTAGTCGAAAAAGGCCTAGGACTAGTCGAAGAACAGACCAAACTTATGTAAAATAAACATTCGATTTATGTATCCAAAGTGACCTACTTCTAATGTCAGTTAAACCTCAACCATGAAGGACATTGAAACATTTGGAACTAGTGACCTTGAAGTATGAGCCTTGAAGTCTTGATGTAGTTCAATCTTAAAATCTTGATGTAGCTCAATCTTGAAATCTTGCAGCTTGAGTCTTGTCTTGAGAGCAGTTCTTACATTCAAGATTGATCCTTGTACTTGTGAGCTTTGCTTGTTGTGAGCTTAGCTTGTTCATGAATGTTGATCCTTGAGAGAACTTCACTTTTGCAAGTTATATATAACAGTGATTTTGGCACCACAAATTCGACAACAGACAGGGATATAAACTATAGCACTTACAATATATGCATGAATAATCAATTTTGAATGCACATACCAAGATCAAATTTTAATTTATTAAACCTTCTTTTGTCGAGCGGTTTAGTGAAAATGACAGCAAGTTGAGTCTCGGTCGGAATGTATTCTAAAGAGATTATTTTTTCTTCTACTAATTCACGAATATAATGATACCTAATATCAATGTGCTTGGTACGTGAATGTTAGATTGGATTTTTTGAAATATTTATAGCACTGGAATTATTGCAATATAGAACCATTGAATCCTATGTAATTCCATAATCACTTAACATACGTTTCATCCGAACAAGTTGAGTACAAGCATTTCCAGCTGCGATGTATTCAGCCTCAGCCGTAGAGAGTGATATAAAACTTTGCTTCTTGCTAAACTAAGAAACTAAACAATTTCTGATATAAAAACAACCACCACTGGTTGATTTCCTATCGTCAATATTTCTAGCCCAATCAGCATCAGTGTACCATGCCAACTGAACACTAGTATCATATAGATACCAGAGACCCAAATTAACTGAACTTGCGACATATCGCATAATCCACTTAATAGCAGTTAACTAAGACTCTTTAGGATCAGACTGATATCTAGCGTAAATACCAACACTTAGAGCAATATCTGGTCTACTAGCAGTTAAATAAAGTAAACTGCCAATCATACTATGATATAACTTAGGATCAACATTTTTACCAGTAGAGTCCTTTGAGAGTCTTAAAGTTGTACTCATAGGAGTACCAAAAATTTTACCATTCTCAAATCTGAACTTTTTTATTAAGTTTAGAGCATATTTGGTTTGAGAAATAAAAATACCATCAGGTTGTTGTTTTACTTGTAACCCAAGGAAATAGTTCATGTAACGCCCTGAAATTCGGGGGTCGAGCATAACTCAGCTCCCGAGTTCCAAAACATCACTTATGCAATATAATTAATGATGGATGTATGTTGACTGTATTAGTGCATAAAACATGGAATAGATTAAGCCAAAACACAGATATGATTTAGGGATAAGTGAATAAAGCAAGCGGAAGACTTATAGAAAAATATGTGTACAAGTGTAAATCCCTGAAGTACATATACAAACCAGGTCGCATGAAAGTGTTACTTAACAAAATTTAAGCATCAAGTTACATCATTTAAATTCCTAAAAATAATCCCAGAGATCCAGCGCATCAGACCAAGGCCCGCTAGAACCCGTCTGAAAACTGCATATAAGAGAACGCAGCCTCATCATCATCCAGCTCCCGCTCTGCCTCAGAAGTCGCATCCACATCTGCAACATCAGAGCCTAAGACAGAGTCTGGTGGGTGTTGAACACCGCCCCAGAACGTGAGAGTGAGTGATCAACTCAGTGGAACAATAAGGCACTGGTTAACATGTTATCAGTTCAATCAAACAGTAATGATAAAGCAGAGCAATTAAATAAATCCTAAGTACTCTTGTTAATGCAAGGATGTATGCAACATGATGCGTGCCCTCATGCATACACCCTCAGCGTCTTCATCTTACGTTACGCATGACATCGCCTCAAAGTGTGCCACATCTACAAAGCACATGCAAATGCGGTGCATGAATATGATTACTAAGTTGTTATTAGTCCATTTTCACACAGCAGGATTGGGAAGCTAAGATACCTTCCTCATATCACCATCCAAACAGTAATCCATACTAGGGTCGTCAATCCTAGACATCTCATACGATCATATATTTGAGGTCGTAGCAAAGGGCTCGTCACCAATCAATGCATGCCTTTCATACCTTTACTACCACAATTCGGCTCGTCACCTCCTTGCGGTATCCAGGTATGCTCGAGGTCACTACAAAGGGCTAGTCACCAATCAATGTAAGCCGACGGCACGAATATAGTGTCCCATACCACCATAATCGGCTCACGAGTTTAGTTGCTCACTGGTCACTACGGGGAGGCTCGTCGCCCCAGCGTAGGCCGACAGCTCGACCACGGTGTCCCATACCACCATGTTCGGCTCATTAGTCTTAGCGGATCGAGTACCATAGTTAATAGGATTTCACTGGTAAGTTCGGTACCCTAGATTCAAGTAATAGCGTCCATACATGGTGAACATACATCGAATAATCGGGTTACTTGACGAACTCGACTAGCACGAGCGCACGTTGAGTTGAGCGACATAGAGTGCGCAAACACTCCGCGTGGCCAAACCACTGCCGACAACTCTAATACGGCTCGGGTTCGTCTCATACGTCCTACGTGGCGAAAACAACCTCAACCATGAACATAGAGTCGATTACCGATTTCCTGGACTAAGGCATAGTCCCAAACACCTTACATTACTACAGATACTCATATGGATTGTAAAACAGTAATGGAACAACAACTTAAATCATGGTACATACGCATCCGAAGAATATCAACTTAACATAAATGTAAGCATAAGAATGCTTGAATTTAAATAACATGGAATGTAACTTGCATAAAGGAAATCATGCACATCAATAAGAGTGTTGAGAATCACTTCTCAATGCCCACAATTAATGTAACAAATTACACTTTAGATCATTCATGCATTTCTACAAACACTTAGCATACATGGAACAACACACATGACGTATGTTGAAATACATGCATTTAGACAATTCCTTTTACCAAGGAGTTGTCATACATGCATCTAGCATACATACATGACAAATAATCATGACAACCACAGGTGCATATTTTATACGTATACGGTACTTTATACATACACATAAAATACACAAATCTCAATATAACACATGCATAACAGGAAAGCAACGTACACACAACATTTGGCATGCAGAATCTCATCCATAACAAGAATAAATCATTCACTGGCATTGAAAGCCTTGAAAACCATAACCTATACACTTAAAGTCCACACCTTAAGCAAGGAAAGAACACCGAACTGATTTAGACGAGTTGTCTTCGTCAATGGTGAAAGAATACCCTAAAACAAGGATAGAAATGAGATACAACAACACCAAGTCTAATCTAAGCTCTAACACAGGTTAGGGTTAGATTAACTTATCCCAAAATGAACTCAGAACCGTCAGAATAACGATTCAAAGTGAAGGTTCAAAGATGAAGAAGAACAAAGAAGAATCCAAGATGATTCACCAACTTATCTCTCTCACTTCCTCTCTCTTTTCCACTCTCTTTCCAAGTTAGGGTTAGAGAAAATTCGTATGGAAAAGAGGGCTAGGGTTTAAGGACTATATATAGGCCTCAGAATGATGGAAATAACCCCAGGGACAAGGTATACCTAGGTTATAACCAAAACCCGCCTCTTACGATCCAACGAAGCACTTCTGGTGGGCCTAAAACCACGAAAGGTCGGACTTAAGCTCATTGACCATGGATCTAGGTCAGGCTGAGTTTTCATACCGACCGGCTCTTCAGATCAGCCGTGGCAGACCACACTCAATTCAACGGTCACGGAATCTCGATCAGGTCCACAAGCACTAGGATATGCCTGGGCCAACTATCCTGATCAGAGGGTGAAATTGGGTCAGAATCCAACGGTCAGATAGCTTAAAATCGTCGCGCAAGCGACACGACTCAGATTTCATAAAAACTTATTAAATTCCAACCGTTCTCACACTCTTTACTCCGAACTCAATCAAATCGACCCAGAACATCAGATGGACTTGATTTTCAAGGTGATGGTCAAGCCCAACTCGGTGACCGCAACAGCCTAAGATCATCGCCATCGGACTTTCGACGCGCGGTCCAGGTCCGATCCAGATCTTCCAAAAATTCCCCAGAACAACTGGATTTAGCGATGGATCCCAAATTTCAAAGTAACATAACGCTAACTAATCTACAAGTTTCAAGCCATGCAGATACAATTTAAAGTGATTGATACGAATTTCACAAGCAATCGAGTATAACGCTAATTACCCCAAAAATAACTACTTAAGGAAAGATTAGCACAAAAATTCCAAGGTCGTTACAGTTCAATTCCCCAACCATGCTCATTTCGAACTTAGATTTCATTAAATCTACAAACTCAATAGTCATGTTAGAACAGGTAGATCCATAAATAATATCATCAACGTAGATTTGAACCATTAAGATATTATCGTTATGTTTCTTAACAAATAAAGTTTTATCAACACTTACCATTTAAAAGTTATGACTTAGTAAAAACTTAGTCAACTTTTCATACCATGCCCTGGGAGCTTATTTTAAACTATAGAGAGCCTTTTTTAGGCAATAGACATGATCAACACTCTTAAGGTGTCATGCCCCAAACCCGAAAATCAGATTCACAGGAACTCGATCGCCGAACCAGGTGCCGACAACCTCCGTAGTACCCCATTCTCGGCCCCCAGCGTACATACGCCAGGTTCCGATCCTAGGATCCCACAAGGAGGATTTTTCAACGTACATTTGTATCATGAGAAGCATAACCACAAGTATACCTAAATCATAAAGGCAACATCATCATCACATATCCACTAATATAATCATTTGGATACAATGCAGAAAGGGAAATACATATATATTGAAATCAAAGCTCCAGAGGACATTTGCACGCTCCAAGCTCAACGCTGCTGTAACCTAACACTACCTGCATGCATCTATCATGCATAAGCTTACAAAAGCTTAGAGGGTGGTGAAAGTGTGTGCACAAGATAAGTGTCAAGTATACCATAAAGCCCATAAATCATACATCATCAGAATACGCAAAAATACTGACAAGACATGAATCATATGATATCAAAGTAAGCAGAAATATACTGGTAAGTCCATGAGTGCTATCAGTCGTACCAAGGCTATGCGATACAAAACATAATAAGAAAATAACAGATGCTGAGGATGTAATGCAATATGCAAACTCTGATGAGCCACGAACACCATCAACCTCATGCAAAAACATAGTAACCCAAAATGTTAAGTACTGCGGATGCAATGTAATATGCGGTGCGAATGAAATGGCCATGCTGGAATGTGAAGTCGGGATGATAGTACGTAGTATTGCAGGCTATAGGGTTCACCACAAGGGACTTCTATCCATACCAGTCCCATACCTAAATTTGGATAGTCCGACTCAATGTGGTAAACTCCTGATCTCAGGTTAGTCGCGCGCCCAACCGAAATCTTGGACATGCGAAGGTACACATGACAAATAGTTACGCACCACCAGCCCGAGTAGATAGTGAATGAATGAATGAATGGATATGCAATTCCTGCTCAATAAGTCCACATATTAGCACGGTTGCTCTCTAGAGAAATCACCGAGGTCTATTACACTCCACTCTGACTACCTCCTCCCAAGCTGCATAACCCAGTGAGTGGAAGAGACCTCATTATTCGCCTACCAATATCGGGCCCGGCTCGTCAATAGCGGACCCATTTATGAGCTGGTCATACTCAACCTAGCTTATAGCGGATAAGGCCACCCCCCTTTCCAACCGACCATGACACAGTGGGAGATACGACCTCATGGTATAGGTACCGACGCACAGATTCCACTCAGTCTAGATGTTAGAGCATCTCCTGGTATCAAGGAGGTTCTGGAATTTTCACCTAAGGACATCCTACGTGCCCACAGTGCTAGAACCAAGCATTTTTAGTGTCCCATCTGGCCATCCACGATGTGTCTGTGGAGGCCACGACCCTGATGTCGCTAGGGCGTACAATGATCAAGTCACATATATGCGAGATGCATGAGTCACACTATCCAGTCATGCAGCAATCCTGCGCGTACGGCGTGATAATGTGGGCACTCCGTCTCATAAGGAGTCTCGTAAATAGTCTGCCCAATGGCGTATGCTATGATCAAACATTCCTCATATCAGGCATACATATGATGCGTATGGGCATGAATCATGGAGCTACACTAAGCATGTTATAAAGTAATGGACTAACCTTATAATACAAATGGGCCTAGACGGCCTACACATAACAAGTATGGGCCTATTAATGGGCCCTAGGGAGAGTTATAATGCGGACATTTAACCAACATTATTCTTACAATGTGGACGTCAAACCAACATTGCTCCCAAGGCATGGCCCGCCATAAATGTCATTACATATACCACGATGAAATCACACATTGCAATGAACCTATATACATCTCTTGGGCCTCGACCCATGGGCCTTTAATACATCAATTGGGCCTCAACCCATGGGCCCCAAATACATCATAATGGGCCTCAACCCATACATCACAATGGGCCTCAACCCATGGGCCCTGAATGCACCACAATGGGCCTCAACCCACGAGCCCTAATACATCACAATGGGCATCAACCCATGGGCCCTAATACATCACAATGGGCCTCAACCCACGGGCCCTAATACATCCCAATGGGCCTCAACCCATGGGCCCCAAATACATCAAAGTGGGCCTAATCACATGGGCCTCATATATATATTGAATAGGCCACACTAATTGGGCCTTACATACATTGCAATCGGTCATATCCCATGGGCCTTTGAAATACATCACAATGGGCCTCATCACATGGGCCTTACATTCACGTCGAGGTGGGCCTCAACAACGGCCTCATACACATCAAGGTGGGCCTCAACAACGAGCCATAACTATGAAAAGATAGGCCTCATCCACATACTAAGGTGGGCTCAATGGACAGCCATAAATAAACCAAAATGGGCCTCATACATATACCAAGGTGGGCCTCGATGGACGGCCACAAATAAACCAAAATGGGCCTCATACATATACCAAGGTGGGCCTCAATGGACGGCCACAAATAAACCAAAATGGGCCTCATACGTATACCAAGGTAGGCCTCAATGGACGGCCACAAATAAACCAAAATGGGCCTCATACATATACCAAGGTGGGCCTCAATGGACGGCCACAAATAAACCAAAATGGGCCTCATACATATACCAAGGTGGGCCTCAATGGACGGCCACAAATAAACCAAAATGGGCCTCATACATATACCAAGGTGGGCCTCAATGGAGGGCCACAAATAAACCAAAATGGGCCTCATACATATACCAAGGTGGGGTCCACTTGAACTATAGATCTGTCTTATTTTTAGTCTTAAGCCTATAAGATAGCTTGCCAAATGGTGGACGGTTGGGATGTAACACATGCATCATGGTGGGTCACATACTTCATGGTAGGGTCCACATGTGTGGCCCACCTGATAGAATGGCGGTTGGATATAACATAGACATGGTGGGGCCTGTCACGCCCCGAACTCGGAAACGGGGCTCACAAAATTCCCGATCGCCGAATTCGGCGCCAACAGCCTCCGTAGAACCCCATTTTCGGATCCCGGCACCCATTCACCAGGTTCCGATCCTGGGATACTACAAGGAGGATTTCAAGTCATCGGTCTGATTCATAATGAGCATAACAAAAGCATAACCCACAAACAATAACCACAAGAACACCACCACAAAATCCACTATGATCAAAAACTTTTGAGTACAATGCGGCAGAAAGGGAAAATACAATGCAACAAAAGAAACAAAACTCCAGAAGCTCGGCTGCACGCTCCAACTATGGCCAGACTATGGCTGCGACTGCGTCCTGGCATCACCTACACGCATCAATCATGCATAAGCTTATAAAAAGCTTAGAGGGTGGTGTAAGTGTGTGCGCAATATAAACGTGCTCAAAATGCAAGGTCAGAGTGATGCGGAATCATGGTGATGAGCACGTGAATGCAATCAGCCGTACCAAGGCTATGCGGTGCAAGAAATGAATGCTATCGGCCATACACAGCCATGCGATGCGAGATGCAACTCAAGCATGCCAATCCTCATCATGTATCAGTACAATTCTCATTCTGGATAATCACCGGGGTTCAATACACTCCAAATGGCACTGTCGCTCTCCTAGCCGCACAGTCCAAGTGAGTGTAACAAACCTCACTATCCGCCTGACCAATAGTCTGCCAATACCTATCCGGCACGTCGATAGCGGACCCATTCGCGAGCTGGTCAAACTCAGCCTAGTATTGCCCCCTACCCTCGGGCGAGTAAGGCCACACTCCTTTCCAACCGACCACGACACAGTGGGAGACGCGGCCTCCTGGTATTCGGCCCTCATGCGCTCGTACATCCACTCGGTCTCGACGTTGGAGTCATCCTCTGGTACCATCGGGTTTAGGGATTTTCACCCAGGGACATCTATGGTGCCCGTATGCTAGAATCAAATATTTTCGGTCTCCAATCCTGCCATCCACGATGTATCTGTGGAGGCTATGGCCCTGATGTCGCTAGGGCATACAATAACTGAAATCACACAAATGCAAGTGCATGAATCATACTATCAGTCATGCAACAGCCCTGTATATACCATGCACTTATATGAGGCAACTCCGCCTATCAGGGAGCCCATAAACAGTCCATCCAAAGGTATATGCCATGATCGGTCATTCCTCACATCAGGCATACATATGGTGCGAATGATCATGAATCATGCATCTATACTAAACATGTAATAAGAGATGAGTCCTAGGTATAATGGAGATGGGCCTAGACGGCCTACTTACCACAAGTTTGGACCTATCAGTGGGCCTTAGGGAGAGTTATAATGCGGACATTTAACCAACATTATCAATGTGGACGTCAAACCAACATCGCTCCCAAGGAACGGCCTTCCATGAAGTACACATTGTAATGGGCCTTTTATACATCTAATTGGGCCTTGACCCAAGGACCCAAATACATCAAATGGGCTACATAACATGAGCCCCATATCTATATCAAGGTGGGCCGTAATGGGCCTCATAATATGGGCCTAATACAAATCAAGGTGGGCCTCAACAAGGACCACTAATGCATGAAGATGGGCCTCTATAATGGGCCTTAAATATCTCCAACACAGTTGGACAGTTGGTTGAAATACATACATCATGATGGAGCCCTACTCTAATGGAGGGTGTGGTGTATAATACATACATAAGTGGGGCCCACCATAATGCTTATTTTCCGCCCAGCCTAAGGCCCAATATAATGTTTATTTTTCACCCAACCTAAGGCCCAACATAACGTTTATTTTCCACCCAACTGTTAAGCTACCTGAACCAAGGTAGGGCCCACTGGACTGGGCCCACTAGAATGTTTATTTTCCACCCAAACTATTCATAAGGTCACTCGGACCGTGGGTGGGGCCCACCGTTTATTTTTGCATCCCTCAGTACACGGTCAGGGAGCCCACCGTGTTGATTTTATTTTATTTTATTTTATTTTATTTTATTTACACGTGGATAGGGAGCCCACCGTGATGTGGTCCACAAATCCAGCCCACTCATTATGTGTGTCCCACTTGGCTGAGGGTACAGTCCAAGTTTCAGCCGCATCCAGATTTCAGGTAGGCCCCACCAAGTGTTTTTATTGATTAGATATGTCTTCACACGATTTTAGATGGTGTGGCCCACCTGAGTTCCGTTCATGGTTGATTTTTGGAGTGGACGGCCGGTCCGTGGGGACCCAGCAAATGCACGGTGTTGATGGTCGAAACGGCTCAAAGTGGGGCCCACAGGCAGCGCGCCTGCGCCTTCTGACAGCGGCAGCAGCGCTGCTGCTTCTGCTTCTTCTTTTTTTTAAAAAAAAAAATCGGTTTTTCTGTGGTTTTCCACAGGTGGGGTCCACATCGAGTGAATCTGTTCCGTTCATTGCACTCCCCCACTCGATACAGTCAAACAGAGTCCAATATACGGCCTGTTTCTGGCGAATAAAAAGATCCAGGTAGTTTTCAAGGGTGATACTGCTTTTTCCTATGGTATGGCCCGCTTGAGAACTGGATTGGTTCCAGAATTTGGTTCAACGTCTAAAATAATCCAAGGAAGAGGATAGACGGGTTAGATCAAATACTTGACTCAAGGTGGGGCCTATATGAAGGGTCCACCTTAAAAGTAACTTTTTCCCCTTTTTTTTTTGTGTGTTTGCTAGTACACCTCCATGTCAGTGCACACACTTCACTTTTCAACGTCCAGCGTCCCCTGGACGCTGGACGACACTCCTGAACACATTGCTATAGTGGGTCCCACGTAGATGTGGCCCACCATCATATATGTATATAATATATATTATATTATATATATGATTATATTATGTATATTATATAAAATATAACATATATGTATATACATATATATATATATATATTAAAAAAAATGCATTGGGCCATCCAAACAATGGATGGTGTGGATCATCACCTGCAATATAGTGGGCCACACCGTCTGATGTAGATGGACGGGGTAGATGTAACACATATTGGTGGGATCTAGACCATTACAAAGAAAGAGAGAGAGGGAGAGAGATAGAGGGAAAGATATACGGTGAGATAGAGGAACCCCGCCACTATGGGTCCTCTTGATTAAATCACATACATCCAAATGGGTCCCACCAACAAGTGGGCCCTAAAATTTAAGATAATGGAAAATCACCCACCTTATCTTCCTTTTCCTTGCTCCCTTGGACTCCTTAGCTCCTTACCTTCACTTTTAATGGAGGTTGATGAAAGATGAATGGTTGAGATTGGAGATGAGAGGGTATAGATGGAAGATGGAAGGTGGACCACACTTGAGAGGGAGGGAAAGCTTGGACGTGTGGGGGGTTGAGTTGCTTGGGAGAGATATGAGAAATGAGAGAGAGAAAGAAGATATGGATGGGTGAGGTGAGGTGATGGAGTGATGGGTTGGGTTGAAAAATTGTAAAGGTGTATGGTTGTTGTTGAAATTTGGAAAAGAGGAGTGGTGAGGTGGAAAGAATGGTGGACTTTTGGAAAAAGAGGGAATGGGTGTAGTACTTTGAGGTATGGTTGCATTTATGGTTAATTAGTGGGACTAATTGTGTAGAGATTCCCTCGAAATCCGCAACGCGCGGTGTTTCTTCGGAATAAACGCTGATCGGCATCTTCTTACCTGGGTATCGGTTCGGTGCGCAAGTCACGGCGTTGGAACCGCGGCGACGACGCGGTCGCTGTGATACAACTTTCGGATCAAGCCGACGTCGATGCGCAGGACCTGGCTTAGGATCGTGCGCAAACACCGAATACGGTGCGAAGGTTGCCGGAATTTGACCGGAAGGACCGCGGAAACTAACGGAATAGTACGGATTAGGATACGGGTCTTACAGGGCCTACTGGCCGTCCAGCAACTGCCTGAACAGTATTGATAAAACACATACATGTGGTGTCCTTCGTCCACTACCGTGGACAGTGCGAATAAAACACATGTGGGGCTCACCATAACATTTATATGCCATCCAATCTGTTGGTAAGGTCGCACGGACCCTGATGAATAAGAGAAACAAATTTCATATGACCCAAGACTTCTGTAACCACAGAAAGAAGGTTTCAACGACAGCCATTCAATCCCACTGTTTCCTACGATGTGGGCCACCTGGGTTCCTAAAATGGCTGATTTTTGGGGTGGGGCCCACTGTCCTAAGGGGCTATCAAATGCATGGTGTTGATGTTCAACACACATCACGTGGGGCCCACGGCTGGGACCACGTCCCTGGCCAGTCCGTCCACAGCGCAGTAACGCCTGCTGTTACTCTGGACGTCAACGGTGGCAGGTGGCTGCTGCCTATGTTATTTATTTTTTTGTAAAAAGGTGTTTTTTATGGTTTTTCACAGGTGGGGCCCGCATCAGGGAAATTCGACCCCACCATTGGTCTCTACAGACCATAAAAAATCCAACAAGTCCAATATTGGGCATCTTTCGGCGTATAGAAAATTTTGAGTGAATTTAAACGGTGAAAATCACTGTTTGCTAAGGTACGGCCCACCAGTTAGTCGGATCAGTTTCATTTTTCAGCTCAACGCCTAATACGGGCTTGGGAATGGAATGGACAGCATGGATTAAACTTATACAACAAGGTGGGGTCTACATGAGCGACCCACTCCAAGGCTTGAACCAAGCCAATATTTTAGTTTTCATTTCACGTCCAGCATCTCCGGACACTGGATGGCTTGGCCACACCACATGCATTTAAGGTGGGCCACCAAATGCACGGATGACGTGGATACAACATAAATATAAAGTGGGCCCCACCTACAAATGGCTTGGACCAAATACATGCTTCATGGTGGGGTCCATCCAAGTGGGCCACACAGCCACATCATCACTTATAAAAAAATATGAAAAGAGAGGGAAAGAGAGATAGAAAGAGAGAAGGACACATGTGATGGAGGGCTTCGCCATTATGAGCCCTCCTTTGCATTCAATCATACATCAAGTGGGTCCCAATACATGTGGGCCCATCAAATCAAAGATCAATGGTGGAGATTCCTCCTCCACCAAAATGAAAGGTCTAGATAACCTCTTTCAAAGTAAACACCATGATGGGGTCCATGGAGAATGGCCCCATCATGGAATGATCATGATAATCAAGGTGGGCCGTCGGCCACATCTTAGGGTTCAACGTGAGATCCACACCATCGATTGATAGGCCTCACTTGGCTCATCATAAAAACATGAAAACTATCTTATAGAAGCACCCATTGTTCGATCTTCTTGGTCCATTGGAAAGCTGATTTCCTTGTGCTTCTCTTTAATGGAGGGTGATGAGGTTTGAATGGCTAAGATGAGAGATCTTGGGATGGAAAGTGGGCCACACACATCTCACCTTCTCTCCTTAGAATGCATGGACATCCACCACTCTTGCTAGCTTGGAAAATGTGTTGAGAAATGAGAGAGAGAGGGTTGTAAGGGAGAGAGAGTGATGGGTGATGTGAGGTGAGTGATGGGTGAGGTGAGAGGTTGGTTAACTTGGTGGTTACTTGACTTGTGGAGAAAGGAAGCATGGGTGCTCTTATACTTGACATGAGGTGATTGATTGATGGATTGATTAACATGACATGTTGTAGAGATTCTCTTGGGATTGCAAACACGTGATATTTTCTCGAAATAAATGCCGGCTCACATCTTCTGACCTGGGTATTGGATTGGTATGCGAGTCGCAGCGTTGGAACCGCGGCAACAGTGCGCTCACAATGGTACAAGTCTCGGATTAAGCCGACTTAAATCTATAGGATACGACTTAAGGTCGTGTGCAAATGTCGATTACATTCGCGGATTCCCAGAATTCGACGGGAAAGATCGCGGGAGTCGACAAAACAGTACAGAATAGGATACGGGTCTTACATAGGGTCTTCAAAACCCGTTGGTTGTTCAACATACACTTCTTCATGCAGATCGCCATTTAAGAAGGCACTCTTTACATCCATTTGATAAATTTTAAAATTTTTAAAACTAGCAATGGATATGAATAGTCTGATTGATTCAAGACAAGCTACTGGGGTAAAGGTTTCATCATAATCAATTCCATCAATTTGAGTGTACCCTTGTACAACCAGTCTAGCCTTGTTTCGAATTATATTACCAATTTCATCAGACTTATTTTTGAAAATTCACTTAGTACCAATAATATGTTTATCTTTAGGTCTAGGAACAAGGTACCAAACATCATTTCTCACAAATTGGTTAAGCTCTTCTTGCATCACAACTATCCAGTTTTCATCGGTAAGAGCTTTTTTTATGTTGGCCGGTTCTACTGGGATGTGAAACATACGTAATTACATATGTCTTCAAGTTGTCTACGAGTGCGTACACTAGTGAGAGGGTTTCCAAAACTTTGAGTGGTTGGATGATCTTTAACAGTTCTCAATTCAGAATCAGTTTGATTTGATGAAGTATCTGGTTTGTCAATTAAAAGAACATCATTATCTGAACTTGGGGCAGGTGTATTCAAGTGATTGTCTATTACCACATTTATAGATTCTTGAATAACACCGGTCCTTTTGTTCAGTACTCGATATGCACGACTGTTTAAAGAATATCCTAAAAAGATCCCTTCATCACTTTTAGTATCAAACTATAGAGTTGAACCGTACCTTAGCTAATAATCTTGCAATTGCTACCATCGCCGAATGTGACTAAACCATCAGTCATGTCTTTAAGATAGGTGAAAAAATGTTTATCACTAGTCATATGCCTTGAACATCCACTGTCTAGGTACCACTTTGAATGGCTTGTAGCTTTGAAAGCAGTGTGGGCAACCAAGCAGGCAACCTTAGGAACCCATTTCATAACTGTTATTGGTTTAGGAGTATAGTGGGTCTTCTTTTGATTGTAGTTATTATTAGAGTGACCAACTGAGTTAGATTTTAAGAACTTCTTAAGAAGATCAACTATTTTCTCAGCTAAAGGGTTTCAGTTCTGATTTTTATAGTTGATATAGTTGTTTTTAGGTTTTTGAAAAGTTTTAGAATTTTTTAAAAAAAATTGATTACTTTTCCCTTTTAAGTTCGAAGTTTCTCCTCTCATAAATTTGGGAGGAATGTTCTTCTGTGTAGAAGGAATATTCTTATCGTAGCCCAAACCGGATCGGTCGCCACATTTTCTTGATCCGGATAAAAGTTTTTCTAACTTTGGATCACCTTGGGCATATCTCCATGTATCCTTTAAACTCAAAAGAGAAGAGACTTCAAGTTTAAGCTTTTCATTTTCAGATTTCATATTTTCAATCTGAGAGGTTTTGAATTCCAAATCGCATTTGTGTTTTTCAAAACAATCTGAAATATGGGATTTTTCTAAAACAAAAGACTCAAAATTTTCTTTAAGCTTTGAAAAATTTTCTTTTTGAAGTTTAAGTTTCACAGCAATTTTATAACTTTCCTTGTTTAGGGCATTGTAAGCATCTTGAAGATCATCTTCATTTTCATATTCACTGTTCAGATTTTCTTCACTTGTTGAATCATTATGTGAAAATGTGAATTTGGCTAGAGTCATAAGGGCTTTAACTTCACTGTCCGACTCGGTTTCAGAATCTTCTGAATCAGAAGAGGCTTCAGAATCAGAGGATTCATCCCAAGTAGCCAACATACTCTTCTTTTTGGGTTTGTCCTTTTTAGGACACTTGTTTGCTAAATGTCTATATTCTTGGCAGTTGTAACATTGACTATCTTTTAAAGATTTCCAAGTCTTCGATTTAGATTTATATCTTTTCTTATCATTTGCTTTTTAAAAATCAACCCTTTTGTTTACTTTTGGAAATTTTGTAAAACTTTTTCGCTAAAAGGACCATATCGTCTTCAGAATTTTCTAAATCAGAATAGTTTTCTTAAGAAACATTTTTAGAAGAATTAAGGGTAATAGATTTTCCTTTAGGAGCTTTAAAATTTAACTTGTAGGTTTGTAAAGACCCAACTAATTCTTTTACCCTCATAGTATTCGTATCACGAAGTTCCTGGATCGCAGTTACCTTAGAATTAAACCGCTCAGGAAGTGAGCGTAATATTTTTGCACACACTTTACTTTCTTGGATTTTATCTCCAAGACCTCACATAGAGTTCACAATGTCATTTAATCTAGTGTAGAAATCTATAAACATTTCATTTTCTTCCATATGTATTTTCTCAAATTTGGTTGTGAGGATTTGGACTTTAGATTTCTTGACAATTGATGTACCTTCGTGTGTCATTTCTAAAATATCCTAAGCTTGCTTTGCAGAATCACAGAATATAATTCTTTTGAATTCATCTAGTGATAGTGCACAAGTTATTGTATTTAGTGATTTTGCATTTGCACTACTCTCACTTTTCTGAAGTGTGGTCCATGAGAAATAAGGTGTTACTCTCATTGATTTTGAACCATCAACCCCAGTTACTTAAGTGGTAGGAGGGGTCCATTCATTCACTGTAACTAGCCACACACTTTCATCCATGGATTTAAGGAAGATCCTCATCCTGGCTTTCCAATAAGCATAACTGGTGCCATCAAAAGGTGGAGGCCTAGTGACTGAAAGGCTATTAAAATTTGACATCTTATATATAGCTTAGATCGGCTAGCTTAGGAAATAAATCCAAATAACAAGAATTAAAATGAGCTATTAGGCTTTGATACCACTTGAAATGGCTAAGTTATATGTCCTTGGGGGGGGGGGGGGGATAGGACAATGCCAAATTTAAACAATAATAGCGGAATATAAATGAATAAAAGATAGCACTATTAATAAATCACTATATTGGAATGCAAAGCAACCTCAAAAAGAGAGATTGATATCAATGTTGTTCTAAGGACAACCTTACACCATAAAAACCAAAGGTTTATGGCAAAACAACCTTATTTCTAGAACAAATTGAATATCAAAAACTCAAACAGAAAGTAAACAAATGAAATAGCAAGAAATAAATTCTAAATTATTACAACATTCCCCACAATGCTTGAAATGTAAATATTATAACATTCACATTCACATATACATCCCACAAATCTGAATGATCAAAGATAGAAAATATAAATCACACATCCACAAAACACAAAGAGTTATAGTGGTTCGCCTGTGTGTACACCAATTGTTAAAAAATAGCCACACAGATTGCTACTCCACTCCTAATATCCTCACACAGGGGATATTAGGATTCACTATCAAAATACATTTTCACAGGTTCACCCAAAACCTTCACAATTGTGTCTTTTTAGAAAAAGGCTTACACAATTCAAAAACCCTCACTTTTGAGTTTTCTGTTTCTCCTCAGATAACCAACACAATGAGATTTTTCTGGCTTAATCTCAAATAAAACCAAAATGAAAATTTACATAAATGTAAAAATACCTAGATTTCTCCTTTTGTTGCAGCCCGGAAGAACCAATCGGAATAGAAGATCGAATGTAGAAGTTCAAAGTCCAATACTCACTTTAAAATTGTTCTAGGTTCTATTTGATTTTAAATTAAACCAGTTGGGCTAGCTATATTTGATTCTGATTCCAAGAAGAAGGAATATCACAATTCCTCTTTTCAATTAAGATTGGAATGTAGAAACAAAATCAAATTAATAAAGCTAATAAAAGAGAATATAAATTATGCACAAAGTAGCTTAAAATGAACACAAACTTATCTCAGAGTGATCCCTTGATTTTACTTGAATTGAGTTATCAATCTCTGAAATTCGTGCTCTATTTATAGTTGCAGAAACTCGGCTATGACTGGTCCTGAGGACACTACGACTGGTCGTATGAGAAATGAATTTTTGAATTTTTGAGCGCGATCAGCTAAAACCATTCTACGATTGGTTGTAGGGTGTCTACGATTAGTCGTAGGCCCTCTACGACTGATCGTAGCAAACCCACGACTGGTCGTAGGACTCAAAGATTGGTTGTTGTAGTTTGAGTCGTAGAACCAGGACTGGTCGTAAGACGAATCGACACTATTCACATGACCGATCAAACAGAGTCCAGGACTGGTCGTGGACGAACAGAAAATTCTAAAAAATTGCAACCAACTTAGGACTGGTCTTGGAATTTCTTAGACTGGTCGAGGCAGTGCTAGGACTAGTCGAACAAGGTTCAAGACTGGTCTTAGAATAGTCCAATTCTATGTAAAATGATTCAATTGAATTATGTATTCAAAATAACCTACCCTAAGGACAATCCAAGGTCAATCATACCTTGAAAGTGAGGTATGAACATCGAGACTTCATATCTTCAGATGATAGATGACCTTTGAAGATTGTGAAGCTTGAGATCTTTGAACTTGATGTAGCACTGAATATGAGGTCTTCTATAGCTTGAATAACAATTCATCTTGTGTTGTACACTGACTTGAATCTTAAGCAAGATCACTTCTACTGTTATAGCTTGTATTTGCATTCTACTGTAGTAGCTTGTACTTGCATTTCTTGAAGTAGTTTGAAGTAGTTCTTCGTTCTTGACTTGAAGTGCTTAGAGCGGTGATGCAATGTCTTGAATGTTTATAATAATGAACTACGCAAGACATAGATTGAGGTTTTGGCACCACAAAATTTGACAACCAAATGAGCATAAAACCATAGCACTTACACTTTGTTAAAACCTTCTATTGCAAACGGTTTTAAAACGATTTAAAATTGTTCCTAAATTGGAACGACTTAAATCCGTTCCTAAACCAAAAACCTAGCTGTTCCAAATTTGCAATATTGGTGGTGTGCTTTCCTTAGTTTAATTAATAAATTAGTTTAAAGTATGCAATTGAGCTTTCAATTGGCATAATTTTATTTGGTCCTATTCATCCCCCCTTTAGGACAACCATTCGTTCAATAGCTCTTAATACTGTCAGAGCAAGGTTGACCACTAGTTATAGAGGTCTGTTTAAATAGGCTAGTTGTAAATTAGACTAATAAAGGTTAGATTAATTATGCATCATTTGCATGCGGGTATTATCGGGTGGCTAGATGTTGCAATAGGACGTGTATTGTTTACTTTTGTTGGCTCTTGATAAAGGTTGCACTAATTATGCACCCTTTTTGGTGTGCTATCTGTTGTGATTACATATTTAGTTTACTTTCGCTAGCAGCTAGTCACTTTTATTTATGAAATAAATATTGTAGTAGCACGTACTATGTTTACTTTCACTAGTTCCTAACTAGCTTTAATGTAAGTTGATAGTCATTGTCGATGCACGTAACTAAATGTATTTTTGTTGGTGGCTACCCCCAAAAGCTAAATAGATGTGCATCCCCGGGCTAATGTGCATTCATGCATTTGTGCATTTAAACAAGATTGCATTATAATTATTATTATGTTACATAATTTCGTTTCTAAAACTATACTTGATTAATATGTCATTGTGTAATATTGGGGGGATTTCTCACTTAGTTAGCCACTCACAACTCAAATTTGAAAAACAACAGTTGATGCAGGTAGATGGAGACATGGAGCCGAGGATGTCCCAGTAGAGGTCGATGAAAACTTAGGCAGTTGAAGTGGAGCATCGTTAGCTTGGCTGGGTTATAGGAGCTTGAGCTGATAGATTTTTTGTCTTTTCCTTTTTATATTCACATGTCTCGTAAATTGAGTTATTTATGATTTGTGGTGGTCCCTATGGGCAACTTTTGAATTTGCACATTTTTATATGGATGCTTATTTAGCTATTTTATGGTTTAGCTATATTTGTTTATCCTTTGATATTTTATGAATTGATGTTTGCTAATATGATTTTCTTTTAGTTTATGAGATAAATGTTAACCTGACTACATATACACGTGGGAAGTACCCCCCACGTGCAACATCCCTATGTGATACTCATGTTTCTATTGTGAGAGCATCGCACTCAAGTGGTGAAAACTAAGACATTGTTGGAGTTGATACCTATTAACCGACCATCTTTTAGTTATCACCCTTAAATTCAGGATTCGAGTCTCCGTACTCAGGTGTCAGGTTTTGGGGCGTTACACATGAATCGTGAATAATGAATTGAAAAGATTGGATATGGAACTCTACTACTTGTATGAAGTGTCTAACTTGTTGGAGCCGAGTTCTTTCCAACTTGGGGGAATTGATACACCCCCACAACCCATTTAGGCCTAATGTAGGACCCACCAATAACCTAAGCCTATAGGCCACCGTACGCGTAATATGTTATTAGTTTTTGGGCTGATTCTTTATAAATTTGGAGATTATAATTTACTATTTTTGAGAGATTGGGGTGCTGATTTAAATGTGTGATGATGGTGTAATTAATATAATTAAATATATAGACTAAATTTAGAGATTTAATTATTTTACATGGATTCTTTTCATTAGACATTTGCATATAAAGAAAGATTAAATTAGTTTGTAATAAATTATAATTGATTCTCTTAATTGTAGATATTTTAATTAAAGATTTCTTTAAGATCTATAAAAGAGGATATCGGTATGTGAGTTAGTAGATTTGACTATTTTCCAAGTATGATTTCTCTTTAAATTTTGTAAGAATAAATGTTGATATTAATAGAAGTTCTTTTACTTTTTATTCCATTGTTCTTGCTATTTTTTTTAAAAAATTAATTAATTTCTTTATAATTTGGGTATTGAAATTCATTGACTCAATAATCAGGTTGCAGCATATACAAAGCTTCCGTGGCCATGTGAATGGTTCACCGGTAGTTGTTCAATCTCTTTATTTCCTCTGGTGTAGCACACTTAAATTTTGAATCCACCTCATTTTTATTTTTATTTTTGTCTCATGTCATAAGATGAGTTGAAAATTTGGATCTACGGAATGGATTTCTCGCAAACATCAGGGACTGCACCACCCAGCTTCCCGTGCATGAACTTTCTGCAGTCTTCTGCGGGGAATCCGCGTCTGTGGAAAGACGACCAAAAACCTTAACAAAAAAGAAGTTCCGGCACATTTATACGATGTGAAGCCCAACTAATCAAATACCGCCAGATCACCACACCACCGCACTGCTAAAGGTGGTGGAAGGGCTCGCTAGCTAATCGATTTCCCATCCAGGTACTTGGCCGCTAAAAATAAACCATACAAATGGTGGGAAACCCAGTAGACACGTTGCAACCCAGAATTAGATTGAGGAAACGATCGCCATCTCTGATCTTTTTTGCTGAACTGGGACCGTTGGCAATCTATCATTTCAAATTTCCACTAAATGTACACCATCAGCTAGTTCGCTAATTAGATTAGTACAACTTTGCATTTATAATCCATGTGGATAACAATCTGAACGATTAAATTTGAGATTCTTGAATGCCAGGTAGACAAATTCTTAAAGCCCGCGCATCAGCCATGCAACTCTCTAGAGTATCAAAGTGCCATTCTTCTATCCACCCACCCCATCGTTAATGAGAAATTTCCTACTGTACGACCCATATATGGCCCACGAACCTTTTTAAGTCCACTTGCTTTTTCATTTCCAAAAATAAACCCCAGCTGTACGGCCCCATTTCTCCGGTCGAAATTGCCCCTGCTTTTTCAGCTTTTTGGTTTCTGAAAGCTAGGGTTCGCTATGGCTAAGGATTATAACCGTAGTGCTGCGGGAGTCTGTGCACTTTTTTTTTGTTTAATACATGGAGAACTTTATTCACTTCGCGGTTAATTTCAATCAGTTCGTGGTCAATTTCATTCATTTCATTTACTTCGTGGTCAATTTCATTCACTTTGGAGTCAATTTCAATCACTTCACAATCAATTCCCTTCATTTCAAGGTCAATTCCATGCATTTCACGGTCAATTCTGGCGATTCCCCTTCACTTCACGGTCAATTCAATTCATTTCACGGTCAATTCCCTTCACTTCACGGTCAACTCCATGCATTTCATGGTTAATTCCGACAATTCCCCTTCACTTCATGATCAATTCAATTCATTTCACGGTTAATTCTCTTCACTTCACGATCAATATAATTCATTTCACGATTAATTCCCTTCATTTCACGATCAATTCCATGCATTTCACGGTTAATTCTGGCGATTCCCCTTCACTTCATGGTCAATTCAATTCATTTCATGGTCAATTCCCTTTACTTCACGGTCAATTCAATTCATTTCATAGTTAATTCCCTTCATTTCATAGTCAATTCCGACGATTCCCCTTCACTTCACGGTTAATTCAATTCATTTCACGGTCAATTCCCTTCACTTCACAGCCAATTCAATTCATTTCACGGTTAATTCCCTTCATTTCATGGTCAATTCCATGCATTTCACGGTCAATTCCAATGATTCCCCTTCACTTCACGGTCAATTCCCTTCACTTCACGGTCAATTCAATTCATTTCATGATTAATTCCCTTCATTTCATGGTCAATTCCATGCATTTCACGGTCAATTCCGGCAATTCCCCTTTACTTCACGGTCAATTCAATTCATTTCATGGCCAATTCCCTTCACTTCACGGTCATTTCCATTCATTTCGCGGTCAATTCCAACAATTCCCCTTCACTTCACGATCAACTCAATTCATTTCACGGTAAATTCCCTTCACTTCACGGTAAATTCCATGCATTTCGCGGTCAATTCCCTTCACTTCACGGTTAATTCCATGCATTTCAGGGTCAATTCTAGCGATTCCCCTTCACTTCACGGTTAATTCAATTCATTTCACGGTCAATTCCCTTCACTTCACAATCATTTTCGTGCATTTCACTGTCTATTCCCTTCACTTCACGGTCAATTCCATGGATTTCACAGTCAATTCCGGCAATTCCCCTTCACTTCATGGTCAATTCCATGCATTTCACGGTCAATTCCCTTTACTTCATGGTCAATTCAATGCATTTCACCTTCAATTCACTGTCAATTCCATGCATTTCACGATCTATTCCCTTCACTTCACGGTCATTTCCATTCATTTCACAATCAATTCCAATGATTCCCATTCACTTCACGGTCAATTCCATGCATTTCACGGTCAATCCCAACGATTCCTCTTCACTTCACGGTCATTTCCATGCATTTCACGGTCAATCCCCTTCATTTCACGGTCAATTCCATGCATTTCATGGTCAATTCCCTTCACTTCATGGTCAATTCCCTTCATTTCATAGTCATTCCCCTTCACTTCATAGTCAATTTCATGCATTTCGTGGTCAATTCCATGCATTTCACAGTCAATTTTGGCGATTCCCCTTCACTCCACGGTTAATTCAAGGTTTTTTTTATTTGTGGAGGATTGTAGAGAAAGATCTAAGAAAATAGAAGAGAAAGTGTGTGCTTGGGTTTGGGTTTGGGTTTTGGATAAAAGAGATGGGAGAAGACAAAATTTTATGATATAGGGTTGGCCCGGCCGACTGGGCTTAGGGTGATTGCAAGAGGGTGGACAGCGATTCGGGGTCGACCGGGTCAGTGGGACAGTGACTAGGGGTCGACCGAGTTAACCTGGTTGACTGGGTTGCAACCTTCCATGTCAGATGAATGGCATGGAAGGTTTGGTTTACTAAACCATGGTCCCTGCTTGTAGAAATAGAAAGCCTAAGGATACTATCCATGTCCTTGGTATGGGGATCATAGAATTTCTCCATCTTACTGAGACAACCAATCATGGACTGATCTAAAATCAAAAGAAGCCCTAATGGTCAACTTTATAATGAGATTGAGGACTCATAACGCTCTAAGATGTGTTAGGTTCCTTTTACCTTCCAATAGAAGTTATCCGCCTTTGTTTCTCACAAACCAGCAACATCAAGGGGCCTTCCTTTCAATAAGCCAATCCAAATGTTCTTGAGTTTGGTTTGTTTAAGTGTTTATGCTTCCTTTATATAGCATCCTTCCTAAATGCTAGTGCACCAATATGGTTAGAGCTCATTGGCTTCTCTCACAAAGAAATGGCATTCCTGATGAGCTTGTTTGTCATTGCTTTTTCACTTAAGGGATTGTTTGGAGGTAAGATGGGAGATATACTTTCCAAGCGTTACCCGAACTTTGGCAGGATAGCTCTATCACAGATAAGCTCAGGTTTGACAATCCCACTGGCAGCACTGTTGTTGCTAGTGTTACCAGATGATCCCTCTATAGGATTTATGCATGGTTTAGTCTTGTTCATGATGGGATTATGGATATCATGGAACGCTCCTGCTATAAACAAGTATGCCTCTATCCCAATCCCCTCTTTTAATTCCTTTTCTCATGAAATGCAGATCATATAAACAAATCTGCTAATGGGATTCCTCTTAGTCCCATTTTAAGTTACATGTGGAACAATTTGTGAGATCTAAGCTGCTCATTAGTGGGCCCCATCAAGTAGATTTCCTGGGTGAAAAGTGTAACGCCCCAAAAATCAGGGGTCAAGCAAAGCTCAACTCCTAAGTTCTGACACATCACTTATACAACATAGATAATGATGTTTAAATGTTGTCCATATTAGTGCATTAAACATGAGTGGGATTACACTAAAATGGCATATCATACTCTAGAGTTAATGTAATTAAGGACGCGGAAGACTGAGATAAATATATAAAGTATATACGTGTTTCATAACCTCCAGAGCATGAGTGTGCTATCGGGCTGAATAAATACATAATTTGTTTTAAAATATACAAAGTATCAAAATGTAAATGTTCAACTAATCTAATATCCATATAATCTCAATGACGCAGCTCTAGGTCTACATAGACCTGCCTGAGAGCTAAACGTAGGAGAACTCCTCCTCCCCGTCAAAGAATTTCGGCTCCGTCGCGTAAGCCTCATCACAACCTGCATCTAAATCAAAGTCTGGCTGGTGTTTTAAAACACTGTCCCAGAGTAAGAGTGAGTGATTAACTCGGTAATACTATAAGGCAAAGGTTAACATGTTGTCAATTCAGTCAAGCAGTAATGATAAAGCAGTACAACAATCATATCCTAAGTACTCTTATTAATGCATGGATGGTATGCTGTAATGATGCATGCCCTCGCCTGCACTCCCTCAGCGACTTCATCTAACGATCGCGCATGACAAACTCCCTAAAAGTACGCTTCCTCGCCAAAGCATATGCAATGCGGTGCATAATCGTGTTAACCAAGTAATTTATTAGGCTTATTCATACAGCAGATTCGAGAAGCTAAGGTACCTCCCTTTTTATCATTTACCCAAGAAAAGATCCATCTAGGGTCGTCAATCCTAGTTAATTATATACGATAGGCAAGTTGTAGGGCATCACCCCTGATGAAAATAATGGATGGGCAAGTTCAAGAGTTTACACTCGATGTCGCTACGGGGAAGCTCATCACCTCAGTGTAGGCCTAATTTATACTCGAGGACACTACAGGAGGCTCGTCACCTGAACGTAGGCCGACAGTTCGAATACAGTGTCCCATACACTACCATATTCGGCTCATGAGTTTGGGTTACTCACTGGTCACTACGGGGAGGCTCGTCATCCCAGCGTAGGCCGACAGCTCGACCACGGTGTCTCATACACCACCATGTCCGACTCATGAGTCTTAATAGATCTTGGTACCATGGTTAGAACAAGCTTTACATTGGTAAGTGGTACCTTAGATTTAAACAGTAGCAGCCATACATGGTAAACACACAATAGGCCAATCGAGTTATTTGACAAGTGCGATTAGTACGAGCGCACGTTGAGTTGATCAACATAGAATGCATAAACACTTCGCATGGCCTAACTACTATCGACAATCACCATACGATTTGGATTCATCGAACGTATCTAATGTGGCAAAACTAGTTCGGCCATTCAATCGAGAACCATTACCGATTGCTTGCACTGCGTAGTAGTCCCAATCATACTCAAATGCAATAGGTAGTCACATATGTTAATCATAACAACATTTAACAAACAATTCAAACATAATTTCCATTTGAGCATTTTATCAAATACATTGAACAAGTTATTATACATATACTTTTCATCCATAAATCACATGGTAGCAATTTACATTACATGAAGGAAACTATAAATATAGATAGGGTGGTTGAGAATCCTATCTCAACACCCTTATTAAAAGCGATTCATCAATCAATTTCTCATTCAGACATTTTATCAAACACTTAGACTACACAATACTATGTACATAAACTAAATTAGTTATAACATATATTATGGCAAATGCTTTCATGAAGGAGTTGTCATATATACAATAAACATTATTCTAGATTAATAGTCATGGCAAGTATATATTAAGATTTTACTTTCATTAAAACATTTCAACAAACACATGGAATGCATTATATATTCACATAGTTCACACACGTGTAGTTTATTGAATACATCGTAACTAAGATCATATGGCGGCAATCAAGTCTGATATAAATCATTGTTGACATTGAAAGCCTTAAAAATCATAACCTAAACATTTATAGTCCACACCTTTCATCGGTTAACTCGTTTTGAACTTAGTTAAAATCCTACGTCCCCGTATACAAAACAATGGTACCTAAACATCGAAATAGGTTAGCTATTTCATCGATTCCTCTATTTGGATTCCTAAAACAAGATTAGGGTTAGGATTTCTTACCCAAATCGGAGTTAGAATCGATGGTGTAGCAAAACGGGTGAGGTAATTCTGCTCGTGGATTAGTGGGAGTGAATCCCAGCAACGATCACCCTATCTCTCTCTCTCTCTCTCTTTTCTCCTCACTCTTTTCTCCTCTTTTCTCTCTTCTCTCTTCTAGGGTTAGAGAAATTCGTATGAAATGAAAGAGGGGTGGTTTAAGGGCATTATATAGGCTCAAAAGTGATGTAAATGGCCCTAGGGCCATGGTATACTTATGTTATAGCCAAAGGGCGACTATTTCTAAGGAATGGGGCTCATCTGAAGGTCTATTACCTGTCTACGTCACAGAGTAAGTTCCCTGACAATGGATCTAGGCCAGAACTATATTTATGGTGCGATCTAACAAACTGATCGGCCGTGAAGGAACTGTATCAGATCAACGGTCGTCGTTACTCGATCAGGGCTACAAGTATACCAATAGGTGCAGGGAAATTTCCCTGATCCATGGGTGTTATTAGGTCAGAAATTGATGGTCTGAAGTACTCAATTTCGCCCGCAAGTGAATGGTCCAATTCACTTAAGTTTGAGTTCATTTTCTAAAGATATTCGCGTTTCTCATATACTTCGCTCAAGGCTCAAGTTGTGTGTTTCTAGATACTATTTGGGCTCGATTCCTGTGATGGTTGTTAAGCCCAATAAGGCAGTCATAATCTTATAGTTTTGTGCTAATCGGACTTTCGACGCGCGGTCCAGGTCCGATACGGAGTTTCAATGTGCTCTCGAGAGCAACTGGGTTTTGGGATCTCCTTGAGGTTTTTAAGTAATGTTGAGCTAGCAATTTTAATGGTTTTAGGTCTTGCAGTTCGTATAGATAGTGGTTCAAGCTAATCCACCAATTAATTTAGTTTTAGTACTTAATTAATTTTTGTCTAATTCCCACAGTATACGGTCTTTAGGGATTTCTACCTGAGGTGGTACTCGGGTCTTTGTACAAATTTTTTCGAGATGTTACAAAAAGATATGAATCTTTTTGCTCTCTTGTCCACATGTACAAAAGAAATGAACAATTAAGAGATATTTCTTGGTCAATTCCCTTCACTTCACGGTCATTTCCATGCATTTCACGGTTAATTTCGGTGATTCCACTTCACTTCACGGTCATTTCCATGCATTTCACAGTTAATTCCCTTCACTTCACGGTCATTTCCATGCATTTCACATTCAATTCCCTTCACTTCACGATCATTTCCATGCATTTCACAGTCAATTTCGACGATTTTGCTTCACTTCACGGTCATTTCCATGCATTTCACAGTCAATTCCCTTCACTTCACGGTTGTTTCCATGCATTTCACGGTCAATTCCGGCGATTCTACTTCACTTCATGATCATTTCCATGCATTTCACAGTCAATTCCCTTCGCTTTACGGTCAATTCCATGCATTTCATGGTCAATTACCGCAATCAGTTCATGGACAATCAATCTCCCTAACCATTGATTAAAAGGTTTGAATATCCAATCAAAATGGTTTTTAATAGAGACAAACCATCGAAATCTTCAAACAATACCTAAGAAGTTGAATATATAATATATTGAATTTTCATAGCGAGTAAAGATGATGTCATAATTATAGGTAAAGACAAGTTAATTGGGAACATTAAATGGACAAGTTAGCTTACTTGGACAACTGTGATGAACTTGATTGCTATGATGCCAGTGGAGTACAAGTAATGGTTAACAGCAGGTAGTTTTGAGTGGAATGGAACATGGAAGATGTAATGTGATAGTAGGATGGAGATTCTATGGAGATTTAATGAAGAAAATGGGTGAAAAGAAGGAAAAGGGATGACAGAGATGAGTTCGGACGTGTATTTGGACGTAAGGGAGAGAGATGACAAAGATGAGTTCGTACGTAAGGGAATTGACCATGAAATGCATGGAATTGACTGTGAAGTGAAAGAAATTGACCGTGAAATGTGTGAGACTTGAATCCTAGACCGTACCGTTCCGTAGGCTTCCGCGGTCCTCCCGATCAAATTCCGGCAACCCGCGACCTGTAATCGTGTAACACCACTACTTTTCGGGACTCGAGTATATGACTCATTTCCCAAAAACCCGAGTATTAACCTTAAAGGATGGTCAAATTTGAATATATTTTTTTCCTTTCATCAAAGTAAGCATATTAGCGTAGAATGGACAAGTAAGCATAAAGGAAAATTTTAAATTTCATTTAGAATATACAAGAGGTTGCCCATAATGACTTATACAAGCCAATGTCTCCAAAAAATAACAAATACAAGAATTACATGATCCAATACATGAGAAATAGTAGAATGCAAGTAAATTTGAGCCGCAAGACCCATCAGCTTCTTAAGGTAGATACAGTCATGTAACCCTAGCACTTGAACCTGGCTCCTCATCAGTCCGAACCTGAAAATCACTTAAGCCACCTATGCCACCTATACGGTTATATTTATTTGATGGATGAGTGGCCAACTAGTGTGAATTTCCCTTAAGATTACACACTGCCGCATTATGTAAGCATAATTATAAAATAAAATATACAAAACAATACATGATGCGGGTCTTATTAGATGCATGGATGCGTGAAGTATGCAATCATCGCCTCGGGTATGCTCATCCGTGCAGATAGTGGGCTCGTCACCCATGTAATCATCGAACCTGGGAAAAATCATCCAGTCGAAACAATACGTACATCAGGTACAATAGCAATAGATGTTGGTCTGTGTCATATATGCATGATTAGTCAAACCATTATTAATCCATTTATAACCAGTAGGTTTAATAAGCTCAAAGGTCACTACGGGGAGCACAGAGCCCAGCATAGGCCGACAAGTCAGGCATAGTGTCCCATGACCACCATCCCCGGCTCATGAGACTACCACCGTAGGATGTTTAATGGAAACCCGTCGACTAGTGGCCAATCTTATTACAGTATATGGGGCTTACCATCACATGGTTGCACAGTGTAAAAATCGAACCCATATAGGGAAAATACTAGAACAAAGCGACATAAGGCGATATTAAAGTAGGCCACATATGGCGAGTATCAGAACCATGTGATAAAATACCATCCTTGAAAACCATTAGACACAACAAACCTGGATGGTAGGCCCATATCAATGATCCATCTAGACCACCACTCAATAATCACTAGATCGAAGGTCTATTACAATCACCGTCGATCAAGTTACATCCTAAGTATGGGTGTAGATTTATAATTGGGGGTTTCCCACTAATGTACCAGTTTAAATTTCATAAGCAATCTACAAATAATATACAAGCATGAACAAATATACAGGATGAACATTAAGCATGTAATATAGCAATTCAATTTCCATCAGCTAACACATGTGATTGTAAAAGGGAGATATCAAATATAAATTAAAATACAAACTATAACTTAAGCTAATGGGAAAATGGCAAACTCAAGGGGAAGAATCATCACCTTATACTTTGAAACGCCTATTAGTGTTGCTAGAGAGTGCATGTTTCCTTAGAATCAAACCCTATCATGAATCATAAAGTTATACAGTTAGGTCCAAGCTTACACACTATTTAGGGTTAGAGTTTTAATGTAGAATTAGGGTTTCATCTTAGGGTCTAGTGATAAGCTTTAGATTCTAGGATTAAATCCGGGATTAGTATTAGTATTATTATTATTATCGTACAATGGATTGAATAATAGTCATAGTAGAGTACTAATCCATTATTAATGATGGTTCCTAAGTTCCTATTTAAATATACCGACGTTATCTAATATTCCTATAATGACTAAAAATCTATTAAATAGTAGAGGAATTTAAAAAAATAGAATATTTACTAACAGTAAAATGATAACGACTAATGGTAATCATCATATTTCAAGAATTACACTAATCTTATAAGAAAATGATAATATTCCCTAATGATAATTACCGTAACTATAAATAATGAATTTAATCATGATAATAGGTACTATGACCTGTCATGAATTATGACATCCTACAATTAGATCTAACCTAATACATTACCTCTGTTTAGGGTATTGACCTAGAGTTTAGACCACTTAGGTCTAGGATTTCAACCTAAAGTTTAGGTCTAGGTTGGATTTTAGCATAATGTCTAATAATTGTAGTTTTATTTATAATGACTAATACCATTATGAGAAACCTACTAGTGGCTAATCATGTTTAGTAATCGCAATAACTATGGTAATGTCAAAGATAATTAAAATAGTCTACATTGGGAGGAGGTTGACTTACATATGTCGACTCGGTGATTTGACTCGGTGGGTCGACCCGGTTAGAGCCGACCGAGTTGATTCTCCTTTCTCTTAGGGATGGGGCGTTCAACAGCCCTAGACATAGATTAGACACACACACACACACACACACACACACACACACAGAGAGAGAGAGAGAGAGAGAGAGAGAGAGAGAGAGAGACGGGGTTGGCAGTGTATGGTGGCTGAGTCAACTCGGCTAGACCGAGTTGAGTTCAATGCAACCCTCCCCTCTCATTACTAATCCTCTTTCTTTTCCTTTTCTTTTACTCAAACCCACATGGCAGCCAGGTTACTGGATTAAACCAGACCTGCCTAGCACGCACAGCATGACCTAGCGAGCCCCAGCTAAGTCGAGTTGACTCGAGATGGGTCCCACACACTCACTCTCACTCTTCCTCCTCTCCCTGTCCTTCTTGCTCTTCTTCCTTCTCTCTGTTCTCTCACTTTCTTCTCTCGAAACCAAAGCAAGCTGCTGGGATGAACCAAACCCGACCTAGCTGGAACAGGCCCAACTCGAACCCCACGAGTCAAGCCTGTCTGACTTGGCGGAAATAGGCCCTCACGATCTCGCTCTCTCTCTCTCATTTTTCTTTCTTCTCCTCTCTTTCTTTTCTTTCTTGTTCTCTCTCTCTCTCTCTCTCTCTCTCTCTCTCTCTCTCTCTCTCTCTCTCTCTCTCTCTGTCTGTCTACTGGAAACTTCCAGCATGGTTTAAACCAGGCCCGAGTAAAGCCACCCGATAACTCGACAGGTGCGGTGGGGGAGAAGGCTTCAACGATAATGGTGGATCACCACGTTTTACCTTATCCTCTAATCCATCAGTTAGGGAAGGTCCGTATGCTTGTTAGGGAGCTTGAGGAGCGGAGGTTTTGAAGTTTAACGGAGGTCGGGCTGATGGGTTCGAGCTTGGAAGTTGGCTGCCGCTTCTCTAGCGTGGCCGCCAAAAATGGAGAATGAGCCCTATTTTCTTGATTCTAATGCCCTTGTAACGAGCCCTGGATCCCCCTAGGGCCATCGGATTCGAATGAAGGGCTGGGATGTAATCCTGCTACCGATTTTCTGGAAAACAGCCAGCGGATAGGAGGTTTTTGGCGTCGGTTTTCCACAAGAAACCCTAGCTCACGTGAGCAATCAACGGATGGCTGGGATCCGTCTGATAATGGAGGGCTGAGATGGCGCGGGAGTAGATTTCGCATGGATTGCCAGTGTGGAGGGGAGGGAAAAGTGGAAGTTTCCCGTTTTTAGAAACACCAGCCGCGCACAGCCTCCTTGTGCTTATTCTTGTGTGCGCGAATGAGTAAAAATACACGTGGGACCCACCACGTTTTGTTCGGGCCCATCAGACCAACAAGATGGATGGTTCAGATCATCTAAATGGGGTGAGGTAGTGGCCCATATCTTGATCAAACGGGAAGGAAGAAAAATGTAAAGAGCCATTTTGAACGGCATCAGGTGGGAATCTCTCCCATTTTGGGAAAGTGTCAGGTCAAGGCAGGTTTGACCCAAGCCTTGATCCCATGCGCTGCATGTGCACAGCCACGGTGGTACACACCCGATCCATTGTGGGGTCCACGGTGATGTATCATCCAATCTACTCCGTCCATTCCACTTGGAAGGCCAAATCAAAGCCCCTGACCAAGGATGGGGCAGATCTAAAGTTTGGCTGGGCCATACTCTCAGCTATAAGCTCTAATGGAGGGTTTCCGTTGAATTGGTGATCAGATCGTCCTGAATTTGGACCTTAATGGTTAAAATGGTCCTAGGGATTTATTCAAACACCCGGGACCACCTATACTATGGATTTTATAATATTAATTGTTATTAGTAGAATAGGTTTTAATACTTACTATTATTATTATTATTATTATCATCATCATCATCATCATCATCATCAAATTGTAGGGCCTTGTTTTAAGGTGGCCATGTAGTGGGCCACAAAATGATTTAATTAAAATCCTTCGTAGTTAGTTACAAGTTTCTTTTAAAATTTAATGGTCAGATTTGGTTTCGAATTGTTGATCCATGTCAATCTAGTGATTTGACAGTTCTCATTACTAGTTTCGGATTAATTGATTAGTGGATTTACGAGTTTCGTCTCGACTCTGGTGAATTTGGTCCACCTTAAGAGTCAATGGTTGGATAGCCCAACTATGGATGAAGGTTACTCCTTGTGGATTGATCTAGAGGTTGATCAAATGAGTTGCCTAACTCACGGTTGGATTGAAAGGTCATACGCATTTACTTAGGGTAAATTTTGAGGCTTCATTGATCTTTGCGATCAAATGAATATGATACCAAAACTTCAACTTTCGACTAGATCATAGATGAAATCCTACTGTGAGCAATCAAGAGTGAATTCAAGGTGGATTGACCTTAGACCTTACAATTGTGTTATAGGTCACCCTGATCCAAATTAAGATGGTTAAGATGGTCAAATTGCAACTAAATGAGAGGTGGTTAGCGGTGTGGGTTATACGTGTTCCCACACATGCCTGATAATGAGGTTCCTATGGTAACACTTGAGTACTGAACGTACGGGGTGTTACAAATCAACATTTGCACACAACCCTAAGTCGTATCCTGTATTCAAGAATCGGCTCAACCCGAGACTTGTATCCTTGCGACCACGCCATCGCTGCGGTTCTGACGCCGTGTCTCGCACACCGATACGATAACCAGGCCAGGAGATATGGGCCCATGTTGATTTTGAGGAAAACACTGTTCATTTACAAAACCCAAGAGAACCTTTCAAATCAATCCCATCAATCAAGTACACATCACACCTCAAGTCAAGTATAAACAACTCATACCCTACCCTTACCTCTCTCTTACATAAGTACCCTAAAGTCAACTCTCTCTCTCTCTCCATCCATCACCTATCCCTTACATCACCTCTCTCTCTCTCTCATCTCTCTCTTCACTCCCAAGTAACCCCACCGTGAGAGAGAACATTCAAGCTCTCCATGAGAAAGAACTAAGTGTGGCCCACCTTCCTACCACCCAATCCCACCCTCTAAAGATCATCTCAACCATTGAAATTCATCCCATGAGGCTCTAGAACGCATCGGTGGAAGGAGGAGTCCAAGATCTAACGGTGGGTGTTCATAGCATATTAAATTGTTGATTTTGCATATTTGAGGGCCCATATATGGTGGGACCCATCTTGATATATGCATTGTAAGGGAGGGCCCATAATGGCGGGGTCTCTCCCCTCACGTTTTCTCTCTCTCTCTACTTCTCTCTCTATTCTTTTCATGTATGATGGCCCGCCATGATGTATGCTTTGATCCACACTATCCGCACCATCCAAATGGCTGGATGATGGGACTTCACTGTAATGTATGTGTTGTGTGTCCACACCGTCCAAGGTCTAGACGTGGGACCCATATGACACATGTGTTGTATACACACCATATACCATATGTGGTGGGATACACTGATGTATGGATTTAAATCCACACCGTTCGTCGAGACGTTGGACTCTTTCCTAGTATAATATTATTTTATATTATATATATGTGATATATTATATACATATATGTATATGGTGGGCCCCATGTGGGACCCACCTGCTGTCAGATTGGCTGGGTTTTGATGATCCAAACCTTCCGTCTGCTTGAGGACGTGGAACCCCAAGGGTCTGATGATCCAGACCATCCGTCCATATTCCATGAACGTGGCCCCACCCCACACGTGTGGCACGTGTGGGGGTGGGACCACCGTAATGTGTTTATTTTGTACCTGCATCGTCCATTTGGATGGTGCTTGTGAAGCTTACCGTGATGTATGCTTTTCTCTATGTCGTCCATTTATTTTGTAGGGTGTGGGACCCACCTCACACGTGTTGCACCTGTGAGGGTGGGGCTCACCTATTGATGTGTAGACTGTCCAGGTGGGATGCACTAATATGATGTATGTGTTTATACACACACCGTCAATCTAGACAGTGTTCTGCAGGGCCTACCATGATATATCTAATTAGCTATGCCGCCCATGCATTTACAGCTGTGTGGGGCCCACCGCACATGTGCTGTACATGTGGGGGGGCCCACCTTAACATTTATGTTTTATCTATGCCGTTTATCTCTAGCTGGTGGAGCCCACATGATATATATATTATACCCACCTGCCCGTCCGTTTTAAGGGGGTGGGACCCACCCCACATGTGCTACACGTGTGGGGGTGGGCCCGCCTTAATATATGTATTGTATTTTCACACCGTTCGTCTGGACGTTGTGCCATGTGGGGCCCCTTATGATGTATGTGTTATATTCCAACCGTTCATCTGGACGGTGGGAACCCACCTTGATATACATATTTTATATCCATAACGTCTGTCCGTTTGAGTACGTGGACCCCACCATTTCATTGTTCTCCAAGCCGTCCATCTGGACGGTGCTGCCGTGAGGGGCCAGCCATGATGTATCACTACATTCACGTTGTCCGTCCATTTGGACGTGACCCACCTGAGGAATGGATTTCATCCACACCGTCCATCATGTTGGATGTGTGACCCACCTTGTATGTATGTATGATATATCCAAGCCGTCCGTTCAGGCCATGAGGCCTGCTTTGATATATGTGTTCTAACCACCCGTCCATCTAGATGGGCTGGATGTGGGCCCACCATGTTGTGTGTGTTTCATCTATAACGTCCACTTGTGCAGCCCACCGCGATGTATGTTGTACCCCCCATGTTAATGTACATAAGGTCCAAGTACTGTGATTCACTTGTTGTATTTGGGGCTCATAGGTTGAGGCCCGTTGAGATGTATTTGGGGCCCATGGGTTAAGGCCCATTGAGATGTATTTAGGCCCATGGGTTGAGGCCCATTGTGATGCATTTAAGGCCAATGGGTGTAACTTCTCAGAAAAATCCATACAAAGACCCAAGTACCACCTCAGACAAAAATCCTTAAAGACCATATACTGTGAAAATTAGACGAAAATTAATTAAGTACTAAACTAAACTAATCGGTGGATTAGCTTGAACCACTATTTATATGAACTGCAAGATCCAAAACTATTAAAATCACTAACTCAACATTACTTAAAAACCTAGGAGAAATCCCAAAACCCAGTTGCTCTCAGGAGCACATTGAAACTCCGTATCAGACCTAGACCACGCGTCGAAAGTCCGATTACTGGGAAACTATAAGGTTATGACCACCTTACTGGGCTTGACAACCATCGCGGGAATTGAGCCCAAATAGTATCCAGAAATGCACAACCTGAGCCTTGAGCGAAGTATGTGAGAAATGCGAATATTTTTAGAAAACGAACTAGAACTTAAGTGAATTGGACCGTTCGCTTACAGGTTAAATTGAAGACTTTAGACCGTCAGATTCTAACCCAACTACACCCATGGATCAGGAAAATTTCCCTGCTCTTATCGGTATACTTGTGGCCCTGATAGAGTAACGACGACCGTTGAGCTAATACAGGTCCTTCACGACTGATCAGTTTGTCAGATTACACCATAAACACAGTCTTGGCATAGATCCATTGTCAGGGAACTTGCTCCATGACTTAGGTGAGAAATGGACCTTCCTATGGGCCCCGTTTGTCAAAAACAGGTACCCTTTGGCTATAACCTAAGTATAACATGGCCCTAGGGCCATTGACATCACTTTTGGCCTATTTAAAGACCTTAAACCACCCCTCTCTCATTCCATACGAATTTCTCTAACCCTAGGAGAGAGAAGAGAGAAAAGAGGAGAAAAGAGTGAGGAGAAGAGAGTGAGATAGGGAGATCGTTGCTGGGATTCTTTCCCACGACTCCATGCCTTAATTTACCACCCCACCTCGCTACACGTTTGTCTTCAACTACGATTTGGGTAAGAAATCCTAACCCCAATCTCATTTTAGGAATCTAAATAGAGGAATCGGTGAAATAGCTAACCTATTTTGATGTTTAGGTACCGTTGTTCTGTATACAGGAACGTAGGATTTGAACTGAGTTCGAAACGAGGAATTCGACGGAAGGTGCGGACTATAAACGTTTAGGTTATGGTTTTCAAGGCTTTCAATGTCAGCAATGATTTATGTCTGACTTGATTGGTACCATATGATCTTAGTTACGATGTGTTCGATAAACTATACATGTGTGTGAACTATGTGATTATATAATGCATTTCAAGTGTTTGTTGAAATGCTTGAATGAAAGTGAAATTATGATTTATGCTTTCCATGACTATTAATCTAGCATACAAATTTATTGTATGTATGACAACTCCTTTATGAAAGGACCTGCCATAATATATGCTATAACTAATTTAGTTTATTTATATAGTATTATGTAGTCTAAGTGTTTGATAAAATGTCTGAATGAGAAATTGTTTGATAAATCGCTTCCAACAAGGGTGTTGAGATGGGATTCTCAACTACCTTATCCATATTTACAGTTTCCTTTATATAATGTAAATTGTAGCTATGTGATTTATGAATGAAATGCATATGTATAATAACTCGTCCAATGTGTCTGATGAAGTGCATATGTATAATAACTTGTCTAATGTGTATAATAACCCATAATGACCAGTGAGCAACCCAAACTCATGAGCTGAATATGGTGGTGTATGGGACACCGTATTCAAATTGTCAGTATGCGTTCAGGTGACGAGCCTCCTATAGTGACCTCGAGTATGAATTAGGCTTACACTGAGGTGACGAGCCTCCCTGTAGCGACCTCGAGTGTAAACTCTTGAACTTGCCTATCCACTATTTTCATCAGGGGTGATGCCCTACAACTTGCCTATCATATGTGATTAACTAGGATTGACGACCCTAGATGGATCCTTGCTTGGGTAAATGATAAAAAGGGAGGTACCTTAGCTTCTCAAATCTACTGTATGAATAAGCCTAATAAATTACATGGCTAACATGACCATGCACCTCATTGCATGTGCTTTGGTGAGGAAGTGCACTTTTAGGGAGTTTGTCATGCGCGATCGTTAGATGAAGTCGCTGAAAGAGTGCAGGCGAGGGCATGCATCATTATAGCATACCATCCCTGTATTAATAAGAGTACTTAGGATATGATTGTTGTACTGCTTTATCATTACTGCTTGACTAAATTAATAACAAGTTAACCTTTACCTTATAATACCACTGAGTTGATCACTCACTCCCACTCTTGGACAGTGTTTAAAAACACCAACCAAACTCTGATTTAGATGCAAGTTACGACGGGCTTTCGTGACGGAGCCAGATTTCATTGATGAGGAGTTCTCCTACATGCAGCTCTCAGGCGGGTCTATGTAGACCTTGCGCTGCTTCGATGGGATTACAGGGATATTGGATTAGTTGAACATTTACATTTTGATATTTCATGTATTTTGAAACAAAAATATTATATATTCAGCCCGGCTACATGATCATACTCTAGGGGTTATGAAACCCGTACATATACTTAATATACATATCTTAGTATTCTGCTTGCTTAATTACATTAACTCTAGAGCATGATATGTCATTTTAGTGTAATCCCACTCATGTTTAATGCACTAATATGGACAACATTTAAACATCATTATCTATGTTGCATAAGTGATACGTTGGAACTCAGGAGTTGAGCTTTGCTCAACCCCCGATTTTCGAGACGTTACAAGTTGGTATCAAAGCATGATTTGGATTAAACTGGACCTAGGTTATGGTAACACAATACACTTTAATGCACTTTGACTTAGGTAGAGGTAAAAAATGTAGAAATGAATGTAGGATTCCAAGTTTCACCGACGGGCGAGATTGACAGTCGAAATGTAACCCGTACACGTCCGAGATCCTGTGAAATGATCTTGATTCCTTCTTAGGCCATGAACCAATGGGTTTAAACTATTACTCATCAAATCCCAAACTTAGAACATTCCAAAAGGCATGAATATGTGCGAAATGGACTGAAGAAACGCATTTCACAGACATAGGGGCTCATACCGTAAAATCAATGGGACCCAAGGGGTCTCCTCCACCATTTCAGAGCCCCGGGAGGGAGAAGCCACCACCACTTGTGCAGGGGACTGCGGCGGCGTGCCGCATCCACCTCCAGCAGGCCGCGGCAAGCTCGCGGATCTGACGGCCTACCACCCTAACCCCCATGTGTGTGGGGCCTTACACTCGTGTGGGACCACCCTATTTGGGTCCCCTTTGCCTCCCTTTGTCCATTCCACCCCCATTCCAAGCTTCCAAACCCTCCAAATTCACATTTCCTCTCTCAAATCTCCCTTTCATACACAAAGCTCCTTCTTCTTCTACATTACACACCCATCCTCCACCATTTTCCTCAAACCCCTTCCTTACAACCCTCCATCTTCCCATTTCCTACCTATTTGAGCACAAAAGCTCTCTTTTGTGTCTCATAGCCCTCCAAATCCACAAACCCATCTCACCTTTCAAGCTTTTCTAACCCCATGGCTCTTTTTGAGCTAGTTGCTACTATTTTCTCCCTCTCCACACTCCTTTCCCTTATGGGAAAGAAGAGGGCGTCTGTGGATGAAGTCGGGCCTAGCCCCCCAACCCATTTGAGGAAGAAGACGAGCGCCAAAGCAAACACGAGCGCCGAGGGAGAAAGATCAAAACAGGATCTTGACCCGTGAATCCCTATCGAGAGATCACTACCGTCGGGCGTCGAATTAGGTAGGTTCCGTAACCGAAGAGTTATATTCGAGGCTCATGTGGATGAAAGACTTTTCGAGTTGTACCCAGTGATGGACATGCTCTTGAAAAATGGGTGGGGTCCCATATTTGAGGGGAATACCCATGTGAGTGAAGGAGCAGTGCGTGCCTTCTATGCTCATATATGGGACCCACTACTGGAGCCACTACAGTTTACTATCCCTTTGGGAAGAGAGCAAGCCACAGTCAATGTTGACATGATAACTCATATCATAGGTATGGAGCGTGGACTTGTATATGCTAGTGAGGCAAACCTTGCCAGTGAACGAGAAAGAAATCGCCGCACCCATTTCCTCTGCAGCCAACTTAAGCGGTGGAGACGAGGAAATAGCCTTGCAACGACCAAATTGATAAATGATTTCCACCTACTCCACCACATATTCACATATAATGTATACCCCAGGTGGGGTAGCCGTACTGAATGTACTCAGCTTATGGTGGATTTCTTATACAAAGCTGGTTAGGGAGACAGTTATGTCTGCTTATGTTCGTACTGTCTCAAATTGTGGGTACTGCATGATCTATACGGGGAGATGCCTCACTTCCCTTCGGTCGACTTATTTGTAAAATTGTCCGCCACTTCAGTTTCAGACTTCATATGGATGACGTTGTCCCGATTCATATCATCAGTGATGTTACGCTCAACAATATGGGCATAGGCCCTAGGCAGCGACAAGCAAGGCTTGATGAGTATGGGGATGAATAGAGGAAGAGGAAGAAAGTAGTGAAGAAGAGGAGGAAGTTGAAATAGGGGAAGGAAGTGAGAAGGAAGGAAGTGTGGGGGAAGGCAGTGATGAAGAGGGAAGTGATAAGGAAGAGCAAGAAGAGGAAGAAGAGGAGGCCCAAGATGCAGGTAGGGAGCCTTCTACTGCACATGACTATCTCCATGATCGGGCTACCTTAGAAGCCCACATGGCTCAAATTGAAGAGAACCAGGCCGCCCTATGATAAGAGGTCAAGAAGAATCAGGCCTATCTGAAACAAAAATTCAAGAGGATGTCTCGCACTCTAAAGACCCTCCTGTATTGTATGCAGGACAAGGGTGCTCCTCCACCATCACCAGAGTCGGACGACTAGCCATATGTTGTAGTCGTCTTTGGGTTTTCCTTATTTCTTATTTCCTTTTGTAATAGCCTTAATAGGCTTAGTTGGTTGTTGGTGTGTTTAGTGTTTAAAGCTTTTGTTAGATTAGCACACATACATCTTCTGTCATGATCCATGTAATACTATATCTCAAATATTGTGACAATTTTGGTTAAATGAAATGCATGAAGCTTCTTTGGATTTGGAACATCTAGAATGCTTGGAAAATTGAGTGTTGTTATTCAAAATTTTACACATATTGCACCCTATGTTGTATATAGGGAATGCCTCCGAAAACCACTTGGAATATGACACGTCTTGCACTTGGCGGATCAATTGACGGGACACCTCCCCTAAATGATAGCTAGACAGACCCCAGTTTGGGCCTGAATTTTGAGACTATGCCGGATTCTCAGTCGGCCACTGGCCCCACAAATGGGCCAATACCTTTTGCACCATCGGTTCCAGAACAGAATCGTGCATCTTCATCGACGCCATACATACCAAAGTCGGCTCCTCCTTGTGATAGGTTGGAGAAGATGATATTTTTTATGCAGCAGCAGCAACAATTTTTTGCCACTATTGCAGGGGTCATTGCTCAAAACGTGAATATAGTCCCGCCTACACCACCTATGTAGCCTACTGGAAACATGAATATCGGCGGTCTATTTGAATGCTTCCAGCATTTCTGACCTCCCACCTTTGCGGGCACTCACAAGCCCGAGGAAGCCGAATACTGGCTAGATCGCATCTCTAAGATGCTGAAACCGCTATGCTGCACTGCACTGAGGCAGAACAAGTTAAGCTGGTCACTTATATGTTCGAGAAGGAGGCTAGTTTATGGTGGGACAGCATCTTACGAACAGTTTCCATAGGGCACGTGTGGACATGGGATACATTTGAGACCCACTTTCATGGGAAGTACTTCTCCCTCACTTATTGTAATGAAAAGGAGGGTGAGTTTCTTCGCCTTCGACAGGAAGGAATGACCGTGTTAGAGTATGAAAACAGGTTTACAGAGCTAGCCAGATATGATCCTTTGATCCTAGCAGACGAGCCGATGAAGATGCGGCAATTTTCTAAGGGTCTCCGGCTTGATATCTACATGAAGATGTGTTGCGCTAGCATTCCTAACTATGCTGAGCTAGTGAACATGTCCCTGCGAGCTGAGCAGGATGGAGACAGACTGTCTCACACACGTTTACTAGTGGGCCCAAGGCCTCGACCCGATTTGCCAAATCGACCGTTCCTCGGTAAGAGGTCACATGTGGATTCACCTCCTAGGCTTATGACTCTACCGACATAGCTTAGGCAATTAAATATGTGGTGCAACTATTGTAAGATGATGGGCCATTCAGATACATGTTGTTTTACAAAGATGAGGGACAATGGTTTCACGCAGCCTAAGAAGATTAGTCGTCAGCAACTGCAAGTTATATCAGCTCCACCTCTACGATCGGCACTGCCAGCGCAGCCATTTTACCGACCACCTGTACCTCAAAATAGGCCGCCTCAATGACCTATGGCAGCGCAACCAAATCATCCTTAACAGGCACGTGTACATGCATTAGCAGCTGGTGCATTTAAGATGGCAACTGTAGTGCCTTTAGCCTTTGAAGTCACTGCCCACGTTCAAGGTACACTTGTATTTCTATTGGTGGACACCGGGTCTACCATCTCGATAGTATCATGCTCTACAATTAGGTGTTTGGGGTTGAACAGTACCCCTATGATTGGGGTGAGAGTCCTTACCGCAACGGTGACTTTCTCCGACTCTACTAAATTTTGTAAAGATTGTCCAATCGACTTAGGGAGTAGAATAGTGCGCATTGACCTGATTGTCACCCCACTGCATCATTACGATAACATCCTCGACATGGCTTGGCTCACCGAAATGAAGACAAAGATCGATTGCGATACCAGATTGGTGACAGCACATCTACCTAAGGGCACAACCTTTACTTTCCTAGTGCAGGTCAATTGGCCCTACCGTATAAGTTGTTACGCTTCCTTATTGGAGAATGTTGATGGTCCGACACTTGGGGACACCCCTATAGTCCAAGATTTCACAGACGTATTCAGGACGATACCTGGACTACCTCCTCGGCGCGAGATCGACTTTACTATCAACCTTGTGTCTGGTGCAACACCCATTTCTCTATCGACGTATCGCATGCCTCCATGTGAAATGGAGGAGTTGAGGAGATAGATCGATGATCTGTTGGATGCAGCTTTTATACAACCTAGTGTATTCCCTTGGGGAGTACAGGTATTGTTTGTAAAGAAGAAAGATGGGTCGCTATGATTGTGTATTGATTACCGCAGGTTGAACCAAGTGACAGTGAAAAACAAGTATCCATTACCCAGATAGATGATCTGTTCGACCAGTTGAAAGGGGTGTAATATTTCTCAAAGATTAATTTATAGTCTGGATATCATTAATTGCGCGTCAGGGATGAGGACGTGTAGAAAATAGCATTCAGGACCATATTTGGGCACTATGAATTTCTCGTGTTGTCGTTCGGACTTACGAATGCACCGATAATATTCATGGACTTCATGAACCGGGTATTTTGGTCATATCTGTACCGGTTCATCATCGTATTTATAGATGACATTTTGATATACTCCAAGAGCCGAAAGGATCACGAAGAGCACCTACGAGCAGTCTTCGATACTCTCAGGAAGAATCAGTTGTTTGCTCAATACCAAAAATGTGACTTCTAGAAGGAAGAAGTCAAGTTTCTGGGACATGTGGTGTCCAAGGAAGGCATTGTCGTGGACCTTGCCAAGGTGGCCACGGTTCAGGACTGGGAGTAGCCCGGTTCGGTTACAGAAGTGAGGAGTTTCCTCGGACTTGCTGGCTACTATCGCCGCTTCATTAAAGACTTTTCCAAGATAGGCAGACGGTTATCACAACTCACTTGAAATGATCTTAAGTTCAGCTGGAACAAGAAAGCAGAAGCAGCCTTTCAGGAATTAAAGGACAAGCTAACATCCGCACCCGTGTTAGTATTGCTAGAGCAGGGGGTCAAGTACACTATCTACACCAACACTTTTCGTGTTGGATTGGGATATATTCTTATGCAGAAGGATAGTGTTCGCCTATACCTCGCGACAGTTGAGGAAACATGAAGAAAACTACCCCATGCATGACCTGGAATTGGCAGCGGTCATTTTCACATTAAAGCTCTAGAGACATTACCTCTACGGAGAGGAGTTTGAGCTCTTTTGCGACCACAAGAGCCTTAGGTACATCTTTACGAGACAGAGACCTGATTTTAAGGCAGCAGCGATGGATGGAACCCTTAAAAGACTTCAAGTTTGAGGTTTCCTACCAGTCTACCCTTGTACAACCAGTCTAGCCTTATTTCTAATTATATTACCAAGTTTATCAGACTTATTTTTAAAAATCCACTTAGTTTCGATAATATGTTTATCTTTAGGTCTAGAAACAAGATACCAAACATCATTTCTAATAAATTGATTAAGCTCTTCTTGCATTGTTAAGAGCTTCTTTTACGTTAGCCAGTTCTATTTGAGATGTAAAGCATACGTAATTACATATATGTTCTAGTTGTCTACGAGTGCGCACACCAGTGAGAGGGTTTTCAAGAATATGAGTGGTTGGATGATCATTAACAGTCCTCAATTCAGAGTTATTTTGACTTGATGAAGTATCTGGTTTGTCAATTAGAAGAACTTCATCATTATCTGAACTTGAGGCAGGTGTATTCAAGTGATCGTCAATGACAACATTGATGGACTCTTGAATTACACCAGTGCTCTTATTCAGTACTCGATACGCTCGACTGTTTAAAGCATATCTTAAAAAGATCCCTTCATCACTTTTGGTGTCAAACTTACCCAGATTTTCACGATCATGTAAAATATAGCACTTAGTGTCAAAAACTCGAAAGTATTTGACAGTAAGCTTCTTATCAAACCACATTTCATAAGCCATTTTATTGTTTGACTTACTTGTATAAATCCGGTTGATTATATAGCAGACAGTGTTTACGGCTTCAGCCCAAAGATTTCTAGGGAGCTTCATACTATTCAACATTACATTTGCCATTTCTTGAAGCACTCTATTTTTTCTTTCAACAATTCCATTTTGTTGTAGTGTTTTGGGCGTAGAAAATTCATGTGATATTCCTTGATCGCTACAGAATTTCTCAAAACTGCTATTCTCAAATTATGATCCATGATGACTACGGATCTTACTGACTTGAGAACCTTTTTCCGTTTGGATCCATTTGAGAATCCTTTTTACTTCATCAAGAGTTTCTAATTTAGCCCTTAAGAAGGCTACCCAAGTGAATCTGGTAAAATCATCCATGATTACCAGTATGTATTTTTTGCCACCTCGAATCTCCGTCCTGGTTGGTCCTATAAGATCCATGTGGAGATGTTCGAGTGGTTTTGATGTGGCATTGGAGTCCACCTTTTTGTAAGTACTCCTAGTTTGCTTGCCAATCTGGTATTCGCCACATATTTTGTCTACTTTCTATAATTTAGGTAGACCTCTTATCAGTTCTCTTTTGTTCAATCTATACAAATTGCTGTATTGTACATGTCCAAGGCGTTTATGCGATAACATAGTTTCATCGGTATGGACCATGTAACATGATTAATTAGATGAGCTAGAATCACTTACAATGTAGCAGTTTTCAAAAGTTCTATGACCAGTTAATATTACTAAACCATTTTTGTTTAATATTTCACACCCTTGGTTAGTAAATTTTACACTATGATTGTTATCGCATATTTGAGATATGCTTAACAAGTTGTGTTTTAACCCTTCAACGTATAAAACATTCTCAAATAAAGGGAGGTTATAGAGTTGAACCATACCTTGGCCAACAATCTTGCAGTTGCTACCATCACCGAATGTGACTGAACCATCAGTCATATCTTTAAGATTGGTGAACAGACCCTTGTCGCCTGTCATATGCCTGGAACAACCACTATTTAGGTACCACTTTGAATGGCTTGAAGCTTTGAAAGCGATATGGGCAACCAAGCAAGCAACCTTAGGAACCCATTTCATAACTGTTTTGGGTTTAGGAGTATAGTTGATCTTCTTATATTTGTAGTTGTTGTAAGACTGACTTACTGAGTTAGATTATAAGATCTTCTTAAGTAAATCTACGATTTTCTTAGCTAAAGGATTATGATTCTGATTTTTATAGTTGATATGGTTGTTTTTAGGTTTTAAGGGTTGAAAAGTCTTAGTCTGTTTAGCATAGTTTTGATTCAATCTTTTCCCTTTTTGAGTTTGAAGACTCCCCTCTCACAAATTTAATAGGAGAATTCTTACGTTTGGGAGGAATACTTTTGTTGTAGCCCAATCCGGATCGGTCTCCACATTTTCTTGATCCGAATAGAAGTTTTTCTAATTTTGGATCACCCTGGGCATACTTCCATGTGTCCTTTAAACTCAAAAGTGAAGAGACTTCAAGTTTTAGTTTTTCATTTTCAGATTTTAGATTTTCAATCAGGGAGGTTTTGAAATCTAAATCACTTTAGTTTTTTTCAAAACAATCTGAAATGTGGGATTTTTCTAAAACAAGAGAATCAAAATTTTCTTTAAGCTTTAAAAACTTTTCTTTTTGAAGTTTTAGTTTAACAGCAATTTTACAACTTTCCTTGTAAAGGGCATTATAAGCATCTTAAAGATCATCTTCATTTTCATGATCACTATTCCAATTTTCTTCACTAATTGAATCATCATTATCTGAAAAAGTGAACTTGGCTAGAGTCATAAGGACTTTAACTTCATTGCCCAACTCGGTTTTAGAATCTTCTGATCCAGAAGAGGCTTCAGTGCCAAAAGATTCATCCCAAGTAGCCAACATTCCTTTCTTTTTAGGTTTGTCCTTTTTAGGACACTTGTTTGCTAAATACTCATATTCATGACAGTTGTAACATTGACTGTCTTTTAAAGATCTTCGAGTTTTAGATTTAGATCTTTTCTTATCATTAGATTTTTGAAAATCAACCCTCTTTTTACTTTTGAAAATTTTGTAAAACTTTTTAGCTAAAAGGGCCATATCATTTTTAGAATTTTCTAAATCAGAATTACTACTATTTTCTTGAGAAACACTTTTAGAAGATTTAAGGAAAATAGATTTACCTTTAGAAGCTTTAAAAGTTAACTCATAAGTTTGTAAAGAGCCAACTAATTCTTCTACCCTCATATTATCAGTATCACGAAGTTCCTGGATCACGATTACCTTAAAATTGAACCGTTCAAGAAGTGAGCGTAGTATCTTTGCACAGACTTTACTTTCTGAGATTTTATCACCAAGACCCCACATAGAGTTCACAATGTTATTTAATCTTATATAGAAGTCTATGAACATTTTATTTTCTTCCATACGTATTTCCTCAAATTTGGTTGTGAGGATTTGGACTCTAGATTTCTTACCAATTGATGTTCCGTCGTGTGTCATTTCTAAAATATCACAGGCTTGATTTGCAAAATCACAGGATATAATTCTTTTGAATTCATCCGGTGATAGTGTGCAAGTGATTGCATTTAGTGCTTTTGCATTGGCACTACTCTCACTTTTCTAAAGAGTGGTCCAAGAAAAATAAGGTGTTACTCTCATAGATTTGGATCCATTGATACCAGTTACTTCAGTGGTAGGAGGGATCCATTTAGTCACTGTGGCTAGCCACACACTCTCATCCATGGATTTTAAGAAAATCCTCATTTTGGCTTTCCAATTGGCATAATTGGTGCCATCAAATGGTGGAGGCCTAGTGACTGAAAAGCTATCAAAATTTGACATCTTACAAACAGCTCAGATCGATTAGCTAAGGAAATTAATCCTAAAGAAATAACAATTTAAACTGAGCTATTAGGCTCTGATACCACTTGAAAAGGCCGAGCTATATGTCCTAGAGGGGGGGGTGAATAGGACAATGCCAAATTAAAAATTAATAGCAGAATTAAACAACAAGATAGCCAAATGAATTGCAAATAATCAAAGGAAGCAACAACCTCAAAATTCTACTATGGAGAGGTTAATACAAATGTTGTTCTAAGGACAACCATACACCATAAAAACCAAGGGTTTATGGCAGGACAACCTTACTAAAACGATTTGTGTATCAAAAACTCAAACTAAAGAGGAATAAAAAGGAAATAGCAAAAAAGGACATTTAAGCTATTACAACATTCCCCAAAATGCTGAAATGTAAAGATTACAACATTCACATCCACAAATACATCCCACAATCTTGAACCAAAAAGAAAAAAGAAAGGAAACCACAAAACCACAAAACACAAAGAAATATAGTGGTTTGCCTGTGTGTACACCAACTGTTAAACAACAGCCACACAGCTACTCCACTCCTAATATCCTCCACAGTGGATATTAGCGTTCACTATGAAAATAGGTTTTTCCAGGTTCACTTAAAACCTTCACAATTATGTCTTTCAAGTGGGCTTAGACAATTCAAAAAACCTCACACTCTGAATTTTCTAGATCACCTCAGATTACCAAAACTGAGAGATTTTTCTGGCTTAATCTCAAAGAAACCAAAACAAAGGAAATTAAAAACTATAAAATACTTGGATATTCCCCTTTTGTTGCAGCCCGGAAGAACCAAGTCGGAGTAGAAGTTCGAATATAGAAGTTTAATGTCCACACTCACTTATGAAATGGTTCTAGTTTCTAAATTGATTTTAAATTAAATCAAGTTGGGCTAGCTCTATTTGATTTTGATTCCAAGAAGTGAGAATACTTCGATCCCTCTTTCAGATCAAATTGGAATACAGAATACAAAATCAAATATAACAAAGCTAATAAAAGATAATATTAAATATGCACAATATAGCTTAAGAAGTTTACAAACATATCTCTCAGAGTGTCGTATAGATTTGGCTTGAATTAAATACAAAACTTTAAAAATCGTACTCTATTTATAGGTAAAGAAATCATGTTCATGACTGGTCTTGTGGACACCACGACTGGTCGTAAGACCAATGGATTTTTGAAATTTTAAGCGCAATAAGATAAAGCCGTTCAACGACTGGTCGTAGGCCCTTTACAACTGGTCGTAAGACCTCTACGACTAGTCGTGTGGAACCAGAAACAGTTGCTGGACTTGAAGTCGTAGCAATAAGACTGGTCGTGAACGAGTCGTGCACTATTCACATGACCGGTCGAGCAGTCTCCAAGACTAGTTGTGGCTTAAAAAAATTCTAAAAATTTGTAACAAACTTAGGATTGGTCGTGGAATTTCTTGGACTGGTTGAGCCAGTTCTAGGACTAATCGAACAGAGTCCAGGACTAGTCTAGAAACAGACTATTCACTTATAAAATGATCTAATTGAATTATGTATTCAAAATGACCTACCCTAAGGTCAATTTAAGGTCATTCATACCTTGAACATGATGTATGAACATTGAACCTTCTTTTCTTCAAATGATAGGCGTTCTTCAAAGTTCACGAAGCTTGAGATCTTATCAAAGGATAAAGTTTGAACTTGAGACTCTTGAAGCTTGAGAACAACTAACAGTAAAGCTTGAGTATCTTGAACTTTCAAAGTCTAGGAACGTTGTCTTGACTTGTACGAAGCTTTGAAATTCTTGAATTCTTCTTGAAAGCTTTTAAATTCACAATTGATGTTGTACACGAATATGAACAAGTACACTTGCCCTTGAAGTTCTTGTACAAAAGACCCTTGTTCTTGAGAGATGCACAGACTTCATTATGAGCTGGATAAGACAGATTCCAAGAGAGATTTTGGCACTACAAACTGAGAGGTTTTGACACTCCAAAATTTGAAATCATAGGAGCTAGAAAACCATAGCACTTACAACTTGTCCAATGTGTTTGATAAAATGCTCAAATGGGAATTATGCTTGAATTGTTTGTTAAATGCTATATGATTAACATATGTGATTACCTCTTGCATTTGAATATGATTGGGACTACTACGCAGTCCAGGCAATCGATAACGGTTCCCGATTGAGTAGTGGAACTAGTTTCACCACATTAGATGCGTTCGATGAATCCGAGCCATACGGTGATTGTCGACAATGGTTAAGCCACGCGGAGTGCTTACGTGCTCTATGTCGATCAATTCAACATGCGCTCATATCAATCGTACTTATCAAATAACTCGATTGGCCTATTATGCGTTTACAATGTATGGACGCTGCTGCTTGAATATAAGGTACCACTTACCAATGTAAAACCCATTTCAACCATGGTATTAAGATCCACTGAGACTCATAAGCCGGGCATGGTGGTGTATGGGACACCATGCTCGAGTTGTCGGCCTACGCTGGGGTGACGAGCCTCCCCATAGTGACCAGTGAGCAACCCAAACTCGTGAGCCGAATATGGTGGTGTATGGGACACAGTATTCGAGCTGTCAGCCTACGTTCTGGTGATGAGCCTCCCATAGTGACCTCGAGTATGAATTAGACCTACGCTGAGGTGATGAGCCTCCCCGTAGCGACCTCGAGTGTAAACTCTTGAACTTGTCTATCCACTGTTTTCATAAGGGGTGATGCCCTACAACTTAACTATCATATGTGATTAACTAGGATTGACGACCCTAGATCGATCCTTGGTAAATGATAAAAAGGGAGGTACCCTAGCTTCCTGAATCTGCTATATGAATATGCCTAATAAATTACTTGGCTAACACAACCATGCACCGCATTGCATGTGCTTTGGCGAGGAAGCGCAATTTTAGGGAGTTTGCCATGCGCGATCGTTAGATGAAGTCGCTGAGGCAGTGCAAGCAAGGGCATGCATCATTACAGGATACCATTCATGCATTAATAAGAGTACTTAGGATATGATTGTTGTACTACTCTATCATTACTGCTTGATTGAATTGATAACATGTTAACCTTTGCCTTATAGTACCATTGAGTTGATCACTCACTCCCACTCTAGGACGGTGTTTAAAAACACCAACCAGACTTTGATTTAGATGCATGTTATGACAAGGCTTTCGCAACGGAGCCAGATCTCTTACGTGCAACTCTCAGGCGGGTCTATGTAGACCTCACGCTGATTCGATGGGATTACAGGGATATTGGATTAGTTGAACATTTACATTTTGATATTTCATGTATTTTGAAACAAAAATATATATATATTCAGCCCGGCTACATGATCATACTCTAGAGGTTATGAAACCCATACATATACTTAATATACCTATCTCAGTCTTCCGCTTGCTTAATTACATTAACTCTGGAGTATGATATGTCATTTTAGTGTAATCCCACTAATGTTTAATGCACTAATATGGACAATATTTAAACATCATTATCTATATTGCGTAAGTGATGCGTTGGAACTTGGGAGTTGAGCTTTGCTCGACCCCCGATTTTCAAGGCGTTACAATGGGTGAGGTCCAGTGTGATGCATGAGCGACCCATTGTGATGTATATTAGGCTCGTGTGAGCAGACCATTACGATGTGTAAAGCCCATCTAATGTGGCCCATTATGATATATTTGAGGCCCAAGAACCATTGTGATATATTTGAGGCCCATGAGATGTGGCACATCGAGATTGTATATGGCCCACCGTGATGCGGCATATTATGTCGTATATGGCCCACCGTGATGTGGTGCATTATGACGTATGTGGCCCGTGTGAGTGGCCCATTGTGTTGTATATGAGGGCCATGCATGTGGTGGGACCCATTGTGTTGTATGTGAGGCCATTATGTGAGGTCATGGGCCCACGATATGTTTGGCTCTATGTGGGCCACTCTTTGGGAGCAATGTTGGTTAAATGTCCACATTGATGGGCGATGATAGTTAAATGTCCACATTGTGACCTTCCCTTAAACCTTATGTTAGGCCGATTGTCAAGGCCGATTATCAAGGACGTGAAAGTGTTATGTTGATAAACCCTGAGTATTGTCAAATTTTAGTGTGCCAAACCATTTCAAGTTTTGATATGTATCAAGCTTGTGTATCTGTTCACATTAAATCTTCGACGTTCATTCTACTCGTGCTGAATTTATCTTGCCGATATCTACGATGAACTTGCTGACATCTTCAAACTGGAAGAAAGTGAAGACTTAGTTTTCAAGAACATCGCGGTTCAAGATCTGGAACCAGAAAAGTCTAAGAACTCAAGACTTAGTTGAAGACTATGTTCGGTATGTTGAGTTCAAGCGCAAAATTTAAAGCTATTGAAGTGATTGATAATTTGTTGGTTCATATGTTCTATCTCACAAGTAAGGTATGATTGACCTAGATTGACTTTAAATTATGATTAGATCATTTCATACTTTCGGTCGGTCATTTTGGTCATTTTATAAGTGTAAAATTCTGTTCTTTCGACTAGCCCTAGCATTGGCTCGACCAGTCCTATAATTTCCTTGACCAATCCAGGATTTTTTATAAACTTTTAGAATTTTTCTATTGGTCTACGACCAGTCCTGAAACTGCTTGACCAGTCATGTGAATAGTGCTCGACCAGTCGTGCAATGCTCGACTCCTTTTTCAGCGAATAATCTGGACTCACACGACCAGTCGAGCAGGCCACTCGACCAGTCGTGGGACCCACAAGGCTAGTCGTGCGACTGAAAAATCTTATCGCGCCAGAATTTTTAAAAATCTACTTGGATAAGGCCAGTTGTAGCTAACCAAAGGCCAGTCGTGCAAACTGATTTTTCACCTATAAATAGTGCTCGGATTTCAGAGTTTTTCATTTAATTCTTATCTTTTTAAGCAATCACTCTGAGTTAGTTTTGAATACATTCTAGGCTATTTTGTGTATATTTAAGATTCTTTAAAGTTGCTCTTGTATTTTGATTTTGAATCTCCATTCCATTCTTATATTGAAAAGGGATGTTCGATTTACCCTTCTTGAGATCAAAATCAAAGCAAAGCCCTTGCTGATTTAATTAAAAATCATTTAGACTTAGAACCCTATATACTTGTGAAATTGAATGTTGAACATCTACATCGACATTAAGTTGGTTCTACTAGGCTACTTCAAAATCGTCATATAGATAAGTATTTTACTTTTTCTGTAATTCAAATCTATTTATTTGGTTTGTGAGATTGTTCCAGAAAATCTCCATTTGTAGTTTGTCTGAGGTGATCCAGAAAACTCAGAGCATGGGGTTTTTGAATTATGTATGCCCACTTGAAAGACACAATTGTGAAGGTTTTAGGTGAACCTTGAAAAACCTATTTTGATTAGTGAACGCTAATATCCCGAGGGAGTGGATATTAGGAGTGTAGTTGTGTGGCTGTTGTTTAACAGTTGGTTACACACAAGCGAACCACTATAATTCTTTGTGTTTGGTGGATGTGTAATTTATTTCTTTATCTTTTATGATTCAAGATTGTGGGATGTATTTGTGGATGTGAATGTTGTAATCTTTACATTTCATCATTGTGTGGTGAATGTTGTAATAGATTAGTTTCTATTTCTTTCATATCCTCTTCAGTTTGAGTTTTTTGATACTCACTCACGTTCTAGTAAGGTTGTCCTTCCATAAACCATTAGTTTTTGGTGTTAGGTTGTGCTTAGAACCAAGTTGGTATCAACCTCTCAATACTTGACTATTGAGGTTGATATTTCCTTTGGTTAATTGCATTTATTTGGCTATCTTATTGTTTATATTCCGCTCATTAATTTTTTTTTAGCATAGTCCTATTCCCCCCCCCCCCCCCCCCCCTCCTCTAGGACATATTGCTCGGCCTTTACAAGTGGTATCAGAGCCTAATAGCTTGTTCATTTGGATTTAATTCCTAAGCTAACCGATCTGAGTATTTAAGATGTCAGATTTTGATAGCCTTTCTATCACTAGGCCTCCACCTTTTGATGGCTCTAATTATGCTTATTGGAAAGCCAGAATGAGAATATTTTTGAGGTTTATTGATAAGAATGTGTGGCAAGCCACAGTAACTAAATGGACTCCACCTACTATTGAAGTTATAGGCCTTGATGGAAATAAAACTCTAAAATTTGCTTCTTATAGCACTTGGACCACACTTCAGAAAACTGAGAGTAGTGTCAATGTTAAGGCTTTAAATGCAATCACTTACACACTATCGCCAGATGAATTCAAACGAATTATATCTTGTGATACTGTGAAATAAGCCTGGGATATCTTAGAAATGAAACATGAGGGTACGACTACTGTCAAGAAGTCTAAACTACAAATCCTCACCACTAGATTTGAAAAAATACGTATGGAAGAAAGTGAAACATTCATGGACTTCTATACTAAGTTGAATGACATAGTCAACTCTATTTGAGGTCTTGAAAATAGCATCCCAGAAAACAAAGTCTGTGCAAAGATACTACGTTCACTACTTGAAAGGTTCAATTCAAAAGTCACGGCCATTCAAGAACTTCGTGATACAGACCATATGCAGGTTGAAGAACTGGTTGGTTCTTTACAAACCTATGAGTTAAACTTTAAAGCTCCGAAAGGTAAATTTATCGCTCTTAAAACTTTTAAAAGTATTTCTCATGAAAATAACAATTCTGATTTAGAAACTTCAAAAGATGATATGGCCCTTTTAGCTAAAAATTTTATAAGATTTTCAAAAGTAAAAAGAGAGTAGATGTTCAAAAACTTATTGAAAAGAAAAGATTAAGATCTAAAAACTAAAAATCTTTAAAAGATAGCCAATGCTACAACTGCTATGAATATGGGCATCTAGCGAACAAATGTCCTAAAAAGGGCAAACCTAAAAAAAAAGATATGTTAGCTACATGGGATGAATCTTCCTGCTTTGAAGCCTCTTCTGAGTTAGAAGATTCTGAAACCTAGTTGGGTAATGATGTTAAAGCCCTAACAACTCAAGCCAAGTTCACTTTCTCAAATAATGATACAACCAGTGAAGAAAATTCGGGAAGTGATCATGAAAATGAAGAAGATCTTCAGGATGCTTATAACGCCCTATGCAGTAAAAGTTGTAAAATAGTTGTTAAATTAAAACTACAAAAAGAAAAGTTTTCAAAATTAAAAGAAAATTTTGACAATCTGGTTTTGGAAAAATCACACCTTTCAGATTGCTTTGAAAAAGCTAAGTGTGACTTAGATTTCAAAACATCCCAAGTTGAAAACTTAAAATCTGAAAACGAAAACCTAAAACTAGAAGTCTCTTCACTTTTGAGTTTGAAGGATATTTGGAGGTATGCCCAAAGTGACTCTAAATTAGAAAAACTTTTATCCGAATTTAGAAAATGTGGTGATCGATCTGGATTGTGCTACAATAAAAATACTCCTCCCAAATATAAGAATACTCCTAAATTTGTTAAAGGAGAGTCTTCTAACTCAAAAAGGAAAAGTTTAAATCAAAATGTTTCTAAAATGACTAAAAATTTTCAGTCTTTAAATCCTAAAAAGAACCATATCAACTATAAAAATAAGAACCGTAATCCTTTAGCTGAGAAAATTATAGACTTGCTTAAGGAGCTCTTAAAATCGAACTCAATGGGTAGGACATATAACTATTATAAACGAAAAAAGACCAACTATGTTCCTAAATCCAAAACTGTAATGAAATGGGTCCCTAAGGTTACTTGTTTGGTTACCCACACCACATTCAAAGCCACGACCCATTCAAAGTGGTACCTAGATAGTAGTTGCTCCAAACATATGACAGGTGACAAAAGTCTCTTCACTAGTCTTAAAGACATGACAGATGGTTCAGTCACATTCAGTGATGGTAGCAACCGCAAAATTGTTGGCGAAGGTATGGTTCAACTCCCTAACCTCCCTCTATTTGAGAATGTTTTATATGTAGAAGGTTTAAAACATAATTTACTAAGCATTTCTCAAATTTGTGATAATAATCACAGTGTAAAATTTTTAAACCAAAAATGTAAAATCTTAAATAAGAATGGTTCTATAATATTAACTAGTCATAGAACTTCTGAGAACTCCTATATAGTTAGTAACTCAAGCTCATCTAAGCTATCGTGTTACATGGTCCATACCGATGAAACCGAAGTATGGCATAAGTGCCTAGGACATGTACATTACCGCAACTTATATAAATTGAGCATAAATGAATTGGTAAGAGGTCTACCCAAAATAAAGAAAATGGATAAGATATGTGGCGAGTGCCAAATTGTTAAACGAGCCAGGAGTGCTCACAAAAAGATAAACTCCAATGCTACATCTAAACCACTTGAACTCCTCCACATGGATCTCATTGGACCAACTAGAACGGAGAGTCGAGGTGGTAAGAAGTATATTCTGGTCATTGTAGATGACTTTACCAGATATACTTGGGCATTCTTCGTAGGAGAGAAATCTAAAACTCTCGACGAAGTAAAAAAGGGTACTTAAACCTATCCAAAATGAGAAAGAGTTACAAGTCATTAAGATCCGTAGTGATCATGGGTCTGAATTTGAAAATAGTAGTTTTGAGAAATTTTGTAATGACCAGGAAATATCACATGAATATTCTGCTTCCAAAACACCACAACAAAATGGGATAGTAGAAAGGAAAAATAGGGTGCTTCAAGAAATGGCTAATGTAATGTTAAACAGTATGAAGCTTCCTAAAAATCTCTGGGCTGAAGCCGCAAATACTGCTTGTTATATAATTAACCGTGTTTATATTTAGAAAATCTAATAATAAAATGACTTATAAGATGTGGTTTGATAAAAAGCCTTCTGTCAAATACTTTCGAGTTTTCGGCAGTAAATGTTATATTTTGCGTGACCGAGAATATCTGGGTAAATTTGACACTAAAAGTGATGAAGGAATATTTTTAGGATATCCTCCGAATAGTCGAGCATATCGGGTACTTAACAAAAGGACCAGTGTAATACAAGAATCTATTAATGTGGTCATTAATGATCATATGCATACACCTATCTCAAGTTCAGAAGATGATGAAGTTCTTCAAATTGATAAACCAGACTCTTCATCTAATCAAAATAACACTGAACTACGATCAAATAAAGATAATCCTACTAATCAAATCCTTGAAAATCCCCTCACCGATGTACGCACTCTTAAATAATTAGAGGATATGTGTAACTATGTGTGCTTTACATCTCAAATGGAACCGGCTAACGTAAAAGAAGCCCTTACTAACGAAAACTGGATTGTAGCTATGCAAGAAGAGCTCAATCAGTTTGTAAGAAATGATGTTTAGTATTTAGTTCCAAGACCAACTGATAAACATATTCTCAGAACAAAATGGATTTTTAAGAATAAGTCTGATGAACTTGGTAACATAATTAGAAACAAGGCTAGGTTGGTTGTACAAGGGTATACTCAAATTGAAGGTATTGATTATAATCAAACCTTTACCCCAGTAGCTCATCTTAAATCATTCATACTATTGATATCCATTGCATGCTTTAAAAAATTCAAAATATATCAAATGGATGTTAAGAGTGCATTTTTAAACAATGATCTGCATGAAGAAGTATACGTTAAACAACCAAAGGGTTTTGAAGACCCTAAACATACTAATCATGTTTATTGCTTAAAAAAAGCACGCTACAGATTAAAACAGGCTCCCAGAGCATGGTACGAGAAATTAACTAAATTCTTGTTATGTCATGAGTTTGTAATGGGAAGTGTAGATAAAACATTATTTGTTAAGAAACATAAAGATCATATTTTAATTATGCAAATCTATGTTGACGACATAATCTATGGATATACATGTGCTAATATGACTATTGAGTTTGCGGACCTTATGAATCCAAATTCAAAATGACCATGGTTGAAGAATTAAATTATTTTCTAGGGTTGCAAGTCAAACAGCTTCCTGATGGATTCTTTATCTCTTAAACCAAATAGGATCTGAACTTAGTTAAAAGGTTCAAATTTAAGAGTGGAAAGAATTTTGATACTCCAATGAGTACCACTCTGAAACTCTCTAAGAATTCGACAGGTAAAAGTGTGGATTGCAAAATGTATCGCAGTATGATAGGATGTTTACTTTATTTAACTGCGAGTCGACCGGATATTGCTTTTAGCATTGGTATTTGTGCCAGATATCAATCAGACCCTAAAGAGTCCCACTTGATTGCTGTTAAGCGAATTTTGCAGTATGTCGCTAGTTCAGCTAATCTTGGTCTCTGGTATCCACATGATACTAGTGTGCAATTAGCTGGTTACACGGATGCTGATTGGGCAGGTAACATTGATGATTGTAAATCAACCAGTGGTGGTTATTTCTATGTCGGGAACTGTCTAGTTTCCTGGCTAAGTAAGAAACAAAGTTTCGTATCGCTCTCTACTGCTGAGGCTAAATATGTTGCTGCAGGTAATGCATGCACTCAGTTAATATGGATGAAGAGAATGTTAAGCAATTACGAAATTGCTCAAGAATCTATGATGTTATATTATGATAACACAAGCGTAATTAATATTTTCAAAAATCCTATTCAGCATTCATGAACCAAGCACATTGACATTGGGTATCATTATATTCGTGAATTAGTGGAAGAAAAGATAATTTCATTAGCATATATTCAGACCAAAAATTAACTAGCTGACATATTCACAAAATCACTTAACAAAAATTAATTTTCAAAATTAAAATTTGATCTTGGTATGTGTAATATGAATTGATGATTTATGCTCATTTGTATCATAATGTTTGTATATATTATTTTATATTTTTATTTTATTTAAATATATGCAAAATTGCACATTTTTTATGTTACACAACCAGTCAAGTACACACTCAACCAATCATAGCACGATCGGTCGAGTATGTACATGACCAGTCGTGAAACGCGTGAATGGGATTTTTTATTTGGAAAAAAGTGATTTTTCTTCATTTTCTTATTCTTCTCCATCAAGCCCAACCACGACTGGTCGAACCCATTTCCGATTACTCTCTGGTTAGTGCTTCATTTTTTATTTCCTTCAGAATATAAGTTCTTTTATCATCCTTAATCTTGATTTTGCTTCTTATTTCAAGATTTATGGTGGTTTGATAGTGTTTCTTACTTAAAATCTGATTTACTTGAAATCCTTTCATTCCTTTTTGCAAACCTCTGTTTCTTTGCTATTGTGTTGCAATAGAAGGAAGAAATAGGAAGAGAACCACTTGCGGTCCCTCTTCTTCCCGTTCCACACCCACCGCCGTGCGTCATCTTCGGCCTCCCGAAGAGGATCTCGAGAGTATGCGGGATTTTCATCTTCGAAATGTTATTGTTGAGCGTGTTATCATTGTTGATCATATTGAGCACTTCAACATTGTCCCTCTACTTCACGCTGTAGGCTAGGAAAATATACTATCTTGGGGCGGTCCTACATACCGATCCATTGCATAGGGCATATATGCTTGTATTTCTGAGTTCTCTCAAGATGATTTGACATTTACTATGTCAACTAGAGGAGGTCCAATTAAGGTAGACCGTCATTTGATTTTAATAATTATGAATATACCTGTTGTTAATGACGGTGTACCCATATCTACTTTACAAGCTAGACCTTCTGAAAATGCTAACCAATTGATTACGAGAGTTCTCTATAACATGAATGCAGAATAGAATGGTAGTACTGCACTCAGTTTCAAATATATGTTGCCCAGATACAGGATCTTGCATCATATTTTTATTTCAAATATCTATCCTCGCTCAGGTAACAAGACTGAGCTAACTTCTTTTATGGCCCACATTATGCATTCTGTGGTAACTGGCATCCATATATGTCTTCCATCTCTTATCTGTCATCATATTATTCAATTTCATCATCACCGTGATCATGGTGATATTCCTTTCACTTATCTTATGATTGTCTTAGTTGATCATGCTTTGATAGCTATGCCTGTTGGGGAAGGTTCTATTAATCTCCGTCCATTTAGCAATTCTAATATCAACAAGATGAACTTGGACTTGGCAACTGGTCAAGTTGATGGGAATGCTAGAGGAGATGAAGAAGTTGAAGACGTTGATGCTTTACCTCAAGAAGATGTTAATATGGATGATTTATTTGATGAACTTGAATCAGATTCTGAGGCTGACCCTGATTATTAGCCTTCTAGTTTCAATGAGAGGTTGCATATTCTTGAGGAACAGGTGGCTTAGATTCGAGTAACCCTAGATTCTCAATTTGCTTATATGCACAAATATATGCAATGCATTAATAAGGGTTTACAAAAAATTGATCCATCTATTCCTGATCCCTCTTTTGAATCTAATCAGTTATCTTTTGATTTGATGGTATCTGTAATAACTTTACTCTAACTCTTTTCCCTATGACTGCTTGGATTATATTGTTTAAACTCTTATCTATGGTATCAATTCAGATACTTTGTTTGGATGAGTAGTTATTAATTCTACTTACTCTCTTCTTATCTTCATTTATCATTATTCGCTTCCTTTGTCATGTTGTGACAAAAATGGAGAGAACATTGTTGAACGATATGAGGATATGATAGCTATGATGAATGTGGCTAATATTTATTTTTATTTTTTTTACAGAGAGTAGTGGATTAAGGGAGAGAGTTGATTATTATTAATTATGGATCATATCATAATATACAAGTTGAATGTGTTATTTGAATATCTATTTTGTATATTGTAATTTTGGTTTTGTCACAAATTTGACAAAGGGGGAGATTGAAAGTGTTATGTTGATAAACCCTGAGTATTGTCAAATTTTGCTGTAGCAAACCATTTCAAGTTTTGATGTGTATCAAGCTTGTGTATCTGTTTACATTAAATCTTCGACGTTCGTTCTACTCGTGCTGAATTTATCTTGCTGATATCTACGATGAACTTGCTGACATCTTCAAACTGAAAGAAAGTGAAGATTAGTTTTCAAGAACATCGCGGTTCAAGATCTGGAACCAGAAAATTCTAAGAACTCAAGACCTAGTTGAAGACTATGTTCGGTATTTTGAGTTCAAGCACAAAATTTAAAGTTGTTGAAGTGATTGATAATTTGATTGTTCATATGTTCTATCTCACAAGTAAGGTATGATTGACCTAGATTGACCTTAGATCATGATTAGATCATTTCATACTTTTAGTCAGTCATTTTGATCATTTTATAAGTGTAAAATTCTGTTCTTTCAACTAGCTCTAGCATTGGCTCGACCAGTCTTAGAATTTTCTTAACTAGTCCAGCATTTGTTATGAATTTTTGAAATTTTTCTATTGGTCTACGACCAGTCCTGGAAACTGCTCGACCAGTTGTGTGAATAGTGCTCGACCAGTCGTGCAGTACTCGACCCGTTTTCCAGCTAGTAATTTGGACGCACACGACCAGTCATGTGGTGTCCATGACCAGTCGAGCAAGCCACTCGACCAGTCGTGGGACCCACAAGGCCAGTCATGCGACTGAAAATTCTTATCGCGCCAGAATTTTTGAAAATCTATTTGGATAAGGCCAGTCGTAGCTAACCAAAGGCCAGTCGTACGAACCGATTTTTCACTTATAAATAGTGCTCAAATTTCAGAGTTTTTCATTCAATTCTTATCTTTTTAAGCAATCACTATGAGTTAGTTTTGAGTACATTTTAGGCTCTTTTGTGCATATTTAAGATTCTTTAAAGTTGCTCTTGTATTTTGATTTTGAATCTCCCTTCCATTCTTATATTGAAAAGGGATATTTGATTTACCCTTCTTGAGATCAAAATCAAAGCAAAGCCCTTGCTGATTTAATTAAAAATCATTTAGACTTAGAATCCTATATACTTGTGAGACTGAACGTTGAACATCTACGTCGACATCAAGTTGGTTCTACCGGGCTGCTTCAGAATCGTCATATAGATAAGTATTTTACTTTTTCTGTAATTCAAATCTATTTGTTCGATTTGTGAGATTGTTCCAGAAAATCTCCATTTGTGGTTTGTCTGAGGTGATCTAGAAAACTCAGAGCATGGGGTTTTTGAATTGTGTAAGCCCACTTGAAAGACACGATTGTAAAGGTTTTAAGTGAACCTTGAAAAACCTATTTTAATTAGTGAACGCTAATATCCCGAGGGAGTGGATATTAGGAGTGGAGTAGTTGTGTGATTGTTGTTTAACAGTTGGTGTACACATAAGTGAATCACTATAATTCTTTGTGTTTGGTGGATGTGTAAGTTATTTCTTTATCTTTTATGGTTCAAGATTGTGGGATGTATTTGTGGATGTAAATGTTGTAATCTTTATATTTCATCATTGTGTGGTGAATGTTGTAATAGATTAGTTTCTATTTCTTTCATATCCTCTTCAGTTTGAGTTTTTGATACTCACCCACGTTCTAGTAAGGTTGTTGTCACGCCCCAAACCCGGGGACGGACAGCTTCCGTGATGCTCCGAATTCGGCACTCGACTTCCATACACCAAGTCCCGAGTTCGGCGCACCACAAGGAAGATTTTTGACTGAAATTTTTTTTTTATTTATATACATAGTAATACCTGAGCATGAAGATCCATGATCAAACTACCAAGCAACACTTTCCATCATAAGTCCCGATAGTTATAAGTATAATGCTTTACAAAAGATACGTAACGTCAACATTGCCAAATCGAAGAATAGATGTAATGCATCGAGAAAGCTAAGTCTTCCAAGCTACTCCAATCTTGAAAAAAAATGAAAAATAGGAGGCTTAGGCAAAAAGCCTAATGAGTACACACGTGTGTGCAGTGTGTCCTACAAGCAGGCAAGATAAATATACTATAAGAAAATCATTCCACAGCCATAACCATATTACATGCATCCGTAATCACGTCATCATCATCATATCATCACAAGTATTAATTATTATTATTTATATGTACTCTCTTATGTATCCACACCATTGATCACATCATTATTCTCAAATCATTTCCACTAATAATCATACAAATAATAAAAAAAAACAAACAAACCAAGAGTGGAGTGGGTGTACTCACCTTGATGAATTAGATGGATGGTTGAGATGGATGGAAGGGATGAAATTGATGGTTGATGGCCCACCAAGATCACTCCCCCTCTCTCTCTCTCTCTCTCTCTCTCTCTCTCTCTCTTATGGAAAAATGGTAAAATGCTAAGGGATGGAGGGGTATTTATAAATAAATGGATAAAATTTTGGTTAAGTTAAGCTAATGTGATTAATATTAGTTTAGGCTAAGATTATGGTACTTAATTCATGCTTTGCAATTAATGGTGGATTAAAGGAGCATGGGATGGCATGGTGTGATGATGTCATGCATAATGTATGGCATGGAGAAAGGTTGACTTTTATGCACATGAGAGAGAAGATGTATGGGTATGTGACATCACACACATGGGTAGAGATTCTCTCACCCATGTGTGGCATGTACATGTGTGCTTGACATGTGTTGTGCACATGTGTGGAATGAAATACATGGTGCCATGCGCACATGATACACTTATTATTCTTCACGGCGTATCTCACTAACGGAGTATCATACCGACACACGGGTGGTACCTCCACGATCGCGGCGATGGGGCGGTCGATATGAGATAGGTTTCAAGGTCTTGGGGTTCCGGTCAGTTGGGTGTGTACTATGAATGATTAATCCATGTCTAGCTAAGGGCTTCAATCATCATAAGCATGGAAAATAGTACCGAATGGACCAGGTGTTACAGTTGTCCTTCCATAAACCATTAATTTTTGGTGTTAAGTTGTCCTTAGAACCAAGTTGGTATCAACCTCTCATTACTTGACTATTGAGGTTGTTATTTCCTTTGGTTAATTGCATTTATTTGGCTATCTTATTGTTTATATTCTGCTCATTAATTTTTATTTAGCATAGTCCTATTCACCGTCCCCCCCTCCCCCCTCTAGGACATATTGCTCAGCCTTTACAGGATAGATATCGAGGCCAATAGTCGAGGCCGATTATCGAGGCTGATTATCGAGGCCGATTATCGATACCGATTATGAGTATTTGATAGCATAGTATCATGATACATGCCCATACGCATCATCTGCATGTTTGTTATGAGATGTGGTTGACCATTGCATATGTCATAGGGCGGATTATTAGGGGACTCCCTGATAGGAGGAGTTGCCCACATGAGCGCAGGGTACGCACAAGATTGCTGCATGACTGGATGGTATGACTCGTGCATCTCACATTTTATGATATGACCACCGTATGCCCTAGCGACATCAGGGCCTTGTCCTCCACAGGCATATCGTGGATGGCCAGATGGGGTACTGAAAATGTTTGGTTCTAGTATACGAGCGTCATAAATGTCCCTGGGTGAAAATCTCAAAACCTCCTTGGGCAGGAGACTTCCCAACATCTAGACCGAGTGTATATATATGAGCGCATGTGGTTGTATACTAGTAAGTCACGTCTCCCACTGTGTCGTGGTCTGTTGGGAGGGGGTGTGACCTTACCCGCCTGAGTGAGGGAGCAATATCTAGGTTGAGTTTGACGAGCTTGAGGAATGGGTCCGCTATTGATGAGTCAGGCCCGATATTGGTAGGCGGATAGTGAGGTCTCTTCCACTTACCCAATTGTGCGCTCGGATAGGGGCGACAAGCTGGCGTAGAGTGTAATAGACCCCGGTGATGATCCCGGAGATGTATGGTACTGATATGTGGACTTATTGAACAGGAGTTGAATACTCATTCATTCACTATCCACTCGGGCTGGTAGTGTGTAACTATTTGTTACGTGTACCTTCACAATGGCTAGGATTTCAGTTCGGGCGCGCGACTAACTTGAGATCAGGAGTTTACCACATTGAGTCTATCTATCCAAATTTAGGTATGGGACTGGTTTGGATAGAAGTCCCCTGTGATAGACCCCATAACCTGCGATACTACGTACTATCATCCCGACTTCAGACTCCAGCTTAGTCATTTCATTCGCACCGCCTATTGCATTACATCTATGGCATATGGTATTCTGGGTTACTACGTTTCTGCATTTATATGGCGTAAATGAGGTTGATGGCATTCGTGGACTCATAAGGATTTACATATTGCATTGTGTCCTCAGTATATGATATTTGGTTTACTATGTCTCCACATTACATAACTATTCTACATTGCTTCCTCAGTATTTGATATTGGCTTATTATGTTTTTGTGTCGCATAGCTTGAATAAGGTTGGTGGTATTATGGACTTGGCACAATCAACATTGCATACTCTAATATTGTATGACTCATGGATTTGCCAGTATTTCTGCTTACTCTAATATTTCTTACTTAGCACTTACCTTAAGTACACACTTTCACTAGCCTCTAAGCTTTTTATAAGCTTATGTACGATAGATGCGTGCAGGTAACATTAGGTTATAACAGTGTTGAGCTTAGAGCGCACAGCGGTCTTTTGGAGCTTGATTTTTTATATATGTATTTCCCTTTCAGCATTGTATTCAACTGTTTATATTAGTGGATATGTAATGATGATGTTGCCTTTGTGATTTGGGTAAACTTGTAGTTATGTTTATTACGAGTTAAATATATGTTGAAAAATCCTCCTTGTATGTAACATCTCGAAAAAATCCGTACAAAGGCCCGAGTACCACATCAGGCAGAAATCCCTAAGGACCGTATTCTGTAGAAATTTAGGCGAAAATTAATTAAGTACTAAACTAAATTAATCGGTGGATTTAGCTCGAACCACTATTTACACAAATGAAAAGACCCAAAACTATCAAAATCACTAACTCAACACTACTTGAGAACCTAGGAGAAATCCTACGAGCCTGTCTCTCTCAGGAATACATTAAAACTCCATATCGGACCTGGACCACACATTGAAAGTCCGATGACCGCGAAACTATAGGGATATGTCCGTCCTACTGGGCTTGACAACCATTGTGAGCCAAAATAATATCCGAAAATGCATAACTTGAGCTCTGAGTAAAATGTGTGAGAAACACGAATATTTTTCGAAAATGTATTGAAACTTAAGTAAATTGGGCCATTCGCTTACGCGCGAAATTAAAGATTTCGGACCATTAGTTTCTGACCAAACTTCACCCATGGAAAAGGAAAATTTTACTGCATAAGTTTGTATACTTGTGGCCCCGATTGAGTAAGTTCGACCGTTGATCTGACGCGGGTCTTACATGGCTGATTGGTCTATCCAATTGCACCGAAATCACATCCTGGCATAGATCCATTGTTAAGGAACTTACTCTGTGACATAGGTGAGTAATAGGCCCTCCTACGAGCCCAGTTATCAAAATCAGGTACTATTAGGTTATAAATTAAGTATACCATGGCCCTGGGGCCATTCGCATTAGTTATGGGCCTATTAAAGCCCTTAAACCACCCCATTCCCATTCCATACGAATTTTCTAAAAACCCTAAGAGAGAGAAAGAGAGAGAGAAAAAAAAAAGGAGAGAAAAGAGGAAGAAAGGAAGAAAGATTCTTGGAGATCTTTGTTGGGATTCTTTCCCATAACTCCACGCACTGATTCACCTCCCTACTTCGCTACACAACCCGTTTCAACTACGATTTGGGTAAGAAATTCAAACCCTAATGCCGTAGTTAAGACCTAAAATAGTCATTTGTCAACCTAGTTAACGGATTTCGTAATTTAGGTACCCATCATTCCATTTTCGGGAACGTAGAATTCGAACCGCGTCCGAATCGAGTATTCCAACGAAAGGTGCGGACTATAAACGTTTAGGTTATGGTTTTCAATGCTTTTAATGTCAGCTAATTATTTATGTCTGACTTGATTACTGTCATATTGTTTTAGATACGACGTTTTCGATATATTATGCATGTGTGGACTATGTTGAATACAAGATGCATCCTATGTGTTTGTTGAAATGCTTGAATGAACATGAAATTGTGATTTGTGTTTGCCATGACTATTAATCGAGGATACATGTTTGTTGGATGCATGATGATCTCTTTGCGTAAGGAATTGTCATAATATATGTTGTAACTAATCTGATCTATATATTTGGTGAAGTGTAACTTAAGTGTTTGATAAAATGTCTGAATGAGAAAATGTTGATGATTTATATTTATTAAGTGTATTAAGATAGGATTCTTAATTATCTTAATCATATGTATAGTTTCTTTCATATAATCATATTTGCCGTATGCAATTTATGGATAAAATACAAGTGCTTGGTGACATGTTCAATATGTCTAATGAAATGTTCAAATGAGGGATTTATTTGGATTATTTGTTAAATGCTGACATGATTATCACATGTGTCTACCTATTGCATCTGACTAAGATTGGGGCTACAACGTGGCCCAGGCAATCGGTAACAATCCTTGTACTTGTAGCTGAATTAGTCTTGCCACATTGGGTAACTCAATGAATCTGTATTACACGACGATTGTCGACATTAGTTAGGCCACAAGGGGTGCTTATGCGCTTCATGTCGATTAAGTCAACGTGTGCTCGTACCAATCGAACTTACCAAACAAATCGATTGGCCTATTGTGTATTTACCATGTATGGACATTACTGCTTAAATCTAAGGTACCACTTACCAATGTAAAAGTCCGTTTCAACCATGGTACCACGATCCGCTAAGACTCATGAGCCGGGCATGGTGGTATGGGACACCATGATCGAGCTGTCGGCCTATGCTGTGGTGACGAGTCTCCCCGTAGTGACCAGTGAGCAACCCAAACTTGTGAGCCGGGCATGGTGGTATGGGATATCATGTTCGAGCTGTCGGCCTACGCTTAGGTGACAAACCTCCCGTAGTGACCGCGAGTATAAACTATGAATTTGCCTATCAACTACTTTTCATTAAGAGTGATGCCCTAGAACTTGCCTATCGTATGTGAATAACTAGGATTAACGACCCTAAATGGATCCTTCGGTTTAGGTTTATGATATAAAGGGAGGTACCTTAGCTTCCCAAATCTGTTATATGAATAAGCTGAATTAAGTACTCGGCTAACACGACCATGCACCGCATTGCATGTGCTTTGGTGAGGAAGTTGCACTTTAGAGAGGTTGTCATGCACGAACTTGGTTGTCAGAGTTGCTTGTGAGGGAGCTTTGTGTGAGGGCATACATCATTACTGCATACCATCCCTACATTGATAAAAGTAGTTAGGAAATGATTGTTGTACTGCTTGATCATTACTGCTTGATTGACTTGATAATATATTAACCTTTGCCTTATAGTACCACTAAGTTGATCACCCACTCTCGGCGTTTTAAAACACCAACCAGATTCTATTGTAAATGCAGGTGATGACGAAGTCTATGCAGCTAAATTGGACTTCATAGATGAGGAGGAGGAATTCTCCTATGTTCGTTCAGCTATCAGACGGGTCTACGTAGACCTTGTACTGATTCGACGGGATAACAAGGTCACATGGATTAGCTGGTCACTCATATTTTGATATTTTACCTATTTTGAAACAATACATGTATGTATTCAGCCCGGCTACATAATCATACTCTAGAGGTTGTAAAACATTTATCTGTTCTGATATATATATATATATATATATATATATATATATATATTTTAGTCTTCCGCTTAATTTAATCGTATGTGGAGTATAATATGGTGTTTTGGTATAATCTCACTCATGTTTAACTCATTAATATGGACGAAATCAGAACATTATCATCCATGTTACATAAGTGATGTGCTGGATCTCGGGAGTAGAGCTTTGCTCGACCCTCGAAATCCGGGGCGTTACATTGTAGGATCCCAGGATCGGAATCTGGCATATGGGTGCTGGGAGCCGAGAATGGGATACTATGGAATCTGTCGGTACCGGATTCGGCAATCGAAAATTTTGTGAGCCCGGTTTCCGAGTTTGGGGCATGACAAAATGAATTGAATTGACCGTGGAGTAAAGGGAAATGACCGTGAAATGAATTGAATTGATCGTTAAGTGAAAGGGAATCGCCAGAATTGACCGTGAAATGCATGGAATTGACCATGAAGTAAAGGGCATTGACCGTGAAATGAATTGAATTGACCGCAAAGTGAAGGGGAATCGCTGGAATTGACCGTGAAATGAATGGAATTGACCGTGAAGTGAAAGGAATTGACCATGAAATGAATTGAATTGATCGTGAAGTGAAGGGAATTGACCATGAAATGAATTGAATTGACTGTGAAGTGAAGGGGAATCACTGGAATTGACCGTGAAATGCATGGAACTGACCACGAAGTGAATAAAATTGACCGCAAAGTTAATGAAATTGACTGCGAAGTTAATAAAATTCATCGTGAACTAATTGAAATTGACCGCGAAGTGAATGAAATGAATGAAATTGACCACAAACTGATTGAAATTGACCGCGAAGTGAATGAAATGGATTTTCGACCATCGACCTGATAGAATCTTGGAAAATAACCAGGTTGGTTGGCTAAAGTAGCTTCTCCTACCCCAAAGTCATACATGGTATGTCAAGTAACTAATTTTGGTTTAGAAGATATTCTTGTTAAATGAATAAAGAAAGAAATGAAAAAAAAAAAAGAGAGAGAGAGAGAGAAATTTTTTTTATATGCTTATATATACATATTTATATAAATATGTATTAGAGAAAAATGTAGGTAGAATAAAGTTCTCCATGTAAAAGAAAAAAAAATAAAAATTGCAGTCTGCCGTGGCACTGCGGTTATGGCTACGGTTATAATCCGTAGGCATATTAACCCGATCGACCCGGTCGACCCCGGCTCGCTGGTTTTTTTTTCTTCCCTGTTATAATCCCCACGTTTTGTAGGTCTCATTATAAGGTATGTGTTATATCCAAACCGTTCATTTACTTGGCGAACTCGTATTAAGGCTTGAGACGGAAAAATAAGATAGATCTAGCTATCAAGTGGACCACACTGTAAAAGGCAGTGGAAGATTGAGAGTCTACCACTGAAACCCTTTTAGGGGTCACAGAAATTTTGCATCATCATGAAATTTGTTCTCTTCATCCAGGTCTTTGTGACCTTATGAATAGATTGGATGGAAAATAAATGTTATGGTGGTGGCCCTACAAAATTTTTAACGGTGAAAATCAATTTTCCCCCGGCTCTTTGTGGTGTGGTCCAGTTGATCTTTGGATATGGTCTATATATATATATATATATATATATATATATATATATATATATATATATATATATATATATATAATATGTTAGAAATGATCTCGAAATATGGATGTACGTTGTGGATATAATAAATACATAACTGTGGGGCCAAGTAACTTTGATTTCTTTTGAACCGTTCGTACAATTAGGAGATCGAGGAGCGTCACCAGGCGATCCACTCCGGGAAGGAAAAGCAGTGGCATTTTCGACCTGAGAAATGCTGTCCGTACAGGTGGGGCTTATTCTTGGGAGGTAAAAGCAAATGGGCTTAAAAAGGTTGGTGTGCCATATGTGGGTCGCACAGTAGGAAATTTCTCCATCATTAATTACCCTTCTTAAGCCAAGACGTAGACCTACTTATATCCACCAATAACTCCATCCATGCTGGTTCATCATCCATCACTCGTTTCCTGTTCAAATACAAATCCTGCCAGACGTACCCACACTGCAACAAACACACATACATCGCCTTCTCACATGGATATCTGCTCATGGATCCACAACCTCCCAGCACCCGACTCCTGGCCCGAATCGGACCCGCAACTCCTCCTAGAACTCGCCACTTCAAACAGCGGCGCTACCCCAAAATCCATACTCCTCGAAGCTGAGCGGACGTCGGGATCGAACACCGAAGCTCTGGTCACGTTCTCCGTCTGCTTACGCGGATTCTTCCAGCTTTCGAATCCACACAAGACGCCCTGGGTCTCGAACCCGTGCCCCCTCTCGACCTCGAAACCGTTCCTCCCTCTCCTCCTCCAGCTACTACAAGATATCATAACCCGAGCGCCCACGGCGCATGATAACGGAACATGGACACCGCCGCTAAAGCTGGACCCCGCGGCAATCTCTCGAGTGTTGGGATCGTTTCCGCCCGATCAGCTATCCCATTTCTTCAATCTCGTCTTCCTGTGCAGGCTTTTCTGGCTCTGCGTCTATGATGCCCCGGCCGAAGCCGGCTCGCTTTATTTCCAGACGTTGGCTCCGTGTTTCAATACCTTCCTTGTACGTGACCGTGTCATTGCAGCCTTTCTGACCGCCATCGGCGCAGATGGTGAGCTTTTATTTATGCGCACCGTGGGTTACATATTAGTAAAGTGGTCCATTTTAAGAGAGGTTAGTGGAATTTCCCACCCATCATTGCCTCACGCCGGGTTCTCTTACGGGCGAGAATCTCAAGGGTTTTGGGTTCTTAGAGGCTACGCCCCGGTCTCCGCTATGAGCCGTACAGTTTTCAACAGTCAAAAGGACCTGTTCGGGCTTCTCGAGGCGAAGGAGTCCGCGCTAAGATACACACTAGCGCACCAGCAGCTCGAGGCCGTTGTCCAGTTGGAATATTCTGTTCGGTTCCACGGGCGTTTCATCCAGGTCGGCATACGTTTGGATAACCTGCGCATCCACGTGACTCGACTGGGGTTCGTTCAGAGGGAAGAAGCCGAGGAGGAACCGGAGGAGTACGCGGGCGAGCGGCATTTCCCATCGCGGGTCCGGGTCACGATCGGGCCGGATACCGGCTCGGCATGCGTGGCCGGACTGACGCTGGGCCGGTCCACGTGCAATCCGGAACGGGAGGTGGAGACGCAGCGAGTGGTGAAGGGCAGTTTCGGGAACTCGAAATTCCCGAAGATGAAAGCGACGGCGAAGACGGCATCGACGGTCAGGATGAGGAGTTGGAGGTGGGACCAGGACGCGGAAGGGAATACCGCGGTTTTCGAGGGGGTTTTGTGTGATAACGGGAGTGGGGTCGAGGTCGCCACGTGGCGGCCTGGGAGTGGTGGTAGGGTGGACCCCAGGGGAGGTTTTAGAAGGCGGTATTCCGGGGCTAGCCGGGCTTTTAGTAAGGTGGGGGGATTGGTGTTTGCAGGGGATGCGTACGGAGAGGAGGTGAGCTGGAGATTGGGCAAAGAGGAGGTGAGGATGATGATGGAAAGGGACGGTGGAGATTTGAAGTGGAGGTTGGGTGGGAAGGTTTGGGTGACTTACTGGCCAGATGAGGTTACGACGAATTATTACGAGACTAGATGTGTGGAGTGGTGCGAGGAAGTTGAATTGCCTATTGAACTTCAGGAACTGACCAGGTGTTAGGTTACCATCAGCTCGTCTTAAAAAAAAGTAAAAACACGAAAAACAAAAAACGGGTGGTGGCTCAGTCTCGGTATACTTTATCATTTATAATACATACCTGACCGTTCAGATTGTGAAAATAATTGTTAGCAGGGAGTAGTCCAAATACCAAGCAGATCGGTCGTTTCTATCATCATCTCGTTGTATATTCAAATGAACGATTTACTTTTCAAAATCCATGCCTTCAATGACACAGTTACTATGGAATGATGGCTATAATTTTGGGTGTGTATATATATATATATATATATATATATATATATATATATATATATATATATGGGGAAAAGGTACTATGCGCTCGACCTCACGATAAGCTCCTGTGAGGTCAAGCTGTGTGGGCCCCACCGTGATGCGTGTCGACCATCAACACCGTGCATTGATGGGTCCCCTCTAAATTATGGGATATCCCAAAAATCAGTCGTATACAGAACTCAGGTGGGCCATACCATCTAAAATCATGTGAAGACATGGCAAAAACATATAAAAGCACTTTGTGGGGCCCACTTGAGTTTTGAATGCTGCTAAAACTTGGTCTGAACCCTCATCCAAGTGGGACACACATAATGGATGGGTTGGATTTGCAAACCACATCTCGGTGGGTCCAAAAAATGATTATGAATATTTTAATGGTGCACGGCCCCTCCCCACTTTTGTATGTGGTGTGGCCCACACAAGTCATGGATTGACTTGATTTTTGAGACCTAGGCCCACGATGGAATGGTGCATCTGACTGATGGGGTAGATGTTCGAAACGCATCACGGTGGGGCCCACACAACTCGACCTCATGGGATGGTCTTGTGAGGTCGAGCACATAGTACCTTTTCCCTATATACAGTTACTATGGAATGATGGCTATAATTTCGGGTGTGTGTGTGTGTAGGGAAAAGGTACTCTACACTTAACCATATTATACCTTCCATAAGGTAGAGTGCCGACAACACGTTATTTGTCGGATGAGAAATTGTATAGGGAAACTGAAGAAGCAACCGATTATTAAAATACCCCCCCACATCTCTCTCATGATTATTTTCTACAAAAAGCCTTGTGCTAGAAACTTAAGTGAGGCTTACCGAGAATTTTTTTTTAGAAATCCACCCCGTCCATATGTTTTTCCATGTCATTTTAGGACAAGATGCCAAAAATGAGCCGGATCCAAGACTCAAATGGGCCAAAAATATGAGGATTGAATGTCCACAGTTGAAATAATCGTGGGGCAATAGAAGTTTTAAATTAAGATAATATTTGTGTTTTAAGTTCATCTCAGTAGGAATATTGCTATGAACGGTATAGGTGCAATTGAGACATCACTTTCGACCCAGAGAGGTTTCAACGATAGGAATTTCCCTACCCACCTTTTCCTTTAACGCAGCCCACTTGAGTCTTGGATTCGGCTCATTTTTGGCCCTATGTCCTAAAATGATCTCTAAAAACTGATGGACTGTGTAGATTTCTCACAAACATAACACTATGCAACCCTAACCACCCTTAGAATTTCTCAGGGGATAGAAGTTCAATTCACGTTGTTTCCACCCACTTCGTGAGCGGATTAGATACTGACAGGTTGAGTAGCTAGACCGGCTACTGAAGTTACATCACCAAGTGGGCCCCACCATGATGTATGTTTTATATCCACGCCTTCCATGCATTTGGAGATATCGTTTTAGGGCAATATGCAAAGAATGAGTTAAATCCAGAGATCCAGTGGGCCCAACACAGAAAACAGTGACGATAGTGATGCCCACCATTAAAAACTTCTAAAGGCCACAAAAGTTTTAGATCAAGCTGATATTTGTATTCTCTCTTATTTCATGTCTTTTTTAACTTTTAAATAGGTTGGATTTCAAATAAACATTATGGTGGGCATTGGGATAGTTTCAACAGTAGGAATCACTCTCCCCACTGCTTTCTGTAGTGGGGTCCACTAAAGATTTTTATCTACCTCATTTTTTGACTCATGCCCTAAAATAATATCTCAAAATAGATGGACGGTGTGGATACAACACATACATCATAGTGGGCCCCACAGAACTTGGTGACGTAACTTTAGTAGTCGACTCGCTACTCAACCCGTCAATATCTAATCTGCATACATTCCTTCAATATTAAAAAGGACACGTATTGCGTCCTACCCCTGTCGGGCAGGGCTCTGTGGGGCCCAATGTGATGTAATTGTTTTATCCACGCCGTTCAACGATTTTCTTAAATCATTTTAAGATATGAACCAAAAAATGAAGCAGGTCCAAGGCTTAAGTGGACCATAAGGTGGGGATTGAACATCTACCATTGAAAACTTCTTGCGAGCTGGAGAAGTTTTAAATCAAGTTGATATTTATGTTTTCATTTCACCCATGTCTACATGACCATATAAATATGTTGGATGGTAAAAAAACATAACGCTAACACTTAGAAAGGTTTCAACGGTGAGTGTTATTATTAGTGCAGCCTCCTTTATCGTGGTCCACTAGAGCTGTGGACTTGCCTCATTTTTAGGATAATAAATTAAAACGATCTGAGAAAATCTTTTAACAGCGTGGACAAAACACTCACATCACAGTGGGTCCCACAAAGCCCTGCCGGACGGATTACTGTCCGGGCGGGGGTTTACTGTCTGGGCGGGGTATTACGCAATACGCGTTGTCCTATTAAAATTCGTAGTGGACTATAACGCTAGCTAGATGCGGATTCTACAGACAGGTTACATTACAAGTTATCTGGGACCCACTGTAAGACCCGTATCCTATTCCGTACTGTTCCGTCAACTCCCGCGATCCTTCCTGTCGAATTCTGATAACCTGCGATGTATAATCGATGTTTGCGCGTGACCGTAAGTCAAATCCCATAGATTTGAGTCGGCTTAATCCGAGACTTATATCATTACGACCGCACCATCGCCGCGATTCCAACGCCGCGACTCACACACCGATGCGATACCCTGGCTGGAAGATGTGGGCCGGCGTTTATTTCGAAGAAAACACCGCGCGTTGCAATCCCAAGAGAATCTCTACAACATGTCAAATCAATCCCATCAATCAATTACTTCATGTCAAGTACACATCACCTTTCACCCTATCTCCAAGCAACCACCAAGTCAACTCTCTCTCACCCTCTCTCTTACACACCCATACATGTCAAATACACCATCACCTCACCCATCACTCACATCTATCACTCTCTCTCCTTACAACTCTCTCTCTCTCTCTCTCTCTCTCTCTCATTTCTCAACACAACTCCCAAGCTAGCAAGAGGTGCACACGTCCAAGCCTTCCCATAGAGAGAAAAATGTGAATTGTGTGGCCCACCTTTCCATCCCAAAAATCCATCATCCTAGCCCTTCATTTCTCATCCTCTCCATCAAAGTGAAGCACAAGGAGATTGGCGTTCCAACGGACCGAGAAGATCGAACGGTGGGTGCTTATTAGGATAGATTTTTCATGTTTTGATGATGGGCCAAGTGAGGCCTACCGAATGATGGTATGGATCTCACTTTGGACCCTTGATGTGGCTGATGGCCCACCTTGATTATCAACATCATTCCAGGATGGAACCATTCTCCATGGACCCCATCATGATGTTTATTTTTCCTTGCATTATAAGAGGTTATCTAAACTGTCCATTTTGGGTGGAGAAGGATCTCCACCGTTGATCTTCGGTTTGATGGGCCCACGAGTAATGGGACCCACTTGATGTATGATTGGATGCTTGAAACGGAGGGCCCATAGTGCCGGGGTCCCTCCATCACGCGTGTCCCTCTATCTTCTCTCTTTCTCCCTCTCTTTTTAGTTATTTATTTTTGTGTGTGATGATATGGTCATGTGGCCCACTTGGATGGACCCCACCACGAAGCATGTATTGGATCCAAGTCATTGGTAGGTGAGGCCCACTTTATATGTGTTATTCCACACCACCTAGCCATGTGGTGGCCCACCTGAGCAGGGCCCACCTTTAATGTTCATGTGCACCAGAACGTCCAGCGTCCCCTGGACGCTAGACATGAAAACAAATATGAGCTTGATTTCAAGCTTATTGGGTGGGCCAATTGTGTAGGCCCCACCTTGATGTATGTAATCAATCCATGCCGTTCATCCCATTCAGAGGATCGTTTTAGGTGTTGAGCCGAAAAATGAAGTCCATTCGATCTTCGGGCGGGCCATAGCATGTAAAACATTGGTTTTTACCGTTGAAAGTCACCCTGACATTTTTTATGTGCCGAAAAACATCGGATATTGGGCTCGTTGGAACGGTCTTGAGCCATAGAGTGCAATAGATGGGCTGGATTCAGCTGATGTGGGCCCTACCTCTGAAAAACCATGAAAATTCATTTTTTTCAAAAAAAAAAAAACAACAATAACCTTGCTGCTGCTGCTGACAGGGAGAGGACGCGCAGGCATCCTGCGCTGTGGGCTGAAGGGCCAGGGACCCATGGTCCAGCCGTGGACCCCACCATGGTGTGTGTTCAACATCCACTCCGTTCAAATGGTGGGCCCCTTCTTGAAGTGGTCCCCCTCCAAAAATCAGGCAGATATATGGCTCAGGTGGCCCACACAGTAGGAAACAGTGAGGCCTTAACGTTTGCCATTGGAACCCATTTTTGGGATCACAGAAGTTTTGGATCAAGAAGAAATTTGTTTTTCCTTTTCATGCAGGTCCGTGTGACCTTACCAGCGGGTTGGATTGCAAATAAATATTATGGTGGGCCCCACATGGGACCCACGGTGAAGTATGTGCCTTATTCACACCGTCCAGGTGGACGGTGGAACCCACCTAAATGTATGTCCTGGACGGTGGAACCCACCTAAATGTATGTGTTTTGCCATGCCGTCCAACCGTTTGTTGGGCTGCTGTACGGCTAGTGGACCCCTGATGTATGTGTTCTATCCACACCGTCCACACCAGGACGGTGGGACCCACCATGATGCATTTGCTACATCCAAACCGTCCATCCATTTCTAAAGCTCATTTTTGGGCATGAGCTAAAGATTGAGTTAGATCCATAGCTCAAGTGAACCCCACCATTTAAGGTAGTGGACAATGACGTCCACCATTCAAAATTTCTAAGGGCCATAGGAGTTTCCTATTAAGCTGATAGTTGTTTCCACTTTACCTATCACTATGTTAATGTATGAACAGGTAGGATGGGAAACACATATTATGGTGGGCCTTAAGAATTTTAATGGTGGAAATCATTATCACCACTTATATTTGGTGCGGCCCATTTGATATACATGGGGCCCAATTGGTGTGGTCCATTTGAGATACATAAGGCCCGTTGGTGAGGCCCATTAATGCGGCCCATTTGATATATGTAAGGCCCATGTTACGAGGCCCATTGTGATTTTTTCAAAGGCCAATGGGATACGACCCATTGCAATGTACATAAGGCCCATTAATGTGGCCCACTCGATTTATATAAGGCCCATATAAGGCGGCCCATTTGATGTATCTAAGGCCTACGGGTCGAGGCCCAATGAGACGTATATAGGTCCATTGTAATGTGTGATTCCCCATGGTTTATGTAATGGTATTTATGGCGGGCCATGCCTTGAGAGCAATGTTAGTTTGACGTCTACATTGTAAGAATAATGTTGGTTAAATGTCCGCATTATAACTCTCCCTAGGGCCCATTGATAGGCCCATACTGGTTGATAATTCATCACTTTATAACATGCTTAGTATATCTCTATGATTCATGCCCATACGCATTATATGTATGCTTGATATGAGGAATGTTTGATCATAGCATAAGCCGTTGGACTGAGACATTTCCGGGACTCTTTATGAGACGGAGTGCCCCACATGAGTGCGTGGAACGCGCGAGATTGCTGCATGACTGACAGTTTGACTCATGCATTTCGCATTATGTGTCGTGATTCACTGCTTGCCCTAGCGACATCAGGGTCGTGGCCTCCACAGGCACATCGTGGATGGTCGTATCGGATACCGAAAATATTGGTTCTAGCATTGTGGGCACTTAGGATGTCCTTGGGTGAAAATTTTAAAACCTTTTTGGTACTAGGAGATGCTCCAACGTCTAGACCGAGTGGATACACGAGCGCCCAAGTGCCCAATACCAGTAAGCCGCGTCTCCCACTGCATCGTGGTCGGTTGGAAGGGAGTGTGGCCTTATCCACCCGAGTGAGGGGGCTATAAGCTAGGTTGAGTTTGACCAGCTCGTAAATGAGTCCGCTATCGACGAGCAGGGTAGGTATTGACAGACTACTGGTCAGGTGGATAGTGTGGTCTCTTCCACTTGCTTGACTGTGCAGCTAGGGAGGAGGCAGTCAGTGTGAGGTGTACTAGACCCCAGTGATATCAAGAGAGGAACTATACTGATATGTGTACTTGATGAGTACTGACACGCTTGCTTTGTATCTCGCATATGACATTTGGCTACATAGGCCTCGCATCGCATGGCCTTGGTATGGCCGATAGCATTCATGCCTTGCATCACATAGCTTTGGTATAGCTGATAGCATTCATGGACTTACCACATATTTTCGCATTACTCTGATATTGTATACTTAGCACTCGCCTTACACACACTTTCACCACCCTCTAAGCTTTCTATAAGCTTATGCACGATAGATGCGTGCAGGTGGCGTTAGGTTGCAGCAGCGTTGAGCTTGGAGCATGCGGCCGAGCTTCTGAAGTTTCTTTTACTTTCATTATATTGCATTTCCCTTTCATACACATTGTACTTAAAGTTTTGATATAGTGGATATGTAGTGATGTTGTTTTATGATTTGGTTATGCTTATGGTTATGCTCCATTATAAAAAAAAAAAAAAAAAAAATCATGCTGAAAATTTATATTAAAAAATACATGCATCAACACTCCAGCGTCTAGGGAGAAATTTGGGACTGTGGACCCCACCTTTTATCCAGCTATTTTTATGAAACAATACAAACTTTGTTTTAGAACTTAGACCTACTTGTACGAACAATGAATTTGAGGACGAAAATACCCTTGCTTTCACGGAAACAGATTGGGTACTCCACCTGTCACCAGCCAATGGCGGATGGTCGGTGGTCTGTGGGCCCCACCATGATGTATGCTTTTCATCCATGTCATCCATATATTTTTCCAGATCATTTTATGGTATGAGACTAAAAATGAGGTATATCCATATCTCAAATGTACCACATTACAGGAAACAGTGTTGAATGAGTATCGACCATTAAAAACTTTTAGGGGGCCCCCTGTGATGTTTGTGAGAAATCCTCCCCGTCTAAGTTCATTCATAGGGTCACAAAGACCTGGATGAAGAGGAAAAATAAATTTCATAATGATCCAAAACTTCTATAACCCCTAAAAGGGTTTCAATGGTAGACGTTCAATTCCCCACTGCCTTTTACAGTGTGGTCCACTTGATAGTTAGATCTATCTTATTTTTTGTCTCAAGCCTTAATATGATCTTGCCAAATAGATGGACGGTTTGGATGTAAAACAGACCTCATGATGGCACCCACAAAAGCAACACAACTAAAAAAAAACTACGGTTATAATCCGTAGCTATAGTGTATCGAAAATTGCAGAATTTTTTAGGCAAACTCGCTGGACAGTTCTGGACTTTTTCGATAATATCGAAAGACGTTCGATACATATCGAAGGTGATTTTACCTATAGCTACGGATTATAATCGTAGCTATAACTATAGTCTGTGCCAGCCTATACAGAATTTATTTTTTTATCTTTTTTTTTTTACATGGAGAACTTTATTCTACCTACAATATTCTCTAATACATATTTATATAAATATGTATATATAAGCATATATAAAAAAAAAAATTTCTCTTTTTTTTCATTTCTTTCTTTATTCATTTAACAAGAATATCTTCTAAACCAAAATTAGTTACTTGACATACCCTATATGATTTTGGGTAGGAGAAGTTACTTTAGCCAACCAACCTGGTTATCTTTCAAGATTCCATCAGGTCGATGGTCGAAAATCCATTTCATTCACTTCGCGATCAATTTCATTCATTTCATTTACTTCGCGATCAATTTCATGCATTTCACGATCAATACCGGCGATTCCCCTTCACTTCACGGTCAATTCCATGCATTTCACGGTCAATTCCCTTCACTTCACGGTCAATTCTGTGCATGTCACGATCAATTCCCTTCATTTCACAGTCAAACAGAAATTAAGCGGGGCAAACTAGAAATTCAGCGGGTCAAACTAGAAATTAAGCAGGGTAAACATGAAATTGAGCGGGGCAAACTAGAAATTCAGTGGGGCAAACATGAATTTCAGCGGGGCAAACATGAAATTGTGCGGGGCAAACATGAAATTGAATGAGGCCAACAAGAAATTCAGCGGGGCAAACATGAAATTAAGCTGGGTAAACTGAAAATTGAGCGGGGCAAACATGAAATTGCGCGGGGAAAACTAGAATTTGAGTGGGGCAAGCATGAAATTGAGCGGGACAAACTAGAAATTGAACGAGGCAAACTGAAAATTGAGTGGGGCAAATTAGAAATTGAGCGAGGCAAACATGAAATTGAGCGGGGCAAACATAAAATTGAGTGGGGCAAACTAAAAATTGAGCAGGGCAGATATGAAATTGAGCAAGGCAAACTAGAAATTGAGCAGAGCAAACATGAAATTGAGCGACGCAAACTAGAAATTGAGCGGGGAAAAAATGAAATTGAGCGGGGCAAACTAGAAATTGAGCTGGGCATGCTTCAAATTAATGGCTCATGTTTGCCCCGCTAAAATGAAATTGATGGCTCATTTTAAGGAATGCTTCAAAAAATGAAGTAGATCCAGGCCCAAGCTACGGAGCTGGAAGTAGTTGCAACAACCTGTGCCGAGGTTGAGACCTTACAGATGGCCCTGAGAGTCTCCCTCTCCTCTTTGTTAATTCAGGTTTCTTTATTATTCCTTTGATTTCTTATAGCTCCATGCTATTTCACTTTTTCCCTTTAATTTGAACACTAAAAGGAAACAATTTGTTTATCTCACATCTGATAACTTTTCAATGTAAGAGGGATGTTTAGTTCATAAAATTGGTTCTTCCATTGACTATCGGAAAATGATGTCTGTAAAGTTTCTATTACCTCACTTATAGGTCAATTAAACATCCATTCCTTGCTAATAATGGCAATTTGCCCCGCTAAATGCAAACGATTGCACAAGCAGAGAGAATGCAAATGATTTGCTACGTCTTGTCCTATAAGTGAAAAGCCACCCAATTTTCAAGAGTATATTAGGTGCACCCTAGCCTCACCCAGAGTGATGCAGCCCTTACCATGAGGCATTTTTACAAACACCTGAACTGCAACTTCAAAAACCCACTGTTTTACAAACAAATACAATGGTTTTACAGGTGTTTTATCAAACACCTTCTAAGTAACATAAAAACCAAAAATAAAAGAGAGAAAAAAGGTATTTGTTTAATGTACATGTTTGCCTCCGCTAAATTTTTGATTTAACCCGCTGAATTTCTAGTTTGCCCTGTTCAATTTCATGTTCGCCCTACTCAATTTCACGTTTACCCCGCTCAATTTTCGGTTTGCCTCGCTCAATTTCTAGTTTGCCCAGCTCAATTTTCAGTTTGCCCCGCTCAAGTTGTAGTTTACCTCGCTCAATTTCATGTTTGCCCCGCTCAGTTTCATGTTTACCCCACTCAATTTCTAGTTTGCCCTGCTCAATTTCTAGTTTGCCCCGCTCAATTTCATGTTTGCCTCGCTAAATTTCTAGTTTGCCTCGCTCAATTTCATGTTTGCCCCGCCGAATTTCTCATTGGCCCCGCTCAATTTCATGTTTGCCCCGCTCAATTTCATGTTGATTGACATGATGAGGGAGGGTGTAAACACAAAGCTAGACATATGAACAGATGCCTTAGAATCTGAAGGATTTAAAATTAGTTATACTAAAATAGAGTATATGAAGTGCAATTTTAGTAATAATAAGAGTGAGAATGAGGAATTAGTAAAGATTGCTTACTTGGATAGACAATTCATAAGAGTGGATAGATTGAGAAGGATGTTGCCCATAGAATTCAGGCGAGGTGGAAGAAATGGAGATGTGCCTCTGGAGTTTTATGTGATCGTCGTGTACTCACTTAAATTGCCTTAATCCCATTGACTAAGGATCGAGGCAAGCAGGAGCCCTGTAGCAAGGGGATAGATTGAAGAGGCACATAATCCCCCCTCCCCTCTTTCCTTACCGTCATTGTTAAATGAAGGTAGAGTTGTGGCTGCTCTCTACTTCTGCTTGTAGACTTCTTCTCCTTTGTGTTTCAAGTGACAAAATGTGAAGCAGAGGTAGGTGAAGAACATGTGGTCCCTAGCAAAAATGGTTATGAAATAGATGTTGAACAACGAAGTTTAATTTTAGAAAAGCACCATCACTATTGGAATGTACACATGGAAAAAAAAGTTACGTCAATCCGTTGAGATATGGTATGCTACAAGTGAATACTTGAGATAAAAAATTGATCCTAATTTAGGATGACTAATCCTTCTAATCTAGTCCATATAATGTCCTTTTCTGGAGTGTACATGTGAAGAAATGATCAAATGGGTCATATTTGTTAGGAAATTGGGAGTTCTTATCATAATGCATGACGATTTAATGGGGGGATTCACCGCAAATACTAGCTTGGCTCATTATTGCCAAAACAATGGTCTACTTCTTCACATCCATTCAATTGGGTTGGTTTGTCTATTCCTTTCTATTGAAAAGGAGTCAGTTGTCCGCGTGAGTCACCTTTTTTTAGGCTCTGCGAAAATTTTTATGAGATGGCTCTAAGATCAACTATGCTTTATGGGACAAAATTTTGGGCAGTTAAAAACAAAATGGCTATTAAATGAGTGTAGCTGAAACGAGGATGTTAAGATAGATGAGTGACAATATAAGAAAGGATTAGATTATAAATGAATGCATTTGAGGGAATTCTGTAGTAGCGCCAATAGTTAACAAGATGAGGGAAAGTAGAGTTAGATGGTTTGGTTATGTGCAATGGAGACCAAGAATTGCGCCAGCTAAAAGGAGTGAGTTGGTACAAGTTGAAGGCTCTGAAAGGGCAAGGGGAAGGCCCAAAGGGACGTGGGTGGATGTAGTAATAAAGGACTTGATGAGCTATGGTCTAATTCAAGTTATGGCCTCTAAAAGAGTGGAATGGTGGAAAAGGATTCATGTAGCCGAACCAAACAGATGGTGAATGGATTACTTCATTACTCATAAAAGAACCAAACAGAAAAATACAGAGCTGAGCCAAACAAATGCAAAATCAAGAGCCTACCAACAACAATATAATTTTTGTTGTTGTCCTAACCATCACATACATTCCTTTCCCTGCATCACTGCCTTTCACTTTCCCATAGAATCTCTTCCCAATATGCAAAAAATCTGATAATGCACAAATCCCCTTGCCTGACTATTTAATGAAGTCCAGTCCATGACCAACTTGAAAATTCTGTTCGCTACTATCCTGGGAGAACTCTCATTCCCTTTAAAAACATGAACCATTTCTCTCTTTCCACAATGACCCCATTGTCGCATTTAGTGGGACCCTATAGCTACGAATTATAATCGTAGCAGCTTCGATATATCAAAAATCTTTCTATATTATCGAAAAAGTCCAGAACTGTCCAGCGAGTTTGCCTAAAAAATTCTGCAATTTTCGATACATATCGCAGTGTTTTCGATATGTATCGAAGCTATAGCTACGGATTATAGCCGTAGCGATAACCATAGTCCGTAAAAGGCTATAAAAAAATTCACTATTGCGGTTGATGCCACATTGGCTACGGTACCTATTGCTATAGTTATAATCCGTAACTATAGGTCTACGGTTATTACTCGATATTAGTTATCAATACTATCGATCATGTCTCGATATTATCGATGACTTATGCTCGATACTATTGAACATATCTTGATATTATTGAAAATTCATCCATTTTTCAAGTTTTGTTGCTGGACAATTTGGCATTCATCTTTGATATTATCAAATTATGGTCGATATTATCGACAATCTATCACTACGGTTATAATCCGTAGCCATGGGTCTATGGTCATTTTCTTCTCTCTTTTCCCCACAAGTACTATTACTTTATCAACTTTCTTCTTCACACCTGATGCAAAAATAAATAAATAAATAAAGCAAAACAAAACAAAACAAAAAAAAAGGAAGAAAGAAACAAAGCATTAGGACACCATAGAGAATGTAACCTTAAAAGGCAATGTTTTGCCCGTCTGAGCTTCATGGGCAACATCTTCCTACAACATGAGAATGCTCAAATTATGAAAGGAGCAAGTATCAACAGGATTCTTGTCCTATTCCAGAATAGGATGGTGCAGTGATGAGAATGCAATCAGACCAATATTTGAATTACAATATAATATATTTTATAATATAACTCATGTAATCTGAAGTCTGGCTCAATTTCTAACTTCCATCTGCCTAGCTTCAATAAATGCCCAATGTGATGAATGTTGCTTTGGTTGCTTTGGTAGTTCACATGGTTGGAGTTGGTTATAAAGAGTGCTCCAGGTAGAAACCTCTGCTATGTACTTCCTAAAAGCCAACCCAAATTCATAGGAGAAGACTAAGATAATAATGGTGATGGTGATGCATTTGTAAATTCATACACATATACAAACATACATACTTAGGAGAAAATAGACAATAAGATGTGAATCTGTTGCAGACCCAGGCCAGATCCCAGTCAACAACAAGACAGGCCTAGAAGCTGGACAGTCCACTGCCATCTCATGAGATCCCCATGCCATCCCTTCTTTTAGTGAAGTAAATTGTACAAATCTTGTGGGATGCCTATCAAACAAAGATCAAACTGAGGACTAATTCGATTTCCATGATAAATGAATTAGATTACAGAACCTGAATTGTAAATCATAGGATGTTAACCACAAGCTCATGTTATGAGAACCCAAAATGTGATTCAAGATCATGATAGTCCAAGGGACACCTGAGAGCTAATTGGAGGTCACCATTCTCCCGATAACCACAGCAAAACACGTGCACAAACCCTATACTCAACTCAAGCATGCCCTTGTAAATCATACATGTAAATCCCAATAACCAAAGTGTTCTCCCTTTGGCTCCAACAAACCATATTCAGAAGAGTTCTCAATAACCAAAGTGTCAAGTGGAGGAGAAAAGGAACCCATAAAGTAGTTGAACTTTGTGGATACTAAAGGCTTGAGGTCATGTTGGGTCCTCTAGAGGTCATGTTGAGCTCAAGTTGCCCTCAACCCAACCCAACCTACCCCTCACTACAACTTAGGTGTGGATCAACTAGCCCAACTTGAGATGGGGTCAGGTTCACTCAGGTTGTCACGGTCTTGAGCGGGGCAAACATGAAATTGACCTTATCTACCATGAAATTAAGCTGGGCAAACATTAAATAAGCCTCGATGAAATTTATCGAGGCAAACTTTTAGTGCTTGTATGTAACGGTTATTTGTTATCTGCAAAGGTGATGTGAAGAGTTGATCCAAATTACTTGTCTTCCTTTTTTAGCAACCAGCCAAGGAAAACGTACCTAAATAAGACTTTTATTTCACTACTAAACTATGGAGGTGTCCCAAAAGAATATTTTATGGATCTTCTGAGGAATGCTTTGAATGATGCTCGAAATGTTCGTTCCAATAAGCACATTGCATTGAGAGGTATGTTTTTTTACTTAAGACTTATTAGATGTGTTGTTGAAAGCGAGATGAAATGCACTTGTTCATCCACTTGTTCCAGTTGAATAACCTAAAAAATGTTTTGTGGGCAATTTGTTCTTTAAAAAAATATTTTTGACACCTTCTATGATAAATTCCACTAATTACTAGTCCTTACAATTGCAGCTGCATTGAATCATGGAGACGTGGATGATTTTCTTACGTTGAGAATGATTCTCTGTGGAATTCCTCTTGATGAACCGTATTCGAAAGCTCACTTGTCAGTGCTAATGAGAGACGAATTGAAAAGTCTCAAGGGAGGAAAGCTTCATGCACAAATCTTTGGAGAATGTTGTTGGAAATTCTAAATATGCATAAGTCTTTCTCAATATCATTGATTTTGGCACTTGATTTTTTCATGTCATTTAATTGGTGGACATGAACATGTTATTTCATTAATAAGTACATGAGTTCCTCACTATATTAGTAAAATATTAAGTTTCCTCGTATGTCTTAGCTAAAAAATGCCCAATTGTTCTTTTCTCAAGTGTATTATTTAGGAATCTTTTTTCTTTGAAAGGATCTTCACAAGAATTGAGTGGGGCAAACTGGAAATTGAGCGGGGCAAACTGGAAATTGAGTGGGGCAAGCATGAAATTGAGTAGGGCAAACTGGAAATTGAGCAGGGCAAGCATGAAATTGAGCATGGCAAACTAGAAATTGAGCAGGGGAAACCTGAAATTGAGCGGGGCAAACTGGAAATTGAGCGGGGCAAACATGAAATTCAGCGGGGCAAGCATGAAATTGAGCAGGGCAAACATGAAATTGAGCGGGGTAAACTAGAAATTGAGCGGGGCAAGCATGAAATTGAGCGGTGCAAACTAGAAATTCAGCGAGGCAAGCATGAAATTGAGCGGGGCAAACTGGAAATTGAGCGGGGCAAACATGAAATTGAGCGGGGCAAGCATGAAATTGAGCAGGGCAAACATGAAATTCAACGGGGCAAACATGAAATTGAGAACCTTTCAAGTCGAAAGGAAAGTAGATAATGCATTGGCTCCTTACCCCTAGCTCGAACATCAACCTCTAAAGCTATATCGGCGAACAGCTACTGCAACAAGTTGAGTCACTGAGATTGAGATGCTAATGCCTACAAAGACAAAACAGCCACGTAAATACTTGGACTTGGTTTCTTATTGGAATCCATTTCCACCAAGATGTCAACTTACAAGCGTTTGGGCCCATGTAAATACTTGGACTTGGTTTCTTATTAGAATCCATTTCCACCAAGATGCTTGCTGTCAATGACCATGAACTTCATCTCAAAATCAACAATCTTATCTTAACCTTCAAAAATGACAAAACCCAGATCAGTGATAAAATTATATCCAAAATCACTTGCATCATATAATATAGAGTTTTGCTAAGCACACACCTATCAAAAAAAAAAAAAAACTGAAAATGAGCTCACTTCACTGTAAGTGACTTACAATTGAAAATCACTTGCAAGTTGCAACTTAGAAACTTACATGCATCCAGATTATGTTAATAATATGAGTATTAGTTGGTGTTAACATGATATATGCATCTTGGTTTTGAAAGTGAATAAGAGATGTTAGATTTGTTATTTTCTTCTCCATTGTCTCTATTTTTATCATTACTACTTTGTTGATTGCGAGGGTGATTAGTTTAGATCCAAGCACCTGCATGGTTGCACCTAATACAACAAGTTTCTCTTCCCTTGTTTGGAAGGCCTTCAAATGCTTGTATCTCAGCTACAGTTACTTTGGTATAGCCATTCTCCACAAGATGTCATAACTCTATGGATTTAAAGAGAACCTTCGTTTCGATGCTCTAGTGGTCATCCAGAGGTTACCACAAAACCTCAAGAGTTGTGGTAGAATCATCCCATTCATGGCCATGATTCACATTGACACAACATAATTGAATCGATCAATTATCAAGATTGTTTTTTCTTTTAATGCGGTTGAGTGGCTTCTGGACAACCCAATCTGCATTACTGAAGTGCATACATATTTCTTTGGTGTATGATATCAGTCAGCTGAGAGTATTGATTCTTAAAATCTCTTTTGTACCCAACACCGAAAAATCAGAGATTTTGAGCTTTGGAATCAGTGTTGCATTGTTGAAAACATCTTAACCATCAGGTAATGTTTTTTCATTGATTAAAATAAGCGGGGCAAGCATGAAAATAAGCAGGGCAAGCACGAAATTGAGCGGGGCAAACTAAGAATTAAGCGGGGCAAGCATGAAATTGAGCGGGGCAAACATGAAATTGAGTGGGGCAAACTAGGAATTCAGCGGAGCAAGCATGGATTTGAGCAGGGCAAACATGAAAATGAGTGGGGCAAACTAGGAATTGAGCGGGGCAAGCATGAAATTGAGCGGGGCAAACATGAAATTGAGTGGGGCAAACTAGGAATTCAGCGAGGCAAGCACGGATTTGAGCGGGGCAAACATGAAAATGAGTGGGGCAAACTAGGAATTAAGCAGGGCAAACCTGGAAATTGAGCCGGGTAAGCAGGAATTGAGTGGGGCAAACAAGAAAATGAGAGGGCCAAGCATAAAATTAAGCGGGGCAAATATGAAATTCAGCGGGGGAAACATGAAATTCAGCGGGGCAAACTAGGAATTCAGTGGGGCAAACTAAAAAATCAACAGGGCAAACTAGAAAATCAGCGGGGCAAATTAGGAAGTCAGCGGGGCAAACATGAAATTCAGTGGGGGAAATAGAAAATTCAGCGGGAAAAACTGAAAAATGAGCGGGGCAAACATGAAATTCAGCGGGGCAAACTAGGAATTCAGCGGGGCAAACATGAAATTGAATGGGGCAAACTAGAAAATCAGCAGGGCAAATACGAAATTAAGCGAGGGAAACATGAAATCAACGGGGCAAACTAGAAAATCAGCGAGGCAAGCTAGAAAATCATTATGCCCACTGTTTCCCGTGGTATGATCCACTTGATATTTTGATATGCTTCAATTTGGGGCTCAACCCCTTAAATTAGATAGAAAAATGGATGGACGATGTGGATATACTACAGGAAACGGATTGGTTACTCCCCCTGCCACCAGCCAATGGCTAGTGTTCGGTGCTCTGTGGGCCCCATCATGATGTATGTGTTTCGACCATGACGTCCATCTATTTTTATAAATCATTTTATGATATTATACAAAAAATGAGGTATATCTTGATCTCAATTGGACCACATTACAGGAAACAAGGTTTAACGAACATCGACCATTAACAACTTTTTGGTGGCCATAAAAGTATTGGATCAAGATGATCTTTGTTTTTAACCTTCATTTGGGTCTTTATGACCTAATAAACAGATTGGATTTCAGATAAACAGTACAGTGGGCCTCAAGAGGATTTAAATGATGGATATCCAATCACTATTGTTTTCCTGTAGTGTGGTACATCTAAGATTTATATCCCTCTTATTTTTAAGATAAAGCCCTAAAATGAACTTTTAAAATGGATGAACGGAATGGATGAAACACATACATCATGTTGGGGCCCACAGAGCACGGACCACCAGCCATGGGGCTGGTGTCAGGGGGAGTAGCTAATCCATTTCCGTTTCTATTTGGGACTCAGCGCACACATTCAGTAGTGAGACTTGCTACCGAAGTGACCATTTATAGAAGAAGATGAAATGCTGATAAGGGGGGCCCATAAAAAGGATTTTTTTGGTCTTTCTAATGAGGTGAGGAAAGGGGGTGAAAGCAACGGTAGTGAAGCAGCAGTGGAAAGGGAGAGGAAAATCCACAGTAGTGAAAGGAGGGGTATTTTCGTCCTCGAATTTGATCTCCGCACGTGCAGGTCTAAGTTCCAAGAGAAAGTTTGTATTGCTCCATAAAAACCGTTGGACAAAAGGTGGGGTCTACAGTCCCAAATTTCTCTCGTCCAGGCCTTACAAAGCTTGCTGACGTCAGGAGCTTACTGATGTGCAGTACAGCAGCTATGTAGCTGCATGGTACACCAGCCATTCTACGTCCACGATAAGTGGGTCCCACATAAGGCCCACCATAATGTTTATTTTCCATCTCGTCTGTTCATAAGGTCACAGAGACCTTGAATAAAGAGGAAAAACAAATTTCATTTCGATCCAAAACTTCTGTGACTCAGAAAGGTTTCAATGGTAGACATTCAATCCACTAATATTTGTGGTGGTGTGGACTACCTGAGCCCCATATATGGCTGATTTTTGGGGAATCCCAGTTCCCAAAGGGGACCCATCAAATGCACGGTGTAGATGAACAACATACATCATGGTGGGGCCTATGATGGGGCCCACCATCACAACCTTAAACAAGCAGCAACGACGCTGCTTACTGCAGCGTCCAGAGGATGCTGACAGCAACAGCGTCGTATTTTTCTATTTTTTTGTTATTTTTGTGACGTTTTTTATAGGTGGGGCCCATATCAAGGGGATCCATGCCGACTATTGGTCTCCCCAACTCGTAACAAATCTAATGAGGCCAATATACAATATTTTTTTAGCATATAGAAACATCACACCGGGCCTTAACGGTTTAAATCACCCCAAATCATTATTTTCTACATTAAGGTCCGCCAGAGATTCGAATTGGCTTTATTTTTTAGCTCAATGCTTAAAATGAGCTGGGAAAAAGGGTGGACGGTGTGGATCAGATACATACACCAAAGTGGGGTCCATGTGTGTGGAAGGTGTGAATATAAATAAAATATATACATAATGTGGGGCTCCCTATGGGTGCACAATGTGCAGTTAACACATACCACGGTGGGTTTCCACCGTCCAGATAGCTGGACGGTGGATGGCATGGATGAAAGGCATTCACCTAGTAGGTCCACACGTGTGGATCTAATGGGCCACTCCTATCACAAAGACAGAGAGAGAGAGAGAGAGAGAGAGAGAAAGACAGTGAGAAGGGGAGGGGTCTTGCAACTATGGACCCTCCCTCTATAATACATACATCAAGATGGGTCCCACATATGTGGGCCCTCAAATCACAAAATCAAATACTAAAAATCACCCACCTTTGATCTTCTCAGACTCCTCCTTCCACCGATGCGATCTAGAGCTCCAAGGAGTAGATTTTAACGGTTGAGATTGGCTTTGAAGGGTTGGATTAAGTGGTATAGAGTGGGCCATACAAAGCTCTCTCATGGAGCTTGCTTGGACGTGGGTTGCTCTCATGAAGCTTGGGAGAAAAATGAGAGAGAGAGAGAGAGGTGATGTGAGTGATGGAGTGATGGGGAGAGGGATGGGTGAAGTGATGAAAAGTTGACTTTTGGGGATGGGTAGTTGTACTTAGGGATGGGCGTGAGTGTTGGGAGTGATGTGATGTGTACTTAACATTTGATATGATAGATTCTCTCGGGATTGCAACGTGCGGTATTTTTCTCTAACTAAACGCGGGCTCACATCTCCTGGCCTGACTATCACCTCGGCATGCGAGACGCGGCATCGGAACCGTGGCGACGGCGCGATCGGTAGGGTACAAGTTTCGAGTCGAGCCAACTCAGACATATGGGATGCGACTCAGGGTTACGCGCAAATGCCGATTACAGGTCACAAGTTGTCGAAATTCGACAAGGAGGATCGCGGGAGTGTACGGAATGGTACGGACTATGATACGGGCCTTACAGCTCTCCCCTCCTAATAAAAATTTTGTCCTCGAAATTTATATAATCATCGCAAGTAGACATAACTCATAAGGAAGAGGAAACATAGCATCATTATGTAAAATCAAAGACAACATACAAGATACAATATATAATCAATCATAAAAAGATGGAGATAGCGCTCTCAAACCTCGGCCTCACGCTCCCAAGACGCCTCATCAGCACTATGGTGACCCCTCCTGAACTTCAGATCCTGGATTAGAAACGATTGAAACTTGGATACCTTACAGCCTCAAAATTTTATCAACGATTAATCTAACAAGACGGTCCTAAGAACTGGTTGCCCGAATCGTCGGCAACTCCTTCTGACGACTGAGGGTCCTACTGGGCTGCATAAAGTCTACCCTATGCCTTTTGGGGAGGTGTGTGTCTTCTCTGTGGTTGTTGCTGCCGCGACTGCTGCTAGAGTCCCGATGGTAGGAGTTGTTGTCGCTGCTGCTGGTGCTGAAGGAAGAGACACTCCCGCCAACAGTGTCTCGTCTCGCTGCACCCATGACAGACACCGGTGAACTGCCTCAAAGGTGATGCTAGGGGTGTTAACGATACTTGGATGGATGAGCGATTCCTGTGCCTCTGCGGCCGTCGATGTTGCTGCTGCTGAGAGTTACCAGAGGGGGCTGCCTCTTCCGGTCTCTTCTTTGGTTGCGATCCCTCTGTGAACTAACCCACTCGTCCTCATAAATCTGGGCCCTTTGTACTACCTTCTCGAAAGTCGAGAGCTCATGACCAATAAAACGACCTCGGAAACTATAACATAAGCCGTTCTCGAAACGGTGACCCTTCCGCTCCTCATCATCAATTAAATATGGCACGAATCTGGACAACGCTGCAAAACGAGATGCATACTGCGCCACAGACATGTCTCCCTGCACTAAGGTCTCGAACTCTAACGCTCGCTGCCGACGAGAGTAGTTGGGAAAATACTGCTAGTCAAATCGGTCTATGAAATCCTCCCATGTCCAGACAAAAGCAGGCCCTGTAACACGGGTAACGGATGTCCACTAGTGCTCAGCCTCACCCTGAAGACGAAATACAGCTAACCGGACCCACTGTTGAGTCGTACATGCTATCGTATCAAAAATCTTCTCCACATCGGAGCGCAATCTCTTGGCTGCTGTCGGATCTGGCTCGCCTTGAAAATGCGGGAGATTGAGCTGTCAGAATTCCCAAAGAAGGGCGCTCACGCGCTCCTGCTCTGCCTGGGCTGGCGAAACAATGGGGTGCCTACCCTACCCCTGAAGGGCGGCCATCACAGTTTGTAACATCTGCTATAACTGGGAAGTACTCATGTATACGGTACGATTCGCACCGATCTCAGGTGAAGGAACGACATCCTCAGGCTAGGGAGTAGGGATCTCATGTGGGGGAGTGGGAGTCTTAAGAGTGGGAGCCTCAGCTGGTAGAGCGGGAGTCGCTCGCATCGCTCTCCTAGGCGGCATGTCCTGTAGGAAGGAACAAAGGCACCTATTATCCTTTAACACTCTCAAATATAAACACGATGGTGGGCTCTATCAGAAAGTCTCTAAGTTATTCGAACTCGGGGACGTAATCATTCTAAGTTCTCAACAATCATAGAGTGTAGGGTAGCTATCAGCAGATATGTGATGTTATCCTCAGGTATTCCCAAGTTATGCTCTGATACCAACTTCTGTCACGCCCCAAACCCGGAGATCGGACTCACAGGAAACCCGATCGCCGAATCCGGTGCCGACAGCCTCTGTAGTACCCCATTCTCGGCTCCCAGCACTCATATGCCAGATTTTAATCCTGGGATCCTACAAGGAGGATTTTTCCAATATACATTTATCTCATAAGAAGCATAACCACAAGTTTACCCAAATCACAAAGGTAACATTATCATCACATATCCACTAATATAAACATTTGAATACAATGCTGAAAGGGAAATACATATGTCAAAATCAAAGCTCCAGAAGACCGTTGCATTCTCCATGCTCAACGCTGTTGCAACATAACGCCACCTGCATGCATCTATCGTGCATAAGCTTATAAAAAGCTTAGTGGGTGGTGAAAGCATGTGCACAAGGTAAGTGCTAAGTAAGCAATCTCAGAGAAATCAGAGTAAGCGGAAATACTGACAAGCTCATAAATCATACAATATCAGAAATACTGTCAAGTTCATAAAAATCATACGAAATCAGAGTTATATGAAAACATACTGATAGGCCCATAAATACCATCAGCCTTATCCAGGCTATGCGATGCAGAAATATAATAAAAACAATATCATAAACTGATGAAGCAATGTAGATTAGCTATGTCATGTGGAGACAGCAAGCCAAATTTCAGATGCCAATGATACAATGCAATATGCAAATCCTGATGAGTCTATGAATATTGTCAGTCGTATCTAAGCCGTATAAATGAATAAACATAATAACCCAAAATGTCATATGTTGTGGATGTAATGCGATATACGATGTGAATGGAATGACCATGCTGGAGTGTGAAGTCAGGATGATAGTACGTAGTATCGCAGGCTATGGGGTCCATCACAAGGGACTTCTATCCAAACTAGTGTCATACCTAAATTTGGATAGTCAGACTCAATGTGGAAAACTCCTGATCTCAGGTTAGTCGCGCGCCCCAACCGAAATCCTGGCCATTGCAAAGGTACACGTAATAAATCGTTGCGCACCACCAACCCAAGTGGATAGTGAATGAATGAATGAGTATGCAACTCCTGCTTAATAAGCCCACATATCAATACGATTCCTCTCTGAGATCATCACTGGGGTCTAGTACACTCTACACAGCTTGCCGCCCCATCAAGCGCACAACTGGGTAAGTGGAAGAGACCTCACTATCCGCCTGGCCAGTAGTCAACCAATATCTACCTGACACATCGATAGCGAACCCATTTACGAGCTGGTCAAACTCAGCATAAATATGCCTACTGCCTCAGGCAGGTAAGGCCACACCCCCTCCCAACTGACCATGACACAGTGGGAGACGTGGCCTACTGGTATATGGCCCTCATGCGCTCATATATATTCAATCGGTCTCGACGTTAGGGCATCCTCTGGTACAAAGAGGGTTTAGGAATTTTCACCCATGGCCATTTATGGCAGCCCGATGCTAATAACATATTTTCGGTGTCCCATCTGGTCATCCAAGATATGCCTGTGGAGGCTACGGCCCTGATGTCACTAGGGCGTACAGTAAGCACAACATACAATACAAGATGCATGAGTCATACAATCCAGTCATGCATCAATCCTACGCATACCGTGCGCTCATGTGAGACAATCTCCACCTATCAGGGAGTCTCTAACAACCTACCTAGTGAGATATACAATGGTCAACCACATCTCATAACAAACATGTGGATGATGCGTATGGGCATGTATCATAATGCTATGTTATCACATACTCATAATCAGTATCAATAACCGATACTGATAATCGGCATCGATAATCGGCCTCGATAATCGGCTTATCCGATCGGCTTCGACAATCGGAATCGACCTAACAAAGGGCCTAAGGGAAGGTCACGATGTGGACATTTAACCATCATTGCCCATCAATGTGGACATTAAACCATCATTGCTCCCAAGGCATAGCCCGCCATAATCATCATTACACACATCATGGAGTAATCACACATCGCAATAGACCTCATATACATCACATTCGGCCCCATACAAAGGCCCCAAACATGTCTCATTGGGCCTCACTCATGGCCCTTATATACATCATATTGGGCCTCCACCCATGGGCCATCAAATACATCAAGTGGATCACATCCATGGGCCGCACCAATGGGCCTCATATATATTAAGTCGGTCATATCACATGGGCCGCATCAGTGGGCCTCATATACATCAAGTGGGCCGCATCAACGGGCCATAAATATGCAACAGGTGAGCCCTACACATGGGCCTCATATACATCAAATGGGCCACATCATATAAGTCGCACCAATGGGCCAAATCAAATGGTTCAAATCAAATGGTTCAAATCAAATGGGCCGATCAAATGGGCCAATTCAAATGGGCCGATTCAAATGGTCCGAATCAAATGGGCCGATCAAATGGGCCAATTCAAATGGGCCGAATCAAATGGTCCAAATCAAATGGGCCGATCAAATGGGCCGATTCAAATTGGTTGAATCAAATGGGCCGATCAAATGGGCCGATCAAATGGGCCGATTCAAATTGGCCGAGTCAAATGGGCCGATTCAAATTGGTCGAGTCAGTGGGCCGAATCAAATGCACCATTCATCCATTGTTAGAAATCATTATAGAGCATAAAAAATGAATCATGTCTAAAGGATCATCTGGACCATACCTCAAATGGCAGTGGTGATAATGATTTCCACCATTAAATTCCAATGGGCCCACCATGGTATTTATTTCCCATCCAGTCTGTGCATAAGGTCACAAAGACCTGGATATAGAGGAAAAACAAATATTAAATTGATCCAGAACCCAGTAATCCCAAAGGGTTTTCAATGGTGGGCATTCATCCCACTGTTCTCTGCAGTGTGGTCCACTTGATATTGGATCTGCCTTATTTTTAGTCTCAAGCCCAGGGACGAAGTCGCCAAATGGATGGACGGTAGGGATACATCACGGTGGGCTCCACCCATAAAAATGGATGGACGGCATGGCTTACATCACGGTGGGCTCCACCCATAAAATGGATGGACGGCATGGCTATCATGCTTGCTGCACTGTCCAGCAACTGGACGGTGCAGATATAACCATACATCGTGGTGCGGTCCACGTAGTGGCCCACCAATATAATCTTATATTATATAATATAATATAATATAATATACACTTATAGTGGCAGGAGGCTGCCCATACTCCAGCATCTTTGGACGGTGCATAAAACATGATAAAGGTGGGTCCCACGTAGCAGTGGCCCACCACAACATCCCTCTCTTGTAATATATATATATATGATATGATAATATATATTATAAAATATTATAATCATAATTAAATGCCCACCGTCCAAACCTCTAGACGGTGGGATACAGAATACTTTCATCAAGGTGGGTCCCATGTAGGGCCCACATATAGCACTATAGTAAATATATATTATAATATATATTTATATTAAAAAATACATGCATCAACACTCCAGTGTCTATGCCTTACCGAGCTTGCTGACGTAAGGAGCTCACTGACGTGCAGTACAGTAGCCATGTAGATGCACGGTACACCAGCCATTCTACATCCACGGTAAGTGGGTCCCACGTTGGGCCCACCATAACGTTTATTTTCCATTTCATCTATTCACAAGGTCACAGAGACCTTGAATAAAGAGGAAAAACAAATTTCATTTCGATCCAAAACTTTTGTGACTCAGAAAGGTTTCAATGGTAGACATTCAATCCACTAATATTTGTGGTGGTGGGGACTACCTGAGCCCCATATACGGCTGATTTTTGGGGAATCCCAGTTCCCAAAGGGGACCCATCAAATGCACGGTGTAGATGAACAACATACATCGTGGTGGGGCCTGTGATGGGGCCCACCGTCACACCCTTAAACAAGCAGCAAGGACGCTACTTGCTACAACATCCAGAGGACGCTGACAGTAGGCCCACCGTCACACCCTTAAACAAGCAGCAAGGACGCTGCTTGCTGCAGCGTCCAGAGGACGCTGACAACAACAGCATCGTATTTATATATTTATATATATATATATATATATATTGTTGTTTTTGTGAGGTTTTTTTATAGGTGGGACCCATATCAAGGGGATCCATGCCAACTATTGGTCTCCCCAGCTCGTAACAAATCTAATGAGGCCAATATACAAAAAAAAATTTGGCGTATAGAAACATCACACTAGGCCTTAACAGTTTAAATCACCCAAAATCATTATTTTCTACATTATGGTCCGCTAGAGATTCGAATTGGCTTTATTTTTCGGCTCAATGCTTAAAATGAGCTGGGAAAAAGGGTGGATGGTGTGGATCAAATACATACACCAAAGTGGGGTCCATCTATGTGGAAGGTGTGAATATAAATAAAATATATACATAACGTGGGGCTCCCTGTGGGTGCACGGTGTGCAGTTAACACATACCACGATGGGTTTCCACCGTCCAGATAGCTGGACGGTGGATGGCATGGACGAAACGCATTCACCTAGTGGGTCCACACGTGTTGATCTAGTGGGCCACGCCTATCACAGAGAGAGAGAGAGAGAGAGAGAGAGAGAGAGAGACGGTGAGGAGGGGAGGGACCCCGCAACTATGGGCCCTCCCTCTATAATACATACATCAAGATGGGTCCCACATATGTGGGCCCTCAAATCACAAAATCAAATACTAAAAATCACCCACCTTTGATCTTCTCGGACTCCTCCTTCCACCGATGCGATTTAGAGCTCCAAAGGGTGGATTTTAACAGTTGAGATAGGCTTTAAAGGGTTGGATTGAGTGGTATGGAGTGGGCCACACAAAGCTCTCTCATGGAGCTTGCTTGGACGTGGGTTGCTCTCATGAAGCTTGGGAGAAAAATGAGAGAGAGAGAGAGAGAGAGAGAGAGAGGTGATGTGAGTGATGGAGTGATGGGGAGAGGGATGGGTGAAGTGATGGAAAGTTGACTTTTGGGGATGGGTAGTTGTACTTAGGGATGGGTGTGAGTGTTGGGAGTGATGTGATGTGTACTTGACATTTGATGTGATAGATTCTCTCGGGATTGCAACGCGCGGTGTTTTCCTGAAACTGAACGCGGGCCCACATCTCCTGGCCTGGGTATCACCTCGGCGCGAGAGACGCGACATCGGAACCGCAGCGACAGCTCGGTCGCTAAGGTACAAGTTTCAAGTCGAGCCGACTCACATATACGAGATGCGACTCAGGGTCACGCGCAAATGCCGATTACAGGTCACAGGTTGCAGGAATTCGACAGGAAGGATCGCGGGAGTGTACAGAACGGTACAGACTATGATACGGGCCTTACACCTATAACTTCAATTGCTAAGATCAATAGAGAGACTGTGAGCAGTCGTTTATAATTGAGAACTGAGCAGTTTGGCCGTCTATCCAACCACCTGTAAAAGAAATCAGGCAATTTGAAAAGTGGAGGGTCATCCTTCGAATGAATTCTTTTTTTCCTTTCCGCCAAAAGTCTTTTTCTCATCATGATACTAAAGATAAACTGATTCGCATAATGTGAAAGTAGGAACTAAATTATATTGATAAAATAAAAATAAAAACTTTTAAAAAATATTCCTCTATGATTTAGTGTTGGTGGCGTAGATGGTGAGGTCCTAGAACTATGGTCTTTCTTGGTCTAACGACTTGGGAATAGACATAGAGAATTATGCTACTAAAAGAAAAAAAGGAAAAAAAAAAAGAGGGGGGGGTAACTTGGGCATATATGAAGGGAATTATACTACTCTCAAGCTAAGTCTAAATGGATTGGATTACACTACTCCTAAGTTAAAACTAATCCAACATAGCAATGTAAATGGGTTGGATTACACTACTCTTAAGTTACGATAAATTAAGATAAGATAAGCAGCATTGCACCGTAGAGTTTTGTTGTATTAAGTGGGCTAAGGCCTGAAGCTCCTTGATTATGCTCCTATTTATAAAATTTTAAGGCGATAGCTAGAGAGAGAGAGAGAGAGAGAGAGAGAGAGAGAGAGAGAGATCTTCATAGTCACTTTTCACGTATGTCGATGTGGAAATAATCGTTAGGGCTTGTAGACAATTGTAATTTGTTATGCAATGCTACATGCTAGTTGTTTGTCGTGGGGTTGGCCATTGATTGCATGCATGTCCTGCTCCCACTACATGAACAAGAATTCTTCTTATAATGCCAAGTGTGAGTGATCATTAATTCTTTCTTTGGATGAACATGCGTAGTCCACCATAAAACTCGACCAACTTGGCATCATTGTTACGTAGCTCCTTAAGCAATTTCGGGCACAAGGCCTTCCATTCGATGTTATGGCGCATCAACTGAATCCATCAATGGCCGCAACTATATTTTAGTTGATGCTCATTTTCGGTAATAATACCATTGTGCAAATTAGTCCGCTACGCCATGTGAGAGAGATACGTAACACATTTCACATGGTTATAATCGAACTAACCCTTTTTCAACTAATCATAGCTTTTCGAATTCAAATCACATTGGCCATCAAGGCAGCTGAAAAAGAATCTTTCATTCTCTTAATGAGCTTTCACTGCCACGTGGCATCATCTGAATCACTAGATCTGATGAGTGGATCAGGCATAAACAACTATACAAGAAAACATGTAACAATGGTTGAAATTCATCAGCCAGTGGCTTAAAGCACATTAGCCATTATTTTGTAGGGTTTATCAGCCAAAGTGCTTTGATAAACTAAAGATGGCCCCAAATCTGATTTAAAAAGAAACGTTTGAAATTGTCGACCATGGGTTTGAAATAAATTTGCGATCCACACCGTGGAACCTATATGGCTTGGATCATCCACCAGTGGCCCCCACATTGCAATACACAGAAACGGTTCATATTAGTAGGCCGATGGCTTAAAATAGGTCCCCATTCCTTGTGGGGCCTCTAATCCCAGTGGTCTTCTCAAACAATGACATGCCCCTCCTAATTTCTCAAAATTGGTCAGCTAATGACTTAAAACAAGTTACCATCAACTACGTGAACTATTAATCCAGTGGCTGGGATCAACTAATAATGAGCCCTACATAGTATGGTTGAAATTTGGCATAATTTTGGGGGCCACGTGCTTGGATCAACCAACAATATGCTCTAGATGGTTGAAATTGGTGGACCAATGGCTTGAAACAAGTTTTTCATCCATTGGATGCGTACAAAACCTAATGGCTTGGATTAACTAATTAGAGGCCCCACAAGAAAGTACAAATAGTAATAATAATAATAATAATAATTTATTGGGTAATGAGAGTGTTAGTTGCAATGGCATCATCTCAATTCTTCTTGTAACATAAGATTACTAGTTTCCTTATATTATTAGATTTTTATTGTGTGTATTCACACGAGGAGACCACAATGAAAAATTATAGATCATATTACGTGTGTCAGGAGACAGCTGATCACGGTAGGCAGTATGCTCTTCTAAACTGTAGTTTTTCTTTTTTTTCTTCTTTTTTCTTTTTTCTTTTTTTTTTCTTTTTTCTTTTTTATGTATTGATATAGGATTGCTACTCCACCATCCTAATGGTCGAATCATCAATAACACCGCTGAAACATTCCCCATACATTTACAAATGTTTGGTACTAATTTATGCTTTTAAATGGACGGAGAACTGATTTTAAAAATAAAAATATTTATAACATTAATATTAGTTTAAATTATTTTTTAATGGCTAAATTACCAAGTCCATGTTGGTATTACCCAGGAACTCTTATCATGAGTTGGCCAAGATCAAGAGCGCCTCATGTTCATTAACCCAAAAATTCCTAACTTTTTATTGATTTAGTGTTGTAACACCCTGTTTTTTTTTACGCCCTTTTTTTGTTAAAAAAAAAAAAAAAAAAAAAAAAAAAAGGTTAAAAATACGAGAATATTTCCCAATCACCCCGTTACATCCCCACGGATATGAATATCCTTGGTTTGTTAAAATCTCTCCCCTTCTCCACTATAAAATCCCCTAACACCCGTCGAGAATCCTTATACATGGGTCTCAAAATCACTGTCTTCGGGTCTCAAAATCACTTAGGAAGCGTTTGAATTGTAAGTTACTTATGCATCAAGTAACTTATCTTAGTTTATACTTATTAAGCTTAAGTGATTAAATAACTTTTAAGTATAAAATAAAAATTAAAAAATTAAAAAAAAAAAATTATATATATAAAAAAAGAGTTACTTATAATTGATCTTTAAAAAATAAGTTACTCTCTACTGCTGTGAGTAGATAAAGTAACTTATTTGGTGGTATCCAAACAGACCCTTATTGTCTTTGTTTATCTATTCCCTCAATTTTATTTTATTTTCATTGAAATTTACACTTCTTCAGAGCAATTGGACGTGCAGGCATCCATTCGGGCCTCACATAAGGTCCTCATGGCCTACCATTCATTGCCCATCAACGCCATTCACTCCATCCATCATCGCTCTCCCTGCATTTAACTATTGGAGCATCGATCCACAAACACCAGTAAAGAGGTTCCTTATTTTTTGGTATTTTATATATTCTTTGAAAAACTCAAATTGTGGAACCTAAATACTCAAGACTTCAACAATTGGATGCATATGTTCCCATCGATTTGCTAATAAAATTCCTATTATGTTTCTTTGTTCATTGTAGACTTGTGAGCCTCGCTAAAGCCCTTTTGACATTTTAATTTCAATTTATAGCATTAAAGGTCGAGTTCCAAATCTTACCGTTTTCCCTAGACAGTTTTTAACATGCAAATTGACATATCAAAAGGTGCTAACAGTGATCAATGACATGCAAATTGCAACAAATTAAGAAATAATTTCATTATGGTCTATAAAAAAAAGATCAACAATCAAATCTCTAAGATATCCCAACATTGGAGACTTTTGGAGAATCCCTCATCTATATTAAGTCTCATTGTATTAATAAATTGAATTATTAAACCATGAGTTACATTTGTTCTCACTCGGTGCATTTGGATGCTACTCTCATCCTAATGTATTATGAATCAGGAAAACTTTTTAATATCCTAATTCATAAGTAGGAAGTTGAGGATTAAACGGCTTTTCCACAAATACATCAAGTCCACATGCAAATGTCTCAACATGTTCCGGATCATGTTAAAGAATGAGTATGCCAATAATGCTATCTTTACGTGCTGTTAAAGGTTACAAGAGCATGGCAAAAACTCACAGATGGCAAACAATACAAGCATGAGACCAAGTCCAAGAAAGCTTGTGAGACTGCACTTGCAGTTAAAAGCCCACCCATAATAATAATAATAATAATAATAATGTGGAGAGTCGAGATAGGGCCTCATTTGAATGATAGAACATTCATTTCAACAAAAATGTGCAGGCTGCAGGTCTGCTGCCTCTTTTAGCAGGAATCTGTGTTCGAACCATCCATGTCTCTTCCAGTTCCAGAATACCACTCCCAAGTAATGCTCAGGTAGCAACATCAAACAATCTGAGAGTGCAATGCTGGAATTCCCTACACAGGAAAATGGTGAGAACAACTGTGATTGGGTTATCATCAAGTCCTTCAATCAGAGTTCTAAACCAATGGCTCTTCTACTTCTAGTCTGGGTATCTTAAGGATTAGCGGTTTGGCCTTTTTTCCTGTGGCCGTTGAACTCCTGCTGAATCTCTTTCCTTACCCTTTGTCAGTTTCATGTTGGCCCTAGAGGCAACATCCGGAGCTCCATCACTTAACTTGTCCATTCTTCTCTTTCTCGACTCATGCTTTGCAGAATTCCAGTAGCTTCTACTAACCACCTGTTTCCTCCATTTCCTCTCCCCAACACCATGTTGAGTCACAGTAGGCTTCACAACGTCTGCCTTATTTGATCTCATCACTTCACTTCCATTGCTAGCAGAGTTAACGATAATTCCTCTGGACTCGGTATCCTTTCCATTGGTCTTGGAAATGACAGTGTCATTGTCCAGAGTCCTGTTTTCTGCTTTAGTCTCTTCTCTGTTTGATTTAAGGCGCAAACTTCTACGAGCATTCTCAAACCATTTTTTAACCTGCAAGTTTATGCAAATAACAATTAAGAAGCAAAAAGGGAAACTCATAAAATTTTTACTTAGTGAGTGGTAAATGCAAAGAGGAAAGAGGGATGCTACTTGCAGATGCAGAAATGCAAAGCCAAAAACAGGTATCCCACACATGCTGGCCTGTGAGATCCAGGTCATTCATTAGTAAGTCCCTAGATTGAATGTACCCCAGCCTAAAAATCATTACAGTCCATTGACTTGGTGGGTCGCACATGTAAATTGAATCTGGAATAACTGTCTATATTTTCATGCATCCATGGCCTAATTGAAGAGTGGACCAGCCCATTTTTGGGGCAAGGACACCTTTTTTTTCCACCATGGATCTCGCTCAACGAACAGTACAGCTCTCTTAAAATTGAGCATGTTGGCATGTGTAGGGCACTTGTGTTGGTGTTTGTAGATGCAAAAATCCAAGTAGCATATAGCATTCCTATAGAGCAAATGGGCAGACCTGCTGGACCGTGATTCCTAGTTCCTTCGACAAATTTTCTATTGTCACCCGGTCAGGATACTCATTTACCATCAAAGATTCAGAAAGTCTCTGCATAACAACTGAGCACGTCAGACTAAAGGATAACAATTCACATCGGGTTAAAACAGCTTAATGAATAACATCCTAAAAAGACATTTGACATGAGATAGCTCCATCGGTATCCCAGGGAATCCCGGGATCAATGGTGCGGTGAGGAATGATAAACGGCTCATTAATTTTCTCTGGGGCTACCAGCATTGACGTCTCTAATTTGGTGTGGAAATCATGGCCGTGCAATTGGTGTGAGCCCTTCCAATGAGCCTTTCACAGGATCCTTAATTGTCGAAGGTGTTCTATAAATGCTATTACTTGGGCATTCTGAGAGCATCCAGCTCCTTTGAAATTTTATTTCATTGTGAATGAGATTAAGTCCAAGTTACAAAACCCTGGAAAGGATATTGATTTTCATGGAATCCAACATCTTTGGAGAGAGAGAGAGAGAGAGAGAGAGAGAGAGAAGAAGAAAAAAACAGGTGGAATATGTTTTCATTTCCATAGGTTTGCTGAGGCAAATTGTTGAAATCAGTATCATGCAAAAAAAGGTGTTGCATGCATTTCCAAGGCAAGGCAACACACCAACTGCATGTTCTTGTTTTGGCTTCCTTTCCCAATGTTTTCCATGGAAAACAGCAATCCACAAGAAATAATAGAATTGTTGGAAACCACAGTTTTTCATTTCCAATGCCATTTTAACTTTTCATATTATCATTTTGGTTTCCACCAAACACAACCTTAGGGATATTAAAGGCAAGATAGTTCTCAATTGAACTCAACTTCTTGAAGGGAAGCCAATTCTCTAAACGGACCCCTTAGCTTGTCCAGAGGAAGCTAGTTCTCTTCTATTACTTTGATGAATTGCTTATTCTTATCCAGTAATTAACAAAATGAAGGTTGCTCTAATAAAAGATAAAGTGCTTGAAGGAAGTACTCATGATCATATCTAGCAAATCGGCAAATGGAAAAGTACAATACCGAAAAAGTTTTGAGTATCATTTGATGTAGGAACTGAATAATACAGATAAAAATTCAGCCATGAAAGTACAGAAATGCCAAAAAGTCGGAGACGGACTCATTTGGGTATAATACATACAGGACCAAAATTTCGGACACAAATATAAAATATGTATATATGCATGTATTGACATGAAGTTCGTCACTCACTAAAACAAATCCAGGCGCAGTGCCTGTTTAGATCCCCTCCAGTTGCTCTACACCTACAATCACCCGTTGTGCCTGCTCTGCGATAGGGCCCTTCAACATGCCCTTAGAGGAAAGCGCAGAGCTCCTAGCGCATGATTGTCAAGGCACAAATGCTAATGCTTAAGCACTAGGCGCTTAGCCTTTCTCAAGCGGGTGCCAATCTGCTCAGTTTCCAAGATTCCATGGAATTGAGTTCCTCCCACCTAGGGAGCACCCTCCTTACTAAGATTCCCCCACCATGGGGGCAACCCCAGCGGGCCAGATCATATGCTTCCAGATAAGCACCGCCTCCTATTACGACGCAAGACGATTTGCGGTAAATCGTCTCTAACATGCTCCGTCAAGAGCGTGAGCATGAGTCCAGGACCAAGTTCATCATTCGTACACCATATCCCCCTAAGGTCGATGTGTTGGCCCCCTCAACCAACTTCAAAAGGCCAAGCTTTCAAAAGTTTGATGAGACAACGCCACTTGAAGAACATCTCACAAATTCTTCATGACAATGGGGGACTTGGCCTACATCCTGTAGTAATACCTCAAACTCTTTGGTTCCTCTCTCATGGGAGAGGCCTTCAAATGGTATACCACATTGTTGCTAAAATCTATCCATACGAGGGACCAAACATAGGATACTTTCCTCGCTAACTTCTTTCTATTCGAGCAAGACGTGAGCCCAACTTGGCCATAAAACAAGCAACGACTTACATAAAAGTTATAGTGCCAAACACATTATGAGATTGTAACAACTGTTTTGGAAAATTTACCCACAACCACCGTTACTCCCCCCCAAGTTTTTCAGTTTTTTTGTTTTTTTTTTCAATAAAAAAGAGAGACCATAACAGTCGTCTTGACCTGTATCGTAAAGGTAACGGTGGTGGCCGTTATGGCCATCATTACCAGTCTTGACCAGAATCGTAAAGGTAACGATGGTGACCGTTATGGCCATCATTACCATTATGGAATACCTTGCCTATGGGTTAGCAGGCTTAATCACCACCATTACCATTATGGAATACCTTGCCTACGGGTTAGTAGGCTTAATCTTCTCAACCTTTCCAGGGTTGGCCACCTTGGCATTTAATGTCGAGCAGATTTTGCTGCAAGACACCACCCACGACATGATAGGTCTCGTCGTGAACAAAACAAGGCCTCTGCCTCAAACATTGTCGATAAGGGCAAGAAGTTTGTCAAGGTCAATGTTAGGCCAAAGATTGACGACAGAAAGGACAAAAGTTCATGTAATGCAAACAAAAGGCAAAGGCGTGATATGACCCAAAAGGAGTATGCATTCCCTATGTCAAACCCTATCTAGATATTTGAACAACTGGTTTTAGAAGTAAACATTACCTTACCACAATCTAGACGCCTAGGCCAATGAGACTAAGGATTCGAAGTTTTACCAACACCATTGGATCATTAGCCACAAGATGGTGGATTACTATATCCTTACGAACCCCATTCAAAAAATGGTCAATGACAGTCATATCACTATTGACAAAGAGAAGAAAAAAAAACATGCCTCTGCCAACTTTGTTTTCTACACACCTGCTTACCATGTGGTGACTCTTCCGCCTCCTCCCTTCACGGAGTCACCCATCACTCTCCCACTTAATACAGTTGAGCCAAAACAAGCCATTATCACTGCTGCCCGATGTCACAGATCTGTTGTGCACCTTAAACAGAATAAGAAGTAGATGGTTGACCTCCTGGAGTAAGGTCTACACTACCCCATCACCTTACGGGAGTACTACCTGGCCGGTCTGGTCGCACCAAAATCCGCAGGGCTGCCGCCAGACACTTCCCACAACAATGACGAGATGAGCAAAATATTTTGGGACAAGCTCCCTCTGCATATCGAGCCCATGCCAGTATGCAATTCATGGATGTTGTTGCACCCAAGAGTACAACCTTCATGATCTAGGAATGACGATGATGATGAGATCTTTTATAACAATATATTGCCAGTCGTCTAGCAATATTTGTCGCCCTATCAATTCATCATCCAACCCGACTAGTTCACCAACCTTCCAAAAGGCAATGACTAAGAGGAAGCCCTAGTTGGTTTTCTCAGTTTTTAGGCATAGAGTCACACGTACAACACTAGATCAATTACACAAAGGAATGTTGCAGTGATGAGTCATGACTCTCACCAACCCTTTAGATATTTCCACCAGTCTCTTAGAGTCCGGTCCCATGACTGGTATGATTCGAGCGCTTTCAAAGGAATCCATACATGGAAGGAACTGATGGATCTCTTCCAATCTTCCTACTGCACTTCTTTCTACCCAGCGCTTTTCCTCCATCCAGGAACTCCTTCATTGGAATAAGTTCCCCGACAAGTGCCCTTACCGGTACGTCCTGAAGTGGAGTGTTGCTCTCACATTGCCAACGCATAGAGAGCAACCCAAACATGAATAAAGAGAGACACACGAATGAAGAGGTACTTCCCCTTCTTAGCAGCTCCTAATCAAGCCATGGCTTGGTATCTTTCCAAGCCAACACAAACCTTTAATCCTGGCAGATCTGTAGAAGGAATTTGTCTACGCTTCCACTACGATGGCATTATGATCAAGGTATCCCGTATCAGTATCGGTTGGCATAACAGTGCCCTCCGATACCGATACGGATACAGGGGTGTAACGGTGATACGGGGGCGTAACAGCCTGTAATGGTGCAATTTTTTATTTTTTTTGCCAAAAAATATGAAAAAATATGGATTAAATCCGGAATATTCTAAGCATTCCAAATGTGCATTCATTTATAAATTGAAACATGTTTATGGTGGTATAACGGTCCACTCTTTGGTGAGAAGTTGTATCGGACTGTCTGATTAATTTTTTAACCAGGTAACCTGAATTTGACTACAAAATTCATATATTTAATTTTCTAAATTTCTCATTTATATACTTAACAACTTGATATCATTTCTCCTAATAGTTCTTTAAAAAAATGAAATTAAATTCGAGTAGATGGCGTTGCCAATTTGGAGCTGACTTGGAGGACCAATCTATGCTCCAAATCAGCCTCAAATTCATGCAATTTATTGTCATTATCCCACTTATGAATTGGTGGACATTTATTGGATAGTGAATCATGAAAAAAAAATAAAAAAAAAATCAAAAGGCCTTATTTTAAAAAATAAAAGTCCACAAATTAACAATTAAAACTATTCAAACAATTTGATTTTGGCATTGTGAGTTAGCAATTGCAGTCCATAATTTAATTGGTAAATTTTAAGTTAATATGTCTCGTGTACAATTTTTTAAGGGACCGAATTAGGCAGGACTCAGATTGTGAAGTGTAGCACACGTGTCAAAGTTTTTTTAGGCCCCGCCCATGATGAATGTGTTATATCCACACCGTCCATCCATTTTGCCAAATAATTTCAGGGCATGAGCCCAAAAATGAGGCACATTCAAAGCTTAGGTGGACTGCACCATAAGAAACAACAATAATTAAACGTCAACCATTAAAAATTTATTGGGGGCTACAAAAGTTTTAAATCAAGCTAACATGTGTGATTTCCCTTCATCCACGTCAATGTGGCCCAATTAACAGGTTAGATGAAAAATAAACATTAAAGTAGACCCTAAGAAATTTTTAATGGTGAGCATTCTATAACCACTGTTTCCTATGGTGTGGTCCACCTGAGATTTGGATCTTACTAATTTTTTGGATCATGACTTAAAATGATATGGCAAAATGGATGGACGGCTTGGATAAAATATATACATTATGGTGGGGCCACGCGGCACGTGTACAAAACGTGCTGCGTAACTCCAGAGAGTCTGCCTGGTGTACCTGTGTGTTTTAACGTCAGTAAGTCCTATGGGTCTGATCATGAGGTATGTGTTATATCTAAACTGTCCATTCATTTGACGAGATCGTCTTAAGGCTTGACATGAAAAATAATACAGATCTAATTATCAAGTGGACCACACTGCAAAAAGCAGTGGGGGATTGAACGTCTACCATTGAAACCCTTTTTGGGATCACAGAACTTTTGGATCAATATGAAATTTGTTTTTCCTCTTCATTCGGGTCTTTTTGACCTTATGAACAGATTGGATGGAAAATAAATGTTATGGTGGGCCTACGAATTGTTTAACGGTGAAAACCATCATCTCCGCTGCTATTTTTGGTGTGGTCCAGACGATCTTTGGATACGATTCATTTTTTGGGTAATACTCTAAAATGATATTTAAAAATAGATGAACGGTGTAGATATAATAAATACATCACTGTGGAGTGCATGTAACTTTCATCTCCTTTGAACCGTTCGTACAACTTGGAGCTCGAGGAGTGTCAGCACTTGTCTTAGCGTGACACGTACCTGCAGCAGCTAGCTAGTGTGGTGTACGCCTGCAAATAAAAATAAAAATAAAAAATAAAAAGGGAGAGAGAGGGAAACCGAAAAGAAAAAAGAGGGAAAGAAGAGAGACGAAAAAAGAGGGAAAGAGGGAAAGAACAGAGAGAGAGAGAGAGAGAGAGAGAGAGAGAGAGAGAGAGAAGAAGAAGAAGAAGAAGAAGAAGAAGGTTGTAGCTGCCCGAGAAGAAGAAGAAGAGGAAGAAGAAGAAGAAAGAGAAGAAGAAAAAGAAGAAGAAAAGAAAGGGAAAAAGGTAAGTTTCTTTCTTTCTTTCTTTTTTTTTTTTTTCAAGTCCCGTAACAGCCGTTATAGGTCCGTAACGGCCGTTAGGGCCCGTAACAGCCCCATAACAGCCGTTACGGTTACAGAATTCCGTAACGGCCATTTCGACCCCGTGTCGCGTAACGGTGTCGGTCGTTACCGTTACGTATCGGTCGATACAGCCGTATCGTAACCGATATGGGACACCTTGATTATGATGCCAGATGACCAGCTTAAGGCTGTCACATAGTACCTTAGCGAGAATGTCATAGATTTCATCCAATGTTGGTGGAACCTTCACTACCACCGCCAGTCTCTCTCGCTAACTAGGGTTGCAATGGTGAAGGCACGTGTCTTTGCTACGATCTTTAAGCAAAGCATGTTCCAAATGGAAGTTATGCCACCCAACACATGTTGGTGCCCTTCTTAAGGCCCTCCACGGCTTCTTAAGCGCCTTATGCCATGACATTCATAGTCATTGATGATGCTCCGGATGATGCAAACTTTGACACTGTCAAGGCCAATCAAATAGACCTACAATTCGAAGAACGTCTTCCTGGCCGATAGAGGGCAACAACTAACAAGGCCCCTCAACACTACGTCTCTCTAAGAAGATGTCTTGACCCCATATTTACCTACACCCTTGATTGGCCCCTCTTTCATCACCCCTTTCCCTTTACTAATTACCCCCTCCGCCTCCATCCCTTCTCCAAAAGCCTATTGATCACCTCTAGACCATACCTCATCTTCTACACCACCAATTTCCACCCTTCATCTCTGCCACCACCTTCCCCACCTCTTTCACTTTCTCAAGAAGCACTAGAGTGGAACCCTAGCATTTCCACATTCCCCTCTCTCCACTTCCTTTAGCATATACACATTCCCGAATGCCATTTTGAAGCTAAATCCAGTCTATCCCATTAGAAAATTTCTAATGAAGACCGTCGATAGTTTTGAGAGAGATCTCGCCTGCCCGAACCTCTCCCCTCTTTACCTTTTTTCTCTCCATTCTAACCCATTTCCCCTCAATGATTTCTTTGCCCCCTGCTTTCTTCTCCTAAGATGGTCTGTCTTGGTTTTCCTTACCCTTTTTACAATTTCCCCACTCTCCCTCACCTAATGGTTGCTTTTCCTAATCCCTGATTGCCTCTTCTAAAAATCATGCTCATGCCCCTGCTAGAGGCCCCCACTCTCATGCACCTTAGACTTGCTATGGCGGCCATGCACACTCCAGTGCCCTTGCCCCGACTCTTGGTGAGCCTCCCCCCTTTCTCCCTTCGACAGACCCACTTCTTCCCTTATTGAGAATGTAATTTTATTTTATTTTTTTCTTGAATCACCCTCTTTCAAGACCCCCTTGATTTGCTGAAGACCTTCCTCTTGAACCCGCCCTTGGTAATAACGCGTACCTTCCACCTCCTGAACAGGCTCTCGAGAAGAATGGCTCAATGTCACCCCTCACAATTTTGACCTTGAATGATACGAACGGTTCAATGTTGCCCTAGCATCTCTGAGTCTAGCTTGTCGCATTTAAGATATGGGCATACTTGTAACCACAAATAACAACAACAATAATAATAATAAAAGAAATGTTTTACAAATGTGTGTGAATCTGGAGGATAAAAAGCATGTGTTGGAGCACTTGTATCCATGTCCAGCACCAACAATTATCCCATGTCTTAGTAACAAGAGGGAGAACTAGACTGCTCTTCTATGACTTTAGGGGCACTTGGTACCCCCATACATATTGCCAACCCAGGGGAAATGAAATGTGATAGATGATACAGATTGTTTTGGAAGCAAGAACTGTTCCACGCAGATTTTGAGCCACGATTGATGCTCGAATCACAAAGTAGACAAGCAATCATACTAACAGATCTTAGGTATGGAAAAATAATGGGGTTCGTTCATAACCCATGATCAAGGTGTTCTGTCATGGTAACGGTGGCCGTAACGGCCACCACCGTTACCTTTACGGCAAGGGTTGTAACGGCTGTTACAGCCCCCGTAACGGCCATCACGGTCTCTTTTTTTTTTGAAAAAAATCCAGAGAAACATGTATTTGTCCCATAATGTTGATTAAAAAGTATGAAAAACCTATATCTGCCCCCATAACAGACAATTATGGGATTGTTATGGCCTTTATAGGGGACGTAACGTGCCGTTAACAGAAATTACGAGTCATTTTTTTTCCATAATAGGTGTTACGGCCGTTACAACCTCGTTACGTGTAACAGTTACCACCGTTACCTTTACGTAACGGCCTTTACGGCACACCATGCCCATGACACAACTATCTTACCTGACATGCACACGAGAAACAACACATTGTTGACATCTTGATGCAGAACAAAATAAACCACAAGATGTAGTTTGGTATGCCCTAAAGTTTCACTCTAGTAGACCTTGGAAAAGTAGTGTACCATGACAATGAAATAGTTGACCTGCGATGGGCAAACCTAATAACTGAATGTGTGTGATAACTCTGATGGCTATCATGATAGTATATCTTGCATCACTCCCCACAGATGGAAATGTGGCACATATATGAGATCTAAACCTTTCATCAGGTCCCACCATGTACAGGTTGGTGGATAATCAGCTTTATTGCCTTTGTTTACTTTTGGTTTTCGACAATATTTGAACAATAAAAAATGTGATTGAACATCATTTACTCAAAACCATAGTTTGAATCTGATGCCATGTTTTTGTAGAATCCGAAAGGTTTAATCAGAATGGTTAGTTGATTCATTCGAATGTTTGAGTTTCCAGGAGTGGTGTCTACTTATATAGGTATTTATTATACACTTAAAATTAGTTCTATTTTCTAATGTAAAAGTTATATCTAAAGCTAAAACTCTTTGAAAAAAAAAATGCACTAGGAGGACTCTCCGGGCTTCTGCCTAGGCATCGTGTAATGTATTAGGTGTTGAGTGCGCCTGGCTCCTACAATGCAGAATTGAAGATGCATTTAGAATGCCATATTTTCCATATTGACTGAAACCATGTCAGATTTTCTGCCGAGATTTACAAAGTTACAGCTATTCATGACTTTAAAAATAACTGAATTCAGAAAACCAGCATAAAAAACATACAGCTTAGTACCTGAGATACTGCTAGTGAGAAACTTCTGGAGCCTGATGTGGTAGCTTTCTTTGCGCTACTATCAGTATCAGATTTAGGATTATCTTTCAGTTGCTTAGCTACTGAATGATTGGTGCCTTCAACTTCCAGTTTCTCACAGGTATTCCTATTTGGAGATACTGATTTGGGATTATCTTTCTGCAGCTTAGCTACTGAATGATTGGTGCTTTCAACTTCCAGTTTCTCACAAGTATTCCTATTTGGGATATTTGCAGCTACTCCCACTTGGTCTATAATTGGCTTTGGTAACATATCTTTCACTGCAGGAGTGCTTTGGGCCTTGGTAGAAAATTGTTCATTCTGGAGCGTTCGAGCGTTTCTCTTTGATGGTATAACATTATCACTCTTCTCTCTCCTTGGTGTACTCATCTCTGTCCAGTCTTCATCATCACTCAAATCGGAAGGTATATTTCCATATGTTTCCTTCATAAATCAGCACAAGATAAACAAGGATGAGCCAACCCGTAACCAAACAGGGTAACTAAAGTTTAGCAGAAGCATTTTAGAGTAGAACCAGCTGACCCAATTAGGACATGGCTTAGATGATCTGATGATGATGATGGTTTTAGAGCAGAACCCTGTAGGACTTTGAAGTTCGAATCCTACTATCCCCACACGTGCCACCATGACATGATTGTAGGAGATCAAGGCCGTTCATCAGGTGAGTGCCTCCATTGATTTGCCATTGCCCCAAAAACAGACCAGTCTGGTCGTCAAATGGTCACAAGTGTACACTGAATGTGGATTCTGTTCAAACTTTTGTATCTGTCCACTTTCTTCATAAATGTGTGGCCCAATGGATCACTGGACTCGGCTGATTTTTAAGCCACTGGATATAAACAAAAAGGGCTCACCTGATGAACGTCCTAAATCCATCACAAATTGGCCACATTTGCAGAGTAAGATTTGAAATTCTACTCACTCGAGTAGCAGCACATTCACTTTACTGTAAATGAATGACACTAGTCAAATTTGAGTTGAAGTTAGCATTAGCAACAAATCAGGACAATGACAGAGGAAGATGCCCTGCAAGAAAAATAAATTCTTTAGCAGCAAGTTTCTGTTGTGACATGACTACATTTAGGAGATCTCGAAAGTCCATGAGCCCATCATGGAAATAATCCGTGGTCTGAAGTTTTTAACAATCAGATGGTCCAACTAATGGACTCTTGACCATTGAACAAGGATAATCGGCCATTTTCTTCAACCATCCACCTGCACACCACAATAGGACTGTTTGGATTGTACAGTTGGTGTGATTTTTGTGATGTGCCCATCCATAAAAAGGCCCACAAAAGATGCAGTCTGGACCAGTGTATGCACACAAAAAAAAAAAGTTTGTGGTGTATTCCTTCTTATCATTCCCCAAAATAGATAAAAGAGACATGGCAAAGATGTACAGCAGGTCTTGAAAGCCATTTAAACATAATTACGCTCATATCTTCTACACACTACATTTTTCAAAAATTTCGCATGTCATGCCCAACAGAACACGTTGATCTATGCACACATCTCGGTATCATAGAACTACTATGTTCGTATAATGCATCCACTCTCTCAGTCTAGTAGCTTCCTATCCAAGTACCAAATAGCATTTTGTGCCCTGTAATCACAGACATACAGTGGAACATAGCATGAAGTTGAAAACCCCAACATAAAAATTGATATGTAATGAAGGGAAACTTACATCATGCAGCTTCTTGTAGTCCAGCCGTACACAATGCCTTTTTCCTGAAATAGGAGGAGCAATTTTACCACTTGGATCTGGTTCCAATAAGGATATAAGCTCAGAATTTAGCGGTTTTCTCTTTTCAGGGCTCATTTTAGATCTTCCTTTACCCAACCTATCAACAGGATCAGAGTGATTCCTTGATGAGCCCACAGGAACCTCATCTGAGCTTGAAGAAGCATTATCATGGCTTGAAGCACTCGAACCACTGGAATCGGATGTGAATTCAGATTCATCAGAGCTTGAGCCTTCCTTTTGTACCTTATTGTCAACATCTGGAACATCAGGATCATAATCCTTATCCTCTGAATCATCAGAGGAAAATCCAGAACGTTCATGTTGCTCTTCACTGGCGGAAGTACTTGAGTCATCAGATATGGAGCTAGAATCTAACTCTTCAGAACTTGAGCCTTCCTTTGGAACCCTCTCGCTAAGATCTGGACCATCAGGATCATAATCATCATCCTCTGAATCATCTGATGGAAGCCCTAAGTCATCATACTGCTTATCCCCGGCTGCACTAGCAGCTGCCTCAGGAAAAACCTCCTGCATGTGAGAAGAAAATAAAATTAGGGTTTAATAATTGAGGATTCTAAAGGCAGAAATCTCTGAGCCAGGAATAGCTATTTCTAAGACAGAAGTAGAACTGATAATGGGCCAGGCTGGTGTATTGGGTTTCAATGCACATCCCAATGAAGCTGGGTTTTGCCCTTTTTTTATGGCCTGTGATTGAGCTGGGAAGTTTTATCAAATTTTCTATTGAGACTTGGTCTAAATCCACACCTGAGCCTGTTTATGACTGTTACTCGACAGGCCTAGGATTTCAGCCCCAACTGAGAAAGAGGGTTGGACCCAGGCCTGGTTTTTAGGCCTGATAACCAACAGTCGAAGAGAGGACTGGCATAAACCTGAACTATTGCTACCCCCTATGCAGAAGCAGATCCAACAGGGCATTCAGTAGTCTGTACAATAACCAAAATACGAGATAATAATGGTTTATACAATGCACCTCCCACTTGTCTTCAATGGAAAGGTTGGTTTCTTGAATGTCATTAAGTAAGTCAACGCAATCTACTTTACAATTGCATCCAGGACATAGCCAACTTTCATCTCCAGGAGGAACTGCAAGGAAGCAACAAAGAAGGGAGCCCATACTTAGAACATGTTCTTCATGTAAACACCAACTTGAAATCTCAAAAACCACTGTAGAAGGTTTGAGTGTTACTTTCTTCATTTAACAATGGGGGAATCAAACACTTCTGATGAAAGCCACGATCGCAGATGCCGTCACAGAGTATAATATCATTATTAGCAGAAAATTCTTTGGAGCCACATTTGGCACAAAAGATCTGCCAAAAGATGACCACATGGTTAACCAATCAATGCTCCCTTTAACTGTTTTGTATCAATTACATCTTGAAAAGTATAGACAGAATTGATCAATGATGTTATGGAAGAGTAAAGATTTTACATACATCATCAGAGTCGATTTGTCCCTCAGAATCAAATAAAGATTCCTGAAACTTTCCCTCAGAGCATATATTATCGAGATTCTGAAATATATCTCGTATTTTTAATTTGCAACGTAAAATTTCAGATGTGGCACGTTGAAGCTCCTTCTCTGGCCTTAATTTTTCTGCACTGCAAATTTAAGCAAATGGCTAAATTTAGAAAAGTCACGGGGTCATCAACTCAAAATATAAAATTGCTCCATACGATGCATGCAGCATTGCACGCAATGGTTATATTGGAAGGAGTAACATGCAGCAGCTGCAGATTACTGATAAACAATGAATAATCATGGCCAAGTAGGACAACTGATATACCCCACAGGAAATCAATCTTTCATCATCAATAGTAAATGATGTTTTATTAAAGAAAATAACAGAACCTAGGTCAAAGGTCTCATATGAAATAAAATATCAAAACAAAACATTCACACTGAATTTAATGATAAAGTGACAACAATTCATATGAAATAAAAAAATGATAAAAGTAACCCAAATATTGATAGGGACATCACGCGCACACGCACGCCCCCCTACGCACGTACGTAAGGAGGATGGCCCCACCATCGATCTGGATCGATGACGATTTCCAGGGAGGGTCTCCTAGTTAGAGGACTGCGTTTTGTTTCGTTTGAGTGGACCTGGTAGTCATGTGATCCCACCATGGGTTCTCATGATCGTAGCCCACTATTCTAATTAATCTAGTACTTTGCGTTTTTCTTATTATTGTTATTAAGAGTATCATGGACGGTTTAGATTACTTTGATTAATTGTTATTTTTTATTACTTCGTCGCCAAGTAATAGGTTGCGCACATGGCGTGAGTTTTGGGGTAAAGGGTTTTATTATAAATAAGCACCCCTTGTAGTCTTTTTTATTCATTGAAGATTAGTAAAATTTCTGCGTTTTTTCTGCTCCTCTAAATTTCTGAGTTGTGGAGACTCAATTGGGTGTGAACCCTCCCTTACGCCAAAGGTTGACTACCGTGGTGTGACGCCACACCTATCCCAATTCACCCCCACCTTTTTCCATCCATATTTCTCTTCTCCTACAATCATCTACACTTCAAATTCATCCTCTATTGCAACCGTTTTTCTCTTTACAATAGATTTGCAGAATCTGGCCCTACAGGAGGGCTGAAACTTCGGCGGAGCACCACGCACAAACCGTGCATCGGATCGAGCTGAAATTTAAAGGTTTTGGAGTCCACCCCTGTCCGACCAGGGCCAAGCTGGCCTTTTTCTGAGTAGTGGGCCCTACACACGTGCGGTCGGGATCACACGCACGTGTGTCTGGGCCATTTCTGTTGTCCACACGTGCGGTACTTCTCTGGTTTGTCTCTCTCCTCTTTTTCAATCTTCTTTCACCCAAAATCCCTAAACCTAACCTAAATTATTCAAATCCCCAATTTTATGCCCTTTCTTCAACCTTAGGGTTCCTCGAATTAAAATTTTTGAATCCCTTGGATTGAGGAAATAATTTCTGTGCATGTGTGGATGAATTTACCCTCCTCTGATTCTTGTTTGGTCTATAATTTTGATTGATCCAGCCCTAGCATGTGTAGGCCTGGATCCGCATAAGGTTCCCCTTAATTGAGTGTTGGAACTTTTGTGTGGGATGTGGAATTTTGTGTAATTGTTTTTGAACTAGTGTAATCTAAAGCCTGAAAATCTTGTACATCATACTTGAATTTCATGTCCTGCATCAAATATACTTCCATACAACCAATGCATTGACTAGCAATGACTGTTATGCCGAATTTAATAATCATTATGGGATCTAAAGACCGAGGACAGAGACCACTGTTTTGGTGTACTACAATTTTATAGAGCAAAATCAACACAAGCTACAAAGCCAACCATGACCGTAGTGCTCCAGCATTTCAAAACTAATTAATGCAAGTGATGTCATTGGAAACTTGGATAGTGCCACATGTTGGACATTTTTAAGCGAGTTGTCCAAACGAATTCCCCACAAAGCTTTCCTTTCATCTGTCCAAACGAATTCCCCACAAAGCTTTCCTTTCATCTCTCTCTCTCTCTCTCTCTCTCTCTCTCTCTCTCTCTCTCTCTCTCTCTACATGAATTTATTTTGTTAAACCAAAAATCTCTTACTCCAATCCCTCAAGCTTGCCTTCGTTCTCTATTGTTCAAGAAACTACTCGTATGGATTTCCTCCCATGCTCTAGATTTTATTTCGTTTTTAGTTATAGCTACCATGACACATAAGGCAAAAAGAGAGGGAGAGGGAAAGAGAGAGAGAGAGAAGAAGAAGAAGAAGAAATACACGCAAGGTTTTTGGTTCTTTTTCATTTTATTTTTTTTTTGTTCTTTTGTTAGGGTTCTCAAACTTTTTAAGAGTGATGTTCATGAATACTATTTCTTGAATTGATTTTATGTTTTGTTAATTGATTGTGCATTTTTTTAAGGTAACACAACTTTTATTAAAAAACGCTAGATGGAAAAAACATACAACGACGACCCAGCCATTTCAAACCAATCGCCATGGTTGGAGGCTAAATTATGATTAACCTACTCTATCACATCAACTAAATTATGATTTCCTTAAGTCGAACTAAGGAAATACCCCCATACCTCCCGTGCAAAAGGACAATGAATAAAAAGGTGATCGAACGATTTTTTACTCTTCATGCAAAAGAAGCATATGTTCGGAAGAATGAGAGACCTATTTTGTAGGTCATCAACCTTCAAGACTCTTTCTATCCACAAGCCACACAAACACTGCCACCCGAGGAGCCCCATAAAACCAACTGTGAAAAGGGTGAAAAGGCGGGAGACTATGAGAGCCCACTATCATAAGTTCATAACTGGGAAGAGCGCATGGAGAATCTACTAAAGCAGTGAGCAGACCAAATCATAGTCTTCTTCTTGAGTTGAAGGGGATACATTATTGAGGAGTTCCAGAAGGGGCGCTAACTCCACAATCTCTTCCTTCGGAAAGGACTCCACACAAATGACTTGCCACAGAAAGAATATCAATGCTAAATAGGGGTGAAACGGTCTGTGGCTATCACTACAATTCTAGGGAACATAACTTGGAGCAGCTTACACCACACCACACCACACATCAACCCAAAAACATGTGTGCTTCCCATCACCAAGACTAAAAGCTACTCCCTGCCGAAAGAGATACTCTATAGCCATTATTGCCTTCCAAACTGCAGAGGCCCAATGTAGGGAAGAGGATTTGATCATTTAACCTCCCTCCTATGTGCCATACTTGCTAACAATTACATTTTTCCAAAGCCCTTTTGATGTGGTTCGCAATTTCCAAAGCCACTTACCGAGAACAGCAGTATTAATAAGACCTAATTCCTTAAGCCCCACTCCCCCTTCCGAAATAGGCTTACAGACCTCCCCCCATATTAGGAGGTGGAACTTGTGTCCCTCGTTAGCCCCTCTCCAAAAGAAGTCTCTTCTCATTTTTTTTCAATTCTATCTAGCACCGACTTAGGGCATTTGAAGAGAGACATGAAGTACATTAGCATGTTGGAGAGTAAGCTGCTTTAATGAGGGTTAGCCGACCGCCAAAAGATAGGATCCAACACTTCCAACTAATTAGCTTCCTTTCGATTCTTTCAATAACCTTGTCCCAAAGATGCTTGATTGGCTTACCTATGCAAAGAGGAAGACCCAAGTACAATGATGGAAAAGAACCTGATTTTCAACCAAATACATTCGCCAACCGACGTAAATCATCATCTGAAACATGAATCCTAGCCATCTCACTTTTAGCCGCATTAATCTTAAGCCCCGAAATAGCTTCAAAACAAACCAAAATCTTGCATAAATTGTCCACCGACCTCGCATCTGCATCACAAAATGATGAAGAGGTAAGGCGAGAGGGTATCTCCTAGCCTTAAACCCCTCAAGGCCTTAAAGAAACCTTAATGCGCCCCGTTAACCAAAACCGAAAAGCGAGTGGACTGCACACATGCCCTCATCCAACCTTTCCACTTGTGACCACACCCCAACCGATCTAGCATATAGTCTAGGAACTTCTAGCTGACGTGATCATATGACGTTTCCAGATCTAGTTTACAAACCACCCCGCTAATCTTTTGTCTATGCTGGGAATCAATGCATTTGTGCGCGATTAAAGTAGTGTCAAGAATCTGTCTCCCAAAAACAAAGGCCCCCTGATTATTGGCAATGACATTGGAAAGGACTCCCCTAAATTGCATAGCTAGGACATGGACAAGATCCTATATGGGCCTCCTATCAGACTTATAGGACGAAAATCATTCAATTGTTCTACCCCTTCCAACTTTGGAATAAGAACAATACACAAGGACCCCAAATATTTTGATAGCCGACTCCACTAGTAAAATTTGACCATGAACTCCAAAACAAATTTTTAATGGTATGCCAGAAATTTTGGAAAAACGCCATAGGGAATCCGCCAGGATTGGGAACTTCATCACCACTTAAGGAATCAATGGCACATTTAACCTCCTCTTTTGAGAAAGGAGCCTCAAGAGAAGAAGAGTCTTCATTGGATATTTTGTTGAAGTCCAAGTTGTCAAAACATGGCCTATTCCAAGAGACAACTGAAAGGAGATTCTCATAGAAGGATACAACAGACTCACAAATCTTACCCTCATTTGATATTCTTTTACTGCCCACTATCAAGCTGCCAATGCGGTTGCATCTAGCCCGAGCACTAGCTATGCTATGAAAGTAGCGAGTATTTTTGTCTCCCTCCCTATTTGATTTTCTCTTCCTTTGAATGCTTATCGTATTTGGCATAAAGTTCTGATCTTTCATCCCTATTCTCAACCAACAGTTCTCCACCATCTTCTAAAAGGTCCAGATCGTTAATCTCTGAAACCATACTATCAAACTCCACCTCCCGATTTTTAAGAACATCATGTTTCCACCCTTTGATTTTATTTTATTTTTCTTTCAGCTATATAAGGTTAAAGCTCAGCCTAAAACCAACATAACCACAAACCTACAACGATCTCCACCAATCATTAATGCACTCCTTGAAGCCACCAATTTCTAACCAAACTAGCTCAAATTTGAACGGTTTGGGGCCCTAGTCGTCATTGGGAACCCCCAAGATAATAGGCGATGGTCGGAAATCGGTCTTGACAAACCCCTTTGTCACATAAGCAGAAACTTTTCGATCCAGCTTGAGGAGATCTGAAGTCTATCTAGCTTAGAAAGAATTGGATTTCTGTGCCCATTGGACCACATAAATTTAGCACCTGCAAGTGTAAATCCAACATTTCAAGTCTGACAACCTAGTCAGCGAACCTCAACAAACTAGTCGTCATTTTGCCCCCGTTGGACTTCTCGTGCAGAAACCGCACGACATTGAAATCACCCCACACACACCAAGGGACATCCCATTTCTGCCTGACACAGTCTAGTTCAACCTAGAACTGTTCTCTGAAGTTACCAGGGTAAGGTCAATAGACAAAGGTGAAAACCTATCAGTTACACGAGGAGATTTCTTACAACAATATAGATAGGGAAAAAGAACCTAGAAAGGAATCAACCCCTCTTCCACATATCAACATTCCAAGCAGGTTGAATCCCCCCAAAAAAAAAAAAAAAAAAGAAAAAGAATTGACAGATTCCCATCCCTTTTAATTCCCCGTACTAAATCAAGCGTACCTCTGTCAATAGCTTGAAGTTTGATCTCCTGCAATGCTATGATTTCTGCTTTCGCCTTGGAGCAAAATTTTCAAATTTGGGCTCTTTTGACCTTGCACCCCAGACCTCTAACATTCCATGATAGAACTATCATTGGTCACCTCCTTTCCCCAATCTTCCCCTCTTGGCTAAACCTGATCTGGTTGTTGAGTCGTAATTGATGGAACATTCAAGGGTGAGGAGCTCCCTAAAGCCTTTAGGAGACCTTTTGCCCTTCAAATTCTACAACTCATGTTGTCTTTCAATCGCTTTATTTCTAATAAACTGGTGAAAGTCAATAACATTCTCATTGCAAGCCCCAAAGGACATACCTACCATGCCCCCAACCCTATCGAGAACATCCTTGAACCATTGAAATTGTTCTTTTGTGATGGAATCTTCATTTGGAATGTGACAACAACTGTTGTTGATCACCACCAGCTGCATGCGATCTTCGGTCTCCAAGACATCGTTGACATTGGATGCACAAAGTGGTGTGATAATAACTGCCTCATCCAACAAATCTTCTGCCTCCGAATCATCATGTCTTCAGCTGCATCCACATTTACCCATCTATCCGAAGAACCATCGCTCTGTCATCGATCTAACACGTCTGACATTTTCTTTGACAGGCTAGAAAGAAAGAATGCAGAGATTACCTAAAAGCAATATCTAAGAACCCTGACCAAACCAATTTTGACCAGACTCAGCAATTGAAATAGGCGAGGTAACTTAAAACCCATGTCAACTAGCTAGTCAACTATTATCTTCAAATAAAAAATAAAAAACCAACTTTACTAATTAAACTTCAAACCAACACCTCTACATGTAAGCAAACGCCTCAACCACTATGATGTAAGTTATTTTACTTTAGTTATTTTTAGTATATCTCTACACCAAAGTAGATTAAAATGGGTATCGCTAGTTGGACCAAACCACCCACAGAAATTGATCAAAGTCTAGTTCGGGTTTTAAAACTTTGCCTAAGAGACTTGGGGCTATTTGGCATGCATCATAGTGGTATTGGCACATAGCACTATCAGCATAGACAATTCTGTGCTTAGTGTGCTAACATGCTATGCTCATGATGGCATATTCGGCAAAATAACACTATTCCCCACAAGTGTTGATTGCCTCATTATGCAAATAGCTAGATGAGAGAGAGGGGGGAGGGGGGGGGGGGCGCGGAATCTAGCTATTTTGATAAGAAGATGCTAGTGTCGCTCGTGTAGCCACATCAAGAGAGGGAAGGGTAATGAGATCCACTGTCCATCAGATGTGCTGCCCCACTGTTCATCCTTGAGCCAAAAATAAGTCTAAGCCAAAATTTAGGTGGGTCACACCTTAGGGAACAATTAGGATGGGGACTCCTACCAAGTTCTGTGGGGCCCACCATGGTGTGTATATATGCCATCCAATCCATGCATTTAATAGGCCCTACCATAAGGAAGCATGCACCATAGATCAGGCCATTCTAAAACTAAGGTGGCCCCACTACTACATGAATTTAGAGCTTTGAGGCATGATTTTCCACTGTCCCTATGGTTTGGCCCACTTGAGTTCAAGATCAGTTTGATTTTTGGGATCAAGGCTAGACATGAGGCAGTGCACCTAATGGACAATGTGGATCTCACACAAACAAGTCATTTGTCTCACTTAAGCAGTAGGCACCACCCATATGACAAGGCAAGTGATGCCCGAGGAGTTTCCGTAAACAATGATGAGAGAAGGGGACTCCGCGTTTGGAGTGTGATACTTGATAAGATGTGCACTCAGAAATATGTATACATGACATGGTTATACTACGACGCAGACCATCCAAGTCATGGACTCAACCATGGATGGAGCATAACCTAAAAATTGCCCTCGCCTGTCTCAAACGTCGTGATGTGAGAAATTATCCAGCATTAATCATTGCACTATCCACAAGCCTATACTGATAGGTATCATGACTAGAAAATACCGTAGAAGTATTGTATTCATCATACCAACAATCATCAAAAAATAAACATATCCAGACGACACTATCCACACAACGTTATGATGCCACCAAATCGCTTGAGATGATGGAAAGGGATATGGAGGGTCTTAGATACGAATTATTGGTGAAGCAGGATCCTTAAAGCCAACCCAAAATGGCTGGGACAAGGCTATGATGGTGATATCGATAGGTTTTTTACTCATCTTATTCTTCATCAACAAAGTTTGGTCAGCCCAAAAATCTTGGCCTAGTTTGGAGGATTTGTGTAAGCAAACATGTTTAAATTAACACATAAGGGGGGCAATCAAACAGAATTCAGTGAGAAAAGTATTCAGGTTCAGTTCCTGATTTCTTGAGTTCCATATGCTCCATGTGATAACATTGCTACACGGTAGGCCAAAGTTTCGTAAACAGCTACCATGTTGGAAAGTGTCCATTGTATGAAAGCATTCTTTCAACATTTCAGAATGACCTGCGTATGCATATACATAAAGAAGAAATCCCAAATATATGAATAAGTGATAATCCTTTATGACCTGAAGCACATAAGAAAAGTGACTCTGATAAACCACCTTTTTCAACCAGCACTCCAAGGCCCTTCATGACAAGAGATCCACAAAACTTTCCATTTTGACCACCAGTCTGTTTACGGAAACATCGATCGGAACACGCACTCTTACTGAATATTCATTTACAGATATTCTAAAAGGTGCCAGGAATGGTAAACACAATTAGCATTTAGGCCCTACTGCAAGGGTTTGGATGCTCCCCAGTATTTTACCTAGAGTATACTTTAGTCGATTGCATATTTTGTATGCACTGTAGATTGATATATCTGCATTATCCCAAATTACACAGAATCATATGCCAGTCAATCATGTCAAGTTATAAGCAATGCAACCATTGCACTGTGATGTGGTATTATTACATCAAATATTTCTTTAATAATTCAGTGTTCTCTATCCACTTCTTCCAATATTCCAACCTATTCCCAGCCCAAACATTAAGAACTAAATGATGGATCTCAAAAACTTACAACCAGTGACTGGCTGGCCCACCCCTTGATAGAGTTGACATTTTCCCGAGTCAACTCATGAAAGTTTCGAACTTCAGCATCTAAATCCATAAACAAAAAATAATAATAATAATTACAAGAATAGAATTTCAGCATTACCTATCTTGTACTCTTTGCTTTTGTCTCCTCGTACTGATATTGCACATCTCAGAAACTAGGAAACATACTGCTAAAATAGTTTTGCTTAGTTTCGTAACCACATCAAAATATTGATGTTCAAGCATTGACATATTTTACCGGCACGTTGGCAGGGTGGAACCACTAACTGATACATTTCTTATTCCTATTAGTAACCCAAGGCCAACGAAACTTCCCAAGCTGGTTATCAAATTTGTTGATATGCGGCAGCAGACTGGAACATGGACAAGCGAATGAAAGTTGATTGGGAGATCCACTGCATTTATAACATAATTACCTTCCGGGGTTGTAACATTTAATAGAAAAAAGTATAAAGACATTGTGCAAATACTGACAGGAAGTGTTCATTGAACAAATTTTGTTTAAAAAAAGTATACAGGCCGTATCATTCTAAATCTGCTGGAAATGATATAAAGAGAACAGAACAGGTGAGCAACTCCAAGTAGGCAGGTCTATAAAGATCTTTCATGGCACATAAACATTTCAAATTCAAGTGCAGTAAACATAGATTTCCTAACTACAGGCTCAGTAGCATCACATGCCAAAAATAGAGAAAGCATTTTAGTGGACCATTAGATTGATTGCATGATATAAATCAAGAATCAGATAGTTACGCTTGTCAATGAATATAATCAATTCTGCAAAGTCAGTGACGCAAGTAAATAAATAAATAAAGAGGACAAGTGTGCTAGATCAATCAAGAAGCACAATTTACTCCAAGAAATGCATCAGTGCACAAACCTTTGTCCTTTCCAGCCTTCACCAGAATATGCATCAATCAGACTCTGCTCATAGCTCATCCGAGCCAATAAGTATCTAACACGGTTTCTGATTCTAGATAACTCGTCGTTCTTCTCTCTATTTATTCTTTTCTTCTTCTTCTTCCTTTTCTTTCCTCTTTCAGTATTCAGAGGCACCGAGTTAGCATTTGCATCAAGAGTAGTTTTACTTTTACAGGCCCCATTTGACCTTGACCGAAGAACCCTTACACCATCTGAGGAAGATCTTAAGATGTATTTCCTGCTTCCCAATTTGGAGGAAACCTTCTTTCCTTTACGTGCAGATCCTCTAGAATTCTTCAATGCAGACTGTGGCATGTCACCTCTTCCAAGATTAGACTCAACATTCATGGCACTCTCAAGTGAAGGTCTCAGTTGTTCAATGCCAAGAGAATCAGATCTTGCAAGCACAATGTTTGCAGATCTTTTGTGCGTAGCTTTTGAGTCATGTTCATTCTGTTGCTGCTCCGAATTTTTCATGGGACGTGAACAATTCATTGCCTGACAGCTTTCCTGAGCAGAAGCAGCATCCATATGCTTAGTATCGTAAACACACATCTAGTGCAATCAATAAATCACATGCAGTGCAATTCAACTCAGCATCTTATGTGATGAATTTGGAAGCCTTCTAAACATCGCATGGCTTGAAAGAGTTGAAATTGCAACTTAGATCAATCTTCACAAGTAAGATGCACATTTCAACTTTAAACATGAGTGGATTGTACTTGTCATTCCTGCAAGACACTGAGAAAGATTAATTATTGGTAACTCATTCAAGGAGAGCAGATATAAATAGTTCAAAGGAAAACATAAAGGAATCTTTGCCAAGCACTACAGCTTCAACCCAGAGAGGCACATAAATTACAAAGATTAGGCTATTCATTCCAGGACATTGAGATGAAGGTATTCACAAGTAAAATATTGTAGAATTATATTGATGTGGATGTCGATGCTTCGGAGTCTAGACAATTAAAAAGAAAAGAAAAAAAAAAATCAGGTAAGGAACAATAGAGGCATAAAGCAGGACACTTAATCACTTGCTCTAAAAGCTCGAACTAATAAAGCATGGCAAATTAATCCCTTTATCTCATAGCCAAGGCCCCACATCCATGGGTAAGGTCCTCGGCCGAACCCTCATCGTAGGCCCCAACCCAAATCCATGGGTTCTGCCCCCTCGTGGGCCCCAAATCACATGGATTCCATCTAACACGGGCCCCAAATCACATGGGTTCCGCGGGCCGCCCATCCCGAGTGTGCCCCTGCACTAATCACCCTTGGTGAGGAATCCCAAACACGAGACCTCCCGCTCTAATTCAAATTTGATGCAGGACAAGTAACCACTTGCTCTAAAAGCTCAAACTGATAGAGCATGGCGAATTAATCATTTATCTCATAGCCCGGGCCCTACATCCATGGGTTAAGTCTTCGGCCAAACCCTCTTCGTGGGCCCCAAATCACGTGGGTTCTGTGTCACACAAGACACCTGCCTCACACGAGCCCCAAATCACATGGGTTCTGCAGGCCGCCCACCCCGAGTGTGCCCCCACATCCCACAAGCCACCCCACTCGAGCCCGGTGTGAAAATGCCCCCTCATTAAATAATTGGTTCGTGAAGCTTCCAAATAAGAGCCCTCTATAAATATGAAATTAGCCATCCAAACAAGTCAGCAATCTAGGGCTCTGAAATACATCAAAACAAGTCAATAATGTAGATAAGAACCTAAGTTACTCTCAAGCAAATAAACAGTACATACTTGTTGAAATACATGGTACAGAGAAGGAGAGGAAGAAAGGAGAAGAGGAAGGTGTGAGAGAACTAAGAGAGATTGCAACATGATTATCCCTATAAAATAGTGAAAAGAGAGATAAAATAGGGAAGAAAAAAAATATAAAGAAGCAAAGCGAATATAGAGAGGAGAATGGGCCGAGTTAGGGTTCACACTCCCCCTCTCCTTTTATATTATGAAAGTTTGATAATTACAAAAATGCTAGTGATAACAAAAGCAAAAATTCCCTCTATCCTATACCAAAATAACCCTCTAAGTAAGCCTATTGTATAGACTCATATCACATCCATTTCTCCTCAAGCTAGTGCATGGATATTATCTATGCTAAGCTTGGAATATATATCTATGCCTGAGTGGAATGAAAAGCCTTGTTGAACACATCAGCATGTTGGTCTTGAGATTAACATGACTTCGAACAAAGCCATAGTTTAACACACAACCCTGTTGAATTTGTCAAACCATGCATGTGTAGATTGTTTTAACCCATAAATTGCCTTCTACAATTTAGACACTTTATCAGACTCTCCTTGAGTAACAAATCCGGAAGTTGTTCCATATAAACTTTGTAAGATCTCTATGAAGAAAGGCATTTTTACATCAAGTTGGAAGTGGGACCAACCATGATTAACATCAATAATAGGTAGCATAACTCGAATGATTTTCAACTTAGCCACATGAGAAGATTTCACTATAATCAACACTAATTGTTTGAGTATATCCTTTAGCGACTGGGCGAGCCTTCAACCATTCAACTGTACCATCAAGATAAAACTTGATTATGGCGACTCATTTGCAACCCATAGTACGTTTACCAATCAAAAAGAGTGATAAGTTCCCAAGTGTCATTTTGATGAAGTGCAACCATCTCTTCCTCCATAGCCTTGTACAAATTTGAAGATTAACAACTAAAGGAAACATATTTAGAGATGGAATGGTCGATACACATTTGCTTACCTTTTCTTTATGCAATAGGAATATCAGATGTATCTGCAGAATTCACTGGACCACAAGTCTCTGAAAAAGATATGTTGGATGGTACATCATGATCAATTAGACCGTCTGTTTTCCTCAAAGTAGACCTTTAATTGAGGCCATTGTTTTGAGTATTGGCAATATCATCAATAATATTGTTGTTATTAGCGGTATCGCCAAGTGATAATATTAGTAGTATAAAAAATTCCAAGCATCAACGATACATCACTAAGTATCGCCAATGTTTCACCAATATTTTCAATTGGGTAAATTCCAGAGGTCAAGTGTATCACTAGTGTATTGGCAATATTCCGATAATACTGCCAAACTTTTGTTTGGGAAAAAATTCCATTTCAATTTTTTTTAAAATAGGTGCGTGATTGTATGATGAAATACATGTTTGGATGTATGTCTATGCATGCAAGGATGTAGGCATGCATGTGTGTGTGTATCAAGGTATCCCGTATCGGTATCGGTTGGCGTAATGGTGCCCTTCAAAACCGATACGGATACGGGGGCGTAACGGCGATACAGGGCTGTAACGGCCCGTAACGGCACAATTTTATTTTTTTTGCCAAAAAAATATAAAAAAATATGGATTAAATCCGCAATATTCTAAGCATTCCAAATATGCATTCATTTATAAATTAGAACATGTTTATGGTGGTGTATCGGTCCACTCTTTGGTGAAAAGTTGTATCGGACTGTCTGATTAATTTTTGAACCAGGTAACCTGAATTTGACTACAAAATTCATATATTTAATTTTCTAAATATCTAATTTATATACTTAACAATTTAATATCATTTCTCCCAATAGTTCTTTAAAAAAATGAAATTAAATTTAGGTAGATGGCGTTGCCAATTTGGGGCTGACTTGGAGGACCAATCTATGCTCCAAATTAGTCTCAAATTCATGCAATTTATTGCCATTATCCCACTTATGAATTGGTGGACATTTATTGGATAGTGAATCATGAAAAAAATCAAAAGGCCTTATTTTAAAAAATAAAAGTCCACAAATTAACAATTAAAACTATTCAGACAATTTGATTTTGGCATTGTGAGTTAGCAATTACAGTCCATAATTTAATTGGTAAATTTTAAGTTAATATATGTCTAGTGTACAATTTTTTAAGGGCCCGAATTAGGCGGGACTCGAATTGGAAAGTGTAGCACACGTGTCAAAGTTTTTTGGGCCCCACCCGTGATGAATGTGTTATATCCACACTGTCCATCCATTTTGCCAAATAATTTTAGGGCATGAGCCCAAAAATGAGGCACATCCAAAGCTCAGGTGGACTGCACCATAAGAAACAACAATAATTAAACGTCCACCATTAAAAATTTATTGGGGGCTACAAAAGTTTTAAATCAAGTTGACATGTGTGTTTTCCCTTCATCCACGTCAATGTGACCCAATTAATAGGTTACAAGAAAAATAAACATTACAGTGGACCCTAAGAAATTTTTAACGGTGAAAATTATCATCCTTGCTGCTATTTTTGGTGTGGTCCAGACGATCTTTGGATACGATTCATTTTTTGGGTAATGCTCTAAAATGATATTTAAAAATAGATGAACGGTGTAGATATAATAAATACATCACTGTGGAGCCCACGTAACTTTGATCTCCTTGGAACCGTTCGTACAACTCGGAGATCGAGGAGTGCCAGCGCTCATCTTAGCATGACACGTACCTACAGCAGCTAAGCACTTGTCTTAGCGTGACACGTACCACTATAAAGAGAGGGAAACCGAAAAGAAAAAGGAGGGAAAGAAGAGAGAAAAGAAAAAAGAGGGAAAGAACAGAGAGAGAGAGAGAGAGAGAGAGAGAGAGAGAGAGAGAGAGACAAAGAAGAAGAAAAAGAAGGCCAAGGCCAAGGCCGCAGCCGCAGCTGCCCGAGAAGAAGAAGAAGAAGAAGAAGAAGAAGAAGAAAAGAAAGGAAAAAAGGTAAGGTTTTTGTTTTTTTTTTTTTTCAAGGCCCGTAACGGCCGTTACGGTCATAGAATTCCGTAACGACCGTTTCGACCCCGTATTGCGTAACGGTGTCGGCCGTTACCGTTACGTATCGGCCGATACGGCCGTATCGTAACCAATTTGGGATACCTTGGTATGTATGCATGCATGAATGGATGGATGGATCATGCATGTGTGTATATATGTGTCATTGTATCTATGTATGCATGCATGCATGCATGGTTGGTGGGATGGATAGATAGTTACATGGATGAATGGATGGATGGTTCATGCATGTGCATTTATATGTATGTAATATTTTAAATATCGTTATCATATAATGTATCGCACCCTTGGGATACGGATACATGTCGGTTTTTGTGTGGGATATATCGGTTGTATTGCATAATGTATCGGTGTTGTTGGGAAACATGGGAACATTAGGAAATAGGTTGAATTTTTCAATGAAACTTCAGGGATTGTTGAAACAGACATTAATACAAACTTAGAAATCAAAACATTACAAAAAAAAAAAAGTGTACATAATAGGGGTTTCCTTTATATGGGGTCCTAATATATGTGATTTCCAACTGAACTAATGCAAGTATATTCGAAGTTTATTCATATAATTTATAAACATAAGAAGACATGTATGGAAACACAAGCAATACATTCAAAAGCAAAAGAAGAATTACTAAATCAGGTTACATACACGATTAATTGTGTTTGGATACAAAAATTGCAACTAATTTGCGAGAAATTGAGAAATTTTGATTTTTCTCAATTTTCCGCAACTTGACCTACCCCCCCAAATCTCGAAATCGAAGTTCCAAATTCATGATTTTTCGTGGAAAACATGAAGAATCATAAATTTGTAACCATTTGACACTGGTTTAACATGATTTACAGCAAAAACATGGATCAGAAAACGAAAATCCTCACTAAATCGAATAGGTGGGACATATCAACACTACCTGTGCATTTTGTATCGTACAGGTGGGATACAAGATATATCGTGGGATATATCGGCTGATATCGTCGATATTTAAAACATTGTATGTATGTGTGTGCATGCATGTATGGATGGTTGGATGGATCCACCATTTCCCCAATGTTTTCCCTAAGTCAAAGATGTAGATGAATTGTTAACATTTGAACCAAATGTAGAATGTGTAGAAGAAATGTAAAGGTTTCTAAGCATCAATTTTGATATGAAATATATGGATAAAGCATATGTGATATTAGGAATCAAGATACACAAATTTGAAGGTAGAATAGCCTTGGCATAACCTCATTAATCTTCATCTAGGGAAGAAGCTCCACCACTATGATCATTAACCAGTTTCAACCCCATTTAATCCAAGTATTAAATTTGACAAGAAAAATTGGTAGACATAAGACATAACTAGATTAGACTAGAATTATTAGGAGTTTGATGATTGCACTAAGACCCGACATAACATTCATAGTGCGAATCCTAAGCAGATTTACTAGGAATCCAGGACAAGAACACCAAGAAGTAATTTCTAGGATTTCAAGGTACCTAAAAAGAACTATCAATGATGGGCTACATTACCAATCTAATCCCACTGTATCAAAAGAATGCATCAATCTAGTTGATATACAGATACCATAGAACCAAAATCTACCAATGGTTAGATATTTACTCATGTAAGAGCAATATCTTTGAGATCTAAGAAAATAATGTCTATATCATTTACTATGAAAGTGAGTTTATAGCACTTAAGCTGCTTGTAAGAGTAACTAAGATACCTACCAATGAAACTCCCATATCAGCTAAGACAAACTCCAACAACATCACTCTTTTGTGATAGCAAAGATACCCTTTGTCATGCAATGAGCAAGACTACTGATAAGTCTAAAAGCACGGGCCTAAAAAGATTTTGAGTAAGACCACCTTAAGTCAAAACTTTGTTAATGGATCACTAAGGGATGAGGTGATTTTGATGAAATATGTTAAATCCACCAAGAATTAAGAAGATTCCTTAATGAAAGGATTCGCATGAGATTAAACAAGGAAAACCACCAAAGGAATGAGACTAAGATTCACATGATGACTTTCACTCTTGATTGTAACCCTAAGGTCTTAGGATATAGGCCAGGTTCAAAGGCACAAGCAAGTTGAGTAACTGAAGATAACACTAGAAAAGTAAGTCTTATTCCAAAGATTCTAGTGTTTTGGTTTCTACATTTAGAGAAGTTGAGTACTAAATAGATCTCTAAGCATCTTTACTAGGATAAGGCAAAACCATCCATAATATGTCCACCATACAAGTATAGATGTGAGGCCGCTTCTTGAGAGATTGAGATCAACTCTAGAATGCTCATGAAATCAATATGTGCACAAGTCCACAAATGTGTCAACTTTAAGATCTTCAAGTTTGTGTATAAATTTGATGTTTATTGTGGCCTATTAGGCATATAAGGTTATTAGTTTAAGACTAATGGGTCACTAAACACCTGACAAAATTTTGATACACGTTCACTAAAATAAATGTTCAAATCCACATGATACATTTAGTTATGCATTTGTCTATGCTGATATGCACAACAAATTTTCTGCATTTTACTATTTAAAAGGTGGGGGAATGTTGAGTTTCAAAAACAAAATATTATTTTGTTATTAGAAAATGGTTAAGCATGTCATATGTGGTTACTTATTCAAGACTCCAATTGGCTTTGTGGTTAAAAAAGGAGGTTTTGCTACAAAATGCCCTGGTTTAACCTGTATCATAAAGGTGATGGCGGTGGCCGTTATGGCCACTGTTACCATTACAGAATACCTTGATGGAGGGTGTTATTATTACTTATTGAAATTTGATTTGGCCATGTCATGATTACCGTTGATCATGAAGGCCAAGGTACGGTAACGGTGGCCGTAACGGCCACCACCGTTACCATTATGATACGGGCCGTAACGGCCCCCGTATTAGCCATTACGGCCATTTTTTATTTTTTGAAAAAACTGTTACGGGGCCGTTATGGCCTGTTTTTCTGTAATGACCGTTACGGCCGTTTCGACCCCGTAACGCGTAACGGTTATGACCGTTACCGTTACGTAACGGCCATTACATAACCGATTTTGAATACCTTGATGAAGAGATGTTCTCACATCTGAACTATCCATCACATGGGCCATATTTTGAGAGACTAATGATCCAATAGTTAGGTTAATGGGAAATTATGACCATTGATTTTTGGAATTTAAATTACCATTAAAAATATTCTTTTCAATGGTCAAAATTCAGCATACATAGCGATGATACCACAAAAGATGGAAGAATCAAAATACCATAAATCCAAATCTATAGTACACGTGGAATGGTTATAAATTGATAATATCCATCCATCTAATGGGCCCTAGCTTGAATGGGTTTCTTTTCAAAAAACATACCTATTAGAAAACCTAATTTTTCAATTTACTTCGGTGAATAATTGACCTTTGATTGCAGTAGTTATTTACTATCACTTTAAGGCCACAAATCATATGGATAGGATCATCAATATTTACTTTAAATCATTCACCATCAACAACAAGTGCAATTTAATGGGTGGTCAAAATTGTAAATCATTCTTCAAGTGTACTGAAAAGAGATGGCTCTACCATACTCTAGTTCTTTCAGTTCCACCTCAGTACTTTCCTCTTTACTTTTGCTCTCTCATAGATGGATTCCATACTTTTTACAAAATTTAGCGGTGGAAGTGGTTTGCTACAAAACTTCAATACTATACACGTTGTGTCTGGAATCATGTTCAATGCCTTGAAAATCTTCAAGATTGGAAGATCCTTAATGTTTGATTGCACATAAAACAACTATTAGTGTCACAGTACATATCCAAGGAAAAAATTTAAATTATCAAAGGGTTGAAATATTCCAATAGAAGAGTATTTTTAAGTAACACACACTAACTTTTTCCCATCTTGGTTTTTTAAATATTTTAGCAATTGCGATGGAAGCTTCTCCAATTCGCAAATTTGACATCTGTTACTTGAAGTTTAGATAATCAAGATGTGTGAAAGTATAAAACTTCCTTTTCATTTATTTTCCTTTTGTTGCAATGAGCATGCATATTAATATTTATAATATCAATATTAATACTATATAATTAAAATAGAATTGAATCGGGTAGTCTGGTGCTCGATTAGATACCTGACCCAACCTGATTTCAAACAGGTCTGAAGTGGTGAAGTTGAACCCAACTTGATATTTTAAATGGGTCCAAACATTAGATCCACATCCATTTAAATCAGGTCAAGTTCACCTGGTACTCATGAGTTTGGATGCCCATTGACAGCCCTATACCAGGATTCAACCAACTGGTGCACAGAGGTGCAAACTGGATACAACCGAGATGACACTCGGGTGCCAGACACAAGGCATCAGTTGGACTGTCTATAATCCTGGTGGAATTCCATGTCTCGCCATGCGGCAATATTTTCTGACTATTAAAATAATTGTCCCTGTCCAAAAGTAACAATGAGATAACTGCATATGTGAAAAGGCATGACTTATTCTTCATGGCATGCTGACTAGGTTGAAAGTTGTGTGTGAATGGATGAGAGAGTGTCTAAACAAACACACAAGTAACTATCCAGAACAACACTGTGTCCCTATAGAATCTATAAATCCAAGACTTGCTATCCATGAGAACACACAATTCCAGATTCATCAAGACATGGTCTATTGCATCCATTTCTCCCCACTGTAAAATGTCCCCTTTAGAGAGGAAAGGCATGTCAGTGTCTAAATTTGAAGACCAATTCAACACTTGGAGGTGAAAATCTTATTGTTGAAATCAAAATTATGAAATCATTATATCCTAAAGACCATTTCCAAATTTCCCGCTTTTGCACTTGCTGGAATATCCAAGGAAAAAAAAAAGGCAGCAAATCCATCTTAAGAAATTTACTGGTTAAATCAAGATTTAAACCCATAAATCTACAAATTCTTATCTGCCTTAATCTCCATGTCCTCCGCTGCATAAACCTCATTCACAACACTAAAAGGAAATGATTGTAGGCTAGCCCCTTTTAAGCAATTAAACAACATATGTAGCATACAATGGGTCCAGATAGGACCAACATTTGGGACTTTGTTACCCACAACTAAGGTCAGCAAACTCAGGACTCAAACTCCATTTAGTCAGCCCACAAAATTCACTTGGGTGGGTCAACTAAGTGGCTTGAGTGAGTCACGTAGAGAAAATTACAATCAAACACCTGTAATTATATTCTAATTACAATTATCCACCTATCATTCGTCTAATTACAATTATTGCCTATAGTTTTTATAAGACTTTTTTACACCTAGTCATAGTGCATTTAAATGGCCAAAATCCCCTTTCCAATAAAATTGGACACCAAAATGCTTGTGTAGCCCCATTGTCATGCAGAGGCATGACCAAGGTATCCAAAAACAGTTACCTAATGGCTGTAACAGCCGTTACATTATGGTAATGGTGGTAACCGTTACACATCACGGGGGTTGTAATAGCCACTACAGAAAAGTTGACCCTAACAGCCCCGTAATGTCCTGTAACGAACCCATAACAGTCCTACAACGGCCGTAACAGCTTCGTAGTGGTATATTACATGGCAGAAATAGGTTTTTTCAACCAAAAAAAAAAGGCCATAAGGGCCATTACGGCCAGTATCGCAACCATAATAGTGGTGCCCGCTATGGCACCATTACCATTATGAAATGCCTAGGGCATGACTATTCGCTAAGGTTGACAAACGACATCATCTGGATTATATCCACCCCATCCATCAGATGAGCCACCCCATGTAAGGCCTTGATCACAAAGATCACACTGATCCAAAACTCAGGTGAGCCTCACCATAGAAACCATGTAAAAACGGCCTAAAACATCTAAATTCACGTGTTGGTGGTTCACTTGAGTTCAAAATTGCATGATTTTTTTAGAATATCTTTGTCTTGTTGGAAAGATATTTATGAATGGATTGGATGGCATATATAAACCATGGTTGGCCCCATACACAACAAATGGTGGGCGTCCCATCCCAACTCTTCCTAACGGTGTGACCCAATTTTTGGTTCCCACAATGAACATGAGGTGGTGCACCTAATGGACAGCATGGATCTGATGCACAATCTCTACGCATAGTGCTCAGTTAGTTGCAGGCAAGCCACGTATGACTCTGCGTATTGCTTAGTAAAAAGGTAGTGTGGTTTTATGGGAGAGATGGTGCAGTTATTTGGGAGAAGGTTTGCTCGACTACATTACAATCAGGACACTAGCCATTGGATTTGGGCCTTTTTTAATGACACAAACCATTTATTTGATAGGCTCCACCTTGGATGGAGGATGTTCAAAAAAAAAAAAAAAAAAAAACATTTAGATTGAACATCTTAACCCATTGATCAAACAAAGGTTACGGTGACTATTCATGTTCAAAGCCAAAAAGTGAAATTATCAAAAGTTGAAATAATCAAATTGAGATCTTTTATTTAGTCTTTCCACCATATAAAGTAAGACTTGTCATATAAAACATTTAGATCATTGAAGGATGACCAGCGTATTGCATTGCAGAACATTAGGATGTTTTCGAGCAAACGTCTCTTTCAGAGAGCGGTTTCCATTCGAAAGAACTTTGAAGTTACAGGGGAGCGTGACTTTCGTCAACTTTTGTGAATAGGGCAACTCAAACAACGTAAAGTTGTGAACAGTCACGAATCGCCCAGTTCTCAAAACTAGGACGAGTCACCGTGTCCCTTAAAACTCAGGCCAAGTTGCTGGGTGGTGTTCATTTTTAACCCCCACTGAGTCGACACTGTTTTTGACTCGGTAGTGGGTTCAAAACAGATGGACTAAGGCAGCGAGTCAACCAACCTTCTCCACAACTATATGAATCTTTCCTGATTATCATCTTTGTTTGCATAAATCTTGAAGTCCAGTGGGGGCAGCCTGATAGATTCCTTTCATCCAAATCAAAACATTATTTCATTTCCAACCTGAAATGCTCCAGTCATTGGTGTAGGACAAAAAGGTCGAAAATGATTCCATTTTCCATGCCACCCCAAAATCACAGCCGAACAAAAGCCAACCGTTCTGCCAAGGGATCCATACCACTCATGATTTCAGGTACATGCAAATGCACCGTTTACATATGAAACCATTAAAACAAGAAAAAATGAAAGAACTTTTTAAAAAAAGAAGAAGGAAAGAAAACATGTTTAACAAGGTTCAAAGCATTGATCAAACATATCATATCAAACTCTTGACAGATACAATGCATTGTTCAATATGTTCATTTTTTAACCTTTTTTATTCATTTATTCAGAAAGTCCAGAAAAGCACGGAAATGATTTTGAAATTTTGAAAAGAAAGAGAGATAATTAAAAATCCCACTTAACATCTGTATCAAGATTATTTTCCTCAATGAATTCAACGCATGGTTTGTCATCAAAATTACGATCCTCAATGAATTCAACACACAGTGAATAAAATTCATCTTGAAATAATAAACAAAGGAAACATTCAAATAAAGATACATTAAATTCTCAGTAAAAAAACAAAACATTCACATGCAACTGCTTTGAATCAAAATGCATTGACATCTTGATGCCACGCCCAGAAAAGATCCGTCTTGCATCGCCCGACGAATTTACCACAATACAACCACCAGACGAAGAGATGAATTTCGAAAATTTCAAGACCGCATTTTTAGTATTCTGCGACGTGTAGAATCTAGGGCAAGGAAAGAGAATCAATAACAAACCTTATCTAAGCTGGCCAGATCTCATCTGAAAATAGGAGCTTTCGACGAAATAAGAGAGCAGATTCGAAGGAGGAGGAAGAGAGGGAAGGAGACTAAAATAGAAGAAATTAAGATGGCTTTCTTCTCTTTCTTCTACCGCTCCCCACGCCGCGAGAGAGTTCGGGGAAATAGAGAAGATGAGATTTAAAGGGTCCGGAATCGAAATGATAATTGGATTGGATTGAATTTTTTCCCGCCTCTTTCTTGTAGGGCCCTTTTCTCTCCGGAGATTGGCAAAGCTGATCTGAGCTTGGATTTGCGAGTTTCAGTGGACATCTTCGGCGGACGGGTATTAGGTGAGGTAGGCGTAACAGCCTAATGGGTGAGGCCCTGACCGTGGGACCCACCTCGATGTATGTGTTGTATATCTACGCCGTTCATCTGTTTTTCCAGCACATTTTAGTCCATGATCCCATAAATGAGGCACATCCAAATCTTAGATTATCTACACCACCGGAAGACAGTGCTGTTTGAACGCCCACCGTTAGAAACTTCAAAGGTCCAACGATATGTTTATTTGCCATTCAACCTGTTAATAAGGTCACGTACACATAGATGAAGAGAAAACACAAATAACGTTTTCATGCATAACTTTTGTGTCCTGGGAAGTTTTTGAACCGTGGGAATTCAACCCCTACCGTGTGGTCTCTTCAGATTTGTATATGCTTCATGTATAGACCATATCTTAAAGGAAATTTGACTTTAATAGCCTCAAAGTTTGGGCAAGTTACCTAAAAAGCTACAACACTCCATATATCTAAAAAGTGGCCTTCTGACAATGTTTGAAGAATGTTTCGAACGCAAATGCTTATCCTTAATTCAGAAGTTGTACAATCCTGCAGTAAAACATAAGTTATCTTCTATTTCAACCCCCGAAAAAGTGACAGATTGGCTACTCCCCCTACCACCAGCCAATGGTTGGTGCTTTGTGGTCTATGGGCCCCACCAACATGTATGTGTTTCATCCATGCCGCCCATCCTTCTTGCCATGTCATTTTAAGGCTAGGGCCCAAGTATCAGTTCGATCCAGTGCTCATGTGGCCCATATAATAAAAATCATGTTGACTGTTGAAACTTTTTAGGCTCACCCTGATGTTTGTTAGATGTGTACACTACCCATCTCAGAACTTTTTGGCCGCACGGCGAGCTGGCTGATAAGGTGGATGGATTGGATCACCCCATTATGGGCCTTAAGTTATGGTACTTATGGTTTGATAGAAGAGGAAGTGAACGCGTGGATACTACGATCCATGCAAATGACAACCACGACCCATACAACATGGCAACTACGACCATGCAAACCATGACCCAAATGGGCTCAAATTGATGTATGTGTATAATCAATGCCACCCATCCTTTTTGTTGTGTCATTTTAGGGCTAGGGCCCAAATATCAACCCGATCCAGTGCTTTTATGTCCCATAAAATAGAAAATAATGGTGACTGTTGAAAGTTTCCAAGCTTACTGTGATGTTTGTTAGAAGTGGACATTGCCCAAGTTAAGACTTTTTGGGCCCACGCCGAGCTGGCTGACAAGGTGGATGGATTAGATCACCCTATTGTGGGCCTTAAGCTATGGTATCAATGGTTTGGTAGAAGAGGAAGTGAACATGTGGATACCACGATCTATGCAACATGACAACCACGACCCATATAACGTGGCGACTACGACCCATGCAAACCACGACACAAATAGGCCCGCATTAATGTATGTATATAATCAATGTCTCCCATCCTTTTTGTTGTGTCATTTTAGGGTTAGTGTCACGCCCCAAACTCGAAAACCGGGCTCACAAAATTCTCGATCACCGAATCCGGCGCCGACAGCCTCCGTAGAACCCCATTCTCAGCTCCCGGCACCCATTTACATGGTTCCAATCCTGAAATCCTAAAAGGAGGATTTTCAACATCAATTTGTTTCATAAGAAGCATAACCCACGAACGATAACTACAAGAATACCATCACAAAATTCATTATGATAAAAAACTTTAAAGTACAATGTGTATGAAGAGAAATACAAGATAATAACGGAAAACTCCTAAAGCTCGACTACACGCTCCTACTGCGGCGAAGCTACGGCTGTATCCTGGCGTCACCTGCACATATTAATCATACATAAGCTTATAAAAAGTTTAGTGGGTGGTGTAAGTGTATGCGCAATATGAGCATGCTTAGAATGCAATGTCAGAGTAATGTGAAATTATGAGTACATGATTGCAATCAGCCGTACCAAGGCTATGCAGTGCAAGACATGAATGATATCGGTCATATCAAGGTCATACGATGCGAAATGCAAGTCAAACATGCCAATCATCATCCAGATATCAATATAGCTCCTCACCAGGGCATCAAATATCAATACAGTTCTCACTCTGGATAATCACCGAGGTTTAGTACACTCCAAATGGCACTGCCCCTTTTCCAGGTGCGCAATCCAAGTGAGCATAAGAAACCTCACTATCCACCTGGCCAATAGTCTGCCACTATCTATCCGGCACGTCAATAGCAGACCCATTCACGAGCTAGTCAAACTCAGCCTAGTAATGCCCCATACCCTCGGGCGGGTAAGGCCACACCCCTTTCCAACTGACCATGACATAGTAGGAGACGCGGCCTCCTGGTATTTGGCCCTCGTATGCTCATGTATTCACTCGGTCCCGACGTTAGAGTCATTCTCTAGTACCATCAGGTTTAAGGATTTTCACCCAGGGACATCTATGGCGCCCCGATGCTTAGTAACAATATTTTCGGTGTCTGATCCTACCATCCATGATGTGCCTGCAGAGGTCATAACCCTATGTCTCTAGGGCATATAGTAATCATGTCACACAAATGCGAAGTACATGAATCACACTACCAGTCATGCAACAGTCCTGCACATACCGTGCACTCATGAAGGGCAACTCCGCCTATCGGGGAGCCCATAAACAATCTGCCCGAAGGCATATGCTATGATCAATTACTCCTCATATCAAGCATACATATGATGCATATGAGCATGAATCGTGGAACTATACTAAACATGTTATATGGTGATAGATTCTGTTCATAACGAAGAGGGGCCTAAACGGCCTACACACTACAAGTATGGGCCAATCAATAGGCCCTAGGGAGAGTTATAATGCGAACATTTAACTATCATTGCTCTTATAATGTGGACGTCAAACCATCATTGCTCCCAAGGCACGACCGTCAAAACATCATTAAATGCATCATAGTAGAATCTCACATCACAATGGGCTTCATATACATCACATTTGGCCCATACAAAGGCCTCACATACGTTTCATTGGGCCTCATATAAATCAAATGAGCCGATCAAATGGGCCGAATCAAATGGGCCGATTCAAATGGGCCGATTCAAATAGGCCGAACCAATGGGCCGAATTAATGGGCCGATACAAATGGGTCGAATCAATGGGCCTAATCAAATGGGCCGAATCAAATAAGTCGATTCAAATGGACCGAGTCGAATAAGCCGAATCAAATGGGCCGAGTCGAATAGGCCGAGTCGAATACACCATACATCTATTGCTAGGGATCATTATAGTGCATAAAAAAATGAATCATATCCAAATGATCATTTGGACCATACCACAAATGACAATGGTGATAATGATTTCCACCGTTAAATTCCAATGACCCACCACAGTTTTTATTTTCCATCCAGTCTGCGCATAAGGTCACAGAGATCTGGATATAGAGGAAAAACAAATATTATATTGATTCAAAACTGTTGTGACTCAAAGGGGTTTCAATAGTAGACGTTCAATTCCACTGTTTTCTACAATGTGGTCCACTTGATATTGGATCCGTCTTATTTTTAGTCTCACGTTGTGAGACAAGATGGCCAGTTGGATGGACGGTTTGGATGTAACACATACCTTAATGGTGGGGTCCACGTTCCTGGGCAGTGGACGGTATTGGCTACAGCACGCTAGCACAGTGGGCACCACCGTATGTAGGACGGACAGCGTGGGTGAAACACCCACATCACGTGGGCCACACCGTCCTCAGCTGGACGGTGTAAATGAAACGCATGCATCATAGTGGTCCCACGGACTGGGTGTAGTACGGTGGGCTCCACCTGAACTTGGATCAGCCTCATGGCTGTACGCACGTACATCCAAGTGGGGTCCATGGTAGTGTGGCCCACCTGGTTTGTTGACGCTCATCATAGTAATAATATAGCTGGTATGAGGTAGCCAGCCAATTCAGCGTCTAGTAAGTTGGGTCCCACATAGGGCCCTCCTCTCATATATATAAACTATATTTTATACACACACATATATTATATTTTATATGCATTCTCTCTCTCTCTCTCTGTTTTTTTATTATTTTGAAACAAGATAGTCCAGTGTGCTGGACAATTTTCATGGTGAAATCCTACCATCCCTGATGGACGGTGGGGATGTATCTCATACCTCAAATAAGGTGGGGCCCACATAACAACGACCACTAGCCAATCCGTTATCAGATGGGTCCCATGTGCGAAACCCACCAGCCCAAGAAAGAGCTGATATTTGTGTTTTTCTGTCCAATGGATCCATTAGGTGGGTCCCACAAGGTGGATGACATAGATAAAATATATACTTCATGGTGGGCCACACACACAAACACACCATCATCCATACAAGAGAGAGAGAGAGAAACGGTGAGATAGAGGGACCCCGCCACTATGGGCCCCTCTCTATAATGTATACATCAATGTGGGTCCCACAACAAGTGGGCCTTAAAATTGAAATCGGCGGTGGATCACCCACCTATTGCACTCCTCCTTGGTCCCTTGGATTCTTATGCTCCATGCCTTTAATTTTGATGGAGGTAGATGATGAATGAATGGTTGAGATGGGAGATAAGAGAGTGGGAAAGTGGGCCACACTTGGATTTGGGAGAGTGAGCTTGGACGTTGGGTGTTGCTTGGGAGGTTTGAGAAATGAGAGAGAGAGAGAGAGAGAGAGAGAGAGAGAGAGAGAAAAGTGATGGGATGATATGGGATGGGTGTTGTAAGGAAAGGATGGTTAGGGTATGGGCTTGGTTGAAATTTGTGTGAAAGATAGATGGGTGGTGTCACGCCCCAAACTTGATAAACGGATTCACAAGGAACCCGATAGCCGGTTTTTGGCCGCAGTGACCTCCGTAGTACCCCATTCTCGGCTCCTGAAGCAGGTTCCGATCCTTGGATCCTACAAGGAGGATTTCCATAACAGTATAATCATTACCAATACTAGCATACCCAAGATCACAACAAGTATATCTGAGAATAATAAAGGCATACATCACAAAATCCACTATGAATTTGAAGTTTTACAAGCTTTCATAAGGTCCAAAAGGACATACATAAATAATAGGAGAAGGAGAGAAAAGTCTGCAACACTAGGGTCCTTAAGCTCAGCTCTAATCCAAGCTTTGCCGCTATGACGCCTGCCTAGGATCTCTTGCACACATCAATCGTGCATAAGCTTATAGAAGCTTAGAGGGTAGTACAAGTGTGTGACAATGGTGCACAGAAGAATAGAAAGAGGTACAGGAAGATGAACATGCTCAATGACAATATCACTAGCCTAAGCAAGGTTTATCATGAATACAATGTAATGAATATTGGGCGCCATATCAAGGCAATGTATGAAGGGGCTTATACAGCCGATGTGAATGCGATGCAAAGTAATGTCAATGCTCATATCCAATCCACATATTAAGTACATTTTCAATCATAAGGAAATCACCGGGATCCATTACACTGCAGGATGACTGCCGCTCTACAGACCCCGCACAGTCAAACGAGCGTAAGAGACCTCACTACCTGCCTGTGGACAGCCAATCACCAACAAGGCTCGACGGCAGCGGACCCATTTCATGAGTTGGTTAGACTCAGCCTAATAATGCCCTCCCTCACAGGCGGATAAGGCCACATCCCTACCCAACCGACTACACGATAGTGGGAGTTGCGGCCTAACGGTATAAGGCCCTTGTGCGCTTATAGGTTTCACTTGGTCACGGCGTTGGGGCAATCCCTTGGTACCGTGGAAGTTTTGAGAATTTCACCCATGGGCATCCTATGCACCCGGTATACTTAAGTATTATTTCTGATGTCCACACATCCATCCATCCACGAATATCTTTGTGGAGGCGAAGCCCTAATAAAGCAGGGGTGGTATCATCTTGAAAATGCGATGTCAATGCATGAGTCACACATACAGATCATGCACAAGCTTCAGCCACTCAATGCGCATAAGGGAAGAAACTCCATCCCTCAAGATCATCATACAATGCAATCAATTCATACAGATGATGCATATGGGTCATAATGATAGAAGTACGCTACTTGTAGAATACATTCCTCCTTCCCAAGGAGAGACAGGGTCTAGATACATAGACAAATACTCTAAGGAGAAGTGAAGTCTTCTAGTGGAGGCCCAATACTTTGGGGTAACCCACAAGCTAAGGGAGTCATAAAGTCTTAATAGAGGAATGGTCTTGATCAAGGTCCAAGGTGGGCCTTCAACCACCCATAAAGACCCTATGGGCCTACCTTAGGGCTACCAAGGAGGACATCGAACCTCAACTAGGTCCCAAAAGGTAGCCTGCTAGGTATATAAAGTAAGGTCCAAGGCCTAAACAATCCATAGCCCGGTGGGCTATACATAAAGCCCAACTTATAGGTAATATGGTGGGCCCTTAAGCAAGGTTTGGGCCCAACCATAAAGGTCATAAACCCACATATTGTGGTGGGCCTCATGGGCAGCCCAATAGTTTAACCATGTGGGCAATTTCACATTTAATACTAGTGAGTTGGGCCTCACTTCTTAGCCCAAGTACAGGGTTAATTTTGGTGGGTAGTCAAGGGCCCAACTACTTACATATTATATCCCATAAACCCATCACAATAGTTAGAAGAGTATAGGCCTAAAAGTAAATGGACATATTTAGAAAGTTTCAGTCCAAAAGGCCTAAAGAACTAGCAACTAACCACATATAATGATCCAATAAAACCCAACTTGGGTGGGCCTTAGATAAGCACTAAGTAAGCCTAAAAATACTGAAAGAAAAAGGCAAGTTAACTGATTAAATCAACCTCAAATATAGTAGGCCATACTGCCCTAAACAAACATTTATGGGTAGCAACATTGGGCCCATTGCTGAATTTTCAGCCCACCCGCTTCCGGGGTTTGTTGGAGTTCAGCAAATAAATTAATTTATAGTATTTATTTTCTGATGACCTACATACATCGCTGTGGGTCCTACCAGATGAGAGGGGGATGCACAACATATATTATAAATGGTCCATGCTGCTGGAATACAGGCCCAACAACAGCCCAAGGTAGGGGCGTCCCATGGTGGGTAGTCCTACGGGCCTGGGTATTTGGCCCAAAACTGACCCAAATTTGCAAGGCGCACCACGGTCAGTACAGGGGCCCGATGGCCCTGAAAATTTGAATGATGGTCCTTTCATGGGTGAGCCACACCTTCACAAATTTTTGTGATTTTTGGAGGGTCAAAAGTATTTTAATTAATTTAAATAAAACAGACTATTCAGAAAATCTGGTTAATCTGAACGTCCCAACGTGGTGGGCTGGTCCAGCCCTTGCTACGGTGTGCACAGGGGTCCATTGACTCTAAAATTTGGTAGGTGGGTCTTAAAATTTGTGAAAAACTTCTCTGTAAATTTTCATGATTTTTAAATACTCAAAAGTATTTTAATTAATTTAAAGAAAACAGACTATCTACAAAATCTGTTTAGTGCAGATTTTTGATAGGCCCTGATTTGAGCTTCCAATGTGGTGGATCAAAGGCCTCTAAAATTTGGAAAAAATTAGTTTTTATGTCTCCTCATATGTTTACTACAAAGTAAAGTCCACAGATATGGCCCACCAGTTGAAATTTTATTTTATATTTAAGGAATTCCACACTGATATGCTGCTGGAACAATGTAGAAATTACAGACTAACCACCTCACTTGGGCCACACCTTTGGGACCTCAATCAGGGTCAGATGGGGCTGAAATTTGGTATGATCATAGGTGGGACATACACTTACAAGAATCACATATTAAACAGCCTCAATCTTTCCACCAAATAACCACAAATCAGGCCCCAAAGTGGCCCAAAAATTTGTCCAGACAGATCTGGATAGCAACAATAGATTGAAATAAAATAATTATAAACACTGATTAAAATGAGATTTAATCCCAGAAAATCATGGGATAGACCACCCTAGTGGGCCCCACAATTATCCAAACCATCCCACCCTCCAAAACACCTTTGTATGTGCCCCTATTGGTTGGAATTTGGGGCCATATGTCATAGGGTAGGATGTCATGGGCGTCCTCCCTCTTTTGGGTGGCTGGATTTTTGTTGGCCCACAGGGTGGGCCACAAACCATGATCAGGAAATACAAATAAAAGAAATGAAGGAAAGAAAGATGATCCATCCATAAGGAAAGGGCTCCGCCACTATTGAGCCCTCCCAAGAACAATCCAACCACACATCATACATTGATATACATGTACAATATGAATCTCACACATACATGGCTAAAAATAAAAATGGATGGTGGGAATACGATTCCTACCATGATCCTAAGGTCTAGATGACCTCATCATCCAATAAAATCAAGAGATCCACCATGATGGGGTCCATAAAGGAAAGCCCCATGCATGGGACATGCATGCATAAGGTGGGCCATTAGGCCACAACCACGAGATTGTGTGGGATCTCCACCATGGATTGGTGGGTCCCATACTTTCCTCAAGTAAGAAAGAAAACATCTAAGCCATGAAAATCAGATTTCACATGAGAGGAGCACCCACCTCTAAAGATGCCTTCAATCTCCAAGATCTAGGTAGTAGGCTTCAAGAGGAAGATGATTCAAGGGTGTAGATGGGGTTTTGATGGCTTGATGGATGAGGAAGGAGGAAGAAAGGTGCTGGAATGGGGAGAGGGGGCTAGAAGTTTTTTACAAAATGGGAGAGGGAAGAAGAGAAAATGAGAAAGAAGAGAGAGAGAGGAGGAGTTGTAGGGAGGTAATGATGGGTTTGTAAGAAAAATACTCATGACCATAGGGAGGAGTTTACAAAGTTGTAGGTTAGACTAGGTCTCTTGGTGGTGTTAGTTATGGATCTTTATGTAGTGTGTGGGTAGTGTACCTTGGAACTTGTGCCAAGGGAGGTGGTGGTCCACATACATTCCACCAAAGTGGGCCACATGATTAAGGGTCATGTAATGAAATGTACATAACTTTTGATCTACATATCGGATGGACGCACAAGACGCGTCATTGGAACCACAACGACGATGTAAACACAATGGCATAGGTCTCGGGTCGATCCGAGTCGGATCTACGTGACCAAACTCAAGGATAACCGTAAACACTACCCGAAGGTCGCGGGTCATCGAAATTTGACCAGTAGGACCGCGGGACCAAAATGAATGAGATGCACACTCACACACACATGCACATATGCGAACTCAGGTCGGGTCTCACAATCCTCCCCACCAACAAAGAAATTTTGTTGTCAAAATTAACAAAATCGAAGCAATAAGAATGCATAAACATCATATATATATATATATATCTCAATCATCAAACAAATAGGGATAACACTCTCTAATCTCGGCCTCGTGTTCCCAAGATGCATCTGCCTCCAAATGATGACCCCATTGCACCTTCACCTCCGAATCATTTCCTTGGTGAAGGTGCAATTGTAACGTCTCAGAAAAATCCGTATAATGACCCGAGTATCACCTAAGGCAGAAATCACTCAGGACCAAATCCTTTAGAAATTAAACGAGAATTAGCTAGTGCTACACTAGAGTACCTGTAAAATTAGCACTAATCACTTTAAATATGATCTGCAAGACCCAAAATGTGCAGAATCATTGTCGCTACTTTACTCTGAAATCTAGAATCAATCTCTAGACCCGGTTACTCTCGGGAGCACCTTGAAACTCCGTATCAGACCTGGATCGTGCGTCAATTGTCGGATGACCGTGAAACTACATGAATATGACCACTTTTCTGGGCTTGACAACTATCTCAGAAATCAAGTCCTAACAGTGTCCAGAAATGCACAACTTGAGCTCGAAGCGAAGTGTGTGAGAAACGCGAATATCTTTAGAAAACGAACCCAGATTTAAGTGAATTGAGTCGTTCGCTTGTAGGATAAACCTAAAGATTCAGACCATCAGAATCTGACCCAATTACACCCTCGGATCAGGGAAAATTTTCAACTCATGTCGGTGCACTTGTAGCCCTGATCGAGTAACGGTGACCGTTGAACTGAAACTGGTCCGCCAAGGTCGATTTATAAATTCGATCGGACTGAAAATTTAGCTTGACCTAGATCTAATGTCAGGAAGCTTAAGTCCGACCGCATGCTGAAGGGAGGCCACCAAAAGTGCTCCGTTAAATTGAACTAGGCGCCCTTTTGGATATAACCTAAGTATACCTTTGCCCTCGGGCCATTTCCATCAGTCCTGGGCCTATATAAAGGCTTAAAACCCCCTCTCTCTCTCACTCCATACGAATTTTCTAACCTAAGTGAGAGAAGAAAAAAGAAAGAGAAGGAAAGAGAGAGAAAGTGTGAGGGAAGTTAGGGTTTTGCTACAGATATCGTTCCCTGCGCTCTAAGTATCGAAACACCACTACCGTGTCGCTATACCAGCGATTCTGGTTCAGTTCTTAGGTAAGAAATCCTAACCCTAATCTGTTTTAGGTTTTTAAATGGTGTATTAGATGAAATAGCTAATCTATTTCATGCTATAGGTTGTCGTTTTACCGTAGACAAAGGCTTAGTGTTTAAATTGAGTTTGTTACGAGTCTTCCGGCGAAAGGTGTGGACTATAAATGTTTAGGTTATGGTTTTTAAGGCTTTCAATGTCAGTTAATGATTTATGACTGACTTGAATGCTATCACATGCTTAGATACGATGTTTCCCGTGCTTTACACATATATATGAACTATGTTGAGTGTAGTGTACTCCATGTATTAGTTGAAATGATTGAATCCGTATAGAATTTGGACTCATATTTTACATGATTATCCATCGTGGATATAGGGTTGTTGTATGTGTGACAGCCCCTTGGCGAAGGGATTTGCCCTAATACATGTTATGGCCAACATACATCATGTATGTTATAGTGTGTAGTCTAAGTGTTTGTTGAAATGACTAAATGAATATAAGATTATGATTTGTGCCTGCTGTGTCTATGGAATGCAAATACATGATTGTTGTGTATGTCACAACTCCTTGTTGGAAGGATCTGTCCAAGTATATGTTATAATCAATATATGTTATATATGTTGATATGTGTAGTCTAAGTGTTTGTAAAAATGTCGGTATGAGTAAGTATTTGGTGCATTGTACTTTATACGGGTGTCGAGATAAAATTCTCAACTACCTTAACTGTGTGTATAAATCTCTCCATGCAACCTGCACTATATTGTCTGTTTTACTTATGGAATGCGTATGTGGGAATTCATGTTTATGCTGTATTTCATAAAATGCTAAATGGTTGTAGGATCTGAATTATTTGTTCAATATTGCATTTACTACTTTATGTGATTACTTGTTGGAATCGAATGTGGTTGGGACTATGAAATAGTCCAGGCAATTGGTAACACGTCCTGTTTTAGCGGCCGAGGTTGTTTCGCCACACCAAACACGTTCGAGGAATCCGAGTCGTATGCTGCTAGTCGACAGTGGTTAGGCCACGTGGCGTGCTTACGCACTCTATGTCGATCAGCTCGACGTATGCTCGTACCAGTCGAGCTTGCCAAGTAACTCGATTGGCCCAATGTATGTTCACCATGTATGGACGCTATTGCTTGAATCTAAGGTACCAAACTCACCAGTGGAAAATCCGTTTAACTTTGGTACCTCAATCCGCTAAGACTCATGAGCTGGACATGGTGGTATGAGACACCGTGGTCGAGTTGTCGGCCTACGCTGGGTGATGAGCCTCCCTGTAGTGACTAGTGAGCAACACCACCTCGTGAGTTAATACGGTGGTATGAGACACTATATTCGAGCTGTCGGGCTACACTGATCAGGTGACGAGCCATTTGTAGTGACCTTGAACATACTCTGAGACTGCGTCGAGGCGACAAGTCTTTCCGTAGCAACTAGAGTATAAACTAGGCATACATTGATCAGGTGACGAGCCCTTTGTAGTGACCTAGAACTGCAACATCGTATGAAATTTACTAGGACTGACGACCCTAGAATGGATCATTGTTTGGGAATTGATATAAGGGAGGTACCTTAGCTTCCCAACCCTGCTGTATGAATAAACTTAAGTAAGAACTTGGTTAACACGATCATAACATTGCATTGCACGGTGCTTTGGCGAGGAAGTAGCATGTGTCTGGAGTGGTGCATGCCGCGACTGTGAGATGAAGTTCGCAGAATGAGTGCAGGCGAGGGCATGATTCATATCATACCATCTTTGCATTAACAAGAGTATTTAGGGCTTGATTGTTGTACTGCTTTATCATTTCTACTTGATTGAATTGATAACATGTTAACCTTTACCTTATAGGTCCACTGAGTTGATCACTCACTCCCACGTTCTGGGACGGTGTTTTAAACACCAACCAGACTCTGTCTTAGTTGTAGATGGTGTCGCGATGTATGAGGTGGAGCCTGACTTCTACGACGAGGAGGAGGAGTTCTCTTTCATGCAGTTATCAGGTGAGTTTACTTAGACCGTCCTGATCGACGGAGGCTACAGGGTTTATCATTTGTAGTTAGACTATCTTTAATATTTTGTATTTTGAACTAATACATGTAATCATTTAACTTGGCAATGTATTCATACTCTAGAGACCGACAATGGTCTATACGTTCCATATATGCATATATACATCTCTCAATCTTCTGCTTGCGTTATTTAACTGCCTCTGGAGTATGATATACTGATTTGGTATAATCCCACTCATGTTTAATGCACTAATACAGACAACATTCAATCATCATCATATATGTTGCATAAGTGATGTTTTGGGACTTGGGAGTTGGGCTCCTGCTCGACCCCTGATTTTCAGGGCATTACAAGTTGGTATCAGAGCATGATTTGGATTAAACTGGACCTGGGTTATGGTCACATGATGCACACTGATGTACTTTGACTTAGGAGGGAGCGATAAAATGTAGGAACAGGCATAGGATTCCCAGTTTCGCCAATCGGTGAAATTTACCTAAATCGAGCGCTGAGATTGGGCCTGTACACACCCGTGATCACTTGAGGCGATCCTGAATCACTTCTAGACCATCATCGACGGGTTTAGATGAATATTTAACCCATTCCAACCTTAAACGGCTCGAAAAATGTGAATGTACATGAGATAGGACCCGAAATGACTCGAATGGACTCCGGGGCCAAAATCGTACAAATCGGGGGGACCCAGAGTGGACCCAGCATGTTTCTGGCACCCCCAGGGGGGGAGGGTGGCATCATCGGGACCTCTAGGGACCGGTGATGTCATCGCTGGTCGGGCGCACTGGGCCTATCAGGCCGGCATGGGCCGGGCGGGCCAATCTAGGTGGGACGCTGTGGGTACCACGGAATCACGTGGGACCCCCCTTATTTGTTCCATTTGCTCCCCCACTTCATTTCCCACCCCTCCAAGCTTCCCTTTCTCTTCAAAAACCATTTCTCCTCTCTCAAATCGTCCCTCCATCCTCATATTTCCTCTTTTTCCTTCATTTCATACACCCCTCCACCATTTTCATCAACACCCACCTCCTATCTCTCTCATTTTCTTCGATTTGAGTGTACAAACATTCCATTTGTGACTCATATATCTTCAAGTTCTACAACCCATCCTATTTCCTCATATTATTCCACTTCCATGGCTTGTTTCGAGCTTGTGATGGCCATCTTCTCCATTTTCACGCTTCTTTCTCTCATGGGAAAGAAGAGGACTCCTATAGAGGAGGCTGGGCCTAGTCGCCCTACTCGTTCAAGGAGACCGAGAGGCACCACCGCTAGTACAAGCCGTGATGGAGAGATAAGGATAAAGTGAGACCTCGATCCCCAGGCTCCCCTCGAGAGAGCTTTAGTAGCGGATCTGTCTCATGGAAGATTCCAGGGTCGTAGGATTCTTTTTGAAGCACACGTGGACGAGAAGCTCTTTGGGGAATATCTGTTGATGGACCGCCTGGTCGAGGCTGGGTGGGGTCCCATATTTGAGGGCAAGTCTCGTGTGAATGTGAACACCATCTGAGCCTTCTATGCGCACATTCAGGAGCCAACGCTGGAGCCTTTGTAGTTCAAATTCCCTATGGGGAGGTGGGATCTCACAGTCAATGCTGCCTTGATAGCCCGAGTTATGGGAATGCAGCTTGGTGAGGTCCATGCAAGTGAGAAGAATCTTCGGAGTGCACGTGAAAAAGATCACCGCACGTGATTCCTTTGTGGCCAACTGGCCCACTGGAATCCAAACAATAGCCTCCTAGCGACCAATATGACTGACGACTTCCTCTTGCTCCATCACATCTTCACGTACAACGTGTATCCTAGGTGGAGTAATCGCAGCAAGTGCACACACCTGATGGTAGACTTTCTGTACCAAGCTGGGCAGGGAGAGAAGCTATGCGTGCCTACGTATGTGCTGCTATAGATAGTGTAGATTGCGCGCTCTTCCAGGATGTCCATTTCACTCCCATTCAGTCGACTTATATGCAAGCTTGCACATGAGTTCGCCTACAGACTTGGCGTAAAAGTCCCTATGCCGATCTATTTCATCAATGACACCACTCCCAACAATATGGAGATTGGGCCACGACAGCATCAAGCCTGACTCGACGAGAGTGAGGATGAATCAGAAAGTGAAGAGGAAGAGAGTGATGAAGAAGGTAGAGATGAAATAGAAGAAGAGCAGGCAGAGGAAGAAGAGGAGGCCCAAGACACTGATGAGGGCTCTCCTCCTACTATGCAGGGCCGCGATGGTGATCGGGCTACTATACAAGTACGCTTGGCTCAACTTGAAGAGGGCCAAGTTGCCCTGAAACAGGAGATCACACAGACCCAAGCCAAGGTTGAAGAGACTCAGGCCTTCATGAAGGGGAAATTTAGCAAGGTGTCTTGTGCTTTGAGGGTTATCCTGTACTGTGTGTAGGACATGGGTGTACCTCCACCATCGCCGAATTCTGACAACTAGTCGTGCATGCAGTCGTCTTTTATTTTACTTTATTTTCTTGTTTCTATGTGTAGCCTCGATAGGCTTAGTGGTGTGGTAGTTTGGTAGTATGTTTTAGTGTTTGAAGCCTTGATTGTATTAGCTCATATGCATCTTCTGTCATGATTCATGTAACACTGTATCATATGTATTGTGGCAATTTTGTTAAATGAAATGCATGAAGTTTCTTTGAGCCGTAATATGAATGCTGTGTAGTTGAGTTGTGAGTATGTTAAATTTGACCTGGGTTACACCCTATGCTGTATATAGGGAATGCCACCTAAGGCCGCTCGGAGTACGGCATGTCTCATGCTGGGCAATCCTTTGACGGGGCTCCTCCCCTAAGCGATAGCCATACGGACCCCAGCTTGAGCCCGACTCATGAGACCATGCCGGATTCTCAGCCGACCACTGGCCCCACTAATGGGCCGACACCTGCTACACCGGTTCCTGAGCAGAACTGTGCGTCCACCTCGACACCTTACCTGCCTCAGACGGCCCCTCCTCCAGATAGTTAGAGTAGTTGCTGTTGATGCAGCAGTAGTAGATACAACAACAACAGCAGCAGTAACAGTTTCTGGCTATCATGGCGGAGGTCTTTGCCCAGAGTATGGGTGTGGCTCCACCTGCATCACCTGTGCACCCTGCTGGGAATGCGGGTGCTAGCGGCCATTTTAAGCGATTTCAGCGCTTGCGGCCTCCTACTTTCGTGGGTACTCATCGACCCGAGGAAGCCGAGTATTGGCTTGATCGCATCTCTAAGATGCTTAAGCCACTCCACTGCACTGAGGCAGAGCAGGTGGAGTTGGTCACCTTCATGTTTGAGAAGGAGGCCAGCTTATAGTAGGACAGTATTCTCCGCACTGTTGTGGTCGGACATGTATGGACGTGGGCAGCCTTTGAGACCTACTTCCACGAGAAGTACTATTCCCTCACTTATCGCCACGAGAAGGAGAATGAGTTCCTTCGCCTCTGACAAGGAGGGATGACAGTGGCATAGTATGAGAACCGGTTCATGGAGCTGGCTAGGTATGCTCCTCTAATACTTGCCGATGAGCCGATCAGGATGCGGCGATTTTCTGAGGGTCTGCGATCCGAGATTCGCTCGAAGATGTGTTGTGCTAGTATACTCACTTATGCTGAGCTAATATACATGTCTTTGCGAGCGAAGCAGAATGGGGATAGGTTATCCCGCACTGGCGTGCCTATGGTACCTAGGTCGTGACCAGACATGCCAAGCAGGCCATTCCTCAGTAAGAGGTCGCGTACAGATTCACCTCCTGGGCTTGCGGCTCCGCCGGTTCAGCTGCGATGGGTAGATTTGTGGTGCAGCTATTACAAGAGGCCGGGCCACACAGAGGTGAATTGTTTCACCAGGATGAGGGATAGCAGGTTCACACCGCCTCAGAGGATCAACTGCTTAATGCCTTAGGCTATTTTCGCTCCACCTCTATGGACAACACCTGTACACCCCTCCTTTTGATCATCTGCACCTTGCTTTAGGCTGCCATAGCGGCCTATGGTGCCTAAGCCGAACCGTTCACAACAGGCTTAGGTGCACTCACTTACAGCTGAGGCATCCAAGGCATCAGACGTAGCACCTGTGGCTTTTGAAGTCACGACTCGGATTCAAGGTACGCCCGTCTTTCTATTGGTGGACACCGGGTCCACTGTTTCGATCATATCATGCGCCATTGTCAATCGGCTGGGATTGGTCACTACTCCTACGAGGGGAGTGAGGATCCTCACCGCTACAGGGACCTCGTCAGATGTTACCAAGATGTGTGAGGCGTGTTCATTAGACTTGGGTAGCAGGACAGTGCATGTCGACCTAATCGTCACCCCGCTATGGCACTATGATATTATCCTCGGTATGGATTGGCTCACCGAGATGAGGGCAAAGATAGATTTCGAGACCAGGGTCATGACAGCCTACAGACCTGAGGGCACGGTCTTTACTTTCCCAGTTCAGGTTAGTTGGCCCTGTCGAGTTGATTGCTACACTGCCTTGTTAGAGCATGAGTTGGGCCCAACGTTGGGGAACACACTAGTGGCATAGGAGTCAATGGACGTGTTCAGGGCGATACCTGGACTACCTCCTCGGCAAGAGTCGACTTTACTATCGACCAGGCGCCCGGTGCGACACCCATTTCGCTACCGACATATCGCATGCCTCCATGCGAGATGGAGGAACTGAGTAGGTAGATTAATGACTTGTTGGAGGTAGGTTTCATACAACCGAGTGTGTCCCCTTGGGGAGTGCCTGTGTTATTCGTGAATAAGAAAGATGGTTCACTGCGATTATGTATTGATTATCGCAGGTTGAATCAGGTGACGGTGAAGAACAAGTATCCTTTGCCTAGGATAGATGATCTGTTTGATTAGTTGAAGGGGGCATGATACTTCTCGAAGATCGATCTGCAGTCAGGGTATCATCAGTTGCGCGTCAGGGATGAGGACGTGTAGAAGACAGCCTTCGGGACCAGTTTTGGGCATTATGAGTTTCTTGTTATGTCGTTCGACCTCATGAATGCACCGGCCATGTTCATGGACTTGATGAACAGGGTGTTTCGGCCGTTTCTTTTTCGATTCATCATCGTATTTATAGATGACATCCTGATATACTCCAAGAGTCGAGAAGAGCACGAGGAACACCTGCGAGCAGTCTTGGGTACTCTGAAGAAGAACCATTTGTTTGCAAAGTATAAGAAGTGCGACTTCTGGAAAGAGGAAGTTAAGTTCCTGGGACATTGGTGTCCAAGGAAGGGATAACAGTTAACCTCGCTAAGGTAGCCATGGTTCAGGACTGGGAGCAACCCTGTTCGGTTACTAAGGTGAGCAGCTTTCTTGGTCTGGCAGGGTACTACCATCAATTTATTAGGGACTTCTCTAAGATTGCCAGACCGTTATCTCAGTTGACATAGAAGGATCTGAAGTTCACCTGGAATGAGAAGGCGGAAGCAGCTTTTCAGGAGCTGAAAGACAGGTTAACGTCCGCCCCTGTGCTAGTATTACCAAAGCAAGGGGTTAAGTGTACTATATACACTGACGCGTCTCACATTGGTCTGGGTTGTGTCCTTATGTAGAAGGACAGGGTGATTGCTTACGCCTTGAGACAGTTGAGGAAACATGAGGAGAACTACCCTACACATGACCTAGAGTTGGCAGCCGTCCTCTTTGCACTGAAGCTTTGGAGACATTACCTCTACGGAGAGGAGTTCGAGCTCTTTTGCGACCATAAGAGCCTCAGATATATATTCACTTAGCAGGACCTAAATATGAGGTAGCGGCGATGGATAGAAACCTTGAAGGACTTCAAGTTCAAGGTTTCCTACCATCCGGGCAAGGCTAACCTTGTAGTTGACCCGTTGAGCCACAAGAAGACTATAGATTTTGCGGCTCCACTGATGGTGGCAGAATATGGTATGGTAGAGTTCGTGCGAGACTTCGAGCAGAAGCTCACTGTGGAGGAGCCGTTTGAGAGTGTCACGCACGTTCATGTGCGGCCACTTATTGATGATATGATCATTGAGGCCCAGAAGGATGATGAATGATTTTTTGAACTTCGAGAGCAGGCTAGAGACGATGAGGATGCCAAGTGGAGAGTTGGTACGGATGGAGGCTTACATTACTGTGGCCGCTTATGCGTCCCAATTCTTCATGATTTGAGACAGGAGGTTCTCGAGGCTACACATATTTCGAAATTGGCGATGCATCCTGAAAGCACGAAAAAGTATCGAGATATGAAGAGATCATACTGGTGGGATAATATGAAGGCCCACATAGCAGATTATGTGTCCCATTGTCTCACGTCCCAGAAGTTCAAGGCTGAACACCACTGACCTCCTGGACTGCTTCAGCCCATACCTATAGCTGAATGGAAGTGAGATTTCATCTCTATGGATTTTATCTCAGGGCTACCAAAGATGAGAAAAGGACATGACTCTATTTGGGTGATCGTGGACCGGTTGATGAAATCGGCCCACTTCCTCCCGATTAAAGTCTCCAACTGTGCAGACGAGTTGGTCAGGTTGTACATCAAGGAGATTGTGCGTCTGCATGGAGTTCCCTTGGAGATTGTGTCGGACCGAGACACGCGATTCACATCTATCTTCTGGACTCGTATCCAGGAAGCGATGGGTGTAAAACTGAAGTTCAGTACCGCGTTCCACCCACAGACTGACGGGCAGACAGAACGGGTGAATCAGGTGTTGGAAGATATGCTGCAAGCTTGTGTACTTGATTTCAAGGACAGTTGGGATGACTGTCTCCCATATGCAGAGTTTGCTTATAACAACAGTTTCCAAGCAAGTACTGGCATGGCTCCCTATCAGGCCTTGTATGGGCGCCCCTGTCGAGCACCACATTGCTGGGCAGAGGTTGGTGAGAAGAGTCTGATTGGCCCAAAGTTAGTACAGGCGACCTCAGAGAAGATCGATATCATCAGACGTTGACTTCAGGCAGCACAGAGCAGACATAAGAGCTATGCCGATATGAGGCAGCGACCGCTTGAGTTTGAGGTTAGAGACCATGTGTTCCTCAGAGTTTCCCCTATGAAAGTCCTTCGGTTTGGCAAGAAGGGGAAGCGTACGCCAAGATTCATTAGCCCATTTCAGATACTTGATTGAGTAAGTGTGGTGGCATACCGTCTTACTTTGCCCACACTACTTGCGGTCGTGCATAACGTATTTCATGTATCTATGCTGAAGAAAAACATTCCCGATCATTCCCACATTATCAAATGGGAGCAGGTACAGTTGAGTAAGGACGCTACATATGTACTGCGACCGACATGGATCCTAGATAGGAAGGAGCAGGTATTGCGTAGCAAGGTTATCCCACTTGTGAAGGTATTGTAGAGGCATCACACTGAGGAAGAGGCTACTTGGGAAACTGAAGCTGACGTCTGTAAAAACTACCCTCAGATTCTCGAGGAGTACGAGAAGGTACTAATTTCGAGGATGAATTTTTTTAAAGGGGGTAGATTGTAATGTCTCGGAAAAATCCGTACAAGGACCCGAGTATCACCTTAGGCAGAAATCACTCAGGACCAAATCCTTTAGAAATTAGATGAGAATTAGCTAGTGCTATACTAGAGTACCTGTAAAATTAGCACTAATCACTTTAAATATGATCTGCAAGACCTAAAATGTGTAGAATCATTGTCGCTACTTTACCCTGAAATCTAGAATTAATCTCTAGACCTGGTTACTCTTGGGAGCATCTCGAAACTCCGTATTGGACCTGGACCGCATGTCAAAAGTCTGATGACCGTGAAACTATACGAATATGACTACTTTTCTGGGCTTGACAACCATCTTGGAAATCAAGTCCTAACAGTATCCAGAAACGCATAACTTGAACCCGGACCGAAGTGTGTGAGAAACGCGAATATCTTCAGAAAATGAACCCAGATTTAAGTGAATTGAGTCGTTCGCTTGCAGGCCAAATCTAAAGATTTAGACTGTCAGAATCTGACCCAATTACACCCTCGGATCAGGAAAAATTTTCAACTCATGTTGGTGCACTTGTGGCCCTGTTCGAGTAACGGTGACTATTGAACTGAAATTGGTCCACCACGGTCGATTTGTAAATCCGATCAAACTGAAAATTTAGCTTGACCTAGATCCAATGTCAGGGAGCTTCAGTCCGATCGCATGCTGAAGGGAGGCCACTAGAAGTGTTCCGTTGAACTGAAACAAAAGCCCTTTTGGAAATAACCTAAGTATACCTTGGCCCTTGGGCCATTTCCATCAGTCCTAGGCCTATATAAAGGCTTAAAACGTCCTCTCTCTCACTCCATACGAATTTACTAACCTAGGTGAGAGAAGAGAAAAGAAAGATAAGGAAAGAGAGAGAAAGTGTGAGGGAAGTTAGGGTTTTGCAATAGAGATCGTTCCCTGCCGCTCTATGTATCGAAACACCGCTACCGTGTCGCTATACCAACGATTTTGGTTTAATTCTTAGGTAAGAAATCCTAACCCTAATCTGTTTTAGGTTTCCAAATGGTGTATTATATGAAATAGCTAACCTATTTCATGCTATAGGTTGCCGTTGTACCGTAGACAAAGGCTTAGTGTTTAAACTGAGTTCGTTACGAGTCTACCGGCAAAAGGTGTGGACTATAAATGTTTATGTTATAGTTTTCAAGGCTTTCAATGTTAGTTAATGATTTATGACTACCTTGTATGCTATCACCTGCTTAGATACGATGTTTCCCACGCTTTACACATATATATGAATTATGTTGAGTGTAGTGTACTCCATGTGTTAGTTAAAATGATTGAATGCGTATAGAATTTGGGCTCGTGTTTGACATGATTATCTGTCATGGATATAGGGTTCTTATATGTGCGACAGCCCCTTGGCGAATGGATTTACCCTAATACATGTTATGGCCAACATAAGTCATGTATGTTATAGTGTATAGTCTAAGTGTTTGTTGAAATGACTGAATGAATATGGGATTATGATTTGTGCCTGCCGTGTCTATGGAATGCAAATACATGATTGTTGTGTATGTGACAGCTCCTTGTTGGAAGGATCTGTCCAAGTATATGTTATAATCAACGTATGTTATGCATGTTGATATGTGTAGTCTAAGTGTTTGTAAAAATGTCGGTATGAGTAAGTATTTGGTGCATTATACTTTATACGGGTGTCAAGAAAAGATGCTCAACTACCTTAACTGTGTGTATAAATCTCTCCATGCAACCTGCACTATATTGTCTGTTTTACTTATGGAATGCGTATGTGAGAATCCATGTTTATGTTGTATTTCATAAAAGCTAAATGGTTGTAGGATCTGAATTATTTGTTCAATACTGCATTTACTACTTTATGTGATTACTTGTTGGAATCGAGTGTGGTTGGACTATGAAATAGTCCAGGCAATCGGTAACACGTCCTGGTTTGGCGGCCGAGGTTGTTTCACCACACCAGATACGTTCAAGGAATCCGAGTCGTACGTTGCTAGTCGACAGTGGTTAGGCCACGCGGAGTGCTTACGCGCTCCATGTCGATCGGCTCGATATATGCTCGTACTAGTCGAGCTTGTCAAGTAACCCGATTGGCCCGATGTATGTTCACCATGTATTGATGCTACTGCTTGAATATAAGGTACCAAACTCACCAGTAGAAAACTCGTTTAACTTTGGTACCTCGATCTGCTAAGACTCATGAGCCAGACATGGTGGTATGGGACACCGTGGTCGAGTTATCGGCCTACGCTGGGGCGACGAGCCTCCCCATAGGGACTAGTGAGCAACACCGCCTCGTGAGCTAAATACGATAGTATGGGACACTGTATTCGAGCTGTCGACCTACACTGATCAGGTGACGAGCCCTTTGTAGTGACCTCGAGCATACTTTGAGACTGCGTTAAGGCGACGAGTCTTTCCATAGCAACTAAAGTATAAACTAGGCCTACACTGATCAGGTGACGAGCCCTTTGTAGTGACCTAGAACCGCAATATCGTATGAGATTTACTAGGACTGACGACCCTAGAATAGATCATTGTTTGGGAATTGATATAAGGGAGGTACCTTAGCTTCCTAACCCTGCTGTATGAATAAACCTAAGTAAGAACTTGGTTAACACGATCATAACATTGCATCGCACGGTGCTTTGGCGAGGAAGTAGCATGTGTCTAGAGTGGTGCATGCCACGACCGCGAGATGAAGTTCGCAGAGGGAGTGCAGGTGAGGGCATGCATCATATCATACCATCTTTGCATTAATAAGAGTATTTAGGGCTTGATTGTTGTATTGCTTTATTATTTCTACTTGATTGAATTGATAACATGTTAACCTTTGCCTTATAGCTCCACTGAGTTGATCACTCACTCTCATGTTCTGGAACAGTGTTTTAAATACCAAGCAGACTTTGTCTTAGTTGCAGATGGCAACGCGATATATGAGGCCGAGCCTGACTTCTACAACGACGAGGAGGAGTTCTCCTTCATGCAGTTATCAGGCGGGGTTACTTAAACCGTCCTGATCGACGGGGGCTACAGGGTTTATCATTTGTAGTTGGATTATCTTTGATATTTTGTATTTTGAACTAATATATGTAATTATTTGACCTGGTAATGTATTCATACTCTGGAGACTTGTACTGGTCTATACGTTCCATATAAGCTTATATACATCTCTCAGTCTTCCGCTTGTATTATTTAATTGCCTTTGGAGTTTGATATACTGATTTGGTATAATCTCACTCATGTTTAATGCACTAATACAGACAACATTCAATCATCATCATATATGTTGCATAAGTGATGTTTTGGGACTCGGGAGTTGGGCTCCTACTCGACCCTCGATTTTCAGGGTGTTACAACAATGGGGTCATCATTCGGCGGCAGAGACGTCTTGGGAACGTGAGGCCGAGATTAGAAAGCGTTATCCCCATTTGTTCGATGATTGATTGCTTGTATTACTTGTGTTGCCTTCTCTTGTGATTGATGATTGAGATATATATATGCTGATGTTTATGCATTCTTGTTGCTCCAGTTTTGTCAATTTCGAGGACGAAATTTCTTTATTGGTGGGAAGGATTTTAAGACCCGGCCCGAGTTTTCGCATGTGCCTCTGTGTGTGTGAGTATGCATTTCATTTCTTGTAGTCTCGCGGTCCTACTGGTCGAATTCCGGTGACGCAAGACCCTCGGATTGTGTTTGCGGTCATCCTTGAGTTTGGTCACATAGACCTGACTCGAAACGACCCGAGACCTATGCCATCTTGTTCGCATCATTGCTGCGGTTCCAATGACATGTCTTGTGCGTCCATCCGACTTATGGATCAAAAGTTATGAGCATTACATAAATAACCCTTGATCATGAGGCCCACTTTTGTGCAAATGCATGTGGGTCACCTCCATGGCATAATTCCCCATCCACACTGCACACACACACATTACACAATCCCATGGAATAACACCACCTACTCAAGTCATTACCCAAGCCTAGTCTAAAACCTACAAACATAGTAATCTCCTCCCATAGCCATCATTACTTTCTCACAAACTCATGATGACTTTTCACTCTCCTTATCTTTCGTTCCCTCTCATTTTCTTCCCTTAAGCTAGTAATTCCTCTCCCTTCAACGTCTATATTTTTCTCTCTTCTCCAGCCCCCTAACGCCCATCATACTCCCAATCTCTCCATTAGAACTAGATCTCCACCATTGAAATCCATTCCTTGCTACAAGAGCTTCATGGAGTAGAAGTTTGGGAGTGAGATCACAAGTGGGTAACTATGATCTTGCTGATTTGATTTTTTACCTTTAAATCTTCTTATTTCTTCTTGTGTGGATCATATGGGATCCACCAATCCATGGTGGGGATCCCATTTGACCACATGGATGTGGCCCTTTGGCCCATCCTACATGCATATTATGATACATGATGGGGCCATTCTCCATGGACCCCATCATGATGTATTGTATCATCTACTTTATTTCAAGGGCATCTAGACCCTAGAAGTCATGATGGGATGGCATCCCAACCACCCATTTTAGTCATAGATCATGCATGCATTAGTTTAATGTTGTATGTTCAATTAACATAGTTGTATGGTTGAGATTGATTCTTGGGAGGGCCCGTTAGTGATAGGCTCCTACCCCATGGCCGGATTGCCTTTTTCTTCTTCTCTTTTCTTTGATGTGTAGATGATGATGTGTGTGTGGCCCACTTAGTGGGCCTAGGATGTCCCATAAAAAAATCCAGCAAGGTTGGACGCCCCTACCACCCAACTCCATGATCCTTGGCACCTTAATCAATGCATGCAAGTGTCCTAGTCTTAGTCCATGATCTGGACATATGTGGGGCCCACTAAGGAAGGCCACACACCCTTTTTATTACTGAGATTATTGAGATATAGGCTGATATGTCCAGCCATGTATTGTCGTCCTAAAAAAATCTGGACTGTTGCATGGACTGTCATGTTCAATGTTTAGCATGGATTTTGGATCATGATTTCTACTATTTTCCTTATGATTATGGAGTGAAATGAGAAGGTGTGGACCCCACCTTGAGGTGTGGTGGGTCACACCTCAGATGGCCCATGTAATGGTACCCAAAAAGGGAGGCCCATAGGGGTGGGCGGTCCACCTTGTTGGGTTGTCCAGCCCACATGTATGGAGAGAAAAACACAAACTTCAGCTTGGTTTCTCTAAGGGGTGGGCCACTTTTGTGGACTCCACCTTACTATATTTTATGAAAAAAATACTAAACATCCATTTTTCCCCTCCTAGATGAAGTTTGGGCCCGCCTTATTAGATAAACAATGCATGGACAACAACATTTCACCCTCGACAGATTGTAATTCCGAATTTAATTAAAATACTTCTGAGTATTAAAAAATTATGAAAATTTATGTGGAGGTATTCTACCCATATTAGGACTCACCTACCAAATTTTAGGGTCAACGGATCCCTATGTACACCGTGGCAAGGGCTGGACCGGCTCACCACGTTGGGACGTCTAGATTAACCAGATTTTCTGGATAGTCTGTTTTGTCTAAATTACTTAAAATACTTTTAATCGTCCAAAAATTGCAAAATTTTATGGAGGTGTGGCCCACCCATGGAAGGACCATTGTGTAAATTTTCAGGGCCATCGGGCCCCTATACTGACCGTGGTGAGGCTTGAAAATTTGGGTTAGTTTTGGGCCAATTACCTAGGCCCGTAGGATTACCCACCATGGGACGCCCCAGCCCATTGGGCTACTGCTAGACGTCTAGTCCAGCAGCATGGCCTACTTGATTTATGTGTTTTAATCACTCCTTCATCTGGTGAGACCCTTCATGACTTGTATGGGCCACTAGAGATTTAAAATAATTATATACATAAATTTATATTGAATTTCCAGCAAGCCCAGATAGTGGGTGGGCTGGAATTCAGCTTTGGGGCCTAAGGTTACCACCCACAAATATGTGTTTTGGGGTAGCATGGCCCACCAGATTTGGGGGCATTATTACACATATCTTGCCCTATTTTCAATTATATTTTGGCTTAATTAGTGCATATTTAAGGCCCACTCCAATTGGGATTTATTTGGAATAATGTTCATAATTGCATGTTGGGTTTCCTAGGCCCATTGACTTAGAATTTTCTTGATGGACCCCTAGCTCTTGGGCTTATAAATAGTACACTATTGTGATGGGTTTCATGAGCCAAATACTCAAGTAGTTGGGCCCTTGCTTGCCCATTTAAAATAAATCCATCCTTGGGCTGAGATGTGAGGCCCAACTTACTTATTTTAAATGTAATGATTACCCATATGTTTGAAATAATGGGATGTCTATTAGGCCCACCACAATGAGTGGATTTATGACCCTTATGGTTGGGCCCAAACCTTATTTAAGGGCCCACCATATTGCTTATGTATTGGGCTTAGTGTATGGCCCACCAGGCCTTGGATTGTTTGGGCCATGGAACTTACTTTATATGCATAGCGGGCTACCTTTTGGGACCCAGTTGAGGTTGGATGTCCTCTTTGGTAGCCCTAAAGTAGGCCCATATGGTCCTTATGGGTGGTTAAAGGCCCACCTTGGACCTTAATTAGGACCGTTCCTTCATTGAGACTTTATGACTCCCTTAGCTTGTGGGTCACCCCAAAGTATTAGGCCCCCACTAGAGGACTTCACTTCTTCTTGGAGTATCTGTCTATATATCTAGACCCTGTCTCTCCTTGGGAAAGAGGAATGTATTCTACAAGTAGCGCACTTCCATCATTATGACCCATATACATCATCTATATGAATTGATTGCATTGTATGGTGGTCTTGAGGGATGAAGTTTTTTCCCTCGTGCGCATTGAGTGCTTGAAGCTTGTGCATGATCTGTATGTGTGACTCATGCATTGGCATCGCATTTTCATGATGATATCGTCCTTGCTTTATCAGGGCTTCGCCTCCACAGGGATATTCGTGGATGGATGGATGTGTGGACACAGGAAATGATACTTAAGCATACCGGGTGCATAGGATGCCCATGGGTGAAGTCTCAAAACTTCCATGGTACCAAGGGACAACCCCAACGCCGTGACCGAGTGGAAACTATGAGCACACGAGGGCCTTATACCGTTAAGCCGTGACTCCCATTGTTGTGTAGTTGGTTGGGTAGGGATGTGGCCTTATCCACCTGTGAGGGAGGGCATTATTATACTGAGTCTGACCAGCTCGTGAAATGGGTCTGCTGCCGTCGAGCCTTGTTAGTGATTGGTTGTCTATAGGTAGGTAGTGAGGTTTCTTATGCTCGTTTGACTGTGCGGGGTCTGTAGAGCGACAGTCATCCAACAGTGTAATGGACCCCGGTGATTTCCTTATGATTGAAAATGTACTTGATATGTGGATTGTATATGAGCACTGACATTACTTTGCATCGCATTTACATCGGCTGTATAAACCCCTTCATGCATCGCCTTAGTATGGCACCGAGTCTCATTGCATCATATTCATGATAAGCCTTTTTTAGGCTAGTGATATTGTCATTGAGCGTGTTCCTCTTCATGTACCTCCTTCTATTCTTCTGTGCACTATTGTCACACACTTGCACTACCCTCTATGCTTCTATAAGCTTATGCACGATTGATGCATGCAGGAGATCCTAGGTAGGCGTCGCAGTGGCAGAACTTGGATTAGAGCTGAGCTTGAGGACCCCAGTGTTGCAGACTTTTCTCTCCTTCTCCTATTATCTATGTATGTCCTTTTGGACCTTATGAAAGCTTGTAAAACTTCAAATTCATAGTGGATTTTGTGATCTGTGCCTTTATTATTCTTAGATATACTTGTTGTGATCTTGGGTATGCTCGTAATGGTAATGATTATACTGTTATGAAAATCCTCCTTATAGGATCCCAGGATCAGAACCTACTTTAGGAGTCGAAAATGGGGTACTAAGGAGGCTGTTACGGCCAGAACCGGCTATCGGGTTCCTTGTGAATCCAGTTATCGAGTTTGGGGCGTGACAGGAGTTGGTATCAGAGCCCAACAACAGCCCAAGATAAGGGCATCCCGTAGTGGGTAGTCCTATGGGCTTGGGTATTTGGCAGAAAACTGACCCATGGTATATGTGAACTTGGGTCGGGTCTCATAAGTGGAGAGAGAGAGAGTTGACTTTGGGAAAGAGTTGGAATACCAACCATGGGAGATCTCACACATGCACATATGAGAACTCGGGTTGGGTCTCACAGGTGGAGAGAGAGTTGACTTTGGGAAAGGGAAAGGGATGGGTTATTAGTACTTGAGGTATGGAGTGTACTTGAGTTGATTGATTGATTGATTGATGAGACATGTTGTAGAGATTCTCTCAAAATTCAGAACATGCGGCGTTTCTTCAAAATGAACATGGGCCCACATCTCCTGGCCTGGGTATCGGATCGATGCATGAGTCGCAATGTTGGAACCGCGACGATGGCGTAGTCGTTAGGGTACAAGTTTAGGGTTGAGCTGACTTCGGTATGCAGGACTCGACTTAAGATCGTGCGCAAATGTTAGATACAGGTTGAGGGTTGCCGGAATTCGACCGGAAGGACCGCGGGAGCCTACGGAACGGTACAGTCTAGGGTACGGGTCTTACAGCTAGGGCCTAAATATTAGACCGATTCAATGCTTTTATGGCCTACAAAATAGAAAATAATGGTGTATGTGTATAATCCATGCCAGCTTCTCGTGGGCCCAAAGAGTCCTAACTTGGCCCCATACTGATATGTGTGTATAATCCATGTTCCCCATCCTTCTTGTCATGTCATTTTAGGGCTAGAGCCCAAATATCAGCTTGACCAGTGCTCATGTGGCCCACATAATAGAAAATAATGGTGACTGTTGAAACATCAATGGATCAGATGTGGGCCCAAGTCAGGACTTTTTGAAAATATTGTTGACTGTTGAAACATCAATAATGGTGACTGGGATATTTTCCACTTCTAACAAACATCAATGTGGACCCAAGTCCGAACTTTTTGGGCCCACAGTCAGTTGGCCAACAAGGTGGATGAATCAGTTCATCTCATTGTGGGCCATATATAACATGATAACCACGACCCATATAACAGAAAGACTGCGATCCATACAACTGCGACCCATATAACAGGACAACTGCGACCGCGACCCATATAATAGGATAACTGCAACCCATATAACAGGACAACTGCGATCCATAAAACCGCGAACCATATAACAGGACAACTGCGACCCAAATAACAGGACAACTGCGACCGCGACCCATATAACGGGATAACTGTGACCCATATAACAGGACAACTATGATCCACACAATTACGAACCATATAACAGAACAACTGCAACCCAAATAACAGGACAACTGCGACCGCGACCCATATGACTGGATAACTGCGACCTATATAACGGGATAACTGCGACCCATATAAAAGGACAATTGTGATCCACACAACTGTGAACCATATAACAGAACAACTCGACCCAAATAACAAGACAACTGCGACCGCGATCCATATGACCGGATAACTGCAACCATATAACAGGACAACTATGATCCATACAACTACGAACTATATAACAAGACAACTAAGACCCATATAACAGGACAACTGTGACCGCGACCCATATAACAGGATAACTGCGACCGATATAACAGGACAACTGCCATCTATACAACTGTGAACCATATAATAGGACAACTACGACCTATATAATAGGACAACTGTAACCGCGACCCATATAACAGGATAACTGTGACCCATATAACATGACAATTGCGATCCATACAACTGCGAACCATATAACAGGACAACTACGACCCAAATAACAAGACAACTGCAACCGCGACCTAATAATATGATAACTGCGACCCATATAACAGGACAACTACGAACCGTATAACAGGACAACTAAGACCCATATAACAGGACAACTACGACCGCGACCTATATAACAGGATAATTGCGACCCATATAACAGGACAACTGTGATCCATACAACCGAGACCCATATAACAGGACAACTAAGACCCATATAACATGATAACTATGATCCATACAACTGCGGCCCATTTGGGTCGTGGTTTACATGGGTCGTAGTTGCCATGTTATATGGGTCGTAGTTGTCATGTTGTATAGATCGTGGTTTTCAATGTATTTAATTCCTTTTCTACCAAACCATTGGTACTATATCTTAGGCCCACAATGGGGTGATCTGATCCATCCACCTTGTCAGCTAGCTCGGCGTTGGCCCAAAAAGTCCTAACTTGGGCAATGTCCACTTCTAACAAACATCACAGTGAGCCCGGAAACTTTCAACAGTCATCATTTTTTTCTATTTTGTGGGCCATAAAAGCACTGGATCAGGATGATATTTGGGCCCTAGCCCTAAAATGACGCGACAAAAAGGATAGGCTGCATGGTTTATATACATACATTAATGTGGGCCTCGATGTATGGTCAAATTCTCAGGTTCTGGTTGTAATGTAGTACAGTTCGTGGTTGCAATGTGGTAAGGGTCGTAGTTTTCATGGGCCATGGTTGTTATGTTATATGGGTCGCGCTTGTCATATTATATGGGTTGTAGTTGTCATGGGTCTTAGTCGTCATGGATCGTCGTTATCATGTTATATGGGTCGTGGTTGTCATGGGTCGTAGTTGTCATGGATCGTAGTTATCATGTTATATGGGTCATGGTTTTCATGTTATATGGGTTGTGATTGTCATATTATAGGGTCATGGTTGTCATGTTATATGGGTCATGGTTGTAATGTGGTAAGGGTTGTAGTTGTCATGGGTCGTGGTTGTCATGTTATATGTGTCGTGATTGTTGTGGGTCGTGGTTATCATGTTATATGGGTTGTGATTCTCTCTGATATGGGTCGCGGTTGTTACATGTTCGCTTCCTTTACTACCAAATGAAAGGAGAGCCATTGGTACAATAGCCTAAGGCCCACAATAGGGTAATCCGTTCCGTCCACCTTGTCGGCCTGCTCACCGTGGGCCCAAAAAGTTCTAACTTGGGCAGTGTCCACTTCTAACAAACATCACAGTGAGCCTGGAAAGTTTCAACAATGGGTTTGATTGTCACCATTATTTTCTATTATGTGACCCACACAAGCTCTGGATCAGGTTAATATTTGGGCCCTAGCCCTAAAATGACACGACAAGAAGGATGGGCGGCATGGATTATATACATACATTAATGTGGGGTTCCATGAGTTTGGTTTTTACCCTTGTGCAAAAAAAGGATTCTGTACATATTACTTTCTTGGCATTAAATATGACGTAACTTCTTATTCCTTAGAAAACTATACAACTACTGAAACAAGGACAAAGGCATTTTGGTCCAAATAATTTTTAGAAGCTTGTTTGAAGCCACTCTTAGGATATATAGAGTGTCGTAGCTTTCTAGGTAATTGACCCAAACTTTGAGGTCAATACGGCCAATTTTCCTATCTTAAAATGAGCTGACAAAACTAACGTACAACACATATATCTAGATAGGCCCGTGGCCAGGGCCTTACCACTAAGCTGTTGTGCTGCCTAAACCTAATCTGGGGCGCAGGTAAACCGTGCGGTGTAGCCAGAGATAACGGATTAGGGACGCGGCTTTGGTACCTGACTTTGAGGCCCAACGTGGTGTATTTTTCTTATATCGACACTGTTCATCCGCTCCCCAGATCATTTGAGGTGATGATCCCAAAAATAAAGAAAATCCAAATCTACGGTGGACCACACAACAGGAAACAGTGGTGATTGAATGCCCACCATTAAAGGCATTAAAAACTTCTCGGGAGCCACCGGAATGTTTATTTTCCATCCAATCTGTTGATAAGGTCACCAAGACCTGCATGAAGGGATAAAAGAAATATTATCTTGATCCAAAACTTTTGTGACCCATAAGAAGTATTTAACGGTCAATCACCACTGTTTTCCATGGTGTGGTCCACCTGAGACTTGGACCTGCTGTATTTTTGGGCTCGTGCATTAAAATGATCTGGCAAAACAGATGGACAGCGTAGATATGAGATAAATAAATCACAGTAGGCCCTACACTCTGGGATCCACAACCTGAAGCCATGTTCCTGGATAAGGGCAAAAGCCTTTCCTGTGTTGCACACGTGGAAGGGTCTTTTCATTTTGTACCGTCCATCATGTTTGGATTAATACGGATGAAAACTATTCGAAACATGCAAGAATAGGGTAATCGTACTCATCGAATCCATGTGGCCTAAAAAGCAATTGTGGACATCAGAAATTGTTAATGCATGGGATTCTCGGAGTGGGGCCTCGTGAGATTGGAAGCATAACTCATTCATGTGGTAAGGCCGACCGATGAACAGACCTAATTGATACATTTTTCTTGTTAGGAAATAAGAAAATCATGCTAAATAAATAATAATAATAATTTTTTTAAAAAGAGATTATGATTTCCCAAAAATGTCAACACGTAGATAACTTCTTTCCGTGAAAATAAAGAAAAGCCCACCAGAAATTTAATTATCACAAAAAGGTGAAGGAAAGACCATCAAAGTAAGAAATGAAAAGAGCCGAATTTTTCTAGGACAAAGAGCCTAACTTTTATTTACGGGGCCTCTCTGTAAAGAATCTCAATTTTGAAAGAACTTTTGTTTCTCATATGGTTATAAAACAATGAGATGTACATAATTATAATTATGATGCTCCTTTTTAATAGAAAATTCAATATACACCTTCTAAACTAACGATCCAATGTAAGATATATGAGGCTATAATTCTCCCTAGAGACAACATCACGCCAAATTTAGAAGTGGACCACCAACTCATAATCATGTCAATTTTAGAAGTGGACCACCAACTGTTCATCCCAATCTCGAAGTGCTTGCGGTAAACCATTAATATGATGACACTTGATTGGCACATCTAATTCCATGTGTGCACTCTCATAAATTTCAATGCTCTTATTGTGACACGAAATTATATACTTAGTAATATAATATATACAAATAATTTTCAAAATCATTTATAACAAAACTTGATTGTTCATTCAATCTAATACCTAGGGTAAGGTTCCCTGCATAGTGCCTGTTGATGTAGTTTTCCGACAGACCCTCTACGCTTCTTCCCCTTGAACCTGCATAGGTAGAGGTGAGAGACAAAGGAGGCCCTGATTCGTTTAGGGGAATCTCTGATGCCTAAGTCAGGCTTGTGGTCTAAGAAGGGTCTCTAGAAAAGAGATCAAAGCGGTGATTAAGGTTTTTTGAACATACCTCTTTGGTGAAATATCTCCATATATTTATAAGGTAGGGACAGATCTGTCGTATGGGGACTCTCTTTGATTGTTTTGGAGATTTGGTGTGATATGAGATCTTCCCAAGGTCATAGGATCTCGAGAACATCGGGATCTGGTCTTATCTATTTGAGATCTTAGGAGAGATATTCAGATCTTTCAAGGATCCTCCGTTTGATAGCCCGGCTTTGAGTCGGATCTGGATCGGGAGCTGTCTGAGCAACTCAGTCCTCCTTGTAACTCAAGCACTAAGATCTTTCAGGATGCTTCGACCCTTCCGAGGAAATTACCCTAGATCATAACAGATCTATGACCGAGCTATGGTCGGTCTATGATCATCTTATATCTAATCTTCGACCGATCTATGACCGGGCTATGGCTGGTCTCTGATCGTCGACCTCTTTTGGCTTTTATGGTGTTCACATAGGCGTTGCCCTTTCAGGAGGGCAGTCTGCTCTTACGCATGGAGGTCATACTAGATTCAGACCATAATGGGTCCAGGCCGATTAAGAGGAGTTGGTCCATTCCATAAGCCGACTTTCGGACTTGTATATTTTTCCCCAACAGTGAGCCCTCCCTTGCTTTTCGAAAAGAGTTCGGAAAGTAAGCTCAACCATCATTTGGTCGGGTTATGTGCGGACCAGGTCGGACGTCGTAGTCATTAATGCAAGGCATGGCGGCCAGCACAGTAGTCGAAGCATCGTTCATTACGTGTTGTTGTGTGGCTCGAGGTCACATGGGCACCGAGCCGTCGTTTCAGTGACTAGCCAGTACGGCGGTGACGCGTAGCGTTGCGAATGATTATTTGGATGGGTGGCATGTGTAGCTGTGACACGTAGCGCCACGGGTAGACGAGGGGATGTCCATACAACGTGGAATTGATGCCTCACTAAGCCGCTGCCATGTGGTGCGGATATATAATGAGAGCCCTAGCATTCTAGGGCTCTTCCCTCTACCTTTTCCTTCCTCTCTTCCTTCTCTTTCTTCCCCAAATGCGCTTCGGCGATCGTATCTGTTGCAACCCACTATCATCCCACCATTCTTGTCCCCGGTGAGCTCCATCTCTTCTCCCTTTCCATTTGATTTTGATGTCTGGGTCTAGGAGCCCGTAGGAGGGGATGCCTAGTGGTGAAAGTGGGGCGAGCAGTTGCCTCCAGGTAATGTCGAACCCACCTTCGTCACTGGTGGTAATGGCTAATGCCACTTTCTGGTATTCATCCTCCAGAAGAGCGGAGGAGAGGTCTCCAGCATAGAGACCATTGCCCGCTGCGAGGGCACTCGCCGCCTGGACGCTGGACTTATCGTCCAGAGAAGAGAGGGCCTCTCGCGTGCCAGAGCCCAGTGCGCCTTCAGCAACCGACTGGGTTGTCGAGGCAGGCAACCCTCTCGATGATGATAATGGTGTGGGCGAGGAGGATTCGAAGGGGCCTGTCCCTTCGACTCTGACCGCTGATGATTTGGTCCCGATCAGGTTTGGGTACCATATTCCCGAGTCTGTAATCTTCGAACTCCCCACAGCGGAGGATCTTCCAGACTGGCCTCCTGAGGGAACGGTGGCGGTCTTCCAGGTCGCCCTTCAGTGTGGCCTGCGATTTCCGCTCCAGGGGTTCATTTGGCACCTCCTGGCCTGCCTTGGATTGGCCCTGAGGCAGCTAACTCTGAACGGGTGGAGGGACTTATTCGACTATGCAGTTCTATGGGTTGAGCAAGAACAACCCAAGGTAACTGTGGAGGAGTTCCTTCACCTGTATTAGGTGAGACCCAACACTTCCCAGCCTGGTTGGTATTACTTCTCCGCTTGGCGGAACATTAGCGATCCCCTGATAACCGACTCTCCTTCCTCCAACAAACACTGCAGGGAGAGGTGGTTCTGGGTGTATGTAAGTTGGGAGACAACCGACCCAGAGTTGACACATTCCCTCATTCCCTGAACTTTTTCTATGCCAGGTATGTATTTCAATGATGGGTCGTCCTTCGTCGGTCAGCTCATACTATTTGCTGATCTTGTTTTCTCTTTTGCCTTTTCATTCATCCCGAAGAGCCAACCCTTGCTCGACAACGGGTCCTTAGCTTGGATCAAGGACTTACGGGCTTTGAGTTGGGAGAGGAGATCTTGGAGAGTGCTCCTCCATCCAGAGCGTCTCCTCTGGTCAGGCTTGATACGGCTCTGACAGGTATGATTCTTGGTATGGCCTTCTGCCAAGCCATTGGACTTCTGACTTCTAAGTTGAGTAGATGTTTCTGACATGTTGTCGCATTTTATTTTGATGCAGAGATGTTTGAGGCTCGGCCTTTCCTTTGAAGGTACCACCCGTGTGTCTGTACGATGCTCCGTTAGTGAGATACGCTGTGAAGAATCATTGGCGTATCATGTGCGCATGTCACCATATACTTCATTTCACACATGTGTACAATACATGCCATGCACACATGTACATGCCACACATGGGTGAGAGAATCTTTACCCATGTGTGTGATGTCACCCTTCCATGCTATCCCTCTCTCATGTGCTCCCCAAAGTCAACTTCTCTCCATACCATACCCTATGTATGACTTCATCACACCATGTCATCTCATGCCCCTTTAATCCACCATTAATTCCTCATCATGCATAAATTCCCATAATCCTAACCTAAGTTAACATTAATCACATTAGCCTAACTAAACCAAATTTTTATCCATTTCTCTCCAAATACCCCTCCATCCCTTAGCATTTTCACCATTTTCTACGATAAGGGGGTAGAGAGAGAGAGAGAGAGAGAGAGAGAGAGAGATGTTGGTGGGCCATCGGTCCCATCCCTTCCATCCATCTCAACCATCCATCTAGTCCATCAATGTGAGTACACCCCCTTCACTGTTATGGTTTGATTTCTTTCTTAATTATTTGGATGATTAATAGTGGTGATGATGTGATGACAATAATGTGATCAATGGTGTGGATGCATAGGAGAATACATATAAAAAGATTATTAATAATGGTGATGATATGATGATAATGATGTGATTAATGGTGTGGATGTATAGGAGAAAATACACAAAATTAAATTATGATAGACATCATGCGGGACCCATCAATAGTGGGCCCCACTAGAATGTTTGTATACAATCCAAATCATCCAAGAATGGGGGCTGTCCAAGCTCACACACACACCCATGCACACATGTGCACATACACTTATATAATAATAATAATAATAATAATAATACAAAGAGAAGAGGGAGAGATGCTGCTGCCAACGTCCAGAGGACGCTGCAGCAAGCAACGTCCCAGCTGCTATAGAAAGGGGCAGGGTTGTGGGACCACCACAGGCCCCACCATGATGTATGTATCTGATCTACATCGTCCATCCAAATTCCCAGATCATTTTAGGCCTTGAACTGAAAAATGAAGCCAATCCAAGTCTCTAGCGGGCAACATAATAGAAAACAGTGGTATTAATGATTTTGACTATTGAAAAACTGTTAGGGCCCGCTGTGATCTTTCTATACGCCAAAAAATACTGAATATTGGGCTCGTTCGGTCTGTCACGAGTCATAGAATGCAATAGATGGAATGGATTATCTTGATGTGGGCCCCACCTATGAAAAACTACCAGAAAAAAGGCACAAGGCATGTTGGACATTGTTGCTGTCAGCGTCCAGAGGACGCTGCAGCAAGCAGCGTCCTGTTGCTTAAAATGTAGGCAGGCCACAGGTCCCACCGTGATGTATGTTGAACATCTACACCGTGCATTTGATGAGTCCCATTTAGAAATTGGGATACCCCAAAAATCAGCCATACACGGAACTCAGGTGACCCACACCATCTAAAATCATATGGAGATATGGTTAAACATATATAAGCACTTGCTGGAGCCCACTTGAAATTTCGATGCATCTGAAACTTGGACTGACTCCTCAATTAAGTGGGACACACATAATGGATGGGTTGGATTCATGAACCACATCTCTGTGGACCCAATAAATGATTATGAATGTTTTAATGGAGGATAACCCTCTCAACTTTTGTGTGTGGTGTGGCCCACATGTGCCACATATTGGCTTGATTTTAAGCCCCAAGCCCACCATGGATTGGTCCATATGACTGATGGTGTTGAAGGTCGACACGCATCATGATGGGCCCCACACAACTCGACCTCATGGGAGGTCCCCATGGGCTCCACCATTATATATATGTGTTTTATCCTAACCATGAATCCATCATGACAACTCATTTCATGTCAAGGGACCAAAAATGAAATGAAGAAAGCCTCAGGTAGGCCAAAATCCATAAGAACCATGGGATTAACCTCCTACAGTTAAGAGATCTCTTGTGAGCCCATTATGATGTCTTTGGGAGATCCGAACCATCCAAATTATGGGCTTTAGTAGTATGTATGGATGCACAACCTCATGCACACATCTATTCCCAAGTAGTGTGCCAAAGCATGCTATCTGCAGACCGTTGATCCCCACGCTGCTGGGGCCTAACTTGATGTATGCACTTTGTATTTTTCCCATTTAGAAGAATTAGGTGGGTCACAATCTCTGATAGGTCTCACAACAGTGAGACAGATTCAAGCCTTAACTCGCCCACGCCACATGAAGTAGCTTTGTTGGAATGACCACTGTTGAAAATCCTTCTCGGCTGTGATGTTTGATTTCCATCCAAGACTGTCTATTCATCGGGCCCATTTTGGACCCCACCTAAAGGTACAATAGAGTCCAAAATGCGGTAGGCCACAACATGGGAAAATGCTCCCGCCATTGAACTGTTTAGGGCCGCTGAACTATTTTTGTAATTGACATCCAACTGGATGGGTGGGCACTTGTTCATCCATTGGAGGACCTCGCCACGATATAAGTATTTTATCCATGACAACCATTGGTGAACTTCCATCTACATTTTTGCCATCATTCCATTGTATCAGCCATGTTAGGATCACACCAAATTGGATTAAGGTTTGGTTCATTTTGAGTTGTGGGCTGGGCCAAATGTTAGGCCCAACTTATGGACCATATTAGGCCTACTTATAGACCCCACTAGTGTGTTCACAAGGGCATTGGGGTTATAGGCCCACAAGCTATAAGGCCCACTATGAGTGTATGCCTTTTAAAGCCATTAGTGGTAGTCTTACATGAGACAACGAATGAACTCTTTTAGCAAATGTTTATAATTTCATACGACATGTGTACGATGATATGAACTATGATTAGGTGTTTTATGACCCCCAATCTTGTGAAGTATGAGGCCCACTTATCATGTGTTATTGTGAATCGCGCGGCCGCTTACCTATGCAGCCTTAGATCATGAATGGTGTTCACACCCCAAGTATAGGGTTGTGATGTAGCAATAAACTCGGTGAGACCGAGGTCGAATCCCAAGGGACTGAATAGAACTGAACTAGACTAAGATGAAATCTAAATCGAATAGAATTGAAGGGATAATGGTGAAGTATTAATCTAAAATTTGTAAAAATAAAGGTGAGAACTAGGGTGCCAAGGATCCACTTGTAGCAATTGGGAAGCTACCTTGCATTGATTCAAGGACACAACTGGAATCAGAGTCCTATCCTATCTAATTGGTACGAAGAGATTTGTCAGATCTCTGAACTTCTCATGAATTTAATCCTCAATAGATAAGAATGGTGAAGATTTGGAAGTGATTCCGTCAACTAACCATGCCTAGGAGACTATGGCAAACAACAACAATTTACCAATCTCACAGCCAATCATTAGAAAATTGTGAAAGTTAGGAAAGGTTCCATCACCCAACCATGCCCATGAGACAATGGTGAACAATAGGTTCCCCAGTTCACAATCTCAATAATGGAAAGAACATACTTAAAGCTATCGCAGATCCATTGTAATTTAAGTCACAATAAACCATTAAAAACTAAAAGCATACCTTAATAATTAAATTAGAATCTATAAGGTTCAACAAAACATGAATCAAAACAAGCAACCATCCTAATCATGCTACAAGCTTCACCTCTTAGCCCTAGCTAAGAGGTTAAGCCTAGAATACACATGAGTGGCTAAAATCTCTTAATAAAATAACTAAATAAAAGGAAAGAAGAAAGACTCGTTTAACCAGCCCATGCTCCACACGTCACCTCCACGGCTACCCACTGATCTCCCTATCCCACGTCCAAGGATGCCTTTTCTCTCTTCTTTCTTGTCTCTTTATAGCTGCTAGGGTCGGTCAGTGGGGATGCTTCGGTGCGAAGGCTCTTCCGGAAGATCTTTGCTGATATCTATGGGACCCACACACAGCGATCTTTCAGTGAATCTGCATCGATCATTGTCTTAGTAGGATCAATTTAGGCCAATATTCAAATTTTGAAATGGATCTGAGCTTTTGTGGGCCACCGTGTGGATCAACGTCTGGCGAAAGATCTAACCATGACAATCTTATCTGTATAGATGGTTGTAAGGGAATAGGAGGTTTTGGTCAAAATTCTTCTCTAGATGCAATGGTCGGTCCGGATTAATGTTTCTGATGAAGGAATTTGATGCGTACTGCCCCAGACTTCTCGGACGTCCGCAAAGCAGAGCATGCGCACGTTCTTGCATATTGCTGCTTGCGGAAATTTCTGTGAGGCCCACCTCCTTCAGTGTTTTGAGAAATCCACGCCGTCCATAAGATTCTTCATGAAATTTTGGTTGGGAAGGGATGGTTTTGGATCAGATTCGGCGTGACCCACGGAAGAAATCAGCTGCAACAGTTGTAGGGCAGTCCATTTGTGACCATTGAAACCAGCATGTGTGCGTGCATGAGTGCATAAAGTCAACATGGGTTTGGCTAAATCGAGCCCCTCTACATGATGGACATCTCGGATCGTTTTCATAGGTCATGATGGAGGTCCATTAATGATCAAACGACGCCCCTGTTTCACGCCAGAGAAAATGGCTTTTGCTGTTTTTGAAGGAAGAATGGGTGCAAGGCGGTTTGACCATCTTGGACTTGCCGTGCACATCTGGTGCACATGTGCACGGTGCACACACAAATTAGGTGGGGTCCATGGTGATGGTTATGGGAAATCCAATCCATTCATCCCTTTTCTCAGATAGTTTAATGGGTTGATCCAACGTTTGAAGCATATCCAGATTGCAGGTGGGCCCAGAATCAACGGTTTATGGGTTGATCTGTCTGTTGGGCCAATTCCACAGAGATCTGAGGGCTGAAATTCGACGTGTATGGTTAAGTTATGATCCTCAAGCCAAATCTAAAGTTTCGAGCTGAACAGATGGTGAGAACCTAGTGATCTTACGTTCAGGATGACTTTCAGGTCTCTTTGGTGTGAAACAAGTGATTTTCTCAAATCTCTGGCATGTAAATCCATCGATCTTGGTCCCTTGGAGTCCATCATTTGCCTTGGTGACTTCAGTGCATTAAATTCGTGCTTTTATCACCCTGTTTCAGTCCAAGCTCGTAAATACACCCTACATCACAAACACGATTAAATCGGACCATTAAATAATACCATGTTCGTAAATCTAGGCAATAACTGGGGTCTGATATGCAATATTTGACCCTCAACAAATGGCCACTTAATCATGTGGCGTAATTGTAGTCATTTGACCATAAGTGCTAATAAGTCCACCCAACTGTGTAAAATCAAGTGGTAATGATGGTCATCTAATAGTGTGACCTTGTGCTTAAGGGCATAGGTGCGGCCACATGAATTATATACAATTGGATCGTAAGTTTGAATCTCCTAGTCTTAAGGGTTGTTATGTTGGGTTGGATTTCACAACTTGATAATGGAGTGGCTCTCAATTCGGTGTCACGCGACATAAATACAACCCTTACATTATGCTCATAGGTGAGGGAGATGCCGGGACCACTAAACTATATCTGATGTGATGGAAGCTAGTTCTTGGCCTCTTAACCATGTGACACCGAATATGAGTCATTAGCTATGTGACGTGTGAAGTGGTTGTAGTATAAGACTTAGTATAATGTAGTGTAGCCATGAATAACGGGTGCGATTGTGATTGTTCAAATAGGTTTGGATATTTTGAAATGTGCATGAATACTAGATCATGATAGTAATCGTATTATACATACTAAAGTATGTGAAATTGTGGTATTTGTTGCCTGATCATGTGAAAGTTTAATAAAGTGGTTACCCCATTATGTGAGCTATGAGGTAATGAAAGTGCATAACCATCTAACCTTAAGTCCTTTATTATGGCAAGTTGATTGACATTTGTGTGGCCACTCAACCATATGGACTTTTGATAATCGAGTGGCCGTAAGACCATGCGGGCATATGAGAATTGTGTGATTACTCAGACTCGTGGACTATGCTAATGGTGTAACTTCTTGGGTATGTGAAATTAGGACATGTGTCAGATTGATCATGGACCCTACCTTGATGTAAGTATTGCATATTTCACCATTTATCCATAAGGCTAGCTAATTCTAAAACATGAATCCAAAATGACCTAAATCCAATTCCAAATAAGTCAGACGATATGAAATAGTGTAAATTGAATGTATAACATCCAAACACTTGTGAACCCATCAATGTACATATTTTATCCGCACTGTTTAATTGTTTTACCAACTAAACAGTTCGATCATGGAGCCCGTTGACGTGTGCCTTGTGCATCTGAACTGTTCTTCCTTATACTACCTTAATGTATGTGAGTTACCTATACTATCTACTTGTTGGGACCCACCGTAATGTTTGTGTGTGGACCCATCTACTTGCAATACCACTTGGAAGTAGGATCCACTACATTGTATGAGATAAACCCACGTTATCCAACCATGACTAACTCTTATATGTATATTATATACCCAAGTCATTCAACTTAGGGCTCACTGTATCTTATGAGGTTTATCTGTGCCTTCCAAACCATTGTAGAACTACTATGATAATTATTTGCAATCCAACCTACTAACAACCCACTTGAAGGTGAAGCTCACTACACTATATGAGTTTCACTAGCACCATCCATCTTGTGGCTCATTTACTATATGTTATATCTATGCCTTTCATTTCATAACCACTTGGTGTGTGTACTTTGCGTCACCACCACTCATTAACCATAAGACCCAGTTAGGGTATAACCATGTGGTCCCAATAGAAGAGAATCATGTCGGGCCAAAGCCGCTAATGAAATATCTATCTTGCGAAGGATATGGTGTAATTCTGAATACAATTAATGCTCATGATTATGATAGCTATGGATGATATTAGTGATGTTAGTGATTATGGTTAATAGAAGTATGTGATTTAATATCTTGATTAATATTGTTCTACTTCCTAGCACACTAAATTCATCTACTTAACTATGTTGATATTGATCATACTCATGCACCATGGAATGATGGTATGTGCAATTGTACTTCAATACATTTGTTCATGTGTAAGATATATTCTCTTTAGTTTAGTCACATGATTATGGATTGATATACTTGATAGTAGGACATAATGATTATATGTCATTCTTGGCTTAAAGGTTAAGTAGACCCTAAACTCATGGCATTATATGCATATCACATGCCCTTGAATGTATGCGTTATCATAATTACTTGAATTCATGCATAATCATGATATACAAGATGATCAAAATACCACAGTCGTGCCATATAAGATGAGTTGGATCTTAATGACGAAATGTATATCTATGATGATAACTTGGGTTATCCCTGAAAATGAACAGGACACCGGAAGTGTGAAAATAGTAGGGGATGATGTGTCCCTTGGGTTGAAAGTCCCTAAACCCTGATGCTAGCTAGGGATACCTCACCGTCGGGCCGAGTGGATACATGGGTCATGGATTTGACTCCTACTGACGAGGTCAGGTTAAGAAGAGGTGGGTCCAACCTGCTTAAGGGCTGAGGTGCAAACAGGGACCAGTTTGACCTGTCGGTGAGGAAAAGTGCAAATGAGGTCCACTACTAGTATACCAAATGGAGGTTGTAACCCCATTGGTGGGTAGCGGGTCGATTGTTGGTGTCTGGTGCATAGGTGTCGACCACGGTATTTTTCTGAGATATACATTTATGGTATGGCATGACAATATGATGATGATGATGTGATTATAGATGCGTGTAATATGGTTATGGCTATGGTATAGGAGAAATGAAAATATGACTTGGTGATGCTAGTCGGATTGACTCGGAGTATTACTATGATGCATATGCATTGGATTGGCATTGGCATACCTGACGTACTACACGCTTTTCACTATATATGATTTCTTCATGGCATATTTATCTTGCTTGCATGTAGGACACATTGCACACATGTGTGTACTCACTAGGCTTTTTGCCTAGGCTTCCTATTTTCCATTTTTTTTCCAGGGTAGGAGTAGCTTGGAAGACTTAGCTTTCTTGATGCACTGTATCTATTTTTCGATTTGACAATGTTGACATTGTATACCTTTTGGAAAGCATTGTACTTGTAACTATCAGGATTTATAATGGAGAGTGTTGCTTGGTATTTTGATCATGAATCTTCATGCTCAGGTATATATATATATATATATATATATATATATATATATATATATAATTTTAGTAAAAAATCTTCCTTGTGGTGCGCCGAACTCGGGACTTGGTGTATGAAAGTTGAGTGCCGGATTCGAGGCATCACGGAAGCTGTCCGTCCCTAGGTTTGGGGCGTGACACCATCTCTCTCTATATGTGTGTCCAAAGTCAACCCCTCTCCACATAACACCATATGCATGAGATCATCATGCCATGCCACCCCATGTCCCTTTAATACACTATTAAGTCCTAATCGTGTGCAAATTTTCATAATCCTAGCCTAAGCTAACCATAATCACATTAATCTAACCTAACCACATTTTTACCCATTTCTCTACAAATACTCCTCCATCCCTTAACATTTTCACCATTTTCCTACAATAAGAGAGAGAGAGAGAGAGAGAGAGAGAGAGAGAGAGAGAGAGAGAGAGAGGTGAAATTGGTGGGCTATTAATCCCATCCCTTCCATCCATCTCAACCATCCATCTAATCCATCAAGGTGAGTACACTCCCTCACATTTCTCTTCTCTTGTTTCCTTGATTTCTTTCCCATGTAGTGTAGGTGTAAGGACCCACAAAAGAGTGGACCCCCAAGTGAAGATGATGAGCCATCCAATGACGTAAATGGCTTAAAAACATAAATAATAACACAACTTGGAAGCTGTGTGGGAGCATTGATCATGGCCCCACCAAGATGTTGGTCAGCCATCCAATCTGTTTATAAGGTCACAAAGACCTAGATGGGGGTGGGCCCCACCGTGGGCCCATTGTAATATTTGTATGCCATCCAAACAGTCCAACTATGGCCTATTAGGCTGGTCACACACACACATCCATGCACACACACTTACACACACACACAGATAAAGAGAACAGGGAGTGGACGCTGTTGCCAGCGTTCAGAGGATGGTATAGCAAGCAGCGTCCCAGCTGCAACAAAAAAAGGGGTTTGTACTGTGGGACCACAATGCCCCGCCCCCCCAAAGGGGTTTGGATGCATCTGAAACTTGGTCTGACCCCTCAACCAAGTGGGAGACACAAAATGGATAGGCTAGATTTCTGAACCACATCTTGTTGGGCCCAACAAATAATTATGAATGTTTAATGGAGGGTAACCCTCTCAAGTTGTGTGTGGTATGACCCACTTTGATGTAGGTGTTATGCCACTTCATCCACCATGGCCATGACATGATGTATATTTAAGATCCTCACCATTTATCTATTTTATCAACCCTTTTGATGGTATGTTGCCAAAAATCAGGCTCATCCAATGATTAGACAGTTGTACGTTTTGAAATAAAACAAATTGAACTCTCATCACTGAAATTTTGTTATGGGCCATCCTGATGATGTATTAGATATTCAACCCATCCAGCCTATGTACCGAGTCCCTTTAGGCCATTGTCCCAAAGATCAGTCAATCCGACCTGAAATGGACCACACAATACAAGACTATGAGAATGAATGCCTAACCATTGAATCCAACCTAAGACCACCATGGTGTATCTATTTAATCCATGCGGACGATCTACTTTCTCATATCATTTTAGGATCTGGATTAAAATCAAAGCAGACCTAAGTATTTAGTGGGTCATGCACAACCCAACCTTATGAGAAAGCCCCATGAGCTCCACCGCATAGAACCCATTGTGAATTCCATTGATGTGTGGGCCCAAGAATGTTAAGGCCCATTTTGAGTGAATGTCATGTGGGTCCATCAGTGGTAGGCTTGTTTGGGCCAACCATTGGGCCTCTTTGGCAAGAGTTTGTGATCTCCATGTGTTGAATGTATGCTATCTTAAATCATGTGAAATTGTGTTGTGTGTGCAGTTGGACCAAAATTGTGTGGGATTGGGTTGCTGCCCTAAATTAAATAATTATATAATGAGTGGACAACCCTTAACCACTTGGCACTTTGGTTGGAGTGCAGCCCCAAGTAATAGGATTGTGTAACTTGTATTTAAACCCTTAAACATGTTCAATTGTAACAAATATGTAGACTTTAGTGATGTGAGGGTGTGATATAAGTGTTTGGCCCCTTAATCATGTGGGCATGTGATGTATGTATGGCCACCTAATCATATGCAATTGTGGAGTATATCTAGTCGTCTAACCGTATGATTGCGAAATGCACACAAGGCCAACCAACTATATGAAATTAGGTGGCATTGGTGGCCACCCAATGATATGACCATGTGCTTATGGGCATAGCCATGGTCACCTAAATCATGTACAATCAAATTGTACGTGTGGATTTTCTAAGTCATGTGAATTATGATGTAACACTTGATAAAGTGGACCTCAATTTGGTATAGCGTGACATAATTATGGGTCTTATATTCTTCTCATTAATAAGGTGTAAGTCGGGACCACTAAACTATATGTGATGTGATTAAATGTGGCTCTTGGTCCATTCATCATGTGACACTAAACCCGGATTATTAGCTATATGAAGTATGGGGCAGTTGTTGCCTAAGACTTAGCATTATTAGTGTAGCCTTGTATTTGTGTGTAGGATTATGATTGTTCAATTATGTTTAGATATTTTGAAATGTGGACACTAGATCATGATAGTAATCATATATATACTAAACTATGTGAAATTGTGGTACCGGTCGCCTGACCATGTGAAAGTTTAATAAAGTGGTTGCCCCATTATGTGAGCTATGATGTAATGAAAGTACGCAACCGTCTAACCTTAAGTCCTTTATTATGACAAGTAGAGTGACATTTGTGTGGCCTCTCAACCATATGGATTCTGATAATGGAGTGGCCATAAGACCATGTGAGCATATGAGAATTGTGTGGTCACTCCAGACTCATGGACTATGCCAATGATGTAATCCCTTAGGTATGTGAACTTAGGACGTGTGTCAAATTGATTGTTGGACCCATCTTATTAATAGTATTCAGCTTGATTTGTGAACTCCACTAATATGTTCACAATGACATTAGAGTAGTGCGCCTATTAGCCTTAAAGCCTACCTTGAGTGGACACCTTGTGAGCCCATTAGCGGTAAACCTATTGGGCCCATAGGTTACTTCCGCTTACTAAGAACGTAAGACTCTATGAGAAGCGCATATTGGACCTATGTTTGGTCTTCTTGGTAAGTACATGAGACTCCTTGTGATGTATGTATGCTAAGTCCCATTTAGGCCTTATGAATGAGTTATGATTGAGTCCTTAAATGAGCCATTTGTGGAAATCAAATGGACCACACAACAAGCCAGAAGAATGGGATGTAACAACCCACTAAGCAGCCAGTTCAAGTGTGGCAATGAACTGGGCCTTAGTCCACTTGAGATGATAGGTAGACTTGTTGAAATGTTGGATTCAAATCGAATTAAGAATGTGGTGGTGACATATGTGTGGTGATTGTGTGATATGATACATGTAGTTTGATGCAATGATTGTATGTTATAATGCTAGCTTATGTTCACATGCTTGGATCTGTATATGTGGATTTGATACATGTTATGGTATGTGCATATTCCTTGCACATGTTTGGTATACAGTCTGTTGTGGTGACACTATATGGGGTTTTGGCCATGCGATTGGTGCTAAGTGATGGATTGATCCTAGTTGTGCTATTGTGTGGTTGGTGGACACTTGTGGTGTGGAAGTGTGGACACTTGCATAGCCCCATATCATGAGGGAGAGTGCACATTATACCACTATTTTGCCATGTTGGTGTTGTGATCAGTTTTGATTGGTCTAGTGATATTTGTGCTTGTTGTATCTGCACGCACATATACATGTACATGCATCATGGATGAGGAGTGCATGGTGTGCATAGTTTGATCATGCAGAGATCATATGCATGTGGTAGAGGATGTTGGTGCGGGGTGCACATGATGGAGTATGTGGTAGAAGATGTTGGTGCGGGATGCATATGATGCAGTATGTGCGGATGTTATCTAGTCCGAGAGACCGTGGGCACAGTCCCTAGGTTGAAGTCCCTAAGCAAATATATTGGGCACAATCCTTAGGTTAAAGTCCCTAAGCGAATATATCGGGCACAGTCCCTAGGTTGAAGTACCTAAAGCTCACTTGATGTTACATTGCAATTTATGTTTATACTGATGCTAATATTACATGTATATCCTTTCCAAAATGAGCTTGGATTGCAAATCGAATGTGGTTAGCAGAGGAGCCCGATTAGTATTAAGGTTGCCTCTATGCACATGTGGGTTACATGCACAGCATTGCTTGAGTGCAATTATACTACATAGCGTACTTGTGGATTATTATTGCATTTTGCATAGCATCCTCATGAGATGGATTGAACACCACAACAATATCGTGGTTATACTGATGAGACTACCACAGCGGCATCGTGGTTGGTATTTAGGGGTGTAAGACCCGTATCCTAGACTGTACTGTTCCACAAACTTCCACAATCCTCCCTGTCGAATTTTAACAAACCGTGACTTGTTACTGGCATTTACGTGCGACCCTAAATCATATCCCGTATATCGGAGTCGGCTCGACTGGAGACTTATACCCTAGCGACCGCACCGTCGCTACGGTTCCAACGTCACTTCTCGCACGCTGTTGCGATACCTAGGCCAGGAGTTGTGGGCCCGCATTTATTTCGAGGAAAATGTCATGCGTTTACAAAACCCAAGAGAATCTCTACCAAATATCAAATCAATCAATCAATGTACAAGTCAAGTACATATCCCATCACACTCATCCCTCTCTTACCTAAAAGTCAACACAACCATACCTATCAAGTACACCCATCACCCATCACCCATCACTCCATTCATCACCCATCCCTCTCTCCTTACATCCCCTCTGTTTCTCATTCTCCACCCATCTCCCAAGCACCAAGAGAGAGAGCCAGCGTTCAAGCTTTCCATGAGAAGAGCCAAATGTGGCCTACTCCCTACCACCCTATCTCCCATCTCCACGCTTCAATCTTCATCTTCCACCATCAAAGGGAAAGACTAGGAGCTAAGGAGTTCATGGAGCCTAGAAGAAGCAGAATCAGTGGGTGTTCATAACATTAGATCTTGATTTTGATTGGTGGGCCCACATGTAATGGGACCCACTTGATGTACATCTTGTAATGTGTGGAAGGGAGGGCTCATAGTGGTAGAGCCCTCCATAGCACGTCTCTCTCTCTCTCTCTCTCTCTCCCTCTTTCTTTTTCCCTGTTGTAGACCCCACCTTGATATATGTTTCACATCCACACTGTCCACCAAAGCAGGGCCACCTTATTGGTCGTCTAGCAACAGTACTTGCTACCCGTCCTTGAGCGGACAACCAAGACGAAGGGAAAACAAATATCAGTGCAATCCAAACCGGGTGGGGCACACTGATGTGGACCTCACCTGGATGCACATGTTATATCCCATCCGTCCATTAAATGGACACTGCCCATGGACCACCGTGATTTATGTGGACGGTGGAACCATCAAGCAGCTTATAGTTACTGGACTGATGTCAGTAAGATCTGTGGGTCTCACATTGTGTATTTAGTTCATCCCAACCATCCATCTATGGCCCTGATCATGAGGTTGGTGTTATATCCAAACCATCCATTAGGGTGTTATATCTAAACCATCATCAGCAGCCCAACCACTTTCAGTTGCTACGTTAGCAAGTTATGAGGGTCTGATCCTAGGGCAGGTGTCTTATCTCCACTGTCCAGATTGCTGGACGGTGGGTTACACCGTGATGCAGTGTTTTATCAATACCATCCATTAAAGGTGGACCCCACCTATGATATACATGTTTCATTCATTCGTCCATCATCTGGACGTTGGCCAATAGCCAGTTATATAGCTGATGTATTGACATCAGCAAGTTCTGTGGAACCCACATGAAGTATGTGTTTTATACACATCGTCCATCTATCTTGGACGTGGGCCCACCCCACATGTGTGACACGTGTGGACAGGTGGGACCCACCTTAATGTATTTATCCTATATCCACATCCTCCAATTTTCGAGAACAGTGGGACCCTCTGTAATGTATGTGTCTTATTCACACCGCCCATCTGTTTGAGGTGTGGGCCCACCCCACATGTGTGACACGTGTGGGTAGGTGGGACCCACCTTGATGTATGTATTTTATATCCACACAGTTCATCTGGACAATGCGGTATAGGGCGCACCTTGATGTATTTGTTATTTAGCCACACCGTCCATCCATTTTGCAGCACGTGGGACATGCTGCAAGTGTACGGTGTGGGCCCCTACCTTGTGATGTATTGTATATTGACACCGTCCTTCTGTATGGCCCCCGCATGATGTACATGTTTTATTAGAGCCATCCAGCCCATGGACCCCACATGTGATGTATTTAAGGTCCATCTTGCAGGCCCACCTTGAGGCTTATGTTGTACATGTGGCCCATCTATTTCGCTAGATTATGGGCCGCCCCATAAGGCCTGTCTTGATGTATATGTGGCCCATTTGGTGAGGCCCATTATGATGAATATGAGACCCAATTGGTGAGGCCCATGTAATGTGTATGAGGCCCATGTGATGAGGCCCAATCTGATATGTATGAGGCCCACGAGTGAGGCCCAATGCAATGTATATGACAGCCATGAGTGAGGCCCAATGTGATGCATGTGAGAGGCCCAGGTGATGTATTTGTGACCTATTCGGCGAGGCCCAATATGATGCATTTGGGGCTCATTTGATGAGGCCTGATGTGATATATATATATATATATATTCGCCCATATGTTGAGGCCCAATATGATGTACTTGCGACCCATTTGATGAGGCCCGATGTGATGTATATGAGGCCCATGAGTGAGGCCCATTGTGATGCATATGTGGCCCATGAGTGAGGCCCATCGTGATGTGTATTAGGCCCTTGAGTGAGGCCCATGGTGATGTATATCAGGCCCTTGTGTGAGGCCATGGGCGAACTTACATTTGGCTATATGTCAGCTAGTCCTTGGAAGCAATGTTGGTTAAATGTCCACATTGATGGGTGATGATGGTTAAATGTCCACATTGTGACCTTCCCTTAGGCTTTTGTTAGGACCATTCTCATTATTTTAGGTCAACCCAAATCATGGGGTCTCATTGATGTCGCATGTTCCATCATCACTGTAGACGGATGGCTTCGTGCTATCGGATTTTGCATATCCACGGCCGAGGGCCGATCTTTATATTTTTGGTTTAGATCAGTTGTTCATCTATGGACATCACCTTGCATATAGGCCGATTATCGATACTGGTTATCGATACCAATTATGAGTATGTGATGACATAACATCATGATACATGCCCATACACATCATCAGCATGTTTGTTATGAGATGTGATTGACCACAACATATGCCATAGGTGTTCACTCCCAAGTATAGGGTTGTGATGTAGTAATAAACTTGGTGAGACCGAGGTCGAATCCCAAGGGACTGATACGTGTACGTTATCTGAAACTAAGTAGAACTAGAACTAGACTAAGATGAAATCTAAATCGAATGAATTTTAAGGAGTAATGGTGAAATATTTATCTAAAATTTAGAGAGATCAGAGGTAGGGAACTAGGGATTTAGAGGATCCACTTGTAGAGATCAGGGAGATCTTATGCCTGCTTTAAGAACTCAACTAGACTTAGAGTCCCATCTTCATCCAGTTGAAGGGTGTAACCCTAAAAATCAAACTGAACTTCCTTTAATATAATTTTTGAGAGATGAAAGGTATATGAATTAGAATGGATTCCACCACCAAACCATGCCCAGGAGACAAAGTAAACAACATAATTAAACTAATTACCAACCAATCAACAATGTATGAAGGTTAGGAAGGGCACTGTCATTCGACCATGCCCAGGAGACGATGGTGAACAACAGGGCTTCCTGACGTCATAAACATAAAAAGGAAAGGAACATATTCAAAGCTATCGCAGACCTATTATAATTTTAGTCACAACAGACCATTAAAAACTAAAAACATTCCCTTAATTAAACTAAAATCAACATCAGTTCAGTCTAAATAAAAGGCACAAGTATAAATTCTCCCATCACGCTACAAGCTTCACCTCTTAGCCCTAGCTAAGAGGTTTAGCCACACGTAGACATGATAAGGCTAAATCCCTTAAAAACATAAAAATAAAAATAAAAATAAAGAAAAAAACTCTCCTGTCTCTCTCTTGTCTTTCCTTTTATAGCTTGGGTTAGATTCGGTGTGGCCATGTGGTTTTCTGCTTTGCCGTCCGTCTTGCGTTTGGACAGTTGAAAACCAATCTCTGCTGTATTTTGAAATTTCTTCATCTAGGCCCGAGTGATACGGGCCATGTGAATCTCATGGACGGTTTGGATTAGACCCTTGATGTACGGTGATGGCCGACAGACTAAAATCAGATGCTCTGTTCAACATCAGGGAACGACAATTGCCGTTTTTTGAATTTGAGTCGGTCAAGAGAGTTTGACTCTCATTGACCATACAGTGCACGGCTAGTGCACATGTGCACTATGCACATCCCACATGAGATGGAGTCCACTGTGCTTCTTGTGAGAGATATGATTTGTCCATCCTTTTCCTCATCTCATTTAAACCGTTGAGACCAATTTTGAAGCATATCCAGATAGCAACTGGGCCCAGAATCAATGGTTTAAGGTATGATCTCTCCGTTGGGCCACTTTCACAGGGATCCAACGGTTTAAATTTGACATGTACGGTTAATTTATTGTCCTCAGGCCATGCATGAAGTTTCGAGCTGAATGGATGGTGGAAGCCTTGTGATCTTGCATTCTGGCTGATTTTCGGGCCACTTAAGCTTCAATTTCTCCACTTTCTCGAATCTCTGGCATGCAAATCCGTCGATCTTGGTCTCCAGCGGTCCATCCCATGCTTTGGTGAATTTTAAGCATTAAATCTTAGCTTTTAGCACCCTGTTTCGGTCCAAGCTCGCAAATGTACCTTACATCATAAACACGATTAAATCGGACCATTAAATAGTACCATGCTCGTAAATCCAGGCAATAACTGGGGTCTGATATGCAATATTTGACCCTCAACACAGCCCCCAACTAGCATCTTGCTAGCCCCGAGCAAAGTATGCGAAAAATAAGTTGAGAATTACAGGACAATTTCTATAAACTCGAGTGATTTTTTAAAACAATCAAGATATTAGAAGTCTAAGATTCATGAATGTTGGGCCTTATATTCCCTATACTCAAGTGTTTGGTAGACTTCATAATCAAGATCAAAGTATTAATCCACCAATTACAAAAAAATGTAAACATTAGGATCCATGAGTGTATAGTTTAATCTCGGCTTATCATCATTAAAATTCACTTCTCTATTTCAGGATATCATTGGTAACCAATGAGGGAATTCATTGTAAGACCCGTATCCTAGTCCGTTCTGTTCCGTCGAATCCCGCGATCCTTCCTGTCGAATTTCGGCAACCCGTGACGTATAATCGACGTTGCGATCGACCCTAAGTCGTATGTTGTACATTTGAGTCGGCTTAAATCAAGACCTTTACCATTGCGACCGCACCGTCGCCGCGGTTCCGACGCCGCGTCTCTCGCACCGATCCGATACCCTGGCAGGAAGATGTGAGCCGGCGTTTATTTTGAAGAAAACGCCGCGCGTTTGCAATCCCAAGAGAATCTCTTCAATATGTCAAATCAATCCCATCAATCAATCCCATCCATCACCTCATGTCAAGTACAAGCAACCCATGCTTTCTCTCTCCAAAGTCAACCTTTTCTCACCCTCTCTCTTACACACCCATGCTAGTCAAGTACACATCACCTCACCCATCACTCACATCCATCACTCTCTCTCTCTTTACATCCCATCTCTCCCTCTCTCTTTCTCATTTCTCAACTCAACTCCAAGCAACCAAGGAGAGAGCTCACGTCCAAGCTTCTCCATGTGAGAGAGTGCATGTGTGTGGCCCACTTTCCCATCCCAAATCTTCCATCCTAGCCTTTCATTTTCCATCTTCCACCGTTGAAGTGAAGCCTAAGGAGATCGGCATTTCAACGGACCGAGAAGATCGACCGGTGGGTGCTTATTAGACTAGATTTTTCATGTTTTATGATGGGCCAAGTGAGGCCTACCGATCAATGGTATGGATCTCACTTTGGACCCTAAGATGTGGCCGATGGCCCATCTTGATCTTCATGATCATTCCATGATGGGGCCATTCTCCATGGACCCCATCATGATGTTTATTTTCTAACTTGAAAAGAGGTCATCTGGACCGTCCATTTGAGTGGAGAAGGGATCTCCACCGTTGATTTTCAATTTAATGGGCCCACATGCAATGGGACCCACTTGATGTACAATTGGATGCTTGAAACGGAGGGCCCATAGTGCCGGGGTCCCTCCATCACACGTGTCCCTCTCTCTTCCTCTCTCTCTCTCCCTCTCTTGTTATGTATGCATTTTATGTATGATGGAATGGCCATATGGCCCAACCGAATGGACCCCACCATGAAGCATGGTTTGGACCCAATCCATTTGTGGGTGAGGCCCATCTTACATGTTATGTGATCCACACCACCTCACCATGTGATGGCCCGCCTAAGCAGGGCCCACCCCAATGCACGTGTTACGTCCAAACGTCCAGGGACGTCCCTGGACGTTAATTGACAATACAAATATTAGCTTTTCCAAAGCTTATTAGGTGTGCCATTCATGTAGGCCCCACCTTGATGTAAGTGTTCAATCCATACCGTTCATTCTATTCTCGAGTTCATTTTAGCCGTTGGACCAAAAAAATGAAGCTGATCCGAGTATCGGGTGGGCCATAGTATGAGAAAATGTGATGGTTGCCGTTGAAAAATCAACTACTATTTTATCCATCAAAATATATTTAATATTGGGCTCATTTGCCTTGTATTAAGCCATGGGACCCAATGGCAGGGTCAGATTCCACTGATGTGGGCCCCATATATGAAAAACCACGACATTTAGTGTTTTCAAAAAAAAAAAAAATATAAAATCAAACAGCAGCATTGCTGCTGCTACCGCTGTCAGACGCTGACACCGCCTGGCGCGAGCGAGCGGACAGCAGGGTCCCACGGCCCCAGCCGTGGGCCCCACCTTGATGTTTATATGTCATCTAAGCCGTCCATAGGGTGGGCCATTAGGGCAGAGAGACCCCCTCCAAATTTCAGTCTCTCCCAATACTCAGGTGGCCCACATCATGGGAAACAATGCGATTGAATGTCTACCCTTTGAAAACCTTATCCGGGCCACAGAAGTTTTGGATCAATCTGAAATTTATTTTTACTCTTCGTCCAGGTCTACGTGACCATATGGACGGATTGGATGGTGAACAAACGTTATGGTGGGCCCCACGTGGGACCCACAGTTATGTATATATTTTATTCACACCGTCCCCAGCACGGGACTGTGGAAACCACCGTGTATGTGTTCCCTCCAGGCCGTCCACGGCAGTGGACGGTGAGCTCCACCATGATTTATGTGCTTATCCACACTGTCCACTCTCTGGACAGTGGACCCCACCATGATGCTTGTGTTGCATCCCCAACCGCCAATCCTTTTTGCAAGCTCATTTTAAGGCATGATTCAAGTGATTCAAGTGGGTCAGATATGTGGTTCAAGTGGGTCCTACCACTATTATTTGAAGTAAGGATCGGTTGATCCTTTGGCATGAATTATATATATATATATATATATATATATATATATATGTATGTATATATATATTTGTGGCCATTTTTAAGGCCCACCTTGACATTTATAGGGCCCGTGTTATGAGGCCCATTTGATCCACATATGGGACCCAATTGGTGTGGTCCATCTGAGATACATAAGCCCATGTGATTAGGCCCATTCTGATATATTCTAAGGCACATGGGTTATAGCCCATTGCAATGTACATAAGGCCCGTTGGTAAGGCCCATTAATGTGGCTCATTTGATGAATGTAAAGCCCATATGATTAGGCCCATTTGGTATGCATAAGGCCCGTATGATTAGGCCCATTTGGTATGCCTAAGGCCCCATATAATTAGACCCAAGGCCCATTTGGCGTGCATAAGGCCCATGTTACAAGGCCCATTGTGATGTTTTCAAAGGCCCATGGGACATGGCCCATTGCAAGGTACATAAGGCCCATTAATGCGGCCCACTTGATTTATATAAGGCCCTTATGAGGCGGTCCATTTGATGTATCTAAGGCCTATGGGTCGAGACCCAATAAGACGTATATAGGCCCATTGCAACGAGTGATTCCCTATGGTTTGGGTAATGATATTTTATGGCCGGCCTTGCCTTGGGAGCAATGTTGGTTTGACGTCCACGTTGCAAGGATAATGTTGGTTAAACGTTCGCATTATAACTCTCCCTAAGGCCCATTGATAGGCCCATACTTGTTGATAGTTCATTACTTTATAACATGCTTAGTGCACTCCCATGATTCATGCCCATACGCATCATATGTATGCTTGAGATGAGGAATGTTTGATCATAGCATAAGCCGTTGGGCTGAGACATTTACGGGACTCCTTATGAGACGGAGTGCCCCACATGATCGCGTGGTACGCGCAGGATTGCTGCATGATTGTACGGTGTGACTCATGCATCTCGCATGTGTGTGACTTGGTCACTGCACGCCCTAGCGACATCAGGGCCGTGGCTCCACAGACACATCGTGGATGGCCGTATTGGATACCGGAAATGCTTGGTTCTAGCACTGTGGGCACTTAGGATGTCCTTGGGTGAAAGTCCCAGAACCTTTTTGGTACCAGGAGATGCTCCAACGTCTAGACCGAGTGGATACACGAGCGCCCGAGTGCCGAATACCAGTAGGCCACGTCTCCCACTATGTCGTAGTCGATTGGAAGGGGGTGTGGCCTTATCCGCCAGAGTAAGGGGGCTATAAGCTAGGTTGAGTTTGACCAGCTTGCAAATGAGTCCACTATCGACGAGCCGGGTAGATATTGGCAGACTACTGGTCAGGCGGATAGTGTGGTCTCTTCCACTTACTTGACTGTGCAGCTAGGGAGGAGGCAGTCAGTGTGAGGTGTATTAGACCCCGGTGATATCCAGAGAGGAACTGTACTGATATGTGTACTTGATGAGGACTGACATGCTTGCTTCGCATCTCGCATACGACATTTGGCTACATAGGCCTCGCATCGCATGGCCTTGGTATGGCCGATAGCATTCATGTCTTGTATCATATAGCGTTGGTACAGCTGATAGCATTCATGGACTTATCGCATATTTCCGCATTACTCTGATATTGTACACTTGGCGCTGGCCTTGCACACACACTTACACCACCCTCTAAGCTTTTGTAAGCTTATGCACGACCGTTGCGTGCAGGTAGTGTTGGACAGCAGCAGCGCTGAGGCAGGAGTGCACATCAGTTTATTTTGAAGCTTTTGATCACCCTGTATTTTTCCTTTCTGCATTGTACTTAAAAGTTTTCGATATAGTGGATATGTGGTGATGTTGTTTTGTGACTTGGTCATGCTTATGGTTATGCTCTATTACAAAAAAATAAAAAATAAAAAAAATTACTGAAAATCCTCCTTGTAGGATCTGGCATGAGAGTGCCGGAATCCGAGAATGGGACACTACGGAGGCTGTCGGCACTAGATTCGGCGATCGGGAATTTTGTGAGCCCGTTTTCCGAGTTTGGGACGTGACATTCATGATAACTAAAACTTAAACCAAAACTTGCCTCACAGATCATCTTTTCATTCTTCTAGCTTTTAATTTTTCTATTAGAAGTAACGCCAAGAAGGGGCATCAAATCCTCACCTATAGGGAGCAAACCTATGGTGAAGACTTTACACCCAACCCTTTTCACATATCATCCACGGGGAATTAAATCTACACCTATAGGGAGCAAACCTATGGTGAAGATTATTCGCCTAACCTTTTACAAAGGTATCTATTTTATTATTATTATTATTATTATTTTTATAGCTAGGTATTTTCTTTTTCTTCAATTGATCATGATGGGCAAAATTTCTAGGCTAGTTCCTTACATGCTTAGTGATTACCAAGTTAACCCTTTAATATCAAACTGAAACCTTAATATGAAAGTGAGATGTGTCCTGTGAGTTCATGACTCAATCAATGTTTAAAACTTCTAATTTAGATTAATTATTCAAACGTATTGTGAAATCTAACAGATAACTAAATCCAAGAGTCATAAATTACCAACATCACGTATCTTGCAATTCCAAAATCACAACTATCCCTCAAAATCACTTCGAATTCACAAGAAATTCTAGAAAAATTTAAAAATTTTCACAATTTTTGCTCAAGACCAAGAAAATACTGATTAGGTAACCTAATCTCCCACCCCCAACCTAAAATCTACATTGTCCTCAATGTAAAAGATATGAGCATGCAATGCACATAGGACAACGAAAGTAAAAGAGGAGTGATGAAAAGATAGTACTTGGATAAAAGAATTAAGAGGCTTTTCCATAAAGATCTCAGCATGAAAGCAAGTTATCCCAAGAGAGAAACCAACAAAAGCAAACTAACCTAATGGCATAAAATCGACTAACCTAGTATAAAGCAAACTACCTTAGTCCTATAAAAGCAGTAAGTTCTAATCCTCAACTGTGAAAGCACGAAAAATCTACTCAATCATGCATCCTGGTTCTTCCATCGGCCAGTATCTTGGTAAATTTCTCAGAAAGTTTTTCAACAAGATCATCCAAAAGCCAGTTTTGCAGTAGGCTTGGATGTCCTAGAGCGTGAATGTCCAGAGAAATTGAGGAACCTCAGTATAAAGTTTTCTTTTAATCGTCTGAAATGTCCAAACTATATATGATTCACCTGTGGCAGAAAAAATTTCAAAGTTAGTACACCATGATGAATCAGAGACTAAAAGTAGATGAAATTTATAAAAAATTGTAGTACGTGGTGTAGTCTCAACACACGCTGAAGTTTCACTCTTTAGTTCAATTTTCAGCTCCTCCTCCTTTAATAGTAAACATTCAGGATCTGGGGGAGGAGGTACTTCAGAATAAGGGTTCTCTTGGTCCGTGACAACTACCGAGGTATTGTCTTGCAAGGTATCCACTATTTCGTGTATCATAGGATCGTTTGAATCTACAAAGTGTGCCAAACAATCATCCAAAGAGTCAAAATATTTAGTTGAAAGGAGTTCATTCATCCTATCGAGATCTGTGATGATATGTCCAATAACTCCTTTATCTTCTTCGAGAGTAAAAATGAGTATACTCTCTTGTTTGTTCTCAAGGTGAGATGAAATCACCACTTGGTATGTCCCTTCTTGACCTAAATGGGCATATTCTAAATCAGAGGGTAAAGGTTTTAGGTCAAGCTTCGGTGGCTTGAGGTTAGACGATAGAAGCACAACATTAGTTTGGTGTAATTCTTCAAATTATGGCCTCCTTTGGTTAACTTCAATTACCGGCGCAGTATTAACTAAGGCACACCTCTCCCTAATCATGTCATCATCCAAGTCATGGGAGTGTGCCAGGCACGTCTCTAGAGGGTCAGAGGATAAGGTCAGAGACGTTCTATCTTCCATGAAAGAATCAATCATGTTAATGTCGTAGAAATGGTCATCATCTTCTGAGTTTCTGCTGTTATTAAAAAAGATGTTTGACTCCAATGTCATATTTCTGAAAGACATAGTCATGACACCATTCCGGTAATTGATAATTGCGTTTGAAGTGGCAAGGAATAGGTGACCAAGAATGACGGGAATCTGAGTGCTCATGTTATTGATGGGTTCGATGTCCAAGATGATAAAATCTACTGGGTAGTAAAATCTATCGACCTGGACCAACACATCCTCAATTATCCCTCTTGGTACATGAACAGAGCGATCAGCAAGTTGTAGTGTGGTTAGGGTGAGTTTTAATTCACCCACACCTAACTATTTGTATACCGAGTAGGGAATCAAATTGACGCTCGCTCCTAAGTCAAGAAGTGCGTGATCAATTCAATAGTCCCTAATTACACATGATATGGTTGGGCTATCGAGATCTTTGAATTTCTGCAGCACGTCTTGCTTCAAGATGACAATCACTTTCTCAGTCAAGAAGATCTTCTTTTGAATACTCTGCCATCGTTTGGTCGTGCATAGGTCTTTCAGAAATTTGGCATATAAAGGTATTTGTTTTACGGCATTAAATAGAGGAATGTTGACTTCAACACCTCTAGAATATCCTAAGAGTTAGAAAGAGGTTTTGGTGCAACCAATCGTTGAGGAAATGGAGCAACTGACTTCTCTAGAAGTTCTGGTTCTAATTTTTATTGAGCATCACTAGATCCATCATTGTTGTCCTCTTCTGACTCTTGAGGCTTTTTGGGCCTAATCGGAAGGGTTTTATCAATAATCTTCCCACTCCTAATAGTGGTGATGGATTTAACATGCTTCATTTGATTTAAAGAGCTTGGGTTGCCAATTTCATATTGCAGCTTTGGATTGGGAAGAGGTTGAGCTGGGAGGCTCCCCTTATTCCCAATCGTGTTTTCAGCCTTAAGTCCTTGTAATGTTTTGTTAAGGTCTTGCAAGACTTGTAGCATACCCTGATTGAAATGATCTTGCTTTTCAAAATGTTTTAAAATTGGATCCTCTTGAGGTTTCTCTTGTTGTTGTTGTGAAGTCTGATTAAAGAAACCTTGAGGGGTGTCAGTTTGTCCATTCCTCCAACTAAAATTTGGATGATTTTTCCCACCAGGATTGTACGTATTAGAGGTAGGTCCATTGAAAGGTCTTTGATAGTTATTCCCGGCATTGGATTGCTTAGTCAATACCTCTTGAAAGGCAGATATGGTTGTACAATTTTTAGTTGTGTGACTGTTACAACCACAAATACCACAAACAACTTCCTTACCCTTGTCCTTCCTTGATTCCATGACCTCAAATTTCTTTATGAGATTAACCACTTTAGAATTGAGATCATCATCCTGTTTTAGAAGGTATACTCTGCTCATTTCCTTTGATTGAGTAGGCCTAGAAGTGGTATTTGATTTTGGGTATGTGTCCCATGCTTGTGTGTTTTCAGCAAGTCTATTTAAGTAATCCCACACATCATCGACATTTTTATTCATAAATTTTCCATTGCACATTGTCTCAACCAATTGGCGCGTGGAAGATGTTAGTCCATCATAGAAGAAGTGTGTAATATGCCACGTTTTAAATCTGTGTTGTGGGCATGAGCTGACAAGGTCCTTGAACTGCTCCCAACATTGGAAGAATGTTTCATCCTCCTTTTGGGCAAAGTTCATAATTTACTTTTTAAGGGTATTCGTTTTGTGATATGAAAAAAATTTCTTTATGAACTCCCTTGTCATGTCATTCCATGTGCCAATAGATCGGGGACGTAGTAAATGTAACCACATCTTAGATTTCTCTTTCAAAGAAAAGGTAAAGAGTTTCAGCCTGACCGTGTCCTTAGACACGTTAGGAAAGTATAAAGTGGTTATGATTTCATCAAACTCTTTCAAGTGTAGATACGGATTTTCAGATTCAAAGCCCATGAAACTTTGGAAGGAGTTGAATCACCCCTGGCTTGATATTCATGTGTCCCATATTTTCTGAAAAAACCATGCATGAGGACATACTCACTCCTGCCTGTTGTAAATAATCTTGTAAAGTACGAGGTGGGGGTGCTTGATGCACCTCATTCTCATCATGGATGTCCTCCACCCTAGGTTGGGGTAGAAGAGGTTGATTTGCGGCCATAACCTCAGTTAACTCTGAGGATCTCAAGTGGTGTCTAATCCTGCGATGGATAAATAACCCTGCAACCAATCCTCCTTGAGATGTAAAGTGTTGTCATGAACCCACTTGGGCATGAAACACTTGCAACCCTCAATTCAAATTATAAACCTATATTTATAAGAAAGGAAGAAATACAAATCTAGAAAATAAGAGAAAAGAGTTGGACAGAAGTTACCAAATTAGAAGTCCTAAATTAAAAACCTGCAAAACAAAACAAACCAAGTTAATTTCTACAGATAGAAAGTCTAGAAATAGTAGGAGAATCTAAAGTAAACTAGTTTCTAAAAACGAAAAATTTTCTAAAAGGAAAAATAGAAAGTTTCTAAAAACAAACTAGGAAAATTCTAAACCTAAAATAGAAAACAGAAAGACTAAAAAATTAGAAAGATATTACTAATTTAGAATGTGTATGTCAAGGTCCTACAAAACAGGAGAATAGGTTAGTTTCTAGAAATCAGAAAAAGCTAAACCTAAAGATAGAAAATCCTAATCTTATCCTAATTCTAAAACTAGTCAATTTCAGAAAAATGTAACCGTCAATCCCTGGCAATGGCGCCAAACACTTGTTCACTCCCCAAGTATAGGGTTGTGATGTAGTAATAAACTCGGTGAGACCGAGGTCAAATCCTAAGGGACTGATACGTGTACGTTATCTGAAACTAAGTAGAACTAGAACTAGACTAAGATGAAATCTAAATCGAATGAATTTTAAGGAGTAATGGTAAAATATTTATCTAAAATTTAGAGAGATCAGAGGTAGGGAACTAGGGATTCAGAGGATCCACTTGTAGAGATCAGGGAGATCTTATGCCTGCTTCAAGAACTCAACTAGACTTAGAGTCCCATCTTCATCCAGTTGAAGGGTGTAACCCTAAAAATCAAACTGAACTTCCTTTAATATAATTTTCGAGAGATGAAAGGTATATGAATTAGAATGGATTCCACCACCAAACCATGCCTAGGAGACAAAGTAAACAACAGAATTAAACTAATTACCAACCAATCAACAATGTATGAAGGTTAAGAAGGGTACCGTCATTGACCATGCCCAGGAGATGATGGTGAACAACAGGGCTTCCTGACGTCATAAACATAAAAAGGAAAGGAACATGCTCAAAGCTATTGCAGACCCATTGTAATTTTAGTCACAACAGACCATTAAAAACTAAAAATATTTCCTTAATTAAACTAAAATCAACATCAGTTCAGTCTAAACAAAAGGCACAAGCATAAATTCTCCCATCACGCTACAAGCTTCATCTCTTAGCCCTAGCTAAGAGGTTTAGCTACACGTAGACATGATAAGGCTAAATCCCTTAAAAACATAAAAATAAAAATAAAAATAAAGAAAAAAAACTCTCCTATCTCTCTCTTGTCTTTCCTTTTATAGCTTGCTAGGGGCGGTGGAGAGGCTGGAGTCGGCGTGCGTTAAAAGCTTTTGCACAGCAGCCGCGTGCGCAAGAAAACCGCAAGAAGTCTTGCGTTGGACCCACGTTTTGAAGTTGTTGACCGTCCATCCATGCGGTCCGACTTCTTGGGTGTGGTCTAGACCCCATTCTCCATCATATGAATGGTTTGGATCACGAATCCGACCGTGATTATGATCACGGAATGGCCCACAGTGGACGGTAGCGTCTGGCCTTTGCTTGGACGCTCGGCCTACGCAAGACCTGCGCTAGGATGATGGTGGGGCCCATGATCAGTGTCGAATGACAAATCCACATCGTCCATTAGATTCAGATCGAAAAGCCAGTTGAAATTTACTGGTTTTGGGTTAGATTCGGTGTGGCCACGTGGTTTTTTGCTCTGCCGTCCGTCTTGTGTTTGGACAGTTGAAAACCGATCTCTGCTGTCTTTTGAAATTTCTTCATCTAGGCTTGAGTGATACGGGCCATGTGAATCTTATCGACGGTTCGGATTGGACCCTTGATGTACGGTGATGGCCCACAAGACTAAAATCAGATGCCCTGTTCAACAACAGGGAACGACAATTGTCATTTTCTGAATTTGAGTCGGTCAAGAGATTTAACTCTCATTGACCATACAGTGCTTGGCTAGTGCACATGTGCACTTGCACATCCCACATGAGATGGAGTCCACTGTGCTTCTTGTGAGAGATCTGATCAGTCCATCCTTTTTCTCATCTCATTTAAACTGTTGAGACCGATTTTGAAGCATATCCAGATAGCAGCTGGGCCCAGAATCAATAGTTTATGGTATGATCTCTCCATTGGGCCACTTTCACAGGGATACAATGGTTTAAATTTGACATGTACGGTTAATTTATGGTCCTCAGGCCATGCATGAAGTTTCGAGCCGAATGGATGGTGGAAACCTTATGATCTTGCATCTGGCTGATTTTTGGGCCACTTAAACTTCAATTTCTCCATTTTCTCGGATCTCTGGCGTGTAAATCCGTCGATCTTGGTCTCCTGGGGTCCGTCCCATGCTTTGGTGAATTTTGAACATTAAATCTCAGCTTTTAGCACCCTGTTTCGGTCCAAGCTCGCAAATGTACCTTGCATCATAAACACGATTAAATCAGACCGTTAAACAGTACCATATTCGTAAATTCAGGCAATAACTAGGGTCTGATATGTAATATTTGACCCTCAACAATAGAATAGGTTGTTTATGAGACTTCCTGATAGGCGGAGTCATCCCACACGAGCGCACGGTACGCGTAGGATTGATGCATGATTGGACTGTATGACTCATGCATCTCGCATTTGTGTGATATGATCACTTGGCACCCTAGCAATATCAGGGCTGTGGCCTCCATAAGTTCATCATAGATGGTTAGATGGGATACAAGAAATATTTGGTTCTAACATCGTGGGCACATATGATGTCCTTGGGTGAGAGTCCCAGAATCCTCTTGGTACCGGAGGATACTCCAACGTTTAGACCTAGTGGATACATGAGCGCCCGAGTGTCGAATACCAGTAAGCGGTGTCTCCATAGTGTTGTGGTTGGTTTGGAAGGGGTGTGGCCTTATCCGGCCAAGTGAGGGGGCTGTAAGCTAGGCTGAGTATGTGAAAAGGCCAAGCTATATGTCCTAGAGGGGGGGGGGGGTGAATAGGACAATGCCAAATAAAAACTTATAACAGCGGAATAATAAAGAATATGATAGCCAAAGTAAATCACAATGCAGTAAATTAAAATAACCTCAAAATTCAGATCTTGAGAGGTTGATACAAACGTTGTTCTAAGGACAACCTTACACCAAAAACAAAGTTTATGGTAGGACAACCTTATTTCTAGAAAGGTCTTTGTATCAAGTCTCAAATCGAAGAGGAATATAAAAAGAAATACAAACTGAATTGAAATAACTTGTAATTAAAAATGTATTGTTCTTGGGACAGCCATACACCATAAAAATGGCAGGGCAACCTTGCTGGAACAACTTTCAAATGAAATTAAAATATCAAGCTGATAAAGGAATAGCAGAAAATAAATTCTAAATTATTACAACATTCCCACAAAGCTTGAATTAAATGATTACAGCATTCACCACCATACATACATCCCACACAAGAATAAAGAATTAGAAGAATAAAACAATTAACCACAACACAAGGGTTTATAGTGGTTCGCCTGTGTGTTCACCAACTGTTAAACAACAGCCACACAAAATGCTACTCCACTCCTAATATCCTCACACAGGGGATATTAGCGTTCACTAAAAATAGGTTTTCCCAGGTTCACCCAAAACCCTTACAATTGTGTCTTTGTATGTGGGCTTACACAATTAAAAAAAAAAAACCCCATTTCTGAGTTTTCCTGGCTTTCCTCAGATAACCAAAATAACAAGATTTTTCTGGCAAATCTTGAAAGAAACCAAAATAATAGAAAGAAATTTACAATATGTAAAATACCTGAAAATCTCCTTCATTGTAGTAGCCCGGTAGAACCAAATCAAAGTAGATGATTGAATGTCCAAGTTCAATGTCCAGTACTCGATTACAATGGTTCTAATTCTAATAGATTTTAAATTAAACCAAATAGGGCTTGCCTTAATTGATTTTGATTCCAAAGAAAGGGAATAATAATTTCTCTTATCAAATCAGATTGGAATATAAGAAACAAAATCAATTAAAATAAAGCTAAGGAAAGAGAATATTAAATAAGCACACTTAGCTTAGATGGAGCACAGAATTATCTCTCAGAAGTTCGACGAGGATTGGCTTGGATACTTTAATTAATTCGATAATTTCTTCTGAGATTCGTGCACTATTTATAGGTGAGAAGATTGGGTCTTCGACTGGTCTAGAGTGCTCTTCGACTAGTCGAAGCCATAACAGATATTTAAAAGATTAGGCGGGATAAGCTTTGACCATTCTACGACTGGTCGTAGGTCACCTACGACTGGTTGTAGGTTTTCTTCGACTGGTCGTAGGTCCTGTAAACCATCGCTGGACTTCGAGTCGAAGGTTGTACGACTGGTCGAAGATCAGTCGACACTGTTCCTACGACTGGTCGAACAGATTCCAGGACTAGTCGAAGGCTAACAGATTTTATCCGGAATTTGTAACAAACTTACGACTGGTCGAGGAATTTCTTAGACTGGTCGAAGCAAGTCTAGGACTAGTCGAAGAAGGCATAGGACTAGTCGAAGAACAGACCAATCACATGAAAAATAACATTCGACTTATGTATCCGAAATGACCTACTTCTAAGGTCAACCTATGGTCAAACAAACCTCAATCATGAAGTATGGACATTGAAGCATTAGGAACAAGTGACCTTGAAGTATCAGTCTTGAAGTCTTGATGTAGTTGAACTCTTCATGTAACTCAATCTTGAAAGTGGCTTGAGTTTCAGCTTGAGTCTTGAGTTCAGCTTGAGTCTTGTCTTGTGAGCAGTTCTTTCATTCCAGAGTCTTGTCTTGTGAGCAGTTCTTTCATTCAAGGTCTTGAGTCTTGTACTTGAGAGCTTTGCTTGTTGTGAGCTTAGCTTGTTTATGAATGTTGATCCTTGTGAGAGCTTCACTTATGCAAGTTATATATAACAGAGTATAATAGTGATTTTGGCACTACAAATTTGACAACAAAGAGGGATAGAAACTATAGCACTTACAATCTCCCCCTTTGTCAAATTAGTGACAAAACACATAATCAAGATAAATAAGAGTAAAACAACTGGTTAATACCTGTAAATCAATATTCAACATTCAACATTCAACCAGTTTCAACATTCAACCATTATCATTCAACAAGATCAAACATATATTCAAGATCTCATTCAACAAGATCAAACATATATTCAATATCAAACATATATTCCCCTTGACACCCCACTCCCCCTGAGTAACATCACCAATGCTACTCCTCTCACAATCATATTAACAACAAACCATTCTCCCCCTTTTTGTCACAATATGACAAAGGAGAACTAAATAAAGGAATGAGAGTAAACAGAAGGAGGAAATAGAGTATAGCAAAAGAGTCATAGAGATACTCAAGATAGCATCACATATATCCAGCATAAATATTACATCAAGAACAAATATCCAGCATTAAACATAGATAGAATCCAAATCAAAATCAGCCAAGTGATAAGTAAGAAAGTTATTACATACAAAAAGTCTTATAGAAACTAGTCAGAACTAGAACTTGAAGATGGAGCAGGAATAGAAGGATCAAGTTGGTGCATGCCTTTGTTCAAGCGCCTAAGATATTTGCGCATATACTTGAATTGCAAATCATGAGCAACAGACATGTTTTCCAACTTAACATTTATATCCTCAACTCTACCTTCTAATGCACTCAGACGTGCATCAACTACAGATGGTATAAAATCTGGATCATTAGCTGAGTCAGAATCCAGTTCCTCAAAAATGTTATCCATATTAATGTCAACACCAGCTTCTTCAGGACCACCATCACCACCACCACCTTGTTCAAGAAGCAGATCCAACTTCATCTTATTAATATTTGTATTGTTGAAGATCAGATGATGGATAGGTGCTTCATCAACAGGCATATCGACTAACATATGAGTAGCCAATACAGTCATAAAGTATGCAAATGGAATGTCACTATGACCAGGATGGAGTCGAAACTGAAGAATGAAATGACAGATTAAGGATGACAAACAAATCTGAGTACCATTTGAGATAGCATGGATAACACGAACCATAAATGAAGTCAGGTCAGATTTATTACCCTAACGAGGATACAGATTAGACACAAAGATTCTGTGGAGAATTCTGTATTTGGGTAACAAATACTTTACGGGGAGCGCATTCCCTTTTTGAGTCCATTGAATATCCATATTGCACAAGTCTCTAGTGAGCATGCGTTTTTCAGCCATTGAGGGTTTATCAGTTAAATTATGAATAGGAATACCCTCATCATTCACAAGAATTTCCATAAGGGCTGAAATTAAATGACGATCAACGTCAAATGGCCCTTCTCTAGTAGAAATTTGAAAAGTTAAATTATCCTGTGAAAATGCACTAATACATGTAAACATGGATTGGGCAATGGACCGGTATGCAGGCCCACCCCAATGCAATAAGTTAACCCAACCTACAGCTTCAAGCATAGGAAGGATGTCAAAAGGTGTAATGTGATTAACATCAACAGCATGCTCAACAATAACATTACGAGATCTAATGTCCCTAACAAATGATGGATCATCATTGGGAACAAGAAGATGATGTTTAGAGATAGGGGTTAATCTGGAGGAAGAAGAAGGACCACGTGAAGTAGTTTTTCTTCCTCTAGAAGCCATTTGCAATAAGGAATTAAAGGAATAAAGAAGTTGCAAAGGATTGAGAAGTGGGTTTGCTCAAAATAGATTTTTCACAACCCAAACACCAAATCTCAATGATTTTCAAGATAGAAAGCTTCAAGAGAGAAAAGGAAGCAATCTTGACACAAATATGTAAGAAAAACGGATTTGGAACACTAACCTTGAAGAACTTGAAGGATGGGTTCGACGAGTCGAAGTTCGGCTCCAAGGAGAAGAAAGAAGAAATGAGGAAGAAAGTGAAAAATCCCCAATTTGAAGTGAAACCCATGCTCCACGACTGGTCGTGGGTATCTACAACCGGTCGTAGTACGACTGGTCGTGTATACTCACGACTGGTCGTATAAACCCCAAAAATTCAATATACTTGCAAATTTTACAAAAATTGAAATACAATCTAGCAAATATATACAATATTATACAAGAAGGCATAAATTATCAATTTAAAATGCACATGCCAAGATCAAATTTCATCTTTTTGAACCTGCTTTTATCAAGAGGTTTTGTGAAAATATCAGCACGTTGATCTTCAGTAGGAATATATTCTAGAGATATAACATTTTCTTCTACTAATTCCCTTATATAATGAAATCTAATGTCAATATGCTTAGTACGAGAATGCTGAATAGAATTTTTTAAAATATTTATCGCACTGGAATTATCACAATGTAATAACATAGAATCCTGTTTAATTCCATAATCACTTAGCATTCGTTGCATCCAAACAAGCTGTGTACATGCATTACCAGCTGCAATATACTCAGCTTTAGCTATTGAAAGTGATATAGAATTTTGTTTCTTACTAAACCAGGAAACTAGACAATTTCCAATGAAAAACAACCACCACCGGTTGATTTTCTATCATCTAGATTACCCGCCCAGTACCCAACTAATTGAACATTGGTTTCATGAGGATACCAGAGACCGAGATTTACGATTTGCGATATATCTAATAATTTGCTTGACAAGGAATCAAGTGAGATTCTTTTGGATCGATTGATATCTTGCGCAAATACCAACACTTAGAGAAATATCAGTCTACTAGCAATTAAATATAACAAACTACCAATCATACTCCGATAAAGTTTTGAGTCAACATTTTTACCATTAGAGTCTTTTGATAGTTTCAGGGTAGTACTCATAGGAGTATCGAAATTCTTGCCATTCTCAAATCCAAATCTCTTGATTAGATTCAAGGCATACTTAGATTGAGAAATGAATATTCCTTCAGGTTGTTGCTTTACTTGCAATCCAAGGAAATAAGTCAATTCCCCAACCATGCTCATTTCGAACTGTGATTTCATCAAATCTGCAAACTCAGTAGTCAAGTCAGTACAAGTTGATCCATAAATGATATCATCAACATAAATCTGTACCATTAAGATATGATCATTATGTTTTTTAACAAACAGAGTTTTATCAACAGATCCCATTTGAAAATTATGAGTTAAAAGAAATTTTGTTAGTTTCTCATACCATGCCCTAGGTGCTTGTTTATCCATAAAGTGCCTTTTAAAACCGATATACATGATCAATATTTTTGAAATCTTCAAATCCCATTAGCTGTTCAACATAGACTTCTTCATGTAAATCGTCATTTAGAAAAGCACTTTTCACATCCATCTGATAGATCTTTATCTTTTTAAAACATGCAATGGATATAAATAGTCTGATAGATTCAAGACGTGCTACTGGTGCAAAGGTTTCATCGAAATCAATTCCTTCAATTTGAGTATAACCTTGTACCACCAGTCTAGCCTTGTTTCTAATTATATTTCCACATTCGTCAGACTTATTTTTGAATATCCATTTTGTTCCAATGATGTGTTTATCTTTAGGTCTTGGTACGAGACACCAAACATCATTTCTTATGAATTGGTTGAGTTCATCTTGCATCGCAACAATCCAGTTTTCATCAGCAAGAGCTTCTTTTACGTTTGATGGTTTAATTTGGGATGTAAAACATACATAATTACATATATCCTCAAGTTGTCTACGGGTGCGAACACCGGTGAGAGGGTTTCCAAGAATTTGTGTGGTTGGATGATCTTTAACAGTCCTTAACTCAGAATCAGTCTGATTCGATGAAGTATCGGGTTTATCAATGATTAGTACTTCATCATTATCTGAATTAGAGATTGGTGTGTTTAAGTGATCATCAATGACAACATTAATGGATTCTTGAATCACACTAGTCCTTTTATTCAGGACCCTATAAGCTCGACTGTTTAAAGAATATCCTAGAAAAATACTTTCATCACTCTTCGTATCGAACTTTCCCAAATTTTCACGATCACGTAAAATATAGCACTTGCTACCAAAAACTCGAAAGTATTTAACAGTAGGCTTTTTATTGAACCACAATTCGTAAGCCGTTTTATTATTATCTTTGCTAGTGTATACTCGGTTAATAATATAGCAAGCTGTGTTAACTGCTTCAGCCCAAAGATTTTTAGAGAGCTTCATGCTATTCAACATGACATTAGCCATTTCTTGAAGCACCTTATTCTTCCTTTCTACAATTCCATTTTGTTGTGGAGTTTTGGGAGCAGAGAATTCATGTAATATTCCTTGGTCGGTACAGAACTTCTCAAAATTGCTATTCTCAAATTCAGATCCATGATCACTACGAATTTTACTGATTTGAGAGGATTTTTCAGTTTGAATCCTTTTGAGAACTTTTCTTACTTCTTCAAGGGTTTCAGATTTATCCCTTAAGAAGACTACCCAAATGAATCTGGTAAAGTCATCGACTATTACCAAGATGTACTTTTTACCACCACGACTTTCCGTTCTGGTAGGTCCTATCAGATCCATGTGGAGAAGTTCGAGTGGTCTTGATGTAGTATTTGAATTCACCTTTTTGTGTGAGTTCTTTATTTGTTTGCCTATCTGGCACTCTCCACATATTTTATCTAATTTCTGAAGTTTGGGTAAACCTCTTACAAGTTCTCGTTTGCTCAATCGATATAAATTTCGATAATGTACATGTCCAAGACGTTTGTGCCATAAGTCAGTCTCATCTGTATGGACCATGTAACATGTTTGATTAGATGAGCTGGATTCACTAATAATATAGCAATTTTTAGACGTTCTACGTCCAGTTAATATTACAGAACCCTTATTATTTAATATCTCACAGCTTTGATTAGAAAACCGAACATTATGGTTATTATCACATATTTGTGATATACTAAGCAAGTTGTGTTTTAGGCCTTCAACGTATAAAACATTTTTAAACACCGGAAGATTAAAAAGTTGAACCGTACCTTGGCCTATAATCTTGCAGTTGCTACCATCACCAAATGTGACTGAGCCATCAGTCATATCTTTCAGATCGGTGAATAAAGCTTTGTCACCTGTCATATGCCTGGAGCATCCACTGTCTAGGTACCACTTTGAATGACTTGTTGCTTTGAAAGCAGTGTGAGCAACCAAGCAGGTAACTTTAGGAACCCATTTCATAACTGTTTTGGGTTTAGGAACATAGTTGGTCTTCTTTTGTGTATATTTGTAGGAATGACCTGTAGAGTTAGATTTTAAGAGCTCCTTGAGTAAATCAACTAGCTTTTCAGCTAATGGATTTCGTTTCTGATTAAAGTTGACATGGCTGTTTCTAGGTTTTTGAAAAGTTTTTGAATTTTTAGAAAAAACTTGATAAGTACTTTTCCCTTTTGAGTTTGAGGACTCTCCTTTAACAAACATAGGAGGAGTATACTTTTGTTTAGGAGGTAGATTTTTATCATAGCCCAACCCGGATCGATCGCCACATTTTCTTGATCCGGATAAAAGTTTCTCTAACTTTGGATCACCTTGGGCATATTTCCATGTGTCCTTTAAACTTAGAAGAGAAGATACTTCTGTTTTGAGATTCTCAATTTCAGATTTTAAATCAATAATTAGTGAGTTTTTGAATTCCAAATCGCATTTTGATTTTTCAAAACAATCTGAAATTTGTGATTTTTCTAAGACAAGTGTTTCAAAACAATTTTTGAGTTTAGAAAACTTTTCTTTTTGAAGTTTAAGTTTGACAGCAATTTTACAACTTTCCTTATATAGGGCATTGTAAGCATCTTGAAGATCATCTTCATTTTCACATTCACTATTCAGATTTTCTTCACTTGTTGAGTCATTATCTGAAAATGTGAATTTGGCTAGAGTCATAAGAGCTTTAACCTCATTGCCCGACTCAGTTTCAGAATCTTCTAATTCAGAAGAACCTTCAGGATCAGATGATTCATCCCATGTAGCCAACATACCCTTCTTCCTGGGTTTGTCCCTTTTAGGACATTTATTTGCTAAGTGCCCATATTCTTGACAGTTGTAACATTGACTATCTTTCAAAGATTTTTGAAATTTGGGTCTAAACTTCTTTTTGTCATTTGATTTTTGAAAATCAATCCTTTTCTTGCTTTTGAAAATTTTGTAAAATTTTTTAGCTAAAAGAGCCATACCATCTTCTGAATCAGAAATTTCTTCTGAATTACATTTAGAAGATTTTAGCGCGATAGATTTACCTTTAGGAGCTTTAAAGTTTAACTCGTAGGTTTGTAGAGAACCAACTAGTTCTTCAACCCTCATATTATCCGTATCACGAAGTTCCTGGATTGCGGTTACTTTAGAATTGAACCGTTCAGGAAGTGAGCGTAGTATTTTTGCACACACTTTACTTTCTGGGATTTTTTCGCCAAGACCCCACATTGAGTTTACAATGTCATTCAATCTAGTGAAGAAGTCCATAAACATTTCATTTTCCTCCATATGAATTTCTTCAAATCTGGTTATGAGGAGTTGGACTTTAGATTTTTTGACAATTGTAGTACCCTCGTGTGTCATTTCTAATATATCCCAAGCTTGCTTTGCAGTATCACAAGAAATGATTCTTTAGAACTCATCCGGTGATAGTGCGCAAGTAATTGCATTTAGTGCTTTAGCATTTGCACTACTCTCACTTTTCTGAAGGGTGGTCCATTGGTAATATGGTGTGGCTTTCATTGATTTTGAACCATCAACCCCAGTAACTTCCATGATAGGAGGATTCCATTCAGTCACTGTGGCTTGCCACACATTTTCATCCATTGATTTGAGGAAGATCCTCATTTTGGCTTTCTAATAGGCATAGTTGGAGCCATCAAAGGGTGGAGGCCTTGTGACTGAAAGGCTATCAAAATTTGACATCTTAAATAGCTTAAATCGTTAGCTCAGGAATTAAATCCAAGAATTAAAAAGGAGCTATTAGGCTCTGATACCACTTGAAAAGGCCAAGCTATATGTCCTAGAGGGGGGGTGAATAGGACAATGCCAAATAAAAACTTATAACAGCGGAATAATAAAGAATATGATAGCCAAAGTAAATCACAATGCAGTAAATTAAAATGACCTCAAAATTCAGATCTTGAGAGGTTGATACAAACGTTGTTCTAAGGACAACCTTACACCAAAAACAGAGTTTATGGTAGGACAACCTTATTTCTAGAAAGGTCTTTGTATTAAGTCTCAAATCGAAGAGGAATATAAAAAGAAATATAAACTGAATTGAAATAACTTGTAATTAAAAATGTATTGTTTTAGGGACAGCCATACACCATAAAAATGGCAGGGCAACCTTGCTGGAACAACTTTCAAATGAAATTAAAATATTAAGCTGATAAAGGAATAGCAGAAAATAAATTCTAAATTATTACAACATTCCCACAAAGCTTGAATTAAATGATTACAGCATTCACCACCATACATACATCCCACACAAGAATAAAGAATTAGAAGAATAAAACAATCAACCACAACACAAGGGTTTATAGTGGTTCGCCTATGTGTTCACCAACTGTTAAACAACAGCCACACAAAATGCTACTCCACTCCTAATATCCTCACACAGGGGATATTAGCGTTCACTAAAAATAGGTTTTCCCAGGTTCACCCAAAACCCTTACAATTGTGTCTTTGTATGTGGGCTTACACAATTAAAAAAACCCCACTTCTGAGTTTTCCTGGCTTTCCTCAGATAACCAAAATAACAAGATTTTTCTGGCAAATCTTGAAAGAAACTAAAATAATAGAAAGGAATTTACAATATGTAAAATACCTGAAAATCTCCTTCGTTGTAGCAGCCCGGTAGAACCAAATCAAAGTAGATGATTGAATGTCCAAGTTCAATGTCCAGTACTCGATTACAATGGTTCTAATTCTAATAGATTTTAAATTAAACCAAATAGGGCTTGCCTTAATTGATTTTGATTCCAAAGAAAGGGAATAATAATTCCTCTTATCAAATCAGATTGGAATATAAGAAACAAAATCAATTAAAATAAAGCTAAGGAAAGAGAATATTAAATAAGCACACTTAGCTTAGATGGAGCACAGAATTATCTCTCAGAAGTTCGACGAGGATTGGCTTGGATACTTTAATTAATTCGATAATTTCTTCTGAGATTCGTGCACTATCTCGGGTCTTCAATTGGTCTAGAGTGCTCTTCAACTAGTCGAAGCCATAACAGATATTTAAAAGATTAGGCAGGATAAGCTTTGACCATTCTACGACTGGTCGTAGGTCTCCTACGACTGGTCGTAGGTCACCTACGACTGGTCGTAGGTTTCCTTCGACTGGTTGTAGGTCCTGTAAACTATCGCTGGACTTCGAGTCGAAGGTTGTACGACTGGTCGAAGATCAGTCGACACTGTTCCTACGACTGGTCGAACAGATTTCAGGACTAGTCGAAGGCTAACAGATTTTATCTGGAATTTGTAACAAACTTACGACTGGTCGAGGAATTTCTTAGACTGGTCGAAGCAAGTCTAGGACTAGTCGAAGAAGGCCTAGGACTAGTCGAAGAACAGACCAATCACATGAAAAATAACATTTGACTTATGTATCCGAAATGACCTACTTCTAAGGTCAACCTATGGTCAAACAAACCTCAATCATGAAGTATGGACATTGAAGCATTAGGAACAAGTGACCTTGAAGTATCAGTCTTGAAGTCTTGATGTAGTTGAACTCTTCATGTAACTCAATCTTGAAAGTGGCTTGAGTTTCAGCTTGAGTCTTGAGTTCAGCTTGAGTCTTCTTTCATTCCAGAGTCTTGTCTTGTGAGCAGTTCTTTCATTCAAGATCTTGAGTCTTGTACTTGAGAGCTTTGCTTGTTGTGAGCTTAGCTTGTTTATGAATGTTGATCCTTGAGAGAGCTTCACTTATGCAAGTTATATATAACAGAGTATAATAGTGATTTTGGCACTAAAAATTTGACAACAAAGAGGGATAGAAACTATAGCACTTACAGTATGACTAGCTTATAAATGGATCCGCTATCGATGAGCTGGGTAGGTACTGGTAGACTACTGGCTAGGCGGATAGTGAGGTCTTTTCCACTCACTGGTTGTGCGGCCAGGGAGGCGGCAGCCATTGTGGAGTGTACTAGACCTCGGTGATATAGATAAGCTATACTGATATGTGGACTTACTGAGTAGGATTTACGTATTCAGCATTTGACTCATTCATTCATTCATTCACTATCCACTCGGACTGATGGTGCGCAATCAAGTCATCGTGTGTACCTTTGTAGTGGCCAAGATTTTAGTTGGGGCGCTTGACCAACCTGAGATCAGGAGTTTACCACATTAAGTCTGGCTTTCCAAATTTAGGTATGGGATTGATTTGGATAGAATTCCCTTGTGATGGACCACATAGTCTGCGATACTACGTACTATCATCTTGACTTTATATTCTAGCTTGGTCATTTCATTCGCACCACATATTGCATTGCATCCTCAGCACATAACATTTGGTTTACTATATTTCTGTATTGTATAGCCTGAATAAGGTTGATGGTATTTATGGACTTACCAGTATGTTTCCGCATTGCTCTAATATTGCATATTTGGCACTTACCTTGTGCACACACTTACATCACCCTCTAAACTTTCTATATGCTTATGCGGTAGCGTTAAGTCAAGTAGTGTTGAACTTGGAGCATGCAACAGTCTTCTAGAGCTTTGCTTTTCGATATATGTATATGTAACGTCTTGGAAAAAATCTATACAAAGACCCGAGTAACACCTCAGGCAGAAACCGCTAAGGATTAAATTATGAAGAAATTAGAAAAAATTAATTAAGTACTAAACTTAATTAATTAGTAGATTAGCTTGAACCACTTTCTATACGAACTGCAAGACCCAAAACCAGTAGAATCGCTAACTCTACATTACCTAAAAACCTAGGAGAAATCTCAAAACCCAGTTGCTCTCGGGAGCACACTGAAACTCTGTATCAAACTTGGACTGCGCGTCGAAAGTCTGATTTCTGTGAAACTATACGATTATGATGGCCTTACTGGGCTTGACAACCATCTCGGAAATCAAGTCCCAATGTATCCAGAAACGTACAACTTGAGCTTGGAGCGAAGTGCGTGAGAAATGCGAATGTCTTTAGAAAATATACTCAAACTTAAGTGAATTGGGCTGTTTGCTTGCAGGCCAAATTTAAGGTTTCAGACTATCAGATTCTGACCCAACTACACCCTTGGATCAGAGAAATTTTCCTACACATGTCAGTGTACTTATGGCCTTAATCGAATGGCGATGACTGTTGAACCGAAACTGGTCCACCGCGGTCGATCCACTAATCTGATCCAACTGAAACTTTAACCTGGCATTGATCCATTGCCAGAGAACTTTCTCTAGACCGTATGAAGAAAATGGGCCTCTAGATGAGCTCTGTTGGCCCGAAACAAACAACTTTTGGCTATAACCTAAGTATACCATGGCCCTGGGGCCAATGACTTCCTAAACCCTAAGAGAGAGAAGAGAGAAAAGAGAAGGAAAGAGTGAGGAGAAGAGAGAGAGAGAGAGTGAGAGATAGTTGCTGGGGTTCGTTCCCACCACTCCTCGTTATGAATCATCTCCCTCGTGTCGTGATACCGGTGATTTTGACTCTTTTCTTGGGTAAGAAATCCTAACCCTAATATGTGTTAGGTATCCAAATAGAGTAAATGGTGAAATACCTAACCTATTTCGTTCTATAGGTTGCCGTTGTGTTGTAGACAAAGACGTAGTGTTTAAACTGAGTACGATACGAGTTTACTGATGAAAGGTGTGGACTATAAACTTTTAGGTTATGGTTTTCAAGTCTTTCAATGTCAGTTAATGATTTATGAATGACTTTATTGCTATCACATGTACTCAGATACGATGATTGCCGTATATTACACATATATATGAACTATATTGAATAAAATGCATTTCATGTGTTTGATGAAATGTTTGAATTAATATGGAATTATGATTTATGCTTGCCATGATTATTGATTGAGAATATATGATTGTTGTATGTGTGAAAACTCCTTTGTGAAAGGATTTGCCCTAATACATGTTATAACTAAGTTATATCATGTATGCCGAAGGTGTAGCTTAAGTGTTTGATAAAATGTCTGAATGAGTAATTGTTTGATAAAATGCATTTATTAAAGGTGTTGAGATAAGATTCTCAAGCACCTTAACTATATGCATTGATTTCTTTATGTAACCTCAATCCAACTACATGATGTGCGATAATATATTTATTCTGTATTTTTTTTATGAAATGCTTACATGATTACAAGCTTGAATTGTTTGCTCTATATTGTTATGACTACCAGATGTGAATGCTATTATCTTAGGGTGTGATTGGGACTACGACATAGTCCAGGCATTCAGTAACAGATTTCATTAGAGTGGCCAGATTGGTTCCACCACCAAGGACACGTTTGATGAATTCGAGTTATATGATGATTATCGACAGTAGTTAGGCCACAAGGAGTGCGTATGTGCTCCATATCGATTAACTTAGCATGTGCTCGTACCAATCGGACTTGTCAAGTAACCCGATTGGCCTAATGTGTGTTTACCATGTACGGACACTACTGCCTGAATCTAAGGTACCAATTACTAGTGTAAAGCCCATTTAACCTTGGTACCATGATCTGCTAAGACTCATGAGCCAGGCATGGTGGTGTATGGGACACCGTGGTCGAGCTGTCAGCCTACGCTAGGGTGACGAGCCTCCCCATAGTGACCAGTGAGCAACCTAAACTCATGAGCCGAATATGGTGGTGGATGGGACATCGTATTCGAGCTGTCGGCCTACGCTAAGGTGACGAGCCTTCCCGTAGTGACCTTGAGTATAAAATAGGTCTATGATCAGGTGACGAGCCTCTTGTAGCGACCTCGAGTGTGAATTAAGCCTACGCCGAGGTGATGAGCCTCCTGTAGTGACGTATAGTGTAAACTCATGAACTTGCCTATCGTATGTGATTAATTAAGATTGACGACCCTAGATGGATGTAACGACCTTGGAATTTTTGTGCTTATCTTTCCTTAAGTAGTTGTTTTGGGGTAATTAGCGTTTTACTCGATTGCTTGTGAAATTCGCATCAATCACTTTAAATTGTATCTGCATGGCTCTAAACGTGTAGATTAGTGAGCGCTATGTTACTCTGAAATCTGGGATCCATCGCTAAATCCAGTTGTTCTGGGGAATTTTTGGAAGATCTGGATCGGACCTAGACCGCGCGTCGAAAGTCCGATAGCGATGATCTTAGGCTGTTGCGGTCACCGAGTTGGGCTTGATCTTCACCTCGAAAATCAAGTCGATCTGATGTTTTGGGTCGATTTGGTTGAGTTCGGAGTGAAGAGTGTGAGAACGGTTGGAATTTAATAAGCTTTTATTGAAATCTGAGTCGTGTCGCTTGCGCGACGATTTTAAGCTATCTGACCGTTGGATTCTGACCCAATTTCACCCTCTGATCAGGATAGTTGGCCCAGGCATATCCTAGTGCTTGTGGACTGATCGAGTTTCGTGACCGTTGAATTGAGTGTGGTCCGCCACTACTGATCTGAAGAGCGGTACGAAAGCTCAGCCTGACCTAGATCCATGGTCAATGAGCTTAAGTCCGACCTTTCGTAGTTATAGGCCCACCAGAAGTGCTTCGTTGGATCGAGAAGGGCGTGCTTTGGTTATAACCTAAGTATACCTTGACCCTGGGGTTATTTCCATCATTTTAAGGCCTATATATAGACCTTAAACCCTAGCTCTCATTTCCATACGAATTTTCTCTAACCCTAGCTTGGAAAGAGAGTGGAAAAGAGAGAGTTAGTGAGAGAGATTGGTTGGTGAATCATCTTGATTCTTCCTTGTTCTTCTTCACCTTTGAACCTTTACTTTGAATCGTTCCTCTGACGATTCTGAGTTCTTTTGGGGTAAGTTAACCTAACCCTAACCTGTGTTAGAGCTTAGATTAGACTTGGTGTTGTTGTATCTCATTTCTATCCTTATTTTAGGGTATTCTAGCGTCGTTGACGAAGACAACTCGTCTAAATCAGTTCGGTGGTTCTTTCTTCGCTTAAGGTGATGACTTTAAGTGTATAGGTTATGGTTTTCAGGGCTTTCAATCCCAGTTAGTGATTTATTCTTGTTATGGATGAGATTTCACATGTCAAATGTTGTGTTTACATTGCTTTCCTGATATGCATGTGTTATATTGAGATTTGTGTATTCTAAGTGTATTTATAAAGTACCGTATACGTATAAAATATGCACTTGTGTTTGCCATGATTATTTGTCATGTATGTATGCTGGATGCATGTATGACAACTCCTTGGTAAAAGGAATTGTCTAAGTGCATGTATTCCAACATACGTCATGTATGTTGTTCCTTGTATGCTAAGTGTTTGTAAAAATGCATGAATGATCTAAGTGTAACTGATTACACTAATTGTGGGCGTTGAGAAGTGATTCTCAATACTCCTATTGATGCGCATGTTTTCCTTTATGCAGTTACATTCCAAGTTATTTAAATTCAAGCATCTCCTATGCTTACATTTATGTTAAGTTGATATTCTTCAGATGTGCATGTACCATGATTTGAGCTGTTGATCTATTACCACTTTACATTCCATATGAATATCTGTCGTAGTGTAGGATGTTTGGGACTATGCCTTAGTCCAGGAAATCGGTAATTGACCCTATGAATCGTGGTTGAGATTGCTTTCGCCACGTAGGACGTATTAGACGAACCTGAGCCGTATTAGAGTTGGCGGCAGTGGTTTGGCCACGCGGAGTGTTTGCGCACTCTATGTCGTTCAATTCAACGTGCGCTCGTGCTAGTCGAGTTCGTCAAATAACCCGATTGTCCGATGTATGTTAACCATGTATGGACGCTACTGCTTGAATCTAGGGTACCGAACAAACCAGAGAAATCCTAAAAACCAAGGTACCTAGATCCGCGAAGACTCATAAGCCGGACATGGTGGTATGGGACACCGTGGCCAAGCTGTCGGCCTACGCTGGGGTGACAAGCCTCCCCGTAGTGACCAGTGAGCAACTAAACTCGTGAGCCGATTATGGTGGTATGGGACACTATATTCGTGCTGTCGGCCTACATTGATTGGTGACGAGCCCTTTGTAGTGACCTCGAGCATACCTGGATACCGCAAGGAGGTGACGAGCCGATCTGTGGTAGTAAGGGCATGAAAGGCGTGCATTGATTGGTGACGAGCCCTTTGCTACGACCTTAAATATAAAATCGTATGAGATGTCTAGGATTGACGACCCTAGTATGGATCACTGTTTGGATGGTGATATGAGGAAGGTATCTTAGTTTCCCAATCCTGTTGTGTGAAATGGACTAATAACAACTTGGTAAGCATATCCATGCACCGCATTTGCATGTGCTTTGTAGACGTGGCGCACTTTGAGGCGATGTCATGCGTAACGTAAGATGAAGACGCTGAGGGTGTACGCGTGAGGGCACGCATCATACCGCATTCATACTTGCATTAATAAGAGTACTTAGGATTTATTTAATTGTCCTGCTTTATCATTACTGTTTGATTGAACTGATAACATGTTAACCAGTGCCTTATTGTTCCACTGAGTTGATCACTCACTCCCACGTTTCTGGGGCGGTGTTACACACCCACCAGACTCTGTCTTAGGCCCTGATGTTGCAGATGTGGATGCGACGTCTGAGGCAGAGCGGGAGCTGGATGACGACGAGGCTGCCTTCTCCTATATGCAGTTTTCAGACGGGTTCTAGCGAGCCTCGGTCTGATGCGCGGGATCCCTGGGATATTTTGGGGACTGAAATGATGTAATTTGATACTTATAACTTTGTTAAATAACACTTTTACACGATCTGGTTGTATATGTAATTCAGGGATTTACACTTGTACACATTTTTACTATAAGTCTTCCGCTTGCTTTATTCACTTGTCCCTGAAGCATATCTGTGTTTTGGCTTAATCTATTCCATGTTTTATGCACTAATACAGTCAACATACATTCATCATTAAATATGTTGCATAAGTGATGTTTTGGAACTCGGGAGCTGAGTTATGCTCGACCCCCGAATTTCAGGGCGTTACAATGGATCATTGTTTGGGTCAATGATATAAAGAGAGGTACCTTAGCTTCCCAAACCTGCTGTATGAATAGGTATAATTAAGAACTTAGTTAATCACACACATGCACCACATTGCATGTGCCTTTAGCGTTGAAGTTAAGCACAATGAGAGTGTTGCATGTGTGACCATGAGATGATGTTGCAGAGGGAGTGTAGGCGAGGGCATACATCATTATCGCATCCCATCCTTGCATTAACAAGAGTACTTAGGAATGCTTATTATATTGCTTGACTGAATTGATAACATGTTAACCTTTGCCTTATAGTTCCACTGAGTTGATCACTCCCTGCCACTCTGGGATGATGTTTTAAAAGACCAACCAAATTCTATTATAGTTTCAGACTTACGAGATGGAGCCTGCCTTCTATGACGACGAGGAGGAGTTCTCCTATCTGTAACTCTTTGGCGGGTCTATATAGATCTGGAGTTGTGTCACCGGGGCTACAGGGATATGGATTAGATAACATTACACCTTATCATTTTGTAAATTTTGGAATTATACATGTAATTATTTAACCTGGTGACATTTATACTCTGGGGACTTACAATCACTTATATGCTCTATATATTTATCACAGTCTTTCGCTTGCATAATTTAACTGTCTCTGGAGTATGATATGCTGATTTGGTACAATCCCACTCATGTTTAATACACTAATATAGATAACATTTAATCATCATTATCTATGTTGCATGAGTGATGCGTTGGAACTCGGGAGTTGAGCTTCTGCTCGACCCCTGTTTTTCATGGCGTCACAAGTTGGTATCAGAGCATGATTTGGATAAAACTGGACCTGGGTTATGGTCACACAACACACACTGATGTTTTGACTTAGGAGGGGGCCTTAAAATGTAGAAACAGTCATAGGATTCCCAGTTTCGCCGACAGGTGAAACTGACTGTTGAAATCGGACCCGTAGGCAACTGTGATCATGCGAGGTGGCCCCAATCCTTTTCTAAACCATCAATCAATGGGCTTAGACCATAATTCGATGTATTCCACACTCAAATAACCTAAAGAGCGTGAACATATGTGAGATGGAACCTGAAACCGCACCAAACGGACTGAGGGGCCCAAACAGCCCAAATCGAGGGGGACCAAAGTGGTCCCTGCACACATACGGCACCCCGAGGGGATAGCATTGCCCTTGGGGTGAGCCGTCACCCACATGTCCAGTGGATGGTAATGGCATCGCCCCAACCGGAGCCCTCGTGGTCCACGGATAGCGGGCCGACTGGGCCGCAGCGGGCTGGTCGGGCCGACCCTTGTGCACACCTGTAGGGCCCACGAAATCATGTGGGGACCCCCTATTTCTCTCCATTTTCTTCCTTTCCTTTATGTTCACCCCTTCAAGCTTTCTAAACTTCCAAAACTTTCATTTTTCTCTCTCAAATCCTCCCTCCATTCTCATACTATCTTCTTCTTCTTCACTACATACCCATTCTCCATCATATCCCTCAAACCCATTTCCTATCTCCTTCATTTCCTTCCATTTGAGCACACAAACCCTACTTTGTGTCTCAAAAACCTCAAGGTCCAATAGCCCATCCTATTCCCCCCATCTCATTTCACTCTCATGACTCTTTTTGAGCTCGTGGTGGCTATATTCTCTCTCTCTCTACAATCCTTTCCCTCAATGGGAAAGAAGAGGGCTTCCACAGAAAAAGCTGGGCCTATCCGCCCTACCCGTTCAAGGAGGCAGAAGGGCACCGAAGCAAGTTCAAGCGTCGATCGAGAGATAAGGATGAAGTGGGATCTCGATCCCCAGCTTTCTCTCGAAAGAGCTCTACTGGTGGATATGGCACATGGAAGATTTTAAGGCCGTAGGGTTCTCTTTGAAGCACACATGGATGAGAAATTGTTTGGGTTTTAGCCGGCGATGGATCTCCTATTGGACCCCGGATGGGGTCCCATATTTGAGGGCAAGTCTCGTGCGAATGAGGGCCTTGTCCGAACCTTCTATGCCATATACGAGAGCCGCTGCTAGAGCCTTTACAGTTCTCTATCCCCATGGGAAGGTGGGAAGGCATTGTCAATGTGGACTTGATAGCTCGGATCATGGGGATGCCACGTGGAGAAGTTCATGCTAGCGAGGAGAGTCTCATGAGCGTGCATGAAAGAGATCGACATATGTGATTCCTTTGTGGCCGACTGCTCCACTAGAATCGAGGCAACTGCCTCTCATTGACCAAGAAGACACACGACTTCCACCTGCTCCACCACATCTTCATGCACAATGTGTATCCCAGGTGGAGCAATCACAAAGAATGCACGCGTCTGATGGTGGACTTCCTATACCGAGATGGGCACGGAGACAAGCTCTGTCTGCCTACTTACATCCTACTATAGATAGTTTAGACTGCATGCTCTCCCAGGACAGATATTTTACTTCCTTTTGGCTTACTTATATGCAAGCTTGCACATGAATTAGGCTATAGACTTGGCTTAGAAAGGCTTACGCTGATCTATTTCATTAATGACACTACTCTGAAGAACATGAATATTAGGTCACAATAATGTCAAGCCCGACTCGATGAGAGTGAGGATGAGACAGGAAGTGAAGAGGAAGAGAGTGATGAAGAAGGCGGAGATGAGATAGAGGAAGAAAGAGAGGAAGAGGAAGAGCTGGAAGAGGAAGAAGAGGAGGCCCAAGACACTGATGAGGGCTTTCCTCCTGCTAAACATGAGCACGATAGTGATCGGGCTACTTTAGAAGCCCGTTTGGCTCAGATCGAGGAGGGTCAGGTCACCCTGCGACAGGAGGTCAGTGAGACTCGGGCCAAGGTTGAGGAGAATAGGGCCTTCTTAAAACAAAAATTCAAGAAGGTGTCTTGCACCTTGAAGGCTATCCTGTGCTGTATACATGACAAGGGTGCCCCTCCTCCATCACCAGATTCAGACAACTAGTCATACATGTAGTCATCTTTTAGTTTACTTTGTTACTTGTTTTCTTATTTCTATGTCATAGCCTTGATAGGCTGAGTAGTATGGTAGAGTTGTTGGTGTGTTTAGGTGTTGGAGCTTTGTCTAAATTAGCTCACATGTATCTTCTATCATGACTCATGTAAAACTATATCTCATGTATTGTAACAATTTTGGTTAAATGAATGTATATAGCTCCTTTTATTATGAAATGTGTAGGATGCTTGAGAAATTGAGTGTTGTTATGCTAAATCTTACACATGTTGCACCCTATGTTGTATATACGGAATGCCACCTAAGGCCACATAGAGTACGGCACGTCTTACACTTGGCAACTCGATTGACGGGGCACCTCCCCTAAGCGATAACCATACAGACCCCAGTTTGGGCCCGAATCACGAGACTATGCCGGACTCTCAGCCAGCCATTGGCCTCACAAATGGGCTGACACCTTTTTCACCACCGGTTCCTGAGCAGAACCGTGCGTCTACTTCGACGCCTCACATGCCTCAGGCAGCTTCTCCTCTTGATAGGCTGGAGTAGATGATGCTCCTTCTGTAGCAGCAGTAGATATGGACCACTATCGCAGGGGCCCTTGTCCGGAACATGAGCGCGGTTCCACCCGCACCACCTGTGCACCTTGCTAGAAACGTGCATGCTAGTGGCTTCTTTGAGCGATTTCAGCGCTTTCGACCTCCTACATTTGTGGGTACTCACAGACCCGAGGAGGCCAAGTATTGGCTTGACCGCATCTTTAAGATGCTGAAGCCGTTGCACTGCACTGAGGCAGAGCAGGTCGAGTTGGTCACCTACATGTTCGAGAAGGAGGCCAGTCTCTGGTGGGATAGTGTCCTTAGGACCGTTACTCCTGGTTATATATGGTCGTGGGAGGCTTTTGAGACGCGCTTCCACGGGCAGTGTTTCCCTCTCACCTACCATAACGAGGAGGGAGAGTTTCTTCACCTCCGGCAGGGAGGAGTGACAGTAGCAAAGTACGAGAATAAGTTTAAGGAGCTGGCTAGATATGCTCCTTTGATCCTAGCAAACGAGCTGATGAAGATGAATGTGAGGCGCCCCATGATGAATGTGTTTCATCCACGCTATCCATTCATTTTCTGGGATGAGGCCCACCTTTGATGTGTTTATGGCCCATCCATGAGGCCCACCTTTGATGTGTTTATGGCCCATCCATGAGGCCCACCTTGATGTATTTTGTGGCCATCTGTGAGGCCACCTTGATGTATTTTGTGGCCATCTGTGAGGCCCACCTTGATGTACTTTATGGCCCATCCATGAGGCCCACCTTTGATGTGTTTATGGCCCATCCATGAGGCCCACCTTGATGTATTTTGTGGCCATCTGTGAGGCCCACCTTGATGTATTTTGTGGCCATCTGTGAGGCCCACCTTGATGTACTTTATGGCCCATCCATGAGGCCCACCTTTGATGTGTTTATGGCCCATCCATGAGGCCCACCTTTGATGTGTTTATGGCCCATCTGTGAGGTCCACCTTGATGTATTTGGGGCCCATGGGTTGAGGCCCATTGTGATGTATTAGGGCCCGTTGTTGAGGCCCACTTTGGTGTGTGTGTGTGTGTGTGTGTGTGTATAAGCCCCATATGATTAGGCCCATCTTGATGTAGTTACGGCCCATCTATTGAGGCCCACCTTGATATATATGAGACCCATGTTATGAGTCCCATTTGATGTATTGGAGGCCCATGGGTCGAGGCCCAATGGGATGTATACAAGGTCTATTGCATTATGTGATTCCACCATGATTTATGTAATGACATTTATGGCGGGACATGCCTTGGGAGCAATGTTGGTTTGATGTCCACATTGTAAGAATAATGTTGGTTAAATGTCTGCATTATAACTCTCCCCAAGGCCCATTGATAGGCCCATACTTGTTGTGTGTAGGCCATCAAGGCCTATCTTTATTGTAAGGATAGTTCATCACCATATAAAATGTTTAGTATAACTCCATGATTTATGCTCATACGCATCATATGTATGCCTGATATGAGGAATGTTTGATCATAGCATACGCCATTAGGTAAACTATTTATGGGACTCCTTATGAGACGGAGTGCTCACATTATCGCGCCGTACACGCAGGATTACTGCATGACTGGATAGTGTGACTCATGCATCTCGCATACATGTGACTTGATCATTGTACGCCCTAGCGACATCAGGGTCGTGGCCTCCACAGGCACATCATGGATGACTAAATGAAATATCGAAAATACTTAGTTCTAGCACTGTGGGCACTTAGGATGTCCTTGGGTGAAAGTCCCAGAATCCTCCGAGGTCAGGAGATACTCTAACGTCTAGACCAAGTAGAATATGAGCGCCGGTGCTTATACCATGAGGCTGTGTCTCCCACTATGTCATGGTCGGTTGGAAGGGGGTGTGGCCTTATCCGTCCGAGTAAGGGGGCTATAAGCTAGGCTGAGTATGACCAGCTCGTAAATGGGTCCGCTATCGACGAGCCGAGTAAGTATTGGCAGACTGCTGGCTAGGCGGATAGTGAGGTCTCTTCCACTCACTGGGCTGTGCAGCTAGGGAGGAGGCAGTCGGTGTGGAGTGTAATAAACCCCGATGATTTTTCCAGAGAGCAACCGTACTGATATGTAGCTTATTGAGCAGGAATTGCATATCCATTCATTCATTCATTCACCATCCACTCAGGCTGGTGGTGCGTAACTATTTGTTGCGTGTATCTTTGCATGGCTAGGATTTCGGTTGGGCGCATGACTAACCTGAGATCAAGAGTTTACCACATTGAGTTGAACTATCCAAATTTAGGTATGGGACTGGTTTGGATAGAAGTCCCTTGTGGTGGACCCCGTAGCCTGCGATATTAGGTACTATCATCCCGACTTCACATTCCAGCATGTCATTTCATTCGCACTGCATATTACATTGCATTTGCAGTAACATTTTGGGTTACTATATTTTTTTGCACTTATATGGCCTAGATGAGGTTGATGGTATTCGTAGCTTGTCAGGATTTACATATTGCATTGCATCTTCAGCATTTATTATTGTCTCTTTCATGTCTTGCATCGCATAACCTTTGCACGGCTGATAGCACTCATGGACTTATTAGTATATTTCCGCTTACTCTGATATCGTATGATTCATGATCTTGTCAGTACTTTCGCTTATTCCGATGATGTATGATTTATGGGCTTTATGGTATACTTGGCACTTATCTTGTGCACACACTTTCACCACCCTCTAAGCTTTTGTAAGCTTATGCATGATAGATGCGTGCAGGTGGCGTTAGGTTGCAGCAGCGTTGAGCTTGGAGCGTGCAGCTGTCCTCTGGAGCTTTAATTTTGACATATGTATTTCCTTTTTAGCATTGTATTCAAATGATTATATTAGTAGATATGTGGTGATGATGTTGTCTTTATGATTTAGGTATACTTGTGGTTATGCTTCTTATGAGACAAATGTACGTTGGAAAATCCTCCTTGTAGGATCCCAGGATCGAAATCTGGCATATGAGTGCCGGAATTCGAGAATGGGGCACTACGGAGGCTGTCGGTGCCGGATTCGATGATCGAGAATTTTGTGAGCCCGATTTTCGAGTTTGAGGAGTGACAGAAGTTGGTATCAGAGCATAACTTGGGAATACTTGAAGATAACATCACATATCTGCTGATAACTACCCTTCACTCGATGATTGTTGAGAACTTAGAATGATTAGATCCCCGAGTTCGAATAACTTAGGGATTTTCTGATATAGCTCCCTACCATTGAGATTTTTAGGCTGCATAGTTTCAATCATTTCTGTTCTAGGATTTGATGTTCAATGTGATCATCATAGTGTTGACGAGGCGTCTTGGGAGTAAGAGGCTGATATTCGTGGGCGTTGTCCCCATATCTTAGGTGTTTAATGATTATATCTATAGCGATGAGATTTCTCTCCCTTATGAACTCTGTATTGGTTGTGTTATGTTTTAAATTTCAAGGATGAAATTTTTGTTAGGTGGGGAGAGCTGTAAGACCCGTATACTAGCCCGTATTGTTCTGCCAACTCCCGCAATCCTTCCCGACGAATTCCAACGACTTGTGACCTATAATCGATGTTTGCGCACGACCCTGAGTCGTATCCTATAGATTTGAGTTGGCTTAATTCGAAACTTATACCATTGCGACCGCACAACATATAAGAAAATTAAGTTAGCAGGAGAGTAAGAAATGTATGAACTAGTCAAGATATAAGAAAGTTCAAAAGTCCACACAAGATAAGCTAGTTCAAACAAAAACTTAAGGTTCACACAACACTAAAAGTAAAAAGTAATAAAGTTAATACAGACCATTATAATCACTTAATCAGATCCTGAAGGAGCAGGAATATAAGGATCAAGTTGATGAAGGCCCTTGTTTATACGCCTGAGATACTTGCGCATATATTTAAACCTTAAATCGTGGGCAACATTCATATTTTCTACCTTCTCTTCCAGAGCACGAAAGCGTGCATCAAACTCAGATGGCGCATAATCAGGATCATTTCCAGAATAAGATTCTATCTCATCAAAAATGTCATCCATGTTAATGTCATCAGGAGGAAGATCACCAATATCTTCTTCATTCCCAGCTTCAGCTCCACTTCCACCAACATCCACTTGGCCAGGAGCCAATCCCAATTTTATCTTGTTTATATTAGAATTGTTGAAAATGAGATGATGGATAGGAGCCTCTCCAACAGGCATAGCCACTAGCATATGATATCTAAAACAATCATAAGATAGGCAAATGGAATATCACTATGACCTGGATGGAGATTAAACTGAATAATGGAATGACATATCAAGGAAGGCAGACAAACTTTAGTACCAAAAATGACAGAATGCAAGACCTGAACCATAAAAGACGTTAGCTCTGTTTTATTACCAGAACGTGGATACAGTTTTGAGATAAATATTCTATAGAGCACCCTGTATCTGGGTAACAAATACCTTGCGGGGAGCGCATTCCCTTTATGAGTCCATTGCACATTCAAATTACAAAGATCTCTTGTTAGCATACGTTTTTTTGATTCAGAGGGTTTTTTAGTTAAAGTATGAATAGGAAAACCCTCATCATTAATAGGAATATCTATTAGACCAGATATCAAATGGTGATCTATATCATATGGCCCTTCTCTAGCATCAATCTTAAAAGATAAATTCTCAGAAGAAAAGTCAGAAAGACATGCAAACATGGCCTATGCAATAGATTGGAATGCAGGCCCACCCCAATGTAAGATGTTATCCCATCCTACAGCTTGGAGTAGAGGTAGGATACCAAAATGACCAATATGATTAAGATTAATAGGACGTTCAACAATGACATTGCGCATACGCAAATCCCGCACATATGAGGGATCATCTTCAAGAAACTGAAGATGGCGCCGAGTTAAATTCGACTTAGAAGAGGAAGCACCACGTGTTGTTTTCTTTTTCCCTCTAGAGTCCATTTGCAATAAGAAAGTCAAGGAAACAAGAAGATGCAAAGGATTTAAAGTGGGGTTTTGTTAGATCAGATTTTTCATAAGAAAACCCTAAAATAGTAATGAAAGATCAAATAGATTACTCCAAGAGTGAAAATGAAGTGGTATAGACTAGAATTTACAAGAAAAACACAAATGACGCACTAACCTTGAAGATCTAGGTCGGTGGCTTCAACTGGTCAGGCGTCAACTCGTTGGAGAGGGAATAGGAAATGAGGAAGATGAGATATTTTCTCAAATTTTAAAAGACCCAACGTACTCCACGACCGGTCTTGAGCTGTCCTTGACTGTAACGCCCTGAAATTCGGGGGTCGAGCGTAACTCAGCTCCCGAGTTCCAAAACATCACTTATGCAACATATTTAATGATGGATGTATGTTGACTGTATTAGTGCATAAAACATGGAATAGATTAAGCCAAAACATAGATATGATTCAGGGATAAGTGAATAAAGCAAGCGGAAGACTTATAGAAAAATATGTGTACAAGTGTAAATCCCTGAAGTACATATACAAGACAGGTCGTATGAAAGTGTTATTTAACAAAATTATAAGTATCAAGTTACATCATTTAAGTTCCCAAAAAATAATCCCATAATCCTGCACATCAGACCGAGGCTCGCTAGAACCCGTCTGAAAACGGCATATAGGAGCAGGTAACCTCATCATCATCCAGCTCCCGCTCTGCCTCAGAAGTCGCATCCACATCTACAACATCAGAGCCTAAGACAGAGTCTGGTGGGTGTTTAACACCGCCCCAGAAACGTGGGAGTGAGTGATCAACTCAGTGGAACAATAAGGCACTGGTTAACATGTTATCAGTTCAATCAAACAGTAATGATAAAGCAGAACAATTAAATAAATCCTAAGTACTCTTGTTAATGCAAGGATGTATGCAATATGATGCGTGCCCTCACGCGTACACCCTCAACATCTTCATCTTACGTTACGCATGACATCGCCTCAAAGTGCGCCACATTTACAAAGCACATGCAAATGCGGTGCATGGATATGATTACCAAGTTGTTATTAGTCCATTTCACACAGCAGGATTGGGAAGCTAAGATACCTTCCTCATATCACCATCCAAACAGTGATCCATACTAGGGTCGTCAATCGTAGACATCTCATACGATCATATGTTTGAGGTCGTAGCAAAGGGCTCGTCACCAATCAATGCATGCCTTTCATGCCTTTACTACCACAGTTCGGCTCGTCACCTCCTTGCGGTATCCAGGTATGCTCGAGGTCACTACAAAGGGCTCGTCACCAATCAATGTAGGCCGACAGCACGAATATAGTATCCCATACCACCATAATCGGCTCACGAGTTTAGTTGCTCACTGATCACTACGGGGAGGCTCGTCACCCCAGCGTAGGCCGACAGCTCGACCACGGTGTCCCATACCACCATGTCCGGCTCATGAGTCATAGCGGATCAAGTACCATAGTTAATAGGATTTCACTGGTAAGTTCGGTACCCTAGATTCAAGCAGTAGCATCCATACATGGTGAACATACATCGGACAATCGGGTTACTTGACGAACTCGACTGGCACGAGCGCACGTTGAATTGAATGACATAGAGTGCGCAAACACTCCGCGTGGCCAACCACTGCCGACAACTCTAATACGACTCGGGTTCGTGTAATACGTCCTACATGGCGAAAGCAATCTCAGCCACGAACATAGGGTCAATTACCGATTTCCTGGACTAAGGCCTAGTCCCAAACACCTTACACTACAACAGATATTCATGTTGAATGTAAAACAGTAATGGAACAACAACTTAAATCATGGTACATGCGCATCTGAAGAATATCAACTTAACATAAATGTAAGCATATGGAATGCTTGAATTTAAATAACATGGAATGTAACTTGCATAAAGGAAATCATGCGCATCAATGGGAGTGTTGAGAATCACTTCTCAACGCCCGCAGTTAGTGTAATAAGTTACACTTTAGATCATTCATGCATTTCTACAAACACTTAGCATACATGGAACAACATACATGACGCATGTTGAAATACATGCATTTAGACAATTCCTTTTACCAAGGAGTTGTCATACATGCATCTAGCATACATACATGACAAATAATCATGGCAAACATAAGTGCATATTTTATACATATACGGTACTTTATAAATACACATAGAATACACAAATCTCAATATAACGCATGCATATCAGGAAAGCAACGTAAACACAACATTTGGCATGTGAAATCTCATCCATAACAAGAATAAATCACTAACTGGCGTTGAAAGCCTTGAAAACCATAACCTATACACTTAAAGTCCGCACCTTAAGCAAGAAAAGAAACACCGAACTGATTTAGACGAGTTGTCTTCATCAATGGCGATAGAATACCCTAAAACAAGGATAGAAATGAGATACAACAACACCAAGACTAATCTAAGCTCTAACACAAGTTAGGGTTATATTAACTTACCCCAAAATGAACTCAGAACCGTCAGAAGAACAATTCAAAGTGAAGGTTCAAAGATGAAGAAGAACAAGGAAGAATCCAAGATGATTCACCAACTTATCTCTCTCACTTTCTCTCTTTTCCACTCTCTTTCCAAGCTAGGGTTAGAGAAAATTCGTATGGAAAAGAGAGCTAGGGTTTAAGGACTATAAATAGGCCTACTATTGATGAAAATAACCCCAGGGACAAGGTATACTTAGGTTATAACCAAAGTAAGCCTCTCTCGATCCAATGAAGCACTTCTTGTGGGCCTATAACCGCGAAAGGTCGGACTTAAGCTCATTGACCATGGATCTAGGTCAGGCTGAGTTTTCGTACCGACCGGCTCTTCAGATCAGCCGTGGCGGACCACACTCAATTCAACGGTCACGGAATCTCGATCAGGTCCACAAGCACTAGGATATGCCTGGGCTACCTTCCCTGATCAGAGGGTGAAATTGGGTCAGAATCCAACGGTCAGATAGCTTAAAATCATCGCGCAAGCGACGCGACTCATATTTCATAAAAACATATTAAATTCCAACCGTTCTCACACTCTTCACTCCAGACTCAATCAAATCGACCCAGAACATCACATGGACTTGATTTTCGAGGTGATAGTCAAGCCCAACTCGGTGACCGCAACAGCCTAAGATCATTGCCATCGGACTTTCGACGCGCGGTTCAGGTCCGATCCAGATCTTCCAAAAATTCCCCAGAACAACTGGATTTAGCGATGGATCCCAGATTTCAGAGTAACGTAGCGCTAACTAATCTACAAGTTTAGAGCCATGCAGATACAATTTAAAGTGATTGATACGAATTTCACAAGCAATCGAGTATAGCGCTAATTACCCCAAAAACAACTACTTAAGGAAAGATTAGCATAAAAATTTCCAAGGTTGTCACAATCTACCCCCCTTAAAGAAAATTTCGTCCTCGAAATTCATACCTTCATATAATCCTCAAGGATCAGAGGGTAGGTCTTTCTGACCTCAGCGTCAGATTCCTAAGTAGCCTCTTCCACACCATAATGCGTCTATAGCACCTTCATAAGAGGGATAACCTTGCTACGCAATACCTGCTCCTTCCTGTCGAGAATACGCGTCGGTCGCAGTACATAAGTTGCATCCTCACTCAACTGTACTTGCTCCCAACTGATAATATGCGAAGGATCAAGAACGTACTTCTTCAGCATAGAAACATGAAATACGTTATGCACACCCGCAAGAGGTGTGGGCAAAGCAAGGTGGTATGCTACCGCTCCCACTCGATCCAGAACTTGAAATGGACTAATAAATCTCGGCGTCAGCTTCCCCTTCTTACCGAACCGCAGAACTCCCTTCATAGGAGAGACTTTCAGAAAAACATGGTCTCCCACCTCAAACTCAAGCGGTCGATGCCTCGTATCAGCATAACTCTTCTACCTGCTTTGCTCTGTCAGAAGTCGACGTCGAATGATGTCGACCTTCTCTGAAGTCACCTGCACCAACTCTGGGCCAAGCAAACTACGCTCACCAATTTCTGCCCAACAATGTGGTGCTCTGCACGGGCGACCATACAACGCCTCATAGGGAGCCATACCGATACTCGCCTGGAAACTATTATTATACGCGAACTCTGCATACTGAAGACAATCATCCCAACTGTCCTTGAAATCCAAAACACAAGCTCACAACATATCTTCCAGGACTTGATTCACGCGCTCCGTCTGCCCATCTGTTTGCGGATGAAACGCGGCGCTGAACTTCAGTTTCACAACCATTGCTTCCTGGATACGAGTCCAGAAGATAGATGTAAAACGCGTGTCTCTATCAGACACAATCTCCAGGGGAACTCCATGCAGACGCACTATCTCCTTGATATACAACCTAGCCAACTCGTCTGCAGAGTAAGTTACTCTGATCGGTAAGAAATGCACTGACTTCGTTAATCGATCGACGATCACCCAGATAGAGTCAAATCCCTTCCTCGTCCTCGGCAACCCAGAAATAAAATCCATAGAGATGAAATCCCATTTCCATTCAGCTATGGGCATGGGCTGCAACAACCCAGGAGGTCGGCGATGCTCGCCCTTGTCGGCACGTGAGACAACGAGAAACAAATTCAGTAATCTGGACCTTCATATTGTCCCACCAATAAGACCTCTTCATATCCTGATACATCTTCGTGCTACCTGGATGCATCGCAAGTTTAAAACTATGGGCTAACTCGAGAACCTCACGTCTCAAGTCAGGGATGTCAGGAACACATAATCGGCCACGAAAACGTAGGCCCCCATCAGAACTAACACTCAAGTCAGAGTTCTCATCTGTACCAACCCGCTGCCTCATCTTCACCAAAAGCTCATCATTTGCCTGAGCTGCAACGATCCTCTCGTCGATAAGGGGCTGTACATGAATGTGTGCGATAACCTCATACGGCTCAACCACCGTAAGCTTCTGCTCAAAATCGCGCACGAACTCCAACATATCCCACTCTGCTATCATCAGCGGAGCCGTAAACTCAATAGCCTTCTTGCGACTCAACGCATCTGCCACAAGGTTCGCCTTACCCGGATGGTAAGAAACATCGAACTTGAAGTCCTTCAATGTTTCCATCCATCTGCGCTGCCTCATATTCAAATCACGCTGCGTGAAAATATACTTAAGGCTCTTGTGGTCGCAAAAGAGCTCGAACTCCTCACCATAGAGGTAATGTCTCTAAAGCTTTAATGCGAATATGACAGCTGCTAACTCCAGGTCGTGCGTAGGGTAATTCTCTTCGTGTTTCCTCAACTGACGCGAAGCATAAGCACTCACCCTGTCCTTCTACATAAGGACACAACCCAGACTAATGCGAGAGGCATCATTATATATAATATGCTTAACCCCTTACTCTGGCAATACTAGCACAAGGGCGGACGTCAACTTGTCCTTCAGCTCCTGAAAAGCTAACTCCGCCTGCTCATTCCAAGAAAACTTCAAATCTTTCCGTGTCAACTGCGACAACGGTCTGGCAATCTTCGAGAAGTCCTGAATAAAGCGTCGATAATAGCCTGCAAGACCCAGAAAACTCCTTACCTCAGTAAATGAACCAGGCTGCTTCCAGTCCTGCACTGCAGCTACCTTGGAAAGGTCGACGGCTATTCCTTCCTTGGACACCACATGTCCCAGGAACTTGACTTCTTCTTTCCAGAAATCACACTTCTTGAACTGTGCGAAGAGCTGGTGCTTCCTAAGAGTATCCAAAACCTTTCTTAAGTGCTCCTCGTGCTCTGCCCGGCTCACCGAATAAATCAAGATGTCATCGATAAAGACAATGACGAATCGAAACAGGAATGGCCGAAACACCCTGTTCATCAGATCCATGAACACGGCCGGTGCGTTCGTCAGACCGAACGACATCACAATGAACTCATAATGACCGAAGCTGGTCCTAAAAGCGGTCTTCTGCACGTCTCCATCCTTGACACGCAACTGATGATACCCTGACTGCAGATCAACCTTCGAAAAGTACCGTGCCCCCTTCAACTGATCAAACAGATCATCAATCCTGGGCAAAGGGTACTTATTCTTCACAGCTACCGTTCAACTGCGATAATCAATACACAATCGCAAGGAACCATCCTTCTTCTTCACAAACAAAACAGGTGCTCCCCAAGGAGACACACTGGGCCGAATAAAACCCAATTCCAACAAACCATCTATCTGCTTCCTCAACTCCTCCATTTCACTCGGAGGCATACGATAGGTGGGTAAAGAGATGGGCGCCGCACCAGGCATAAGATCGATGGCAAAATCAATCTCATGCAGAGGAGGTAATCCAGGAATCGACTCAAACACATCTTCAAACTCCTGAACTACCGGCGTACTAACCAACGCCGATTCGGCCGAACTCTCCAACAGAGAAGAATAAAAATCAATACGAAAAGGGTAATTGACCTGAACTGGGAAAGTAACAGTCTCGCCCTCAGGTCCATGGATCGTCACTGATCTAGCTTCACAATCAATCTCAGCTCGCATCCTCGTGAGCCAATCCATACCCATAATAACATCGTAGTGATAAAGCGGTGCGACTAGAAAATCAACACGGATCGATCTACTTCCCAGATCGACCAAACAATCCATACAACGCTTGCCCAAAGTAGAGGAAATCCCCGTAGCGGTAGTAAGCGTCACTCCTTGCATAGGAACAGATCTCAAACCCAAACGCCTAACTGCTGCATAAGATATAAGAGAAGTAGTCGACCCTGTATCCACTAACACAGAAACGGGAATACCTTCAATGTGTGCTGTCACCTCCAAGGACCTCGGCACCAAGTCAGACATAGGCGCTTCAGCTGAAAGTGCATGAACTCGAGCCTTCTGCTAACGATTCGGCGGAGGAACCATGGGCCGCTGAGGTGGCCTGAAACCAGGAACTGCAAGTCTGAAGGATGGATGAGCTGGCGCTGATTGAAGAGGAGGAGGAGAAATAACCTGAGGCATCGGACGACTAACCCTCTGCGGTGGAGTAAAACCACCGGCTCGCATACAGGAGAAGCAAAAACGGTCCAAGTGCCCCACCTTCCCACAATAAGAACATCGAAGATCAGCTCTCATATGCTGAACGGGCGGCGCTGAAAGCCTCGGAGGAGAATCTGCTCGCGGCCTCTTGCTGAGGAAAGGTGCACCCTGAAAGTCCGGTCGCGGCCTAGGAACCATCGGTGCTCGCATGCGGGACGCTCTATCTCCGTCCTGCTCTGCTCGCAAGGACATGCACACCAGCTCCGCATAAGAAGAAATGCTAGCACAACAAATCTTTGATCAGATCTCAGGTCTCAATCCCTCAGAGAAACGCCGCATCCTCATCGGCTGATCACCCAGGATCAAAGGAACATACCGCCCCAACTCATTAAACCGGTTCTCATACTCCGTCACCGACAACCCTCCCTGGCGAAGGCGAAGGAACTGACTCTCCTTCTCATGTCGGTACGTACCCAGGAAATACTTTTTGTGGAAGCGCGCCTCAAACGCCTGCCACGACCACTTAAAGCCTTCCTCGACCGTGCGAAGAACACTGTCCCACCACAGACTGGCCTCCTTCTCAAACATGAAGGTGGTAAGCTCAACCTGCTCGACCTCAGAGCAGTGCAACGGTCTCATCATCCTAGAGATGCGGTCGATTCAATATTCGGCCTCCTCGGGTCTATGAGAACCCGCAAAAGTAGGAGGTCGCAAGCGCTGGAATCGCTCGAAAGTGCCGCTGGCACTGACGCTCCCAGATGGAGGCATAGGTGAAACAGGTGGAGTCGCCCCCACTGACTAAGCAAAGATGCCAGCCATGGAAGAGAGGAACTCCTGCTGCTGCTGCTGCTGCTGCTGAATCTGCTGCTGCTGCATCAACACATCATATACTCAAACCTATCCACAGGTGGAGTAAATGAAGGTGCACGGCTCGGCCCAGGAACCGAGGGTGTGATTGGAGGAGCCATCGGTGTCAACCCAACACCGGCCCTAGATGGACCCGCCTGCGGATCTGACTGGCTATAGCTCAAGGGAGGAACCCCAGCAAGCGACTCAATCAAAGAGAGATGGGCCGAAGTCTTCGAACCCTTAGGAGGCATCCCTACATTCAACAGAGGATGCAACCTGTCAGATTCTATGTCACATAATCCATCCACACAACAACACAGCACAACTCCAAAGGCAAACAACATGCATTCCATTAATCAAAATCGTCGCAATATAAGTAGTGCAACAATACATGAATTACGACGAGGAAAGCATGAAAACAACATCTAACACTTCAAACAACCACATCAACTACAACCACCACAAACAACTACAACAACTACAACAACCATAACACTCCAACTATAAGCCAACAACGGCTATACACAGAAAGAAAACACAAACAAAGCAAAAGACGGCCACGACGACAGCTACTCGTCGGAATCAGGAGATGGAAGCGGAGCACCCTTATCCTGCAAGCAACACAGGATAGACTTCAAAGTTCGAGTCACCTTCTTAAACTTATGTTTAACAAGGCCTCGAAGATCAACAATATCCTGGCTTAAAGCAGCCTGCCCTTCTTCAAGCCGTATAAGACGGGCATCTCTGGCAGTCTGCTCTGCGCCCTGCTCTGGCACCACAGGAGGAGAGCTATCACTCGAATCCTGTGCCTCATCTCCTTCCTCGTCTTGCTCTGTTTCTTCCTCAATCTCCGCACCACCTTCAGCATAACTCTCTTCATCATCGCTCTCTGACTCAGCCTCACCCTCTGAGGCATGCCGACCCGAACCAACCTCCATCAGCTTAAGAGTCCTCAGATTGATATGACGAACAGGAACTGGCTTCTCAGCTCCAAGCCTATAGCCAAACTCATGTGTAATCTTGCAAATGAGGTGGCCAAATGAAAGCGACTCGGTCCTTCTACTCGAATGAGCGATGAGAATAATCTGGCGCGGGACGTACGTCGGCACACAAACTTCACTTCCTACCCCACCTGATACAGAAAATCCACCATCAGGCGCGTACACTCACTGCGATTGCTCCACCTTGGATATACATTGAACGTAAAGATGTGGTGAAGGCAAACGGAAGTGGTCCGTCATATAGGTAGCCAGAAGACTCCTATTCGGCTGCCATTCAACTAGACGACCACACAAGGATCAGGTGCGACGATCCCTCTTGTGCACACTGTTCACATTCTTCTCGCTGGCATGCACTTCACCAAGTGGCACCTTCAGGAGGCGGGATATCAAAGCAACATCGACGTTACCCACACGACCGCTACCACAAGGAGTCTTGAACTGTAGAGGCTCCAGCGAAGGATCAATAATACTCGTATAAAAGGCACGAACAGTGCTAACATTCGGGCGATACTTGCCTTCGAACAAGGGACCCCAACTAGCCCCTTCTAGGTGCTCCAACAAGAAAAATTCACTAAAGAACCGCGGATCAACATGAGCCTCAAAAAGAACTCTACGGCCTTCATAGGCTCCATGCGACAACTCCGCCAATAAGGTCCTACTAACGGGAGCTCGAGGATCTAGGTCCCCCTTCGTCTGGAATTCACGAGTGGCGGACGTGCTCGTGGCGGCACCTCTTGGCCTCCGTGCACGGGTTGGGCGGCTCGGCTCGGCTTCATCCACGGACGCTCTCTTCTTCCCCATCAAGGAAAGAAGGGAAGAAATGGAAAAGATGGCCGTCATAATCTCAAAGAGGGCCATGAGAAATGAGAGAAAGAGAGAAATAGGAAGATGGTGAAGCTTCCACGCAACTAGTAGCCAAAATAGGAATGCAAGAGCTCAAATGAGAAGGAAAGAAAGAAATCAGCAATGGGAGGGAAGATTTGGAGATGGGGTGATGGGTTTGCACGAAAAATGGAAGAAGAAGAAGATTAGGGAGAGATTTGAGAGGATTTGGAGAAGGTTTTGAAGAAAGGGAAAGCTTGGGAGAGGGATTTGTGAAGGAAATAGGTAAAAGAAAAAGGTTTTAAGGTAAAACCGTAGAGGGGTGGGCCACACTAGGCCTGAGATGCGTCGGCTCGCAACGGCCCGCCAGGCCTGGCCCGTTAGCCAGCGAGCCCTCGCCGAACCGGCGATGGCATCGCCAGTCTCTGGACAATCCCCCATGGTCTGAATGATGCGATTCCCCCCCTGAGCCCCACAGAAAATGTCCCGATTGGCCCCTTGCATAGTTTGACGCCTATCAGGTCATTTTGGCAGAAATCTGATTCAAATAAAGATTTCTTGAAGGTTTAAAGGTGAAAAAGGGAAGATAGACCGTCTAAACTCCTTAATAGAGGGTCTAGGAAAGGTGTCGGGTCGTTGTGTGTGATCAGGTAAGAGTACAGACTCAATCTCGGCGAAGGTTTTCAAGAAACTTTCGCCGATAGAAACTACGGAGCACAAACACCAAATCGATAATAGATCCGCACCCAAATACACTAAAATGGCGACAACGTGTGGTGTGTGACCATAACCCAGGTCCGGTTTAATCCAGATCATGCTTTAATACTAACTTGTAACGCCCTGAAATTTGGGGGTCGAGCGTAACTCAGCTCTCGAGTTCTAAAACATCACTTATGCAACATATTTAATGATGGATGTATGTTGATTGTATTAGTGCATAAAACATGGAATAGATTAAGCCAAAACACAGATATGATTTAGGGATAAGTGAATAAAGCAAGCGGAAGACTTATAGAAAAATATGTGTACAAGTGTAAATCCCTGAAGTACATATACAAGACAGGTCGTATGAAAGTGTTATTTAACAAAATTATAAGTATCAAGTTACATCATTTAAGTTCCCAAAAAATAATCCCATAATCCCGCACATCAGACCGAGGCTCGCTAGAACCCGTCTGAAAACTGCATATAGGAGAAGGCAGCCTCATCATCATCCAGCTCCCGCTCTGCCTCAGAAGTCGCATCCACATCTACAACATCAGAGCCTAAGACAGAGTCTGGTGGGTGTTTAATACCGCCCCAGAAACGTGGGAGTGAGTGATCAACTCAGTGGAACAATAAGGCACTGGTTAACATGTTATCAGTTCAATCAAACAATAATGATAAAGCAGAACAATTAAATAAATCCTAAGTACTCTTGTTAATGCAAGGATGTATGCAATATGATGCGTGCCCTCACGCGTACACCCTCAGCGTCTTCATCTTACGTTACACATGACATCGCCTCAAAGTGCGCCACATTTACAAAGCACATGCAAATGCGGTGCATGGATATGATTACCAAGTTGTTATTAGTCCATTTCACACAGCAGGATTGGGAAGCTAAGATACCTTCCTCATATCACCATCCAAACAGTGATCCATACTAGGGTCGTCAATCGTAGACATCTCATACGATCATATGTTTGAGGTCGTAGCAAAGGGCTCGTCACCAATCAATGCACGCCTTTCATGCCTTTACTACCACAGTTCGGCTCGTCACCTCCTTGCGGTATCCAGGTATGCTTGAGGTCACTACAAAGGGCTCGTCACCAATCAATGTAGGCCGACAGCACAAATATAAGGTCCCATACCACCATAATCGGCTCATGAGTTTAGTTGCTCACTGATCACTACGGGGAGGCTCGTCACCCCAGCGTAGGCCGACAGCTCAACCACGGTGTCCCATACCACCATGTCCGGCTCATGAGTCATAGCGGATCAAGTACCATAGTTAATAGGATTTCACTGGTAAGTTCGGTACCCTAGATTCAAGCAGTAGCATCCATACATGGTGAACATACATCGGACAATCGGGTTACTTGACGAACTCGACTAGCACGAGCGCACGTTGAATTGAACGACATAGAGTGCGCAAACACTCCGCGTGGCCAACCACTGCCGACAACTCTAATACGACTCGGGTTCGTCTAATACGTCCTACGTGGTGAAAGCAATCTCAGCCACGAACATAGGGTCAATTACCAATTTCCTGGACTAAGGCATAGTCCCAAACACCTTACACTACAACAGATATTCATGTTGAATGTAAAACAGTAATGGAACAACAACTTAAATCATGGTACATGCGCATCTGAAGAATATCAACTTAACATAAATGTAAGCATATGGAATGCTTGAATTTAAATAACATGGAATGTAACTTGCATAAAGGAAATCATGCGCATCAATGGGAGTGTTGAGAATCACTTCTCAACGCCCGCAGTTAGTGTAATAAGTTACACTTTAGATCATTCATGCATTTCTACAAACACTTAGCATACATGGAACAACATACATGACGCATGTTGAAATACATGCATTTAGACAATTCCTTTTACCAAGGAGTTGTCATACATGCATCTAGCATACATACATGACAAATAATCATGGCAAACATAAGTGCATATTTTATACATATACGGTACTTTATAAATACACATAGAATACACAAATCTCAATATAACGCATGCATATCAGGAAAGCAACGTAAACACAACATTTGGCATGTGAAATCTCATCCATAACAAGAATAAATCACTAACTGGCGTTGAAAGCCTTGAAAACCATAACCTATACACTTAAAGTCCGCACCTTAAGCAAGGAAAGAAACACCGAACTGATTTAGACGAGTTGTCTTCGTCAACGGCGATAGAATACCCTAAAACAAGGATAGAAATGAGATACAACAACACCAAGACTAATCTAAGCTCTAACACAGGTTAGGGTTAGATTAACTTACCCCAAAATGAACTCAGAACCGTCAGAAGAATGATTCAAAGTGAAGGTTCAAAGATGAAGAAGAACAAGGAAGAATTCAAGATGATTCACCAACTTATCTCTCTCACTTTCTCTCTCTTTTCCACTCTCTTTCCAAACTAGGGTTAGAGAAAATTCGTATGGAAAAGAGAGCTAGGGTTTAAGGACTATAAATAGGCCTACTATTGATGAAAATAACCCCAGGGACAAGGTATACTTAGGTTATAACCAAAGTAAGCCTCTCTCGATCCAATGAAGCACTTCTTGTGGGCCTATAACCGTGAAAGGTCGGACTTAAGCTCATTGACCATGGATCTAGGTCAGGCTGAGTTTTCGTACCGACCGGCTCTTCAGATCAGCCGTGGTGGACCACACTCAATTTAACGGTCACGGAATCTCGATCAAGTCCACAAGCACTAGGATATGCCTGGGCCACCTTCCCTGATCAGAGGGTGAAATTGGGTCAGAATCCAACGGTTAGATAGCTTAAAATCATCGTGCAAGCGACACGACTCAGATTTCATAAAAACATATTAAATTCCAACCGTTCTCACACTCTTCACTCCAGACTCAATCAAATCGACCCAGAACATCACATGGACTTGATTTTCGAGGTGATAGTCAAGCCCAACTCAGTGACCGCAACAGCCTAAGATCATCGCCATCGGCCTTTCGACGCGCGGTCCAGGTCCGATCCAGATCTTCCAAAAATTCCCCAGAACAACTGGATTTAGCGATGGATCCCAGATTTCAGAGTAACATAGCGCTAACTAATCTACAAGTTTAGAGCCATGCAGATACAATTTAAAGTGATTGATGCGAATTTCACAAGCAATCGAGTATAACGCTAATTAACCCAAAAACAACTACTTAAGGAAAGATTAGCACAAAAATTTCCAAGGTCATTACATTGACTGGTCGTACCACGATCGATCGAGCACATCCATGACTGGTGGTGTACAGGAAATAAACCATGTATTTATCATAAAAATTTATAATTTAAACATATAAAGTATCAAATATATATACACTATGATACATACATGCATGAATAATCAATCTTGAATGTACATACCAAGATCAAATTTTAATTTATTAAACCTGCTTTTGTTGAGCGGTTTAGTGAAAATGTCAGCAAGTTGAGTCTTAGTCGGAATGTATTCCAAAGATATTATCTTTTCTTCCACTAATTCACGAATATAATGATACCTGATGTCAATGTGCTTGGTACGTGAATGTTGGATTGGATTTTTTGAAATATTTATTGCACTGGAATTATCACAATATAATATCATTGATTCCTGTGCAATTCCATAATCGCTTAACATACGTTTCATCCAAACAAGCTGAGTACATGCATTTCCTGCTGCGATGTATTCAGCCTCAGCAGTTGAGAGCGATATAGAACTTTGTTTCTTGCTAAACCAAGAAACTAAACAATTTCCAATATAAAAACAACCACCACTGGTTGATTTCCTATCATCGATATTACCAGCCCAATTAGCATCAGAGTACTCAACCAATTGAACACTAGTATCATATGGATACCAAAGACCCAATTTAGCAGTACTTGTGATATATCTCATAATCCGCTTAACTGCAGTTAGATGTGACTCTTTAGGGTTAGACTGATATCTAGCACAAATACCAACACTTAAAGTAATATCAGGTCTACTAGCAGTTAAATAAAGTAGACTACTAATCATACTTTTATACCATTTAGGATCCACATCTTTACCTATAGAGTCCTTTGAGAGTCTTAAAGTTGTACTCATAGGAGTATCAAAATTCTTACCATTCTTAAATCAAGTTCAAGGCATACTTAGTTTGAGAAATAAAAATACCATCAGGCTGTTGTTTTACTTGCAACCCTAGGAAATAATTTAATTCCCCAACTATGCTCATTTCGAACTTAGATTTCATTAAATCTGCAAACTCAATAGTCATGTTAGTAAATGTTGATCCATAAACAATATCATTAACATATATTTGAACCATTAAGATATCATCGTTATGTTTCTTAACAAAGAGCGTCTTATCAACACTACCCATTTCTTGAAGCACTCTATTTTTCCTCTCCACAATTCCATTTTGTTATGGTGTTTTGGGAGCAGAGAATTCATGCGATATTCCTTGATGGCTACAAAATTTCTCAAAACTGCTATTCTCAAATTCAGATCTATGATCACTACGGATTTTACTAACTTAAGAACTTTTTTCTGTTTGAATCCGTTTGAGCACTCTTTTTACTTCATCAAGGGTTTCTGATTTATCCCTTAAGAAGGCTACCCATGTAAATTTGGTATAATCATCCATGATCACCAGAATGTATTTTTTTCCACCTCGACTCGCCGCCCTGGTTGATCCTATAAGATCCATATGGAGAAGCTCGAGTGGTCTCGATGTGGCATTAGAGTTCATATTTTTGTGAGAGCTCCTTGTTTGTTTGCCAATCTGGCATTCGCCACATATTTTGTCTACTTTCTGTATTTTAGGTAGACCTCTTCTTAGTTCTCTTTTGCTCAGTCTATACAAATTACGGTAGTGTACATGTCCAAGACGTTTATGCCACAAATCAGTCTCATCGGTGTAGACCATGTAACACGTTTGACTAGATGAGTTGGATTCACTAACAATATAGTAGTTTTTAGAAGTTCTGCGACCAGTTAATATTACTGAACCCTTATTATTTGGAATTTCACAACCTTGGTTAGAAAATCTTACATTATGATTGTTATCACATATTTGAGATATGCTTAATAGGTTGTGTTTTAGTCCCTCAACATATAAAACATTCTTAAATAAGGAAAGGTTATAAAGTTAAACCGTACCTTGAACAATAATCTTGCAGTTGCTACCATCACCAAATGTGACTGACCCATTAGTCGTATCACTAAGATCGGTGAATAAAGCCTTGTCGCCTGTCATATGCCTGGAGCACCCACTATCAAGGTACCACTTTGAATGGCTTGTAGCTTTGAAAGCAGTGTGGGCAATCAAGCAAGTAACCTTAGGAACCCATTTCATAACTGTTTTGGGTTTAGGAGTATAGTTGGTCTTCTTGTATTTGTAATTGATGTATGAGTGACCCACTGAGTTAGATTTTAAGATCTCTTTAAGCAAATCAACTATTTTTTCAGCTAAAGGGTTTTGGTTTTGAGTTTTATAGTTGACATAATTACTTTTAGGTTTTTGAAAAGTTTTAGCACTTTTAGAAAAACTTTGATTAATACTTTTCCCTTTTGAGTTAGAGGTTTCTCTTTTCACAAACTTAGCAGGAGTATTCTTTTGTTTAGAAGGTATATTCTTATCATAGCCCAACCCGAATTTGTCACCACATTTTCTAAATCCTGATAGAAGTTTTTCAAACTTTGGATCTCCTTGGGCATACCTCCATGTATCCTTTAAACTCAAAAGTGAAGAGTTTTCAAGCTTAAGTTTATCATTTTCAAATTTAAGTTTTTCAATCACGGAGGTTTTAAATTCTAAATCACATCTAGTCTTTTTAAAACAATCTAAAATATGAGATTTTTCTAAAACAAGTGAATCAAAATTGTCTTTAAGCTTTAAAATTTTTTCTTTTTGTAGTTTAAGTTTGACAGCAATTTTACAACTTTCCTTGTATAAGGCATTGTAGGCATCTTAAAATCATCTTCATTTTCACAGTCACTATTCAGATTTTCTTCACTTGTTGAATCATCGTTATCTGAAAAAGTAAATTTGGCTAAAGTCATAAGGGCTTTAACTTCATTGCCCGACTCGTTTTCAGAATCTTTAGATTTAGAAGTAGCTTCAGAATCAGAGGATTCATCCCAAGTAGCTACCATGCTCTTTTTTTTGGGTTTGTCCCTTTTAGGACACTTGTTTGCCAAATGCCCATATTCTTGGCAGTTGTAACATTGACTATCTTTTAAAGATTTCTAGGTTTTAGTTTTAGATATTTTCTTATCATTTGATTTTTGAAAATCAACCCTCTTTTTACTTTTGAAGATCTTGTAAAACTTTTTTGCTAAAAGCGCTATATCGTCTTTAGAATTTTCTTGAGAAATATATTTAGAAGATTTAAGAGCGATAGATTTACCTTTAGGAGCTTTAAAGTTTAACTCATAGGTTTGTAAAGACCCAATTAGTTCTTCTATCCTCATATTGTCCATATCACGAAGTTCCTGAATCGCGGTTACCTTAGAGTTGAACCGTTCTGGAAGTGAGCGTAGTATCGTTGTACAGACTTTACTTTCTAGGATTTTATTGCTAAGACCCCACATAGAGTTTACAATGTCATTCAATCTTGTATAAAAGTCCATAAACATTTCATTTTCTTCCATATGAATTTCCTCAAATTTGGTTGTGAGGAGTTGGACTTTAGATTTCTTGACAATTGATGTACCCTTGTGTGTTATTTCTAAAATATCCCAAGCTTGCTTTGTAGTATCACAGGATATAATTCTTTTGACCTCATCCGGTGATAGTGCATAAGTGATTGCATTTCGTGCTTTTGCATTGGCACTACTCTCATTTTTCTGAAAAGTGGTCCCTGAGAAATACGGTGTTACTCTCATCGATTTTGAACCATCGATACCAGTCACTTCAGTGGTAAGTGGGATCCATTCAGTCACTGTGGCTTGCCACACACTCTCATCCATTGATTTGAGGAAAATCCTCATCCTGGCTTTCCAATAGGCATAGTTGGAGCCATCAAATGGTGGAGGCCTAGTGACTGAAAGGTTATTAAAATTTGACATCTTATATATAGCTTAGATCGTTAGCTCAGGAAATGAATCCAAGAATAAAGAATTAAAAACGAGCTATTAGGCTCTGATATCACTTGAAAAGGTTAAGCTATATGTCTTAGAGGGGGGGTGAATAGGACTATGCCAAATTTAAGCTTTAACAGCGGAATTAAAGAATATGATAGCCAATTAAAAGAAATCAATTCACAATGCTGAAAATGAAAAGCAACCTCAATAATCAAGAATTGAGAGGTTGATATAAATGCTGTTCTAAGGACAACCTTACACCATAAAAACTAAGGATTTATGGTAGGACAACCTTATTTCTAGAATGTTCTTTGTATCAAGAACTCAAATAGAAAAAAAATGAATAAATAGCAAGGAATTGAAATAAATTGCAAGAATTTAAATCTAAATTATTACAACATTCTCACTGTACTTGAAATGTAAATATTACTACATTCACATCCACACAAATATTCCACAATTCTGAATGATAAAAGATAGGAAAAATTAAACGAACATTCAAACCACAAGACACAAGAAATTATAGTGGTTCGCCTGTGTGTACACCAACTGTTAAACAACAGCCACACAGCTACTCCACTCCTAATATCCTCACACAGGGGATATCAGCATTCATTATTAAAATAGGTTTCACAGGTTCACCTAAAACCTTCACAATTGTGTCTTTTTAACTTGGGCTTATACAATCCAAAAACCCCACTTTCTGAGTTTTCTGGCTCTCCTGAGATAACCAACATAATGAGATTTTTCTAGCTTAACCTAAAAAAAACTAAAATAATTGAATTTACAATAAATGTAAAATACCTAGATTTCTCCTTTGTAGCAGCCTAGAAGAACCAATCGGAGTAGAAGTTCAATGTCCAATACTCACTTTGAAATAGTTCTAGGTTCTAATTGATTTTAAATTAACCAGTTGGGCTAGCTATATTTGATTTTGATTCCAAGAAGAAGGAATACAGCAATTCCTCTTTTCAATTTAGATTGGAATATAGAAACAAAATCAAATTAAATAAGCTAATAAAAGAGAATTTTAAATATGCACAATGTAGCTTAAAATAAACACAAACTTATCTCAGAGTGATGCCTTGATTTTCCTTAAATTGAATTGTCAAACTCTGAAATTCGTCGTCTATTTATAGATGCAAAAATCACATCTACGATTGGTCTTGGGAACCCTTCGACTGGTCGTAGATGAAATGAATTTTTGAATTTTTAAGCGGGATTGAATTAGACAGTTACACGACCGGTCGTAGGGTGTCTACGACTGGTTGTAGGACCTCTACGACTGGTCGTAGAATACCCACGACTGATCGTAGGACTCAAAGATTGGTTGCTGTAGTTTGAGTTAAAGAACTAGGACTGGTCAAATGACTAGTCAACACTGTTCACACGACCGGTCGAACAGAGTCCAGGACTGGTCGTAGATGAACAGAAAATTCTAAACAATTGCAACAAACTTAGGACTGGTTCTAGATTTTCTGGGACTGGTCGAGCCAGTGTTAGGACTAGTCAAACAAGGTCCAGGACTAGTCTTAGAACAGACCAAATACTTATAAAGTGATTCAATTTGAATTATGTATTCAAAATGACCTATCCTAAGGTCAATCTATGGTCTTTCATACTTGGAACATGAAGTATGGACATTGAAATACCATTTCTTCAGATGATAGATGACCTTGAAAGATTGTGAAGCTTGAGATCTCTATTCTTGATGTAACATTGAGCTTGAGATCTTCTAGGGCTTATATTACACTTAATCTTGAGTTGTACTTCCTGTAGCTTGAATTTCACTTGACTTGGGTCTTGAACAAGATCACTTCTTTGTAGCTTGTACTTGCATTTCTTGAAATGGATTGAAGTAGTTCTTCGTTCTTGACTTGAAGCAAAGTATTTAGAGTGGTGATGCAATGTCTTAATCATATATACCAATGAGCTACACAAGACATAGATTGATGTTTTGGCACCACAAAATTTGACAACCAAAGGAGCATAAAACCATAGCACTTACACATTTCGCAATCATATGGTTAGACGACCAGATTTACTCCACAATTGCATTTGATTAGGTGGCCATACATACGTCACATACCCACATGATTAAGGGGCCAAATACAGATATTACACTATTACACTTGATTAAGCGGTCATTCACACATCTTACAAACATGAGATTAAAAGCCAAAAATCACCATTTTTGTACAAGATCAGAAGTTTGCATAGGTAAGTGGGCCACACAAAATCACCAGTTCATTAGTTTAAGGGGGCCAGGGAATTTCAGCTCGAACGATATCTTCATGTTTTTAGTTTATCTAATAGGGATGACTTTGTATGGTTTGGATGGTATATAAACATAATGGTGGGGCACACAATAGCCCCCAACAAACTTCAATGGAAAATAAACTTTATAGTGGGTCCCACATGGTGGGCCCACTCAGTTTTGAGTGACAAATAAACATTAAAGTGACCCTAAGGAGGTTGGCGATGTTGGAGGGTCACAATTTGTGCAACACAAATGGACAGGTTCAATCTCTCCTAATCATCAAAGTGGACCCTCGAAGATTTCAACTATGGGCAAATTGGGCTTATCCAAGTGGGTGGATCCAATTGATGTTGCAGGGCCATATTTATAAGGTCTGCAAAATCCAATAGATGGTGTGGATCTAACACACATATTATGGTGAAATTCTAGGAGGTTTTAATGGTGGACATTACAATAACACCGTTTCTTGTGCCGCTAAAATAGACAGATGGTTTGGATGTAGCCAATACATCATAGTGGGCCCCATATTCTGGTGGTTCCTACATGGATATCAAAAGAAGCACCTACTTATCCCCCTTTAAAACATTCATAATCATTTGTTGGGCTCACAGAGATATGGTTCATAAATCTAGCCCATTCATTATGTGTGTCTGAAAAGGCTGAGCTAAGAGTCCTAGGGGGGGGGGGGGGGGATAGGACTAATGTACAAGTATATATAAAGATAGCACTTAACAATCCCATAAAGTAAAAAAGAATAATAACCTCAAATGTACAAGTATTGAGAGGTTGATACAAATGTTGTTCTAAGGATAACCTTACATTAAAAACTAATGGCTTATGGTAGGACAACTTGATTCCTAGAACGGTCTATGTATCAAAATCTCAAACCAATACAGAGGAATAAAGGATAAAAATAGTAAAGAAAATAAACTAAGCTATTACAGCATTCCCACATTTGCATAAAAGAGATTACAACAATCTCCACAAAGGCTTAAAAAGAAATTACAACATTCACACAAAACGACAATCAAGCATCCACCACAACATCAGAAATTATAGTGGTTCACTTGTGTGTACACCAATTGTTTAGAAAAATAGCCACACAACTACTCCACTCCCAAGATCCTCACATAATGGATATAGGCATTCACTATGAAATAGGTTTATCAAGGTTCACCTAAAACCTTCACAATTGTGTCTTTCAAGTGGGCCTACACAATTCAAAAACCCCACACTTTGAGTTTTTTGGATCACCTCAGACAAACCAAAAAAAGGAAGAGAGATTTTTCTAGCACAATCTCAATAAAAACTAAAAATAGATTTACAGAAATGTAAATATACTTATCTAGATATTCTCCTTTGATGAAGCCCGGCAGAACCAATTCAAAGTAGATGTTCAATGTCTATACTCACTTATGAAAAGGTTCTAAGTTCTAAATGATTTTTAGATTAAATCACCTTGGGCTAGCTTGATTTGATTTTAATTCCAAGAAAGGGAAAAACTTAAATCCCTTCTTTAAATAAGCTTGGAATATATAACTCAAAATCAAATGTAAAAAGCTAAATTAAAGAGAATATTAAATGAGCACTAAATAGCTTAAGAATATCACAAACTTATCTCTCAGAATGGTGTCTTGATCTTGCTTAAATGACTTATCAAACTCTGAAAATCGTGCTCTATTTATAAGTGCAGAAACTGTTCACTCAACTGGCCCAGAGGTCGGTTTGACTGGTCGAAGGACCAACAAACTTTCAAAATTTTGGGCACGATAAGATAAGACCTTTCCACGACTAGTCGAGTGGCCTACTCGACTGGTCGAGCCCTACACTTGATTGGTCGTGTGAGACCATGAAAGGTTGCTAGACTTTGAGTCGAGCCTGCTCGACTGGTCAAGTAGTTTCCAGGATTAGTCGAGGGTCCAACAAAAAATTTTGAAAATTAGTAACAAACCTTGCATTGGTTGAGCCAGTGCTTAGATTAGTCGAACATAGGCTAAGACTAGTTGAGAAAAAGCCTATAAAATTATATAATGACCAAAATTAAGTATGCAATCAATATGATCTATCCTATGGTCAATCTAGGGTCAATCATACCTTATAAGTGATATTTGAACATTGAAACGTCATTCGCTTCGTTTGAAAGTTGATCTTGAAGTACTTGAAGCTTGACATCTTGAAGTACTTTGAAGCTTGAACTTGAAGTACTTGTGACTTGTGTTTTACCTTAAGAAGATTACTTGAGCTTTGAGTTCCAAAGTAAAGCACATTGTCTTGATATAGTTGAAGCTTGAACACTTGATCTAACACTTGATGTTGTATTTGAAGTTCTTGATGTAGAGACTCTTGTTCTTGTACTTATGCTGCTTGAATCTTGAATTGGAAAATCTTGAACTTGTACTTGAATTACTTGATCTTGAATATGAAGATGAGCTACACAAGATACAGATTCCAAGAGGTTTTGGCACTACAAGCACTACAAAAATTGACAATCATAGGAGCTAGATAGAATAACATTTACAACGTCCCACTTGGTTGAGGGGTCAAACCAAGTTTTAAATACTTCCAAATTTCAGGTGGACCCAACAAGTGATTTTATATACTTGAGCTTCGAGTTGTACGAACAGTTCAAGGAGATCAAAGTTACATGGGTCCTAAAGTGATGTATTTATTATACCTACACCGTTCATCTATTTTTAGAGATCATTTTAGAATATTATCAAAAAATGAATCATATCTAAAGATTATCTGGACCTCACCTCAAATAGCAGTGAAGATAATGATTCCACCGTTAAACCATTCACAGGACCCACCATAACGTTTATTTTCCATCCAAATCTGTTCAAAAGGTCATAAAGACCTGGATTAAGAGGAAAAACAAATTTCATATTGGTTCAAAACTTCTATGACCCAAAAAGGGTTCCAATGGTAGACGTTCAATCCCCTGCTGCTTTTATAGTGTGGACCACTTAATAGATAGATCTGTTTTATTTTATTTTATTTTTTAATTTTTTAATTATTTTATTTTATTTTATTTTTCTAAAGTCTTGAGACAAGCTTGCTAAATGGATGGACGGTTTGGATATAACACATACCTCATGATCAAACCCATAAATCTTTATTTATTCAGCTTGAAATATTATTATTATTATTTTTTTATGGTGTGGGCCACCTGAGTCCCATGTACGGCTGATTTTTGGGGATGACCCATTTTTAAAGGAGACCCATCAAATGCACAGTGTAGATGTTTGAATACATCACGGTGGGACCTATGGTGGGGTCCACCGTCCTTGCCTGTTGGGGCGCTGGGACATTTCTTGCTGCAGCGTCCAGAGACGCTGGCAGCAACAACGTCACCCCCTTTCTTCTTATTATTATTATTATTTAGTTTTTTTTTAAATTTTCTTATGGTATTTCATAGGTGGGGCCCACATTATGACGATCCACTCCATCTATTGGATTGTATGGCCGTGACAGATCTAACAAGCCCAATATTCAACATTTTTTTGACGTACAGAAACATCACAGTGGGCCCTAACAGTTTATCACTATTAAAATAAATTTTTTTGGTGGTGTGTCCTACTAGAGATTTAGATTGGTTTCATTTTTCAGCTCAACGCCTGAAATGAGTTGGGAAATTGAATGGACAGCATGGATTAAATACATACATTATGGGTGGGGCCCGTTGTGGACCCACAAACCCAACCCCTTTTTATTGGAAGCAGCTGAACGCTGGACACTGGCAGCAATTAGCGTCCACTCTCTTTTATTTATTTATTTATTTATTTAAATGTGGTATGTATGCATGTGTGTGTATGTGTGAGTGTGTGGCCAGCCCAATAGGCCACACTTTATATGGTTTGGATGTCCTACAAAATTCTGGTGGGGCCCACTATTAATGGGTCCCACATAAAGTCTATAATAAATTATTTTTTTATTATTCTTTTTATATGTATTCTCCTATGAATCCACACCATTAATCACATCATTATCATCATATAATTGCCACTATTAATCATCATTTTATATGTATTCTCTAATACATCCACACCATTGATCACGTCATTATCATCAAATCATCACCACTATTAATCATCTAAATAATAAAAAAGAAAACAAACCATAAGCGTGGAGGGGGCGTACTCACCTTGATGGATTAGATGGATGGTTGAGATGGATGGGATTGATGGAGTTGATGGCCCACCAAGATCACTTCTCTCTCTCTCTTGTGTAGAAAAATGGTGAAATTCTAAGGGATGGAGGGGTATTTGTAGAGAAATAGATAAAATTTTGGTTAGGTTAGGCTAACGTGATTAATGTTAGCTTAGGCTAGGATTATGACAATTAATTCATGATTAGTAATTAATGGTGGATTAAAGGGGCATGGGATGACATGGTGTGATGATGTCATGCATAGGGTATGGTATGAAGAGAAGTTGACATTGGGGAACACATGAGAGAGGGATGGCATGAGAGGGTGACATCACACACATGGGTAGAGATTCTCTCACCCATGTGTGGCATGTGCATGTGTGTATGGCATGTGTTGTGCACATATGTGGAATGGAGTATATGGTGCCATGTGCACATGATAAACTAATGATTCTTCGCAGTGCATCTCACTAATGGAGTGTCATACAGACACACGGGTGGTACCTACAGGATCACGACGATGGGGTGGTCGATATGAAATAGGTTTCAAGGTCTTGAGGTTCCGGTCAGCTGGGTGTGCACTATGCATGGTTAGTCTAATTTAGAATTTGATGTTGTTGGAGTTCGAGTTAAAGTTTCCTCGACTAGTCGAGTAGGAGCTTAGACGAGTCAAACTTAGACGAATTAAGGTAGAGCTTGGACTAGTCAAAGATCACGCAAATTCACTTCATAACTTCAATTCTCTTCATTCCTCACTTAATTTTCATGGATCTTTAGCATGTGATTTCTTCATTCTTGGTCTCATAAGATCCATCCTTAGCTTTGGTGATTCTTAAGCGTTAAATCCATGCTTTTAACATCCTTTTCAATCCAAGCTCTTAAATTCACCTTGCAACACAAACATGATTAAAATAAAACATTAAGCATTATCATGTTCATAAAATCAAGTAATAAATAGGGGATAATATGAATATTTGACCCTCAACAGTCATCTCTACTTCACCTTTAAAATTGAACCTAAGAATGTTGCAGAGGCACTTTAAGATGAATATTATATTGCAGCAATGTAAGATGAATTACAATAATCTAAAAGGAACGCGGTGTGATAGCTAGTCTGTAGGCCACAAGAAATGAACATCATCGGAATAAAATGGATCTTAAAAAATAAGTCTGATGAATCTGAAAATGTGGTAAGGAACAAGGTAAGACTCGTTACGCAAGGTTATTCATAAATTGAGGGCATCGATTTTGATGAGATGTTTGCCACGATAGCACGTTTAGAGTCTATAAGAATTCTCATGTCCATTGCGCGTGCATTAGAATTTATATTATTTCAAATGGATGTGAAAAGTGCCTTCCTTAATGGTATACTTGAGGAAGAAGTATATGTCGAGCAACTTAAAGGATTTCTTGATCCTAAATATCCTCAACATGTATATGGATGAGTAAAGTGCTCTATGGTCTTAAACAAGCACCTGGAGCGTGGTATGAGTGTTTAACGCAATTCTTGCTAGACCACCATTTTTGTAGAGGGAGCGTAGATAAAATGTTGTTTATGCAAAAGATCGACGATGCCTTGCTAATTGCCCATATTTATGTGGATTACATTGTTTTTGGATCCACTTGTGAAGATATGGCTCATGAATTTGCTGAACTGATGAAATATGAATTTGAGATGAGCATGGTTAATGAGTTCAATTTCTTATTGGGATTACAAGTGAAACAAATGCACAATGAGATTTTTGTATACCAGTCCAAGTATGTTAAAGAATTGGTAAAAATATTTGGACTTGAATCTAGTTGTACTCATCATACTCCCATGAGCACCACACTCAACTTTCCAAGGATGCAAATGGCAAGAGTGTGGAACAACACTTGTATCGCAATATGATAAGGAGCTTACTATACCTAATAGTGAGTCAGCTAAACATTTCCTTTAGCGTAGGTGCATACGTTAGGTTCCATGTCGATCCCAAAGAGTCACATTTGATTGTTGTTAAGAGAATTATAAGATATGTGGCCGATATTACTTATTTTTTGCTATGGTACTCGTTTGACACATCATCTATTATTGTTAGGTATTCAGAAGCTAGTTAAGTCGATAATATTGATGATTGCAAATCAACCAGCGTTGGTTATTTTTACATCGACAACTATCTATTGTCTTGGCATAACAAGAAACAAAATTCTATATCTTTGTCTACTGCCAAGGCCGAATACATTGCAACCGGTAGTTGTTGTGCACAACTTTTTGGATGAAGCAAATGTTACTTGATTACGGTATTGAACAATCATCAATGACACTATTTTTCAATAATACTAGTGCCATTAATATTTCAAAAAATCCACTCCAACATGCTAGAACAAAGTACATTGACATCCGACACTATTTTATACGTGAACTAGTAAAGGAAAATGTGATTATGTAGATTATGTCCCTACCGAGCAACAACTTGCCGATATTTTAACAAAGCCGCTGGATGCCAATAGATTTGGAGATCTCCAAAAATCTATTCGAGTATGTATGGTCTAATTTCATCATTAGCCTAAATGTTTTAACTGCTATATTTGAGGATTTTTGCCTCATTATTCTTTTTGAATGTGTTTTTATTTTGTAATTTTATGTTTTTTGTAAATTTTTGATTAAGTGTACAAATGATTATCTATTGGTAAATATCAGTGTACATCTTAGTATATAGGTTAGTGTAAGTTGAACTAGTAAATCTAAACTGATAGACTACTTCGATGGAATTAAAAGTGTTTTGATGTCATTGAAACCCCTACACCTCTTTGACCTATGTAAGGCCCGTATCATAGACTGTACCATTCCGTAGACACTCGCGATCCTCCTTATCGAATTTCGACAACCCGCGACTTGTAAATAGCGTTTGCGTACGACCCTAAGTCGCGTCCTATAATTCTGAGTCGGCTCGACCCGAGACTTGTACCATTGTGATTGCATCATTGCCGTAATTCTAACGCCGTGTCTTGCACACCGATGCGATACCCAGGCCAGGAGATGTGCACCCATGTTTATCTGAAAGAAACGCCATGCATTTGTAATCCCAAGAGAATCTCTACAACCCATCCCATCAATCAATTAAATCAAGTCAAGTATACATCACATCTCCAACCCATGCTTTCTTTCTCCCCAAGACAAGCAACTTACCCTTAGTCAACTCTCAAGTCAAGTACATCTATCACTCACACCTATCACCTCTCTTACAACCTCTCTCTCTCTCATTCTCCACCCATTCTCCTAAGCAAGAGAAGCAAACGTTCAAGCACTTCTAAGGAGTAGAGAGCTTTGTGTGTGGCCCACTTACTACCCCTCTCATCTCACCATCTAACCCTTCAATTCTCATCAACTTCCATCAAAGAGAGAGCCAAAAGTTTGGCATTTCATCGGACCAAGAAGATCAAATGGTGGGTGATTTGTAGGTTAGATTTTGTTTTTGATGATGGACCAAGTGGGGCTTACCGATTGATGGTATGGATCCTATTGGGACCTATCTTGATGTATACTTTGTATCATATATTGAGGGACCCATAGTAGCGGGGCCCCTCCATCACACAATTCTCAATATTCTCTTTCTATCCCCTGTTTGATGGCCCACTCAATGAATGTATGTATTTTCATTCATGCTGTCCACACGTGGGACCACTTCATGTAAGTGTTTCATCCACAGTCCACACGTGTTAGACCCACCTAATATATATGCTATATCCACGCCACTGTCCAGGGACGTGGACCCCACATTCATATATGTATTATTATCCACACCGCTCATCGAGGCGGTGGGACCCACCTGCCTGGACGTGGTTGGCTGGTGCACACCAGCTATATAGCTGTTGTAGGATGTCAATAGGTGGGCCTCGATCATGAGGTCTATGTATATCTAGACCGTCCATACGGTGGGCCAGCAGCTAGCGCCTGCTAGACTGATATCAGTAAGTTCTATGGGACCCACCTTTAATGAATATACTTTGCATCTAGGCCTTCCATCCAGGACGCTGGATGCTAGCATGTTTTTTAAAAAGAATAATAAAAATATAACATATTATATATATAATAGATGGGCCACACCACATGGGACCCACCTGGCTATATAGCCACTAATGACCACGTCAGCAAATTCTGTGGTCCCATCACGAGGTGTGGGTTATATCCCAATGGTTCGTCTAGCTGGGACGTGGACCCCACCGTCGATGCATGTGTTTCATCCTTACCGTCCATTCATCAAGGACGGGCCCCCATGATGTATGTGCTGTATATCCAACCATCCGTCCATCCTTTGAATGTGTGGCCCACCCGTGTTGGACCACCATGATATATATATATATATATATATTATATCCAGAACATCCAGGGCGTCTAATAGCCCTGGATGGCTATATGGCTGTTGAAGTGACGTCATCAAGTTCTGTGGGTCCCATGTACGATATACGTGTTATCCACACCATCCATATGCCGGATGGGTGGGGCCCACCTTGATTGTATTGCATCCGCACTGTCCAGACTTTAGGATGGTGCTGTGACACTATGATATATGTGTTTTATCTCCACCGTCCAGATTGCTGGACGGTGGGATGCACCGTAATGCATGTACTTTATCAGCAACGTCTATCAGGTGGACCATGCTACAGAAAATAGTGGAGAGTTGAACGCCTATCATTGAAATCCTTTAGGGATCACAAAAGTTCTAGATTAAAATGATATTTGTTTTTCCTCTTAAACCAGGTCTTTGTGGCCGTATGAACAGATTAGATGGAAAATAAACACTATGGTGGGCCCTGGTAATTTTAAGGGTGGAAATCATTATCTCCACTATTATTTATGGTATGGTCCAGATGATCTTCCGATATTATTCGTGTTTTTGGGTAATGCTCTAAAAAGATCTCTAAAATAGATGAATGGTGTAGATGGTGCGACCCGTGAATGCAGCCTATTTGATGTATATGAGGCCCATTGATGCGGCCCACTTGATGTAGGACATTGGTGCGGCCCATTGATGCTGCCCACTTGATGCATATAAGGCCCATTGGTGCGGCCCATAGATGCATCCGACTTGATGTATATAAGACCCATTGGTGCGGCCCGTGGATGCGTCCCACTTGATGTATGTAAGACCCATTGATGTGGCCCATGGATGCGGCCCACTTGATGTATATAAGGCCCATTAGTACGACCCATGGATGTGGCCCACTTGATGTATATGAGGCCCATTGGTGCGGCCCATGTGATGTGACCCACTTGATGTATATGAGGCCCATTGTGATGTATTTGAGGCCCATGGGTTGAGGCCTAATTGATATATATATATATATATATATATATATATATATAAGGACCATGAGTGAGGCCCAATGAGACGTATGTGAGGCCTTTGTGTGGGGTCGAATGTGATGTATATGAGGTCCATTGCAATGTGTGATTCCACTATGATGTATGTAATAATGTTTATGGCGGGCCATGCCTTGGGAGCAATGATGGTTTGATGTCCACATTGTAAAAGCAATGATGGTTAAATGTTCGCATTGTAACTCTCCTTAGGGCCCATTGTTAGGCCCATTCTCGTCTTTCCTTAGTGGGCTAACCCAAACTATTGGGCCGCCATTGATGAAGATACCTTCCACCGCCCTTGCAGGGAACCCTGCCTTAGGATGCATGATATGCTAGTACATTGATGTAAGTTATGTCAGTCTAACATGGGTTGTACCATAAAGACTACTTCATGCCTAATGAAGTGTAACATTCCGCTCTTACTCCTTGTAAGTGATATATCAGTTAAGATCAGTTATTGGCTATTATATCTGATAATCATGCTAGTGTACTTACTCTAGTAGGACACATTGAGAATATGCTTAGTATAGCATTATGCTACATGCCCATACGTATCATTTGTATGCCTGTTATGAGGAGTGTTTGATCATAGCATATGCCGTTGGGATAAGGCATTTATGGGACTCCTTATAAGACGGAGTGCCTCACATGATCACGTGATACGCATAGGACTGATGCATGTCTGGATGGTATGACTCATGCATCTCGCATTTGTGTGACATGATCACTATACGCCCTACCGACATTAGGGCCGTGGCCTCCACAGGCACATCGTGGATGGCCAAATTGGATACTGAAAATCTTTTCTCTACATGGGGTGCTATGATGCCCCTGGGTGAAATTTCCTAAGCCCTTATAGTTCCAGGAGGTCGCTCCAACGTCTAGATCGAGTGGATGTATAAGCACACGAGGGCGTTTACCAGTAGGCCGCATCTCCCACTGTGTCGTGGTTGGTTGGAAGGGGGTGTGACCTTACCCACTCGAGAGGAGGGGGCAAAGCTAGGCTGAGTTTGTCCAACTCGAGGAATGGGTCCACTATCGATGAGCCAGGCCCGATATTGGTAGGCGGATAGTGAGGTCTCTTCTACTCACCTTGTTGCGCGTGATGGGGTGGTAATCTGGTTTGGAGTGTACTAGACCCTGGTGATATCCCAAAGATGAGATGTATTGTTATGTGGATTCAGATGAGGACTAGCATGCTTGTGTTGCATCTCGTATATGACATTTGGCTACGTAGGCCTCACATCGCATGGCCTTGGTATGGCCTATAGCATTCATGCTTTGCATCGCATAACCTTAGTATGGCCGATAGCATTCATGCTTTGCATCACATAGCCTTAGTACAACAATAATATTCATGGACTCACCAGCATATTCCGTATTACCCTGATATTACATACTTGCATTGCTACCTTGCACACACACTTTCACCACCCTTTAAGCTTTCTATAAGCTTATGCACGATTAATGCATGCAGGTGACGCTAGGTCATAGCTGAGCAGGAGCAGGAGTGTGCCGCAGAGCTTTTGGAGTTTCTATCATTATTATCTTTATATTTCTCTTTATGTGCATTATACTTAAAGTTTTGATTACAGTGGATATGAGGTGATGTCTCTGGTTGTTGTTGTTTGTGGGTTATGCTTTTGGTTATGCTTATTGCGAGATAAATGTATGTAAAAAATCCTCCTTGTAGGATCCCAGGATCGAAATCTAGCGTATGGGCATTGAAAGCCCAGAATGGGGTACTACGGAGGCTCTCGGTGCCAAATTCGGCAATTGAGAATTTTATGAGCCCAGTTTTCGAGTTTGGGGCATGACAACCTATCTAGACACTTTTTTCAATGACATCAAAGAATTGCGGCGTATATATAGGGGGTACGGGTGAGATTTTTATTTTTCATTCTTTTTCATTACTCCGCGCCTCCGCTCATCTTCCATCCGTCCTTGTAGCTCCGTCGTCGTCTTTCACTCATCCTTCTTACTCTATTATTGCTCCATTTTAGTAAGGCATCCTGTTTGCATCCTCCATTTTCATTTTCCTTAGCTCGAGTTGCCATTTTATGGTGTTTAGGATCAATTTGGAGTTTTCCTTGCTTTGTTCATTTCTTGGTTGATTTTCTTAGTAAATCTTGTTACATTCCTAGTCTCGCACTATGCCTAAGGACAAAGGCAAAGCCCCAGTTCACTAGGAACCACCTCACTCCACAAAGTTCAATAAATGCATTCTACGTCTGAGGGCTAAGACTTTGGTGGAGTCCTTGACTCCCGTGTCTCCTACTTCGCAGTAGGAAATGCCTACTCAAGAGGTGCTGCAAGTCGAGATACCCATTTCGACGATTGCACTCCCTAGTGACGCTTTATTGGAAAAATATAGGGGGCGTAAAATCATTCAAGAACGCTAAGTGTACCGGACATGCATAAGACCTTTTGGGATTGAGCCCATACTTAAGATGGTTGGCTAGACCAATGTCCTTAACTTTAGCGGGACAATGCGGAATGAAAAAGTATACCAATTTCTAACATACTGCCACTTGCCTGTCTTGGACCCCCTCTTCTATCCTTGTTACTATCAGACAGACCACTACGGTCATCACCACTGTGACTATCGCACAACTTATAAGTGTACTGGCTTCACCCATTGATCTGGGAAATATTGACCTTGATTCCCCTGCTGTCCGTTCCATGATGACAAAAGCTCTGTGTAATGGAAAGGTTGTTCCTTGGCATGAAGAGAACGACATACGCTCCCCAGATATGTTAGTGCAATATAGAGTTCTTCATGTCTTTTTCTCTATGTGTATCCTAAGGGTACAAATCATAGTGATTTGACTTCGTTTATGGTAGGAACCCTCTATCATGTCATCATGGGTCAACGTCTGTGTCTTCCCTCCATCATACTTCATCAGATTGTAGTTGTTGTCCTTGACACCCGTCCCATGTAACTTCCATTTTCCCATCTACTTTGCTTACTTTCTCAGATTGCTGATTGCTACCTATGGGAGACCGTTCTTGACCGGCGCCGAAATTCATGCAAATCAACATCAAACGAATGAACCTGACAAGCTTTCAGCTAGCACCATGACACCGACTCATCAGGAGGACGTGGACACGCTGGAGAGACAGAGGGAGCTGACATGGACATATGGATGACGGATGATTCCCGACCACCACCTACCATTCCCTCTACTCTAGACTCAGCGCACACACGTAGACATCGGTGCCACCATGACCGCATTGGTACTATTCTTCATGGTCAGGTGAGTATGGAAGAGAGGCTTGGCTGGTGTGAGACACGGCTCTCAGCCATGGAGCAGATGTTGGAGTCACTATAGTGCACGGCTTAGCATCTTGTGGAGCTAATGATGTTTTGACGCAGTGATATCACTTCGCATGAGGGTGGCCAGTCCAGTTAGAGTCGAGTTTAGCTGCACAGCTAGGGTGTCTACTCCTGGAAATTATTCTCTTAACTACCGTATTTCCTTCCTGACATGATGATATTAATTCACATTATATTCACACACTCCTGTGATTCACCCAAATTCTCTCTCCAAACTATGATTGAATACCATATTTCAGTTCTTATTGGATTCTTTTTCTGATTACCCTTTGCCAATGAATGACAAAAAGGGTGAGAACCATATATATTTGTATATCTTATGCTTGTAGGATGATCATGGAAGAGAGTCAGGGGGAGAATTGCTACTTTACATGCTTTTAGTATTTTAGAGTTGTAAATGTTTTTAATTAGTCGTCATTGGTATGGACTATGACATTATCGTAGGATATGATGTTTTTGTCATGTAATTGACAAAGGGGGAGATTGTTAGTGCACTCACCTTACATACTTGTTTGTCAATCATGTGACTCGTTGTGTTAATTGGTCAGATGAGTCCTTGGGAAATGAAGACCGAAGTTGCAACTGGAGCAAAAGCATCAAGCAACATTCACAAAGTAAAGAGAAGCTCCTACGATCCCGATGATCCTAAGCCAAATAGGAAACTCTACTTAGATCATCTACTCAAAGCCATTTTAAGTTCAGATTTTCCATCCTTCTAGATTTGGCTTTAGAGAGTTTAAAAGTTGTTGAAAGAATTGAAAGACAAAAACTTAAAACAGGAAAATTTGTCCCACCTTTGGTTAGAGTAGGTGCCACCGAATGGCACCTTTGGTAGCACTGAAGTAATATTCGGTGTGACCAAAAGTGACCAAAATAGTCCAGTAACATTTAAAGATAATTTGGTCCCACCGAGTTAATATTCGGTCCCAGTGACTGCAATCAAAGACATCCATCGGTGTCACCGAAATGGACCAAAATCTTCTATCAACTTTAGGACTTAATTCAGTGCCACCGAGAGATAATTTAGTCCCACTAACGACAGTTCGGTGAGACCGAAGTTTCCCTCGATAGGACTGAAAAGTAGCCATTATAGATCCGTTAAAACTTTTTCTCTATAAAAGAAACACCTAGAACTTTGTGATGTTGAGGCACAAAAAATTATTCCAATCTCATTATGTGTCTATTACATCAGCATGGGAGTTCCATTTTACAGATCTTTCCTAAGGTTGCGTGCCCATAACCAATATAGAAGCCTTGTGAAACGTTGCTCTATGTTAGAAGAGGTTGTACGCTCCACATTCTGATATAGAAGAATGGATGGATGTCATCTGATATAGAAGAAGGGATAGGCATCATCTGATGTAGAAGAATGCATGGGCATCATCTGGTATGGAGGAGTGCATGGGCGCCACTTTTGAAGGAGAGAAAGTGTGGTTCTTATCTTAGAAAGGGAAGTACACCACTATTTAAGGGAGAGGTTGGTTGACACCATTATCTAAGGAAGAAGGTTGAACGTTGCGTGAAGGAATAAGTGGTGGTGATCACCACTATTTAAGGAGTGAAGAGCCCATGAGGCCTATAAATACTCCTCCCACTCCTCATTTAGACGGATGGAAGCCACGAGGGCATTTTCCACGCAATTCAAGGAAGGAGTTGCACTAAGGAGTTGTGTGCTCCCGCGCAACTCAAGGAGAAATGGCTTTGTGCACCACTATTTATGGAAGCCAGAAGAGTTGCGCCACTTTTGTGGAGGCGCTACCTTTTATGGAGTTCAAAAAGGAGTTGTGCGCTCCCGCGCAACTCAAGGAAGTGAGTTGAACCACTTTTGTGGAGGTGCCACTTTTTGTGGAGTCCAAGGGGAGTTGCGCGCTCCTGCGCAACTCAAGGAAGGGTGTTGCACATACTTGTCCTGAAGGATACTCCCTGTGCCACTTTGTGTGGAGTGTTGTCCTAACATATGGCTTTATGCGCCATTTCATAAGGACATTGTCCTAACACATGGCTTTGTGCGCCACATCAAGAGGAGCCTTGTCCTAAGGCTTGGTCTGGAGCACCACTTCTCTCTCTCTCTCTCTCTCTCCTTGTCCTGAAGATAGGCTTATGTTGTCCTGAAGCCTGCCTCTTGCGCCATTTCATGAGGAATGTTGTCCTGAAGCCTGCCTCTTACGCCATTTTATGAGGAATGTTGTCCTAAATCCTGCCTCTTGCGCCACTTCATGAGGAATGTTGTCTTGAAGTAAGGTTTTTGTTCTGAAATAAGCCTCATACACTCCACATTTCCAATATAAGCCTGTGTACTTCCATCTTTGGACTGATGACCTCCACACCTGTTGGATGTTCATAAATACCTCTCTCCTATCTCCATTTGGAGAAGACAATGAGAGAGAGAAGCAAGGAGATGTGAGAGAAGATAGAAGTTGGTGAGCTTCAAGGAGCTCACAGGAGTGAGAAAGAAAAGTGAAGTAATGTAGAAGATCTGAACAACCTAAGTCTGAGAAATCTCCACTGTTTCCTCAATTGTGCACTCGCACAACTCATCTGCCTTTGCAATGAACATCAAAAGCGAACATTAAAAGTGTTGAAATGCTACAAAAATTGCCATTGCGACTGCCTTCTCTTTTGCATTGATTCATTGTACTCTATTTCAAAATCAAGGGAATATAAGGATGTAAAAGAACTCAGACTGAATAAATACTTTGTGATATCTGTTCTCTCATGCTTTCTTTGTTATCATCGAACGAATTCCCCTAAATCGAATGCTTTTCATTTCTGGTCGAAACAAAATGGCGACTCTACTAGGGATATCAATGGTAACTTAGAAAATATTCAAAAAACATTTATCACTTTTTGGCGTTGTATAACACCAAAATGGCGACTCTCGATGGGAACATCCTCCCCTTCATCTCTGAAACAAAGTACAATTTTTATTCAATCAAAATAACTAACATTCTATTTCGAATAATAGGTATACCGCAATGACTTTTCTCTTGATCAACATGGCTGTCTACTTCGCACTTAATGGATTATCAGTAAATTGCATCGACAACATGCAGAGGTTAAAAGAAGACGAATCAGGTGATGAATCCATTAATCAAAGGAAAGATTTGGGGGCATCATGTCAATATCTTCAGGGAGAATCAGATCAGGTTAAGCTATGCTTGGAAGCTCAACACAGGGGCTAGAATCATTGCCACGATGGAGCTATTACATATTGACACTTAAGCACAGGGTTTTTATTGCAATTAGATTATCGCTACGGCCTTCAAAAGTATCTTCAAAGTTATATACTTTGAAAAAGGCTATTGCAAAACTGTTTCTAAGCCCTGACCGATTATCTGTAAGATTTATGTAGCAACAACTATATTTAGATTATCGAATATTCTATAAAGATGATTGATGATGGTGAAATTATCATAAGGAAGACATGAAATAAGAAAGAAATGTGAAAGCCATAAGACAAGCATATTCACTTGAGAATTAAATTCTCATCGGTATATATATCGGTCAATGCTCATTTCATAAAATATATTATCCTTGACTGTACGTGAAGTTTTGATTCAGAAGATTTATAACATAATTCTTCTTAATCAAAAGGGGTAAGGCAGGTTATAAAAAAATTAACTCTACGTTTCCTTTTAATATTATATTTATCTTTGAATACTAATGAAATACAGGCCTTCAAAGTATATCAAATCCAAGCGAGTCAATGTGAAGTGCCAATGATTATTGTCATATTGCCAATGATTATTGTCGAATTGCTAAAGCTGTTATTATTATCATCATCTTGCTAGCACAAGGCCATTTAAATTTATTAAAATCAATAGCATCGCCAAGCTGATATACTATCTTAACTGTAAAATTTTGTTTCATATTATCAGCAAATGCAGTATATTAATTTTGATTCATTATCCCAGCAAGGCCGATTCATCATTTGCAGGTGATGGAATCGCGACAACAATGACACAGCGAGAAAGACGCCGCTATGAAGCCAAACATGCATAAGGCTTGTTATTATGGGTGATGGCGATATGGCAGAACTATTTGGTCAGCGGTGTTGCCTACGGCCTTAAAAAGTCCGGATAGAGCATCACGCGCATCCATGCAGCAGTGACCTATGCCGTCTGTACAGCTTCAGGCAGCGTCACGTGGGCAGCCAGAGAGTGCCCCCTCGTGAATGGGTCTGACCTTGCAGGCAAAGGAAAAGTGAGTTTTCGAAGCAGGATGACTCCCCAGATCCCTGGTTTGATTTCATTAGTAGCTCATGAGGGCAAGTCTCTGAAGCAAGAGACCCCTCATTGTGGACTGACGACCTTGGATTTGGTACCCCATGGTAGCCTTGCACACCTAGGGAACTCTAGAGAGTTACTGTGGCCAACCCTGTGCATAAATCCTATCGAGTTCACTGCCCCTGTAGCTTCACTAGGCCCCTCTGATGGATTGTGATTTTTGAACTCCCCGGCCGCGATAAGCCCGCGAACTCTAGAGAGTTACAACAGCCATTCGGGTAAGACCTAACTCCAACTACTTACGAGTTTAAACTGTGTTTGCTCTAACTACTTTCGAGCTTAAATTGTGTGTGAGTCTATTCCAGTCAAGTTCAGTCCAGTTCAGTCCAGTCAAGTTTAGTCCAGTTAAGTCCAGTCAAGTTTAGTCCTGTTTAGTCAAGTTTGGTCCAGTCATGTCAAGTCATGTCCAGTCAAATGTGCACAGGGAGCAATATATTTATCCTTCCGACAAAAGCCACAGGATCTTTCTATCTCTTACCTTCTTGATGATGGTGAAATATTATCTTGCAAAATCTTCGTAGGCGGCAAAGAATAAAATAGGAACGAATTATCATTTTCATTCGGGTGACTTGATGATGCAGATATTTATTCTTTAAATTCTTTAAAGGAATGCTAGTGCTATCCATCTTTCAAGAACAACAACATTGTTTGCTTCGTAAGTATTATCTTTAAAGTAATTTACACCTTGGTCTTTCCGGTAATTTCTTACATGCAATCAAAGAATTGCACCTAGACAGGGCATAACATGCTTCTTCAAAGTAACCAATACCTTGGTATTTTGATAATTTCTTACGTGCGGCAGAAGAATATGAATGACATAGTCTATTGGTCACACCAATGCATCCAATAATAAGAAGCATGCATTGGAGAGTTATAGCTAGGAATTATGAAGCGAGATCCAGTATTAACAAATGGAATCATTGTCGATAACTTCTTCTATATCCTCTGAAAGCTAGTAAATGAAAAGGAGCGCTCTTTATTTTTCTGAATCAGCAAAGGTCCAAGGGAAATATACTCCTAACCAGCCTATGAAGAGATGCCAAGGAGTGCAAACTAAAAAAGACTCAGTGGTTGAACTTTTAGAGCCTGAAACGACATCTCTGAAAGCATGATATAATGAGTAAAGAATACAACAAATGTAATGCAAAGCACACTGATAAGCACAAAGAAGGGATAACCAAATCATCGTCATATTGAAAATCTTACAATTATTCTAAAAGCTTTCAATTTATTTCACAATTTTCAATACTTCATGAAACTAAATTGGAAAATTATGATATCTTCAGATACTAATTCCGATTAACTTGACAGGAAAGATTACCATTCAAAATATTGGACTATACAGACTTTGTAAGGCCCGTATCTTCATCTGTACAATTCCGTAGACTCCCGCAATCCTTCTTGTCGAATTTCGGCAACCCACGTCTTGTAATTAGTGTTTACGCATGATCCTAAGTTGTAGCTCGTAAATTTGAGTCAACTCGACCCGAGACTTTTACCATTGCGACCGCACCGTCACCGCGGTTCCAACACCGCATCTTGCACACCGATGTGATACCCATGTTAGGAAATGTGGGTCTGTGAATATTTCGAAGAAACTCTGTGCATTGTGAATTTCGAGAGAATCTCTAAAACCCATCACATCAATCAATTAAAGCAATCAAGTACTCAACCTATCACTCAACCTATCACACCCATACCTCACATGTCACGTCTCTTAAATAACCCATACTCCTCCTACACAAGCTACCCCAAAGCAACTCTTACATCACTCCATCCATCACTCACACCCATCACTTCTCTCTTACAACCACACTCTCTTTCTCTCATTCTCTACTCACTTTTTCAAGCAACCAAAGAGGTTGGCCATCAAAGCAATTCTATGCTCCAAGAGAGCTAAGTGTAGCCCACTTCCTACCCCTCTCATCTCCCATCTCAACTCTCTAACCTCCATCATCTTCCATTAAAGAGAGAGCTAAGGAGTTTGGCATTCCATTAGACCAAGAAGATCCAACGATGGGTGTTCTTATAGCTTTAGTTATTGTTTTTGATGATGGCCAAGTGGGGCTTACCGATTGATGGTACGGATCTCACTTTGGACCCTAGGTGTGGCCAATGGCCCACATGATTCACATGATCATTCCATGATGGGGCTATTCTCCATGGACCCCATCATGATGTTTATTTCCTTATATGAAAAGGTTATCTAGACCTTACATTTTGGTGGAGATGGGATCTCCATCGTTGATTTTGATTGGTGGGCCCACATGTAATGGGACCCACTTGATATATGTTGTAATGTATGGAAGGAGGGGCCCATAGTGGATGGATCCCTTCATCTCACCACTCTCTCTCTCTCTCTCTCTCTCTCTCCCCCTTCTCTTTTTTGATGTGTGGCCCACTTGATGATGCTTATACTATGACCCAAACCGTCCGCTTGCGGGACCCACCTTGTGCTTGTCCGTTAGGATAGGCTTGGATGTAGGAAAAACACAAATATCGGTTTGATTCACTAACTCTAGTGGGCCACACGTGGGACCCACCTGATGTATGGATCTCGAATATAGATCCTTTGTTTGTGTCAAGCAGGAAAAATTATGATTGCTGCATTCTAATTGAACCGTGTGACTGTGTAAGGCATTGAATTTGCATCGCTGTTTGAGACGGACCAACCACTGTACAACAAAGGAGGAAAAAAAAGGAAAGTTGTGGTTTTGGCAATAGAGGATCCAAACTCACGGATCTCATTCACACTGTCCAGCTGAGGACGGTGTGGCCCACATGATGTAAGTGTTATATCCTCACCGTCTATCTGGATAGTGGGATCAACATGAGGTATGTGTCCCATCTTAACCGTCCAGATCAGGGGACCACCATGATCTATGTGATCTATCCCAACCGTCCATCTTCTAATGGTGGGCCAATAGCCACCTAGAAGCAAACAGCTGCTGTTTGACATGAGCAAGGCCTGAGGGCCAGACCATGAGATATGGGTTATATCCCAACCGTTCATCTGGACGATGTGGACCCTAGCTGTTGTATGACGTCAACAAAGGGTTTGATCACAAACCGTCCATTTGTGGGGACTCCAGTAGCAACAGCTGCTAGGTTGACGTCAACAAGTTCCTTAGGCCCGATCATGAGGTATATGTCATATCTCAGCCATCTATCTGAGATTGACATTGGCAAGTTCTATGGCCCACTGATGTATGTGTTACATCCCAACCATCTATCCAGCTAATGAGCTCATCTTAAGGCTTGAGACTAAAAAAATAAGACAGATCTTCCTATCAGGTGGACCACACCACAGAAAAATAGTGGAGGATTGAAATGTCTACCATTGAAACCATTTGGGGTTACAAAAGTTCTGGATCAATGTGAAATATGTTTTTCCGCTTAAACCAGGTCTTTCCCTAGGGCCCATTGTTAGGCCCATACTTATTGTGTTTAAGCCGTCTAGGCCCATCTTTGTTATGAAGATAGTTCATCACCATATAACATGTTTAGTATAACTCCATGATTCATGCCCATACGCATCATATATATGCTTGATATGAGGAGTGTTTGATCATAGCATATGCCATTGGGCTGAGACATTTACGAGACTCCTTATGAGACAGAGTGCCCCACATGATCGTGCGGTACACGCAGGACTGATGTATGACTGGATGGTATGACTCATGCATCTTGCATTTGTGTGACATGATCACTGTATGCCCTAGGACATTAGGGACGTGGCCTCCAGAGGCACCGTGGATGGCCGGATTGGATACCAAAAATATTGGCTCTCGCACTGTGGGCACATAGGATGTCCTTGGGTGATAGTCTTAGAACCTTTTTGGTACCAGGAGATGATCTAATATCTAGACCAAGTGGATACACGAGCACACGAGTGCCGAATATTAGTAGGCTGTGTCTTCCACTGTGGCGTGGTCAGTTGGAAGGGGGTGTGTCTTTATCCGCCCGAGTGAGGGGGCTGTAAGCTAGGCTAATTTTAACTAGCTCGCAAATGGGTCCGCTATCGATGTGCCAAGTAGGTCTTAGCTGACTACTAGTCAGGCAGATAGTTTAGTCTCTTCCACTCACTGGGCTGTACGGCTAGGGAGGTAGCAGTCAGTGTGGAGTGTACTAGACCCCAGTGATATCCTAGAGACGAACTGTACTGATATATGTACTTGATGAGGACTGGTATGCTTGCGTTGCATTTTGCATATAACATTTGGCTACATAGATCTCGCATCGCATGACCTTGGTATGGCCGATAGCATTCATGTCTTGCATTGCATGGCCTTGGTATGGACGATAGCATTCATGCCTTGCATCGCATAGCCTTGGTACAGCTGATAGAATTTATGGACTTACTAGCACATTTTCGCATTACTCTAATATTACATACTTGGCACTTGCCTTGCTCACACACTTACACCACCCTCTAAGCTTTTCGTAAGCTTATGTACGACCGTTGTGTACAGGTGGCGTTGGATCACAGCAGCAACACTGAGGTAGGAGTTTGTAGTGGAGCTTTTAGAGTTTTGATATCTATATTTGTATTTCCCTTTCCACATTGTACTCAAAGCTTTTGATATAATGGATATGTGGTGATGTTGTTTTGTGATTTGGTTATGCTTGTGGTTATGCTTCTTTAAAAAAAATCATATTGAAAATCCTCCTTGTAGGACCTCAGGATCAGAATCTGGCATATGGGTGCCAGGCGCCGAGAATGGGGCACTACGGAGGCTGTCGGCGCTAGATTCGGTGATCGAAAATTCTGTGAGCCTGATTTCTGAGTTTAAGGCATGACAGAAGTTGGTATCAGAGCATAACTTGAGAATACCTAAGGATCATATCACATATCTGTTATATACTTAGAATAATAGGTCCCAAGTCTGAATAACCTAGCGATTTTCAAAAATAGACCCTTAACATCTTTGCCTTCAAGAGTTCTCAAGGCTGATAGCCCCTTGTTCCTTCCTTTAGGACATGCCGCCTAGGAGAGCGACTTGAGCGACTCCCACTTCCCCGTCTGAGACCAGTGCAGCCCCGACAGCACCCGTGACTGCAGATCAACTTCAGCATATACTGCAGGTGATGACTACTATCCTTTAGGGGAAGGGCAGGTGTCCTGCTGTTACTCTAGCCTAGGCAGAGCAGGAGCATGCGAGTGCCCTTCTCAGAGACTTCCTATAGCACGATCCCCCGTGCTTCCGGGGTGAGCCAGACCTTACTGCAGCAGAGATATGACGCTTCGAGGTGGAGAAGGTATTTGACACTATGAGATGTACGACCCAGTAGCGGGCCCTGTTAGCTGTATTTCTTCTCCAGCGCGAGGCTCAGCACTGGTGAGCATCAGTCGCCCGAGTGGTAGCGGACGATTTCGAGTGGACGTGGGAGGATTTTGTTGACCGGTTAAACTAGAACTTCTTTCTCGAGCATGTTCGACAGTAGCGCACATTAGAGTTCGAGACTCTGGTATAGGGAGACATGTCTGTGTCGCAATATGAAGCATGTTTCATCGAGCTATCAAGGTTCACGATGTATCTTATCGAAGATGAGGGGTGGAAGGCCCGTCGTTTTGAGAATAGCTTGCTTCCTGCCCTCAAGAGTCGTGTGGTCGGCACATGCTTCCAATGTTTGAGCAGATTGTGTAGAGGGCATAGGTCTACGAGGCAGACTGGGCCAGTTTTTAGAGGGCCTGTGACTAGAGAGGAGACTAAAAGACGAAGACACCCTCTTATAGCTCCTAGCAGCAGCAACATCGACCACAACAGTGATGAATGACCCGCCTAGCATTCTGAGCACTAATGGCACCTCCGACACCACCTCCGGGACCGTTCTCAAGTGCTTGCTTTGGATACAGTAGGACAAGACATCATAGGCATGAGTGTCCCCATCCATAACAATAGCTGCCAAGGGCACCGCATCATCTTACACAGCAGCATCAGCGACTGCAACACTAGCCTCTAAGACCTCCCCCATAGCAGCATAGGCAGCAGATCAGGCCACCACAGCGGTAGCAGCAGCATCAGAGACCTCAGAGGGGACAGACACCTCCCCAGCCGACCCAGGGCAAATTTTATACTGTCCAGCAGGACCGTCAGTCATTAGGAGAGGTCGTTGAGAGTACTTTCCCTATTTCTTCATGCATTGCACGCGTGTTGTTTGACTCTGGTGCATCGCATTCCTTTGTGGCTGAGGATTTCTTCCGATAGACTGGTTTACCATTAGAGTCTACTCGTGAGGGTTTGTCGGTATTGACGCCCTTGGGGAAGATTGCAGTGTTAGGCCAATTTTGCTTATCTTTCCCCGTTCTAGTTGGGGATATCTTTTTACCTGTCGATCTGTTCATGTTGCCGATGTCCGAGTTTGATGTCATCCTGAGCATGGATTAGCTTACTGAGTATCACACTGTATTACACTGCTCTGCGAGGACAGTCACATTTTGTACCCAACGTACCGCCATTCCAGTTTATTGCTGAGCCCAGAGGAGAGCAGCTTTCCTGCCTGTTGTCATGTACTGTTGAGGAGTCAATTGCTTTGAGTATCAACCAGCTGTCGGTCATTTGTGGTTTTCCCGATGTGTTCCAGGAGATTCTGGGTTTACCACCTCACAAGCATATAGAGTTTTAAATTGATCTCATGCCTGGTATTGTGCCTATTTCGAAGGCCCCGTATCGTATGACACCATTAGAGTTGAGAGAACTGTAGAAGCAGTTGGATGAGTTACGCGAGTTAGGCTTTAACAGTCGGAGTAGTTCGCTGTGGGGAGCACCGGTACTTTTCGTGAAGAAGAAGATGGCTTGTAGAGGCTTTGCGTAGACTACTGTGAGCTCAACAAGGTCACGATTAAGAACAAGTACCCACTTCCAAGGATCGATGATTTGTTTGATCAGCTGCAGGGTGCACAGTTATTTTTGAAGATTGATCTGCATTCCGGTTATCATCAGATTCGGGTCCGTGAGGAGGACATCTCGAAGACAGCATTCAGGATGCGCTATGATCATTTTAACTTCCAAGTCATATCCTTTGGACTGACCAATGCGCTCGTGATATTCCTGCAATTGATGAATGAGGTCTTCCGTCCGTATCTTATTCAGTTTGTTGTGGTGTTCATCAACGACATTCTGATATATTTGAGGACCCGTGAGGAGCATGAGCGGCATCTGGAGATTACTTTGCAGACCATCTACGTACACTAGCTTTAGGTGAAGCTGGAGAAGTGTGAGTTCTGCCAGGAGGAGGTGAAGTTCCTCGGTCATGTGGTGATTAGGTAGGGCATCGCAGTGGACCCCTCAAAGATTGATGCCATGCGTCAGTGGAGCTAGCCTATGAAAGTGTATGAGATTCGCAGTTTCCTTGGTTTGGCGGGCTACTATCGACGTTTCATTGAGGGATTTTCCCATATTGCAGCCCTATTGACCAGGTTGACCCGAAAGGACGCTGAGTTCGTTTGGAGCAACGCTTGTGAGTAGGCATTTGTGGAGCTAAAGGACTGCCTCACGTCCGCTCCTGTCCTCATTCTTTCATCTGGGAGTGATGGATTTGTTGTATTTATCGATGCCTCGTGAGTTGGCTTGGGAGCTATCCTGATCCAGCACAGGAAGCTGGTGGCTTATGCCTCTCGTCAGCTCAAGGTCCATGAGCTGAACTACCCCACGCATGATTTGGAGCTGGCAACAGTTGTCTTCGTACTGAAGGTGTGGAGGCACTATCTCTATGGGGTTTTGTTCAAGATCTTCTTCGACCACAAGAGCTTGAAGTATCTATTCTCTTAGTCCAAACTAAACATGAGGCAGAGACGTTAGATGGAGCTCCTGAAGGACTATGATTTTGATCTTCAATACCACCCAGGTAAGGTGAACATGGTGGTGGATGCCTTCAGCTATCAGCCACGAGGCCTAGTGGCACATATGATGATTCAGGAGTGGAAGATGCTTAAGGATATGTCAGCATTCGACTTTAAGATTGGCTTGCAGTCTTCTATTGTGCAGTTATCGAGCCTGTTGATTCAACCCTCTCTTGTTGCAAGGGTGATCGAGGCTCAGCAGGCAGATGAATCAGTGCAGAGTTATTGGGCAAAGGCAACATCTGAGAGTCAGTCAGATTGACAGATTCTGATGGTGGACTTCACTTTAGAGGTCGATTATATGTCCTCGATATTCCTGAGTTCTTAGTCTGTACCGTTCCATAGACTCCCACGATCCTTCCATTCAAATTCCGACAACCCACGTCCGGTAATTTGCATTTGTGCATGACCTTAAGTCGTACTCCATTGATCTGAGTTGACTTGACCTAATACTTGTACCTCACAATCGCACTATCACCGCGGTTCCAACGCAGTGTCTTGCACACCGATGCGATACCCAGGCTAGGAGATGTGGGCCGGCGAATATTTTGAAGAAACGCCGCATGTTGAGAATTCTGAGAGAATCTAGTGGGACGTCCCCGCTGTCTAACCGAGGCCCACCCTTACTGTCCGTTTTGGACTGCGTGGACCAGGGGAAAAAGCAAATATCAGATTGATAGTGGTTGACCCACACCCACGTGGGACCCACCTGATGTGGTATCCACCATCCAGCAGTGGGATGTGGACCTCACCCTGATGTACGTATTTTAAATCCACACCGTCCAAATGGGTGGGACGCTGGCGGAACGTCTGTTCAGCAGCTACAGGGATCCACCATGAAATGTGTATTGTCCAGCACGTGAGACTCACTTGATGTATGTGTTGTATCCATCACATGGCCCCACCAGTGATGTATGTATTATATCTACACTGTCTAAATGTGTGGGACCCACCTGATGTATGCGTTTCATCCACCGTCCATCCGTGGATGGTGGGTCCCACAAGATGTAAGTGTTTTATCCACACCATCCAGGCCTGGGATGGTGAGGACCTGCTGCACGTGTGGTGTCCACACCGTCTAATTGGGATGGTGGGACCCATCATGATATATGTGTTTAATCCTAACCATCCATCTGCTGGATGGCCGAACAATGCCAGTAGCCCAGCAGGTGGGACGCTGCTAGAGAACTTCTAGCAGTTGTGGACCCCCCCTGATGTACGTGTTGTATCTCCACCATCCAGTTAGGACGGTGGGAACCACCATGATGTATCTTAATCCAAACTGTCCATTTATTGGACGCCCGATCAGGGCCAGCAACTGCAGGGCCCATCTGACTCGTGCAGGCCCACTGTGATGTATATGAGGCCCATTGTGATGTATGAGGCCCTTATGTGAGGCTTATTGTGATGTATATGAGGCCCATGAGATGAGGCCCATTGTAAGGTATGAGGCCCTTATGCGAGGCCCATTGTGATTGTATGTGAGGCCCATTAGGAATGTATGAGGCCCACCATGATGTATGTGTTATATACACACCGTTTATCCATTTTTAGACCGTGGGTCCCACCGCCTTATGCGGGCCCACCATGTATGGGTGATGGGCCCACGCTGCCTATCAATTTCCTAGATATTTGGAGGACTAAGGACCCTGTTATGATTCTGATTCCAAATGGACCTCACCTTAGCACAATGGTGGTTAAATGTCCACTGTTGTAAACTATCCTAGGGCCCATTGCTAAGCCCACTTCCACCCTTACCCTAGTGGGCTAACCCAAACCGTTGGGCCCCCATTAATAATGGTTCTTTCTACCATGCCTTGCAAGAATTATCTAAACTTTGAAGCCCACCTTGTATTCATATCGGGCCTTATAGGAAGGCCCAGTTTATTGTATGATATAGGGTGAGAAAGCCCACTTGTTATACATAGTTTCACCCTCTCAATTCACCTTGTTGTATAGCCATCAACCTCACCCATGAGGCCCATTCTTGATGTAAGCCCATCCATCGTTTAGTACATCATCACTCCTTACCGTACATAGAAGAATATGTGGTATCATATTTGGTAAATCCATTGTTGAAGCCCATCTCGATTCATAGGTTAGATCCACCGTCCTTGCAGGGGACCTCGCCTTAGAACATATGATATGCTAGTACCTTGAGTAGGTTCTGATAGTCTAACATGGACCATTCCATATAGACTTCTATATGTCTAGTGAGGTGTATCGTTTAGCCCTTATTCTTGTAAGTGACACACCAGTTAAGGCCGAACATCGCCTGCTATATCTGATAATCATGCTAGTGTACTTAGTCTAGTAGGACACACTGAGAATATGCTTAATGTTACTTCATGATACATGACCATACACATCATTTGTTTGCTTTATGAAGAGTGATTGATCATAGCATATGCCATTGGGATGATTGTTTATAGGACTCACTAAGAGATAGAGTTGCCCCACATGAGCAGATGGTATGCGCAGGATTGGTGCATGACTGGATAGTATGACTCATGCATTTCGCATTTGAGTGACATGATCATTGTACGCCCTAGTGATATCAAGGTTGTGGCCTCCACAGGCATATCATGAATGGTCAGATTAGATATCAAAAATATTAGTTCTAGCACTTGGGTGCTATGGATGTCCCTGCGTGAAAGTCCCTAAACCCTTATGGTATCAAAGACTACTCCAACGTATATAGCGAGTGGATACATGAGCACTCGAGCGCCGAATACCAGTAGGCCGCATCTCCTACTATGTCGTGGTCTGTTGGAAGGGGGTGTTGCCTTATCCGCCCAAGGCGTAGGGCGCAGATGAAAAGGGTGAGCTCTTAGTCCTAAAGGGGGGGTGAATAGGACTATGTCAATTAAAAAGTAAATATGGAATATAAATGCAGATAGCTGAAACAAATAACAACCTTAATTGCAATAGTATTGAGAGGTTGATACAAACGTTGTTCAAAGGACAACCTTACACCAAAAACCAAATTTTATGGTAGGACAACTTGATTTCTTGAACTTAATAAGGATCAAAAACTCAAACTAATATAAGAAGCAATTGAAATAAATCTAGCTATTACAAGATTCACCATAAGTACATGAAATAAATATAAGCATTCACCACACATAAATCACATACATCATCATACACCAAACTCCAAGAATTATAGTGGTTTGGTGTGTACACCAACTGTTCTAAAATAGCCACACTTACTCCACTCCCAATAATCACAACCCACGTGATATTGGCTTTCACCATGAAAGAAGGTTTTCCAAGGTTCACCTTAAAACCTTTACAATTGTGTTTTCAATGGGCTACCACAATTAAAAACCCCATGTTGAGATTTTCTGGCTATCTCAGTCAAAACTATAACAAAGATTTTCTTACAATTTCAAAAACCCAAAGCTGTAAATCAAATACTTATCTGAAGACTCTCTTTTGATGTAGCCTGGTGGAACCGCTTCTTTGAAGATGAAGATGTCCAATGTTCAATCACACAAATGGAAGGGTTCTCGATCTAAGTAAATTTTAAATTAATCTAACCTTGGGTTACTTTAATTCAATTTCTTAAATCATAAAAGGGGTAGATTAGAATTCCCTTTTATCAAATCAGATTGAAGTAGCAAAAGATCAAGATATTAGAAATCAAAAATCTATAAAAAGAATCTTAAATTACTATACAATAGCTTGACAATCATGGAGACTTATCTCTCAGAGTGGTGGCTTGAATTGGCTTGGATGAATGAAAAAAGCTGAGAAAAGTCCTCTATTTATAACTGAAAAATGGTTCCCTCGACTAGTCATGGAAGCAACCAAATTTTAAAAATTCTGGCCCGATTGAATAAAACTGACCCTTGATTGGTTGAGTGGGGCTTAAAATGGTTGCTGAAGTTCGAGTCGAGCCCTCCTCAACTGGTCGAGCCAGTCTCCACGATCGGTTGAGTAGGGTGCTCGACTGGTCAAGGACCTACCAGAAAATTTTAAAATTTTGAATTTAAGTTTGAACTGGTCGAGAAAAACCCTGGACTGGTCGAGTCAGAACCTAGACTAGTCGAAGCAAAGCCTATAATAAGCATAATGACCTATATTAAATGTGCAATATAAATGACCTAAACCTAAGGTCTTTCTAGGGTCATTTATACCTGAAATTTTGAACATTGAACTTGTAGCTTTGGTAGATCTGGTAGATCTTGTTCTTGAAGTATTTGAAGCTTGAACTTGTATACTTGAAACTTGATCTTTTTCTTAACTATGAAGTGTACTTGAACTTGATCTTACATTTGAAGTAGCACTTGAACTTGGTCTAGAACTTGAACATGTAATTGAACTTGGTCTTGAACTTGAAGTTGATGTAGATAGAAAGTCTTCATGGCTTGTAACATGTCTTCGTATGAAGGTGAACATTCTATCACTCAAAGGTCACTTGAAGGTGAACTTTCCATCATGAACAAGTCCATCATTCAAAAGTGTTTTGTCACTACAAAATTTGACAATACAGGGTGCATGATATACAGCATAGCACTTACAATCTCCCCTTTTGTCAAATTTGTGACAAAACCAACTTAGAAGATTTCACAATAATACATAAGTCCACAAACATCACAACTCCACTTCATGATATGACACTCTTTCAAAAAACTCCCCCTCAATCTGAGCTTGGTGACTTGTAGATTACCTGTATTAACAAATACATATTTCCAAAAAAAATGCAACTCTACACCATGCACATATAATCTCATGAACAAAACCACAGAACTACTAAATTCTCCTCATTTTTGTCACAACTTAACCAAGGAAGGTAAATAATAGAGTGCAAACATAGTTGTAATTATGATAATTACAGAGAGTAGTAGAAAAAGAGTTAAAGTTAAGAGCATAATTAAGCAGAGTATCAACATCAGCAAGTTATACATAACAAGTCCAAAAAGAAGTGAAAGTTAATTTTAACATTAATACATGCCCAATATATATATATATATATATATATATATATATATATATATATATATATATATATATATATATATATATATATATATATATATATATATAAACTAGTCCCATCCAGATAAAGAAGGAGGTGGAATGGATGGATTAATCTGATGCAGTCCCTTGGTTATGCGTCGAAAATACTTACGCATCTATTTCATTTGACTATCCTGGGATATTTTTAATGCATCCACCTTCTCCTTTAAAGCGCGAAGATGCTCATCATGCTCAGGTGGCTGATAATCAAGATCAGTCTCAAAATCATCTAATTCTAACTCATCAAATATATCTTCCATCATGGTGTCGATTGGTAGTGCATCTTCTTCTTCAACTTCCTCTGCTTCCCCATCCCTTTGACCAGGATTGAGCTTCAGGTTCATCTTGTTTATATTTGAATTATTGAACGGAAGAAGCGAAATAGGAGCCTCACCAGGCGGCATGACCACATTACAATTCAAAACTAGGGTGGTCATCAAGTAAGCAAATGGGATATAGCTGTGGCTCGGGTGAAGACGAAATTGAATAATAATGTAATAGATCAAAGAAGGATGATAAATAGGAATACCCAACACAACGGAGTGAATAATATGAACCATAAATGATGTCAATTTAGCTTTGTTGACAGATTGGGGATAAACATTTGAAATGAAAATGCGATGCAAAACCCTATATTTGGGCAACATTTGGTTGGCTCGAAGCGCATTTCCCACATTCTCTTCTGAGTCCATGTTACATATTTTGCTGGTTAGTGTATGCTTTTCTGACGCTGTCAACCATTCGGCTAAGGTCGGTATTGGAATACCATCATCATTTACATTAACATTAAGTAAGCCCGAAATTAAGTAACGATCAACTTCAAATGATCCTTCTCTAAAGACAACTGTGAAGGTCAATTCATCAAGAGATACATCGCTAATGCAAGCGAACATCCCTTGTGCAATGGAGCACTATGCTGGTCCGTCCCAATTCAAGATGTTCTCCCAACCTACAACGGTAAGGAGGGGAAGAATTTGAAATTGAGCAAGGTGATTTGAATTGACCGACTGTTCATCAATAACCTCGCGATGACGAAGATCCCACATATACTTGGGATCCTCTTTGGGAGGACGAAGGGTTCACATCCTAATTGGAGTGGATTGAGAAGAGGAAGCTCTAGTAGCTTTCTTCTTAGGTCTTCCTTCCATTACAAGATAAAAAGAAAGAAATATAACAAAGGAAATAAGGATTTCAAACCCAATAGATTTTTAACTAGAAATCCTTAGAAACCACTAGAAAAGCTCAAATCAACCCAATAATCTAGCAATATATGATCTAAAGAACCAAATATGAAAGGAAATAAAAAATGGAGCACTTACTAAGCACTGATCAAAGATGGGTTCAACGGGTTGGAGAGGGGGCAAGTGAGGAAGATGAGAAAATTGGTGAAAAAGTGATTTTCTCACTCATAAAGGGGTCCTAACCGCGCAACTTGACCAGTCAAGTACATGCTCGACCCGTCGAGCCACGACTGGTCGAGTATGTGCTCGACCGGTCATGTAACCTCTAAAAATTTAAATTTTTATTCAATTTTATTCAAAATTATTTATATAAAAATATACAAAAAATAAAACATGCAAACATGATAAACTCAGTTAGAATTACACATACCAATATCCATTTTTAACTTCGAAAACCTATTCCTGTTAAGTAGTTTAGTAAACGTGTCCATAAACTAATTTTTTATTTTAACATATTCCAATGAAATGATTTTATCTTCTACTAATTCCCGAATATAATAATACCGAATGTCAATATGTTTGGTATGAGAATACTGGATGAGATTTTTAGAAATACTAATTGTGCTAGAGTTATCGCAATACAATATCATTGTATCTTGCGTAATACCATAATCATTGAGCATTCTTTTCATCCACACAAGTTGGGTACAAGTATTTTCGGCTACAATATATTCAGCCTTAGCTGTGGATAATGATACGAAACTCTGTTTCTTCATGTGCTAAGAAACTAAACAATTCTCAAGATTAAAACATCCACCACTGGTAGATTTTTTATTATCTATTTCCCAGCCCAATCAACATCCATATATCCAGCTAATTGAACATTAGTATCTTGTGGATACCAGAGGCCTAGATTAGCTGTACTTACGACATATCTAATAATATGCTTGATAACAATTAGATGAGATTCCTTAAGATCTGATTGATATCTAGCACAAATACCTACACTGAATACTATATCAGGTCAGCTCGCACTTAAGTATAGCAAATTACCAATCATACTATGATATAACCGAGGATTTACACTCTTACCTTTTGTATCCTTTGAAAGCTTAAGAGTCATACTCATAGCAGTATCGAATTTTTTACCATTCTCAAATCCAAATTTCTTAACCAGGTTTAAAGCGTACTTAGTTTGAGAAATGAAGATACCGTCTTCTAATTGTTTAACTCGTAAACCCAGAAAGTAGTTTAGTTCTCCCACCATACTCATTTCGAACTTAGATTTCATTAACTCTACAAACTCAATGGATAAGTTAGAGCCAGTAGAACCATAGATAATATCATCAACGCAGATTTGTACTATTAGTATGTGTTCATTGAATTTTTTTAACAAAAAGAGTTTTATCAACACTCCCCATAACAAAATTATAACTTAGTAAGAACTTAGTCAATTTCTCATACCATGCCCTAGGAGCTTGTTTCATACCATAAAATGTCTTTTTAAAGCGATACACATGATTAGAGTGTTTAGGGTCCTCAAAACCCTTAAGTTGTTCAACATAAACCTCTTCATGTAGATTACCATTTAGAAATGTATTTTTAACATCTATTTGATAGATCTTAAACTTTTTGAAACATGCAATGGATATGAATAATCTAATAGATTCAAGATGAGCTACTGGGGCAAAGGTTTCATCATAATCGACTCTTTCTATCTGAGTGTACCCTTGTACAACCAGTCTAGCTTTGTTTCTTATTATATTCCCTAACTCATCAGATTTTTTTTTGAAAATCCACTTGGTTCCAATTATATGTTTATCAGATGGTCTTGGAACTAAATACTATACATCATTCCTAACAAATTGGTTTAGTTCATCTTACATGGCAACTATCCAATTTTCATCAGTGAGTGCCTTTTTTACATTGGTTGGTTCGATTTGGGAAGTAAAACACACATAATTACATATGTTTTCCAATTATTTTCAAGTACACACACCAGTGAGAAGGTTACCTAGTATTTGATCAGTAGGATGGTCTTTAACTGATCATAGTTCAGTATTGATTTGATAAGATGAGGAGTCAGGTTTATCAATTACAGTGACTTCATCATCTTCTGAACTAGATGTTGGTGTGTTCAGGTGATCATTAATAATAACATTTATAGACTCCTAAATAACACCAGTTCTCTTGATAAGAACACGGTATGATCGAATATTTAGAGCATAACCTAGGAATATCCCTTTATCACTCTTAGTATCGAACTTCCAAAAATTCAAAAGTATTTAATTGTAGGTTTCTTATTAAACAACAATTCATAAGCCGTTTTATTTTCTAATGTAAACACGGTTTATGATATAACATGCAGTATTAACTGCTTCGGCCCATAAAGTTTTAGGTAACTTCATGTTATTTAACATTACATTGGCCATCTCTTGTAGCACTCTGTTTTTCCTTTCAACAACCTCATTTTGTTGAGGCATCTTAGGAGCCAAAAACTCATGCGATATACCATGATTGCTACAGAACTTCACAAAATTGCTATTTTGGAATTCCAATCCATGATCACTTTGGATCTTAACAACATTCATTTCATTTTCAGTCTAAATATGCTAGAGTATTTTTTTAACTTCATCGAGAGTTTCATATTTTTCTCTCATGAATGCAACCCAAGTAAACCTGGTAAAGTCATCCACAATTATCAAGAAATACTTCTTACCACCTTTACTCTCCGTTTTGGTTGGTCCAACAAGATCCATGTGGAGAAGTTCAAGAGGTTTGGATGTGGTAGAGGAGCTCACTTTCTTGTGACTACTCCTTGTTTGTTTTCCAATTTGACATGCACCACATATTTTATCTATTTTCTTCAATTTGGATAGACCTCTAACAAGATCGGCTTTGCTCAATCTATACAAATTTTGGTAGTTCACATGTCTAAGGCGTTTGTGCCATAGTTCGTTATCATCGGTTTGGACTATTTAACAAGATAATTTAGATGAGCAAGATTCATTCACAATATAGAAATTCTTAGATGTTCTACGACCATTTAATATCACATAACTTTTCTCATTTGAGATCCCGCATCCTTGATTTGTAAATTTAACATTATGCTTGTTTTCGCAGATTTGAGATATGGTCAAAAGATTGTGCTTAAGTCCTTTTACAAATAAAATATTTTCAAAAGGAGGAAGGTTAGAAATATGAACTATGCCTTGGCCAATTATCTTACAGTTGCTTCCATCACCAAAAGTGACTGAGCCATCAGTCATTTCTTTGTAGTTGGTGAACAAATCTCTGTCACCTATCATGTGTCTTAAGCAACCACTATCTAGGTACCACTTTGATTGACTCGAAGCCTTGAAGGTAGTGTGGGCAACGAAATAAGTAACCTTAAGAACCCATTTCATTGTAGTTTTGGGTTTTGGAGCACTGTTGGTTTTCCTTTGCTTGAACTTGTTATTAACTCTCATATTAGAGTTGAATTTGAGAAGCTCCTTAAGAAAGTCCATAAATTTTCCAGTTAAAGGATTATAACATTGTTTTCTAAAGCTGACATTATTATTATTGACTTTGGAAGCTTGAAAAGTTTTTACATTTTTAGAGTTGTTTTTATTATTATATTTCAAGTCATTTCCTTTTGAGTTAGAGGATTCTCCTTTGACAAATGTAGGAGATACACTCTTATTTTTCAGAGGCATGTATTTGTCATAGCCCAGACCCGATCTGTCTCCACATGTTCTAGATATGGTTAATAAATTTTCAAGTTTAGGGTCTCCATGGGCACACCTCCATGTATCCTTTGAACTCAATAGGGAAGAAACTTCAAGTTTTAGTTTCTCATTTTCTGTTATTAAATTTTCAAGTTCAGATGTTTTGAAAGTCAAATCACATTTTGGTTTTTCAAAATAATAAAAAATATGAGATTTTTCTAAAACATAGTTTTCAAATTCCTCTTTCATTCTTAGAAATTTCTCCTTTTGAAGTTTTAACTTGACAACAATCTTACAACTCTCCCTGTATAGGGCATTATAGGCATCCTGAAGATCATCTTCATTATCATTTTCAGGGTCACTCCTTAGAGATTTAGATGTGTCGCAACTATCAAAGGAGATGGCTTTGGCAGGAGTCATTAAAGCCTTAACTTCATATGAAGTTTAGGGTTCAGATTCATCCAACTCAGAAGAAGCTTCAGAACTGGATGATTCATCCCATGTGGCTAACATGCCTTTTTGCTTTGGCTTGTCCCTCTTTGGACACTTATTTGCCAAATGCCCATATTCATGGCTGTTGAAACACTGGTTATCTTTTAAAGATTTTCATGTTTTAGATTTACCCTTTTTCTTCTCAGAGGGTTTTTGAAAATCAACTCTTTTCTTACTTTTAAAAATCTTGTAAAACTTTTTCACAAGTAAAGCCATATCATCCTCCGAATTTTCATAATTAGAATTAACATTATTATATGAGAAATAGATTTGGAAGATTTAAGAACTATAGACTTACCTTTTGGAGCTTTGAAATTTAACTCGTATGTTTGAAATGAACCAACAAGTTCCTCAACCTTCATGTGATCAGTGTCTCTAAGTTCCTGAACGACAGTCATCTTGGAATTAAATCTCTTGGGAAGTGATCGCAGTATTTTTGCATAAACTTTGCTTTCTGGGATACCATCTCCAAGACCCCACATAGAGTTGACTATGTCATTTAGTTTCATATAGAAGTCCATGAAAGACTCATTTTTTTCCATATGAATTTTCGCAAACTTAGTGGTGAGGATCTGAACTTTAGACTTTTTTTTTACAATAGATATACCCTTGTGTCATTTCAAGAATGTCTCAGGCTTGTTTAACAGTATCACAAGAAATGATTCTTTTGGATTCATCAGGTGATAGTGCAAAAGTGATTGCATTTAAAGCCTTAACATTTGCACTACTCTCATTTTTTCGAAGAGTAGTCCACATATAAAATGGTGTTTCCTTTAGGGACTTCGTTCTATCACTGCCTAAAACTTCAGACATTGGTGGATTCCATCTAGTCACTGTGGCTTGCCACATGCTTTCATCAATGGATTTCAGAAATATCCCTATCTTGACTTTCCAATAAGTATAGTTGGAACCATCAAATGGTGGTGGCCTAGTAATAGATAGGCATCAAAATTTGACATATTGAAAGCTCTAAATCGATAAGCTCAGGAAATAAATTCAATAGAATGAGCCACTTAGCTTTGATACCACTTGAAAAGGCGAGCTCTCAGTCCTAGAATAAAAAATAAATGCGTAATATAAATAAAAATAGCTGAAACAAATAACAACCTTAATTGCAATAGTATTGAGAGGTTGATACAAAAGTTGTTCAAAGGACAACATTACACCAAAAACCAAAGTTTATGGTAGGACAACCTAATTTCTTGAACTTAGTAAGGATCAAAAACTGAAACTAATACAAGAAGCAATTGAAACAAATCTAGCTATTACAACATTCACCACAAGTACATGAAATAAATACAAGTATTCACCACATATAAATCACATACATCATCATCCACCAAACTCCGAGAATTATAGTGGTTCGGTGTGTACACCAACTTTTCTAAAATAGCCACACCTACTCCACTCCCAATAATCACAACCCATGTGATATTCGCTTTCATTATGAAAGAATGTTTTTCAAGGTTCACCTTAAAACCTTTACAATTGTGTTTTCAATGGGCTACTACAATTAAAAATCTCATGCCGAGATTTTTTAGCTATCTCAGTCAAGACCACAATAGAGATTTTCTGGCAATCTTAAAAACCAAAAGCTATAAATCAAATACTTATTTGAAGATTCTCTTTTGATGTAGCCTGGTAGAACCGCTTCTTTGAAGATGAAGACGTCCAATGTTCAATCACAAAAATGGAAGGGTTCTAGGTCTAAATGAATTTTAAATTAATCTAACATTGGGCTACTTTAATTCAATTTCTTGGATCTCCAAAGGGGTAAATTAGAATTCCCTTTTATCAAATCAGATTGAAGTAGTAAGAGATCAAGAAATTAGAAATAAAAAAGCTATAAAAAGAATCTTAAATTACCGTATAATAGCTTGACAATCACTGGTACTTATCTCTCAGAGTGGTGGCTTGAATTGGCTTGGAATGAATGAAAAAAGATGAGAAAAATCCTTTATTTATAGGTTGAAAAATGGTTCCCTCGACTGGTCTAAGGTCACCCTCGACTGGTCCTAGGAGTAGCCAAATTTCAAAAATTCTAGCGTGATCGAATGAAACTGACCCTCAACTGGTCGAGTGGGGCTCAAAATGGTTGTTGAAGTTCGAGTCGAGCCCTACTCAACTGGTCGCCCTACCAGAAAATTTTAAAATTTTGAATTTAAATATAAACCGGTCGAGAAAAACCCTGGACTGGTCGAGCCAGAGCCTGCACTAGTTGAACATTGACTAGGACTAGTCGAAGCAAAACTTATAATAAGCATAATGACCCATATTAAATGTGCAATATGAATAACCCAAACCTAAGGTCTTTCTAGGGTCATTTATACCTAAAATGTTGAACATTGAACTTGTAGCTTTGGTAGATCCGGTAGATCTTCTTCTTGAAGTATTTGAAGCTTGAACTTGTATACTTGAAACTTAATCTTTTCTTGACTATGAAGTGTACTTGAACTTGATCTTACATTTGAAATAGCACTTGAACTTGGTCTTGAACTCAAAGTTGATGTTGGACATGAAGTTGATGTAGATAAAACATTCTTCATGGCTTATAAAAAATCTTCGTATGAAGGTGAACATTCCATCACTCGAAGGTCACTTGAAGGTGAACTTTCCATCATGAACAAGTCCATCATTCCAAAGTGGTTTGTTACTACAAAATTTGACAATATAGGGTGCTTGATATATAACATAGCACTTACAAAAGAGCTAGGCTAAGTTTGACCAGCTCAAAAATGGGTCCTCTACTAACGAGTCGGGTAGATTTTGGCTAACTACTGGCTAGGCGGGTAGGGAGGTTTCTTACAATCACTTGGCTGTGCGCCTGGGGGAGGGGCAGTCCATGTGGAGCGCACTAGACCCCGCTGATATTCCAGAGAAGAACTGTACTGATATGTGGATTTAGATGAGGATTAGCATGCTTAAGATGCATCTTGCATATAACATTTGGCCATATAGGCCTTGGATCATATAGCCTTAGTACGGCTGATTGTATTCATGGACATGACAACATTTTCCTTATTTCTCTGATATTGCATACTTGGCACATATATTGTGCACACACGTACACCACCCTCTAAGCCGTTTATAAGGTTATGCATGACTGTTGTGTGCAAGTGACGCGAGGACGTAGCTGTGTATTGGCAGGAGCGTGCGACAGATTCTTTTGGAGTTTTCATTATTCTTGTATTTCCCTTTCTGCATTATACTTAATGACTTATTATAGTGGATATGTGGTGATGTTGTTCGTGACTTGGTTATGCTTATAGTTATGCTCCTTTACAAAAAAAATTACACTGAAAATCATCCTTGTAGGATCCAGGATAGGAATCTAGCATATGGGCGCTGGAAGCTAAGAATGGGGTACTGCGGAGGCTGTCGGCGTCAGATTTGGCGATCGAGAATTCTGTGAGCCCAGTTCTTGAGTTTGGGGCGTGACAGAAGTTGGTATCAGAGCATAACTTGGGAATACCTAAGAATTAAATCATATATCTGCTATGAATTTAGAATGATTAGGTTCCGAGTTCGGATAACTTAGCGATTTTCTGTTATGGACTCTTAACGTATGTGCTTTCGAGAGTTCTCAAGGATGATAGACACCTTGTTCCTTCTTGTAGGACATTGCGTCTAGGAGAACGACCTGAGTGACCCCCGCTCCCCTACTTGAGACTTTTACACCCCCGTTTGAGGCTAGCGCGGCACTGATAGTGTCTGTGAGTGCCGATCAGTTATAGTAGATGCTCCAGGCTATGAGCATTGCCCTTTAGGGTTAGGGAAATTGCCCCATTGAGACACCAGAGCAGGAGCACGTGAGCGCCCTATTGTGAGACTTTCTCTCGCTCGATCCCTCGTGATTCCAAGGTGAGCCCGACCCAACTGGGGCAGAGAGATGACGCTCCCAAGTGGAAAAGATGTTTGAGACTATGAGATGTATAAGCCAGTAGTGGGTCCCATTGGTAGTGTATTTGCTTAAGAGTGAGGCCGATCATTCGTGGGCCTCAGTTGCCTGTGCTGTCAGGCCTAACTTTGTTTGAACATGGGAGGACTTCGTGGACCAGTTTAATCGGAAGTTCTTCCCTGACCACATCCGACAGGAGCGTGCACTGGAGTTCAAGACTCTGGTGCAGGGAGATATGACCGTAGCCCAATATGAGACTTGCTTTGTCGCGCTATCCAAATATGTAATGTATTTAGTTGATGATGAGGGGTGGAAGGCCTGTCATTTCGAGAACGGCTTACATTAGGGTCTTAGAGGCCGTGTTGTTAGCCATATGCTTTAGACCTTTGAGGAGGTAGTTCGAAGGGCCCAGGTTTATGAGGTTGAGTGGGAAGGTTAGCAGAGGGATCACGGTCAGAGGAGAGATCAGAAGAGGAGGGCCCCCTCCAATGGCTCCCAGTAGAAGCAGCCCCAATCTTAGCAGAGGCATACAGCCCACCCAGCCACTAAAGCACTAGTAACACCAGCAGTACCTCCAGCACCACCTCAAGGACTATTTTTAGGGACTTGTTATGGATGCGGTGAGACAGGGCACCATAGGTGGGAGTGTCCCCACCTCAGCAGCCACAATAACAGCCGAGAGTGCCACAACGACCTCCACCGTAGTAGCAGCGACATGAGAGACCCCCGTAGCAGCAACATCAACCTTCAAGACCACAACAGCAATGACAGCAGTTCCGGTCGCAGCAGTAGCAGTAGCAGAGGCCTCAAAGGGGACAGACACCTCCCCAGCCGGCTCAAGCTAGATTCTACGTGGCCCAGTAGGACCCACAGTCATTAGGAGAGGTCGTTGAGGGTATTCTTCTTGTCTCTACATGCATAGCTCGAGTTATATTTGATTCTAGTGCATCTCACTCTTTTATGTCCAAGGATTTCTGCTGTTCGACTAGATTGCCATTAGAGTCCGCCAGTGGGGTCTGTCAGTATCGACGCCCTTGGGGAAGACCGCAGTGCTAGGCCGATTTTCTTCGTCTTGCCCCGTTTTGGTGGGAGAGACCTTCTTACCTATTAATTTATTTGTATTGCCGATGTCAGAGTTCAACATCATCCTGGGTATGGATTGGCTCGCTGAGTACCATGCCGTATTAGGCTACTCCGTGAGGACAATCACGTTCTATATACTCGGCTTGCCGTAGTTTTAGTTCGTTGCTGAGCCTAGAGGAGAGCAGCTTTCTTATTTGATGTTGTGCACCATAGAGGATCCTGTCGCCATGACCATTGATCAGTTGCCGGTTGTTTGTGATTTTCCCGATGTATTCTAGGAGATCCCGGGGTTGCCGCCTCACCGGCGCATTGAGTTTCAGGTCGACCTCGTGCCCGGTACCACGCTGTAACGTCTCGAAAAAATTCGTACAAAGATCCAAGTACCACCTCAAGCAGAAATCACTAAGGACCGAATTCTGTAGAAATTAGATAAAAATTAATTAAGTACTAAACTAAATTAATTAGTGAATTAGCTTGACCCACTATCTATACGAACTGCTAGACCCAAAACCATTAGAATCGCTAACTCAACATTACCTAAAAACCTAGGAGCAATCTCAAAACTCAATTGCTCTCAGGAGCACATTGAAACTTCGTATCAGACCTGGACTGTGTGTCAAAAGTCCGATGATCGTGAAACTATAAGATTATGACCGCCTTATTGGGCTTGACAACCATCATGGGAATCGAACCCAAATAGTATCCAGAAACGTACAACTAGAGCATTAAGCAAAGTGTGTGAGAAACATGAATATCTTTTGAAAGTGCACTGAAACTTAAGTGAATTGGGCCGTTCGCATGTGGGTGAAATTAAAGGTTTCAAACTGTCAGTTTCTGACAAACTATACCCATGGATCAGGAAAATTTTCCTGTACATATCCATATACTTGTGGCCCTGATCGAGGAACGATGACTGTTGAACAGGTACAGGTCCGCCATGGGTGATCAGCCTATCCAAATGCACTGAAATCATATCTTGGCCTAGATCCATGGTTAGGGAACTTACCCTATAGCATAGACAGGTAATGGACCTCTAGATGAGCTCCGTTTACCCGAAACAGACGCCTTTTGGCTATAACCCAAGTATACCATGGCCCTGGTGTCACGCCCCGAACTCGGAAACCGGGCTCACAAAATTCTCGATCGCCGAATCCGGCGCCGACAGCCTCCGTAGAACCCCATTCTCGGATCCCGGCACCCATTCACCAGGTTCCGATCCTGGGATACTACCAGGAGGGTTTCAAATCATTAGTCTGATTCATAATGAGCATAACAAAAGCATAACCCACAAACAATAAGCACAAGAACACCACCACAAAATCCACTATGATAAAAAAACTTTTTAGTACAATGCGACAGAAAAGGGAAATACAATGTAACAAAAGAAGCAAAATTCCAGAAGCTCAGCTGCACGCTCCAACTACAGTGAGACTATGGCTGCGGCTGCGTCCTGGCGTCACCTGCACGCATCAATCGTGCATAAGCTTATGGAAAGCTTAGAGGGTGGTGTAAGTATGTGCACAATATAAACGTGCTCAAAATGCAAGGTCAGAGTGATGCGGAATCATGGTGATGAGCACATGAATGCAATCAGCCGTCCCAAGGCTATGCGGTGCAAGATATGAATGCTATCGGCCATAACACAGCCATGCGATGCGAGATGCAACTCAAGCATGCCAATCTTCATCATGTATCAGTACAGTTCTCATTCTGGATAATCACCGGGGTTCAATACACTCCAAATGGCACTGTCGCTCTCCTAGCCGCACAGTCCAAGTGAGCGTAAGAAACCTCACTATCCGCCTGGCCAATAGTCTGCCAATACCTATCCGGCACGTCGATAGCGAACCCATTCGCGAGCTGGTCAAACTCAGCCTAGTATTGCCCCCTACCCTCGGGCGAGTAAGGCCACACCCCTTTCCAACCGACCACGACACAGTGGGAGACGCGGCCTCCTGGTATTCGGCCCTCGTGCGCTCATATATCCACTCGGTCTTGACATTGGAGTCATCCTCTGGTACCATCGGGTTTAGGGATTTTCACCCAGGGACGTCTATGGCGCCCGTATGCTAGAACCAAACATTTCCGGTATCCAACCCAGCCATCCACGATGTGTCTATGGAGGCTATGGCCTTGATGTCACTAGGGCATACGATAACTATAATCACACAAATGCAAGTGTATGAGTCACACTATCAGTCATGCAACAGTCCTGTATGTACCATGCACTTATATGGGCAACTCCGCCTATCAGGGAGCCCATAAATAGTCTGCCCAAAGGCATATGCTATGATCGGTCACTCCTCTCATCAGGCATACAAATGATGCGAATGATCATGAATCATGGATCTATACTAAACATGTATAAAGAGGTGGGTTCTGGGTATAATGGAGATGGGCCTAGACGGCCTACTTACCACAAGTTTGGGCCTATCAGTGGGCCTTAGGGAGAGCTATAATGCGAACATTTAACCAACATTATTAATGTGGACGTCAAACCAACATCGCTCCCAAGGAATGGCCTTCCATGAATCACATATTGTAATGGGCCTTTTGTACATCTAATTGGGCTTTGACCCAAAGACCCAAATACATCAAATGGGCTACATAACATGAGCCCCATATCTATGTCAAGGTGGGCCTCAACAAGGACCACTAATGCATGAAGATGGGCCTCCATAATGGGCCTTAAATTATCTCCAAAAACAGTTGGACAGTTGGATGAAACACATACATTATGGTGGAGCCCACACTAATAGAGGGTGCGGTTTACAATACTTACCTAAGTGGGGCCCACCAAAATGCTCATTTTCTACCCAGCTTAAGGCCCAATATAATGTTTATTTTTCACCCAAATTAAGGCCCAACATAATGTTTATTGTCCACCCAACTATTCATAGGGTCATCTGGACCAAGGTAGAGTCCACTATATATATATATATATTTATCACCCAGTCTATTCATAAGGTCACGTGGGCCTGGATAGGGCCCACTGTACTATTCATTTGACATCCAAACTATTCGTAAGGTCACGTGGGCCTGGATAGGGCCCACTGAAATATTTATTTCCCATACAACCTGTTGATGGGGGGTTGTGTGGGCCAAGGGCCCACTGAAATATTCAACCACGAGGTGAAGGGGCGCACCGCAATGTTATTGTTTATTTATTTATTTATTTATTTATTTATTTATTTATTTTTGCACCCGTTCTGGACGAGGCCCCACAGTAAGGTTTATTTGTCATTTGATGAGGCCACCCAACCTAGGGCCCACTGTGATGTGGTCCATGGATCCAGCCCGCCCATTATGTGTGCCCCACTTGGCTGAGGGTACAGACCAAGTTTCAGCCGCATCCAGATCTCAAGTAGGCCCCACCAAGGGTTTTTATATGTTTAGACATGTCTTCACATGATTTTAGATGGTGTGGCCTACCTAAGTTCCGTATAAGGCTAATTTTTGAGTTGGACGTACGATTTGTGGGGACCCATCAAATGCACGGTGTCGATCATCGAAATGCATCAAGGTGGGGCCCGCAATTGGGCCGTGAGGCCCTGCCTCGTCCGCCCGTCAGGAGCGTCCAGCGCAGGCGCTGCCTGCGCCTGGCGTCAGTGGCAGCAGTTGCTGCTGCTGTTGGTTTTTTTTTTTTTTTTTTAAATGGTTTTTCTACGGTTTTTCATAGACGGGGCCCGCATCCGCAAGATCCACCCCAGTCATGGGTCCCCATGGCTCGATACAAACCCATAGAGTCCAATGTTGGGCTATTTTAGACATACCGGAGCATTAGAGAGTAAATCGAAGGTAGGATCGCTGTTTCCTATGGCATGACCCGCTTGTTTTTCAGATGGGTCCCAAACTTTAGCTCAACGGTTAAAATAATCTGGGCAACGGGATAGACGGCTTAGATTACATGTATACATCAAGGTGGGGCCTGCACGAGTGGTCCACCACTTCTTTCTCTCTCTCCCTTTTTTTTTAAGCATTAGCACTTTACGTTGTCAACGTCCAGCGTCCCTGGACGCTGGACGACTTTCACAATCACTTCATTGTGGTGGGCCCCACGTGGAAGTGGCCCACCAATATAAATAAATAAATAAATATATATATATATATATAATATATACCTTATATTATATATGTATATAAATACATATTATATTATATATTATATACATGTATTATATAAAATATAACATATATGTATGTATATATATATATATATATATATATATATATATATATAAAGATGTATTGGGCCCATCCAAATAGTGAATGGTGCGGATCATCACCTATAATAGAGTGGGCCACACCGTCTGATGTAGATGGACGGGGGAGATGTAACACATATTGGTGGGATCCACACCATTACAAAGAAGGAAAGAGAGAGATAGAGAGAGAGATACACGGTGAGATAGAGGAACCCCGCCACTATGGGCCCTCTTGATTAGATCACATACATCCAAATGGGTCCCACCAACAAGTGGGCCCTAAAGAATAGAAAATCACCCACCTTATCTTCCTTTTCCTTGCTCCCTTGGACTCCTTAGCTCCTTACCTTCACTTTTAATGGAGGTTGATGAAAGATGAATGGTTGAGATTGGAGATGAGAGGGTGGGCCACACTTGAAGTTGAGAGAGTGTGTTGGATGTGTGAAATTTCTCATGGGATTTGGAAAAATTGCTAGAGAATGAGAGGGAGAGATAGAAATAATGAATGGAGGGATGGGTGGAGTGATGGTTGTAAGAAAGGAGTGATGAGGGGTATGGTTTAGTTTGAAATTGGTGGAGAAGAGAGATGGTTGTGGTTGAAAATGAGAAAAAGAGGAATGGTGAGGTGGAAAGATGGTGGACTTTTGGAAAAAGAGGGAATGGATGAAGTACTTTGAGGTATGGGATGTATTAAATGTTGATTGATGGAACTAACTGTGTAGAGATTCCCTCAAAATTCGCAACGCGCGGTGTTTCTTCGGAATAAGCGCTGATCGGCATCTTCTTACCTGGGTATCGGTTTGTGCGCAAGTCACAGCGTTGAAACCGCGGCGACGACGCGATCGCCAAGACATAAGTTTCGGATCGAGCCGACGTCGGTGCGCGGAACCTGGCTTAGGATCGTGCGCAAACACCGAACACGGTGCGAAGGTTGCCGGAATTTGACTGGAAGGACCGTGGAAGCTAATGGAATGGTACGGATTAGGACACGGGTCTTACACCTGGGGCCTTTGACATCACTTCTGAGCCTATATAACGCCCTTAAATCACCTCACTTCTATCTCATACGAATTTTCTCTAACCCTAGGAGAGAGAAGAGAGAAAGGGAGATAAAAGAGTGGAGAGTGAAGGGAGATCCTTGGAGTTTGCTGCTATGGTTCTTTCCTACTACTCCACGCGTTGAATTGCTTCTATATCTAACTACACGAACCATTTTAACTTCATTTGGGGTAAGAAATCCTAAACCTAATCTATTTTAGGAATCCAAATAGAGTGATCAAGGGAATAGCTAACCTATTTCATGATTTAGGCAGCCGTTGTGCTGTAGACATGGACATAGTGTACGAACCTAGTTCGTAATGGGCGTACCGACGAAAGGTGTGGACTATAAACATTTAGGTTATGGTTTTCAAGGCTTTCAATGTTAACTAATGATTTATGTCTGACTTGTTTGCCACCATACGATTTTAGTTATGATGTATTCGATGAATCATACATGTGTGTGAACTATGTGAATATATAATGCATTCCATGTGTTTATTGAAATGTTTGAATGAAATGATAATCATGATTTGTGCTCGCCATGACTATTAACCTAGGATACATGTTTGTTGTATGTATGACAACTCGTTTGTGAAAGGATTCACCATAATATAGGTTATAACTAATTTAGGACATGTGTGTAGTAATGCGTAGTCGAAGTGTTTGATAAAATGTCTGAATGAGAAAGTATTCGATAAATTACATTTAGTAAGGGTGTTGAGATGGGATTCTCAATTACCTTACCTATATGTATAATTTTCTTCATATAATCTATATTACTACTATGTGATTTATGGATGAAATGCATATGTACGATAACATGTTCAATATGTGTATGATAAAATGCTCCTATGATTGTTGTAATCGAATGGCTTGTTAATTGCTATTATGACTATCACATGTAGCTATATATTGCATTTGAGTATGATTGAGACTACTACATAGTCTAGACAATCGGTAACGGTTCCCGATTGAGTGGCCGAACTAGTCTCACCACAGTGGATAAGTTCGATGAATCTGAGTCATACGATGATTGTCGATAGTGGTTAGGCTACGTGGAGTGCTTATGCGCTCCATGTCGATTAATTCAGCGTGCACTTGTATCAATCGAACTTGTCAAATAACTAGAATGGCCTATTGTATTTTACCATGTATGGACGCTCCTGCTTGAATCTAAGGTGCCACTTACCAATGTAAATCCCATTTCAACCATGGTACCTCCATCCACTACGACTCATAAGCCGAGCATGGTGGTGTATTGGACACCGTGGTTGAGCTGTCATCCTACACTAGGGTGACGAGCCTCCCCGTAGTGACCAGTGAGCAACCCAAACTCGTGAGCCGAATATGGTGGTGTATGGGACACTGTATTCAAGCTGTCGGCCTACGTTCCAGTGACGAGCCTCCCATAGTGACCTTGAGTGACCCTAGATGGATCCCCGTTTGGGTAAATGATAAAAAGGGTGGTACCTTAGCTTCCCAAATCTGCTGTATGAATAAGCCTAAACAATTACTTGGCTAACACGATCATGCATTGCATTACATGTGCTTTGGCAAGGAAGTACACATTTAGGGAGTTTTCCATGCGCGACCGTGAGATGAAGTCGCTGAGGGAGTGAAGGAGAGGGAATGCATCATTACAGCATACCATTCCTACATTAACAAGAGTACTTAGGACATGATTGTTACACTGCTTTATCATTACTGCTTGACTGAATTGATGACATGTTAACCTTTGTCTTATTGTGGCACTGAGTTGATCACTCACTCCCACTCTAGGACGGTGTTTTAAAACACCAACCAGACTCTGTTTTAGCTGCAAATGACGACGAGGCTTATGCGAAGGAGCCGAATTTCTTTGACGACGAGGAGTTCTCCTACATACAGCTCTCGGGTGAGTTTATGTAAACCCAGAGCTGCATCGCCGGGATTATAGGGTTATGGATTAGTTGGATGTTTGCACTTTAATATTTTGTAAATTTTAGAATAATACATGTATATATATTAAGCCTATTGACATACTCATACTCTGGGGATTGAGAAACACTCATATACTTCTTATATCTATCTTAGTCTTCTGTTTGCTTTATTTAATTATCTCTAGAGTATGATATGTTATTTTAGTGTAATCTACTCATGTTTAATGCATTAATATGGATAACATTTAAACATGATTATCTATGTTGCATAAGTGATGCATTGGATCTCGAGAGTTGAACTTTACTCGACCCTCAAAATTTGGGGCGTTACACGAGCCTATCTCAAAGGCCCCGTATCGTATGACATCATTAGAGTTGCGAGAACTACAGAGGCAGTTGGATGAGTTGTGGGAGCTAGGCTTCATCCATTATAGCAATTCACCATGGGGAGCGCCAGTACTATTCATCAGTAAGAAGGATGACTCGTTGAGGCTCTCTGTGGACTATCGTGAGCTCAACCAGGTCACAATTAAGAACAAGTATCCACTCCCAAGGATAAATGATTAATTTGATCAGCTGCAGAGTGCACAGTTTTTTTAAAGATTAACCTGCGGTCAGGATATCATCAGAATCGGGTCTGAGAGGAGGACATCCCTAAGATAGCTTTTAAGATGCGCTATGGTCACTTTGAGTTTCAAGTCATGTCCTTTGGACTGACTAATGTGCCTGCTGTATTTATGCAGTTGATGAACGAGGTCTTCTATCCTTATCTCAATCAGTTTGTTATGGTGTTCATCGATGACATTCTAATCTATTCAAGGACCCGCGAGGACCATGAGCAGCATTTAGAGATTGCGTTGCAGACCCTCCGTGCCCACCAGCTCTATGCGAAGCTGGAGAAGTGTGAGTTTTGGTAAGAGGAGGTGAAGTTCCTCGGTCATGTGGTGACGAAGGAGGGTGTCGCCGTAGACCTCTCGAAGATAGATGCAGTGTGTCAGTAGAGCCAACCTACGAACGTGTCCGAGATCCGTAGTTTTCTTGGTTTGGTGAGATATTATCGACGCTTTATTAAGGGATTCTCTCGTATTGCAGCACCGTTGACCAGGTTGACCTAGAAGGGTGAAGAGTTTGTGTGGAGTGTCGCGTGTGAGCAAGCATTTGTAGAGCTGAAGGACCACCTCACATCCTCTCTTGTCCTCACTCTTCCCTCTGGGAGTGAAGGATGTGTGGTGTTTATCGATGCTTCGCATGTTGGTTTGGGTGCTGTTCTAATGCAACATGGGAAGCCTGTGGCTTATGCGTCTCGCTAGCTCAAGGTCTATGAGCTGAACTACCCCACGCATGATTTGGAGTTGCTAGCAGTCGTCTTCGCACTGAAGGTGTGGAGGCATTATCTCTATGGGGTCAGGTTCAAGCTTTTCTCCTACCACAAGAGCTTGAAGTATCTCTTCTCTTGGTCCGAGCTGAACATGAGGCAGAGACGTTGGATGGAACTCCTGAAGGACTACAATTTTAATCTTCAGTACCACTCAGGCAAGGCAAATGTGGTGGCGGATGCCCTTAGCCTTTAGCCATGAGGCCTGGTGGCACATATGATGATTCAGGAGTGGAAGATACTCGAGGATATTACAGCATATGACTTCAAGTTTGATTTTCATTCTTCTATTGTACTGTTATTGAGCTTGTCAATTCAACCCTCTCTTATCACAAGGGTAATCGAGGCTCAACAGTCAGATGAATTATTACAGAGTTATTGAGAAGAGGCGACATCTGAGAGTCAGTTAGATTGACAAATTGGTTCTGATGGTGGACTTCGCTTCAGAGGCCGATTATGTGTCCCAGATGTTCTAGATTTGTGCAGGGATCTTATGACCGAGGCTCATCGATTGAGGTTTTCTATCCACCCTAGCTCGACGAAGATGTATCGTGATATGAGGCGACAATATTTCTTAGTTGGGATGAAGCGCCAGATTGCCAGTTTTGTGCCCAAGTGTGACACGTGCCAGCGTGTCAAGGCCAATCATCAAAGACCCCTAGGTCCATTGCAGTCATTGATTCCCCGTTATGGAAGTGGGAGCAGGTCAACTAAATCCTTAAGGATATGCTTCAGGCTTACATGATTAACTCTCGGGTGGTTGGGATGAGCACCTGCGATTGGCTGAGTTCGCATATAACAACATTTATCAGGTGACCATTGGCACGACTCATTTCGAGGCATTATATGGTAGACCATACAGATCTCCGAGTTGTTAGACCGAGGTTGGAAAGTAGCGTCTCCTAGGTCCTGAGCCTATGCAGGAGACATCAAAGGTCATTGATATCATTAGGCGGAGGATGCGCACAACTCAGAGAAGACAGAAGAGTTTTGCTTATCATTAGCGTTGTCCCTTGAAGTTTGTCATTGGGGATCATGTGTATCTCAAGGTCTCACCCATGAAGGGTGTAGTTCATTTTGGAGTGAAGGGCAAGCTTACCCCGAGATTCATTGGACCTTTCGAGATCACTAGGCGCGTTAGAGCCATGGCCTATCGGCTCGCCTTGCCATCTTAGTTGTCTGGCATCAACAATGTTTTCCACATATCTATGTTGCAGAAGTGTGGGACAAATATCATTCCTGTTATTGATTGATGGCTATTAGAGGTTCGTGAGGATGCTTCTTACATTGAGCAACCAGTTCATATCCTTGATCGGAAGGAGCGAGTCCTATGGACCAAGGTCATCCCTTTGGTGAAGGTTCAATGGGGCCATCACAGCATATATGAGCTATCTTGGGAGCGTGAGGCTGAGATTCGCGAGTACTATCCCCATCTCTTCGATGATTGATTGTAATTTGTATGCTATCTCTAATTATACATGATGCTATGTTTTCTCTTTCCTTATAAGTTATGTCTAATTGCGTGATAGTGTAAATTTCAAGGATGAAATTTTTTATTAGGAGGGGAGAGTTGTAAGACCCGTATCCTAGTCCATACCATTGCATAGCCTCCCTGATCCTCCTCATCGAATTTTGTCAACATGTGACCTGTAGACAGTATTTACACGTGACCCTAAGTCGCATCTCAAAGATCTGAGTCAACTCGACTCAAAACCTATACCGAACGACAATGTCATCGTCGCGGTTCCAGCGTCGCGTCTTGCGTACCAATGCGATACCCAGGCTAGGAGTTATGGGCCCATGTTTATCTCAAGGAAAATGCCACATATTGTGAATCCCGAGAGAATATCTACCCAATCTATCACATCAATCAATCAAGTACAAGTCAAGTACAACCCATACCTAGCCCATCCCTCTCTTACCAACAATGAAGGCAACCCACACCCCAGGCCACCTCATGCCCCCAAAAGTCAACAAAACCCATGCCTCTCATGTCACTCCTATTACACCACCCATCCCTCTCATCCCCTCCCTCCCATCCTTCACTCCATCCCATCCCATTTCTCTACCCAAATCCCAAGCAACCAAGAGAGAAAATTCTAAAGAGAGAAAGAACCCAAGATCAAGACCCACTTTCCTACCCGCAAATCTCATCATCCAACCCTTCAAAATTCATCATCAACCATCAAAGGGAGAGCTTAGGAGCCAAGGATTCCTATGAGCTAAAGAAGAGGGCCATAGGTGGGTGTTTATAGGACTAGATTGTGATTTTGATGATGGGCCAAGTGGGGCCTACCGATTGATGTTATGGATCTCATTTTGGACCCAAGGTGTGGCCAATGGCCCACCATGATTCATATGTTTTATCCATGATTGGGCCATTCTCCATGGACCCCACCATGATGTTTACTTAATGATCAACATGTAGAGGGTCATCTCGACCTTGGTTTCCATTTTGTAGGCCCACATGTAATGGGACCCATTTGATGTATGTGTTGTAAATCTACAGTGGAGGAGCTTGTCCCACCTCATGTTCTCTCTCTCTCTCTCTCTCTCTCTCTCTCTCTCTCTCTCTCTCTTTCTCTCCCCTTTCCTTGTTGTGGACCACCTTAATGTATAATATATCTAGACCACCCATCTAGTGAGATGTCCCCGCTGTCTAACCGGGGCCCACCCTTGCTGTCTGTTTTGGACTGGCCTGGACCAAGGGGAAAACACAAATATCAGATTGATAGTGGGTGAGCCACACCCACGTGGGACCCCCCTTATGTGGTATCCATCATCCAGCAGTGGGACATGGACCCCACCTTGATGTATGTATTTTAAATCCATACCGTCCAAATGGGTGGGACGCTGCTGGACCATCTGTCCAGCAGCTGCAAGGATCCACTGTGATATGTGTATTGTCCAGCACGTGGGACTCACCTGATGTATGTGCTGTATCTAGCACGTGGCCCCACCAGTGATGTATGTATTATATCTACACCATCCATCTATGTGGGACCCACCTGATGTATGCATTTCATCCATTGTCTGTCCGTGGACGGAGGGTCCCACATGATGTAAGTGTTTTATCCACACCATCCAGGCCTAGGATGGTGGGGACCTGCTGCACGTGTGGTGTCCACACCGTCCAGCTGGGACGGTAGGGACTTGCTGCATGTGCGGTGTCCACACCGTCCAGCTAGGATAGTGGGACCCACCGTGATATATGTGAGGCCTATTGTGATGTATATGAGGCCCATTGTGATGTATAAGGCCCTTATGCGAGGCTCATTGTGATGTATATGAGGCCCAAGAGATGAGGCCCATTGTGATGTATGAGGCTCTTGTGTGAGGCTCATTGTGATTGTATGTGAGGCCCATTGGGAATGTATGTAGCCCACCGTGATATATGTGTTATATACACACCATTTATCCATTTTTAGGTTGAGGCCTCCACCGCCTTATGCAGGCCCACCATGTATGGGTTATGGGCTCATGCTATCCATCCATTTTCAGAGGACCGAGGACCCCGTTATGATTCTGATTCCAAATGGACCGCACCTTAGCACAATGGTGGTTAAATGTCCATTGTTGTAAACTATCTTAGGGCCCATTGCTAAGCCCACTTCCACCCTTACCCTAGTGGGCTAACCCAAACCATTGGGCCCCCACTTATGTTAGACTCACCTATTGGGCTAACCCAAGCCGTTGAGCCCCCACTTATGTTAGACTCACCCATTAGTCTAACCTAAATCATTGGGCCCCCATTAATAATGGTGCTTTCCACCATGCCTTGTAGGAATTATCTAAACTCTAAAGCCCACCTTATATTCATATCGGGCCCTATAGGATGGCCTAGTTTATTACATGATATAGGGTGAGAATACATAGTTTCACCCTCTTAACTCACCTTGTTGTATAGCCATCAGCCTCACCCATGAGGCCCATTCTTGATGTAAGCCCATCCATTGTTTAATACATTATCACACCTTGCCGTGCATAGAAGAATATGTGGTATCAGATTTAGTATATCTACTATTGAAGCTCATCTCGATTCGTGGGTTAGATCCACCGTCCTTGTAGGGGACCCCACCTTAGAACATATGATATGATAGTACCTTGAGTAGGTTATGATAGTCTAACATGGACCATTCCATATACACTTCTACATGTCTAGTGGGGTGTATCGTTTAGCCCCTACTCTTGTAAGTGACATACTGGTTAAGGCTGATCATCGCCTGCTATATCTGATAATCATGCTAGTGTACTTAGTCTAGTAGGACACACTGAGAATATGCTTAGTATTACATCATGCTACATGCTCATACGCATCATTTGTATGTTTGTTATGAAGAGTGATTGATCATAGCATATGCCATTGGGCTGATTATTTATGGGACTCCTTGAGAGACGGAGTTGCCCAACATGAGCACGTAGTATGCATAGGATTGGTGCATGACTGGATAGTATGACTTATGCATCTCACATTTGAGTACATGATCATTGTACGCCCTAGCGATATTAGGACTCTGGCCTCTATAGACATATCGTGGATGGTCAAATTAGATACTGAAAATACTAGTTATAGCACTAGGGTGCTATGGATGTCCCTGGGTGAAAGTCCCTAAAGCTTTAATTTACTAGAGGTTGCTCCAACGTCTAAACCAAGTGGATACATGAGCGCCCAAGAGCGAATACTAGTAGGCCATGTCTCCCACTGTGTCATGGTTAGTTGGAAGGGGGTGTGTCCTTATCCGCCTGAGGCATATGGGGTAGAGCTAGGTTGAGTTTGAGCAGCTTGAAAATGGGTCCGCTACTGACATGCCGGGTAGATATTGGCTTACTATTGGCCAGGCGGGTAGTGAGGTCTCTTACACTCACTTGGCTGCGTGCCTGGGGGAGGGACAATCCATGTGGAACGCACTAGACCCTAGTGATATTCCAGAGACGAACTGTATTGATATGTGGATTCAGATGAGGACTTGCATGCTTGAGATGCATCTTACATATGACATGTGACCACATAGGCCTTGCATCATATAACCTTAGTACGACTAATAATATTCATGGACATGCCTGCATTTTTCGCATTTCTCTAATATTACATACTTAGCAAATATATTGCGCACACATGTACACCACCCTCTAAGCTTTCTATAAGCTTATGCATGACCGTTGCACGTAAGTGACACGAGGACGTAGCTATATAGTGGCAGGAGCGTGTGACATATTCTTTTAGAGTTTTCATTATTCTTATATTTCCCTTTCCACATTGTACTCAATGACTTATTATAGTGGATATGTGGTGATGTTGTTCTTGACTTGGTTATGCTTGTGGTTATACTCCTTTATAAAAAAATTCACACTGAAAATCCTCCTTGTAGGATCCCATGATCAGAATCTTGCGTATAGGCGCTAGAAGCTGAGAATGGGATACTGTGGAGGCTATCGGCGTCGGATTCGGCGATTGGAAATTTTATGAGCCCGGTTCCCGAGTTTGGGGCGGGACAGGCTTTGCCTTGTGTAGGCATTTAAGGCTACCTTATGTAAGCTCCTTGTTAGGCCCTTGTGTAGGACCTTGGCCTGTGTGGCCTAAAACCTAGGCCCTTGTGTAGGACCTTTGCCTATGTGGCCTAAATCTAGGTTCTTGTATAGGACCTTTTCTCTCGTGTAGGGCTGTAAAGGTTAATGGTGAACTTGATTTAAAACCATCCATAGTGAAATCCGGTACACTCTAGGAGAGTGTGTCTGCCAGGAGTGGAGTACGCACGTAGCTGAACCACTATAAATGCTCGTGTTTCGAGTTGTTATTTGTGCATCTGTTTAAATATGCTTATGTATTTGAATGCTTAATTCTATGTGCATGATTAAATAAATGCCTAGGATTGATAGGTACAATATTCCATACACACATGTTCACTATGCTATAGGCTAGTTACTTAATTTGCATATCTTGAATAGCCTATGTGATTGGATCCTCTATTGGCTTGGAAGCCTTTAGAATTATGTTGCCTTGCTTAGTTTAAGTACTAAGTAGTTTGTGTTAGGCAATTAGGATTTTTAAATTAGCAAAATAATTGAAAAATCCTATTTGCTGCCCCTTTAGGATCTTGTCTTACATTCATACTTCAGTACCAATGGTATAAACTGCAATTTCAAGATTCACCTTGCACTACAAACATGTATAAAATATACCCATTAAGCATTATTGAAAAGGAGAGCTAAAGAAGTCCTAGGGGGTGAATAGGATTATGCTAAATAATCTAATAAAGTGTTGAATAGTAAATAAATTAGAGATCTCAATTGCCTACGTATTAAAATGTTGATTTTTTTTTTATTCGTAGGCAATTGAGATTTTAATTGATTCGTAGGCAATTGAGAAGCCCCAGTAAATCAACCTTCACCTAAAAAGTTTAGGCAAGACAACCTTATTTCACGAATGCTGATTAAAATCAAAATCACAAACTTAGCAAGAATAAATAAAATAAATATTATAATCATTCACCACTTGTACTGAAATGAAATTACAACCATTCACCACTTGAAAGATAAAAACATTCACTATAAACATAGAGAATTATAGTGGTTCGGTGTGTCAACAACTATTCTCAAATAGCGACACCTACTCCACTCTCAAAATTACTCTCCACGTAATCTTGACTTTCACTATGAATAAGGTTTTCTCAAGGTTATCTTAAAACCTGATACGGTTGTGATTTTATCGGGCTATCACAAGTAAAAGCCTTCACTGAGATTTTATGGCTTATCTCAGAAAAACCAACACCGAAATTTTCTGGCTATCTCAGAAAAACCAAATACAGAAAATAAACAAATGTATACTTATCTTCACCATAGAAGAAGCTATAACCGAAGAACTGCTTTTCTTGAATGTCGAATGTTTAATGTTTAGTTCAATAGAAAGGTCTAGAGTTCTATTAATTTTAATTAAGATTAAACCAATGGTTACTTAGGTTAATTCTCTTAAATCTCAAGAAAAAGAAGAGTATAACTCACTCTCTTTAGAATCAAAATGTAGAGTATGAGATTAAGGAAATTAAACAAAAGCTATAAAATAATTTATAAATACCATTCAATAGCTTAATTATAACTGGGGCTTCTCTCTCAGTTGAAGAAGGATTTAGATAATCTTGAATGAAATTTTCGGATTGAGAGAGAACCTCAATTTATAGGCAAAGAAGTTGGTTCTTCGACTGGCCAAAGCACCAGATTCAATTCCAACGGATTTTTAGATTTGAGTGGGTTAAGATTTAACAAATCTTCGATTGGTTGAAGGCCCTGTTTGATTGGTTGAAGGAGCTAAAATCTAAATAAATTTAGTTGCTGGACTTTGAGCTGAGAAACCCAGGGCTGGTCGAAGGTCCTCCTTCGATTGGTCGAGCAGACCACTCGACTGGTCGAAGGTGCAACCAAAATTTTATTTCGCTTCGGTTTAAACTAGGACTAGCGGAGTAAAAGTTTGGCTAGTCGAGCCAAAACTTAAGCTAGTAGAAATACAAGTAACCAGAAACATAAAAATCCAATTATAAATAGTTTTTGAAAGCACCTAAGCCTAAGGTCTTTCTAGGGTTTATAATACCTGAAATAACTGAACTTCTTTGTCTTAAAGTAGATTAGAGACTTGAACTTCTCTATGGAGCTTGATATTCTACTAGAACATTAGTTGATCTTGTCTTTTGAGCTTTGATCTTCTACTTGATCTTGAGCTTGATCTTTTACCAGATCTTGGACTTGGCTTGAACCTTGATCTTGAACCATGCGTGAAGACACTTGATAAGATATTTTGACTAAACGAAATTTGAGAAACAAATTGTGCTTTAAACATTATAGCACTTACAATTATCATGTTTATAAAACCAAGATATAAATAAGGGGAAATATACAATATTTGACACTCAACAAAAGTTGCATAGAAAAATCTAAAAATTATGCTCCCATATTTGTAAAAGGTGAATCTTCAAAGTCTAAAGTAGAAACTATAAAGGAAGTAAAGAAGAATGAAAAACCTTTTCAAAAATCTTCTAATTAAAAAACTAAGACCAACTATCATAAATATCAAAGGAAAAATAATAATCCTCCTCTAGCAAACAAGATAGTGGACTTTCTTAAAGAGCTCTTGAAATCCAACTCTAGAAATAACAGAATAAATAGAAACAAGAAAAACTCTTACTCCCAAACACAACGAATAGTTAAAGATCCTCCTAAACCTAAAACTAAAATGAAATGGGTTCCAATAGATAAGTGTCTTGTTATTCACACAACTTTTAAAGCAAGTAGCCATTTAAGATGGTACCTAGATAGTGGATGTTCTAGACATATGATACGTAATGAGGCCTCTATCGGACATCAATCAAATCAATGATGGCTCAGTTACTTTTGGAGATGGTAGCAACTGGAAATTATCGGAAGAGGTAATATAAATCTTCCCAATCCACCTATCTTTAAAGATGTGCTATATGCTGAAGGATTTAAACATAATTTGTTGAGCGTATCTGAAATCTGTGATAACAATCATAGTGTAAAATTTTTAGATCACGAATGTAAGATAATTAACAGTTAAGGCTATATAATATTAAATGGTCGAAGAACCTCTGAAAATTACTATATCATTGATCAATCTTGCTTAATAAATAATTCATGCTACATAGTCCAAACAGATGAAACTGAACTGTGACATCAATGTCTTGGACATGTAAACTACAGAGACCTATACAAATTAAGCAAGAGAGATCATCTTCGTGGTCTACCGAAACTGAAAAAGTTAGAAAATAAAGTATGTGGTGTCTGTCAAATAGGCAAACAAACCAGGAATAGTCATAAAAAGGTGAACTCCTTAGTCACCACAAGACCTCTTAAACTACTCCATATGGACTTAGTTGGACCAACTCGAATGGATAGTAGAGGCGGTAAGAAATACTTTCTAATTGTAGTAAATGACTACACTAGACATTCATGGGTAGACTTCTTAAGAGAAAAGTCGAATGCTTTTGATGAGGCTAAAAATTTAATTAAATGCATCCAGACTGAAAAAGAACTTTCTGTAATCAGAATAAGAAGTGACCATGGCATTAATTCGAAAATATAAATTTTGAGAAGTACTATAATGACCATGGAATATTATATGAATTTTCTTCTCCTAAAACCCCTTGACAAAATGGTGTTGCTAAGAGAAAAAATAGAGTTCTACAAGAAATGGGGACTGTTATGCTTAATAGTCCAAAATTAGCTAAAAATCTATGGGTTGAAGATGTTAATACTGCTTGCTATATTATTAATCGAATTTATATAAGAGCAGGTCAAAATAAAATAGCTTATGAACTTTGGTTTAATAAAAAACTTTCTGTAAAATATTTTCATACCTTCGGAAGAAAATGCTTCATTTTACGAGATTGGGAACATTTGAGAAATTTTGAAGCTAAAAGTGATGAGGGTACATTTTTAGGATACGCTCTAAATAGTAGAGCATATCGTGTCCTAAATAAAAGGACTAGGGTGATTTAAGAATCTATAAGTGTTGTTATCGATGATCAAACTATCACACCTAATCATGATCAAGATGATGAAATTTTATTTTCAATCAATCTGAACCATCATCAAAATCATGTTCAACTGAGATTAGATTAGTCAAGGATCATCCGACTGATCAAATACTTGGTAACCCTCACACTGGTGTTTAAACCAAAATATAGTTAGAAAACTTATATAATTATGTTTGCTTCACTTCCCAAATAGAATCGACTAATGTAAATGAAGCCCTTTCTGATGAAAATTGGATTTTGGGTATGCAAGATAAATTAAATCAGTTTATTAGAAATGATGTTTGGTATTTGGTTCCTAGACCTTCTAACAAACATATGATTGGAACTAAATGGATTTTCAAAAATAAATCTAATGAATTTGGTAATATTATATGAAATAAAGAAAGATTGGTTGTACAAGGGTACACTTAAATTGAAAGGATTGACTATGATGAGACCTTTGCATCAGTTGCTTGTCTTGAATCCATTAGATTATTTATTTCCATTGTATGCCATAAAAACTTTAAAATATACCAAATTGATGTCAAAAGTGCCTTCTTGAATGGTGACTTAAATGAGGAAGTTTATGTAGAACAACATAAAGGTTTTGAAGATCCCAAACTTCCTAATAATGTATACTGTCTTAAAAGGGCTCTGTATGGCTTAAAAGAAGCCTCAAAAGCATGGTATGAAAAACTAATCAAATTTCTACTTAGTTAAAATTTTAAAATGAAAATTGTTGATAAAATCTTACTTATCAAAAAATGTAATGAAGATATGTTGATTATTCAAATATATGTAGATGATATTATTATAGATCAATAAGCACTAACCTTTTCTCTAAGTTTATAAATTTGATGAAATTAGAATTTGAAATGAGTATGATTGGTAAATTATTTCTTTGGTCTCCGAGTGAAACATCTTAAAGATGGGATATTTATCTCTCAAACCAAATATGCAATGAATCTTGTAAAGAAATTTGGCTTTGAGAATTGTAAGAATTTTCAAACACCCATGGTTACAACACTTAAACTATCTAAAGATTATTCAGGTAAAAGTGTTGACTCTCGTCTTTACCGTAGCATAATTGGTAGTCTATTATATTTAACTACCAGTAGACCTGATATTTCCTTCAGCGTAGGCATTGTACTAGATGTCAATCTAACCCTAAAGAATCTCATTTGTCTGCGGTAAAAAGAATAATCAGATATGCTGCTAGCATAGTTAACTTAGGCTTATGGTATCCTCATGATACATCATTATAAATTGTTGGATATATTAATGCTGATTCAGCAGGTAATGTCGATGATAGAAAGTCCACATGTGGATGCTTTTACATTGGAAATTGTCTTGTTTCTTGGATGAGCAAGAAGAAAAACTCCGTATCATTATCCACCGCAGAAGCTGAATATATTGTGGTAGGAAATGCATGCATGCAACTGATGTGGATAAAACATATATTAGTAGACTATGGTATTGATCAAGATACCATGAATCTATACTGTGACAATACCAATGCTAAAAACATATCCAAAAACCCTATTCAACATTCACGAACAAAACACATCGACATACGATATCATTATATTCGAGAATTAGTTGAAAGCAAGACTATCATACTAGAATACATTAATATTGAGATACAACTTGCAGACATTTTGATAAAACCACTAAAAAGTGTTAGATTCTCCAATTTAAAAAACGATATTGGATTATGTTATATTACTTGATTAATCTTCCTTTATTGCAATTTATTTATTTGTTTTATTTTATGTTATTTGTATAAAAAGGAAAAATATAAAAATAAAATTTTAGGGGAATTTTTGGCCTGCCCATAGCTGACCGACCAGTTCGGCCAGTCGAGCACCTACTTGGGCTAGTTGAACTAGGAGTGGATTGAACAAAAAGGGGGAAAAACCCTAAATTGGTCATTTTCACTTCTTCTTCCTTGGCTCGCCGGTGCTTCCTTTGGACAACCCATCTCCCTAGCCTCCTTGTAAGTGATTTATTTGTTATTTCCTTCTAGATTTAAGTTTTTAGTTGTGATTTATTTGTGAATCTTTCAATTTCTTTGAATCTAGAACCTTTATTTTGATAGATTTGCCCAAAAATTTGATCCACTTAGACCCATCACCCTCCTTGTTAGTCTTTGCTCATTTTTCTTCCATGGAACATCGGACCAAACATACCATTCATCATCCACATTCCAGTTCCTCATCCTACTCCACTCCTTGGGTTGTGTGTACCATACGCACGCCAAAGGATGATCTAGAGAATGTATGGGATTTCCACACTCGGAGTATTATAATTTAGCGATCAGTTAATGTTAATCACATTGCTCAATATGGTCTTATTGAACTTCTCTCCGAGGTAGGATGGAAGAAAATTTTAAATTGGGGTGGGGCGACTTGTTGGTCGATTGTACAAGGGATGCACGCATCCATAAATGAAGTTTCTTCTGATAATTTAATATTTAATATTCAATTTTTGGAAGACACTTCACTATAAAACCCTCAATTATATCGTCCATTATGGACATTGAGATGAAGGAAGATGGAGTTTCAATTCCTATGTTTTTTTTGAATATATGTATACTTCAGAAAGAACTACCATTACCAGGGTATTATGTGGTTTTGACGCCCAATGGCGATTCGATAATTCTATCCCCACTTATAATTTACTTCCAAAATATTGCGTTCTTCATCACATCTTTACATCTAATGTTTATTCAAGGGCCGGGAATAGGACTGATCTTACTCCCTACATAATGCGTATTATGCATTTTATTACATTTGGTATTCGCATTTGTCTTCCTGCTTTGATATCTCATTTGATTATTCAATATCGTTTCCACCCTCATCATGGTTCCATGCTGTTTGCATTTCTTATGACTTCCCTTGCTTTGTGATTTAAAGTCCATATTCCTACGATCGAAGCACCAGAATCCGAGCTTCCATTTGGTAATGCAAACTTGAACATGATGAAGTTAGATCTGAGACCTGAGCAGTAAGGCAATTAGGAAGAGGTTCCTGAAGGTGATATCAACATGGATGACTTCTTTGTTGACTTGGAAAAATCTACTAATACGAATAATTTAGACTTCTAGCCTTTGCAATTCTCTGATAGGTTGGAGAGTTTAGAGAGGAAGGTGGATGCTTTGCATGTATCCTAATAATCATTACTTCAGACTCTAAAACAACACATGAAGTACTTGAAAAACTACTTTCATCGATTCAATCAAAGTCTAAAAATTAATGATCCTAAGAGGCCTGCACCATCCTCCTCAGATTCTGATTGATAAATATACTTATGGTCTGTAATAACTATTATTCTCTCTTTGGATTACATACACTATTTGATGGCTTCCCTTTTAACACATTTAGATATTTGACTTTATTTGTATTGTATGATTTTATCACTAATCTTAATATCTTCCTATCCTTATGTTATGAACTCTTATCATTGATGTTCATGCTAAATTCTTCATTTACTTTTTTCCGTTGTCAACTTTTGACAAAAAGGGGGAGAAAATATGGTTATTGATATATGAGCAGAAGAACAACTCTCACTTTGAATGCATATCTGAGCACCTGCATTCACGTGCATGAATCATATCGAATTACATTTTTTGACATGTGATAAAGTATTGGATTATATAGAAATATATTCTGACTAAGTGCTCAGGGGGAGTTATGAATGCTTGTTCTGAGGGGGAGCATCAAGATCTTCAAGATGTGATTTCACTGGTGGTGTACAGATGTTCTTTTGAACCATAGATCATATAAGTTGCATGTATGATGAGTTATGCATGATTGTGTTTTGTCAAGAAATTGACAAAGGGGGAGATTGTAAGTGCTTATACTTAAGCACAATTAGGATTGTCAAAATTTTTATTCTTGAAAGGAACACAAGAACTCATGAAAATACTCTTCAACAACTCATGAAGAATTGTTAAAGACTCGATCAAGCATCTTAAGGAAGACTCAACATCTCAACCTGTAAAAGTACATAGTTCAAAGATCGGAACACTTTGTATGAGTCAACCATCAGTTGGTATAACCTTAAATTGACCCTAGGTTAGTTGTATTTCACATAGCATCATAATGAACATAATTCTAAGTAAAATGCACTCAAGTTAGGTCAGCCCAACTTCTGGTTCGGCCAACCTAATTACTTTCGGCTAACCTAACATAATTCGGGTAAGTTTACAGCTTGAAAAAGATTTTCTGTGGCAAGTTCGGCCAGCTTAACCTTGGGTTTTACCAGCCTAAGTATGTTTGGTCAGGTTTTTAGTGACATTAAATCTTCGGATCTCAGGGAGATTCGGCCAGCCGAACCCTGTATTTGGATAGCCGAATCCTATATTCGGCTAGCCAAATTTAGGAAAGATCTTATCCTGTGAAATCTGATTGTCGTTGGATCAATATCGTTAGAATTCAACTAGCCGAACTGAAAATCAGGCCAACCGAATTTCCAAGACCTTTGGCTATAAATAGAGGCCTTCTCTCATTCATTTCGACACTGAAAAATTGTGAGCAATATACTCAAGCAAGGAGAGAAAGTTAGGGCCTTCTTAAGCTATTTGTGCAGTAAATCTTATTTTAATTTAGCTTATTTCATTGACTTTTCTCAAGTTAGTTTTAATCATTTTTCAATAGAGTAATTCATACTCCACTTGAGAAATAGAGAATCGAATTTGCAACATTAGGGTATTATTCATTTCATTGAAAATATATTGGATCCCTATATTCTTTTTGGGTTGAACTCATACATAGCTTCATTTATATCCCAAGAAATAAGATTACTGCATTCAAGCTACAATTATGTCTTTGACTCACCATTTGAAGATAAGTACTGTTTTATTTTCATTTCAATTTGGGTTTCTTCGAGATAGCCCGAACATCTCAGCGGGTTGTTTTGTGGTGAGCTTGTGAAAATCACAAAGAGGGTTTTATTATGATAGCCGGTGAAAATCACAAGAACTGTATTAAGGTTTTAAAGTGAACCCATGAAAACCTTGAAATAGTGAAAGCCAAAATTATAAGGGTAGTAATTTTGGGATTAGAGTAGGTGTGGGGTTAAGCACCGAACCACTATAAGTCCTTGAGCAGCATTGGTGAATGTTTATTTATTTATTTATTACTTTCCTTGTGATTGGATTCTCTTGCCAAGTTTGGTATTTTGATCTCGAAGATGTCGTGAAATAAGGCTGTCCTACCTAAATCTTTTAGGTGAAGGTTGTCCTACGAACTATTTAGAATCAAAATTTCAAAACTCTAAGCAATTGAGAATATTTATTTTATTATTTAGCATTATATCAAATTATTTTATATAGTTTTATTCACCCCCCTCTAGGACATCTATTGCTCATACTTTCAGCATGTTTTGTTTTTATCGATAATTCCTTGCACTTAATTCCTATTTTTTTTAATTATGTGATTATTTGAACTATCTTCCAATTATGAATAGGTAATTGATTCTCCAACTTCAGTAATGTATGACATGTTATTATTAACTAACCCTTCGTCAATAACTGACAAAAAGGGGGAGAACCAGACTTCTACCATTAGGTGTGAATTGTTGTGACTTAATGGTGATGAAGGAAGATAGGGGGAGTAGCAACTTAAGCTAGCAACTCAAGCACCAAGATCCTTCTTTGTATATGTTTGTATTTGAGTTGTAATATTGTGTAAATCACGAGTTGTATGTACCATCTAGGGTTGGTTAGGGCTTTTTCATGTAATTAACAAAGGGGGAGATTGAAAGTGCCCTTATTTGTTAATATACGTGAATGTTGAGTCCTATGAAGCCTACAAGACTAAAGACTCACCAAGTTGAAGAAGTTCAAGTGTGTTATACAAGTATATTAAGCCTCACTTCCTAACCAAACCCTATAAGGTAAAAGACCTGAAAAGGCTGAGCTCAAAGTCCAAGGGGGGGGGGGGGTGAATAGGACTAGGCCAAATAAAAAATAAATGTGGAATACAAAGACAGATAACACAATTAAATAACAAACTCAAATGCACTAGTCTTGAGAGGTTGATACAAACTGAGATCTAAGGACAACCTTTCACCAAAAACCAAGGTTTATGGTAGGACAACCTGATGTCTAGAACTTTTGTAAGTATCAAAAACTCAAACTGAGAATGAAGCGAAGGAAATAAACTAAATTATTACAACATTCACTACAAGCGCATAAAGTAAATTACAACATTCAACACCATACATACATCACAACCATCACCATCAAAACACCAAGAATTATAGTGGTTCGTGTGTGTAAACCAACCGTTCGTAAACAGCCACACAACTACTCCACTCCAATATCCTCACCCATGGGATATTGGCTTTCGTTAAGAAATAAGGTTTTCTAAGGTTCACCTTAAAACCTTCATAGTTATTTTTCAAATGGGCTATCACAATAAAAAAAACCCAACGCACTAAGATTTTCTAGCTATCTTAGTCAAAACCACAAACAAAGATTTTCCTGGTTGAATCTCACAAACCAAAGTTACAAAAAATTGAAATATAATACTTATTTGAAGATTCTTCTTCCGATGTAGCCCGGTAGAAGCAATTCGATGTAGAATAGATGTTTAATGTCTAATATCACAAATGAAAGGGTTCTAAGTCTAAACGATTTTTAAATTAAATTAACCTGGGCTAACTTGATTTGATTTTGATCTCAAAAGGGTAAATCAAAATTCCCTTTTTAATAGAAATGATTTGAATAAAGAGATCTCAAAATCAAATACGAAAAAGCTATAATAAGAATCTAAAATTAATAAGCAATAGCTTCATAATAGCAGGAACTTATCTCTCAGAGTGATGGCTTGATTAGGCTTGGAATGAATGAATAATTCTGAGATTCGTCCTCTATTTATAGGTAAAAATTTTGTTCCCTCGATTGGTCTAAGGGTCGGTTCGACTGGTCGAAGACCAACCAATTTTCAATATTCTGGCACGATAAGATAAACCCGTTACTCGACTGGTCGAGTGACCTGCTCGACTGGTTGTGTGGGTAAAAATCTCCTTGCTGGAGTTTGAGTCGAGCCCTATTCGACTGGTCGAGACTGTTCACTTGACTGGTCGAGCAGTGTACATGACTGGTTAAGCCACAACCGAAAATTCTTAAAATTTTTTAACAAATCTTGGATTGGTCGAGCCAGTGCCTGGACTAGTTAAACAATGATTAGGACTATTCGAAGAAAAACCTATAAACTTATAGATTGACCCCAATTCAATATGCAATTAATATGACATAACCTATGGTCAATCTAGGGTCATCCATACCTTGTTTGTGAGTTTGAAACATCGAAACATCGATCACTTTAGTAACTCGTTTATCTTAAAGTACATGAAGCATGACCTTATAGTCTTGAACTTGAGCATGAGCTAGAGCTTGTGTTCTTGAGACTTAAGATAGTGATAATGAACTTGAACTTGAGCCTTGAACTTGAGATAGAACTTATATTCTTGTACTTGAGCTTGTGTTTGATCTTTGACAATTTTCTTCAACTTGAAGATGTAGAAGAGTTGACGATGATGAAGATGACTTGAAATGCATGAAGGTGATTAATCCATCTTATCAAAACAAGTTGCAGACTCCAAGTGGTTTGGCACAACAAAATTTGACAATACTGGGTACTAGAATTATAACATAGAACTTACAATCTCCCCCTTTGGCAAATTTGTGACAAAACTGACTAAAGGATCATGCACCAGTTTATAAGACAATGTTACTACTACCCCCCCTCAATCCAAGCAGGGTGATTTGTATAGTACCTATATTAAACAAATACATATCCAAAGAAAAATATGCACTTCTATATTTCTCTACAACCACATCCAAATCCAACAATCATCATACCATTCAAATCATACCACATTTCTCCCCCTTTTTGTCACAATATGACAAAGGAAAGAAAAAGAAATACATAGATGAGTGATAAAAATAATAGAGAAGATTATGAGGTAAGAGAGTTAAAATTATAAGAATAACATCATGTTCAATCATCAACAAATATAGATCATCATAAACATGTCCATAAAGTAACAAATAAAAACATGTTTAAGGATCAACCAAGCAAAAGTAAAGTTTAAGATTTTAATACATGCCCAACATAACTAAAAAGACTAATTAGAACCAGAAGACGGAGAAGGAATAGATGGGTCAATTTGATGTAGTCCCTTATTTATGTGACGAAGGTATTTATGCATATATTTGAATTACGTTTCGTGGGATACATGGAGACCATCCACCATCTCTTCTAAGGTTCTAAGTCTCTCATCAAAATCAGAAGGCTGGAAATCAGGATCAGCCTCAAAATCAGATTCTAACTCATCAAACAGATCATCCATATTCACATCATTAGTGGGTAGTGCCTCTTCCTCTCCGAATTCTTCTCTAGCTCCTCCAGCAGCCCGATCAACTTGACCAAGAGCTAATTTTAAATTCATCTTGTTGATATTTGAGTTGTTGAAGGGAAGGTGAGAAATAGGAGTTTCTCCAGGTGGTTGACCACAAGACAGTGAGTAGCAAGGGTGGTCATCAAATAAGCGAAAGGAATATCGCTATGCCTGGGATGAAGATGAATTTAGATTATAATATAACAAATCAACGATGGAAGATAAACTTGAATTCCAGAAACAACAGAATGAAGAATAAGCACCATGAAGGAGGTTAATTCAGACCTGTTACTAAATATAGGGTATACATTGGAAATGAAAATAGGATGTAGTACTCTATATCTGGGTAACATATGGTCGACACGAAGAGAAATCCTGGAATTACATTCCGAGTTCATGTTGCACAAATCTCTGGTTAAAAGATTTTTTTCGGATTCATTCAATTTTGCAACCAATGTGGATATTAGAATCCCTTCATCATTAACTGGTATATCCATCAAGCTAGAAATTACGTGACGATCTACTGGAAATATACCTTCTCTAAACATCACAGTGAAGGTTAAATTTTCAATAGAAAAATCACTGATATATGCATACATAGCTGTGCAATAGACCGGTATGCCGGACCGGCCCAATTAGTATGTTATCCCATCCTACAGCCACAAGGAGGGGAATGATGTTAAAAGGAACCAGATGGTTGGAATTGACGGGTCGTTCAACAATGACATTGAGGAGACGAATATCCCACACATTTCTGGGTCCTCTTCAAGTGATCGAAGAGTGCGCATCGAAATAGGTGTGGAATGAGAAGAAGAAGGACTACGAGTAGTTTTCTTCTTATGTCTACCTTCCATTGCAAGATAAAACAGGAGAATGCAAGAAGGATTTATGGATTTCAAATCAGATTTTACCCAAAAAATGCAATGAAACCACAAGAAATCTTGAAATAAACTTTAGAATCAAGCAAATAGAGATGCAAGGAACCTAAATCCAAAATAAAAATGAAAATGATGCACTAATCAAGTTGTATTCGGAAATGGGTTCGACCGGTCGGAGAAGGGGCTGTTGGAGAAGATGAAGAAAAGTGAAGAAAAAGTGACTTTTTCACATTAAAAAGCACCCTACCCACGCATCTTGGCTGGTCAAGTACATACTCAACTAGTCGTGCTACGACTGGTCAAGTCGTGCATACACAAAAATTCTCAATTTTATTAAATTTTGAAATTCAAAAATTTATAAAAATAAAAATATACAAGATATAGTACAAACAAACACAATAATATCAGATCAAATTACACATACCAATATCCACTTTTAACTTAGAGAACCTGTTTCTGTCAAGTAGTTTAGTGAAAATGTATGCAAATTGATTATCGGTTTAAACATAATCCAATGAAATAATTTTATCTTTTACTAATTCATGAATGTAATGATATCTAATGTCAATATGTTTAGTTCATGAATGCTGGATGGGATTTTTAGAGATATTGATAGCACTACAGTTATCGCAATAAAGAGCCATAGTATCTTGTACAAATCCATAGTCATTTAACATCCTTTTCATCCACACAAGCTGTAAAACCCTACCTCGAGTATCCATTTCGTTCCCCTAGGTCCTGTGGTCCTACCGGTCGAATTCTGGCGACTCACGACCTTAGGATAACGTTTGCGGTCATCCTTAAGTCGCGTTATGTAGACCCGACCCGGATCGACTCGAAACCTATACCATTACGACCTCATTGGTGCTGCGGTTACAATGCCATGTCTCATGCATAAATTCAGCGTGTGCATCTTAACTTATCAATCTGATCATTTTTTTTTACCATGCATCATGTGGTGGGACCCACTTGCTAGCTTATACATTTTTCAAGGTGGGCCCCACCTAGCAAAATTTTCCTAGAAAGCCTATGCCTAGCCTACTCTACCTAGCTACTAACCCATCATAGCCTAGCCTAGTCTACCTTTCCTAGAGAGGCAATCATGTGCCTTGGGCTTCACCCCCAATGCACCATCATTTGGTTGTTCTTCCCTAGCTTAGAAAGCAATGATTACTTAGATATACACTCTCCTCTCTCTCTCTCTCACTCTATTTCCTTCTCATTCTTCCATTCCTCCTTTCCTCCATAGCCAAAATGTCCAAGCTTCCCTCTCTACTCCAGCCCCTTCTTCCCCATTTTCCCCTCCATCTAACCCTTAGAATCCCATCTACACCCTTGAATCTTCTTCCCTTGGATCCCAGAACACCATCCTTGAAGTTTTAAAGGAGGTGGGTGTATCCTAGAAGATCATCTCTTCTCCTTGTTCTTCCTTTATTTTCCTAGCATGCATGGAAGCGTGTAGGACTCACCAATCCATGGTGGAGGTCCTACATGGCTCTTAGGATAAAAGCTAAGGGCCTAGATCCTACACAATCTATTCAATGGTGGGCCATTCTACATGGACCCACCATGATGCTTTCCTTTTATTTCTTACATCTCATAGGACATATAGGACTTTGCATGCATGTAGGGAAGGTGTCCCTACCATTTAGTAAGTTTTCTTAATGTATCATAGCATGCATGTATCATACAACATAGTGAAGGTGTGGATTGTGGTGTGGAAGGTCCATTAGTTGCGGAACCTTCCACCAATGGCCGATCTCTCCTTCTCTCTCACTTTCTCTTTATTTTCTTCTATGTATTTCTGATGATGTGTGGCCCACCAAGGATGTCAGCAACATCTCAGACCTATAGCAAGATGGGACGTCCAAGCCCACCATTGTTGGACGTCTAGGCCCACCATGCATGCATGGGTTGGGTGGCCTCCAAAATGGTTTTTGCATAGAGGATATGGTGAACTCATGGGTCTGAGATTTTTATAATCCATCAAGGTGGACCCCACATGGTGGATCAGGGCAATAAACCCTTTGATTTAATTATATGGGCCAAAATATGGACAACACATGTTGTTGTCTAGATTTCAAGCCCAGTTGGAACATGACTTTTGAGCTGATGTTTAGATTTGTTTGCATGTCCTTTTCTTCCAAATTTCTTTAGGGATTTTGTAGTATATGGACCTCACTTTGATGTGGAATGGGGCCCACACCATTTTCCCCATGCTTGAGGCCCATGGGATGGGCCAAAGAGGGCTAACTGTTCAGAAATTTCTGGACAATTTAGCAATACTGTATAATAGAAATGAGTATGTTTACCTTATTTTCTAGAGTAAGTGGGCCACCCCAGTGGACCCCACTTGCTGTCCACATGTGGGACTACCCTTCCCACAAATTTTCCAGGGGTTTGGATGAGCTTAGGCCCACCTCATGTGGTGCCAAACATGGGGTCAGCAGGATTTTTACACTAACTAGATTTTTGGATATGTATTGCTGTCCTAATTCTTAAAAATATTTATCATATCTGCAAAATTATGAAATTAAGTCCTAAGGTGGCCCAACCTTGCTGGGACCCACCTAACTAGATTTGGGCCAATTGGGCCACCGGAATTCAGTTGTAGGGGCTGGACTGGCCCACCTGGCTGGATGTCCATGGTGGTGATGTCCATCAAGGCTGGCCATCCACCTTGATTGTGGCCCACTATGATGTTGTATTTTATCCACATGTCCATCCACTTTGTGACCCACTTGGACATGGCCCACCTTGGTGTGAAACGTCCAATGTGGGCCCCACTATGTGCATTGGTATAGGGTTGGGCATCCAGTCTATTGGACTGCCTAGGCCCAACTATGAGACGCCCATGGTGGGTTACTGTTGGACTTTGGTCCAGCAGTGAGGCCCACCTACTTCTTTATGTTGTTGGGTTCACTCCTATGTGGTGGGATCCTCTGACCTTATTGATAGACCACTTGGACTCGTGTCCCAATCAGATGAATATTTTTTGGGCTCCAGCAGGCCCATAAAGCTGGTGGAATAAAAAATTCAGGAAGATGTTATAAATGTACATGGCTTTTAAGCTGAAGTTTTAAGGAGTGGAGCCCACAATATTGTGAGGACTTTGGAGGGATAAATTCATGCCTTTAATCCCCAAAATTTGGGCTTAATTAATGAACTCTTGAGGTCCACCATAGTTGAGTTATTTGGGTTCATGTATTTAATTAGATTTTTGGACTCTTTAGGCCCAAATGGGCTAGAACTTTTTAGATAGGCCCAGTGGACCTTGGGCTATATTCCCCATGAGATTGTGTTGGGTTAGTGGGATGGATTATATGAGTGGTTGGGCCCTTGGTTGCCCACCAAATTAACTATATCCTTGGGCTAGAATGTAGGCCTAACTTGCTTAGCTAGAACATGATTATTGCCCATGTGGTTGGGGTAATGGGCTGCCCACTAGGCCCACCACAATATATGGATTTGGTGACCCTTATGCTAGGCCCTAACCTCCCTTATGGGCCCGTAGTATTGCATATGGGTTGGGCTATGTATGTTGCCCTTTGGGTCTATGTATTGAATAGGCCTTGGGCCATTTATTTGAGGCCCAATATGAATGTATGTGGAATGTTATGGCTGTCCATTTCTTATTCATGGTGATGTTTGGGCCTTGGGCCTTAATCCGTGATCGATTAGTGATCGTCTACCATCTTGGGACACAGTGGTTGAATGTCCACATTGGTAGCCCAAAGGTAGGCCCACTTGCTTCTATGATTGGTTAAAGGTCCACCATAGACCCTAGGTAGGCTCATTTCATTTACTTAGGCCCATGTCATTATCCTTCCTTAGCCTTATGGGCTACCCCAGACTATCGGGCCCCCATTAGAGGTTGATTCCGTATGGAAATTCGTCTAAGTACTTAGACCTAGTCCCTTTTTAGATAGGCGGAGAGTACGACATCGTACATCATTGTATGACACATCTTGTTCATCTTCATGACCCATATACATCATTGTGTGCTTGGTTGGCATTGTATGTGTGTGGTCATGGTTGTGCCATTGGGCAAGATATTATGGCTACCTAGAGGGATGAAGTTCCCCTCTTGAGCACATATGATGCTTAGAGCTGATGCATGACTAGTATGCGTAATTCATGCATCTGGCATTTCATTACATGGTTTATATTCGCCCTTGCTTTATCAGGGTCATAGCCTCCACAGGAGTATCGTGGATGGCCGTATTGGACACCGAAAATATCTCTTGAGCATATATGACACTTAGGATGTCCTTGGGTGAAAGCTCCTAAACTGTCATGGTACCAAGAAGACGCCTCAATGGCGAGACCAAGTGAAAAACATGAGCGCATGAGTGCCTTATACCGTTAGGTCACGTGTCCCACTGTCGCGATGTCGGTTGAGATGAGATGTGGCCTTATCCGCCTGAGTGAGTGGGTGGGTATAGCTAGGCTGATTCTAACCAGCTCGTGAGTGGGTTTACTACCATTGAGCCTCTTAGTGATTGGTTGTCCACAGGTGGGTAGCGAGGTTTCTTATGCTCGCTTGACTGTGTGGGTCTTGGAGAGCGGCAGTCAGCCAGTAGTGAACTTGACCCCGGTGGTTTCCCTATAGTGGATGTGACACCCTATCACTGTTGCACATGTGGGCAGGCACACATGGGTGGACGCTGATGTGGGCAGGGCCTAAGGGCCTGGGCGAGCTACCAATGGTTGGCAGGCTACTGTGCTTGCAGGCTATTGTGTAAGCAGTGGGAGGTTGAACTTTTCCCACATCGGAAGCGCTGTCTAAAGTTATGATGGTTATATTTGGAGATTCACCTTTCATAGTACAAGGCCTTTTGGGGGCTACCCTGAGAACAAAACCGTGCAGGTCCAGTGGGACCTAGAGCGGACAATATCGTACTGTGTGGGCATGGGTTGTTACAAATAGTATCAGAGTCGAGGACGGCTCTGCCCTTGATGGGGGATATTGTGACGCCCCGTCACTGTTGCACATGTGGGCGGGCACACCTGGGCGGAGGCTGATGTGGGCGGGGGGCGAGCTATCAGTGGTTGGCAAGCTACTGTGTTGGCAGGCTACTATGTATGCAGTGGGAGGTTGAACTTGTCCTACATTAGAAATGCTGTCTAAAGTTGTGATGGTTATATGTAGAGATTCACCCTTCATAGTATGAGGCCTTTTGGGGGCAACCTCGAGAACAAAACTGTGAGGTCCAGTGGGACCCAGAGTGGACAATATCGTACTGCGTGGGCTGTTATAGTGGAACTATATATGATTTGTGGACTTGATATGAGGAATGACATATATTGCATTGCATTGGCATTGGCTATATAGGCCTTTTGTGCATCACCTTGGTATGGTGCCCAATACTCATGTATTTCTTTGCATAGCCTTGGTACAGCTTGTTGCATTCATGATTGTCATAGCTTAGCCTTGGTATGGCTAGTGGCATTGATAGTGTTCATGGTTCATGTCTAGCTTCTACATTCTCTGATATTTCTTTCTGGCACTGGAATTACACACACTTACACCACCCTCTAAGATTTCTATAAGCTTATGCACGATTGATGCGTGCAGGTGATTCTAGGTAGCCACAGTAGCTGAGGAGCTTTTGGAGCCTACCGAGGACCTATTGGATTTTCCCTTATTCTGCTTATGTATTTCCCCTTTGAGCCATGTACCTATATAACGTTTTAATTCCTAGTGGATTTGTGATGTGTTCCTACGATTACTATTTGTGGTTACTATGTTATGATCTTGGGGATGCTCTTATTAGAATCAGACTTGTTTTATAAATCCTCCTTGTAGGATATCAAGATCAAAACCTTGTGAATGGGTGTCAGGAGCCTAGAATGGGGCACCATGGAGGTTGTTGTGGCTGGAACTGGCTATCGGGTTCCTTGTGAGTCTGGTCACCAAGTCTGGGGCATTACACAAGTTGAGTGCATGCATTTCCAGCTGTAATATATTCAACGTCAGCTGTGGATAGTGAAATGGAACTTTGTTTCTTGCTATGCCACGAAATTAAACAGTTCTCGACATAAAAACATCTGTCACTGGTAGACTTTTGGTCATCTATATTCCTACCCAGTAACATCCGTATAACCAGCTAATTGGACATTAGTATCATGTGGATACCAAAGGCCAAGATTGGTCAAACTTGCAACATATCTCATAATTCGCTTAACAATAATCAGGTGAGATTCCTTAGGATTTGATTGATATCTAGCACAGATACCTACGTTGAATGATATATCAGGCCGGCTCATAGTTAAATATAATAAGCTACCAATCATATTGCGATACAACCTAGGATCTACACTTTTACCTGTTGTATCCTTAGAGAGCTTAAGAGTCGTACTCATAGGAGTATCAAAGTTTTTGCCGCTCTCAAAACCAAACTTCTTCACCAAGTTTAGAGCATACTTGGTTTGAGAAATAAAAATCTCATCTTCAAGTTCTTTCACTTGTAGACCTAAAAAATAGTTCAGTTCTCTAACCATGCTCATTTCAAACTTGGACTTCATCAATTCTGCAAACTTAGTAGACAGGTTAGAACATATAGAATCATAAATGATATCATCAACATATATTTATACTATAAGTATGTGATCATTGTGTTTTTTTTACAAATAGTGTCTTATCAACACTCCCCATTATAAAGTTATGACTTAGTAAAAACTTAGCCAGCTTCTCATACCATGCCCTGGGAGCTTGTTTTAAACTATAGAGTCTTTTTCAGGCGATAAACATGATCAGTGTATTTAGGGTCTTCAAAACCCTTAGGTTGTTCTACATATACTTCCTCATGTAAATCACCATTCAAGAAAGTACTCTTAACATCCATTTGATAAATTTTAAACTTTTTGAAACAAGCAATGACTATAAATAATCTAATAGATTCAAGAGAGCTACTGGAGTAAAGGTTTCGTCATAATCAATGCCTTCTATCTGAGTGTACCCTTGTACAACCAGTCTTGCTTGTTTCTTATAATGTTCCATAACTCATCAGATTTATTTTTAAAGATCCACTTAATTCCAATTATATGTTTATCATTAGGTCTAGGAACCAAATACCACACATCATTCCTTACAAATTGATTTACTTCGTCTTGCATGGCTACTATCCAGTTTTCATTAGTAAGCGCTTCTTTTACATTGGCTGGATCAATTTGGGAAGTGAAGCATACATAATTACATATGTTTTCTAATTGTCTTTAAGCCTGCACACCAGTGAGAGAGTTTTCAAGAATTTGATCAGTTAGATGGTCTTTAACTGACCGCAGTTCAGTGTCATTTTGACTGGATGAAGAGTTTGGTTTATCGAATATAGAGACATCATCATCTTTTGAACTAGAGACAGGTGCATTCAAGTGATCATATATAACCACATTAATGGACTCTTGAATAACACCGGTTCTCTTGTTGAGAACACGATATGCTCGACTATTTAGAGCATACTCTAGAAAAATCCCTTCGTCACTTTTAGTGTCGAACTTTCCTAAATTTTTGCGGTCATGCAAAATATAGCACTTGCTACCAAAAACTTAAAAGTCGTTAACTGTGGGCTTCTTATTGAACCATAGTTCATAAGCAGTCTTATCATTTGATTTTTTAGTATAAACATGGTTTATTAAATAGCATGCAGTGGTCACAGCTTCGACTCATAGATTTTTAGGTAATTTCATGCTATTTAACATAACATTGGCCATTTCTTGAAGCACACGGTTTTTCCTTTCAACAACCCCATTTTGTTGAGGTGTCTTAGGTGCAGAAAATTCATGCGATATCCCATGATAGCTACAGAACTTCTCAAAATTGCTATTTTCAAATTCCGATCCATGGTCACTTCAGATTTTTGAAACATTTGATTCCTTCTCAGTTTGGATACGCTTGAGTATCCTTTTCACTTCATTGAGAGTTTCAGACTTCTCTCTCATGAAAGCTACCCATGTATATCTAGTAAAGTCATCCACAATTACTAAAAAATATTTTTTTCCACCTCAACTCTCCGTTCTAGTAGGTCCAATGAGTTCCATATGGAGGAGTTTAAGGGGTTTAGATGTAGCACTGGAGTTCACTTTCTTTTGACTACTTCTAGTTTGTTTTCCGATTTAACATTCACCACAAAATTTATCCATTTCCTTTAATTTGGGTAGACCTCTTATTAACTCACCTTTGGTTAGTCTATATAGATTTCGGTAGTGTACATGCCCAAGGCGGTTATGCCATAATTTGGTTTCATTGGTATGGACCATGTAACATAATAATTTACATGAGTTAGAGTCACTGAGTATATAGCAATTCTCATATGTTCTGAGACCAGTCAATATCACAAAACCTTTCACATTAGAAATCTCACATCCTTGATTAGTGAATTTTACACTATGTTTATTATCGCATACTTGAGAAATGCTTAAGAGATTATGTTTAAGACCTTCTACAAACAAAACATTCTCAAAATGAGGAAGATTGAAGAGTTGAACCATACCTTGGCCAATTATTCTGCAGTTGCTACCATCACCAAATGTGACTGAACCATTAATCATATCTTTGAAGTTGGTGAACAAGTCTTTGTCACTTGTCATGTGTCTAGAGCAACCACTGTTTAGGTACCATTTGATTGACTCGAAGCCTTGAAAGCAGTGTGGACAACCAGACAACTTTAGGGACCCATTTCATTACCATTTTGGGTTTTAGAGCATTGTTGGTTTTTCTACATTTGTAATTGTTATAAGTTCTACCATTTGAGTTAGATTTCAGAAGCTCCTTGAGTAAATCCACAATCTTCTTAGCTAAGGGGTTATAATTCTAATTTCTATGATTAATATGGTTAATATTAGGTTTGGTAGTTTGAAAAGTTTTAGGATTTTTAAAACCATTTTGATTCAGAGTTTTCCCTTTTGAGTTGGAGGACTCTCCTTTAACAAACTTAGGAGGAGTAATCTTATTTTTTAGAGGCGTATTTTTATCATAGCCCAAACCAGATCTATCTCCATATTTCCTCGATCTAGTTAACAATTTTTCTAGTTTAGGATCACCTTGGGCATACCTCTAAGTATCCTTTGAACTCAAGAGAGAAGAGACTTCTAGTTTTAGTTTTTCATTTTCTGATTTTAGGTTTTCAACTTGGGACATTTTGAAATCTAAATCACATTTAGTCTTTTCAAAACAATCAGAAAGATGTGATTTTTCTAAAACTAAGTTTTCAAAATCCTCTTTTAACTTTAAAAACTTTTCTTTTTGAAGTTTAAGTTTTGCAGCCATCTTACAACTTTCACTGTATAGGGCATTATATGAATCTTTTAAATCTTCATCATTTTCAGGGTCACTCCTCAGATTTTCTTCATAAGTTGAATCACAACTATATGAGGAAGTGACTCTGGCTAGAGTCATTAAGGCCTTGACCTCATTAGAAGATTCGGGTTCTGAATCATCTGACTTAGAAGAGGCTTCTGAGCAAGACGATTCATCCCATGTGGCCAACATACCTTTCCTTTTGATTTGTCCTTCTTTGGACACTTGTTTGCCAAATGCCAGTATTCACGACAGTTGAAGCATTGACTGCTTTTAAGAGATTTTCAATTTTTAGATTTACTCTTTTTCTTCTCAGAGGGCTTTAGAAAATCAACTCTCTTTTTACTTTTGAAAATTTTATAAAACTTCTTGGCTAATAGTGCCATATCATCCTTTGAATTTTCACAATCAGAATTACTAGTATTATCTTGAGAAATACATTTAGACAACTTAAGGGCTATGGACTTACCTTTAGGAGCCTTGAAATTCAAATCGTAAGTTTGTAAAGAACCAACAAGCTCTTTAACTCTCATATTATTCATGTCAAGAAGTTCCTGAATGGCAGTCACCTTAGACTTGAACCTTCAGGCAATGAGCGCAATATCATTGCATAAACTTTAGTTTCTGGGATGTTATCTCCAAGACCCCACATTGAGTTGACTATGTGAAATGGCCTAGCTATACGTCCTAGAGGGGGGGGGGGGGGGTGAATAAGACGATGCTATAATAAAACTTTAACAGCGAAATAAAAGAATATAATTGCTAAATAAGATAAATCAATTCACAATGCTGAAATAAAAGCAACCTTAATAAACAAGAAATGAGAGGTTGATACGAATTCAGTTCTACGGACAACCTTACACCATAAAAACCAAGGGTTTATGGCAGGACAACCTTATTTGAACGTCCTTTGTATCAAAAACTCAAACCGGAGAGGAAAAATAAATAGCAAGGAATTGAAATAAATTGCAGGAAATTGAATCTAAATTATTACAACATTCCCACTGTGCTTGAAATGTAAATTTTACAACATTCATATCCACACACACATTCCACAAATCTGAATGATAAAAGATATAAAACTTAAGCAAGCATTCAGACCACAAGTCAAAGAATTATAGTGGTTCGCCTATCTGTACCCCAACTGTTCAACAACAACCACACTGAATGCTACTCCACTCCTAATATCCTCACACAGGGGATATTAGCGTTCACTAACAAAATAAGTTTCATAGGTTCACCTAAAACCTTCACAATTGTCTTTTTAACTTGGGCTTACACAATCTAAAAACTCACACTTTCTGAGTTTTCTGGCTCTCCTCAGATAACCAACATAATGAGATTTTTTGGGCTCAATCTCAAAAGAAACCAAAAGAATGCAAATTACATAAAAGTAAAATACTTGGATTTCTCCTTTTTGTAGTAGCTCGGTAGAACCAATCAGAGTAGATGTTCGAATTAACGTTCAATGTCCAATACTCACTTTACAATGGTTCTAAGTTCTAATTGACTTTAAATTAAATCAAATGGTCTTAGCTCTATTTGATTTTGATTCCAAGAAGAAGGAATACAACAATTTCTCTTTTCAAATAAGATTGAAATATAGGAATAAAATCAAATAAGAAAAGCTAACAAAAAGAATATTAAATATGCACAATGGAGCTTAAAATGAACAAACTTATCTCAGAGTGGAGGTTTGAATTTTCTTGAAATTAATCAATGAAAAACTCTGAAATTTGTGTTCAATTTATAGATAAAAAGATCACGTCTATGACTGGTCTTAAGAACCCTTTGACTGGTCGTAACTTCAATGACATTTTGAATTATTAAGTGCAATCTTTGAAAACTATTCTACGACTGGTCTTAGGGAGTCTACGACTGGTCGTGGACCACCTACGACTAGTCGTAGCTAACCCAGGACTGGTCGTAGATAACCAGGCTTGGTTGCTGGAGTTTGAGTCGTAGTTCTAGGACTGGTCGAAGGTCAAGTTGTGACCTCCCTACGACTGGTCGATCAAACTCCAAGACTAGTCATAGAGTAACCAAAAAATTTCAAAAATCTTCAACAACTTAGGACTGGTCGTGGAATTTCTTGGACTGGTCGAACCAGTGCTAGGACTAGTCGAACAAGGTCCAGGACTAGTCTTAGAACCGACCAATTCATATAAATAGATTCATTTTGAATTATGTAAACAAAATGACCTACCCTTAGGTCAATCTAAGGTTTATCATACCTGGATCATTAATATGAACATTGAACTTCATTCTTTTCAGATAATGGTTGACCTTTGAATCTTATGAAGCTTGAGATCTCTACTTGATGTAGCTTGATCTTCTAAAGCTTAAAATTAAACTTCATCTTGAGTTATACTTGAGTCTTGAAATGTACTTGAGTTTTGAAATGTACTCTTCTTATCGATGTAGCTCTAAACATAGATGCTTAAAGTACATGACTTTTCATTTCTTGAAGTAGAGCACCGTATATGTCTTGAACCATTGTGATGCAGTGTCTTGATCATATATATATCAACATACAAACACAAGACACAGATAGAGGTTTTGGCATAACAAAATTTGATAATCAAAGGAGCATGAGACCATAACACTTATACTATGTCATTTAATTTAGTATAGAAGTCCATGAATGTTTCACTTTCTTCCATACGTTTTTCCTCAAACCTAGTGGTGAGGATTTGAAATTTTGACTTTTTAATGATAGTCATACCCTCATGTGTCATTTCTAAGATATCCTAGGCTTGCTTTGCAATATCACAAGATATAATTCTTTCAAATTCATCTAGTGATAGTGCGCAAGTGATTGCATTTAAAGCTTTGGCATTGGCACTACTCTCATTTTTTTGAAGAGTGGTCTATGAATAATAAGGTGTAACTTTAACAGACTTAGTTCCATCAGTGCCTAGAACTTCAGACGTGGGTGGGTTCCATCTAGTCACTATGGTTTGCCACACACTCTCATCGATGGACCTTGAAAAGATCCTCATCCTGGCTTTCCAATAAGCACAATTGGAGCCATCAAAAGGTGGAGGCCTAGTAATTGAGAGGATATCAAAATTTAACATATTAAAAGCTCCATATCGGTTAGCTCAAGAAATGAATCTAAATGAATGAGCTATTAGGCTTTGATACCACTTGAAAAGGTTGAGCTCAAAGTCCTAGAGGGGGGGGGAGGGGGGGGGGGGGGGGGGGTGAAGGGGGTGAATAGAACTATGCCAAATAAAAAATAAATGAGGAATACAAAGACAGATAGCACAATTAAATATCAAACTCAAATGCACTAATCTTAAGAGGTTGATACAAACTGAGTTCTAAGGACAACCTTTCACCAAAAACTAAGGTTTATGGTAGGACAACCTAATGTCTAGAACATTTATAAGTATTAAAAACTCAGACTGAGAATGAGGAGATGGAAATAAACAAAATTATTACAACATTCACCACAAGCGTATAAAGTAAATTACAACATTCAGCACCACACATACATCACAACCATCACCATCCAAATACCAGGAATTATAGTGGTTTGTGTGTGTACACCAACTGTTCGTAAACAGCCACACAACTACTCCACTCCCAATATCCTCACCCACGGGATATTGGTGTTCACTAAGAAATAAGGTTTTCCAAGGTTTACTGAAAACCGTCACAATTGTTTTTCAAATGGGCTATCACAATTAGAAAAACCCCACGCACTGAGATTTTCTGGCTATCTCAGTCAAAACCACAAACAGAGATTTTCCTGATTGAATCTCACAAACCAAAGTTACAAAAAATTGAAATATAATACATATCTGAAGATTCTTCTTCCGATGTAGCCCGATATAACCAATTCAATGTAGACGTAGACGTTCAATGTGCAATCTCACAAATGAAAGAGTTCTAAGTCTAAATGATTTTTAAATTAAATTAACCTGGGCTAGCTTGATTTGATTTTGATATCAGAAGGGTAAATCAAAATTCCCTTTTTAATCGAATATATTTGAATAAAGAGATCTCAAAATCAAATACAAAAAAGCTATAATAAGAATCTAAAATTAATAAGCAATAGCTTCACAATAGCAGGAACTAATCTCTTAGAGTGATGGCTTGATTAGGCTTGGAATGAATGAATGATTCTGAGATTCGTTCTCTATTTATAGGTAAAAATTTTGTTCCCTCGACTGGTCTAAGGGTCGGTTTGATTGGTCGAAACACCAACCAATTTTTAAAATTTCTAGCGCGATAAGATAAACCCGTTACTCGACCGGTCAAGTGACCTGCTCGACTGGTCGATCATAGCACTTAACTGGTTATGTGGGTAAAAATCTCCTTGTTGAAGTTTGATTCGAGCCCTGTTCGACTGGTCAAGACTGTTCACTCGACTGGTCGAGCCACAACCAAAAATCCCTAAAAATTCTCAACAAATCTTAGACTGGTTGAGAAACTTCTTAGACTGGTCTAGCCAGTGCCTGAACTAGTTGAACAATGACTAGGACTATTCGAAGAAAAACTTATAAACTTATATATTGACCCTAATTCAATATGCAATTAATATGACCTAACCTATGGTCAATCTAAAGTCATCCATACCTTGTTTGTGAGTTTAAAATATCGAAACATCGATCGCTTTGGTAACTCGTTTATCTTAAAGTACATGAAGCTTGACCTTATAGTCTTGAACTTGAGCATGAGGTAGAGCTTGTGTTCTTGAGACTTAAGATAGTGATAAAGAACTTGAACTTGAGCCTTGAACTTGAGATAGAACTTATATTCTTGTACTTGAGCTTGTGTTTGATATTTGACAATGTTCTTCAACTTGAAGATGTAGAAGAGTTGATGATGACGAGGATGACTTGAAATGCATGAAGGTGATTAATCCATCTTATCAAAACAAGTTGCAGACTCTAAGTGGTTTGGCACAACAAAATTTAACAATACCGGGTGCTAGAATTATAACATAGCACTTACAAGATCCACTTAAAATAAGTCTAAACTTGCCTAAAACCATGTTTACAAAACCCTTAATAAGCTTATATTAGATTTAGTTTAAAGTTTATAGAGATAAAAGAAAATTGGTAAAAATCATATTCTGTTGATTGCAATCGAAGTGTAATTGAGCAGCTTCAATGGCATCGAGCAGCTTCGATGGCCTAAGAGTCCAAAAACCAAACTATGAAAATCCTGGATATATTCGATGGAATCGAAGGAGGTTTAATGACATTAAAACTTAAGTTTTGATGGAATTGAACCCACTTCATTGACATCGATATATGGCCATTTATCTCTAATGACCTTCAAAAAACTATAAGTATAGTCGATGCAATCGAACCTCTTTTGATGGCATCGAAGTAAGTTATTGATGTCATCGAAGATAGTTCGATGAAATCAAAATTTGGAACAGTTTGTCAAGCAAGCTTACAAGGAAAATCATATATTTTAGATGACATCAAAACACTTTTGATGACAACAAAATTTAAATTTTGATAGTATCGAAAGACTGTTCGATGACATCAAAACATGGACAAAACTATCCAGCGAGTTTTCAAAGGAAAATCAATTTATTCTTGATGACATCGAGATATCTTTGATGACATTGAGATTCAAATCTCGATGGCATCGAAAAAGTGCTCAAACTTTCTAACAAAGAAAGTGTATTTTTTAAGGAAAATCTTGATGGCATCGTGTCACGCCTCAAACCCAGAAATCAGATTCACAGGAATCCCGATCGCCGTATCCGGTGCTGACAGCCTTCGTAGTACCCCATTCTTGGCTCCCAGCGCCCATATGCCAGGTTCCGATCCTGGGATCTTAAAAGGAGGATTTTTCAACGTACATTTATCTCGTAAGAAGCATAACCAAAACTTTACCCAAATCACAAAGGCAATATCATCATCACATATCCACTAATATAAACATTTGAATACAATGCTGAAAGGGAAATACATATGTCAAAATCAAAGCTCCAGAAGTCAGCTACATGCTCCAAGCTTCACGTTATTGCAACCTAACATCACCTACACACATCTATCGTGCATAAGCTTATAGAAAGCTTAGAGGGTGGTGTAAGTGTATGCACAAGGTAATATTCAATATAATGCCATAATCATACAATATCGGAAATACTGGTAAGATCATGAATCATACGATATCAGAGTATGCAATACAGATCAGCTATACAAGAGAGGAGTCATAAAGAGTAAAATATTAGATGTCAAGGATGCAATGCAATATACAATTCCTGATGAGTTCACGAATGTCGCCAGCCATATCTAGACCATATATATGCAGAAACACAGTAACTCAAAATATCATATGCCGTGGATGTAATGCAATATGCGGTGCAAATGGAATGACCATGTTGGAGTGTGAAGTCGGGATGATGGTACGTAGTATCATAAGCTATGGAGTCCATCACAAGGGACTTCTATCCAAACCAGTCCTATACCTAATTTAGATAGTCGGACTCAATGCGGTAAACTCCAGATCTCAGGTTAGTCGTGCGCCACAACCAAAATCCTAGCCATTGTGAAGGTACACGTAACAAATAGTTGTGCATCACCAGCCTGAGTGGATAGTGAATGAATGAATGAGTATACAACTCTTGCTCCACAAATCAGTACTGTACGTCGTTGAGAACATCATCGGGGTCTAGTACGCTTTACATGCAAATCGCCGCCCATTGACGCGTGACCATGCAAGTGGAAGAGAGCTCATTATTCACCTAACCAGTAGTTAACCAATATCTACCCGGTAGGTTGATAGCGGATCCATTCACGAGCTGGTCAAACTTAGCCTAGCTAAGCCCCCTACTCTCAGGTGGGTAAAGCCACACCCCCTCCCAACCGACCATGACACAGTGGGAGACACAGCCTCCTGGTATTCGGCACTCGGGCGCTCATGTATCCACTCGGTCTCGACATTGGGACGTCTCCTGGCCTCAGAGGTTTAAGGACTTTCACCTACGGACATTCAAAGTGCCCAGATGCTCGAACCAAACATTTTCAGTGTCCCATTTAGTCATCCACGACATGCCTGTGGAGGTCACAACCCTGATGTCGCTAGGGCGTATAATAATCACTATCACACAATACAAGATGCATGAGTCATATAGTCCAATCATGCATCAATCCTGTGCATATCGTTCGCTCATGTGGGATAACTCCACCTATCAGGGAGTCCCATAAATCATCTCTATTATGACGTATGCAATGATCAATCACATCTCACAATAAACATGTAGATGATGCGTATGGGCATGTATCATGATGCTATGCTGTCACATACTCATAATCGTTGTTAATAACCGGCATCGACAATCGGCCTCGATAATGTGGACATTTAACCAACATTGCCTCCAAGGAATGGCCTGCATAAAGCCTAACATATAGTGGACCCATGGCCTCACACATGGGCCTAATATATGACACCATGGGCCTCACTTAAGTGTTTAATCTACATCACGATGGGCCTCTCACATGGGCCTGATATACAACACAACGGGCTTCATCGCTTGGCCCTCAAATCCACTACAATGGGCCTCATCACATAGTCCTCACATACATTACATAGGCCTCAAATGCATCAAGCCGAGGCCGAATGCTCATCAGAATGGGCCTCAAATAAGAGCCGCATATACATCACAATGGGCCTCGACAATTGGCCTCAATATCCGTCCTCGACAATCGGAGTCAGCCTCGATAATCGGAATCGACCTTAATAATTGGAATCGACCTCAACAATTGGCCTCGGCCTCGATAATCGGAATCGGCCTTGATAATTGGATTGACCTCGATAATCGGTACCAATAATCAACATCGATAATCGGCACCGATAATCGGCCTATAAGCAAGGAAGGGTCCATATATGACAGCCGATCAAACCATAATATAAAGATCGGCCCTCGGCCATGGTTATATCAAACCCGATAGCACGAAACCATCCATTTATGGTGAATGGGGGCCCATTGATTAAGGTTAACCCACGAGAAAATGATGAGGAAGGGCCTAACAAGGCCTAAGGGAATCTCACAATGTGGGCGTCCAACCATCATTGCCCATCAATGTTGACCTTTAACCAACATTGCTCCCAAAGAATGACACTCATAGGGTCAATCGTATAATGAGTCCACCTTCTCATACAATGTTCTAATACACATCATCATGGGCCTCGCTTATGGGGCATATACGCATCACATTGGGCCTCACTTATGGGCCAATGTATATAACATCGGGTCGTATCAACGGGTCGAATCAAATGGGCCGGTACAAATGGGCCAAATCAATTGGGTTGAGTCAATGGGCTAAATCAATTGGGTCAAAGTCAATTAGGTCGATCAAGTGGGCCGATACAAATGGGCCGAGTCGATGGGCTGAATCAAATGGGCCGATTCAAATGGGCTAATTCAAATGGGCCAAGTCAATTGGGTTGATCAAATGGGCCGATATAAATGGGCCGAGTGGATGGGCCGAATCAAATGGGCTAGGTCAATTGGGCCGAATCAAATGGGCTAATACAAATGAACCAATTCAAATGGGGCAAATCAAATGGGCCAATTCAAATGGGCCGATTCAAATGGGCCAAGTCAATTGGATCGATCAAATGGGTCGATACAAATGGGCTAATTCAATGGGCCGAATCAAATGGGATGAATCGAATAGGCTGAGTCGAATGGCCGAATCAAATGGGCCGGTACCAATGGGCTGAATCAATTGGGCCGATCAAATGGGCCGAGTCAAATGGGCCGGTACAAATGGGTCGAATCAATTGGGCCGATCAAATGGGATGATTAAATGGGCCGAATCAAATGGGCCAAGTATATCACAGTGGGCCTCTACCCATGGGCTCCAAATACATTACAATGTGCCTCTAACCATGGGCCCCAAATACGTCATATTGGGCCTCTCAAATACAACAAGTGTACCGCACTACTTGGGCTGCACCATTCATCCATCTATAGAGATCATTTTAGAGCATTATCCAAATGATAAATTAGATTAAAAGATCATCTGGACCATACCACGAATAACAGTGGTGATAATGATTTTCACTGTTAAAATTTAGAGGGCCCACCATAGCATTTATTTCCCATCTAGACTATTCATAAGTTCACTAAAAACCTGAACAATGAGGGAAAATAAATATCATATTGATTCAAAACTTTTGTAACCCAAAAGGTGGTTTTAATGGTGGGTGTTCAATCCACTGTTTCCTGTGGTGTGGTCCACCTGATAACTAGATCTGTCTTATTTTTATTCTCAAGCCATGAGATGAGGTGGTCCAAAACAGATGGACAGTTTGGATATAATACCAACATCAGGGGTGGGGTCCACGTACGTGGCCCACTAGAGGACTAAATCTACTTCATTGTTGTCTTGAGCTAAAGGCGAGCTCGCTAGATGAATGGATGACGTGGATACAAACATACATCACGGTGGACTCCACCTGTCCAGCTTGCTGGACGGCGTGGATATAAACATACATCATGGTGGACTCCACCTGTCCAGATCGTTGGACGGCGGGGATACAAACATACATCAGTGGTGGGTCCCACGCACGTGGCCCACCTTACATATATTATAATATAATATATCATATCATATTATAATATAATATAATATATACAAATTATAAAGAGCCACTGTCCAGACCCCTGGATGTTCTGGATGGTGGAGATCTCATACATATTTACATGGTGGGTCCACACGTGTGGCCCAACTCATATCATGATAATATATATTATAATAATTTATATAAATATATAACATATATCATGTATATATAACACATGACCAGCGTCCAGGAGGTCTGGTCGCTCTGGATAGCATGGATTAATCCGCATCAATATGAGGGTGGGCCTCGCCATCCTGACCCCTGGACGGTGTGGAGATATTGTATATGCCATGGTGGTTCCACACGTGTGGCCCACATCGGCCTCGGATCAAACTGACACTTGTGTTTTCCTTCGATCAGGCCCATCCAAATGGATTGCCATGTGGGCCACTCGGTGGACAGCATGGATGAAATACTTACTTCATGATAGGCCACACACACCATTCATACAAGAGAGAGAGAGAAAGAGAAATGGTGAGATAGAGGGACCCCACCACTATGGGCCCCTCTTTACATTGCATACATCAATGGGGATCCCACAACAAGTGGGCCCAAAACTTGAAATCAACGGTGGATCACCCACCTATATCACTCCTTTAGCTCCTTGGACTTGTATATTCCTTGCCTTCACCTTTGATGGACGTTGATGGTGGTTGGAAGGTTGAGATGGGAGATGAGAAGGTGGGCCACACTTAGCATTTAGGAGAGAGGAGCATTGACGTTGGAGCTCTCATGGGATTTGGAAAATTGTTAGAGAATGAGAGAGAGAGAGAGAGAGAGAGAGAGAGAGAGAGAGAGAGAGAGAGAGAGAGAGAGGAGTGATGGGATGATATGGGATGGGTGTTGTAAGAAAAGGAGATGGAGAGATAAGGTTTAGTTTGAAAGTTGGAAAAATAGGGATGGGTAGGGGAAGAGAGAGTTGACTTGGGAAAACGGAGGGATGGATTGCTTGTACTTGAGGTATGGAGTGTACTTGATTGATTGATTGATTGATGGGACATATTGTAGAGATTCCCTTGAAATTTGCAACGCGCGACATTTTCCTCGAAATGAACGCGGGCCCACAACTCCTAACCTAGATATCGGATTGGTGCGCGAGTAGCGGCGACAGCGCGGTTGCTAATATACAAGTTTTGGGTCGAGCCGACTTTGGTATGTAGGTCTTGGTTTAGGATCGCGCGTAAATGTTGGATATTGGTCGAGGGTTACAGGAATTTGACCAGGAGGATTGCGGAAGCTTACAAAATGGTACGGTCTAGTATACGGGTCTTACAACTCTCCCCTCCAAATAAAAATTTCATCCTCAAAATTTACAGAACAAGCAAGGGAAGAGGAAACATTATATATAAGTCAAGATATAATTTGTTTACATAAGGATGGGGATATCGCTCTCTTATCTCAGCCTTGCGCTCCCAAGACGCCTCACCAACACTGTGGTGACCCCTACTAAACCTCAGATCCTGGATTAGAAACTATTGAGACTAGAATACCTTGCAACCTCACTATATCACCAATGACTAATCTAACAAGATGGTCCTAATGCCTAGTTGCGCGAATCATCGGTGACTCCTGACGACTGAGGGTCCTACAGAGCTGCATAAAACCTGCCCTAGGTCTGCTGGGGAGCTGTATGTCCCCCCTAAAGAGGTTGTTCGTGCCGAAAATGGGGGCACTCACACTTACGATGCCCAGTCACACCACATCTGAAGCAAATGCCCGTACACAGTCTCTTTAGTGGTGCTAAAGGTGCTGATGGCGCTCGAAAGGATGGATGGTTCCTGTGCCTTTGCGGCCATTGATGCTTTTGCTGCTGGAAACTACCAGAGGAGATCTTCCTCTTCTAGTCTCCTCTGTGGTTACGAAACCTCTGCGAATTGTTCCATTCTGCCTCGTAAATCTGGGCCCTCTGAATTGCCTGCTCAAAGGTTGGGAGCATGTGTCCGACGACAAGCCCCTGAGGCCAAAACGTAAGCCATTCTCAAAATAGCGGGCCTTCTGCCCCTCATCATTGACCAAATAAAGTGCAAACCTCGATAATGCCACAAAATGGGCCACATACTGTGCCACAGACATGTCCCCCTGCACCAGAGTCTCGAACTCTGACTACGAATGTGGTCCAGGAAGTATTACTGCTCAAATCGATCAATAAAATTCACCCATATCCAGATGAAATCAGGCCCTACAACACGAGTAACAGAGGTCCACTAGTGCTTGGCCTCACCTTGGAGAAGAAATACGGCCAATCAGACTCGTTACTGGGTTGTACACGCCATCTTATCAAAAATCTTCTCTACCTCAGAGTGTCATCTCTCGGCTGTTGTCGGGTCTGGTTCGCCCTGGAAACACGGTGAATTAAACTATCAAAATTCTTGAAGAAGGGCGCTCACACGCTCCTGCTCTGCCTAGGCTGGTGAAACAACGGGGTACCTTTCTTGCCCCTGGAGAGAGGTCATCACAGCCTACAACATCTACTGTAAGTGGGAGGCACTCACAGGTATGGTTGGATCCGCACCGATCTCAGGTGGACGAACAACATCCTCGGTCTAGGGAGCAGGGATCTCTAGGGGTGAAGCGGGGGCCGCAGGTGGTAAAGCTGGAGCCTTATGTGGTGGAGCGAGATTCTCTCGAGTCACTCTTCTGGGCGGCATGTCCTATAGGGAAGAACAAAGGCGCCTATCAACCTTGAGAACTCTCGAAGGCATGCACGTTAAAAGTTTATAACAGAAGATCGTTAATTTATTCAAACTCGGGACCTAATCAGTCTAAGTTCTTGACAATCATAAGGTGTAGGGTAGCTATCAGCAGATATGTGATGTTATCCTCAGGTATTCCCAAGTTATGCTCTGATACTAACTTCTGTCACCCCCAAAATCTGAAAATCGGATTCACAGGAATCCCGAACGCCAGATCCGGTGCTGACAACCTCCTTAGTACCCCATTCTCGGCTCCTAGCGCCCATATGCCAGGGTCCGATCCTAGGATCTTACAAAGAGGGTTTTTCAACGTACATTTATCTCCTAAGAAGTATAACCATAAGTTTACCCAAATCATAAAGGTAACATCATCATCACATATCCACTAATATAAACATTTGAATGCAATGCTGAAAGAGAAATACATATGTCAAAATCAAAGCTCCAGAAGTCAGCTACATGCTCCAAGCTCCACACTGCTTTAACCTAACATCACCTGCATGCATCTATTATGCATAAGCTTATAGAAAGCTTAGAGGGTGGTGTAAGTGTGTGCACAAGGTAGTATTCAATACAATGCCATAATCATACAATATCAGAAATATTGGTAAGATCATGAGTCATATGATATCAGAGTACGCAATACAGATCAGCTATACAAGAGAGGAGTCATAAAGAGCCAAATATCAGATGTCACAGATGCAATGCAATATACAATTCCTGATGAGTTCACGAATGCCGTCAGCCGTATCTAGACCATATATATGCAGAAACAAAGTAACTCAAAATGTTATATGACGTGGATGTAATGCAATATGTGGTGCGAATGGAATGACCATGCTGGAGTGTGAAGTCCGGATGATGGTACGTAGTATCACAAGCTATGGGGTCAATCACAAGGGACTTCTATCCAAACCAGTCCCATACCTAATTTAAATAGTCAGACTCAATGTGATAAACTCCTGATCTCAGGTTAGTCGAGCGCCCCAACCAAAATCCTATCCATTGCGAAGGTACACGTAACAAATAGTTGTGCACCACCAGCCCGAGTGGATATTGAATGAATGAATTTGTATGCAACTCCTGCTCTACAAATCAGTATTGTACATCTCTGGGATCATCACCGGGGTCTAGTACACTCTACATGTAAATCATCGCCCACTGATGTGCAACCATGCAAGTGGAAGAGACCTCACTATCTACCTGGCCAATAGTCAGCCAAAATCTACCCAGCATGTCGATAGCAGACCCATTCATGAGCTGGTCAAACTTAGCCTAGCTATGCCCCATACTTTCGGGCGGGTAGGCCACACCCCCTCCCAACTTACCACGACACAATGGGAGACGCGGCCTCCTGCTATTTGGAACTCGGTCACTCATGCATCCACCAGCCTCGACATTGGGGCGTCTCCTGGCCTCGAAGGTTTAGGGACTTTTACCCACGGACATCTAAAAGTGCCCAGATGCTCAAACCAAACATTTTCAGTGTCCCATCTATTCATCCATGACATGCCTGTGGAGGTCACAGCCATGATGTTGCTAGGGCGTATAGTAATCACTATCACACAATGAAAGATGCATGAGTCATGTAGTCCAATCATGCATCAATCCTGCGCATACCGTGCGCTCATGTGGGATAACTCCACCTATCATGGAGTCCCATAAATCATTTGTACTATGACGTATGTAATGATCAATCACATCTTGCAATAAACATGCAGATGATGCGTATGGGCATGTATCATGATGCTATGATGTCACATACTCATAATCGGTATCAATAACCGACATCGACAATCGACCTCAACAATGTGGACATTTAACCAACATTGCCTCTAAGGAATGGCCCGCATAGAGCCTAACATATAGTGGACCCATGGCCTCACACATGGGCCTAATATACGACACCATGGGCCTCACTTAAGAGTTTAATATACATCACGATGCGCCTCTCACATGGGCTGATATACAACACAACGGGCTTCATCACTTGGCCCTCAAATGCACCATAATGGGCCTCATCACATAGGCCTCACATACATTACATAGGCCTCAAATGCATCAAGCCGAGGCCGAATGCTCATCAGAATGGGCCTCAAATACGGGCCGCATATATATCACAATGGGCCTTGACAATCGGCCTCGATATCCGTCCTCGGCAATTGACCTCGACAATCGGAGTCAGCCTCGATAATCAGAATCAACCTTAATAATCGAAATCAGCCTCGATTGTCGGAATCGACCTCGACAATCAGAATCAGCCTCGATAATCGGAATCAGCCTTGACAATTAGATCGGCCTCGATAATTGGCATCAATAATCAACATCGATAATCGGCACCGATAATCGGCTTATAAGCAAGGCGGGGTCCATATATGAACAGTCGATCGAACCATAATATAAAGATCGGCCCTCGGCCATGGTTATATCAAACCCGATAGCGCGAAACCATCCGTCTATGGTGAATGGGGGCCCACTGATTAAGGTTAACCCATGAGAAAATGATAAGGAAGGTCCTAACACGGCCTATGGGAAGGTCACAATGTGGGCGTCCAACCATCATTACCCATCAATGTGGACCTTTAACCAACATTGCTCCCAAGGAATGACGCTCATAAGGTCAATCGTATAATAAGTCTACGGTCTCATACAATGGTCTAATACATATCATCATGGGCCTCGCTTATGGAGCATATACGCAACACATTGGGCCTCACTCATGGGCCAATGTATATAACATCAAGTCGTATCAACGGGTCAAATCAAATGGGCTGAATCAAATGGGCTGGTACAAATGGGCCAAATCAATTAGGTCGAGTCAATGGGCCAAAGTCAATTGGGTCGATCAAGTGGGCCGATACAAATGGGTCGAGTCGATGGGCTGAATCAAATGGGCCAAGTCAATTGGGTCGATCAAATGAGCCGATACAAATGGGCCAAGTCAATGGGCCGAATCAAATAGGCCGATTCAAATGGGCCAAGTCAATTGGGTCGATCAAATTGACCAATACAAATGGGCCGAGTCGATGGGCCGAATCAAATGGGCCAAGTCAATTGGGTTAATCAAATGGGCCGATACAAATGGGCCGATTTAAATGGACCGATTGAAATGGGCCAAGTCAATTGGGTCGATCAAATGGGTCAATACAAATGGGCCGATTCAAATGGGTCAATTCAATGGGCCGAATCAAATGGGCTGAATCGAATAGGCTGAATCAAATGGGCTGGTGCCAATGGGCTGAATCAATTGGGTCGATCAAAGGGGCCGAGTCAAATGGGCCGGTACAAATGGGCCAAATCAATTGGGCCGACTAAATGGGTTGATCAAATGGGCCGAATCAAATGAGCCAAGTATATCACTGTGGGCCTCTACTCATGGACTCAAAATACATTATAATGTGCCTCTAACCATGTGCCCCAAATATGTCATATTGGGCCTCTCAAATACAACAAGTGGGCCGCACTACTTGGGCTGCACCGATCATCCATCTATAAAGATCATTTTAGAGCTTTATCCAAATGATAAATCAGATCAAAAGATCATCTGGACCATACTACGAATAACAGTGGTGATAATGATTTCCATTGTTAAAATTTAGAGGGCCTACCATAGCATTTATTTCCCATCCAGACTATTCATAAGTTCACCAAAAACCTGAATAATGAGGGAAAATAAATATCATATTGGTTCAAAACTTCTGTAACCCAAAAGGGGGTTTTAATGGTGGGTGTTCAATCCACTATTTCCTATGGTGTGGTCCACCTGATAACTAGATCTGTCTTACTTTTAGTCTCAAGCTGTGAGACAAGGTGGTCCAAAATAGATGGACGGTTTAGATGTAATACCAACATCAGGGGTGGGGTCCATGTACGTGGCCCACTAGAGGACTAAATTTGCTTCATTTTCATCTTGAGCCAAAGACGAGCTCGCTAGATGAATGGACGGCGTAGATATAAACATACATCATGGTGGACTCCACTTGTCTAGCTTGTTGGACGACGTGGATATAAACATACATCATGGTGGACTCCACCCGCCCAGATCGCTGGATGGCATGGACACAAACATACATTAGTGGTGGGTCCCACGCACGTGGCCCACCTTACATATAATATAATATAATATATCATATTATAATATAATATAATATAATATAATATATATAAATTATAAAAAGCCAGGGTCCAGACCCCTGGATGTTCTGGACGGTGGATATCTTATACATATTAACATGGTAGGTTCACACGTGTGGCCCACCTCATATCATGATAATATATATTATAATAATATATATAACATATATCATGTATATATAATACATGTCTAGCGTCCAAGAGGTCTGGACGCTTTGGACGACGTGGATTAATCCACATCAATGTGAGGGTGGGCCCCGCCATCCTGACCCCTGAACGGAGTGGAGCTAATGCATATGCCATGGTGGTTCCACACGTGTGGCCCACATCGGCCTCGGATCAAACTGATACTTGTTTTTTCCTTCGATCAGGCCCGTCCAAATGGATTGCCATGTGGGCCACTCGGTGGACGGCATGGATGAAATACTTACTTCATGATAGGCACACACACCATTCATATAAGAGAGAGAGAGAGAGAAAGAGAAATGGTGAGATAGAGGGACTCCGCCACTATGGGCCCCTCTTTACATTGCATACATCAATGTGGTTCCCACAACAAGTGGGCCCAAAACTTAAAATCAACAGTGGATCACCCACCTATATCACTCCTTCTTTAGCTCCTTGGACTTATATACTCCTTGCCTTCACTTTTGATGGAGGTTGATGGTGATTGGGGTTGAGATGGGAGATGAGAAGGTGGACCACACTTAGCATTTGGGAGAGAGGAGCTTGGATGTTAGAGCTCTCATGGGATTTGAAAAATTGCTAGAGAATGAGAGAGAGAGAGGAGTGATGGGATGATATGGGATGGGTGTTATAAGGAAAAGAGATGGAGAGGTAAGGTTTAGTTTGAAAGTTGGAAAAAGAGGGATGGGTAGGGGAAGAGTGAGTTGACTTGGTAAAAATAAAGGATGGATTGCTTGTACTTGAGGGATAGGTAGGGGAAGAGAGAGTTGACTTGGGAAAAATAAGGGATGGATTGCTTGTACTTAAGATATAAAGTGTACTTAACTTGATTGATTGATTGATTGATGGGACACGTTGTAGTGATTCCCTCGAAATTCACAACATGCAATATTTTCCTCGAAATGAATGCAGGCCCACAACTCCTAGACAGGGTATCAGATCGGTGTGCGAGTCGCGGCTTGGAACCGCGACGACAGCACGGTCTCTAAGATACAAGTTTCGGGTCGAGCTGACTTCGGTATGCAGGTCTTGGCTTAGGATCTCATGCAAACATCGGATATAGGTTGAGGGTTGCCAGTATTTGACCGGGAGGACCAATGAAGCCTATGGAATGGTACGGTCTAGGATACGGGTCTTACACATCGAGCCATATTTTGATGACATCGAAGGATGTTCAATGGCATTGGACATAATTTGTCTAACACCTATTTGAAAATCTTGGTGCAGCAAGTCGATGGCATTGAAGACCCTTCGATGGCATTAACAATGACAGATTTCTGTCCATTTTTTTACCAATGAGATTTGACTTTATATATCACTTAGGTTGCTTCTTAGGATTTTGAACAAGCATTAAGATAATGATTGTTAGAGTTAATACCCTAACTCTCAAGCACTCTTTCCCATAGGAGTTCATCATTTGATTCATGGCTTAAAGGCATTTATTAGTATATTCATAGCCTGGATTGAATAATGAAATCTGGCCTTCATTGATCTTCCAGCAGCACTCTTTAATGAAAAATTGTTGTGCTAGCATCATTGAATGCTTAACTTTTGGCAATCTTCTTTAGATCATAAAGATGAATCATTAAGTAGATCGAACCAAACCCTAACCCAACAACCTCGGTACCCTTGATTGGAGCATCTACAAGCGGTTGCGATTTAAGGGAGCTAAAGATTGTTTATCATAAGGAAGATCTTCATTAACATGTGATAAAATGGGGCTAACTCACGTACAAGTTCTAGAATCCATTGTGGCTGAAGCACTTTCCTTATATAGGATTGGGATTCAGAGTTTGGTTCTACAAACTCGTTAAGACCTTTCGTAGTCCTCCGATAGGAGAATACATGTAGTGTCCTTGTGTTGGACCTATTGTCTTATGTAGGCATTTGTGTTTGCCTTATGTAGGCATTGTTGGTGGCCTTGTGTAGGCACCTTAGGTTATCTTGTGTAGGCGCCTAGAGAACCTTGTGTAGGTTTTGAAGGCTTATGATTAACCTGATTTAAAACCATTGGATAGTGAAATTCGATACACTCATAGGGATGAGTGTGTCTTCCAAGAGTGGAGTTGGCACATCGCCAAACCACTATATATCATTGTGTTTGTGATGTTTGATCTTATTTGTGTTTGCAATAATACATGTTATACTTAATTTATGCATACAAGAGTTTGATAAAATGCAGCTTCCACATATTTTACTATCTTATCTTTTGATTGTACTTGATTGTTAATTAATCCTTGTTGGTGCACAAAAAATATACAAAGCTTCCATCATGCAATAAAGAAGGGATTTTGAGAAATGAGAAGGTATCAGAGACAATGAAGAAAAAAGGAAGAAGGATAGAAGAGAAAGGAAACTATAGAAGAAAAGAATATGTGAAAGAGAAAAAAGAAGGGATCCATGTCATTGTGCGGCTCTGCGCAAACCCCATGTTGTTGCGCGGGATTATGCAAACCCCTCATTCCATGTCGTTGTGTCGACCTTCGTAAAGGGTGTCAGTAACATGGGTCTACGCAGAGGCCTTTCTTAAAGGTGTGAGCCTGCACAAGTGGCAGGTTGATTTAGTTGAGCCCTTTGTGCCAGACCATGCAACACCATAGTATTACGTGAATCGGCGTAAAGGGTGCAAGGTGTTGCGCGGATAGGCTCAAATAATGATACGGGTATGCTGACATGGACGACTGAGATTTGATAAAAGGTGGGCCCACAGCATGGACTTCGAGAGTTCACACATGTTGAGGCCTATACATACCCACTCCCCCTCTCATTTGAGAGGATTGAAGATTCAGAAGAAGTTGAGCTCTAGAAAAGAAGAAAGATCTGAAGGTATCAAGAGGAGAGAGAAGGGAGAAGAAAGAGGAGGCATTGTGTTGGGCCGCGTAATAACATGGTGTTGTGCGGGCCCACGCAACAGGGGAAGCTTTGCGTGGACTGGCATAAAGGCACAGCTTTGTGCCAGCGGGTGCAAAGGCACAACTTTCTGCGTAGTAGTAAGTGAAGGGGTAGGAATGTTGTCGAAATGGCTGGATGAAATGTGATCTTTAATCTTCCTTTGGCGCAAAAGCATGAGCTCAAGAAAGAGAGATCAAATGACCAGATTCGCACAACATTCCTCTCAATGAATGATTAAATCACAAGTCAAAATGCTACCGGATTTGATATCCAGATTTAATGTTCAAACTCTCTCAATTCTTATATTCTGAATATGCTATCTTAGAATCAAGGAAAATCAAAGGATGCTAATGAACAAAGTATGAATAAATATGATGATTATTCCCCATGCACTCTCTTTGTTATAATTGAATAAGATAATCTCTCAAATCAAATGCATTTGTTTCTTGTCGAAACAAAATGGCGACTCTGCTAGGGACTTTCTTTGTCTTATTTAAGAATAACATTGAGAAGGTTACGGGAACTTTTGTCATAAGTTTAGCGTTGTATAGATGCCAAAATAGCGACTCGCAATGGGAACATCCTCCCCTTCATCTCTGAGATAGAATGTTTTATCATTTAGATACTAATTGTGATTTTATATTTTGTCTGAAGGGAAATAAAAAGTACCATAGAAACCAAATCCGCTGTGATCAGTAGTAGAGAATTTCATGTAATGGATGAAATGATCTCTGTTTCACCAGTAGCTCAATAAGACAAAGGAGGATGGAGGATAGTAACATCTAAAAGACAAAGTTCGATCTACCTCCATAAGAAGCATCATCTCGCCAAGTACAAGGTCAATTATGCGAAGTGTCATGAGACGCAATCTTGCCTCGGTCATACAATCATTTCATTCGAGAAAAATAAAAAGGCCCATTACTCCAAAAGGTCTTTCAATACCGTTAACTACAACCGTATAAACATTTTCCATAAAATCATTACAAGTTCCGAAGAATAAAGGGAAAGCCATTGCGACTAGTGAATGTTGGCTCACAGCACCTCCTGTAAAAGATTTTAAGCAGACTCATGCATTAAAAATGCCACGATTTGAGTTAGCTAGTTCTTCGAAGTAGTAGTACGCTAGTTTTAAATCAAATAATAGTTCATCTTCTTCAACAGCATCAGTAGTGTAGCACTCCCTTCCTCCTTTAATATCAAGACGGTTGAAGAATAAGAAAATAGAAATTTTATCGGCAGATATCAATCAGCCTAACCAACCTTCACCAGATAAGCACGTAGCCTAACCAACCTTCAACAGTGACTGTTGTGAAAAACATTGAACCACAAGAAGAAAGGCCACAACTGCAAGTGGTTAGATTTCAAGAACTGATGCCTAATATTACTCAGAACAAAATGCAGGAAGAAATCCGACAGATGGTCATTGAAACTATTCATCTAGAGAAGGAGCAAGGTCAGAATAAAAAATTTCAACACCAAACACTGTATCCTCATGAAATAGAAGAAATGTTGTTTCTCGTTGATTTCAAACACCCTGACTTTGAGAAATTTCACGACAATGGATCACCAGAAGAGCATATGATGTATTTCATAACAAAGATGGGAAATGTCTCTAGAGTTCCTCAATATTGTTTGCGATTACTCGGATATTCTCAGACAGCACGAGCTTTCAGATGGTATTCAAGTTTAATCTCAGGATGTATTTATACTCGAGAACAAATGTAGGATGCTTTTATGTCAAACTTTTTCTCTTCTGATAGAGAAGTTAGTTTGGCCGAGCTGGCCTCTATTTGCCAAGAAGAGAATGAACAGTCAAAGAATTCATCAGTCAATGGAAGGACTTGAGGGCATCATGTCAACATCCTTTGTAGGAATCAGAACAAGTAAAACTATGTTTAGAAGGCATGAGACTAGAATTGGCATGCAACCTGATTAGTAGAGATTAGAAAACCTTTTGTGATCTTGCTAAGAAGGTTTATGCTCTTGAAAAGATGATTAAAAGAGTGTCTACTTTTCAGCCAGTATCAGCCCATATCACTTGGAAAGAAGAAAATAAAGAAGATTATCAGGATGTTGAAAGAGACAGTAATGAAGAAGATGGAAATGGTCGTGCGGTTATAATGGTATATAAAAGGTCTGGGCAAAATAAAGACCATATGAAGTATTCGTTCGCAAGAAAGGACATACTTCCTATGCTGAAACAATTGTTGACTATGAAGAGTATTGAATTACATCGGCTAAGACATCTCTAAAAAATTGAGAATACAAGAGGAATGGATTATTGCCATTATCACCGCACATTTGGACATCATACAGAAAATTGTAATGCCCTCAGGAAAAAGCTACAAAAAATGATTGATAAGGGAGAAATTATGATGGAAGAATATGATAAAAAAGGAAGAATGGCGATTCCAAAACATTGATAATCTTTTAAGAAAGGGAACGTGATTTCAGTGTTCATATGGTACATCATGCTTATGCACAAGAAGAAAAGAAGAAGAACTATGTAACAACATAATAAAACAATTAATCTTGATACAGAGTAATCTTCAGTCATATATCTTCTCGAGTTTTTAGCTCTTAGTGAAGCAAAAATGAAGAATGACTAGCATACGAAGGAGTCGAAGAAATATAATTTCTAAAATCCATCTATTTACTTTTAAGTATTAAGATGAAATTTTCAATCCACCCAATCCCAAATGAGGTAATTGTCGATTCTCTAAGATGATAATTGTCAATATCAATTTTTACAGGTCAAAATTGGGGAAAAATTATTACAACGATTGAATTATTATATATTAAAGCTCAAGCCTAGAATTGCTATTGTAATTCGATTATTGCTGTGGTCGATGAAAGTGGCTCCGAAATTATATGTATTTTGAAAAGGAGGCCATTGCAAGATTATTTCTGGCCATTTTATCTGCAAAGATTTGTGAAGTGACAATTATATCCAGATTATCGGCAATTATCAAGCTTATAATGTTAGTCAAGACATAAAGAGATTTAATATTCAAGAAGGGAGATATATCACAGTTTAAAGATAAAGAAGTTTCGATTGCAAAGATTCTCAGAGAAAATCTTATCCAATCGAAAGGGGGCATGACAAGTAGAAAGATTAAAAGTGAGTCATGTGCTCCTCTTCATGTGAATGAATAAAAGGTGCAAATTTTCAAACAAAGCTTCTCAAGTATATCAGGCATATCAAGGTCAAGTGTTGATCATCGTTGCTAAGTGTTGTTGATGATTGTTGTCAAGCGTTGATGATTGCTCCCAAGCATTGATGATTCCCACTAAGCATTGATGATTACTGCCAAGCATTGATGATCACTGCCAAGCGTTGATGATTCCTACCAAGCACTGACAATTGCCACCGATGTTGATGATTTTCGTCAAATTCGCCAAGTGTTGATGATTACCTCCAAAATTAGCAACTATCGTTGTCACCATCAATCACTCATATAAACTCATTTTATCAAAATTGCTATCATCGCCAAGCTGATACACTATTTTAAACATGATAAGAATGTTCTCAAAACATTATCAACAGTTGCAAAATATCAATTATTGATTCACCAACTTTGGTAGTGGAATAAACTATATGGCCAACCATATATAAAATTAATGATAGCGATGGTAGCTTATCATTATTTAAGGTAGCCCTATGCATAAGACCTATCATCATTGGCGATATATATATTATTCAGGCAGCAGTGAGAAGCCAGTGGCCCTAAAAAGCCCATATAGGCCATCACATGCATACCCATTGGGCAGCGGACGGAGCCAATGACAAAAAGTCCACAACGGCCAGTCACGGGTGAGACCAATGCTGCCTATAGAGGTTCCAATAGTGTCATGGGGAAGGACGAAAATAACCTCCCGTGAATGGGTCTGACCTTGTAGGCAAAGATAAAATTATGTATGCTCTCTTGAGCCCTTGTTCTTTAAGCCCTGCTCTCTTGAGCCTTTGCTCTTCGAGCCCTGCTCTCTTGAGCCTTTTCTTTTTGAGCCTAAGTCTGGTTAAGTCAAGTTAAGCCTAGTTTAGTCTAGTCAGTAAGGTCAAGTCAAGTCAAGTTCAGTCTAGTCAAGTCATGTCCAGTCAAAGTATGGTTAGTCAAAAGTATGCTAGCTCCATTATTCAAAGAGCTTAAACTATGTGTGGCATCAAAATGCTGCAAAAATACATGATCATCTATCTTCTAGAAATACACTCAAAGATACAAACTACTTGATATGATAAAAAAATCATAAAATTTTTATATTTAGCATAAATGGATATACAATATACAAAATGTGTTTCTTTTGAAATAGGAATAAGGAGCGGTAAAAGGAGAAAGGTGATCAAGGCGATCAGGCTTCAAATATGCTCTACCAGAGTTAATAAATGTCTAAGGGGAAGCATACTCTTAGCCACCTCATGAAGAAGTGTTATGGGACACAAACAAGAATAGATTTGGAAGAAGGATCCTTAGAACCAGAGACAATGTCTTTGGGAGCATGATATAATGAGCAAAGAATGCAACAAATGTAATGCAAAAGCATGCTGACAAACCTAAGTGATTCATTCAATAATAATCTGTTTAAGCATGATCCTCCATCTGAGCTCGACTATTGAAGTTCTCCGTTCAAGTGATCCTTCTCCGATATGTAGTCATCTCTTCGTTCATGAAGAGTCTTTTCCAGGAAAGGATTTTTGTGCAGAAGAAGATTGATCCTACATTTGATTTCGTTTATCAATCAAAGAAGGATTGAAGGGGCATCTGTTGGTGCATAAAAAATATACGAAGCTCCCATCACGCGATAAAGAAGGGATTCTGAGAAATGAGTAGATATCAGAGACAAGGAAGAAAGCATGAAGAAGGATAGAAGAGAAAGGAAACTATGAAAGAAAAGAAAATGCAAAAGAGAAAGAAAGAAGGGATTCATGTCATTGTGTGGATCCGGGCAAACCCCATGTCATTGTGTGGGTCCGTGCAAAGGGTATTAATTGTGCGAGACCACATAAACCCCTCATTCCATGTCATTGTGCCGACCCACGCAAAGGGGGTCAGTTGCGTGGGTCCGCATAGAGGGCTTTCTCAGATGTGCGAGCCTGCACGATGGTAGGTTGAATTAGAAGATTGAGGCCTTTGTGCCAGACCACGAAACACCATAATGTTGCACGGACTCGCACAAAGGGTGCAAGGTGTTACATGGATAGGCTCAAATGATAATATGGGTATACTGACGTGAACAAATGAGATTTGATGAAAGGTGGGCCCATGACACAAACTTCGAGAGTTTGCATGTGTTGAGGCCTGTAAATACCCCACTCCCCCTCTCATTTGAGAGGATTGAAGATTCAAAAGAAGATCAAAGCTCCAGAAAAGAAGAAAGATTTGAAGGTATCAAGAGGAGAGAGAAGGAGAAAAAGAGGAGGCATTATGCTTGGCCGCGCAACAGCATGGTGTTGCGCAGGCCCACGTAACAGGGCAAGCTTTGCGCGGACCCGTGCAAAGGCACAACTTTGTGCCAACCCATGCAATAGGGGAAGCTTTATATGGACCTGGGTAAAAGCACAACTTTGTGCCAGCATGTGCAAAGGCACAACTTTGTGCGCAGTAGTAGGTGAAGGGGTAGGAATGGTGTTGAAATGGCTGGATGAAATGCGATCTTCAATCTTCCTTTAGCACAAAAGCATGAGCTCAAGAAGGAGAGATCAGATGATCAAATCCGTACAACATTCCTCTTAATGAGATGATCAAATCACAAGTCGAAATGTTGCCAAATTTGATATCTGGATTCAATATTCAAACTCTCTCAATTATTGTATTCTGAATATGCTATCTTAGAATCAAGGAAATCAAAGGATGCAAATGAACTGAGTATGAATAAATATGATTATTGTTCCCCATGCACTCTCTGTTATGATTGAATAAGATAAACTCCTAAATCAAATGCATTTGTTTCTTGTCGAAACAATCTTGCTTACTAGTGCTTAGAAGTTAATATTTGTATTAAGTAGGATTAGCATTTTTAAGAAATCCTATTCACCCACCTCTAAGACACTTGCATAATTTCATACTTCACTAATGGTGGTTGACCACAATTTCAATAACTACCTGCCTAATCATGCATATCATCGCATTGCATTAAAATAGGTTGTTGTGATTGGTGTTGGAGTCACGTGATGAGGGAATGTTGGCATTTGTGAAATAGGTGTTAAAGTCACTTGTGAGGGAGTATTGAATTGTAAGGCTCCTACTTATTTCTTTATGACATTCATGCACTTAATAAAAGTAGATAGGAAGTGTTTGTTTGCCTATAGATGTAGGGGTTACTCAAGCGGACGCGTTAGAGGATGCGTACATGGACTCGACCGAAGGAGTTCTCCTATTTCCTATTATATGACAGGAAGTTGTAGCTGTCTCACCGGTCGACTGTATTTGGTGGATATTCTTTTCTTATAAATTATGATTGTGACACATTTTCTATTTATTTTGGAACTGTATATTGGGCCCTAGCTATGGACCCTATACTTTAGACAGATGTACATGATAAATTTTGGTTTGTTACTTGTTTTAGATATATTTATTTCATAGTATATTTCACTGTTTAACTTAATTCTATGATTGTTAGGATATCATGTTAAAAGTAGAGTTAATTCATGCTTCTTTAAAGCATAAGTGACATTTGGAATATTAGGAATCGAGTTCATGCTCGACTCTTGAAATTCGGGGCATTACACATGGGACCTCGAGCTCTTCTTCGACTGTTCCTTTTATAGCTATCTCGAGTTGATGGAAGCCCCTAGCTAGGCTTATAGGTCCCTCATGATTCTTTGTGCGGGCTTTCTGAATACATAGTCTCTTCCTGAGCAAAGTAGGACTTGCCTTGGAAAGAAAGGACTCTGGACTCGTTGGCTTTTTGGGTCTTCTTTTCATAGTTGATCCTTTACAGAGATCTTCATGGCCCACTAAAGATTTGGATCGAGACCACCAAAGTTCCACTGATGAAGAAAACCAGGCCAAGGTCTGGGAACCTCAAGGGCTGATTTTTATCAAAAGTGGCCACCCAACATCTCTTAATGGCCCACATTGTCAACTTCAAGATGTTGGATGGTCTAGACGAAACTACCTTCTTCATTTGGTCACCTTAAATGGTGATGGCTTGGAGTGTTGGAGAGATTCGACCCTAATACTGATATGTCATTTGAACAAGCCAAATCTCTTATTTTCTAAATTTTGATCATCGTGTAGAACGAGATCTAATATAAGTTCAATCGTCCCATTACATCCCAAGTTAGCTTGGATGTCGATTTGCCCCTTTAGTCTTCAGAATATTCTAAATCATTGATGGTTCTTCAAACATCTCTGTGGAAATCTCTCATTTTTTAAGGACCATAGGAAATGGCTTCGTGAAGAGGTCTTATCTAAATGTGAAATAAGATATGCTCACCCAATGGGTCTTTTATAGTCGTGCCAGGAATGTCCCACATTTAATAGGCACATTAATCGTGACCACATGGCATGTGACGATTAGTCTCCTTAAAGGGCCTGATAAGAGTTTGTATGACCACAATAATTTCAGAATGCATAACGTTGATGGAAGATTAGACGTAGATCTTCTCTGGGTGCGAGTATGATTCTGACTATGCCAAACACGCAGTGTCTCCATGTGGCATCTTCCCATTGGTTCATGTTAGGGTGCCGAAAATGGGTGTAAACAATGCCCCATGTCCGTTTGTATCGAGAGATGCGATGGGATGTTTGATATTCGGGCTTTTGACGGTCGTTCAGTTTCTCACCTTGTGTAAGTGTGGGGTACACACTCGGCCGTTACACGATTAACGTAAGGGACAAAATTCTCTTAGCATGATTAGCAAGATTAATATGGACGTGAATTGTGATATTTAGAGTTTCTTTTATATTGCAACATTTCCTCCATAATTCATCTTTCTTCTTCCTTTTGATCGACTTTTAATTATATCTTTCATTCCATTATCCTGTCTGATGGTTCCTTCTCCTGATCAAGATGTCAAGCCTTTGCTGGACGTAACAGTCATGGAAGTTCTTACCCCTGATCTATTCGAACCTATCATTACTCATCTAGGATATTCCATTTGCCCGGATGATTTATCTCCTTACCCATTTGTGACAATTAAAGGGTTAATGCTTGGACATTCCTTTGCCCCAAACACTAACTTAAAACCTCTCCAGATTCTTCCCCCTTTTCTTTGAAGAACGACTCTTATTTCATGGTTGTTCCCTATCCTAGAACTGATGGCTAGCCATGAATTCAAAGCCTAGGCATTAGGCCATCTTAACTCCCTACTGGTTATCTTGGCTTAACAGGGTCCAAGGTGTATTTCGAGAACTTTGGCAGAGGATTGGGATTTTTGACTATATTTAGCTTTCCTGCTTCCCTTCTTTAATCCATTCTCCTTTGCTTGCTGCTGTTGTTTTCTTCTTGAGTTGATCTTAAAATACTTTCCACTTTCCCTGGGGGTTTATGAGTCCCACCATACTTGATGTTTGCATTCATTAGGTTGCTTGTTGAAGGAGAATTCATTGAACCATCAACTCTTGGTCTTCTAATTCGTTCAACAATCATAACACTAGTGGAACTAGCTATATGTCGTTTATTTAGGCAGAAATAGGGGAAGTTCCTATCACTCATCTAGAACATCGTTACTTCCTTCATTATGGTTGTGTTGTTTCATCTTTTGTGTTAAAGTCGGGCATCTTTGCAAGGAGGTAAAACAACTTTTCTCTCAGAATGCTGTCCTAAAGGTTAGGGCAGAGGGGTTGACGACCGAGTTGGAGGTGTCGAAGAAGCTTCTTGTCGATGCTTTGGAGAGAGTTGGGGGTGAATAGGATAATGCCAAATAATCAGAATAAAAAGCAGAATATATAAAGAATATGAAATAAATAACATTCACCACAAAAAGAATAAAGCATTCACCACAAGGCACAAGGAGTTATAGTGGTTTAGTGCTTTAAAAAAAAACACACCTACTCCACTCCCAAAATTATTATTCTCATAATTTTGGCTTTCACTATAACAGGGTTTTCATAGGTTCACCATAACAATCTTATATAGTTCCCTATGATTTTCATGGGCTCACTATAATAAAACCCCTTTTGTGATTTTTATGAGCTATCACAAACAAAAACCCACTTTGTGATTTTCACGGGCCATCACAAATCAACACACTGAGATTTTCTTAGGTTATATCAGAAAAGCTTAAAATCTAATAAAGTAAACGGTATACTTATCTTCAAACATAGATTCAAAGATGTAGTAGAAGCTTGTAGCAGAGATCTTCTTTCTTGAATGTAGAGGAGGCAGTATTCTCTTAACAAAAAGAGTGTAAGGTTCTATAGTATTTTAGAAATGAAAAACTTAAATTACGGAAATAATAAATAAATCAGAATAAATCAAAGATCTCAATAGCTCTAGTATTGAAAAATTGATTCAAACTTAGTTCGTAGGACAACCTTACACAAAAAAAAAGTTTTTGGTAGGACAACTTGATTTTACGAACGTTTATAAGGATCAAGATCACAAACTAAGCAAGAAACAAGAGAGCTATCTATAACAAGCATTCACCACATATACATAAAAAATTACAATCATTCACCATAAACACCATAAGTTATAGTGGTTCAGTGTGTACACCAACTGTTCTCAAATAACCACACCTACTCCACTCCTAATAATCACAACCCACATGATATTAACGTTCACTAATAAACAAGGTTTTCACAGGTTCACCTTCAAACCTATACAGTTGTGATTTTAGAAGGGCTATCACAAACAAAACCCCACACTGAGATTTTCTGGCTATCTCAGTCAAAACCAATACATGAGATTTTCTGGATATCTCAAATAAACCAAAATATAAAGATATATATTGATACTTATCTTCTCTTAGAAGACGTTCTTAAAGTATCCAGTAGAACCGCTTCGCTTGTAGTAGAATGTTTAATGTCTAGTGACACAAACAAGGGTTCTAGATTCTAGATTGATTTTAAATTAACTCAAATCACAAGCTACTTGTTTGAATCCCTTAGATCTCAAAAGAAGAGTGATTACTCACTTTAAAAAGTAATATTCATAAATAAGAGATCAAGGAATCAAAACAAAAGATATATAAATAGAAATATAAAATATCATGCAATAGCTGGATGATAGTGGGAACTTCTCTCTTTCTAAATAAAAGCTTTTCTTAGCTTGGATGAGTAATTTCGGGTTGAGAGAAGGCCTCTATTTATATGTTGAAATTTGTTGCTTTAACTCGTCTAAGGTCTCCTTCGTCTCGTCTAAGACTAACCAAAATTCAAATTTTGGGCGCAATCGAATAAAATAGCCTTTTGACTGGTAGAAGGCCCCACTCGACTGGTCGAGGGCCCTCTCTGACTGGTCAAGCACATGCTTCAACTGGTTGAGGGTGCCAAAAAATAGTTGCTGGACTTCGAGTCAAGAACCCCTCAACTAGTTGAAGGTGCCTCTTCCACTGGTTGAGCAGTCTGCTTGACCGGTCAACAAATCACCAGAAATATCTAATTTTTCGATTTCAAACTTAGATTGGTCGAAGATAATCTTAGACTGGTCGAGTTACAACTTAGACTAGTTGAACCAAGGCTTAGACGAGTCGAACTAAAGCCTAACAAAAGTATAAAAACCCATATATGTTTATCATTTGAAAGCACCTAAGTCTAAGGTCTTTCTAGGGTTAATTATACCTGAGAAAACTATACATTGAAGTATAAAGCTTGAATCTTCTTCTTGAGTCTTCAATAGTGCACAGTTTGATCTTCTACTAGAAGTGCAATCAAAGGTGGAGCTTGATCTTCTACTAGAAGTGTATTCGAACTTGAATACACTTTAACTTGAACTATCCAACTTCGTGACTTGTGCTTATGCTTGCACTTTCCAACTTCATGGCCAGTACTTGATACTTAGTTTCCATAGTAGATGATGAACTTGAGACTTGAAACTTGAGCTTTCCATCTTGGTTCACTTGAAGGTGAACTTTCCATTACGTTGTGTGAACCACATCATAAGTTGTTTTGTCCCATCGAAATTTGACAAATAAGAGTGTGCTTTATACATTATAACACTTACAATATTCCCCATTGTCAAATTCATGATAAAATACTTAGTACAATAATTACAAATAAAATGTGGCTAAAATTGCTGCTACTCCCCCTCAATGTGGGCTTCTCTCTACTTTAATCAATACTTGAATCATAATATATAATGAAAGTGTCATGGTTTGTCAATTAGCGTTGAGTGTTGAGTCTGCAAAATAAGGGAACTCCATAGGAAGATTGATCAGAGCATCTGCCTCAACTGGATGTGTGCCTGAACTCGTCACAGGTAAATCTTAGCCTCACATCCCATGTCCCAAAACACCAGGTACTTAAAACCATTAAAATTGAAAAGAAATCCTAGGGTTTTGGTTAGAAAACCTTTTTTTAAAAATAGAAAAATCTTTAAGTTTTCTACCTTTGTCGATTTATCAATACATGGCTCGATGAAATTGAACCCTGCTATCGATGTCCTCGAATCTCACTCGATCTTATCGAAATTAGGACCTAAGATGTCCAGCAGCCATAAAGATATCTGGACTGAATTATCGATGAAACGATGGACTCATCGATATCATCAAAATTTGAATCTAGAGTCCATCGAGCCAACTCGATAAAATTGACATCTAGGTTGTTTGTGTCCTCAGAACGACTAAGGCAAATCATGCAAATCTCGATATATCGAAGGGCTCCTCGATATCCTCGGAATTCAAATCTTGATGATATCGGTAGGCCTTCGATGATAACGGTTTTGGACACAATTCTTTCAAGTTATTTTTCTTAGATCGAGGGTCACTCAATAAAATTGATATTTAAATATTGATCATATCGAGGCTCGGTCGATTGCATCAAAAGTGGACATAAACTGTCCAACAAGCTTACAGGAAAACTCCTTAGATTTATCAATGAATCGACACTTCCATCAATATCATCGACATTCAAATTTTGATGATATCGAGTGTGGCTCGATCATATTTTGGACCTGAAATATTTCAATGGCAAGTGCGCTCACATTTTCAAATGTCGAGGAATCGAACCTCGTGTTGATGAAATCGAAGTTCAAAATTTAATGACATTGACGCATGTTCGATTTCCTCGACCAGTTGTCGAAAGGTTTCAAAAGCGTTTGACAGTTGAGTTCATGTCATCGAGCGGCTAGTCGATGCGATCGAGAGTATACGCTCGATGATATCGACCCTGCTCGATGATATCAAACTCCGTAAAAAATGTGACCATTTTATATCCGTTGGAACCTTTTGCCTATTTAATGAGAGCTTGCCCTTGGTTGTTTGTAGAGAAAATAGAGAGTGCTTTTGTGTGTTTAACCCTAGATCATATACCATAAGCCTTTTCTCTCGTGTGAGTTCATCCTCCAATCCACCCTCATCATTGACATTCAATAGAGTGGATTGGGGAATGAACTTCCGCATTTAAGGATTCTGCAGCTACCATCTTAATGGCAAATCATGAAGCTGGGATGCCTTGAATGCATAGATGATTGGAATCGCTCTATCTCCCTTATAGGTAAACATTTAATAGAGTAGGATTCCATCATAACCTTAACCCAACCCATCGCTATACTGGTACATCATCTGAGTTGCGATTCAAGGAAGCTGAAGATTCTTCATCATCAAAGGAGGAGATCTTCATTAACGTGCTGAATGGGGCTCATCCACTTATTTGTAAGTCAGTAGAGTCCAGAGGACCCTTGTGATCATTCTTTTTGTAGGATTGGGTCTAAGGTGTTTCTCACCCCTTTCAAGCCCTTGTAGGAGGCCTCCGATGGGAGTGTACGTGGTGGGTGTTTTGTGTTGACCCTTACTCTGTGGAGGACATAAACTCTTAGGTCCTTGTGTAGGTCCTTGACCTATGTGGTTTAAAACTTGGGTGCTTTGTGTTGACCCTTGCTCATGAGAACATAAACTGGTGAGGTTCCTTGAGTGGATCCTTGGCTAGTGTGGCCTAAAATTTAGGTGTTGTGTGTTGACCCTTGCTCTTAGGAGCATAAACTTGTGTCGTGTAGACACGTTGTGTCAACCTAAGTGTAGGTTATATTGGTTAGAGGTGAACCTAATTTAAAACCTTCGGTTTGAGGTGAACCTGTTGTGAAACGTCCTTTAATGAGATCCGTTATACTCAAGGGTTAAGTGCGTCCGCCAGAAGTGAAGTAGACAAGTAGTCGAACTACTATAAAAATAACTATGTTTGGGATTGATCTTTTCATTGTTTGTTTGTGTGATCTTCCTAAATGCTTTCTTATTTGTTTATCTGAGATCACACCTCACACACAGTCACATCCATCATAAACTATGATTTGCATTGTGTTTATCTTTCAAATAGCATTATGACTGGATCCTCTATTTGTCTTGGAAGTCATTAGAGTTACTTTGAAGAAATCCTGATACATGCATATTTTCCCATAATAATTTTGATAGGGTTTTAAATTAACATAAAATACTAAAAAGTCCTATTCACCCCCCTCTAGGACATATTGGCGTATTCTCACTTCAACTAAAGCAGTCATTACGGTAATTTCAATTGGTATCAGAACAGGTCTCTCTTAAGGGCTTCACCGCCTAGAGAGTGATCTTAACTGAAGTTGGTAATATGGCCAAAGGAGAGGGCCATCGGTCACTAGAACTCCAGTGTTTGATGGATCAAATTATGCATACTGGAAGGCTAGAACGCACTACTTTCTGAGATCTTTGGATCATGATGTTTGGGATATTGTGGAAAGAGGATATGTGCCACCAACTGATCAAATAGTACTTGAAAATGGCACAACTATTACCAAACCAAAAGACAAAGAAAAGTCGACAACATTCGATAAAGAAAACCAAACTTCTGAGGCTAAAGCGATGAATGCTATCTACAGTGTTGTGTCCCTAGAAGTTTTTAATCAAATTAGTATGTGTGGGATAGCCAAATAAGCATGGGACTTGTTGGAAACAACCCCTGAAGGAACAAGTACTGTAAAGAGATCCAAACTGCAACTCCTAACATCACAGTTTGAAAGTCTTAGAATAGAAGAGCATGAGACCTTCATGGAGTTTTTCACAAAACTAAATATCATCTGCAACTCCATGGGTGGATTGGGAGAAAAAGTTCCGGTCCCAAAAATCTGTAGGAAAATACGAAGATCATTACCAGAAAGGTTTAATCCAAAGTAACAACCATTGAAGAATGTAGAAACATAGATGAAATGAAAGTAGAAGAACTAGTACGTTCCCTACAAACATTTGAACTACACTTCAAACAAACCCCTAAATCCAAAACTACTATCCTCAAAACTTCAAAGAATGCTACAAATGAGGACATTGAAAGTGAAAGAGAAAATGAAGATGAGGAAGTAGCCTTATTGGCACAACGGTTTAGAAAGTTCTTTCAAAAAAATCGTGGCCGCCCATTTAAAGGAAGACAGGCGGACAAGAAACATTCTACAGGCAAAAGTGGTAAAAAGACCAAGGAGCCACAATGCTATATTGTTGAAAGTTTGGACACCTATCCACCGAATGCCCGAATAGGAAAACCAAAGGAAAAGCAATGGCAGCCACATGGGATGACACTGAAGAGTCAAACTCAGAATGTAGCGACTCAGAGAGCGATAGAGACCAGAAATCTCTAAAAATTCTTATGGTCTCTACTGTCTCAACCACTCCCATCGAAGCTGAGGACATTGAACAACCACGGGCTACTGAATCATTTCCATCAGATAATGAGGAAACTGAGAAAGAAGAAGAAGAAAAGGATAAGATACAGGATGCTTACAATCAACTCTACATTCATAGCATCAATATCCTTAAGAGACTCAGAATAATGAAAAACAAAAATAAATTGCTGCAAAAAGATTTAGATAAAACATTGGAAATCAATGCACAACTAATAAATGATATACAACAATATCACTTAAATAATGATAGACTCGAAAGAATCAATATCTTCCTTAAATCTGAGTCTGAAAAACTAAACAAATAGATTGAGCTATTAAATGACAAAAACATGCACCTTCAAAATGAAAATCACACACTTCTGTTTGATTTAGAAGAGTCCAGAAAATCTGCTAAATTAAACTATAAATTTTCCCAGAGTGGTGAGAAATTAAAAAAACTCTTAGGGATGGGAAGACCCGGAAAAGACAAAAGTGGCTTTGGATATGATAAGTTCAAAATCATACTGGTAAATACAGACCAACCAGAAGAACAATACAAAATGTCAGGAGTCCACCGAGGAATATAGATAGAGGATATACACATCCATCACCACCAAGAATGACTAACAGAATGAAGGAGCTATTGAATCAAGTGGCTGAATTAAACATGAAACCTAATGAATTTGTGAGACAAGGAAACACGATTCAGTTGCTCAACTTGAGCAAAGAAACAAAAACTACCACAATTAGAAATCCTGTCACAAAATGGGTAGTGAAAGAAAAGAAAAATTGCCTTCTTACTCACTCAAATCATATAACAGGCAATGATGCTCAGTGGTATTTGGATAGCGGATGCTCAAGACGTCACGGGGGACAAATCCCTTCTTTTAAACTATTCAAATCTTAATGATGGGAGAGTCACCTATGGAGATGGAAGCACTGCAAAGGTAATTGGACAAGGAATTATCAAAGGAATAAATATGCTAAAATATGAGAATGCCTTTTACATAAAAGGATTGACGCATAATCTTCTGAGCATTTCTCAAATATGTGACAATGAGCATGTGGTTACATTCGACAAGCAAGAATGAGAAATCTTAGACCTTTAAGGAAAATCAGTAATGAAGGGTTGTCTTACAAATAACCATTGCTATGTCATTAAAGGCAAAGGAAGGGCTGATCCATATGCTTAGAAATATTTGAGCATGAAAAACATGTCCAGGCCATGCATGTGGATCTAGATAGCTATAAAAAAGGATGCAATTTTGATGAACTTTTAATGATACATCTGAGGTCCCCCACCTCAATCTTTTCATATATAAACATCCCGATGTTTATAATTTTGGATTGTACAATGCTTGTACAAATTTTTGCTGTGTATACTGTTTAACATAAAGATATACTACATTATACATGGAAGATTGTTGAAATGCTGAAAAAAATGAAAAATATACATCTTCGATATATATGTCAATAAATCATGTGGACTATCAATTAAATCGACCGAAAATCGATATCATCGACGCCTCCTTGGAATTGGAAGAGTCATGTGATCAAGAATGTTATCAAAGACAGCTTCGATAACATCGAATGGGGTTCATCGATATCATCAAAACAATGTTCAATGATATCAAAGTATGCCGCCCAATAAAAGATGGATGAGCGGGAAATTTTCATTTCACTTCCAAAAATTATTTTTTTCTTCTCGTCATCCCTCTCAGCCTGTTTACACAAAGCTTCATCAGAGAGTCCTTGAAGGTCCTTCAAATCTGGTAATACCCCTTCCATTTCCTCCATTCATTAAGATTCCATCTTGTGTTGTTTGGGTATTTCTATTTTTTTCAAGAGAAGTTCTGTCCATTTAACCCTAAATTTCTCAAATCTCTCTTTGTGAGGACCTCCAAATGGGCAAGGACAAAGGGAAAATGTCTGGTCTTGGAGAATCTTCGAGATCCTCCAGGCAAAAGGTCCTTGCTCCAACGGAAAGGGTGAGGGCTCCTGAACATGGGACTTGTACACAGCAATGAACTAGACAGACATCTCGTGGCGGATCCCAACCTGAAGCTCCAGCCCCTCCTCCTGCTAGGGTGAATCCGACCTTGGCCAAATACACCAGGAGAAAGCTCGTTCATGAAGGGAGGGTAGACAAGGAGTGTCTAAAACCATATAATCTGGAACTCCTGTTGGTCGCGATTGACTGGCTGCCGCTTCTCGATTTTGGTGGTCTGTGTCACTATGAACAGACCCACAACTTCTTTGCATCCAATCACTCCCTAGTGGTTGAACCTCTGTCCATCACTGTTTTTGTTGATGGTGATGATGTAGAAATTACTCCTGCATCCATTGCAAACATTCTTAGCCTTACTCTATCACCCGTCGGTTTTCCTGACATGGACCTTGAGAATGTTGAAACCCAGTCCATGGTTACAAAATTTCTCTATCATGGACGTGATATTCCCTAGTACCAAGGCAATGCGCTAAAAGCCAAATTCATGGAACCACGGTTTCCTATTCTACATGGTATCTTTGCCTCTAACATATATCCTCGAAGTACCAATCATTTGGATCTCACCGGATTCATGGCCATGATAGTATACTCTATAGCTACAGGGATCAAAATCTGTCCTCCTACTCTAATTGTGCATCAGCTAGTACATGCGATTCATACTTCTCGGGATGTTCATTTGCCCTATCCTTAGATCATTCACACTATGTGTAATACGATCAGTCTTTCAATAACAAATGATCTGGAACTTCCACTTCAACACTTTAACAAGAACAACATTAGAAGGATAGATTTAAGGTTCCACAAATTTCCCAAAGACCTACCTGAGGAAGGGATTCACGAAGAAGGAGGACGTGGTGAAGGGGCTGCTCAAGCTGAAGGCACCGAAATGGCTGAAGGTGACCCTCTCGCGCCTCAACAAGCTCCGTCTCCATCCGACCTAGGGCATGCTAAAAGGTTCAAGCTACATCAAGATAGGATTGGAGCGATGCTACGGGAAGTCACCCAACTAAAGGAGTCAATGAATGTTAGGTTCACCGTCTTGGAGCATTTGGTGCATGGGGCACAACACTTAGTACATCAATTGGTGGATTTGATCACCTACCATCACGACGATATAACACCATCTACCTCTACTCCACCATAATGCTATCATTTGGGAGCTGTCATATACACCGTATTCTCATCTCTACATATGGGCATTGGTATCTTTTTGAATGCCCTATGCTCATATGAGTGTATGTGATAGATTACTAACTTGCAAAGTCTGACAAGTTTTTTATTGGTTTTGGTTGGGATATCCTCTAAGTGAGGAACATGCTTTCTTTTGTGCCCATGGATGGGCTAAATACTTTTGTTTGTTTTTGGGATGCCCATGGATGGGTTAGTTTTTTTATGAATGTTATACTACTGCCAACCTTGGGCAGTACATATTTTGGATATTATGTTACATGGCTGATTCGAATTCATAATCACTACCTTGTTTATCTGGTATAACTTCTAATCTTCCCTGAATGATGATATCAACTGTGCATTCTCCTATATCCATACTATTAGTATCTATTAACATCATTGATCTCATGTGTCTCAATATGCATACATGTGTTTCCTAAAGAGATGTCCTTTTTACATCTATCTATTATTTATGTGCTCTCTGAATTTTGGTTCTCCCATTTACTTCAACTTCAGTCAATATCCATTGTTCTATTTTCCTTTGCCAATCACTGACAAGAATGGGGAGAACAAATCCACACCTTAAAGGAAAATTGTGTGTATCTATTTATGGATGGTGGTGCAGGTATTTGGGGGAGCATCTGTAAGAAGACAAGGGGAGATTGCTGGTAGGGGGAGTAGCTACTGAATGACATAGTCATCTCTGTGTGTATGAACTAGATAGCCATGTAAAACTGTGTAAGGTTCATGTACACACAATTTAGGGTGTTTGTCTAGAAGTTGTTTTAGGGTGCTTTTGAGTTTTGTCACATAATTGACAAAGGGGGAGATTGAAAGTGCCCTGGTTTGTCAATTAACGTGAGGGTTGAATCAGGAAGACAAGGGAGCTCCATAGGAAGATTGATTAGAGCGTCTGCCTCAACTAGATGTGTGCCCGAACTCGTCATAGGTAAATCTTAGCCTCACATCCCATGTCCCAAAACACCAGGTACTTAAAACCCTTAAAATTGAATAGAAATCCTAGGGTTTTTGGTTAGAAAACTTTTTTCAAAAAATAGGAAGATCTTTAAGTTTACTACCTTTATCAATTTATCTATACATGGCTCGATGAAATCGAACCCTACTATCGATGTCCTCGAATCTCACTCGATCTTATCGAAATGAGGACCTAAGATGTCTAGCAACCATAAAGATATCTGAACTGAATTATCGATGAATCGATGGACTCATCGATATCATTGAAATTTGAATCTTGAGTCCATCGAGTCGACTCGATAAAATTGACATCTAGTTTGTTTGTGTCCTAAGAACGGCTAAGGCAAATCATGCAAATCTTGATATATCGAAGGGCTCCTCGATATCCTTGGAATTCAAATCTCGATGATATCGGTAGGCCTTCGATGATATCAATTTTGGATACAATTCAATCTATCAATGTTTTTAGGTTGTTTTTCTTGGATCGAGGGTCACTCGATAAAATTGATATTCAAATATCTATCATATCGAGGCTGGGTTGATTGCATTGAAAGTGGACATAAACTGTCCAGCATGCTTACAGGAAAACTCCTTGGATTTATCAACGAATCGACACTTCCATCGATATCATCGACATTCAAATTCCGATGATATCGAGTGTGGATCGATCATATTTTAGACCTGAAATATTTCAATGGCAAGTGCGCTCAGATTTTCAAATGTCGAGGAATCGAATCTCGTGTCGATGAAATCGAAGTTCAAAATCCGATGACATCGATGCATTTTTTATTTCCTCGACCAGTTGGCAAAAGGTTTCAAAAGCGTTTGACAGTTAAGTTCGTGTCATCGAGCTGCCAGTCGATGCCATCGAGAGTATACGCTCGATGATATCGATCCTGCTCGATGATATCGAACTCTATCAAAAATGTGACTATTTTATATCCGTTGGAACCTTTTGCCTATTTAATGAGAGCTTGCCCTTGGTTGTTTGTAGAGAAAATAGAGAGTGCTTTTATGTGTTTAACCCTAGATCATATACCCTAAGCCTTTTCTCTCGTGGGAGTTCATCCTCTAATCGACCCTCATCATTGACATTTAATAGAGTGGATTGGGGAATGAACTTCCGCATTTAAGGATCCTACAGCTACCATCTTAATAGTAAATCATAAAGCTGGGATGCCTTGAATGCATAGATGATTAAAATCACTCTGTCTCCCTTATAGGTAAACATTTAATAGAGTAAGATTCCATCATAACCTTGACCTAACCCGTCGCTATACTGGTACATCATCTGAGTTGCGGTTTAAGGAAGCTGAAGATTCTTCATCATCAAAGGAGGAGATCTTCATTAACATGCTGAATGGGGCTCATCCACTTATTTATAAGTCATTAGAGTCTAGAGGACCCTTGTGATCATTCCTTTTCTAGGATTGGGTCTAAGGTGTTTCTTACCCCTTTCAAGCCCTCATAGGAGGCCTCCGACGGGAGTGTACGTGGTGGGTGCTTTGCGTTGACCCTTGCTCTGTGGAGGGCATAAACTCTTAGGTCCTTACGTAGGTCCTTGACCTCTGTGGTCTAAAACTTGGGTGCTTTGTGTTGACCCTTGCTCATGGGAGCATAAACTGGTGAGGTTCCTTGAGTGGATCCTTAGCCTGTATGGCCTAAAAGTCAGGTGCTATGTGTTGACCCTTGCTCATAGGAGCATAAACTTGTATCGTGTAGACACGTTGTGTCAGCCTAAGTGTAGGTTGTACTGGTTAAAGATGAACTTGATTTAAAACCTCCAATTTGAGGTGAACCTATTGTGAAACGTCCTGTAGTGAGATCCGATACACTCAAGGGTTGAGTGCGTCGGCCGGAAGTGGAGTAGAAAAGTAGTCGAGCCACTATAAAAACAACTGTGTTTGGGATTGATCTTTTCATTGTTTGTTTGTGTGATCTTCCTAAATGCTTTCTTATTTGTTTATCTGAGATCACACCTCACACACAGTCACATCCATCATAAACTATGATTTGCATTGTGTTTATCTTTCAAATAGCATTATGACTGGATCCTCTATTTGGCTTGGAAGCCATTAGAGTTACTTTGAAGAAATCCTTATACAAGCATATTTTTCCAGGTTAACTTTGATAGGATTTTAAATTAATATAAAATACTAAAAAGTCTTATTCACCCCCCTCTAGGACATATTGGCATATTTCCACTTCAACTAAAGCGGTCATTATCGTAATTTCATATAATACTTCCAATACATAACTATTTTCATTCATGCATTCACTATGTCAATCATATTCATTCATTCATCATATTCATCAATCTCATTAATAGTCTCTCCCCCTTTTTGTCACAAATTAACAAAGGAAAGAGCATGTAAATATAATTGAAAAACAAGAACTAGAAAATGCATAACTGAACCAAGAGATAAGCATTATAAATAAGTCCAGAAATGGAGTTAATAAAGTATAATGAGAGCATACAGAGAGTATAATTCAAGAGTTAGCAAGACAACCAACCACATATGTAAAATTAATACAACTCAATTCAACTAGAAAATGCATAGCAAGTAAACTAATCAAAGCCAGAGGATGATGGAGGAGGTATAGAAGGATCAATTTGGTGAAGTCCTTTGGTAATGTGACAAAAGTATTTGCTCACGTATTTCATTGAAGCTTTGTGACTTTTAGCCAAAGTATCCTGAGATACCTTTAACTCAACAACTTTTTCCTCAAAAGATCTAAAATGATCATCAACATGAGAAGACTAATAATCAGGATCAGCTTCATTGTCTGAATCTATCTCAGCAAAAATGTCATCCATAGTCGTATCTTCAGGCAAAGGAGATTCCTCTTCTTCTACTTCATCCTCATCTCACTGGCCAAAAGGTAGTCCAGATTCATCTTGTGAATGTTGGTGTTATCAAATGGAAGGATTGCCTCAGGTGCCTCAGTAGGATGAATGACAACATTATAATGAATTGCAAGGCTAGTCATGAGATAAGCAAAAGGAACAAACCCATAGCCAGGATGGATACAAAATTGAATCATCATGTAGCAAATTAGTGAAGGAAGATAGATAGGATTGTCGGACACAACAACATGAAGAACACGGCACATAAAGGGAGTAAGCTCAGACTTATTCCTAAACCTAGGATAGACATTGGAAATGAAAATGCGATGAAGAACTCTATATTTGGGCAACATCTTGTTGGCATGGAAGGCACCACCCGAACTCCGTTCGTCATTAAACCGACACAATTTTTGGGTAATTTCCCAATGTTCAGTTTCAGTCTTTCTATTAGCAAGGGTAGGTATGGGAATACCTTCATCATTGACATTTATGTCTATCAACCCTGAAATAAGATGTCTATCAACATGGAATGTCTCTTCTCTAAAATTAATAGAGAATGTTAGATTATCTAGGGAAAGTTCACCTATCGAAGCATACATCCCTTGTGCAATAGAGCAGTATGTCGTTCCACCCCAATTAAGAATGTTTTTCCAACCAACAGTGGTAAGGATAGGAAGGAGCTAGAATGGAGCAATATTATCAACATTAATTGTCCTCTTTATGATAATTTTTCGATTGCGAAGATCCCTAACATGCTCCGAATCTTCTTTAGGAGCTCTTAGGGTTCTAACCCTAACAGGAGTCGACCTAAAGGAAGAGCCACGAGTTACTTTCCTCTTAGTTCGATGCTCCATATAGTGATTGCAATAGAGAAAATAACAAATAAAAGATGGGTTTGGCAAGGATCAGATTTTTGCACAAAACTCACTACAGAGAAGATGAGGAAATCAAACTAAAGCACAAAGGAATGATTAACTAGCAACAAAAATTCCAAATTTAGAAGAAAAGTGAAATGAACCACTTAGATGAAGGAAATGGAAATAGGTTTGACGAGTGGAGCCATGACTAGTCGAGGAAGAAGAGAGAAATGGGGTAAAAAAATGTATTTTTCCCTCTTTTAATAAGTAAGCCCGAGATTCATAATCGGTCGAGTGTGGTGCTCAACTCGTTGAGGGTCGACTGGTCGAGGACGTACTCGACTCGTCAAGCATCGAAAAGAAATCTGATTTTTATTATGTTTGCATTTTTTAAAAAAATGATATGTAATGTAAACAATAATAACAACAAAATAATAACATGATTTAATTAATTGGACATACACATACTAATATCATGTTTTAATTTGGAATATCTATTTTTGTCAAGCGGTTTAGTCATAATATCAGTAAGCAAATTTTTAGTTTGGATATATTCTAATAAAATGCTTTTATCCTTAACCAATTCTCGAATATAATGATATCTAATGTCTATAGGTTTCATCAAGAATGTTGAATATGATTCTTTGAAATATTGATTGCCCTAGAATTATCACAGTACAAAATCATTATACCCTACCTAATACCGTAATCAGTTAACATTCTTTTCATCCAAACCAGCTGGGTACTGGCATTACCAGTTGCAATGTATTCAACTTCAGTTGTAGATAAGGATACAAAACTTTGTTTCTTGCTGTACCAGGAAACTAAGAAATTTCCTACACAGAAACATCCACCACTGGTAGATTTTCTATTGTCAACGTTTTCTACCCAGTTAGCATCAGTATATCCAGCTAGTTGAATAGATGTATCATGAGGATACCGTAGATAAAAATTAACAGTGCTTGTGACATATCTAATTATATGTTTAACAGTTATGAGAAGAGATTCTTTTGGATCAAACTAATATCTAGCACAGATTTCGAGGCTAAAAGCCATATTTGGTCTACTAGCAGTTAAGTATAAGAGACTACCAATCATGCTTTTTTAAGACGATATACATGATCTAAAAATTTAGGGTCTTCAAAACTAAGAGTCGTATTCATAGGAGTATCAAACTTTTAACCATTCTCAAATTCAAATTCCTTTACCAAATTTGAAGCATATTTGGTTTGAGAAATGAAAATACCCTCTTCATATTGCTTTACTTGTAGACCAAGAAAATAATTCAGTTCTCCAACCATACTCATTTCAAACTTGGATTTCATAAGCTCTGCAAACTCAATGGACAAGTTAGTGCTTGTAGATCCATAAATAATATTATCAACGTAGATCTGTACAATCATTGTGTTCCTTATATTTTTTGACAAATAATGTTTTATCAATGCTTCCCATGATAAAGTTGTGACTGAGTAAGAGCTTAGTCAACTTTTCTTACCATACCTTGGGAGCTTGTTTTAGACCATAAAGTGCTTTGTTAAGACGATATACATGATCTAAAAATTTAGGGTCTTCAAAACTCATAGGTTGTTCAACATAAACTTCTTCATATAAATCACCATTTAAAAATGCACTGTTGACATCCATTTGATATATTTTAAAATTTTTATAACAAGCAATAGAAATAAATAATCTAATGGATTCTAGGCACACAACTGGTATGATGGTTTCATAGTTAATTCCTTTTATTTAAGTGTACCCTTGTACAACTAGTCATGCCTTATTTCTAATGATATTACCCATTTCATCATATTTATTCTTAAAGATCCATTTGGTTCCAATTATATATTTATCAAATGGTCTCGGAACCAACTACCAAACATCATTTCTTACAAATTGATCTTACAAATTGATTTAACTCTTCTTGCATGGCCACCGTCTAATTTTCATTGGCAAGTGCTTCTTTTACATTAGCTGGTTCAATTTGAGAAGTGAAGCAAACATAGTTACAGATATTCTCTAACTATTTTCTTGTTCACACACCAGTAAGAGGATTACCTAATATCAGATTTGTATGATGCTCTTTGACTGATCTTAATTCAGCATTAACTGGATTAGAAGAAGAGTCTGGTTTTTTGATAAAATTGACTTCATCATCATCATCTAAACTTGATGTGAGTGTGATCGGGTGATCATCAATTACAACGTTAATAGATTCCTGGATCACTCCTGTTCTTTTATTAAGAACATGATATGCTCGACTATTCAGAGCATAAGATAAGAATATTCCTTCATCACTCTTGGCTTTAAACTTTCCTAAAATTTCACAGTCACATAATATGAAATACTTACATCTAAAAATTTAAAAGTATTTAACAGTTGGTTTCTTATTGAACCATAACTCATAGGTTGTTTTATCTTTTGATTTCTAACATACACATGATTTATAATATATCATGCAGTATTAACAGCTTTAGTCCATAAGTTTTTCGGTAAATTCATACTATCTAGCATCACATTGACCATCTCTTGTAGCACTCTATTCTTCCTTTCAACAACCCCATTCTATTAAGGTGTTTTAGGAGTAGAGAACTCATGTGATATACCATAATCAATACAATACTTCTTAAAATTGCTATTTTTAAATTCAGTACCATGATCACTTCTGATCTTGATTACATTTACTTCTTTTTTTGTCCGAATTCATTTCAATATTCTTTTGACTTCATCGAGAGTATCAAATTTCTCTCTCAAAAATGCTACCTAAGTATATCTAGTAAAATCATCAACGATAACCAGAAAGTACTTTCCATGTCACACACAAAACTCAGAAACCGAGCTCACAAAATTTTCGATCGCTAAATCCGATGCCGACCTCTGCAGTACCCCATTCTCGACTCCTGACACCCATATACCAGGTTCCAATCTTGGGATCCTACAAGAAAGATTTTCAATATAAATTTATTTTATAATCAACATAACCATAAGCATAACCCAAGAACAATAACAAGAACACCATCACAAAATCCACTATAATTAAAATCTTTAAGTTACAATGTATAAGAGAGATACAATGATAATATCAAACTCCAAAAGCTCGGCTGCACGCTGCTGCTCCTACTCAGCTATGTCCTAGTGTCACCTGTATGTATCAATCGTGCATAAACTTATAGAAAGTTTAGAGGGTGGTGTAAGTGTGTGCGCAAGGTAGAAATGCATGTATATAATATCAAAGTAATGCAAAATGATGGTAAGTCCATGAATGCTATCAGCCATACCAAGGTTATGCGATATAAGGCATGAATGCTATCGGCCACACTAAGGTCATGCGATGCAAGGCCTACATGGCCACTGTCATATGCGAGATGCAACTCAAGCATGCTAGTCCTCATCTGAATCCACATATCAATATAACTCATCTCTGGGATATCACTGGGGTTTAATACACTCTACACCAGATCGCCGCCCCAACTTAACGTACAACCATGTAAGTGGAAGAGACCTCACTACCCGCCTGACTAGTAGTTTGCCAATATCTACCTGGCACGTCGGTAGTGGACCAATTTACAAGCTAGTCAGACTTAGCCTAGCATTGCCCCCTACCCTTGGGTAGGTAAGGCCACAACCCCCTTCCAACCAACCACAACACAATGGGAGATGCAACCTAATGGTATTCAGCACTCATACGCTCTTACCTCCAATCGGTCTTGGCGTTGGAGCATCCTCTTGGTACCACAAGGGTTTGGGGACTTTCACCCTGGGACACTATGGCGCCCCCGTGCTTTAACAAGTATTTTTGGTATCTAATCCTACCGTTCACACTATACCTTTTGAAAGCTACAACCCTGATTTCACTAGGGCGTATAGTAATCATAACACATAATGCAAGATGCATGAGTCATATAATCTAGTCATGCACCAATCCCGTGCGTACCGTGTACTCATATGGGACAACTCCACCTATCAGGGAGTCCCATAATCAACCTGCCCAATGGCATAATGCTATGATCAGTCACTCCTCGTAACAAGCATGCAAATGATGCGTATGGGCGTGTATCATGATGTTATTCTATCACATACTCATAATCGGAATCGAAAATCGGCCTATGGACAAGGCGAGGTCCACAGAAACATAGCAGATCTAATCTATAAAGTGAAGATCGGTCCTTAATAGTGGATATACTAAATCTAATACCACATATTCATCCATCCACAATAAGAGTGAATCACACAATAAGTGAGCTTCCATACCCACCCTATTATAAAGTCGGCTTAGCTACTAATGGGGCCCAATAGATATAAATGGACTACCACTAGTGGGGCCCAATAATTTGGGATAGCCCAAAAAGGTGAGATAGATCATACTTGTACTAGTGGGGGCCCACCAATTTGGGTTAACCCACAACAAGGGGAGATGAGAGTGGGCCTAATCAGTGGGCCTAATGGGAGATCACAATGTGGGCATTTAACTAACATTGCTCTTACAATGTGGACATTTAACCATCATTGCTCCCAAGGCATGACCCATAGAATCTATTCTACGATGGGGGCCCAAGGCCTTATACTAGCTAGGAGAATGGTTGGGCATCATAACATTACTATATACATCATGGTGGGTTCACACATCATAATGGCCTCACCACATAGGCCTCTCATATATCACATTGGGCCTCATCATATGGACCTCTCATATATCACAATGGGGGACTCACCATGTGGTCCTCATATACATCACATTGGGTCATACATATGGGCTACACATACATCATATTGGGCCTCATATACATCACATTGGGCCGCACATATGGGCCACACATACATCATATTGGGCCGCACCATGTGGGCCTCATATACATCACGTTGGGCCTCACATATGGGCCACACATACATCATATTGGGCCTCACCATGTGGGCCTCATATATATCACATTGGGCCTCATCATATGGCCTCATATACATCACAATGGGTCTTGCTATGTGGGCCTCATATACATCACATTGGGCCACACATATGGGCCACACATACATCATATTGGGCCGCACCATGTGGGCCTCATATACATCACATTGGGCCACACATATGGGCCACACATACATCATATTGGGCCTTAAGGGGTAGCCCATAATTTGGTAAATATGGAGGGGCAGCATGTACAACATACATCTCAAGGTAGGCCCTTCACAAGTAGCAGATGGTGCCCTGCACGTCCAGCAAAGGGACGGTCAGCGTGGGATGAAACACATACATCATGGTGGACCCCACATTGCATGGATGGTGTGGATATACATCATGGTGGGGTCCATGGCCAAGGATAAACGGTATGAATATAAAGCACGTACATCACGGTGGCCCCACGTCGCACGTGGCCGGACGGAGTGGATACAACACTTACATCAAGGTGGGCCTCACCCCCACACATGCAGCACGTGTGGGGTGGGTCCCACATCCAGCAAATGGGCGGACAAGATGGTTAAAACACATATATCGCAGGTGGGATCCCACTATTCAACAGGCTGGACGGTGTGGATGTAGAATATATACATCACAGTGAACCCCACGCCCACATGTGCAACATGTGTGGGGTGGGTCCCACATCCTAGAAAAATGGATGAATGGCAAGGATAAAACCCATACATCATGGTAGGTCCACGTCCCTATTAGACGGTAGAGATCCCACATGTGCAGGGTGGGTCCCACTGTCCTAGGGATGGACGGCTTGGATAAAATACATAAATCAGGTGGGTTCACATGTGTGGGACCCACCAACTTTAGATCAGCTTATATTTGTGTTTCCTCTACATCTGGGCCTGTCCAGACGGACAGCCAGGTGGGCCGTCTGGACGGTCAGCAAGGCAGGCCCAGTCGATGGTCGGGCAGTGTGGGTGGCACACACATGCATGGTGAGGTCCACAAAAGGGTGGGCTACCCCACAGACCTAGTTGATATATGGGCTTTTTCCCTCAACCTGGCCTGCATGGTCTTTCCAGCCATGCAGCCTAATTTGGGTAGCAAGATGGGCCTATTTACTAGATGATGGTTGTCCCACTGCTTAGACCGTTAAGATAAGATATTTACATCATCAGGTGGGCCATCATACAAGGAAAGAGAGAGAGAGAGAGAGAGTGAGTGAGTGAGAGAGAGAAGACGGTGGTGGTGGGAGGAGCTCTGCCACTATGAGCTCCTCTCGTGCATGCACATGTACACTACATGGGCCTTACATGGATGGCCATACATCAGAAATTCTGATGGGGAAATATCATTTCCTCCACATAAATCAGGACCTAGGTGGCCATACCCTATTGCATAACATAGAAACTTCATGGTGGGATCAATGGAGAATGGTCCCACCATGTGTAGATACATGCATGATTGATGGACCTTAAGCCACATCTAGGGACCAAGATGGGATCCCCACCATTGATTGGTGGGTCCCACTTGCCCTAAGCTAAAGAAAATAAAGATCCATGGAGAATATGAAAGAAATAGATCCTAGGAAGCACACACCTTGGATCTTGAACTTCTTCTTCCATAGTGCTCCAATGCTCTTAAGATGTCTTTTAATGGTGGAGATGGACTTTTGATGGTTGGATTGGTGGGGAAATGGGTGAAAGAGGGATGGACTATAGGAGCTTGCTTGGACATCTCAAGCTCTCTCACTTGCAATGGAGGAAGAGAAAGAGGGAGGGAGAGAGATAATAGAGAGAGAGAAGCAATGATTGCTAGCTCTCTTAACTAAGCAATGATGATAGGTGTAAGAAAGCATGGCTAGCAAGCCATCATAGCTTGTAAGAGGCATGGGGCTATGGGTTGGGTTGGGTAGGGTGGCTATAGTTAGGGTGGTGTCATCACCCTTATGATTACCTAGGGAATGGTTTTATATGGGATAGGTGGGTCCTGCGACATGCGGTGTCATGCCCCAAACTCGGAAACTAGGCTCACAAAATTTTCGATCACCGAATCCGATGTTGACAACCTCCATAGTACCCCATTCTTGGCTCCCAGCGCCCATACACTAAGTTCCAATCCTGGGATCCTACAAGGAGGATTTTTCAATGTACATTTATCTCGTAAGAAGCATAACCACACGTTTACCCAAATCACAAAGGCAACATCATCATCACATATTCCCTAATATAAACAGTTGAATACAGTGCTGAAAGGGAAATATACATATATCGAAAATCAAAGCTCCAGAAGACCATTGCACGCTCCAAGCTCAATGCTGCTGCAACCTAACGCCACCTGCACACATCTATCATACATAAGCTTATGAAAGCTTAAAGGGTGGTGTAAGTGTGTACACAAGGTAAGTGCCAAGTATGGAATATCAGAGCAATGCGAAAACATGCTGGTAAGTCTATAAATATTGTCAACCTTATCTAGGTTATGCGATGCAAAAACATAAGAAGCTAATATCATATACTGAGGAAGCAATGTAGATCAGCTATACAATATGGAGACATAGTAAGCCAAATATCATATACTGAGGATGCAATGCAATATGTGGTGCGAATGAAATGACCAAACTAGAGTGAGAAGTCAGGATGATAGTATGTAGTATCGCAAGTTATGAGGTCCATTACAAGGGACTTCTATCTAAACCAGCCTCATACCTAAATTTGAATATCTAGACTCACTGTGGTAAACTCCTAATGTCAGGTTGGTCACGCGCCCCAACTAAAATCCTAGCCATCGTGAAGGTACGCATAACAATTAGTTGCGCATCACCAACCCGAGTTGTTAGTAAATGAATAAATGAAAGAGTAAGATGTTGAGTATGCAATTCCTGATTAATAAGTCCACATATCAATACCGTACATCTCTGGGATTATCACTGGGGTCTAGTACACTCCACACTGGCTACCGCCTCCCTAGCCGCACAGCCATGCAAGTGGAAAAGACCTCATTACCTGCCTGCTAGTAGTATACCAATGCTTGCCCGACTCGTCAATAGCAGACCAATTTGGGAGCTAGTCAAACTCAACATAGCTTACAGCCTCCTCACTCAGGTGGATATGGCCGCACCCCCATCCAACTGACCATGACACAGTGGGAGACGCAGTCTAATGGTATTCGGCACTCGGGCGCTCATGTATATCCACTCGGTCTAGACATTGGTGCGTCTCCTGGCCACAGAGGTTTAGGGACTTTCACCCATGGACATCCAACGTGCCCAGATGCTTGAATCAAACATTCTGTTGTCCCATCTTGCCATCCACAATATGCCTATAGAGGCCACAACCCTGATGTTGCTAGGGCATACGGTGGTCATATCATAAAATATGAGATACATGAGTCATACCATCCAGTCATGCATCAAACCTGTGTGTACCGCACGCTTATGTGGGGGCAACTCCGTCTATTAGGGAGTCCCATAACAACCTGCCCAATGGTATATGTAATGATCAACTACATCTCATATCAAGCATGTTGATGATGCATATGGGCATGTATCATGATGTTATGCTATCACATACTCATAATCAACATCGATAATCAGCCTAACGAGGCCTAAGGGAAGGTCACAATGTGGACATTTAACCAATATTGCTCCCAAAGAGTGGCCCTCATAGGGCAAATAGATAGTGGGCCCATGACCACACACAAGGGCCTAACATATATCACAATGAGCCTCACTCAAGGGCCACATATGCATCACATCGGGCCTCATCATATGGGCCTCATATACATTACATTGGGCCTGATATCTGGGCCTCAATTACATCACAATGGCCCGCATCACATCGCAATGGGCCGCATCTCATGGGCTTTATATACAACATGTCACGCCTCACTCATGGGTTTCATATACAACACGTCAGGCCTCACTCATCGGCCACATATACATCACAATGGGCCTACATTACATGTCTAGGTGGGCCTGATACACCACAAAATGGGCCCAATGGGCAGCCCATAATCCAGGAAAAATGGATGGGCAGCCTGGATATACAACGTATTCATCAGGGTGGGCCATTGCCCTGGACAGTGAGGATGAAACACGCACATCATTCCGGGCCCACGTCCAGAACACATATCTCGTACGACATGGTTAGAATACATATAGATGAACGGTGTGTATATAACACATACATCAGAGCTGGCCCCACCGTCCAGGGGTCAGCACCCAACATCACGGGGGGTCCACACGTGTAGAGTGGGCCCTACAGATGAATAGTGTGGTTATACATTCATCCAGGTGGGTTCCCACCATTAAGAAGGGTTAGACGGTGAGGATATGCATATGTACATCAAGGTAGGCCCCACATAGCCCATATAGGTGGACGAGTTGTTATGCAATACAACAAGGTGGGTCCCATGGATGCCACACATGCAGGGTGGTCCTGTAGATAGACGGCATGGTTAGAATACATACATCAAGCCCCACCGTCCATTGATGGACGGTGGGATGCTATACATACCTTAAGGTGGGCCACGTGGGTGGGGTCCACATCCCAGTAAGGGACGGACAGTGAAGATAAAACCCATGAATCATGTGGGGCCCCTGGATGGCAGGGATGAGACAAATACATCATGTGGGCTCCATGGTTGCATGGTGTGGATTAGACCCGTACATCACGCTGGCCCCACAGTACTTGTTGTCCTTAATACAGATGTACAGTTTAGATATATCACATACATCATGCGGACCCACAGAACTGTTGACGTCTTCAGCAGCTGATAGGAGGTGGGGTCCACATAGATGGACGGTTTGGATGATCAAACCCCACTTGCTGACATCAATACATTAGCTATGTAGCTGGTGTGCGGTAGACCATCCAATCCGCTTTCCATCAGGTGGGTCCCACCAGATATACATATATAATATTATATTTCTATATATTATTATTATTTTTAAATTTTTTTAACAATAGCGTCCAGGCCCTAGACGGCCTGGATGATACATCATGGTGCACGCTACACAGCACCGTCCATCTGGATGGTGCAGATATAAAATATATACATCAAGGTGAGTCCCACCCCACACGTGCCACATGTGTAGTGTGGGCCCCATGTCCAAAATAGATGAACGGTTTGGAGAAAACATGTGCATCATGGTGGCCCACAGAATTTCTGATGTCAACTGCACTACTGCAGCTAACAGCTGCTAGCATGAGGTGCTCCAGCCAATCCACTTCCAAGTAGGTCCACACGTGTGTGGCCCACTAGCTACTGCACCAAATTGATACTTATATTTTCCCACTGTCCCGACCTGCTGGACGGTGGGCAGCCATATATATCAAGATGGGGTCCACGCATGTGGCCCCACCAGCTTAAGATTCAAGCTGATATCTATGTTTTCCTTCAATCAGGTTCGTGTAAACAGACTGTCAGGTGGGCCCATTCGATGGACGACATGGATAAAATACATGTATCATCATGTGGGCCACACATCAAAAGAGAGAGTGAGAGGGAGGGAGAGAGAGAGAGAGATCGCATGCGATGGGGGGCTCCGCCACTATGAGCCCTCGCTTACAAAACATACATCAAGTGGGTCCCAATATATGTGGGCCCTAAATTAAAAATTCAAAATCTAGTACTATGAACACCCCCCGATTTCACTTCTTCTATGCTCCTTGGACTCCTTAGCTCCTAGGCTTCGATTTAGATGGAGGATGATGAAGATTGAAGGGCTAGGATGAAAGATGAGGGGGTAAAAAGATGGGCCACACTCTTAGCTGTCTCTTGGGATGCTTTGACATCCACACTCCCTTTGGTTGTTTCGAAAATGGAGTGAGAAGTGAGAGAGAGAGAGAGGAGTGGTGTGAATGAAAGGAATGGCTAGGTATGGGTGTTGCTGACTTTTGGTTGAGAGAGGGATGGGTAGGGTATGGGTTGTACTTAACTTGATTGATTGATGGATTGATGTGATGTTTGGTAGAGATTCTCTCAGAATTTACAACGCACGACGTTTTCATTAAGATAAACGCGGGGCCACAACTCTTGGCTTGAGTATCGCATGGGCGCATGAGACGCGGGGTTAGAACCGCGGCAACGACGTAGTCTTAAGGGTACAAGTCTTGGGTCTAGCTGATTCAGATCGACAGGATATAACTCAGGGTCGCGCACAAATGCTATCTATGCGTCGTGGGTCACCGAAATTCGACTGGGAGGATCGCGGGAGTCTAAGGAATGGTACGGACTAGGATACGGGCCTTACATGAGATCCACGACCATAATAATGCGTAAACCACATCTTATGATCTAAGCATCAGATTGGGGCACGAGACATGGCGACGGCGCGGTCACAATGGTATAGGTCTCGGGTTGAGTCAGCTCGAGTTTATAGGATGCTACTTAAGGTCGCGTGTAAATGCCAACTACAGGTCACGTGTCGCCAGAATTTAATCAAGAGGATTGTGGGATCATACGTGTCACGCCTCAAACCCAAAAATTGGGCTCATAAAATTTTTGATTGCCGAATCCGGTGCCGACAGCCTCTGCAGTACTCCATTCTTGGCTCCCAATGCCCATATGCCAGGTTCCGATCCTAGGATCCTATAAGGAGGATTTTTCAATGTACATTTGTCTCATAAGAAGTATAACCACAAGTATACGCAAATCACAAAGGCAACATCATTATCACATATCCACTAATATAAACATTTGAATACAATGCTAAAAGGGAAATACATATATCGAAAATCAAAGCTTCAAAAGACGTCTAAGCTCCACTCTGCTGCAACCTAACGCCACCTGCACGCATCTATCGTGCATAAGCTTATAGAAAGCTTAAGGGCTGGTGAAAGTGTGTGCACAAGAAAAGTTTCAAATATTCAATATAATGCCTTAATCATACAATATTGGAATTACTAGCATGATCATGAATCATATGATATCAAAGTAAGTGGAACTACTGCAAGTCTATAAATCATATAATATCAGAGTACATAATACAGATCAACTACGTAAATGAGGAGTCACAAAGAGCCAAATATCAGATGCTAAGGATACAATGTAATATGTAAATGCTGTTAAGTCCATCTAGGCCATATAAGTGCAGAAATATAGTAACCTAAAATGTTATATGCCTGCGGATGTAATGCTATATATGATGCAAATGAAATGACCAAGCTGGAGTTCCAAACTAGTCCCATACCTAAATTTGGATAGTCAGACTCAATGTGGTAAACTCTTGATCTCAGGTTAGTCACGCGCCCCAACTGAAATCCTGACCATTGTAAAGGTACACATAATAAACAGTTGCACACCATCAGCCCAAGTGGATAGTGAATTAATGAATGAATGAGTATACAACTCCTGCTCAATAAGTCCACATAACAATACCGTACAACTCTAGGATCATCACTGGGGTCTAGTAAACTCCACACTAGCTTCCTGCCCCATGAATTACACAACTGGGTTAGTGGAAGAGACCTCAATATCTGGCTACCAATATCGCCCTTGCTCGTCGATAGTGAGACCATTCACGAGCCGGTCAGACTGAGCTTAGCATTGCCTACTCTCTCAGGTGGGTAAGGCCATACCCCCTCCCAACCGACCATGACACAGTGGGAGACACGGCCTACTGGTATATGACCCCATGCACTCATATATATCCACTTGGTCTCGACGTTGGGGCGTCCTCTGGTACCAAGAGGGTTTAGAGATTCTCACACAGGCCCATCTATGGCGACTCGATGCTAATAACAGATTTTTGGTGTCACATCTGGCCATCCACGACATGCCTATGGAGGCTACGGCCTTGATGTCGCTAGGGCATACAATAATCACAACCCATAATGCAAGATGCATGAGTCATACAATCTAGTCATGCATCAATCATGCGCATACCGTGTACTCATGTGGAATAACTCCACATATCAGGGAGTCCTATAAACCATCTGTACTATGGCATATGTAATGGTCAATCAAATCTCATAACAAACATGCAGATGATACGTATGCATATGTATCATGATGCTATGCTATCACATACTCATAATCGGTATCAATAACGAGCACCGACAATCGACCTCGACAATCGGTCTTGACAACGTGGACATTTAACCAACATTGCCCTCAAGGAGTAGCCCACATAGAGCCTAACATATAGTGGACCCATGGCCTCATACGAGGGCCTAATATACAACACCATGGGTCTCACTCAAGAGCTTAATACACATCACGATGGGCCTCTCACATGGGCCTAATATACATCACAATGGGATCCATCGCCTGGCCCTTAAATGCATCACATGGGCCTCATCACATAGACCTCATATTCATCACATTAGGCCTTAAACATGGGCTGAATACACATCACAATGGGCCTCAAATATGGGCTGCATATACATCACATTGGGCCTCAAACATGGGCCGCATATACATCACATTGGGCCTCAAACACATGCCGAATACCCATCATAATGGGCCTTAATGACGGGCAACATATACATCATATGGGTCTCGACAATCGGCCTCTGCAATAAAAATTGGAATCGGCCTTGATAATTAGAATCAGCCTCGACAATCGAAATCAGCCTCAATAATCAGAATCAGCCTCAACAATCGGCCTCGACAATCGGAATAGGAATCGGCCTCAACAATCAGAATCATCCTCGACAATCAAAATTGGCCTCAACAATCGGCCTCGACAATCAGAATCGGCCTCGACGATTGGAATTATCCTCATCAATCGGCCTTGATAATCAGAATCGGCCTCAACAATCAAAATCGGCCTCAACAATTAGAATCAGCCTCGACAATTGGCCTTAACAATCAAAATTAACCTTAACAATCGGCTCTAACAATTGAAATCTGCCTCGATAATCAGAATCATCCTCGACAATTGGAATCGGCCTCAACAATCGGCCTCGGCAATCAGCCTTGACAATCGAAATTAGCCTCAATAATCAGAATCGGCCTCGACAATTGGAATCGGTAATTGATCTTGACGTAAGGTGGGGTCCAAAGATGGATGGCCGATGATGGAATAAGCAATATCAATGGGGCCCAATAATTTGGGTTAACCCACTAAAGAATGATGAGAATGGGCCTAACCAGGCTTAAGGGAAGGTCACAATGTGGACCTTTAACCATCATTGCCCATCAATGTGGACATTTAACCAACATTGCTCTCAAGAAGTGGTTTACATAGGGTCGAACATATAGTGGGCCCATGGCCTTGCACAAAGGGTTCATATACAATACAATGGGCTGCATACAATCTCAATGGATCTCATACAATCATAATAGGCCTTACACAAGGGTCTTATACATCACAATAGGCTGCGTCACATGGGCATAATACACATCACATGGGCCACATCACATGGGCCTATTTACATCATATGGGCCACGTCCCATGGGCCCCGAATACATCACAATGGGCCATAACCCATGGGCCTTAAATATATCACAATGGGCCTCAACCCATGGGCCCCAAATACATCATATTGGGCCTTAACGAATGGGCCACAAATGCATCATATTGGGCCTCATACACGAGCCTCATATACATCACATCGGGCCCTTCCAAATGGGCCCCAAATACGTCACATCGGGCCTCATCAAATGGGCCCCAAATACATCTAATGGGCCATATCAAATGGGCCACAACAACCTCACCATTCATCCATCTATAGAGAGCATTATCCAAATAAATGCAACATATCAAAAGATCATCTGGACCATACCACAAACAACAGTGGTGGTAATGATTTCCATCGTTAAAACTCTGTTGGGCCCACCATAGCGTTTATTTTTCATCTAGTCTATTCATAAGGTCACAAAGACCTGAATTAAGTAGAGAAACAAATTTCACATTGATCCATAACTTCTGCACTCCCAAAAAAATGGGTTTTAATGGTGGACGTTCAATCCCATTGTTTCTCTAGTGTGGTCCACTTGATACTAGATCTGTCTTACTTTTAGTCTTAAGCCTTGAGACGAACTTGCCAAATGGATGGGTTGTTTTAAATGCAACACATACATTAGCAGACCCCACACAGGAATGCTGACATCATGGGGCCCTCTGATGGACAGCATGGATGAAGCACATACATCATGGTAGGGTCCACGCACGTGGCCAAAACGTTGGTTGGGTGGAGGGTTGATATAACACAGACCTCACGTTCAGACCCTCAGGTCTTGCTGACGCCATGTACAACAACTATATAGCTGGTGGGCTGTTAGCCCATCAACAGATGGACGGTAAGATAATGGCCCATCACGGTGGAGTCCCACCATCCAGAAGCTGGACGGTGAGGATCACCCCTCAGGTCAGTCCTTACTGACGTTAATACAACTAATACACAGCTATTGTAGGTATGGTGGGGCCCCACGTGGGAGTGGCCCACCATAACATCTATTTTTTATGCAATATATTATATTATATAATATTATATATATATATAACATGTATTATTAATATAATATATTATATTATATAATATTATATACACATATATACATATACGTGTGTCTGAGAGAGAGTGAGGGGTGTTAGTGTCTAGTGTCTAGAGATGCTGGATGGACAGCCTGGATGAAAGAAACACATTCATCTTGGTAGGCCCCACATGAATGGACAGTTTGGATGGCCCTATGCAAGTGGCCCCACGTCAGGTGGGCCACACTCTTGGATCAAGCTGATATTTGTGTTTTCCTTCATTCAGGCCTGTCTAAATGGATTGTCATGTGAGCCACTCGGTGGACTGCATGGATAAAATACATACTTCATGGTGGGCCACACACACACACACCAACACCCATAAGAGAGAAGAAAAAAATGAGAAGGGGAGGAACCCTGCCACTATTGGGCCCTCCCTAATACAATGCATACATCAAGTGGGTCCCATAATAAGTGGGCCCTTAGAAATCGAAATCAACGGTCGATCACCCACATTTAGCCTTATTTTTTAGCTCCTTGGACTCCTATGCTCCTTGCCTTCAATTTTGATGGGAGGTTGATGAAGAATGAATGGTTGAGATAGGAGATGAGAGGGTGGGAAAGTGGGCCACACTTGTTGTTTTGGGAAGGCTTGGAGATCTTGGATGTTTGGGTGTTTCTCTTAGGGTTGGAGAGTGAAGATAGAAATGAGAGAGAGAGAGAGAGAGAGAGAGAGAGAGAGAGAGATGATGGATGAAAAGGGATGGATGGAATGGTTGTTATATGGGATGAGAATGGTAAAAGCATGGGTTGGGTTGAAATTTGTGTAAAAGAGGTATGGGTGGGGAGAGACAGAGTTGACTTGTGAGGGGGGTGAGGTGGCATGGGGTATGGGTGATGTACTTAAGATAGGGTGTGTACTTGATTGATTGATTGATGGGACATGTTGTAGAGATTCTCTCAGAATTTACAACACGCGACATTTCTTCGAAATGAACGTGGGCCCACATCTTCTGGCCCGAGTATCGCCTCGATGCACGAGATGCGACATCGGAACTGTGGTGACGGTGCGGTCGTAAGGATACAAGTTTTGAGTCGAGCCGACTCTGATATACGGGACACGACTCAGGATCACGCGCAAACGCCAATAACAAATCGCGGGTCGCTAGAATTTGACCGGAAGGACCGTGGAAGCCTAAGGAATGGTACAGTCTAGGATATGGGTCTCACAATACAGAACGACCAAATTCTAGGACACAGGCCTGACATTCCACCTCTACTCTCCGTTCTTGTTGGTCCAACCAAATCCATATGGAGAAGTTCAAGAGGTTTGGTTGTGGTTAAGGAGTTCATTTTCTTGTGACTAATTCTAGTTTGCTTGCCAATTTGGCATGCGCCACATACCTTTTCTATTGTTTTTAATTTGGGTAGACCACGAATCTGGTCTCTTTTACTCAATCTAAAAAGATTTCAGTAGTTAACATGTCCAAGATGTTTATGACGTAGTTCCGTTTTGTCTGATTAGACCATGAAATATGAAAAGTTTGAAGAGCATGACTCATTAATGATATAGCAATTTTCAGAATCCTTAGACCATTTAATATCACACAAACTTTCTCATTAGTAATTTTGCATCTGTGATTATTAAATTTTACACTATGTTTATTATTGCATATTTGAGAAATTCTTAAGAAATTGTGCTTAAGACCTTCAACATACAAAACATTTAAAAGGAGGAAGATTACAGAGTTGAACTGTACCTTGGCCTATAATTCTACAATTACTTCCATCACCAAAAGTAACTGAATCGTAGTTCATTTCTTTGAAGTTGGTGAATATTTCTTTGTCACTAATCATATGTCTTGAACATCCATTGTCCAGGTACTATTTTGAATGGTTAGAAGCTTTGAAAGTTGTGTGGGCAACAAGACAAGTAACTTCTGGAACCCATTTCATTATGGTTTTGGGTTTAGTTGCATTGGTTTTTCTCTACTTTTGGGAGTTAGAATTTCTCTGTCTATTAACTCCATTTTCATTTGAGTTAGATTTAAGAAGCTCTTTGAGTAAGTCCATTATTTTTTCAGCAAAAGGATGTTTATTATATCTTTGATTTCTATAGCTGATGGTATTAATACTAATCTTAGAAGCTTGAAAAGTTATTGCATTTTTGAAATCATTTTGGCTATAACTTCTCAAATTCTTACCTTTTGAGTTTGAAGATTCACCTCTTACAAATGTAGGAGATGCGTTTTTATTTTTTAGTGAACTATCTTTGATATAGCCTAGACCTGATTTATCGCCACATTTTTTGGATGCAGTTAATAGTTTTTCCAGCTTAGGGTCTCCATGGGCATATCTCTAGGTATCCTTGGAACTCAAAAGAGAAGAAACTTCGAGTTTTAAACTCTCATTTTCAATTCTGAGGTTTTTTTTTAACTCTAAGGTTTCGAAATTTAGATCAATTTTTACTTTTTCAAAACAATCAGAAAGATAAGATTTTTCCAAAATATTGTTTTCAAGTTCTTCTTTTAGTTTAAGATATTATTCCGTTTGAATTTTTAGTTTGACAGCAATTTTGCAACTTTCCCTGTATAGGGCATTGTAGGCATCTTAAAGATCATCTTCATTCTCATTTTTAGGGTCACTCCTAAGATTATCATAATAAGATAAGTTATAGCTATTTGAGGAGGTGACTCTAGCTATAGTCATCAGGGCTTTTATTTTATTTAAAATTTCTTGTTCAGATTCATCTGACTCAGAAGAACTTTCAGAACTGGATGACTCATCCCAAGTAGCGATCATGCCCTTTCTTTTTTATTTATCCCGTTTAGGACATTTATTCGTCAAATGCCCGTATTCATGGCAGTTGAAACATTGACTGTCTTTTACAGATTTTCAAGATTTATATTTTCCTTTTCTTTTATCAGATGGTTTTTGAAAATCAGATATTTTCTTATTTTTAAAAATTTTGTAAAAATTTCTTAGCAAGTAAAGCCATACCATCTTCTGTATCTTAAATATCAAAATTAACACAGTTATCTTTTTAAAACAGATTTAGATGATTTAAAAGCAATAGACTTACCTTTAAGAGCATTAAAATTTAACTCATACATTTTAAGAGAACCAACAAACTCTTCAAACTTCATAAAATCAGTGTCCCTTAGTTCTTAAATGGCAGTAACTTTGGAATTAAACCTCTCAGGAAGAGATCACAATATTTCAGCACAGACCTTGCTTTCTGGGATTCCATCTCCTAGACCTCACATGGAATTTACTATATCATTTAATTTTATAAAGAAGTCCATGAAAGTTTCATTTTCTTCCATATGAATTTCCTCAAACTTTTTAGTGAGGATTTGAACTTTAGATTTTTTTACTATAGTAGTTCCTTCATGTGTCATTTCAAGAATATCCTAGGCTTGTTTAGATGTATCACATGAAATGATTCTTTTAAATTCATCAGGTGATGGAGCATAAGTAATGGCATTTAAGGCCTTAGCATTTTCACTGCTTTCATTTTTCTAAGGTGTAGTCCATAAATAGAATGGAGTTTCTTTCATGGACTTAGTTCCATCACTGCCTAGAACTTCAGACATAGGCGATTTCCATTTGGTTACAATGGCTTGCCACACGCTTTCATTTAAGGAATTTAGAAAATTCCTCATTCTGGCTTTCCAATATACATAGTTAGAGCCATCAAAAGGTGGTGGCTTGGTAATAAACACGCTATCAAAATTTCACATAATGAAAGCTCTAGATCTTTAAACTCAAGAAACTTAATCCAATAAAATGAGCAACTTAGCTCTGATACCACTTAACAAGGCGAGCTAACAGTCCTAGAGAGGGAGGAGAATAGGATTATGCCAAATTAAAACTTAAAGTACTAAAATCAGAATAAATCACAGATCTCAATAGCTCTAGTATTGAAAAATTGATTCAAACTTAGTTCGTAGGACAACAATACACCAAAAATAAAGTTTTTGGTAAGACAACCTGATTTTACGAATGTTTATAAGGATCAATATCACAAACTAAGCAAGAGACAAGAGAGCTATCTATCACAAGCATTCACCACGTATGCATAAATAAATTACAATCATTCACCACAGATACAAAACTTAAATCATTCACCACAAACACCAGGAGTTATAGTGGTTCGGTGTGTACACTAATTGTTCTTAAACAACCACACCTACTCCACTCCCAATAATCACAACCCACATGAAATTCACGTTCACTAATAAATAAGGTTTTCACATGTTCACCTTAAAACCTATATAGTTGTGATTTTAAAAGGGCTATCACAAACAAAATCCCACGCTGAGATTTTCTAGCTATCTCAGTCAAAACCAATACAAGGAATTTTCTAGATATCTCAAATAAACCAAAATAGAAAGATATAAAATGATACTTATCTTCTCTTAGAAGATGTTTTTGAAGTAGCCAGTAGAACCGCTTTGCTTGTAGTAGAATGTTTAATGTCCAGTCACACAAATAAGGGTTCTAGATTCTAGATTGATTTTAAATTAAATTAAATCACAGGCTACTTGTTTGAATCCCTTAGATCTCAAAAGAAGAGTGATTACTCTCTTTAAAAAGTAAGATTCATAAACAAGAGATCAAGGAATCAAAACAAAAGCTATATAAATAGAAATATAAAATACCGTGCAATAGCTTGATGATAGTGGGGACTTCTCTCTTTCTAAATGAAGGCTTTTCTTAGCTTGGATGAGTAATTTCGGATTAAGAGAAGTGAAAATGCCGAGCTGAGAGTCCTAGAGGGGGGGTGAATAGGACTATGCCAAATTAAAAAATTTAATATGGAATTAGATAGATATAAATAAAGATAACACTAAACAATCCCACAAAGCAGAAATGAATAACAACTTCAAATGTACAAGTATTGAGAGGTTAATACAGATGTTGTTTTAAGGACAACCTTACACTAAAAACCAATGGCTTATGGTAGGACAACCTGATTCCTAGAACGGTCTGTGTATCAAAATCCCAAACTAATATAGAGGAGAATAAAAATAGCAAAGAATATAAACTAAGCTATTATAGCATTCTCACACTTGCATAAAAGAAATTACAACATTTTCCACAAAGGCTTAAAAAAATTACAATATTCACACAAAGCCACAATCAACCATCCACCACAACACCAGAAATTATAGTGTTTAGAAAGGCCACACAACTACTCCACTCCCAATATCCTCTCCCTCCGGATTTTGGCGTCACTATGAAATAGGTTTTTCAAGGTTCACCTAAAACCTTCACAATTGTGTCATTAAGGTAGGCTTACACCCCACACACTGAGATTTTCTGGATCACCTCAGACAAACCAAAAAGAGATTTTTCTTGGCATAACCTCAAAAACCAAAAAGAGATTTACAAAAATGTAAATATACTTATCTGATATTTCCAACACCCTGAATTTCGAGGGTCGAGTAAAGCTTAACTCCCAAGATCCAACGCATCACTTATACAATATAGATAATGATGTTTAAATGTTGTCCATATTAGTGCATTTAACATGAGCGGGATTATACTAAAACAACATATCATACTCTAAAGACAATGCAATTTAGCAAGCGGAAGACTGAAATATATGTATTGAAATAAGTAAGCGGTTATCTGCCTCCAGAGTATGATAATGTAACAGGGTTGAATACATATATGTTTTGTTTCAAAATATACAAAATATCAAAATGTAAAGTGTTCGACTAAATCATATATCCTTGTGATCCCGTCGAAGCAACACGAGATCTACGAAGATCCGCCTGATAGCTGAACATAGGAGAATTCCTCCTCCTCGTCCATAAAGTCCATTTCAGCTGCATATACTCCATCATTACCTATATCTACAACAGAGTCTGATTGATGTTTTAAAACAGCATCCCAGGTGGGATGAGTAGCTAATTCAGTGGAACTATAAAGCAAAGGTTAACATGTTATCAATTCAATCAAGCAGTAATGATAAAGCGATACAACAAACATCTCTTACTACTCTTATTAATACAGGGATGATATGCAGTAATGGTGCATGCCCTCGCCTACAATCCCTCAAGCGACTTCCTCAACCATTCGCGCATGGCAAACTCTCTAAACGTGCGCTTCCTCACCATAGTACATGCAATGCGGTGCATGGTCGTGTTAGCCAAGTAATTAATTAAGCTTATTCGTACAACAGATTCGGGAAGCTAAGGTACCCCTTAACATAATTAACCCAAACGGGGATCTATCTAGGGTCGTCAATCCTAGTTATTCACATACAATATGAAAGTTATAGAGCATCACTCCAAACGAAAAGAAGTCGATAGGCAAATTCAAAAGTTTATACTCGAGGTCACACCACTAACGCCCTGCCAACTAGAGCACTATTTTCGAAGGGGTCCGGATCAGACGGTTCACCCTAACCCACACAGGGACCGCAACTAGGTTGCGCCGGTGTAGGCCGACATCTCGAACACGGTGTTCCATACCATCATGCCTGGCTCACGACTTTAGGTTGCTCACTGGTCACTACGGGGAGGCTCATCACCCCAGCGTAGGCCGATAGGTCAACCATGGTGTCCCATACCACCATGCCCGGCTCATGAGTCTTAGCGGATCTTGGTACCATTGTTGAAACGGGCTTTACATTAGTAAGTGTTACCTTAGATTCAAACAGTAGCGTCCATACATGGTAAACACACAATAGGCCAATCAGATTATTTGACAAGTTCGATTGGTATGAACGCACGCTGAATTAATCGACATGGAGTGCGTATGCACTCCACGTGGCCTAACCACTGTCGACAATCGTCATACGACTCAGATTCATTGAACGTATCCAACGTGGCGAGACTAGTTCACCCACTCAATCAGGAACCGTTACCGATTTCTTGGACTACGTAGTAGTCCCAATCATACTCAAATGCAATGGTAGTTACATACGATGATCATAAAAACATTTAACAAATAATTTAAATATAATTCTCATTTGAGTATTTTATCAAACACATTGAACATGTTATTATACATATGCATTCCATCCATAAATCACGTACTATAAATTTAGATTACATGAAGAAAACTATAAATATGGATAAGGTAGTTGAGAATCCTATCTCAATACCCTAAATATATACAATTCACCAACAATTTTTCATTCAGACATTTTATCAAACACATAGACTACACATTACTATATATATGAACTAAATTAGTTACAACATATATTATGGCAAATCCTTTCACAAAGGAGTTGTCATGCATACAAGAAAAATGAATTCTAGATTAATAGTCATTGCAAGCACATATCATAATTGTAAGTTCATTCAAACATTTCAACAAACACATAGAATGCATATTTATTGAACATAGTTCATACATATGTAATATATGAAAAACGTCATAACTAAGATCATATGGCAGTAATCAAGTCAGACATAAATCATTAGCTGACACTGAAAGCCTTGAAAACTGTAACCTAAACATTTATAGTACATACCTTTCGTTGAAATACTCGTTTCGAACTCAGTTTGAACACTACGTTCCCGAAGACGAAATGCCAAGCACTTACACGACATAACAGGTTAGCTAGCTCGACAACTATCAACCTGGATCTCCACAACGATATTAGGGTTAGGGTTTCTTACTAAAATTGTAGCCGGAAGAGGATTGGATAGTAAAAGAAAACGGCAATCTAGCACGTAGAGTCGTGTGGGAGGATTCCTACAATGATCTCCCAGAATCTCTCTTCTCTCCTTCCTCTTTTCTCTTCTTCTTCTTCTTCTTCTTCTTCTTCTTCTCTCTCTCTCTCTCTCTCTCTCTCTCTCTCTCTCTCCCCCTTAGGGTTTTGAGCAAATTTGTAGATGAGAGAGGTGGGGTGAGATAAGGGCTTTATATAGGCTTAGAAGTGATATAAATGGCCCTAGGGCCATGGTATACTTATTTCATAACCAAAGGGTGCTCATTTCTGATGAACGGGACCCATCTAAAGGTACATTGTTTAGTTACGTCATGTAGTAAGTTCTCTGACCATTGATCTAGGCCAGGATGTGATTTCAGTGCGTTTGGATAGGCCAATCAACCGTGACGGACCTGTATCAGGTCAACGGTCGTTATCACTTGATCAGGGCCATAAGTATACGGATATGTGCAAGAAAATTTTCTTGATCCATGGGTGAAGTTTGGTTAGAAACTGACGGTCTGAAGTCTTTAATTTCGCCCATAAGCGAACGACCCAATTCACTTAAGTTTCATTCCGTTTTCTAAAGATATTCGCGTTTCCCACACACTTCGCTCAGGGCTCAAGTTGTGCATTTCTGGATACTATTTGGGCTCGATTCCCATGATAGTTGTCAAGCCTAATAAGACAGTCACAACCTTATAGTTTTGTGGTAATCAGACTTTTGACGTGCGGTCTAGGTCCGATACAGAGTTTTAATGTGCTCTCGAGAGCAACTGGGTTTTGAGATTGCTCCTAGGATTTTAAGTAATATTGAGTTAGTAATTTTAATGGTTTTAGGTCTTTTCATTTGTATTGATAGTGGTTCAAGCTAATTCCATCGATTATTTAGTTTAGTACTTAACTAAATTTCACCCTAATTACGACAGAATAAGGTCCTAGGGTAGTTTTATGTCCGTTTTTGGTACTTTTAGTTAATATATTATTTTAATTATTTTTATATAAGTTCGTCATCAAGTTTGCTTTATCAGTATCAAATTTTATTAGATTACGTATTCTAGAAAATTTTAAAAAATTCTAAAAGTAACAGCTGTCCAAACTAATAATTTTTGGATAGTTGTCACATCAACCTGGATTTAACTATATTAAAATTTTTATTTTATTTTTAACTTATTTTTATATGAAAATAGATTATTAATCTTCAATCTGGCTTTTGAAACACCTAAATCGGAGTTATATTGAGGGAGATATGACTTTTTGCTGTCGGTCGAAAAGTGCAGAAAATTGCAGTGAGGGTCCACCAAAATTCGGTGCACCGGTGGACGCCATCGACCCGATGTGCTGTCTGGTGGTGGTTTTGCCACATGGCTTTTCAAACGAGTGTATCTTGTAAATCAAAATGAGTTATTCGATGTTCAATATATGATTTTGGGGTAGGAGAAGTTGCTCTATCTAAATAACATATTTATTTTGTGAGATTCCATAAGGTTAATTGTCAAAAATCTATTTTATTTATATATTTACTATTTATGGTAAATTTTAGTTTAAGTATTATTTTTCATTATTTAAACTTTAAGATTAGTGTCTAATATGAAAGTGCTTAGAAAATTTTGAAGAATAAGGTGGTGAAAGGTGAGATTTTGATGGAAATGGGTTGAAAGGGGAGTTTAGCCTTTGGGATTGGGTTTTGAGAAGTCGATAAGGTGTTATGATAGACCCATTGCTCAAGGATGTTCATCTTCAAGTTGGGAAAAAAATTCAGGACGTTACAATCTACCCCACTTGAAAAATAATTTCGTCCCCGAAATTGGCTAAGGCTTCTATTGGGTTCGTATTCAGCAAGCACATTTGTGGATACACTAACCTCGGTTATTGTAATTTAGCTCGTACCGATTGTTAGGCTTATTCTTTAATATGAATTGGTTTAATACTTGAACCCTAATTGCTTTCTTTCGATGACTTCATTATTGACATTCTAAGGAAGATTCAGCTCCTATTTAGTGACCTAACCTTATGTATAACCTGGATCAATTTCATTCGATCTTGGGCAAGTGGGCTATTAGCTCACCAGGCTTACGTTGCACCTATGAGTGGGTAGACGAGTATACCTACTTAACTTGACTGAGTTCATAAATTTTCTAGCCCCCTTAAAAATTATTTTTACTCTCAAGGCTCAAGAATCTATGTCCCGATCCGTATGTCGGAACAAGGTGTAATTTAAGGCCTATCCTTAACATGAAATGGGAGACGACCTCTTAATATATTGGTCTTCCTTTTATCGATGATGTGTACTATGACATTGGTACCTTGAATATGGGTAGTGACTTCAAAGGTTAAGGGTGCTGCAGCTGCTGTCTCAGATGCTCTAGCCGCTAGTGCATGTACATGTGCTTGTTGATGATGATTTGGTTGTGCTGCCTTAGGTTGTTGAGGTGGAGTCACTATAACACATGGTGACTGACTTTCAATCTTCTGAGGTGTCGTGAAACCATTGTCTTTCATCTTAGTAAAATATAAGGGGTCAGTGTGTCCCCCTTTTGTTGCAATATGTACACTAATGGTTCATTCGCCTCTGCTGGGTCGGCACAGCCATGGGCCTAGGAGGCGAGTCTACATGTCGCCTCTTACCTAGGACTGGCCGGTGCTATAATTCGGGCCAAGGCCTCGGGCCCATAGGCATGTGTGTACGGGACAGTCTATCTCCATCCTGCTCAGCTCGTAAGGACATGTTCACTAGCTTGGCGTAATTGGGAATGCTAGCACAACACATCTTAGTGCGGATATTGGGCCGCAGCCCATCTGAAACCGTCACATTTTCATTGGCTCGTCTGCTAGGATTAAAGAGGCGTATCTAGCTAGCTCCGTGAATTTGTTCTCATATTCTGACATGGTCATTCCTCCCTGTCAGAGGCAAAGAAACTCACCCTCCTTTTCATTACGGTGAGGGGGAAGTACTTTCCATAGAATCGAGTTTTGAACATGTTCCACGTCCACACGTAACTTGAAGGAATGGTTCGTAGGATGTTGTTCCACCATATACTAGCCTCCTTCTCAAACATATATGTAACCAGCTCTACTTGCCATACCTCAGTATAGTGCAATGGCTACAACATCTTGGATATATGATCCAACCAATACTCTGCCTCCTCGGGTCGGTAAGTACCCACAAAGGTAGAAGGATGGAAACACTGGAAGCATTCAAATAGACCGCTGGTATTCATATTTCTAGCAGGCTGCACAGGTGGTACAGGCGGGACCATATTCATGTTCTGGACAATGACCCCCACAATAGTGGCCCAAACTTGTTGCTGCTGCTACATTAGGAGCATCATCTACTCTAACCTATCAGGGGGAGGAGCCGCCTAAGGCATGTGTGACGTCGATGTAGACGCACGGTTCTATTCCGGAACCGGTGGTGCACTAGGTGTTGGCCCATTGGTAGGGCCAGTGGCCGGCTGTGAATCTGACATGGTGTCACTATCCGGGCCCAAGTTGGGGTTCATATGGCTATCGCTTAGGGGAGGTGCCCTGTCAATCGATCCGCCAAGTGCAAGGCATGTCATATTCTGAGTGGTTTTCAGAGGCATTCCCTAGATACAACATAGGGTGCAACACGTATAAGATTTAGAATAATATTACTCAATTTCCCAAACATTCTACACATTCCAATTCAAAAGGGCTTCTTGCATTTCATTTAACTAAAGATTCTCACAATACACGAGATGTAGTATTACATGAATCATGGTAGAAGATGCATGTGAGCTAATCTAGTAAAAGTTTCACGCCAACTACTCTAACATATAATTAAACCTACCAAAGCTATTACAAAGATAAGCAAGAAACAAAGCAAACCAAAAGACGACTACAACATAAGTCTAGTCCTTAGACTCTAACGAAGGTGGAGGTGCACCCTTATCCTGCATACAGCACAGGAGGGCCTTTAGGGTGTGAGACATCTTCTTGCATTTCTATTTCAGGTAGGCCTAATTCTCTTCAAGCTTTACTTCAATTCGGCCTGGGTCTCCTTAACCTCCTGTCTCTGGGCGGCCTGGTTCTCTTCAATCTGAGCCACGCGGGCTTCTAAGGCGGCCCAATCATAATGATGCTCACGAGTAGCAGTAGGAGGTCCCCCATCAGAGTCTCGAGACTCCTCTTCTTCATCGCTTCTTTCTTCCTCACTGCTTTCCTCTTCACTACCTTCTTCATCTTCACTCCCATCATCCTCTTCGCTTTCTTACTCTATTTCATCATCGGACTCATCAAGCCTTGCTTGTCGCTGCCTAGGACCTATGCCCATATTGTTGAGCATAGTGTCATTGATGATATGGATTGGGGCATGGTTATCCATATGGAGTCGGAAGCTAAAGTTTCAGGCGATCTTACAAATAAGTCAACCAAAGGGAAGTGAGGCATCTCCCCGTATAGATCGTGTAGTACCCACAATCTGAGACAAGATGAATGTAAGCAGGCATAGCTTGTCTCCCTAACCAACTCGGTATAAGAAATCCACTATGAGCCACGTGCATTCCGTGCGGTTACTCTACCTGGGATATACGTTATACGTGAATATGTGGTGGAGCAGGCAGAAGTCATTCGTCATTTTGGTAGCTGCAAGGATATTTCCTCACCTCCACCACACAAGTCGGCCATAAAGAAAACACGTGTGGCAATTTCTTTCTCGTTACTAGCAAGGTTTTTCTCACTAGCATGCACAAGTCCACTCTCCATACTCATGATTTGAGCCACCACATCTACATTGACTATGGCCTCCTCTCTCCCCAAAGGGATAGTAAACTGAAGAGGCTTCAATAGTGGGTTCCATATATGAGCGTAGAAGGCTCGTATAGTGCCTTTACTCGCATGAGTATTTCCCTCAAATATGGGACCCCACCTATTTTCCAAGAGCATGTCCATCACTGGGTACAGTCCAAATAGCTTTTCATCAACATGAGCCTCGAATATAAATTTACGGTCACGGACCTTACCAAGTCTTATGCCCGGCGTTAGAGATCTTTCGATGGGGATCCGCAGGTCAAGATCCCGTTTTGATCTTCTCTCTCTCTCGGCACTCGTGCTTGCTTCGGCGCCCATCTTCTTCCTTGAATGGGTTGGGTGGCTAGGCTTGGCTTCATCCGTGGATGCCCACCTCTTTCCCATAAGGGAAAGGAGTGTGGAGAGTGAGAAGATTGTAGCAACTAGCTCAAAAAGAGCCATAGCGTTGGAAAAGCTTGGGATTGAGGTGGATTTGGGAAGTTTGAGAGTCATGAGACACAAGGGATGGGTTTTCCTGCTCAAATGAGGGGAAATAAGGAAAGTATAGAGTAATAAGAGAGGGTTTTGAGGAAACGTTGGAGATGGGTGAAAGATGTGGAAGAAGATGAAGCTTGGTGTATATAAAAGGGAGATTTGGAAGAGAAAAAAGGAGTTTGAAGGGGTTTAGAGGGCTAAATGAATAAAGGGGAGCAAATAAGGATCAAATAAGGTGGTCCCACATGAAAACGAGCCCCAAATATGGGTGGAGGGCGGCGGGCCGCCGGAACCGTGGGCACGGCACGGCTCGCTGGAGGCACGGGTGATGCCGTCGCGCCCTCACTAGATAGCCAGAGGTGGCTCCACCTGGGGGTGGTGGCCACCCCCTCTCGGGGTGCCAAAAATGTGTGGGGGACCCCCTGAGTCGGGCCGAAAGTCATGCAATGGGCCCCTGTGCCCATATGAGGTGTTTTCTCGGTCTAGGAAGTACGTATTCATGCTTTTTAGATTAATTCAAGTGTAGGATTCACCAATTTAGCATAAACCCATCAATTAATGGCCTAAAAAGGGTTTGAGATCATTTCACATGATCCTAGACATGCACAGGTTACATTTCAATAGTCAATTTTGCCCGCTGGTGTAACTTGGGATCTTACGACCATTTCTACATTTTATCGCCCCCTCCTAAGTCAAAGTACATCAATGTGCGTCGTGTTACCATAACCCAGGTCCAGTTTAATCTAAATCATGCTCTGATACCAACTTGTAATGCCCTGAATTTCGGGGTCGAGCAAAGCTCAACTCCCGAGATCCAACGCATCAGTTATGCAACATAGATAATGATGTTTAAATGTTGTCCATATTAGTGCATTTAACATGAGTGAGATTATACTAAAACAACATATCATACTCCAAAGATAATATAATTTAGCAAGCGGAAGACTGAAATATATGTATTAAGATAAGTAAGCGGTTATCTACCTCCAGAGTATGATAATGTAATAGGGTTGAATACATACATGTTTTATTTTAAAATATATAAAATATCAAAATGTAAAGTGTTCGACTAAATCATATATCCTTGTGATCCCGTCGAGGCAGCACGAGGTCTACGAAGACCCACCTGATAGGTGAACATAGGAGAGTTCCTCCTCCTCGTCTATGAAGTCCATTTTAGCTACATAGACTCTGTCATTACTTATATCTATAATAGAGTCTGGTTGGTGTTTTAAGACACCATCCCAGGTGGGAATGAGTAGCTAATTCAGTGAAACTATAAAGCAATGGTTAACATGTTATCAATTCAATCAAGCAGTAATGATAAAGCGATACAACAAACATCTCTAACTACTCTTATTAATGCAGGGATGATATGTGGTAATGATGCATGCCCTCATTTACACTCCCTTAAGCGACTTCCTCAACCATTCGCACATGGTAAACTCCCTAAACATGCACTTCCTCGCCAAAGCACATGCAATGCGGTGCATGGTCGTGTTAGCCAAGTAATTAATTAGGCTCATTCGTATAATTGATTCGGGAAGCTATGGTACCTCCCTTTACATCATTAACCCAAACGAGGATCCATCTAGGGTCATCAATCCTAGTTATTCACATATGATATGCGAGTTGCAGGGCATCACCCCTAATGAAAAGCAGTCAATAGGCAAATTCAAAAGTTTATACTTGAGGTCACAACACCAATGCCCTACCAACTGGAGCGCTATTTTTGAAGGGGGTTTGGATCAGATGGTTCACCCCAACCCACTCTAGGACCGAGCCAGGCTTTACCGGTGTAGGTCGATAGCTTGAACATGGTGTCCCATACCCTCATGACTGGCTCACGAGTTTGGGTTGCTCACTGGTCACTACGGGAAGGCTCGTCACCCCAGCGTAGGCTGATAGCTCGACCACAGTGTCGCATACCACCATACCTGGCTCATGAGTCTTGGCGGATCTTGGTACCATGGTTGAAAAGGGCTTTACATTAGTAAGTGGTACCTTAGATTCAAGCAGTAGCATCCATACATGGCAAATATACAATAGGTCAATCGAGTTATTTGACAAGTTTGATTGCTACGAGCGCACGCTGAATTAATCGACGTGGAGTACATAAGCACTCCATGTGGCCTAACCACTGTCGACAATTGTCGTACGGCTCAGATTCATCGAATATATCCAACGTGGCGAGACTAGTTCACCCACTCAATTGGGAACCATTACCGATTGCCTGGACTACGTAGTAGTCCCAATCATACTTAAATGCAATAGGTAGGCACATGTGATGATTATAACAACATTTAACAAACAATTCAAATATAATTCTCATTTAAGCATTTTATCAAACACATTAAACATGTTATTATACATATGCATTCTGTCCATAAATCACGTAGTAGAAATTTATATTACATGAAGGAAACTATAAATATGGATAAGGTAGTTGAGAATCCTATCTCAATACCCTAAATAAATACAATTCACCAACAATTTTTCATTCAGACATTCTATCAAACACATAGACTACACATTACTACATATATGAACTAAATTAGTTACAACATATATTATGACAAATCCTTTCATAAAGGAGTTATCATGCATACAACAAACATGAATTCTAGATTAATAGTCATAGCAAGCACATACCATAATTGAAAGTTCATTCAAACATTTCAACAAGCACATGGAATGCATATTTATTCAACATAGTTCATACATATGTAATATATGAAAAATATCGTTACTAAGATCATATGACAGCAATCAAGTCAGACATAAATTATTAGCTGATATTAAAAGCCTTGAAAACCATAACCTAAACATTTATAGTCCGCACTTTTCATCAGAATACTCGTTTCGAACTCGGTTTGAACACTACGTTCCCAAAAACGGAACGTTAAGCACCTACACAACATAATAGGTTAGCTAGCTCGACAACTATCAACCTAGATCTCCACAACGATATGAGGGTTAGGGTTTCTTACCAAAATCATAGCCGGAAGAGGGTTAGATAGTGAAAGAAAATGATGATCTTGCACGTAGAGTCATGTGGGAGGATTCTTGCAACGATCTCCTAGAATCTCTCTTCTCTCCTTCCTCCTTCCTCTTTTCTCTTCTTCTCTGTCTCACTCTCTCTCTCTCTCTCTCTCTCTCCCTTAGGGTTTTGAGCAAATTCGTATATGAGAGAGGTGGGGTGAGATAAGGGCTTTATATAGGCTCAGAAGTGATACAAATGGCCCCAAGGCCGTGGTATACTTATTTCATAACCAAAGGGTGCCTATTTTTAATGAATGGGGCCCATCTAGAGGTCCATTGTTTAGATACATCATCGAGCAAGTTCCCTGACCATGGATCTAGGCCAGGATGCCATTTCAGTGCGTTTGGATAGGTCGATCAACCGTAACGGACTTGTATCAAATTAATGGTCGTTATCACTTGATTAGGGCCATAAGTATAAGGATATGTGTAGGAAAATTTCTTTGATCCATGAGTGAAGTTTGGTAAAAAACTTACGGTTTGAAGTCTTCAATTTTGCCTGTAAGCAAACAGCCCAATTCACTTAAGTTTCATTCCATTTTCTAAAGATATTCGCATTTCCCACACACTTTGCTTAGGGCTCAAGTTGTGTGTTTTTGCATACTATTTGGGCTTGATTCCCATGATGGTTATTAAGCCTAATAAGACGGTCATAACTTATAGTTTTGGGGTAATCGGACTTTCAATGTGCAGTCCAGGTCTGATACGGAGTTTCAATGTGCTCCCGAGAGTAACTGAGTTTTAAGATTGCTCCTAAGTTTATAAGTAATTTTGAGTTACCGATTTAATGGTTTTGGGTCTTGTCATTCATATAAATAGTGGTTCAAGATAATTCCATTGATTATTTAGTTTAATACTTAACGAAATTCTACCCTAATTACGACAGAATAAGGTCATAGGGTAGTTTTATGTCCCTTTTTGGCACTTTTAGTAAGTATATTATTTTAATTATTTTTATAGTAGTTCATCATTAAATCTACTTTATCTCCACCAAATTTCATCAGATTTCATATTCTAGAAAAATTCTAAAAATTCTAGAAGTAGTAGCTGTCAAAACTAATAATTTTTGGACAGTTGTTACATCAACCTAGATATAACTATATTAAAATTTTTATTTTATTTTTCACTTATTTTTATATGAAACTAAACTTATCAAGCTTCAATCTAGATTTTCAATCACTTAAATCGGAGTTATATCGAGGGAGATATGACTTTTTGAAATCAATCAAAAAGTGTAGAAAATTACAGCGAGGGTCCACTGAAATTCGGTGCACCACTGACCCGATGCGCTGTTTGGTGGTGGTTTTGCCACATGGCTTTTCAAATGAGCATATCTTGTAAAAATAAAATGAGTTATTTAATGTGCAATATATGATTTTGGGGTAGGAGAAGCATCTCTATCCAAAGAACCCATTTATTTTGTGAGCTTCCATAAGGTTAATGGTAAAAAACCCATTTTATTTATATATTTACTATTTATAGTAAATTTTAGTTTAAGTATTGTTCTTTATCATTTAAACTTTAGGATTAGTGTTTAATATGAAAGTACTTAGAAAAATGTGAAGAATAAGGTGGTGAAAGGTGAGATTTTGAAGGAAATGGGTTAAAAGGGGATTTTAAACTTTGAGATTGAGTTTTAAGAAGTCGATAAGGTGTTATGATAGACCTATTTCTCAATGATGTTCATCTCCAAGTTGGGAAAAAAATTTAGGATGTTACAATATTCTCCTATGATGTGGCCTGGTAGAACCAATTCGGAGTAGGATTTCAACGTAGATGTTCAATGTCCACACTCACTTATGAAAGGGTTTTAAATGATTTTTAGATTAAATCACTTTGGGCTAGCTTGATTTGATTTTGATTCCAAGAAAGGGAAAAACTTAAATCCCTTCTTCAAATAAGATTGGAACATAGAACTCAAAATCAAATGCAAAAAGCCAAATTAAAGAGAATATTAAATGAGCACTAAATAGCTTAAGAATATCACAAACTTATCTCTCAGAGTAGTGTCTTAATTTTTCTTGAATGAATTATCAAACTCTGAAAATCGTGCTTTATTTATAAGTGAAAAAACTGTTCACTCGACTAGGCCAGAGGTCGATTCGACTGGTCGAAGGACCAACAAAATTTTAAAATTTTCGGGCGCGATAAGATAAGACCATTCCATGACTAGTCGAGTGGCTGGTATGACCGGTCGAGTGGCCTGCACAAATAGTCGAATGGGACCCTGAAAGGTTGCTAGACTTTGAGTAGAGCCTGCTCGACTGGTCAAGCACTGTTCACTCGATTGGTCGAGCAGTCTCTAGGACTGGTCGCGGGTCCAACAAAAAATCCCAAAAATTAGTAACAAAACTTAGACTGGTTGAGGAAATTCTTTCACTACTCGAGCCAGTACTAGGACTAGTCGAACATATGCTAAGACCAGTAGAGAAAAAGTCTATAAAATTATATAATGACCCAAATTAAGTATGCAATCAATATGACCTAACCTATGGTCAATCTAGGGTCATTCATACCTTATAAGTGAGACTTGATCATTGAAACATTGTTCGCTTCAGTTGATAGTTGATCTTAAATACATGAAGCTTGACATCTTAATGTTGAAGTTTATAAAGTACATGTTGACATCTTGAAGTACTTTGATGCTTGAACTTGAAGTACTTGTGACTTATGTTTCAACTTGAGTATATGAGCTTCAAGCTTAAGAAGATTTACTTGAGCTTGAATTCCAAAATAAAGCACATTGTCTTGATATAGTTGAAGCTTGAAAGCATGATCTAGCACTTGATGTTGTACTTGAACTTATATAAGTATCTCTTGTACTGCTTGAATCTTGAATTGGAGCATCTTGAACTTGTACTTAAATTGCTTGATTTTGAATATGAAGATGAGCTACAGAAGATACAAATTCCAAGAGGTTTTGGCACTACAAAATTTGACAATCATATGAGCTAGATAGAATATCATTTACAATCTCTCCCTTTATCAAATTTGTGACAAAACACAATACATTAAAATAAGGATAATACGCACAATAAAGAATCATGCACCACCAGATAAGAAACCAAATAGCAAACCAAATACTCCCCCTCAACATATTACCTCATAGAATTCAAGAGGAAGAAAATTTGTTATACTTCTCTTCTCTATTCTTCCTCCATATCTCCTCTCCTCTCCACATTTCATAAAGTTCATAATCTCTAATAGGCATTATCAACAAAATAGACATTATCAACATAAATTCTCCCCCTTTTTGTCACAAAATGACAAAGGAAAGAACTGATAAAAAAAAGATGGAAGTAAATAAAAGAGCAATGAGTAATAAGAGAAGATATGGGCAAGATAACCAGTTAAACATGTCCACAATAATAAGAAAACATGTCCAAGCACATAAAAACAAGAGAAATTCAAGTCTAAAAGTTATTACATATCAGATATTCAAATACTATTCCGGACCAGAAAAAGGATCAGGTATGGAAGGATCAATTTAATGAAGTCCCTTGTTAATGCACCTAAGATATTTGCACATATATTTAAATTACATTTCTTGGGACACATGCATACCTTCAACCTTCTCCTCAAGTGAACGCAAACGCGCATCAAAATCAGTTGGCTGATAATCAAGATGAGTAGTAGAATCGGATTCAATTTCATCAAAAATATCATCCAATTGACATCATCTAGATGCAAAGTATCTTCTGCTTCATTTGCTTCAGCTGCTCCTTCAGCACCCACACAACTTGGCTTGGAGCCAACTTCAAATTCATCTTGTTAATGTTAGAGTTGTTGAAGGGTAGATGGTGAATGAGAGCTTCTCCAACAGGAATAGCCACTAAAATATGGGTGGCAAAACAGTCATAAGATAAGCAAAGGGTATGTCACTGTGACCTAGATGGAGACGAAACTGAATCATGATATATAGATAAACGAAGGAAGATAAACAAAGACTCCAGAAATGATAGAATGAAGAATACGAACCATGAATGTAGTAAGCTCGGTTTTGTTACCAGATCTAAGATAGAAATTTGAAATGAAAATCCTATGAAGAACTCTGTATCTGGGTAACATAAACTTCCAAGCGAGCGTATTCCCAGTACTCCATTTTGGATCCATATTACATAAAACTCTAGTGTGCATTCACTTCTTAGATTCAAAAGGATTTTCTATAAGAGAACTAATGGGAATACTGTCATCATTGACAGGTATATCCATTAACCTAGAAATAAGATGATGGTCCACATCAATTGGACCTTCTCTATCATAATTGTAAATGTCAGATTCTCAGAAGAGAAGTCACTAATGCAAGCATACATAGCCTGCGCAATGGAGCGGTATGCCGGTCCACCCTAATGTAATATGTTATTCCATCCTACAGACTGAAGGAGAGGAATAATGTCAAATGATGCCAAATGATCAGGATTAACAGTCCATTCAACTATCACATTGCGCAAAAGAATATCCTACACATACTCGGGATCTTCCTTGGGTGACCGAGGATGGTGCACCGTGATAGGAGTGAAACGAGAAGAAGAGGGATCACGAGATCCTTTCTTCTTGTTTCTACCCTCCATTGCAATAAAGAAATCAAAGAATAAAGAGATTGTAAAAGAGGCAAGAAGGGTTTCTAGTAGATCAGATTTTTTGATAGAAAACTCCAAAAATAATCATAACGCATGAAATAAACCACACAAATGAAGAAAAGGAAGTGCAAATGACTTAAATCTATAAGAAAAAAAAAATAATGCACTAACCATGGGGGAATCGAAGATGGGTTCGACCGGTCGAGGTAGGGCGTGTTGGAGAAGAAGACCCAAATGAAGCAAAAGAAGATTTTTTCCAAATAAATGGCCAAACCCACGATTCACGACGGGTCGAGTACATACTCGACCCGTTGTGCCACGACTGGTCGAGTATGTACTCGACTGGTCGTGCACCTCACAAAATATGTAATTTTGCATAAAATTTGAATTCTAAAATTTCAAAACAATAAACATATACACTATGATACTAATAGACACAAATCATCAATTCATATTGCATATACCAAGATCAAATTTCAATCTTATAAACCTATTTTTGTCGAGCAGTTTAGTCAGCAAGTTGATTCTCGGTCTGAATATATTCCAATGAAATTATCTTGTCTTCCACTAATTCATGAATATAGTGATATCTAATGTCAATATGCTTGGTTCGTAAATGCTGAATTGGATTTTTAAAAATATTAATTGTGCTTGAATTGTCACAGTATAAAACCACAGTTTCTTGCGCAAATCCATAATCACTTAGCATTCTCTTCATCTACACAAGCTGAGTACATGCATTACCTATAACAATATATTCAGCCTTAACTGTGGAGAGTAATACGAAACTTTATTTCTTACTTAGCCAAGAAACCAAACAGTTCCCAACATGGAAACAACCACTGCTGGTTGATTTACAATCATCAATGTTACTAGCCCAATCAGCATCCGTGTAACCAGCTAATTGCACACTAGTATCATGTGGATACCAGAGACTAAGTAGATAAATTAGAGACATATCGCAAAATGCACTTAACGGCTATCAAATGTGACTCTTTAGGGTTCAACTGATATCTAGCACAAATACCTATGCTAAAAGCAATATCAAGTCAGCTTGCAGTTAAATAAAGTAAACTACCTATCATACTGCGATACAACTTAGGATCCACACTCTTACCTGTTGAATCCTTAGAGAGTTTTAGAGTAGTACTCATTAGAGTATCAAAATTTTTCTGACTCTCAAATCTCAACTTTTTAACTAAGTTCAGAGCATATTTGGTTTGAGAGATAAAGAAACCATCAGGGAGCTGTTTGACTTGCAACCCTAAGAAATAGTTTACTTCTCCAACCATGCTCATTTCAAATTTAGATTTCATAAGATCTGCAAATTGAATAGTCATGTTAGTACAAATAGATCCATAGATAATGTCATCAGCATAGATTTGAACTATTAATATGTGATCATTATGTTTCTTTACAAATAATGTTTTATCAACACTTCCCATTACAAAGTTATGACTTAGTAGAAACTTAGTCAATTTTTCATACCATGCCCTAGGAGCTTATTTCAAACTATAGATTGCCTTTTTTAGGCAATAGACATGATTAACATGCTTAGGGTCTTCAAAACCTTTAGGTTGTTTAACATACACTTCTTCATGCAAATCGCCATTTAAGAATGCAATCTTTACATCCATTTGGTATATTTTGAATTTTTTAAAGCATGTAATGGATATAAATAGTCTGATTGATTTAAGATGAACTACTGGGGCAAAGTTCTTATCATAATCAATGCCTTCTATTTGAGTGTAGCCTTGTACAACCAGCCTAGCCTTGTTTCTAATAATATTACCAAGTTCATCAGACTTATTTTTAAAAATTCATTTTGTTCTAATAATGTGTTTATCATTCTGTCTTGGAACTAAATACCAAACATCATTTCTTACAAACTGATTAAGCTCTTCTTGCATTGCTACAATCCAGTTTTCGTCAGTAAGAGTTTTTTTTTAAGTTAGTCAGTTCAATATGAGATGTAAAGCACACATAGTTACACATATCTTCAAGTTGTTTATGAGTGCACCACCAGTGAGAGGGTTTCCAAGGATTTGATTAGATGGATGGTCTTTAATTGTCCTTAGTTCAGTATTATTTTGACTTGATGAAGAGTCTGGTTTATCAATTAAAAGAACTTCATCATTTTCTGAACTTGAGACAGGTGTATTCAAATGATCATCTATAACCACATTGATGGACTCTTGAATTACATTAGTCCTCTTGTTAAGGACCTGATATACTCGACTATTTAGAGCATACCCTAAAAATATTCTTTTATCACTTTTGGTGTCAAATTTACCCAGATTTTCTCGGTCACGTAAAATGTAGCACTTGCTGCCGAAAACTTGAAAGTATCTGATAGTAGGCTTCTTATCAAACCACATTTCATAATTAGTTTTACTGTTTGATTTTCTAGTGTAAACGCAATTATTTATATAACAAGCAGTATTTACCACCTCAGCCCAAAGATTTTTAGGAAGCTTCATACTATTTAGCATTACCTTTGCCATTTCTTAAAGCACTCTATTTTTTCTTTCCACTACACCATTTTGTTGTGGTGTTTTAGGCATAGAAAATTCATGTGATATTCCTTAATCATTGCAAAATTTCTCAAAACTGCTATTTTCAAACTTAGAACCATGATCACTACGGATCTTAGTGACCTATGATTCTTTTTCAGTTTGGATACGTTTAAGTATCCTTTTTACTTCATCGAGAGTTTCTGATCTATCTCTCAAGAATACTACCTAAGTATATCTGGTAAAGTCATCTACTATCACCAGAATATACTTCTTGCCACCTTGACTCTTCGTTCTAGTTGGTCCAATGAGATCTATATGGAGAAATTTGAGTGGTTTAGATGTGGCATTGGAGTTCACCTTTTTGTGAGTACTCCTAGTTTGTTTACCAATCTGGCATTCGCCACATATTTTGTTTACTTTCTTTACTTTGGGTAGACCTCTTACCAACTCTCTTTTGCTCAATCTATACAAGTTGTGGTAGTGTACATATCCAAGGCATTTATGCCATAATTCAGTTTCATCAGTATGGATGATGTAGTACGATAAATTTGATGAGCTTGAATCACTAACAATGTAGCAGTTTTTAGAAGTTCTGCGACCAGTTAATATTATAGAACCATTTTTATTTAAAATTTCACACCCTTGGTGAATTTTACACTATGATTTTTATCACATATTTGAGAAATGCTTAATAGATTATGTTTTAAACCTTTTACATATAAAACATTCTCAAATAGAGGGAGGTTAAAGAGTTGGACCATACCTTAGCCAACAATTTTGCAGTTGTTACCATCACCGAATGTGACCGAACCATCAGTCATGTCTTTAAGACTAGTGAATAGACCTTTGTCACCTATCATATGTCTAGAGCAACTACTATCTAGGTACCATTTTGAATGGCTCGAAGCTTTGAAAGCGATGTGGGCAACCAAACAAGTAACCTTAGGGATCCATTTCATTAGAATTTTGGGTTTATAAGTATAGTGGGTCTTCTTATGTTTATAATTGTTATAAGACCTACCCACTGAGTTAGATTTTAAGAGCTCCTTAAGCAAATCAACAATTTTTTAGCCAAAGGGTTATGATTCTGATTTCTATAGTTAATATGATTGCTTTTAGGATTCAAAGTCTGAAAACTTTTAGGATTTTTAGAATAATTTTGATTCATACTTTTCCCTTTTGAGTTAGAAGACTCCCCTTTCACAAATTTGGGTGGAGTATTCTTATTCTTAGGAGGAATACTATTATCATAGCCCAATCTAGATCGATCGCCACATTTTCTGGATCCAGATAAAAGTTTTTTTAATTTAGGATCACCTTGGGCATACTTCCATATGTCCTTCAAACTCAAAAGTGAAGATACTTCTAGTTTTAGCTTTTCATTTTTAGATTTTAATTTTTCAAGTTGGGACATTTTGAAATCTAAGTGGCACTTAATTTTTTCACAGCAATTTGAAATGTGTGATTTTTCTAAGACTAGATTATCAAAAATTTCTTTTAATTTTAAAAACTTTTCTTTTTGAAGTTTTAGCTTTATAAAAAATTTTCAACTTTCCTTGTATAGGGCATCATAAGCATCTTGAAGGTCTTCTTCATTTTTATTGTCACTAATCAGATTTTCTTCACTGGTTGAATCATCATTATCTGAAAAAGTGAACTTGGCTAGAGTCATTAGGGCTTTAACATCATTAGCCAACTCGGTGTCAAAATCTTCAGACTCAAAAGAGACTTCAAAGCAAGAAGAATCATCCCATGTAGCCAACATACCTTTCTTTTTAGACTTATCCTTCTTAAGACATTTATTTGTTAGATGCCCATATTCATGGCAGTTGTAGCATTGGCTGTCTTTTAAAGATTTCCAAGTTTTAGATTTAGATCTTTTCTTTTCAATAGGTTTTTGCAAATCAACCCTCTTTTACGTTTGAAAATTTTGTAAAACTTTTTAGCTAAAAGAGCCATATCATCTTCAGAAGTTTCAAATTAGAATTATTACTATTTTCTTGAGAAATAATTTTAAATAACTTAAGGGCTATGGATTTACCTTTAGGAACTTTAAAGTTTAAATCGTAGGTTTGTAAAGGACCAAACAGTTCTTCTACCCTCATATTATACGTATCACGAAGTTCCTGGATCGCAGTTACTTTCGAATTGAACCGTTTAGGCAATGAGTGCAGTATCTTTACACAGACTTTACTTTTTAGGATTCTATCACCAAGACCCCACATAGAGTTGATAATGTCATTCAATCTTGTATAGAAGTCCATGAAAGTTTCACTTTCCTCCATACGTATTTTCCCAAATTTGGTTGTGAGGATCTGGACTTTAGATTTCTTGACAATTGTTGTACCCTTGTGTGTCATTTCTAAAACATCCCAGGCTTGCTTTACAGTACCACATGATATAATTATCTTCAATTCATCCGGTGATAGTGTGCAAGTAATTGCATTTAGAACCTTTGCATTGGCACTACTCTCACTTTTCTGAAGAGTGGTCCAAGAAAAGTAAGGTGAGACTTTTACAGTTTTAGATCCATCAGTACTAGTCACTTCAGTAGTAGGAGGGGTCCAATTGGTCACTATGGCTTGCCACACGCTCTCATCCATGGATTTAAAAAAAATTCTCATTCTGGCTTTCTAATAGGCATAATTGGAGCCATCAAAAGGTGGAGGCCTAGTGACTAAAAGGCTATTAAAATTTGACATCTTAAAAAACTCAGATCGATTAGCTCAGGAAATTAATCTAAAAAATAAAGCGAGCTATTAGGCTCTGATACCACTTGAAAAGGCCGAGCTAAGAGTCCTAGAGGGGTGGTGAATAGGACTATGCCAAATTAAAAAATTAAATGCAGAATTAGACATATATAAATAAATATAGCACTAAACAATCTCAAAAAGCAAAAATGAATAGCAACATTAAATGTACAAGTATTGAGAGGTTAATATAAATGTTGTTCTAAGGACAACCTTACACCAAAAACCAATGGCTTATGGTAGGACAACCTGATTCCTGGAACGGTATGTGTAGCAAAATCCCAAACCATTACAAAGGAGAATAAAAATAGCAAAGAATATAAACTAAGCTATTACAGCATTCTCACACTTGCATAAAAGAGATTACAACATTCTTCACAAAGGCCTTAAAAAAATTACAACATGCACATAAAGCCACAATCAACCATCCACCACAACACCAAAAATTATAGTGGTTCGCTTGTGTGTACACCAACTATTTAGAAAAATAACCACACAACTACTTCACTCTTAATATCCTCTCCCTCGGGATATTGGCGTTCACTATGAAATAGGTTTTTCAAGGTTCACCTAAAACCTTCATAATTGTGTCTTTTAGGTGGGCTTACACCCCACACTCTGAGATTTTCTGGATCACCTTAGACAAACCAAAAAGTGATTTTTCCTAGCACAACCTCAAAAACCAAAAAGAGATTTATAAAAATATAAATATACTTATCTGGATATTCTCCTTTAATGTAACCCGGTAGAGCCAATTCGGAGTAGATGTTCAACGTAGGTGTTCAATGTCCACACTCACTTATGAAAGGTTCTAAATGATTTTTAGATTAAATCACTTTGGGCTAGCTTGATTTGATTTTGATTCCAAGAAAGGGGAAAACTTAAATCCCTTCTTCAAATAAGATTGGAATATATAACTCAAAATCAAATGCAAAAAGCTAAATTAAAGAGAATATTAAATGAGCACTAAATAGCTTAAGAATATCACAAACTTATCTCTCAGAGTGGTGTCTTGATTTTGCTTGAATGACTTATCAAACTCTGAAAATTGTGCTCTATTTATAAGTGAAAAAACTGTTCACTTGACTGGACTAGAGGTCAGTTCCACTGGTCAAAGGACCAATAAAATTTTAAAATTTTCAGACACGATAAGGTAAGACCGTTCCATGACTGGTACGACCGGTCGAGTGGCCTGCACGACTGGTTGAGCCCTGCACTCGACTGGTTAAGTGGGACCCTAAAAGGTTGCTGGACTTTGAGTCGAGCCTGCTTGACTAGTGGAGCACTGTTACTCGACTAGTTGAGCAGTCTTCAGGACTGGTCCAACAAAAAATCCTAAAAATTAGTAACAAACCTTAGACTGGTCGAGGAAATGCTTGGACTAGTTGAGCCAGTACTAAGACTGTCGAACATAGGCTAAGACTAGTCGAGAAAAAGTCTATAAAATTATATAATGGCCCAAATTAAGTATGCAATAAATATAACCTAACCTATGGTCAATATTAGGTCATTCATACCTTATAAGTGAGACTTGATTATTGAAACATCGTTCGCTTCGGTTGATAGTTGATCTTGAAGTATATGAAGCTTGACATCTTGATGTTGAAGTTTATGAAGTGCATGTTTCAACTTGAGTATATGAGCTTTAAGCTTGAGAAGATTACTTAAGCTTGAATTCCAAAGTAAAGCACATTGTCTTGATACAGTTGAAGCTTGAAAGTATGATCTAACACTTGATGTTGTACTTGAACTTGTATAAGAATCTCTTGTGCTGCTTGAATCTTGAATTGGAACATCTTGAACCTGTACTTGAATTGCTTGATTTTAAATATGAAGATGAGCTACATAAGATACAAATTCCAAGAGGTTTTGGCACTACAAAATTTAACAATCATAGGAGCTAGATAGAATAACATTTACAAGAAGGCCTCTATTTATAGGATGAAATGTTGTTGCTTCGAGTCGTCTAAGGTCTCCTTTGACTCATTTAAGATCTAACCAAATTTCAAATTTTGGGCACGATTGGATAAAACGGTCTTTCGACTGGTCGAAGGCCTTGCTTGACTGGTCGAGGGCCCTCTTTAACTGGTCGAGTGGAGGCTTCAACTGGTCGAGAGTGCCAAAAAATAGTTGTATGACTTTGAGTCGAGCACCCCTCGACTAGTCAAGTAGTCTGCTCGACTGGTCGAGAAATCACCAGAAATATATGATTTTTTGGATTTCAAGCTTGAACTGGTCAAAGATAATCTTAGACTGGTCGAGCCATAGCTTAGACTAGTCAAACAAAGGCTTAGACTAGTTGATCTAAAGCTTAATCAAACTATAAAAACCTGTATATGTTTATCATTTGAGAACACCTAAGTCTAAGGTCTTTCTAGGGTCAATTATACCTGAGAAAACTAGACATTTAGGTGTAAAGCTTGAATCTTCTTCTTAAATCTTCAATAGTGCGTAGTTTAATCTTCTATAGGAAGTGCAGTCGAAGGTGAAGCTTGATCTTCTACTAGAAGTGTATTTGAACTTGAATACACTTTAGCTTGAACTATCCAACTTCATGACTTGTGCTTATAGTTGCACTTTCCAACTTCATGGCTAGTATTTGATACATGGTTTCCATAGTAGATGATGAAGTTGAGACTTCAAACTTGAGCTTTCCATCTTAATTCACTTGAAGGTGAACTTTCCATCACATTGTGTGAACTACATCATAAGTTGTTTTGTCCCATCGAAATTTGAAAAACAAGAGTGTGTTTTATACATTATAGCACCTACATATAGATTACTCTTTAAAATAATGTTGAAATGGTCTTGAGAAAGGGAACTAAATAAGCTTAAAAGAAATTATAAATACCACACAATTAGCTTGTTGAGGACCTGAGCTTCTCTCTCACTTGTAGAAGGTTTAGAGTGATTTTCCGTTGTTAAAATGAATGAGAGAAGGTCCCTATTTATAGTCAAAGATATTGGAAATTTGAATAGCCTAAGAATATGTTTGGTTGGCCGAATTCTACCAGATTTGTTTCAACGGCTATCAGATTGCTTGAGATAAAATCTATCTAAAATTCTGTTGGCCCGAGGTGAAATTCGGCTGGTCGAATTCCTACGATTTCCAAAGTATTGCATTGTTGGAATTTGACCTGAACTTCACTCGAGTTGGCTGAATTTCAAGCTTAGGCTGGCCGAACCAAAAGTTAGGTTGGCCAAATTTTCATCAGATTTTAATTTTTTAGCCCGAACTTAAAGTTAGTTTATCCGAGGAAGTTAGGCTAGCAGAACCAAAAGTAAGGCTGGCCGAACTAGAAGTTAGGTTGGCCAAACTCTAGAACAAATACACAATAGATAACCTAAAATGAATGAATATTTGAAAGAGCCTAAACCTAAGGTCTTTCTAAAGTTATACCACATGTTCTTTAGCAGATACAAAGTTCAACTTAACTTGAAACTGAGCGACATCTTCTCTTGAGATGATAAGCCAATCTTGAGGTGATCTTCAAACATATAGAGTAATTGCGATCTGGCAATTCTTACGATTTGTCTAATATCACTTTTATCTTATGAAATTTGACAACCTTAAGTGTGTTAAACATATAAGCACTTACAATCTCCCCCTATGTCAAATTTTTAACAGAATACAAAACGTACACAACACATCCACTATTATTCAATCATGTACTCATGATCACAATCATTCACAAGATTCAACAATATTAAAGCTGCCCTATAGATTTAACAATCATCCTTGTAACCAATTACGTTCTTCTGATGTTATAACAATCATCAAGATGTAGCTTCCCCTAAGAAATATAACATATACTATGCCATACAAATATGTAGCATAAAATTCCATAATAATTCCACCCAAACTATAGAGATTTCTTCCCCGTTTTGTCATAAGTTGACAAAGGAAGAACAAATATATTTATCAAAGCATGGTAAAATCACAAATCAGGAATATTAGGGTAAATTATAACATCAAGATAAGTAAAGAACATTATATAAGGCAATGTATAATGTCACGCCCCAAACTCGGAAACCGGGCTCACAAAATTCCCCATAGCCAAATCTGGCCCCGACAGCCTCCGTAGTACCCCATTCTCGGCTCCTAGCACCCATATACTGGATTTCAATCCTGGGATCCTACAAGGAGGATTTTCAAAATAAAATTTTTATAAGAGAAGGATAACCACAAACATAACCCACAAACAATAACCACAACATCACCACATATCCACTATAATAAACAACTTTCGGGTACAACGCATAAAGGGAAATACAAGATAAATATCAGAAACTTCAGAAGCTTAGCTGTACGCTCCTACTTTAGCTCGACTGCGTCCTAGCGTCACCTACACACGTCTATCGTGCATAAGCTTACAGAAAGCTTAAAGGGTGGTGCAAGTGTGTGCGCAATATACGTGCCAAGTATGTAATATCAGAGTAATGCGAAAATATTGGCAAGTCCATAAATGCTATGTGAAAATGCTGGCAAGTCCATGAATGCTATCAGCTGTACCAAGTCTATGCGATGCAAGGCCTACATGGCCAAATGTCATATACAAGATGCAACGCAAGCACACCAGTCCTCAGCTAGATCCATATATCAATATAGTTTCTCTTTAAAATATTATATATCAGTACAGTTCCTCTTTAGACAATCATATATCAGTACAGTTCCTCTTTAGATAATCATATATCAGTACAGTTCTTATATGGACAATCACTGTAGTCTAATACACTCTACACCGGCTTATTGCCCTATCTAAGCGCATAACTAAGTAAGTGAAAGAGACATCACTATTTGCCTACTAATATTAGCTCGGCTCGTTGATAGCAGACTCATTCCTCAAGCTGGTTAAACTCAACATAACATTGCCCTCTCACTCAGGTGGGTAAGGCCATATACCCTTCCAACCAACCATGACATAGTGAGAGATGCGGCCTACTGGTATATGGCCCTCGTGCGCTCATGTATCCACTCAGTCTCGACATTGGAGCATCCTCTTGGTACCATAAGGGTTCTGGGACTTTCACCCAGGGACATCCATAGTGCCCCAATGTGTATTTTCGGTATCCAATCCTATCATCCATGATATGCTTGTGGAGGCCACAACCCTAATATCGCTAGGGCATATAGTGATCGTATCACACAAATGCAAGGTGCATGAGTCATACTATCCAGTCATGCATCGATCCTATGCCTACCAAGCGCTCATGTGAGGCAACTCCATCTCTCAACGAGTCCCAAAAATATCTAGCCCAAGAGCACATGTTATAATTAATCACTCCTCATTTCAAGCATACATATGATGCGCATGGCATGAATCATGAAGTTGTACTTCTACGATGATGGTGTATTCTCCTCATAACAAGGATGGGCCTAGAAGGCCTACTCATATCAAATATGGGCATAAGAACAAGGGATGGGCTTCCTCACCTGCTCCATCTTGTAATAAACCGGATTTTCTTTGGGCCCAATAAGCATAAGATGGGCTAAATGACCTTGGACTAATCTACAAGGCATTGTGGAAGCATAATCCATAATGGGGGCCCAACGGTTTGGGTTAGCCCACTAAAGCTAGATGCGTAACACCGAGAGGGTCCAAATGAATGAGAATGAGCCTAACAATGGGCCCTAAGGAGGTTCACAATGTGGGCATTTAACCACCATTGTACCCTCAAATGTGGCCCACATGACATCTAACTTATAACGGGGCCCATGGCCCAAATGTTACTTGGAAAATAAATGGGCAGCATTCATAACATCTCATACCACATGGTGGGCCTCAAGAAATGGCCCATTGCCTACATACATCAACCTGGACTATAAATGGGGTAGCCCATGGCCCAAAAATATCATGCCAAAGGAAACATACAATACATACATAATGGTGGGCCTCATGGGTAGCCCATATGCTCTAAAATAAATAGCTAAGGTGCATCCAACATTCACCATTATGGGCCTTATAGGTTAGCTCAAATTTTAATAAATTGGATGGCCCATATAATCACATACACCATAGGGGCTTACAACCAGCCCACAAGGCCCAGCACAATGGATGGGCAACACTTGCATTGGAAAGGCACTAAGGCTGGACATCTAGCCCAACTGGGCCTGCCTGGACATCAAAAAATCTGGACAGCAAGGTCTCACTTTAATCTCACTTTAATCAGGAGAAAGATGGGCCTCATAAGGCCTAAATGGGGCCCATAATCTTAAAAAAATACAGTTATGTGTGTATACATAATACCCTCAATCTGATAGGCCTTACAACTTCAAAACTTTCAGCAACATGCAACAATTACTGGCCCTTGCTAGACATCCAGCCCACCCAATTTCCTGGGCCTGCTGGGGTCTAGCAAGTAGACTATTTGGGTGGAATAAATACTTCATGGTGGCCCTTAAGTATTACAGTGGGCCCTAGTAGGTGGAAGCCATGGATACAATAAATAAAACAGGGTGGGCCTGTTGCAGTCCAGCAACACCCAACCCAGCTTGGACGGTCTTATGGGCTTGGACAGCCTGGTATAAATGCATATAAGGTGGGCCCCAACCCTAGATGTCCCACCAGGGGGGTGGGCCACGTCCAAGTGGACCACGATGGAGGACAGTTTGGATATAACACATCATCAAGGTGGGCCACAAGGAGGGTAGACGATCAGCCCTCCTGCTGGATGTTGGCCCAACTGGGACATCCAGTAGGTGGGCTGCTGGCCCAGCTGTGGTGTCCCAAAAATGGGCAGTCTAGATGCTTCACAAGCACCAGAAGTGGGTCTCACATAGGTGGGCCACAATAGAAATGGAAGGGGAAGACAAAATACATGCATCAAGGATAGACAAATTATGTACAGCAAGCTGCTGAAAAAGAATTCTGCCACTCTATAATGACCTAAAAAATTTTGTGCCAAGACCCGAGTACTACCTCTATTTTCCTTAGAAGCTTTTTTGTGGGGTAATTAGCACTAAACTCGATTGCTTTTGAAATTTGCATAAATCACTTTAAATTTGATCTGCATGACTCAAAACTTGTAGAATAGTTAGCGCTATATTACTCTGAAATCTTGGATCCATCGCTAAATCCAGTTGCTCTTGGGAATTTTTAGAAGCTTTGGATTGGACTTGGACTGCGCGTCAAAAGTTCGATAGCGATGATCTTAGGCAGTTGTGGTCACCATGTTGGACTTGTCCATCACCTCAAAAATCAAGTCCAGATGATGTTCTAGGTCGATTTGTTTGAGTCCGGAGTGAAGAGTGTGAGAATGGTTGGAAATTAAATGTGATTTTGTGAAATCTGAGTCGTGTCGCTTGCGCGACGATTTTAAGCAATCTGACCATTGGATTCTGACCCAATTTCACCCTCTGATCAGGGAAGGTGGCCCAGGCATGTCTTTATGCTTGTGGACCTGATCGAGTTTGGTGACTGTTGAATTGAGTGTGGTCTGCCACAGCAAATCTGTAAATTCGATCGGTATGAAAACTCAGCCTGACCTAGATCCATGGTTAGTGAGCTTAAGTCCGACCGCATGTGGAAAAAAGACCACCGGAAGTGTTTCGTTCGATCGAGAGAGGCCAGTTTTAGTTATAACCTAAGTATACCTTGGCCCTGGGGCTATTTTCATCAATGTTAGGCCTATATAAAGACCTTAAAACCCTCACTCTCTTTTCCATACGAATTTCCTAACCCTAGCTAAGGAAGAGAGAGGAAAAGAGAGAGAAAGTGAGAGAGAAGTTGGTGAATCATCTTAGATTCTTTCCTGTTATTCTTCATCCTTAAACCATCACTTTTGAATCGTTATTCCGGCGATTCTAAGTTCATCCTTGGGTAAGTTAACCTAACCCTAATCTGTTTTAGAGCTTAGAATAGTCTAAGTGTTGTTGTAGCTCATTTCTATTCTTGCTTTAGGTTATCTTGTCGCCATTGATGAAGACATATCGTCTGAATCAGTTTGGTGTTCTTTTATGGCTTAAGGTGCGGACTTTAATCATATAAGTTATGGTTTTCAAGGCTCTCAATGTTAGCTAATGGTTTATTCTTGTTATGGATGAAATTTCACATGCTAAATGTTATGTTTATATCGTGTTCCTGATATACATGCTATGTATTGAGATTTGTGTATTTTATGTGTATGTAGGAAGTACCGTATACGTATATAATATGAACATGTACTTGCCATGATTATCTGTCGTGTACTTATGCTTATCGTATGTGTGACAACTCGGTAAAAGGAATTGTCTAAATGCGTGTATTTCAACATGCGTTATGTATGTTGAACTATGTATTCTAAGTGTTTGTAGAAATGTCTGTATGGCCTAAGGGGTAGCATATTATCCTATTTGCGGGCATTGAGAAGTGATCCTCAACTCTCCTATTGGTGTGTATGATTACCCACATGCAAGTCACTTTCTTTGTTGTTTAATTTCAAGTGTTACTTATGTTTAAATCCATGCTAAGTTGATATTCTGCAAATGCTCACATACTACATGATTTGAATTGTTGTTCGATTACTATTCTAAATTGTTGATATGAATATCTATTGAAGTTGAATGTGTTGGGACTAGGAAATAGTCCAGGAAATTGGTAATCGGCCTTGAGTTCGTGGCTGAGGTTGCTTTCGCCACGAAGGACGTGATTTGACGAACCCGAGTCGTATTAGAGTTGTCAGCAGTGGTTTGGCCACGCGGAGTGTTTGCGCACTCTTTGTCGTTCAACCCAACGTGCGCTCGTGCTAGTCGAGTTCGTCAAGTAACTCGATTGTCCGATGTATGTTCACCATGTATGGACGCTATTGTTTGAATCTAGGGTACCAAACTTACCGATGAAATCCCGTTAACCATTGTACCTTGATCCGCTAAGACTCATGAGCCGAACTTGGTGGTATGGGACACCGTGGTCGAGCTGTCAGCCTACGCTAGGGTGACGAGCCTCCCCGTAGTGACCAGTGAGCAACCAAACTCGTGAGCCGATTATGGTGGTATGGGACACTATATTCGTGCTGTCGACCTACATTGATTAGTGACGAGCCCTTTGTAGTGATCTCCAGCATACCTAGATACCGCATTGAGGTGACGAGCCTTATTGTAGTAACGAAGGTATGATAAGCGTGCATTGATTGGTGACGAGCCCTTTACAGCAACCTAAAACCATATGATCGTATGAGATTGTTAGGACTGACGACCCTAGAATGGATCACTGTGTGGAAAGTGATATAAGGAAGGTACCTTAGCTTCCCAATCCTGCTGTATGAAAAGGACTAATAACAACTTGGTAATCATGTTCATACACCGCATTGCATGTGCCTGGAAGAGGTGGAGCACTTGAGGTGATGTCATGCGTAATGTAAGATGAAGATGCTGAGGGTGTATAAACGAGGGCATGCATCATTCTACATTCATCCTTGCACTAACAAGAGTAATTAGGACATGTTTGATTGTTCTGCTTTATCATTACTGCTTGATTGAATTGATAACATGTTAACCTTTGCTATATTGTTCCACCGAGTTGATCACTCACTCCCACGTTCTGGGGCGGTGTTTAAACACCACCAGACTCTGTCTTAGTTGTAGATGTTGATGCGACCTCTGAGGCAGAGCAGGAGTTTGAGGATGATGAGGCTACATTTTCTTTTATACAGTTTTCAGGCGGGTTCTAGTGAGCCTTGTTCTGATGCGTGGGATTCTGAGATTTCTTTTTGGGAATAGATGATGTCATTTGATACTTGTAATTTTGATAGTAACACTTGTAATATGACCTGGTTTGTATTCGGACTTCAGGGATTTACACATGTACACTTATATTTCTTTAAGTCTTTCTCTTGCGTTCTTCACTTATCCCTGAATTATGTTTGTAGTTTGGCTTAATCTATTCCATGTTTTATGCACTCATACAGACAACATACATCCATCATTTAATATGTTGCATAAGTGATGTTTTGAAACTCGGGAGCTGAGTTATGCTCGACCCCCAAATTTCAGGGCGTTACAAGTTGGTATCAGAGCATGATTTGGATTAAACCGGACCTGGGTTATGGTCACACACCGCATGCTGTCGCCACCTTAGTGTATTTGGGTGCGAGATTATCGTAGAATTTGTGTTTGTCTCGTTGCTTCTATCGGCGAAAGTTTACTGAAAACGATCACCGAGATCGAGTCTGTGCTCATTCCTGATTACACACAGCGACCCAAAATCTCTTTTAGACCATCCCTTGATGAGTCTAGATGGTTTATCTTCCCATCTCAACCCTTCAATTGTTAGTAAACCTCAGTTTGTATTAGATTTCAACCTGAGTGGCCCGATAGGCGTCGAATCAAGCAAAGGGGCCGATCGGGGCATTTCCAAGGGGACCCAGGGGGGACCCATCTCATTTTAGAGCTTAGGGGCCAGGAGGACCTCGCCCAAACGGCGAGTCATCGCTGGACGATCCAGAGACCGGCGATGACCTGCCACCCAGCAGGCCGGCTCGGGCCGACGACTTTGGGGTTTAGTATGGCCCACTCCTCCAAGGTTGCTCGGTATTAAGTCTTTCTAAACCCTATACCCTTCATAAAACACCCTCCCAAGCTCTCCTTTTCTCCAAGTTTCCCTCAAAACTCCTTCAAATCCCTCCCCAATCTCCTTCTTCTTCCGTTTTCGTGCACACCCAACCAACCCATCTCAAAGCCTCACCCCCATTGCTGATTTCACTCTCTTTTCTTCTCATTTGAGCTCTCAAATCCTCCTTTGGGATCTCAAGTGTGTGGAAGCTTCACCATTCTTCCCATTTCTCCTTTTTCTCTCATTTTTCATGGCCCTCTTTGAGTTTATCACGACCATATTTTCCATCTCTACCCTTCTTTCTTTGATGGGGAAGAAGAGAGCGCCCGTGGATGAAGCCGGGCCTAGCCACCCAACTCGTGCACGGAGGCCGAGAGGTGCCGCCGCGAGCACGACTGTCACCCGTGAGTTTCAGACCAAGTGGGACCTTGATCCTCAAGCTCCCATTGCAAGAACTTTGTTGGCGGAGTTATCTCATGAAGTCCATCAAGGCCATAGGGTCCTTTTTGAGGCTCATGTTGATCCGCAGCTTTTTGGCGAGTTTCTGTTGTTGGAGCGTGTAGAAGGGACTGGTTGGTGTCCCTTGTTTGAGGGCGAGTATCGCGCCAATTTAAGCACTGTTCGAGCTTTTTATGCCAGCATTCGTGATCCTTCACTGGAGCCTTTGCAGTTCAAGATTCCTTGTAAAGCGGTTGGGAGGCCACAGTCAATGTCGCTTTGATATCCTGACTCTTGAATGTGCCACTTGGTGAGGTGCATGCCAGTGAGAAGAATTTGAGCAGTATGCACGAGAGGGATCATCGTACCCGGCTCTTGTGTGGTCGTCTGGTCGAATGGCAGCCTAATAGAAGTCTTCTAGCTACCAACATAACAGATGACTTCCTCTTACTTCACCACATGTGTACGTTCAATGTATATCTAAGGTGGAGCAATCGCAGTGAGTGTACGCGCCTGATGGTAGATTTTCTGTATCAGGTGGGGTAAGGAGAGAAGCTTTATGTGCCGACGTGCATCTTGCGTCAGATTATCCTTATCACTCATTTAAACAGGAGGACCGAATTGCTCCCATTTGGCTGACTCATTTGTAAGCTTGCACATGAGTTTGGCTATAGGCTTGGGGCAGAAAAACCGGTACTTGTTTGCTACATTAATGAGACGACCCTAAATCAGATGGAAATTGGGCCTCGTCGTAGATAAGCCTCGAAAAGTGAGGATGAGACAGAGAGCGATGAGGAAGAGAGTTATGGCGAAGGTGGAGCGGAGATTGAAGAAGAAGCAGAGTAGGACGGGGACAGGTCGTTCCGTATGCGAGCACCTATGGTTCCCAGACCTGCACCTTTTCTCGGCAAGAGGCCGCGTGCAGATTCTCCTCCGAGGCATTCAACTCCGTTCGCTCAGCAGGTACGAGCTGATCTTCGCTGTTCGTACTGTGGGAAGATGGGGCATTTGGATCGTTCTTACTTTTCGCGTATGCAGGACAATGGTTTTACTCCACTGCAGAGGATTAGCCGTCCGATGCCTCAAGTTATTTCTCCTCCACCTCTTCGTTCAGCGCCAGCTCATCCATCCTTCAGACCTTCAGTACCTAGCTTCAAGCCACCTCAGTGGCCCATGGTTCCTCCACCGAATTGTCAGCAGTAGGCTCGTGTTCATGCTCTCTCAGCTGATGCGCCGGTGGCTGACTTGGTGCCAAGATCCTTTGAGGTTACAGCGCACATTGAAGGTATTCCCGTTTCTATGTTGGTGGATACAGGGTCCACTACCTCTCTTATATCATATGCGGCAGTTAGGCGTCTGAGTTTGAGCATTGTTTCTATGCAAGGAGTGACGCTTACTACCGCTACAGGGATCTCCTCTGCTATGAACAAGGGTTGTATGAGTTATTTGATTGATCTAGGGTGTGGATCGATTCTTGTTGACCTTTTTGTTGCACCTCTTTTCCATTACGATGTTATTATGGGTATGGATTGGCTCACGAGGATGCGAGCAGAGATTGATTGTGAAGCAAGGTCAGTGACAATCCATGGACCTGAGGGCGAGATAGCTACTTTCCCAGTTCAGGTCAGTTACCCTTTTCATATTGGTTATTATACTTCTCTATTGGAGAGTATGGCTGGATCGGCATTTGAAAGTATGCCTGTAGTTCGGGAGTTTGAAGTTGTGTTTGAGTCAATTCCTAGATTACCTCCTCAGCGCGAGATTGATTTTACCATCGATCTCATGCCTGGTGCAACGCCCATTTCTTTGTCCACCTATTGTATGCCTCCGAGTGAAATGGAGGAATTGAGGAAGCAGATAGATGGTTTGTTGAATTTGGACTTTATTCGGCCTAGTGTGTCTCCTTGGGGAGCGCCTGTCCTGTTTGTGAAGAAGATGGTTCCTTGCGATTATGTATTGATTATCGCAGGTTGAATCTGGTGACTGTGAAGAATAAGTACCCTTTGCCCAGGATTAATGATCTGTTTGATCAGTTGAAGGGGGCACGGTACTTTTCGAAGGTTGATCTGCAGTCAGGGTATCATCAGTTGTGCGTCAAGAATGAGGACGTGCAGAAGACCGCTTTCAGGACTAGCTTTGGCCACTATGAGTTCCTTGTGATGTCGTTCGGTCTTACGAATGCACCGACCGTGTTCATGGATCTGATGAACAGGGTGTTTCGGCCATTCTTGTTCCGATTCATTATTGTCTTTATCGATGACATTTTAATTTATTCTGCGAGTCGGGAAGAGCACGAGGAGCACTTAAGAGTGGTCTTGGATACTCTCAGGAAGAACCATCTTTTGGCGCAGTTCAAGAAATATGATTTCTAGAAAGATGAAGTCAAGTTCCTAGGACATGTGGTGTCCAAGGAAGGGATAGCTATCGATCTTGCTAAGGTAGATGCAGTTTAGGACTGGAAACAGCCTGGTTCAGTTATTGAGGTGAGAAGCTTTCTGGGTCTAGCAGGCTATTATCGATGCTTCATACAAGACTTCTCGAAGATAGCCAGACCATTGTCGCAGTTGACATGGAAAGATTTGAAGTTTGCTTGGAATGAGAAGGCGAAGGTAGCTTTTCAAGAGCTGAAGGACAAGTTGACGTCCGCCCCTGTGCTAGTATTGCCAGAGCAAGGGGTTAAGTATATTATATATACTGACGCCTCTCGCGTTGGCCTGGGTTGTGTCCTTATATAGAAGGATAGGGTGATTGCTTATGCTTCAAGGTAGTTGAGGAAGCACGAAGAAAATTACCCTACACACGACCTGGAGTTGGCAACTGTCATTTTCTCATTAAAGCTCTGGAGACATTACCTCTACGAAGAGGAGTTCGAGCTCTTTTACGACCATAAGAGCCTTAAGTATATTTTCACGCAGCGTGACTTGAATATGAGGTAGCGCCGATGGATGAAAATATTGAAAAACTTTAAGTTTAATGTTTCTTACCATCCAGGCAAGGCGAACCTTGTGGCAGATGCGTTGAGTCGCAAGAAGGCTATAGAGTTTACGGCTCCGCTAATGATAGCAGAATGGGACATGTTGGAGTTTGTGCGAGACTTTGAGCAGAAGCTTACGGTGGAAGAGCCGTATGAGGTTATCGCACACATTCGTGTACAGCTTCTCATTGATAAGAGGATCGTTGCAGCTCAGGCAGATGATGAGCTTTTAGCGAAGATGAGAAAGCGGGTTGGTATAGATGAGAACTCCGAGTGGAGTGTTGGTTCAGATGGGGGCCTACGTTTTCGTGGCCAGTTATGTGTTCCAGACATTCCTGACTTGAGACGGGAGGTTCTTCAGTCAGCCCATAATTCTAAGTTTGCGATGCATTCAGGTAGCACGAAGATGTATTAGGATATGAGAAGATCATATTAGTGAGACAACATGAAGGTTCATATTGCTGAGTTTGTATCTCGTTGTCTCACGTGCCAGCAGGTCAAGGCAGAGCATTGCCGACCTCCTTGGTTGCTTCAGCCCATGCCCATAGCAGAATGGAAGTGAGACTTCATCTGGTTGCCGAGAACGAAGAAGGGACATGACTCTATTTGGGTGATCGTCGACCGATTGACGAAGTCGGCTCATTTCTTACCGATTAGAGTCACAAACTCTGCAGACGAGTTGGTTAGGTTGTACATCAAGGAGATTGTACGTCTGCATGGAGTTCCCTTGAAGATTGTGTCTGATAGAGACATGCGTTTCACATCTATCTTCTGGACTCGTATCCAGGAAGCGATGGGTGTGAAATTGAAGTTCAGCACCGTGTTTCATCCGCAAAAGATGGGTAGATGGAACGTGTGAATCAGATTCTGGAAGACATGTTGCGAGCTTGTGTTTTGGATTTCAAGGACAGTTGGGATGATTGTCTTCCTTATGCAGAGTTCGCGTATAATAATAGCTTCTAGGTGAGTATTGGCATGGCTCCCTATGAGGCGTTGTATGGTCGCCCGTGCAGAGCACCGCATTGCTGGGCAGAAGTTGGCGAGCGTAGTTTGATTGGCCCGGAGTTGGTGCAGGCGACTTCAGAGAAAGTTGACATTATTCGACGTCGACTTCTGACAGCCCAGAGTAGGCAGAAGAGTTACGCTGATACAAGGCGGTGACCGCTTTAGTTTGAGGTTGGAGACCATGTATTTCTTAAGGTTTTCCCTATGAAGGGAGTTCTGCGGTTCAGTAAGAAGGGAAAGCTCACGCCGAGATTTATTGGTCCATTTCAAATTCTGGATCTAGTGGGAGCGGTAGCATACCGCCTTGCTTTGCCCACACCTCTTGCGGGCGTGCATAACGTATTTCATGTTTCTATGCTGAAGAAGTACGTTTCTGATCCTTAGCATATTATTAGTTGGGAGCAGGTGCAGTTGAGCGAGGATGCCACATATATACTGCGACTGATGCGTATTCTAGACAGGAAGGAGCAGGTATTACGTAGCAAGGTTATCCCTCTTGTGAAAGTTCTATGGATGTATCATAGTGGAGAAGAGGCTACTTGGGAGACCGAAGCTGAGGTCAGAAAGAGCTACCCTAAGAGCTTGAGGAATATGAGAAGGTACGAATTTCGAGGACAAAATTTTATTTAAGGGGGTAGATTGTAATGACCCAAAAAATTTTATGCCAAGACCCGAGTACTACCTCTATTTTCCTTAGAAGCTTTTTTGTGGGGTAATTAGCGCTAAACTTGATTGCTTGTGAAATTTACAGAAATCACTTTAAATTTGATCTGTATGATTTAAAACTTGTAAAATAGTTAGCGCTGTGTTACTCTAAAATCTGGGATCCATTGCTAAATCCAGTTGCTCTTGGGAATTTTTAGAAGCTTTGGATCGGACCTGGACCGCGCGTCGAAAGTTTGATAGCGATGATCTTAGGCAGTTGTGGTCACCATGTTGGACTTGTCCATCACCTCAAAAATCAAGTCTAGATGATGTTCTGGGTCAATTTGTTTAAGTCCAGAGTGAAGAGTGTGAGAACGGTTGGAAATTAAATGTGATTTTGTGAAATCTGAGTCGTGTCCCTTGCGCGACGATTTTAAGCAATATGACCGTTGGATTCTGACCCAATTTCACCCTCTGATCAGGGAAGGTGGCTCAGGCATGTCTTTATGCTTGTGGACCTGATCGAGTTTCGATGACCATTGAATTGAGTGTGGTCTGCTACGCCTAATATGTAAATTCGATCGGTACGAAAACTCAGCCTGACCTAGATCCATGGTCAGTGAGCTTAAGTCCGACCGCACGTGGAAAAAGGACCACTGAAAGTGTTTCGTTGGATCGAGAGAGGCCTGTTTTGGTTATAACCTAAGTATACCTTGGCCCTGGAGCTATTTTCATCAATGTTAGGCCTATATAAAGACCTTAAAACCCTCACTCTCTTTTCCATACGAATTTCCTAACCCTAGCTAAGGAAGAGAGAGGAAAAGAGAGAGAAAGTGAGAGAGAAGTTGGTGAATCATCTTAGATTCTTTCCTGTTATTCTTCATCCTTAAACCATCACTTTTGAATCGTTATTCCGGCGATTCTAAGTTCATCCTTGGGTAAGTTAACCTAACCCTAATCTGTTTTAGAGCTTAGAATAGTCTAAGTGTTGTTGTAGCTCATTTCTATTCTTGCTTTAGGTTATCTTGTCGCCGTTGACGAAGACATATCGTCTGAATCAGTTCGGTGTTCTTTTCTGGCTTAAGGTGCGGACTTTAATCGTATAGGTTATGGTTTTCAAGGCTCTCAATGTTAGCTAATGGTTTATTCTTGTTATGGATGAAATTTCACATGCTAAATGTTATGTTTATATCGTGTTCCTGATATACATGCTATGTATTGAGATTTGTGTATTTTATGTGTATGTAAGAAGTACCGTATATGTATATAATATGAACATGTACTTGCCATGATTATCTGTCGTGTACTTATGCTTATCGTATGTGTGACAACTCCTTAGTAAAAGGAATTGTCCAAATGTGTGTATTTCAACATGCGTCATGTATGTTGAACTATGTATTCTAAGTGTTTGTAGAAATGTCTGTATGGCCTAAGGGGTAGCATATTATCCTATTTGCGGGTGTTGAGAAGCAATCCTCAACTCTCCTATTGGTGTGTATGATTACCCACATGCAAGTCACTTTCCTTGTTGTTTAATTTCAAGTGTTACTTATATTTAAATCCATGTTAAGTTGATATTCTGCAAATGCTCACATACTACATGATTTGAATTGTTGTTCCATTACTATTCTAAATTGTTGATATGAATATCTGTTGTAGTGGAATGTGTTGGGACTAGGAAATAGTCCAGGAAATTGGTAATCGGCCTTGAGTTCGTGGCTGAGGTTGCTTTTGCCACGAAGGACGTGATTTGACAATCCCGAGTTGTATTACAGTTGTCGGCAGTGGTTTGGCCACGCGGAGTGTTTGCGCACTCTATGTCGTTCATCCCAACATGCGCTCGTGCTAGTCGAGTTCGTCAAGTAACCCGATTGTCCGATGTATGTTCACCATGTATGGACGCTATTGTTTGAATCTAGGGTACCAAACTTACCGATGAAATCCCGTTAACCGTTGTACCTTGATCCGCTAAGACTCATGAGCCGGATTTGGTGGTATGGGACACCGTGGTCGAGCTGTCGGCCTAAGCTGGGGTGACGAGCCTCCCCATAGTGACCAGTGAGCAATCAAACTCGTGAGCCGATTATGGTGGTATGAGACACTATATTTGTGCTGTCAGCCTACATTGATTGGTGACGAGCCCTTTGTAGTGACCTCCAGCATACCTGGATATCGCATTGAGGTGACGAGCCTTATTGTAGTGACGAAGGTATGATAAGCGTGCATTTATTGGTGACGAGCCCTTTGCAGCGACTTAAAACCATATGATCGTATGAGATTGTCTAGGACTGATGACCCTAGAATGGATCATTGTGTGAGAAGTGATATGAGGAAGGTACCTTAGCTTCCCAATCCTGCTGTATGAAAAGGACTAATAACAACTTGGTAATCATGTTCATACACCACATTGCATGTGCCTGGAAGAGGTGGAGCACTTGAGGTGATGTCATGCGTAACGTAAGATTAAGACGCTGAGGGTGTATAAGCAAGGGCATGTATCATTCTACATTCATCCTTGCACTAACAAGAGAAATTAGGACATGTTTGATTGTTCTGCTTTATCATTACTGCTTGATTGAATTGATAACATGTTAACCTTTGCTATATTATTCCACTTAGTTGATCACTCACTCCCACGTTTTGGGGCGATGCTTAAACACCACCAGACTCTGTCTTAGTTACAGATGTTGATGCGACCTCTGAGGCAGAGTAGGAGTTCGAGGATGATGAGGCTGCATTTTCTTTTATACAGTTTTCAGGGGGGTTCTAGTGAGCCTTGTTCTGATGCGTGGGATTCTGGAATTTCTTTTTGGGAATAGATGATGTCATTTGATACTTGTAATTTTGATAGTAACACTTGTAATATGACCTGGTATGTATTCGGACTTCAGGGATTTACACATGTACACTTATATTTCTTTGAGTCTTCTGCTTGCATTCTTCACTTATCCCTGAATTATGTTTGTAGTTTGGCTTAATCTATTCCATGTTTTATGCACTCATACAGACAACATACATCCATTATTCAATATGTTGCATAAGTGATGTTTTGAAACTCGGGAGCTGAGTTATGCTCGACCCCCGAATTTTAGGGCGTTACACACTCCTGTTGGATTCTTCTACTGGAGTGGGCCCAAGCCTGCCTAATCACGGGAAAATGGGTGGATGGTATTCACCCTTAGGTGTACAACAATGTGGGGTCCACATGAGTGGCCTACCAATCCAAGAACTTAGCTGATATTTTTGTTTTCCCTTCAAGCAGGGCTGCCGGACGGTCTAAAAATCTAGACCGTCCAGGCCTATTGGGCCTACTCCATGGGCGATCCAACAAAGGGTGGATGGTGTGGGCTTCATCATACATCAAGGTGAGGCCCACACCTTTGCGGACCATGAAAAGGCCAAGCTATATGTCCTAGAGGGGGGGGGGTGAATAAGACTATGCTAAATCAAAATTAATAAGGGAAATTTAAACAATAAATAGCCAAATGAATTGCAAATAATCAAAGGAAATAACAACCTCAAAAACTAGTATTGAGAGGTTGATACAAACTTGGTTCTAAGGACAACCTGACACCAAAAACCAATAGTTAATGGCAGGACAACCTTACTAGAACGTGGGTGAGTATCAAACACTCAAACTGAAGAGGATATGAAAGAAATAGAAACTAATCTATCATAACATTCACCACACAATTCTGAAATGTAAATATTAGAACATTCACATCCAAAAATACATCCCACAATCTTAAATGATAAAAGATAAAGAAAATAAACCACACATCCACCAAACATAAAGAATTATAGTGGTTCGCTTGTGTGTACACCAACTGTTAAACAACAGCCACACAACTACTCCACTCCTAATATCCTCACACAGTGGATATTATCATTCACTATAAAATAGGTTTTTCAAGGTTCACCTAAAACCCTCACAATTGTGTCTTTCAAGTAGGCTTACACAATTCAAAAACCCCACACTCTGAGTTTTCTGGATCACCTCAGATAAACCAAAACAAAGAAATTTTTCTGGCACAATCTCAATGAAACAAAAATAATGAATTTACAAAATTGTAAAATACCTGGATATTCTCCTTTAGATGTAGCCCAGAAGAACCAATTCGGAGTAGAAGTTCAATGTCTAGACTCACTTATGAAATGGTTCTAGGTTCTAAATTGATTTTAAATTAAATCACCTTGGGCTAGCTTGATTTGAATTTGATTCCAAGAAATGGGAATACTTCAATTCTTCTTTCAAATAAAATCGGAATGCAGAATACAAAATCAAATGCAAAGAAAGCTAATTAAAGAGTATAAAATGAGCACTAAATAGCTTAAGAATATTACTAACTTATCTCTCAGAGTGGCGTATTGATTTTGCTTGAATTGAATGTAAAACTCTGAAATTCGTGCTCTATTTATAAGTGCAGAAATCACACTCTCTACTAGTCCTATGGTCAGCACGACTGGTCGTAGGACCAACAAACTTTTGAAATTTGGGCACGATAAGTTAAGTCCGTTCCACGACTGGTCGTAGGGCTTGCTCGACCAGTCGAGTAGTCTCCATGACCGGTTGAGTCCTATCCACGAATGGTCGTGTGGAACTTGATTGAGTTGTTGAACTTTGAGTCAAGGGTCAAACACTGTTCACACAACCGGTCAAGCAGTCTAGGACTAGTCGAGGCTTTAACAAAAAATTCTAAAAATCAGTAACAAACTTAGGACTAGTCGAGGCTGGACTAGTCGAACTTAGTCCAAGACTAGTCAAGAAACAGTCTATGCACTTATAAAATGGCCCAATTAAATTATGTATACAAAATGACCTACCTTATGGTCAATCTAGGGTCATTCATACCTTAAACATGACATATGAACATTGAATCTTCTTTTGCTTCGGTTGATAGTTAATCTTTGAAGTTCACGAAGCTTGAGATTGAAGCTTGAACTTAAGACCTTTTGAAGCTTAAAATTGTAATACATTGAAGCTTGAGCTTGAGGTTCAAAGTATAGGTACTTTGTCTTGACTCGGATGAAGCTTTGAAAACATGAACTATGAATGCTTGAAACACTTGGCGATGTACTTGAATCATGAAATCTTGCTTTTGAAGTTCTTGAAGTAAAGTCCTTTTGTTCTTGTACATGAGATGCACAGTCTTGAATATGTAGATGCGTATGTAGATGTGCTACACAAGACACAAATTCCAAGAGGTTTTAGCACTACAAAATTTGACAATCATAGGAGCTAGAAAACATAGCACTTACAATCTCCCCCTTTGTCAAATTTGTGACAAAACACACTTCATAATAACATAAGCATTATATGCACAAAGAATCATGCACCAGTTATCAATAAAAACTAGTTACAACCTGGTTAAAGAATCATGCACCAGTTATAAACTGGTCAAAATAAATCACATGAATTCCTCCAACAATACTCCCCCTTACTCCCCCTTACAAAAAAAATGGATGGACACCTACTATCCACAATTCACATCAAAATTCTCCCCCTTTTTGTCACAATATGACAAAGAAAGGAACCAATAGATGAAGAAGTAAATAAACAAGGAAGAATAAGAAGAGTGATGAGGAAGAAATGAATAAGATAGTCAATAGATGAAATCCATAAACCAGCAATGTTCAAGCATAATCAACTATGTTCAACCAAGTTCAACCAAGTTCAACCCCATAAGTCAAAAGAAAACCAAGTATCATGAAAATTATTACAAACCAAGATAAGCAAATATTAATCAGAACCCTATGAAGGAGCATGTATGGTAGGATCAAGTTTATGAAGTCTCTTGTTAAGGCGCCTAAGATACTTGCGCATATATTTGAACTGCAAATCATGAGACACATTCATGTTCTCTACCTTCTCCTCAAGTGAGTGCAACCACGCATCAAAGTCAGATGGTTGATAATCAGGATCATCTGCTGAATTAAATTCGATCTCATGAAAAATATCATCAATGTTAATGTCATCTGGAGGTAAATCACATTCTTCTTCATTCACTGCATCAGCTCCACCAACACCCACATTGACTTGGCCTGCAACCAACCTCAGATTCATTTTATTTATATTGTAGTTGTTGAAGATTAGGTGTTGAATGGGAGCTTCCCCAACAGGCATAGCCACTAAAATATGGATGGACAAAACAGTCATAAGATATGCGAAAGGAATGTCATTGTGTCCAAGATGGAGACGGAATTGAATGATACAATGACAAATTAGAGAAGGAAGGCATACATTGGTTCCAGAAATGATGGAATGAAGAATCTGAACCATGAAAGTAGTGAGTTCGATTTTGTTACCAGAATAAGGATAAACATTTGAAATGAATATCCTGTGAAGGACTCTATATTTGGGTGACAAATACTTTAAGGCAAGCATATTTTCATTAGTACTCCATTTTGCATCTATATTGCATAAAGCTCTAATAAGCATACGCTGCTCAGATTCAGAAGGTTTAGCCACTAGAGTGCTAATGGGAATACCTTCATCATTGACAGGTATGTCCATTAGACTAAAAATTAGATGTTGGTCTACTTCAACTGGACCTTCTCTAGTTGCAATAATAAATGTCAAATTTTTAGTAGAAAAATTAAAAATACATGCATACATAGCTTGCGCAATGGACCGATATGCCGGCCCACCCCAATGTAGAATGTTATCCCATCCTACAGATTGGAGATGAGGAAGGATTTCAAACGGAACTAGATGTTCAGTATGAACAAGTCGTTTAACTATAACATTGCGCAACCTAATATCTCGCACATAAGGGGGGTCATCTTTGGGTGACCGAAGGTGACACACTTTGATAGGAGTCGATCTAGAAGTTGAAGGACCATGAGAACTTTTCTTTTTGGCTCTACCTTCCATTTGCAACTAAGAAATCAAGGAACCAAGTGGTAGCAAAAGAAGTGGAGTGGGTTTTCAAAAAATTAGATTTTGGAGAAGAAAATCCCAAAAACTATTATGAAATAAGAAATAAATCACACCAAAGATGAAAAGGGAGTGCTAAGAACTTGAATTTACAAGGAAAATGTAAATAAATCACTAACCTTGAAGAACTAGGAGGTGGGTTTGACCGGTTGACCTAGGACCCGTTGGAGAAGAAACCTAAAATGAAGAAAAATGGATTTTTCTCCAAATAAAGCACCAACCCATGCTACACGAATGGTTGAGTATATGCTCGACTGGTCATGCCACGACTAGTCGAGTATGTACTCGACTGGTCGTGCACACCCAAAAATGAGCAATTTTCATATAATTTGAAATTTTAAACATATAAAATAACAAATATATATACATTATGATACAGAAATGCATGAATAATCAATTCAAATTGCACATACTAAGATTAAATTTCAATTTAGAAAACCCACTTTTGTTGAGCGGTTTTGTGAATATGTCAGCAAGTTGAGTCTCGGTCAGAATATATTCCAAAGAAATTATCTTGTCTTCCACTAATTCACAAATGTAGTGATATCTAATGTCAAAGTGCTTGGTTCGTGAATGCTGGATTGGATTTTTAGATATTTTAATTACATTGAAATTATCACAATATAAAACCATAGAATCCTATGTAATTCCGTAATCGCTTAACATTCTTTTCATCCATACAAGTTGAGTACATGCATTACCTGCTACAATGTATTCAGCCTCAGCAGTTGAGAGCGATACGGAACTTTGTTTCTTACTTTGCCAAGAAACAAGACAGTTCCCAACATAGAAACAACCACCATTGGTTTCATCAATATTACTAGCCCAATTAACATCCATATAACCAGCTAATTGAACACTAGTATCATGTGGATAGCAAAGACCAAGATTAGTTGAACTAGTGACATATCACAAAATGCGCTTAACAGGAATTAAATGTGACACTTTAGGGTCAGATTGATATTTAGCGCAAATTCCTATACTAAATGCAATATCAGGTCTACTTGTAGTTAAATAAAGCAAACTTCCAATCATACTGCGATATAGTTTAGGATTCACTCTCTTACCTGTAGAGTCCTTTTGAGAGTTTTAAAGTAGTACTCATAGGAGTATCAAAATGTTTCCCACTCTCAAATCCAAAATTTTTAACTAAGTTTAGATCATATTTGGTTTGAGAAATAAAGAAACAATCAGGTTTCTATTTAACTTGTAACCCAAGAAAATAATTTAATTCTCCAATCATGCTCATTTCGAACTTAGATTTCATAAGATCTGTAAACTCAACAGTCATGTTAGCACAGGTAGATCCATAAATTATATCATCAACATAAATTTGCACTATTAAAGTGTGATCATTATGTTTCTTTACAGACTCTTATCAACACTTCCCATTAGAAAATTATAGCAAAAACTTAGTCAACTTTTTGTACCATGCCCTGGGAGCTTATTTTAAACTATAGAGAGCCTTTTTAAGGTGATAGACATGATTAACATTCTTTGGGTCTTCAAAGCCTGTTGGTTGTTCAACATACTCTTCTTCATGCAAATCGTCATTCAAGAAGGCACTCTTTACATCCATTTGATATATAAAGCACGTAATGGATATAAATGTCTGATTGATTCAAGACGAGCTACTGGAGCAAATGCCTCATCATAATCGATTCCTTCAATTTGAGTATACCCTTGTATAACTAGTCTAGCCTTGTTTCTAATTATATTACCAAGTTCATCAGACTTATTTTTGAAAATTCATTTTGTTCTGATCATGTGTTTATCTTTCGGTCTAGGAACTAAGTACCAAACATATCTTCTAGTTGTTTACGAGTGCGTACACCAATGAGAGGGTTTCCAAGAATTTAATTAGTTGGATGGTCTTTAACACTCCTCAGTTTAGAGTTATTTTGACTTGATGAAGAATTTAGTTTATCAATTAGAAGTACTTCATCATTTTCTGAACTTGAGACATGTGTATTCAAGTGATCATCAATAACCACATTAATGGACTCTTGAATTACACTGGTCCTCTTATTGAGAACCCGATATGCTCGACTATTCAGAGCATACCCTAAAAATACCCCTTCATTACTTTTGGTGTCAAACTTACCCAGATTTTCTCAGTCACGTAAGATATAGCACTTGCTGCCAAAAACTCGAAAGTATTTGACAGTGGGCTTCTTATCAAACCACATTTCATAAGCCATTTTACTATTTAATTTTCTAGTATAAACGTGGTTAATTATATAACACGCAGTATTTATGGCTTTGGCCTAAAGATTTTTAGGGAGCTTCATACTATTTAACATTACATTTACCATTTCTTGAAGCATTCTATTTTTTCTTTCTACTATATCATTTTATTGTGGTGTTTTGGGCGCAGAGAATTCATGTGATATACCCTGATCACTGCAAAACTTCTCAAAACCGCTATTCTCAAATTCTGATCCATGATCGCTACGGATCTTATAAACTTGAGACTCTTTTTCAGTTTGGATACGACTAAGTACCCTTTTTAATTCATCGAGAGTTTCTGATTTGTCTCTTAAGAAGACTACCAAGTATATCTGGTAAAGTCATCAACAATTACCAGTATGTACTTCTTGCCACCTCGACTCTCTGTTCTAGTTGGTCCAATAAGATCCATATGGAGGAGTTCGAGCGATTTAGATGTGGCATTGGAGTCCACCTTTTTGTGAGAACTCCTAATTTGCCTGCCAATCTGGCATTCACCACATATTTTATCTATTTTTTATATTTTGGATAGGCCTCTTACTAACTCTCTTTTGCTCAATCTATATAAGTTACGGTAGTGTACATGTCCATAGCATTTATGTCATAACTCGGTCTCATTGGTATGCACCATGTAGCACGATAAATTAGATGAGCTTGAATCACTCGCTATGTAGCAGTTTTCAGAAGTTCTGCGACCAGTTAATATTGCAGAACCATTTTTATTTTAAAATTTGCACCCTAGGTTAGTAAATTTTGCACTATGATTATTATCGCATATTTGAGAAATGCTTAATAAGTTGTGTTTTAACCCTTCTACATATAAAATATTTTCAAATAAAAGGAGGTTAAAGAGTTGAACCGTACCTTAGCCAACAATCTTACAGTTACTACCATTACCGAATGTGACTGAACCATCAGTCATGTCTTTAAGATTGGTGAATAGACCTTTGTCACCAATCATGTGTCTGGAGCATCCACTGTCTAGGTACCACTTTGAATGACTTGTAGCTTTGAAAGCAGTGTGGGCAACCAAGCAAGCAACCTTAGGAACCCATTTCATTATAGTCTTAGGTTTAGGAGTATAGTTAGTCTTCTTATGTTTGTAGTTGATATAAGACTGACCTATTGAGTTCGATTTTAAGAGCTCCTTAAGTAAATCAACAATTTTCTCAGCTAAAGGATTACGATTCTGATTTTTATAGTTGATATGATTGCTTTTAAGTTTTAAGGATTGAAAAGTTTCAGCATTTTTAGGATAATTTTGATTTAGAATTTTCCCTTTTGAGTTTGAAGACTCTCCTTTCACAAACTAAGGAATAGTATTCTTATGTTTGGGAGGCATACTTTTGTCGTAGTGCAAACTAAATCGGTCGCCACATTTTTTGGATCCAGATAAGAGTTTTTTCAACTTAGGATCACCTTGGGCATACCTCCATGTGTCTTTTAAACTCAAAAGTGAAGAGACTTCAAGTTTTAATTTTTCATTTTCAAATTTTAGATTTTCAATAAGGGAGGTTTTGAAATCTAAATCGCATATGGTTTTTTTAAAATAATCTGAAATGAGAGATTTTTCTAAAATAAGAGTATCAAAATTTTCTTTAAGTTTTGAAAACTTTTCTTTGTGAAGTTTTAGTTTTACGAGAATTTTACAACTTTCCTTATCTAGGACATTATAAGCATCTTGAAGATCTTCATTTTCATGATCACTATTCAGATTTTCTTCACTAGTTGAATCATCATTATTTGAAAAAGTGAACTTGGCTAGAGTCATAAGGGCTTTAACTTCATTACCCGACTCGGTTTCAGAATCTTCTGACTCAGAATAGGCTTCAGAGCAGGAAGATTCATCCCAAGTAGCCAACATACCCTTCTTTTTGGGTTTGTCCTTTTTAAGACACTTGTTTGCTAAATGCCCATATTCATGCAGTTGTAACATTGATTGTCTTTTAATGATTTTCAAGTTTTAGATTTAGATCTTTTCTTTTCATTAGGTTTTTGAAAATCAACCCTCTTTTTACTTTTGAAAATCTTATAAAACTTTTTATCTAAAAGGGCCATATCATCTTCAAAATTTTCTAAATCAGAATTACTATTTTCTTAAGAAATATTTTTAGAAGATTTAAGAGCGATGGATTTACTTTTAGGAGCTTTAAAGTTTAACCCATAGGTCTGTAATGAGTCAACTAATTCCTCTACCCTCATATTATTCGTATCACAAAGTTCCTGGATCGCAGTCACCTTTGAATTGAACCGTTCAGGTAGTGAGCGTAGTATCTTTGCACAGACTTTACTTTCTGGGATTCTATCACCGAGACCTCACATAGAGTTCACAATGTCATTTAATCTTATATAGAAGTCCATGAAAGTTTCACTTTCTTCCATACGTATTTCCTCAAATTTGGTTGTGAGGATTTGGACTTTAGATTTTTTGACAATTGTTGTTCCCTCGTGTGTCATTTCTAAAACATCCAAGGCTTGCTTTGCAGTATCACAGGATATAATTTTCTTGAATTCATCCGGTGATGGTGTGCAAGTGATTACATTTAGAGCCTTTGCATTGGCACTACTTTCACTTTTCTTAAGATTGGTCCAAGTAAAATAAGGTGTTACTTTTACAGTTACAGATCCATCGGTACCAGTCACTTCAGTGGTAAGAGGGGTCCAATTAGTTACTGTAGCTTGCCACACGCTCTCATCCTTAGATTTTAAGAAAATCCTCATTCTGGCTTTCCAATAGGCATAGTTGGAGCCATCAAATGGTGGAGGCCTAGTGACTGAAAGGCTATCAAAATTTGACATCTTAAAAAGCTCAGATCAAGTAACTCAGGAATTTAATCCAAAAAAAAAAGCGAACTATTAGGCATTAATACCACTTGAAAAGGCCGAGCTATATGTCCTAGAGGGGGGTGAATAGGACTATGCCAAATCAAAATTAATAAGCAGAATTTAAACAATAAGATAACCAAATGAATTGCAAATAACTAAAGGAAATAGCAACCTCAAAAACTAGTATTGAGAGGTTGTACAAACTTGGTTCTAAGGACAACCTGACAACAAAAACCAATGGTTATGGTAGGACAACCTTAGTAGAACGTGGGCGAGTATCAAAAACTTAGACTGAAGAGGATATGAAAGAAATAGAAACTAATCTATTACAACATTCACCACACAATGCTAAAATGTAAAGATTACAACATTCACATCCACAAATACATCCCACAATCTTAAATGATAAAAGATAAAGAAAATAAACCACGCATCCACCAAACACAAAGAATTATAGTGGTTCGCTTGTGTGTACACCAACTGTTAAACAATAGCCACACAATTACTCCACTCCTAATATCCTCACACAGTGGATATTAGCATTCACTATAAAAATAGGTTTTTCAAGGTTCACCTAAAACCCTCACGATTGTGTCTTTCAAGTGGGCTTACATAATTCAAAAACCCCACACTCTGAGTTTTCTGGATCACCTCAGACAAACCAAAATAAAGAGATTTTTCTGGCATAATCTCAATGAAACCAAAATAATGAATTTACAAAACTATAAAATACCTGGATATTCTCATTTTGATGCAGCCTGGAAGAAGCAATTCGGAGTAGAAGTTCAATGTCCACACTTATGAAATGGTTCTAGGTTCTAAATTGATTTTAAATTAAATCACCTTGGGCTAGCTTGATTTGATTTTGATTGCAAGAAATGGGAATACTTCAATTCCACTTTCAAATAAAATTGGAATGCAGAATACAAAATCAAATGCAAAGAAAGCTAATTAAAGAGAATATAAATGAGCATTAAATAGCTTAAGATATCACTAACTTAACTCTCAGAGTGGCTTATTGACTTTGCTTGAATTGAATGTAAAACTTTGAAATTCATGATCTATTTATAAGTGTAGAAATCGCACTCTGGAATGGTCCTGAGGTCAGCACGACTGGTCGTAGGACCAACAAACTTTTGAAATTTGGACATGATAAGTTAAGGCCATTCCACGACTAGGCATAGGGCTTGCTCGACTGGTCGAGTGGCCTCCATGACTGGTCGAGTCCTGTCCATGACTGGTCGTGTGGAACTCAATTTAGTTGTTGGACTTTGAGTCGAGGGTCAAGCACAGGTCGAGCATTGTTCACACAACTGGTCGAGTAGTCTCCAGGATTGGTTGAGGCCTTAACAAAAATTCCTGAAAATCAGTAACAAACTTAAGACTGGTCGATGAATTCTTGGACTAGTTGAGCCAGTGCTAGGACTAGCCGAACTTAGTCCAAGACTAGTTGAGAAACAGTCTATGCACTTATAAAATGACCCAATTAAATTATGTATACAAAATGACCTACCCTATGGTCAATCTAGGGTTATTCATACCCTAAACATGATATATGAACATTGAATCTTCTTTTCCTTTAGTTGATAATTGATCTTTGAAGTTCACGAAGCTTAAGATCGAAGCTTGAACTTGAGACCTTTTGAAGCTTGAAATTATAATACATTGAAGCTTGAGCTTGAGGTTTAAAGTATAGGTACTTTGTCTTGACTTGGACGAAGCTTTGAAAACATGAACTATGAATGCTTGAAACACTTGGCGATGTACTTGAATCATGAAATCTTACTTTTGAAGTTCTTGAAGTAAAGTCCTTTTGTTCTTGTACATGAGATGCACAATCTTGAATATGTAGATGCACTACACAAGACACAGATTCCAAGAGGTTTTAGCACTACAAAATTTGACAATCATAGGAGCTAGAAAGCATAGTACTTACAGACCACCCCACAATAATGGAAAAACAAGCTGATAAACATGGCTAAACTTCCATTCAAACAGATAGCAAATGGGCCAAAAAAAATTCTGGACAGTGGCATGTTGTTGTATATTCCAGCCCAGAAAGCTTGCTGTAAGATTGATATTCATCACATAGATCATGATATGGCCTACCTTAGTGGGCCACACATACCCTAGACCAGACTACTAGTTGCATTTCTCCTTACATGTCAAAATGGGCCTTAAGGTGGGCCGTCCAATGTCCATAAAATGGACAACAAGACCATCCCACCTTGTTGGACGGTCTAGGTGTCCTGAATGCACCAGGTGGGCCACACCCCATCGAAGGAAAAGAAGAGGAAGGGAGAGAGAGAGAGAGAGAGAGAGAGAGAGAGAGAGAGAGAGAGAAGATCATCCATGGGAGGGGACTCCTATGAGCCCCTTCAAACAAATTCAAACCTTACATCATGGGCTCCATGCATGCATGGGTCCTACACCTAAAACTCTGAGGTGGGGATGCTGTCCTCACCATGAAACCAGGGTCCAGATGACCCATCAAAGCCATGAATTTAAATGAAACATCATGATGGGGTCCATGGAGAATGGCCCCATCATGGCTCATGCATGCAACAAGGGTGGGCCATTGGCCACACCCAAGGGGTCAAGTAGGATCTCCACCGTTGATTGGTGGGTCCTACATGCCCTCATGCAAGAAAATCAAAGATCTAAGGAAGAAAATAGAAGATCTACTCCTAGACATGGCACCCACCTATGATCTTCTTCTCCTTCTGCCACCCTTAGGTTCTTATTCTTCAAAAGAGAGGATTTAATAGTTGTGATGGGCTTGGGATGGTTGGATTGAGAGATCTTGGGCTTCAATGGGGCTGGAAAATTGAGCTCTCATGGACGTTTAGGGTTGCTAGCAAGGGAAGAATGAAAAGGAAAAGAGGGAGGGAGGGAGAAATAAGAGAGAGAGAGAGAGAGAGAGAGAGAGAGAGAGATAGGGATAGGCTAGCTAGGGTAGCAATCATTGCACATGCGGTAAAGAAAAGCATGCTTGGCATGATAGCTAGCAAGCATGGGAGTGGATGATATCACCCCTAGGCTAGTAGCCTAGGGTGACGTCACCCTCATGATGGTCCTAGGAAATGATGTTATTTGGTATGCCCTATCCCCTCAACGTGTGGTCCACGGCCGGAATAGAGCACGGGCCACATCTTACAATCTAAGCGTTAGATCACCGAAGGAGACGCGACATTGGAACCGCGGTGACGGCGCGGTCACAATGGCATAAGTCTTAGGTTGAGTCGACTCGGGTTGATAGGGTATGACTTGAGGTCGCTCACAAATGCTATCTACAAGTCGCGGGTCACCGGAATTCGACAGAGAGGATTGAGAGATCCTAAGGAATGGAATGGTACTTGGACACAGGCGTGAAATATAAAATATCCATACAACCAAAATATCAAAGTAAACCACATAATAAGGTTTAATATAGATCCAAGCAAAGAAAAATAAAAATAAGCCTATCTCAATATGACTCTAAAAAAGAATGGTGCAGATCCTCAAACTCTGATTGAATCGATGAAAGTATTTTTTCATATACTTCATCGTTGATAATTTTTAGTTTGTGTTAATGATGCTTATGACACTTGCAGAGCATCAACATTCTCTTTTAAAGAAAATAACCTCTCATCCAATCGAGAAGGGTGATAGTCAAAGTTAGTAGGGTCTTTTGATCCTTCTAGGTCATTGAAGATGCCATCCATATTAATATCAACCTCTTGAGGTTCTTCTTGATCTTCTTTTTGTTCTAGTAGGGAAGTGAGGTTCATCATATTCAAATTCGAATTATTAAAGGGGAGTTTGATTATAGTGCTTCAACTGAAGGAATTTGGACATGACGTTGAAATGCAAGAGAGGACATAAGGTGTCCAAACAGAATCGAACCATGCTTAGGATGCAATCAAAATTGAATAATGACATAAAAAATCAATGAGGATAAGCAAATGCACATACTAGTGACAACAATATGGATAACACAAAGCATAAAGAGAGTAAGATCGGTCTTATTCCCTGCCCTGGGATACACATTAGAAGTGAAAATGCGATGCAAGACGCGGTATTTAGGAAATAGTTTGTTTGAGGGAAAGGCATTGCTGGACCTCCATTCAGCATTGAATCCACATAGTGTTCTTATAATCGACTATTTTTCTGAAGACCCTTCAATTGCATCAATATAAGAACTAGATTGTCTACCAAGATTTAGAAGAAAATCCAATATATTCGATTACATCGATGACTAATCGATGACATCGAAATTTAAATTTTGATGACATCAAAGGTCTGATCAATTGCATCGAAAATTGGACAATCTATCCAACAGCCAAGGGGTATTATTTAAAAGGAATTTCTGATGGGATCGAAATATCCCTTGATGACATCAAAGTGCACGTCAAGGACATCGAAGGGTGCTCAATGAGATCAATCAGAATTTGACCTGCACCCAATGCAATATCTTGGTGTAGGTAGTCGATGCAATCGAAGAAGGTTCATTGACATCGAATTCAAATTTCAATGGGATCGAAGACCTTTTGATGGCATTGACAATGTCAAATTTCTACCCATTTTTTTACTGTTAGGATTCAACTTTATATAAGCCCATGGGTTTGACAAGATGAGTTAGATTTGAAGAGAGCTTGAGAGAGTCATTGCAATATTTAACACCCTCATCCTCTAGCCCTCTTTCCCATTGGAGTTCTTCATTCAATCCTTAGCGCAAGCATTTACTCTTATCTTCATTACTTGGATTGAATCATATGAACTCTAGCATTCATTGACATTACAGTAACACTTCTTAATGGAAAATCTTTGTATTATAATACTTGAATGCTTAGCTCATAGGAATCTTTTCTAGGTATTTAGTTCACATCATTTAAATAGAGTAGAACACACCAAACCCCAAACCGCACAACTTAGAGCATTGAATGAATCATCAATCAGCCATTGTGGTTCAAGGGAGCTGAAGACTCTTCATCAACAAAGAAGATCATCTTTATGTTGTGCTAAAACGTGGCTCACTCATTTATTTGTAAGTATACAGAGACTGTTGAGTCTAAACCCTTTCCTTGTGTAGGATTGGGAATCAGAGTTTAAGTTGACAAACTCACTAAAACCTTTCGTAGGCCTCTGACAAGAGAATAAATAGTCCTTGTGTAGGATGTGTTGCCTTGTGTAGCCATCTTAGGTTACGTTGTTTAGGTTCCTAATAGTGTCCTTGTGTAGTGTAAGTGCTATAGTTTATAGCCCCTTTTTGTTGTCAAATTTGTGGTGCCAAAGACAATGTTATGAAGCTTGCATTCGTGAAGAATAATGCTTTACTCAAGAACAGCTTTGATTGACAAGCACTGTTCTCAAGTCAAGATCTCAAGAAGCTTTCAAGTTCAACCTCAAGATCTCAAGAAGCTTTCAAGTTTGAGCTACATCAAGACTTCAAGCTTCATTACTTTCAAAGGTCACTCATCTCTAAGTTTCAATGTCCTTACTTCACTATTGAGGTATGACTGACCTTAGGTTGATATTTAAAGTAGGTCATTCTGGATACATAATTCATATGTTTTATATATGTGAGTTTAGGCTGTTCTAAGACTAGTCCTGGACCTTGTTCGACTAGTCTTAGCATTGCTTCGACCTGTCTAAGAATTTCCTAGATCAGTCGTAAGTTTGTTGCAAAATTCAGATATTTTCTGTTAGGCTTCGACTAGTCTTAAGGACTGTTCAACTAGTCGTATGAACAGTGTCGAATGTTTCTTCGACTAGCCGTAGTCCTACGACTCAATATACAATGTTGAAATTCAGCTAGCTTCGACTAGTCGTGTGTAACCTACGACCAGTTGAAGGAGACCTACGATCAGTCGTAGATCACCTACGACCAGTCGTGAAACTGCTAGATCTTATCGCGCCTGAATTTTTAAATATCTGTTGGTTCTACGACCAGTCGTAGAGTTCTTTAGACCAGTCAAAGATGTGATTTTCTCACCTATAAATAGAGCACGAATCTCAGAATAAAATATGATTTTCAAGCTAATTTAATTCGGCCTTCTGAGAGATAAGTTTGTGCTCCATTTTAAGCTAAGTGTGCATATTTAATATTCTCTTTCTTTAGCTTTTTTTATTTGATTTTGTTTCTATATTCCAATCTTATTTGAAAAGAGGAATTGCTGTATTCCGTCTTCTTGTAATCAAAATCAAATAGAGCTACGCCCAATTTGGTTTAATTTAAAATCTATTAGAACTTAGAACAATTATAAAGTGAGTATTAGACATTGAACTTTGACATTCAAATCTCTACTCCAACTTGGTTCTTCTGGGCTGCTACAACGAAGGAGAAATTCAGGTATTTTACATTTGTGTAATTTACTTTCATTTGTTTTTCTTTTGAGATTTGCCAGAAAAATCTCGTTGTATTGGTTATCTAAGGAGAGCAAGGAAAACTCAGAAGAATAATTTTTTTTAATTGTGTAAGCCCACAAAGAAAAACACAATTGTGAAGGTTTTGGGTGAACCTGGAAAACCTATCTTTGATAGTGAACGTTGATATCCCCTGTGTGAGGATATTAGGAGTGGAGTAGCGCTGTGTGGCTGTTGTTGAATAGTTGGTGTACACACAGGCGAACCACTATAAATCTTTTGTCTTGTGGTTTGAATGCTTGCTTAAGTTTTATATCTCTTTTCATTCAAATTAGGGGAATGTATGTGTGGATGTGAATGTTGTAAAATTTACATTTCAAGCATAGTGGGAATGTTGTAATAATTTAGTTTTAAATTCCTGTAATTTATTTCAATTACACTCTATTTATTTATTCCTCTCCGGTTTGAGTTTTTGATATAAAGGACGTTCGAGAAATAAGGTTGTCCTTCCATAAACCCTTGGTTTTTATGGTGTAAGGTTGTCCTTAGAACTGAATTCGTATCAACCTCTCAATACTTGTTTAGTGAGGCTACTTCTATTTCAACATGGTGATTTGATTTAGTTTATTTAGCTATCTATCTTTCTTTATTCTGCTGTTAAAGTTTTAAGTTTTATTTTGACATCGTCCTATTGACCCCCCACCCCCTCTAGGACGTATAGCTAGGCCATTTCATGTAGGACTTCTTGCCTTATGTAGGCTCCTTAATTTACCTTGTATAGGTTGTGAAGGTTCATGGTTAACCTGATTTAAAACCATTGGATAGTGAAATCGGTTACACTCTAGGAAAGAGTGCATCAACCAGGGGTGGAGTAGGCAAGTAGCTGAACCACTATATAAGATTGTGTGTGGGATTGCTATTGGTGCATTGATCCAATTGTGCTCATGTTTCTTGAATGATTATTTGTGATGCATGATAAGATGGATGTCTAAGCATTGATAGGAATCACATCCCACACACATGCACATACACTATCTTTAAAGGCTAGTTGCTTTATATTTAAATCATGTGTAGCCTTTGTAAATGGACCCTTTGTTGGCTTGGATGCCTTAAGGTTACTTTGCCCTACTTATCTTGATTAAATTAAGGCATTGTATGTTGTAGAAAAGTCCTATAAACCCCCCTCTAAGACACTTAGACATATTTCCACACTTTAATAGCAGCGGTCCTACCAGAATTTCATACACCATTTCTAACAAATTGATTTAATTTATCTTGCATGGCCAATAACCAACTTTCATCAGAAAGTAACTCATTTACATTTCCTGGTTCTATATGGGAAGTAAAGAAGACATGGTTACATATCTTGAAAAGACGAGCTTAAGAAGTCTTGTGGGGGGGGGGGGGGGTGGTGAGTAGGACTATGTCAAATAATTGAATAAAGTGTTGAATAATAAATAAATTAGAGATCTCAATCGAGCTAGTATTGAAACCTTAATTCAAATTAATTCGTAGGACAACCTTCACCCAAACAACTTTAGGCAGGACAACCTTATTTCACGAATGTGATAAGAATCAAAATTCCAAATTGAGCAAGAGTAAATAAAAACTAACTATTACAAACATTCACCACTTTAGCATAAAAGGAATTGCAACCATTCACCACAAAAATAATAAAAGAATTTACCACAACACTAAGAATTATAGTGGTTTAGTGTGTCAACAACTGTTCTCAAACAGCCACACCTACTCCACTCCCAAGATTACTAACTATGTAATCTTGGCTCTCACTATGAATAGGTTTTCACAGGGTCACCTTAAAACCTGATATAGTTGTGATTTTATCGGGCTATCACAAACAAAGAAATTCCTCACTGAGATTTTTCGTCTTATCTAAGAAAAACCAATTTCTAAGATAGGACTATGCCAAATAATTGAATAAAGTGCCGAATAATAAATAAATCAGAGATCTTAATCGAGCGAGTATTGAAACCTTAATTCAAATTAATTCGTAGGACAACCTTCGCCCAAATAACTTTAGGCAAGACAACCTTATTTCACGAATGTGATAATAATTAAAATTCCAAACTGAGCAAGACTAAACAAAACTAACTATTACAAACATTCACCACTTTAGCATAAAAGGAATTACAACCATTCACCATAAAAATAATAAAAGAATTTACCACAACACTAAGAATTATACTGGTTTAGTGTGTCAACAACTATTCTCAAATAGCCACACCTACTCCACACCCAAGATTACTAGCCATGTAATCTTAGCTTTCACTATGAATATGTTTTCACAGGTTCACCTTAAAGCCTAATATAGTTGTGATTTTATCGGGCTATCACAAACAAAGAAATCCCTCACTGAGATTTTTCGTCTTATCTCAGAAAAACCAATTTCTTAGATAGGACTATGCCAAATAATTGAATAAAGTGCCGAATAATAAATAAATCAGAGATCTTAATCGAGCTAGTATTGAAATCTTAATTCAAATTAATTCGTAGGACAACCTTCACCCAAATAACTTTAGGCAGGACAACCTTATTTCACGAATCTGATAAGAATCAAAATTACAAACTGAGCAAGACTAAACAAAACTAACTATTACAAACATTCACTACTTTAGCATAAAAGGAATTACAACCATTCACCACAAAAATAATAAAAGAATTTACCACAACACTAAGAATTATAGTGGTTTAGTGTGTCAACAACTATTCTCAAATAGCCACACCTACTCCACTCCCAAGATTACTAGCCATGTAATCTTGGCTTTCACTATCACTAGGTTTTCACAGGGTCACCTTAAAACCTGATATAGTTGTGATTTTATCGGGCTATCACAAATAAAGAAATACCTCACTGAGATTTTCCGTCTTATCTCAGAAAAATCAATTTCTGAGATAGGACTATGCCAAATAATTGAATAAAGTGCCAAATAATAAATAAATCAGAGATCTCAATCAAGCTAGTATTGAAACCTTAATTCAAATTAATTCGTAGGACAACCTTCACCCAAACAACTTTAGGCAGGACAACCTTATTTCACGAATGTGATAAGAATCAAAATTCCAAACCGAGCAAGAGTAAATAAAACTAACTATTACAAACATTCACCACTTTAGCATAAAAAGAATTACAACCATTCACCACAAAAATAATAAATGAATTTACCATAACACTAAGAATTATAGTGGTTTAGTGTGTCAACAACTGTTTCCAAACAGCCACACCTACTTCACTCCCAAGATTACTAGCCATGTAATCTTGGCTTTCACTATGAATAGGTTTTCACAGGGTCACCTTAAAACCTAATATAGTTGTGATTTTATCGGGCTATCACAAACAAAGAAATCCCTCACTGAGATTTTCCATCTTATCTCAGAAAAACCCATTTCTGAGATAGGACTATGCCAAATAATTGAATAAAGTGCCGAATAATAAATCAATTAGAGATCTCAATCGAGCTAGTATTGAAACCTTAATTCAAATTAATTCGTAGGACAACCTTTGCCCAAACAACTTTAGGCAGGACTGTAAGTGCTATAGTTTCTATCCCTCTTTGTTGTCAAATTTGTAGTGCCAAAATCACTATTATACTCTGTTATATATAACTTGCATAAGTGAAGCTTTCTCAAGGATCAACATTCATAAACAAGCTAAGCTCACAACAAGCAAAGCTCTCAAGTACAAGACTCAAGATCTTGAATGAAAGAACTGCTCACAAGACAAGACTCTTGAATGCAAGAACTGCTCACAAAACAAGACTCAAGCTGAAACTCAAGCTGATCTCAAGACTCAAGTTGAAACTCAAGCTGAACTCAAGACTCAAGCTGAAACTCAAGCCACTTTCAAGATTGAGTTACATGAAGAGTTCAACTACATCAAGACTTCAAGACTGATACTTCAAGGTCACTTGTTCCTAATGCTTCAATGTCCATACTTCATGATTGAGGTTTGTTTGACCATAGGTTGACCTTAGAAGTAGGTCATTTCGGATACATAAGTCGAATGTTATTTTACATGTGATTGGTCTATTCTTCGACTAGTCCTAGGCCTTCTTCGACTAGTCCTAGACTTGCTTCGACCAGTCTAAGAAATTCCTCGACCAGTCGTAAGTTTGTTACAAATTCCGGATAAAATCTGTTAGCCTTCGACTAGTCCCGAATCTGCTCGACCACGTAGGAACAGTGTCAATCGATCTTCGACCACGTACAATCTACGACTCAAGTCCAAATAACTCAGGACATACGACCAGTCGAAGGAAACCTACGACCAGTCGTAGGAGGGCTACGACCAGTCGTAGAACGGTCAGAGCATATCCCGCCAGATTTTTCAAATATCTGTTGTTGCTTCGACTAGTCGAAGAGCACTCTAGACCAGTCGAAGACCCGATCTTCTCACCTATAAATAGAGCACGAATCTCAGAAGAAATCATCGATTTAATTAAAGTATTCAAGCCAATCTTCATCGAACTTCTGAGAGATAATTCTGTGCTCCATCTAAGCTAAGTGTGCTTATTTAATATTCTCTTTCCTTAGCTTTATTTTAATTGATTTTGTTTCTTATATTCCAATCTGATATGATAAGGAGGAATTATTATTCCCTTTCTTTGGAATCAAAATCAATTAAGGCAAGCCCTGTTTGGTTTAATTTAAAATCAATTAGAATTAGAACCATTGTAATCGAGTACTGGACATTGAACTTGGACATTCAATCATCTACTTTGATTTGGTTCTACCGGGCTGCTACAACGAAGAAGATATTCAGGTATTTTACATATTGTAAATTCCTTTCTATTATTTTGGTTTCTTTCAAGATTTACCAGAAAATTCTTATTATTTTGGTTATCTAAGGAAAGCCAGGAAAACTCAGAAGTGGGGTTTTTTTTTAATTGTGTAAGCCCACATACAAAGACACAATTGTAAGGGTTTTGGGTGAACCTGGGAAAACCTATTTTTAGTGAACGCTAATATCCCCTGTGTGAGGATATTAGGAGTGGAGTAGCTTTTTGTGTGGCTGTTGTATAACAGTTGGTGAACACACAGGCGAACCACTATAATCCCTTGAGTTGTGGTTGATTGTTTTATTCTTCTAATTTTTTATTCTTTTTGTGGGATGTATGTATGGTGGTGAATGTTGTAATTATTTCAAGCTTTGTGAGAATGTTGTAATAGCTTAGAATTTACTTTCTGCTATTCCTTTATAAGCTTGATTTTCAATTTCATTTGAAAGTTGTTCCAGCAAGGTTGCCCTGCCATTTTTATGGTGTATGGCTGTCCCTAGAACAATACATTTTTAATTACAAGTTATTTCAATTCAGTTTGTATTTCTTTTTATATTCCTCTTCGATTTGAGACTTGATACAAAGACCTTTCTAGAAATAAGGTTGTCCTACCATAAACTCTGTTTTTGGTGTAAGGTTGTCCTTAGAACAACGTTTGTATCAACCTCTTAAGATCTGAATTTTGAAGTTATTTTAATTTACTGCATTGTGATTTACTTTGGCTATCTTACTCTTTACTATTCCGCTGTTATAAGTTTTTATTTGGCATTATCCTATTCACCCCCCCTCTAGGACATATAGCTTGGCCTTTTCAAGTGGTATCAAAGCCTAATAGCTCGTTTTTTGGATTTAATTCCTGAGCTAACGATTTAAGCTATTTAAGATGTCAAATTTTGATAGCCTTTCAGTCACTAGGCCTCCACCCTTTGATGGCTCCAACTATGCCTATTGGAAAGCCAGAATGAGGATCTTCCTCAAATCACTAGATGAAAATGTGTGGCAAGCCACAGTGACTGAATGGAATCCTCCTATCACGGAAGTTACTGGGGTTGATGGATCAAAGTCTATGAAAACCACACCATATTACCAATGGACCACCCTTCAGAAAAGTGAGAGTAGTGTAAATGCTAAAGCACTAAATGCAATTACTTGCGCACTATCACCGGATGAGTTCAAAAGAATCATTTCCTGTGATACTGCAAAGCAAGCTTGGGATACATTAGAAATGACACACGAGGGTACTACAATTGTCAAAAAATCTAAAGTCCAACTCCTCACAACCAGATTTGAAGAAATTCATATGGAGGAAAATGAAATGTTTATAGACTTTTACACCAGATTGAATGACATTGTAAACTCAATGTGGGGTCTTGGCGATAAAATCCCAGAAAGTAAAGTATGTGCAAAAATATTACGCTCACTTCCTGAACGGTTCAATTCTAAAGTAACCGCGATCCAGGAACTTCGTGATACGGACAATATGAGGGTAGAAGAACTAGTTAGTTCACTACAAACCTACGAGTTAAACTTTAAAGCTCCTAAAGGTAAATCTATCGCACTAAAATCTTCTAAATATAATTCAGAAGAAAATTCTGATTCAGAAGATGATATAGCTCTTTTAGCTAAAAATTTTTATAAGATTTTCAAAAGCAAGAAAAGGGTTATTTTCAAAAATCAAATGACAAAAAGAAGTTTAGACCCAAATTTTGAAAATCTTTGAAAGATAGTCAATGTTACAACTATCAAGAATATGGGCACTTAGCAAATAAATGTCCTAAAAGGGACAAACCCAGGAAGAAGGGTATGTTGGCTACATGGGATGAATCATCTGATCCTGAAGGTTCTTCTGAATCAGAAGATTCTGAAACTGAGTCAGGCAATGAGGTCAAAGCTCTTATGACTCTAGCCAAATTCACATTTTCAGATAATGACCCTACAAGTGAAGAAAATCTGAATAGTGAATGTGAAAATGAAGATGATCTTCAAGACGCTTACAATGCCCTATATAAGGAAAGTTGTATAATTGCTGTCAAACTTAAACTTCAAAAAGAAAAGTTTTCTAAACTCAAAAATTATTTTGAATCGCTTGTTTTAGAAAAATCACAAATTTCAGATTGTTTTGAAAAATCGAAATGCGATTTGGAATTCAAAAACTCCCTAATTGTTGATTTAAAATCTGAAATTGAGAAACTTAAAACTGAAGTATCTTCTCTTCTGAGTTTAAAGGACACATGGAAATATGCCCAAGGTGATCCAAAGTTAGAAAAACTTTTATCCGCATCTAGAAAATGTGGCGATCGATCCGGGTTGGGCTATGATAAAAATCTACCTCCTAAACAAAAGTATACTCCTCCTATGTTTGTTAAAGGAGAGTCCTCAAACTCAAAAGGGAAAAGTACTTATCAAGATTTTTCTAAAAATTCAAAAACTTTTCAAAAACCTAGAAATAGCCATGTCAACTTTAATCAGAAACGAAATCCACTAGCTGAAAAGATAGTTGATTTACTCAAGGAGCTATTAAAATCTAACTCTATAGGTCATTCCTACAAATGTACACAAAAGAAGACCAACTATGTTCCTAAACCCAAAACAGTTATGAAATGGGTTCCTAAAGTCACCGCTTGGTTGCTCACACGCTTTCAAAGCAACAAGTCATTCAAAGTGGTACCTAGACAACGGTGGATGCTCCAGGCATATGACAGGTGACAAAGCCTTATTCACCGATCTGAAAGATATGACTGATGGTTCAGTCACATTTGGTGATGGTAGCAACTGCAAGATTATAGGTCAAGGTACGGTTCAACTTTTTAATCTTCCGGTGTTTAAAAATGTTTTATACGTTGAAGGCCTAAAGCACAACTTGCTTAGTATATCACAAATATGTGATAATAATCATAATGTTCGGTTTTCTAATCAAAGTTATGAAATACTAAACAATAAGGGTTCTGTAATATTAACTGGACATAGAACGTCTGAAAATTGCTATATTATTAGTGAATCCAGCTCATCTAATCAAACATGTTACATGGTCCATACAGACGAGACTGACTTATGGCATAAACGTCTTGGACATGTACATTATCGAAATCTATATCGATTGAGCAAACGAGAACTTGTAAGAGGTTTACCCAAACTTCAGAAATTAGATAAAATATGTGGTGAGTGCCAGATAGGCAAACAAACAAAGAACTCACACAAAAAGGTGAATTCAAATACCACATCAAGACCACTCGAACTTCTCCACATGGACCTGATAGGACCTACCAGAACGGAAAGTCGTGGTGGTAAAAAGTACATCTTGGTAATAGTCGATGACTTTACCAGATTCACTTGGGTAGTCTTCTTAAGGGATAAATCTGAAACCCTTGAAGAAGTAAGAAAAGTTCTCAAAAGGATTCAAACTGAAAAATCTTCTCAAATCAGTAAAATTCGTAGTGATCATGGATCTGAATTTGAGAATAGCAATTTTGAGAAGTTCTGTACCGACCAAGGAATATTACATGAATTCTCTGCTCCCAAAACTCCACAACAAAATGGAATTGTAGAAAGAAAGAATAGGGTGCTTCAAGAAATGGCTAATGTCATGTTGAATAGCATGAAGCTCTCTAAAAATCTTTGGGCTAAAGCAGTTAACACAACTTGCTATATTATTAACCAAGTATACACTAGCAAAGATAATAATAAAACGGCTTACGAATTGTGGTTCAATAAAAAGCGTACTGTTAAATACTTTCGAGTTTTTGGCAGCAAGTGCTATATTTTACGTGATCGTGAAAATTTGGGAAAGTTCGATAGAAGAGTGATGAAGGTATTTTTCTAGGATATTCTTTAAACAGTCGAGCTTATAGGGTCCTGAATAAAAGGACTGGTGTGATTCAAGAATCCATTAATGTTGTCATTGATGATCACTTAAGCACACCAATCTCTAATTCAGATAATGATGAAGTACTAATCATTGATAAACCCGATACTTCATCGAATCAGACTGATTCTGAGTTAAGGACTGTTAAAGATCATCCAACCACACAAATTCTTGGAAACCCTCTCACCGGTGTTCGCACCCGTAGACAACTTGAGGATATATGTAATTATGTATGTTTTACATCTCAAATTGAACCATCTAACGTAAAAGAGGCTCTGGCTGATGAAAACTGGATTGTTGCGATGCAAGATGAACTCAACCAATTCGTAAGAAATGATATTTGGTATCTCGTACCAAGACCTAAAGATAAACACATCATTGGAACAAAATGGATTTTCAAAAATAAGTCTGATGAATGTGGAAATATAATTAGAAACAAGGCTAGACTGGTGGTACAAGGTTATACTCAAATTGAAGGGATTGATTTCGATGAAACCTTTGCACCAGTAGCACGTCTTGAATCTATCAGACTATTTATATCCATTGCATGTTTTAGAAAGATAAAGATCTATCAGATGGATGTGAAAAGTGCTTTTCTAAATGGCGATTTACATGAAGAAGTCTATGTTGAACAGCCAATGGGATTTGAAGATTCCAAAAATATTGATCATGTATATCGGCTTAAAAAGGCACTTTATGGATTAAAACAAGCACCTAGGGCATGGTATGAGAAACTAACAAAATTTCTTTTAACTCATAATTTTCAAATGGGATCTGTTGATAAAACTATGTTTGTTAAGAAACATAATGATCATATCTTAATGGTACAGATTTATGTTGATGATATCATTTATGGATCAACTTATACTGACTTGACTACTGAGTTTGCAGATTTGATGAAATCACAGTTCGAAATGAGCATGGTTGGGGAATTGACTTATTTCCTTGGATTGCAAGTAAAGCAACAACCTGAAGGAATATTCATTTCTCAATCTAAGTATGCCTTAAACCTAATCAAGAGATTTGGATTTGAAGATGACAAAAATTTTGATACTCCTATGAGTACTACCCTGAAACTATCAAAAGACTCTAATGGTAAAAATGTTAACTCAAAACTTTATCGGAGTATGATTGGTAGTTTGTTATATTTAACTGCTAGTAGACCTGATATTTCTCTAAGTGTTGGTATTTGCGCAAGATATCAATCTGATCCAAAAGAATCTCACTTGATTGCTGTCAAGCGAATTATTAGATATATCGCAAGTACTGTAAATCTCGGTCTCTGGTATCCTCATGAAACCAATGTTCAATTAGCTGGGTACTCGGATGCTGACTGGGCTGGTAATCTAGATGATAGAAAATCAACCAGTGGTGGTTGTTTTTTCATTGGAAATTGTCTAGTTTCTTGGTTTAGTAAGAAACAAAATTCTATATCACTTTCAACAGCCGAAGCTGAGTATATTGCAGCTGGTAATGCATGTACACAGCTTGTTTGGATGCAACGAATGCTAAGTGATTATGGAATTAAACAGGATTCTATGTTATTACATTGTGATAATTCCAGTGCGATAAATATTTCAAAAAATCCTATTCAGCATTCTCGTACTAAGCATATTGACATTAGATTTCATTATATAAGGGAATTAGTAGAAGAAAAAGTTATATCTCTAGAATATATTCCTACTGAAGATCAACGTGCTAATATTTTCACAAAACCTCTTGATAAAAGCAGGTTCAAAAAGATGAAATTTCATCTTGGCATGTGCATTTTAAATTGATAATTTATGCCTTCTTGTATAATATTGTATATATTTGCTAGATTGTATTTCAATTTTTGTAAAATTTGCAAGAAAATTGAATTTTTGGGGTTTATACGACCAGTCGTGAGTATACACGACCAGTCGTACTACGACTGGTCGTAGATACCCACGACCAGTCGTGGAGCACGGGTTTCACTTCAAATTGGGGATTTTTTTTCACTTTCTTCCTCATTTCTTCTTTCTTCTCCTTGGAGCCGAACTTCGACTCGTTGCACTCATCCTTCAAGTTCTTCAAGGTTAGTGTTCCAAATCCGTTTTTCTTGCATATTTGTGTCAAGATTGCTTCCTTTTCTCTCTTGAAGCTTTCTATCTTGAAAATCATTGAGATTTGGGGTTTGGGTTGTGAAAAATCTGTTTTGAGCAAACCCTCATCTCAATCCTTTGCAACTTCTTTATTCCTTTAATTCCTTGTTGCAAATGGCTTCTAAAGGAAGAAAAACTACTTCCCGTGGTCCTTCTTCTTCCTCCAGATCAACCCCTATCTCTAAACGTCATCTTCTTGTTCCCAATGATGATCCATCATTTGTTAGGGACATTAGATCTCGTAAGGTTATCGTTGAACATCCTGTTGATGTCAATCACATTGCTCCATTTGACATCCTTCCTATGCTTGAAGCTGTAGGTTGGACTAACTTATTACATTGGGGTGGGCCTGCATACCGGTCCATTGTCCAATCCATGTTTTCATGTATTAGTGCATTTTCACAGGATAATTTAACTTTCCAAATTTCTACTAGAGAAGGGCCATTTGACGTTGATCGTCATTTGATTTCAGCCCTTATAGAAATTCCTGTGAATGATGAGGGTATTCCAATTCATAACTTGACTGATAAACCCTCAATGGCTGAAAAACGTATGCTAACTAAAGACTTGTGCAATATGGATGTTCAATGGACTCAAAAAGGGAATGCGCTCCCCGCAAGGTATTTGTTACCCAAATACAGAATTCTCCACAGAATCTTTGTGTCTAATCTGTATCCTCGTTCGGGTAATAAATCTGACCTGACTTCATTTATGGTTCGTGTTATCCATGCTATCTCAAATGGTACTCAGATTTGTTTGCCTTCCTTAATCTGTCATTTTATTCTTCAGTTTCGTCTCCATCCTGGTCATAGTGACATTCCATTTGCATACTTTATGACTGTATTGGCTACTCATATGTTAGTCGATATGCCTGTTGATGAAGCACCAATCCATCATCTGATCTTCAACAATACAAATATTAATAAGATGAAGTTGGATCTGCTTCCTGAACAAGGTGGTGGTGGTGGTGGTGGTCCTGAAGAAGCTGGTGTTGATATTAATATGGATGACATTTTTGAGGAACTGGATTCTGACTCAGCTAATGATCCAGATTTTGTACCATCTGATGTTGATGCACGTCTGAGTGCATTAGAAGGTAGAGTTTAGGATATAAATGTTAAGTTGGAAAACATGTCTATTGCTCATGATTTGCAATTCAAGTATATGCGCAAATATCTTAGGCGCTTGAACAAAGGCATGCACCAACTTGATCCTTTTATTCCTGCTCCATCTTCAAGTTCTAGTTCTGACTAGTCTCTATGAGACTTTTTGTATGTAATAACTTTCTTACTTAGCACTTGACTGATTTTGATTTGGATTCTATTTATGTTTTATGCTGAATATTTGTTCTTGATGTAATGCTGGATATATGTGATGCTATCTTGAGTTCCTCTTATTCTCTTACTTCCTCATGTTTCCTCTCATGACTTCCTTTCTTTAGTTCTCCTTTGTCATATTGTGACAAAAAGGGGGAGAATGGTTTGTTCTTACTGTGATTGTGAGGGGAGTAGGTAGCGGGGGAGTGGGGAGTTAGGGGGAATATATGTTTGATCTTGAATATATGTTTGATCTTGTTGAATGATAATGGTTGAATGTTGAAACTGGTTGAATGTTGAATATTGAATATTGATTTGCAGGTATTAACCAGTTGTTTTACATTTGTTTATTATGGTTATGTGTTTTGTCACTGATTTGACAAAGGGGGAGATTGTAAGTGCTATAGTTTCTATCCCTCTTTGTTGTCAAATTTGTAGTGCCAAAATCACTATTATATATAACTTGCATAAGTGAAGCTTTCTCAAGGATCAACATTCATAAACAAGCTAAGCTCACAACAAGCAAAGCTCTCAAGTACAAGACTCAAGATCTTGAATGAAAGAACTGCTCACAAGACAAGACTCTTGAATGCAAGAACTGCTCACAAAACAAGACTCAAGCTGAAAAGAAAGTACAAGGCAAGACTCAAGCTGATCTCAAGACTCAAGTTGAAACTCAAGCTGAACTCAAGACTCAAGCTGAAACTCAAGCCACTTTCAAGATTGAGTTACATGAAGAGTTCAACTACATCAAGACTTCAAGACTGATACTTCAAGGTCACTTGTTCCTAATGCTTCAATGTCCATACTTCATGATTGAGGTTTGTTTGACCATAGGTTGACCTTAGAAGTAGGTCATTTCGGATACATAAGTCGAATGTTATTTTACATGTGATTGGTCTGTTCTTCGACTAGTCCTAGGCCTTCTTCGACTAGTCCTAGACTTGCTTCGACCAGTCTAAGAAATTCCTCGACCAGTCGTAAGTTTGTTACAAATTCCGGATAAAATCTGTTAGCCTTCGACTAGTCCTGGAATCTGTTCGACCAGTCGTAGGAACAGTGTCGACTGATCTTCGACCAGTCGTAGGTGACCTACGACCAGTCGTAGGAGGGCTACGACCAGTCGTAGAACGGTCAGAGCATATCCCGCCGGATTTTTCAAATATCTGTTGTTGCTTCGACTAGTCGAAGAGCACTCTAGACCAGTCGAAGACCCGATCTTCTCACCTATAAATAGAGCACGAATCTCAGAAGAAATCATCGATTTAATTAAAGTATTCAAGCCAATCTTCGTCGAACTTCTGAGAGATAATTCTGTGCTCCATCTAAGCTAAGTGTGCTTATTTAATATTCTCTTTCCTTAGCTTTATTTTAATTGATTTTGTTTCTTATATTCCAATCTGATTTGATAAAGAGGAATTATTATTCCCTTTCTTTGGAATCAAAATCAATTAAGGCAAGCCCTGTTTGGTTTAATTTAAAATCAATTAGAATTAGAACCATTGTAATCGAGTACTGGACATTGAACTTGGACATTCAATCATCTACTTTGATTTGGTTCTACCGGGCTGCTACAATGAAGAAGATATTCAGGTATTTTACATATTGTAAATTCCTTTCTATTATTTTGGTTTCTTTCAAGATTTACCAGAAAAATCTTGTTATTTTGGTTATCTGAGGAAAGCCAGGAAAACTCAGAAGTGGGGTTTTTTTTAATTGTGTAAGCCCACATACAAAGACACAATTGTAAGGGTTTTGGGTGAACCTGGGAAAACCTATTTTTAGTGAACGCTAATATCCCCTGTGTGAGGATATTAGGAGTGGAGTAGCATTTTGCGTGGCTGTTGTATAACAGTTGGTGAACACACAGGCGAACCACTATAATCCCTTGAGTTGTGGTTGATTGTTTTATTCTTCTAATTTTTTATTCTTTTCGTGGGATGTATGTATGGTGGTGAATGTTGTAATTATTTCAAGCTTTGTGAGAATGTTGTAATAGCTTAGAATTTACTTTCTGCTATTCCTTTATAAGCTTGATTTTCAATTTCATTTGAAAGTTGTTCCAGCAAGGTTGCCCTGCCATTTTTATGGTGTATGGCTGTCCCTAGAACAATACATCTTTAATTATAAGTTATTTCAATTCAGTTTGTATTTCTTTTTATATTCCTTTTCGATTTGAGACTTGATACAAAGACCTTTCTAGAAATAAGGTTGTCCTACCATAAACTCTGTTTTTGGTGTAAGGTTGTCCTTAGAACAACGTTTGTATTAACCTCTCAAGATCTGAATTTTGAAGTTATTTTAATTTACTGCATTGTGATTTACTTTGGCTATCTTACTCTTTACTATTCCGCTGTTATAAGTTTTTATTTGGCATTGTCCTATTCACCCCCCCTCTAGGACATATAGCTTGGCCTTTTCAAGGACAACCTTATTTCACGAATGTGATAAGAATCAAAATTCCAAACTGAGTAAGAGTAAATAAAAATTAACTATTATAAACATTCACCACTTTAGCATAAAAGGAATTACAACCATTCACCACAAAAATAATAAAAGAATTTACCACAACACTAAGAATTATAGTGGTTTAGTGTGTCAACAACTGTTCTCAAACAGCCACACCTAGTCCACTCCTAAGATTACTAGCCATGTAATCTTGGCTTTCACTATGAATAGGTTTTCACAGGGTCACCTTAAAACCTGATATAGTTGTGATTTTATCGGGCTATCATAAACAAAGAAATCCCTCACTGAGATCTTCCGTCTTATCTTAGAAAAACCAACTTCTAAGATAGGACTATGCCAAATAATCGAATAAAGTGCCGAATAATAAATAAATCAGAGATCTCAATCGAGCTAGTATTAAAACCTTAATTCAAATTAATTCGTAGGACAACCTTCACCCAAACAACTTTATGCAGGACAACCTTATTTCACGAATGTGATAAGAATCAAAATTCTAAACTGAGCAAGAGTAAATAAAAACTAACTATTACAAACATTCACCACTTTAGCATAAAAGGAATTCCAACCATTCACCACAAAAATAATAAAAGAATTTACCACAACACTAAGAATTATAGTGGTTTAGTGTGTCAGCAACTGTTCTCAAACAGCCACACCTACTCCACTCCCAAGATTACTAGCTATGTAATCTTGGCTCTCACTATGAATAGGTTTTCACAGGGTCACCTTAAAACCTGATATAGCTGTGATTTTATCGGGTTATCACAAGCAAAGAAATCCCTTACTGAGATTTTCCGTCTTATCTCAGAAAAACCCATTTCTGAGATAGGACTATGCCAAATAATCGAATAAAGTGCCGAATAATAAGTAAATCAGAGATCTCAATCGAGCTAGTATTGAAACCTTAATTCAAATTAATTCGTAGGACAACCTTCACCCAAACAACTTTAGGCAAGACAACCTAATTTAACGAATGTGATAAGAATCAAAATTTCAAACTGAGCAAGAGTAAATAAAAACTAACTATTACAAACATTCACTACTTTAGCATAAAAGAAATTACAACCATTCACCACAAAAAAAATAAAAGAATTTACCACAACACTAAGAATTATAGTGGTTTAGTGTGTCAACAACTGTTCTCAAACAGCCACACCTACTCCACTCCCAAGATTACTAGCCATGTAATCTTGGCTTTCACTATGAATAGGTTTTCACAGGGTCACCTTAAAACCTGATATAGTTGTGATTTTATCGGGCTATCACAAACAAAGAAATTCCTCACTGAGATTTTCCGTCTTATCTCAGAAAAACCAATTTCTGAGATAGGACTATGCCAAATAATTGAATAAAGTGCCGAATATCAGAGATCTCAATCGAGCTAGTATTGAAACCTTAATTCAAATTAATTCGTAGGACAACCTTCACCCAAACAACTTTAGGCAGGACAACCTTATTTCACGAATGTGATAAGAATCAAAATTCCAAACTGAGTAAGAGTAAATAAAAATTAACTATTATAAACATTCACCACTTTAGCATAAAAGGAATTACAACCATTCACCACAAAAATAATAAAAGAATTTACCACAACACTAAGAATTATAGTGGTTTAGTGTGTCAACAACTGTTCTCAAACAGCCACACCTAGTCCACTCCTAAGATTACTAGCCATGTAATCTTGGCTTTCACTATGAATAGGTTTTCACTGGGTCACCTTAAAACCTGATATAGTTGTGATTTTATCGGGCTATCATAAACAAAGAAATCCCTCACTGAGATCTTCCGTCTTATCTTAGAAAAACCAATTTCTGAGATAGGACTATGCCAAATAATTGAATAAAGTGTCGAATAATAAATAAATCAGAGATTTCAATCAAGTTAGTATTGAAACCTTAATTCAAATTAATTCGTAGGACAACCTTCACCCAAACAACTTTAGGCAGGACAACCTTATTTCACGAATGTGATAAGAATCAAAATTCCAAACTGAACAAGAGTAAATAAAAACTAACTATTATAAACATTCACCACTTTAGCATAAAAGGAATTACAACCATTCACCACAAAAATAATAAAAGAATTTACCACAACACTAAGAATTATAGTGGTTTGGTGTGTCAACAACTGTTCTCAAATAGCCACACCTACTCCACTCCCAAGATTACAAACCATGTAATCTTAGCTTTCACTATGAATATGTTATCACAGGGTCACCTTAAAACCTGATATAGTTGTGATTTTATCGGGCTATCACAAACAAAGAAATCCCTCACTGAGATTTTCTGTCTTATCTCAGAAAAACCAACACTAAGATTTTCTAACTATCTCAGAAAAACCAAATACAAAATGAAAACATCTACATATCTTCACCGTAAAAGAAGTCATAACTGTAGAAGCGCTTTTCTTGAATGATGAATGTTCAATGTTCAGTCCGATTGAAAATGTCTAGGGTTCTATTAATTTTAATTAGATTTAAAACAATGGCTACTTGTATGAATTCCTTTAAATCTTAAAAATAAGAGTATTCTCTCTCTTTTTAGAATTAGAATGATAGAATTACAGATTAAGGAATTAAATAAAAAATTAATAAAATGATGTATAAATACTGCTTGGTAGATTGACAATAACTGAAGCTTCTCTCAGTCTTGCAAAAGGATTTTGATAGACTTGAATTACATTTTTAGATTGAGAAAGAACCTCAATTTATAGGCAAAAAAGTTGTTGCTTCGGCTCGTCTAAGACGGTCTTTGAGTGGCCCAAGCACAAGATTCAGTTCCAACAAATTTTCAGATTTGAGCAGAATAAGATCTAACGACTCTTCGACTGGCCAAAGGCCCTGCTTGACTGGTTGAAGATGGTCTTCGATTGGTCGAGGATGCCAAAATCTGAACAATTTTAGTTGTCAGACTTCGAGCAGAGGAACGCTCTACTGGTCAAAGTGTGTCCTTCAATTGGTCAAGGTATCCACTCGACTGGTCGAAGGAGTAATAAAATTTCTATTTTAACTTCAGCTAAAACTAGGAAAAGTCATGAAATTCTTAAGCTGGTCGAGCCAAAACTTAGGATGGTCGAAACTTAGCCAATTACAAGTATAAAAATCCAAGTTTAAATATATTTTGAAAGCACTTAAACCTAAGGTCTTTCTAAGGTTTATAATACCTGTATGGATTGAACTTCATAGACTTGGAGTATATTAGAGACTTGAACTTCTTATAGGAGCTTGATCTTCTACTTAAACTTTAGTAGATCGAGCTTGATCTTCAAATTGAGCTTGAGCTTGGTTGTCAACTAGAACTTTAGTAGAACGAGGTTGATCTTCAACTTGAATTTGGCTTGAACCTTGATCTCGAACCAACTTGAAGATCACTTGCTAAGATGTTTTGACAAGATGAAATTTGACAAACAAGATATAAAATGTGCTTTAAAGATTATAACACTTACATATAATTTCAAGTTGTCTTCTAGTCTGAACACCAGAGAGGGTTACCTAGTATTTGATCAGTCGGATGGTCTTTGACTAATCTTAACTCAGTATTATCTGATTTAGATGAGGATTCTGGTTGATTAATCAAGTTGATATCATCATTATCATCTTGATCAAGACTAGGTGTGATCGGTTGATCATCTATTACAACATTTATCGATTCTTGTATAACCCCAGTTTTATATATATATATATATATATATTTAATACTCGGTATGCTTAACTATTTAAAGCATAACCTAGGAATATTCCCTCATCACTTTTGGCTTCAAATTTTCTTAAAATTTTACAGTCACGTAAAATAAAGCATTTACTTTCAAAATTTTTGAAATATTTAACTGTGGGCTTTTTTGTTAAACCGTAGTTCATAAGCTGTTTTGTTTTTAGCTGTTCTAATATAAACACAATTAATTATATAACATGCAATACTAACATCTTCAACCCATAAATATTTAGGTAACTTCATGTTATTTAACATTATACAAGCATTTCTTATAAAACTCTGTTTTTCTTCCAGCCACCCTATTTTGTTGAAGTTTTTTAGGAGTAGAAAATTCATGTAGTATTCCATGGATTACAAGACACTTTACCTTTGGAACCCATTTCATTACGGTTCTAGGTTTAGGAGGGTCTCTTTCTTTTTGCTATGTTTGGGAGGTAGGATTTATCCTATTTCTATATACTCCATTCTTACCAAAGTTGGATTTCAATAGCTCTTTAAGCATGTCCACAATTTTATCAGCTAAAGGAGGATTTCTATTATTATTCCCCTAATATTTATGGTAGTTGGCACCAATTTTTATGTTAGAGAGTTGAATGGTTTTTGGATTTTTGAAGTCCTGCTTTTTATAGTTTAACTCTTTTCGAGTTTCTGCTTTAAAGTTCGAGGACTCCCCTTTTACAAAAGTAGAGCAGAATCCTTAGTTTTCAACAAGTTATTTTTAATATATCCAATCCAAACTTGTCACCACATCACTGAGATGAGGTTAACAGCTTTTCAAGTTTCTAGTCACATTGGGAATATTTTCAAGTGTCCATTGAACTCTAAATGGCAGAAACTTTAAGTTTTAATTTCTTATTTACATATTACAAATTGGAAAAATTTTAAACTTAAATCTAACTTAGTTTTTTTCTAAAACAATAAAAAAAAATAAGATTTTTCTAAAACTATCTTTTCAAGTTCCAATTGTAGTTTATCGTAATTCTCTTTTTGAATTTTCAGTTTAGTTGTAATCTTACAACTTTCTCTGTATAGGGCATCATATGCATCTTAAAGATCATCTTCACTTTCAAAGTCACTTCTTGGTGTTTCACAATCAGACATTTCACAGTCATTTAAAGAAATGATTCTGGATATAGTCATAAAGGCTTTTAATTCATTTGTATTTTTATGGTCTAATTCATCAGTTTCTGAATTAGTTTCAGATTCTGATGATTCATCCTAAGTAACTATTTTGCATTTTCTTCTAGATTTATCCTTTTTAAGACATTTAGAAGCAAGATGCCCATATTTTAATCAGTTAAAGAATTGGGTGTCTTTTGTTTTAGATTTTCAATAGTTTGAAGTTCCTTTTCTTTTATCAAATGGTTTTTGAAAATCTGTTCTTTTCGTATTTTCAAAAATTCTATAGGATTTCTTTACTAACATAGCCATATCACCTTCATTTTCTTCAATATTAGAATTTACATTAAAATCTTTTAAATTAGATTTAAAAGATTTAAGAGTAATGGACTTGATCTTAGGAGCTTTGAAATTTAGCTCGTAAGTTTGAAGAGAACCAACTAACTCCTTAACCTTCATAGTGTTGGTATCAGTCAATTCATGTATACTAGTAACTTTTAAATTAAACCTTTCAGGAAGTGATCACAATATTTTTGCACAAAAGTTTCTTTTAGGGTCTATCTCCAAGACCCTACATTGAATTCACTATGTCATTCAGTTTCATATAGAAGTCCATAAAAGACTCATTTTCTTCTATACAAATTTTCTCAATTTTAGTTGTGAGGATTTGGATGTTAGATTTGTTGACAATGTTAGTTCCTTCATGCGTCAAAAGAATATCCCATGCTTGTTTAGCTGTATCGCATGAAATGATTCTTTTGAATTCATTGGCGATAATGCACAAGTTATTGCATTTTTTATTAGCATTGCTTTCACTTTTCTAAACGATAGTCCAAAAATTATATGCAATTTCTTTGGTACACGGTTCCATTTTCAGTTATTGCTTCCATCATAGGAGGGATCTATTGGGTCATAGTGGCTTGCCACACACTTTCATCGATGGATTTGAGGAAGATCCTCATCCTAGGTTTTCGATATGAATAGTTTGAGCCATCAAAGGGAGAGGGCCTGGTAATGGATTAACTTTCGAAATTTGATATGTTATAGCTCTAGATCTAGATCTATGAGGTAAATCTTTTTTTTTTTTTTTTTAAAGAGCAACCTCACTCTGATACCACTTGAAAAGTCAAGCTATCGATGTCCTAGAGGGGGGATGAATATGACAATGCTAAATAATCAAAATAAAGAGTGGAATATATAAAGAATACAAAATCTCAATCGCCCGATTATTGAAACCTTGATTTTAAATAATTCTAGGACAACCTTCACATAAAAAATTAGGCAGGACAACCTTATTTCACGAATGTCTTTAAAATCAATCTTTCAAACAAGTAAAAGAAGATAAAATAATTATAGCACCACCACAAGAATGAAATAAATAACATTCACCACAAAAAAGAATAAAGCATTTACCACAAGGCATAAAGGAGTTATAGTGGTTTGGTGCTTTAAAAAACCACATCTAATCTACTCCTAAAATTACTACTATCGTAATTTTGGCTTTCACTATAACAATATTTTCACACGTTCAGCTTAATAAACATATACAGTTCCTTGTGATTTTCACGGGTTCACCACAATAAAATCCCTTTTGTAATTTTCATGAGCTATCACATACAAAAACCCACTTTGTGATTTTCACGGGCTATCAAAAATCAACTCACTGAGATTTTCACAGGCTATCTCAGAAAAACCTAAAATGTAATAAAGTAAATGATGTGCTTATCTTCAAACATAGATTCGAAGATGCAGTAGAAGCTTATAGCAGAAATCTTATTTCTTGAATGTAGAGGAAGTTGTATTCACTTAATAGAAAGAGTATAGGGTTCTATGGTATTTTAGAAATGAAAAACCCAAATGCTACTGATTCAATTCTTTTAGATCTCAAGAGGAGTATAGATTAGTCTTTAAAGTAATATTGAAATGATCTTGAGAAAGAGAATTGAATAAGCTTAAAAGAAATTATAAATACTATACAGTTAGCTTGTCGAGGACCTGAGCTTCTCTCTCATTTGCAGAAGGTTTGGAGTGATTTTTTATTGTTAAAATGAATGAGAAAAGGTTCCTATTTATAGCCAAAAATATTAGAAATTCAAGTAGCCTAAGAATAGGTTCGGCTGGTTGGATTCCACCAGATTTGCTTAAACGACTAACGGATTGCGCGAGATAAAATCTATTTAAAATTCGTCTGGCCCGAGGTGTTTCACAATTCTGTTGGCCGAATTTGCCATTTGGCTAGCCAAATTCTGGCAATTTTTAAAGGATTGCATTCCTGGAATTTAACTCAATCTTCAGTTGGGCCGGCCGAACCAAAAGTTAGGTTGGCCAAATTTTCAATAGATTTTGATTTTTTTAGCCCAAACTCAAAGTTAGTTTATCCAAAGAAGTTAGGCTGGCCGAACTCCAGAACAAATACACTATAGATAACCCAAAATGAATGAATTTTTGAAAGAGCCTAACCTAAGGTCTTTCTAAGGTTATACCACATGTTGTTTAGCAGATATAGAGTTTAACTAAACTTGAAACCGAGCGACGTCTTCTCTTAAGATAATAAGTCAATCTTGAGCTGATCTTCAAACATGTAGAGTAGTTGCGATCTGGCATTGCTTACGATCTGTCTACTACACTTTTTTCTTATGAAATTTGACAACCTTAAGTGTATTAAACATATAAGCACTTATAATTGATGTTGAGACCCCTCTAGTTCGTTTGCCTACCTACGGGTACATAATTTCACATTGTGGAATGTATGTTTTGGGAATGCCTAAAGTTCTTTCTCATCGAGCTTCGGGCATTCCCTGACACTCATTTTTCCTATTCTTTGAGTTTCTCCATGGTGTTCATGACCCCAAGTATAGGGTCGCGATGTAGTAATAATCTCAGTGAGACCGAGGTCGAATCCACAGGGATTGAAATTGTGTGTCTTCTGAATTTAACTAGAACTAGAACTAGAAAAGAACTAAAACGAAATCTGAATAATTGAAAGAGTAGTTGTGATTAAAGTGATTATATATAACAAATTTAAAGGTGGTAACTAGGGTTTCCAAGGATCCACTTGTAGAGATCAGGGAGCCCTCTTACTTGATTCAAGTCACACGATTGGAATTAGAGTCTTATCCTATCCAATTGGAAGATATACAATTAAGATCAATCTGAACTTTCCTTGACTTACTTCTCAATGGAGGAGAATTGTGATAATTGGAAGAGATTCCATCACCAAACCATGCCATGGGACGATGGCTAACAACAGGATTTACCAATCCCACAATCTCAAAATCAGGAAAAGAATATACTCAAAGCTATTGTAGATCTACTGTAATTTGAGTCATAATAAACCATTAAGAACTGAAAGTATTCCTTTAAAATCAAACTAGAATCAAAGAAGGTTCAACATAAACATGAATCAAAGTAAAAGAAACATCCCATCATGCTACAAGCTTCACCTCTTAGCCCTAGCTAAGAGGTTTAGCCAACCATAGACATGATTGAACCAAAGTCTCTTAAATAAAACATGAAAACAACTAGGGAAGAAGAAGAAAAACTCATGGCGACAACTTCTCTACACTTTTTCCCCACTCCCCAAACCCTAGAAGATACCTAGGAACATCCTCGGGACTCCTATTTATATTTATACAACTCTAACTTTCGTACCGAGTTGGAAAAATCCAAAAACCACCTTAAATTTATGTAGTCCATGCAAGATCTGCGTAACCCTCGACTAGTCGAGGACAGCTTTCGACTAGTTGAGGGTCACCTTCGACTGGTCGAGGATAATCTTTGACTGGTTGAGGATCACGTTAAATTAGAAGTTCATGTTCCTGGAGTTCGAGTCGAAGTATCTTCAACTAGTCGAGGAAAAGCTTTGACTGGTCGAGCCAGAGCTTCGACTAGTCGAGAATTACGCAAATTCTCTTCAAATCTTCAATTTTCTTCATTCCTCACTTGGTTTTCTTGAATCTTTGCCATGTGAATTCTTCACTTTTGGTCTTCTAAGATCTAATCTTTGGCTTAGTGATTCTTAAGCATTAAATTCATGCTTTTAACATTCTTTTCAATCTAAGCTCTCAGATTCACCTTGCAACAAAAACATGTATAAAATAGACCATTAGGCATTATCATCTTCATAAAACCAAGATATAAATGGAGGGTAAGATGTAATATTTGACCCTCAACACAATCCCTAACCAGCATTTTTCTAGTCCCGAGCAAAGTATGCGTTAAATAAACCTCAATGCTCAATGTTCAAAACCTCTTATAGAAAACAATTCTTTGTGCAATCAAGTATGAATGGTTAGAATTAAGATACGATAGTGAGATTCTAAAAACTTAGAGCTAAATCACATAAGCAACCCATCAAATAAGTTCTTTATCCATTAAATCAAGGCATAGTTTACATATCAAGTTTTTTCAATGTGCTTAGTAACAATCAACTTACTTCCCGCACGAATACTATCAATTCATCATGTTAGGCGTGTTTACCATATCTAGATTGGTTTGAAACTCAAATACTGATTCTAAACTTATCCCCTTTTCCTTCCTTTTCCATTCTTGGATTTTATATCGTTGGTCAATTTTTATTTATTCTTTATTTTTGCATTATTTTTCAAAATTTTCATTCTTTTTATTCTTTTTCATAGTACATAACCTTTTTGTCGATATCCTATTTTTAATTGGTTCTTTTATTCTTTTAAGGTAGATAAAATTCTCCAAACTCAATTCTCACTATCTATTAATGATTCACATACTAACAATTAGAAATTCTGGCATGTCTTACAGAACTTAAATTGAATGTGTCTTGTAATTTAGATTAACATGATATTCAAACTTCTTCTTAGTCAATTGAGCATAAGAACTTGGGTGATAGATTACTTAGATGATTAAACTCCAACAATTCAAAATTTAATCTCTATCTTATCATACTCCAAGCATTCTTAAGTACACAATTCATCACTTCCCAAATGGATTTCATCTTGAAACATTGAAAATTTTCAAAAGTTTTGCTCAAAATTGAGAAAACATAGAAAACACTGATTAGTTTACCTAATCCCCCATCCCCAACCTAAAAATCTACTTTGTCCTCAATGTAAAAGAAATAAGCATTTAATGTAAAAGAGACAATGAAAAGAAAAGGAAAGTGACGGAAAGAAAGAACTTTGGGGCTTTTCCAATGATCTCGGTGTGAAGATGAGTAAGCAAAAAAGACTCAAACATAAGATAAGAAAACTATCCTAAAACGGCAGCAAACAGAAAACCTAACACCTCCATTAAATTAGGAGATCAATCCTGGTAAATAAGATCATCAAGAGGTATGGGCATGTCGTCTGAATCAAATTTTCAACAAATGGCTTTAAACAATGTCCATTTATTTTGAAGTCACTGCCACTATTTGGATTCCGAATCTTGATGGCCCCATGGGAATAGACGTTAATAATAATGAAAGGGCTAGTCCAACAAGATCAAAGTTTACCCAGAAAAAGATGTAACCAAGAATTACATAAAAAGACCTTCTGACCTAGTGTGAACGATTTTCGAAGAATGCATTGGTCATGAAACACCTTCATCTTGTCCTTATAAATTCTCGAGTTCTCGTATGCATCATTCTAGATCTCTTCGAGTTCATTCATCTGGAGTTTACGCAGTGCGCCAGCATTGTCTAAATTAAAGTTCAGATTTTTAATCACCCAGTAGGCCCTATGTTCCAACTTCATAGGTAAGTGGCAAGCTTTCCCATAGACAAGTCTAAAGGGAGACATTCCAATAGGGGTTTTAAATGCAGTACGGTAAGGCCATAAAGCATCGGTCAATTGGATTGACCAATCATTTCGATCAGGGTTAACTATTTTATCCAAAATATGTTTGATCTCCCTATTGAAAATCTCAGATTGCCCACTTATTTGTGGGTGGTATGGAGTGCTCACCTTGTGAGAGACGTCATATTTCTTCATTAAGTTTGCGAATGGCCTTTTACAAAAATGCGAGCCCCCATCACTAATGATGGCTCAAGGTGTTCTGAATTATGAAAGGATGTTTTCTTTTAAGAACATAATGACCATTTGATGGTCATTGTTCCGACATGGAATCGCTTTAACCCATTTAACGACATAGTCTACTGCTAGCAAAATATATAAATTTCTAAAGGATTGGGTGAATGGTCCCATGAAAGCGATGCCCCAGCAATCAAATGCTTCAATGATCAAAATGGGGTTCAAAGGCATCGTATTCTGATGGGACAATGCTCCCAATTTCTTACAATGCTCCCAAGCTTTATAAAACTCTTAAGTGTCCTTGAACATAGTGGACCAGTAAAAACCACATTGCAGAATTTTGGTTGTGGACTTTTTAGCAAAAAAGTGACCACTACAGGCCTGAGAGTGATAAAAGGAGATAACACTTTGGTGTTCATTGTTTGGCACACATCTCCTTAATATTTGGTGTGGACAATATTTAAACAAGTCCAAATCATCCCAGAAGGACTTACGAACCTCGGTGAAGAATTTTTTTTCTTATTTTGCACAGTCCAATGTGTTGGCGTGAAACCTATAGCAAGACCAAGGTGAATGGGAGACTTTGAACAATTGTTCATTAGGGAACATGTCATTTATATTTTATATGTGTCATCTCATAGGAATCAGAGAGATTAAGGCAAGAAAGATGGTCAACCACTACGTTCTCTACTCCCTTTTTATCTTATATTTCCAAATTAAACTCCTGGAGTAAGAGGATCTATCTTATTAAGCGGGGCTTAGCATCATTCTTATAAAGAAGATACTTGAGCGTCGCATGATCAGTTTAGATGATGATCTTGGATCCGATCAAGTAGGACTTAAATTTGTCCAAAGTGAATACTACAACTAAGAGTTCCTTCTCCGTAGTAGAGTAATTCACTTGGGTAGAATTTAGGTTATACCTACATAATGTATAACGTAGGGCTTCTTATCTTTTCTTTGACCTAACACTACCCCAATAACATAATCCAATGCATCACACATAAGTTCAAAAGGAATGCTCCAATCGGGTGGCTACATGATAGGTGCAATGGTTAACATGCCCTTGAGCTGAGAAAATGCTTCTTGACATTGCCCAGTTCACTCCTATAGTACATCCTTTTGAAGTAGATTGCATAAAGGACGAGAGAGGTGACTAAAGTCCTTTATGAATTTTCTGTAAAATCTGACGTATCCTAAGAAGGATCGCATGTCACGTATGTTCTTAGGTGGAGGTAAGTTAGAGATAAGATTAATCTTGGCCTTGTTTACCTCAAGTCCCTTGGATGAGATGATATGTCCAAGGACAATTCCCTTACGAACCATGAAGTGGCACTTCTCCCAATTTAGTACTAAATTCTTTTCCTTACATCACTTCAACACACATTTAAGATTCTCCAAATAATCACTGAAGGATGGACCAAAGACAAAGAAGTCATCCATGAAAACCTCTAAATATTGCCCCACCATGTTAGAAAAAATACTTATTATGCATCGCTGAAAAGTGGTAGGGGCATTACACCATCCGAATGACATCATTCGGTAAGCAAAGGTGCCAAAGGGACTTGTGAATGTGGTCTTTTCTTGATGTTCAGGGGCTATCTCTATTTAGTTATAGCCCAAACATCCATCAAGGAAATAGTAATAGGAATGACTAGCTAGCCTTTTTAAGATTTGATCAATGAAGGGCAAAAGAAAGTGGCTCTTCCTCATGACGGTATTCAACTTCCTGTAGTCAATGCACATTATCCAACCATTAGTGACTCTAGTTGGCATGAGTTCATTATTAGCATTGGCTACGATGGTGATTCCAGACTTCTTAAGAACCACCTGAGTTGGACTCACTCATTGGCTATCGGATATAGCGTATATGATACTCACATCCAATATCTTAAGAACCTCGGCCTTAACCACTTCCTTCATGTTTGGATTTAATCTATGTTGTGGTTGCTGGGAGGTCTTCGCATTATCCTCTAGATAAATGCGGTGAGTACAAATCAAAGGATCAATTCCCTTGAGATCCGTAATCGACCATCCAAGGGCTCCTTTATGCTTAATAAGAGTAGAGATAAGCTTACTCTCCTGTTCTTGCTCAAGGTGGGAAGAAATCACCACCAAGTATGTCTCATCTTGACCTAAATAGAATATTTCAATTTAAAGGGCAAAGGTTTTAGGTTAAGCTTCAGTGCCTTGAGGTTAGACGGTAGAGGCACTATATCAGTTTAGGGTAATTTTTCAAATTGTGGCCTCCACCAGTTAACTTCAAGTACCGGCATAGTATCAAGCATAGCACTCGTCTCCCTAATCATATCATCATCTAAATCATGGAAGTGGGCTAAGCACGTCTCAAGAGGGTCAGAGGATAAGGTCATCAGAGTTCTATATTTCATAAAAGAATCAATCAAGTTAATATCATGGGTATTGTCATCATCCTTTGCTTGTTTGCTCATATTGAAAAGAAAAATATTGAGCTCCAATCTCATATTCCCAAAAGAAAAATTCATGACTCCATTCCTACAATTGATGATTGCATTTGATGTGGCAAGGAATGAGTGACCATGAATGATAGAAATTTGAGTGCTCATGTTCATGATGGGTTAAGTATCTAGGACAATAAAATCTACTAGGTAGTAGAATTTGTCAACCTAGACCAACACATCCTCAATTATCTCTCTCGGTACACAACCTGAGCGATCGGTAAGTTGTAATGTAGTCCGGGTGGGTTTTAATTCACTTAGACCCAGTTGTTCGTAGACCGAGTATGGGATCAAATTTATGCTCACTCCTAAGTCAAGAAGTGCGTGCTCAATCTAGTAATTCTCAATTATACAAGAGATGGTTGGGCTACCAGGATCTTTGTACTTTTGTGGCACATCTTGCTATAGGATAGCACTCACTTTTTCTGTTAAAAATTTTTTTTTTGATTATTTTGTCATCTTTTGGTCATGCATAAGTCTTTTAGAAATTTGGCATATGAAGGTATCTGTTTCACAGCATCTAGTAGAGGAATGTTGACCGTCACTTGTTTCAGCACCTCTAGAATGTCCTGAGAGTTAGAAAGAGGTTTTAGTGTAATTAACCATTGGAAAAATGGGGCAATCGGCTTGTTTTGAAGTTCTAGTTCTACCTCACGTGGAGCATCATTATGTTTATCGGTCTCATCTGCATCTGGGTCCTTAGGCTTCTCTTCCCTTACCGAAATCGATTTATCAATTATCTTCCCACTCCTAAGAGTGGTGATAGACTTAGCTTGCTCCATTGGATTTGAAGAGCTTAGTTTACTGACTCCGTATTGCGGTTTAGGATTTGGGATAGGTTAGGCTGGAAGCACCCCTCTCTTCCCAACTGTTAAGTGTGACTATATCTTTTGAATAAACGATGCAAGCATTCCCAATGCTAATCTAATATCTAGAATACTTATATGTTATTTTGATTGAGTAGTTCTTGGTCTTGAATGTATTTTAAAACTGGGTCCTCTTGAGGTTTCCTTTAATTCAAGAATTGGTTAAGGATCCCTTGAGGTGTAGTAGATTGTCCATTCCTCTAACTGAAATTTGGATGATTTCTCCAGCTGGAGTTGTAGGTATTTGAGGAGGTTCCTTTGAAAGGCCTCTAGTAGTTGTTTATGGCATTCGACTACTCATTTAGTATTTCTTGAAAAGCAGGTATTGTTGGACAATTTTCAATTGTATGAACGTTGTAAGCACAAATACCACAGACAACTTCCTTATCCTTATCCTTCTTAAGTTCCATGGCTTCGAATTTCCTTGTGAGATTGGCCACTTTAGCTTTTATATCATCATCCTCTCTCAACAAGTATATCCTATCCTTCTCCTTTGATTGCGTAAACTTAGATGTGGTGCTATGTTTTGGGGAGATGTCCCGTGATTGTTCGATTTCAGTAAGTTTATCAAAGTAATCCCACACATCATCAGCATTTTTGTTCATAAATTCTCCATTGTACATTGTCTCAACGAATTGGCACATGGAAGATGTCAGTCTTTCCTGGAAGAAATTTGTTATGCGTCATGTTTCAAAACCATGTTGTGGGCATGAACTAATGAGATCCTTGAACTGCTCCCAACATTTGAATAATGTTTCATCTTCCTTTTGGGTGAAGTTCATGATCGACTTCCTGATGGTGTTCGTCTTATGATATGGAAAATTTTCTTTATGAACTCCCTTATCACGGCATTCCATGTGCCAATAGATCATTGACATAGTGAGTGCAACCAGGTATTAGCTTTTTCTTTTAAGGAGAAAGGAAAGAGTTTCAGCCTGACCGTGTCCTCAGACACGTTAGGAAAATATAAAGTGACTATAATCTCATCAAACTCTTTGAAGTGTAGATATGGACTTTCAGATTCAAGTCCAAGGAACTTTGGAAGGAGTTGGATCACTCCTGGCTTGATATCCATGTTTCCTGTATTTTCTGGAAAAACCATGCATGAAGGTGTGCTCACCCTAGCTGGTTGTAAATAGTCTCGTAAAGTATGAGGCGGGGGTGCTTAATGCACCTCATTCTCATCATGGATTTCCTCAACCCTAGGTTGAGGTGGATTTGGAGGTTGATTGGTTAGTTGATTGACAGTCATAACTTCAGTTAACTCTGTGGATCTCAAGTGGTGTCTAATCCTGTGATGGATAGATAACCCCTCAACCCAATCCTCCTTCACTCAAGAGACGTCGAGTGTTATCATGAACTAACTTGGGCATGAAACACTCTCAGCCCTCAATTTTAGAATCTAATCTAACCCTAAAAGAAAAAGGGAAATAGAAATCTAGAAATAGAAAGAGAGAGAATGTAACGCCCTGAATTTCGAGGGTCAAGAAAAGCTCTACTCATGATATCCAGTACATCACTTATGCAACATGGATAATGATGTTCAGATTTTGTCCATATTAATGAGTTAAACATGAGTGGGATTATGCCAAAACAACATATCATAGTCTAGATATAATTAAATTAAGCAAGTGAAAGTCTGAAGCACAAGTATTTAAATATGAAAGTATTTTATAAACTCCGAAGTATGAGTATGTAACCGGGCTGAATATATACATGTATTGTTTCAAAATAGACAAAATATCGAAATGTAAAGTGTCCAACTAATCCATATGTCCCTATAATCCTATCAAATCAGCACGAGGTCTACATAGACCTCATGAGAGCTGAACGTAGGAGAATTCTTCCTCCTCATCTATGAAGTCTAACTCTGCTGCATAGACTTCCCCATCACCTGTATTTACAATAAAGTCTTGTTGGTGTTTTAAAACACCGTCCTAGGGTGGGAGTGAGTGATCAACTTAGTGGTACTATAAGGTAAAGGATAACATGTTATCAAGTCAATCAAGCAGTAATGATAAAGCAATACAACAATCACTTCCTAGCTACTCTTGCTAATGCAGGAATGGTGTGCAAGTAATGATGTATACCCTCGCATAAAGCTCCCTCACAAGTGACTCTGATAACCAAGTTCACATATGACAACACTACCTAAAGTGCACCTTCCTCACCAAAGCACATCCTAACTAATGCAATGCAATGCATGGCCGTGTTAGTCGAGTACTTAATTAAGCTTATTCATATAGCAAGTTCGGGAAGCTAAGGTACCCTCCCTTTATATCATTAACCCAAACCGAAGGATCCATCTAGGGTCGTCAATCCTAGTTAATTACATATGATAGACAAGTTGTAGGGCATCACCCCTAATGAAAAGTAGTCGATAGATAAGTTCAAAGTTTATACTCGCGGTCACTATGGGGAGGCTCGTCACCTTAGCGTAGGCCGACAGCTCGAACATAGTGTCCCATACCACCATGCCTGGTTCACGAGTCTAGTTTGCTCACTGGTCACTACGGGGAGGCTCGTTACCCCAGCATAGACCAACAGCTCGACCACAATATCCCATACCACCATGCTCGGCTCATGAGTCTTGGCAGATCATAGTACCATGGTTGAAATAGGCTTTTACATTAGTAAGTGGTACTTTAGATTCAAGCAGTGATGTCCATACATGGTAAACAGACAATAGGTCAATCGGTTCATTAGACAAGTTCGACTGGTACGAGCACACGTTGACTTAATTGACATGGACCGCATAAGCACTCCTCGTGGCCTAACCACTGTCAATAGTCATTGTGCGACCTGGATTCATTGAATATATCCAATGCGGCAAGACTAATTCAGCCACCTGAACGGGAACTATTATCGATTGCCTGGACTACGTTGTAGTCCCAATCTTTCTCAGATGTAAGATGTAATACATGTGATAATCATATCAGCATTTAACAAACAATTCAAGTAAATTCCTCATTTGAGCATTTCATCAAACACATTGAACATGTTACCAGACACTTGCATTTCATCCATAAATCGCGTAGGGGCAAATATGGTTACGTGAAAGAAACTACACATATGAACAAGGTAATTTAGATTCCTATCTTAATACACTTAATAAATACAAATCATCAACATTTTCTCATTCAAACAATTTATCAAACACATAAGTTATACTTCACTAAATACATTGACTAAGTTAGTTACACCATATATTTTAGTAATTCCTTACATAAGGAGGTCATCATGCATATGACCAACATGAACCCTAGATTAGTAGTCACGACAAGAACAAATTATGCATACATGTTCATTCAAACATTTCAACAAACACATAGGATGCGTATTTTGTTCAATACAGTTCACACATGTATATTGTATCGAAAGCAGCGTATCTAAGACAACATAGCAGTAATCAAGTCAAACATAAATCATTAGCTAACATTGAAAGCACTGAAAACCATAACTTAAGCGTTTATAGTCCGCACCTTTCGTCGAAATACTTCATTCTGACTTAGTTCGAATTCTACGTTCTCAAAAATGGAACGTCGGACACTTAAACAATGAAATAGGTTAGCTAGTTCATTGATTACTCTATCTGGATCTCTAAATCAAGATTAGGGTTAGGTTTTCTTACCCAAATTGTAGCCAAGACTGGTCGTGTAGCGAAAAGGAGTAGTGATTCAGTGCATGGAGTTGTGGGAAAGAATCACAACAGCGATCTCCTAAGATCTCCTCTCCTTCCACTTTTCTCTTCTTTTCTCTCTTCTCTCTCCTAGGGTTTGGAGAGATTCGTATGAGAGAGGGGTGGGGTGGTATATGGGCTATATATAGGCCCAGAAGTGATGCAAATGACCCCAGGGCCATGGTATACTTAATTTATATCGAAAGGGTGACTATTTTTGACAAATAGGGCACGTAGGAAGGCCCATTATTCACTTACATCTAGGGTGAGTCCCCTGACAATGGATCTAGGCCAGGATGTGATTTCAGCGCGATTGGATAGGCCGATCAACCGTGGAGAGCCCATGTCAGATCAACGGTCATACTTACTCGATCGGGGCCACGAGTATACGGATATGTACAGGGAAATTTCCCTTTCCCATGGGTGAAGTTTGGTCAGAAACTGATGGTCTGAAATCCTCAATTTTGCGCATGAGCAAATGGCCCGATTCACTTAAGTTTCAATACATTTTTTAAAGATATTCGCATTTCTCACACACTTTACTCAGGGCTCAGGTTGTGCATTTCTGGACACTATTTGGATTCAATTCCCACGAGGGTTGTCAAGCCAGCAGGGCGAACACAATCCTATAGTTTCGCGGTCATCGGATTTTTGACGTGCGGTTCAGGTCCGATACGGGGTTTCAATATACTCCCGAGAGCGATAGGCTCTTAGGATTTTTCCTAGGTCTTCATGTAGTGTTGAGTCAGTGGTATTACTGGTTTTAGGTCTTCTCATTTGTGAAAATGGTGGCCAAAGCTTAATTCGTCGATTATTCAGTTTAGTACTTAATTTCACCTTAATTACGACAGGATACGATCCTTAGGCATTTCTGGCTGAGGTGGTACTCGGGACTTTGTACGGATTTTTTTGAGACGTTACAGAGAATTAGAAAGAAGTTACCAAATTAGAAGTTTCTATATTGGGATCCTGCAAAAGAAAAAGGAAAATAAATTAGTTTCTAAAAAAATAAGAAAGAAAACTAGTTTCTAAAAACAAATTACGAAAGTTTCTAATCCTACAAATAGAAAGTAAATTAGTTTCTAAAAATAAGTTGGAAAAACCCTAACCTATAAATAGAAAGTAAGCAAACCCTAATCTTAACCTAATTCTAAAACTAGTTAATCTCAGAAAGACACAACCGTCAATCCCCGACAACGGCACCAAAAACTTGTTCACAACCCCAAGTGTAGGGTCGCGATGTAGTAATAATCTTGGCGAGACTGAGGTCGAATCCACATGGATTAAACTTATGTGTCTTATGAATTTAACTAGAACTAGAATTAGATGAAGAACTAAAACTAAATTTGAATAATTGAAAGAGTAATTGTGATTAAAGTGATTAAAACTAACAAATTCAAAGGTAGTAACTAAGGTTACCAAGGATCCACTTGTAGAGATCAGGAAGCCCTCTTACTTAATTCAAGTCACACAATTGGAATTAGAGTCCTATCCTATTCAACTGGAAGATATATAATTAAGATCAATCTAAACTTTCTTTAACCTAATTCTCAATATAGGAGAATTGTGATAATTGGAAGAGATTCCATCACCAAACCATGCCCATTGGATCTAGCTAACAATAGGATTTACCAATCCCACAATCTCAAAATCAGGAAAAGAAGATACTCAAAGCTATTGCAGATCTATTGTAATTCGAGTCACAATAAACCATTAAGAACTGAAAATATTCCTTTAAAATCAAACTAGAATCAAAGAAGGTTCAACATAAACATGAATTAAAGTAAAAGAAACATCCCATCACACTACAAGCTTCACTTCTTAGGCCTAGCTAAGAAATTTAGCCAACTATAAACATGATTGAACCAAAATCTCTTAAATAAAACATGAAAACAACTAAGGAAGAAGAAAAACTCGTGGCGATGGCTTCTCCACGCCTTTTCTCCACTCCTCAAACCCTCGAAGATACTTAGGAACATCCTAAAGACTCCTATTTATAGTTGTGCAACTCCAACTTTCGCACCGAGTTGAAAAAAATCTGAAAACAGCCGCAAATTTATGCAATTTGTGCAACATCTGCGTAACCCTCAACTAGTCGAGGACAGCCTTCGACTGGTTGAGGGTCACCTTCAACTGGTCGAGGACAATCTTTGACTGGTTGAAGATAATATGAAATTAGAAGTTAATATTCCTGGAGTTCAAGTCAAAGTATCTTCGACTGGTCGAGGAAAAGCTTCAACTGGTCGAGCCAGAGCTTCGACTAGTTGAGAATTATGCAAATTCTCTTCAAATATTTGATTTTCTTCATTCCCCAGTTGGTTTTCTTGGATCTTTGGAATGTGAATTCTTCACTTTTGGTCTTCTAAGATCCAACCTTTGGCTTGGTAATTCTTGAGCATTATATCTATGCTTTTAACATTCTTTTCAATCTAAGCTCTCAGATTCACCTTGCAACATAAACATGTATAAAATAGACTATTAAGCATTATCATGTTCATAAAACCAAGATATAAATGGGGGATAATATGCAATATTTGACCTTCAACACATGGTCCTTCTTGGTTTTGTAGAATGAGGCATGAACCTTTCGAAAATGATAGACCTCGACTACTTTATGATTTATTATCCCATCTTCTAATTGCTTGAAACCTTCCAAACAACTATTCCTTTCTATTCTATGGTCTAAATTCAAAGACAAGGGCGGAAATCTACTTGTTGTGGGTAAAATTGGATTGGGTAAATTTGGAAGATAAGGGCAACAGCTTGGACGAGGAAGCCAGGAAGAGATCGGTCCATGACACCGACCTCAATTGTATGTGCTTAGGTGAATCCCCTAGGATTACAACATTCCTATTAGTTGTAGGAGATTCAACCAACCTTCCATTACCTTTATCACCACATTGAAGCACCACATGCAAGGTGTTTGTTATTGGAGTTGAAGCATTGGCAACACATCAACATCATGATTGAGGGAGAATTTGAGGAGCAGATTCAAGCACGGGTGAGCTTTGACGAAGCGACTAAGATTGACACATCAATGAGGCTCAATTTAACATGTAAGGCTTCCTTGCGTAGGATTGAGTGTAAGAGTTTGATTGTCAAACTCAATTAGGTTCTTGTATGACCTAAATCAAGTTCTTGTGTAGGACACCAACATGGGTGTATACATGTAATGTAAGGCCCGTATCCTAGTTTGTACCATACTATAGGTTTCTGCGATCCCCCTAATTGAATTTTGACAACCCTCGACTTGTATTCGACGTTTGCACGTAATCCTAAGCTGAGTCCTGCATACTGAAGTCGGCTTGACCCGAAACTTGTACCTTAGTGACCGCGCCGTCGCTGCGGTTCCAACGCCGTGACTAGCGAATCGATCCAACGTCTAAATCATAACATGTGGACTGCACATTGTAATGGCCATGGACTACACATTGCGGGACCCACCGACACGATTTCCTAGGTAGGTGATGTCATGTCCTTACACAAATAATGATGGTCCCTCTTCATAAGTCAACCCTTCTTGCATGTAATAATAATATCTCTCTTCCCTAAGTAATGATTGCCCTAGTCCATAATTGCTAGCCACACCCCTCTCTTACAAGTCATGATGGCCTTACCATCATGATTACAACTACCCCTCTCTCTCCTTATCTCTCTCTCCCTCTCTTTCTTCCCAATAAAACAGCAAGAGCTCCCAACGTCCATGGCCTCCCTCCATTTCTAACCATGTTGAGAGCTTCACACCCCACCATCTAACCCTTAGAATTCCATCTCAACCCTCCATTCTTCATCAACCTCCATCAAGATCAAAGGCAAGGAGCATACGAGTCCAAGGAGCTAAAGAAGAAGGCTGTTGGGTGGGTGATCCACCGTCGATTTCAAATTTTAGGGCCCACTTGATGCGGGACCCATTGATGCATATATTGTATTCAGAGGGACCCATAGTGGCGGGGTCCCTCCCATCTCCACCATACTCTCTTTCTCCCTCTCTCTTTCTTCATCTCTCTTTCATTTTTATTTTTTTATGTGTTGATGATGGTAAGTTGTGTGGCCCACTTGGTGTGTGTGTGATGGCCCACCTTGATAGATGATCCGTGGGTTGTCCAAATGGTAGGATACACCGTGATGGATGCATTGTATCCACACCTTGCTACCATGTGACAGACCTGGATAAAGTAAAAACACAAAAATCAGCTCGTTCCACAGCGTGGCCCACCAAACGTGGGCCATCGTGTTGCATGGAATCATGCAGACATCCATTCATGTGGGGCTTACCCTATGACCGTCCATCTAGCGTCTCTGGACGCTGAGCGCTGACGCTCCATCTCCCACACACATACACTTATATATATCTCTATGTGTGTGTGTGTGTGTGTGTGTGTGTGTGTGTGTGTGTGTGTGTATATATGATATATCATTATATAATACAATATATTATATTAATAAGTGGTATGGTGGGCCACCCTCCCACGTGGGACCCACCTTTATTATAAGAAATCTGCATGGCAGACACTTCCAATATAAAAAATATATTATATTATATTTAACTATATAATATTCAATATTATAATATATATATATATATATCATATTCACCAAATGATATGGTGGGCCACTCACACGTGGGACCCACCTTTAACGCCTGCAAGAGATATCTACACCGTCCACATCCATTTGGACAGTGCTATAAGGGACGCTGGATGTAAGTGGATGGTGGGCCACTGTAGTGTATTTGTTTAATCCACACCACCTAGATCATGGATGGTGGGAACCATCAGCATGGTCCACCATGATGCACGTGTTGTATTCTAAACCGTCCACCTATCTGGCATGCAAGCATGGCCCCACCATGATGCATGTGTTGTATCTATACCGCTTATCCATCTGACATGCACGGTCCGACCAATGACGCATGTGCTATATCTCTGTCATTCATCCATCTGACGTGTTCATGGCCCCATTTTGATGGATGAGATCCATCCAAACCATCCAAGTATTCGAGCGACCTCATCCCATGGCTTGAGACTAAAAATAAGACAGATCTATATCAAGTGGATAACACTGCAAAAAACAGTGGGGTGAACACCCACCATTGAAAACCTTTGGGATTTTTAAGGTTCTGGACCCATATAATATTTATTTTTCCTCTATATCTAGGTCTTTGCAATCTTATACACAGACTGGATGGAAAATAAAAACTACGGTGGCCCATTGGAATTTAATTGTGGAAATCATTATCACCACTACCATTTGTGGTATGGTTCAGATGATCCTTGGATAGATTCATTTTTTTTGTTCTATAATGATCTCTATCAATGGATGAATGGTGTATTGGACTCGGCCCATTTGACTCGACCTATTTGACTCGGCCATTCGACTCGGCCTATTTAACTTGGCCCATTTGATCGGCCCAATCAATTTGGCCCATTTGTACCGGCCCATTTGTTTCGGCCCATTTGATCGGCCCAATTGATTCAGCCCATTTGTACCAGCCCATTTGATCAGCCCATTTGATTTGACCCATTTGATGTAATTGAGACCCATGATGATGTATATTAGGCCCTTGTGCTAGGCCGTGGGTCCCTATCCGATTGGCCCTATGAGCGTCATTCCTTAGGAGCAATGTTGATTAAAAGTCCACATTGATGGGCAATGATGGTTGAACGTCCACATTGCGACCTTCCCTTAGGCCTTGTTAGGCCCATTCTCATCATTCTCTAATGAGTTAACCCAAACACTTGGGCCCCATTGATTTTTAATTAATCCATCATCGGCTGTCCATCTATGGACCCCGCCTCATGTCGAGGTTGATTATCGATGCTGATTATCGGTGTCGATTGCCGATACCGATTACTGTTGCCGATTATGAGTTTGTGACAGCATAACATCATGATACTTGCTCATACGCATCATCTGTATGTTTGTTATGAGATGTGATTGGACATTGCATACGCCATAGTGTAGGTGGTTCATGAGACTCCCTAATAGGCAGAGTTATCCCACATGAGTGCACGGTGTACACAGGATTGATGCATGGTTGGACTGCGTGACTCATGCACTTTGCATATGTGTGTGATTGTGATTACTGTATGCCCTAGCGACATCAGGGCCATTGCCTCCACAGACACATTGTGGTTGGCTAGATTAGATATCAGAAATATTGTTTCTAGCATCGGGGCGCCATAGATGTCCCTGGGTGAAAATTTCTAAACCTGATGGTACCAAAGGATGACTCCAACATCGAGACCGAGTGGATACATGAGCGCTCGAGGGCCGAATACCAGGAGGCTGCGTCTCCCACTATGTCATAGTTGATTGGAAAGGGGTGTGGCCTTACCCGCTCGAGGGTAGGGAGCATTGATATGCTGAGTTTGACCAGCTCGTGAATGGGTCCGCTATCGACGTGCTAGATAGGTATTAACAGACTATTGGTCAAGCAGATAGTGAGGTTTCTTATGTTCACTTGGGCTGTGTGCCTGGGAAAGGAGCAGTGCCATTTGGAGTGTACTAAACCCCAATGATTATCCATAGTGAGAACCGTACTAATATTTGATGCTCTAGTGAGGAGCTGCATTGACATATGGATGAGGATTGGCATGCGTGAGTTACATTTCGCATTGCATGGCCTTGATATGGCCGACAACATTCATGTCTTACACCATATAGCCTTAGTACAATTGATTGCATTCATGTGCTCATCAGCATGATTCCACATTAATCTGACATTGCATTCTGAGCACGCTCATATTGCGCACACACTTACACCACCCTTTAAGCTTTCTATAAGCTTATGCACGATTGATGCATGCAGGTGATGCCAGGACGCAACCGTAGTGTAGTCGCAGCAGCAGCGTACAGTCGAGCTTTAGGAGTTTCCATTATTATTATCTTGTATTTCCCTTCTACGCATTGTACTTTACAGTTTTTTATCATAGTGGATTTTGTGATTGTGCTCTTATGGTTATTGTTCGTGAGTTATGCTTATGGTTATGTTTATTACAAATTAAAATAATGTTAGAAATCCTCATGGTAGAATCATAGGATCGGAACCTGGTGTATGGGCATCGGGAACCGAGAATGGGGTACTACGGAGGCTGTTGGTGCTGGATTTGGCGATCGGGAATTTTGTGAGCCCAGTTTTTGAGTTTGGGGCGTGACATGTTAGTTCTTGTGTAGAATCGACGTTTGTGGCGAGCCGATAAAAACTATGTAAGTCTCCGAGGGATTTGGTCGTTATGTAGAATGTAAAGGTTAGATGTCAACCTGATTTAAAACCTTCGATATTGAAATCTAATGCACTCATGGGTTGGTTACGTCCATTGGGAGTGGAGTAGGGAAATCGAGTCATTATACATGCTTGTGTTTGGGATTTTCTTTTGAGCGCTTGTTTAATTATGCATATATAATTGTTTAGCTGAATTATATTTATGCATGATTACATGAATCATAGGAGTTGCTAGGTAGCACATCCCACACACACATGTACAACTATCATATTTATAAACTAGTTGCTTGCTTGACACATCATTTGTATTTTATATGATTAGACCCTCCATTGGCTTAGAAGGCTTAGAGTTAATTGCCTTACTTAGCTTTAATTGAAAATTAGTTTAACTAGGCAATTGTATTAAGAAAGCATAAATATATTTGGTCCTAATCACCCCCTCTATGACATAGCCTTCATTTCATAATTCTACCAAACTTTCAGACACAGCTCATGAGCTCAGCATGCACAATTTCAATTGGTATCATAGTAGGTTGCTCTTGAAGGACTTAACTACTTTGAGTTGAGCCAAAATACTTAAAAATGATATCTACCCAAGAGGGGTGTTCTGTCACACTACTGTTGTATTTTGACGGGTCTAACTACACCTATAAGAAGGTTAGGATGAGGGTCTTTCTAGCATTCCTTAACTTTACAGTTTGGGCTATTATCGAACAAGGATGGACAATGCGAATGGAACAAATCATGGTTGATGGTAGAACCATTAACGCTCCCAAAGATAAATTCAAATGGAGTACCAGTGAGAGAGTGCAATATACCTATGATGCCAAAGGACTCAATGCTATTTATTGTGCGGTTTCCCTTGATGAATTTAAATGTATTTGCACATGTTAGAGGAGTAGGGAAGCATGGGACATATTGAAAGTCTCCCACGAGAGAAATAGTATAGTAAAAAGATCGAACCTTCAACTCTTAATGACTTAATTTGAAAATTTGAAAATAGAAGAGTCCGAATGTTTTATAGAGTTTTATTTAAAGTTAAATGATATTTATAATTCCATGTTGCTTAATTTTAAGTATCATATGTTTATTGTTAAACTATCATTGGTCATTTCTATTTCAATTGACATATCTTTTAAATGACCATAATAAGCATGTTCCATGTTATTTTAATATTTATATGCACCCTTTAATCCACTATTAGTATATGCCTTATAAGTGGAAAATATATATAACTTATAGAGTTATCCAATGCTATGTTTTTATTGGAATATATATTGGAATGAACTCTTTGTCAAATACTGATGAAAATGGAGAGAAAGATCAAGTCCCACCAAAATAATAAAGTCCGTTTTGCAGGATTTGTTTGTTCTATGCAAGGATTGATGAAGATAGGGGGAGAAAGTATGAGGGAGCATTGCTAGTATTACATTTCTCAAGTCCTATATTTAAAATTGTAAATCATTATAAATTTGGACATTTAATATTTTATATTGTTTTGGTATGTCATTGGTATGAATCATGACTATTGGAGCAGAAAAATACCTAATTTCTAGACCCATATGACCTATTGCGCACCCAGTCTCCAAGCCCTGTAACCTGTTATGCGGCTGAAATCTCCAACACGTCTTGTCTATTGCGCGCTCAGTCTCTTGGTCCTATGACCTATTGTGCACCCCAATTTCTAGGACTTGTGGTCTGTTGTGCGCGCCTACCAATCTGACTGTCGCGCTCCAATCTGTTAAGCACATTGACCTATTGTGAGACCAGTGTGTTGCATACCTGCCCAACAACCTTCATTCATGAAGTAATCTAGGTCAACACGTGCGAAAGTGCGGAAGTCTATAAATACCCCTTCCCCTTCCTAATTTGCATTCATTTGAAGAGTTTAGGGAATGTTTAGAAAACACTAGGAGTTCAACGAACAGGTATCCTAGGGGATTCCAGCCCTGTTGTGCACGCGTAATAGGACACCTTTATGGTCACAAACCTAGGTGTAGGGTCACGATGCAGTAATAATCTCGGTGAGACCGAGGTCGAATCTACAGGGACTGAACTTGTGTATCTTTTGAAAGTAATTAGAACTAGAATTAGAAGAAGATGTAAACCTAAATCTGGAATATTTAAGAGAGTGATTTTGAATAAGGTAATTAAAACTTGTATATTTAAAGGTGGTCACTAGGGTGTCAAGGATCCATTTGTAGCAATTGGGACACTACCTTGCATGATTCAATAGATCCAACTGGAATCAGAGTCCTATCTTATTTAGTGGAGAAAGGAGAGATGGTCAGATCTTTGAATTTCTCATGAACCTAGTCTTAACGGATGAGAGTTGTGAGGTTTGGAAGTGATTACATTACCCAACCATGCCTAGGAGACAATGACAAACAACAGGATATACCAATCCCACAACCAATCATAGGATAATTGTGAAGATTAGAAAGGATTCCATCACCCTACCATGCCCAAGGGACGATGGTGAACAACAGAACTTACTAATTTTACAATCTCAATTCAGGGAAAGAAGATATTTAAAGCAATCGTAGATTCATTGTAATTTGAGTCACAACAAACCATTAAAAACTAAAAATATTCCTTAATAAAAAACTAGAATCCATAAGAGTTCAACAAAACATAAATCAAAACAAAGCAACATCCCAATCATGCTACAAGGACGTTTAGCCAACATTGGACATGACTAAACTAAGAACTCTTAAACAAAACATTAACTAAGGAAGAAGAAAAAAAACTCCCGAACAGCGGCTCCACCCTTTTACTCCACTCTTCAAACCGTAGAGGATGCTTAAGAACATCTTAGGAACTCCTATTTATACTTGTGCATCACCTCCTTTCGCACCGACTTGGAAAAATCCAGAAACAACCTTAAATTTATGTAGTCCATGCAAAACCTGCATAACCCTCGACTGGTTGAGGACATCCTTCAACTGGTCGAGGGTTACCTTCGACTGGTCGAGGATGACGAGATTTTAGAATCTGATGTTGCTAATGTTCGAGTCAAAGTTTTTCTGACTAGTCGAGCAGGATTTTAGATGAGTTGAAGTAGACCTTGGACTAGTTGAAGACTACGTAAATTCACTTCAAAACTTGGACTCTCTTCATTCTTGACTTGGTTTCCTTGGATCTTTGGCATGTGAATTCTTCATTCTTGGTTTTCTAAGATCCAATCTTTAGCATGGTGATTCTTGAGTGTTAAATCCATGCTTTTAGCATCCTTTTCAATCCAAGCTCTTAAATTCACCTTGCAACACAAACATAATTAAAATAGAACATTAAGCATTATCATGTTCATAAAACTAAGATATAAATGGGGTCTAATATGCAATATTTGACCCTCAACACTTTGCATACCTGCGCAATGGGACTCTGGTACCTACGCAATGGATCCTTAATGCTTGGGCAACAGGCTCGAGATTCACCCAATAACAATGTCCTGTTTGAGGAACTTTGCGTACTCCACCGTGGCTTGTTCTCCTATATGCACATCTTTCACATATTGGTGTAAAACAAGGAGTCTTGAGCCTGTGCAATCTTCTGTCACTACGTTGGATACTTTACAAGCCAAAATGCTATCGAACTTGCTATTGAATTGCTTCTCTTTTCTATCCTTGTGTTGATTCATTGTATTTTGTTTCAAAATCAAGGGAAATACGAGGACGTAAATGAAACCCAAAATCAATCAAATTCATGATGATGAACGTTCTTCTAGTTTTCCTTTGTCATTATTGAATATAAATATTCCAATCAAGATACTTTTATTTCTTATCAAAACAAAATGGTGACTCCACTAGGAATCGAACCATTTGGAATATCTATGTTTAATACTTACCTCAAAATTATTGAAAGAACATTTATCATCAATTGGTGTCGTAATGGCACCAAAATAGCAACTCTCAATGGGAACATCCTCCCCTTCATCTCTAAAACAAAGTACAATTCAACTTAATAGAAATAACTAACAGTTTGTTTGAATAACAGATATTTCGTTCTTACACAACCGCAATAGCCCATCTTCCAACTATCGTAGTTGTCTATTTCATAACTGATGGATTCATTATGGATTATTTCCACAATGCACAATCACCATAGAAGAAAGTACCAGAAAAGGCTAAATCAATTACGAACAGAAATGGGCGATACTAGGTGATGTCTGGGATGGTTTCTGCTTTACCAACAACATAACCGAATGATGAAGAATGGATAGCGGTAACATCCAAAAAATAGAGAATTCGATCTGCTCCCATAAGAAGTATAGTCTCACCAAGTTCGGTTAGAGGATCTATTATGCGAAACTTGTTCACCACCCCAAGTATAGGGTTGCGATGTAGTAATAATCTTGGTAAGACTGAGGTCAAATCCACAGGGACTAAACCTTGTACATATTCTGAATGTCACGCCCCAAACTCAGAAAACGGGCTCACAAAATTCTCGATTGTCGAATCCGGTGCCAAAAGCCTTGTAGTACCCCATTCTTAGCTTATAGCGCCCATACGCCAGGTTCCGATCCTAGGATGCTATAAGGAGGATTTTTATTGTGAATTTTTGGTAAATAAAGGAGCATAACTACACATGTACCCAAATCACAAAGGTAACACCATCATTACAGAAGCTCTGCCGCACGCTTGAGTACAATATCAAAAGCTTGAGTACAATATATGAAAGGGAAATACAAGATAAATGCCAAAAGCTCTAGAAGCTCTGCCACCGCTCCTTCCTCAACTAGACTGCGTCCTACTGTCACATGCACACATCTATCGTGCGTAAGCTTATATAAAGCTTAGAGGGTGGTTATGTATGTGCGTAAGATAAGTGACAAGCATACAAATATTAGCATAAGCGGAATATTGGCAAGTTCATGAATCATACGATATTAGAGTAAGTAGAAATACTGATAAGTTCATGAATCATATAATATCAGAGTATGTAATGCAAATCGGTTATGCAATGCGGAGTCATAATGAGCCAAATATCAGATACCGAGTATGCAATACAATATACAATTCTAAAGAGCCATGAATACCATCAGCCTCATCTAGGCCATATAAATGCAGAAACATAGCAACCCAAATGCTATGTGCTGAGGATGCAATGCAATATGCGGTGTAGATGAAATGACTAAGTTGGAGTGTCAAGACGGGATGATTGCACATAGTATCTCAGGCTATGGGGTCCATCACAAGGGACTTCTATCCAAACCAGTCCCATACCTAAATTTGGATAGCCAGAATCAGTGTGGTAAACTCTAATCTCAAGTTGGTCGCGTGCCCCAACTAAAATCCTAACCATTGTGAAGGTACACATAACAAATTAGTTGCGCACCACCAGCCTGAGTGGATAGTGAATGAATGAATGAATGAATGAGTAAAATGCTGAGTATGCAACTCCTGCTCGATAAATCCACATATCAGTACCGTACATCTCTGAGATCAACACTAAGGTCTTATATATTATACGCCAGCTTGCTATCCCATCAAGCACATAACTGGGTAAGTGGAAGAGACCTCACTATCCGCCTACCAATATCGACCCGGCTCATCGATAATGGACCCATTTATGAGTTGGTCAGACTTAGCTTAACATTGCCTAATCTCTCAGGCAGGTAAGGTCACGCTCCCTCCCAACCGACCATGACACAGTGGGAGACGCGACCTACTGGTATACGGATCTCTTGTGCTCATATATATCCACTCAGTCTAGAGGTTGGGGCATCCCCTAGCCTCAGGAGTTTAGGAATTTTCACCCAAAGACATCTATCGTGCCCGTATGTTAGAACCAAATATTTTCTTTACCCCATCTGGCCATTCACGACATGCATGTGGTGGCTACGGCCCTGATGTCGCTAGGACGAACGGTGGTTATATCACAAAATGCAAGATGTATGAGTCATACCATCCAGTCATGCATTAAACTTGCGCGTACTGTGCGCTCACGTGGGGCAACTCCATCTCTCAGGGAGTTTAATAAATAATTAGCCCAATGGCTCATGCTAGGCTCAATCACTCCTCATAACAAGCATGCGGATGATGCGTATGAGCATGTATCATGAAGTATATCAAGTATGATTATAATCACATACATCATAGTGGGCCAGTATAAGATAGCCCATGGCCCGTTTAGGTGAATGGGTGGTGTGCAATAATCATTTACATATGGTGGGCCTCACACATACAATAGGACTCACGTATATAATGGTCCTTACAAATATGATGGACCTTTTATATCACAATTGGGTCTCATACAATTATAATGGGCCTCATACAATCACAACGGGCCTTGTACCATCGCAATGGATTTGCTACAATCATAATGAGTCTCATACAATCACAATGGGCCTCATATAATCACAACGGGCCTCACATGGTCACAATGGGCCTCATACAATCACAATGAACCTTACAATGACATTATACAATCATAATGCTATATTAACACATACTCAATGCGTATATTAACATAGTCGCAATCAATAATCGGCTTATATATGGTGGGGTCCATATAAGGACAACAATCTAATCCATAACATGAGGATCGGTCCTCAATAGTGGATATACCAAATCCAATACCACATATTCTTCTACCTATGGCCAGAGGTGATGATGCATCCTCCTCATAACAAGGATAGGGTTAGATGGCCTACTCATGGGCCTAAGAGTGGGCTTCCAGGTTTGAGTACTTCTACTTGCATCAATGAGGACCCAAAGAATTGGGATAGCCTAATAAGGCAAGATGGATCATACTAATAATAATAGGGGCCAATCAATTTGTGTTAGCCTACTAAGGGGAAGTGAGAATGAGCCTAATATAATCACAATGGACCTCATACCATCTTAATGGCTTGTATCATGATGTTATACTAGCACGTACTCATAGTCGGCATTGATAATCGGCCTATACACAAGGCGGGGTCCATAAATGGACAGCAGATCCATAACATGAGGGTTAGCCCTCAACTATGGATATACCAAATCTAATAGCATGGATCCTTCCGTCTACGGTGAGGATGAACTCTCCTTATATCAAGCTTGGGCCTAGGTGGCCCTATATACCTAAGGATTCAGAAAGGGTTCCTTCTCTATACAATCATATAGCCTATTAGATGCCCTAGGGGGCCCAAATAAGTCATAAATGGACTCTAAGATAAAAGAAATAATCCTACTAACAACCAATGGGGGGTCTAACATCTTGGGATAGCCCAATGAATAGATGGGTCGTGCAATATCAATGGGGCCCAATGATTAGGGTCAACCCACTTAGAGAAGGATGAGAATGAGCCTAACAAAGGCCTAAGGGAAGGTCACAATATGGGCATTTAACAATCATTACCCATTAATGGGGACCTTTAACTAAAATTGCTCCCAAGGAGTGGCCACACATAGAGTGAAACATACTGGGCCCATGGCCTCACATAAGGGCCCCATACACAACATAATGGGTCTCACACAAAGGGCCTAACATACAATACGATGGGCCTCACTCATGGGCCATATATACATTACATTAAGGTGGGCCCTGCACATTCCAAATGGGCCACGAATACATCACATTGGGCCTCATTGGATGGGCCACAATTACATCATAATTGAAATGGCCTAGCTATACGTCTTAGAGGGGGGCGGGGGTGAATAGGATGATGCCAAAATAAAACTTTAACAGCGGAATAAAGAAAGATAGATAGCCAAATAAACTAAATCAAATCACAATGCTGAAATAAAAGCAACCTCATTAAACAAGTATTGAGAGGTTGATACGAATTCAGTTCTAAGGACAACCTTACACCATAAAAACCAAGGGTTTATGGCAGGACAACCTTATTTCTAGAACATCCTTTGTATCAATAACTCAAATTGGAGAGGAATAAATAAATAGAGTGTAATTGAAATAAATTGGAGGAATTTAAAACTAAATTATTACAACATTCCCACTGTGCTTGAAATGTAAATTTTACAACATTCACATCCACACATACATTCCACAAATTCTAATGAAAAGAGATACAAAACTTAAGCAAGCATTCAAACCATAAGGTAAAGAGTTATAATGGTTCGCCCGTGTCTACACCAACTATTTAACAACAGCCACACAGCGCTACTCCACTCCAATATCCTCACACAGGGGATATTAGCGTTCACTATCAAAGATAGGTTTTCCAGGTTCACCCAAAACCTTCACAATTGTGTTTTTCTCTGTGGGCTTACACAATTAAAAAAAACCCCTTCTTCTGAGTTTTCCTGGCTCTCCTCAAATAACCAATACAATGAGATTTTTCTGACAAATCCCAAAAGAAAATCAAATGAAAGTAAATTACACAACCGTAAAATACCTGAATTTCTCCTTCACTATAGCAACCCAGAAGAAACAAGTCGGAGTAGAATTTGAATGTCAAAGTTCAATGTCCAATACTCACTTTTGAATGGTTCTAGGTTCTAATAGATTTTAAATTAAACCAATTTGGGCGTAGCTCTATTTTATTTTAATTCCAAGAAGACAGAATACAACAATTCCTCTTTTCAAATAAGATTGGAATATAGAAACAAAATCAAATAAGAAAAGCTAAAGAAAGAGAATATTAAATATGCACACTTAGCTTAAAATGGAGCACACACTTATCTCTCAGAAGGCCAAATTAAATTAGCTTGAAATTCATATTTAATTCTGAGATTTGTGCTCTATTTATAGGTGAAGAAATCACGTCTTCGACTGGTCTAAAGACCTCTACGACTGGTCGTAGAACCAACAAATATTTGAAAATTCAGGCGTGATAAGATCTGGTAGTTTCATGACTGGTCGTAGGTGATCTACGACTGGTCGAAGGTCTCTTTCGACTGGTCATAGGTTGCACACGACTAATCGAAGCTAGCCGAATTTCAACGCTGTACATTGAGTCGTAGGTCTACAACTGGTCGAAGAAGTAGTCGACACTGTTCATACGACTAGTCAAACAGTCCCTAAGACTAGTCGAAGCCTAATAGAAAATATCCAAATTTTGCAACAAACTTACGACTGATCTAGGAAATTCTTAGACAGGTCGAAGCAGTGTTAGGACTAGTCGAACAAAGTCCAGGACTAGTCTTAGAACCGAGTAAACTCACTTATATAAAACATATGAATTATGTATCCAGAATGGCCTACTTTAAAGGTCAACCTAAGGTCAGTCATCATCCCTCAATAGTGAAGTAAGGACATTGAAAATAGGAGACGAGAGACCTTTGAAAGTAGTGAAGCTTGAAGTCTTGACGAAGCTCAAACTTGAAAGCTTCTTGAGATCTTGACTTGTGAACAGTGCTTGTCAATCAAAGCTAATCTTGAGTAAAGCATTGTTCTTCACAAATGCAAGCTTCATAATAGTGTCTTTGGCACCACAAATTTGACAACAAAAATGGGCTATAAACTATAGCACTTACAATCTCCCCCTTTGTCAAATTAGTGACAAAACACACTTACAAGATATGTTACATAACACAGAATATCTGATTAAAGAATCATGCACCAGTTGTTACCAACCGATATACTAACATGATCCTGCGAACCTGTAAATCAATATTCAATATAACATATAGTCCACTACTGCATATACTCCCCCTGAGTAACATACATAAAAAACGCAATGCTACTACTCCCTCCTCATTACAAAATCATTAGACACATCACATCCGTATCCATTCTTTCCCTTTTTGTCAAAATAGGACGAAGGAAGCATAGAACAGATGGCTGAGGAGAAATAAGTAAAGAGATATATGAGTGAAAACAAGACAAGATATGATTAACCAGCATAAACAGTTCACATAATTCATAAACTGAGCTAAGTCAAAGATACCTACAGTCTCAAAACCAGTAAGCTAACATAAGAGTAATAAAGTTATAATAGACCAACTAACTTTAAAAAAAAAAAAAAACTAATCTGAGCCAGATGAAGGAGCAGGGATGGAATGATCAAGTTGATGCATGCCCTGTTCAAGCGCCTAAGATATTTGCACATATACTTGAATTGTAAATCATGGGTAACAGACATGTTTTCTATCTTAACATTCATATTCTCAACTTTATCTTCCAATGCACGTAGACGTGCTTCAAACTCAGAAGGCTCAAAATCTGAATCATTTCCAGAATCAGATTCAAGTCGTTCAAAAATATCATTCATGTTGATATCATCAGGAGGAAGATCACTAGCTTCTTCCTCATGTTCAGCTTCAGCATTGCCACCACCAACACCTTGACCAGGAAGGAAATCAAGCTTCATCTTATTGATATTAGAATTGTTAAATATCAGATGATGGATAGGGGCTTCTCCAACCGGCATATCGACTAACATATGCGTAGCCAACACAATCATCAAATATCCAAAAGGAATGTCACTGTGACTAGGATGGAGTCGAAACTGAATAATAGAGTGACAAATCAAGGATGGTAGACAAACATGAGCACCGCTAGCAACAGCATGAAGAACACGGACCATGAAGGAAGTCAATTCAGATTTATTACCTGATCGAGGATACAAGTTAGACACAAATATTTTGTGAAGAACTCTGTATTTGGGTAACAGATACTTTGAGGGAAGCACATTCCCTTTATGTGTCCATTGAACATCCAAATTGCATAAATCTTTAGTGAGCATACGTTTTTTTAGATACTGAGGGTTTTTCAGATAAGGTATGGATAGGAATGCCCTCATCATTCATAGGAATTTCCATAAGAGCTGAAATCAAATGACGATCAACGTCAAATGGTCCTTCTCTTGTGGCTATCTTAAAAGATAAATTTTTCGATGAAAAATCACATATGCATGCGAACATGGACTGTGCAATGGACCGGTATCCTGGCCCACCCCAATGTAATAAGTTATCCCAACCTACAGCTTGGAGCATAGGAAGGATCTCAAATGGAGCAACATGATTAGTATCAACAGGATGTTCAACAATAATGTTACGCAATCTGATGTCCCGAACATAAGATGGATCGTCCTCGGGAGCTCGAAGATGATGCTTAGTGATAGGGGCTGATTAGGAGGAAGAAGATGGACCATGAGATGTTGTCTTTCACCCTCTAGATGTCATTTGCAACAAGGATTTCAAGGAAATAGAGAGTTGCAAAGGATTGAGAAGTGGGTTTTCTCAAATCAGATTTTACCCAAGAAAAACCCCAAATCTCAATGAAATTTGAAATAGATAACTTCAAGAGAAAATAGAAGAAATCTAGACTCAAATCTACAAGAAAAATGCAAATGGAGTACTAACCTTGAAGATTTTGAAGGAAGGATTCGACTGGTCGTGCATCGGCCCATTGGAGAGTGAAGAAGAAATGAAGAAGAAGAAACATTTTCCCTAAATTTTAAGTGATTCACGCGATTCACGACTGGTCGTGGATGTACACGACCGGTCATAGCACGACTGGTCATGTATACTCACAACTGGTCAAGTACCGGCCAGAAAAACTTAATTTCCTACAGTATATATAGAATTTGAAATCTAATCAAGCATATATATACAATATGATACAAATAGGCATAAATAATCATTTTAAAATGCACATGCCAAGATCAAATTTCATTTTGTTAAACTTGCTTTTGTCGAGTGGTTTAGTGAAAATGTCAGCACGTTGATTCTCGGTAGGGCTATATTTCAAGGATATAACTTTTTCTTCTACTAATTCTCGAATATAATGAAATATAACGTCAATGTGCTTAGTATGAGAATGCTGAATTAGATTTTTTAAAATATTTATGGCACTGGAATTATCACAATATAATAACATAGAATCCTGTTTAATTCCATAATCACTTAGCATACGTTTCATCCAAACTAGCTGTGTACACACATTACTAGCTGCGATATATTCAGCTTCAGCTGTTGAAAGTAATATAGAACTTTGTTTCTTGCTAAACCAAGAAACTAAACAGTTTCTAATATAAAAACAACCACCACTGGTTGATTTTCTATCATCAAGATTACCAGCCCAGTCAGCATCCGAGTACCCAGCTAATTGAACACTAGTCTCATGTGAATACCAGAGACCGAGATTAACAGTGCTTGCGACATATCGCATAATCCGCTTAACAGCAATTAAGTGCAACTCTTTAGGATCAGACTGATAACTAGCGCAAATACCAATACTTAGAGCGATATCAAGTCTACTAGCAGTTAAATACAGTAAACTACCAATCATACTCCGATATAATTTCGGATCCACATTTTTACCTTTAGAATCTTTTGAGAGTTTCAAAGTTGTACTCATAAGAGTATTAAAGTTCTTACCATTCTCAAATCTAAATCTCTTAATCAAATTCATAGCATATTTAGATTGAGAAATGAACATTCCATCAGGTTTTTGTTTTTCCTGCAACCCAAGGAAATAATTCAATTCTCCAACCATGCTCATTTCAAACTGAGATTTCATCAAATCTGCAAACTCAATAGTCATGTCAGTACAGGTAGATCCATAAATGATATCATCAACATAAATCTGTACTATTAGAATGCGATCATTATGTTTTTTAATAAACAGAGTCTTATCAACACATCCCATTTAAAAATTATGGCTTCATAGAAACTTTGTTAGTTTCTCGTACCATGCCCTAGGAGCTTGTTTTAAACCATAAAGTGCCTTTCTAAGGCAATACACATGATCAGCATTTTTGGAGTCTTTAAAACTCATCGGCTGTTCAACATAGACTTTCTCATGCAGGTCACCATTTAGAAAAGAACTTTTCACATCCATTTGGTAAATCTTAAACTTTCTAAAACACGCAATGGATATAAAGAGTCTGATTGATTCAAGACGTGCTACTGGTGCGAAGGTTTCATCAAAATCAATACCTTCAATATGAGTGTAACCTTGTACCACTAGCCTAGCCTTGTTTCGAATTATATTGCCAAGCTCATCAGACTTATTTTTAAAAATCTATTTGGTTCCAATGATGTATTTGTCTTTAGGTATAGGTACGAGATACCAAACATCATTTCTCATAAATTGGTTAAGTTCTTCTTGCATCGCAACAATCCAGTTTTCATCAACAAGAACTTCTTTTACGTTAGATGGTTCTATTTGGGATGTAAAACATATGTAATTACATATATCCCCAAGTTGTCTATAGGTACGAACACCAGTGAGAGGGTTTCCAAGAATCTGTGTGGTTGGATGATCTTTAACAGTCAGTTCAGAATCAGTCTGATTAAATGAAGTATCATATTTATCAATTACTAGTACTTCATCATTATCTAACCTTGAGACTGGTGTGTTTAAGTGATCATCAATGACTACATTGATATACTCTTGAATCACACCGGTCCTTTTGTTCAGAACCCTATAAGCTCGACTGTTTAAAGAGTATCCTAAAAAGATCCCTTCATCACTCTTTGTATCAAACTTTCCCAAATTTTCACGATCTCGTAAAATATAGCACTTACTGCCAAAAACTTGAAATTATTTGACAGTAGGCTTTTTATCGAACCACATTTCATAAGCCGTTTTATTATTACCTTTATTAGTGTAAACCCGGTTAATGATATAGCAAGCTGTATTGACTGCTTCAGCCCAAAGATTCTTAGAGAGCTTCATACTATTCAACATGACATTAGCCATTTCTTGAAGTACTCTATTTTTCCTTTCAACTATACCATTTTGTTATGGAGTTTTGGGCACTGAGAATTCATGTAATATTCTCTGGTTGCTATAGAACTTCTTAAAACCGCTATTCTCAAATTCAGATCCATGATCACTATGAATCTTATTAACTTGAGAACCTTTTTCAGTTTGAATCTTTTTGAGAACCTTTTTCACTTCTTCAAGGGTTTCTGATTTGTCCCTTAAGAAGACAACCCATGTATATCTGGTAAAGTCATCTACTATTACTAAGATATATCTTTTGCCACCTCGACTTTCCGTCCTGGTAGGTCCTACAAGATCCATATGGAGAAGCTCGAGTGGTCTTGATGTGGTATTGGAATTCACCTCTGTGTGTGAGTTCCTCGTTTGCTTGCCAATCTGGCATTTACCACATATTTTATCTAACTTTTGTAGTTTGGGTAGACCTCTTATAAGTTCTCGTTTGCTCAATCTATATAGATTTTGGTAGTGTACATGTCCAAGACGTTTGTGCCACAAATTAGTCTCATCTGTATGGACCATGTAACACGATTGATTAGATGAGCTGGATTCACTAATAATATAGCAGTTTTCTGACATTCTACGTCTAGTTAGTATTACTGAACCCTTGTTGTTTAGAATCTTACAGCATTGATTAGAAAACCGAACACTATGGTTATTATCACAAATTTGTGATATGCTTAGGAGATTATGTTTCAGTCCTTCAACATACAAAACATTTTTAAACAAAGGAAGGTTATAGAGTTGAACCGTACCTTGGCCCACAATCTTGCAATTGCTTCCATCACCAAAAGTAACTGACCCATTAGTCATATCTTTAAGATCGGTGAATAAAGCCTTGTCGCCTGTCATATGCCTGGAGCATCCACTATTTAGGTACCACTTTGAATGGCTTGTTGCTTTGCAAGCGATGTGGGCAACCAAGCAGGCAACCTTAGGGACCCATTTCAAAACTGTTTTAGGTTTGGAAATATAGTTGGTCTTCTTCTGTCTATTGTTATAAGGATGACTTACTGAGTTAGATTTTAAGAGCTCCTTAAGTAGATCCACTATCTTTTCAACTAGTGGGTTTCTGTTCTGATTTTAAAAGTTGACATAGCTGCTTTTAGTTTTTGGAAAAGCTTTTGAATTTCTAGAAAAACCTTGACTAGTATTTTTCCCTTTTGAGTTAGAGGACTCTCCTTTCACAAACTTAGGAGGAGTATACTTTTGTTTAGGAGGAACATTTTTATCGTAGCCCAACCCAGATCTGTCGCCATATTTTCTAGATCCAGATAAAAGTTTTTCAAACTTTGGATCTCCTTGGGCATACCTCCATGTATCCTTTAAACTCAGAAGAGAAGATACTTCATTTTTAAGTTTTTCATTTTCAGATTTCAGATTTTCAATTAGGGAGGTTTTGAATTCTAAATCGCATTTTGATTTTTCAAAACAATCTGAAATTTGAAATTTTTCTAAAACAAGAGATTCAAAACATTCTTTGAGTTTAAAAAAATTTTCTTTCTGAAGTTTAAGTTTGACAGTAATTTTACAACTTTCCTTGTATAAGACATTGTAAGCATCTTGAAGATCATCTTCATTTTCATAATCACTATTCAGATTTTCTTCGCTAGTTGAATCATCATGATCTAAAAAAGTGAATTTAGCTAGAGTCATAAGGGCTTTAACTTCATTACCCGACTCGGTTTCAGAATCTTCTAATTCAGAAGAAGCTTCAGAATCAGATGATTCATCCCAAGCAGCTAACATACCCTTCTTTTTGGGTTTGTCCTTTTTAGGACACTTGTTTGCTAAATGCCCATATTCTTGGCAGTTGTAACATTGACTATCTTTTAAAGACTTGCAAGTTTTAGATTTAGATTTTGATCTTTTTTATCATTTGATTTTTCAAAATCAACCCACTTTTTACTCTTGAAAATCTTGTAAAACCTTTTCGCTAAAAGAGCCATATCATCTTCAGAGTCAGAGTTGTCTTTAGAAGATTTAAGAGCGATAGATTTATTTTTAGGAGCTTTAAAATTTAACTCATAGGTTTGTAAAGAACTAACTAGTTCTTCTACCCTCATATTATCCGTATCACGAAGTTCTTGGATCGCGGTTACCTTAGATTTGAACCATTTAGGAAGTGAGCGTAGTATCTTTGCACACACTTTACTTTCTGGGATTTTATCACCAAGACCCCAAATTGAGTTTACAATGTCATTTAATCTTGTGTAAAAGTCCATAAACATTTCATTTTCCTCCATATGAATTTCTTCAAATTTGGTTGTGAGGAGTTGGACTTTAGATTTTTTTACAATTGTAGTTTCTTCGTGTGTCATTTCTAATATATCCTAGGCTTGCTTTGTAGTATTACAGGATATGATTCTTTTGAACTCATCTGATGATAGTGTGCAAGTGATTGCATTTAGTGCTTTTGCATTGGCACTACTCTCATTTTTTTGAAGGGTGGTCCATGAGAAATATGGTGTTACTCTCATTGATTTTGAACCATCGATACCAGCCACTTCAGTGGTAGGTGGGTTCCATTCACTCACTGTGGCTTGCCACACACTCTTATCCATTGATTTGAGGAAGATCCTCATCCTGGCTTTTCAATAGGCATAATTGGAGCCATCAAAGGGTGGAGGCCTAGTGACTGATAGGCTATCAAAATTTGACATCTTTTTAAATAGCTTAGATCATTAGCTCAGGAAATAAATCCAAATAAAAACCAATAAGAGCGAGTTATTAGGCTCTGATACCACTTGAAATGGCCTAGCTATACGTCCTAGAGGAGGGGAGGGGGGGTGAATAGGATGATACCAAAATAAAACTTTAACAGCGGAATAAAGAAAGATAGATAGCCAAATAAACTAAATCAAATCACAATGCTGAAATAAAAGCAACCTCACTAAACAAGTATTAAGAGGTTGATACGAATTCAGTTCTAAGGACAACCTTACACCATAAAAACCAAGGGTTTATGGCAGGACAACTTTATTTCTAGAACATCCTTTGTATTAATAACTCAAACCGGAGAGGAATAAATAAATAGAGTAAAATTATAATAAATTGCAGGAATTTAAAAATAAATTATTACAACATTCCCACTGTGCTTGAAATGTAAATTTTACAACATTTACATCCACACATACATTCTACAAATTTGAATGAAAAGAGATATAAAACTTAAACAAGCATTCAAACCACAAGACAGAGTTATAGTGGTTTGCCTGTGTGTACACCAACTGTTCAACAATAGCTACATAGTGCTACTCCACTCCTAATATCCTCACACAGGGGATATCAGCGTTCACTATCAAAGATAGGTTTTCCAGGTTCACCCAAAACCTTCAAAATTGTGTTTTTCTTTATGGGCTTACGCAATTCAAAAAACCCTTCTTCTAAGTTTTCCTGGCTCTCCTCAGATAACCAATACAATGAGATTTTTCTGACAAATCCCAAAAGAAAACCAAATGAAAGTAAATTACACAACTGTAAAATACCTAAATTTCTCCTTCGTTGCAGCAGCCCAAAAGAACCAAGTCAGAGTAGAGATTTGAATGTCAAAGTTCAATATCCAATACTCACTTTATAATGGCTCTAGGTTCTAATAGATTTTAAATTAAACCAATTTGGGCGTAGCTCTATTTTATTTTGATTCCAAGAAGACGGAATATAGCAATTCCTCTTTTTAAATAAGATTGGAATATAAAAATAAAATCAAATAAGAAAAGCTAAAGAAAGAGAATATTAAATATGCACACTTAGCTTGAAATGGAGCACAGACTTATCTCTCAGAAGGCCGAATTAAATTAGCTTGAAATTCATATTTAATTCTAAGATTGGTTCTCTATTTATAGGTGAAGAAATCATGTCTTCGACTAGTCTAAATACCTCTACAACTGGTCGTAGAACCAGTAAATATTTGAAAATTCAGGCGTGATAAGATTTGGTAGTTTCACAACTGGTCGTAGGTGATCTACGACTGGTCGAAGGTCTCCTTCGATTGGTCGTAGGTTGCACATGACTAGTCGAAGCTAGCCAAATTTCAACGTTGTACATTGAGTCGTAGGTCTACGACTGGTCGAAGAAGTAGTCGACACTGTTCATACGACTAGTCGAACAGTCCCTAAGACTAGTTGAAGCCTAACAGAAAATATCTGAATTTTGCAACAAACTTGTGATTGATCTAGAAAATTCTTAGACAGGTCGAATCAGTGCTAGAACTAGTCGAACAAAGTCCAGGACTAGTCTTAGAACCGAGTAAACTCACTTATATAAAACATATGAATTATGTATCTAGAATGGCCTACTTTAAAGTTTAACCTAAGGTTAGTCATACCTCAATAGTGAAGTAAGGACAATGAAAGTAGGAGGCGAGAGACCTTTGAAAGTAGTGAAGCCTGAGGTCTTGAGGAAGCTCAAACTTGAAAGCTTCTTGAGATCTTGAGGTTAAACTTGAAAGCTTCTTGAGATCTTGACTTTTGAACAGTGCTTGTCAATCAAAGCTGATCTTGAGTAAAACATTGTTCTTCACAAATGCAAGCTTCATAACAGTGTCTTTGGCACCACAAATTTGACAAAAAAAAGGGGCTATAAACTATAGCACTTACAGTGATGGGCCTCATTGGATGGGCCACAAATACATCATAATGGGCCTCATTGATGGGCCACAAATACATCATATTGGGCCTCATCGGATGGGCCACAATTACATCATAATGGGCCTCATCGGATGAGCCACAATTAATCATAATGGGCCTCATCGGATGGGCCACAAATACATCACATTGGGCCTCATCGGATGGGCTACAATTACATCATAATGGGCCTCATCGGATGGGCTGCAAATACATCATAATGGGCCTCATCCGATGGGCCACAAATGCATCACATTGGGCCTCTCGGATAAGCCACAAATACATCACATTGGGCCCCATGGGGTGGCCCACAATCTAGCAAAATAGATGGGCCACATGCACATCATATACCTCAAGGTGGGCCTGCAAGATGGGCCTGAATACAATACACATCATGGTGGACCCCATGTCCCATGGACGGTGTAAATATACAGTAAGGCAGGCTACACGTCCAGCAACATATGGATGGCTGGATATAGAATACATGTATCAAGAGGCCCACCATCCCCCAGCAAATGGACAATGCAGATATAAAATATATACATGAAGGTGGGCCCCACCCGTCCCATCCTATGGATGGTGTGGATAAAATAGACCCATCATGTGGGACCCACAGATGGACGCACAGATGGACGACTGGATAAAATAAATACGTCATGGGGGTCCGACAGATGGATGGCTAGATGAAATAATACATCAAGGTGGGCCCCACCCGTCCAGCAAATGGACAGCGTGGAAGAGACCCATACATCATGGTCGACCTCACACAATAGCACCGTCCAAGGATGGATGGTGCGATTATACACACATCAGTAAGGTGGTCCCCACCCCCACACGTGCAGCGGGGTGGGTCCCACATCCTAAAAAAAGGGATGGACAACATTGATAAAATACATATATCATGGTGGGTTCCCACTGTCCAACAGCTGGACGGTTGGGATGAAACCCATGCAAAATAGTAGGCCCCACACGTGTGGTCCCACATAGATGAACGAATGGATATAACACAACTCGTGATCAGGCCTTAGAACTTGTTGAAGCCAATACAACAACTATCATGGTGGTCCCCACCATCTAGATGGACGGTGGGATAAAATACACATATCACGGTGGTCCCACGTGGTGGGTCACACGGCTGGGCGATGTGTATATGGCGTATACATCATGTGGAGCAACGTGGGTGGCCCACCAGTTGGGAGACCCAACTGCTATTGCAATTCCTACCGTCTAAGCCTGCAGGCCTCCTTGGACGATTTAGATATATATATATATATATATATATATATATATATATATATATATATATATATATATATATATATATATATATATATATATATATATATATATATATATATATATCAAGGTGGGCCCGATGTCCCTGGATAGCGTGGATGGGATGTATTACGGTGGTCCTGCTGGCCCTGGATAGTGTGGACACTGTACATACACCAGGTAGGGCTCATGTGGGTGTGGCCCACCCATTTGAATCAAATAGATGTTTGTCCTCCCTTCAAACAAGGCCTACCCAATCGGGCAACAAGGTGGCTACCACTGATGGATGGTGTGGATCTAATTTATTCATCAGGTGGGCCGCATCAGGGAAAAAGATATATATATATATATATATATAGAGAGAGAGAGAGAGAGAGAGAGAGAATCACGTGATAGAGGGCTCCGCCACTATGAGCCCTCCTAGGATTACAATACATACATCAAGATGGGTCCCAAATAGGATTCATACCATTAATCGGTAGGCCCCACTTGGTCCATCATAAAAATTGAAATCTAATCTTACAAAACACTCACCGCTTTCCACTCCCTCTAGGCTCCTTGATCTCTCGAGCTCCTACGCTTCCTCTTTGATGAAGGATGATGAGAATTGAAGGGTTGGATGGTTAGATCTTGGGGTAGGAAGTGGGCCGCACTTGGCTCCTCCTCCTTAGAACTTTCCTCTCATGGAAGCTTGGGAAATGGTAGAGAGAATGAGAGAGGAGAGGGTGTTGTAAGAGGGATGGGATGAGAGGAATGGGTGTTGTAAGGAGGGTATGGGCTTGGTTAACTTTGGGAATGGGAGAGAGATGGGTGTCATGCTTTGTTGGTAAGAGAGAGATGGGTTGTACTTGACTTGTGATTGATTAATTGATTTGATAGATTGGGTAGAGATTCTCTTAGGATTTGCAACCCGTGGTGTTTCCTCAAAATATGTGCGGGTCCACAACTCCTAACCTGGGTAATACATCAATGCATAAGACGCGGCGTAAGAACCGTGGCGATAGTGAGGTCACAATGGTACAAGTCTCAGGTTGATTCGACTCGGGTTGATAAAATGCAACTTAGGGTCACAAACAAATGCTATCTATGCATCGCAGGTCCTCGAAATTTGACGAGGAGGACCGTGGGATCCCATGGAATGGTACGGACTAGGTTATGGCCCTTACAGCCATCCACTCGTAATAAAAATTTCATCCTCGAAATTTATACTATCATGCATGTAATTGGAGCTCATAAAAGAGGGAAATCACTTCACTATGTAAAATTAGAAACACAACCCACGAATGCAGTCAACAACAAGGAGACCAGGATAACACTCGTGAATCTCAGCCTCTCGCTTCCAAGATGTCTCCTCCTTGAATAATCTATCAAGATGGTCCTAAGACCTGGTCACTCGAATCATCGACAACTCCTCTTGGAGACTGAGGGTCTTGTTGGGCTGCATAAAGTCTGCCCTGGGCCTACTAGGGAGGTGTGTGTCTTCTCTGTGGTCGTCACTGCTGCGGCTATTACTGGGGTCCCAGTGGTAGGAGTTGCTGGTGCTGAAGGCGGGGACACTCCCGCTAACGGTGTCTCATCTCACTGCATCCATGACCGACACCAACGAACTGCCTCAGAGGTGGTGCTGGGAGCGTTGCCGGTACTTAGACGGCTGGGCGGTTCCTATGCCTCTGCAGTCGTTGACGCTGCTGCTACTGGGAGTTATTAGAGGGGGCCCGCCTCTTTCGATCTCTTCTCTGATCACGATCCTTATGCGAACTGACCCACTTGGCCTCATAAATTTAGGCCCTCCGTACTACCTCCTCAAAAGTTGGGAGCACATGCCCAACAACACGGCCTCGGAGACCGTAACACAAGCCATTCTCGAAATGGTGGGCCTTCCACCCCTCATCATTAACTAGATATGGTGCGAACCTAAATAGTATGATAAAATGAGACTCATACTGAGCTATTGTCATATCCTCCTGAACCAGAGTCTCGAACTCCAGTGCACACTGTTGACGAATGTGGTCGGGGAAATATTGTCGATCAAACTGATGCACGAAGCCCTCCCATGTCCAAACGAAATCAGGCCCTACAGCATGAGCAAATGAGGCCCACCAATGCTTGGCCTCACCCTCAAGTAAATATACTACCAATGGGACCCGCTGTTGGGTCATACAACTCATGGTCTTGAACATCTTTTCTATTTAGGAGCGCCATCTCTCGGCTATAGACGGATCATTCTCTCCCTGAAATAGCGGGGGATCGAGCCGAAGGACATCTTGCAACAGTGCGCCCGCGCGCTCCTGCTCAGCCTGGGCAGGTGTATTCACTGGTTGCCTACCCCACCCTTGAAGAACCATAATTAATGACTGCAACATCTGCTGATGCTGATCTGCGCTCATAGATATGGTCGAGGTTGCACTGGTCTCGGATGTGGGAGTCGCTTGGCTTGCTCTCTCAAGCGCCATGTCCTATAGTATGGAATAAGGGCGTATTATCCTTATACACTCTCAAATATATACACAATGGGGAGCTATATCAGAAAATCTCTAAGTTATTCGAACTCAATGACCTAATCATTCAAATTTCTCAACAATCATAGTGTAGGGTCGCTATTAATAGATATGTGATGTTATCATCAGGTATTCCCAAGTTATGCTCTAATACCAACTTCTGTCATGCCCCAAACTTGGCAAACAGGCTCACAGAATTCCTGATTGCTAAATCCAGTGTCGATAGCCTTTGTAGTACCCCATTCTCGGCTCCCATCGCCCATACGCCAGGTTCCGATCCTAGGATCCTTTAAGGAGGATTTTCAGTGTGAATTTTTTGTAAATAAAGGAGCATAACTACAAGTGTACCCAAATCACAAAGGCAACATCATCATCACATATCTACTAATATAAAAAACTTAAGTACAATACATGAAGGGGTGAAAAGGCCAAGCTATATGCCCTAGAGGGGGGGGAGGGGTGAATAGGACTAAGCCAAGTTAAAATTTTAATAGTGGAATTTAAATGAATAAAGGAAAGATAGCACTTTTAAACAAATCACAATATAGAAATGTAAAGCAGCCTCAAAATTCTAGTCTTGAGAGGTTGATACAAATCTTATTCTAAGGACAACATAAAAACCAAGGGTTTATGGCAGGACAACCTTATTAGAACAGTTTAAGTATCAATATCTCAAACTGAAGAGGAATAAAAGTAAATAGCAAGAATGGAAGTCTAAACTATTACAACATTCCCCACAATGTTTGAAATGAAAATATTACAACATTCACATCCACACATACATCCCACAAACTTAAATGATAAAAGATATAGAAAATAAATCACACATCCACAAAACACAAAGAGTTATAGTGGTTCACCTGTGTGTTCACCAATTATTAAACAACAGCCACACAACTTGCTACTCCACTCCTAATATCCTTACATAGGGGATATTAGTGTTAACTATGAAAATAAGTTTCTCAGGTTCACTTAAAACCCTCACAATTGTGTCTTTCAAATGGGCTTACACAATTCAAAAACCCCACACTCTGAGTTTTCTGGCTCTCCTCAGAAAACCAACACTTAGAGAGTTTTCTGGCTTAATCTCAAGGAAACCAAAAGCATATAAAATTTACACAAATGTAAAATACCTGGATTTCTCCTTTTGTAGCAGCCTGGAAGAACCAAATCGGAGTAGAAGTTTGAATAGAGAAGTTCAATGTCCAATACTCACTTTGAAATGGTTCTAAGTTCTAATTGATTTTAAATTAAATCAAGTTGGGCTAGCTCTATTTGATTTTGATTCCAAGAAGTCAAATATCCCAATTCCTCTTTCAAATCAAATTAGAATGCAGAAATAAAATCAAATATAAAAAGTTAACAAAAGAGAATTTTAAATATGCACAATGTAACTTAAAAAGAACACAAACTTATCTCTCAGAGTGATGCCTTGATTTTACTTTGATTGGATATAAAACTCTAAAATTCATGCTCTATTTATAGTTGTAGAAATCACATTTACGACTAGCCTGTGGAACTATGACTAGTCATAGGACCAACAACATTTTAAAATTATGAGCGCGATCGAAAAAAATTGTTCCACGATTGGTCGTAAGCTGTCCACGACAGGTCGTGAACTCTCCATGACAGTCGTGACCTGCCCACGACTGGTCGTGAGGAACTAGAATTCGTTGATGTAGTTTAAGTTGTAGCTGCTGGACTGGTTGTGAACGAGTCGGCACTGTTCACACGACTGGTCAAGCAGACTCCAAGACTGGTCGTAGCTCAACCAAAAAATTTTAAAAATTTACAACAACTTAGGACTGGTCTTGAAATTTCTTGAACTGGTCGAGCCAGTTCTAAGACTAGTTAAACAAAGTCTAGGACTAGTCTTAGAATAGACCAAACACCTATAAAAAGATTTAATTGACTTATGTATATAAAATGACCTACCCTAAAGTCAATCTAAGGTCATTCATACCTTAAATGTGAAGTATGGACATTGAGTCTTCATTTCTTCAGATGATGATTGACCTTTGAAGATTATGAAACTTGAGATCTCTATACTTGATGTAGCTTGAATATAAGATCTTCTAAAGCTTGGAATTGAAATATAATTAGTCTTGAGTTGTACTTGAGTCTTGAACAAGAACTTGTCTTTTGATGTAGCTCTTGTAGCTCTTGAAATACTCTGGACTTTGAAGCTTACAGGAGAGGACAATGTACTTGACCTTGCATGTCTTGAAGTAGAGCTTCATTCTTAACTTGAAGCGCAGTGCCTTGAACATATAAAAATTGTCATGCTACACAAGACACATAAAGTGTTTTTGGCACTACAAAATTTGACAAAACAAAGGGGCGATCAACCATGGCACTTATAATCTCCCCCTTTGTCAAATTTGTGACAGAACACACTTAACAATAATATGACCAATATGCACACAAGAATCATGCACCAATTATAAAAGAAAACCAGTTACAGCCTGGTTAAAGAATCATGCACCAATTATCATCAATTAGAACATATCATCATGAAGTAGGCAAAACACCTTCGTACTTACTCCCCTTGAGTAGCACATATATAACCATAAAAATAATGCTGCTATCCATATCCACAAGCAATTAATCCGAAACTTGAAATATTTCTCCCCCCTTTTGTCACAATATGACAAAGGAAGAAAATAAGAAATGGAAAAGGATAATAAACAAGAGAGTAATAAAGGAATTAACTAGGCAAGATATGAGAGATAAATAAGCAAATTCAAAGTTCACATATCATTTACCAGTAAAAATCGAAGTCAACCAAAGTCAGTCTCACAAACTAAAAGAAAACAAAGTTGTATAAGAGTTATTACAGACCATTGGATAAAAACACCTAATCAGATCCTGAAGAGAGAGTAGGTATGGTAGGATCAAGTTGATGAAAGCCCTTGTTTAAGCGCCTAAGATACTTGCGCATATATTTAAATTGTAAATCATCGACAACATTCATGTTCTCTACCTTCTCCTCAAGTGCATGTAGACGAGCATCAAAATCAGATGGCTCATAGTCAGGATCATTTGTAGAGTTCGATTCAAGTTCATCAAAAATGTCATCCATATTGATATCACCAGGAGGAAGATCGCCACCTTCTACATTCCCTGCTTCAGCTTCACCACCACCCACATCCACTTGGCAAGGAGCTAATTCCAATTTCATCTTGTTAATATTTGAATTATTAAAAATCAGGTGATGAATAGGAGCCTCTCCAACAGGCATAACAACTAGCATGTGAGTAGCTAACACAGTCATAAGATATGCAAATGGAATATCATTGTGTCCTGGATGGAGACGAAACTGAAGGATAAAATGACAGATCGAAGATGGAAGACAAACTTGAGTACCAGAGACGATGGAATGCAAAACCCAAACCATAAAGGAAATCAGTTCTGTTTTGTTACCAGAACGTGGATACAGATTTGAAATAAAGATTCTGTGGAGAACCCTGTATCTGGGTAACAAGTACTTTGAGGGGAGCGCATTCCCCTTATGAGTCCATTGCACATCCATATTGCATAGTGCTCTAGTGAGCATGCATTTTTCTAATTCTGAGGGTTTCTCAACTAGAGTATGAATAGGAATACTCTCATCATTAACAGGTATGTCCATTAGAGCCGAAATTAGATGACGGTCTATATCAAATGGACCTTCTCTAGTAGCTATTTTAAATGTTAAATTCTCAGTTGAAAAATTAGAAATGCAAGTAAACATAGTCTGTGCAATAGATTGGTATGCTGGCCTACCCTAATGTAGGATGTTAGCCTAACCTACAGCTTGGAGGAGTGGAAGGAGACCAAAAGGATTAATGTGTTCAAGATCAATAGGTCATTCAATAATGACATTGCGCAATCACAAATCTCGCACATGTGCGGTTTCATCTTCGGGTGACCGAAGATGGTGCCTTGTTAAAGGAGTCGATCTAGATGAGGAAGCATCATGGGAAGTTTTCTTTTTTCCTCTAACATCCATTTGCAATTAAGAGTACAAAGAATCAAGAGATCACAAAGGATGTAGAGTGAGGTTTAGCTAGAACAGATTTTTCAAAAGAAAACCCCAAAACCTTAATGAAACATAAAATAAATTACTCCAAGAGTGAAAATGAAGTAACATTGACTAGAATCCACAAGAAAAACACAAATGATGCACTAGCATTGAAGATCTAGGAAGGTGGGTACGACTGGTCGGGCGTCAGCTCGTTGGAGAGAAAAGATGGAATGAAGGAGTTTTTCTCAAATTTTAAAAGGTCTAGTGCGCTACACGACTGGTCGAGTACGTCCTTGACTGGTCGTGTATCGACTAAAATATGCTTTTTTTGCATAATTTTGAATTTTAAAATAAATAAATTAACAATTATATATGCTATAATATAGAAATGCATGATTAATCAATTTAAATTGAACATTCTAAGATCAAATTTCATTTTATTAAACTAGCTTTTGTCGATCGGTTTAGTGAAAATGTCAGCAAGTTGATTCTCGGTCGGAATGTAATCCAAAGAGATAGTCTTTTCTTCCACCAATTCATGAATGTAGTGATATCTAATGTCAATGTGCTTGGTTCGTAAATGCTAGATTGGATTTTTAAATATATTTATCGCACTGGAATTATCACAATATAAAACCATTGAATCTTGTGCAACTTCGTAATCGCTTAACATTCTATTCATCCATACAAGCTGAGTACATGCATTTCTAGCTGCGATGTATTCAGCCTCAGCAGTTAAGAGCAATACAAAGCTTTGCTTCTTGTTAAACCAAAAAACTAAATAATTTCTGATATAGAAACAACCACCACTGGTTGATTTCCTATCATCGATATTTTCAGCCTAATCAACATCAGTGTACCCTGCCAACTGAACACTAGTATCATATGGATACCAGAGACCCAAATTAGCTAAACCTGCGACATATTGCATAATCCACTTAACAGCAGTTAGATGAGATTCTTTAGGGTCAGATTGATATCTAACGCAAATATCAACACTAAAAGCAATATCAGGTCTACTAGCAGTTAGATAAAGTAAACTACCAATCATATTGCGATATAATTTAGGATCCACATTTTTACCTATAGAGTCCTTTAAGAGTCTTAAAGTTGTACTCATAGGAGTATCAAAATTTTTCCCATTCTTAAATTTGAACTTTTTAATTAAGTTCAGAACATATTTGGTTTGAGAAATAAAATGCCATCAGGTTGTTGTTTTACTTGCAACCCTAGGAAATAATTCAATTCCCAATCTATGCTCATTTTAAACTTAGATTTCATTAAATCTGTAAACTCAATAGTCATGTTAGTACAGGTAGATCCATAAATAATATCATCAACATGGATCTGCACCATTAAGATATCATTATTATGTTTCTTAACAAAAAGAGTCTTATCAACATTTTCCATTTGAAAACTATGAATTAGTAAAAACTTAGTCAATTTTTCATACCATGTCCTGGGAGCTTGTTTTAAACCATAGAAGGCCTTTTTTAGGCGATAGACATGATCAGCATTCTTAGGGTCTTCAAAGCCCATTGGTTGTTCAACATAAACCTCTTCATGTAGATCGCCATTTAAGAAGGCACTCTTTACATCTGTTTGATAAATTTTGAATTTTATAAAGCAAGCACTTGATATGATTAGTCTAATTGATTCAAGATGAGCTACTGGGGCAAAGGTTTCATCATAATCGATGCCTTCAATTTGAGTGTACCCTTGTACAACCAGTCTAGCCTTATTTCGAATTATATTACCAAGTTCATCAGACTTATTTTTGAAAATCCACTTAGTTCCGATAATATGTTTATCTTTAGGTCTATGAACAAGATACCAAACATCATTTCTCACAAATTGGTTAAGCTCTTCTTGCATCGCTACTATCCAATTTTCGTCAGTAAGACTTCTTTTACGTTAGCCAATCTATCTGGGATGTAAAACACACATAATTACATATTTCTTCTAGTTGTCTATGAGTGCGCACACTAGTGAGAGTTTAAGTGGTTAGATGATCTTTAACAATCCTCAGTTCTGAATTATTTTGACTTGATGAAGTATCTAGTTTGTCAAATAAAAGAACATTATTATCTGAACTTGGGGCAGGTGTATTCAAGTGATCGTCAATGACCACATGGACTCTTAAATCACACCGGTCCCTTTGTTCAGTACTCAATATGCTCGACCCTTTAAAGAATATCCTAAAAAGATACCTTCATCACTTTTAGTGTCGAACTTACACAGATTTTTACGGTCACGTAAAATATAGCACTTGCTGCCAAAAACTCGAAAGTATTTGAGAGTAGGTTTCTTATCGAACCACATTTCATAAGCCGTTTTATTATTAGATTTACTTGTATAAACCCGGTTGATTATATAGCAGGCAGTATTTAAGGCTTCAACCCAAATGTTTTTAGATAGCTTCATACTATTCAACATTATATTAGCCATTTCTTGAAGCACTCTATTTTTTCTTTCAACAATTCCATTTTATTGTGGTGTTTTCGGTGCAGAGAATTCATGTGATTTTCCCTGATCGCAACAAAATTTCTCAAAACTACTATTCTCGAATTCTGACCCATGATCACTGTAAGTGCTATAGTTTCTATCCCTCTTTGTTGTCAAATTTGTAGTGCCAAAATCACTATTATACTATGTTATATATAACTTGCATAAGTGAAGCTTTCTCAAGGATCAACATTCATTAACAAGCTAAGCTCACAACAAGCAAAGCTCTCAAGTACAAGACTCAAGATCTTGAATGCAAGAACTGCTCACAAAACAAGACTCAAGCTGAAAAGAAAGTACAAGGCAAGACTCAAGCTGAAATCAAGACTCAAGCTGAAACTCAAGCTGATCTCAAGACTCAAGTTGAAACTCAAGCTGAACTCAAGACTCAAGCTGAAACTCAAGCTGATCTCGAGACTCAAGTTGAAACTCAAGCTGAACTCAAGACTCAAGCTGAAACTCAAGCCACTTTCAAGATTGAGTTACATGAAGAGTTCAACTACATCAAGACTTCAAGACTGATACTTCAAGGTCACTTGTTCCTAATGCTTTAATGTCCATACTTCATGATTGAGGTTTGTTTGACCATAGGATGACCTTAGAAGTAGGTCATTTCGGATACATAAGTCGAATGTTTATTTTACATGTGATTGGTTTGTTCTTCGACTAGTCCTAGGGCTTCTTCGACTAGTCCTAGACTTGCTTCGACTAGTCTAAGATATTCCTCGACCAGTCGTGAGTTTGTTACAAATTTCGGATAAAATCTGTTAGTCTTTGACTAGTCCTAGAATCTGTTTGACCAGTCATAGGAACAGTGTCGACTGATCTTCGACCAGTCGTACAATCTACGATTCGAAGTCCAGCGAACCTTTGCAGGACCTACGACCAGTCGAAGGAAACCTACGACCAGTCGTAGGTGACCTACGACTAGTCATAGGAGAGCTACGACTAGTCGTAGAACGGTCAGAGCATATCCCGCCGGATTTTTCAAATATCTGTTAGAGCTTCGACTAGTCGAAGAGCACTCTAGACCAGTCGAAGACCCAATCTTCTCACCTATAAATAGAGCACGAATCTCAGAAGAAATCATCGATTTAATTAAAGTATTCAAGCCAATCTTCGTCGAACTTCTAAGAGATAATTCTGTGCTCCATCTAAGCTAAGTGTGCTTATTTAATATTCTCTTTCCTTAGCTTTATTTTAATTGATTTTGTTTCTTATATTCCAATCTGATTTGATAAAGAGGAATTATTATTCCCTTTCTTTGGAATCAAAATCAATTAAGGCAAGCCCTATTTGGTTTAATTTAAAATCTATTAGAACTAGAACCATTGTAATCGAGTACTGGACATTGAACTTGGACATTCAATCATCTACTTTGATTTGGTTCTACCGGGCTGCTACAACGAAGGAGATTTTCAGGTATTTTACATATTGTAAATTCCTTTCTATTATTTTGGTTTCTTTCAAGATTTGCCAGAAAAATCTTGTTATTTTGGTTATCTGAGGAAAGCCAGGAAAACTCAGAAGTGGGGTTTTTTTAATTGTGTAAGCCCACATACAAAAACACAATTGTAAGGGTTTTGGGTGAACCTGGGAAAACCTATTTTTAGTGAACGCTAATATCCCCTGTGTGAGGATATTAGGAGTGGAGTAGCTTTTTGTGTGGCTGTTGTATAACAGTTGGTGAACACACAGGCGAACCACTATAATCCCTTGAGTTGTGGTTGATTGATTTATTCTTTTAATCTTTTAATTAATTTTTGTGGGATGTATGTATGGTGGTGAATGTTGTAATTATTTCAAGCTTTGTGAGAATGTTGTAATAGCTTAGAATTTACTTTCTGCTATTCCTTTATAAGCTTGATTTTCAATTTCATTTGAAAGTTGTTCCAGCAAGGTTGCCCTGCCATTTTTATGGTGTATGGCTGTCCCTAGAACAATACATCTTTAATTACAAGTTATTTCAATTCAGTTTATATTTATTTTTGTATTCCTCTTCGATTTGAGACTTGATACAAAGACCTTTCTAGAAATGAGGTTGTCCTACCATAAACTCTGTTTTTGGTGTAAGGTTGTCCTTAGAATAACGTTTGTATCAACCTCTCAAGATCTGAATTTTGAGGTTGTTTTTCTTTCCTGCATTGTTATTTAATTTGGCTATCATTTCCTTTTATTTCCGCTGTTATTAGTTTTATTTGGCATTGTCCTATTCACCCCCCCCCCCCCCCCCTCTAGGACATATAGCTTGGCCTTTTCAATCACTACGAAACTTACAAATTTGAGAACCTTTTTCCGTTTGGAGTCGTTTGAGAACTCTTTTCACTTTATTAAGGATTTCTGATTTATCCCTTAAGAATGCTACCCAGGTGAATCTAGTATAGTCATCTACAATTACCAGTATATATTTTTTGCCACCTCGACTCTCAGTCCTGGTTGGTCCTATATGATCCATATGGAGAAGCTCGAGTGGATTTGATGTGGCATTGGAGTTCATATTTTTATGAGTACTCCTAGTTTGCTTGCCTATCTGGCATTCGCCACATATTTTTTCTACTTTCTGTAATTTAGGTAGACCTCTTATCAGTTCTCTTTGGCTCAATCTATATAAATTGCGATAGTGTACATGTCCAAGGCGTTTATGTCATAACTCAATTTCATCGGTATGGACCATGTAACACGATTGATTAGATGAGCTAGTATTGCTTACGATGTAGCAGTTTTCAGAAGTTCTACGACTAGTTAATATTACTGAACTATTTTTGTTTAAAATTTTACACCCTAGGTTAGAAAATTTAACACTACAATTTTTATCGCATATTTGACAAATGCTTAATAAGTTATGTTTTAAACCTTCTACATATAAAATATTCTCAAATAAGGGGAGGTTGGAAAGTTGAACCGTACCCTGGCCAATAATCCTGCAGTTGCTACCATCACAAAATGTGACTAAACTATCAGCCATATCTTTAAGATCAGTGAATAGACTTTTATCACTAGTCATATGCCTTGAGCATCCACTGTCTAAGTACAACTTTGAATGACTTATAGCTTTGAAAGCCGTGTGAGCAATCAAGCAAGTAACCTTAGGAACCCATTTCAAAACTGTTTTGGGTTTAGGAGTATAGTTGGTATTCTTATGTTTGTAGTTGTTGTAAGAATGACCCACTGAGTTAGATTTTAAGAGCTCCTTAAGTAAATCAACTATTTTCTCAGCTAAAGGGTTTCGGTTCTAATTATTATAGTTGATATGATTACTTTTAGGTTTAAATGATTGAAATGTTTTAGTAATTTTAGAAAACATTTAATTAGAACTTTTCTCTTTTTAGTTTGAGGACTCTCCTTTTACAAACTTAGGAGGAGTATTCTTTTGTTTAGGAGAAATATATCTATCGTATCCCAAACCGGGTCAGTCGCCACATTTTCTTGATCCAGATAAAAGTTTTTCTAACTTTGGATCACCTTAGGCATACCTTCATGTGTCCTTTAAACTCAAAAGTGAAGAGACTTTAAGTTTAAGTTTTTCATTTTCAGATTTAAGATTTTCAATAAGGGAAGTTTTGAATTCTAAATCGCATTTGCATTTTTCAAAACTATCTGAAACATGGGATTTTTCTAAAATAAGAGAATCAAAATTTTCTTTAAGCTTTGAAAACTATTCTTTTTGAAGTTTAATTTAACAGCAATTTTACAACTTTCCTTATATAGGGCATTGTAAGCGTCTTGAAGATCTTCTTCATTTTCATGATCACTATTCAGATTTTCTTCACTAGTTAGATCATCGTTATCTAAAAAGTAAACTTGGCTAGAGTCATAAGGGCTTTAACTTCATTGCCCGACTCGGTTTCAGAATCTTCTGATTCAAAAGAGGCTTCAGAATCGGAAGATTCATCCTAAGTAGCCAACATATTCTTCTTTTTGGGTTTGTCCTTTTTAGGACACTTATTTGCCAAATGCCCATATTCTTGACATTTGTAACACTGACTGTCTTTTAACGATTTTCAAGTTTTAGATTTGGATCTTTTCTTATCATTTGCTTTTTGAAAATCAAACCTCTTTTTACTTTTAAAAATTTTGTAAAACTTCTAGAAGGGACATATCACCTTCTGAGCTTTCTAAATCAGAATTTTTATTATTTTCTTGAAAAACATTTTTAGAAGATTTAAGGGCAATAGACTTACCTTTAGGAGCTTTAAAATTTAACTCATAGGTTTGTAAAGAGCCAACTAGTTCTTCTACCCTCATATTGTCCGTATCACGAAGTTCCTGGATCGCGGTCACCTTTGAGTTGAACCATTCAGGTAGTGAGTGTTGTATCTTTGCACACACTTTACTTTCTGGGATTTTATCATCAAGACCCCACATAGAGTTCTCAATCTCATTCAATCTTGTGTAGAAGTCCATGAACATTTCATTTTCTTTCATATGTATTTCTTCAAATTTGGTTGTGAGGATTTGGACTTTATATTTCTTGACAATTGATGTTCCCTCATGTGTCATTTCTAAAATATCCCAAGCTTGCTTTGCAGTATCATAAGATATAATTCTTTTGAATTCATTCGGTGATAGTGCGCAAGTGATTGCATTTAGTGCTTTTGCATTGGCACTACTCTCACTATTTTGAAGAGTGGTCTAAGAAAAATAAGGTGAGATTTTCATAAATTTGGATCCATTGATACAAGTTACTTCAATGGTAGGAGGGGTCCATTCAGTCACTGTGGCTTGCCACACACTCTCATCCATGGATTTTAAGAAAATTCTCATCCTGGCTTTCCAATAGGCATAATTGGAGCCATCAAATGGAAGAGGCCTAGTAACTGAAAGGCTATCAAAATTTGACATCTTATAAATAGCTTAGATCAATTAGCTCAGGAATTAAATCCAAAAATAATAATAATTAGAATAAGCTATTAGTCTCTGATACCACTTGAAAAGGCCAAGCTATATGTCCTAGATGGAGGGGGGGGGGGGGGGAGGGGGAGGGTGAATAGGGCTATGCCAAATTTAAACTTTAACAGTGGAATTTAAATGAATAAAGGAAATATAGCACTTTTAAATAAATCACAATATGGAAATGTAAAGCAACCTCAAAATTCTAGTCTTGAGAGGTTGGTACAAATGTTGTTCTAAGGACAACATTGCACCATAAAAACTAAGGGTTTATGGCAGGACAACCTTACTAGAACGGTTTAAGTATCAATATCTTAAACTGAAGAGGAATAAAAGTAAATAACAAGAATGAAACTTTAAACTATTACAACATTCCCCACAATGCTTGAAATGAAAATATTACAACATTCACATCCACACATACATCCTACAAACTTGAATGATAAAAGATATAAAAAATAAATCACAAATCCACAAAACACAAAGAGTTATAGTGGTTCGCCTCTGTGTTCACCAACTATTAAACAATAGCCACACAGCTTGCTACTTCACTCCTAATATCCTCACATAGGGGATATTAGCGTTCACTATGAAAATAGATTTCTCAGGTTCACCTAAAACCCTCACAATTGTGTCTTTCAAATGGGCTTACACAATTTAAAAACCCCACACTCTGAGTTTTCTGGCTCTCCACAGATAACCAACACGTAGAGATTTTTGTAGCTTAATCTTAAGGAAATCAAAAACATATAATATTTACACAAATGTAAAATACCTGGATTTCTCCTTTTGTAGCAGCTTGGAAGAACCAAATCGGAGTAGAAGTTCAAATAGAGAAGTTTAATGTCCAATACTCACTTTGAAATGGTTATAAGTTCTAATTGATTTTAAATTAAATCAAGTTGGGCTAGCTCTATTTGATTTTGATTCCAAGAAGTGGAATATTCCAATTCCTCTTTCAAATCAGATGAGAATGCAGAAACAAAATCAAATATAAAAAGCTAACAAAAGAGAATTTTAAATATGTACAATGTAGCTTAAAAAGAACACAAACTTATCTCTCAGAGTGATGCCTTGATTTTACTTTGATAGGATATAAAACTCTAAAATTCGTGCTCTATTTATAGTTATAGAAATTGTATCTATGACTGGTCGTAGGACCAACAACATTTTGAAATTATGAGTGCGATCGAAAAAAACTATTCCACGATCGGTCATAGGCTGTCCACGACCGGTTGTGAACCCTCCACGACTGGTCGTGACCTGCCCACGACTAGTCGTGAGGAACCGGAATTCGTTGCTGTAGTTTAAATCGTAGCTATTGGACTGGTCGTGAACGAGTCGGCACCGTTCACACGACTGGTCGAGCAGACTCTCGGACTGGTCGTAGCTCAACCAAAAAATTTTAAAAATTTACAACAACTTAGGACTGGTCTTAGAATTTCTTAGACTAGTCGAGCCAGTTCTAGGACTAGTCAAACAAAGTCCAGGACTAGTCTTAGAATAGAAAAAAACACTTATAAAAAAATTCAATTGACTTATGTATACCTTAAGGTCAATCTAAGGTCATTCATACCTTAAATGTTAAGTATGGACATTAAGTCTTCATTTCTTTAGATGATGATTGACCTTTGAAGATTATGAAACTTGAGATCTCTATACTTGATGTAGCTTGAATATAAGATCTCCTAAAGCTTGGAATTGAATTATAATTAGTCTTGAGTTGTACGTGATCTTAAGTTGTACTTGAGTCTTGAACAAGAACTTGTCTTTTGATGTAGCTCTTGAAATACTTTAGACTTTAAAGCTTACAGGAGTGGACAATGTACTTGACTTTGCATGTCTTGAAGTAGAGCTTCATTCTCAACTTGAAGCATTGTGATGCAGTGCCCTGAACATATAAATATTCTCATGCTACACAAGACACAAAAAGTGTTTTTGGCACCACAAAATTTGACAAAACAAAGGAGCAATCAACCATAACACTTACAAGGGGAAATACAAGATAAATGTCAAAAGCTCAAGAAGCTCTACTGCACGCTCCTTCTTGTAAGTGCTATGGTCTCATGCTCCTTTGGTTGTCAAATTTTGTTATGCCAAAACTCTATTTGTGTCTTGTGTTTGTATGTTGTTATATATGTTCCAGACACTACTTCACAAGTGCTTCAAGTTAAGTACAATGATCGACTTCAAGCCAAGTCAAGCCATATACTGTAAACATCAATGTTTAAAGCTACATCAATAAAGAGTACAAGACTCAAGTACATTTCAAGACTCAAGAGCAGCTCAAGTTGAAGTTTGATGTCAAGCTTTCGAAGATCTCAAGATTAAGCTACATCAAGTAGAGATCTCAAGCTTTATAAAGTTCAAAGGTCAACAATCATTTGATAGAATGGAGTTTCAATGTCCATACTTCATGTCCCAAGTATGATTGACCTTAGATTGACCTTAGGGTAGGTCATTTCGGATACATAATTCAAACTATATGTTTATATCTGAATTTGGTCTATTCTAAGAGTAGTCATGGACCTTGTTCGACTAGTCCTAGCACTGGTTCTACTAGTCCAAGAAATTCCACGACCAGTCCTAAGTTGTTGAAGATTTTTAGAATTTTTTTGGATAGCCCACAACCAGTCCTGGAGGTCCTTCGATTGGTCGTAGGTGTGTTCACAACTCGAACTTCAACCAGTCATGGGTCCTCGACTTAAATTATAGCGACCAACTCATGTGGTCTACGACCAGTCCTGGTCATCTACGACCGGTCGTAAGTGGTCCACGACCAGTCGTAGACACCCCATGATCAGTCATAGAACGATTTTCAAAGATCGCGCTTAAAAATTCAAAATGCCGTTGAAGCTACGACCAGTCGAAGTTTTCTTAAGACCAGTCATGAATGTGATTTCTGTTTCTATAAATTGAGCACGAATCTCAGAAGTTCATAATTCAATTCAAAGAAATTCAAGGCTCCACTCTGAGATAAGTTAGTGTTCATTTTAAGCTACTTTGTGCATAATCAATATTTCCTTTTGTTAGTTTATTTTTATTTGATTTTGATCTACATTCCAATCTGATTTGAAAAGGGAAAATTCTGTAATTCATTCTTCTTGGAATCAAAATCAAATAGAGCTAGCCCATTTGATTTAATTTAAAATCAATTAGAACTTAGAACTATTTTAAGTGAGCATTAGACATTGAACGTTGATTCGAACTTCTACTCCGATTGGTCCTTCTGGGCTGCTACGAAAGGAGAAATCCAGGTATTTTATGTTTATGTAAAATTTCTATTCTTTTGGTTTTTGTCTGAGATTCGCCAGAAAAATCTCATTGTGTGGTTATCTGAGAAGAGCTAGAAAACTCAGAAAGTGTGGGTTTTTGGATTGTGTAAGCCTAAGTTAAAAAGACACAATTGTGAAGGTTTTAGGTGAACCTGTGAAACCTATTTTGTTAGTGAACGCTAATATCCCCTGTGTGAGGATATTAGGAGTGGAGTAGCATTCTGTGTGGCTGTTGTGAAACAGTTGGTGTACACACAGGCAAACCACTATAATTCTTTGTCTTGTGGTTTGAATGCTTGCTTAAGTTTTATATCTTATATCATTCAAGTTTGTGGGATGTATGTGTGGATATGAATGTTGTAAAATTTACATTTCAAGCAAGTGTGTGGAATGTTGTAATAATTTAGATTTAAATTCCTATAATTTATTTCAATTCCTTGCTATTTATTTATTTCTCTTCAGATTGAGTTTTTGATATAAAGGATATTCTAGAAATAAGGTTGTCCTACCATAAACCCTTGGTTTTTATGGTGTAAGGTTGTCCTTAGAACTGAATTCGTATCAACCTCTCAATACTTGTTTATTGAGGTTGATTTTATTTCAGCATTGTGAATTGATTTATTTTATTTGGCTATCTCTTTATTTTATTCAGCTATTATAATTATAATTTAGCATAGTCCTATTCACCCCCCCCCCCCTCTAGGACGTATAGCTAGGCTGTTTAACTTCCTCAGCTCGACTACGTCCTATCGTCACCTGCACGCATCTATCATAAATAAGCCTATATAAAGCTTAGAGGGTGGTGTACATGTGTGCGCAAGATAAGTGTCAAGCATACAAATATCAGCGTAAGCGGAATACTAGCAAGTTCATGAATCATACGATATCAAAGTAAGCAGAAATACTTATAAGTTCGCGAATCATACAATATCAGAGCATACAATGTAGATCAGCTATGTAATGCAAAGTCATAATGAGCTAAATATCAGATACCGAGGATGTAATACAATATGTAATTCTGAAGAGCCATGAATACCATCAGCCTCATCTAGGCCATATACATGTAGAAACATATCAACCTAAATGTTATGTACTGAGGATGTAATGTAATATGCGGTGTGGATGAAATGACCAAGCTGGAGTGTGAAGACGGGATGATAGTACATTGTATTGCAGGCTATGAGGTCCATCACAAGGGACTTCTATCCAAACTAGTCCCATACCTAAATTTAAAAAACCAGAATCACTGTGGTAAACTCCTAATCTCAGGTTGGTCGCGTGTTCCAACCGAAATCTTGGCCACTACGAAGGTACACATAACAAATTAATTACACACCACTAGCCCGAGTGGATAGTGAATGAATAAATGAATGAGTAAAATGATGAGTATGCAACTCTTGCTCAATGAGTCCACATATTAGTACCATACATCTCTAAGATCATCACCGGGGTCTAGTACACTTTACGCCATCTTGCCGCCCCATCAAGCGCATAACTGGGTAAGTGGAAGAGACCTCACTATTTGCATACCAATATCAGCCTGGCTCATTGATAGCAGGCCCATTTATGAGCTGGTCAGACTCAGCCTAACATTGCTTACTCCCTCAGGAGGGTAAGGCCACACCCCCTCCCAACCGACCACGATACAGTAGGAGACATGACCTAGTAGTATATGCCCTCTTGTGCTCATATATATCGACTTGGTCTAGACGTTTAGCTGTCCCCTGGCCTCGGGGGTTTACAAATTTTCACCCAGGGATATCTATCGCACCCGTATGTTAGAACCAAACATTCCTGGTGTCCCATATGGCAATTCATGACCTGCCTGTGGAGGCTACAACCCTAATATAGCTAGGGTGTATGGTGGTCATTTCATAAAATGTGAAATGCATGAGTCATACCATCCAGTCATGCATCAAACATGCATGTACCGCGCGCTCACATGGGGCAATTCTGTCTCTCAGGGAGTCCCATAAACAATCAACCCAATGGCTCATGCTATGCTCAATCACTCCTCATAACAAGCATGCGGATGATGCGTATGGGCATATATCATGAAGTATACCAAGCATGATTATAATCACATATATCATAGTGGACCGGTATAAGACAGCCCATGGCCCATATAGGTGAATGAGTGGTGTGCAATAATCACTGACATATGGTGGGGCTCACACATACAATGGGCCTCACACATATAATGGTCCTTACACATATGATGGGCCTCTTACATCACAATTGGGTCTCGCATAATCACAATGGGCCTCATACAATTACAATGAGCCTTATACAATCACGAAGGGCCTCGTACCATCACAATGGATCTCCTACAATCATAATGAGTCTCATACAATCACAATGGGCCTCCTATAATCACAACGGGCCTCACATGGACACAATAGGCCTCATACAATCGCAATTAACCTTACAATGACCTTATACAATCATAATGCTATATTAACACATACTCAGTGCGTATACTAACATAGTCGTAATCAATAATCGGCCTATATATGGTGAGGTCCATAGAAGGACAGCAGATCTAATCCATAACATGAGGATCAGTCCTCAACAGTGGATATACCAAATCCAATACCACAGATTCTTCTACCTATGGCCAGAGGTGATGATGCATCCTCCTCATAACAAGGATGGGGCTAGATGGCCTACTCATGGGCCTAAGAGTGGGCTTCCAGGTTTGAGTACTTCTACTAACATTAATGAGGACCCAAAGAATTAGGATAGCCCAATAAGGCGAGATGGATCATACTAATAATAATAGGGGCCCATCAATTTGGGTTAACCTACTAAGGGGAAGTGAGAACGAGCCTAACACAATCATGATGGGCCTCATACCATCTGAATAGCTTGTATCATGATGTTATACTAGCACGTACTCATAGTTGGCATCAATAATTAGCCTATACACAAGGCGGGGTCCATAAATGGATAGCATATTCATAACATGACGGTCAGCCCTCAACTATGGATATACCAAATCTAATAGCATGGATCCTTCCGTCTACGGTGAGGATGAACTCTCCTTATATCAAGGTTGGGCCTAGGTGGCCTTACCTATATACTTGAGGATCCAGAAAGGGTTCCTTCTCCATACTATCATATAGCCCGCTATATGCCCTAGGGGACCCAAATAAGTCCTAGATTGACTTTAAGGTAAAAGAAATAATCCTACTAACAACTAATGGGGGGCCTAACATCTTGGGATAGCCCAATGAATAGATGGGTTGTGCAATATTAATAGGGCCCAATGATTATAGTAAACCCAATTAAAGAAGGATGAGAATGGGCCTAACAAAAGCCTAAGGGAAGGTCATAATGTGAGCATTTAACCTTCATGGCCCATCAATGTGGACATTTAACCAACATTGCTCCCAAGGAGTGGCCCACATAGAGCCAAACATAGTGGGCCCATGGCCTCACACAAGGGCCGCATACACAACATAATGGGCCTCACACAAAGGGCCTAATATGCATCACGATGGGCCACACTCATGGGCCATATATATATCACATTAAGGTGGGCCCTGTGCATTCCAAATAGGCCACAAATACATCATATTAGGTCTCATCAGATGGGCCACAATTACATTATAATGGGCCTCATCGGATGGGCTACAAAAACATCATAATGGGCCTCATCAGATGGGTCACAAATACATCAACTTGGGCCTCATCAGATGGGCCACAATTATATCATAATGGGCCTCATCGGATGGGCCACAAATACATCATAATGGGCCACATAAGATGGGCCACAAATACATCACATTGGGCCACATCGGATGGGCCATAAATGCATCACATTGGGCATCATGGGACGGCCCATAATCTAGCAAAATAGATGGGCCACATGCACATCGTATACATCGAGGTGGGCCTGCAAGATGGGCCTGAATACAATACATATCATGGTGGACCCCACGTCCCATGGACGGTGTAGATATACATTAAGGCAGGGTACACATTTAGCAACAGATGGACGGTTAGATATAGAATACATGATCAAGAGGCCCACCGTCCCCCAACTAATGGACGATGCAATATAGAATATATAAATGAAGGTGGGCTTCACCCATCCCAGCCTATGAACGATGTGGATAAAACAGACTCATCATGTGGGTCCCACAAATGGACGGCTGGATAAAATATATACATCATGGTGGTCCCACGGATGGACGGCGAGGAGGAGACCCATACATCACGGTCAGCCCCACACAACAACATTGTCCAGGGATGGACGGTGTGATTATACACACATCAGCAAGGTGGGCCCCCCCACCCCAACACATGTAACACGTGTGGGGTGAGTCCCATGTCCCAAATAAAGGGACGGATAGCGTTGATAAAATACATATATCATGGTGAAGTCCCACCGTCCAGCAGCTGGAGGTGGGGATGAAACCCTTGCAACACGGTAGGCCCCACACGTGTGGTCCCACACAGATGGACGGATGGATATAACACATAACTCGTGATCAGGCCCTAGAACTTGCTGACGTCAATACAATAACTATCCTGGTGGTCCCCATCGTCCAGATGAACGGTGGGATAAAATACATATATCACTGTGGTCCCACATGGTGGGCCACATGGCTGGGCAGTGTGTATACGACGCATACATCATATGGAGCCATGTAGGTGGTCCAGCACCTGCGAGACCCAGCTACTATTGCAGTTCCTACCGTCCAGGCCTACAGGACTCCTTGGACAGTCTGGATATATATCTATATATCAAGGGGGGCCTGATGGACCTGGATAGTGTCACGCCCTAAACTCGAAAATCGAGCTCACAAAATTTCTGATTACCGAATCCAGTGCCAATAGCCTCTATAGTACCCCATTCTCAGTTCCCAGCGCCCATACACAAGGTTCCGATCCTAGGATCCTACAAGGAGGATTTTCAAACATATATTTATCTCGTAAAAAGTATAACCACAAGTTTACCCAAATCACAAAGGCAACATCATCATCACATATCCACTAATATAAACATTTGATTACAATGCTGAAACAAAAATACATATATCGAAAATCAAAGCTCCAGAAGACCACTGCACGTCCAATCTCAATGATGCTACAACTTAACATCACCTACACGTATCTATCGTGAATAAGTTTATAAAAAGCTTAGAGGGTGGTGTAAGTGTATGCAAAAAGTAAGTGTCAAGTATTCAATACAATGGTATAATCATACAACATCAAAAATACTGGCAAGATTATGAATCATACGATATCAGAGTAAGCAGAAATACTGACAGGTCCATGAGTCATACAATATCAGAGTACGCAATACCAATCAGCTATACAAATGAAGAGTCATAGAGAGTCAAATATCAGATGTCGAGGATGCAATGCAATATAATTCATGATGGGTTCACGAATACCTCAGCCGTATCTAAGCTATATAAATGCAGAAACATAGTAACCCAAAATGCCATATGCTACGAATGCAGTATGCGACATGCAGTGCGAATGAAATGACCTAGATGGAGTGTGAAGACGGGTTGATAGTACGTAGTATCGCAGGCTACGGGGTCCATCAAAAGGTACTTCTATCCAAACTAGTCTCATACATAAATTTGGATAGATAGATTCAATGTGGTAAACTCCTGACCTCAGGTTAGTCGCACGCCCCAATCGAAATCCTAGCCATTGGGAAGGTACACATATCAATTAGTTGTGCACCACCAGGCCGAGTGGAGAGTGAATGAATGAATGAATGAGTAAAATGCTGAGTATGCAACTCCTGCTCAATAAGTCCACATATCAGCACTACACATCTCTAAGATCATCACCGGGGTCTATTACACTCTACGCAGCTTGCTGCCCCTATCTGAGTACACAACTGGGTAAGTGGAAGAGACCTCACTATCCGCTTACCAATATCGGGCTCGGCTCGTCGATAGTGGACCCATTCCTCAAGCTGGTCAAATTCAACCTAGATATTGCCCCTTCACTCAGGCGGATAAGGTCACACCCCCTCCCAACCGACCACGACACAGTGGGAGACGCGGCCTACCAGTATACGGCCCTCATGCGCTCATATATATCCACTTAGTCTAGATATTAGGGCATCTCCTAGCCACGGAGGTTTATGGACTTTCACCTACGGACATCTAATGTACCCAGATGCTCGAACCAAACATTTTCAGTGTCCTATCTGCCCATCCACAACATGCCTACGGAGCTACAACCCTAATATCTTTAGGGCGTACAATAGTCATATCATAAAACGTAAGATACATGAGTCCACAGTCTAATCATGCATCAATCCTACACATACCGTGCGCTCATGTGGGACAATCTCTGCCTATCAAGGAGTCTCATAACAACCTGCCTAATGACATATGTAATGGTCAATCACATCTCATAACAAACACACAGTTGATGCGTATGGGCATGTATCATGATGCTATGCTGTCACATAATCATAATCGTATCAATAACCGGCACCAATAATTAACATTGATAATCGGCATCAACAATCGACCTCGATAATTAGCCTCGACAATCAGAATAGGTCTCGATAATCAGAATCGGCCTCGACAATCGAAATCGGCCTCGATATCCAGCCTTAACAATCGAAATTAGCCTCGACAATCGAAATCATCTTTGATATCTGTCCTCGACAATCGGAATCGACCTCGATGATCGAAATTGGCCTCAACAATCGGAATCGGCCTCGATGAGAATAGGCTGAACAAGGCCTAAGGGAAGGTTACGATGTGGACATTCAACCATCATTGCCCATCAATGTGGTCATTTAACGAACATTGCTCCTAATGAGTGGCGCTCATAGGGCCAAACATATAGTGGGCCCATGGCCTCACACAAGGGCCTAATATACATCACCATGGGCCTCACTCCAAGGCCTAATACACATCACGATGGGTCACATCCATGGGCCTCTCATACATCAACTAGGCCGCATCATATGGGCCACATATACATCACAATGGGCCACTCATCCGAGCCTAATATACATCATAATGGGCCTCAACCCAAGGGCCCCAAATAGATCTCAATGGGTGTTAACCCATGGGCCCCAAATACATCACAATGGGCCTTAACCCATGGGCCCCAAGTACATCACAATGGGCCACACCAAATGGGCCGCATATACATCAAGATGGGCCGCAACAATGGGCCACACCATCTACACCATTCATCTATTTTTAAAAAATCATTTTAGAGTATTATTTAAAAATGAATCATATCAAAAGATCATTTGGACCATACCATAAATAACAATGGTGATAGTGATGAAAAGATCATTTAGACCACATCACAAATAGCAGTGGAGATAGTGATTTTCACTATACAAAAATTTCACAGGGGCCACCATAACGTATATTTTCCATCGAGTCTGTTCATAAGGTCACAAAGACCTAAATCAACAGGAAAAACAAATATCATATTGGTCCAAAACTTCTGTGACCCAAAAGGGTTTCAATGGTAAACGTTCAATCCCCTATTGTTTGTAGTGTGGACCACGTGATAGTTAGATCTGTCTTATTTTTAATTCAGTCCTTAGGAGGAGCTCACCAAATGGATGGATGGTTTGGATGTAACACCTACATCATGGGAGGCCCCACTGTCCTATCTGGACGGTGGCTAGGATACACACGCAGCCAGCTCCACATCCACCACCCCATGGATTGGACAGTGTGGATGTAATACATGACTACAAGGTGGGCCCCACATGCTGCCATGGTGGGGTCCATGTCTAATAAATGAACGGTAGGGATATAACATATACTTCATGTGAGTCCCACACACGTGGCCCGCACACAATACAGCATGCCCTACATGGCACCGTCCAAATGGATAATGCTGATGTAGCATACATGCATTAAAGGTGGGTGGCCCATCAGATAATATATATATATATATATATATATATTATATATGGGAAAAGGTACTATGCACTCGACCTCACGAGTCCGTCCCATGAGGTCGAGTTGTGTGGGCCCCATCGTGATGCGTTTCGAACATCTACCCCAACAGTCAAATGCACCATTCCATCATGGGCCTAGGTCTCAAAAATCAAGTCAATCCGTGACTTGTGTGGGCCACACCACATACAGAAGTGGGGAGGGACCGTGCACAATTAAATCATTCATAATCATTTTTTGGGCCCACCGAGATGTGGTTTGCAAATCCAGCCCATCCATTATGTGTGTCCCACTTGGATGAGGGTTCAGACCAAGTTTCAACAGCATTCAAAACTCAGGTGGGCCCCATAAAGTGCTTTTATATGTTTTAACGGTGTCTTCACATGATTTTAGATGGTATGGCCCACCTGAGTTCCGTATACGGTTGATTTTTGGGATATCCCATAATTTAGAGGGAACCCATCAAATGCACGGTGTTGATGGTCGACACGCATCATGGTGGGGCCCACACAGCTCGACCTCACGGGAGCTTATCATGAGGTCGAGCGCATAGTACCTTTTCCCTATATATATCATACATAATATATAATATTATATATATTCTAGCGTCCAGGGGGGTTTGGATGTCCGTCTAACGGACGGTTTGGATTACGTCCCTCCAGATAGGGCCCCACATGGCACCGTCCAGATGGATGGTGCTGATATACGACACAAGCATAAAGGTGGGTCTACATGTGCGGCCCACCAACGGCTTTGAATCAAGTTGATCTTTGTGCTCTTCCTTCATCAAGGCTATCCATACGGACAGGCAGTAGGGTGGGCCCCATAAGTGGACTATGGTGTGGTCCACTAAATGGACAACATGGATAAAATATGTAAACCATCGGGTGGGCCATCAACAATGAAAGAGAAAGAGATAGAGAGAGAAACGATGAGGGCCCCGCCACTATGGGCCCCTCAAATTATTACAACACATACATCAAATTGGGACCCATCACAAGTGGGCCTTCGAATTGAAAATCAACGGTAAATCACCCACATTTGATAATGGACTTCTCCTTTCACATATGCATTCTAGAGCTCCAAGGGATGCATTTCAATGGTTGAGATGATCTTTGGAGGGTAAGATTAGACGGTAGGAAGGTGGGCCACACTAGCTTCTCTCCCATGGAGCTAGCTTGGACGGTTGCTCTTGGTAGATTGGGAGGAAAATGAGAGAGAGATGAGAGAGAGATGTGATGTAAAGAGAGAGAGGGGGATGGGTGTGAGTGATGGAGTAATGAGGAGTGAGTAATGGGTGTACTTGATAGGTGAGGGTTATAAGAGAGAGTTGACTTTGGGGATGGTGTTGTACTTGACATTTGATGTGTGATGTGTACTTAATTGATGGGATATATTCTCTTGGGAATTGCAACGTGCAACATTTTTCTTGAACTGAACATAGGCCCACATCTCCTAGCCAGGGTATCGCATCGGCGTGTGAGATGCAGCATTGGAACCACAGCGACAACGCGGTCGCAATGATACAAGTCTTGGGCCGAGCCGACTTAGATCGACAGGATGCAACTCAGGGTCACGCGCAAATGCTATCTATGCATCGCAGGTCACCGAAATTAAATTGGGAAGACCACGGAAGCCTTAAGGAATGGTAGGGTCTAGGATATGAGCCTCATAGATAGCATGGATGGGATGTATTACGGTGGGCCTACTGGCCATGGATGGCGTGGACACCATACATAGATTAGGTAGGGCTCATTTGGGTGTGACCCACCCATTTGAATCAAACAGATATTTGTCTTCCCTTCAAACAGGGCCTACCAAATCAGTAAGTAAGGTGGACAGTGAGGTGGCTGCCACTAATGAATGGTGTGGATCTAATCCATTTATCAAGGTGGGATGCAACAGGGAAAAAGATATATATATAGAGAGAGAGAGAGAAAGAGAGAGAGAATCACGTGATGGAGGGCTCCGCCACTATGAGCCCTCCTAGGATTACAATACATACATCAAGATGGGTCACAAATAGGATCATACCATCAATCAGTAGGCCCACTTGGTCCATCACAAAAATTGAAATCTAATCCTGTAAAACACCCACCGCTTTCCACTTCTTCTAGGCTCCTTGATCTCTCGAGCTCCTACGCTTCCTCTTTGATGGTGACGAGAATTAAAGGGTTGGATGGTGAGATTGTGGGGTAGGAAGTGGGCCACACTTGGCTCCTTCTCCTTAGAACTTTCCTCTCTTGGAAGCTTGAGAAATAGTAGAGAGAATGAGAGAGGAGAGGGTGTTGTAAGAGGGAGTGGATGAGAGGAATGGGTGTTGTAAGGAGGGTATGGGCTTGGTTAACTTTGGGAATGGTAGAGAGATGGGTGCCATGCTTTGTTGGTAAAAGAGGGATAGGTTGTACTTGACTTGTGATTGATTTGATAGATTGGGTAAAGAATCTCTTAGAATTTACAACATGCGGCGTTTCCTTAAAATATGTGCGAGCCCACAACTCCTTGCCTGGGTATTGCATCAGTGCGCAAGATGCAGCGTTGGAACCGCGGCGACGGCGAGGTCACAATGGTACAAGTCTCGAGTTGAGTTAACTCGAGTTGACAGGATACGACTCAGGATCGCGCAAATGTTATCTACGAGTTGCGAGTTGCCAGAATTCGATCGGGAGGATTGGGGGATTCTATGGAATGGTACGGACTAGGTTACGGGGCTTACACTAAAAGTAACTCGAAATAGAACTGGACTAAGATGTAAACTAAATCAAGAAAATTTAGTAAAATAATGGTGAAATATTAAACTAAAACTTGTAAAATTCAAAGGTAGGAAACTAGGGTGCTAAGGATGCACTTGTAAAGATCAGGGAGATCTATGCATGATTCATAAACATAACTGGAATCAGAGTCTCATCTTCATCCAGTTAGAAGATAATCCATTAAAACCAACTATGAACTTCCTTTGATCTAGTTATCAATGGATAAGAGGTATGAGAATTAGAATTGATTTCATCACAAGGCCATGGCCATGAGACAAAGCAAACAACAGAATTTAACCAATCCACAACCAATCTGAGAGGGTTATGAATGCCCATGAGACGATGGTGAACAACAAGGCTTCTTAACTTCATAATCACAATAATGAAAAGAACATGCATAAAGCTATCATAGATCTATTATAATTTAAGTCACAATAAACCATTAAAAACTAAAGCCATTCCTTATAATCAAACTAGAATCAAAATCAGTTCAACTTAAACCTGAATCAAAGGCATAAAAAAAAATCATCCATCTCACTACAAGCTTCACCTCTTAGCCCTAGCTAAGAGGTTTAACCGATCATAATCACAATTTAACTAAACTCTTATCAAAGCATTAAAGAAAATAAAGAATGAAAGGAAGAACTTATTGCCGGCACTTCTCTCTCTCTCTCTCTCTCTCTCTCTCTCTCTCTCTCTCCACGTCTCTCTCATAGCTGCCATGGCCCAAGATGATGAATCCTCTCTTTCTTTCTCCCTTTCATAAGCATAAGGAGGAGAGTCGGTGGAGGCTTACAGCAGAGGCGATGGCTCTTTAAATAGAAGAAGCTGCGTGCGTAACACCTTTCACATGCGAAAGAAAAACGCAACAAGTTGCGTTTGAATTGAATTTTCATGATGGTTGTTGTCCAAGACTTAATCTTTTCTTCATGGTTAAGGTTGTGGCCACCCTCTAAAAATTTTGGTCGGTTTGGATTAGCCATCTGACCATGATCATGCACGTACAACTCCCCACAAGTCTTGAATTTCACAGTCATGTGTATCCTACAAAATTCATTGCACTGATGTGTTTGGTGGGCCCCACAGTGATGTTTTCAGAGAGATCCACCCCATCCATTGGATTTTTGGCAAAATTTCAGTTGGAAAGGGGTGATTTTGGTTGAGTTTGGCACGGCCCACTGTATCAAATCTTCCTGCTATTCATCTTACGTTTTCCGACGATCCACGTGTATACATGTGCATGGGTCACAATGAACGGTCCAGATTAGCCACGTGAGCCCCGATGGTGGGCCACAACATGTCTCAGAGGAGACAGCGTACGAACACTGTCCTGCTCACGTTAGAAGAGTCGGGTTAGCCGGACTTTGACCGGGATGATTGATCGGTGTGGTGCAGGAGTGCACCGCTTGTGCACTCTCACATTGCATGTGGGGTCCACTGTGATGCTTGTGAGAAATTCACTTTATCCATCCATTTTTTTATCCAATTCAAGGGGTTAAGACCAAAGTTGAAGTATATTTAGATATCAGGTGGGCCTCAGATCAGTGTTTTATGGGGTGATCTGTCCGTTGGGCTACTTTCACAAAGATCCAAGGGCTGAATTTTGATGCGTATGGTTAATTAATGGTCCTCAGGACAAATATAAAGTTTTGAGCCAAACGGAGGATGGGAACCCTGTGATCTTGCATTTATGATGACTTTTGGGCCCCTTTAATTTCAATCACTTGATTTTCTTAGATCTTTGGCATGTAAATTCTTCGATCTCAGTCCCCTAAGATCCTTCCCTTGCGTTGGTGATTTATGAGCATCAAATCCATGCCTTTAGTACCCTTTTTCAGTCCAAGATCCTAAATTCACCTTACAACACAAACATGATTAAACTAGGATGTTAAACAATATCATGTGCGTAAAATCAGGTAATAACTAGGGTCTAATATGTAATATTTAACCCTCAACAAAACATCACAAGACGCGGCCTCGCCTCGGTAACACAGTTATTTTATTCAAGGAGTGAAAAGCCCATCTCTCTAGAAGGTTTTCCAGTGTCTCCAACTACAACCGTAAAGATATCTTCCATAGAATCATTACGAATTTAGAAGAATAAAAGGAAAGCCATCGCAGTAAGTGAATGTTCATTTACAATACCCCTAGTAAAGAATTTAATGTGAGCTCATATACCAAGAATATCACAATTTGAGTCAAGTAGTTCTTCGAGATGACGATGAACTATTTTCGAATTAAACAACAATTCATCTTTATCAACATCACCAGTGATACAATGTTTATTTTCTCCTTCAATATATGAGAGATCAAAGAACAAAGGAACAAAATTCTTACTAGCAGACATTAATCAGCCTAATCAGCTTTCGCTGGATGAGTATGTGGCTGAAGAAGTCTCTAATCTTCTAATAGTGATTGCCGTAAACAACATTGAACCACAAGAAGAAGGGCCACAACCATGAGTGGTTAGATTTCAGGGACTGGCACATAATATTACTCAAATCGTAATATAGGAAGAAATCCGACAGATGGTCACCGAAACCATTCATCTAAAGAAGGAACGCGACCATAATAAAAGGTTCTGATACCAGACACCATATCCCCCTAAAATAAAAGAAGTACCATTTCCAGCTGACTTCAAACACCTAGATATTCAGAAGTTTATGGAGAGGAATCACCTGAAGAACATATGATGCACTTCATAATGATGATGGAAAACTTATCTACAATTCCTCAATATTGTTTACGATTATTCGGGTAATCTCTGATAGGGAAACCCTTCAAATGGTATTCAGCTTAGATCCAGGGTCTATCCATACTTAAGAACATATGCAAAATGTTTTTATGGCAAATTTCTTCTCTTCCAACAGAGAAGTTACTTTGACTAAATTTTCTTCTATTTGTCAAAAAGAAGATGAATCAATCGAAGAATTCATTAGTCGATGGAAAGACTTAGGGCCATTATATCGATATCTTCTAGGAGAATCAGATCAAGTCAAGCTATATTTGGAAGGTATAAGACCAAAAGTGGCATGTAACCTGATTAATGCAGATCTTTTAGCTCATGTTCTTAAAAAGATGGTTGACAATATGTCCACTTTTTACATAACGTCACTACACCAGAATTTTCATGAAATATCAGCCAACACCGTTAGCAGAGAAGAAAAGAGAGAAAAGTATCAGAATAAAGAAAGAAACGACAGTAAATGAGATGAAAATAATTATGCGTTCAAGATGATATATGAAAATTCCAGATCAAAATGTCGTAGAGAAACAGAGAAGAGAAAAGAAAAATGTTATTGTCATTATCATCATATGTTCGGGTATCAGATAAAAAATTGCTATGTTATTAAAGTCATACTTCAAAGAATGATCAATAAGGGTAAATTTGTGATGGAAGAACACGACGAAAAGACAAGAATGGTGAGTTCAAAGCAATGATAATCTTTTAAGAAAGTAGACAGGATTCTGGTGTTAACACGATCCATCTTGCTTATGTACAATAAGAAAGGCAGAATGGTTATGCAATAGCATAATAAGACAAGTAGTCTTGTAACAGCATGCTCTCCAATCATATGCTTTCATTCTCTGGTGAAGCAAGAACGAAGAACAATTAATAAATAAAGAGATCAAAGAAAAATACTTCTAAATATTTCTTTAAATATATCCCTCTGAGCAGCTGGGCGAGATTCCCGATCATTTGATCCCAGAAAAGGTAATTTTTGATTTTCTGAGATAATAATTTTCGATACTAATTTTTACAAGTAGACATTGGGCCTAGAATCATTACTGCAATTGAATTATTATATATCAATGCTCAAGCTCGGGATTATTATTGTGATTGTATTATTGTTACAGCTTTTAAAAGTGTTTTCAAAACTATATAATCTGAAAAGGCCATTGTAAAACTATTTTTGAGCCCTGGCCAATTATTCGTAAGATTTATTGTGCGACAATTATATCCAGACTATCAGCAATTATCAAGCTTATAATGTTAATCAAGACACAGAAAGATTCGATATATATATATATATATATATATATATATATATATATATATATATATATATATATATATATATATATATATATATTCTTCAAGAAAGGCAATATACTGCCGCCTATTGAAGGATTTATCAGGTCATGAATCAAAATGAACAGGGTATCGGAATGCCTGCAGATATTCATCTTATCAAAATTATTATTCTCAAAAGGTAAAGGATCTTTGATTGTGAAGATTCTCAAAGAAAATCTCACCCAATCAAAAGGGGGCAGATCAGGTAACAATTATACAATAGCCATAATAAGCATACTATCGTCGGAAGCCCTATGAAGTCACAAATCCATATACTATTGTTAGCAAATGATGCTTATAAAGAAATAAATACATAAGCATGATCCTTTGAGATAATAATTGGCAACATGACGATAGTCACCTTATATCATTTTTATGACAGAATATTATATCAATCAATTGATAGAATTATTCTTATAAACAGCCAAAGAATTATTACCTTATATATATTACAAAGCATCGCCAATCATCGAGATACCGTTGGTCATCACTGACATCACCAATGATCAGTGATGATGAAATATCATTACAAAGCATCGATGATCACTAGGACATCGTCTATTATGAAATATTATTACAGATTATCACTGATGTTTCCATTGTTGCCACCAAGATGATATTATTGCCTCATGTTGACTGTCAAATATTGCATATTTCTCCCTATTTATATTTTGGTTTTATGAATATGATAATGTTTAATGGTGTATTTTACACATGTTTGTATTGCGAGATGAATTTAAGAGCTTGGATTGAAAAGAATGTTAAAAGCATAGATTTGATGCTTAAGAATTACCAAGGCAAAGAATGGATCTTTGGAGACCAATATTGAAGATTTCAAGACCCTAAGACTCAAGAAAACCAAGTGGAGAAGGAAAGAAGTGTAGAAATTAGTGAAGAAATTCATAGAATCTGAGCTTCTATGTCATCTAAGGCTTCGAAGGCAGTTCGATGACATCGAAGAATTACATAAAATCAAGTCTGGTTGTTGGACTAATTGGATGCAATTCTCAATGACATCGAACTTTTGTATATTTTTGGAGCAACTTGCTAGAACACTCTAGATACATTTTCGATACATCGAACACCCTTCAATGACATCAAAGGACTATTCGATGTCAGCAAAGGCAGGTTCGATGACATGAAAAGTTACGCAGTGTGAAAGGCGTTACGCTGTGCAAAAAGGCATGACATCTGGATTTAAGTTACCTTCGATGACATTGAAGGTTGTTCGATGACATTGAAGGAGTTACACAGAGTCACGCGGACTGTGTAAATTTGAGGTTGTTTTGGGAATCATGCAGACAAGGCTATAAATATAGGTTTTCTAAAGACTTCTAAGGATATCTAAGGTTTTAAGAAGTAGAACAAAAGGGTGGAGGAGCTTCCTAAGAGTTTTTCTTCTTTTCTTTCCTATTTTTAATACTTTCTTATATGGTTTTAAATCTAATCATGTCTATGGTTGGCTAAACCTCTTAGCTAGGGCTAAGAGTTGAAGCTCGTGGCATGTTGCGATGATTTTCTTACTTTAATTCTTGTTCTTGTTGAACTTCTTTAATTCTAATTTGATATTAAAAGAATATTTTCATTTTTTTATGATTTATTGTGACTCAAATTACAATAGATGTTGTGATAGCTTTGGATATCATCTTTTCCTGTTTTGAGATTATGAGATTTGTAAATCCTATTGTTCACCATCGTCTCCTAGGCATGGTCAGGTGATGGAATCCCTTCCAATCCTCACAATCCTCCTCCATTGAGAATTAGGTCAATGAAAGTTCAGATTTGATTTAATTGCTTTATCTTCCAATTGGATAAGATAGAACTCATTTCTAATTGTGTTCCTTGAATCAAGCAAGGTAGCATCCTGATAGTTACAAGTGGATCCTTAGCACCCTAGTTCCCACCTTTCAATTGATAGTTTTACATCAACACCATTCACAATTACTCCCTTATATTCCATATTTAGATTTAGATCTTCTTCTAGTTTTAGTTCTAGTTATTTTCAAAATACGCACAAGATTAGTCCTTGTGGATTCGACCTCAGTCTCGTCGAGACTATTACTACATTGCGACCCTACACTTGTGACTGTGAACAAGTTTTTAGCGCCATTACCAGGGACTACAGCTGTATTTTTCTGAATATTAATTAGTATTAGAATTAGGTTAAGATTAGGTTTATTTTTCTATTTTGTTTCTAAGTTAGGATTTTTTCTGAACTTGTTTTTAGAATCTAACTTGGTTTTTTGTTTTGTAGGATTCTAAGATAGCAATCTTCGATTTGGTAACTTCTTTCTAATTCTCTCTCTTTTAGCTTTTCTAGATCTCTTATTTATTTTAGTTTCCCTAGATTCCTTTTTTTAAAAGGTTAAATTATTTAGTTACTTGAGGGTTGTGAGTGTTTCATGCCCAAGTGGGTCCATAACAATACTCTCCGTCTCTTGAGTGATGAGGATTAGTTGAGGGGTTGCATATCCATCACCAAATTAGATAGTACCTCAGATCCTCTGAGTCAGTAGAAGTAATGGTTGCAAATCAACCTTAACCTAAACCACCAGTTGAGGAAGTATAAGATGAAAACGAGTTGCATAATACACCCCCACCTCGTACTCTATGAGATTATTTACAACCAGTGGGGATGAGTACACATTCCTGCATGATATTTCCATTTAATGTAGGAACTGTGGATGTTAAACCGGGGGTAATTCAACTCCTTCCTAAGTTTCATGGACTAGAATCTGAAAGTCCATACTTGCATATAAAAGATTTTGATGAGATAATATCTACATTACACTTCCCAAACATGTCTGAGGACACGGTAAGACTGAAATTGTTTCCTTTCTCTTTGAAAATTCGTGGTTACATTCCTTAAGACCACGGTCTATTGGCACATGGGCTAAGATGACAAGGGAGTTCCTTAAAAAGCTCTTCTCATATCACAAAACGAATACCTTAAGAAAAGCAATCATGAATTTTGCGCAAAAAGAAGATGAGACTTTCTTCCAATGTTAGGAGTGATTTAAAGATCTAAAAAATTCATGTCCAACACATGGCTTTGAAATATGATGTATAACAAGCTTTTTCTCTAAGGGATTGACCACATCCATGTGCCAATTTGTGGAGATGATGTGTAATGGGGAATTCATGAACAAGGAAGCCGATGATGCTTGGGATTATTTTGATAAACTTGCTGAAAATGCATAATCATAGGATACCTCCTTAAGAACTATCACTTCCAATCCTACTTAATCAAAGGAAAGGAGAGGAGTTTATGTCATAAAAGAGGAAGATGATGTAAATGCAAGATTGGCCAAACACACAAAAAAAGTCGAGGCTGTGGAACTTAAAAGGTAGAACCTGAAAAGGTTGTGGAAATTGTTTGTGGTATTTGTGCTTGTAACATACATACAACTGAGAATTGTCCAACAATTCCTGCTTTTCAAGAGATATTGAATGAGCAATCAAATTTTATAAACAACTAGTAAACACCTTTTAGTGGACCCACCTCAAATACATATAACTCAAGTTGGAGAAATGGACAAACTGCTACTCCTTAAGGAATCCTTAACCAATTTTTTGAATCAAAGGAAACCTCAAGAGGATCTAGTCTTAAAACATATTCAAAATTAAGAGCATTTTTACTAAGGTATGCTTCGAGCCTTTCAAGACCTTACAAATGCTATATAAGGGCTTGAGATGAAAAATTCAATTTGGGAGAAAGGGATCCTTCCAGCTCAACCTCTCCCCAATCCAAAACAGTAATATGAAATAAGTGACCCAAGCTCTTCGAAACAATGGAGTAGGCTGAGTTTATCACCACTATTAGGAGTGGGAAGAGCATTGACAAAACTATTCCAGTGAGAGCTGAAAAGCCTAAGGAGCTGGAAGAAATTGAGATTGATAGACCTACCAATGCTCCACATGGGTTATAGCTGGAACCTCAAATTAAGCCGATTGCGCCATTCCCTCAACGATTAATCACACTAAAACCTCTAACTAACTCATATGATATTCTAGAGGTACTTAAGCAAGTGAAGGTCAACATTACTCTGCTGGATGCCGTTAAACAAATCCCTTCATATGCCAAATTTCTGAAAGATCTATGCACTACCAAAAGACCATAAAACATTCAAAAGAAAATTTTTCTGACAAAAACGGTGAGTGTCATCCTTAAGCAAGATGTGCCATAAAAATATAAAGATCCCGGTAGCCCAAATATCACCTGTATAATTGGGAATCACCAGATTGAGCATGCACTCCTTGACTTGGGGGCGAGTGTAAATCTGATCCCTTACTCGGTTTATGAACAATTGAGTCTAAGTGAATTAAAACCCACTTGGACCACATTACAACTTACTGATCGTTCAATCCGTGTACCGAGAGGGATGATGGAAGATGTGTTAGTTTAGGTTGACAAATTCTACTATCCAGTAGACTTTATTGTCTTAGATACTCAGCCCATCATAGATATGAGTACAAAAATTCCCGCCTTTCTTGGTAATCAATTCCTTGCTACTTAAAATGTAATCATTAATTATATGAATGAAATTATGAATTTATCTTTCAAAAATATGACATTGGAGCTCAATATCTTTTTTAACATGAGTAAACAGTCAGAGGATCTTGATGATATCCACGGCATTAACCTGATAAAAACCAAGGGTTTGTGGCAGGACAACCTTACCAAAACGGTTTGCATATCAAAAACTCAAACTGATATAGAGGAATAAATAAATAAATAGCAAGGAAAGGAAATCTAAGCTATTACAGCATTCCCACACATCCACATAAGGATTACAACATTCTCCACAAATGTAAAAAGGAAAATTACCATCATCCACAAAAAGAAATAAACATTCAAACCACAAGACACAAAGAATTATAGTGGTTCGCTTGTGTGTACATCAACTGTTAAACAACAGCCTCACAACTACTCCACTCCTAATATCCTCACACAGTGGATATTTGCGTTCACTATGAAAATAGGTTTTTCTAGGTTCACCTAAAACCCTCCCAATTGTGTCTTTCAAGTGGGCTTACACAATTAAAAAACCCCACACTCTGAGTTTTTTGGATCACCTCAGATAAACCAAAACAGAAAGATTTTTCTGGCTCAATCTCAATGAAAATCAAAAATAAAAATTTACAATAATGTAAAATACTTGGATATTCTCCTTTAGATGTAGCCCGGAAGAATCAAGTTGGAGTAGAATTTCAACGTAGAAGTTCAATGTCCAAACTCACTTATAAAATGGTTTTAAGTTCTAAATTGATTTTAAATTAAATCAAGTTAGGCTAGCTCTATTTGATTTTGATTCCAAGAAAAGCGTAAGTCTCAATCCCTTCTTCAAATATGATTGGAATATAGAATACAAAATAAAATATAATAAAGCTAAATAAAGAGAATATTAAATGAGCACAATATAGCTTAAAATAATGACTAACTTATCTCTCAGAGTGGTGTATTGATTTAGCTTGAATTTAATGAAATACTCTGAAATTCATCGTCTATTTATAGGTGAAGAAATCACATTCACTACTGGTCCTGTGGACACTGCGACTAGTTGTAGGACCAATAGATTTTTGAAATTTTGAGCACAATCAGATAAAGTCGTTCCATGACTAGTCATAAGCCCTTCACGACCGGTCGTGTGTCCTCCACGACTGGTCGTGACCTATCCACGACTGGTTGTGTGGAGCCTAATTTAGTCACTGGAGTTTGAGCCATGACTACAGGACTGGTCGAGCACGAGTAATGCACTGTTCACATGATCGGTCGAGTAGTCTCCAGGACTGGTCGTGGCTTAATAAAAAAATTCTAAAATTTTGCAACAACCTTAGGACTGGTTATGGAATTTCTTGGACTAGTCGAGCCAGTGCCAGGGCTAGTCGAACAGAATCCAGGACTAGTTGAGAAACAGTCTATTCACTTATAAAATGAGTTAAGTGAATTATGTATTCAAAATGACCTACCCTAAGGTCAATCTAGGGTCATTTATACCTTGTTAGTGATGTATGAACATTGAGTCTTCTTTTTCTTCAGTTGATAGTCGTTCATTGAAGTTTGCCAAGCTTTAGACCTTGTCATAGGATGAAGCTTGAAATCAACTAACATTGAAGCTTGAACTTGAGTATCAACGTCTAAGGACGTTGTCTTGACTTGTACGAAGCTTTGAACTCTTGAATCTTGAAAGCTTGAAATCTTGAATTTAAACTTAATGTTGTGCTTGAAAATGAACAAGTACACTTGCCTTTGAAGTTCTTGAACAAAATACTATTGTCCTTGAGAGATGCACATTCTTCATTATGTAGACGAGCTACACAAGATACAGATTCCAAGAGAGGTTTTGACACTACAAAATTTGACAATTATAGGAGCTAGAAACCATCGCACTTATAGGATGCCACACGTGCCACACACATAGGGAGGTAGGCCCTCAACCAATGGATGGCATTGATGAAACACCTACATTAAGGTGCTCAGGCAACACCATCCTTTGTTAGACGGTGTGGGAGCTAGCCGTACATCAGATGGGTGGGCCCTATAGATGGAGGGTGTAGATAAAATAGATACACCATAGGTGGACCCCACCGTCCCATGGATGAACGATGGGAATATAATTCATATAGCATGTGGGTACCACATACACGTGGCCCACTATTGTGATTCAAGCTGATATTTGTGATTATTCCATGTGTTTAGACTTGCTGCTGGATAGCAGTCTGTCCAGCAGAATGTTGACTGTCTGTCCCATTGTCTGAATGATCAAGGGATGGACGGTTGGGATCAAATACATGTCTCATGGAAGGGTCCATGTAGGTGGGCTTCACAACCCCGAGAATAAGATAAGATGTGTGTTTTTCCCTTCCTCAGAGCCTACGTGATCGCTAGACGTCCAACATCTTGGACAACAAGGGTGACCTTGTTGCTAGATGGTCCGGATCCCTCTCACACTCATCAGGTGGGCTATAAAATATGGAAAAGAGAGAGAGAGAGAGAGAGAGAGGAGGAAAGAAAAGAGAAGCAGGGAGGAGCTCCGCTACTATGAGCTCCCCCTTGATCGTATAACACACACACATCAATGGGCCCCACTTGTCCCATACACCAAAGATCAAGATCTACTCTAGAACACCCACCGATTCCACTTCTTCTAGGCTCCTTGGACTCCTTAGCTCCTATGCTTCGATTTTGATGGAGGATGATGAAGATTGAAGGGCTAGGATGAAACATGAGGGGGTAGGAAGGTGGGTCATACTCTTAGGTCTCTCTTGGGAAGCTTGGACGTCCACACTCCCTTTGTTGTTTGGAAAATGGAGTGAGAAGTGAGAGAGAGAGGAGTGGTGTAAATGACATGGGAGGCATGGGTCTCATTGACTTGTTGATAAGAAAGGAATGGCTAGGTATGGGTGTTGTTGACTTTTAGGTGAGAGAGGGATGGGTAGGGTATGAGTTGTACTTGACTTGATTGATTGATGGATTGATGTGATGTTTGGTAGAGATTCTCTCAAAATTCGCAACACGTGGTATTTTCCTTCAAATAAACGCGTGCCCAGCTTAGGTATCACATCGGTGCGTGTAGCGCGGCATTGAAACTGTTGCGATGGCGCAGTCGCAAAGGTATAAATCTCGGGTCGAGCGGACTCAAATTGACAGGATGCGAGAGGGTCACGCGTAAATGCTATCTACGCATCGTGGGTCACCGAAATTCGACCGAGAGGACCATCAGAGTCTAAGGAACGCTACGGTCTAGGATACGGGTTGACAGTAGAGGTAGCAGTATAGGCTACGACAGTGGCAGTAGTAGCAGCAATAGCCACTGAGGGGCTAGGTACCTCAAAACCAGCTCATGTTAGATTCTACACAGCTCAACAGGACTAGCAGTCATCTGGAGGAGTCGCTGAGGGTATTCCTCCCGTCTCTGCTTACATCGCACAAATTTAATTTGATTCTGATGTATCTCATTTCTTGATGTTTGAGGACTTCTGCCATTCTACCAGATTGCCAATAGAGTCTGCCCGTGAGTGATTATCAGTGTCGACTCCCTTGGGGAAGATCACAGTGCTAGGCCAATTCTGTTTTATCTTGCCCTGTGTTAGTGGGAGAGACCTTCTTGCCCGTAGATTTGTTTGTGTTGCAGATATCAGAGTTCGATGTCATCCTAGGCATGGATTGTCTTACCAGCACCACACCATATTGGATTGCTCCGCGAGGACAGTTACATTTTATATACCCGGCTTGCCGTAGTTTCAGTTCATTGCTGAGCCTAGAGGAGAGCCGTTATCTTGTTTGATGTCGTGTGCAGTAGAGCAACCCATAACGGTGAGCATTGATCAGCTGCCGATTGTCTGTGATTTCCCTAACGTGTTCTAGGAGATTCCAAGGTTACCGCCGCACCGACATATTAAGTTCCATATTGATCTTGTGCCCAGTACTGCTCCTATCTCGAAGGCCCCGTATCGTAGACACCAATGGGGTTGTGGGAACTACAACAGTAGTTGGACGAGTTGCGTGAGCTGGGTTTTATCCATCCAAGCAATTCGCTATGGGGAGCACCGATACTATTTGTCAGGAAGAAGGATGGCTCGTTGAGGCTTTGCGCAGATTACCGCAAGATCAACTTGGTCACGATCAAGAATAAGTATCCGCTCCCAAGGATCAATAATTTATTTGATTAGCTATACGGTGCACAGTTCTTTTCAAAGATTGACCTACGATTTGGTTATCATCAGATTCAAGTCCGAGAGGAGGACATCCTAAAGACAAATTTGAGGACACACTATGGTCACTTTGAGTTTCAGGTCATGTCCTTAGGACTGAACATTGTGCTCGATGTTTTCATAGAGTTGATGAATGAGGTCTTCCGTTCTTATCTCGATCAATTTGTTGTGGTCTTCATCCAGGACATTCTGATCTATTCGAGGACCAGCGAGGACCATGAGCAGCATTTGGGGATTGTGTTGCAGACCCTCCATGCTCACCAGCTGTATGCAAAGTTGGACAAGTGTGAGTTTTGGCAGGTGGAGGTGAAGTTCCTCGGTCATGTGGTGACGAGGGAGGGTATCGCAGTGGTCCCCTCGAAGATAGATGCAGTGCGTCAGTGGGACCAGCCACAAACTCATTCGAGATCCACAGTTTTCTTGGTTTGGCGGGATATGATTGATGCTTTATTGAGGGATTCTCTCATATCGTAGCACCGCTAACCAGGTTGACCCGGAAGGGCGTAGAGTTTGTGTTGAGTGACGCATGTGAGCCAGTATTTATGGAGCTAAAGGACTGCCTCACGTCCATAGAAGTCCTCACTCTCCCCTCTGGGAGTAAAGGATTCGTGGTTTTTACAGATGTCTCGTATATCAGTTTGGGTGCTGACCTGATGCAGCACGGGAAACCGGTGGCCTTTGCATCTCATTAACTCAAGGTCCATGTGCAGAACTACCTCATGCATGATTTAGAGTTATCTGCAGTTGTCTTCGCACTGAAGGTGTGGAGGCACTATCTTTATGGGGTTAGGTTCGAGCTCTTCTCTGACCATAAGAGCTTGAAGTATCTCTTCTCGTAGTCGAAGTTGAATATGAGGCAGAGAAGCTGGATGGAGCTCCTAAAGGACTATGATTTTGATCTTCAGTACCACCTTGGTAAGGTGAATGTGGTGACGGATGCTCTTAGCCATCAGCCACAAGGCTTAACGGCGCATATGATGGTATAAGAGTGGAGGATGCTCAAGGTATAACAGAGTATGACTTCGAGTTTAGTTTACAGTTTACTATCGTTCAGTTATCGAGCCTGTCGATTTAACCCTCTCTTGTCACAAGGGTGATCAAGGCTCAGTAGATAGATCAGTCATTGTAGGGTTACCGAGAAGAGGCTGCATCGGAGGGGCAGTCAGATTGGCAGATTTGTTCTGATGGTGGACTTCGTTTTAGAGACTGATTGTGTGTCCCGGACGTTCCAAAGTTGTGCAGAGATCTGATGACCGAGGCACAATGATCGAGATTTACTATCCACCCCTGCTCTACGAAGATGTATCGCGATATGAGGAGATAGTATTTTTGAGCGAGGATGAAGCGCCGGATTGCCAGTTTTGTGGTTGAATGTGACACGTGCCAGCGTGTCAAGGACGATCATCAGAGACCCCTATATCCATTGCATCCATTGAGCGTCTTGACGTGGAAGTGGGAGTACATATCCATAGATTTTATCATGGGTTTGCCAAGAACTCAGCGTGGTCATGACACTATCTAGGTTGTCGTTGATCATCTGACAAAGTCGGCACATTTTCTAACAATTCGTGCAACTTGGCTTTTGTACTGACTTGCTGGGATATTCATCGAGGAGATTGTGAGACTACACAACGTTCCAGTTTCGATCATTTTTTACTAAGACCTAAGGTTCATGTCTCAGTTTTGGAGGAGCTTTTAGAAGGCGATGAGGTCTGCCTTACTGTAATGACCCGAAAAATTTTGTGCTAAGACCCGAGTACTACCTCTATTTTCCTTAGTAGTTGTTTTTGGGGTAATTAGCGCTATGCTCGATTGCTTGTGAAATTTGCATCAATCACTTTAAATTGGATCTGCATGACTCAAAACCTGTAGAATAGTTAGCGCTATGTTACTCTGAAATCTGGGATTCATCGCTAAATCCAGTTGTTCTTGGAAATTTTTGGAAGTTTTGGATCGGACCTGGACTGCGCGTCGAAAGTCCGATAGCGATGATCTTAGGCTGTTGCGGTCACCATGTTGGACTTGGTCATCACCTCAAAAATCAAGTCCAGATGATGTTCTGGGTCGATTTGGTTGAGTCCGGAGTGAAGAGTGTGAGAACGGTTGGGAATTAAATGAGATTTTATGAAATCTGAGTCGTGTCGCTTGTGCGACGATTTTAAGCAATCTGACCGTTGGATTCTGACCCAATTTCACCCTCTGATTAGAAAAGGTGGCCCAGGCATGTCCTTGTACTTATGGACCTGATCGAGATTCTGTGACCGTTGAATTGAGTGTGGTCCGCCACGGCTGATCTGAAGATCCGGTCGGTACGAAAACTCAGCTTGACCTAGATCCATGGTCAATGAACTTAAGTCTGACCTTTCATGGTTATAGGCCCACCGGAAGTGCTCCGTTGGATGGTGAGAGGCCGGTTTTGGTTATACCCTAAGTATACCTTAGCCCTGGGCTTATTTTCATCAATGTTAGGCCTATTTATAGACCTTAAAACCCTAGCTCTCTTTTCCATACGAATTTCCTACCCTAGCTAAGAAAGAGAGTGGAAAAGAGAGAGAAAGTGAGAGAGAAGTTGGTGAATCATCTTAGATTCTTTCTTGTTCTTCTTCATCCTTGAACCTTCACTTTTGAATCGTTATTCCGGCGATTCTGAGTTCATCTTTGGGTAAGTTAACCTAACCCTAATCTGTGTTAGAGCTTAGATTAGTCTTTGGGTTGTTGTAGCTCATTTCTATTCTTGCTTTAGGTTATCTTGTTGCCATTGACAAAGACAAATCGTCTGAAATCAGTTTGGTGTTCTTTTCTGGATTAAGGTGCGGACTTTAATCATATAGGTTATGGTTTTCAAGGCTTTCAATGCCAGTGAATGGTTTATTCTTGTTATGAATGAGATTTCACATTCCAAATGAAATGTTTATTTTGTGTTCCTGATGTGCATGTGTTATATGGAGATTTGAGTATTCTATGTGTATGTATAAAGTACCGTATGCGTATAAAATATGAACCTGCGTTTGCCATGATTATTTGTCGTGTATGTATGCTAGATGTATGTGCGACAACACCTTGGTAAAAGGAATTGTCCATATGTGTGTATTTCAACATATATCATGTATGTTACTTTATGTATTCTATGTGTTTGTAGAAATGTCTGAATGATCTAAAGTGTGATATATCAACCTAGTATGGGCGTTGAGAAGCGATTCTCAACTCTCCCACTATTGTGTATGATTTACTACATGTAAGTCTTATTCCTTGTTGTTTAAGTTCAAGCATTACTTATGCTTACATTCATGTTAAGTTGATATTCTTCAAGTGCTCATATGCTACATGGTTGAAGTTGTTGTTCCATTATTGTTCTACATTCAATACGAATATCTGTTGTAGTGTAATGTGTTTTGGACTATGAATAGTCCAGGAAATCGGTAATCGGCCTTAAGTTCGTGGCTGAGATTGCTTTCACCACAAAGGACGTACTTAGACGAACCCGAGCCGTATTAGAGTGATCGGCAGTGGATTGGCCACGCGGAATGTTTGCGCACTCTATGTCGTTCAACCCAACGTGCGCTCGTGCTAGTCGAGTTCGTCAAGTAACTCGATTATCCGATGTATGTTCACCATGTATGGTCGTTACTATTTGGATGGTGACATGAGGGAGGTATCCGAGCTTCCCAATCCTGCTGTATGAAAAGGACTAATAACAACCTGGTAATCATGTTCATGCACCGCATTTGCATGTGCTTTGTAGATGTGGTCCACTTTGAGGCGATGTCATGCGTAACGTAAGATGAAGACGTTGAGGGTGTATGCGCGAGGGCACGCATCATTCTGCATACACCCTTTGCATTAATAAGAGTACTTAGGACTTGTTTAATTGTTCTGCTTTATTATTACTGCTTGATTGAACTGATAACATGTTAACCTTTACTTTATTGTTCCACTGAGTTGATCACTCACTCCCACGTTCTGGGGCGGTGTTAAACACCCACCCGACTCTGTCTTAGCTGCAGATGTTGATGAGACCTCTGAGGCAGAGCGGGAGATCGAGGATGATAAGGCTGCTTTCTCTTTTATGCAGTTTTCAGACGGGTTTTAGTGAGCCTTGTTCTGATGCGAGGGATGCTGGAATTTCTTTTGGGAATTAAACAATGTAATTTGATACTTGTAATTTTGATAGCAACACTTACATTACGACCTGGTATGTGAATGTATTTCAGGGATTCACACATGTATACATATATTTCTTTAAGTCTTCCGCTTGCTTTCTTCACTTATCCCTGAATTATACCTGCACTTTGGCTTAATCTATTCCATGTTTTATGCACTAATATAGACAACATACATCCATCATTAAATATGTTGCATAAGTGATGTTTTGGAACTCGGGAGCTGAGTTATGCTCGACCCCTGAATTTCAGGGCGTTACACTTACAGCTCAGCACCGCGTATCATCCGCAAACTAATGGGCAGACCTAGAGGGTCAACCAGATCCTTGAGGATATGCTCAGAGCTTACATGATTGACTTTACAGGTAGCTAAGATGAGCATTTACGATTGGTTAAGTTCGTATACAACAATAGTTATCAGGCGACCATTGACATGACTCCATTTGAGGCATTATATGGCAAACTATGCAGGTCTCCAAGTTGTTGGACCGAGGTTGGGGAGTAGCGTCTCCTAGGTTCCAAGCTTGTGCAATCGACATTAGAGGCTATCGATATCATCAACCAAAGGATGCGCACAACTCAGAGATGACAGAAGAGTTTTACTAATCGTCGGTGTCGTCCCTTGGAGTTTGCAGTTGGGGACTTTGTATCTCAAGGTCTCACCCATGAAGGGTGTGGTTTATTTTGGAGTGAAGGGCAAGCTTACCCTAAGGTTTATTGGACCTTTTGAAATCACTGGACGCGTTGGCATCATATGCCTATAGGCTTGCATTACCACCTCAGTTGTCTGGCGTCAACTATGTTTTTCATGTATCTATGTTGAGAAAGTGTGGGTCAGACATTGTTCCTATTATTGATTAACTGCCATTAGAGGTTCATGAGGATGCTTCATATATTGAGCAGTCAGTTTACATCCTTGATTGGTAGAAGAAGGTCCTCTGGACCAAGGTCATTCCTTTGGTGAAGGTCCAGTGGGGTCACCATTCTGTTAAGAAGGTGTCTTGGGAACGATAGGCCGAGATTCACGAGCGTTATCCCTATCTCTTTGATGATTGATTATATGTTGTATCTTGTGTGCTATCTTTAGTTATATATGATGATGCTATGTTTCCTCTTTCCTTATGAGTTATGTCTAGTTACAATGTTATTGTAAATTTCAAGGATAAAATTTTTATTAGGAGGGGAGAGATGTAAGGCCCGTATCCTAGACCATACCATTCCTTAGACTTTTACGATCCTCCCTGTCGAATTCCGGCAACCCGTGACCTGTAATTAGCATTTACGCAGAACCCTAAGTCGCATCCTGTAAATCTGAGTTCACTCGATCCAAGACTTGTACCGTTGCGACCACGCCATCGTCGCGGTTTGAACATCGTGTCTTGCCCACCGATGCGATACCTAGGCCAGGAGTTATGGGCCTGCGTTTATTTCTAGAAAAATACTATGCATTGCGAATCCCGAGAGAATCTCTACCCAATCCATCACATCAATCAATCAAGTACTAGTCAAGTACATATCCCATTACAACCCATCCCTCTCTTACACAAGTCATCCCCAAAGTTAACCCTCATGTCACTCACATCCATCACTCCATCCCATCCCTTTCGTCTCATCACATTCTCTCTCCATCTCATTCCCTCCACCATTTTCCAAGCAACCAAGGAGTGGACGTCCAAGCAATTCCCAAGGAGAGAAAGAGCCAAGTGTGGCCCACTTCCTACCCCCCAAATCTCTCATCCTAGCCCTTCAATCTTCATCATCCCCATTTAAGTTGAAGCCAAGGAGCTTAACATTGCTAAGAGCCTAGAAGATTAGCAATCGGTAAGTGATTTGTAGGATTAGATTGTGTTTTTTATGATGAGCCAAGTGGAGCCTATCGATTGATGGTATGGATCTCACTTTGGACCCTAGGTGTGGCTGATGGCCCACCATGATTCATATGTTCATCCCATGATGGGGCCATTCTCCATGAACCACATCATGATGTTTATTTTTCCCATTGTGAAAAGGTCATCTAGACCTTGCATTTTTAGTAGAAAAGGGATCTCCACTGTTGATTTTTACGATTTAGGGCCCACATGATTTGGGACCCATTTTGATGTATGTATTGTATCTACAAGGCCCACCTAGGGACGACTCATAGTGGCGGAGCCCCTCCCCTCCATCGCACGGCATCTCTCTCTCTCTCTCTCTCTCTCCCCCTGTTACGGCCCACATTGATGAATGGATTAGATCCACACCATCTGATCATGTGGCCCACCTTGATGACGTGTTGCATCCAGCACGTGGGACCCACCATGCTGTGTAAGAGGATTGGTTGGTGTACCTTACAGCAGCTATATAGCTGTTGTATTAATGTTAGCAAGTTCTGTGAGTCTGATTATAAGGTATGTGTTATATCTACACTGTCCACCTAACTGGACGGTGGGACCCACGTACACGTGTTCAGTCCAGCACCGTCTAGCAGGAACGGTGGGACCCCACCATGATGTATATGTGTATATCCACACCGTCTAACTTGTTAGACGGTGGGAGCCTCCTCATGTATGTTTTCTAGCCACACTGTCCGTCCGTTTTCAGGAAGTGGGACCCACCCTACACGTGCTGCACCTGTGGGGGGTGGGGCCCACCTTGAGGTATGTGTTGTATATTCACACCGTTCATCCTTGGATGGTGATATGTGGGGCCTACCTTGATGATATATGTGTATCCGCACCATCCAGTCCATGGACAATGGGAACCACATGATGTAAGTGTTGTATCCACTCTATCCGCCCATGGGCCCCACCTGATGTAGGTGTTTAATCCAAACCATCCAGTAAGGACATGGGGCCACTAAGATATATGCATTGTACATCCACGCCGTCCATTTGGCCATCTCAGGGATTGTGACTCACCCCGATGTATGTGTTCCATATCCACATTACCAATTAGTGGTGGGTCCCATTTTTGTGATGCAATAGGCCCACCATGATGTATGTTATATCCATGCCACCTAGCTTAGGCCCATTTTGCTAGCCACTATGTTGTATGTGTTCTAATGCTCATGCTGTCCATTTATTTTTTGGACTATATGGGCTGCCCCATCAGGCCCACTATGATGTATGTGATGCACTCACTATCCATCCCTTGTGCCTAGCCCATGGGCCCATGTGTGAGGCCCAATATGATGTATTTGTGGCCCTTGTGTGAGGCCCAACATGATGTATATGTGGCCCATTTGGTGAGGCCCAATGTGATGCATGTGAGGCCCTTGTATGAGGCCCAATGCGATGTATTTGAGGCCCATGGGTGTGGCCCATTGTGATGTATTTGAGGCCCATGGATGTGGCCCATTGTGATGTATTTAAGGCCCACGGATGTCGCCCATTATGATGTATTTGAGGCCCATGGGATGTGTCCCATTGTGATGTATTTGAGGCCTATGAGATATGGCTCAATGTGATGTACATGTGAGGCCCAATTGTGATATGTGATTCCACTATGATGTTTATTATGCCCATTCAACTTCCAAGTTGGTATTATAATGGGCCATACCTTGGGAGCAATGATGGTTAAATCTCCACATTATGAGGGCAATGATGGTTAAATGTCCGCATTGTAACTCTCCCTAAGGCCCTTTATTAGGCCCATTCTCATCTTCCCTTAGTGGGATAACCCAAATCATTGGGCCCCTATAATTGTTAGGCCCATTCTTGATATGAGTGGGCCGTCTAGGCCCATCCTTGTTATAAGGAGAGTTCCTCATCGTATAACATGCTTAGTATGATTTCATGATACATGCCCATATGCGTCATATGTATGCTTGATACGAGGAGTGACAGATCATATCATCTGTCATTGGGCAGATTGTTTATGGGACTCCTGATAGGCGGAGTTACCCCACATGAGTGCGCGTTATGCGCAGGATTGCTGCATGACTGGATAGTGTGATTCATGCATCTCGCATTGTGTGACATAACTATTGTATGCTCTAGTGACATTAAGGCCGTAGCCTACACAAGCATATCATGGATGGCAAGATTGGACATCGAAAATCTTTTCTCTACATGGGGCGTAATAGATGTCCCTAGGTGAAATTTCCTAAACCCTTATGGTACCAGGAGGTTGCTCCAATGTCTAGACCGAGTGGATGTATGAGTACCAAGTGCCGAATACTAGGAGGTTGCGCTTCATAATGTGTCATGGTCGGTTGAAAGGGGGTGCGGCCTTACCTGCCTGAGAGGAGGGGGCAAAGCTAGGCTGAGTTTGAGTAGCTCAAGGAATGGGTCTGCTATCAACGAGACAGCCCCGATATTGGTAGGTGGATAGTGAGGCCTCTTCCACTCTCCTTGTTGTGCGCATTGGGGCAACAATCTGGTTTGGAGTGTACTAGACCCCGATGATATTCTAGAGATGAGTTATATTATTATGTGGATTCAGATGAGGACTGGCATGCTTGCGTTGCATCTCACATATGACATTTGGCTACGTAGGCCTCGCATCTCATGGCCTCAGTATGGCCGACAACATTCATGCCTTGCATCGTATGGCCTTGGTGTGGCCGATAGCATTCATGCCTTGCATCACATAGCCTTGGTACGGCTGATAGTATTCATGGACTCGCCAACATATTCTGCATTACTCTGATATTGCATACTTGGCATATACCTTGTGCACATACTAACACCACCCTCTAAGCTTTCTATAAGCTTATGCATGATCGTTGCATGCAGGTGACGCTAGGACACCACAACAGCATTGAGATTGGAGCATGCAGCTATCTTCTGGAGCTTTTGATATTGATATTGTATTTCCCTTATGCATTGTACTTAAAGTTTTTTTTTTATTATAGTGGATATGTGGTGATGTTTCTTGTTGTTGTTATTGTTGTGTGTTATGCTTATGGTTATTTATTCTTCTTGTGAGATAAATGTACGTTAAAAATTCTCCTTGTAGGATCCCAGGATTGGAACATAGTATATGAGTGTCAGGAGCCAAGAATGGGGTACTACGAAGGCTGTTAGTGCCAGATTCAACGATTAGGAATTTTGTGAGCTTAATTTTCGAGTTTGGGGTGTGACACTAACGTTCTTAAATGGTGGGTTCAATCGCCTCTAATGATTTCATAATACCAGCTATTGCTTGTGTGACATATTCATTGAATTGTTCTTAAGCATCTATGTGTTTCTGAATTGATTCCTCTTGGATTATTTCCGGTTGAATCTCATAAGTAGGGAATCCAAGGGAGTAGTCATTAAAATCAATTGCCAGTTCATCTCTCTAATGTTGATGTTTCCACTGATCATTAGTAGGGAGTTGGGAATGAAGAATTGGATTGGGTTGAAGCTAGGGTAAACTAGCCTCCATTAGCTTATCAAGGCGTGATTCAAGTGCTTCTATCGTTCTTCTAATGCCAACAAAATTGTCTGTGTAACCCTGAAGTGAATCCTCTTAGATTGGTTCTAGTTGGATTTCAAAGGTAGAGGACCCAAGAGAGTTGTCACTATGATGTATTACTGGTTCATCTTCCCAATATTGATGTTTTCACTGATTATAGCCATACGGGTCATAGGTGGGAGAATCAGATGGTTGTTTGGCACATATTATCACCCATAATGTAATCACGCATTATTTTCTTCTTGTCTGATGAGTGATAATAGTTCTCACTCAAATAATTATGAAAACCCCAACATTCACATATTGTTTTCTTAATCTGTGGAGTGTAATTATTCTCCCACATGTGATCACGTAAGGATTTCTTAACCGATGAAGCATTATATTCCTGTCGGTTATCGATGATGGTTTCAGAAAAATTTTGAGATGTAGCTTATTTTCTAACATAATCATCTGTCAGCCCTTCACAATTTCTTGTATTTTCTAAAACTAGCTCAGCATATTGACGTTCCCACTCTTGCATATATATGATGAAACCCTAATCCTGATCCTATTCCTAGAAGAGAATAAAAGTAAAATCCTACAGTAATATGGAAAGTAAGTAGAGGAGAAGTTAGAAAGAAGTTACCAGATTGGAGAAGATATATATTAGGATCCTGCAAAAGAAAAAGGAAAGTGAATTAGTTTCTTAAAAAAGAAAAAAAGAAAAAAAAAAAGAAAGCAACCTAGTTTCTAAAACGAAAAAGGAAAGTTTTAAAAAATAAAAAATAAAAAGTTTCTAAAAAGAGAACAAGTTAGTTTCTAAAAACAATTAGGAAAGTTTCTAAACTTAGAATTAGAAAGTAGCTTCTAAAAACAGAAAAGGAAAGTATCTAAACTTAGAAATAGGAAGCAAGGTTTATTTCTAAAATAATTCAGAAAACCCTAATTCTAAAAATAGAAAATAGAAAACCCTAATCTTAAACTAATCCTAAAACTAGTTAATCTCAGAAAAATGCAACCGTCAGTCCCCGGCAATGGTGCCAAAAACTTGTTCACAACCCCAAGTGTAGGGTCGCGATGTAGTAATAATCTCGGTAAGACCGAGGTCAAATCCACAGGGATTGAACTTGTGTGTCTTCTGAGAGTAAATAGAATTAGAACTAAAAGAAGATGTAAACCTAAATTTGAAATATTTGAGAAAGTGATTTTGAATAAGGTAATTTAAACTTATAAATTTAAAGGTGGTAACTAGGGTACCAAGGATCCTCATGTAGCAATTGGGAGCCTAACTTGCTTGATTCAAGGACACAACTAGAATCAGAGTCCTATCGTATCCAATTGGTAAGAAGAGATTTGTCAAATCTCTGAACTTCTCATGGATCTAATCATCAATGGATGACAGTTGTGAGGATTTGGAAGTGATTCCATCACATGACCATGCCCAGGAGACAAAGCAAACAACAGAATTTACCAATCCCATGACCAATCATAAGAGATTTGTGAAGGGTGGGAACAATTCCATCATCCTACCATACCCAAGGGAGAATGGTAAACAACAAGATTTCCTAATCTCACAATCTCAATTCAAGAAAAGAAGATATTTCAAGCTATCGCAAATCTATTGTAATTTATCACAACAAACCATTAAAAACTAAAAATATTCCTTAATAATCAAACTAGAATCCAAGACTTCAACAAAACATGAATCAAAACAAAGCAAACATCCCAATCATGCTACAAGCTTCACCTCTTAGCCCTAATTAAGAGATTTAACCAACTATAGACATGATTGAACTAAAGACTCTTAAACAAAACATCAACTAAGGAAGAAGAAGAAAAACTCTCGGATGGCGGCTCCACCCATTTCTCCACTCCTCAAACCTTAGAAAATGCCTAGGAACATCCTAGAGACTCATATTTATAGTTTTGCAACTCCAACTTTCGCACCGAGTTGGAAAAATCCAAAAACTGCCTCAAATTTATGAAGTTCGCACAAAATCTGCGTAACCTTAGACTAGTCGAGGACAACCTTCGACTGGTCGAGGGTCACCTTCGACTGGTTGAGGGTCTCCTTCGAATGATCAAGGATGACGGGAATTTAAAAGATTTAATCGTTGGAGTTCGAGTTGAGGAATCTTTTACTAGTCGAATGAGGCAGATTTGTGGGGTTCCTTTTCTTCACTTTAAGTCTTCAATGCTCTTCATTCCTCACTTAGTTTTCTTGGATCTTTGGCATGTGAATTCTTCATTCTTAGTCTCATAAGATCCATCCTTAGATTTGGTGATTCTTGAGCATTAAATCCATGCTTTTAGCATCCTTTTCAATCCAAGCTCTTAAATTTACCTTGCAACACAAACATAATTAAAATAGGATGTTAAGCATTATTATATTCATAAACCAAGTAATAAATGGGGGATAATATGCAATATTTGACCCTCAACACTATTTGGGTGGTGTTAGGCTAGAGAAAATAGAAGAAGCCTTATATTATTCATTATACGAGTAGAACTCTAAATTTTGCTCAAGTTAACTACTTTACTACGGAGAAGGAACTCTTAGTCGTAGTGTTCGCTTTGGTCAAATATAGGTCCTACTTGATTGGATCCAAGATCATCATTTATACTAATCACGTGGTGCTGAAGTACCTTCTTTCTAAGAATGATGCTAAGCCTCGCCTAATAAGATGGATCCTTCTACTCCAAGAGTTCGACATAGAAATACGAGATAAAAAGGGAGTGGAGAATATAGTGGCTGACCATCTCTTAGGCTTGATCTCCCTGATTCCCTTGAGCCGACACTAATAAACGACATGTTCTTTGACGAACAATTGTTTAAACTCTCCCAATTACCTTGGTTTGCTAACATTGCAAATTATCTTGCCACAGGTTTCACGTCAACATATTGGACTGCTCAAGATAAGGAAGAACTCTTCACCGAGGTACGTAAGTTCTTCTGGGATGATCTTAATCTATTTAAATATTGCCCAGACTAAATTCTAAAGAGATGTGTGCCATACAATGAACATTAGAGTGTCATCTCCTTTTGTCACTCTCAAGCATGTGGTGGTTAATTTATACTAAAAAGACCATGGATAAAATTCTACAGTGCGGCTTTTACTAGCCCACTATGTTTAAAGATACTCATGAGTTTTACAAATCTTATGAGCTTGTTAGAAATTGGGAGAATTGTCCCATCGAAATATGATGCCACTAAACCCAATTCTTATCATTGAAGCATTTGATTCATAGGGCATCGATTTCATGGAGCTTTTCATTGTCCTCAATGTAAAAGATATAAGCATGCAATGCACATGAGACAACGAAAAGAAAGGAGTAGTGATGGAGAGGTAGTACCTGAAGAATGAGAATTGAAGCTTTGCCAAAGTTCTCAACATGTAAATGGGTTAGCACGAAGACTAAACAAACTGAAAAACAAACTATCCTAATCCTAAATCTTATGAAAGTGATAAACCTAAACTACACCTCCATCAGACTAGGAGGTCAATCCTGTTACACAGTATCAATTAGAGGCATAGGCATATCCTCTGAGTCAAACTTCTCAACAAATGACTTGAGATGATGACCGTTCACTTTAAATATATTACCATTCATCAGATTCTTTATCTTGACTATTTTTTTAGCAATAGACTATGTCACTAAGTGGGTTGAAGTGATCCCGTGCCAGAACAATGATCATCAAACAGTCATTAAATTCTTAAAAGAAAACATCCTTTCCCGGTTCAGAATACCTTTGGCCATCATTAGTGATGGAGGTTCATACTTTTGTAATAAGCCATTTGCGAACTTAATGAAGAAATATGGCATCTCTCATAAAGTGAGCACTCCATACCACCCGCAGACAAGCGGGTAAGCTGAAATTTTCAACAGGAAAATCAAACAAATTCTGAAAAAAATGGTTACCCTGACTGTAAGGATTGGTCAATCTGCTTGACTGATGCTTTATGAGGTTACCATAGAGCTTTTAAGATGCCTATTGGAATGCCTCCCTTCAGACTTGTCTATGGGAAAGCTTGCCACTTACCTGTAAAGTTGGAACATAGAGCCTATTGGGATATTAAAAATCTGAACTTTAATTTGGACAATGCTGGCTCCATGTGTAAACTTAAATGCAACGAACTTGAAGAAATCTACAACAATGCATACGAGAACTCAAGAATTTTCAAGGATGGGATGAAGGTATTCCATGACAAGAACATCCTTAGAAAATCATTCACACCTAGTCAAAAAGTCCTTCTGTACAATTCTCGGTTACATATTTTTCCAGGTAAGCTTCGATCTCGTTGGATTGGTCCTTTCACCATTACTAATGTCTATCCTCATAGGGCCGTCGAGATAAAGAATCTGACGAATGGTAATGTTTTTAAAGTGAATGGACATTGTCTCAAGCCATTTGTAAAGAAGTTTGATTCAGAGGATATGTCCATACCTATGATTGATCCTATATACCAGGATTAACCTCCTAGTTTGATGGAGGTATAGTTAGGTTTATTGCTTTCAGTGGATTTAGGATTAGGATAGTTTATTTTTCAAGAAGTTGAGTCTTTATGCTAACCCATCTACATGTTGAGAACTTTGGAAAAGCCTCAATTCTACTTCTTCAGGTACCACCATTCCATCACTACTCATTTCTTTCATTATCTCATGTGCATTACATGCTTATATCTTTTACATTGAGGACAATGTAGATTTTAGGTTGGGGGTGTGGATTAGGTAAACTAATCAGTGTTTTCTTACTCTTTGAAAAAAAATTAAAAATTTTCAATTTCCCAAATTAAAAATTTATTTGGAAAGTGAAAGTTTTGCACTTAAGAATGCCTTGAGCATGATGATAAGATCGAGATTGAATTTTGAATTGTTAGAGTTTGATCAACTGAGTAGCATATCACTTAATTGATTTAGAGAAAGTTTGAATAACATGTTAATCTGAGTCACTAGACACATTCAATTTATTTCCTATGAATTATGCTAGAATTTCTTATTGTTAGTATGTGAATCATTAACAGATGTTGAGAATTAAGTCTAGAGAAATTTATCCACCTTAAAAAGATGAAAAGAACCAGTTAAAAAAATAGAGAGATCGACAAAAAGGTCATGTATGATGAAAAAAACTGAAAAAAGAATGAATAATCTAAAAAGAACAAAGATGTAAAGTTTGAAATAAATAAAAAGAGACCGTCGATATAAAATAAAAAACCGAAAAAAAGAAGGAAAAGCGGATAATTTTGGAATCAACACTTGATTGTTCGATTCATCTTGAAGTGAGGAGCATGGCTAACATTATGAAATGATAGTGTTTTTATGAAAAGTAAGTTAGAATTCATTGAGCACGTTGGCAAAACTTGATATATGAACTTATGCTCTTAAGTGATTAATAAAGAACCTATTTGATTGATTGCACAAGTAATTCAGCTTTATGCTTTCAAATTTTCACTATCGCTTCTTTGAATTATGCTCATTAATACTTGTTTACACAAAAGTTTATTTTCTGAAAGAGGTTTGAACATTGAGAATTGAAGATTATGTCACGTAGGTTCTGCTTGAGACTAGAAAAATGTTGGTTGAGGGTGTGTGGAATGTCAAATATTGCTTATTTCCCCCTATTTATATCTTGGTTTTATGAACATGATTATGCTTAATGGTGTATTTTTACACATGTTTGTATTGTGAGGTGAATTTAAGAGCTTGGATTAAAAAGAATATTAACAGCATGGATTTGATGCTCAAGAATCACCAAGGTAAAGAATAGATCTTTGGAGACCAAGATTGAAGATTTCAAGACTCCAAGATTCAAGAAAACCAAGTGGAGAAGGAAGTGCAGAAATTCACAGAATCTGAGCTTCTATGTCATCGAAGGTTTTTTGATGACATCGCAGCCAGTCTTTGATGACATCGAAGTAGTCCGATGACATTAAAGAAATACAAAAAATAAGTCTAGTTGCTGGACTAATTGGATGCAGTTCTCAATGACATCGAAGGTAGTTCGATGACATCAAACTTTTACAGATTTTTGGAGCAACTTGCTGAAACACTATGGATATCTTCTCGATTCATTAAACACTCTTCGATGACGTTAAAGGACTGTTTGATGACATCGAAGGCAAGTTTGATGACCTGAAAAGTTACACAGTGCGAAAAGGCGCGACATCCAGATTCAAATTACCTTCGATGACATCGAAGGTTATTCGATAAAATTGAAGGCGTTATGCAGAGTTTCGCAGATTGCGTAAATTTGAGGTGGTTTTGCGAATATATGCAGACAGGGCTATAAATATGGGTTTCCTAAAGACTTCTAGAGATATCTAGGGTTTTAAGAAGCAGAGAAAAAAGGTGGAGGAGCTTCTTGAGAGTTTTTCTTCTTTTGTTTCCTATTTTTAATGATTTCTTTTATGGTTTTAGATCCAATCATGTCTATGGTTGGCTAAACCTCTTAGCAAGGGCTAAGAGGTAAAGCTTGTAACATGTTGGGATGATTTTCTTTCTTTGATTCTTATTCTTGTTGAACTTCTTTGATTCTAATTTGATATTAAAGGAATATTTTCATTTTTCTGTGATTTATTGTGACTCAAATTATAATAGATGTTGTGATAGCTTTGGATATCTTCTTTTCCTGTTTTGAATTATAAAATTGGTAAATCCTGTTGTTCACCATCGTCTCCTGGGCATGGTCAGGTGATGGAATCCATTCTAATCCTCACAATCCTCCTCCATTGAGAATTAGGTTAATGAAAGTTTAGATTTGATGTAATTGCTTTACCTTCCAATTGGATAGGATAGGACTCCAATTCCAATTGTGTTCCTTGAATCAAGCAAGGTGGCATCCTGATAGCTACAAGTGGATCCTTGGCACCCTAGTTCCCACCTTTTAATTGATAATTTTACATCAACACCATTCACAATTACTCCCTTATATTCTAGATTTAGATTTAGATTTTCTTCTAGTTCTAGTTCTAGTTATTTTCAGAATACGCACAAGATTAGTCCCTGTGGATTCGACCTCGATCTCACTGAGATTATTACTACATTGCGACCCTACACTTGGGTTTGTGAACACCTCGACAAAATGATATTATCATTTATCATTGAACTATTATTATCGTTGAGCACCATTGAATGGATGTTATTACCTATTATTAACATATTGATATTATGGCCGCATTAATGATATTATCGACTATCGATCATCACTTACTACACTGAATTAATTATTTTATTAACCTATCATTTACGGCAGTGATGAACGCCCATAGAAGGCCAACTACACGTAAGCTCTATATTATCAGCGATGACGATTTATCATTTATGGCAGTGGTGAGCGCCCAAGAAGGCCAACCACACATGGGACCTATATCTAATGCTCTAACAACTTCTGAGCCTAAATTGTGAATGCTCCAACAACTTACGAGCCTAAACTGTGAATGCTCCAATAACTTACAAGTCTAAATTGTAAAATGCTCCAATAACTTACGAGATTAAACTATGGTTGCTCTCTTGAGCCCAAGCCGAAATCGACGGTAGACTATGCTTACTCTCTTGAGCCCGGCCCAAAATTAGTGGTAAACTACGTTTAATCTCTTGAGCCCATCATGAAATCAGCGGTAAACTACATTTTCTCTCTTAAGCTTAGCTCAAAATCAGCAGTAAAATATGTTTGCTCTTTTGAGCCCAACCCAAAGTCGGTGGTAAACTACTTTTTCTCTCTTCAGCTCTGTTAAGTATGTCTAGTCAAAGTTACATTCAGTTAAAGTTACGTCTGCTCTAATAATTAGATTCAAATATTGCATATTTAACCCTTCAATTATATAAGCTTTCTTGGCATATTAGTGTTAACTTGATTTAATTAAATGTGTTTTTATCATGCGAGGTAATTTGGAAGCTTATGATGAATACGCGCTTAAAAGGATGGATTTAGAGTTTAAAAGAAGATAATGGAGAATTAGAGATTTGTAAGTCATTAATGAAGAATTCACATATTAAAGATCTAAGGAAACTAAGTGAGGAATGAAGAGAATTGAAGATTTGAAGTGAAGAAAAGGAATCCTGAAAATTGGTCAGAAAAATCATATTTTAGAACTCTAAGTCTAAAAAGAGAAAGTCCTGAAATGATTCTAAAAATAGACTTCAATGACATCAAAGCCACTTCAATGACATCGACAAGTTCATGAATTTTGGGTTCAACTTGTTAACAGTTCTGAACATTTTTTTGATGATATCGAAGACCTTTAATAACATCGAAGTTTGCCATCGAAGATGCACAAAATTTGTAAATTTCAAGCGGTTTGTGAACTTTTCTAAGGTGATGCAAAAGTTTGAGTTGCAAAACTATTTAAAGGAGTCCCTAAGCTAATCTAAACCATCTTCTAGAGTTTGGAAAGAGAGAGAAGGCCTAGGTGGAGCGTCGACTGTTCATAACCCCAAGTGTAGGGTCGCGATGTAGTAATAATCTCGGTGAGACCGAGGTCGAATCCACATGGACTAAACTTGTATGTTTCTAAAAGTAATTAGAAATATAGCTAGAAGAAGATGTGAAACTAAATCTGAAGTATTTGAGGGAGTAATTTTGAATAAGGTAATTGAAACTTATAAATTTAAAGGTGGGAACTAGAGTGCCAAGAATCCACTTGTAGAACTTTAAAAGATACCTTACTTGATTCAAGAGATCCAATTGGAATCAGAGTCCTATCTTATCCAATTGGAAAGAGAGATTATCAAATCTCTAAACTTCTCATTGATCTGGCCTTAATGAAAGAGGATTATGAAGACTTGGAAGGGATTCCATCACCAAACCATGCCCAGGGGACTATGGCAAACAACAGGATTTACCAATCTGACAATCTCAAGTAAGAAAAGAAGATACTCAAAGTTATCACAGATCTATTGTAATTTGAGTCACAACAAACCTTTGAAAACTAAAAGTATTCCTTAAAATCAACTAAAAATCGATGAAGTTCAATAAAACATGAATAAAAAATAAGATAAACATCATGCTACAAGCTTCACCTGTTAACCCTAACTAAGAGGTTTAGCTAACCATAGTCATGATTGAACCAAAGTGTAAGGCTCGTATCCTAGTCCATACCATTCCTTAGAACCCCGGATCCTCCCCATCGAATTTCGGTTACTCGCGACCTATAATCGACGTTTACACATGACCCTAAGCCGCATCTTGTAAATCTGAGTCGACTCGACCCGAGACTTGTACCATTGTGACCACGTCGTCGCCGCGGTTCCAACGCCGCATCTTGCTCACCGATGCGATACCCAGGCTAGGAGTTGTGGGCCCACATTTATTTTGAGGAAAACACCACACATTGCGAATCTCGAGAGAATCTCTACCCAAACATCACATCAATCAATCAAGCACACACCGCATGACAACCCATACCTAGCCCATCCCTTTTTCACAAACAAGGCATGACACCCATCCCTCTCTCACCCAAAAGTCAACCCTCATGTCATCTCTCCTTATGCCACCATACCTCTCATCTCATCCCTCTTACACACTCATCCCTCTCTCCTTACATCTCCCATCTTTCACTCATTCTCTACCATTTTTCCTAGCAAACAAGAGAGAAAAAAACTAAGAAGAGAAAAGAGAAAGAACCTAAGATCAAGGCCTACTTCCCTACCCTAAATCTTACCATCTAACCCTTCAATCTTCATCATCCTCCATCAAAGAGAGAGTTTGGGAGGCAAGGATTCCAAGGAGCTAAGGAAGAGGACCATAGGTGGGTGATTTGTAGGTTAGATTGTGTTTTGATGATGGGCCAAGTGGGGCCTACCGATCGATTGTATGGTTCTCATTTTGAACCCTAGGTGTGGCCAATGGCCCACCATGATTCAGATGATCATCCCATGATGGGGCCATTCTCCATGGACCCCATCATGACATTTATTTTACCATTGCGAAAGGTCATCTAGACCTTGCATTTTGTTTGGTGAAAGGGATCTCCACCATTGACTTTGATTGTTCAGCCCACATGTAATGGGACCCACTTGATGTATGTTTTGTAATGTATGAAAAGGAGGGCCCATAGTGGCAGGGCCCCCCCATAACATGTCTCTCTCTCTCTCTCTCTCTCTCTCTCTCTCTCTCTCTCTCTCTCCCTATTGTGGCCACCTTGATGTATGTGTGATATCCACACCGTCTAAAAACTGGATGTGTGGGGGCCACCTTGATGTATGTGTGACGTTCACACTGTCCAAAAGCTGGACGTGTGGGGCCTACCATGATGGATGAGTTGTATCCTCACCGTCCAATCTCTGGACGATGGGAAGTTGAATGGCTGGAGTACCTCATACCAGCTATACAGCTGCTATAGTGACGTCAGCAAGTTTTGTGGGTCCCAAATGGATTTATATTCAGACCGTCCATCAATGGACGTCCAGAGGTTGGGCGTTTGATAAAAAAATAAAATAATAATATAATAATAAAATTATATATATATATCTGGTGGGCCACATGTGTGGACCCACCCTGCATGTGCTGGATTCACACTATCCAGACCTTAGACGGTGGGTCCCACGCAGTTGCTTAGCTGCTGTACTTACACCAGTGAGTTCTATGGTCTGCTCACAAGGTATGTGTTATGTCCATACCACCCATCCATTTGGCGGATGCGTGGGGCCCACCCCACACATGTTGCACGTGTGGGATGGGACCCACCTTGATGTATGTATTGCATTTCAGCACCATCCATATGGACGTGCTGTGAAGGGCCAACCATGATGTATGGGTTTTATCAATGTCTTCCATCTATTTCATCCACGCCCTCCATTTGTAAGGCCCACCCTGCACGTGTGTTACATCCAACACATGGCCCACCATTGGTGTACGTGTGGTAATCCACACCATTCAGTAACGGGATGGTGGGGCCCTGAGTTGATGTATGTGTTGTATCCTCCACACCGTCCATCTAGACGTGGAACCCTCCCACGTGTGGGACCCCCTTGTTGTATGTTTTGTATCTCCACTGTCAAATCCGTAGGCGTGGGTCGTGCCTTAATGGTGTGTGGATCATCCACACCGTCCATACACATGGCCCCCACGTGATGTATATATCATATTTCCACACCATCCAGCTATCTGGATAGTGGAAATCCACCATAATAGATGTGTTTTATTCACACCATCCATCCATCCATCTGGACGTGTGGGGCCTGCTGGTGTATGTGTTTCAACTCCACCGTCCAGATGGGACGGTGGGCCCACCATGATATGTGTTATATCCTCACCATCCAATGCACAGGATGGAGGGATCCACCGTGGTGTATGCGTTGTACATCCAGGCTATCCGTCTGGTGGGGCCCATCATGACATGCAGGCCCACCTGTTGCATGTTAGGCCCACCAACATTATGTGCAGGCCCACCGTGAGGCCCATTATGATGTATATGTGGCCCATGAGTGAGGCCCATTGTGGTGTATTTGTGGCCCATTTGGCCAGGTCCATTGTGATGTATTTGTGATCCATTTGATACGGCCCAATGCGATGTATTTATGGCCCATTTAATGAGGCTCAATGAGATGTATTTGTGGCCCATTTAGAATGTGCAGGGCCCACCTTAATGTGATGAGGCCCATTATGATGTATATGTGGTCCATGAGTGAGGCCCGATGTATTGTATATAAGGTCCATATGATGACGCCCGATGTGTTGTATATGAAGCCCATGTGATGCGGCCCATTGTGATGTGTATTAGACCCATGTGATGCGGCCTATTGTGATGTGTATTAAGCCCATGTGATGTGGCCCATTGTGATGTGTATTAGACCCATGTGATGCGGCCCATTATGATGTGTATTAGGCCCATTGTGATGTATATGAGGCCCATGTAATGCGGCCCATTGTGATGTGTATTAAGCCCATGTGATGCGGCCCATTGTGATGTATTTGAGGGCTAAGTATGAGACCCATTGTAATTTAATTAAGGCCCATGAGTGAGGCCCATTGTGATGTATTCGAGGGCCATGGGATGTGGCCTAATGTGATGTATATGAGGCCCATGAGTAAGGCACAATGCAATGTATATAAAGCCCTTATGTGAGGCCTAATGTGATGTATATGAGGCCCATTGTGATCTGTGATTCCACCAGGATGTATGTAATGATGTTGATGATGCCCATCCCTGTATTTAGTTGGTATTAAATGGGCCATGCCTTGGGAGCAATGATGGTTTAAGGTCCACATTCTGAGAACAATGATGGTTAAATGTCCACATTGTAACTTTCCCTAGGGCCCATCGTTAGGTCCATTCTCGTCTCCTCTTATTGGGCTTACCCCAAACCATTGGGCCCCCATTTGATAAATGATGCTTTCCACCATACCTTGTAGTATCACCCAAGCAATGGAGCCCATCTTATGTTCGTACCAGGCCTTCTATAGGGAATGTGGCCCACCTAGATGCATGTGTTTGTCCAAGCGTAGTAACCCAAACCTGAGGCCCACTTAGATAATGAGCAAGACCATTTGTAGGGTTGCATAGTCTTGGATGTGTGTATCCTACCAAATGCCACCTTATATTTGTATCGGGCCCTCATAGGAAAGCCCAGTTGTCATGATAAAGGAAGTGAGGAAGCCCACTTGTTGTATACCCACTTGACTCACCCCGTGAGATCTATCCTACCTTGTAATTGATTGTTAGGACCTCATGTTATATATGTATCATCCACACTGTCCATTTACCTTTTGGGACAAGTGTAAGGCCCATCCTTAACATTAGTACATCATCATCACCTCCTTGCTATAGATGGAAGAATATGTAGTATAAGGTGCGTAGAAACTATCTTGATGTATGGGCCAGGCCTACCATCCCCGCCTCAAATTATATAGAGCCCTGGGAAGGGTAATGTTAGACATACCACATGGACTCCTATAATTGTAGAAGGGGCATGTCGTTTAGCTCCTATTTTTTTATGTAATGCACCAGTTAAAGCCAATTATTGTTTATATCTAATAATCATGCTAGTGTACATAGTCTAGTAGGACACACTGAGAACATGCTTAGTATTACATCATGACACATATTCATATGTATCATTTGTATGCCTGTTGTAAGGAATGTTTGATCATAGCATTACCGTTGGGCTGAGATATTTAGGGGACTCCTTGCGAGACGGAGTTACCCCACACGAGCGTGCGGTATGCACAGGTTTGATGTATGACTAGATGGTATGGCTCATGCATCTCGCATTTTGTAATATGACCACTATTCGCCTAGTGACATCAGGGCTGTGGCCTCCACAAGCATGTCGTGGATGGCCAGATGGGAGACCGAAAATGTTTAGTTCGAGCATCTGGGCACGTTAGTTGTCCTTGGGTGAAATTCACAAAACCTCCGTGGCCACGAGACATTCTAACGTCTAAACCGAGTGAATACATGAGTGCATGAGGGCCGTATACCATTAGGCTGCCTCTCCCACTATGTCGTGGTCGGTTGGAAGGAGGTGTGGCCTTATCCGCCCAAGTGAGGGGGCTGTAAGCTAGGCTGAGTTTAACCAGCTCGCCAATGGGTTCACTATCGATGAGCCGGGTAGGTATTGGTAGACTACTGGTCAGGCCGGTAGTGAGGTCTCTTTGACTCACTTGGTTGTGCAGCTAGGGAGGCAGCGGCCAATGTGGAGTGTATTAGACCCTGGTGATGATCCTAGAGATGTACGGTACTGATATGTGGACTTACTGAGTAGGTGTTACATACACAGCATTTCATTCATTCATTCATTCACTATCCACTTAGGCTAGTGGTATGCAACTAGATCATTATGTGTACCCTCACAATGGCCATGATTTTGTTTGGGTACGCGACTAACCTAAGATCAAGAGTTTACCACATTGTGTCCAGCTATCTAAATTAGGTATGGGCCAGTTTAGATAGAAGTCCCTTGTGATGAACCTCATAGCTTGTGATACTACATACTATCATCCCGACTTCACATTTCTACTTAGTTATTTCATTCACACTACATATTGCATTGCATCATCAGCGCATAGTATTTAGTTTACTATGCTTCTCTATTGCATATCCTGAATAAGGTTGATAGTATTATGGACTCGCCAGGATCTGCATATTGCATTACATCTGCAGCATATGGCATTTGGGTTGTTATGTTTCTATATTTATATGGCTAGATGAGGCAGATGGTAATCGTGGTTCGTCAGGAATTGTATATTGCATTGCATCCTCGACATCTAAATTTGGTTCTCTATGACTGTGTATTTGCATAACCGATCTAAATTACATACTCTGATATTGTATGACTTATAGATTTGCCAGTATTTCCGCTTACTTTGATATTTGTGTGCTTGGCACTTATCTTGCACACACTTACACCACCCTCTAAGCTTTCTATAAGCTTATGTATGATAGATGCGTGCAGGTGGTGTTAGGTCACAGTAGCGTTGAGCTTGGAGTGTGCAGCTGTCTTCTGGAGCTTTGATTATCAACATATATATTTCCTCTTTAGTTTTATAATCAACTATTTATATTAGTGGATATGTGATGATGATGTTGCCTTTGTGATTTAGGTACACTTGTGGTTATCCTCCTTTATTTACAAAAACAAATCACATTGAAAATTCTCCTTGTAGGATCCAAGGATCGGAACCTAGCGTATGGGCGCTGGGAGCTGAGAATGGGGTACTACGGAGGCTATCAGCACTAGATTTGGCAGTCAAAAATTCTATGAGCCCATTTTTCGAGTTTAGGGCGTGACATGAAGTCTCTTAAGAAAAGCATAAAAACTACTAAGGAAGAAGAAAAAAGACTCTTGGTGGTGGCTCTCCACCCTTTGGCTCCACTCCTTAAACCCTAGATGATGCCTAGGAATGTCCTAGGGACTCTTATTTATAGTACCTTACGCACCGACTTGAAATTTTCGTAATTCATTCAGAAACCGCCTCAATTTACGTAGTCCACAACTTTTCCTAGTTACGCTTCGGTTGGACCGAACTAAGATTGAAAATTGCACTTTCTCACTGGAAAATTTTGCACGATTTTGGTCGGACTGAAGTTGACGCTGAAAATTCTTGTGTAGAAAATCTATCAAATTTAGGTCGGCTGACTCCAACCGAAGTACTTTGGTTAGACCGAGGTTGGCTCAGGTCGGATTGAAATAAGCTTGATTTCTTGCTGGACAGTTTTCTGCGATTTCGGTCAAACCGAAGTTGGCTCAAGTCGAACCAAAATGTCTTATTTTTTGTTACAGATTCTGCATTTTTTCAAGTCCTTTCTTCATACGTTGTACTTGGTTTCCTTGGATCTTTGGCATGTAAATTCTTCATTCTTGGTCTCCGAAGATTCGTCTTTTGCCTTAGTGATTTTTGAGCATTAAATCCATTCTCTTAGCATTCTTTTCAATCTAAGCTCTCACATTCACCTTGTTACACAAACATGTATAAAATATACCATTAAGCCTTATTATGTTCATAAAATCAAGAATAGGGAAGAATATGTAATATTTGACTCTTAACACCAACAACGTTCTTTCACTTCAATTTCTTCATAGTTCTAATTGATCCTTTTGTTTTTCTTCTAGGATGTTTATCTTCATAGATAAGGGATGAAACCTGTGGTTTATTTTGATGTTTAACTTTCTTTTATTCAAGTATATATTGAACTTCCATTAAGTTTTAGTTAAAATAAAGATATATTTTCAATTTTCTATGATTTATTGTGACTAAAATTATAGTAGATGTTGTGAAAGCTTTTAATATGATCTTATTATCTTTGGAATTATGTGATCTGTAAAAGTTGTTGTTCACCATCATCCATGGGGCATGATGGATGATTGAATTCCCTACAATCATTGCAATTAGATGAATATTTGGGAACTAAACTAATGAAAAGTTCATATTGTGTTTTATCTACTCCATCAACCGATTGGATAGGACTTCAATTCCAATCGAGTTATTGTTGAATCAAGTAGATTGAATATTGAGATTGCTATAGGTGGATTCCTGGATCCTTAGTCTTTTTTATCTTTATTTATTTAAAAACCTTTTTATTCATCGCTAGATTAAAAATGCAGACAAACCATTAGATTTAGATTAGTTCTAGGTTGTGTTCTCCATTCCCTGTGGATTCGGCCTCGTTCTCACCGAGTTATTACTACATTGCAACCTTGCACTTGGAGTTGTGAACATCCAATACCTTGTGAGCTTAAATAGTTTTTGATCTTGTAATCTAGGCCCAAAACTGACATGCTAGTTTTACTGATTACTGAATGAACTCTAAAATAGAAATACGATATAAAGTACACTGACAAACATAGAAAATATCATGATTAAAGTTAAAGAGACACTCCATTGAAATATATATTGAATTACAGTCATTTCAGAATTGTCAATCTATTATGATCATTTTAGAATCTTCAATACATTTACTTGAAGATTACTTTTAAAGATTTGTCAATGCATTCTGAAATCATTAATATGTAAAAAAATTGGATCAAAGAATTATATAGCCCTGAAATACTAATCATGGCTAACTTTGTAGGAAAAATCATTACTCAAGGCTAAAAATGAGAGCTTAAGATGCCCTAGAGGATGGGGGGAATAGGACTATGCCAAATAATCGAAATAAGTGCTAAATATGTAAATAAATCAAACTTCTGAATTTCTTAAGTATTAAAATGTTGATTCCAAATAATTTGTAGGACAACCTTCATCTAAAGTTTTAGGCTGGACAACCTTATTTTACAAATTTCTTTAAAATCAAAACCCTAAACTTTGCAAGAGTAAATAAAAGTAAATATTACAATATTCACCACTTTAACTAAAAGTAAAATACAACCATTCACCACATAAAAAGTAAAAGCATTCACCACATAACATAGAATTATAGTGGTTCGGTGTGTCAACAACTGTTCTAAAACAGCCACACCTACTCCACTCCCAAAATCAATCTCCACATAATTTTGGATTTCATTATGAAAAAGGTTTTCCCAGGGTCACCTTAAAACCTGATACAATTCTTGTGATTTTACCGGGCTATCACAATCAAACCCCTCATTAAAATTTTTCGGCTATCTCAGACAAAACCTACACTGAGATTTTCTGGCTATGTCAGAAAAAACTAAATAAAGAATAGAAAGTGTACTTATCTTCATCATAGAAGATGTATCAGAAACTGTAGCTGAAGAACTACTTTCTTGAATGCCAATTGTTCAATGTTCAGTCAGATAGAAAAGAGTCTAGGGTTCTATTGATTTTAATTAAGTTCAAACCAATGGCTACTTGAGTTAATTCTCTTGAATCTCAAAAGAAGAGTATAGTTTACTCTCTTTAGAATCAGAATGGAAAGATATGAGATTAAGGGAATTAAATAAAAGCTATAAATAAAATTTATAAATACCATTCAAATAGCTTGCTAATAAATTGAGCTTCTCTCTCTATTGCAGAAGGATTTTATTAATAATAATGGATATTTCGGATTGAGAGATAAACTCAATTTATAGGCCAAGAAATTGAATCTTCAACTAGCCTGAGGCAGACTGAATTTTGTTCAATGGATTTTGGATCATGCGAGATAAGATCTATCCAAACTTTGACTAGCCCGAGGACCAGTTCGACTAGTCGAAGAACTTTGTTTGACTAATTAAATTTGATCTTCAACTGGTCAAAGTTTCTAAAATCCAAAAAGATGTAGTTGCTGGATTTGAAGCCAAATTTTCTTAGGCTGGTTGAAGGTCAAGCTTCGACTAGTTGAACCAAAAATTCAACCAATTGAATTTACAACCAAAAATTGGTTTTACTTTGACTTGAACTTGGACTGGCCAAGAAAACTTAGACTAGTCGAACCAAACCTTAGGCTGGTTGAATTCAAAGCAAACATAAGTATAAAAGTCCAATTTTAAACAATTTTCAAAGCACCTAATCTTAAGGTCTTTCTAGGGTTTTATACTACATGAGTTATATGAAATATCTGAACTTCTTTGTCTTGAACTTGATTACGGATTTCATCTTGACTTTTAAGCTTAATCGATTCTTAAACATCAGTTGATCTTTAGCTTTATCCTCTCTTGAGAATGTACCAGTCTTGAGTTTGATCTTCTCTTAATCTTGAACTTGATCTTTTCTTGATTATAGACCAGTCTTGAAGATCTCTTGTCAAGTTGTTTTGACTATACGAAATTTGACAACTAAAGTGTGCTTAATCATTTTAGCACTTACGATCTCCCCCTTTTCAATTTCGTGATAAAACAATTAATAGAACAGATATGGAAATAATTGAAGTCTTGTAATCCCAAGAAATCTTGTAGCAGGAGCTTCTTAAAGGCTATGAAGCTCAATTAGTAGCACTCCCGCTCAAATAAAACTTCCCTTATATTGTGACACATATTCCATACACACAAATATATAACATTCCATAACATTTCCATAGCATTCATTTCCATGCATTCCTCCTATATTCTTACTATTAAAACCAATCATTATGAGCAATCATGCTCATGCTAACTAACTTGGATCCTTACTCTTGCTCGGGTGGTAGACTCTCGGGAGTTTTAACACTCGGTCAAGGGTTCGAGTATCCATAGGTGGTGAAAACCCGCTATGGCGTAAGTGTGTGGGGTGTGTGTGCGTGGGTTAAAAAAAATGCTCATGCTAACTCTCCATTTTCACTATTATAACCAACTCTCCCCCTTTTTGTCACAAGTTGACAAAGGAAGAATGATATAAATAGCAAGGAAGCATATATAAACGTTAAATACCAATAAGTAAGCATATAAGATAGTTATGAATTAGGTTAAGTAGAAGTAAGCATATCGAATAGCTAAGGTCAAGAAAGCAAATGACAAGAAACATTAAAAAGTGTTAAGGAAGTGTCAAGTGAAATCCTTCAAGTACCAACACAAAGGAGTAAAGTTTTAAGATATATAACCATCAAAATAAGTTTAACCAGAAGATATTCAAACTCAATCTGATCAAGAAGAAGAAGGAGCATGCATCGATGGGTCAAGTTGATTCAAACTCTAGTTGATGCGATAGAAGTATTTCTTCATGTACTTCATTGAAGACTTGTGGGTTTGAACCAAAGATTCTTGCGATACATGCAACGCGTCAACCTTCTCCTCCAGTGATTTGATAAGCTCATCAACCTGGGAGAGCTGGTAGTCAGAATCAACTGGATCATCTAATTCTTCCAACTCATCAAAAATTGTCATCCATGATAGTGTCTTTAGGTTGTTTTACTTCTTCCTCTTCTTCACATTGACCAGGAAGAGGTTTCAAGTTTATCTTATTTAGATTAGTGTTATTGAAAGGGAGTTCAGATTCCAGTGCCTAAACCAATGGGATTTTAACATTACAATAAGTCATAAGATATGCAAAAGGAATCTAACCATGCTTAGGATGCAAGCGATACTGAATAATGATGTAGCAAATTAAGGATGGAAGACAAACATGCATACCTAACACAACTGAATGAAAAACTCTAACCATAAAGGGAGTAAGATCAGTTTTATTCCCTGATCGAGGATAGATATTGAAAGTAAAATTTTTATTTAAAACTCTATACTTAGAGAGCATTTGGTTTGCAGGGAGGGGGCATTACTCGACCTCCATTCGGCATTAAAGCAACACAACTTACAAGTTATCAATTGCTTTTCATTATGTGACATTTTTTAGTTAATGTGGCTATAAGTATGCCATCGTCCACAACATTGATTTCCATCAACGCCGAAATAACATGTGGTGTCACTAGGGATGTCCCTTTAATGAATTTAATCGTGAATGTTAAGTCATTAAGAGATACACAATAGATTGTGCATACATTCCTTATGCAGTGGAGCAGTAAGCCGTTCCACCCCATCCCAAAATGCGTTCCCAACCAACTTCAGTGAGAATGGGAACTAAACCAAGAGAAGAAATATGATCAACATTAATTGTTCTTTTGATGATAATATCCTTAGTGCAGAAATCCTGAACGCACTCTTAATCCTCTTTCAGGGCCCATAGGGTTCTCACACCAATAGGAGTAGATCTAGATAATGAGCTAGTACGATTTTTGCATGCCGTTTTCTTTAATCGATACTCCATATTAGTTTGCACAAGATAGAAATCAAAGAAAGTGAAAGGAATGATAGTAGATCAAATTTTAAAGAAAACCCACCCCAAATAGGGTTTCAAATTATGAATAAAATACCCAAAAGAGATTTGCTAGCAATAGATTACCGAATATTAGAAGGAAATTGAAATAAAAACACTTATTAGCAAGAATGGGTGGTGGGTTAGTCGAATGGGGCACCGGCTAGTCAAGGTAGAAGATGAGAAATGAAAAGAAAAAGTGATTTTCCCCCTTTTTAGGTGAAATCGCGTGATCTTCGACTGGTCGAAAAATCACAAATTTTGATTTCTTTTTTTACTTTTTTTTTAAATTTATCATTATTAACATTTTATGTATTTAATAAAAATAAAAATAAACAAATAATGCATAAAAGAATAAGATAATTATTTAACAATGCACAAACCAATATCATGCTTTAAGTTGGAAAATCTGGTTCTGTCAAGTGGCTTGGTTAGTATGTCTACAAGCTGCTTCTCAGTTTGAATGTATTCAAGCATGATAGACTTATCTCCAACCAATTCTCGAATATAATGGTATCGAATATTGATATTTTTGTATGAGAATGTTAGATTGGATTTTTTAAAATATTAATTACACTTGAATTATAACAGTACAACGTCATTGTATCTTACATAATTCCATAATCAGCTAGCATTCTTTTCATCCAAATTAGCTGAATGTATGCATTTCTTGCTATAATGCATTTAGCTTCATCTGTAGATAGAGATACTGAATTTTGTTTCCTACTAAGCCAAGATACTAAGCAGTTTCCTACGTAGAAACATCCACCACTGGTAGATTTTCTATCATCAATATTTCATGCCCGGTCTGCATCAGTATATCTAGCAATTTGTACTGACGTATCATGTGGATATCATAGTCCTAAGTTCGCAGAACTTGTGATATATCTTATTATCTATTTAACAACAGTTAAATGTGATTATTTAGGATTAGATTGATATCTAGCACATAATCCAATACTAATTGTAATATCAGGTCTACTAGCAGTTAAGTACAAAAGACTACTAATCATACTTTGGTATAGACGTGAGTCTACTCTTTTACCTGATTCATCCTTTGAGAGTTTAAGAGTCATACTCATTGAAGTCTTGAAATTTTTTCCATTCTTAAAACCAAACCTTTTTACAAGGTTCAAAGCATAATTGGTCTATGAGATGAACATGCCATCTTCAATTTATTTAACTTATAATCCAAGGAAATAGTTTAGTTCACTGACCATAATCATTTTAAACTTAGATTTCGTTCCATCTATAAACTCAATAAATAAGTTAGTGCACGTAGATCCATAAATGATATCATCATAGATCTAAACTATCAGAATATGACCATTATATTTCTTGACGAATAAGGTTTTATCAACGCTACCCATAATAAAATTATGACTAAGTAAAACTTTAGTCACATTTTCATACCATGCTCTGGGAGCTTGTTTCAAACCATAAAAAGCCTTTTAAAGATGATAGACATGATTTGGAAGTTTAGGATCTTCAAAATCCTTTAGTTATTCAACATATACTTCTTCATGCAAATCACCATTTAAAAACACACTTTTAACATCCATTTGATAAATTTTGATTTTTTTATGACATGCAATCAAAATAAATAATCTTATAGATTCCAGACGCGTAACTGGTGCAAAGGTTTCATCGTAATCAATACCTTCTATTTGAGTGTACCCTTGTACAACCAGTCATGCCTTATTTCTGATAATATTCCCCATTTCATTGATTTTATTCTTAAAAATCCATTTGGTTCCAATCACATGTTTGTCAGTAAGTCTGGAAACCAAGTACCATACATCATTTCTAAAAAATTGGTTTAATTCTTCTTGCATGAAATTTATCCAACTTTCATCTGCCAGTGCTTTATTTACATTAGCCGGTTCAATTTTGGAAGTGAAGAAGACATAATTGCACATATTTTCTAGTTGTCTTCTTGTCTGAATGCCAGTGCGAGGGTTACTAAGTATTTGATTAGTCAAATGGTATTTGACTAATCTAATCTCAGTATTTAGTGGTTTAGATGAAGAGTTAGGTATATTAATCACATTGACATCATCATCTTTATTAGGACTGGGTGTGATCTGTTGATCATCTATCACAACATTTATAGATTCTTGAATTACCCAAGTTCTCTTGTTAAGAACACGGTATGCCCAGCTACTTAGGGCATAACTTAAAAATATTCCTTCATCGTTCTTAGCTTCGAATTTCTTCAAATGTTTTGGGTTACGTAATATAAAATATTTACTTCCAAAAGTTTAAAAATATTTAACCGTGGGCTTTTTATTAAACCATAATTCATAAGCTGTTTTATTTTTAGCTTTTCTAATGTAAACATGATTTATAATATAGCATACAGTACTAACAACTTCAGCCCATAAGTTTTTTGATAGATTCATGCTATTTAACATTACACTAGTCATTTCTTATAGTATTCTATTTTTTCTTTCAACAATTCGATTTTGTTAAGGAGTTTTTGGAGTAGAGAATTCATGCGATATATCATGATCATTCCAGTACTTCTCAAATTTGTTATTCTCAAATTCGGTACCATGATCACTTGTAATTTTGACCACAGATATCTCTTTTTTAGTCTGGATACATTTTAAAATTTTTTTGACTTCATCAAGAGTATCTGATTTTTCTCTTAAGAAGGCTATCGACGTATATTCGGTGTAGTCATCATCTATGACCAGAAAATACTTCTTTCCACATCTACTCTCCGTTCTAGTTGGTCCGATTAAATCCATGTGGAGAAGTTCTAGAGGTTTAGCCATGGATAAGGAGTTCACTTTCTTATGACTACTCCTAATCTGCTTACCAATTTGACATGCACCACAAACTTTTTCTATCTTTTTCAGTTTGGGTAGGCCACGTAAGTAGTCTCTTTTGCTCAATTTATATAAATATCTATATTTCATGTGTAAGACGTTTATGCCATAGTTCAATCTCGTCTGTTTGGACCATGTAACATGAATGGTTTGTTGAGGAGTTATCTGAAATTGCGGTTTAGACCGCTGATACTGAAGAATGAATATGAAACAAGGTCCTAGAGGGGTGAATAGGACTTTTCATATATTTTTCCTATTTAAAAATCCTAGTTTCCTAACTTAAACAATCATTCAGTTAAAGCAAGTAAGGCAATATAACTCTAAAGGCTTCCAAGCCAATAAAGGGTCCAATCACAAAGGCTACTCAAGATATACAACTAAAACAACTAGCCTAGTGTTGTAAGGTTATGTGTGGAATGTGCTACCTATCAATCTTAAGCATTCATTTAATCATGCATAAACAATCAAGCATTCAAACATAAATAATCATGATTTAAATAGACGTGCAAATGACAATTCCAAACACAGGCATGATAGTGGTTCGGCTACTTGCCTACTCCACTCCCGACAACCGCACTCTCTCCTAGAGTGTGTCAGATTTCACTATTAATGCTTTTAAATTAGGTTCACCAATGTCCTTTACAGCCCTAGACAAAGGACTCACAATTTATGCTCTCCACTCGAGCAAAGGTCCTACAGTAAGAACCTATGTTTAGGCCCCCCGACCAAGGTCCCACACTAGGCACCTCCGTTTAGGTCCACTGATCAAAGTCCCACACAAGGCACCTACGTTTAGGCCCACCAGCCAAGGTCCCACACAAGGCACCTACATTTAGGCCCACCAGCCAAGGTCCCACACTAAGAACCTACACGAGTTTGTTTATAGCAAACTCTTAGCCTCATTCCTATACGAGGATAGAGACTAACTTGTGAATTCTTAACAATGACACTTACTTGTTAGATTAAGTCCACTTTTATAGCTTGTGTTGGGTTGCTTGATCTTCGTTCTTCCATGCTTGAATCAGCTCCTCAATGCTCCCCCGATCTCTATGCTATAGTTTACCTATTGTGTCAGCTTCATGATCAAAAACCTTGCATATGATGTTCCTATTAAGGTAACCAAGATAATAGGAGTTGGTTGAATCTCTAACAAAGGTTATGAATGGATTTTCTAAGAGATTCAACTAATGGATGCGTTAGAGTATAGTTGAGACTAAGGATATACCTATAAGTTTGGTCTTAATACTTTAGTGAAGGCTTAAGATCATGTTCTTCATTAAAGTGAGCTTTGAATGCTCATTGAGATGATGAATCATAATGAAAAGAACATGATTCTCATGTGGATAGAGTCTAGGATGAGTGATTAGAGCTTGGGACAACCTAGGGACTATGAAATGCCTTAATCCACACTTTTCACGAAGTTCTGGATCCTATATTTATAGAGAAAAGGGCCCAATGGATCTATAATGGCTAGTTATCAGTGCTACCGAGTGAACCTTCGGTAGTACTGAAATATCACTCAGTGGTACCAAATTAGATCCTGAAGTTGCTGGATGATTTTTGACACTTTTAGTAGTACCGAAAGTTATTCTTTGATAGAAGTCGGTGGTACGCAAATTCAATTGGTGGTACCAAATTTATCTTTGAAAGCTGCTAGACTGTTTTGGGCACTTTCGATAATACCGAAAGTATCTCCGATGCTACCGAAGGTGCCATTTAGTGACAACTACTCCTACTGAATTTGGACAGATTTTTCTGTTTTGATATCTTGTCCTTTAAATCATTCAACAACTTGGGACTTCCTATAGCCATATATAAAAAGGTAGAAAATATGAACTTAGAATGGCTTGAATAGATGATCTAAGTGAGTTTTCCTATTTGGGTTAGGATCATCTATAGGCAAGATCTAGGTCGTAGAAGCCTCTTCGTATTCCGACTTTATAGCTTAGGCTTCTGCTCCAGTTGCGTTGTCGGTCTTCATTTGCTAAGGACTCATCCGACTACTTGACACAACTAGTCATGTGATTAACAAACATATATGTAAATGAGTGTACTAACAATCTCCCCCTTTGTCAATTACGTGAGAAAAACAACCTGTCCTATGACATTGTCATGGTCCATACCAATGACATACCGAAACAATGAAAGATTACATATCATGTACTAAATTGCAACTCAAACATAAGACTAGATATGTAACATAGAGATGTTGGTCCCCCGTAGTTTTTTTCATGATCAACTTGTATTCTACAGAAAACAATGGAGTGTTTTGGTGGGTGGATAGGTTTCTTCTCCCCCTTTTTGTTAGTCATTGGTAAAGGATTACCAAGAAGCAAACCAATACCATATATATATATATATATATTAAAATGTAGGTTAGAGAGAGTATATAAATCACATAATGGAAGAATAAAAGAAGAAATAGATGTAAACATTATGTGAAAATTTTCATGTCAGAGGAAGATATAACCATGAAACAAAACCACTGACATGAACATAAAGATATCATCATGAATTCATCAAAATTACTACCCCAAGCTTGGGTAGAAGCATTCATCATCCAAAAATAATAGGCCCTTAAGGGCATAATCATCTAAAATAAAAAGTATTATGATCGAGTAACAATAGTAGAAAAAGATTATTTAGAAGACTCACCCTCGTATGGAGGAATATAAGGGTGATGAGTTAGAAACAATTATGTAATGTGTTCCCCAGTATGTTGAAGAGTGTCAAGACGCAGTTGAATCCTGGAGAGTCAATTTTTGCTCTGCTGAAGGTGAGCTTCTATATTTAACTACCCTTCAAGAAGTTTAGATCATTCTGGCGAAGGAGGCGCCTAGTGCTGATGGATAGTGGACTTGGTACAGGCACTGGGGTGCGACAAGAGTCCTAGCCAGTGGCCATGGGAGTGTCTTGAGCTTCTTCACCGCTCCTGCATTCCTGATTCTCCTCAAATGTAGTTACAAACACATTTAGTTAAATTAGGGTCTCCTTGGTAAAGCACACGACAGGATATTCCGTATCGTCGGTATATGGTAAACAAATGAATTTTGAGAATTTGCAGATAACACTTGGAAAGGGAAGGCTGGTACAATGAACACCCATGGCGATTGGGATCAATTGTTTCAAGATAAGGGTTGGTAAGTACACTTCAATCCCATAAAAGATGTCATACAGGATATTCAGAACAAATAGGGAGATCATATCTCCAGAAACTTCACATGGATATGCATTTGTACTCAGAATGTTGTGTAGTACTTTTGTGGTTGAGTCCAAATGCGATGATTGGAGGAAGTTTCGTTTATTCTAGGGGATTGTGGCACCATTACACAATGCTCGAGTTAATTCACCCTAAACTTCGAGATAATTTAAAGGACGATCATTTGGGGGAATTTGCATTACTCTAAGGTGCAATAGTTGACTCAGCACCAAAGGAGTGATCTCCTTGGTTTTGTTCATGAAGTTGATGCTAATGGATGGAGGGTCATCATGAGTGTCATGATAGGAATTTAAGAATTGATGAACGAGGTCTTGCTAAACCTCACCTCCAAAGCACAATAGGTTATCCCACCTAATTGATCCTAAGTAGAGATCAATCCCATATTGTTCGATAAGGGATCTGATCAACTACCAAAGATTGTTTTATTTGACATAGCTATTTCAGTAGGACTGGTGTCAGGCCCGTATCCTAGTCTGTACCATTTCGTAGACTCTCACGATCCTCCCTGTCAAATTCAGGCAACCCACGACCTGTAATCAGATTTTACGCGTGACCCTAAGTCGTATCCCATACATCTGAGTTGGCTTGACCTGAGAGTTGTACCCTTGTGACCGAGTCGTCGCCACAGTTCTAACACCGTGTCTCGTGCATCGATGTGATACCCAGGCTAGGAGTTGTGGGCCCGTGTTTATTTCTAGAAAATGACGCCCGTTGCAAATCTCGAGAAAAGAATCTCTACCATCCATCACATCAATCAATCAATCAAGTACAACCCATTCCTATCTTACCAACAAAGCATGACACCCCTCCCTCTCATGCCCAAAGTCAACCCTTCCTTACAACAACCCATTCCTCCCATCCCTCTCTCCTTAAATCTCCTCTCACTCTCATTTTCTCCACCATTTTTCCCAAGCAACCAAGGGAGAGTAGATGTCCAAGCTTCCTAAAGAGAGAAGCTAGGTGTGGCCACTTCCTACCCCCCAATCTCCCATCTCCACCCTTCAATCTTCATCATCCTCCATCAAAATCGAAGCCAAGGAGCTTAGAAGTCTAATGAGTTAAAGAAGAAGACCATCGATGAGTGTTCATACTACTAGATCGTGATTTTGATTTACAGCCCACATGATTTGGGACCCATCTTGATGTATTTATTGTAAAACCTAGGAGCGCTCATGGTGGCGGAGCCCTCTATCACACGTCTCTCTCTTTCTCTCTCTCTCTCTCTCTCTCCTGATTGTATAGCCCACTATCATGTGTTGTATCCACACCATCCGATCGTGAGGCCCACCTTGTTGCCGCCTTTTGGTAGGCCTTGGATGAAGGGAATCACAAATATTAGTTGATCCAAAACTTTGGTGGGCCACCACATGGCCCCACCTCGACGTATGCATTATGTATCCACGCTATCCAGTTAGTGGGCCCATGGCCTGGACGGTCAGCACCGTCCAGTGTACATGAGCCCTAGACGCTGTAGCAAATAAAAAATAATATAAAATATATTAAATTAATATATATGTGGTGGGCCCCATGTGGGACCAACTTACCTAGGATCGGATCAGCTGGTGTATCTCACACCAGCACCTTCAGCTGTTGCTAAGCGTTAACAAGTTCTATGGATAATCATGAGGTATCGATTATATCCCATCCATACCGTTCACATGCAGTAGGTGGGGCCCACCCCACACGTGCTACATGTGTGGGAAGAGACCCACCTTGATGTATGTATTCTATGTCCACCCATCCATTGGGCAGGACGATGGACCCCACCGGTGATGTATGTACCTTATGCATGCCGTCCACTTGTATGGACCCCATCTACTGGACGTTTCATCCTGACCGTCCATATGACGGGCCTGGACGAATGGAAACACAAATATCAACGTGATCGGTGGGCCACCATGTGTACCCACCTTGATGCATGTATTTTATATCCACACCGTCCATTAGGGATGATGGGACCAGGGGCACACATGTGTACTATCCACACGTGGGACCCATTATAAGTATGTATTTTATAGCCACCATTTAGATGGCAAGGATGGTGGGGTCCACCTTAATGTTTATGTTTTTTCATATCCCCGTCGCCCATGCATAGCACATGGGGCCCACCTGGTTGACTTGCTGCCTCTAACACGTGGGGCCTACAAAACTGATTGGCTGGAGTACCTCACACCAGCTACGTAGCTGCTGTATGTGACATCAGCAAGTTCTAAGTCCCACATGGAGTTCACATACTGTCCATCCGTCCATCCAGATCTTGGATAAGGGACCCACCTTGATGTTTGTGTTTGATCAGTATCGTTCAGACATTGTGGGGCCCTAACATATGGGTTTTATCCTCACCAACCGTCCATATACGTGGACTGGACCCTACCTTAATGTTGTGTTTTATCAACGCTGTCCAGGCCACTGGGACGTATGACCCACCTTGATGTATGTGTTACATCTAAACCGTCCATCCGAATGGTGAGCTCTTCTTAAGGCTTGAGACTAAAATTAAGATAGATCTATTTATCAAGTGGACCACACTATGAAACCATGGGGATTGAACGTCTACCATTGAAACCTTTTTGGGGTCATCAGAGTTTTGGATCAATATGAAATTTGTTTCCTCTTAATTTAGGTCTTTGTGACTGTATGAACAGTTTGGATGGAAAATCAACATTATGGTGTGGCTCAGATGATCTTTAAATCATCATCTCCACTGCTATTTGTGATATGGTCCAGATGATCTTTTGATATGATTCATTTTTTTAGTAATGCTCTAAATGATCTCTAAAAAGATGAATGGTGTAGATGGACCGGGTAGGTCGATGGACCCATTGGTGTGGCCCATGTGATCCGGTCCACTTGATGTATATGAGGCCCATTGGTGCAGCCCATGTGATCCGGCCCACTTGATGTATATGAGGCCCATTGGTGTGGCCCATGTGATTCAGCCCACTTGATGAATATGAGGTCCATTGGTGCGGCCCGTGTGATCCGGCTCACTTGATGTATATGAGGCCCATTGTGATGTGTATTAAACAGATGTGATGCGGCCCATTGTGATGTATTTGAGGCCCAAGTATGAGGCCCAATGTGATCTATATGAGGCCCATGGGTGAGGCGTAATGCGATGTATATAAAGCCCTTGTGTGAGGCCCATGAGGGAGGCCCATTGCGATGTATATAAAGCCCTTGTGTGAGGCCCAAGGTGATGTATATAAGCCCATTGTGATGTGTGATTCCACCAGGATGAATGTACTGATGTTTATAATGTCCATCCATGTTCCTGGTTGATATTAAACGAGCTATGCCTTGGGAGCAATGATGGTTTAATGTCCGCGTTGTATGAGCAATGATGGTTAGATGTCCACATTGTAACTCTCCCTAGGGCCCGTTGTTAGGCCCAGTCCCATTTGTCCCTTAATTTGGCTAACCTAATCTGTTGGGCTCCCATTTGATAATGATACTTTCCACCATACCCTTTAGGACCACCCAACCCTTGGAGCCCATTTATTTATTCGTACTGAGCCTTCCATAAAGAAGGTGGTCCACCTTGTGCTTATTAGGCCCTTAGGAAGCCCAGATTGCTACGTGATGGAACGGGCAAGGTAGCCCACTCCTTTTTCTTAGGCTCATTCTTGATAGGAGTAGGCCATCTAGGCTTATCTTGATATGAGGAGAGAACATCGTCACCGTAGATGGAAAGATCAGTGGTATCAAGTTTGGTATATCCACTGTTGAGGACCAATCCTCATGTTATGGAATAGATTTGTTGTCCTTCTATGAACCCTGCCATATATATAGGCTGATTATTGATTACGACTATGATTACTATACACACTGAGTATGTGTTAGCATAACATAGGCCCATTGTGACTATGTGAGGCCCATCGTGATTGTATGAGGCCCATTGTGTGATTGTATGAGGCCTATTGTGATTATATGAGGCCTGTTGCAATTATATGAGGCTCATTGTGATTATATGAGGCCCATTGTGACTATGTGAAGCTCATCGCGATTGTATGAGGTCCATTGTGTGTTGTATGAAGCCCATTGTGATTATATGAGGTCCCATTGCGATTATATGAGGCTCATTGTGATTATATATGGCCCATTGGATTGTGTGAAGCCCCTTGTATGTGTGAGGCCCAATTGTGATGTGTGAGACCCACCATGTGTATTTGATTGTGTGCATGCCACTCGTTCATTATTACGGGCCATGGACCGCCTTATATAGGCCCATCATGATGTATGCGATTATAATCATGCTTAGTATACTTCATGATACATGCCCATACACATCATTCGCATGCTTGTTACGAGGAGTGATTGAACACAGCATGTGTCATTGGGCTGATTATTTATGGGACTCCCCGAAAGATGGAGTTACCCCATAGGAGCACGCGGTACATGCAGGTTTGATGCATGACTAGATGGTATGGCTCATGCGTCTCACATTTTGTGACATGATCATTTGGCGCCCTAGTGACGTCAGGGTTGCGGCCTCCACAAGCATATCGTGAATGGCCAGATGGGACAACAAAAATATTTAGTTTGAGCATATGGGCACTTTAGATGTCCATGTGTGAAAGTCCTTAAACTCTTGTGGCCAGGGGATGCTCTAACGTCTAGACCGAGTGGAAGACATGAGCGTCGAGTACTGAATACCAGGAGGTCGCGCTTCCTACTGTGTCGTGGTTGGTTGGGAGGGGGTGTGGACTTATTCACCCGAGCGAGGGGGCTGTAGCTAGGATAAGTTTGACCAGCTCACAAATGGGTTCGCTATCGATGAGCCGGGCCGATATTGGCAGGCGGGTAGTGAGGTCTTTTCCACTCGCTAAGCTGCGCGGCTTGCAGGGGTGGTACCCAGCTTGGAGTGTACTAGACCCCAGTAATGATCCCAGAGATGTATAATACTAATATGTGGACTTACTAAGCAGTAGTTGCATACTCAACATTTAATTCATTCATTCATTCACTATCCATTCGGGCTGGTGGTGCGCAAGTAATTGTTGTGTACCTTTGCAATGGCTAGGATTTCAGTTGGGCCACGTGACTAACCTGAGATTAGGAGTCTACCACATTGAGTCTAGCTATCTAAATTTAGGTATGGGACTGGTTTGCATAGAAGTCCCTTGTGATGAACCCCATAGACTGCGATACTATGTACTATCATCCCAACTTCACACTCCAGCTTAGTCATTTCATTCGCACCGCATATTGCATGATATCCGCGGCATATGGCATTTTGGGTTTTTCATGTTTCTGCATTTATATGACCTAAATGAGGTTGACGGTATTCATGGACCCATCAGGATTTACATATTGCATTGCATCCTCAGTCTATGATATTTGACTTACTATGATTCCGCATTGCATAGCTGATCTATATTGTTTCGTCAGTATATGATATTTGGCTTACTATGACTCTGCATTGTATAGCTGATCTATATTGTGTCCTCATCATATGATATTTGGCTTACTATGACTCCATATTGCATAGCTGATCTACATTATTTCCTCAGTATATGATATTGGCTTATTATGTTTTACATCGTATAGCCTGGATAAGGCTGATGGTAACTATGGACTTACTGTAAGACCCGTATCCTAGCCTGTACTATTCCGTAGGCTTCCACAGTCATCCCAGTCGAATTTCGATGACCCGCAATCGGTTATCAACGTTTGCGCGCGACCCTAAGATGTATCTTGTATATCTGAGTCGGCTCGACCCGAGACTGATACCAGTACGACCGCGCCGTCGCCGCGGTTCCGATGCCTCGTCTTGCACGCCGATGCGGTACCTGAAAAGGCCAAGCTATATGTCCTAGAGGGGGGGTGAATAGGACAATGCCAAATAAAACTTATAACAGCGGAATTAAAAAGAATATGATAGCCAAAGTAAATCACAATGCAGGAAAGTAAAACAGCCTCAAAATTCAGATCTTGAGAGGTTGATACAAATGTTGTTCTAAGGACAACCTTACACCAAAAACTAGAGTTTATGGTAGGACAACCTTATTTCTAGAAAGATCTTTGTATCAAATCTCAAACCGAAGAGGAATACAGAAACAAATACAAACTGAATCGAAATAAATTGAAATCACAAATGTATTGTTCTAGGGACAGCCATACACCATAAAAATGGCAGGGCAACCTTGCTGGAACAACTTTCAAAGGAAATTGAAAATCAAGCTGATAAAGGAATAGCTGAAAATAAATTCTAAACTATTACAAAATTCTCACAATGCTTGAATTAAATGATTACAACATTCACCACCATACATACATCCCACAAAAGAATAATTAAAGATCAGAAGTATAAATCATTCAACCACAACACAAGGGATTATAGTGGTTCGCCTGTGTGTTCTTCAACTGTTAGACAACAGCCACACAAAATGCTACTCCACTCCTAATATCCTCACATAGGGGATATTAGCGTTCACTAACAAAATAGGTTTTCCCAGGTTCACCCAAAACCTTTACAATTGTGTCTTTATCTGTGGGCTTACACAATTAAAAAAATCCCACTTCTGAGTTTTCCTGGCTCTCCTCAGATAACCAATACAACAAGATTTTTCTGGAAAATCTTTAAAGAAACCAAAACAGAAAGGAATTTATAATTAAATGTAAAATACCTAATTATCTCCTTCGTTGTAGCAGCCCGGTAGAACCAAATCAGAGTAGATGATTGAATGTCCAAGTTCAATGTCCAGTACTCAATTACAATGGTTCTAATTCTAATAGATTTTAAATTAAACCAAATAGGGCTTGCCTTAATTGATTTTGATTCCAAAGAAAGGGAATAATAATTCCTCTTATCAAATCAGATTGGAATAGCAGAAACAAAATCAATTAAATAAAGCCAAGGAAAGAGAATATTAAATAAGCACACTTAGCTTAGATGGAGCACAGAATTATCTCTCAGAAGTTCGATGAAGATTGGCTTGAATGGACTAATTAATTCGATGATTTCTTCTAAGATTTGTGCACTATTTATAGGTGAGCAGATCACATCTTCGACTGGTCTAGGGAGCTCTTCGACTAGTCGAAGCAATAACAGATATTTAAAAAATCCGGGGGGATATGCCTTGACCATTCTACGACTGGTCGAAGGTCTCCTTCGACTGGTCGTAAGTCACCTATGACTGGTCGTAGGTTTCCTTCGACTGGTCGAAGAACCTATAAAATATCGCTGGATTTCGAGTCGAAGATGTTCGACAGGTCGAAGATGCAGTCGACACTGTTCCTACTACTGGTCGAACAGATTCCTGGACTAGTCGAAGCCTAACAGATTTCATCCGAAATTTGTAACAAACTCACGACTGATCGAGGAATTTCTTAGACTGGTCGAAGCAACTCTAGGACTAGTCGAAGAAGGCCTAGGACTAGTCAAAGAACAGACCAAACTCATGTAAAATAAACATTCGACTTATGTATCCAAAATGACCTACTTCTAAGGTCAACCTATGGTCAGTCAAACCTCAACCATGAAGTAAGGACATTGAAACATTAGGAACTAGTGACTTGAAGTATGAGCCTTGAAGTCTTGATGTAGATCAATCTTGAAATCTTAATATAGCTCAATCTTGAAAGGGTCTTGAGTTCTTTACCAACTGCCTTGTACTCTTCTTGAAGTCTTACAGCTTGAGTCTTGTCTTGTGAGCTTTGCTTGTTGTGAGCTTAGCTTGTTCATGAATGTTGATCCTTGAGAGAGCTTCACTTATGCAAGTTATATATATTATATATAACATAACAGTGATTTTGGCACCACAAATTTGACAACAGACAGGGATATAAACTATAGCACTTACAGTACCCTGACCAGGAGGTGTGGGCCCAAGCTCAGTTCGAGGAACTCGTCGCACGTTATAAATTTCAAGAGAATCTATCAAATCCATCACATCAATCACATCACTTGTCAAAAGTACACCCATTACTCTCCCCATGCCCAAGTACAAAAGCAACTCCAAAAAGTCAACAAACACTTTACCTCTCATGTCACTCCACCATCACTTCTCTCCCATCATCTCTCTCTCTCTCTCTCATTCTCTCTCTCATTTTCCCAAGTATGGAACCGTCCATGGCATTCCATGGGAGAGAAACTAGTGTGGCCCCCTTCCTACCACCCAATCCAACCCTTGGATCATCATCTCAACTGTCGGAATTGTTCCCTTGGGGTTCTAGATTGCATAGGCGGAAGAAGGAATAGAAGATCAAGGTGGGTGCTTCTTTCTCTTCCTCTCTCTCCCTCTCTCTATCATTTTGTGTGATGATGTGGCCGTGTGGCCCACCCGGATGGACCCCATCATGAAGCATGTATTCTATCCAAGCCACATGTAGGTGGGATCCACTTTATATATGTGTTGTATCCATAACATCCAGCCATTTAGTGGCCCACATGTGGCACATTTGTAGGTGGGGTCCACCTTATATGTATGTGTTTCCCAAACCGTCCAGCGTCCAGGGACGCTGGACGTGGCTGAAGAGTGAAGTGTGAACTGACGGGTACCGTCCAACCAATGAAAATACAAATTAAATTTTGAATGTAAACTTTAGGGTGGGTTGCTCATGCAGGCCCCACCTTAAGGTAGGGCTTTGATCCACTCTGTCCATCATGTTTCCCACCTCACTTTAGGAGTTGAGCCTAAAAATGAGGCTAAACCGACTTACTGATGGGCCATACCATATCAAACAGTGACTTTCACCGTTTAAATTCATTCGATTTTTCCTACACGCCGGAAGATGTCCAATATTGGACTTGATGGACTTGTCATGGGCTGTAGAAATCAATGGGTGGGGTGGATTCTTCCGATGTGGGCCCCATGTATGAAAAACCTCAGAAAAATAAGATTTTCAAAAAAAAAGGAGGTGCAGCGCCTGCTGCTGTGCAGTAGACACTACTGACGTCAGCTTGAAAATGGGCAGGGACCCACGGCTCCAGCCATGGGCCCCACTATGATGTATATTTGTCATCCAACCCGCTCATATGGTGGGCCACTTCCAACAGCGGGCCCCCTCTAAAAATCAGCCTCATCCAATGTTCAGGTGGCCTACATCAGAGGAAACAGTGGGATTGAATGTATACTATTGAAACCCATTTTGGGTCCATAGAAGTTTTGGAATCAATATGAAATTTGTTTTTTACTCTTCATCCAGGTCTGGGGACCTTATCAACGGGTTGGATGGCGTATAGACGTTATAGTGGGCCCCACGTGGAACCCACCGGTGATGTATGTGTTTTGCTTACACCGTCAACACCTGGACGGTGGGACCACTCCACGTGTGGGGTTGATGTCTGTGTGCATGTGTGTGTGTGTGTATATATATATATTATATTGTATATATTATAAATTTTATATATAGATTTTATATTATAATATTATATTATATTATATGTACATGATTGTGGGCCTTCATGGGACCCACCATAATGCATGTGTTGCATCCAAGCTGTCCATCCATTTTGAAAGCTCATTTCATGGCATGAGCTAAAGAATGAGTCAAATCCATAGCTCATATGGACCCCGCCCTTGATGCATGTGTTGCATCCAAACCGTCTAACCATTTGGCAAGCTTGTCTTAATAGGCTTGAGACTAAAAATAAGTCAAATCTAAAGTTTAAGCGGACCCCACCATTCAAGGTAGTGGACAATGATGTCCACCGCACAAAATTTCTAAGGGCCATGGGAGTTTCCTATTAAGCTGATATTTGTTCCACTTCATCTATCATTACGATAAATTATGAGCATGTTGGATGGGAAACATATGTTATGGTGGACATTAGGAACTTAAATGGTGGAAATCATTACCACCACTTTTATTTGGGTGTGGCCCGTTTGATATACATGGGGCCCATTGGTGTGGCCCATTTGATGTACATATGACCATGTGAGGAGGAGGCCATCTTGATGTGTTGTGGCCCGTCCAGTGGGGACCCACCTTAATGTATAGGAGGCCCATGTTATGAGGCCCACTTTGATGTATTTTGTGGCCCAATTGTCGGGCCCACTTTGATGTATTTTGTGGCCCAATTGTCGAGCCCACTTTGATGTATTTTGTGGCCCAATTGTCTGGCCACTGTAATGTATTTTGTGGCCCATTTGTCGGGCCCACTTTGATGTATTTTGTGGTCCATTCGAGGTGCCCACCTTGATGCATGCACTCCTTATTCACATCGTCCAACAACTACTGGACAGTGGGGCCCTCCTTACTATATGATATTATGTGTTGAATAAGCATATTGTCCATATGTAGTGCGGGCCAACATGATGTATTTATTTATCCTCACGGCCCAATTTCTGGCCATGGGATGTGGAACCCGTGTGACATATGTATTTCGTTCCATGCAGTCCATCTGTGTGAGGGCCACCTTGATGCATCTGTTGAACACATGGATCCCACATGATATATATGTTTTTATATCCATACTGTCCAACTATTTGGATGGGATGCACCATGATGTATTTTTATCCACGCCACCCAGGGCAGGCACCCCATCATGATATATGTCAGGGCCCATCAAGCCCATTGAGATGTATTCAAAACCCATTTGGTAATGCCCATTGTAATGTATTTGGAACCTGTGAGTAGAGCCCACCTCATATGTTCCACCCTAACCGTCCAGGTCATATAGGGCCAGCCTCAATGTATGTTTTATTCACATCGTCTGTGGGATGTGTGACCCACAAGATGTATACATTCTATATCCACACTAACCATCTGGTGGGGGCCCATCTGTTGCATGTGTGAAAAGGCCAAGCTATATGTCCTAGAGGGGGGGTGAATAGGACAGTGCCAAATTAAAACTTATAACAGCGGAATTAAAATAAATATGATAGCCAAAGTAAATCACAATGCAGTAAATTAAAATAACCTCAAAATTCAGATCTTGAGAGGTTGATACAAACGTTGTTCTAAGGACAACCTTACACTAAAAACAGAGTTTATGGTAGGACAACCTTATTTCTAGAAAGATCTTTGTATCAAGTCTCAAACCGAAGAGGAATACAATAATAAATATAAACTAAATTGAAATGACTTGTAATTAAAAATGTATTGTTCTAGGGACAGCCATACACCATAAAAATGGCAGGGCGACCTTGCTGGAACAACTTTCAAATGAAATTGAAAATCAAGCTGATAAAGGAATAGCAGAAAATAAATTCTAAGCTATTACAATATTCACACAAAGCTTGAATTAAATAATTACAACATTCACCACCATACATACATCCCACAAAAGAATAATTAAAAAATAGAAGAATAAATCATTCAAACATAAGGGTTTATAGTGGTTCGTCTGTGTGTTCACCAACTGTTAAACAACAGCCACACAAAAAGCTACTCCACTCCTAATATCCTCACACAGGGGATATTAGCGTTCACTAAAAATAGGTTTTCCCAGGTTCACCCAAAACCCTTACAATTGTGTCTTTGTATGTGGGCTTACACAATTAAAAAAAAACCCACTTCTGAGTTTTCCTGGCTTTTCTCAGATAACCAATATAACAAGATTTTTCTGGCAAATCTTGAAAGAAACCAAAATAATAGAAAGGAATTTACAATATGTAAAATACTTGAATATCTCCTTCGTTGTAGCAGCCCGGTAGAACCAAATCAAAGTAGATGATTGAATGTCCAAGTTCAATGTCCAGTACTCGATTACAATGGTTCTAATTCTAATAGATTTTAAATTAAACCAAATAGGGCTTGCCTTAATTGATTTTGATTCCAAAGAAAGGGAATAACAATTCCTCTTATCAAATCAGATTGGAATAGCAGAAACAAAATTAATTAAATAAAGCTAAGGAAAGAGAATATTAAATAAGCACACTTAGCTTAGATGGAGTACAGAATTATCTCTCAGAAGTTCGACGAAGATTGGCTTGAATACTTTAATTAATTCAATAATTTCTTCTGAGATTCGTGCACTATTTATAAGTGAGAAGATGGGGTCTTCGACTGGTCTAGAGTGCTCTACGACTAGTCGAAGTCATAATAGATATTTGAAAGATTAGGCGGGATAAGCTTTGACCATTCTACGACTGGTCGTAGGTCCTGTAAACCATCGCTGGACTTCGAGTCGAAGGTTGTACGACTGGTCAAATATCAGTCGACACTGTTCCTACGACTAGTCGAACAGATTCCTGGACTAGTCGAAGGCTAACAGATTTTATTCGGAATTTGTAACAAACTCACGACTGGTCGAGGAATTTCTTAGACTGGTCGAAGCAAGTCTAGGACTAGTCGAAGAAGGCCTAGGACTAGTCGAAGAACAGACCAATCACATGTAAAATAAACATTTGGTTTATGTATCCGAAATAACCTACTTCTAAGGTCAACCTATGGTCAATCAAACCTCAACCATGAAGAATGAACATTGAAACATTCGGAACTTGAGACCTTGAAGTATGAGCCTTGTAATCTTGATGTAGATCAAACCTTGATGTAGCTCAATCTTGAAAGTGTACAAACTGCCTTGAATTCTTCTTGAAGTCTTGCAGCTTGAGTCTTGTCTTGTGAGCAGTTCTTTCATTCAAGATTGATCCTTATACTTGTGAGCTTTGCTTGTTGTGAGCTTAGCTTGATTATGAATGTTGATCCTTGAAAGAGCTTCACTTAAGCAAGTTATATATATAACATAACAGTGATTTTGGCACCACAAATTTGACAACAGACAGGGATATAAACTATAGCACTTACAATCTCCTCCTTTGTCAAATTAGTGACAAAACACATAACCAAGATAAACAAGAGTAAAACAACTGGTTAATACCTGCAAATCAATATTCAATATTCAACATTCAACCAGTTTCAACCAGTTTCATTCAACAAGATCAAACATATACTCCCCTTGACTCCCCACTCCCCCTGAGTAACATAACCAATGCTACTCCTCTCATAATCACATTAAGAACAAACCATTCTCCACCTTTTTGTCACAATATGACAAAGGAGAACTAAATAAAGGAATTCATGAGAGTAAACATGAGGAGGGAATAGAGTATAGCAAAAGAGTGATAGCATTACATAAAATAAATATCCAGCATCAAACATAGATAGAATCCAACTCAAAATCAGTCAAGTGCTAAGACATAAAGTTATTACAGACCAGAAGTCTCATAAAAACTAGTCAGAACTAGAACTTGATGACAGAGCAGGAATAGAGGGATCAAGTTGGTGCATGCCTTTGTTCAAGTGCCTAAGATATTTGCGCATGTACTTGAATTGCAAATCATGAGCAACAAACATGTTTTCCAACTTAACATTAATATCCTCAACTTTTCCCTCTAATGCACTCAGACGTGCATCAACATCAGATGGTACAAAATCTGGATCATTTGCTGAGTCAGAATATATACAATATTATACAAGAAGGCATAAATTATCAATTTAAAATGCACATACCAAGATCAAATTTCATCTTTTTGAACCTTCTTTTATCAAGAGGTTTTGTGAAAATATCAGCACGTTGATCTTCAGTAGGAATATATTCTATAGATATAACTTTTTCTTCTACTAATTCCCTTATATAATGAAATCTAATGTCAATATGCTTAGTACGAGAATGCTGAATAGGATTTTTTGAAATATTTATCGCACTGGAATTATCACAATATAATAACATAGAATCCTGTTTAATTCCATAATCACTTAGCATTCGTTGCATCCAAATAAGCTGTGCACATGCATTACCAGCTGCATATACTCAGCTTCGGCTGTTGAAAGTGATATAGAATTTTATTTCTTACTAAACCAGGAAACTAGACAATTTCCAATAAAAAAACAACCACCACTGGTTGATTTTCTATCATCTAAATTACCAGCCCAGTCAGCATCCGAGTACCCAGCTAATTGGACATTGGTTTCATGAGGATACAAGAGACCAAGATTTACAGTACTTGCGACATATCTAATAATTCGCTTGACAGTAATCAAGTGAGATTCTTTTGGATCAGATTGATATCTTGCGCAAATACCTACACTTAGAGAAATATCAGGTCTACTAGCAGTTAAATATAACAAACTACCAATCATACTCCGATAAAGTTTTGAGTCAACATTTTTACCATTAGAGTCTTTTGATAGTTTCAGGGTAATACTCATAGGAGTATCGAAATTCTTGCCATTCTCAAATCCAAATCTCTTGATTAGATTCAAGGCATACTTAGATTGAGAAATGAATATTCCTTCAGGTTGTTGCTTTACTTGCAATCCAAGGAAATAAGTCAATTCCCCAACCATGCTCATTTCAAACTGTGATTTCATCAAATCTGCAAACTCAGTAGTCAAGTCAGTACAAGTTGATCCATAAATAATATCATCAACATAAATTTGCACCATTAAGATATGATCATTATGTTTCTTAACAAACAGAGTTTTATCAACAGATCCCATTTGAAAATTATGACTTAAAAGAAATTTCGTTAGTTTCTCATACCATGCCCTAGGAGCTTGTTTTAATCCATAAAGTGCATTTTTAAGCCGATATACATGATCAGTATTTTTGAAATCTTCAAAACCCATTGGCTGTTCAACATAGACTTCTTCATGTAAATCGCCATTTAAAAAAGCACTTTTCACATCCATCTGATAGATCTTTATCTTTCTAAAACATGAATGGATATAAATAGTCTGATAGATTCAAGACGTGCTACTGGTGCAAAGGTTTCATCGAAATCAATCCCTTCAATTTGAGTATAACCTTGTACTACCAGTCTAGCCTTGTTTCTAATTATATTTCCACATTCGTCAGACTTATTTTTAAAAATCCATTTTGTTCCAATGATGTGTTTATCTTTAAGTCTTGGTACGAGATACCAAACATCATTTCTTACAAATTGGTTGAGTTCATCTTGCATCGCAACAATCTAGTTCTCATCAGCAAGAGCTTCTTTTACGTTAGATGGTTCAATTTGGGATGTAAAACATACATAATTACATATATCCTCAAGTTGTCTACGGGTGCGAACACCGGTGAGAGGGTTTCCAAGAATTTGTGTGGTTGGATGATCTTTAACAGTCCTCAACTCAGAATCAGTCTGATTTGATGAAGTATCGGGTTTATCAATGATTAGTACTTCATCATTATCTGAATTAGAAATTGGTGTGTTTAAATGATCATCAATGACAACATTAATGGATTCTTGAATCACACCAGTCCTTTTGTTCAGGACCCTATAAGCTCGACTGTTTAAAGAATATCCTAGAAAAATACCTTCATCACTCTTCGTATCGAACTTTTCCAAATTTTCACGATCACGTAAAATATAGCACTTGCTGCCAAAAACTCGAAAGTATTTAACAGTAGGCTTTTTATTGAACCACAATTCGTAAGCCGTTTTATTATTATCTTTTCTAGTGTATACTCGGTTAATAATATAGCAAGCTGTGTTGACTGCTTCAGCCCAAAGATTTTTAGAGAGCTTCATGCTATTCAACATGACATTAGCCATTTCTTGAAGCACCCTATTCTTTCTTTCAACAACTCCATTTTGTTGTGGAGTTTTGGGAGCAGAGAATTCATGTAATATTCCTTGGTCGGTACAGAACTTCTTAAAATTGCTATTCTCAAATTCAGATCCATGATCACTACGAATTTTACTGATTTGAGAAGATTTTTCAGTTTGAATCCTTTTGAGAACTTTTCTTACTTCTTCAAGGGTTTCAGATTTATCCCTTAAGAAGACTACCCAAGTGAATCTGGTAAAGTCATCAACTATTACCAAGATATACTTTTTACCACCACGACTTTCCGTTCTGGTAGATCCTATCAGATCCATGTGGAGAAGTTCGAGTGGTCTTGATGTGGTATTTGAATTCACCTTTTTGTGTGAGTTCTTTGTTTGTTTGCCTATCTGGCACTCACCACATATTTTATCTAACTTCTGAAGTTTGGGTAAACCTCTTACAAGTTCTCGTTTGCTCAATCGATATAAATTTCGTTAATGTACATGTCCAAGACGTTTGTGCCATAAATCAGTCTCGTCTGTATGGACCATGTAACATGTTTGATTAGATGAGCTGGATTCACTAATAATATAGCAATTTTCAGACGTTCTACATCCAGTTAATATTACAGAACCCTTATTGTTTAGTATTTCACAGCTTTGATTAGAAAATCGAACATTATGGTTATTATCACATATTTGTGATATACTAAGCAAGTTGTGCTTTAGGCCTTCAACGTATAAAACATTTTTAAACATAGGAAGATTAAAAAGTTGAACCGTACCTTGACCTATAATCTTGCAGTTGCTACCATCACCAAATGTGACTGAACCATCAGTCATATCTTTCAGATCGGTGAATAAAGCTTTGTCACCTGTCATATGCCTGGAGCATCCACTGTCTATGTACCACTTTGAATGACTTATTGCTTTGAAAGCAGTGTGAGCAACCAAGTAGGTGACTTTAGGAACCCATTTCATAACTGTTTTGGGTTTAGGAACATAGTTGGTCTTCTTTTGTGTACATTTGTAGGAATGACCTATAGAGTTAGATTTTAAGAGCTCCTTGAGTAAATCAACTATCTTTTCAGTTAGTGGATTTCATTTCTGATTAAAGTTGACATGGCTGTTTCTAGGTTTTTGAAAAGTTTTTGAATTTTTAGAAAAATCTTGAGAAGTACTTTTCCCTTTTGAGTTTGAGGACTCTCCTTTAACAAACATAGGAGTATACTTTTGTTTAGGAGGTAAATTTTTATCATAGCCCAACCCGGATCGATCGCCACATTTTCTTGATCCAGATAAAAGTTTCTCTAACTTTGGATCACCTTGGGCATATTTCCATGTGTCCTTTAGACTCAGAAGAGAAGATACTTCAATTTTAAGTTTGTCAATTTCAGATTTTAAATCAACAATTAGTGAGTTTTTGAATTCCAAATCGCATTTTTATTTTTCAAAACAATCTGAAATTTGTGATTTTTCGAAGACAAGTGATTCAAAACAATTTTTGAGTTTAGAAAACTTTTCTTTTTGAATTTTAAGTTTGACAACAATTTTACAACTTTCCTTATATAGGGCATTGTAAGCGTCTTGAAGATCATCTTCATTTTCACATTCACTATTCAGATTTTCTTCACTTGTAGAGTCATTATCTGAAAATGTGAATTTGGCTAGAGTCATAAGAGCTTTAACCTCATTGCCCAACTCAGTTTCAGAATCTTCTGATTCAGAAGTACCTTCAGAATCAGATGATTCATCCCATGTAGCCAACATACCCTTCTTCTTGGGTTTGTCCCGTTTAGGACATCTATTTGCTAAGTGCCCATATTCTAGACAGTTGTAACATTGACTATCTTTCAAAGATTTTCGAGATTTGGGTCTTAACTTCTTTTTGTCATTTGATTTTTGAAAATCAACCCTTTTCTTGCTTTTAAAAATCTTGTAAAATTTTTTAGCTAAAAGAGCCATATCATCTTCTGAATCAGAATTTTCTTCTGAATTACATTTAGAAGATTTTAGTGCGATAGATTTTCCTTTAGGAGCTTTAAAGTTTAACTCGTAGGTTTGTAGTGAACCAACTAGTTCTTCTACCCTCATATTATCCGTATCATGAAGTTCCTGGATCGTGGTTACTTTAGAATTGAACCGTTCAGGAAGTAAGCGCAGTATTTTTGCACACACTTTACTTTCTGGGATTTTATCGCCAAGACCCCACATTGAGTTTACAATGTCATTCAATCTAGTGTAAAAGTCCATAAACATTTCATTTTCCTCCACATGAATTTCTTCAAATCTGGTTGTGAGGAGTTGGACTTTAGATTTTTTGACAATTGTAGTACCCTCGTGTGTCATTTCTAATATATCCCAAGCTTGCTTTGCAGTATCACAGGAAATGATTCTTTTGAACTCATCCGGTGATAGTGCGTAAGTAATTGCATTTAGTGCTTTAGCATTTGCACTACTCTCACTTTTCTGAAGAGTGGTCCATTGGTAATATGGTGTTACTTTCATTGATTTTGAACCATCAACTCCAGTAACTTCCATGATAGGAGGATTCCATTCAGTCACTGTGGCTTGCCACACATTTTCATCCATTGATTTGAGGAAGATCCTCATTTTGGCTTTCCAATAGGCATAATTGGAGCCATCAAAGGGTGGAGGCCTAGTGACTGAAAGGCTATCAAAATTTGACATCTTAAATAGCTTAAATCGTTAGCTCAGGAATTAAATCCAAGAATTAAAAAAAAAAAAGCTATTAGGCTCTGATACCACTTGAAAGGGCCAAGCTATATGTCCTAGAGGGGGGGTGAATAGGACAGTGCCAAATTAAAACTTATAACAGCGGAATTAAAATAAATATGATAGCCAAAGTAAATCACAATGCAGTAAATTAAAATAACCTCAAAATTCAGATCTTGAGAGGTTGATACAAACGTTGTTCTAAGGACAACCTTACACCAAAAACAGAGTTTATGGTAGGACAACCTTATTTCTAGAAAGATCTTTGTATCAAGTCTCAAACCGAAGAGGAATACAATAATAAATATAAACTGAATTGAAATGACTTGTAATTAAAAATGTATTGTTCTAGGGACAGCCATACACCATAAAAATGGCAGGGCGATCTTGCTGGAACAACTTTCAAATGAAATTGAAAATCAAGCTGATAAAGGAGTAGCAGAAAATAAATTCTAAGCTATTACAACATTCACACAAAGCTTGAATTAAATAATTACAACATTCACCACCATACATACATCCCACAAAAGAATAATTAAAAAATAGAAGAATAAATCATTCAAACATAAGGGTTTATAGTGGTTCGTCTGTGTGTTCACCAACTGTTAAACAACAGCCACACAAAAAGCTACTCCACTCCTATTATCCTCACACAGGGGATATTAGCGTTCACTAAAAATAGGTTTTCCTAGGTTCACCCAAAACCCTTACAATTGTGTCTTTGTATGTGGGCTTACACAATTAAAAAAAAACCCCACTTCTGAGTTTTCCTGGCTTTCCTCAGATAACCAATATAACAAGATTTTTCTGGCAAATCTTGAAAGAAACCAAAATAATAGAAAGGAATTTACAATATGTAAAATACCTGAATATCTCCTTCGTTGTAGCAGCCCGGTAGAACCAAATCAAAGTAGATGATTGAATGTCCAAGTTCAATGTCCAGTACTCAATTACAATGGTTCTAATTCTAATAGATTTTAAATTAAACCAAATAGGGCTTGCCTTAATTGATTTTGATTCCAAAGAAAGGGAATAACAATTCCTCTTATCAAATCAGATTGGAATAGCAGAAACAAAATCAATTAAATAAAGCTAAGGAAAGAGAATATTAAATAAGCACACTTAGCTTAGATGGAGCATAGAATTATCTCTCAGAAGTTCGACGAAGATTGGCTTGAATACTTTAATTAATTCGATAATTTCTTCTGAGATTCATGCACCATTTATAAGTGAGAAGATGGGGTCTTCGACTGGTCTAGAGTGCTCTACGACTAGTCGAAGTCATAACAGATATTTAAAAGATTAGGCGGGATAAGCTTTGACCGTTCTACGACTGGTCGTAGGTCTCCTACGACTGGTTGTAGGTCACCTACGACTGGTTGTAGGTCCTGTAAACCATCGCTGGACTTCGAGTCGAAGGTTGTACAACTGGTCGAAGATCAGTCGACACTGTTCCTACGACTGGTCGAACAGATTCCTGGACTAGTCGAAGGCTAACAGATTTTATCCGAAATTTGTAACAAACTCACGACTGGTCAAGGAATTTCTTAGACTGGTCGAAGCAAGTCTAGGACTAGTCGAAGAAGGCCTAGGACTAGTCGAAGAACAGACCAATCACATGTAAAATAAACATTCGGTTTATGTATCCGAAATGACCTACTTCTAAGGTCAACCTATGATCAATCAAACCTCAACTATGAAGAATGAACATTGAAATATTCGGAACTTAAGACCTTGAAGTATGAGCCTTGTAATCTTGATGTAGATCAAACCTTGATGTAGCTCAATCTTGAAAGTGTACAAACTGCCTTGAACTCTTCTTGAAGTCTTGCAGCTTGAGTCTTGTCTTGTGAGCAATTCTTTCATTCAAGATTGATCCTTATACTTGTGAGCTTTGCTTGTTGTGAGCTTAGCTTGATCATGAATGTTGATCCTTGAAAGAGCTTCACTTAAGCAAGTTATATATATAACATAACAGTGATTTTGGCACCACAAATTTGACAACAGACAGGGATATAAACTATAGCACTTACAATGTGTAGGGCCTACCTATTGTGCATTTGTGTGACCCATTGATGTAATCCACTTGATGTGTATGAGGCTCACTAATGCTGCCCATTGATGTAACCCACTTGATGTGTGTGAGACCCATTAGTGCGACCCATTGCTGTATATTGAGTTCCACGAGTCGTAGCCAATTATGGTGTATTTATGGCCAGGTGGTAAGGCCCATGCAATGTATTATGGCCCTTTATGATGTATATTAGGCCTTTGTGGGAAGCTATGGGCCCACTCTATATTTGGCTTTATGTGGGCCATCCCTTGGGAGTAATGATCGTTAAATATCAACATTGTTGGATAGTGATGGTTACTACATTGTGACTTTTCCTTAGACCTGATAAGGCCCATCCTCATCATGCTCTAGTGGGTTAACCCAAATAAATAGACCCCATTGATATTGCTTAGTCCATTATCGGTTGTCTACATATGGACCCCGCCTTGCGATCGAGGCCGATTATTATGACCGATTGTTGATTTCGATTGACATGATCGATTTGCTGATTCCGACTATCGATCAACCCTGATTGTCTGACCAATTGTTGATTCTGATTGACATGACCGATTTGTCGATTCTGATTATCGATCGATTTTGATTATCATGACCGATTGTTGATTCTGAGTATTGAGGCAGAACCGATCGATGCCGTTTATCATGACCGATTGTTGATTGCCGATTGACGTAGCCGATTTGCCAATTTAGATTATCGATCGATTTTGATTTGTCGAGGCCGATTGTATAGGCCGATTTTGATTGTCGAGGCTGAGTAGAGTATCGAGGCCGGTTCCGAATGTCGAACCCGATTGTTAAGGCCGATTTCGATTGTTAAGGCCTATTGTTGATACCTATATGATGTATATGCGACCCATAGCCCATTGTGATGTATTCATGGCCCATGATGCACGGCCCATTCGATGTGTTCGAGACCCATGTGTAGGGCTCACATGTCATGTATTTGAGGCCCATGAGCAGGGCCCGTCTGTTGTATATATGTGTCCCTTGAGTAAGGCCCACTGTGTTGTATATCAGGCCTTTGTGTGAGGCCGTGGGTCCATTATATGTTTGGCTCTATGTGGGCCATTCCTTGGGGGCAATGTTGGTTAAATGTCCACATTGTCGAGGTCGATTGTCGATACCGGTTATGAGTATGTGACAGCATAGCATCATGATACATACCCATACGCATCATGTGCATGTTTGTTATGAGATGTGGTTGATCATTGCATATGTCATTGAGCATGTTGTTATGAGACTCCTTGATAGGCGGAGGTTATCTCACATGAGCACGCGGTATGCACAGGATTGATGCATGACTGGATTGTATGACTCATGCATCTCACATTATGATTATTGTACCTCCACAAGCATATCGTGGATGGCCAAATGGGACACTGAAAATGTTTGGTTCTAGCATACGGACGCCATAGATGTCCCTGGGTGAAAATCCCTAAACCTCCATGGCCAGGAGACACCCCAACGTCGAGACCGAGTGGATACATGAGCGCCCGAGTTCCGAATACCAGGAGGCCGTGTCTCCCACTGTGTCGTGGTCAGTTGGGAGGGGGTGTGGCCTTACCTGCCCGAGGGTAGGGGGCAATACTAGGCTGAGTTTGACCATCTCGTAAATGGGTCCGCTATCGACGTGCCGGATAGGTATTGGCAGACTATTGGCCAGGTGGATAGTGAGGTTTCTTATGCTCACTTGGACTGTGCGGCTAGGAGAGCGACAGTGCCATTTGGAGTGTACTAAACCCCGGTGATGATCCCAGAGATGAACTGTACTGATATGTGGATTTAGTAAGTAGGAGTTGCATACTCATTCATGCATTCATTCATTCACTATCTACTCGGGTTGGTGGTGTGCAACTATTTGTTATGTGTATCTTCACAATGGCTAGGATTTCGGTTGGGGCGCGCGACTAACTTGAGATCAGGAGTTTACCACATTGAGTCTGACTATCCAAATTTAGGTATGGGACTGGTTTGGATAGAAGTCCCTTGTGATAGACCCCATAGCCTACGATACTACGTACTATCATCCTGACCTCACACTCCGGCATCGTCATTTCATTCACACCGCATATGGCACTTTGGGTTACTGCATTTCTGCATTTATATGGTCTAGATACGGCTGACGTTATTCATGAACTCTTCAGGAATTATATATTGCATCGTATTCTTAGTATCTGACATTTGGCTTTTTATGACTCCTTATTTGCATAGCTATTCTATATTGCTTACTCTGTTATCTTATGATTTATGATCTTGTCAGTATTTCTGCTTACTTGATAATTCATGATCTTGTCAATCTTTCTGCTTATTCCAGTAATGTACGATTTATGGATTACCACTATTTTCAGCATTGTATTGAATACTGGGCACTTACCTTGTGCACACACTTACACCACCCTCTAAGCTTTCTATAAGCTTATGCATGATAGATGCATGCAGATGATGATAGGTTGCAGCAGCATTGAGCTTGGGCATGCAGCGGACCTCTGGAGCTTCGATTTTTTATATATGTATTTTCCTTTCAGTATTGTACTCAAATGATTATATTAATGGATATGTGATGATGATGTTGCCTTTGTGATTTGGGTATGCTTGTGGTTATGCTTATTACGAGTTGAATGTACAAAAAAAAATTCTCCTTGTAGCATCCCAGGATCGGAATTTGGCGTATGGACGCTAGGAGTCGAGAATGGGGTACTGCGGAGGCTGTCAGCACCGGATTCGGCGATCGGAAATTTTGTGAACCCAGTTTCCAAGTTTGGGGCGTGACACTTACCAAAATGTTTTCGCATTACACTGATATTACATACCTGACACTTACCTTACGCACACACTTACACCACCCTTTAAGCTTTCTATAAGCTTATGCATGAGAGATGCGTGCAGGTGGCATTAGGTCACAGTAGCATTGAGCTTAGAACGTACAAATGTCTTCTAGAGCTTTGATTTTTATTATATGTATTTCCCTTTCAGCAGTGTATTCAACTGTTTATATTAGTAGATATGTGATGATGATATTACCTTTGTGATTTGGATAAACTTGTGGTTATGCTTCTTACGAAATAAATGTGCGTTAGAAAATCCTCCTTGTAGGATCACAGGATCGAAATCTGGCATATGGGTGTTGGGAGGTGAGAATGGGGTACTTGGAGGCTGTTGACACCGAATTCAGTGATCGAAAATTTTGTGAGCCTGGTTTCCGAGTTTGGGGCATGACAGAGGTTGGTATCAGAGCATAACTTAGGAATACCTAAGGATTACATCACATATCTACTGATAGCTACCCTGCACTTTATGATTATTGAGAACTTAGAATGATTAGGTCTCGAGTTCGAATAACTTAGCGATCTTCTGTTATAAACTCTTAATGTGCATGCCTTCGAGAGTTCTCAAAATTGATAGGCGCCTTCGTTCTTCCCTATAGGACATGCTGCCTAGGAGAGTGACCCGAGCGACTTCCGCTCAACCACCGTCGACCCCACTCCACCACCAGAGACCCCTGCTCCCCAGCCTGAGGATGCCCCACCTCTACCCAAGACCGATGTGGATCTGACCATACCCGGAGTGCTTCCCAGTTACAGCAGATGTTGCAGGCTGTGATGGCTGCCTTTCAGGGGCAGGGTAGTCACTCCGTTGTTTTGCTAGCCCCAGCAGAGCACGAGCGCATGAGCGCCCTTCTTCAAGAGTTCCGATAGCTTAATCCCCTGCATTTCTAGGGCAAGCCAGACCTGATAGCAGTCGAGAGATGGCGCTCCGAGGTGGAGAAGATTTTTGATACGATGGGATGTAAGACCCAACAGTAGGTCCGGTTAGCTGTATTTCTTCTCTAGGGTGAGGCCGAGCACTGGTGGACCTCCATCACCTATGTTGTAGGAGCTGACTTCGTCTGGACATGGGAGGATTTCATTAACGAATTCGACCAACAGTACTTCCCCGACCACTTTCGTCGGCAGTGAGCGTTAGAGTTCAAGACCTTAGTGAAGGGAGACATGTCTGTGGCGTAGTATGTGGCTTATTTCATGGCGCTTTCGAGGTTCATGCTATATTTCGTTGATGATGAGGAGCAAAAGGCCCGTCGTTTTGAGAACAGCTTACGTTTTGGCCTCAGGAGCCGTGTCGTCAGACACATGCTCCCAACCTTTGAGTAGGTAGTTCAGAGGGCCCAGATTTACGAGGCAGAATGGAATGATTCACAGAGGGTCCATTACCACAAAGGCCGGAAGAGAAAGACCCTGTAACGCCCCAACTTTTCAGGACCCGAGTACACGACCCGTTTCCTAAAAACTCGAGTGTTAACCTTAAAGGATGGTCAAATTCGAGTATATATATTTTTTCTTTCATCAGAGTAAGAAAATGAGCGTAGTGTGGACAAATCGACATAAAGGAAAATTTCATTATCATTCAAATATGCCCATAATGACTTATACAAACCAATGTCTCCAAAATTTACAAATACAAGAATTACATGATCTAATATATGAGAAATAATAGAAAGCATATAAATATAAGCCGCAAGATCACATAACTCCTCCAAGCATATAGTCATGCATTCCTGGTGATCGTACCCTGCTCCTTATCAAGTCTGAACATGCAAATCACTTAAGCCACCTGCACTACCTGTACGGTTTTATATTTGATGGATGAGTGACCAACTCAGTGTGAATTCCCTTCAAGATTACACACCGCCGCATTAGGTAAGAAATAGCATAAAACATACAGACAACCAAAACAGAGTAAATGCAGTCTTGTTAGATGCATGGATGCATGAATGTAATGATCGACCTGGGTAAAACATCCAGACGGTCTGTGCCCCGGGTAAAACATCCAGACAGGCAATGTCCCGGGAAAAACATCCGGACAGACATTGGGGTCATCACCCAGGGATAAGACTGGTCATAAGCGCAACATTCAGCGTAATCGCAGGGCAGAGTGATCCAAGTCAATATCGTCATCGAATGACTGGTCATAAGCGCAACATTTAGCGTAATCGCAGGGCAGAGTGATCCAAGTCATCGAAATATGCCATGTATGCATGATTAGCCAAGTCATTATTAATCCATTTACAACCAGCCAATTTAGGTAAGCTCAAAGGTCACTACGGGGAGCACATGGCCCAGCGTAGGCCGACGGCTCAGGCATAGTGTCCCATTGCCACCATTCCCGGCCCATGAGACTACCACCTTAGGATGTTTAATGGAACCCCATCGACTAGTGACCAATCACATTACAATATATGGGGCTTACCATCGCATGGTGGCACAGAATAAAACATCGAACCCATATAGGGAAATACTAGAATGAAGCCACATAGGGCGATATCAAAGTAGGCCACATAGGGCCGATATCAAAACCATACGATAAGGACCATCCTTAAAAACCATTAGGCACAACAACCCTAGATGGTAGGCCCACATCAATGGTTCATCTAGACCACCGCTCAATAACCACCAAGTCGAAGGTCCATTACGATCACAACTTGTCAAGTTACATCCCAAGTATGGGTGTACATTCATATGTGGGAATTTTCCACTAATGTACCAGTTTAAGTTCCATAAGCAATCCACAAGCATGAACAGTTATACAGGATAATCATAAAGTATATAATACAACAATTCAATTTCCACTAGCTAACACATGTGATTATAAAGAGAAATATTAATTATGAATTTAAATAACAACTATAACTTAAGCTAATGAGAAGATGGAAAGCTCAAAGGGAAGAATCATCACCAGACAAGTTGTAGGGCATCCTTTGGTGTGAGCCCTCTCGAGAAGCTAGCGTCTCTGCGTCACTTGAACAGATTCCTAGAGAAATCCCTTGCATTAGCTAATAAGTTCTAAGATTCTAGGACGTCCTGGTTAGTCGAATGGCCCAAATCATGATGGTTTGGTGTTTATTTGAGAGGGTACAAGCCTAATGATACTTGTCCCAATAAGTGGGCACAAGATACAGTTACCTAGTTGGTGGGGTTCGTTTCAAGACGGGCAGATAAGCATTTATATCATGGAGGGGCCCCCATATGTGGCCCACTGCCATATAGATGAGCTTGCCCACTATATACATCCCATAGTATATCTGTGTATACATTATATACAATATATTTGCATCATGCGGTATACATGTATACATTACATACGTAGCACATAGCATATATATACATATATATATATATATACATACATATATATATATATATGCATACCTTATATATCCGAGGTATGTATCCATGGCATATAATGTATACACCACATACATAACATCTCACGTGGTATACATGTACACACTGTATACAGTACATATGCATCACACAATGTATCCCTATTCCATTATGTATTTGATATTGAAACCTACAGTACGTACGTACATATATATGTGTATTATACATGTATCACACGAGTTCTGTGTGGACGATGTGGATGTGTGTCCAGGCACACCACATTCAGACCCCGGGACGGTCTGTATCCAGCGTGCACAAAAGTGGGTCCCACATATGTAGGATTCACCATGCAAATATGAATATACGTGTGTTCCTTCACACTTGTGACATGGGTTCTGGATCCGAACGGTCCATAAGATGTGGAATCCCAAGAAACCCTGGGAGGTAAATTTTCATCCTGATCTAAGATTCTGGTGGGCCATAGCAAAGATAAATGCACTTTCAAGGGAAGAAACTGTTTGCATTAACCATGGCCCACCTAAGTTTTGGTTCAACGTAAAAATGGGAACCAGGGGGTTTTATGAGGTTCTCCTCCAAGTGGACCATTCAGATTTTCCAGATTCATCAGCCATGGGGAGATCTCGAAATTTTGCAGTGGCTTACGTGAACTTACGTATCTTCACTCCCTGGCGCATGCATGTACAGCCAATTCACTTCACGTGTGGGTACTGTATAAACATGGGTATCAAATCCGAACGGTCCATAAGATGTAGAATCCCAAGAAACCTCAGGGCGTGAGTTTTTACCATGACCCAAGATTCTGGTGGGCCATAGCAAGAATAATTTCAATTTAAAGGAAGAAACTGTTTTCATTCCTTGTGGCCCACTAAAGTTTTGGTTTAAAATAAAATTTGAAACCAAGGGGTTTTATGAGGTGCTGCTTCATGTGGACCATTTGGATTTCCCAGACTCATCATAGCTGATGAGATCTTCACTTTTTGCAAATCAGTTTACGTGAACTGATTGGCAGAGGAGCGTTCGGCGTCCTCTGCTTCCACGTCCTGGTGCACGCACACCACTTATGCATTTCACATGTGGGCTTTTTGAGGGACGTCCAGCCCAGGGATCTTTGCAATGCCCTTGATGGACGGTTGGGGTGGATCTTGACCTCAGGGTGGGTCTATGACCAGTGCAAGCCATCAGTACATTGGTGGGGCCTACAGTCAGCATAGGGCCCCTGGTTGGTGCAGCCCACTGTCATTTTGAGTGAGGCCCACCTGCAATTTGCAGGGCCTAATGCCAGCCAGCCCAACAGCCTTCAGACATGGAAACCATCTTCCACCTGCATGTTGTTGGAGTGGTTCCTAGCCCTGATTTTCAGCATGAACGTGGTCCGATCTTGACAGTTATTCAATCCCAAGCTGGGACCATTTGGGTCGTGGATCGGCCTCAAGCAGGGCCTGATGAAAACCTTATTTGGAGTGCAACTCGGCAGTAGCTGAAAGAGCTGGTTTCAGTCCATCTTCACCACCATTGACGAGCCATGATTGCTCAATTGGGAAGACAACCATTGCTTGGCTTGTCTTCACACAACCAGGGCTTTTGCTAGGCTTCATTCTCCACTGCCATCAAGGCCCGTAGTCTGTCTGAAACCCAACCATTGTTTGGCCGTTTCCAGCTCTCGAACAGGGTCACCATGAGGCCTGTCTTCAGCCTAAAGCAGAGACCAATCCTATTGTTTTTCTTAACTGTTTCACAACCATTGATTGGCTAGTCTCCAACCCGAACCCGAGCTAGTTTCGAAGCTCTACAGAGAGCTCAAAATAAAGCTCCAAATGGGCCTGTTTGAAGCACGCTTCCTGTTCCAAAACAGAGCTCCGCATGACTAACATTTAGTCCTGGTTTTAGCTCAGAACCAAGGCCATTGATTGGCCTAGCTCCTGCTTGAAACAGGGTTTCAGTTGGGTTGGATTTCAGCCCGGAATAGGGCCGTGGGTTGGCTCCGTTTCTAGTTCAAAACAGAGACCCAACATCACTATTTCCTCAGACCGTTCCACAGCCATTGATTGGCTTGATCAGGGTCTGAGATTGGGTTGTCTTCTAGCCTATCTCTTGGTCTGATTTTAGCCATTACTTGGCTAATCTCTGACCCGAGTTACAGCCATCGTTCGGTTCCAGGTGTGCATCACTACTAGCTAATGCTACAAAGGAAAAAAATGAGAAACAACCTAAGGAAAAGCTATCAAGAAATGAGAAATGGACAAGACAAAAATGTTTTCCCCCCGGAATGGTTGTAGCCTATCTCACCTTCTCACACTCTCAGCTCCCAACTCCCTGTTTCTCCTACAATCTCTTTCTCTTTCTCTTGGCGTAGATTTTAAGGGCTACTGTGCCCTCCTTTTATAACCAGTGAGAGAGGGATGGACGGTTGTGATCGTCCTCACCGTGGACGGCCGAGCTTTGCCCTTCCCTAAGAGGAAGTCGGCTTCTCTCTCCCTCTTTTCACAGGCCCTCGGTCGGACTGTTTTTGGCATGGATTGGATGGTGGCGTTCAATCTCCTTCGTCCGTTTACAAGTGGTCAAACGGCTATACCGTTTTAATCGTGTGGGTCCCATGAAGGATTTGAACGGTTTACAAAGCTCGGAAAGCGATCATGGTGGCCCACTTATAGGGTTGAAGTAGGTCGGTTTAAAACAGAGAGCGGAAGATATTTGCAAGATACTCGGTCAGAGCTAGTTTAACCAAGCATTGGGTTTAGCACACCTCGTGCCAAGCACCCTTTGTGTACATGCATTGTGTAGGGGTCCGCTAAAATGCGATTACCATGATCTACTCTGTTCATTTACATTGGGGGACAGTACCCAGGGATCCTGGTTCACTTTGGGTTGATAGTGAGTCCTGGGTGGCCCGTTACATACATCCTTGGGCCATCATTGGCCCATAGGTCGTGATCCATTGATCAGGTGGACCTGACAAACTTTTTCAATGGTTAATATAGGGTATTAGTTATGATGAAAGCTTCGTTTGTAGCTAACGAATTCTAAAGTGTTAGTGACAAGTGTGTTGCACCAGAATTAACTAGCATAATGGTTTTAACTTTGAGTGTTCAAGTGGTCTCACCTTCCTGATTGTCGTACGGAGTATTCTGGCTCCTTGAGACCCTGATGGATGGCTCTAATGTCGACGGGAATCCCCATCTTGCGTATGTCGAGTTCACATTTTGGTTAACCCAAGTAATTTTTAGTTCAGTGTAGGTTTAAAAGGTAACACCCGAGTACTGAAAGTACGGGGTGTTACAATCTACCCCCCTTAACAGAAATCTCGTCCCGATATTTGCTATGTGTATCCCTAAGTGTTAACATTACCAGCAGTAATGTCATTTTAGTAGTGCATTCTATTTCTCACTTGTGTAATCACGTCCTCCACTATTAACAAACATACTTAAACGTACCATACCCCTAAGCATCTAGTCTTAGTATATCAATTCCTACTAAACATTTGAAATCGCTCTAGCATTAACAGTAATATGTTATCCTTCTCTCTATCCTTTAATGACAGTCCTCGAAATCTAAAGTATAATACGATTTTCTGGTTCCTGTGTTCTAGGTAGCACCAATGGATGGTCGTAGTGGGTTCGAGCTCGATACTTCGATCGTCTGCCTGCAGAGCAGAGGATTTTGGGTATCAATTCATAATCCTGTTAAATCTCAATCCTTTGCTTGATCAGGGCAACAATATCGTTGAGATTTGCTAGGACTTAGAACTTGAGTTAAACCATGTAACTTTCTATATATATGGTCCCATCAATCCGTGACCTCGATCACTCTAGACTCATGGGAAGTATTATCTGATTTTCCTACATCCATAATGGATAAGACCACGTGGCCCACTATGCTTCCAATGCGCACTCTGATTCCTTAATGCACTAACCGAAAATTCCAGAATCAAGATTTCTACATGAAGTTTGAGTCAAAAATTTCTAAACTCACTTAGAATTTCAAATCTAATCCCAACATGCGTAGCCTAGGGTTGAAAATTTACCCAAAGTTCTATAGCTTGACCTTTAGTCACTTCTAAGTCCTGAAAATTTTGAGAGGTACCACCTCTAGCTAAAGAGACGTATTAATGAAACCAATTTACAACTCCTGATGTGACTTTTAAGTTTAGGGAGTGTTAAATTTGGCCTAACATGCAATGTGGAGGGTAAGAAAGTTATGCCATGTCTAAGTTCCTTTCACTCACTAAGTATTGTGACCATGTTATCTCTAACTAAAAGAAATTACAGAAAAAGTCTGAACTCCATATTTATGATAATGTTCTTTGGGAGTCAAGTTCATGGAATGTTCTAGTTTGGTGTGAGATACATCATAGTGGGTATTTGTCCTCCCACAGTGCATGAGTTCAATTTCTAAGTTCAAACAACAATATGGCAGTTTACAAGGGAACCAAGGTTTTTTTTTTTTTTTTTTGTTCTAAGTTCAAATGACTAGACCTGAAATCTTCAAGAGAAACTAGGATCATTTCTAAGTTCTATAGCTATCCAAACAATCCTTTTTGGGAGCATAATCTTTGAGTTTCTATATCCTCATGTCCCTCAAATTCTAAGGGATTTCTTCATAAGTGAAAGTCCAAAGGTTTACTTAGAAATTTCATGGGGACTAAATTTTGAAGTGTCTAGGTTTTCCAATTTTTTTTTTTTTGAAGGGAACTTTTCATAAGTCCAAGTGACTAAATGTTTAAAAAGGGACCTAAGTTTGGATCTCTATATTCTCATTCATTCTTCTAGGTCTAAGGGAAATTCACCTAAGTTCAAATTTCTATTTTCAAATATTCTAACTTGAGACATTTCAAAGCTTGTATAAGATCATTTCCCAAGGCCAAGTTTGTCCAAACTATGCTCCGATACCAATTGTAACGCCCCGACTTTTTAGGACCCAAGTACACGACCCGTTTCCTAAAAACCCGAGTGTTAACCTTAAAGGATGGTCAAATTCGAGTATATATATTTTTTCTTTTATCAGAGTAAGAAAATGAGCATAGTGTGGACAAATCGATATAAAGGAAAATTTCATTATCATTCAAATATGCCCATAATGACTTATACAAACCAATGTCTCCAAAATTTACAAATACAAGAATTATATGATCTAATATATGAGAAATAATAGAAAGCATATAAATATAAGCCGCAAGATCACATAACTCCACCAAGCATATAGTCATGCATTCCTGGTGATCGTACCCTGCTCCTTATCAAGTCTGAACATGCAAATCACTTAAGCCACCTGCACTACCTGAACGGTTTTATATTTGATGGATGAGTGGCGAACTCAGTGTGAATTCCCCTCAAGATTACACACCGCCGCATTAGGTAAGAAATAACATAAAACATACAGACAACCAAAACAGAGTAAATGCAGTCTTGTTAGATGCATGGATGTATGAATGTAATGATCGACCCGGGTAAAACATCCAGACGGTCTGTGCCCTGGGTAAAACATCCAGACAGGCAATGTCCCGGGAAAAACATCCGGACGGACATTGGGGTCGTCACCCAGGGATAAGACTGGTCATAAGCGCAATATTCAGCGTAATCGCAGGGCAGAGTGATCCAAGTCAATATCGTCATCGAATGACTAGTCATAAGCGCAACATTCAGCGTAATCGCAGGGCAGAGTGATCCAAGTCATCGAAATATGCCATGTATGCATGATTAGCCAAGTCATTATTAATCCATTTACAACCAGCCAATTTAGGTAAGCTCAAAGGTCACTACGGGGAGCACATGGCCCAGCGTAGGCCAACGGCTCAGGCATAGTGTCCCATTGCCACCATTCTCGGCCCATGAAACTACCACCTTAGGATGTTTAATGGAACCCCATCGACTAGTGACCAATCACATTACAATATATGGGGCTTACCATCACATGGTGGCACATAATAAAACATCGAACCCATATAGGGAAATACTAGAACGAAGCCACATAGGGCGATATCAAAGTAGGCCACATAGGGCCGATATCAAAACCATACGATAAGGACCATCCTTAAAAACCATTAGGCACAACAACCCTGGATGGTAGGCCCACATCAATGGTCCATCTAGACCACCGCTCAATAACCACCAAGTCGAAGGTCTATTACGATCACAACTTGTCAAGTTACATCCCAAGTATGGGTGTACATTCATATGTGGGAATTTCCCACTAATGTACCAGTTTAAGTTCCATAAGCAATCCATAAGCATGAACAGTTATACAGGATAATCATAAAGCATATAATACAACAATTCAATTTCCACTAGCTAACACATGTGATTATAAAGAGAAATATTAATTATGAATTTAAATAACAACTAGAACTTAAGCTAATGAGAAGATGGAAAGCTCAAAGGGAAGAATCATCACCAGACAAGTTGTAGGACATCCTTTGGTGTGAGCCCTCTCGAGAAGCTAGCGTCTCTGCGTCACTTGAACAGATTCCTAGAGAAATCCCTTGCATTAGCTAATAAGTTCTAAGATTCTAGGACGTCCTGGTTAGTCGAATGGCCCAAATCATGATGGTTTGGTGTTTATTTGAGAGGGTACAAGCCTAATAATACTTGTCCCAATAAGTGGGCACAAGATACAGTTACCTAGTTGGCGGGGTCCGTTTCAAGACGGGCAAATAAGCTTTTATATCATGGAGGGGCCCCCATATGTGGCCCACTGCCATATAGATGAGCTTGCCCACTATATACATCCCATAGTATATCTGTGTATACATTATGTACAATATATTTGCATCATGCAGTATACATGTATACATTACATACGTAGCACATAGCATATATATACATATATATATATATATACATATATATATATATATACATATATATATATATATGCATACCTTATATATCCGAGGTATGTATCCATGGCATATAATGTATACACCACATACATAACATCTCACGTGGTATACATGTAAACACTGTATACAGTACATATGCATCACACAATGTATCCCTATATCCATTATGTATTTGATATTGAAACCTACAGTACGTACGTACATATATATGTGTATTATACATGTATCACACGAGTTCTGTGTGGACGGTGTGGATGTGTGTCCAGGCACACCACATTCAGACCCCGAGACGGTCTGTATCTAGCGTGCACAAAAGTGGGTCCCACACATGTAGGACTCACCATGCAAATATGAATATACGTGCGTTCCTTCACACTTGTGACATGGGTTCTGAATCCGAACGGTCCATAAGATGTGGAATCCTAAGAAACCCTGGGAGGTAAATTTTCATCCTGATCTAAGATTCTGGTGGGCCATAGTAAAGATAAATGCACTTTCAAGGGAAGAAACTGTTTGCATTAACCATGGCCCACCTAAGTTTCGGTTCAACGTAAAAATGGGAACCAGGGGGTTTTATGAGGTTCTGCTCCAAGTGGACCATTCAGATTTTTCAGATTCATCAGCCATGGGGAGAGCTCGAAATTTTGCAGTGGCTTACGTGAACTTACGTATCTTCACTCCCTGGCGCATGCATGTACAGCCAATTCACTTCACGTGTGGGTACTGCATAAACATGGGTGTCAAATCCGAACGGTCCATAAGATGTAGAATCTCAAGAAACATCAGGGCGTGAGTTTTTACCATGACCCAAGATTCTGGTGGGCCATAGCAAGAATAATTTCAATTTAAAGGAAGAAACTGTTTTCATTCCTTGCGGCCCACCGAAGTTTCGGTTTAAAATAAAATTTGAAACCAAGGGGTTTTATGAGGTGCTGCTTCATGTGGACCATTCGGATTTCCCAGACTCATCATAGCTGATGAGATCTTCACTTTTTACAAATCAGTTTACGTGAACTGATTGGCAGAGGAGCGTTCGGCGTCCTCTGCTTCCACGTCCTGGTGCACGCACACCACTTATGCATTTCACATGTGGGCTTTTTGAGGGACGTCCAGCCCAGGGATCTTTGCAATGCCCTTGATGGACGGTTAGGGTGGATCTTGACATCAGGGTGGGTCTATGACCAGTGCAAGCCATCAGTACATTGGTGGGGCCTACAGTCAGCATAGGGCCCCTGGTTGGTGCAGCCCACTGTCGTTTTGAGTGAGGCCCACCTGCAATTTGTAGGGCCCAACGCCAGATAGCCCAACAGCCTTCAGACGTGGAAACTGTCTTCCACCTACATGTTGTTGGAGTGGTTCCTAGCCCTGATTTTCAGCATGAACGTGGTCCGATCTTGACCGTTATTCAATCCCAAGCTGGGACCGTTTGGGTCGTGGATCGGCCTCAAGCAGGGCCTAATCAAAACCTTATCTGGAGTGCAACTTGGCAGCAGCTGAAAGAGCTGGTTTCAGTCTATCTTCACCACCATTGACGAGCCATGATTGCTCAATTGGGAAGACAACCATTGCTTGGCTTGTCTTCACACAACCAGGGCTTTTGCTAGGCTTCATTCTCCACTGCCATCAAGGCCCGTAGTCTGTTTGAAACCCAACCATTGTTTGGCTATTTCCAGCTCCCGAACAGGGTCACCATGAGGCCTGTCTTTAGCCCAAAGCAGAGACCAATCCTATTGTTTTTCTTAACTATTTCACAACCATTGATTGGCTGGTCTCCAACCCGAACCCGAGCTAGTTTCGAAGCTCTACAGAGAGCTCAAAATAAAGCTCTGAATGGGCCTGTTTGAAGCACGCTTCCTGTTCCAAAACAGAGCTCCGCATGACTAACATTTGGTCCTGGTTTTAGCTCAGAACCAAGGCCATTAATTGGCCTAGTTCCTGCTTGAAACAGGGTTTCAGTTGGGTTGGATTTCAGCCCGGAACAGGGCCGTGGGTTGGCTCAGTTTCTAGTTCAAAACAGAGACCCAACATCACTATTTCCTCAGACCGTTCCACAGCCATTGATTGACTTGATCAGGGTCTGAGACTGGGTTGTCTTCTAGCCTATCTCTTGGTCTGATTTTAGCCATTACTTGGCTAATCTCTAACCCGAGTTACAACCATCGTTCGGTTCTAGGTGTGCATCACTACTAGCTAATGTTACAAAGGAAAAAAAATGAGAAACAACCTAAGGAAAAGCTATCAGGAAATGAGAATGGACAAGACAAAAATGTTTTCCCCCCGGAATGGTTGTAGCCTATCTCACCTTCTCACACTCTCAGCTCCCAACTCCCTGTTTCTCCTACAATCTCTTTCTCTTTCTCTTGACGTAGATTTTAAGGGCTACAGTGCCCTCCTTTTATAGCCAGTGAGAGAGGGACGGACGGTTGTGATCGTCCTCACCGTGGACGGCCGAGCTTTGCCCTTCCCTAAGAGGAAGTCGGCTTCTCTCTCCCTCTTTTCACAGGCCCTCGGTCGGACTATTTTTGGTATGGATTGGACGGTGGCGTTCAATCTCCTTCGTCCGTTTACAAGTGGTCAAACGGCTATACCGTTTTAATCGTGTGGGTCCCATGAAGGATTTGAACGGTTTACAAAGCTCAGAAAGCGATCATGGTGGCCCACTTATAGGGTTGAAGTAGGTCGGTTTAAAACAGAGAGCGGAAGATATTTGCAAAATACTCGGTCAGAGATAGTTTGACCGAGCATTGGGTTTAGCACACCTCATGCCAAGCACCCTTTGTGTACATGCATTGTGTAGGGGTCCGCTGAAATGCGATTACCATGATCTACTCCTTTCATTTGCATTGGGGGATAATACCCAGGGATCCTGGTTCACTTTGGGTTGATAGTGAGTCCTGGGTGGCCCGTTACATACATCTTTGGGCCATTATTGGCCCATAGGTCGTGATCCACTAATCAAGTGGACCTGACAAAATTTTTCAATGGTTAATATAGGGTATTAGTTATGATGAAAGCTTCGTTTGTAGCTAACGAATTCTAAAGTGTTAGTGACAAGTGTGTTACACCAGAATTAATTAGCATAATGGCTTTAACTTTGAGTGTTCGAGTGGTCTCACCTTCCTGATTGTCGTAGGGAGTATTCTGTCTCCTTGAGACCCTGATGGATGGCTCTAATGTCAACGGGAATCCCCATCCTGCGTATGTCGAGTTCACAGTTTGGTTAACCCAAGTAATTTTTAGTTTAGTGTGGGTTTAAAAGGTAACACCCGAGTACTGAAAGTACGGGGTGTTACAGACCCCCTCTGGTAGTTCCCAGCAACAGCAGCATCGATGGCTGAAAAGGCATAGGAACTTTCCATCCTTTCAAACACCAGCAACACTTTCAGCACCACCATAGAGACCGTTCACCGGCGTTTGCTTCAGATGTGGTGAGATGGGGCATCATAAGCGTGAGTGCCCCCATTTTCAGCAGCAACAACCTCTTTGGGAAGGGGGGACATACACCTCCCCAGTAGGCCTAGGGCAGGTTTTATGCAGCTCAACAGGACTCTTAGTCGTCAGAGGAGTCACCGACAATTTACCCGACCAGGCATTAGGACCATCTTATTATATTAGTCATTGATGAGATGGTGAGGCTACAAGGTATCCCAGTTTTGATCATTTCTGATCTATGATCTGAGGTTCAGTAAGGGTCACCATAGTATTGATAAGACATCTTGGGAGCGCGAGGTTGAGATTAGAGAGCGCTATCCCCATCCTTTTGTAAATTGATTGTGCCTTGACATATATATATGATGATGCATCCTCTTCCCTTATCTATTCTATAAATTTTGAGGATACAATTTTTATTAGGAGGGAAGAGCTGTCAGGCCCATATCCTAGTCCGTACCATTCTGTATACTCTTGCGATCCTCCCTATCGAATTTCGACAACCCGCGACTTATAATCAGTGTTTGCACCTGACCCTAAGTCGTATCCCGTAGATCTGAGTCGGCTCGACCTGAGACTTGTACCCTTGTGACCGCATCATTGCCGCGGTTCCAACGCCGTGTCTCGTGCATTGATGCGATACCCAGGCCAGGAGTTTTGGGCCCGCGTTTATTTTAAAAAAATGTCACATGTTACAAATCTCGAGAAAAGAATCTCTACCATCCATCACATCAATCAATCAATCAAGTTAAGAACAACCCATCCCTCTCTTACCAACAAAGCATGACACCCCTCTCTCTCATCCCCAAAGTCAATCCTTCCTTACAACAACCCATTCCTCCCATCCCTCTCTCCTTACATCTCCTCTCACTCTCATTTTCTCCACAATTTTTCCCAAGCAACCAAGGGAGAGTAGACATCTAAGCTTCTCAAAGAGTAAAGCTAGGTGTGGCCCACTTCCTACCCCCTAATCTCCATCTCCACCCTTCAATTTTCATCATCTCCATCAAAATCAAAGCCAAGGAGCTTAGAAGTCCAAGGAGCTAAAGAAGAAGACCATCGGTGGGTGTCATAGTACTAGATCATGATTTTGATTTAGGGTCCACATGATTTGGGACCCATCTTAATGTATGTATTGTAAATCCTAGGGGGGCTCATAGTGGCGGAGCCCTCCTTCACACATCTCTTTCTTTCTCTCTCTCTCTCTCTCTCTCTCTCTCTCTCTCCTGATTGTATGGTCCACTATCATGTGTGGTATCCACACCATCCAATCGTGAGGCCCACCTTGCTATTGCCTTTTGGCAGGCTTTGGATGAAGGGAATCGTAAATATCACCTGATCCAAAATGTTAGTGGGCCACCACATGGACCCACCTCGACATATGCATTATGTATCCATGTTATCCAATTAGTGGGCCCACGGCCTGGACGGTCATCACCGTCCAGCGTACTTGGGCCCTGGACGCTATAGGAAATATATATATATATATATATATATATATAATATGTGGTGAGCCCCACGTGGGACCCACCTACCTGTGATCGGATCGGCTGGTGTATCTCACACTAGCAGCTTCAGCTGCTGCTGAGCGTCAGCAAGTTCTGTGGATAATCATGAGGTATGGGTTATATCCCATCCATACCGTCTGCATGCAGCATATGTGGCCCACCCCACACATGCGACACGTGTGGGATGGGACCCACCTTGATGTACGTATTCTATGTACACCCATCCATTGGGCAGGACGATGGATGCCACTAGTGATGTATGTACCGAATCCATGCCGTCCACCTGTATGGACCCCACCTACTAGATGTTTCATCCTGACCATCCAAATGACGGGCTTAGACGACTGGAAACACAAATATCAATGTGATCGGTGGGCCACCACATGGACCTAACTTGATGCATGTATTTTATATCCACACCGTCCATCAGGGACGGTGGGACCAGGGGCGCAAGTGTGCTTTTCCACACGTGGGACCCATTATATGTATGTATTTTATATCCACTGTCCAGATGGCCAGGACGGTAGGGTCCACCTTAATGTTTATGTTTTTTTATATCCCCGTTGCCCATGCATAACACGTGGGGCCCACCTGGTTGACATGCTGCCTCCAACATGTGAGGCCCACCAAACTGATTTGCTAGAGTACCTTACACCAGCTACGTAGCTGCTGTATGTGACATCAGCAAGTTCTAGGTCCCACAGGGAGTTCATATACTGTCCATCCGTCCATCCAGATCTTGGATAAGGGACCCATCTTGATGTTTGTGTTTAATTAGTACCGTCCAGACATTGTGGGGCCCTGACATATGCGTATCCTCACCGACCATCCATATACATGGACTGGACCCCACCTTGATGTTATGTTTTATCAATGCCATCCAGGCCACTAGGACATATGACCCACCTTGATGTATGTGTTACATCCAAACCGTCCATCTAGATGGTGAGCTTTCCTTAAGGCTTTAGACTAAAAATAAGACAGATTTATTTATCAAGTGGACGACACTGTGAAACTGTGGGGATTGAATGTCTACCACCGAAACCTTTTTAGGGTCAAGGGAGTTTTGGATTAATATGAAATTTATTTTCACTTAATTTAGGTCTTTGTGACCGTATGAACAATTTGGATGGAAAATCAACATTATGGTGTGGCCCAGATGATCTTTAAATCGTCATCTCTGCTACTATTTGTGGTATGGTCTAGATGATCTTTTGATATGATTCATATTTTTTAGTAATGCTCTAAATGATCTCTAAAAATAAATGAATGGTGTAGATGGACCGGGTAGGTCTGTGGGCCCATTGGTGAGGCCCATGTGATCCAGCCCACTTGATGTATATGAGGCCCATTAGTGTGGCTCATGTGATCTGGCCCATTTGATGTATATGAGGCCCATTGGCGTGGCCCATGTGATCTGACCCACTTGATGTATATGAGGCCCATTGGTGCAGGCCATGTGATCCGGCCCACTTAATGTATATGAGGCCCAATGGTGCGGCTTATGTAATCTGACCCACTTGATATATATGAGGCTCATTGGTGCGGCCCATGTGATGCTGCCCACTTGATGTATATGAGGTCCATTGTGATGTACATGAGGCCCATGGGATGTGGCCCATTATGATGTATATGTGGTCCATGAGTGAGGCCCATGTGATGTGTATTAAACACATGTGATGCGGCTCATTGTGATGTATTTAAGGCCCAAGTATGAGGCCCAATGTGATCTATATGAGACCCATGAGTGAGGCCCAAGGTGATGTATATGAGGCCCATGATGATGTGTGATTCCACCAAGATGCATGTAACGATGTTTATGATGCTAATCCATGTTCCTGGTTGATATTAAACAGGTCATGCCTTGGGAGCAATGATGGTTTAATGTCTATGTTGTATGAGTAATGATGGTTAGATGTCCACATTGTAACTCTCCCTTGGGCCCGTTGTTATGTCCATTCCCATCCTTCCCTTGATTAGGATAACCCAATCCGTTAAGCCCCCATTTGATAATGATGCTTTCCACCATACCCTGTAGGACCACCCAAGCATTAGAGCCTATCTTGTGTTTGTACCGAGCCTTCCATAGGGAATGTGATCCACTTTATGCTTATTGGGCCCTTAAGAAGCCTAGATTGTTATGTGATGGAATAGGCAATGAAGCCCACTCCTTGTTCTTAGGCTCATTCTTGATAGGAGTAGGCCATCTAGGCCCATCTTTAATATGAGGAGAGAACATCAACACCATAAATGGAAAGATCGGTGGTATCAGGTTTGGTATATCCACTGTTGAGGACCAATCCTCATGTTATGGATTAAATCTGTTGTCCTTCTATGAACCCCGCCATATATATAGGCAAATTATCGATTATGACTATGATTGGTATACACACTGAGTATGTGTTAGCATAACATAGGCTCATTGTGACTATGTGAGGCCCATCACGATTGTATGAGGCCCATTATGTGATTGTATGAGGCCCATTGTGATTATATGAGGCCCATTTTGACTATGTGAGGCGCATCACAATTGTATGAGGCCCATTGTGATTATATGAGGCCCCATTGCGATTATATGAGGCTCATTGTGATTATATAAGGCCTATTGTGATTGTGTGAAGCCCCTTTTATGTGCGAGGCCCAATTGTGATGTGTGAGACCCACCATGTGTGTGTGATTGTGTGCACGCCACTCGTTCATTATTATGGGCCATGGGCCACCTTATACAGGCCCACCATGATGTATGTGATTATAATCATGCTTACTTTCTTCATGATACATGCCTATACGCATCATTCGCATACTTATTATGAGGAGTGATTGAACATAGCATGTGTCATTTGGCTAATTGTTTATGGGACTCCCTGAGAGAAGGAGTTGCCCCAAATGAGCGTGTGGTACGTGCATGTTTGATACATGACTGGTTGGTATGGGTCATGCATCTCGCATTTTGTGACATGATCATTTGGTGCCCTAGCGACATCAGGGTTGTGGCCTCCACATGCATATTATGGATGGCCAGATAGGACACCGAAAATATTTGGTTTGAGCATATGGTCACTTTGGATGTCCGTGGGTGAAAGTCCCTCAACTCCTATAGCCAGGGGATGCTCCAACGTCTAAACTGAGTGGAAGACATGAGCGTAGAGTGCTGAATACCATGAGGCCGCGCTTCCCACTATGTCATGGTCGATTGGGTGAGGGTGTGCCCTTATTCACCTGAGTGAGGGGGCTACAAGCTAGGCTGAGTTTGACCAGCTCACAAATGGGTCCGCTATCGACAAACTGGATCGATATTGGCAGGCGGGTAGTGAGGTCTTTTCCACTCGCTGGGCTACATTGCCGGTAGGGACGGTACCCAGCTTGGAGTGTACTAGACCCTGGTGATGATCCCAGAGATGTATGATAGTGATATATGGACTTACTGAGTAGCAGTTGCATACTCAACATTTGATTCATTCATTCATGCACTATCCATTCAGGCTGGTGGTGCGTAACTAATTGTTATGTACCTTCGCAATGGCCAGGATTTTGGTTGGGGCACGCGACTAACCTGAGATTAGGAGTTTACCACATTGAGTTTGGCTATCCAAATTTAGGTATGAGACTACTTTGGATAGAAGTCCCTTGTGATGAACCCCATAGACTGCGATATTACGTACTATCATCCTAACTTCACACTTCAACTTAGTCATTTCATTCGCACCACATATTGCATTACATCCATGACATATGGAATTTTGGGTTGCTATGTTTCTGCATTTATATGACCTAGATGAGGTTGACGGTATTCATGGACCCGTCAGGATTCACATACTGTAATGCATCCTCAGTATATGATACTTGGTTTACTATGACTCCGCATCGCATAGCTGATCTACATTGTTTCCTCGATATATGATATTTGGCTTACTATGACTCCGCATTGATAGTTGATCTACATTATTTCCTCATATATGATATTTGTCTAACCATGACTCCGCATTGAATAACTGATTTACATTGCTTCCTCAGTATATGATATTGGCTTATTATGTTTTGCATTGTATAGCCTGGATAAGGCTGATGTTAATTATGGTCTTACCGGCATGTTTTCGTATTGCTCTGATATTGCATACTTGACAGTTACCTTACGCACACACTTACAACACCCTATAAGCTTTCTATAAGCTTATGCACGATAAATGTGTGCACGTGGCGTTAGGTCGCAGCAACATTGAGCTTGGAGCGTGTAATTGTCTTCTGGAGCTTTGATTTTCGATATATGAATTTTTTTTTCAGCACTGTATTCAACTGTTAATATTAGTGGATATGTGATGATGATGTTGCCTTTGTGATTTGGGTAAACTTGTGGCTATGCTTCTTACGAGATAAATGTATGTTGGAAAATCCTCCTTGTAGGATCCCAGGATTGGAATCTAGCGTATGTGTGCTAGGAGCCGAGAATGGGGTACTACAGAGGCTTTCGGCATCGGATTCGGCGATCGAGAATTTTGTTAGTCCGGTTTCTGAGTTTGGGGCATGACAATTGAAATAGGGAGAATGACAATTATTAGTTCGTCTAGTGGAGTGTTCTCCTTTTGCAGGAGCCTTTCCTTTGTCTCTAACCATTGTTGTGCTGTAATCATATATTAGAGATATTAATTAAAGGCTTAACAAAAATTAACAATATGCATATGAAGTTCCATATTTTTCAGATATACCAGGAAAAGCAGATGAAATATTTCAGCAAGAATTAAGTTATGCATATGCAACTTTAGATTAACTTATCTCCAAAATAAGGTTCAAACTTCAAATTTACCAATCTTACACAACATGAAGCTGGAAAATTAGTTATCAAAAGAATGGATGATTGATGTGTTAAAAAATGTTTCCAAGTGCAAACCAAAGTATCTAAAAATCCATAGTACACAAACATATATTAATCTTGACACACAGTTCATTTAGGATGAGCTACCAACTGTATCTTCTTGTGGGCATGACAAATATGCTGCAATTTTTTCTACCAACTATTGGAGTGAGTGGAGCTTCTCCTCCATTGACTTTACCATCTCATCAAGTCTTGATTGCTCCTCTAACATTTGCATGAGAGTATCATTCTAAGAAGTAGAAGTTGCAGGAGCAGAGATTGGTAGATGAGTATCTGGGCCTTCTTTAACTATTTCGTCCTCCTTGTCCAAAAATTCTTCATCTACCGATATTGGATCATCAGCTTCATGCACAGAAGAGAGATTCATTTCCCAATACTCTGCACACTGATTTTTGGGGCTAATAGAGATTCACCTTCAAGTACACTAAACCCACATTGATGGGCTAACTTGCACAATAAATGTCCAAAAGGTATTGCTATGAAGTTAGACTCAAACCCTAAAACTATTTGATCATATATTATAATAGTTAGGCATAGTGGCTCCCATTTACCAATGTGATATAGGGTCTCCACCATGAATGGTGTGAGCTCGGCATGATTTCCGTACCTAAGATAGATATTGAAAACACAAATTAAATAAAGTATAGGATAATCATGGGACATATTTGTGGTTCTTAGTGCGTTTCCATGATGCCAAGGTACATTGTTCCCATTACACAAGACTTTAGTCTAAACAGCCCTTTTCGCTTATGTGGGTAGGTGTAATTCAGTGGGTTGTTTGGAGCCCAATGGTATTCCTATAAGAGTTGAAATGTGATATGGAGTGATTTTAACTATTCGACCATCGCAGTTAACTTCAAGACCCCTAGAAAGTGTGCAATGAGACAGGAATGAACGGACTAAGGTTTCGTTAACTGGACCCCCAAAAGAAGAATTGTCAACTGTAACGCCCTGAAATTCGAGGGTCGAGCATAACTCAGCTCCCGAGTTCCAAAACATCACTTATGCAACATATTTAATAATGAATGTATGTTGACTGTATTAGTGTATAAAACATGGAATAGATTAAGCCAAAACACAGATATAATTCAGGGATAAGTGAAGAAAGCAAGCGGAAGACTTATAGAAATATATGTGTACAAGTGCAAATCCCTGAAGTACATATACAAACCAGGTCGTAATGAAAGTGTTACTTATCAAAATTACAAGTATTAGATTACATCATTTAATTTTCCAAAAGAAATCCCAGCATCCCGCGCATCAGAACGAGGCTCGCTAGAACCCGTCTGAAAACTGCATATAAGAGAAAGTAGCCTCATCATCATCCATCTCCCGCTCTGCTTCAGAAGTAGCATCAACATCTGCAACATCAGAACCTAAGACAGAGTCTGGTGGGTGTTTAACACCGCCCCAGAACGTGGGAGTGAGTGATCAACTCAGTGGAACAATAAGGCACTGGTTAACATGTTATCAGTTCAATCAAGCAGTAATGATAAAGCAGAACAATTAAACATAACCTAAGTACTCTTGTTAATGCAAGGATGTATGCAAAATGATGCATGCCCTCACGAGTATACCCTTAGCGTCTTCATCTTACGTTACGCATGACACCACCTCAAAGTGCGCCACATCTACAAAGCACATGCAAATGCGATGCATGGATATGATTACCAAGTTGTTATTAGTCCTTTACATACAGCAGGATTGGGAAGCTAAGATACCTTCCTCATATCACCATCTAAACAGTGATCCATTCTAGGGTCGTCAATCCTAGGCATCTCATACGATCATATGGTTTGAGGTCGTAGCAAAAGGCTCATCACCAATCAATGCACGCCTATCACACCTTTATTACCATAGTTCGGCTCGTCACCTCATTGCGGTATCCAAGTATGCTCGAGGTCACTACAAAGGGCTTGTCACCAATCAATGTAGGCCGACAGCACGAATATAGTGTCCCATACCACCATAATCGGCTCACGAGTTTAGTTGCTCACTGGTCACTACGGGGAGGCTCGTCACCCCAGCGTAGGCCGACAGCTAGACCATGGTGTCCCATACCACCATGTCCCGCTCATGAGTCTTAGCATATCAAGGTACCATGGTTAATAGGATTTCACTGGTAAGTTCGGTACCCTAAATTCAAGTAGTAGCGTCCATACATGGTGAACATACATCGGACAATCGGGTTACTTGACGAACTCGACTAGCACGAGCGCACGTTGGGTTGAACGACATAGAGTGCGCAAACACTCCGCGTGGCCAAACCACTGCCGACAACTCTAATACGACTCGGGTTCGTCTAATACGTCCTACGTGGCGAAAGCAACCTCAGCCATGATCTTAAGGCAGATTACCGATTTCTTGGACTATTCATAGTCCCAAACACATTACACTACAACAGATATTCGTATGGAATGTAGAACAGTAAAGGAACAACAACTCAAATCATGGTACATAAGCACTTGAAGAATATCAACTTAACATAAATGTAAGCATTAGTAATGCTTGAACTTAAACAAGGAATGTAACTTGCAAGAAGGAAATCATACACACTAGTGGGAGAGTTGAGAGTCGCTTCTCAATGCCCATACTAGGTTCAATTATCACACTTTAGATCATTCAAACATTTCTACAAACACTTAGAATACATAAAACAACATACATGACGTATGTTGAAAAACACACATTTGGATAATTCCTTTTGCTAAGGAGTTGTCATACATACATCTAGCATACATACATGACAAATAATCATGGCAATCATAGGTTCATATTTTATACGCATACGGTACTTTATACATACACATAGAATACACAAATCCCAATATAACACATGCATAACAGGAACGCAACATAAACATAACATTTGGCATGTGAAATATCATTCATAGCAAGAATAAATCATTCACTGGCATTGAAAGCCTTGAAAACCATAACCTATATACTTAAAGTCCGCACCTTAAGCCAGAAAAGAAACACCGAACTGATTTCAGACGAGTTATCTTCATCAACGGCGATAGAATACCCTAAAGCAAGAATAGAAATGAGATACAGCAACACAAAGACTATTCTAAGCTCTAACACAGATTAGGGTTAGGTTAACTTACCCAAGGATGAACTCAGAATCGTCAGAATAACGATTCAAAGTGAAGGTTCAAGGATGAAGAAGAATAAGAAAGAATCTAAGATGATTCACCAACTTCTCTCTCACTTTCTCTCTCTTTTCCACTCTCTTTCTTAGGTAGGGTTAGAGAAAATTCGTATGGAAAAGAGAGCTAGGGTTTAAGGACTGTAAATAGGCCTAATATTTATGAGAATAACCCCAGGGCCAAGGTATACTTACGGTATAACCAAAACCTGCCTCACACGATCCAATGCAGCACTTCTGGTGGGCTTATTACCACGAAAGGTCGAACTTAAGCTCACTGACCATGGATCTAGGTCAAGCTGAGTTTTCGTACCGACCGGCTCTTCAGATCAGCCGTGGCGGACCACACTCAATTCAACGGTCACAAAATCTCGATCAGGTCCATAAGCACAAGGACATGCCTGGGCCACCTTCCCTGATCAGAGGGTGAAATTGGGTCAGAATCCAATGGTCAGATAGCTTAAAATCATCGTGCAAGCGACACGACTCAGATTTCATAAAAGCTTATTAAATTTCCAACCGTTCTCACACTCTTCACTCCGAACTCAATCAAATCGACCTAGAACATCATCTGGACTTGATTTTCGAGGTGATGGTCAAGCCCAACATGGTGACCGCAACAGCCTAAGATCATCGCTATCGGACTTTCGACGCGCGGTCCAAGTCCGATCCAGATCTTCCAAAAATTCCCCAGAACAACTAGATTTAGCGATGGATCCCAGCTTTCAGAGTAACATAGCGCTAACTATACTACAGGTTTTGAGCCATGCAGATATAATTTAAAGTGATTGATGCAAATTTCACAAGCAATCGAGCATAGCGCTAATTACCCCAAAAATAACTACTTAAGGAAAGATTAGCACAAAATTTCCAGGGTCATTACAATCTACCCCCTTAAAGAAAATTTCGTCCTCGAAATTCATACCTTCTCATATTCCTCAAGGATCAGAGGGTAGGTCTTCCTGACCTTAGCTTCAGATTCCCAAGTAGCCTCTTCTACACCATGATGCGTCCATAGCACCTTTACAAGAGGGATAACTTTGTTACGCAATACCTGCTCCTTCCTGTCGAGAATGCGCATCAGTCGCAGTACATAAGTGGTATCCTCACTCAACTGCACTTGCTCCCAACTGATAATATGCGAAGGATCAGGAATGTACTTCTTCAGCATAGAAACATGAAATACGTTATGCACGCCCGCAAGAGGTGTGGGCAAAGCAAGGCGGTATGCTACCACTCCCACTCGATCCAGAACTTGAAATGGACCAATAAATCTCAGCGTCAGCTTCCCCTTCTTACCAAACCGCAGAACTCCCTTCATAGGAGAGACCTTCAGAAAAACATGGTCTCTAACCACAAACTCAAGCGGTCGACGCCTCGTATCAGCATAACTCTTCTGCCTACTCTGGGCTGTCAGAAGTCGACGTCGAATGATGTCAACTTTCTCTGAAGTCACCTGCACCAACTCCGGGCCAAGCAAACTACGCTCACCAATCTCTGCCTAGCAATGTGGTGCTCTGCACGGGCGACCATACAACGCCTCATAGGGAGCCATGCCGATACTCGCCTGGAAACTGTTATTATACGCGAACTCTGCATACTGAAGACAATCATCCCAACTGTCCTTGAAATCCAAAACACAAGCTCGCAACATATCCTCCAGGACTTGATTCACGCGCTCCGTCTGCCCATCTGTTTGCGGATGAAACGCGGTGCTGAACTTCAGTTTCACACCCATCGCTTCCTGAATACGAGTCCAGAAGATAGATGTGAAATGCGTGTCTCTATCAGACACAATCTCCAGGGGAACTCCATGCAGACGTACTATCTCCTTGATATACAACCTAGCCAACTCGTCTGTAGAGTTAGTGACTCTGATCGGTAAGAAATGAGCCGACTTCGTTAATCGGTCGACTATCACCCAAATAGAGTCATATCCCTTCCTCGTCCTCGGCAATCCAGAAATAAAATTCATAGAGATGAAGTCCCACTTCCATTCAGCTATGGGCATGGGCTGCAACAATCCAGGAGGTCGGCGATGCTCTGCCTTAACCTGCTAGCACGTGAGACAACGAGAAACAAATTCAGCAATCTGGACCTTCATATTGTCCCACCAATAACATCTTCTCATATCCTGATACATCTTCGTGCTACCTGGATGCATCGCAAGTTTAGAACTATGGGCTAACTCGAGAACCTCCCGTCTCAAGTCAGGGATGTCAGGAACACATAACCGGCCACGAAATCGTAGGCCCCCATCAGAACTAACACTCCAGTCGGAGTTCTCATCTGTACCAACCCGCTTCCTCATCTTCACCAAAAGCTCATCATCTGCCTGAGCTGCAACGATCCTCTCGTCGATAAGGGGCTGTACACGAATGTGTGCGATAACCTCATACGGCTCAATCACCGTAAGCTTCTGCTCAAAATCTCGCACGAACTCCAACATATCCCACTCTGTTATCATCAGCGGAGCCGCAAACTCAATAGCCTTCTTGCGACTCAACGCATCTGCCACAAGGTTCGCCTTGCCCGGATGGTAAGAAACATCGAACTTGAAGTCCTTCAATGTTTCCATCCATCGGCGCTGCCTCATATTCAAATCACGCTGCGTGAAAATATACTTAAGGCTCTTGTGGTCACAAAAGAGCTCGAACTCCTCACCATAGAGGTAATGTCTCCAAAGCCTTAATGCGAATATGACAGCTGCTAACTCCAGGTCGTGCGTAGGGTAATTCTCTTCGTGTTTTTTCAACTGACGCGAAGCATAAGCAATCACCCCATCCCTCTGCATAAGGACACAACCCAGGCCAACGTGAGAGGCGTCAGTATATATAATATACTTAACCCCTTGCTCTGGTAATACTAGCACAGGGGCGGACGTCAACTTGTCCTTCAGCTCCTGAAAAGCTAACTTCGCCTGCTCATTCCAAGCAAACTTCAAATCCTTCCGTGTCAACTACGACAATGGTCTGGCAATCTTCGAGAAGTCTTGAATGAAGCGTCGATAATAGCCTGCAGGACCCAGAAAACTCCTTACCTCAGTAACTGAACCAGGCTGCTTCCAGTCCTGCACTGCAGCTACCTTGGCAAGATCGACAGCTATCCCTTCCTTGGACACCACATGTCCCAGGAACTTGACTTCCTCTTTCCAGAAATCACACTTCTTGAACTGCGCGAAAAGCTGATTCTTCCTAAGAGTATCCAAAACCGCTCTTAAGTGCTCCTCGTGTTCTTCCCAGCTCGCCGAATAAATCAAGATGTCATCGATAAAGACAATGACGAATCGGAACAAGAATGGCCGAAACACCCTATTCATCAGATCCATGAAAACGGCCGGTGCGTTCGTCAAACCGAACGACATCACAAGGAACTCATAGTGACCGAAGCTAGTCCTGAAAGTCGTCTTCTGCATGACCCCATCCTTGACGCGCAACTGATGATACCCTAACTGCAGATCAACCTTCGAAAAGTACTGTGCCCCCTTCAATTGATCAAACAGATCATCAATCCTGGGCAAAGGGTACTTATTCTTCACAGTTACCAAATTCAGCCTGCGATAATCAATACACAATCGCAAGGAACCATCCTTCTTCTTCACAAACAAAACAGGTGCTCCCCAAGGAGACACACTAGGCCGAATAAAACCCAAATTCAGCAAACCATCTATCTGCTTCCTCAACTCCTTCATTTCAATCGAAGGCATACGATAGGTGGGTAATGAAATGGGCACCGCACCAGGCATGAGGTCGATAGCAAAATCAATCTCACGCTAAGGAGGTAATCCAGGAATCAACTCAAACACATCTTCAAATTCTCGAACTTCCAGCGTACTAACTAACGCCGATTCGGCCAAACTCTCCAACAGAGAAGAATAAAAATCAATACGAAGAGGGTAACTGACCTGAACTGGGAAAGTAACAATCTCGCCCTCAAGTCCATGGATCGTCACTGATGTAGCTTCACAATCAATCTCAGCTCGCATCCTCGTGAGCCAATCCATACCCATAATAACATTGTAATGATAAAGAGGTGCGACAAGGAAATCAACCCGGATCGATCCACTCCCCAGATCGACCAAACAATCCATACAACGCTTGCCCAAAGCAGAGGAAATCCTCATAGCGGTAGTAAGCGTCACTCCTTACATATGAACAGATCTCAAACCCAAACGCCTAACTGCCGCATAAGATATAAGAGAAGTAGTGGACCCTGTATCCACCAACACAGAAATGGGAATACCTTCAATGTGCGTTGTCACCTTGAAGGACCTCGGCACCAAGTCAGACATAGGCGCTTCAGCTGAAAGCGCATGAACTCGAGCCTGCTACTGACGATTCGGCGGAGGAACCATGGGCCGCTGAGGTGGCCTGAAGCTAGGAACTACAGGTCTGAAGGATGGATGAGCTGGCGCTGATCGAAGAGGTGGAGGAGAAATAACCTGAGGCATCGGACGGCTAATCCTCTGCGGTGGAGTAAAACCACTGGCCCGCATACGAGAGAAGAAAAAATGGCCCAAATGCCCTGTCTTCCCACAATATGAACATCGAAGATCAGCTCTCATCTGCTGAGCCAGCGGCGTTGAACGCCTAGGAGGAGAATCTGCTCGCGGCCTCTTGCAGAGGAAAGGTGCACCCTGAAAGTCCGGTCGCGGCTTAGGAACCATCGGTGCTCACATGCGGGACGACCTATCCCCGTCCTGCTCTGCTCGCAAGGACATGCTCACCAGCTCCGCATAAGAAGAAATGCTAGCACAGCAAATCTTCGATCAGATCTCAAGTCTCAATCCCTCAGAGAAACGCCTCATCCTCATCGGCTGATCACCGAGGATCAAAGGAACATACCGACCTAGCTCAGTAAACCGGTTCTCATACTCCGTCACCGACAACCCTCTCTGGCGAAGGCGAAGGAACTCACTCTCCTTCTCAAGTCGATGCGTAACCGGGAAATACTTCTCATGGAAGCGTGCCTCAAACGCCTGCCACGACCACACAAAGCCTTCCTCGACAGTGCGAAGAACACTGTCCCACCAAAGACTGGCCTCCTTCTCAAACATAAAGGAGGCAAGCTCAACCTGCTCAACCTCTGAACAATGCAGCGGTCTCAGCATCTTAGAGATGCGGTCGATCCAATACTCGGCCTCCTCGGGTCTATGAGAACCCGCAAACGTAGGAGGTCGTAAGTGCTGGAATCGCTCGAAAGTGCCGCTGGCACTGGCGCTCCCAGATGGAGGCATAGGTGAAGCAGGTGGAGTCGCCCCCACTGACTGAGCAAAGATGCCAGCCATGGAAGAGAGGAACTCCTACTGGTGCTGCTGCTGCTGCTGAATCTGCTGCTGCTGCATCAACAGCATCATCTGCTCAAACCTATCAGTAGGCAGAGTAGATGAAGGTGCACGGCTCGGCTCAGGAACCGAGGGCGTGACTGGAGGAGCCATAGGTGTCGGCCCAACACCGACATGAGACGGGCCCGCCTGTGGATCCGTCTGGCTATCGCTCAAGGGAGGAACCATAGCAAGCGGCTCAACCAAAGAGAGACAGGCCGAAGTCTTCGAACCCTTAGGAGGCATCCCTACATTCAACAGAGGATGCAACCTGTTTGATTCTACGTCTACATAATCCATCCACACAGCATTCACAGCACAACTCCAAAGATAAATAACATGCATTCCATTAATCAAAATCGTCGCAATACAAGTAGTGCAGCAATACATGAATCACGACTAGGAAAGCATGTGAACTACAACATCTAACACTTTAAACAACCACAACAACTACAAACAACTACAACAACTCCAAATACAAAGCCAACAACGGCTACACACAGAAAGAAAACGATAAACAAACAAAGCAAAGGATGGTCACGACGATAGCTACTCGTCGGAATCAGGAGATGGAGGCGGGGCACCCTTATCCTGCAAGCAACACAGGATGGACTTCAGAGTTCGAGTCACCTTCTTAAACTTATGCTTCACAAGGCCTCGAAGATCCATAATATCCTGGCATAGAACAGCCTGCCCTTCTTCAAGCCGAGCAATACGGGCATCTCTGGCACCACAGGAGGAGAGCTATCACTCGTATCATGTGCCTCATCCTCTTCCTCGTCCTCCTCTGTTTCTTCCTCAATCTCAGCACCACCTTTAGCATAACTCTCTTCATCATCACTCTCTGACTCAGCCTCACTCTCTGAGGCATGCCGATTAGAACCAATCTCCATCTACTTAAGCGTCCTCAGATTAATATGACGAACAGGAACTAGCTTCTCCGCCCCAAGCCTATAGCCAAACTCATGAGCAACCTTGCAAATGAGGCGGCCAAAAGGAAGCGATTCGGTCCTCCTAGCAGAACGAGTGATGAGAATAATCTGGCGCAAGACGTACGTCGACACACACAACTTCACTTCCTGCCCCACCTGATACAGGAAATCCACCATCAGGCACGTACACTCGGTGCGGTTGCTCCACCTTGGATATACATTGAACGTACATATGTGGTGAAGCAAACGGAAGTCGTCCGTCATGTTGGTAGCCAGAAGACTCCTATTCGGCTGCCATTCGACCAGACAACCACACAAGGATCAGGTGCGACGATCCCTCTCGCGCATACTGTTCAAATTCTTCTCGTTGGCATGCACCTCACCAAGTCGCACATTCAAGAGTCGGGATATTAAAACGACGTTGACTGTAGCTTCCCGACCACTACCACAAGGAATCTTGAACTGCAGACGCTCCAGCGAAGGATCACGAATGTTGGCATAAAAAGCTCGAACAGTACTAGCATTCGTGCGATACTCGCCCTCAAACAAGAGACTTCAACCAGCCCCTTCTAGGTGCTCCAACAATAGAAACTCGCCAAACAGCCATGGATCAACATGAGCCTTAAAAATGACTCTACGGCCTTCATAGACTTTATGCAATAGCTCTGCCAACAAAGTCCTACCAATGGGAGCTCGAGGATCGAGGTCCCGCTTGGTCTGAAATTTACAAGTGGCGGACGTACTCGCAGCGGCACCTCTCGGCCTCTGTGTACGGGTTGGGCGGCTAGGCCTGGCTTCATCCACGGGTGCTCTCTTCTTCCCCATCAAAGAAAGAAGGGAGGAAATGGAAAAGATGGCCGTGACAATCTCAAAGAGGGCCATGAGAAATGAGAGAAAGAGAGAAATAGGAAGATGGTGAAGCTTCCACACACTTAAGAGCCCAAAAGGGAATATAAGAGCTCAAATGAGAAGGAAAGGAAGGGTAAACAGCAATGGGGGTGAGGGTTTTGAGATGGGGTGATGGGGTTTGCACGAAAATGGAAGAAGAAGAAGATTTGGAGAAGATTTGAAAGAGTTTGGAGAAAGATTTCAAGAAAAGGAGAGCTTGGGAGGGGAGTTTGTTAAGGAAATAGGGTGTAGGAGGGGTTTAAATCAATGAACCGTGGAGGGGTGGGCCACACAAGGCCTAAAATGTATCGGCCGGAGCTGGCCCGGCCCGCCTGGCCCACTGATCGGCGAGCCCTCGCCAAACCGGCGATGGCATCGCCGGTCTCTGGACTGGCAGGCAATGCCTCACCGTTTGGGCGAGGTCCTCCAGGTCCCCCATGCTCAAAAATATGTGGTTCCCCCCCTGGGCCCCACTGGAAATGCCCCGATCGGCCCCTTACATGATTTGACGCCTATCGGGCCATTCTGGCAGAAATCTGATTAAAATAAAGATTTCTTGAAGGTTTAAGGGTTAAAACAGGATGATAAACCATCTAAACTCATTGATAGATGGTCTAAGAAAGGTTTCAGGTCGCTGTGTGTGATCAGGAGAGAGCACAGACTCAATCTCGGTGAACGTTTTCAAGAAACTTTCGCCTATAGAAGCTACGGAGAGCAAACACACAATCTATAATAGACGTGCGCCCATATACACTAAAGTGGCGACAACGTGCGGTGTGTGACCATAACCTAGGTCCAGTTTAATCCAGATCATGCTCTGATACCAACTTGTAATGCCCTGAAATTCGGGGGTCGAGCATAACACAGCTCCCGAGTTCCAAAACATCACTTTTGCAACATATTTAATGATGAATGTATGTTAACTGTATTAGTGCATAAAACATGGAATAGAATAAGCCAAAACACAGATATAATTCAGGGATAAGTGAAGAAAGCAAGCGGAAGACTTATAGAAATATATGTGTACAAGTGCAAATCCCTGAAGTACATATACAAACCAGGTCGTAATGAAAGTGTTACTTACCAAAATTACAAGTATTAGATTACATCATTTAATTTCCTAAAAGAAATTCCAGCATCCTGCGCATCAGAACGAGGCTCGCTAGAACCCATCTGAAAACTGCATATAAGAGAAAGCAGCCTCATCATCATCTATCTCCCGCTCTGCCTCAGAAGTAGCACCAACATCTGCAACATCAGAACCTAAGACAGAGTCTGGCGGGTGTTTAACACCACCCCAGAACATGGGAGTGAGTGATTAACTCAGTGGAACAATAAGGCACTGGTTAACATGTTATTAGTTCAATCAAGCAGTAATGATAAAGCAGAACAATTAAACATAACCTAAGTACTCTTGTTAATGCAAGGATGTATACAAAATGATGCGTGCCCTCACGCGTACACCCTCAGCGTCTTCATCTTACGTTACGCATGACACCACCTCAAAGTGTGCCACATCTACAAAGTACATGCAAATGCGGTGCATGGATATGATTACCATGTTGTTATTAGTCCTTTTCATATAGCAGGATTGAGAAGCTAAGATACCTTCCTCATATCACCATCCAAACAGTGATCCATTCTAGGGTCGTTAATCCTAGGCATCTCATACGATCATATGGTTTGAGGTCGTAGCAAAGGGCTCGTCACCAATCAATGCATGCCTATCACACCTTTATTACCACAGTTCGGCTCGTCACCTCATTGCGGTATCCAGGTATGCTCGAGGTCATTACAAAGGGCTCGTCACCAATCAATGTAGGCCGACAGCACGAATATAGTGTCCCATACCACCATAATTGGCTCACGAGTTTAGTTGCTCACGGGTCACTATGGGGAGGCTCGTCACCCCAGCGTGGGCCGACAGCTCGACCACGGTGTCCCATACCACCATGTCCGGCTCATGAGTCTTAGGAGATCAAGGTACCATGGTTAATAGGATTTCACTGGTAAGTTCGGTACCCTAAATTCAAGCGGTAGCGTCCATACATGGTGAACATACATCGGACAATCGGGTTACTTGACGAACTCGACTAGCACGAGCACACGTTGGGTTGAACGACATAGAGTGCACAAACACTCCGCGTGGCCAAACCACTGCTGACAACTCTAATACGACTAGGGTTCGTCTAATACGTCCTACGTGGCGAAAGCAACCTCAGCCACGATCTTAAGGCAGATTACCGATTTTCTAGACTATTCATAGTCCCAAACACATTACACTACAACAGATATTCGTATGGAATGTAGAAAGTAAAGGAACAACAACTCAAATCATGGTAGATAAGCACTTAAAGAATATCAACTTAACATAAATGTAAGCATAAGTAATGTTTGAACTTAAACAACAAGGAATGTAACTTGCAAGAAGGAAATCATACACACTAGTGAGAGAGTTGAGAATCGCTTCTCAACGCCCATACTAGGTTCAATTATCACACTTTAGATCATTCAGACATTTCTACAAACACTTAGAATACATAAAACAACATACATGACATATGTTGAAAAACACACATTTGGACAATTCCTTTTACCAAGGAGTTGTCATACATACATCTAGCATACATACACGACAAATAATCATGGCAATCACAGGTTCATATTTTATACGCATACGGTACTTTATACATACACATAGAATACACAAATCCCAATATAACACATGCATAACAGGAACGCAACATAAACATAACAGTTGGCATGCGAAATCTCATTCATAGCAAGAATAAATCATTCACTGGCATTGAAAGCCTTGAAAACCATAACCTATACACTTAAAGTCCGCACCTTAAACCAGAAAAGAAACACCGAACTGATTTCAGACGAGTTATCTTCGTCAACGGTGATAGAATACCCTAAAGCAAGAATAGAAATGAGATACAGCAACACAAAGACTATTCTAAGCTCTAACACAGATTAGGGTTAGGTTAACTTACCCAAGGATGAACTCAGAATCGTCAGAATAATGATTCAAAGTGAAGGTTCAAGGATGAAGAAGAATAAAAAAGAATCTAAGATGATTCACCAACTTCTCTGTCACTTTCTCTCTCTTTCCACTCTCTTTCTTAGGTAGGGTTAGAGAAAATTCGTATGGAAAAGAGAGCTAGGGTTTAAGGACTATAAATAGGCCTAATATTGATGAGAATAACCCCAGGGCCAAGGTATACTTACGGTATAACTAAAACCTACCTCTCACGATCCAACGAAGCACTTCTGGTAGGCCTATTACCACGAAAGGTCGGACTTAAGCTCACTGACCATGGATCTAGGTCAAGCTGAGTTTTCGTACCGACCGGCTCTTCAGATCAGCCGTGGCGGACCACACTCAATTCAACGGTCACAAAATCTCGATCAGGTCCACAAGCACAAGGACATGCCTGGGCCACCTTCCCTGATCAGAGGGTGAAATTGGGTCAGAATCCAACGGTCAGATAGTTTAAAATCATCGCGCAAGTGACACGACTCAGATTTCGTAAAAGCTTATTAAATTTCCAACCGTTCTCGCACTCTTCACTCCGAACTCAATCAAATCAACCCAGAACATCATCTGGACTTGATTTTCGAGGTGATGGTCAAGCCCAACATGGTGACCGCAACAGCCTAAGATCATCGCTATCGGACTTTCGACGCGCGGTCCAGGTCCGATCCAGATCTTCCAAAAATTTCCCAGAACAATTGGATTTAGCGATGGATCCCAGCTTTCAGAGTAACATAGCGCTAACTATACTACAGGTTTTGAGCCATGCAGATTCAATTTAAAGTGATTGATGCAAATTTCATAAGTAATCGAGCATAACGCTAATTACCCCAAAAACAACTACTTAAGGAAAGATTAGCACAAAATTTCCAGGGTCATTACATCAACCATCCTTGGCGAGAAAGAATTTCCTAAACTTTAAATTTTTTAAGACAGTTTGCATCTACTCTTCTTTCACTTACAATCCTTCTCTTCAAAAATCTAGCAGCAATGGGTCTGGAAGAGTTAGGGTTTGAAGGTGACGAGGGTCTAGACGATTAGTTAGATAATCGTCCATGCTTTAGAACACAAAGTTTTTACCTAGTTCTAGTTGAATCTTCTTTGTCATGCTTCATCTTGGATCTGCTTTCTTTAGGTGAAGATGGCTCCATTTTGTGAAAGTGAAGTGGAATGATAAGGACCTATCAAGAGAAGATAAACCTAAGGCAAATGATCCTAGTGTCTAAGATGTGAAGAGAAAGCACTAGGTGATACCTTAGATTTTGCTAATTTTGGTTGCACAGCCCTTCAATCGAAGTTTGGAAGAAACAAGAGAAGTGATAGTCTAAACAGGACCGAGCAGTGAAGGATTTAAATAACTTAATGCAGCTTGATTTTGGTAGTACTAAAGGTAAGTTCGGTGTTACCGAAGGTAAGTTTGGTTTTACCGAAGTGTTCCTGGAACTCTAAAATTTCTACGATGGGTTTTCCTAATATACACATTGCATTTTAAAATAAGATTCCATGATGTGATTAAGAGTGAAAATCTAGCATGAAATTATTTAAATGGTTAGAGGCCAAGAATCCTCAGATTTAACAATTAGACCAATAATCAGACTTAATCCTTTGGTTTGACTCTAATGCTTATATAGAAGGCATGATCCTTAGATATATGATTCAGCTCAAGTGGACCTCTGGGGTCGCTTTTCAACATTCTTGAGAGGATGATATGATGTGAGCCAATAAATTGCATATTTGACTCTCATCCTTAATGTTTGTATATTTTTTTTCTATTTGGTTCGTTAGTATGGGAATGACTATAGTTGTAGATGCCATAAGTATTTTTAATGACTTTTGGTCATCATCACTTTCAGACTCATTGTTTTCAGAATTGGAGTCACCTGTGTCATCCCATGCTGCTACCATGGATTTTCCTTTTAATTTCTTGGCTGGATATTCAATGGATGGATATATTTTCATACTTTTAGCAATTATAACATTGGAGTTCTTTGGACTTCCTAAAAGATTTGTCTATTTGACATTTGTGGTCTAGTTGAGTTCCTTTGTTGTTGTATGCTCTCCCACGGTTCTTGTTGAATTTTTTGAACCGTTGAGCCAACAGAGCTACCTCCTTATCAACATCTTCATCTTCATTTTCTTCTTCCTCAATCACATTCATTTCTTTGGCAGTTTTGAGTGCATTATTCTTAGTTTTTGTAGAAGGTTTGAAATATAGTTCAAAAGTTTGTAGAGAACCTACTAGCTCTTCTACTTTCATTTCTTCTATATTCCTACACTCTAAAATGGTAGTGACCTTGGAGTTGAAATGTTTTGGTAAGGATCTCAAAATTTTCCTACATATTTTGGGTACCGAAATTGTTTCTCCAAGTCCTCTCATAGAGTTGCATATGCCATTCAACCTTGTGAAAAACTCCATGAACGTCTCATCTTCTTCCATCTTTGTGTGTTCAAATTGAGATGTTAGGAGGGAAATGGCCTAGCTATACGTCCTAGAGCGGGGGTGAATAAGATGATGCCAAAATAAAACTTTAATAGCAGAATAAATGAATATGATAACCAAATAAAATAAATCAATTCACAATGCTGAAATAAAAGCAACCTCAATAAACAAGAATTGAGAGGTTGATACGAATTTAGTTCTAAGGACAACCTTACACCATAAAAACCAAGGGTTTAAGGCAGGACAACCTTATTTCTAGAACGTTCTTTGTATCAAAAACTCAAACCGGAGAGGAAAAAATAAATAGCAAGGAATTGAAATAAATTGCAGGGAATTGAATCTAAATTATTACAACATTCCCACTCTGCTTGAAATGTAAATTTTACAACATTCACATCCACACATACATTCAAAAAATCTGAATGATAAAAGATATAAAACTTAAGCAAGCATTCAAACCACAAGACAAAGAATTATAGTGGTTCGCTTGTGTGTACACCAACTGTTCAACAATAGCCATACAGAATGCTACTCCACTCCTAATATCCTCACACAGGGGATATTAGCGTTCACTAACAAAATAGGTTTCACAGGTTCACCTAAAACCTTCACAATTGTGTCCTTTTTAACTTGGGCTTACACAATCCAAAAACCCACATTGTCTGAGTTTTTTAGCTCTCCTCAGATAACCACACAATGAGATTTTTTGGGCGAATCTGCAAAAAAAACCAAAAGAATAGAAATTTTACATAAATGTAAAATACCTGGATTTCTCCTTTTTGTAGTAGCCCGGTAGAACTAATTGGAGTAGATGTTTGAATCAACGTTCAATGTCCAATAATCACTTTATAATAGTTTTAAGTTCTAATTAATTTTAAATTAAATCAAATGGGCTTAGCTCTATTTGATTTTGATTCTAAGAAGAAGGAATACAACAATTCCTCTTTTCATATAAGATTGGAATATAGGAATAAAATCAAATAAGAAAAGCTAACAAAAAGAATATTAAATATGCACAGCATAGCTTAAAATGAACAAACTTATCTTAGAGTGGAGGCTTGAATTTTCTTGAAATTAATCGATGAAAAACTCTGAAATTTGTGTTCAATTTATAGATGAAAAGATCACGTCTACGACTGGTCTTAAGAACCCTTCAACTGGTCATAGCTTCAACGACATTTTGAATTATTAAGCGAGATCTTTGAAAACCATTCTACGACTGGTCTTAGGGAGTCTACGACTGGTCGTGGACCACTTACGACTAGTCATAGCTGACCTAGGACTGGTCGTAGACAACCAGGTTTGGTTGTTGGAGTTTGAGTCGTAGTTCTAGGACTGGTCGAAAGTCGAGTCGTGACCTCCCTATGACCGGTCGAACAGTCTCTAGGACTGGTCGTAAAGTAACCATAAAATTTTGAAAACTTCAACAACTTAGGACTGGTCGTGGAATTTCATGGACTGGTCGAACCAGTGCTAGGGCTAGTCGAACAAGGTCCAGGACTAGTCTTAGAATAGACCAAATCATATAAATAGATTCATTTTGAATTATGTATACAAAATGACCTACCCTAAGGTCAATCTAAGGTCTATCATACTTAGGACATGAAGTATGAACATTGAACTTCATCCTTTCAGATGTAAGTTGACCTTTGAACCTTATGAAGCTTGAGATCTCTATCATGATGTAGCTTGATCTTGAGATCTTCGAAAGCTCCAACTTCAACTTCATCTTGAGTTGTACTTGAGTCTTGAAATGTACTTGAGTCTTGAAATGTACTTAAGTCTTGAAATGTACTTTTCTTATCGATGTAGCTCTGAACATTGATGCTTAAATACATGACTTTACATTTCTTGAAGTAGAGCACCGTACATGTCTTGAACCATTGTGATGCAGTGTCTTGATCATATATATATCAACATACAAACACAAGACACAGATAAGAGGTTTTGGCACAACAAAATTTGACAATCAAAGGAGCATGAGACCATAACAGTTATAATCTCCCCCTTTGTCAAATTTGTGACAAAACACACTATATAAAAATAAGAGAAGCACCACATGCATAATAAAGAATCATGCACCATTTGTCATAAACTAGCAAGCACACAACATTCATCTATACTTACTCCCCCTGAGTAGCAGCACACATATGAAAAAATATAATGATTGTTACACATATTATAGTACTACTCATATCCATAAGCAATCAAACCGAAAGCTTCCAAAAGAGCTTCCAAAAGCCTTATCCCCCCTTTTTGTCACAAAATGACAAAGGAAGAAACAATGTAAAGGATTAAAAGATGGAGTAATAGATGGATTTAATCGACAATATATAAGCAAGTAAAAGTTCACAATCTATTTACCAGTTTAACTAAAAAGTCAGCAAACTAACTAAAGTGCACAATCCAACATAAGTATGAAAGTTAATACAGACTAAGAATTAAAATCATTCAATCAGATCCTGAAGATGGAGCAGGAATGGTAGGATCAAGTTTATGCATCCCCTTGTTCAAGCGCCTAAGATACTTGCACATATATTTAAACTGATGATCATGGGCAACATTCATATTCTCTACCTTCTCCTCTAGAGCACGAAGATGAGCATCAAACTTAGATGGCTCATAGTCAGGACCATTTCCAGAATCTGAATCAAGTTCATCGAAAATATCATTCATATCAACATCATCAGGAAGATTTCCAGCATCTTCCACTTCATTCCCAACTTTAGTACCACTACCACACATCCACTTGGCCAGGAGCCAATCCCAATTTCATCTTGTTAATATTTGTATTGTTAAAAATAAGATGATGACTAGGGGCCTCTCCAACTGGCATAGCCACAAGCATGTGAGTAGCTAAAACAGTCATAAGATAGGCAAATGGAAGATTACTATGACTAGGATGGGTTCGAAACTGAATGATGAATGACAAATTAAAGAAGGTAGACAGATCTTTACACCAGTAATGACACAATGCAAAACACGAATCATAAAGGCAGTTAGTTCTGTTTTATTGCCAGGCTGTGGATACAGTTTGAGATAAAGATTCTATGAAGAACCCTGTATCTAGGTAACAAATACCTTAAGGGGAGCGCATTTCCTTTATGGGTCCATTGCACTTCCATATTGCATAAATCTCTAGTGAGCATCTGTTTTTCTGATTCAGAGGGTTTTTCAAATAATGTATGAATAGGAATACCCTCATCATTAACAGGGATTTCCAAGAGACCAGCTATTAAATGTCGATCTACTTTAAATAGACCTTCTCTAGTATCAATTTTAAACGTTAAATTCTCATATGAAAAATCAGAGATGCATGCTAACATGGATTAAGCAATAGACTGGTATGCAGGCCCACCCCAATGTAAGATGTTATCCCAACCTATAGATTGGAGTAGAGGTAGGATACCAAAGTGAGCAATGTGGTTAAGATCAACTAGACATTTAACGATGACATTGCGCATACGCAAATCCCGTACATCGGATGGATCATTTTCGGGAGACCGAAGATGGCGTCGTGTGATAGGAATTGATCTAGAAGAAGATGGACTACGGGAAGATTTCTTTTTTCCTTTGGGATTCATTTGCAATACCAGATACAAGAAAACAACTAGATTCAAAAAATATGGAATGGGTTTTGATAGATTAGATTTTTGAAAAGAAGAACCCCAATCTTGCACTAAAAGACCAAATAAAGTGCACAAGAGTGAAAAATGAGATACAATAAGTAAGATTCTACCAAAAAAAAATGCAAAAGAACCACTAACCTTGAAGGAAAATGATTGTGGGTTCTACCGGTTGGGCTTAGGCTCGTTGGAGAGTGAAATGGAAATGAAGAAGAAGAAGTTTTTTCCCAATTTAAAGTGATTTCATGAGTTCTACGACTAGTCATGGATATACACGACTAGTCGTACCAAGACTGGTCGTGTATATTCACGACTGGTCGAGTACCGGCCAAGAATTGCATTTTACAACTAATTTTAAAATTTAAAAAAAAAAAGATAAATAAACATATATATATATAATATGATACAATAATGCAAGAATATGCAATTTAAATTGCACATACCAAGATCAAACTTTAATTTATTAAACTTACTTTTATCAAGAGGTTTAGTGAAAATATCCGTAAGTTGAGTCTCGGTAGGAATATATTTCAAAGATATTATTTTTTCTTCCACTAATTCATGAATGTAATAATACTTAATGTTAATGTGCTTGGTACGTGAATGCTGGATTGGGTTTTTAGAAATATTTATTGCACTGGAATTATCGCAATATAAAACCATTGAGTCCTGTGTAATTCCATAATCGCTTAACATGCGTTTCATCCAAACAAGCTGAGTACATGCATTTTCATCTGCAATGTATTCAGCCTTAGCAGTTGAGAGCGATATAAAACTTTGCTTCTTATTAAACAAAGAAACCAAGCAATTTCCAATATAAAAACAACTACCACTGGTTGATTTTCTATCATCAATATTACCAGCCTAATCAGCATCTGAATACCCAGCCAACTGGACACTAGTATCATATGAATACCAAAGTCCCAAATGCATAGAACTTACAACATATCTAATAATCCTCTTAACAACAGTTAAATGAGATTCTTTAGGATTAGACTGATATTTAACACAAACACCAACACTGAAAGCTATATCAGGTCTACTAGCAGTTAAATAAAGCAAATTGCCAATCATGCTATGATACAGTTTAAGATCTACATCTTTACTTGTAAAGTCTTTTGAGAGTCTTAAAGATGTACTCATGGGTGTATCAAAATTCTTACCATTCTCAAATCCGAACCTTTTAATCAAGTTCAAAGCATACTTGGTTTGAAAAATAAAAATTCCATCAGGTTGTTGTTTTACTTACAACCCTAGGAAATAATGTAATTCCCCAACCATGCTCATCTCGAACTTAGATTTCATTAAATCTGCAAACTCAATAGTCATGTTAGTACAAGTTGATCCATAAATAATATCATCAACATAGATCTGAACCATTAAAACATCATTATTGTCTTTCTTAACAAAAAGCATCTTATCGACACTGCCCATTTGAAAATTACGATTGAGTAAAAACTTAGTCAATTTCTCATACCATGCTCTGGGAGCTTATTTTAGACTATAGAGAGCCTTTTTAAGACGATATACATGATCAGTAAACTTAGGGTCTTCAAACCCTGTAGGTTGTTCAACATATACCTCTTCATGTAAATTGCCATTCAAAAAAGCACTCTTTACATCCATTTGATAAATTTTAAATTTTCTATAGCATGCAATGGATATAAAAAGTCTGATTGATTCAAGGCGAGTAACTGGGGTAAAATTTTCATTGTAATCGATGCCTTCAATTTGAGTGTACCCTTGTACAACCAGTCTTGCCTTGTTTCGAATTATATTTCCAAGTTTATCAAACTTATTTTTAAAAATTCACTTTGTTCGTATAATGTGTTTATCTTTAGGTCTAGGAACGAGATACCAGACATCATTATGAACAAATTGATTAAGTTCTTCCTGCATGGCAACCATCCAGTTTTCATCAGAAAGAGATTGTTTTACGTTAGCCGGTTCAATTTCAAATGTAAAACAAACGTTGTTACATATGTCTACTAATTGTCTACGAGTGCGCACACTAGTGAGAGGGTCTCCAAGAATTTGAGTAGTTGGATGATCTTTAACAGTCCTTAATTCAGAATTAACTTGATTTGATGAAGTATCAGGTTTGTTAATTAAAAGAACTTCATCATAATCTGGACTAGGGGCAGGTGTATTCAATTGATCATCAATGACCACATTAATGGACTCTTGAATCACACCGGTCCTGTTGTTTAGTACACGATATGCACGACTGTTTAAAGAGTATCCTAAAAAGATTCCTTCCTCACTCTTAGTGTCAAACTTTCTCAAATTTTCACGATCACGTAAAATATAGCACTTGCTACCAAAAACTCGAAAGTATTTGACAGTAAGCTTCTTATCAAACCAAAGTTCGTAAGCTGTTTTATTATTAGATTTACAAGTATAAACCTGGTTAATAATATAGCAAGCGGTATTCACTGCTTCAGCCCAAAGATTTTTAGGGAGCTTCATACTATTTAACGTTACGTTTCCCATTTCTTGAAGCACTTTATTTTTCATCTCCACAATCCATTTTATTGTGGTGTTTTGGATGCAGAGAATTCATGTGATATTCCCTGATCGCAGTGTGAAATTTTCCAATCAAGGTTGTGAAATCATAAACAAAATGGGTTCTGTAATATTAACTGGTCACAGAACTTCTGAAAACTGCTATATTATAAGTGATGGTAGCTCATCTAATCAACAGTGTTACATGGTCCATACCGATGAGACAAAATTATGGCATAAACGCCTTGGACATGTACACTACCGGAATTTATACAGATTGAGCAAAGGAGAACTAATAAGAGGTCTACCTAAATTACAAAAAGTAGATAAAATATGTGGTGAATGCTAGTATGGCAAGCAAACAAGGAGCTCGCACAAAAAGGTGAACTCCAATGCCACATCAAGACCACTCGAGCTGCTCCACATGGATCTTATAGGACCTACAAGGATGGAGAGTCGAGGTGGCAAAAAATACATCCTGGTAATTGTTGATAATTTTACCAGATTCACTTAGGTTACGTTTTTAAGGGACAAATCAGAAACCCTTGATGAAGTGAAAAAGATCATCAAACGGATCCAGACTGAAAAAAGTTCTCAAGTCTGTAAGATCCGTAGTGATCGTGGATCTGAGTTCGAGAATAGCAATTTTGAAAAGTTATTGCATATTTGGGATATGCTTAACAGGTTGTGTTTTAGCCCCTCAACATATAAAACATTCTTAAATAAGGGATGATTATAGAGTTGAATCGTACCTTGGCCAATTATCTTGCAATTGCTTCCATCACCAAAAGTAACTGACCCATCAGTCATATTTTTAAGACCGGTGAATAAAGCCTTGTCGCCTGCCATATGCCTGGAGCATCTACTATCTAGGTACCACTTTGAATGGCTTGTAGCTTTGAAAGTGGTGTGTGCAACCATGCAGGCAACCTTAGGAACCCATTTTAGAATTGTTTTGAGTTTAGGAGTATAGTTGGTCTTCTTCTGTCTGTTGTTATAACAATGACCTATTGAGTTAGATTTTAAGAGCTCCTTGAGTAAATCAACTATCTTTTCAGCTAGTGGGTTTCTATTCTAATTTTTGAAGTTAACATAGCTGCTTTTAGGTTTTTGAAAAGCTTTTGTATTTTTAGAAAAACCTTGACAAGTATTTTTCCCTTTTGAGTTAGAGGACTGTCCTTTCACAAACTTAGGAGGAGTATACTTTTGTTTAGGAGGAACATTTTTATAGTAGCCCAACTCGGATCTGTCGCCACATTTTCTAAATTCGGATAAAAGTTTTTCTAACTTTGGATCTCCTTAGGCATACCTCCATGTATCGTTTAAACTCAAAAGAGAAGATACTTCATTTTTAAGTTTCTCATTTTCAGATTTCAGATTTTTAATCAGGGAGGTTTTGAATTCTAAATCGCATTTTGATTTTTCAAAACAATATGAAATTTGGGATTTTTCTAAGATAAGAGATTCAAAACATTCTTTGAGTTTAAAAAACTTTTCTTTTTGAAGTTTAAGTTTGACAGCAATTTTACAACTTTCCTTGTATAAGTCATTGTAAGTGTCTTGAAGATCATCTTCATTTTCATAATCACTATTCATATTTTCTTCACTAGTTGAATCATCATGATCTGAAAAAGTAAATTTGGCTAGAGTCATAAGGGCTTTAACTTCACTGCCCGACTCGATTTTAGAATCTTCTGATTTAGAAGAAGCTTTAAAATCAGACGATTCATCCCAAGTAGCCAACATACCCTTCTTTTTGGGTTTATCCTTTCTAGGACATTTGTTTGCTAAATGCCCATATTCTTGGCAGTTGTAATATTGACTATCTTTCAAAGACTTCCAAGTTTTAGATTTAGGATTTGATCTTTTCTTATCATTTGATTTTTGAAAATCAACCCTCTTTTTACTCTTGAAAATCCTGTAAAACTTTTTCGCTAAAAGAGCCATATCATCTTCAGAATCAGAGTTTTCTTTAGAAGATTTAAGAGCGATAGATTTATCTTTAGGAGCTTTAAAGTTTAACTCATAGGTTTGTAAAGAACCAACTAGTTCTTATACCCTCATATTGTCCGTATCACGAAGTTCTTGGATCGCGGTTACCTTACAGTTGAACCGTTCAGGAAGTGAGCATAGTATCTTTGCACACACTTTACTTTCTGGGATTTTATCGCCAAGACCCCACATTAAATTTACAATGTCATTTAATCTTGTGTAAAAGTCCATAAACATTTCATTTTCCTCCATATGAATTTCCTCAAATTTGGTTGTAAGGAGTTGGACATTAGATTTCTTAACAATTGATGTACCCTCGTGTGTCATTTCTAAAATGTCCCAAGCTTGCTTTGTAGTATCATAGGATATAATTCTTTTGAACTCATCCGGTGATAATGCGCAAGTGATTGTATTTAGTGCTTTTGCATTGGCACTACTCTCATTTTTCTGAAGAGTGGTCCATGAGAAATACGGTGTTACTCTCATTGATTTTGAACCCTCGATACCAGTCACTTCAGTGGTAGGTGGGTTCCATTCAGTCACTGTGGCTTGCCACACACTCTCATCCATTGATTTGAGGAAGATCCTCATCTTGGCTTTCCAATAGGCATAGTTGGAGCCATCAAAGGGTGGAGGCCTAGTGACTGATAGGCTATCAAAATTTGACATCTTTTAAATAGCTTAGATCGTTAGCTCAGGAAATAAATCCAAATAAAAAGCAATAAGAGCGAGTTATTAAGCTCTGAACCACTTGAAATGGCCTAGCCATATGTCCTAGAGGGGGGGTGAATAGGACGATGCCAAAATAAAACTTTAACAGCGGAATAAATGAATATGATAACCAAATAAAATAAATCAATTCACAATGCTGAAATAAAAGCAACCTCAATAAACAAGAATTGAGAGGTTGATACGAATTCAGTTCTAAGGTCAACCTTACACCATAAAAACCAAGGGTTTAAGGTAGGACAACCTTATTTCTAGAACGTCTTTTGTATCAAAAACTCAAACTGGAGAGGAAAAAATGAATAACAAGGAATTGAAATAAATTGCAGGAAATTGAATCTAAATTATTACAACATTCCCACTGTGATTCCCACATGGTGGAATCACGCATCACATCGATCCACACATACAACTAAATAATAATAATAATAATAATATTATTATTATTATTATATTGTATTATATATTATACGTATATATGGTGAACCCCACGTGGGACCCACCTTCTTGGACGCTGATTGGCTGGTGCGTCTCACACCAGCTATATAGCTGGAGTGGTAACATTACCAAATTTTATGGGTCCCACTGTGATGTATGTTTTGTATTCCACGTCGTCCACCCATTTAATCTAGAACGTCCATCTGGACGGTGGACCAGTAGACCCATGAGCAGCAGTAGCCACTATATTGACTTCTGCAAGCTCTGTGGGTCCCGTATGATGTATGTGATCCACCTATCAGGGGGACCACGCTGCAAATAAAAATGGGGGATTGAACGGCTACCATTGAAATCCTTTAGGGATCACAGGAGTTTTAAACCAATATGATATTTATTTTTCTTCTTGATCTAGGTCGTTGTGACCATATGAACAGATTGGATGGAAAATAAACATTATGGTGGCCCTATGTGGATTAAACAGTGGAAATCATTATCTCCACTTCTATTTGTGATATAGTCCAGATAATCTTCCAATGTGAATCATTTTTGGGTAATGTTTTAAAATGATCTCTAAAAATAGATGTATGGTGCAGGTTACTCACATAGAATGGTGGGCCCAATTTGATGTATACGAGGCCCACATAATGTGGCCCATTTGATGTATTTGAGGCCCGTATGCGGCCCGACTTGATGTATATAAGGCCCATTATTGCAGCCCATTTGATGTATATGAGGCCCATATATTGCGGCCCATTTAATGTATATAAGGCCCATATGATAGGCCCATTTGATGTATATAACACCCATATGATGCGGCCAATTGTGATATATTTGAGGACCAGGGATGTGGCCCAAGCGGTATATGTAAGGACTGATGTGATGCGTGATTCCACCACGATGTATGTAATAATGTTTATGATGGATCATGCCTTGGGAGTAATGATGGTTTGATGTCCACATTGTAGAGAAATAATGGTTAAATGTCCGCATTGTAACTCTCCCTAGGGCCCATTATTAGGCCCATACTTGTTGTGTGTAGGCTGTCTAGGCCCATCTTTGTTGTGAAAAGAGTTCGTCACCATATAACATACTTAGTATAGCTACATGATTCATGCCCATACGCATCTTATGTATGCTTGATATGAAGAGTGACTGATCATAGCATATGTCATTGGGCAGATTGTTTATGAGGCTCCCTGATAGGCAGAGTTGCCCCACATGAGCGCACGGTATGCGCAGGATTGCTACATGACTGATAATGTGATTCATGCTCCTTGCATTTGTGTGACATAATTATTGTGTGCCTTAGCGACATCAAGGTCCTAGCCTCTATAAGAATATCGTGGATGGCAGGATTGGACACCAGAAATACTATTATTAACATTGGGGCACCATAGATGTCCCTGGGTGAAAATCTCTAAACCTGACGGTACCAAAAGACCCTCTAACGTCCAGACCGAGTGGATACATGAGCGCACGAGGGCCAAATACTAGGAGGCCGCGTCTCCCATTGTGTCGTGGTCGGTTAGAAGGAGGTGTGGCCTTACCTGCCCGAAGGTAGGGGCATTGCTAGGATGAGTATGACCAGCTTGTGAATGGGTCCGCTAATACTCACTTTGATATGGTTCTAAGTTCTAATTGATTTTAAATTAAACCAAATGGGCTAGCTATATTTGATTTTGATTCCAAGAAGAAGGAATACAAAAATTCCTCTTTTCAATTTAGATTGGAATGTAGAAACAAAATCAAATTAATAAAGCTAACAAAAGAGAATATTAAATAAGCACAATGTAGCTTAAAAATGAACACAAACTTATCTCAGAGTGATGCCTTGATTTTACTTGAATTAAATTATCAAACTCTGAAATTTGTCGTCTATTTATAGTTGCAGAAATCGTATTTATGACTAGTCCTGAATATTCCACGACTGGTCGTAGATGAAACAGATTTTTAAAATTTTAAGTGCGATTGGATCAGACCGTTCCATGACTAGTTGAAGGTAGTCCACGACTGGTCGTGAACACCCTAAGACCGGTCGTGAGACACTAAAAATGGTTGCTATAGTTTGAGTGGTATTTCCACGACTGGTTCAGGTTGGAGTCGACACTGTTCCTACGACCGGTCGAATAGTTTCCAGGATTGGTCGTAGCTCAACCAAAAAATTCTGAAATTTTACAACTAACTTAGGGCTGGCCCTGAATTTCTTGGACTGGTCAAGTCAGTGCTAGGACTAGTCGAACAGGCCTCAGGACTAGTCTTAGAACAGACCAATTACATGTAAATAGATTCAATTTGAATTATGTATCCAGAATGACCTACCCTAAGGTCAATCTAAGGTCAATCATACCTTGGAAGTGAGGTATGAACATTGAGACTTCAGTTCTTCAGATGATAGTTGACCTTTGAAGATTGTAAAGCTTGAGATCTTTGTACTTGATGTAGTATTGAACTTGAGATCTTCTAGATCTTAAATTACTCTTCATCTTGAATTGTATACATTGAGTCTTTGAACAAGGTCGCTTCTTTTGATGTAGCTTATACTAACATGGATTGAAGTAGTTCTTCATTCTTGACTTAAAGTAAAGTGATGCAGTGTCTTGAACATATAACACAACATGCTACACACGACACAGATTGTGTTTTTGGCACCACAAAATTTGACAACCAAAGGAGGATACAAACCATAACACTTACAATCTCCCCCTTTGTCAAATTTGTGACAAAACACACTTCAGTAAAAATAAGAGAAGCACAACATGCTCAATAATGAATTATGCACCAGTTATATAAAGAATCATGCACCAGTTGTCATTAATTAGCACAAACAATTCAGCACCCCTTATTTACTCCCCCTAAGTAGCACGCGCGCGCGCGCACACACACACATATATATACCCACTAAACTAATGCTACCCCATGTCCATTCCAAACAGTCCAAACTAAATCTTCTCCCCCTTTTTGTCACAATATGACAAAGGAAGCACATAAATGGGATAGAATAAGAAACAGAAGAGTAATAAAGAGATGAACTTACTCAAGATATAATCAGGTTAAAAGTCCACAAACCATTAACCAGTTTAAACCAACGTTAGCAAACCAAATAAAGTTCACACACCAACACAAGGTAAAATAGTACTAAAGTTAATACAGACCAAAGGATAAAACACTCAATCAAATCCAGATGAAGGGGCAGGAATAGTAGGATTAAGTCGATGAAGGCCCTTGTTTAAGCGCCTAAGATACTTGCGCATATATTTAAACCGTAGATCATGGGCAACATTCATATTTTCAACCTTCTCCTTAAGAGCACGAAGACGAGCATCAAAATCGGATGGCATGTAATCCGGATCATTAGTAGAATTAGATTCAAGCTCATCAAAGATATCATCCATATTAACATCATCAGGAGGAAGATCATCAGCCTCATCTGCATTTCCAGCTTCATATTCACCAACACCAACATCCACTTGGCCAGGAGCCAACTTCAATTTCATCTTGTTTATATTAGAATTGTTAAAAATAAGATGATGGATAAGAGCCTCTCCAACAGGCATAACAACTTGCATGTTAATGGCTAACATAGTCATAAGATAAGCAAACAAAATATCACTATGACCTAGATGGAGATGAAACTGAATGATGAAATGACATATCAAAGAAGGCAGACAGACTTTAGTACCAGAGATAATAAAATGCAAAATCTGAACCATAAATGCAGTCAGTTCAGTTTTGTTACCTGAACGAGGATATAGGTTTGAAATAAAAATTCTATGTAGAACCCTGTATTTGGGTAACAAATACTTTGAGGGGAGCGCATTCCCTTTATGTGTCCATTGCACATCCATATTGCAGAGATCTCTAGTAAGCATGTGTTTTTCCAATTCTAAGGGTTTTTCAGTTAAAGTATGAATAGGAATACCCTCATCATTGACAGGTATGTCCATAAGGCCAGATATCATATGGCTGTCTACATCAAATGGACCTTCTCTGGCATCAATTTTAAATGTTAAATTTTTAGATGAAAATTCAGAAATGCATGCAAACATGGCCTGAGCAATAGATTGGTATGCAGGTCCACCCCAATGTAAGATGTTAGCCCATTATATAGCTTGGAGGAGTGGAAGGATACCAAAAGGAGCAATGTGCTCAAGATCAACAGGATGTTCAACTATGACATTGTGCATACATAAATCTCACACATGTGAGGGATCATCTTCGGGTGATCGAAGATGGCGCCAAGAGATGGGAGTTGATCTAGAAGATAATGGACCACAGGATGTTTTCTTTTTCCCTTTAGCATCCATTTGCATGAAGAAACTCAAAGAATCAAGAAGATGCAAAAAGGATAGAGTGGGGTTTATAAAAATTAGATTTGAGAGTAGAAAATCCCAAAATCTTTAAGAGAACTTGAAATCAACCACTCCAAGGAAGAAAATGTAGTGAATAGAGCATAAATCTATAAGGAAAACTGAAATGATGCACTTACCTTGAAGAATGAAGCAATTGGGTATGACTAGTCGTGCCATACCCGTTGAAGAAGAATGAAGAAATGAATGAGAAAATGTTTTTCCCCAAATAAAAGAGATCAGCGCGCTCCACGATTGGTCTTGGCCTGTCCACGACCGGTCGTACCACGACTGGTCAAGCACATCCTTGACTGGTCATGTACCAACATAAATATGCATTTTTCATAAAAATTTAAAATTTAAACTAATAAATTATCAAATATATTTACATTATGATACACATATGCATGAATATTCAATTTAGATTGCACATACCAAGATCACATTTTAATTTATTAAACCTACCTTTGTCAAGCGGTTTAGTGAAAATGTCAGCAAGTTGAGTCTCAGTAGGAATGTATTCTAAAGAAATCAGCTTTTCTTCCACTAAATCACGATTGTAATGATACCTAATGTCGATGTGCTTGGTACATGAATGCTGGATTGGATTTTTAGAAATATTTATTGCACTGGAATTATCACAATATAATATCATTGATTCTTGTGCCATTCCATAATCGCTTAACATACGTTTCATCCAAACAAGCTGAGTACATGCATTTCCTACTGCAATGTATTTAGCCTCAGTAGTTGAGAGTGATATAGAACTTTGCTTCTTGCTTAACCAAGAAACCAAACAAATTTTCAATATAAAAAACAACCACCACTAGTTGATTTTCTGTCATCGATATTCCCAGCCCAATCAACATCAGAGTACTCAGCCAATTGAACACTAGTATCATATGGATACCAGAGACCCAAATTAACAGTACTTGTGACATATCGAATAATCCATTTAACAGCAGTTAGATGTGACTCTTTAGGATCAGATTGATATCTAACACAAATACCAACACTAAAAGCTATATCAGGTCTACTTGCAGTTAGATAAAGTAAACTACTAATCATACTGCGATATAATTTAGGATCCACATATGTACCTGTAGATTCCTTTGAGAATCTTAAAGTTGTACTCGTAGGAGTATTAAAATTCTTACCATTCTCAAATCTAAACTTTTTGATTAAGTTCAGAGCATATTTGGTTTGAGAAATGAAAATGCCATCAGGTTGTTGTTTTACTTGCAACCCTAGGAAATAGTTTAATTCCCCAACCATGCTCATTTCAAACTTAGATTTTATTAAATCTGCAAACTCAACAGTCATGTTAGTATAGGTAGATCCATAAATAATATCATCAACATAGATCTGAACCATTAAGATATCATCGTTATGTTTTTTAACAAAAAGAGTCTTATCTACACTTCCCATTTGAAATTTATGACTTAGTAAAAACTTAGTCAATTTTTCATACCATGCCCTGGGAGCTTGTTTGAAACCATAGAGAGCCTTTTTAAGGCGATACACATAATCAGTGTTCGTAGGGTCTTTAAAACCCATTAGTTGTTCAACATACACTTCTTCATGTAGATCACCATTTAAGAAGGTACTCTTCACATCCATTTGATAAATTTTGAATTTTCTATAGCAAGCAATGGATATGAATAATTTGATTGATTCAAGACAAGCTACTGGAGCCAAGGTTTCATCATAATCAATACCCTCAATTTGAGTGTACCCTTGTACAACTAGTCTAGACTTGTTTCGAATTATATTACCAAGTTCATCAGACTTATTTTTGAAAATCCATTTAGTTCCTATAATATGTTTATCTTTGGGTCTAAGAACAAGATACCAAACATCGTTTCTCACAAATTGGTTAAGTTCTTCTAGCATTGCAACTATCCAGTTTTCGTCAGTAAGAGCTACTTTTACGTTTGCTGGCTCTATCTGGGATGTAAAGCATACGTAATTACATATGTCTTCAAGTTGTTTATGAGTGCGCACACCAGTGAGAGGGTTTCCAAGAATTTGAGTAGTTGGATGATCTTTAACAGTCCTCTGGTTAGTATTAGTTTGATTTAATGAAGTACCTGGTTTATCGATTAAAAGAACTTCATCATTATCCAAACTTGGGGTAGGTGTATTCAAGTGATCGTCTATGACCACATTAATAGATTCTTGAATCACACTAGTCCTCCTGTTCAGTACGCGATATGTGCGACTATTTAAAGAATATCCTAAAAAGATTCCTTCATCACTTTTAGTGTCAAACTTTTCTAGATTTTCGTGGTCATGTAAAATATAACACTTGCTGCCAAAAACTTGAAAGTATTTGATAGTAGGCTTCTTATCAAACCATATTTCATAAGTAGTTTTGTTATTTAACATACTTATATAAACCCAGTTAATTATATAACAAGCAGTATTTACGACTTCAGCCCAAAGGTTTTTAGGGAGCTTCATACTATTTAACATTATATTTCCCATTTCTTGAAGCACTCTATTTTTTCTGTCCACAATTCCATTTTGTTATGGTATTTTGGATGCAGAGAATTCATGCGATATTCCCTGATCGCTACAGAATTTCTCAAAACTGCTATTCTCGAACTCAGATCCATGATCACTACGGATCTTACAAACTTGAGAACCTTTTTTAGTTTGGATTCGTTTGAGAACTCTTTTTACTTCATCAAGGGTTTTTGATTTATCTCTTAAAAAAGCTACCCAAGTGAATCTTGTATAATCATCCACGATTACCAGTATGTATTTTTTACCACCTCGACTCTCCGTCCTGGTTGGTCCTATAAGATCCATATTGAGAAGCTCGTATGGTCTTCACGTGGCATTGGAGTTCACCTTTCTGTGAGAGCTCCTTGTTTGTTTGCCAGTCTGGCATTCACCACATATTTTATCTACTTTTTGTAATTTAGGTAAACCTCTTGTTAGTTCTCTCTTGCTCAATCTGTATAAATTACGGTAGTGTACATGTCTAAGACGTTTATGCCATAATTTTGTTTCATCGGTATGGACAATGTAGCACGATTGATTAGATGAGCTACCATGGCTTACAATATAGCAATTTTCAAAAGTCCTGTAACTAGTTAATATTACAGAACCCTTTTTGTTCAAGATTTCACAACCTTTATTAGAAAATTTCACGCTATGATTGTTATCACATATTTGAGATATGCTTAACAGGTTGTGTTTTAGCCCCTCAACATATAAAACATTCTTAAATAAGGGGAGGTTATAGAGTTAAACTGTACCTTGGCCAATAATCCTGCAGTTGCTACCATCACCAAATGTGACTGACCCATCAGTCATATCTTTAAGATCGATGAATAAAGCCTTGTCGCCTGTCATATGCTTGGAGCACCCACTATCAAGGTACCACTTTGAATCGCTTGTAGCTTTGAAAATAGTGTGGGCAACCAAGCAAGTAACCTTAGGAACCCATTTAATAATTGTTTTGGGTTTAGGAGTATAGTTGGTCTTCTTGTATTTGTAATTGATGTACGAGTGACCCATTGAGTTAGATTTTAAGAGCTCCTTAAGCAAATCAACTATTTTTTCAGCTAAAGAGTTTTGGTTTTGAGTTTTATAGTTGACATAATTTCTTTTAGGTTTTTGAAAAATTTTAGCATTTTTAGAAAGACTTTGATTAGTACTTTTCCCTTTTGAGTTAAAGGTTTCTCCTTTCACAAATTTAGGAGTATTCTTCTGTTTAGAAGGTATATTCTTATCATATGCCAACCCGGATCTGTCGCCACATTTTCTAGATCTAGATAGAAGTTTTTCAAACTTTGGATCTCCTTGGGCATACCTCCATGTATCCTTTAAACTCAAAAGAGAAGAGTTTTCAAGCTTAAGTTTATCATTTTCAGATTTAAGTTTTTTAAATAGGGGGGTCTTAAATTCTAAATCACATTTAGACTTTTCAAAACAATCTGAAATATGAGATTTTTCTAAAACAAGAGACTTAAAATTTTCTTTAAGCTTTGAAAATTTTTCTTTTTGAAGTTTAAGTTTGACAGCAATTTTACAACTTTCCTTGTATAAGGCATTGTAAGCATCTTGAAGATTATCTTCATTTTTACAATCACTATTCAGATTTTCTTCACTTGTTGAATCATCGTTATCTGAAAAAGTGAATTTGGCTAGAGTCATAAGGGCTTTAACTTCATTGCCCGACTCGATTTTAGAATCTTCTGATTCAGAAGAGGCTTCAGAATCATAAGATTCATCCCAAGTAGCCAACATACTCTTCTTTTTGGGTTTGTCCTTTTTAGGACACTTGTTTGCTAAATGCCTGTATTCTTGATAGTTGTAACATTGACTATCTTTTAAAGATTTCTAGGTTTTAGTTTTAGATCTTTTCTTATCATTTGATTTTTAAAAATCAACCCTCTTTTTACTTTTGAAAATCTTGTAAAACTTTTTTGCTAAAAGCACCATATCGTCTTCAGAATTTTCTTGAGAAATACATTTAGAAGATTTAAGAGCAATAGATTTACCTTTAAGAGCTTTAAAATTTAATTCATAGGTTTGTAAAGACCTAACTAATTCTTATACCCTCATATTGTCCATATCACGAAGTTCCTGGATCGCGGTTACATTAGAATTGAACAATTCAGGAAGTGAGCATAGTATCTTTGCACACACTTTACTTTTTAGGATTTTATCACCAAGACCCCACATAGAGTTTACAATGTCATTTAATCTTATATAAAAGTCCATAAACATTTCATTTTCCTCCATATGTATTTCCTCAAATTTGGCTGTGAGGAGTTAGACTTTAGATTTCTTAACAATTGTTATACCCTCGTGTGTCATTTCTAAAATATCCCACGCTTGCTTTGCAGTATCACAAGATATAATTCTTTTGAATTCATCTGGTGATAGTGCGCAAGTAATTGCATTTAGTGCTTTTGCATTGACACTACTCCCATTTTTCTGAAGAGTAGTCCATGAGAAATACGATGAAATTTTTATTAATTTTGAACCATCGACACCAGTTACTTCTATGGTAGGAGGGGTCCATTTAGTCATTATGGCTTGCCACACACTCTCATCCATTGATTTGAGGAAAATCCTCATTCTGGCTTTCTAATAGGCATAGTTGGAGCCGTCAAATGGTGGAGGCCTAGTGATTGAAAGGCTATCAAAGTTTGACATCTTATATATAACTTAGATCGTTAGCTCAAGAAATGAATCAAAGAGTAAAGAATTAAAAACGAGATATTAGGCTTTGATACCGCTTGAAAAGGCCAAGCTATATGTCCTAGGAGGAGGGGGGGGGGGTGAATGGGACTATGCCAAATTTAAAATAATTACAGCGGAATTTAACAATAAGAGAGCTAAATAAAGGAAATCAATTCACAATGCTAAAATGAAAAGCAACCTTACTAAACAAGTATTGAGAGGTTGATACAAATGTTGTTCTAAGGACAACCTTACACCATAAAAACCAAGGGTTTATGGCAAGACAACCTTATTTCTAGAACGTTCTTTATATCAAAAACTCAAACTGAAAATGAATGAATAAATAGCAAGGAATTGAAATAAATTGTAAGAATTTAAATCTAAATTATTACAACATTCCCCACTGTGCTTAAAATGTAAATATTACAACATTCACATCCACACATACATTCCACAAATTTGAATGATAAAAGATAGGAAAAATAAATCACACATCCACAAAACACTAAGAGTTATAGTGGTTCGCCTATGTGTTCACCAACTGTTATAAAACAGCCACACAGCTTGCTACTCCACTCCTAATATCCTCACACAGGGGATATCAGTGTTCACTATCAAAATAGGTTTCACAGGTTTACCTAAAACCTTCACAATTGTGTCTTTCAATGGGCTTACACAATTCAAAAACCCCTCTTTCTTAGTTTTCTGGCTCTCCTCAGATAACCAACACAATGAGATTTTTCTGGCGAATCCCAAAAGAAACCAAAAAAAATATAAATTACAATAATATAAAATACCTGGATTTCTCCTTTTGTTTGAAGCAGCCCGGAAGAACCAATCGAAGTATAAGTTCGAATGTAGAAGTTCAATGTCCAATACTCACTTTGATATGGTTCTAAGTTCTAATTGATTTTAAATTAAACCAGATGGGCTAGCTATATTTGATTTTGATTCCAAGAAGAAGGAATACAAAAATTCCTCTTTTCAATTCAAATCGGAATGTAGAAACAAAATCAAATTAATAAAGCTAACAAAAGAGAATATTAAATAAGCATAATGTAGCTTAAAAATGAATGCAAACTTATCTTAGAGTGATGCCTTGATTTTATTTGAATTGAATTATTAAACTCTGAAATTCGTCGTCTATTTATAGTTACAGAAATCATGTCTACGACTGATCTTGAGTACTCCATGACTGGTCGTAGATAAAATGAATTTTTAAAATTTTAAGCGCGATCGGATCAAACCGTTCCACGACCAGTCGTGTGCCTCCCACAACTAGTCGTGAACACCCTAAGACTGGTCGTGAGACACCAAAAATGGTTGTTGTAGTTTGAGTCATATCTCCACGACTGGTCTAGGTTAGAGTCGACACTGTTCCTACGACTGGTCAAATAGTCTCCAGGACTGGTCGTAGCTCAACCAAAAAATTTTGAAAAATTGTAACAACTTAGGACTGGTTCTGAAATTTCTTGGATTGGTCGATCCAGTGCTAAGACTAGTCGAACAGGCCTCACGACTAGTCTTAGAATAGACTAAGTACATGTAAATAGATTCAATTTGAATTATGTATCCAGAATGACCTATCCTAAGGTCAATCTAAGGTCAATCGTACCTTGGAAGTGAGGTATGAACATTGAGACTTCAATTCTTTAGATGATAGTTGACCTTTGAAGATTGTAAAGCTTGAGATCTTTGTACTTGATGTAGCATTGAACTTGAGATCTTTTAGATCTTGAATTACTTTTCATCTTGAATTGTATACATTGAGTCTTTGAACAAGGTCACTTCTTTTAATGTAGCTTATACTAGCATGGATTGAAGTAGTTCTTCGTTCTTGACTTGAAGCAAAGTGATGCAATGTCCTGAACATATAACACAACATGCTACACAAGACACAGATTGTGTTTTTGGCACCATAAAATTTGACAACCAAAGGAGGATACAAACCATAACACTTACACACCGCAACAGCATTGAGATTGGGGCGTACAACAGACTTTTGGAGCTTCCGATTATGTTATTGTATTTCCCTTTATGCACAGAGTACTCAAAGTTTTTTTAATCATAGTGGATTTTGTGATGGTCTCTTGGTTCATGAGTTATGCTTGCTACAGAATAAATTCATACTGAAAAATCCTCCTTGTAGGATCCTAAGATCGAAACCTCATATATGAGTGCCGGGAGCCGAGAATGGGGTACTACGGAGGCTGTCAGTGCCAGATTCGGTGATCGGGAATTTTGTGAGCCCAGTTTCCGAGTGTGGGGCGTGACAGATGGTCTTTCTCCTTTGCCCATAATTTTATCATTAGTTAAGATCTTCCTTTAGGTTGTTAAACATTTTTAAGAGGAACCTTGCTTGATACAAATTGAAATTGCGGTTTAGACCGTTGATACTAAAGAATGAATATGAGACAAGGTCTTAGAGGGAGGTGAATAGGACTTTTCAAATTTTTTCCCTATTTAAAAATTCCTAGTTCCCTAACTTAAACAATCATTCAGTTTAAAGCAAGTAAGGCAATATAACTCTAAAGGCTTCCAAGCCAATAGAGGGTCCAATCACAAAGGCTACTCAAGATATACTACTAAAATAACTAGCTTAGTGTTGTGAGCTTATGTGTGGAATGTGCTACCTATCAATCTTAAGCATTCATCTAATCATACATAAACAATCAAGCATTCAAACTTAAATAATTATGATTTAAATAGATGCGCAAATGACAATTCCAAATACAAGCATGTATAGTGGTTCGGCTACTTGCCTACTCCACTCCCGACAACCGTACTCTCTCCTAGAGTGTGTCGAATTTCACTATTAATGCTTTTAAATTCGGTTCACCAATAACCTTTACAGCCTTACAAAAAGGACTCATAATTTATGCTCTCCACTTGAATAGAGGTCCTACACTAAGAACCTATATTTAGGCCCCACGACCAAGGTCCCACACTAGGCACCTCCGTTTAAGCCCACCGGCCAAGGTCCCACACAAGGCACCAACATTTAGGCCCACCGGCCAAGGTCTCACACAAGGCACCTACGTTTAGGCCCACTGGCCAAGGTCTCATACTAGGAACCTACACGAGTTTGCTTGTAGCAAACTCTTAGCCTCAATCCTACACGATGATAGAGACTAAATTTGTGGACTCTTAACAATGACACTTACTTATCAGATTGAGTCCTCTTTTGTAGCTTGTGTTAGGTTGCTTGATCTTCGCTCTTCCGTGCTTGAGTCAGCTCCCTGATGCTCCCCTGATCGCTATGCTGTAGTTTACCTGTTGTGTCAGCTTGATGATAAAAAAACCTTACATATGATGTTCCTATCAAGGTAACCAAGGTAATGGGACTTGGTTGAATCTCTAACAAAGGTTATGAATGCATTTCCTAAGAGATTCAACTGATGGATGCACTAAAGTATGGTTGAGACTAAGGATATACCTATAGGTTTGGTCTCAATACTCTAGTGAAGGCTTGAGATCATGTTCTTTATTAAAGTAAGCTTTGAATGCTTATTGAGATGATGAATCATAATGAAAGGAACATGAATCTCATGTGGATAGAGTCTAGGATGAGTGATTAGAGCTTGGGACAACCTAGGGACTTTGAAATGCCTTAATCTACACTTTTCATAAAGTTTTGGGTCCTATATTTATAAAGAAAAGGGCCCAATGAATTTATAATGGCTAGTTATTTGTGCTACCAAGTGAACCTTCGGGAGTACCGAAATATCACTTGGTGGTACCAAATTAGATCCTGAAGTTGCTGGATGATTTTTGACACTTTCAGTAGTACCGAAAGTTGTTCTTCAGTAGGAGTTGGTGGTATCAAAATTCCAGTCAGTGGTACCAAATTTATCTTTGAAAGCTGCTGGACTATTTTGGGCTCTTTTGGTAATACCAAAAGTATCTTCGATGCTACCGAAGGTGCCATTTGGTGACACCTGCTCTTGCCGAATTTGAACAAATTTTCCTATTTTAATATCTTGTCCTTTAAATCATTTAACAACATGAAACTTCCTAAAGCCATATCTAGAAAGGTAGAAAATATGAACTTAGAATGACTTAAATAGATTATCTAAGTGGGTTTTCCTATTTGGGTTAGGATCATGTATAGGCAAGATTCAGATTGTAGAAGCTTCTTCATATTCTGACTTTATAGCTTAGCCTTTTTCTCCAGTTGCGCCATTGGTCTTCATTTGCCAACGACTCATCTGACTACTTTACACAACTAGTCACGTGATTGACAAATATATGTGTAAATGAGTGTAATAATATTATCAATTATATAGCAATTTTCAGATGTCTCACAACCATTTAATATTACTGTAACACCCCAAAAATCTACACCCGAGTACAGAGTCCCCGATCCTAAGTTTTCGGTGTTAACCAAATAAAATGTACTATGACCTCATTCATATTCACACTCATTTTTCACATGAGCAACCAGAGTAGCGCAATTCAAATTAGCAGACCCAAAGCAAGGAAGAGATAACAAAGATAAATAAATATGGGGCTAAGAGTAACAATACAACTAAAATATGATGTCTGCCCAAATGAGGATTATACAAGACACAATATACATACAAAAAATGATTAAAGTGCAAGTTTTTTGTTTAGTCCAATCCTCTTAAACACAATGTTGGTGGTGCAAGCTACTATAAGCCTATTCGTCTGAAATCTCAATAGTATCTATTGTTCAGAACCCCAGTGTAGGGTCGCGATGCAGTAATAATCTCAGTGAGACCGAGGTCGAATCTACAACGACTAATCTCATGAGTATTCTGAAAGCAACTAGAAGTAGAACTAGAAGAAGATGTGAATCTAAATTGAAAATTAAAGAGAGTAATTGTAAGAGAATTAATTAGAAATGTAAGAATTTAAAGGTGGGAACTAGGGTTTCCAAGTATCCACTTCTAGTAATCAGGGGGATCTATGCTTAATTCAAGGACACAACTAGAATCAGAGTCCTATCTTATCTAGTTGGAAGATAGCTCAGTAAAACCAAATCTGAACTTCCTTTGACCTAATTCTCAATGGATGAGAGTTGTGAGAATTGGAAGTGATTCCATCACCTAACCATGCCCAGGAGATAATGGCAAACAACAAGATATACCAATCTTATAACCAACATAGGAGAATTGTGAAAATTAGAAGGGATTCCATCACCCAACCATGCCCAAGGGACGATGGTGAACAACGGGATTTACTAACTTTAGAATCTCAATACATGAAAAGAGATACTCAAAGCTATTGCAGATCTACTATAATTTGAGTCATAATAAACTATTAAAAACTGAAAGCATTCCTTAAGGATTAAACTAGAATCAAAGAGAGTTCAACATAAACTTGAATCAAAGCAGTAGAAAACATCCCATCACACTACAAGCTTTACCTCTTAGCCCTAACTAAGAGGTTTAACTAATCATAGACATTATTGGATCTAAAACCCTAGAAGAAAACATGAAAAACTAAGGAAGAAAGAAGAAAAATGCTTCGCGACGTCTCTCCGGCCTTGTGCTTCACTCCTCCAAACCCTAGATTGATTAGATAACTCCCCAGGAATGCCCCGGGGACTCCTATTTATAGTTGTGCAACACCTCCTTTCGCACCTCTTTGGAAAAATTCAGAAACTTTCTCAAATTTATGCACTCCGCGTAACTCTGTGTAACTTCACGTGATTCGTTTGATGACATCGAACTGCCTTTGATGTCATCGAAGATGTCTTTTATACGTGTGTTTTTCATGCTTTTGTAACTTCATTCGGACTCTGTAGCCTTCCATGTCATCGAACCTACCTTCGATGTCATTGAAGAGGCCTTTGATGTCATCGAGCATTGTTCGAGGAATCGATAATGTGTTCAAAACAATACAGAAAGTTAATCCAATTTCTTCAATAACTTCATAGTCATCGAGCAAGTCTTCGATATCATCAAGGAAGCCTTCGAGTAATTGAACACGGTGCCCAATATGTCCAGCGAGTTTTGCCAAAATTCTACAAAAAAATTTGATGTCATCAAAGTGGCCTTTGATGTCATCAAGCAAGTTCTCGAGTCAATGAAAAATGTCTTCAATTTGTCCAGCGACCAACTCAATTTTCCTTCATAAATTTAATGTCATCAACCTGTGTTCGATGTCATCAAATGTGTCCTCGATGTCATCGACTAGTGGTCGATGACATAGTCAACATGTATTCCACACTTGTTCTTTCGGTTTCATTCCTTCTCCAATTAATTTTCTTGAATCTTGAGACCTTGAAATCTTCAATCTTTGTCTCCTAAGATCCATTCTTTTAGCGTCAAATCCATGCTTTTAGCACCTTTTCCAATCCAAGCTCTCAAATTCACCTTGCAACACAAACATGAGTAAAATAGGACATTAAGCAGTATCATGTTTATAAAACCAAGATACAAATGGGGTTCAATATGCAATACTTGACCCTCAACACCTGCATCGATAATATCACTTGGTTGATGTTTGAAAACACCGTCCCAAAGTGGGAGTGAGTGATCAACTCAGTGGTTTCCATTAACAATAAGCTATATTATCAATTCCATATGCGTAATTAATGAAAAGCATCTAGCACACAGTTTCTAGTTACTCTTATTAATGCATATGCATGTTATTGTGAGATGATGCATGTCCTCACCATCCAACACTCCTTCGAGCGACACCATCTTACATTTGCAATGCCTAACATTCCCTCAGTGAAACCGACTGTCAAGTCGCCAACCTATACTAATGTAATGCCATAAATATTCATGTTAGTCGAGTATTTAATTAAGTCCGTTCATCCAGTAAGATTGGGGAAGCTGAAATGTCTCCATTTAATCAATGGCCTTATCCAGATCACTTGTCCTAGGGCATCCGTAGTGGCTCTGAGCCTACGATCAATGATCCAAATTTAGGTATCATTGATTTGTCTCACAGATCAATCATTCCAAAGGTAAGGCATGATACTCAAAGGTATGAGGATTAACTCAGTACGGGTTGTCAAGTAAACACCGAGTATAATCACTTAGTTTTGAGGTGCGGGCTTGTCACATTGCCAAATCACCAAAAGGAAAAGGGCTAGTCACCCAATTCCATTCATGCTTAGGTCGTTCAAATGGTACTCTAGCATAGAACCATCGGTCAAGTAATTTGACGGGGGTCGTTCGAACAAGGACCTATCACCTCCTATGCTCGCTTGTCACTACGAAGAGGCTCGTCACCCCAACATAAGCTAACAACACGGACACATTGTCCCATTCCACCATGCCTGGCTCTCGAGACTTGCTTGCTCACTGCCAATGGTCACTAAGGGGAGGCTCGTCACCCCAGTATAAGCCAACAACTTGGACAAGGTGTCCCATTCAACCATGCCTAGCTCATGAGTCTTGGTGGGATCGTATCACTAATGGTTATCAATATGCCTCTCAAAGGTATGAGGTGCTTCATATTCGAGCAAGCGTGACCATACATGGTGAACATGCATGGATGGCCACCCAATCGACCAATTTTGATTGACTTAAGCAAACTACGGCGCAACCAGTACTAGGTGCAAGCATCTCGTGTAGTTTAGCTACCATTGGTTGTCCGTATTCTGCTTGAATCATTCGGATTAGACTAGGGCAACCGATCCAGTAAGGCTTCCCTTATAAATCTTTCTAATTTTACTGGCCCCCAATTACCATTAAATTAAAATTCTATAGCATGCCACAAACAATTCTACTCAAGAATAAGCAACCAAATTCATCAGTACCTCAGGATATTTTAGCTAATATGGGCAAACAAAAGGCATGCAAGTGCACTGGTTAAAAAACATTCATCTACATAGTATCTCAATCATCAATCAGCACTGATTAACACATATACATCCACACGTAACCAATAGTAACTAGCACTGGTTAGCATGCATCCATTTATGTACTACACAATCATAAATTGATACTAATTATCATGCATAGGCCCATACATTACCTAAATCAATAATCAACACTGGTCAGCATGCATCCGTCTATGCATTCATAAATCAACACTAACTATCATACATTCATACATTCACTACGTAAACCATTAATTGCAATATGAGTTTGATAATTAGTAACCTAAGGTTAATTGTAAGACCCTGTCCATTCCGTATAATTTCTATGCTTATGTGCAAGATGATCGACGCCCTTGATGAGACCTGAACTAGCTGTGTATAGTGCATACCTGACTGATCGAAACCCCAAGGCCTCGAAACCTATTCCATATCTACCGCCCCATCACCACGATCTCGGAGGTACCACCCATGCATCTATACGATGCTCTGTTAATGAGATACGTTGTGAAGAACAGTTGGTATCTCATGTGCGCATGGCATCATATATTCCATTCCACACATGTGCACAACAATGCTATGCACACATGCACCATGCCTCACATGGGTGAGAGAATCTCTACCCATGTGTGTGATGTCACACACCCATACCACCCCTCTCTCATGTGTATCCAAAGTCAACCCTTCTCCATATAACACCTTATGCATGATGTCATCATGTCATGTCACCCCATGTCTCATTTAATCCATCATTAAGTCCTAATCATGCATTACTTGTCATAATCATTACCTAAGCTAGTCATAACCATATTAATCTAACCTAACCATAATTTTAGCAAATTCTCTACAAATACCCTTTCAATCCTTAACATTTTCACCATTTTCCTACCATAAGAGAGAGAGAGGGAGAGGAGTAATCTTGGTGGGCCATCAATCTCATCCCTCCAATCCATCTCAACCATCCATCTAGTCCATCAAGGTGAGTACACCCTCCCCACTCATTCTTATTTTGTTTTCATTGTGTTTATGGATGCTGAAGATGATGCTTTAATGTTAGAGATGGATGATGAAGATAATATGATTGATGGTGAAGATAATTATAATGATGATAATGATATGATTAATGGTGTGGATGTATAAGAGAAAATATACAAAACTAAATTGTTATAGACTTCATGTGGGACCCATTGATACTGGGCCCACTAGAATATTTGTATACCATCCAAACTATCCAAGTATGGCCCATTGGGTTGGCCAAGCTCACACACACACCCATGCACGCACATGTATACACACATATATAAAAGGAAAAGAGAGAGAGAGAGAGAGAGAGAGAGAGAGAGAGAGAGAGAGAAAGAGAGAGACACTGCTGCAAGTATCCAGAGGAGGCTGTAATAAGCAGCATCCTAACTACTTGAATAAAAGGAGGAGTGTGGGACCCACAATAGGCCCCACCAAGATGTATGTATCTAATCCACACCGTCCAGCCAATTTCCCAGACAATTATAGGCCTTAAGCTGAAAAATAAAGCCAATCCGAATCTCTGACAAGCCACACTATAGAAAAGAGTGGTAGCAAATGGTATTTACTATTAAATCTGTTAGGGCCCACTGTAATGTTTCCATATGCCTAAACATATTGAATATTGGGCTCATTGGGCTTGTCACAAGCTAAAAAACCCATCAGACGAACTGGTTCATCTCATGTGGGCCCCACTTAAGAAAAATCATCAATATATATATATAGGTCAGGCGCTGGTGCTACCAGTGTCCAGAGGACATTGCTTGCTGTTTGGAAATGGCAGGGGTCCATGGGACCCAGCAGCAAGCCCCACCATGATGTATGTTGAGCATCAACACTGTGCATTTGATGGGTCCCCTTTAGAAAATGGGTTTCCCCAAAAATCAACCGTACATGGAATTCAGGTGGCCCACACCATCTAAAATCATGTGAAGACTTGGTTAAGACATATAAAAGCACTTGTTGGGGCCCACCTGAAATTTGGATGCATTTGAAACTTGGCCTGACCCTGTCAACCAAGTGGGACACACAAAATGGATGGGTTGGATTCATGAACCACATCTCGATGGGCCCAACAAATAATTATGAATGTTTTAATGAAGGGAAACCTTCTCAACTTTTATGTGTGGTGTGGCGCACACGAGCCACAGATTGACTTGATTTTAAGCCCCAAGCCCTCCATGGAAGGGTCGACACACATCACGATGGGTCACACACAACTCAACCTCATGGGAAATCCCCATGAGCTCGACTGCATAGAACCTTTTTCCACACACACACACACACACACACACACATATATATATATATATATATATATATAATAGTGTTAATTAAAATTTGGGCCTCTTAATAACTATATGATCATGTGAGGCTTAGTTGACCACTAAAAATAAAATAAAATATTAGTACTTGTAATGTATGTGCGGTCCCTAAATATATGATCACATGATGCTGGGTGGCCTATACACCATGTGAACTATGAAGTATCTGCTACCCTAAACCTTGTGAATTTGGGCAGCATGTGCAGTTCACCACCTTAGGACCATGTTATATAAGATCGGCCTTAAATCATGCATGGCTGAGTTGTGGCCTTTAATCAAGTAATTATATGGTGTATGGACAACCCTTAACCTTAAAAAGATTATGTAGAATCTGTGGCCTGCCCATCAAGTGACCTTGTGGTTCAAGAACAACTCTAAAATAATAAAAATTATGTTGACTGTGTGACTACTATCATGAGGTTGTATGATGTGTGGTTGGCCCTTGACCATGTGGAATCCTAATTAGCATGTGGCCCTACGTCATAGATTTATGTTTAGCTTTTGGAACATTTTCGATTATAACTTTTATATGAACAATATTTATGTGAGGTTTAGGTATGAACAATGCAACGTAGTGAATCGGGGATGACCCCTTGATCATGAGGTCATGTAGCGTAAGTATGGCCACCTAATCATGTACAAAGGTAGTGTATATGTAGCCATATAATTGTATGATTGTGAAATACACACAAGACCACCTAACCATATGAAATCAAGTGGCATTGGTAGCCATTCAACTATGCAGGTTTGTGCTTATCAACATAGACACTGCCACTTGAATCATGTATGTCCAAGTTATACATTAAACCGAGTGTGATGTGGGGTTATGCTACCCAAGCTAATTCTATCAAGGTCCTAGATTCTATGCAATGTGATCTCTAAACCGTAAATGGTATGATGAAATGTAGCCCTTGACCCTTAACCATGTGACACCGAATATGAGTCATTAATTATGTGATGTGTGAAGTGATTGTAGTATAAGACTTTGCGTAACGTAGTGTAGCCATGAATGGCGGGTATGATTGTGATTGTTCAAGTATGTTTGGATATTTTTAAATATGCATGGATACTAGATCACGATAGTAATCATATACATATTAAACTATGTGAAATTGTGGTATTTACTGCCTAACCATGTGAAAGTTTAGTAAAGTGGTTGCCCCATTATGTGAGCTATGATGTAATGAAAGTACGTAACCATCTAACCTTAAGTTCTTTATTATGACAAGTAAAGTGACATTTGCATGGCCTCTCAACCATATGGACTTCTGATAATGGAGTGGTCATAAAACCGTGTGAGCATATGAGAATTGTGTGGTTACTCAGACTTGTAAACTATGTTAACCTCTTAGGTATGTGAACTTAGGATGTGTGTCAAATTTATTGTTGGACCCATCTTATTAATAGCATTGGGCTTGATTTATGGACTCCACTAATAGTTCACAATGGCATTAAAGTGGTGGGCCTATTAGCCTTAAAGCCCACCTTGAGTGGACGCCTTGTGTAAGGCCCGTATCCTAGACCATACCATTCTTTAAACATCCGCAATCCTCCTCGTCGAATTCTGGCAAACCGCAACTTGTAGTCAGCATTTGTGCATGACCCTAAGTTGCATCCCATATATCTAAGTCGACTTGACCTAAAACTTGTACCCTAGCGACCGCGCCGTTGCCACGGTTCCAACGCTGCGTCTTGTGCACCGATGCGATACCTAGGACAGGAGTTGTGGCCCTGCGCATATTTCAAGGAAACACTGTACGTTGTGTATCTCAAGAGAATCTCTACCACCATTCAAATCAATCTAATCAATTAGTCAAGTACACATCCCATTTCTTGCCCATGCTTTCTTTCTCTCCAAGGTAAGCAACCTACCTAAATCAACTCTCAAGTTAAGTACATCCATCACTCACACCCATCACTCACCTATCCCTTTTCATCCCATCACACCACTCCTCTTTCTCATTTCTCTCTTCACTCCCAAGCACTAAGAGAAGCAACCGTCTAAGCCATTCTCAAGGATAGAAGAGAGCCAAGTGTGGCCCACTTCCTATCCCTCTCATCTCTCATCCTAGCCCTTCAATCTCCATCATCCTCCATCAAAGAAGAAGCCAAGGAGCTTAGCTTGCCACAGATCCAAGAAGAAGTGAAATCAGTGGGTGTACATAGCATTAGAAATCAATTTTTGATTTAGGGCCCACATGATTTTGGACCCATCTTGATGTATGCATTGTATCATAGAAGGGAGCTCATAGTGGCGGAGCTCCCTCCATCACCACTCGTCTCTCTCTCTCTCTCTCTCTCTCTCTCTCTCTCTCTCTCTCTCTCCCTCTCCCTCTATTTCTTTTTTCGGTGATGATGAAGCCGTGTGGCCCACCCGAATGGACCCCACACAAAGTATGTATTTTTAATCATGCCGTCCATCAAGTGGGCCCACCTGGTAGTCTGTTTGGGTGAGCCTGATTGGAGGAAAACAAAAATTTCAACTAATCCAAAACCATGTGGACCCACCTGATGTACATGTTACATCCAGACCGTCCAGACGCTGGGGTCTAGATGGAGGCACAATACAAATATCAGCTTGATTCAATCAAGTGGGCCACATGTACGCCCCACCAGATGTATACGTTTCATTTATGTTGTCCACCATCCATTACTGGATGGTGGAGCCCACGTGATGTATGTGAATATCCACACTGTTAGTCCATCTTGCTGGAATGGTGGGCTACACGTGTGGACCCACCTTGATGTTTTGTGTTGTATCCGCACTGTCTAATCCCTGGACAGTGGGAGTGGATTGGCTGGAGTATCTCTTACCAACTAAATAGCTACTGTATTGACGTCAATGGGTCCCACCAGCTATACACCTACTATATTGACGTCAATAGTGGGTCTGATCATGAGGTTTGTGTTATATCTTGACCGTCCATTTATTTGGATGTGGACCCCACCTGCTGTATTGACGTTAATAGTGGTTTTAATCATGAGGTATCTGTTATATCCAACCATCTGTCCATTTACAGTGTGTAGGGCCCACCCCACACGTGCTGCATGTGTGGATGGGTGGGGTCCACCTTTGTTATATGTATTATATATCCTCACTGTCCAGTCTACTGGATGGTGGGATCCCACCATGATATAAGTGTTTTGTCCTTGTCATCTGTCCTTTTTGGCAAGATGTGGGACCCACCCACACCTGTTGCACATGTGGGGAGGGCCCTTACCTTGATGATGTGTTATACATCGAACCATCCATAGTTGGACAGTGCTATGTGGGGCGCACCTTGATGTATTTGTTATCCACCCGTCTATCTATTTTGGTAAGTATATTAGGCCCTTGTGTGAGGCCCATTATGATGTATATTGGGCTCTTGTGTGAGGCCCATTATGTTGCATGTGAGGCCCTTATGTGAGGCCATGGGCCCTACTATACGTTTAGCTCTAAGTGGGCCATTTCTTGGGAGCAATGTTGGTTAAATGTCCACATTGATGGGCAATGATGGATAAATGTCCACATTGTGACCTTCCCTTAGGCCTTTGTTAGGCCCATTCTCGTCCTTCTCTAAGTGGGTTAACCCTAATCATTGGGCCCCATTGATATTTGCATGATCCACTTATTCGCATTGGGCTAACCTAAATGAGTTAGGCTCCCATTAGTTGCTAATAGAATTATGTTAATCTTGGAGTCCATCTAGGACTTATTTGGGCGCCCTAGGGCATCTAGTGGACCATATGATAGTATGGTGAAGCAAAGCCTATTCTGGATCCTTAGGTTTATAGGTAAGCCACCTAGGCCTAACCTTGATATGAGGAGATTTCATCCTCACTGTAAACGAAGGAATCCGTGCTATCAGATTTGGTATGTTCATAGTTGAGGACTGACCCTCATATTATAGATTTGTTGTCCTTCCATGGACCCCGGCTTGTGTATTATCCGATTATCAATGCTGACTATGAGTATATAATAGTATAGCTTCATGATACATGCCCATACGCATCATCTGCATGCTTGTTATGAGATGTGGTTGATCATTACATATGCCATTGGGCAGATTGTTTATTGGGACTCCCTGGTAGGTGAAGTTGTCTCACATGAGCACACGGTACACGCAGTATTGATGCATGACTGGATTGTGTGACTTATGCATCTTGCATTGTGTATTATGATTGTTGTACGCCCTAGTGACATAAGGGCTATAGCCTCCACAAGTATAACGCGGATGGCAGGATTGGATACCGAAAATATTTTCTCTACATGGGGTGCTATAGATGCCCCTGAGTGAAATTTCCTAAACCCTTATGGTACCAGGAGGTCACTCCAATGTCTAGACCGAGTGGATATATGAGCGCTAAGTGCCGAATACCAAGAGAACCCGCTTTCTACTATGTCGTGGTCGGTTGGAAGGGGGTGCGGCCTTGCTCGTCCGAGAGGAGAGGGAAAAGCTGGGCTGAGTTTGACCAACTCGAGGAATGGGTCTGCCATCGACGAGCTGAGCCTGATATTGGCGAGTGGATAGTGAGGTCTCTTCCACTCACCTTGTTGTGCACGATGTGGTAGCAATCTGGTTTGGAGTGTACTAGACCCTAGTGATTATCTAGAGAGAACTATACTGATATATGATGCTTTAGAGATGAGCTGGATTGATATGTGGATTGGTATGCTTAAGCTGCATCTTGCACATGACATTAGCCATGTAAGCATTGCATTACATCGCATGGCCTTGGTGTGGCCGACAGCATTCATGCCTTGCATCACATAGCCTTGGTATGGCTGATAGTACTCATAGACTCGACAGTATATTCCTCGTTACTCTGATATTGCGTACTTGCATTGCTACCTTGCGCACATACTTTCACCATCCTCTAAGCTTTCTATAAGCTTATGCACGATTGATGCATGCAGGTGATGCTAGGTTATAGTTAAGCAGGAGCAAGAGCGTGCCGCAGAGCTTCTTGAGTTTCTATCATTATTATTTTTGTATTTCCCTTTATGCGCATTATACTTAAAGTTTTGATTATAGTAGATATATGGTGATGTTTTTGGCGGTTATTGTTTGTGGGTTATGCTTATGGTTATGCTTCTTACGAGATAAACGTTCGTAAAAAATCCTCCTTGTAGGATCCCAGGATCTAAATCTGGCATATGGGAGCTGGGAGCCGAGAATGGGGTACTACGGAGGCTATCAGAGCCAGATTCGGTGATTGGGAATTTTGTGAGCCCGGTTTCCGAGTTTGTGGCATGACACCTTGTGGGCTCATTAGCGGTAAACCTATTGGGCCCATAGGTTACTTCCTCTTACTAAGAACGTGAGACTCTATGAGAAGTGCATATTGGGCCTATGTTTGGGCTTCTTGGTAAGTGCATGAGACTCCTTGTGATGTATGTATGCCAAGTCCCATTTGGGCCTTGTGAATGAGTTATGATTGAGTTCTCGAATGAACCATTTGTGGTAATCAAATGGACCACCCAACAAGCCAGAAGAATGGGATTAGCAACTCACTAACCAACCCATTCAAATGTGGCAATGAACTGGGCCTTAGTCCACTTGAAATGATAGCTAGACATGTTGAGGCATTGGATTGAAATCTAATTATGCATGTGGTGATGGCACATATGCGGTGATTGTGTAATGTGATACTTGTGGTGATGATAATGCATGTATGGTTAGATGCAATAATTGTATTAATGCTAATTTATGTTTATATGCTTGGATGGTGTTCAATTGAACGTAAGGACTAAGTGGACCACCATATGTATTACCTTGAGTCATAGATAGTGTACTTAGCGTCGTATAATGACGTGACACTTATGCACCCACTTCCTAAGGAACTGACGAGGTGAACCACTTAACGCTTAACCGTGAATGAGTATGTTGGTGATACGAACTAGCTTTTGAATAGCTACGGATCTTCACATGTGGAATTGAGACATGTTATGGTATGTGTGCATCACTTGCATGTGTTTGATATACAACTTGTTTTGGTGCCACTGTATGAGGTTTTGGCCATGCGATTGGTGCCGAGTGATAGATTGATCCTAGTTGTGCTATTGTGTGGTTGGTGCACACTTGTGACGTAGAAGTGTGGACACTCGCATAGCCCCATGATCATGAGGGGGAGTTCACATTATACCATTGTTTTTTCATGTTAGTACTGTGATAATTTTTTGCTAGTCTTATGATATTTGTGCATATTGCATTTGCACACACATATACATGTACATGCATCATGGATGAGGAGTGCATGGTGTGCATAGTTTGATCATGTGGAGATCATATGCATGTGGTAGAGGATGTTGGTACGGGGTGCACATGATGGAGTATGTGGTAGAGGATGTTAGTGCAGGGTGCACATGATGGAGTATGTGGTAGAGGATGTTGGTGTGGGGTGCACATGATGGAGTTTGTGCGGATGTTATCTGGTCCAAGAGACAGCGGGCTTGGTCCCCGGGTTGAAGTCCCTAAAGCTTACTTGATGCTACATTGTAATTTATGTTTATGTCAATGCTAATATTACATGTATATCCTTCCACGATGAGCGTGGATTGTAGATCGGATGTGTTTGGCAGAGGAGCCCGATTGGCATTAAGGTTGCCTCGCATGCATTTGTGGCTTACATGCATAGCATTGCTTGAGTGCAATTATATAGCACAACGTGCTTGTGGATTATCATTGCATTTTGCATAGTATCCTCATGAGATGGATTGAACACCATAGTAACATCGTGGTTATAATGATGAGACCACCACAGTGGTATCTTGGTTGGATTTATGGACAACGAAAATTTAGGTTTCTTATACTGGGTCCGAGACCCCTAGGCGAAACTCCCTAAACCTCGAGTGGTACCCTCGAGCCTCATCATCAAGACTGGGTGGATGCCATAGGTCACCTGGTGCCAAAGACCATAGTAGGCCTGACTCTTGTCGATGCGGTTGGGTGAGAAGAGGTTCGGCCATGCCTAGCTGAAGAGTTAGAGCAAATGTAGTTAGGTTTGAGCAGCACCTAATATGGGTCCACTACCCGTGTACCGGGTGGGTATTAGCATGGCTATAGGCCCCTTACTAATAAGGCGGGTATGCGAGGCCTCTATTCAACAAGTTTCAGACTTGTTCTGGATACCAGGCCCCAGTGATTCCCAATAATGATAACTATATTGTGATGTGGATTTTTAGAGGATGACCTGCATGCATACATATATCCAGCATGCCTTTGCATATCATCATTTGCATTGCATCCTATCCACTTGGCTTTATGTTGCATTACATATCACCATGTTTCAGTTCGTGTACTCTGATATTTGATTATTCTTGTATACTTGTACACTACGCACACACGAGTGTACTCACTAGGCTTTTTGCCTAAGCTTCCTATTTCCTTTCTTTTCAGGGCAGGAGTAACGTAAAGGACATAGCTTTCTCGATGCATTATATCTATTTTGTGATTTGGCAATATTGACATTGTGTACCTTTTAAAAAGCATTGTACTTGTAACCATCAGGCTTTATAATGGAGACTATTTCTTAGTATTGTGATTACGGATCATCATGCTCAGATATTATTATTTAAAAAAAATTGTCAAAAATCTTCCTTATGGTGTGCCGAACTCGGGACTTGGTGTATGTAAGTCGAGTGCCGAATTCGGGGCATTACCGAAGCAGTCCATCCCCATATTTAGGGCGTGACATTCATGGTCTGCACCTAAAGGTTGCTCATCTATTTTTAGTGTCGCTCCTAGGGTTAGGGTCCGTTGATTAGCATGTCGTTGCCCTCTCTCTTGTTGTCGAGTTGTTTCCTTTCGGAGGCCCTCTTCTGAAGGAGAAAAATATCCATATGATAGTTCTATGTATAGGATCAAAACCCAAAATTCAGTTCTCATTAATCATGCATACACAAGTATTTGTGAAGGCCCAAACATGGGTGCATGGGAGAGATGTGCAGAAATCGCCCTTGGCCATTTTTTTAGTGTGTCCCATGATCAGGTGGGGCAACCTTTTGGCATTTCATTAGGTTCCTTTAGTAGCCTTATGTGTGGCATTCCATTAGGTTCCTTTAGTAGTCATATGTGTGGCCTTCAAAATACAAAATTGCAATTCACTGGATCTGCACGTATGAGTTTTGTTATAAGGCCAAACATGGGCATTTTAATTTTTCTACACAGGATTTTCTACACAATTATGCCCAGTCTTATTTGAGATCCACTCCCCAATTACATAGGATCCACTACTTTTGAAGGAAAGAGGGAATTAGGTAGAGTTATATATTTAATTCAAAACCCACAAGGTAACCCTACTTAATCATGCATATACAATTTTCGGTAAAGACTCAAACTTGGGTGCTTGGAAGAAATGTGTAGGAAACATAGTGCAGAATTAGTTTTGGCCCGATTTTAAGTATGTCCCATGATCACAAGGGACCACATTTCAGTGTGTCGTGAGGTGACCTTGGTAGTAGTATATACGTACTTCAAAAAGTATAAGCTGGGACCGACTTGCTGTGCACACATAATCTTTGGTATAGGGCCAAACATAGGCATTTTAATTTTCTGCACAATTTTTTGGACAACTGTGCCTTGTCGCATTTTGAGATCCACTCCCTGATCATGTGGGATCTTATTTGGCCCAACTAAAATATAATTTCTCTATTTATTAATATAGCTTAAAGGCTCCAAGTGGTAGCCTGCTCATATTTTGTGAGTGGGGTCTACTGCAGAGGCCCAAAGTTGGCACAAAATACAAAAATAATCAGACAGTTTTCAGCAATGGGGTCTGTCACAACTTAGGACTCAATTTCCAAACACTTAGCGATTATTCCAGATAAAAAGGTGGGACATCCCATCTCACTGATATAAGAATTAAACATCCCCCATAGTGGTACCCTTAACTAGTGTGGGGCCCATTACAAGGTGTCAAAGAGGCCTACATACAAACAGATAAAGAGTGCAAAGCAAATGAAATAGATCCACTGGCAAGTGGGGCCCACACGCTAACAAACCATAGATAAGAGACAAAATAATGTACATGGGTGTCCAGATTGGATGAACTAATAAAATGTATAAATCACAAGTGGTCCCACACCAAGTGAGTCAATAAAAGGATGAATGTTATGTACAACATAGATCCAACATACACATCAAGTAGCACATGAAATGTATTGATCAAATCTCTATAATTAGATCCTTTGTTGAAAAATCTCATCCAATGGATGGTTTGGAAATAAGTCATTTATACTTTATATAAGTTTCCAACCATACAGAGCCTTAGATTCATCTAGACCATACAAAACAATTCAAGGTTTATCCTTACAGAAGTATCTATCGTTCCAGAATTTTCTAAATTTTATCATGAAAGAATCTTACCATAGGGACTATATATATGATTATTAACTATCTCAAGTACGTTAAGAATAAATATCAAATATATCTGACCGTTGGAATCACGAATACGTCCCACACAAGAATGGTCATAACAAGTACCCAAATACATTTTCGTATAAGACCAAGATCTCAGTCGTTCGAACTCTGATATATTGTTGGAAAGCTGCTTCGATTTTCTATGTCTAATAGAACATATATTTTTATTGTATTGAATAAAGGAAGTAAAGGTGGTTCCATTTTTGGCAAATCAGAATCCTACATGTGCTGCTGGACAATAGCCAAGTAAAGTTGATGCCACTGATGATTGGACCGTTGGATGGATATGAAATTTGGCCCAAAGTTAGTTCATATTGTGATTCATATTATTGCCAAGGTTCAACTCCAATCGTAGCATGTTTGATTTTATATAATTTTTAGAAGTTGCTATCCAGATACAAAAATGGGATTTCAAGTGAAGGGTGTTGATACAATGTTCATCATGGTGGACCATATTGATGTGGGCCACCATGCTGACCACCATAGCCATTAAAACATGCACCTAAGGTGCTCCACACCAGTGGGCCTCACATGCATTTAAAAAAAATATAAAAGGTGAAAAGAGGAGGATAAGGAGGATGAAAGGTGAGGTGTAGACTCAACTCAAAGGGATGGATGGCTTGATGATGATGTGTGGTCCACTCCCTCTAAGTTAATGATGGGTCATACCTTGGCGCCACCATCTCTCACTCTCTCTTAAAATCTCAAAAATTTTCTAAGTATAGTAAAAGGATGAGTGTAAGAGAGCTCTTACTTATATAGGGAATTGGGGGTTGAGGTGGCAAAATGATGTGACATGTTTATGGGGTCTCATTGGTGCTAAAAGTGAGGTGGAAGGTAGTGTATGGTATCGGTAGTGGATGGATGAGGTGGATGGTGCTAATCATGCATTAGCCAAGGTGAAAGAAATTTAGGCATGCATTAGCTAATGGATGCATAAAGGTTGTGGGTTGTAGGTGATATATGGTGGATGATGAAGTGGAGTGTCACAATTGGTTGTCTAAAGTGATGTGGCACAAAACAAGGCATGCATTGGATGCATGTGTAAGATGAGGTGGACATGGGCTATGATTAGTTTCTAAGGCATGGGGAGAGGGCTAATGATGGATTTTGAGGTAAACTCATTTTTGTCTCATGTGCATTATTTTATATGTGCTAGTTCATTTTTTCGTCATGTAGTAATTATCCTATTTTGTGATAATTTCTATGTTCTAGAAATTGGGCTTTAAGCCCACATTGGCACAAGTCCAATGGGCCTAGTACAATAAATGATACTCATGTTATAGGATACGTAATTTTGGTGGTGGATTCGATGGGTCGTATCTTACTAACGGAGCGTCAAATTAATGCATAGTTTTCGCCATGGCGACCGCAATGACGATGCAGTCCACATGACAGAGGTTTCGAAGGCATCTGGGACAAATCACTCGGTTAGTGAGGTTTTGGTGGATCTAAGGTCACTCCTTTTGCTCCCAAACATGTGTAAATATACACACAGATATGCACTATTGAGGGTCAAATATTGCATATTATCCCCCATTTATATCTTGGTTTTATGAACATGATAATGCTTAATGTTTTATTTTACTCATGTTTATGTTGCAAGGTGAATTTAAGAGCTTGGACTGAAAAGGGTGCTAAAAGCATGAATTTGATGCTCAAGAATAGCTAAGGCAAGGGATGGATCTTAATAGACTAAGATTGAAGAATTCACATGCTAAAGACCTAAGAAAACCAAGAGAGGAATGAAGAGAATCAAAGAATTGAAGTGAAGAAAAGGAATCCTGAAATCGTCCTGAAAAAGCATTTCTAAAACTCTGGGTCATTTTGTGAAATTGCGCAGAGTGAAGTCTATTTTGAGAAACTGCACAGAATGAAGTCTATTTTAGCACACTACGTAAATTTGAGGCAGTTTCTAGAGTTTTCCAACTAGGTGCGAAAGTTGGAGTTCCACAACTATAAATAAGACTCCCTAAGATGTTCCTAAGCATCTTCTAAGGTTAAAGGAGTGGAGCAAAAGGGTGGAGAAGCCATCGCTAAGAGTTTTTCTTCTTCTTCCTTAGTTGTTTTCATATTTTTCTTAAGAGATTTTTGTTTAATCATGTCTATGGTTGGCTAAACCTCTTAGCTAGGGCTAAGATGTCACGCCCCAAACTCAAAAATCGGGCTCACAAAACTCTCGATCGTCGAATCTAACGTTGATAGCCTCCATAGTATCCTATTCTCGACTTTTGACACTCATATGCCAGATTCCAATCCTGGGGTCATACAAGGAGGATTTTCAGTATGAATTTTTTTGAACGATTAATCTGTTTAGGTGGTTGCACATTTTATACATGGTATCAATGCATGTCGAAGAGACAAACCTGTTCGACATGTCACATGTAATATGGTGCACCAGCTCAACAGTAATAAAGGAAACAGTAGCAAACTCCAATAACTCTTGTATGCATCTTGAAAAAGTGTGAGTCATACATATGAGCAAACCATAGCTCGTGAGTCTGCTATGTTCTGAGAGTAAAACTCGTCTTATCAGGGCGCTCCCATAAAGACATCCAAAACAACCATAAGCATGTTATCAACCAATAATGTTATCATAGGTGAGTAAGTTATCAATCAAGCATGTCATATAACTATGTAGGTTGTCATGAACATAACATTAATAATAGGCATGTCACTCAACAAGTGTCACGCCTCCAAACTCGGAAACCGAACTCATTGAATTCCCAATCGTCGAATCTAGCGCCGATAGCCTCTGTAGTGCCCCATTCTCGGCTCCTGGCACACATATGCCAGATTTCAATCCTAGGATCCTACAAGGAGAATTTTCAATATGAATTTTTTTTCTCGTAATGGAGCATAACCATAAGCATAACCAAGTCACAAAACAACATCACCACATATCTGTAAATGCTATCTTATAAATCTAGCACCCGGAGTTGTCAAATTTTGTTGTGCCAAACTACTTAGAATCTGTATCTTGTTTTAATGAGATGGATAGATCAACTTCATGCATTGTGAGTCATCTTTGTCATTGCCAAACTTTTCTACGTATTTAAGTTGAAGAACGTTATTGAAGTTTAAGGATTACAAGTTCAAGTGCAAGAACAGAAGTTCAAGGCTCAAGTTCAAGTTGAAAACTCATTGTTATTACTTTAAAGAATCAAGAACTCAACCCCTAGCTCAAGCTCAAGTTCAAGATTTGGAACACATGCTTCATGTATTTCAAGTGAATGAGTTACCAAAACGATCTATGTTTCGATGGTTCAAACTCACAAACAAGGTATGGATGACCCTAGATGGACCATAAGTTAGGTCGTATTCATTCCATATTTTATTTGGGTCATTACATAAGTTTATAGGTCATTTCCTCGACTAGTCCTAGTCTTTGTTCGACTAGTCCAAGCACTGGCTCGACCAGTCCAAGAAGTTTCTCGACCAGTCCAAGATTTGTTGTGAATTTTTAGAATTTTCTGTTGGATCCTCGACCAGTCAAGTGCACAGTGCTTGACCCAAAGTCTAGCAAGGTTTTTTGGTCCCACTTGACCAGTCGAGTGCATTGCTCTACCAGTCAAGCAGGCCACTTGACCAGTCAAGTAATGATCTTATCTTATCGCACCAAAAATTTTGAAATGTGATTGGTCCTTCGACCAGTCAAACTAACCCTAAGACCAGTCGAGTGAACAGTATTTTCACTTAAAAATAGAGGACGAATCTCAGAGTTTTTCATTCATTCCAAGCATAATCAAGCCATAACTCTAAGAGATAAGTTCCTGCAATTGTTAAGCTATATTGTGTTCATTTTAAATTCTCTTAAATAGATTTTTGTATTTGACTTTGTAATCTCCATTTAACACTATTTCATTAAAGAATGGAATTATGATTTTACCCTTTTTGAGATCAAAATCAAATCAAGGTAGCCTAGGTTGATTTAATCAAAAAATCATTTAGACTGAGAACCCTTTCATTTGTGAGATTGGACATTAAATATCTACATCTACATCGAACTAGTTCTATCGAGCTACATCAGAATCTTTAAATAAGTATTTTAATTTTCTGCTTTTATGGTTTGTGAGATTCAGCCAGGAAAAACTCATTGTGGGGTTTTTGTAATTTTGTAAGCCCATTTGAAAGACACAATTATGAAGGTTTTAAGGTGAACCTTGGAAACCTTATTTCACAGTGAAAGCCAATATTTCGTGGGTGTGGATATTGGGAGTGGAGTAGTTATGTAGCTGTTTGCTAACAGTTGGTGTACACACAAACGAACTACTATAATTCCTAGAGTTGTGATGGATGATAGTATTTGTTTATGTTTGTGAATGTTGTAATTTACTTTATGCATTTGTGGTGAATGGTGTAATTTCCTTTTATGCACTTGTAGTGAATGTTGTAATAACTTAGTTTATTTCCTTTGCCACTTTCTTAGTTTGAGTTTTTGATACTTACCAACATTCTAGTAAGGTTGTCTTACCATAAACCTTGGTTTTTGGTGTGAGGTTGTCCTTAGAACTCAGTTTGTATCAACCTCTCAATAATTATGCATTTGAGGTTGCTTATAATTGTGCTATTTATCTTTGTTTGTCTTTGTAATTCCGCATTTAGTTTTAAATTTGACATATTCCTATTCATCCCCCCCCCCCCCCCTCCCCCTCTAGAACTCAGAGCTCGGCCTTTTCAAGTGGTATCAGAGCCTAATAGCTCCTTTTTATTATTTGGATTCATTTCCTGAGCTAACCGATCTGAGCTTATAATATGTCAAATTTTGATAGCCACTCTATTACTAGGCCTCCACCTTTTAATGGCTCCAACTATGCATATTAGAAAGCCAGAATGAGGATTTTTCTGAAATCCATGGATGAAAGTGTGTGGCAAGCAACAACGACTAGGTGGAACCCACCTACAGTTGAAGTTCTAGACACTGATGGAACTAAGTCCTTAAAAGAATCACCATATTTTACATAGACCACTCTTCAGAAAAATGAGACTAGTGCCAATGCCAAAGCATTAAATGCAATCACTTGCGCATTATCACTAGATGAATTCAAAAGAATTATATCTTGTGATACTACAAAGCAAGCCTGGGATATCTTAGAAGTGACACACGAGGGTACGACTACAGTCAAGAAATCTAAACTTCAAATCCTCACCACTAGGTTTGAGGAAATATGTGTGGAAGAAAGTGAAACATTCATAGACTTCTATACTAAATTGAATGACATAGTCAACTCAATGTGGGGTCTTGGAGATAACATCTTAGAAAGTAAAGTTTGTGCAAAGATACTACGCTCATTGCCTGAAAGGTTCAATTCTAAGGTCACTGTCATTTAGGAACTTCGCGATACAGATAATATGCGGGTTGAAGAACTTGTTGGTTCTTTATAAACCTACGAGTTAAATTTCAAGGCTCCTAAAGGTTAAGTTCATAGCCCTTAAGTCTTCAAAAATTATTTCTCAAGATAATGGTGGAAATTCTGATTGTGAAAATTCAAAGGATGATATGACACTATTAGCCAAGAAGTTTTACAAAATTTTCAAAAGCAAAAAGATAGTAGATTTTTAAAGACCTTCTAAAAAGAAAGTGAGTAGATCTAAAAATTAGAAATCTCTTAAAGATAACCAATATTTCAACTGCATGAATACGGGCATTTAACAAATAAATGTCCAAAGAGGGACAACCCTAACAAGAAAGGTATGTTGGCTACATGGGATGAATCGTCTTGCTCTGAAGCTTCTTCTAAGTTAGATGATTCTGAACCTAAGTCTACTAATAAGGTCAAGGCCTTAATGACTCTATCCAGAGTCACTTCCTCAAACAGTTGTAATTTAACATATGATGAAAATCTAAGAAGTGACCCTGAAAATAATGATGATTTACAAGATGCCTATAATGCCCTATACAGGTAGAGTTGTAAGATAGCTGTAAAACTAAAACTTCAAAAAGAAAAGCTTTTAAAACTAAAAGAAGATTTTGATAATCTAGTTTTAGAAAAATCGCATCTTTCTAATTATTTTTAAAAAGCTAAGTATGATTTAGATTTCAAAACATCCTAAATTGAAAATCTAAAATCTGAAAATGAAAAACTAAAACTAGAAGTCTCTTCTCTCTTGAGTTCGAAGGATACTTGGAGGTATGCCCAGGGTGATCCTAAACTAGAAAAATTGCTAATCGGATCAAGGAAATGTGGCGATAGATCTGGTCTGGGCTACGATAAGAATATGCCTCTTAAATGTAAGCCTACTCCTCCTAAGTTTGTTAAAGGGGAGTCCTCTAACTCAAAAGGGAAAAGTCTAAATCAAAATAGTTTTAAAAATCCTAAAACTTTTCAGGCTATGAAACCTAAAATCAACCATATTAATTATAGAAATCAGAATCATAGCCCCTTAACTGAGAAAATTATAGATTTACTCAAGGAACTTCTAAAATCTAACTCGAATGGTAGAATATATAACAACTACAAGAATAGAAAAATCAACAATGCTCCAAAACCCAAAACTATAATGAAATGGGTTCCTAAGGTTGCTTTTATAGTTGCCCACACCGCTTTTAAGGCTTTAAGTCAATCAAAGTGATACCTAGACAGTGGTTGCTCTAGACACATGACATGTGACAAAGATTTGATCACCAATCTCAGAGATATGACTGATGGTTCAATCACTTTCGGTGATGGTAGCAATTGCAGAATTGTTAGCTAAGGTACGGTTCAACTCTTTAATCTTCCTCTATTTAAGGATGTTTTGTTTGTAGAGGGCCTTAAGCATAATCTCTTAAGCATTTCTCAAATTTGTGATAAAAAACATAGCGTCAAATTCACCAATTAAGGGTGTGAGATTTCTAATGGGAATGGTTCTGTGATATTGACTAGTCGCAGAACATCTGAGAACTACTATATCATCAGTAATTCAAACTCGTCTAAGTTATTGTGTGATATGGTACAAACCAATGAGGCCGATCTATGGCATAAACGTCTAAGACATGTATACTATCATAATCTTTATATACTAAGCAAAGGTGATGTAATAAGAGGTTTACCCAAGTTAAAGAAAATGGATAAAAATTTTTACGATTGTTAGATTGGAAAACAAACTAAGAGTGCTCACAAGATTGTGAACTCCAGTGCCACATCCAAACCCCTTGAACTCCTCCACATGGATCTTGTTGGACCTACTAGAATGGAGAGTCGAGGTGGTAAGAAATTATTCTAGTAATAGTTGATGACTCTACCAAGTTTACATGGGTAGTTTTTATGAGAGAGAAATCTGAAACTCTCGATGAAGTGAAAAGGATACTCAAGCGTATCCAAACTGAAAAGGAATCATATGTTACTAAAATACGAAGTGATCATGGATCCGAATTTGATAATAGTAATTTTGAGAAGTTCTATAGCGATCACGGGATATTGCATGAATTTTCTTCTCCTAAGACACCTCAACAGAATGGGGTTGTTGAAAGAAAAAGTTGTGCTTCAAGAGATAGCTAATGTTATGTTAAATAGCATAAAACTTCCTAAAAATCTTTGGGTTGAAGCTGTGAACACTGCTTGCTATATTATTAACCGTGTATATACTAGAAAATCAAATGATAAAACTACATATGAACTGTGGTTCAATAAGAAGCCAACGGTTAAATACTTTCGAGTTTTTGGCAGTAAATGCTATATTCTACGTGACTGGGAAAATTTGGAAATTTTCGACACTATAAGTGACGAGGCTATTTTCCTAGGATATGTGCTAAACAGTCGAGCATATCGTGTTCTCAATGAGAGGACCGATGTAATTCAGGAATCCATTAATGTGGTTATAGATGATCACTTGAATACACCTATCTCTAGTTCAGAAGATGATGAAGTCTCATAATTTGATAAACCAGACTCTTCATCTAGTTAAAATGACACTGAACTGTAGTTAGTTATTGACCATCCAACTGATTAAATACTTAGGAACCCTCTTACTGGTGTGCGCACTCGTAGACAACTAGAAAACATATATAACTATGTGTGCTTTACTTCTTAGATTGAGCCGGCCAATGTAAAAGAAGCACTTACTGATGATAACTGGATTGTAGCTATGTAAGATGAACTTAATCAATTTGTAAGAAACAATGTATGTCATTTAGTTCCTAGACCTGATGATAAACATATAATTGGAACTAAGTGTATCCATAAAAATAAATCTGATGAATTAGGTAACATTATAAGAAATAAGGCTAGATTAGCTATACAAGGGTACACTCAGATAGAAGGCATCGATTATGATGAAACCTTTACCCCAGTAGCTAGTCTTGAATCTATTAAACTATTCATATCCATTGCTTGTTATAAAAATTTCAAATCTATCAAATGGATGTCAAGAGTGCTTTCTTGAACGATGATCTACATGAGGAAGTATATGTAAAACAGCCTAAGGGTTTTGAAGACCCTAAACATACTAATAATGTTTATCGCTTGAGAAAGGCACTCTACGGATTAAAATAAGCTTCCAGGGCATGGTACGAAAAGTTGACTAAGTTTCTACTGAGTCATAATTTTGTAATGGGGAGTGTTGATAAGACACTGTTTGTAAAGAAATACAATGATCACATTCTTATAGTACAGATATATGTTGATGACATTATCTATGGATCTACTAATTCAAACATGTCTATTGAGTTTGCAGAATTGATGATGTCTAAGTTTGAAATGAGCATGGTAGAAGAATTGAACTACCTTTTAGGTCTGCAAGTGAAACAGTTTGCTGATGGGATCTTTATTTCTCAAACCAAGTATGCTTTAAACTTGGTGAAAAAGTTTGGATTTGAGAGTAGTAAAAACTACGATACTCCTATGAGTATGACACTTAAGCTCTCTAAGGATTCAATAGGTAAAAGTGTAGATCCTAAGTTATATCGCAGTATGATAGGTAATTTATTATATTTAACTGCAAGCTGACCTGATATAGCATTTAGTGTAGGTATCTGTGCTAGGTATCAATCTGATCCTAAAGAATCCCACTTGATTACTATCAAGCGTATTTTGAGATATGTCGCAAGTTCAGCCAATCTTAGCCTTTGGTATCCACATGACACTAATATTCAATTAGCCGGTTATACGGATGCTGATTGGGCAGGTAATATTAATGGCCACAAGTCTACTAGCAGTGGATGTTTTTATGTCGGGAACTACTTAGTTTCATGCATAGTAAGAAACAGAGTTTTGTATCGCTATCCATAACTGAGGCTGAATATATTGCAGTTGGTAATGCATGCACTCAGCTTTTGTGGATGAAAATGATATTAAATGATTATAAAGAGGATGTTAAATGATTACAGATTTGTGCAAGATTCTATGGTTCTGTATTGTGATAACTCTAGCGCAATTAACATCTCTAAAAATCCAATCCAGCATTCACGAACTAAGCATATTGACATTAGATATCATTACATTCATGAATTAGTTGAAGATAAATTTATTTCATTAGATTATGTTCGAACTGAAAATCAACTTGCGGATATTTTCACAAAGCCACTTGATAGAAACAGGTTCGCTAAATTGAAAATAGATATTGGTATGAGTAATGTGATTTGCAATTATTGTGTCTTCTTGTATCATATTGTATATTGTTGTTTTTGAAAATTTATTGGATTTCAAAAATTAATAAAATTATACATTTTTGGGTCTACACGACCAGTCGAGTACACACTCGACCAGTCGTGGCACAATCAGTCGAGTATGTACACGACCAATCAAGTAGTGCGTGTAGGGTTCTTTTAAGATGAGAAAACCCACTTTTTCTTCACTTTCTTCATCTTCTCCAACAGCCACTTTCACGACCGGTTGAACCCACCTTCGATTGTAACTTGGTGAGTGCATCTTTTCCATTTTCTTTTCAAATTTAGGATCTTTGCACTTCTATTTTCTTGATTTTGAAGTTTATTTCAAGGCTTCTAGTGGTTTCTTTAGTTATCTTTCTAAAAAATCTAATTTATGTGAAACCCTATATTCTCTTCTTGTATTCATTTTGTGCATCTTGAAATGGAAGGTAGATATAAGAAGAGAACCACTCGTGGTCCTTCTTCTTCCCGTTCCACACCTATTTCGATGCGTACTCTTCGTCCACTCGAAGAGGACCTGGAATATGTGTGAGATATTTATCTCCGCAATGTCATTTTTGAGCAAACTATCAATTCCAACCATTTGAATCCTTTCAATATTGTTCCCCTCCTTGAGGCTGTAGGATGGGCTAATATATTGAATTGGGGCAGACCCGCATATCGGTCCATTACATTTAGAGATGGTACATTTCCAGTAGATCGTCACTTGATTTCTAACTTGATGGATATTCCTATTAATTATGAAGGGATTCCAATTACCAAAATGTCTAAGAAATTAAATGAATCTAAGAAACAAATGTTAACCAAAGTTTTATGCAACATGGACTCGAATTAGAATTTTGGGATTGCGCTCCAATCCAATCATATGTTACCCAGATACAAAATTCTTCATCATATCTTTATCTCAAATGTTTACCCGAGATGTGGTAACAAGACTGAATTAACTTCTTTCTTGGTGCACATTCTTCACTCAGTTGTTTCTGGTATTCAAATGTGTCTTCCATCTCTAATTTGTTATATGATAATTCAATTTCGCCTCCATCCAGGCCATAACAATATACCTTTTGCTTACTTAATGACCACCCTTGCTATTCATTGTTATGTGATCATGTCTACTGGAGAAGCTCTTATTACCCATCTTCCTTTCAACAATTCCAACATTAACAAGATGAATTTGAAGTTGGCTCCTGGCCAAGTTGATAGCGATGCTGGAGGAGCTACTGAAGAAGCTGGAGAGGAAGATGCTCTACCCCCTAATAATGTGACTATGGATAATAACTTTGATGATTTAGAATCTGATCCAGGGGTTGATCCTGATTCTTAGCCATCTGCTTTTGATGAGTGGTTGAAAACCTTAGAGGAAAAGATGAAAGGGTTACATGTCTCCCAAGAGACTCAAATCAAATATATGCACAAATACCTTCGGCACATTAACAAGGGATTACATCAAATTAATCCATCTATTCCTGCTCCATCTTCTGGTTCTGACTAGTAGTTATTCATGTTGGGTTTGTAATAACTCTTAACTTTACTTGTGCTTGAATAGTACTTGGACATGTTTGGTTTATGTTTCATGACGATATTTTGAACATGTTATTATGCTTAATAATGATATTTGGATGCTAATTTATAGACATGTTTATGCTATTCACTCTCTTATCTCATATTCTTCTCATATCTTTTTACTTAAATCATCTATTTGTTTTTCTTTCCTTTGTCATATTGTGATAAAAAGGGGGAGAATGTGATATGATTCTTGATGATATATGTTATATGATGATTGTTGGGGAGATGTGTGATTGTAGAATATATGGAAGTGTTATTTTTTAATAATATGTATTTAATTAATATAGGTTCTACGGATCACCTCGCCTGGATTGGGGGGGAGTTGTTGTAGCATGACTGGTGCATGATTCTTTAGTCAGTTTTGTCAAATTTTCACAAAGGGGGAAATTGTAAATTCTATCTTGTAAATCTAACACCCGGAGTTGTCAAATTTTGTTGTGCCAAACTACTTAGAATTTGTATCTTGTTTTGATGAGATGGATAGATCAACTTCATGCATTGTGAGTCATCTTTGTCATCACCAAACTTTTCTACGTATTTAAGTTGAAGAACGTTGTCGAAGTTCAAGGATTACAAGTTCAAGTGCCAGAACAAAAGTGCAAGGCTCAAGTTCAAGTTGAAAACTCGTTGTTATTACTTTAAAGAATCAAGAATTCAAGCCCTAGCTCAAGCTCAAGTTCCAGAATTGGAATACAAGTATCATGTATTTCAAGTGAATGAGTTACCGAAGCGATTGATGTTTTAATGGTTCAAACTCACAAACAAGGTATGGATGAACCTAGATTGACCATAGGTTAGGTCGTATTCATTGTTTATTTTATTTGGGTCATTACATAAGTTTATAGGTCATTTCCTCGACTAGTCCTATTCTTTATTCGACTAGTCCAAGCACTGGCTCGACTAGTCCAAGAAGTTTCTCGACTAGTCTAAGATTTGTTGTGAATTTTCAGAATTTTCGGTTGGACCCTCGACCAGTCGAGTGAATAGTGCTCAACCAGTCGTGTAGTACTCGACTCAAAGTCTAGCAAGGTTTTTTGGTTCCACTTGACCAGTCGAGTGCATTGCTCAACCAGTTAAGTAGGCCACTCAACCAGTCGAGCAAGCTACTTGACTAGTCGAGTAACGATCATATCTTATCGCGCCAGAAATTTTAAAATATCGTTGGTCCTTCGACCAGTCGAACCAACCCTAAGACCAATCGAGTGAATAGTATTTTCACCTATAAATAGAGGACGAATCTCAGATTTTTTTTCATTCATTTCAAGCATAATCAAGCCATCACTCTGAGAGATAAGTTCCTACAATTGTTAAGCTATATTATGTTCATTTTAGATTCTCTTAAATAACTTTTTGTATTTGATTTTGTGATCTCCATTTAACTATATTTTATTTAAAAAGGGAATTGTGATTTTACCCTCTTTGAGATAAAAATCAAATCAAGCTGGCCCAGGTTGATTTAATATAAAAATCATTTACACCTAGAACCCTTTCATTTGTGAGATTGGACATTGAATATCTACATCTATATCGAACTGATTCTATTAGGCTACATCAGAATCTTCAGATAAGTATTTTAACTTTCTGCTTTTGTGGTTTGTGAGATTCAATTAGGAAAAACTCATTGTGGGGTTTTTGTAATTATGTAAGCCCATTTAAAAGACACAATTATGAAGGTTTTAAGGTGAACCTTGGAAAACCTTCTTTCACAGTGAAAGCTAATATTCCGTGAGTGTGGATATTGGGAGTGGAGTAGTTATATGGTTGTTTGCTAACAGTTGGTGTACACACAAACGAACCACTATAATTCCTGGAGTTGTGGATGATGATAGTATTTGTTTATGTGTGTGAATGTTATAATTTATTTTATGCATTTGTGGTGAATAGTGTAATTTCCTTTTATGCACCTGTGGTGAATGTTGTAATAACTTAGTTTATTTCCTTTGCCTCTTTCTAAGTTTGAGTTTTTGATACTTACCAACATTCTAGTAAGGTTGTCCTTGGTTTTTGGTGTAAGGTTGTCCTTAGAACTCAGTTTATATCAACCTCTCAATACTTGTGCATTTGAGGTTGCTTATAATTTTGCTATCTATCTTTCTTTGTCTTTGTAATTCCACATTTATTTTTAATTTAGTATAGTCCTATTCAACCCCCCTCCCCCTTTACGACTTAGAGCTTAGCCGTTTCAATATCCACTATATCAGAAATTTTGAGTACAATGAGGAAAGGGAAATACAAGGTGATCAAAAAGCTCCAAAATAATATGTCATGCACTCCTGCCTCGGTGCTGCTGCGATCCAACGCCACCTACATGCAATGGTCATGCATAAGCTTATGAAAAGCTGAGAGGGTGGTGTAAGTGTGTGTGTAAGGCAAGTGCTAAGTATACAATATCAAAGTAATACGAAAATATGCTGGTAAGTCGATGAATACTATCAGTCGTACCAAGGCTATGCGATGCATGGAATGAATGCTATCAACCATACCAAGGCCATACAATGCGAGGCATACGTAGCCAAATGTCATATGCAAGATGCAATGCAAGCATGCAGTCCTCGTATCAAGTACATATATCAGTACAGTTCCTCTCTATGATATCACCGGAGTTTAGTACACTCCACACTAACTACCGCCTCCCTAGCCGCACAACCTAGCAAGTGGAAGAGACCACACTATCCACCTGACCAGTAGTCTGCCAATACCTACCCTGCTCCTGGATAGCGGACCCATTTGCGAACTGGTCAAACTTAGCCTAGATTATAACCCCCTCACTTAGGCGGATAAGGCCATACCCCCTTCCAACCAACCACGATACAATGTAAGACGTGGCCTACTGGTATTCGGCACTCGTGCGCTCATGTATGCACACGGTCTCGACGTTGGAGCATATCCTGGTACCAAAAAGGTTCTAAGACTTTCACCTAAGCACATCATATATGCCGACAGTGCTAGAGCCAATAATTTCGGTATCCAATCTGGCCATTCACGATGTGCCTATGGAGGCCACAGTCCTGATGTCGCTAGGGTGTACAGTGATCATGTCACACAAATGCAAGATGCATGAGTCATACCATCTAGTCATGCATCAGTCTTGGTGTACTGCGCAATCATGTGGGGCACTCCATCTCATAAGGAGTCCTATAAATATCTCAGCCCATCAGCGTATGCTATGATCAAACACTCCTCATAACAGGCATACAAATGATGCGTATGGGCATGTATCATGATGCTGTACTAAGCATATTCTTAGTGTGTCTTACTGATAAGTACACTAGCATGATTATTAGATATAGCAAGTGATGATCAGTCTTACTCTGCATGCCACTTACAAGAATAGGGCTTGATCGGTATAAAGTCTATATAGAATGGTCCATGTTAGACTATCATAATCAATTCGAGGTACTAGTATATCATATATCCTAAGGTGGGGTCCACTTGAAAGGACTGTGGAAAGTATTGTCATCAATGGGGGCCCAACGGTTTAGGTTAGCCCACTAAGGGAAGATAAGCCTAACAATGGGCCCTAGGGAGAGTTGCGATGCAGACATTTAACCATCATTGCTTTTACAATGTGGACATCAAACCATCATTGCTCCCAAGGCATGGCCCGTCAAAAACATTATTACATACATCATGATGGAATCACACATTGTAATGGACCTCATATACATCACATTAGGCCTCACATACATCTCTTTGGGCCTCACTCATGGTCCTTATATACATCAAGAAGGGCCACAACAACGGGCCTCATATACATCAAGGTGGGCCACAACAATGGGCCTTATATACGTCAAGATGGGCCGCAACAATGGGCCTCATATACATCAAGATGGGCCACAACAATAGGCCTCATATACATCAAGATGGGCCGCAACAATGGGCCTCATATACATCAAGATGGGCCGTAACAATGGGCCTCATATACATCAAGTGGGCCCATCGTCCTAGCAGGACTATCTACAGCATTCATCTATTTTTAGAGATCATTTTAGAGCATTACCCAAAAAATGAATCACATTGAAAGATCATCTAGACCATACCACAAATAACAGTGGAGATAATGATTTTCACCGTTTAAAATTTCTAAGGCCCACCATAATGTTTATTTTCCAATCTGTCCATTAGGTCACAAAGACCTAAATTAAGGGGGAAACAAATTTCATATTGATCTAAAACTTCTGGAACCCCAAACGGGTTTCCATGGTAGACGTTCAATCCTCCGCTAATTTTTGCAATGTGGTCCGTCTAATAGATAGATTTTTGCAGTGTTTTCTCTTCATATGGTCCAGCAGTAGATGCTACTAGACGTCCCATGGTGGGATAGTAGGGATGCAATACATCCATCAAGGTGGGGTCCATGTACACGTGGATCACCAGTCACATACATCAAGGTGGCTCCACATACACGTGGCCCACTGATGGACGATGTAGATCTAATCCATTCATCAAGGAGGGCCACATAAAGGGGAAAATGAGAGAGAAGGAGAATCGTGTGATGGAGGGACCCCGGCACTATGGGCCCTCCCTTTAATGCATTACAACATACATCAAGTGGGTCCCATTACATGTGGGCCCACCAATCAAAATTAACGGTGGAGATCCCTTCTCCACCAAAATGCAAGGTCTAGATGACCCTTTTCATATAAGAAAATTAAACATCATGATGGGGTCTATGGAGAATGACCCCATCATGGGATGGATATACGAATCATGGTGGACCATCGCCACGCCTAAGGTCCAAAATAGGATCCATACCATTAATCGGTAGGCCCCACTTGGCCCATCATCAAAAAAAAAATCCTAACCCTACAAAACACCCACCGTTTGATCTTCTTGGTTCTATGGAATGCCAAGCTCCTTGGCTCTCTCTTTGATGGAGGTTGATGAAGGTTGAAGGGCTAGGATGAGGGATCTTGGGGCAGGAAGTGGGCTACACACCAAGCTCTCTCTCCTTGGGAATGCTTGGACATCCACCTCTCTTGGTGCTTGAGAAAATGAGTAGAGAGAGAGAGGATGGTTGTAAGAGAGAGGTGATGGGTGTGAGTGATGGATGTATTTGACTTAAGAGTTGACTTAGGTAGGTTGCTTGTTTTGGAGAGAAAGAAACCATGGGCTAGAGATGGGATGTGTACTTGACTTGACTGATTGATGGGATAGGTTGTAAAGATTCTATCGGGATTTGCAAATGCATGGCGTTTCTTCGAGACAAACGCAGGCCCTCAGCTCCTAGCCTAGGTATTGCAATGGTACACAAGACGCGGCATTGGAACAATGGGGACGACGTGGTCACTAGGGTACAAGTTTTGAGTCAAGCCGACTCAGATCTATGGGATGCGACTTAGGGTTGCGCGCAAACACTGTTTACAGATTACAAGTTACCGGAATTCAACAGGAAAGATCGTGATCGTCTACGAAATGGTATGGACTAGGATACGGGCCTTATAATAAATGATCATGAATCATTAAAATATCCAATCATCATGAACAAGATAATTAAATTTCATTTTCTACTATATGACATATGATGAAAGGGCGATGGTAGAGCTGGCATGTGGAGTCGGGATGATAGTACGTGGTATCGCAAGCTGTGGTGTCCATCATAAGGGACTTCTATCTAAACCAGACCTATACCTAAATTTGGATAACTAGACTCGATGTGGTAAACTTCTGATCTCAGGTTGGTCGCGTACCTAACTAAAATCATGGCCATAGCAAAGGTTCACATAATGATTTAGTTGCGCACCACCAGCCCGAGTGGATAGTGAATGAATGAATGAATGAGTCAGATGTTGTGTACACAACTCCTACTCAGTGAGTCCACCTACAACCACCACAATGCTTTTGATGTGGGACAAGGTTTCGCCCCACTGTATGCATAGTAGCCTTCCAGCACAATAGTCTGTCAACCATTGGTAGCTCGCCCAGGCCATAGGCCTCGCCCACATCAACGTCCGCCCATGTGTGCAATAGTGACGGGGCGTCAGAATATCAGTATCGTACATCTCGTACATCTCTAGGATATCACTGGGGTCTAGTACAATGTTGTCAGTCATACTAAGGCTATGCGGTGTAAGGCCTACATGGCTGATGTCATATGCAAGATGCAATACAAGCATGCTAGTCCTCATCAAGATCCACGTATCAGTACAATTTCCTCTTTGGATAATTACCGGGGTCTAGTACACTCTACACCAGCTTGCCACCCTTATCCGAGCGCACAACTGGGTAAGCGGAAGAGACCTCACTATCCTCCTGCCAATATTGGGCGCGGCTCATCAATAGCGGACCCATTCCTCAAGCTGGTCAAACTCAACCTAGACATTGCCCCCTCACTCAGGCGGGTAAGGTCACACCCCCTTCCAATTGACCACGACATAGTGAGAGATGCTGCCTACTGGTATACGGCCTTCGTGCGCTCATGCATCCACTTAGTCTCGATGTTGGAGCATCCTCCTAGTACCATAAGGGTTCGGGGCCTTCCACCCAAGGACATCATTGCACCCTAGTGTTTAGAACCAAGTATTTTCAATATCTAATCCTACCATCCATGATATGCCCGTAGAGGCTATTACCCTGATGTCTCTAATGTACATAGTAACCATATCACACAATGCAAGATGCATGAGCCATACATTAATCCTGCGTAGAGCTGGGCAAAATAGACCCAATCCAATGGATCCGACTCGATCAGAACCGAACCGACGGTCTGGATCGGTGCGGATCGGGTAGCTCCATCCAGATTTGAAATCTTTTCGGGTTGAGTTCGGGTTGGTCCTGATCTGACCCGACCCGACTCAAAAACCTGATCTAAGTGGATTTGGACCAATCCGATCCTACCCAATCCGGAGTATCTCCTATCGACACTTCTACTTTTCCCTGTGGTATGGTCCACTTTAGCTTTGAATATGCATCGATTTTGGGTTTTTTTGACCCAAAATGGGTGGGCCAAAGCCTCAACATCTCTACTAAACATCCCATCCAATCTAAATTTCATACATAACCATGTGCAAGAAGCACACAAATTATTTCATATAATCCAACTACTGATAAAACACCACAACTATGGAACCCCAAACATCAATAGATCCAAAGCCCTTTCATAAAGGGCTCAAAAGCACAAGAAGGAAAGACTATTAGAAGTAGAGTAAAACCTGGATGGGTCTAGAAATTACTCAAAGAGCCTTGATGATGTCTTCAGCGTTGGAGACTGAATTTTCCACCCTCTTCGATATTGACAACCTTCACCTTGAGGTCATCAACCAAGAGAGCAAACCTTCGAGACCAGGTCCAATGAAACCTGGCACATGCTGCATGCTACACGTTGGGGTGAAGGCGTCGAGAATTTGGAATAGGATGACCTTTTTACCGGCAACAAGGGAGTGAATCGAAACTGGCTGGATCTTATCTTTCTCGTCGAAGTGGGTGAGGGTACCATAGGGAATCTTGTCACCAACTGCGATCGGAGCCATCGATTTTCAAAGGCGGAGATGATATCAGACAACAAAAGAGAGGGCGTATACACAAACTTGAATGGACAGTGTGGATAAACCACATGCATTCAAGGTGGGCCCCAACAATGTTTGTCATGCCCCGAACTCGAAAACCGGGCTCACAAAATTCCCGATCGCCAAATCCGGCGCCGACAGCCTCCGTAACACCCCATTCTCGGCTCCCGGCACCCATTTACCAGGTTCTGATCCTAGGATCCTACAAGGAGGATTTCTAATATCAATTTAATTCATAATGAGCATAACTAAAAGCATAACCCACGAACAATAACCACAAGAACATCATCACAAAATCCATTATGATCAAAAACTTTTAAGTACAATGCGTCTGAAAGGAAATACAAGATAATGATGATGACATAAACTCCAAAAGCTTGTCTGCATGCTCCTGCTCCTACTATGCTACGACTACGTCCTGGCATCACCTGCATGCATCAATCGTGCATAAGCTTATAAAAAGCTTAGAGAGTGGTGTAAGTGTGTGCGCAATATAAGCGTGCTCAGAATGTAAGATCAGAGTAATGCAGAATCATGGCGATGAGTACATGAATGCAATTAGCTATACCAAGGCTATGCGGTGCAAGATATGAATGCTATTAGCCATAACACAGCCATGCGATGCAAGATGCAACTCAAGCATGCCAATCCTCATCACGTATCAGTGCAGTTCTCATTCTGGATAATCATCGGGGTTCAATACACTCCAAATGGCACTATCGCTCTCCTAGCCACACAGTCCAAGTGAGCGTAAGAAACCTCACTATCCTCCTAGTCTGCCAATACTTATCCGGCACGTCGATAGCTGACTCATTCGCGAGCTGGTCAAACTCGGCCTAGTATTGCCCCCTACCCTCGAGCGAGTAAGGTCACACCCCTTTCCAACCGACCACGACACAATGGGAGATGCGGCATCCTGGTATTCGGCCCGCGTGCACTCATATATCCATTCAGTCTCAACGTTAGGAGTCATCCTCTCGTACCATTGGGTTTAGGAATTTTCACCTAGGGACATCTATGACACCCCGATGCTTAGTAACAATATTTTCAGTATCCAATCCAGCCACCCACGATGTGTCTGTGGAGGCTATGGCCCTGATGTCATTAAGGCATACAGTAATCATAATCACACTAATGCAAGTGCATAAGTCATACTATCAGACATGTAACAATCTTGCGCGTACTGAACGCTCATGTGGGGCAACTCCACCTATCAGGGAGCCCATAAACGATCTGCCCGAAGGCATATGCTATGATCAGTCACTTCTCATATCAGGCATACATATGATATGTATGATCATGAATCATGAATCTATACTAAGCATGTTATGTGGTAATGGGTTCTGATCAAAACGAATATGGGCCTAGACGGCCTGCACATTACAGGTATGGGCCTATTAATGGGCCTTAGGAGAGTTGTAATATGGACATTTAACCAACATTATCCTTACAATGTGAACATCAAACCAACATTGCTCCCAAGGCACGGCCTGTCATGAATCACACATTGCAATGGACCTTGTATACGTCCTATTGGGCCTTGACCCATGGGCCTCCAGTACATTAAATGGGCCTCATACATGGGTCTCGCATATATATATCAAGGTGGGCCTCAACGATGGGCCACAAATGCATCAAGATGGGCCTAGTCACATGGGCCTCATAATATGGGCCTTATACAAATCATGGTGGGCCTCAACGGACGGCCCACAAACATACCAAGATGGGACTTATTACATGACATTAAAATAATTTTCAAAATGATTGGACGGTTTGGATGAAACACATGCATCATGGTGGGGCCCACACTAATGGAGGGTGTGGATTACAATACATACTTAAGTGGGTCCCAAGTGGGCCTACCATAATGTTTATTTTCCATCCATCCCATTAACAAGGTCACTCAGACCTGGGGCCCACAGTAATGTTTATTTTCCACCCAACCTGGGCCCATTGTAATGTTTATTTTCCACCCAACTTGGGCCCACTGTAATGTTTATTTTCCACTCAACTTGGGCCCACTGTAATGTTTATTTTCCATACAACCTGTTGATAGGGTCGTGTGGACCAGGGGACCCACCATACTATTTATTTTCCATCCAACCTATTGATAGGGTCACGTGGACCAGGGGGCTCACCATACTATTTTTTTTCATCCAACCTGTTGATAGGGTCACGTGGACCAGGGTAGGGCCCACTGGACCGGGGCCCACTGGAATGTTCATTTGCCACCCAACTGTTTATATGGTCACATGGTCAAGGGGGCCCACGGTGATGTTTATTTGCATCCAACTTGTTGATAGGGTCATGGAGACCTGGGGCCCACCGACTATTTTATTTGACATCCAACATATTAAAAGGTCACGTGGACCTGGGAAAACTAGGGCCCACCGAATGTGGTTCCCAAATCCAGCCCACCCATTATGTGTGTCCCACTTGGTTGAGGGTTCAGACCAAGTTTCAGCGGCATCCAAATTTCAGGTAGGCCCCACCAAGTGATTTTATATGTTTTGGCATGTCTTCACATGATTTTAAATGGTGTGGCCCACCTGAGTGCCATATACAGTTGATTTTTGAGGATGGCCCTCGGCCCTAAGGGACCCACAAAATGGGTCGTGAGGGCCAGCCCAAAAATCAAGGTGGGGCCCACGGCTGGGCCGTGAGGGCCAGCCCAAACCGCCCGTCTGCGCCTGTGGTGTTCTGACAGCAGCAGCGTAAGCTGCTGCATCGTATTTATTTTTTTAAAATTTTGTTTTCCTGTGGTTTTTCACAGTGGGGCCCGCATCAGACGAATCTACTCCAACCATTGGATCGTACGACTCAAGACCGACCAAAAGAGTCTAATATGCAGCCTGTTTTTAGCAAGAAAAAGGATCCAGGTGGTTTTCAATGGTAAACACCAATATTTCCTATGGTATGGCCCGCTCGAGAATCGGATTGGTCTCAAATTTTGGCTCAACGCCTAAAATGATCTAAGAAGAAGGATGGACTACTTGGATTGTATACTTACATCAAGGTGGGGCGTACATGAGCGGCCCACCCAAAAAGTAACTTTTCTTACTTTTTATTTGGTAGCTTGAAGTACACGCCCTGCCAGTGCACATACTCCACGCTAGCCTCGCCCGTCTAGCGTCCAGGGACACTAGACGACATGGATAAATTGCATCATGGTGGGTCCCACATGCACATGGCCCACCTACATATATATATATACATATAATATATATCTTATATTATATATATACAATACATATTATATTGTATATATTATGTATATATTATATAAAATATAATATATAGAAAGAATGATGTATTGGGTCCATCCAAACAGTGGATGGTGTGGATCATCACCCGCAATAGGGTGGGCCACACCGTTTGATGTAGATGGACAGGGTAGATATAACACATATTAGTGGGATCCACACCATCACAAAGAAAGAGAGAGAGAGAGAGAGAAAGAAAGAGAGAGAGAGAGAGAGGGAGGGAGAGAGAGAAATACGGTGAGATAGAGGGACCCCGCCACTATGGGCCCCTCTTGATTAAATCACATACATCAAAATGGGTCCCACTAACAAGTGGGCCCTAAAATCGAAAATAACGGTAAATCACCCACCTTACTAGCCTCTTTCTTAGTCACTTAGTCTCCTTAGCTCCAATGCTCAACGTTTAACGGTGGATGATGGAACTTTGATGGTGGGGATGAGAGATGAGAGGGTGGGCCACACTTGGCTTTTGGGAAGAGTTGGAGTGGCTTGGACGTGTGAGGCTTTGAGTTGCTTGGGAGATTTCAGAAATGAGAGAGAGAGTGAGATGATGGGAGTGATATGGATGGGTGAGGTGTGATGGGTGATGGGTTAGGTTGAAAATTTTGTAAAAGATGTATGGTTGTGGTTGAAATTTGGAAAAAGATAAATGGTGAGGTGGAAGGAGAGTGGACTTTTGAAAATAGGGATGGGTTGTTGTACTTGAGGTAAGGCTTGTACTTGACATTGATTGATGGGACATATCGTAGAAATTTCCTCGATAATCGCAACGCTCGGCGTTTCTTCAGAATGAACGCAGGTCCACATCTCCTAGCCTAGGTATCAGTTCGGTGTGCAAGTCACGGCGTTGGAACCGCGATGACGGCGCGGTCGCTATGAAACAAGTTTTGGTTCGAGCTGACTTCGGTATGCGTGACCTAGTTTAGGATCACTCGCAAATGTCAGATATGGTGCAAAGGTTGCCGAAATTTGACCGAAAGGACCGCGGAGGCCAACGGAACGATACTGACTAGGACATGGGTCTTACAACTCTCCCCTCCAAATAAAAAATTTATCCTCAAAATTTACATAATCATCGCAACCAGACTTAACTTATGATAGAAGAGGAAACAAGGCATCATCAATAAAATCGGAGACAATATATATGATTTAACATATAATCAATCATCAAAGAGGTAGGGATAGCGCTCTCGAATCTCAGCCTCGTGCTCCTGAGATGCCTCATCAATGGAATAGTGACCCCACTGAACCTTCACCAAGGGAATGACCTTAGTCCGGAGGACTTGCTCCTTCCGATCAAGGATACGAACTGGCTGCTCAATGTAAGAAGCATCCTCACGAACCTCCAACGGCCGCCAGTCGATAATAGGAACTACGTCTGACCCACACTTCCTCAACATAGAGACATGAAAAATATTGTGGACGCCAGACAATTGAGATGGTAAGGCAAGACGATAGGCCACGGCGCTAATGTGCTAAGTGATCTCGAAAGGTCCTATGACTCTCGGGGTAAGCTTGCCTTTCGCTCCAAATCGAACTACGCCCTTCATGGGCGAGACCTTGAGATACACATGGTCCCCTACATCAAACTCCAAGGGACGACGTCGGCAATCAGCAAAACTCTTCTACCGGCTCTGAGCTATGTGCATCCTCTACCTGATGATATCAATAACATCTGATGTCTCCTGCACAAACTCGGGACCTAGGAGACGCCGCTCTCCAACCTCGGTCCAACAACTCAGAGATCTGCACGGTCTGTCATACAATGCCTCAAAAGGAGCCATGCCAATGGTCGCCTGATAGCTGTTGTTGTATGCGAACTCAGCCAATTGCAGATGCTCATCCTAGCTACCCCCGAAGTCAATCACGCAGGCCCGAAGTATATCCTCAAGGATCTGGTTGACCCTCTCGGTCTGGCCATCGGTCTGCAGATGGTACGCAGTGCTAAGCTGCAAATCAGTGCCTATAGCTCTCTGAAAACTCCTCCAGAACTGAGACGTGAACCATGAATCTCGGTCAGAAACGGTCGAGATCGGAATGCCGTGTAGTCTCACAATCTCCTCGATGAATAACCTCGCAACTGGTCCAAAGGCCAAGTCGCACGAATCGCAAGGAAATGTGCCGACTTCGTCAAATGATCCACAACAACCCAGATGGCATCATGACCGCGCTGAGTCCTCGGCAAACCCATGATAAAATCGATAGATACGTGCTCCTACTTCCACGTCGGGACACTTAACGGCTGCAACAGACCAGGAAGTCTCTGGTGATCAGCCTTGACACGCTGGCACGTGTCATACTCAGCCACAAAACTGACGATCTGACACTTCATCCCCGTCCAAAAATACTGTCTCCTCATATCACGGTACATCTTCGTTGAGCCAGGGTGGATAGAAAACCGCGATCGATGTGACTCGGTCATAAGATCTCTGTGCAACTCAAGAATATCTAGGATACACAATCGGCCTCTGAAGCAAAGTCCACCATCAGCATCAAATCTGTTAATCTGTCTGACTCTCAGAGGCTGCCTCTACTCGATAATCCTGTAATGACTCATCTGTCTGCTGAGTCTCGATCACCCTTGCGATAAGAGAGGGGTTGAATCGACAGGCTCGATATCTGAACGATAGAAGACTGTAGACAAAATCAAAGTCGTACTCTGCTATATCCTCGAGCATCCTCCACTCCTGAATCATCATATGTGCCACCAGGCCTCGTGACTGACAGCTGAGGGCATCCGCCACCACGTTTACCTTGTCTGGGAGGTACTAGAGGTCAAAATCATAATCCTTCAGGAGCTCCATCCAGTGTCTCTACCTCATGTTCAGCTCGGACTGAGAGAATAGATACTTCAAGCTCTTGTGGTCAGAGAAGAGCTCGAACCTGACCCCATAAAGATAGTGTCTCCACACCTTCAGTGCAAAGACAACTGCTGCTAGCTCCAAATCATGCATGGGGTAGTTCAGCTCATGGACCTTGAGCTGACAAGATGCGAAGGCTACAGGCCTACCGTGCTACATTAGGACAACACCTAAACCAATACATGAGGCATCGATAAATACAACAAATCCATCACTCCTAGAGGGAAGAGTGAGGTTGGGAGCGGACGTCAGACGGTCCTTTAGCTCCACAAATGCTCGCTCATAGGCGTCACTCCAAAAAAACTCTGCGTGCTTCTGAGTAAGCTTGGTTAACGGGGATACAATACGGAAGAAGCCCTCAATGAAACGTCGATAGTATCCCGCTAAACCAAGCAAACTGCGGATCTCAGATGCAGTCGTGGGCTGACCCCACTGACGCACTGCCTCAACCTTCGAGGGGTCCACTGCGACACCCTCTCTCGTTACCACGTGACCGAGGAATCTCACCTCCTCCTGCCAGAACTCGCACTTCTCCAGCTTCGCATACAGCTGGTGGGCACGGAGGGTCTGCAAAGCGATCTCCAAATGTAGTATATGGTCCTCACGGGTCCTCGAATATATCAGAATGTCATCGATGAAGATCACAATAAACTGATCGAGATATGGACGGAAGACCTCGTTCATCAACTGCATGAAGATCGCGGGTGCATTGGTCAGTCCAAAGGACATGACCTAAAATTCAAAATGACCGTAACACGTCCTGAAAGCCATCTTCAGGATGTCCTCCTCTCGGACTCGAATTTGATGATAACCGGTATGCAAGTCAATCTTCGAAAAGAACTATGCACCCTGCAGCTGATCAAACAAATCATCTATCCTTGGGAGCGGGTACTTGTTCTTAATCGCGACCCGGTGGAGCTCGCGGTAATCCACGCAGAGCCTCAACGAGCCATCTTTCTTCCTAATAAAGAGTAGCAACGCTCCCCATGGAGAACTGCTCGGATGAATGAATCCCAACTCACACAACTCGTCCAACTACTGCTGCAACTCACGCAACTCCATCGTTGTCATACGGTATAGGGCCTTCGAGATAAGCGTAGTACTAAGCACAAGGTCTATTTGGAACTCAATATGACGGTGCAGTGGCAATCCCGGAATCTCCTGGAACACGTCGGGGAAATTGCAAACAACCGGCCACTGATCAATACAAATGGCAACAGGCTCCACAATGACAGAGGACATCAAGCAAGATAACGGCTCTCCTTAGGGCTCTGCAATGAACTGAAATTGCGGCAAGCCTGGTATTCAAAACGTGACGGTCCTCGCGGCACGATCCAAGATGGCGTGGTACTCGGTAAGCCAATCCATGCCCAAGATAATGTCAAAATCGGACATCAGCCGCACAAATAAGGCAGCAGGCAAGAAAATCTCTCCCACTAATACGGGGCAAGACGAACAGAAATGACCTAACACTATAGTCTTCCCCAAGGGCGTCGATACGATCAATCCCTCACTAGAAGACTCGGTTGGTAATCCAGTTGATCAGTAAAAGTCCTCATACATGAATGAGTGCGAAGCACCGGAATCAAACAATACTCGGGCGATGCATGAAGAGACTAGAAGTATGCCCTCAAAGACTCCTCCGGAGGTCTGCGGGTCCTGCTGAGCCGCATAAATCTAGCCTGAGCTGGTTGGGGAGGTGCTTGTCTCCTTTGAGGTCCTTGGTGGTACTACTGCCTCTGCAGTGACCTGTATTACTGTCTCTGCTGTTGCTGGGGTCTCGGCGACTGAGGTGGCTATGGACGCTACTGATGGGGTCGCTGCTGTGCTCTCGGCTGCTGCGGTGCTCTCGGCTGCTGCTGTGAAGGCTGCTGTGGTGCTCTCGGCGGCTGTAGATGAGGGCGAGGGCACTCAGATAGGCGGTGCCCTGTCCCACCACATCCAAACAGCGCCCCTGTAAATGGTTTGGCGCTGGAGGTACTGCTAATGCTCTAGTAGGTGGGTGGCTCCTATACCTCTGTGGTCGTCGATGCTGCTGGGAGAGACCGTAACGTAAGCCGTTCTCAAAACGGTTGTCCAGATATAGTCAGGTCTTGCGACGCGAGTAACGGAGGTCCACCAGTGCTCGGCCTCTCCCTGGAAAAGAAACACTGCCAACCGGACTCGTTACTCGATCGTACATGACATGGTATCGAAGATCTTCTCCACATCAGAGTGCCACCTCTCAGCTACTGTCGGATCTGGCTCACCCTGGAAACACGGAGGATCAAGCTGTTTGAACTCTCGAAGAAGGGCACTCAAGCACTCTTGCTCGGCCTAGGCTGGAGAAACAACTGGGCGGCTGCCCTGCCCGTGAAGCGCCGCAATCACAGCCTGTAACATCTGCTGTAACTGCGCGGCACTCACAGGCACGGTCAGGTCCGCACCGGCCTCGGGTGAAGGAACAACATCCTCAGGTAGGGGAGCAGGGATCTCTGGCGGTGGAATGGGAGGAGCAGGTAGTAAAGCTGGAGCCTGAGGTGGTGGAGCGGGGTGCACTCGGGTCGCTTTCCTGGGCGGCATGTCCTATAGGAAAGAACAATGACGCCAATCAACCTTGAGAATCGCATGTTAGGGAACTCAAACGATAGGTTTCACACTCGGAACTTAATCGTCCTAAACTTATAGCAAACATGTGATGTTGTTCTCGGTTATTCCCAAGTTATTCTCTGATACCAACTTCTGTCACGCCTCGAACTCGGAAACCGGGCTCACAAAATTCTCGATCCCCGAATCCGGCGCCGACAGCCTCTGTAACACCCCATTCTCGGCTCCCGGTTCCGATCATGGGATCCTATAGGAGGATTTCTAATATCAATTTAATTCATAATGAGCATAACCAAAAGCATAACCCATGAACAATAACCACAAGAACACCATCATAAAATCCATTATGATCAAAAACTTTTAAGTACCATGCGTTTGAAAGGAAATACAAGATAATGATGATGATAAAAACTCCAAAAGCTTGTCTGCACGCTCCTGCTGCTACTATGCTACGGCTGCGTCCTGACGTCACCTACACACATCAATCGTGCATAAGCTTATAGAAAGCTTAGAGGGTGGTGTAAGTGGGTGCGCAATATAAGCGTGCTCAGAGTGTAAGGTCAGAGTAATGCGGAATCATGACGATGAGTACATGAATGCAATCAGCCATACCAAGGCTATGCAGTGCAAGATATGAATGCTATCAGCCATAACATGGCCATGCGATGCAAGATGCAACTCAAGCATGCCAATCCTCATCATGTATCAGTACAGTTCTCATTCTTGATAATCACTGGGGTTCAATACACTCCAAATGGCACTGTCGCTCTCCTAGCTGCATAGTCCAAGTGAGTGTAAGAAACCTCACTATCCACCTGGCCAATAGTCTGTCAATACCTATCCGGCAAGTTAATAGCGGACTCATTCATGAGCTAGTCAAACTCAGCCTAGTATTGCCCCCTACCCTCGGGCAAGTAAGGCCACACCCCTTTCCAACCGACCACGACATAATGGGAGACGCGGCCTTCTGGTATTCGGCCCTCGTATGCTCATATATCCACTTAGTTTCAACATTGGAGTCATCCTCTAGTACCATCGGGTTTAGGGATTTTCACCTAGGGACATCTATGGCGCCCCGATGCTTAGTAACAATATTTTCAATATCCAATCCAGCCACCCATGATGTGTCTGTGGAGGCTATGGCCCTGATGTCACTAGGGCATATAGTAATTACAATCACACTAATGCAAGTGCATGAGTCATACTATCAGACATGCAATAATCCTGCGCGTACCTAGCGCTCATGTGGGGCAACTCCACCTATCAGGGAGCCCATAAACGATCTGCCCGAAGGCATATGCTATGATTAGTCACTTCTCATATCAGGCATTCATATGACGCGTATGATCATGAATCATGAATCTATACGAAGCATGTTATGTTGTGATGGGTTCTGATCAAAACGAATATGGGCGTAGACGGCCTGCGCATTACAGGTATAGGCCTATTAATGGGCCTTAGGGAGAGTCGTAATGCGGACATTTAACCAACATTATCCTTACAATGTGGACATCAAACCAACATTGCTCCCAAGGCACGACTTGCCATGAATCACACATTACAATGGGCCTTGTATACGTCTTATTGGGCCTTGACCCATGGGCCTCCAGTACATCAAATGGGCCTCATACATGGGTCTCGTGTGTGTGTGTGTGTATATATATATATATATATATATATATATATATATATATATCAAGGTGGGCCTCAACGACCAACCACAAATACATCAAGATGGGCCTAGTCACATGGGCCTTGCATACATCACAATGGGCCTCATAATAAGGGCCTTATACAAATCAAGGTGGACCTTGTATGTATCAAGGTGGGCCTCAACAAACGGCCCACAAACATACCAAGATGGGTCTTATCACATGACATTAAAATATTTTCCAAAATGATTGGACGGTTTGGATGAAACACATGCATCATGGTGGGGCCCACACTAATGGAGGGTGTGGATTACAATACATACATAAGTGGGTCCCAAGTGGGCCTACCATAATGTTTATTTTCCATCCATCCCATTAACAAGGTCACTCAGACCTGGGGCCCACAGTAATGTTTATTTTCCACCCAACCTGGGCCCATTGTAATGTTTATTTTCCAACCAACTTAGGCCCACTGTAATGTTTATTTTCCACTCAACTTGGGCCCACTGTAATGTTTATTTTCCATACAACCTGTTGATAGGGTCGCGTGGACCAGGGGGCCCACCATACTATTTATTTTCCATCCAACCTGTTGATAGGGTCACGTGGACCAGGGGGCCCACCATACTATTTATTTTCCATCCAACCTGTTGATAGGGTCACGTGGACCAAGGTAGGGCCCACTGGAATGTTCATTTGCCACCCAATTGTTTATAAGGTCACACGGTGGGGGGTGGGGGGGGGGGGGGGCACGGTGATGTTTATTTGCATCCTACCTATTGATAGGGTCATGGAGACCTGGGGCCCACCGACTATTTTATTTGACATCCAACCTATTAAAAGGTCACGTGGACTTGGGAAAACTGGGGCCCACCGAATGTGGTTCCCAAATCCAACCCACCCATTATGTGTGTCCCACTTGGCTGAGGGTTCAGACCAAGTTACAGTGGCATCCAAATTTCAGGTAGGCCCCACCAAGTGATTTTATATGTTTTGACATGTCTTCACATGATTTTAAATGGTGTGGCCCACCTGAGTGCCGTATACAGTTGATTTTTGAGGTTGGCCCTCGGCCCTAAGGGACCCAAAAAATGGACGGTGTAGATCATAGACACACATCATGGTGGGGCCCACGGCTGGGCCGTGAGGGCCAGCCCAAGCCGCCCGTCCGCCAGCGCGCAGGCACTGCCTGCGGTGTTCTGACAGCAGCAGCGTAAGCTGCTGCACCTTATCTTTATTTATTTTTTTAAATCTTATTTTACTGTGGTTTTTCATAGGTGGGGCCCGCATCAGACGAATCTGCTCCAACCATTAGATCGTACAACTCAAGACCGACTAAAAGAGTCTAATATGCAGCCTGTTTTTGGCGAGAAAAAGGATCCAGGTGGTTTTCAACGGTAAACACCACTATTTCCTATGGTATGGCCCGCTTGAGAATCGGATTGGTCCCAAAATTTGGCTCAATGCCTAAAATGATCTAAGGAGAAGGATGAACGGCTTGGATTGTATACTTACATCAAGGTGGGGCCTACATGAGTGGCCCACCCTAAAAGTAACTTTTCCTTTTTTTTGGTAGCTTGAAGTACACACCCTGCCAGTGCACATACTCCACGCTAGCCTCGCCCTGGACGCTGGACGCTGGACGGCATGGATAAATATGCATCATGGTGGGTCCCACATGCACATGGCCCACCTACATATATATATACATATAATATATATCTTATATTATATATATACAATACATATTATATTATATATATTATGTATATATTATTAAATTTAATATATAAAAAGAATGATGTATTGGGTCCATCCAAACAGTGGACGGTGTGGATCATCACCCGCAATAGGGTGGGCCACACCGTCTGATGTAGATGGATGGGGTAGATATAACACATATTAGTGAGATCCACACCATCACAAAGAGAGAGAGAGAGAGAGAAATATACGGTGAGATAGAGGGACCCCACCACTATGGGCCCCTCCTGATTAAATCACATACATCAAAATGGGTCCCACCAACAAGTGGGCCCTAAAATCGAAAATAACAGTAAATCACCCACCTTCCTAGCCTCTTTCTTGGTCACTTAGCCTCCTTAGCTCCAATGATCAACATTTAACGGTGGATGATGGAACTTTGATGGTGGGGATGAGAGATGAGAGGGTGAGCCACACTTGGCTTTTGGGAAGAGTTGAAGAGGCTTGGACATGTGAGGCTTTGAGTTGCTTGGGAGATTTCAGAAATGAGAGAGAGAGTGAGATGATGAGAGTGATATGGATGGGTGAGGTGTGATGGGTGATGGGTTAGGTTGAAAATTTTGTAAAAGATGTATGGTTGTGGTTGAAATTTACAAAAAGAGGAATGGTGAGGTGGAAAGAGAGTGGACTTTTAAAAAAAGTAGGGATGGGTTGTTGTACTTGAGGTAAGGCTTGTACTTGACATTGATTAATGGGATATATCGTAGAGATTCCATTGAAAATCGCAACGCGCAGCGTTTCTTCGGAATGAACGCAGGTCCACATCTCCTAGCCTGGGTATCGGTTCGGTGTGCAAGTCATGGCGTTGGAACCACGGCGATGGCGCGGTCGCTATGATACAAGTTTTGGTTTGAGCCAACTTCGGTATGCATGACCTGGTTTAGGATTCCGTGTAAACGTCAGATATGGTGCAAAGGTTGCCGAAATTCGACCGGAAGGACCGCGGAGGCCAACAAAACGGTACGGACTAGGACACGGGTCTTACAGTGTTTACTGTGTAAAATAAGAAAATACTTGCTGGTGTACCGCGCATAACTATGTGCGGCTAGCTGTAGGTACGTGTCGTGCCAAGATGACTCGTCTTCAGTGCACTGACGGTCCTCAAGCTGCGTACAAACGGTTCAAAGGAGATCAAAGTTATATGGCCCTACAGTGATGTATTTATTATATCTACACCATTGATATATATTTAGAGATCATTTTAGAGCATTATCTAAAAAATGGATCATATCCAAAGATCATCTGGACCACACCACAAACAACAACGAAGAATGATTTTTAATGTGGTCCCACTGCTTTTTCCAGTGTGGTCCACTTGATAATCAGATCTATCTTATTTTTTGTCTCAAGCCTTAAAACGAGCTCGCCAAATGGATGGGCGGTTTGGATATAACACATATCCCACGATTAGACCTACATACCTTTCATGCGCAACATGCTACAGGCATGAGGTAACTACCGTGCACAGCACGCTGCAGCGCCTCGAGCTCCGAGATGTACGAATAGCTCAAATGATATCAACCTTATATGGGCCCCACAATGATGTATTTATTATATCCATACCGTTTATCCATTTTTCATGGTCATTTTAGATCATTTGTAAAAAAATAAATCATATCTAAAGCTCAAATGGACACACCGAAAATAGCAATGAGATAATCATTTTCACCATTTTTAACGATCCGAATCGCACCCAACTTGATCCGACTCGGTTTCCCTGACCAAGTTAAACTCGGTTTGGGTCAGGCCAATCATGTGTGGGGTTGGTTCGAGTCCCATGTTCCGGACTCGGTCCCGGATCAAATCGGATTCCGGTCAGTCTAGCTAAATTTTAGACCGAATCAGGTTAGCCCAATTCCAATTCGACTCGGTCTGATGCGCACCTCTAATCCTAAGTATACTGTGCGCTCATGTGGGACAACTCCGTCTATCAGGGAGTCCCATAAACAACCAGCCCAATGACACATGTTATGATCAATCACTCCTCATAACAAGCATGCAAATGTTGCGTATGGGCATGTATCATGATGTTATACTAGCATGACTATCAGATATAAACAATACTTAGCTTAAACATAAGAATAGCTAATGTGACGCAAAGGTCCATACATTTAAGTGTCTTCAATAGCACACTAAGACCCTTTACCTCTTGTGAATACTTAACAAATGGCCACCAGGGCTCCTATAACACACACATACATAAGGTATATAGGTTATGGTGGTACACAAGTTCTAACATGTATCATCATTACCATAGACATCATTCGACATCAAATTTATCCTTATAACATGTATCGTGCAATCATGTGCATAGAGTACATGGCATATAGGGATTCACATGCATCGTCAATATCATGGCCATCATCCATCACTATCATACATGCCCTAGGCATTAGTTGTCTGTCATGCATGAGGTTATCCTTACGTTCACCAACATCATATATTTATCATCATCCATACATCAAGCAAAACATAGTTATCTTGTCCACAATATCATCACGACAATCAATATGTGCATTATTATCACTTGGATATTAAGCATGGTAGTCAACTAGCATGTTTTGTCATCATGCATATATATATATATAATATCATCATTATTACCATGAGGATCATTTTCACTTGATGATTAACATAAACAATGTCATAAGTACTATAAATAATTACTCATCCATCATCAATGCATATGATATAATTCACCATTCATTAAATCATATCTATCATTTCAACCAACAACTCATAATCATCATTATCATGTTACCATACATGTATCATCATCTCACCCATCACTAGGTGTGTCATACCTAGTGTGACTTCCACACTGGACTTGAACTACATGGAAGGCATGGGATCGTATAGGTCAAGTGTAAGTCCCACTTGGTGAATTAATAAGCCAACAAAAAGGCATAAATGTCCAACCACAATGCCTTCAATGGTGTGGATCTAATTCCACAACTAAGTGGGCTCCACACATTCCACCAACTAGAAATAATGCACAATCTCAAACATAAAGGATAACATGCTAACATCTTTCATGTCATATATCATATTGGGCCCACTAGCCACTTACACAACAAACCAAGAAAAAACCCAATTATCCAGTTTATGCATTATAAAATAGGTCTCTCTAAGTGTGGTCCAGTTGACTAGAGGTAGTATGAAAGGCACAATGCCCCAGTAGGCAATGGGCCTGCCCAACAGGCTCAAGGAAGGTTACCATTGTGGGTTTCTCATTCCCCAATGATTTCTCTTAGTGTTGGGCCCACTTGGGCCTTAGGGTTGCATCATTTAGATGGGCCCAAGGCCACTTATGTCTTAAGAGAACATTTAGAAAGCAAGATCTATCCACTAAATATTTTACAAGTTATATAACACCCAGTTACAAAATATGTCAGGTGGACCTCATTACATGAAAGGTAAGGCCCATACTAGATGGCCCACTTAAGGTTTTTAAGCCTAAAAATATCTAAGAGTTATTTTTTAGAGTTTTGTTGCTGTATTAAATGCTTTGGGAAGGTGGTGGACCCCACCGATGTGGCCCCACATAAATCTATGTAAAACAAACTTTTGGTGCAAAGTTAGTTCTGGGTCATTTTAGAGTCAGATTCATGATCAAGTGGGGCCTACATATGGTGAAAACAATAACCATCTAGTAGCTCTATGTATGGGATTTACAAATTATAAGGCAGGCATCATTGGTTGGGGAGTAAAATTTACAGTGATGGCCTAAACATGGGTACTTGGAAAAATTGTGAAGAAAATAGTGCAGAATTAGTTTTGGCCCAATCTTAAGTATGTCCCATGATCACAGGGGACCGCCTTTCAGTGTCCCATCAGGTGCCCTTGGTTGTACTATATATGTACTTCAAAAACTATAAGCTAGGACCAACTGTTTGTGCACACGTAATATTTGGTGTAGGGCCAAACATAGGTACTTGATTTTCTGCACAACTATGCCTAACCACAGTTTAGGATCCACTCCCTAAACATGTGGGGTCTGATTTAGCCGGAGTAAAATATTATTTATCTATTCATTGGTATAGGTTAAAGGTTCCAAGTGTTGGCCTAATCATATCTCCAGCGTATGGTCCACTAAAGAGGCCCAAAGTTGGTATAAAACACAAATAATTAGACAATTTTTAGAAATGAGATTTGTCACAACTTAGGGCCCGATTTTCAAACACTTAGGGATCATTCCTGACAAAAATCTAGGACATCCCAAGTCATTTATATAAGGATTAAACATCACCCAAAGTGGGACCCTTAACTACAAAGTGTGGGGCCCACTACAAGGTGTCAAAGAAGCCTACATGCAATACAATTAAGTACTTGGAAAATTTCAACAAACAAAAAGTGTAAAGGAAATGAAATAGATCCAATGGCAAGTGGGACCCACATGCTTGCAAAGTAGAGATAAGAGACACACATCAATACACATGGTTGTCCAGATTAAATGAACTAATAAAGCACATAAATCAAAGTGGCCTCATTACTAAGTGGGTCCCTAATAAGAGGATGAATATTGTAGTCAACATACATACAACATACAAGTAGCACATGAAATGTCTTGATCAAATATCTATGATCAGATTTTATGTTGGAAAATTTGAGCCAATGGATGGTTTAGGAATACATCATTCAGGCTGTTTAAAGGTTTCCAACCATACAGAGCTTTGGATCTATCTGGACCGCATAGAAATTCAAGATTTGTCCTTACAGAAGTATTTAACTGTTCAGAATTTCCTACGTTCTATCATGAAAGGATTTGACATAGGGACTGTACATATGATCAATAAATATCTTAAGAAGAGCAAACATGAAATACATCTGACCATTGGAATTACGGATATGGCCCACATAAGAATGGTCATAACAAGTTCCCAAATATATCTTTCGTATAAGGCCAAGATCTCAGCCGTCCGAACTCTAATTGAGGCTTATTATATACCGTTGGAAAGATACATCGATTTTTTACGAATCTAATAGAACATATATTTTTAATACATTCATTAAAGGAATTAAAAATAGGTCCATTTTAGGCAAATCAGAATCCTGCATGTGTTGTTGGATAGCAGTCAACTAAACTTGATGTTACGGATGATTGGACCGTTGGATGGCTACGAAATTTAGTTCAAAGTTAGTTCATATTGTGGTTCATATATTCCCAAGTTTTAACTTTGATCTTGTCACGATTAATTTTATATGATTTTTAGATCTTACTATCCAGATATAAAAATAGATTACATGTGAAGAGTATGGATATAATGTTCATCATGGTGGGCCATATTGACGTGGGCCACCTTGCTCACCACTATAGCCATAAATATATGCACATAAGAACTCCACACCAGTGGGGCCCACACATATCAGAAAATAAAAAGAGGAAGAAAGAGGAGGATGAGGAGGATCAAAGGAGGGGTGTAGACTCACCTTAATGGATGGATGGTTGGATGATGATGTGTGGTCCACTCCCTCTAGGTTTGATGATGGGCCACACTTTGGCCCCACTCTCTCTCACACTCTCTTAAAATCTCAAAATTTTTGTAAGTATATGAAAAGAATAAGTGCAAGAGAGCTCCTACTCTTATACAGGGAATTAGGAGGTTGAGGTGGCAAGTTTATGAGATCTTATTGGTACTAAAAGTGATGTGAAATGTGATGTATGGTATGGGTAGTGGATGGATGAGGTGGATGGTGCTAAGCATGCATTGGCCAAGGTAGAAGAAATCTAGACATGCATTGGCTAATGGATAGATAAGGGTTATGGGTTGTAAGTAATGCATGGTGGAAGTAGAGTGTTGTAATTGATTATTTGAAGTGATGTGGCACAAATCAAGACATGCATTGGATGTATGTATATGATGAGGTGGACATGGGCCATGATTAGTTTCTAAGGCATGGGGAGAGAGCTAATGATGAGTTTTGGGATAGAATCCAATTTTATCTTATAGTGCTTGTCTTATATATGCTAGCTTCTTATTTTGTCATGTGGCAATTGTCCTATTTGTTGGTAATTTTTATGTTCTAAAAGTAGGCTTTAGACCCACATGGGCTCAAGTCCAATGGGCCTAGCATAATAAAGGTTGCTTGTGTTACTGGATACATAATTTGGGCCTTATAATCGATGGGTCATATCTCACTAATGGAGCATCGGATTGATGCACGGTTTTCACCATTGTGATCACAACGATGATGCGGTCCAGATGATAGAGGTGTCAAGATCATCTGGAATAAATCAATTAGGTGAGTTTTTTAAGTGCACTAGGGTGTAGTGTATGGTCTATCAAAGGTGTGAGTTGGGACACGTGTGCACACGAGCAATGTTGCAAAAGACCGGGATCTCACATTAGTGGTGAAGCTTGTAGTATGATGGGATGTTTCTCTTCCTTTAATTTGTGTTTATGTTGAACCTTTTTTTATTTTAATTTGATTTTAAAGGAATACTTTCAATTTTTAATGATTTATTGTGACTTAAATTATAGTAGATCTACAATAGCTTTGAGTATCTTCTTTTCCTTACTTTGAGATTGTGGGATTAGTAAATCTTGTTGCCGGCCATCGTCCCATGGGCATGGTTTAGTGATGGAATCCCTTCCAAGTATCACAATTCTCTTCCTTTGAGAATTAGAACAATGAAAGTTCAGATTTGGTTTTGTTAATATATCTTTCAATTAGATAAGATAGGACTCTAATTCCAATTGTATTACTTGAATTAAGTAAGAGGGCTCCCTGATCACTACAAGTGGATCCTTGGCACCCTAGTTCCCACCTTTAAATTCTTAGTTTTAATTACTCTATTCACAATTACTCTCTCAAATACTTCAGAATTAGTTTCACATCTTCTTCTACTTCTACTTCTAGTTAATTTCAGAAACGTACAAGTTTCAGTCCCTGTGGATTTGACCTCAGTCTTACTGAGATTATTACTACATCGTGACCCTACACTTGGGGTTGTGAACAAGCTTTTGGCACTGTTGCCGGGGATTAACGGTTGCATTTTTTGGATTTGATTAGTTTTGTAATTAGGTTAAGATTAGGATTTATTTACTTTTTATTTTTAAGTTGGGGTTGTTTCTAATTTGTTTCTAGAAACTAACTTTTCTTTCTATTTCCAGATTTTGAAACTTTCTTAATTTTCTTTTAGAAACTAACTTTCTTTCTATTTTCAAAATTAGAAACTTTTCTAATTTGTTTTTAGAAACTAACTTTTCTTTCTATTTCTAGATTTAAAAACTTTCCTAATTTGTTTTTAGAAACTAACTTTTTTTCTATTTCCAAATTTAGAAACTTTCCTAATTTGTTTTTAGAAACTAACTTTTCTTTCTGTTTCCAGATTTAAAAACTTTCTTTTTATAAACTAACTTTTCTTTCTATTTCCAGATTTAGAAACTTTCCTAATTTATTTTTAGAAACTAACTTTTCTTTCTATTTCTAAATTTAAAAACTTTCCTAATTTATTTTTAGGACTAACTTTTTGTTTTGTTTTTAGGTTAGGGCTTTTTTTGATTTATTTTTAGAAACTAACATTGTTTTCTATTTTGTAGGATCCTAACATAGAACTCTCCAAACCGGTAAACTCCTTCTAACTTCTCCTCTACTTACTTTCCATATTGCTGTAGGATTTTTCTTTTATTCTATTTTAGGATTAGGTTCAGGATTAGGGTTTCACCATGTATATGCAAGACTGAGAACATTGGTATGCTGAGCTAGTTTTAGAGAATGCGAGAAATTGTGAAGGGTTGTCAGATGATCATGTTAGGAAACAACCTATGTCTCAAAATTTTTCTAAAATTACCATCGAGAACCAACTAGAATACAATGCTCCACCGGTTAAGAAGTCCTTACGCGATCATAGGCAGGAGAATAATTACACCCAACAGATTAAGAAAACAGTACGTGATTGTTGGGGAATCATAATTATAGGAGTGAGAACTATTATCACCCATCAGACAAAAAGAAAACAATGAGAGATTATATTATGGGTGATAATATGTACCAACAGCCATCAGACTCTCCCACTTATGACCCGTACGACTATGATCAGTGGAAACATTAATATTAGAGAGATGAACTAACAATTGATTATAGTGACTATTCTCTTAGATCCCCTACCTTTGAAATCTAACCAGAAACGATCCAAGAGGATTCACGTTTGAATTTCACAAACTATCAAGAACAGTTCAACCAACTTGTCGCAGACATGATGAAATTGTTGCAAGCGATTAAATTGCGCCTTGATAAGGTTGAAGAGGCTAGGTTATCATAATCTCAATCTAATCTAGAAGCACAATGTGAGGAAAGTGATCCTAACTTGCTTGTAGAGAGTACTGAAATTGAGAATAAAGAGTTGGATTGTGTTAATGAGCATATGAATCAATTTCCCGAAGAGTCGATCTCGATGATTGTCCGAAGGAATAATCAAGAGACGTGGATGTCTTTCAAATATAATGATACTGACACGCTCTAGTCATATGACACACTTGACTTCAATGAGGAAGAAGAGGCTACTTTATTCGAGCCTTGACTCAACCTAGGAAAACAGTGTGAGGAAACTGATCTCATCCCACTTGTGAACTGTACTGAATTGGAAGATGATAAGTATTGGGATGAGATTCATGATTTTACAGCCCAAGATTCACTGGAATCGATTTCAATTATGGTTTAGGAAAGTGATCACGAGATACAGGACATTATCGACCATAATGATATACTCCACCCATCTGATACGTTTGATTTACATGTGGAGGAAGACTCTCTTCCAAGTGAACTGCATGACTCTTTTGAGGCATGTGTAGATCACTCCCCTAATTTAGATTATAACATAATTAACGAGATGGAAAAGTTGCCCAAGATGACTCTGGAATTTGAAACCACTCAATTAAGGCCACCTTCTGAGCCGTCAACACTTGACGATATAATGCCTCTACTGATTAGTAGCAATGAACAGTGTCTTCACATCAATGTGCCTACTAATCCACAATTTGTCTATGCAGGACAGGGTGAGATATATCTGGTGACAATTGACTCTCAATAAGGTGAAGAGCAAGAGATTATGTTTCTCTCTATTCTAAGAGAAGACAAATGAATCATTAGGCATATCATCGCATACCTCAACATGGAAAATGAGCCTCTCTCAATTGACTATCTCAACTCTCTGAAAGATCGCTTGACATATTTTATAGATTTAAATTATCCCATGATAAAAGAAATAATGGATGTATTGCAAAACAATACCTTAGTGGTTGTTATTGACCGACAGAACCCTTATTCTAAAGCCCCTCCTTCCACAGATCTTGAATGTTTATCATTAAGGGAGGAGGAGCTGAAAGTTGAACCAAAACCTGAAACTTCAAAATATGTTGAGACTACATCACCTACTAAGAAGTTCTCTAAATTTTATCTGCTTGTAATCTTTGATTCACCATGTTGTGCTAACTCTAAAACTTTTTGTCTCAGGTGAATCATATATACTTTGGACAGCTCAAGAGATTAGAAGGAAACTTTATACTGAGGTCCACAAATTTCTCTAAAAAATCATGCTTCGGGGCATCTAAGCCTATTGCAAAAAGGGCATTTGGATGATCTTGTTATGAAAACTACTGAAAATTTTAACAAAATACTGGCCAGATGAGGAACCTTGTGGCATGACTAAGTATCTTTCTCCTTTTTTCCTAGTTAGGTTTATTGCTTTCAAAGAATTTAGGATTAAGATAGTTTGCTTTTCACCATTTAGGATAGTTTATTTTCGTCGATTAGGATAGTTTATTTTTTACTATTTAAGAAAATTTTCTTTCTGATGGTTTAATTCTTGTGCTAATCCATCTTCACATTGAGAAATTTTGAAAAAAAAAAACCTTAGAATTCCTTCTTTAGATACTACCTTTCCACCACTTCCTTTTTTTTCTTTTCGTTGCCTCATTTGCATTGAATGCTTATCTCTTTTACATTGAGGACAATGTATATTTTAGGTTTGGGGGTGTGGAATAGGCAGGCTAATCAGTTATTTTCTTAGTCTTTGGGTGAAGTTGTGAAAAGTTGAGAAAATTTTCTGAAATTTCTGCAAATTTAAGTGATCTTGAAGTTAATCAATGAATTATAATTACAAGATACTTAATGTTGATGCCTTATGTCTCTTATATTTTAGTCACTTAGGAGATCTCAAAATTAAGTTAAGTCATTGATCCTCAATTAGAAGTTTTAAACATTGATTGAGTCATAATTTCACATGTCACGTCCAACTTACACATTAAAGTGTCATTTTGATATTGAATTATTAACTTGATGATTATTAAGCATAGAAGGAACCAAACTGGGGAATTTGTCCATCATGTTTAATGGGAAGAATTAAAAAGAAAGAAAAAGAAAATACCCAGCTAAAAATAACTATTGTCTTTGAAAAGGCCACCTATTAAAGATCTTTAAAAATATTGATATAGCATGAAAATCATCGATGGAAAAATCAAAAGCTGGAAGAATAAAAGAGGGAATTAAAAGATGAACTCTAACGTAAGTTTCGGTTTAGGTTTTAGTTGTCCTAAATGCTCTTTTAATTATCAATGTTATTATGAAAGTGATGAATTGAACCTTTGATTGTGATAAGTCTAAACTTCATTATACACCCATGGAACTCAATGTTTGGAATTGTTCTAATTGGAAGATTAATGCTTTAAACTTGATTATTAAACTTACTAAGTGCTGGAGTTTAGGAGAAGGTAATGTACAACATTAATGTATTTTAGAATTCTATTATCTAAATTATTATATTTTTAAAAACCACTCAAGCTTATAGAAATTATCCTGTGGCTCTCGAAATATTTTTCGGATACTTTGCTCGGGACTAGCTAAATACTGGTTGGGGATTGTGTTGAGGGTCAAATATTACATATTATCCCCCATTTATACCTTAGTTTTATGAACATAATAGTGCTTAATGTTCTATTTTACTCATGTTTGTGTTGTAAGGTGAATTTAAGAGCTTGGATTGAAAAGGGTGCTAAAAGCATGAATTTGATGCTTAAGAATCACCAAGGTAAAGGATGGATCTTAAGAGACCAAGATTGAAGAATTCACATGCTAAAGATCCAAGAAAACCAGGTGAGGAATGAAGAGAATTTAAGATTTGAAGTAAAGAAAAGGAATCCTGAAATCATCCTAAAAAAGCATATTCTGAAACTCTGGGTCATTTTGTGAAATTGCGTAGAGTGAAGTCTATTTTAGTAAACTTCGTAAATTTGAACCGGTTTCTAGAGTTTTCCAACTAGGTGCAAAAGTTGGAGTTCCACAACTATAAATAGGGATCCTTAGGATATTCCTAGGCATCTTCTAGGGTTTAAGGAGTGGAGCAAAGGGGTGGAGAAGCCGTCGCTAAGAGTTTTTTCTTCTTCCGTAATTGTTTTCATATTTTTCTTAAGAGACTTTGGTCTAATCATGTCTATGGTTGGCTAAACCTCTTAGCTAGGGCTAAGAGGTAAAGCTTGTAGCATGATGGGATGTTTCTCTTCCTTTAATTCATGTTTATGTTGAACCTTCTTTGATTCTAATTTGATTTTAAAAGAATACTTTCAGTTTTTAATGATTTATTATGACTTAAATTACAGTAGATCTGCAACAACTTTGAGTATCTTCTTTTCCTTACTTTGAGATTGTAGGATTGGTAAATCATTGCCAGCCATCGTCCCATGGGCATGGTTGGGTGATGGAATCCCTTTTAAGTATCATAATTCTCCTCCTTTGAGAATTAGATCAATGAAAGTTCAAATTTGGTTTTATTGATATATCTTCCAATTGGATAGGATAAGACTCCAATTCCAATTGTGCTACTTGAATCAAGTAAAAGGGCTCCCTGATCACTACATGTGGATCCTTGGCACCCTAGTTCACACATTTAACTTCTTAGTTTTAATTACTCTATTCACAATTACTCTCTCAAATACTTTAGAAATAGTTTCACATCTTCTTCTAGTTCTACTTCTAGTTAATTTCATAAACGTACAAGTTTCAGTGCTTGTGGATTCGACCTCGGTCTTACTGAGATTATTACTACATTGTGACCCTACACTTGGGGTTGTGAACATGCACTCAAGTTAAAAAATCAAAGGTAACGGCCAAGGACGTCCAATTTCCAGTTCGCAAAAATTTGAGACATTACAATCTACCCCCCTTAAAAACAATTTCATCTCCAAAATTGGCTAATTTTTCCATTAGGTTCGTATTCAACGAGTCCATTTGAGAATACGCTAACCTCACATATAGTGATTCAGCTCTTACCCATTGTTGGGCCGATTCTTTGGTGATCCGATCTACCCATATAACTTGGTCTAGCTCTTGGACCCTAATTATTTCCCTTCGATGAGTTTATTACTAATATTCCTAGGGACGATTCAGATCTTATGTAGTGATATAACCTTATGTATAACATGGATCCATTTCCTTCGATCCTAGGTCAGTGGGCTATGGGCCCGCCATGCTTTTATTATGTCACCCTGATCGGATGGACACATTTATCAATATAAGTAAACTGGATTCTTTATTTTTTACCCCCCCCCCCCCCCCCCCCCCAATAAAATATTTTTACCATCAAAGCTATAATATATATATGTGTGTGTGTGTGTGTGTCTCCATTTGTTCGGAACGGGTTGTAATTTAGGACCTAACTTTCTAACTATCTGGTGCCCACTAGAAGGATTTCTTTGGGCCTAAACCCCTATCGGCTATCCTTAATAGTTCCCAAGGGTGAAGTAACAAATTTTCGGTTGTCAGTGGTCAGGCCAACACAGAAAGAAGGTTGTGTAGTAGGTTTGAGCTGGATACATCAACCTTCTGCTTGGCCATGATAAAAAGTTCGTCGTATCATTTCTTAATCCTGATTGATCCAGATCTTCTACCTGATCAGGGCATTGAGTTCATTGATAACTAACAGGATTTAGAACTCGATCTAGATAGTGAATACTTGCCTGTCCATAGTTTCTCCACTTCGTGTTCCCAATTGTAATAAGTCCTTGGGAAAACAATTCTAATGGTTTGATTTGACCTAACGCTTAATCTCAGGGATATATAAGTTTTTGCCGATCCTAAATAGTTTCCAAGTCTAAACAGTCATCCTAAGGGTTATTAAAGAAGACTATAAATATCAAGGGAATTTAACCTAGGGGGTCTCATCCCAACCTAATCAACTAAACTAAGTCTATCCTCCAATTATTCTAGCATAATCGGTCACTTATGTTCATTTGCATAACCAGTAGCCTAGTCCTAACTTGGGAGTAGCACTAATCTAGTAGCTCTAATCCAAAGTCTATGCTCATATATTGGACGATTTTATTTTCTAATACAAGCAGTTCTTATGGCCCTTGGGGTCAAAAGTTGTCCGATTGGAACTGCGCCATTTGAACTTAAATTTTTGATCACTCGAGCACTTCACATGTGACAATACTGACTAAGGCAGTCTTGGGGTTCAAAAGTAAAGATTTATGTTCAAAAATATCACAAAATCGGGGATTTAATCCTATTGTTAATCATTCTTAAGTTTGAATTCATAATCATAGAAAACTGGGAAATTTGGTCTTAGGGTTCATTGTTCCTAATTTATTGGATTTCCTATACTGCCAGATTTTCAAAATTTAGGAGTACTGATTCTAGGTCCAAAACTTTAAATGTCCGAACATCTGATCATTGTAGTTTGTATAATCCTCATTCTCAAGGTCCTAGTTATCTCAGTACCCCGCTCTAATACCACCTTGTAACACCCCTGAAAATTGGTACCCGAGTATAGAGACCCAAATCCTGAGTTTTCTAGGTGTTAACCAAATAAAATGTACGTGTGACCTCATTCATATTCACACTCATTTTTCACACGAGCAATCAAAGTAGCGCAATTCAAATTAGTGGACCTAAAGCGAGGTAGAGATAACAAAGATAAATAAATATGGGGCTAACAGTAACAATACAATTAAAATATGATGTCTGCCCAAATGAAGATTATGCAAGATATAATATACATACTAAAAATGATTAAAGTGCAAGTTTTTGGTTTGGTCCAATCCTCTAATACACAACGTCAGTGGTGCAAGCCACTCTAAGCCTATCCATCTGAAATCTCGATAATACCTGCATCGATAATATCGCCTAGTTTGTGCTTTAAAATAGTGTCCCAGAGTGGGAGTGAGTGATCAACTCAGTAGTTTCCATTAGTAATAAGTTACACATATTATCAATTCCATAGGCATAATCAATGAAAAGCATCTAGCATACAGTTCCTAGCTACTCTTATTAATGCATACGTATGTTATTGTGATATGATGCATGTCCTCACCATCCAATACTACCTCGAGCGACACTATCTTACATTCGCAATGCCCAACACTCCCACAGTGTGACCTCGACTGCCAAGTCGCCAACCTATGCTAATGCAATGCCATGAATATTCATGTTAGCCTAGTATTTAATTAAATCTGTCATCTAGCAAGATTGGGGAAGCTGAAATGCCTCCATGTAATCAATGGCCTTATCCAGATCACTTGACCCATGGCGGCTGTAGCGGCTCTAAGCTTGTGATCCATGATCCAGATGTAGGTATCACCCATTTGTCTCACAGATCAATAATTCCAAAGGTAAGGTATAATACCCAAAGGTATGAGGATCAACTCGATATGGGTCATCACCCAAACACTAAGTAAGATCACTTAGTTCCGAGATGTGGGTTTGTCACATAGCCAAATCATCACATGGAAAAGAGCTCGTCACCCAATTCTATTAATGCCCAGCTCATGAGTCTTGGTAGGATCGTATCACTAACGATTATCAGTATGCCTCTCAAAGGTATGGGGTGCTTCAGATTCAAGCAAGCGTGACAATACATGGTGAACATACATGGCTGGCCAACTAGTGGACCAATTTCTGTTGACTTAAGCAAACTACGGCGTAACTGGCACTGGGTGCAAGCATCCCGTGTAGTCCAACAATTGTTGATTGTCGGTCTTTAGCCTGAATCGATCAAATTGGCCCAGGGCAGCCGATCCAATAAGACTACCCTTGTGAATATTTATGATTTTGCTGGCCAACCCAATTATCGTTAGACTAAAATTCTATAGCATGCCACAAACAATTCTACTCAAGAACAAGCAACCAAATTCATTAGTACCTTAGGATATTTTAGCTAATATGGGCAAACAAAAGGCATGCAAGTATGCTGGTCAGCAAGCATTCATCTACGTGGTATTTAATCATCAATCGGCACTGATTAGCACATATACCTCCATGCGCAACCAATAGTAAGTAGCACTGGTTAGCATGCATCCTTTTACGCACTACACAAGCATAAATCAATACTAATTATTATGCATAGGCTCATACATTACCCAAATCAATAATCAATATTGGTTAGCATGCATCCGTCTACACATTCATAAATCAACACTAACTATCATATATTCATTAAACCATTAATTGCAACATGAGTCTGATAATTGGCAACCTAATGTTAATTTTTCATACCTAGAAGTGGTTCATCGATTTTGTGTCGCCCCTAGGGTTAGGGCCCATTGATTAGTGTGTCGGTGCCCTCTCTCTTATTGTCGTCTTGTTTCCTTTCTGGGGCCCACTTTTGAAGGAGAAAAACATCCATATAATAGTTTTATGTATAGGAATCAAAAACTAAAATTTAGTTCTCATTAATCATGCATAAAGGGAGTAAAAATGGTTCCATTTTTGGCAAATTAGAATCCTACATGTACTGCTTGACAATAGCTAAGTAAAGTTGATACCACTGATGATTAGACTGTTGGATGGCTACGAAATTTGGCTTAGAGTTGGCTTATATTGTGGTTTATATTATTCCCAAGTTTCAACTCCGATCGTAGCATGGTTGTTTTATATGATTTTTAAAAGTTGTTGTGAAAATTAAAAACAAAAAAAAGGAGATTACAAGTGAAGGGTGCTGATACAATGTTCATCATGGCAGACCATACTGACGTGGGCCACCATGCCGACCACCGTAGCCATTAAAACATGCACCCATGGGGCTCCACACTAGTGGGCCTCACATGCATCAAGAGAATATAAAAGGTGGAAAGAGGAGGATGAGGAGGATAGAAGGTGGGGTGTAGACTCACCTCAAATGGATGGATGGCTTGATGATGATTTTGGTCCACTCCCTTTAAGTTGATGGGCTACACCTTGGCCCCACCATCTCTCATTCTCTCTCTTAAAATCTCAGACTTTTTCTAAGTATAGCAAAATGATTAGTGTAAGAGAGCTCTTACTCTTATATAGGGAATTTAGGGTTGAGGTGGCAAAATGATGTGGCAAGTTTATGGGGTCTTATTGGTGCTAAAAGTGAGGTGGAAGGTCGTGTATGGTGTGGGTAGTGAATGGATAAGGTGGATGGTACTAATCATGCATTGGCCAAGGTAGAAGAAATCTAGGCATGCATTGTCTAATGGATGCATAAGGGTTGTGGGTTGTAGGTAATGCATGGTAGATGATGAAGTGGAGTGTTACAATTAGTTGTTTGAAGTGATGTGGCATAAAACAAGGCATGCATTGGAGAGAGAGCTAATGATGGATTTTGGGGTAGAACCCCTTTTTGTCTCATGTGCATTATCTTATATGTGCTAGCTCATTTTTTTGTCATGCAGTAATTATCCTATTTTGTGATAATTTCTATGTTCTACAAATTGGGCTTTGGTCCTACATTGGCCCAAGTCGAATGGGCCTAGCACAATAAATGCTGCTCATGTTATAGGATACGTAATTTTGGTCATGGATTCGATCGGTCGTATCTTACTAACGGAGTGTTGGATTAATGCATGGTTTTTGCCGCGGTGACCGCAACAACGGCACAATCCACACGACAGGGGTTTCAAAGGCATATAGAAGAAATCACTCAGTCAGTGAGGTTTTGGTGGATCCAAGGTCACTCATTTTGGTCCTAAATATGTGCAAATACATACATGGATATGCACTCAAGTTGAAAAATCAAAGTTAATGGCTAAGGACGTCTAATTTTCAGTTGGCAAAAATCTGAGACATTATAATTACTCTACCTTTCTCATTTACAATCTCACATCCGTGATCAGAAAATTTCACACTGTGCTTATTATCACACATCTGAGATATGCTCAAAAGATTATGTTTTAATCCTTAAAAATAAAGCACATTTTCAAAGAGAGGCAAGTTAGGAAGTTGTACATTACCTTGGCCAATTATTTTACAGTTGCTTCCATCTCCGAAAGTGACTGAGTCGCCATTTACTTCTTTAATATTTATGAATATCTCCTTGTCACCTGTCATGTGTCTCAAACATCCACTATCCAGGTACCATCTTGAGTGGCTAATGGCTTTGAAAGTTGTGTGGGCAACAAAACACATAACCTTTGGAACCCACTTCATTACGGTTCTAGGTTTAGGACTATCTCTTGATTTTCGTTGTATTTAGGAGTTAGGATTTCTCCTTTTTCTATAAACTCATGTCTTATCTAAGTTGGATTTCAGTAGCTCTTTAAGTAAGTCTATAATTTTTTCAGCTAGAGGCGATTTATCATTCCTTTGATATTTATAGTTGATGACATTATTATTTATTTTAGAGACTTGAAAAGATTTTGAGTTTTTGAAATTATTACAATTTAAATCTCTTAAAGTATTTCCTTTAAAGTTCGAGGATTCTCCTCTTATAAAAGTATGTGCTAAATCCTTGGTTTTCAAATACTTATTTTTAATATAACTCAGACCAGACTTGTCACCACATCACCTCAATGAGGTTAACAATTTTTCAAGCTTTTGGTCACCAAGGGCATATATCCAAGTGTCCTTTGAACTCTAAAGGGAAGAAACTTCAAGTTTTAGTTTCTCATTTGCTGTTTTGAGTTTTTACAATTCAAAAAATTTAAAACATAAATCTAATTTTATTTTTTTCAAAACAATCGAAAAAATGAGATTTTTCTAAAATTATTTTTTCAAGTACTACTTTTAGTTTAGCATAATTTTCTTTTTGAATTTTCAACTTGACGGCAATATTACAACTCTCTATATAGGACATTGTAGGCATCTTGAAGATCATCTTCATTTTCAAGGTCACCTCTTGAATTCTCATAATCAAACATATCACAACTGTCTGAAGAAGCAACTATGGCTATTATCATAAAAGCTTTTAGCTCACTTGCATTTTCTTGGTCTGATTCATCAAATTCAGAAGTAATTTCACAATCAGATGATTCATCCCAAGTAGCTAGCATGCCCTTTCTTTTAGATTTATCTTTTTTAGGACATTTATTAGCCAGGTACCCATATTCATGACAGTTGAAACATTGACTGTCTTTGGTTTTAGATTTTCAAGAATTAGATTTTCTTTTTCTTTTATCAGATGGTTTTTGAAAATCTATTCTTCTCTTGTTTTTGAAAATTTTATAAAATTTCTTTGCTAACATTGCCATATGATCTTCATTTTCTTCAAAATCAGAATTAGTTTCTTTTGAATTAGTTTTAGAAGATTTAAGAGTAATAGACTTAACTTTAGGAGCCTTAAAATTCAACTCATAAGTTTGAAAAGAACTAACTCTGCAACCTTCATAACATCAGTATCCCTTAACTCCTATATAATAGTAACCTTTGAATTGAACTTATCAAATAGTGATCATAGTATTTTTGTGCAAACCTTGCTTTCAGGGATTCTATCTCCAAGACCCCACATGGAATTCACTATGTCATTCAGTTTCGTATATAAGTCCATAAAAGACTCATTTTCTTCCATATGAATCTCCTCAAATTTGGTTGTGAGGATTTGAATTTTTAGTTTCTTGACTATAGTGGTTCCATCATGTTTCATTTCAAGAATGTCCTATGCTTGTTTAGTTGTATCGTATGAAATAATTCTTTTGAATTCATCAAGATATAGAGCACAAGCTATTGCATTTGAGGCCTTTGCAATTTGCACTGCTTTCACTTTTTTGAACTGTAGTCTAAAAAGCAAATGCAATTTCTCTCATTGATATGGATCCATCATCGGCTGCTACTTCCATCAAACAATGGCTTGCCACATACTCTCATCTAAGGATTTAAGGAAGATCCTCATCCTTGCTTTCCAATATGAATAATTAGAGACATCAAAAGGAGGTGGCTTGGTAATAGACAAGCTGTCAAAATTTGACATAATAAAGCTTTGGATCTAACTCAAGGAAGTTAATAAAAAAAATAGAGCAACTCGCTCTGATACGACTTGAAAAGGAGAGCTTAAGATGTTTTAGAAGGGGTGTCAATAGGAGTATGTCAAATAATCAAAATAAGTGTTGAATATGTATATAAATCAGATTTTTCAATTGCTTAAGTTTTGAAACGTTGATTCCAAATAATTTATAGGATAACCTTCACCTAAAGTTTTAGGCTGGACAACCTTATTTCATGAATTTCTTTAAAATCAAAACCCCAAACTTTGCAAGAGTAAATAAAAAGTAAATATTACAACATTCACTACTTTAACTAAAAATTAAATACAACCATTCACTACATAAAAAGTAAAAGCATTCACCACATAACATAGAGAATTATAGTGGTTCTGTGTGTCAACAACTGTTCTAAAATAGCCACACCTACTCCACTCCCAGAATTACTCTCCACTTAATTTTGGCTTTCACTATGAAATTTTTTTTCCCAAGGTCACCTTAAAACCTGATACAATTCTTATGATTTTACGGGGCTATCACAATCAAACCCCTCACTGAGATTTTCAAGCTATCTCAGACAAAACCTACACTGAGATTTTTTGGCTATCTCGAAAAAACTAAATAAAGAATAGAAAGTATACTTATCTTTACTGTAAAAGATGTATCAAAAGATGTAGCCAAAGAACCGCTTTCTTAAGTGTTGATTGTTCAATATTCAGTCAGATATAAAAGGGTCCAGGGTTCTATTAATTTTAATTAAGTTCAAACCAATGTCTACTTGAGTTAATTCGCTTAAATCTCAAAAGAAGAGTATAGTTTACTCTCTTTAAAATCAGAATGGAAAGATCGAAGATTAAGGGAATTAAATCAAAAGCTATGAATAAAATTTATAAATACCATTCAAATAGCTTGCTAATAACTTGAGCTTCTTTCTCCCTTGCAGAAGAATTTTGATAATAATAATGGATATTTCAAATTAAGAGAGGAACTCAATTTATAGGCAAAGAAGTTGAATCTTCGACTAGCCCGAAGTAAACCGGATTTCATTCAACGGATTTCAGATCGCGTGGGATAAGATCTATCTAAACTTCGACTAGCCCAAAGTAAACCGGATTCTATTCAACAGATTTCAGATCGTGTGGGATAAGATCTATCTAAACTTCGACTAGCCCGAGGACCAGTTCGACTAGTCGAAGAGCTCTATTCGACTAGTCGAATTTGGTCTTCAACTGGTTGAAGTTTCCAAATTTTGAAAAAGATGTAGTTGTTGGACTTGGAGTCGAATTTTCTCAGGTTGGTCGAAGGTCAAGCTTCGACTAGTCGAACCAAAAATTCGACTAGTTGAATTTGCAACAAAAAATTGGTTTTACTTCGACTTAAACTTGAGCTGGCCGAGAAAATTTAGACTAGTTGAACGAAACCTTAGGCTGGTCAAATTCCAAGCAAACACAAGTATAAAAATCCAATTTTAAACAATTTTGAAAGCACCTAATCCTAAGGTCTGTCTATGGTTTTATACTACCTGACATATATAAAATATTTGAACTTCTTTGTCTTGAACTTGATTACAGATTTCATCTTGACTATTGAGCTTGATCTATTCTTGAATATAAGTTGATCTTTAGCTTGATCTTCTCTTGAGAATGTACCAGTCTTGAGCTTGATCTTCTCTTGATCTTGAGCGTAATCTTTTCTTAATTATGGACCGTTCTTGAAGATCTCTTGTCAAGTTGTTTTGACTATCCGAAATTTGACAACTAAAGTGTGCTTAATCATTTTAACACTTACAAAGGCTATGAAATATCATGATTAAAGGACATCCAATAGTGCAGGAATAAATGGAGCTGTCATTGGAACTACGACTGGAGTTATATTAAAAGATGACTCCCTAATCTGATCAACCATGATGTTGATAGAACGCTGTCTAAAGAAAGCATCATTGTCGCTATTGACTAGACCACCAAAGCATCTATTCGACTAGTCAACATTGCTGGTGGAAAAGAAGTCTTTAGATGCTTTTGACTAGGGGCATCCAGTCATCCTTTGAGCACGATTCTCTGTTCGAATGTGATTCTCTAATCATCCCTTCGACCGTGATCCTTCGATCCCGATTCGTCCGAGCACAATCGTTCGACCTTGATTCCTTCGAGCATGATTCGTTCGAGTAATATTCTTTAGTTCTTCATTCAAGCGCTATTCTTCAGTTCTTCGTTTGAGCATGATCCTTCAATTCTCCGTTTATGTGTGATTCTTCAGTTCTTTGTTCGAAATCCTTCTCCGTCATGAAAAAATTTTTGTAGAGGAAGATCATCCTCCATTTGATTTTATTAATCAATCAAAGAAGGATTTAAGGGGCATCTGTTGGGGTACAAAGATACCTAATTTCCAGACCCATATGACATGTTATGGGCCCAGTCTCCAAGCCCTGTAACCTGATGCATGACTGAAATCTCCAACATGTCCCGTCTGTTGCGTGCTCAATCTCCTGGTCCTATGACCTGTTGCATGCCCCAGTTTCTAGGACTTGTGGTCTACTGCACACCCCTGCCAATCTGACTGTTGCGCTCCAATCTGTTGAGCACATTGACCTGTTGCGTGACCACTGTGTTGCATACCCTCGCAATAGGCTTCATTCATACGAAAATCGAGGTCCACACATGCGGAGTCTATAAATACCCCTTCCCCTTCCTCATTTGCATTAATTTGGAGAGTTTAAGGAATGTTCGGAGAGCATTAGGAGTTCAAGGAACAGGTATTCCAGGGGATTCCAGCCCTGTTGTGCATGCTCAATAGGACAACTTTGCATACCCACGTAATGGGACTTTGGTACCCACACAATGGGTCCTTAATGCTCACATAACATGCTCTAGATTCACCCAATAATAGTGTCCCGTTTGCCTAACTTTGCTTACTTGTCCGCTACTTGTTCTCCTATATGCATATCTTTCACATATTGGCGTGGAACAACTAGAAATCAATAGAAGTTCAACCATAAACTTGAATCAAAGTAAAATAAATATCTAAATAAACTACAAGCTTCATCCCTTAGCCTTAACTAAGGGATCAGCCTAACAAGACTAACATCTTACAACAAAACTAAAAAGATTAACTAGAATCCATGAAGAAATCAAAGTGGAAGAGCGTTTTCAGCTCTCCACCTTGGCCTTCTCTCCCTTTTCAAACCCTAGAAGATTCTTTGGAATGTCCTAGAGACTCCTATATATAGTTGTGGAACTCTAACTTTTGTACCGACTTGGAGATTTCACAAACCAACCTTGGATTTACGCACTTCTATTACACTTCGGTCGCACCGAAGTTGCCTTCAGTCACACCGAAGTTGCATCTGAAAAATGTGTGCAGAATCTGTCAAATTTAGGTTGGACCAAAGTTGGATTAGGTTGGACTGAATTAATGTTTGAAAATCACAATTCTTACTGGACTATTTTGTGAATCGACCTTAGGTGGGACCGAACAGTCTGTATTTTCTCTTGTAGGACGTGATTTCGCCAGTCTTTTCTCCATTCTTTGGACTTAGTTTTCTTAGATCTTTGGCATGTGAATTTTTCATTAATGACCTCAAAATCTCAAAATCTTCATTATCTTCTTTTCAGCTCTAAATCCATCCTTTTAATTGCATATTTGTCTTTTGGTCCAGAACCACCTCGCATGACAAAAATAAATATAATTAAATTGAATTAACACTTAAATGCCATGAAAACTAATGGGATTGAAAGGTTAAATATGCAATATTTGAGTCTCTACAAGCATCACATGCAATGTGTTTGATCTTGGAGCTGAAGCATTGACAATACATCAACATTATGATCGGGGGAGAATTTGAGGAGTGGGTTCAAGCATAGGAGTACTTTAAAGAAACAACTTAAGATCACACATCAATGAGGCTCAATTCGACAAGGTTATTATTTGTATAGTCCATATACACTCATTTCTTATGTAAGATTAAGTGTAAGAGTTTGATTGCCAAACTAAATTAGTACTTATGTATGACCTAAATCAAGATCGTTTGTAGGCCACTAACATGGTTATACTTGTAGGTTTTCCAAGGGAGCCGATCCTTGTGTAGGATTATAAAGGTTAGAGGTGAACCTGATTTAAAATCTCTCATAGTGAAATTCGGTACACTCATGGGTCGAGTGTGTCCACCAGGAGTGGAGTAGGAAAACTAAAATACAAGATATGCTTATGTTTAGAATTGTCTTTTGAGCACTTGTTTAATTATACATATATGATTGTTTAGTTGAATCATATGTATGTATGATTAGATGAATGATGAGAGTTGATAGGTAGCACATCCCACACACACGTGTACAATATCATTTTTTTTATACTAATTGCTTGATTGATACATCATTTGTAGTCTATTTGATTGGACCCTTTATTGGCTTGGAAGTCTTAGAGTTAATTGCCTTACTTAGCTTTAATTAAAAATTAGTTTAAGTAATTATGTTAAAAAGGCCTATATTTTATTTGGTCATAATCACCCCTTAGGACATAGCTTTTATTCCATAGATTTGCTAAGCTTTTGCTCGTATCGCCTGTGGTCCCACCACGCACAATTTTAGAGATTGCGCATTGTATGGGTGGAAAAGGGTGTTTAACCCCTTTCATTTCCATAACTGCGGCCCTTAGCCAGAATCCATGGCCGTATACTTACTGCAAAAGTCACTCGAGTTGGGGAATCTTACGGTTCACATCATGTAGGTGATTTTATTATTTCTAGCCTACTGTAGATTTCAAAACTTCATTTGGCTAGTGACAACTCCAAATCAAACACATTTTTACATCTAAGTTAACTATACTTTAATCAAATCAAGCCAAAATTGACAAGCAAAAAAGGCTAAAAAAAGTGTGGGTATCATTCTGCCGTGTGACTCCAAGTGCGCGGGAGATTTGATGGTTGATACACAAACACAAAAATTTATACACTTGTCACGTAAAGAGAAACACAAAGTGAACTGTTCAAGGCTTGAGAACAATAGTAGATGGATCATAAAATAAAGAAAAAAATATTAAAAAAATTAAAAAAATTACTCTTTATTTAATAGATATATGATTCTGTGTACCTTTAGCATTCGATCAAAATGAAAATCGACCACTGGCCTTGTTTGAGCAAACAAGGATATTAGTAAGGCTCATTTGGGAGTGTGGATTTGGAACCCCCTGGATTTGAAATCCTTTAATTGTGTTTGACACCCTAGATTCAGAATCAAATTTAATCCAAAAGTAGTTATGCATAATATATTTACATGGGTTTGAATTTAATTGCTAAATCAACTTAATATCTCTAATCAGTGGATGTATATAATGTTTGACACAATGGTTATAATAAGCTCCATTAAATACATACTTTTCCCCGAAGTCTCAGATGGGCCACAAGCACAAGATCACGTCCGAGTGACTGACCAAAAATTTTTAATCATTGATTTACATGGACAATGTTTAGATGGCGCTGGTCATATTAAAGTAATTATAGTGATACAATTGATAATCTAATTGTTTTGGGATATTATTAGTGGTCCATATGTCTAATAGATTAACAATCTAGTGACATGCATGTTACATATGCAACTCCAGTAAAGATTTTAGATGTAATCCAAGATTTCATCATGGATTTCAAATCCCTTGTTTGAGGGGATTTGAAACTAGGGCTGAAAGTCGGGCGGGTTGGGTTGGGTCGGGTTGGTGCTCAACCCTAGCCCAACCCAACCCAAGGTTCATATACCTCAACCTTAACCGAACCCAACCCAACCTCGGGTTGATAATTCTCAACCCAAGCCCAATCCAAGCGAATTCAGTCGGGTTGGTTAGGAGGATACATGCTAATATTTTCATTATTACATTAGTCTATTAGATTTCAATACACATCTTATTTTTTGTAACTATGATTTTATTAATTATATATGTAGTTATTTATCATAAAGAATTTCATTTTTTCTAAACAAACAAGCTATAAAACATAGGACAATTACTTCTTTAAAAGTCAAGTTGTATAGCATGCAATCTATTTGGGAGAAAGAAATCTGACATATCTTGTTAGCTTGAGTTATCAGAAATGACGTGGACCAATGAGACCCGAAGACAGTCAAATTTCTTTCGCCTTCAACACAGACGATCTACACTCAATTATAATTTTTAAGTAACTTATATATTGATCAGGATCGGGATCGGGTTCGGGCAACCTAAGACCTTAATTGTAACGTCTCAAAAAAATCCGTACAAAGACTCGAGTATCACCTCAGGAAGAAATCACTAAGGACCGAATCCTTTAAAAATTAGATGAAAATTAATTAAGTACTAAACTGAATTGATTAGTAGATTAGCTTGAACTACTTTCTATATGAACTGCAGACCTAAAACCAGTAAAATCGCTAACTCTACATTACCTAGAAACCTAGGATCAATATCAAAACCCAATTGCTCTAAGGAGCACACTGAGACTCCGTATCGGACCTGGACACGCGTCGAAAGTTTGATGACCGCAAAACTCTACGGTTATAACCGCCTTACTAGGCTTGACAACCATCACAGAAATCGAGTCCAAATAGTATCTAGAAATGCACAACTTGAGCCTAGAGCGAAGTGTGTGAGAAACATGAATATCTTTAAAAAATGAACTCAAACTTAAGTGATTTAGGACGTTCATTTGTAGGCCAAATTTAAGGTTTCAGAACATCAGATTCTGACCCAACTACACCCTTGGATCAGGGAAATTTCCCTACACATGTTAGTGTACTTGTGGTCCCGATCGAGTGACGATAACCATTAAACTGAAACTGGTCCTCTGCGGTCGATACACAAATCTGATCGGACCAAAATCTTAACCTGACATAGATCCATTGTCAGAGAACTTTTTTTGGACCATATGCAGGTAATGGACCTCCAGATTAGCTCCGTTGGCCTGAAACAGCCACCTCCTAGCTATAACCTAAGTGTATCACGGCCCTAGGGCCATTTACATCACTTTTGGACCTATATAAGACCCTTAACCCACCCTTCTCTCATTCCATACGAATTTTCCTAACCTTAGGAGAGAGAAGAGAGAAAAGAGGAGAAAAGAGTGAGGAGAAGAGAGTGAGATCAGTGGTTTGTTGCTGGGATTCACTCCCACCACTTCACATGCCGAATCATCCCTCCTGTATCGCTACACCATCGAATCCAAGTCCATTTTTGGGTAAGAAATCCTAACCCTAATATGTTTTAGGGATCCAAATAGATAAACCAATGAAATAGCTAACCTATTTCAATGTTTAGGTAGCAGTTGTGCCGTAGATAAAGACGTGGTGTACGAACCGAGTTTGTAACGAGCGTACCAATGAAAGGTGCAGACTATAAACATTTAGGTTATGGTTTTTAAGGCTTTCAATGTCAATTAATGATTTATGACTGAATTGATTGCTGTCAAATGTATTTAGATGCGATGTTTCCCATATATTACACATACATATGAACTATGTTAAATATAATGCATTCCATGTGTTTGTTGAAATGTTCGAATGAATATGGAATCATGATTTGTGCTTGTCATGATTATTGATTGAGAATACATGATTGTTGTATGTGTGGCAACTCCTTGTGAAAGAATTTGCTATAATATATGTTATAACAAATTTATTACATGCATGTTGATATGTGTAGTCTAAGTGTTTGATAAAATGCCTGAATGAGAAAATTCTTGTTGAAATGTTTTTAATGAGGGTGTTAAAATAGGATTCTCAATTATCTTATCTATAGTTACAGTTTCCTTCATGTAACCTATCTTGCTACTACGTGATTTATGGATAAAATGCCTGTATGACAACATGCGTACTATGTGTTTGTTAAAATGCACAAATGAGATTTATATTTGAATTGGTAGTCACATGATATTTGACTATCACATATGAATGCCTATTGTGTTTGACTATGATTGGGACTAATACATAGTCCAGGCAATCGGTAACAGTTTATGATAAGTGGCTGAACTAGTTCGCCACAACGGATACGTTCGATGAATCCGCGTCATACGGTGATTATCGACAGTGGTTAGGCCACGAGGAGTGTGTATGTGCTCCATGTCGATTAATTTAACATGCACTCGTACCAGTCGAGCTTGTCAAGTAACCCAATTGGCCTAATATATGTTTACCATGTATGGACGCTACTACTTGAATCTAAGGTACCACTTACCAATGAAAAGTCCATTTTACCTTGGTACCACAATCCGCTAAGACTCATGAGCTAGGCATAGTAGTATGGGACACCGTGGTCGAACTGTCGGCCTACGTTGGGGTGACGAGCCTCCCCGTAGTGTTCAGTGAGTAAACCAAACTCATGAGCTGAATACGGTTGTATGGGACACTGTATTCGAGTTGTCGGCCTACGTTAAGGTGACGAACCTTTTCGTAGTGACCTCGAGTATAAACTAGGCCTACGATGAGGTGACGAGCCTCTCCGTTGCTACTTGAACTTGCCTATCTAATGCTTTTCAATTAGGGGTGATGTTGCCCTATAACTTGCCTATCGTATATGATTAACTAGGATTGACAACCCTAGATGGATCATTGTTTGGGTAAATGATATAAAGGGAGGTACCTTAGCTTCCCGAATCTGCTGTATGAATAAGCCTAATTAAATATTGGCTAACACGACCATGCACTGCATTGCATGCACTTTGGTGAGGAAGTGCACGTGTCCGAAGTGGTGCATGCCCCATCATGAGATGATGTCGCTAAGGGAGTGCAGGTGAGGTCATGCATCATTATCCCATACCATTCTTACATTAATAAGAGTACTTAAGATATGATTGTTGTATTGCTTTATCATTACTACTTGACTGAATTGATAACATGTTAACCTTTGCCTTATAGCTCCACTAAGTTGATCACTCACTCCCACTCTGGGACGGTGTTTTAGAACACCAACCAGACTCTATTTTAGCCACAGATGATGGCAATGCTTATGAAGTGGAGCTTGACTTTTATAATGACGAGGAGTTTTCCTACATGTAACTCTCTGGTGGGTCTATGTAAACCTGGAGTTACGTCGCCGAGATTACAGGGATACAGATTAAATGACCATTAATTTTTACCATTTTGTAAATTTTGAAACTATACATGTATATATTCAGCCTAATGACATGATATACTCTGGGGATTTGTAACCATTTATATACTTTATACATCTATCACAGTCTTCTGCTTGCTAAATTTAATCATTTCTGGAGTATGATATATTGTTTTAGTATAATCACACTCATGTTAATGCGCTAATATGGACAACCTTTAATCATCACTATCTATGTTGCATAAGTGATGCATCGGAACTCAGGTGTTGAGCTTCTGCTCGACCCTCGATTTTTGGAGCATTACAAGTTGGTATCAGAGCATGATTTGGATTAAACTAGACCTGGGTTATAGACACACGATACATTCTGATGTACTTTGACTTAGGCGGGGGTGATAAACTGTAGAAACGAACGTAAGATGCCAAGTTTCGCCAACAGACAAAACTGACCGTAGAAACGGGACCCGTATGCATCTATGGTCAAGTGAGATGATTCTAGTTCTTTTCTAGACCATCAATCGACGGGTTTAGACGATAATTCAACATATTCCACACTCAAATGACCGGAACATGTGAATATAAGCGAGATAGACTCTGAAAACGTCTCAAACAGACTCGGTGGCCCAGACGGCACAAATCGAAGGGGGGGACCAAAGTGGCCCCCGTACATTTTCGGCACCCCAGGGGGGATGCCATCGCCCCTAGGGTGATGCCATTACCCTAGGTCCAGTGGACCATGATGCATCGCGCTAAGCCTTGCGGTCCAGGTTCAGCGGGCCGATCAGGCCGCAGCGGGCCTCAACGGGCTGATGATGTACACGCATGTGGGGCTCACGAAACACATGTGGGACCACCCTATATGCTCCTTTTTGCTTCATTCTTCCATTTTCAAGCTTCCAAACCCCTCTAAGCTCTCAAAAATCTGATTTTTTTCTCTCAAGTCTCCCTCCATTCTCATATCTTCTTCATCTTCTTCATTACATACCCACCTCCCACCATTCCTTTTAAACCCATCTCCTATCTCCCTCATTTCCTCCCATTTAAGCACACAAACCCTCCTTTGTGTCTCAAAAATCTCAAGGTCCACCAATCCATCCATCCCTCCATCTTGTTTCACTCTCATGGCTCTTTTCGAGCTCGTGGTTGCTATCTTCTCTCTCTCCACACTTCTTTCCCTCATGGGAAAGAAGAGGGCTCCACAAATGAAGTTGGGCCTAGCCGCCCAACCCGTCCAAGGAAGAAATTGAACGCTAAAGTAAGTACAAGCGCCGCATGAGAACAGAGGATGAAGTGGGATCTCAATCCCCAAATTCCTCTTGAAAGAGCTCTACCGGCGGACATGGGTCATGGTAGGTTTTAAGGCCATAAAGTCATCTTTAAAGCATACGTGGATGAAAAACTATTTAGGATTTATCTGGCGATGGACCTCCTACTGGATGCTGGGTGGGGTCCCATATTTGAGGGCAGGTTATGTGCGAATGAGAGCACTATCTGAGCCTTTTACGTCCACATACAAGATCCACTGCTGGAGCCTCTACAGTTCTTTATCCCCATGGGAAGGTGGGAAGTCATCGTCAACATAGACTTGATAGCCCGAATCATGGGGATTCTGCATGGAGAGGTACATGCTAGCGAGAGAAATCTCAGGAGTATGCATGAAAGAGATTATCGTACGTGATTTCTTTGCGGCTGACTGATCCACTAGAATCGAGGCAACTGCCTCCCAGCGACCAAGATGACTCAGAACTTCCACCTACTCTACCACATATTTACACACAATGTGTATCCTAGGTGGAGCAATCGCAGTGAATACACGCGTTTGATGGTAGACTTCCTATATAGAGCTGGGCAAGGAGACAAGTTGTGCCTGCCTACATACGTACTACTACAGATAGTTCAGACCACACGCGCTCCTAGGACAGACATTTCACTCTCATTCGGCCGACTTATATGCAAGCTTGCTCATGAATTCGGCTATAGACTTGGCTCAGAAAATCTTACGCCGATCCATTTCATCAACGACATTATACTTAACAACATGGGTATTGGGCCACAACAACGTCAAGCCCAACTCGATGAGAGTGAGGATGAGACGGGAAGTGAAGAGAAAGAAAGTGATGAAGAAGAGGATGAAAATGAAACAGAGGAAGGAAGCGAGGAAGAGGGAGAGTAGGAAGAGGAAGAAGAGGAGGCCCAAGACTCCGATGAGGGCTCTTCACTTGCTACACATGAGCGCCACCATGATCGGGCTACTTTAGAAGCCCGCTTAGCTTAGATTGAGGAGGGCCAAGTCACCCTGAGACAGGAGGTTAGAGAGACCCGGGCCAAGCTTGAAGAGAGCCAGGCCTATGTGAAGTAAAGATTTAAGAAGGTGTCTCGCAACTTGAAGGCTCTCCTGTGCTGTATGCAGGACAAGGGTGTTCTTCCACCATCACCAAATTCAGACGACTAGTCCTATGTTGTAGTCGACATTGGGTCTTTTCTTTCCTTATTTTTCTTGCTTTCTATGTCATAGCCTTGATAGGCTTAGTAGTAGGATAGAGTTGTTGGTGTGTTTTGGTGTTTAAAGCTTTGTTAGATTAGCTCACATGCATCTTCTATCATGATTCATGTAAAACTACATCTCATGTATTGTGACAATTTTGGTTAAATGAAATGCATGCAGCTCCTTTTGCTATGAAATGTGTAGAATGCTTGAGAAATTGAGTGTTGTTATGCAAAACCTTACATATGTTGCACTCTATGTTGTATATAGGGAATGCCACCTAAGGCCACTGGGAGTACGACACATCTTACACTTGGCGAATCAAGTGACGGGGCATCTCCCCTAAGCGATAGCCAAACGGACCCCAGTCTGGGCCCAAATCACGAGACTATGCCAGATTCTCTACCGGCCACTGGCCCTACAAATAGGCCAACACCTAGGGCACCACCGGTTCTGGAACAGAACCATGCGTGCTCGTCGATGCCCCACATGCATCAGGCTCCTCCTCCTGATAGGTTGGAGTAGATGATGCTCTTTATGTAGCAGCAGCAGCAGATTTGGACCACCATCGCTGGGGCCCTTGCCTAGAACATGAATGTAGTTCTGCCTGCACCACCTGTGCACCCTACTGGAAACTTGAATGCTAGCGGCTTATTCGAGTGATTCCAACACTTTCGAACTCCCACTTTTACGAGTACTCATAGACCTGAGGAGGCCGAATATTGGCTTGACCGCATCTCTAAATGTTGAAGCCGCTGCACTGCACTGAGGTAGAGCAGGTTGAGTTGGTCATGTATATGTTTGAGAAGGAAGTCAGTCTCTGGTGGAACAGTTCCCGAGGGGTATGTGTGAACATGGGATGCTTTTGAGACTCGCTTCCAAGGAAAGTATTTCCCCCTCACCTACCGTAACGAGAAGGAGGATGATTTCCTTCACCTCCGTTAGGTAGGAATAACTGTGGCTGAGTATGAAAATAGATTCACGGAGCTGGCCAGATACGCTCCCTTGATACTAGCAGATTAGCCGATGAAGATGTGGCGTTTCTCAGATGGTGTGCGTCCCGATATCCGCACGAAGATGTGTTGCGCTAGTATTTCCAACTATGCTGAGCTAGTGAACATGTCTCTGTGAGCCGAGCAGGATGGGGACAGACTATCTCGTTCATGTGCTCCCATGGGTCTGAGGCCTCTACCAGATTTGCCGAGTAGGTCGTTCCTTGGCAAAAGGCCACGTGCAGATTCACCTCCTCGGCTTACGGCTTCACCGACTCAGCTGAGGTGATCATATCTATGGTGCACCTACTGTAAGAGGTCGGGCCATGCAGATACTTACTATTTCACCAAGATGAGGGATAACAGCTTATCGTTACCTCAGAAGATCAATCGCTAGCTTCCTCAAGCTATCTCGGTTCCACCTCTACATTCAGTACCACCAGCACAGCCTTTCTATAGGCCTAATGTACCTCGTAGTAGGCCGCCTCAACGACCTATGACACTGCAACCGAATCATTCTCAGCAGGCGTGAGTACATACGCTTGCAGCTAAAGCATCTGAGTCAGCAGCTACAGTGCCTTTAGCCATTGAATTCACTGCTTACATCCAAGGTATACCAGTTTTTCTGTTGGTGGACACTGGGTCCACTATTTCGATGATATTATACTCTATAGTCAAGCATTTAGGGTTGAATATTGCCCTTATGGTTAGGGTGAGAGTCATTACGATAGCAGGAACCGTCACAGATGCCACTAAACCTTGTGAGGGTTGCTTGATAGACTTAGAAAGCAGGGTGGTGTCCGTTGACCTGATCGTCACCACGATATACCATTACAACGCCATCCTCGGCATGGATTGGCTTACTGAAATGAAGGCCAAGATCAACTACGAAACCCTACTGGTGACGGCACACGGGCCCGAAAACACGACCTTTACTTTTCCCGTTCAGGTCAGTTGCCCCTTTTGGGTTTCTTATTATGCTTCCCTATTGAAAGATCATAATGGTCCGACACTTAAAAACACACCTGTGATCCAAAACTTCTGGGAAGTGTTTAAGACGCTCCCTAGATTACCTCCTCCGCATGAGATCAACTTTACTATCGACCTTGTGCCTAGTGCAACACCCATTTCCTTACCCACGTATCACATGCCTCCATGTGAAATGGAGGAACTGAGGAGACAATGATTTGCTGGATTTAGGTTTCATATGACTAAGTGTATCTCCTTGGGGAGCACTTGTGTTGTTTATGAAGAAGAATGAGGGATCATTGTGATTGTGTATTGATTATCGTAGGTTGAACCAAGTGACAGTCAAGAACAAGTATCCTTTGCCCAAGATAGATGATCAGTTTGACCATTTGAAAGGGGCACAGTATTTCTTGAAGATCAACTTATAGTCCGGGTACCATCAGTTGTGCGCCACGGATGAAGACGTACAAAAGACGGCATTCAGAACCAGTTTTGGGCACTACGAGTTCCTTGTGATGTCGTTTGGACTCACAAACGCACCCGCCGTGTTCATGGACCTTATGAATCAGGTGTTTCATCCGTATCCATACTGATTCATCATTGTATTCATAGATGATATCCTGATATGCTCCAAGAGTCGGAAGGATCATGAGGAGCACCTATGAGCAGTCTTTGATACGCTCAGGAAAAACCAGTTGTTTGCCCAGTACAAGAAGTGTGACTTCTGGAAAGAAGAGGTCAAGTTCCTGGGACATGTGGTGTCCAAGGAAGAAAAAGATGTGGACCTTGCTAAGGTGACCACAATTCAGGACTGGGAGCAGCCCGGTTCGGTTACTTAAGTGAGGAGTTTCCTTGGCCTGGCAGGTTACTATCGTCGATTCATTAGGGTCTTTTCTAAGATAGCCACACCATTTTCTTAGCTCACTCGGAAGGATCTCAAGTTTGCATGGAATGATAAGGCAGAAGCAGCCTTTCAGGAACTGAAGGACAAGTTGACATCCGCACCCGTGCTAGTATTACCAGAGTAGGAGGTCAAATATATAATATACACCGACGTGTCTCGTGTTAGTTTGGGTTGTGTTCTGATGCAGAAGGACAGAGTGATTGCTTATGCCTCACGACAGTTGAGGAAGCACGAGGAAAACTATCCTACACACGACCTAAAGTTAGCGGCTATCATCTTTGCATTAAAGCTCTGGAGACATTATCTCTACGGAGAGGAGTTCGAGCTCTTTTGCAATCATAAGCGCCTCAGGTACATATTCACGCAGAAAGTCTTGAATATGAAGCAGCGACTGTGGATGGAAACCTTGAAGGACTTCAAGTTCGAGGTCTCCTTCTGTCACACCCCAAACTCGGAAACCGGGCTCACAAAATTTTCGATCCCCAAATCCGGCGCTGACAGCCTTCGTAGAACCCTATTCTCGGCTCCCAGTACCCATTCGCCAGGTTCCGATCCTGCGATGCTACGAGGAGGATTTTTCAACATCAGTTTGATTCGTAATAAGCATAACCAAAGGCATAACCCACAAACAACAACCAAAAACTTCATCACATTTCCACTATGATAAAAAACTTTACAAGTACAATGAGCATAAAGGGAAATACAATGATGATGAACAAAACTCCAAAATAATCTACCACATGCTCAAGCCTCAGCGCTACTGCGATCCAACGTCACCTGCACGCAACGGTCGTACATAAGCTTATAGAAAGCTTAGAGGGTGGTGAAAGTGTGTGCTCAAGGTGGTAATTCAGTTATGCAGCATCAGAGTAATGCGGAACATGCTGATGAAAGCCAAGAATACCATAGCCGTACCAAGGCCATACAGTGCAAAGCATGAATGATGTCGGCCATACTAAGGCCATGCAATGCGAAATGCAACTCAAGCAGACAAATCCTCATCTAAGTCCACATATCAATACAGCTCAAATTTGGAATATCACCGGGGTCTAGTACACTCCAAGCCAGATTGCCGCCCCATCGCGCGCAATAAGGTGAGTGGAAAAGACTTCACTATCCGCCTGCCAATATCGGGCTCAGCTCGTCAATAACGAACCCATTACTCGAGCTGGTCAGACTCAGCCTAGCTTTGCCCCCTCCTCTCAGGTGGGTAAGGCTGCACCCCCTTCCAACCGACCACGACATAGTGAAAAGCACAACCGTCTGGTAATAGGCACTAGGTGCTCATGCACCCACTCGGTCTAGACATTGAAGCAACCTCTTGGTACCATAAGGGTTTAGGGACTTTCACCCAGGGATATCTATAGCACTCCATGTAGAACAATATTTTCGGTATCCAATCCTGCTAACCACGATACGTTAGTGGAGGCTACGACCTTGATGTCGCTAGGGCGTACAGTAACCATATCACACAACGCGAATGCATGAATCATACTATCCAGTCATACAGCAATCCTACGAGTATCATGCGCTCATGTAGGGCAACACCCCCTATCCGGGAGCCCCTAAACAATCTGCCCGAAGGCATATGCTATGATCAGTCACTTCTCATATCAAGCATACATATGATGCGTATGATCATGAGTTATGGAGCTATACTACACATGTTATAAAGTAATGCATTATCCTTACAACACAGATGGCCTAAACGGCCTACACACAACGAGTACAGGCCTATCAATGGGCCCTAGGGAGAGTCGTAATGTGGACGTTTAACTAACATTTAAACATGCAATGTGGACGTCAAACCAACATTGCTCCTAAGGCACGACTGTCATAAACATCATTACATAAACCATGTTGGGATCACACATTGCAATGGACCTTAGGTACATCCCATTGGGCCTAAAATACATCAAATGGGCCAAATCACATGGGCCTTATATTCATCAAGTGGGCCACATCAATGGGCCACACCAATGGGCCTTATGTACATTGCAATGGGTTATAACTCGTGGGCCTTAGAATGCATCAAATGGGCCTAATCTCATGGGTCTTATGTGTATCAAAGGGGCCACACCAATTGGGCCTTATATGTACATCAAATGGGCCTCAACCCATAGGCCCCAATACATCTTAATGGGCCTTAACCCATGGGCCCCAAATACATTTAATGGGCCTTACAACATGCCAAGGTGGGGTCCACTTGGACTATGGATCTGGCCCATTCTCTAAGCCCATGCCATAAAATGGGCTTCTAAGATGGTTAGACGGATTGGATGCAACACATGCATCGTTGCAGGTCCATAGATGGATGGTTTGGATGTAACCCATACATATGGTGGGGTCCTTGCCGTCCAACAGTCCAGCCAAATGGCTGGACGGCATTAATAAAACATATACATTAGGTGTATATCATTGTGGATCCCACATGGGGCCCACCATAACATTTGCTTTCCATCCAACCTGTTGAGAAGGTCACGCAGATCTGGATTGAAGTGAAAAAAGAAATTTCATAATGATCCTAAACTTCTGTGGACCCAAAAGGGGTTTCAATGGTAGAGTTCAATTCACACTATTTCCCATAATGTGGGCCACCTGAGTCTTGGATGGACCTGAATTTTGGAGGGTGGTCCACTGCCCTGAGGGCCCACCATATGAATGGATTGGATGACAAATAAACATCAAGGCGGGGCCCACATCTGGAGCTGTGGGATCCTGTCCGTCCGCCCGGGCGTGCGCAGGCAACACCTGCTGCCTTTTGACACAGCAGCCGACACTACTGTGTATGTAAATTTTTTTTTGTTTTGTCTTCTGTAGTTTTTCACAGGTGGGGTCCACATCTTAAGAATCCACTCCTTCCAATGTTCCTCCATGGCTCAAGACAAGCAAAACAAGCCCAATATTGGGCATATTTCGGTGTATAAAAATATCAGGGAAGGCTTCAATGGAGAAAACCACCATTTGATATGATATGGCCCGCCAGAACCTCGGATTGACTCTATTTTTCGGTCCAACGCCTGAAACGAGGTTGAGAAGGGAATGGACGGCGTGGATTGAATACATGCATCAAGGTGGGGCCTACATGAGTGGGTCACCCCTAAGCTTGGAAACAAGCTGATATTTGCATTTTTTTTCCAACAAACGTCCAGCGTCCCTAGACACTGGACTTAACAAATACATTAGAGGTGTGCCCTGCTTAGGTGGGCCACCTCATGGAGGATGGTGTGGATACTACTCACACAAAGTGAGCCCCACTTGTAGATGGTTTGGATAGAATTCATGCCTAAGTATGATCACACATAAAAAAATGATCACATATAAAAAAAAAATGAAATGGAGAGGGAGAGAGAGATAGAGAGTGGGACACGCGTGATGGAGGGACCCCGACACTATGGGCCCTCCCTTGCACTAAATCATACATCAAGTGGGTCCCATTACATATGGGCCCATTAAATCAAAATCCAACTGTGGAGATCCCTTCTCCACTAAATTAGACGGTCTAGATGACCCTAAGTATGCAAGGAAAATAAACATCATGATGGGGTCCGTGGAGAATGGCCTCATCATGGAATGATCATGATGATCCAAGTGGGCCATCATCCACATCTTAGGGTTCAAAGTGAGATCCAAAACATTAATCGGTTGGCCTCACTTGGCCCACCTTAAAAAAATATTAAAACTACCCTATCAAAGCACCCACCGCCTGATCTTCTTGCTCCCTTAGTTTCCTTAGCTCCTTAGCTTCGATTCCAACGGAGGAGATGAGGTTTGGATGGTTGAGATGGGAGATGAGAGGGTGGGAAAGTGGGCCACCTATGTTACTTAGGAAAACTTGGAGAGGCTCATACGTATGGACTTTCTCTTGCTTAGGAAAGTTCGAAAATGAGAGAGAGACTTGTAAAGGGAAAGAGAGAGTGATGGGTGATGGAGTGATGGATGTGGTGGGTGATGGGTGTAAGGGACTTTTTTGACTTTAGGGGTTTTTGGTGTAAGAAAGTTATAGGCTTGTAAGAACTTTTTGACTTTTATGGTTGCTTGGGAATAGGTGAAATGTGATGTGTACTTGACATGTACTTGACCCTTGATGGGATTGATTAATGGATTGAGGTGACATGTTGTAGAGATTCTCTCGGGTTTTACAACACGCGGCGTTTTTCTTGCACTGAACGCTGGCCCACATCTCCTAACCAGGGTATCGCCTCGGCACGCGAGTCGCGGCATCAGAACTGTGGCGACGGCGCGGTCGCTAAGGTAAAGGTCTTGGGTTGAGTCGACTCGGGTTGATGGCATGTGAATCAGGGTCATGCGCAAATATCGGTTAAGGGTCGAAGGTTGCCGAGATTCGACTGGGAAGACCACAGAAGTCTATGAAATGGTACGGTCTAGAATACGGGCTTACACCTACCATCTTAGCAAGGCCAACCTTGTGGCAGACAAGTTGAGCAGCAAGAAGATGATAGCATTTGCAGCTCCACTGATGATCGATGAATGGAATATGGTAGAGTTGTGCGAGACTTTGAGAAGAAACTTACGATAGAGGAACTGTTCGAGAGCATCGCACATATTCGTGTATAGCCACTTATTGATGACCGAATCATTGTGGCCCAGAAGGAAGATGAAGACTCGAAATGGAGAGTTAGTTCAGATGGGGGTTTACGTTATCGAGGCCACCTATGCGTCCCAAATCTTCATGACTTAAGAAGGGAAGTTCTCGAAGCTGCTCACAATTTGAAGATGGCGATGCATCATGGTAATACAAAGATGTATCAAGATATGAAGCATTCGTACAGGTGGGATAATATGAAGGCCCACATAGCGGACTATGTATCCCATTGTCTCACGTGCCAGCAAGTCAAGGCCGAACATCGCCGACCTCCTGCTTTACTTCATCTCATGCCCATAGGTGAATGGAAATGGGATTTCATCTTTATAGATTTCATTTCAGGGTTACCGAAGACGAGGTAGAGATATGACTCCATTTGGGTGATTGTGGACTGGTTGACGAAAGCGGTTCATTTTCTCCCGATTAGAATCTTAAACTCAGTAGACGATTTGACCAGGCTGTACATCAAGGAGATAGTATGTCTGCATGGAGTTCCTACAGAGATCGTGTTGGACCGATACACGCGATTCACATCTATCTTCTAGACTCTTATCCAGGAAGCAATGGGTGTGAAACTGAAGTTTTATACCACGTTCCACCCATAGACTGACGGCTAGACGGAACGGGTAAATCAGGTGTTGGAAGACATGTTGCGGGCATGTGTGCTCGATTTCAAAGATAGTTGGGATGACTGTCTTCCCTATGTTGAGTTCACTTATAACAACAGTTTTCAAGTAAGTATTGGCATGGATCCCTACGAGGCCTTGTATGAGCTCCCATGTCGAGCACCGCATTGCTAGGCAGAGGTTGGCGAGAAGAGTTTGATTGGCCCCAAGTTAGTGCAGGCGACCTCAGAGAAGATCGACATTATCAGGCGTCGACTTCTTATAACACAAAGCAGACAAAAGAGTTACACTGATACGAGACGACGACGGCTAGAGTTTGAGGTTGGGGTCCATGTGTTTCTTAAGATTTGTCCCATGAAGGGAGTCCTTTGATTTGGTAAGAAGGGGAAACTCACGCCATGATTTATCGGTTCGTTCCAGATTCTAGACCGAGTGGGTGTGGTAGCGTACCACCTTACATTGCCCACACCACTCGCAGGCATGCACAATGTATTTCATGTATCGATGCTGAAGAAATATGTTCCTGACCCTTCCCACATTATCAAATGGGAGCAGGTATAGTTGAGTGAGGATGCTACTTATGTACTGCGACTGACGCGTATCCTAGATAGGAAGGAACAGGTGTTACGTAGTAAGGTTATCTCGCTTGTAAAGGTACTGTGGATGCATCACACTGAGGAAGAGGCTACTTGGGAAATAAAAGCCGAGGTCCATAAGAACAACCCTCAGATTGTCAAGGAGTATAAAAAGGTACTAATTTCAAGGATGAAATTTTTCTTTAAGAAGGGTAGATTTAACGTCACAGAAAAATCCATACAAATACCCGAGTACCACCTTAGGCAGAAATCACTAAGGACCGTATCCTTTAGAAATTAGACGAAAATTAATTAAGTACTAAACTGAATTGATTAGTAGATTAGCTTGAACTACTTTCTATACGAACTGCAAGGTCCAAAACCAGTAGAATCGCTAGCTCTACATTACCTAGAAACCTAGGATCAATCTCAAAACTCAGTTGCTCTAGGGAGCACACTGAAACTTCGTATCAAACCTGGACTGTGCGTCGAAAGTCCGATGACCGTGAAACTATGCAGTTATGACCACCTTACTAGGCTTGACAACCATCGCGAAAATTGAGTCCAAATAGTACCAGAAACGTAAAACTTAAGCCTAGAGCGAAGTGTGTGAGAAATACTAATATCTTTAGAAAATGAACTCAAACTTAAGTGATTTGGGTCATTCGTTTGCAGGCTAAATTTAAGGTTTCAGACCGTCAGATTCTGACCCAACTACACCCTTAGATCAGGAAAATTTTCCTACACATGTCAGTGTACTTGTGGCCTTGATCGAGTGACGATAACCGTTGAACTAAAACTGGTCCTCCACGGTCGATCCACAAATCCGATCGTACCGAAATCTTAACCTGACATATATCCATTGTCAATGAACTTTCTCTGGACCGTATGTAGGTAATGGACCAACAGATGAGCTCCGTTAGCCCGAAACAGCCACCTCTTGGATATAACCTAAGTATACCATGGCCCTGGGGCCATTTACATCACTTCTGGGCCCTATATAAGACCCTTACCCCACCCCTATCTCATTCCATATGAATTTTCCTAACCCTAGGAGAGAGAAGAGAAAAAAGAGGAAAAAGAATGAGGAGAAGAGAGTGAGATCAGTGGTTTGTTGCTAGGATTCACTCCCACCACTCCAGGTGCCGAATCATCCCTCCTGTATTGCTACACCACGAATCCAAGTCCATTTTTGGGTAAGAAATCCTAACCCTAATATGTTTTAGGGATCCAAATAGAGAAACTGGTGGAATAGCTAACCTATTTCAATGTTTTGATAGCAGTTGTGCCATAGATAAAGACGTGGTGTACGAACCAAGTTTGTAACAAGCGTACCGATGAAAGGGGCGGACTATAAACGTTTAGGTTATGGTTTTCAAGGCTTTCAATGTCAGTTACTGATTTATCACTGACTTGATTACTGTCACATGTATTTAGATGCGATGTTTCCTGTATATTACACATACATATGAACTATGTTGAATATAATGCATTCCATGTGTTTATTGAAATGTTCGAATGAATATGGAATCATGATTTGTGCTTGCCATGATTATTGATTAAGAATACATGATTGTTGTATGTGTGGCGGCTCCTTGTGAAAGGATTTGTTATAATATATGTTATAACAAATTTATTACATGTATGTTGATATGTGTAGTCTAAGTGTTTGATAAAATGCCTGAATGAGAAAATGTTTGTTGAAATGTATTTAATGAGGGTGTTGAGATAAGATTCTCAATTACCTTATCTATAGTTACAGTTTCCTTCATGTAACCTATCTTGCTACTATGTGATTTATGGATGAAATTCCTATGTATGATAACATGTGTACTATCACATGTTGTTTTACTATCACATATGAATGCCTATTGTGTTTGAGTATGATTGCGACTAATACGTAGTCTAGGCAATCGGTAACGGTTTACGATAAGTGGTCGAACTAGTTCACCACAACAAATACGTTCAATGAATCCGAGTCGTACGGTGATTATCGACAGCGGTTAGGCCATGAAGAGTGTGTATGCGCTCCCTGTCGATTAATTTAACGTGCGCTCGTACCAGTCAAGCTTATTAAGTAACTCGATTGGCCTAATATATGTTCACCATGTATGGACGGTACTGCTTGAATCTAAGGTACCACTTACCAGTGGAAAGCCCATATAACCTTAGTACCATGATCCGCTAAGACTCATGAGCCGGGCATGGAGGTATGAGACATCGTGGTCGAGCTATCAGCCTATGCTGGGGTGACGAGCCTCCCCATAGTGTCCAATGAGTAAACCAAACTCATGAGCCGAATACAGTGGTATGGGACACTATATTCGAGCTATCGACCTACGTTAAGGTGATAAGCCTTTCCGTTGTGACCTCGAGGTGACGAGCCTCTCCGTAGCGACTTGAACTTGCTTATCCAAAGCTTTTCAATCAGGGGTGATGTTGCCCTATAACTTGCCTATCGTATGTGATTAACTAAGATTGACGACCCTAGATGTATCATTGTTTGGGTAAATGATATAAAGGGAGGTACCTTAGCTTCCCGAATCTATTATATGAGTAATCCTAATTAAATATTGGCTAACACGACCATGCACCATATTGCATGTGCTTTGGCGAGGAAGTGCACATGTCTAGAGTGGTGCACGCGCGATCGTGAGATGATGTCGCTAAGGGAGTGCAGGTGAGGGCATGCATCATTATTACATACCATTCTTACATTAAAAGAGTACTTAGGATATGATTATTGTATTGCTTTATTATTACTGCTTGACTAAATTGATAACATGTTAACCTTTACCTTATAGCTCCACTTAGTTGATCACTCACTCCCACTCTAGGACGGTGTTTTAAAACACCAACTAGACTCTATTTTAGCTGCAGATGATGGTGATGCTTTCCAAGCAGAGCCTGAATTTTATGATAATGAGGAGGAGTTCTCCTATGTACAACTCTCTGGCGGATCTATGTAGACCTAGAGTTGCGTCACCTGGATTACAAGGATACGGATTAGACGACCATTACTTTTTACCATTTTGTAAATTTTGAAACTATACATGTATATATTCAGCTTAGTGACATGATCATACTCTGAGGATTTGTAACAACTTATATACTTTATACATCTATCACGGTCTTTCGGTTGCTAAATTTAATCATTTCTGAAGTATGATATGCTATTTTAGTATAATCTCACTCATGTTAATGAATGAATATGGACAACATTTAATCATCACTATCTATATTACATAAGTGATGTGTTAGAACTCGGGAGTTGAGCTTCTGCTCAACCCTCAATTTTCGGGGCGTTACATTAACTTGAGCCCAACTCAAGTTTTATCGTCTTAGGGCCCGTTTGGCCACCTGCATTAGGTAGGATTAGATGGGATTGCATTAGTTGTCCCATCTAATCCACTGGCAGTGTATGTTTGGAGGAGAATTTTTAAACCGTGAACTAGCATCTTTGGGTCTCCTGCCCAAACCGCGGGACGAGGGTGTGGATTTGGCAATCCTCCATGGATTGGGAGAATCCCACAATTGTTCACCCAAGGCACGGTGGTTTGCATCCTACATTGGTGAGTGAAAAGGGCCAGCTCCATGGGTCCTACCATGATGATAATGGTGGAATCCATGCCGTCCAAAATGATGTTCGAGTCATTTCAGGGCATCTACCGAAAAATGAAGTGGAGTAAGGAATGGAATGGACCATAATGGAATGGACCACAACCGGGACTGAAACGCTGCATCCTTTGGTGTGGTCTAGTGGATCTATAACTTGCCTCATTTTTTGGGATCATGCCGTAGAATAAAAGAGGGGAAATGGATAAACAGCATGGATATTTACTACTTAAATCACAACGGCCGCACCAAGATCAATCTACATCTGTATGTATGTTCTCACATGAGTTTGACGCAATTGCTTCCACTTCCCTAGAGGGTAAACAGATTCCACTTCCCTAAATATCAGAGTAGAATGCATGTGTAGGATGTACGTGCACTTTGATGGTTAGTGGGGCCCATCAGAAGATGTTTGAAAAAATCCACACCGTCTAAGGGATTGTCCTCACCGTTTTTATATAAAATCTTGAAAATCTATCTGGTAATCAACTTGGAGGGCCAATGAATGTTTCAAAGGCCCGAAAAATCTCCCACGACATATTCATGATCATGGGGGTGATAAAACTTTGGAGGTACCCTGAAATTATCCATACAAACAGAAAGATGATTTGGATTTTTCATAAAGTTGATAATGGGCTGCACCAAGCATCACGACACCACATGAACGTAAATGGTACTATATTGTGTTTTGTATCTTGCTGGATTATCCCAACTAAGTGACATCTGTGTGAATCATGGGACTTGGGTATGACACTTGACTGTGGACCCCCGTGATGTATGTGATTACATCTACTCTGTCCACTTGAATTATATCAGGGTTTTATGTCTATATTTAAAAATATAGTAGTCAATTAGAGTCCATGAAGTTTTTAATTGTCACCGTTCAATCATGTGAACACACTATGATGTGGTTCACCTAAGCTTTCGTAGAGTTTTATTTTTTCTAATGATTCATTCTAAATACCTTTGAAAAGTGTTGGACGGCATGGATTTATGGTTTGTATGTCATTATGACCAGCATACAACTCTGCATGTCATTCATGGTCCACACTTGAAGTAAATTTTCCAAGACATATCTGAATGCAGATTTCCTATATTAGCCTTTCACAAGAACATCATGCGAAGGTGAGTTAGATGGGGCCCACTATGATGTTTATGGGAAATCCACCACGTTCATCAGTTTTTCAACAATATGTTAGGACATAGAACCAGAAATTATGTGTATGCAATTCTCATATGGGCCACATGACAGATGATTGAATGTACACCATTGAGACATATGTGGGGCCATAGAAGATTTGAAATAAGATAACTTATAAGTTTTTATAACGTCTCAGAAAAATCCGTACAAAGACCCAAGTACCACCTCAGGTAGAAACTACTAAGGACCAAATCCTTTAGGGAATTAGGCGAAAGTCAATTAAGTACTAAACTAAATAATCAGTGGAATTAGCTTGAACTACTTTTTATATAAACTGCAAGACTCAAAACTAGTAAAATCGCTAAGTCAAAATTACCAGAAAACCACAGATCAGTCTCAAAACCCAGTTACTCTCAGGAGCACATTGAAACTCCATATCGGACCTGGACCGCGCATCGAAAGTCCGATAACCGTGAAACAATAACGTTATGACCACCTTACTTGGCTTGACAACCATCATGGGAATCGTGTCCAAATAGTATCCAGAAACGCACAACTCGAGCCTGGAGTGAAGTGTGTGAGAAACGTAAATACCCTTAGAAAATGAACTCAAACTTAAGTGAATTGAGCCGTTCACTTACAGGCCAAATTTAAGGTTTCAGACCATCTGATTCTAACCCAACTACACCCTTAGATCAGGAAATTTTTCCTACACATGTCAGTATACTTGTGGCCCTGATCGAGTAACGATGACCGTTGAAATGAAACAGGTCCTCCACGGTCGATCCACAAATCTGATCGGACCGAAATCTTAACCTAGATGAGACCCATTGTTAGGGGACTTTCTTCAAATTGTGTGTAGGTAATAGACCTCCAGATGAGCTCCGTTGGCCCGAAACAGCCACCCTTTTACTATATCTTAAGTATACCATGGCCCTATGGCCATTAACATCACTTCTGGGCCTATATAATGCCCTAAACCCACCCCTCTCTCATTCCATATGAATTTCTCTAACCCTAGGAGAGAGAAGAGAGAAAAAAGAGAAAAGAGTGAGGAGAAGTGTGAGAGATCTGTGGTTTGTTGTCAGGATTCATTCCCACCATGTCGGGATTCATTCCCACCACTCCACGTACCGAATCATCTCTCCTGTGTCGCTACACCATCGATTCTCACTTCATTTTTGGGTAAGAAATCTTAACCCTAATCTATTTTAGGAATTCAAATAGAGAAATCAGTGAAATAGCTAACCTATTTTAATATTTAGGTAGTCATTGTGCTTTAGACGGGGACGTTATATACGAACCGAGTTCGTAAACTGCGTACCGATGAAAGGTGCGGACTATAAATGTTTAGGTTATGGTTTTCAAGGCTTTTAATGTCAGCTAATGATTTATGTCTGATTTGATTATTGCCACATGATCCTAGTTACGACGTTTTCCATATTTCATTCATGTATGAACTATATTGAATATATTATGCATTTCATGTGTTTGTTGAAATGTTTGAATGAAAGAAAAATCATGATTTATGCTTATCATGGCTATTAATCTAGAATACGTGATTGTTGTATGCATGACAACCCCTTTGTGAAAGGATTTGCCCTAATATATGTTATAACTAGTTTATATCAAGTATGTTGAAACGTGTATTCTAAGTGTTTGATAAAATTCCTAAATGAGTGATTATTTGATGAATTGTACTTACTAAGGGTGTTGAGATAGGATTCTCAACTACCTTAGCTATATGTATGAATTCCTTCATGTAGCTTAAATTCAACTACGTAATTTATGTGTGAATTACATGTGTATGATAATATACTCATTATGTGTTTTATAAAATGGTCAAATGATTGTAGTGTTTGAATGAATTATTCAATATTGTTATGACCATCACACATGATTACCTATTGAAATCGAGTGTGATTGCGACTACTACGTAGTCCACGCAATCAGTAACGCTTTTCGATCAAGTGGTCGAACTAGTTTCGCCACAATGGATACATTCGATGAATCCGAGTCGTACAGTGATTATCAATAGTGGTTAGGCCATGAGGAGCGCATATACTCTCCATGTCAATTAATTTGGCATACGCTCGTACCAATTGAACTTGTTAAGTAACCCAATTGGCCTAATGTGAGTTTACCATGTATGGACGCCATTGCTTGAATCTAAGGTACCACTTACCAATGTAAATCTCGTTTAACCTTGGTACCATGATTCGCTAAGACTCATGAGCCGGGCATGGTGGTATGGAACATCGTGGTCAAGCTGTCGGCCTACTCTGGAGTGACGAGCCTCCCCGTAGTGACCAGTGAGCAACCCAAACTCGTGAGCCGAATATGGTGGTATGGAACAATGTATTCGAGTTGTCGGCCTGTGATCAGGTGACGAGCCTCTCGTAGTAACCTCGAGCATAAAATAGGCCTACGCAGATGGTGACGAGCCTCCCGTAGTAACCTCGAGTGTAAACTCGTGAACTTGCCTATCCACTACTTTTAAATTAGGGGTGATGTTGCCCTATAACTTGCCTATCGTATGTGATTAACTAGGATTGATGAACCTAGATGGATCATCATTTGGGTAAATGATATAAAGGGAGGTACCTTAGCTTCCTAAATCTACTGTATGAATAAGCCTAAATAAGAACTTGGGTAACACGATCATGTATCGCATTGCATGTGCATTGGCGAGGAAGTGCACGTTTAAGGAGTTTTCCATTCGCGATCGTGAGATGATGTCACTGAGGGAGTACAAGCGAGGGCATGCATCATGATAGCATATCATTCCTGCATTAACAAGAGTACTTAGGACATGATTGTTACACTGCTTTATCATTACTGCTTGACTGGATTGATAACATGTTAACCTTTGCCAAATAGCTCCACTGTGTTCATCACTCACTCCCACTCTGAGATGGTGTTTTAAAACACCAACCAGACTATGTTTTAGCTGCAGATAATGATACAACTTATGCGACAGAGGCAAACTTCTCTTATATCCAACTCCCGAGCGGGTCCATGTAGACCTTGAGTTACGTCGTTGGGATTGCAGGGATATGGATTAGTGGATATTACACTTTGACATTTTGTAAATTTTAAAACTATACATTAATTATTCAGCCTAGTAACATACTCATACTCTAGGGGTTGATAAATACTTACATACCTTTTTCATCTATCACAGTCTTTTGCTTGCTTAATTTACTTATTTCTGGAGTGTGATATGTTATTTTAGTATAATCTCATTCATGTTTAATGCACTAATACAAACAACCTTAAATCATTATTATCTATGTTGCATAAGTGATGCGATGAATCTTGGGAGTTGAGCTTTGCTCGACCCTCAATTTTTGGGGCATTATAAGTTGGTATCAAAGCATGATTTGGATTAAACTGGACCTGGGTTATGGTAACATGACACACACTGACATACTTTGACTAGGTGGGGGTGATAAAATGTAAAAACGAATATAGGATTCTAAGTTTCACCGACGGGTGAAACTGACAGTCGAAATGTAACCCGTACGCGTCCGTGATTCGGTGAAATGATCTCGATTCCTTCTTAAGCCATCACATGACAGATCTAAATCATTAGACGGTGAATCCCAAGCTTGAAAAATGCCAAAAGGTGTGAATATGCGTGAGATGGAACCCGTAACCGCCTCAAATGGACATCAGCACCCAAACCACATGAAACAGTGGGACCTAGGGGAGCCCGTACGTTTCCAGCATCCCTGAGGGGGAGGCCACTGCCCCCAAGGCAAAGCCACCATGCCAACCGTGATGCATTGCAGTCGGGTCCAGTGGGCCGCGGCGAGCCCACGGGTCGGGTGGCCCACCGCCCCTCCCACACACATGTGAGGTCCATTTACATGTGGGTCCACCCTATTTAGGGTCCCTTCATCCCCCTTTGCTCATTTCCCCCCTTTCCAAGCTTTTAAACCTCTTCAAACTTGTAATTTCTCCTTCAAATCTCTCTTTCATACATCACAAACTTCATCTTCTTCCTTTTCTTACACCCACCTCCACCATTCTCTCAAACACATCTCCTACTACCTTCAATCTCCTTCATTTCTTCTCATTTGCGTACAAAAACCCACCTTTGTGTCTCATAAACCTTAAAATCCTCCAACCCATCTCATCCTTCAAACCTTTTGCACTTTCATGGCTCTTTTTGAGTTTGTGGTTGCCATCTTTTCCCTTTCCACCCTTCTTTCCCTCATGGGAAAGAAGAGGGCACCCACGGATGAAGCCGGGCATAGTCACCCTACCCATCCAAGGAAGCTGACAAGCACCGAGGCTAGCGCTAGCATTGAGCGGGAGTGAAGGATGAAGCGGGATCTCGATCCCCAAATTTCTCTCAAAAGAGCTCTACCGACGGGCGTCGGACATGGTAGGTTTCAGGGCCATAGGGTTATCTTTGAAGCGCACGTGGACGAAAGGCTATTTGGGCTATATCCGGTGATGGACCTCTTATTGAACACCAGGTGGGGTCCCATATTTGAAGGCAAGTATCGTGCATGTGAAAACATTGTCTGAGCATTCTATACCCACATATGGGATCCACAGCTGAAGCCTCTATAGTTCACTATCCCCGTGGGAAGTCGGGAAGTCATTGTCGATGTTGGTGTGATATCTCAAATTATGGGGATGGAGCGTGCTGAGGTACATGCTAGCGAGAAGAATGTTAAGAGTATGCGTGAAAGAGATCACTGCATGCGATTTCTTTGTGGCTGATTAATTCACTGGATGCATGGTAATTGCCTCCCATCCACCAAGATGACAGTAGACTTCCACCTACTCCACATATTCACATACAATGTGTATCCTAGGTGGAGCAACCGCACCGAATGCACGCATTTGATAGTGGACTTCCTATATAGAGCTGGGCAGGGAGACAAGTTGTGCCTGCCTATGTTCATCCTTCTACAAATAGTCCAAGCCACAAGCACTATTAGGGGAGATGTTTCACTCCCATTTGGCCGACTTATATGCAAGCGTGCTCGTGAATTCAGCTACAGACTTAACGCGGATGAGCTTGCACCGATCCATTTCATTAATGATACTATGCTCAATAACATGGGAATTGGCCCTCGACAATGTCAAGCCTGTCTGACGAGTATGAGGATGAGACTGAAAGTGAAGAAGAAATATTGAAGAAGAGGAAGAAAATGAGATAGAAGAAGGAAGTGAGGGAGAAGGAAGTGAGGAAGAAGAAGAGGAGGCCCAAGACTCTAATGGGGGCCCTCCTCCTATTATACATGAGCACCATCGTGACCGAGTTGCTTTAGACGCTCGCTTGGCTCAGATTGAGGAGAGCCAGGTCCCCCTGAGATAGAAAGTCATAGAGACCAGGGCCAAAGTGAAGCAAGAGCTTGAAGAGAATAATACATATATGAAATAGAAGTTGAAGAGGATGTCCTGCACTCTAAAGACCCTCCTATGCTGTATACAGGATAAGGGTGCTCCTCCACCATCGCCAGAGTCGAACGACTAGTTGTATGTTGTAGTCGTCTTTGGGTTTTCTTTGTTTTCTTGCTTTCTATGTTATAACCTTGATAGGCTTAGTAGTATGGTAGAGCCATTGGTGTGTTTTAGTGTTTAAAGCTTTGTTTAGATTAGTTTACATGCATCTTCTGTCATGATCCATGTAAGACTACATCTCATGTATTGTGACGATTTTAGTTAAATGAAATGCATGAAGCTCCTTTTGTTATGGAATGTGTAAAATGCTTAAGAAATTAAGTATTATTATGCTAAAATCTTACACGTGTTGTAACCTATGTTGTGTATAGGGAATGCCTCTGAAAGTCACCCAGAATACAACACGTCTTGCACTTTGTGAATCATTTGACGGGGCACCTCCTCTGAGCGATAGCCACACGGACGCCAGTTTGGCCTGACAGTTACACAATGCCAATTTCACAGCCAGCCACACGGACCCCAGTTTGGCCCTGACAGTGACACTATGCCAATTTCACAGCCGGCCACTGGCCCTACCAATAGGCCAACACCTTTTGCACCACTGGTTCCTGAACAGAACTGTACGTCTACCTCTATGCCACACATGCCTCAGGCAGCTTCTCCTCCTGATAGGTTGGAGCAGATGATGCTCCTGATGTAATAGCAGCAGATTTGGTCCACTATCGCAGGGGACCTTGCCCAGAACATGAACGTGGTTCCACTTATATCACTTGTGCACCCTTCTGGAAACATGAATGCCAACGGCTTATTTGAGATTTCCAACGCTTCTGACCTCCCACTTTTGCGGGTACTCACAAACCCGAGGAGGCCGAATACTAGCTTGATCGCATCTCTAAGATGCTGAAGCCACTGCACTGCACTGAGGCAGAACAAGTTGAGATGGTTACATACATATTCGAGAAGGAGGTTAGTCTATGGTGGGACAGCATCTTACGGACAGTTGCTGCTAGGTATGTATGGATGTAGGAGGCTTTTGAGACCTGCTTCCATGGGAAGTACTTTCCCCTCACTTACCGTAATGAAAAGGAGGGAGAGTTTCTTCGCATCCGACAGAGAGTGATGACCAAGTCGGACTATGAGAACAAGTTTACGAAGCTGGCCAGATACGCTCCTTTGATCCTAGCGAATGAGTCAATGAAGATGTGGTGCTTCTCAAATGGTCTGCAACCTGATATCTGCACGAAAATGTGTTGCGCTAGCATTCCCAACTATGTTGAGCTAGTGAACATGTCTCCGTGAGCTGAGTAGGATGGGGATAGACTATCCCATACACATGTGCCCATGGGTCTAGGCCTCGACCAAATTTACCGAACAAACTGTTCCTCGGCAAGAGGCCACGTGTAGATTTGCCTCCTAGGCTTACGGGTCCACCGACCCATCTGAGGCAATCAGACTTATGGTGCACCGACTGCAAGAGGTCGGGCCATATGGACACTTATTGCTTCACTAAGATGGGGGACAACGGCTTCACACCTCCTCAGAAGATCAATCGTCAGGTGCCACAAGCTCTCTCAGCTCCACCTCTACAATCAGCACTACCTGCACAACCATCTTACCGGCCACCCGCACCTCAATTTAGGCCACCTTAATGACCTATGGCACCGCAACTAAATCGTTCTCAACAGGCGCGAGTACATGCGCTTGTTGCTGAAGCATCTGAGTCAGCAGCTACTATACCTTTAGCCTTCAAAGTCACTGCTCACATCCAAGGTACACCCGTATTTCTATTAGTGGACACTAGATCCACTATTTCGATGATATCATGTTCCACGGTTAAGCGTTTAGGGATAAATATGACCCCTATGGTTGGGGTGAGAATTATCACAGCGGTAGGAACTTTTACAAATGCCACTAACTTATGTAAGGGTTGCTTGATAAACTTAGGGAGCAGAATGATAAGCATTGAACTGATAGTCAACCCCCTGTATCATTACGACGTCATTCTTGGCATGGACTGGCTCACCGAGATGAGAGTAGAGATCGATTGTGATACCTAATTGGTGACAGCCCATGAATCTGGGGGCACGACCTTTACTTTCCCTGTTCAAGTCAGTTACCCTTTCCGTGTCCTTTGTTATACTTCCTTATTGAAAGAGGTTCAGGGTCCGACACTTATGAACACGCCAGTAGTTCAGGATTTCACAGACGTGTTCAGAAAGATACCTGGATTACCTCCTCAGCGCAAGATTGATTTTACCATTGACATCGTGCCTAGTGCGACACCTATATCCCTACCAACATATCGCATGCTTCCATGTGAGATGGAGGAACTGAGGAGACAGATCGATGATCCGTTAGATACATGCTTCATACGACCGAGTGTATCTCCTTGGGGAGCACCCATGTTGTTTATGAAGAAGGACGGATCGCCACGATTGTGTATTGATTATCGCAGGTTGAACTAAGTGACAGTGAAGAACAAGTATCCTTTGCCCAGGATAGATGATTTGTTTGATCAGTTGAAAGGGGCACAGTACTTCACTAAGATCGACTTACAGAAAAGGTATCATCAGTTGTGCATCAGAAATGAGGATGTGCAGAAGACAGCGTTTAGAACCAGCTTTAGGCACTACGAGTTCCTTGTGATGTTGTTTGGACTCACAAAGGTGCTGATCATGTTCATGGACCTTATGAACCAAGTGTTTTGGTCGTATCTGTATTGATTCATTATCATATTTATAGATGACATCCTCATATACTCCAAGAGTTAGAAGGATCACGAGGAGCACTTGTGAGCAGTTTTTTATACTCTCAGAAAGAATGAGTTGTTTGCCTAGTACAAGAACTGCGACTTCTGGAAAGAAGAAGTCAAGTTCCTGGGACATGTGGTGTCCAAGGAAGAAATAGTTGTGGACTTTGCTAAGGTGACCGCAGTTCAGGACTAGGAGCAGCCCGGTTCGGTTACTGAAGTGAGGAGTTTTCTGGGACTTGTTGGCTACTATCACCGATTCATTAGGGACTTTTCCAAGATAGCCAGGTCGTTGTCTCAGGTCACTCAAAAAGATCTTAAGTTTGCCTGGAACGAGAAGGTAGAAGCAGCCTTTCAGGAACTAAACGACAAGTTGACGTCCACACCCGTGCTAGTATTGCCAAAGCAAGGGGTCAGATATATCACATACACCGACACTTCTCGTATTGGTTTGGGTTGTGTTCTTATGCAGAAGGACAGGGTGATTGCCTATGCATCGCGACAGTTGAGAAAACACAAGGAAAACTACCCTATGCACGACCTAGAGTTAGTGGCCGTCATCTTTGCATTAAAGCTCTGGAGATATTACCTCTATGGAGAGGAGTTTGAGCTCTTTTGCGACCACAAGAGCCTCAAGTACATATTCACACAAAGAGACTTGAATATGAGGCAACGGCAATGGATGGAAACCTTGAAAGACTTCAAGTTTGAGGTCTCCTAGTATCTTGGTAAGGCCAACCTTGTGGCAGACGTGTTAAGTCGGAAGAAGACGATAGCATCAACAGCTCCGCTGATGATAGAGGAATGGAACATGGTGAAATTTGTGCGAGACTTTGAGTAGAGGCTTATAGTAGAGGAGTCATTCGGGAGCATCGCACATATTCATGTACAGCCACTTATCGATGACCGAATCATTGTGGCTCAAAGGGAAGATGAATGGTTGGTAGTGTTGAGAAAATGAGCCAGTGATGATGAAGACTCTTAATGGAGAATTGGTTCAAATGGAGGTTTACGTTATCATGGCCGCCTATGCGTCCCAAATCTTCATGACTTGAGAAGGGAAGTTCTCGAAGCTGCTCACAATTTGAAGATGGCAATGCATCCTAGCAGTACAAAGATGTATCAAGATATGAAACATTCATACTGGTGGGATAACATGAAGGCTCACATAGCAGACTTTGTGTCCCGTTGTCTTACATGTCAGCAAGTCAAGGCTGAACATCACCGACCTCCTAGTTTACTTCAGCCCATGCCTATAACTAAATGGAAATGGGATTTCATCTCTATGGATTTCATTTTGGGGTTACCAAAGATGAGGAAGGGGCATGACTCCATTTGGGTGATTGTGGACTACTTGATGAAATTGGCTCATTTCCTCCCGATTAGAGTTTCAAACTCAACAGACGATTTGGTCAGGCCGTACATCAAGGAGATAGTACATCTGCATGGAGTGCCTATAGAGATCATGTCGAGTCGAGACATGTGATTCACATTTATCTTCTGGAATCGTATCCAAGAAGCAATGGGTGTGAAATTAAAGTTCAGTACTGCGTTCCACCCATAGACGAATGGGCAGACGGAACGGGTAAATCAGGTATTAGACGATATGATCCGGGCATGTGTACTTGATTTCAAATACAGTTGGGATGATTATCTTCCCTGTGCTGAGTTCGCTTATAACAACAGCTTTCAAGCAAGCATTGGCATGGCTACCTACAAAGCATTGTATGGGTGTTCATGTCGAGCACTGCATTGCTGGGCAGAGGTTGGCGAGAAGATTTTAATTGGCTCGGAGTTAGTACAGGCGACCTCAGAGAAGATCGACATTATCAAGCATAAACTTCTTGTAACACAAAGCAGACAGAAGAGTTACGCCGATACCAGACGGCGACAGCTAGAGTTTGAGGTTGGGGACCATGTGTTTGTTAAGGTTTCCCCCATGAAGAGAGTCCTTTGATTTGGTAAGAAGGGAAAACTCACGCCATGATTTATTAGTCCATTCCAAATTTTAGACCAAGTGGGTGTGGTAGTATACCGTCTTGGTTTGCCCACACCACTTGCAGGCATGCACAACGTATTTCATGTATCCACGCTGAAGAAATACGTTCCTGATCTGTCCCACATTATCAAATGGGAGCAGGTACAGTTGAGTGAAGACACTACCTATGTACTGCGATCGATGCATATTTTAGATAGGAAGGTACAGGAGCTACGTAGTAAAGTGATTCCGCTTGTGAAGGTATTGTGGACTCACTATACTAAGGAAGAGGCTACTTGGGAAACAGAAGTCAAGGTCCATAAGAACTACCCTCAAATTCTTGAGGAGTACGAAAAGGTACTAATTTCGAGGATGAAATTTTTCTTTAAGAGGGGTAGATTATAACGTCTCAGAAAAATCCGTACAAAGACCCGAGTACCACCTCAGGCAGAAACCACCAAGGACCGAATCCTTTAGGGAATTAAGCAAAAGTTAATTAAGTACTAAACTAAATATCAGTGGAATTAGCTTGAACAACTTTTTTCACGAACTGCAAGACTCAAAACTAGTAAAATCGCTAACTCAACATTACCTAAAAACCTAGGATCAGTCTCAAAACCCAGTTACTCCCGGGAGCACATTGAAACTCTGATGACCGCGAAACTATAAGGTTATGACCACCTTACTGGGCTTAACAACCATTGCGGGAATCATATCCAAATAGTATCTAGAAATGCCCAACTCGAGCCTGGAGCAAAGTGTGTGAGAAACGCGAATACCTTTAGAAAATGAACTCAAACTTAAGTGAATTAGGCCATTAACTTGCGAGCCAAATTTAAGGTTTCAGACCGTCAGATTCTGACCCAACTACACCCTTGGATCAGGAAAATTTCCCTGCACATGTCAGTATACTTGTGGCCTTGATCGAGTAACGATGACATTGAACTGAAACAGGTCCTCCACAATCGATTTACAAATTCGATTGGACCAAAATCTTAACCTGGGTTAGATCCATTGTCAGGGAAATTTCTATAGACCATGTGCAAGTAATGGACCTCTAGATGAGCTCCGTTGGCCTGAAACAGCCACCCTTTGGCTATATCTTAAGTATACCATGGCCCTGGGGCCATTGACATCACTTCCGGGCCTATATAATGCCCTAAACCCAACCCTCTCTCATTCCATACGAATTTCTCTAACCCAAGGAGAGATAAGAGAGGAAAAAATGAGAAAATAGTAAGGAGAAGAGTGAGAGATTTGTGGTTTATCGTCGGGATTCATTCCCACCACTCCACGTACTGAATCATCTCTCTCGTGTCGCTACACCGTCAAATCCGACTTTATTTTTAAGTAAGAAATCCTAACCCTAATTTGTTTTAGGAATTCAAATAGAGAAATTGGTGAAATATCTAACATATTTCAATATTTAGGTAGCCGTTGTGCTGTAGACGGGGACGTTGTATACGAACCGAGTTTGTAACCAGCGTACCGACGAAAGGTGCGGACTACAAACGTTTAGGTTATGGTTTTCAAGGCTTTCAATGTCAACTAATGATTTATGTCTGATTTGATTACTGCCATATGATCCTAGTTACGACGTTTTCCATATTTCATTTATATATGAATTATGTTGAATATATTATGCATTTCATGTGTTTGTTGAAATGTTTGAATGAAAGAAAAATCATTATTTATGTTTATCATGGCTATTAATCTAGAATACGTGATTGTTGTATGCATGACAACCCCTTTGTGAAAGGATTTGCCCTAATATATGTTATAACTAGTTTATATCAAGTATGTTGAAACGTGTATTCTAAGTGTTTGATAAAATTCCTAAATGAGTGATTATTTGATGAATTGTACTTACTAAGGGTGTTGAGATAGGATTCTCAACTACCTTAGCTATATGTATGAATTCCTTCATGTAGCTTAAATTCAACTATGTAATTTATGTGTGAATTACATGTGTATGATAATATACTCATTATGTGTTTTATAAAATGGTCAAATGATTGCAGTTTTTGAATGAATTACTCAATATTGTTATGACCATCACACATGATTACCTGTTGAAATTGAGTGTGAATGGGACTACTACGTAGACCAGGTAATCGGTAACGCTTTTCGATCGAGTGGTCAAACTAGTTTCGCCACAACGGATACATTCGATGAATCCGAGTCGTAAAGTGATTATCGACAGTGGTTAGGCCACGAGGAGGCATATACTCTCCATGTCAATTAATTTGGTGTACGCTCTTACCAATTGAACTTGTCAAGTAACCCAATTGGCCTAATGTGAGTTTACCATGTATGGACGCCATTACTTGAATCTAAGGTACCACTTACCAATGTAAATCTCATTTAACCTTGGTAAAATGATCCGCTAAGACTCATGAGCCGGGCATGGTGGTATGGCACATCGTGGTCGAGCTGTTGGCCTACTCTAGGGTCACAAGCCTCCCCGTAGTGACCAGTGAGTAACCCAAACTCGTGAGCCGAATATGGTGGTATGGAACAATGTATTTGAGTTGTCGGCCTGTGATCAGGTGACGAGCCTCTCGTAGTGACCTCGAGTATTAAATAGGCCTATGCAGATGGTGACGAGCCTCCCATAGTAATTTCAAGTGTAAACTCGTGAACTTGCCTATCCACTACTTTTAAATTAGGGATGATGTTGCCCTATAACTTGCCTATCATATGTGATTAACTAGGATTGATGAACCTAGATGGATCATCATTTGGGTAAATGTTATAAAGGGAGGTACATTAGCTTCTCGAATCTACTGTATGAATAAGCCTAAATAAGAACTTGGGTAACACGATCATGCATCGCATTACTTGTACATTGGCGAGGAAGCGCACGTTTAGGGAGTTTTCCATGCATGATTGTGAGATGATATCGCTAAGGGAGTGCAGGCGAGGGCATGCATCATGATAGCATATCATTCCTACATTAACAAGAGTACTTAGGACATGATTGTTACACTTCTTTATCATTACTGCTTGACTGGATTGATAACATGTTAATCTTTGCCTTATAACTCCACTGAGTTGATCACTCACTCCCACTTTAGGACAGTGTTTTAAAATAACAATCAAATTCTATTTTAGCTGGAGATGATGATACGGCCTATGTGACAAAGCCGGACTTCTTTGAAGATGAGGAGTTCTCCCACATGTAACTCTCGGGCAGGTCCATGTAGACCTTGAGTTGCGTCGTCAGGATTGCAGGGATATGGATTAGTGGAAATTACACTTTAACATTTTGTAAATTTTGAAACTATACATGTAGTTATTCAACCTGGTAACATACTCATACTCTGGGGGTTGATAAATACTTACGTACCTTTTTCATCTATCACAATCTTTTGCTTGCTTAATTTACTTATCTCTAGAGTATGATATGCTGTTTTAGTATAATCTCATTCATGTTTAATGCACTAATATGGACAACATTAAATCATCATTATCTATGTTGCATAAGTGATGCAATGAATCTCGGGAGTTGAGTTTTGCTCGACCCTCGATTTTCGAGGCGCTACAAGTTGGTATCAAAGCATAATTTGTATTAAACTGGACCTAGGTTATGGTAACATGACACACACTGACGTGCTTTAACTAGGTGGGGGTGATAAAATGTAGAAACGAATGTTAGATTCCAAGTTTCGCCAACAGGCAAAACTGACAGTCGAAATGCAACCCGTACGCGTCCGAGATCTGGCAAAATGATCTCAATTCCTTCTTAGGCCGTCACATGACGGGTTTAAATCATTAGTCAGCAAATCCTAATCTTAAAAAATGTCAAAAGGCATGAATATGCATGAGATGGAACCCGAAACCATCTGAAACGGACATCAGGGCCCAAACCATATGAAACAGTGGGACCTAGGGGGGCCTGCACATTTTCGACATAGGGCAGAGCCACCACCCATGGTCCAGCGGACTGCGGCGTCGCCACGCCAACCGCGATGCATCGCCGTCTGGTCTAGCGGGCTGCATCGGGCCAACGGGTAGGGTGGCCCGCCGCCCCTCCCACACACATGTGGGGTCCGTTTGCATGTGGGTCCACCCTATTTAGGGTCCCTTCACCCCCCTGCTCATTTCCCCCCTTTCCAAGCTTTCAAACCTCTTCAAACTTACAATTTCTCCTTCAAATCTCTCTTTCATACATCACAAACTTCATCTTCTTCCTTTCCATGCACCCACCTCCACCATTCTCTCAAACACATCTCCTACTACCTTCAATCTCCTTCATTTCTTCTCATTTGAGTACACAAACCCACCTTTGTATCTCATAAACCTCAAAATCCATCAACCCATCTCATCCTTCAAACTTTCTTCACTCTTATGGCTCTTTTTGAGTTTGTGGCTGCCATCTTTTCACTTTCTACCCTTCTTTCTGTCATGGGAAAGAAGAGGGCACCCATGGATGAAGCCGGGCCTAGCCGCCCTACCCTTCCAAGGAAGCCGACAAGCGCCGAGGATAACACTAGCATTGAGCGAGAGTGAAGGACGAAGAGGGATCTTGAATAAATGGGCATCTTCGAAGATCTTGATCTTCAAATGTCAGTTTTTAAATTTGGAGCGTTCAGAATTGTTATGTTAACGATCTAAGTTGTGTCATCAAATGCATGATGGGGGCATTACTTCTGTATGATCGTCCATTAAAAGTAGGCCCCATGACTTTTTTAATGGGATGGATTTAAGGTAGATGGATCTAACATGTATGGTGGGTGAGTAACCACCATGAGACTTACTGAAAATGTAGAGAGAGCGTCGAACCGAAAAATAAAATTAGAAAGAAAGTGAAAGAAGGTGTATGTGATATGTTGTAGATCTAACACCCTGTATTGTCAAATTTGTAGTGCCAAACCACTTTGCAGTGATTGACTTGTTTTGATAGATGAAAAGTTCACCTTCATACGAAGATGAGTTTCAAGTCATCTCCATCATCATCAAGTGCTACGACAACTTCAAGTCAATGTGCATGTTCAACTTCTAGAACAAGTTCGAGTTCAAGAAGTACATGTACGACTACAAGTCCAAATGTATGAGTATACAAGCTCAAGCTCAAGGCTCAAGTATACAAGCTCAAGCTCAAGTTTCAAGCATACAAGATCAAGCTTCATGTACTTCAAAGTATACTACTACCAAAGCGACCGATGTTACAAGTTCAATGCTCACATTTAAGGTATACGTGACCCTAGAAAGAGCTTAAGCCTAGGTCATTAATGTTGCATATTTAAATTGGGTCAATGTACTTATTTTAGACTTTTCTTTGACTAGTCCTAGTCATTGTTTAACTAGTCCAGGCACTGGCTTGACTAGTCCAGGGTTTTTCTCAACTAATCCAGAAATTTACGTAATTTTTTGAATAAGTCTGGTAGGTCTTCGACCAGTTGGGCTGTAAGACCCGTATCCTCGTTCGTACTATACCATAGGCTTTCGCGATCCTCCCCATTGAATTTCGGTGACCCACGACCTGTAATCGGCATTTGCACCTGACCCTAAGTCGCATCCCATATATCTGAGTCGACTCAACTCGAAACTTGTACCCTAGCAACCGTGCCGTTACCGCGGTTCCAACGCTACGACTTGCGCGTTAATGCGATACCCTAGCCAAGAGTTGTGGGCCCGCGTTCATCTCGAGGGAAACATCGTGCATTGCAGATTCTGAGAGAATATTTATCCCATCCATCCCATCAATCAATCAATCACTAGTCAAGTGCAACCCATCCCTCTCTCACCAACAAAGCATGGCACCCATCTCTCTCCCATTCTCAAAGTCAACCAAGCCCATACCCTCCTTATCACACCCATTCCTCCCATCCCATCTCCCTTACAACAACCCATCCTCTCTCTCATTTCTCTCTTCATTCCCAAGCAACCTAAGAGGAGTGGACGTCTAAGCTTCCCCAAGGAGAACCCCAAGTGTGGCCCACTTCATACGCCCTCATCTCTCATCCTAGCCCTTCAATCTTCATCATCTTCCATCAAAGTTGAAGCTAAGGATATTAGCATTCCAAGGAGCCTAGAAGAAGTAGAAGTGGTGGGTGATCTTAGGATTTTCACCATTGATCTTGATGATTTGAGGGCCCACATGTGGTGGGACCCATTTGATGTATGCACTATATCATGTATAGAGAGGGCTCATAATGGCGAAGTCCCTCCCCTCCATTACATTTTTCCCTCTCTTTCTCTCTCTCCCTTTCATTTTTTATGGTGATGATGAGGCCATGTGGCCCACCCGGATGGACCCCACCATGAAGTATGTATTATATCCATGTCGTCCATATGTTGGACCCACCTTGCTGGACTGTCCAGCGGCAGGCCCGCTGGCCTGTCTGTCTGGACAGGCCCAGATGAAGAGAAAAACATAAATATCAGCTTTGTTCAGAGCTACTAGTGGGTCCCACACATGTGGACCCACCTCATCCATGTATTTTATATCTGGGTCGTCCATCTATTAGACGGCCAGCAGCTTGCTGCACTGGATGGATGTCAGCGAGTTCTACGGCATACCATGATGTATGTATTTTACATCCATGCCATTCATCTGTTTTACATCCAGCACCGTCCAACAACTGCTGGACAGTGGGACCCACCTCTGATGTACCTGTTTCATCCAACCGTCCATCTATTTTAGACATCGTGTCCACCCCACGTGTTGCAGTGTGGGGGTGGGGCCCACCCAAATGTATGTGTTTTGCATCTACACCATCCATCCCTCGACGGTGCTAGGGGATGCACCATGATGTATGTACATTATTTGCACCATCCGTGAGACCCACTACACACATGCAGTCCACACCGTTCATCCATTTTGTGAGCTCGTCTGAAGGCTTAAGATGGGAAATAAGACAGATTTGTCTATCAAGTGGACCACACTGCAACACTAGTGGAGGATTGAATGTCTACCAATGAAATCAGTTTGGGGTCACAGAAGTTCTAGATCAATATGAAATTTGTTTTCCTCTTAATTCAGGTCTTTGTGACCTCATGAATAGATTGGATGGAAAATAAACGTTATGGTGGGCCCTGTGAATTGTTTAATGGTGAAATCATTATCTCCACTACTATTTGTGGTGCGGTCCAAATGATATTTCGATATGGTTCCTTCTTTTGGGTAATGCTCTAAAATGATCTCTAAAAATAGATGAATGGTGTAAATATAATATTAATGTTTTATCCATACCATCCATCTAGGATGGTAGGTCTCACTTGATGTACATAAGGCCCATGGGTACAGCCCGATATGATATTTGTGTGGCCGATATGTGCAGCCCATTGTAATGTATGATGAGGCCCAATGTGATGTATGTAAGGCTCATATGATGAGGCCGATGTGATGTATATGAGGCCCATTGTGATGTATTTGAGGCCCATAGATGTGGCCCATTATGATGTATTTGAGGCCAATAGATGTGGCCCATTGTGATATATTTGAGGCCCAAAGATGTGTCCCATTATAATGTATTTGAGGCCCATAGATGTGGCCAATTATGATATATTTGAGGCCCATAGATGTGGCCCATTGGGATGCATTTAAGGCCATGAGTGAGGCCCAATGTGATGTATGTGAGGCCCTTGTATGAGGCCTGATGTGATGTATATGAGGCCCATTGTGATGTGTGATTCCACCATGATGTATGTAATGATGTTTATGATGCCCATTCATCTTCCTAGTTGGTTTCAAATGGGTTATGCCTTGGGAGCAATGATGTTTTAATGTCCACATTAGTAAGAATAATGATGGTTAAATGTCTATATTGTAACCCTCCCTAAGGCCCATTATTTGGCCCATTCTCATCTTCCCTTAGTGGGCTAATCCAAACCGTTAGGTCCCCATCATTGTTAGGCCCATTCTTAATATGAGTAGGCCATCTAGGCCCATCCTTGATATGAGAAGAGTGCATCATCATCATATAACATGCTTAGTATAGCTTTACGATCCATGCCCATGCGCATCATATGTATGCTTAATATGAGGAATGATTGATCATAGCATATGCCATCGGGCAAATTATTATGAGACTCCTTGATAAGAGGAGTTGTCCCAAATGAGCGCGCGGTATGCGAAGGATTGTTTTATGACTGATAGTGTGATTCATGCATCTCCCATTTTTATAACATGACTACTGCATGCCCTAACGACATCAGGGCCCTAGCCTCCACAAGTATATCGTGGATGGCAGGATTGGACACCGAAAATCTTTCTTTACATGGGGTGCGATCAATGTCCTTAGTGAAATTCTCTAAACCCTTATGATACCAAGAGGTTGCTCCAATGTCGAGACCGAGTGGATGCTTTGAGCGTAGAGTGTCAAATATCAGGAGGTCGCGCTTCCCACTGTGTCGTGGTCGGTTGGAAGGGGATGTGGCCTTACCCACTCGAGAGGAGGGGGCAAAGCTAGGTTTAGTTTGACCAACTCAAAGAATCAGTCCGCTATCAATGAGACGAGCAAGATATTGGTAAGGAGATAGTGAGGTCTCTTCCACTCACCTTGTTGCGCACGATGTAGCGGCAATCTAGTTTGTAGTATACTAGATCCTGGTGATATTTCAGAGGTGAATTGTATTAATATATGGATTCCGACAAGGACTGACATGCTTAAGTTATATTACATCTTGCATAGGACATTTGGCCAGGTAGGCCTTGCATCGCATAGCCTTAGTACGGCTGATAGTATGTATGAGCATGCCAGCATGTTTCCGCATTACTCTGATACTACATACTTGGCACTCACCTTACGCACACATTTCACCACCCTCTAAGCTTTATATAAGCTTATGTATGACTGTTGCGTGCAGGTGATGTTAGATCGTAACAGCCCTAAGGCAGGAGCATGTGGAAAATCACCTTGGAGCTTTTGTCTTTCTTTATATTTCACTTTCTGCATTGTACTTAAAGTTTTTAATATAGTGGATATGTGGTGATGTTGTTTTGTGACTTGGTTATGCTTGTGGTTATATTCCTTTATAAAAAAAATCATATTGAAAATCCTCCTTGTAAAGTCCCAGGATCGGAATCTGGCATATGGGTACCGAGAGCCGAGAATGGGGCACTATGGGGGCTGTTGTGCCGGATTTGGTGTCGGGAATTCTGTGAGCCCGGTTTTTGAGTTTGGGGCATGACACGAGCACCCTGCTCGACCGGTCATGAAGACTGGCTCGACCAATCGAGCAGGGCTCGACTCAAACTCCAGCAAGGTGATTTTGATCCACTCGACCAATCGAGGGTCTGCTTTATCCGATCGCACCAAAAAATTTGAAATTTGGTTGCTGCCAGGACCAATCGAGGCAGATCTTAGATCAATCGAGGGAATCGAATTATAGCCTATAAATAGAGGACTTTTCTCATTTTTTTCATTCATTGCAAGCCAATTCAAGCCACCACTCTGAGAGATAAGTTCCCGCTATTGTGAAGCTATTATATGGTATTTTAGATTCTTTTATATAGCTTTTTGGTTTTGAATTTCTTGATCTCTTGTTGTTCAATCTTATTTGATAAAAAGGGAATTGTGCTTTAACCCTTTTTGAGATCCTTGAATCCAAGTAGCCAAAGGTTAGATTTAATTTAAAATTCATCTAGACCTAGAACCCTTTTATTTGTGAGATAGAACTTTGAACATCTACATCTACCTAGAAGCGGTTCTAACGGCTACATCGAAGAAGAATTTGAAATTGCAGTAATGACCGCTTTAGTTGAAGTAGGAATATGCCAATATGTCCTAGAGGGGGGTGAATAGGACTTTTTAAAATTTTATAACAATTTAAAAACCTATCACTCTAATCCTAACAACAAGCATACATTAGGATTACTCAAGAGTAACTCTACTAGCTTCCAAGCCCGGTAGAGAATCCAATCACAAACTATTTGAGAGATGAACAATATGCAAATTAGTTTATGATGGATATGACTGTGCATGTGTATGAGGTGTGATCTCAGATAATCAAATATGAAAACATTTAAGGAAATCACATAAGAAAATGGAAGACAATAGCAATCTCAATCACAGTCATTTTTATAGTGGTTCTACTACTATCTACTCCACTCCTGGCAACCTCACTCAACCTTTGAGTGTACCAGATTTCACTAAGGAGGTTTCACATGGTTCACCTCAAACCCAAGGTTTTAAATCAGGTTCACTTTTAACCATTACAACCTACACCTGGGCTGACGGTTTTTGTTCCCACGAGCAAGGGTTAACACATAACACCTGATTTTAGGCACACTGGCTAAGGATCCACACAAGGAACCTCTCACGTTTATGCTTTCATGAGCAAGGGTCAACACATGGCACCCACTTTTAGGCACACTGGCCAATGATATTCTACAAAATCCTAACTGTTTATGCTCTCTACAGAGCAAGGGTCAACACAACGCACCCACCACGTACACTCCCGCCAGAGGCCTCCTAGAGGACTTACAAAGGGTGAGAAACACCTTAAACCCAATCCTATAAAGGAATGATCACAAGGGTCTTTTGGACTCTAATAACTTACAAATAAGCAGAAGAGTCCCTTTTTGCTTGTTGTCGAAGAACTCCTCCTTTGTTGATGAAAAATCTTCTGCTTCCTTGAACCGCAACTCAAAAGATGTACCAATGTATAGCGATGGGCTGGATCAAGGTTATGATGGAACCCTACTCTCCTAAATGTTTTCCTATAAGGGAGATAGAGCGATTCCTATCATTCATGCATTCAAGGCATCCCAGCTCAATGATTTTCCATTAAGATGGTAGCTGGAGGATCCTTGAATGCGAAAGTTCATTTCCCAATCCACTCTATTGAATGTCAATGATGAGGGTGGATTAGAGGATGAACTTCCATGAGAGAAAGGGCTTTCGGTATATGATCTAAGGTTAGACACTCAAAAGCACTCTCTTCTTTCTCTGCCAACAACTAAAGACAAGTTCTCTATATATAGGAAAAAAGTTCCAACGGATATAAAATAGTCACATTTATGACAGAGTTCGATATCATCGAGCGTATACTCTCGATTGTATCGACTAGCCGCTCAATGACATAACTCAGATGTCATATGCTTTTGAAACATTTTACCGACTGGTCGAGGGAATCGAAACATGTGTCGATGTCAATCGATTTCGAACTTCGATTTCATCAATACAAGGATCGATTCCTCGACATTTGAAAATGAGAGAGACATGCCTTAAAAATATTTCAGGTCAAAGATATGATCGAGGTACAATTGATATCATTAGAATTTGAATGTCGTTGATATCGATAGTCGTGTCGATGCATCGATAAATTAAAAGGATTTTTTAATTAAGCTTGCTAGACAGTTTATGTCCATTCTCGATGCAATCGACCCGGCCTCGTTATCATCGACATTTGAATATCAATTCTATCGAGTGACCCTCGATCTAAGATAAAAACCACCTGAAAATATTACTGGTAAACTATGTCCAAGATCGATATCATCAAAGGTCTTCCAATATCATCGGTTTTTGAATTCCAAGGATATCGAAGAGTACTTTGATATATCGAAGGACTTCATGATTTTCTTTAGAAAAATAGGGACACAAAAGCTCTGCTGTCGATTTTATCGAGTCAACTCGATAGACTCGATATTCAAGTTTTGATGATATCGATACTGCTATTAATATATCGATAATTTCGTCTAGAAGTATATGCGGTTGCTGGATAACACATGTCCTCATTTGATAATATCGAGTGAGTTTCGAGGACATCGATAACATTTATCGATTATATCGATCAGTCTATCGATAAATTAACAGAGGTAGAAAACTTAGAGATTTTCTGAATTTTGAAAAAAAAATTCTAACTCAAAAACCCTATGATATACTAATAAGTTTTAAGAGTTTTAATTGCTTAGTGTTTTGGGACATGGGATGTGAGGCTTAGATTTACCTATGGCGAGTTCGAGCCCACATTCGGTTGAGGCAGACGAGTGATTAATCTTCCTATGGAGCTTCTCTATTTAACAGACTCAACACTCACGCTAATTGACAAACCAGGGCACTTTCAGAATCTTCAGATAAGTATTTTTATAATTTTTTATATTTTGTCTGACAGATTCAGCTAAAAAAATCTCATTTTTAGTTTGTGAGATTTAACCAGAAAAATCTCCTTTTTGGTTTTGATTGAGATCAGCCAAGAAAATCTCAGAGTGGGGTTTTTTATTGTGTAAGCCTAATTGAAAAACTCATCTCAAAAGGTTTTAAGGTGAACCTTGGTAAACTTTCTTTCATAGTGAAAGCCAATATCATGGGGGTTGTGGATATTGGGAGTGGAGTAGGTGTGGTTGTTTGCGAACAGTTGGTGTACACACTGAACCACTATAATTCTTGGAGTTGTGGTGGATGTTGTATTTGATATTTGTGTGTGAATGCTTGTATCTCTTTTATGTACTTATGGTGAATGTTGTAATAGCTAGATTTGTTTCTTTTGCCTCTATATCGGTTTGGGTTTTTTATACTTACCGAAGTTCTAAATATTAGGTTGTCCTACCACAAACCTTGGTTTTTAGTGTAAGGTTGTCCTTAGAACAACGTTTGTATCAACCTCTCAAGGCTGGTGCATTTAAGGTTGCTATTTATTTTAGCTATTTGCATTTATTTTTTGCATTTTATTTTTATTTGGCATATTCCTATTCCCCCCCCCCCCCCCCCCCCCCCTCTAGGACTGTGAGCTCGCCCTTTTCAAGTGGTATCAAAGCTTAATAACTCATTCCATTGGATTTATTTCCTGAGCTAATCGATCTTGAGCTCACAATATGTCAAATTTTGATAGCCTTTCTATCACTAGGTCACCACCGTTTGATGGCTCCAATTATGCTTATTGGAAAGCAAGGATAAGGATCTTTTTGAGGTCCATTAATGAAAGTGTGTGGCTAGCCACAGTGACTAGATAGAACCCACCTATGTCTGAAGTTCTAGGCACTGATGGAACTAAGTCCCTTAAAGAAACACTGTATTATATGTGGATTACTCTTCAGAAAAATGAGAGCAGTGCTAATGTCAAAGCTTTAAATGCAATCACTTGTGCACTATCACCAGATGAGTTCAAAAGAATTATATCTTATGATACTACAAAACAAGCTTGGGACATCCTTGAAATGACACACGAGGGAACAACTATTGTCAAAAAGTCTAAAGTTTAGATCCTCACCACTAGGTTTGAGGAAATATGTATGGAAGAAAATGAATCATTCATGGACTTCTATACAAAACTAAATGTCATGGTTAACTTTGTGCGGTCTAGGAGATAGCATCCCAGAAAGCAAAGTTTGTGCAAAAATACTGCGATCACTTCCTGAGAGATTCAATTCCAAGGTGACAGCCATTCAGGAACTTAGAGACACTGATAATATGAGGGTGGAGGAACTTATTGGTTCACTTCAAACCTACAAGTTAAATTTCAAAGCTCCAAAAGGTAAGTCTATAGCCCTTAAATCATCCAAATGTATTTCTCAAGATAGTAATAATTCTGATTGTGAAAACTCAAAGGATGATATGGCCTTATTAGCTAAAAAGTTTTATAAGATTTTTAAAAGTAAGAAGCGAGTTGATTTTCAAAAACCCTCTGAGAAGAAAAAGGGTAAAACTAAAAACTGAAAATCTTTGAAAGATAGTCAGTGCTTCAACTACCATGAATATGAGCATTTGTCAAATACATGTCCAAAAATGGACAATCCAAAGAGAAAAGGCATGTTATCCACATGGGATGAATCGTCCTGCTCTGAAACTTCTTCTGAGTCGGATGATTCAGAACCTGAATCTACAAGTAATGTCACGGCTTTAATGTCTCTAGCCAAAGTCACTTCCACAGACAGTTGCGATACATTTGAATATGAAAATCTGAGAAGTGACCATGAAAATGAAGATGATCTTCAAGACGCCTATAATGCCCTCTACAGGGAGAGTTGTAAGATAGTTGTCAAGCTTAAACTTCAGAAAGAGAAATTTTTAAAATTAAAAGAGGATTTTGAAAACTCTATTTTAGAAAAGTTGCATATTTCTGATTGTTTTGAAAAACAAAAATGTGACCTAAATTTCAAATCATTTGAACTAGAAAAACTAAGATCGGAGAATAAGAAACTAAAAGTTGAATTTTCTTCCCTCTTAAGTTCAAAGGATACATAGAGGTATGCCTGGGGAGACCCTAAACTTGAAAAGTTACTAACCGCATCTAGAAAATGTGGAGATAGATCGGGTCCTGGCTATGATAAAAACATGCCTCTGAAAAATAAGAATGTAACTCCTAGGTTTGTTAAAGGAGAATCCTCCAACTCAAAGGTAAAAAGCTTGAATCAAAACAGCTTTAAAACTCCAAAAACTTTCATGCTCCCAAAGTTAATACCAACCATATCAGCCTTAGAAATCAAAATTATAACCCTTTAGCTAAGAACATTATGGACTTACTCAAGGAGCTTCTCAAATATAACTCAAATGTGAGAGTTAATGATAATTATAAATGAAGGAAAACCAACAGTTTTCCAAAACCCAAAATGATAATGAAATGGGTTCCTAAGGTTACTTCTCCGGTTGCCCACACCACCTTCAACGCTTCAAGTCAATCAAAGTGGGACCTAGACAGTGGTTGCTCAAGACGCATGACAGGTGATAGAGATTTTGTCACACCCCAAACTCAAAAATCGGGCTCACAAAATTTCCGATCGCTAAATCTGGCGCCGACAGCCTCCGTATTACCCCATTTTCGACTCCTAGCGTCCATACGCCAGATTCCAATTCTGGGATCCTACAAGGAGAATTTTTTACGTACATTTATCTCATAAGAAACATAACCATAAGTATAACCCATGAACAATAACAACCAGAAACATCACCACATATCCACTATAATTAAAACTTTAAGTACAAAGCGCATAAAGGAAAATATAAAGATATTAATGATAGAAACTCCAGAAGCTCTGCGGCATGATCCTGCTCCTACTCAGCTATGACCTAGCATCACCTACATGTATCAATCGTGCATAAGCTTACAGAAAGCTTAGAGAGTGGTGAAAGTATATACGCAAAGTAGCAATGTAAGTATGCAATATCAGAGTAATGCGGAATATGCTGGTGAGTCCATGAATACTATCAGTCGTACCAAGGCTATGCGATGTAAGGCATCAATACTATTGGCCACACCAAGGCCATGCGATGCAATGCAAGGCCTACATAGCCAATGTCATGTGCAAGATGCAGCTCAAGCATACTAATCCTCATCTGAATCCACATAACAATACAACTCATCTCTGAGATATCACCGAGGTCTAGTACACTCCAAACCAGATTGTCACCCCATCATGTGCAACAAGGTGAGTGGAAGAGACCTCACTATCCACCTGCTAATATCGGGTCCGGCTCGTCGATAGCGGACCCGTTCTCGAGCTAGTTAAACTCAGCTTAGCTTTACCCACTCCTCTCAGGCAGGTAAGGCCTTACCCCCTTCCAACCGAGCACAACACAGTGGGAAGCACGGCCTCCTGGTATCGACACTTAGCTCTCATGCATGCACTTAGTCTAGACATTAGAGCGACCTCCTGGTACCATAATGGCTTAGGGAATTTCACCCATGGGCATCTATAGCACCCCACGTAGAGAAAAGATTTCCAGTATCCAATCCTGTCATCCGCGTTATACCTGCGGAGGCTACAGCCTTGATGTCGTTAGGGTATACAGCAATCATAGCACACAATACAAGGTGCATAAGTCACATAATACAGTCATGCATCAGTCCTGCACATACCATGAGCTCATGTGGGACAACTCCGCCTATCAGGAGTCCCAATAAACAATCTGCCCAATGGCATATGCAATGATCAGCCACTTCTCATAACAAGCATGCAGATGATGCGTAGGGGCATGTATCATAAAGCTATATTATCGCATACTCATAGTCGGCATTGATAATCGGCCTATATACAAGGTGGGATCTATGGAAGGATGGCAGATCTATAACATGAGGGTCAGTCCTCAACTATAGATATACCAAATCTGATAGCACGGATCCCTCCGTCTACGGTGAGGATGAATTCTCATCATATCAAGGTTGGACGTAGGTGGCCTACCTATAAACCTAAGGATCCAGAACGGGCTCCCTTCATCATACTATCATATGGCCCATTAGATGCCCTAGGGGGCCCAAACAAATCCTAGATGGATGCCAAGATTAACATAATTCTACTAGCAACTAATGGGGGCCCAACTCAATTGGGTTAGCCCAATGCGAATGGATGGATCATGCATATATCAATGGGGCCCAATGATTAAGGTCAACCCACTAAGAGAAGATGAGACTGGGCCTAACAATGGGCCCTAGGGAAAGTTACAATGCGGGCATTTAACCATCATTGCATTTAAAATGTGGACATCAAATTATCATTGCTCCCAAGGCATGGCCCGTCAAAACCTTATTACATACATCATGGTGAAATCACACATCACAATGGACCTCATATACATCACATTGGGCCTTAACCCATGGGCCTCAAATACATCACAATGGGCCTCATATACATCAAGTCAGCCACATCACATGGGCTTCACCAATGGGCCTCGTATACATTAAGTGGGTCACATCACATGGGCCGCACCAATGGACCTCATATACATCAAGTGGGCTGCATCCACGGGGCACACCAATGGGCCTCATTACATCAAGTTAGCCGCATCCACGGGCCGCACTAATGGGCCTCATATACATCAAGTGGGCAGCATCAATGAGCTACACCAATGGGCCTCATAATCTGCACCATTCATCTATTTAAGAGGTTATTTTAAAGCATTACCCAAATGAAGCATAATGGAAGATCATCTGGACCATACCACAAATAACAGTGGTGATAATGACTTCCACTGTTAAAACTCCACAGGGCCCACAATAGTGTTTATTTTCTATCCAATCTGTTTATATGGTCACAGCGACTTGAATTAAGAGGAAAAACAAATATCATATTGATCCAGAACTTCGGTTCTCCTAAAAGGATTTCAATGGTAGGCGTTCAACTCTCCACTATTTTCTGCAGTGTGGTCCACTTGATAGATCTACCTCATTTTTAGTCTCAGGCCTTGAGACAAGTTTGCCAATTGGATGGACAGTTTGGATGTAGCACATACATCAGCGGGCCCCATAGAACTGCTGACGTCATGGGGTCCACTAATGGATGGTATAGATGAAGCACATACATCATGCGGTGGGTCCCATAGAATTTGCTAACTTCAAATACAGTAGCAAGCTGCTGCTAGAGCTGGGCCATCCATCAGATGAATGGTTGGGATATAACACATCCCTCACGTAGGACCCCCACTGTCCAGATAGGTGGATGGTGTGGATGAAGCAAATGCACCATGGTGTTGGCTTGTCAAACGGACGGCTCAGATAAAACACTTACAGCACGATGGATCCCACCGTCCTTGCTGGATGGTGTGGATTGCCACACGTCTGGAGCCCCACCATCGCATCTAGATGATGGTGGATAAACAGGTACATCAGGTGGGTCCACGTGGTGGCCCACTGATCAAACTGACCTTTATGTTTTCTCTTCATCCAGGCCCCACCGTCTGAGCGGCCTAGATGAAGCATGTACATCAGGTGGGTCCCACGTGGCCCACCAACTATTTTATATTATAATATATTTATATATATATATATGTGTGTGTGGAGAACGGCTAGCGTCCACGCCCACCGTCAGGACGGTCCTTAGGCCCGTAGCTGGGGTGACCCCACAGTATGGATAGTGGAGATAAAACCCATACATCACAGTGGGGTCCATGATAGGGAAAAAGAGAGAGAGAGAGAGAGAGAGAGAGAGAGAGAGAGAGAGACATGTGATGGAGGGACCCCGACACTATGGGCCCTCCCTTCCATGCATTACAACATACATCAAGTGGGTCCCATTGCATGTGGGCCCACCAATCAAAATCAGCGGTGGAGATCCCTTCTCCACCAAAATGCAAGGTCTAGTTGACCATTGTCATACAAGGAAATTAAACATCATGATGGGGTCCATGGAGAATGGCCCCATCATGGGATAGATATATGAATCATGGTGGGCTATCGGCCACACCTAGGGTCCAAAGTGAGATCCATACCTTTAATCGATAGGCCCTACTTGGCCCGTCATCAAAAAAATCTAAACCTATAAGAACACCCAGCATTCGATCTTCTTAGTCTGATGGAATGCCAAACTCCTTGGCTCTCTCTTTGATGATAGTTGATAAGAATTAAAGGGTTGGATGGTGAGATAAGAGGGGTAGGAAGTGGGCCACACACAAAGCTCTCTCACTCCTTGGAAGTGCTTGGATATTTACTTCTCTAACTTGGGAGAATGGGTGGAGAATGGGTGGAGAATGGGTGGAGAATGAGAGAGAGAGAGAGAGAGGTTATAAGAGAGGTGATGGGTGTGAGTGATGGATGTGAGTGATATATGTACTTGACTTAAGAGTTGACTTAGGGTAGGTTGCTTGTCTTAAGGAGAAAAAAAGCATGGGTTGGAGATGTGATGTGTACTTGACTTGATTTGATTTATTGATGGGATAGGTTGTAGAGATTCTCTTAGGATTACAAATACACAGGATTTCTTTGAAATATACCCAGGCTCACAAATCCTAGCCTGGGTATCGCATCGGTGCACAAGATGTGGCACTGGAACGGCAGCGATGGTGCAGTCACAATGGTATAAGTCTCGGGTCAAGCCGACTTAGAATTACAGGATGTGACTTAGGGTTGCGGCAAATGCTGTATACAAGTCGCGGGTTGCCGGAATTTGACGGGGAGGATCGCGAGAGTTTATGGAACAGTACGGACTAGGATACGGGCCTTACAACTCTCCCCTCTTAATAAAAATTTTGTCTTCAAAATTTACACTATCATCGTAACTAAACAGAACTTATAAAAGAAGAGAAAAACCATGGCATCATATATAATCAAAACACATTTCAACATACTATCAAACATTAAAGAGATGGGGATAGCGCTTGCAAATCTCAACCTCGTGCTCGCAAGACGCCTTGTCTACACTATAATGACCCTACTAATCGTCGGATCTCGGTCAAAAATGATCAAAACTGGGATACTAAGCAACCTCACAATCCCATCAACGACCAAGATGATCCTAAGGCCCGGTCACACGAATCGTCGATGACTCCTCCTGATAACTGTGGGTCCTGCTGGGTCGCATGGGCTTGCAGGGGAGGTGTCAGTCCCCTCTAAGGTCACTGCTTCTGCTACTGCTGTGGTGGCCTATACTACTGCCTTTACTACTATTGGGGCCTCGGCAGCTGAGGTGGCTGCGGTCGCTGCTGCCGCGGCTGAGGCTACTGCGGTGCTCTTGGCTGCTGCTACTTAGGGCGGGGACACTCCCAAATACGGTGCCCCATCTCACCACACCCAAAACAAACACCGGAGAACTACCTTGGAGGTGGTGCTGGAGGTGCTGCTAGCGCTCGGAAGGCTGAGTGGCCTGTGTGCCTTTACTAAGGTTGGTGCTGCTGGGAGTCACTGGAGCACTCCCACCTCTTCCGGTCTCTCTTTTTATCATAGTCACTCTGCACGTCGGCCCACTCAGTCTCATAGATCTAGGCCCTCCATACAACATCCTCAAAAGTTGGGAACTCATGCCCAACAACACGGCTTAGAGGTTGTAATGCAAGACGTTCTCAAAACGGCAGGCCTTCCGCCCCTCATCATCAACCAAGTATAGTGCGAACATCGAAAGCGCCACAAAACGTGCCTCATATTGGGACACTGTCATGTCTCCTTGGACCAAACTCTCAAACTCTAACGCATGTTGCTACCACACATGCTTGGGAAAGAACTTCCAGTCGAACCGGTCTATAAAGTCCTCCCAAGTCCACTCGAAATCGGCCCCAGTCGCTTAGGCAACTGATGCCCACTAGTGCTCAGCCTCTCCCTAGAGAAGAAATACAGTTAACGTGACCCGCTGCTGGATCATACATCTCAGAGCGTCATATCTCTATTTCAATAGGGTCTTGTTCACCCCGGAAGTGTGGGGGATCGAGCTATCAGAAGTCTCGAAGAAGGGCGCTCGCATGCTCCTGCTCTGCCTGGGCTAGCATAACAGCAGGCCACCTGCCATGCCCCTGAACAATAATGGTCATAGCCTGCAGCATCTGCTGTCGCTGATCTACAGTCACGGATGTTGTCAGGGCTATGCTGGTCTCGAACGGGGGAGCGAGAGTCATTCAGGTCGCTCAGGTGCCTCGCCCAGGTGGAATGGTCAACAGAAAAGAACAAAGGCGCCTATCAACCTTGAGATCCCTCAAAAGCTCAGATGTTAGGGAACCAAACCAGAAAATTACGCAATCGAGACTTAATCATCTTAAGCTCACAGCATATGTGTGATGCTGTATAAGGTTATTCCCAAGTTTTGCACTAATACTAACTTTGATCATGCCCCAAACTCAGAAACCGGGCTCATAAAATTCTCGATTGCCGAGTCGGTGCCAACAGCCTCCGTAGTACCCCATTTTTGGCTCCTAGTGCCCATACGCCAGATTCCAATTCTGGGATCCTACAAGGAGGATTTTTTACATACATTTATCTCACAAGAAGCATAACCCACAAACAACAACAACCAAAAACATCACCACATATCCATTATAATCAAAACTTTAAGTACAAAGCGCATAAAGGGAAATACAGAGATAATAATGATAAAAACTCCAGAAGCTCTGCAGCATGCTCCTGCTCCTGCTGAGCTATGACCTAGCGTCACCTGCATGCATCAATCATGCATAAGCTTACAGAAAGCTTAGAGGGTGGTGAAAGTATGTGTGCAAGGCAGCAATGCAAGTATGTAATATCAGAGTAATGTGGAATATGCTAGCGAGTCCACGAATACTATCAGCTGTATCAAGGCTATGCAATGCAAGGCATGAATGCTTTCAACCACACTATGGTCATGCGATGCAATGCAAGGCCTACATAGCCAATGTCATATGCAAGATGCAGCTCAAGCATATTAATCCTCATCTAAATCCACATAACATTACAACTCATCTTTGGGATATCACCGGGGTCTAGTACACTTCAAACTAGATTGCTGCCCCATCGCATGCAACAAGGTGAGTGGAAGAGACCTCACTATTCGCCTGCCAATATTGGGCCTGGCTTGTCGATAGCGGACCCATTTCTCGAGCTAGTCAAACTTAGCCTAGCTTTATCCCCTCCTCTCGGGCGAGTAAGGCCGCACCCCCTTCCAACCGACCACGACACAGTGGGAAGCATGGCCTTCTGGTATCAGCATTTAGCGCTCATATATCCACTCGGTCTAGACGTTGGAGCAACCTCCTTCTAGAAATGGCCAAGCTATATGTCCTAGAGGGGGGGTGAATAGGACTATGCCAAATTTAAAATAAATATAGCGAAAATAAAGAAAGAGAGATAACCAAATAAATAAATCAATACACAATGCGGAATGCAATATCAAAATATTGATTGTTCTAAGGACAACCATGCATCATAAAAATGGCAGGGCAAGCTTACTAGAACAAATAGAGAAACTGAAGCTCAAACTGATAAAGAGATAGCAAGGAATAAATTGCAGAAATATAAATCTAAACTATTACAACATTCCCCACTGAGCTTGAAATAAAATGATTATAACATTCACATCCACATATACATCCCACAAATGAATAATTAAAGATATGAAATATAAACCACACAACCACAAAACACAAGGGATTATAGTGGTTCGCATGTGTGTACACCAACTGTTAATAAACAGCCACACAGCTACTCCACTCCTAATATCCTTACACAGAGGATATCAGCGTTCACTATCAATGATAGGTTTTCCAGGTTCACCCAAAACCTTCATAATTGTGTCTTTCTCTGTGGGCTTACACAATTAAAAAAAACCCTCTTCTAAGTTTTCCTGGCTCTCCTCAGATAATCAATACAACGAGATTTTCTTGGCAAATCCCAAAAGAAAACTAAATAAAATTAAGTTGCATAAACGTAAAATACCTGAATTTCTCCTTCGTTGTAGCAGCCTAGAAGAACCAAGTCAGAGTAGAGATTTGAATGTCAAAGTTCAATGTCCAATAATCACTTTATAATAGTTCTAGGTGCTAATAGATTTTAAATTAAACCAAATGGGGCTAGCTCTAATTGATTTTGATTCCAGAAAAAGAAAAAAAATGAAACTTCCTCTTTTTCAGATCAAATTGGAATATAAGAAACAAAATCAATTTGAAAAGCTAAAGAAAGAGAATATTAAACACGCACACTTAGCTTAAATGGAGCACAAACTTATCTCTCAGAAGGCTGAATTAAATTAGCTTGAATTTCCTATTTTATTCTAAGATTCGTGCTCTATTTATAGGCGACAAATTACGTCTCCAACTGGTCTAAAGATCTCTACGACTGGTCGTAAAACCACGAGATATTTAAAAATTCAGGCGCGATAAGATCTGGCAGTTTCACAACTGGTCGTAGATGGTCTACGACTGGTCGTAGGTCTCCTTCGACTGGTCGTAGGTTGCTCATGACTAGTCGAAGCTAGCTGAATTTAAACATTGTACTTTGAGTCGTAGGTCTATGACTGGTTGAAGAAATAGTCGATACTGTTCATACGACTAGTCAAACAGTCCCTAAGACTAGTCGAAGCCTAACAGAAAATTTTTGAATTTTACAACAACCTTACTACTGATCCAGAAAATTCTTGGACAGGTCGAAGCAAGGCAAGGACTAGTCAAACAAAGTCCAAGACTAGTCTTAGAACAGACTAAACTCACTTATATAAAACATTTGAATTATGTATCCAAAATGGCCTACTTTAAAGGTCAACCTAAGGTCAGTCATATCTCAATAGTGAAGTAAGGACATTGAAACTTAGAAATGAGTGACCTTTTAAAGTAATAAAGCTTGAAGTCTTGATGTAGCTCAAACTTGAAAACTTCTTGAGATCTTGAGGTTGAATTTAAAAGCTTCTTGAGATCTTGCATTATCCTTGTCTTGAATTAAGCCGAACAATCTCACTTTCTCGAGTCTTGACTTGTGAATAGTGCTTGTCAATCAAAGCTGATCTTGAGTAGAGCTTTGTTCTTCACATATGCAAGCTTCATAACAGTGTCTTTGGCACCACAAATTTGACAACAAAAAGGGACTATCAACTATAGCACTTACAATCTCCCCCTTTGTCAAATTAGTGATAAAACACACTTCCAAGATATGTTACATAACGCAGAATATCTGATTAAAGAATCATGCACCAGTTGTTATCAACCGGCATACTAACATGATCCTGCAAACCTGTAAATCAATATTCAATATAACATACAGTCCACCTCTCTGCACATACTCCCCCTGAGTAACATACATCCAAAACACAATGCTACTCCCTCCTCATAACATAATCATTAGACACATACATCCATATCTATTCTCCCCCTTTTTGTCACAAGAGGACAAAGGAAGCACAGAACAGATGACTGAGGAGAAATAAGTAAAGAGATATATGAGAGGTAACAAGACAAGATATGAGTAACTAGTGTAAACAAACTACATAATTCATAAATTGAGCTAAGTCAAAGATAGCTACAATCTCAAAACCAGTTAAGCTAGCGCAAGAGTAATAAAGTTATAACCGACTAATAAACTTAAAAGAACTAATCTGAACCAGGTGAAAGAGCAGGGATGGAAGGATCAAGTTGATGCATGCCCTTGTTCAAGCGCCTAAGATATTTGCGCATATACTTGAATTGTAAATCATGGGCAACCGACATGTTTTCCATCTTAACATTCATATTCTCAACCTTATCTTCCAATGCACGTAGATGTGCATCAAACTCAGAATTCTTATAATCTGGATCAGTTGCAGAATCAAATTCAAGTTCGTCAAAAATATCATCCATATTAATATCATCAGGAGGAAGATCACTAGCTTCTTCCTCATGTTCAGTTCAACATTGCCAACACCAGCACCTTGACCAGGAAGGAAATCAAGCTTCATCTTATTGATATTGAAATTGTTAAATATCAGATGATGGATTGGGGCCTCTCCCACCGGCATATTGACTAACATATGCGTAGCCAACACAGTTTTCAAATAACCAAAAGGAATGTCAATGTGACCTGGATGGAGTTGAAACTGAATAATGGAGTGACAAATCAAGGATGGTAGACAAACATGAGCACCGCTGGCAACAGCATGAAGAACATGAACCATGAAGGAAGTCAATTCAAATTTATTACCCGATCAAGGATATAAGTTAGACACAAAGATTTTGTGAATAACTCTGTATTTGGGTAACAGATACTTTGAGGGGAGCACATTCCCTTTATGTGTCCATTGAATATCCAAATTGTATAAATCTCTAGTGAGCATACATTTTTCAGTTACTGAGGGTTTTTCAGATAAGTTATAGATAGCAATGCCCACATCATTCACAGGAATTTTCATAAGAGCTAAAATCAATTGACGATTAACGTTAAATGGTCCTTCTCTTGTGGCTATCTTAAAAGATAAATTTTCTAATGAAAAATCATTATGCATGCGAACATGGACTGGGCAATGGACCAGTATGCTGGCCCACCCCAATACAATAAGTTATCCTAACCTATAGCTTGAAGCATAGGAAGGATATCAAAAGGAGCAACATGATTAATATCAACAGGATGTTCAACTATAATGTTACGCAATCTGATGTCCCGAACATAAGATGGATCGTCCTCGGGAGTCCGAAGATGACACTTAGTGATAGGGGCTGATCTGGAGGAAGAAGATGGACCAAGGGTGTAACGACCTTGGAAATTTTTGTGCTAATCTTTCCTTAAGTAGTTGGTTTTGGGGTAATTAGTGTTATACTTGATTGCTTGTGAAATTCGCATCAGTCACTTTAAATTATATCTGCATGGCTCAAAACTTGTAGATTAGTTAGCGCTACGTTACTCTGAAATCTGGGATCCATCGCTAAATCCAGTTGTTCTGGAGAATTTTTGGAAGATCTGGATCAGACCTGGACCACACGTCAAAAGTCCGAAGGCGATGATCTTAGGCTGTTGCGGTCACCGAGTTGGGCTTAACCATCACCTCGAAAATCAAGTCCATGTGATGTTCTGGGTCGATTTGATTGAGTTCGAAGTGAAGAGTGTGAGAACGGTTGGATATTTAATAAGTTTTTATGAAATCTGAGTCGTGTCGCTTGCGCGATGATTTTAAGCTATCTGACCGTTGGATTCTGACCCAATTTCACCCTCTGATCAGGGAAGGTGGCCCAGGCATATCCTTGTGCTTGTAGACCTGATCGAGATTCTGTGACCGTTGAATTGAATGTGGTCCGCCACGGCTGATCTGAAGAGCCGGTCGGTACGAAAACTCAGTCTGACCTAGATCCATGGTCAGTGAGCTTAAGTCCAAACTTTTGTGGTTATAAGCCCACCAGAAGTGCTTTGTTGGATCGCGAGAGTCAGGTTTTGGTTATACCCTAAGTATACCTTGGCCCTGGGGTTATTTTCATCAATTTGAGGCCTATTTATAGTCCTTAAACCCTAGCTCTCTTTTCCATACGAATTTTCTCAAACCCTAGCTTGGAAAGAGAGTGGAAAAGAGAGAGATAGTGAGAGAGAAGTTGGTGAATCATCTTGGGTTCTTTCTTGTTCTTCTTCATCTTTGAGCCTTCACTTTGAATCGTTATTCTGACAGTTCTGAGTTCATCTTGGGGTAAGTTAACCTAACCCTAACCTGTGTTAGAGCTTAGATTAGTCTTGGTGTTGTTGTATCTCATTTCTATTCTTGCCTTAGGTTATTCTATCGCCGTTGATGAAGACAACTCGTCTAAATCAGTTCGGTGTTTCTTTCCTTGCTTAAGGTGCGGACTTTAAGTGTATAGGTTATGGTTTTCAAGGCTTTCAATGCCAGTTAATGGTTTATTCTTATTATGGATGAGATTTCACATGCCAAATATTGTGTTTATGTTGCGTTCCTGATATGCATGTGTTATATTGAGATTTGTGTATTCTATGTGTATGTATAAAGTACCATATACGTATAAAATATGCACTTGTGTTTTCCATGATTATTTGTCATGTATGTATGCTAGATGTTTGTATAACAACTCCTTGGTAAAGGGAATTGTCCAAATGCTTGTTTTCAACATACGTCATGTATGTTGTATCATGTATTCAAGTGTTTGTAGAAATGCCTGAATGATCTAAAGTGTAACTTATTACACTAATTGCGGGCATTGAGAAGTGATTCTCAACACTCCTATTGATGTGCATGATTTCCTTCTTGCTAGTTACATTCCATGTTATTTAAATTCAAGCATTACATATGCTTACATTTATGTTAAGTTGATATTCTTCAAATGTTTATGTACCATGATTTGAGTTGTTGTTCCTTTACTGTTTTACATTTAATATGATTACCTGTTGTAGTTTAACGTGTGTGGGACTATGCATTAGTCCAGGAAATTGGTAATCCGCTTCATGATCGTGGCTGAGGTTGCTTTCGCCACGTAGGATGTGATTAGACGAACCCAAGTCGTATTAGAGTTGGTGGCAGTGGTTTGGCCACGCGGAGTGTTAGCACACTCTATGTCGTCCAACCCAATGTGCGCTCATACTAGTCGAGTTCGTCAAGTAACCCGATTGTCCGATGTATGTTCACCATGTATGGACGCTACTGTTTGAATCTAGGGTACCGAACTTACCAGTGAAATCCTATTAACCATGGTACCTTGATCCACTAAGACTCATGAGCAGGACATGGTGGTATGGGACACCGTGGTCGTGCTGTCGGCCTACGCTGGGGTGACGAGCCTCCCCGTAGTGACCAGTGAGCAACTAAACTCGTGAGCCAATTATGGTGGTATGGGACACTATATTCGTGCTGTCGGCCTACATTGTTTGGTGACGAGCCCTTTGTAGTGACCTCGAGCATACCTGGATACCGCATTGAGATGATGAGCCAAACTGTGGTAGTGAAGGTGTGATAGGCGTGCATTGATTGGTGACGAGCCTTTTGCTACGACCTCAAATATATGATCGTATGAAATGTCTAGGATTGACGATCCTAGAATGGATCACTTTTTAGATGGTGATATGAGGAAGGTATCTTAGCTTCCCAATCCTACTGTATGAAAAAGGACTAATAACAACTTGGTAATCATATCCATGCACCGCATTTGCATGTGCTTTGTAGATGTGGTGCACTTTGAGGTGGTGTCATGCGTAACGTAAGATGAAGACGCTGAGGGTGTACGCGTGAGGGCATGCATCATTTTGCATACATCCCTACATTAACAAGAGTACTAGGATTTATTTAATTGTTCTACTTTATCATTACTGTTTGATTGAACTGATAACATGTTAACCAGTGCCTTATTGTTTCACTGAGTTGATCACTCACTCCCACATTCTAGGGCGGTGTTAAACACCCACCAGACTCTGTCTTAGGTTCTGATGTTGCAGATGTTGATGCGACTTTTGAGGCAGAGCGGGAGATAGATGATGATGAGGCTGCTTTCTCTTATATGCAGTTTTCAAACGGGTTTTAGCGAGCCTTGGTCTGATGCACGGGATGCTGGAATTATTTTTAGAAATTTAAATGATGTAACTTGATACTTCTAATTTTGATAAGTAACACTTTCATACGACTCGGTTTGTATATATACTTCAGGGATTAGCACTTATACACATATACTTCTATAAGTCTTCCGCTTGCTTTATTCACTTATCCCTGAATTATATCTGTGTTTTGGCTTAATCTACTCCATGTTTTATGCACTAATACAGTCAACATACATCCATCATTAAATATGTTGCATAAATGATGTTTTGGAACTCAGGAGCTGAGTTATGCTCGACCCCCGAATTTCAGGGTGTTACAAGGGGATGTTGTCTTTCTCCCTCTAGATGCCATTTGCAACAAGGATTTCAAGAAAATAAAGAGTTGCAAAGGATTGAGAAGAGGGTTTTCTCAAATCAAATTTTACAAAAGAAATACCCCAAATCTCAACGAAATTTGAAATAGATAACTTCAAAAGTAAAATAGAAGTAATCTAGACACAAATCTACAAGAAAAAACCAAATGGAGCACTAACCTTGAAGATTTTGAAGGAAGGGTTCGACTAGTCGTGTGTCGACTCAGTGGAGAATGAAGAGGAAATGAAGAAGATGAAGGATTTTCTCCAATTTTAAGTGATTCACGAGATTCACGACTGGTCGTGGATGTACACGATCGATCGTAACACGACTGGTCGTGTATACTCACGACTGGTCAAGTACCGGGCAAAAAATCTGATTTCCAGCATTATATATAAAAATTGAAATCTAATCAAGCAATTATATACAATATGATACAAATAGGCATAAATACTCATTTTAAAATGCACATGCCAAGATCAAATTTTATTTTGTTAAACCTGCTTTTGTCAAGCGGTTTAGTGAAAATGTCAGCACATTGATTCTCAGTAGGGATATATTCCAAAGATATAACATTTTCTTCTACTAATTCTCAAATATAATGAAATTTAATGTCAATGTGCTTAGTACGAGAATGCTGAATTAGATTTTTCGAAATATTTATGGCACTAGAATTATCACAATATAATAACATAGAATCCTGTTTAATTCCATAATCACTTAGCATACGTTTCATCCAAACAAGCTGTGTACAAGCATTACCAGCTGCGATATATTCAGCTTTCGCTGTTGAAAGTGATATAGAACTTTGTTTCTTACTAAACCAAGAAACTAAATAGTTTCCAATATAAAAGCAACCACCACTGGTTGATTTTCTATCATCAAGATTACCAGCCCAGTCAACATCCGAGTACCCAGCTAATTGAACACTTATGTCATGTGGATACCAGAGACCGAGATTAACAGTACCTGCAACATATCGCATAATCTACTTGATAGCAGTCAAGTGCAACTCTTTAGGATCAGACTGATATCTAGCGCAAATACCAACACTTAAAGCGATTCGGGTCTACTTGCATAAATACAGTAAACTACCAATCATACTCCGATATAATTTCGGATCCACATGTTTACCAGTAGAATCTTTTGAGAGTTTCAAAGTTATACTCATAGGAGTATCAAAATTCTTACCATTCTCAAATCTAAATTTCTTAATCAATTTCATAGCATATTTAGATTGAGAAATGAACATTCCATCAGGTTTTTATTTTACTTACAACCCAAGGAAATAATTCAATTCCCCAACCATGCTCATTTCAAACTAAGATTTCATCAAATCTGCAAACTCAATAGACATGTCAGTACAGGTAGATCCATAAATGATATCATCAACATAAATCTGTACTATTAAAATATGATCATTATGTTTTTAATAAACAGAGTCTTATCAACACATCCCATTTGAAAATTATGGCTTAATAGAAACTTTGTTAATTTCTTGTACCATGCCCTAGGAGCTTGTTTTAAACCGTAAAGTGCATTTTTAAGGCGATACACATTTTCAACATTTTTGGAGTCCTCAAAACCCATCGGTTATTCAACATAGACTTCCTCATGCAGATCGCCATTTAAAAATGCACTTTTCACATCCATTTGGTAAATCTTAAACTTTCTAAAACATGCAATGGATATAAAGAGTCTAATTGATTCAAGACGTGCTACTGGTGCGAAGGTTTCATCATAATCAATACCTTCAATTTGAGTGTAACCTTGTATCACTAGCCTAGCCTTATTTCTAATTATATTGCCAAGCTCGTCAGACTTATTTTTAAAAATCCATTTGGTTCCAATGATGTGTTTATCTTTAGGTCTAGGTACGAGATACAAACATCATTTCTCACAAATTGGTTAAGTTCTTCTTGCATCGCAACAATCCAGATTTCATCAGCAAGAGCTTCTTTTACGTTAGATGGTTCAATATGGGATGTAAAACATACGTAATTACATATATCCTCAAGTTGTCTACGAGTACGAACACCAGTGAGAGGGTTTTCAAAAATCTGTGTGGTTGGATGATCTTTAACAGGCCTCAGTTCAGAATCAATCTAATTAGATGAGGTATCAGATTTATCAATTACTAGAACTTCATCATTATCTGAACTTGAGACTAGTGCGTTTAAGTGATCATCAATGACTTCATTGATAGATTCTTGAATCACACCGGTCCTTTTGTTCATAACCCTATAAGCTCGACTGTTTAAAGAGTATCCTAAAAAGATCCCTTCATCACTCTTCGTATCAAACTTTCCCAGATTTTCACGATCTCATAAAATATAGCACTTGCTGCCAAAAACTCGAAAGTATTTGACAGTAGGCTTTTTATCGAACCACATTTCTTAAGCCGTTTTATTATTACCTTTACTAGTGTAAACCCGGTTAATGATATAGCAAGCTGTATTGACTGCTTCAGCCCAAAGATTCTTAGAGAGTTCATACTATTCAACATGACATTAGCCATTTCTTGAAGCACTCTATTTTTCCTTTCAACTATACCATTTTGTTGTGGAGTTTTGGGCGCTGAGAATTCATGTAATATTCCCTGGTCGCTACAGAACTTCTCAAAACTGCTATTCTCAAATTCAGATCCATGATCACTATGAATCTTACTGACTTGAGAACCTTTTTCACTTCTTCAAGGGTTTCTGATTTATCCCTTAAGAAGACAACCCATGTATATCTGGTAAAGTCATCTACTATTACCAAGATATATCTTTTGCCACCTCGACTTTCCGTCCTGGTAGGTCCTATAAGGTCCATATGGAGAAGCTCGAGTGGTCTTGATGTGGTATCAGAATTCACCTTTTTGTGTGAGTTCCTCATTTGTTTGCCAATCTGGCATTCACCACATATTTTATCTAATTTTTGTAGTTTGGGTAGACCTCTTATAAGTTCCCATTTGCTCAATCTATATAGATTTCGGTAGTGTACATGTCCAAGACATTTGTGCCACAAATCAGTCTCGTCTATATGGACCATGTAACATGATTGATAAGATGAGCTGGATTCGCTAACAATATAGTAGTTTTTAGACGTTCTATGTCCAGTTAGTATTACTGAACCCTTATTGTTTAGAATCTCACAGCTTTGATTATAAAACCATACACTATGGTTATTATCACAAATTTCAGATATGCTTAGAAGATTATGTTTCAGTCCTTCAACATACAAAACATTTTTAAACAAAGGAAGGTTATAGAGTTGAACCGTACCTTGGCCAATTATCTTGCAATTACTTCCATCACCAAAAGTAACTAACCCATCAGTCATATATTTAAGATCGGTGAGTAAAGCTTTGTCGCCTGTCATATGCCTGGAGCATCCACTATCTAGGTACCACTTTGAATGGCTTGTAGCTTTGAAAGCGATGTGGGCAACCAAGAAGGCAACCTTAGGAACCCATTTAGAACTGTTTTGGGTTTGGGAACAGAGTTGGTCTTCTTCTATCTGTTGTTATAAGGATGACCTACTGAGTTAGATTTTAAGAGCTCCTTGAGTAAATCAATTATCTTTTCAGCTAGTGGGTTTCTATTCTGAATTTTGAAGTTGACATAGCTACTTTTAGCTTTTTGAAAGGCTTTTGTATTTTTAGAAAAACCTTGACTAGTATTTTTCCTTTTTGAGTTAGAGGACTCTCCTTTCACAAACTTAGGAGGAGTATACTTTTGTTTAGGAGGAACATTTTCATCGTAGCCCAACCCAGATCTGTAGCCACATTTTCTAGATCCGGATAAAAGTTTTTCTAACTTTGGATCTCCTTGGGTATACCTCCATGTATCCTTTAAACTCAAAAGAGAAGATACTTTATTTTTAAGTTTCTCATTTTTAGATTTCAGATTTTCAATCACAGAGGTTTTGAATTCTAAATCGCATTTTGATTTTTCAAAACAATCTAAAATTTGGGATTTTTCTAAAATAAGAGATTCAAAACATTCTTTTAATTTAAAAAAATTTTCTTTTTGAAGTTTAAGTTTGACAGCAATTTTACAACTTTCCTTGTATAGGGCATTATAAGCGTCTTAAAGATCATCTTCATTTTCATAATCACTATTCAGATTTTCTTCACTAGTTGAATCATCATGATCTAAAAAAGTGAATTTGGCTAGAGTCATAAGGGCTTTAACTTCACTGCCTGACTCGGTTTCAGAATCTTCTGATTCAGAAGAAGATTCAGAATCAGACGATTCATTCCAAGTAGCCAACAAACCCTTCCTTTTTGGTTTGTCATTTTTAGGACATTTGTTTGCTAAATGCCTATATTCTTTGCAGTTGTAACATTGACTACTTTCAATGACTTTCAAGTTTTAGATTTAGGTTTTAATCTTTTCTTATCATTTGATTTTTCAAAATCAACCCTCTTTTTACTCTTGAAAATCTTGTAAAACTTTTTCGCTAAAAGACCCATATCATCTTCAGAATCAGAGTTTTCTTGAGAAATACATTTAGAAGATTTAAGAGTGATAGATTTACTTTTAAGAGATTTAAAGTTTAACTCATAGGTTTGTAAAAAACCAACTAGTTCTTCTACCTTCATATTGTCCATATCACGAAGTTCCAGGATCGCGGTTACCTTAGAGTTGAACCGTTCAGGAACTGAGCGTAGTATCTTTGCACACACTTTACTTTCTGGGATTTTATTGCCAAGACCCGACATTGAGTTTACAATGTCATTTAATCTTGTGTAAAAGTCCATAAACATATCATTTTCCTCTATATGAATTTCTTCAAATTTGGTTGTGAGGAGTTGGACTTTAGATTTTTTGACAATTATAGTACCCTCGTGTGTCATTTCTAATATATCCCAAGCTTGCTTTGCAGTCTCACAGGATATGATTCTTTTGAACTCATCCGGTGATAGTGTGTAAGTGATTGCATTTAGTTCTTTTGCATTGGCACTACTCTCATTTTTCTGAAGGGTGGTCCAAAAGAAATAAGGAGTTACTCTCATTGATTTTGAACCATCGACACCAGTCACTTCAGTGGTAGGTGGGTTCCATTCAGTCACTGTGGCTTGCCACACACTCTCATCCATTGATTTAAGGAAGATCCTCATCCTGGCTTTCCAATAGGCATAGTTGAAGCCATCAAAGGGTGCAGGCCTAGTGACTGAAAGGCTATCAAAATATGACATCTTATTCATATGACTAGTTGAAGAAATAGTCGACATTCTTCATACGACTAGTCGAACAGTCCCTAAGACTAGTCGAAGCCTAATGAAAAATTTTTAAATTTTGCAACAACCTTATGATTGATCCAGAAAATTCTTAGACAGGTCGAAGCAGTGCAAAGACTAGTCGAACAAAGTTCAAGACTAGTCTTAGAACAGACTAAACTCACTTATATAAAACATATGAATTATGTATCCAAAATGGCCTACTTTAAAGGTCAACCTAAGGTCAGTCATACCTCAATAGTGAAGTAAGGACATTGAAACTTAGAAACGAGTGACCTTTGAAAGTCATGAAGCTTGAAGTCTTGATGTAGCTTAAACTTGAAAGCTTCTTGAGATCTTGCATTATCCTTGTCTTGAATTAAGCCAAACAAACTCACTTTCTCGAGTCTTGACTTGTGAACAGTGCTTGTCAATCAAAGCTGATCTTGAGTAGAGCTTTGTTCTTCACATATGCAAGCTTCATAATAGTGTCTTTGGCACCGCAAATTTGATAACAAAAAGGGGCTATCAACTATAGCACTTACACTTGTACTATAAGGGTTTAGGAAATTTCACCCAGGGGCATCAATGGGCCACACTAATGGGCCTCATAATATACACCATTCATCTATTTAAGAGGTTATTTTAGAGCATTACCCAAATGAATCATAACAGAAGATCATCTGGACCATGCCGCAAATAATAGTGGTGATAATGATCTCCACTGTTAAAACTCCACAGGGCCCACCATAGCGTTTATTTTTTATCCAATCTGTTCATATGGTCACAAAGACCTGAATCAAGAGGAAAAACAAATATTATATTGATCCAGAACTTTGGTTCTCCCAAAAGGATTTCAATGGTAGGCATTTAACTCTCCACTATTTTCTGCAGTGTAGTCTACCTGATAGATCTACCTCATTTTTAATCTTAGGCCTTAAGACGAGTTTGCTAATTAGATGGACGGTTTGGATGTAACACATACATCAGCGGGCCTCACAAAACTACTGACGTCATGGGGCCCACTGATGGACGGTATAATTGAAGCACATACATCGTGCGGTGGGTCCCATGGAATTTGCTAACTTTAAATACAGCAGCAAGCTGCTTCTAGAGCTGGGTCGTCCATCAGATGAATGGCTGGGATATAACACATCCCTCACGTAGGACCCCCACTATCCAGATAGGTGGATGGTGTGGATGAAGCACATACACCATGGCATGGGCCCGTCAGACGGACGACTTAGATAAAACACTTACAGCACGGTGGATCCCACCATCCTTGCTAAACGATGTGGATTGCCACATGTGTCAAGCCCCACTGTCACATCTGGATGGTGGTGGATAAACAGGTACATCAAATGGGTCTGCGCGGTGGCCCACCGATCAAGCTGACATTTATGTTTTCTCTTCATCCTAGCCCCACCATCTGGACAGCCTAGATGAAGCACGTACATCAGGTGGGTCCCACGTAGCCCACCAGCTATTATATATTATATTATATTTATATATAAAAATATAGATATATATATATATGTGGAGAACGGCCAACATCCAGGCCCACCATCAGGACGATCCTTGGGCCCATGGCTGGGGTGACCCCACCATATGGACGGTAGAGATAAAACACATACATCACAATGGGGTCCACGACAGGGAAAAGGAGAGAGAGAGAGAGAGAGAGAGAGAGAGGGAGAGAGACGTGTGATGGAGGGACCCCAGCACTATGGGCCCTCCCTTCCATGCATTACAACATACATCAAGTAGGTCCCATTACATGTGGGCCCACCAACCAAAATCAATGGTGGAGATCCCTTCTCCACCAAAATGCAAGGTCTAGTTGACCCTTTTCATACAAGGAAATTAAACATCATAATGGGGTCCATGGAGAATGGCCCCATCATGGGATAGATATGAATCATGGTGGGCCATCAGCCACATCTAGGGTCCAAAGTGGGATCCATACCTTCAATTGGTAGGCTCCACTTGGCCCATCATCAAAAATAAATTCTAAACCTATAAGAACACCCACCATTTAATCTTCTAGGTCCAATGGAATGCCAAACTCCTTGACTCTCTCTTTGATGGAAGTTGATGAGAATTAAAGGGTTGGATGGTGAGATGAGAGGGGTAGGAAGTGGGCCACACACAAAGCTCTCTCACTCCTTGGAAGTGCTTGGACATTTGCTTCTCTTGCTTGGGAGAATGGGTGGAGAATGAGAGAGAGAGAGAGAGAAGAGAGAGAGAGAGAGGTCATAAGAGAGGTGATGGGTGTGAGTAATGGATGTGAGTGATAGATGTACTTGACTTGAGAGTTGACTTAGGGTAGGTTGCTTATCTTGGGGAGAAAAAGCATGGGTTGGAGATGTGATGTGTACTTGACTTGATTTGATTAATTGATGGGATGGGTTGTAGAGATTCTCTTGGGAAACAAATGTGTAGTGTTTTTTTGAAATATACGCGGACCCACAACTCCTGGCCGGGGTATCGCATCAGTGCGCAAGACACGGTGTTGGAACCACAGGGATGGCGTAGTCGCAATGGTACAAGTCTTATGTTAAGCTAACTCAGAATTATAGGACGCAACTAAGGGTCATCCAAATATTGTCTATAAGTCACGGGTTGTCGGAATTCGACAGGGAGGATCACGGGAGTCTACGAAATGGTACAGACTAGGATACGGGCCTTATAGATTTGTTTACCAACTACAAGGAAATGACTGATGGGTCAATCACATTTGGTGATGGTAGCAACTGCAAAATAATTGGCCAAGGTACTATTCAACTTTTTAACCTTCCTCCTTTTGAAAATGTTTTATTTGTAGAAGGTCTTAAGCACAATCTTTTGAATATTTCTCAAATCTACGATAACAAACACAATGTTAAATTCACTAATCAAGGATGTAAGATCTCAAATGAGAAAGGTTGTGTGATATTGAATGATCGAAGAACATTTGAGAATTGCTATATTGTAAGTGATTTTAGCTTGTCTAAATTATCTTGTTACATGGTCCAAACCAATGAGACCGAATTATGGCACAAACGCCTTAGACATGTAAACTACTGCAATTTATAGAGACTGAGTAACGCCGATCTAATAAGAGGTCTACCCAAATCGAAGAAAATAGATAAAATATGTAGTGAATGTCAAATTAAAAAACAAACAAGGAGTTGCCATAAGAAAGTGAACTCCTTTACCACATCTAAACCCCTTGAACTTCTCCACACAGATGTTGTTGGACCAACCAAAACAGAGAGTCGAGGTGGAAAGAAGTATTTCTAGGTAAATGTGGATGATTTTACTAGATTTACTTGGGTAACATTCATGAGAGAAAAATCTGAAACTCTCGATGAAGTGAAAAGGATACTTAAGCATATCCAAACTGAGAAAGAAATGAATATTACTAAGATCCGAAGTGATCATGGATCAGAGTTTGAAAATAGCAATTTTGAGAAATTTTGTAGCGATCATGGAATATCGCATGAGTTTTCAACTCCTAAGACATCTCAACAAAATGAGGTTGTTGAAAGGAAAAACAGGGTGCTTCAAGAAATGGTTAATATAATGTTAAATAGCATCAAGTTACCTAAAAATTTATGGGCTGGAGTTGTTAACACTGCATGTTATATAATAAACTGAGTTTACATCAGAAAATTAAAAGATAAAACAACTTATGAACTGTGGTTTAACAAGAAATCCACAGTCAAATACTTTCGAGTTTTTGGAAGTAAGTGTTATATTTTGTGTTACTGCAAAAATTTAGGGAAGTTCGACACTAAAAGTGACGAAGGGATTTTCCTAGGATATGATGTAAATAGTCGAGTGTATCGAGTTCTAAACAAGAGAGCCGGTGTCATTCAGGAGTCCATAAATGTGGTTATTGATGATCATTTGAATACACCAACTACCAGTTCAGAAGATGATAAAGTCAATATAATAGAGAAACATAAATCCTCATCTAGTCAAATCAACACTGAACTATGATCAGTTAAAAACGATCCTACTGATCAAATACTAGGTAACCCTCTCAGTGGTGTGCGTACTCAAAGACAATTAGAAAACATATGTAATTATGTGTGTTTTACTTCCCAAATTGAGTGGGCCAATGTAAAAGAGGCACTCACTGATGAAAATTGGATAGTTGCCATGTAAGATGAACTGAATCAATTCATTAGGAATGATGTACGGTATTTGGTTCCAAGACCATATGATAAACATATTATAGGAACTAAGTGGATTTTCAAAAATAAATCTGATGAGTTAGGAAATATAATAAGAAACAAGGCTAAACTAGTTGTACAAGGGTACATTCAGATAGAAGGCGTCGATTATGATGAAACCTTTGCCCTAGTAGCTCGCCTTGAATCCATCAGATTATTCATATCCATTGCATGTTTCAAGAAGTTTAAAATTTATCAAATGGATGTCAAAAGTGCATTCTTAAACAGTGATTTACATGAAGAGGTTTATGTTGAACAACCTAAGGGTTTTGAAGACCCTATACACTTTGATCATGTGTATTACCTTAAAAAGGCACTTTATGGTTTGAAACAAGCTCCCAGGGCACGGTATGAGAAATTGACTAAGTTTTTACTAAGTCATGACTTTGCTATGGGGAGTGTTGATAAAACTCTGTTTGTTAAGAAACATAATGATCACATGCTTATAGTACAGATATATGTTGATGATATTATTTATGGTTTTACATGCTTTAACTTGTCTACTGAGTTTGCAGAGTTGATGGAGTCCAAATTCGAAATAAGTATAGTTGGAGAACTGAATTACTTTCTAGGTCTACAAGTGAAGCAACTTAAAGATGATATTTTCATTTTTCAAACCAAGTATGCCTTAAACTTGGTCAAGAAATTTGGATTTGAGAGTGGTAAAAACTTTAATACCCCTATGAGTACAACTCTTAAGCTTTCTAAAGATGCAACAGGAAAAAGTGTAGATCATCAGTTGTATCATAGTATGATTAGTGGTTTATTAAATGACAGCGGTATACCTATACCAGTTTTAGCCGAGAGAATAACTGAATCAGAAAAATGTCTATTGACTCACAAACTGTGTAACATGGATTCATAATGGAATTTGGGGAATGCACTCCGACCAACCACATGTTACTCAAATATAGAGTTTTGCATCGCATCTTTATTTCCAATGTTTATCCCCGATCCGGAAACAAGGCTGAATTAACATCTTTTATGGTTTGTATTCTTCATTCCGTAGTGTCTGGTAATCCCGTGTGTCTTCCCTCTTTAATGTGTTATATCATTATTCAATTTCAATTTCAGCTATATCCCATTTGCTTATTTAATGCTTGCACTTGCTTTACATTGCAATATGGTCATGCCGCCTGGTGAAGCCCCTATTATGCTTCTTCCATTCAACAATTCAAACATCAACAAGGTGAATTAGAAGCTTGCTCTTGGTCAAAGGGATGGGGAAGCAGAGGAAGTTGGAGAGGAAGATGCGCTGCCAACTGACACTATGATGGATGGCATTTTTGAAGAATTAAAAGAAGATGATGTTGAGGCTAATCCTGATTTTTAGCCTTTTGACTTTGATGAGCGCCTTCACGCTTTAGAGGAGAAGGTGGATGGATTGAAGATATCCCAAGATAGTCAAATGAAATATATGTGTAAGTATTTTTAGACGTATTACAAAGGAATTACATCAATTTGATCCATCCATTCCACCTCATTCTTCATCTGGTTCAAATTAGCTTTCTTTATATTTGATTTTGTACATGTATTAATGCTTAGCTCTTAACTTTCACTTGTTGACTATTTTGACATTTAGACATGTATAACTATGTGATGCTGATACTTTACTTCCATATGTTTTAAACTGTTAGCTTTCACTCTCTTTCTCATACTCCTCACATACTTTATAAACACAATCACATATTTTAATCTTTTCTTCCTTTGTCATTTTGTGTGAAAAAGGGAGAGAATTTGTGTATTACGATGCCTAATTTGAGTATTATTATGTGGTTGTGTATGATTGATGGTGGATGTAGAGAAATGCATGTATATGTGGCATGTATGTGGAATTTTTATTTTTTATTTTTGGATATGTATCTGTTTATATAGGTCTATACAAACCACTCAGCTCAAATTGAGGGGGAGTTTTTGAAAGTTTGATTATATGATGAAGTTTGTGAATCTATGTATTTTGAATAGGTTAATCTTTTATGTTGGTTTTATCACAAATTTGACAAAGGGGGAGATTGTAAGTGCTATATTGTAGATCTAGCACCCTAAATTGTCAAATTTTGTAGTGTCAAACCACTTTGGAGTGATTGACTTGTTTTGATAGATGAAATGTTTACCTTCAAGTTTAATAGATAGAAAGTTCACCTTCATACGAAGATGAGTTTCAAGTCATCTACATCAATATCAAGTGCTACGACAACTTCAAGTCAATGTGCATGTTCAACTGCTAGAACAAGTTCAAGTTCAAGTTCAAGAAGTACAAGTACGACTTCAAGTCCAAATGCTTAAGTATACAAGCTCAAGCTTAAGGCTCAAGTATACAAGCTCAACCTCAAGTTTCAAGCATACAAAATCAAGCTTCATGTACTTCAAAGTATACTATCTACCGAAGCGACTGATGTTACAAGTTCAATGCTCACATTTAAGGTATACGTGACCCTAAAAAGACCTTAGGCTTAGGTTATTAATGTTGCATACTTAAATTGGGTCAGTGTACTTATTTTAGGCTTTACTTTGACTAGTCCTAGTCATTGTTCAACTAGTCCATGCACTGGCTCAACTAGTCTAGGGTTTTTCTCCACCAGTCCAGAAATTTACTCAATTTTTGGATAAGTCTAGTAGGTCTTCGACTAGTTGAGCACCCTGCTCGATCAGTCGTGGAGACTAGATCAACCACGAACTCCATTAAGGTGATTTTGATCCACTCGACCAGTCAAGGGTCTGTTTTATCTGATCGAGCCATAAAATTTAAAAATTGGTTGCAGTCAGGATCAGTCGGGGTTGATCTTAGACCAATCGAGAGAACCAAATTATAGCCTATAAATAGAGGACTTTTCTCAAATTTTTTTCATTCATTGCATGCCACTTTAAGCCACCACTCTGAGAGATAAGTCCCCGCTATTGTGAAGCTATTATACGATATTTTAGAATCTTTTATATAGCTTTTTGGTTTTGAATTTCTTAATCTCTTATTGTTCAATCTTATTTGATAAAAAGGGAATTGTACTTTAACCCTTTTTGAGATCCAAGAAATTAAATCCAAGTAGCCAAAGGTTGAATTTAATTTAAAATTCATCTAAACCTAGAACCCTTTCATTTGTGAGATAGAACTATAAACATCTACATCTACAAAGAAGCGGTTCTACCGGCTACATCGAAGAAGAATCTTCAGATAAGTATTTTTACAATTTTCTATATTTGGTCTGAGGATTCAGCCAGAAAAATCTCCTTTCTGGTTTGTGAGAATTAGCCAGAAAAATCTCCTTTTTGGTTTTGACTGAGATCAGCTAGGAAAATCTCAGCGTGGGGTTTTTTATTGTGTAAGCCCAATTGAAAAACACATCTGTAAAGGTTTTAAGGTGAACCTTGGAAAACCTTCTTTCATAGTGAAAGCTAATACCACATGGGTTGTGGATATTAGGAGTGAAGTAGGTGTGGCTGTTTGTGAACAATTGGTGTACACACCGAATCACTATAATTCTTGGAGTTGTGGTGGATGTTGTATTTAATATTTGTGTGTGAATGCTTGTATCTCTTTTATGTACTTGTGGTGAATGTTGTAATTGCTAGATTTATTTCTTTTTCCTCTGTATTGGTTTAGTTTTTGATACTTACTGAAGTTCTAGATATCAGGATGTCCTACCATAAACCTTGGTTTTTGGTGTAAGGTTATCCTTAGAACAACGTTTGTATCAACCTCTCAAGACTAGTGCATTTGAGGTTGCTATTTATTTCAGCTATTTGCATTTATTTTCTGCATTTTATTTTTATTTAACATAGTCCTATTCACCCCCCCCCCCCCCCTTCTAGGACTATGAGCTTGCCCTTTTCAAAAGGGTGTTAGATATGATACATAGGACAATCAATCGTGGATCAGGACCATCTATTCATTCTATGGCACTATTTTCATAAGATGGTGAAAAATTTTTAAGTGATTGGATGATCTCATCCATCCCATCCAAACATGTAAATGATGATCAAGATACATCCAAGAAACATTATATCTAGTCATCATCTCAAACAAATATACTCGATTGCTTGTATTGTGGATTCCACATAAGCTGAGATGAACCGTTCTGTCCATGGACTATAAAAAGATGATAAATACCCAAAGCGGTAAAATCACCATTTCACCGGTCCATTGTTGCATCATAGCCTTCCAACTGTGGTGTGGATAGAATGAACAGTCCAGATTGACGATGTATAGTTTCATGTGTTGCATTCCCTCTAAAGAAAAGATGTAATTACTTGTGTGTAAAATAGGAATGATCATATGTAGTTGACAGAGCATGTGTTCGGATACATGAAATCTGAACATTCATCAAATATCTGTCATCCATGGATTTTGAAGGGCTGATTTCACAGGTGATATTGATGATGTACATGTTTTTAATGGCTTCGATGTTAAGCACAAATACAAGTTAGCATGAAAGAAATGGATGTATTTGATAGTAATTAGATAATTATTTTTTACGGTCAATGAAAGGTTGATTTCACAGGTGAACAGTTCAAATCAGCATGAAAATGTCCCATGTGTGTGGTAAACAATCCGGTGGCACGAAAATGGAAATGTCGTGCCTCTGGAGTAGAAATTTGTTTTCCTTATCATTTGCCAGGGAGAAATTTTGCATTTAATGTGGAAGGTGGATGCTGGCCAGTCGAGAATAGCCCACAATCATTCTAGACAGTGAACTGATCAGGTAAAGCTGAAAAGTATGCCAACAGTGTCTTCTCCACTTGGTATTCAACTTGTTACAAACATCAATACCATGCAAACAGTACTTTCCACCATGAAGATCAATTGATAGAAAATTAGGCCTGGGGATGCTAGCCAGTTAGGCTGTACCCATATATGTTTTAGTTTGTCTATTGGTTGTCCATAGAACCTAGTGGTACTGCCCACCTGATAAGCAGACCAGCCAGACTTCTGCATCAGATGATATTCATGGTGGGGCCTCCAATCTACATCAGGAGATATTCATGGTTGGACCATGAGTTAGCATTCTTCCTGTTGTGCCTAACCAACCTTGTCATGAATATACTATTTGAAGTCAACTTAATTATCAATGGCCTTACATGATGGATTTTAATGGTGTAATCCTTTTCCACCATCACACCACTTGAATGATGGTTTTACACACATGAAAGTGGTAAATAAGTTATGGAATTTAATGGTGTAATCCTTACGTGGACCATTATCCTTGAGGCATAGGTGATAAACAAGTAATGGATGACTTGGATAAAGAAGAAGTGGCTACATGCATATTTATTCTTACTGCAGGAGCATGTGTCTCTACAATTGGTGAATACTCTCGTACGTACATGTTTAGACAACCATCAAGACAAGGCAACGAAGAACGGTCCAAATTCATCAACTCCATTGTGCGTACTAATGACATGGACCGTCTAACTCAACTTAGGATAAGTCGAAGAGGTTTTTTACACCTTACTCAACAATTACGAGATAAGACACATTTATGTGATAGTAGGTGTAAAGCTCCATCTAAAAAGGGAACAGTGTCCCGAGGCACACGTGCGAACTAACACAAGATCAGATAATTCAGTCACATGTGTGGGCCTACTATGGACTAATTAATAACAAACTTAACCACTAATGATATTAAATCAAATCATGCTCGGGCCGAGCATGGGCCGTAGAGCCAGGCGGCTGAGATTTTCCTGGCTGATCTCAATCACAGTTGGTGGCTATTCGTATGGACTGTGTATCGCCCGAGGAAGGACCAAAAATCCTGAAATTTTGTCAGGCTTTGCGTCTCACTGAGCTTGTGGTCCCACCCGAACACCAGGCTCAGAGGATGCCCAAAAATGGTTGACCAATGCTGCCCTACCGACACTTGCAAATCGCAAGTCACTTGGCCTATAAAATCCTGAAATTAAATCAAATAGCCCTACTATTTGAGTCAGCAAATATGGGCGTTCCAGCCGTTGGAACTCTTCGAAATTCACATCAAAGGTTGGAAATAATTTTCGGCCTTTGCTTACAAAATCTGGTTGTTGATTGTGGAATGGTGACCATTGATCGTGAATCCTATTGCTGAGGCAAAACCCTACATCCATTTACAATCAAACTTTGCCTAACCCTTTATCGGGCCATGGGGCACCTATCCTATGTGTCAAATGGGCCAGGGGTCCATCACACCAGCTCCAATAATATAAAATGGGCCCCACTTAGCTATTTAGAGAATTACCTAAAACGTTGGGGTTATCTGAAATAAACTTGGGCATATTTAAGGGCTGCCCTCTCTCTCTCAAACCCCATTTCTCATATGAGAGAGAGAAAGAGAGAAGAGGAGAGTGAAGGGGGCCATTGTGCTTGCATGTGGTCCCGGTGCTCAAATTTGGGAAATCTCAACGTCCTCTCCCCTCCTTCGCTGGTGACCTTGATCGTTCTCCACCTTGGAAGAGAAATTTCAACCCATCTAAGGTGAATTAGGAGCATACACCCTATTTCTTTAATTTTTCGTAACATGCATGTAATTGTTGACCGTTCTATGCAATGCAGGGACCCGACACCTCGAGCTTGCGGACCCAGCGTCGCTAGGACTATCTCAACAACCTTCGACTAAGAATAAGTGAGGAACATTACCCTTAGGTGGCTGGTTATCGCGCCTAGTATAGGTTTAATGAACTTGTTTGGTAAATGTTAGTGTATGTGACTGAATTTTTCCTTTAATGGTATAATTAGGGTAATAAAATAGAAATTACTAAAATTATGGAAAGGCATTAGGCCCCAAACCCCTAAACAATTGATTAGCAAATTTGCATGCCATGTTGGATACAAAATTGTGAATTTTCCCAAATTGTTGCTAGTTAATTGTGCTTTTCCTAGTTTTGTGTTAACTATGCCTAACATGATGACATGAAGTGCTGTTAATTGCTATTTGGCATTTGATTCCATGATTTTCAGAATTAGTGATTAATTATGCTTGAGTAAAGGTATGAAATGTCATGGATTGGATGATTGGTTGAGTCACTTGCCTTGAGTTTCAATATATGGTGAATTATGTGATTTATGTTGGCCTATGGGAGAGTAATTTCAGCATATTACTATATGACTGCCCATGAAATTTTGTAGACTAGAATATGTTACATAGAATCTGAGAACTTGGGTGGAATATTGTATGTTGTTGTACTTATAATTACACAGAAATGTTGTCTATCATACTTGAATCGTATCCAAGAAATCCTTGTTTGTTGTGTATTGATACAGATTTCCCCTATGGATCGGCCGATTACCCGAAATTCCTTAGGTGGTCCTTATTGGACTTGTCCATGAGTGAATCTGGCTCGAATAGTTGAACCGTATGTTGTTGGCCATAATGGGAATACATGAGGCAGTGTTCTCAGGATGATTAGTTACGGTTCAGCCCGTTGGGGCACATTAACTACTAGTCGACCATCCTTGTATGTTAACCATATTAACTCGAAGTACCCTAAGACCATTGCGCCCATTATTAACTGTAATTTACAGCCTACAAGGTCTCATGAGCCCAGGATGGTGGTATAGGACACTATGCCCGTGCTGTCGGCCTATGCTGGGGTGACAAGCCTTCCCGTAGTGTCCATTGAGCACTTAGACTCATGAGCCAGGAATGGTGGTTTGGGATACTGTATCCGTGCTGTCGGCCTGTGTTGGGGTGACGACCTCCCTACAGTGATTGCGAGTAGGACATTTAAGTCTCAATCTATTTTGTCTATGTTTATACTACTTTTCAGGATTAACGACCCCAATATAGGGCTAAGGGTCGCGAGAGTCCTATGACCACGGCCTTTAAGCCGCGCAATCGGGTTAGGGCAATAACTCTATTAAAGTATTCCAATTTTTCCAACCTGCTGAATGAATGAACTTAACTAATCAACCTGGCTAACATATTCCACGAAACTGCATTTATTATTGTTAGCGATTATGCAGTTGAGGTCGCTTTTGAGGGAGTGTTATTTCATTGCGAACGTGAGATGTCGTCACTTGAGGGAGTGTTGGTTGGTGAGGAGCATGCACCATATCATAACTATGGATTTGCATTAACAACAGTGTTTAGGATTCTATGTTGCTTACTATTCATTAAATGTATCCTATGCGTGATAATTTGTATGCCTATACCACTGAGTTGATCACTCACTCTCACTCTGGGACGGTGTTTTAAATCACCAACCAGAATCCAATATAGATGTAGGTACCCTGGAGCAGCTGTAAGTGCTATAGTTTATATCCCTGTCTGTTGTCAAATTTGTGGTGCCAAAATCACTGTTATGTTATATATAACTTGCATAAGTGAAGCTCTCTCAAGGATCAACATTCATGAACAAGCTAAGCTCACAACAAGCAAAGCTCACAAGACAAGACTCAAGCTACAAGACTTCAAGAAGAGTACAAGGCAGTTGGTAAAGAACTCAAGACCCTTTCAAGATTGAGCTACATCAAGATTTCAAGATTGAACTCATCAAGACTTCAAGGCTCATTCTTCAAGGTCACTAGTTCCGAATGTTTCAATGTCCTTTACTTCATGATTGAGGTTTGACTGACCATAGGTTGACCTTAGAAGTAGGTCATTTGGGATACATAAACCGAATGTTTATTTTACATGTGATTGGTCTGTTCTTCGACTAGTCCTAGGTCTTCTTCGACTAGTCCTAGACTTGCTTCGACCAGTCTAAGAAATTCCTCGATCAGTCGTGAGTTTGTTACAAATTCCGGATAAAATCTGTTAGGCTTTGACTAGTCCAGGAATCTGTTTGACCAGTTGTAGGAACAATGTCGACTGTATCTTCGACCAATCGAACATCTTCGACTCGAAATCCAGCGATGGTTTATAGTTTCTTCGACCAGTCGAAGGAAACCTATGACCAGTCGTAGGTGACCTACGACCAGTCGAAGGTGACCTTCGACCAGTCGTAGAACGGTCAGAGCATATCCCGCCGGATTTTTCAAATATCTGTTATTGCTTCGACTAGTCGAAGAGCTCCCTAGACCAGTCGAAGACACGATCTGCTCACCTATAAATAGTGCACGAATCTCAGAAGAAATCATCGAATTAATTAATCCATTCAAGCGAATCTTCGTCGAACTTCTGAGAGATAATTCTGTGCTCCATCTAAGCTAAGTGTGCTTATTTAATATTCTCTTTCCTTAGCTTTATTTAATTGATTTTGTTTCTGCTATTCCAATCTAATTTGATAAGAGGAATTGTTATTCCCTTTCTTTGGAATCAAAATCAATTAAGGCAAGCCCTATTTGGTTTAATTTAAAATCTATTAGAATTAGAACCATTATAATTGAGTATTGGACATTGAACTTGGACATTCAATCATCTACTCTGATTTGGTTCTACCGGGCTGCTACAACGAAGGAGATAATCAGGTATTTTACATTTAATTGTAAATTCCTTTTTGTTTTGGTTTCTTTCAAGATTTGCCAGAAAAATCTTGTTGTATTGGTTATCTGAGGAAAGCCAGGAAAACTTAGAAGTGGGGTTTTTTAATTGTGTAAGCCCACAGACAAAGACACAATTGTAAAGGTTTTGGGTGAACCTGGGAAAACCTATTTTGTTAGTGAACGCTAATATCCCCTGTGTGAGGATATTAGGAGTGGAGTAGCATTCTGTGTGGCTGTTGTTTAACAGTTGGTGAACACACAAGCGAACCACTATAATCCCTTGTGTTGTGGTTGAATGATTTATACTTCTAATCTTTAATTATTCTTTTGTGGGATGTATGTATGGTGGTGAATGTTGTAATCATTTAATTCAAGCATTGTGAGAATTTTGTAATAGTTTAGAATTTATTTTCTACTATTCCTTTATCAGTTTGATTTTCAATTTCTTTTAAAAGTTGTTCCAGCAAGGTTGCCCTGCCATTTTTATGGTGTATGGCTGTCCCTAGAACAATACATTTGTGATTACAATTTATTTTAATTCAGTTTATATTTATTTCTGTATTCCTCTTCGGTTTGAGATTTGATATAAAGATCTTTCTAGAAATAAGGTTGTCCTACCATAAACTCTGGTGTTTGGTGTAAGGTTGTCCTTAGAACGACATTTGTATCAACCTCTCAAGATCTGAATTTTGAGGCTGTTTTACTTTCCTGCATTGTGATTTACTTTGGCTATCATATTCTTTTTAATTCCGCTGTTATAAGTTTTATTTAGCATTGTCCTATTCACCCCCCCTCTAGGACATATAGCTAGGCCTTTTCAGCAGCACGCATTGGACAATGTTGGTGCCTATGACAACGAGGAGTGAGCGTACTACCAGGAGTTTGGCGGGCCTTTTTAGCCAAGTAGATGACGGAGGGACTAGGCCAGAGCCCAGATCATTTTGGGGTGTGATAAGTGCATGGGATTGGATCCCTAGATGATTGTTATTTGAATTTATTAAGTTGTTATATTGGATATGAATTTATGATGGAACTTTATTTGGTTAGTAGCACTTAGAACTTAATTATCTGATTAGCAATTAAACTTACTTAATCTAATTCATCATTGATTTCTAATACCTTATTAACTATATGCATTTGAGACTCATTATTGTACATGTGGCACTCGAGAATTCAGGAGCCGAGTAGCTATTTGGTCCTTGAATTTCAGGGCATTATAGTAGGAATGTATGCCTTGAGGAGCAACTAGTACTCTTCCTGCACACTATTGGACATAGTGTACATAATCGAGTGTTACAACATCGATTCATACGTTCTGGTGAAACAGTGGGTCGTCACTTCCATCGGGTACTTGATGCAATCCTCTCCCTCTACCTCGAGTACGTAAACCAAGCTGGACCAGAAACACCTCATGAGATAGCTTCGAATCCCAATTGGGCAACATACTTTCAGGTAATACTTGTACTTATGAATTTTCAAAACAATAATGCCTAAATTAATTTTCAACACCTTAATAATGACATCAGTAATCTCTATTTAGGACTGTGTTGGTGCAATCGATGGAAACCACATTCTTACCCATGTACCAGCAAAGAATAATGCGAGCTTCCGGAACAGGAAAGGGTTTCTGTCCCAAAATGTACTCGCAGCTTGTTTATTTAAAATGCAAATTTTATATGTTCTGGCTGGTTGGGAAGGTTCGGCTTCAGATGCTAGGGTTCTTCATAATGCCCTCACCCATATAGATGATCTGTTAATGGTCCCACAAGGTAACATTCACGAATGAAAACCAATAACTATCTCTGCATAAATTTGACTTATAAGCCCGCAGTTAAGCACGTTCATCCTATGATAATCGTGAGAAAATATTATGTTGTTAATGTTGGATATGCACATTCACCGGGTTTTATGGCTCCTTACCATGGTGTTCATTATCATCTATAAGAGTATCGGACTAGAACAGCTCCCGCGAACAAGGAGTTATTTAACTATCATCACGCACAACTTTGGAATGAAATTGAATGGTGTATTGGTGTTGTAAAAGCATGTTTTCCTATATTAAAGACGGTTGTTTCGTATTCGTACGAAACGCAAGTTAAAATTGTAGTGGCGTGCTTTGTGCTACATAATTTCATACATATGGAGGACGAGTCTACTGAAAGCATTCATGTTGATGGGATATATGAAGGAGATTTAGAAACTAACCCAATGTTGATTGAAGTTTCATTGAACGATGAGAGACAATGGTTGGTTCAAGTAACCCAGTGCCAGAAAGATGCATGGATTACCGTGTGCGACCAAATTGTTGATCAGATGTGGGCGGACTCCCAAACCACCAATAGGAATTTATAGGACCTTTTCAATATGTTATTAATAACAGTTAATGATAAAAATATGTAGCATAGCTTTAGAATCTCCTTTGTTACACTATGAAGAATTTTTTATAATTTTTTCAGACTGTATAACATCCGCATGCACATTTTCATGGCATAATGTTCTAATTGCTAGATATCTTGCCATAGTTAGTAGTGACAATATTAAGTATATTTTATTTTCATAGATGAGATGGCTGAGTCGTGGAGATCTCCTCAGAAGACACCTTCACCGTCCCACACTAGAAATTCACCTATACCAACTCATTGCTTACCATTGAATAGGACTCAAAAGTCCTTAGCTGAGCCTTTAAGTAGAGCAGCGAAAGTGAAATGGATGAAGTGTTATTCTCTACTTGAGCAAATTGCACTGGGACGTAAGTCTGATAATGAGTTCAAAAAGTCAGCGTATGAAGTTGTAGCAACTGAAATTACAAAACACACAAATGTGAGTGTCACATGGACGAATGTCTCAAATCGGATGAGGTATCACAAGCGTGAATACAGTGATGTGAAAGAAAGATTTCTGTGAGCAGGTTTGGATGGGACTACAAGCAAATGGTTGTGACAGCCCCAGATAATGTTTAGGAAGGATGGCTAAGGGTAACATCTCAATCACCATACATTGCATTATCTAAATTCCACATATTATGATATTATATAATAGTCATTTGATTCCTAATCATTAACCTATTTTTTTCGTAGTCTCATCCACGTGCGGATCAACTACGGGGCAAGAGGATAAATTGCTTGGACAATTTAGTTGTCATCATCAGGGATAATCAAGCCACTAAAAGATATGTGAAAGGAAGTAGGAATTTGGGTGCCTCATCATCTCGAGTACAACGGGATTTAAACGATGCTTGGTCGGACACTGACAACATGATGAATGATAATGTTGATCGATCTTCGGATAATTTGGATGATTCTGGACCGAATTTACGCTACTCAATTGATAATTACTATTTTACTACTAACCAATCATTTCAAAATAGTCCAACCCCACCTTTGGCTTCTAAGACTACTTGTCACGCCCCAAACATGGAAACTAGGCTCACAAAATTCTTGATCGCCGAATCTGGTGCCGATAGCCTCTGCAGTGCCCCATTCTCAGCTCCCGGCACCCATATGCCAGATTCCGATCTTGGGATCCTATAAGGAGGATTTTCAATATGAATTTTTTTTGGTAATGGAGCATAACCAAGTCATAAAACAACATCACCACATATCAACTATAATGAAACATTTGAGTACAATGTGGAAAGGAAAATACAAGATGATCAAAAAGCTCCAAAATGATCTGATACGAGCTCCTGCCTCAGCACTGCTGCGATACAACGTCACCTGCACGCAACGATGGTGCATAAGCTTACAAAAGCTTAGAGGGTGCGTGTGTGAGCAATGCATGTATCAAGCATACAAATCAGAGTAAGTGGAAATGCCAATAAGTCCATTAATGTTATTAGTCATACTAAGGTTATACAATGCAAGGCCTATGTAGCCAATTGTCATATGTAAGATGCAACACAAGCATGCCAGTCCTCGTATCAAGTACATATATCAGTATAGCTCCTCTATGGGATATCACCGGGGTCTCTACACTCCACACTGACTGCCGCCTCCCTAGCTGCATAGCCCAGCGAGTAGAAGAGACCACACTATCAGCCTGACCAGTAGCCTGTCAATACCTACCCGGCTCGTCGATAATGGACCCATTTGCGATCTGGTTAAATTCAGCCTAGCTTACAACCCCCTCACTCGGGTTGATAAGGCCACCTCTCATCCCAACAGACCACGACACAGTGGGAGAAATGGCCTACATGTATCATGATGCTATACTAAGCATATTCTTCGTGTATTCTATTAGGCTAAGTATACTAGCATGATTATCAGATATAGCAGGCGATGATCAGCCTTAACCGGTATGCTACTTACAAGAGTAAGGGCTGAACGATATACCCCGCTAGGCATATAGAAGTCTATATGGAATGGTCTATGTTAGACTATCACAACCTATTCAAGGTACTAGCATATCGTATATCCTAAGGCGAGGTCCCCTGCAAGGACGGTGGAAAGTATCATCATCAATGGAGGCCCAATGGTTTGGGTTAGCACAATGGGTATTACTAATATAAGTGGGGGCCCAACAGTTTGGGTTAGCCCACTAGGGGGTGGACATGGGCTTGACATTGAGCCCTAGGAAGCTTACAATGGTGGACATTTAACCACCATTGTGCTAAGGTGTGGTCCGTTTGAAAAGCAGAATCGGAATCATAACGAGGCTCTCGACCCTCCAATTATCTAGGAAATGGATCGACAACGCGTACCCATCACTCATACATGGTGGGCCAGCATAAGGCGGTGGGGCCCATAGCCTAAAAATGGATAAACGATGTGTATATAACACATATATCATGGTGGCCCTCACACATATAATGGGCTTCATAAACAATCACAAAGGCCTCGTCACATGGGCCTAATATACGTCACAACGGGCCTCTCACACGAGCCTAATATACATCACAATGGGCCTCTCACATGAGCCTAATATACGTCACAATGGGCCGCATCTCTTGAGCCTCATATACATCACAATGGGCCGCATCTCATGGCCGCAATAATGGGCCTCATTTACCTCAAGTGGGCCCACCGTTCTAGCTGGACCATTTATTTATTTTTAGAGATCATTTTAGAGCATTTCCTAAAAAAATGAATCATATCAAAAGATCATCTGGACGATATGTAACGCCCCGACTTTTCAGAACCTGAGTAATCAACTCGTATTCCAAAAACCCAGGAGTTAGCTATTGATAATGATGATCGACCAATGAATCAAAGTGCAATATAGCGGAAATGAAAACATAGCATAGATATGATCTAAAGATAAAGATAATATTCAGGCCCACTCAGCTGGGGGCCACTTATATAATGTTAAGTTTCTCAAATTCTAAAAGTACTAGAATAAAAATAAAGGGCTAATCTACTGGTTCAGCCTAAAATAGGCGGCCATCTCTTATTGTGGCTCCTCATCATATAGCTCCTCCTTAGCCGCCACTGCCTCCAAATCTATCACATACTCGTCGGCTCCTGTACCTGCAGCCTCTATACAGTTGAACATTGATGAATGAGTGGCCAGCTTAGTGTGATTTTCCCTCAAGATTTCACACCACCGCCCTAAACAAGGAATAGCGTAAAAGCACATAGGTAATCCAAAACACAGTATATGTAGTCTTGTTAAATGCATGAATGCATGAATGCAATCATCGGCCCGGGTATGACATCTAGATAGCCTGTGCCTCGGGTAAGACATCCAGACGGCCTGTGCCCCAGGTAAGACATCTAGACAGGCAATGCCCAGGCTAAGACATCCCGACAGGAAATCACGTACGATGACATTTGACATTGGTGTGCCCCGTGTAAGATATCTAGACGGGCAATTACATAGGTCACGTACAACAGCAATAGATGTAGGTCTGTGTTATGCATGCATGATTAACCAACCCGTTATTAGTCCAATTGCGACCAGCCAGTTTAAATAAGCTCACGGTCACTACAGGGAGCACATGGCCCAGCGTAGGCCGATGGCTCGGGCATAGTATCCCATGACTACCATCCCCGACCCATGAGGCTACCGCCTTAGGGTGTATATAGGTCCATCAACATGTGACCAATCAATTCTCATAACCTCCATATCGATGGTCTATTTCTATCACAATCCCGCTCCATCACACCCTAAGCTCGGACTATCTTAAGGTAGGAGTTCTCATAGAGAGATTTTAGATAATGTGTGATTTACAATCATTCCAATCTCATGAAGATTTAAGCATGTGTTGATCATTAAAGAAAAGCTCATGTATATAATCAATTTTGAGATTAACATGTTCCTAACATGCCAATTTCTAGAGCATACATCTTGAGTAAACAATCGAACATTTTAATAAATTCAGCTCATGTTTTCAAGTCAAACTAGTTAACAATCCCACAATTTCTAAGAACATATGATGGAGTAACCATTACAAATGGTCGGTCTCATGACATGTGATGAAATGAATTATGGATTGGATCACTACTAGAATACATAAGAATAGCTACTCACTGGTTAAACAATGCCAAAGAACATGTACAAACAATTGAATGATTATCCACTCCTAGGTTATCATTTACAATTGTTATAAAATACTACCCTTAATCTAGTTTAGAGATGGAAAGCTCAAGGGGAAGAAAATCATCACTAGATAAATAGCAATGTGCCCCTTGATCCGAGTAATCGTAAGTATCTAGCCGTCCAATAACATGAGAGTAATCTCCTGGAGTCATTCCTAATACAATAACTGATATTAGAAGGTGTCCCTATCTAAAATAAGTGTGGGTAGAGAGGACTTGATGATTTGGGGAACATGGGCCTACTTTATGATGACCAGGCCCACCTATCTTATGGTAAGGCCCATGATTTCTGGTATGGCCCATCAACTGAAAGCAGGGCTCGATAGTGCATAGGCCCAAGGGTGGCTGGCAACTTAGGTCGTCCCCAAGCCCATGCAGCCCACTAAGGCTTGGCTTGAGGGCTTCATGGTGCGGTTCGCTGAATCTCCTTTAACCAAGGTGGGGCCCATGACCGTTAGTGTGTGGCCCACCGTTCTATGCATGGTGCGGCTCTTCCATTTCAGCCATAGCGCAACCCACAACAATCCAAGTGCGGCCCAAACATGATTTCAAAGGGGGGCCAGCGACTAGACTATTTTCAAGCCTAGGCGGCCCGCTACCATTTTGCCCAGGGAAATCCATAGTGTGGCCCACCAGTCGTGGTGCAGCCCACCTAATTTTCCTTTGAACGTGACCTGCCTGATGTCAACAGGGTGCGGCCCACCTTTTGGACAGCATAGATGAGATACATACAGTGTGTGCGACCCACAGAGTTGTTGACGTGGATGCAGCAATTGCTGTTGCCATAGTGACATGTTGGCCCACCATCCAGACAGTGGACGGCTAGGATAAAACACATACTTCATGGTGGGTTCCCACCATCCAGAAATCTGGACGGTGAGGATAGGGAAGATCTACATCAAGGTGGGTCCCACGTGGGGCCCACCACTTATGGTATATCATATATATATGAATAAATATATATGTATATGTATATATAGAAATATCATATTATAATACTATAGCCACTGATGGCTGCTAACGTCCAGCACTAGACGTGCACAGAGCTAGTTGTAACGTCCCTTAATGGACAGCTAGGATGAATCCTATCATCCAGGTGGGGCCTCATACGTGGCCTACCATCTGATGCAGGGTGCGGCCCACTTGCTGATGCAGGGTGCGACTCACCTATGTTTTGGTGAGGTTCAACGCCAGTGCAGCAGCATTTTGGTGAGGCCCATTGCCAGTGCAGCATGCCATTAGAAGCCACTATCAATCCTAATTTTTTGCTCAAACATGGCCCGTGCATGGACTGGAACTAGGGCCTACTTGAGACCCGATTTCATGTCCAGATCATGGCCACTGGCTGGTGCAGCCTAGCTGCAGCTGACGTGCAAACAACCCCTGTTGCAGGCTTTTTCGGAGGTCATTTATGGCCTTGATCCTCAACTCGAATAGAGTCTGTTCCCTGCCATATTTCTGGCCCAGACTTTAGCAATTAATTGGCTTGGCTTAGACCCGAAACAGTGCTACAATATGGTCCGGTTTTCAGCCCAAAACAGAACCACTGATCGGCTCAGTTCTAGACTAGAAACAGGGACCTAAGCTCAGCCCGTCCCACAGTCATAGAGGGGCCGGATCACAGCCATCACTTGGCCGGATTCTGACCCAAACTAGGCCTGGATTTCACCTCATCTGTGAGCCCTGTTTGAGAGCTATTCCCAGCTCCAAACAGTGCTTCTGTCTTGACCGAACTACAGTTGCTTTTAGGCTCGGTTCCAGTCCAAACTCCCTTCCATAAACAGGCCTGATTTCGACCCGACCTCTGTGCATTTCTCAGCTTGGCAGAACATCTGAGTTAGGCTCCTACCTGGGATTGGTTTCAGTCCTGGTTGAGACTCATTTCTGACCCATCTCTCAGTTCATGTTCATGGCCTAAACTCGGCCCATTTTGTCACCATATCTGGGCCTATTTGAGAGGGCTAATGGCCTGAAGTGATTTAAAAATTTAAACAGATTATTAGGGGTGGAGGTTAGGTGTTACCTGTCTTCTCCACTGAGGTGTTACTGGTCTGCACTAATTCGACTCAGTTCAATAGACCGAGTTGAGTCAGTGCGGCACCAAGATCACACATACGCTTCTCATTTTTCCTAGTTTTCTACCTCTCACAGCCTCTCTGTTCCTTGCTCTTTTCTTTCTCCCCTATTCTCCCTTTTGGAGGTACAATGTTACTAGTCTGCACTGTCCCAGCTCAATTCGAATCAAACGGGTTGAGGTGGTGTAGTGCGGCACCAAGCTCACTCAAGTAGACCTCCCTTAAAACCTCTCCTAAAACCTCCCCTATTTTCCCTCTCACTCTCCCTTTGTTACTCTCTCTCTCTCTCTCTCTCTCTCTCTCTCTCTCTCTCTCGGACTGAATCCCTAGGGCTTTCGGCTCTTTATATAGACAGGGAGGAGAGGGTTTCGATGGCTGGATTCCCACACAGCTATCAGATGGCTGTGATTCCCCAATCTTGTCCTTCCCAAAGAGGAAGGCCTTCTCTCCCTCTCTCCTTCCACAGACCCTGTTTGGCCATTTTTGGCAAAGAGGGAGGGCACGCCTTAGCTAGGAGAATGGACGGGTGAGACTGCCTAATCGGACCAATCATGAGCTGTCCATCTGATCCCATCATGGCCCCACCTCTCGGATGCCTTCCATGTGCAATGCGTTGGACAGTGGTGGCCCATCTCCTCCGTCCGTTTATAAGGGGCCGAATGGCTATAGGGTTTTGTTAAGCTGGGCCCCACAGAAGATTTGTACGGCTCATATGGCCCAAAAAGTGACCATGGTTGGCCACCTAAGAGCTCAAAAGACGATCGTTCGAATCCCTATTTTGGCAGGAGGGAACCTGTTTCTCTTAATTTCGAATAAGGCTCGGTCAAAGCTCATTTGACCGAGCCCAACGTTCTTGTGTATGTCATGTGCACGTACATGGAGTGCACACACACTCCATGAGGGGCCCATCATGATGGTTGTGATAAATCCATTCCATCCATTCACATTTGGGGACACTCCACGGGGATCCTAGCCCACTTTGGGTCGATGAAGAGGCCCGGGTGGGCCGTTACACTCTTCTTTGGGCTATTATCGGCCCATATGATGCGATCTGTTGATCAAGTGGGCTTGATACTTGTTTTCAACGATTAATATAAGGTATTAGTTATGATGAAGGCTTGATTTGTTATCAACTAACTCTCAAGTGTTGGTGACAAGTGTGTTGTAACAGTATCCATCGACATAGGGGTTTTAATTTAGAGTGTTCAAATAACCTCACCCTCTTGAATGTCGTAGGGCATGTTCTGGTTCCTAAAGACCTGGATGGATGGCCTTAATTTTGACCGGAATCCCCATCCTGCATATGTCATATTCAAGCCAGTTGATTAATCCAATCCGATTTAAGTAGATGTGGATTTAAAAGGTAACACCTGTATACTAATGGTACGGGGTGTTACACGATACCACAAATAGTAGTGGAGATAATGATTTTCACTATTAACAATTCACAAGGCCCACCTAAACATTTATTTTCCATCTAATTTGTTCATAAGGTCAGAAAGACGTAAATTTAGAGGAAAATTAAATTTCATATAGATCCAAAACTTTTGTGATCCAAATGGGTTTCCATGGTAGGCGTTTAATCCTCCACTGATTTTTACAGTGTGGTCCACTTGATAGATAGATCTGTCTCATTTTTTTTACTCAATCCTTAAGATGAACTCGCAAGGCAGATGAATAGTTAAATTTAACACATACCTGATGATCAAGCCCACAAAACTTGCAGACATCAAGCCAGCAGTCTATCCAACAAATGGACAATCTGGATGTAAAACAGATGGACGGCGAGGATGTAAAATAGATAGACAGCATGACTGTAAAACAAGTGGACAACATGGATGAAACACGTACATCTCGGTGGTTCCCACCATCCTCACAGCTGGACGGTGTGAACATAAAATACATACATCCTGGTTGATCCCACCATCCAGATGGATGGTGAGGATAAAACACTTACATCATTGTAGGACCCACCGTCCATAAGCTGGACAGTAAATGCAACACCTACGCTAGGGGGGTCCATGTCCCATAGATGAACGGTTAGATAAAACACATATATTATGTGCGACCCACAGAACTTGTTGATGTCATGTGGTGAGACCCACTGCTAGACGGTTTGGATATAACATATACACATGATCAGACCCATAACTTGCTGACGTAAGTACAGCAGCTATTTGCTACGGCTGCTGGCCCATCGTCCATCAAATGTACGGTTTGGATATAAAATAAATGGACAGTGTGGGTATAAAACATGTCTATGGTGGGTCCCATCCAGATGGACGGATGAGATCCATACATCAGGTGGGTCCCAGATGAATAGTTGGGATATAACACATCCCTCACGATCGGACCCCCCTCAGCTTGCTAACGTCCATATAGCAGCTAATTAGCTGCATGGGACCCACAGCTTGCTGACGTCCATACATCAGCTGATTAGCTACGTGGGACCCATAACTGGATGGCGTGGATACCGTACACACATCACAATGGGACCTACGGTGGGCCCCACAGCATTAGAGAACACACTGGACAGCATGTTGTCTAGCAGTGTACTTTACTAGAGATTTAAGTCTGTCTCATACATAAGAGATTGGATGGACGATGTGGATGCATCCTGCGTTAAGGTGGGGTCCACGTAAGTGGCCCACTAAGGTTTGGATCAAACTGAAATTTGTGTTCTCCTTCATACAGGCTTGTCCAGACGGACAGACAGCAAGCCCGTCCACTGGACAGTTACATATGATAAGGTGGCCATCAAACAGGGAAAAAGAGGGAAAGAGAGAGAGAGAGAGAGAGAGAGAGAGAGAGAGAGAGAGACGTGAGGCGGGGGAGCTCTGCCACTATGAGCTCCCCTAGATATTACAATACATACATCAAGATGGGTCCCAAAATAGGTGGGCCCTAAATCAAAAATCTAGGGCGAAAATCCCATTTCCACCACAAATTTCAAGGTCTACATGACCAAATATAAGATGGATAACAAATAACATCATGGTGAGGTCCATGGAGAATGGACCCCTCATGGGTAACACGTGCATATCATGGTGGGCCATAGGCCACACCTTAGGTCCAAAATGGGATCCCTACCATTGACAGGTAGGCCCCACTTGCCCCTTGAACAAAGATCATCATCTATACCTAGACCACCCACCTATGGTCCTCTTCTTTAGCTCCTTGGAATGCTAAGCTCATAAGCTCACTCTTTAATGGAGGATGATGAAGATTGAAAGGTTGGATGGTGAGATTTGGGGGTAGGAAGTGGGCCTTGATCTTGGGTTCTTTCTCTCCTTAAGATTTTCTCTCCTTAGTTGCTTGGAAATGGTAGAGAATGAGATGGGATGGAGTGAAATGAGAGAGGAGTGATATGTGTAAGAAGGATGGGATGAGAGGGATGGTTGTGTAAGAGAGGTATCTTTTGTGTAAGAGAAATGTTGACTTTGTGGGTAGCTTGTGTAAGAGAGGTGTGGGTTGTGTAAGAGAGGTGACATATGAGGTATGGGTGTGATGGTTTGAGTGATGGGTTGAGTACTTGACTAGTGATTGATTGATTGATATGATGGGTTGTAGAGATTCTCTCGGTATTTGCAACACCCGGCATTTCCTTGAATTAAACGCGAGCCCCCAACTGCTGGCCTGGGTATCGCATCGGTGTGCAAGACATGATGTTGGAACCGCACTGAACACGTGGTCGATAGGGTACAAGTCTTAAGTTGAGCCGACTCAGATCTACGGGATGTGACATTGGGTCGTGTGCAAATGCTGTCTAAAGATCGTAGGTTGCCGAAATTCGACAGGGAGGATCGTGAGAGTCTACGGAACGGTACGGTCTAGGATATGAGCCTTACAGCTCTCCCCTCCTAATAAAAAATTTCATCCTTGAAATTTACATTATCACGCAACTAGACATAACTCATAAGGGAAGAGAAAATATAGCATCATATATAATCAAAGACAGCATATAACATATAATCAATCATCGAAAAGATGGGGATAGTGCTCTCAAATCTCAGCCTCGCACTCCTAAGATACCTCGTCTAGACTATGATGACTCCACTGCACCTTCACCAATGGAATGACCTTGGTCCGAAGGACCTGCTCCTTCTAATCAAGGATACGAACTGGCTACTCGATGTAAGAAGCATCCTCACGAACCTCCAACGGCTGCCAATCAATAATAGGAATAATGTCTGAACCTCCATCGCCATCTGGAAGATCCTCCAAAACTGAGACCTGAACCTCGGGTCTCAGTCAGAAATGATCGAAAGTGAAACATCATGCAGTATCATAATCTCCTCGATGAATAACCTCGTAAACTGGTCCAAAGGCCAGGTGGCACAAATAGTAAGAAAATGCGTCGACTTTGTCAGATGATCGACGACAACCCAGATGGCGTTGTGACCACACTGAGTCCTCAGCAAACCCATGATAAAATTGGTGGATATTTGTTTCCACTTCCACAACAGGACGTTCGATGGCTACAATGGACTTGGGGGTCTTTGATGATCGACCTTGACACGCTGGCACGTGTCACACTCGGCCACAAAACTAGCAATCTGGTGCTTCATCCCCGCCTAAAAATACTGTCGCCTCATATCACGATACCTCTTTGTCAAGGTAGGGTGTATATGTGCCTCGGTAATAAGATCTCTGCACATCATTGTAGGACCCACCGTCCATAAGCTGGACAGTAGATGCAACACCTACGCTAGGGGGGTCCATGTCCCATAGATGAACGGTTAGATAAAACACATATATTATGTGCGACCCACAGAACTTGTTGATGTCATGTGGTGAGACCCACTGCTAGATGGTTTGGATATAACATATACACATGATCAGACCTAAAACTTGCTGACGTAAGTATAGCAGCTATTTGCTACGGCTGCTGGCCCATCGTCCATCAAATGTACGGTTTGGATATAAAATAAATGGACGGTGTGGGTATAAAACATGTCTATGGTGGGTCCCATCCAGATGGACGGATGAGATCCATACATCAGGTGGGTCCCAGATGAATAGTTGGGATATAACACATACCTCACGATCGGACCCCCCTCAGCTTGCTAACATCCATATAGCAGCTAATTAGCAGCGTGGGACCCACAGCTTGCTGACGTCCATACATCAGCCGGTTAGCTGCGTGGGACCCATAACTGGATGGCGTGGATACCGTACACACATCACAATGGGACCTACGGTGGGCCCCACAGTGTTAGAGAACACACTGGACAGCATGTTGTCTAGCAGTGTACTCTACTAGAGATTTGAGTCTGTCTCATACATAAGAGATTGGATGGACGGTGTGGATGCATCCTGCTTAAGGTGGGGTCCACGTAAGTGGCCCACTAAGGTTTGGATCAAACTGAAATTTGTGCTCTCCTTCATACAGGCCTGTCCAGACAGACAGGCAGCAAGCCCGTCCACTGGACAGTTACATATGATAAGGTGGCCATCAAACAGGGAAAAAGAGGGAGAGAGAGAGAGAGAGAGAGAGAGACGTGAGGCGGGGGAGCTCTGCCACTATGAGCTCCCCTAGATATTACAATACATACATCAAGATGGGTCCCAAAATAGGTGGGCCCTAAATCAAAAATCTAGGGCAAAAATCCCATTTCCACCACAAATTTCAAGGTCTACATGACCAAATATAAGATGGATAACAAATAACATCATGGTGAGGTCCATGGAGAATGGACCCCTCATGGGTAACACGTGCATATCATGGTGGGCCATAGGCCACACCTTAGGTCCAAAATGGGATCCCTACCATTAACCGGTAGGCCCCACTTGCCCCTTGAACAAAGATCATCATCTATACCTAGACCACCCACCTATGGTCCTCTTCTTTAGCTCCTTGGAATGCTAAGCTCATAAGCTCACTCTTTAATGGAGGATGATGAAGATTGAAAGGTTGGATGGTGAGATTTGGGGGTAGGAAGTGGGCTTTGATCTTGGGTTCTTTCTCTCCTTAAGATTTTCTCTCCTTAGTTGCTTGGAAATGGTAGAGAATGAGATGGGATGGCGTGAAATGAGAGAGGAGTGATATGTGTAAGAAGGATGGGATGAGAGGGATGGTTGTGTAAGAGAGGTATCTTTTGTGTAAGAGAAATGTTGACTTTATAAGTAGCTTGTGTAAGAGAGGTGTGGGTTGTGTAAGAGAGGTGACATATGAGGTATGGGTGTGATGGTTTGAGTCATGGGTTGAGTACTTGACTAGTGATTGATTGATTGATGTGATGGGTTGTAGAGATTCTCTCGGTATTTGCAACACCCGGTATTTCCTTGAATTAAACGCTGGCCCCCAACTGCTGGCCTGGGTATCGCATCGGTGCGCAAGACATGGCGTTGGAACCACGCTGAACACGTGGTCGATAGGGTACAAGTCTTAAGTTGAGCCGACTCAGATCTACGGGATGTGACATTGGGTCGTGTGCAAATGTTGTCTAAAGATCGTAGGTTGCCGAAATTCGACAGGGAGGATCGTGAGAGTCTATGGAACGGTACGGTCTAGGATATGAGCCTTACAGCTCTCCCCTCCTAATAAAAAATTTCATCCTTGAAATTTACATTATCACGCAACTAGACATAACTCATAAGGGAAGAGAAAATATAGCATCATATATAATCAAAGACAGCATACAACATATAATCAATCATCAAAAAGATGGGGATAGTGCTCTCAAATCTCAGCCTCGCACTCCTAAGATACCTCGTCTACACTATGATGACTCCACTGCACCTTCACCAATGGAATGACCTTGGTCCGAAGGACCTGCTCCTTCTGATCAAGGATACGAACTGGCTACTCGATGTAAGAAGCGTCCTCACGAACCTCCAACGGCTGCCAATCAATAATAGGAATAATGTCTGAACCTCCATCACCATCTGGAAGATCCTCCAAAACTGAGACCTGAACCTCGGGTCTCGGTCAGAAATGATTGAAAGTGAAACATCGTGCAGTATCACAATCTCCTCGATGAATAACCTCGCAAACTGGTCCAAAGGTCAGGTCGCACAAATAGTAAGAAAATGCGTCGACTTTGTCAGATGATCGACGACAACCCAGATGGTGTTGTGACCGCACTGAGTCCTCAGCAAACCCATGATAAAATTGGTGGATATTTGTTTCCACTTCCACAACAGGACGTTCAATGGCTACAATGGACCTAGGGGTCTTTGATGATCGACCTTGACACGTTGGCATGTGTCACACTCGGCCACAAAACTAGCAATCTGGTGCTCCATCCCTGCCTAAAAATACTATCGCCTCATATCACGATACCTCTTTGTCAAGGTAGGGTGTATATGTGCCTCGGTAATAAGATCTCTGCGCAACTGATCTGGGACACATAATCGGCCTCTAAAGCGAAGTCCACCATCAGAACCAATCTGCCAATCTGACTGACTCTCAGATGCTGCCTCTGCCTGATAACTCTGCAACGACTCATCTGCCTGCTGAGCCTCGATGACCCTTATGACAAGAGGGTTAAATCGATAGGCCCGATAACTGCACAATAGAAGACTGCAAACCGATCTTGAAGTCAAATACTAACACTTCCTCAAGCATCTTCCACTCCTGAATCATCATGTGCGCCACCAGGCCTCGTGGTTGACAGCTGAGGGCATTCGCTACCATGTTCATCTTACCCGGATGATACTGAAGATCAAAATCATAGTCCTTCAGGAGATTCATCCAATGCCTCTGCCTCATATTCAACTCGAACTATAAGAAGAGATACTTCAGGCTCCTGTGGTCAGAGAAGGGCTCGAAACTAACCCCATAAAGATAGTGCCTCCACACCTTCAGTGCAAAGACAACTGCAGCCAACTTTAGATCGTTCGTGGGGTAGTTCTGCTTATGGACCTTGAGCTGGCAAGACGTGAAGGCCATCGATTTTTCGTATTGCATCAAGACAGCACCTAAACTAATATACAAGGAATCGGTAAAAACCACAGATCCATCACTCCCATAGGAAAGAGTGAGGACAAGTGCGGACATCAGATGGTCCTTTAGCTCTGTGAATGCCGGCTCACATTTGTCGCTCCAAACAAACTCAGCGCCCTTGTGAGTCAACCTAGTCAACGGGGCTGCAATATTAGAGAAGCCCTTAATGAAATGCCGATAGTAGCCCGCCAAACCAAGGAAACTATGGATCTCAGACGCATTTGTGGGCTAGCCCCACTGACGAATGGCATCAATCTTTGAGGGGTCCACTGCGACTCCCTCCCTTGTCACCACGTGACTGAGGAACTTCACCTCCTACTGCCAGAACTCGCACTTCTCCAGCTCGCATAGAGCTTATGTGCGTAGAGGGTCTGCAAGGTAATCTCCAGATGCTGCTCATACTCCTCACAGGTCCTCGAATATATTAGAATGTCGTCGATGAATACCACAACAAACTGATCGAGATACGGAAGGAAGACCTCATTCATTAACTGTATGAATACTGTAGGTGCATTGGTCAGTCCGAAGGACATGACCTGGAACTTAAAATGACCATAACGCGTTCTGAAGGTTGTCTTCGGGATATCCTCCTCTCGGACCTAAACCTGATGATAACCAGACTGTAAGTCTATCTTTGAAAAGAACAGTGCCTCCTGCAACTGATCAAATAAATCATCAATCCTCGAGAGCGGGTACTTGTTCTTAATCATGACCTTGTTGAGCTCGCAGTAATCTATGCAAAGCCTCAACAAGCCATCCTTCTTCTTCACGAAGAGTACCGGAACTCCCTACAGCGAACTACTTGGATGGACAAAGCCTAGCTCACACAACACGTCTAACTATTTTTACAGTTCCCATAACTCCAACGGTGCTATACGATACGAGGCCTTTGAAATAGGCACGGTACCGGGCATGAGTTCAATCTGAAACTCGGTGTACCAACAAGGTGGTAACCTCGGAATCTCCTAAAACACATTAGGAAAACCATAAACAACCAGTAGTTGGCCGATACTCAAAGCAACGGACTCCTCAACGGTACACGACAACAAGCAAGAAAGTTGTTCTCCTCTGGGCTTGGCAACAAACTGGAACTGCAGCATGCTGGGTATACAGAACGCGACTGTCCTAGCGGAGCAGTCCAATATGGCATGATACTCGGCGAGCCAATCCATGCCCAGGATGACATCAAACTCAGACATCGGCAACAGGCAAAAAGATATCCCCAACTAAAATAGGACAAGACGAGCAAAATCGGTCCAACACTGCAATCTTCCCCAAGGGTCTCGATACGAACAAACCCTCACGAGCAGACTCTAACAACAAACCGGTCGATCAACAGAAATCCTCAGCCACAAAGGAATGCAATGCACTATAATCAAACATTACACATGCCATACATGTAGAAACAGGGAGAGTACCCTTAACGACCCCTCCTGATGACTGAGGGTCCTGCTGGGGAGGTGCATGTCCCCTTTGAGGTCTCTACTACTGCTGCTACCACTGTGGCGGCCTGATCTGCTGCCTCTATTGCTGCGGGGGAGGTCTAGGAGGCTAGTGCTACGATCGCTGCTGCTGCTGTGGGGGCTACTGCGAAGGCTTATGCGGTGTCCTCGGCTACTACTATTACGGATGGGGACACTCGTGCCTACGATGTCCTGTCCTACTATATTCAAAACAAGCACCTGAGAACGATCCCGGAGGTGGTGCTGGGGGTGCCACTGATGCTCAAAATGTTGGGTAAGCCATGCGTCACTGCTATGGACAATGCTACTGTTGCTGGGAGCTATCGAAGGGTGCCTTCTACTTCTGATTGTTGACGGTAAAATATTGCATATTAGACCTCAGTTATTACTTGGTTTTACGTAGATGATAATGCTTAAACATTCCATTTTAATCATGTTTTTGTTGCAAGGTGAATTTAAGAGTTTGGACTGAAAATGGTGCTAAAAGCATGGATTTGATGCTCAAGAATCACCAAGGCAAGAGACAGATTTTAGGAGACCGAGATCAAAAAATTCACATGCCAAAGATCTGAGAAAACCAAGTGATTAAAGATAAAGAGGCTTGAAAATCATCCTAAATACAAGATCACAAGGTTCCCACCATTTGTTTGGCTTGAAACTTTATATCTAGCGTAAGGATCATAAAGTAACCATACACATAAAATTTCAGCTCTCAGATCTTTATAGAAGTGGTCTAATGGAGTGTATTAGCCACTAAAGGACCATCTCGGCCATCCTTGACAGATTGGGGCCAAATTTAACTGATTGAAAGATCTTGAGAAATGAGGATTTGTGGTAAAATTTCACTTCTTTTAGACGATGGAGTAGGGAGGAACAAATGACAGAAGTTCCTAGAAGGGAGAGTGGCAAATTTATAAATAAACAAATGCCACATGCATGCACGTAAGTGGAATAGAGGTTTGCTTCCATGGTGGGCATTGTTTCGTTACTAGTGGATGGTGTGACCCATCTAGATCTCAAATCTACTTCATAATCTGGCTTATGGGCCAACACATAATGACAAAGGTGGTGAAGGTTGTGGATCTGTCAGAAAATAACCACATTAGGACCCACCATCACTGGAATTTGAAAAGAAAAAAAAAAGGAGTTCCGCACACTGACATGTTGCGGAAGGAAGTTTTCAACGTAAACTCCACTCGACGTTTCAACAATGTGGCCCAACTAGAACTCAGATCGGCCTCATATTTTAGCCAATGGACAAGCACGAGGTGAGACAAGCAATGAACGGAGTAGATTTCTCTTATTCAAAAGGTGGGCCCCACTTCATATAGTTGGCGTACATAGTGGGAAATTAACATAGTACAAAGAACTCACCATTCCAGTCAAAATCGGTTTTAACCCGACTCCCCATCAATGAAGGAAAAATTTCTTTCCATTTTTCTTGCGAACGCAATAGACGGACGCACGTTGTGGGCCCATCATCATGGACCATATCCTTGATCCACACCATCCATTAGGTAGCATGGATGAAACCGTCCTAAACCCGATCTATTACACATGAGGACATATACCGGTGTGGACAAAATCTCCAGCTAAAAGAAGCCCTCTACGCTATAATGTTAACTGACAGTGTCCGTTTGTAAATTGATGTGGCTCACCAGCACTACGAATTGGACAAATCCAAACTATTCACTAGACACAGCCCTCACCCAAGTCCCGAAAACTCATTACTTGACAGTTAGGGGACATCAGAAAACGGCGTCCCATTTGACCCAAATCGAGTCCCACACAAGGATAACGACCAGAATCCACTGTGGCAGTCCTTGCTGATCTGGATCATCCTCCAGAACTTCATCACAGCAATCCTTGCTGAGCTGGACCATTCAAAACGGAGCAATAGAAGGACCGATCTTGCCCAAGAAGACCGAAAGAAAAGCGGAAACTCAGGGAGTTAGTTCCGCTGCGTCAAATATGCTACAACCTGTAAAACACATTCGCAAAGTTGTGCGTAATCAGCATGATCAGACCACTGATTTAGTGGGATAGGAGTCCGCTAACGATGATCAGAGATGCTCCAAGGATGGACCTAATGCAGACAGGGGTCAGGACCAATTTACTTCTCAAAACAAGGGATTAATGAGTTGATTAAGCATAAATAATGGGACTAAGAACGAGAATCTGAGGATGATCAAGAATGCCCATCTAATGGGCCAGTACAAGGAAATCTGCCCCAAAATGCTGATTGGACGGAGAAAAAGAACCATATCTCTGGTTTACAGATTGCGTAATATCATTACGCACCACCATCATCCTGTTGCTACACAAACATGGTTACGTAGAAGGACTGATGCGTTTGGACAGTTTATAAAACAGGATGGGAGAGACAACAACGGGGATAATCCTTGGAGGTGAAAAGGCAGAGAGAGAGAGCATGGAGACGGTGGTTGTCAAAAGAGTTCTTCGTTCCCTTCTTTGTTTAATTTTCTGTTTATGATTTATTTTTTTAAAGAGATTATAGTTAATCATTCTATGGTTGGCTAAACCTCTTAGCTAGGGCTACGAGATGAAGCTTGTAGCATGATTGGGATGGTTACTTTGTTTTGATTCATGTTTTGTTAAACTCTCTTGAATTCTAGTTTGATTATGAAAGAATATTTTTAGTTTTTAATGGTTTGTTGTGACTCAAATTATAATAGATCTGCAATAGCTTGAGATATCTTCTTTTCCTGAATTGATATTGTGAAATTAGTAGGTCCCGTTGTTCACCATCATCCCATAGGCATGGTAGGGTGACGGAATCCTTCCTAACTTTCACAATTCTCTTATTATTAACTGTGAGATTGGTAAATTACTGTTGTTTGCCATCGTCTCCTGGGCATGGTTAGGTGATGGAATCACTTCCAAATCTTCACAACTCTTATCTATTGATGATTAGATCCATGAGAAGTTCAGAGATCTGACAAATATCTTCTTACCAACTCGATAATATTAGACTCCAATTCTAGCTGTGTCCTTGAATTATGCAAGGAAGCTTCCTAATTGCTACAAGTGGATCCTTGGCACCCTAGTTACCACCTTTGAATTTTATAAGTTTTAGTGAAAGTTATTCACCGTTATTCTCTTAAAATTTTTCTAGTTTAGATTACATCTTCATCTAGTTCTAGTTCTAGTTACTTTAAGAATATGTATAAGGTTCAGTTCTTGTGGATTCAACCTCGGTCTTACCAAGATTATTACTACATCATGACCCTATACTTAGGTTGGTGAACACCAGTCTCCTCTGCGGTCACGAACCCTCTGCGAATCAACCTAATCCGCCTTATAAACCTGTGCCCTCTGCACTACCTACTCAAACGTCGGGAGCATGTGTCCGACAATACGACTCCTGAGGCCAGATCGCAAGCCGTTCTCGAAGTAGCGGGCCTTTCACCCCTCATCTTTAATTAGATATGTTGTGAATCTAGACAGCATGGCGAATCGAGCCTCATACTACGACACGGACATGTCCCCTTGGACCAGAGTCTCAAACTCTAACGCACGCTGCTGTCGAACATGCTCCAAAAAGAACTTCCAGTTGAACCGGTTTACAAAGTCCTCCCAGGTCCACTCGAAATCGGCCGCCTCGTCTTAGAGAAGAAATACAGCTAACAGGACTCGTTGTTGGGTCGTACATCTCATAGTCTCGAATATATTCTCCACCTCAGAGCGTCATTGCTCTACTGCAGTCGTGTCTGGCTCGCCCTGGAAGCACGGGGGATCGTACTGTCGGAAGTCTTGAAGAAGGGTGCTCGTGCAATCCTGCTCTACTTAGGCTAGCGTAACAATGGGACGCCTACCCTACCCTAGAAGGATAGTAGTCATAGCCTGTAGCATCTGTTAAAGCTGATCTGCACTCATCGATACGATCGGGGTGGTGCTGGTCTCAGACGGGGGAACGGGAGTCACTTGGGTCGCTATCCTAGGCGGCATGTCCTATAGGAAGGAACGTGGGTCTATTAGCCTTGAGAACTCTTGAAGGCGTACACGTTAAGGGTGTATGTCAGAAAATCGCTAAGTTATTCGGACTCGGGACTTATCATTGTAAGTTCATAGCAAATATGTGATGTGATTCTTAGGTATTCCCAAGTTATGCTTGATACAAACTTCTGTCACGCCCTAAACTCAGACACCGGGCTCACAGAATTCCCAATGGCCAATTTCAGCGTCGACAGCCTTCGTAGTACTCCATTCTTGGCTCCTGACACCCATATGCCAAATTTCATTCCTGGGATCCTACAAGGAGGATTTTCAATATGATTTTTTTTCTAACGGACCATAACTGTAATGACCCTAGAATTTTATACTAATCTTTCCTTAAGTAGTTGTTTTGGGGGTAATTAGCACTATACTCGATTGCTTGTGAAATTTGCATCAATCAATTTAAATTGTATCTGTATGGCTCAAGACCTGTAGAATAGTTAGCGCTATGTTACTCTGAAACCTGGGATCCATCGCTAAATCCAGTTGTTCTGGAGAATTTTTGGAAGATCTGGATCGGACCTGTACCGCGCGTCGAAAGTCCGATAGCGATGATCTTAGGCTACTGCGGTCACCATGTTAGGCTTGATCATCACCTCGAAAATCAAGTCCATGTGATGTTCTAGGTCGATTTGATTAAGTCTGGAGTGAAGAGTGTGGGAACGGTTGAAAATTTAATAAGCTTTTATGAAATCTGAGTCGTGTCTCTTGCGCGATGATTTTAAGCTATCTAACCGTTGGATTCTGACCCAATTTCACCCTCTGATCAAGGAAGGTGGCCTAGGCATGTCTTTGTGCTTGTGGACCTGATCGAGATTCTGTGACCGTTGAATTGAGTGTGGTCCGCCACGGCTGATCTGAAGATTCGGTCGGTACGAAAACTTAGCTTGACTTAGATCCATGGTTAGTGAGCTTAAGTCCGACCTTTCGTGGTAATAGGCCCACCAAAAGTGCTTCGTTGGATCGTGAGAGGCTGGTTTTGGTTATACCCTAAGTATACCTTGGCCCTGGGGTTATTTTCATCAATATTAGGCCTATTTATAGACCTTGAAACCCTAACTCTCTTTTCCATACGAATTTCCTAACCCTAGCTTAGAAAGAGAAAGGAAAAGAGAGAGAAAGTGAGAGAGAAGTTGGTGAATCATCTTAGATTCTTTCCTGTTCTTCTTCATCCTTGAACCTTCACTTTTGAATCATTATTCCGACGATTATGAGTTCATCTTTAGGTAAGTTAACCTAACCCTAATCTGTGTTAGAGCTTAAAATAGTCTTGATGTTGTTGTATCTCATTTCTATTCTTGCTTTAGGGTTTTCTATCGCCGTTGACGAAGACAACTCGTCTGAAATCAATTCGGTGTTCCTTTTTGGCTTAAGGTGCGGACTTTAAGTGTATAGGTTATGGTTTTCAAGGCTTTCAATGCCAGTTAATGATTTATTCTTGCTATGGATGAGATTTCACTTGCCAAATGTTATGTTTACTTTGCATTCCTGATATGCATGTGTTATATTGAGATTTGTGTATTCTAGGTGTATGTATAAAGTACCATATGCGTATAAAGTATGAACATGTGATTGCCATGATTATTTGTCATGTATGTATGCTAGATGTATGTGCGACAACTCCTTAGTAAAAGAAATTGTCCAAATGTGTGTATTTTAACATACATCATGTATGTTGTATTATGTATTCTAAGTGTTTGTAGAAATGTCTGAATGATCTAAAGTGTGGTATATCAACCTAGTATGGGCGCTGAGAAGCAATTCTCAACTCTCCCACTAGTGTGTATGATTTCCTTCTTGCAAGTTACATTCCTTGTTATTTAATTTCAAGCATTACTTATGCTTACATTTATGTTAAGTTGATATTCTTCAAATGCTTGAGTACCACATGATTTGAGTTATTGCTACATTACTGTTCTACATTAAATACGAATATCTGTTGTAGTGTAATGTGTTTGGGACTGAATAGTCCAGGAAATCGGTAATCTGCCTTAAGGTTGTGGCTGAGATTGCTTTCACCACAAAAGACGTAATTAGACGAACCCGAGTCGTATTAGAGTTGTCGGCAGTGGTTTGGCCATGCGGAGTGTTTGCGCACTCTATGTCGTTCAACTCAACGTGCGCTCGTGCTAGTCGAGTTCGTCAAGTAACCCGATTGTCCGATGTATGTTCACCATGTATGGACGCTACTGTTTGAATCTAAGGTATTGAACTTACTAATGAAATCTTATTAACCATGGTACCTTGATCCACTAAGACTCATGAGCCGGACATGGTGGTATGGGACACCATGGTCGAGCTGTCGGCCTACGCTGGGGTGACGAGCCTTCCCGTAGTGACCAGTGAGCAAGTAAACTCGTGAGCCGATTATGGTGGTATGGGACACTATATTCATGCTGTCGGCCTACATTGATTGGTGACGAGCCCTTTGTAGTGACCTCGAGCATGCTCGGATACCGCATTGAGGTGACGAGCCTTGGTGTAGTAACAAAGGTATGATAGGCGTGCATTGATTGGTGAGGAGCCCTTTGCAACGACCTCAAGCCATATGATCGTATGAGATGTCTAGGACTGACGACCCTAGAATGGATCACTGTTTGGATGGTGATATGAGAAAGGTATCTTAGCTTCCCAATCCTGCTGTATGAAAAGGACTAATAACAACTTGTTAATCATGTTCATGCACCGCATTTGCATGTGCTTTATAGACGTGGCGCACTTTGAGGCGATGTCATGCGTAACGTAAGATGAAGTCGCTGAGGGTGTATGCGTGAGGGCACGCATCATTTTGCATATATCCTTACATTAATAAGAGTACTTAGGACTTGTTTAATTGTTCTGCTTTATCATTACTGCTTGATTGAATTGATAACATGTTAACCTATGCTTTATTGTTCCACTGAGTTGATCACTCACTCCCACGTTCTGAGGCGGTGTTAAACACCCACCAGACTCTGTCTTAAGTTCTGATGTTGCAGATGTGGATGCGACTTCTGAGGCAGAGCGGGAGATGGATGATGATGAGGCTGCTTTCTCTTTTATGCAGTTTTCAGACAGGTTCTAGTAAGCCTTATTCTGATGCGCGGGATGCTGGGATTTCTTTTGGAAAAATTAAATGATGTAATTTGATACTTGTAATTTTGATAGTAACACTTTCATTACGACTTGGTATGTATATGTACTTCAGGGATTGCACTTGCACTTATATATTTCTATAAGTCTTCCGCTTGCTTTCTTCACTTATCCCTAAATTATATCTGTGTTTTGGCTTAATCTATTCCATGTTTTATGCACTAATACAGACAACATACATCCATCATTAAATATGTTGCATAAGTAATGTTTTGGAACTCGGGAGTTGAGTTATGCTCGACCCTCGAATTTCAGGGCGTTACAAGTTGGTATCAGAGCATGTTTTGGATTAAACCAGACTTGAGTTATGGCCACACACCACACGTTGTCACCACTTTAGGGTATTTGGGTGCGCGTCTATCGTAGATTGTGTGTTTGTGCTCCGTAGCTTCTATCGGTGAAAGTTTTCCGAAAATGATCGCCGAGATCGAGTCTGTGCTCTCTCCTGATCACACACAGCGACCCGAAACCTTTCCTAGACCATATATTAATGAGTCTAGATGGTCTATCTTCCTATTTCAACCCTTCATTTGTTAAGAAATCTCTGTTTCAATCAGATTTCTGCCCGAATGACCCGATAGGCGTCGAATCATGCAAGGGGCCGATCGGGCATTTTCAGTGGAGTCCAGGGGGGAACCACATCATTTGGGAGCTAAGGGACCAGGAGGACCTCGCCCAAATGGCAAGGCATCGTTGGATAGTCCAGAGATCGGCAATGCCATCGCCCGTTCGGCGAGGGCTCGCCGATCAGCGAGCTAAGCCGGGCGGGCCGACTCGGGCCGACGCATGTTTGGCCTAGTGTGGCCCACCCTTCCATGGTTCGATGATTAAAACCCCTTCTAAGACCTATTTTCTTCACAAACCTCCCTCCCAAGCTCTCCTTTTCTTGAAATCTTTCTCCAATCTCTTCCAAATCTTCTTCTTCTTTCATTTTCATGCAAACCCATCACCCCATCTCAAGACTTCACCTCCCTTAGCTGTTTTCCTTTTCTTTTCTTCTCATTTGGGCTCTCAAATCCATCTTTAGGATCTCAAGTGTGTGGAAGCTTCACCATCTTCCTATTTCTCTCTTTCTCTCATTTCTCATGGCCCTCTTTGAGTTTATCACGACCATCTTTTCCATTTCTTCCCTTCTTTCCTTGATGGGGAGGAAGAGAGCGCCCATGGATGAAGCCGGGCCTAGCCACCCAACCCGTGCACGGAGGCCGAGAGGTGCCGCCGCGAGCACGTCCACTACTCGTGAATTTCAGACCAAGCAGGACCTCGATCCTCGAGCTCTCATTGGTAGAACCTTGTTGGCGGAGTTTTCGCATGGAGTCTATGAAGGCCATAGAGTCCTTTTTAAGGCTCATGTTGATCTACGGCTGTATGGCGAGTTTCTATTGTTGGAGCTCCTGGAAGGGGCTGGTTGGTGTCCCTTGTTTGAGGGCGAGTATCGCGCGAATGCAAGTACTGTTCAAGCTTTTTATGCCAATATTCGTAATCCTTCGCTGGAGCCTCTGCAGTTCAAGATTCCTTGTGGTAGTGGTCGGGAAGCTACGGTCAATGTCACTTTGATATCTCGACTCCTGAATGTGCCACTTGGTGAGGTGCATGCCAGCGAGAAGAATTTGAACTGTATGTGCGAGAGGGATCGTCGCACCCGATCCTTGTGTGGTCATCTGGTCGAATGGCAGCCTAATAGGAGTCTTCTGGCTACCAACATGACGGATGACTTCCGTTTGCTTCACCATATGTGTACGTTCAATATATACCCAAGGTGGAGCAACCGCAGCGAGTGTACGTGCCTGATGGTAGATTTCCTGTATCAGGTGGGGCAAGGAGCGAAGTTATGTGTGCCGACATACATCCTGCACCAGATTATTCTCATCGCTCGTTCGACTAGGAGGACCGAATCGCTTCCTTTTGGCCGCCTCATTTGTAAGCTTGCACATGAGTTTGGCTATAGGCTTGGAGCAGAGAAGCCGGTTCCTGTTCGTCATATTAGCCTGACGACCCTTAAGCTGATGGAGATTGGTTCTGGTCGACATGCCTCAGAGAGTGAGGATGAGTCAGAGAGCGATGATGAAGAGAGTTATGCTGAAGGTGGTGCTGAGATTGAGGAAGAAACAGAGCAGGACGAGGAAGAGGTTGAGGCACAGGATATGAGTGATAGCTCTCCTCCTGTGGCACCAGAGCAGATTGCCAGAGATGCCCGTATTGCTCGGCTTGAAGAAGGGCAGGCTGTTCTACGCCAGGATATTATGGATCTTCGAGGCCTTGTGAAGCATAAGTTTAAGAAGGTGACTCGAACTCTAAAGTCTATCCTTTGTTGCTTGCAGGATAAGGGTGCCCCGCCTCCATCTCCTGATTCTGACGAATAGTTATCATTGTGGTCGTCCTTTGCTTTGTTTATTGTTTTCTTTCTGTATGTAGCCATTGTTGGCTTTGTAGTTGGAGTTATTTGTAGTTGTTGTGGTTGTTTAAAGTGTTAGATGTTGTAGGTCACATGCTTTCCTAGTTGTGATTCATGTATTGCTGCACTACTTGTATTGCGACAATTTTGTTTAATGGAATGCATGTTTTTATCTTTGGAGTTGTGCTGTGAATGCTGTGTGGATGGATTATGTGGACGTAGAATCTGACGGGTTGCATCCTCTGTTGAATGTAGGGATGCCTCCTAAGGGTTCGAAGACTTCAGCGCGACTCTCCTTGGTTGAGTCGCTTGCTGGGGTTTCTCCCTTGAGCGATAGCTAGACGGCTCCACAGGTGGGCCCATCTCATGCTGGTGTTGGGCCGACACCTATGGCTCCTCTAGTCACGCCCTCGGTTCCTGAGCTGAGCCGTGCATCTTCGTCTGCTCCGCCTGCTGATAGGTTTGAGCAGATGATGTTGTTGATGCAGCAGCAGCAGATTCAGCAGCAGCAGCACCAGCAGTAGCAGCAGGAGTTCCTCTCTTCCATAGTTGGCATCTTTGCTCAGTCAATGGGGGCGACTCCACCTGCTTCACCTATACCTCCATCTGGGAGCGCCAATGCCAGTGGCACTTTTGAGCGATTCCAGCACTTGCGACCTCCTACATTTGTGGGTTCTCATAGACCCGAGGAGGCCGAGTATTGGATCGATCGCATCTCTAAGATGCTGAGACCGCTGCATTGTTCAGAGGTTAAGTAGGTTGAGCTTGCCTCCTTCATGTTTGAGAAGGAGGCCAGTCTGTGGTGGGACAGTGTTCTTCGCACTATCGAGGAAGGTTTTGTGTAGTCGTGGCAGGCGTTTGAGGCAAGCTTCCACAAGAAGTATTTCCCGGTTACGTACCAACATGAGAAGGAGAGTGAGTTCCTTTACCTCCGCCAGGGAGGGCTGTCGATGATGGAGTATGAGAACCGGTTCACTGAGCTGGGTCGGTATGTGCCCTTGATTCTGGGCGATCAGCCAATAAGGATGCAACGCTTTTCCTAGGGATTGAGACCTGAGATCCGATCAAAGATTTGCTGTGCCAGCATCTCTTCTTATGCGGAGTTGGTGAGCATGTCCTTGCGAACAGAGCAGGACGGGGATAGGTCGTCCCGCATGCGAGCACCGATGGTTCCTACGCCGCGACCTGATTTTCAGGGTGCACCTTTTCTCGGCAAGAGGCCGCGAGTAGATTCTCCTCCTAGGCGTTCAGCGCAGCCCGCTCAGCAAATGGGAGCTGATCTTCACTGTTCGTATTGTGGAAAGATGGGGCATTTGGACCGTTTTTGCTTTTCACGTATGCGGGCCAGTGGATTTACTCCACCGCAGATGATTAGTCGTCCGATGCCTCAGGTTATTTCTCCTCCACCTCTTCGTTCAGCGCCAGCTCATCCATCCTTCAGACCTGTAGTTCCTAGCTTCAGGCCACCTCAGCGGCCCATGGTTCTTCCACCGAATCGTCAGCAGTAGGCTCGAGTTCATGCTCTTTTAGCTGAAGCGCCTATGTCTAACTTGGTGCCGAGATCCTTCGAGGTGACAGCGCACATTGAAGGTATTCCGTTTCTATGTTGGTGGATACAGGGTCCACTACTTCTCTTATATCTTATGCGGCAATTAGGCGTTTAGGTTTGAGATCTATTCCTATGCAATGAGTGACGCTTACTACCGCTACAAGGATTTCCTCTGCTTTGGGCAAGCATTGTATGGATTGTTTGGTCGATCTAGGAAATGGATCGATCTGTGTTGATTTCTTTATCGCACCTCTTTATCATTACGATGTTATTATGGGTATGGATTGACTCACGAGGATGCGAGCTGAGATTGATTGTGAAGCAAGGTCGGTGACCATCCATGGACCTGAGGGCGAGACAGTTACTTTCCCAATTCAGGTCAGTTACCCTCTTCGTATTGATTATTATTCTTCTCTGTTGAAGAGTATGGCTGAATCGGCATTAGTTAGTACGCCGGTAGTTCGGGAGTTTGAAGATGTGTTTGAGTCGATTCCTGGATTACCTCCTCAGCATAAGATTGATTTTGATATCGACCTCATGCCTGGTGCGGCGTCCATTTCTTTACCCACCTATCGTATGCCTCTGAGTGAAATGGAGGAGTTGAGGAAGCAGATAGATGGTTTGCTGGATTTGGGTTTTATTCGGCTTAGTGTGTCTCCTTGGGGAGCACCTGTTTTGTTTGTGAAGAAGAAGGATGGTTCCTTGCGATTGTGTATTGATTATCGCAGGCTGAATTTAGTAACTATGAAGAATAAGTACCCTTTGCCCAGGATTGATGATCTGTTTGATCAATTGAAGGGGGCACGGTACTTTTCGAAGGTTGATCTGCAGTCAGGGTATCATCAGTTGCGCGTCAAGGATGAGGATGTGCAGAAGACCGCTTTCAGAACTAGCTTCGGTCACTATGAGTTCCTTGTGATATCGTTCGGTCTGACGAACGCACCGGCCGTGTTCATGGATCTGATGAACAGGGTGTTTCGGCCATTCTTATTCCGATTCGTCATTGTCTTTATCGATGACATCTTGATTTATTCGGCGAGCCGGGAAGAACACGAGGAGCACTTAAGAGTGGTTTTGGATACTCTTAGGAAGAATCAGTTTTTTGCGTAGTTCAAGAAGTGTGATTTCTAGAAAGAGGAAGTCAAGTTCCTAGGACATGTGGTGTCTAAGGAAGGGATAGCTGTCGATCTTGCCAAGGTAGCTGCAGTGCATGACTGGAAGCAGCCTGGTTCAGTTACTGAGGTAAGGAGTTTTCTGGGTCTTGCAGGCTATTATCGACGCTTCATTCAAGACTTCTCGAAGATTGCCAGACCATTGTCGCAGCTGACACGGAAGGATTTGAAGTTTGCTTGGAATGAGAGGGCGGAGTTAACTTTTCAGGAGCTGAAGGACAAGTTGACGTCCACCCCTGTGCTAGTATTGTCAGAGCAAGGGGTTAAGTATATTATATATACTGACGCCTCTCGTGTTGGTCTGGGTTGTGTCCTTATGCAGAAGGACAGGGTGATTGCTTATGCTTCGCGTCAGTTGAGGAAACATGAAGAGAATTACCCTATGCACGACCTGGAGTTAGCAGCTGTCATTTTCGCATTAAAGCTTTGGACGGGAGGTTATGTGTTCCTGACATCCCTGACTTGAGACGGGAGGTTCTCGAGTTAGCCCATAGTTCTAAGCTTACGATGCATCCAGGTAGCACGAAGATATATTAGGATATGAGGAGATCATATTGGTGGGACAATATGAAGGTCCAGATTGCTAAGTTTGTTTCTCGTTGTCTCACGTGCCAGCAGGTCAAGGTAGAGTATCGCCGACCTCCTTGGTTGCTGCAGCCCATGCCCATAGCATAATGGAAATGAGACTTCATCTCTATGGATTTTATTTCTGGGTTGCCAAGAACGAGGAAGGGATATGATTCTATTTGGGTGATCGTCAACCAATTAACGAAGTCGGCGCATTTCTTACGGATCAGAGTCACAAACTCTGTAGACGAGTTGGCTAGGTTGTATATCAAGGAGATAGTACGTATGCATGGAATTCCCCTGGAGATTGTGTCTGATAGAGACACGCGTTTCACATCTATCTTCTGGACTCATTTTCAGGAAATGATGGGTATGAAACTAAAGTTCAGCACCGCGTTTCATCCGTAAACAGATGGGCAGACGGAACGCGTGAATCAGGTCCTGGAAGACATGTTGCGAGCTTGTGTTTTGGATTTCAAGGACAGTTGGGATGATTGTCTTCAGTATGCAGAGTTCGCGTATAATAACAGTTTCCAGACGAGTATCGGCATGGCTCCCTATGAGGCGTTGTATGGTCGCCCGTGCAGAGCACCGCATTGCTGGGCAGAAATTGGCGAGCGTAGTTTGCTTGGCCCAGAATTGGTGCAGGTGACTTCAGAGAAAGTTGACATCATTCGACGTCGACTTCTGACAGCTCAGAGTAGGCAGAAGAGTTATGCTGATACGAGGCGTCGACCGCTTGAGTTTGTGGTTGGAGACCATGTTTTTCTTAAGGTCTCTCCTATGAAGGGAGTTCTACGATTCGGTAAGAAGGGGAAGCTGACGCCAAGATTTATTGGTCCATTTCAAGTTCTGGATCGAGTGGGAGCGGTAGCATACCGCCTTGCTTTGCCCACACCTTTTGCGGGCGTGCATAACATATTTCATGTTTCTATGTTGAAAAAGTACGTTCCTGATCCTTCGCATATTATCAGTTGGGAGCAAGTGCAATGAGTGAGGATGCCACTTATGTACTGCGACCGACGCGTATTCTCGACAGGAAGGAGCAGGTATTGCGTAGCAAGGTTATCCCTCTTGTGAAGGTGCTATGGACGCATCATAGTGAAGAAGAGGCTACTTGGGAATCTGAAGCTGAGGTCAGGAAGAGCTACCCTCAGATCCTTACGGAATATGAGAAGGTATGAATTTCGAGGACAAAATTTTCTTTAAGGGGGGTAGATTGTAATGACCCTGAAACTTTGTACTAATCTTTCCTTAAGTAGTTGTTTTTGGGGTAATTAGCGCTATACTCGATTGCTTGTGAAATTTGCATCAATCACTTTAAATTGTATCTGCATGGCTCAAGACCTGTAGAATAGTTAGCACTATGTTACTCTGAAACCTGGGATCCATCGCTAAATCCAATTGTTCTGGGGAATTTTTGGAAGATCTGGATTAGACCTGGACCGTGCGTCGAAAGTCCGATAGCGATGATCATAGGCTGTTGCGGTCACCATGTTGGGCTTGATCATCACCTAGAAAATCAAGTCCATGTGATGTTCTGGGTCGATTTGATTGAGTCTGGAGTGAAGAGTGTGGGAACGGTTGGAAATTTAATAAGCTTTTATGAAATCTGAGTCGTGTCGCTTGCGCGATGATTTTAAGCTATCTGACCGTTAGATTCTGACCCAATTTCACCCTCTGATCAGGGAAGGTGGCCCAGGCATGTCCTTGTGCTTGTGGACCTGATCGAGATTCTGTGACCGTTGAATTGAGTGTGGTCCGCCACGGCTGATCTGAAGATCTGGTCGGTACAAAAACTCAACTTGACCTAGATCCATGGTTAGTGAGCTTAAGTCCGACCTTTCATGGTAATAGGCCCACCAGAAGTGCTTCGTTGGATCGTGAAAGGCTGGTTTTGGTTATACCCTAAGTATACCTTGGCCCTGGGGTTATTTTCATCAATATTAGGCCTATTTATAGACCTTGAAACCCTAGCTCTCTTTTCCATACGAATTTCCGAACCTTAGCTTGGAAAGAGAAAGGAAAAGAGAGAGAAAGTGAGAGAGAAGTTGGTGAATCATCTTAGATTCTTTCCTGTTCTTCTTCATCCTTGAACCTTCACTTTTGAATCGTTATTCCGACAATTCTGAGTTCATCTTTGGGTAAGTTAACCTAACCTTAATCTGTGTTAGAGCTTAGAATAGTTTGATGTTGTTGTATCTCATTTCTATTCTTGCTTTAGGGTTTTCTATCGCCGTTGACGAAGACAACTCGTCTGAAATCAATTCGGTGTTCCTTTCTGGCTTAAGGTGCGGACTTTAAGTGTATAGGTTATGGTTTTCAAGGCTTTCAATGCCAGTTAATGATTTATTCTTGCTATGGACGAGATTTCACATGCCAAATGTTACGTTTACTTTGCGTTCCTAATATGCATGTGTTATATTGAGATTTGTGTATTCTAGGTGTATGTATAAAGTACCGTATGCGTATAAAGTATGAACATGTGATTGCCATGATTATTTGTCATGTATGTATGCTAGATGTATGTGCGACAACTCCTTAGTAAAAGGAATTGTCCAAATGTGTGTATTTCAACATACGACATGTATGTTGTATTATGTATTCTAAGTGTTTGTAGAAATGTCTGAATGATCTAAAGTGTGGTATATCAACCTAGTATGGGCGCTGAGAAGCGATTCTCAACTCTCCCACTAGTGTGTATGATTTCCTTCTTGCAAGTTACATTCCTTGTTATTTAATTTCAAGCATTACTTATGCTTACATTTATGTTAAGTTGATATTCTTCAAATGCTTGAGTACCACATGATTTGAGTTGTTGCTCCATTACTGTTCTACATTAAATACGAATATCTGTTATAGTGTAATGTGTTTGGGACTATGAATAGTCCAGGAAATCGGTAATCTGCCTTAAGGTTGTGGCTAAGATTGCTTTCGCCACAAAGGATGTAATTAGATGAACCCGAGTCGTATTAGAGTTGCCGGCAGTGGTTTGGCCACGCGGAGTGTTTGTGCACTCTATGTCGTTCAACTCAACGTGCGCTCGTGCTAGTCGAGTTCGTCAAGTAACCCGATTGTCCGATGTATGTTCACCATGTATGGACACTACTGTTTGAATCTAAGGTACCGAACTTACCAATGAAATCCTATTAACCATGGTACCTTAATCCGCTAAGACTCATGAGCCAGACATGGTGGTATGGGACACCGTGGTCGAGCTGTCGGCTTACGCTGGGGTGACGAGCCTCCCCATAGTGACCAGTGAGCAATTAAACTCGTGAGCCGATTATGGTGGTATGGGACACTATATTCGTGCTGTCGGCCTACATTGATTGGTGACGAGCCCTTTGTAGTGACCTCAAGCATGCTCGGATACCGCATTGAGGTGACGAGCCTTGGTGTAGTAACGAAGGTATGATAGGCGTGCATTGATTGGTGAGGAGCCCTTTGCAATGACCTCAAACCATATGATCATATGAGATGTCTAGGACTGACGACCCTAGAATGGATCACTGTTTGGATGGTGATATGAGGAAGGTATCTTAGCTTCCCAATCCTGCTGTATGAAAAGGACTAATAACAACTTGGTAATCATGTTCATGCACCGCATTTGCATGTGCTTTATAGACGTGGCGCACTTTGAGGCGATGTCATGCGTAACGTAAGATGAAGACGCTGAGGGTGTACGCGTGAGGGCACGCATCATTTTGCATACATCCTTGCATTAATAAGAGTACTTAGGACTTGTTTAATTGTTCTGCTTTATCATTACTGCTTGATTGAACTGATAACATGTTAACCTATGCTTTATTGTTCCACTGAGTTGATCACTCACTCCCACGTTCTGGGGCGGTGTTAAACACCCACCAGACTCTGTCTTAGGTTCTGATGTTGTAGATGTGGATGCGACTTCTGAGGCAGAGCGGGAGATGGATGATGATGAGGCTACTTTTTCTTTTATGCAGTTTTCAGACAGGTTCTAGTGAGCCTTGTTCTGATGCGCGGGATGCTGGGATTTCTTTTGGAAAAATTAAATGATGTAATTTGATACTTGTAATTTTGATAGTAACACTTTCATTATGACCTGGTATATATATGTACTTCAGGGATTGCACTTGCACTCATATATTTCTATAAGTCTTCCGCTTGCTTTCTTCACTTATCCCTAAATTATATCTGTGTTTTGGCTTAATCTATTCCTTGTTTTATGCACTACTACAGACAACATACATCCATCATTAAATATGTTGCATAAGTGATGTTTTGGAACTCGGGAGCTGAGTTATGCTCGACCCTCGAATTTCAGGGCGTTACAATAACCACAAACATAAACAAGTCACAAAACAACATCACCACATATCCACGATAATGAAACATTTGAGTACAATGCAAAAAGGGAAATACAAGATTATCAAAAAGTTCTAAAATAATCTGATATGCGCTCTTACCTTAGCACTACTGCGATCCAACGCCACTTATACGCAACGGTCGTGCATAAGCTTACAAAAGCTTAGAGAGTGTGTGCGTGTGTGCGCAATGCATGTACCAAGCATCAATATCAGAGTAAGCAGAAATGCGATAAGTCCAAGAATGTTATCAGCCATACCAAGCCTATGTGATGCAAGGCCTACGTAGCCAATTATCATATGCAAGATACAATGCAAGCATGCCAATCCTCGTATCAAGTATATATATTAGTACATTCTCTTTAGGATATCACCGGAGTCTAGTACACTCCACACCGACTGCCGCCTCCCTAGCCGCACAGCCCAGCGAGTGGAAGAGACCACACTATCCGCTAACCAGTAGCCTACCAATACCTACCCGACTAATTAATAGTGGACCCATTTGTGAGCTGGTCAAACTCAGCCTAGCTTATAACCCCCTCACTCGAGCGGATAAGTCCATACCCCCTCTCAACCAACCACGACACAGTGGGAGACACGACCTACTGGTATTCGGCACTTGTATGCTCATGTATCCACTTGGTCCAGATGTTGGAGCATCTCCTTTTACTAAAAAGGTTCTGGACCTTTCACCCAAGGACATCCTATGTGCCCATAGTGCTAAAACCAAGTATTTTTGGTATCCAATTTGGCCATCCACGATGTACCTGTGGAGGCCACGGCCCTCATGTCGCTAAAGCGTACAGTGAATCATGTCACACGGAATGCGAAATGCATGAGTTACACCATCGAGTCATGCATCACTCCTGTGTGTACCGCGCGATCATGTGGGGCACTTCGTCTCAGAAGGAGTCCCATAAATGTCTCAGCCCTACAGTGTATTCTATGATCAAACACTCCTCATAACAGGCATACAAATGATGCGTATGGGCATATATCATGATGGTATACTAAGAATATTCTCAGTGTATTCTACTAGGCTACGTATACTAGCATGATTATCAGATATAGCAGGCGATAATCTGCCTTAACCAGTATTCTACTTACAAGAGTAAGGGCTGAACAATACGCCCTGCTAGGCATATAGAAGTCTATATGGAATGGTCCATGTTAGACTATCATAACCTATTTAAGGTACTAGCATATCGTATATCTTAAGGCAGGGTCCCCTACAAGGAAGGTGGAAAGTATCATCATCAATGGAGGCCCAATGGTTTGGGTTAGCCCAATGGGTATTACCGATATAAGTGGGGGCCTAACGGTTTGGGTTAGCCCACTAGGTAAGGCTGGACATGGGCTTGATAATGGGCCCTAGGAAGCTTACAATGGGGAACATTTAACCACCATTGTGCTAAGGTACGATCAGTTTGGAAATCGGAATTGGAATCATAACGAGGCTCTCGGCTCTCCAATTATCTAGGAAATGGATGGAGAATGCGTGCCCATCACTCATACATGGTGGGCCCGCGTAAGGCGATGGGGCCCACAGCCTAAAAATGGATAAATAGTGTGTATATAACACATATATCATGGATAGACGGTGTGTATATAACACATATATCATGGTAGCCCTCACACATACAATGGGCCTCATAAACAATCACAAAGGCCTCGTTACATGGGCTTAATATATATCACAATGGGCTTCTCACACGGGCCTAATATACATCACAATGGGCCTCTCACACGAGCCTAATATACGTCACAATGGACCGCATCTCTTGGGCCTCATATACATCACAATGGGTAGCATCTCATAGGCCACAACAATGGGCCTCATTTACCTCAAGTGGGCCCCTCGTTCTAGCTGGACCATTTATCTATTTTTAGAGATCATTTTAGAGCATTTCCAAACAAAAATGAATTATATCGAAAGATCATTTGGACCATACCACAAATAGCAATGGAGATAATGATTTTCACTGTTAACAATTCACAAGGCCCACCTAAACATTTATTTTCCATCCAATCTGTTCATAAGGTCACAAAGACCTAAATTAAGAGGAAAATCAAATTTCATATAGATCCAAAACTTCTGTGATCCCAAATGGGTTTCAATGGTAGGCGTTTAATCCTCGACTAATTTTTGCAGTGTGTTCCACTTGATAGATAGATCTGTCTCATTTTTTTTACTCAATCCTTAAGATGAACTCGCAAGGTGGATGAACGGTTGGATTTAACACATACCTGATGATCAGGCCCACAGAACTTGCAAACGTCAAACCATCAGCCCGACCAACAGATGGACGGTCTGGATGTAAAACAGATGGACAACGAGGATGTAAAATAGATAGACGACGTGGCTGTAAAACAGGTGGGCAGAATGGATGAAACACGTACATCTCGGTGGTTCCCACCGTCTAGACAGCTGGACGATGTGAACATAAAATACATAGATCCTGACTGATCCCACCGTCCAGATAGACGGTGAGGATATAACACTTACATCATTGTAGGACCCACCGTCCATGGGCTGGACGGTTGTAAGACTCGTATCCTAAACCGTACCGTTCTTTAGGTCTCCGCGATCATCCCAGTCAAATTCCAGCGACCCGCGATTTGTTATCGACCGTTGCGCGCGACTCTGATTCGTATCCTGTAGATCTGAGTCGGCTTGACCTAAGACTTGTACCCTAACAACCGCACCGTCACCGTGGTTCCGATGCCGCGTCTCGCGCTTTGAGGCGATACCCGGGCCAAGAGATGTGGGCCCGTGTTCAGTTCGAGGAAAAACACCGCGCATTTGTAAACCCAAGAAAGATTTCAAATCATGTCTCATCAATCCCATCAATCACACTTCATGTCAAATGCACATCACCCCATCCCCAAGCAACCCCTAAAGTCAACACTCTCTTACACAAAGTACACCCACCACTCACTTTACCCATCACCCCATCACTCACCCATCCCTCTCTCTCTTACAATCACTCTCTCTCTCATTCTCCAAGCAACCCACGTCCAAGCTTCCATGGAAGAGAGCTTGTGTGGCCCACTTCCTACCTCCCATCTCCACCATCCAAAGAGCATCTCGACCGTTGAAATCGTCCCCTTGGAGCTCTAGATCGTGTTGGCGGAAGAAGGAAGAAGAGATCAAAGGTGGGTGTTCTATCATTTGATTTTTTTGTGATTTGGGGGCCCTCATGTGGTGGGACCCATCTTGATCTATGCATTGTATCATGGAGGCACTCATAGTGGTGGCGGAGCTCTTCCCGCCTCATCCGATCTCTCTCTCTCCTTCTTCCTGAATTAGTGGCCCATCTACGGGCGATCCAAACCATCCAGCAGGTGGGATGGCTCTGCTGTCCACCCTGCTGGACTGGCGGTCCAGTTGGACGGCCTGGATGAGGGGGAAACACAAATATAAGCTTGACAGTGGGCCACGCTGCCTTGGACCCCACCTTGCATGCCCTGTGTATCCAGACCGTCCGCCATCTGGACGTCACCGTGGAATCCACCGTGGGCAGCATATTTCATGCCAGCCATCCATCCAACTCCCTGGCCGAGGCAGATTCAACCACCGGTGGGCCACGTGTGTGGGAACCCACCTTGTATATATGTATTTTTTTCCACACCATCCATGTCTTGGATGAGGGGCCCACTTGACGTTTTTATTTCATCCACACCGTCCAAATGATCTGGACGGTGCTGGACAGGTTGTACGGTGCTGTAGTGGGCCACCCTGATGTATCGGTTAATCCAACCATCCATGTGTGTGGGACCCACCCTACATGTGGGTCTGGGATGGAAGTAGATTGGCAGGAGTACCTCACACCAGCCATTAAGTGCTGTTTACGTCAGCAGTCCTATGGATTTAACATGAGGTGAGGTAGGTGTTATACCTACAATGTCCATCGGTGCTGGACGCACCTATTATGTGCGTGCCATCCACCACCGTCCAGCAAGGGACGGTGGGGCCCTGATATGATGTATGTGCTTTGGCCAGCGTCCAGCCAGACTAGACATGGGACCCACCTTGATGCGAAATCTGCACTGTCCAGCAGGTCTGGACGGTGGGACCTGCTTAATGGATGTGTAGTATTCACACCATCCAGCCATCCTGCTGCATACGTGGGGCCCACCTTAAAGATGTGCTGTACTCAGCACGTGGGACCCATATATATATCATGCACGTGAGGTGGCCCCACGTGGGACCCACTAAATGTTTGTGTTTTTTTTTAAAATATATATGTATGTATGCTGTACAGCCACACCATCCATCCATTAGCAGGGTGGGCCCACCTTAATGTACGTGGTTTCTGTCCACACCGTCCATAGGTGGGACGGTGGGGTTTCACTGTGATTTACATGGCATCCACTCCAGCCGTCCATCATGTGGGGCTCCACGGTGTATCTTGCACCCACACCGTCCAAGATCAAACTGGCTAGTGTACCGCACCAACTACATACTGCACTGGGTCAGCAAGTTCTGTAGGCCCCACGTGTGAAATGTGGGGCATATCCACACCGTCCATGTGCTAGATCAGTGGGACCCACCTTATTGTATTCATCGTATGTGTTGTCCATGCACAGCACGTGGGGCCCACCTTGATAATGTGCTGCCTGTGTAGCAGTAGCTCGGGACCACTGTGACATATGTGTTTCATTCACATCCATCTGTTTTACGCCCAAGCTGTCCACCTGTTTTGCTTTTGCACCATTCATCAAGTACAGTGGACCACCCTGATGCAAGTACTGTCTAGTACGTGGACCACCTTGATTTCTTGAATTTTATATTCTCACCGTCCATCACATCAAGTGGACGCACCCTGATGTATGATGCCTGGCTTGATGAATGTGTTGTATTCACATCGTCTGTCCATTTTGATGGACGTATGGCCCACCGTGATGTATGTATTTTAGCCACACCATCCTTCTGCTGTTCCCACCTTGATGGATGTGAATCATCCACATCGCCTGGCCATGTGATGGGACCCACCTATGATGTATACTTGAGGCCCACCTGTAATAGATATATTTGAGGCCCACCGGATAGGATCCATTATAATGGAATTACGGCCCAGATGGGGAGGCCTATTGTGATGTATTTTGGCCCATGGGCGAGGCCCACCTATTTGTATTATTAGGTTCATGTAATGAGGCCCACAAAATATATGAGGCCTAGTATTGAGGCCCGTGCAATAAGGCCCATATGATGTATTTGAGGCCCAGGTGCGAGGCCCACCTATTATGTGTTCGAGGCTCGATGTGATGTATGTTTGCCATATGATGAGGCTGATGTGACGTAAATGAGGCCCATCATGATTGTACGTGAGGCCACGGGCCCACTATATGTTTGGCCCTATGTAGGCCACTCCTTGGGAGCAATGTTAGTTAAATGTCCACATTTGATGGGCAATGGTGGTTGGATGTCCACATTGTGACCTTCCCTTAGGCCTTGTTAGGCCATTCTCATCATTCTTTTAGTGGGTTAACCCTAATCAGTGGGCCCCATTCACCATAAGGGGATGGCTCCGTGCTATCGGACTTGATATAACCACGGCCGAGGGCCGATCTTTTACATTATGGTTGATCGGTTGTTCATCGATGGACCCCACCTTGTTAATATGCCAATTTGTCAGGGCCGATTGTATAGGCCGATTATCGTGACCGATTGCCGATTCTGATTATCGAGGTCGATTATCGATCGATCCCGATTATCGTGGCCGTTTGCCAATTCTGATTATCGTGGCCGATTGACCGATCAGCGATCGAGGCCGATTATCGTGACTGATTGCCGATTCTGATTATCGAGGTCGATTATCGATCGATCCCGATTATCGTGGCCGTTTGCCGATTCTGATTATCGTGGCCGATTGACCGATCAGCAATCGAGGCCGATTATCGTGACCGATTGCCGATTCTAATTATCGAGGTTGATTATCGATCGATCCCGATTAATGTGGCCGTTTGCTGATTCTGATTATCGTGGCCGATTAACCGATCAGCGATTAAGGCCGATTATCGTGACCGATTGCCGATTTTGATTATCGAGGTCGATTATCGATCGATCCCGATTATCGTGGCCGTTTGCCGATTCTGATTGTCATGTTCGATTGACCAATCAGCGATCGAGGCCGATTATCGTGACCGATTGTCGATTCTGATTGTCGAGGCCTAATGTGATGTATATACGACCTGTATTGAGGCCCAATGCGATGTATATGCAGCCCGTATTTGAGGCCCGTTGTGATGTGTATTAGGCCCTTATGTGAGGCCATGGGTCCACTATATGTTAGGCTCTATGTGGGCCACTTCTTGGTGACAATGTTGGTTAAATGTTCACATTGTCGAGGCCGATTGTCGATGCCGGTTATTGATACCGATTATGAGTATGCGACAGCGTAGCATCACGATACATGCCCATACGCATCATCTATATGTTGTTATGAGATGTGGTTGACCATTGCATGTGTCATTGAGCATGTTATTATGAGACCCCCTGATAGGCAGAGATTGTCTCACGTGAGTACACGGTATGCGCAGGATTGATGCATGACTGGATTGTATGACTCATGCATCTTGCATTGTGTGTTGTGATTACTGTATGACCCAGCGACATCAGGGCCGTAGCCTCCACAGGTATTTCGTGGATGGCCAGATGGGACACCGAAAATCTGTTCTACATGGGGTGCTATAGATATCCCTGGGTGAAAGTCCCTAAACCCTCTTGGTTCCAGAGGTTGCTCCAACGTCTAGACCGAGTGGATGCATGAGTGCATGAGGGCCGTATACCGTTAGGCCGCGTCTCCCACTGTGTCGTGGTCGGTTAGAAGGGGGTGCGACCTTACTTGCCCGAGAGGAGGGGGCAATGCTAGGCTGAGTCTGACCAGCTCGAGGAATAGGTCCGCTATCGACGAGCTGGGCCCGATATTGGCAGGCGGATAGTGAGGTCTCTTCCACTCACCTTATTGCGCGTGATGGGGCGGCAATCTAGTTTGGAGTGTAATAGACCCCGGTGATTTTTCAGAGAGGAACCATACTGATATGTGGACTTATTGGGCAGGGATTGCATACTCATTCATTCATTCATCCACTATCCACTCGGGCTGGTGGTGCGCAACTAACTGTTGTGTACCTTCGCATGGCCAGGATTTCGGTTGGGCGCGCGACTAACCTGAGATCAGGAGTCTACCACATTGGGTCTGACTATCTAAATTTTGGTATGGGACTAGTTTAGATAGAAATCCTTTGTGATAGACCCCGTAGCCTACGATACTACGTACTATCATCCCGACTTCACACTCCAGCATGGTCATTCCATTCGCACCGCATATTGCATCGCATCCTCGACATCTGATGTTTGACTTTTTATGACTCCTCATTTGCATAGCTGTCCTATATTGCATATTCTGATATTGATTGACTCATAGACTTGTCCGTATTTTTGCTTAATCTGTTATCATATAATTTATGATCTTGTCAGTATTTCTGCTTACTCTGATAATTCTTGCTCTTGTCAGTATTTCTGCTTACTTTGATAATTCTTGCTCTTGTCAGTATTTCTGCTTACTCTAATTATTCATAATCTTGTCCGTATAACTGTTTATTTCGATATTGTACGATTTATGGATTACCAGTATTTTCGGTACTGTATGATGATGGCACTGTATTGAATACTTGGCACTTATCTTGTGCACACACTTACACCACCCTCTAAGCTTTCTATAAGCTTATGCACGATAGATGCGTGTAGGTGATGTTATGTTGCAGCATTGTAAGCTTGGAGCGTGCAGCGGTCTTATGGAGCTGAATTTTTAATTATTGTATTTTTCTTTCAGCATTGTACTCAAATGATTATGTTAGTGGATATGTATTAATGATGTTGCCTTTGTGAATTGGGTAAACTTGTGGTTATGCTTATTACGAGTTAAATGTACAAAAAAAAAATTCTCTTTATAAGATCCCAGGATTGGAATCTGGCGTATGGACGCTAGGAGCTGAGAATGGGGTACTATGGAGGCTGTCGGCACCAGATTCGGCGATCAGGATTCTTGTGAATCTGATTTCCGGGTTTGGGACGTGACAACGGTAGATGCAACACCTGTGCCAGGTGGGGTCCACGTCCCATGGATGGATGATTAGATAAAACACATATATTATGTGGGACCCACAGAACTTGCTGACGTCATGCAGTGAGACCCACTGCTGGATGGTTTGGATATATCATATACCCATGATTAGACCCACAGCTTGCTGACATAAGTACTGCAGTTATTTTCTGTGGGTGCTGGCCCACCGTCCATCAGACGTACAGTTTGGATATAAAACAGATGGATGGTGTGGGTATAAAACATATATATGGTGGGTCCCATCTAGATGGACAGACGGCGTGAATGAGATCCATACATCAGGCGGGTCCTACATGAATGGTTGGGATATAACACATCCCTCATGATCGGACCCCCCTCAGCTTGCTGACATCCATATAGCAGCTGATTAGCTGCGTGGGACCCACAGCTTGCTGACGTCCATACAGTAGCTAGTTAGCTGTGTGGGACCCACAGTTGGATGGCGTGGATACCGTACACACATCACGATGGGACCCTGCAGTGGGCCCCACAACGTTAGAGAACATGTGGACAGCATGATGTCCAGCGGTGTACTCCATCCAAGATTTGAATCTATCTCATATATAAGAGACTGGATGGATGGTGTGGATGCATCCTGCATCAAGGTGGGGTCCACGTAAGTGGCCCACTAAGGTTTAGATCAAATTGACATTTGTGTTCTCCTTCATTCAGGCCTGTCCAGACGGACAGGTAGCAACCCTGTCCGCTGGACAGTCCATCAAGGTGGGCCCATCTTGTGGATGGTTTGGATAAAAATATATATGATAAGGTGGCCATCAAACAGGGAAAGAGAGAGAGAGAGAGAGAGAGAGAGAGAGAGAGAGAGATGAGGCAGGGGAGCTCTGCTACTATGAGCTCCCCTAGATATTGCAATACGTACATCAAGATGGGTCCCAAAATAGGTGGGCCCTAAATCAAAAATCTAGGTTGGAAATCCCATTTCCACCACAAATTTCAAGGTCTACATGACCTAATACAAGATGGATAACATATAACATCATGGTGGGGTCCATGGAGAATGGACCCCTCATGGGTAACACATGCATATCATGATGGGCCATAGGCCACACCCTGGGTCCAAAATGGGATCCTTACCATTGACCGGTAGGCCCCACTTGCCCCATGAACAAAGATCCTCATCTACACCTAAGATCACCCACCTATGGTCCTCTTCTTTAGCTCCTTGGAATGCTAAGCTCATAAGTTCACTCTTTAATGGAGGATGGTGGAGATTGAAGGGTTGGATGGTGAGATTTGGGGGAAAGAAGTGGGCCTTGATCTTGGGTTCTTTTTCTCCTTAGTTGTTTTAACATGGTAGAGAATGAGATGGGATGGAGTGAAACGAGAGAGGAGTGATGTATGTAAGAAGGATGGGATGAGAGGGATGGTTGTATAAGAGATGTATGAGTTGTGTAAGAGAAATGTTAACTTTGGGGGTAGCTTGTGTAAGAGAGGTATGAGTTGTGTAAGAGAGGTGACATGTGAGGTATGGGTGTGATGGTTTGAGTGATGGGTTGAGTACTTGACTGGTAATTGATTGATTGATGTGATGGGTTGTAGAGATTCTCTCGGGATTTGCAACGCATGGCGTTTCCTTGAATTAAATGCAGGCCCACAACTCCTAGCCTGGGTATCGCATCAGTGCACAAGACGCGACCTTAGAACCACGACGATGGCATGGTCACTAGGGTATAAGTCTCGGGTTGAGCTGAATCAGATCTACGGGATGTGACTTAGAGTCGCACTCAAACGCTACCTATAGATCGCAGGTTGCTGGAATTCGACAGGGAGGATCGCGTACAGAACAGTACGGTCTAGGGTACGAGCCTTACTCTACTCGTAGCTGTAGCTCTTCTAAGAAAAGGACGCGACTCGTTCGTCCTTGTGAGGTACTCGGTGCATTTATAGATAATGTCGTTAATGCAATGCATGAATTTGACATTCGCATGGGTGACAGTAAGGGAGCCAACCGAATGACTAGAGTGTTAAGTGCCTTAGAAGATGTAGAAGGACTGACACAAACCGACCTATTCAATGTCAGTGAATTACTCTCCAGGGATGAGTGACTTGCTGCCATGTTCGTTAACCTACGAAGATAAGATCACTATGATTGGCCGAAAAAAGTTACCCAGAATGTATGGGGCTCACATAGTGGAAATAATTCGCCATTAGTTCACACACCACTCATCTCTATGTTGGTCAAGACAATTTGCATTTTCAAGTTTAGTTTCTGTGTGTTTTAGTAAAAGACTTATTTAGGATTTGCTTAAATGGTATGTTGGATATTTGGATATGATATTAGCATAGGTGGACATGTAATATTTTTAATTATCGTTGTGGTGGATATGATGTTTAGACATTTTGGACTCGTATAATTTTCTATATCATTTTACTGTTTTTTTAATTATTATTTTACTATCTGCTTACTTAAAGTAACCTTGAATGCCCATTGGTATGACATATATGTATATTCTTGTATTAACAATATTGTATGTTTTAATTGTTAATGCAGATGCCGAAGGAAAAGTATTATGTTGTATATGTTGGTCGTCGGCCTAACATTTATACTTCATGGGAGGAAGCACGGTTGCAGGTCGAAGGATTTAGTGGCAATAATCATCGCTTATTCACACGTTTGGAGGATGCGATGAAGGAATGAGATATTTTTTTGAGCTCTTGTACATCAATTAGATTAGGCCAGAGAAGAACGATGGAGACGTCTCTCCTTACCAACATAGAATCCTACGTAAATATTCGGACGCCGAACTCAGAGATCTCAACCCAACCTCAACGTTAGACGTCAACAATGGTTACACAAAGTACATCAACGAAAGACTTTAATATGACATTCGGGATGCCAACAATGGTTTCAAAGGGTATATCCATAGATGACTTAAATCCGACCGTTGGGATGACCTTTGTTTTCTTTTTCATTTTGACCATAGTTTTTATTTTTGCATTGTATGTTGTGATTAAATTGTAGGAACTTCACTGACGCTGTCTGCATGGACGTTGTTATCTATCGCAACTTTTAACTTGGATGACAATACTTTCTATTATGTTATATGTTTGTGTTTAAGCTTAGTATGTCTGCAATCCATGATCTATCATGTAATCGGGCACAATTTTTCTTCAATTCTCTTATATGCATTGGGTGTTAGTATAAAATAATTGCCGATGTGAGGCGATGGTGTACCACATATGAACAACAGGCGTGGGTTGTGTATAATCCCATCCAATCCCGAGTTTATTTACAAACATGAATAAAGAGAAATTGGATGTAACTTTTGCAATCCCGAGTCCACTTCCAAATATGAGTTTAGTAATTCCGAGGGTATTTGCAAAATGACTTTTGTAATCTTATGGTATCTTTTCCAGACATGACTTTACTCTAATCCCGCGGGATAAAAATTAATCCCATATCTTCCAAACATGGCATTAAAATAGCATGGGATATACCAAATTCATAAACAATACCTTACACATACATTAATCACTACCTTTTTAATTCCATCCATTTTAATCCCACTTAATGCAGGTGGCCAAACAGACCATTAGTGTTTGTATAGCTCAAGCTCCGGACCGAACCCATCTCACCCAGCTTAACTCAATGTCTGATTGGTCACAGTTAAGTCGGTTAAACCCGCCTGACTTCCAGCCCTATTTTAAACCGCGGTTACTTTACGTTTGCCATGGAATCGGAGGATTTCAAATCCCTTCAAATCCCCCGGATCCAAATCCACGGTGCCGAACACTGCCTTACATTAGGATATGGGATTCCACGGTCTGGATTTGAATTTGAATTTTAATATCCACGTGTACATTGTGTGTCGGTGTCTGCGCCATCAACCATCACCCTTGGTCTAGGTAGGAAATATATGAAGCTTACGTTTCTTGGACGGGCAGCAACATCAAAGAAGACGAGGAAAGTGCAAAAGCCATACCGCACCCAATCCCAGCAATGGCAGCAGAAGAACCCCAGCAACATCCGATCACTGAGGAGAAGAAGATGAACGTCTCCCTAAGCATCTGGCCTCCAACGCAGCGCACCCGTGACGCCGTGACCAACCGTCTGATCGAGACCCTCTCATCACCGTCCGTCCTCTCCAAGCGCTACGGCTCGATGCCTCCCGAAGAAGCATCATCGGCCGCACGCGTCATCGAAGAAGAGGCTTTCTCTGCCGCGGCGTCTCTCTCGAACAATGCTGCCGCCGAGGACGACGGGATCGAGATCCTTCAGATCTATTCCAAGGAGATCAGCAAGCGGATGCTGGAAGCCGTTAAGGCCCGGGCGCCGTCTGCTTCCCCTGCGGAGAATTTGCAGACGCAGCCTCCCGCAGTTGCGTCCAGTGAGGAGATCTCGTCCGTTGGGTCGGAATCATCACAGACCTGATATTGGCTGTTGGTATGTTAGTGTTTCTGTCGAATTGTTCGGATCTTGAAATCAGCTTCTCTCTGTCTGTCTTTCTTGAAGTTTTATGAATTTGGTGCACAATCTATGAGATTCATGCTGAGTGAATAGATTAGGTTTTTTATTTGTTACTATTTTGGATTTTATTTGATGATGCCGCGTAAGGGTTGTTTGGATGGTGGTAAATGAGGCAAGTTGTAAATGATTTACTATTTACAACTTGCGTTAGGATGCCCTAAAATGCTTGTAAACGACTTTTTTCCCCTTTTCATTTGCTAGCAAAAAGCTGGGATTTCATTTGCTAGCAAATGATTTACCAGCAAGAAGCCTACAAGGGCTCGTGTTTTTTTTTTTTTTTTGAATGCCGGGAGATACACACCTCTCTCTCTCCACTGTATTGAGAATTCTAACGGCTCTCTCTCTCTCTGTCTGTCTGTCTGTCTGTCTCTCTCTCTCTCTCTCTCTCTCTCTCTCTCTCCAACGGCAGCAGATCTTGCTACTGGCCTTATAAAAGAAAATTTGAATTGGTGGGCTCATTTCTATGGCTCACCTACTGCTTGGTTTTATGTGAGGATCAACCCTAAGCTTTAGTGAGATGGGCTTAATCCAATTATCCACTTTAAACTCTACTCTTATATGCCGTTTGAATGTTTTTTTTTTTTTAATGAATTACTTCTCTAAACTATCATAATTACAAAATATAAACCATTTACACTGGAAATGATTTACTAGTAAATCATTTAAGGGCCGTTTGGATGCCTATAACATTTCTAAATGATATAGGCACTTGAGTCGTTTTTCAAGTTACCTGTTTCTTTGATACAGGTAATGGTTGGAATTTTTGAAAACAAAATTTCTGGGAAGAATCACAACTTGTATTGAAGAGGCCTCCCTACATTTAGACGGAGTGAAGGCTGAGTGACCATTGAAGGCTATAAGCAGCCATTGAAGGCTATGAGGCCACATTCAGATGCAATGAAGGCTACTAGGTTTCCACTGGGGAGAATCGTAGCTGTATTGAAGCCGGTTGGTGGCCCTTTTGCTATATAATCAGCTTCTCCCCCTCCAACGTCTCCATCTCCCTCTCTGTCACCTTCTTCCTCTCTCATCATGCTCCAGCAAGGTTGCCCTAAGAAAAACCCCTTCTTTTTTCTTTTTTTTTGCAATGGTGTTGATGGACGCCGTTTGGTTAGGAGGCGCGGGTAATGGTTGGTGGTTTGTGGGGCCCACTATCTTGTATGTGTTTTTATCTATGACATCCATCCATTCTTTCGGATCATTTTAGGGCTTGATTCCAGAAATGAGGCATATCTAAATCTCAACTGGACCACACCACAGGAAAACTATAATGATTGAAAGACCATTATTAAAAACCTCCTAGGGTCCACTGTAATGTTTGTTTGACATCCAACGTATTGATTAGGTAATAAAAGACTTGGACAAAGTGGAAAAACAAATATCAGTTTGATCCAAAACATTGGTAGCCCACCAAAAGGTTTTAATGGTGGGTGTTCAATCAACAATATTTCTAGTGATGTGGTCCACCAGTGATTTGGATGTACCTCATTTTTGGGCTCATGCCATAAAATGATATGAAATAATGGATGGATGGTGTGGATGAAACACATACATCATGGTGGGGCCCACATAACACGTCAGCAGGCAAACCACAATAGTCAGCTAAAAGTGACTGCTACTGATGGTGCTATGTGTGCCCCACCGTGATTTATGTGTTATATCCATGCCGATCCATCCATTTCTGATTATTATTTTAGGGGATCAGCCCAAAAATTAGGACCATCCAACTCTCATGTGGACCACACCACATCCACATTACAAGCATTTCGAAAATGTGGGCCCACTTTTATGGCCCACCTGTTGATTAGTTTAGCTTAAGAATCGATCAAACTATTCATTTACATGGGATGGGCTCAATAAGATGTAATACTTTTATCCAAGGTTTTTTTTTTTTTTTTGTCAATCTCATTTTTCAACGATTCCTTACTTCAAGCTCTAGTTGATATAAATATACAACTTATTACTTGTAACTAAGTTACATGTTATCCAAACACAAAAACTAAGTTACTTGTAAAGTTACAACTTACATTCAAACAAGATCACCTGTAGCTTTCTTTCACTTCTATGTAAGTTTACCTGTAACTTACAACTTAAAAAACTTACAGGCATCTAAATAGGCCTTTACAACTTAAACCATTTACCACCATCCAAATGACCCCTAAAGGAATTAAAAGTGCAGACTCTCTCTCTCTCTCTCTCTCTCTCTCTCTCTTTGTGTGTGTGTGTGTGTGTGTGTGTGTGTGTGTGTGTTTAATATTTCGATAAGTGTGGGCTTATGGAGAAAGGAATATTTGTTAGAGGTTGTTTGGTGTGAGAAATGGAAGCGATCCTGTTTCATATCCTTCTAGAAGCAAGCGGGCTGTGCTGATGACAGCTCGGCATTTGGCCATCATCTGGTTGTGTGCCTACATTTCTGGAAATGCCCGCCAATCGGGCCTCATCGACGACAGCACGTCATTCGGCTGTCATCTAATGAGAATACCTCTCTTGGAAGGCCATTGTTTCTCAGAAATTCTGAAAGTGACAGGGTTTTGGAAATGCAGGGAGGTGCGCAGCTCTCCCTATAAAGTAATCATATTTAATTTTATTGTGTATTTTACGCATCAGATGATCTTTCACAAGTTAGTTGATGCATCACAACACATGAAAAATGCAAAATACATATCTAGCCTCATGGATCAGGCTGTGGAGGAGATATGGTACAGGTATTATCCAACAGTGAAGCCAGATTGAGCCTATCAGTAGAATGTTGATGGGAAAGATGACATGCCTGTTTGGACTCCATGTGCAGCACATTGCATCCACCTGATGCTGGAGGATATCAGAAACTTGAAGGAAGTGAAAGAAATAGCTGAAATATGAAGGTGGACATTAAAATCTGACAACTTTTATCAATCAATCTTTGTATCATACTCCTTGGACAACCCAGAAACATAGAGGGCAGACTTTCTGACCAGCCATGCCAAGCATCTCCCAAAATCAAAGATTTTCTTCCACCCTAAGATTGTACATAATCCCCTTTTTACACATCTTCCCCAAGCCCCACCCAAGAAATACTTCTCACACCCTAGACACACTCCCCCAAAGCTCTATTCAGATCTCAATGCCCATTCCTCATCTTATATCTGTTACAAGGTGTTCCAAAACGGTAATGGTGGCCGTAATGGCCAGCACCGTTACTGTTATGATACGGGCTGTAATGGCCGTTACAGCCCCTGTATCGGCTGTTACGGCCCTTTTTTATTTTTTGAAAAAAACCGTTGCCGGACAGTTACGGATCTGTTATGGGACCGTTACGGCCGTTTCGACCCCGTAACGCATAACAGTTATGACCATTAATACCTTGACCTGTTACCTATTACTTTTATTTGACTGAAGCTATGTCCTTTGATAGAGTGTAAGGCAGAACAAGATTCATGTAGCCGACCTCCAATTAATTGGGATAAGGTTTAGATGATTATGTCCTCTCCCTACAGTGTGTTTGGTTCAATATCAAATCTCCACCACTATTTCTAAATGCAGCTCCATTTCTTTCTTTAGGATTTCCAATTCCTAACACTCCACTCACTTGGAGCCAGTTTTTTTACAGTTTAATTTGTGCTTTACTGCTTGACTGAAAGTTTTCTGGCTTGTTTGAGTTTTTTCAAGGTTGCAAAGGCTTGGACATTCAATAGCTTGGAATTGTACTCCACACCAACTTCAACCCACCTCTACCTATATTCACCCATGAAGCCTATGAGTGTGTTTGGATTAACCATTACAACTGTATTGTAATGTGAAAGACATGGCTGTATTGATTTCAAAGAGTGTATTGGATTTCAGACTGGCAGCAGTCGGACGGAATGCTCGTTTGGATATTGATGAACGTAGGTCTGGTAACAGATGTATATAGTGTCTGGTTGTTCGGCTAGGTAGGTTGGAAAGTTGGAGTATGACCTGAGAATAGTTGGTGCAAAAGCACCCTGTCTTCAGGGTCAGGTGCAAGTTCAGGCTTATGGATGGTGGGAGCTGCAAGCTTAAAGAAGCTATGGTTATGCTGATGTGGCAAAGTCATGTAATGTCTGGGTAAATAAAGGAAGTGAGCACGTATTGGCCTATAGGTGCTTATTGTCATTCTCTGCCGAGAAGTGGTATGACTGTCATCCTGAAGGGTGCTTGCCACGCCCTATGGGAGACCATGGCTACAAGGTATGATCTGTCACTCAATGGGAGGAGTAACATGTCTTTCTCATGCACCATTAGGAGAGGATCACGGTCAGGTTGACTCCTCATTATTCTTGCACTAACACAGTTGCAAGAATTCTCATCTCTGTAGAGACATTTAAACAATCATCACAACGAGGAGATTCTGAATTTGAGATCAGATTCTCTCCAACCAGGTGAGATTGATGCAAAGAAGAAGAAGAAAACCCTGTACTATGCCTGAGAGTTGTGATGAAAACCCTCCAAATGGGAAAAAGATCTCTGAGAGTTGTTTCATGGATCCAAAAGAGAGTACGTGGGTTCTCCCAATAACCAAAAAGTGTATCATACCCGAATCTAACTGGGGTTTGCAGTGGTGGAGGAACTGGATTAGAAAAGGGGGATTCTAGTTTTAAGATATCTAATGAAACGGTAGCTGGAATTGAGATCTCATTCAAAGAAAGGAGAAGACGGAAGGGGTAGGTATGTGTAGAACAGTGAAGCATCCGAGTCTATAAGATTCCAATGGAGTCCCCAAGTTCAATGGAAAAGTAGCAGCAGCAGCAGCAGCCGCCGGCAGAATAAGACAGCATGGCCAGTTTGGATGCCAAAACAAGAGGCTGATATCATACTGACAACAGCCCATCAATGATTCCAGTATGATGTTAGTCTTCGACCATTAGAAATGCATGAGCCTTTGAAGCAATTTTATGGTTCCTCATGTGAGCCCCACTCACGCTTGTTCACGAGAACACATTAGGTTTGATTACTCATAGAAGGTGCCTAGTTTAGGTCGGTTATAAGGGTTAGGATTACAGTAATCCTAGGGCTTAAAAGGCTTTTATTTTTATTTTCGTACAATTGCACTGATTGACGTATTTTTTTCTTCAGAAAAAAATGTATTGTGAGAAGGTATTTAAACCTTTGTTATCAATTGGTGAATTTTCTCTCCTCTTTGTTTTGTGTGGTTGCCATTAATATGGTATGTGTATGATATTTGATTGCCGGGTATTTCTATTAGGTGCTGAAAATCTGTTATAGGCGCCAATTGCTAGAAATTGCATTTTGAACTTAGAATTGACACTTATTGCTAGTTTTGGGGATTTTGCTGGAAATTGGCGTTACTCTAGTAAATACTCACATTTTGGTTGTAAAAATCCACTGGAATTACATTGGATTTGATTGTGTCCCTTAATAGGCCTGGTAGTCTCATATCAGCTGCATGGTGCATCATAGGCCATAGACCAGTGTTCCAAAGGTTGATTGTGTCCCTTGATAGGCCTGGTAGTCTCATATCAGCTGCATGGTGCATCATAGGCTATAGACCAGTGTTCCAAATATTGATTTCAGAGGATTGCTGTTTGTTGGTTGGCCTGCTTAAACCTAGTTGTTTTAGTACTTGTTACTTTGGTGTTAAAGCATTTGGAAATGAGGAATTTTTTGGTTGATCATCAATTTCTAACTTTAATGGGTTCTATTAGATACTTCTAAGTTTTTATTATTATTATTATTTTTTTATTTTTTATTTTTACCGAACATCACAGGAATCACCACAGCTTATGTGAACTAAAATCTATTGTTACAAACAGAATATCATGAATGAAATATATGCTCTGTAAGCATGGTTTTGAATATCTATTACATTATAGCCGTATCAGCCATTATGTAATGGTGTTGGTCACCCCTGTTACATGCTGCACGGTTGAACCTGTCCGTTAAGATAAAAAGGGCCATTTCAGCTTGTATTATGGGCTGATACACCCAGATCAACACCTATACAGGGTTGTTATGGATGGCTAATAAAGGTTCCAGTTTGAAATTTTTATTTAAAATTCTCTTGTTTTTCCATTCTTTCTTCATTTCTATCATGAAGCTTTAAAAAACAAATTTTAGACTAGATCTACAGCTCCATAGAGGGTCAAAACATAAGATCGCGTGGGATTTGACAAATCCAAGTGGAATGGATCATTTTGCGAACTATTGGAAGAAGGGGTAAACCGTCACTTCCGTTTTTGTTTTTTCTTCTTTTTGTTATATGCATATGTAATAGGCGATAAATCATGCTTTGTTTTTGTTCGATTAGGACCTATTTAGTTGAATTTCAACAGGTCAAGCTGACAGAACATTCTCATCAAACAATGGGCTCATACCCCACTGAATACACGTTATAAGAAAAAAAGATTATGATGTTTTATGTTTTTCCTGTTTTCCCATTATTTTGTCAAGATTTTTTGTGCTAAATTTTTTTTGGCCAATACAGGTATGATATGGTCCAATATGCCCTGCATCATATTGTTTTTGGGCACAGCCAGGGAACCACAGTAATCAAACATAAGTGAAGCATGGTTTGGTGGATTGGGTATATTACTTTGAAATACAATAGCAGAAGAAATAGGTTCTGTTGATGCAGTTTTTCGTCGGACCCTTCGCGGCTGACCCTCTTGTACCTGCACAGGCGTAAAAAAGAAATACAGGAGACCCTGGCTAATGCAGGGGGCTCTCCGATGCCTAAGTCAGGGATGAGGTCTTTTTGTAGGGTAGGGTCTTTAAAAAAGAGACATCAGTCAAATGCTAAGGTAAGAATTAGCGTACCTTTGAAGGTTGGGGATACCTCTATATATATAGGAGAAAGAGTTTGATTGAATGTGGATTCTTTTCAATATCTTGGAGATTCGTCCAGATCCAGGATCCTTAGAGATTACCGGCCTCCGAGATTACCAAGATTTGATCTTATCCTCTAAAGATCTGGGGAGAGATATTCGGGATGTTAGAGATTTCTTCGGATCTGTAGCTCGGTTGTAGGTTGGCTCCCACAGGCAGGTAATAACTCGGGAATAAGCAATACCGAGCCTCTTAACAGATCAGCATTCATCATCTTCGACTAATGTTTAGGTTGAGAGGTCCGCATTCCCTTTAGCTGGGCGCTGATGGCCCTTGATCTTATCACGGGGCGTCTTCTAGTTCTTGACCAATCGGTGGCCTATCTATGGTCCTCCAATGGCCAAGCTATGATTGAGTTATAGCCAAGTGTTAACCGATCTGGGGTTAATCTATGGTTAACCTATATTTGACCTATGATTGACCCATGGCCGATCTATGGCTGCTTTGTGATTGACCCAATAGGTCAGAACACGATTTATCTGAATGGGCTCGTGCACGTGTTCTTTGAGTGTCCTTACAGTTGTATTGACTTCCCTGGACGTCAGCCTGTTTCTGGACGTATAGGCCTTATCAGGTTCTAGTTTCACTGGGCTTGTGCTGGTCCAGTAGAGTTGGTCCATTTCATAAGCTGACTTACCGACTTATCCATTTTTCCCCCAACAGTGAGCCCCCCTTACTTCTCGAACCTCCATAGGTCAGTTCGAGAAGTAAGCTGGTTGGAGCTACGTCGGGTTATACATAGACTAGGCCGAGTCATATTGTCATTAATGTTAAGTATGGTAGCCAGCCGGTAGTCGAGGTGTTATCAGTCCGTCATCATGACGTGTCGTTTCGTGGCTCGAGGTCACGTGGGGTGTTAAGTCGTCTTTTCGATGATGGACTAATGAGATCGTGACACGTGGCATCGTACTTGATTATGGAGTTGAGCAACGCATGGAGTTGCGCCACATGTCGAGCCGGGGTAATCGAAGGGACGTCGTATGGGCTCGCATTGATGGGCGTTTATAACGCCTGCCACATGGCACGTCTATATAAGGGAAGCCCAAACCCTTAGGGGTTTTCCTTCCGCGTTTGTATTCCCTTCCTCTTTCACTTTCTTCTTTCTTCCTGGATGATTTCCGCTGTCCATCTCTCCTACAACTAGGCTAGCGACTTGACCATTTTTCTCCGATGAGCACCATCTCTCCCTCCTGTCATTTCTTTGATTTCCGAGTAGCTTTACTTGTTAATATCATGTCCAGCTCATTGAGCTCACGGGAGGGGGTTTCTGGCGGCGACAACGGGGCGAGCTCTTGCCTTAGGGTAACGTAAAACCCACTGTCGCCGCTGGTGATCACAACGGAGTTCGATTTCTGTTCGTTGGCGTTGCGGGTGCTGGAGCAGTCTCATGCCCAGAGGTCGATGCCCGTGGCTAGGGCGTTGAATTTGTCCCCCATTGCGGAGGACATTGCCCGTGCCTAGGGCGTCCAACACATCTCCGACCATGGGCTCAGCGGCCATGGGGCGCGACCGTTCCAGAGAGGTCGATGATGAGGGCCCGAGGGGATCGGTGCCCTCGACCTTATCTAAAGAAGAGTTGGCCCGGATCAGGGTCGGATATCATGTCCCTGAGTCTGTGGTCCTTCGGCTTCCTTCGCCAAACAAGCTTCTGGACCGACCTCCAAAGGGGGCCGTCGCGATCTTCCATATCGCGCTTCAGTGCGGCCTATGGCTTCCTTTGCAGGGAATAGTCAGGCGTTTGCTAGCTCGCCTTGGCTTGGCCCCTGGATATTGATCCCGAACGGGTGAAGGGCTTTGTTTGGCTGTGTCGTCCTTTGGGCCGAGCTAGACCAACTCGAGCTGTCTGTGGACGAGTTCCTCTATTGTACTAGCTGAAGCCGAACCATCTCCAGCCAGGCTGGTGCTACTTCACTTGGCGGAATATTAGCGGGGCCCTTATAATCGACCCTCCATCCTCCAACAAAAATTAGAGAGACAAATGGTTCTGGGCTTACAGGTGCTAGGAGACAGCCGAGCCAGAATCGACTACCATTGTTCCCCGGGCTTTCTTTGATCTAGGTTAGCATTGCAGTAATTGTGCTTTAATTGGTCGATCTTTACTGTCATCTGACCTTTGTTGCATGTGTCTTTTATTGTAGTCACACCCAAACATCCTCCTATGCTTAGCAGCGGATCGTTAGCTCAGATCCATGATTTCTGGGCGCTCGAGGAGGGGAAGAGGTCTTGGAGAATGCTTCTTCAGCCCGAGCTACTCCTCAAAATGGGCTTAGATTCCGCTCTTACAAGTAAGAGCTTTTGTAAGATCTTTAGCCGAGCTTTATGACTTAGAAATTTTTGAGAATTTTTCTGACATGTTGCTTGTGTTGTTACAGAGATGCCTGAAGCTCGACCCTTCCTCTGTCCTCCCTCAAAGGTTCACACGTCCCCTCAAGACAAAACAGCGACGCCGAAGAAGAAGAAACCAAAGACCTCCTCTAAGGCCAAGGGGAAGGTCAGGCCTTCTTGCTCGGTCGTCCTAGAAGTTGACGATGAGGGCATGGAGGTGGAAACCTCCTCTGAAGCGGTGGGAGCAACTACTCCCGAAAGTGTCACTCCTGTTAAGCTTCCTGCCGAGGCTCGTCCTGCAGAGGGGGTGGAGGCGGAAGAGAACTGAGGAGTCCTTTGCCAGACCATGGAGGAGGTCCTCCCATGGGTAGAGTGCCACACGGTCGAGCAGGAGTATGCTGCTTTGTTTGGCTCTCCCATGGACGCTCCTCGGACACCTGTCGACGACTCTTCTTGGGGTAAGTATCTTATCCGAAACTAATTCGAATTTCACTTTTCTTGTGGTTGCTCGTCTTCACCATGTTGTTTTTCTTGTTATAGTTCGCCCCGTGCTTATTGAGGGCCCATGCCGAGTTCGCTTGAATGCGGACTCAGGCGGAGGCTACCGAACAACAAGTAGCTTGTTCCAAAGTCGAGCTATGGGATGCGAAGATGACTTTTGAGGCATCTTTTGCTAAGAAAACCGAGGTAGTTGCGCGGCTAGAGGAAGCCAAGGGCTTGCATGATGAGTGTCACGCTCGACTCGTCAGGACCGAGGTGAAGTTGGAGAAGTTGAGGAAGGAGACCAAGGCTACGATTGCCATAACTCGGAAGGAGGTGGTCCAGGAGTTCGTAACATCTCAAGTGTTCCTAGACGAGAGGGATAACCTCTTTTGTCAAGGTTACGTCGAGTGCGTGAGGGCGATGAAGGAATCCTTCATAGAGCTTGATCTCTTCGCTTTTGATGAGCCAGAGTTGAGCTCCGATGGGTTGGGCGATGGAGCGGCTCTTGAGGAGACTTCAGAGGTGACTCCAGAGCAACCTTCTGAGGCCTGATGTTTGGCTTTTACAAAGCAATATTTCCTTCATCTTGTTTTGCTTCTCCCTTTTTCAACTTCAAGCACTTCAAGCGCACTTCGCCCAAGCTTTTTTCAACTTCAAGCACTTCAAGCGCTCTTTGCCTATGCCCTTTTTTCTATCTTTTTTTTTTTGGTTTTCTATACTTAACCCTTCGTAGATCGGTATTCATGTATTTTTCTAGGTTGTTATTGATGTGATCATGCCATTTGGGCCTTTGTCAATGAAAATACTTCTTTGTTTTGAATTCCAAATTTCTGAACTAAGTAGGTCGTTTTTTTACTTTATATGAGTGTGTCAGCCTGAGCCTAAATTATAGCTTAGATGTCGGTTGAATATCGTCCATAGAATTACTGGAACTATCTAAACTAGTTAGTTTGGACGTAGTTTAGTCTTTGATCAGGCCTTGGTCGGCTATTGATCAGATCTCTGTCGCCCAGACATTGGACCTTAGTCGGGAATTGATTGGATAATCGTGTTGTCGCTTTATTAATGCAACTCAGAATTGAATAATACATACTGAATGTCGTACCAACCCAATTCAGGGGTAATAAATCTTCAAAAGTTCGGCGTTTTACGGGTGCGGGAGCAGTTGTCTAGCTAGGTCCCTTAGTCGATATGAACCAGGTCGGCTCATGCTAGACACCACATAGGGTCCTCAGTTCGGACCTAAGGTTCCTGATCCTATCTCTTTAGTATTCTGAAACGTTCTCCGAAGAACCAAGTCTCCGACTCAAAATTTTCTGACCTTCACCTGTGTATTATAGAAACACGATATCTGTTGTTGGCGAACGATAGTTCGAAACCGAGCTAGTTCCCTTTGCTCTTCGAGGAGGTTGAGATTGAAGGCCATAAGCTCAGTATTGGCTTGTTCGTCGAATGAATCTGTTCGGGCTGTATGTCATTGGATTTCTACGGGAGTGACTACCTCTGCTCCATATGCCAAGGCGAAAGGGGTCTCTCCGATAGCTGTTCGGGCAGTAGTTCGGTACGCCCAAAGGACTTTCTGGAGTTCTTCGGCCCACGCTCCTTTAGAATCCTCGAGCTTGGTATGGAGATGATGCTTGATGATCTTATTAACTGCTTCGACCTACCCGTTTGCTTGTGGATGTCATGGGGAAGAGTAGACATTGCGAATTCCGAGGTTCTTACACATCTCCTGGTATTGTTTGTTATCAAACTGTTTTCCGCTATCGGAGATGATAGTCCGAGAGATCTCAAACCTGCATATAATATTTTTCCAAACAAAGTCTGTGATCTTTTACTTGGTTATCTTCGTTAACAGCTCCGCTTCTGCCCATTTGGTGAAATAGTCGACGACCACAATGACGAACTTGGTCTGACCTTTACCCATGGGGAGTGGTCCAATGATATCGATTCCCCACTAGGTAAATGGCCACGGCCCGACCACTGGGGTGAGCTCTTTCGGGGGTTGCTGAGGTATACTAGCGAATCTTTGACATTTATCGCATCTCTGGATGAACTTTCGTGCATCATGCTGGATGGTTGGCCAGTAGTAACCCTCTTGAAGGACTTTGTGTGCTAGAGATCGTCCCCCAGAGTGGTTCCCGCAGATTCCTTCGTGGATCTCTCTTAGGATATATTCTGCTTCTTCAGGTTGGACACATCTCAGGTAAAGAAGGTAAAATCTTTTTTTTTTTTTATATAGAGTATACTGTTAAGTATGGTATATCAGGTGGTTTTGATCTTCATCCGACGTGCTTCCATTCGATCTTCGGGTAGCTTGCCTTTCTCGAGGTATTTGATGATCGAATCTATCCAGGTTGACTCCGAGCTAACCGAAAGCACGACGACGAGCTCGACTTCATTGATGCTCGGTCTGGTTAGGAATTCGATTGGGATGGACCTCGGGATTTAATCTTTGTCTGCCGTAGCGAGCTTCGCCAAAATGTCGGCTTTTGAGTTCTCGGCACGTGGAATCAGGGCAACCCTACGTTTCTGAAACTTGCCGATTAATTCTTTGGCTCTTTGGAGGTTGGCTTTCATGTGTTCCTTCTTAAGCTTGATAAGCATCGGCTATTTGGTTGACGTCTAATTGTGAGTCGTAAAAAACTTCAAGGTCTTGAGCCCCCATGTTTGCCTCCAATTTGAGTCCAACTAACAAGGCCTCATATTCCGCAGTATTGTTGGAGGCTTGAAATCCAAATCTCAAGGCATACTGTATGCACGTATGGTTAGGAGTCTCCAGGACTATCCCGACCCTGCTTGCCTTAGAATTGGATGAGCCATCAATGTAGAGCATCCATTTGGGAGGGTCGGGTACTGTTTAGGTGTCGGACGGTTCTAAGGCAAGTTCTGGCCTAAGAAGGTCAGTTATAGGTCAGTCAACGGTCGAATCTTGCTTGGGAGAGCATGTTAGTTCAACAATAAAGTTGGCCACAGCCTAACCCTTGATTGTAGCCCGCGGTTGGTATTTTATGTCGAACTCGCTTAATTCAATCGCCCACTTAGTCAGCCAACCTGAAGTTTCAGGTTTTTGGAGGACTTGACGTAGTGGGTGGTTGGTCAGAACGATGATTGAATGAGCTTGGAAATACAGCCGTAGGCGTCGGGAAGAGATTACCAATGCCAGAGCCAACTTTTCCAATGTGGGGTATCTTGTCCCTACAAGGACCAAGGCTTTGTTGACATAGTAAACCGGGAACTGTTTCTCCTCATGCTCTCTAATCAACGCCGAGCTAACTGCTGCATCGGACATGACCAAATATAGCAACATATTCTTTCCTAGCTTGGGTTTAGAAAGCAAGGGCAGTGAGCCTAGGTATTGCTTGAGTTATTGGAAGGCCGCCTCACACTCTTTGGTCTAGTCTACTATCTGCCTCCCCTCTGTTTGAGGAAGGGGAGACACTTGTTTGTAGCTCGGGACACAAAGAGGTTGAGGGCTGCTACTCTCCTAGTAAGCCTCAGTATATCTTTGATTGTCATTGGTGACTGCATGTCGAGCAAGGCCTTAAATTTTTTTTTTTTTATGGATTTGCCTCGATTCCTCGCTGACTGACCAGAAAATCAAGAAATTTTCCCGAGCTAACCCCAAAAGCCCACTTGTTCAGATTTAATTTCATTCGGTAATTATGGAGGATGAGGAGCATTTCTTTTAGGTCGGCTACATGGTCTGCAGCTATGATGCTTTTGACGTGCATGTCGTCGATATAAACTTCCATAGTTCGCCCTATTTGGCGGGCGAACATCTTGTTAACGAACCGTTGATTGGTCGCTCTCGTATTTTTCAAACCGAAGGACATCACACGATAACAATAAAGACCTTTATCAGTGACAAAGGTAGTCTTAAATTTATCCTTAAGATGCATTATATTCTGATTGTATCTTGAATATGCATCCATAAATTAAGCAATTCATGATATGTTGTACTTTCGACCAGCTGATCGATTCTGGGAAGATGAAAGCTATCCTTAGGGCAAGCTTTGTTAAGATCTGTATGGTTTAAATAAACTCGGCACTTTTCGTTAGCTTTTTTGACCAGTACGATGTTGGCCACCCAGTTCGGGTAGTAGAATTCTTCGATGAAACATGCCTTGAGGAGCTTGTTGACCTCTTTCTCATTTACGGCATACCTTTCATGACCAAGGGCACGTCGCTTCTGTTAAATTGATCGGGAAGATGGGCCGATGTTCAATCGGTGAGTCATGACAGCGTGATCAATTCTAGGCATGTCAGTCGGAGTATATGTCTTGAACTTATGATCAGGCCATTTGTTCGATTTTTGGTTGTCCCGAGATCAATTGTCTTTTCTCTTCTTATCGATTGAACTGGGCTCAGTCTTTGCCTACTCTTTGGCCGGAGGATTTTTGCTTTGGGCGGCGTCCCACAATATCCGGGATTCCTCAACGTTAGCATATTTCTGCGATATGTTCAAAAACTCGGCCAGAGTAGCAGAAGGGTTCTTATCCAGCAAGAAGAGGAAAGACTTGTCTCTCAGCCCGCTCATGATGGCGTTTAGGGTTGTTTCGTTTGAATGTTTCCAAACTTGTAGTGCTTTTAGGTAGAAGCGCTTGATGTAGTCCTTTAGGAGTTCGCCTTCTTTCTGGATTATATGAAGGAGATGAGCGGGTGCTTTGAGTCTTTTCTTTCCTTTGATGAAGTTCGCGACGAAAGCTTGGCTGAGCTCCGAGAATGAGCTAATGGACCTTGGCTTTAACTGTTTAAACCATAGTCGAGCAGCGTCAGCCAGAGTCAATGAGAATGCTTGACCCATGACCTCATCAGAAGCGTCATGGAGTTCCATATAAATCCGGAAGGACTCCATGTGCTTTGATGGGTCGGTATTCCCTGTGAAGGGCGTAATCTGAGGTAGCCGAAACCTATCCGGCAGCCATGCTTGTAGAATCTTAGCGGTGAACGGAGACTCGATTTCCTCCATTGCGACTATTGCTACGTTAGATCGGTACGCCTGCTGCATGTTGCTGATCTGGTCTCATAGGCTCTTTAATACGGCTTTCCATGGCTCCCCATTCTCATCAGTGGCTTCGACCGGGGCTTTGCCGCGCCTCTTCCGATCCAACTCGTGTCACAAGATAGGCCTGGCCGGATTGCAATGCTGGCTTGGCTAGGGCCCAGTATGCACGCAGGAAGGTTGGGAATGTCCATGGCTAGGCTGCCTGTCTTCTTCGTCGACTCGATGCATGCTGAGGCTGTATTTGTTCCAGCATCCATTTCATGTAGCCCATGTCTGCTCTCATATCCCCGAATTCTCTCTCGAGGTTGTTCAAGCGGCCATTCCTGATACGAGTCTGCTGGTCGTGCTTGCTGGAGCCAGAAGAGGAACTTTGATGGCTCTCTTGTGGCTAGGGTTGCACTGGTTGTACTAGAGGTTTTGGAATGCGACAAGTCGTAGGTAGGGTCGCGATCGGAATTGCTACTGGAGGGGATTGAGCTTTCTTCTTTCCCCTGGCCATTGTAGTTGTTGCTAGTAGAAGAATTAAGAATGGCTTAGAATGTCGGTTCCCACAGACAGCGCCAAACTGTTGATGCAGTTTTCTAGTAGACCCTTCGCGCCTGACCCTCTTGTACCTACGTAAAAAAGAAACACAGAAGACCTCGTTCCCGACTTAGGCATCGGAGAGTCTCGTGCATTAGCCAAGGTCTCCTATGCTTCTTTTTTACGCCTGTGCAAGTACAAGAGGGTCAGCCGTGGAGGGACTGCCAGAAAACTAGATCAACATGTTCAATAATCAACATAAGTGAAGCATGGTTTGGTGGATGGGGTCCATTACTTTGAAATACAAAAAACAGAAGAAGAAATAGGTTCAATAATCAAACATAAGCGAAGCATGGTTTCATGGATTGAGTCCATTGCTTTAAAATACAAAAAACAGAAGAAGAATAGGTTCAATAATCAAACATAAGTGAAGCATGGTTTCGTGGATCAAGTCCATTACTTTAAAATACAACAATAGAAGAAGAAATAGGTTCATATGTAAAAATCCCATTCTTAGATATGTATTTCTGTGTGGTGTCTGTTGGGGGGATTCTGCTGTTCATTTTGACGGAAACATGGTAATTTCTTTGGATTTGGGATTTGAATCCTCTAAAAAAGACCCTCTTTGGATTCTTCGTTATTTTTTTAAAAGGAAAGAAAGCAACATTTTCATTTTTATGTTTTTGCTTGTATATTCTCTTCTTTTGTTATAAAAGGAACTTTAAATCATAGATCCATCAATCTTTGGGTCGATGCTCAAGACAACTGACTCCTCTACAACACATGACATAAGGTAAGAGAGCTGATCACCTCTGGGCTCGGCTACAAACTGAAATTATGGCACACCGGGTATACAAAATGTGACTGTCCTCGCGGAGTAGTCCAATATGGTATGGTACTCGGCAAGCCAATCCATGCCCAAGATAACATCGAACTCGGACCTAGGTAAGGTAAACAGGTTAGCCGGCAAGGTCTCTCCAACTAAAATAGGACAAGACGAGCAAATCAAACCTAATACTACAGTCTTCCCTAAGGGCGTCGACACTGACAGACCCTCGTGCGCAGACTCTAGCGGCAAACCAGTCGATCGGCAAAAATCCTCGGATACAAATGAATGTGATGCACCAGAATCAAACAAGACATGTGTTATGCATGAGGAAACAAGGAGTGTACCCTTGACGACTCCTCCTGATGCATGAGGATCTTGCTGGGCCGCATAAAATCTGCCCTGAGCCTGCTGTGGAGGCGCATGTCCCCTCTGTTGTCGTTGTTGTTGCTGCTGCTATGGCGGCATATACTACTGCCTCTGCTGTTGCGGGGGAGGTCTCGGTGGCTGATGCGGCTACTGCTGCTGGGGTCTTGACGACTGATATTGTTGTCGTTGCTACTGTTGTAGAGGCTGTTGAGGCGCTCTCAGCTACTGTTGTGGGTGGCGGCACTCAAGACTACAATGCCCCGTCCCACCACATCCATAGCAAACACCTGTAAATTGTCTCTGAGGCGGTGTTGAGGGTGCTGCTGGTGCTCGAAAGGGTGGTTGGGTCGTGCGCCTCTGTTGTGGTCGAAGCTGCTGATGGTAGGAGTTATTAGAGGGGGCCTTCCTCTTCAGGTCTCCACCCTGACTGTGGATTCGCTGTGCATCGGTCCACTCTGCCTCATAGATCCGGGCTCGCTCTACAACCTTCTCGAATGTCGAGAGCTTGTGTCCAATGGCTCGACTTTGAACACTAAGACGCAAGTCACTCTCAAAACTATCGGCCCTTTGCCCCTTCTCAACCACAAGATATGGTGCAAATCTAAATAACTCAATGAACTGAGCCTCGTACTAAGACACAACCATGTCTCCTTGGAGTCTCGAACTCTAATGCACGCTGTTGTCGAACATGCTCAGGGAAAACTTCCAGGTGAACCAGTCCACAAAGTCCTCCCAGGTCCACTCAAGATCGGCTCTTGCTGTTCGGGTAACTGACGCCCACCAATGCTCGGCCTCGCCCTGCGGAAGGAATACTGCCAAAGGGACTCACTGTTGCGTTGTACACCTTATCATGTTGAAGACTTCTCTACCTCCGATCTCCATTTCTCTGTTACTGTCGGATCAGGCTTGCCCTGGAAACGTGGGGGATCGACCCGTCTAAAGTCATGCAAATGGGAGCTCGTGTGCTCCTACTCAATTTCGACTGGCGTATCAGTGGATCGCCTATCCTGGTTTTGTAGCATAGAGGTCATCACATGCAGCATCTGCTGAAGCTGGTCTGTACTCACTGATACAACTGGAGCTGCACCTGTCTGGGATGTGTCAGCCCCTCTCCTCGGCTTCTTGGGTGTCATGTTTTACAGGAAGGAACAAGGAACTTTTTAGCCTTGAGTACTTTCAAACGCACACTTTAGGGATCTAAATCAGAAAGTTTCTAGGTTCGCATCAGTGAATCATATTTTAAACTAAGTTTGAAAATGGATCCTAAGGTGAGTTTCTAAGTATTCGAGATCGGGGACCTAATCATTCTAAGTTCGCAACAGTCATACAGTGAATGGTAATTATTCTAAGACCATTAGCAGATATATGATGTTATCCTCAGGTATTCCTAAGTTATGCTCTGACACCAACAACTGTCACTCCCCAAACTTGGGAACCAAGCTTATAAAATTCCTAGTCGTCGAATCCAGTGCCAACAGCCTCCGTAATACCCCATTCTTAGCTCTCATCTCCCATGCGCCTGGTTCCGATCATGGGATCCTACATGAAGAATTTCAGGGTGATTTTTATTTATTTATTTTGTAAAGGAGCATAACCACAAGTATATCTAAGTCACAAAACATCACCTCATATCCACTAATATAATCTTTGAGAGTACAGTGCTGAAAGGAAAATTCATGATATAACAAAACTCTAAAAGATCGGGCATATGTTCTTGTCTCAATGCTGCTGCGGTCTAGCATAACTTGCACGTAACGAACATGCATAAGCTTACTATGAAGCTTAGAGAGTGCGTGCGTATGTGCGTAATGCATGTGCCAAGCATACAAATGTCAGAGTAAGCGAAATGATGGAAGGCTAAACTGGCAAGTCCATACATGATGCTAGTCATACCAAGGCTATGCAATGTAAAGCCTACAAGGCCGAATGTCATATGCTAGAGATGCAATGCAAAATTTCTAATCCTCAACTAATCCATATATCAGAACAGTTCATCGCTAGAAATATCACCGGGGTCTAGTACACTCCAACACCGGATGTTGCCCCATCGCACGCATGACCAAATGAGTGGAAGAGACATCACTATCCTCTTTGCCAGTGATATGCCAATGCCCACCCGACTCGTCGATAGCAGACCTATTTACGAGCTGGTCAAACTCAACCTAGCTTATAGCCCCCTACCATCGGGCAGATAAGGTCACACCCCTTTTCAACAGATCACGACATAGTGGGAGATGCAACCTACTGGTATTTGGCACTCGGGTGCTCATGTTATCCACTCGGTCTCGACGTTGAAGCATCCTACTAGTACAACAAGGGTTTGGGGGCTTTCACTCAAGGATATCCATAACACCCTAATACTAGAATAGCTATTTGCAATATCTAATCCGACCATCCACAATATACCTGTAGAGGCCATACCCCTGATGTCGTTAGGGCGTAAAGTGAACGTGACATACAAGATGCGAAATGTATGAGTCATACCATCCAAGTCATGCATTAAACCTGCGCGTACCGCGCGATCATGTGGGGCAACTTTATCTTATATGGGATCCCCTAAGTATCTTAGCCCAACGACATATGCTATGATCAATCATCACCCACAACATGCATACAAATTATGCATATGGGCATATGTCTGGACATGATATCATTATACTAAGCATGTTCTCAATGTGTCCTACTAGGCCAAATACACTAGCATGTTATCAGACATATAGGCAATAATCGGCCTTAATTGACACATTATATACAGAGATTGGGAATCGAACGGTATGCCCCACTAGAAATATAGAAGTTTATGTGGTGTGGCCCACGTTAGACTAACATCGGCCCCCCATGTAGCTTGCAAGGCATGAATAAAATACATATAACAAGGTAGGGTCCACTGGGAGTAACCGGGATGGACACCCACATGTACCACATGTGTGTCACTAGGCTACCAATCCATTTGGGCCCACGGCCCACTAATGATGTCTTAAAATAATCAGATTATCAATGACATCACTATAATTACTTTAGTAGGATGATCTGCACCGTCTGATCATTGCTAACGTAAATCGACGGTTACAGATCATTGGTTAGTTAGTAGGATGTGATTATATGCTCATGGCCCATTTGAGTCCTAGGATTTCATCAGTTCAGGCAAAGTCTATACTTAATTGGATTTAATATAACCATAGTTTCAACATTCACACACCTACTAATTTAGGGATTTAAATCCAAGATGCCAAACATAATCAAGATGCCAAACATAATCAAAGACCTAAGGGATCCTAATTCCAGGCATTTCTGAGTCCAAGGGATCCCAAAACTAGGGATTCCCAAGTCTAAGGGATCCCAAAACCAGGAAATCCCAAGTCGAAGAGGTTTTTACCTCCACATTTCTCTATGGTGGGGCCCACCTGAGATCTGGATCAGCTTGAGTTTTGGGCCCATGGCCTAACATGATCTGATAAGACGGATGAATGGAGTGGATATGATACATACATCATGTAGGGTCCCATGTGTGGGCCCCACTTCCACGCCCAGCGTGGGTGTTCGCTGCCCACTAGGTGTTGGCATTTTATTTTACCCTTGTTTGTTTTTTTTTTTTTTTTGATATACTATTAGTGCAGGCTCCACGTGGATCTTTTATTCCGTTCACCACGTAGTCTATCTCTAGTGGGTCTAATAGGCTCTGATTTGAGTTGATTTGGACAAATAAGGACTTCACGGTGAGCCTTGGAAGATTTCAATAGTAATAGTTTGTTTCCCTCATTGTGGCCTACTTGAGACTCAAATTTGTCTTATCTTTCGACCTACGACCTAAAATGATCTTGAAAAGTCGGTGGACAGTGCAGATTCAATATAAACATCAGAATGGTGAGACCCAAAATTGGCCAAGAATGGGTTACCGTCCATGTGCATGGCATTTATAAATTCTTTTATTATTATTATATTTGTTTTATGTTTTACATACACTATTAAGGTCGACCCCAAGTGGATGATTTAATCTGTTGATTGTCTTAGCCAGTTTGAGTGGAGTCCAATAGACTCTGGTTTGGGCTATTTGGATGATCAAGGACTCCAAAGCCAGCCCTAGAAGGTTTCAACAGATGGGCATAATTCCCTTTAGTATGGCCCACTCGAGACTTAAATTTGCCTCAAATTTTGGCTCATGACCTAAAATTATTTGGAGGAGATGGTGGATGGTGTGGATTAAACACACACATCATGGTGGAGTCCACGTGTGGGGGCAGCCCAAGGAGGCTTCCGCCCTCACGTCACCGGGCAATAACGCCCAGTGACACCTTTTTTTCTTCCTTTATCCTTCTTTTTTTTTTCCCTGCTATGTGGAGTTCACGATTGGATAATTCATTTTGTCCATTATGTCGAAGAGCTCTCTGTGACCAAAGGAGCCCAATGTTGGGTTGGTTCCATCACACACATAGGGGTGTACACGAACCAAACTAGCTCTGTTAGCTCGCTCGACTCGACTCGAAAAAGCTCGATTCGACTTGGTTCGAAGCCGAGTTCGAGCCGATTGAGCTGATTTTTTGAGCTCGAAAATGAGTTTGAGCCGAGTTCAAGCGGGCCCTAGCTCGACTTGACTCGAATCGAACTCGAATCGAACCGGTTCGGTGACTCGATTACTTTGCCATTGATGTTGCTCACAATTTGTTTGATAAAATGACTTAACGAAATCTAGCCGATGGTAAGGAAGGCAAGTACATGAAACAAACACCATTTTTCTCTTTGTTTTTCTTGGTTTTTATGTTGGTTAGAAGGTGTTTAATAAAATACTTGTAAAACCATTACCTCTGTTTGTAAAACAGTGGGATTTTGAAGTTCCAGTTCAGGTGTTTGTGGAAATGCCTCAATGGCGAACTCGGCTCGATCTTGGCTCAAACTCAGCCCGAGCTGGCCCGAGGTGCTGACCGAACCGAGCTGAGCTGGGCAGTCAGGCTCGAGGACCAATTCGAGCTGAGGTCAGCCAGTGGCCGAGCCGAGTCAAGCTGAGGCCAGCTCGACTCGATTCGACTCGATGTACACCCCTACACACACACAAACAAAGGTAGGCCTTAGAAAGTTCTAACAATGGACCTTTGTTTCCCTTGGCGCGGTCCACTTGGGACTCGGATTTGTCTCATTTTTGGGCAAACAGCCTAACATGATTTGAAGAAATGGATGGACGGTATGGATAAACATATACATCATGTTGGGTCCCACGGAGTGGGTCATGCCTGGTGACCATGTGAGTCCAGCAATGTCTGGATGCTATTACCTCCTTTTTCTTTTTCTTTTTCTTTTTAATTTTTTAATTTTTTATAAGACTGCATTGAGTCCACTTCCTCAATCCGCCTTGTCCATCAGTTCTGTTCAGACCATAGTGGTCCTAGGGTATTTTAGATCAAACTTTGTGTTTTGATCCGGATCTATGTGAACTTGTGCACAAGTTGGATAGAAAATAAATATCACGGTGGACCACACAAGGTGGTCGACGCTATGATAACATGCAGGACAAGCTCTCCAACAGCGTGGCCCACTTGTGGGTCCTGTAACACATGAGAGTAAGAAAAGAAAGGGAAAGAGATCCGACCATCAGGGTGGCCCCCCGCCACAAGGGGGTCCACCGCATACTCAATACATGATCAAGGTGGGTCTCACCTTTATGGGCCGACCAAAATAGAAAAAATCACAAAGAAGGGCAGGGTTTTAACCCTCCCATGTACTCACTTAGAAGGATGGACGGTTGGATCGGCGATCGGACGGTCCACCAAGCTCCTTTCCACCCTAACTTCCTCTAATCACTCTTTTCTCCTTTCTCTTACTCTTACTCTCTTAATATTTCCTAATCCTCTCACAAGCTCTCTTTCTAATCTCTCCTAAACACTATTTTCTCTTAATCTTCTCTACTCTTTCTTTCTTTTTTTCCTCTCTCTCTCTCTCTCTCTTAATCTCCCTAATCATTTAATATTTTTCTCTCTCTTAATCCCTCTCTACTCTTGCTAGAGAATGGTAGAAATGAGAGGGAGTTAGGGGGTTTTTGTGGTAGAGATTTTATGATATGTAGGGAATAAGGGGAAGATGGAGGGGTAAAATGGGGAGAAAAAGAATAAAAGAATGATGGCTAACATATGTAGGGGTATGGGTTGCATGAAAAAGGCATAAGTTTCTTTGACCAATGGGGAGAGAGTGACATGAGTGATGGATGGCTTGATTGATGGATTGATTAATTTGATAACATAGAGATTTGTACAAGTGGGGCCAGCGTGCATTGCACGGCCTATCTTGGATTGTGCCACAATTGTAACTTCTTATCTAATAATCAAAATGGGGCATGCCGGGCGGCGTTGGAACCGTAATGCTCGCGCAGTTGCTAGGGTACAGGTCTTGAGGTATTGCGATACTAAAATAGGGTCGTGATCAAAACTCAATGATTTGGTCCGCCGAGAACATGCCGTTATTGAAGTAGAAGTGTACCAAAGGTCTCGTGAGGTTACAAGTCTTACAACTTGAAAGGAAGGGTATTAATTATAACAATAACTCTCTTAAAGCTTTCTTCAACACTTGCTCAAAAAACCAAGAAGCAACCCGAAATGATATATAGAGTCAAATCCCAACGGTAAAAAAATGGGCAGAAATCTGTCATTGTCGATGTCATCGAAGTTTCCTTCGATACCATCGAACCTTCTTAGATGCCATGAACTTCCTACACCAAGATTTTCAAATAAGCGTTAGACGGATTCTGTTCAATGCCATCAATCATCCTTCGATGACATCGAAGGGGCCTTCGATGTCATCGAAAGATGGCTCGATGCCATCGAGATTTTCCTGGAAAAATACACTTTGGTTGTTGGACAGTTTGAGCACTATTTCCATTTCATCGAACATGTTTCGATGCGATTAAGATTTAAATCTCGATGTCATTGAAGACATTTCGATGCCATCGAGAATAAACTGATTTTCCTTTGAAAATTTGAAAGTGCTTCAATGCCATTTGGAATATATGATTTTCCTTGTAAACTCTCTGGACAAACTGGTCCAAGTATTGATATCATCGAACCTTCTTTGATGTCATCGAAGGTAGTTAGATTGCATTAAAAATATCAGAGTTCCTTCAAAGCTTGCTAGAGATATATGGCCATATCTCGATGTCATCGAAGTGGGTTCAATGTCATTGAAGATGTCCAGGATTTTCATAGTGTACTTATTGGACTGTTTGGCCATTGTTTTCGATGTCATCGAAGATGTCTCGATTCCACTTCAATTGCAATCGACAAAACATGAATTTTTACCAATTGATTAATTCTTCACAAACTTTAAATTAACTCTAAATCTAAGCATACTAAGGGCTTTGTAAATATGGTTTTGGGCAAGTTTAGATCATTTTAAGTGAGGCTTTTTACTTGATAGGCTTTGGTTAGGGAAGTGAGGCTTAATATACTTATATAGCACACCTGAACTTCTTCAACTTGGTGAGTCTTTGGTCTTGTATTCTTTATATGGGGCTCAGTTGACTCCAGGACTCAACTTTCATGTATATTGACAAACAAGGAGACTTTTAATTAAGAGAGAGAGAGAGAGAGAGAGAGAGAGAGAGAGAGAGAGAGGAAATGAAGATTAGGGAAGTGGTTTAAGAGAAAAGAGATAGGTTGAGAGAGAATCAGGAGAGATCAAGAGGTTAGGAGGAAGAGAGGAGAAAGAGAGATTAGAGATGATTAGGGGTGGCGAGAGCTTGGTGGACCATCTGATTGTTGATCCAAGTTAATTCAACTATTCATCTACGATTGTGAGTGCATGAGAGGATTAGAACCCTCCATTTCTTTGTGATTTTTTCCATTTTGGTGGGCCCACAAGGGTGAGATCCACCTTGATCATGTATAGATTGTATGGTGGACTTCATAGTGGCGGGGGCCTAACGTCACCTGCATGCAAGCTCTAAAGTGAGGTCCACCATACAATCTATACATAAATAACAAAATCTCTAAAGTGATCTGCCACAAGCTCCTGCCTCAATGCTGTTGCGACCTAACGTCACCTGCACGCAACAGTCGTGCATAAGATTATAGAAAGCTTAGATGGTGGTGTAAGTATGTGCGCAAGATAAGTGCCCAATACACAAATATCAGAGTAAGCCAAAATACTGGCAAATCCATAAGTCATACAATATCAGAGTATGCAACGCAGATTGGCTATGCAAATGTGGAGTCATAGAGAGCCAAATATCAGATGCCGAGGATGTAATGCAATATACAATTCTTGACGAATCACGATTACCATTAGCCTCATGTAGGCCATATAAATGCGAAAATATAGCAACCCAAATGCCATATGCCACGGATGTAATGCAATATACAGATCCTGACGAGTCCATAATACCATCAACCTTATTCAGGATATGCAATACAAAAGCATAGTAAACCAAATGCTATGTGCTGAGGATGTAATGCAATATACGTTGCGAATGAAATGACCAAGCTAGAGTGTGAAGTCGGGATGATAGTGCGTAGTATCGTAAGCTATGGGGTCCATCATATGGGACTTCTATCCAAACTGGCCCATACCTAATTTGAATAACTGGACACAATGTGGTAAACTCCTGATCTTAGGTTAGTCGCGTACCCAACCGAAATCATGGCCATTGCGAGGGTACACATAATAAATTAGTTGGGCACCACCAGCCCGAGTGGATAGTGAATGAATGAATGAGTAAAATGCTGAGTATGCAACTCCTTCTCAATAAGTCCACATATCAGTACTGAACTTCTTTGGGATCACCACCGAGGTTTAATACACTCTACGCCATTTATCGCCCCATTAAGCGCATAACTGGGTAAGTGGAAGAGACCTCATTATCTGCCTACCAATATCGGCCCGACTCGTCGATAGCGGACCCATTTATGAGCTAGTCAGACTTAGCCTAACATTGCCTACTCCCTTGGGTGAGTAAGGCCACACCCCCTTCCATCCAGCCATGACACAGTGGGAGACGTGACTTACTGGTATACCGCCCTCATGCGATCATGTATTTCCACTTGGTCTAGACGTTGGAGCATCCCTGATACTAAGGGGTTTAGGGATATTCACCCATGGACATATTAGATGCCCATATGCTAGAACCAAACATTTTCGGTGTCCCAACTAGCCATCCATGAAATACCTATGGAGGCCATGGTCCTGATGTCGCTAGAGCATACAGTAGTCGTACAGTAGTCATGTCACATAGTGGGAGATGCATGAATCACACTATCTAGTCATACAATAATCCTGCGTGTACCGTACCTATAATTGTTAAGGATGCATGGTTGTAATTGTCAAGAGAAGTTGTGCGATGTTGTGTCTCGAGTTTATAGGCATTTTATTATTTCTCATGTGTTAAATCTTGTAATTCTTGTATTTATTAACATAACGACATTGGTTTGTATAAGTCATTTTGGGTAGCCGCTCTTATATTTTGAACGTATATATAATTTCCTTTATACTTGATTTGTTTCTCTTCCGCTAAACTGCTAATTCTGAGAAAAAGAAAAGAAAAATAAAACATATGTGGAATTTGGTTATCTATAAAGGTTAACACTCAGGTTTTTGGAAAACGAGTCATATACTCGAGTTTTGAAAACTCTGGGCATTACAGTAGGCATTGATGGGTCAAGTTAATTCAAACTCTAGTTGATGTGATGGAAGTACTTCTTCATGTACTTCATTGAAGACTTGTGAGTTTGAACCAAAATTTCTTATGATATATGCAACGCTTCAACCTTCTGCTCCATTGATTTAAGACGCTCATCAACCTGGGAGGGCTAATAGTTGGAATCATTTAGATCATCTGATTCTTCCAACTCATTGAAAATTTCATCCATTATTGTGTCTTCAGGTTGTTGACCTTCCTCCTCTTCTTCATTTTGACCAGGAAGAGGTTTCAAGTTCATCTTATTCAGATTAGCATTATTGAATAGGAGTTCGGATTCCGGTGCCTCAACCGATGAGATTTTAATATTATAATGCAATACAAGGCAAGTTATAAGATATGCAAAAGGAATCAAACCATGCTTGGGATGTAAGCAATACTGAATAATGATGTAGCAAATTAACGATGGAAGGCAAACACGTATACTTGACATAACAAAATGAAAAACTCTAACCATAAAGGGAGTAAGATTAGTCTTATTCCCTGATCAAGGATAGACATTGGAAGTAAAAATTCTATGCAAAACTCTATACTTAGGGAGCATTTAATTTGCAGGGAGGGCATTACCCGACCTCCATTTAGCATTAAAGCGACACAACTTATGTGTTATCGCTTGCTTTTCAGTATGTGACATTTTTTCAGTTAATGTGGCAATAGGTATGCCATCGTCCGCAACATTGATTTCCATCAATGCCGAAGCAACGTGCGGTATAACTAGGAATGTCCCGTCAACGAATTTAATTGTGAATGTTAAGTTATCAAGGGATACATCATAGATTGATGCATACATTCCTTGCACAATGGAGCGGTAAGCCATTCCACCCCATCCCAAAATGCGTTCCCAACCAATTTTAGTGAGAATGGGAACTAGACCAAAAGAAGAAATATAATCAACATTAACTGTTCTTTCGATAATAATATCCTTAGTGTGGAAATCCTAAACATGCTCTGAACCCTCTTTCGGAGCCCATAGGGCTCTCACACCAATAGGAGAAGATCTAGATGATGAGTTAGCACGATTTTTACTTGTCATTTTCTTTGATCGACACTCCTATTAGTTTGCATAAGATAAAAATCAAAGAAAGTGATAGGAATGAGACTAGATCAGATTTTGAAGAAAACCCACCCCAAATAGGGTTTCAAATGAAGAATATAATATCCAAAAGAGATTTGCTAGCAATAAATTATCAAATACTAGAAGGAAATTGAAAGAAAAACACTTACTAGCAAGTATGGATGATGGGTTAGTCGAATGAGGCATCGGCTAGTCGAGGAAGAAGATGAAAAATGAAAAGAAAAAGTGATTTTTCCACCTTTTTAGGCGAAATCGCATGATCTTTGACTGGCCAAAAAATTCGACTAGTCAAGTATGTACTTTGATTGGTTGAAAAATCACAAAATTTGAATTTTTGATTTATTTATTTTAAATTTTATCATTATTAAAATTTTATGCATTTAGAAAAAATAAACATAAGCAAACAACACATAAAAAGAAACAAGATAATTATTTACGAAAGCACAAACCAATATCATGTTTTAAGTTAGAAAATCTGGTTCTTTCAATTGGCTTGGTCAGTATGTTTGAAAGTTGCTTCTCAGTTTGAATGTATTCAAGCATGATAAACTTGTCTTCAACCAAAATAACGGTATCGTATATCGATATGTTTCATACGAGAATGTTGGATTGGATTTTTTGAGACATTAATTACACGTGAATTATAGTAGTACAAAGTCATGGTATCTTACATAATTCCATAGTCAGCTAGCATTCTTTTCATCCAAATTAGCTTAGTATAAGCATTTCTTGCTGCGATGTATTTAGCTTCAGCTATAAAGACAGATATTGAATTTTGTTTCTTACTGAACCAAGTTACTAAGCAGTTTCCTACGTAGAAGCATCCATCACTGGTAGATTTTCTATCATTAATATTTCTGCCCAGTCTGCATCAGTATATCCAGCAATTTGTATAGACATATCATGTGGATACCATAGTCCCAAGTTAGCAGAACTTGCGACATATCTAATTATTCATTTAATTGCAGTTAAATGTGATTATTTAAGATTAGATTGATATCTAGTACATATTCCAATACTAAAAGCAATATCAGGTCTACTAGCAGTTAGGTACAGAAGGCTACTAATCATGCTTTAATTGATGTCCATTTACTTTGAATTTATTGCCATTGTTTGAATTTTTTTTATCTCAACAGCCCTATGAGGATAAACATTGGTAATAGTGAAGGGGCCGGTCCAACGAGATTGCAGTTTTTTCGGAAAGAGATGTAACCGAGAATTGTACAAGATAACTTTCTGACCTAGTGTGAATGATTTTTGAATAATATGTTGGTCATAAAACACTTTCATCCTGTCCTTGTAAATTCTCAAGTTTTCATATGCATCATTCTGAATTTCTTCAAGTTCATTAAACTGAAGTTTGCGTAGCGAGCTAGCATTGTCCAGAATGAAGTTCAAATTTTCAATAGCTAGTAGGCTCTATATTCCAACTTCATGGGAAAGTGGCAAGCCTTCCCATAGACAAGTCTAAGGGGAGACATTCTAATAAGGGTCTTAAATGTGGTACGATAAGCCCATAAGGCATCGGTCAATCAGATTGACCAGTCCTTATAGTCAGGGTTAACTGTCTTTTCCAAGATGCGTTTAATTTTTCTATTTAAAATCTCAGCTTGTCCACTTGTTTATGGGTGGTATGGAGTGCTCACTTTGTGGGAGATGCCATATTTCTTCATTAAGTTTACAAATGGCCTATTACAAAAATTTGAACCTCCATCACTAATGATGGCTCGAGGTGTTCCGAATCAGGAAAAAATGTTCTTTTTTAAGAATTTAATGACCATTTGATGATCATTGTTCTGGCATGGGATCGCTTCAACCTATTAGTGACATAGTTTACGGTGAGCAAAATATATAAATTTCCAAAAGATTGGGGGAATGGTCCTATGAAATCAATGTCCCAACAATCAAATGCTTTAATGATCAGAATGGGGTTCAAGGGCATCATGTTTCGAGGGGATAATGCTCCCAATTTCTGACAATGCTCACAAGCTTTGTAAAACTCATGAGTATCCTTAAGCATAGTGGGCTAATAAAAGCTGAACTGCAGAATTTTGGCCGTGGTCTTTTTGGTAAAAAAGTGACCACCAGAGGCCTGAGAATGACAGAAGGAGATGACACTTTGGTGTTTATTGTCTGGCATACATCTCCTTAAATTTAGTCTGGGCAATATTTAAACAAATATGGATCATCCCAGAAGAATTTACATACCTTGATAAAGAATTTCTTCTTATCTTGTGCAGTCTAATGTGTCGCGTGTGAAACCTGTAACAAGATAATTAGTAATATCTACAAACCAAGGTGAATGGGAAACTTTGAACAATTGTTCGTCAGGGAACATGTCATTTATATGTGTCGTCTCAACGGAATCAGAGAGATCAAGGTGGGAAAGATGATCACCCACTATGTTCTCTACTCTCTTTTTATCTTTTATTTCCAAATCGAATTCTTCGAGTAGGAGGATCCATCTTATCAGGCAGGGCTTAGCATCATTCTTAAATAGAAGATACTTGAGCACCACATGATCTGTGTAAATGATGATCTTGGATCCAATCAGATATGACCTAAATTTGTCTAAAGTGAACACTACGACTAAGAGTTCATTTTCCGTAGTAGAGTAGTTCACTCGGGTAGGATTTATGGTTTTACATATGTAATGAATGACGTAGGGCTTCTTTTCTTTTCTCTGGCCTAGAACCGCCGCAAGAGCATAATTAGACGTATCACACATAGGTTCAAAAGGAAGGCTCCAGTCGGGTGGCTGCATGATAAACGCAGTGGTTAACATCCCTTGAGCGTGGTAAAAGCTTCCTGGCATTGCTTAGTCCACTCGTATAGTGCATCCTTTCGAAGTAGATTGCATAGAGGACAAGAGAGGTGACTAAAGTCCTTTATGAATCTCCTATAAAAGCTGGCATGTCCTAAAAAGGATCGCACATCTCGTATTAGGTGGAGGTAAGTTAAAGATAAGATCAATCTTAGCCTTATATAACTCAATTCCCTTGGACGATATGATATGTCCAATGACAATTCCTTTATGAACCATAAAATGGCACTTCTCTCAATTCAATACCAAATTCTTTTCCTCACATCTCTTCAGCACACATTTAAGATTCTCCAAACAATCACTGAAGGATGGGCCAAAGACAGAGAAGTCATCTATGAAGACCTCTAAATATTGTCCCACCATGTCAGAAAAAATGCCGATCATACATTGCTGAAAAGTGGCGAGGGCATTACACAATCTGAATGACATCCTTCGATAAGTAAAGGTGTCAAACGGACATGTGAACGTGGTCTTTTCTTGATCTTCAAGGGTTATCTTGATCTGATTGTAGTCCAAATATCCATCAAGGAAACAGTAATAAGAATGACCAACTAGCCATTCCAAAATTTGATTGATGAAGGGCAAAGGAAAGTGGTTCTTCATTGTGATGCTATTCAACTTCCTGTAGTCAATGCATATTCTCCAACCATTAGTGACTCTACTTAGCATGAGTTCATTATTGGCATCAGCTACGATGGTGATTCTGGACTACTTAGGAACCACCTGAGTTGGACTCACCCATTGGCTATCGGATATAGTGTAAGGCCTGTATCCTAGTCCATACCGTTCCTCAGACTCCCGCGATCCTCCCCGTCCAATTCCGACGACCCGCGACCTATAGACAGCATTTGCCTGTGACCCTAAGTCGCATCCCGTAGATCTGAGTCGACTTGAATTAAAACTTGTACCCTAGCAACCGCACCATCGCCACTGTTCCAACGTCCCGTCTCATGTACCAATGCAATACCCAGGCTAGGAGCTGTGGGCCTACATATATCTCAAGGAAATGTCGCGCATTGCAACTTCGGAGAGATTCCAGAGAATCTCTACCCACCTTTCACATCAATTAGTCAAGTACACATTCCATCACTAGCCCATGATTTCTTTCTCCCCAAGACAAGCAACCCATCCCCTCTTACCCTAAAGTCAACTCTCATGTCGCTCACACCCCATCACTCCATCCCATCTCTCTTACACAAGCAACCCATCCCATCTCATTCTCTCTCATTTTCTCTACCCATCCCAAGCAACCAAGAGAGGTGAGAATGTCCAAGCATTCCAAGGAGGGAAGAACCCAAGTGCGTGGCCCACTTCCTACCCTTAATCTCTCATCCCAACCCTTCAAAGCTTCATCATCCTCCATTAAAGAAGAAGCCAAGGAGCTAAGCATTCCAAGGAACTAAGAAGAAGATCCAACGGTGGGTGCTTATAGGACTAGATTGTGCTTTTGATGATGGGCCAAGTGGGGCCTACCGATTGATGGTATGGATCCTATTTGGGACCCAAGGTGTGGCCAATGGCCCACCATGATTCATATATGTAGATCCATGATGGGGCCATTCTCCATGGACCCCACCATGATGTTTATTTGATAATCAACATTTAGAGGTCATCTAGACCTTAACTTTGTGGTGGGGATAAGTGGTGGGGATGGTATCCCCACCTTGATTCTCATTTTTTTAGGGCCCACATGTTTTTCTCTCTCTCTTTCTCCCCTGTTTGATGGCCCACCTTGATGATGTATGAGGACTATCCACGCTGTCCAAATGGTGGACCACATGGTTGTCCAAACCATGGGATTGGCCCACCGTGCTGCCAACCGTCGAGCAGCCACCTAGCCATCCGCTTTCGGACAAGCCCAGGTGAAGGAAAACATAAATACCAGCTTGGTCGTGGCTGGTGGGCCACTCACATGGACCCCATGTGATGTACGTGTTTCATCCATACCGTCCAGTGGGCAGGGCCCACCTGGCTGTTCATTTAGGACATGCCTGGACAAATGGAAACACAAAGTTCAGCTTAACTTAATGCTGGTGGGCCACCACGTGGACCCCACCTTGATTTATGTATTTCATCTCCACCATCCAGCGTGGGACAGTGGAGTACACCTGATGTGTGTGTTTCAACTCCACCATCCAGCGTGGGACAGTGGAGTACACCTGATGTGTGTGTTATCCACACCGTCTAGCATTTTAGGACGGTGGGACCCACCCTGATGTATATGTCTTACATCCACACTATCCAGCATTTTAGGACGGTGGGACCTACCCTACTGTATGTGTTTCATCTCCACCGTCCAACATTTTAGGGACGATGGGACCCACTTGATATGTGTTTTATCCACACCGTCTAGCAAGGGACGGTGGGACCACCATGATCTGTGTTTTATCCACCCCGTTCGATGAGTGGGACACTACTGGACCGTCTGTCCAATAGCTGTAGGACCCACCATGTGATGCATGTGAATTATCCAGGTCGTCTAAGTGATGGACGTCCAATAGGCCCAGATGGGCTCGACATCTAACCATGGGAGCCCACCTATTGTATGTGTTTTATCTAAATGTTGTCCATCCCCATGTTTTAGGCCATGAGTTGCCCCATGAGGCCCACTATGACGTATGTGTTGCACATGTGGCCCACTCATTATTTAAGGGCCATGGGCCCCTTTGTCACGAGATGCCCACCTTGATTTATGTGTTTTACGCCAGCCATAGGCTGCCTTATGCAGGCCAACCATGATGTATATGTTATACGCAAAACGTCCACCATGTTAAGGACTGCCTTGTAAGGCCCACCTTGATGTATATGATACACACGTTGTCCATCCATTTTCCCTAGATAGTATAAGGGCCATAGGCCCCATTGTGGGTTAGATTCAAATCCCAAGTCGGCCGCACCTTAATAGTAGTGGTGGTTAAATGCCTACCATCGTAAACTTCCCTAGGGCCCATCGTTAAGCCCATTTTTGTTGGGCTATCCTAAACCATTCGGCTCCCATTGATGATGGTGCTTTCCACCATACCTTGTAGGATTATCCAAACCTTAGGGCTCACCTTGTAATCATGTCCCATAGGAGATGTAAGGGCCATATCCTAGTCCATACCGTTCCGTCGACTATCGCGATCCTCCCGTTGAATTTTGACAACTCGAGACTTGTACCCGAGTGATCGCGCTATCGCTGCAGTTCCAACGCCGTGTCTTGCGCACCGATGAGATACCCAAGCTAGGAGTTGTAAGCCTGCGTATATTTTGAGGGAATGCAGCGCATTATGAATCCCGAGAGAATCTCTACCCACCTATCACATCAATCAATCAATCACAAGTCAAATACAACCCATACCTAGCCCATCCCTCTCTTACCAACAAGGCATGGCACCCATCCCTCTCTCACCCAAAAGTCAACCAAGCCCATACCCACCATGTCATTCTTCTTACACACCCATCCCTCTCTCCTTACATCTCCCATCCTTCACTCCATCTCATTCCATTCTCTATCAGTTTTCCTAGCAACCAAAAGAGAAAAATACTAAGGAGAGAAGAGAAAGAACCTAAGATCAAGGCCCACCTTCCTACCACCAAATCTCACCATTCAACCCTTCAATCTTCATCATCCTCTATCAAAGAAGAAGCCAAGGAGCTAAGGAAGCCATAAAAGCAAGAAGAAGTGGAATCGGTGGGTATTTATAGGACTAGATTTATAATTTTGATGATGGGCCAAGTGGGGCCTACCGATTGATGCTATGGATCTCTCTCTTTGGACCCTAAGTGTGGTCGATGGCCCACCATGATTCATATATGAATTCCATGATGGGGCCATTCTCCATGGACCCCATCATGATGTTTAATTTTATTTCCATTTCAAAAAGGTCATCTAGACCTTGTATTTGTTGTGGGAAAAGGATTTCCACCATGGATTTGATGATTTGAGGGCCCACATTCGGTGAGACCTAATTGATGTATGTATTGTAATTGCTAGAGAAGCTCAGAGTGGTGGAGCTCCTCCGCTACACGTCTCTCTGTCTCTCTCTCTCTCTCCCTCTCTCTCTCTCTCTCTCTCTCTCTCTCTCCCTGGTTTGATGGCACACCATTAATATTGTATGATGATCCATGCCGTTCATTTAAGCGGGCCAACCTGCCGTCCACATTTGGGTCCACCTTGCTGCCCATTTTCGGGCCAGCCATAGATGAAGGGAGAATGCAATTATCAGCATGATCCCCATCCGTGGACCACACCGTGATGCGTGTATCCCATACACGTCGTCCATCCAGTAGGCGGGGCCCACCTGTTGCGGGACTGCTCGTCCAAACGACCCAGCTAGCCTGTCCATTTTAGACAGGCCCATTTGAAGAGAAAACACGCACATCAGCTGGTCCTCCAGCTGGTGGGCCACGCACGTGGACCCCACCCACTTGATATATGAGTGGTATTTCCACCGTCCAACTGCTAGACGGTGGGATCCACCTTAATGTATGTTTTGATCCACATTGTCTACCGTCCAGCAGGACGGTGGGACGTCCCACATGAGATGCGTGCTATATCTGCACCGTCCATCCGTGCAGGACCCACTTTATGTATTTCATCCCACCGTCCATCTAGATGGTGGGCACCACCAGCTATATAGATACTGTGCTGACATTAGCAAGTTATGTGGGTCTAATCATGAGGCATGTGTTATATCTAAACCGTCCATCAGCAAGTTCTATGGGTTCCACCAGCTATCTAGTTGTTGTATTGACATCAGCAAGCTCTGTGGGTCCCACCAGCTAACTTCTGTATTGATGTCAGCAAGTTTTGTGGGCCTGATTATGAGGTATGTGTTATGTCCAAAACGTCCATCTCTGTGGCCCACATGATATATGGGTTTTATCTGCACCATCCCTGAAGTGGACCCCACCATGATTTAAGTATTTTATTTACACTGTCCGGCGGTCTGGACGGTGGAAACCACTATGATGTAATGTATCATTTACATCAGCCATTTGTGGGGCCCACTCGTGATGTGCGTGCTCCACCCACGCTGTCCACACATGGACAGTGGGTCCCACATGATGTAGGTGTTGTATTCACATCGTCCTTCCATCTGCTAGACTTGGGGTGCCCATCGTGGGCTGCCTTATGAGGCCCACCATGCTGAGTGTCATATTCACAATGTTCATCCATTTTCTTAGGGCTATGGGACCTATTGCCTTATGCCACCCACCGTGATGTGTGTGTTGTGTACACACTGTCCACCTGATTTTCTGGACCATGGGCTGCCCCATCAAGCCCACTGTTGTATGTGAGGCCCACCTGTTGTTATACGGCTCATGCACATGGCCCATTGTGATGTATATGCAGCCCATGAATGAGGCCTATTGTGATGTATATGTGGCCCATGTCACATATACATGGCCCATTGTGATATATATACGACCCATGTATGAGGCCCATTGTGATATATATATGCGGCCCATGTATGAGGCCCAATGTGATGCATGTGAGGCACATTGTATGTGTGAGGCCCAATTGCGATGTGTGAGACCCACCATGATGTATGTGATACACACGTGGCCCATCCGTCTTTCTAGATATTAGAGGGCCGAGGGCCCCGTAGTGATTTCTGACTTCTAACCCTAAATAGACCGCACCTTAGGACAATGGTGGTTAAATGTTCATTGTTGTAAGCTTTCCTAGAGCCCATCGTTAAGCCCATGCCTACCCTTAGTGGGCTAACCCAAATTGTCAGGCCCCACTTATGTTAGTGATACCCGCTGGGCTAACCCAAACTGTTGGGCCCCCATTGATGATGATACTTTTCACCACAACTTGTAGTAATCTAAACCTTAAGGCCCATCCTTTATTTGGTACATCCTCACCCTTGTCATAGATAGAAGAATATGTGGTATTAGATTTGGTATATCCACTATTGAAGCCTAACTCGAGTCGTGGGTTAGATCCACCGTCCTTGCAAGGGACCTTGCCTTAGAATATATGATATGCTAGTTCCTTGAATAAGTTATGATAGTCTAACATGGACCATTTCATATAGACTTTTATATGTCTAGTGGGGCGTAGTGTTCAGCCCTTACTCTTGTAAGTAACATACCGGTTAAGGTCGATCATCGCATGCTATATTTGATAATCATGCTAGTGTAATTAGTCTAGTATGACAGACTGAGAACATGCTTAGTATAACATCATAATACATACCCATACATATCATTTGTATGCCTGATATGAAGAATGATTGATCATAGCATATGTCATTAGGCTGAGACGTTTATGGGACTCCCTGTGAGACGGAGTTGCCCCACATGATCGCGTAGTATGCGCAGGTTTGATGTCGAATGGATGGTATGACTCATGCATCTCGTATTTGTGTGGCATGATCACTGTATGCCTTAGCGACATCAGGGTCGTGGCCTCCTTAGGCACATCGTGGATGGACGGATTGGATACCAGAAATATTTAGTTCTAGTAATGTGGGCACATAGGATGTCCTTAGGTGAGTCCTTGAACCCTTTTGATACCAGGAGATGATCCAACGTCTGGACTGAGTAGATATATGAGCACATGAGTGCCGAATACCAGTAGGCCGCGTCTCTCACTGTGTCGTGGTTGGTTGGAAGGGGGTGTGGCCTTATTCGCCTGACTAAGAGGGTTGTAAGATAGGTTAAGTTTGACTAGCTCGCAAATAGGTCTGTTATCAATAAACTGGGTAGGTATTGGCAGACTACTGGTCAGGCAGATAGTGTGGTCTCTTCCACTCATTGGGTTGTGCGGCTAGGTAGGTGACAGTTCGTGTGGAGTGTACTAGACCCCAGTGATATTCCACAGATGTTGTATTGTTATGTGGATTCAGATGAGGACTGGCATGCTTGCATTGTACATCACATATGACATTTGGCTACATAGGCTTCACATCGTATGGCCTCGGTATGGCCGAAAACATTCATACCTTGCATCGCATGGCCTTAGTATGGCCGATAGCATTCATGCCTTGCATCGCGTGGCCTTAGTATAGCCGTTAGCATTCATGCCTTACATCGCATAGTTTGGTACGATTGATAGTATCCATAGACTTACCTGCATATTTCCGCATTACTTTGATATTGCATACTTGGCACTTACCTTGCACACACACTTACACCACCCTCTAAGCTTTTCGTAAGCTTATGCACAACCGTTGCGTGCAGGTGACGTTGTATCGCAACAGTGCCGAGGAAGGAGCACGTGGCAAATTATTTTAGAACTTTTTTATTATCTTATATTTCCCTTTCCGCATTTTACTCAAATGATTTATTATAGAGATATGTGGTGATGTTGTTTTGTGGCTTGGTTATGCTTGTGGTTATGCTCCATTATAAAAAAAATTCATATTGAAAATCCTCCTTGTAAGGTCTCAGGATCGGAATCCGGCATATGGGTGCCAGGAGCCGAGAATGGGAGACTACAGATGCTGTCAGCGCTGGATTCAGCTATTAAGAATTCTGTGAGCCTGGTTTCTGAGTTTGGGGCGTGACAGAAGTTGATATCAGAGCAAAACTTGGGAATACCTGAGGATCACATCACATATCTGTTATGAACTTAGAATGAATAGGTCCTGAGTCTGAATAACTTAGCAATTTTCTGATATATACCCTTAACATATGTGCCTTCAAGAGTTCTCAGGGCTGATAGACCCTCCTGTACCTTCTTGTAGGACATGCCACCCAGCAGAGCGACCCGAGTGACTCCCGCAGCCCCAACATTGCCTGTGAGTGCAGATCAGCTATAGTGGATGCTACATGCGATGACCACTATCCTTCAAGGGTAGGGTAGGTGGGCCGCTGTTACGCCAGCCCAGGAAAAGCAGGAGCGCGTGAGCGCCCTCCTTTGAGACTTTCGACAGCTTGATCCCCTACACTTCCAAGTCGAGCCAAACCCAATAGCAGTAGAGAGGTGGGGCTCCGATGTGGAGAAGATATTCGATGACATGAGATGTATGACCCAGCAGCGGGTCCCATTAGCTGTATTTCTTCTTCAAGGCGAGACTGAGCACTGCTGGGCATTAGTCGCCTGAGCAGCAGGAGCTGATTTTGAGTGGACCTGGGAGGATTTTGTTGATCGGTTTGACCAGAAGTTCTTCCCTAACCACGTTCGACAGAAGCGTGCGTTAGAGTTTGAGACTCTGGTCCAAGGGAACATGTCTGTATCTTAGTATGAGGCTCCATTAGTCGTGTTATAGACATTTGCGACGTATCTTGTCGATGATGAGGGGTGAAAGGTCTGCCGTTTTGAGAACGGCTTGCGCTCTGGCCTCAGGATCCGTGTTGTTAGACACATGCTCCTGACGTTTGAGTAGGTAATGGAGAGGGCCCAAATATATGAGACGAATTGGGCTGATTCGCAGAGGGTTCGTGACCGCAGATGAGACCAAAAGAGGAAGGTGCCCTCTAGTAGCTCCCAACAGTAGTGACATCATTTACAGTAACGATACACAACCCGCCCAGCATTCCGAGCACCAGCAGCACCTCCAACACCACCTTTGGGACCATTCCTAAGTGCTTGCTTTGGATGCGGTAAGATAGGACATCATAGGCATGAGTGTCCCCATCTGTAGCAGCAGCAGCCGAGGGCACTGTAGAGCCTCGACAGTAGCAACAACAACCACAGCACTAGCCTCCAAGACCTCCCTCGCAGAAGCAGAGGCAGCAGGTCAGGCCTCCACAGTGGCAACAACAGCAGCAATGACCTTAGAGGGGACATGCACCTCTCCAACAGGCCCAGGGTAGATTTTATGCCACCCAGCAGGACCCTTAGTCATCTGGAGGGGTCATCGAGGGTACTCTCTGTTAGGGCACAAAAAATATTCCATTATATGTTCATTGCATTGGTCAGAGAATTCCATGGTACAGATCCTTCCCAGGGTTGTGCATTCCGTATTTTGGTAAAAATAAGTGAAGAAGGGTATTTTGGTAAAAATGAGTGAAGAAGAGTATTTTAGTAAAAAAAGAAGTAAAGAGGGTATTTTGGTAAAAGGATGTATGGGTGTCAATTTAATAGAGAAGGGATGTAAACTACCATTTAAGGAAAAGTGGTTGAACACCACTATGTAAAGAAAGATAATGGAAGTTGTATGAAGAAAGAAGTGGTGGTGATCACCACTATGTAAGGGAGGGATGCCTATAAATACCCCTCCCCATGCCACAATTTAAGGGTTGTTGTAAGTTGGAAGGTAAGAACTCAGAAGATAAGAGGAGAGGAGAAGTGCATTGCGCGGTTTGCACAATAGAAGGAGAGGAGAAGTGCATTGCACGGTTCGCGCAACAGAAGGAAAGGAGAAGTGCATTGTGCAGTTCGCGCAACAGAAAGAGAGCAAAGCTCTCTATGCTACATCTCATAAAGCCTTGTCTTAAAGAGTGCAATGTGTTGTTCGCACAATTGAAGTAGGAGAGAAATGGCATGGGCACCACTTTATGTGGGAGCTGCACCAACCACGCAAATCGCAAAAGAAATCCCCTCTACGCGGCTCGCACAACCTCTCCTGGAGAGAAATCCTCCATGCGCCACTTGTTATGGAACTTGTCCTGAAGAAGGGCTTTTGTTGTCTTAGAGCCTTCCTCCATGTGCCACATGTTATGGAACTTGTCCTGAAGAAGGGCTTTTGATGTCTTAGTGCCTTCCTCCATGCGCCACTTTGTGAGGAACCATTTCTTAAATCTTAGCTCTTGTGCCACTTTGCATGGATTTGTGTCTTAAGACATGGCCTTTGCGCCATTTGAAGAGGGAACATGTCCAAATGCATGGATTTCACGTCATTCTCTAAGGAAACATGTCTTGAAGAAAGCCCTTGCACCGTCATCATGAGGTCTTGTCCTAAAGCAAGGGTTGCTCCATGGAAGCGTGTCCTAATGCAGGAAGTGCGCTCCATATTTCAAGGGAAGTGCACTCCACATTTCAAGGGTTGTGCGCTCCACATTCAAAGGAAAATGAAGGAAATGTGAAGCATAGAGAAAGAGTTGAATAAGAAAGAAAGTTTGTCCATACGACTAGAAGGACGATAAGAACCTATCACAAAGCCAGATCAAGGGTTTCAAGTTCGCATAACCTTTACGCCTTGGCAATGAACATCAAAAGCGTTGAAATGTTGCCAAAATCACCATCTGGTTGTCTTCTTTTTCATTCATTCCGTTGCATTGATTGTATTTTATTTTCAGAATCAAGGGAATTCGAGGATGTAAATGAACTCAGAATGAATAGATATCTTATGATCATTATTCTCTCATCAAATTCTTTATTATCATTGAATTAATTTCCCCAAATCAAACGCATTCGTTTCTTGTTGAAACAAAATGGCGACTCTGCTGGGGATTTTTCAATGATAACTTAGAAAATATTCAGAGAACATTTATCACTTTTTGGCATCTGTATGGATGCCAAAATGACGACTCTTAGTGGGAACATCCTCCCCTTCATCTCTAAAAATAAAGTACAATTTTATTTAATCAAAGTAACTAACACTCTGTTCTGAATGACAAGTATACCGTAATTGGTTTTCTCCTGACTAACATGATTGTCTACTTCGCACCCAACGAATTTCCACCAAAAAGTATCAGAGAAGATCAAATCGGTTGCGATCAAGGATAGACAATACCAGGTAATATTCGAAATAGTTTCTGCTTCACCGGTAGCACAGCAAGACGATGAAGAATGGATGATAGTAACAAAAAAAATGAAGGATTTGATCCTCTTTTACAAGGAGTACCATCTTGCCAGTACATTCGAGGTGTGTAGAAAACAGAAAATTTGCCAGCAGATGTTAATCCGCCTTCACCAAATGAACATCTTGCTAAAGACCATAAAATTTCCAACAACGACTACCGTGAACAACATTTCTCCCTAAGGAAAGCCTTCAGATGAGATTTGACTAAATTAGGCGCTACTCACCAATGAGAAGATGAATCAATTAACGAATTCATCAGCCAATAGAGAACCCTGGGGGCATCATGTTCACAACTTGACAGAGTAGAAGAGTAAGCTAAGATACATACAAAATGCATAAAACTAAAACATTGCATTAGGACTCATTGATCCGAATATATAGATCTTTCAAGAGTCTATTATAAGAGTTTGCAATTTGAAAAGAGTCAAAGTGAAGGTACTTAATTCTCATATGAATCGGCTGTTTCAAAGTCTTAGGATAGCAGCAACAGATACTGCCAAAGAAAGAAAAAAAACAACAAAACGAAGGATAGTCAAAAGTAAAGAATTGAATCTTCCGATACAGAGAACATGGGTGATTCTACAATTAAGAAAGTAAAGAAAGGGTTCGGACAATTCAAGGACTACAGGAAATATACATTTGAAGAGAACGATATACTCCTTATGATGGCTGGCTGCAGGGAAAATCAAACTGGCATTCAAAGGAAATGAAGCAAAGAAGAAAAGGTATTCTACCAAAGATGACTAACGATAATAAAGTTGTCATAGAGAGGACATATGAAATAAGAGAGAAAGTAATGATATATGGTTCCGATTGGAGATATTCAATCTATAGAAGAACAGGCAAGCAAGAAGAAAGCAAGGCAAGTATGTCCATCATGTGGGCAAATTTTCATCAATATACCTACCAGTTTAGCAAAATATATCATCCCTAAATACTAAGAAGATTCATGGCGTTTTGACTCAGAATATTCGTGGCGTAGTTACTCAGGGGGCAGACAAAAGGATACAAAATACGTTATCCTTGAAGATAATTACAGTTTTGATTTCGAAGATTATTAGCATAATACTTCTAAATCAAAAGGGGGCAAGATAAGCAAAATACCAAGAAGGCCAAAGTTTCAGATAACCAAAGTCTCAGAATCCAAAGTTTCAGATAACCAAAGTCTCAGAATCCAAAGTTTCAGATAACTAAAGTCTCAGAATGCCGATGTCATACATGAATAAAAGGCAAATTTCCAAGCATATCAAGTTGAAATATATTATTATTCTTAAGCACCGATGATGATTGCTGGATAAATTAGCAAAACTACCATTGCCATCGCCATATTGCTGACGTGAAGATTATTCTATTATTGAAATTTATCGGAATTGATATTATCACCAAGTTAAAGTTGCTCCGTTTGGACCAAATTTTATAATATCATCAACAGCAGCAGGGGGGATATATCAATCATTGATCTGTTATCTTCAACAAAGCTTGTACGATCAACTATCACGTTAGCGACAACAGATTATTATTCAAGGTAGCCTAGCCAAGCCATATACGGCCAACTACGCATAAGGCCTATCACCATCGCCATTCGGGCAGCGGTGAGAAGCCAGTGGCCCTAAAAAGCCCGTGAAGTCCATCATATGCATACATATGCAGGTGGTGGACGAAGCCAGCGACTAAAAGCCCTAAAAGGGGCAAAAAGTCCTCAACCGTCAGTCACGCATAACACCTATGCCATTTATATAGTTTTCCGACAACGTCACGGGGAACGGATGAAACTGCCCTCCCGTGAATGGATCTGACCTTATAGGCGAAGAAAACATGGGCTGCAGTGTGCGCTCTTTAGCCATGCCCATAAATAGGCCAACCATGCATAAGACCCCCCAGATCTCTGGCTTGATTTCAGTAGTAACTCATGAGGAAGGGCCTAAACCTTCTCAATGATGGACTGGCAACCTTGGATTTGGTACCCCAAAGGTAGCCTTCTGCACAACATAAACTCTAGAGAATTACTGCGGCCAACCCCATGTAAATCCAACCAAGTTTACGGCCCGGGTAGCTTCAGTGGGCCCCTCTGATGGATCATAGTTTGTGAACTCACCAAGCTGTGAGAAGTCTAGCAAAATCATAAGAGTTACAAAGACCATCACGTGAGACCCGACTCCACTACTCAAGAGTCTAAAAAACTGCGTGGGCTCCACTACTCAAGAGCTTAAACTGTGAGTTGCTCCACTACTTAAGAGCCTAAACTGTGTGTGTAGGTGTCAGTCCAGTCCAGTCCAGTCTAGTTCAATCTAGACTAGTTAAGTCAAGTCCAGTCAAGTCAGGACAAGTTTAGTCTTGTCCAATCAAGGTATGGTCAGTCAAAAGTACACTAGCTCCACTGCTCAAAAGCATAAACTATGTGTAGCATCCAAATGCTGCAAATACATATTTCACTTTAGATATGCTCAAATATGCAATTGCCTGATGAAAATTTTAAATATTGAGTAAACAACATACAAAAATGTGTTTCTTTTGAATTAGGTTCAAATTACAGCAATAGCAAATGATTTCAAAATATTGGCAATTATCTACTCAAAAGTTCAAATATTTAAAATCAATTAATATATTAACAAAAGCTGTGAGCCTTCTTGATGATAGAGAAATATTATCGCACAAGATTCTCGAAGGTGGCAGAGAATAAACTAGCGAAGAATCATCATTCTCTCCCGGACAATTTAAAGATTCAGATATATTCTTTCGATTCGTTAAAGGAGCAGAAAAGATTATCCATCCTTCAAGGGTATTAGCAGGCTTCACCGTGAACATTCAAGAGTTGTTTTTATATCAAGGCCTAGTTATATGGTCCAACGCAGTAACTTCTCATTGTTTTAGTAATGATATCGCAAGTCTCCGAGTACCAGATCTAATGGAGACAAAGAACAAACAGAATCATCATCAGTAAGTTCTATGGCCTTCAGAAAGTTATTAAATGAAAATTGAAAAAAGTCTTATCTATTTTTCAGAACAGCAAAGATCTAAGGAAAAGTCTATGCCAAGGAGCACAAGCTAGAAAAGACTCAGCAGTTGAACCTTTGGAGCTTGAGATGACATCTCCAAAAGCGCAATATAATGAGCAAAGAATGCAATGCAAAGAACGATGACAAGCACAAAGATAAAATGATTAAATCATTATCATATTGCAAATTTCTTAATCGGCTTAAAAAGAGAAGAAGCTTTTAATATATTTCGAAATTATCAATACTTCATAAAGCTAAATTAAAAAATTATAATGTCTTGAGATAATAATTCTGATTAATTTGGCAAGAAAGACTATCATTTGAAAGCTTGGGTTATGCAGATCATGAATAAAGGAGACAATTGAAAAATTTGTAGCAGTAGGAGCAGCATTAAAGAACAACTCCCTAGACACAGAATTGAAAGAAAAAGTTGCTAGAGTTGATCAAATAGACTGTTGTAGTAGCAACAACGGGGTTGAAAAATAGTTCTTTGGTCAAGTTACTCAAAGATGAAATCGCCTCAGCTGTTACACTGACGAGCTTCGATGGAAAGAGAATTTTATCCTCTCTAGTGAAACATCTGCTCAACGGTACTAACTGGCGGCATCCAAGTCTTCCATTCGAGCGCGATCATTCAAGTCTTCCGTTCGAGCACGATCATTCAAGTTTACCATTCGCGTATGATCATTTAGTATTCCATGTAAGCATGGTCATCCATTCATCCTTCACTTGTAATTCATTCAGTTCTTTGGGCGGAGGAAGATCGATCCTCCATTTGATTTCAGGAATCAATCAAAGAAGGATCAAGGAGGCATCTATTAAGGCACAAAAAATATTCCATTGCATTGTTCAGAGAATTTCATGCTGTAGATTCTTCCCAGGATTGTGCACTCCGTATTTTGGTAAAAATAAGTGAAGAAGGGTATTTTGGTAAAAATGAGTGAAGAAGGTATTTTGGTAAAAATGAGTGAAGAAGGGTATTTTGGTAAAAAAAAGAAGTAAAGAGGGTATTTTGGTAAAAGGATGCATGGGTGTCATTTTAATAGAGAAGAGATGTACACCACCATTTAAGGAAAAGTGGTTGAACACCACTATATAAAGAAAGATGATGGAAGTTGTTTGAAGAAGTGGAGGTGATCACCACTATGTAAGGGAGGGATGCCTATAAATACCCCTCCCCATGCCACAATTCAAGGGTTGTTGTAAGTTGGAAGGTAAGAAGTCAAAAGATGAGAGGAGAAGTGCATTGTGTGGTTCATGCAACAGAAGGAGAGGAGAAGTGCATTGCGCAGTTTGTGCAACAGAAGGAAAGGAGAAGTGCAATGTGCGGTTCGCACAACAGAAAGAGAGCAAAGCTCTCTGCGGTACATCTCATAAAGCCTTGTTTTAAAGAGTGCATTGTATTGTTGGCACAACTGAAGTAGGAGAGAAATGGCATGGGTGCCACTTTATGTGGGAGCCTGTCTTAAAGACAGGTGAAAGTGCTATGTTGATAAACCCTAAGTATTGTCAAATTTTGGTGTGTCAAACCAATTCAAGTTCGTATCTTGATATGTATCAAATTTGTGCATCTGTTCACATTGAATCTTCGACGTTTGTTCTGTTCGTGCTGAATCTATCTTGCCGATATCTACGACGAGCTTACCGAGATCTTCAAACTGGAAGAAAGTGAAGACTTTCATATATTAAGTAAAGAGTTAGTTTTCAAGAACACTGCGGTTCAAGATCTGGAACCAGAAAAGTCCAAGAACTCAAGACCAAATTCAAGAAAAGTTTGGTATGTCGAGTTCAAGATTTGAAGATCGTAAGAATTAAAGCTACTGAAGTGATTGATTGTTTGATGGTTCATATGTTCTATCTCATAAGTAACGTATGATTGACCTAGATTGACCTTAGAACATAATTAGATCATTTCATAATTTCGATCAGTCATTTTGGTCATTTTATAAGTGTAAAATTCTGTTCTTTCGACTAGCCCTAGCACTGGCTCGACCAGTCCTAGTATTTCCTAAACCAGTCCAAGATTTGTTACGAATTTTCAGAATTTTTCTGTTGGTCTACAACCAGTCCTGGAAACTGCTCGACCAGTCGTGTGAATAATGCTCGACCAGTCGTGCAGTGCACGACTCATTTTCCAGCGTGTAATCTGGACACACACGACCATTCGTGTGGTGTCCATGGCCAGTCGAGCAGGCCACTCGACCAGTCGTGAGACCCACAAGGCCAGTCGTGCAACTGAAAAAACTTATCGTACCAGAATTTTTTAAAACTCTATTTGGATAAGGCTAGTCATAGCTAACCAAAGGCCAGTCGTGCAAACTAATTTTTCACCTATAAATAGTGCTCAAATTTCAGAGTTTTCCATTCAATTCTTATCATTCTTAAGCAATCACTCTGAGATTATTTTGAGTACATTCTAGGCTATTTTGTGCATATTTAAGATTCTTTAAAGTAGCTCTTGTAATTTGATTTTGATTCTCTATTCCATTCTTATATTGAAAAGGGATATTTGATTTACCCTTTCATGAGATAAAAATCAATACAAAGCCCTTGCTAATTTAATTAAAAATCATCTAGACTTAGAACCCTATACACTTGTGATATTGAACGTTGAACGTCTACGTCATCATCAAGTTGGTTCTACCGGGCTGCTTTAGAATCTTCATACAGATAAGTATTTTACTTTTTCTGTAATTCAATCCTTTTTATTTGGTTTGTGAGATTATTCCATAAAATCTCCATTTAAGGTTTGTCTGAGGTGATCCAGAAAACTTAGAGTGTGGGGTTTTTGAATTGTGTAAGCCCACTTGAAAGACACAATTGTGAAGGTTTTAGGTGAACCTTGAAAAACCTATTTTGGATTAGTGAACGCTAATATCCCAAGGGAGTGGATATAAGGAGTAGAGTAGTTGTGTGGCTGTTGTTTAACAGTTGGTGTACACACAAGCGAACCACTATAATTCTCTTTGTTTGGTGGATGTGTGGTTGATTTCTTTATCTTTTATGGTTTAAGATTGTGGGATGTATTTGTGGATGTGAATGTTGTAATCTTTACATTTCAGCATTGTGTGGTGAATGTTGTAATAGATTAGTTTATATTTCCTTCATATCTTCTTGAGTTTGAGTTTTTGATACTCACCCACGTTCTAGTAAGGTTATCCTGTCATAAACCATTGGTTTTTGGTGTTAGGTTGTCCTTAGAACCAAGTTTGTATCAACCTCTCAATACTTGATTTTTGAGGTTATTATTTCCTTTGGTTATTTGTAATTTATTTAGCTATCTTATTATCTTTATTCCACTTTTTATTTTTTATTTGGCATTGTCCTATTCACCCCACCCCCGCCCCCCTCTAGGACATATTGCTCGGCCTTTTCAACAGGCCTTGCACCAACCACATAAACCCCAGATGAAATCCCCTTTGCGCGGCTCGCACAACCTCTCCTGGAGAGAAATCCTCTATGTGCCACTTGTTATGGAACTTGTCCTGAAGATGGGCTTTTGTTATCTTAGAGCCTTCCTCCATGCGCCACTTTTTGAGGAACCATGTCTTAAAGCTTGGCTCTTGTGCCACTTTGCATGGAATTGTGTCTTAAGACATGTCCTTTGCGCCATTTAAAGAGGGAACATGTCCAAATGCATGGATTTCACGTCATTCTCTAAGGAAACATGTCTTGAAGAAAGCCTCTTGCACCATCATCATGGGGTCTTGTCATAAAGCAAGGGTGGCTCCATGGAAGCGTGTCCTAACGCAGGAAGTACGCTCCACATTTCAAGGGAAGTGCGCTCCACATTTCAAGGGAAGTGTGCACCACATTTCAAAGGAAGCGCGCTCCACATTTCGAGGGAAGGAAATGTGAAGCATAGAGAAATAGTTAAATAAGAAAGAAAGTCCGTTCATACGACTAGAAGGATGATCGGAACCTATCACAGCCAGATCAAGGGTTTCAAGTCCATACAACCTTTACACCTTGGCGATGAACATCAAAAGCGTCGAAATGCTGCCAAAATGACCATTGGGCTGTCTTCTTTTTCATTCATTGCATTGCATTAATTGTACTATGTTTTCAGAATCAAGGGAATCCGAGGATGTAAATGAGCTTAGAATGAATAAATATCTTGTCATCATTGTTCTCTCATCGAATTCTTTGTTATCATTGAATGAATTTCCCCAAATCAAACGCTTTCGTTTCTTGTCGAAACACTCTCCTTATTCATGCATGTATAGCTCATGTATTATTTGACTCCAGTGCATCGCATTCCTTTTTGGATGAGTATTTCTGCCGATCGACCAGTTTTTCGTTAGAGTCTGCTCGTGAGGGTTTGTTGGTACGACACCCTTGGGGAAGACTGTAATGTTAGGCCGATTTTACTCATCTTGCCCCATCCTGCTTAGGGATAACTTTTTGCCTGGTGACTTGTTTGTATTCCTAATGTCTAAGTTCTACGTCATCTGGGCATGGATTGGCTCACCGAGTACCATGCCATATTGGACTGCTCCGCGAGGATAGTCAAGTTTTGTATACCCGGCGTGCAACAGTTTCAGTTTGTAACCGAGCCCAGTGGAGAGCAGCTTTCCTGCCTGTTGTCATGTGCCATTGAGGAGTCAGTTGCTTTGAGTATCGACCAGCTGCTGGTCATTTGTGATTTTCCCGATGTGTTTTAGGAGATTCCGAGATTACCGCCTCGCCGACACACCGAGTTTTAGATTGATCTTGTGCCCCGTACCATGCCTATTTTGAAGGCCCCGTATCATATAACACCGTTGGAGTTGTGGGAACTGAAGAAGCAGTTGAACGAGTTGGGCTTTATCCATCCGAGCAGTTCACCATAGGGAACACCGGTACTCTTTGTGAAGAAGAAGGATGGCTTGTTGAGGCTTTGCATAGTTACAGCAAGCTCAACAAGGTCAGGATTAAAAACAAATACATGATCTCGAGGATTGATAATTCGTTTGATCAGCTACAGGAGGTGCATTTCTTTTCGAAGATAGACCCACGGTCTGGTTATCATCAAGTTCATGTCCAAGAGGAGGATATCTCGAAGACAGCCTTCAGGACACGCTATGGTCATTTTGAGTTCCAAGTCATGTCCTTTGGACTGACCAATGCGCCCGTAATATTCATGCAGTTGATGAATGAGGTCTTCCATCAGTATCTCGATCTATTTGTTGTGGTATTCATCGACGATATTCTGATATATTTTAAGACCCATGAGGAGCATGAGCAGCATCTGGAGATTACCTTACAGACTCTCCACGCACATCAACTCTATGCGAAGCTGGAGAAGTGCAAGTTCTGGTAGGAGGAGGTGAAGTTCCTCGGTCACGTGGTGATGAGGGAGAGTCACAGTGGACCCCTCAAAGATTGATGTCGTGTGTCAGTGGGGCCAACCCACGAATGCGTCCGAGATCCATAATTTCCTTGGTTTGGCGGGCTGCTACCGCCGTTTTATTGATGGCTTCTCTCGCATTGTAACCCCATTGACCAGGCCAACTTGGAAGGGTACTGAGTTTGTTTGGAGTGATGCATGTGAGCAGGCATTCACAGAGCTGAAGGATCGTCTGACGTCCGCACCTGTCCTCACTCTTCCCTCTGGGAGTGATGGATTCGTAGTTTTTACTGATGCCTCGCATATTGGTTTGGGTGTTGTCCTGATGCAGCACGGGAAACTGGTGGCCTTCGTGTCTCACCAGCTTAAGGTCCATGAGCAGAACTACCTCACGTATGATCTAGAGTTGGCTACAGTTGTCTTTGCACTAAAGGTGTGGAGGCAATATCTCTACGGGGTCAGGTTTACGCTCTTCTCTGACCACAAGAGCTTGAAGTATCTCTTATCACAATCTGAGTTGAATATGAGGCAGAGGCGCCAGATGGAGCTCCTGAAGGACTACGATTTTGATCTTCAGTACCACCCTCGCAAGGCGAACATGGTGGCGGATGCTCTTAGCCGTTAGCCACGGGGCCTGGTGGCAGGTATGATGGTCCAAGAGTGGAGGATGCTCGAGGATATAGCAAAGTACGACTCGAGTTTGGTCTACAGTCTACCATTATTTGGCTATTGAGCCTGTCGATTCAACCCACTCTTATTGCAAGGGCGATCGAGGTTCAGCAAATAGACGAGTCGTTATAGGATTACTGAGTAGGGGCCGCTCTGAGGAGTAATCAGATTGACAAATTGGTTTTGATGGTGGACTCTGTTTTAGAGGCAGATTGTGTGTCCCGAACGATCCAGAGTTTTGCAAAGATCTGAGTATTGTCAATTTTTGGTGTGTCAAACTAATTCAAGTTTATATCTTGATATGTATCAAGTTTGTGCATCTATTCACATTGAATCTTCGACGTCTGTTCTATTCATGTTGAATCTATCTTGCCGATATCTATGACAAACTTACCGAGATCTTCAAACTGGAAGAAAGTGAAGACTTTCATATATTAAGTAAAGACTTAGTTTTCACGAACATTGCGGTTCAAGATCTGGAACCAGAAAAGTCCAAGAACTCAAGACCTGATTCAAGAAAAGTTTGGTATGTCGAGTTCAAGATTTGAAGAGCACAAGAATTAAAGCTACTAAAGTGATCGATCGTTTGATGGTTCATATGTTCTATCTCACAAGTAAGGTATGATTGACCTAGATTGACCTTGGATCATGATTAGATCATTTCATACTTTCGGTCGGTCATTTTGGTCATTTTATAAGTGTAAAATTCTGTTCTTTCGACTAGCCCTAGCACTGGCTCGACCAGTCCTTGTATTTCCTCGACTAGTCCAGATTTGTTACGAATTTTCAGAATTTTTCTGTTGGTCTACGACCAGTCATGGAAACTGCTCGACCAGTCGTACAGTGCTCAACTCATTTTCCAGCGTATAATCTGGACTCACATGACCATTCATGTGGTGTCCACGACCAGTCGAGTAGGCCACTCGACCAGTCATGGGACCCACAAGGCTAGTCGTGCAACTGAAAAATCTTATCGCGACAGAATTTTTTAAAAATTTATTTGGAAAAGGACAGTCGTAGCTAACTAAAGGCCAGTCATGTGAACCGATTTTTCACCTATAAATAGTGCTCAAATTTTAGAGTTTTCCATTCAATTCTTATCATTCTTAAGCAATCACTCTAAGATTATTTTGAGTACATTCTAGGCTATTTTGTGCATATTTAAAATTCTTTAAAGTAGCTCTTGTAATTTGATTTTGATTCTCTATTCCATTCTTATATTGAAAAGGGATATTTGATTTACCCTTTCATGAGAAAAAAATCAATACAAAGCCGTTGCTAATTTAATTAAAAATTATCTAGACTTAGAACCCTATACACTTGTGATATTAAACGTTGAACATCTACGTCGTCATCAAGTTGGTTCTACCGGGCTGCTTTAGAATCTTCATACAGATAAGTATTTTACTTTTTCTTTAATTCAATTCTTTTTGTTTGGTTTGTGAGATTGTTCCAAAAAATCTCCATTTGTGGTTTGTCTGAGGTGATTCAGAAAACTTAGAGTGTAGGGTTTTTGAATTGCGTAAGCCCACTTGAAAGACACAATTGTGAAGGTTTTAGGTGAACCTTGAAAAACCTATTTTGGATTAGTGAATGCTAATATCCCAAGGGAGTGGATATAAGGAGTGGAGTAGTTGTGTGGCTGTTGTTTAACAGTTGGTGTACACACAAGCGAACCACTATAATTCTCTTTGCTTGGTGGATGTGTGGTTAATTTCTTTATCTTTTATGGTTTAAGATCGTGGGATGTATTTGTGGATGTGAATGTTGTAATCTTTACATTTCAGCATTGTGTGGTGAATGTTGTAATAGATTAGTTTATATTTCCTTCATATCCTCTTGTAATAGATTAGTTTTTGATACTCACCCACGTTCTAGTAAGGTTATCCTGTCATAAACCATTGGTTTTTGGTGTTAGGTTGTCCTTAGAACCAAGTTTGCATCAACCTCTCAATACTTGATTTTTGAGGTTGTTATTTCCTTGGTTATTTACAATTTATTTGGCTATCTTATTGTCTTTATTCCACTTATTATTTTTTAATTGGCATGGTCCTATTCACACCCCCCCTATAGGACATATTGCTCGGCCTTTTCAAGTGGTATCAAAGCCTATTAGCTTGTTTATTTGGATTTAATTCTTGAGCTAATCGATCTGAGCATTTAAGATGTCAAATTTTGATAGCCTTTCTATTACTAGGCCTCCACCTTTTGATGGCTCTAATTATGCTTATTGGAAAGCCAGAATAAGAATATTCTTGAGGTCTATTGATGAGAATGTGTGGTAAGCCACAGTAACTAAATGGACTCCACCTACTATTGAAGTTCTAGGCCTTGATGTAACTAAAACTCTAAAAGTTGCTCCTTATAGCACTTGGACCACTCTTCAAAGAACTGAAAGTAGTGCCAATGCTAAAGCTTTAAATGCAATCACTTGCGCACTATTGCCAAATGAATTCAAACGAATAATATCTTGTGATACTGCGAAACAAGCCTGAGATCTCTTAGAAATGACACACGAGGGTATGACTACTGTCACGAAATCTAAACTATAAATCTTTACCACTAGGTTTGAGGAAATACGTATGGAAGAAAGTGAAACATTCATGGACTTCTATACTAAGTTGAATGACATAGTCAACTCTATGTGGGGTCTTGGAGATAGCATCCCAGAGAAGTCTATGCAAAGATACTACGGTCACTACCTGAAAGGTTCAATTCCAAAGTCATGGCCATTTAGGAACTTCGTAATATAGACCGTATGCAGGTTGAAGAACTAGTTGGTTCTTTACAAACCTATGAGTTAAACTTTAATGCTCCGAAAGGTAAATCTATCACCCTTAAATCTTTTAAAAGTATATCTCATGAAAATAATAATTTTGATTTAGAAACTTCTGAAGATGATATGACCCCTTTAGCTAAAAAGTTTTATAAGATTTTTTCAAAAGTAAAAAGAGGGTTGATGTTCAAAAACCTATTGAAAAGAAAATATCAAGATCTAAAAATTGAAAATCTTTAAAAGATAGCCAATGCTACAACTGCCATGAATATGGGCATCTAGTAAATAAATGTCCTAAAAAGGACAAACCTAAAAATGAAAGGTATAGTGGCTACATGGGATGAATCTTCCTGCTATGAAGCCTCTTCTGAGTCAGAAGATTCTAAAACTGAGTCGGGTAATGATGTTAAAGCCCTAATGACTCTAGCCAAGTTCACTTTCTTAGATAATGATATAACCAGTGAAGAAAATTTAGGAAGTGATCATGAGAATGAAGAAGATCTTCAAGATGCTTGTGATGCCCTATACAGGGAAAGTTATAAAATAGTTCTTAAATTAAAACTACAGAAAGAAAAGTTTTTGAAATTGAAAGAGAATTTTAATAATCTAGTTTTGGAAAAATCACACCTTTCAGATTACTTAAAAAAAAAAAACTTAAGTGTGACTTAGATTGCAAAATATCCCAAGTTGAAAACTTAAAATCTGAAAATGAAAACCTAAAACTAGAAGTCTCTTCACTTTTGAGTTTGAAGGACACATGGAGGTATGCCCAAGGTGATCCTAAATTAGAAAAACTTCTATCTAGATCTAGAAAATGTGGTAATCGATCTAAATTGGGCTACGATAAAAATACTCCTCCCAAATATAAGAATACTCCTCCTAAATTTGTTAAAGGAGAGTCTTCTAACTCAAAAGGGAAAATTCTGAATCAAAATATTTCTAAAATGACTAAAACTTTTTAGCCCTTAAATCCTAAAAAGAACCATATCAACTATAAAAATCAGAACCATAATCCTTTAGCTGAGAAAATTGTAGACTTGCTTAAGGAGCTCTTAAAATCTAACTCAGTGGGTAGGATGTATAACAATTATAAACAAAAGAAGACCAACTATGTTTCTAAACCCAAAACTATAATGAAATGGGTCCCTAAGGTTGCTTGTTTGGTTGCCCACACCGCATTCAAAGGCACGAGCCATTCAAAGTGTTACCTGGATAGTGGTTGCTTCAGACATATGATAGGTAATAAAAGTCTGTTCACTAGTTTTAAAGACATGACTGATGGTTCAGTCACATTCGGTGTTGGTAGCAACTGCAAAATTGTTGGCCAAGGTACGGTTCAACTCCCTAACCTCCCTCTATTTGAGAATGTTTTATATGTAGAGGGTTTAAAATATAATTTACTATGCATTTCTCAAATTTGTAATAATAATCATAGTGTAAAATTTTCAAACCAAAAATGTGGAATCTTAAATAAGAAGGGTTCTGTAATATTAACTGGTCATAGAATTTCTGAGAACTATTATATCGTTGGTAACTCAAGCTCATCTAAGCTATCGTGTTACATGGTCTACACCGATGAGACCGATCTATGGCATAAACACCTAGGACATGTACACTACCGCAACTTGTATAGATTAAACAAAAGTAATTTGGTAAGAGGTCTACCCAAAATAAAGAAAGTGGATAAGATATGTGGCGAGTTCCAAATTGGTAAACAAACCAGGAGTGCTCATAAAAAGATAAACTCCAAGGCCACATCTAAACTACTCGAACTTCTCCACATGGATCTCATTGGACCAACTAGAACAGAGAGTTGAGGTGGCAAGAAGTATATTTTGGTCATTGTAGATGACTTTACCCGGTATACTTGGGTAGTTTTCTTAAGAGAGAAATCTGAAACTCTCGAAGAAGTAAAAAAGGTACTTAAACGTATCCAAAATGAAAAAGAGTTACAAGTCACAAAGATCCGTAGTGATCATGAGTCTAAGTTTAAAATAGCAATTTTGAGAAATTCTGTAGTGACCAAGGAATATCACATGAATATTCTGCTCCCAAAATACCACAACAAAATGGTATAGTGGAAAGAAAAAATAGGGTGCTTCAAGAAATGGCTAATGTAATGTTAAATAGTATGAAGCTTCCTAAAAATCTCTAGGCTGAAGCCGTAAATACTACTTGTTATATAATTAACTATGTTTACATTAGAAAATCAAATAATAAAATGACTTATGTGATGTGGTTTGATAAAAAGCCTTTTGTCAAATACTTTCGAGTTTTCTATAGTAAATGTTATATCTTACGTGATCGAGAACATCCAGGTAAATTTGACACCAAAAGTGATGAAGGGATATTTTTAGGGTATGCTCTGAACAGTCGAGCATATCGGGTACTTAACAAGAGGACCGGTATAATACAAGAATCTATTAATGTGGTCATTGATGATCATTTGAATATACCTATCTCTAGTTCAGAAGATGATGAAGTTCTTCTAATTGATAAACCAGACTCTTCATCTAATCAAAATAACACTGAACTACGATCAATAAAGATCATCCTACTGATCAAATCCATAGAAATCCCCTCACTGGTGCACACACTCGTAAACAATTAGAAAATATGTATAATTACATGTGCTTTACATCTCAGATGGAACCAGCTAAAGTAAAAGAAGTCCTTACTAATGAAAACTGGATTGTAGCTATGCAAGAAGAGCTCAATTAGTTTGTGAGAAATGATGTTTGGTATTTAGTTCCAAGACCAACTGAAAAACATATTATTGGAACAAAATAGATTTTTAAAAATAAGTCTGATGAAATTGGGAACATAATTAGAAACAAGGTTAGGCTGGTTGTACAAGGGTACACTCAAATTGAAGGTATTGATTATGATGAAACCTTTGCCCCAGTAGCTCATCTTGAATCAATCAGACTATTTATATCCATTGCGTGTTTTAAAAAATTTGAAATATATCAAATGGATGTTAAAAGTGTATTTTTAAACGGTGATTTGCATGAAGAAGTATACGTTGAACAACTAAAGGGTTTTGACGACCTTAAGCATGCTAATCATGTTTATCGCCTAAAAAAGGCACTCTATGGTTTGAAACAGGCTCCCGGGGCATGGTACGTGAAATTAACAAAATTCTTGTTAAGTCATGAGTTTGTAATGAGGAGTGTAGGTAAAACATTATTTGATAAGAAACATAAAGATCATATTCTAATTGTACAAATCTATGTTGATGACATTATATGTGGATCTACCTGTGCTAACTTGACTGTTGAGTTTGCAGATCTTATGAAGTCTAAATTTGAAATGAGCATGGTTGGAGAATTAAATTATTTCCTAGGGTTGCAAGTCAAACAGCTTCCTGATGGATTCTTCATTTCTCAAACCAAATATGCTTTGAACTTAGTTAAAAGATTTGGATTTGAGAGTGGAAAGAATTTTGATACTCCAATGAGTACCACTCTGAAACTCTCTAAGGATTTAACAAGTAAGAGTGTGGATCTTAAATTGTATCACAGTATGATAGAAAGTTTACTTTATTTAACTGCGAGTCGGCCTGATATTACTTTTAACGTTGGTATTTGTGCCAGATATCAATCGGACACTAAAGAGTCCCACTTGATTGCTGTTAAGTGAATTTTGCGATATGTCGCAAGTTCAGCTAATCTTGGTCTCTGGTATACACATGATACAAGTGTGCATGTAGTTAGTTACAGGGATGCTGATTGGGCTGGTAACATTGATGATCGTAAATCAACCAGCGGTGGTTGTTTTTATGTTAGGAACTATCTAGTTTCCTGGCTAAGTAAGAAACAAAGTTTCATACCGCTCTCTACTATTGAGGCAGAATATATTGTTGCAGGTAATGCATGCACTCAGCTAGTATGGAGGAAGAGAATGCTAAATGATTATGGAATTGTGTAAGAATCTATGATGTTATATTGTGATAATACAAGCGCAATTAATATTTTCAAAAATCCTATTCAGCATTTACAAACTAAGCACATTGACATTAGGTATCATTATATTCGTGAATTAGTGAAAGAAAAAATAATTTTATTAGAATATATTCAGACCAAGAATCAACTAGCTAATGTATTCACAAAATCGCTCGACAAAAATTGATTTGCAAAATTGAAATTTGATCATGTTATGTGCAATACAAATTGATGTTTTATGCTCATTTGTATCATAATATTTGTATATATTATTTTGCATTTTTATTTTACTTAAATATATGCAAAATTGCACATTGTTTGTGTTACACGACTAATCGAGTACACACTCAACTAGTCGTGGCACGACCGGTCGATTATGTACACGACCAGTTGTGAAACGCGTGAATTCGGTTTTTATTTGGGAAAAAGTCATTTTTGTTCATTTCTTTCTTCTTCTCCATCAAGCCCAACCACGACCAGTCGAACCCATCTTCCATTACTCTCCAGTTAAGGCTTCATTTTTTATTTTCTTGTGTATGTAAGTTCATTGATCATCCTTAATTTTGATTTTGCTTCTTGTTTCAAGATTTATGGTGGTTTGAAAGTGTTTCTTCCTTAAAATCTGATTTTCTTGAAATCCTTTCATTCCTTTTTGCAAACCTTTGTTTCCTTGTTTTCTTGTGGCAATGGAAGGAAGAAATAGAAAGAAAACCACTTGAGGTCCCTCTTCTTCCCATTCCACACTCGTTACCATGCATCATCTTCGGCCTCCCGAGGAGGATCGTGAGAGTATACAGGATTTTTGTCTTAGAAATGTTATTGTTGAGTGTATTGTTATTGTTGATCATCTTGAGTGCTTCAAATTGTCCCTCTCCTTCAAGCTGTAGTATGGAAAAACATACTATCTTGGGGCAGTCCTGCATACCAATCCATTGCGCAAGGCATGTATGCTTGCATTACTGAGTTCTCTCAAGATGATTTGACATTTACTGTGTCAACTAGAGAAGGTCCAATAAAGGTAGACCGTCAAGAAAATTTTGGTATGTCGAGTTCAAGATTTGAAGAGCACAAGAATTAAAGCTACTAAAGTGATCGATTGGTTGATGGTTCATACATTCTATCTCACAAGTAAGGTATGATTGACCTAAATTGACCTTAGATCATGATTAGATCATATCATACTTTCGGTCGGTCGTTTTGGTCATTTTATAAGTGTAAAATTCTGTTCTTTCGACTTGCCCTAGCACTGGCTCGACCAGTCCTAGTATTTCCTCGACCAATCCAGGATTTGTTACGAATTTTTAAAATTTTTCTGTTGGTCTACAGCCAGTCCTGAAAACTGCTCGACCAGTCGTGTGAATAGTGCTCGACCAGTCGTGCAGTGCTCGACTCATTTTCCAGCGTGTAATCTGGACTCACATGACCATTCGTGTGGTGTCCATGACCAGTCGAGCAGGCCACTCGACCAGTCGTGGGACCCACAAGGCCTGTCGTGCAACTGAAAAATCTTACCGCGACAGAATTTTTTAAAAATCTATTTAAAAAAGGACTGTCGTAGCTAACCAAAGGCCAGTCATGCAAACCGATTTTTCACCTATAAATAGTGCTCAAATTTTAGAGTTTTTCATTCAATTCTTATCATTCTTAAGCAATCACTCTGAGATTATTTTGAGTACATTCTAGGCAATTTTGTGCATATTTAAGATTCTTTAAAGTAGCTCTTGTAATTTGATTTTGATTCTCTATTCCATTCTTATATTGAAAAGGGATATTTGATTTACCCTTTCATGAGATAAAAATCAATATAAAGCCCTTGTTAATTTAATTAAAAATCATCTAGACTTAGAACCCTATACACTTATGATATTGAACGTTGAACATCTACGTCGTCATCAAGTTGGTTCTACCGGACTACTTTAGAATCTTTATACAAATAAGTATTTTACTTTTTCTGTAATTCAATTCTTTTTGTTTGGTTTATGAGATTTTTCCAAAAAATCTCCATTTGTGGTTTGTCTGAGGTGATCCAGAAAACTCAGAGTGTGGAGTTTTTGAATTGTGTAAGCTCACTTGAAAGACACAATTGTGAAGGTTTTAGGTGAACCTTGAAAAACCTATTTTGGATCAGTGAACGCTAATATCCCAAGGGAGTGGATATAAGGAGTGGAGTAGTTGTGTGGCTGTTGTCTAACAGTTGGTTTACACACAAGCAAACCACTATAATTCTCTTTGTTTGGTGGATGTGTGGTTGATTTCTTTATCTTTTATGGTTTAAGATTGTGGGATGTATTTGTGGATGTGAATGTTGTAATCTTTACATTTCAACATTATGTGGTGAATGTTGTAATAGATTAGTTTATATTTCCTTCATATCCTCTTGAGTTTGAGTTTTTGATACTCACCCACATTCTAGTAAGGTTATCCTATCATAAACCATTGGTTTTTGGTGTTAAGTTGTCCTTAGAACCAAGTTTGAATCAACCTCTCAATACTTGATTTTTGAGGTTGTTATTTCCTTTGGTTATTTGCAATTTATTTGGCTATCTTATTGTCTTTATTCCACTTATTATTTTTTATTTGGCATTGTCCTATTCACCCCCCCCCCCCCCCTCTAAGACATATTGCTCGGCCTTTTCAACAGGCCTTGCACCAACCGCACAAACCCTAGAAGAAATCCCCTTTGCGCGGCTCGCGCAACCTCTCCTGGAAAGAAATCTTCTATGCGCCACTTGTTATGGAACTTGTCCTGAAGATGGGCTTTTGTTGTCTTAGAGCCTTCCTCCATGTGCCACTTTTTGAGGAACCATGTCTTAAAGCTTGGCTCTTGTGCCGCATAGAGTTGTGTCTTAAGCCATGGCCTTTGCACCATTTGAAGAGGGAACATGTCCAAATGCATGGATTTCATGTCATTCTCTAAGGAAACATGTCTTAAAGAAAGCCTCTTGCACCATAATCATGGGGTCTTGTCCTAAACCAAGGGTTGCTCCATGGAAGCGTGTCCTAACACAGGAAGTGCACTCCACATTTCAAGCGAAGTGCGCTCCACATTTTAAGGGAAGTGCGCACTACATTTCAAACGAAGCGCGCTCCACATTTCGAGGGATGTGCACTTCACATTTCAAGGGAAGTGCGCTCCACATTTTAAGGGTTGTGCACTCCACATTCAGAGGAAAATGAAGGAAATGTGAAGCATAAAGAAAGAGTTAAATAAGAAAGAAAGTCCGTTCATACGACTAGAAGGATGATCGGAACCTATCACAGCCAGATCAATGGTTTCAAGTCCATACAACCTTTACACCTTGGTGATGAACATCAAAAGCATCGAAATGGGGCCAAAATCACCATCGGGTTGTCTTCTTTTTCATTCATTGCATTGCATTAATTATACTATGTTTTCAGAATTAAGGGAATCCAAGGATGTAAATGAGCTTAGAATGAATAGATATTTTGTGATCATTATTCTCTCATCGAATTCTTTGTTATCATTGAATGAATTTCCCCAAATCAAACGCATTCGTTTCTTGTCGAAACACTCTCCTTATTCATGCATGTATAGCTCATGTATTATTTGACTCCAGTGCATCACATTCCTTTGTGGCCGAATATTTCTGTCGATCGACCGGTTTTTCATTAGAGTCTACTCGTGAGGGTTTGTTGGTACCGACGCCCTTGGGGAAGACTGTTGTGTTAAGCCGATTTTGCTCATCTTGTCCCATTCTGCTAAGGGATATCTTTTTACCTGCTGACCTATTTGCATTTCTGATGTCTAAGTTCTACATCATCTAGGCATGGATTGGCTCCCCGAGTACCATGCCATATTGGACTGCTCCACGAGGATAGTCAAGTTTTGTATAGGTGGCGTGCAGCAGTTTTAGTTTATAGCCGAGCCTAGAGGAGAGCAGCTTTCCTGCCTGTTGTCATGTGCTGTTGAGGAGTCAGTTGCTTTGAGTATCGACCAGCTGCCGATTGTTTGTGGTTTTCCCAATGTGTTCCAGGGGATTCCGAGATTACTGCCTCGTCGACACACTAAGTTTTAGATTGATCTCGTGCCCAGTACCATGCCTATTTCGAAAGCCCCGTATCGTATAGCACCGTTGGAGTTGTGGGAACTGAAGAAGCAATTGGACTAGTTGGGCTTTATCCATCCGAACACTTCACTGTGGGGAGCATCGGTACTCTTTGTGAAGAAGAAGGATGGGTTGTTGAGGCTTTGCGTAGTTTACCGCAAGCTCAACAAGATCACGATTAAGAACAAATACCTGATCTCGAGGATTGATAATTTATTTGATCAGCTGCAGGACACGTAATTCTTTTCGAAGATAGACCCATGGTCTGGTTATCATCAGGTTCATGTCCAAGAGGAGGATATCTCGAAGACAGCCTTCAGGACGTGCTATGGTCATTTTGAGTTCCAGGTCATGTCCTTTGGACTGACCAATGCGCCCGCAATATTCTTGTAGTTGATGAATGAGGTCTTTCATCTGTATCTCGATCTGTTTGTTGTGGTATTCATTGACGATATTCTGATATATTTGAGGACCCGTGAGGGGCATGAGCAGCATCTGGAGATTACCTTGTAGACCATCTGCGCACATCAACTCTATGCGAAGCTAGAGATTACCAGTTTTATGACCGAGTGTGACATGTGCTAGCATGTCAAGGTCGTTCATCAGAGACCCCCAGGTCCCTTGCAACCGTTGTAAAAATGGGAGCACGTATCCACCGATTTTATCATGGGTTTGCCGAGGACTCAGCGCGGTCATGATGCCATTTGAGTTGTCGTTGATTGTCTGACGAAGTCGGTGCATTTTCTTGTGATTCGTGCGACCTGGCCTTTCGACTGGCTTGCGAGGATATTCATCGAGGAGATTGTGAGACTACACGGTGTTCCAGTTTCGATCATTTCTAACCGAGACCTGAGGTTCATGTCTCAGTTTTGGAGGAGCTTTCAGAGAGCGATGTGGTTTATTTTGCAGCTCAGCACCGCGTATCATCCGTAGACCCATGGGCAGAGCAAGAGGGTCAACCAGATCCTTGAGGATATGCTTAGGGCCTTCTTAAAGAGTGCATTGTGTTGTTTGCATGATTGTAGTAGGAGAGAAATGGCATGGGTGCCACTTTAAGTGGGAGCCTGTCTTAAAAACAGGTGAAAGTGCTATGTTGATAAACCCTAAGTATTGTCAAATTTTGGTATGGCAAACTAATTCAAGTTTATATCTTGATATGTATCAAGTTTGTGCATCTGTTCACATTGAATCTTCGATGTTTGTTCTATTTATGCTGAATCTATCTTGCCGATATCTCCAACAAACTTACCGAGATCTTCAAACTAGAAGAAAGTGAAGACTTTTCATATATTAAGTAAAGACTTAGTTTTCAAGAACATTGCGGTTCAAGATCTGGAACTAGAAAAGTCCAAGAACTCAAGACCTGATTTAAGAAAAGTTTGGTATGTCGAGTTCAAGATTTGAAGAGCACAAGAATTAAAGCTACTAAAGTGATCGATTGGTTGATGGTTCATATGTTCTATCTCACAAGTAAGGTATGATTGACCTAGATTGACCTTAGATCATGATTAGATCATTTCATACTTTCAGTCGGTCGTTTTGGTCATTTTATAAGTGTAAAATTCTATTCTTTCGACTAGCCCTAGCACTGGCTCGACCAGTCCTAGTAATTCCTAGACCACTCCAGGATTTGTTACGAATTTTCAGAATTTTTCTGTTGGTCTACGACCAGTCCTGAAAACTGCTCAACCAGTCGTGTGAATAGTGCTCGACTAGTCGTGCAGTGCTTGACTCATTTTCCAGTGTGTAATCTGGACTCACACGACCATTTGTGTGGTGTCCACGACCAGTCGAGTAGGCCACTCGACCAGTCGTGGGACCCACAGGACTAGTCGTGCAACTGAAAAATCTTATCGCAACAGAATTTTTTTAAAATCTATTTGGAAAAGGACAGTCGTAGCTAAACAAATGCCACTCGTGCGAATCGATTTTTCAACTATAAATAGTGCTCAAATTCCAGAGTTTTCCATTCAATTCTTATCATTCTTAAGCAATCACTCTGAAATTTTTTTGAGTACATTCTAGGCTATTTTGTGCATATTTAAGATTCTTTAAAGTAGCTCTTGTAATTTGATTTTGATTCTCTATTCCATTCTTATATTGAAAAGGGATATTTAATTTACCCTTTCATGAGATAAAAATAAATACAAAGCCCTTACTAATTTAATTAAAAATCATCTAGACTTAGAACCCTATACACTTGTGATATTGAACGTTGAACATCTACGTCGTCATCAAGTTGGTTCTACCGGGCTGCTTTAGAATCTTTATACAGATAAGTATTTTACTTTTTCTGTAATTCAATTCTTTTTGTTTGGTTTGTGAGATTGTTCCAAAAAATCTCCATTTGTGGTTTGTCTGAGGTGATCCAGAAAACTCAGAGTGTGGGGTTTTTGAATTGTGTAAGCCCACTTGAAAGACACAATTGTGAAGGTTTTAGGTGAACCTTGAAAAACCTATTTTGGATTAGTGAACGCTAATATCCCAAGGGAGTGGATATAAGGAGTGGAGTAGTTGTGTGGCTGTTGTTTAACAGTTGGTGTACACACAAGCGAACCACTATAATTCTCTTTGTTTGGTGGATGTGTGGTTGATTTCTTTATCTTTTATGGTTTACGATTGTGGGATGTATTTGTGGATGTGAATGTTGTAATCTTTACATTTCAGCGTTGTGTGGTGAATGTTGTAATAGAGTAGTCTATATTTCCTTCATATCCTCTTGTGTTTGAGTTTTTGATAGTCACTCACATTCTAGTAAGCTTATCCTATTATAAACCATTGGTTTTTAGTGTTAGGTTGTCCTTAGAACCAAGTTTATATCAACCTCTCAATACTTGATTTTTGAGGTTGTTATTTCCTTTGGTTATTTGCAATTTATTTGGCTACCTTATTATCTTTATTCCACTTTTTATTTTTTATTTGGCATTATCCTATTCACCGCCCTCCCCCCCTCTAGGACTTATTGCTCAGCCTTTTCAATAGGCCTTGCACTGACCGCACAAACCCTAGAAGAAATCCCCTTTGCACGGCTCGCGTAACCTCTCCTGGAGAGAAATCCTCTATGCGCCACTTGTTATGGAACTTGTCCTGAAGATGGGCTTTTGTTGTCTTAGAGCCTTCCTCCATGCACCACTTTTTGAGGAACCATGTCTTAAAGCTTGGCTCTTATGCCACTTTACATGGATTTGTGTCTTAAGCCATGGCCTTTGTACCATTTGAAGAGGGAACATGTCCAAATGCATGGATTTCACGTCATTCTCTAAGGAAACATGTCTTGAAGAAATCCTCTTCCTCCATAATCATGGGGTCTTGTCCTAAAGCAAGGGTTGTTCCATGGAAGCGTGTCGTAACACAGGAAGTGCGCTCCACATTTCGAGGGAAGTGCACTCCACATTTCGAGGGAAGTGCACTCCACTTTTTAAGAGTTGTGCGCTCCACATTTAGAGGAAAATGAAGGAAATGTGAAGCATAGAGAGAGAATTAAATAAGAAAGAAAGTCCGTTCATACGACTAGAAGGATGATCGGAACCTATCACAACCAGATCAAGGGTTTCGAGTCCATACAACCTTTACACCTTGGCGATGAACATCAAAAGCGTCGAAATGCTGCCAAATTCACTCTCAGGCTGTCTTCTTTTTCATTCATTGCATTGCATTAATTGTATTATGTTTTCAGAATCAAGGGAATCCGAGGATGTAAATGAGCTTAAAATGAATAGATATCTTGTGATCATTGTTCTCTCATCGAATTCTTTGTTATCATTGAATGAATTCCCCCAAATCAAATGCATTTATTTCTTATCGAAATACTCTCCTTATTCATGCATGTATAGCTCATGTATTATTTGACTCCAGTGCATCGCATTCCTTAGTGACCGAGTATTTCAGCCGATCGACCGATTTTTCGTTAGAGTCTGCTCGCGCGGGTTTGTTGGTACCGACGCCCTTAGGGACGACTGTAGTGTTAGGCTGATTTTGCTCATCTTGTCCCATTCTGCTTAGGGATATCTTTTTACCTGCTGACCTATTTGCATTGCTGATGTCTAAGTTCTACATCATCTGGGCATGGATTGGCTCACCGAGTACCATGCCATATTTGACTGCTCCGCGAGGATAGTCAAGTTTTGTATACCCAGCGTGCAACAGTTTCAGTTTGTAACCGAGCCCAGAGGAGAGCAGCTTTCCTGCCTGTTGTCGTGTGCCGCTGAGGAGTCATTTGCTTTGAGTATCGACCAGCTGCCGGTCATTTGTGGTTTTCCCGATGTGTTCCAGGAGATTCTGAGATTACCACCTCACCGACACATTGAGTTTTAGATTGATCTCGTGCCCGGTACCGCGCCTATTTCGAAGGCCCCGTATCATATGGCACCATTGGAGTTGTGGGAACTGAAGAAGCAATTGGACTAGTTGGGCTTTATCCATCTAAGCAGTTCACCGTGGGGGGCACCAGTACTCTTTATGAATAAGAAGGATGGCTTGTTGAGGCTTTGCGTAGTTTACTACAAGCTCAAAAAGGTCACGATTAAGAACAAATACCTGATCTCGATGATTGATAATTTGTTTAATCTGCTGCAGGAGGCGTATTTCTTTTCGAAGATAGACCCACGGTCTGGTTATCATCAGGTTCGCATCAGAGAGGAGGATATCTTGAAGACAGCCTTCAGGACGTGTTATGGTCATTTTGAGTTCCAAATCATGTCCTTTGGACTGACCAATGCGCCCGCAATATTCATGCAGTTGATGAATGAGGTCTTCCATCCATATCTCGATCTGTTTGTTGTGGTATTCATCGATGATATTCTGATATATTTTAGGAGCCGTGAGGAGCATGAGCAGCATCTGGAGATTACCTTGCAGACCCTCCGTACACATCAAATCTATGCAAAGCTGGAGAAGTGCAAGTTCTAACAGGAGGAGGTGAAGTTCCTCGGTCACGTGGTGATGAGGGAGAGAGTCACAGTGGACCCCTCGAAAATTAATGTCATGTGTCAGTGGGGCCAGGCCACGAACGCGTCCGAGATCTGTAATTTCCTTGGTTTGGCGAGCTGCTACCGGCGTTTTATTGAGGGTTTCTCTCGCATTACAACCCCATTGACCAAGCTAACTCGAAAGGGCACTGAGTTTGTTTGGAGTGACGCATATGAGCAGGCATTCACATAGCTAAAGGATCATCTGACGTCCACACCTGTCCTTACTCTTCCCTCTGGGAGTGATGGATTTGTAGTTTTTACCGATGCCTCACATATTGGTTTGGATGTTGTCCTAATGCAGCACCAAAAATTGGTGGCCTTCGCGTCTCGCCAGCTCAAGGTCCATGAGCAGAACTACCCCACATATGATCTAGAGTTGGCTAAAGTTATCTTTGCACTGAAGGTGTAAAGGCAATATCTCTACGGGGTCAGGTTTGCACTCTACTCTGACCACAAGTGCTTGAAGTATCTCTTATCAAAATCTGAGTTGAATATGAGGCAGAGGTGCCAGATGAAGCTCCTGAAGGATTACGATTTGATCTTCAGTACCACCCTGGCAAGGCGAACGTGATGGCGATGCTCTTAGCCATTAGCCATGGGGCCTGGTGGCAGGTATGATGGTCCAAGAGTGGAGGATGCTCGAGGATATAGCAAAGTACGACTTCGAGTTTGGTCTGCAGTCTACCATTGTTTGGCTATTGAGCCTGTCGATTCAACCCACTCTTATTGCAAGGGCGATCGAGGCTCAGCAAATAGATGAGTCGTTATAGGATTACTGAGTAGGGGCTGCTCTGAGGAGCAATCAGATTGGCAGATTGGTTCTGATGGTGGACTCCATTTCAGAGGCCGATTGTGTGTCCCGAACGATCCAGAATTGTGCAGAGATCTGATGACTGAGGCATACCGATTGAGGCTTACTATCCACCCAGGCTCCACGAAGATGTACCGCGACATGAGGAGGCAGTATTTTTAAGCAGGGATTAAGCACCAGATTATCAGTTTTATGGCCGAGTTTGACATGTGCCAGCATGTCAAGGTCGTTCATCAGAGACCCCCAGGTCCCTTGCAACCATTGTGAAAATGGGAGCACTTATCCACCGATTTTATCACAGGTTTGCCAAGGACTCAGTGCGGTCATGACCCCATTTGGGTTCTCGTTGATTGTCTGACAAAGTCGGTGCATTTTCTTACGATTCTTGCGACCCGGCCTTTTGACTGGCTTGCGAGGATATTCATCGAGGAGATTGTGAGACTACAGGGTGTTCCAGTTTCGATCATTTTTAACCGAGACCTGAGGTTCATGTCTCAATTTTGAAGGAGCTTTCAGAGAGCAATGTGGTTTATTTTGTAGCTCAACACCGCATATCATTTGTAGACCCATGGGCAGACCAAGTTGGCCAACCAGATCCTTGAGGATATGCTTAGGGCCTGCGTGATTGACTTCTCGGGTAGTTGGGATGAGCATCTATGATTAGCTGAGTTTGCATACACCAACCGCTACTAGGCGACCATTAGCATGACTCCTTTCAAGGCATTATATGGCAGACTATGCTAATCTCTAAGTTGTTGGACTAAGGTTAGAGAGCAGCGTCTCCTATATCCCGAGCTTGTACAGCGAACATCAGAGGCCATCGATATCATCAGGCAGAGGACGCGCACAACTCAAAGCTGGTAGAAGAGTTTTAATGATCGTCGGTGTCGTCCCTTGGAATTTGTCATTGAGGATCATGTGTATCTCAAGATCTCACCCATGAAGGGTGTGATTCGTTTTGGAGTGAAGGGCAAGCTTGCCCCGAAATTCATAGGACCTTTCGAGATCACTGGGTGCGTTGGCACCGTGGCTTATCAGCTTGCCTTGCCATCTCAGTTGTTTAGTATCCACAATGTTTTTAATGTATCTATATTGCGGAAGTGTGGGTCAGACATCGTTCCTATTATTGATTGGCAGCCGTTGGAGGTTCATGAGGATGCTTCTTACAATGAGCAGCCAGTTCGTATCCTTGATCAGAAGGAGCAAGTCCTTCGGACTAAGGTCATTCCCTTAGTGAAGGTGTAGTGGGGTCATCATAACGCAGACGAGGCGTCTTAGGAGTGTGAGGCAGAGATTCGCGAGCGCTATCTCCATCTTTTCTATGATTGATTATATATTGTATCTTGTATGTTGTCTCTGATTATATATGATACCATGGTTTCTCTTCTTTTATGAGTTATGTTTAGTTGCGATGATAGTGTAAATTTAGAGGATGAAATTTTTATTAGGAGGGGAGAGCTGTAAGGACCATATCCTAGTGCGTACCATTCTACTGACTCTCATGATCATCCCCGTGGAATTCTGACAACCTGCGACCTATATTGGGTGTTTGCGCATGACCGTAAGTCATATCCTGTAGATCTGAGTCAACTCAACCCGAGACTTATACTCTAGCAATTATGCTGTAGCCGCGGTTCTAACGCCACGTCTTGCGCATTGATGAGATGCCCAGGCTAGGAGTTGTGGGCCTGCGTATATTTTGAAGGAACGCTGCGTAGTGCGAATCCCGAGAGAATCTCTATCCACCTATCACATCAATCAATCAATCACAAGTCAAGTACAACCAATACTTAGCTCATCCCTCTCTTACCAATAAGGCATGACACTCATCCCTCTCTCACCCAAAAGTTAACCAAGCCCATACCTCCATGTCATTCTTCTTACACACCCATCCCTCTCTCCTTACATCTCCCATCCTTCACTCCATCTCATTCCATTCTCTATCATTTTTCCTAGCAACCAAGAGAGAAAAAGACTAAGGAGAGAAAAAAGAAAGAACTTCATATCAAGGCCCACCTTCCTACCACCAAATCTCACCATCCAACCCTTCAATCTTTATCATCCTCTATCAAAGAAGAAGCCAAGGAGCTAAGGAAGCCATAAAACCAAGAAGAAGTGGAACTGGTAGGTGTTTAGAGGAGTAGATTTATGATTTTGATAATGTGCCAAGTGGGGCCTACCGATTGATGGTATGGATCTCACTTTGGACCCTAAGTGTGGCCGATGGCCCACCATGATTCATATATGAATTCCATGATGGGGCCATTCTCCATGCACCCTATCATGATGTTTATTTTGATTTTCATTTCAAGAAGGTCATCTAGACCTTATATTTGTTGTGGGAAAAGGATTTCCACCATGGATTTGATGATTTGAGGGCCCACATTCAGCGGGACCCAATTGATGTATGTATTGTAATTGCTAGAGGAGCTCATAATGGCGGAGCTCTCTGCTACATGTCTCTCTCTCTCTCTCTCTCTCTCTCTCTCTCTCTCTCTCTCTCTCTCTTCTTGGTTTGATGGTTCGCCATTGATATTGTATGATGATCCACGACGTCCATTTAAGCGGGCTAACCCGCTGTCCACATTTGGGTCCACCTTGCTGCCTGTTTTCAAGCCAGCCATGGACAAAGGTAGAATGTAAATATCAGCCTGATCCCCATTCGTGGACCACACCATGATGCATGTATCCCATACACATCATCCGTCTAGTAGGCGGGGCCCACTTGTTGCTGGACTGCCCATCCAAATGGCCCACATAACCTATCCATTTTGGACAGGCCCATTTGAAGAGAAGACACGTATATCAGCTAGTCCTCCACTGGTGAGCCACGCACGTGGACCCCACCCACTTGATATATGCGTGGTATCTCCATCGTCCAGTTGCTGGACGGTGGGATCCACCTTCATGTATGTTTTGATCCACACTATCCACCATCCAGCAGGACAGTGAGATGTCCCACATGAGATGTGTGTTATATCTATACCGTCCATCCGTGCAGGACCCACCTTATGTATTTCATCCCATCGTCCATCTAGACGGTGGGGACCACCAGCTATATAGCTGTTGTGCTGACGTCAGCAAGTTATGTGGGTATGATCATGGGGCATGTGTTATATCTAAACCATCTATCAACAAGCTCTATGGGTCCCACCAGCTATCTAGCTGTTGTATTGACGTCAGAAAGCTTTGTGGGTCCCACCTGCTAACTGTTGTATTAACGTCAACAAGTTTCGTGGGCCTGATCATGAGGTATGTGTTATGTCCAAACCGTCCATCTCTATGGCCCACGTGATATATGGGTTTTATCTGCACTATCTATGCAGTGGACCCCACCATGATTTAAGTACTTTATTCACACCGTCTAGCGGTCTGGATGGTGGAAACCAACATGATGTAATGTATCATCTACACTGTCCATCTATGGGGCCCACTCGTGATATACGTTCTCCACCCATGCTGTCCACACGTGGACAGTGGGTCCCACATGATGTAGGTGTTGTATTCACACCGCCCTTCCATCTGCTAGACTTGGGGCACCCACCGTGGGCTGCCTTGTGAGGCCCACCATGGTGAGTGTCATATGCACACTGTTCATCCATTTTCTTAAGGTCATGGGCCCCAATGCCTTGTGCGGCCCACCGTGATGCGTGTGTTGTGTGCACACTTCCACCTGATTTTCTGGACCATGGGCTGCCCCATCAGGCCCACTATTGTATGTGAGGCCCACATGTTGTTATGTGGCCCATGTAATGGCCCATTCTGATGTATATGTGGACCATGTATGAGGCCCATTATGATGTATATGCGGCCCATGTACTAGCCCATTGTCATGTATATGCGGCCCATGTATGAGGCCCATTGTGACATATATGCGGCCCATGTATGAGGCCCAATGTGATGCATGTGAGGCCCATTGTATGTGTGAGGCCCAATAACGATGTGTGAGGCCCACCATGATGTATGTGATACACACGCGACCCATTCGTCTTTCTATATATTAGAGGGCTGACGGCCCCGTAGTGATTTCCAACTTCCAACCCTAAATGGACCGCACCTTAAGACAATGGTGGTTAAATATCCACCGTTGTAAGCTTTCCTAGGGCCCATTGTTAACCCATGTCCACCCTTAACCTAGTGGGTTAACCCAAACCGTTGGGCCCCCACTTATGTTAGTAACACCCGCTAGGCTAACCTAAACTGTTGGGCCCCCATTGATGATGATACTTTCCACCATAGCTTGTAGTAATTTGAACCTTAAGTCCCATCCTTTGTTTGGTACATCCTCGCCCTTGTCATAGATAAAAGCATATGTGGTATCAGATTTGGTATATCCACTGTTGAAGCCTAACTTGAGTCGTGGGTTAGATCCACCGTACTTACAGGGGACCCCGCCTTAGAATATATGATATGCTAGTTCCTTAAATAAGTTATGATAGTCTAACATGGACCATTCCATATAGACTTTTATAAGTCTAGTGGGACATAGTGTTCAACCCCTACTCTTGTAAGTAACATACCAGTTAAGGTCGATCATCGCATGCTATATCTGATAATCATGCTAGTGTACTTAGTCTAGTAGGATGCACTGAGAACATGCTTAGTATAACATCATAATACATGCCCATAAGAATCATTTGTATGCTTGATATGAGGAATGATTTATCATAGCATATGCCATTGGGCTGAGATGTTTATGGGACTCCTTATGAGATAGAGTTGCCCTACATGATCACACAGTACGTGCAGGTTTGATGCATGAATGGATAGTATGACTCGTGCATCTCACATTTGTGTGGCGTGATCACTGTACACCCTAGCAACATCAGGGTCGTGGCCTCCATAAGCATATCGTGGATGGCCAAATTGGATACCAAAAATACTTGGTTCTAGCACTGTGGCACATAGGATGTCCTTGGGTGAGAGTCGCAGAACCCTTTTGGTACCAGGAGATGCTCCAACATCTAGATCGAGTAGATACATAAGCGCACGAGTGCCAAATACCAGTAGGCCGCGTCTCCCACTGTATCGTGGTTGGTTGGAAGGGGGTGTGGCCTTATCCGCCTGAGTGAGGGGGTTGTAAGCTAGGCTGAGTTTGACTAGCTTACAAATGGGTCTGCTATCGATGAGCCGGGTAGGTATTGGCTGACTATTGGTCAAGTGAATAGTATGGTCTCTTCCACTCACTGGGTTGTACGGCCAGGGAGGCGGTAGTTAGTGTGGAGTGTACTAGACCCTGGTGATATTCCACAGATGATATTGTATTGTTATGTAGATTCAGATAAGGACTGGCATGCTTGCATTGCACCTTGCATATGACATTTGACTACGTAGGCCTCGCATCGTATGGCCTCAGTATGGCCGACAGCATTCATGCCTTGCATTGCATGGCCTTGGTATGACCGATAGCATTCATGCCTTACATCGCATAACCTTGGTACGGTTGATAGTATTCATGGACTTACCAGCATATTTCTACATTACCCTAATATTGCATACTTAGCACTTGCCTTGTGCACACACTTACACCACCCTCTAAGCTTTTCGTAAGCTTATACAAGACCATTACATGTAGGTGATGTTGGATCGCAGCAGTGCTGAGGCAGGAGCGCGTGGCAGATTATTTTGAAGTTTTCTAATCATCCTGTATTTTCCTTCTGCGCATTGTACTCAAATGATTTATTATAGTAGATATGTGGTGATGTTGTTTTGTGACTTGGTTATGCTTGTGGTTATGTTCCATTATAAAAAAAATCAATTGAAAATCCTCCTTGTAGGGTCCCAAGATCAGAATCTAGCATATGGGTGCCGGGAGCTGAGAATGATGCACTATGAAGGCTATCGGCACCGGATTCGGCGATCAAAAATTCTATGAGCTCGATTTTCGAGTTTGGGGCGTGACAGGAGATATGGCCCACTTAGACACATGTGATTGCCCAAATTGTAGTGTTTACAACCAAGGCCTACTTAGATTTTGAGCGAACTGCCTAACCAGTTTAGAAGGATACGCAGTCCTAGATGTATGGACCCCCACCAAAGCTCACCTTGTGTACATATCGTGCCTCCCATGGGAAAAGCCTAGTTCATTCATGATATAGTGATTATGAAAGCCCACTTTTTTGCCCTGTTAGCTCACCCTGTGAACTCACCTTGTTGTATAACCCGTTTGACTCACCCCATGAGATGTGTCCTATCTTTGTAAACAATTACTAGGACCTTGGTGTTATGTATATATCATCCACACCGTCCATTTACCTCTTTGGGATGAGTGCAAGGCCCATTCGTGACATTAGTATGTCATCTAAGCCATCCACTGTCTGTGGGAGAGTACATCATCATCCCTTGCCGTAGATGGAAGAATATGGGGTATCAGATTTGGTATATCCACTGTATAGAGCCTATTTCGATGTATGGATTAGATCTGTTGTCCTTCTAGTCGACCCCGTCTCGGGATATATGATATAATAGTGCCTTAGGAGGCTAATGCTAGTGTAACATGGGACATACCACATGGACTCCTATAGTTGTAGAAGAAGTATGTCATTTAGCTCATATTCTTAATATGTGATATACTTAGGCCGATTGTGGTCCATTGTTGTCTGCTATTTATATCTAATAACATGCTAGCATACTTAGTTTAGTAGATCACACTGAGAGCATGTTTAGTATAATGTCATGACATATGCTCATACACATCATTTGTGTGCCTATTATGAGGAATGATTGATCATAGCATATGTCATTAGGCTGAGATGTTTATGGGACTCCTTGCGAGACAGATTTTTCCCACATGATTGCGCGGTATACGCAAGTTAATGTATGATTGGATGGTATGACTCATGCATCTCGCATTTGTGTCACATAATGTAACGCCCTGAAATTCGGGGGTCGAGCATAACTCAGCTCCCGAGTTTCAAAACATCACTTATGCAACATATTGAATGATGGATGTATGTTGTCTGTATGAGTGCATAAAACATGGAATAGATTAAGCCAAACTGCAAACATAATTCAGGGATAAGTGAAGAACGCAAGCGGAAGACTTAAAGAAATATATGTGTGCATGTGCAAATCCCTGAAATACATATACATACTAGGTCATACTTACAAGTGTTACAATCAAAATTACAAGTATTAAAATGAAATTCATCTATTACAATAACCCAGAGTTCCCCGCTCATCAGGACAAGGCTCATTAGAACCCGCCTGAAAACTGCATGAAAGAAAATGCAGCCTCATCATCCTCGAACTCCTACTCTGCCTCAGGGGTCGCATCAATATCTGCATCTAAGAGAGAGTCTGGTGGGTGTTTAAACACCGTCCTAGAACGTGGGAGTGAGTGATCAACTCAGTGGAACAATAAACCAAAGGTTAACATGTTATCAATTTAATCAAGCAGTAATGATTAAGCAGAATAATCAAACATGTCCTAAGTACTCTTATTAGTGCAAGGATGCATGTAGAATAATGCGTGCCCTCGCGCGTACACCCTCAGCGTCTTCATCTTACGTTACGCATGACATCACCTCGAAGTGCGCCACCTCTTCCAAGCACATACAAATGCAGTGCATGAACATGATTACCAAGTTGTTATTAGTCATTTTCATACAGCAGGATTGGGAAGCTAAGGTACCTTCCTCATATCAATGTCCAAACAGTGATCCATTCTAGGGTCATCAGTCCTAGATCATCTCATACGATCATATGGTTTTAGGTCGTTGCAAAGGGCTCATCACCAATCAATGCACGCCTATCATACCTTCGTACTACGATAAGGTTCGTCACCTCAATGCGGTAACCAGGTATGCTTGAGGTCACTACAAAGGGCCCGTCACCAATCAATGTAGGCCGACAGCACGAATATAGTGTCCCATACCACCATAATCGGCTCACGAGTTTGGTTGCTCACTGGTCACTACAGGGAGGCTCGTCACCCCAGCGTAGGCCGACATCTCGACCACGGTGTCCCATACTACCATGTCCGGCTCATGAGTCTTAGCGGATCCAGGTACAATGGTTAACAGGATATGCACTGGTAAGTTTGGTACCTTAGATTCAAGCAATAGCGTCCATACATGGTGAACATACATCGGACAATCGGGTTACTTGACGAACTCGACTAGGAAGAGCGCATGTTGGGTTGAACGACATAGAGTGCGCAAACACTCCGTGTGGCCAAACCACTGTCGACAACTCTAATACGACTCGGGTTCGTCAAATCACGTCCTACGTGGCGAAAGCAACCTCAGCCACGAACTCAAGGCCGATTACCGATTTCCTAGACTATTCATAGTCCCAAATACATTCCACTGTAACAGATTTTCATATTGAATTTAGAACAGTAATGGAACAACAATTTCAACCATGTAGCATATGAGCATTTGAAGAATATCAACTTAACATGGATTTACACATAAATAATACTAGAAGTTAAACAACAAGGAATGTAACTTGCATGCAGGAAATCATACACATCAATAGGAGTGTTAAGAATCGCTTCTCAACGCCCGTAATTAGGTTAATATATTACACTTTAAGCCATTGAGACATTTCTACAAACACTTAGAATACATAGTTCAACATATATGACGCATATTGAAATACACGCATTTGGACAATTCCTTTTGCCAAGGAGTTGTCACACATACAATTAGCACAAGTACATGACAAATAATCATGGCAATTGCATGTTCATATTTTATACGTATACGGTACTTTATACATGTACATAGAATACACAAATCTCAATATAGCACATGCATATCAGGAACGCATAATAAACATAGCCTTAGGCATGTGAAATCTCATCCATAACAAGAATAAACCATTATCTGACATTGAAAGCCTTGAAAACCATAACCTATACAATTAAAGTCCACACCTTAAACCAGAAATAGAGCACCGAACCGATTCAGACGATATGTCTTCGTCAACGGCGACAAGATAACTTAAGGCAAGAATAGAAATGAGCGACAACAGCACATAGACTCTTCTAAGCTCTAAAACAGATTAGGGCTAGGTTAACTTACCCAAGGATGAACTCAGAATCGCCGGAATAACGATTCAAAAGGAATAGTTTAAGGATGAAGAAGAACAGGAAAGAATCCAAGATGATTCACCAACTTCTCTCTCACTTTCTCTCTCTTTTCCTTTCTCTTTCTTAGCTAGGGTTACGAAATTCTTATGGAAAAGAGAGTTAGGGTTTTAAGGTCTTTATATAGGCCTAACATTGATGAAAGTAACCCCAGGGCCAAGGTATACTTAGGTTATAACCAAAACAGGCCTCTCTCGATCCAACGAAACACTTCTGGTGGGCCTTTTTCTACGTGCGGTCGGACTTAAGCTCACTGACCATGGATCTAGGTCAGACTGAGTTTTAGTACCGATTGAATTTACAGATCAACCGTGGCGGACCACACTCAATTCAACGGTCACCGAATCTCGATCAGGCCCACAAGCATTATGACATGCCTGGGCCATCTTCCCTGATTCGAGGGTGAAATTGGGTCAGAATCCAATGGTCAGATTGCTTAAAATTGTCGCGCAAGCGACACGACTCAGATTTCACAAAATCTCATTTAATTTCTCACCGTTTTCACACTCTTCACTCTGGATTCCATTAAATCGACCCAGGACATCATTTGGACTTGATTTTTGGGGTGATGGCCAAGTCCAACATGGTGACCAATATTGTCTAAGATCATCGCTATCGGACTTTCGACGCGCGGTCCAGGTCCGATCCAAAGTTTCTGAAAAATTCCAAGAGCAACTGGATTTAGCGATGAATCCCAGATTTCGGAGTAACATAGCGCTAATGATTCTACAGGTTTTGAGTCATGCAGATTAAATTTAAAGTGATTGATGCTAATTTCACAAGAAATCGAGTTTAACGTTAATTACCCCACAAATAGCTTCTAAGGGAAATAGAGGTAGTACTCGGGTCTTGGCACAAAATTCTCCAGGTCATTACACATAATTACTATACGCCTTAGTGACACTAGGGTTATGGCCTTCACAGGCATATCGTGGATGACCAGATGGGACACCAGAAATGTTTGAGACTTAGCATATGGGCACTTTAGATGTCCGTGAGTGAAAATTCCTAAACCCCCGTAGCCAAGGGATGCTCCAACATCTAAACCGAGTGGATATTTGAGCGCCCGAGTGCCGAATACCAGTAGGTCACGTCTCCCACTGTATCATGGTTAGTTGGAAGGGGGTGTGGCCTTATCCGCCCGAGGGTAGAGGGCAAGTTTAGGCTGAGTTTGACCAGCTCATAAATGGGTTCGCTACCGACAAGCCGGGTAAATATTGGTAGACTACTGGCTAGGCGGGTAGTGGTCTTTTTCACTTGCATGGTTGTGCGTCTAGTTTGGGCCACAATTTAATGTAGAGTGTACTAGACTCTGGTGATATCCTAGAGATGTACAGTACTGATATTGTGATGCCACGTCACTGTTACACACGCGGGCGGGCACACGTGGGTGGACGCTAATGTAGGCGGGGCCTAAGGGCCTGGACAAGATACCAGTGGTTGGCAAGCTACTATGCTGGCAGACTACTATGCATATAGTGGGGGCGGACCTTATCCCACATCGGAAGCATTGTGGTGGTTATATGTGGATTTACTGAGTAGGAGTTGCGTACTCAGCATCTCATTCATTCATTCATTCACTATCCACTTGGGTTGGTGATGCGTAACTAAATCATTATGTGTACCTTCACAATGGTCATGATTTTAGTTGGGTACACGACCAACCAGAGATCAGGAGTTTACCACATTAAGTCTAACTATCCAAATTTAGGTATGAGACTGGTTTGGATAGAAGTCCCTTGTGATGAACCCCACAGCTTGTGATACCACGTACTATCATCCCAACTACACAATCCAACTTTGTCATTTCTTTTGCATTATATATTGCATTGCATCCTCTACATATGACATTTGGTTTATTATGTTTTTGCATTACGTGGCCATAAGGCTGACGACATTTATGGATTGCCAGTATTTCCGCTTACTCTGGTATTATACGATTTATGGTTTGACGGTATTTTTGCTTACTCTGATTTTGTATGCTTGGCATATGCATTGCACACACATGCACACACCCTTTAAGCTTTATAGAAAGCTTATCCATGACCGTTGCATGCATGTGACAATTAGGTCGCGACGGCATTGAGGCAGGAGTTTGTGCTAGAGCTTTGGAGTTTTTGTTTCATATATGTATTTCCCTTTTGACAGTGTACTCGAATGATCTTATTAGTGGATATGTGGTGATGATGTTTTTGTGACTTGGTTATGTTTGTGGTTATGCTCCTTTACAATTTTTTAAACTAAAAATCCTCCTTGTGGGATCCCAGGATCGAAATCTGGCATATGGGTGCCGGGAGCCAAGAATGAGGTACTCCAAAGGCTGTCGACACTGGATTCGGTGATCAAAAATTTTGTAAGCCTAATTTCTGAGTTTAGGGCGTGACATATAAGGTATATGATACCCACATCCAATAGCTTAAGAACCTCGGCCTTAACCACTTCCTTCATGTTTGGATTTAATATACGTTGTGGTTGCTATGAAGTCTTCGCATTATCCTCTAGATAATACGGTGAGTACAAATCGAATGGTCAATTCCCTTGAGGTCCGCAATCAACCATCCAAAGGCTCCCTTATGATCAATGAGAATAAAAATGAGTATACTCTCTTGTTCTTGCTCAAGGTAGGAACAAATCACCACCGAAAATATCTCATTTTGACCTAAATAGACATATTTCAAATCAGAGGGCAAAGGTTTTAGGTCAAGCTTCGATGCCTTGAGGTTAGACAGTAGAGGTACTACATCAATTTCGGGTAATTTTTCAAATTATGACCTCCACCGGTTAACTTCAAGTAACGGCACGGTATCCAGCATGGTCCTCATCTCTCTAATCATATCATCATCAAAATCATGGGAGTAGACCAAGTACGTCTCTAGAGGGTCAAAGGATAAGGTCAAAAGTGTTCTATCTTTCACGAAAGAGTCAATCATGCTAATATCGTGGGAATCGTCATCATCTTCTACCTGTTTCCCCGTATTAAAAAAGATATTCAACTCCAATGTCATTTTTCCAAAAGACAAACTGATGACTCCATTCCTGCAATTAATGATTGTATTTGATGTGGCAAGGAATGAGCGACTAAGTATGACAGGAATTTGAGTGCTCTCTCCATGAGGGTTGAGTATCCAGGATGATAAAATCTACCGGGTAGTAGAATTTGTCAACATGGACCAACATATCTTCAATTATCCCTCTCGGTACACGAACTAAGCGATCAACAAGTTGTAATGTGGTTCGGGTGGGTTTCAATTCACCCAAACCTAGTTGTTCATAGACCGAGTAAAGAATCAGATTTATGCTCGCTCCTTAGTCAAGAAGTGCATGCTCAATGCGGTAATTCCCATTTACACAAGCGATGGTTGGGCTACCAGGATCTTTGTATTTCTATGGCACATCTTGCTCTAGGATGGCACTCACTTTCTCAGTTAAAAAGATTTTCTTTTGAATATTTTGCTATCTTTTGGTCATACATAAGTCTTTCAAAAATTTGGCATATAAAGGTATTTGTTTAACCGCATCTAGTAAATGAATATTGAGCTTCACTTGTTTCAACACCTCTAGATGTCCTAACAATTAGAAAGAGTTTTGGTGTAATCTACCATTGGGGGAATGGGGCAATCGGCTTGCTCAGAGGTTCCGGTTCTAATCCCTATGGAGTGTTGCTAGGTCTATCAATTTCATCTACTTCTAGGTCATTAGACTTTTCAGCCCTTACCGGATTTGTCAATTATCTTTCCACTCCTAAGAGTGGTGAGAGACTTAGCTTGCTCCATTTGATTTGAAGAGCTTGGATTATTTATTTCATATTGCAGTTTAAGATTGGGGAAAGGTTGGGCTGAAAGAATCTCTTTTTTTCTAATTGAATTTTTTATCTCACGCCCTTGTATGGCCTTTGAAAGGTCTTTAAGGGTTTGTAATATACTCTAATTGATAAGATCTTGATTTTGAATTTGTTTCCAAATTGGATCCTTTTGAGGTTTCCCTTGATTCAAGAATTAGTTAGGGATTTCTTGAGAAGTAGCAGTTTATCAATTCCTCCAACTAAAGTTCGGATGATTTCTCCAACTAGGATTATATATGTTAGAGATGAGCCCACTGAAAGGTCTTTAGTAGTTGTTCACAGCATTCGATTGCTCGTTTAGTGCCTCTTGAAAAGCAGGTATCGCTGGGCAATTTTTTGTTGTGTGTATGTTGCAAGCACAAATACCGCAAACAACTTCCTTAGCCTTATCCTTCTTAAGTTTCATGGCCTCGACCTTCCTTGCGAGACTAGCCACTTTAGCATTTATATCATCATCTTCTTTTAACAAGTATATTCCACCTCTCTCCCTTGCTTGAGTAGGCTTAGATGTGGTGCTCGATTTTATGGAGATGTCTCATGATTGTGCGGCTTCAGTAAGTTTGTCAAAGTAATCCCACACCTCATTGACATTTTTGTTCATGAACTCCTCATTGCACATCGTCTCGATGAATTGGCACATGGAAGATGTCAATCCATCATGGAAGAAACTTGTTATGCGCCACATTTCAAAACCGTGGGCATGAACTGACGAGTTCCTTAATGCTCCCAACATTGGAAGAACGTTTCATCTTCCTTTTGGGCAAAGTTCATGATCGACTTCCTGATGGTGTTCGTCTTATGGTATGGAAAGATTTTTTTATGAACTCCTTCATCATGTCATTCCATGAGCCAATAGAACGCAGACGTAGTGAGTGTAACCAAATCTTAGCTTTCTCTTTCAAGGAGAAAGGAAAGAGTTTCAGCCTGATCGTGTCCCCAGACACGTTAGGAAAGTTAAAGTGGCTATTAGCTCGTCAAACTCTTGTAAGTATAGGTATGGACTTTCAAATTCAAGTCTAAGGAACTTTGGAAAGAGTTGGATCACTCCAGGATTGATATCCATATTTCCTGGAAAAACCATACTAGAAGGGGTGCCCACCCCCTCCGGTTGTAAGTAATCTCGTCAAGTAAAAGAAGGGGGTGCTTAATGCACCTATTCTGATCCTGGACTTCCGCAACTCGAGGTTGCAGCTGTCTTCCCAGTTGATTGGCCAGTTGATTTGTAGCCATAACTTCAATTAACTCTATGGATTTCGAGTGATGTCTAATAATGTGATGGATAGATAACACCTCAACCAATCTTCCTTCACTCAAAAGACGTCGAGTGTTGTCACGGACCCACTTAAGCATGAAACACTCTCAGCCCTCAATTTTAGAATCTAATTTAAACCTAAAATAAAGAAGAAGGAAATAGAAATTTAGAATTAGAAAGAGAGAGAGAATTAGAAAGAGGTTACCAAATTAGAAAGTTCTATGTTAGGATCCTGCAAAAGAAAAAGGAAAGTGAGTTAGTTTCTAAAAGGAAAAATAAGGAAAGCAACCTATCTTCTAAAAAAAGTTTCTAAAAACAAAAAATTAAAAGTTTATAAAAATTAAAAGTTAATTTCTAAAAACAAATTAGGAAAGTTTCTATTTTAGAATTAGAAAGTAAAAAGAGGAAAGTTTCTAAAAACAAAAAAGGAAAGTTTCTAAACCTAGAATTAGAAAGCTAAGTTAGTTTCTAAAATAATTCAAAAAAATCCTAATCCTAAAAATAAAAATAGAAAAAACCTTAATCTTAAACTAATTCTAAAACTAACTAATCTCAGAAAAACGCAATCGTTAGTCCCCAGCAACGGTGCCAAAAGCTTTTTCATAAACCCAAGTGTAGGGTGGCGATGCAGTAATGATCTCCATAAGACCGAGGTCAAATCCACAAGGAATAATCTCGTGAGTAATTTTGAAAGCAACTAGAAGTAGAACTAGAAGAAGATGTAAACCTAAATCTAGAAGTAGAGGGAATAATTGTAAATCAAGAAGTAGAGGGAGTAATTGTAAAGTGTTTATTTAGAAACTCAAGTAATTTAAAGGTAGGAACTAGGGTTTCCAGGGATTCACTTGCAGCTATTAGGATGTTTCCTTATTTGATTCAAGGCACTCAATTGGAATTGGAGTCCTATCCTATCCAATTGGAAGATATTCAATAAACTCAGATATGAACTTCCATTGACCTAATTCTCAACGAATGAAAGTCGTGAGGATTGGAAGTGATTCCATCACCTAACCATGCCCAGGAGGCTATGGTAGACAACAAGATATGCCAATTCAACAACCAACATGGGAAAATTGTGAATAATAGAAGGGATTCCATCACTCAGCCATGCCCAAGGGACGATGGAGAACAACAGAATTTCCTACTTCCACAAACTCCAAACAGAAAAAGAAGATACTTCAATCTGTTGTAGATTTATTGTAATTTAAGTACAACAAACCATTAAAAACTGAAAGTATTTCTTAAATCTCTCGATGACATCGGAGGACGGTTCGATGGCATGTGAATTCTTCAATCTTGGTCTCCTAAGATCCATCCATTGTCTTGGTGATTCTTGAGCATCAAATCCATGCTTTTAGCGCCCTTTTCAATCCAAGCTCTTAAATTCACCTTGCAACACAAACATGAGTAAAATAGACATTAATAATTATCATGTTCATAAAACTAAGATATAAATAGGGGATAATATGCAATATTTGACCCTCAACACAATCCCCAACCAGCATTTTGTTAGTCCCGAGCAAAGTATGAGAAAAATATTTCAAGAATCACAAGATAATTTTTATAAGCTCAAGTGATTATATAAAAAAAAAAAAAAGAATCCACATAATAGAATTCTAAAATACATCAATGTTGTGCATTACCTTCTCCTAAACTCTAGCACTTTTTAAGTTTCATAATCAAGTTCAAAACATTAATCCTCTAATTAGAACAATTCCAAACATTGAGTTCCATGGGTGAAGGTTTAATTCTTCACTTTCATGATAACATTAATAATTAAAAGAGCATTCAAGACAACCAAAACCTAAACTGAAACTTGCCTTACAATTCATCTTTTAATTCCCTTTTTTATTCCTCCAGCTTTTGATTTTTCCATCGATGGCTTTCATGTTTTGTTAACCTTTTTAAAGATCTTTAATAGGTGGCCTTTTTGAAAACAACTGTTTTTTAGTTGGGTATTATTATTATTATTAAAAAAAATATAATGGACAAATTCCCCAGGTAGGTTCCTTTCATGATAAATAATCACCAAGTTAACAATTCAATGTTGACTGAAGCTTTAATGTGACTGCTCGATGTGGCATGTGAAATCATGACTCTATCAATGTTTAAAACTTCTACTCATGGATTAATAACTCGTTGAAATCTCCAAGTAACTGAATCCAAGGGATATAAATCATCAACATTAAGCATCTTATACTTCTATTTTTCAAAAAATTTCTAATTTTCTACACTTTTTTTCTACAATCTTTGCTCAAAGACTAGGAGAACAATTGATCCTTTGTCCACCTACACGTGTGTCGAACAGAGATATGAGATCTGAGCTGTCTGTCAAGTAAGCCTCGCTATGGACGTAAAATCATGTTGGTGAGACAACCTAATTGCTAGATTTTGGCATTGGATATTATGTCAAATAGTAGTGATTGGTTAGAAAGAATTCATAAAGCTGACCCTTGTAGATTGTTATTGCTCTTCTAGGACATAAGATTACACCCTAATCCATAGCTCAAGTGATAGACTGAGTGAAAGATACCTCGTTTCAACACTGAGGTCATGGTATCGATTCCTAAGTGAGGGTGGCTAACAGTGAAGTGTGAACTGACCATGAGGTGTACTAACAAGCTAACATTTAAAAATAATAATAATAATTTTTTTTTTAAAAAAAGTGCATAAGTTGAAAGTGGTGGCCACTAGTGGAACTAGCTCAGTCAGCATCATAGTAGGCTCGTATATTGAGAGGATCCTGATAAACATAAATAAATCCTTTAGTATGGGCAAACTTAACATAGTAAAGAATGCAATACACAATATTGAAATAGTGTAAGCACAATGCCTCCACAAATGAACGCAGATTGTGTCCTAACCTTGCCCGTCTCTAGCCACGAACGGGCATTCTTGTGGGTGGACCCACCGTGATTTATCTGCTTATCCATGTCATCCATTTATTCTCTTAGATCATTTTAAGGTATGTGCAAAAAAATGAGGTAGATCTAAAGTCCAAGTTGAACACAACAAATAATAAGCTTGGTTGCATTAAAGGTATAGAGCATTAAATGTATGTTGCATTAAATGCAATAGTTATCTGTGGTGTGGTCTATTTGAGCATTGGATCTGCCTTATTTTTATACTCATACCTTAAAATGATACGAGAAAAGAGATGGATGGCATGGATAAATAGATGCATCACTGTCGGCCTACCCACAAGACTGCCCATTTGTTGCTAGAGACGAGCTGGGTAGGACTCAACCCACGTCGTTCATTAACCTAACTCACAGCATTAATTACATAAGTAATGTTAAACAGAGCTATAGGCAAATAGATGAATGTACACACAATGTGGCAATATATTTCTAGATGGGAAAGATGTTCAAACTACATTATTAATGATAGTTATTAACTCTAATCAGAGAAACTGTAGGTAGAGCGTCAAGCATGCCAATAAGTTATAAGAGGTCTAGTCTATACTTTCTTTGGGGCCTATTTGGTTTTTCGATTTCCCTTTTAAGTCAAGGCAAATAAGCATTTATTATTTTCAATGGGAATTCCTACACTACTCCCAATGTGATGGTGACAGGTGCTCTTTGGACTCGAAGGTCTCCAAACCCAAGAGGAAAACTGTGGTGGCCATTGTGATATATGTGACTTATCCATGCCCGTTCATTCCTTCCATCATCTCATTTTAGGGAATAAAACTAAAAATGAGGATGATCTAAAGCTCAAGTCGACCACATCATAGGAAATAGCTGGACTTGAACATCTACCATTCAAATCCTCTTGGGGGCGTTGGAAGTTTTGGATCAAGTTGATATTCATATTTTCCCATTGACTATGTCTTTGTGACCTTGTGAATGAGTTAGATGACAAATAAACATCAATGTGGGCTCAAGGAATGAAAAGTCTTTCAATGGTGAATGTTACACATACCATTGTTTGCTGTGGTGTGGCCCACTTGAGCTTTGGATCTACTTCATTTTTTGGCTCAGGCCCTAAAATTTTCTAGTAAAATAGATGGATGGCATGAATGAGTAATATACATCATGGTGGGGCCCCTATTTTAAGTGAGCCTCTTTCAAACTGATTTTGAAAGAGGAAGAATTGCATCTCTTGTCAAGCCTATATATGTAAGAAGTAATAATAACCCATTTACAAGTATTTACTAAGGATTTGAAACATCTAACACCCCTTAAGAAATGAAAATTAGTTAGATGAACTAGCAACCTCAATCCTAACAAATTAATGAAGTGATCCTAAGTCATTTATTTCAAAGCTTTATGCTAATTAGAACGATTTCACCCTAGAAATTTCAATGTCATCACTATGAGTGAGGAGGATGTCATAAACACACACTATAGTATAGTATTTGAGGAAGTGTCCACTTAACAAAGACAGAGTGGTCGAATGATCAATGTTGAAACCCAACTTGAAGCTGAAACTTTCAAACTAGGCACTAAGCAATTGTTTAAGGCTATGTAAGGTTTTCCTAAAATAACATACTTTGTTTGAGTAATCTTTGTGTTAGAAGCGAGGGGGGCGCATGTAAGTCTCTTCATGGAGATTCCATTGACATCAAGTTGATAAATTGGCCATTCACAATTAACAAGTGAAAAATAATGCACATAAAAGTAAGCTTGACACTCTGGAGTATGTGTCATGATAATTAACCCCCAAACTTCTATGTGAAACTTTTAGTCATCAATCATGCCTTGTAACAAGCAACTGAAGTATCTAGGTGATATTTAATGATATGCACCAATTTGCGGCCAAAAGTATAGTGACCATTAGGAAGATTAACTAAGTCCAAAGTACTTATTTCTCTAGAGCAGCCATCTTTTAAGTATAGCAACTTTCTACTTCGGGTCTTGCAAGGCTTCTACAACTTTAAAGAAAACTGAAGCAAAGGAAATGACAGAAATTAAAAATGCATGATAGAAAATACATAAAGAACTATAGGAACCACAATTACTCATACTATGAGGAGAAGAAGGAGAACTGCATAATGAAGGGACAATAGTATGCATACCTTGCAAACAACAATGAGAAGATCAAAAGACATGGTGGGATTTATAGTAAGGGGGAGATGGGGGAGACGAAGAAGAGTACGAATTGTGCTCTTCAATAGAGATAGTGTCATCCATGATAGAAAGAGTGAAACTAACTAATGGAGTTGCTTTATCATGATGACCAAAATAATTAATGCAATTTTCAAAGAAGATGACATATTGAGAAATATACTTCATGGTTGGATAGCAACATTTGTAACTCTTGTGTAAATGAGTGCCCAAGAAGATTATTGTTGATATCTTAATTCTGGAAAAAAAAATGTCTGTCTATGTCATCGAAGTGCCATTGTAAGTCTCATCAAAGTACCATCAAGCAGTTGCAGATGGCATGGAAGTCTCGTCGAGAAAATCTAGAAAATTCATGTTTTGTTGTTGGAACATTTTGGTGATTCTACTCAATGCCATCGAAGGGGTTCAATGTCATCTATAGTCTGTCGATGCCATCAAAGTCCCATCAAATGTGTCATCGAGCACGTGCACATAATTGCTTAAGTGCGAGATTTGTTTCTGGTTTCGATTGTGATCTCATAGAGTCTATATATATATATATATATATATATATATATATATATATGGGCATAATCAGGATTTGGGTAGCAAGATAAGTGTTGTAGGTTTTTTAAATTCGTTCCTAAGGGTTTCAATGGCATGCCTTAGGAAGATTTGAGGCTTGTTTGAATCGAGTAATCTCTATCTCTTATAATTTTCTGCTTTCATAGTGCATCATTGTTGCTTTGTGCCGTGGTTTTTTCCCACAAAGATTTTTCCACATAAAATTCGAATTATTTGTGTTTGAACTTAATTATGTGATTAGAGTACTTCGCTTGATTCATCTTTGTGTGCTTCCACGATTACCCAACAAAGACATACTCGACAAACTGAGGAGAGTTTATCCTGGACTGTATCAACAAGGTTCTTAAAGCAAACACACTCAATGATTTTAGATGGAAGCGCAAAGAAGGGAGAATCGGTTGACAAAGTTTTAGGAGGTTACTCCATCCAAATAACTAAGATGGCGTCTTATTGATCATGTATGTAGCAATAAGAACTACATCTCTAAAAGATCGAACAGACTACAATTCCATTTAGTATGGACCTTGTTACCCCTAATAAATTTTGATTCATTCGTTTGGCTACCACATTCAATTGGGGAGATAAACATAGGATGATTGAAAAACAATTTCAAGGGTAGAAGAAATTGTTATAGTTCATGACACATTTTCCTTTGCATTGTCAAATTTAAATACTTTAATAGTTTGCCCAAACTAGGTTTGAACATACTTTGATGAAATTTGCACAATAGAGAGACTTTTTGTAATGCCCTGAAAATTGCGGGTCAGGCATACACTCGACTCCCAAGTTCCCGTGTATCTCTTATAACAAATTTTACTATTTTGTGTTTAATACCGTTTAATGAGCAGTATGGAATTACTTGAAACATCATAATCACATCTAGTCTACTAAAATGGAAGTGGCTAAATGTATACAAGTCCACAAAATATATCAATGGGTCGCACAAGGCGTCACCTAACAAAAATTCAAAAAATGATATGTCCAAAAGAATAGTGCGCTGAGTCCATCACTCAGCGATCCAAAATCTATCCACTAAATCTATGGTGAACCGCCCATCTACTAGAAATAGGATAGCTCATCCTCCTCATCAATGCTCGCGCCGCACGACTCATCGAATTCAGCATCACCTGTCGCGACTGAAGAGTCCAGTTGGTGATTTAAAACACCATCCTAGAGTGGGAGTGAGTGATCAACTCAGTGGGTGCTATTAGCCTTACGTTACAACAAGAATCAATTTTATGATAAATTTAATGAAAGACAAATAATCATAAATTCCTAACTAGTCTTGTTAATGCATGTGCATGAAGTATGATTATGATGCATGACCTCGCACCAACACTCGCTCGAGCGACTTCGTCTAATGATCGCGTACGACCAATACTCCCTCATTGCGACGTCAACTGCCGAGTCATCAACCTAACTAATACGATGCGATCGTGATCGTGTTAGCCGAGTCTTTAATTAATTTTGTTCATCCAGCAAATTGAGGAAACTGATACACCCCATGATATTAATGCCCTCAACTAGTTGTGAGGCCAAGGCCCCTCAACGAGCGAGGCCAGGACCTCGCTATCATTGATCCCATCGGGTTCCCCATCCCCGATTTCAAGCACATGGGGAGTGCTGGGAAGTAGGATCACTCGCGGTCACTATGGGGAGGCTTGTCACCCCAGCGTAGGCCGACAGCACGGTCACAGTGTCCCATTCCACCATACCCAGCTCTCGAGACAATGGATCAGTTTCAAATGGTTATCAATGATCTTCAGTGGGCGAAGGGTGTCTCAAGTCCCATACAGGCGTGAGAAGGCATGGTTAATAAACATGGTTGGCCAGTAAGTGGACTATACCATGCGAGTTCAGGCGGGTATGGGACAGACGACATCGGGTACAAGCGACCCATGTAGTCCAACTACTGTCGCCCATTCGCATTCACCTAAATTCATTGGTTTAGTCGCAGGATGGTCCTACCAACAGGACCATCTCTTCCTACCTCGGTTCCCTGACCAACCCAAGGATTTAATGATATTCAATAATACTCTAAAAATTCAGGGTTCGCCCAAAGTTCTACTTGACAGGACGGTCTAGATCGCTTAATCATTGTTGGTTCTAGTTAATTTTATTCATTGTTTTAGATAACTTAGTGAGTCGACTCAAAAATCAGAGATTAACTTAAGTCAACTAGATTAGTGTTCATCTTGAGCCTTGTTTATTTATTCAGGTCTTGTCAAGTTAAGTCAAAATCTCAACCTGAGTCAAATTGAATTGGGACCTGTGTTTTGAAGTTTTGTTTTAATTTGAATTTTTATTTTTTAAATTAATTTATAACATATTTTAAATGTTAAAACAAGATGTCAAGTTCTTTGTTTAGAGCAAAGAGTCAGATTCACTCTCATACATTGAATTTGTATGGCTAGTGGCATAGTGGGTGTATGGAACCAGGAAAGACTTCACCATCTTCTTTCTCTATGATAAACTTTAAATTTATGAGGAAGTTTAAATCCACATGATTTAAAAAGAAAATTTTTATAAAAAATAATATTGTTGAGAAGTATGAGAAAAATCTATTTACAAATCTTTTTATATGACTTGTATAAGCCTAAGTTCTAAATTCAAAACTTTTCTGAAATGGTAAATTTTTTAGATTTATTCAAAAGATTAAATGACTTCTAAACTAACCTAAAATCTTTCACATGACTTGAATAAGGACTTTTTAAAAAAAAAATGAGACTCCTTCAGACCTCAACACTCTAAAAAATAATAAAAATGGTAACTTACTAAAAATAATAATTTTTAAACTTTTAACTCAAAGTTAACTATTAAAATGACTTCCATTTGAAAAATTATTGAAGGAACATTAGTCAACATGTACAATTTGCTAATAACTTTGCAACAATATATTATATATAGGAAATTAACAGTAAGTCACAAAGTTATAATCATCCAAAAATAGAGCAAGTGTCATTCTCTAGATTAAACTTTCTACCCTAATTTCCTTTGATCCAGGATTGTCCTTAATTTTGACCTACATCAACTAGACCGTACCAGCCCATGAAATGATAGCTCACATAATGAATGGACTAATACTTTTGAAAAATCTTCTCAAATGGAGAACTTTAACCTTTCCATTATTGGAACATAAATATACAGTCAAGAAGAAATACACCAATAAGCCGCATTGAATGTACAGAAAATCAATATATATATGGCTAAAATCTTACAAGTAAGGAAATTTTAAGGGAACAGCCCATTGATAATGGGGGATGTTGGTTTTGATAAACCAACCACAAACCCCAAAAACTCAATGACAATTAAAGAGTCTTCACTTCATTCCAAATAAGGAGCTAGGCCATGGTGTTGTTGGAGATCTATCAAGCATAACCTAAAGGAGCTTGGTGCAATGTCCAAGAACAAAGTGGTAGACACTTGCTAAAAGGGGTAACGCCGGGACTTTTGGTTGTCTCTATGTTTCTCTAATGATCTCCCTCAAGAGGTGAGAGGCCGATTACCCAGAGTATACCCTAACACACTTATCCCACCGTGATGTATCATCTACATCGTCTAGTGGACGGGCCTGGATGCAATGAAAGCACAAATAACAGCTTATTCAAAAGCTGTGGGCCACACTAACGTGGACCCACTTGACGTGTGAATGATCCAGATATCTGGTGGGCCACATGTGTGGACCCACCAGATGGATGTGTTTCAAACCGTCCATCCATACACTGGACGGCCTAGACGCTGGAATATCCCCAAAATAATAATAATAATAAAATATTCATAGATTTAATATATATCTAATATAATATATGTTTAATATCATATCTGGTGGCCCCACGTGGGACTCACCGACCATGGAAGTGGATTGGCTAGTTTACCGCCCACCAACTATATGGCTGACGTATTGACATCAGTAATGGGTCTGATAATCTAGATCGTCCATGCATCTTACTAGTGTGCCACATGTGTGGACCCCACCATGAGAAATGTGTTATATCCTACCGTCCAAACCAGTGATGTATGTGTTTTTGAGAATGGTGAACCCCGCCATGATGTATGTGTGCATCCAGCGTTCAGAACTGGACAGACACTAAATGTTTTTTTTGTAAAAAAAATAATAAAAAAATAATAAAGTAAGATGTAAATATATATATCATAATATATATACATACATATGTGTATATCTGGTGGTGTATATCTGGTGTGGGCCACGTGTGTGGAGCCTCACCATGACATATAACCTAAACCTATAACCTATAACCTAAACCTAAACCTAAAACCTAAATGTATTCTCAAATCAATAAACCTAAACCTAAACCTAATCCTAATCTCAACTCCCTAACCTAAACCTAAACCTAAACTTGAAAACCCAAACCTAAACCCAATCTCGAACCCGAACCTGATTCCCTAAACCTAAACTTTAACCTATTCTCAATTCCCTAAACTTATAGCTTATAACCTAAACCTAAACCTAAACCAATAACCTATAACTTAAACCTAAACCTAAAACCTAAATTTATTCTCAAATCCCTAAACCTAAACCTACACCTAATCCTAATCTCAACTCCCTAACCTAAACCAAAACCTAAACTTGAAAACCCAAACCTAAACCCGATCCCGAACCCAAACCCGATTTCCTAAACCTAAACATTAACCTATTCTCAATTCCCTAAACCTATATCTTATAACCTAAACCAAAACCTAAACCTACACCTTAAACTAAACCTATAACCTATAACCTAAACATAAACCTAAAACCTAAATATATTCTCAAATCCCTAAAACTAAACCTACACCTAATCCTAATCTCAACTCCCTGACCTAAACCTAAACCTAAACTTGAAAACCCAAACCTAATCCCGATCCCGAACCCAAACCCGATTTCCTAAACCTAAACATTAACCTATTCTCAATTCCCTAAACCTATATCTTATAACCTAAACCTAAACCTAAACCTAAACCTTAACCTAAACCTTTACCTAAACCTATAACCTATAACCTTAACCTAAACCTATAACCTATAACCTAAACCTAAACCTAAAACCTAAATGTATTCTCAAATCCCAAAACATAAACCTACACCTAATCCTAATCTCAACTACCTAACCTAAACCTAAACTTAAACTTGAAAACCTAAACCTAAACCCGATCCCGAACCCGAACCCGATTTCCTAAACCTAAAGCTTAACCTATTCTCAATTCCCTAAACCTATATCTTATAAACTAAACCTAAGCCAAAACCTAAACCTAAACTTGTAACCTATAACCTAAACCTAAACCTAAACTTGAAAACCCAAACCTAAACCCGATCCCGAACCCAAACCCAATTTCCTAAACCTAAACGTTAACCTATTCTCAATTCCCTAAACCTATATCTTAAAACATAAACCGAAACCTAAACCTATACCTTAACCTAAACCTATAACCTATAACCTAAACATAAACCTAAAACCTAAATGTATTCTCAAATCCCTAAACCTAAACCTACACCTAATCCTAACCTCAACTCCCTAACCTAAACCTAAACCGAAACTTGAAAACCCAAACCTAAACCCGATATTGAACCCAAACCCGATTTCCTAAACCTAAACCTTAACCTATTCTCAGTTCCCTAAACCTATAGCTTATAACCTAAACCTAAACCTAAACCAATAACCTATAACCTAAACTTAAACCTAAACCTAAAACCTAAATGTATTCTTAAATCCCTAAACCTAAACCTACACCTAATCCTAATCTCAACTCCCTAACCTAAACCTAAACCTAAACTTGAAAACCCAAACATAAACCCGATCCCGAACCCAAACCCGATTTCCTAAACCTAAACATTAACCTATTCTCAATTCCCTAAACCTATATCTTATAACCTAAACCTATAACCTATAACTTTAACCTAAACCTGTAACCTATAACCTAAACCTAAACCTAAAACCTAAATATATCCTCAAATCCCTAAACCTAAACCTACACCTAATCCTAATCTCAACTCCCTAACCTAAACCTAAACCTAAACTTGAACACCAAAACCTAAACCCGATCCCGAACCTGAACCCGATTTCCTAAACCTAAACCTTAACCGATTCTCAATTCCATAAACCTATTGCTTATAACCTAAACCGAAACCTAAACCTATACCTTAACCTAAACCTAAACCAATAACCTATAACCTAAACATAAACTTAAAACCTAAATGCATTCCTAAATCCCTAAACCTAAACCAACACCTAATCCTAATCTCAAACTCCCTAATCTAAACCTAAACCTAAACTTGAAAACTCAAACCTAAACCCGAACCCAATTTCCAAAACCTAAACCTTAATGTATACTCAAATCCCTAAACCTAAACCTACACCTAATCCTAATCTCAACTCCCTAACCTAAACCTAAACCTAAACTTGAAAACCCAAACCTAAACCCGATCTTGAACCCGAACCCGCTTTCCAAAACCTAAACCTTAACCTATTCTCAATTCCCTAAACCTATAGATTATAACCTAAACCTAAACCTATAACCCATAACCTAAACCTAAACCTGTAACCTATAACCTAAACCTAAACCTAAAACCTAAATGTATTCCCAAATCCTTAAACCTAAACCTACACCTAATCCTAATCTCAACTCCATAAACCTAAACTTGTAACCTATAACCTAAACTTAAACCTAAACTTGAAAACCCAAACCTAAACCCGATCCCGAACCCAAACCCGATTTCCTAAACCTAAACATTAACCTATTCTCAATTCCCTAAACCTATATCTTAAAACATAAACCGAAACCTAAACCTATACCTTAACCTAAACCTATAACCTCTAACCTAAACATAAACCTAAAACCTAAATGTATTCACAAATCCCTAAACCTAAAACTACACCTAATCCTAATCTCAACTCCCTAATCTAAACCTAAACCTAAACTTGAAAACTTAAACCTAAACCCGATCTCGAACCCAAACCCGATTTTCTAAACCTAAACCTTAACCTATTCTCACTTCCCTAAACCTATAGCTTATAACCTAAACCTTAACCGAAACCTAAACCTAAACCAATAACCTATAACCTAAACCTAAACCTAAACCTAAAACCTAAATGTATTCTTAAATCCCTAAACCTAAACCTACACCTAATCCTAATCTCAACTCCCTAACCTAAACCGAAACCTAAACTTGAAAACCCAAACATAAACCCGATCCCGAACCTAAACCCGATTTCCTAAACCTAAACATTAACCTATTCTCAATTCCCTAAACCTATATCTTATAACCTAAACCTATAACCTATAACCTTAACCTAAACCTGTAACCTATAACCATAACCTAAACCTGTAACCTATAACCTAAACCTGAACCAAAAACTTAAATGTATTCTCAAATCCCTAAACATAAACTTACACCTAATCCTAATCTCAGCTCCCTAAACTAAAATAAAACCTAAACTTGAATACCAAAACCTAAACCCGATTCCGAACCTGAACCCGATTTCCTAAACCTAAACCTTAACCGATTCTCAATTCCATAAACCAATTGCTTATAACCTAAACCTAAACCTAAACCTATAACCTATAACCTAAATATAAACCTAAAACCTAAATGCATTCCCAAATCCCTAAACCTAAACCTACACCTAATCCTAATCTTAACTCCCTAACCTAAACCTAAACTCAAACTCGATTTCCAAAACCTAAACCTTAATGTATACTCTAATCCCTAAACCTAAACCTACACCTAATCCTAATCTCAATTCCCTAACCTAAACCTAAACCTAAACTTGAAAACCCAAATCTAAACCCGATCTTGAACTAGAACCCAGTTTCCAAAACCTAAACCTTAACCTATTCTCAATTCCCTAAACCTATACTTATAACCTAAAACTAAACCTATAACCCATAACCTAAACCTAAACATGTAACCTATAACCTAAACCTAAACCTAAAACCTAAATGTATTCTCAAATCCATAAACCTAAACCTACACCTAATCCTAATCTCAACTCCCTAAACCTAAACCTGTAACCTATAACCTAAACCTAAACTTAAACTTGAAAACCCAAACCTAAACCCGATCCCGAACCCAAACCTGATATCCTAAACCTAAACATTAACCTATTCTCAATTCCCTAAACCTATATCTTAAAACATAAATCGAAACCTAAACCTATACATTAACCTAAACCTATAACCTATAACCTAAATATAAACCTAAAACCTATTCTCAAATCCCTAAACCTAAACCTACACCTAATCCTAATCTCAACTCCCTAACCTAAACCTAAACCTAAACTTGAAAACCCAAACCTAAACCCGATCTTGAGCCCAAACCCGATTTCCTAAACCTAAACCTTAACCTATTCTCAATTCCCCAAACCTATAGCTTATAACCTAAACCTAAACTTAAACCAATAACCTATAACTTAAACCTAAACCTAAACCTAAAACCTGAATGTATTCTTAAATCCCTAAACCTAAACCTACACCTAATCCTAATCTCAACTCCCTAACCTAAACCTAAACCTAAACTTGAAAACCCAAACATAAACCCGATCCCAAACCCAAACCTGAATTTCTAAACCTAAACATTAACCTATTCTCAATTCCCTAAACCTATATCTTATAACCTAAACCTATAACCTATAACCTTAACCTAAACCTGTAACCTATAACCTAAACATAAACCTAAAACCTAAATGTATTCTCAAATCCCTAAACCTAAACCTACACCTAATCCTAATCTCAACTCCCTAACCTAAACCTAAACCTAAACTTGAAAACCCAAACCTAAACCCGATCCCGAACCTGAACCCGATTTCCTAAACCTAAACCTTAACCTATTCTCAATTCCATAAACCTATTGCTTATAACCTAAACCGAAACCTAAACCTATACCTTAACCTAAACGTAAACCTAAACCCAAACCTATAACCTATAACCTAAACATAAACCTAAAACCTAAATGTATTCCCAAATCCCTAAACCTAAACCTACACCTAATCCTAATCTCAACTCCCTAACCAAAACCTAAACTTAAACTTAAAAACTCAAACCTAAACCCGAACCCGATTTTCTAAACCTAAACCTTAATGTATACTCAAATCCCTAAACCTAAACCTACACCTAATCCAAATCTCGACTCCCTAACCTAAACCTAAACCTAAACTTGAAAACCCAAACCTAAACCCAATCTCGAACCCGAACCTGGTTTCCAAAACCTAAACCTATTCTCAATTCCCTAAACCTATAGCTTATAACCTAAACCTAAACCTATAACCCATAACCTTAACCTAAACCGTAACCTAAACCTGTAACCTATAACCTAAACCTAAACCTAAAACCTAAATGTATTCTCAAATCCTTAAACCTAAACCTACACCTAATCCTAATTTCAACTCCCTAACCTAAACCTAAACTTAAACTTGAAAACCCAAACCTAAACCCGATCCCGAACCCAAACCCAATTTCCTAAACCAAAACCTTAACCTATTCTCAATTCCCTAAACCTATATCTTATAACCTAAACCTAAACCAAAACCTGTAACCTATAAACTAAACCTAAACCTAAAACCTAAATGTATTCTCAAATCCCTAAACCTAAACCTAAACCTAATCCTAATCTCCACTCCCAAACCTAAACCTAAACCTAAACTTGAAAACCAAAACCTAAACCCGATCCCGAGCCAAAACCCGATTTCCTAAACCTAAACCTTAACCTATTCTCAATTCCCTAAACCTATAGCTTATAACCTAAACCTAAACCTAAACCTAAACTTAAACCTAAATCTATAACATATAACCTAAACTTAAACCTAAAACCTAATGTATTCTCAAATCCTTAAACTTAAACCTACACCCAATCCTAATCTCAACTCCCTAACCTAAACCTAAACCTAAACTTGAAAACCAAAACCTAAACCCGATCCCGAACCCGAACCCGATTTCCATAACCTAAACCTTAACCTATTCTCAATTCCCTAAACCTATAGCTTATAACCTAAACCTAAACCTTAACTTAAACCTAAACCTGTACCTGTAACCAATAACCTAAACCTAAACCTAAAACCTAAATGTATTCTTAAATCCCAAAACCTAAACCTACACCTAATCCTAATCTCAGCTCCCTAACCTAAACCTAAACCTAAACTTGAAAACCAAAACCTAAACCTGATCCCGAACCAGAACCCGATTTCCTAAACCTAAACCTTAACCTATTCTCAAGTCCCTAAACCTATTGCTTATAACCTAAACCTATACCTTAAACTAAACCTAAACCTAAACCTATAACCTATAAACTAAACATAAACCTAAAACCTAAATGTATTCTCAAATCCCTAAACCTAAACCTATACCTAATACTAATCTCAACTCCCTAACCTAAACCTAAACCTAAACTTGAAAACCAAACCTAAAACCGATCCCGAACCCGAACGCGATTTCCTAAACCTAAACCTTAACCTATTCTCAATTCCCTAAACCTATAGCTTATAACCTAAACCTAAACCTAAACCCAAACCTATAACATATAACCTAAACCTAAACCTAAAACCTAATGTATTCTCAAATCCCTAAAGGTAAACCTAAACCTAATCCTAATCTCAACTCCCTAACCTAAACCTAAACCTAAACCTGAAAACCCAAACCTAAACCCGATCCCGAACCCGAACCCGATTTCCTTAACCTAAACCTTAAGCTATTCTCAATTCCCTAAACCTATAGCTTATAACCTAAACCTAAACCTGAACTTAAACCTAAACCTAAACCTAAACCTGTAACCTGTAACCTAAACCTAAACCTAAAACCTAAATGTATTCTTAAATCCCTAAATCTAAACCTACACCTAATCCTAATCTCAACTCCCTAACCTAAACCTAAACCTAAACTTGAAAACCTAAACCTAAACCCGATCCCGAACCTGAACCCGATTTCCTAAACCTAAACCTTAACCTATTCTCAATTCCCTAAACCTATTGCTTAAAACCTAAACCGAAACCTAAACCTATACCTTAAACTAAACCTAAACCTAAACCTATAACCTATAAACTAAACATAAACCTAAAACCTAAAACCTAAATGTATTCTCAAATCCCTAAACCTAAACCTACACCTAATCCTAGTCCTAACTCCCTAACCTAAACCTAAACCTAAACTTGAAAACTCAAACCTAAACCCGAACCCGATTTCCTAAACCTAAACCATAATGTATTCACAATTCCCTAAACCTAAACCTACACCTAATCCTAATCTCAACTCCCTAACCTAAACCTAAACGTAAACTTGAAAATCCAAACCTAAACCCAATCCCGAACCCGATTTCCTAAACCTAAACCTTAACCTATTCTCAATTCCCAAAACCTATTGCTTATAACCTAAACCGAAACCTAAACCTATACCTTAACCTAAACCTAAACCTAAACCTATAACCTATAACCTAAACCTAAACCTAAAACCTAAATGTATTCTTAAATCCCTAAACCTAAACCTACACCTAATCCTAATCTCAACTCCCTAACCTAAACCTAAACCTAAACTTGAAAACCCAAACCTAAACCCGATCTCGAACCCGAACCCGGTTTCCAAAACCTAAACCTTAACCTATTCTTAATTCCCTAAACCTATAGCTTATAACCTAAACCTAAACCAAAACCTAAACCTATAACCCATAACCTTGACTTAAACCTAAACCTAAACCTGTAACCAATAACCTAAACCTAAACCTAAAACCTAAATGTATTCTCAAATCCTTAAACCAAAACCTACACCTAATCCTAATCTCAACTCCCTAACCTAAACCTAAACTTAAACTTGAAAACCCAAACTAAACCCGATCCCGAACCCGAACCCGATTTCCTAAACCAAAACCTTAACCTATTCTCAAATCCCTAAACCTATATCTTATAACCTAAACCTAAACCAAAACCTATAACCAATAACCTAAACCTAAACCTAAAACCTAAATGTATTCTCAAATCCCTAAACCTAAACCTATACCTAATCCTAATCTCAACTCCCTAACCTAAAGTTGAAAACCAAAACCTAAACCTGATCCCGAACCAGAACCCGATTTCCTAAACCTAAACCTTAACCTATTCTCAATTCCCTAAACATATAGCTTATAACCTAAACCTAAACCTATAACATATTACCTAAACCTAAACCTAAAACCTAATGTATTCTCAAATCCCTAAACTTAAACCTTCACATAATCCTAATCTCAACTCCCTAACCTAAACCTAAACCTAAACTTGAAAACCAAAACCTAAACCCAATCTCGAACCCGAACCCGATTTCCTAAACCTAAACCTTAACCTATTTTCAATTCCCTAAACCTATTGCTTATAACCTAAACCTAAACCTTAACCTAAACCAAAACCTGTAACCTATAACCTAAACCTAAACCTAAAACCTAAATGTATTCTTAAATCCCTAAACCTAAACCTACACCTAATCCTAATCTCAACTCCCTAACCTAAACCTAAACCTAAACTTGAAAACCAAAACCTAAACCCGATCCCGAACCTGAACCCGATTTCCTAAACCTAAACCTTAACCTATTCTCAATTCCCTAAGCGTATTGCTTATAACCTTAACCGAAACCTAAACCTATACCTTAACCTAAACCTAAACCTAAACCTATAACCTATAACCTATAACCAAAACATAAACCTAAAACCTAAATGTAATCTCAAAGCCCTAAACCTAAACCTACACCTAATCCTAATCCTAACACCCAAACCTAAACCTAAACCTAAACTTGAAAACTCAAACCTAAACCTGATGCCGAACCCAAACCCGATTTCCTAAACCTAAACCTTAATGTATTCTCAATTCCCTAAACCTAAACCTACACCTAATCCTAATCTCAACTCCATAACATAAACCTAAACCTAAACTTGAAAATCCAAACCAAAACCCGATCCCAAACCCGATTTCCTAAACCTAAACCTTAACCAATTCCCAATTCCCTAAACCTATTGCGTATAACCTAAACCGAAACCTAAACCTATACCTTAACCTAAACCTAAACATAAACCTATGACCTATAACCTAAACTAAAACCTAAAACCTAAATGTAATCTCAAATCCCTAAACCCAAACCTACACCTAATCCTAATCTCAACTCCCTAACCTAAACCTAAACCTAAACTTGAAAACCCAAACCTAAACCCGATCCCGAACCCAAACCCGATTTCCTAAACCTAAACATTAACCTATTCTCAATTCCCTAAACCTAAACCTTAACCTAAACGTAAACCTTAACCTAAACGTAAACCTTAACCTAAACCTATAACCTTTAACCTTAACCTAAACCTAAACCTAAACATGTAACCTATAGCCTAAACCTAAAGCTAAAACCTAAATGTATTCTCAAATCCCTAAACCTAAACCTACACCTAATCCTAATCTCAACTCCCTAACCTAAACCTAAACCTAAACTTGAAAACCCAAACATAAACCCGATCCCGAAGCCAAACCTAATTTCCTAAACCTAAACATTAACCTATTCTCAATTCCCTAAACCTATATCTTATTACCTAAACCTTAACCTAAACATATAACCTATAACCTTAACCTAAACCTGTAACCTATTACCTAAACCTAAACCTAAAACCTAAATGTATTCTCAAATCCCTAAACCTAAACCTACACCTAATCCTAATCTGAACTCCCTAACCTAAACCTAAACCTAAACTTGAAAACCAAAACCTAAACCCGATCCCGAACCTGAACCCGATTTCCTAAACTTAAACCTTAACCTATTCTCAATTCCCTAAACCTATAGCTTATAACCTACACCTAAGCCTAAACCTAAACCTAAACCTGTAACCTGTAACATAAACCGAAACCTAAAACCTAAATGTATTCTCAAATTCCTAAACCTAAACCTATACCTAATCCTAATCTCAACTCCCTAACCTAAACCTAAACCTAAACTTGAAAACTCAAACCTCAACCCGATCCTGAACCTGAACCCGATTTCCTTAACCTAAACATAAACCTATTCTCAAATCCCTAAACCTAAACCTAAACCTTAATGTATTCTCAAATCCCTAAACCTAAACATACACCTAATCCTAATCTAAACTCCCTAACCTAAACCTAAACCTAAACTTGAAAACCCAAACCTATACCCGATCCCGAACCCGAACCCGATTTCCTAAACCTAAACCTAAACCTAAACCTATAACTTATAACTTAAACCTTAACTTAAAACCTAAATGTATTCTCAAATCCCTAAACCTAAACCTATACCTAATACTAATCTCAACTCCCTAACCTAAACCTAAACCTAAACTTGAAAACCAAACCTAAAACCGACCCCGAACCCGAACGCGATTTCCTAAACCTAAACCTTAACCTATTCTCAATTCCCTAAACCTATAGCTTATAACCTAAACCTAAACCTAAACCTAAACCTGAACCTAAACCTATAACATATAACCTAAACCTAAACCTAAAACCTAATGTATTCTCAAATCCCTAAACCTATCGTGCTCGCAGTGGCACCTCTCGGCCTCTGTGCATGGGTTGGGCGGCTAGGCTCGGCTTCATCCACGGGCGCTCTCTTCTTCCCCATCAAAGAGAGAAAGGTAGAGATGAAAAATATGGTCGTGATAAACTCAAACAAGGCCATGAAAAATGAGGGAAAGGGAGAAATAGGAAGAATGGTGAAGCTTCCACATACTTGAGATCTCAAAGGAGGATTTCAGAGCTCAAATGAGAAGAAAAGGGAGTGAAAACAGCAATGGGGATGGGTTTTTAAGATGGGTTGAATGGGTGTGCATGAAAATGAAAGAAGAAGGAGATTGGGAAGGAATTTTGGTGGAGTTTTGAGAGAAACTTAAAGAAAAGGAGAGCTTGGGAGGGTCTTTTGTGAAGGGAATAGGGTTTAGAAAGACCTAATACCGAGCAACCATGGAGGAGTGGGCCACACTAGGCCCCAAAGTCGTCGGCCTGAGCCGGCCTGCCCGGCCTGGCCCACTGGGCGGCGAGGGCTCGCCAAACCGATGAGGTCATCGCCGGTCTCTGGACCGTCCGGCAATGACTCGCCATTTGGGAAATGCCTCGATCGGCCCCTTTGTCCAATTCGACGCGTATCGGGCCACTCAGGTTGAAATCTGATGCAAACACTGATTTACTGACAATTAAAGGGTTAAGATGGGAAGATAAACCATCTAAACACGTCAATGGACGGCCTAGAAGAGATTTTGGGCCACTGTGTGTGATCAGGAGAGAGCACAGACTCGATATCGGCGATCGTTTTCAGTAAACTTTCACCGATAGAAGTAACTGGACAGATACACAAATTCTATGATAAACTCGCACCCAAATACACTAAGGTGACGACAGCGTGCGGTGTGTGACCATAACCCAGGTCCGGTTTAATCCAATTCATGCTCTGATACCAGCTTGTAACGCCCTGAAATTTGGGGGTCGAGAATAACTCAGCTCCCGAGTTTCAAAACATCACTTATGCAACAAATTTCATGATGGATGTATGTTGTCTGTAAGAGTACATAAAACATGGAATAGATTAAGCCAAACTGCAAACATAATTCAGGGATAAGTGATAGAAGCAAGCGGAAGACTTAAAGAAACATATGTGTACAAGTGCAAGTCCCTGAAATGCGTATACATGCCAGGTCATACTTACAAGTGTTATTATCAAAATACAAGTATTAAATGACATTATCCATTCCAAAAGGAAACTCAGAATTCCCACGCATCAGGACATGGCTCACAAGAACCGACCTGAGAACTGCATAAAAGAAAATGCGGCCTCATCATCCTCAAACTCCTGCTCTGCCTCAGGGGTCACATCAATATCTGCATCTAAGACAGAGTCTAGTTTGGTGTTTAAACACCGTCCCAGAACGTGGGAGTGAGTGATCAACTCAGTGGAACAATAAAGCAAAGGTTAACATATTATCAATTCAATCAAGCAGTAATGATAAAGTAGAACAATCAAACATGTCCTAAATACTCTTGTTAGTGTAAGGATGTATGTAAAATGATGCGTGCCCTCGCCTGTACACCCTCAGCGTCTTCATCTTACGTTACGCATGACATCACCTCAAGTGCTCCACCTCTTCCAAGCACATGCAATGCGGTGCATGAACATAATTACCAAGTTGTTATTAGTCCTTTTCATACAGCAGGATTAGGAAGCTAAGGTACCTTCCTCATATCAATTTCTAAACAGTGATCCATTTTAGGGTCGTTAGTCCTAGACAATCTCATACGATCATATGGTTTTAGGTCGTTGCAAAGGGCTCGTCACCAATCAATGCACGCCTATCATACCTTCGTTACTACAATAAGGCTTGTCACCTCAATGCGGTATACAAGTATGCTCGAGGTCACTACAAAGGGCTCGTCACCAATCAATGTAGGTCGACAGCACGAATATAGTGTCCCATACCACCATAATAGGCTCACGAGTTTGGTTGCTCACTGGTCACTATGGGGAGGCTCGTCACCCCAGCGTAGGCCGACAGCTTGACCATGGTGTCCCATACCACCATGTCTGGCTCATGAGTCTTAGCGGATCAAGGTACAACGGTTAATAGGATTGGCACTAGTAAGTTTGGTACCTTAGATTCAAGCAATAGCGTCCATACATGGTGAACATACATCGAACAATTGGGTTACTTGACGAACTCGACTAGCATGAGCGCACGTTGGGTTGAACGACATAGAGTGCGCAAACACTCCGTGAGGCCAAACCACTGCCGACAACTCTAATACGACTCGGGTTCGTCTAATCACGTCCTTCGTGGCGAAAGTAACTTCAGCTACGAACTCAAGGCCGATTACCGATTTCCTGGACTATTCATAGTCCCAAACATATTTCACTACAACAGATATTCATATAGAATTTAGAACAGTAATGGAACAATAATTCAAATCATGAAATATGTGAGCATTTTCAGAATATCAACTCAACATTGATTTACACATAAGTAATGCTTGAAGTTAAACAATAAAGAATGTGACTTGCATGTAGGAAAACATACACACCAATAAGAGAGTTGAGAATCGCTTCTCAACGCCCGCAAATAGGATAATATATTACACTTTAAATCATTCAGACATTTCTACAAACACTTAGACTACCAAGTTCAACATACATGACGTGTGTTGAAATACACTATTTAGACAATTCCTTTTGCCAAGGAGTTGACACACATACATCTAGCACAAATACACAACAATTAATCATGGTAAGTACATGTTCATATTTTATACATATACGATACTTCCTACATATACATAGAATACACAAATCTCAATATAACACATACATATTAGGAATGCAAATTAAACATAACATTTGGCATGTGAAATTGCACTCACAACAAGAATAAACCATTAACTGACATTGAAAGCCTTGAAAACTATAACCTATACGAATAAAGTCCGCACCTTAAACCAGATAAAGCACACCAAACTGATTCAGACGATATGTCTTCGTCAACAGCGACTAGATAACCTAAGGCAAGAATATAAATGAGATACGACAATATATATATACTATTCTAAGCTCTAAAACAGATTAGGGTTAGATTAACTTACCCAAGAAGGACTTAGAATCGCCGGAATAACGATTCAAAAGTGATAGTTCAAGGATGTAGAGTAACAGAAAAGAATCTAAAGATGATTCACCAACTTCTCTCTCACTTTCTCTCTCTTTTCCCCTCTCTTTCTTAGCTAGGGTTAGGAAATTCGTATGGAAAAGAGAGTTAGGGTTTTAAGGTCTTTATATAGGCCTAACATTAATGAAAATAACCCCAGGGCCAAGGTATACTTAGGTTATAACCAAATCAGGCCTCTCTCGATCCAACGGAGCACTTCCGGTGGTTCTTTTTCCGTGTATGGTCGGACTTAAGCTCATTGACCATGGATTTAGGTCAGGCTGAGTTTTCGTACCGATCGGCTTTACAGATCAACCGTGGCGGACCACACTCAATTCAACGGTCACCGAAACTCGATCAGGTTCACAAGCACTACGACATGCCTGGGCTATCTTCCCTGATCCGAGGGTGAAATTGGGTCAGAATCCAATGGTTAGATTGCTTAAAATCGTCGCGCAAGCGACACGACTCAGATTTCATAAAATCATATTTAATTTCTCACTGTTCTCACACTCTTCACTGCGGACTCAATCAAATTGACCCAGGACATCATCTGGACTTGATTTTTGAGGTGATGATCAAGTCCAATATGGTGACCAATACTGTCTAAGATCATCGCTATCAGACTTTCGACGCGCGGTCCAGGTCCGATCCAAAGCTTCCAAAAATTTCCAAGAGCAACTGGATTTAGCGTTGAATCCCAGATTTCAGAGTAACATAGCGCTAACGATTCTACAAGTTTTGAGTCATGCAGATCAAATTTAAAGTGATTGATGCTAATTTCACAAGCAATCGAGTTTAGCGCTAATTACCCCACAAATAACTTTTAAGGAAAATAGAGGTAATACTTGGCTCTTGGCATGAAATTTTTTGGGTCATTACATTAACCTATTCTCAATTCCTTAAAGCTATATCTTAAAATGTAAACCTTAACCTAAACCTATAACCTATAACCTAAACCTAAACCTAAACCTATAACCTATAACCTAAACCTAAACCTGAAACCTAAACGTATTCTCAAATCCCTAAACCTAAACCTACACCTAATCCTAATCTCAACACCCTAACCTAAACTTGAAAACTCAAACCTAAACCCGATCCCGAACTCGAACCCGATTTCCTAAACCTAAACCTTAATGTATTCTCAAATCCCTAAACCTAATCCTACACCTAATCCTAATCTCAACTCCCTAACCTAAACCTAAACCTAAACTTGAAAACCCAAACCTAAACCCGATCTCGAACCCGAACCCGATTTCCTAAACCTAAACCTTAACCTATTCTCAATTCCCTAAACTTATAGCTTATAACCTAAACCGTAACCTTAACCTAAACCTATAACCCCGAACCTTAACCTAAACCTAAACCTGAACCTAAACCTAAACCTAAACCTATAACATATAACATAAACCTAAAACCTAAATGTATTCTCAAATCTTTAAACCTAAACCTATACCTTATCCTAATCTCAACTACCTAACCTAAACCTAAACTTAAACTTGAAAGCCCAAACCTAAACCCAAGCTCGAACCCGAACCCGATTTCCTAAACCTAAACCTTAACCTATTCTCAATTCCCTAAACCTATAGCTTATAACCTAAACCTAAGCCTAAACCTAAGCCAAAACCTGTAACCTATAACCTAAACTAAACCAAAAACCTAAATGTATTCTCAAATCCCTAAACCTAAACCTATACCTAATCCTAATCTCAAATCCCTAACCTAAACTTAAACCTAAACTTGAAAATCAAAACCTAAACCCGATCCCAAACCCGAACCCAATTTCCTAAACCTAAACCTTAACCTATTCTCAATTCCCTAAACCTATAGCTTATAACCTAAACCTAAACCTGAACCTGAACCTAAACCTAAACTTATAACATATAACCTAAACCTAAACCTAAAACCTAATCTATTCTCAAATTCCTAAACTTAAACCTACACCTAATCCTAATGTCAACTCCCTAACCTAAACCTAAACCTAAACTTGAAAACCAAAACCTAAACTCGATCCCGAACCCGAACCCGATTTCCTAAACCTAACCTTAACCTATTCTCAATTCCCTAAACCTATAGCTTATAAACTAAACCTAAACCCTAACCTAAACCTAAACATGTAACCTATAACCAAAACCTAAACCTAAAGCCTAAATGTATTCTTAAATCCCTAAACCTAAACCTACACCTAATCCTAATCTCAACTCTCTAACCTAAACCTAAACCTAAACTTGAAAACCAAAACCTAAACCCGATCCCGAACCTGAACCCGATTTCCTAAACCTAAACCTTAACCTATTCTCAATTCCCTAAACCTATTGCTTATAACCTAAACCGAAACCTAAACCTATACCTTAACCTAATCCTAAACATAAACTTATAACCTATAACCTAAACATAAACCTAAAACCTAAATGTATTCTCAAATCCCTAAACCTAAACCTACACCTAATCCTAATCTTAACTCCCTAACCTAAACTTAAACCTAAACTTGAAAACTCAAACCTAAAACCGATCCCGAACCCAAACCTGATTTCCTAAACCTAAACCTTAATGTATTTTGAAATCCCTAAACCTAAACATACACCTAATCCTAATCTCAACTCCCTAAACTAAACCAAAACCTAAACTTGAAAATCCAAACCTAAACCCGATCCCGAACCCGAACCTGATTTCCTAAACCTAAACCTTAACCTATTCTCAATTTCCAAAACCTATTGTTTATAACCTAAACCGAAACCTAAACCTATACCTTAACCTAAACCTAAACATAAACCTATAACCTATAACCTAAACCTAAACCGAAAACCTAAATGTATTCTCAAATCCCCAAACCTAAACCTACACCTAATCCTAATCTCAACTCCCTAACCTAAACCTAAACCTAAACTTGAAAACCAAAACCTAAACCTGATCCCGAACCCAAACCCGATTTCCTAAACCTAAACCTTAACCTATTCTCAATTCCCTAAACCTATAGCTTATAACCTAAACCTAAGCCTAAAACCAAACCTTAACCTAAACCTAAACCTGTAACCTGTAATATAAACCTAAACCTAAAACCTAAATATAATCTCAAATCCCTAACCTAAACCTACACCTAATCCTAATCTCAACTCCCTAACCTAAACCTAAACCTAAACTTGAAAACCAAAACCTAAACCCAATCCCGAACCCGAACCCGATTTTCTAAACCTAAACCTTAACATATTCTCAATTCCCTAAACCTATTGCTTATAACCTAAACCGAAACCTAAACCTATACCTTAACCTAAACCTATAACTTATAACCTAAACATAAACCTAAAACCTAAATGTATTCTCAAATCCCTAAACCTAAACCTAAACCTAATCCTAATCTCAACTCCCTAACCTAAACCTAAACCTAAACTTGAAAACTCAAACTTAAATCTGATCCCGAACCCGAACCCGATTTCTTAAACCTAAACCTTAATATATTCTCAATTCCCTAAACCAAAACCTACACCTAATCCTAATCTCAACTCTCTAACCTAAACCTAAACCTAAACTTGAAAACCCAAACCTAAAACTGATCTCGAACCCGAACCCGATTTCCTAAACCTAAACCTTAACCTATTCTCAATTCCCTAAACCTATAGCTTATAACCTAAACCTAAACCTATATAACATATAAGCTAAACCTAAACCTAAAACCTAATGTATTCTCAAATCCCTAAACCTAAACCTACACCTAATCCTAATCTCAACTCCCTAACCTAAACCTAAACCTAAACTTGAAAACCCAAACCTAAACTTGATCCCGAACCCGAACCCGATTTCCTTAACCTAAACCTTAACTTATTCTCAATTCCCTAAACCTATGGCTTATAACCTAAACCTAAACCTAAACTTAAACCTTAACCTAAACCAATAACCTATAACCTAAACCTAAACCTAAAACCTACATGTATTCTCGAATCCCTAAACCTAAACCTACACCTAATCCTAACCTCAACTCCCTAACCTAAACCTAAACCTAAACTTGAAAACCCAAACCTAAACCCGATCCCAAACCCGAACCCGATTTCCTTAACCTAAACATTAACCTATTCTCAATTCCCTAAACCTATAGCCTATAAGCTAAACCTAAACCTAAACTTAAACCTTAACCTTAACCTAAACCTAAACCTATAACCAAAATGTATTCTCAAATTCGTAAACTTAAACCTACACCTAATCCTAATCTCAACTCCCTAATCTAAACCTAAACCTAAACTTGAAAACCCAAACCTAAACCCAATGCTAAACCCGAACCCGATTTCCTAAACCTAAACCTAAACCTAAACTTGAAAACCCAAACCTAAACCCGATGTCGAACCCGAACCCGATTTCCTAAACCTAAACCTTAACCTATTCTCAATTCCCTAAACCTTAACCTATAACCTAACCTAAACCTAAACCTAAACCTATTACCTACACTTATAACCTAAACCTATAACCTAAACCTAAGCCTAAATCTTAAACCTAAACCTAAAATCAAAATGTATTCTCAAATCCTTAAACCTAAACCTACACCTAATCCTAATCTCAACTCCCTAACCTAAACTTAAACCTAAACTTGAAAACCCAAACCTAAACCCGATCCCAAACCCGCACCCGATTTCCTAAACCTAAACAATAACCTTAACCTATTCTCAATTACCTAAAGCTATAACCTATATACTATAACCTATAACTAAAACCTAAACCTAAACCTAAACCTATAACCTAAACCTAAACCTTAACCTAAACCAAAACCTATAACCTAAACCTTAACCTATAACCTATAACCTAAATTTATAACCTATAACATAAAACCTAATCCTAAACCTAAACCTATAACCTAAAAGCTAAAACTTAAACCTAAACCTCTAACCTAAATGTATTATCAAATCCTTAAACCTAGACCTACACCTAATCCTAATCTCAACTCCCTAACCTAAACTTGAAAACCCAAACCTAAACCCGATCCCGAACCCAAACCTAACTGCTGTAATAATGTAGCCCAATCACATGGCAAGAAACAAGAATGTATCCCTTTTAACACATGCCTCTTTTTACAAAGCTTTAATTTTTGTTGTTGTTTCTATTAACTTGAAGTGAAACACTTTTTTGCATTATTTGCTTGCATTAGTTTTATTTTAATGATCAGTTTTATTTTAAAAAAGTACCCACTTTTTTGGAAGAAGTTTATGCAATTCTTCATGATTCTGAATTATAATGTTTTGTTAGTTTAATATTTTTTTTTTCAGATGAAAGACAAAAAGAAAATTGTTGCTGATTTTTTTCCTTTTTTTATTTATGAAGTTAAACTTATATGTATTTATGCGTAGATGAATGTAATGTGGATAAGATTGTTTGTGTTTGGATGGATGTAGTTTATGTTTGGATGAATGTAGTTTATGTTGGATTTACGTAGTTTGGGTTTAGATGGATACGAATGTGAATATGATGAAATATATTATATAACAAGTGTATATCAGGAAGAATATGATGAACTATATTGTAACAGGTGTATATTGATCCTCTCAAATTTGAAAATGTACTTTGAAGGCTCATAAGGGACGGTCCATGACAGTCATGGACCGTCCCTTTTAAGGATGGTTTGTGGCCGTCCTTTGAAGGCTCATAAGAAACGGTCCATGACAGTCCTTTTTAAGGACGGTCCATGACCGTCCTTTTAAAGGACAGTCCATAGCCGTCCTTTGAATGGCGATAAGAGACAGTCCATGACAGTCCTTTTTAAGGACGGTCCATAGCCGTCCTTTGAAGGCTCATCAGAGACGGTATATGACAGTCTTTTTTAAGGACAGTCCTTGACTATCCTTAAAAAGAACTGTCGATGGCTGTCCTTTAAAGGCTCATAAGAGACAGTCCATGACCGTCCTTTTTCGTCAATAAGAATGACGGTTTTCGACCATCCTTTAAGTAATACGACACGTCAAAATTTGACGGCCCTTGCGACAATCCATGACCGTCCTTTTTGGTCATTTGAGACGGTTTTAGACCGTCCTTTTTTCACAGTTTTGGCGTAGTGCATGTGATGTCCAGCACTTCAAATAGCAAAATATAAGTCATGTCCTCTCAATGAGTGAATGTAGGGGAAATATTGGGACTTTTAGCTGGCTCTATGTTTCTCTAATGATCTCCCTCTAAAGCGGTTGTAGATAAATTGGGGATCATAATTTCGGAATCCCCGGAGGATGATAGTTCAATGTTGTTGATTTGAGGGAGCTCAAGGCACCATTCTCAAGTATCCTAAATAGGATCGATCTATTGGTGGCAAGCAAGCAATGTCTATTCTAGTTAATTTCACCTCATGGCAGCCTATTCCACCTTTTCATTAAAAAAATAAAAGGAAGGAAAACACCTAACCTCTATTATATCTAACTCTTGAGGTCTAAGGTATAACCAGCATGACCATTATAAGGCCTGTATCCTAAACCATACTATTCCGTAGGCTTTCATGGTCTCCGAGATGAATTTTTGCGACCCGCGATCTGTTATCAGCATTTGCGCGTGATCCTAAATCATGTCCCGTATATCAGAGTCGGCACAACCTGAGACTTGTACCCTTGCGACCGTGCCGACGCCACGGTTCCGACGTCGCATCTCGTGCGCTGAGGCGATACCCGAGCCAGAAGATGTGGGCCTACTTCAGTTGGAGGAAAACGTCGCACATTGCAATCCCAAGAGAAATATCCCATCAATCACCTCTCATGTCAAGTACAAAACCCCATCCCCAAGCAACCCCAAAGTCAAAGCAACTCATCCCTCACATCTCAAAGTACACATCACCCATCACTCACCTTTTCACCCATCACCCTCTTACATCACTCACACCTCTCTCTCTCATCTCTCTCTCTTTCTCATTTCCTCCCAAGTAACCCACATCTAAGCAAGCTCCATGAGAGAGAGCTTTGTGTAGCCCACTTTCTATCTCCCATCTCCACCATCCAAGTTTCATCTGAACCGTTGGAATTGTTCCTTTGGAGCTCTAGTATGCTTTGGCGGAAGGAGGGGGAGAAGATCATAGGTGGGTGATTTTATTACTTGATTTTGTGATTTGAGGGCCCACATATGTGGGACCCATCTTGATATATGCATGTGTAGGGAGGGCCCATAGTGGCGGGGTCCCTCCCCTCTCACAATTCTCTCTCTCTCTCTCTCTCTCTCTCTCTCTCTCTCTCTCTCTTCCCTCTCCCTCTTGATGTGCGGCCCACCCGATGCGTGTGACATAACTACGCCATCCATCATTGTGGAGCCCACCATGATGCATGTGTTGCATCCAAACCATCCAACGGTGGGACCCCAACCAGCTGACTAACGTCAGTAAGTTTTATGGGTCTCATGTGATACATGTGTTATATCTAAACCATCCAAATGGTGGGACCCATCTGCTGACGATAGTCAGCAAGTTCTGTGGGTCCCACGTGATTTTATGGGTTATGTTACCATGTTGTCCAGCAGTTGAGGACCACACTGTGATGTATGTGTATATCCACACTTTCCGTCCATTTTCCTTGGACGTGGGCTACCTCACACGTGTGGCTCGTGTGAGGGTGGGGCCCACCTACATGATGTATTATATCCAACCGTCCATCAAGGGACGCTAGACATGGCTAATAGTGGAGTGTGTGAACTGACAGTGGGTGTGGCTAACAGTGTAGTGTGAACTGATGGTGGAGTGTACAAGCAGGCTAACAAAAAGAAACAAAAAATAATATTATATTAATGTATATATATTATATGCAATATATGGTGGTGGGACCCACCTGCACTGCCTGACATAGGCAGCTACTAGCTGTCGTATTGACGTCAGCAGGGTCGGTGGGATCCCATCCACATCGTCCATCCATTTGGATGGGCAACACCATGATGCATGTGTATGATCCAGGCCGTCCACTGCCTGGACGTTGTTGGGACCCACCCCACGTGTGGGGCCACACCTTGATGTACATAACTGTCCAGGCTGTGGATGGCCTGGACGTTGATATTATAAATATATTATTATATTATAATATATATAATAATATATATGGCGGGTTCCCACGTGGGGACCCACCTGCTGTGATATTTTATATATATATATATATATATATATATATATATATATATATATATATTACAAATATAAATGGTGTGGTGGGCCCTACGTGGGACCCACCTCTGCCCTTCATCTGTAGCAGGGCTGCACGTGCAGCAGCTATATAACTGCACTCTATTGACGTTAGCAAGGTCTACAAGACCTGCTGCACATGTGGGTGTGATCCACACCATCCAACTATGGGGACCCCACCGCTAGCTGTTGTACATATGGCAGCAAGTTCCATGGGTCTCGCCTGTTCCATCCACGTCGTCTATCTATGGGACCCACTATAATGTATGTGTTATATCCAACCGGCCAACCATTTAAGATATCATTTTATGGTATGAGTACAAGGATGAATCAGATCTAAAGTTCAAGTGGACTCCACCATTTAAATAGTGGATAGTCACATCCACCGTTCAAACTTCTAAGGGCCACAGTGGTTTCCAATTAAGTTGATACTTGTTTTTACTTCATTTATCTCTACGTTAACTTATGAATAGGTTGGATCTCAAAAAAAATACATAAGGGTGGGCCCGATTTGATACATATGAGGCCCATCGGTGTGGTCTATTTGATATACTTGAAACACATTGGTGAGAGCTGTTGATGCGGCCCACTTGATGTTTATGAGGCCTATTGGTATGACCCGTTGATGTAGCCCACTTAATGTTTATGAGGCCCATTAGTGCGACCCGTTGATGCTGCCCACTTGATGTTTATGAGGCCCATTGGTGCGACCCGTTGATGCGGCCCACTTGATGTTTATGAGGCCTATTGGTGCGACCTGTTGATGCGGCCCACTTGATGTTTATGAGGCCCATTGGTGTGACCTGTTGATCCGGCCCACTTGACATTTATGAGGCACATTGGTGCGACCCATTGATACGGCGCACTTGATGTTTATGAGGCCCATTGGTGCGACCCGTTGACGCGGCCCACTTGATGTTTATGAGGCTCATTGGTGTGACCCATTGATGCGGCCCACTTGATGTTTATGAGGCCCATTGGTGTGACCCGTTGATGCTGCCCACTTGATGTATACAAGGCCCATTTGGTAAGGCCCATTATGATATATTTCTGGCCCATATGATGAGGCCCATTGTGATGTATTTCCAGCCCATTTAGTAAGGCCCAATGAGATGTATTTTTCGGCCCATTTGACACATATGGGGCCCATGTATTACAGCCCATTGTGATATACATGAGGACCATTGGTGTGGCCCTTATGTGAGCCCCTTGAGTGAGGCCCATGGTGATGTATATTAGGCCCTTATGTGAAGTCATGGGCCACTATTTATATGGTTCTATGTGGGCCACTCCTTGGGAACAATGTTGGTTAGATGTCCACATTGATGGGGAATGATGGTTGGATGTCCACATTGTAACCTTCCCTTAGGCCTTGTTAGGCCCATTCTCATCATTCTCTTAGTGGGTTAACCTTAATTAGTGGGCCCCATTCACTATAGACGGATGGCTCCGTGTTATTGGATTTGATATAACCATGGCCGAGGGCTGATCTTTATATTATGAATGAACGACTGTTCAATTATCGACCTCGCCTTGTTTATAGGCCGATTATATAGCCCGATTTCGATTGTTGAAGCCGAGTATCGGGGCCGATTCTGATTTGTCGAGGCCAATTGTATAGGCCGATTCTGATTTGTCGAGGCCGATTCCGATTATCGAGGCTGAGTATCGGGCCGATTCTGATTTGTTGAGGCCGATTGTATAGGCCGATTCTGATTTGTCGAGGCCAATTATATCGGTCGATTCTAATTTGTCGAGGCCGATTCCGATTGTCGAGGCCGAGTATCAGGGCCGATTCTGATTTGTCGAGGCCGATTGTATTGGCCGATTCCGATTGTCGAGGCCAAGTATCGAGGCTGATTCTGATTTGTTGAGGCTAATTGTATATGCCGATTCTGATTTGTCGAGGCCGATTGTATAAGCCAATTCCAATTGTCGAGGCCGAGTAATAAGGCCGATTCTGATTTCTTGAGGCCGATTGTATGGGCCGATTCCGATGGTCGAGGCCGAGTTTCGAGGCCGATTTTGATTATCGAGGTCGATTTCAATTGTCGAGGCCGATTGTTGAGACCTATGTGATGTATATGGGACCCGTAGTTGAGGCCCATGTGATGTGTATTCGGCTTATATGATGTATAAGCGGCCTATATTTAAGGCCCATTGTGATGTGTATTTAGCCCTTGTTTAAGGCCCAATGTGATGTATATGAGGCCTATGTGATGAGGCTCATTATGATGCATTTGAGGGCTAGGTGATGGAGCCCATTGTGATGTATTTTAGGCCCATGCGAAAGGCCTATCGTGATGTATATTAAGATCTTGAATAAGGCCCATGGTGTTGTATATCAGGCCCTTTGTGAGGCCATGGGTCCACTATATGTTTGAGCCTATGTGGGCCACTCCTTGGGGGCAATGTTGGTTAAATGTCCACATTGTCGAGGCCGATTGTCAATGCCGGTTATTGATACCGATTATGAGTATGTGACAGCATAGCATCACGATACATGCCCATACGTATCATCTGCATGTTTGTTATGAGATGTGGTTGACCATTGCATATGTCATTGGGCATGTTGTTATAAGACTCCCTGATAGGCAGAGAAATTATCTCACATGAGTACACGGTATGCGCAGGATTGATGCATGACTGGATTGTATAACTCATGCATCTTACATTGTGTGTTGTGATTACTGTACGCCCTAGCGACATCAGGGTCGTAGCCTCCACAAGTATTTCGTGGATGGCCAGATGGGACACTGAAAATCTATTCTACATGGGGTGTTATAGATATCTCTAGGTGAAAGTCTCTAAACCCTCTCGGTGCTAGAGGTTCCTCCAACGTCTAGACTGAGTGGATGCATGAGTGTATGAGGGCCGCATACCGTTAGGCCGCGTCTCTCACTGTGTCGTGGTCGATTGGAAGGGGGTACAGCCTTACCTGCCTGAGAGGAGGGGGCAATGCTAGGCTGAGTCTGACCAGATCGAGGAATGGGTCCGCTATCGACGAGTCGGGCCCGATATTGGTAGGCGGATAGTGAGGTCTCTTTCACTCACCTTGTTGCGTGATGGGGTGGCAATCTAGTTTGGAGTGTAATAGACCCCGATGATTTTTTAAAGAGGAACCGCACTGATATGTGGACTTATTGAGTAGGAGTTGCACACTCATGCATTCATTTCATTTACTATCCACTCGGGCTAGTGGACGCAATTAATTGTTGTGTACCTTCGCATGGCCAGGATTTCGATTGGGCATGCAACTAACCTGAGATTAGGAGTTTACCACATTAAGTCTGACTATTCAAATTTAGGTATGGGACTGGTTTGGATAGAAGTCCCTTATGATGAACCCCATAGCCTGCAATACTACGTACTATCATCCCGACTTCACACTCTAGCTTGCTCATTTCATTCACATTGCATATTACATTGCATCCTCAACACATAATATTTGGCTTACTATCTTCGCATTACATAGCTGATCTACATTGCTTCCTCAATATATGATATTGGTTATTATATTTTTACATCACATAGCCTGGATAAGGCTGATGGTATTTATGGACCTATCAGTGTGTTTTCGCATTATTCTGATATTATATGATTTATGGGCCTGTCAGTATTTCTGCTTACTCTGATTACTATGATATTGCTTACTTGGCACCTACCTTTTGCACACTTTCACCACCTACTAAGCTTTTTATAAGCTTATGCACGATAGATGCGTGTAGGTGGCGTTAGGTTGGAGCAGCATTGAGCTTGGAGCGTGCAACGAACTTATGGAGCTTTGATTTTTGACATATGTATTTCCCTTTCAGCATTGTATTCAACTGTTTATATTAGTGGATATGTGATAATGATGTTGACTTTATGATTTGGTTATACTTGTGATTATGCTTATTACGAGATAAATGTACACTGAAAAATCCTCCTTGTAGGATCCCAGGATCGAAATTTGACGTATAGGCGCTGAGAGCCGAGAATGGGGTACTATGGAGGCTGTCAGCACCGGATTCGGTGATAGGGATTCTTATGAGTCCGATCTCTAGGTTTAGGGCGAGACAGAAGTTGGTATCAGAGCATAACTTGGGAATACCTAAAGATAACATCACATATCTACTGATAGCTACCCTGCACTTTAGGATTATTGAGAACTTAGAATGGTTAAATCCCCGAGTTCGAATAACCTAAAGTTTTTCTGATATAGCTCCCTACTGTTGAGATTATGAGGCTACATAGTATTTCAGCTTCAATTGTTTCTGATCCAGGATCCAAGGTTCAGTAGAGTCACCAAAGTGTTGATGATGGGTCTTTGGAAGGCGAGGTGGATATTAGAGAGCGATATCTTCATCCTTTTGTAGATTGATTGAACCTTGACACATGTACTTGATGATGTTTTCTCTTCCCTTATCTGTTTTGTAAATTTCGATGATGAAATTTTTACTAGGTGGGGAGAGCTGTAAGGCCTGTATCCTAAATCGTACCATTTCATAGGCTTTCGTGGTCCTCCTGGTTGAATTTCTGTGACCTGCGATCTATTACCAGCATTTACACGTAATCTTGAGTTATATCCCGTATATCAGAGTCAGCGTGACTCGAGACTTGTACCCTTGCGACCGTACCGTCGCCGCGGTTCCGACGCCGCGTCTCGTGCGCTGAGGCGATACCCGGGGTAGAAGATGTGAGCCCGCTTTCAGTTCGAGGAAAATGCCGCACGTTGCAATCCTAAGAGAAATATCCCATTAATCACATCTCATGTCAAGTACAAAACCCCATCCCCAAGCAACCCAAAGTCAAAGCAACCCATCCCTCACATGTCAAAGTACATATCACCCATCACTCACCTTTTCACCCATCACCCTCTTACATCACTCACACCTCTCTCTCATCTCTCTCTCTCTCTCTCATTTCCTCCCAAGCAACCCACGTCTAAGCAAGTTCTATGAGAGAGAGCTTTGTGTGGCCCACTTTCTATCTCCCATCTCCACCATCCAAGTTTCATCTCAACCGTTGGAATTGTTCCTTTGGAGCTCTAGTATGCTTTGACGGAAGGAGGAGGGGGAGAAGATCATAGGTGGGTGATTTTATTACTTGATTTTGTGATTTGAGGGCCCACATATGTGGGACCCATCTTGATATATGCATGTGCAGGGAGGGCCCATAGTGGCGGGGTCCCTCTCTCTCTCTCTCTCTCTCTCTCTCTCTCTTCCCTCTCCCTCTTAATGTGCGGCCCACCCGATGCGTGTGACATATCCATGCCATTCATCACCATGGAGCCCACCATGATGCATGTGTTGCATCCAAACCATCCAACGGTGGGACCCCAACCGGCTGACTGATGTCAGTAAGTTTTGTGGGTCCCATGTGATACATGTGTTATATCTAAACCGTCCAAATGGTGGGACCCATCTACTGATGACAGTCCGCAAGTTCTGTGGGTCCCACGTGAATGTATGTGTTGTATTACCATGTTGTCCAGCAGCTGAGGACCCCACTGTGATGTATGTGTATATCCACACTTTCCGTCCATTTTCCTTAGAAGTGGACCACCTCACACGTGTGGCTCGTGTGAGGGTGGGGCCCCCCTACATGTATGTATTATATCCAGCCGTCCATTAAGGGACGCTGGACATGGCTAACAGTGGAGTGTGTGAACTGACAGTGGGTGTGGCTAACGGTGTAGTCTGAACTGACGGTGGAGTGTACTAGCTGGCTAACAAAAAGAAACAAAAATTAATATTATATTAATGTATATATATTAGAAATCGGATTGCGTACTGAGTTACTCAGTACGCTCTTATCGTACTGAGTAAACTCTGTTGGACCCACTGTGAATGTAGCTGGTCTATCCACTCTGTCCATCTATTTTTCCATCTTATTTTAGGGGTTGAGACAAAAATTTAAGCATACCAAAGATCAAGTGGACCATACCCAGGAAACAGTTGGAATAATGATTTCCACCGTTGAAATCTTTATAGGGCCCACAGTGATGTTTATTTCTCATCCAACCTGTTTATAAGATTACAAAAACATGGATGAAGGGAAATCGCAAATACAAGCTTAATCCAAGACTTCTGTGGCCCCCCAGAAATTTTCAATGGTAGATGTTCAATTCACACTTTTTCCTGTGGTGTGTTCTAATTGAGGTTTGGATATACTTCATTTTTTGGTTCAAGCCCTAAAATTATCAGGTAAAATGGATGGACGGAGTGGATAAAATACATAAATCAAGGTGGACCCCACAGAGTCTAAGCGTACTGAGTTACTCAGTACGCAATCCGCTTCCTATATATTATATGCAATATATGGTGGTGGGCCCTACGTGGGACCCACCTGCATTAACTGATGCAGGCAGCTACTAGCTGCCGTATTGGTGTCAACAGGGTCTGTGGGACCCCATCCACATCGTCCATCCATTTGGATGGGCAACACCATGATGCATGTGTATGATCCAGGCCATCCAGGGCCTGGACGTTGTTGGGACCCACCCCACGTGTGGGGCCACACCTTGATGTACGTAACTGTCCAGACTGTGGATGGCCTAGCGGCCCAATGTGATGTATTTGTGGCCCGTGCATAGGGCCAATTGTGGTATATTTAAGGCCTAAATAAGAGGCCCATTGTGATATTTTATATATATATATATATATATATATATATATATATATATATATATATATATATATATATATATATATATATATATATATATATATACAAATATAAATGGTGTGGTGGGCCCTACGTGGGACCCACCTCTGCCCTTCATCTGCAGCAAGGCTGCACATGCAGCAGCTATATAACTGCACTCTATTAACGTCAACAAGGTCTGCAGGACCTGCTGCACGTGTGGGTGTGATCCACACCGTCTAGCTATGTGGACCCCACAGCTAGCTACTGTACATACGGCAGCAAGTTCCATGGGTCCCACCTGATCCATCCACGCCGTCTATCTATGGGACCCACCATGATGTATGTGTTGTATCCAACCGGCCAACCATTTGAGATATCATTTTATGGCATAAGTACAAGGATGAGTCAGATCTAAAGTTCAAGTGGACCCCACCATTTAAATAGTGGATAGTCACATCCACCGTTCAAACTTCTATGGGCCACAGTGGTTTCCAATTAAGCTGATATTTGTTTTTACTTCATTTATCTCTATGTTAACTTATGAATAGGTCGGATCTCAAAAAAAATACATAAGGGTGGGCGCGATTTAATACATATGAGGTCCGTCGGTGCGACCTATTTGATATACATGAAACACATTGGTGAGAACCGTTGATGCGACCCACTTGATGTTTATGAGGCCTATTGGTGCGACCCGTTGATGCGGCCCACTTGATGTTTATGAGGCTCGTTAGTGCGACCCGTTGATGCGGCCCACTTGATGTTTATGAGGCCCATTGGTGCGACCCGTTGATGTGGCCCACTTGATGTTTATGAGACCTATTAGTGTGACCCGTTGATGCGGCCCACTTGATGTTTATGAGGCCCATTAGTGCGGCCCATTGATGCGGCCCACTTGATGTTTATGAGGCCCGTTGATGTGGCCCACTTAACGTTTATGAGGCCCATTAGTGTGACCCATTGATGCGTCCCACTTAATGTTTATGAGGCCCATTGGTGCGACCCGTTGATGCGGCGCACTTGATGTTTATGAGGCCCATTGGTGCGACCCGTTGATGCGGCCCACTTGACGTTTATGAGGCCCATTGGTGCGACCCGTTGATGCGGTGCACTTAATGTTTATGAGGCCCATTGGTGCGACCCGTTGATGCGGCCCACTTGACATTTATGAGGCTCATTGGTACGACCCGTTGATGCGGCCCCTTGATGTTTATGAGGCCATTGGTGCGACCCGTTGATATGGCCCACTTGATGTATACGTGGCCCATTTGGTAAGGCCCATTGTGATATATTTCTAGCCCATATGATGAGGCCCATTGTGATGTATTTTTGGCCCATTTAGTAAGGCCCAATGAGATGTATTTTTCGCCCCATATATTGCGGCCCATTTGACACATATCGGGTCATGTATTACGGCCCATTGTGATATACATGAGGACCATGAGTGAGGCCCTTATGTGAGGCCCTTAAGTGAGGCCCATGGCGATGTGTATTAGGCCCTCGTGTGAGGCCATGGGCCACTATTCATATAGCTCTATGTGGGCCACTCCTTGGGAACAATGTTGGTTAGATGTCCACATTGAAGAGCAATGATGGTTGGATGTCCACATTGTGACCTTCCCTTAGGCCTTGTTAGGCCCATTCTCATCATTCTCTTAGTGGTTTAACCTTAATCAGTGGGCCACATTCACTATGGACAGATGGCTCCGTGCTATCGGATTTGATATAACCACGGCTGAGGACCAATCTTTATATTATGGTTAAACGACTGTTCATCTATTGACCCCGCCTTGTTTATAGGCCAATTTCGATTGTCGAGGCCGAGTATCGAGACCGATTCTAATTTGTCAAGGCCGATTGTATAGGCCGATTTCGATTGTCGAGGCCAAGTATCAGGGCCGATTCTGATTTGTCGAGGCCGATTGTATCGGCCGATTCTGATTCATCAAGGCCGATTGTATAGGCCAATTCCGATTGTCGAGGCCAAGTATCGGGGCCAATTCTGATTTGTTGAGGCCGATTGTATACGCCGATTCCGATTGTCGAGGCCGATTCTGATTTGCCGAGGCTGATTGTATAAGCCGATTCTGATTTGTCAAGGCCGATTGTATAGGCCGATTCCGATTGTCGAGGCCGAGTATTGAGGCCGATTCTGATTTGTCGATGTTGATTGTATAGGCCGATTCCGATTGTCGAGGCTGATTCTGATTATCGAGGACAAGTATCGAGGCCGATTCTGAGTGTCGATTCCGATTGTTGAGACCGATTTCGATTGTCGAGGCCGATTTCGATTGCTGAGGCCGATTGTCGAGACCTATGTGATGTATATGGGACCCATAGTTGAGGCCCATTGTGATGTGTATTTGGTCTGTGTAATGTATATGTGGCTTGTATTTAAGGCCCATTGTGATGTTTATTTAACCCGTGTTTAAGGCCCAATGTGATGTATATGAGACTTATGTGATGAGGCCCATTGTGATGCATTTGAGGGCTAGCTGATGGAGCCCATTATGATGTATGTTAGGCCCATGTGAAAGGCCTATCGTGATGTGTATTAAGCTCTTGAGTGAGGCCAATGGTGCTGTATATGAGGCCCTTTGTGAGGCCATGGGTCCACTATATGTTTGACCTTATGTGGGTCACTCCTTGGGGGCAATGTTAGTTAAGTGTCCACATTGTCGATGCTGATTGTCGGTGCCGGTTATTGATCCCAATTATGAGTATGTGACAGCATAGCATCACGATACATGCCCATACGCATCATCTGCATATTTATTATGAGATGTGGTTGACCATTGCATATGTCATTGGATATGTTATTATGAGCTGATAGGCAAAGATTATCTCACATGAGTACACGGTATGCGCAGGATTGATGATTGACTGAATTGTATGACTCATGCATCTTACATTGTGTGTTGTGATTACTGTACGCCCTAGCGACATCAGGGTCGTAGCCTCCACAGGTATTTCGTGGGTGGCCAGATGGGATACCGAAAATCTGTTTTACATGGGGTGTTATAGATATCCTTAGGTGAAAGTCTCTAAACCCTCTTAGTTCCAGATGTTGCTCCAACGTTTAGACCGATTAGATGCACGAGCGCATAAGGGCCGCATACCGTTAGGCCGCATCTCCCACTATGTCGTGGTCGGTTGGAAGGGGGTACGGCCTTACCTGCCCAAGAGGAGGGGGCAATGCTAGGCTGAGTCTGACTAGCTTAAGAAATGGGTCCACTATCGACGAGCCAGGCCCGATATTGGTAGGCGGATAGTGAGGTCTCTTCCACTCACCTTATTGCGCGTGATGGGGCGGCAATCTGGTTTGGAGTGTAATAGACCCCAGTGATTTTTCAAAGAGGAACCGTACTGATATGTGGACTTATTGAGTAGGAGTTGCACACTCATGCATTCATTTCATTCACTATCCACTCGGGCTGGTAGTACGCAACTAATTGTTGTATACCTTCGCATAGGCAGGATTTCGGTTGGGCGCACAACTAACCTGAGATCAGGAGTTTACCACATTGAGTCTGACTATCCAAATTTAGGTATGGGACTGGTTTGGATAAAAGTCTCTTATGATAGACCCCGTAGCCTGCGATACTACGTACTATCATCCCGACTTCACACTCTAGCTTGCTCATTTCATTCTCATCGCATATTGCAATGCATCCTTAGCACATAATATTTGGTTTACTGTCTTCGCATTGCATAGTTGATCTACATTGCTTCCTTAGTATATGATATTGGTTATTATATTTTTGCATCGCATAGCCTGGATAAGGTTGATGGTATTTATGGGCATATCAGCGTGTTTTCGCATTATTCTGATATTGTATGATTTATGAGTCTGTCAGTATTTCTGCTTACTATGATTACTCTGATATTGCTTACTTGGCACTTACCTTGTGCACACACTTTCACCACTCACTAAGCTTTCTATAAGCTTATGCACGATAGATGCGTGTAGGTAGCGTTAGGTTGCAGCAGCATTGAGCTTGGTGCGTGCAACGAACTTATGGAGCTTTAATTTTTGACATATGTATTTCCCTTTCAGCATTGTATTCAACTGTTTATATTAGTGGATATGTGATGATGATGTTGCCTTTATGATTTGGGTATACTTGTGGTTTTGCTTATTACGAGATAAATGTACACTGAAAAATCCTCCTTGTAGGATCTCAGGATCGGAATCTAGCGTATAGGCGCTGAGAGCCGAGAATGGAGTACTACGGAGGCTATCGACATCGGATTCGGTGATCGGGATTCTTGTGAGTCCGATTTCTGGGTTTGAGGCGTGACAACCATAGTGTACATTCCACCAGGCAAATGACCCCTGACCTATTATGTGCATGTGACATCCAACACTTCGAACATGTTGGTACTACTACGAAGATCACATTGTGCAAAAATAAGCCCCATCCATTCACCAGGTAGGTCACACCATATAAAACAATGTCTAAGTAGAACGCGGATTTCCTGCGAAAGCCTTTCGCAGGAAGTTCCTGCACTGGGAACTCAGGTGGGGCCCACGTGTGATGTTTTTCAGGAATCCGCTCCCTCCATCCGTTTTGTAAGCTCATTTTATCAGAGAAGACCAAAATTGAGGAGGATCCAAGACTCAAGTGGGCCGTACTAAAGGAAAAGGTGTTTAGGGAAATTCCTACCGTTGAAACTTCCCTGGGTTCGACGGTGATGTTTACATGCCATCCATACCGTTAATAATGTCATTCCTACTGGGATGAACTGAAAACAAAAATATTAGCATGATTCAAAACTTTTATTGGCCCACGAATATTTCAACTGTGGACGTTCAATTACCCCGTTTTTGGCCCACTTGAGTATTGGATACGGGTCATTTTTAGCCTCGTATGCTAAAAAACACTCAAAAAAAGGATGGACGGGGAGGATTTCTCACAAACATCACAATGGGCCCCACCTGGATTCCTAGCGCAGGAACTTCCTGCGAAAGGCTTTCGCAGGAAATCCGCGTCCGTCTAAGTATTGATAAAATAACAAAATACAAGCGTACCACACTTTAATAAGTGAATATGGTTGATTTTTAAATAAGGTGATCCTTGAGAGGGGACCAACTTGTTAGATAGGTTGTACATTCCATGCACATGAGACGTTGGAATTCACTGTAGTAAATGTTATAAAAACAGTTACTACAGTTGGAGGGACTTGAATTTCTTGAGCCTCAATCGATGAACTGGTTAAGTCGAGCTTCTGAGTCAACTCAACCTAGTGAACTTTCAGAGTTGAGTCAGGTAATACGGTTTTCGAGCCATCTATGGCCTTGCACTGTGAACACGGGCAACAAGTATAAGGTAGTTGGTAGAGGTTTGCCGGTTTCACACGCGCGTGGATCCCTGTAAATAGCAAAGAGCCACACGTGCCAATACAGAACACGTGTACTTAATTCTCTAGTGCTTATCGGAAGAGTTGCCTTTTTGTTCCGAGGTTTGCCGCAATGCATCCCTACTTGCTGCAATGTTAAATGTTGGGACTTTAACCGTTGGGTTTAGATTATTTTAAAAGATCTAAACCGTTTATCTGATAGATATTTTCTTGAATGAGATAAAATAATTCTTAGATCCACTAATTCAGCTCTAGGTTTATAAGAAGGATTTTACGACCTTCTATATTGAAATAAAATATCCGGATTATCGGACGGTTGTAATAATAGAATTTGAGAAATTTTATTACTTGTCTATCACTATACAAGTGGTTCCCCTCACTAAACGGTTTCGATCATTTAAAGTTTACCCATATTCAAAGGATGATATCCCAACCAAACATATTCAATACGTCAGGATGTACCTAGCAAATCTCTTTTATGTGCTTGGGAAATTTCCGACTGTACGACCCATTTATCGACCATTCTAAAAAATAAGCCCACTTTTGCCCACTTATTTTGATCTCCCAGGAATAAGCCTCAGCTGTACGGCTCCATTTATCAGGTTGAAAATGGCCCTGCTTTTTCAGTTGTTTGGTTGGGCTCCCTTCAGCTACGGATTATAACCGTACCCATAACCTACCTCCTATAAGAGGGTGGACAGTAAGTCGGGGTTAACCCAAAAAAGTCAGAGAGTGAGCTGGGGTGACAGCAATTTAATGCTATGAAATGATCTCAAAATATAGATAAAGGCGTGGATATAATAAATACATCATCGTGGGGGCCAGGTCTTCGCACGCCAGCCAATCAGCTTCCGAAAGGAACGACCGGGGTATTTTGATCCCGTGAAAGTCGCCTGTACACAGGGAGGATTCTTGGAAGCTAAAAACAGAAGTGGGCTTAAAATGGCCGGTGGGCCATAAATGGGTCGTACAGTGGGAAATTTCTCCTTATGCTTGCATGCGCGCTCTGAAAGGAGAAAAGATTGGATTCGCATCCATACCATGCGCGAGTTATTCTCTCTCCTATCTCATTATCATGTTTATCACTTTAACATATCGTTGGTTGAGATTTACTGGCCCCACACGCACCTTTCTCACAGCACACGTGCCAACTTGGAAAATGCGTCAGACATCTGACTCATGGATAGGGTGGACCCGAGAATGAAGATGAACGTATGCTGAAAATCACGTTGGTCCACTCATCTGGACAGCAACCCTATACAAAAAGAATGGATACTTCATACCCGTTGGCCCACCTGGTGATTGGTCCTGCCTGACTTTTGTTTTGGGTCATCTTCACTGTGGTGGGCCACCTTATCCACTGGTTCAGATACCCCACACACTTGTCGGGTTAGCACGTGTAGGGTTGCGTGTGTAGAGTGTCAGTTTGGGTCTAGCAATTGATGAAAAGGAACTAGGACAGAGAATCCAAACCGTACATGTGGTAATGAGATTTAGACAAATCATCAGGTGGGCCCCAACATGGATGTCTCGTAGCGAAAAGAAAATCATGCAGATTAATCGTTTCATCGATTGTGACCGTTCATTTGGCCGCCTACAAACGGGCACGAAAAGACTAAGTACAAATCCATGGCTGGATCGAGTGATGGAAGACCGTTTGCTTCTTTCACTCTTTGTTTTTCTTCCATCTTTGAGTCCACGTCCATCCTGGAAATAGAATGAGAGTGGTTGGATATGATTTCATCCCAAGATCTTGACCATCTTGGTTTGCTTATGATTGTGAAGAATTACTTTTATAAGTCTATTATAACCATCCTGTCAATGGAATGCAAAATGGATGGCTATGAAAATAAGGCCGAATCAAGGATAGATTGGACCATCTAATCAGTTTAAATTTTCCATAATAGCGCATGCAATGTGTTTTGGACTTAATGGGCGGTTCGGATTGATTGATTGGACTGTCCAAGTGAATCGATACAACCAAGGGCACTATCACTTACAGTGCTACGAGGGCAATGGAGTATTTCTTTAACTAAAATGTAAATAGATAAATAAAAGATAGAAAAATAATAAAATAATAAATAGAGTAAGACCTTGATGAATCATTTTAAGCTAAGTTATAAAGAAATAGAAATTTAAATAGTGTGGACAGTATTGAAAGCTTGATGAAAGAAGTGTGTTTAAGCCACTTATTGAAGATTTAGGATATTCCAACATAAGGGTTTTTTGTAGTCTCATCCATTGTAGAAGAGGTTCATCAAATCAATGTGGTCATTGATCACTTAATAAATGTGATCATTGATCATTTTTTGGGCGACTATGTTTTAATTGTCCATTTCATGGCAAGGTTCATCATCTATGATTTTAGACCGTAACCTGTCAATGAAGTTAGCATCAAGCTCAACGGTCACAGTCATCTTAGATATCATTCGAACTAACTGTTGTGATTAATGATTAGCCATCCCAAGTGTCATTAAAAAGCTTTGGAAAGAACGAACTTTAATCCCAAATTTAAGGAATTCCCTTTAACCACAAGCTCAGTGGGGCTATGGTGATGTTTGTATTATATTATGTCCATTCATCTATGTGACAAGCTCATTTTAGGACATGAGTATTTTAGAAAATAAACTTTGATGAAAATCTAAAACTTAAGTATACCACACCACGAGAAACAATGAGGCCCGAATGCTCACTACTAAAACCTTCTTAGGGCTATAGAAGTTTTGGAACAAGTTGATATTTGTTTTTTACTTTCACTTAAGTGAGAATCAATTCATGAATGCCTTGAATGATGTATAAAAATCATGGTGGGTCTTGGAAGTTTTCATGGTGGTTGTTTCCATATGCACAATTTCTTGTTGTGGCCCACTTGAGTTTTGGTATGCTTAGAAGCTTCAACGGTGGTTGTTTCCATCTCCATTATTTCTTGTGGTGTCGCCCACTAGAGTTTTGAAAGGTTTCAAAAGTTTCAACGACATCCACACTATTTCTTATGGTATGGCTCACTTTTGGTTTGGATTTGTCGTATGTTTGGAATAATTCTAAAATTGATATGGCCAATTAATGGATGGAAGGAATGAATATAACACAAACATCACAGTGGGTCCTACGGAGCTTGGGATTACAAGATATTCCTATAACTGGCATTACAGGCAAGTCACGTCCTCTAGAAAGTGGGAAATGATAGCTAGTACTGATTAGATCAAGGAAAATTCTGAACTCGAATTATTTTCTTTAGAAAATGTATTATAAACTATCATAAATAAAATTTAGTGGTTTCTTTTGTAACTTAGATTATATTTTTACTTGGTTAAAGTTCATATTAAAGTCCCATATCTGAGATGAGAGTTGCAACAAGCAACCTTTTTTTATGTGGAGTACCTACCAAGTACAAACTAGGTTTAAAAAATTAGCATTACACTCTTGTAGTGGCCAGTGGACCCATTGATGTGTGAAAATGACACAGTAGCTATTTGAATGTTCTAATGGCCGACATAATATTTTTCATCTATTTTGTATTAGTTGTTATATACTTTTTATAGATTTTTTCTTCATAAATAAATCAGTTCACACATGCCCCCAACTGAAGAGACAGAGAAAGAGAGAACCTTCTTCTTTTTTACTAAGAAAGGGATTGTGAGTGAGAATCTTAGTTTTTCATGCCAGCACCCACTCTGCTTTTGGCAGTTGAATGGGATTTTTTCATTATCATTCTAACACTATAAATTAATTAAAAATGAGTGCATGAATAAAGAAGAGTGTGCAATAATGTATATGTATGTATATGTGTGTAGGGTAGTTGATAGACTTTACGAAGAAAAGGAACTTCTTAATGCTCAAGCCCTAACTAAGCCCGCCCTTAGATTTCCTTTTAGTTTTTGGACTATGAAGTGAGTGTGACTCCTTTATATGGGGCCCACCATGGTGACAAGGGTCAGACTAATTGTACATTAGATGTGCCCATCATGAAAATGGAATGCCCCAAAAACACGCTGATCCAAAACTCGAGTAGGCCACACTACCAGAAATAATGTAAAATCATGCATAAAATCTATAAATCACATGGCACGGCCCACATCAGATGTGGAATGACTAGTTTTTAGGTTATCCCTTAATCCATGCATGTGAGGTAATAATGAGTGAGTTGGATGTCATAAACAAAGTAGGCTCCACACAAATTTTCATTTGTATTCCTTCTCCCTTATTTTCTGTGACGTGACCCACCTTGAGTTGTGGATCGGGCTGATTTTTGGGCTCTAGACCTAAAATTGAGCCCCATTGAGGTTGTCATGGCAGTGTCAACACTCGTGCTAATTTCCTAAACACACACGTGCATACCCATGTATATACATCTCTATATTTGTGTGTTTGTCTTTATAATCTTGTGTGGATAAGTACATGCATACGTATATGTAGGGTCCACTAACATGAAACTAGTGGTGTTACCCTGCTATTATGAGGCCCATGTGGTTTGTGTATGACATCCAACCCATTCAATAAGTGCGCCGCATTAAGATTACCAGGCTCACTAAAAATCCTTATGACCAAAATCATCAAGTGGGCCACACCATATAGAAAACAATGAAAAAGCACCCAAAAACCTCCAAGTTCAACTGGTATAGCCCACCTAATGATCGGATTGACCTGATTTCCAGGGCACCTATCCGTCATGTTGGGCTTCACCTTTTGGATGAGTCAGATGCCATCGAACCATCTCTGCATGTCGGAATCGTGTCGATGATCCTCAATCGCCACGACGAAGGCAAAATGAACTTTATTATATTCTCCCTTATTTTATTTCAATTTCACTCTTCATTTTTCACTATTGCTTTTTGCTCTTCATTGCACACATGCCATATCTTTTTGTGCATGGTAAGGTTTTTTAATTAATTTAAAAAAGCATTTGTCTAGTCTTTTAGGTAACATGAATTTTTCAAGTCATTATTAAAATAGTTTTGGCTAAGAGAGTAGGAACCTAGTATTCAAAGCTTTCTCCATCTTTCAATGAAAAAGAGTGGTATTGCAAACTTCTAGTAAGCTTTTTCATGTGTACAAACATGTGGGGCGGTTTATGTAATGAAAACAAAGATGGTTTTTCTTTCAATCTTCATCAATAAAAGCTGGGATAGACTCCAAGGGCTATACTCCTATGTTGGTTATGCACGATTTAATAAATAGTGGTGACTCTTCAAATACACATGTAGTGTAGTTGTAATGCGATCCAGACCGTCCAAATTGCTTACCCAATTGAGGATGGAGCATAACTGAAAATTTGCTTTCAGAAGATAATGCTAACCGTCTGATTCTTACTTTCGAATTTAGACCACTCCCTATTTTACTATTAACCATCCATTCAATGAATAGTGATTAATTGGATTGGTTAGGATTATGTGATCTGCATGATTTTAGAGATGTTCTTCATCCATGGTGGGATGCATGATTTGGTAGGGCACTATCTATAAAACAGTGGTGACTCTTCTAATGCACACGTGGCATAGTTTTACGGCAATCTAGATCGACCAAATTGCCATCCTATGGATGGAACATAATGAAAAAAAAAAAAAATGCACCAAGATAATAATACCAACCATCTGATTCTTCCTTTCTAATTTAGACCACTCATTATTCTACTTTTAGCCATCTATTCGAGAGAGAACCATTACTTGGATTCTTTAAGATTGTTTGATCAGTATGAATTTAGAGATGTATTCCATCTATGATGGGATGCACAATTTCCTTATCCATTACTTAAAAAATGGTGGTGACTTTTCAAGTACACATGACATAGTTGTAGGGCAATCCAAACTACCTAAATAGCTAATTCAAGTATAGATAGAGCATAACATAAGGCTTGCACTGAGAATATAATACTAACCATCTGATTTTATTTATTTTATTTTTTAAGAGTTTGGATGACTCACTATTTTACTTTATCCATCCATGGGATACATAGCAATATTTAATTCTATTGGTTTGGATTGTTTGATTGGCGTGATTTTAGAGATATGCTTCATCGACAAATGGATGCAGGATTTGGAGGGTCTGGATGGCCTTACATCAGTGCCACAGGTGAGGAGGCCAGCCACTACCATTTTCTAAATGGTGCAAAACTAACATATGGATCTTGCAATAGATTCCTATGATAGTTCATTGCCATTTAAAAACTGTGGTGATTCTTCAACTGTGTGCATGGCACTAAGTACTGCAGGCAATTGTGGATGTAGCATAACGTAAAAGTTACACTGATTGTGCCCTTGGAATAATATTGGCCACTAACTAGTTTACTTTTGACCATTTATTTTATAGAAATCAATTGGACGGTTAGGATTGCTTAGTGAGTGTGATTTTAGAGATATACTCCATCCATGATGTGTTTCACAATTTGGACGGTGTGGATGACCTTATGTGCGTGGCAGACATGAAGAGGATGAGTCACCACCATATTAAAAATGATGGTGAACTATCATAGCCTAGGATCCTTACTCTTGCTGGGGTGGTAGACTCTTAGGAGTTTCAACACCCGGTCAAGGGGTCGAGTATCCAAACGTGGTGAAATTCCACTAGTGTGAATGTGTGGGGTGTGTGTGCGTGTGCAAAAAAAAAAAAAAAAACAGTATCATAGCCTAGGATCTAGACCACCAACAGCAATACCAGACTAAGTAAAGCCCCAAAAAAGCAACATGCTGCGAGGAGTCGGCAAATGTTTCGATTTGTGCTCATCTTGAAAGGTGGGCTTGTGTTGTCACATCTTAGTTGGGTGGGCCTCTCTCTCTCTCTCTCTCTCTCTCTCTCTCTCTCTCCAGTGTTGTCCCATCTATACTTGGGTGGGCCTCTCTCTCCAGTGATCTATCGAATGATCTTATCCATCCATTTTTTCAGCTCACGTTAAGGCATGAGCCCAAAAATGAAATGAGGAAGATTCAAAGTTCAAGTGGACCACACTGTAGGAAAAAGTGAGGATTCAACTACTAGTGTTGAAAACTTACATGGGGCACAGAAGTTTTGGATTAAGCTGAGATTTGTGTCACGGGACTTTATGAATAGGTTAGATGGCAAATAAATATTGCGGTGGGCTGTAAGAAGTTTTTGACTATAAGCATTCAATCCTCAGTCTCCTGTAGCGTGGTCCACTTGAGCTTTGGAACTGGATCTTTTTTGGGCTCATGCCATAAAAAGAGCTAGCAAAATGGATGGGTGGTGTGGATGAAACACACATATCATGGTGGGGCCCATAACTTTTCCACTAGTATTAGAGTTACCACTTGAGCCCGCAACGTAATGACTTGCGTAGGCAAAATGGACTCGTCTGACTCATTCAGCTCCGAAGTGATCCAAACTGAGTGGGTGAGTCAATCCGAATCAAGTTGACTTTGTCCAATCCAAACTCAAACTAAGCCGAATTTGAGTCACCCGGTAACTAGACTCGACCCAAAATCTAACTCAATACTAGTTCGACCCAATTGGAAAACTCAACTCGTGCATATATATTTAAGAAAGCCAGATATGACATTTCAGATATAAGATATTGTATAGCTGATGGAGAGGCTGCAACTCTATCAAGTGAATTTAGGTTTTGAGTTGTGATTTCAGTCATGTTGCAAACGACCCCTCTTAGTACTTGTGATAGGGTGGAACTCGGTCCGGATTAGTCCAGGCCAGACCTGGACTCAGATCGGGTTAGGCATGCTAGACTCTGTACCGAGTCGGATGGAGTTCAGGTCAGGCCTATTTTAAAACCAGATCGACCCAGGTCGGCCCAAAATCGGTCCGACTCAACTCGATGCCTAGCTCTAGTCATCACCCAATCTGTCACCCAATCTGAGTCCCGATAAGTTGGACTTCCTCTTATGCAGCCATCAGTTTTTCAAGTCATGAATGGGACGGTCATGACTATCTAATAAAACTGTTTTCTTACAAGTATAAGCAGTTGGCCTTACAAGTAGATGTTTCGAAATGTTGACTAGGCTTTTCTCCATAAACGATCTGACCATCATTTCTTATGCGATTGACCAGATAATTAGAATCTTCCAATCAGTGTGATGTTTACATGGGACCCTATGAAATTCCTGCTGAACGTAATGGACGGACAGATTCGCTGATTGGATTGTCCAACTTCACTACAGTGCTCTAGTTAGCATTGAATCATTTCTCTTGTTATAGTTGAAAATGGGATAATTATAAGTCTTTTCCATTTCATAAAATTACATTCGGAACAACATGTAACATAATGGCCCTGGGAAGATTAGTTTTCAACCATCTGATCATTTGGGACATCTAATAAATGGGCCACTTAAGTGGGGTAGAACTATTTGAATTTATGTAAATATGGACGTAATAAAATCAAAGTGTACGTAGAGACTGTGATGGACGGCTGATGTAAATTGCAATCAGAAGGTCATTGATCACAGATCAAATCATGGAGTTTTAGGGGCCTGGAAGTATTTTAGCAGATGAAATCAGGGTTCTGTTCATCCCCATCCACAGCGAGGACAGTCAATCAAATCAATGGTTTAGATCACTGATCCGGCGTGTTCATAGAGATAATCAAACATCTGCAATCATACATGACCATGTAATCCGTGGACGCGGATTGCGTCCTACCCCCTGCCCGGACGGTAATCCCTCCGGGCAGAGCTCTGTGGGGCCCACCGTGATGTAAGTGTTTTATCCACTCTGTTCATCGCTTTTCTCAGATAATTTTAAGGTACCAACCAAAAACTTAGGCAGATTAGGGCCTTAAATGGAACACAAAGTGGGGATTAAACGTCCACCATTAAAAACTTCTTGAGAGCTGGAGAAGTTTTGGATCAAGATGATATTTGTTTTTTAACTTCATCCACGTCTACATGACCTTATGAATAGGTTAGATGGTATTTAAAAATAAATAAATAAATAAATCACCGCAGCCCTTAGAAAGGTTTCAACAGTGGGTGTCATTATCACTGCAGCTTCCTTTGTTGTGGTCCACTGCAGCTGTGGACCTGCTTCATTTTTAGAATTATAAGTTTAAATTATATGATAAAAGCGATGAACGGCGCGGATAAAATACTTACATCACAGTTGGCCCCACAGAGCCCTGCCCGGACCGTCCGGGCATGGGTAGGACGCAGTCCGCGTCCGTAATCCGTTCATTTTAGGGATCGTTTGGATACCACCAGTTACTTTTTCTACTTGCAGCGGCAGATAAGTGACTTATTTAAGATAAATAAGTTTAGCTTATGGTCAATTACAACTAACTTTTTTACTTGAAGTTACTTTAAGGCCATTTGGATTATAAGTTGCTTAAGATAAGTTACTTATGCCACAAAGCTGGACTCTAACAGATATCCAACCCATCAGATTGGTTGGCCCCATCATGAAAATCACCTTGTGCAAAAATCAGCCCCATCACTCAATAAGTGGACCACTCAAAAACTAGACATTTTTTTTTATGATGCGGCCCACCTAATAATTAAATGGTGCTAAGTTTTGTAGAAGGTGATCAGTGGTGGCCAACCTATTAGATTGGTTTTTCGCATATGAAATAACAATTCTACCCTTTTAGTAATGTGAGCCATAGGCAGGGTTACGTGCCATGGCATCCAAAGGAGAACCGGTCACCTATCGGCAATCTCACCACAGCATACGGTGTGGATTCGTCGTGTTGTATCTCTTTTCCTTCAGCATGTCATTTGAATACGACGTCTTTGTGAATGACATTTGGCCCAAAGTCAGACCGGTAAAGGTCCACCATGACGTATGCATAAAGTCTACTCTTACCATCAAGTGAAGACTTATTATTTAGACTGAAGATGGTACTCACTAAAAACTTATGTAAACACTAATATATATAATTAATTCGTGGGAACATTTTTTAGAATTCATGTGATATGGGCTAAAAATCTGAACCGTCCATGTGATGCAGCACCCCATGTAATCCCTAAGGCTCGAATTTTGCACTTATCTAAAATTTTGGTGGGCCATGGCAAAAGAGAGACAAATCAAGGGAGGAAGTTGTTTCCTTTTTCCATGGCCTACCAAAGTTTTGGATCATAGTGAGAGTCAAGCCTTAGGAGTTTCATGGGGTGTTGCAACATAGACGGTCTAGATTTTGGACCCACATCACATCACGAGTGATGAGTTCTAAAAAAGTTCTCAGGTGAGCATTCCTCTATATATATATATATATATATATATATATATATATATATATATATATATATATATATATATATATAACTCCCAAAATCACAAAGTTTATACAATGTGGCCCACTCGAGTTTTATATTCGACTAATTTTTTCTTTCATATCTCCATCCCGATGAGTTACACTTGATTACTTGATTAAAGAGTCCGGTGAAAGATACACACCATGGTGGCTCGACATGTAACTCTATGGTTTGCATCTCATCCCTATTGTTCCATGTGGTACGGCCCATCTGAATTGTGGATCTAGCTAGATTTTAGTATTAGGATCTAACGATAAGGATAGAACTTGATTGACGGAGTCCATTTTACAAATGAAACATGATGTGCCCTACAAACTTAGGTGTTGCCATGGATTCGAGTATGTATCTTCATGCCCATGGCCCACCGTTTTACAAATGAAACATGATGTGCCCTACAAACTTAGGTGTTGCCATGGATTCGAGTCCGTATCTTCATGGCCAAGGCCCACCGTTTTGATAATACTAATGTCCTACGCTAGTGGCATGTTAGGTAGAATGAGTAGGTGATCAAAGCTCTTTAGCAGATAGATGTTTTACTCTTAGAGAATTAGGGTTAGGGTTTTTGTCCCTTTTTATTTATTGACAAAAAAGGTAAGGTAGTATGATAATTATATACATACACACTAGCACTCTTCAAGCAGGAGTATAGATGTTAATCATGCTCAACTTGAATACAATTTTAGAAATATGGAATCCGATTAAGCTTTAGTAAACATATTAACTAACTGACTTTTGGAAAATAAGTAAGATATACAAGTAATTCTTGCTATCAACTTCTCATAAATAAAGTGACAGTTCACCTCGATGTGTTTTGTACATTCATGAAAGGCAGGGTTGGTGACAATATGGATGACGGCCTAGTTATCACCATAAAGTGCAATAGGAGATGTGATGGAGAACCTAAGATCTGACATGAGCAACTGGAATCAAATAACCATGCCTGTACTATGGCCCATGGATCAATACTTAGTCTTGTAGGTGAACGAGCAATGACAGACTATTTCTTACTCTTCTAGAATATTGAATTACCATTGACAAACATGTAGAAACTATTAGTGGAGCGACAATCATCTGATGAGTTGGTCTAATCAACATCACAATAGGCTCAGATGTCAAGATGACCATGAGATGTATAAAGAAAACCTTTTCCAAGAGCAGCCTTGACATAACGAAGAATGCGACACACTGCATCAAAGTGATGGGAGTGGGAGGCTTTAAAAAACTGATCAATCGTGTTCATAATATAAGTAATGTCAAACTAAGTAATAAATAGATGAAGCAACTTGCCTACTAAGCAATGGTACATCTCAAGATTAGCCGAAAGCTCACTTGTAAGGTAAACAACCGATAAGTTACTTCAATTAGAGATTCGGTGGTCTAAAGTTCAATATAAGGCTTAATAGGTGTGAATGCCCTCCTACACGTGAAGACGACGGCAGAATAATGCCCTCACTTTCTTGGCTTTTTTCATCGGTCAGTTCTGATTGAATTTAATTTAATGTGGGGTTAACTCAAATATAAAATTACGTTTAACTTGGAGTTACCACTAGTCAAAAGAAACTTGGAATCTACGATCGACTAGAAACCATAGAATCGCTTAAAGGTCGCGAAATCGTAAGATTCTCCAATTCAAGTGACTCTTGTGGTTGGTCTACAACCATAAATTCTAAGGACATCAGTTACGGAAAATGAATGGGTTAGGCATATTTTTCCGCCCAACGCACAATTTCTACTTTAAATAACTGTACGAGTTTTTTTGAGATTCATAGTAACTTCCGATATAATAGAGTTAAGTCATACCACACTAGGTCATAGGGCTAGGTAGGTAAGGTAAAGAAAAAAAAAAGGAAGCAATAGCAGTGTATATACAATATTAAGCCATATAATGCGGGTTTATTAAGAACTCGCATAGGCAAAATATTAAAGAAAATGAAAGAAAATAAAATGTAAGTGGGTATAGATGTTGTCGGTGTGTAGGGTATATACAAAGTGGAATATAACTTGATTCGATATGTGAAAACAAAAATGAAAAATCAGACAATATTTTTAGTCAAAAGGAAGGATGATGTCTCGAATCTCAACCATACTCATTGAGTTCAGTATCTTTTTCAAATTTGACTTTGACGGGACGGAAAAGCAAGTAGTAGGAAAGTCCTCAAAGATGGCAGAGGATCGAAGTAAATTTGATTGTGCACAATTTTTTTAAAAGGAAGAATATACTACAGTTGAGTTGGCTTCAGGGGACTAGTTGGACAGAACTCTTGCAACACTCCTACTCTTTTAAACCTCTCCACCTCTCTGGACTCTAGCCTTCCCCAATGTTCCTCCATCTTTAGCTCTCTTGCTCTCAAGTACCTATTTAAATAAGCTAGTGGGCTCTATGCATCAAACGGAGTCATTAGTGCATCACAAGGCTACCATGGCAGTCATGATTGGCCATTTTTACGGATGAGGCAACAACGTGGAAGCTCAAGTGTAGCCGGCCTGGATATGGTGTTCGGCCCACCATAATCCCTAACATGGTTTACACTACCATATTCAAGCATGACACCTTTTTGTAATTCGTGCATGGTTTGTAGGCGAACTCAGGTCGGTACTCCCTCACCTACCCTATCATTTGTGTGCCCTGGTTTTGATCGATCTGACTTGATAGCTGCCTTCAGAGCCTACTTTTGATCGCACAGTTGCTTTAGTTAAGGCCTACTTAAAGTCGACAAGTAGGTTAATCTTATTTAAGAGCAGGATGTCGACAATAGGTGTAAAGCATACTCCCATTGAAAAATAAAAATACACTTCAAGGAGCAAACAATCTCAATTCCAAGGAAGTGGTGGTATTGAACCATTCAAACCATGCACCCAAAAACTACTTAAGTTATATAATGCTTTCTTTAAATAACATACTTTTTTTTATCTAACCTTAATACAAGAGGTCAAAACAAGGACACATGTAAATTTCTTTTTGAAACTCCCTATTTAAAAGACATTAATTTTTAACGCCAACTAGGTAAATATGCCAAGAATAGTTACTAGCAATAGAAAACATCACTCACACCAAATTAAACATATAAAATGGAGAAAATGTAGTGATAGTCGATATCAAATTTCCAAGTAAAACCTTTTGCAATAAGATGTACTTTATAATGAGAAACAAATCTATTGGGGTTGTACTTCACACTATACACTCACTTACAGCCAACAATATGACAGCCATAAGAGGGATCAACTAATTCCCAAGTACCTTGCTCTTCTAGGGTGGTCATCTCCTCGAGTGCTACATCTTTCCATGAGTCTTTTTGTCTGTCCAATACTTTAGAATGAGCTTTAAAAAATGTTAATAGAAAATCACATAATGAAAGAGAAAGACGATCATATGGAACAAAAGTATTTAAATGGTGTGGTAAATCGAAATGATATAATTAATGAAATCTTGGTATACATATTCATTTACATTATCATATCTAAACACTTTGATAATGTTACCAAAGTGGGTTATGATATAATTAATGAAATCTTTCACAATAAAAAGTCCATTTGTTCAACATTTTATTTATTAAAAATAAAATTATACTTTCAGTAGTCATTTATAAAAGAAATAAAGTAAAATAGTGACACAATGGATGTTAATCCCCGCATATTTAAATATATCAAAGCAAACGGGTCAAGTCACTTAATTGATCACCAAGAACTATGAATATGCTTAGAAAATTGACAAGTTATATACTGTAAAGTAATTGTCAAATGAAATAAATACAAAATTAACTATAAAGTGCACCAACCGACAAATGGCTCGCTACGTCAAAACAGTGAAAAATGACGATTTAAAACCGTCTTAAAAAGAAATTATAGAGTTCTGGACCGTCGCATGGTCCATTTTTTTGCTGCATCATAACAGACGACCGGAATCCGTAGTCAGAATTCGACGTTATGGGCCGTCTCAATAAACGACAGTCCATAACCGTTGTATAACTACCTACGTGTATAGATATAATTTGTAAATTACTATTGATAATTTTCACATTGAAGACAGTTTCAATCCGTCAGTAATTTTCTATTACAAAACGGTAAAGACAGCCTAAAGCCATCAGTAAATTTATTTCATTACAAAAAAAAAAAAAACAATAAATTTCTTATTGGTTTCTTTCACCCAGTAGAGATTACAAGAACAAGCATTTCTCATTATTATATATTCTTTAAAAAAAAAGTTAACCTTACATTCATTTGGATCATCTCATTCTTAACAATAACAAACTTTTATAAGCAACGTGATATTTTATTACAATTTAGGAACATAATTCAGTGTTACTTATAACAGTACATTTAAGACAAGTCAAAGTTTTCATCTCCTTCGACAATATATGAACATATGAAAGAACTAAGGCCCCATGAAACAACACATGGAAGAAATAAGGCTCAGCGAAATAACACATGAACACATAGAAGAATTTGAAGAAGTAAAAAAAGAATAGAAGAATATAGCTTACCCACTAGATCAGATAACTAATCAAAAGCTAGCTGGTCAAGGAATAACATCAATCAATTTGTAATCAGCCTCAGTTCAAGAATCACTAGAAAAATTATATACTGATGACATTTGTACCAATAAATATAAAAATGGTTGATGAGGAACACTAGAGGAGAGGATAATCAAGCTTTACCATCACCAACATGAAGTTGCATGCAAGGATCCTCGAAACCAACATATAAAACTTGAAAATACTTCTCACTCATCTATACAAAATAATATTATAATGCTTGATGTTTAATTGCCGCAAAGAATGTAGCGATTAGCCTTATATATATATATATATTTTTTGAAACGCTCACCTGCGAACCAGTTCGCACGGACTACCTACAAACTTTTTTAAGAACTCATCATATCTAATAATTCTCGAAAATCTGAACGGTCCACATGAAGCAGAACCTCATAAAACCCCCTGGTACTAATTTTTACTTTGAATCAAAACTTTGGTGGGCCATAAAATTGCAAACAGTTTCTTCCCTTGATTTGAATTTCTCTTTACTATGGCCCACTGGAATCTTAGATCAGGGTGAAAATTCACCTCCTAAGGTTTGATGGGATTCCGCATCTTATGGACCGTTCGGATTCGACACCCATAATAGTGTGGAAAGGTGCGCACGTGCATAGGTGTGTAGGAGAGCATGCCACTATATATATATATATATATATATATATATATATATATATATATATATATATATATATAATCCACTCACATCAATGACTAATTTTCCTATTTCACATATATCAATGATCTCTACAGAGCTATGACGAGTGATTTCCCCAAGAACACCATCACTGCCACCTACAACAAGATCTTATATTCAACAATTTTGTAAATTGAGCATAAAATTTCCATGCTACAAAGAAATTAACTCATCAATTCAACAAAACAATTAAAATGTCATTCCTCATAGGATCCTCAAAATGGGAGGAAAAAAAAAGGAGAAAAAAGGAGAGACAAAAAAAGATTAGTCCACTAGTCTCTCATATATTAGCGGTTAATCTGAATAGAAATTTATACCAAAGTGGATTTAGATATACACAAATGCATAAATGAAAACAAGACAAAATAAATGAAGCCCTCTTGAATATGTTAGAAAATGGATTTTGTGGTTATTTAGTAAAGGGGAGTTCTTAGAACAAGATTTGGCTTGGGTATTTTAATGTACAATGTAATAATAGCTTCTTTAAACCTTTTCAGGAATAGAGATTTTTAGTTCGGTTTTTAAATACTTACATAAATCTCATTCATGTTATATCTAGATTTTAAGTTCTGTAAAATCCTTAGTTCATGTAAATAAGCCAGCATTTTCATATAAATAAGATTAAGGTAAACAGGAAAGACTAGATCTATAATTTAAAGCCAGTAAAGGTTGTGTTTGGATGAACAAGTTAATTCAATTCTGGACATCCAGCTAATCGAGATAAAATAATTGAGAGGGAAAGACTCAAATTAATGATCTTTCATAGTATCTATAAAGTAAGTCACCCCCAAATTACAGTTACATTTCTTTGAAGTCCAACTTGAAAGTAACATAATTACAATTCGGAAAGCAGTGAAATTAAATAGAATTATAAATTCAAGATATGAAGGAAAACCAGTTCACGTCGTCGAATAATCAGCAAGATAGCATGTAGAGTCGATTACAGACAGTTTAAAACCGTCTTTGATTAGACTTTAACAATGGTTTCTTACCGTTGAAAATGATTAGTATACATCCAACGCTCTAAAGACTATTTTCCTTCATATTAGAGATGGTTAGGAGCTGTTGGAAAATTTAAAGACAGTTTATAACCATCGTTAAACCAAAGAATTTTGTAGTTGGTCCATAACCATCTCAAAATTAATCTTTCTTCACCCATCTTCAGGTAGTAACTAAGATAAGAATGCTACAAAACAAATTGTCTTCTTTATTCACACCAGACGTTACAATTGAAGGTAATGAACTACCACCCTAGTCAAAGAGGTATAATCCACCACTCTCATATTTATCACTAATCTCTTACTTGGTATGCATATCCCGAATCATATATCAGTTGGTAAAAAAAAGTGACAGGACAATTATATTATTTAGTTAAAGAATTAACTGAAAATAAATGAAATGGAAAAGATAGAATATGAAGAACCGAAGGTAAAATATTGGGCAAGTTAAGTTTAAGAAATCATTTATCAAGGACACGAGAAAAGAATCCATAATCTTATTTAATATGATAAGAAAAGGGAGAATACGATCTAAAGTAACTTTTCTGACTACTGGTATAATCCTGAGCCTTTAGAAATAAAGGTGGTCCTAGCCACATAATGTGTAGAAATATCTGAGTCATCAAAAGGACTAGAGAAAATGTTGGTCATCCCTTGGCGAAGTTTAGTAATTGGTTGTAGTTCAACAATACTATTGTTATAGGTAAAATCAAGCTAACCTGATGTATGATACGTGGTAAATAAATAAATAAATAAATAAATAAAAAGAAGAAGAAGAAGAAGAAGATCAAAACAACTCTCTGAACGACTAAAAGGCTAGAGAAGATGAGCCAATCAAGAAGACTCAATGACCAAGCTGAAACAGTTAAACTGGTTGGAAAGCAAGACTCATCAACAGACCTATAAATCTCGACTACAATCACGAACATCGACCTTGAATGCCGACCTCAAGGTCAGATACCGATCTCGACCTCGGATACTGACTTCAAGCTCGGAACCAGAAACATCCACAAAGAATCATGCACCATATATGGGCAAGGCTATCCGACGATATCTCAGCAGAGGATCACGCCAATTGAGGCATAATCGGAGAAATACTCAAGAACAAATTCCAATTCCAATATGAGCCCCTCCAGCGTATCTTATAGATATACTCGAATACAGAAATTGCCTAAGAACACTTATAAATATATCGATATCTTCAAGGAAAAGGGACACACACTACTATCCCAATTCTACTCCACCTAATATGAGTCTATACACCTAACTTAGGCATCAGAGGGTCCCTGGCCACAACCGGTGCCCCCGGTGTCTCCTTGTTCCCCGTTCGTTTACAGATGCTCAGCAACTCACAGGAAGTGGAGCATGATCGACCAAATTTGAGCAACAACAACTATGATTCTCCTCAACTGCAATAATGCTTAGCCCTAATCAAGACGTGCTAAAGATGAGGATGAAGATCATAACAAAAACCATTGGCATGCCCACATCTACGACAGTGATGGCAAGGGGCTGAGTAGTTCAACCCTCTAAGCTTGAGGCCAAGGCCCACGGCTTCGGGCAATTTGGGCTAGGGCCAACATTGAATGGCCCACTTGGCCCATGGGCCTGATTAAGTGGGTTGTAGTTATAAGGGTTTAAAGTAGAGGTGTACACGAACCGAGCTAGCTCGGTTAGCTCACTGGACTTGACTCGACTCGAAAAACCTCGATTCAACTCAGTTCAAAGCTGAGTTCGAGCCGAGCCAAGCTAATTTTTTGAGCTCGAAAATGAGTTCGAGCTGGCCCCCAACTCGACTCGACTCGGATAGAACCCAGCTCGAATCAAACTCGAATCGAACTAGTTCGGTGACTCGGTTACTTTAATATTAATGTTGCTCACTAAGTGTTTAATGAAATGACTCAAAGAAGTGTGGCTAGTGGCAAGGAAGGTATGTATATGAAACCAACACCCTTTTTTCTTGATTTTTATGTTGCTTAGAAAGTGTTTGATAAAATACCTATAAAACCATTGCTGCTGTCTCAAATACAGTGAGATGTTGAAGGTGCAGTCTAGGTGTTTGTGAAAATGTTGCAATGGCAAACTCGGCTCGATCTTTGGCTCGAACTGGCCCGGGCTGCTGACCGAACCGAGCCGAGCTGGCCAGTTAGGCTCAAGGACCGAGCCAAGCCGAGTTCGAGCTGAGGTCAGCTAGTGGCCGATCCGAGTCGAGTTGAGGCCAGCTCGACTCAATTTGACTGGATGTACACCCCTAGTTTAAAGGCACTTTTCAATGGCACCCATTTGACCTGCATATGAAGTTTATTGACAATCATTAAATCCAAGGTCACATTTCGATGATCCAAACCGTTTATAGTAGGATTTATTGGGGTGGAGGATATTCGGGAAAAAAAAAATTTAGACGTATTTCAAACCTTCGCTCACTTAACCCTTTTTCCCTATAGGGCGAGGATCAAGGCCTTTTCAGCCCAATGAGGCCCAAAGGATTAAGGGATTGGGGCAGAACAGGGAAGAGAAGGGGTAGGGGGCGGCCGATTGCCACCCCTAATATGCAGGCTGTTTGGGCCAGGATTTTGAATTGGTTGGGCCAGGCCTATTCACAATTTTTATTTTAGCCAGGCCAGGCCACAGCCGGCCCATTGGCCGCCTTAAGATACGGGCAGCGATCGGCCAAGCGGGCTGAGCTTTCTTGGACCCTCTCCGTTAGCTTGACTTGCGGGCGGTGGCTTCATCATGCCATGTATAGCCCAATCAATTTTCTGACAGTATATGACTGAGCTTTGGCCCAGTCAAGCCCAATCTACCTCGTTGACTTCATATGTCCGTTTTTATGCTATGCAATAAACCTTGCATCTAAACCGTTGCTTTCATTCCTGCAAATATCTATTCCTTTCTTTTTCTATGACCCACTTGATCAATGGATGGATTAGGAACATTCACTTGAAAATATGGATGTTATCCATTCATGGGCCTTCTGGGCCCAGCCCAACTGTTCTTTTGGGCAATACCATGGCCCGGCCCATTATCACCTTAGTGGGCCTTTCTTTGCTTTGGTGGTCCCACAGCCATGTATAGATCGGCTTTCCCGTGTTTATAACTGGGCCCACATTCATCGTACCACTTCGGTATTGATACCGCAGCAACTTTGACCAAAAGGGTGCTTATGTTTTCAATCAACATCATTGTGATAACGATAATTTATTAAAAGTGCCGGCCCATCCTCAATGGAAGACGTTGATTTCACCTACAAAAGCAGATTATCATAGGTGGGCCCACTTGTTCCTAGTCTTGAGGTCCCAGGTCTAATCTCAGGTAGAGATGTGAAAAGGACCATTTTATCTTCTATTTTTTAATTTCATAGTTTATTTAGAATTGAAATCATGATCATCTCTTAATCCTAGGCACATGGCTGGGTGATCCAGACCGTTGATCTAGTGACCCAGATCAATCGAGCTGTTCAGGCCTTGTTTGAATGGCTGAGAAGAGCCCACTGTCAGCCCAACCCTAATTTTTCAGGCTAGCCAAAAATAAATGGACCATGTATGGGCTTCCTTTGTGGGCCTACAGACCCAAAAGATTACTGGCTAGCCAAGCCCAGTCTGAGATGTTATATTTTAATCTGGAACATTCACCAATGGGCCCTTCCATGGATCTGGACTTGTCATCTTTTGGGCCCAACCATGAATGGGCCACAGCCCAAAATTGCAATTGTAATACTATCCTAGCCATTGGTCGGAATACTTAGGCCCATTGAATATTAACCATTGATCAAAATTCCTCCAATTGGCAGATGGAATCAACGGATCATGTGTAGCGGACTTCAACGCACACAAGGATCACCGAGAGTCACAGGCCCATTTCTCTCGCTGTTTAAAGATCGTGGCGGGAATCCAGCAGCATTTCAAAATTGAACTTTTCAAAATCGTATTCTGAAAAATTCGTTAAGAATCTAATTCCAGACGTCCGGCCTGGCCCAGCTAATTGGATGATCTATACCGTTCATCTGGTGGGCCTAACTGTGGTTGGGCCCTGGTTTGAGAGTCCTACTGATTGGAAGCTTCTAAGGGCCAGGGCAGTCAGTTGCAAGAGGATTATTAAAAATATAAATGAGCAGTGATCACATGTAACGAGCGACAATTCACAATCAAACAGTTATGACCGTCCAAGGAATGTGACAAGTGAGCTATGGCATATCCACGGTGTGATTTAGCAAATGAACGGTCTAGAATGACACACGTGTGCCATGTAATGTTCACGGTTGATGTTGCTGGAACATTGCATTGAAACGATATGTTGTGTGTAAGATAACTCCAGGTGCTAGTGGGCCAAGTTGGGACATGAGACTAGATACATCTGAGCATGTTCATTTACTGGGCCTGAATTCAGCCCGTTCAAAAGCTCAATGGGCCATAGTGCATGAATTTTTGAAGTTTTAGGTATAATTCCCTGTGGGGTGGCCTACTAGCCTGATTTTTGGGTTCAGGCCAAACAAGGGAGGCTGTGCCTGATGGACGGTGTAGATCTCATGCATAGGAAGTCATTGTCCCAAAAAAAGTGATCTGTGTGCCCACGCAAGCGATGCAAGAGTTTTGCTCCTAAACCTCCCCGTGGGATGAATCAGAGGGCTTGTGTTGAACCAAAAGAAGGAGAGGTTTTTGTCAAGGGCTTGTGTTGAACCAAAAGAAGGAGAGGTTTATCAGTATTGACACATGTATGAACACCTTTGGGATATGAAAATATATCAAGTATAGCATGAAAATATTGGATGTATTATGTAACGTGTTGTTGTCGTTAGAAACATTGAAAAATCAAGGGATGTTTTTTAAAAAAAAAGAAGAAGAAGAAGAAGAAGATATTATTATACTTTTAGAAATCAAAGGATCCTTTGCATAGGGTTTCAAATGACAATCAAGGTGCCTTTAATTTGATGAAATTTAGGGTCTTTAATTGATCGACAGACTGGTTGATCAATTGAGAAATTTTTGAATAGGTCAGTTTAGTCTTTTGAACTGATTTGGACACGTTCAATTGATTGAACATCAAGACTCAGTCCATCGATCGAGCAAATTTAGAAAAATCAAGTCTCTGAATACTTTTGTGCATGTTCAATTGATCGAACATGTGATGTCAATCCATCGAAGGTCATTGATCGATCGATCGAAGCTTTGATCGATGACGTGCACAACTTCTATGTAAGTGTGCAATTTTGTTTCTAATTCTGGAAATGGATTATATAAGCCTTGTTATATACGGGATTAGGGCATGAAAACATTGTGATATAGAGAACTAGGGTTTTAAGAAAGGGAATTCGCTTGTATAAGCAAGGATTTCGAATCTGTAAGTTGTTCATCACTCATAATTCTCTATTCATAGTGGATTGTTTGTTCCTTAGCATCATGGGTTTTTTCCCACATGAGTTTTTTCACATTAAAAAAAATAGTGTTTCACTATGGTTACTTGATTTTCATTTTTATATTCACGTGTTTCATTTGTTTTAAGGTTCTTTAAGAACCTAACGTGTGTCGGCTGTGCACAACAAGTGATATCATAGCATACGCTTTATGTTAGGGTTTTAGATTGAATCTGAGACGTGTTCGAAGGGATTGAATGTGAAGTTTGAGATGAAGAAGTTTATGGAAAAAAAAATCTTTGAATTATGGAGATTGAAGATGAAAACCCTTTTTAATTCAGCAATGAGTGTCGTAGGCTCTCCTTCATAAACTAAGATATCCTGAAACTATGAAAAAAGAGGATTGGGATGACTTAGATCAAAGGGCTATTAGCGCAATTCAATTGTGTTTGGCCAATGATATTTTTTATAATATTATTTTTGAGATGTCCTAATGGGGACATCACGCCACACGCACGCCCCCTACGCACGTACGCAAGGAGGAGGGCCCCACCATCGATTTGGATCAATGACGACGTGCAGAGAGGGTCTCCTAGTTAGATGACTGTGTTTTGGTTCATTAAAGTGGGCCCGATAATCATGTAAATCCCATCATGAGTTTCCATAATCGTGGCCCACTGTTCTAATTAATCTAGTACTTTAAATTTTATTATTATTGTTATCAGGAATATTATGGACGGTTTATATTGCTTTGATTAGTTGTTATGTTTGATTACTTCGTCTTCAAAAAATAGGTCGTACACATGGCGCGAATTTTGGGGTATACGGTTTTCTTATAAATAGGCACCCCTTGTAGGTTTTTTTTCTCATTGAATATTAATAAATTTTCTGCATTTTTCTAATTCTCTAAATTTCTAAGTTGTGGATATTCAATTGGGTGTGAAACCCTCCATTTCTTGAAGGGTTGACTACCGTGGTGCGAAGCCACACCTATTCCAATTCGCCTCCAACTTCTACCATCCATATTTCTCTTCTCCTACAATCATTTACGCTTCAAATTCATCCTCTATTGCAGCCATTTTTCTCTCTATAGTAGATTTTCAGAATCTAGCCCTGCGGGAGGGCTGAAACTTTGGCGGAGCACCACACACAGACCGTGCATCGGATCAGGCTGAAATTTAACGGCTATGTAGCCCACCCCTGGCCGACCAGGGCCAACTGGCCGTTTTTCGATTTGTGGGCCCCACACATGTGCGGGACACCTCCAACGCACGTGCATCTAGGCCTTCACCGATGTCCATGCGTATGACGCTTCTCTGGATCGTCTCTCCCTTTTCTTTCACCCCAAATCCCTAACACTAACCCTAAATTACTCAAATTTCTAAATTTATGCCCTTTCTTCAACCTTAGGGTCCCTGAATTGAAATCTGTGAACCCTTTTGATTGGAAAATTATTTATGTGCATGTGTGGATGAATTTACCCTCCTTTGATTATTGTTTGGTTTATAATTTTGGTTGATCCAACCCTAGCTTGTGTAGGCCTGTGCCTGCATAAATTCCCCTTGATTGAATGCTTGAACTTTTATGTGGGATATGCAATTTTGTGTAATTGTTTCTGAACTAACGTGATATAAAGCTTGAAAATCTTGCACATCATATTTGAACTTCACGTCCTGCATCAAATTTGGTATCAGAGCACAAGGTTTTTATAGGGGAATGCATTATATATTTAGAGTTTAGTTTATCTATGTCTATTATGCACTAAGTATCATCATATAGAGTTGTTTATAGGTTCATAATTTCTTATATAAGCTGCTAAATTTTCTAATATCAGAAAATCCGCATATCTCTTTGTTGGATTTTCTGTTGACGGATTCTTTGGACAGATAGGGTACTGGAAATTGAGTAGTGTTGTGTCATTTCCCCATATAGAGTCTTAGAGGAGCATTTAGTCTCATTTAAGTGCATGTAGTCGTATCAGAAGGTCCCTAAGTTGAGTTGGTAGTTGTATGCCCATACGTACGGGTCGTGGTTTTGGCTTGTACCCTACACTAAACATGAAGTAATTGCAATAGTCAACGAACAAGCTGACCCACCAGTTTGAGTCTTTGGGTAAGCGCTTGGAACAACGTATGGACCAACGCTTTGAGCAGTTTAATGTGCACGTTACCCAACTAGAGGCCTCTATTGGAGCAAACCCCATCATTGGGGAAGATGCTTAATCTCAGGCATGTGATCAATAAGTTAGACCAAGAAATGGAGATGGCCAATGAATTGGTCATGGGGGCACACCTGTGCACCCACTCCGCGAGGGACATCATGATCAATATGACCCATATGTGCAACTCCTCCATGGAGTTAGAGTAAATGCCCCTAAGTTTGATGGCTACTTGGACCCTAAAGCCTTTTTAGACTGGCTGGCGGATACAGACCACTATTTTGAGTGGTATAACATATCGGATGCTCATCGAGTCCGATTCGCCAAGATGAAGCTTGTGGGCCAAGTAAAGAGGTTTTGGACTATCAAGAGCAAAAGAAAGAAAGAAAGAGGGAGCTCCCAATAGTCCTTTAGGGATAAATGAAAGAAACTCTTAAGGAGAAGTACTTCCCTTTCTCTTATCACTTATGGTTGATTGAGTAATGGTAGTCTTTTTGACAGAGTTCCATGAGTGTTGATAAATACATTGAAAAGTTCAAAAAGTACTTGACTTATTGTGAGGTTGATGAAGACCCTATACTCACCCTTACTCGATTTAAAACAGATCTTCGTTCTGACATTAAGAGAGAATTACTCGCCAAAGACATAGACACTATTGAACAGTTGTATCAAATAGTGTTAAAGGTTGAGTAATACCTCAAAACATCTATGGGAAGGCAGTTTGACTTTCGCGATTCTAGTGCGAAGGGCAACTCTTCTGGGGCTAAACCTAACACTGGATACTAAAACAAACCTTCCAACAGTTTCTCAGTCCAGGCCCAAGGATGATAAGGGTAAAGATATTTGTCGGGTTTAACTCACGTAAAAGTAGAGCAACTAGGTGTTTTAGATGTCAGGGGTTTGGTCACTTTGCCCACCAGTGTGGCACAAGAGATGGCACCAAGGTGCTCTTTATTGATGGGCATGTAGAAGTAGTGCCCCCAGAGAGTGACAGCGAAGAGGAAGAATATGAACCAGTAGAAACTCCTAGTGATGAGGAAGAGGAAGCGCAAGAGTTTGTGACCCTCGCAGTTGTGTGTTGCACCTTTGCTAAAGCAAAGAACCCAGACAATTGGCACCATAACACGATCTTCTATACTTATGCAAAATGTGGGGAAATGAGTTGTAAGATGATCGTAGATAGTGGTAGTTGTGCCAACGTGGCATCGACTAGTACTGTGAGTCTTTTGGGCTTGAAGCTTGAAGCCAATCCTCAACCTTATAAAGTGTCCTGGGTTGATGAAACTTTCATTCTAGTATTGCACTGTTATCTTATTGCTATTCAGCTTGGATCATATAAAGATACACTTTGGTGTGATGTTGTTCTCATGGATGTTGGATATATCATTCTGGGTAGACCGTGGCTCTATGATAGGGATGTTACCATATTTGGTCATTCAAATGTGTGTACATTCTGATTCGAGGGTAAGAAGGTCAAGCTAAATCCTCTGCCACCCAAGAAGACGACTGGAAAGGAGTTCACTACACAAAGTAGTGTGAGCGGCTCAAAAGAATTAAAGGAGTCGAAGTCCAAGTCCAAACATCTCCATATTCTAAATGCCAAAGACTTTGAATGAGAAACGGAAGTGGACTCGATGGTATACTCCCTTATGGCTACGGAAAGTATACCAGAGACTAGTGTAGAGTTACTCACTGCGGCCATTCAGGTAGTACATGAGTTTCGTGATGTCTTTCCTGATAATCTACCGAATGAGTTTTCCCCTATAAGGGATATACAGTATATCATTGATTTAGTCCTTGGGGCAACTCTACCAAACCTCCCTCATTACAGAATGAACCCAAAAGATTATGTTAAGTTGAAGAGACAGATTTACGAGCTCCTAAAAAAGGGTTTCATTTGAGAGAGCATGAGCTTATGTGTTGTGCCCACTCTTCTTACACCTAAGAAGGATACACATGGAGGATGTGTGTTGATAATAGGGTCATCAACAAAATCACAGTCAAGTATCGATTTCCCATACCACGTCTTGATGGCATATTAGATATGATGGCCAATGCTACTATCTTCTCAAAATTTGACCTCAAAAGTGGTTATCACCAAATCCGTGTACGTCTTGGTGATGAGTGGAAGACGGCCTTCAAGACGAAGGATGGGCTATACGAGTGGCTAGTTATGCTTTTTGGGATGATTAATGCCTCAAACATTTTCATGCGTGTGATGACCCAAGTGTTGAACTCCTTCATGGGGAAGTTCCTAGTCATATACTTTGATGATATCTTGATTTATAACGTGACTCAGGAACAACACATCAACCATTTGAGGCATGTTTGAGAGATCCTTATACCTGAGAAATTGTACGCCAACTTAAAGAAGTGTGTGTTTTTGTCTAGTAGTGTTATCTTCTTAGGTTTCGTTGTTTCAGCTGAGGGCGTATCAGTGGATCTCGAGAAGGTCAAAGTCATCGTCAATTGGCCTAAACCCCGCAATATTCATGAGGTGCGCAACTTTCACGGCTTAGCCACCTTCTATAGGCGGTTCATTCGAGCGATATCCTCAGAGGGCCATTTGTAAATTACATGCACTAGCGCTGAACCCTTCAAAATTATAAAACGAAACTATCTCAATGCATATGTGGTAAATCTTCCACCTTACATGGGAATTAGTTCCACATTTAATGTGGAGGATTTAGTTACTTTTCATGTGACCACTGATACTTTGTCTGGCCCTTCGCCCACCCACCCTGATTCTCCAAACCCGTCCCTTAATCCATGGCCTCTTCCTAACCCTTCTTCCCAGCTTTTAACTCTCATAACTACCCTTCACACACCTAGAGAGGAAATAAAGGATATTATAAATCATTAGATAGTATCAACGTCGAACGGCGGGTTTCAGAAGTACCTAGTTAAGTGGAAGTCACGCCCAGCTTCAGACAGTACGTGGCTCACTGAGGAGGAACTTCAAAGACTTGATCTTGACATCTTGGAGCGGTTCAGTAGTTTTGTTTTGTCGGTGGCGAAATCTTCGCAGCTGAAGAGAGTTGATGGGGACATCACGCGCACAAGCACACCCCCTACGCACGTACACAAGGAGGAGGGCCTCACCATCGATCTGGATTGATGACGACATCTAGAGAAGACTTCATAGTTAGAGAACTACGTTTTGGTTCCTTGGAGTGGGCCCGATAGTCATGTAAATCTCACCATGGGTTCTCATGATCGTGGCCCACTATTCCAATTAATCTAGTACTTTGGATTTTGTTTATTATTGTTATTAGGAATATCATGGACGGTTTATATTGTTTTGATTAGTTATTATTTTTTATTACTTCGTCTCCAAGTAATAGGTTGAGCACATGGCGCGGGTTTTGGGGCATAAGGTTTTCTTATAAATAAGCACCCCTTGTGAGTTTTTTTCCTCATTGAAGATTAATAAAATTTCTGCGTTTTTCTGCTCATCTAAATTTCTAAATTGTAATTTTAATTGGGTGTGAAACTCTCTCTTCCTCGAAGATTAATAAAATTTTGAGTGAGCTGTATGACAGGAAAGTGTGGTCACTCTAAATTTAGGTTATAAACAAAACTAAAGTGGCCACATGATAAGAAAATATTTAGTTCCCTTCCTCTAAATTTAGGTTATGAGGAAAATTTTTTGAGTGGCCCACTTTCTTCAAAACTAAATTTAGAGGGTTGGCCACTTTAGTTTTATTCAATTTTGGGTTTTTTCCCTGTGACCTAAGTTCATGGTTTAGTGTGCTTGTCATTTTTTTTCCTTGTAAGCTAAATTTTTTCCTCTAAATTTAGAGTGTTGGCCACACTATAGTAGGCCACCCTAAATTTAGTTTTGAACAAAGTGGGCCACTCTAAATTTAGGTCACGAGGAAAAAAAATGAGGCAGATCCAAAACTAAAGTGGGCCACACGACAGTTTAGAGTAAGAATTGAGCATCCATAGTTGAAACATTCTTGGGGGCCATGGAAGCTTTTATCAGGCTAATATTTTAATGCTAAAAGATTTTCGGACTGAGGATGAACTTATGAACGGTTTGGATGTCATATAAACATTACGGTGGACCAAGAATGGTTTCAACGGTAAGCCTTTCCATCCCACTGTTTCCTGTTTACACAGGTGGGGTTCAGATCTACCTCATTTTTTATCTCGTCTCCTAAATTGAGGTGGAGAATCCGATGGACAGGATGGATTTCTCGCAATCATCACAGTGGCCCCACCTAGCTTCCAATCACGGGAACTTTAGAGAAACAGATGGACCTGATGCATTTCTCACAAACGTCATGGTGGGCCCCTCCTGCTCCCTACCGCCGGAGCTAATTGCGGTCGCGGTCGCAGGCAACCCGCTTCTCGTGAATAACGCGCCACGTGTTTCCAGCGCATATTAGCCAACCTAGCTGAGAAAAACATAACATGCGCCGGTAGCGCGTCCAGTCTACAATGGGCCCACAAATAAATAGGAGATGCATGGCACTTATCACCGTACGATACCAACTTATAAAGAGTAATGATCCATCGCTCTGTGAGCACTACAAGTTACAGTGCTCCAAGGTGCACAGGAAAACTTGGACCGTCCAATCGACTGATCTACGCCGTCCACTGGCTTTAGAACAGATTTCACTGCAATCACATCAAAATTAAAATAATCGGATGATTCTAACCATCTGATTAAATATCCCATAAAATACACGTTCAAGATCATTTCCAATAAATACATAACAGCAACAATATGAGCCATCTGTTTGTTGGGTCCACCGTGGATTGCTTAATCCAACTTATTAATGGCTTGGATCAACCGATCACTATGTTTTTTACAGTGTAGCCCATATAACTATGTAAAGTACGTATATGTGTGGTAGATCCGAGCCATTAATCAGGTAGACTGCACTTTGAAGTACAAGCAATTCACTTGGGGTGGGGTACAGGACTTTTTTAACCGTCCATTTCATTTTTCGATATATGTATGATCTGCTTTCCTAGCTCATGGCAAGGTCCCAGTATGTCTTACCTGATGAATGGGTTGGATGGATCTCTGACAAGTCTTCCGCCCGCCTGGATCTGGGACGTGTATTGTCTCAAAACTATTATTTGTAGCCATCAATCTTCAGAGGTATGGATGGACGGTTAGATTTACCTAGTGAAATTAACTCTTTAATACATGAGGGATCTAAGGCTGGCGCAAAAAAAAAAAAAATGGAAGGCTCAAAATTTTGATCGGACCATTATATAACAATCTTCACCGTCTGTTTATTGTAGATGTCTCTTTTCTTTTCCTAGTGGCCATAAAATCTGTGATGGACCTAATGGACGGTCTAGATCGATCAAATGATCCATCCAAGTGTCCAAATGTAATAACGTGCACTGTAACTTATATCCCTTTAAGAGCACCGGATCATTTCTAGTTATATCTTAAACGCAATGATGTAGCATTCTTTAATCATCGGAAGCAAACCCCTCCACTGAGAAAAATGAAAATTTTAAAAATTAAAAAATTAAAATAGTTTATCTAATGACACAGAATTTTTTATTTCATTAATCAAATGTAAGTGGGGCCCACAAAAGAAAAAGGCCATCCGTAGATTAGTGGTGATGGGATGCCGACTACTGATTGATCAGGCCCGATGGGGAAGGGATGTTAGCTGCCGTGTAACTGACACATGGCAAGTAGAGAAGTGGATCTGAACCGTCCATCTAGTGAGTCCCGTCGATATATGGCACTTGGTCTATAAAGACACACCCAACGGTTGATTATATACATCAGTTTCTTTCGCCATATCCATTTTCATATCGACTATCCATTTGAGTAGGATCTTCTGTCCGTTTTGATTTTTAAATGCCTGCAATTTGGGGGAACAAAAAATTAGATGAACGGTCTAGATCTACCACGGAGACTTCCACGTGTCAGTTATTGGGTGATGAACGTTCCTTTCACATGCAGACGTGAACAAGGAGAAACCTTGTACACCCGTTTTTTAGTACCCATTTTGCTCGTTGAAATATATGATAATTTTTAAGTGCCAAAATGGTAGTGCTGGTGCAGAAGGGAAGACAGACCGTGATCATTCGTCAGTTATGAATGAGAAAGACAGTGTCGGTACAACATTTTTAATCCTTATGGCCCGCACATTTCTTTTGCCCTCTTCTCTTTTACCTGCCATTCTCCTTTTCATCCTTTACATAACAGTCATTAGCATCATATAATACGGTTATTATCCGATGCTTCAGTTGAGCGATTGCACGGTATTATTTCGGGGGGTGTTCGGTGCATAGGACTGAGTGAGATGGGCTTAAAAAAATGTAATTATTATATATGACAAGGATTGTCCCTGTTATCATGGGATAAGCCTAATTCCATGCTATGTTTGTAATACGGTGGGATTCACTCTTTAGCTTGTTGTATATTGAATAGATATACCCACCATCATTTTAAACTATTGAGAATAACACATATGTGTTATATCCAAACCGATCCATTTTGTAACCTCATTTTATGGCATGGGCCTAAAAATGAGGCAAATCCAAAACTTATGTGGCCCCAAAGAAGTTTTCAACGGTAGGTGTTCAATCCCCGCTGCTTTCTGTGGTGAAGTCCACTTGAGCTTTAGATCTACTTGATTTTTTGGCCCATGCTCTAAAATGATCTCGAAAAATGGGTGGACAGTGTGGATATAGCCCACACATCATGGTAGGACCTACACAACTTGCTAACATTGAGTGGAATTGGCACGGGACCAAATGCAATTCCATCTAATCTAATTCCAAGCTTTTCCATTCTTCCCAAACATATAGTGGAATTAGCACAGAACCAAATGAAATTCCATCCCACCTAATCTCATCTAATACCATGCGCCAAACGTCCCCTTGGTATTGGGAAGGATTCGGTGGGATGGGATTTAAAAAAAAAAAAAAAAAAAACCGTAATTCCCGTATGGTAGGGATTGTCCCTAGTTACCATGGGATAAGCTTAATTCCATACTATGTTTGTAATACGGTGGTACATTGAATGGATATACTCACTATCATTTGAAAATATTGAAAATAACACGTGCTATATCTGAATCGTTCATCTGTTTTGTAACCTCATTTTATGGCATGGGCCTAAAAATGAGGTAGATCCAAAACTTATGTGGCCCCAAAGAAGTTTTCAATAGTAGGTGTTCAATCCCCGCTGCTTTCTGTGGTGGAGTCCACTTGAGCTTTAGATCTACCTGATTTTTTGGCCCATGCTCTAAAATGATTTTGAAAAATGGGTGGATAGTGTGGATATAGCCCACACATCATGGTGGGACCTACACAACTTGCTAACATTGAGTGAAATTGGCACGGGACCAAATGTAATTCCATCTAATCTAATTCCAAGCTTTTCCATTCTTCCCAAACATTGAGTGGAATTAGCATGGGAACAAATGAAATTCCATCCCACCTAATCCCATCTAATACCATGCGCCAAATGTCCCCTTGGTATTGGGAAGGATTAGGTGGGATGGGATTTAAATAAATAAATAAAACGTAATTCCCATGTGGTAGGGATTGTCCCCAGTTACCCTGGGATAAGCTTAATTCCATACTATGTTTGTAATATGGTGGTACATTGAATGGATATACTCACCATCATTTGAAAATATTGAGAATAACACGTGTTATATCCAAACCGTTCATCTGTTTTGTAACCTAATTTTATGACATGGGCTTAAAAATGAGGCAGATCCAAAACTTATGTGGCCCCAAAGAAGTTTTCAACGGTAGGTGTTCAATCTCCGCTGCTTTCTGTGGTGGAGTCCACTTGAGCTTTAGATCTACCTGATTTTTTGGCCCATGCTCTAAAATGATCTCGAAAAATGGGTGGACGGTGTGGATATAGCCCACACATCATGGTGGGACCTACGCAACTTGCTAACGTTGAGTGGAATTGGCACGGGACCAAATGCAATTCCATCTAATCTAATTCCAAGCATTTCCATTCTTCCCAAACCTTGAGTGGAATTAGCACGGGACCAAATGAAATTCCATCCCACCTAATCCCATCTAATACCATGCGCCTAACGTTCCCTTGGTATTGGGAAGGATTAGGTGGGATGGGATTTTATATAAAAAAAAAAACTTAATTCTCATATGGTAGGGATTGTCCCCAGTTACCATGGGATAAGCTTAATTCCATACTATGTTTGTAATACGATGGTACTTTGAATGGATATACTCACCATCATTTGAAAATATTGAGAATAACACGTGTTATATCCAAACCATTCATCTGTTTTGTAACCTTATTTTATGGCATGGACCTAAAAATGAGGCAGATCCAAAACTTATGTTGCCCCAAAGAAGTTTTCAACGGTAGATATTTAATCCCCGTTGCTTTCTATGGTGGGGTCCACTTGAGCTTTAGATCTACCTGATTTTTTGGACCATTCTCTAAAATGATCTCGAAAAATGGGTGGACGATGTGGATATAGCCCACACATCATGGTGGGACCTACGCAACTTGCTAACATTGAGTGGCATTGGCACGGGACCCATTGCAATTTCATCTAATTTAATTCCAGGCTTTTCCTTTCTTCCCAAACATTGAGTGGAATTGACACTGGACCAAATGAAATCCCATCCCACCTAATCCTATCTAATACCATGCGCCAAACGCCCCCTTAGGTTTTTAGTTTGTTTAAGTGTGCCCATTGCTTGGTGAACCTTCAAATCTGTGGGCCCCACCATGGAAGGTCAATGCACCAAAAATTTCCCAGATTCAATAATCCTTCACCTTTCAATATGTGGTCTACGAAGCATAGATAAAAAGAAAAAAGTGGCATTCCATTCAAACAATCAATGCCCAAATATGCTATGGCTAAGTCTTTCAAATCCAGGGGTTTTGGTGCATAGGCCATCCACAGTCCCATCATCCCCACATTTTGCATTGTTGCATCATGTGCCCCACTTGTACAATCTAGAAATCCAAATGTATTGTACACCTCCAAAATACCTCCCTGTAATGGTTGCAACTCTTAACATTATCTTTTTTTTTTTTGGAACATGGCATTGAACTCAATACTACATTCATGGTCAATTAAACACAATATGGTCATTTGCTTGCATGTGCAGACCTACAACCCCGTAGCTGATTCAGTACTCGGGAAATTTGCAGAACTAGAAGTAGAGAAACCAGCTGAAGAGCTGGAAGAGACGTCGCCCTCTAAGAAGAGGAAGCATAAAGAAGCAGAGCCCTCACGGCCCGAAGAGGCAGGGAAAGAGGAAAAGGAAGAAGAGGACAAGAAGGAGAAAAAGAAGAAGAGGAAGAAGAAGAAGAAGCAAGCAGAGGCTGCCAAGGATGCTAATGTGGAACCTGAAGAGGTAGAAGCGGAGAGTAAGAAGGAGAAGAAGAAGAAGAAGAAGAAGAGAACATGAGGAAGCAGAGGATGGAGCAGCGAGCGTCCAGGTTGAGGAACAAGAAGTTGAAACACAAAGCAAGAAGAAAGAGAAAAGGAAGAAGGAGAGAAGAAGAGTGAGTGATGTTGCATGGTGTGAATGAGGGGTTTCTGCATGGAGCAAGAGCCCAACAATTTTTGGGTATTTAGGCATCGGGATGGTAAGCTTTGTAAAATCTCCTTTACCAGATTAGTGTTTGGTTAAATATGTTGGCTTGGGAGTTTTCAAGTTAATTGTCTTCAAATATTCTTGCTCTCACCATAGCGAGAATTTGCAGAAGAAATGGTTAGAGGAACAGTTAGAACATTGGTGGAATTTCATGAATGTGTTTTGGTAGTCTCTTGTTTTAGATATGGCATTCAAAGGCAAGTGTTTTGTTGTTAGGTATGGGCCTTGTTGTAGATGGTACAAGTAGTTTTTGGGATTGGAAGACCCCCATCTATTTGAGCTAATCACCAATTTTTCTTTGGATTGCGGGTTGGTTGCCATTGGTCGGATTGGAATAGAATTCTTCTGATATGGGAGATTTGTGGGACCAATCAGATTGGTGGACCATGGAAAGATGGTGATGGGGATTTTATCCTCAGGCTTGACCGGTCGAGTACCTCGCTCGACTGGTCGTGGGTGGTTCTCGACCAGTCGAGGCCTAGCTCGACTCAAAGTCCAGCGACCAATTGTGTTAATTCTTCCGCGCTGCTCGACCAGTTGAGGGTGAGGCTCGACTGGTCGAGTGGACTACTTGACCAATCGAGTGGGCTGCTCGATCGGTCGAGGACCTTGCTCGATTAGTCGAGGGTTACGCAGATTTAGTCCGATTTTGTCCGGGATGCGGAAATTTGAGGCGGTTTTTTCCATAGTGCAAATGAGAGTTTCCTAAACTATAAATAGGAGGTCCTTAGGGCTTTTCTAGGTATTCAAGAGAGTTTCCTAAAGCTTTGCAAGAGTTTACCAAAGGGTTTGGGGCTATCAAAGGTGTGTGTGTGTGTATGTGTGTGTGAGAGAGAGAGAGAGAGAAAGAGAGAGAGGAAGCTAGTGGAAGGGAGATTCTGCTTGTAGAGGTGATCTATTTCGCAGTCAACGTCTCAGCGCTTCTACGTCCTCGTGATCGATGAGATCTCTCTATTTTTCATTATTCTCTTATTGTTCATCCACTCCTGCGTGAATGAAAAAGATTTGATCCAAATAGTGTGTGCTTATAATCGGTCGTAACGTTTTACTTCATAGTGAATTATTGCTCTGGACGAGGTCCCGTGGTTTTCCACGTAAAAATCTCTTGTGTCATGTGGTTTGTGCTTTGATTTATGTCATTGCTTTATTATCACATAATTCTGGTGTTTTTGGGAGGCTAGATCCTAAGGTTTTGTGCAACGGCTGTCACGCCCCAAACTCGAAAACCGAGCTTACAAAATTCCCAATCACCGAATCCAGTGCCGATAGCCTCCATAGTACCCCATTCTCGGCTCATAATGCGCATACACTAGGTTCTGATCCTGAGATCCTACAAGGAGGATTTTTTTACATCAATTTGTCTCATAAAAAACATAACCACAAGTATACCCAAATCACAAAGGCAACATCATCATCATATATCCATTAATATAAACAATTAAATACAATGTTGAAAGGGAAATACATATATCGAAATCAAAGCTCCAAAAGTCGGCTACATGCTCCAAGCCCCATGCTGCTGCAACTTAATGCCACCTGCATGCATCTGTCATGCATAAGCTTATAGAAAGCTTAGAGGGGTGGTGTACGTGTATGCATAAGGTAAGTGTCAAGTATTCAATACAATGTCGTAATCATACAACGTAAAAAATACTGGCAAGATCATGATTCATATGATATCAGAATACGCAATATAAATCAGTTATGCAAATGAGGAGTCGTAGAGAGCCAAATATTAGATGCCGAGGGTATAATGCAATATGTAAATCATGTCGAGTCCGTTTAGGCCATATAAGTGCAGAAACATAACAACCCAAAATGCCATATGCCTGCGGATGTAATGCAATATGCGATGCGAATGAAATGACCAAGCTGGAGTGTGAAGTCGGGATGATAGTACGTAGTATCATAGGCTATGGGGTCCACCGCAAGGGACTTCTATCCAAACTAGTCCCATACCTAAATTTGGATAGTCAGACTCAATGTGGTAAACTCCTGATCTCAGGTTAGTCGCGCGCCCCAACCGAAATCCTGGCCATTGCGAAGGCACACGTGACAAATAGTTGCGCACCACCAGCCCGAGTGGATAGTGAATGAATGAATGAATGAGTATGCAACTCCTGCACAATAAGTCCACATATTAGTATTGTTTATCTCTAGGATCATCACTGGGGTCTAGTACACTCTACATGCAAATTGCCGCCCACTGACGCGCGATCATACAAGTGAAAGAGACTTCATTATCTGCCTGATCAGTAGTCAGCCAATATATACCTGGCATGTCGATAGCAAACCCACTCACGAGATGGTCAAACTCAGACTAGCTATGCCCCCTACTCTCGGGCGGGTAAGGCCACACCCCCTCCCAACCAACGATGACATAGTGGGAGACGCAGCCTCCTGGTATTTGGTACTCGGGCGCTCATATATCCACTTCGTCTCGACGTTGGGGCGTCCTCTAGTACCAGAGGGTTTAGGGATTTTCACCCAGAGCCATCTATGGTGGCCCGATGCTAGAACAGATTTTCAGTGTCCCATCTAACCATCCACGATATGCCTATGGAGGCTACGGCCCTGAAGTCGTTAAGGCGTACAACAATCACAACACACAATGCAAGATGCATGAGTTATACAATCCAATCATGCATTAATCCTGCATATACCGTGCGCTCATGTGAGACAATTTCCACCTATCAGGAAGTCTCATAACAACCTGCCCAATGACATATGCAATGGTCAACCACATCTCATAACAAACATATAGATGATGCGTATGAGCATGTATTATGATGTTATGCTATCACATTCTCATAATCGGTATCAATATCCGGCATCGACAATCGACCTCAACAATGTGGACATTTAACCAACATTGCCTCCAAGGAATAGCCTACATAGAGCCTAACATATAGTGGACCCATGGCCTCACATAAGGGTCAAATATACAACACCATGGGCCTCACTCAAGAGCTTAATACACATCATGATGGGCCTTTCACATGGGCCTAACATACATCATAATGGGCTCCATCGCCTGGCCCTCAAATGCATCACAATGGGCCTCATCACATAGGCCTCATATACATCACATTGGGCCTTAAATGTGAGCTGAATACACATCACAATGGGCCTCAAATACATACCGCATATACATCACATTGGGCCTCAAACACGGGCCAAATGCACATTACAATGGGCCTCAAATACGGGCCGCATACACATCATATTGGGCCTCAACAATCGGAATCGGTATCGACAATCATAATCGGCCTCGACAATCGGAACTGAAATCGGTCTCAACAATCGGCCTCGACAATCGAAATCAGAATCGGCCTCAACAATCGGCCTGGACAATTGGAATCAACCTCGAGAACCGGCCTCAACAATCAGAATCAATATCGACAATTGGAATCGGCCTCGACAATCAGAATTGGAATCGGAATCGGCCTCAATAATCGACCTCAACAATCAGAATCAGTATCGACAATCATAACTGTAATCGGAATCAACCTCAATAATCGGCCTCAACAATCGAAATCGGTATCGATGAGAATGGGCCTAACAAGGCCTAACGGAAGGTCACAATGTGGACATCCAACCATCATTGCCCATCAATGTGGACATTCAACCAACATTGCTCCCAAGTAGTGGCCCACATAGAGCCAAACATAAAGTGGGCCCATGGCCTCACACAAAGGCCTAATATACAATGCAATGGGCCTCATATAAGGGCTACATACACATCACTATAGGCCGCATCACATCGTTCTAATACAAGTCATAGTGGGCCTCAAATACAACTGGTGGGCGGCATTAATGGGCCGCAGCAATGGACCTCATATACACAACATGTGGACCCTGCTCATGGGCCTCAAATACAACAGGTGGGCTGCATTAATGGGCCGCAGCAATGGACCTCATATACACAACATGTGGACCCTGCTCATGGGCCTCAAATACATAACATGTGGGCCCTATACATGGGTCTCATATGCATCAAATGGGCCACGTATCTGGGTCTTGAATACATCAATGGACCACGCGTCATGAGCCTAATACACATCACAATGGGCCTTGCCCCATAGGCCACAAATACATCACAATGGGCCACGACATATGGGCCGTAAATACATAACAGGTGGGCCTCAAATATCCAACAGGTGGGCCTTAATTAGCTAACAGGTGGGCCTCAAATATATATCACATGTGGGCCTTGCACATGCAGCAAGTGGGCCTACTCATCATAGCTGGGCCTACCAGCGATCTGTTGAGGGTCAAATATTGCATATCAGACCCATTTATTGCATGGCTTTACAAGCATGATACCGTTTAATAGCCTGATTTAATTGTATTTGTGATGCAGAGTGTATTTACAAGCATGAACTGAAAAAGGGTGCTTAAACCATGGATTTAACGCTCTGATGATACCCAAGGCAAGGGACGGACTCCAGGGGACGAAGATCGATGGAATTATGCATCAAGGATCCGAGGAAATCAGGCCATTCACATTAAAGAGGCCCGAAATTGGTGAAGAATGCAAGATCACATAGTTCCCGCCATCTGATTGACTCAAAACTTTATACATGGCCTGAGGGCCATAAATTAGCCGTACATATAAAATTTCAGCCATCGGATCACTATGGAAGTGCCCCAACTGACAGATCAGCCCATAAACCATTGATTCTGGGCCCACCTGATATCTGGAACTATCTTAACTTTGGTCTCGGCGGTTTAAATAAGATGAGGAAACAAATGGATGGTTTGGATTTTGATAGAACATCACAATGGGCCCCACATATACAACGTGTGTATATGAGGTACACACGTACCCGAGCCGCACCAAACAAGCTAAAGCGGGTCAGCAGCGCTGACCCGCATCTTCTTCCCAAAAACAGAACTTCCGTTTCACGCGGCGAGACGAACGGACGCTGTCCATTTTTGCAGACGCTAGTGGGCCCCACACATTGTCCCAGTAGGAAATCCAAACCGTCCATCTTATAGAGGGCCATGAGTTCTTCAATCCCATGCTAAACTTTTGGACCCATGCAAGCACACGTGCACGATACAGAGGCCATAAGTGGACTACCCTGCAACATTCAAATTGATGTTTGGGTGATTTCTTCTCTGATTCTGCGTCAATGGACGTTCAAAACTATCCATTCTTGACCGAAATTTCGTCCTGAATCCAATGGACGGGGTGGATTTCTCCGAAAATACCGCTGTGGGGCCCACCGAACACGTCAGCGCCTCTGCGTACGCCTTACACACGTTCGGGGAATCCGGGATTTGCGGGAGGTAGTGTGTCACGATCATCAACACTTTGAGTGATCCAGACCGTCCAATGTGTCCACAGGGAGTCCAATACCCTAGCCAAGATGTCAGAATTGTCAGGTAGGTCGATATCACGCCGCAAAGACACTCCAAACGCAAGTCGTTTTGCATTTTCACTGCGCAGACGAACTCAGTTGCTGCGAAAGCTCTTCTATTCCGACTCCAACACAGTCTCTGATGCGAAAAACTTCCGCATGGAGGTCGGAAATTGGGTGCCGACGAGGGTGCTATAAAAAAGAGAGAGAGAAAGTGTACAAAGGCAAGGAGAAACGGGGAGAGGAAGGGCAGTCGTGGAGGCACCTTGGCTGCTGCTGAGTGCTGGAGCAGAGGCTTGAACGGGAGGAGATCAGTGCTCGTCTGGGGGGGCTGCTGCTGCTGCTCGGTCTTGGTTTTGTGCTCGGCTAAAGGAAGAGAAACGGAGAGGGAAAGGAAGCTGGAGAGGTTGGCTGCACGTCTTGGGCAGGGAAAACGTGGAGAAAGAGGAAGATTTTGGAGGGCTGGCACGTGAGGAGGATTGAGAAAAAGAAAGGGAAGAAAGTTGAAGGTGACAGGAGCTCTGGAACGTGGGAGGCAGCGTGTAAGGCTGGGTTTTCTCTCTCTGTCCTTCTTGTTCCTTTCTTTTCCTTTTTATTTTTATTTTGTTGTTTAATCAGCCCATCCATGTGTGGCTAATCCTCTTAGCTAGGGCTAAGAGGTGAAGCCTGTAGCGAGATGGGAGACACTATTTCCTGCTTTTCATTTAAATTTATGAACTGAACTTGGTTTTGAGTTGATTATTAAAAGAATATTTTCTCAGTCTTTAATGGTCTGTTGTGACTGAAATTACAATGGGTTTGCAATGGCTTTGAATATCTCTTTTTTCTCTTTTGATGTCCATGACGTCAGGAGGCCCTATTGTTCACCATCGTCTCCTGGGCATGGTTGGATGATAGTACTCTTCCTAACTTCCATGTACTTTTGATTGGTTGGTAATTAGTTTAATCCTGTTATTTGCTTTGTCTCCTGGGCATGGTTAGATGATGGAATCCATTCTAATTCATATACCTTTCATCTCTTGAAAACCAGATCAAGTAAGTTCAGTTTGATTTCCATGATTCCTGATGCAGGCAAAAGATCTCCCTGATCCCTACAAGTGGATCCTCTGAATCCCTAGTTTCCCTTCTCTAAATTCCTTAAGTTTTAGATAATTATTCCTTAAATTCTATTTGGTTTAGATCACATCTTAGTCTAGTTCTATTTCTACCTAGTTTCAGGAAACGTACAAGTTTCAGTCCCTGTGGATTCGACCTCGGTCTTACCGAGTTTATTACTACATCACAACCCTGCACTTGGGGAGTGAACACGATCCAGCCAAAGAACGGCCCAGATAACATACACATCACGGTGGGTTACATCATTGAGCCACACCAATGGGCCTCATATACAACAAGTGGGCCGCATTAATGGGCTGCACTAATGGGCCTCATAGACGGGCTATAAATATATCAAGATGGGCCTGACGGATGGGCCATAAGTATATCAAGGTGGGCCTCTCGAATGGGCCACAAAATACATCAAAGTGGGCCTGACGGATGGGCCACAAAATACATCAAAGTGGTCCTAACAAATGGGCAACAAAATACAACAAAGTGGGCCTCACAGATGAGAGCTTGGATTACATCTAAAATCATTTCAATAGTTGTAGGTGCAACATGTGTATCACTGTACACATCATTCTATGGGTCACATGGCACCCTAATGATGATCAGCATTGTCCAAACATTGTCCAAGTAAATTAGCACCATCCAAACATTGTCCAGCACTGTCTAGATATGTGAGCGGTGTGGATGAAATGCATACAACATGGTGGGGTCCCACAGAACCGTCCAGGCACGGACGACCTTGAATACAAAACATACATCACAGTGTGGTCCACGTCCACCGTAGGTATAAAATACATACATCCCTGTGGGCCCCACACACGTAGGTGGTGTGTATAAAACACATAATCATGGCAACTCGCAGCTGCTGGTGTCAAACAGCAGGGGGACCCACCGTCCTATCTTTGGACGGTATAGATTGTAATTCATACATCAAGGTAGGTGTCCACATGCCATAGTTGGATGGTGGAGACCCCACACGTGCAGCTGGGTCCCACCGTCCAGCAATGAATGGATGGCATGGAATGAAACAAATACATCATGGAGGTGGGTCCCACCCATCTAGATTACTGGACGGTGTGGATGTACACACACGTACATAATGGTGGCCCCACATCCCACGTGGATGGAATTGATAGAACAGATACATCACTGTGGGGTCTACATCACAGACGGACGGCGTGGAATATAATGCATACATCAGTGGGTAAGCTCCACCTACCACCGTCCAAGTACGGACGGTGGATATAAAACACTTACATCAAGGTGCGTCCACCCCCACACGTGTCAACGTGTGGGGTGGGCCCTCATCTCCAAACGGAAGGACGGTGTGGGGGAACACATCCATCACACGTGGTCCACTGCACCTGTTGTTATGCGTGCAGCAGCGATCCAGCTGGGGGTCCCACCGTCCAAATGGATGGTTGGGATATAACACATACCTCATGCATGGTCCATGGGACCTACTAGCGTCCACGCACCAGCTGACTGGCTGGTGGGACCCATAGCGCCTGCTGCTGTGAAATGGACGGTTTAGATAGAACACATGCATCATACATGGGTGGCCCACAAAGCTCTGGATCAAGCTGCTAATTGTGTTTTCCTTTCTCGTCCAGGTTGCTGGACGATGCCAGTAGCGCTGGACCGTCCATCCACCTTCTGGACGTCAACAAAGTGGGCCCCACGGATGGTAGGCATGGATATAAAATACATACTTCATGGTGGGGTCCAACAGGGTGGGCCACACATCAAGAGAGAGAGAGAGAGAGAATGAGAGAGAACGGAATAGCGGAGGGACCCCGCCACTATAGGCCCCTCCATACAATGCATACATCAAGATGGGTCCCACCATATGTGGGCCCTCAAATCATAAAATCACCCACCTTAAGATCTCTTCTTCCTTCTTCCACCAACGGGTTCTAAAGCTCCAAGGAATCAAGATTCAACAGTTAAGATTGATTTTGGAGGGTAGAGATGGGAGGTAGGAAGGTGGGCCACACCTAGCTCTTTCTCATGGAGAGCTTGGACGTCCACCTCCCATGGTTGCTTAGGAGAATAAGTTTGAAAAATGGGAGAGAGAAAGGAGTGATGGAATGATAAGAGATGGGTGGAATGGGTGTTGTAAGGAAGGGAATGGAAAGGTATGGGTTTAGTTGAATTTTGGGTAAAAGAGGGATGGGTGGGGAGAGAGAGAGTTGACTCGTGAGGGATGAGGTGGCATAGGGCATGGGTGGTGTACTTGACTTGTGAAATGATGTGTACTTGATTGGTTGATGTGATGGGTCGTAGAAATTCTCTCAGAATTCACAACGCGCGGTGTTTCTTCGGAATGAACGCGGGCGCACATCTCCTGGCCCGGGTATCGGATCGATGCGCTAGTCGCAGCGTTGGAACCGCAGCGATGGCGCTGTCGCTAGGATACAAGTTTCGAGTCGAGCCGACTCCGATATACAGGAGTCTATTTAGGATATCACGCAATCGTCGAATACAGGTCGAGGATTGCCGAAATTCGACCGGGAGGACCGTAGAAGCCTACGGAATGGTACGGTCTAGGATACAGGTCTTACAATGACCCCCAACAAAGTGGTATCAGAGCATTTAAGTTGGTTGAACGGAGTGAGATCGGTTCTGAATTATGGAAGGTGGCTTATCAGGGATGATCAGTCTCAATGGTTGTAACTGGACTGTATGAAAGGCTAAGATGGAGGACCTGCTTTATTACAAGGACTTATATTCTCCAATTCAAGGCATATCAGCAAAGTCAAAGGATATATCAGATGATGATTTGAAGAAAATGAACTGGAAGGCGGTGGGGTTTATTAGACAATGGCTTGAAGATTCCGTATTCCACCATGTGTTTACAGAGACCTCAGCCGCTAGCCTATATCTGAAATTGCAAGGGCTGTATTAGAGGAAAACAGCCGGCAATAAAATCTTTCTGATAAGATGACTTGTGAATCTCAAGTTCAAAGATGGTGGTTCTGTGGCTGAGCACATGAATAAGGTCAGCAATATATTGAACCAGCTCTCTGCTATGAAAATGGTCCTGGACGATGAATTACAGGATTTGCTATTGCTTAGCTCATTGCCTAATAGTTGGGAGACATTGGTGGTGTCTTTGAGTAACTTCGCGTCAAACGAAAAGGTGTCCATGGAACAGGTAACCAGTTGTCTCTTCAATGAGGAGACAATGAGGAAGTCTCAGGGGTCTACTCAACAAAAGGCCCTTGTGATACAAGATCGAGGGAGAGGAAAGAATAGAAAGGGCGGGAAGGCCCGAGATAAATCAAAAGGTAAGTCGAGTACCAGGAAAGATGTTGAATGCTGAAATTGTGGCAAGAAGGGCCACTACAAGCATGAAGTCATAAGAAGAAGAATGACAAGAAAGGAAAAGGAAAGGAGAAGGAAGATTAATCAGACTCCACTGCGGTCGCTTCAGATATCGACGTTGTAATTATTTTTTTAGCATATCATGATGTTTGTCTCACGACTACGAGTCAGGACACGGACTGGGTGATAGACTCGGGAGCCTCATTTCATGCGACTCCACGCAGGAATTTCTTCACAAACTATAAGTCAGGTGACTTCGGGACCATGAAGATGGGTAATTCTGGAATATCGAAGATCATAGGGGTCGGTGATATTTGTGTGAAGACCGATGTGGGTTGCACACTGGTTCTCAGGGATATGAGACACATTCCAGACCTTCGCCTCAACTTGATGTCGAAGATAATGTTGGATGATGATGGCTATGAAAGCCAATTTGTTGGTGGGCACTGGAAGCTCATTAAGGGTTCATTAATCGCAGCCAGAGGAAAGAAGTATTGTACCCTTTATAAGGCAAGTGTCAGTATGTACAAGGGTGGGTTGAATGCAGCAGAAGATTCAGCAACTGACATGTGGTAAAGGCGTCTAGGCCACATGAGTGAAAAAGGGCTTCAACTACTATCAAGAAGCGGCTCCTTCCATGCGTGACAGGTATACCTCTCAAAACCTGTATTGATTATTTATAAGGGAAACAACATAGAGTTTCATTTGTTAAATCTGCTTCTCATGTTAATAAAGTGCATGCATTAGATTTAGTTTATTCTGATGTTTGTGGCCCTATGAAGACAAAAACCTTGGGTGGGGCATTGTATTTTGTCACTTTTATAGATGATGCATCTATGAGGGTTTGAGTTTATGCTTTGAAATATAAGGACGAGGTCTTTGGTGTGTTTAAATTATTTCATGCTATGGTCAAGAAAGAGACAAGTAGACCATTAAAGTGCATCCGCACTGATAATGGTGGTGAATACATTGATGACTTCCATGAGTATTGTAAGTCCCTAAGTATACAGTATGAACAGACTGTTCCCAAGACCCCTTAGCATAATGGTGTGGCTGAGCGAATGAATCACACCATTATAGAGAGAATCAGATGCATGTTATCTCACGCGAAGTTGCCCAAGACGTTATGGGGAAAAGCAATGCACAAGTGTATTTGATAAACAGGTCTCCATCGGCCCCTTTGGATGGAGAAGTACCTGAGAAGGTGTGGACTAAATAAGATCGATCGTATAGTCATCTCAGGGTGTTTGGATGTAAAGCATCCATTCACGTACTAAAGGACGAGAGGTCTAAGTTCGATATGAAGATCAGACAATGTGTGTTCTTGGGGTACGATGATAAAAAATTCAGCTACAGATTGTGGGATCCGACCGAGAAGAAGCTCGTCAGGGGCAGAGATGTAGTTTTCTTTGAAGACCGATGTATTGAAGACATTTGTAAGCCAGAAAAGACGTAGCCTAATTCAGGGGAGCTAGAGGATATGGATCCGGATATTCCTCCCGTGGTGCCTGATGATGAGGGAGTACAGTAAGGTGCATAGGATGAGGGAATTCTCGCAGAAGATGGACTAAGGGAACAACCCTCACCTAATCCACCTGTTGAGCCACAGGTGAGGAGGTCATCTAGGGACAGATATCCGTCCAAGAGGTACTCACTGCATGAATATATTATGCTCATTAATGGGGGAGAGCCAGAAGATTATTCTAAGGCCCTAACTGACGAGCATAAGGGGGAGTGGTTGAAAGTTATGCAAGAGGAGATGAAATCGCTGCATAAGAACCACACCTATGATATGGTGAAATTGCCTAAGGGCAAGGAAGCTCTGAGCAACAAGTGGGTGTTCAGAAAGAAGGTTGAGCAGAAGGATTCACAAACGAGATTTAAAACCAGACTTGTGGTGAAAGGATTTGGTCAGAGGAAAGGTATAGACTTCAAGATATTCTCACCAATGGTGAAGATGACATCCATACAAGTATTACTTGGGTTGGCAGTATGGATCTGGAGATAGAGTAGTTAGATGTTAAAACTGTCTTTCTCCATGGTGACTTGGAAGAAGAGATCTACATGCACCAACCAGAGGGGTTCGAAGTTAAGGGCAAAGAGCATATAGTGTAGGCTAAGGAAGAGCTTGTATGGGCTGAAACAAGCTCCACCGCAATGGTACAAGAAGTTCGAATCGTTCATGTTAATGCATGGATATGACAGAACGGAGTCGGATCACTGTGTGTTCAAGTGTAAGTTCTCATATGGTAATTTTTTAGTTCTGCTATTATACGTTGGTGACATGCTCATCATGGGTAAAGACATCAAGAAGATTGACAGGCTGAAACAGGAGTTGGGCAAGTTGTTTGCTATGAAAGACTTGGGCCCGGCTAAACAGATCCTAGGAATGGAAATAACTCATGACAGAAGCAGCAAAAAGCTTTGGGCGCCACAAGAGCAGTATATTGAGAAAATCTTAGAGCGGTTCAATATGAATGCAGTGAAACCAGTCAGTACTCCACTGGATAGTCACTTCAAATTGCGCGACAGGCAGTATCCCAAGATAAAGGTAGAGGTGGATGAGATGTAGAAGATATCCTACGCATCAGCAGTAGGAAGTTTGATGTATACAATAGTGTGAACGCGCCCAGACATATTATATGCAGTTAGTGTTATCAGTCGGTATCTTGCCAATCCTGGCAAAGAACATTAGGCAGCGGTGAAATGGATATTGTGGTATCTAAGAGGTTCATCTAGGTTGAGCCTATGTTATGGTGACGAAAAACCTGTGTTAGAGGACTACACAGATGCAGGTATGACAGGTGACATAGACTCTAGGAAATCTACATCGGGATTCATGTTCACGTTTGCAGGAGGAGGGTCTCTTGGCATAGCAAGCTACAGAAGGTCGTAGCATTGTCGACGACAGAGGCCGAGTACATTGCAGTCACAGAGGCATGTAAAGAGATGCTTTGGATGAAGAGGTTCCTACAACAACTTAGCCTGAAGCAGGAGCAGCACATGGTCTATTGCGATAGTCAAAGTACTATACACTTGAGCAAGAATCCAAGTCAACACTTCAAGTTGAAGCACATAGAGATTCAGTATTACTGGATCAGGAATACTTTGGAAAAGAAAGTGTTACAGCTTGAGAAGGTCCATATAAACGATAACGGGTCAGACATGATGACCAAGGCATTGCTCAAGGGCAAGTTTGAAGTTTGTAGAAACCTGGCTCGCTTGAAGATGGCGGATTTCTCCTGAGTCGAATAGGGGGAGATTTGATGGAGATTTTTGTAAGACTCGTATCCTAGACCGTACTGTTTCGTAGGCTTCCACGGTCTTCTCGGTCGAATTCCGGCAACCTTCGACCTTTATCCAATGTTTACGCGTGATCCTAAGCCATGTCCTGTCAACTCGAGTCGACTCAACCCGAGACTTGCACCCTAGCGACCGCGTCATGCCGCGGTTTCGATGTCGCATCTCATGCCCCGAGGCGATACCCAGGCCAGGAGATGTGGGCCCGCATTCAGTTTAAAGAAAACACCGCGCGTTGCAAAATCCAAGAGAATCTCTACAACATGTCACCTCAATCCATCAATCAATCCCATCAAGGGTCAAGTACACATCACCTCACACCCATCCCCAAGCAACCCCTAAAGTTAAAAGTTCTTACACAAACCCATACCCCTTCTTACACAATCTACCCCCAAAGTCAACAAAGTTCTTAAACCCATCACTCACCACATCCATCACTCCATCACCCATCTCTCTTTACAACCCTCTCTCTCTCTCATTTCTCAAACTCACTCTCCCAAGCAAGAAAAGAGATCACACATCCAAGCTCTTCACCCTCCAAGAGAACTTTGTGTGTGGCCCACTTCCTACCCTCTCATCTCCCATCTCAACCATCAAAACTCCACCATCTTCCGTTGGAATCGAAGCTAAGGAGTAAAGGAAGCCTAGGGTGCAAGAAGGAGATGGTGGGTGATCTTGGATCTCCATTTCTTTGTCTTTTTATGATGTAAGGGCCCACTTATGATGGGACCCACCTTGATGTAGGCTTTGTATCAAAGAGGGGCCCATAGTGGCGGCCCCCTCCATCCTCGCTGATGTCTCTCTCTCTCTCATGTATGGTGGACCCCATTATGATGTACAATCCACGTTGTCCCATCCGTAGGGCCCACCTCGTTGACCGCCTTTGGGTGGGCCTGGATGTAAGAGAAACACAAATATTAGAATGATCAAATCAGGTGGGCCACGTCCATGTGGGACCCACCATGATGCTTGTGTTGTATGCACACTGTCCTGCGTCCAGGGACGCTGGACGTGGGCTAGCAATGAAGTGTGCCTGACAGTGGGAGTAGCTAACAGTAAAGTGTGGCTGACAATGGGAGTAGTTAACAGTAAAGTGTGGTTGACAATGGGTGTGCTAATAGTGGAGTGTGGGCTGGTAGTGGGGTCCATGAGACCCATCCATGCCCTCCATCCATCCAGATGGGCCACACCATGGTGTACGTGTTCTATCCAAACCGTCCACTGCCTTTGGACGGTGGGACCCACGTCCGTGTGGGGCCCTCCTTGAGATGTTATCCATGCCCAAATCCATAGCTCCAGTGGTAGGCTGAGTAAAAGGTACCTCGTTTCAACGCAGAGGTCTTGGCATTGATTGCCTGTGCAAGTAGCTAGCAGGGAGGTGTGTGCTAACGGTGGGGTCCATGGGACCCACTTACGCCGTCCATCCATTGGGGTGGACCACACCATCACGTATGTGTTGTGTCCACTGTCTAAGGATGGTGGGACCCACCCCACGTGTGGGGCAGCACCATGATGTATGTTACTGTCCAGGCCTTGGACGGCCTGGACGTCAGATATATAATATATATTATATTATATTATATTATATATATTATATACTATATATGCATGTTGTGGTGGACCCTACGTGGGACCCACCTCTATTTTGTTCAAAAAAAGGAAAAAGAAAAAGTAAAGGAGGCAGCCATGTTTGTCACGCCCCAAACTCGAAGACCGGGCTCACAAAATTCCCGATTGCCGAATCTGGCGCCGACAGCCTCCGTAGAACCCTATTCTCGGCTCCCAGCGCCCATTCGCCAGATTCCGATCCTGGGATGCTACAAGGAGGATTTTCAATATCAGTTTAATTCGTAATAAGCATAACCAAAGGCATAACCCACACACAACAACCAAAAACTCCATCACATTTTCACTATAATCAAAAACTTTACAAGTACAATGAGCATAAGGGAAATACAATGAAGATGAACAAAACTCCAAAAATGATCTGCCACGCGCCTAAGCCTCAGCGCTGCTGCGATCCAACGTCACCTGCACGCAACAGTCGTGCATAAGCTTATAGAAAGCTTAGAGGGTGGTGAAAGTGTATGCTCAAGGTGGTAATGTAGTTATGCAGTATCAGAGTAATGCGGAACATGCTGATGAATGCCAAAAATCCCATTAGCCGTACCACGGCCATGCGGTACAAAGAATGATGTCGGTCATACCAAGGCCATCCGATGCGAAATACAACTCAAGCATGTGAATCCTCATCTAAGTCCACATATCAATACAATTCAACTCTAGAATATCACCAGGGTCTAGTATACTCCAAGCCAGATTGCCGCCCCATCGCGCGCAATAAGGTGAGTGGAAAAGACCTCACTATCCGCCTGCCAATATCGGGCTCGGCTCGTCAATAGCGGACCCATTCCTCGAGCTGGTCAGACTCAGCCTAGCATTGCCCCCTACTCTCGGGCGGGTAAGGCCGCACCCCCTTCCAACCGACCACGACACAGTGGAAAGCGCAACCGTCTGGTAATCGGCACTCAGCGCTCATGCATCCACTCGGTCTAGACGTTGGAGCAACCTCCTGGTACCATAAGGGTTTAGGGACTTTCACCCAGGGATATCTATCGCACCCCATGTAGAACAGTATTTCCGGTATCCAATCCTGCCAACCACGATACGTCTGTGGAGGCTACGGCCCCGATGTCGCTAGGGCGTACAGTAACCATATCACACAATGCAAATGCATGAATCACACTACTCAGTCATGCAGCAATCCTGCGCATATCGTGCGCTCATGTAGGGCAACACCCCCTGTATGGGAGCCCCTAAACAATCTGCCCGAAGGCATATGCTATGATCAGTCATTCCTCATATCAAGCATGCATATGATGCATATGGTCATGAATCATGGAACTAAACATGTTATATAGGATGGATGATGTGCATAACAAAGATGGGCCTAGACGGTCTACACATAACACGCACGAGCCTAACAATGGGCCTTAGGGAAAGTCATAATGCGGACATTTAACCACACTATACCTGCAATGTGGACGTCAAACCACCATTGCTCCCAAGGCATAGCCCTGACGTAAACGTCATTACATAAATCATGTTGGGACTGCACATTGCAATGAACCTTAGGTACATCCCATTGGGCTTTAAATACATCAAATGGGCCAAATCACATGGGCCTTATATTCATTAAGTGGGCCACATCAATGGGCCGCACCAATGGGCCTTATGTTCATTACAATGGGCTATAACCCGTGGGCCTTAGAGTTCATCAAATGGGCCTGCTCACATGGGCCTTATATGTATCAAATGGGCCTCGCCAATTGGGCCCCATACGTGCATCAAATGGGCCTACTCACATGGGCCTATAATGTATCAAATGGGCCTCGACCCATAGGCCCCCAATACATTTTAATGGGCCTCGACCCATGGGCCCCTAATGCATTTTAATGGGCCTCGACCCATGGGCCTTACATGTACACCAAAGTGGGCCTCAACCATGGGCCACAAGCAACTGAGGTGGGCCTCCCACACCAATAAAAATATATATAATATAGTATATAATATATATATATACAATACATAAGTATTATATATAACATAATATTATATATATGTATATATATATATATATAAATATATATACACACACGCACGCACACACCCACAGACGCACGTACCTGGAAACACCCACCGTCCCTGGACGGTGGGGATGCAACACATGCACAGTGGGCTCCACCGCAGCCCACCGTCCAGGCGGACGGTGGCAAAAACACTTACATCACTGTGGCTCCATGTGGGGCCCACCATAATGTTTATATTCCATCCAGACCGTTGATAAGGTCCAGCAGACCTAGATGAAGGGTGAAAATAAATTTCACCCTGATCCAAAACTTCTGTGGGCCCAAAAAGGGTTCCAACGGTAGAGTCCAATTCACACTGTTTCCTTTGATGTGGGCCACCCGAGTCTTGGATCAGTCTGATTTTTGGGGTGGGCCCACGTCAGGTAGTGGCCCACCCTATGAACGGTTTAGATGGTATATAAACATCAAGGTGGGGCCCACGGCTACAGCCGTGAGTGGCTGTCTAGTCATGCTCTTCATGGACAATCGGACCAATTGCTATGGGATGGCGACTCAGCCCGTGTGCTTATTTATTTATTTTTTTTTTGAAAATTCAAGGATTTTATAGGTGGGGTCCGCATCCAGTGAATCCACGCCGTCCAGTGTTCTTCCATGGCCCACTACGAGCAAAACAAGTCCAATATTGGACATATTCTAGTGTATAACCAATCAGGGAAGTTTTCAATGGTGAAAACCACCATTTGCTATGGTATGGCCTGCCTGAAGGTCTGATGGATCCCATCTTTCAGGTCAACGCCTAAAAAGGGCTTAGGGAAGGGATGGATGGTGTGGATTTAATACATACATCAAGGTGGGGCCTACATGAGTGGACCACCCAAGCTTGAACCAAGCTAGTATTTATGTTTTCCCATTAAAACGTCCAGCGTCCAGGGACGCTGGACGGTCTGCCACACAAGGTGGGCCTGCTCAGGTGGGCCACCACTGATGGATGGTGCGGGTGCTACACATATAAGGTGGGCCCCACTTATAAATGGTTTGGACTAGATACCTACCTCATGGTGGGGTCCATTCAAGTGGGCCACATAACCTCATTAACATAAAAGAAAAAAAAATAAAAATAAAATAAATAAAATAAAAGGGAGAGAGATAGAGAGTGAGACCGTGTGATGGAGGGACCCCGGCACTATGGGCCCTCCCTTGCACTAAATCATACATCAAGTGGGTCCCATTACATGTGGGCTCATTAAATTAAAATTCAACGGTAGAGATCCCTTCTCCACTAAATCAGACGGTCTAGATGACCCTAAATATGCAAGAAAGTAAACATCATGATGGGGTCCATGGAGAATGGCCCCATCATGGAATGATCATGATGATCCAAGTGGGCCATTGGCCACATCATAGGGTCCAAAGTGAGATCCGAACCATTGATCGGTTGGCCTCACTTGGCCCATCTTAAAAGCATCAAAAACTATCATATCCAAACACCCACCGCTTGATCTTCTTGCTCCCTTGGCTTCCTTAGCTCCTTGTGCTTCTCTTTGATGGAGGAAGATGAGGAATGGATGGTTGAGATGAGAGATCTAAGGATAGAAAGGTGGGCCACACAAAAATGAAATTTTCTCACCATGGGGGACTCATACATATGGATTTTGCTATGGGAGGGTTTGAAATGAGAGAGACTTGTAAGGGAGAGAGAGAGAGAGGGAGTGATGGGTGATGGAGTGATGGATGGGAGAGAGGGATGGGTGTATGAGACTTTTTGACTTTTTTGGCAAAAGTTGTAAGAAAGGGTATGGGGGTTGTAAGAACTTTTTGACTTTGGGGGTTGCTTGGGAAATGGTGAAAGTTGATGTGTACTTGACATAATGGGGTTGATGGGATTGATTGATTGATGTGACACCTTGTAGAGATTCTCTCGAAATTCACACGCGCGGCGTTTTCTCGCACCGAACGCTGGCCCACAACTCCCGACCAGAGCATCGCATCAGCGTGCGAGTCGCGGCATCAGAATAGCCAAACCCTAATTTAGTTTCCTCTTGATTTTGGTCTGGTTGGAGGAAACAAAATCCTAAAAAATGAAGAAATGAAAATTTCGGATTAGAAGGATTCGACATCAACAGGCCAGTTCCCATGACCATGATTATGAATGCAGGCCATGGGCCTCATATCCTCTGCTAGCATCAAGCAGCCATGTAGCTGCTCTCTCTCTCTCTTAACGTCTAGAGTTCTGCAGGTCCCTCATGATGTACATGTACATTCCAAGCTCTTCTAGCGATGGGATCCACTCCAGGTGTATGTGTTTCATCCATGTGGTGTGGGCCCCAATGATGTATGTGCTTTATCTACACCGTCCACTGTTTGGACAGTGGGGCCCACCATGATGCATGTGTTGTATCCAAAACATCCAACCATTTGTGAGATCATTTTGTGGCATGAGGTAAATGGGTGAGTCAGATCTAAAGTTCAAGTGGACCCCACCAGTTAAATAGCGGACAGTGACATCCACCGTTCAAACTTCTAAGGGCCGAAATAGTTCCCAATTAAGCTGATATTTGTTTCACTTCATCTACCTCTATGTTAACTTATAAATAGGTCGGATCTTTAAAAAATACGTTAGGGTGGGCCTAATTTGATATTCATGAGGCTCATCGATTCAGCCCATTTGATTGGCCCATTCGAATCAGCCCATTTGAATCGGCCCATTTAGTTGGCCCATTTGAATCGGCCCATTTGACTCGGCCCATTTGACTCAGCCCATTCGATTCGGCCCATCGACTCGGCCCATTTGACTCAGCCCATTCAATTCGGCCCATTGACTTAGCCCATTCGATTCAGCCCATCGACTCGGCCAATTGATTTGGCTCATTGGAATCGGTCCATTTAAATCGGCCCAGTGATTCGGCCCAATTCGAATCAGCCCATTGATTGAGATTCCACCATGATATATGTGATGATGTTTTTGGCGATTATGCCTTAGGAGCAATGATGGTTTGACGTCCACATTGATGGGCATGATGGTTAGATGGCCTCATTGTGGCCTTCCCTTAGGCCTTGTTAGGCCCGTTCTCTGCGTGGGTTAACCCACATAAGTGGGCCCCATTCGCCGTATGTGATTGATCGATTCCGATTTATAGATTCTGGTTTTCGATTTCGATTATGGGTATGTGACACCATAGCATCATGATACATGTCCATACACATCATCTACATGCTTGTGATGAGATAAGTGATTGATCATAGCACATGTCATTGGGCAGATTGTTATGGACTCCCTGGTAAGGGAAGTTGCCTGCACAAGCGCGCGGTATGCACATGTTTGTTGTATGACTGGATTGTGTGATTCATGCATCTTGAATTGTATGACATGGTTACTGTACGCCCTAGTGACATCAGGGCCGTAGCCTCCATAGGAGTATCGTGGTTGGCAGGATTGGATACTGAAAATCTTATTCTACATGAGATGCTATAAATATCCCTGGGTGAAAGTCTCTAAACCCTTATGGTACCAGGAGGTTGCTCCAACGTCTAAACCGAGTGGGTGTATGAGCGCCGAGTGCCGAATACCAGAAGGCCGCTCTTTCTACTGTGTCGTGGTCAGTTGGAAGGGGGCGTAGCCTTACCCGCCCAAGAGGAGGGGGCAAAGTTAGGCTGAGTTTGACCAGCTTAAGGAATGGGTCCGTTATCGACAACCCGAGCCCGATATTGACAGGCGGATAGTGAGGTCTCTTCCACTCACCTTATTGCCGGCGATGGGGCGGCAATCTGGTTTGGAGTGCACTAGACCTCAGTGATATTCTAGAGTTGAGCTGTATTGGTATGTGGACTTAGATGAGGATTCGTATGCTTGAGTTGCATCTTGCATCGCATAGCCTTGGTACGACTAATGGTACTCATGGATTCATCAGCATGTTCTGCATTACTCTAATACTGCATAACTATATTACTACCTTACGCACACACTCTCACCACCCTCTAAGCTTTCTATAAGCTTATGCACGACCGTTGCGTGCAGGTGACGTTGGACCGCAGCAGCGCTGAGGCAGGAGCGCATAGCAGATCATCTTGGAGCTTTTGTCCATTATCATTGTATTTCGCTTTATGCTCATTGTACTTGTAAAGTTTTTTATCATAGTAAAAATGTGATGGAGTTTTTGGTTGTTGTTTGTGGGTTATGCCTTTGGTTATGTTTATTACTAATCAAACTGATGTTGAAAATCCTCCTCGTTGCATCCCAGGATCGGAACCTAGCGAATGGGCGCTGGGAGTTGAGAATGGGGTACTACAGAGGCTGTCAGCGCCGGATTCGGCGATCAAAAATTTTGTAAGCCCGGTTTCTCAGTTTGGGGCGTGACAATTTTCACCTCAGGCTCGACCGGTCAAGTGCCTCGCTCGATCGGTCGTGGGTAGTGCTCGACTCGTCGAGGCCTGGCTTAACTCAAAGTCCAGCGACTAATTGTGTTAATTCTTCCGCGCTGCTTGACAAATCGAGGGTCAGGCTCGACCGGTCGAGTAGGCCACTCGACTGGTCAAGGACCCTGCTCGACTAATCGAGGGTTACGTAGATTCAGTCCAATTTTGTGCGGGATGCAAAAATTTGAGGCAGTTTTCACCGTAGTGCGAAAGAGAGTTTCCTAAACTATAAATAGGAGGTCCCTAGGGCTTTTCTAGTATGCAAGAGAGTTTCCTAAAGCTTTGCAAGGGTTTACCAAAGGATTTAGGGCTATCAAAGGTGTGATAGAGAGAGAGAGAAAGAGAGAGAGGAAGCTAGTGGAAGGGAGATTCTGCTCGTAGAGGTGATCTACTTCGCAGTTGACATCTCAGCACTTCTACGTCCTCGTGATCGGTGAGATCTCTCCATTTTTCATTATTCTCTTATTGTTCATCCACTCCTGCATGAGTGAAGAAGATTTGATCCAAGTAGTGTGTGCTTATGATCGGTTGTAACGTTCTACTTCATAGTGAATTGTTACTCTGGACAAGGTCCAGTGGTTTTTACCTCTTTGAGGGTTTTCCACGTAAAAATCTTGTGTCATGTGGTTTGTGCTTTGATTTATTTCATTTCTTTATTATCCCGTAATTCTGGTGTTTTGGGGAGACTAGATCCTAAGGTTTTGTGCAACGAATCCCAACAGATGGGTCCCACATGTACAGGGGAGAAGGGAAAAAAGGCATGCACTAGACAGATTTTGACCATCACTGTGTAAATGATTGTATGACATTTTTCAACAATTCACATTCCATCCTTACATTGGTAGCTTCAGTTTTTGAAACATGGTGTAGGCATAGCAAACTTTCTATTTAGGACACTTGTTCATCTAGACCATCCAATTGAAGGACTTATTGGAGCAGAAAATGTATTGATTGTCCTTTGATGGGTGGTTGATTAGAAACAGTGGCTTGGATTTTCTATTTAGTACAAATTTAGGCTATAGGACATCTAAGGATGTTCATTGATTTTAGAGGAGTTTATTTCATACTCTGGCCAAGCATGACACTTGATATGCAGGCACAAGAAATTGTAACCTTGTAAGCCCCAAAATAAGATTCTTTTAACAACCCTAACCCTTAAATTTTAGATGTGTGTTTACTGATATTAGATGATTGCTTTCCATTTTTTCCACCATCCAGTAGATGTTGGTAGATAATAAAAAGCTGGTAATTTTGGGTTTATGATATATACTGGGACCCAATATATGGGCACTTTAGTTTGATTTGCATGCCAAGCATGTAATATGGTGATTGCTATTGCGTATCATCTATCACGCAGCCAGAGTATAAATTATTATTTTTTTCAATTTTTTATCTTGAATTTGTTGTGGGTTTGAAGGAGTAGTTGTGCACTGGTCGTGACAACCCTGCATTTAGCTTGTCCGGCACCCACCCCAATCCATTGATATTAAGATGGTCTCGAACATCTCCCATTATGGAAGATAAAGCTGGGCACATAATGACTTGACTCATTCAAACCCGACTCGACCCAAACTGAGTGGGTGAGTTGATCCAAACCAAGTAGACTTTGCTTAGTCCAAACTTAAACAAAGTCTAGACTTTGCTCAGTCCAAACTCAAACAAAGTCGAGTTTAGGTCACCCGGTGACATTACTTGACCTAATCACCCGGTAACTTGTTCAGACCCGACTCAACTCGAACCGAGTGGGTGAGTCAATCCAAACCGAGTAGACTTCGCTTAGTGTAACATCCTGGATTTTCATGGTTTTGGATTTCCAAAAATCCTTGAAATTTCTGTTTTTGTAATTAACTTATATTGTCACTTACTGACCATTAGCACTCAATGTTAGTTTACGCATGAGTGGAACCAGTAAAGAACTATACAAGTCCGATTAATCAACCGTAGGAAGCCAACGAATCCGCCTAATCACTTGAACACCAAGTTTAGCCCCATGATTTACTCACATAGGGCCTAATCACTAATGGCTCGTTGGTGGGCCACTAGTTCCAAAACTATAGAATAATGTCCGTCTTACTGAGCTTGACATGGGTACTGTCCAGAACTGCTCAACTTGAGCCAAAGGACGAGTGCATGAGAAGTGCAAATACCCTAAAGGAAGAAGCTGAAACTTAAGTGAATTGGATCGTCCACTCTTAGGCAAAGTTGAGGATTTCAGACCGTCGGTTTATGACTAAACTTCACACGTGGAGTAAGAATATTTCTCTACTCATATTTGTATAGCCGCGGCCCCGATCGACCATCGGTGACTGTTGAACAGACTTCTCATCATATATGTCGATCGGCGCATTCAAATGGCGGGTCGAACATGTCCATACATAGATCATCATTAGGACTAACTATCCTACAGTGTATATCAATATGTATACCCCATAGTGGGCCCTAGAGGCTAGAAAAACTCTCCCATAAGGCTACTATAGTAAAAACCCAACACTTGGGGTCATTTGCACCAAATCTGGCATTATAAAATGGACTTCTTTGGGGCGCCCCTCTCCCCATACGAATTTGCCCTACGAGGAAAAGGAAAAAGGGATAAGAAAAAGAGGAGAAAGAAGTGAGAAAGAAGAGAGTGAAGGAGGGTGTTGTTGGTGGAGGAGCCCAAGGAAACTTGGAACTTTGGCAATCTCCTTCCTTTCTCCCACATCCACGCTCCAAGCTCGATTCCCAACCGATTGGGCAGGTAAGCGCCCATCTTTTTGTAATCCTTTGTGTTGAGGGTGGATTTGCATGAGATTCTAACATGCAAGTACATTGTCTTAGGATTCCGGCTGATTGACTCTGAGTTTGGCGCTCCTAGGTCATTTTCCAAGCCTCCAACGATCCATAGGTGCGGACTATTATGCTTAGGTGGCCTAACACCAATTTTAGTATGAATTTCATGATTATGAGTGTTTGGGTGGAATATTTGAGTAGCAAAGGGAAAACCTAGTCAAACCCTCACATGATAGATCATCCGAATGATATGAACGATTTTTTATTGCTTGTTGTTCCTCAAACATGTTTGGGCATGAATTTGGTGAGTGCATGTTCATCTCATATATGTATTCTTGTTCCATGTTTCCCTTTAGTATGTATGATATGTTTACCCTTGTTATATTTTTGTGCTATGAAATATATAATTCTTGATCTCTCCGCTAATCCCTCACAATACACATGCACATTCATTTCATAATATTGTTGGTACTTATATTTATGGAAAAATCTGGATTCCTATGTTGATGTATGAGTGTATGATATTATTTGAGTTTAGATGGTAAACCATGAATTGTTGAAGTGTTACTGAATACCATTAAATCTCTAGGTTGGTCAGAAAACTGAGGTGAGGGAAGGTGGCCCGATTTGTAGGATTGCCTTGAAGCTAGGCCGGCGGATTTGGGCGAGTACAAATGGGCGACAGTAGTTGGACTACATGGGTCATTGTACTCGATGTCGTCCGTCTTGTACACGCCTGGACTCGCAAGGTCTAGTCCACGTACTGACCAATCATGTTTGTTAACCATGTTTGCCCACACCTATATGTAACCTGGAACACCCTTCAACCATTGGAGCCTATTGCCAACCATTTGAAATCGATCCACTGACTCGAGAGCCAGGCATGGTGGAATGGGACACTGTGTCTGAGATGTCGGCCTACGCTGGGGTGACGCGCCTCCCCGTAGTGACCGTGAGTGATCCCATATTTTAACACTCCCCATGTGCTTGAAGTCGGGGATGGGGGAAACCTGATGGGATCAAGGATCGAGGGGTCTCGGCCTCACACATTGGGGGGCATTGGCCTTGCAACCAGTTTAGGGCATTGATACGTAGGGTGTACTAGTTTCCTCAATCTGCTGGATGAACTGAACTAAGTAAATACCCAGTTAACATTTCTCATGCATTGCATTAGTTAGGATTTGGCGACTCGGCAGTCGAGGTCGCATTGAGGGAGTGTTAATCATATGCGATCGTTAGACGGAGTCGCTTGAGGGAGTGTTGTGGCGAGGGCATGCATCATATTATCTATCATGCATATGCGTTAACAAGATTAGCTAAGTGTTATGAATGATTGTCTTTCATTAAGTTCATACTACAACTGATGTTTATTACAACTTAAGACTAATAGCACCCACTGAGTTGATCACTCACTCCCACTCTGGGATAGTGTTTTAAAACACCAACCAGACTCTCCCATAGTTGCAGGTGGCGAGGAGTATAAGGAGCCTGACGACACGAGCTTAGATGAGGAGGACGAGCTGTCTTATTTCCAGTTGATGGGCGGCTCTCCATCGGCTTGACAGGTGGGATTTAGATCACTGAGTTGTGGACTCAGCTTTATTCTTTTGGACATATCATTCTTTTATGATTTTGTTAGGCGACGCCTTGTGCGACTCATTTTTATTCTTTTGGACCTGTATATATTTGATCTCTTTCATTTCAGTAGACTTGTGTGGTTGTGTTTCATGTTCCAGGAAATTTCAAGCTGTGCATTTAAACCGGATTAAACGCATATTAACGAAAATCGGTTATAAGTGATGCCCTGGAACTCGGGAGTCGAGTGTATGCGCGACCCCCAATTTTCAGGGTGTTACACTTAGTCCAAACTCAAACAAAGTTGAGTTTGGGTCACTCGTTATCTCGACTCGACCCAAAAACTAACTCAGTCTTGACTTGACTTGGGTTCGGGTAGTGTTTGTATAAGAAAAAACTAAATCTGATCTAACCTACTTGTCGGTCTGACCTCCTCATATCCTGAGCTCGACAACCACCCACCAGTGCCGCCGCCACCACTAGGTCACTCTCCTCCTCCTCTCTCTCTCTCCCCCCCACTCCCTCCCTCATCTCTCGCACCTGACAACCTCAACTCGACAGCCACCAGTTCAACCATTCATCTCGATTGAGCAGCTCGTTCGCACCCACCTGCCCACCACTTCATGATTGTTTGTTAGTATTGGCTTTTAAATCAAGTACTTTAATCGGTCCATGCGGGTGAGTAAAAGACTTGGATGGGCGACCATGTATTGATGAAGTCATTGAGTTGCACATACTAGAGCGAGGCAATACTTTTCTAAAGTTGAATACCTTGACTTATAGTCAGTGAATCTTCGGCTTAAATTATAAATCACTTGCTCTTTTCTTCCTGAGTTGTCGTGTTGGCCAAGAACATATCTGATTACTTCTGCTGTGATTGAGATGTAGATCAATAATGGTCCACCGGGTGTAGGTGGCATTAGTACTAGGGGATTTAGCATATGCCTTTTGATTTTGTCGAAGGCGATTTGACGGTCATCGTTCCACACCTTTGGTGAGTTCTTCCTTATAAGCTTGAATATGAGCTCACAAATGGGAGTGAGCTAAGCGATGAATCGACTAATACTAGAGCTAGGCAAAATAGATCTGATCCGGCGGATCTGACCCTACCCGAACCGAGCAGATGGTCTGGATCGGTGCGGATCGGGTAAACCCATCCAGATCTGAAATATTTTTGGGTCGAGTTCGGATTGGCCCTGATCCGACCCGACCCGATCTGATCCGGACCGGATATAACTAATATGTATTTACATTACCCGTTTGTTTTTACCTTACCCTACCCGGACCCGAAGAATGCTCTCCGCGCCCGAACCCTAAATCCCCAAATCTTCCCTTCTCTACACGAAAATCTCGAACCCGATCCCGATCTCTGTTTGCCTGTTTTTACCCTACCCTACCCGTTTGAAAGGTGGCCTTGTCGTTTTCTCCATTTTGGCTCGGTTGAGAAGTCGTAGAATCCCGACCTCTGCAAGGTGAGATGAATCCAAGACATGTGCTGAACTTTGGGTGCAGGGAATTCGATAACCTCTTCAGTTTCTGGTTTTTTGATGTTTTTAGTTTTTCAATTTTCTTTTCCTTTTAGGAAGGTAGGGATGCTAATGAATGGGGAGGCGGTGGTGTCAGCCGTGAAGGAGACGCTCTGATATGGTCTTTTTCTCAGCACTTTTGTAGGTACATTTGTTTCCGTAGATGAGTGTATTAGGTTTTGGGAGGACATAATTGGCAAGTTGCTATTCTTCCTCTTCTTCATGTTTGTCCATTTTCTGTGTTTGTTGTTTACGCGCAGTAGTCTTAGTTGTGAGATTTTGCATTGGAGGCCCATGGTCTGGTGATCCAGATGCTCATTTTGACGCCGCCCACTGCAATTTTCTAATTTGTGTTAAACTCACACAAAAGTCGGCCACGTTTCTAATGACAGATGTTGCCATCTGACATGTTCTCTCTGGATAAAGATGAGACGACTAGGATTTGTAAAAATCTTTAAATAAAAATTCCAATATCTTCATGATGTACGCACGTGTTCTCAAGTGGGGCCTATGATTTGGTAATCCAAACCGTTATTTAGTTCATCTAAGTCATGTATGAAGAATTTACCAATAAATTTCGAGTTTTAAAAATATTATCAACCTAAATCAGGAACTCTTTCAATTGAAGGTGGTAGTCGATGCATTCTCTTATCAACCATCTAGTAAACAAATAGAAATGTTAATAATCTCCTATATATTTGAAAAAAAGCATATAAATTACGTGATGTAACAGACTAATGGACTGGATTACCGAAAAATGGGCCTCACTCTCTTAAATGAAAATGCGTGTACACTCTCATAAGATCTCCTTCTTTTTTCTCTTTCTTCTTAGAAAGCCGAGTAGCCAATCCGTCTTCTCACCCACGGGCGGCTCAAGGTGCCTCAAGCACTGAGCTCCCTAACACCAAAGCCTTTCACGTAAAGTTCCTGTAACGCCCTGAAAATCGGGGGTCGAGTAGAAGTCCAACTCTCAAGTTCCAACGCATCACTTATGCAACATATTTAATGATGATTTGATGTTGTCTGTATTAGTGCATATAACATGAATAAGATTAAGCCAAATCAGCAAACATAATCCAGAGACAGTTGTACTACGCAAGCAGAAGACTGAAACGAGTATGTATAACTTTATAAACCAGTTTAGGTCCCCAAAGTATGTATGCATTGCCAGGTCAATAATTACATGTATTGATTCAAATTACAAAATGTCAAAATGTAATAGTCCACTATAAGGATAACCTTGAGGCCTCGCCGATCAAAACGGTCTGGGTAAACCCGCCAGAATACTGCATATAGGAGAAGGCATCCTCATCGTCTATGAAGTCCGCCTCTGCCTCATCAGTCGGGTCTCCATCTACATCTAAGACAAAGTCTGGTTGGTGTGTACAACACCGTCCCGTAACGTGGGAGTGAGTGATCAACTCAGTGGAACAATAAAGCAAAGGCTAACATGTTATCAATTCAGTCAAGCAGTAATGATAAAGCAATACCATCAAACATTCCTAAGTACTTTCGTTAATGCAAGAATGATATGTATAAATGATGCATGCCCTCACCTGCACTCCCTCTGCGATCTTCATCTAACGGTCGCGCATGTTAGTCACTTCCTCAGTGCTCTGCCCAACTCCAAACGGCACATGCAGTGCGGTGCATGAACGTGATTACCAAGTTCTTATTAGTCCTTTTCATACAACAGGATTGGGAAGCTAAGGTACCTCTCTTATATCAATTCTCAAATGATGATCCAATCCAGGGTTGTCAATCCTGGTAAATCTCATACGATGATACGGTTCTAGGTCGCTGCAAAGGGCTCGTCACCTTATCAGTGCAGGCCTAGTGTACTCCTGTTGCTACTTAAGGGCTCTTCGCCTCTACACAGTTTTAGCATACGCTCGAGGTCACTACAAAGGGCTCATCACCTTATCAGTGTAGGCCGACAGCTCGAATACAGTGTCCCATACCACCGTATTCGGCTCACAAGTCAGGGTTGCTCACTGGTTACTATGGTGAGGATCGTCACCCCAGCGTACGACAGCTTAACCACGGTGTCCCATACCACCATGCCCGGCTCATGAGTCTTAGCGGATCGAGGTACTAAGGTTTAAAAGGATTTTCACTGGTGAGTTTGGTACCTTAGATTCAAGCAGTAGCGTCCATACATGGTGAATATACATCGGGTCAATCGGGTTACTTAACGAGCTCGACTAGTACGAGCGCACGTTGAGTTGATCGACATGAAGTGCGTAAGCACTCCGTGTGGCCTAACCATTGCCGACATCCCAAGTACGGCTCAGATGCATCGATCACGTCCTATGTGGCGAAACAACCTCATCCACCTATTAAGTGCCTGTTACCGATTGCCTAGACTATTCCGTAGTCCCAAACACATTCAATTATAACAGATAATCATACAAGCTAATCAGAACAGTAATGGATCAACAATTCCAATCATACTAGCATATGAGCATTTGATGAAATTCAACTTAAACATGAATTCACACATATGTAGTCCCTAAGTAAAACAGATAAAGAATGCAAGTTACATGGAGGAAATCATACACATCGTTAAGATAGTTGAGAATCTCTTCTCAACGCCCATATAATGTACAATTTATTACACACTTGTTCATTCAGACATTTTTACAAACACTTAGACTACATATTCCAACATACATGACGTATGTTGGTGGTAGCACGTAGTAGGGCAAATCCTTTCATCAAGGAGTTGTTACACATACAACTAGCATAATCACATGACAATTAATCATGGCAAACATAATTTCAAATTCCATACGTATACGGTTTTTTCTACAAATATATGGAATACACTAAACTCCATATAGTTCATACATATTTGAAACGCGAAACAAACATTGCATTTGGCATGTGAAATAGCACCCACATCAGTAATAAACCATTAACCGACATTGAAAGCCTTGAAAATCATAAGCTATACGTTTATAGTCCGCACCTTTCACCAGTAGACTCGTAGCGAACTTAGTTTTAAAAGTTAAGTCTTGTCTACGGCACCACAATAACCTATAATATGGAATATGTTAGTTAATTCATCTATTACACTAGTCGAAAACCCTAAGACAAGTTAGGGTTAGGTTTTCTTACCTAAGTACGAAGTCCGAATCGCCTGTATAGCGATACAGGAATGGCGGTTGAGTGCGTGGAGTAGCGAGATCGGATCCCAGGAAGAATCTCCAATTCTCACTCTCACTTTCTCTCTTTTGCCTTCTCTTTTCTCTTTTCTCTCTCCTAGGGTTTTTCAAATTCGTATGGGATATGGGAGAGAGTGTTTAAGGTCCTTATATAGGCCCAGGTTTGATAGGAATGGCCCCAGGGCCAAGGTATACTTAGGTTATATCCAAATACGGACTGTTCCGGTCCAACGGAGCACTTCTGGTAGCCCCTTTTCAACGTGCGGTTGAACTTAAGCTCCCTGACCATGGATCTAGGTCAGGCTGAGTTTTCGTTTCGATCAGATTTACAGATCAGCCGTGGCGGACCAGTTTCAGTTTAACGGTCACGGTCACTCGATCAGGGTCACAAGTACACCGACATGTGTGGGACATTTCTCCTTATCCGAGGGTGTATTTGGGTCAGATTCTAACGGTCTGAATCCTTATATTTGGCCTGTAAGCGACACGACTCAGATTACTTAAATTCAGATTTTATTTCTAAATATTTTCACATTTCTCACACACTTTGCTCCGGGCTCAAGTAATGCATTTCTAGACTCAATTAGGACTTGATTTCCGAGGGGGTTGTCAAGTCCAGTAATGTGGTCATATCTGTATAGTTTCGGGGTAATCGGACTTTCGACGTGCGGTCCAGGTCCGATATGGAGTTTCGGTGTGCTCTCGAGAGCAACTGGGTTTATGGATGGATTCTAGATTTTAGGGTAACGTAGCGTCAATGATACTGCACGGTTTGGGTCTTGCAGATCATATTTAAAGTGATTAGTACTAATTTCATAAGCACTCTAGTTTAGCACTTGCTAATATTAACCTAATTTCTAAAGGTTTTGATCCTGGGTGATTTCTGCCTGAGGTGGTACTCGGGTCCTTGTACGGATTTTTTTCCGAGGCGTTACAATCTAACCCCCTTAAAGAAAAATTTTATCCTTGAAATTAGTACCTTTTCGTACTCCTCAAGAATCTGAGGGTAGTTATTTCAAACCTCGGCTTCTGTCTCCCAAGTAGTCTCTTCTTCCGTGTGATGCGTCCACAGCACTTTCACAAGTGGAATAACTTTGCTGCGCAACACCTGCTCCTTCCTGTCTAGGATATGCGTCGGTCGCAGTACATAAGTAGCATCCTTGCTCAACTAGACCTGCTTCCATTTGATAATGTTGGAAGGATCGAGAATGTATTTCTTCAGCATAAAAACATGAAACACGTTATGCACGCCCGCAAGTGGTGTGGACAAAGTAAGGCGGTATGCTACTGCCCCCACTCGATCAAGTATCTAGAATGGGCCAATGAATTAAAGCATAAGCTTCCCCTTCTTGCCAAACCAAAGGACTCCCTTCATAGGGGAAACCCTGAGGAACACATGGTCTCCGACCTCGAACTCTAGCGGTCACCGCCTCGTATCGGCGTAGCTCTTCTGTCTGCTCTGCTCTGCGTTGTCAGAAGTCAGCGCCTGATAATGTCAACTTTCTCTGAAGTCACCTGAACTAACTCCAAGCCAATCAAGCTCTTCTCGCCAACCTCTTCCCAGCAATGCGGTGCCCAACACAGAGGCCCATACAGTGCCTCGTAAGGAGCCATGCCAATACTTGCCGGAAGCTGTTGTTATAGGCGAACTCTGTATAAGGAAGACAATCATCCCAACTGTCCTTGAAATCCAGCATACATGCTCGCAGCATATCCTCTAGAATCTGATTCACCCGTTCCGTCTGCCTGTTAGTCTGTGGGTGGAACGCGGTACTGAACTTCAACTTTACACCCATCGCTTCCTGGATGCGAGTCCAGAAGATAGATGTAAATCGCATGTCTTAGTCCGACACGATCTCCAAGGGAACTCCATGCAGATGTACAATCTCCTTGATGTACAATCTGGCCAACTCGTCTGCAGAGTTCGAAACTCTGATAGAGAGGAAATGAGCCAATTTCGTCAACCAGTCCACGATCACCCAAATGGAATCATAACCCTTTCTCGTCTTCGGTAACCCTGAGATGAAATCCATAGAGATGAAGTCCTACTTCCATTTTGCTATGGGCATGGGCTGAAGTAGTCCAGGAGGTCGGCGATGCTCTGCCTTAACCTGCTGGCACGTGAGACAACGGGACACGTAATCTGCTATGTGAGCCTTCATATTGTGCCACCAGTACGACCTCTTCATGTCATGATACATCTTCGTACTGCCTGGATGCATAACCATCCTTAAGTCGTGAGCGGCCTCAAGAACTTCCTTCCTCAAGTCAGGGAGGTTCATGACGCATAGGCGGCCACGGTAACGTAAGCCCCCATCCATACCAACTCTCCACTCTAAGTCCTCATCTGCACTAACCTGCCCTCTCATCTTCGCCAACAGCTCATTGTCTGCTTGAGCTGTGATAATCCTGTCATTAATGAGGGGTTGTACTCGAATATGTGCGATGCCCTCATACGGCTCCTCCACCATGAGTTTCTGCTCAAAGTCTCGCACAAACTCTACCATGTCCCACTCTGCTATCATCAATGGAGCCGCAAACATCAATGCCTTCTTGCGGCTCAATGCGTCTGCCACAAGGTTGGCCTTACCGGGATGGTAAGAGACTTCGAACTTGAAGTCCTTTAAGGTTTCCATCCATCGCCGCTGCCTCATATTCAGGTCCCGCTGAGTGAATATGTATCTGAGGCTCTTGTGGTCGCAAAAGAGCTTGAACTCCTCTCCGTAGAGGTAATGCCTCCAAATCTTCAAGGCAAAGATGACGGCAGCTAACTCTAGGTCGTGCGTAGGATAGTTTTCCTCGTGTTTCCTCAACTGTCGCGACAGGTAGGCAATAACCCTATCCTTCTGCATCAAAACACCGCCCAAATCGATGCGAGACGCGTCCATGTATATCGTATACTTGACCCCTTGCTCTGGCAATACTAGCACAGGGGCAGACGTCAACTTGTCTTTCAACTCTTGAAAGGCTGCTTCCGCCTTTTCGTTCCAGGCGAACTTCAGATCCTTCCGTGTCAACTGAGATAAAGGTCTAGCTATCTTCGAGAAATCTCGAATGAATCGTCGATAGTAACCTGCCAGACCAAGGAAACTCCTCACCTCAGTAACCGAACCGGGCTGCTTCCAGTCCTGAACTGCGGCTACCTTAGCGAGGTCCACAGCTATCCCTTCCTTAGACACCACATGTCCCAGGAACTTGACTTCTTCTTTCCAGAATTCGCATTTCTTGTACTGTGCAAACAACTGGTTCTTCCTCAGAGTATCCAAGACTACTCGCAGGTGTTCCTCATGTTCCTCTTGACTCTTAGAGTATATCAGGATGTCATCAATAAATCCAATGACGAATCAAATAGAAATGGTCGAAATACCCAGTTCATCAAGTCCATGAACACAACCGGAGCGTTTGTAAGGCTAAACGACATTATGAGAAACTCATAGTGTCCAAAACTGGTCCTAAAGGCCATCTTCTGCACATCCTCATCCCTGACGCGCAACTGGTGATACCCCGACTGCAAGTCAATCTTCGAGAAATACCTTGCCCCCTTCAACTGATCGAACAGATCATCTATCCTGGGCAAAGGATACTTGTTCTTTACCGTCACTTGGTTCAATCTGCGATAATCAATACATAATCTCAGAGATCCATCCTTCTTCTTTACAAACAACACAGGTGCTCTCCATGGAGACACACTAGGTCGTATAAAACCTGCATCCAATAGATCATCGATTTGTTTCCTCAGCTCCTCCATCTCACACGGAGCCATGCGATAGGTCGGAAGAGATACAGGTGTCGTACCAGGCACTAGGTCAATGGTAAAATCAATTTCGCGCTAAGGGGGTAGTCCAGGTATCTTCCTGAACACGTCTGAGAACTCTTGGACCACAGGAGTGCCCTCAAGAGCTGGACCATGAGCGTCCTCCAGCATGGAAGCATAACAATTAATGCGATAGGGCCAACTAACCTGCATCGAGAAAGTAAAGGTCGTGCCCTCTGGTCCATAAGCTATCACCACTTTACAATCGCAGTCGATCTCTGCCTTCATCTCTGTGAGCCAATCCATACCGAGAATGACATCATAGTGATGTAACGAGGTGACAATCAAGTCGAGGAGCACTGTCCCGCTCCCTATATCTATCGAACACCCCTTGTAGATCTTGGTAGCGTCCGAGAAAGTCCCTGTGGTGGTAAGGATTCTCACCCCAACCATAGGACTAGTTTCCAACCCTAGCCGCTTAACTGCTGTGCACGATATGATAGAGACAGTGGACCCAGTGTCCACTAATAAAAAGACTAGAGTATCTTGGATATGTACCGTCACATCAAAAGTCATAAGTGGCGTAGGTATTACCTCTGATGCTTCAGCTATAAGTGAGTGTACTCGAGCCTGCTGAAAACGGTTAGGCTGAGGTACCATAGGCCGTTGAGGTGGCCTAGATCGAGGTACAGGTGGCCGAAATGATGGATGAGCTAGTGCCGTGCGAGAGGTGGTGCCGATATTACCTGGGGAAGCGGGCGGTTGACCCTTTGGGGTGAGAAACCGCTATCCCTCATCCTGGTGAAGCAGTTCACCTCTGTGTGGCCTGGCCTCTTGCAGTATGCACACCACACGTCAGGTCGCCTCACAGGGGCAAGTGAAGTCGTCAGCCTCGGTGGTGAATCAGACCGTGGCTTCTTCCCGAGGAATGGTCTGCTCTAAATCTCTGGTCGCGGCCTAGGAGTCATCGGTGCTCGCATACGGGACTGCCTGCCCCCATCCTACTCAGCTCTCATGGACATGCTCACTAGCACAGAATAGCTAGGTATGCTAGCGCAGCACATCTTCGAGTGGATATTTGGTCGCAAGCCCTCAGAAAAATGCTGCATACGTATCGGCTCATCTGCCAGAATCAACGGGGTGTACCTGCCCAACTCTGTAAACCTATTTTCATACTCTGTCACTGTCATCCCTCCCTGTCGGAGGTGAAGGAACTCACTCTCCTTCTCATGGTGATAGGTGACGGGATAGTATTTCTTGTGGAAACGGATCTCAAAATCTGCCCACATCCACATATGTCCGACCGCAACAGTACGAAGGACACTATCCCACCATAAGCTGGCCTCCTTCTCTAATATGAAGGTGACCAACTCCACCTACTAGGGCTCTGTGCAGTGCAACGGCTTTAGCATCTTAGAGATGCGGTCAAGCCAATACTCGGCCTCCTCGGGTCTGTGAGTACCCGCAAAGGTAAGGGGCCGTAAGCGCTGGAATCACTTAAAATAGCCGCTGTCACCTGCATTCCCAGCAGGGGGTGTAAATGGAGCAGGCGAAGCCACACCCATGCTCTGGGCGACCTCGCCATGGTGGCCAAAAACTGCTGCTACTGCTGTGCCTGCTGCTACTGCTGCTATGCCTGTTGCTGCTACTGTTGCATCAACAACATCATCTGCTCCAACCTATCAGTAGGGGGAGCCGACTGAGGTACAAATGGCGTCGAGGAGGACGCGCGGTTCTGCTCTGCAACCGATGGCACAGCAGGTGTAAGCCCATTGTGGGGCCAGTGGCCGGCTGAGAGTCCGGCATGGTGTCAGAGGGAGACGGGCCCGAACTGGGGTCCGTATGGCTATCACTTAGGGGAGGTGCCCCGTCAAACGAATCACCAAGAGTGAGACGTGTCGTACTCCGTGTGGCCTTAGGTGGCATTCCCTATATACAACATAGGGTGTAACCCAGGTCAGATTCAGCATGCCTACAACCTCAACCACACAGCATTTACACACAGTTTAAAAAAACATCATGCATTTCATTTACCAAAATTGTCACAATACATGAAATATACATTACATGAATCATGACAGGAAACACATATAAGTTATTACAAAGCAAGACTACAAACATAGAGCAACTGCTAAACACAAATACACTATTTACCTATGATACTACTAAGCTCTTAAACATTAAAACACCAACATTCTAAGACAGCAACAAAACAAACTGTTGGGCAATGGCATGGATGACTAGACATCCGAGTCTGGCGACGGAGGAGGGGCGCCCTTATCCTGCAGGTAACACAGGATAGTTTTCAAGGTGCGGGTCACCTTCTTAAACTTGTGCTTCACAAGGGCTCGGACATCGATAATCTCTTGTCGCAAGGTAGCCTGGCCCTCCTCAAGTCGAGCTAAGCGGGCTTCCCGAGCAGCCCGATCACGGTCATGCCCCATTGCCATAGGTGGGGAGCTCTCATCCGTGTCCTAAGCCTCCACTTCTTCCTCATGTTCTTCTTCTATCTCCTCTCTGCTTTCCTCCTCGCTTTCGTACTCTTCACTAGCCGTCTCGTCCTCACTCTCATCGAGTCGAGCTTGTCACTGTCATGGCCCAATTTTCCTCTAATTGAGAGTAGTCTCGTTGATGTAATGGGTCGGCACCAGCACTTCCGCCCCAAGTTTATAGCCAAACTCACGTGCAATCTTGCATATGAGTCGGCCAAATGGAAGCGAATCAAACGCTCTAGTGGAGCGTGCAGTAAGAACTATCTATCGCAGAACATGGGTAGGCACGCACAACTTCTCTCCCTGCCCTACTTGGTACAGAAAATCTACCATCAGACAAGTGCACTCGCTGCGGTTACTCCACCTAGGGTACACGTTGTACGTGAAGATGTGGTAGAGTAGGCAGAAGTCGTCCGTCATATTAATTGCTAGGAGACTTTTGTTCAGATTCCAGGGAGCCAGTTGTCTATAAAGGAATCGCGTGTGGCGATCCCTTTCACGTACACTCTTCAAATTCTTCTCGCTTGCATGCACTTCGCCAAGCGGCATCTTCATAAGCCGAGCTATCAACCCAGCATCAATTGTGGCCTCTCGATCTTTACCAACAGGGATCTTGAACTGCAAGGGCTCCAACGTAGGCTCTCGAATGTGGGCGTAGAAGGCTCGGACTGTGCCCACATTTGCGCGATACTCACCCTTGAACACAAGACCCCACCCGGCCTCAACCGGGCAGTCCATCACCAGGTACTGCCCAAAGAGTCTCTCATCCACATGAGCAAAGAGGACCCTGCGACCCTGAAATCTCCCATGAGACATATCCGTCAGGAGGATCCTTTTGAAGGGAGCCTGGGGATCAAGCTCCCGCTTGGTTCGTATCTCCCGATCAACATTAGCACTAGTAGCAGCGCCTCTAGGCCTCCTTGAACGAGTAGGGCGACTAGGCCCGGCCTCATCCGTAAGAGTCCTCTTCTTCCCCATGAGAGAAAGAAGCGTGAAAATCGAGAAGATGGCCGTAATAAGCTCGAATAAGGCCATGAAAAAGAGAAGATATGTGAAAAAAGGATGGGTGGTTAAACTTGAAGGTATGTGGGACACAAATGAGGGATTTGTGCTCTCAAATCAAAGGAAAAGAGAGAGAGATAGGAGAGGGTTTGATGGAAAATGGTGGGAGGGTGTATGTGTTGAAGAAAAATGATGAAATAGGTGAATGAAGGAGAGATTTGAGAGAGATACACAAGTTTTTGAAGAAAAAGGAAAGCTTAGAGGGGTACGTTATGAAGGGAAGGTGTGTTTGGTGGGTTTAAATCTGACCCAACACATGTCAGTGGGCCACACAACATTCTAGGAGTGTCGGCCCGAACAGGCCCTCCCGACCAGGCCCACTAGCCGACGAGGCCTCGGGTAACCAGCGAGGCCCTCGCCAACCTTTGGACTGTCCGGTGATGGTTCACAGATGAGGTGAGGTCCTCCTGCCCCCTAAACTTTAAAAATATGTGGGGCCCACCCTGGGTCCACCTGGAAGTGTTTCGTTTGGCCCCCGACTCCGTTTTGAGTCGTTTCGGGTCATTTCGTGTAATTTCTAGTGTAACTACGTATTTTCTCGATTGTTGAAGGCTGGGATTGGGTAAATCATGGTCTAAACCTACCGATTGACGGTCTAGGGATGATCCGAGGTCGTCTCAAGCGATCACGGATGTGTACGGACCCGATCTCAGTGATCGTTTTCGGTAACTTTTGCCAATCTGCGAAACTAGAAATCCTAAGCATGTCTCTAAATTTTTCTCGCACCCACCTAGGTCTAAATGCGTCAGCGTACATCATGTGACCATAACCCAGGTCCGGTTTAATCTAAATCATGCTCTGATACCAACTTGTAACGCCCTAAAAATCGGGGGTCGAGTAGAAGTCCAACTCTCGAGTTCCAACGCATCACTTATGCAACATATTTAATGATAATTTGATGTTGTCTGTATTAGTGCATAAAACATGAATAAGATTAAGCCAAATCAGCAAACATAATCCAGAGACAGTTGTACTACGCAAGCAGAAGACTGAAACGAGTATGTATAACTTTATAAACCAGTTTAGGTCCCCAAAGTATATATGCATTGCCAGGTCAATAATTACATGTATTGATTCAAATTACAAAATGTCAAAATGTAATAGTCCACTATAAGCATAACCCTGAGGCCACGCCGATCAGAACGGTCTAGGTAAACCCGCCAGAATACTGCATATAGGAGAAGGCATCCTCATTGTCTATGAAGTCCGCCTCTGCCTCATCAGTCGGGTCTCCATCTACATCTAAGACAGAGTTTGGTTGGTGTGTACAACACCATCCCGTAATGTGGGAGTGAGTGATCAACTCAGTGGAACAATAAAGCAAAGGTTAACATGTTATCAATTCAGTCAAGCAGTAATGATAAAGCAATACCATCAAATATTCCTAAGTACTTTCGTTAATGCAAGAATGATATGTATAAATGATGCATGCCCTCGCCAGCACTCCCTCTGCGATCTTCATCTAACGGTCGCGCATGTCATTCACTTCCTCAGTGCTCTGCCAAACGCCAAATGACACATGCAATACGGTGCATAAACGTGATTACCAAGTTCTTATTAGTCCTTTTCATACAACAGGATTGGGAAGCTAAGGTACCTCCCTTATATCAATTCTCAAACGATGATCCAATCTATGGTCGTTAATCCTAGTAAATCTCATACGATGATACGGTTCTAGGTCGCTACAAAGGGCTCGTCACCTTATTAGTGCAGGCCTAGTGTACTCCTGTTGCTATGTAAGGGCTCGTCGCCTCTACGTAATTTTAACGTACGCTCGAGGTCACTACAAAGGGCTCGTCATCTTATCAGTGTAGGTCGACAGCTCGAATACAGTGTCCCATACCACCGTATTCGGCTCACGAGTCTGGGTTGCTCATTGGTCAGTATGGGGAGGCTCGTCACCCCAGCGTAGGCCGACAGCTTGACCACGGTATCCCATGCCACCATACCTGGCTCATGAGTCTTAGCGAATCGAGGTACCAAGGTTTAAAAGGGTTTTCACTGGTGAGTTTGGTACCTTAGATTCAAGCAGTAGCATCCATACATGGTGAACATAAATCAGGTCAATCAGGTTACTTGACGAGCTCGACTAGTACGAGCGCATGTTGAGTTGATCGACATGAAGTGCGTAAGCACTCCGTGTGGCCTAACCACTGCCGACATCCCAAGTACAGCTCGGATGCATCGATCACGTCATATGTGGTGAAGCAACCTCAACCACCTATTCAGTGCCTGTTACCGATTGCCTGGACTATTCCGTAGTCCCAAACACATTCAATTATAACAGATAATCATACAAGCTAATCAGAACAGTAATGGATCAACAATTCCAATCATACTAGCATATGAGCATTTGATGGAATTCAACTTAAACATGAATTCACACATATGTAGTCCCTAAGTAAAACAGATAAAGAATGTAAGTTACATGGAGGAAATCATACACATCGTTAAGATAGTTGAGAATCTCTTCTCAACGCCCATATAACGTACAATTTGTTACACACTTGTTCATTCAGACATTTTTACAAACACTTAAGACTACATATTCCAACATACATGACGTATGTTGGTGGTAGCACGTATTAGGGTAAATCCTTTCATCAAGGAGTTGTTACACATACAACTAGCATAATCACATGACAATTAATCATGGCAAACATAATTTCAAATTCCATACGTATACGGTTTTTTCTACAAATATATGGAATACACTAAACTCCATATAGTTCATACATATTTGAAACGCGAAACAAACATTGCATTTGGCATGTGAAATAGCACCCACATCAGTAATAAACCATTAACCGACATTGAAAGCCTTGAAAATCATAAGCTATACGTTTATAGTCCGCACCTTTCACTGGTAGACTCGTAGCGAACTTAGTTTTAAAAGTTAAGTCTTGTCTACGGCACCACAATAACCTATAATAGGGAATATATTAGCTAATTCATCTATTTCACTAGTCGAAAACCCTAAGACAAGTTAGGGTTAGGTTTTCTTACCTAAGTACGGAGTCCGAATCGCCTGTATAGCGATACAGGAATGGCGGTTGAGTGCGTGGAGTAGCGAGATCGGATCCCAGGAAGAATCTCCAATTCTCACTCTCACTTTCTCTCTTTTCCCTTCTCTTTACTCTTCTCTCTCTCCTAGGGTTTCTTAAATTCGTTTGGGATATGGGAGAGAGTGTTTAAGGTCCTTATATAAGCCCAGGTTTGATGGGAATGGCCCCAGGGCCAAGGTATACTTAGGTTATATCCAAATACGGACTGTTCCGGTCCAACGGAGCACTTCTGGTGGCCCCTCTTCCATGTACGGTCAGACTTAAGCTCCCTGACCATGGATCTAGGTCAGGCTGAGTTTTCATTCTGATCGGATTTACAGATCAGCCGTGGCGGACCAGTTTCAGTTTAACGGTCACGGTCACTCGATCAGGGTCACAAGTACACCGACATGTGTGGGAATTTCTCCTTATCTAAGGGTGTATTTGGGTCAGATTCTGACGGTCTGAATCCTTATATTTGGCCCGCAAGCGACTCGACTCAGATTACTTAAATTCAGATTTTATTTCTAAATATTTTCACGTTTCTCACACACTTTGCTCCGGGCTCAAGTTGTGCATTTCTAGACTCAATTAGGACTTGATTTCTGAGAGGGTTGTCAAGTCAAGTAATGCGGTCATATTCGTATAGTTTCGGTGTAATCGGACTTTCGACGTGTGGTCCAGGTCTGATACGGAGTTTCGGTGTGCTCCCGAGAGCAACCGGTTTAGGGATGAATTCTAGATTTCAAGGTAACGTAGCGTCAATGATACTGCACGGTTTGGGTCTTACAGATCATATTTAAAGTGATTAGTGTTAATTTCAGAAGCACTCTAGTTTAGCACTTGCTAACATTAACCTAATTTCTAAAGGTTTTGGTCCTGATTGATTTCTACCTGAGGTGGTACTCAGGTCCTTGTACGGATTTTTTTCCGAGACATTACAGTTCCAGCGTGGGATGCTAGGTGGGTCCTACCGTGATGTTTGTGATAAATCCACACCGTCCATCCATTTTGGGAGCTCATTTTAGGACATGCGGCCAAAAATGAAATATATCCAAAACTCAAGTGGCCCTTAGGAGAGGAAACAGTGTAGATTCAATGACCAACTTCCTTCGTTTTCCCTCTCATCTGGCACACTTGAGCTTTAGATCCACTCATTTTTTGGTATCATGTATTAAAATGAGCTCTCACAGCTGATGGACGATGTGAATTTCTTACAAATATCACTGTGGGCCCACATAACATCCCAATGCATGGCTGCAGTCACAAGAAAAAACTCTGGATTGCAGGTGTACCATGCACCAGCCCAGCTGGTTTGACGTGCTGCCGTCAACAAGTTCTGTGGGTCCCATCAAGAGGTATGTGTTATATCTAAACTGTCCATCCACTCGGCGGGCTCGTCTTAAGGCTTGAGCTAAAAAATAAGATAGATCTAAAGATCAAGTGGACCACACTGCAAAAGGCAATGGGGATTGAACGTCTATCATTGAAATTCTTTTAGGGTCAAGAAGATTCGATCCGAACCGTACCTAACCCAATCCGACTCGATTTCCCTAATCGAGTCGGACTCGGTTCGGGTTAGGCTAGCAGTACAACGGATCGGATCGAGTCAGAGGACCCGGACTCGGTCCCAGATCAGATCGAGTTCGGGTCAGGTATTGAAAACTTCGAACCGAGTCGAGTTGGGCTTAATCCAGTCCGGTCCAACTCGATGCCCACATCTAACTGATATAATGTAATCACCTAAGGAATCCCCAATTTTTCTACTCGATCCTTGGAGGTGGCATCTCGATGATGGCCCTTGTTTTGATTGTATCAACCCTGATACCATCCTCGTTGACGATGAAACCTATCAGTTTACCCCCGACCGTGCCAAGGATGCATTTATGTGGGTTGAGGCGGAGCTTGAACTTTTCTAATTGATCGAAGAGTTTTTGACATCTTTAAAGTACCCTTCGATTGTGTGAGATTTGACAATCATGTCATTCACATATACTTCCATCTCATTGTTCATCATGTCATGGATATAAGGTGGTCATGTCTTGTTGATGTGTAGCTCAAGCATTCTTCAATCCAAACGGCATAACTTGGTAGCAGAAAGTTCTCTAAGGTCTAATGAAAGATGTCTTCTCACGGTCCTTAATGGCCATCCTGATTTGATTATAGCCAAAGAAATCATCCATAAATGAGAAAATTTTATGTCATGTTGTGTTGTCAACCAAAGTGTCAATGTGAGGTAACGGGAAGTCATCCTTGAGATATGCTTTGTTTAGATCTCGGAAGTCCATGCACATCTTGACTTTGCCATCTTTCTTTAAAACTAGTATAATGTTTGCAAGCTATTACAAGTAGTTGAAGACTACCAAAAACCCCTCATTGTACTGCTTGATGACTTATTCGCGAACCTTGAAGGCCCACTCTAGTTTCCTTCTTTGGAGTTTATGCTTGACTGACTTCATTTCGAGGTTCGTTGGCAAGTTGTGTACAACCAACTCTTCATCGACCCCAATCATGTCTTCATAGGGAAATACAAAGTTAGACAATCTTGGTTTTAGGAATCTATCATCCTCAGTATGTATTCCTGAGGTAAGGACCTCCCAAGGGAGCTCAGGGGATCCTAAAATTACAAATTCAAAATTATTTACGGTGGCATTTGCCTTTGTTTCAAACCTTCTAAGGGAATCCTTTAGCTCAAGAGCCGGATCATCATCTTCCTCATCATGGGCTTCGTTTAAACCCGTGAATTCGAAGTGTAATTCCATATCGAAGTCATATGAGTCAACTTCAAGCTTAAGTGCTTTGATAGACAAACTTGGCACATTAAATTACTTATGGTTTTTAAAAGATTTTCTAATGTTTTTGTGTTTTGTGGAATTTCTATTTATTTTGTTTTGTTTTAGATTTTGAAATATCTAGTGTTTTTGGCTTTTAGTTTTTTTTTTTTGGCTCTAAGAGACTCTAAACAGGACGGTGTTGCAAACTATGATTGATCTGACCTAACACGTGATGTCAATTGCTATTTACATTGACATTTTTTTACCTGCGCCCTTAGATGGCTCACCAATCGATTCAAATGTGATTCAAATGTCAGGGGAATGGCTGACCAGATTTGTCCCCGTACCCTTTCCCATTGAAGGGCATGGTCCAATAATGTTTGCGAGTCATCAAAGTAAGGCCCAATGACCATGATGTCTATTGGGTTGGAGTTAAGAATTTACTTTCGACCCAGTCTCCTCGAGCTATTTATTCAGAAATTGGAGCTCTTTTGGCTCCTCTAGTCCACTTTTCACAAGGAATCTTGATATCAGACCAATCCAGGGCGGGCCACTTCCATTTGTTGATCAATGAATGAGTACCTTATATCCTTTGTTGCTTTGACTGGCTAGTAGGAGATTCTCCTTATGGCTGAAGTCAAAGATGGGCGATTCCTGCCCCTAATTGTTTGATCTTGAAAATGGCACCCCTTATCATCTGCTTTTGCTTTTGTAGAGCTGTAAGTGTCATGGTTTATAGCCCTTTGTATTGTCAAATTTGTAGTGCCAAAGACACTGTTATGAAGCGTGCATCTGTGAGGAACAATGCTCTACTCAAGTTCAACCTCAGAATCTCAAGAAGCTTTCAAGTTTGAGCTTCATCAAGACTTCAAGCTCCATTACTTTTAAAGGTCACTCGTCTCTAAAGTTTCAATGTCCTTACTTCACTATTGAGGTATGACTGACCTTAGGTTGACCTTTAGAGTAGGCCATTTTGGATACATAATTCATATGTTTTATATAAGTGAGTTTGGTCTGTTCTAAGTCTAGTCCTGGACTTTGTTCGACTAGTTCTAGCACTGCTTCGACTTGTCTAAACATTTCTTGGATCAGTCGTGAGTTTGTTACAAAAATTGAAAATTTTCTGTTAGGCTTCGACTAGTCCTGGGGACTGTTCGACCAGTCGTAGGAACAGTTTTGACTGCATCTACGACCAGTCGTAGACTTACGACTCAAAGAATAGCGTTGAAATTAGACAACCTACGACCAGTCGAAGGGATCCTACGACTAGTCGAAAAAGACCTACGACCAGTCGTGAAACTGCTAAATCTTAACGCGCCCAAATTTTCAAATATTTGTTGGTTCTACAACCAGTCGTAGAGGTCCTTAGACCAGTCAAAGGCGTGATTTGCTCACCTATAAATAGAGCACAAATCTAAGAATAGAAAAAAGCAATTCAAGTTAATTTAATTCGGTCTTCTGAGAGATAAGTCGGTGCTCCATTTAAGCTAAGTGTGCATATTTAATATTCTCTTTCTTTAGCTTTGTTAATTGATTTTGTTTCTTGCATTCCAATCTAATCTGAAAAGAGAAATTGTTGTTTTCCTTTTTCTGGAATCAAAATCGATTAGAGCTAGCCCTTTTGTTTTAATTTAAAATCTATTAGAACCTAGAACTATTATAAAGTGAGTATTGGACATTGAACTTTGACATTCAAATCTCTACTCCGACTTGGTTCTTCTGGGCTGCTACAACGAAGGAGAAAATCAGGTATTTTACAATTTGTGTAATTTACATTGTTTGGTTTTATTTGAGGTTAAGCCAGAAAAATCTCAAAGTTGTTGGTTATCTGAGGAGAGCCAGAAAACTCAGAAGTGAGGGTTTTTGAATTGTGTAAGCCCTTTGAAAAAGACACAATTGTGAAGGTTTTGGGTGAACCTGTAAAAACCTATTTGATAGTGAACACTAATATCCCCTGTGTGAGGATATTAGGAGTGGAGTAGCATTCTGTGTGGCTGTTGTTTAACAGTTGGTGAACACACAGGCGAACCATTATAATTCTTTGTGTTGTGGATGTGTGATTTATATTTCCTATCTTTTATCATTCAGAATTGTGAAATGTACGTGTGAATGTGAATGTTGTAATCATTTCATTTCAAGCACAGTTGGGAATGTTGTAATAATTTAGATTTACATTTCAGCATTATATTATTGTTATCTCTTTATTACGTTGAGCTTCAGTTTCTCTGTTTGTTCTAGAAATAAGGTTGTCCTACCATAAACTTTGGTTTTTGGTGTAAGGTTGTCCTTAGAACAATTTTTGTTTCTATTTCTCTATTTTAGCTTGCCTTCCATTCCTATATTGTGATTAGTGTATAATGCTATCTATTTCTTATTTCATATTCCGCAGTATTTAAATTTAATTTAGCATAATCTTATTCACCCCCCTTCTAGGACATATAGCTTGGCCATTTCAAGTGGTATCAAAGCCTAATAGGTCGCTCTTATTGCTTTTTATTTGGATTTAATTCCTGAGCTAACGATCTAAGTTATATATAAGATGTCAAATTTTGATAGCCTATCAGTCACTAGGCCTCCACCCTTTGATGGCTCCAATTATGCCTATTGGAAAGCCAGGATGAGGATCTTCCTCAAATCAATGGATGAGGGTGTGTGGCAAGCCACAGTGACTGAATGGAACCCACCTACCACTGAAGTGACTGGTATTAATGGTTCAAAATCAATGAGAGTAACACCATATTTCTCATGGACCACCCTTTAGAAAAATGAGAGTGGTGACAATGCAAAAGCACTAAATGCAATCACTTGCGCACTATCACCAGATGAGTTCAAAATAATCATATCCTGTGATACTGCAAAGTAAGCCTGGGATATATTAGAAATGACACACGAGGGTACTACAATTGTCAAAAAATCTAAGGTCCAACTCCTCACAACCAAATTTGAAGAAATTCATATGGAGGAAAATGAAATGTTTATGGACTTTTACACAAGATTAAATGACATTGTAAACTCAATATGGGGTCTTGGCGATAAAATCCCAGAAAGTAAAGTGTGTGCAAAGATACTACACTCACTTCCTGAAAGGTTCAAGTCTAAGGTAACCGCAATCCAGGAACTTCGTGATACGGATAATATGCAGGTAGAAGAACTACTTGGCTCTTTACAAACCTATGAGTTAAACTTTAAAGCTCCTAAAAGTAAATCCATTACTCTCAAATCTTCTAAAGGTATCTCAAGAAAACTCGGATTTAGAAAATTCTGAAGACGATATGGCTCTTTTAGCGAAGAAATTTTACAAGATTTTTAAAAGCAAGAAAATGGTAGATTTTCAAAAATCAAATGATAAGAAAAGATCTAAACCTAGATCTAAAAGTTGAAAGTCTTTGAAAGATAGTCAATGTTACAACTGCCAGGAGTATGGGCACTTAGCAAATAAATGTCCTAAAAAGGACAAAACAAAAAGAAAGGGTATGTTGGCTACTTGGGATGAATCATCTGACTCTGAAGCTTCTTCTGAATCAGAAGATTCTGAAACCGAGTCGGGCAGTGAAGTTAAAGCCCTTATGACTCTAGCCAAATTCACTTTTTCAGATCATGATGATTCAACTAGTGAAGAAAATCTGAATAGTGATTATGAAAATGAAGATGATCTTCAAGATACTTACAATGCCCTATACAAGGAAAGTTGTAAAATTGCTGTCAAGCTTAAACTTCAAAAAGAAAAGTTTTCTAAACTCAAAGAATGTTTTGAATCACTTGTTTTAGAAAAATCTCAAATTTCATATTGTTTTGAAAAATCAAAATGCGATTTAGAAGTTAAAACCTCGCTGATTGAAAATCTGAAATCTGAAAATGAGATACTTAAAAATGAAGTATCTTCTCTTCTGAGTTTAAAGGATACATGGAGGTATGCCCAAAGAGATCCAAAGTTAGAAAATTTATTATTCGGATCAAGAAAAAGTGGCGATCGATTCAGATTGGGCTATGATAAGAATATACCTCCTAAACAAAAGTATACTCCTCCCAAGTTTGTGAAAGGAGAGTCCTCAAACTCAAAAGGGAAAAGTACTTATCAAGGTTTTTCTAAAAATACAAAAACTTTCAAAAACCTAAAAGCAGTCATGTCAACTTTAAAAATCAGAACCAAAACCCTCTTAATAAAAAGATAGTAGATTTACTCAAGGAGCTCTTAAAATCTAACTCAGTAGGTCATTCTTATAATATCAGTCAGAAGAAGACCAACTATACTCCTAAACCCAAAACAGTTCTGAAATGGGTTCCTAAAGTTACCTGCTTGGTTGCTCATACCGCTTTCAAAGCTACAAGCCATTCAAAGTGGTACCTAGACAGTGGATGCTCAAGGCATATGACTGGTGATAAAGGTTTATTCACCAATCTCAAAGACATGACTGATGGTTCAGTCACATTTGGTGATGACAACAACTGCAAATTATGGGCCAGGGTACTGTTCAACTCTATAACCTTCCTTTGTTTAAAAATGTTTTATATGTTGAAGGTCTAAAACATAACTTGCTTAGCATATCTCAAATATGTGACAATAACCATAGTGTACAGTTTTCTAATCAAAGCTGTGAGATTCTAAACAACAAGGGTTCAGTAATACTAACTGGACGTAGAACATCTGAAAACTGCTATATTGTTAGCGAATCCAGCTCATCTAATCAATCATGTTACATGGTCCAAACAGACGAGACTGATTTGTGTCACAAAGTCTTGGATATGTACATTACCGAATAGATTGAGCAAATGGGAACTTATAAGAGGTTTACCCAAACTACAAAAATTAGATAAAATATGTGGTGAATGCCAGATTGGCAAACAAACAAGGAACTCACACAAAAAGGTGAATTCCAATACCACATCAAGACCACTCGAGCTTCTCCATATGGATCTAGTAGGACCTACCAGGACGAAAAGTCGAGATGGCAAAAGATATATTTTGGTAATAGTAGATGACTTTACCAGATACACATGGGTTATCTTCTTAAGGGACAAATCAAAAACCCTTGAAGAAGTAAAAAAGGTTCTCAAAAGGATTCAAACTGAAAAAGGTTCTCAAGTCAGTAAGATTCGTAGTGATCATGGATCTGAATTTGAGAATAGCGATTTTGAGAAGTTTTGTAGTGACCAGGGAATATTACATGAATTCTCAGCGCCCAAAACTCCACAACAAAATGGTATAGTTGAAAGGAAAAATAGAGTGCTTCAAGAAATGGCTAATGTCATGTTGAATAGTATGAAGCTCTCTAAGAATCTTTGGGCTGAAGCAGTCAATACAGCTTGCTATATTATTAACCGGGTTTACACTAGTAAAGGTAATAATAAAACGGCTTATGAAATGTGGTTCGATAAAAAGCCTATTGTCAAATACTTTCGAGTTTTTAGCAACAAGTGTTATATTTTACGAGATCGTGAACATCTGGAAAAGTTTGATACGAAGAGTGATGAAGGGAACTTTTTAGGATACTCTTTAAACAGTCAAGCTTATAGTGTTCTGAACAAAAGGACCAGTGTGATTCAAGAATCCATCAATGTGGTCATTGATGATCACTTAAGCACACCTGTCTCAAGTTTAGATAATGATGAAGTATTAGTAATTGATAAATCTGATATTTCATCTAATCAGACTGATTTTGAACTGAGGACTGTTAAAGATCATCCAACCACACAGATTCTTAGAAACCCTCTCACTGGTGTTCGTACCCGTAGACAACTTGAGGATATATGCAATTACGTATGTTTTACATCCCAGATAGAACTATCTAACGTAAAAGAAGCTCTTGCTGATGAAAACTGGATTGTTGCGATGTAAGAAGAACTTAACCAATTTATGAGAAATGATGTTTGGTATCTCGTACCTAGACCTAAAGATAAACACATCATTGGAACCAAATGGATTTTCAAAAATAAGTCTGACGAACTTGGCAATTTAATTAGAAACAAGGCTAGACTAGTAGTACAAGATTACACTCAAATTGAAGGTATTGAGTATGATGAAACCTTTGCACCAGTAGCACGTCTTGAATCAATCAGACTCTTTATATCCATTGCGTGTTTTAGAAAATTTAAGATTTACCAAATGGATGTGAAAAGTGTATTTTTAAATGGTGATCTGCATGAGGAAGTTTATATTGAACAACCAATGGGTTTTGAAGACCCCAAAAATGTCGATCATGTGTATCGTCTTAAAAAGACACTTTACAGTTTAAAACAAGCTCCTAGGGCATGGTACAAGAAACTAACAAAGTTTCTATTAAGCCATAATTTTTAAATGGGATATGTTGATAAAACTTTGTTTATTAAAAAACATGAGGATCATATCTTATTAGTACAAATCTATGTTGATGATATCATTTATAGATCTACCTGTACTGACATGACTATTGAGTTTGCAGATTTGATGAAATCTTAGTTTGAAATGAGCTTGGTTGGGGAATTGAATTATTTCCTCGAATTATAAGTAAAACAAAAACCTGATGGAATGTTCATTTCTCAATCTAAATATGTCATGAACTTGATTAAGAGATTTGGATTTGAGAATGGTAAGAACTTTGATACTCCTACGAGTACACCCTTGAAACTCTCAAAAGATTCTGCAGGAAAAAATGTGGATCTAAAATTATATCGGAGTATGATTGGTAGTCTATTGTATTTAACTGCTAGTAGACCAGATATCGCTCTAAATATTGGTATTTGCGCTAAATATCAGTCTGAACCTAAAGAATCGCACTTGACTGCTGTCAAGCGGATTATACGATATGTCGCAAGTACTGTTAATCTCGGTCTCTGGTATCCTCATGAGACTAGTGTTCAATTAGCTAGGTACTCGGATGCTGACTGGGCTGGTAATATTGATGATCGAAAATCAACCAGTGGTGGTTGTTTTTATATTGGAAACTGTTTAGTTTCTTGGTTTAGCAAGAAACAAAGTTCTATATCACTTTCAATAGCTGAAGCTGAATATATCGCAGCTGGTAATGCGTGTACACAGCTTGTTTGGATGAAACGTATGCTAAGTGATTATGGAATTAAACAGGATTCTATGTTATTATATTGTGATAATTCTAATGCCATAAATATTTCAAAAATTCCAATTTAGCATTCTCATACTAAGCACATTGATATTAAATTTCATTATATTCGGGAATTAGTTGAAGCAAAGGTTATGTCTTTAGAATATATCCCTACCGAGATTCAACGTGTTGATATTTTCACTAAACCGCTCGGCAAAAGCAGGTTTAACAAAATAAAATTTGATCTCGGCATGTGCATTTTAAAATGATTAATTATGCCTATTTGTATCATAGTATATATATTTACTAGTTTAGTTTTCAAATCTTGAAAAATATGCAAAAATCAGATTTTTTGGCCTGTACTCGACCAGTCGTGAGTATCCACGACCAATCATGCTATGACCGGTCGTGTATACCCATGACCAGTCATGAATCACGTGGATTCACTTAAAATTTGGGGAAAATCACTTTCTTCTTCATTTCAACTTCACTCTCCAACGAGCCGACACACGACTAGTCGAACCCATCTTCCAAAATCTTCAAGGTTAGTGCTCCATTTACATTTTTCTTGTAGATTTGTGTCTATATTGCTTCTATTTCTCTCTTGGAGTTGTCTATTTCGAATTTAGTTGAGATTTGGAGTTTTTCTTTTGAAAAATCTGATTTGAGAAAACCCTTTTCTCAATCCTTTGTAACTCTCTATATTCTTAAAATCTTTGTTGCATATGGCTTCTAAAGGAAGAAAATCAACGTCCCGTGGTCCGTTTTCTTCTTCCAAATCAGCCCCTATCACTAAGCGTCATCTTAGGGCTCCTTAGGACGATCCATCTTATGTTCGGGACATAAGATTGCGTAATGTTATTGTTGAACATCCAATAGATATTAATCATGTTGCTCCGTTTGATATTTTTCTTATGCTCCAATCTGTAAGTTGGAATAACTTATTGCTTTGGGGTGGGCCAGCATACCGGTCCATTGCCAAATTCATGTTTGCATGCATATGTGTTTTCTCACTGAAAAATTTAACTTTTTCTATATCCACAAGAGATGGGTCATTTGAAGTTGATCATCATTTGATTTCAGCCCTTATGGATATTCCAGTGAATAATGAGGGTACTCCCATCCATACTTTATCTGATAAACCCTCTATCACTGAAAAACGTATGCTGACTAAGGACTTATGCAATTTGGATGTACAATGGATGCATAAAGGAAATGCGCTTCCTTCAAAATATCTGTTACCCAAATACAGAATTCTTCATAAAATCTTTATGTCTAATTTGTATCCTCGGTCGGGTAATAAATCTGAATTGACGTCCTTCATGGTTCGTATTCTTCATTCTGTTGTCAGTGGTGTTAACATTTGCTTACCATCCTTGATTTGTGACTTCATCATTCAGTTTTGACTCCATCCTGGTCACAGTGACATTCCGTTTGGATATTTGATGACTGTGTTGGCTACACATATGTCAGTCGACATGCCGGTTGGAGAGGCCCCTATCCATCATCTGATATTTAAGAATTCTAATATCAATAAAATGAAGCTGGATTTCCTTCCTGGCCAAGGTGATGGTGTTCGCAATGCTGAAGCTGAACATGAAGAAGAAGCTGGTGATCTTCCTCCTGATGATATTAACATGGATGATATTTTTGAAGAACTTGAGTCCGATTCTACAAATGATCCAGATTATGAGCCTTCTTCATTTGATGCACGTCTGAGTGCATTGGAAGATAAAGTTGAGAATTTAAATGTTAAGATGGAAAACATATCTGTTGCCCATGATTTACAGTTCAAATATATACGCAAATATCTTAGGCGCTTGAACAAAGGCATGCATCAACTTGATCCTTCCATTCCTACTCCTTCATCTAGGTCAGATTAGTATTTTTAAGATTACTAGTCTGTAATAACTTTATTACTCCTAACTAGTTTTTGAGTTTGTCACTCTCTTTAACTTAGCTCAGTCTATGAATTATGTGTGTTGCTTATGCTATTTTCTCATATCTTGACTAGTTACCTCTCATATTTCTCATTGATTATTTCTCATCAGCCATCTATTTTGTACTTCCTTTGTCCTATTGTGACAAAAGGGGAGAGTATTATGGATATGTATATGGATATGAATGTTGTCATGAGGAGGGAGATTATATTGTATGGTGTTTTATGAGTATGTTACTCAGGGGGAGTATGTGCAGAGGTATGCAGAGGTGGACTAAATATTGATTTACAAGTCTACAAGATGCCGGTTAATAACAACTGGTGCATGATTCTTTAATCAGATATTCTGTGTTATGTAACATATCTTGAAAGTGTGTTTTATCACTAATTTGACAAAGGGGAAGATTGTAAGTGCCATAGTTTATAGCCCTTTGTATTGTCAAATTTGTGGCGCCAAAGACACTGTTATGAAGCTTGCATCTGTGAAGAACAATGCTCTACTCAAGTTCAACCTCAGAATCTCAAGAAGCTTTCAAGTTTGAGCTCCATCAAGACTTCAAGCTCCATTACTTTTAAAGGTCACTCATCTCTAAAGTTTCAATGTCCTTACTTCACTATTGAGGTATGACTGACCTTAGGTTGACCTTTAGAGTAGGCCATTTTGGATACATAATTCATATGTTTTATATAAGTGAGTTTGGACTGTTCTAAGACTAGTCCTGGACTTTGTTCGACTAGTCCTAACACTGCATCGACCTGTCTAAACATTTCCTGGATCAGTAGTAAGTTTGTTATAAAAATTGAGAATTTTTTGTTAGGCTTCGACTAGTCCTGGGGACTATTCGACCAATCATAGGAACAGTGTCGACTGCATCTACGACCAGTCGTAGACCTACGACTTAAAGAATAACATTGAAATTAGGCAACCTATGACCAGTCGAAGGAGACCTACGACCAGTCGTGAAACTGCTAAATCTTATCGCGCCCGAATTTTTAAATATTTGTTGGTTCTACGACCAGTCGTAGAGGTCCTTAGACTAGTTGAAGACGTGATTTGCTCACTTATAAATAGAGCACGAATCTCAGAATAGAAAAAAGCAATTTAAGTTAATTTAATTCGGTCTTCTGAGAGATAAGTCGGTGCTCCATTTAAGCTAAGTATGCATATTTAGTATTCTCTTTCTTTAGCTTTGTTAATTGATTTTGTTTCTTGCATTCCAATCTAATCTGAAAAGAGGAATTGTTGTTTTCCTTTTTCTGGAATCAAAATCAATTAGAGCTAGCCCTTTTGTTTTAATTTAAAATCTATTAGAACCTAGAACCATTATAAAGTGAGTATTAGACATTGAACTTTGACATTCAAATCTCTACTCCGACTTGGTTCTTCTGGGCTGCTACAACGAAGGAGAAAATCAGGTATTTTACAATTTGTGTAATTTACATTGTTTGGTTTTATTTGAGGTTAAGCCAGAAAAATCTCAAAGTTGTTGGTTATCTGAGGAGAGCCAGAAAACTCAGAAGTGAGAGTTTTTGAATTGTGTAAGCCCTTTGAAAAAGACACAATTGTGAAGGTTTTGGGTGAACCTGTGAAAACCTATTTGATAGTGAACGCTAATATCCCCTGTGTGAGGATATTAGGAGTGAAGTAGCATTCTATGTGGCTGTTGTTTAACAGTTGGTGAACACACAGGTGAACCATTATAATTCTTTGTGTTGTTGATGTGTAATTTATATTTCCTATCTTTTATCATTCAGAATTGTAGAATGTACGTGTGAATATGAATGTTGTAATCATTTCATTTCAAGCACAGTTGGGAATGTTGTAATAATTTAGATTTACATTTCAGCATTATATTGTTGCTATCTTTTTATTACGTTGAGCTTCAGTTTCTTTGTTTGTTTTAGAAATAAGGTTGTCCTACCATAAACTTTAGTTTTTGGTGTAAGGTTGTCCTTAGAACAATTTTTGTTTCTATTTCTCTATTTTAGGTTGTCTTCCATTCATATACTGTGATTGGTGTATAGTACTATCTATTCCTTGTTTCATATTCCGCAGTATTTAAATTTAATTTTGCATAGTCCTATTCACCACCCTCTAAGACATATAGCTTGGCCATTTCAAGAGCAACCCTTCTTCAATACCCCTGGTCCCACTTGGTGGGTCAAGTAGTCATGCCCTTTGCATCAAGTGATCTTTTGGAACTCCGATAATTTCGTCCCACCAAATCAGGGGCCAAATTGACTCATGATATTGGATAAGAGGGTTGTGGCCGCTTTCCGTCAACATCCATCCCTGCAATTGCTCTTATAGGATTGGTTCCCTGTCTTAACAGATTGCCCTAGATTTGACAAACTAGATGCATGTGAAGATTTTGTTCTATTATTGTGCCTTTTTCACAGAACTCAGTACAATATTTGAGTATTTGATGCTCAACAGGAGGAATGACATAGTTTAAAGTGAGAGAACATGGATTGGTGATAGAACCCGCCCCAATAGGTTTTAAATTCAATATTCAAGCTAAAGCCAACATTAGGCCCAACAGGTTGACAGCCTTATCCATGGGCATACATGCAGACGCGGCAAATGCCATTAGGTGGACCACATTGCTTACATCCAATGACATAAAAATCACATTGTTTCACTTGTTAAGTGGGTCCCAGTGTGCCAACAAAATGGAATGCTAAAATAATTTTTATTAATCATCCAATTTTTTATAAGTTGTGGCTCACTTGAGTGAAATGGCCAACACTGTGGTCTACCTCAGCGACTTGGCTATGACTTGAACTAGTGATGTGGGTGCGACCCTGACCATAGGGCCCACCTTGATGTATGTATATCCACGCAGTCGCACCCACATCGCTAGTTCAGGTTATGGCCAAGCCACCTCGGTGTCTACACCCAAAAAAAGAAACCGATGCAAATTTCAAGTAGACCACACCACAACGAACAATGGTCATTGAACGCCCACCGTTAAAAACTTCATAAGGTCAATCGTAATGTTTGTTGACCATCCATCGATTTAGTTGTAGGCATTCAAACTTAGATTATGGGAAAACACAAATATCAACCGTTCGAATTTCAGTAGCCCTCGTGAAGCTTTAGTGGTAGGCATTCAATCTCCTTGTGTTGTGGTCCACTTGAGCTTTGGATCTTCTTCATTCTGGGCTCACGCGGATGTTGATGTTTTCCCTCAAGTGACCTTATGATGAGGTTGGATGACAAATTAACATTATGGTGAGGCCAAAAAGGTTTCAAGGGATGCCATTATCCCCACTAATTTCTATAGTGTGGCCCTCTTAAGCTCCTGGCATGCTTCAATTTTTGGCTAGATCTACTAAGGTGGGTAGGATCCTCATACATGGGACCCACCTTGATGCATGTGCCTTGTATCCACGCTGGCCTTTTGTTTTGAAAAACTAATTTTAGGGCATGATTATGAAAGTGAATTAGATTCAAATCCCAAGAGGACCATAATACAGGATATAATGGTAATTGACCATTAAAAACATCTCATGAGTTATATAAATTTTGAATCAAACTGATATTTATGTGCTCTATTCATCACCGTCATTTTGACCTTATCAATAGGTTGGATGGAAAAGAAACATTCTGGTGGCCCCATGAAGTTTTCAATAGTGGGGATTCAATGACGACTATTTCCTATAGTATAGTCCACCTAAGATTTAGATCTATTTCATTTTTGAGATCATACCTTAAAATGAGCTGTCAAGATGGATGGGCAAAGTGGATGTAAGGGATATATGTCAGGGCCCCACAGTTAGGAATCCACCCAAACCGTGCCCATAAAACACTTACGTCCTTGGTGACATTCTTCAAGTAATCCACGTCCAACTCTTGAGTATTTCACACGTGTGCTATGTTGTGTTGGCACGTGTATACGAGTGTGGTTGAGGAGGCAGGGGTGTGGGCCTGAAAAATAAGAATTTTAAATAGGTGGGTGTACACAGCAAACTATTGTAGCTCCTGTCGAAGATATTTCCCCTGCTACGATTGCAGAATAAACTCCAACCACATGCTGTGTGGGGGCCACAGTGATGGAGGGCCAACATCCACCGTCCATTTGGTGCGCCCTGCAAGTTCACCAGTCATCATAAAATCAGACGATTAAAAACAAAGGTGGGCCACACCTCAGGAGCAGTTGGGATGCAATGGCTAAAACCTTCAAATTGCTTGTGGGGCCAGACCTTATTTATTTATTTATATGATCGATCCAACCCCATTCGAGGATACCGAATGGACACCCAAAACTAGAAACTCAGACGGCCCACGCCACTTGAATTTTGTTGTGGTCTACCTGAGTTCTGGATCTTCTTATCATAGGGATCCAAGGAGAACACAAAGGGACAACACATGATGGATGTACTGGATTTCATGCACACGTCAAGGTGGGTCCTACACACCACGTGAATTCAGGTGGGCTCACCTGATTTTTGAATCTTCCATGTTTTTAGATTCAACGAAAACATAATTGGACACACATGATGGATGGATTGGATGACATTCATACAATAAGGTGGGCCCCACACATCACGCTGTACTGTCAAGTTACTCTACAGAACGCTGCAGGGGAAGCTAAAGTGGGATTATGGATCCTGTGCCTTAGGGCGCACATCTTTAAACTGATGACAACGCGGCTTCTTATCAAGCGGCCATGGTACGACGACATCGATTTGGTGGGGCCCACTTTTAATGGACCATTCCCAAAGAATGTACTATATGGATGATCTTTTCTACCAACTGGGCCACCTGTTTTTTTACTTGAACGTGAACCGTTGATGCATTTCTATTTTTAACCAACTATTTAGGAGCCACACATGAAAAGATAAAGAATGCCATCTAGATAACATACTTTTTTGGGAATAGCCCATTGATAGTGGGATCCAAATGATGAACAGTCTGGATCTCTCATGGATGGACCCCAATGGTCCAAACTGAAAGCCTGAGTAAACTACTGAGTATAATCGTGCCGAGTATGATACGCTTGATTTCATCCTCCCGCTCTAAAGGAGGAATTGACCACTGTAGACACAACATTTTACTCAATCTCTTTTTCCGAAGAGTTCGAAACTTACCTTTCCAATTTAGACGTTGGATGTACGGACGAGCATTTGAGGACCAAAATACCCATGCTTCCTTTTGGAAGCGGATTGGCTGGTGTGCGGAGACGATGGACGCAAAAACTTAGGTAGGGTCCACCGCGATGTTTTTCAGAAATCCACTCTGTCCATCTGTTTTGTGAGCTCATTTTAGGAAAAGAAATCAAAATCGAGCAAGATACAAGACTCGAGTGGGCCATACTAAAGGAAAAGGTGGTTAGGGAAATTTCTACCATTGAAACCATCCTAGGTTCATCAGTGATGTTTAAATGTCATCCATACCGTTAATAACGTCATTTGTATTGGGATGAACTGAAAACACAAATAATACCATGATTTAAAACTTTTTGGCCCCACGAATATTTCAACTGTCGACGTTCAATTATCACTTTTTCGGCCTACTTAAGCATTGGATATGGTTCATTTTTGGCCTCATATCCTAAAAGAAACTCAAAAAACGGATGGATGGAGAGGATTTATCACAAATATGACAGTGGACCACACCTGGGTTCCTAGCGCAGGAACTTCCTACGAAAGCCCTTTGCAAGAAATGCGCGTCCGAGACAGATTGGCTACTCCCCTGACACCAGCCCGTGCCTGGTGGTCGATGCTCTGTCAGCCCACCATGATGTATGTGTTTCATCCATTCCGTTCATTCATTTTTACAGATCATCTTAGCGCTTTATGAAACAAATGATAGGGATATAAATCTTAGGTGGACCACACCACAAGAAAACAATAATGATTAGATATACATGATTAAAATCACCCTAAGGCCCATTGTACTGTTTATTTGACATCTAATATGTTGATTAGGTCGTAAAGACCCAGATGAAGGGGAAAAATAAATATAATGTTGATCCAAAAATTTTATGGCCCCATAATTTTTTTAATGGTCAACGTTCATTCAACATTGTTTCCTATATTGTGGTTCACTTGAGATCGAGATATACCTCATTTTTTCTTTCATATTATAAAATGATCTATAAAAATAGATGGACAACATGGATGAAACACATACATCATAATAGGGCCTACAGAGCACCGACCACCAGCCAATGGTAGGTGGCAGGGGGAGTAGCCAATCCGTTTCCCTGGTGTGTGAAGACGAGTGCTGATGCTCCTTGAACTCCGAGTCATATGAACGGTTCAAAAGAGATCAAAACTACATGGGACCTATGGTTATATATTTATGTATACATACCATTCATCCATATTTCGAGATCATTCCAGAGCATTATCAAAAAAAAAAAAAAAAAATCATATCCAAAGATCAACTGGACCACACCACAAATAGCAAAGGGGAAATTGATTTTTACCATTTAAAATTTCGTAGGGCCTACCATAACCTTTATTTTCCATCCAATCTATTCATAAGGCCACAAAGACCTGATAATTGTGGGCCCATGTAACGTTGATCTCTTTTGAACCGTTTGTACAAGTCAGAGTTGAAGGAGCGTCAGCGCTCATGTTCACACACCAGCCGATCTGCTTCTGAAAGGAAGGTAGGGGTATTTTGGTCCTCAAATGCTCGTTTGTACGTCCAACGTCTAAGTTGGGAAGATAAGTTTTGGACTAGAGGTGTGCATTTGTGATTCGATCTGACCCGATCCGACCTGTTCCGAACAGAACCGACAGCCAAGTTCGGGCCTGATCGGGTTGGGATTTTCAGATCCGATCTTTTTTGAGTCGGGTCTGGATAAACCTTTGTCCGGACCGATCTGACCCGGATACTCAAACTGAATGGACCCGACCCGAACCGAACAGACCCGGACCGAAAGGTGGGCGGATACTATAAAATATATTTTTATTTTTTATTTTTTTTCCCCAACTTTCCTAAACCTTCTTTTTTCTTACCGACTCTCCCTTTCCCCTCTTTTCTTACCCTAAGGGCTTGTTTGGATGCCTGTAAGTAGGGTAAGTGGGAAGTTACTTACAGGGAAGTCACTTACAGGTGGTGTTTGGGGGAGAAAAATCACCTGTAAGTAACTTACAACCTGTAAGTCACTTACGGGCAAATCTACCAAAAAACTGCAGGGGGATGGGGGTGGGAAGTCACTTCCCTGTAAGTCACTTACAGGCTCCACGGTCAGATTTTTAAAAAGAGGGGAAGAGGGAGAAACGCACCAACCCACCAAATCTCTCTCCGTCTCTGCAATCTCTCGCTGCAGTTACTGCCTTCCGTCTCTTCTCCTCCTAAAACGGTAGGGTTTCATCTACCATTTTTTTCTCCTTTGAAAATGAGAGTTATTACTCCATATTATAGATTTTTTGAATTCATGGGCCCACTTTTATAGCCCACTTGATGATTGTTTTAACTTAATAATTATCTCAAATATTCATCTTGATGGGCTTAACAAAATAACATATTTGATCCCATGTTTTTTTTTATATGATTATAACATTTTAGAACGATTCCCCAATCTAAGATATGCTCGATGTGAATATATAGCTTTCTACCTGTAAGTAACTTACAGGTTATCCAATCAGAAAAAGTAACTTACTTGTAAGTGACTTATAACTTACATCCAAACAGGTTACCAACAAGTAACTTTCACCGGTAAGTCACTTACAACTTAAAAGAACTTACAGGCATCCAAACAGGCCCTAACCCAACCCGAACGGCGGACGAGCGCTGCCCGACGTCCTGCTGCCTGCTCGACGGACGATCTTCTTCCTCTCCAGTCTCCCCTTCTTCTTCAACACCCGTTCTACTGCCTGCCCGTCGCCCGACGCCAGTCTCCTCTCCTTCTTCGTGATTGAATCAGGTTTTGGTGAGGATTCCATTTTGAATCTTTGATAGTTTCTTCTTACTCCTCCTCTTCTTATTTCTTCTTATTCTAATGAATCCCTGACTGTGGAGTGAATCTGATGCATGTGCTCTGCCTTATATCCACGCCGTTCATCTGTTTTGACAGATATCCACACTGTTTATCTGTTTTGACAGATATCCACGCCGTTCATCTGTTTTGACAGCTCCCCTAAAACGAGGCATGTCCAAATCTGGGGTGGACCACACCATAGCAAACAGTGGTGGTTGAATGCCCACCATTAAAAGTTTCCTATGAATTGGGTTGAGCCCCACCATGATGTATGTGTTTTATTCGTGTTGTTCATCCATTTTTCCCTAACATTTTAGGGCTTGATATAAAAAATGAGGCGGATCTAAATCTCAAGTGGACCACACCAAAGGAAAATGGTAGTAATTGAATGTCTAACATTAAAAACATCATAAGGCCCACTGTAATGTTTATTTGAAATCCAACCTATTGATTAGGTCATACAAACATGGATGAAGGGGAAAAAAACAAATATCATCTCCATCCAAAACTTTTGCAGCCCTCAGGAAGTTCCTTATGGTGGGTGTTCAATCAACATTGTTTTTTGTGATGTGGTCCACTTGAGATTTGGATCTACTTTATTTTTGGGTTAATACTATAAAATGATATGAAAAAAATGGATAGATGGCATGGATGAAACACATGTATCATGGTGGGGCTTGCAGAGCATCAACCACTAGCCAACCATTAGACCAACTGGGCCCATTGTAATGTATTGTAAATTTACAATGGTTTGGAGTATAAAGCATTTATGCTTCCATCGAGTAGAATCTTTTGGTAAGTTGGGGTTTTAGTGACTTCTCACCCTTACTCAAGGTTGGAGTGGCTATCTTGAACCAGGGGCTTGACCCATAGTTACATCCCTCTCCTACGGGTTCTCCGGCTTGTGGATGTACCTTGCCTTTTGCCGAGTCTTCTTTCCATTCACCTATGAGGTTCCGCCAGAGTGTTTGTTGTTGCATTGTGCATGTGTATTCATTCATGCATGTTCTAGTTGTTGTTGCAGCATGGTATCAGTATACAAGATTAGGTGCACTCAAAGAGGTAATTAACAAATGATTTTCTAATGAGCCTACATCTAATAGAAAGCTCTGTGTTTACAATGTGTCTCTAAGTGTGTTTACATGGATATGAGCACAGTATAAGTGCGTCTAATGAATTAAGTCTAAGTTTGAATTTTAAATTAACAAGCGGGAATATCCTCCAAACCACATAATCATGAGGGTCGTGGTATTAGAACACTGAGGAATTCAAATTCCCTCAATCCAAATGACAATGGAATGTTGTTGGGAGTTGGGAAGATGAAGAACTTATTCTTGAAAATCTTAATTAATTGAAAGCATTCTTCACATCTCATCTTCATGGTTTGGATCTTTAATTGTGTTCTTTCCTTCATTACTTTCATCTACATAAATGTGGTCAGATCCAAAATATCTTTGCAGGATAAGCTTAACCTACAAGCCATTTGTGAAGCCACTATAATGTTTTATTGATAATCAATCTGTCTATCATATGTGCCACTCAGGTTCTACTTGGCTGCCAAAAATTAGACCACTTGAAAACACAATGATAGCCACACCAGGGAACTGATAGGGACTATGAGTAATTTTCAAGTTCTATCACTAATGGTGGCTGGCACAATTTGAACCAACAAATTATATGTAGTTGTAAAACTTGCGAGATTATGATGGCTGGTTTTTCTGACTACTGTCACCTAGACCAGGATTTTTGTGCTGTTCTTGGGTGCTCTCAGTACATCTAACCCCTACCATTTGGTAAGTAATTTTAACAAATTGAATCATAGCCCTTGTTTGATTTGTATAGAAGTTCCATTTATTTCAACAATACCATTGTCACTGCCTTCAATGTTCAACATGGGTTTGTGAAGAAAATCGACAGAAAGTGAAGAAAAATAACCCAATATCACAATCCTTTGAAATTCTAGTTTAAGTAAGATTTCAAATTAACCTTGCCCATGGTAGGATGGTGATGTGAAACCTGATTAGGTCAATGAGATTGTCATGGCCATTAGCGAAACTGGTTTTGATCAATTGAACATCCAGCCTAGTGTAACTGAGTACTAACTGATGTTTGCATTTGGTGTATTGAAGTGCAAAGTAAAAGTGATACCTTATAGTTATATATTTTGCATGATCATCTTGGTGTTATTAAGTCAATTTGAATTGCCTAATTACATCAGATAAGAACATGAGAAGGATGTGTTTCTCTGTGAACTGACTGAAGCTTTTGCTAATGTTAGGAGAAGAGAGGCATTTTATCCTCTTAACAAATATGACTATAATAAGGGAATCCATTTCCCAATATCTAACCTTTTACAGTTCTCTTGGGAATACATTTCTCACTTTCTTAGGACCCAAACACAAACATCAGCCTCTTGCTGATGGAATCTGTTTCCGAGAGGCTGGATTCCCAGGAGAAAAAGCACCCCACAGAACAGAAGTTACAAATAAATTGCCTAAATACATAAGACAACCTTGAAACTAAAAATATATAGGCATGCCTTTATAAGGAAAAAATTTGTACAATCCATTTATTTGGTGAGCCACACACAGTAAATACATCAAGTAAAACCATGAGCTTTCGACACAATACATCAGATGAATAGATTGGGCTGTTTTTAGGCCAAGGTAATCTTTACAAAGATAGAAGTGTTATATCGTAATATACAGCTTTTATGTGAACATTTATCTTCCAGTTTTATAGCAGTTATCCTTCTATATGCTTTAAATTTTCAAACAAAGGGTTGCCAGGATATTGCATTTTGATATTTGAGATAGATTTCTAGTATCCAATCTTGCCAGTTTTCCCCTGAAGAGGTGATTTGCAGCTTCTTTTCCAAACATTTGCAAGTCCCAGCCTATCATTAGGATGGGCCTACTGTCAGAGTGTCCGAGACCAAAAACGAGCTGAGCCATTCACTTGATAGGCTAAATCTCAATGAGAAGGCTGGCTAGTTGGACAAGAATATGGCCAAAAGTATGATGGGTTCGTTTGGCAATGTGGAATTTAGCAGGTTCCAAAATTCCCTGGGAAGGATTCAGTCATTGATTATTGTTGAATGTAATCCTTTGTTAAGGAACCATGTTTGGGATTGGGAAAGAATGGGGACAGTGCTAATCATAAATAATAATAATAATAATAATTATTATTATTATTATTATTACTATTATAAAGGGAAAAAAAAAACAAAAAAACAAAAACAAAAGTTCAAAAAGCAACGGCTGGGAAGGAATCCATACCCTTCGAATTTGCGGGGCACACACTAGCCTGGAATTAAAAACAGGCCCTTAACTGGGCAAGGTCCTCTCTCTCTCATGTTTAATCCTAACCAAGCTATGCCCAAATCATCATCAGCCAACCTGCTAACAAGTAACAGAGTGCAACATGGGCAAGTACCTGACAGCTACAACTTTACAAAGTGAAAAAAGACCGATCCGAACCTGGGCCAATCTGATCCGACTCGGTTTTCCTGACCGAGTCGGACTCGGATCGGTTCAAGTCAGCATGGGTTAGGATCGGATCGGGTCAGAGGACCTGGACTCGGTCCCAGATCGGACCAAGTTCAGGTCAGGCCATGCAGAACTCGGACAGGGTTGAGTTAGGCCCAATCCGATTCGACTCGGTTCGATGCCCGGCTCTATTTTGGACTCTTCACAGAAGAAACTGGATAAAATGTTGCGTCTACAGTGGTCAATTTCTCACCCTAAAGCCGTAAAACCCTTTTTCTTCTCTCTCCCCGCACATAAAATGAGAGCGAAGCTCCTCTCAAGTCCTCTTCCCTTAAACCCTAAAACGGTGATCTTAGGGTTTTTGCTGCAGAAAGCTCCTCTCCTCTGGAGGCAAGCTCCTCTCCTCTGGAGGCAAGCATCTCTCTCTCTCTCTCTCTCTCTCTCTCTCTCTCTCTCTTCCTCCGCTTTCCGTCTCTGCTTAGCTCTTCTGTAGCTTTTGATTGATTGCAGAAAACGGATTCATATGTGCAGTCGATTAGTTGCATGTGAGTGTGTGTGTGGTGTGGACAGGGCTGCAACTTGAGCTTGTTGAGCTTTGTAATAACTTTTTTTTTTCTTTTTCTTTTTCTTTTTTTAAAGAAAAAAAAAAGAGAGGAATAAGCTCATCTTAGTGGGGCTTGTCAGCTTAGTAAATTGGATGCCATATTTAGACAACAATGGGCCCAACACGTAATTTAGACAATTTTAATGGCGAGACTTCTCTCTTTTTTTTTGTTTATTTGTTTATTATTATTTTTGTTGTTGTTGTTGTTCCATCTATAAGATGAAGGGATACCCCAAAAAATCATAACATTCCGAGACTCTCGTGGGCCCCGCTTGATAAATTTATAGGTTTTTGGTATGATTTACACCGTACCTATGTGCCCCACCTAAGTCCTGAATTGGATTTGATTTTTTGGATCCACGGTGAAAATGTGGTGGCGCATGTAATAGACAGAGGGTGGATCTGAAGCATGTTTCTCCATGTAGCGCTTAGTTAATGCAAGTCGTGCTTCCATGCATGTATTCAGGCTAATGTAGTCAAGGATAATTAAAATTGGAATTGATGCAACTTAACAATTCATACTTACCTAATTCAATTGTCAGAAGTGGGGTTTTCAATAATCTAGACCGTTCACCTATTGAGAACTTCCATAGATTAAGCATGGACTTTAACATTTTTTATTTTTATTTATTGAACAGTCTAGATTATTGAAAACTCCACTTCTGATAATTGAATTAGGTAAGTATAAATTGTTAAGTTGCATCAATTCCAATTTTAATTATCCTGGACTACATTAGCCTGACTACATGCATGGAAGCATGACTTGCATTAACCAAGCGCTACATGGAGAAACATGCTTCAAATCCACCCTTTGTCTATTACGTGCGCCACCACATTTTCACTGTGGATCCAAAAAATCAATCCAATTCAGGACTTAGGTGGGGCACATAGGTACGGTGTAAATCATACCAAAAACCTATAAATTTATTAGGTGGGGCCCACGTGAGTCTCAGAATGTTCTAATTTTTTGGGGTATCCCTTCATCTTATAAATGGAACAACAACAAATAATAATAATAATAATAAACAAAGAAACAAAAAAAAAAAAATAACGATCACATGGGTAAGACATCTAAGCCGTGGGTAAAGATAATTGTCCTTTGAACTGCAAGCGTACCATGCTGCAACTCATTCCCCACCAACATGTCACATGTGTAAGACATCTAAGCTGTGGGAAATGTCGGCTCCATCATAACGATCGACTGAGTTGAAATTTAGGCCATTCCACTCATTGGGTGAGCCACGCCATTGATGTCGATGGATGGCCGTCGATCTGACCCTACATATAGGTGGGGCCCACAAGAAACATGGGTTGGCGTGATTTTCTTGCCAGGTGATGTTATTGAAATGGCCGGCCTATTTGACGGCTTGGATGTGCTGAACACGTGGTACTAAACCCTGTCCAAATTCCAAGATTGGCCCAACCAGGCCCAATCCACTATCCAAATGCTGAGCCCAATCCTGTAGATTTGGCCCTTGGTGATCTGGACCGTTCGTTTGTGGACTCTTCAAGACTGTTGATGAGTGCTGCTGAGAAGAGCTATCCCATTTCCCTACTGGTCGATCCTGGCTATCCCATTTCCAACAAGGAAACGGATGGTTGGATGTATAGCTAACAGTTGATATCTAATGAAAAGAACTTCCACTGATCTATAGTTGGGATAAGTAAACATCCAATGTTGCATGATTTTCATCCACCAGATGAAAGATTCTGATCAATGAAATGTGGGGACCACCTGAACTATGATACTGAACTAAGTTAAATGCTTTTCGCTCTGGCCTAGCTTTGTATGATGCCCCAATCATAGTTCGCAATGTTACTGTTTTTTGTGTAAGACTGGTCAGCTACAGCTGGCTGCATACTAAATTAGCATGCAGCCTTGCTTTTATTGGCTACGTGTTTGTGTGTGGGACATCTGACCTTTAGAAATTTTTTGCCCCACAATGAAGATCATGTCGCAAAATCAGTCTAATTCACTCATCAGACGGTGGTCCTATAGTTCACATTTCTTTGTTTCCCTTGCTGATTGTGGGCCCAGTTTTGTTTTCTAAGGTTGCTGTTCCAATGGCTAGGATCATCCAATTTTTGAATAATTTTTCATTGGCAGTCCCAACTGATAATTTACCCTGCCCTGGCTCCGTTGGGCTCACAATCAGCTCTCCCAACCCAACATAGGCATTATCTTCGTCGATAGATCCAAGCCGAAAATGGACTCTCAAATGGTGGACCCAATCTGGGTGGTGTTTATCAGTGCATGATATTGATAAAGCAATCAGAATGACTCAATTGGCATCTAACAAGTAGATGGAAGAATTCAGATTGTTAAGATTGTCGGATCATTTTGGTTATAGGTTGGCCATGAAGGGGCCCATTGTTTGGATCAGCTGGATTCACTTGTACAGTGGGTGAGTCACCGCCATCTTGGTAAGGAAACGCAGCCACTAGGATAAGGGGAATTGGGTTATCAAATGTAAATATAGAGAGTGACTCTATGACTGTCGTAGATGGTTTGGAGAGATTTTTCTCATCTGTGGTCGTTGTGGTACAAAAGGGTGACGACAAAATAGCTCATATTTTCTTACTGCCAACTCATATCTTCTGAGAGTTCAACTTGGAGGCAGATGGGCTGGCCCACTTGGGAAGTGGCTATGCAGGAGGGAACATTTGTCAGAGTCAGAGCTTCTGATGGGTGTAGAAGGCATCAATCGTGGTCAATTAAGTAATGTATGGATAGATAAAAGTATGGCCTCCATGGTGGGTTTGGTCTAAAGAGTAAATTGTGTATAGAGTTGCTTCTGGTTTAGTGCATAGAACTCTATCAGGTCTATCTGGCGGGGCAAAGTCTCTGTCCCTCCCTCCTTTGATGTATCTGAGTTTTTTATATGAACACAATTACATGTGGTGTGTTCCCACCTTTCACTGAAAAAAAAATGATAATAAAATGAAAAATGATTAAGAAGAATTATGCTGTACGTTGGCAGAATAAACTATCCATTTCTATGCATACAACCAATATACAAATGCCGTACTTCTGTACAACCCAAGAAGTGGGTCCCACCGTAAATGGGTTGTAAGAAATACTATATAGTGATGGTTATCAAATGGATGGTTAACTTGAAATGTATTCAGCTATTCAGTTTCCATTAGTAAATATGCATTAAACTGGAGTTATGAACATCAACAATCTGATTAGGGGACTGGCCATTCAGTATGTGGTCCACTCTTGTGACGGGTTGATTCATAGCTGATACATGTAAAGCCTATCAGATTCACGTAGTTTGTGGGTTATATTGTTGTATTATGTCAAGTTCTTCTTTTGGGTGTGTTTCAGGTGTCTGGTTAGGTTGATTGATTAAACATGCTCGTGCTATTTGAAACCCCTGCGGGATTTGCCCTATTCAAAGTGTTAGATGAGGGGAAGCTTTCAAAAGTTGAGGTATGCAACCATGCTCTTTTTTTCTTTGTTCCTTAGTTATTTTCCAAATAATTCATTTCTGTGCATGGGTTGTCCAATTTTGCAATCATTGCAGTGGATGTGAGCGTGCAATTTTGTATTGATTGCATATAAAGGTTTTCTCATTATTTGTAACATGTTGCAGGACTTGTGGAAGGAATTTGCTACATCTGAATCGGCTAGACAGGTCAGATATACTATCTTTATGCTGCTGGTTATTGCATTTAAACGTTCCTTTTTTCAGTTCAATCAATTTCCTACATTGTTATATAAGATTAGTTTTTGTTGTAGTTAATCATTTTTTGAGAAGTGCAAGTGTAACTATGGAGAAATATGCCATAAGTAGAGTTTATATCTTGAGAAACCAATAAATTTAGATGGATATTGTGAAGCTTGGCTTCTTTATGGATATTTGAATTCTATTAGAACATTTGCTAAGTCTAATAAGCCCCGCTAAGGATATATGTACCTGTACCTATAGGATTTTCGATCCTCATTGCTGCTATGTGCTAGATCTGAGCCATTCATGAGGTAGGCCCCCACCATGATCATGCACTGACCCAGAAATCAGTCCAGTCTCATCATGCAGGCAAGATGTGTATGATAAATGGCTTGCTGGCTTGCTTGCTTGCATTCGTTAGTAGCCTTCCTGATGGGCAAACTGGCTTGATTTTGGGTCAGGTAATAGGGCTCATCTGATGAAGGGATCTTGTGTGCATTTGCCATGTTTGCGCGTGTGCCACGAAGAGAGGTGGCTGAAGTGTTCTCAATCCTCTTGCAGACACATGCTTTGGATTTTTGAAGTGTGATAGATATCACTGACCAGCAGACCCTTTTTTGACCCAAGTTCCCTGTTGTTTCATGTCTGTTTCTCAAAACTTTGTTCACCCCTTTCTTCGGAATCTAATGTGCATTTATTGTTTCATCAACATCAGGTAGTGAAGCTGAAAGCTTTTACCAAGTTTGAGAACACCTCGGAAGCCTTATCAGCAGCCACTTTACTGATTGATAGCAAGCCTAGCAAGGGTCTTCGCAAATTTCTGCGTACTCACTGTGAGGGAGAAATGTTAGCTGTCGCTGATTCAAAGCTAGGAAATGCGATAAAAGAAAAATTGGTCAGTCAACAAACAGCTTACTTAAAGCATTCAGTTATTTGACAACTATATGGGATCTTTTGTTATTTTATTGCATTGTGATTAATTGCTTATTTTTTTCCCCTTGCAGCAAATAGAATGTCTTCACAACAATGCTGTAATGGAGCTGATGAGGGGGGTTAGAAGTCAGTTGACCGAACTCATATCTGGGCTTGCTGTACAAGACTTGGCTCCAATGAGCTTGGGTTTGTCACACAGCCTATCAAGATACAAGCTAAAATTCAGCCCTGATAAGGTGAAAATCGTTTTCCTATGACTCAACATTTCCACCTAGTGCTGAAGTTAGATGTACTATTGAATTTTTAGTTCAATGAAGTTGAAATGTCCAAATGGTAATTGCCTTCCTGTTTCATGGTGTTTCGATATTGGAGCCCATAAGAAATTGGTGGGACACTGTCAATAAGCATAGAAGATAACCAAAGAAAGAAGTTGAGTTAAACCCACTATCAACAGGTGCTCAATTGGGAACCCCGGGCCTTTTGGAATCGAATGGGTGTTTGCGAGAGCAGGGTGTAGTAAGAATAGGTTTTTCTTGCCCCATCCGTGTTCGCTGTTCGAATAGAGCTGAGTTGGAAGCTTTCGTCATGGGCATTAGGCTCATTCACGAATCTTTCAATGGTCACCCTCTGGTGGAAGGTGACTTGAGAAGTTCTATTTCTAGGACTCTTTGTTGGGTGGGCTCCATTGGAAGAGAAGTTTTGTTGCAAGTGAAATTCTTCTCGGGGTCCAACCCCAGTTAGTTGGGATGAGGCTTGGATGGCGATGATGATGTTGTTGATGTTAGGGTAGAATGGGTCCGCTTTTGCCATAATTCATAGAGCTACAAACTTGATTGTAGACTCTCTAGCTAATAATGGTGTATTGAGGACATCTCTCATAACTATAATGGCATATTCGTTGCCCTAATGGATAGGTAGCATTTGATGCTTGTTTTTGTGATAGTTAGATGGGTAGATGGATATACAAAGGGAGGGAGGGAGGGACTGTTCTCGAGCTCAAATTGAACATTTTTTCTTATATGTTTGATATTTGCATTTGGTGTATTTATCTGAGCCATCTTTGGATTCACTGTATAAATACCGTAACAAATGTTGTTTTGTACACCTCTCCAGGTTGATACGATGATCATTCAGGCCATTGGCTTGTTGGATGATCTTGACAAAGAGCTCAATACATATGCGATGAGGGTCCGTGAATGGTATGGCTGGCATTTCCCAGAGCTTGCAAAGATCGTAACAGACAATATCCAGTATGCCAAGGTTGTGAAGCTAATGGGCAACCGTGTGAATGCAGTGGGCCTTGATTTCTCTGAGGTGGACCAGTCAACTTATTTTCTCTCTCACACTGGAGTTGCTTTTAAATGTTCTTTACTTCTAAATTTTTGGTTTGTTTCTGCAGATATTGTCGGAAGAGGCTGAGACAGCTCTAAAAGAGGCAGCAGTGATATCAATGGGAACTGAAGTTAGTGATCTTGATTTGGCAAATATTAAAGCCCTTTGTGACCAAGTGTTAGCCCTTTCAGAGTACAGAGCTCAGCTCTATGAGTACTTGAGGAGCAGAATGAACACGATTGCCCCTAATCTGACTGCCCTTGTTGGAGAGCTTGTTGGAGCTCGCCTCATTGCTCATGGTGGTAGCTTGTTGAACCTGGCAAAGCAACCTGGAAGCACAGTTCAGATTCTTGGTGCAGAGAAGGTATGTTTATTTGATGCTTCTTTGAAAGAAAATGGTTTTATTGTCTTACCCAATAGATGGGCCTCTCTTTTGTTAATTTAAGCCATTCATCTGGTGGGTCCCATCATGGCAGTACTGGATGCCAATGCCTCATTATCTCCCCGATAGACGATCTTACTCGTGCAATGGTGGCTTGCAAATGGACAATTGCAGCCAACGGTTCACATTTATGGTGTGGCTCGGTTGGATGGCTAGGAGAGTGGTCCACCCATATGAATGGTTTACATCACCAAAGATGGCCACGTGTATAGTTTGCCGGGCAAAGCGAGTTTCTTGACTGATCATTGAAAACTTCCCCACTTGAACCTCATGGACTGTTTCTTCGGGTCTAAAGAGGGATTTGATTCATGTTTGTTTTTTTTATATCTTTCTTTTCTTTTTTATTTTTTATTTATAATTATCCTTACTGTAACAACTGGCCTGCATACATGCATCAGACATTGGATACAGGCATGGGTACAACTCAGTTGCATGAAATTATAAATCTCCCTTGGGATGCTGAAATGTGCACAGATATGCTGACCATTAAGATCAATCCACTGACTTATTTTGTGAAGGAATACCCATATATTGTGGTCCATCACATAAGGCTCATGGTTGAAAGAAACCAGGGAAAGTAAGGCTCATATTTCTAACTAGTGCAGTGCTCTAGATTTTCTTGTCCTCTCCGAGCCATGTAAACACTTATCATGAAATGTCATTGCAGTGTACATCACATAGGCTGTGTTTTACTTTGGTTGTATGCTTGAGAATAACATGTTCTTTTTATAATTATCATTAGTTGATGGATTTTAAATATGCCTCTGGATCTTTTCTGCTTTGATCAAGGTTTGTAATGTTGGTTCATTTTGCTTCTCTCTAGGCACTTTTCAGAGCTTTGAAGACAAAGCATGCTACTCCAAAATATGGGCTCATCTTCCACGCATCCTTAATTGGTCAGGCACCCCCAAAACTCAAGGGAAAAATTTCTCGATCTTTAGCTGCAAAGACTGTGCTTGCTATTCGATATGATGCTTTGGGAGATGGTCAAGACAACACTATGGGACTTGAGAATAGATTGAAGGTAAAGCATACGAACCCTCAGTCATGATATGTTCTTCTCTCATTCTGTTTTATTATACTGGAAAGTAATTGTTGCTGTGAAATTTTCATGTGTAGCTTGAAGCCCGGTTGAGGAATCTTGAGGGGAGGGAATTGGGTCGCTCTGCTGGGTCAACTAAAGGCAAGCCCAAGATAGAATTTTATGACAAAGATCGAAGGAAGGATGCAGGGGCATTGATAACAGCTGCCAAGGTATGTATATTTTGGAAAGTTATCTTTTCGAAGGTAGGAGAAATGGTCGTTATTTTTCAGTAACATTATATTGAGGAACGTCACCTACATTAGAATTGTGGTTCAGCCCTTCGACCCTTTTTTAGTACCCATTTTGCCATTGAAATATATAATTTTTAAGTGCCAAAATGGTAGTGCTGGTGCATATTCCGAAGGGAAGAAAAGGGGGTTGTAGCCTCAAACCGTGATCATTCCTCAATTATGAATGAGTAAAGACAATATCAGGTGCAGCATTTTTAATCCTTGTGGGCTGCACATTTCTTTTGCCCTCTTCTTTTTTACAGGTCATTCTCCTTTTCTTCCTTTACATAACAACCACTAGCATCATATAACGGGGTTATTATCGAATGCTTCAGTTGAGCGATTGCACAGTATTGTTTGGGTTTTTAGTTTGTTTAAGTGTGCCCATTGCTTGGTGAAACCTTCAAATATGTGGGCCCCACCATGGAAGGTCAATGCACCAAAAATTTCCCAGATTCAATAATCCTTCACCTTTCAATATGTGGTCAACGAAGCATGGATAAAAAGAAAAATGTGGCAACTGTTCCATTCAAGCAATCAATGCCCAAATATGCTATTGCTAGGTCTTTCAAATCTAGGGGTTTTGGTGCATAGGCCATCTACAGTCCCATCATCCCCACATTTTGCATTGCTGCATCATGTGCCCCACTTGTACAATTTGGAAAACCAAATGTACTGTACACCTCCAAAATACCTCCCTGTAATGGTTGCAACTCTTAACATTATCTTTCTTTTTTGGAACATGGCATTGAACTCAATACTACATTCATGGTCAATTAAACACAGTATGGTCATTTGCTTGCATGTGCAGACCTACAACCCGGCAGCTGATTCAGTACTCAGTAAATGTGCAGAACCAGCAACAGAGAAACCAGCTGAAGAGCTGGAAGAGATGTCACCCTCTAAGAAGAGGAAGCATAAAGAAGCAGAGCCCTCACAGCCCGAAGAGGCAGGAGAAGAGGTCAAGAAGCAGAAGAAGAAGAAGAAGAAGAAGAAGAAGCAGGCAGAGGCTGCCGAGGATGCTAATGTGGAACCTGAAGAGGTAGAAGCGGAAACTAAGAAGGAGAAGAAGAAGAAGAAGAGAAAGCACGAGGAAGCAGAGGATGGAGTAGCGAGCGTCCAGGTTGAGGAACAAGAAGCTGAAACACGAAGCAAGAAGAAAGAGAAGAGGAAGAAGGAGAAGAAGAGTGAGTGACGTTGCAGGGTGTGAATGAGGGGTTTCTGCATGGAGCAAGAGCCCAACAATTTTTGGGTATTTAGGCCCCGGGATGGTAAGTTTTGTAAAATCTCCTTTACCAGATTAGTGTTTGGTTAAATATGTTGGCTTGGGACTTTTTAAGTTAATTGTTTTCAGATATTCTTGCTCTCACCATAGCGAGAAATTGCAGAAGAAATGGTTGGCGGAATAGTTAGAACATTGGTGGAATTTCATGAATGTGTTTTGGTAGTCTCTTGTTTTAGATATGGCATTCAAAGGCAAGTGTTTTGTTGTTAGGTATGGGCCCTGCTGTAAATGGTACAAGCAGTTTTGGGGATTGGAAGACCCCCATCTATTTGAGCTAATCACCAATTTTTCTTTGGATTGTGGGTTTGTTGCCACTGGTTGGATTGGAATAGAATTCTTCTAATATGGGAGATTTTTGGGACTAATCGGATTGGTAGACCATGGAAAGATGGGTCCCACATGTACAGGGGAGAAGGGAAAAAAGGCATGCACTGAACAGATTCTGACCATCAGTGTAAATGATTGTATGACATTTTTCAACTGTTAACATTCCATCCTCAAATTGGCAGCTTCAGTTTTTGAGACATGGTGCAGGCAAAGCAAACTTTCTATTTAGGACACACCTGTTCATCTGGACCATCCAATTGAGAAGGACTTGTTGGATCAGAAAATGTTTTCACTTACTATATAAATAAGATGCTTAAAACTTAAAAAGTGGAATCCATGTTTCAATAGTTAACACTTAACGAAATAATTATTGGTTGATTTTTACCTTTTGTTTTCTCTGTGGATGATGCATTCAAACATGGCCTAAAGAGAATTATATGATACCTTTTGTTTTTATTTTTACACACGCACTCACACCCCATAGACACCTATGCACTACGTCATTGTGATTTTTCACAATGGGTGATCAAACCTACAACCTCGTGTTGAAACTCTGGTGAGTCTACCATTGAGGTATGAGTAGGGACCTGATAGTTTTAAGCAAGTAGAAGCCTTGTTTGCCTATGAATGTTTCACTGTGTTTGAGATTCATGCTTTCCACCAGGTGACCTATCTTTTGGAAAGCAAATTGTGTCCTCCCGGGCCTCGACAATAATTTGGAAGGCTCTGTGGAGCTCACCAGGGTGTGTGGGTTTTATTTACACTGTTCATCCATTTTTCCATATCATTTTAGGATATGAACCCAAAAATGAAGCAGATCCAAAGTTCAAGCAGACGACAGTGGGGATTGTAGTCCCACCATTAAAATCTTCTTTTGAGCCACAGAAGTTTTGGATTAATCTAATACTTGTGTTTTCCCTTCATTCAGGTCCATATGATGAACATATTGGATGGCAAATAAACATCAAGGTGGCCCCTTGGAAGGTTTCAAGGGTGAATTTCATTATTGTGCCACTTCTTGTGGTGGTCCACTTGAGCATTGGACCTGCCTAAAATTTAGATTCATACCTTAAAATGATCCGACAAAATGGATAGACAGCGTGGATAAAACTCATACACATCATGGTGGGCCCCATAGAGGCCCTCCTTGGACACATTAAGCATGCAGGACAGGATGTGTGTACTTTACATTCACACCGTCCATTCATTTTGACAACTCATTTTAGGGCATGATCTCAAAAATGAAGTAGATCCAAATTTGGGTGAACCACACCAAAGGAAGTAGTGGTGATTGAAATCTTCTTTTGAGTCGCAAAAGTTTTGGATCTTGTGTGTTCCCTTCATCTAGATATTTGTGACCTTATCAACATGTTGATGGCAAATAAACATTTCAATGGCCCCCAATAATTTTTTAATGGTGGGTATTCAATAACCAGTGTTTCCTGTTGTGTTGTCCACCTAAGATTTGGGTCCACTTCATTTTTTTTGGATCATAGCTTAAAATGAGCTGTCAAAAAGAATGGACAGTGCGGATGTAAGGCACATACATCACCCAAGCCTTGCCCATAAAAAATTAGACGGTTTGATACTTCAGATGTGCCACAATATATCAAAACAAATAAATGGCTAAAAAATAAAGATTTCTAACCATCAATTCACATTGGATCTTGTGGTCCATTTGAAGAGTGAAATTATCTGTAGCTTTTTGGGACCAAGATCTAAGCATCACTTCCAACATTTGGAAAAGCTCACATCTCATATATATATATATATATATATATATATATATATATATATATATATATATATATATATATATATATATATATGTAGGCATGCTCACCTACACACCTACGCACGTGCGCACCTTTGCACACGTGTCATGGGTGTCAAATCCGAACGGTCCATAAGATGCGGAATCCCATGAAACCTTAGGAGGTGAATTTTCACCCTGATCTAAGATTCTGGTGGGCCATAGCAAAGAGAAATTCAAATCAAGGGAAGAAACTGCTTGCATTTTTCATGGCCCATCGAAGTTTTGGTTCAAAGTAAAAATTCGTATTGGGGGGTTTCATGAGATTCTGCTTCATGTGGACCGTTCAAATTTTCGAGACTCATCAAATATAATGAGTTCTCAAAAAAGTTCGTATGTAGTACGTACGAATTGGTTCGTAGGAGAGCGTTCCGCTATATATATATGTGTGTGTGTGTGTGTGTGTGTGTGTGTGTGGAAAAGGTACTATATGCTCGACCATATGTTACCTTCCATACGGTCGAGAGCTGGCAACACACAAGCGGTCGGATGTTGAAAATTCCAACCCAACGGTAAGATTTTAGAGGATAAGTGGGGAAACAAAATCGATGAAACCGATTATTAAATTATGACTCGGATTATTTCCTACAAAAGCCTTTAGTATGAAGTAGTGCACTAGAATCTTGGGTGGGGCCTACCGTGGGATTTTTTGAGAAATCCACCCCGTCCATCCATTGTTCCATATTAGTTAAGGGGTTGAGCCTAAAATTGAACCAAATCCAAGTCTCAAGTTGATTGTATCACAGGAAATGGTGGGAATGATGATTTCAACCACTAAAATCATGTTAGGCCCCACAGTGATGTTTATTTGTCATTCAATCTATTCATAAGAACATACAGACATGGATGAAGAGAAAAAACAAATATAAGCTTGATCCAAAACTTCCGTGGGCCCCAAGAATTTTTTAACAGTAGATGTTCAATTCAACTGTTTCATGTGGTGTGGTCCATTTGAACATTTTATATAATTAATTTTTGGGCTCAGGCCCTAACATCATATGATAAAATGGATGGACGGAGTAGATCAGATACATAAATCATGGTGGACTTCACAGTGTCTACTCAGTACGCTAAGGGTAGTGAGTTACTCCGCAATCTGCTTCCGTTGAACAGGGGCGCGGATTAGATAATGACAGGCTGAGTAGTGAGACTCACTATTGAAGTGACGTCACCAAGTTCTGTGGGCCCCATTATAATGTGTGTTTTGTATCCACTCCTTTCATCCACTTGGAGAGATCATTTTAGGGCAATATCCAAAGAACGAGTTAAATCCAAAGTTCTAGTGGACCCCAGCACAAAAAAAAATGGGACAGTGACACCTACCATTAAAAACTTCTAAATGCCACAAAAGTTTCGATGACCGTTGAATTGAGAGTGGTCCGCCACGGCTGATCTGTAAATCCGATTGGTACGAAAACTCAGCCTGACTTAGATCCATGGTCAGTGAGCTTAAGTCCGACCGCACGTGGGAAAAGGACCACCAGAAGTGTTCCGTTGGATCGGAATAGGCCTGATTTGTTTATAATCTAAGTATACCTTGACCCTGGGGCTATTTTCATCAATGTTAGGCCTATATATAGACCTTAAATCCCTCACTCTCTTTTCCATACCAATTTCCTAACCTTAGATAAGAAAGAGAGAGGAAAAGAGAGAGAAAGTGAGAGAGAAGTTGGTGAATCATCTTGAGATTCTTTCTTGTTGCTCTGTATCCCTAAACCATCACTTTTGAATCGTTATTCCGGCGATTCTAAGTTCTTTCTTGGGTAAGTTAATCAAACCCTAGTCTATTTTAGAGCTTAGACTTGTCTTAGTGTTGACGTAGCTCATTTCTATTCTTGTTTTAGGTTATCTAGTCGCCGTTGACGAAGACTTATCGTCTGAATCAGATCTGTACGCTTTTTCTGGTTTAAGGTGCGGACTATATTCGTATAGGTTATGGTTTTCAAGGCTTTCAATGTTTAGTAATGGTTTATTATTGTTGTGGATATGATTTCACATGTCAACTGCGATGTTTATATTACGTTTCTGTTATATATGAGATATATTGAGAATTGTGTATTCTATGTATATGTAGGAAGTATCGTATACGTATAAAATATGAACATATATTTGCCATGATTAATTGTGGTGTACTTATGCTAGTTGTATGTGTGTTAACTCCTTGGCGAAAGGAATTGTCCAAATGTGTGTTATCACCAACATACATCATGTATGTTGGACTATGTAGTCTAAGTGTTTGTAGAAATGTCTGAATGGTTAAGTGTCTAATATATTAACCTATTATGGGCATTGAGAAGAGATTCTCAACTATCCTATTGATGTGTACGATTTTCTACATGCAATCCACATTCTTTGTTGTTTAACTTCAAGCACTACTTATGTGTAATTCATGCTAAGTCGATATTCATCACATGCTTCCATATTGTATGATTCGAATTGATGTTCCATTACTGTTTTAAATTGTTATTATGAATCTCTGTTATAATTGAACATGTTTGGGACTATGGAATAGTCCAGGAAATCGGTAACAATCCTTGAATTTGTGGCCGAAGTTATTTTCGCCACGTATGACGTGTTTGACGAACCCGAGTCGTATTAGGGTTGTCGGCAGTTGTTTGGCCACACGGAGTATTTGCGCAATCTATGTCGTTCAAATTAACGTGCGCTTGTACTAGTCGAATTCGTTAAGTAACCCGATTATCCCGGTGGATGTACACCATGTATGGACACTATTTCTTGAATCTAGGGTACCAAACTTACCAATGCAATTCCGCAACCATTGTACCTTGATCCGCTAAGACTCATGAGCCGGGCATGGTGGTATGGGACACCGTGGTCGAGCTGTCGGCCTACGCTGGGGTGATGAGCCTCTCTATAGTGACCAGTGAGCACACCAGACTCGTGAGCCGATTATGGTGGTATGGGACACTATATTCGTGTTGTCGGCCTACATTGATTGGTGACGAGCCCTTTGTAGTGACCTCGAGCATACCTTGCTACTACATTGAGGCGACGAGCCTTAGGGTAGTAACTAAGGTATGATAGGCTTGCATTGATTGGTGACGAGCCCTTTACAGCGACCTAAAACCATATGATCGTATGAGATTGTCTAGGACTGACAACCCTAAAATGGATCACTGTTTGGAAAGTGATATGAGGAAGGTACCTTAGCTTTCCAATCCTGCTATATGAAAATGACTAATAACAACTGGGTAATCATGTTCATGCATCGCATTGCATGTGCGTAGGAGTCGTTGGCACTGCGGGAGGTTGTCATGCGTACCGTAAGATGAAGACACTGAGGGAGTGCATGCGAGAGCATGCATCATTCTTACATGCATCCTTGCATTAACAAGAATAGTTAGGAGGTGTTTGATTATATTGCCTTATCATTACTGCTTGATTGATTTGATAGCATGTTAACTTTTACTGTATAGTTCCTCTGTGTTGATCACTCACTCCCACATTCTAGGACGGTGTTTCAACGCCAACCAGACTCTGTCTTAGCTGCAGATGATGACGCGACCCTTGAGGCAGAGCAGGAGTACGAGGATGATGAGGACGCGTTTTCTTTTATGCAGTTCTCAGGCGGGTTCATGTGAGCCATGTCCTGATATGTGGAGATTCTAGGTTTTCTTTGTAATTGTAATAGCTGATGTCATTTTGATACTTATGTTTTGAAACAACACTTGTAATTATGACCTGGCAGAGTATACATATTTCAGGGAGTTGCACATGTACACATATGTTTCCTTAAGTCTTCCGCTTGCGTCTTTCACTTATCCCTGAATTATGTTTGCAGTTTGGCTTAATCTATTCCATGTTTTATGCACTCATACAGACAACATATATCCATCATTAAATATGTTGCATAAGTGATGTTTTGAAACTTGGGAGCTGAGTTATGCTCGACCCCCGAATTTCAGCGCGTTACATTTTAACTTTTGAACAAGTTGGATTTCAAATAAACATTATGTTGGGCCTTAGGATAGTTTCAATTTTGGGAATCAGTATCCCCACTATTTTGTGGTGGGGTCCACTACAAATTTTTATCTACCTCATTCTTTGGCTCATGCCCTAAAATGATATCTCAAAATGGATGGATGGTGTGGATACAACACATACATCATAGTAGGGCGTATGAAACTAGTGACGTCACTTTAGTAGCGGAATCACTACTCAACCTTTCAGTAACCCGCATCCATCAAACAGGCCCGTTCCGGGGATTGGCTACTCCTTGCCACCGGAAGCGGATTGCGGAGTGAGTAACTCACTACGCTTAAACTCTATGGGGTCCACTGTGATTTATTTATTATATCCACTCTGTCCATTCATTTTACCAAATAATTTCAAGGGTATAGCCTAAAAATGAAATATATAAAATGTTTAAATAGACCACACCATAGGAAATAGTTGAAATGAACGTCTATAGTTGAATTTTTTGGGGGCCATAGAAATTTTGAATCAAGCTTATATTTGTTTTTCCTATTCATCTATGTCTGTATGATCTTATGAACAGGTTGAATAAAAATTAAACATCACTGTGGGGCCTAACAAGGTTTCAACGGTGGAAATCATTATCTCCGCTGCTTCTTGTGGTATGGTCCACTTGATCTTTGGATATGCTTCAATTTTGGTCTCAACCCCTTAAATTAGATGGAAAAAGGAATGGACAGTGTGGATAGATCACATACATTCAAGGTGGGCCCAAGTAACTCAGTATGCAATCCGATTTCCCAGCCACCCGCCAATGGCAGGTGGTCAGTGCTCTGTGGGCCCCACAATGATGTATGTGTTTCATTCATGCTGTCCATCTATTTTTCTAGATCATTTTCAGGTATGAGACCAAAAATTAGGTATATCTCAATCTCAAATGGACCACATTACAGGAAACAGTGTTGATTGAACATCGACCATTAAAAACTTTTTGGGATCCAAAATAGTTTTGGATTAAGATGATATTTGTTTTTTCACTTCATTTATGTCAGTATGACCTAATCAATAGATTGAATGTCAAATAAATAGTACAGTGGGCCTTAGGAGGATTTTAATGCTGGATATACAATAACTATTGTTTTCCTATGGTGTGGTCCACCTAAGATTTATATCCCTTTCAATTTTGGGATAAAGCCATAATATGATATGTAAAAATGAATAAACGACATGGATGAAACACATACATCATGGTGGGGCACATAGAGTACCGACCATCACTACCCGGCTAGCGGAAGGGGAATAGCCAATTCATTTATGGCCGTTCCGCATTGACGCAAAAGAAAGAGGACAGGGATTGTGTCCTACCCGATAATCTGTCCGGCAGGGCTCTGTGGGGCCCAACGTGATATAATTGTTTTATCTATGTTATTCATTGCTTTTCTCATATTATTTTAAGTTATGATCCTAAAAATGAAGCAGGTCCACAGCTCCAATGGACCACACCAAATGAAGTTGCAATGATAATGATACCCACCGTTGAAATCTTTTTAAGGGCCACCGTGATGTTTTTTTAACCATCTAACCTATTGAAAAGGTCATGTAGATGTGGATGAAGTGAAAACACAAATATTAGATTGATCTGAAAATACTTCATCTCCTAAGAAGTTTTTAATGGTGGATGTTCAATCCCCAACTTGTGATCCACTTGATCCCTGGACTTGACTCATTGTTTGGATCATAACTTAAAATGATATGAGAAAAACGGATGGACGGGGTCGATTTCTTAAAAAATCCCACGGTAAGCCCTACCTATGTTTCTAGGGTAGGACTTTCATGCGGAGGCTTTTCGTAAGAAATATACGTGAGAAAGAGAGCCGGTTTCACCAGTTTTGTTTTTCCACTCACCTATAAAATCTCACCTTTCTCCCTATAAAATCTCACTGTTCCTTTGAAACTTTCTCCATCCGACTGCTAGCATAGTGCTAGCTCTCGACCGTATGGAAGGTAACATACAGTCGAGCATATAGTACCATATAAGCCGTGAGATGAGGAGAACGGCTGGGACTCTCCTACACTAACGCATAAATTAGCTACTGCCAAATTGAGTGCAAGTAATGTCACCAAGTTTTGTGGGCCCACCTTGATGTATTTGTTGTATCCACACCGCCCGTTCATTTTTAGAGATCATTTTAGGACATGAGAAAAAGAATGAGCTAATTGAAAGGTGGAGTGGAGCCCACCATAGAAAACAATAGGGATAGAGACGCCCACCATTAAAACTTTCCTAAGGTACTTTGTGATGTTTATTTAAGATCCAACCTGTTCATAAGTGAACATAGACATTAAAGAAGGGAAAACACTGGTATCACCTTGACCGAAAACTTTGGTGGCCCTTGAAAGTTTTTAATGGTGAGTGTCACTCACTCCACTGTTTTCTATGGTGGGGTCCACTCAAGCCTCCATAGTACCCCATTCTCGGCTCCTGAAGCAGGTTCCGATCCTGGGATCCTACAAGGAGGATTTCCATAACAATATAACCATTTCCAATACGAGCATACCCAAGATCATAACAAGTAAATCTGAGAATAAAAAAGGCACATATCACAAAATCCACTAAGAATTTGAACTTTTACAAGTTTACATGAGGTCCAAAAGGACATACATAAGATAATAGAAGAAAGAAAGGAAGGATGCAATACTGGGTCCTCAAGCTCAGCTCTAATCCAAACTCTGCCACTGCGACACCTGCCTAGGATCTCCTGCATGCATCAATCGTGCATAAGCTTATAGAAGCTTAGAGGGTGGTGTAAGTGTGTGATAATAGTGCACAGAAGAAAAATAGGAGATACAGGAAGGAGACATGCTCAATGAGAATATCACTAGCCTTACCAAGGCTTATCATGAATATGATGCAATGAGTACTGGACGCCATACCAAGGCAATGCATGAAGGGGCTTACATAACCAATACAAATGCGATGCAAGTAATGCCAGTGCTCATAACCAAACCGTATGTCAAGTATATTTCCAATCATAAGGAAATCACCAGGGCCCATTACACTACTGGATGACTGCCGCTCTACAGACCCCGCACAGTCAAACGAGCGTAAGAGACCTCATTACCCGCCTATGGACAACCAATCACCAGCAAGGCCTGATGGTAGCAGACCCATTCACAAGCTGGTCATACTCAACCTAGCTATTGCCCTCTTACATCAAGCAGGTAAAGCCACACCCCTATCCAACTTACTATACGATAGTGGGAGTCGCGGCCTAATGGTATAAGGCCCTCGTGCGCTTATATATTCCACCCGGTCACGGCGTTGGAGCAGATCTTTGGTACCATGGAAGTTTTGAGAATTTCACCCATGGGCATCCTATGCACCTTATATGCTCAAGTAACATTTTTGGTGTCCAATCATGGTCATCCACGATGTATCTGTAGAGGCTACAGCTCTGATGAAGCAAGGACGATAATATTCATATGCTATGCAATGCCAGATGTATGAATCACACAATCAACTATGCATCAATTCCAAGCATCCAACGTGCCCAAGAGAGGATACTACGTCCCTCAAAGAAGACAACATGCAATGCCCAATGGCACAATCATAACCACACATACAGTGTCATCCAAGCATACAATGATGCACATGGGCCATGAAGATGGGTCTAGGCGCATCATGCGGCGATATGCAAAGTAAATTACATTCCTTCTATCCAAGAAGGAACCAAGACTAAGTACTTAGACAATATCCATAAGGAATCCCACCTCTAGTGGGGGCCTATTTACCTGGGGTAGCCCACGAGACTAAGCATACTACTACGGGTCTAAGTAATATAGAAATGAGCTTAGCAACTGTCTAAGATAAGTATCCAATCACTTTTAAATACAATCAGACCTAGAGGGGTCCATAATGGGGACATTTAACCACCATTCCCCAAAAAGGCATATCAACCATGAACTATATGGATAAAATGCCCAAGGCCTACATTTAAAATAAAAATAAAAGCAACCACATACATATATTCCTCATAATAGGCCATAAAAAGATATAATACCACTTTTAACAACATGGGCTCTAAGAGGGGAATTAAGGCCCAAGGCCCAATTCCCAATGGCCATAGAATCCATGCATTAAGTTGGACTTGGTGGGCAGCCCGCGTACACAATATACGGCCCAAAAATAGGTTTAAGTTTGGATGAAATGGGCCCCACTACATCAGCCTAATAATTAGCAATTTAAGTAGGCAACCGAGGGCCCAATACTATCCTTACCTCAGCCCACAAGTCCATCAAAATGGTGGGAGTCGGCCCAATGTATGGTTGGGCCAAGCTGGGATGTCCCTGCCCAATCTGGGCTCACTGGATGTCCCAAAATTCTGATCTTAAGATGGGGTCTTCATAAGATCACTAAAAGTGACCCAAAAGAATGCACTGATTAAGCCCAAGGATTATAAGAAAGCATAAGCATGTAACACGTACACAAGTTCTCAATATGGTGAGCCCCACAGCCAAATAAAGTTGTAACCATAAAATTGTACATCGAAGGCCCTTTGATAAACTTTTGGCCCATTTGACTTCCTGGGCCTGCTAAGGTCCAGAAATTAGTTGAGTATGTGGAAATAATCTCATGAAGGCCAACTATACTCACTGGGGAACCCCACCAGATGGAGAGTGTGTATATATCATGAAAAGATTAAGTGGGCCTGCTACTGGATTGTGAGTCCAATAGCAACCCAAGGCAGAGAGTGCTTCCACAATCGGGCGATCCAAGGCTTGGACGGCCTGGACCAAACATGCATTAAGGTAGATTCCACATACATGCACATTGAGCCTTAAATAAATGGCCTAAGGTCTATGGTGGGCCTTTAACCACCCATAGAGAAACCTATGAGCTTACCTTAGGATCACCCAGGAGGACATCCAACCTCAATTGGTTTCCAAGAGGTAGCTCACCACTACCCATATAATGAAAGATCTAAGGCCTAAGCAATGCGTGGACTAGTAGGCCATACACCAAGCCCAACTCATAAGCTATATAGTGGGCCCTCAAGTAAGGTTTGGGTCCAACCACAAAGGTCATAATTTCACATATTGTGGTGGGCTTCATGGGCAGCCCAGTAATTCATTTACATGGGCAAGTTTCACATTTAACACAAGTGAGTTGGGCCTCACTTTTGGCCTAAGTACAGGGTCAGTTTAATGGGCAGCCAAGGGCCCGACTTCTTGTGTATCATTGCCCCTAAGCCCATCACAATAGATAGGAGAGTATAGGCTCAAGATCAATGGGCCTATCCAAAAGAACTGAGTCCACAAGGCCTACTTGCTAACACAAACATGCATATACTATATCACATAATGGGCCCTAAAGAAATGGCCCAAAACAAAAGTCATCCAATTCACACATTATGGTGGGCTTGAGGGCAGCCCATAAGCCCAAGAATACACATGGGCAAGGCCTATACTGACAGTGTGGGCCTTGCCACATCAGCCCAAAGACTTAGCAAGGCCCTCCACACTATACATTTATGTGGGCCCCGCAAGTCAGCCCATAATTAAGCATTTCATGAGGGCATCACGGCTAATAAATACACACGGTCAGCCTGTAGACGGCCCGTTGGGCCCGTGAAACAATAAGGTCAGGCCCTACACGATCTTGGGCTCAAGAAATAGGTTTCCAGCCCATTGGGCCTACAAACTACCAAAAATCTGGTTAAGGCTAACCCCCAACATCACCACAAAGGTGGGCCTTAAGAGGAACTAATTATGCCCAAAAGTGTCTAAGGAAATAAGGTAAGGAGTGTGTGCAATACTCCCTTAAATCTGGTGGGCCACAACAGCTCCAAAACAATCAACTATGGAGTAAATTTGGGCCCCTTACTGGAATTTCAGCCCACCCACTTCCTGGGCCTGCTGGAATCCAGAAATTTATGTAATTCAGATGGGTTACTAGCCCATGGTGACCCACACATATCATAGTGGGTCCCACCGGATGAGAGGGGAATGCACAACACATATTAGAAGTGGGCCATGCCGCTAGAATATAGGCCCAGCAACAGCCCAAGGTAGGGGCGTCCCGTGATGGGTAGTCCTACGGGCCTGAGTATCTGGCCCAAAACTGACCCAAGTTTACAGGCCACACCACGATCAGTACAGGGGCCCGATGGCCATGAAAATTTACAAGATAGTCCTTCCATAGGTGGACCACGAATCCTCAAAATTTTGTGATTTTTGGATGGTCAGAAGTATTTTAATTAATTTAAATAAAACAGACCATCAAGAAAATCTAGTGAATCGGGACACCTGAACGTGGTGAGCCATTCCAGCACTTGTCACGGTGTACACAGGGCTCCATTGGCCCCAAAAATTTGTAGGTGAGTCCCACCATGGGTGGACCACCTCCCTGTAAATTTTCATAATTTTAGGATACTCAAAAGTATTTAAATTAATTTAAATAATACAATCTATCCAGGGTGAAATATTGCTGGAATATAACTGTCCTGAATTTGGGCCATCCAATGGGTGGGTTCTGGGCCTCCAAAATTCCTGAAATTTGGACCCAAGGTCCCTCATCAAGCCTAAAACAAGTTGGCATCCAGAAATATGGCCCACCTTCTTAGAAATTATTTTTTTAATATTATTTTTATGGGACTATGCTGCTGGACTGCACAGCAGAAATTTCTGGCAGTCCAGTATGTTGGCCCCCCCTTTTTGGATGCCCAAATAGGATTCCTTGGCCCTGAAATTATGTGGATAGGTCCTACATAGGTGGGACACCTCCCTACAAAAATTTAGGATTTTTGAGATAGTAAAAATATTTTATTTAACTCATTCAATTTATGGACAGCAAGGTCCAGATTTTTATTTTCCTGCTGCAGCAATGCTGCTGTCCCTGACTTTAGCACCCCATTTGAGTGGGCCCAGGTCTATGTAAATTTGGAAAAATGCAAGGCCAACCTTCCTATACAAGTATACAGTAAGGTGGGGTCCACAAAGGTGGCCCACCATTTCAAAATCAGGCTGATATTTATGATTTTCCAGCAAACAGTGTAGCTGGACAGTCCAGAAAAATCTGGACCGTCCACCCTCCTTGGCCCACCCTTTTGGGTGATCAAATAGGGACATTTGAAGGTGAAGTTTAGCATACTTTTAGGTGGGGTCCACACCTCAAAGAGAACTCTAAGAAATCAGGAAAAAGGAGACCACAAACAAGGCCTACAACACATACATTACAGCATAAAAAAAATTTCCAGCAATCTGGACAGCAACATGTTGCTGTCTAGATCAGCCCAAAAATTTAATAAATGGGAAATAAATCATAGATTCCAAAAGGTGGGGTCCACCCTAATGTGTCACACAACTCCCAAGCCCAGCACCTCTCCAAGAAAATCCATAAAATCAGGCCCAAAGGCTTTCCAAATCAAGCAGCAAAACTAGGCAGCACAGTTGGGCCTGGGTGTCCAACAACTTGGGCCTGGATGTCCCAAAATTTAAAAATTCTGGGTGCATGGCACATCAGGTGGGCCACATAATCATTACATCCAAACCATAGAAAGTGGAGAAGAGAGGAATAAAGGAAATCTCATCAAGATGGGGTCCATGGAGAATGGCCCCATCAAGATCACATGCATGCAAGTGATGGCTAAAAAGACCTTATCCAAGGAGTGGTGGACCTTCACCATTGATGTGGTGAGTCCTACACTCTCCATATGAAGCAACAAAAGATCTATGACAATAAGAATCATGCAATCTATCCTACATGCTCACCCACTTGTTGGATCTTCAAGATTCTTCAACCACCATGCTCCTTAAGCTTCAAGGAAGGAGGTTCAATGGTGATGATGGATCTTTGATGGTTAGATCTAGGGGAAAGAAGAGGAAAGAGGGCTGGAAAAATTCAGCAATGGAGGACATTTGCAAAGAGGAGAAGAGAGAAATGAAGAAAGAGAGAGGGAGATGAGAGAGTTTCTAAGGTTGAAATGATTGCTTTCTTAGAAAAAGATGAATTTTGAAAAGAGAAAATAATCATTGCTCATGGGATAGGGTGGCTCATCATTGCCTAGAGAAGCCAATCTCATCATGGTTTTCTTGAGAAAAGAAGCCATCATTGCTAGGCTAAAGGTGGCTTACATGGGGAATAGTGCACATGGGGAAATGTGCAATCAGGTGGGTCCCACCAAAAATGTAATCAACGGTCCAAATAATGCGCGGCCCATAACTTTTGATGGACACGCTGGATTTACGCATGAGAAGCGGCGCTGGAACCGCGGCGACGATGCGGTCACAATGGCATAGGTCTTGGGTTAATCCGAGTCGGGTCTACGTGACTAAACTCAAGGGTGACCGCAATCACTATCCGAAGGTCGCGGGTCGCCGAAATTTGACCGGTAGGACCGCGGGACCAAAATACATGAGATGCATACTCACACACACATATGCACACATGCGAACTCGGGTCAGGTCTCACAATCCTCCCCACCAACAAAGAAATTTCGTCCTCGAAATTTGGATCTGATTCATTCTTTGGCTCATGCCATAAAATGATCTCTACAAATGGATGGACGGTGTGGATACGACACATACATCATGATATCTCCATTCTCTGTCATATCTGGGAAACAGCTGCTGCCCATTCCCGGATCTCATGACCACTACTGGGTGTCACCTGATCCGCTCCCAATTTTAATCAAAACGGATTGGCTACTCCTCCCAGTGGCTGGTGGTCGGTGCTCTGTGGGCCCCACCATGATGTATGTGTTTCATCCATGCCATCCATCTATTTTTCTAGATTATTTTAGGGTATGAGACGAAAAATGAGGTATATCACAATCTCAAGTGGATCACATTATAGGAAACAGTGCTGAATGAGCATGGACCATTAAAAACGTTTTGGGACCATAAAAGTTTCGGATCAAGCTAATCTTTGTTTTTTTCCCTTCATCTAGGTCTGTATGACCTAATCAACAGATTGGATGTCAAATAAACTGTACAGTGGGCCTTAGGAAGATTTCAATGGTGGATATCCAATCACTATTGTTTTCCTGTGGTGTGGTCTACCTGAGATTTATATCCCTCTCATTTTTTTGATCAAGCCTTAAAATGATCTTTAAAAATGGATGAACAGCATGGATGAAATACATACATCATGGTGGAGCCCATATAGCACCCAACACCAGCCACCGGGCTAGTGCCAGGGAGTAGCCAATCCGTTTCCAATTTTTAAGGACGCAGATTTCCTGCAAAAGCCTTGGGAACCCGGGTGGTGCCACTTTGATGGTTGTGAGAAATCCTCTCCGTCCATCCGTTTTGTGAGTTCATTTTAGGATATGATACCAAAAATGAACAGTATCCAAAGCTCAAGTGTGACGTACTATAAGAAAATGTGGTCGACCTCATGGGAATTCCCATGAGGTCGAGCTGTGTGGGCTCACCGTGATTCGTGTCGAACATCAACACCGTCATTTCATGGGTCCCCTTTAAAATATGGGATATGCCAAAAATCAGCCGTATACGGAACTCAGGTGGGCCATACCATCTAAAATCATATGAAGACATGCCTAAAACATATAAAGCACTTGGTGGGGCCCACCTAAATTTTGGATTGCATCCAAAACTTGGTCTGACCCCTCATCTAAGTGGGACACACATAATGGATGGGCTGGATTTGTGAAACACATCTCAGTGGGCCAAAAAATGATTATGAAAGTTTTAATGGGAGGGTAACCCTCTCAACTTTTGTATGTGGTGTGACCCACAAAAGTCATGGATTGACTTTATTTTTAAGCCCGAGACCCATCATGGAATGGTGCATCTGACTAATGGGTTAGGTGTTTGACACGCATCACAGTGGGGCCCACACAGCTCAACCTCATGGGAAGTTTCCTTTTAAGTGTTCCGACATATAGATGTGTCTGGGTCTACACACAAGTGGAGTTAGCAGACCTTTGTAAAAGCATACTCCAATCCGACTTTCACTTGACTCAACAATTTGATGAGTGAATCAATGGGTCAACTCAACTGGTCTTTTTGTTCACATGTTGAATGACGACTTTATTTGAAATCTTGGGTGGTCTGCATTTCAAGTCTTGATAGTAGCGGGCCATGGTTAACTAGCCCAAACCATTGTTATCTAATCTAGAACATTGATCATCTGGGCTCCACCGATGTCGAACATGCTTTAAAAATATCCTCGGCAAGACAATACTAACCACTCCATTACAATAGTTGAAGAAATGAATGTTAATTGTGTGGATAGCAAACTTGCATAACACTTTACTTTGGCCTTTTTTTATAATACTATTATTATAAAAGTTCCCCTTTGATTTTATTCATTCTGTTGTATGGTACCACCTCCAATGAAATATATGGTGCGTGATGTTTGTTAATGACTTTTCTTGTTTTAATGGTCAAAGTTGTTATCTTTTCAAGAACTTTTTACTTCACAAAGAGCTTTAACTCAACTATTTGGTATGTTTGAACATAAACACCATCACATAATAGAAATTATATCCGGTGCAGTTGAATATAAACATAGTTATATAATAAAAACTGCTCAAACCCTTCTTTCGTCCCTTTTTTTTACACATATACCCACATACACTACTATTATAAAAGTTCCCTTTGATTTTATTCACTTTGGTGTATGGGATCAGCTCAAATGAAATATATGGTGCGATGTTTATTGATGACTTTTCTTGTTTTAATGGTCAAATCTGTCATCTTTTCAAGAACTTTTTACTTCACAAATAACTTTAATTCAACTATTTGGTATGATTGAACATAAACACCATCACATAATAGAAATTATATCCGGTGTAGTTGAATGTAAACATAGTCATATAATAAAAACTGCTCAAACCTTTCTTCCATCCTTTTTTTTACACACATACCCACACACGCTACTATTATAAAAGTCCCCTTTGATTTTATTCACTCTGGTGTATGGGATCAGCTCCAATGAAATATATGGTGCGATGTTTGTTGATGACTTTTCTTGTGTTAATGGTCAAATATGTTATCTTTTCAAGACTTTTTTACTTCACAAAGAGCTTTAATTCAACTATTTGGTATGATTGGATATAAACACCATCACATAATAGAAATTATATTCGGTATAGCTGAATGTAAACATCATCATATAATAAAAATTGCTCCCCCCCCCCCCCCCCCTTTTACACGCATAACCACACACACTACTATTATAAAGTCCCCTTTGATTTTATTCACTCTGACGTATGGGACCAACTCCAATGAAATGTATGACGCTATGTTTGTTTATGACTTTTCTTGTTTTAATGGTCAAATATGTCATATTTTCAAGAACTTTTTAATTCACAAAAGCTTTAATTCAACTATTTGGTATGGTTGAACGTAAAAACCATCACATAATAGAAATTATATCCAGTGTAGTTGAATGTAAACATCGTCATATAATAAAAACTGCTTGAACCCTTCTTTCGTCCTTTTTTTTTTTTTTTTTTTTTACACATACCCACACACACTACTATTATAAAAGTCGTCTTTGATTTTATTCACTCTGCTGTATGGGACCAGCTCTAATGAAATGTATGGTGCTATGTTTGTTGATGACTTTTCTCATTTTAATGGTCAAATCTGTAATATTTTAAAGAACTTTTTTGCTTCACAAAGAGCTTTAATTCAACTATTTGGTATGGTTGCACGTAAACACCATCACATAATAGAAATTAGATCCGATGTAGTTAAATGTAAACATCGTCGTAAAATAAAAATGGCTTGAACCCTTCTTCTGTCCTTTTTTTTAACACACGCACACACACTACTATTATAAAAATCTACTTTGATGTATGGGACCAGCTCCAATGAAATATATAGTGCGTGTTGGGGTTTGTGCTGTGGATACACACAGATTTGGATCTAGAATAGCAATCCAATGACACCAAGCAAACACGAGAGAACACAAAGATTTAACGTGGAAACCCTTTTGGGAAAAAACCACAGCACAAAGCGATAGAATTCCACTATGAAAGCATAAATTACAAAGAGAAAGGACTTACTCGATTCGAACAACCTTGAATCTCACCATTGCTACACCATTTGCACTCCTACAACACCTTCTAGAAACCCTTAGAATACCTTTAGAAAGCCTTAGCATACCTTAGAATGGCCTTAGGGACTCCTATTTATAGTTTAGGAAACTCCACTTACGCACCTCTTTGAAACCGCTTCAAATTTACGCAATTCCACCTCCGAGGTGACCAGCTGATCAGGGTCGAATATTGCATATTAGACCCTAATCATTACCAGATTTTACGTATATGATAATGCTTTAATGGAGTATTTTAATTGTATTTTTGTTACAGGATGAAGTCAGGAGCGTTAATTGAAAATTGATGTTAAAGGCATGGATTTCATGATCCAAAGTCTCCAAAGCACGGGATGGACTCCAGAGAACCAATAATGAAGATTTTACATGCCTGGGATCTGAGGAAAGCAAGCCAAAGGGGCCTGAAAAGGGTTCAGAATGCAAGATCACATGGTTCCCGCTCTCCGATCAGTTCGAAACTTCATACATGGGATGAGGGCCGTAAATTAACCGTACATATTAAATTTCAGCCATTGAAGATCTCGGGAAGTGGTCCAACGGACAGATCAGCCTATTAATCTCCAATTGGGGCCCACCTGATATTTGGAACTGCCTCAACCTTGGTATTGACGGCTAAATTACCATGATAAAGAGGATGGATGGTGTAGATTTCTCGTAAACATCACGGTGGGCCCTGTGTATGAGTGTGCACACTGCACGTTTTCACCGGCTGTGCACCGCACCGCCAGGACGGTCAGCGAGCCGCTGACCCGCGCTCTCTCTCCTGCATCTTCAAAACAGCGCCCGCCGTTCCAGCGTCCGCAAACACGACCTGCGGTCGTCGGTTGTGGGTCCCACCTATTGTCCAAATGGACAATCCAAACCGTCCATCCGCTTCCTGGGGCAGCCATAATCCACGCCAAGGTGACGGAAATGGAAAGTACAATGAATAGTAGTTTTTCAACCGTTTAATGGTAAAACGGACGGTGAGTTCAAAACTCTGTGGGCCACCACAAAAATAACTCGAAATTGGGCATTCCCAACCGTTTTTTTCATTCTCCATCCAATGAACGGAGTGGATTTCTAGAATACCAAGTATGTGGACCCCACCATCACAACAGCAGCGGGTTTCGCGTCCGCGTAACGGACGGTCGCTGTCTGTTTTTGCGGCTGTTTGTGGACCCCACCCGTTAACCGTACGGAAGATCTGATCCGTCCATCTTGTAGAGTGGTTCGAGAGCTTCAAAACCATGCTGATATTCTTCTCTCATGCGTGCACACGTGCGTGATACAGAGGCCACAAACAGGGCTACCTAGTGACGTTCAAAACTAATCTTTTTGTATTTTCTTCTCTGGGCCGCGTCAATGGACATTCAAAACCACCCATTCTTGACTGAAATTTCGTCCTGAATCTAATGGACGGGGTGGATTTTCCAGAAAATACCTCTGTGGGGCCCACCGATCACGGCTGCGAAAAATTGCACTCCGTGTCCTGCTACGACTCTGCCACCGACTCCAGCCCTCCAACAGTTATAAAAGAGGAATTATGTGAGAAAGGCATTCAGAGCCAGGGAATTCCAAACCTAGAGCAAGGGAGAGAAGAGAGAGAAGAAAGAGAAGAAAGAAGAGAGAGATCGATCGGTTTGATGTTCCTTGTTTTTATGAATTTTATTTCATCTATTTAATGGATTTTATGGGTCACTAATCTCTCAGCTAGGGCTGAGATGAAGCTCTTAATTTGATTAGCTTTTGTTTTGGTTGATTTACTTTGAATATCAATTAATTTGTTTCTTTCTCTAAGTGGGCTTTATGGGTTTAAATTCTATACTTCTCCATCTATGAACTTGACCAAAGTATATATATGGATGTTGTTTGGATGCTTATTATAGGTGCTTGTGTCTGATCAAGAACAGGTTTCCTATAGAGGAAGAAACAGGGTGCTTTAATGAATTGTACATTCCATGTGCCCGACCAAGGACATGGGATATGTCATTCATGGCATTGCTTAAAGGAATTAGACAGTCTGTATGCCCGATTAAGGACACAGATTGTGCTTTCTCTATATAAGTGGTATCAATCTAGGTCAAGGTGAATCAACAGACAAAACAAGGGTTAGGATAATTAGGGGTGGATTTGAAAGTCCTAGTGCTCTCTCTCTGATTGAATTTTCTTCCGCCAAAAACTTGATGTTTTATTTAAACCAACACGATTTAAATGATTTTTAAACTCGCAAGTATACGAATCAGATGCAGATACGGTACGTATTACGAGATCGTTCCCACGAGGACTGGTCGTCACAATTCAAATCTATGACTCTCCTTAACTAATCCAACAGATAATGGAATGAACTACTAAGCACAATTTTAGGGAAAAAAAACAATTAAGAACAGGGAAGAAATTTCAATCAGAGAGAGAGCACTAGGACTTTCGAATCCACCCCTAATTATCCTAACCCTTGTTTTATCTGTTGATTCACCTTGACCTAGATTGATACCACTTATATAGAGAAAGCACAATCTGTGTCCTTAATCGGGCATACAGACTGTCTAATTCCTTTAAGCAATGCCATGAATGACATATCCCATGTCCTTGGTCGGGCACATGGAATGTACAATTCATTAAAGCACCCTGTTTCTTCCTCTATAGGAAACCTGTTCTTGATCAGACACAAGCACCTATAATAAGCATCCAAACAACATCCATATATATACTTTGGTCAAGTTCATAGATGGAGAAGTATAGAATTTAAACCCATAAAGCCCACTTAAAGAAAGAAATAAATTAATTGATATTCAAAGTAAATCAACCAAAACAAAAGCTAATCAAATTAGGAGCTTCATCTCAGCCCTAGCTGAGAGATTAGTGACCCATAAAATCCATAAAAAAATATTAAATAAAATTCATAAAAACAAGGAACATCAAACCGATCGATCTCTCTCTTCTTTCTTCTCTTTCTTCTCTCTCTTCTCTCCCTTGCTCTAGGTCTGGAATCCCCTGGCTTTGCATGCCTTTCCCACGTCCAAAACTCCCCTTTTATAGCTGCTGGATGGCTGGGGTCGGTGGCAGAGTCGTAGAAGGACTCGAAGAGCAATTTTTCGCAGCCGTGATCGGTGGGCCCCACAGAGGTGTTTTCTGGAAAATCCACCCCATCCATTGGATTCAGGACGAAATTTCAGTCAAGAATGGGTGGTTTTGAATGTCCATTGACACGGCCCAGAGAAGAAAATACAAAAAGATCAGTTTTGAACGTCGCCGGGTAGCCCTTTTGTGGCCTCTGTATCCCGCACGTGTGCACGCATGAGAGAAGAATGTCAGCATGGTTTTGAAGCTCTCGAACCACTCTACAAGATGGACGGCTCGGATCGGCCGTACGGTTAACGGGTGGGGTCCACAAACAGCCGCAAAAACAGACAGCGACCGTCCGTTACGCGGACGCGAAACCCGCTGCTGTTGTGATGGTGGGGTCCACATACTTGGTATTCTAGAAATCCACTCCGTTCATTGGATGGAGAATGAAAAAAAACGGTTGGGAATGCCCAATTTCGAGTTATTTTTGTGGTGGCCCACAGAGTTTTGAACTCACCGTCCGTTTTACCATTAAACGGTTGAAAAACTACTATTCATTGTACTTTCCATTTCCGTCACCTTGGCGTGGATTATGGCTGCCCCAGGAAGCGGATGGACGGTTTGGATTGTCCATTTGGACAATAGGTGGGACCCACAACCGACGACCGCAGGTCGTGTTTGCGGACGCTGGAACGGCGGGCGCTGTTTTGAAGACGCAGGAGAGAGAGCGCGGGTCAGCGGCTCGCTGACCGTCCTGGCGGTGCGGTGCGCAGCCGGTGAAAACGTGCAGTGTGCACACTCCTCATACACAGGGCCCACCGTGATGTTTACGAGAAATCTACACCATCCATCCTCTTTATCATGGTAATTTAGCCGTCAATACCAAGGTTGAGGCAGTTCCAAATATCAGGTGGGCCCCAAATTGGAGATTAATAGGCTGATCTGTCCGTTGGACCACTTCCCGAGATCTTCAATGGCTGAAATTTAATATGTACGGTTAATTTACGGCCCTCATCCCATGTATGAAGTTTCGAACTGATCGGATAGCGGGAACCATGTGATCTTGCATTCTGGACCCTTTTCGGGCCCCTTTGGCTTGCTTTCCTCAGATCCCAGGCGTGTAAAATCTTCATTATTGGTTCTCTGGAGTCCATCCCGTGCTCTGGAGACTTTGGATCATGAAATCCATGCCTTTAATATCAATTTTCAATTAATGCTCCTGACTTCATCCTGTAACAAAAATACAATTAAAATACTCCATTAAGCATTATCATATACGTAAAATCTGGTAATGATTAGGGTCTAATATGCAATATTCGACCATCAGCGTAACCTTCAACTGGTCGAATGACCCCTTCGAATGGTCGAGTGTCCCGGAAATCCCAAATACCTCGTTGCTAGACTTCGAGTCGAACTGTCTTCGACCAGTCAAGCTAGTCCCTCGACTGGAAGATTTAAGACATCTTCCAATAATAGTGCGATGTTTGTTGATAATTTTTCTTATTTTAATGGTCAAATCTATCATCTTTTCAAGAACTTTTTACTTCACAAAGAGCTTTAATTCAATTATTTGGTATGGTTGGGAGTAAATACTATCATATAATAGAAATTATATCCGATGTAACTAAATATAAACATCATCATATGATAAAAACTGCTTGACCCTTCTTCCATCTTTTTTTTACACACATACCCATGCACTATGTATTTAAACCCTCTTTTCTCCCATCTTCGTTTATACCAAAACAATTTTGGAGAGAAGCCACCTTCACTTCTATTGGGATACAAACAGGTGTAAGAGCCTTTCTTATTTTCATCTTTCTCGGACCTTTTTTTTTAATTTTATTTTCACTTCAAATATTATAAATCTACAAAAATATCCATTCATACCTATGTCATTTGATAATCCTAGATACATTTTCAAGGAATACAATCTATCCGGGAAGGAATACAATCTATCCGAACCGTTTATTAGGTAGGTCAAACAGTTGGGATGTTATCTCTCAAAAAATAAATAGTTGGATGGGTAATTAATAAATCTCCAGTCACTTTACATTGGTTTCATGAACTTTGAACCACCTAACAAATGGGGCTCACTTGGTACTTGGGTAAGAGCATCTATTTAGTGGTCCCCACTTGGTACATAAGTAGTGAATGGCCTAGATCAATGGATTGAATTATCTAAGTCACACTATAATTTATAGTGCTTTGAGAGCACTGGAGCCTTTCTCAATAACATATATGTAGAATTAATCGGGTACCGTGGGGTATCCCGTGCGAGATCCGGTCAAACCCGGTTTTCTAAACGAGTATAGGGCGTGGTTCGAGTCCACCCCCCATTTAAAAGTGGGGACGGTGGATCCCCGACTGTGGGACCCACCTTGGTTTATGTTCTTTACATCCACTTCGTCCATCCGTTTTGAAAGCTCATTGCAGCGCATGATCCAAAAAATAAAGCAGATCCAAATCTCAGGTGGACAACACCACCGGAGACAGTGGTGTGGATCGGGTTCCTTGGGTACCCGTGGGTCCAGCTACCCATTGACCGCCTGTATGCGAGTTCATCACTCTCCTACTACAGTGTGAGTTCATCACACTCTCTCTCTCTCTCTCTCTCTCTCTCTCTCTCTCCCCACTGCAATGCAAGTACGTCATGGTTCAGTGAACTTAATCGGGCACACATCTTCCCCGATCCAGACCGTCTAAACAACGGGCCTTATTGAGGATTGAGCAGAGACCAAATTTGCAATGATTGGGAGTGATCTTAGACGTCCATTTTTTGTTTTGTTTTAACCATTCATTTTGATGGGAATGATCGGATGGTTAGAATTATTTCATTAGCAGTGTCTTGTGCTAGTAGCAATACGGTGATGGATTTGGATGGTCTGGACTGGAAGGAAGTGAATGGATGATCTCAACCGTATGATTTTGCCTGCTTATTTCATGCAACTGGCTATTCCACTATTCCATCCATTTGATGTCTACAGATTGGACGCTTAGGATCATTGGGTTAATATGATCTCACTATATGGTCCACTCATGATTATTACAATGACTTTGAACGGTGCAGATTGATGTGAATGCATATCATGTGCACACAGTATGTGTTGCTGCAGCTTAATAAGGCATACCAAACGCACATTGTAGACTGACCATGAAAATTCACGAAGGACAAGAAAACTGATGTATTATAATATTGCATGCATGAGAACATGAGAAATATCCTAATGCGCATCTCCTTATAAGTAGGGCCACCTTCACGTGATCCAAACCGTTCATTTGATATCTCTCATCATGGATAGAAGATGGCTAAAAAATTCACTAGTTTGAAGATCCCAACCCTTTGATCATTGGCCTACAAATAGACAGTTAAGAAGAAACTAAGCAACACTCCAGAAAAAAATGCCCATATATTGGATGGCCATGATCATATAATCTCAGACACATCGATGATGACCACCATCCATCATGGGCCCCATCAAGCTAATGGCTCCGATCCCCTAACCAGCAAGATCCATCAGGACCACTATTGAAATCTGGATGCATCACAGCCATACAAATTGTCATGGCATCATGAATAGAGGGAGTTGGTTGTTAAAAGGTCACTATGATGAGAGGTTGATAGAAGCTGAGAGGGAGACTTTAGGTTTTGTCCTTTTCAGGGAAATGTGTTTTGTATTTAATTGACAGGCGTGGGGAACAAACCAACAGAAACAAACCAAAACACCAACATATCAAGAGGGCTGTTTACAGCCCTTGGTCTGTGGGCCCACCATATCAACCCCTCTTGAGAATTTTCCTAGAAAAGTGAAAAGTGGGCTTCAAAAGTGAAAAGAACGGGTCCGGATCCTTTTTTATGCGGTGAATAGGGATTCCCTGGTTGCCTAATTCTCATTGGTCCACATCACCATTCACTTAAAAAAAAAAAAAAAAAAAAAGAAAAAAAGAGAAATAATTGGACTCCAAACCATTAAGAAAAAAACCAAAGGAAAAAAAAAAAAAAAAAAAACACAAAAAGAAAACGAGAAGAAAAAAGCCAATGGACTCCACTTGTTGCTGCGTCCCTCCTCTCCACACTTCTTCACCTCTCTCTCTCTCTCCCTCTCACTCTCACTCTCACTCATTGCTTCTTCCTCAATCCTCTCCACACTTCTTCACATCTTTCTTTCTCTTTCTCACTGCATTTGGTTAAACAATGAAAGCTCTATCTCTCTCAAAGGAATTAGGAAGGAAGTATTTTTGTGGTAAGTAAAATGCTCTTCTTCTTCTTATTTGCATGTATGCCAAAATCCAAGTATTAAACTGGTCCGATTATAAGGCCCATTTGTTTTTCCATTGTACATGTAAATGGTAGTGTAAAATTAGTTTTCGCCGGTGGTTGATAGAGAAGGAAATTATCATTTTAATTACCCCAAAATCGGATGTAATGCTACTAATCAAATAAGAATTGTATTTCATTAAATATGTAGGGCCCACCATAATTTATGTGTCTGATCCACGATGTCCATTCGTTTTACTAATTCATTTTATGGCATTAGACAAAAATGAAGCATATCCAATGCTCAAATGGACCATACCACAAAAACAAGTGAAACAATGACGCCTACAATTGAAAGTTGAAACTTGGATCAGAGCTCACAAGGCATCCAACCTGTTTATAAGGTCACACAAAGATGGATGAAGGGTAAACACATATATTGGCTTGATCCAAAACTTCTATGGCCTTAAGAAGGTTTCAACAGTCTATGTTCAATTCCCCTGTTTCACGTGGTGTGGTCCATTTGTGAAATAAATGGCCGGCAGCGTGGATTAGACACATACATAATGGTGTTCCCTGCGAATCTTTCTCTTGCGTTTTAATTTATTAATTTTATTGTCGAGCAATCCAAACAGCTATAGCTGTCAACGTCACACAAAAACATCAATATATAATCCTAAACCTGATCTCACGGCTGGTGTAGGCCCCACCAAGACCTACCTAGAGATGGATAGCCATACCAGGAGCTTTGTCGAGCCCACTTTGATTGATCATTCTAAGGCATTCATTACGCCATTCAAAACTCTAGTGGCCCACAGATTATATAGGATTTGGGGATAATTTTCGTTGATTGCTCTTAATGGTGACCCTGTAGATTTATTTAAAGAGTTTTTAGATTTATTTGAAGTGTTTTATGTTAGATGACGGGTTATATATATATATATATATATATGGAGAAGTACTATGCGCTCGACCTCACGAGTCAGTCCCATGAGGTCAAGCTATGTGGGCCCCACTATGATGCGTTTCGAACATCTACCCCATCAGTCAGATGCACCATTCCAACATGGGCCTAGGTCTCAAAAATCAAGTCAATCCGTGACTTGTGTGGGCAACACCACATACAGAAGTGGAGAGGGGCCGTGCACCATTAAAACATTCATAATCATTTTTTGGGTCCATTGAGATGTGGTTTGAAAATTCAGCCCATCCATTATGTGTGTCCCACTTGCATGAGGGTTCAGACCAGGTTTCAGCAGCATTCAAAACTCAGGTGGGCCCCACCAAGTGCTTTTATATGTTTTAACGGTGTTTCACATGATTTCAGATGGTATGGCCCACGTGAGTTCTCTATACGGCTGATTTTTGGGATATCCCATAATTTATAGGGTACCCATCAAATGCACGGTGTTGATGGTCGACACGCATCACGGTGGGGCCCACACGCTCGACCTCACGGGAGCTTATCGTGAGGTCGAGCGCATAGTACATTTCTATATATATATATATATATATATATATATATATATATATATATATATATATATATATATATATATATATATATATATATATATATATATATATATATATATACACATGTCCAAAGGAATATATGGGTCGCATAAGATGCTACCCAACAAAATCACGCCATGCCTGGTGGATTCAATGCCTCATTCATGACGTGATATAGACATCGACTCAGCAGTGAAAGTTGGTATGGATGATCCAAACATGGATGAGAAGGTACCGAATCCAGAAATTGGTATGGAGTTTAAAACAGAAAAAGATGCATATGATTTCTACAATAGTTTTGGAAGGAAAGTCGGTTTCAGTATTCAAAAGCATAGTATAAATAAAGACAAAAAGACGGGTGTTTTGAAAATGAGAGATTTTGTTTGTTCCAAAGAAGGTAAACGTTCATTTGATAAACGTGATGTTAATGTGAAGCATCATCGGGATGAAACAAAAACAAGTGAAACAATGACGTCTGTTGGGATTTATGCTGCGGAATCACACAGATCTAGATCTAGGATAACAATACAATGACACCAAGCACATAGATTTAACGTGAAAAATCCTTTTGGGAAAAAATCACGACACAAAGCGATAGATCTCCACTATGAAAATAGAAATTACAAAGAGAGAAGACTTACCCGATTCGAACAACCTCAAATCTCACCCTTGCTACACCCTTTGATTTCCCTAAAACCCCTTTAGAAAGCCTTAGAATTATTTTTCATCCCCTAAAAAAGCCCTAGGAACACCTATTTATAGTTTAGGCAACTTTCCTTTCGCATCCCAGTTGCGAAGGGACTCAGATTTAAGACATATCGCAACAATCTCCACAATGTCTTCAATCTTCAACCATGTAGCTTCTTGACCTCTTCTCTTATTTCTGCATCACATCATAACTTCTCTTGCACACTCCGTCTTCCTTTTACACCATCGCCAAGCCCAGAGAAGTTTTACAGACCTTGAACTTCTCTATAAGAACGATCTAGGAGAGCATGTCCATTGGATCAGAATCCACATGTCCAACCATCTTTGCTCCTGTCTTCTCAAAAGGAAAGATGTAGTCTTCTTACCATCTCATCGCTACCCAATATTGCTTGCCGGGGTACTTACTCACAACACTGACAGCCTGTGAAATAACCGGTCTAATCCAGACCATGGCATACACTGCTAACCGCATTCGAATAAGGCTCATGAGATATCCTGCTTTTCCTCATCTGTTTTGGGACATGTCCTGAGGAAAACTTGAGGAGAGACGTGTAGGGAATGCTCTCCGGCTTTACTTAACCCATCACATCCTTGATCAATACCTACACAGAAGGTATTCCTCCTGTGATTACCAAAACCTACTCCTCCTTCAGTCTCAATGCCGAGAACCATTTTTGCAGCCTCCCGATCCTTCATCCTGAATGTCCCACTTAACCGAGTCTTCAGTACATTGATTTCAGACGTGTCATAATTGGCGATTTACATGTCATCAATTCCTGACTCACCATGTAGGAATCAAACTACCGCCTAGGCGACAGGTTGAACCACGACCTCATGCAAAGTCTTTTCTCAGCCCCTTTAACTTCGAACTGCTCTGGTTACTTCATGTAGATCTGCTCTTCACTTTCCCTTACAGAAGTGCAGACTCCACATCCATCCTTCCAGCTCAAGATCACATTGGCCAACCGGCGCCAATCACGGATCTAATAGACACCAGCTATACCGTCGGCGTGAATATCTCTGAGAAGCCGATCTCTTCTCTCCGAGCGTAACCCTTCGCTACCAACCTCGCCCTGTATCTATGCTGTATCCTCTAGAAGATCCACCTGCATCCAACCACTCTCCGACCCACTGGAAGCTCCACTCTCTCCCATATGTCGGTCTGGTACAACGAATCCATCACATCGCCCATAGTCACCTTTCACTTCTCAGCACCAGGCTCACCTAGAGCCATCTGAATAGAAGATAAATCCCCTGCGATATTGGAGTCATCCATGTACCTCGCCGATATCCTGCAATCATGCCGTGTGATTCTTCTCACAGGTGGCTGCTCCACCTGCTCTGTATCCTTGTCCGCATGTCTCAGCCTTCCTGCCCTGCCCGCTCAAGTGGTCATGCCCAACATATCACACACATGCAGAAGTGAAATCTACTACATCCACTGCAGCTCCACCTTTTGAAGTGCTCCCGATCAACCTATACATGTTACCGAGTCATTGCGCTTTCATGATTACCTGTGCCCCCTTAAATACCTTAAGAGCACTATCAATACCTGTGTACTTGCGTCCTTTTGCCTCAAGTACACCAAGAGAAATCAGATTCTGTTTCAAATCAGGAACGTACCTGACATCAGTCAAGGTACGCTCCACCTCATCAAACATTCTGATACACACTGTACCAACGGCCACAACATTACAGGCAAAGTCATTGCCCATAAACACCTATCCACCATCGCACTGCCTGTAGCTGGTGAACCAACTCCGATGAGGAGTCATGTGAAAAGATGCCCTTGTGTCTAGCATCCACTCGTCCTTATGATCATCGTATGACCGCCTGATAGTAGACACAGACAAAACATCACTATTACATCCACTCGATTCATCTGACATGGCAACATTGGCCTCCCTGTACCAAGCTTCAAAATCTTCTCTCTTCGATTTAGGATTTTCACAATCCTTCTTCACATGTCCTTCCTTCCCACAGTTCCAACACTTTACCTTTCTTTTGCCTTTGCCCTTGGATTTAGATCTAGAGCCTGAAGAACCTGTACCTTGTTCAGAATTCCTACCCCTTGTAAGCAGTGCCTCAAAAGATATCCCCATGTCAACGTTAAGTTTTCTCATAGCTTTCCCTTGAAGGGCCGAGATAACAGTGTCGACACTCAGAGTTTTATTCGTACTGCACATAATGTCCTTAAATGACTCATACGACGCCGGAAGAGAATTCAAAAACATACATGCTTGTTCTTCATCTTTCATCACTTCCTCCATATCCAACAATTTGCAAACTAATTTATTAAAGTTGCTAATGTGAGCTTTCAGATCTCCACCCTCTGTCATCTTGAAGTTATACCACTGCCGCTTCAAGTGTAGACGATTTTCAGAAGATTTTTTCGCATAGACATCCTCTAACTTTGCCTATAACTTAGCCGCAGTTTTCTCCCTCATGACATTGTAGAGAACCTCATTCGTGAAACATAAACGGATCGATGATAAAGCTTTCTTATCAAGAGTATTCCAATCATCATCAGTCATAGTAGACTTTCGCTCCTCGAGAGCACCATCTTCGCCTTGCTTGATTAAGGAACTCATCATCTTGATCTTCCATAACTCAAAATTATTTTTTCCTGAGTACTTCTCAATCTCATACCTAGTACTTCTCATTATTACTAATCCCTCAGATTCAGATTTGTGCCCCAACGATTGTTTTGATACCACTTGTTGGGATTTGTGCTACGGAATCACACAGATCTAGATCTAGGATAGAAATGCAATGACACCAAGCACACAGAAGAGAACACAGATTTAACGTGGAAAACCCTTTTGGGAAAAAATCACGGCACAAAGCGACAGATCTCCACTATAAAAATAGAAATTACAAAGAGAGAGGACTTACCCGATTCAAACAACCTCGAATCTCACCCTTGCTACACCCTTTGATTTCCCTAGAACCCCTTTAGAAAGCTTTAAAATTATTTCTCATCCCCTAAAAAAGCCCTAGGAACACCTATTTATAGTTTAGGCAACTTCCCTTTCGCATCCCAGTTGCAAAGGGACCCTTTCGCATCCCAGTTGCGAAAGGACTCAGATTTAAGACATATCGTAACAACGTCTACAATTGAAAGTTGGAACTTGGATAAGAGCTCACAAGGATGTGCATTTGTCATCCAACCTGTTCATAAGGTCACACAAAGATGGATGAAGGATAAACACATATATCAGCTTGATCCAAAACTTTTATGGCCCTAAGAAGATTTCAACGGTCTATGTTCAATTCCCCTATTTCACGTGGTGTAGTCCATTTGTGAAATAAATGGCCGGTAACGTGGATTAGACACATATGTAATGGTGTTCCCTGTGGATCTTACTCCTCTTGCGTCGAAAAATATAGATATGGATCTTAATTGGATAACAATGGTGGTACTAAACAATCATTATTGAAAGCCTCCTACGGTCTAAATGGTTATTTGCCATCCAAACCACTGGTGGATCCCGTAGGAGGTGTGGTTTGGGTACTACCCCCACCAAGATCTACCTAGAAATGGATAGCCATACCAGGAGCTTTGTCGGGCCCACTTTGATTGATCATTCTATGGCATTTATTAGGTCATTCAAAACTCCAGTGACCCATAGATTATATAGGATTTGGGGATGATTTTTGTTGATTGCTCTTAATGGTGACCCCGTAGATTTATTTAAAGAGATTTTAGATTTATTTGAAGTGTTTTATATTAGATGACGGGTTATATATATATATATATATATATATATATAGTTGTTTTTATAAAAAAATTTAATCATATTTCTCATATTAAATTTCTCTTGACATTATAGGTCAATGGAAAATAGAACTTTTATGGGTTTTTGGAAGCCATGCCTGGTGGATTCTATGTCTCATTCATGACATGATATAGATATCGATTCAGAAGTGAAAGTTGGCATGGATGATCCAAACATGGATGAGAAGGTACCGAATCCAGAAATTGGTATGGAGTTTAAAACAGAGAAAGATGCATATGATTTCTACAATAGTTTTGAAAGGAAAGTCGGTTTCAGTATTCGAAAGCATGGTATAAATAAAGACAAAAAGACAGGTGTATTGAAAATGAGAGATTTTGTTTGTTCCAAAGAAGGTAAATGTTCATTTGAAAAACGTGGTGTTAATGTGAAGCATCATCGGAATGAAACAAGAACAGGTTATGAGGCACATCTGAAAATTAGATGGGGAATTGATGGTAAATATCGTGTTACTGATATTAAGATTGATCATAATCATTTTCTTGCATCTCCTGAAGAAGCTCATTTGTTGAGATCACAATGGAAATTTACTCAAGAAGTAGTTGTCGATAACTGTGATAATGCAGGTATAAAGCCAAAAGTGACATATGATTTCATGACTAAACAAGCTGGTGGTCAACAGATTGTTGGATATAATTTGGTAGATTACAATAATTATTTACAGACGAAAAGAGTGAAAGTAATAAAGAAATTTGATGATGAAGATCTTTTGATATTTTTCAAAAGAAAGCAAGTTGAAGATCCAATGTTCTTTTATTGTATTCAATTTAATGCTGAAGATTGTATCACCAACATTTTTTTGGGCAGATGGAAGAATGATTTCAGATTATAAACGTTTTGGAGATGTGATTTGCTTTGACACAATGTATAAAACAAAAGAGTATGGATGGCCATTTGCACCATTCATCGATGTTAATCATCATAAATAGACAGTTATCTTTGGGGCTGCACTCCTCTACGATGAAACAATCGATTCTTTCAGATGGTTGTTTAGAACATTCTGTGATGCAATGTGTAGGAAAAAACCCCAAACCATTCTCACAGATCAGGATAAGGCTATGTCAAATGCCATCAAGACAGAGTTACCTGGAACGGTTCACCGTATTTGTGTATGGCATGTGTTTTAGAACGCTTGCAAACATCTAAGTCAACTATTTTATTCTTACAAGTCGTTTGGCAATGATTTTAGTAGATGTGTATATGATTTTGATGAGGAACATGAATTTCTTCAAGCGTGGGAAAGAATGATCATGAAATATAATCTCACAGATAATATATGGTTACAACAGTTATTCAATGAAAAGGAGAAGTGGGCATTAGTATATGGAGAGAACAGTTTTTGTGCAGATATGAAGAGCACGCAGCGTTGTGAAAGTTTAAATAAGGATTTGATGAAATACTTGCATCCTGGCTAAAACATAATCAGATTTTTTTTAAACATTTCGAACGCTTGGTAGATGATAGGCGAAATGCAGAATTAGAAGCAAATTTCAAAATGACCCAAAGTTCACCAATTGTGACTTTTCTTATTCTTATCCTGAAGCACGCAGCTAGTGTATATACACCAACTATTTTCAAATTATTTCAAGCAGAATTTGGCGATAGCCTTGATTAAATAGTGGAAAGAGTAGATGAGTCTGGTATAGTTAGAAAATATCAAGTTTTGAATAGAAGAAATCAGAGTCTTCACATTGTTACCGTTGACTCAATGGATGAGTCCATCACTTGCAACTATAGAAAGTTTGAATTCATGGGTATTTTGTGTTCTCATGTATTAAAGCTACGAATCATACTCTCACAAATATCCTGGCTAAGTACATCTTGAAAAGGTGGACTCGAGAAGCTGCTTCAATTTCATTCCCCTCATTAAGTAGTGGATGTGACTCCAATGATAAAAGCAAGAAATTACAATCCCGACGTTATAATAGTTTACTTTGCAATTTTACGAAATTGGCAACAATGGGTTGTGAAGGTGAAGAAGCATTTGAATGTGCTTCCAAGCATTTAGAATGGATGTTGTAAGATTTGAAAAAGATTTTGAAAGAAAAAGAGAATGAAAAAGAACCCTAATCATATGTTGAAAGCATGAGTAATGAAAAAGGTGTTCAAGCTTATCGAGTAAAATTTAACGATGATAATGTATAACAAAGAAGCGAAATCATCAAAATGAAAAAAGAAGCTCATGAGAAAACAATGAAAAGTTATTATATCAAAAGAAAAAGCGTTAAAATATCAAAAGAAAAGGCGTTGATTTCATTGAAGTAAGAAAAAAAGCTCATAAAATTAAAAGAAAAGAGAATTGTCGTGGTAGACGTAGAATTAAGAGTAGCTTGGGAAAGGAAAATCGAAGAGACGTTGACAGAAAGAGCAGAGAGATACACCAAATTCAGTCCATCCCAATAAACAGCTTACATTAGTACGCTCTAATGTTCAATCTCCATTTGCCCAGATAGCATTTTGATTACCCTTAGAGTAATGAAAATTTATTTTATAGTGAAATTGAAATTTTTTGATGAAATTAATATTTACTTGCATATAATGTTAGGGATACAATAATGTCGGGCCACTCCCCATGACCATGTACTATATATCGGAAGCACAGATTCAACCACAACTCTCTCCTTCTTGGTGTCAACTACAACTGTTTCCTTTCATGGATCAACCACATCCATATATCCAACATGAAGTTGATTCAAATTTTCATATGCTTGATAATTTCAACTTTACTCAATTACTCCAGGTAATTAATAACATTTAAGGAAAGCTGATATAGTTTAGTTTTGTAAAATGAAAATGTATGTATATGTATTTTGTAAAGTTAGATATTTTAGTAATTAAAAAAGTAGTTGTTATTCAATTTGAACTTTGATTTGAACTATATCTTAATGAAATTAACTCAAAATTTATGGAATGTTGACTGTGCAGTATCCTGTTACATATGGTGCATTCCAACAGTCCATGGTAAGAGGCAGTAATTTAATATTTGGAACAAAGGATCAATGACTTTTGTCGAAATAGAATGGTAAGGTTCATCGTATCTAATATTTTCTTAAACTGTTTTAAGATTTTTCCTAAAATATCTCAGCCCCTAAGTAAAATCACATACTCCATCCTCATTACACCCTTATGTGTAATCACATTACACTTCCTTATAATACACAACAGATCATCTAGTGTAAGCCAATCACACTCTCCATCATCTATATCACATCCTCAAGTTTAACCTCAGCACACACTTCATCACCACTATGATACTGTTAAGTGTAATGGGACCACTCTATCTGAAAATCCCTCCGCATCCTAAATTGGAACTAAGTTATACTTCCAATCAACCACATCGCACTCTCAATGGTAATCCCATCACATATTATAACTCAGATATATACTCCAACCACATCACATTCTTAAGTGTAACCAACTCACACACACCTTCATTTTCATTACACTCCTACATATAAATGCATCACATTAACATAAATGCATATCATATGATCAAGTGCAACCTAATCACACTATCATTAAAACCCTATCATCTTTGTCTTTAAACCTCTTCGTATTCTCATGTACAATGTAAATATATATATCTCCAAGTATATAACCCAAATATACAAAATGTGGATTAAATGTGTAATTATATGTTGCTTTCATTCATTTTTTACAGGTATTGCTTTGAATTAGGAATGGTGTGTTGTTATGAACGGGATCTTCATGAGGGTGAACTTCATTTTGAATTATATGCTACGGGAGGGCAATTCAGTTATGGATGGGTAACTCCTTTATTATATGTCACGGGAGGATAATTCAGTTGTGTCAAGGATCATTGTTCAAGTCGAAGGATGCTAAGATTTTGGCATGTTTGAACAACTCAAAAATGGCTTTTATATATATATATATATATATATATATATATATATATATATATATATATATATATATATATATATATATATATATATATATATATAACAAATGTACATTTTGTATTATATATGTGCTTATACGATAGGTGAGGCCTTTTTTTTTTTTTTTTTGTGGGGTCTGTCATAGTTCATGTACATTTTGTGCTTTTTAGGTGCATTATACGATATGCGAGGAAGGTGAACTCCATTTCTTTTTTTCTTTTCTTGTGGGGCCTGTTTGAATTGATGTACATTTTGTATTGTTTAAGTGCATTATACAATAAGTGAGGCATGTTTTTTTTTTTTTTTCGTGGGTCTTCAAGAATTCATGTATAGTAATTTTGAAAAAGATGAAATTACATATTGAAATTCCACTTATGGATGTAATGGAATGCCGTTTACATATTGAAATTTCACTTTTGAAATGTGATAACGATAAAGGAAATTGAAGTCATGCAAGTAACAAGTTTGGAGATTATTGGAGGCTCTTGAGGCTCTTCAATTGAATCAGTGCTTACTTTTAATGATTTACAAACACAACATATTTATATAATGAATATCACATCTCCAAGCTTAGGTGATGAATTGCAATTTTAGTCATCTTAATTATTGGGTTCGATACTTCTTGCCTTAATTTGTATTCGACAGGTCGGGGCTGGTGCTGTTTTGGGATGTATAATATCCTACCCAATGAGAAATTCTCTGCCAGCTTGATTGTTAAAGTGCTTTCAGGGATTGAAATGGGATTGTTGACACTAAAAGAACTTGTCAGAGCATGGCTAAGTAGCTTTTATGTGTATATTTATGCTGGGTGCTGTCGCTCATTCAGCCAAGGAATGTGAAGATGCATCATATTTATACAGAGATACAGAGATATTTTCTTGTCTGGTTGGATCCTTATTTTCCAAAGAAATTGGCTTTTTTTTATATCTTTACTTCGTTCTTCTTCGTCTTTTTTTTTTGCCCTTCAAATGGAAAACGAAGTATAAACGAAATGCATATTGCTGATAGATTCGACATTCAAGTCTTTTATTTGAGCTTCAGCAATGCATTCTAACAATCATGTTTCACCTTCTCTTAGAATTTTTTGAACATTTATGATAAGTAAGAAACCCTTCAGAAAAAATGGATTGTTGTTGTCATGAGCAATGGGGTTTTGCTGGGGCAGTATCCTATTAAATTCCATGGTTTTAAGTTGTAGTGCAGAATTGCAGGCCAGTAACAGCCCCAAGGATCTGTTCTGATTTTGACTGATTCATAGAGTTTGGTTGTTTTCATAAAATGGAATGGCCCCATAAATTATTTGTATGGGCTGCTCAGATGTCAGACACTCTTTCAGTGATTCATGCATTGCAGCATCTTTTTGTTTCTGAATTGATGCGGTTGGAGTTGATTTCTTTCTTTCTTTCTTTCTTTCTTTCTTCTTACTTGGTTTCTTTCTTTTCTTTTCTTTTTTTATTAGTTGAGTGCAGATGATGTCCATTGTTAATGGTCAATCTATGCATTAGTGGCTAGCTGAATCCACTGCTTGGGATAGTTTATTTTGCAGTGGATACATTGATGGAGACTAGGTGCAGGTCAGTGGTAGCTTGAATTTTCTCCTATTTTTTGTGCATTCATGGTCTTCTGATGTTGGTATGGTGATATGGTGATGTCTTAGATATGGGAAATTTGTCTAACTTTGAGTAGTCAAAAGTAGGCCACTAGGCCACTTGTTTATCAAGCATTTGGATCACAAAAAATGTCAATAAACAGCCTAGCATGCAGATCAATGTAGTCAATGTTACCATAAATCTAGCTCAGCACTCAAGGCTGGAGCCTTCTGTAGCTATAGTTGGTGCAATAAATGACCTGATGAGATACTTGCGCAAATGCTTCCTGTGCTCCATTGAATTACCAAAATTGGGAGATGCCATAAATGAGCAGAGGGCTGCTCTGCATTCTGCTCTAGAGAAGTGCCTTGTACAACTAGCAAATAAGGTGTGTTAATCCAACCTACTCTCCAAATATCAATAAAAACTGCAATCTCCTTTTTATGTGTTTTCAAAACTAAAAGGAGCATGTTGGAATCTTGTGACCCATAGATGTTTCAGATCTGAAAATAGCGCGCTCTCTCTCTCTCTCTCTCTCTCTCTCTCTCTCTCTCTCTCTCGGGCATTTTGGGATCCTTAGTAACAATTCCAAAAAAGAAAAGCTGTGATGCTCTAGCAGAGTGTAATGGATGTCACCTTGTCAGATTTAATTATTCTGAAACATTCCATGGGATTCCTGTGGTAATAACTGTCAAAAACATCTAGACCAATCAAACATGGGAAAGATATCTATTATTATTATTATCACTTTATTTGTAAAAGCATATAGTTCTTGTATGTTATGTTAGTGCACCTATGTGTGTTAGGGACCTTTGTCAGCATGAAACCTCTTACAAGTTCAGATAAATGGATAAAAGCACATTTATTTTGTAATTTATTACAATAGAGGCTGTTTTTACAAGTGAAATTAGACCACTGGATGAGTGTTATGTACAATCTCTTTCCTATATTTTTGAAATATCAACACCAGAAGGAAAAAAAAAACATATAACTGCAGCCATTAAGACATTCTGTATACTGATCTTTCAAAAAAATATAGACATTCTGTACTGGCATTTTTTTGGGTATCATTTTTCCCCTTCTTTATGGAAGAAACAAATAGACAATACATGTGGATAAAAATAGTCATCGTTTTATTCATCTATTGCTCCACCCACCCGTCGACACCCAAAAGAGAGGATCTTCATGTTTTTTTGTTGACCATGTGGCATGTCTTCTCTTCTTTTTTTTTTTTTGGGTTGAATGTCTACCTAGTGAGGCCCTACGCACATACAGTCATGCCCCAAATGCCTACTTTGGAACTCACTTTCCATCAATGGGAATTGGCCTACTTCCAGAGGCTCTGTTTGGCAGGGGATCCCGCAAAACAGGATTTTAAGTCTTTCAAACCAATGCCTTTTATGTCAAATTCTCCCTGCTTAAGCAGCACTTTTTCATTACATTTTCCAAAGTTCTAGATGAACCTGAACATGGCTGTAAGTATGATGTAAAAAGCATGGAGTTTGCTAGAATCATGATTAGGCTTAATCCTGATTTTTTTTTCCCAAATAGACCCTAGAGGAAGTGGCTTGTTGGACCACCAAACTGGGTCCTGATTTTTAGCCATGATGTGCATTGGTCTTAGGCTGCAACCTAGCCACAACCCATTACAATATGGCCCAAGCTGACCCCTTCAGAATTTACCAAGTCCATGCCCAACCAACCCATTTAATTGTAATTAGCTTGGGCTCACCAACCAGGCATGACCCAAAAGCTAGTTTTAAGAATGGAAGAAGGAGCTAAATACGTGGGCATGTCCAATTAAGTCAAAAATCATATTCATGCACCCATGCTTATCTTCTATTATTTTTTATTCAGTTCAGGGTCTACTTCTACTCTGTTACACAACAGCTAGATACCTGTTTTTTCAATTGCAGATCTCCCCTCAGTTTTCCCTACTTCAGGAGGCATTAGAAGAATATGTATCAAATGACAAAGTCGCCCTCTGCAACTAGTTGGGTACAGTGGAGTAGGGCTCTTAATTGAGTTCATCTAATCTCACATGACCATGCCTGCACAACGAGAGGTTGAAAAGCTTTAGCTCTTAATTGAGTTCATCTTTGTGCAGCTTGCCATTGTTCCTTCCAAGCTTGCTGGTGATACCGTGACCTGGAGCTGAAGTTAAAGCTCTTCAGTTCAAAGGTTTGGGAGCCTTCATTTAGTTTTTCAGAGTTTTTCCACCATCTTGACTGAGTTATGATCAAATCAAGTTTTTATGCAGATTAGTCCCGATGAAATCTGAAACCAAGTAGCTCTTCAAGGTTTCTATTTATTTACTTTTTTCTTTAGCTTTGAGTGCTTCAAAGGGAGTAAGTCTTACAAGGTAAGACAATCAGGATCGAATTCTAAATCACTTATACACACGACACTATCTCTATCAGCTCTAATAAATAGCTGGGGACGGCTTTTAAAGCTTTTAAACTATGCTTTCAATACTTCCCCACCCTTCATACTTTGAGTAATGTAGTGGTTATATTTCCAAATAATAGAAATGGGTTTATCTATTATGATAAAGAAGTGCTAACCACCACCAACAAACAAGGTTGAATCTACTCAGCTTGGTTAAAACCATGTCCTGTAAATGGCAAAAAGCATCGTGGGGTTGAATCAGTCTGTCGCATGTATGCTCTCACCTGGTTTTGTCCCTTGACATGTGATTCATTTTTAGTGACTATCTTTTTCTTTTTCTTTTTTTTTCTTTTTTTTTTAAAACAGAAAGTGACTGATGTTTTTCACTGATGTCATATCATAAAATTATTGCCTAAGGATGACAAAATTTAGAATTGTTTGGTAGTTTTGACTAAATCAGTTCATGTGCATGCATGTGCATCATATCAAGAGAATATCCTACTAAAGATTGGATTGGTAGAGTCAGTATCAGATATCAGTAACTAGGTATACCAAATCCTTTTGATGTTGATGCAGATTGACTCGTAGCAATCTGCTCCAACTACAACTTATATTGTTATATATCTTGTTCTAATCATGATGGAGACAATTCTATTTTTATCCAAACTACTTGTAAAGAGGAATGTGATTTCTACTTACTGCCTCCACGTGACAACAATAATGTGGGCATCCATTTGTTTTTTCTATGGTTTTATTCATCAACATGTATCGCTTGCTTCTAGCGGTTGCATTGGAGAAAGCTACACTTTCAGATGAGTATTTCGTGAAGAGGAAGCTTTATCCAAACTTGGTTTTCTACTCTGGCTTAATCTATCGGTATATTCAAGAAAATTTTTCTTTACTATCCTACTTTTGTGGGTATTGTCACTTGTTTGTCTTAACCAGGGCAATGGGATTCCCTACATAATTCTTCCCTGTTTTGTTTGCAATCCCTCGCATGGCTAGCTACCTATCACACTGGCAAGAATCACTTGATGATCCTGACACGAGATCATGAGGACACAACAAGTTAATTTTATCGCAACATGTTTGGTGGCTTTTTTTTTTTCCCTTTCTTCTTTCTTTATGAGTGAAATTACTAGAAGACTTCATGCCTTTGATCGTCCAAGCAAATACTGATGTATGGCTCTAATATTACATGCCTCTCAAAGAGAGGCCGATATCTGCAGAGGCTGATAGGCCTGTCAGGTTTCAATTTCTAATGCAACAAGGTGGTGACTCGCTGGATCTGCAGTATAGCGCATATGAGGAATTAAATGCTCCTTTTTGTTGTAGCACCATGCATATATTGCCAGAGCCAGAGTTAAACCTGATATGAGGAATTAAATTCAGCTTGTATTTCTAGCACACAAACACCCGCTCAGTATTTCTACTCATTTTTTAAATTTTACTCTTTGCTTCTCTATTGTGCACCTGATTGATCAATTGTACAATTTTACAATGTATGTATTGTGGGGAGTTCTAGCATACTTCTTTCTTATTAAATGCACGACATTATGGTTTGATATCAAGGATAACTAAAATCAGCTGATATAATGATGCAGGACAATTAACCACTTGCTCTAAAAGCTCGAACTGTTAGAGTATGGCGAATTAATCCCTTTATCTCATAGCCCAGGTCCCACATCTCATGGGTTAGGACCTCGGCCGAACTCCCTTCATGGGCCCCAAATCACATGGGCTGCCCACCCCGAGTGTGTCCTCGCATCCCATGGGCTACCCCACTCGAGCCCGTTGTGAAATGCGCATTAATTACCCTTGGTAAGGAGTCTCGAACACGAGACCTCCCCCGTGGGCCCCAAATCGCATGGGTCACCCAATCCGAGTGTGCCCCTGCATCCCACAAGCGGCCCCACTCGAGCCCAGTGTGAAAATGCTCCTGCATTAATCACCCCCAGTGAGGAGTCTCGAATACGAGACCTTCCTTTCTGATACCAATTTGCTATAGGACAATTAACCACTTGCTCTAAAAGCTCGAACTGTTAGAGTATGGCGAATTAATCCATTTATCTCATAGCCCAGGCCCCACATCTCATGGGTTAGGACCTCGGTCGAACTCACATGGGCCGCCCATCCCGAGTGTGTCCTCGCATCCCACAAGCTACCCCACTCAAGCCCAGTGTGAAATGCGCATTAATCACCCCTGGTAAGGAGTCTCGAATACGAGACCTCCCCCGTAGGCCCCAAATTGCATGGGTCACCCACCCCGAGTGTGCCCCTGCATCCTACAAGCGACCCCACTCGAGCCTAGTGTGAAAATGCTCTTGCATTAATCACCCCCGGTAAGGAGTCTCGAACACAAGACCTCCTGCTCTGATACCAATTTGATGCAGGACATGAAATTCAGATATGATATGCGAGATTTCAGGCTTAAGATCATGTAAGTTCAGAAACAATTACATAAATTCCATATCCCACATGAAAGTCCAAACATTCAATTAAGGAAAATCTATGTGGGTCCAGGCCTACACATAATAGGGCTAGATCAATAAAAATTATGAACCAAACGATACTCAAAGATAAGAAAAAATCATCCACACATGCATAGTAATCAGTCCCTAATCCAAGGGATTCAGAAATTTTAATTCGGGGAACCCTAGGGTAAGAAAAGGGGCATAAAATTGGATATTTGAGTATTTTAGGGTTAGGTTTAGGGATTTTAAGTGAAAACGGAGTGAAAGAGAGGAGAGAGACGAACCAGAGAAGTACCGCACGTGTGGACAACGACAATGGCCCAGACGCACGTGCGTGTGATCCCGGCCGCATGTGTGTGGGACCCACTATTCAGAAAAAGGCCACTTTGGCCCTAGTTGGCCAGGGATGGACTCTAAAACTCTCAAATCTCAGCTCGATCCGATATACGGTTTGTGCGTAGTGCTCCGCCGAAGTTTCAGCTCTCCTGTAGAGCTAGATTCTGAAATTCTGTTGTGGGGAGGAGAATTGCTGCAATAGATGATTGATTCGAAGTATAGATGATGAGGTAAGATTAGAAGAAGGGATGGTAGAAGATGGATAGTAGAGATGGCGATGGATGGAGGCGAATTGGGATAAATGTGGCTTCGTACCACGGTAGTTAACCCTTCGACGAAGGGAGGGCTTCGCACCCAATTAGGCTGCACAACTCAAAAAGTAGGAAAATGCAGAATTTTTATTAATCTTCAGTAAATGAAAAAAAGCTATAAGAAGTGCCTATTTATAAGAAAACCCTATACCCCAAAACTCGTACCATGTGCGCAACCTATTACTTAGCGATGAAGTAAACCATAATAAAAACTAATCAAAGAAATTTAAAGCATCCATGATGTTCTAAATAACATTAATAAGCAAAACCTAAAATATGAAATCAATTCGACTAGTGGGTCACGATCATGAGATCCCATGATAGGCTTTTCTTGGCTATCGGGTCCACTCTCTTAAACCAAAACTTCGTCTTCTAACTAGGAGGCCCTCCCCGGACGTCGTCATCATCCAGATCGACGGTGGGGCCCTCCTTCTTCTGACGTACGTGGGTAAGGGGCCTAGCGTGCGTGTGCGGGATGTCCCCATCAATTCTCCCCGACTGCGAAGATTTCACCACTGGCGAAATAAAACTCCCGAACCGCTCCAAGATGTAAGGATCAAGTCTCTGAAGCTCCTCCTCAGCGAGCCACATATTGGCTGAAGCTGGATGTGACTTCTACTTGACTAAGAACTTCTAAAACCCGCCGTCCGATGTTGAAACTATCTGATGGTCCAAGATATCCTCTACTTATTCTCTGGATGTGTGAAGGTTAGGTATGGTAGGTAGAGGTTGGGAAGAAAGGTCGAGAAGAGTAGGTATGAGAGGTAAAGGCTGAAAAAATGGGTCGGGATAGGTAGGTATGGCAAGTAGAGGTTGAGAAAATAGGTCGGGATGGGTAAGAATGAGTCGTAGAGGCTGGAAAAATGGGTCGGGAAAGGGCCATGGATCAAGGAAAAGGTCTGGGGAATCAGGATGGTTGGCGAAAGGTTAGACAATGTGTCAATGGCCCCTTGAAATGCAACTAGATCCTCCACATTGAATGTGAAACTAATTCCCATGGAGGGTGGAAGATTTGCACATACGCATTGAGACCATTTCGTTTTATAATTTTGAATGGTCCAACGCTATACACGTGTAATTTTCGAATAGGTCCCTGAGGGTATCGCTCTGGCCTGATGCGGATCATGACAGAGTCCTTTACATTGAATTCCTTGAAACATTTATGTTGGTGTACAAAAAGTGAGTAATGTTCATTACTAGTCCTGATCTTCTGCTTAATTTCTTGATGCCATGAATGAATGTGATATGCAAAAGACTCTACAGGCTCTAACGGCCTATGGGACAGTGACATGGGGACAAGATCAATAGGTTTCCCAGGTTTATAACCAGTAACGACTTCATAAGGACTGAGACCTGTGGACCTATCGACAGAACTATTAAACGCAAACTCGGCTATAGGTATTATGGTGTCCCATGTTCTGGTGTGCTCTATATCCCTCCTAGGGGGAGACTCATCTGGTAAATTATCAGGAACGACATCACGAAACTCATCCACTACCGGAATTGCCTCAGTGGGTAACTCTACACTAACCTCTAGTGCACTCTCTCTAGCCATGAGGCCGCACATGTTGTACCCCTCAAAATAATGGTCTTGATGTCCCTCATGGGGTGGGGGTACGGGTGCACGCCCATGACTGATTCCTTCGTCACCTCCATTCATTGGTCTATCCTCCTGGGCACCTGCCTGAGATTGGCCATCTTCCCTAATAGTGGGGTTTGTCCTGAGGGAGGCCTCTATTTGGTCAAGGCGTTGATCCATGCCTCATTCCAAGCACTTACTCCAAGACTCGATCTGCTGGGACAGCTTGTTTAGTGACTCTAGCAGTTGTTCCATGTTTAGTGTAGGGTACTAGCCAAAACCATGACCCGTACGTGTGAGCGTACAACTTGCTAACTCCACCTAAGGACTTTCTACGATAACTATATGGGACTAAATGATCCCATGAGACTCTATATGAGGGGACTATACAATGTTACTCCAGCAATATAGTTAATAAAATAAGGGACTATGGACTCTTAAAAGCTACATGTGATGGATTAGATGCATGACGGACTCAAACAAACTAACCCTAAATAAATAATGTATTCCCCTATAAGAACCCAAGGCTCTGATACCAAAGTTGATGCAGGACATGAAATTCAGATATGATATGTGAGATTTCAGGCTTAAGATCATGTTAGTTCAGAAACAGTTACACAAATTCCATATCCCACATGAAACTCCAAACATTCAATTAAGGGAAATCTATGTGGGTCCAGGCCTACACATGATAGGGCTGGATCAATAAAAATTATGAACCAAACGATACTCAACGATAAGAAATAATCATCCACACATGCATAGTAATCAGTCTCTAATCCAAGGGATTCAGAAATTCCAATTCGGGGAACCCTATGGTAAGAAAAATGGGCATAAAATTAGAGATTTGAGTAATTTAGGGTTAGGTTTAGAGATTTTTGTGAAAGCAGAGTGAAAGAGAGGAGAGAGACGAACCAGAGAAGTACCGCACGAGTGGACAACAACAATGGCTCAAACGCACGTGCGTGTGATCCCGGCCGCACGTATGTGGGACCCACTATTCAGACAAAGGCCACTTTGGCCTTAGTCGGCTAGGGATGGACTCTAAAACTCCCAAATCTCAGCTCAATCCGATGTACGATTTGTGCGTGGTGCTTCACCGAAGTTTCAGCCCTCCTGTAGGGCCAAATTCTGAAATTTTGCTGTGGGGAGGAGAGTTGCCGCGATAGATAATTGATTCGAAGTATAGATGATGGTAGAAGATGGGTAGTAGAGATGGTGATGGATGGGAGCGAATCGGGATAAATGTGGCTTCGCACCACGACAGTTAACCCTTCGATGAAGGGAGGGCTTTGCACCCAATTAAGTTTCACAACTCAGAGAGTAGGAAAACGCAAAATTTTTATTAATCTTCAATTAATGAAAAAAAGCTATAAGGGGTGCCTATTTATAAGAAAACCCTATACCCCAAAACTCGTACCATGTGCGCAACCTATTACTTAGCGATAAAGTAAACCAAAATAAAAACTAATCAAAGAAATCTAAAGGATCCATGATGTTCTAAATAACATTAATAAGCAAAACCTAAAATATGAAATCAATCCGACTAGTGGGCCACGATCATGAGATCCTATGATGGGCTTTCTTGGCTATCGGGTCCACTCTCTTGAACCAAAACTTCGTCTTCTTACTAGGAGGCCCTCCCCGGATGTCGTCATCATTCAGATTGACAGTGGGGCCCTCCTTTTGGCGTACGTGCGTAGGGGGCCCGGCCTGCGTGCGTGGGATGTCCCCATCATATGAGTGTCAAACACCCAGCATATGCTAAAATGTTCCCTGAAATATACTGTAACTGTTGGCATGGCTTCTTTCAATACAAGATTTATTGTTTAAGTACCTAGAATTCTCTCACCTATTATTTTGTAAGAAAAGTTCAATGGTGTTTCTGCAATAGGTACAACTGACATGGCATCCATTCTCACTTATCACCCTTGACCTTAATTACTTTGCTTAGGATGTGTTTCAGATATATTATTAAGTGTTCTGTCAAATTTTCATTTCATTTGATATACATTTTATACATTTTGTTCTTTTTTTTTTTTTACAAGAGTGGCTTGCCCAGAAGAAAATATTGATATTCTAATTTGGTTTTAAATGTCAGATATTGCGTTGGAGACAAAGTGAATGTTCTTTTATAGCCTCTGTTTTTTTGTGATGCTTCGGAAGAATTGTTGAAGTTTTCAGCTTCCAACTGCTTCTTTATTTCCATTGGAATTTCAAACTTTGATTCAACTGAGTTGACTTAGCGAGTTCTGGATTTATGCTCATGACAATCATATTTATAGTAGCTTTTAGTCATTTTCACTTTCATGTCTGTGAAGATTCTCAATTTGAATTAGTCACAACCTATTATAGGATGCGGGTGGCAAAAGATCGATGCTCTCAATTTGAAGTTCATGGTTTTTTTTTTTTTTAATTTAGGAAGAGTAGGACTTAAGCTGAAATTTGTGTAGGCTGCATTTAAATCACTTGTTGGTGTGGGTTATCAAACATTGCAGAGTTTACTTTTGGTCTTGCAATAAACTACATTCACTGAAAGTCTTGTGGGAACTGGATATTATATACATACTCATATATTTTTATTGGGGATTTCTATACTTTTATTGGGAAATCATTTGCTGTTATAACTTTATGCATAATGAATTATGTAAATTATGACTCTTGATCAGAGTAAAATGTTTTATAAGTCTTTTCCCTTGATCAAGAAAAAGATAATAATGAACTTCAAAACATGGGTGATGACAACCATGTTTTGGACTTGCATTGCATAATCTAGAGTTGGAATATGTGATGCTATGATGTTATTACATTAGTGATAAGGTATATCCACTTAAGAATGTGATACAGTTGTTGAACTATGTGATAATGTTGCATTTGAGGATATGATATGGTTGTGTGATAGTGTGATGTCATTCTACTTGAGAATGTGATACGATTGATGGATTACGTGGTGATGTTGCACTTGAGGATGTGATATGGTAGTGTGATAGTGCGATGAGGTTACACTTAAGAATGTGAAATAGTTGATGGAATATGTGATGATGTTGCACTTGAGGATGTGATATGATTGTGTGACAGTGTGATGTAGTTGTTCATATGAGAATGTGATACGATTGATGGACTATGTGATGAGTTGCACTTAAGGATGCGATATGCTTGTGTGATACTATGATGTGGTTTCGGTTGAGAATGTAACAGAGTTGTTTATTTTGGTAAAGATTATAGTTTATTTTAATATATCCAATTTTCAATCTTCATTCATTTAAATCTCTCAAAAGAAATAATTGAAAAGAAAAAAAATAAAAAAAATCTTAGGTCCTAAAGAAAAAGTAGCAGCTACCTAAATATATTCAAGTGACAAATTTTAATTAAATGTAGGGTCATATCACTTGGTGAATAAAAGGCCATATTTGGATGTTCAATTGAATTATAACAATACAAGGCAATAAAGTAAATAACGAAAGTGGCACAATTGAATTATAACACCATATTGAGATATTGACTTGAACATCTGACCAACGTTGAACTAAGACTCGGTATGGTGTGTGTGGCACTTGTTTGCACGCATTTACATAAGTAAATTCTAATTGGCATATATGATTCTAGAATCTATGAGAGTAAGTGTCTTTTCTTAGTAATCCATGGTTTCAATTACTCTAACTTAGATATATACTCTAACCGCATCACATTCCTAAGGGCAACCAACTCACACACATTCATTTTCATCACACTCTTAAATGTAACTGCATCACACTTTCTTAAAATGCATATCATATCTTCAAGTGCAATTTAATCACACTATCTTTAAACCCTATCATCTCTTAGTCTTTGAACCTCTTCACATTCTCATGTATAATGTAAATATATAGACCTCCAAGTGTATAACCAAAATATACAAAATGTGGATTAAATGTGTAATTAAATTTAAATATAGGTTGCTTTCTTTCATTATATATATATATATATATTTCAGAGATTGCTTTAAGTTAGGATTGATTAGTTGTTATAAACGGGATCTTCATGAATGTGAACTTCATTTTGAATTATATGTTATGGGAGAGCAATTCAGTTGTGGACGGGGTTGCGCAGATAAGAAGTTCAAGCAACAACAACTCCTTCGTTATGTGCCTTGGAGGGTAATTTGATTGTGCCAATGATCATTGTTCAAGTCGAAAGATGCTCAGATTTTGGCATGTTTCAAAAACTCAGAATGGCTATATTTTTTCTCTGTTTATATCAAATGTATATTTTGTATTATATACGTACATTATATGATATGTGAGGTCTTTTTTTGTGGGGCCTGGCTTAGTTTATGTACGTTATGTGCTTTTTAGGTGCATAATACGATAAGCAAAAAAGGTGAACCCCATTTATTTTTTTGTTGGGCCCGCTTGAATTCATGTACATTTTGTGTTGTTTAGGTGCATTATATGATAGGTGAGGCTTATTTCTTTTGTGGGTTTGTAAGAATTCATGTACAATAATTTTAAAAATTGATGAAATTAAATAGTGAAATTCCACTTATGGATGCATTGGAATGCCATTCATATATAGAAATTTCACTTTTGAAATGTGATAATGACAAAGTTGAAGTTATGCAAGTGACAAGTTTGGAGATTGTTGAAGGCTCTTGAAGCTCTTAGAATGAGTCGGTGCTTACTTTTGATGATTTACAAACATATCTCAATGCTTAGGTGTTGAATTGCAGTTGATGTGAGCTGAGGGTGATGTTTGTTAAGATGCTAATATGGAATGGTTCTTAGCAAAATGGTAAGCTAAATAGTCTGGTCCATTTCGGTAGTTGAACATGCAAGTAACCACAGTAAGGAGTAAGTCCTTGAATGTGAATGGAATGTAGCTAACTATTAGCTCCAACTTTGTTGTTTAGTAACCATAATAACATCGACTGTGAATGGAATGGAACTTACTTTTGTTATTTACTTTACTGCATTGTATTGTTGTAATTTAATTGAACATTCAAATATGGCCTTTTATTCACCAAGTGCTACTTTTTCTTTAGGACCTAAGAATTTTTATTTTCTTTCTTTTTTCATTATTTCTTTTGAGGGATTTAAATGAATGAAGATTGAAAACTGGATATATAAAAATAAACTATAATTTTTGCCAAAATAAACAATTCTATTACATTCTCAACCGGAACCACATCATAATATCACACATGCATATCACATCCTCAAGTGCAACCTCATCACATAGTCCATCAACCGTATCATATTCTCAAGTGGAACAACCACATCACACTGTCACACAATCATATCACATCCTCAAGGGCAACAATATTACATAGTCCATCAACCATTTCACATTCTTAAGTGTAACCTCATCGCACGATCACACTGCCATGTCACATCCTCAAGTGCAACCTCATCACGTAGTCCATCAACCAAATCACATTCTCACTATCATACAACCAATCATATCCTCAAGTATAACTTTATCATATGGTCCATTAGCTGTATCACATTCTCAAGTGTAACATCATCACACTGTCACACTCATATCATATTCTCAAATGTAATCTCATCACATAGTCCATCAACTGTTTCACATTCTCAATTTTAACCTCATCACACTGTCACACTACTATATCACATGCTCAAGTACAATCTCATCACGTAGTACTACAGGAAAAATGACCTTCACTGGTAGTCAAAACTGCCGGTAAAAGTTTTTTTTAATTAAGAAAAAAAAACCACTAGTGAAAGTTATTGTGGTGGTTAGACAAACACTGAAAAATGGGGCATCGCTAAATCTTTTGCCGACGGCCAATGGCCTTTTCCAGTGCTTCTATTGGTCCCCAGTAAATCTTGAAAAAGCGTTAGCAAATCCTTAAAAAACACATAATTTTTTTAAAAAAAAGAGCTGGTAAATTCCTTAAAAAATGTCTTTTAAAGTATGCTGAAGCGTCGTATGGACCTACCGAATCACCACATTTGGCCCAATGAACAACCTGTAAAATTCTCCTGACCAAAATGCCGATATATGTGCTTGTCGCCGGTTTAAAAAAATTATTTTATTTTGTTATTTATATTTGATTTAAACCAATATCTTCTATGGCTACGGTTAAATCCGCAGCTATACTATCCTACCTAAAATATATATAGCTACGGATTATATTTGTAGCTAAAAGTAGGCAGAACTTACTAATGGCTACGGTTTGTAGATAATTAGCACGGTTAATAGCGGTAGCTAATGTATTAAAAAAAAAAAAATTTATTATAATGCATGGTGTCTCTGACCAATACATTCCCTGATAAAAATTATAATAATGGTCTCGTATCTGAATTTTAAATCTGTATATGATAGGTAGGCACCACAAAAACAATGGGCCTCACCTATCATAGCTTCTAAACTCATTCACAAAAAGATAAAAGAACAAAAAAGAACTAAGCCATACATTTCATATTGCCTGGGAACATCCTCAGCAACTCTGATCCCCTTCTTCACAAATCCCCTGCTCCAGCTGACTAAAAACAAACCACAACCCATCTCCACAACGAAACATCTGATCAAATCGGACTGCAGCAAAACCAGCTATCTAAACAGACCATAACCCATCCCCTCAACAAAAAAACAGCAACAATCAAATGAATCCTAACAATTTGATGTCCAACTCATACCTGCTAACAATAGAATTAGCATTCTGCCAGGCTCCAACAGCCAGGCCCTCAGCTGGGACTGTAGAGAAGTACCGGAAGGAAGAAGCCAGGCTCTCCTGGTGCACAGGCAGAAAGCTAGAAGTTGAAAACAACCATCTGCAGCAAAACTCATAGAATTCCTTTAGAGTTTGAAACTCTTTTGTTTTTTGTACGGCCCATTAACTGATTTGGTAAATCCTCATAGGAAAGCTTCTCTCTCTCTCTCTCTCTCTCTCTCTCTCTCTCTCTCTCTCTCTCTCTCTCTCTCTCTCTCTCTAAAGACATCACACTTACCAGTCTAGTCCAGATCTTCATAAATATGAGCCCTAGTGCCCAATCCTGATACAGGAGGAAAACTGGGCTTTCATCCATAGGCACTCGCATTGGCACAATCACCAACAATTCGAACAGCAAACCAATCAGCACCAGGATGATAAATATTTGAAATATGGACATGATCGCAATTAAACATCATGTAACAAGCAAAATTGCTATAGCAGAGACATTTTAGCCAAAGTGAAGTTACTTACCCATATTGACAATAGTACGAAACTCTTAAGAACAATTGTACACTACCTCCAGATTTGGGCTGCCAGATCCGCCACTCTCCGAGTCTTAACATATTCAATTGAATACCTGGCCCCAGCTACGGTAGTCCAGATGATGTAGCATCCAATATTGAAGGCATATAGATCTTAGGAAAGAAGCGAAGAACCATATTAGTTTCTCATAACTTTGAAAATGCAACTTAAAAGTCTTTAGTTTACATCTCCACCTACCATTACACTTTATGTCGTGACTTATTTGGGAGTGAGGAATGGCACTGAACAAAGCACGCCCAAGTGAGATGGGTACAACTATCAAGGCTGAGTTGAAGAGAAGCAAAGTCATCCATTCCAGCACCAGCAAAAGCACAATATGAAGTACAAAACCATACCTGCCATGAGTTGAATTTCTTAAAAGTCAAGGCCAAATTGTGATGCATTTTGTTTGGTTTGCCATCTTGAGCCCATTTAGAGAGTGTAGTTAAATATCAGGAGTAACAGACTCTCAAGCATGAAAAAACATATAGCAATGACAGAAACTCAATCAAAAGCACACTGCCCATAAAGTGACCATCTATTCTAGTCCATTAAATGGATGCATGGAAGGACCTCAAATCCCAAACCTTGAAGAGGAATAGAGTAGTTTTGTTTCAAATACACAAGCCAGCTATTTCATAAAATTACACTTTTAGATATAGATTAAGGCCAGTTCAAAATATTTAGAAACACTTATCGAATGATGATACTTCACCCAAGATCTATCCAACCTACTCTATGGGGCACCAAGCCAAAATCATAACCACTCAATCAATCGCCCAAAAATTAACGTCCAGATAAGCTTAGAGAAATTGTAGGATAGTCAAAAGTACTCAAGCCAACTGTTGAAGCCAATCATGGATTGCTCCGGTCAAGAATCACATTTCTCTGACATCCTAAACATCTGATTTATGGCCTTAAAATGAACGGTTATAACAAGAAGACAACTGATTAGATGTATAGGATAAGCTAGTCAATCAAATTTTTCAGTGGTCCGTGAAAAGTGGGCTGGACTGTACGGACAGTCTAGATAAATGTTTTGGATGATACACAAATAAGGCAGGATCTCTCTAGTGGCAGTGAATATCATAACTTCCATTTTGCATGAGTATGTACATGCGACAACATTATTCAGCAATCTAAACCACTCATCTTACTAGCTCATTGTGGAATGTGTATGGACAACACCACAAAAGTTTTCTAGATTGGAATATCCTATTCATCCATTATCTGGCCTTTTCTCCTTGAATAACAATTATTGGTGTATCATTTTTCTCAACCACACATTTGCAAGCAACAACAGAGGTTTAGATTGTCCCACTGGGAAGAATTTTGGCACATGGTCTGTCCATGATGGGGACAAGGAACCAGGGGCTATTACTAATAGAGAAGTTTCCTTCCATATCACTTTTTATATACACAAGTGTGCATGAGTGCAAGTAACCTTTCAGTTTCAACTTCCTATCTCTAGGTTCTGCTGTCCAATACAAGAGAACCCCCACAAAAAAAAAAAAAAGAAAAAAAAGAAAAAAGAAAGAAATAGAGAAGCCGTTCAATTGCATGAACCATATAATCAAGAAAAAGACTATATGCCATCTGTAATTTCTTTCAGAATTTCTTGTAATTTCATTTTCTTCCAAATAGACTATTCCTCTCTTATAGCCATCTGTAGTGGATCCCCTCTTATAACCATTTGTAATGGATCAAACACCAGATCTTACATCACAGACATCTGTTCAAAAGTAAAATCTAAAAGAAATGATTGTTGAATCATAATTGTTATTATCAGCCCCTCATAAACAGAAAACTACCTACATTAACATGTTTTCTCATGCCTTCCCAACACTGAAACACCACAACTCCACTCTTTACTCAACAGCATTAGTAAGGTCAATTTGATTGAAGTGTTGGGATGACGACGCCAAAGAACATTTTACCCTTTCTAGGAAACCATGAATTTGTTAAAAACAGAAGAGGAGGCATCAAGCATGACAGGAATGCACAAAATAATCATATCAACTAAGGGGTAAACATTGGCACAAAATAATCATATCAACAGCAAAACTAGATCATGAGAAGTAGTTTTCCTATATCTTCCACAGAATGCACATCTCACCTCTCAACGAAATTAGTTTTATTCAAGATCTTCAAAAAAGGTAATAGCGTAAAGCAGGTTCAGACTGGTTTGCATAAGTAGCTTCCTGATCCCTAAAGAGATTTCAAAAGCAAAATTAGTTCCATTGGCACGAGAAGTAATTGGTTTTAACTATTAAAGATGGATAAACAAATATAGTGTACGCTTAGCATATACTGATGAGAATCTGGAATTCCCTTCAATTCCCAGAAATCGAAATTCCCAAAATAACTCAGAAGTTCTGAAAGAACCAGTTACCTGCAATTTAGAAGGGTTATGGAGAAGAGAAAAATCAGAAGAAGAATAGCAAATGTCTTGGAATTGAATGGAACTCACGATTTCATTAAGAGCCATTTTTAAAAAAAATCAGTAACCTCCGTAGCAGGACAAAGTAATAAATTCTTGGAGAATTCAAGCAAAGACAGAAAATCAACAAACAATGGAAATTCAACAGAACCAAGTACGAAAATTCAGTTGGAAAAAGGTAAAAGATTACAAAACCTCGTCAAATATTCAAAAAGGAAATTGAAAAAAAAAAAAAAAAACAGAATCTTGTAATTTCATGAAGACAAAGTAATAAGATCCCAGGAGTCTAAATTTAAAGGAAAACCTAACTAAAATATATGAAAATTCAAATACCAACCTCGTAAATGTTCTGCAATTTTTATAACTCCCGCCTTTTGGCCAGAAACAAAAACGACCCAACAGAAGAGAGAGAGAGAGAGGAGATGAGACTCTCCCCTTTTCTTCCTTTTCTTTTCCCTCCCTTCCCGTTTTCTTTTTCTGGTTTTTTTTTTTTACTTTGTTTTTATTTCTAAGCTCGGAGTCCGAAGTTTTCTTTTAGGTTTTTTTTTTTTTTAAGTGATGACGTGGACCAACGAGAATTAGGCAATCAGGAAATCCCTGCTTACCAAATAACAGAGGATCCGAACTCGGAATAAAAAGGCCATCCAGGTCCAAGCCCAAAAGGGCCATGGGTAGGATTTTCTTCTTACATCGCTGGAGCACGTGGAGACGTGGAGCATGCGCGCATGATCTGAGCCGTTCATCTTGTTGGCCACGCCATGAACGTGCCATCAGTATAGTTTGGTCCTGGGTGTACAATAAAAAATAGATGATTAAATAAATTGACCAATGGTCCATCAGGGCATTCAATGGTGGGACCCCACCAGGTGAACGGACCGGATATCGTAAACGTGTGATTTACTCGCACGGTTCAAAATAAATTGAACCGTACAGATGTGCGCGGGATCCAATCCGTTCATCAGGTGAAAATTGAATTCCAAGCATACAATAAAAACTGACGGTTAAGATAAATTGACAGGTAATCCACATTCATTACAAACAGGTGGCCAACATGGGGAACGAAGCCAGCTTGATTCTTGTACGAGAGCATTCCGTGGTGGGTCCCACCAAATGAACAGACGGACATTGCAAGCGTGTGCTGCACTGGCACGTGTGCCCCAAAGGGGATACAGGACTGGAGAACCCTCCATATGAGAATGACAAAATCACAACTTCTATTTCGCTTTATTTTGTTCGGTTGCCATCATTTTATGGTTTTGTTCAACGGAAGCTGATATGGTAGAAACGGATGGACCTGGATCAGGTGCAGCCGCATCTCTCTACATTAAAACTGAAAGTTTATGTTCGATCCAGACCGTCCATATAGTAGGCCCAATAAAATCACCCATGATTCTAAAACCAAGCTATAATTTTCCTTATGTTTCATCACATAATGCAGACCATTACAATCATATTTTCTTACTATTGCATTAAAGGCTACTGATCAGATGTATCTCTAGTTATCACCATCCATAGTGGTTGTGATTAGATTGACGGTCCAGATTATACGTTTGCCTCCATGAACGCTGTGGAGAGATGGGCCTAACACATACCCATTCTTCCATCTCTGCCGTAGAATCTACCTTATTCAACTGGGTCCTTTTTTATTAGAAATTAAAAAAGTGGCCCTTTTTAATCCTCTAAGAATCAGATTTTGGGCGGTTACTTTAAAAATAAATAAATAAATGATGCCATTTGTTGAAAATTTGGGTCGTGAGGCCCTACACGTGTGCATGAATCCACAAACAGGTAACACGTGCATACAACATGGAGTCAGGGCTAGACTCCTACGCTAGCCTTCCACCATTTTTTAAAAAATGGTGGTGACTCTTGAACCGTACACATGGCGTAGTTGTACAGCAATCTGACCGTCCAAATCACCAACCCAAATGTGGATAGATCATAACCAAAAGGGGGATTTCCTACTCTGGCTGCTGATGGTGCTTGGTACGTGGGCCCCTTACAAATTATAAATCTTGCATCCATCGACTGAAATTAAATTGAATAAATTGTGGTACTCACTGTTACCAAGTCAAAGTCCTAAAAAATAATTGTTTGGCTGATTACTGCTGACCTTTGATTTGTGGATACTTGCTGTTGATGCAGTTTTTGGCAGATCTTCTATACGTCTATCCCTTGAACCTACACAAGCAATGGTGAGAGACAAAGGAGGCCCTGGTTTGTCCAGGGGACTCTCCGATGCCTAAGTCAGGCTCGTCGTCTAAGAAGGATCTCTAGAAAAGAGATCAAATGGTTATTAGGGTTTTCGTATATGTGAACATACCTTCTTGGTGAAGCATATCCTTGTATTTATAGGGAAGGGAGAGATCCACCGTACGGGGACTCTCTCCGATTTGGAGATTTTGATATGATACGGGATCTATCCAAGCTTTTAGGATCTCGAGAACATCGGGATTCGGTCTTATCTTCCCCAGATCTTGAGAGAGATCTCCGGGATTCGTATGACTCTTCAGATGTTGGCTTGGTTTTGGGTCGGATCTAGGTCCAGAGCTATTTTGGATGACTTAGCCCTCCTTGTAACTCAAGCTTTGAGATCTTTTAAGATACTTTGATCCCACTAAGGAAATTATTCTGGATCGTGACAGATCTGTGACCTGGCTATGGTCGGTCTATGATCATCTTATATCAATTTTTGACCGATATATGGCCGAGCTGTGGTAGGTTCGTGATCGCCCTGTGACCGATCTATAGCCGACCTATGATTAGCCTATAACGGTCTGTGACTGATCTCTAGCCGAGCTATGTTCGATCCTTAATCGACCCTTGACTGACCCATGATTTAGGTTAGTCTTTTTAGCCCCTTTTGGGCTCTCTTAGGGCGCTCATATTGGCGTTACCCTTTTCATCGATCGGCCCGCTCTTGCACTTGGGGGCCATACTGGGCTCGGACTACAATGAGTCCGGGCCGTTGTAGAAGAGTTGGTCCATTTCATAAGCCGACTTTCGGACTTGTGTATTTTTCCCCAACAGTAAGCCCCCTTTGCTTTTCGAGCAGGCTTGGAAAGTAAACTCAGCCTTCATTCGGTCGGGTTATGTATAGACCGGGTTGAACTACGCAGTCATTAATGCTTGGCATGGTGGCCAGCATGGTAGTCAAGGTATCGTTCATTATATATCGTTGTGTGGCTCGAGGTCACGTGGGCGACGAGCCGTCGTTTCGATGACTGGCCAATAGGGCGGCGACGCGTGGCGTGGCGAAGGATGATCTGGACGGGCGGCACATATAGTTGTAACACATGGCACGACGAGGGAAACGAGGGGACGTCCGTATGGCACAGAGTAAAAGCGTAATTAAGCCATTGCCACTTGGCACGACTATATAAGGAGAGCACTAGCATTCTATGTCACACCCCAAACCCGGAAATCGGATTCACAGGAATCCCGATCGTGGAATTCGGTGTTGATAGCCTCCGTAGTACCCCATTCTCGGCTCCTAGCATCCATACGCCAGATTCCAATCCTGAGATTCTACAAGGAGGATTTTTTTTTAATTTATATACATTTAACTCGCAATAAGCATAACCACAAAATTACCCAATTTACAAAGGCAACATCATCATCACATATCCACTAATATAATCATTTCAGTACAAAGCTAAAAAGGAAATACATAGATTGAAAATCAAGCTCCGGAAGACCACTCTATTCTCGAAGCTTAACATTGCTACCACCTAACATCACCTGCACGCATCTATCGTGCATAAGCTTATAGAAAGCTTAGAGGGTGGTATAAGTGTGTGCATAAGGTAAGTGTCAGGTATTCAATACAATGCCATCATCATACAATACCGAAAATACTGGTAATCCATAAATCGTACATTATCGGAATAAGAAGAAAGGCTGACAAGATCATGAATTATCAGGGTAAGCAGAAGTACTGACAAGATCATAAATCATAAGATAACAGAGTAAGCAATATAGGACAGCTATGCAAATAAGGAATCATAAAAAACCAAATATCAGATGCCGAGGATGCGATGCAATATACAATTCCTGATGAGTTTACGAATAGCGTCAACCGTATCTAGACCATATAAATGCAGAAACGCAGTAACCTAAATGCCGTATGCCGCGAATGTCATGCAATATGCGGTGTAAATGGAATGACCATACTGGAGTATGAAGTCGAGATGATAGTACGTAATATTGCAGGCTATGGGGTCCATCACAATGAACTTCTATCCAAACTAGTCCCATACCTAGTTTGGATAGTCAGACTCAATGTGGTAAACTCCTGATCTCAGGTTAGTCGTGCGTCCCAACCGAAATCCTGGCCATTGCGAAGGCACACGTAACAAATAGTTGCGCACCACCAACCCGAGTGGATAGTGAATGAATGAATGCATGAATGAGTATGCAACTCCTGCTCACTAAATCCACATATCAGTACATTTCATCTCTGGGATCATCACCGGGGTTTAGTACACTCCAAATGGCAGTCTCTCTCCTAGCAGCACAGTCCAAGTGAGTGTAAGAAACCTCACTATCCGCTTGGCCAATAGTCTGCCAATACCTATCCAGCACGTCGATAGCGGACCCATTTACGAGCTGGTCAAACTCAGCCTAGTATTGCCCCTTACCCTCGGGCGGGTAAGGCTAACCCCCTCCCAACCGACCACGACACAGTGAGAGACACGGCCTCCTGGTATTCGGCACTCAGGCGCTTATATATCCACTCGGTCTCGATGTTGGGGCGTCTCCTGGCCACGGAGGTTTAGGGATTTTCACCCAAGGACATCTATGGCACCCGTATACTAGAACCAAATATTTTCGGTGTCCCATTTGGCCATCCACGAAATGCCTGTGGAGGCTACGACCCTGATGTCGCTAGAGTGTACAGTAATCATAATGCGAGATGCATGAGCCATACAATCCAGTCATGCGTTAATCCTACGCATACCGCGTGCTCATGTGAGATAACCTCCACCTATCAGGGAGTCTCATAACAACATGCTCAATGACCTATGCAATGATCAACCACATCTCATAACAAACATGCAGATGATACGTATGGGCATGTATCATGATGCTATGCTGTCACATATTCATAATCGGTATTAACAACCGGCATCGACAATCAACCTCGACAATGTGGACATTTAACCAACATTGCCCCCAAGGAATGGCCCACATAGAGCTAAACATATATGGGCCTATGGCCTCACATAAAGGCCCAATATACAACACAGTGGGCCTTATTCAAGGGCCACATATACACAACAGGCGGTTCCTACTCATGGGCCTCAAATACACAACATGCGGGCCCTACGCATGGGTCTCGAATACATCAAATGAGCCATTCATCATGGGCCATGAATACATCACAATGGGCCTTTCTCATGGGCCTAACATAGATCATAATGGGCCTTGCCAAACGGGTTGGAAATACATCATAATGGGGCACGACATATGGGCCGGAATTACATTACAATGGGCCTCGCTAAATGGGAGGTGGGCCCTGCACATGGGTCTCAAACACATCAAGTGGGCCACACCAATGAGCCATGCCAATGAACTTCATATAGATCAAGTGGTCCCCATCAATGGGTCGTACCAATGGACCTCATGTATATCACAATGGGTGGCAATACGCGGTGTCACCTATATGTCTGTTAGGCCACAATACATGGGCCAGAAAATACATCTCATTGGGTCTTACCAAGTGGGTCGTGCAAACGGGCCTTGTATCCAACACGTCATGGTGGGCCTTGCACATATCAAATGGGTCCCAACAGATGGAAAGTGTGTCTGCTATACCCATGTCGAGGTGAGCCGCATAAATGGATGACATAGATAAAATGCATACAACATAGTGGGCCCTGCGAATACGCAGTAGGTGGGCTTATCGTCCAGCAAGTTGGATGGTGCAGGTCAACATATACATCGTAGTTGGCCCCACGGCACATCCAGATAGACGGTGCTGGAATACAATACATACATAAAGTTGGATCCCACCCCAGAAAAACAGATGGGCGACAGGATTATACATGAGGTGGGTTACCACCGTTCTGGGGTAGATAGACGGATAGTATAAGACACATACATCAAAGTGGAGTCCACTGTCCGACAAACTAGACGAACGGTGGATATAGAATATATACACTAAGGTGGGTTACATTTATTGGGGATGGATGGTATAAATATACATCATATGGGCCATAATCACATCATGTCAGGCCTTGCCCCTGAGTCTCGAATACATCACAATGGACCTCACTCATGGGCCTCATATATACAACAGGTGGGCCCTACACATAGACCTTAAATACACAACATGTGGACCCTATACATGGATCTCATACACATCCAATGGGCCACGTACCTGGGCCTCGATCACATCAAGTGGGTTGCATCAATGGGCTGCACTAATGGGCCTCATATAAATCAAAGTGAGCCTCAACAACGGGCCACAAATACATCAAGATGGCCTCCTCAAATGGGCCTTATAAATATCAAGGTGGGCCTCAACAGATGGCCACAAGTACAACAATATATAGTATATATATATATACACACACACACACATACATACATACATAAATCATCTCAAAAGATCAACTGGACCGCACTCCAAATAACAGTGGTAACAATGATTTCCACCATTAAAATGCTCAAGGCCCACTGTATCATTTATTTTCTATCCACTCTGGCCATAAGGTCACACATACCTGGATTAAGAGGAAACGAATTTTTTTCTAATGATCTAAAACTTCTGTGAAATAAAAGGTTTCAATGGCAGACATTAAATCCCCACTATTTTTTTTATATTATATTTTGCTATATGGTCCACTTGATCCTGATAGATCTGCCTCATTTTTTTATATATTTTTTTGTCTCAAGCCTCTAAGACAAGTTGGCCAAATGGTTGGACGGTTTGGATGTGACACATGCATCATGGTGGGTCCCACCGTCCAGGTGTGGACGGTGTGGATAAAACACATAAATCATGGTGGGTTCCATCGTCCACTACTGTGGATGGTGTGAAAAAAACACATACATCATTGTTGGGTCCCACCGTCCACTGTTGTGGACGATGTGAATAAAACACATACCCCATTGTGGGTTCCACATGGGGCCCACCAGAATATTTATTTGACATCCAAACTGTTAATAAGGTCACACAGACCTAGGCCCACCCAAATGTTTATTTTCCACCCAACCTGTTGATAAGGTCACATGAACCTGGATGAAAGGAAAAACAAATTTTCATATTGACCCAAGGCGGACGGGTCATCAACACTGTTTCCTATGACGTGGCCACCTGATCAATGGCTAGATGGAGTGGATAGAACACGTACATCACGGTGGGTCCCATCGTCCAGGGGTGTGGACGGTGCTGGCAGAACACATACATGGTGGTGGGTTCCACCGTCCACTGCTGTGGACGGTGGGAATGAAACACATGCATCATTAGGTCCCACGTGGGGCCCACCATTTTGTTTACCTGCCATCCAACCCGTTTAATAAGGTCACAGGGACCTGAATGGAAGGAAAAACAAAAAAATCATAATGATCCAAAACTTCTGTGACCCATAAAAGGGTTTCAATGGCAGACGTTTAATCAACACTGTTTCCTATGATGTGGGCCACCTGAGCGTCAGATCGGCCTGAGCTTTGGAGGGGGTCTACTGCAAGAAGGGGCCCATCACATGAACAGCGTGGATGAAGAATACACATCATGGTGGGGCCCACGGCTGGGACCATGGGTCCCTGGTCGTCCGCCCGCCAGCGCAAGACGCCTGCGCGTTCTCTCTCTCTGTCAGCAGCAGCAACTGCTGCTGTGTTTATATTTTTTTTAAAAAAAAAATTAAGATTCTCGGGGTTTTTCCTATGTAGGGCCCACTTCAAGTGAATCCAACTCAGCCATTGCGTCCCATGGCTCAAGACAAGCCAAACAAGTCCAATATTGAGTATTTTTTGGTGCATAGAAACATCGGAGTGAATTTTAACGGTGAAGACCACTATTTTCTATGTTTTGGCTCGCCAGAAAATCAGATTGGATTCATTTTTCGGCTCAACGCTAAAATGAGTTTTAGGATGGAATAGACGGCATGGATTCGATTGATGCATCAAGGTGGGGCCAGTACGAATGACCCTCCCAAAAGCCTTAAGAACCCTTTCCTTTTTCTTTTTTTTGCTGCTGTGAACCACGTCCAGCGTCCCTGGACGCTGGACGAACATAGTTGATATACAAATCCTTCAAAGTGGGTCCCACATGGACGTGGCCCACCAGATCAATTGATATTTGTATTTTCCCATCTCTCTAAGGTAGGGCCCACGTGGTTTGGACGGTTGGATAAGACATACATCAAGGTGGGGTCCATCCGAGTGGGCCACACATCACACAAAAAAAATGAGAGAGGGAGAGAAGGAGAGAGAGAGAGAGAGAAGCACCCACCAATCGGCCTTCTTCTTGGACTTTCTTCTTCCATCAACGCATCCTAGAGATCCAAAGGGTGCGATTCAACGGTCAAGATTGATTTCGGAGGGTGGAGATGAGAGTTAGAAAGGTAGGCCACACTAGCTCCTCTCATGGAGCCATGGACATTGGGTGCTCCATGGGGTGTTGTTTGAAAATGGAGAGAGAAATTGAGAGGGAGAGAGGAGTGATGGGAGAGGAGTGATGGGAGAGAGGGATGTAAGGGTGTACTTGGGTAAGGGATAGAGTTGACTTTTAAGGGTTGCTTTTGTACTTAGGGATGGGATAGATTAATGGGTGTACTTTGACAATTGAAGTGATTGATGTGATGGATTTTCTAGGGATTGCAACGCGCGGCGTTTTTCCTCGAACTGAACGCGGGCCCACATCTCCTGGCTTGGGTACCGGCTTGACGCGTAATACACGGCATCAGAACCAGGGCGACGGCGCGGTTGCAATGATATAAGTCTTTGGTCGAGCCGACTCAGACCGACAAGATCCGGCTCAGGATCGCGCGCAAACGCCGTTCACAGATCGCGAGTTGCCGAAATTCGACCGAGAGGACCGCAAGGCATACGGAACGGTACGAGCTAAGATACGGGTCTTACATTCTAGGGCTCTTCCCTTTGCCATTTTCGTCTTCTTTCTCATTTCTTTCTTCCCCAAACGCGCTCCAGCAACCACATCTGCTGCAATCTGCTATCATTCCGCCATTCTTATCCCTGGTGAGCTCCATTTCTTTCCCCTTTGCATTTTGATTTCCATGTATGGGTCCAGGAGCTTGCGAGAGGGGATGTCTGGTGGCGAAAGTGGGGCGAGTAGTCGCCTCCGGGTGATGTCGAACCCACCTTCGCCACTGGTGGTAATGGCGGATGCCGCTTCCGGTATTCGTCTTCCATGAAGGTGAAGGAGAGGTCTCCGGCACAGAGGCCAATGCCGGCTATGAAGGTGCCCGCCGCTAAGGCGCTGGACCTATCGCCCAGAGAGGAAGGGGCCTCTTGTGCGCCAGAACCCAGTGTGCCTTTGGCACCCGAACATGTTGCCGAGGCAAGTAATCCTCTCGATGATGATGACGGTGTAGCCGAGGAGGATCCGAAGGGGCCTATCCCTTCAGTTCTACCTCTGATGATTTATCCGAATCAAGTTCGGGTACCATATTCCCGTGTCTGTAGTCTTCGGACTTCCCTCGGCGGAGGATCTTCCGGACCGGCCTCATAAGGAAGCAGTAGCAATCTTTTAGGTTACCCTTCAGTGTGGCTTGCGGTTCCCACTCCAGGAGATCGTTCGGCGCCTACTAGGTTGCCTCGACTTCCCCGGGGCAGTTAACTTCGAATGAGTGAAGGGACTTATTCGGCTGTGCGATTCTATGGGCTGAGCAAGAACAACCCGAGCTGACAGTGGAGTTCCTTCACCTGTATCAGGTGAGACCAAATACTTCCCAGCCCAGCTGGTACTACTTCTCCGCTTGGCGAAATACCGGCGGTCCCCTGATAACCGACTGTCCTTCCTCTAATAAACACTGGAGGGATAGTTGGTTCTAGGTGTATGGAAGCTAGGAGACGGCCGACCCAGAGTCGACACATTCTGTCATTCCCTGAGCTTTTTCTATGTCAGGTTTGTATTTTGATGATGGGTCATCCTTAGTCGGTCGGCTCATAGAATATGTTGACCTTGTTTTCTCTTTTGCTTTCTCAGTTGTCCTAAAGAGTCAGCCCCCACTTGACAGTGGGTCCTTAGCTCGAATCAGGGACTTACTGGCATTAAGTTGGGAGAGGAGATCTCAGAGAGTGCACCTCCAACTTGAGCGTCTCCTTCGGTCTGGGTTGGTGTAACGTCTCGAAAAAATCCGTACAAAGACCTGGGTACCACCTCAGGCAGAAATCACACAGGACCAAATCCTTTAGAAATTAGGTAAAAATTAACTAGTGCGAAACTAGCTTATCTGTGAAATTAGCACTAATCACTTTAAATATGATCTGCAAGACCCAAACCGTGCAGAATCATTACCGCTACATTACCTTAAGACTTAGGATCAATCTCAAGTCCCAGTTGCTCTCAGGAGCACATCGAAACTCCGTATCAGACCTGGACCACACGTCGAAAGTCTGGTAACTGCGAAACTATACAAATATGACCACCTCGTTGGACTTGACAACCCTCCCGAAAATTGAGTCCTAATAGTATCTAGAAATGCACGACTTGAGCCCGGAGTGAAGTGTGTGAGAAACGCGAATACCTTTAAGAAATAAACCCAAACTTAAGTAAACTGAGTCGTTCACTTGCAGGTCCAAATATAAGGATTTAGACCGTCAGAATCTGATCCAATTACAACCTTGGATCAGGGAAAATTTCCAACAAATGTCGTACACTAGTGGCCCTGATCGAGCACCGGTGATCGTTAAACTGAAATTGGTCCGCCATAATCGATCTATAAATTCGATTGGACTAAAAACTTAGCCTGACCTAGATCCAATGTCAGGGAGCTTAAGTCCGATCGCACGCAAAAGAAGGGCCACCAGAAGTGCTCCGCTGGGCTGAAATAGATGCCCTTTGGATATAACCTGAGTATACCTTGGCCCTGGGGCCATTTCCATCAGACTTGGGCCTATATAAAGGCCAAAACCCACTTCTCTCTCACCATATACGAATTTCCAAACCCTAGGAAGAAAGGAGAGAGAAAAGAGAAGGAGAAAAGGAGGAGAAATGAGTGAGAGTGGGAGTTAGTTGCCGGGATCTTTCCCTGACGCTCCACGTGCTTAACCACAATCCCTGTATCGCTATACGGGCGATTCCGATTCCGTTCTTAGGTAAGAAAAACCTAACCCTAACCTATTTTAGGGTTTCAAATTGTGTAAGTGATGAAATAACTAACCTATTTCATACTGTAGGTTGCCGTTGTGCCGTAGACAAAGACTCGGTATACAAACTAAGTTCGATACTTGTTTATCAGTGTAGGGTGCGGACTATAAATGTTTAGGTTGTGATTTTCAAGGCTTTCAATGTCAGTTAATGATTTATAACTGACTTGATTGCTATCACATGCTTAGAAACGATGTTTTTCGTACTTTACACATATATATGAACTATGTTGAATATAGTGAAATCCATGTGTTTGTTGATATGCTGGAATGAATATGGAATTATGATTCATGCTTGACATGATTATTGATGGTAAATGTATGATCGTTGTATATGTGGCATCTCCTTATGAAAGGATTTGCTATAACATGTGTTTTAACTAAGTTATTACATGTATGTAATATGTGTAGTCTAAGCGTTTGACAAAATGACTGAATGAGTAAATGCTTGTTTATGGTATGCAATAGGGCGTTGAGACAGGATCCTCAACCCCCTTATCTGTACTTATGGTTTCCTTATGTAACTTATCTACTATTACGTGATTTGTGATGAAATGCTTATGTATGTTGACAAGTACACTATGTGTTTGTTAAAATGCTTAAATAAGATCTTTGTGTAGATTGATTATCACATGTTGTTCTTGACTATCACGTGTGAAATGAATTATTTGGAGTGTGTTTGGGACTATGGTATAGTCCAGGCAATCGGTAACAGGTCCTGGATTGGTGGCTGAGGTTGTTTCGCCACATTGGACGTGTTCGATGAATCCGAGTCGTACTTGGGTTGTCGACAATGGTTAGGCCACGTGGAATGCTTACGCACTCCATGTCGATCAAGTCAACGTGTAGCTCATCAAGTAACCCGATTGACCCGATGTATGTTCACCATGTATGGACGCTACTGCTTGAATCTAAGGTACTAAACTCACTAGTGGAAACCCCTTTAACCTTGGTACCTCGATCCGCTAAGACTCATGAGCCGGGCATGGTGGTATGGGATACCGTGGTCGAGCCGTCGACTTACACTAAGGTGACGAGCCTCCCCGTAGTGACTAGTGAGCAACCCAAACTCGTGAGCCGAATACGATGGTATGGGACACTTTAGTCGTGCTATCGGCCTACATCTAGGTGACGAGTCATTCGTAGTGACCTCGAGCATATTCTAAGATTACGCTGAGGTGATGAGTCTCACCGTAGTAAACAAGAGTATAAACCAGGCATGCATCGAGGTGACGAGCCCTTTGTAGCGACCTGTAACCGCAACATTGTATGAGACTGCCTAGGACTGACGACCCTAGAATGGATCATCGTTTGGGAAATGATATAAGGGAGGTACCTTAGCTTCCCAATCCTGTTGTATGAATAAACCTAAGTAAGCAACGTGGCTAATCACGTGCATGCACCGCATTACGTATGCCTTTGGCGTAGCGGGTCAAGCACTAAGGAAGTGTTTCATGCCACGATCATGAGATGAAGTCGCTGAGGGAGCGCAGGCGAGGGCATGCATCATTATTTCATATCATTCTTTCATTAACAAGAGTACTTAGGACCTGATTGTTGTATTGCGTTATCATTACTGCTTGACTGAATTGATAACATGTAAACCTTTGCTTTATTGTTCCACTGAGTTGATCACTCACTCCCACATTACGGGATAGTGTTTTAAACACCAAGCAGACCCTGTTGTAGTTTCAGATGATGGCGCAGCCTGCGAGGCAGAGCCGGACTTTGAGGATGATGAGGAGACATTCTCATATATGCAGTACTCAGGCGGGTTTCTATAGACCGTTCTGATCGACAGGGCTTCAGGGCTTATACTTGTAGTGGACCATCACTTTTGATATTTTGTATTTTGAAACAATACTTGTAACTATTTGACCTGGCAATGCGTTCATACTTTGGGGACCTACAATGGTTTATACGTCTTATACACTTATCACAGTCTTCCGCTTGCGTAAATTCAACTGTCCCTAGAGTATGATTTGTTGTTTTAGCTTAATCTCATTCATGTTTTATGCACTAACATGGACAACATCAAATCATCATTATCTATATTGCATAAGTGATGCATTGGAACTCGAGAGTTGGGTACCTGCTCGACCCCCGAATTTTAGGGCGTTACACTTGGATACAATGCTGACAGGTACGATTTTTGGTAAGACCTTTTACCGAGCCATTAGACTTCTATCTTCTGAGTTTAGTAGATGTTTCTAACATACTCACTTTTTGCCCCGATGCAAAGATGTCTGAGGCTCGGCCTATCCTTTGACCCCCTTCCAAGATGCGAGCTCCTCCTCGGGACGAGGCCCACGCTTCAAAGAAGAGGAAGCAGAAGACGTCCTCCAAGAGTAAGGGGAGAGTCGCCACTTCTTACCCAACCATCATAAAGGTCGTGGACGAGGGCGAGGGCGTGGATGTGGCTCCCTTCGAGCCATAGGAGGCAGCTGAGTTCCCTGCCAAGGATCTCCCTTCCAAGGTGCAGCCCTCAAGAGGGGAAAAGGCAGAAGAGGAGAGGGGGAGCTTCTGTCGGACGATGGGGGACATCCTCTCATGGGCGGCTCGCTAGGGTGTCGAAGAAGAGTTCGTCGGCCTGTTCAAGTCCTCCATGGATGCTCCTTGAGGTAAGAGCTTTAGCTGACGCTATTCCTTGTCTGTTTTGTTCTTCTGTAACTTGCTCTGACTCCGCTCTTTTCTATTGCAGTTTGCTCCGTGCATGTTGAAGGCTCGCGCCGAGCTTGCTTGAGCTCATGGGAGGGCGGAGGAGGCTGAATCTCGAGCATCGACTGCGGCGGCCAAGCTAGAGGCATTGAAGATGACTCTTAAAGCGGCTTCTGCTGAGAAGGTTGGGTTGGCCTCGCGATTGCAACAGGTTAAGGTAGTGTATGATGATTGCCGCGCACGGCTTGCTGACACAACCACCAAGCTGGATCGGTTGAAGGTGGAGACCAAGGTTGCCCTCGACATTGCACGGAGGGATGCTGTGAAGGATTTCCAATCATCCCAGGCATTCCTGGATGAAAGGGATACCCTCTTTCGTCAAGGCTATGCCGAGCGCATGAGGATGATGAAGGAGAGCTTCCCCAAGCTCAATCTCTCTGCCTTCGATGAGCGCAAGTCAGGCTCTGATGGGTCTGGTGATGAGACGGCCCTCGAGGCAACTCCTTAGGTGGCTTCGCAGACGGCTTCTGAAGCGGCGGCTGAGTCTTGAAGTTAATTTTACAGAGCTTTTTCAGCTTCAGACACTTCAAGCACGCCAAGAGGCCGAGCTTTAAGCACTTCAGGCACATCTAATGTCAGCTCGGGCACGTCCAGCGTCTCTTCAGACACATGTAGCGTCTTCTTCCTCTTTAGCATTTTGGTCATCCTCTGTTGTACAACCTTGAATTTGTATTCGATGTAAAGCCGATGTAAATGGGCCTTTGGGTTTTTATCAATGAAAAAGATGTTCTTTTAATTCCCCGTGTCAACTTTCATATACTTGAGCTGACCTAGTAAAATAGTATTTCCAACTTTTGCCGTCGTTGTTGAGTTGATACCGAGTTACTACCTAGGTGTTGATTCAGACCAATCTAAGGTTGTCGTTGCCGACCGAACCTTGGTTGGGCCCAGGATGAATCTTGCTCGGATTAAGGTCGATAGTAGATCAAATATTGATCGGGTATGAATCTAATAAAGCTCTTTATCATTTATTTTCGATCAGTACAAGGGAAAACTAACATATCTCAGTCTTCCTGTGGATAGTAGATCTTCATATGCTCGGCGTTTCAGGGGTGTGGGAATAGTTGGTCGCTGAGGTCTTCTAGTCGGTACAATCGGGGTCAGCTTGTATGAGCTATCACGTAGGGTCCTTACCAGGTCGGTCCTAGGGTTCTTGCCCCCTCTTCTTTGGTGTTCTGAAACACTTTCCAGAGGACTAAGTCCCCAATCCGGAATCTTCTGAGCTTGACTCGAGCGTTATAGAATCGCGACAGCTGCTGCTGTTGAACAATGGTCTGAAGCTGAGCCAGCTCCTTTCGTTCTTCGAGAAGGTTGAGGCCGAGGGACATGAGCTCGTCGTTAGCTAGCTCGTTAAACGAACTTGTCCAAGCCGATGGTAATTCGATCTCCATAGGTGTTACGGCCTAGGCCTCCTAAGCCAGAGAGAATGAGATCTCTTTGGTTGCGGTTCGAGCTGTCGTTCGATAAGCCTATAGAACCTTGGGAAGTTCTTCGGCCTAGGCTCCTTTAGCATTTTCAAGCTTGGTCCGAAGATTATGTTTAATGATCTTGTTGACCGCCTTTACTTGCCCGTTTGCCTAAGGATGCCAAGGCGATGAATAAACGTTATGAATTCCGAGGTTCTTGCACATCCCCTGGTATTGCTTATTGTCAAACTGTTTCCCATTGTCCTAGATAATAGTGTGAGGAATTCCAAAGCGGCATATGATGTTTTTTCAGACAAAATTTGTGACCTTTTGCTAGGTAATCCTTATTAAAGGCTCGGCTTCTGCCCATTTAGTAAAGTAGTCGACTGCTACACTGGCAAATTTGGTCTGACCCTCACCTGTGGGGAGCCCCCATTAAGAGAAGGGCTAGGGTCCAACCATCGGCTTGAGCTCTTATGGAGCCAAGGGATGTTAGCGAACCTCTGGCATTTATCACATACTCGGATAAGCTGTCGAGCGTCATGTTGGATGGTCGGCTAGTAATATCCCTATCAGATGACTTTATATGCCAGAGATCGCCCTCCTGAGTGATTTTCACAGATTCCTCGTGAATCTCCCTAAGACATAGTCTGCTTCATCTAGTCGGACGCACCTTAGGTAGGGGAGGTAGAATCCTTTTTTGTAAAGTATGCCGTTGAGCATGGTATATTGGGCTACCTTGACCTTCATTTGTTATGCTTCTGCTCGATCTTTAGGAAGTTTGCTGTTCTCGAGGTATCGGATGATCGGGTTCATCACGTTGTTACGGACTGACCGGTAGAACAGGAGTAGGGTCAACTTCTAGGATACTCGATCTAGCCATGAACTCAATCAGGATCAACCTCAAAATGTCATCCTCGTTTGCTGAAGCGAGCTTTGCCAGTATGTGTGCCTTAGTATTTTCTGCTCGTAGGATCAAGGTGACATTGCATTTTTGAAAGCTCGCGATCAATTCTCTGGCTTTCTGAAGATAGGCTTTCAGGCGATCTTTCTTGGCTTGGTAGATGTCGGCTATTTGGTTGACGATTAACTGTGAGTCACTGAAAACCTTGAGGTTCCGAGCCCCCATGTTTGTTGCCAACTTGAGGTTGATGATTAGATCTTCATCTTCCGCTGTATTGTTTGAGGCTTGAATCTAAATCTCAAGGCATACTGCATACACGTATGGTCAGGAGTCTCTAAGACTACCTTGGCCCCGCTTGCCTTGGAGTTGGATGATCCGTCGACGTAAAGCATCCAAAGTGGAGGGTCGGGAAGTAGTTGGGAGTTTGCATATTCTGTGGTTGACTGATTACAAAGAACTTCAGGTTCACTAAGGTCAGCTAAGGGTCAGCTTTCAGCCGATCCTTGCTTAGGTGAATGTGTTAGTTCAACGATGAAGTCGACCACCGCTTGACCTTTTATCATTGTTCGTGGCTGATACTTGATGCTTAACTCGCTTAACTCGATCGCCCATTTGGTTAGCTGACCCAAGGCCTCGGGCTTCTGCAAGACTTGGCAAAGTGGGTGATCGGTCAGGACTTTGATCGAGTGAGCTTGTAAGTACGGTTGCAGTCGCAAGGACGATGTAACTAAGGCGAGAGCCAATTTCTTCAAAGTCAGATATCTTGTCTCAGCTGGAACCAATGCTTTGCTTACGTAATAGACTGGTAGTTGTCTTCCCTCGCTTTCCCTTATCAATGCCAAGTTAACAACTGCATCAGATACAACAAGGTAGAGCGACAGCGTTTTGCTAAGCTCGAGCTTGGAGAGTTATGGGGGTGACCCTAGATATTCTTTAAGCTGATGAAAAGCGGCCTCGCACTCATTGATCCAGTCAACAATCTATCTTCCCTTCAACTGTTTGAAGAAAGGGAGACATTTATCAGAAGCTCTAGATACGGAGCGATTAAGGGCGGCCACTCCTCCGTTTAGCTTCTGAATGTCTTTGATCGTCTTTAAAGATTGCATGTCCAGAAGGGTTCGTATCTTTTTGGGGTTGGCCTCTATTCCACGTTGGCTGAATAAAAATTCGAGGAACTTTCCTGAGCCTATGCTGAAGGTGCATTTGCTCGGGTTCAGTTTCATCTGGTATTTTCGGAGGACGAGGAACATCTCCTCTAGGTTAGCCATATGGTCGGCAGCTTTTACACTTTTGACGAGCATATCGTCGATATAAACCTCCATGGTTCGACCTATTTATTACGCGAACATCTTATTGACCAACCTCTGGTAGGTCGCTCCTTCGTTTTTTATACCGAAAGGCATCACTCGGTAACAATAAAGGCTCTTGTCCGTGACAAAGGCAGTTTTTGATTTATCAGTGGGGTGCATTACAATTTGATTGTATCCTGAGTATGCATCCATAAAGCTAAGTAATTCATGCCCCACTATGCTGTTGACCAGCTGGTCGATCTTGGGAAGAGGAAAACTGTCCTTTGGGCAGGCTTTGTTCAGGTCGATGTAGTCTCCACAGACGCGTCACTTGCCATTTTCCTTTTTTACCGGTACGACGTTGGCCACCCAATCTGGGTAGTACATTTCTTCAATAAAATCGGCTTTGAGGAGCTTACTGACCTCTTTTCCAATTATGGCGTACCTTTCTAGGCTGAGAGCACATCGCTTCTGTCGGATCGGACAGTAGGCTAGATCAATGTTCAGCAGATGTGTCATAATAGCGGGGTATATGTCGAGCATGTCTTCTTAAGACCATGCGAAAACGTCGGCGAAGCGTCGAAGGAGAGCTACCAACTTATCGTGCACCGGAGGTATCAAAGATGACCCGATCTATACCGCTTTGGAAGGGTCGGACTCGTCCATAAGAATCGGGACAAGGTCTTCCATGGGTCGGCCATGCACTTGCGACTCTTCGCGTGGGTTGAGAGACTTGATCATCATTGCTTCACGGGGAACTCTCAAGGCTGTAGCATAACACTGTCGAGCTTCCTGTTGGTAGCCCTTGACAAGCCCCACCCCATGCTCGGTCGGGAACTTCATAGCGAAGTGGTAGGTTGACACTATCGCTCGTATGAGGTACAACGTCGATCGACCTAGGATGGTGTTGTAGACGGATGGTTGGTTAACTACTAAGAAGTCAACCAATATAGTGGTCTGATTTGGGTCATCTCCGGCCGTGAGTGGGAGCTGAATAGCTCCCTCTGGCATAACTTTGCCCCTAAAGAATCCAATTAGGGGCGTTCTGACAGAACGAAGAGAGTTCCGACTGATCCCCATCTTATCGAATGCCTGAAGGGAGAGAACATCAGCCGACGACCCTGTATTGACTAAAATTCGGAAAACTTTCCGATTAGCTATGGTGAGAGTGATGACTAATGTGTTGTTGTGTGAGTGGTGAACACCTCGGGCGTCTTCATCGGCGAAAGTTACGTTGTATCCTCCCAACTTGATTTCTTTTAAGAGTCGGGTGAGGACCATCATCTCTGCTTCCGGGCGTCTGATGCTTCTTGCATGCACATTCCGAGCATTGTTCTAGTTCCCTCCGCCCTTATGACCCCCAAAGATGGTTCGGATTTCTCCGATCAGCTTGTTGTCGATCACCTGGACTCGGTTTCCTCTTTGATCAACATGCTAACCGAGGTAGCCTTCCTGGGTGAGCCTCTCAATCTCTTGCTTGAGGTGGTAACAGTCGCTCGTGTTGTGCCCGTGATCCCGATAAAAATGGTTATACTTGTTCTTGCTCATTCTGTTGGGATTACTGCGCAACTTTTTCGACCACTGGACAAAACGCTCATCTTTTATTTCCATCAACACCTGCACTTAAGGTTTGTTCAGTGGGGTGTAACTGGCAAACTTGCTGTCGGGTCATTTGTTCGACCTACGATTATCGCGAGACCGATCCTCTTTCCACTTTTTGTTTGGATTGGCCGAGTCTAATTCATTTTTCTCCTGTTCCTTAGTCACGGATCCTTTGTTTTGTACTGCATCTCATAGGATTTGGGATTCCTTGGCGTTAGCTTATTTCTGTGATTGGTTCAGGAATTCGGCCAATGTGGTAGGAGGATTTTTATCCAATGAGAAGAGGAAAGGTTTGTCTCTTAATCCGGTCATGATGGCATTCAATGCAGTCTCGTCTGAGTGATTCCTCACTTGGAGCTCCTCCAGATTAAAATGCTTAATATAGTCCTTTAGGAGCTCTCCGTCTTTCTAGACTATATTCATCAAATGGGCCGGTGCTTTAAGTATCTTCTTCCCTCTGATGAAGTTGGTGATGAAGGCCTCACTAAGCTCGGCGAACGATCGGATAGACCTCGGTTTCAACTACTTGAACCAAAGTCGTGTTGTGTCGGTCAGAGTTAATAACAAGGCTCGACAGATAACCGCATCAGTAGCATTATGGAGCTCCAAGTATGTTCGGAACGACTCTATGTGCTTTGTTGGGTCAGTATTCCTGATATAGGTTATCTGAGGTAGTCAAAACCTGTCCAATAATCGTGCTTGCATAATGTTGACCGAGAAGGGGGATTCCGTCTCCTTGGGAATGGTTGTGTTGTCTCGGTAGCTCTGTTTTATGTCCGTGATTTGTTGCCGTAGGCTTTGTAGCTCGTTTCTCCAAGGTTCTTCGCTGTTGGCGGTAGCCTTGACCGGGGCTCTGCTACATCGCCGTCGATCTATCTCGTGCCGTAGGTTAGAGGCAGGCAGCGGTGCCGTCCCCGATATGTGAAATGGAACGGGCTCAGTGGGAACAGGCTGCAGGTTTGGTTGGGACGGGATATGTACGACGGAAGGCTGAGGGAGGTCGGCACGCAGTTGAGGATGGCTCGACCAACCCTCTCCCTGATGATTTGGTTGACGTGCGTACAGGGGTTGCATATTCTCCATCATCTATTTTAGATAACATATATCGGCTCTCATGTCTCCGACCTCTCTGTCAAGAGTGTCCCGTTGACCGCCTCTGCGGTGCCTTTGTTGGCCACGTCAGCTCAAACCTGAAGTAGCCTAACGTTGTGGGGAGCCACGACAGCTCTCCCGTTGATCAGGATCTTCAGAAGGGTTCGGAGCATGCACGTCAGAAGTAGGAACGGTGGTAATCGGGATAGCTACAGGGGGAGATTGGTCTTTCTTCTTTCCTTTGGCCATTTGAATGTTCACTGGTAGAACCGTAACAACTTACTCGTCGTTCCCACAGACGACGCCAAACTGTTGATGCAGTTTTCCAGCAAACCTTCTATACATCTATCCCTTGAGCCTGCACAAGCAATGGTGAGAGACAAAGGAGGCCCTGGTTTGTCCAGGGGACTCTCTGATGCATAAGTCAGGCTCGTGGTCTAAGAAGGATCTCCAAAAAAGAGATTAAACGGTGATTAGGGTTTTTGTAAATGTGAACATAGCTTCTTGGTGAAGCATATCCCTGTATTTATAGGGAAGAGAGAGATCCATTATACGGGGACTCTCTCCAATTTGGAGATTTTTATATGATATGGGATTTGTCTAAGATTTTAGGATCTCGAGAACATCGGGATCCGGTCTTATCTTCCCGAGATCTTAAGAGAGATCTCCAGGATTCATATGACTCTTCAGATGTTGGCTCGGTTTTGGGTCGAATCTAGGTCGGGAGCCATTTTGGATGACTCAACCCTCCTTGTAACTCAAGCTTTGAGATCTTTCAAGATGCTTTGATCCCACTAAGGAAATTGTTTTGGATCGTGACAGATCTATGACTGGGCAATGGTCGGTATATGATCATCTTATATCCATTTGTCGACCGATCTATGATTGAGATGTGGTTGGTCTATGATCACCGTGTGACTGATCCATAGTCGACCTGTGATCAGCCTGTAACTAGGCTATGGTCGGTCTGTGGCTGATCTTTGGCCGAGCTATGGTCGATCCTTAATCGACCCTTGGCTGACCCATGATTTAGGTCAGTCTTTTTAGCCCCTTGTGGGCTCTCTTAGGGCGCTCGTATTAGCGTTACCCTTTTCATCAATCAACCCGCTCTTGCACTTGGGGGCCATACTGGGTTGGACTACAATGGGTCCGGCCCGTTGTTGAAGAGTTGGTCCATTTCATAAGCTGACTTCCGGACTTGTGTATTTTTCGCCAACACTTGTCTATTGAAAGAGGACCAACTTTTCTTTTTTTCATTTTTATAAAGTGTCCACCAATCCAATAATGAGATGATAAAACAAAAGTAAATTTTGGGTTATGATGCATCTAGATTGGGATCCAAAATTTGGAGGGTTTAGTTTGAATTACTTGCAATTTCTAAGTGATTTATTAGTGCCTGCGTATCATCCATCCCTCTCATTTCTTCTCATATCAAAAACTTGTACTAAGAAAATAATATTAAATATATGAATTTTTCTAAAATTGTGGACTACTCTATAATTTTATTTTAATCATTTATTTCATAGTCATTAATTGGATGGTCAGTATTGCAGGGTGAGCAAGTGTTTGAAGATATGCTTCATCCATAATGGCCACAGTTCTACTGGTCTGGATTGATGTGCATCAGTGCCACCTGCTTCTTGTGGTGCATTTATCACCATACGCAAGCTTACGATGGTATTGAGCAGATGTGGGGCCATGTGATGATATATCACATCTAGACCGTTCACTAAATGTGTCACCTCAATGACACCTCAGGGCTTGAAATGTAGCTTAATCAAAAACTCAAGTCACAGAAGAAGCAGACTGCATCCTACACCACCTATCTCCAGTTGAGAACAAGGAGGAGCTCTGATTCGCCAGTGTGATGTACGGGGTTTATCCACAGCATCCATTTATTTATCCATGGCATTTTATGAAATATGACCAAATGTTAGGCAGATCAAAGGCTCAAGTGGACCACATCACAGAAAGCAACAATGATAATGATGCTCACCGTTGAAACTTTTCTAGAGCCCACTATGATATTTATTTGCCATCCAACTTATTCATAAAGTTACATAGACATAGATGAAGTAAAAACACAAATATCATATCGATTCAAAACTTCCATCACCCCTAGAAAGTTTTTAACAATAAGAGTTTAATCCCCATTGTATGGTCCACTTGAGTCTTTGATCTACCTTGTTTTTAGTCTATATTTTGAAATAGAAAAATGGATGAACACGGATACATCACGGAGGCCACTCAGAGCCCCTACCTATTCTGAGCTGAAAATGGGCAATGGTTGAATGCGATCTTCATTCGTCGCAGAATAGGAACAATATGGGAGGGAACACCCACTCTTGATTTTCAATAGCGGCCGCATGAGTTGTGAAACCACCTAATTTTTAGTACAACCATTCATCCAAGCCATGATGATAGGTTTAAACAGCCTGGATTCTATATACACAACATGATGAGAGCCCTCTACTCAAATCAAGGGTATGTGTGCCTCCCATCTTGTTCCTTGTGTTGTGCCCCAGGGATATTTTGGTTTGACACATCTAATGGACAGGTTGGATATTGTGAACACATCATGTGGACCATGAATTTGTACGGACACATTTTGGGAGACTAGCTCATTTTTAAATGTTCAAAGCTAATTCAGAACCCTATGGGCAAAAAACATACAATATACATGTACAATGTGACACACGTGCACAAAAGAAAGAGAAAAACAATACACAGACATACATGAATATACATATATAAATATATATAAATAGCATAGATGCATGTGTACCACTACAAGAAAAGGGGGCTTCAGCCTCGGTTCAAAACCGTGGCTAAAAACGTTAAAAACTGAGGCTAAAACCTTTAGCCTCAATTTTGCCTCAGTTATCCAAACCAAGGTTGAAACCCCCGTGACTAAAGGCTTTAGCCTCGGTTTTAGCAACCGAGGCCAAAATGACTTTTATAGCCTCGGTTCTTCAAGTGAAGCTAAAAGAACCTTTTTAGCTTCAGTTTTCTCGAAATGAGGCTAAATCAAAATTTTATCCTCCATTGTTTCCAACTGAGACTAAATCCAAATTTTAGCCTCAGTTGCCTCCAATTGAAGCTAAATTTATTTTTAACCTCGGTTCTCAACAACCGAGGCTAAAGCCTTTAGCCACGGGAGTTGTAGTCTCAATTTAGATAACTGAGGCAAAACTGAGACTAAAGATAGATTTAGCTTTTGTTGGCATCAACTGAGGCTAAATTCAATTTTTAACATCATTTATCAATAACCGAGGCTAAATCTAGTTTCTATCAACAAAAGCTAACAATATTATAAGCAACCAATGATTAAACCTGTGCATGTTTCACCCATTTAACATCCATCAAGACAACAATCAGCACAATACCAACAAAACAATTAATGGTATATGTAAAGTTTTCAAAACAAACAAACTGCCATTGCTGTTGCTGCTGTACATCCATGATTTCTGTCATTGCTGCTGCTGCCGCTGCTGGCTTCATTGAGAGAATTTTTCCTTGGTTGTGTTTTTTTTTGAATTGCACCACAGGGCACTGAGACTGGGACTGTTGGAGGTCTTCTTCTTGAGGAAGCAACATAATGTGCTGTTTGGCCATTGATACGAGATATGTATCTATGTTTGCCTGAAAATAAAAACACAAAATTGCAAGAAGATAGACATAAATCAAGAGAGATCATACAAAAGCGTGATATACCCCAAAGATTGCACAAAAAGAAATCAAACAAACAATCTGCGATGAATTTAAAAGAGCAAATGAAAAAGAAAATCAAATGAAAGAATCTAAAGAAAATAGAGCATGAGATTGGATGATCACTGTTGTGGTATCCCTGTTTTGTTGCTGCCTTTGTTTCCTTTTTGTTTCTTAATAAAATCATTGTCAAAAATAAAAAAATTCATAGTTCGCAGCACAATTAGTTGGTGTAGGCTCATTTAGTTCGTTTTCTAATTTCCCCAATTTGTAGTTTGAGTTCACCTAATTCGGTAGACTAGAAAATAGTTCAATCTATTGTTCACATATAGTCCAAGCGCAACAAACATGCACATTAACCGGAGTTTAGGGTCATCCAATCAGCCCATTAGTTCTCACTATAGAGCATGAAATTGGATGATCTCTATACAATAGAGTGATTAGATTTCATTTACCCTGAGTGAGACATACGCCTGAAAGTTGGCTTGAAACCAACTACACCACATAGAGCAGCACGCATTCTCACGGAACCTAAAGAAAATAGCAAACTTTATTGATGTGAGAGTTCTTGTACTTTCTTGTGATGGTTTAGGAGGCAATTACACATTCACTCAAACTGTCTATGACTCCTCTAAAGGATATAATTCATAAAGCAACTTCATTTCACATATCATGAAAGTTATGGTGGCCTGTATAACACCTTGTTCAACTAAAGATATCAGCAAATGAGGGATACAAATGAGTCAACTACCAAACCATGAGTATTTTGGGGGGTGAGTGTCATCTTTGGTTAGGTGACTTTTATGTTTATATAATTTCTGAATTCATGACTAGTAATGAAACTAACATTTTTTCCTCAAGTATAAAAAACTTTCATGTTGTAGCAAAAGTTACTTGGGATTCAATTTCTCATTCCAAGTCTGTCTCATGTTGCATGCATTGGCAAAAAAGAAATTTATGATCCTTCCATGGTAAATATGGTAAATCTAGGCAATTTGTTTTTTGAGTTTTGTTGAATCGAATCGACTTGACCAAGTTACCTGTCTAGACAGAGTCACATCTTTTTCTTCTTTTTTTTCTTACTTTCTTTCTTGAGTCTTGATGAACTGATCGAATGAACTAGAGATTTTTCAAGTTTCCAAATAGAGGTACAAAAACACAATGATTAGTCAACCAAAGATTGAAAAAAAAAATGGCTGCTAAAATCAGATCAAAAAGGAGGTCACCTGTAGTTAGATAGGGCATGCGATCTATCTCATCCTTACAGCAATTGGCCCTTTTGCAGGAATTGAAGGGTGAATCATGAGTAATCCAGAAGTGAGAATACCCACCTCCATGGAAATTATATAAAGGAATTAAAAGTAGAGTGGTCTATTTCACAGGTTGAAGCCAAAAGACATTTACAAACCTGGGAACCATGCAAATCACAAATAACCAATATGGGGACAGGGAAACGATCTGTTATGATAATTTGAGCATCATCATGAGGAGCTTGCAATAGTTGAGCAAAGGCCTGTAAAATAATCAATATAAGAGATTTTTTTTAAGGGTAGTTCAAGTCCTCTTTCTCCTCATAATCATTGAAAGCTTACCTACATAGTATCAAGATTGATTATGCGCCCTAACTCAACAGGGATCCACCCTTTGAAATTGTTCGATGAGAAGTTTCTGCAGTTTAAAAGAAAATATGGATTGTTAAAAATATAAATATACTAATGAAAGCATGTGCACTTAATAACTGCAAGCCTCTGTACAAAGACGTCATTGTAAATTAGAATATGTTCATAAATGACTGGCCCACCTCTAATATCTTTTGGTTAAGACTAACAGATATGTTAGACTCTCCAGCTTCAGGAGTTCAGATGGAATGGAACCATTCAATCTTTGCCATGCACAATTCAAACAACTCCAGCTGTCTAAGCTCGGCCAGAATGCTACCAACCAGTTCATTGTTGTTCAATTGCCAGCAGAAGGAAACTATTAGAAATAATTTAGACACAAATATCCCCGAAATGGAAATTTTATTTTAAAGTAAGAACCCTCACAAATAGCTTAGCTTGGACATGTTCCCCAATTTAGGTGGAATTGGCCCAGTGAGCTTGTTACTGTGTAGGAACCTGGGAAGAATAACCAGGAAACACCATGACCAATGATGAAGAAAATCCCTGTTGCATGAATACTGAAGCTATGAAATAAATATCATGAAATCTAACAATTCTTGCTTACATTTTTCTGAAAACATAGAAAACAGAAATAAATAAATAAATAAAATAGGGTTTTAGATCGCATGACCAAAAAACAAAAAACCACATTTTCCTTTCTGGTATGGAAAGAAAATGCAGTAAAATGAAATGAAACTAAATCTCAAAAAAGAACATCAAAGCATCTGATTTATTAGACAAAATGCTTGTTCAATTTCCACTTCCCTAAAAATTCACCAGATGCAGCATTGCTTAAAAAAAGGCCAAAACCCTAATTTCCAAACAAATCACATCAGAGTCGAAGATAGATCTCCGAAAGGGGCCAATCTTAGAAACTCCAAAGCAAATTCCTACAAATCAAACCACAACTCATACACAATATGTAAAAATTAAAACCTTTGGGATTTCTCCCACATCTACCACATCCAAAACCTAACTCTCCTCGACGAAATCAAAAGCGATTTCTAGAAACTCAGCAATTCTGGCAAAAACACACAAAATGCAGGAAAAAAAAAGGCACAAGGTTGAATTTTCCAAAACTTTTTCCCACCAAATGCATCAAAACCCAACCATTCCTACCCAAAAAAAAACTTCAGATTCACCAACAATGCACAATCTTCCCATTTCCCACGATTTCCACCACAATTTCGAAAGGAACCGACACTCCAAGAGCCACGAAACCCTAGCGATTCCCTTCTTCAATCAGTGGCGAATGGTCGAAGAAATGGGAAGAAATGCCAGATTGCACGGTGAATAACTCAGATCGAAGGGAGATTCGTATGTACCTGGTGATGTCGAGATTGATTGAAGATCAGATCTTCGATTTTTACATTTTTTTCATCTTCCTTTCTTTTTCTTGCTACGATCTCTCCCTCCCTCTCTCTCTCCTTTTTCTTTTCTTCTTTTCATTTTTCTGGTTTGGTTCGGGTAAAAGTCTACCAATGGCGAGTCTCTCTCATCCTCACCAAGACTTTTGGCCTTGGTTCTATGCAACTGAGGCTAAAAAGTAGGGCGCAGATTAGGTACTACCCCCTCCTGTTCCGAGGTCGGTACAGGCGGAGGCCCCACGGGCCACTAAGGGGACACCATGATGTATTACTTTTATCCACACCGTCCATCTATTTTTTTATATCATTTTAAAATACTGGATAAAAAAAGATAAGGCAGATGAAAGGCTTAAGTGGACCACACCATAAGAAGAAGCAGTGCTAAAGACACCCACCATTGAAACCTTTGTAGGGTCCACCGTGTCATTAATTTTCCATCCAACCTGTTGATATGGTCATATATACCTGGATGAAGTGAAAAAATAAATATCATACTGATCTATAACTTTTGTGGCCCCTGAGAATTTTTCAATGGTAGGAATTTAATCCCCAATATGTGGTGCATTTAAGACTTTTGGCCTCAATTGCTCACCAACCGAGGCAAAAGGGCAGACTTTTGGCCTCAGTTTTCAACAACCAAGGCAAAAGGGCAGACTTTTGGCCTCAGTTCTCAACAACCAAGGTAAAAGGACAAACTTTTGGCCCCAGTTTCTCACCAACCGAGGTAAAAGGGCAGACTTTTGGCCTCAGTTTCTCACCAACCGAAGCAAAAGGGCAGACTTTTGGCATCAGTTCTCAACAACCGAGACAAAAGGGCAGACTTTTGGCCTCAGTTCTCAACAACTGAGGCAAAAGGACAGACTTTTAGCCTCAGTTCTCAACAACCGAGGCAAAAGGGCAGACTTTTAGCCTCAGTTTCTCACTAACCGAGGCAAAAGGGCAAACTTTTAGCCTCAGTTGCTCACCAACTGAGGCAAAAGGGTAAACTTTTAGCCTCAGTTTCTCACCAACTGAGGCAAAAGGGCAGACTTTTGGCCTTGGTTCTTAACAACCGACGTAAAAAGTTAAACTTTTAGCCTCAGTTGCTCACCAACTGAGGCAAAAAGGAAGACTTTTGGCCTCAGTTTCTCACCAACCGAGGCAAAATGGTAGACTTTTAACCTCAGTTTCTCATCGGCCGAGGCAAAGGGGTAGACTTTTGGCCTCAATTCTCAACAACCGAGGCAAAAAGTAGAGTTTTAGCCTCAGTTGCTCACAAACCAAGGCAAAATGGCAGACTTTTGGCCTCAGTTTCTCACCAACCGAGGAAAAAAATGAATTTTTAACCTCAATTCCTTTACAACCGTGGCTAAAAACCACATTTAGCCTCCCTTTTTTTAACCGAGGCTAAAGACCTACTTTCTTTTAGTGTGTTCATGTATATAGTATGAGAGATAATAGATTGTAGAATAGAGAATGCTAATGTAGAAACTATTGGAGCTTATTGATGTCTATTCATTTCTACTATAAGAATAGTACAATAATAATAAAATAATAGAAAAGATGTATGAATGGGATTTTGCGATAAAGCCTTTGAAGTTGGAAGACTAGACTATAAGCCTTCTTCATGTTGTGATGTGCTCTAACTAAGAGAGAGAGAGAGAGAGATGCTACAAGAAAAATTGGCTTTACCAGCGGCCATAAACGCCCCTAAAAGGCTAAAAAACCGTCGTTAAAAACATTACCGGCGGTCGTACTTGCTAATACTTTACCGGCGGCCGGAGCACCGGCGTTTTTTATGGCCGCCACTAAAACAAAGACTTTTAGCGGCGCTTATTATGTTTTACCGGCGCTTCTGGATCTTAAAACGCCGCTAAAAACTTTACGAAGCGCTGCGAATAGTTAAAAGAGCTAATAACTGAATAAAAAGCGCCACAAAAGGTTGCCACAATGCCAGGAGAAGATACGCAGAAACGTCGGTAAAGGCCTGAGAAAAGGTAGTTTAGACATATCAAAGCACCAGTAAAAGTATTTCTGATCGCTGCAATAAGGTTGCCAAAACACCAGAAAATATATGCAAAAAATGTCGGAAAAGACATGCTCAAAATTATGGAGGGTATCTTCTAGTAAACAACTATTGGTTCATGTCCTAACATTAGCTAGTGCAATGGATGGGCAGAGTGGATATAAAACATCTGTAGAAAATCTGCAATGGATGGAGCATAACAACAAAAATTCAAACTGTCCAAATCGCTAACCCAGTGATGGATGAACCATAACAAAAAAAATTCAGACTGTCCAAATCGCTGACCTAGTGGTGGATGAAGCATAGCCAACAAAAATTAAAATTCTGCAAAAAACCTTATTTTTGGATATTGATCAGTACAATGGCTTCTCTAACTGTGTTATCCAAAACCAAGAGTCTCCACATTCCACATTGGAATTGTAAAACAATTCAGCCATATGTCATGAGAAATTCAAGATAAAAACATGGAGATCAATTTATGATATGATAAGTCATGAAAAGATGGCAAATGAAATTTTAAAACACTTTACAGGCATGTCAATGTAAACTATCCATCCATGTAGAGGTAGAGATGGCAAATCCGGCTGAGAAACGAAAGTAATCAAGACCTCTGGCTGAGAAAGTGAGTCCTGACTTCCATTCAAATTTTCTGTTTGAAACCATTCACTATTACTTACCATAGCAATTCCTGACTCCTTGAAATCTGGCTGAGAAAGCCAAGGTTTCTCTCACCGTCCACCCGACCCACTGAACATGGACTCGTATAACAATTTGGATCATTGAAACATGAAGTCAGGTCATGCTTGTTAAATGGGAACACCAAACTGTTAATAGGTGTCTTTAAGCTATCCATTCTATGGATAGAGGTAGCCCAATTGATAATTGGATTGAACCAATTGATCATGTGGCCCACTCAACAATTCATTGGGTGGCCCAATTGATAATTGGATTGAGCCAATGGACTAGTCTGATCTAGATTTCAAGCCCAATCCCAGCCCTTCTGTTAATGTAATGATTAGATTATCTGATTTTCAAGTGGATTGCACGATATCACGTGTTGCAATTCTTCCGACTGCGCTTTCTAGTCTATCTCCTTTATCCGCATCCAAGACCTGCCAAACAATGAAAATAAAAGGAATCGGACAGTAAGAATACAAGTATATATCCGATGCAAGTTGGCAGGGAAATGAATTTGCAGGCATAGAATTAAGTTGTGCAGTGAGATTAGTGGGGTTCTGATGCTTGGCAGTGACCTTTTTTTTTTCGTTTTTAATAAAACTGGTCTTTCTTCATAAAAGTTCTTCTAAGTTCAAAGAAAGAAACCTGAATCTATGCTAAGCAATAGTGACCTGGACTACTGAATGTGTCACATTGGCAAATACACCAGATGTTGCCTATTCAATCTCTCACACAAAGTCGCCACCATGATTGAACTATGCCAAGTCAAGAGAAATGTGCATGGAAACGCTTATGAGATTGAGTTGCTAGATAACTTAAATATCTCGCCAACTTTTAATATAGTGGATTTATTTTAGTATCATGACGAGATGCTTGATGTGCAAGACAAGTTATTACCAATATGGACAAACAGCCTCCACAGAAATAAAAAGAAAAATTTGAACAATTGTTGCATATGAAGACCATTGGCACTTGACAAGGCCAATACAAACAGTACTAGGTGAAATGGAAGAACAAATACTATTCCAAATGCATATGATTTAAGGACGATGAACTGAAAAGATTGGATCCAGACCTCTACTACTTGTATGAAACCTCAAACTTGCCAAAGTTGAGTCACTTCCAACCCACAGGGGAATGACATAAGCCCACAGCCCACTACATGGCACAATATATGCTAATTTCTTTTCTTTTCTTTTTCGAAGGGCCAGTATATGCTGATTTTGGGCTGTTTGTTGCTAGATTTAGGGCCTAATGTCGGAAACTACAATTTATTGTTTGTGGAAGATATGGGGGTTTATTTGAAGATGAGGTTGAAGATTTTGGGAATGATTTCTTAGATTTGCTTTTACTATTATTTCGCTTTTTGGCCATCTTAGGTAGATTGGATTCCTCTATACTCAAACATTCTTGTGGATGCACCCATGCCTGTTCTTGCAATTTGGGTATACACATCTCATTGAATTGACAACCGGTTTTCACCAATGAATAAATTCAATTCCTGCAGCCCAAAATTTTTTAAAGGAAATGAAGAGGATGCAAATATCATTTTCATTTTGACGAGATATAAATTCTAAAGAGCATCTATTCCAAAAACTCCAGATGATAAGCACTGCGAAGTAATTATTTTGCATGGCAGAACCACAAGTCAAAACAAAGAGGCAAATTATAGTTGAGGGTAGAATAATTGCAGAATAAGATCATATAGACATTAGAAGCAGGAGAAATAGTGAAGAACCTTCCAATTCATCACTACTATGTGCCCAAATGTCGTTTCCATATAGGCGCTTCCACAGCATTAAAGCCTGTCCAGACCTGTAACCACGCGACTAAACCCATTTCTGCACCAAAAAACAATTTCTATTATGACGAAAGAGAACACGTGTTTCAAGAGAGAGATTGAGTGAAGATGCATGGCTCTTAGAATCATAAAAGGTGAACAAAAGCGGCAAAAGACTTGTATTATCTAATCAAGAGTCATCAGTTTCCTTCTCGTCCAACCAACTTATGGAGATGTGAATGTCAGGTAGTAAGTAAAAGTTGTGGAGGAGTCAGCCACACCCGCAAGTACATATAAATCAAAACAGCATCAACATATAAGTCAAGCAGAACCATGATGCTAAAAGCTCAGAAAACGTAACTGCTGACACAGGTTCCCATTCTCCCACTTGTTCTGCCACAAGCATTATCGAAATAACAACAGGTGAGACGTGTTCTTGTAGCAGTTGAAATGTGGGAGAGCATAGCAACCACTACAAAAGACAGGATGACCCAAACATGCCCTAAATCAACTTCCTTACATCGATATCAGATGTGAGAAACAATGCACCAACAGAAACAAAAAAATATGCATGCATACAACCACTGAACAGATTTAGTAACAGGAAAAGCCAGCTTGACTACTCTGGATAGAGAAAAAAGATTACAAGTTCAAATTTTATAAAGCAGAAAAATGCAGAAATAACAATCTGTGACCGTTGAACAAACTAACAGAGACTGGACGGCAGTTAATACTGACCAAAACTTGAGAAATACACAATAATTTTCTAAGAAGGTGAAAATAATGAGAGAAATGGTACATACTTCAAGTTCACTGTAATCCATTCCCTTTAGTAGCACCTTTGAGCTGCTAGAACCTATTGTTCTTATATGCAGTTCCTAACCAGAAGCATTAGGGAGATCAACGATAAGATTTACAAAATAAGAGTTTGATTTAAGCTTCAAATGCAAGCAGAAAAATGCTTCCATAACATCTCTACATATTGTTCCATAAATTTTTTTAGATGCATCCAAAATGCAAACTGAGAATTCCAGCAAATTCACATTGCTATTATAACCAATTAGCAAGAAAGGCCTACATGGACCAGAAGCAATCAATTCTTCAGCTACATTTGGTTGCGAAACTGAATTTGAAATGTGATGTCCACACTGCAGTGAAATATCCAAGTAGTCAAGCATTCATAGTGATGAAGTAGCACTCATGTCAGGAGGTAATGTAATCCAAATCTGGAACCCAGAAGATGATATGCATGCTAGGGAAAGTAATTGTGGTTTGAACATTTCCCTTATAGTGAATATCAATGCAATTCAAATGTGCATCCAAACACAGCCTTAACAACTCCCTCCCAAGACTGGACTGTGGCCATGAAAGTTCGGTCAATTTTCAGTTGAATGTCACCCATTGCAGCTTTTTCTAAACTTGGCCATCTACTTTTACGGTCACACGCTGAAAGGTTAAGATTGTACCATTGAAGAAAATAATATGGCAAGTCTAGTAGAATGCTGAATATATTGTTAAGAACTTAGGTTTCATGATACAAAACATTCCAATATCTTAAAAAAATGGAAAACCAACTGTCCAACTGTAGCTGACCACAATTAGTGGAATAAGGCTTAGATGATGATGAATAAGGTTGTCATTCATATACTGTTGAATTGAGTGGGCTGCATGAAGTTTTTAATGGTGGGCATTCAATCACAATTAGATAACGCCCACCTTGACAATCCTGAAGAAGTTACAATCTCCTTCAAAGGAATCACGTTTTTATGATAAAGTCTTCTTAAAATTGTAATTTCACCTATTACATCGTTTACTTCCTGCAAAACACAAAACAAAAAGGGCCACCATATTCATAAGCATGAATATACCACTAAAACAACTTTCTCATTAATACATATGATTAGTACATGATTTATTGACTGATATGTTTATTAGAATAGAAAGGCCTAATCACAATAGCGTTTCATCTCAAAATCAATACACTACTGAAACTTAAGAGCAGTTAAAATCAGAACTTTGTACTTAGGCTTAAAAAGTGTTGAAGAATAGACAATCCATACAAAGTAAGATACTTAGTTCAAGACATACAGGATTTATATTGTTGCTGTGAGTTAGGATTTATATTACTTATACAAGATCTAACTATTTTAAATATCTATTAACAACTAGGAGATCTACTTAGGAGGCAACGGCCTTAACTCATAAAGTACCGACAAGTTTCTTACTTTGAGTTACTATTTATATCACTTATACAAAAGCTAAATATTTTAAACATGTTGGGAGCAAGATTCAAACCCCTAACCTCAACTAGGAGGCAATGACCTTAGCTAGTGACGTACCAACAATTTCGTCGCTTTGAGTTAGGATTTATATTACTTATACAAGATCAAACTATTTTAAATATCTATTAACAATCCTAGTACGTTCAATTTATAGTAAATTAAATATCAAGTCAAGTTGGGTCAAGTCTTCAAGTCAACCCAAACCAGCTGAACATCGAGTTGAGTAGAGTTTTGGGTTTTTGAACAGTGATTTATGGCAAATGAAGAAATCAAAAGAACTAGAGGTCAACAGCCAACAACTCCTTTTCCTTTTTTTTCTTCAGATTTTTTCTTCATGGAACAACCAAGTCAAAACCAAGCAATGAGTTTCCATCACCATGCAATAATAAGGATGGAGAAATGGGAGAACAAGGAATATTGCAAAACGCCATTTTATGTTGAAATGAATTTGAAACATCATGTTACCGCAAGGGTGGCCTGTGAAATGTCACAGACAAAAGCTTTCAGTTCTTCATGCACTCCAAAAAATGGATGGAAGGAACTTTGGCAATGATCATCAGCTGCATGAAATGAAACCTGAAACACCACAAGGGATTGTTTGAAAATTAATGTGTCTTTCAACCAAAACTCGACAAGACTTGAAATTAAACACCAACAGAAATTCTGTATTCTTTCCCATGCACAGAACAACGGATTCCGCAAGGAAGATGCAATGGTGGGCCAAACAAGAACGACCATCATCACATAATAACACATGAAACTTACCATCCAAATGAATTTAAACCAAAAAAAAAAAAAAAAAAAAAAAAAGATTTCATATCTTGAAACGATGCGTTGAAACTATAACTACAGAATAGAATCTTCAAGAGCAGAAATTACAGTTTTACCAACTGAAAATTACTGCAAAAATTCATGAATTAGTTCTCAAAATTCAACTAATTTTGCTAAAATAAGCTTGGAGACCTACTAATTAGATGAAACTTACTACCCAAGTGAATTTTAAAAAATCTTGAAGTTGGTGGGTCAAAATGGTTCTACTGCAGCAGCAAATGGGAGGACCATTCTCCACGAGGATTACTAAATCGAGCCGCATTTAAATAGTGTATTTCAGCAAAATTGACTTTTTAATTCTTTTCTTTCTTTCTTTTGTTTTTCTTTTTTTTCAAGAGGTTTCGGCAAAATCTACAACAGTCTAACAAATTCCAAGAAACCAGAGGCATTTTGGCCATCTGGTGATGGGTAGAATAATCTTTTGTAATTTTTTTCTCTAGAAGAATGACTTCCCTCTCTTCCTACACACCATAGAAATAATTGAATCAAAGGGATCACTTGCATACCTTGTCTACGGTGTTGTTCTGCCTGCATACTATATTTGCACTGCCAATATCACCTCTAGTTGAGAACAGTGTTTTAAATAGCGGTAGCATGATGCGTAGCGCTCAGCCCTCTATACTGTGTAGTGTAAATACGTAGCGTGTAGCGTAAGCTACACAATACCTCTATTTTTTAATTTAAAAATAGGACAAATATAATAAATAGTGAATATATATATATATGCCTAAAAGATGATTCATTTTATAAATTATAAGCATGTTCAAAAAAGTTATTAGTTATCATTTATCAAAAGCCAATCCACATATATAAGCCAAATTAAATAATTATCACATCAACAACTTTCTAAGCAAACCACTTTAATTAATAATGTCTAATTGAAACCACAAGTCACAATTATGAAAAGAAATAAAAATCCCATAGGTTAAAAGTATCAAGTACAATGCAAGTGTTACATTCCTTAACATTAGAAACAAAGAAAATGTGAAAAAAGGAATAAAAAAATAAAATAGTTAAAAAATACATTGTTGCTTACGCTACGGACGCTACGCGCTACATAGCTGTAGCGTACGCTAGGACCCCCGTAGCGTACGCTACAGGAGATTTACGCTATTTGGGACGCTACATAGCGCTACAGCCACGCTATGCTACGTAGCGTACACTACGAGCGCTATTTGAAACACTGGTTGAGAACTTACGCCTTCTTTCATCACTGATATAACAACTAAAATGCCATGCACCACCAATTAGTAGGTTGTATGATAACAAAACAGCAGAAAGAATCTGATAGAATGAGGTCAAAAGCAATGGGAAGGGAGACTCTAAATAAATAAGGATAGAGCTTGAAATGTTTACAGGTGTTTTTAACAAGGCCTGCTGCCTTAGAATATCCACGGTCTCCATGTCCAAGAGCTTTTCTTCTAGTCTATGACAAAAAGTAAACAATGATTTTTCAATTAAAAAAAGGACAATCATGAGAAAGAAACAAGAGAGCACTAAAATAGTTGTCTTCTTATAATTTAGAAATGGAAAAACCCATTGAAGCTGAAGCTTAATTCTAGCTTAACAGTCTAAGAAAGTTAATAAAGAAACTACAAGAACATCTGCATGTCATTCTTCAATTGAATTATCTTTGACTCTACAACCATAGCCTGCTTTAAGCCTGTGTGTTTCTTCATAATTTCTTTCAGTTTCATCTATCTTCTTTTCCAGTGAGCTCACCATGGCCCACGACAAATTAATGGTGAGTGACATAAATATCACAAGTAGAAATGCAAATGCATGTTCACCCATGGAATTTAGGCAAACTAATTTGAAATGTTATGTTATTCATCACAAAACTCCTTGAGATGGCAATCCCACCTTCAGTTGTTCATTTTCAAAAGTCAGTTTATCCAACAGCACACTATCAATGACTGGGACCTCCTATATGACAGGAATTAGGTTTGCTGCTTCTTTCACAGCCTCTTGTTCCTTCACTAGCATCTTTTCAGTTTCTTTGAATTGAAGCTGCATCTCTTCCAATTGCATTTCTTCAATCTTCTTTTCCAGTAAACTCACCATAGCCTATAACAAATTAATGTTGAGCGACATAAATATCATAAGAGGCCATTTCTGGATACCTCCACCAAATATCACAGAACTTCAACTGCTAAAAATGATTTTGCCATTCAATCTAAAAGAAATAAATATTGGTGTGATTTAATGCCATTTTCAAAAACGAATGCAATAACCACTAACAAAAAAAATCCACTATGCAGTTCTCACCAAGAAAATCAGCATCATCTAAAGACCAACTAACTAGAATCAGCTACACGAATCTTGTTCTGCCATTGCACTCCATCAAGGACCATTTTCTCAGATAAACTAGTTCTCATGAAGGAGATGCATCCCTAAATATGACCATTTAGTCAATCACCCAGGTTGCAACATTGCAATAAGATTTATATTAACGGAAGAAATACTAAAACCATATATTTTCTTATGGTTTCTCTGCAACATTAGCAGAATAAGCTAATTCTACAACTAGGCAGGTTTCTCTGCAACATTAGCAGAATAAGCTTATTCTACAACTACACAGATTCCTTAGTGACATTTGTAGAATGAGCTTATTCTACAATACGTGTGGAGCCCATCATGATCTGTGCAAGGTTCCACTGTCCATCATGTGTGCCCTCCTCATTTTCCTTTTGGAGGACAAAAATCAGGCTGACCCAAAACTCGGGTGGGTCACACCATATAAAATCATGCCCAAATCCGCTAAAATCACGTGGTGTGGCTTATTTGAGTTTTGGAATGGTCTGATCTTTTGGGTGTCAATCCATCCTTGTGGGGCGTGTCTTATGAATGGATTGTATGGCAAACACAAAACATGGCGGGCTTCCCATCCCAATCATTGGGTGTCGTGTGAACCACCTGTGTTTTGGAATGGTCTGATTTTCTGGATATGGGTGAACTTATGAATGGATTGTATGGCAAACACAAAACAAGCCGCGATGAAAAACAGAACTGAATCAATCAAAACACTATCTACAAAATACCTGCAACAATCATACATGCTAGTGTAGAACAAATGTTGGAAATAATCTGATAAAAGCTATCCAGTAGCTACTCTGCATGCAAAAGATGAACTGGAAGACCAGATGAAAGTTCTTAGACATCAACCCATTTATTTCAAGAGGCTTGTTACCATTCCTAAATCCATGTGCAGAAAGACCAGATGGACCATAAAAAATATGTGAGAAACAATAATCAATCTGAAAGAAGCTTGATTCAGTCAGCACAATGCCTTAGTTGTAAGATCCTTCATTGTTGATACTAACTTGTCAAAGACTTGATCTTGATACCAAGTGTTCCAGACTAATATCCTGGGACCTGTTACTGGAGTAAAAGAACACAACATTGTAACTTTGGATAATATTGAGCGCCATAGCTGTAGTAGGCATCAGCCCAAGAATAGTCAAAGATAAATTCTCCATACGAGTGACTGCAATTCAAAGTAACTAAAATAGTTTAGCTACTATCAAGCAGAAGCAATTAAAAGCTGATTGTAAAAGTTAAAGATAACCATTTAAACAAGAAAAAGTAACAAGAACAGAACATGGACAGCATTGCAGATGCTAAACCTTTTAAGATAAAGTGGAACAACACCTACACTATTTTTGTATATATTTATCATGAGCAATAAGATGTCGAGGCACCCATCCTGTTTCCTGAAATCATTTATAAGATATCAAAAAAAGTCCGAGGGTACAGGTTGATGCTGGTAACTATATGATATACATAAGAACGCTCATTTGTCATGTATTCATAGAAGACCATCTAAAGAGAAGAACAGCTCCAAGTGTTTAGAAACTCATGACAATATGATATGATGCAATGATCAAACCTGCACTGCAAAACAATTGACAAAATGCAACTGAGAATGGATCTTTCAGCCACAAACTTTAGAAGAAAAAATCTGATCATTATATAACCTTTCAAGCCTTGACTTGTAAGATCCCTGTTGACATTAAGATCTCTTCCATAAATAAAGGATATGACAGAAAATGAATGTCCAACAGTCTAAAAAATGAACTATGACACTATAACAAACTGTAAACTGATAGTGTGAGTGTAACCATTTGCATCTATCAAAGAGAAAATAGACAACAACATGTGAATCTGTTACAGACCTAGGCCAGATCCCAGTCAACAACAAGACAGGCCTATGAGCTCGACAGTCCACTGCCATCTCATGAGATCCCCATGCCATCCCTTCTTTTAGTGAAGTAAATTGTACAAATCTTGTGGGATGCCTATCAAACAAAGATCAAACTGAGGACTAATTCAATTTTCATGATAAATGAATCAGATTATAGAACCCGAATTGTAAATTGTAGGATGTTAACCACAAGCTCATGTTATGAGAACCCAAAATGTGATTCAAGATCATGATAGTCCAAGGGACACCTGAGAGCTAATTGGAGGTCACCATTCTCCCGAAAACTGCAGCAAAACACGTGCACAAACCCTATATACTCAACTCAAGCATGCCCTTGTAAATCATACATGTAAATCCCAATAACCAAAGTGTTCTCCCTTTGGCTCCAACAAACCATATCCGGAAGAGTTCTCAATAACCAAAGTGTCAAGTGGAGGAGAAAAGGAACCCATAAAGCAGTTGAACTTTGTGGATACCAAAGGCCTGACATCAACACCAAGTCCAGTTTCCAGTGGATCTGATGGTAAAGTGAAGGATTCCTGCAATGGCTGTGCAGGTGATAAACTTTTCTAACCTTATCGTAACCAAAGAAAAGAAAAGAAAAGAAAAAAGGAAAGAAAGAAATAAGAAAGGAAAAAAAAAAATTTTTAAAGGAAGAAAGAAATGTGATTCGCCTTACCAACCTGTTTTAGATATGCCCAAGCTCCATGGCCTTATAAGCAAATGTCCAAATATCATAAAATGTAGTAACATGCCACACCTTTTTCTCTGTCCTGCACCAAGGGTTTATTTGGAGCAGGGCCTAATCCCAACCGTCCTAGATTTTCCACCGAAGAATGCAGGATCCAAATTTATCTGGTGTTTGGTTTATTCATGAGGTCATGTGGGGAGTGGCAAAGACACTAAGAAGGCCACCTTTTGGAACTCCATTTCATCTGCTGCCCAAAACGGAAGGGACAGGGCTACCCAATCGGAATCCATCCATCTTGGCCACCCTTGTCCAAACAGGCCCTCAACAAGAATCTCTTGGTTGAAGCATTTCTTCAAACATGTAGGAGGCCATGGACAGCGGCGGATATGGCTGCCACTGCCATGGTTGCTGCCCAATTTCTGCCCATTAAAAGAGGAAATGAGATAGAAAGAGAGAGTACCTTTCACTTCGTGTGCTCTGATTTTTTCTATTCCTGTCAGCTATTGGAGGGAGATCGATCAACAGTTGCTTCAAAGAGAATGAACTGGGAGAGACGTCAATGGAGGAGGGAAATCAGGGAGATCGAGAGATGGAGGGAGAGGAAGGGAGAGAAATCGAGGGAAGCAAAGGGTCGGACAAGCAAGATGAGAGAGAGAGAGAGAGAGAGAGAGAGAGAGAGAGAGAGAGGAGGGTTTGCGCGCGATGAAAATGAAATTTCCCTCTCCCCGTTTTTGGTTTTAGTACCGTCGATTCAGCGGCGCCCACGTTTCAGAAACAGGGGCGTTTTTGGACGGCCCCCGGTGATTCCGGTGATCACCGGCAGTTGTACCTGGCCACCAGTGAAAATAAGCGCCTGGAATGGCGCAAGGAGGCTTTTTGTCAAAAGCTCTTCACATGCCATCTCCCATCTTCTCCTCACCTTCTCCCAGATCAGTTTCCCAGTCACTCTGTCATTGTCACAGGTGCAACCAGTGGAATTGGGTTACATACAGCAAGGAATCTCTCTCTCTCTCTCTCATATATCAGTAAAACAAGCAAATACTAATACAGAATTAATCAGAAAATGATATTTATAACCCGTTTTTAACTTTACACCCCTTTTCCCTCCTCTTTAGAAATGAGATTTGCACCCCTTTTCTTCTATTATAGTATCAACGTAGAAAAAAAAAAAAAAGTGTATGCATAACAACTTCTGTAGTAAACTTACAACCATATGCATGGTATCTTAAAGAGCAAAACCATATAGCAATATCTCTCTCTCTCTCTCTCTCTCTCTCTCTCTCTCTCATATGAATAAACCCAGCAAATGCTCATACCAAATTCATAGGAGTGACATTTATAAACCATGTTTTTGACTTGTAGACCCACTTTCCCCACTCCATGGAAATGATATTTACACCCCTTTTTCTATTCTACTATCAAAAGTAGAAAAAAGAGGTGTATGCATAATAACTTCTTTATGATCAATAGTGCACGTAGTTTGCGAACATAAAGCCATGTGTTTTGTATCATTAAATACCAAATAACTATAACCGTTGATTTGTCTCCTCACGATCATGGCCCACATGATCATGATCATAGGCTTTTAAGGTAGGATACATCATGGATGGGCCTTGAAACAAGAAAAAAAAAACCCAATTCGAACGATGCCAGCCGTTCAACGAAATGGACACTCACAAAATGACAATTGGTACAGATCAGAAGGGAAAGTGGTCCACCAGTTCAACGGTTGATCATCCAAATTGTGAGAGTTTTGATCTGTTGGACTGTTGATGGTCTCATGGTCGACTTGGACGGTCAAGATTACATCCACCAATATTCTGAGGAGTATTATTTTGCATGCTCACTCGACATACAAAAACAAAGCCAGCATCTATTTTCCTCATCTAATTCCATTAATCTCAAATTTATTAAATAAAAACACCCTATAATTTAAGCTCATCCTTCACTCAATCAACATCCATACGATAATGGTATGTCCGAAATTTGGACCGTTCGTATAATGTCCACTACCCAACTTGGGCCATACTCTGAAAATTAAACAGATCAGATGATCCTAGCCATCCATTGGAGGACTTTTGTCTATTGAATTTTGACCCTTTCCTATCCATCCATCTGTTGTTTCAGTAATCCACTAACTAGCGCCTAGGATTTTACAATCAATGCAAATTTCGACGTATGCACGGGTCCCCCCAATAGATGAAAGGTCCAGATATCATGAACGTGTGCCACCTGTGCAGAGATTTACTACTTGATTGCTGACTTAGATAATGTTGATAGCACCGTAATATATTGTTAGTATGATCGCCGAGGAATTCCCCATTTTCTGAAAAGTCGCAGCGATTTTTTAACCCAGGGAGCTGGCCATGCGTGGGGCCTACATTACCCTGGCCTGCAGGAACACCAAAGCCGCCCGCGAAATCGCACATCGGCGGCTGCAAGCGGCGCACGCTAGCAGAGTGGGAACGGATTGGCTACTCCCCCTGACACCAGCCAATGGCTGGTGGTCGGTGCTATGTGGGCAACACCATGATGTATGTGTTTCATCCATGCCATCCATCTGTTTTTACAGATCATTTTACAGTATAACTCCGAAAATGAGATATATCCAAATCTCAAGTGGACCACATCACAGGAAACAATATTGAATGAGGGTCGAGCATTAAAAACATTTTGGAGGCCATAAAAGTTGTGGATCAAGCTGATATTTGTTTTTTCTCTTCATCTGGGCCTGTATGACCTAATCAACAGATTGGATGTCAAATAAATAGTATAGTGGGCCATAGGAGGATTTTAATGGTTGATATCCAATCACTATTGTTTTCATGTGGTGTGGTCCACCTGAGATCTATATACCTCTCATTTTTGGGTTCAAGCAATAAAATGATTTTTAAAAATGAATGAACGTAATGGATGAAACGCATACATCATGGTGGGCCCACAGAGCACCAAACATCAGCCACGGAGCTGGTGTTAGGGGGAGTAGCCAATCCGTTTCCAGCAGAGTCCTACATGTGGAGTAACATGCGCCGCAGAAGTACGATCCTTTGTAGACCTTTTTCTTTTCCGTGGGCATCCGTTCACACGTGCCATTGCATGCAGGTGATGGAGCTGGACCCCTTTCTCTCTCCTCCGTACAGAGCTTCGAGGCCGAGTAGGAGCGGCGCGCGCTGCCCTTACACGTGCTGATCAACAATGCCGGCGTGTTTCTGATGGGAGGTGAGTCGTCACGTGCGACTGAGATGCATTGCACACGTCTAGGCATGCTTGGATCAGACACTTTGATTGAACGGTTGATAAGAGCTGACCACCCCAAGTTTGGTTGTGGGGACACGATTAGAGGTGTACACGAGTCGAGCTAAGCCGAGCTTTGCTCAGCTCGTGCTCGACTCAGGCAGCTTGAGTCTCAGCTCACCCTTCGAGCTTGGAACAGCAGCTTATGCTCAACTTAGCCAGCGGCTCGATCCATTCCGAGCTGAGTTCGAGTCGAGTTCGAGCTGAGTTTTCGAGTCGAGTTTGAGTTCGAGACAGTAGCGTCTAACTGTCCCAGAGACACCATTCGACTATACCGAGGTCCAAAGGTTCGTCCGGCCAGTGGTTGCTAGTCGGATGGATTCCGCTACTCAGACAGACGCTGCTCACTGGAAAAAATGAAGAGAGTGGAGGAGATGACTCACTTTGGGAGAGGAATATCGCTGGGAGAGGAGATTGTTCAAGAGTATTCGGCGAACAACTGGCCAATTTGGATGATTTTGAGGGAGAAATGAGGTAAGGGTTGTTGTTGGGCGAAATGGGTAGGGTCAGGCATAAAGGTTTTTAAAAAAAAAATCTTTATATACTCACTTAAACTCGATCTAAGTCGAGTCGAGCGAAGTCAAGCTAGGTCCAACTCAGACTTGACTCGAAATATTCCGAGCTCTCAAAATTTGGCTCGACTCGGTTCGAACAAAGTTTCGATCCAAGTCGAGCCGAGCTTTTTTGAGTCGGGTCGAGCAAGTTACCGAGGTAAGTCTGCTCATGTACAGTTTTACCCACTACCCTTATCCCCTCATATTGGATTGCTGCATTCTCACAATTTGGATGCGTCTGTCCTATTTCATAATGCATTGCTTTTCAGGAGGTGGTCTGATCATGTGGGGCCCACCCAACTCTCATCACCTCGAACCAAATGGTTCTAATGGAAGTTCCAGCCCAATCATGCCCATCATCGGACACACTAAGAGTGATAGTTCACCACAATTTAAGATGGACCCAACCATTTAAACGGATCCCAATCGGACCTCTTGGACCCGTTTGAAATCGGGTTTTTATAGGTCCGCCGGTTTAAAATCGGATCCAAATGGGCTTGGGTTGTGTACAATCGGGTGCACCATTTAGACTCAAGTTGGGGTCTCTCTTGATTGGGTTAACTTTAATCACATCCAACCGATTGGATGATAAATTGGGGTCCATCGGTCCGTGCAACCTTAGCCATCCAATACACTGGCCCACCATGAGGAACAGCTTCGATAAAAATCAGCAACAGCCGGTCATTATACATTATTTTCTATGGTGTGGCCCACCTGCTGAGCTGATAGGTAGATTTTGAGCAAGGCGATCCCCTAGTTGTGGCAATTTAGTGGATAGAGTCCATATCATCTGTATATTGAAAATTACCCATTGAGTGATGGTAACTTACTGTCTAACGTGTCTCTTCTTCTTTTTTTTTGTTTCTTTGGTTTAGCTTGTCAGTACACACCCGTGTCAGTACACACCCGTGTTAGCCACCCCTACTAGGGATCGATACCAAGACCTCGAGTGTCGAAACGAGGTATCTCCACTGAGTCTACCAGTTGAGGTATGGATATGGGTGTTTGTGACTAACCTGTCCATGTAACCATCTCTAGATGTGATATGAAAGGATATATATATACATATAAATACATACACATGCATATATATACACAAGTGTGCACATACATATACATGTACATGCATGTATACATAAATACACACATATTGCATATGCTATTATTCACCAACGGATAACTTCCTACCTATTAAGTACATGCGACATCCAATCCATCCAAAAGGTTAGCCCCACCACTGGTATCACCTTATCCAAAAATTAGCCATATCCATTTATTTAATTGACCAAATATATTTTTTATATTTATCAGTGGCTATACATTGTTTTCTATGATGTGGCCCACTTTATGAGTATGTTAGAGATGAATTTTTTACTAGATGTTCCTCCTGGTGAGGCCAATCCATTAGAAGGATTGGATGTTGTAATCGAGAACTTAAGAGGCTGAAAGTTATCCATTAGTTGAGATATGTGTGTGTCTATATATATATATATATATATATATATATATATATATATATATATATATATATGGGAAAAAGTACTATGCGCTCGACCTCACGAGTCCGTCCCATGAGGTTGAGCTATGTGGACCCCACCGTGATGCGTTTCGAACATCTACCCCATCAGTCAGATGCACCATTCCATCGTGAGCCTAGATCTCAAAAATCAAGTCAATCCGTGACTTGTGTGGGCCACACCATATACAGAAGTGGAGAGGGGCCGTGCACCATTAAAACATTCATAACCATTTTTTGGGCCCACCGAGATGTGGTTTGCAAATCCAGCCCATCCATCATGTGTGTCCCACTTGGATGAGGGTTCAGACCAAGTTTCAGATGCATGCAAATTTCAGGTGGGCCCCACCAAGTGCTTTTATATATTTTAACGGTGTCTTCACATGATTTTAGATGGTATGGCTCACCTGAGTTCCATATACGGCTGATTTTTGGGATATCCCCTAATTTAAAGGGGACCCATTAAATGCACGGTGTTGATGGTCGACACGCATCACAATGGGGCCCACATAGCTCGACCTCATGGGAGCTCATCGTGAAGTCGAGCGCATAGTACCTTTTCCATATATATATATATATATATATATATATATATATATATATATAATAGGTGTGGTGTGTGCGGGCCAATGAGGTGTTATCATGAAAATTCTAAACCAGTTTACACGTGTGTGAAAACACACATAACTTTCCTTACACATCAACGTCCAATGATCCCCAGTTCATCAATCTTAATCACCTAGTACAACATTCATTCGTATATCAAGCCATCCATTCGATTAATTTTCAAAATAGTCCAGAAACGTCTACTTTAGGATCTCAATTACTTCGATAGAAGAATCAAACCATCCAGTAATATGTAATAAGTATATATTTTTTTTTATTTGTTATATTATAAGTTTTATACAAATATAGATCAAAAGAATTATGGATGTATTTGATAATTTATTTATCATATAAATAATTTATGAAAATGTGTTGTAGTAGAGTGATATGTATATAACTAATCTATGTAAAATATTATGAAAATAATATTATAATGAGTAATGATTTTACAATGTATAATTAAATTATAAATACTGATGTGGTACTAAATATCTTCTATAAATATGTGTACAAGATTTATTAGATATTTTAATGAGATTTTATATTACTTAACAATATTATGGAATACAAATATGATTTTAATTAAATATATATTTACAGTCTTAAATTCATTCATATGTATAATATAATATTATATATTATGAATTATATACTAATAAACATGAGATCCATAGCATGTATATGATAGTATATTAATATTAAAATTAATATATCATTTGAATAGTAGCATATGATTATGTGCTTAGACACATAAGTGAACCTTTACGACATTTTGACCATTTATGATCGAAATGGAACTGATCTGACCATTGGGTTGACACATTCGATGATAAAATATGTTAATTCAATTAGTATGGCCCACCTAAGCCTTGGGCCCACCTAATCTTTGGCCAAAGTCCCTTATAAGGCCTCCCAAGATGAATGGACGGTATGGATTAGTCAAAAACATCACGGTGGGCCCCCATACGAAGTGCGAGTGCACTGAATGCACTGTGCACGAAGTGCATGGAACCGGGCAGCTGGTTTGACCAACATTGACCTGTGGTTTTACCAAATAAAGAGAGATCCTCTCTCTCTCTCCTTACTTTTGTCAGCAGAAGGACAAACGTCCGTTTGTTTTGATCGGTGGCCCATTAACTGTGGCCACATGCACGATCCAAATCGTCCTTTGGTAAAGGGTCCACGTGTGACCAAAACCCTTAGGGGTCGTTTGGCACCGTGGATTAGAGGGGATTGGCAATCCCCTGGCTATTTGGGGGCATAAAGTAACTGGGGGTTGCAAATCCAGGGGATTTCCAATCCCCCTCTTCGAAGGGGTTTGCAATCCATGGTGAGAGCTTGGATTACACCTAAAATCATTTCAATAGTTGCAGGTGTAACATGTGTGTCACTGTACATGTAACGCCCTAAAATTCGGGGGTCGAGCATAACTCAGCTCCCGAGTTCCAAAACATCACTTATGTAACATATTTAATGATGGATGTATGTTGTCTGTATTAGTGCATAAAACATGGAATAGATTAAGCCCAAATACAGATATAATTCAGGGATAAGTGAAGAAAGCAAGCGGAAGACTTGTAGAAATATATGTGTACAAGTGCAAATCCCTGAAGTACATAAACATACCAGGTCGTAATGAAAGTGTTACTATCAAAATTACAAGTATCAAGTTACATCATTTAATTTCCAAAAATAATCCCAGAATCCCGCGCATCAGAACAAGGCTCGCTAGAACCCGTCTGAAAACTGCATATAAAAGAAAGCAGCCTCATCATCATCCATCTCCCGCTCTGCCTTAGAGGTCGCCTCAACATCTGCAACATCAGAACCTAAGACAGAGTCTAGTGGGTGTTTAACACCGCCCAGAACGTGGGAGTGAGTGATCAACTCAGTGGAACAATAAAGCACAGGTTAACATGTTATCAGTTCAATCAAGCAGTAATGATAAAGCAGAACAATTAAACAAGTCCTAAGTACTCTTGTTAATGCAAGGATGTATGTAGAATGATGCGTGCCCTCACGCGTACACCCTCAGCATCTTCATCTTACGTTACACATGACACCACCTCAAAGTGTGCCACATCTACAAAGCACATGCAAATGCGGTGCATGGATATGATTACCAAGTTGTTATTAGTCCTTTTCATACAGCAGGATTGGGAAGCTAAGATACCTTCCTTATATCACCATCCAAACAGTGATCCATTCTAGGGTTGTCAATCCTAGGCATCTCATACGATCATATGGTTTCAGGTCATAGCAAAGGGCTCGTCACCAATCAATGCACGCCTATCATACCTTCGTTACTACACCAAGGCTCGTCACCTCAAAGCAGTATCCAGGCATGCTCGAGGTCACTACAAAGGGCTCGTCACCAATCAATGTAGGCCGACAGCACGAATATAGTGTCCCATACCACCATAATCGACTCACGAGTTTAGTTGCTCACTGGTCACTATGGGGAGGCTCGTCACCCCAGCGTAGGTCGACAGCTCGACCACGGTGTCCCATACCACCATGTCCGGCTCATGAGTCTTAGCGGATCAAGGTACCAAGGTTTATAGGATTTCATCGGTAAGTCTGGTACCCTAGATTCAAGTAGTAGCGTCCATACATGGTGAACATACATCGGACAATCGGGTTACTTGACAAACTCGACTAGCACGAGCGCACGTTGAGTTGAACGACATAGAGTGCGCAAACACTCCGCGTGGCCAAACCACTGCCGACAACTCTAATACGGCTTGGGTTTGTCTAATACGTCCTACGTGGCGAAAGCAACCTCAACTACGAACTTAAGGCCGATTACCGATTTTCTGGACTAATGCATAGTCCCACACACATTACACTACAATAGATATTCGTATTGAATGTAGAACAGTAAAGGAACAACAACTCAAATCATGTGGTACACAAGCATTTGAAGAATATCAACTTAACATAAATGTAAGCATAAATAATGCTTGAAATTAAATAACAAGGAATGTAACTTACATGAAGGAAATCATACACACTAGTGGGAGAGTTGAGAATCGCTTCTCAACGCCCATACTAGGTTGAAACATCACACTTCAGATCATTCAGACATTTCTACAAACACTTAGAATACATAATGCAACATATATGACGTATGTTGCAATACACGCATTTGGACAATTCCTTTTGCCAAGGAGTTGTCGCACATATCATTAGCATAAGTACACGACAAATAATCATGGCAATCACAGGTTCATATTTTATACGCATACGGTACTTTATACATACACATAGAATACACAAATCTCAATATAACGCATGCATATCAGGAACGCAACATAAACATAACATTTGGCATATGAAATCTCATCCATAACAAGAATAAACCATTAACTGGCATTGAAAGCCTTGAAAACCATAACCTATACACTTAAAGTCCGCACCTTGAGCCAGAAAAGAACACCGAATTGATTTCAGACGAGTTGTCTTCGTCAACGGCGATAGAATACCCTAAAGCAAGAATAGAAATGAGATACAACAACACCAAGACTATTCTAAGCTCCAACACAGAATAGGGTTAGGTTAACTTACCCAAAGATGAACTCAGAATCGTTAGAATAACGATTCAAAGTGAAGGTTCAAGGATGAAGAAGAATTGGAAAGAATCTAAGATGATTCACCAACTTCTCTCTCACTTTCTCTCTCTTTTCCACTCTCTTTCCAAGCTAGGGTTAAGAAATTCGAATGGAAAAGAAAGCTAGGGTTTAAGGACTATAAATAGGCCTAATATTAATGAAAATAATCACAGGGCCAAGGTATACTTAGGGTATAACCAAAATCAGCCTCTCACGATCCAACGAAGCACTTCCGGTGGGCCAAATACCACGAAAGGTCGGACTTAAGCTCACTGACCATGGATCTAGGTCAGGCTGAGTTTTCTTACCGACCGGCTCTTCAGATCAGCCGTGGCGGACCACACTCAATTCAACGATCACTGAATCTCGATCAGGTCCACAAGCACAAGGACATGCCTGTGCCACCTTCCCTGATCAGAGGGTGAAATTGAGTCAGAATCCAACGGTCAGATAGCTTAAAATCATCGCGCAAGCGACACGACTCAGATTTCATAAAAGCTTAATAAATTTCCAACCGTTCTCACACTCTTCACTCCGAACTCAAACAAATCGACCCAGAATATCACATGGACTTGATTTTCGAGGTGATGGTCAAGTCCAACATGGTGACCACAACAGCCTAAGATCATCGCTATCGAACTTTCGACGCGCGGTCCAGGTTCGATCCAAAACTTCCAAAAATTCCCAAGAACAACTGGATTTAGCGATGGATCCTAGATTTCAGAGTAACATAGCGCTAACTAATCTACAAGTTTTGAGTCATGCAGATACAATTTAAAGTGATTGATGCAGATTTCACAAGCAATCGAGTATAGCGCTAATTACCCCAAAAACAACCACTAAGGAAAGAAAAGCACAAAATTTTTCGGGTCATTACAGTACACCATCATTCTATTGGGCACATGGCCCACTAATGATGATCAGCACCGTCCAAACATTGTCCATATTAATCAACGATTAAAAATCATTCATTAGTCACTCAGACATGATCTTGTGCTTGCGGTCCATTCGAGACTTGGAATTTCATCATTTTCAGGCAAAGCATATATTTCAGCGGACTTATCACAACCATAGTGTCAAAAATTATATACCTCACTAATTAGGGGTATTAAAGTTCATTTAGTAATTAAATTCAAATCCCTGTAAATATACCATGCATAGGTGTTTTTGAATTAAAGTTGATTTACATTTCAGGGTGTCAAACATACCGGGAGGATTGCCAATCCTGGGGGTTCCAAATCCATGCTCCCAAACAGGCCCTTAAGTTTCACATGATTCAGTGCGTGCGAGTGCACACAAATCTCGTTGCAAACATGTAACGTCCCGAATTTTTTGCTAACCTGGAGTTAGACGTCCTTAGGCAATGGGTCGATCATAACACCTTATTGACTTCTCAGAACTCAATCCCAAAGTTTAAAATCCTTTTTCAACCCATTTCCTTCACAAATCTCATCTTTCACCACCTTATTCTTCACATTTTTCTAAGTACTTTCATAGTAGACACTAATCCTAACATTTAAATGATGGAGAACAATACTTAAACTTAAATTTACTATAATAGTAAATATATAAATAAAAATGGGTTTTGGGCCGTTAGTCTTATGGAATCTGACAAAATAAATAGGTGATTTGGATAGAGCAACCTACTCTGTCATAATTGGGCGACATGTAGTTAAGTAATAAACTAAACGATCAATGGATTTGGCTTGAACCACTTTCTATACAAACTACAAGACTCAAAACCATTAAAATCACTAACTCAACATTACTTAAAAACCTAGGAGCAATCTTAAAACCCAGTTGCTCACAGGAGCACATTGGAACTCCGTATTGGACCTGGACCGTGTGTCGAAAGTCCGATGACCGTGAGATTATAAGGTTATGACCACCTTACTGGGCTTGACAACCATCGCGGGAATCGAGTCCAAATAGTATCTAGAAACGCACAACTTAAGCCCGGAGTGAAGCGTGTGGGAAACACAAATATCTTTAGAAACTGAACTCAAATTTGAGTGATTTGGGTCGTTCGCTTGTGGGCCAAATATAAGGTTTCAGACCGTCAGATTCTAACCTAACTACACCCTTAGATTAGAAAAATTTTCCTATACAGGTTAGTGTACTTATGGCCCTGATCGAGCGACGATAGCCGTTAAACTGAAACTGGCCCTCCACGGTCGATCCACAAATCTGATCGAACCGAAATCTTAACCTGGCCTAGATCTATTATCAGGGAACTTACCCTACGCCGTAGGTGAGTGATGGACTTCCAGATGGGCCCCGTTTATCAGAAACAGACTCCCTTTGTCTATAACCTAAGTATACCATGGCCCTGGGGCCATTTGAACCAATTCTGGGCCTATATAAGACCCTTAACCCACCCCTTCTCTCTCACATACGAATTTGCTCCAAACCTTAGGAGAGAGAAGAGAGAAAAGAGGAGAAAAGTGTGAGGAGAGAAGAGAAAGAGTGGGAGATCGTTGCTGGGATTCTCTCCCATAACTCCACGCCTCGATTCACCCTTCCACATCGCTTCATGATCGTCTCCAACTTCGATTTGGGTAAGGAATCCTAACCCTAATCTCATTTTAGGAATCCAAGTAGAAGAATCAGCGAAATAGCTAATCTCTTTCGTGATTTAGGTAGTTGTTGTGCCGTAGACAAAAACGTAGGGTTCGAACTGAGCTCGTAATCGACATACCAGCGAAAAGTACGGACTATAAATGTTTAGGTTATGGTTTTCAAGGCTTTCAATGTCAGCTAATGATTTATGTCTGACTTGATTGCTACCATATGATCTTAGGTACGATGTATTCAATAATTTATACATGTGTGTGAACTATGTGTATATATGATGCATTCCATGTGTTTATTAAAATGTTCGAATGAATATGAAATCATGATTTGTGCTTGCCATGACTATTAACCTAGAATACATGATTGTTATATTTATGACAACTCCTTGGTGAAATGATTTGCCATAATATATGCTATAACTAATTTAGTTCATATATATGGTACTGTGTAGTCTAAGTGTTTGATAAAATGTCTGAATGAGAAATTGTCCGATGAATTGTATTTATTAAAGGCGTTGAGATAGGTTTCTCAACTACCTTATCTAAATGTATAAATTCCTTCATGTAGTCTTAACTTTAATTACGTGATTTAAGTATAAAATGTATATGTATAATGACATGTTCAATGTGTTTGTTAAAATGATCAAATGGGATTTATACTTGGATTGTTTGTTAAATGCGTATATGATTATCACATGTCTCCACATGCTGTATTTAAGTATAATTGGGACTACTACGTAGTCCAGGCAATCGGCAACAATTTCTATTGAGTGGCGGAACTAGTCCCGCCACATTTGATGCGTTCGGTGAATCCGAGTCGTACGATGATTGTTGACAGTGGTACCATGTTAATTAATTCAGCGTACCAGTCGAACTTGTCTAATAAACCGATGGGCCTATTGTGTGTTTACCATGTATGAACGCTACTGCTTGAATCTAAGGTACCACTTACCAACGAAAAGTCCGTTTCAACCTTGGTACCATATCCGCTAAGACTCATGAGCCCGGCATGGTGGTATGGGACACCATGGTCGAGTTGTCGGCCTACGCTGGGGTGACGAGCCTCCCCGTAGTGACCAGTGAGGAACCCAAAACTCGTGAGCCGAATACAGTAGTATGGGACACTATATTCGAGCTGTCGGCCTACCCTGGCGCAGCCTGGCTGTGGTCCCCAATCAGGTTGGTGATGAGCCTTCGAAAATAGACTGTCAGTTGGTAGGGCATTGGTGGTGTGACCTCGAGTACAAAATAGGCCTACACTAACGGTGATGAGCCTCTCGTAGCGACCTAGAGTGTAAACTCTCGAACTTTCCTATCGTATGTGATTAACTAAGATTGACGACCCTAGATGGATCATTGCTTGGGTAAATAATATAAAGGGAGGTACCTTAGCTTCCCAAACCTTCTGTATGAATATGTCTAATTAAGAACTTGGCTAACACGCACATACACCGCATTGCATGTGCCTTTGGCGATGGAGTTGAGCACGGCGGGAGTGTTGCATGTGCGATCGTGAGATGATGTCGCTGAGGGAGTGCAGGCGAGGGCATGCATCATTATAGCATATCATCCCTGCATTAACAAGAGTAGTTAGGACATGATTGTTGTACTGCTTTATCATTACTGCTTGACTGAATTGATAACATGTTAACCTTTACTTTATAGTTCCACTGAATTAGCTACTCATTCCCACCTGGGACGATGTTTTAAACACTACCCAGACTCTGGTTTAGATGCAGGTGATGGCGAGGTCTGTACAGTAGAGTTGGACTTCGTAGGTGAGGAGGAAGAGTTCTACGTTCAACTATCGGGTGGATCTATGTAGATCTCATACCGATGCGCAGGAACTACTGGGATACTTGTTTAGTTGAACACATTTCTTCCCGTATTTACATGGTTAGAAACAACAAATGTATATGTTTAGCCTGGTTTCATACTCATACTCCGAAATTTATGAAACATTTTCATAATTAAATGCATATATTTCAGTCTTCCACTTGCCAAATTACATTAACTCTGGAGTATGATATGCTGTTTTAGTATAATATCACTCATGTTTACTGCATTACTAATGGACGACATTTAAACATCATTATCCATGTTGCATAAATGATGCGTTGGAACTTGGGAGTAGAGCTTTGCTCGACCCCCGAATTTCAGGGCGTTACAAAACAGGTCTCAGAAACACAGTTTTCTAAAATGGAAACTGCCCTCTCCTAGCCCGCTCAACAATCGACATTGGAGGAGAACCTTCAATCCCAGCCGTCCGTCCTGAAGAGATCCTAGCCGTCCTAGCTAGGTCTTTAGAAAAGGAAAGAGGATGAGAGAGACTGTGAGTAGCCTTTTCTCCCCAAGGTCTCCCCACCGCTCGAACCTCCTTCAAGCTTCAATGAAGCTTACCTGCAAGCTCTCTAGGGTCCTCACGGACTGTCTCATGGAGTCAGATTCGAGGAAAACGTGGTGTTGGTGAAAACGCCATTAATGACCATTGTCTTCCCCTACCGTTCAACGCCAAGTCAGTATTGGTTCAGGTGCGCCATCTTCAGTGTCTCACCAGATGGAGACGTCCCGTGTGTCAAAAGAAAGAAAAGAAAGAAATAAGGAGAGACGTGGGAGGGTGATCAAGCCTCTAGCTTCACCAGGACTCGATCCGAGTCTGTTGAGTTGTTGGGCCGAGTCACGTGTGGCAAGCCGTCTGGTTGTCATAGTGCGGGTCCAACCTGCTGTCCTATTGTGGGGAAGGCAGTAGAAAGAAAGGGAAAAGAAGAAATAAATAAAAGAAGAAAAAGGAAGAAGAGAAGGGCATATAGAGAGATAGTGGGTTCGGGTAGCAGCCTGACTTGCTGCTAAGCTGAGTTTGACTTGGATTTGGTTCGTGTCTGGGGGTTGCTGGAGTTCCAACAAGGAGAAAAGAAAATGGAGGGAAAAGAGAGCAAGGAGGAGAAACGAGAGAGAAAAGAGAGAAGGATGCGGCTGTGCTGCTGCACCAAGCCAGGCCTGGTGACTGCCAGGTCTGGACTGAGTCTAGACTGAGTGGGGGGCATCTAGTCCCATCGAGATGCCTTCTGGACTAGATCTCACGTTGGGATTCTAGCAGAAAAAGAATGGGAAGAAAGAGAAGAAAGAAAGATAGGACAGAGAGAGGGAGCGAGTTCAAGTGGTGCGACTGCACCAAGCTGGTCCACCGCTATTGTCCAGCAAGCTGGGCTGGTTCTATCAAGCAACGCTGCTAGACGTGTGAGCCCTAATGGGGAGAAAAGAGAAGGAGAAGAAGAAGGGAGAGAGAAAGAGAAATGGAAGTGAGAGCGCGTTTCTACTCTAGCTCGAACCGAGTCGGCTGGGCGTCCAGTTGCTGCTGGACCTCCAACAGAGGGAAGAGAGTGAGAAAAGAAAGGGAAAAAAAGGGGGAAAGAAGAAAGAAAGAGAAAAGAGTTGGAGTCAACTCGGTTTCAAACCGAGTCAACTCACCAAGTTGACAAAGGTGAGCCTATATTTTCTTTCCAGATTTAAATTACTTTAATTATCATTGTTAACATCATTTTAGAATTTTTAAGTTAGATATGATTTAACCATTAGTAATTATCCATACTTATATTAATTGATATGTGTGTGTGTGTATTGTTATTATCATTAAAATATTAGTATTTTATTCATCATTCATAAGACATTATTATTGACATTAGAGCATACTATTTCTGTTCATCACAATGATTATCAGGGCCACGTTAACAAATATTAAGTACATTGCTAATATTAATAAATTATTTTGGAAATTATAAGTATTATTATTCATCATGGGCATCATTAGATAAATTGATATAATATTAGCCATTGTAATATTCCTAAAATTAATAACTAATTTATTTTATGAATTTTATTTATCAATAATTTCCATTAACAATATCATTAATGGCCACGCAAATTAGAGTCCAAATCTCATAATCAAAATCCTAGAACTAAACCTTAGGATGAAACCCTAAAACCTAGGTAATCTAAACCCTAGGTTAAGACCCTAACCCTAAATAGCGTGTAAGCTTGGATCTAATTGTACAACTTTATGATTGATGGTAGGAATTGATTCCAAGGGAACACGCACTTCTTAGCAATGGTGCAGACAGTTCAAACATAAGGTGATGATTTCTTCCCCTCGAGCTTTCTATTTTCCCATTAGCTTAAGTTATAGTTTTTATTTTAATTTATAATTGATATCTCCATTTTATAATCACATGTGTTAATTATGGGAATTGAATTGCTATATTACGTGCTTAATGTTTATCCTGCATACTTATTTTATACTTGTGAATTGCTTATGGAACTTAAACTGGTACATCTGTGGGAAACCCCCACCTATAAATGTACACCCATACTTAAGATGTATCCTGACTGATTGTGATTGTAATGGACCTTCGACTTAGTGGTTATTGACTGGTGGTTTAAACTGATCAATGATGTAAGCCTACCATCTAGGGTTGTTGTGTCCAATGGTTTTAAGGATGGTTTATTATCGCATGGTTTCGATATTGGCCCTACGTGGCTTAGTTTTACTAATCGCCCTATGTGGCTTAGTTTTGATATTCGTCCTACGTGGTTTTGTTTTGGTATTTTTCCTAGATAGGTTCGATATTTTATTCTATAGAACTCTGCTGTGGTAAGCCTCATATACTGTAATATGATTCGCCACTAGTAGACGGGTTTCCATTAAACATCCTAAGGTGGTAGTCTCATGAGCCGGGGATGGTGGTATGAGACCTATGCTCGAGCTGTCGGCCTACGCTAGTGATGAGCCACTATAGTGACCTTTGAGCTTATTGAACTGGCTAGTTGTAAAATAGAATAATAATGGCTAGGCTAATTATGCATTTTCATAGCATGCGGTCTTTACCGGGTGACTAGTTCTCCTTGGGCATACCTTTGAGCACTTTTTCGAGTGGCTAGTTCTCCTTGAGCACCTTGTTGTATGGTCTTTTTCAGGTGATTAGTTCTCCTTGGGCGACCTTATTGTGTAGTCTTTTTAGGGTAATTAGTTCTCCTTGGGCGACCTTGTTGTATAGTCTTTTTCTGGATGATTTGTTCTCCTTGAGCGACTTCGTTACATAGTCTTTTCTAGGTGGTTAATTCTCTTTGGGCGTACTTTTGAGTACTTTTCTGGGTGGCTAGTTCTTCTTAAGCAACTTTTTATTAGCTGGATGTGCTCCCCCAGGTCTGCGAGCATGTGCATGCATTCATGCATCTAAAAAAGATTGCATCATGTATTGTTTTGTATGCCTCGTTATGTTTTAAAATTATGCTTACCTAATGCTGCAATGTGTAATCTTGAAGGAAATTCACACTGAGCTGGCCACTCATTCATCGAATATATAACCATACAGGTAGCACAGGTGGCCCAGATAATATTCGTATTATATTAATGAGGAGCAGGGTACCATGATCGACGAAGCATGATTGTATCTGCTAAGGGTTACTGCAGGATTTTATAGTTTGAGACATGTTATAATTTACTTTGTTTCATGTGCGATATTATTCCACTTTGTAATTGTAAGTATTTGGGACATTGGTTTGTATAAATCATTGTGGGTAGCCTCTTGTGTATTCTAAATGTAAATGAAAACTTCCCTTATGTTGATTTGTCCATTCTATGCTAAATTGCTAACTCTGAATAAAGAAAAAAAATATACATGTGGAATTTGGCTCTCTATAGGTTAATACTCAGGTTTTTGGGAAACGTGTCATATACTCGGGTCCTGAAAACATGGGTTGTTACAAAAATTCAATAGTCATGATGAAGATTGCTAAGCACATAAGATGAGAAAGCTCATGCACACCATACATGTGGCAATGTGGCATATGTGTGCTAGTCCATTAATTTGATGTGGACCTATAGAGACTTATTTTGAAACCAAGGGCCAATGACTTGGTGGACCATTGTGTTAGCAGTGTGTGTCTTAAAAGGTCAATTTTGATCTTGACCTTTGACAATGATAACCATCGGTCTTAAATGGACTTGTTATTAATGCCATAATTCATATGTAAGTTTACTTCAATTGTTCATGTATTCATGAGTTAAAGTAAGAGATGTCCTTTGATGTTTTTGTGAACTTGAATTTGGGCATAATACCATGAGCTAAAGGATAGTTGTATTCCATAAATATCAGTATGTACAATGTTATTTCATTACGACCTACTAGGTTTTAAGATGAACCTACAGTTGTGCTTATGTGCTCATCCTGATTGAAGGGACCGATAACAAGTTAGGATGGAAAGCCTATACCATTTAGTTCAATGATAATTTATGCATTTTAAATACCCAACACAGGAGCATGAGTGTTCATAGATGTGAGATTTTATTATTAGGCCTTTTGGACAATTCAATTAGAGGATTCATTCAAGTCTATAGATCTATGGCTACGGATAAAATCCGTAGCCTTAGACCTATGGCTACAGTTCTAGTCTGTAACCATAGGCTACGGCCTATGACTACGGTTCTAGTCCGTAGCACTACCATAGTCGTAGGTGCCGTAACAATAGGTCTGGAACCAATAGCTACGGATATAATCCGTAGCAATTATATCTGTAGCGATAAGTATAAACAACTACGAATATTATTTGTAGCTAAAAGTCTGTAACAATATGTCAAATTTAATAATGGCTACGGCTCTCGGATTAGCGGCTATGGTCAATATCCGTAGCTATTTCATACATTAAAAATATATATATAATCATTTGTTCGTTCAATTACTACCTGCATAATCATTCATTCATTCCATTACAATCAATTACAATCATTCATTCATTCAATTATAATCAATTACAATCCTTCATTCAATCAATTACAATCCTTCATTCAATCAATTACAATAATGCTGAAAATACAAATCTTTGGCTTCATTAGAGAAAATTGCTCGACTTCACCCTGAAATTTCAATGATAAAGAATTGAAAAAGAAGATATATTTTGACGGTATGATATTTTTTTCAGAAGTAAATAGGCCTTTTTCAACTATCACCCACCTAAATAATCAAAAACTAATTGTTATCGAAGTCCACTCATTTTCCTTTCAATTTCTTAGTGACCTCTGAAAAATTACTCCCACGGTCATTTATGTAGTACTTTGAAGAGTTGTCTCGAAATGCAACTCTAGTAATGACAAAGTTGCTTCCTGTAACAGCTTCGTATATTCCATCATCCTACAAATAGTCACGGCATTCATAAATCAGAATGACCATTGGGGGAAAGAAAAACAAAGTGAAAGAAGTGCATCATGTATAACTATTTTTTTTCTTTTTTTTTTCTTAATGAATTAATAAAAACTCAAAGATGGATGAAATTGACATAAAAGGAATGGTCTCACCATATTGTTTGTAGGGCCAAAATAAACGTTTGGATGTTTTTCGCAAGGAGGACCATCGGTAACCACAAGTACCCACTTCCCGAGGAATGGTCTCATCATATGGTTTAGGTTATAAGTTTATGTTAATGTCGTAGGTTATAGGTTTAGGTTTAGGTTTAGGTTTAGGTTTAGGGATTTGAGAATACATTTACGTTTTAGGTTTAGGTTTAGGTTTTACGTTTACGTTAAGGTTACAGGTTTAGGTTTAGGTTTAGGTTATAAGTGTAGGTTACAGGTTTAGGTTTAAGTTAGGTTATATGTTAAGGTTTAGGGAATTGAGTTTAGGTTATAGGTTATAGGTTAAGGTTTAGGTTATAGGTTAAGGTTTAGGTTTAGGTTATAGGTTTAGGTTTAAGTTATAGTTTTGGGATTTGAGAATAGGTTTAGTTTATAAGTATAGGTTTAGGTTAATGTTGTAGGTTATAGGTTTAGGTTTAGGTTTAGGGATTTGAGAATACATTTAGGTTTTATGTTTAGGTTATAGGTTTAGGTTTACGTTATAGGTTATAGCTTTAGGGAATTGAGAATAGGTTAAGATTTACGTTTAGGAAATCGGGTTCGGGTTCGGGATCGTGTTCGGGATCGGGTTTAGGTTTGGGTTTTCAAGTTTAGGTTTAGGTTTAGGTTAGGGAGTTGATATTAGGATTAGGTGTAGGTTTAGGTTTAAGGATTTGAGAATACATTTAGGTTTTAGGTTTAGGTTATAGGTTTAGGTTTAGGTTTAGGTTAATGTTAGGTTATAGGTTATAAGTTTAGGTTATAAGTTATAGGTTAAGGTTTAGGTTATAGGTTAAGGTTATAGGTTTAGGTTTAGGTTATAGGTTTAGGTTAAGGTTTAGATTTGGGTTATAGGCTATAGCTTTTGGGAATTGAGAATAGGTTAAGGTTTAGGTTTAGGTTTAGGAAATCGGGTTTGGGTTCGGGATTGGGTTTAAGTTTGGGTTTTCAAGTTTGGGTTTAGGTTTAGGTTAGGGAGATGAGATTAGGATTAGGTGTAGGTTTAGGTTTAGGGATTTGAGAATACAATTAGGTTTTAGGTTTAGGTTATAGGTTTAGGTTTAGGTTTTAGGTTTTAGGTTTAGGTTAAGGTTTGGTTATAGGTTATAAGTTTAGGTTGTAGGTTATAGATTTTGGTTTAGGTTAAGGTTATAGGTTTAGGTTTATGTTTAGATTGTAGGTTTAAGTTTAGTTTATAGGTTATATGTTTAGGTTAAGATTTAGGGATTCGGGTTCGGGTTTGGGTTTAGGTTATACGTTTTGGTTTAGGTTAAGGTTTAGGTTTAGGTTATGGGTTTTGGGATTTGAGAATAGGTTTAGGTTGTAAGTATAGATTTAGGTTGGGTTATAGGTTAAGGTTTAGGTTTAGGTTATAGGTTTTGGGATTTGAGAATAGGTTTAGGTTATAAGTTTAGGTTTAGGTTGGGTTATAGGTTAAGGTTTAGGTTCAGGTTATAGGTTTTGAGATTTGAGAATAGGTTTAGGTTATAAGTTTAGGGTTAGGTTGAGTTATAGGTTAAGGTTTAGGTTTAGGTTATAGGTTTTGGGATTTGAGAATAGGTTTAGGTTATAAGTTTAGGTTTAGGTTGGGTTATAGGTTAAGGTTTAGGTTTAGGTTATAGGTTTTGGGATTTGAGAATAGGTTTAGGTTATAAGTTTAGGTTTAGGTTTATGTTATAGGTTTAGGTTAAGGTTTAGGTTATAGGTTATAGGTTTAGGTTATAAGTTATAGGTTTAGGTTATATGTTTAGGTTAAGGTTTAGGGATTCAGCTTTGGGTTCGGGTTTAGGTTATAGGTTTAGGTTTAGGTTTAGGTTATAGGTTATAGCTTTTGGGAATTAAGAATAGGTTAAGGTTTAGGTTTAGGTTTAGGAAATCGGGTTCGGGTTCGAGATTGGGTTTAAGTTTGAGTTTTCAAGTTTGGCTTTAGGCTTAGGTTTAGAGATTTGATAATACAATTAGGTTTTAGGTTTAGGTTATAGGTTTAGGTTTAGGTTAATGTTTGGTTTTAGGTTATAAGTTTAGGTTGTAGGTTATAAGTTATAGGTTATATGTTAAGGTTTAGGTTATAGGTTTAAGTTTATGTTTAGGTTATAGGTTTTGGAATTTGAGAATAAGTTTAAGTTATAAGTTTAGGTTTAGGTTTATGTTATAGGTTTAGGTTAAGGTTATAGGGTTTAGGTTATAGGTTTAGGTTTAGGTTAGGTTTAGGTATAGGCTTAGGTTATATGTTTAGGTTAAGGTTTAGGGATTTGGGTTCGGGTTTGGGTTCAGGTTTAGGTTATAGGTTTTAGGATAGGTTATAGGTTATAGGTTTAGGTTTAAGTTTTAGCTTTTGGGAAATGAGAATAGGTTAAGGTTTAGGTTTATGTTTAGGAAATCGGGTTCGGGTTCGGGATTGGGTTTAAGTTTGGGTTTTCAAGTTTGGGTTTACGTTTAGGTTAGGGAGTTGAGATTAGGATTAGGTGTAGGTTTAGGTTTAAGGATTTGAGAATACAATTAGGTTTAAGGTTTAGGTTTAGGTTTTAGGTTTAGGTTAAGGTTTGGTTATAGGTTGTAAGTTTAGGTTATAGGTTATAAGTTTTAAGTTATATGTTAAGGTTTAGGTTAAGGTTATAGGTTTAGGTTTATGTTTAGGTTATAGGTTTTGGGATTTGAGAATAGGTTTAGGTTTAGGTTTATGTTATAGGTTTAGGTTAAGGTTATAGGGTTTAAGTTAGGGATTAGGTTATAGGTTATAGGTTTAGGTTTAAGTTATAGGTTTAGGTTTAGGTTTTAGGATTTGAGAATAGGTTTATGTTATAAGTTTGGGTTTAGGTTGAGTTATAGGTTAAGGTTTAGGTTTAGGTTGAGTTATAGGTTAAGGTTTAGGTTTAGGTTATAGGTTTTAGGGTTTGAGAATAGGTTTAGGTTATAAGTTTAGGTTTAGGTTGGGTTATAGGTTAAGGTTTAGATTTAAGTTATAGGTTTTGGGATTTAAGAATAGGTTTAGGTTATAACTTTAGGTTTAGGTTTAGGTTATAGGTTTAGGTTAAGGTTATAGGGTTTAGGTTAGGTTTTAGGTTATAGGTTTAGGTTATCGGTTATAGGTTTAGGTTTAAGTTTAAGTTATAGGTTTAGGTTTAGGTTTTAGGTTTAGGTATAGGCTTAGGTTATAGGTTATAGGTTATATGTTTAGGTTAAGGTTTAGGGATTCGGGTTCGGGTTTAGGTTATAAGTTTTGGTTTAGGTTTAGATTTAGGTTATGGGTTTTGGGATTTGAAAATAGGTTTAGGTTATAAGTATAGGTTTAGGTTGGGTTATAGGTTAAGGTTTAGGTTTAGGTTTAGGTTATAGGTTATAAGTATAGGTTTATGTTTAGGTTAAGGTCTAGGTTTAGGTTATAGGTATAGGTTTTGGGATTTGAGAATAGGTTTAGGTTAAGGTCTAGGTTTAGGTTATAGGTATAGGTTTTGGAATTTGAGAATAGGTTTAGGTTAAGGTCTAGGTTTAGGTTATAGGTATAGGTTTTGGGATTTGAGAATAGGTTTAGGTTAAGGTTATAAGTATAGGTTATAGGTTAAGGTTTAGGTTTAGGAAATCGGGTTCGGGTTCGAGATCAGGTTTAGGTTTAGGTTTTAGGTTATAGGTTATAGGTTTAGTTTATAGGTTAAGGTTTGGGTTATAGGTTAAGGTTTAGGTTATAGGTTATAGGTTATAAGTATAGGTTTAGGTTTAGGTTAAGGTTATAAGTATAGGTTTTGGAATTTGAGAATAGATTTAGGTTAAGGTTATAAGTTTAGGTTAAGGTTATAAGTATAGGTTATAGGTTAAGGTTATAGTTTAGGTAAAGGTTATAAGTATAGGTTATAGGTTTAGGTTTAGGTTTATGTTTAGGTTAAGGTTTAGGTGATAGGTTTAAGTTTAGGGTTAGGTTTAGGTTATAGGTTATAGGTTATAGCTTTAGGGAATTAAGAATAGGTTTAGGTTATAGGTTTAGGGTGTGGTTTAGGTTAAGGGTGTGGTACCTGCAAATAGAGATATTAAACACGGCCTGTCCAAATGGTCAGGCCCCTCCAATGTTGTCCATAGGAAATGAACAGCTTCATCATGGTCATAACAGCGGTTCCCACCTTCCAAGGACCCCCGCTCATCCGGATAGCTCTGACGCACATCCGGGTCTGCTCCATTAATTTCGAGCAAATTCATAAACACGGCCTGTCTAAATGGTCAGGCCCATCCAATGTTGTCTATAGAAAATGGACAGCTTCATCATGGTCATAATAGTGGTTCCCACCTTCTAGGGACCCCCGCTCATCCGGATAGCTCTGACGCACATCCGAGTATGCTCCATTAATTTCGAGCAAATATACTCCAATGCTGTCCATGGGAAATGGACAGCTTCATCATGGTCATAACAGCGGTTCCCACCTTTCAGAGATCCCCGCTCAACATCCGGATAGATCCGACGCACATCCGGGTCTGCTCCATCAACCAGAAGAAAACTAACAACCCAACAAACTAAAGGAAAATTAAAGAAGATCATCTGTCATGATAATCATGGAAAGGGAAGTACTATGCATGCATAAGAACTTTGAAATTAGAATAGATAAGGCAACAAGCAAATAGAGCTTACTTCAATAACATGAATAGCATCCCATGCACCTTCTTGCAAATAACTTCTTCGGCCATGCCTTGACTTTGAGCCATCTTCATCCCCAACAACCATCACAAATCAGTGCAATCATATAATTTTTTTAAACAAAAGGACATGCATTCTTTGTTGAAAAACTAACCTTTCTTCATTAGGAAGCAAGCTACAAAGTCTTCATTGTCTTTCCACATGTATACTGATGAAATCCCCCCTTTATAATACCTACCAATGCAGTTGTGCAAAAGAATTGCTTTTACTTCTTCAAAAACAGAGAATAGTTTCATTCATTTTCTGTGTATTGGCATTACTTGCCAAATCATTAGATGAAGGTCATGGACAAAAAATTAAGCCTACTGTAATAGATAAATAGTAAATCAAAGATCTAATCTCGCAACATTTTGTTCTGAATAAAACAAAACAGTGAATGTGCACTAAAGAGTATCCAATATCTGAAACATGATTTCCAAGAAAAGTACAATGCATTTTACGATTACCCTATAAAAGAAATCCATGCATAAGCATTATTTGATAACTTTGCTTGCTTCTTCTTTTTAATTATTATTAGTTTGCCACTTACATATATGAATAAATGTCTCTGTTGTATAGCCTCTCTGTTTGAGCATTGGCCCTGTTGAAATAGTAGTACCATAAATCAATGTTTTCATAAGTCCTCATAACTATATGAGAAGTAACACAAAATGATTTCTTTTAGCAATTTGAAAAATGTCTCAAGCAGGAGAAATAATTCAAAATATTAATTGAAATCCGACATTCACCCTGTTTTGAGTGAGGCACTTACGTCCAAGTGAACCTTAAATTGTAATTTAAGGTGTGTTTGGTTGAACCAAATATCATGATATTTTTGTGCAACTAGACACCGTTAATAACTAATTCTTGTTGGTTATAGGAAGAGCTGATGAAGGGTGTCTAGATCAGCTCAAGTTATAAACAAGCAAATTTTTTTGGATAATTTCATGAAAGCATAGGGGAATTTTGGACACATTTCCAATTAAGAATTTGACAACCTTCTGAATGCATCTTACACACACATGCATGTGTGCATAAAACATACATGGATGCATATAAATACATACGTAAATACATGTTTAAGAATAATATGAAAAAACTCAAATCGAAGAAAGGAAGAAAAGAGAAAGAAACAGACTAGAAAAAGAAGAACAATCTATGTATGTTCATAAGCATACAGACCAGAAAGATTTCAACTGATGGTGGAATTAACAATTGGAATCCTACATAGTCAGAAGTAGGTCCATAAGCATAATGGGTACTGAAAAGTAATGCTCCTCAGCTAAATTTAGCCACCCTTCCTCATTTTGCATCTTTAGGTTCTTTGCTCAAAATCGCAATCATGTAAGATTGAAGTTGGATTTGAAAGGAGTGCAATGAGGGGGAAATCAGTTTCCTTTTCCCAACTTTTCCTCTCGTAATGAGGAAAACCATTCCACACTCCCCCATGCAAGAGACAGGTCTCACCGTTCAACTGTTGACCTTTGCACATTTACACAAAAGACAACACTAATAACCAAACAATGGAATTAAGGTTGGTTGGATTTGGTTGGATTTTGCAGTTTTCCATTCCTTAAGGATTCTTTAGGGGTTTTCCATTTCCATATTTTGGATTCTGTTTATCCAAACATGAAATAGAATGAATGCAGCAAAGGAAAAAAAATGAAATGAAAGAAAGAAAACAAGAGGAAATTCAAAATACAAACATAACCAGGTACGTATGCCCTCTGAAGAGCCTAGATATATAACAACCTCAGATTGTTTGGTTTGAAAACCCACACCAATCTACACTAATACCAAAATCCACACGTCTTTTTGTACCCTTTAACAAGAGCGGGTCATCCAGAAGAAACATCACACTTCTTTTCTTTCATCAGTTCTTTTCTTCTTAAAATTATGTTTTTATTTTCCATCAAACCAGGGGTTCCAAGAAATTTTTAAAAAGAAAAAGAAAACAAACAAAAAAATATATATTTTTTCCACAGATCCAAACCTACATCTTCCAACCCAGCAAAAGATTCAAACAATAGCCAAAGGAATCAAACATACCTCGTCAAAAATTTCATGATCCAGCAAATATTGTAAACGTCCAACCCCGAACCTACATTTCTCAAATGATTACTCAGATCAGCTCACCATTAAATAACCATAAACATAAGGCATTGTAGTTGTTAACTCTCACTAACTCTTATAAGATTGGATGATTCTTGGCAGTGAATGCATAGCAAGGTTCAGCTGTGCGTTTCCTTTTTTAATCAATGTGTCCTTATGCAAAAACATTATCTCAAAAAAAGTAGAAAATGAAAGAGCATATCCATTGGGCGAATTCAAAGCCAAATTTCAAGCAGAAGTAAACAAGTATCACGACATCAACAAGCATCCCAAAAGGCTATTTCTTGCAACCAGATGTTGGAGCTAAACTTATAATACAGCAATAGTAAATCATTCAAATGCAGTGAAAATTTAAAACATTACTCAAATCCTCGCTACATTTTCTTAAACTTGGAAATCACATTATAAAGTTTGCTAAATCTATGATCTTTTTTTTTTCCCGTCAAAACAAATAAAACAGTAAAGATTCATATATCCCACCTAAAACAAGATCGAAAAATGAAAAATATTCCATTAAAGAAGATCTGAAGCTAAATTCCAAGCAAAAACAGAGAAAAAAAATACCCTAATTCAACTGTGGAAATCAGCAATTTCCGAACACATAAAAAAGTAGAAAAAGAAAGAGCATATCAGATAGAAGTATATATTTTTTATCTGCAAAACACTGCCGGAGTGTTTTACTCATCAAAACCCACAATAGTCTCTACCAGAATAAGGAAAACCACAATAGTCTCTACCAGAACCCATGTGAACAAATTTAAAAGTATGGCAATTCATCACTCAATGATACATATCAGGCACACCTTCCAGAAACCTTAACCATTGATACAGCTGGTGTTATCACCATCATTACCTTTAAATCCCATCCAATCCACCCTAATCCCTTCAAAATTACTTGGGACGTGTTTGGTTCAAGGGATTAAAAGGGATTGGAAGGTTTAATCCCAAAATTGATCGGGCGTCCCAAACAGACTGGAAATAGCAATCCCGGGATATAGCAATCCCATAGATCTTGCACCAATCCACTGATGCAGCTATCATTACCTTGAAATCTGTGCAATCCACTCTAATACCATCCAATTTGCCCAGCCAAACAAGCCCTAATGGTGGGCGTTCAATCACCACAGTTTCCTATGGTGTGGTCCACTTGAGATTTGACCCTAAAATGAGTTGGAAAAAATGAATGGCTTGCGTACACATATTATGGTGGAGCCCACAAAGCATTTTTAGGGCCCGTTTGGCCGAGTGGATTGAAAGGGATTGAATGGTATTAGGGTGGATGGCCTGGATTTCTAGGTATTGATGGTGTTGTTAGTGGATTGTCTTCAGATACATGAGATTGCTATATCCCTGGATTGATATATCCAGTCTGTTTGGCACGCCCGGCCAATACCGGGATTAAACCTTCCCATCCCTTCCAATCCCTCAAGCCAAACACGTCTCAGGGATTGGGATCAGATCACCGACTCTGTTTGGCACGCCCGGCCAATCCCAGGATTTAACTTCCAATCCCTTCCAATAACATCCAATCCGACCGGCCAAACGGGCCCTTAGATTTCAGAAATAGAGAGAGGGAAATGCGGATTGAAGGATTGAAAGATTTGAGAAAGAGATAAAGAGGGAGAAAGAAATAAACTAACCGTATGTGCTCCTTCTTCTTCTCCTTCTTGCAGCGAAATGGGTTTGTCAAAACAAAGAGGGGAATGCGGCCTTGAGAGAGGGAGAGAGGGTGAGGGAGATCAGGAGATCGAGTGCGAGAGAGAGAGATGGAGAGATGGGTTCGTCAGCGAGCGGGAGAAAATGGCGGACGGGGGTTTTTATTTTTGGAGGGGTTTAGGGTTTTAGAGGGGCGCGTTACGGACGGCTCCCTGGACATTTTATGGTTTTAGGACCGTGGGGCCCACTGTGATGTATTTCATATATCCACTCCGTCCATTAATTTTAAATTATTATTTTAAGTACTGATAAAAAAAAGAGTTAGATCGAATCTGCAAGGAGACCACACAACATATAAACAATAGAAATTTAATTTATATTATTTCTTATGGTGTGGTCCACTTAGACATTTAATCTACATAATTTTTGGGCTCATGCATTAAAATTATATATCAGAATTTTTGGACGGCTTAGATCAAATACATATATTCCAATGGACCTCATTTGCTACAGATTAAATCCGTAGCTAAAAGCTTACAACCTCCATAGCCATTGCTCGATTTTTTGGTACACAAAATGCTTTGTTTAGATCAACTTGTGTATGTACTAGCTTTAACTAATCCTTAGACATAATAAAATATGGGAAGTTCAAGTTCTTAGTGTAACGTATTTTGCCTGTCATCGTCAAGATCAATTCAATGACTCATATGTGGGTTTAATTAGGTGGTGTAATGGGATATAATTGAGATTCATATGATCCAACAAGGAATCTATTAATTTTTTATGAACTTTTTTATGACTTAAATCATGTTAATTAAACTGTCTATCAAGTTATTTCTAGCTAGATCCATTAATTAAATGGTTTTAAATGTTTTCAATCATTGATCTTTTGTTTAACCATTCAAAAGGTTTTAATTGCACTTGATGGATATTCCATGAGATCCTGTGATATACCTATTATTTTATATAGGAATTAGATCAAGGGTCAATGACTATAGTTAGTAGAGGGATTATGTCAATTTAATTAAGCACATGGAGTGTGTGGGTACGATCATCTCTCCCCACCCAACATAGGCATTATCTTCGTTGATAAATCCAAGCCGAAAATAGACTCTCAAATAGTGGACCCAATCTGGGTGGTGTATATCTGTGCAAGATATTGATAAAGAAATCAAAATGACTCAATTGGCATCTAACAAGCAGATGGAAGAATTTAGATTGTTAAGATTTTTAGATCATTTTGGTTATAGGTTGGCCATGAAGGGGCCCATTGTTTGGATCAGCTGGATTCACTTGTACATTGGGTGAGTCATCGCCATCTTGGTTAGGAAACATAGTCACTAGATTAAGGGGAATTGGGTTATCAAATGTAAATATAGAGAGTGACTCTATGACTGTTGTAGATGGTTTGGAGAGATTTTTCTCATCTGTGGTCGTTGTGGTACAAAAGTGTGACGGCAAAAAAGCTAATATTTTCTTACTGTCGACTCACATCTTCTGAGAGTTCAACTTGGAGGCAGATGGGTTGGCCCACTTGGGAAGTGGCTATGCAGGAGGGAACATTTGTCAGAGTCAGAGCTTCAGAGGGGTGTAGAAGGCATTAATCATAGTATATTAAGTAACGTATAGATAGATAAAAGTATGGCCTCCATGGTGGGTTAGGTCTAGGTAACACCTATGTTGTTTATCCCTTCATCTGTGGTGTTCAGTCATATCATGATTTTCGGGTGGAGCTAAAGTTCGCTTATCGATTTTCTAGCCATCTTGTGGAGTTCACGTACAACATGACTTTCAGATGAAGAAGAGGTTTGAAGGTTGATTTTCTATTCACCTCATGGATTTCACTTGTATCATGATTTCTGAGTGGAGCTGAAGTTCGCTTATCAATTTTCTAGCCATCTTGCAGAGTTCACGTATAATGTGACTTTCTAGTGCAATAGAAAGTTGTATGGTGGATTAGTTGGGTATCTGGACATGTTTCCTTGCATTGCGACTGTTATTATATCTTGCTTATGATGAGATTGTGTTGATTGACTTAATTTTTATAGGTATGCTCATGATTATAAATTGTCCTATTTAATATATCTAAATTCATGACTGGCGTTCTATATTAATTATGAATGATGAGTGCGCAATCTTAGAGGGTTTTCCTCACTGCGATAGCCATTGATGCTATCAAACCTTAACAGTTGATGCAAGTGTAGAGCGAGCCGATGCTATTCACTGGGTGCTAGAGTAGATCGGGTAGCTAGGGAGCTAAACGGGGTCCATGCGGCCCATATAGAGCTCCATCATTAAATGATACATTTTTGTTCATGTTTAATGAACTTTGTATTTGGAATTGTGTAAGTCCTGTATGGGCGCCACATTTGAAAATTTGGTGATGATCAGAATGTTTTTATTTAATGCATGGTTTATTCTAGCTTCGTTGCTGTTAACTCTGATTAATGACAAACGGTTCAAATTAATACTGGATTTCATAGGCTAACACTCGGGTTTTTGGGAAACGGGTTATATACTCAGGTCTTGAAAACCTAGGGTATTACAGTTGGTATCAGAGCGAGTCTAGATAAACCCAGACCTTCGAGAAAAACAAGACTTATAGAACTTCAAATACTCAAAAGTTTCGTTGATGAAATTGGGGACTCGAAGCTAGGATTAATTCCCTTAGCATTAGGGTGTTTCATGAATTTAGAAATATAAATTTTAGGATCCCTTCTAATTTTTAGGCTTAGCCATTTGGACTTAGAAACAAGAACTTAGGTTCCTTTGTAAGTTATAGTTGTTTGAACTTAGGAACTAAACTTAGGTATTTTAGGAAAACAAATGCCCATCACATTGTACATTAGATCGAACATAAGTATTCTTTAAACTTAAGAAGTCATACTATGAATTATAATTTAAACTTGCAAAATGCTTAGATGATCAGAGTGCGCAACGGAAACGTAGTAGGCCACATAAACTTATCCCTTGATTATATGACATGCCCCACAAATCTAGGATGACCGGGTTTATGGACTGACGGAATCATATTTAAGCGAAGTGTACGCTGTTTGATTCAAATTCTAAATCCTAGAAAATTCTAACGACCTCAATGCCCTGATCAAGTAGAAGGTTAAGATTTACCAGGATTATGAAGGGATATCAAGGAACTCACTGCCCTGATCAGGCAGAAGATCTTTGTATCAAGTTCAGACCAACCATAACCATCTGTCTGTGTTAACCCAAACACTAAAAACATAAACTACTCTTCCTTTAAGATGACATGGAATTCTCATCGTGAATTTCAAACTCATATATATCAATAGGATAATCATAGTAATACTCCCCTTCACGTTATGTGAGCAGACCTTTGATCCTAATCAACACGAAGGAAATTGGTGTGAGCATAATCGAATCTCGTGGGCGAGATTCTTCTTTAAGGAGGTAGATTGTAACAACCCCAGTCCTTTAGTCAAACATGAACGCTTATTCATATAAACAGGCTTCAGGGGAAAGTAGTGAATGGTTAGAGATGAGGAAAATAGATTTTTCTTTGCCCCATTTAAGGTAGAAGTATTGAATTTCGGGGATGAAATTCTCTTTAAGGGGGGTAAATTGTAACACCCTATACTTTTCAGTACTCGGGTGTTACCAGGAAGACTAAATAATTCATTTTAAATGGGATATAATTGTGTGTGTGTGTGTGTGTGTGTGTGTGTATTATAATACAAAATAATTTTATAATTATTTGTAATAATATATATGTTACTTAAATCATTTGTAATAATACATACGTTACTTAAATTATTCAAATTAAGTATACTATTTATTTCACAGTATTTAAACTATATATAAAATAAATTGTATGTTAACACATTGTCATAAAATTTACGTATTTGACTAATATTTACATTTTAAATTTAAACTACGTATTATTGTATTATACCATATATATATATAATATACATCACTTAGAATAATTAATGTTTATATATATGTAAAAGAAAAATACATACACACACATATAATACTTCAAATTAAATACGTTATTTCTTGATAAATAATTATTAATATAAATTATAAAGGTAAGACAAGTTGTATATATGTTGATAAAATATATTATAGTATATGCTAATGTAATTGTTATTAATTAATACATATTATTCCATACTAATATTGAAACTGATGAACGGACTAGATTTCACTTAAGACCACCATGGGCCACGCAAACCACCAATCGAACACAAAATTGGCGTGTATGGCCCATCTAAGTCAGGGATCTACCCCATTCTTTGGGTCGGGCCCTATTTTGAGCTGAAAAAACAGACGAACGTGGCAGATCGAATCATAAACCGTGTGGGCCCCACTTTTGTGTGGAGTGTGTACACCGTGTGCATGTACCCACGGAGCACCAGGCCACTAGTATGGTTAGATGAGCGTTGACCCGTGCTCGCTTGTAAGAGGAAAGGATTTCCCTCCCGTTTTTTGAAATTCCGTCAGGCGGTCGAACAGGGACTGTTCTCAGTGAATCGTGGCCCACCTATGTTGCCTTATGGATCGATCCAATCCGTCCATCTTATAGAGGGCCTGAAAATGAACAACATAATGGCCGATCCACCGTTGGATTGCATGCACACACACACAAATTCAGCCAAAAATCAGGTCTACAAACACACTGTTTTCGAAAATGGAAACCGTCTCCACTCCACCTTGGCAATCTGCGTGAGGCCGAATCCGCCTATCCTGACCGACCATCTCAAAACAATCCTAGCCCTATAAATTAGGCCTTTTTGTTTAAAAGGAAGAGAATGAGGGAGAACCAGTCGTTTCCCCTCTCCATTCGAACCCATTGACCCATCCTTCCCCAAGCTTCAATGGAGCCTATCTACCCTCACAAACCTCTTGTAACAGTCGGATTGGAGGGGTATGAAGGGATGGTGAATCTGCCATTGAAGCTCGGGTTTCTTCCCCATTCGAACCACACCGTCTGTCCAAGCTTAACGCCACTGCTGGACGTTTCTAACAACAGTGGAAGAGGAGGAGAAATCATAGAAGAAGAGAGGAAGAAAAGAAGGTGAGGAGAAGGAGAGAACGAGAGAGACAATGGTGCGACATTGAGTCCGCCACAACCCATCACAAGTCGGGTTGCTGGACTGTTTGAGTCCATGCCCGGTGGGATCGTGAGGGAAAGAGAAAGTGAGGAAAGAAGGAAAAGAAGAAGAAAATAGAGAAAGAAAAGGAAGGAGAAAGGAAGAAAGAATGGGGAGAAGGAGGGAGTTACGCTAGAGTCAGGTCGGCCGGTGGTGCGGCACCTTGCTGTTGCCCAAGCTGCGAACCTCGGTCGTTGGGTTGCTGCAGGCCACGTTCTGGTGTAGCTGGGGTGAAGGGAATGTGAAGAAGAAATAAACAAAAAGAAGAAAGGGAGAGGCAGAGAACGAGCTACACTCTCGTTGGAAGGTTGTCGCACCATGTTGCTGCACCGGATCAAACCGAGCCGAGTCAGGCCGAGCTTGGCGTCCACTGATGGACGTTTCCAACAGGAAGAAAGGAAAGGAAGAAAGAAGGAGAAGCTAGAGGAAAGGAGAGGAGAAAAGAGGGAGAGAAGGTAGCTTGGAGCTGCTGTCCGGTCAAAAACCGAGTCGACTCGGTTTTGGACTGAGTTGACTAAGTCGAGTGGCTTAGGCCAGCTGGGATTCCAGTAGGAAAAAAATATAAATAAATATATATAAGAAAAGAAAGAAAAAGAGAAGAAAGAGAGAGAGAAAGGAAGGAAGAGGAACGAGAGAGATTTGGGATCTTCGTTGCACCCGCCAAGTCAACTCGGTGGAGTTAGGCTAAGTTTGGGTTGGCCCACTCGAGCCTTATAGCTACCAAGTGACATAAATCCAAGGTAAATCAAAGCCCATTTTATTTGTTTGCTACTGAGTTGACTCAGCGAGTCTTGACTAAGTTCATAAACCATAGAAACCAAGCATTTACCATTTTCATTGATATTTTGATTGGTTGTGGTCACATGTTTATCAACTAGATTTGACTCAATCGGACTTCAGACGTGCTATCTTGCGGGCCACACAACTAGGTTGTTTGACCAAGGTGAAGACTCTCGCTTTGAGCTTCCCACTTAAATTCATAAATCTAGACATGGACGGTACATTGATTTCTCTTATTGAGTTACTTACCATATTATATGAATATGTTAATCTATTGTGAAATTGATTCATATAATGGACATGTCTCTTTAAATTTATCAGGTATAAATGATTTGATGCTCACATGCTATTTCCATTTATATAACCTGCTAGTTGAATAGACGTTGCTACTTGTGATCATTTAATGGATAGAATGAGACTTGTTGTGAACTCCATCTTGCAGTTCATATTTGCCCTATGTGGCTTGGATCGTCTATTAGCCATTTGCGGCCCTGATTGAACATCGGTGCCCTTTGTGGCTAGTTGATTCTCTCTTCATCTTGCGGTGTTCAATCGTATGGTGATTTTCGGGTGGAGCGGGTGTTTGCTTAGCGATTTCGTAGCCATCTTGAGGTGTTCACGTATGATATGATTTCTGGATGGAGTAGAGTTTTGTATGTTGGTTTTCTAACCATCTTGCGGTGTTCAGTCGTACCATGATTTCCTGGTGGAGGGGGTGTTCGCTTAGCAATTTTCTAGCCATCTTGCGGTGTTCATGTATGATATGATTTTCAGGTGGTCTAGAGTTTATATGTTGTTTGTCTCTTCATCTGTGGTATTCAGTCGTACCATGATTTCTAGGTGGAGCTGAAGTTCACTTATTGACTTTCTAGCCATCTTGTAGAGTTCACGTACGACATGACTTCCGAATGAAGAAGAGGTTTGAAGGTTGATTTTCTATTCACCTCATGGATTTCACTTGTACCATGATTTTCGGGTGGAGCTGAAGTTCACTTATCGATTTTCTAGCCATTTTGCGAAGTTCACATACAATGTGACTTTCTGGTGCAATAAAAAGTCGTATGGTGGACTAGTTGGGTATCTGGACATGTTTCCTTACATTGCGACTGCTATTATTTCTTGCTTATGATGAGATTGTGTTGATTGACTTAATTTTTGTAGGTATGCTCATGATTATAAATTATCCTGTTTAATATATCTAAATTCATGACTGGCATTCTATATTGATTATGAATGATAAGTGCACAATCTTAGAGGGTGCTCCTCATTGCGATAGCCATTGACGCTATCAAACCATAACAGTTGATGCAGGTGTAGAGCGAGCCGATGCTGTTCACTGGGTGCTAGAGCAGATCGGGTAGTGTAACGCCTTGAAAATCGAGGGTCGAGCATAGGCCCAACTCCCGAGTTCCAACACATTACTTATGCAACATAGATAACGATGATTAAATGTTGTCTGTATTAGTGCATTAAACATGAATGGGATTATACCAAAACAACATATCATACTCTAGTGACAAGTGAGTTTTCCAAGCGGAAGACTGTAATACATGTATAAGATATATTAACTGTAGTAGGTCTTCGAAGTGTGATCATGTTACCAGGTTAAGTATATACATGTATACTCCCAAAATGTACAAAATGAATATACATGTGTGCTCCAAAATACAGAATAACAGTGTAAGGGCATCTAGTCGGTGTCCTTGTAGCCCCCGCGATCAGGACACGACTCACATGAACCCGACCGATAACTGCATGTAGGAGAATGCCTCCTCGTCATCCTCGAAGTCTGGCTTTACCTAATAGGCATCGCCACCACCTGTAGCTAAGCCAGAGTTTCGTTGGTGTGTACAACACCATCCGAGAACATGGGAGTGAGTGATCAACTCAGTAGAGCTATAAAGCAAAGGTTAATATGTTATCAATTCTGTCAAGCAATAATGATAAAGCAATACAACAAGCATTCCTAAGTACTCTCGTTAATGCAAGGATATTATGTATTAATGATGTATGCCCTCGCCTACACTCCCTCTGCGAACTTCATCTCACGGTCGCGGCATGCATCCCTTCCACAGTGTTCAACTCCAATGCCAAAGGCACATGCAATGCAGTGCATGAATATGATTACCGAGTTCTTATTAGACCTTTTCATATAGCAGGATTGGGAAGCTAAGGTACCTCCCTTATATTATTTCTCGAACAATGATCCATTCTCGGGTTGTCAGTCCTAGTAAATCTCATACGATGTTGCGGTTCTATGTCACTATAAAGGGCTCGTCACCTGATCGATGTAGGCCTAGTTTATACTCTAATTGCTACGGAAAGGCTCGTCGCCTCAACACAGTCTCAAAGTATGCTCGAGGTCACTACAAAGGGCTCATCACCTGATCAGTGTAGGTCGACAGCTCAAATACAGTATCTCATACCACCGTATTTAGCTCACGAGGTTGTGTTGCTCACTGGTCACTACGGGGAGGCTCATCACCCTAGCGTAGGCCAACAGCTCTACCACTATGCCCCATACCACCATGTCCGGCCATGAGTCTTAGCAGATCGAGGTACCAAGGTTAATGGGATTTTCACTGGTGAGTTTGGTACCTTAGGTTCAAGCAGTAGGGTTAGTACATGGTGAACATATATTCAGTCAATCGGGTCACATGACGAGCTCGACTAGTATGAGCGTACGTCGAGTCGATCAACATGGAGTGCGTAAGCACTCTATGTGGCCTAACCACTGTCGACAACTCAACGACTCAGATTCATCGAACACATCCGGTGTGGCGAAACAACCTTAGCCACCGATCAAGGACCTGTTACCGATTGCCTGGACTATACCATAGTCTCAAATACACTCCAAATATAATAGAAATATGTATGTGCTAGTCCAAAACAGCATGTAGCAACCAACTTAAATATAAGTCTCATTTGAGCATTTCAATGAACACATAGTGTGCATATTAGTGTACATAGGCATTTCAACCATAAAGCACATAGTAGTGTATAGGATACATAAAGGAAAACTATAACCATGGTTAAGGGAATTGAGAATCATATCTCAACACCTTCATTACATGTATTTTAACAACTAGTTCCTCATTGAGGCATTTTATCAAACACTTAGACTACACATATTATATACATGTAATAACTTAGTTAAAACACATGTTATAGTAAATCCTTTCATAAGGAGATGCCACGAGTACAACGATCATATATTTACAATCAATAATCATGGTAAGCATGAATCATAATTCCATATTCATTCAAGCATATTAACAAACACATGGATTTTGCTATTTTCAACATAGTTCATATATATGTGTAAAGTGCAAGAAACATCGCATTTAGCATGTGGTATCATTCAAGTCAGTCATAAATCATTAACTGATAAGTCAACCGTGGCAAACCAGTTTCAGTTCAACGGTCACCGATACTCGATCAGGGCCATAAGTGCACTAACATGTGTTGGAAATTCTCTGATCTAAGGGTGTAATTGGTTCAGATTCCGATGGTCAGAATCCTTATATTTGGCCTGCAAGTGAACGACTCAATTCACTTAAGTTTCAGTTCGTTTTCTAAAGATATTCGCGTTTCTCACATACTTCGCTCCGGGCTCAAGTTGTACGTTTCTGGGTACTGTTAGGACTTAATTTTCTAGATGGTTGTCAAGTTCAGTAATGCGGTCATAACCGTCTAGTTTCGCGGTAGTCGGACTTTCGACGTGTGGTCCAGGTCCAATATGGAGTTTCAAAGTGCTCCCAAGAGCAACTGGGTTTTGAGATGGACCCTAAGTTTTAAGGTAATGTAGCGTTAACAATTCTATATGTTTTGGGTCATGTAGATTATATTTAAAGTGATTAGTACTAATTTTACAGGTACTCTAGTATAGCACTAGCTAATTCTCGTTTAATTTCTTAAAGGATTTGGTCCTGAGTGATTTCTGCCTGAGGTGATATTCGTGTCTTTGTACCGATTTTTTTGAGACTTTACAATCTACCCCCCTTAAAGAAAAATTTCATCCTCGAAATTAGTACCTTCTCGTACTCCTCGAGAATCTGAGAGTAGTTCTTTCAGACCTCGGCTTTAGTTTCCCAAGTGGCCTCTTCCTCAGTGTGATGCGTCCATAATACCTTCACCAGCGGAATAACCTTACTGCGCAACACCTACTCCTTCCTGTCTAAGATATGTGTCAGTCGCAGTACATATGTAGCATCCTCACTCAACTTCACCTGCTCTCACTTGATAATGTGGGAAGGATCGAAAATATATTTCTTCAGCATGGACACATGAAATACGTTGTGCACGCCTACGAGTGGTGTGGGCAAAGCAAAGTGGTATGCTACCACCCCCACTCGATCCAGTATCTGGAATGAGCCAATGAATCGCAGCGTGAGCTTCTCATTCTTCCCAAACCGAAGAACTCCCTTCATGAGGGGAACTTTCAGAAACACATGATCCCCGACCTCCAACTCTAACTGTCATCGCCTCGTAATGGCGTAGCTCTTCTGTCTGTTCTGTGCTACTAGGAGTAGACGCCTGATAATGTCGATCTTCTCTGAGGTCGCCTGAACTAATTCTAGGCCAATCAGGCTCTTCTCGCCAACCTCTGCCTAGCAATGCGACGTTCGACAGGGATGCCCATACAAGGCCTCATAGGGAGCCATGCCAACACTCTCCTGAAAACTGTTATTATACGCGAACTTTGCATAAGGAAGACAATCATCCCAACTGTCCTTGAAATTCAGCACGCAAGCTCGCAACATGTCCTCTAACACCTAGTTTACCCGTTCCGTCTGCCCGTCAGTCTGTGGGTGGAACGCGGTACTGAATTTCAACTTCACACCCATGGCTTCCTAGATATGAGTTTAGAAGATATATGTAAATCGTGTGTCTCTGTCCGACACGATCTCCAGAGGAATTCCATGCAGACGTACAATCTCCTTGATGTACAACTTGGCCAACTCGTCTGCTGAGTTCAAAACTCTGATAGGGAGGAAATGAGTCGATTTCGTCAACTAGTCCACAATTAATCATATGGAGTCATGCTCGTTCCTCGTCTTCGGTAGCCCTGAGATGAAATCCATAGAGATAAAGTCCTATTTCCATTCAGCTATGGGCATGGGTTGAAGTAGTCCAGGAGGTCGGCGATGTTCGGCGTTGACCTACTGGCATGTGAGACAACGTGATACATACTCTGCTATGTGGGCCTTCATGTTGTCCCACCAGTATGACCTCTTCATGTCGCGGTACATCTTCGTACTGCCAGGATGCATTGCCATCCTCGAATCGTGAGCAGCCTCAAGGACTTTCTTTCTCAAGTCAGGAAGATTTGGGATGCATAGGTGGCCACGGTAACGTAAACCCCCATCCGTACCAACTCTCCAATCCGAGTCCTCACTGTCACTGACCTACTCTCTCATCTTCGCCAATAGCTCGTCGTCTTTTTGAGCTGCAATGATCCTATCATCAATAAGTGGTTGCACACGAACGTGCGCGATGCTCTTGAACGGCTCCTCCATGGTGAGCTTCTGTTCGAAGTCTCGCACGAACTCTACCATACCCCATTCTGCCACCATCAGCGGAACTGCAAACTCTATGGTCTTCTCGCGGCTTAATGCGTTAGCCACAAGGTTAGCCTTGCCCGGATGGTAGGAAACCTCAAACTTGAAGTCCTTCAAGGTTTCCATCCGTCTTCGCTGCCTCATATTCAGGTCCCGCTAAGTAAATATATATCTGAGGCTCTTGTGGTCGCAAAAGAACTCAAACTCCTCTCCGTAGAGGTAATGTCTCTAGAGCTTCAGTGCAAAGATGACGGCTGCTAACTCTAGGTCGTTTGTAGGGTAGTTCTCCTCGTGTTTCCTCAACTACCTCGAGGCGTAAGCAATCACCCTGTCCTTCTGCATAAGGACACAACCCAGACCAACGCGAGACACGTCGATGTATATAGTATACTTAAACCCTTGCTCTGGAAATACTAGCACAGGGGTGGACGTTAGCTTATCCTTCAGCTCCTGAAAAGCTGCTTCCACCTTCTCATTCCAAGCGAACTTCTGATCCTTCCGAGTCAACTGAGATAGCGGTCTGGCAATCTTGGAGAAGTCTCTAATAAATCGATGGTAGTACCCTACTAGACCAAGAAAGCTCCTCACCTCAGTAACCGAACCGGGCTGCTCCCAGTCCTAGATCGCGGCTACCTTAGCGAGGTCAACTGCTCTCCCTTCCTTGGATACCACATGTCCCAGGAACTTGACTTCTTCTTTCCAGAAGTCACACTTCTTGTACTATGCGAACAACTGGTTCTTCTTCAGAGTACCCAAGACTGCTCGCAGGTGTTCCTCGTGCTCTTCCCGACTCTTAGAGTATATCAGAATATCATCAATAAACACGATGATGAATCAGAACAGAAACGATCGAAACAACCTATTCATCAGATCTATGAACACGGCCGGTGCATTCGTAAGACCGAATGACATCACGAGAAACTCATAGTGCCCAAAACTGGTTCTGAAAGCCGTCTTCTACACGTCCTCATCCCTGACGCGCAACTGATGATACCCTGACTGCAGATCGATCTTCGAGAAGTATCGTGCCCCCTTCAACTGATCAAACAGGTCATCTATCCTGGGCAAAGGATACTTGTTCTTCACCGTCACCTGGTTCAACCTGCGATAATCAATACATAATCGCAGTGAGCCGTCTTTCTTCTTTACAACCAACACAGGTGCTCTCCAAGGAGACACACTGGGTCGTATGAAGCCCGCATCTAACAAATCATCAATCTGTTTTCTCAACTCCTACATCTCACACGGAGGCATGCAATACGTGGGTAGCAAAATGGGTGTTGCACCGGGCGCCAGGTCAATAGTAAAGTTGATCTCACGCCGAGGAGGTAGTCCAGGTATCGCCCTAAACACGTCCTCAAACTCCTAGACACTGGCGTGTTCCCTAACATCGGCCCATCAACACGCTCTAGTAAGGCAGCGTAATAACCAACACGATAAAGCCAACTGACCTGCACTGGAAAAGTAAAGACCGTGCCCTCAGGTCCGTAGGCTGTCACAACCTTGACCTCACAATCTATCTCTACCATCATCTCGGTGAGCCAATCTATACCGAGGATAACGTCGTAGTGCTATAGTGGGGCGACAATAAGGTCAACGAGCACTATCCTGCTACCCAAATCTACTGAGCAACCCTCACAAATTCGGGTGACATCTAAAAAGGTCCCTATAGCGGTAATGATTCTCACTCCCTTCATAGGAGTAGTATCCAACGCTAGTCGCTTGACTGCTGTGCATGAAATGATGGATATAGTGGACCCAGTGTCCACCAATAAGAAAACTGGAGTACCTTAGATTTGTGTCGTGACTTCGAAAGCCACAGGTGCTACGTCTGATGCCTCGAATGCCTCAGTTGCAAGTGAGTGCACCCGAGCCTGCTATGAACGGTTCGGCTGTGGCGCCATGGGCCGTTGAGGCGGCCTAAAGCAAGGTGCCGACGGTCAAAAGGAGGGGTGTGCAGGTGCTATCTATAGAGGTGGATCGAAGATAGCCTGAGGCATCGGGCGGTTGATCCTATAAGGCGGTGAGAACCCGCTGTTCCTCATTCTGGAGAAGCAATTTGTCTCCATATGGCCTGACCTCTTGCAGTAGGTACACCACACGTCTGATCGCCTCATCAGGGCTAGTGGAGCCATAAGCCTGGGCGGTGAATCTGCACGTGGCCTCTTACTGAGAAACGGTCTGCTCGGAAGATCTGGTCGCGACCTAGGAGCCATAGGTGCTCGCATACGGGACTGCCTGTCCCCGTCCTGCTCCACTCGCATAGACATGCTCACTAGCTCAGCATAGCTGGGTATGCTAGCGCAGCACATCTTCGATCGGATCTCAGGTCGCAGACCCTCAAAAAATCACCGCATGTGCATTGGCTCATCGGCCAATATTAACGGAGCGTACCTGCCCAGCTCCGTGAATCTGTTCTCATACTCCACCACTGTCATCCCTCCCTGTCGGAGGCGAAGGAACTCACTCTCCTTCTCGTGGTGATAAGTGAGGGGATAGTACTTCTCATGGAAGCAGGTTTCAAAGGCTGCCTACGTCCATACATATCTGACGGCAATAGTCCAAAGGACACTTTCCCACCAAAGGCTGGCCTCCTTCTCGAACATAAAGGTGACCAACTCCACCTGCTCTGCCTCAGTACAGTGCAGCGGTTTTAGCATCTTAGAGATGCGGTCAAGCCAATACTCGGCCTCCTTGGGTCGGTGAGTACCCACAAAGGTAGGAAGCCGCAAGCGCTGAAATCGCTCAAACTGGCCGCTAGCACCTGCATTCCCAGTAGGGGGCGCAAATAGAGCAGGCGGAGCCACACTCATGCTCTGAGCAAATAATCCCCCTAGGGTGGTAAAGAGCTGTTGGTGCTACTGCTGGTGCTGCAGCTGCTGCTACTGCATCAATAACATCATCTGCTCCAGCCTATCAGTAGGAGGAGCAGCCTGAGGCATGTGCGGTGTCGAAGTAGACGCACGGTTCTGCTCTGGAACTGGTGGTGCAACAGGTGTCGGCCCATTAGTGAGACCAGCGGCCAGCTGAGAATCTGACATAGTAGCTTGAGTCGGGCCCAAACTAGGGTCTGTATGGCTCTCGCTCAGGGGAGGTGCCCCGTCAGTCGAATCGCCAGAAGTGAGACGTGACGTACTCTATGCAGCCTTAGGTGGCATTCCCTGTATACAACATAAGATGCAACCCAAGTCAAATTTAGCATATTCACAACTCCTCAACACAACATTCACCCACAGCTTAAAGAAACTTCATGCATTTCATTTACCAAAATTGTCATAATACAGGAGATGCAGTAGTACATGAATCATGACAGAAGATGCATGTGAGCTAATTCAAACTAGCTTAAAAACTAAAACATACGACTGAATCTACCATAAGACTAAGCCCAACACGGCTATACATAGCAACAAAGAAAGAAACACACAAAGCAACTAAAAGGACGACTACGTGCAGGACTAGTCGTCAGAATCTGGCGATGGTGGAGGTGCACTCTTGTCCTGTACAGAGCACAGGATGGACCTTAAGGAGCGAGTCACCTTCTTGAATTTCTGTTTCATGAAGGCCTTGGTCTCGTCAACCTTGGTTCAGATTTGTGCGATCTCCTGTCGCAGGGTAACCTGGCCCTCTTCCAGTTGAGCCAAGCGAGCTTCCTTGGCAGCCCGATCACTGTCACACTCTCGCGTAGCAGCAGGAGGAGAGCCTTCATTATTGCCTTGGGCCTCCTCTTCCTCTCCTTCTTACTCTTCTTCTATCTCATCGCCCTCTTCGTCAGTCTCTTCCTCTTCACTCTCCGCCTCATCTTCACTCTCTTCACGTCGGGCTCGACGCCGTTGTGGCCCAATTTCCATGTTGTGGAGAGTCGTGTCGTTAATGAAGTGGATCGGCACAAGGAGTTCTACGCCAAGTCTGCAGGCGAATTCGCATGCAAGCTTGCATATGAGTCGGCCGAATGGGAGTGAAATGGCCTTCCTAGTAGAGCATGCGGTCAGGACTATCTCTCGCAGGACGAAGGTAGGCAGGTAAAGGTTGTCTCCCTGCCCCACATGGTATAAGAAGTCCATCATCAAGCGCGTACACTCGCTGCAATTGCTCCACCTGGGGTACACATTGTACGTGAAGATGTGGTAGAGCAGGTGGAAGTCCTCGGTCATTTTGGACGCTAGGAGACTATTGTTTGGATTCTAGTGAACTAGGTGGCCGCAAAGGAATCACGTGCGGCGGTCCCTTTCCCGTGCACTTAAAAGATTCTTCTCACTAGCATGGACCTCGCCAAGCGGCATTCCCATAACTCGGGCTATCAAGGCAACATTGACTATGAGGTCTCGCCTTCCCACAGGAAATTTGAACTGCAAAGGCTTCAGTGTCGACTCCCGGATATGCGCCCAAAAGGCTCAGATAGTGTTCGCATTCGCACGAGACTTGCCCTGAAACACGGGACCCCACCCGGCCTCGACCAGGCGGTCCATTAACAGATATTCCCAAAAGAGCTTCTTCTCCACGTGCGCTTCGAAAAGGACCCTACGGCCCTCAAACCTTTCATGAGACAGCTCCGCCAACAGAGCCCTTTCAATGGGAGCTTGGGGATCGAGATCCCGCTTAGTCCTTATCTCCCGATCGACTCTCGTATCTGAGGCAGCGCTTCTCGGTCTCCTTGAATAAGTATGGCAACTAGGCCCGGCTTCATCCACGGGAGCTCTCTTCTTCTCCATGAGGGAAAGAAGTGTGGAAAGTGAAAATATGGCCACCACAAGCTCAAAGAGAGCCATTTGAGTGAGATAATAATGGGGAATGAGATGGGTTGTTAGATTCCAAGATTTTTGAGGCACAAAGTGGTGTTTGTATGCTCAAATGAGAGGAAACGAAGGAAGTAGGAGAGGGGTTTTGCTACAAACGATGGAGGGGCGTAAATCTTAAAGGAAAATGAGGAAATGGGAGAATGGAGGGGAGATTTGAGAAGGGAAACAAGGTTTTTGGGGAGAAATGAGAGCTTGGAGGTGTGTCAAATGATAGAGGGAAGCAAATGGGAGCAATAAAACGGGTCCCACTTGATTTCGTGAGCCCCACAACGCCCCACCAACGTCGGCCTGACCGGCCAGACAGGCTCGGTGCTCCTGACCGGCGAGGGCTCGCCGATCCGGCGATTCCATCGCTGGTCCTTGGACTTACCGGCGATGGCTCGCCCCATGGGCGATGCCATCCCCCAGGGGTGCCAGAAACATGCAGGGTTCACTCTAGGTCCCCCCGATTTGTACAATTTTGGGCCCGGAGTCCGTTTGAGTCATTTCGGGTCCTATCTCATGCACATTCACGTTTTTCGGGTCGTTTGAAGTTGTAATGGGTAAAATCTTCATCTAAACCCGTTAATTGATGGTCTAGAAGTGATATGGGGTCATTTTACGTGACCATTGAGGCCTGCAGGTCCAATTTCGGCAGTCGAGTTCGGTAAATTTTGCCGATTAGCAAAACTGGAAATCCTATGCCTAATCCTACGTTTTGTCGCTCCCTCCTAAGTTAAAGTATGTCAGTGTGCGTCGTGTGACCATAACCCAAGTCTAGTTTAATCCAAATCATGCTGTGTTACCAACTTGTAACTCCTTGAAAATCGAGGTTCGAGCATAGGTCCAACTCCCGAGTTTTAACACATTACTTATGCAACATAGATAATAATGATTAAATGTTGTCCATATTAGTGCATTAAACATAAATGGAATTATACCAAAACAACATATCATACTCCAGAGACAAGTGAGTTTTGCAAGCGGAAGACTGTAATACATGTATAAGATATATGAACTGTAGTATGTCTCCGAAGTGTGATCATGTTACCAGGTTAAGTATATACATGTATACTCACAAAATGTACAAAATGAATATACATGTGTGCTCCAAAATGCAGAATAATAGTGTAAGGGCATCTAGTCAGTGTCCCTGTAGCCCCGGCGATCAGGACACGGCTCACATAAACCCGCCCGATAACTGCATGTAGGAGAATGCCTCCTCATCATCCTTGAAGTCTGGCTCCGCCTCGTAGGCATCGCCACCACCTGCAGCTAAGACAGAGTCTGGTTGATGTGTACTATACCGTCCCAGAACGTGGGAGTGAGTGATCAACTCAGTGAAGCTATAAAGCAAAGGTTAACATGTTATCAATTCTGTCAAGCAGTAATGATAAAGCAATACAATAAGCATTCCTAATTACTCTGGTTAATGCATGGATGTTATGTATTAATGATGTATGCCCTCGCCTACACTCCCTCTGCGAACTTCATCTCACGGTCGCGGCATGCATCCCTTCCACAGTGCTCAACTCCAACGCCAAAGGCACATGCAATGTGGTGCATGAATATGATTACCGAGTTCTTATTAGACCTTTTCATATAGCAGGATTGGGAAGCTAAGGTACCTCCCTTATATCATTTCCCGAACAATGATCCATTATAGGGTTGTCAGTCCTAGTAAATCTCATACGATGTTGTGGTTCTATGTCACTATAAAGGGCTCGTCACCTGATCGGTGTAGGCCTAGTTTATACTCTAGTTGCTACGAAAAGGCTCGTCGCCTCAACGCAGTCTCAGAGTATGCTCGAGATCACTACAAAGGCTCATCACCTGATCAGTGTAGGCCGACAGCTCGAATACAGTGTCCCATACCACCGTATTTAGCTCACGAGGCTGTGTTGCTCACTGGTCACTACGGGGAGGCTCGTCGCCCCAGCGTAGGCTGACAGCTCGACCACGGTGTCCCATACCACCATGTCCGGCTCATGAGTCTTAGCGAATCGAGGTACTGGGGTTAACGGAGTTTTCACTAGTGAGTTTGGTACCTTAGGTTCAAGGAGTAGCGTCAGTACATGGTGAACATACATCGGGTTAATCGGGTTACTTGACGAGCTCAACTAGTACGAGCGTATGTCGAATCGATTGACATGGTGTGCGTAAGCACTCTGCGTGGCCTAACCACTATCGACAACTCAAGTACGACTCGGATTCATCGAACACGTCCGGTGTGGCAAAACAACCTTAGCCATTAATCCAGGACCTGTTACCGATTGCCTGGACTATACCATAGTCCCAAACACACTTCAAATATAATAGGAATACGTATGTGCTAGTCCAAAACAGCATGTAGCAACCAACTTAAATATAAGTCTCATTTGAGCATTTCAATGAACACATAGTGTGCATATTAGCATATATAGGCATTTCAACCATAAAGCACATAGTAGTGTATAGGATACATAAAGGAAAACTATAACCATGGTTAAGAGAATTGAGAATCCTATCTCAACACCCTCATTACATGTATTTTAACAAGTAGTTCCTCATTGAGGCATTTTATCAAACACTTAGACTACATATATTACATATATGTAATAACTTAGTTAAAACACATGTTATAGTAAATCCTTTCACAAGGAGATGTCACGAGTACAACAATTATACATTTACAATCAATAATCATGGCAAGCATGAATCATAATTCCATATTCAATTAAGCATATCAACAAACACATGGATTTCACTATTTTCAACATAGTTCATATATATGTGTAAAGTGCGGGAAACATCGCATTTAGCATGTGTATCATTCAAGTCAGTCATAAATCATTAACTGATATTGACAGCCTTGAAAACCATAACCTAAACATTTATAGTCTGCACCTTTCGCCGGTAGACTCACAACGAACTCAGTTTAAAAGCTAAGTCTTTGTCTACGACACCACAACAACCTATAACAGGGAATAGGTTAACTATTCCACCATTTACACTATTGGAAACCCTAAAACAGATTAGGGTTAGGTTTTCTTACCTAAGAATGGAATCGGAATCGCCAGAATAGCGACACGAGAAGGGTGGTTAAGCACGTGGAGCGGCGGGATTGAATCCGCGGAACAAATGCTAACTCTCTCTCTCACTTTCTCTCTCTTTCCTTCTCTTTCTTTTCTCTTCTCTCACCTAGGGTTAAAAATTCGTATGTAAAGGGAGAGAGAGGGTTTAAGACCCTTATATAGGCCCAGGATTGATGAAAATGGCCCCAGGGCCAAGGTATACTTAGGTTATATCCAAAAGGCGTCTGTTTTAGTCCAACGGAGCTGCTCTAGAGGCCCCTTTTCTGCGTGCGGTTAGACTTAAGCTCTCTAACATTGGCGCTAGGTCAAGCTGAGTTTTCGGTCTGGTCGGATTTACAGATCAACCGTAGCGGACCAGTTTCAATTCAACGGTCACCGATACTCAATCAGGGCCACAAGTGCACTGACATGTGTTGAAAATTTTTCCTAATCCGAGGGTGTAATTAGGTCAGATTTTGATGGTCAGAATCTTTAGATTTGGCCTGCAAGTGAACAACTCAATTCACTTAAGTTTCAGTTCGTTTTCTAAAGATATTCGCGTTTCTCACATACTTCGCTCCAGGCTCAAGTTGTGCGTTTCTGGGTACTGTTAGGACTTGATTTCCGAGATGGTTGTCAAGTCCAACAATCCAGTCATAAACGTCTAGTTTCGCGATAGTCGGACTTTCGACGTGTGGTGTAGGTTCGATACGGAGTTTCAAAGTGCTCCCAAGAGCAACTAGGTTTTAAGATAGATCTTAAGTTTTAAGGTAATGTAACATTAATGATTCTACACGTTTTGGGTCCTGTAAATCATATTTAAAGTGATTAGTGCTAATTTTACAAGTAGTCTAGTGTAGCACTACCTAATTCTCGTCTAATTTCTTAAAAGATTTGGTCCTGAGTGATTTCTGCCTGAGGTGATACTCGGGTCTTTATACAGATTTTTTCGACACATTACAGGTAGCTGGGGAGCTAGACGGGGTCCATGCAGTCCAAATAGAGCTCCATCATTAAATGATACACTTTTGCTCCTGTTTAATGAACTTTGTATTTGGAAATGTGTAAGTCCTATATGGGCGCCACAATTGGAAATTTGGTGATCATCAGAATGTTTTTATTTAATGCATGATTTATTCTAGCTTTGTTGTTGTTAACTCTGATTAATGACAAACGGTTCAAATTTATACTGGATTTTATAGGCTAACACTAGGGTTTTTAGAAAATAAGTTATATACTCGGGTCTTGAAAACATGGGGCGTTATAGTCTATGAGTAAATTGTGTATAGAGTTACTTCTGGTTTAGTGCATAGAACTCTATCAAGTCTATCTGGTGGGGCAAAGTCTCTGTCCCTCCCTCCTTTGATGTATCTGAGTTTTTTATATGAACACAATTGCATGTGGTGTGTTCCCACCTTTCATTGAAAAAAATGAAAATAAAATGAAAAATGATTAAGAAGAATTACGCTGTACGTTGGCAGAAAAAACTATCAATTTCTATGCACACAACCAATATACAAATGCCGTACTCTGAATAACCCAAGAAGTGGGTCCCACAATAAATGGGTTGTAAGAAATACTATATAGTGATGATTATTAAATGGATGGTTAACTTGAAATGTATTCAACTATTCAGTTTCCATTTGAAAATATCCATTAAATTGGAGTTAGGAACATTAACAATCAGATTAGGGGACTGGCCATTCAGTATGTGGTCCACTCTTGTGAGGGGTTAATTCATAGTTGATACATGTAAGCTTATCGAATTCATGTAGTTTGTGGGTTATATTGTTGTCATATGTCAAGTTATTCTTTTGGGTGTATTTCAGGTGCTTGGCTAGGTTAATTGATTAAACATGCTCATGATATTCGAAACCCCTGCGGGATTTGCAAAGTGTTATATGAGGGGAAGCTTTCAAAAATTGAGTTATGCAACCATGCTCTTTTTTTTCTTTGGTTCTTCGTTATTTTCCAAATAATTCATTTCTGTGCGTGGGTTGTCCAATTTTGCAATCATTGCAATGGATGTGAGCGTGCAATTTTGTATTGATTGCATATAAAGGTTTTCTCATTATTCTTAAAATGTCATAAGACTTGTGGAAGGAATTTGCTACATCTAAATCATCTAGACAAGTCAGATGTACTATCTTTATGCTGTTGATTATTGCATTTAAACGTTCCTTTTTTCAATTCAATCAATTTCCTACATTGTTATATAAGATTAGTTTTTGTTGTAGTTAATCATTTTTTGAGAAGTGCAACTATGGAAAAATATGCCATAAGAAGAGTTTACATCTTGAGAAACCAATAAATTTCGATGGATATTGTGAAGCTTGGCTTCTTTATAGATATTTAAATTCTATTAGAACATTTGCTAAGTCTAATAAGCCTTGCTAAGGATATATGTACCTATAGGATTTTCGATCCTCATTGTTGTCATGGCTAGATCTGAGCCATTCATGAGGTAGGCCCCCACCATGATCATGCACTGACCGAGAAATTAGTCCAGTCTCATCATGTAGGCAAGTTGTGTATGATAAAAGGCCGGCTAGCTTGCTTGCATTCGTTAGTAGCCTTTCTGATGAGCAAACTGGCTCGATTTTGGGTCAGGTAATAGGGCTCATCTGATAAAGGGATCTTGTGTGCATTTGCCATGTTTGCGCGTGTGCCACGAAGAGAGGTAGACAAAGGGTACTCAATCCTCTTATAGACGGATGATTTGGATTTTTGAAGTGCGATAGATATCACTGACCAGCAGACCCTTTTCTGACCCAAGTTCCCTGTTGTTTCATGTCTGTTTCTCAAAACTTTGTTCACCCATTTCTTCGGAATCTAATATGCATTTATTGTTTCATCAACATCAAGTAGTGAAGTTGAAAGCTTTTACCAAGTTTGAGAACACCTTGGAAGCCTTATCAGCAGCCACTTTACTGATTGATAGTAAGCCTAGCAAGGGTCTTCGCAAATTTCTGCGTATTCACTGTGAAGGAGAAACGTTAGTTGTCGTTGATTCAAAGCTAGGAAATGTGATAAAAGAAAATTTGGTAAGTCAGCAAACAGCTTACTAAAAGCATTCAGTTATTTGACAACTATATGGGATCTTTTGTTATTTTATTGCATTGTGATTAATTGCTTCTTTTTTCCCCTTGTAGCAAATAAAATGTCTTCACAACAATGCTATAATGGAGCTGATGAGGGGGGTAACTCATATCTAGGCTTGTTGTACAAGACTTGGCTCCAATGAGCTGGGGTTTGTCACACACCTATCAAGAAACAAGCTAAAATTCAGCCCTGATAAGGTGAAAATCGTTTTCCTATGACTTAACATTTCCACTTAGTGCTGAAGTTAGATGTACTATTGAATTGTTAATTCAATGAAGTTGAAATGTCCAAATGGTAATTACCTTCCTATTTCATGGTGTTTGATATTGGAGCTCATAAGAAATTGATGGGACATTGTCAATAAGTTTAGAAGATAACTAAAGGAAGAAGTTGAGTTAAACCCACTATCTGTAGGTGCTCAATTGGGAACCCCAGACCTTTTGGAATCGAATAGGTGTTTCTGAGAGCATGGTGTAGTAAGAATAAGTTTATCTTGCCCCATCCGTGTTCGCTGTTCGAATAGAGCTGAGTTGGAAGCTTTCGTCATGGGCATTAAGCTCATTCATGAATCTTTCAATGGTCACCCTCTGGTGGAAAGTGACTTGAGAAGTTCTATTTCTGGGACTCTTTGCTTGGTGGGCTCCATTGGAAGAGAAGTTTTGTTGCAAGTGAAATTCTTCTCGGGGTCCAACCCCATTTAGTTAGGATGAGGCTTGGATGGTGATGATGATGTAGTTGATTTTAGGGTAGAAGGGTCCGCTTTTGCCATAATTCATAGAGCTACAATCTTGATTATAGACTCTCTAGCTAATAATGGTGTATTGAGGACATTTCTCATAACTATAATGCAAATTTGTTGCCTTAATGGATAGGTAGCATTTGATGCTTGTTTTTGTGATAGTTAGATGGGTAGATGGATATACAAAGGGAGGGAGGGACTGTTATCGAGCTCAAATTGAACATTTTTTCTTATATGTTTGATATTTGCATTTGGTGTATTTATCTGAGCCATCTTTGGATTCACTGTATAAATACCGTAACTAATGTTGTTTTCTACACCTCTCCAAGTTGTTATGATGATCATTCAGGCCATTGGCTTATTGGATGATCATGACAAGAGCTCAATACATATGCGATGAGGGTCCGTGAATGGTATGGCTGGCATTTCCCAGAGCTTGCAAAGATCTTAACAGACAATATCCAGTATGCCAAGGTTGTGAAGCTAATGGGCAATCGTGTGAATGCAGTGGGCCTTGATTTCTCTGAGGTGGACTAGTCAACTTATTTTCTCTATTACACTGGAGTTGCTTTTAAATGTTCTTTGCTTCTAAATTTTTGGTTTGTTTCTGCAAATATTGTCGGAAGAGGCTGAGACAGCTCTAAAAGAGGCAGCAGCATTATCAATGGGAACTGAAGTTAGTAATCTTGATTTGGTAAATATTAAAGCCCTTTGTGGCCAACTGTTATCCCTTTCAGAGTACAAAGCTCAGCTCTATGATTACTGGAGGAGTAGAATGAACACGATTGCCCCTAATCTGAGTGCCCTTGTTGGAGAGCTTGTTGGAGCTCGCCTCATTGCTCATGGTGGTAGCTTGTTGAACTAGGCAAAGCAACCGGGAAGCACAATTCAGATTCTTGGTGCAGACAAGATATGTTTATTTGATGCTTCTTTGAAATAAAAATGGTTTTCTTGTCTTACCTAATAGATGGGCCTCTCTTTTGTTAATTGAAGTCATTCATCTGGTGGGTCCCATCATGGGAGTGCTGGATGCCAATGCCTCATTATCTCCCTAATAGATGATCTTACTTATGCAATGGTGGCTTGCAAATGGACAATTACAGCCAACAGTTCACATTTATGGTGTGGCTCAGTTGGATGGATAGGAGAGTGGTCCACCCATATGAATGGTTTGGATCACCAAAGATGGCCACGTGTATAGTTTGCCGGGCAAAGCAAGTTTCTTGACTGATCATTGAAAACTTCCCCGCTTGAACCTCATGGACTGTTTCTTCAGGTCTAAAGAGGGATTTGGTTCATGTTTGATTTTTTATATCTTTCTTTTCTTTTTTAATTTTTATAATTATCCTTACTGTAACAACTAGCCTGCATACATGCATTAGACATTGGATACAGGCATGGGAATACAGGCTCATCTTCCACGCATCCCTAATTGGTCAGGCACCCCCAAAACTCAAGGGAAAAATTTCTCGATCTTTAGCTGCAAAGACTGCTGCTGCTATTCGATATGATGCTTTAGGAGATAGTCAAGACAACAGTATGGGACTTGACAATAGATTGAAGGTAAAGCATACGAACCCTCAGTCATGATATGTTCTTCTCTCATTCGGTTTTATTACACTAGAAAGTAATTGCTGCTGTGAAATTTTCACATGTAGCTTGAAGCCCAGTTGAGGAATCTTGAGGGGAGGGAATTGGGTCGCTCTGCCGGGTCAACTAAAGGCAAGCCCAAGATAGAATTTTACGACAAAGATCGAAAGAAGGGTGCAGGGGCATTGATAACAGCTGCCAAGGTACGTGGATTTTGAAAAGTTATCTTTTCAAAGGTAGGAGAAATGGTCGTTATTTTTCAGTAACATTATAATGAGGAGCGTCACCTACATTAGAATTGTGGTTCAACCCTTCGACCCTTTTTTAGTACCCATTTTGTCATTGAAATATATGATAATTTTTAAGTGCCAAAATGGTAGTGCTGGTGCATATTCCAAAGGGAAGAAAATGGGGGGTTGTAGCCTCAAACCGTGATCGTTCGTCAATTATGAATGAGTAAAGACAACGTCAGGTTCAACATTTTTAATCCTGGTGGGCCGCACATTTCTTTTGCCCTTGTTTTTTACAGGCCATTCTCCTTTTTCTTCCTTTACATAACAGCCACTAAAATCTTATAACAGGTTTATTATCCAATGCTTCAGTTGAGCGATTGCACAGTATTGTTTGGGTTTTTAGTTTGTTAAGTGTGCCCATTGCTAGGTGAAACCTTCAAATATGTGGGCCTCACCATGGAAGGTCAATGCACCAAAAATTTCCCAGATTCAATAATCCTTCACTTTCCAATATGTGGTCAACGAAGCATGGATAAAAAGAAAAATGTGGCAACTGTTCCATTCAAGCAATCAATGCCCAAATATGCTATTGCTAAGTCTTTCAAATCTAGGGGTTTTGGTGCATAGGCCATCCACAGTCCCATCATCCCCACATTTTGCATTGCTGCATCATGTGCCCCACTTGTACAATCTGGAAATCCAAATGTACTGTACACCTCCAAAATACCTCTCTATAATGGTTGCAACTCTTAACATTATCTTTCTTTTTTGGAACTTGGCATTGAACTCAATACTACATTCATGGTCAATTAAACACAGTATGGTCATTTGCTTGCATGTGCAGACCTACAACCCCATAGTTGATTCAGTACTCGATAAATCTACAGAACCAGCACTAGAGAAACCATCTGAAGAGTTGGAAGAGACGTCGCCCTCTAAGAAGAGGAAGCATAAAGAAGCAGAGCCCTCACAGCCCAAAGAGGTGGGAGAAGAGGAAAAGGAAGAAGAAGACAAGAAGGAGAAAAAGAAGAAGAAGAAGAAGAAGAAGCAAGCAGAGGTTGTTGAGGATGCTAATGTGGAACCTGAAGAGGTAGAAGCAGAAAATAAGAAGGAGAAGAAGAAGAAGAAGAGAAAATACAAGGAAGCAGATGATGGAGTAGTGAGCATCTAGGTTGAGGAACAAGAAGCTGAAGCACGAAGTAAGATGAAAGAGAAAAGGAAGAAGGAGAAGAAGAGTGAGTGATGTTGCAGGGTGTGAATGAGGGGTTTCTACATGAAGCAAGAGCCCAACAATTTTTGGGTATTTAGGCACCGAGATGGTAAGCTTTGTAAAATCTCCTTTACCAAATTAGTGTTTGGTTAAATATGTTGGCTTGGGAATTTTTAAGTTAATTGTCTTCAGATATTCTTGCTCTCACCATAGCGAGAAATTGCAGAAGAAATGGTTGGAGGAACAGTTAGAACATTGGTGGAATTTCATGAATGTGTTTTGGTAGTATCTTGTTTTAGATATGGCATTCAAAGGCAAGTGTTTTGTTGTTAGGTATGGGCTCTGTTGTAGATGGTACAAGTAGTTTTTAGGATTGGAAGACCCCCATCTGTTTGAGCTAATCACCAATTTTTCTTTGGATTGTAGGTTTGTTGCCACTGGTCGGATTTGAATAGAATTCTTCTTATATGGGAGATTTTCAGGACCAATCGGATTGGTGGACCATGGAAAGATGGGTCCCACATGTACTGGGGAGAAGGGGAAAAAGACATGCACTGAACAGATTCTGACCATCACTATGTAAATGATTGTATGACATTTTTCAACGGTTCACATTCCATCCTTAAATAGACAGCTTCAGTTTTTGAAACATGGTGCAGGCAAAGCAAACTTTCTATTTAGGACACTTGTTCATCTGGACCATCCAATTGAAGGACTTATTGGATTAAAAAATGTATTGATTGTCCTTTGATGGGTGGTTGATTAAAAACAGTGGCTAGGATTTTCTGTTTAGTACAAATTTAGGTTGTAGGACATCCAAGGATATTCATTGATTTTAGAGGAGTTTATTTCATCCTCTGACCAAGCATGACACTTGATATACGGGCACAAGAAATCGTAACTTTATAAGCCCCAAAATAAGATTCTTTTAACAATCCTAACCCTTAATTTTTAGATGTGTGTTTGTTAATATTAGATGATTGCTTTCCATTTTTTTTTATCATCCAGTAGATGTTGGTAGATAATAAAAAGCCGGTAATTTTCAATTTATGATATATACTGGGACCCAATATATGGGCACTTTAGTTTGATTTGCATGCCAAGCATGTAATATGGTGATTGCTACTGCGTATCATCTATCACGCAGCCAGAGTATAAATTTTTTTTTTCTATTTTTATCCTAAATTTGATGTGGGTTTGAAGGAGTATTTTGCATAGGTCGTGACAACCCTGCATTTAGCTTGTCCGGCGCCCACCCCAATCCATTGATATTAAGATGGTCTCAAACATCTCCCATTGTGGAAGATAAAGTTGGGCACAGAATGAATTAACTCATTTAAACCCGACTCGACCCACACTGAGTGGGTGAGTTGATCCAAACCAAGTAGACTTTGCTCAGTCCAAACTCAAACAAAGTCGAGTTTAGGTCACCCAATGACTCGACTTGACCTAATCACCTGGTAACTCATTCAGACCCGACTCGACCCGAACCGAGTAGGTGAGTCGATCCAAACTGAGTAGACTTCGCTTAGTCCAAACTCAAACAAAGTCGAGTTCGGGTCACTCGTTAACTCGACTCGACCCAAAAACCAACTCAGTCTTGACTTGACTTAGGTTCGGGTAGTGTGTGTATAATAAAAAACTAAATCTGATCTAACCTACTTGTCGGTCTGACCTTCTCCTCTCCCAAGCTCGACAACCACCCACCAGTGCCACCGGTACCACTAGGCCACTCTCCTCTCTCTCTCTCTCCCCCACTCCCTCACTCATCTCCCACACTTGACGATCTCAACCAACAGCCACCAGTTCAGCCATTCATCTCGATTGAGCTCGCACCCACCCTGCCCACCATTTCGTGATTGGTTGTTAGTATTGACTTTTAAATCAAGTACTTTAATGGGTCCATGCGGGCGAGTAAAAGAATTGGATGGGGGACCATGTATTGATGAAGCCATTGAGTTGCCCATACTAGAGCGAGGCAATACTTTTCTAAAGTTGAATACCTTGACTTATAGTCAATGAATCTTCGGCTTAAATAATAAATCACTTGCTCTTTTCTTCATGAGCTGTCGTGTTGGCCAAGAATGCATCTGATTGCTTCTGCTGTGATTGAGATATAGATCAATAATGGTCTACCGGGTGTAGGTGGCATTAGTATTAGGGGATTTAACCGATGCCTTTTGATTTTGTCGAAGGCGATTTAACAGTCATCATTCCACTCCTTTGGTGAGTTCTTCCTTATAAGCTTGACTATGAGCTCACAAATAGGAGTAAGCTAAGCGATGAATCGACTGATATAATGTAATCACCTAAGGAATCCCCAATTTTTCTACTCGATCCTTGGAGGTGGCATCTCGATGATGACTCTTATTTTGATTGTATCGACCCTAATACCATCCTCGTTGACAATGAAGCCTATCAATTTACCCCCAACCATGCCAAAGATACATTTATGTGGGTTGAGGCGGAGCTTAAACTTTTCCAATTGATTGAAGAGTTTTTGACATCTTTAAAGTGTCATTCGATTGAACGAGATTTGACGATCATGTCGTTCACATATACTTTTATCTCATTGTTCATCATGTTGTGGATATATTGTCACGCGCCAAACCCAGAAATCGGATTCACAGGAATCCTGATCGCCCAATCTAGTGCCGACAGCCTCCATAGTACCCCATTTTCGGCTCCTAGCATCCATACGCCAGATTCCGATCCTGTGATCCTACAAGGAGGATTTTTTTGTACATTCAACTCGTAATAAGCATAACCACAAGATTACCCAATTCACAAAGGCAACATCATCATCACATATCCACTAATATAATCATTTAAGTACAATGGTAAAAAGGAAGTACATAAATCGAAAATCAAGCTCCAGAAGACCACTGTATCCTCCAAGCTCAACATTGCTGCAACCTAACATCACCTGCACGCATCTATCGTGCATAAGCTTATAGAAAGCTTAGAGAGTGGTGTAAGTGTGTGCACAAGGTAAGTGTCAAGTATTTAATACAATGCCATAGTCATACAATACCGAAAATACTGGTAATCCATAAATTGTACAATGTTGGAATAAGTAGAAATACTAACAAGATCATGAATTATCAAAGTAAGTAGAAATACTGATAAGATCAAGAATTATCAGAGTAAACAGAAATACTGACAAGATCACAAATCATAAGATAACAAAGTAAGCGGAAATACTGACAAGTCCAGAAGTCATACAATATTAGAATACACAATAAGAATCAATTATACAAATGAGGAGTCATAGAGCGCCAAATATCAGATGCAGAGGATACAAAGCAATATACATTCCTGATGAGTAACACAAATAGCGTCAGTCGTACCTAGACTATATAAATGCAGAAACACAATAACCCCAATTATCATATGCTGCAGATATAATGCAATATGCGGTGCGAATGGAGTGACTATGCTAGAGTGTGAAGTCGGGATGATAGTACGTAGTATCGCAGGCTATAGGGCCCATCACAAGGGACTTCTATCCAAACTAGTCTCATACCTAATTTGGATAGTCAGTCTCAATGTGGTAAACTCCTGATCTCAGGTTAGTCGTGCACCCCAACCAAAATCTTGGCCATTGCGAATGTACACGTAACAAATAGTTGCGCACTACCAGCCCGAGTGGATAGTGAATGAATGAATGAATGAGTATGTAATTCCTACTCAATAAGTCCACATATCGGTATAGTTCATCTCTAGGATCATCACCGGGGTTTAGTATACTTCAAATGGCACTGCCGCTCTCACAGCCGCACAGTCCAAGTGAGCGTAAGAAACCTCACTATCCGCCTGACCAATATTCTGCTAATACCTATTCAGTACGTCGATAGCGGACCCATTCATGAGCTGGTCAAACTTAGCCTAGCAATGCCCCCCGCTCTCGAGTGGGTAAGGCCACACCCCCTCTCAACTGACCATGACATGGTGGAAGACACGACCTCCTGGTATTCGACACTCGAACGCTCATGTATCCACTCGGTCTCAACATTGGGGCGTCCTCTAGTACCAAGCGGGTTTAGAGATTTTCACCCAGGGCCATCTATGGCAGCCCGATGCTAGAACAAATTTCTGGTGTCCAGTCTGGACATCTACGATATGTTTGTGAAGGCTACGACCCTGATGTCACTAGGGCGTATAGCAATCACAACACAATGCAAGATGCATGAGTCATACAATCTAGTCATGCATTAATCCTACGCATGCCATGTGCCATGTGAGATGACCTCCGCCTATCAGGGTTCTCATATCATCCTGTCCAATGACATATGCAATGGTCAATCACATCTCATAACAAACATGTAGATGATGCGTATGGGCATGTATCATGATGCTATGCTATCACATACTCATAATCAGTATCAATAACCGGCATCAATAATCGGCCTCGACAATATGGACATTTAACCAACATTGCCCCCAAGGAATGACCCACACAGAGTCAAACATATAATGGGCCTAAGGCCTCGCACAAAGGTCTAATATATAACACAATGGACCTTACTCAAGGGCCGCATATACACAATCGGTGGGCCCTGCTCATGGGCCTCAAATACATGACATGTGGGCCCTGCACATGGATCTCGAATACATCAAATGGGCCATGCATTATGGGCCTAATATACATCACAATGGGCCTCAACTACGGGTCGCATATACATCATATAAGTCTCGATAATCGGCCTTGGCAATCGAAATTGACACTCGAAATCGGCCTTGATACTCGGCCTCGATAAATTGGAATCGGCCTCAATAATTGGCCTCGACAATGGGAATCGGCCTTGACAATCGAGATTGACCTTAATAATCGGCCTCGACAATCGAAATCGATCAATAATCAGAATCGGTAAATCGGTCACATCAATCGGAATCGACAATCGGTCATGACAATCAGAATCGGTAAATCAGTCACGTCAATCAGAATCGGCAATCGGTCATGATAATCGAAATCGATTGATAATCAGAATTGGCAAATCGGTCACGTCAATCGGAATAAAAAATCGGTCATGACAATCGAAATCGATCGATAATCAGAATTGGCAAATCGGTCACGTCAATCGGGGGATCGATCGATAATCAGAATTGGTAATTGGCAATCGGAATCGATGAGAATGGGCTTAACAAGGTCTAAGGGAAGGTCACAATGTGGACATTCAACCATCATTGCCCACCAATGTAGACCTTTAACCAACATTGCTCCCAAGGAATGATGCTCATAGGGTCAATCGTATAATGGATCCACGGTCTCATATAAGGGTCTAATACACATCATCATGGGCCTCACCTAAGGGGCATATACGCATTACATTGGGCCTCGATCATGGCCCGATATATATATATATATATATATATATATATATATATATATATATATATATATATATATAACATTGGGTCATATCAAATGGATCGAATCAATTGGGTCGAATCAATGGGTTGGGTCGAATGGACCGAGTCAAAGGGCCGATTCGAATGGGTCGATTTGAACGGGCCGAGTCAATGAGCCAAATCAAATGAGCCGAGTCAATGAGTCAAATCGAATGGGCTGAAATTCATTACAATGGGCCATGAATATTCCATATTGGGCCCCATCATATGGGCCTCAAATACATCACCGCAAGACGCATAAATGGACGGTGTGAATATACAATACATACAACACGGTGGGCCGCACGAATTAAACGGCATAGATATACTATTCATACATCACGGTGGGTCGCATATACGGGCCTAATATATATCACCAAGGGCTACGACCCATGGGCCTTGACATACATCAAGTGGGCCGCATAAATGAGTCATAAATACGCAACAGGTGGACCTCGCCTATGGGCCAAAGATACATCATGATGGGCCTCATGGATGGCCGCACCAATGGGCCTCAATGAGCTTGGATTTCATCTAAAATCACTTCAATAGTTGAAGGTGCAACATATGCATCACTATATACTATCATTCCATGGGACACATGGCCCACAAATGATGATCAGCACTGTCCAAACATTGTCCAACACTATCCAAACATTGTCTATATAAATCAGCACTATCCAAACATTGTCCAGCACTATCCAAACATTGTCTATATAAATCAGCATCGTCTAACCATTGGACAACACTGTCCGAACGCTATCCATGTAAATCAGCACCATCAAACATTGTCCATATAAATCAACACCGTCCAACCATTGTCCAGCGCCGTCCAACACAATCTAGACGGTGTGAATGAAATAGATACATCATGGCGGTCCCATGCTGGCAAAACATATGGACGGCTTGATAAAACACAAACATCATGTGGAGTCCATGATCTGGACGGTCCATTAGGGCAGGCCATGATCTGGACGGTCCATCAGGGCAGGCCTCAAGTACATAGGATGGTCAGGGTAGGACCCATAGAACTTGCTGACGTCAATACGACAGCTATTAGCTGTGGGTGATGCTCTAGCCAATCCACTTCCATGTACGTCCAACCATTGGACGACTAGATTAGGATCCATACATCAGCAAGGTGGGCCCCACCCCCACATGTGTGGGGTGGGTCCCACGTCCCAGAAAAAGGGACGAACGGCATATATAAAACACATATATTATGGGAGCCCAGCACCGTCCAAATGTCTGGACGGTGCAAACATAATACAATCAAGGTGGGCCTCACCCTTTGGACGGTGTAAACATAATACAATCAAGGTGGGCCTCACCCGTCAAGCATGTGGACAGCATGGATAACACACGCACACACACCTCACCCGTCAGGCATGTGGACGGGGTGGATAACACACACACACACATATAATACTGTTTATTCAACATAATGTTATATATATATTTTTTATTATTATTTATAAATCCAACATCCAGATGCTGGATGTACACATACATCATAGTGGGGCCGCACGTGCCATAGAATACGTCCATCAAGGTGGGTCCCATCCCTCACATGTAGCACGTGCGGGGTGGGCCCCACACGCCCAAAAATGGACGGACGGATTGGAATAACGCATATCTCGTGGTCAGATTCCAGGACCTGCTGACGTCCTAGCTGCTGTGAATAGCTTGGATTTTCAACACATTCATAAGGTGGGTCCCACGGATACACCAGCTGTTTGCTGGTGTGATGTACACCAGCCAATCCGTTGTCATAAATCAAGGTGGGTCCCTCATCTAGTCCCAGGGATGGTGCGGACACCACATATCAAGGTGAGATCCACACGTGGGCTACCCCACACATCGTGGATAAAATACATGAATCATGGTGGGCCACACACCAAAAGGGGAAGAGAGGGAGAGAGAGAGAGAGAGAGACGATGAGGAGGGGAGGGACCCCGCCACTATGGACCCTCCCTATATAATACATACATCAATATGGGTCCCACATATATGGGCCCTCAAATCACAAAATCAAATAATGAAATCACCCACCGTTAGATCTCCACTTCCTTCTTCCGCCAATGCAATATAGAGCTCCAAAGGGTGCGATTCAACGGTCGAGATGGACTTTGGATGGTAGAGATGGGAGGTATGATGGTGGGCCACACTAGCTCCTCTCTTTTTCTCCTTGAAAGCCATGGACGTTTCCTCCCTTGAGAATTGCTTGAATGGGGTGAAGAGAGAAATGAAAGAGTAATGGGCATTGTAAGGATGGATGACATGGAGTGTATGGGTGAGGGATGGGGCTAATTGACTTTTTGGGCATGAGATGAGATGGGGTATGGGTAGCATTGCCTTGTTGGCATGAAAGATATGGGAAAGGTAAGGTCTTGATTGACTTGGTGGAAAGAGGGGGTATGGGTAAAGATTCCATTCTCTCAACCAGGAATCTTTTGGAAATGGCGCACACATTGCCCGCTGTGTTTCCTCAATTTATTTTAAAGCCCACAACTCCTGGCCTAGGTATCGCCTCGGCATGCGAGACGCGGCATTGGAACCGCGGCGATGGCGCGGTCGCTAGGGTGCAAGTCTCGGGTTGAGCCGACTCTAGAATATGGGGTACGACTCAGGGATGCGCGCAAATGCTATATATGCGTCGCGGGTCGCCGGAATTCGAGCGGGAGGACCGCGGAAGTTTATGGAACAGTACGGTCTATGATACGGGCCTCACATATATGGTGGTTATGTCTTATTGATGTGTAGCTCAAGCACTCTTCAATCCAAACGGCATAACTTTGTAGTAGAAAGTTCTCCAAGGTATAATGAAAGATGTCTTCTCACGGTCCTTAATGGCCATCTTGATTTGATTATAGCTAGAGAAATCATACATAAATGAGAAAATTTTATGTCATGTTGTGTTGTCAACCAAAGTGTCGATGTGAGGTAACGGGAAGTCATCATTAAAGTAAATGCACATCCTGACTTTGCCATCTTTCTTTAAAACTAGTACAATGTTTGCAAGCTATTATGAGTAGTTGAAGACTACCAAAAACCCTTTATTGTACTGCTTGATGACTTATTCGCGAACCTTGAAGGCCCACTTTAGTTTCCTTCTTTGGAGTTTATGGTTGACTGGCTTCATTTCGGGCTTCGTTGGCAGGTTGTGCACAACCAACTCTTCATCGACCCCAATCATGTCTTCATAGGCAAATGCAAAGTTAGACAATCTTAGTTTTAAGAATCTATCATCCTCAGTATGTATTCCTGAGGTAAGGACCTCCCAAGGGAGCTCAGGGGATCATAAAATTACAAATTCAAAATTGTTTGCAGTGGCATTTGCCTTTGTTTCAAACCTTCTAAGGGAATCCTTTAGCTCGAGAGTCGGATCATCATCTTCCTCATCATGGGCTTCGTTTAAACTCGTGAGTTCGAAGTCTAATTCCAGATTGAAGTCATATGAGTTAACTTCAAGCTTAAGAGCTTTGATAGATAAACCCGGCACATTAAATTACTTGTGTTTTAAAAAGATTTTCTGATGTTTTTGTGTTTTGTGGAATTTCTGTTTGTTTTGTTTTGTTTTGGATTTTGACAATTATATGGATTTTTTGGCAATTTTGAAATATCTAGTGTTTTTGGCTTTTAGTTTTTAGTTTTTAAGTTTTTTTTTTTTTTTTTTTTTGCTCTAAGAGACTTTGAACAGGACGGTGTTGCAAACCATGATTGATCTGACCTAACACATGATGTCAATTGCTATTTACATTGACATTTTTGTACTTACGCCCTTAGATGGCTCGCCAATCGATTCAAAGGTCAGGGGAATGGCTGACCAGATTTGTCCCCATGCCCTTTCCCATTGAAGGGCATGGTCCGATAATGTTTGCGAGTCATCTAAGTAAGGCCCAATGACCATGATGTATGTTGGGATGGAGTTAAGAATTTGCTTTCGACCCAGTCTCCTCAAGCTATTTGTTCAGAAATTAGAGCTCTTTTAGCTCCTCTGGTCCGCTTTTCACGAGGAATCTTCATATTAGACTAATCCAGGGCAGGCCACTTCCCTTTCTTGGTCCAATGAATGAGTACCTTATATCCTTTGTTACTTTGACTGGCTAGCGGGAGATTCTCCCTATGTCTGAAGTCAAAGATGGGCGATTACTGCCCCTAATTGTTTGATCTTGAAAATGGCACCCCTTATCATTTGCTTTTGCTTTTTTAGAGTGGCCCTTCTTCAATGCCCCTGACCCACCTGGTCCCACTTGGTGGGTCAGGTAGTCTTGCCCTTTGCATCAAGTGATCTTTTGGAACTCCAATAATTTCATCCCACCAAATTAGGGGCCAAATTGACTAATGATATTGGATGAGAGGGTCGTGGCCGCCTTCCGTCAACATCAATCCTTGCAATTGCTCTTATAGGGTTGGTTCCCTGTCTTCACATATTGCCCTAGATTTGACAAACTAGATGCGTGTGGAGAATTTGCTCTATTATCGTGCCTTTTTCACAGAAGTCAGTACAATTTTTAAGTATTTGACGCTCAACGGGAGGAATGACATAGTTTAAAGTAAGAGAACATGGATTGGTGATAGAATCCGCCCCAACGGGTTTTAAATTCAAAATTCGAGCTGAAGCTAGCATTAGGCCCAACAAGTTGACAGCCTTATTGTCACGCCCTGAAATTCAAGTACTGAGTGTGCACCCTCAAGACCCAAGTTTCAGTTCGTAACTTGTACACAAAGTGTACTAACTTAATTCCTTAATCAGTTTAATTAGAGGTGATAATTACATTCAGTATAAGTTCCATCCCAACTCCAATCACATATACATAACACTTAGCACCAATCAACTAGGCATATATAAATCTTGACGATTCTTAAAATAATATAAATATTAAAAATTATTCATTTATTATATCATCATACTATAAATATGTTTATTCCATGCTAACATTGTTTCAATGAAATAAATCAAAATAATTTCTTAAAATCTCAAAATCAATATTAATATGTATTATACGTTAATCAAACCATGCTAACAAATAAATCACATAATCATAAATGGTGTAATGCTGCCATTTCATTTTCAGATAAGTATGACCACGTTTCACATGGGTCGTGTTCAGGTACGGTAGATCCTTCCAGTTCTTGTGCCACATTATCTGCTAATGACTCCTCTATACGATTTTTCATCAATAAAAATGTAAGTTGGCTAGGCTTAGTGAAATAACCCAACATGGTTCACAATCATAGCAATTAAAATAACATAAAAATATATGTGCAATGATATGGATGCAAATAGTGTATGAATGCATCAGATGGAATGATCGTCCATCTGCTTGGGTTAGAGGTTGTCAACCCGCATTTACCCGTTGGGTAGGCTTCCACCTTTCGATAGGCTTAGGCATAGCCTGCATCTGGTAACGCTCTGTCAGGATCGACCATGCATTATGCAAATGCAATGAATGATTGATGATATGTAAATGCATATTTTTCATATTTGACATAGTTGTCTTGATCAGAATATTCACATATGAATTTAGCGCACAATTATCATAACAAAATACTCAAATCAGTATAACAATCAATCAAATAATTACAAACGATTTATTTTAATTTTAATGAATTATGAGACAAGTTGAGTTACTCACCTGAGTCTAGTAGTATAGACTCTACAAGGTAATTAGGTTGGTTTGAATTCTGAGGTCCTATCAATTATATCAACGATATTATTATTCATCTATTTTTATTACATGGTGGGGCTCACCTTTGATTAACATCCTAGGTGGCCAAATCCAAAATGATCAAATAATTAAAATTTCTATTTTAGATTTTTATCTTTTATTTCATTTTTAATATTATAAAATTGATCGAAAATTACTTGATCGGGGTGGCCCATCAGATGATTAGATCATTCAGATTCTTGAGGTCTTGTCATGTTTTGCTTCTACATATTGGATGAATGGTGTGGATCTAACCACACATATACCAATGACTCATCCCAACCTTCTACGCCAAGTGATACCAACACTTACGCAAAAATCAAAGATTCCCTTATTAAACATTTCTATATCTGACTAGTGTAGCCCATTCGATGGTTAGAACGATCTGAAATTTAAGGCACTATTATCTTTTGATGCTTAAGATCAAATGATCCGATCAGATCTATCTTAACACATTCATATTGTACCCATTAAATTTATTTCTAAAATAATATTGAACAAATCTAAAATCATAAAGCATCACTTTGTTAAAATTGTCTCTACACACCTATACAATGATCATGTGGATAATCCACACCATCTATTATATAGATCAAGAAGAAATTAATAATATAATAAGAAATTAAAAAGATTCAAGGGTTGGAACTTATCTGATCAAGTCCGCTTAGAGGGCTTCCTATTTCTGTTTTTTTTCTTATGCAAAAACCTTATCCCCTTTTTAAAGAAAATTCTGATGAGCACATTCTCCCTTCCCTGAATTTAAATTTTTTTATGACATTTGATAAAAAATTATTACTACTATTTCAAGAATTGATCCCTTAACTTCACTCTCAATTAAAAATGTTTCTACCAACTCAATTATTGACTTATTCTTATTTTTTATTTAAAAATAAATTATTTAAATATTTAATTTAGTTTTTTTTTTTAAATGCACCAAAATTTAAAGTTGTTACACTTGTCCACGGGCATATATGCAGATGCAGCAAATGGCATTAGGTGGACCACATTGCTTAGATCCAATGACCTAAAAATCACATTGTTTTACTTCTTAAGTGGGTCCCAGTGTGCCAACAAAATGGAATGCTAAAATATTTTTTTTTATTAATCATCCAATTTTTTTATAAGTTGTGGCTCATTTGAGTGAAATGGCCAACATTGTGGTCTACCTCAGCGACTTGGCTATGACCTGAACTAGTGATGTGGGTGCAACCCTGACTATAGGGCCCACCTTGATGTATGTATATCCACGCTGTCGCACCCACATCGCTAGTTCAAGTTATAGCCAAGCCGCCTCGGTGTCTACACCGAAAAAACGAAATCGATGCAAATTTTAAGTAGACCACACCACAACGAACAATGGTCGTTGAACACCCACCGTTAAAAACTTACTAAGGTCAATCGTAATGTTTGTTGACCATCCATCGATTTAGTGGTAGGCATTCAAACTTCGATGATGGGAAAACACAAATATCAATTGTTCAAATTTCAGTAGCCCTCGTGAAGTTTTAGTGGTAGGCATTCAATCTCCTTGTGTTGCGGTCCACTTGAGCTTTGGATCTTCTTCATTTTGGGCTCACGCAGATATTGATGTTTCCCTCATCGTAGTTTGAGTGACTTTATGATGAGGTTGGATGACAAATAAACATTATGATGGGGCCAAGAAGGTTTCAAGGGATGCCATTATCCCCACTAATTTCTATAGTGTGGCCCTCTTAAGCTCCTGGCATGCTTCAAATTTTGGCTAGGTCTACTAAGGTGGGTAGGATCCTCAACATGGGACCCACCTTGATGTATGTGCCTTATATTCATGCGGTCCATTTGTTTTGAAAAACTTATTTTAGGGCATGATTCTAAAAGTGAATTAGATTCAAATCTCAGGAGGATATAATGGTAATTGACCATTAAAAACATCTCATGAGCTATATAAATTTTGAATCAAGCTTATATTTGTGTGGTCTATTCACCACCTTCAGTTTGACCTTAGTAATAAGTTGGATGGAAAATAAACATTCTGATGGCCCCATGAAGTTTTCAATAGTGGGGATTCAATCAGGATTGTTTCTTATAGTATGGTCAACCTAAGATTTAGACCTATTTCGTTTTTGAGATCATACCTTAAAATGAGCGATCAAAATGGATGGGCAAAAAGTGGATGTAAGCACTAAGCCGTTTCTAATTTGAAACCGTAAACTAGTTGCTGTTATACGCTGTTATTTTCGTTTTTTGTTGATGTGTCCTAATTGAGTGTTTAATGTTATTATTTTTTATTATTATGGTTTAATGTTTTATTTTGAAACAGATGGACGGAATGGATTCTATTAGTAACCTCTGAGTGGACCCCACATGACCCGAGAGCCACATTACTGTACATTACCGCAGACTATCGAATGTTTTTATTCATTTCCTTTCACCAAAACGCCCTAAATCCTTCGTTTCCTTGCGCCATCGCCGTCTGCGTCTCCCTCGCTCTCCCTCTCCCTCGCTCTCCCTCTCTCAATCTCCGTCGATCTCCCTCTCCCAATCTCCGTCGATCTCCCTCTCACTCTCCCTCCCTCTCCCTCGATCTCCCTCTCCCTCTTCCGATATCAACCCTCTCTCTCTGGATCTCCCTCTCACTCTCCCTCCCTCTCTCTATCTCCCTCTCTCTGGTTCAGACAGGTACATCAGCGTGCAGACAGGTACTATTGGTCATCTCTTTCAACCGTACATTTTTTTTGTTGGAGTAGTGATTGATACAGCTGCTCTGGAAATGATGAAATGAATGTTTTATTTTTTATTTTTTCCATGGGAAGCTTCTTGTGTTGATCCTCCGATATATGTATGTATCGACGTGTCAGTGGGTGTATGGATGCTGAGTACTCAGGCGCATGCACTGTATGTTTTCAGAGAAGAACTTTGATACTCTGGCAGAGTGTGATGGTTGATACTCATGCACTTAGAAATTACTTTAAAACTGCATAGGCGGCAATACATCATTCAATTTAAATCATTGAAATTATGGTTAGGTGAGTTCCTTATGGCTCAGCTGGTAGTTGGAATGTGTTTCAACATTGAGGTTTCATGGTTCTAATCATATTACATTTTAAAAAAATAAAAATAGAAATCATGATCAAGTTTAGATGTATCATGAACTAAAGATCAAGGGCTTGTTTGGATTGGCAATTATATTAATGTGCTGTGAGTGAATAATGATTACAATTACCACTATATTAGGAAGTAAAATAAGGTATTTGACTGTACATTATACCACTCTCTCAAGTCCACTTCTAACTATAAAATGCAGGTAAACCATTGCAATGGCAATATACAAGTGTATATACATATACATATATATGTACAGTTCATTCATTTTTGCAATATCAATTTATATTGGGATTTTAATAGTAGAGCCTGTTTATTTTACCCATTACCACTATAATAAGGAAAATCTATGATGATTACAAATTAATATACTCATGACCACTAGACCTTTTCTATACATTATGAAAGTAATCAGTGAAAAAAGCATGGGGTTGGATCTTGAATTGGTGGTGTTGGGCTTTCTTTTGAGTTAGCTCTATTTAAAATTTTAAACGTTCTTTTCAATATAATTTCTTTCAAATTCATTGAAATTTCTTTTATTGCTTCTCTAATACGGACTGTCATATACATACGTGGAGGAATTACATGATATGTGGGCGGCATCTTCGCAACTGTACACAGGTTTCGATATCTGAAAACTGGGGCCCATGGTTCTATCATCCAGATCACTAGACTGTTGTGTTCCATTGTGAATGAACAATCCTAACCATTTGATTTGTGGCCTACAGACTGATGCTTATGAAGAGAAAATACAATACTGTCTACATTCAACTGCAAAAAGGTTCTAATATTGTTCACCAGGATCTTCCAAGCTTGGATTATTTTATTTTATTTTTATTTTTTGGGAACCACGGGTTCGAAATGGCGAAATAATTCCATCGTATGTGTGCGTGCGTGCATGTATGAGAGGAGAGAGCTTCTACAGTTTATGGAGATGGTTGATGGATAAGACATGATATTGTGAAATAGGACTTTTCACCTACAGGCAATGATAAACATGCAACTTAGGTAGAACATCAGTAGCATGAAAATGATAGGTCCAAACCATGAAAATCATGGCTGGCTGATCCATTCACTAGGTGGGCTGCACCTGTACGGTGAGTCAGACCATTGGTTGTCCATTGTTTCCAACATCATGGCTAGAGCGGTGGCTTGTTGGTGGGGAAAGATCGTACTATACCACAAGTTGTCGTAACTTGCCTATAAGTGATTAGTTCTATGTGAAAATCTTAGCTGTCCCAATTATTGTACCTTGAAGCTATCTAATTCCTTTTATAATATTGTACCCTGAAGCTATCCAATTACTTTTATAATATTGTACCTTAGCATAGGTGAGAAATGGTCACAAAAACCTTAGTATATGTATAAAATTTTAAACGTTCTTTTCAATATAATTTCTTTCAAATTCATTGAAATTTCATTTATTGCTTCTCTAATACGGACTGTCATATAACATGGGTCCCAGTTTTCAGACATCTCTGGGATATTGGTTCTTCTTTTCATTGCTTTTTTGGGTTTAGATTTGCCTTGATATTTGTTAAGCTTGATACTTTTGTACTTCTTGTAGTGTCTCCTTCAGCATATCTCTTGTAAAAATTGCTGCTGCATTAGCTGAAAAATGGGATTTCTATGTCTAGGTAGCCATATGCAATTGGGAGCACATGATTTGTAGAGCTGTGGGAGCACTGGATCATTTCTCTAATTTAAATTTCAGTTTACTCAGTTCATAATTTCTGTGTTCAAATATCCCAAATACCAAAAACATTAGTTAATGCATACAAGAAAGTAGCAAGAACGTAGGAGGAAAAAGTGTGCAAAAGATTTATGAACTCAAAATAATCAAATTGTGGTCTGCTTCCTTAGCTTTAGTATACAGGGTCTGGGGTGCCTACTGCAATTATGTTAATTTCTAGTTAGACAGTAACAATAATTGAAATTTGAGGGTTAATATCTTTTTGATTAAACATGATATTTGCAGCTCTATTTACGAGTACATCTGAACAACCTCATTTTGGTGTGCAAGTCATCTAAGTCCAAAACAGATAAGGTTAGGTGACTTTCCATTAATATATGATATTCCTCATTAGTTTTTGAAAAGGTAGTGCCTACAGTTTCAACCAGCAAAAGGTAAACCGTAACACGTAACAGACTGCAACTTCCTATTCACATTGTTCTCTTTGCTATAGCTGAAAATTTTTATGTTTATTTTTTCATTGATTAGCTGCACTCTTTTATAGCTTTTTTTTTTTTTTTTAAAATTTTTAAAAATTTTTTAATTTCTAATCAATATGCAATCTTTTATTGTTTGCTATTGTCATGGATGTGCTTAGATACTTAGCTTACTCCTGACTTGTAACAGATCATTCTTTAGTAAGAGTGTTGTCAAATTTCAATCAGAACAGTTGCCGCAACACCCGAATTTAAGGGCAATTCAATGTGAACTGTGATGATGATTGATTTTATTCAAAGTCTGCTTGGTAGTAAGTTTTAATGTTTTAAAACTCCAATTTCTCCAATATAGTTCTCTAATTAAATCATCCATCTTCAACAATGAAAGAGATGAAAAGGGGATATTTGCAAACAACAAACCAAACCATTTACATAAAATGAAAAAGCAGGGCAGACAAACAAAATACATAAGACAATCTAATAGCTTGTCTCTACAAGCCTTACCTAGTACAGAGTTTCAGTCCATGTAAAACAGCAAACCCGAAAAAGAAAAAGAAAAGAAAAGAAAAAATAGAAATAGGGCTACCGAAGCAGGTGGGCCCCACAATGCTCCAACTCCACTTTTTAGAAAAAAATAGACAATCTTGGCATTTATAGTTTATTCAGAGTTGTTATATATGAGAATGAAGTTGCTAATCTTGATAACCATATGATGTATGCTTTGTATGTTTATTGAGTTGACTTATATTGCAAGGTCATATCAAAATTTATGCAAATCCAGTGCTCACGTGAGTCACAATAGGAAAATACAAATTTGGGTAGTATGCTTTATATGTATTACATTTTTTTCTTAAATTATTATTGTGACGTGTTAGTTTATAATTGTGACTTGTGATTGTGATTTGTAAGTTAGATAATTAGTTACCCGTTTGAGGATTTTTATGTGGCCATACATAGATATGGTGTGTTTTTGGTGGCATAGAAATCGCTCAAATTGTCCCATTTTGAACAGTTCAAGGTTGGATAGTATGCTTTCATATAATCTATTTAAATGTTCATGCCTGATCCATGGTCCATCTCGTTTATCTCTGGATATGTTTCTTCCGTTCCGTATCTAATGCCAAATATCTTTACATTGTTTTAAACATTTGGCATCGGAATTTAACGTAAGATCAACTTATCTGGAGAGGCATGGGGAGATGTTGCCGGATTTTCGGCATGGAGATTTAAATGGGAATATGAAAGTATTGCAATCTATCCAACCTTGGATGGGTAACTAATTTAGGATTTAATTGAGCGGTGGTCCCTGGAAGGTGGGAACCGCTGTTATGACCATGACGAAGCTATCTATTTTCTATGGACAACAATATGGGTGGCCTGACCATTTGGACAGGCCCGTGTTTATGTATTAGCTTGAAATTGATGGAGCAGACCCGAATGTGTGTCGGAGCTATCTGGATGTTGAGCGGGGGTCCCTTTAAACATGCATCAGAATTTGTTTATTCACTTTAAACACATTTAGTCAGTAGGGTCCAACCATCATTTTAACATCAAAATTGACTTGATTATCCTATTTGTTGCAGAATGTTGTCATTAAGTAGCAAAGCATGGATGGACAAACATAGGTTAAGTTCAGAATATTTGGATGGACTTGTGCATTTTATTGAGTTTACAAAGAACAACGGTGGTGGATTTGATCATTATTCGTGTCCGTGTGTGAAATGTAGAAATGGGAGTGGGATGTTCACTCTTGGAGAGATTCATGAGCATTTGCTCATTAACGGTATTGATAAGTCTTACACATATTGGATTTTTCACGGTGAAAGTCTTGCGAAAAGTAACGAGAAACCATCATCATCGACGTTTGATGATCAATCCGATGATGAGTATCCTAGAATGGAGGAACTTGTTAATGATGCATTTAGAAATAATGTAGAACATGTTGATACTCTTATGGATGATCTTAGAAGAAATGAAAATTGTCATGAAGACCTTGATGCAGAAAGATATAAGGCCTTATTTGATGATGCAAGATAATCTTTGTACCCTTCTTGCCTTAGAGAACTCACAAAATTATTGGTTACTGTTGAGTCGTATAATTTAAAGGCACGTAATGGTTGGTTGGATAACAGCTTTAATGATCTTCTTCAATTGGTGTAGAAGTTGTTACCAGTAGAAAACACGTTGCCAGTGAGCACATATCAAGCGTAAAAGATGATCAACTCATTGGGAATGACTTATGAGACTATATATGCATGTCCCAATGATTGTATTATTTATTGGAAAGAGTATAAAGATAGACAAAATTGTCCAACATATCATACATCGAGATGGAGGTCAGATTACTTGGCGGCTCATGCCACTTGAATTTTGTTGTTGCCCACCTGAGTTTTGGATCATCTTATAATTGGGATCCAAGGAGAACATAAAGGGACAACACATGATGGACGTACTGGATTTCATGCACGTCAAGGTGGGTCCTACACCACCTGTATTCAGGTGGGCTCACCTAATTTTTGAATCTTCCATATTTTTAGATTCAACGAGAACATGATTGGACACACATGGACGGATTGGATGACATTCATACAACAAGGTGGGCCCCACACATCACGCTGTACTATCACATTATTCTACAGAATGCTGCAGGGAAAGCAAAAGTGGGATTATGGATCCTCTGCACTAGGGCGCACATCTTTAAACTGATGACAGCGCGGCTTCTTATCAAACGACTATGGTACGATGACATCGATTTGGTGGGGCCCACTTTTAATGGACCATTCCCAAAGAATGTACTACATTGGAAGATCTTTTCTACCAACTGGGCCACTTGTTTTTTTACTTGAACGTGAACCGTTGATGCATTTCTATTTTTAACCAACTATTTAGAAGCCACGCATGAAAAGATACGAATGCCATCCAGATAACATATTTTTCTGGGAATAACCCATCGACGGTGGGATCCAAATGATGAACGGTCTGGATCAGGATGGACCCCGGTAGTTCAAATTGAAAACCCGAGTCAACTATTGAGTATAATCAGGCTGAGGATGGTACGCTTGATTTCATCCTCCCGCCCTAAAGGAGAATTTGACCCCTATAGACGCAACTTTTTACCCAGTTTCTTTTTCTAAAGAGTCCAAAAGTTAACTTCTCAATTTATATGTTGGATGTACGGACGAGCATTTGAGGACCAAAATACCCCTACCTTCCTTTCGAAAGTGGATTGGCTAGTGTGCGGAGATGGATGGACGCGGATTTCCTGCACTTGAAACTTAGGTACTGTCCACCGTGATGTTTTTCAGAAATCCACTCTAATCATCTATTCTGTGAGCTCATTTTAAGAGAAGAAACCAAAATTAAGCAGGATACAAGACTCAAGTGGGCCATACTAAAGGAAAAAGGTGGCTAGGGAAATTTCTACCATTGAAACCATCCTAAGTTCGACAGTGATGTTTAAATGTCATCATATCGTTAATAACGTCATTTGTATTGGGATGAGCTGAAAACACAAATGATTCAAAACTTTTTGGCCCCACGAATATTTCAACAATAGACATTGAATTATCACTTTTTCGGCTTGCTTGAGCATTGGATACGGTTCATTTTTGGCTTCAATCCTAAAATAAACTCAAAAAACGGATGGACAGAGAGGATTTATCACAAATGTGATAGTGGGACACACCTGGTTCCCAGCGCAGGAACTTCCTGCGAAAGGCTTTCATAGGAAATCCACGTCCAAGACGGATTGGCTACTCCCCTGACACCAGCCTGTGTGTGGTGGTCGGTGCTCTATGGGCCTCAACATGATGTATGTATTTCATCCATTTCGTTCATTCATTTTTACAGATCATTTTAGGACTTTATAAAAAAAATTTGATAGGGATATAAATCTTAGGTGGACCACACCATAGGAAAACAATAATGATTAGATATCCACCATTAAAATCCCCTTAAAGCCCACTGTACTATTTATTTGACATCCAATATGTTGATTAGGTCATAACGACCCAAATGAAGGGAAAAAATAAATATCAGCTTGATCCAAATTTTTATGGCCCCAAAACGTTTTTAATGGTCAACATTCATTCAACATTGTTTCCTTTATTGTGGTTCACTTAAGATTGAGATATTACTCATTTTTTCTTTCATACCATAAAATGATCTACAAAAATAGATGGACGACATGGATGAAACGCATACATCATGGTAGGGCCCACAGAGCACCGACCACCAGCCAATGGCAGGGGGAGTAGCCAATCCGTTTCCCTGGTGTGCAAAGACGAGCGATGACGCTCCTTGAACTCCGAGTTGTACCAACGGTTCAAAAGAGATCAAAGTTACATGGGCCCTACTGTTAACGTTCATCCGTATTTCGAAATCATTTCAGAGCATTATCCAAAAAAAAAAAAAAATCATATCCAAAGATCAGTTGGACCACACCACAAATAGCAGCGGGGAAATTTATTTTCACCGTTAAAAATTTTGTAGGGCCCACCATAATGTTTATTTTCCATCCAATCTATTCATGAGGTCATAAAGACTTGATAACTTTGGGCCCATGTAACTTTGATCTCTTTTGAATGGAAATGGATTGGCTACTCCCCCTGGCACCAGAATGGTTGGTGTTCGGTGCTCTATGGGACCCACCATGATGTATTTGTTTCATCCATGCCGTCCATATATTTTTAAAGATCATTTTAAGATATGAGACCAAAGATGAGGTATATATCAATCTCAAATGGACCACAATACATGAAACAATTTTGAACGAGTATCGACCATTAAAAACATTTCGGGGGCCATAAAAGTTTTGGATCAAGCTGATTTTTGTTCTTTTCCCTTCATCTGGGTCTATATGACCTAATCAACAGATTGGATGTCAAATAAACAGTACAGTAGGCCTTAGGAGGATTCTAATGGTGGATATCCAATAACTATTGTTTTCATGTGGTGTGGTCCACATGAGAATTATATCTCTCTCGTTTTTGGAATCAAGCACTAAAATGATCTTTAAAAATGGATGAACGGAATGGATGAAACACATACATCATGGTGGGGCCTATAGAGCACTGACCACCAGCCACGGGGCTGGTGGCAGGGGGAGTAGCCAATCTGTTCCCCTTTTGAACCCTTCGTACAACTCGGAGTTGAAGGAGCATTAGCGCTCATCTTCGCACACCAGCCGATCCGCTTATGAAAGGAAGGGGTATTTTGGTCCTCAAATGCTCTTCCGTATGTCCAACGACTAAGTTAGGAGGTAAGTTTTGGACTCTTCGCAGAAGAAACTAGATAAGAAGTTGCGTCTACAGTGGTCAATATCTTGCCATAAAGCCCTAAAACCCCTTTTCTCCTCTCTCCCAGCACATAAAACGAGAGCGAAGCTTTCTCTCAAGCCCTCTTCCCTTAAACCCTAAAACGGTGATCTTAGGGTTTTTGCTGCAGAAAGCTCCATCTCCTCTTGAGGCAAGCATCTCTCTCTCTCTCTCTCTCTCTCTCTCTCTCTCTTCCTCCTTCGCTTTCTCTGTCTCTGCTTAGCTTTTCTGTAGATTTTGATTGATTGCAGAAAACAGATTCATATGTGCAGTCGATTAGTTGCATGTGAGTGTGTGTGGGGTGTGGACAGGGCTGCAACTTGGGCTTGTCGAGTTTTAGAATATCTTTTAAAAAAAAAGAAAAAGAAAAAAAGGAATAAGTCATCTTAGTGGGGCTAGTCAGCTTAGTGAATTGGATGCCATATTTAGACAACAATGGGCCCAACACGTAATTTAGACAATTTTAATGGCGGGACTTCTCTTGTTTTATTTTTTTTATTTTTATTGTTTTATTGTTTTTATTGTTTTTATTGTTTTTTTTATTGTTGTTTTTTTTTTTTTTTTTTAAATTTATTGTTTTTTTGGTTGTTGTTCCATCTATAAGATGAGGGGATACCCCAAAAAATCAGAACATTCCGAGACTCACGTTGGCCCCACCTGATAAATTTATATGTTTTTGGTATGATTTACATCGTACCTGTGCCGCACCTAAGTCCTGAATTAGATTGATTTTTTGGATCCACGGTGAAAATGTGGTGGCACACGTAATAGACAGAGGGTGGATCTGAAGCATGTTTCTCCATGTAGCGCTTAGTTAATGCAAGTCATGCTTCCATGCATGATGTCAGGCTAATGTAGTCCAGGATAATTAAAATTGGAATTGATGCAACTTAACAATTTATACTTACCTAATTCAATTATCAGAAGTGGGGTTTTCAATAATCTAGACTGTTCACCTATTGAGAACTTCCATAGACTAAGCATGGACTTCAACATTTTTTTTTTTTTTTTGCAGATTTGAATATCTTAGCCTTTGATGTATGGACTATTATCATCATATTTCTCTCATTTAACATCTATATGTAGTACATAATTTCAAATAGTTAGGATTGTACTTTTGAGTTGATTCATGTGGCATAGCGCATTAGGGTGGAGCCATGATTTTCAATGGTCTGATTTGAGTCTCTTGCAAGGTATTCCGTAACGGTAACTGTGGTCGTAACGGCCACCACTGTTACCTTTATAACATGAGGTGTCATGGCTGTTTTGGTCTCTCTCTCTCTCTCTCTCTCTCTCTCTCTCTCTCTCTCTTTCTTAATTGAAAAAAATCTGAAAAACCTATATCGACCGTGTAATGGTCCATAACGGTGCTGTTACGGCCTTTACGGGAGGCGTAACGGGCTGTTAGGGGGGTTGTAACAGCCTTTACGGGTCATTTTTCTGTAACGGCTGTTACGACTTTTAGGACCTTGTAACGTGTAACGGTTGCTACCGTTACCTTTACGTAACGGCTTTACGGTACACCATGGTCTCTTCCATGCTATGTGATCATTCCCTATTTATTGATTTCTAATTGCTTCAACCATTGTACTCTTCCAAAGGATTTAGGAGAAGGATATGCTTTGGATGAGGCTAGATCCCCTATGACTTTCATGGAATTAGTTTTTTTTATACAACTGTTGAGTATGTGTCCCACTATGATGTTTTCGAGGCATCCAACTTGTCCATAAGGGTTGCTCCATCATGAAACTGGGATGCCTAAAAAAATAGGCTGATCCAACCATCACGTGGGCCATGAATTGAATTAGAGGTTTTTGGGCGGTTATCCAATGGTTCTATTGGGTGGCACGCCATGTTGTTTTTGTATGATCCAATCTGTAGTAAGCCCCTCCACGATGGTAGGATTTCCAAGAACTCAAGCCTATACACTTATTAGGCGGGCCACACCATAGAGAACCATGGAAAACCACCCAAAAACCTCCAAATTCATGTCTTCGGGCTACTAAGATGAAATCTCTATGAGACCCACCTCATTCATCACATGCACTATCTCATCTTCACCCCAGCACCCAAAAATCAGGCTGATCCAAAACTATGGCGGGCCACACCATAGAGGACATTATAAATGATGCCTAAAACCTCTACATTCAAGTGACGTGTCCCATCTGAGTTTTGGATGGCCAGATGTCTAGGGCATATCTTCTTCCTGGTTGGACACATATGATGAATGGATTGGATGGCATATACATGCCACATTTGGCCCTCACAAACTTGTGGATGGTTTTAGTGGTGGTCGTTCCCATCCAACTGTTTCTTGTGGTGTGGCCCATCTGATTTTTTTTTTAATTATTATTATTATTATAATTTTTATCAGCTTGATATTTGGGCTCAGGACCAATCTTGGGGTGGCTCACCTTTGACGGATGAGGTGGATCCCATGCATTGCTAGCATAGTCACAGAGTAACGCTTGCATTTCATCTTAAAACCATACCCAACTAAGGGTATTTCTCTGCCAACAACAAAAGTCCTTCTAGCATCCAAAAATAGGACCCAAAAGATCCCTTTTAAAAGTAAGACTTTCAAGAAATTTGACCGTTTACGGTCCTTTTGGATGTTTATGAAAAGTAACTTGGTAGTAATCCCTCGATGTTTTATCCCTCAACCAAAATCCCTTGATGGTAGTAATGAACCTTGTATGAAAATCACTATATGCACTCAATCCAAAATGAGACTAAACTTAATGACTATTAAAAATCTAATCAGTCAAATGGGTAAGATTCTTGGCATATATAACATGGAAACAATTGATGGACCTGACCAGCATATTCAGAACCTGACAAATTAAATCCTAACTGATCATCCAAACCCTCTAGAAACCCTCTTTAACGCCTTAAAGTTGTCTATATCCAACCTGTAATATCAAAAATTCAAAAGAGTCATATTAAGGGGTCCTTAGCACCTCTTAGAAGTAACCAATGGATCGACAAAATATAAACAAATTAAAATGTAGGCTCGCGGTGACTCGACAGTAACATCATCATCCCGGCTTCCGTTTTTAGAACTAATAGGTGTCAAGGAACTTATTCTGTTAAACAGGATGGCGCCACCTGGATTGTCGTCTTGCCATAAGTCGACGACTATGGGAGCATCATACAAAGCTAGGCCAGATCCAAAAGCATTTAACTCAGTCCAGTATCACAGTTCACGTGGTCCCCACATTTCAATGATTAGAATCTTTCATCTGGTGGATGCAAATCATGCAACATTGGATGTTGACTTATCCCAGCTATAGATTAGTGGAAGTTCTTTTCATTAGATATCAACTATTAGTTATACGTTCAACCATCCAATTCCTTGTTGGAAATGGGATAGCCAGGACCGACCAATAGGGTGCTCTTCTCAGCAGCACTCATCAACAGTCTTAAAGAGTCCACAGACGAACGGTCCAGATCACTAAGGTCCAAGTCCACAAGATTGGGCTCAGCATTTGGATAGTGGACTAAGCCTGGTCTAGCCAATCTTGGAATTTGGACAGGGTTTAGTACCACGTGTTTAGCACATCCAAGCCGTCAAATAGGCCAACCATTTCAATAAGATCACTTGGCGAGAAAATCACGCCAACCCACATCGTGTGGGCCCCACTTGTATGTAGGGTCCTACCGATGGCCATCCATTGACATCAATGGCGTGGCCCACTCAATGAGTAGAATGGCCTGGATTTCAATTCAGTCGATCATTATGATGGAGCCGACATTTCCCACAGCTTAGATGTCTTACACATGTGACATGTTGGCGGGGAATGAGTTGCAGCACGGTAAGCTTGCAGTTCAAAGGACAATACCTGATCATTTCTATTTTAAAAAAATAAAAAATAAAAACTACTTCGAAGAACTAAAATGAGATATTTTCCCCCATTTTCACTCGAGAAAATACTACTAGTTTTTGCGATGTACATGAATCTGTTTTGTGCAATCAATCAAAAGCTACAGAAAAGTAAGCGTAGAGAGAGAGAGAGAGAGAGAGAGAGAGAGAGAGAGAGAGAGAGAGAGAGAGAGAGAGAGATGCTTGGAGAGGAGATGGAGCTTTCTGCAGCAAAAACCCTAAGAACACCGTTTTAAGGTTCAAGGGAAGAAGGCAGGAGAGAAGAGCTTCGCTCTTTGTTTTATATGAGGGGAGAGGAGAAAGGTTTTAGGGCTTTAGGGCAGAAGGTTGAAATCACACGTACCATCCTCGGCCCGATTATACATCATTAGTTTGCTTGGGTTTTCAGTTTGGACCATCGGGGCCCATCATCGAGTGATCTAGACTGTTCATATTTTGGATCCCACCGTCGATGGGCTATTCTAAGCAAAAGATATCTCCAGAACACATCCTTTACCTTTATATGGGTGGCTTCTAAATAGATGGTTGAGAATAGAAATGCATCCACGGTCCACGTTCAAATAAAAAAGGTAGCCCAATTGAGAATAGAAATCCAACCCAATCCAACCACAGGTCAGGAATTCTCAACCCAAGCGAGCTCGGTCAGGTTGGTCAGGTTGGTATATACTAATATTTTTGTTATTACATTATTCTATTATATTTTCAATACATGTCTTTTCTTCTTCTTCTTCTTCTTCTTCTTTTTTTTCTTATGATTTTATTAATTATATGTATTTATTTATCGTAAAGTACTTAAAAAAAAATGAACAAACAACCAAACTAAAATACAGGACAACTACTCTTTAAAAGTCATATTGTGTAGCACACAATCTATTTGGAAGAGAGAAATCTATCATATCTTCTTAGCTTGAGTCATCGAAAATAACGAAGACTAATGAAATCCGATGTCACGGGAATTTCTTATGACTTCAATACAAATGATCCACACTCAATCATAATTTATAACTTATATATCGATTGGGTTTGGGTTAGGTCGAGCAACCCTGAGACCTCAACCCGAGCCCGACCCAAGTTTTATCGGATTAGTGTTTGTATAGCTCAATCCTAAGACTGAACCTGATACATCCTACCCAAGCCCAACCCAATGTGAGATCGGTCACGGGTCGGTCGGTTGAACTTGCTTGACTTTCAGCCCTACCACGGCCCCATCTTGTTGTGTGAATGTCATCCAATTTGTCCGTCATGTGTGTCCAATTATGTTCTCAATAGATCTAAAAAGAGGGCAGATCCAGAATTTAGGGGGGCCACCTAAATTCATGGTGTGTAGGTCCACCTTGACGTGTGCATGAAATCTAGTACGTCCATCATGTGTTGTCCCGCCATGTTCTCCTTGAATCCCAATTATGAGACAGTCCGAAACTCAGGTGGGCCACAACTAAAATCAGGTGGTGTGGCCCGCCTGAGTTTTTAGTTTTGGGTGTCCATTTAGGTATCCCTGAATGGATTGGATCGAGCATAAAAATAAAAATAAATTGTCTGCCCCCCACAAATAATTTGGATAGTTTTAGCCATTGGCATCCCAAATGTTCATGAGGTGTGACCCACCTTTGTTTTTAATCGGACTGATTTACAATGGATGCACATTGGGTCCTACCCCTGGATCTGAGCAATGTGGTCCACCTAATGGCATTAGTCACATTTGATTTTGGCTGCCTGAGCCTGGCCCATTGATAGTCCTACTGCATTCAAGCTTATTATTTCGCATGGCCCACGCCAAATATGACTCGTGCATTTAATGATTTGTGCATTTAATGCAATCAAGCTTATTATTTGGCGTGGCCCACTTGAGAGTTGGAGCTACCTCATTTTTGTGCACTTACCTTGAAATGATCTGAGAGAATGATGGAAGGCGTTGATAAACATATATATCACAATGGGCGCACCACAGAACTGCTCATTTGTGTCTAGAGATCGGCGCGGGTAGGACACAATCCACATCATTTTTTTATGGGGTCATCTTAATAGTGGGGGCTACCTTATTCAAACATCCCATCATCAACACATGGACCCATATGTGCAGTCGATTAGTTGCATGTGAGTGCGTGTGGTGTGGACAGGGCTGCAACTTGGGTGGGTTAGGTTGGGTTGGGTTAGGGTCAACCCAAGCCCAATGCAAGCTAAAGCGGACCCAACCTGCAATTCGGCCAAAACCAAAATACTACCCAAGGTACCAACCCAAATCCCTTTATTTTCAGCCCAAGACCCAACTCAACCCAACCCAACCAAATTCCAATCCAAGGTACCTAGGCCCAGCCCAAAATCAAATTCGAACCCAAGATACCTAGCCCAAACTCAAACCCAACCCAAATACATTTATTCTCAACTCTAACCCAACCCAACCCAACCCAAGGACCTGAATTTATGTGATTATTCCCAACATGGGAAAACCTAAACTAACCATCGTTTGGCACCACGGATTTGGAAGGATTTGAGGGTATTTCAAATCTATGGATTAGAGGGTATATGGAATTTCAAATCCTCACTTTGGGTGAATTTTGCAATCCCTCCATTTTGCTTGGATTAATAATCCTTTCTCTCTCTCTCTCTCTCTCTCTCTCTCTCTCTCTCTCTCTCTCTCTCAATTTTAAATGCAAGAGAGTCACATGGGTAACATATGTATCAATTAGTTATTAGTTTATTGTACAAGTGGCCCACCAATGAATCCCAAAATAATTAGATTATTAGGTGCATCATTAAAATTACATCAATAGAATGATCTGAGCAATCCAAACATTAGCCATGTAAACTAATGGTTAAAAATGTTTGTTAGTTGCTCACTTGTGATCATTTGTTTCCAACTCATCCCAAGTTTGAAATTTCATCATTTTTTACCAAAGTATATATTTCAATAGGTTTATTACAATTATTATATCAAACATTAGTACATACACCAATTAAGAATATTAAAGTTAATTTCATAATTAAATTTAAACTCTTATAAATATATTACATAATTTAAATGCATAGCTATTTTTGGATTACAATGGACTTTAAATCGAATGTGCCAAACACAATCAAAGATTTCCAAATTTAGAGAATTTTTCTTCCAAAGTATTATGAATCCACGGTACCAAAGCCTTGACCAATTTTCAAATTGGATACCTTGACTTTAGGACCTTGAGGGGGCGTTTGGCGTGTTAGATGGGATTAGGTGGGATAGAATTGCATTTGGTACCGTGTGCATTTCCATCCAGCATTTGGAGAGGATGAGAGGGTTGGGATTAGGTGGGATGGAATTGCATTTAGTCCCACGCAGGATTTATGTGGATTTTGAAATCAACTACACATGTGGACCCCACATTGATGCATGCGCTTGTCCATGCCATCCATCCATATACACCATTTACACATGACATTCTGCTTATATATGTGCATAAGTGAATGACATCCGTTGTGAATTTGGTCCGTTGATTACAATTCTATGGTCCACCAAACATGATTTTACTTAATCCGGTGTTTTCGGGTAGCAAAAATTTTATCCCAAACATGGGATTGGATGGCTACAATACCATGGTATTTCCATACATACAGTCATTGTGCGATAATGATGTTAATCCCTTCTAATACAATTCAATACCATTCAATTCCATGGCCCAAACACGCTCTCAACCTAACCCAATCCTTAGTCAGGGTTGAGTTGACGTGAACCCGGTTTGCATGTGGGGTTAGTAGCCCTTCATTAGAGTTGTACACGAGCAGAGTTAGCTCGGTAACTCGCTTGACTCAACTCGAAAAAGCTCGACTCGACTCAGATCGAAATTGTGTTCAAACTGAGTCGAGCCATTTTTTGGGAGCTCGGAACATTTCGAGTTGAGTCCAAGCTGGACCTAGCTCGGCTCGGCTCGACTCGACTCCACTCGAGTCGGCTCGAACTCGACTCAGATCGAGTTTTAAGTACATATATAAGGGCTTTAAAAAAAAAAAAACCCTTATTCGCCCGACCCTAACCCATTTCGCCCAACCCTAACCCAACGAGCGTCCAGCGCCCAAATCGCCTGACCCTAACCCATTTCTCTCTCCCTTTCGCCCAAATCGGCCATCCGTTCGCCCTATACTCTCGCCGTTCTCCACCGCCTGACAAATACTCTCCTTCCAGCGTTTGTCCAGACGACCTCTTCTCCCAATGTGAGTCCTCTCCTCCCCTCTCTCCATTTTTTTTTTTCCGGCGAGTAGCATCTGTCTGAGTAGCAGAATCCATTCGACCAGCGACCATTTTTCAGCTTGAACTCGGCTTGAACCGGACCGAGCTGTTGGGCGAGCCGAGCACGAGCTGCTGTTCCAAGCTCGAAGGCCAAGTTGAGCCGAGCATGTGCTAAGACTCAAGCTGTCTGAGTCGAGCACGAGCTGGGCAAAGCTCGGCTCGGCTTGACTCGTGTACACCTCTACCCTCCATTGTATTGTGGACCCTACCTCAAGAAAATAACATTAAAAAATGTAGTAATCAGCCAATCCCAACCATTCATTTGGTGGCTTTCTTTGTATCTGTGAAAAAGGATCCCCATGATGGACCATCCAACTAATACAAATGCTTATCCATACTCAGAAATGTATTCTGAAAAAAAAAATCAACCATGTCCAATCACTATGTTGTCAAAATGTATGGCACGTCATCAGTGGCATCTCTAAAATTCTGTTGATCAAACAATTCTATTTATCCAAAATTTCCTCAACCGTTCATATTTTGTGGCAAAAATAGATGGCAGACATCAAATTTGAGGTAGTTTTAAGCTTATGGCCCATCCACATGTAGATTTAAACGGTCCAGATCTTTGCAAAACTATGCCATGTTTGTAGCTGAAAAACCAAACCAGTTTGGACTCTGTAAGTATCTTGATGCTTATGCCTGACCCACTGGACCGACTGCATGCAATAGAATGAAATTAAGCCGTCAAAGTTGTGGGTCCCCATGGGCCATAACAGACTATCATAAGCCAAAATTATGCTTCTTTGATGATCCAACTATCAGATTGGACACTTGTATGATAGCTAAGAATGAAAATTATCCAATGATATTATTTCAGAAAATGAGTGTCCACAAATCAGTGGCAAGGATTTTTCAACCAATCGGATTATGGGACTGTGACTTAATGAAAGTGGACCCCACAATTTAGCCTTTTTAATTTGAGCTAATGTGAACTAAGTGCAGATTGTCTAAATGGCTAATGTATCATGCTGTATGTGTAACTAGTATATATCAAGTATTCCCACACGACTGTCCATATATATGTAGGCAGACCTGCCCGGTACCTGACTGACCTGACCTGACCTGATTTTAATGAGTCTAGATCTGATTATTTTGGACCCATTGAGAAATTGAGCAGGGTTCAGGTCTTATCATTTCAACATGGTTAAAAATCAAGTTTAGTTATGTTTAGGTCGGGTCCACCAACTTGAATATGGTTAAAACTCAATAGGGTTATGTCGGGTCTAGGTCAAGTCTTATTAGCATTATTATTCACACATGTATATAGAGTCATCCTCACCTGCACACCTTTGCACACGTGTCATGGTTACAAATTCCGAACGATCTATGTGATGCAACACCTTATGAAACTCCTAGGGCCCAACTTTTAACCTAATCCAAAACTTTGATCGGCCGTAGCAAAGAGAAGCAAATCAAGGGAGGAAATTGTTTCCTTTTGCTATGGCCCACTAAAGTTTTGGATCATAGTAAAAGTCGGCCATAAAAGTTTCACGGGGTGCTGCATCACATGGATCGTTTGGAATTTGTGCCCATGACATGTGTGCAAGTGAGGATGATGGTACACATCACCGTGGGCCTAGTACTATATATGTAAGAGTAAAAGTTGGCCTTAGGAGCTTCATGGGGTGCTGCATCACATGGATAGTTTGGAATTTGTGCCAATGACATGTGCGTAGGTGAGGATGTTGGTACACATCACCGTGGGCCCAGTACTCTATATATAAGAGTAAAAGTTGGCTCTAGGAGCTTCACGGGGTGCTGCATCACATGGACATTTGGAATTTGTGCCCATGACATGTGTTCAGGTGAAGATGATGGTACACATCAACGTGGGCCCAATACTATATATATAAGAGTAAAAGTTGGCCCTATGAGTTTCATGGGTGCTGTATCACATGGATCGTTTGGAATTTGTGCCCATGACATGTGTGCAGGTGAGGATGATGGTACACATCACCGTGGGCCTAGTACTATACATACATACATACATACATATATACATATATATATATATATATATATATATATGTTGTAAACAAATGTCTTAAAATCTGTCAGTTAGCATGGTTCGATGACATCGAACCAGCTTTGATGTCATCGAAGCCAGTTCAATGACATCGAAGTTGGTCAATGCCATCGAATTTTTTTGCGATTTTCAGCCCCGGTCACTGGACAATTTTGGTCCTTGCTCGATGTCATCGAAGGTTTACACATTTGTTTGCGGAAATGCAGATTTTGTGATTTTTGTTTCCTATTCTGCTTCCATTTGTTTCTAAGTCTATAAATAAGGGTGGACACCGGATTAGGAGGTATTCTAAGAGGTCGAAGTATTTCTAAAAGGGTTTAAGGGTTTCTAAAGGGGCTCTAGGGTTTCAAGGGGTGGAGAAAAGGTGAGGTTTGAGGATTGCTCAAGCCAGGTAAGTCCTTTATCTTTGTAGTATGTGCTTTCGTAGTGGAATTTGCTGTTGCTTTGTGCCGTGGTTTTTTCCCGCAAGGGTTTTCCACGTCAAATCTTTGTGTTTTTTGTGATTTCTTGGTGCTCTTGGATTGCTATTCTAGATTCATATATGTGTGATTCCGCAGACCAAACCCCAACAAGTGGTATCAGAGCTATCGTTGGGGCACAGATCTGAATCTGCAGGATTCATAATAATGGGAAACGCCAAGTTTGATATTGAAAAGTACTCAAGCAAAAATAATTTTGAGTTATGGAAGATTAAGATGATTAGTCTATTAACCAAGCAAGGCGAAGTTAAGGCTCTTAAGGAGTGGAAACTGACTATGAAAGATGAAGAGGCGGAGACCCTTGATAGTAATGCTTTAACCTCCATCCGTTTATGTCTCACGGATGAGGTTCTCTACAATGTCATGAGGGAGAAAACCGCGGCTAAGTTATGGGCGAAGTTGGAGGATGTCTATGCGAAATCCTCTGAAAATCGTCTATACTTGAAGTCACAGTGGTATACCTTCAAGATGGCAGAGGGTGGAGATCTGGAGGCCCACATCAGCAACTTTAATAAATTGGTTTACAAATTGATGGATATGGAGGAAGTAATCAAAGATGAAGAACAAGCATGTATGTTGTTGAATTCTCTTCCGGCATCGTATGAGTCATTCATGGACACAATATGCACCATAAATAAAACTCTGCGTGTCGACACCGTTATCTCGGCTCTTCAAGGGAAGGCCATGAGAAAGCGTAACAGCGACATGGAGACATCTTACGATGCACTGATTACGAGGGGCATGAATTCTGAGTAAGGTACAGGATCTTGGAGCTCTAAGTAAAAATCCAAGGACAAGGGTAAATGGAAGTGCTGAAACTGTGGGATGGAAGGACATGTGAAGAAGGATTGTACAAATCCTAAATCTAAGAGAAGAATTTGAGGCTTCGTACAAGGAGGCTAACGCTGTCACGTTAGATGAATCGAGTGGATGCGATGGTGATGTCTTGTCTGTGTCTACGATCAGACGCCCATACGATGATCGTAAGGGTGAGTGGATTCTAGACACAGGCATCTTTTCATATGACTCCTCATCGGAGTTGGTTCACCAGCTACAGGGAGTGTGATGGTTATTTATGGGCAATGATAGTTCCTGTAATGTTGTGGCTGTTGGTACGATACGTGTCAAGATGTTTGATGGAACAGAGCTGCAGTGGCTGTAGCGGATTCCACCTCTGCATGTGTGGCATGCTAGGCATGACCACATGAGCGGGCAGGGCATGAAGGCTGAGACACGCAGATAGAGATACGAAGCAGGTGGAGCAGCCACCTACGAGAAGAATCACACCGCATAATCGCAGGTGATCGACAAGGTACACGGACGACTCCAATATCGTAGGGGATCTGTCTTCTATTCAGATGGCTTTAGGTGAGCCTGGTGCTGAGAAGTAGAAGGTGACTATGGACGATATGATGGACTTGTTGTACCGGACCGACACATGGGAGCTGGTGGAGCTTCTAGTGGGTCGGAAAGCAATTGGATGCAGGTGGATCTTTAAGGGGATATAACATAGATGTAGAGCGAGGTTGGTAGCGAAGGGTCATGTCCAGAGAGAAGGGATCAGCTTCTCAGAGATATTCGCGTCGACGGTATAACAGGTGTTTATAAGATTTGTATTGGTGTTGGTTGGCCAATGCGATCTTGAGCTGGAAAGGATGGATGTGGAGTCTGCACTTCTGCACAGAAAATTGAAATAGCAGATCTACATGAAACAATCAGAGCGGTTCAAAGTTTAAAGGGGCTGAGAAAAAAGTTTGCAGGAGGTCGTTGTGCAACCTGTCGCCTAGGCAGTGGTATAAAATTTGATTCCTTCATGGTGAGTTATGAATTGTATATTATGACATGTAGATCGCCAATCATGACTTGTTTGAAATCAATGTACTAAAGATTCGGTTAAGTGGGACATTCATGATGAATAGGGCTGTACACGAGTCAAGCTAGCTCGAAAAGCTCGCTCGACTTGGCTCGACTTAGCTCGGATTGACTCGGCTTGAAAGGCCGACTCAAGGCGAGTCAAGCTTGTTCACTAAAGCTCGAGTTGAGTTCAAGCCAAGTTCGACCATGGTGTATTTCAACTCGACTCGACTCGACCTGAACTCGACTCAACTCGAAGCTCGAGCTCGAGCTCGACTCGGCTCGAGTAATATATTTTAATAATATATATTATATTAATATTATATATATATATATATATATATATATATATATATATATATAAGTTTAAAAAAAGAAGTTAGAACTTGAAAGTTTTTACTAAAAAACCCTACCCGACCCTACTCGTCCCCATTCCCTCTTTTTCTTTCCCTTACCCTACCGAGGTAAACTCGACTCGACTCGAACCACTAGCTCGACTCGAAAGCTTTGGCCAACAAGCCAAGCTTCAATGTTGAGCTCGAGGGCGAGCTCGAGCTCGAGTATAGCATGGACGAGTCAAGCCAAGCTTGGCCCACCTCCACTCGACTGGGCTGATGTACAACCCTAATGATGAAGGATCGGGGGCTGCAAAGAAGGTTCTCGGCGGTGATATTCATAGAGACTGGAAGAGGAGCATGTTTTGGTAATCACAGGTAGAATACCTTATGTAGGTATTAATCAAGGATGTGATGAACCAGACAAAGCCGGTGAGCGTTCCCTACGCGACTCACTTCAAGTTTTCCTCAAGTCATGTCCCAAAACTGATGAGGAAAAGTAGGATGTCTCATGGGCCTTATTCGAATGCGGTTGGCAGTGCATGCCATGGTCTATATTTAGACTGGTTATTTCACATGCTATTGGTTTTGTGAGCAAATACCTCGGCTAGCAACATTGGATGGTGGTGAGATGGTTACTTCGATACATACGAGGTATAGAAGACTACGTCTTATTTTTGAGAAAGCAGGAGCAAAGGAGGTTAGGCGCATGGATTCAGATCCGGCAGACATGCTCACCAAGATCGTTCCTTCGGAGGAGTTTTAAGTTATGTGCAACTTCTCTGGGCTTGGTGATGGTGTAAAAGGATGACGGAGTGTGCATGAGAAGCATTGATGAAGCTATGATGCGAGACAGAGAAAAGAGAAAAGGACAAGAAGCTACACGTCTGAAGATTGAAGACATGGTGGAGATTGTTGTAAACAGATGTCTTAAAATCTGTTAGTCAACATGGTTTGATGACATCGAAGTCAGTCGATGCCATCGAATTTTTTCGCGATTTTCAGCCTCGGTCGCTGGACAGTTTTGGTCCTTCTTCGATGACATCGAAGGTTGCTCGATATCATCGAAGGTTCACATAGATTTGTTTGCGGAAACGCAGATTCTGTGATTTTTGTTTCCTATTCTGCTTCCACTTGTTTCTAAGTCTATAAATAGGGGTGGATACGGGACTAGGAGGTATTCTAAGAGATCTAAGTATTTTTAAAAGGGTTTAGGGTTTCTAAAGGGGCTTTAGGGTTTCAAGGGGTGAAGAAAAAGTGAGGTTTGAGGATTGCTCAAGCCAAGTAAGTCCTCTATCTTTGTAATATGTGCTTTCATAGTGGAATTTTCTGTCGCTTTGTGCCGTGGTTTTTTCCCGCAAGAGTTTTCCACGTTAAATTTTTGTGTTTCTTGTGATTGCTTGGTGCTCTTGGATTGCTATCCTAGATCCATATCTGTGTGATTCCGCAGACCAAATCCCAACAATATATATATATATATATATATATATATATATATATATATATATATATATATTCAATTAGGTTTAGGTTTCATAAGCTACACATATGTAAGAAAGCTAGTTCACCGACTATGCATGTACACATGTATGTACAATCTTATCCATCCATTAAATTTGTCTTGCCATGAAAATACTCTTATGTGACACTATCAAACTAGAACCTATACTAAAAACCTAATGGCCTCTCTAATTGGATGAGAGCTAGGTACAGGCCTTTAAGAATGACACCCATGCCTGAATGGATTCCAACTTGGCAACGTTAGAGTAGTGCCCTAGAAAACCAATGTGAATCTTGTCCAATTGCCTGCGTGGATGTCATTCATTGACCTTAGTCGTGAATCATTGACCATGATTCGTGGATGGACATGTGCTCATGTGATAGCATCTTAAAACATTTGGTTTTTGTTAGAAATTTGAGATTCAACCCAATAGTTAATAAAGGAAAGTTGGGTGCCATGGGTCTTAACAGCTTGATGTATTATGACCACCTAGTAGGTTGTAAGACAAACATGTTGTTGGTTTCATCATTATGACGATGGATGTACTCATCCTATATGGGAGGACTAATATAAGTTAGGATGCATGAAAGGTCTCCACTACTTGAGCATGACAACATCCTTTCTCCTATCCCACGTAGAAGTGTAAGTGTGTCATTTGGATATGTTGGGCACTTAAATTGGTGGATTAAGGTCAAATCTCTAGATTGGAAAAGCCATCATGCTTACACAATGATCTATTTGAGTACGTATGAGATCTAATTAATCATCAAACCTAAAAGACCCGTGGGAATGAAAGGATGAAGTGTACGTAATGCTTAGAACTCCAAATTCATGATGTGCGGACAACATGAGTTTTAGAATATCTTTTTTTTTTTTTTTTTGTTAAAGGAATAAGCTCATCATAGTGGGGCTAGTCAGCTTAGTGAATTAGATGCCATATTCAGATGACAATGGGCCCAACACGTAATTTAGACAATTTTAGTGGTGGGACATCTCTGGTTTTTTTTTCTTCTTTGAAGTTGTTCCATCTATATCAACGAAGTAATGAACCTTGTATGAAAATCACTATATGCACCCAATCCAAAATGAGACTAAACTCAATGACTATTGAAAATCTAATAAGTCAAATGGGTAGGATTCTTCGCACATATAACATGGAAACAACTGATGGACCTGATCAGCATATTCGGAACCTGACAAATTAAATCCTAACTGATCATCCAGACCCTCTAGAAACCCTATTTAACGTCTTATCGAAAATTCAAAAGAGTCACATATTAAGGGTCCTTAGCAGCTCTCAAAAGCAACCAATAGATCGACAAAATATAAACAAATTAAAATGTAAGCTCGCGGTGACTCGATGGTAACATCATCATCCCGGCTTCTGTTTTGAGAACTAATAGGTGTCAAGGAACTTATTTTGTTAAATAGGATGGCGCCACCTAGACTGTTGTCCTGCCATAAGTCGACAACTACTTGACATACTTTTTTACCTAACCAAGACGTTGATTCCCTCCCGTAGTGTAACGCCCTGGATTTTTGCTAACTTATGAATCATACATCCTTGGATGTTATCGTTAATATCTCGAATTGAGTGCATGTGTATGAGTGTATTCGCATGTGTTTGGGACTATAAAGAGTGATGTTGGGTCTACCAAAACCACATGACCAAGGGAAAGTTATGAGTTTTAGGGAACATGGATAGACCCACATAGTGCCATCGTGAAAATGGAGGTTTTTGTGTTAGTGGGGCACGGTGCCACTGTGAAAACCATGGTGCCATCGTGAAAAATGAGTTTTTTTAAGCAGCAGTCGACGATGCCACCAAGCAACCCACGGTGCCATCGTTACCCTTAGTTCAACAATAGACAATAATGTTTAGCAACATATAATTTTACTGTGCAAACTTCAAAAATTCATATCTTATTCAATATAACTCCAATTAAGGTAATTCAAAAGTTAGATTGAATCTTAATGAGTCTAGTTTTATACAAAAAAAACTCAAAGAAGATTGATTTAGAATGTTTTGTAAACTGTATAGAAAATTATTGGTTTCAAACAACTAGTACTTTCAGAAATTTTTATAGAACTTGAAATGGACTGAAATTTGATGGGACTAAATTAGACTCTATGATGAATTAAAAAAATTCAAATATAATTAAATAAGTACAAAAATGTTATAAGAAATAGACCTATTAAAATTGATTTTTTTGCAACTGTAAATTGTCAATGAACTGAACATATCTTTTTAATCTTAGAGTTTTTGTGTATGATCTCTTATTAGAAATTGCTTTTAATCATACCAGGAATCATATGATTAAATTAGATTTTTTTATTTTTTATTTTTTGTATAATTTACTATTCCGGATAATTTACAGTTTAGTTGAATTAGGACTCTTGATTTTGATGATTAGAGCCGAATCACCATTTTCGCTAGAGGGTTGTTTGATTTCCATTTCCAACTGGTAAATACTAGTAAATGTATGTTATCATTAATTACGTTTCCACCTGCAACAATGTCGGCTGAAATTGTACTTGAATGATGTTGTTTGGTTGCATTCCATGAGCACTGTAAATGACAGTCATTACTTCCTACGAAGTGTTTGTTTTTAACATGGAAATGTGTTGCATGACCACTGTAAATGACAATCATTACAACGCTACTGAAAAGCTACAGAAAAGCTAAGCAGAGAGAGAGAGAGAGAGAGAGAGAGAGAGAGATGTACTGAAAATATTTTAGTTGTCATGAAAATATTTTAGTTGTCATGTATTTTAGTTTGTTTGTTTTCAAAAAAGTATTTTGCGATAAATAAATACATATATAATTAATAAAATCATAAGAAAAAAAAAGACATGTACTGAAAATATAATAGACTAATGTAATAACGAAAGTATTAGTATGTACCAACTTGACCAACCTAACTGAGCCCACTTGGGTTGGGCCTGGGTTGAGAATTCCCAACCCGTGGTTGGATTGGGTTGGATTTCTATTCTCAAGTGGGCCACATTTTTTATTTGAACGTAGATTGTTGATGCATTTCTATTCTCAACCATCTATTTAGAAGCCACCCATATAAAGGTAAAGGAGGTGTTCTGGAGATACCTTTTGCTTAGAATAGCCCATCGACGGTGGGATCCAAAATATGAACAATTTGGATCACTCAATGATGGGCCCCAGTGGTCCAAACTGAAAACCCGAGCAAACTATTGATGTATAATCGGGCCGAGGATGGTACGTGTGATTTCATCCTTTCGCCCTAAAGCCCTAAACCCTTTCTCCTCTCCCCTCATATAAAACAAAGAGCGAAACTCTTCTCTCCTGCCTTCTTCCCTTCAACCCCAAAATGGTGTTCTTAGGGTTTTTGCTGCAAAAAGCTCCATCTCTCCAAGCAAGCATCTCTCTCTCTATCTCTCTCTCTCTCTCTCTCTATGCTTAGCTTTTCTGTAGCTTTTGATTGATTGTAGAAAATAGATTCATGTACATCGCAAAAAGTAGTAGTATTTTCTCGAGTGAAAATGGGGGAAAATATCTCATTTTCGTTCTTCGAAGTAGTTTTTTATTTTTTATTTTTTATTTAAATAGAAATGATCTGGTATTGTCCTTTGAACTGCAAGCTTGCCGTGCTGCAACTCATTTCCCGCCAACGTGTTACATGTGTAAGACATCTAAGCTGTGGGTAATGTCGGCTCCATCATAACGATCGATTGAGTTGAAATTCAGGCCATTCCACTCATTGGGTGAGCCACGCCATTGATGTCGATGGATGGCCGTCGATCTGACCCTACATACAGGTGAGGCCCACACGATGTGGGTTGGCGTGATTTTCTCGCCAGGTGATCTTATTGAAATGGCTGGCCTATTTGACGGCTTGGATGTGCTGAACACGTGGTACTAAACCCTGTCCAAATTCCAAGATTGGCTTGACCAGGCCCAGTCCACTATCCAAATGCTAAGCCCAATCCTGTGGATTTGGCCCTTGGTGATCTGGACCGTTCGTCTGTGGGCTCTTCAAGACTGTTGATGAGTGTTGCTGAGAAGAGCACCCTACTGGTCGGTCCTGGCTATCCCATTTCCAACAAGGAAATGGATGGTTGGATGTATAGCTAACAATTGATATCTAATGAAAAGAACTTCCACTGATCTATAGCTGGGATAAGTCAACATCCAATGTTGCATGATTTTCATCCACCGGAGGAAAGATTCTGATCAATGAAATGTGGTTCACTCCGGCCTAGCTTTGTATGATGCCCCAATCATAGTTTGCAATGTTACTGTTTTTTGTGTAAGACTGGTCAGCTACAGCTAGCTGCATACTAAATTAGCATGCAGCCTTGCTTTTATTGGCTATGTATTTGTGTGTGGGACATCTGACCTTTAGAAATTTTTTACCCCACAATGAAGATCATGTCGCAAAATCAGTCTAATTCGCTCATCAGATGGTGGTCCTATAGTTCACATTTCTTTGTTTCCCTTGCTGATTGTGGGCCCAGTTTTGTTTTCTAAGGTTGCTGTTCCAATGGCTAGGATCATCCAATTTTTGAATCATTTTTCATTGGCAGTCCCAACTGATAATTTACCCTGCCCTGGCTCCGTTGGGCTCACGGTCAGCTCTCCCCACCCAACATAGGCATTATCTTCGTCGATAGATCCAAGCCGAAAATGGACTCTCAAATAGTGGACCCAATCTGGGTGGTGTATATCTGTGCATCATATTGATAAAGCAATCAAAATGACTCAATTGGCATCTAACAAGTAGATGGAAGAATTCAGATTGTTAAGATTGTCGGATCATTTTGGTTATAGGTTGGCCATGAAGGGGCCCATTGTTTGGATCAGCTGGATTCACTTTAACAGTGGGTGAAGTCACCGCCATCTTGGTAAGGAAACGCAGTCACTAGGTTTTGGGGAATTGTGTTATCAAATGTAAATATAGAGAGTGACTCTTTGACTGTTGTAGATGGTTTGGAGAGATTTTTCTCATCTGTGGCCATTATGGTACAAAAGGGTGACGGCAAAATAGCTCATATTTTCTTACTGTCGACTCATATCTTCTGAGAGTTCAACTTGGAGGCAGATGGGCTGGCCCACTTGGAAAGTGGCTATGCAGGAGGGAACATTTGTCAGAGCCAGAGCTTCTGAGGGGTGTAGAAGGCATCAATCGTAGTCGATTAAGTAACGTATGGATAGATAAAAGTATGGCCTCCGTGGTGGGTTTGGTCTAAGAGTAAATTGTGTATAGAGTTGCTTCTGGTTTACTGCATAGAACTCTATCAGGTCTATCTGGCGGGGCAAAGTCTCTGTCCCTCCCTCCTTTGATGTATCTGAGTTTTTTATATGAACACAATTACATGTGGTGTGTTCCCACCTTTCACTGAAAAAAAATGATAATAAAATGAAAAATGATTAAGAAGAATTACGCTGTACATTGGCAGAATAAACTATCCATTTCTATGCACACAACCAATATACAAATGCTGTACTTCTGAACAACCCAAGAAGTGGGTCCCACTGTAAATGGTTTGTAAGAAATACTATATAGTGATGGTTATCAAATGGATGGTTAACTTGAAATGTATTCAGCTATTCAGTTTCCATTAACAAATATGCATTGAACTGGAGTTAGGAACATCAACAATCTGATTAGGGGACTGGCCATTCAGTATGTGGTCCACTCTTGTGACGGGTTTATTCATAGCTGATACATGTGAGCCTATCAGATTCATGTAGTTTGTGGGTTATATTGTTGCAATATGTCAAGTTCTTCTTTTGGGTGTGTTTCAGGTGCCTGGTTAGGTTGATTGACTAAACATGCTCGTGCTATTCGAAACCCCTGCGGGATTTGCCCTATTCAAAGTGTTAGATGAGGGGAAGCTTTCAAAAGTTGAGGTATGCAACCATGCTCTTTTTTTCTTTGTTTCTTAGTTATTTTCCAAATAATTCATTTCTGTGCATGGGTTGTCCAATTTTGCAATCATTGCAGTGGATGTGAGTGTGCAATTTTGTATTGATTGCATATAAAGGTTTTCTCATTATTTGTAACATGTTGCAGGACTTGTGGAAGGAATTTGCTACATCTGAATCGGCTAGACAGGTCAGATATACTATCTTTATGCTGCTGTTTATTGCATTTAAACGTTCCTTTTTTCAGTTCAATCAATTTCCTACATTGTTATATAAGATTAGTTTTTGTTGTAGTTAATCATTTTTTGAGAAGTGCAAGTGTTAATTATGGAGAAATATGCCATAAGTAGAGTTTATATCTTGAGAAACCAATAAATTTGGATGGATATTGTGAAGCTTGGCTTCTTTATGGATATTTGAATTCTATTAGAACATTTGCTAAGTCTAATAAGCCCCGCTAAGGATATATGTACCTATAGGATTTTCGATCCTCATTGCTGCTATGTGCTAGATCCGATCCATTCATGAGGTAGGCCTCCACCATGATCATGCACTAACCCAGAAATCAGTCCAGTCTCATTATGCAAGCAATATGTGTATGATAAATGGCCGGCTGGCTTGCTTGGATTCGTTTGTAGCCTTCCTGATGGGCAAACTGGCTCGATTTTGGGTCAGGTAATAGGGCTTATCTGATGAAGGGATCTTGTGTGCATTTGCCATGTTTGCGCGTGTGCCACAAAGAGAGGTGGCTGAAGGGTTCTCAATCCTCTTGCAGACACATGCTTTGGATTTTTGAAGTGTGACAGATATCACTGACCAGCAGACCCTTTTCTGACCCAAGTTCCCTGTTGTTTCATGTCTGTTTCTCAAAACTTTGTTCACCCTTTTCTTCGGAATCTAATGTGCATTTATTGTTTCATCAACATCAGGTAGTGAAGCTGAAAGCTTTTACCAAGTTTGAGAACACCTCGGAAGCCTTATCAGCAGCCACTTTACTAATTGATAGCAAGCCTAGCAAGGGTCTTCGCAAATTTCTGCGTACTCACTGTGAAGGAGAAACGTTAGCTGTTGCTGATTCAAAGCTAGGAAATGCGATAAAAGAAAAATTGGTCAGTCAGCAAACAGCTTACTGAAAGCATTTAGTTATTTGACAACTATATGGGATCTTTTGTTATTTTATTGCATTGTGATTAATTGCTCGTTTTTTCTTTTTTTTCCCCTTGCAGCAAATAGAATGTCTTCACAACAATGCTGTAATGGAACTGATGAGGGGGGTTAGAAGTCAGTTAACCGAACTCATATCTGGGCTTGCTGTACAAGACTTGGCTCCAATGAGCTTGGGTTTGTCACACAGCCTATCAAGATACAAGCTGAAATTCAGCCCTGATAAGGTGAAAATCGTTTTCCAATGACTCAACATTTCCACGCAGTGCTGAAGTTAGATGATTAAATTGTTAGTTCAATGAAGTTGAAATGTCCAAATGGTAATTACCTTCCTATTTCATGGTGTTTCGATATTGGAGCCCATAAGAAATTGGTGGGACACTGTCAATAAGTATAGAAGATAACCAAAGGAAGAAGTTGAGTTAAACCCACTATCAGCAGGTGCTCAATTAGGAAGCCCGGGCCTTTTGGAATAGAATGGGTGTTTGCGAGAGCATGGTGTAGTAAGAATAGGTTTATCTTGCCCCATCCGTGTTTGCTGTTCGAATAGAGCTGGGTTGGAAGCTTTTTTCATGGGCATTAAGCTCATTCATGAATCTTTCAATGGTCACCCTCTGGTGGAAAGTGACTTGAGAAGTTCTATTTCTGGGACTCTTTGTTGGGTGGTCTCCATTGGAAGAGAAGTTTTGTTGCAAGTGAAATTCTTCTGGGGGTCCCAACCCCAGTTAGTTGGGATGAGGCTTGGATGGTGATGATGATGTTGTTGATGTTATGGTAGAATGGGTCCGCTTTTGCCATAATTCATAGAGCTACAAACTTGATTGTAGACTCTCTAGCTAATAATGGTGTATCGAGGACATCTCTTGTAACTATAATGGCATATTCGTTGCCCTTGATTTTGTGATAGTTAGATGGGTAGATGGATATACAAAGGGAGGGAGGGAGGGAGGGAGGGATTGTTATTGAGCTCAAATTGAACATTTTTTCTTATATGTTTGATATTTGCATTTGGTGTATTTATCTGAGCCATCTTTGGATTCACTGTATAAATACCGTAACTAATGTTGTTTTGTACACCTCTCCAGGTTGATACGATGATCATTCAGGCCATTGGCTTGTTGGATGATCTTGACAAAGAGCTCAATACATATGCGATGAGGGTCCGTGAATGGTATGGCTGGCATTTCCCAGAGCTTGCAAAGATCGTAATAGACAATATCCAGTATGCCAAGGTTGTTAAGCTAATGGGCAACCGTGTGAATGCAGTGGGCCTTGATTTCTCTGAGGTGGACCAGTCAACTTATTTTCTCTATCACCCTGGAGTTGCTTTAAATGTTCTTTACTTCTAAATTTTTGGTTTGTTTCTGCAGATATTGTCAGAGGAGGCTGAGACAGCTCTAAAAGAGGCAGCAGTGATATCAATGGGAACTGAAGTTAGTGATCTTGATTTGGCAAATATTAAAGCCCTTTGTGACCAAGTGTTAGCCCTTTCAGAGTATAGAGCTCAGCTCTATGATTACTTGAGGAGCAGAATGAACACGATTGCCCCTAATCTGTCTGCCCTTGTTGGAGAGCTTGTTGGAGCTCGCCTCATTGCTCATGGTGGTAGCTTGTTGAACCTGGCAAAGCAACCTGGAAGCACAGTTCAGATTCTTGGTGCTGAGAAGGTATGTTTATTTGATGCTTCTTTGAAAGAAAATGGTTTTATTGTCTTACCCAATAGATGGGCCTCTATTTTGTTAATTTAAGCCATTCATCTGGCGGGTCCCATCATGGGAGTATTGGATGCCAATGCCTGATTATCTCCCCGATAGATGATCTTCCTCGTGCAATGGTGGCTTGCAAATGGACAATTATAGCCAACAGTTCACATTTATGGTGTGGCTCAGTTGGATGGCTAGGAGAGTGGTCCACCCATATGAATGGTTTGGATCACCAAAGATGGCCACGTGTATAGTTTGCCGGGCAAAGCGAGTTTCTTGACTGATCATTGAAAACTTCCCCGCTTGAACCACATGGACTGTTTCTTCGGGTCTAAAGAGGGATTTGATTCATGTTTGATTTTTTATATCTTTCTTTTCTTTTTTATTTTTTATAATTATCCTTACTGTAACAACTGGCCTGCATACATGCATCAGACATTGGATACAGGCATGGGTACAACACAGTTGCATAAAATTATAAATCTCCCTTGGGATGCTGAAATGTGCACAGATATGCTGACCATTAAGATCAATCCACTGACTTATTTTGTGAAGGAATACCCATATATTGTGGTCCATCACATAAGGCTTATGGTTGAAAGAAACCAGGGAAAGTAAGGCTCATATTTCTGACAGCTAGTGCAGTGCTCTAGATTTTCTTGTCCTCTCCGAGCCATGCAAACACTTATCATGAAATGCCATTGCAGTGTACATTACATGGGCTGTGTTTTACTTTGGTTGTATGCTTGAGAGTAACATGTTCTGTTTATAACATGTTCTGTTTGAGAATAACATGTTCTGTTTATAATTATCATTAGTTGATGGATTTTAAATATGCCTTTGGATCTTTTCTGCTTTGATCAAGGTCTGTAATGTTGGTTCATTTTGCTTCTCTGTAGGCACTTTTCAGAGCTTTGAAGACAAAGCACGCTACTCCAAAATACGGGCTCATCTTCCACGCATCCCTAATTGGTCAGGCACCCCCAAAACTCAAGGGAAAAATTTCTCGATCTTTAGCTGCAAAGACTGCGCTTGCTATTCGATATGATGCTTTGGGAGATGGTCAAGACAACACTATGGGACTTGAGAATAGATTGAAGGTAAAGCATACGAACCCTCAGCCATGATATTTTCTTCTTTCATTCTGTTTAATTATACTGGAAAGTAATTGCTGCTGTGAAATTTTCACGTGTAGCTTGAAGCCCGGTTGAGGAATCTTGAGGGGAGGGAATTGGGTCGCTCTGCTGGGTCAACTAAAGGCAAGCCCAAGATAGAATTTTATGATAAAGATCGAAAGAAGGGTGCAGGGGCATTGATAACAGCTGCCAAGGTACGTATATTTTGGAAAGTTTTCTTTTAGAAGGTAGGAGAAATGGTCGTTATTTTTCAGTAACATTATAACGAGGAACGTCACCTACAATAGAATTGTGGTTCAAATCAACCCTTTTTTAGTACCCATTTTGGCGTTGAAATATATGATAATTTTTAAGTGCCGAAATGGCAGTGCTGGTGCATATTCCGAAGGGAAGAAAAGGGGGGTTGTAGCCTCAAACCGTGATCGTTCGTCAATTATGAATGAGTAAAGACAATGAAAGGTGCAGCATTTTTAATCCTTGTGGGCTGCACATTTCTTTTGCCCTCTTCTTTTTTACAGGCCATTCTCCATTTCTTCCTTTACATAACAACCACTAGCATCATATAACAGGGTTATTATCCAATGCTTCAGTTGAGCGATTGCACAGTATTGTTTGGGTTTTTAGTTTGTTTAAGTGTGCCCATTGCTCGGTGAAACCTTCAAATATGTGGGCCTCACCATGGAAGGTCAATGCACCAAAAATTTCCCAGATTCAATAATCCTTCACCTTTCAATATGTGGTCAACGAAGCATGGATAAAAAGAAAAATGTGGCAACTGTTCCATTCAAGCAATCCATGCCCAAATATGCCATTGCTAGGTCTTTCAAATCTAGGGGTTTTGGTGCATAGGCCATCCACAGTCCCATCATCCCCACATTTTGCATTGATGCATCATGTGCCCCACTTGTACAATCTGGAAATCCAAATGTACTGTACACCTCCAAAATACCTCCCTGTAATGGTTGCAACTCTTAACATTATCTTTCTTTTTTGGAACATGGCATTGAACTCAATACTACATTCATGGTCAATTAAACACAGTATGGTCATTTGCTTGCATGTGCAGACCTACAACCCCGCAGCTGATTCAGTACTCAGTAAATGTGCAGAACCAGCAACAGAGAAACCAGCTGAAAACCTGGAAGAGATGTCACCCTCTAAGAAGAGGAAGCATAAAGAAGCAGAGCCCTCACAGCCCGAAGAGGCAGGAGAAGAGGAAAAGGAAGAAGAGGACAAGAACAAGAAAAAGAAGAAGAAGAAGAAGCAGGCAGAGGCTGCCGAGGATGCTAATGTGGAACCTGAAGAGGTAGAAGCAGAAACTAAGAAGGAGAAGAAGAAGAAGAAGAAGAGAAAGCACGAGGAAGCAGAGGATGGAGTAGCGAGCGTCCAGGTTGAGGAACAAGAAGCTGAAACACGAAGCAAGAAGAAAGAGAAAAGGAAGAAGGAGAAGAAGAGTGAGTGACGTTGCAGGGTGTGAATGACGGGTTTCTGCATTGAGCAAGAGCCCAACAATTTTTGGGTATTTAGGCACCGGGACGGTAAGTTTTGTAAAATCTCCTTTACCAGATTAGTGTTTGGTTAAATATGTTGGCTTGGGAGTTTTTAAGTTAATTGTCTTCAGATATTCTTGCTCTCACTATAGTGAGAAATTGCAGAAGAAATGGTTGGAGGAACAGTTAGAACATTGGTGGAATTTCATGAATGTGTTGGTAGTCTCTTGTTTTAGATATGGCATTCAAAGGCAAGTGTTTTGTTATTAGGTATGGGCCCTGCTGTAGATGGTACAGGTAGTTTTTGAGATTGGAAGACCCCCATCTGTTTGAGCTAATTACCAATTTTTCTTTGGATCGTGGGTTTGTTGCCATTGGTTGGATTGGAATAGAATTCTTCTGATATGGGAGATTTTTGGGACCAATTGGATTGGTGGACCATGGAAAGATGGGTCCCATATATACAGGGGAGAAGGGAAAAAAAGGCATGCACTGAACAGATTCTGAACATCACTGTATAAATGGTTGTATGACATTCTTCAACGGTTCACATTCCATCCTTAAATTGGCAGCTTCAGTTTTTGAAACATGGTGCAGGCAAAGCAAACTTTCTATTTAAGACACCTGTTCATCTAGACCATCTAATTGAAGGACTTGTTGGATCAGAAAATGTTTTCACTTACTATATAAATAAGATGCTTAAAAGTGGAATCCATGTTTCAATTGTTAACACGTAAAGAAATAATTATTGGTTGATTTTTACCTTTTGTTTTCTCTATGGATGATGCATTCAAACATGGCCTAAAGAGAATTATATAATACTTTTTGTTTTTATTTTTACACATGCACTCAGACCCCATATACACCTATGCACTCGCGTCATTGTGATTTTTCTCCACAATGGGTGATCAAACCTACAACCTCGCGTTGAAACCCTGGTGAGCCTACCATTGAGGTATGAGTAAGGACCTAAGATGGTTTTAAGCAAGTAGTGGCCTTGATTGCCTATGAATGTTTCACTGTGTTTGAGATTCATGCTTTCCACCGGGTGACCTATCTTTTGGAAAGCAAATTGTGTGCTCCCGTCTCTCGACAATAATTTGGAAGGCTCTGTGGAGCTCACCGTGATGTATGGGTTTTATTTACACTGTTCATCCATTTTTCCATATCATTTTAGGATATGAACCCAAAAATGAAGCAGATCCAAAGTTCAAGCAGACGACAGTGGGGATTGAAGTCCCACCATTAAAATCTTCTTCTGAGTGACAGAAGTTTTGGATTAATCTAATACTTGTGTTTTCCCTTCATTTAGGTCTATACGAAGAACATGTTGGATGGCAAATAAACATCATGGTGGCCCCTTGGAAGGTTTCAAGGGTGAATTTCATTATTGTGCCGCTTCTTGTGGTGGTCCACTTGAGCATTGGACCTGCCTAAAATTTAGATTCATACCTTAAAATGATCCAACAAAATGGATAGACAGCGTGGATAAAACTCATACACATCATGGTGGGCCCCATAGAGGCCCTCCCTGGACACATTAAGCATGCAGGGCAGTATGTGTGTACTTTTACATTCACACTGTCTCGTTTTGACAACTCATTTTAGGGCATGATCTCAAAAATGAAGTAGATCCAAATTTAGGTGAACCACACCAAAGGAAATAGTGGTGATTGAAATCTTCTTTTGAGTTGCAAAAGTTTTGAATCTTGTGTGTTCCCTTCATCCAGATATATGTGACCTTATCAACATGTTGTTGGCAAATAAACATTTCAATGGCCCCCAATTATTTTTTAACGGTGGGTATTCAATAACCAGTGTTTCCTATTGTGTTGTCCACCTAAGATTTGGGTCTACTTCATTTTTTGGATCATAGCTTAAAATGAGCTGTCAAAGCGAATGGACAATGTGACAATGTGGATGTAAGGCACATACATCACCCAAGCCTTGCCCATAAAAAATTAGACGGTTTGATACTTCATATGTGCCACAATATATCAAAACAAATAAATAGCTAAAAAAATAAAGATTTCTAACCCTCAATTCACTTTGGATCTTGTGGCCCATTTGAAGAGTGAAATTATCTGTAGCTTTTTAGGGCGAAGATCTAAGCATCACTTCCAACATTTCAGAAAACTCACATCTCATATATATATATATATATATGTGGTTCTATGCAATCGACCTCATGGGAATTCCCATGAGGTCGAGCTGTGTGGGCCCACCGTGATTTGTGTCGAACATCAACATCGTGCATTTGATGGGTCCCCTTTAAATTATGGGATATCTCAAAAATCAGCCGTATACAGAACTCAGGTGGGCTATATCATCTAAAATCATGTGAAAACATGCCTAAAACATATAAAAGCACTTGGTGGGGCCCACCTAAATTTTGGATGCATCCGAAACTTGGTTGACCCCTCATCTAAGTGGGACACACATAATGGATGGGCTGGATTTGTGAAACACATCTTGGTGGGCCAAAAAATGGTTATGAATGTTTTAATGGGAGGGTAACCCTCTCAACTTTTGTATGTGGTGTGACCCACACAAGTCATGGATTGACTTTATTTATAAGCCCGAGGCCCACCATGGAATGGTGCATCTGACTGATGGGGTAAATATTCACTCTGGTGTATGGGATCAGCTTAAATGAAATATACGGTGCGATGTTTGTTGATGACTTTTCTTGTTTTAATGGTCAACTCTATCATCTTTTCAAGAACTTTTTACTTCACAAAGAGCTTTAATTCAACTATTTGGTATAGTTGAACATAAACACCATTACATAATAGAAATTATATCCAATGAAGTTGAATGTAAACATAGTCATATAATAAAAACTGCTCAAACCTTTCTTCCGTCCTTTTATTTTTTATTTTTTTATTTTTTTTACACACATATCCACACACACTACTATTATAAAAGTCCCATTTGATTTTATTCACTCTAGTGTATGGGATCAGCTCCAATGAAATATATGGTGTGCGATATTTGTTGATGACTTTTTTTGCTTTAATGGTCAAATCTGTCATCTTTTCAAGAACTTTTTACTTCACAAAGAGCTTTAATTCAACTATTTGGTACCATTTGACGTAAACACCATCACATAATAGAAATTATATCCGGTGTAGCTGAATGTAAACATCGTCATATAATAAAAATTGCTTAAACCCTTCTCCCCCCTTCGTTTTTACACACATACCCACACACACTACTATTATAAAAGTCCCCTTTGATTTTATTCACTCTGATGTATGGTGCTATGTTTGTTGATGACTTTTCTGGTTTTAATGGTCAAATATGTCATCTTTTCAAGAACTTTTTACTTCATAAGAGCTTTAATTTAACTATTTGGTATGGTTGAACCAAAAAACCATCACATGATAGAAATTATATCCAGTGTAGCTGAATGTAAACATCATCATATAATAAAAACTGCTTGAACCCTTCTACCATCCTTTTTTTTTACCACACATACCCACACACACTACTATTATAAAAGTCGCCTTTGATTTTATTCACTCTGATGTATGGGACCAGCTCTAATGAAATGTATGGTGCTATGTCTGTTGATTATTTTTCTCATTTTAATGGTCAAATCTGTCATCTTTTTAAGAACTTTTACTTCACAAAGAGCTTTAATTCAACTATTTGGTATGGTTGCACGTAAACATCATCACATAATAGAAATTAGATCTGATGTAGCTGAATGTAAACATGTAACGACCTTGGAATTTCTGTGCTAATCTTTCCTTAAGTAGTTGTTTTGGGGTAATTAGCGCTTTACTCGATTGCTTGTGAAATCCGCATCAATCACTTTAAATTGTATCTGCATGGCTCTAAACGTGTAGATTAGTGAGCGCTACGTTACTCTGAAATCTGGGATCCATCGCTAAATCCAGTTGTTCTGGGGAATTTTTGGAAGATCTGGATCGGACCTGCACCGCGCGTCGAAAGTCCGATGGCGATGATCTTAGGCTGTTGCGGTTACCGAGTTGGGCTTGATCTTCACCTCGAAAATCAAGTCGATCTGATGTTCTGGGTCGATTTACTTGAGCTCGGAGTGAAGAGTGTGAGAACGGTTGGAATTTATTAAGCTTTTATTGAAATCTGAGTCGTATTGCTTGCGCGACGATTTTAAGCATTCTGACCGTTGGATTCTGACCCAATTTCACCTTCTGATCAGGATGGTTGGCCCAGGCATATCCTAGTGCTTGTGGACCTGATCGAGTTTTCATGACCGTTGAATTGAGTGTGGTCCGCCACGCCACAACTTGGTAATCATATCCATGCACTGCATTTGCATGTGCTTTGTAGATGTGGCGCACTTTGAGGCGATGTTATGCGTAACGTAAGATGAAGACGCTGAGGGTGTACGCGTGAGGGCACGCATCATATTGCATTCATACTTGCATTAACAAGAGTACTTAGGATTTATTTAATTGTCCTGCTTTATCATTACTGTTTGATTGAACTGATAACATGTTAACCAGTGCCTTATTGTTCCACTGAGTTGATCACTCACTCCCACGTTTCTGGGGCGGTGTTACACACCCACCAGACTCTGTCTTAGGCCCTGATGTTGCAGATGTGGATGCGACGTCTGAGGCAGAGCGGGAGCTGGATGACGACGAGGCTGCCTTCTCCTATATGCAGTTTTCAGACGGGTTCTAGCGAGCCTCGGTCTGTTGCGCGGGATCTTTGGGATTATTTTTGGGATCTGAAATGATGTAACTTGATACTTAAATTTTGATAAATAACACTTTCACATGATCTGGATTGTATATGTAATTCAGGGATTTACACTTGTACACATTTTACTATAAGTCTTCCGCTTGCTTTATTCACTTATCCCTGAATCATATCTGTGTTTTGGCTTAATCTATTCCATGTTTTATGCACTAATACAGTCAACATACATTCATCATTAAATATGTTGCATAAGTGATGTTTTAGGACTCGGGAGCTGAGTTATGCTCGACTCCCGAATTTCAGGGCGTTACAAAACATCGTAATAGAAACGGCTTGAACCCTTCTTCTGTCCTTTTTTTATTTTTATTTTTATACACATGCACATACTACTATTATAAAAATCAATTTTGATTTTATTCACTTTGATGTATGGGACCATCTCCAATGAAATATATGGTGCATGTTGGGGTTTGTGCCGCGGAATCACACAGATTTGGATCTAGGATAGCAATCCAATGGTACTAAGCAAACACAAGAGAACACAAAGATTTAACGTGGAAAACCCTTTTGGAAAAAAACCACGGCACAAAGCGACAAATTCTACTATGAAAGTATAAATTACAAAGAGAAAGGACTTACTCGATTCGAACAACTTCGAATCTCACCCTTGCTACACCCTTTGCACCCCTAGAACCCCTTCTAGAAACCCTTAGAATACCTTTAGAAAGTCTTAGCATACCTTAGAATAGCCTTAGAGACTCCTATTTATAGTTTATGAAACTCCACTTACGCACCTCTCTGAAACCGCCTCAAATTTATATAGTCCTAGCAGAATCTGCGCACCATCAGCGTAACCTTCAACTGGTCGAAGGACCCCTTCAAATGGTCAAGCCTGACCCTCGACTGGTTAAGCGTCCCGGAAATCCCAAATACCTCGTTGCCAGACTTCGAGTCGAATTGTGTTTGACTAGTTGAAGGGACCTTCGACTAGTCGAGGCAGTCCCTCGACTAGTCGAGCAGTGCGGACTGGAAGATTTAAGACATCTTCCAACAACAATGCGATGTTTGTTGATGACTTTTATTATTTTAATGATCAAATCTGTCGTCTTTTCAAGAACTTTTTACTTCACAAAGAACTTTAATTCAATTATTTGGTATGGTTGGGTGTAAACACCATCACATAATAGAAATTATATCCGATGTAGCTGAATATAAACATCATCATATAATAAAAACTGCTTGACCCTTCTTTCGTCCCCCCCCCCCTTTTTTTTTTACACACATACACACGCACTATCTATTTAGACCCTCATTTCTCCCATCTTCCTTTACATGAAAACACTTTTGGAGAGAAGCCACCTTCGCTTCTGTTGGTATACAAACAGGTCATAGCCTTTCCTATTTTCTGTTGTCAGAAAGTCTTCACCGCCTACGACCGGTCATAGGGGTCGTCTTGACCGGTCGTAGCCCGCTCGACTCAAAGTCTAGGGAGCTCTCTTCTTTGGTGTCCGGGATTCTCCCTACGACCGGTCGTAGGGGTTGTACGACCAGTCGTAGCCTCGGCTCAACTAGTCGTAGTTACACAGATTCGTTTCCGAATCTGATACGGACTGCGGAAATTTGAGTCGGTCTTTCGCAAGGTGCGAAAGGAAGTTGCCTAAACTATAAGTAGGGGTCCCTAGGGTTTTTCTAAAAGGATGGAAAATTATTCTAAAGCTTTCTAAAGGGGTTCTAGGGTTATCAAAGGGTGTAGCAAGGGTAAGATTCAAGGTTGTTTGAATCGGGTAAGTCCTCTCTCTTGTAACTTTCTTTTCACAGTGGATTTCTGTCGCTTTGTGCCGTGGTTTTTTCCTGCAAGGGTTTTTCACGTTAAAACTTTGTGTTCTTCTGTGATTGCTTGTTACTATTGAATTGCTATCCTAAATCTAGGTCTGTGTGATTCCGCAGAGTAAATCCCCAACAAGTGGTATTAGAGCAATCGTTGGGGCATAGATTTGAATCTGCAGGATTAGTAATAATGGGAAACGACAAGTTTGATATTGAGAAGTACTCAAGCAAAAATAATTTTGAGTTATGGAAGGTTAAGATGATTAGCTTGTTGACCAAGCAAGGCGAGATTAAGGCTCTTGAGGAGCGAAAATCTACCATGAAAGATGATGAATGGGAAAACCTTGATAGTAATGCTTTAGCCTCTATCCGTTTATGTCTCACGGATGAGGTTCTCTATAATGTTTTGAGGGAGAAAACTGCGGCTGGTTTGTGGGCGAAGTTAGAGAACATCTATGCAAAGAAGTCCTCTGAAAATCGCCTACACTTGAAGCTACAGTGTTATTCCTTCAAGATGGCAGAGGGTGGAGATCTAGAAGCCCATATCAGCAACTTTAATAAATTGATGTGCAAATTGCTGGATATAGAGGAAGTTGTTAAAAACGAGGAACAAGCATGTATATTGTTGAATTCTCTCCCTGCATCATATGAGTCTTTCAAAGACATGATGTGTATAACAAAGAAAACCCTAAGTGTTGACACCGTTATCTCAGCCCTTCAAGGGAAGACTATGAAAAATTTAAACGGTGACATGGGGGTATCTTCCGATGCATTGATTACGAGGGGCAGAGATTCTGAGCGAGGTAAGGGGTCCTCAAGACCTAGATCTAAATCCAATGGTAAGGGCAAAGGAAAATTAAAGTGTTGGAATTGTGGGTTGTCTGGACACATGAAGAAGGATTGTAGAAATCCTAAAACGAAGAAAGAAAATTCAGCGACTTCTTCCAAGGAGGCCAATGTGGTCACATCTGATGAAAAATCAAGTGGTGGTAATGTTCTGTCTGTTTTCATGATTGGTCACTTACATGACAATCATAAAGACGAGTGGATACTTGACACAGGAGCATCTTATCACATGACTCCTCATCGGAGTTGGTTTGCCAGTTACAAGGAATGCGATGGTGGACAGGTTTTTATGGGCAATGATAATGCCTGTAATTTTGTAGCTATTGGCACAGTAAGTATCAAGATGTTTGATGGGATGGAGCGTACCTTGACTGACGTCAAGCATGTTCTTGATATGAAGAAAAGTCTGATTTCTCTCAGTGCACTCGAGGCTATAGGGTGCAAGTTTACTGGTATTGATGGTGTCCATAAAGTTTCAAAAGGGGCACTCGTGGTTATGAGAGCGCAGAGACATGGAAACCTTTATAGGTTGATTAGGAGCACTTCGGTAGGTGAAGCGGCAGCAGCTATTGCAGACTCCACGTCTCTACGTATGTGGCATGCTTGTTTGGGCTACATGAGCGAGCGGGGCATGAAGGTACTTTCTGATTGGTGTTTGATTCCAGTTTTTAAAAATTCTGATTTAGATATATGCGAGCATTGTATATATGGTAAACAATATAGACTATCTTTAAATTTGAAAAACATGTTTGTAAGGGAGTGCTTGATTATGTGCACTCTAACGTATGTGGGCCATCGCCAGAAGTTTCCATTGGGGGGTCGTCATGGTTTGTTTTATTCATTGACGACTACTCTAGGAAAGTTTGAGTTTACTTCATGAAACGTAAATCCGAAGTTTTCACCATATTTAAGCAATGGAAGGCAATGGTGGAAAAATAGTCAGGGCAAAAAAAAAGGTTTTAAGGACTGACAATGATGGAGAATTTACTTCCACTGAGTTTAATGATTATTGCAAGGATGAAGGGATCATCAGGCACAACACAATGCCCCACATGCTTGAGCAAAATGGTGTGGCTGAGCGAATGAATCAAACTCTCCTAAAGAGGGCTAGATGCATGTTAAGGCTGCGTTGGGCAAGGACCTATGGATTGAGGCCATTAACACGGCTTGCTATTTGGTGAACCGGTCTCCTTCAACGATAATTGAATGTAAAATCTCATAGGAAGTATGGAGTAGTCAGAAAATCGACTACTCAGGCCTACGCATATTTGGTTGTGAGGCTTACTCTCATGTACCGTTAGTTGAGAGAAATAAGCTAGACCATAGAGTCAAAAAGTATATCTTTGTTGGCTATGGCATTGGTGTGAAAGGTTACAGGTTATTCGATAAGGTCACACGCAAGGTCATCACTAGTTGTGACGTCAGATTCGATGAAAGCTCCCTATTTCGCAAGAATGATCAAAAGGAGCAAGAGGAACCGAAAAAAGTGATCGTAGACGTCCAGATTGATACAGATGATACACAGGTAGAGACAGATGCAAAGACAGAGGTACAGGATCAGGTGGAGCAGCCACCTATTAGAAGAAATCCACCGTGTGATTGCAGATTACCGGCAAGATACAGGGACGACTCTAATATTGCATATGCCCTTATTACAGATGAGGGGGACCCATCTACTATTCAGGAGGCTCTTGATGAGCCTGATGTAGAAAAGTAGAAGGCGGCGATGGATGATGAGATGGACTCATTGCATAAAAATCACACATGAGAGCTGGTGGAGCTTCCTGTGGGCCGAAAAGCAATCGGATGCAAGTGGTTATTCAAAAGAAAACAGGATAGATACAAAACAAGGTTGGTAGCGAAGGGTTATACTCAGAGAGAAGGAATCGACTTCACAGAGATATTCACGCCGGTAGTTAAGCAGGTATCTATCAGATTCGTGTTGGCACTGGTTGCCCAATACGATCTCGAGCTAGAACGAATGGATGTGAAGACTGCATTCCTGCATAGGGAATTGGAAGAGTAGATCTACATGAAGCAACTAGAGGGCTACGAAGTTAAAGGGGTAGAGAAAAAGGTTTGCAAGTTAATGAGGTCGTTGTACGGCCTGAAACAGTCGTCTAGGCAGTGGTATAAACAATTTGATTCTTTCATGGTGAGTCAGATATTTACTTAAAGTGAATACGATCACTGTGTCTATTATAAGACACTGAGTGATGAAAAATTCATCATCCCAGTACTGTATGTTGATGATATGTTGATTGCCTGTCATGATATGTCTGAAATCAACGTACTGAAGACTCAGTTATCAGGGACATTCGAGATGAAAGATCTAGGGGCTACAAAGAGGGTTCTCGGCATAGATATTCATAGAGACAGGAAGAGGAGTAGGCTTTGGTTATCACAGGTAGAATACCTTGAAAAGGTATTGATCAAGTATGGGATGGATCAGGCAAATCGGTAAGCGTTCCCCACGCGGCTCACTTCAAGCTTTCCTCAGAACAATGTCTTAAATCTAATGAGGAAAAGCAGGTTATGTCTCATGTGCCTTATTCGAATGCGGTTGGTAGTTTAATGTATGCCATGGTCTGTACGAGACCGAATATTTCACAGGCAGTCGGTGTTGTGAGCAGATACATGTCAAACACCGGCAAGTAACATTGGGAAGCGGTGAAATGGCTACTTCGATATATTCAAGGTACGAAAGACTATGTCTTAACTTTTGAGAAAACAGGGACAAAGTTGGTAGGGTATGTGGATTCTGACTACGCAGGCAGTATAGATTTCAGGAAGTCTACTTCAGGATACTCGTTTGTATTATCGGGTGGAGCAATTAGTTAGATGTCGAAACTTCAGTCCGTGGTGACTCTTTCCATGACCGAAGTAGAATATATGACAGCGACGTAAGCTTTTAAAGAAGGTGTTTGGCTCAGAGGCATGATAAATCAGTTGGGACTTCAGCAGGAGGCCGTGCCAGTTAACTGTGATAGCAAGAGCGCTATCAATTTGGCTAAAAATTCTGTTTATCACTCACGTACTAAACACATTGATGTTCGTCACCACTTTATTCGACAGGTGCTTGAGGAAGGAGGTGTCACATTAGAAAAGATACACACCAGCGTGAATCCAGCAGACATGCTCACCAAGGTCGTTCCTACAGAGAAGTTCAAGTTCTGTGTAACTTCTCTGAGCTTGGCGATGGCGTAAAAGAAGGACAGAGTGTGCACGAGAAGCGTTGATTGAAGCTATGATGCGATGAAGAGATAAGAGGAGATGTCAAGGTGCTACACGGTTGAAGGTTGAAGACTTGGTGGAGATTATTGTCAGAAAGTCTTCACCACCTACGACCGATCGTAGGGATTGCTCGACCGGTCGTAGGGGTCGTCTCGACCGGTCGTAGCCCGCTCGACTCAAAGTCCAGGGAGCTCTCTTCTTTGGTGTCCGGGATTCATGACCGGTCGTAGGGATTGCTCGACCGGTCGTAGGGGTCTTACGACCAGTCGTAGCCTCGGCTCGACTAGTCGTAATTACGTAGATTCGTTTCCGAATCTGATGCGGATTGCAGAAATTTGAGTTGGTCTTTCGCAAGGTGCGAAAGGAAGTTGCCTAAACTATAAATAGGGGTTCCTAGGGTTTTTCTAAAAGGATGGAAAATTATTCTAAAGCTTTCTAAAGGGGTTCTAGGGTTATCAAAGGGTGTAGCAAGGGTAAGATTCAAGGTTGTTTGAATCAGGTAAGTCCTCTCTCTTGTAACTTTCTTTTCATAGTGGATTTCTGTCGCTTTGTGCCGTGGTTTTTTCCTACAAGGGTTTTCCATGTTAAAACTTTGTGTTCTTCTATGATTGCTTGTTACTATTGAATTGCTATCCTAGATCTAGATCTGTGTGATTCCGTAGAGCAAATCCCCAACATTTTCATCTTTCTTAGACCCTTTTTTTCACTTCAGATATTATAAATCTACAAAAATATCCATTAATTCCTATGTCATTTGATAATCCTAGATACATTTTCAAGGAATATAATCTATCCGGGAAGGAATATAATCTATCTGAACCATTTATTAGGTAGGTCAAATAGTTTAGATATTATCTCTCAAAAAATAAATAGTTGGATGGGTAATTAATAAATCTCCAATCGCTTTACATTGGTTTCATGAACTTTGGTCCACCTAACAAATGGGGCCCACTTGGTACTTGGGTAAGAGCATCTATTTAGTGGTCTCTACATGATGAATAGATAAAACATGAAAACAATGAGGCATTGATAGAAAATATGTGTACATGAGCTGTCTTCTAAATGCTCATGCCCTTAGCAAAGCTTTAAATATAATGTACTAAGATGAAGATGTAATTTGTGAAAGTTGTATGGTTGTGCACAGTTAAAAGAGCACAACTAGACAAGTATTTAATGAGTTGGTACTATGTCACACATTTTTCAAGTTATCAAAGACCAACCTATTTAATAGTTGGGCCTGGTGGGCCAGGTTGGGTCAGTTTGGACTATCGAGAGGAATCCAACAGGACCCATTTAAGAAATGTGCTGGTCTTTTGGACCCAAAGCTCATATTCTCAGAAAACCACTAATAAATAAAAAACCCATGAATATGAATATGGCAAATCTCTTTTCTAATATCAAAGTGAGGAATCCTTTCATGGGATTATTTTCTTCTTCTATTTTGAAAATATTTGGATTTTTATATTGTGTATGCAAATCAATAGAATGGATGTAGATATCAATTTCCTTACACAAAATCCATTGTTTTTTTTTTAAAATTTAAATTTCATTGATTTAAATAATGGTTTTGGATCTTTCTTGCAGCAATTATCGCTTGGGACAAAAACAGGATTAGATGGTAGTCATGAGAGTAGATGTCTTATGGGAAAAAACAGATTAGAAAAAAGGCCAAAAAATACAAATACAGATTGGTTTTAAGGGCTAAGATATGATGTGAGGCCAATGCAATTTTTAAATGGTGGTGACTATGCATGTGTAACGTCTCGAATTTTTGCCAACTTGGCGATGGACGTCTTTAGGCAATGGGTCGATCATAACACCTTACTGACTTCTCAGAACTCAATCCCAAAATCTAAAATCCCTTTTCAACCCATTTGCTTCAAAATCTCACCTTTCACTACCTTATTCTTAAAAAATTTCTAAGTACTTTCATATTATACACCAATCCTAAAGTTTAAGTGATGAAGATCAATACTTAAATTAAAATTTACTATAAATAGTAAATAAATAAATAAAATAAGTTTTTGACCATTAACCTTATGGAATCGGACAAAATAAATATGTTATTTGGATAGAGCAGTTTCTCCTACCCTAAAATTATATATTGCACGTCAAATAACTCATTCCGGCTTGCAAGATATGCTCATTTCAAAAATCACATGGTAGAATCACCATCGAACTCTCCAGCAGACCGCGGCGCCACCGCGCAGACCACGATGCATCGCGGTCGGGTCCAGCGGGCCACGGCGGGCCCGCGGGTCCGGCGGCCCGCTGCCCTTCCCACATGCGTATGGGGCCCCTTTTTTCAGTTTTCGATCGACTTCAAAAAGTCATATCTCCCTCAATATAACTCTAATTTAGGTGATTCAAAAGCCAGATTGAAGCTTGATAAGTCTAGTTTTATATAAAAATAATTGAAAAATAAAATAAAAATTTAATATAGTTAAATGTAAGTTGTTGTGACAACTGTCCAAAATTTATTCGTTCGGACAGCTGCTACTTCTAGAATTTTTAGAATTTTTTTATAAGACAAAATCTAATGAAATTTGGTGGAGATAAAGTAGACTTGATGAAAAACTACTAGAAAAATAATTAAAATAATATACTAACTAAAAGTGCCAAAAAGGGGCATAGAATTATCCTCGGACCTTATTCTGTCGTAATTAGGGTGGAATTTAGTTAAGTACTAAATTAAACAATCATTGGATTTGGCTTGAACCACTTTATATACAAACTACAAGATCCAAAATCATTAGAATCACTAACTCAACATTTCTTAAAAATCTAAGAGCAATCTCAAAACCCAGTTGCTCTCGGGAGCACATTGAAACTCCGTATCGGACCTGGACCGCACGTCGAAAGTCCGATTACTGCGAAACTATAAGGTTATGACCGCCTTATTGGGCTTGACAACTATTGTGGGAATCGAGCCTAAATAGTATCTAGAAACGCACAACTTGAGCCCTAAGCGAAGTGTGTGGGAAACGCAAATATCTTTAGAAAACGAAATGAAACTTAAGTGAATTGGGCCATTTGCTTACGGGCAAAATTGAAGACTTTGGACCGTCAGATTCTGACCAAACTTCACCCATGAATCAGGAAAATTTCATTGCACGAGTCCGTATACTTGTGGCCCTGATCGAGGATGTATGACTGTTGATCTGATACAGGTCCTCCACGGTCGATTCGCTAACCCAATCGTATGAAAATCATAACCTGGCTTAGATCCATGGTCAGGGAACTTACCCTTCACCGTAGGTGAGTAATGGACATCCAGATGGGCCCTGTTCATCAGAAACAGGCACCCTTTGGATGCAAACCAGGTATACCATGGCCCTGGGGCCATTTGCATCAGTTCTACGCCTATATAATGCTTTTAAACCACCCCATTTCTATTCCATACGATTTTCTCCAAACCTTAGGAGAGAGCAGAGAGAAAAGAGGGGAAAAGAGTGAGGAGAGATGAGAGAGTCTGGGAGATCGTTGCAAGGATCCTCCCACACGATTCAACGTGTTAGATCGCCGTTTTCTTTCACTATCCAACCCTCTTCCGGCTACAATTTTGGTAAGAAACACTAACCCTAATATCGTTATCGAGATCCAGGTTGATAGTTGTCGAGCTAGCTAACATATTTCATCGTATAGGTACCATCGTTCCATTTTCGGGAACGTTGTGTTGGAACTGAGTTCAAATCGGGTATTCTGACGAAAGGTGCAGATTATAAACATTTAGGTTATGGTTTTTAAGGCTTTCAATGTCAGTAATGATTTATGTTTGACTTGATTGCTGCCATATTGTTGTAGATACGCCGATTCCTATATAATATACATGTATGAACTGTGTTAGGTAAAAAGATGCATTTCATGTGTTTGTTGAAATGTTTGAATGAACTTGAAATTAAGATTTGTGCGATATGATTTCTAGTCTAGGATCCATGTTTGTTATATGCATTATAACCTATGTTGTGTAGGAAATTGCTATAGTTCATGTCATAACTAATCTAGTCTATGTATTTGGTATTGTGTAGGCTAAGTGTTTGATAAAATGTCTGAATGAGAAATTTCTTGATAAATTGTATTTAATAAGGGTGTTGAGATAGGATTCTCATTTACCTTATATATATGTGTGTGTAATTTCCTTCTGTTATCTTAATTTCAACTATGCAATTTATGGATGAATTGAAATGTTCGGTAACATGTTAAATATGTTTGATAAATGCTCAACTGATATTGTACTTGGATTGTTTGTTAAATGCTTATATGATTATCACATGTATCCACATGCTATATCTGGGTAACATTGGGACTACGACGTGGTCTAGGCAATTGTTAACAATTCCTGTTTAGGTGGCCGAATTAGTCTCGCCACATTTGATACGTTTGGTGAATCCAAGTCGTACAATGATTGTCGACAGTGGTTAGGCCGCACGAAGTGCTTATGCACTCCATGTTGATTAATTCAGCATACACTCGTACCAATCAAACTTATCTAATAAACCGATTTGCCTATTATATGTTCACTATGTATGGACACTACTGCTTGAATCTAAGGTACCACTTACTAATGTAAAGTCCGTTTAACCTTGGTACCTCGATCTGCTAAGACTCATGAGTCGGGCATGGTGGTATGGGACACCGTGGTCGAGCTGTCGGCCTATACTGGGATGACGAGCCTCCCCATAGTGACCAGTGAGCAACTCAAACTCGTGAGCCGAATATGGTGTTATGGGATATTGTATTCGAGCTGTTGGCCTATGATCAGGTGACGAGCCTCTCGTAGTGACCTCGAGTATAAATTAGGCTTACGTGGATGGTGACGAGCCTTCTGTTGTGACCTCGAGTGTAAACTGGTGAACTTGCTTATCCACTGCTTTCAAATCAGGGGTGATGTTGCCCTATAACTTGCCTATTGTATGCGATTAACTAGGATTGACGACATTAGATGAATTATTGTTTGGGTAAATAATATAAAGGGAGGTATCTTAGCTTCCCGAATCTGCTGTATGAACAAGCCTAATTAAGTACTTGGTTAACACGACCATGCACCGCATGGCATGTGCTTTGGCGAGGAAAGCACAGTGGGAGTTTGCATGCGCGATCGGGAGATGAAGTCATTGAGGGAGTGCAAGCAAATGCATGCATCATTACCATATATCATTCCTGCATTAACAAGAGTAGTTAGAGATGTTTGTTGTATTGCCTTATTATTACTGCTTGATTGAATTGATAAGCCTTATAGTATCGCTGAGTTGGCCACTCATTCCCACCCTAGGACGGTGTTTTAAAACACCACCCGACTCTGGTTTCGATGCAGGTGATGATGAAGTCTATACAACGGAGTTGGACTTCGTAAGCAAGGACGAAGGATTCTCCTATGTTCAGCTCTCAGACAGGTTTATGTAGACCCCGTGCTGATTCGACGGGATTACAGGGACTTATGGATTAGTTGAACGTTTTACATTTTGATATTTTCTCTATTCTGAAAGTACATGTATATGCTCAGCCCGGTTACATACTCATACTCTGGAGTTTGTGAAATACTTTCATATTTAAATACTTGTGCTTCAGACTTCCGTTGCTTAATTATATGATCTCTGGAGTATGATAGGTGTTTTAGTATAATCCCACTCATGTTTAATGTATTGTTATGGACGACAACTAAACATCATTATCCATGTTGTATAAGTGATGCGTTGGATCTCGGGAGTAGAGCTTTGCTCGACCCTCGAAATCCAGGGCGTTACAACATGTTAGCTTTAGATTGCATGTAAATTGATCTGAACCGTCCAAATATATGTGTCAATATTAGCTATCCAACTTTGCCCATTGAATTGCACCACTGCCCAACTTTTAAGCATCCATTAATGGACACCAGTTTGATGGTTAAGATCATTTGGTCCATGTACCCTTTATCTATAATGAGCTTCATGATCTGGACGGCCCAGATCTGTAAATATGTACGTGCAAAATGCATCATGGACCAGTCACCACCATTTAAAAGTCAACAGTGAAGAAAAACAAGAATATTTCGGAGGGGTGGAGAGAAAAATCTCACTTCAGGGGAGGAGACAAGAAGCATGGGGGATTGTGCCAGATGTGGGGCCTGGATTGCTATGGAAATTGGATTTTGAGACAGCTTTTTGAATGGTAGGGGGTGCAATCAGTGGTAGGAGTGTTTGCTGGTGATGTGAACTGCATGTGACAATTTTTTAAAATTAGATTTATACAAAAAAAAAAAAAAAATAAAATAAAAAAATACATGGGCTAGGCTGCCATATTAATTCAAACTCCTCACATGTGGTACTCATGTACAACCATCCAGACCATCCATTTAGTGGGGTCCAATACTGTAGATGGGGCACATGTCTAAAATCACATTAATCAAACAATTCTAACCATTCATTTCATGGATGTAAAATGGATGGTTTAAGGTTGAAGTTGAGTTGTCCAACTTCCCAAAAAAAGATTTTAAAAAAAATCAGATATTGGGTTATGCTCCATCCACAGTTGATGGCAATGTGAATGGTCCAGATTGCCAGACAAACATACCATGTGTACGGTTACAGGGTGATCATCATTTTCAAAATGGTGGTAAATTTTCATAGGAGTCTGGTCCAACATGAGAAAGTGATATCCTGATTTTATGTTGCGTTTGGATGTCCCTTTTTATTTTTTTTGAAGTGGACGAAAATCGATGCATAACAGTCTGGATGTCGATTTGTTGGGGAGAAGGCCGAAGAATGAGATCCCATGTAATGTGGTTATCAAAATCCGTGCCATCCAAATGTGCCGCGGATCGGATGACTATTTGTCTAGTGGAACTAGAAAACCAGATTGCAATTTGGGGGACATCCAAACGTGACTCCAGTCACGAAAACTACAAATGGGGCTATGTTTGTATCATGTTTCACAAACAAGATTCAGCAGATTAGATTTATCAAGAGGAGAGAGAAACCCTTTTGTTACGTTGGTAAAATTGTAGCTATTAAAGGGCCATTCCAAAACTTAGGTGGGCCACTCCCCGTTAATACGTAGGTCCAAGGCACGATCGTACATTGCTACCAGTTTTGGGTCCCACCTCATGATAATTCAAGAGATGTACGGTGAATATGAGGAGCCCAAGGTGGCGGCCGGTGCACGGTTTGGATTACGTGCACCACATGAGTGGGCCCATGCAGCGATAAACGCGTGGTACTGCAAAAGGATGCGATCATTTCCTCTTATAATCTTAACCTATTAAATAGTTCAATGGTTTGGATCAAAGCGTTTCGTAATAATAGTATTGATGGCAACCACCACCGTCGTTATTGTTAGGATATGGGCCATCTATTATGGCTCCAAAACGCCTATTACAATCTTGAAAATTAATAATAATTTTACTCTATTACAGTCGTGGGTCATTTTTTCTATAACTGCCACTGCAGTTCTTTAATGAACTGTTATTATCATTACTATTATGTGATTGTACTTGTTGATGCAAAAAACTGGTGAACCTTCCTTTGATCTACCCCCGTACAAGGATGAAATAAAAGAGACCCTGGCTAAAGTTGGGGACTTTTCGATGCTAAAGTCAGTGACTGGACAGTGTAGGAAGAGTTTTTAGAAGTGTTTTTTTACGTACTTTTAATCTTAGAGACGTCCTTCTTTTATAGGAGTGAGAGGTCCTGCCGTGCAGGGATTCTCTCCCCAATCTTAGGAGATTTGATTTGATTGCAATCTGCTTACGGATGCTTCCCGATCCTAAGATTATCAGGGTCGGGAATCCTTCACAAGATTTTTGAGACGGTATTCATGCTTGTACTGTCTCTTCCTCGCTCGGCTCGGCCTTGACCGACTCTAGTAATAGATGAGTCTTGGCTGGCTTCAAGGACATGGCTTCTTATCTTCTATTGGATGAAACAGAGTCGGCTCATAACCGATACTCCTTCTTATTCCGATAACCGACACTACAACCGACTTAATATGAGTCAGTTTTCTGATCGATCGTGCGACTTCTAGCCTTTGAATCTTAGTTGATCCCCTTTAGACGTTGCTGGCTCGTTATCCGAGATAACTTTATATGTCTTATGTATTCGTCCTATGGCTCTTGACTCTTTATCTCTCGGTCGAAATTTATTTTCTACAATCCGAGTTAAGTCTCTCCTTTAGGCTTTACTGTCTTGCCTCGGTTGGACCCGTTACCTCGGATCCTCGGGCTGTGTCAGTAGAGTTGGTCCATTCCATAACCGGGTCTCCGGACTTGTCGTATTTTTCCCCAACAGTAAGCCCCCTTACTCCTTGTGTCAATCGTGTGGACACTAAGGAGTAACGAGTTTCTGAGTCGGTTTGCATCGAAGACCGAGGTTATAATGGAACATTTAATGCTTCTTATGTTGTCCCTAATAGGCGTCAGTTCGATGCTCAAGGTTGCACGAGTGGACAACGTCAAAACGTTTCGTCCGCCTATGAGCATCGGATGCGTGGTGAGGGCATTACTTGCGTCAGTTGACGTGCGCCACGTGTCGAGCAGGGGAGTCAAAACAGGCGTCGATTTGACTCCTCCTTAAATGCCCCTGCCACGTGGTAGGGCTATAAAAGGATGAAGGAGACACCTTTTCCCCATTTTTACGCGTCTACTCCTCCCATTTTCTCTTCTTTGCTGTTGCCGTTTTCCCCATTGTTTTCATCTCCCTTTTTCTCTTCGCTTCCTCGTCTGTGTGCTTTTCACCTTTCCGGTGAGTTTTAACTCTCTCCCTCCCTTTTCTTTTCAATCTTAATGGCAATGAGTGGTTCTTCAAGTCCCCGGGAGGGGATTTTCGGTGATGAGGACGAAGTGAGACATCTCTGTAATGTCTCGGAATCGCCCTCATTGCTGACGGAGATGGCGATTGGTGCTAATGAAGCTTTCCAGTTTTCTGAAAGAGTTTTTGGAACTTCAGCGGAATGTCCTGCTTCGACAGGTCTTTCTGGCGGTGGCGTGTCACTGTCGACTGCCCTTAGGAGACCTAATCCTCCTGGGGATGACTTGGAGGAAGAGTATGAGGAATTTGAGGAAACCACTGAGTTAGTTCCTCTTAGGAGATCGGCTCGGGTCGCTGAGTTGGCAGACGAGGAAGGGGAGGCTACCGAGGGAGGGGAGGCTGGAGATGAGCAGAGGGGTCCGGTCCCTTCGGTCTTAACTGAGGCGGACTTGGACAGAATTCGAGTCGGGTACCATGTCTCCGACTCAGTTATTTTACGTCTTCCCCTCCCGAGTGAATTATCCGACCATCCCCCTGCTGGGATGGTCGCGATTTTCCAAGTCGCCATGCAATGCGGCTTACGTCTGCCCCTTTAACCCATTGCTCGAGATTTCCTTTCCCGACTCCAGATTGCTCCCGGGCAGATAGTTCCGAACGGGTAGAGGAACTTGTTTGGGTGTTCAGTACTATAGGCTAAGATAAAACAGCTCTCACTGTCTATTGACGAGTTCCTATCTGTACCAAGTACGGCTAAACCCTCAACCGCCCGGCTAGTACTTCCTGTGCACTTGGCGGAACAAGGGCGGTCCTTTAATAACCAACCCTCCTACCTCTAACAAGCACTAGAGAGAGAAGTAGTTTTGGGCATGCGGTCGCTGGGAGACTGCCGAGTCTGGGCTCTTCGAACCTCGTGTTCCTCGGGCGTTCTCTGAAGCAGGTGACTCGACATGTCCTTTCTCTATATTTTCTTACTGTGATATTTTTGAGTATGACTGAATGTGTTCTGGAAATATTCCCAAGAAAAGGCCGAAGCTAGAAGCCGGTGCTCTAGCTCGAATAAAGGATCTGAAGGCGCTAAGTCTGGAGGATCGGTCTTGGAAGACTCTTTTTCAACCAAAGCGTCTTCTTCTCTCGGGCTTAGAGTCGTCCGTGACAGGTACTCTCTAGGTGTTTTGACACACTTCTTTTGATTTTTTTATCCAATTCTGTACTTCTCCTGATGCAGATATGGCTGAGGCTCGGCCCCTTCTTAAGCTTGCTTCCAAGATGAAGGCTCCTCCGAGATCGGTTCTACTATCGGAGTCTTGGCCTTTAAAGAAGTAGAACGCGGCTCCGAGAGCAAAAGAGCTGGCGACTTCAGCTACCCCGACCGTGTTTGATCTTTCCGATCCAAAAGATACGGTGGAAGCGGTGGATGTGGTGGCTGCCGAGTCCCAAGTGACTCCCGAGTCAGGACCCGTTGCGGAGCAGGGTCCAGAGCCGAGAGAGGAGCAGAGAGGGGAGGCTTCAGGAGGGGGGATGACTCAACAGGAGCCTTCGCCTTTCCAGTGCGTCGTGTCGGGGATGATCCCTTGGGCCATTGCTCATGTGTTATATCCAATCCGTCCAGATCATGGAGCCTACCTTGATATATAAGTGGCCCTTGTTTAAGGCCCAATGTGATGCATATATGGCCCTTATTTGAGGCCCAATGAGACGTATGTGAGGCCCAATATGATGTATTTAAGGTCCATTGGATGAGGCCCATTAAGATGTAGTTGAGGCTTAGGTATGAGGCCCATTGTGACGAATTTGAGGCCCAGGAGATGTGGCCCATTATGATGTATTAGTGGCCCATTTGGTGAGGCCCATTGTGATGTATATTAGGCCCATGTGTGAGGCCCATTGTAAAGTATATCAGGCCCTTATATAAGGCTCATTGTGAAGTATATTAGGCCCTTGTGTGAGACCATGTGCCCACTATATGTTAGGCTCTATGATGGCCACTCCTTGGGGAGCAATGTTGGTTAAATGTCTACATTAATAGGCAATGATGGTTAAATGTCCACATTGTGACCTTCCCTTAGGCCTTGTTAGGCCCATTCTCATCATTCTCTAAGTGGGTTAACTTAAATCATTGGACCTCATTGATGTTTGCATGGTCCATCTATTTGTATTGGGATAACCCAAGATGTTGCCCCCCCTCCCCCATTGGTTGCTTGTAGGACTATTTCTTTTTAATCTTGGAGTCCATCTAAGACTCATTTAGGCCCCCTAGGGCATCTAGTGAGCTATATAATCGTATGGAAAATGAATCCTTTTTTAGATCCTTAGGTTTATAGGTAGGCCGTCTAGGCCCAACCATGGTATGAGAAGAGTTCATCATTGCCGTAGACGGATGGATTCGTACTATCGAATTTGGTATATCCACGGCCGAGGGCCGATCTTTATATTATGGTTTAGATCGCAGTTCATCTATGGACCCCACCTTGTATTTAGGCCAGTTATTGATGCCGATTATGAGTATGTGACAGCATAGCATCATGATACATGCTCATACGCATCATCTGCATATTTTTTATGAGATGTGGTTGACCATTGCATATGTCATAGGGCAGGTTGTTTATGGGACTCCCTGATAGGCGGAGTCATCCCACATGAGTGCACGATATGTGCAGGATTGATGCATGATTGGACTGTGTGACTCATGCATCTTGCATTGCATCTTGTAATTACTATACACCCTAGCGACATCAGGGCTATACCCTCCACAGGCATATCGTGGATGGCAAGTTTGGACATAGGAAATCTTCTCTTTACATGGGGCGTGAAGGATGTCCCTCGGTGAAAGTCCCTAAACCTAATGGTATCGGAAGATGCTCCAACGTCGAGACCGAGTGGATGCATGAGCACACGAGGGCCAAATATCAGGAGGCCATGTCTCTCACTGTGTTGTGGTCGGTTGGAAGGGGGTGTGGCCTTCCCACCCGAGGGGAGGGGGCAATTGCTAGGCTGAGTATGACTATCTCGTAAATGGGTTTAGTATCGACGTGCCTGATAGATATTAGCTGACTATTGGCTAGGCGGATAGTGAGGTCTCTTCCATTTGCATGGTTGTACGTCCAATGTAGGGAGGCAATGTGGTGTATAATGTATTAAACCTCGGTGATTATCCAGAGAGAACTATATTGATATATGATGCTCGAGAGATGAGCTAGATTGAGCTGCATCTTGCACATGACATTGGATATGTAGGCCTTGTATCATATGGCCTTGGTGCGGCCGATAGCATTCATGCCTTGCATCGCATGGCATTGGTGTGGCCGATAGCATTCATGCCTTGCATTGCATAGCCTTCATACCACTGATTGCATTCATGGACTTACCAGTTTATTCCGTATTACTCTGATATTGCATTCTGAGCACGCTTATATTGCGCACACACTTTCACCACTCTCTAAGCTTTCTATAAGCTTATGCATGATTGATGCGTGCAGGTGACGTTAGGCCGTAGCAGAGCAGGAGTAGGAGCTTGCCGCAGAGCTTCTGGAGTTGTGTTATTATTATCATTGTATTTCCCCTTATGCACACTGTATCTTAAAGTTTTTGATCTTAGTGAATTTTGTGATGGTGTTCTGGTTATTGTTCGTGGGTTATGCTTGAGGTTATGCTTATTGTTACGGAATAAATCCATGCTGAAAAATCCTCCTTATAGGATCCTAGGATCGGAACCTAGTATATGGGTGCTGGGAGCTGAGAATGGGGTAGTACGGAGGCTATTGGCGCCAGATTCGGCGATCAAAAAATTTGTGAGCCCGATTTTTGAGTTTGGGGCGTGACAGGAGTGAGCCCCAGTGTTGAGTCCAGTCAGCACGTTGGTGCTGCACCAGCTCGACTTGGTAGAGCTATTAGTTGTAGCAGGAAAAAAAAGAGACTGAGAGAGTGCTAGAAAACTAGAGAGAAGAGAAGAAGGAGAGAGAGAGAGAACCTTGAGTTTTGATGGCTACCGAGTTAGCTCGGCCGAAGCCGAGTTGGGCTTGGACCTAGTTCGGGTCTGGTCCATCCAGACCCATTGCTGGACATTCCAGCAGGAAAGAAAGAAGAATAGAGAAGAGAAGAAGGAGAGAGCTTGGAGTCTTTGTTAACTGTCGAGTCGACTCATCTGAAACTGAGTCCAGTCGGGTCGAGCTAGGCCAATATTACTGGATATTCAAGTAAGAGTAGAAGAAAAATGGAAGAAAAAAAGAAAGAAAGAAAGGGAGTAAGAAAGTGAAAGAGTGTAGAGAAGAGAGAGAGAGAGGGAGTGAGTCAACTCAGCGGGTAGTAGTTGAATCCACGACTTGTCGTTTGGCCCAAATCCGATTCAACAAAGCTATCAAGTCGAGGTAAATTCAGACCCATTTTAGTCGTTTTGTTACTAAGTTAACTCAGTGGATTTTCATTAAGTCCATTGTTTGTAAATAGCTGATTGTTAACAATTTTCCTAGCATTTTGATCAGGTTGTAGACGCACGTGTAACAGACATGTTTGACTCTATCGAACTGCATTCATACTATCTAATGGGCCACATGCAAATAGGTTTCTTGATTAAGGTGAGGACTCACCCTTTGAGCTTCCCACTCAAATTCATCAGTCTGGACATAGATGATGATATGATTTCTCTCATTAAGTTATTTACCTCATTATGTGAATATGTTAATTCGTTGCGCACTTGATTCTTGTGTTATATAATGAACATGTCTCTTTAAATATAGCAAGTATAAATGATTTGATGATAATATGGTATCTTTAGTTGTATATCTATTAATTAACTGTATGATTGCTGTTTGTGATCATTTGATGGATTGAATGAAACTTGTCATGGTTTTACCATCTTGTGCTCCATTTTTGACTTACGTGACCTAGATCACACATTTGCCATACATGGCTTGGATCGCACATTACCTTACATGGCTTGGACCGCATATTTGACCTACACGGCTTGTATAACTTATTTTCATTCGTAGCTTTGATGAAGCATTGATGCCATTTTGTGGCTTGTTGGTTATATTCGTATATCTTGTTGATTTTTGGTCATTATGAGGAGTTCGTTATGATTTTCGGGTGGAGCTGATGTTCGTTTATCGATTTTTTAACTATCTTGCAGAGTTCATACGATTTTCGAAAGACGTCGGAGTTCCTATGTTGATTCTCTCTTCATCTTGCGGTGTTCAGTAGTATGGTGATTTCCAGGTGGAGCTGAAGTTCGCTTATCGATTTTTTAGCCATCTTGCGGTATTCACATGCGATATGATTTCTAGATGAAGTAGAGGGTTAAATGTTGGTTTCCTAGCCATCTTGCGGTGTTTAGTCGTACCATGATTTTCAGGTGGAGCTAAAGTTCGTTTATCGATTTTCTAGCCATCTTGCGGTGTTCATGTACAATATGATTTCCGGGTGGTCTAGAGTTTGTATGTTAATTCTCTCTTCGTCTTGTAGTGTTCATTCGTACTGTGATTTTTGGGTGAAGCGGGAGTTCACTTATTGATTTTCTAGCCATCTTGCAGTGTTCACGTACGATATGATTTTCGGGTGAAGTAGATGTTTGAATGTTAATTCTCTCTTCATCTTACGGTGTTCAGTTGTATTGTGATTTTTGGGTGGAGCTGAAGTTCACTTATCAATTTTTTAGCTATCTTGCGGTGTCACATACGATTTGATTTCTGGGTGAAGTAGAGGTTTAAAGTTTGATTTTCTATTCACTTTGTGTAGTTCACTTGTACTGTGATTTCTGGGTGGAGTGAGTTCACTTAGGGCCTGATTGGATTGACGGTCCAGATTGAATTGTATTGTATTAAGTATGGAAATATACAATATACAATGTTTGAATTGGAGTTGAAGTCTGCGGTGTATGATGGCGCAAATACCGTTTGGAATCAAAAAATTCAAAATGCGGTAATGTAATGTCAAACAGCAGTGCATCGTGCAGTGCAATCTATTCATGACACTGTATTCGCGTGCGAAAGCTTCTTCCACTTACAGGTTTTTGTATCTATGGATGACGAAATATTTCTACTCCAACATCGCTCCCGACCATCTTCCTTCTATTGCATGTGGCCATTCAGAGGCTCCGATTCTCTTTCGAAGGTTTGAGTTTCATAATACAGTCGATACTCTTCTCGGAGAGTTGGATTGGGGTGAATTGGGATTTCATTTACTAGATCGGACGCCTGAGAGCAGATCATTCAGGTACTGATATCTGCCTTTCCAATTATAGTGGGATACGCATCTCCCCTGAAACCATGAGCCAATTCAGGTAAGAAGTTGCACCTGACTCTTGGAGTGCAAGTAGCCCCTTGTTGGTGGGGTGTATACGGTTTGCGTATACACCCCTATTTGTGAAATCCCTATTCACTTTCTAGGTCTGGCCATACCGCCATCTGAGGAGATTTTTGGGGAAATCTCAGGACGTCGTATCATGAGGTTTTACAATCTCTGCTCTGTCAGCTTGGAAGATTGGAAATGATGGGTACATGCGACCATTTAAAGGGAGGTGAAGGGTGTGGGTTGCAGAGATTGATTTGTGGAAGGCTTCTGTTTATAAAAAACCCCCTCTCATATTTCTTCTTCTAAACCATCTATTTTTGGGAAGTTTTTGTTTTCGTAAGGCTGTGCTACATCCAGGTTGATCATTGGTGGAGGGATTTCTCATCTCTTTAGTTCTTAATTTGGCACACTATCTTTTTGTCCAAATTGAAATTGTGGGGCCTTTCTTAAGAGGACCCTACCTTTAGAATACGTTTTCTACTTTTCATCCGTGTGTAGATTTTTAACTGATGACATACTACTAGAGCTCAGGCTTTTAATTACCACTTCTCTAATCTTTTGTTCTATTCACTGAATCATTTCCTAACCACAATACTCCTCATGCACCGATGCAGACAATAGACCCCTTTGTGGACTCCGTGAAAAATAGTCACCTCTCTACATTCATCATTTCGGACAGCAGGTGTGCAAACTTGTCATTGTGATATTGTAAATGCTATAGTTTATATCCCTGTCTCTTGTCAAATTTGTGGTGCCAAAATCACTGTTATATATAACTTGCATAAGTGAAGCTCTCTCAAGGATCAAAATTCATAAACAAGCAAAGCTCACAAGACAAGACTCAAGCTGCAAGACTTCAAGAAGAGTACAAGGCAGTTTGTAAAGAACTCAAGACCCTTTCAAGATTGAGCTACATCAAGATTTTAAGATTGATCTACATCAAGACTTCAAGGCTCATACTTCAAGGTCACTAGTTCCTAATGTTTCAATGTCCTTACTTCATGGTTGAGGTTTGACTGACCATAGGTTGACCTTAGAAGTAGGTCATTTCGGATACATAAATCAAATGTTTATTTTACATGAGTTTGGTCTGTTCTTCGACTAGTCCTAGGCCTTCTTCGACTAGTCCTAGAGTTGCTTCGACCAGTCTAAGAAATTCCTCGATCAGTTGTGAGTTTGTTACAATTTTCGAATAAAATCTGTTAGGCTTCGACTAGTCCATGAATCTGTTCGACCAGTGGTAGGAACAGTGTCGACTGCATCTTCGACCAGTCGAAAATCTTCGACTCGAAATCCAGCGATATTTTTCAGGTTCTTCGATCAGTCGTAGGAGGCCTTCAACGTTTTATAGGTTCTTCGACCGATCGAAGGAGACCTTCGACCGGTCGTAGAACGGTCAAAGCATATCCCGCCTGATTTTTCAAATATCATTATTGCTTCGACTAGTCGAAGAGCTCCTAGACCAGAGTCGAAGACGCGATCTGCTCACCTATAAATAGTGCATGAATCTCAGAAGAAATCATCGAATTAATTAATCCATTCAAGCCAATCTTCGTCGAACTTCTGAGAGATAATTCTGTGCTCCATCTAAGCTAAGTGTGCTTATTTAATATTCTCTTTCCTTAGCTTTATTTAATTGATTTTGTTTCTGCTATTCCAATCTAATTTGATAAGAGGAATTGTTATTCCCTTTCTTTGGAATCAAAATCAATTAAGGCAAGCCCTATTTGGTTTAATTTAAAATCTATTAGAATTAGAACCATTATAATTGAGTACTGGACATTGAACTTGGACATTCAATCATCTACTCTGATTTGGTTCTACCGGGCTGCTACAACGAAGGAGATAATCAGGTATTTTACATTTAATTGTAAATTCCTTTTTGTTTTGGTTTCTTTCAAGATTTGCCAGAAAAATCTTGTTGTATTGGTTATCTGAGGAGAGCCAGGAAAACTTAGAAGTGGGGTTTTTTTTAATTGTGTAAGCCCACAGACAAAGACACAAAGTTGTTCCAGTAAGGTTGCCCTGCCATTTTTATGGTGTATGGCTGTCCCTAGAACAATACATTTGTGATTACAATTTATTTTAATTCAGTTTGTATTTATTTCTGTATTCCTCTTCGGTTTGAGATTTGATACAAAGATCTTTCTAGAAATAAGGTTGTCCTACCATAAACTCTGGTTTTTGGTGTAAGGTTGTCCTTATAACAACATTTGTATCAACCTCTCAAGATTTGAATTTTGAGGTTATTTTACTTTCTTGCATTGTGATTTATTTTGGCTATCATATTCTTTTTAATTCCGCTGTTATAAGTTTTATTTGGCATTGTCCTATTCACCCCCCCTCTAGGACATATAGCTAGGCCTTTTCAAGTGGTATTAGAGCCTAATAGCTCTTTTTTAATTCTTGGATTTAATTCCTGAGCTAACGATTTAAGCTATTTAAGATGTCAAATTTTGATAGCCTTTCAGTCACAAGGCCTCCACCCTTTGATGGTTCCAACTTTGCCTTTTGGAAAGCCAGAATGAGGATCTTCCTCAAATCAATGGATGAAAATGTGTGGCAAGCCACAGTGACTGAATGGAAACCTCCTATCATGGAAGTTACTGGGGTTGATGGTTCAAAATCTATGAAAGACACACCATATTACCAATGGACCATTCTTCAGAAAAGTGAGAGTAGTGCAAATGCTAAAGCACTAAATGCAATTACTTGCGCACTATCACCGGATGAGTTCAAAAGAATCATTTCCTGTGATACTGCATTGCTAGCTTTGGTTATTTTAGAAATGACACACGAGGGTACTACAATTGTCAAAAAATCTAAAGTCCAACTCCTCACAACCAGATTTGAAGAAATTCATATGGAGGAAAATGAAATGTTTATGAACTTTTACACTAGATTAAATGACATTGTAAACTCAATGTGGGGTCTTGGCGATAAAATCCCAGAAAGTAAAGTGTGTGCAAAAATATTACGCTCACTTCCTGAACGGTTTAATTCTAAAGTAACCGCGATCCTGGAACTTCGTGATACGGATAATATGAGGGTAGAAGAACTAGTTGGTTCTCTACAAACCTACGAGTTAAACTTTAAAGCTCCTAAAGGTAAATCTATCGCACTAAAATCTTCTAAATGTAATTCAGAAGAAAATTCTGATTCAGAAGATGATATGGCTCTTTTAGCTAAGAAATTTTACAAGATTTTCAAAAGCAAGAAAAGGGTTGATTTTCAAAAATCAAATGATAAAAAGAAGTTTAGACCCAAATCTCGAAAATCTTTGAAAGATAGTCAATGTTACAACTGTCAAGAATATGGGCACTTAGCAAATAGATGTCCTAAAAGGGACAAACCCAAGAAGAAGGGTATGTTGGCTACATGGGATGAATCATCTGATTCTGAAGGTTCTTCTGAATCAGAAGATTCTGAAACTAAGTCGGGCAATGAGGTTAAAGCTCTTATGACTCTAGCCAAATTCACATTTTCAGATAATGACTCAACAAGTGAAGAAAATCTGAGTAGTGAATGTGAAAATGAAGATGATCTTCAAGACGCTTACAATGCCCTATATAAGGAAAGTTGTAAAATTGCTGTCAAACTTAAACTTCAAAAAGAAAAGTTTTCTAAACTCAAAAATTGTTTTGATTCACTTGTTTTAGAAAAATCACAAATTTCAGATTGTTTTGAAAAATCAAAATGTGATTTGGAATTCAAAAACTCCCTAATTACTGATTTAAAATCTGAAATTGAGAAACTTAAAACTGAAGTAACTTCTCTTCTGAGTCTAAAGGACACATGGAAATATGCCCAAGGTGATCCAAAGTTAGAGAAACTTTTATCCGGATCAAGAAAATGTGGCGATCGATCCGGGTTGGGCTATGATAAAAATTTACCTCCTAAACAAAAGTATACTCCTCCTATGTTTGTTAAAGGAGAGTCCTCAAACTCAAAAGGGAAAAGTACTGATCAAGATTTTTCTAGAAATTCAAAAAATTTTCAAAAACCTAGAAGCAGCCATGTCAACTTTAATCAGAAACGAAATCCACTAGCTGAAAAGATAGTTGATTTACTCAAGGAGCTCTTAAAATCTAACTCTATAGGTCATTCCTACAAATATACACAAAAGAAGACCAACTATGTTCCTAAACCCAAAACAGTTATGAAATGGGTTCCTAAAGTTACCTGCTTGGTTGCTCACACTGCTTTCAAAGCAACAAGTCATTCAAAGTGGTACCTAGACAGTGGATGCTCCAGGCATATGACAGGTGATAAAGCTTTATTCACGGATCTAAAAGATATGACTGATGGTTCAGTCACATTTGGTGATGGTAGCAACTGCAAGATTATAGGCCAAGGTACGGTTCTACTTTTTAATCTTCCTGTGTTTAAAAATATTTTATATGTTGAAGGCTTAAAACATAACTTGCTTAGTATATCTCAAATATGTGATAATAACCATAATGTTCAGTTTTCTAATCAAAGCTGTGAGATACTAAACAATAAGGGTTCTGTAATATTAACTGGACGTAGAACGTCTGAAAATTGCTATATTATTAACCGAGTCTACACTAGCAAAGATAATAATAAAACGGCTTACGAATTGTGGTTCAATAAAAAGCCTACTGTTAAATACTTTCGAGTTTTTGGCAGCAAGTGCTATATTTTACGTGATCGTGAAAATTTGGAAAAATTCGATACGAAGAGTGATGAAGGTATTTTTCTAGGATATTCCTTAAACAGTCGAGCTTATAGAGTTCTAAACAAAAGGACTAGTGTGATTCAAGAATCCATTAATGTTATCATTGATGATCACTTAAACACGCCAATTTCTAATTCAGATAATGATGAAGTACTAATCATTGATAAACCTGATACTTCATCGAATCAGACTGATTCCGAGTTGAGGACTGTTAAAGATCATCCAACCACACAAATTCTTGGAAACCCTCTCACCGGTGTTCGCACCCGTAGACAACTTGAGGATATATGTAATTATGTATGTTTTACATCCCAAATGGAACCATCTAACATAAAAGAAGCTCTTGCTGATGAGAACTGGATTGTTGCGATGCAAGAAGAACTCAACCAATTCGTAAGAAATGATGTTTGGTATCTCGTACCAAGACCTAAAGATAAACACGTCATTGGAACAAAATGGATTTTCAAAAATAAGTCTGACGAGTGTGGAAATATAATTAGAAACAAGGCTAGACTAGTGGTACAAGGTTATACTCAAATTGAAGGGATTGATTTCGATGAAACTTTTGCACCAGTAGCACGTCTTGAATCTATCAGACTATTTATATCCATTGCATGTTTTAAAAAGATAAAGATCTATCAGATGGATGTGAAAAGTGCTTTTCTAAATGACGATTTACATGAAGAAGTTATGTTGAACAACCAATGGGTTTTGAAGATTTCAAAAATACTGATTATGTATATCGGCTTAAAAAGACACTTTATGGATTAAAACAAGCACCTAGGGCATGGTATGAGAAACTAACGAAATTTTTTTAAGTCATAATTTTCAAATGGGATCTGTTAATAAAACTCTGTTTGTTAAAAAACATAATGATCATATCTTAATGGTGCAGATTTATGTTGACGATATCATTTATGGATCAACTTGTACTGACTTGACTACTGAGTTTGCAGATTTGATGAAATATAGTTCGAAATGAGCATGGTTGGGGAATTGACTTAATTCTTTGGATTGCAAGTAAAGCAACAACCCGAAGGAATATTCATTTCTCAATCTAAGTATGCTTTGAATCTAATCAAGAGATTTAGATTTGAGAATGACAAGAATTTCGATACTCCTATGGGTACTACCCTGAAACTCTCAAAAGACTCTAATGGTAAAAATGTTGACTCAAAACTTTATCGGAGTATGATTGGTAGTTTGTTATATTTAACTGCTAGTAGACCTGATATTTCTCTAAGTGTTGATATTTGCGCAAGATATCAATCTGATCCAAAAGAATCTCACTTGATTGCTGTCAAGAGAATTATTAGATATGTCGCAAGTACTGTAAATCTCGATCTCTGGTATCCTCATGAAACCAATGTTCAATTAGCTGGGTATTCGGATGTTGACTGGGCTGGTAATCTAGATGATAGAAAATCAACCAGTGGTGGTTGTTTTTACATTGAAAATTGTCTAGTTTCCTGGTTTAGTAAGAAACAAAATTCTATATCACTTTCAACAGCTGAAGCTGAGTATATCACAGCTGGTAATGCATGTACACAGCTTGTTTGGATGCAACGAATGCTAAGTGACTATGGAATTAAATAGGATTCTATGTTATTACATTGTGTTAATTCCAGTGCGATAAATATTTTAAAAAATCCTATTCAGCATTCTCGTACTAAGCACATTGACATTAGATTTCATTATATAAGGGAATTAGTAGAAGAAAAGTTATATCTCTAGAATATATTCCTACCGAAGATCAACGAGCTGACATTTTCACAAAACCTCTCGATAAAAGCAGGTTCAAAAAGATGAAATTTGATCTTGGCATGTGCATTTTAAAATGATTATTTATGCCTACTTGTATTATAGTGTATATATTTGCTAAATTGAATTCCAATTTTTTATATAATTTGCAAGAAATATGAATTTTTTGGTCTTTCTTCGACCTGTCGTGAGTGTACTGGACCTGTCGACCTACGACCGGTCATAGATACCCACGACCAGTCGTAGAACTCGGGTTTCACTTATAATTGGGGATTTTTGCTTTCTTCCTCATTTCATCTTTCTTCTCCTTGGAGCCGAGCTTCGACTTGTCGAACCCATCTTTCATGTTCTTCAAGGTTAGTGTTCCAAATCCCATTTTTCTTGCAGATTTGTGTCTAGATTGTTTCCTTTTCTAGCTTGAAGCTTTCTATTTTGGTTTTCATTGAGATTTGGGGTTTGGATTTTGAAAAATTTGTTTTGAGTAAACCCACTTCTCAATCCTTTGCAACTTTTTAATTCCTTGAAATCCTTGTTGCAAATGGCTTCTAGAGGTAGAAAAACTACTTCCCGTGGTCCTTCTTCTTCCTCCAGATCGACCACTATCTCTAAACGTCATCTTCTTGTTCCCAATGATGATTTATCATATGTTAGGGACATTAGATTACGTAATGTTATTGTTGAACATCCTATTGATGTTAATCATATTGCACCTTTTGACATCCTTCCTATGCTTGAAGCTGTAGGTTGGGTTAACTTATTACATTGGGGTGGGCCTGCATACCGGTCCATTGCCCAATCCATGTTTACATGTATTAGTGCTTTCTCACAGGATAATTTAACTTTTAAAATATCTACTAGAGAAGGGCCTTTTGACATTGATTGTCATTTAATTTCAGCCCTTATGGACATTCCTGTGAATGATGAGGGTATTCCTATCCATAACTTAACTGATAAACCCTCAATGTCTGAAAAACACATGCTCACTAGAGACTTGTGTAACATGGATGTTCAATGGACTCAAAAAGGGAATACGCTTCCCGCAAGGTATTTGTTACCCAAATACAGAATTCTCCACAAAATCTTTGTGTCCAATCTGTATCCTCGTTCGGGTAATAAATCTAACTTGACTTCGTTTATGGTTCGTGTTATCCATGCTATTTCCAATGGTACTCAAATTTGTTTACCATCCTTAATCTGTCATTTCATTCTTCAGTTTAGACTCCATCCTGGTCATAGTGACATTCCTTTTGCCTATTTAATGATTGTATTGGCTACACATATGTTAGTCGATATGCCGGTTGATGAGGCACCTATCCATCATCTGATCTTCAACAATACTAATATCAATAAGATGAAGTTGGATCTGCTTCCTGAACAAGGTGGTGGTGGTGATGGTGGTCATGAAGAAGCTGGTGTTGACATTAATATGGATGACATTTTTGAGGAACTGGATTCTGACTCAACGAATGATCCAGATTTTGAACCATCTGATGTTGATGCTCGTCTGAGTGCATTAGAGGAGAAAGTTGAGAATATAAATGTTAAGATGGAAAACATGTCTGTTGCTCATGATTTACAATTCAAGTACATGCGCAAATATCTTAGGCGATTGAACAAAGGCATGCACCAACTTGATCCCTCTATTCCTGCTCCATCATCTGGTTCAGGTTCTGAGTAGTTTATATGAGACTTCTGGTCTGTAATAACTTTATAACTTAGAACTTGGTTGACTGATTTTGAGTTGGATACTATCTATGTTTTATGCTGGATATTTATTCTATGTGATGCTGAGTATCTCTATCACTCTTTTGCTATACTCTCTTACCTCCTCATGTTTACTCTCATATATTCCTTTATTTAGTTCTCCTTTGTCATATTGTGACAAAAAGGGGGAGAATGGTTTGTTCTTAACGATGTGATTGTGAGAGGAGTAGCATTGATTATGTTACTCAGGGGGAGTGGGGGAGTATGTTTGAGCTTGTTGAAGTATGTTTGAGCTTGTTGAATGAAACTGGTTGAATGTTGAATATTGAATATTGATTTGCAAGTATTAACCAGTTGTTTTACTTTTTGTTTATCTTGGTTATGTGTTTTGTCACTAATTTGACAAAGGGGGAGATTGTAAGTGCTATAGTTTATATCCTTGTCTCTTGTCAAATTTGTGGTGCCAAAATCACTGTTATATATAACTTGCATAAGTGAAGCTCTCTCAAGGATCAAAATTCATAAACAAGCAAAGCTCACAAGACAAGACTCAAGCTGCAAGACTTCAAGAAGAGTACAAGGCAGTTTGTAAAGAACTCAAGACCCTTTCAAGATTGAGCTACATCAAGATTTCAAGATTGATCTACATCAAGACTTCAAGGCTCATACTTCAAGGTCACTAGTTCCTAATATTTCAATGTCCTTACTTCATGGTTGAGGTTTGACTGACCATAGGTTGACCTTAGAAGTAGGTCATTTCGGATACATAAATCGAATGTTTATTTTACATAAGTTTGGTCTGTTCTTCGACTAGTCCTAGGCCTTCTTCGACTAGTCCTAGAGTTGCTTCGCCAGTCTAAGAAATTCCTCGATCAGTCGTGAGTTTGTTACAATTTTCGGATAAAATCTGTTAGGCTTCGACTAGTCCATGAATCTGTTCGACCAGTCGTAGGAACAGTGTCGACTGCATCTTCGACCAGTCGAAAATCTTCGACTCGAAATCCAGCGATATTTTTCAGGTTCTTCGATCAGTCGTAGGAGACCTTCAACCAGTCGTAGGTGACCTACGACCAGTCGAAGGAGACCTTCGACCAGTCGTAGAACGGTCAAAGCATATCCCGCCGGATTTTTCAAATATCTGTTATTGCTTCGACTAGTCGAAGAGCTCCCTAGACCAGTCGAAGACGCGATCTGCTCACCTATAAATAGTGCATGAATCTCAGAAGAAATCATCGAATTAATTAATCCATTCAAGCCAATCTTCGTCGAACTTCTGAGAGATAATTCTGTGCTCCATCTAAGCTAAGTGTGCTTATTTAATATTCTCTTTCCTTAGCTTTATTTAATTGATTTTGTTTCTGCTATTCCAATCTAATTTGATAAGAGGAATTGTTATTCCCTTTCTTTGGAATCAAAATCAATTAAGGCAAGCCCTATTTGGTTTAATTTAAAATCTATTAGAATTAGAACCATTATAATTGAGTACTGGACATTGAACTTGGACATTCAATCATCTACTCTGATTTGGTTCTACCGGGCTGCTACAACGAAGGAGATAATCAGGTATTTTACATTTAATTGTAAATTCCTTTTTGTTTTGGTTTCTTTCAAGATTTGCCAGAAAAATCTTGTTGTATTGGTTATCTGAGGAGAGCCAGGAAAACTCAGAAGTGGGGTTTTTTAATTGTGTAAGCCCACAGACAAAGACACAATTGTAAAGGTTTTGGGTGAACTTGGGAAAACCTATTTTGTTAGTGAACGCTAATATCCCCTGTGTGAGGATATTAGGAGTGGAGTAGCATTCTGTGTGGCTGTTGTTTAACAGTTGGTGAACACACAGGCGAACCACTATAATCCCTTGTGTTGTGGTTGAATGATTTATACTTCTAATCTTTAATTATTCTTTTGTGGGATGTATGTATGGTGGTGAATGTTGTAATCATTTAATTCAAGCATTGTGAGAATTTTGTAATAGTTTAGAATTTATTTTCTGCTATTCCTTTATCAGCTTGATTTTTAATTTCCTTTAAAAGTTGTTCCAGCAAGGTTGCCCTACCATTTTTATGGTGTATGGCTGTCCCTAGAACAATACATTTGTGATTACAATTTATTTTAATTCAGTTTGTATTTATTTTTGTATTCCTCTTCGGTTTGAGATTTGATACAAAGATCTTTCTAGAAATAAGGTTGTCCTACCATAAACTCTGGTTTTTGGTGTAAGGTTGTTCTTAGAACAACATTTGTATCAACCTCTCAAGATCTGAATTTTGAGGTTATTTTACTTTCTTGCATTGTGATTTATTTTGGCTATCATATTCTTTTTAATTCCGCTGTTATAAGTTTTATTTGGCATTGTCCTATTCACCCCCCCTCTAGGACATATAGCTAGGCCTTTTCAGATATTCCCATGATTATGTAGTGTCAGATGTTCCTTGTAGGATTTACAACAAAATTTTCTGCATATGTATATCAGCAAGTTTAAAAAATACCTGTTAACAGAGTTTCATGCTTTAAATATCTCAATGATGATGGATGTGTGTTCTTCTTTATAAGAGGCATCATTGATATTAACTTAGTTTTTGGAATGAATGTTATGGTAACATTTTCTGTTTGTGTAGATATAAAATTTATCTAAAATTGTAATTCCCATTCAGATAATTTTTTACTCCAATATTCCCATGGCTTCCGATAGTGCAGAAAATACCGATGAAAGGTCATCTGTTAGTGAATGGACTGAGAATGAAATAGCTACTGCATTAACAACCATTGCAGCTTTTACATGTGTAATGGGAGCCACTGAATATTATCACCATTATTGTATTAAGACAAAGCCTAAGGATGGTCACATTGAGAGAGATAAATTGATCAATGGAATAATAAGAAAGAACGATGTTGATTGTCTTGCGCAGTTGATAATGGGCATGAACAATTTCTTTGAATTATGTTTATTGTTGAGAGATCAAAAACTCCTATCCTATACTAGGAGGTGCAGTATGGAAGAGCAGGTTGTAATGTTTCTACATATTATCGGACACAATATACGTAATCATGTGTTGGTCATTGCTTTACACGATCTGAGGAGATCGTAAGCAGACACTTCATTAGAGTGTTGGATGCTATAATCTGTCTATATCTAGAATATGTGAAGTTTTCTGGATTACACACACCAAAAGAAATATCCAACAACCCTTTGTGCAGTCCATACTTTCAGGTAATGTTGTAGAAATATTAGATGTCATTGGTAAAAATTTGTACAGTTAAGGAATGAAATAATCATGTGGCACACTTTTACTTGTAGGACTGCATCGGGGCCTTAGATGGTACCCATATTCTAACTTATTTGCTAAAAGAATCAGGCTCAACTTTCAGAAATAGGAAAGGATTTCTGTCATAGAATGTTTTGGCTGCATGTACTTTTGATATGAAATTTGTATACGTGCTTGCTGGTTGGGATGGCTCCGTATCTAATGCTTGTGTCTTGCAAAATGCACTAACCCGTCATCCTGATTATTTTCTTATTCCTCATGGTAATCATATATAGGGGTGATTATTTACATTATAGGAATTTATGTCTGAAACATAACTGAAACATATCTTGTAATGTGTCATGCCCCGAACTCGGAAACCGGGCTCACAAAATTCCCGATCGCCGAATCCGGCACCGACAGCCTTCGTAGAACCCCATTCTCGGCTCCCGGCACCCATTCACCAGGTTCCGATCCTGGGATAATACAAGGAGGATTTATAATCATCATTCTGATTCATAATGAGCATAACCAAAAGCATAACCCACGAACAATAACCACAAGAACACCACCATAAAATCTACTATGATAAAAAACTTTTGAGTACAATGCGTCTGAAAGGGGAAATACAATGTAACGAAAGAAATAAAACTCCAGAAGCTCGGTTGCACCCTCCAACAACGGTGAGACTAAGGCTGGGACTGCGTCCTGGCGTCACCTGCACGCATCAATTGTGCATAGCTTATAGAAAGCTTAGAGGGTGGTGTAAGTATGTCCGTAATATAAGCGTGCTCAAAATGCAAGGTCAGAGTAATGCGGAATCATGGTGATGAGCACATGAATGCAATCAGTCGTACCAAGGCTATGTGGTGCAAGATATGAATGTCATCGGCCATAACACGGCCATGCGATGCGAGATGCAACTCAAGCATGCCAATCCTCATCATATATCAGTACAGTTCTCATTCTGGATAATCACCGGGGTTCAATACACTCCAAATGACACTGTCGCTCTCCTAGCCGCACAGTCCAAGTGAGCGTAAGAAACCTCACTATCCGCCTGGCCAATAGTCTGCCAATACCTATCCGGCACGTCGATAGCGGACCCATTCGCGAGCTGGTCAAACTCAGCCTAGTATTACCCCCTACCCTCGGGCGAGTAAGGCCACACTCCTTTCCAACCGACCACGACACAGTGGGAGACGCGGCCTCCTGGTATTCGGCCCTCATGCGCTCGTATATTCACTCGGTCTCGACGTTGGAGTCATCCTCTAGTACCATCGGGTTTAGGGATTTTCACCCAGGGACATCTATGGCGCCCGTATGCTAGAACCAAATATTTCTGATATCCAATCCTGCCATCCACGATGTGTCTGTGGAGGATATGACCCTGATGTCGCTAGGGCATACAGTAACTACAATCACACAAATGCAAGTGCATGAATCACACTATCAGTCATGCAACAGTCCTGCGTGTACCATGCACTTATATGGGGCAACTCCGTCTATCAGGGAGCCCATAAACAGTTCGCCCGAAGGCATATGCTATGATCGGTCACTCCTCATATCAGGCATACATATGATGCGAATGATCATGAATCATGGATCTATATTAAACATGTATAAAGAGATGGGCTCTGTGTATAACGGAGATGGGCCTAGACGGCCTACTTACCATAAGTATGGGCCTATCAGTGGGCCTTAGGGAGAGTTATAATGCGGACATTTAACCAACATTATCCATTCAATGTGGACATCAAACCAGCATTACTCCCAAGGCGTGGCCCGTTACAAAATCAACACACATACCATGGTGGAATTACACTACATTGGGCCTTATGTACGTCCTTTTGGGCCTTGACCCATGGGCCTCCAGTACATCAAATGGGCCTCATACATGGGTCTCGTATATACATATCAAGGTGGGCCTCAATGACAGGCCACAAATGCATCAAGATGGGTCTGCTTTGCATACATCACAATGGGCCTTATACAAATCAAGGTGGGCTTCAACAATGGGCCTTAAATTATCTTTAAAAGGGTTGGACAGTTGGAGAAAACACATGCATCATGATGGAGCCCACTTTGATGGAGGGTATGGTTTACAATACATACATAAGTGGGTCCCATGTGGGGCCTACCATAATGTTTATTTCCCATCCAACCCATTGATAAGGTCATTCAGACCGGGGCCCACAATGATGTTTATTTTTCAAGCAATCTAGGGCCCAACATAATGTTTATTTTCCAACCAACTATTCATGAGGTCATGTGGACCAAGGTAGGACCCGCTGTAATATTTATTTTCCACCCTCCTGGGCCCACGTGTAATATTTGTTTATATCCAACCTGTACATAAGGCCATGTGGGCCAGGACCCACCATAACGTTCATTCACATCCAACCTGTACATAAGGTCATGTGGGCCAGGGGGTAGGGCCCACTGAAATATTTATTTGCCACCAACCTGTTGGTTGGTCATGTGGGCAGGAGCCCACCATGATGTTTATTTGGCGTCCAACCTGTTTATAAGGTCATTGGACCTTGGGGGTGGATGTGGGGCCCATCGAAATGTGGTACACAAATCCAGCCCACCCATTATGTGAGTCCCACCTGACTGACGGTCCATACCAAGTTTCAGCGACATCCAAAACTCAGGTAGGCCCCACCAACTAGTTTTATATGTTTCAGCATGCCTTCACATGATTTTAAATGGTGTGGGCCACCGGAGTTCCGTATACAGCTGATCTTTGGGGTGGTCACCTGGTCCGAAGGGACCCATCAAATGCATGGTGTTGATCGTCGAAACGCATCAAGGTGGGGCCCACAGTTGGGGCCGTGAGCCCCAGCCCGTCCGTCCGTCAGCGGCCAGCGCAGGCGCTGCTAGCGCTGCTGTGACTTTGTTTTTTTTCTTTTTGAAAAATATCATTTTTTTGCGGTTTTTCACAGACGGGGCCCGCATCAGCAAGATCCACACTAGCCATTGGATTCCTTGGTCCAAGACCGACCAAAAGAGTCTAATATGCGCCCCTTTTTGGGCGAATAGAAGCTTCAAGGTGTGTTTTAATGGTATACACTACTATTCTCTATGGTATGGCCCGTATGATTGTCAGATTGATCTCAACTTTCGGCTCAATGCCTAAAATGATCTGAGGAAGAGGATGGACGGCTTGGATTTGACTTATACATCAAAGTGGGGCTTGCATAAGAGGCCCACCACTTCTTTCTCTATTTTTTTTAAAGCTCACACCCATGCCAGTTAACACTACACTGTCTGTCTGCCAACGTCCAGCGTCTAGGGACGCTGGACGGCATACATAAACATATTATTGTGGTGGGTCCCACGTGGACGTGGCCCACCAATATATGTACATATACACATAATATATATCTTATATTATATATATATATAAATACATATTATATTATATATATTATATATATATTATATAAAATATAACATATATATATATACATATATATAAAAAGATGCATTGGGCCCATCCAAACAGTGGATGGTGTGGATCATCACCTGCAATAGGGTGGGCCACACCGTCTGATGTAGATGGACGGGGTAGATATAACACATATTGGTGGGAACCACACCATCACAATGAAAGAGAGAGAGAGAGAGAGAGAGAGAGAGAGAGAGAGAGAGAGAGAGAAATATACGGTGAGATAGAGAGGAGGGACCCCGCCATTATGGGCCCTCCATCGATACAACACATACATCAAAATGGGTCCCACAACAAGTGGGACCAAAAGATCAAGATTTCAATGGTCGATCACCCACCTTTAAGCCTCCTCCTTGCTCCCTTGACCTCAAATGCTCCTTGCCTTTGCCTTGGACGGTGGATGATGGGAGATTAATGGTTTGGATGAGAGACGAGAGGGTGTAGATGGAAGATGAGAAGGTGGACCACACTTGGGAGGGAGAGGGAAGCGTGGACGTGAGAGGGGTTCTTAGTTGCTTGGAAGATTTGAGAAATGAGAGAGAGAGAGATGATATGGATGGGTGAGGTGTGATGGGTGATGGGTTGAGCTGAAAAATTGTAAAAGGGGTATGGTTGTTGTTGAAAATGGGAAAAAGAGGAATGGTGAGGTGGAAAGAGGGTGGACTTTTGAAACAGGAGGGAATGGGTTGTAGTACTTGAGGTATGGTTGCATTTATGGTTGATTGATGAGACTAATTGTAGAGATTCCCTCGAAATCCGCAATGCGCGGTGTTTCTTCGGAATAAACGTAGATCGACATCTTCTAGCTTGGGTATCGGTTCGGTGCGCAAGTCACGGCGTTGGAACCGCGGTGACGACGCAGTCGCCAAGATATAGGTTTCGGTTCGAGCCGACGTCGGTGTGCGGGACCTGACTTAGGATCACTCGCAAACTTCGGATACAGTGCGAAAGTTGTCGAAATTTGACCGGAAGGACCACGGAAGCTGATGGAACGGTACGGATTAGGACACGGGTCTTACATAATGTGTAGAAAAATATTATGTTGATGATGCTGGATATGCACATTCACTTGGGTTTATGGCACCCTATCGAGGTGTGAGATATCACTCAAATGAGTTTCGTATTGGAAGGAAGCCTGCTAATAAAAAAGAACTTTCCAATTATCACTACGTCCAATTGTGAAATGTCATAGAGCGTTCTTTTGGTCTTTTGAAAGGCCGCTTTCCTATTATACGTACTCCTCAGTTCAAGTTTAAAACTCAAGTGAAATTTGTTAATGCTTGTTGTGTCATTCATAATTTCATCCATATTAGTGGTGAAGATGGATTGACTGAGGCAGTAGAGGACAATGGAGACAGTATAGAGGATGTTTCGCCATCTCCTGTAGAGGTCAAGACTGCAGAGGAAGGTCGTGCATTATCTCGGGTGATGGACTGCACAAGGGATGAGTGGGCAAGGAAGAGAGACAAGATTGCTGAGAGAATGTAGAATGACGGTCTTCCACGCACAAGACAACGTATTTAGATTTTTTGGTTTATATACTGATCTGCTTAGTTTAAAGTAGGAATATTTTAACAAATTTTAACTATGTTTTGGAGACTATTATTATTAATATCATATAAATGTAGACTGTTGTTATGAATGATTGAATTGGTGCATCATTTGGAGTTTGTTATCATGTTTCTATTAATAGTTAATGTGGTGTAGGTGATATGAATTTCTTGAGGAGCACAATGAAGGATTTAAGAAAAAACAAAAGGAATCGTCTCCTGTAAAGAGGGGTGGTTCGTCATACCGGAGTCCAGGTTCACCCACAGAATTGCTTGCAACACACAAAAAAAAAGCGACGCCCTTGTGCAAAGACCCTTCATCGAAGACTTTATCTAACTCGAAAAGAAGGTTAGTCGGCTGTAGAAACAATACTAGGATGCAGTGGTCTGATACAATGGATAATGCCTTGGTCGATGCCTTAGTTGAGCAAGTAAATCTTGGTCTTAAGAGTGATATCGGATTTAAACTAGAAGCATACAAAGCAACGATCAAGGAAATCCATGACAAATGTGAAATATTGCTGGAAAATCGTCATATATCAAATCGTCTACGGACATTGAAGAGACTCTACTGGGCAATCAAGGACATGCTTAATGCCTCTGGTTTTGGTTGGGATGCAAACGAGAAGATGGTTGTGGCTACTGACGATGTCTGGGAAGGCTATATCGCAGTAAGTTTGGGTAAGATTTGTTACTCAGTTTTACGTATCTATTTTCTTGTTCATTAGATTTTTTGGTAAATATATTGTCTACTTGTATACAGTCACATCCTTACGCTAAAAGAGTGCGCAGAAAGTATATTGAAAGATACGACGATTTGGCGTTTATCTTCGGTAACGAGTGTGCACAAGGTTCCTTTGCAAGTATGGCTTATCCATCCCCCATTTCTGGTAAGCGCCACGGACGTAGTGAAATTAATTCTGGTGATGGTTCTGAGACTGTACGTCTCTCATCCGATGATGAGGACGATCATGGGTGTGCTCCTCTCATTCGCTGTGGGAAGGGATCTACACATCGGGCAACAAAAGCCTGATGGATACGACATCATGATCCTGACACAGTCGCTCATCTACGAGTGAGATGAGCCATCAAAGGAAGGGTAAGCTGAGCGATCAGATAGGTGACAGGATGGGGGGAAGTAGCGGAAGCTGTGTAGCCCTTGATAATCATTTTGGCGCAGGGTAAGAGTATGACATGTGTGCAGCAGTTTCTTGGGATTCTCGAGGAGGTGGAAGGTCTAAGCCACGAGGACCAGATCTGGGCTGCAAGAGTTTTGCAGACCGACTTAGTCAGTGCAGTATTTTTCATGAAGATGGGACATGAAAGGAGAAATGAGAAAGGAGTGGATACAAAAACTTATCCTCAATTGCACTGGCCCGGAATGAAAGTGGGCCAGCTGTGATACATGTTGTCACGCTCCAAACTCGGAAACCGAGCTCACAAAATTTTCGATCACCGAATCCGGTGCTGACAGCTTCCATAGTATCCCATTCTCAGCTCCTAGCTCCCATACACCAGGTTCCGATCCTGGGATTCTATAATGAGGATTTCAAACATGATTTTGATTCATAATAAGCTAACCATAAACATAACCCATGAATAATAACCACAAGAACACCATCACAAAATTCACTATGATAAAAAACTTTGAGTACAATGCATATGAAGGGAAATACAAGATAAAGATAATAATGAAAACTCCTGAAGCTCCACTGCACGCTCCTACTGCGGCGAAGCTACGGCTGTGTCCTGACATCACCTGCATGCATCAATCGTGCATAAGCTTATAGAAAACTTAGAGGGAGGTGCAAGTGTGTGCGCAATATGAGCGTGCTCAGAATACAATATTAGAGTAATGCAGAATCATGCTGATGAGTACATGAATGCAATCAGTCGTACCAAGGCTATGCGGTGCAAGATATGAATGCTATCGGCCATACCAAGACCATGCGATGCGAGATGCAACTTAAGCATGCCAACCCTCATCCAAATCCGCATATCAATGCAGCTCATCACTAGAGCATTAAGTATCAGTATAGTTCTCATTCTGGATAATCACCGGAGTTTAGTACACTCCAAATGGCACTGCCCTTTCCTAGGCGCGCAGCCCAAGTGAGCATAAGAAACTTCACTATCCATCTGGCCAATGGTTTGCCAATACCTATCCGGCACGTCGATAGCAGACACATCACGAGCAGGTTAAACTTAGCCTAGCAATGCCCCTTACACTTGGGTGGGTAAGGCCACACCCGTTTCTAACCAACCACGACACAGTAGTAGACGCAGCCTCCTGGTATTCGGCCCTCGTGCGCTCATGTATCCACTTGGTCTTGACATTGGAGTCATCCTCTGGTACCATCAGGTTTAGGGATTTTCACCCAGGGACATCTATGGCGCCCCGATACTAGTAACAATATTTATGGTGTCCGATCCTGCCATTCACGATGTGCCTGTGGAGACCACAGCCCTGATGTCGCTAGGGCGTACGGTAATCATAATCACATAAATGTAAAGTGATTGTGGGATAACTCTGCCTATCAGGGAGTCCCATGAACCATGTACACTTTGGCATATGCAATGGCCAATCTGTCTGACTCTCAGATGCTACCTTTACTTGGTAATCTTGTAACGATTCGTTTGTCTGCTGAGCCTCGATCACCCTTGCGACAAGAGAGGGTTGAATCGACATGCTCGATAGGTGAACAATAGAAAATTGTAGACTAAACTCGAAGTCATACCCTGCTATATCCTCGAGCATCCTCCACTCCTGAATCATCATGTGTGCCACTAGGCCTCGTGGCTGACGGCTCAGGGCATTCGCCACCATGTTTGCCTTACCTAGGTGGTACTGGAGATCGAAATCATAGTCCTTCAGGAGCTCCATCCAGCGTCTTTGCCTCATGTTCAGCTCAGACTAAGAGAATAGGTACTTCAAGCTCTTGTGATAAGAAAAGAACTCGAACCTGACCCCATAGAGATAGTGTCTCCACACCTTCATTGCGAAGACGACTCCTGCCAGCTCCAAATCATGCATTGGATAGTTCAGCTCATGGACCTTGAGCTGGCGAGACATGAAGGCCACTGGCCTCTTGTGCTGCATCAGGACAACACCCAAACCAATATATGAGATATCGGTAAATGCAATAAATCCATCACTTTTAAAGGGAAGATTGAGGATAGGGGCAGATGTGAGACGGTCCTTCAACTCCACGAATGCCTACTCACATGCATCAGTCCAAACAAAATCTGTGCCCTTTCGAGTCAACCTGGTCAATGGGGCTGTAATACGGGAGAAGCCCTCAATGACACGCCGATAGTATCCCGCTAAACCAAGAAAACTACGGATCTCGGATGCAGTCATGGGTTGGTCCCATTGATGCACTCCCTCAACCTTCGAGGGGTCCACCGCGACACCCTCCCTTATCACCACGTGACCGAGGAACTTTACCTCTTCCCGCCAAAACTCTCACTTCTCCAGCTTCGCATACAACTGGTGGGCATGGAGGGTCTGCAAAGCGATCTCCAAATGCTACATATGGTCCTCATGGGTCCTTAAATATATCAGAATATCGTCAATGAAGACCACAACAAACTGATCGAGATATGGACGAAAGACCTCGTTCATCAACTGCATGAAGACCGTGGGTGCATTGGTCAGTTCGAAAGATATGACCTGAAACTCAAAATGACCATAACACATCCTAAAAGCCATCTTTGAGATGTCCTCCTCTTGGACCCGAATCTGATGATAGCTGGAACACAGGTCAATCTTCGAAAAGACCTGTGCACCCTGTAGCTGATCAAACAAATCATCTATCCTCGGGAGTGGGTACTTGTTCTTGATCGTGACCTGGTTAAACTCGTGATAATCTACGCAGAGCCTCAACGAGCCATCCTTCTTCCTGACGAAGAGTACCAGCGCTCCCCATGAAGAACTACTCGGACGGATGAATCCCAACTCTCATAACTCGTCCAACTACCATTGCAGCTCTCATAACTCCATCAGTGCCATACGATACGGGGCCTTCAAAATAGGCGTGGTACTGGACACAAGATCGATTTGGAACTCAATATGACGGCGCGATGACAATACCAAAATCTCCTTGAACACGTCGGTGAAATCACAGACAATTGGTAACTGATCAACACATGCGGCAACAGGCTCCTCAACGGCGTAGGACATCAAGTAAGACAGCAGTTCTCCTCTGGGCTCGACAATAAACTGAAACTACGGAAAACCTGGTATGTAGAACATGACTGTCCTCATGGAATAGTCCAAGATGGTATGGTACTCGGTAAGCCAATTCACGCCTAGGATAGTGTCGAAATCTAACATCGGCAGCACAAATAAGTCTGTAGGCAAAAAGATATCATCGACCTGACCAGGGCAAGACAAACAGAAACGGCCTAATACTTAGTCTTCCCCAAGGGCGTCGATACGGTTAACCCCTCTCGAGCAGACTCTGTCGGTAATCCAGTCGAGCGGCAGAATCCCTCAGACATAAATGGGTGCGAAGCACCAGAATCAAATAAAACTCGAGCGATGCATGCAGAGACTGGAAGTATACCCTCAGCGACTCCTACGGAGGACTATGGGTCCTGCTGAGTCGCGTAGAACCTAGCCTGAGCTAGCTGGGGAGGTACTTGTCCCCTCTGAAGTCCCTGGTGCTACTGCTACCTCTGCGACACCTTGTACTATTATCTCAACTGCTGCTGGGGCCTCGATGGTCGAGGTGGCTATGGTCGCTGCTAATGGGGTTGTTGTTGTGCTGGAAGCTATTACTGCGGTCACTGCTGCGCTAGAGGCTGCTGTGGCCCTCTCGGCTGCTGCAGATAAGGGCGAGGGCACTTATACACGCGGTGCCCTATCCCACCACACCCAAAATATGTCCCTGAAAATGGCCGTTGGGGTGGCGTTAGAGGTGTCGATGGTGCTGCTAGTACTGTTAGTGATTTGGTGGATGGGTGGATCCTGTATCTCTGTGGTCGTCGATGCTGCTGGGAGCTACTGGAGGGGGCCTGCCTCTTCTGACTTCCCCTTCGATTTCGATCGCTCTGTGTGCCGGCCCACTCAGTCTTGTAAATTTGAGCCCTCCGCACTACCGCCTGAAAGGTCAGGAGCGCATGCTCAATAACACGGTTGCGAAGACCATAACTTAAGCTGTTCTCGAAACGACGGGCCTTTCACTCCTCGTCATCAACCAAATACGGTGTGAACCTTGATAGCACCACAAAATGGGTTGCATACTGCACCACAGACATGTCCCCCTACACTAGAGTCTCGAACTCTAACACTCGCTGACGACGAATGTGGTTAGGGAAGTACTGTTGCTCGAATCGGTCAATAAAATTCTCACATGTCCAGACAAAATCAGGCCCTACAACATGGGTAACGGAGGTCCACCAGTGCTCGGCCTCTCTCTGGAGAAGAAATACTACTAAGCAGACTCGCTGCTGGGTCGTACATGCCATAGTATAAAAAATCTTCTCCACATCAGAGCGCCACCTTTCGGCTGCTGTCGGATCTGGCTCGCCCTGAAAACACGGAGGATCGAGCTGTCTGAACTCTTGAAGAAGGGCACTTGCGGGCTCCTGCTCTGGCTGGGCTAACGAAATAATAGGATGCCTGCCCTAACGCTGAAGTGTAGCCGTCACAGCCTGCAACATCTACTGTAACTAGGAGGCACTCATAGGTACGATCGGATCTGCACCGGTCTCAGGTGGAGGAACGACATCCTCAGACTAGTGCAGATCCAACCGTACCTGTGAGTGCCTCCTAGTTATAGTAGATGTTGTAAGCTGTGACGATTGTGCTTCAGGGTCAAGGCATACATCCTGTTGTTTCGCCAGCCTAAGAAGTGCAGGAGCGCGCGAGCGCCCTTCTTTGAGAGTTCAAATAGCTCGATCCTCTACATTTCTAGGGTGACCTAGATCCGACAACAGCCGAGAGGTGGCGCTCCGATGTGGAGAAGATTTTTGATACTATGGCATGTACGACCCAGCAGTGAGTTCGCTTGGCAGTATTTATTATCCAGGGAGAGGCCGAGCACTGGTGGACCTCAATTACCCGTGTTATAGGGCCTGATTTTGTTTAGACATGAGAGGATTTTATTGACCGATTTGAGCAGCAGTACTTCCCCGACCACATGCGTCGTCAGCGAGCGTTAGAGTTTAAGACTCTGATGCAGGAGGACATGTTCGTGGCGCAGTATGCCGGCCATTTTGTGGTGCTATCGAGGTTCGCACCGTATTTAGTTGATGATGAGGAGCGAAAGGCCTGACGTTTTGAGAACGACTTGCGTTATGGTCTTCGCGGCCGTGTTATTTGACATAAGCTCCTGACCTTTCAGGCGGTAGGGGCTTAGATTTACGAGACTAAGTGGGCCGGCATACAAAGCGTTCAAGATCAGAGGGGAGGTTGGAAGAGGTAGGCCCCTTCTAGTAGCTCCCAGTAGCATCGATGACCACAGAGATACATGATCCGCCCATCTGCTAGAGCACCAACAGTACTAGCAGTACCATCGACACCTTTAGCGCCATCCCAATAGCCATTTTCAAGGACCTGTTTTGGGTGTGGTGGGACAGGGCACCGCGTATATGAGTGCCCCCGCCATCATTTGAAGCAGCCGAGAGGGCCATAGCAGTGACCACAGTAGCAGCCTCCCGCACATTAGCAACCCCATCAGCAGCAACCACAGCCCTTTAACAATGTTTCTTATGTAAGAGTCGCAACAAGAAGGCTCTAGTGACACCCATAGAGGGGACAGGCACCCCCCAGCCAGCTTAGGCTAGGTTCTACGCGGCTCAGTAGGACCCGCAGTCCTCCAGAGGAGTTGTTGAGGGTATACTTTAAGTCTCTGCAAGCATTACTCGAGTTTTATTTAATTTCAGTGCTTCGCACTTGTTTATGTTCGAGGGATTCTACCGTTCGACTGGATTATCGACAGAGTCTGCTCGAGAGGGGTTGACCATATCGACGTCCTTGGGGAAGACTACAGTGTTAGGCCATTTCTGTTCATCTTGCCCTATTTTGGTTGGTGATATCTTTTTGCCCTCTGACTTATTTGTGCTGTCGATGTCAGATTTCGACGTTATCCAGGGCATACATTGGATTGTCGAGTACCACGCCATCTTGGACTGTTCCGCGAGGATAGTCACGTTTTGCATACTAGGCATGCCGCAGTTTCAATTCATTGTCGAGCCCAGAGGAGAGTCGTTATCTTGCTTGATGTCCTTACCGTTGAGGAGCCTGTTGCCACATGTGTTGATCAGTTGCCGATTGTCTATGATTTTCCTGACGTGTTCCACAAGATTCTGGGATTGCCACCGCGCCGTTATATTGAGTTCCAGATCGATCTTGTGCCAGGTACCGCGCCTATTTCGAAGGCCTTATATCGTATGACACCAATGGAGTTGTGAGAGCTCTAACAGCAGTTGGACGAGTTGCGAGAGTTATGATTCATTCGTCTGAGTAGGTCTCCATGGGGAGCGCCGGTACTCTTCGTTAGGAAGAAGGATGACTCGTTGAGACTTTGCGTAGATTATCACGAGCTCAACCGGGTCACGATCAAGAATAAGTACCTGCTTTCGAGGATAGATGATTTGTTTGATCAGCTGCAGGGTGCACAGTTCTTTTCGAAGATTGACCTACATTCTAGTTATCATCAGATTTGGGTCCGAGGGGAGGACATTCCGAAGATGGCTTTCAGGACGCGTTATGGTCATTTTGAGTTTCAGGTCATGTCCTTCGGGCTGACCAATACACCTGCGGTCTTCATGCAGTTGATGAATGAGGTCTTTCGTCCATATCTCGATCAGTTTGTTGTGGTCTTCATTGACAACATTCTGATATATTCGAGGACTCGTGAGGACCATATGCAATATTTGGAGATCGCTTTGTAGACCCCCGTGCCCACCAGCTGTATGCGAAGCTGAAGAAGTGTGAGTTTTGGCAGGAGGAGGTGAAGTTCCTCGGTCACGTGGTGATGAGGGAGGGTGTCGCAGTGGACCCCTCGAAGGTTGAGGGAGTGCTTCAGTGGGGCCAACCCATGACTGCGTCCGAGATCCACAATTTTCTTAGTTTAGTGGCATACTATCGGCGTTTCATTGATGGCTTCTCCCATATGGCCACCCCGTTGACCAGGTTGACTTGGAAGGGCGTAAATTTTGTTTAGACTGACGCATGTGAGCAGGCATTCATGGAGCTGAAGAATCGTCTGACATCTGCCCCTGTCCTCACTCTTCCCTCTGGGAGTGATGGATTTGTTGTATTTACCGATGCCTCACATATTGGTTTGGGTGTTGTCCTGATGCAGCAAGGGAGGCCAGTGGCCTTTGCGTCTCGCCAGCTCAAGGTCTATGAGCTGAACTATCCCACGCATGATTTGGAGCTAGCAGGAGTCATCTTCGCATTGAAGGTGTGGAGACACTATCTCATGGGGTCAGGTTCGAGTTCTTTTCTTACCACAAGAGCTTGAAGTACCTATTCTCTCAGTCTGAGCTGAACATAAGGCAGAGACGCTGGATGGAGCTCCTGAATGACTATGATTTCGATCTCCAGTAGCACCCAGGCAAGGCAAACATGGTGGCGGATGCCCTGAGCCGTCAGCCACGAGGCCTGGTGGCACACATGATGATTTAGGAGTGGAGGATGCTCGAGGATATACCAGAGTATGACTTCGAGTTTGGTTTGCAGTCTTCTATCGTTCAGCTATCGAGCCTGTCGATTCAACCCTCTCTGGTTGCAAGGGTGATCGAGGCTTAGCAGACAGACGAGTCGTTACAGGATTACCGAGTAGAGGCAGCATTTAAGAGTCAGACAGATTGGCCATTGCATATGCCATAGTGTAGGTGGTTCATGGGACTCCCTGATAGGCAGAGTTATCCCACATGAGCGCATGGTATGCGCAGGTTTAATGCATGATTGGACTGTGTGACTCATGTACTTTGCATCTATGTGATTGTGATTACTATATGCCCTATCGACATCAGGGCCGTGGCCTCTATAGGCACATTGTGGATGGCAGGATCGGACATCGAAAATATTGTTATCAGCATTGGGGTGCCATAGATGTCCCTGGGTGAAAATTCTTAAACCCGATGGTACTAGAGGATGACTCCAACATCGAGACCGAGTGGATATATGAGCGCATGAGGGCCGAATACCAAGAGACGGCGTCTCCCACTGTGTCGTGGTCGGTTGGAAAGGGGTGTGGCCTTACCCGCCCGAGTGTAGGGTGCATTGCTAGGCTGAGTTTGGCCAGTTCGTGAATGTGTTCGCTATCGACGTGCCAGATAGGTATTGACAAACTATTGGCCAGGCGGATAGTGAGGTTTCTTACTCTCACATAGGCTGTGTGCCTGGAAAAGGGGCAGTGCCATTTGGAGTGTAATAAACCCCGGTGATTATCCAGAATAAGAACTGTACTGATACTTGATGCTCTAGTGATGAACTGCATTGATATGTGGATTTGGATGAGGATTGACATGCTTGAGTTGCATTTCGCATCGTATGGTCTTGATATGGTCGATAGCGTTCATATCTTGCATCGTATAGCCTTGGTACGAATGATTGCATTCATGTACTCATCAGCATGATTCCGCATTACTCTGATATTGTATTCTGACACGCTCATATTGCACACACACTTACATCGCCCACTAAGCTTTCTATAAGCTTGTGCACGTTTGATGCATGCAGGTGACGCCAGGACGCAGCTGTAGCTTCCCCGCAGTAGGAGCGTGCAGTCGAGCTTTAAGAGTTTTCATTATTATTTTTATCTTGTATTTCCCTTCATACTCATTGTACTCAAAGTTTTTGATCATAGTGAATTTTGTGATGGTGTTCTTTTGGTTATTGTTCGTGGGTTATGCTTATGGTTATGCTTATTACATATCAAAATCATGTTTGAAATTCTCATTGTAGAATCCCAAGATCGGAACCTGGTGTACGGGTACTGGGAGCCGAGTGGGGTATTGTGGAGGCTGTCAGCGCCGGATTCGGCGATCAGAAATTTTGTGAGCCCGGTTTCTGAGTTTGGGGCGTGATAGAAGTTGGTATTAGAGCATAACTTTGGAATAACCAAGAATAACATCACATGCTTGCTATGAGTTAAGGACGATTAGGTTCCAAATGCGTAACCTTCCGATTTAGTTCCATAACGTGCATGTATTCGAGAGATTCTCATTGATTGGCATCCTTATTCTTTCTTATAGGACATGCCGCCTAGGAGAGCGACCCGAGTGACTCCCGCTCTATCACCTGAGACTCTCGCTTTACCACCAACGACTCCCGCTCCACCCCAAAGATCCCTACTCCCCAGCCTAAGGATTGGCATGCTTGAGTTGCATCTCGCATTGTATGGTCTTGATATGGCCGATAACATTCATATCTTGCACCGCATAACCTTGGTATGGCTGATTGCATTTATGTACTCATTAGCATGATTCTGCATTACTCTGATATTACATTATGAGCACGCTCATATTGCGCACACACTTACACCGCCCTCTAAGCTTTCTATAAGCATATGCAAGATTGATGCGTGCAGGTGACGCCAGGACGCAGTCGTAGCTTTACTGCAGTAGGAGCGTGTAGTCAAGCTTCAGGAGTTTCCGTTATTATCTTTATCTTCTATTTCCCTTCATACGCATTGTAATCAAATTTTTTTTTATCATAGTGAATTTTGTGATTGTGTTCTTGTGGTTATTGTTCATGGGTATGCTTATGGTTATTCTTATTACGAATCAAAATCATGTTTGAAATCCTCCTTATAGAATCCCAGGATCGGAACCTGGTGTATGGGTGCCGGGAGCCGAGAATGGGGTACTATGGAGGTTGTCAGAACCGGATTCGGCGATTGAAAATTTTGTGAGCCCGATTTTCGAGTTTGGGGCGTGACACATGCTGACAATCATTTTTTGGACAAACTTTTTTTTTTGTTAGGATCTATGTGGATACTGTTTTTTAGATATGATTTATGGGTAGAATTTCATTTCAGTTTGTAATGATACACTTTTGTCTTGGATAATTTGCATTGATATCGTTACGCCTTAACAGTTGGTGACTCTGAATCACAGGGATGTATGAAATAGTGGTTTACCAATTGCAGGAAAATGAACAGAAAGTATTATGTGGTGTTTGTCAGAAGAGTCCCTGAAATATACAACATGTGGGAGGATTGCAATGCACAGGTTCATCGATTCAGTGGCTGCAAACACCAGTCCTTCAGGACGTACGAAGATGCCATCCATGCGTGGAATCAGCATAATGTATGGTAACTATTAACTTTACATAATTTCATTTGATCCTCATAACAATTAGTATTACATCTTCTTACATTTGGAACTTGATCTAATATATAATTTATTACTCTATCATTTAGGCTACGGTCTTCAATGGAGTGGTGAGGAGGACACCTCATCGTGATAGTGTTCATGCGTCACTTCGTGCGGTAACGATGGAGACTGGTTGGAGTGTAAGTGCTCCGGTAGAGGGAACCGTCTCTCAGAATTTCGGTGATATGGGCAAGGAAGATGGCGGAGCTGAAAGAGTGGAAGATGCTGGTGAAAGAGGCCAAAAACTGTTCAAATCGTCCCCTTGTTGGTTTGCGGCTTGGTCTATTCATTTTATATGCAGCTGTTAGAGAGTTTATTTTATCCTTGTTTATGTGAGGAAGGGGAGATTATGATTCCTGATGGAATCATTGTCGTTCGAAGATGTGTGGGTTTGTTTGAACATAGAAATGTTAAGTGGTGAATAGTGCATTTTTTGGAACTTACATTTGAACTCGTTCGAGTGTGTATCAGATTGGATCGACAATCCGATCACATGTTCAGGGTTTTAACAACTTTTAATTTTTGACATATAACTCAGTTTTTTATTTTTTCATGATTTATCAACCTATATTCTACGTGTTGTTTTTCAACAAATTGTACGGATCAAAACAGTGGGCCAAATCATGTTTGGTCCCACAAGCAGTAGATGCACGGTTGGAATCGGATCACCTCCTAAAATTGAAAACACTTCTGATGTTGGATCCTATGTGTCCCAATACTCTTCTCGGACGACATCAATTGGCTACATGGCCTTAATTCAAACATGATTTGACAAATTAAATAGATGGACGGCGTGGATGGGTCGCAGACATCATTACGGGGCCCACATAGCACTGACATTCAAACCTGAGAAGCATGATGAGTAGGAAAAGGATTGACTACTCACCCTGCCACTAGTCAATGGCTAGTGATCTATGCTCTATGTGCCCCACCATGATGTGTTTGTTTCATCCATTCCGTCCACACATTCTTATAGATCATTGTATGGTATGAGCCAAAAAATGAGGTTGATCCATATTTCAAGTGGACCACGCAGTATTGATTGAACGCCCACCATTAATAAGTCCGTGGGCCATATCAGTTTTGGATCAACTGATATATATTTTTTCCCGTCATGTAAGTCTGTATGACTTAATCAAAAGGTTAGATGTCAAATAACCATTACAGTGGGCCCTAGGAAGTTTTTAGTGGTGGACATTCAATCACAACTATTTTCCCTTGGTGTGGTCCACCTGATATTTAGATATACTTCATTTTTGGGATGAAGCCCTAAAATTATCTTAATAAATGGATGGACGATGTGGATAAAACACATACATCATGGTGGGGTCCACATAGCACCGACCACTAGCCACTTGGCTGGTGTTAGTGTCACTAGCCAAACTGTGTCTTGATGGGTATAGCCAGTTCTAGTCCAAATCGATAGTATACATATATACACCCAACAGCCCTAATACATTGTATCCAAATATTGAACACTGAGCGCATTTGTATACGACCCCAAACAAGCACTTTGATTGAAACATTGATTTATCATCTATTGATGTGGATGTATAATGATTTTTCCTGAACGTATATATGAACAGTACTTGGATACAATACTATACATTGTTATACGTCAATCCAAACAAGTCCTTATCGATTTTCTAGCCATCTTTGGGAGTTCACATACAACGTGATTTCTGAGTGCAATAGAAAGTCATGTGATTGATTATTTGACTATCTGGACATATACACTTGCATTGCGATTGCTATTATATTTTGTTTATGATGAGATTTTGTTGATTGACTTAATTTTTGAGTGTATAATCATAATTATGCATTGCGCTGTTTAATATATCCATTCTTATGACTTGCGATCTATCTTGGATTATGAATGATGAGTGTGTAATCATAGAGGGTGCTTCTCATTGCAATAGTTATTGACGCTATCAAACCATATTAGTTGATGCATTTGTCGAACGAGTTGATGTTGTTCACTAGATTGCTAGAGCAGATTGGATAGCTGAGGAGTTAGATGAGGTTCCTTCGACCCATATTGAGTTCCACCATTAGATGATAGATTTCTTATTTTTATTTAATGAACTTGTTATTTGGAATACTATAAGTCTTGAATGAGCCCTATATTTGGATTTTTATAGTGTTTGAAATATTTTCATACAATGCATGATTTACTCTAGCTACGTTTGCCGATAACTCTGATTAATGACAAAGCAGTTTAAATTTATATTGAATTTTAAATGCTAACACTTGAATTTTTGGAAAACAAGTTATATATTCTGTTTCGAAAACCAAAAACCAGGACATCACAGTGATATACCAGCCAACTGGCTTCCCGTGGTGGCAGAGGTAGACAATCCTACGACTTGACCAGTTTCCCCGTAACACTTGTTTAACCCCAGCGCCTAAAATACCCTCGTTTTGTCGATGTCACCAGCCCCGTATGAAAAATCCAGTCGGTCCAGCAGGGTTTTTTTTTCCCTTTTGTGGTGGGATGAAAACCATCCGGATCGATAGGCGGGCACGGCAAGAGGAAAGATGACGGAAGGATGCCAACCATAAATTGGGTGTGGAGGTTTCCTTGGCGTGTATCTTTCATCAAATCCGTTAGTAAGATTTAACTCACCGGGATTAAGTACATACATAAAAATCAGCCCGATATAAAACTAAGGTGGACCACATAGCATGAAGGTGTTAGGAGCAATTTTAGCATCTCTCGAAGGATTTTTTCTTTTCTTTTTAATCGGCTCATTTTTATTTATTTTTTGGTTCGTACGGTTGAAAGAAGAGTTCCCTCCGCATCGCCCGAGTTGATTTACATTATACAGCATTGAGCTTGCGTGTGCAGGCGATTTCCGTCTGAACCCACGTGCTCTCAATAAATTACGGAAAGAGGCAGAAGAAAGAAAGGGAAAGTAACGGTTGGAAATTGGTGAGGACTGGAAATTAGGGTCGCGGATTTGGTCCACCGAGGTGGGTGGTTCCGTGACTGTGGAGCCCACCGTGATGTATATACCTTACATCCACTCTGTCTATCCGTTTTGAAAGATCATTTTAGATATGGTTAAAAAGAAGAATAAGCCGATCCACATCTCAGGTGAACCATACCACAGAAAAGAGTGATTATTGACCATTTTTAACTTCTTGTGGGCCAAAAAACTTTGGGATAAAGGTGATATTTTGTTTTTCCCTTCATCCAGATTTTCGTGATCTTATCAACAGGTTGGATGGAATATGAACATTCTGATCACCCCCAAGAGGATTTAAATGATGGGTATTCACTAACCACTGCTTCTTTTTAGTGTGGTAGACCTGAGATTTCCATGTGACTCATTTTTATTGAAATACTCTAGAATGAGCTTTCAAAACGGATGGACGGCATGGATATAAGGAATATGCATCACAGTGGTCATCACAGTTAGGGATTCACATACGTTGGTGAATCCCGGGATCCACCGAAGCCGCGTCCGGAAATTAGAAAAAGGAAAAGCAAATTCATCCCCTCATCTCATAACAACTATTATCCTCCGTCATCGACCAAGCCTCCTTCTTCTATGTCAACGCCTTCGGACGTTCAAGGGCATCTGCTTGAGGTTACTGGTATGCATGCACCACTCCCTTTTACCCATAGCCACATCATCATCATCATCGTCATTCATCCATCTTTCCATCCATGAGATGACATCGTTTTTGCTATTTCCTATCTCTAGTCGTTGGTTGTAACAAATTGAGAGACACTGAATGGATTTCAAGGCAAGATCCTTACGTCTGCCTAGAATACGGTCACACCAAGTTCAGAACCAGGACCTGTACAGGTATCCCCTTCAGTATAAAACCCAACTCATCATATATTCTTTCTTCCTCTTTTTCGTTTTGTTTTGTTTTAATATATATTTCTTTATTGAATTCCTGACTTGGATCTTTTGATCATAGATGGAGACAAGAATCCCACCTTCCAAGAGAAGTTTGTCTTCTCTCTCATCCAAGGGCTCCGAGAATTGAATGTTGTAGTGTGGAACAGCAATACCCTCACCTATGACGATTTCATCGGCAGTGGGAAGTAATTGATCTGCTTCTTTCTTCCTCAAACAATCTAACCCTTTCAATTTCTTCTCACCCCCATCTGTGTCAATCTTGGACATATTTGCGAAATCCAGATCGTTGATCCGTCAGGCCACATGGTGGATGCTCTTTAACCCATAAATATACCCTTTCAACTAACCCTTACAAAATCTGCTCATGCAGAATGCAATCCTAACTTTGTACCTGTGTGCAAGATCCTAGACGTTCGTCACTCAGGCCCCCCTGTGAATGTTAAAATCAACAGACCATTGTTTTTTAACATTCAAAGGGTGCCTGAGAGAGGAACGTCCAAGATCTTGCCAGATTGCATTTTGCGTGAGCAGACAGTGCAGTTGCGAATTGCAGACCTCTATCATCTCAAATTAATTTGATGGACGCTGATTTCAGGGTTCAACTTGAGAAGGTCCTCTCTCAAGGATACGATGATACCCCATGGCCCCTCCAGAGTAAAAGTGGCAGGTAGAAGAAAGATTAGTCCATCACCCCTCTGTGATTGATCATCTTTTCTTTATTCGTTTGAAAACTAACTCAGAACCCTCATTTTCCACTGCAGATATGCTGGTGAAGTGCGGCTTATAATGCATTATGCAAATGCTAAGGTAAGTACAGCTTTCCCAACAACTAACTGAAATATCATCGTGGCTACATTTGGATGTATATACACGAGAAAAAAAATAAAATAAATAAACGGACGGCTTGATGTCTATGTAGTGAGAAAGTAACCCTGAGCAATCATGTTTCTTTCAAGTCCAAGTTGAATGCAAAATAATTGGAAAATTTAAGACACAATCCAATATGAATGTCATGGGAAGGGAATAGCACTTTGCTAGACTAGTGGTTGCAATTCAATCAATCTGATAGTGCGCCCAAATACACCTACATGTTTCTTTTCTTTTCTTTTAAAAAGTAGATGAGTCCGTTAACAAAATCAAGGAGACATTCTTACCTGTTTTGGTATGGGTAATTGCAGAAATCAGCAACAGTTTTGGCCCCATCGGCCCCCTCATATGCAGCACCAATGACACCTTATGTCCCTCCTTACATCACCCCACCACCATCGGCAGCCTCCCCATACCCTCCAGTTGGAGCCTACCCTCCTGCTGCATCTCCTTTTCCTTCATACCCACCTCCACCCAATTCCATTCAATATCCACCTTCAGCTTACCCTCCCCAACCAACTACCTATTCTCCCCAACCATACCCTCCTATGTCCTACCCTCCACAGTCGTACCCTCCACAAATATATCCTCCTCCCCCGCAGGCAACCCCTTACTATCCACCAGGTACCTCTGTTCTTCCCTGTCACTGCACCTTTTTGTGCTTGTGATGTATTTCTTATTATATATGCCAACCTTATCTGCAGGTCCTCCTCCAGGAATCTACCCTCCACCATACTGAGATAAGCCCATCCATCTCCTGTCCACGTGGATATAAATTTCCTGCCCAAGGGTTGTGGAATCTACAAGCTAGGATAGATGTTTCTTGATAGTTTTATGATGTCATCTGGTAGTGGACTTTCTTCTTGCTGTATCTTCATGATTTACACTGCTTTGCGGAGGTACTGATCAATTCATAACTTGTTTCCATATCGACTTTAAGTAATCATCTTTTTTCCTTCCTTTCTTTTAATTTTTGTTTCTTGTCTGTCTGTGGGCACTTGTGAACTTGTAAATATATACCCTTGAATCTTAATTAAGTTCTGCGTATTGGCAATAAACATGATAAGAGCAATGTGAAATTTGGAAATGTAAAATTTCAATGAACAAATATGTGCATACATGCTTATATGCATGGGCAAACAGATTTCAGACCCTGTGTTTCCCTGCAAGAACAAAGGATCTTTTCCCATCTAAAGATTCCATTATACTTTGGTCATAGTTCTTGTTTCACTCTTTCAATCTCTTTGGCATGGCCACATTGATGCACCTCTGTCTTCTCTAATTCTTTAGTCTCTGCATTGGGCCAAACTCATCTTTGATGAGGCACCTTGGGCAGGTTTTTCCATGGCATATTATGAATGTGGGAGAGTGTACTTAGTGAAGTAAAATAAGTTACTGGGCTTGTCATTTGGATCTTGTTAAAACATGAGGAAAACTTGGAATATGGTAAGAGTAGCCATGTCTATGCACTACATGTGGAAAGGTTATCCATCAGTTGGAGATGGAGCAATGTCCATGGCACCTACCATGAATGGCCTATGTTTAAAAATGTCAGATGTTAAACAATCATATCCATCACTTTCATTCTCTTTCCCATGCACAATGTTGACAGTCAGCTTCTACTGTTTACTACCCTCACTTTGAAGGCTATCAATCAAATGGCTACAATCATCTAATGGATGTTTATTTTGAATCATTTACCTCTACAGCGCCGGAGATTTGGTGGATGGTCTCGATTTATGTCACCTGCCTCATATGCTTTAGAGAGATGGCTCTACCATATTCTGGTTTTTGCTGGCTCTAACATATTCTAGTGCTTACTGCTCTCTTTGTCATCTCCTGGATGGTCTTGATTGATATGTCACCTGCCTCATATGCTGGGGAAAGAAAAGGTGGCTCTACCATGTCCGAGTTCTTACTGTTCTACCATGTCATCTTCCTTTTAGCTGCCCGAGGATTCCTACTTTTGCTTTCCAAGTATCTTCCAAAAGCCATTGAAAGATTATCAATTTTTCAGCAAACGATGACTTAAATTCTTGATCTAGCCATTCAGATCCATCAAGTTTTGTCTTCCCTTTTATCTACATCAATTGCTTGGAAACAAGAAAAGCATTTCCATTTTAGTTAATGTTGCAAAAGATAGTAGATACAAATATATAGATTCTTTCTATTGGCATAAGTAATGCATGAAGTGTACTGTATCATGGATGCCATCTTCTGAAAAAGCAAAAAGAAGAAGAAGAAGAAGAAACCAACATTAGCAGAGGTCAATGATTCATATTTCTAAAATTGTCCGCTCTACTTGAAACAGTTTACTGAATCAGAAAAGGAAAAAGAAAAAAAGAAGAAGAATAAAGCACTCAATTCAAGTAAGACTTGGTTTAGATGAGAGTTGGTAGTTTGACCAAGCGCTGACTTGGACTCGAAGTCGTTTGATAAATGATTCGATCTGAGTGTTGATACTTTTGCCTTTTCAAATCGTTTTTAGGGGGGAGCTTCACCTCTAGGTATGAGGCTCGGACGCATTAGGTTTCTAGCTTTGCTTAAAATGAAAGCAGAACCAGGCAATGGCTGCTTGATTCTGTTTGTGGAGCCTGATCCTCATGCGAGAAGGGAAGAGGACGCTTATGCCTCTAAACAGGCTGGTGTGTGCCTCAATCGAGATGTCCAACTCGGGTCAGCCGTGAGAATATATGTAGTGGTTGCCATACCAACAGATCTTCCTCAGCAGGTAAATGCAAACCACTCAAAGTAACTGTTGCTGCTAAAAAAACCTAGAAACGTAATTCAGATTCCACATTCCAACGGCACTAAAAAAAAAAAAAAAAAAAAAAAAACTACAAAATCATCCACCTTTGAACATTATGCAGGAATTTGACCACTTGAAGCTGACATATTTCCAAACCAAATATTGGCCCAAACCACACATTTCCACTGTCAATGGCCGCCCAGAATTCTATGTAACAACAAACTATTCTTCTCATGGAGCCAAACTATTTGATGATACTCCAGCTTATAAAATATGATTAGACTAACCTATTTCGCTCTCATAAATTGAGCCAAAATGCGACTACTTGAAAGCAAGGGCCAACTCATTTCATTCTTAGACTTTTCATAACATCATGTCATCTTCTAATAACCACCCAAAACAACATCAGATTTTCTCAAAACAAATATTCTTCCATCTTATCCCATGCCTTTTCATGCCTAGCAAAATTAAGTTCCCAACGCCTAGAGAGTATTCTTGATATCCATTAGTCAAAAATTTCCAAGGGACTGAAAAGGAGCCATGGACGCTCAATCCCCATATAAAGGTTCCCCATGACATGAAATGGGAAAACTAGCTTGCATGTGATCAATGGTTTGAATGATATAACTGTTGGATATTTAGTCTGAGCATACCAGTGGGCTCCATTATAGTGGTGACCGATTTAGATATGAAATAGGGTGGTGCGTTGTGTATCCACGGTACTTCAATTGGACGTAGAGTCTATCTAGTGTGGAGACTCTTGACAAAGTAGTAGCTGCCTTCTTTTATAAATACATGTCTTAGTCCCTAAACCTTGAAATTGTGGGTTCACCGGTACAAGCAGAGCTTGGATATATGGCTAATGTCCTGGGGGGGCATAGGACTTTCGACTTTTAGAATTTTAAACGAATAAACAACAATCACCTACTTCTAATTACTTAAACAAAATAATAAAAACAAGAGAAAGTGGATATATCAAATCAGCTCAGATTAAAGTAGAATAATAGTGAAACATTATGTGTGCATTTTAACAGAGATGTTAACTGTAGTAAGGATATGCATCCACATCATTCAATAAGATAAAATAGCTATAAGCAAAAATCATTCAACCCATTACACACTATGTATAATAGTTTGGCTATGTGCTTACTCTACTCTCGGCTGACTCATTCTCTCCTAGAGTGTACCATATTTCACTATCAAAATAAATTTAAATCGGATTTACCATAACCGTTCACAGCCTACACAAGGTCTATACATTTTATATCTGTCGATGGAATACATAAGGTCTTAGAGAGTTTGGATCTCAAACTCAATCAAGACGCCTTACACAAGGATGACAAACGTATGCACTCGTTGGAGGACTATACAAGTACTTGATGAGTTTGGTAAGTCAAACTTTGAAACTTAATTCTACACAAGAATCGATTTATAGACAAAATGGACTAAAAATAACTTTCTTATTTAAAGTAAATGATCCCCCTTCAAGTGTTTTGTTGAAGAGCTTCCTCAATCATAAAAGCATATTATTCAGCTCCCTTGAACTGCAACCTTGAAATAGATGTACATTTACTTGTGCCAAGGTGTGGATGAAGGGTAGGTAAATCCTAACTCAAGATGGGGGATCTTTTAGGGATAAGGTGAGGATTCCCAAGAACTAGCATTTGATACCCTTTAGCACAAAAAATTTGTCACGGGAGATACCGACGATACGTCCGAGACATGATTCCCTCCACAATAAGCTCTTGCTAAATAGGAAGGTCATCCCTTATGCCACCTCCATCTCTCACCTACAAATAGGAGCATCGTTAATGGTGAAAGGTACACAATTTTATACTCTAAAACCTTACGTTCCACTAGACTTAGCTTTAGCTTGACTGTCTGACTTTGGCATCGGAGGGTCCCATGTAAGTAGCTAGGGTCTCCATCTTTGTCTCATCTTATAGGTCTCGAGCAGTCTAAGGAGGACGACCAAATTTCTGCCTTGACAGTTTGGCACCGTCTGTGGAAAACGACATTGAAAGCCATTCTCATCACCTACAATGCTTCAACAATGGCGAAGGGGAGGAAGAAAGCTCAGACCGCCACCGCTGTGCCTAGCTCCGTGCCACCAGAACAGTACAAAAATCAGTGGGACTCATCTTCCCAACTTCAGGCTGATTCTGCGCATGCAGGCCTAGTATAACGGTCCCGAAATCGGGGAGGTCGGCTCATCTCTCTGAAACAACGGGTAGAAGTACTGAACAACAACCTCGATCTAATGAAGAGACTGATGGAGCGACAGATCCCTCCTCCCAGTCAGGAGGCTGAGGAAGTTATCGTTCGAGCAGTGATGTAAGTCTCCACGTGGACTTAAGCACCTACCGGATCCCAACAAAACCAGCAAGTTGCCGAAGCTCCTGTACTAGCACATTCCCACATTTCAGGCACTACCGTGCTAGCTCCCTATGACTTATATCACAAGTTAGAGAAGAAGAGGGGTGGCAAGGCTCCCAAAACTGTGGCCGAGGATAACCCTACTGAAACAGTAGCCGAAAATGAAGATCCCTGGGAAGCTGAGCTTAATGAGCAACGGGGATAGATCGGCGACATCCTACAAGTCTATCATGCGCATGCTCCGATATCAATAAAAGCAATGTTGGAAGAGACCAAGCCGCCATTCACTGCCGAAATCATGCATGCTCAGCTCCCACCCAGATTTTGAGTGCCATAGATCCCCCCTTACTCCATTGACCCGACCAAGCACTTGGAATCTTTCAGGGCATTGATGGATATTCAGGGTGCATCGACCGTGGTAATGTGCCGACCCTTCTCACTAACCTTAATTGGAGCAGCCCAGAAATGGTTTCAACCACTCAAACCATGATCCATCAGTTCGTTTACCCAACTTAGTAAAGCGTTCATCATGAACTTCATTGGAGGAAAGGAAAGGTTGAAGTCGATGATTCACCTCCTCACCATTATCTAAAAGGAGAACGAGTTGCTGAAGGATTATATCAAGTACTTCAACATGGAAGCAATGCAAGTGGAAGGCTATTCTGACTAGATTACCCTGGCCACTATGATGGCCGGCCTAAAGGAAGGAAGATTCCTCTTTCGCTCAGAAAAAACCCTCCCACAACTTTGGCCGACCTCCTCAATCGATCTCAGAAGTACTCTAATGTCGAAGAGCTTTTCAGCTTGCGGAAGGCTGTGAGGAATGAAGGAGGATCGACCAGGGAGAAACAATCCAAAGAGGACTGAACATCCGATCGTGGCAACAAACGAAGGAGGGATGACGATTCGACCAGGGGGCAACGACTGAGTTGGCGACCCGACAATAGGTTTAACTCCTACACTCCCCTCAATGTCATGCCCGAGCAGGTCCTCATGGACGAGGTCGAAGTGGAGATCTTTCAACCCCCATCTTGTCGAAAGGATTGGCGAAGAGGATATCGGTCGAGCTACCAATGTCCACTAGGATCCGGAACACCTTGCGATTGGCTATAGTCATAGTCACCACTAACGTATCGTTGTGGGGGTGGTTGGACACCTCAAGCATCCTCTTCGGTGAAGGTCAGTTAGCAGGATGCTACTTTCTGTTCCTTCGAAAGCCTGCTGGTGACGTGGATTTGGTGCTCCGATCTATTGTGATTGATGCTTCAGGCGTGAGCTCTTCATGCTCAGTTGGAATCTCCTCCTCTAGCAAGTCCGTCGAAGATGGTACAAATTTCGTCGGTAGCTTCGTTGTTGATAGGTTGTTCTTTCTTCTAATTTATCCATTCTTCTCCCTTATTGACTTATTCTTGCAAATGTTCGCTTCAGATGAGGGCTTCAATTTCTTCTTTCAAATCAAAGCAGTCATTGGTGGAATGGCCGTGGTCGCGGTGGAAGTGGCAGTACTTTTGTTTATCCCATTTGTCGGCATCGATCTTCATCCTATTCGGTCACTTGAGGAGTCGTTTGTGCTACTAGGATTCGCACATGACAAGATCACCTTAAAGGGATCTATACTGCTTCATGTCACAGCGAGAGAAGGGCAGTACCAGACAACGACAATGGTCGACTTCCGTGTGGTTGATTTTTCCCTTGTTTACAATGTCATCCTTGGACAACCATCCCTTAACACCCTTATAGGTTTAAAGGGCTTGGTAGGATGGTAAATAAGGTAAGTTTTGGGGTCAATTGTATAGAAGAGTTGACTTTGGGAGAGAACAACAACTGTTGCTTAGAGGGGTACATTTGTCGAGAGAGAGCGGTAATTTGATTACTGCCGACGGTAGTCTAACTACCGCAGACTACCACCCGTGGTAGTTAGACTACCGCTCAGGTACAGTTGCTATTATGGTTTGGCCGGTGGGCCTATTTTGGGCCATGAGAACAGCCTGAAGCCCGTTTTGAATATTTGGCTAAAAATGGCTCAAAATTGGCTCGAGAATTGGATCGATTTTGGCTATGCTCTAGCTTAGGTGATGGCTCGAGTTAAGTTTAGGGTTTATGGTAACGGAATGGTTTGAGTTCGGCCAGGGTTTGGATCAGGTTTGGGAAATGGCTGCGGTTTTGGGTAGGGTGTGAGGTTTAGGTTCAGTTTCTAAGGGACATCCATGCCTTATCAAGTTGCTAGCTCGGGCGGGGTGTCTATACAGTCAAAAAGACCAAGCATTGGGAAAATGGTCCCGCACATGGGATGGACCATATACCATCAAGATAGTTTTAAGAGTCAGGGCGTATCTCCTTAAAGATTTAGATGGTAATATTGCCCTAGCGCCTATAAATGGTTGATTTTTGAAGCAATACTTCTCTCCACTATGGGAGATCATCAAAGATTAGGCCATGCCAGTTTAGTAAAGAGAATTGCAAGTAAATTGAGTAAAAGCCCTTAAACAAGGGGCCTAGTTAAGCTATTTAAAATAAAGGCCTGAAGACCATAAGTTTTACCCACATTGGGTAGGATGAATATGTAAAAAAATAAAAAATAAAAATAAAATTTTGATTTAAAAGGGAGGGGTTGGACTATTAAGTCACCCTATAGCCCACTTGGTGTGACCAAAGGCTCGGGCAGTAGCAACTTTCTCATCCCTCGCCTCTCTCTTTCTCTCGCTCCAAGATGCTTGCAGACTCGCAAGCTCAGCCGAAGAACACTCTATTTTGGACAGGCTACTATCTAAGGCCGCTTTCTCCATCTCGACCGATCTCTCTTCAGCCTCACTGATGGCAGCACGACCTCGATAAAGCTCCAGCTAGGCATCCACAAATGTGATGAGCTCGGTGCTCCCTGGTCGATCGCGATTGAAAATTAGCCGATTGGTCTCAGCCAAATCATGAAGTAGGTGATCGCGAGCATGGGTCAACGACTGTAGCATCTCTTGGTTAAACTCGTTCTCGCGAGTCCAATATAGTTAGTTCTACCATGCGGCTTCAGAATGAGCTGGTAAGGCGCAACACTCTTTGCTGAGAGCTGAAAGGCGTCTCAAGGCGGTCATGCAGTGGTCAAGTTCATTGTCTCCTTTAGCGAATGCACGCCCAAGGCGCTGGAGCTCTAAGAAGATGTTCAAAAGTTCCTAAGAAGGCCGCTCCTGTTCAAGGACCTTGCTGGTGTCCCAGAGGAAAGAGAACCGTTCATCTATCGCAAAAGACTATGAGGAAATCTCTACACCCTTGTCAACAATTTCATCCAAGAGTTTAAAGTAATCCATAAAAGATATCTTTCTCTCGTAGGAGCGTTGATTGAGGTTAGTCTATTTAATTCTTAATTCCTTTTGTAGACTGAGATTAAAGGCGGTAGTTAATGTGCACGAGTAACTGAGTGACGGTTGAGTTCTCGATAATAGAGGAGATATTCCCGGAGTTATGGGAGGTATCCAAACAGTTGGAGCCTTATTCGGGGATAATGGCTCAAGTTATGAGAGGCTTAAGTGCCGCATCCATGGTCCAGAATAACAAACGTGCATGTTGTAGAGCGAATGGTTGCATGTGATGGAGGTAAATGGCTCCAGCTTAAGAACTATGATCTCTCTAAGGGACAGTGACCAATTTGGGCAAGCAGAACTACATGCCTTCGATTAAATTTGCATACATCTATCATATTAGTGACTGATTGTTTAGATAATCAGGCCAAGATATGAGATTATCTAGTACAACCATTCCACTTTCATGGTTAGAAGGCAAACATCTATAAAATAAAGGCTTTTTAACCAAATAGGCCTGTATCATTTCATTACTCTGTTGGTTTCAAACGGCATGATTACATAAGATTGGAGAACTTTCCTTGATAGTAAGGAAGGTACTAAGGCCTAGGACTACTTATCACAAGATACCTAGATGGAAAAGAAGAGGATTGAGGGGATAAGTTGTGGCAAAGAAAATGGTCAAGGTCACAATGCGCGTTTTCGATCGGTCGTGTACCAACCCTCTTTCCGTGCTAGGAGATGTTTCCCCTAAAGTAGTCCTACCAGGGACCTTACGCATTACGTTCCACTAAGTCATTTCTTGACAGAAGTGGTAGGCCCCTGGGTGGCCCAATTCTCGAAGTTCTTCTGGCCGTTATATGATCAATCACATTAGATATTGAAATTTTTGGCTGAAAGGTAACCGGGAATCTAGTTAATGAGGCCATCCCTTTTAAGGATCAAATAAGCTCAGTCTGGGTGCAGCATGTGGACCTGAACTGAGCCATCGGTTTTCCTTGTTTATGGAAAGCCACACATGATCATGGCCCCTCATGAAAAGAGTCATGTCCATGCGAGCTCTCTGTTACATTCTGCCAAGCCATTCCATGATGAGCCAACGAAATCCCTTAATCTGGAGACAGAAAAGGGATGATAAAGTGGTCAGTGCCCAATTGCCACATCATCATTTCCTGATCTTTGGGCTAATTGGAAAATTTCCATGATTGCCCGTGCTAATCGACCTCCTGTTATGCAGTTAGCAATATTCAGGTTAGGGAAGGAGAAAAAGAACATAAGTCTTAGTGAGGTCTAGTGTTAAAGAAGGTTTTCTGATTCTAGAGTTGGAGATGGGAGATTCATCTCAATCAAATATAGTGAGGAAGATTGTTGAGTCATAGGCACTGGGAGTGTAGAGTCCTCAATTTATAGGCAGGATGAGGTGAATGAGGGTTAATGCGCTTAAAGGAAGGCGCCGGTTAGGCTTCTCGAGATTTAAATGTAGTTATTGTTGTACATTGGAAAATGGCAAGAGTTTATTTTTCTTGACGTGATGTGTCACTGAAGAGGAGATGTGGTGGATATGTGAGAGAATAGCTATATAACATTCCGAATTTCACGGCCAGAGTATATATTCGTGCTCGAGGAAATTGGGCATTAATAATGTAAGAAGTGGATGTCTCGAGGACTAACCTTGAGATTTCTCTTATCAAAATCACATTCAATTACATTTGTAAAGGTAATCATTCACAAGAATAAAATTATCTGCGTTTCTCATTCCATAATTAAATAATTGTCAAATGCTCTTACAATAGGAGTTTAGTACAAGGTTTTGAGTTGTGTAGCGGAAGCATAAGTAAAGGGAATCATAAACTATATTTATATTCTATTCATCACGATCTTCTATCGAGAACTGATCTTCTGAGTCCTCAACCTGTACGTCACCCGCATCATCTGTACGGTTGGAGAGGGTCAACGCCCTACTCATAGTGATGGTTATCCTTTAAGATTAACATTAATTTAAGAGATTCATAAAAGTAAAGTAATGACTCTGACACGTCTCGTACTCCACTACTACGATGGTATTAGTATGCGCAAACAACCTACATAAGATGCATGCCTAGCAAAGTGTGTGTGGCTCATCATACATAGTGAGTGTTAAAATGTGGAACATGATTCATAAAAAACCCAGATCGTCCCACATTCTCACACTACGGAGATTCACCGACATGTCCAATGCTAGCGTGGATTTACGTTAACACCTCGAGGCGTACAACACATAAGTCGGATGAATTACATGACACGATTTGTTCATGGAGTGACTATTTGCGACATTCACTCCCGGAAGTGATGTAACACGCATTGCGAATTACTTACATAGATTTGTGCACCACTACCTAAAAATCCATGGAATTATGTGACGACCAAGAGGGTCTCTATCCAGAGAACATTACATCCATGATATAATAATTGAATCACTAGTTGTGATACCTCTTAACACATCGCTCGCACTTATAGAGAACATAAGTTGAATTATGGGGATTCTGGAATATCATGACACATACCCAAGCCGCAAAGGAAAATATCACAAGGCTAGTAAAGTAAGGATGAGAGTAGCAATGACTAACTCATAAAGGGGAGAGTGACAATGGTCAACTCAGTAAAAGGAGAGTAGCAAGGGCTAACTCAACAAATAGAAGAGTAGCAATGGCCAATTCAATAAAGAGAAGAGTAGCAAGGACTAACTCAGCAAATTGATGAAGGCAATGGCAATGCCTGTATCCATCTCTCCACATAAATTCATAAAGATCACTTGTAATTAACATCATATCAAAATTCCCAAAAGGGTAGATAATTGTTAATGATAAATTAAATAATTGTAGGAAGGAAATCAGAGAGCATGTAAAAGGCAAGGTAATTCACATCAACTTAAATTAATGTCAACGTAAAGGAAAAACCTTCATATCCATTCTGAAAGCCATGAACGAGTATCATCACAACTTAACCATTATTCCTCAATAAATAATTGGTGTTGATAAATTAAACAAATACGAGGAAGTTCACAGTGTCATGAAAGCATATAAATGTCAAGATAATATCATCTCTAAATCAAGTAAGCTTAAAGGATAAAAACCCTAACGTTTTACCGCATGTGCCCTCTTCGAGTATGAATACGCGCGTCGTTGAGTTGGAATCTTAACCTAGTATTTTAATGATTTAAATGGTTAGGTTTTTCGATAGTTTCTCTTTGGTTAGTATGCGTATTACTGAGAGTTATGAGATTAAGAGGCTTAATCTCAACCCACCTCGACTCGAGTTTACACTCGAATTCTCGGCTGAGTCAACCCTTCCCGACTATGTGTTTGACTCGATCAGTTGGAAAGGAGGAAGAAAAAGAAAGAAAACCTAGAAGTGAGTATTGCTAGTTTACCCCGACTTGGTGTGACTCAGTGACTTGATGGACTTCGTCACTCGACTCGTCCTTCTTCTTGAATTTTCAGTTGGAGGAATTCCTTCATCCCTTTCTTTCTTTCTCCTTTCTTCCTAGCATGAAACTTGATTGTCGCTCCCTTCTGTCAGTGTAGGTATTTATAGCTTTCTCCCTCTGCAAAACATGAATTCTGAATCGGGAGGAAACCTGCTTCTCTGCACTCTGTTTATGCAGAGATCTCGTAATTGGTTGGCGAGTGGGTCTAGAATCACACTTACATTGAAGCTTTAATATGCTTGATTTATTGGGGAGGTTTTATTTGATGAGGGGCCATCAGACGGACGTTTCTGATTCTTCTTGATGTTTGTCCCTGTTCTCATCATTCTGCATTTTTGATTGAGCAGGTGGCCACTGCTCTAATGATTGTCTGTTTCCCAACTGTTCTTTGTTTAGGATCTTTCCCTTAGATGGTCTCTAGGCCACAAAACACCTCTTCTTATCACGCTATTCTTCTGTGTGCATGATTTCCGGAGATCTTGCAGAGGTGTGGTTTGCGTAAGAGAGTGTGGTGTGTTCCGAGTTCTTCTCTTCCTGACGTCTCATTCAGACAACGTGAGTATGGTCGGATCCCTATTCTTGAGGTTTTGAATAGCTCGGATCAGTTGGGTTGTTAGCGTAAGAAGATGGGAGCGGCTATGTTCTCTGAGTTGAAGTTGGTGCGACACTCTGCTCGGCAGACTACCGAGCACAACTTCGTCTTTTAGCATTGAAGTTATGGTTTTTCCTTGTTGTGGGAGGAGATAGTATCTGATGGACAGTTTGGATCCATCCACTGCTTCTTGATGGTGGGTCGTAACTCTTAAGTAATGGGGTGACCTTACGATCCATGAAGTTATAACGGTCGGATGGCTTGATCTATAGGTGGAGATTGTTTCCAATAGTCGGATTCTCATAGGGGACTGTATGTGAAGGTTAGGATAGCTGGATTTATGTCGTGCATGCGTACTCATTAGGCTAAGTTTCATATAGACATTCGAGAACTTTTCAATACTCCATATTGAAAAGTTCGGGGTGTTACAGGCTAAGTACTGATGGCCATACTACCGTGCAAAAGCCAAAGGAATGTACATATAAATCATCTATCCTATGCCTAAGCGTGTTTAGAATACAAAATGCAATAAGGCTAAGCATTAATCGAAGGTTCAAAAGGTTTATTTCATTGCATTAGCGGTCATCGACCCTATTATTACATAAGAAAGATGGAAACTTAGAAACAACAAAGGCCAATTAAACTACATTTTTAAACTTTCAAATTCTTTCAAAAGGGCCTGCATTTATGCTTCATCGTTTTTTCTTGGTGGACCTCCAACAGTCTCCTTCTTTGATGAGGGTTGACAAGAAATAAAGCATTTGATCGACATGAGCAACGATTGTATAAACCTCGGATTCGACCGCTCTTGTCACGTCCTAAAATCTGGCACCTAGTTATATCCAACCCCGATTCCGTATCCGAAGGCATAACTTATGTTTTGTATGTTTACATTTCATAAACCATGCATATATTGATGAAATAATTCTCATTCATAAAATATAACCATTCAAAAATTAAATAATCAAACATTTGTTTAGAGAATAATAAAATATCCATGTTCCGACTATTCAAGATTACCACCAAACTCATGTCATCTCCATACATCATGCTATACTTAATGTTTATTACACTTATTTAGAAAATGCTAAAGAAATAAAATAAATAAAACTAGATCTCTTAAAGCGCCTCCATGAGATCCTAATCCTAAAATTTTAAAATCCCAATAGGGTAAGCTGCGAAGCTTAGTGAGTAATCTCAATACAGATTTAAAAATAACATCATCTAATCTGAATAAAACATACTAAAAGATACAATACCTATTTAGGTAAAGCAACAGATGAAGAGATTAATAAACAAGATTTTTTAATGTAAATTCAAAGACAAATGAATGAATGAAATCAACATATGCTGAAATCCACAATAACAAGTGCGGTTTATTCTTTTTAACATCAAGGCCAGTTTACACCGGTTGGCCATCACCTGCGCCAATACAACACCTAGCCTTGTAATGGGAACCTCTTGCATGACATGCTTACCCATCCAAAGGGCACTTGGTAAGGGACCCATTTACACGTTAGCTGGTCAAACTACTACCCCACCGAACCTGACAGTGAGAACCTTTTACAATCCAAACATGCTCACCCACTCAAAGGGTACGGTAGAGGTTTCAAGAGGTACCGGTTGGGATTCTGGGACCTTTCATCCAAGGATCTTGATCGCCCCACCTATTTACGCTTTAGGGATTTTCAACCCAAAGGACTTGATCACTCCACCTATTTTTTGGTGTTTCATAACTATTTTAATGATGCATGATTTTAATATTTCATCAATCAAATATTTCTAAAAATCTTCAATGACCGCTATTCTTCAATCAATCCATAATACTTGATGTATATAATTTATTGAACTAAAAATAAAATTTTCAATCAATATAAATTGTCCATACATGATAAAAGTTTTACGAAAAAAGTAAACATGTAATGTAATATATTAGAAATTGATTAAAGTTCTATGTAAAAATAATAATAATAAACATGGAATGTTCTTTATTATATCTAAGAATATATAAACTCAAGATTATAATTTTAACAATAAAGTCAAAATGCAAAAATAAAATTTTAATGTAGGATTAACAATAAGACAATATAAAACTCGACTTCAGGCATATTAAAATAATGACAACTGATGTAATAAAAAATTTTAAATAACATTTTTAGGAAGCATGGTAAGTAATTACATCAGATAAAAAAAATCTAAGATGGCAAAGATTAATTATAAGCACAAATGAACAAACACACACACACACACACACACACACAAAATATCAAGTGAGAGATACTCACCTTTAAAAAATAAAAACTCCCCCTTTTTTTCTTCCTTTTTCTCTTTCCTCTTTTTTTTTTCTTTTTCTCTCTCCTCCTTTTCTTTCTTCCTTTTTCTCTCTCTTCACTCTCTCCCCTCACTTTCCAACGGGAATGACCAGCAAGGAACCTCTCTCTCTCTCTCTCTCTCTCTCTCTCTCTTTTCTTTTTTCTTTTAATCTCTCTCTCTCTCTCTCTCTCTCTCTCTCTCTTCTCCCTCTCTCCTCACTTCCTCACCTCACTTCTCCTCACCTCATCTCACAACACATTCCACTTCCACCTTTCACAATTTCACAATGCATGATCTCTCTCATGCCTCCCTTTTTATAAGCTCCTTTCACACATGTGGCATGTGTGAAAGAGAGCCCTTAATCTCTCAACGTTTTCTAAGTTTTGCTTTTGTTTTACCATTCAAAGCATGTGTTCCACATTGCTTTCATTCAATGCACATGTTATGCACTACACGTGTGCCATATGTATGCCACATGTGTGCATGTGATGCATGTGATGTATTTGATGCATGCATGCCATGTGTGAAAGGTATATGTGTGCATGATGTGTTTGGTGCATGTGTGTGGTTGTGATGTATTTGATGCATGCATGCCACATGTGTGAATGATATGTGTGCATGATGCATGTGTGATAAGTGTGCATGAATGAAAATTTATACATGGTATGTAGTATTAGATGCATGAATTAACCTATGGTTGTGATATATTCAATGGTACATGAACGAATGATGTAGATGGATAGATGGATTAATGTATAATAGATGAACGGATGGATGTATGGATAGATGGATGGATAAATGTATGGTTAGATGAGTTCATGTGTGATCGGGGAAGAGACTTCGTGATGTACCTGTGGATTAGTGGTGAGATGGACAAGTATTCCGATGATTTCAGCATATGGACGGTTTGATGGTTGTATCGTTGGATAAATGGTTAAATGTATGGTTGGATTTATTAGTAAATGAACAGTTGGACTGGATATGTTCAAGTTAATGGTTGAGATTGAACCAGTTGATCTTGTAGATCGACGGTCATATCAGACTAATTGGGTATGTCGATCAATGGTTAAAATTAGATTGTCAAGATTTATTTGGGTTATTACATTTTACCCTCAAAAGAAATTTTGTCCTTGAAATTTACATACCTATAATACTAACAGGTGAGGGTATTTCTCTTTGATCTCGGCCTCTGGTTCCCAAGAAGCCTCTTGCTCAATATGGTGACTCCCCTGAACCTTTACTAATGGTATAACTCTAGATCGAAGCACTTGGTCCGGTCAAGAACACGTACTAGTTGTTCGATATATCAAGCGTCTTCCCGAATCTCTAATGGTTGCCAGTCTATAACATGAGAAATGTCCCGCTCATATTTCCTTAACATCGGCACATGGAAAACATCATGAATACCGAACAACTAAGGCGGTAAAGCATGCCTATATGCAACAACACCAACCCTCTCTAGAACCTTAAATGAACCTATACACCTTAGAGGCAACTTTCCATTTTTACCGAACCTCATGACACCCTTCAGAGGAGAAATCTTTAAGAAGACGTGATCTCTAACTGCAAACTCTAGATCTCTTCTGCAATTGTCTACATAACTCTTCTGACGACTTTGGGCTGCGCGCAAACGGTTTCTAATGATAAAAATCTTCTCTGTAGTCTCTCGCACAATCTCTAGTCCAAGAAAACCACCTTCTCCAACTTCTGCCCAACAATTTGTAGATCTACAAGGCCTCCTGTATAAAGCCTCATATGGTGCCATGCCGATACTCGTTTGATAGCTATTATTATAAGCGAACTCGATCAATAGTAAATGGTCATCCCAACTCCCTTTGAAATTAAGCATGAAAGCTCGGAGCATGTCCTCAAGGATCTGATTCACTCGTTCAGTCTGCCCGTTAGTCTGAGGGTGGAAAGTAGTGCTAAAATCAAGAGTGGTTCCCAGTGCCTTCTGTAAACTTCTTCAAAAACGAGATGTGAATCTGGAATCCCGATCTAATACAATAGATACAGGCACTCCTTGTAATCTAATTATTTCTTTAATATAGAGTTCACATAATTCCTCTAGGGGATAAGTAGCATGTATAGGAAGAAAATGTGCAGACTTAGTTAACCGGTCGATGATGACCCAAACTGCATTATGATTATTACGTGTCCGTGGTAATTCCATAATAAAATTCATGGATATGTGCTCCCACTTCCACTCGGCAATCAGCAGTGGCTATAACATCCCTAACGGCTTTTGATGCTCTGTTTTGACTTGTTGACACGTGAGACATTTGGCTACAAAATCTGTAATCTCCCTCTTCATATTATTTCACCACTATTGCCTACGCATATCATGATACATCTTCGTACCTTAAGGGTGGATTGTGAACTTAGTGCGGTGTGCCTCGTCCATAATTTTCTTCTTTAATTCAGCCACATTTGGTATATATAATCTTCCTTAGAACCTTAAATCACCATCAGTACCAACTTTCTCGTAAGACACGTATCCTAGTCCGTATTATTTCGTAGGTTTCTGCGGTCCTCCCGGTTGAATTCCGGTGACCTTCGACCCGTAAACAGTAGTTACACGCGATCCTAAGTTGTATCCTATAGATCGGAGTCGACTCAATCCGAGACTTATACTATTGTGACTGCACCGTCGCCGCGGTTCCAACACCGCGTCTTGCATACCGATCCGATACCCTGGCAGGGGGATGTGGACTTGCGTTTATTTCAAAGAAACACCATAGGTATGCAATCCGAAGAGAATCTCTACAATCAATCAATCACTTCATGTCAAGTATAAGATCAACCCCAAGGTCAACTCTTTCTCATCCTCTCTCTTACACACCCATACATGTCAAGTACAACTATCACCTCACTCCATCACTCACACCCATCACCTCTCTCTTACAACCACCATTTCTCTCTCTCTCTCTTTCTCAACACATTTTCCAAGCAACAAAGTGGTGGACGTCCAAGCTCTCCTAAGAAAAAAAAAGCGTGTTGTGTGACCCACTTTCCACCCCAAGATCTATCATCCTAGCCCTTAATTTTTCATCACCCTCCATTAATGAGGGACACAAGGAGATTGCCGTTCCATCGGACCAAGAAGATCGAACGGTGGGTGTTCTATAGGCTTAGATTTAATGCTTTAATGATGGGCCAAGTGGGGCCTACCGATTGATGGTATGGATCTCACTTTGGACCCTAGATGTAGCCGATGACCCACCTTGATTCTTATGATCATTCCATGATGGGGCCATTCTCCATAGACCTCATCATGATGTTTATTTTCCTTACATAAATAGGGTCATTTAGACCTTGCATTTTGGTGGAGAAAGGATCTCCACCTTTGATTTTGATTGGGGGGCCCATATGTAATGGGACCCACTTGATGCATGTTGTGATGTATGAAAGGGAGGGCCGATAATGGCAGGATCTCTCCATCACTTGATCTCTCTTTCTCTCTCTTTTCCCTTGTTATTGGCCCCATGATGTATGCATTTTATCCATGTCATCTACCTTCGTGGGACCCAGTTGATGGACGTGTTAGATCTACACCGTCCAAGCCATGTGGGCCCTACCTTATGGTGATGGGAAGACACAAGTATCAGATTGATCCAAATCAAGTGGGCCACGTCCATGTGGGAGCCACCTTGATTTATATGTGAGCACAGTCCGTCCAGCGTCCCTGGACGTTAGACGTGTTCACTGAAGTGAGAACAGACAGTGGGTTGTACTGACAACAACAAAAAAAATATATATTTATTTAAGCTTTTTGGGTGGGCAGCTCATACGGACCCCACCTTAATATATGGATCTAATCCAAGCCGTCCATCCCATTTCCCTGCTCATTTTAGGTGTTGAGCTGAAAAATGAGGCCAATCTGAGCATCTGGTGGGCCATAGCATATAAAATAATGGTTTTTACCATTAAAATCTACTATGATGTTTCTGTACACCAAAACATATCGAATATTGGGCTTGTTTGGTCTGTCTTGAGCCGTAGAAGCCAATGAGTGGAGTGGATTCACCTGATGCGGACCCTACCTAGGAAAAACCTCAAAAATACTATTTTTTAAAAAAAATAAATATAAAACAACCAAACAGCAGACGTTGCTGCTGGATGTCTAGAGGATGCGCAGTAGCGTCCTGCTGCGTTTGACGGACGAACAGTGGGTCCTAGCAGTGGGCCCCACTATGGTGTGTGATGCACATTAACACCGTGCACTTGATGGAGGCCCATTTAGGCAGTGGGCCCTCTAAAAACTCAACCGTATACAGAAGCTCAGGTGGCCCACGTCATAGGAAAACAGTGGGATTGAACAACTGCCATTGAAACCCTTTTGGGTTGTCACAGAAGTTTTGAATCGATATGAAATTTATTTTTCCTTTGCATCCGGGTCCATGTGACCTTATTAAAAGATTGGATGGCAGATAAACGTTATGGTGGGCCCCACGTGGGACCCATTATGGTGTATGTGTTTTACCCATACCGTCTACACCATTGGACGGTGGGACCCACTATGACGTATGTGTTTTATCTATGCCTTGCCATTTCGGCTAGGCTTTTAGATGGCAGGGGACCCCACCATGAGGTATATGCTTTATCCATGCTGTCTATCCCTATGGGACCCACCATGATGTATGGGTTACATCCAAACCATCCATCTAGTGGTGAGCTAGCGTTAAGGCTTAAGGCAAATGAGGCAGATCTATTTATCAAGTGGACCACACTGCATAATGAGGATTGAGCGTCTGCCATTGAAATCCTTTAGGAGTGCAGAAGTTTTGGATCAGTAGAAAATTTATTTGTCCTCTTAATTCAGGTCTGTGTGACCTTATGATTAGTTGGATAGGAAATAAATGTTATGGTGCGCCTTGAGGATTTAATGGTGGAAATCATTATTACCACTTATATTTGGGTGTGACCCATTTGATATACATATGGCCCATGTGATGTGGCCCACTTGCCATATGAGGGCCCATTGTGATGCATTCAAGGTCCATGGGTTATGGCCCATTGCAATGTACATGAGGCCCATTGGTGCGGCCCGTGGATGCGGCCCACTTAATGTATTTGAGGCCCAGGTGCGAGGCCCACTGTTATGTATATTAGGCCCATTGAGCGGCCCATTGTGATGTATTTGAGGCCCATGGGCGAGGCCCAATGTGATGTATTCGAGGCTCGTGGGTGAGGCCCAATGTGATGTATTTGAGGCCCATGGGCGAGGCCCAATGTGATGTATTTGAGGCCGTGGACGAGGCCCAATGTGATGTATTTGAGGCCCATGCGATGTGGCCCACTTGATGTGTATATGGCCCTTATGTGAAGTTATGAGCTCATTGTGACCTTCCCTTAGACTGATTGTCTATGTCGATTCTGATTGTCGAGGCCGATTATCGATGCCGGTTATCGATACCAATTATTAGTATGTGACAGCATATCATTAAGATACCTACACCTTGGAGCCACCTTGTGTATATATTGGGCCCATAGGAAAGTCTAGTTTATTACGCGATAGAGAGGGTAAGGAAGCCTACTTATTGCACTTAGACTCAGATCTGCCCTCGGTGGGGGATATTGTGACGCTCCATCACTGTGATCACATGTGGGCGGGTACACGTGGGCGGACATTGATGTGGGTGGGGCTTGAGGAGCTTGAGCGAGCTACCAGTGATTGGCAGGCTACTTTGCTAGTAGGCTACCATGCACACAGTGAAGGCAGAACTTTGTCCCACATCGGTTGTATTGTCCGATGTTGTGGTGGCTATAAGTTGGATTCTTTCCTTAACTATCGTGATGCGTTTTAAATCAGTGAACTTATCTTGATATTTGGACTAAATCCACCATCCTTCTGTGGACCCCCATCATTTGTATGCATGTTGTGATGGATGATTGATTAAAGTAGATGCCATTGGGCTGAGATGTTAATGGGACTCCTTGTGAGACGGAGTTATTCCCACATGATCGCGCAATACGCGCAGGTTTGATGTATGACCTAGATGAGGTTGATGATATTCGTAGCTCTTCAGGATTTGCATATTGCATTTGCATCATCGGCATTTGATATTTAGTTCTCTATGATTTCGCATTTGTATAGCCGATCTGCATTGCATATTCTGAAACTGTGTGACTTATGGGCTTACTAGCATGTGTCCACATTACTTTGGTATTTATATGCTTGACACTTATCTTGTGCACACACTTTCACCACCATCCAAGCTTTCTATAAGCTTATGCACGACAGATGCGTGCAGGTGGCGTTAGGTAGCAGCAGCGTTGAGCTTGGAGCATTTAGCAGACCTCTGGAGCTTTGATTTTGTCATATGTATTTCCCTTTTAGCACTGTATTCAAATGTTTAAGTGGATGTGTGATGATGATGTTGCCTTTGTGATTTGGGTAAACTTGTGGTTATGCTTAATACGAGTTAAATGTAAGTTAGAAAATCCTCATTGTAGGATCTCAGGATTAGATCTGACATATGGATGCTGGGAGCCGAGAATGGAGTACTACAGAGGCTGTCGGCAATGGATTTGGCAATTGGGAATTTTGTGAGCCCGGTTTCCGAGTTTAGGGTGTGACAAAAGATGGTATCAGAGCATAACTTGGGAATACTTGAAGATAACATCACATATCTGCTGATAGCTATCATGTACTCTATGATTGTTGAGAACTTAGAATGGTTAGATCCCCGAGTTTGAATAACTTAGAGATTTTCTGATATAGATCCCTACTGTTGAGATTGTGAGGCTGCTCAGTATTCGATCTTCGATCATTTCTGATCCAAGATCCAGGATTAGTGGGGTCATCATAGTGTCGATGAGGCATCCTGAGAGTGCGAGGTTTAGATTAGAGAGCGCTATTTGTTTATAGTCAATGCTTCCTCTTCCCTTGCTTTGTCCTGCGTGATAGTAAATTTTGAGGACGAACTTTTTATTAGGTCGGGAGAGCTGTAAGACCCGTATCCTAGTCCGTACTGTTCCATAGGTTTCCACGGTCCTCTCGGTCGAATTTTGACAACCTGCGATGCGTAGACAGTAGTTGCACGCGATCCTAAGTCATATCCCATAGATTTGAGTCGACTCAATCCGAGACTTGTACTATTATGACTGCATTGTCGCCGTGGTTCCAATGCCGCGTCTTGCATATCGATCCTATACCCTGGTAGGTGGATATGGACCCGCATTTATTTCGAAGAAACACTGAACATTTGCAATCCCAAGAGAATCTCTACAACATATCCCATCAATTAATCAATCAATCACTTCATGTCAAGTACAAGAGCAACTCCAAAGTCAACTCTTTCTCACCTTCTCTCTTACACACTCATACATGTGAAGTACAACTATCATCTCACATCCATCACTCACACCCATCACCTCTCTCTTACAACCACCATTTCTCTCTCTCTTTCTCAACACATTTTCCAAGCGACAAAGTGGTGGACGTCCAAGCTCTCCCAAGAAAGAAAAAGTGAGTGTTGTGTGGCCTACTTTCCACCCCAAGATCTATCATCCTAGCCCTTCATTTCTCATCACCCTCCATCAAAGAGGGAAAAACCTCAAAAACACTTTTTAAAAAAAAATAAAAAAAATATAAAACAACCAAGCAGCAGTCGCTGCTGCTGGACATCTAGAGGACGCGCAGCAGCGTCCTGCTGTGTTTGACGGATGGACAGTGGGTCCCAGCCATGGGCCTCACCGTGGTGTGTGTTGCACATCAACACCGTGCACTTGATGGAGCCCCATTTCGGCAGTGGGCCCTCCAAAAACTCAACGTATACAGAAGCTCAGGTGGCCCACGTTACAGGAAAACAGTGGGATTGAATGGCTGCCATTGAAACCCTTTTGGGTTGTCATAGAAGTTTTGAATCGATATTAAATTTGTTTTTCCTCTGCATCTAGGTCCGTGTGACCTTATTAATAGATTGGATGACAGAGAAATGTTATGGTGGGCCCCACGTGGGACCCATTATGGTGTATGTGTTTTACCCACACCGTCCACACCATTGGACGGTGGCACCCACTATGACGTATGTGTTTTATCTATGCCGTCCAGCCATTTTGGCTGCGCTTTTGGACAGCAGGGGACCCCATCATGAGGTATATGCTTTATCCATGCTGTTTATCCCTAAGGGACCCACCATGATGTATGGGTTACATCCAAATCGTCCATTCGGTGGCGAGCTGGCCTTGAGGCTTGAGGCAAATGAGGTAGATCTATTTATCAAGTGGACTACACTGCACAATGAGGATTGAGTGTCTACCATTGAAATCCTTTGGGAGTGTAAAAGTTTTGGATCAGTAGGAAATTTGTTTTTCCTCTTAATTCAGGTCTGTGTGGCCTTATGATCAGATTGGATGGGAAATAAATGTTATGGTGGGCCTTGAGGATGTAATGGTGGAAATCATTATTACCACTTATATTTGGGTGTGGCCCATTTGATATACATGGGGCCCATTGGCGTGGCCCATTTGATATACATATGGCCCATGTGATGTGGCCCACTTGCCATATGACGGCCCATTGTGATGTATTCAAGGCCTATGGGTTATGGCCCATTGCAATGTACATGAGGCCCATTGGTGCGGCCCGTGGATGCGGCCCACTTAATGTATTTGAGGCCCAGGTGCGAGGCCCACCATTATGTATATTAGGCCCATTGAGCGGCCCATTGTGATGTATTCGAGGCCCATGGGCGAGGCCCAATGCGATGTATTCGACGCTCGTGGGTAAGGCCCAATGTGATGTATTCGAGGCCCATGGGCGAGGCCCAATGTGATGTATTTGAGGCCCGTGGGTTAGGCCCAATGTGATGTATTCGAGGCCTATGCGATGTGCCCCACTTGATGTGTATATGGCCCTTATGTGAGGCTACGAGCTCATTATATGTTTGGCTCTATGTGGGCCATTCCTTGGGAGCAATGTTGGTTAAATGATCACATTGATGGGCAATGTTGGTTAAATGTCCACATTGTGACCTTCCCTTAGATTGATTGTCGAGGCCGATTATCAAGGCCGATTATCGATACTGATTATTAGTATGTGACAGTATATCATTAAGATACCTACACCTTGGAGCCACCTTGTGTATATATTGGGCCCATAGGAAAGTCCAGTTTATTGCGCGATAGAGAGGGTAAGGAAGCCCACTTATTGCACTTAAACTTGGATCTGGATATTGTAACGCTCCATCACTTTGATCACATGTGAGCGGGCACACGTGGGCGGACACTGATGTAGGTGGGGCCTAAGGAGCCTGGGCAAGCTACCAGTGATTGGCAGGCTACTGTGCTAGCGGGCTACTGTGAACATAGTAAAGACAGAACTTTATCCCACATTGGTTGCATTGTCTGATGTTGTGGTGGCTATAAGTTGGATTCTTTCCTTAACTATCGTGACGCATTTTAAATCAGTGAGCTTATCTTGATATTTAGACTAGATCCGCCGTCCTTCTGTGGACCCCTATCATTCGTATGTATGTTGTAATGGATGATTGATTAAAGCAGATGCCATTGGGCAGAGATGTTTATGAGACTCCTTGTGAGACGGAGTTATCCCCACATGATTGCGCAATACGCGCAGGTTTGATGTATGACCTAGATGAGGTTGATGGTATTCATGGCTCTTCAGGATTTTCATATTGCATTTGCATCATCGATATCTGATATTTAGTTCTATATGATTCCGCATTTGTATAGCCGATCTGCATTGCATATTCTGATGTGTGACTTATGGGCTTACTAGCACGTGTCCGCATTACTCTGACATTTATATTCTTAGCACTTATCTTGTGCACACACTTTCACTACCCTTTAAGCTTTCTATTAGCTTATGCACAATAGATGCGTGCAAGTGGTGTTAGGTAGCAGCAGCGTTGAGCTTGGAGCATGCAGCGGATCTCTGGAGCTTTGATTTTGTCATATGTATTTCCCTTTCAGCATTATATTCAAATGTTTATATTAGTGGATGTGTGATGATGATGTTTCCTTTGTGATTTGGGTAAACTTGTGGTTATGCTTATTACGAGTTAAATGTAAGTTGGAAAATCCTCCTTGTAGGATCCCATGATCGGAATCTGGCGTATGAACGCTGGAGCCGAGAATGGGGTACAACGGAGGTTGTTAGCACCAGATTCGGCAATCGAGAATTTTGTGAGCCTGGTTTCCTAGTTTGGGGCGTGACATTTCCATTCCGACTTAACCACCTTTTTCAACTTCCATTACCTTGGCATGCAGCCATGAATCTTGTTACTGAGCTTCTGTGACCTTAGTAATTAAGGAAGGTTGAACTACTAGATTAAAGGGACGAGCTACAGACGTTTGTGGATTTAATTGGACGTTAAAATCTTTCACCGTATCTAACATCTTCCATCGCTGAATCATGAGGTGAGCGATTACTCCGTGCGGCTTACGACTTAAGGCATCTACTGGGGTGCCTGATAATGTGGCTGTTGAGGCGGTTGTTTACAAAAACGAGTGGAGTGATCCTCCATTTTACAGTTATAACATTTACTTGTAAATCTGTTCATTGGCTGAGCAGGAGTTGAGGTGTTTGTTACTGTCATCTTTAGCTTCTTAGAAGCATCGTCCTGTGCTTGATATGTATTCGGTGCAGCCCTAACATTGCTTTTCACTTCTCTCTTCTGGTTACGACTTTTCCAGAATTCTTCATTGTCTCGCTCTATCATTAGAGCTCGTTCTACTACATCGGCATACAATTTAAGCTTAAGTGGCGTTAACTTGTTACGAATTAACCCTTTTAGACCTCACTCAAACTTCTTAGCTTTATGAGCTTCATCCTGAATCATATATAGGGCAAAATGGGATAATTCAATAAATTTATACTCATATTGGCCTACGGTCATCTCCCCTTGTTCTAAGCTTATGAATTCCTCTGCTTTCTACTCCCGTACACACTCCGGAAAGTATTTGTCATTGAACTTCTCACAGAACGTATCCCACGTCCTTGCAGTATCTTCTTCAATTGTTCTAGCAATTGTCTCCCACCAGTGGTCGGCCTCTCCCTTTAACATGAATACTGCAAGTGTGAACTTTTTTCTCCTCATCACATCCTAAAACATTGAATATCTTTCTTATTTATTTTTTTCCATTTTTCTGCCTTCATAGCGTCCGACAAACCCTTGAAAGCAGGTGACTTCAATCTCTTAAATTTCTTTACTAAGCCCCAAATGCCATCCTACACAACTGAGGCGGCTCCTCCGTTATCACCACGAATGTGTCGTCTAAGAATTGCCACTATGTCACCTAAAGCATGGAAGACCCCATTAAGTGACTGGCCAGTTTCAGTGAACCCCGGTGTGGCCGCCACAAGACTAGCTCTACCTCTATCTCTATCTCTACGCCGGCACCTAGACATATTTTAAATCAAACAATAAGGTTTATATGTCCCATAAGGGCGGATCACTAAAATATAATAGTACAAGTTAAGTTTTGATCACAACTACTCTCGCAGGGGATATATCCTAGTTTTCAAAGTTACTACGTTTTCAAGAAAAACCCTAGGTCCTCAATGATTCTAAACCTATGCTTTGATACCAATCTGTCATGCCCCGAAATCTGGCACCTAGGTATATCCAACCCCGATTCCATACCCGAAGGCATGACTTATGTTTTATATGTTTACATTTCATAATCCACGCATATATTGATGAAATGATTCTCATTCATAAAATATAGCTATTCAAAAATTAAATAATCAAACATTTTTTTAGAGAATAATAAAATATTCATGTTTTGACTATTCAAGATTACCACCAAACTCATGTCATCTCAATACTATCATAATATTGTAATGACCCGGAAAATTTTGTGCCGAGACCCGAGTATTAACTCTATTCTTTCCTTAGTAGCTTATTGGGGTGATTAGCGCTTAACTCGATTGTTTGTGAAATTTGCATCAATCACTTTAAATTTGATCCGCATGACTCAAAATCTGTAGAATAGTTAGCGCTATGTTACTCTGAAATCTGGGATCCATCGCTAAATCCAGTTGCTCTTGGAAATTTTTGGAAGTTTTGGATCGGACCTGGACCACGCGGCGAAAGTCTGATAGCGATGATCTTAGGCTGTTGCGGTCACCATATTGAACTTGGTCATCACCTCAAAAATCAAGTCTAGATGATGTTCTGGGTCGATTTGATTGAGTCCAGAGTGAAGAGTGTGAGAACGGTTGGAAATTTAATGAGATTTTATGAAATCTGAGTCGTGTCGCTTGGGCGACGATTTTAAGCAATCTGACCATTGGATTCTGACCCAATTTCACTCTCTGGTCAGGGAAGGTGGCCCAGGTATGTCCTTGTGCTTGTGGACCTGATCGAGATTCAGTGACCGTTGATTTGAGTGTGGTCCGCCATGGCTGATCTGAAGATTCGATCGGTACGAAAATTCAGCTTGACCTAGATCCATGGTCAGTGAGCTTAAGTCCGACCTTTCGTGGTAATAGGCCCACCAGAAGTGCTCCGTTGGATCGAGAGAGGCTTGTTTTGTTTATACCCTAAGTATACCTTGGCCCTGGGGTTATTTTCATCAATGTTAGGCCTATTTATAGGCCTTAAAACCCTAGCTCTCTTTTCCATACGAATTTTCCTAACCCTAGCTAAGAAAGAGAGAGGAAAAGAGAGAGAAAGTGAGAGAGAAGTTGGTGAATCATCTTAGATCCTTTCCTGTTCTTCTTCATCCTTAAACCTTCACTTTTGAATCGTTATTCCGGCATTTCTGAGTTCATCTTTGAGTAAGTTAACCTAACCCTAATCTGTGTTAGAGCTTAGAATAGTCTTTGTGTTGTTGTAGCTCATTTCTATTCTTGCTTTAGGTTATCTTGTCACCGTTGACGAAGACAAATCGTCTGAAATTAGTTCGGTGTTCTTTTCTGGATTAAGGTGCGGACTTTAATCGTATAGGTTATGGTTTTCAAGGCTTTCAATGCCAGTTAATGGTTTATTCTTGTTATGAATGAGATTTCACATGCCAAATGTTATGTTTATTTTGTGTTCCTGATATGCATGTGTTATATTGAGATTTGTGTATTCTATGTGTATGTATAAAGTACCGTATGTGTATAAAATATGAACTTGTGTTTGCCATGATTACTTGTTGTGTACTTATGCTAATGGTATGTGCGGTAACTCCTTGGTAAAAGGAATTGTCCAAATGCGTGTATTTCAACATACGTCATGTATGTTGTATTATGTATTCTAAGTGTTTGTAGAAATGCGTGAATGAACTAAAGTGTAATATATTATACTAATTACGGGCGTTGAGAAATGATTCTCAACACTCCTATTAATGTGTATGATTTCCTACTTGCAAGTCATATTCCTTGTTGTTTAATTTCAAGTCTTACTGGTGCTTAAATCCATGTTAAGTTGATATTCTTCAAATGCTTACGTACTACATGACGTGAGTTGTTGTTCCATTACTATTCTAAATTGTAGATATGAATATCTGTTGTAGTGGAATGTGTGTGGGACTATGAATAGTCCAGGAAATTAGTAATCGGCCTTAAGTTCGTGGCTGAGATTCCTTTCGCCACGTAGGACGTGATTAGACGAACCCGAGTCGTATTAGAGTTTGTCGGCATTGGTTTGGCCATGCGGAGTGTTTGCGTACTCTATGTCGTTCAACCCAACGTGCGCTCGTGCTAGTCGAGTTCGTCAAGTAACCTGATTGTCCGATGTATGTTCACTATGTATGGACGCTATTGTTTGAATCTAGGGTACCAAACTTACCGATGAAATCTTGTTAACCATGGTACCTTGATCCGCTAAGACTCATGAGCCGGACATGGTGGTATGGGACACCGTGATCGAGCTGTCGGCCTACGCTGGGGTGACGAGCCTCCCCGTAGTGACCAGTGAGCAACCAAACTCGTGAGCCAATTATGGTGGTATGGGACACTATACTCGCGCTATCGGCCTACATTGATTGGTGACGAGCCCTTTGTAGTGACCTCGAGCATGCCTGGATACCGCAATGAGGTAACGAGCCTTATGGTGGTAATGAGAGTATGATAGGCGTGCATTGATTGGTGAAGAGCCCTTTGCAATGACCTATAAACATATGATCGTATGAGATGTCTAGGATTGACGACCCTAGAATGGATCACTGTTTGGATGGTGATATGAGGAAGGTACCTTAGCTTCCCAATCCTGCTATATGAAAAGGACTAAAACAACTTGGCAATCATGTTCATGCACCACATTTGCATGTGCTTTGTAGACGTGGTGCACTTTGAGGCGATGTCATGCGTAACATAAGATGAAGACGCTGAGGGTGTATGTCCGAGGGTACGCATCATTCTTCATACATCCTTGCATTAACAAGAGTACTTAGGACCTGTTTAATTGTTCTGCCTTATCATTACTGCTTGATTGAACTGATAACATGTTAACCTTTGCTTTATTGTTCCACTGAGTTGATCACTCACTCCCACGTTCTGGGGCGTGTTAAACACCCACTAGACTCTGTCTTAGTTGCAGATGTTGATGATACCTTTGAGGCAGAGCGGGAGATCGAGGATGATGAGGCTGCTTTCTCTTTCATGCAGTTTTCAGACGGGTTCTAGTGAGCCTTGTTCTGATGCGAGGGATGTTGGGATTTCTTTTGGGAATTTAATGATGTAATTTGATACTTATAATTTTGATAGCAACACTTGTATTACGACCTGGTATGTGTATGTATTTCAGAGATTCGCACATTTACACATATATTTCTTTAAGTCTTCCGCTTTCTTTCTTCACTTATCCCTGAATTATATCTGCACTTTGGCTTAATCTATTCCATGTTTTATGCACTAATACAGACAACATACATCCATCATTAAATATGTTGCATAAGTGATGTTTTGGAACTCGGGAGCTGAGTTATGTTCGACCCCCGAATTTCAGGGCGTTACAAATATACTTAATGTTTATTACACTTATTTAGAAAATGCTAATGAAACAAAATAAATAAAAGTAAATCTCTTTAAGCGCCTCCACGAGATCCTGATACTAAAATTTTAAAATCCCAACAGGGTAAGCTGCGAAGCCTAGTGAGTAATCTTAACATAGGTTTAAAAATAACATCATACAATCTGAATAAAACATACTAAAAGATATAATATCTATTTAGGTAAAGCAACAGATGAGGAGACGAGGAGATTAATAAAAAAATTTTTCCAAGTAAATTCAAAGAAAACTGAATGAATGAAATCAACATATGCTAAAATCCACAATAACAAATGAACAAACAAATATATGTAATATATATATATATATATCTATATATATATATATATATATATATATATATATATATATATATATATATATATAGAGTCCTGCTCACCTACGGTGCTTAAGTACGAGCTCCGTTAGGAGCCGTTGGATGCAAAACGGTGGCTGGGATGAAGCAGCCGTGTAGCAGGAGACTCTCCGTGGAGAAGACTCGCCACGGCTGTTTTTTCGGACGCACGCCCAACCTTATGAAGTGACGTCTACAAGTTCTGTGGGCCACACCGTGATGTGTGCTTTGTATCTACACCGTCCATCCATTTGGACAGACCATATTATGGCATGATGCAAAAAATGAATCAGATGCAAAGCTCGACAGGACCCCACCACAAAAAACAGAGGAGAGAGTGACGTCCACCGTTAAAAGATTATGAGGGCCATGACAGGATTTGTTCTGCCAAATAATTAACATTTAAGCTTTTCATGTCTGCTTTAACACATGATCCGGCTGAAATCTCAAATAAACATCACGGTGGAACTTTAGAAGGTTTCAACGGTGGGTGTTACTCTCACCGCTGTTTTCTATGGTGGGGTCCACCCCAGCCTTGGATCTGCCTCGTTCTTTGGACCATGCTCTAAAATGATCTCTCCAAATGTATGGACGGTGTTGATACAACACATACATCATGGTGGGCCCATAAAAGTTGGTGACGCCACAGCCTAGCCGTATCCAACCCCCCTGTCGCACACGAATCCTCCCTGGATTCGGATTGCGTCCTAACCGCGCCCGGACGGTAGGGCTATGTGGGGCCCACTATGATGTAAGTGTTTTATCCACGCCATTCATCGCTTTCTTCATATCATTTTAAGGCATGATCGTTAAAATCAAGCAAGTCCACAGCTGCAGTGGAGCACAAAGTGGGGATTGAACGTCCATCTTTAAAAACTTCTTGGGAGTACATTACTGGCTATTTGTGTTTCAGTTCAAGCTGATGTTTGTGTTTTCACTTCATCCACAAGCAGTGACCTTATGAATAGGTTGGATGGTAAAAAAACATCACGGTGGCCTGAGAAAGGTTTCAATGATGTGTAATTATCACTTAAGCTTTCTTTCATGTGGTCCACTGGAGCCATGGACATGCCTCGTTTTTTGGATGATATCATAAAATAATCTGATAAAAGTGATGAACGGCATGGATAAAATACTTACATCACGGTGGCCCCAGAAATCCCAACCCGAACATATTACCATTCACGCATGTCTAAAACCTCTCTCTTCTTTGCGAGCTTTAAAAGCTCTCTCGTCCTCTTGCCATTCTTTAGCAATCTACTTTCTCATTCTCTTGTCATTCTTTAGCAATTTACTTCTCTCTCTCCATCTTTCCACCACATCTCTGTACGAACGACATCAAGAAGAGATTGGGTTGCGGCGTCAGGGGCCAATCCCATCCACCAACCACAGTGATAGAGGGAGTGGTGAATTACCTTCAATTGGAAGGTATTCTCATATTCATTTACCCATCTTCTTTGTGTGGCTGATTTTCATGTGATAATTTATAATTGTCTTATTATTATTGACAATGAGCATACAACGGATTCATATGGTGAGTCTCATCACCATGAGTCATGTTCCAAAGCTTCCATGGGCCTAAAGAAATTTCCAATGGTGGGTGTGACCTCTTTAGCTTTTCGATCTTCCTATTTTTAGGCTCGCTTTCTGAATTGAAATGGCATAGCTAATTGATGGGCCTCGAGGCTTTAGAAAAAGCTCGACTCATGTGGGACCAGGCCATCTCAGCCCCGCTTTTGGTTTCTTTCATTATCCTTCTCTAGAGCATAGATCTTCGCCGTTGGTTCTCGTTTTAAATCAATAGGCCCCTGGTTCCTACCTTTGGTATATTTCTTGAGAAGTGTAATAGATAAAGACCATTCATCAGGTGGTCCACAGCTTGCACACACATTAAGCCGGCCCACTTATCATTGGCCACACGTGTACCAGTAAAAGGGAGAGAAGGAAAAGCTATCCAGTATCTTGAGTTTCAAAATACACGTGCGGAACATCATTAGATGGGCCATGGCATGTCCAGTATCTTGAGTTTCAAAATACACGTGTGGACCATCATTAGATGGGCCATGGCATGTTTGTTGTGACCTCCACCTGATATCATCCACACACATGGCACGTGTGCTGTAAAGATTTCTCCTTTTCCTTTGTTTTCAAGCCAGGAAAAAAAAAGCGAGGCATGCTTATGTAGTCCTTTTCTGTTTCAGAGAAATGCTGCAAAGCGCATGATATGTGGCCCACCTAAGCCAGGCTGACGTGGATTACTTTTTGGTCGATATGGAATGTGCAATCAGTCTTCTACTGATAGGCCCACCTGACCAAGTTTGATGGTGGGGTGGTTTGCCCTCTTTGAATAGACGGGCCATCTGCCATCTATGCAAGGAACCCACATGGGTATTTTGGTCCATTCCAAATGTGCTGATTGGCCCACCTAAGAAGCCCATCTAAGTAGAGATGTCTGAACTGGGGCGTTTCCACGGGAACAAAAAGAGCCGTGGCTTGGGTAGAACTGGAAAGGTTTCAACAACAGGCATTCCCTTCCCACTATTTTCTGATACGTGGCCCACTTGAGTTTTGAGTCTTTGTATTTGCATTTTTCCTTACTGAGGTCTATGTGACCTTATGAGTAGGTTGAATGGGCTAATCAATGTCATAGTGGCCTTACAAAATTTTTGATGGTGGGTGTCATTGTTGGGCTCATGTCTTTCTAACTGGGCATATTAATCTGGAAATTGATCATTTATAATTGTCTTGTTATTGTTGACTTTGGACCGTTTAATTTTTTCATAAATCTGAAATAGAAATATTGATTTTTGTTATGAGTTGTGTTCATTTACCAACTTTTATATAATTTCATGATAAACTATATCAAAACTTTTTTTTGTTATGAGTTATAGAAATGCACGAGAATTTAATGGCGCAAGTTGGCACAACCTCTATCCGTCGTTGGATTCCAGAAGTAGAAGAGGGGTTGAAACCAATAGTTGAAAAGACAACTTTCTCTTCAGTTGATGCGGCGTTTAACTTCTACAACCATTATGCAAAGAAGGCAGGCTTCAGTGTTCGTAGAGGATCAAATAAATACAATAAGAGTCAAGAAGAGATCTGGAAGATGTTTGTATGTTCGAAGGAAGGGACGACAGATAACAAGGTACAAATGAAGCATGGTGTAGTAAAGAGGCGACGGAGTATTACTCGAGAAAGTTGTAAAGCTCGCATGACAATTAAAAAAGAGGGCAGTGGACCAAACTATATAGTGAAAAAGTTTGTTGAGGAGCACAGTCATGAGTTAGCAACTCCTCGAAAGAAACATCTTCTTCGATCACATCGTGAGGTTTGTAATGCGCAGAAGAATTTGGAAAATACATTCACTCAAACAGGCATAGGCATTTCGCAAACTATGAATGTTTTAGCAATTGAATCAGGTGGTTACGAAAATATTGGATGCATTGAACAAGACATGAGAAATTATGAAAGAGATAAAAGAAAAGAAACCAAGGACCATGATGCTCAACTATTGTATGAACATTTTTCTGAAATGAAGGAATTGGATCCATCGTTCGCATATAATGTGAAGGTTGACGTGGAGGGCAGATTAACACATTGTTTTTGGGCTGACCCGATTTCACGTAAGGCTTATCATCACTTTGGTGATGTTATAGTATTTGACACCACGTACAATACAAACCACTATGAGTTAATATTTGCACCATTTACAGGGGTTAATCACCATGGGCAATCAATTATACTGGGTTGTGGTTTTATCCATAATGAGACCACTGAATCTTTTATCTGGTTGTTTGAGAAATGGTGTGAAGCAATGCCAGGGGACCCACCGAAAGCGATCATAACAGATCAAGATCCAGCGATGACAAAAGCCATTGCTATTGTATTTCCGAATGCTTTCCATCGTTATTGTATTTGGCATATTTTGCAGAAGGTCCCTGAAAAGTTAGGTCACATAGCTTTCAAAGATGAATTTAAAGTACCTTTTTATGATAGCATATGGAATTCTGAGAAGCCCGAAGATTTCGAAGTAAAATGGAGCAAAGTTATTGAAGAAAATGAGTTGGATCATAATGATTGGCTTGCTTCTTTATTCAACATTCGTCACAAATGGGTACCAGCATATCTAAGACATGTTTTTTTTGCGGGTATGTCTAGTAGCCAACGAAGTGAAAGCACGAATGCATTTTTTCGTAAATATGTGTCGAAGAATAACTCGTTAATGGATTTCATAATTCGTTTTGATCGTGGAGTAGCACGACAGAGACACAATGAGTTAGTTGCCGATCATGAAACGATTAGTAGCAAGCCAAAGTTGAAAACTTTATTCGCCATGGAGAGAGAGCTTGGAGAGACTTATACTCGGTCTATTTTTTATAAATTTCAAGAAGAGTTGTATGAAAGCACTATTTATACTGCAATTCTTTTACAAAAGATGGAAGGCGTTTGCATTTACAATGTTGGAGTATGTGAAGGAACATCTCCCGAACGGCTAGTTGAATTCGAGATGGAATCTAAACAAGCAAAATGTAGTTGCTTAAAATTTGAATTTGAGGGCATACCATGTAGGCACATATTATGTATACTACGACAATCTCGGATACCCAATTTGCCAGACCACTATATTTTGAAAAGATGGACAAGGGATGCTAAACTGGATTTTGTTTACGAAGCGAGTAGTGTGGAGTTAAATACAGAGAAACATGAATCGTATGCTCTTCGATATAGCAATTTGTTAGACATTTCTAGAAATCTTGCCAAAGAAAGCGCTAATTTTAAAGAGACATATCATATGTGTAAAGAAGGGCTACAAGATATTCTCAAACGAGTTCAAGATCAGAAGTTGGTTGCTGGTGAGACATTGGTGCCTAAAAATAAGAAACAAATAAAGAAAATTACTAAAGTAATCATTAAAGACCCGGTGCGTGCTAAAACTAAAGGAAGTGGAAAAAGATTAATTTCTGAAAGGGAAAAGGTTGCTCGTAAGAAAGATAAAAGAAGATGCAATGGATGTGGGAAGTGGGGTCCTGGCCATGATAAACGTAATTGTCCAATATGGAAAAAACTGTAAGTGCTTAATTCGTTTTATTCATTTATATTTGATTGATTCTTTAATTTTGTTTCTTAAATTATTATATCCTTATTTTATTCATTCTTTAAAATGATTTACTTGCAGAATAAGATCTCCCGCATGCCAAGAACCATCAATGAATGAAGTTGATATGTGTGAAGAACCATCAGATGACGAGGTTGATTGTATGAAGAACCATCGGATGATGAGGTTGATATGCATGAAGAACCATCGGATGACGAGGTTGATATGCATGACGAAACATTAGATGATGAGGTGGAGACGTTAGGTCATGACACACCACTATCTTAATAATGTAATCAATAACATTTTTTTAATTTACCCATTTACTTGGTAATTATGTAAACATTTTTTAATATCAGGCTAACCATTCCATAGAAAACAATAGTGATTGAACTCTCACCATTAACAACTTCTAAGTCAACACTGTAATGTTTATTTGTCATCCAAGCCGTTGATATGTTAAAGTGGACCATAAAAAATAAAAATTATGTTGATTCAAAGCTTTTTTCACCCACATGAAGTTTTTAATGGCCAATCACCACAAACATTATCTGAAAAAAAAAAAAAAAGGGAATTGCGTAAATATATAATACATAATCAATGTGAGTCCTACGGTTAGGATTGCACCGTGTTGTGTGGGGCGGGCCTCACCTAATCCGCTCTGGGGAAGACAGCCTTTCGTGTCATGAAACATCAGTTCCTCTATTAGACAGTCTGACCACGTTACCAATGGAGGCGGATTGCATCTTACCCTCTCTGGGGCCCACTGTGATGTAAGTTTTTTATCCACGCCGTTAATATTTTCTCTCAGATCATTTTAAGGTATGAGATAAAAAATGAATTAGGTTCACAACTCCAGTGGACCACACCAAAGGAAGCTGCAATGATATGACACTCACCGTTGAAACATTTCTAAGGGACACCATGATGTTATTTTACTATATAACCTATTCATAAGGTCACGTAGACGTGGATGAAACGAAAACATAAATATATGCTTGATCCGAAACTTCTCCAGATCCTAAGAAGTTTTTAATTGTGAACGTTTAATCCCCAATTTGTGGTCCATTTAAGCCTTTTATGTGGCTATTTTTTTATGTCATGGCTTAAAATAATTTGAGAGAAAATCTCAACGGCATGGATAAAATTATTACATCACGGTGGGTCTTAGAGAGCCCTACCTGAATGGTAACGCAATCCTCGTCCCATTACCAATACTGGCAGATAAGCTTGCGGATGGGGATTCCAAAGGAACTTTCCGTCATGGTTAGTTAGGTGGGGTCCACCGTGATGTTTAGGGAAGATCCACCACGTTCATCGGTTTTGAAAGATTAATTTAGACGATGGGCCAAAAAATGATATAAATCCAGAGCTTAAGTATGCCGTACATTAGTAAAAAGTGTGTATGTAAATTCTTACCATTGAAACTTATTTGGGTCCACCATAATGTTTATATCCCATCCATACCGTTCATAATGTCATTCTTACTAAGATAAACTTAAATGTTAATTATTTGGCAGAACAAATCCTGTCATGGCCCTCATAATCTTTTAACGGTGGACGTCACTCTCTCCTCTGTTTTTTGTGGTGGGGTCTGTCGAGCTTTGCATCTGATTCATTTTTTGCATCATGCCGTAATATGGTCTGTCCAAATGGATGGACGGTGTAGATACAAAGCACACATCACGGTGTGGCCCACAGAACTTGTAGACGTCACTTCATAAGGTTGGGCGTGCGTCCGAAAAAACAGCCGTGGCGAGTCTTCTCCACGGAGAGTCTCCTGCTGCACAGCTGCTTCATCCCACCACCGTTTTGCATCCAACGGCTCCTAACGGAGCTCGTACTTAAGCACCGTACGGCACGGTGCGCAGGAGACCGGGACTCTATATATATATATATATATATATATATATATATATATATATATATATGTAATATCAAGTGAGAGATACTCACCTTTAAAAAATAAAAACTCCCCTTTTTTTTCTTCCTTTTTCTCTTTTGTCTTTTTTCTTTTCTTTTTCTCTCCTCCTTTTTATTCTTCCTTTTTCTTTGTCTTCACTCTCTCTGTTTGTATCAGATTTCTGCCTGAATGGCCCGATAGGCGTCGAATCATGCAAAGGGGCCGATCGGGGCATTTCCAGTGGGGCCCAGGGGGGACCCACATCTTTTTAGTGCTAAGGGGCCATGAGGACCTCGCCCAAATGGCGAGCCATCGCCGGTTCGGCGAGCCCTCGCCGATCAGCGGGCCAGGCCGGGCGGGCTGGCTCGGGCTGACGAATGTATGGCCTAGTGTGGCCCACCCTTCCACGGTTTGCTGCTTTAAACTCTTTCTAAGCCCGACTTCCTTCACAATCATCCCTCCCAAGCTCTCTTTTCCTTCAAGTTCTTCTTCAAACTCCTCCAAATCTCTTTCAAATCATCTTCTTTCATTTTCGTGCAAACTCTATCCACCCATCTCAAAACCTCACCCCCCCTTGCTGCTTACATCTCCTTTTCTTCTCATTTGAGCTCCCAAATCCTCCCTTGGGATCTCAAGTGTGTGGAAGCTTCCCATTTCTTCCTATTTCTCTCTTTCTCTCATTTTCCATGGCCCTCTTTGAGTTTATCACGGCCATCTTTTCCATCTCTACTCTTCTTTCTTTGATGGGGAAGAAGAGAGCGCCCGTGGATGAAGCCGGGCTTAGCCGCCCAACCTATGCACGGAGGCCAAGAGGTGCCGCCGCGAGCACGACCGCCGCCCGTGAGTTTCAGACCAAGCGGGACCTTGATCCTCAAGCTCCCATTGGAAGAACCTTGTTGGCGGAGCTATCGCATGGAGTCTATGAAGGCCGTAGAGTCCTTTTTGAGGCTCATGTTGATCCGCGGCTGTTTGGTGAGTTTTTGCTATTGGAGCGCCTGGAAGGGGCTGGTTGGTGTCCCTTGTTTGAGGGCGAGTATCGCGCGAATGCAAGTACTGTTCGAGCTTTTTATGCCAATATTCGTGATCCTTCACTGGAGCCTCTGCAGTTTAAGATTTCTTGTGGTAGTGGTCGGGAGGCCACAGTCAACGTTGCTTTGATATCTCGACTCCTGAATGTGCCACTTGGTGAGGTACATGCCAGTGAGAAGAATTTGAACAGTATGCGCGAGAGGGATTGTCGCACCCGATTTCTGTGTGGTCGTCTGGTCGAATGACAGCCTAATAGAAGTCTTCTAGCTACCAACATGACGGACGACTTTCGCTTGCTTCACCACATGTGTACGTTCAATGTATATCCAAGGTGGAGCAACCGCAGCGAGTGTACGCGCCTGATGGTAGATTTTCTATATCAGGTGGGGCAAGGAGAGAAGTTGTGTGTGTCGACGTACATCTTGCGTCAGGTTATCCTTATCGCTCGTTCGACTAGGAGGACTGAATCGCTTCCATTTGGCCGACTTATCTGTAAGCTTGCTCATGAGTTTACGTATAGGCTTGGAGCAGAGAAGCCGGTTCTTGTTCGTCATATTAATCTGACACCCTTAAGCAGATGGAGATTGGTCCTCGTCGACAGGCCTCAGAGAGTGAGGATGAGTCAGAGAGTGATGATGATAAGAGTTATGCTGAAGGTGGTGCTGAGATTGAAGCAGAAACAGAGCAGGACGAGGAAGAGGTTGAGGCACAGGATATGAGTGAGAGCTCTCCTCCTGTGGCACCAGAGCAGAGCGCAGATCAGGCTGCCAGGGATGCCTGTATTACTCGGCTTGAAAAAGGGCAGGCTGTTCTATGCCAGGATATCATGGATCTTCGAGGCCTTGTGAAGCATAAGTTTAAGAAGGTGACTCGAACTCTGAAGTCTATCCTGTGTTGCTTGCAGGATAAGGGTGCCCCACCGCCATCTCCTGATTCTGATGAGTAGTTATCGTTGTGGTCGTCCATTGCTTTGTTTGTTATTTCTTTCTGTGTGCAGTCGCTGTTGGCTTTTGTAGTTGGAAGTTGTTTGTTGTTGCTTGAAGTGTTAGATGTTGTAGTTCTCATGCTTTCCTTGTCGTGATTCATGTAATGCTGCACTACTTGTATTGCGACAATTTTGTTTAATGGAATGCATGTTGTTTATTTTTGAAGTTGTGCTGTGAATGCTGTGTGGATGGATTATGTGGACGTAGAATCTTATATGTTGCATCCTCTGTTGAATGTAGGGTATGCCTCCTAAGGGTTCTAAGACTTCAGCCCGTCTCTCCTTGGTTGAGTCGCTTGTCGGGGTTCTTCCCCTGAGCGATAGCCAGTCAGATCCACAGACGGGCCCATCTCATGCAGGTGTTGGGCCGACACCTATGGCTCCTCCAGTTACGCCTTCGGTTCCTCAGCCGAGCGATGCATCTTCGTCTGCTCCACCGTCTGATAGGTTTGAGTAGATGATACTGTTGATGCAGCAGTAGCAGATTCAGTAGCAGCAGCAGTTCCTATCTTCCATGGCTGGCATCTTTACTCAGTCAGTGGGAGCGACTCCTCCTACTTCACCTATGCCCCCATCTGGGAGCGCTAGTGCGAGCGGCACTTTTGAGCGATTCTAGAGCTTACGTCCTCCCACATTTGCGGGTTCTCATAGACTCGAGGAGGCCGAGTATTAGATCGATCGCATATCTAAGATGCTGAGACCGCTGCACTGCTCTGAGGTTGAGCAGGTTGAGCTTGCCTCCTTCATGTTTGAGAAGGAGGCCAGTCTATGGTGGGACAGTGTTCTTCGCACTGTCGAGGAAGGATTTGAGTGGTCGTGGCAGGCGTTTGAAGTACGCTTCCACGAGAAGTATTTTCCGGTTACGTACCGACATGAGAAGGAGAGTGAGTTCCTTCACCTCCGCCAGGGAGGGCTGTCGGTGACTGAATATGAGAACCGGTTCACTGAGCTAGGTCGGTATGTTCCTTTGATTCTGGGCGATCAGCCGATGAGGATGCGGTGCTTTTTTAAGGGATTGAGGCCTGAGATCCGATCAAAGATATGCTGTGCTAGCGTTTCTTCTTATGCGGAGTTGGTGAGCATGTCCTTGCGAGCAGAGCAGGACGGGGACAGGTCGTCCCGTATGCGAGCACCTATGGTTCCTAGGCCGCGACCTGACTTTCAGGGGCACATTTTCTCGGCAAGAGGCCGCGGGCAGATTCTCCTCATAGGCGTTCAGCGCCGCCCGCTCAGCAGATGCGAGCTGATCTTCGCTGTTCGTATTGTGGGAAGATGGGGCATTTGGATCGTTTTTGCTTTTCGCATATGCGGGCTAGTGGTTTTACTCCACCGCAGAGAATTAGCCGTCCGATGCCTCAGGTTATTTCTCCTCCACCTCTTCGTTCAGCACCAGCTCATCCATCCTTCAGACCTGCAGTACGTAGGTTCAGGCCACCTCAGCGGCCCATGGTTCCTCCGCCGAATCTTCAGCAGCAGGCTCGAGTTCATGCGCTCTCAGCTGAAGCGCCTATGTCTGACTTGGTGCCGAGATCCTTTGAGGTTACAACGCACATTGAAGGTATTCCCATTTCTATGCTGGTGGATACAGGGTCCACTACTTCTCTTATATCTTATGCGGCAGTTAGGCGTTTGGGTTTGAGCACTGTTTCTATGCAAGGAGTGACGCTTACTACCGCTACGGGGATTTCCTCTGATATGAACAAGCGTTGTATGGATTGTTTGGTCGATCTAGGAAGTGGATCGATCCGTGTTTATTTCTTTGTCGCACCTCTTTATCATTACGATGTTATTATGGGTATGGATTGGCTCACGAGGATGCGAGTAGAGAATGATTGTGAAGCAAGGTTGGTGACCATCCATGGACCTGAGGGCAAGACAGTTACTTTCCCAGTTCAGGTCAGTTACCCTCTTCATCTTGATTATTATACTTCTCTGTTGGAGAGTATGGCTGAATCGGCGTTAGTTAGCACGCTGGTAGTTCGGGAGTTTGAAGATGTGTTTGAGTCAATTCCTGGATTACCTCCTCAGCGCGAGATTGATTTTACTATCAATCTCATGCCTGGTGCGGCGCCCATTTCTTTACCTACTTATCGAATGCCTCCGAGTGAAATGGAGGAATTGAAGAAGCAGATAGATGGTTTATTGAATTTGGGTTTTATTCGGCCTAGTGTGTCTGCTTAGGGAGCACCTGTCTTGTTTGTGAAGAAGAAAGATGGTTCCTTGCGATTATGTATTGATTATCGCAGGTTGAATTTGGTAACTGTGAAGAATAAGTACCCTTTGCCTATGATTGATGATCTGTTTGATCAATTGAAGGGAGCACGATACTTTTCCAAGGTTGATCTGCAATCAGGGTATCATCAGTTGCGCGTTAAGAATGAGGACTTGCAGAAGACCGCTTTCAGGACTAGCTTCGGTCACCATGAGTTCCTTGTGATGTCGTTCGATGTTACGAACGCACCGGCGTGTTCATGGATCTGATGAACAGGGTGTTTCGGCCATTCTTATTCTGATTCGTCATTGTCTTTATCGATGACCTCTTAATATATTCTGTGAGTCGGGAAGAGCACGGGGAGCACTTAAGAGCGGTTTTGGATACTCTTAGGAAGAATTAACTTTTTGTGTAGTTCAAGAAGTGTGATTTCTGGAAAGAGGAAGTTAAGTTCCTGAGACATGTGGTGTCCAAGGAAGGGATAGCTGTCGATCTTGCCAAGGTAGCCGTAGTGCAGGACTGGAAGCAGCCTGGTTTAGTTACTGAGGTAAGGAGCTTTCTGGGTCTTGCAGGTTATTATCGATGCTTCATTCAAGACTTCTCGAAGATTGCCAGACCGTTGTCGCAGTTGACACGGAAAGATTTAAAGTTTGCTTGGAATGAGAGGGCGGAGGAAGCTTTTCAAGAGCTGAAGGACAAGTTGACGTCCGCCCCTGTGCTAGTATTGCCAGAGCAAGGGGTTAAGTATATTATATATATTGATGCCTCTCGCATTGGTCTGGGTTGTGTCCTTATGCAAAAGGACAGGGAATTGCTTATGCTTCGCGTCAGTTGAGGAAACACGAAGAGAATTACCCTACGCACGACCTGGAGTTAGCAGCTGTCATTTTCACATTAAAGCTTTGGAGACATTACCTCTATGGTGAGGAGTTCGAGCTCTTTTGGGACCACAAGAGCCTTAAGTATATTTTCACGCAGCGTGACTTGAATATGAGGCAGCGCCGATGGATGGAAACATTGAAGGACTTTAAGTTCGATATTTCTTACCATCCGGGCAAGGCGAACCTTGTGGCAGATGCGTTGAGTCGCAAGAAGGCTATTAAGTTTGTGGCTCCGCTGATAATAGCAGAGTGAGATATGTTGGAGTTTATGTGAGACTTTGAGCAGAAGCTTACGGTGGAAGAGCCGTATGAGGTTATCGCACACATTCGTGTACAACCCCTTATCGACGAGAAGATCGTTGCAGCTCAGGCAGATGATGAGCTTTTGGCGAAGATGAGGAAGCGGGTTGGTACAGATGAGAACTCCGACTGGAGTATTAGTTCTGATGGGGGCCTACGATTTCGTGGCCGGTTATGTGTTCGTGACATCCCTGACTTGAGACGGGAGGTTCTCGAGTTAGCCCATAGTTCTAAGCTTGCGATGCATCCAGGTAGCACGAAGATGTATCGGATATGAGAAGATCTTATTGGTGGGACAACATGAAGGTCCATATTGCTGAGTTTGTCTCTCGTTGTCTCACGTGCCAGCAGGTCAAGGCAGAGCATCGCCGACCTCCTGGGTTGCTTCAGCCCATGCCCATAGCAGAATGGAAGTGGGACTTCATCTCTATGTACTTTATTTCTGGGTTGCCGAAAATGAGGAAGGGATATGACTCTATTTGGGTGATAGTCGGCCGATTGACGAAGTTGGCTCACTTCTTACCGATCAGAGTCACAAACTCTGCAGACCAGTTGGCTAGGCTGTATATTAAGGAGATTGTATGTCTGCATGGAGTTTCCTTGGAGATTGTGTCTGATAGAGACACGCGTTTCACATCTATCTTCTGGACTCGTATTCAGGAAGCGATGGGTGTGAAATTAAAGTTCAACATTGCGTTTCATTCGCAGACAGATCGGCAAACGGAACGTATGAATCAGATCCTGGAAGACATGTTGCGAGCTTATGTTTTGGATTTCAAGGACAGTTGGGATGATTGTCTCCAGTATGCAGAGTTCGCATATAATAACAGTTTCCAGGGGAGTATTGGCATGGCTCCCTATGAGGCGTTGTATGGTTGCCTGTGCAGAGCACCGCATTGCTGGACAAAAGTTGGTGAGCGTAGTTTGATTGGCCCGGAGTTGGTGCAGGCGACTTCAGAGAAAGTTGACATCATTCGACGTCGACTCCTGATAGCCCAGAGTAGGCAGAAGAGTTATGCTGATACGAGGCGGCGACCGCTTGAGTTTGAGGTTGGAGACCATGTATTTCTGAAGGTCTCTCCTATGAAGGGAGTTCTGCAGTTCGGTAAGAAGGGAAAGCTCATGCCGAGATTTATTGGTCCATTTCAAGTTCTGGATTGAGTGGGAGCGGTAGCATACCGCCTTGCTTTGCCCACACCTCTTGCGGGCGTGCATAATGTATTTCATGTTTCTATGCTGAAGAAGTACGTTCCTGATCCTTCGCATATTATCAGTTGGGAGCAAGTGCAGTTGAGCGAGGATGCCACATATGTACTGCGACCGACGCATATTCTTGACAGGAAGGAGCAGGTATTGCGTTGCAAGGTCATCCCTCTTGTGAAGGTGCTATGGACGCATCATAGTGAAGAAGAGGCTACTTGGGAATATGAAGCTGAGGTTAGAAAGAGCTACCCTCAGATCCTTGAGGAATATGAGAAGGTATGAATTTCGAGGACAAAATTTTCTTTAAGGGGGGTAGATTGTAATAACCCAAAAAATTTTGTGCCAAGACCCGAGTATTAACTCTATTCTTTCCTTAGTAGCTTATTGAGGTAATTAGCGCTTAACTCGATTGTTTGCGAAATTTGCATCAATCACTTTAAATTTGATCTGCATGACTCAAAATCTGTAGAATAGTTAGCGCTATGTTACTCTGAAATCTGGGATCCATCGCTAAATCCAGTTGCTCTTGGAAATTTTTAGAAGTTCTGGATCGGATCTGGACCGTGCGTCGAAAGTTCGATAGCGATGATCTTAGGCTGTTGCAGTCACCATGTTGGACTTGGTCATCACCTGAAAAATCAAGTCCAGATGATGTTCTGGGTTGATTTGATTGAGTCCGGAGTGAAGAGTGTGAGAACAATTGGAAATTTAATGAGATTTTATGAAATCTGAGTCGTGTCGCTTGCGCGACGATTTTAAGCAATTTGACCGTTGGATTCTGACCCAATTTCACCCTCTGATCAGGGAAAGTGGCCGAGGCATGTCCTTGTGCTTGTGGACCTGATCGAGATTCGGTGACCATTGATTTGAGTGTGGTTCGCCACGACTGATCTGAAGATCCGATCGGTATGAAAACTCAGCTTGACTTAGATCCATGGTCAGTGAGCTTAAGTCCGACCTTTCGTGGTAATAGGCCCACAAAAATTGCTCCGTTGGATCGAGAGAGGCTTGTTTTGGTTATACCCTAAGTATACCTTGGCCCTGGGGTTATTTTCATCAATGTTAGGCCTATTTATAGACCTTAAAACCCAAGCTCTCTTTTCCATACGAATTTTCCTAACCCTAGCTAAGAAAGAGAGAGGAAAAGAGAGAGAAAGTGAGAGAGAAGTTGGTGAATCATCTTAGATCCTTTCCTGTTCTTCTTCATCCTTAAACCTTCACTTTTGAATCGTTATTCCAGCGATTCTGAGTTCATCTTTGGGTAAGTTAACCTAACCCTAATCTGTGTTAGAGCTTAGAATAGTCTTTGTGTTGTTGTAGCTCATTTCTATTCTTGCTTTAGGTTATCTTGTCGCCGTTGACGAAGACAAATCGTCTGAAATCAGTTCGATGTTCTTTTCTGGATTAAGGTGCAGACTTTAATCGTATAAGTTATGGTTTTCAAGGCTTTCAATGGCAGTTAATAGTTTATTCCTGTTATGAATGAGATTTCACATGCCAAATGTTATGTTTATTTTGTGTTCCTGATATGCATGTGTTATATTGAGATTTGTGTATTCTATGTGTATGTATAAAGTACCGTATGCGTATAAAATATGAACCTATGTTTGCCATGATTACTTGTCGTGTACTTATGCTAATGGTATGTGCGGCAACTCCTTGGTAAAAGGAATTGTCCAAATGCATGTATTTCAACATACGTCATATATGTTGTATTATGTATTCTAAGTGTTTGTAGAAATGCCTGAATGAACTAAAGTGTAATATATTATACTAATTGCGGGCATTGAGAAGTGATTCTCAACACTCGTATTAATGTGTATGATTTTCTACTTGCAAGTCATATTCCTTGTTGTTTAATTTCAAGTCTTGCTTATGCTTAAATCCATGTTAAGTTGATATTCTTCAAATGCTTACGTACTACATGACTTGAGTTGTTGTTCCATTACTATTCTAAATTGTAGATATGAATATCTGTTGTAGTGGAATGTGTGTGGTACTATGAATAGTCCAGGAAATCGGTAATCGGCCTTAAGTTCGTGGCTGAGATTGCTTTCGCCACGTAGGACGTGATTAGACGAACTCGAGCCGTATTAGAGTTGTCAGCAGTGGTTTGGCCACGCGGAGTGTTTGCGCACTCTATGTCGTTCAACCCAACGTGCGCTCGTGCTAGTCGAGTTCGTCAAGTAACCCGATTGTTCGATGTATGTTCACCATGTATGGACGCTATTGTTTGAATTTAGGGTACCAAACTTACCGATGAAATCCTGTTAACCATGGTACTTTGATCCGCTAAGACTCATGAGCCGGACATGGTGGTATGGGACACCGTAGTCGCGCTGTCGGCCTACATTGGGGTGACGAGCCTCTCCGTAGTGACCAGTGAGCAACCAAACTCGTGAGCCAATTATGGTGGTATGGGACACTATATTCACACTGTCGGCCTACATTGATTGGTGACGAGCCCTTTGTAGTGACCTCGAGCATGCCTGGATACTGCAATGAGGTGACGAGCCTTATAGTGGTAACGAGAGTATGATAGGCGTGCATTGATTGGTGACGAGCCCTTTGCAACGACCTATAACCATATGATCGTATGAGATGTCTAGGACTGGCGACCCTAGAATGGATCACTGTTTGGATGGTGATATGAGGAAGGTACCTTAGCTTCCCAATCCTGCTGTATGAAAAGGACTAATAACAACTTGGCAATCATGTTCATGCACCGCATTTGCATGTGTTTTGTTGACGTGGCACACTTTGAGGCGATGTCATGCATAACGTAAGATGAAGACGCTGAGGGTGTATGCCCGAGGGCACGCATCATTCTTTATACATCCTTGCATTAACAAGAGTACTTAGGACCTGTTTAATTGTTCTGCCTTATCATTATTGCTTGATTGAACTGATAACATGTTAACCTTTGCTTTATTGTTCCACTGAGTTGATCACTCACTCCCACGTTCTGGGGCGTGTTAAACACCCACCAGACTCTGTCTTAGTTGCAGATGTTGATGATACCTCTGAGGCAGAGCGGGAGATCGAGGATGATGAGGCTGCTTTCTCTTTCATGCATTTTTCAGACGGGTTTTAGTGAGCCTTGTTCTGATGCGAGGGATGCTGGGATTTCTTTTGGGAATTTAATGATGTAATTTGATACTTATAATTTTGATAGCAACACTTGTATTACGACCTGGTATGTGTATGTATTTCAGGGATTTGCACATGTACACATATATTTCTTTAAGTCTTCCGCTTGCTTTCTTCACTTATCCCTGAATTATATCTGCACTTTGGCTTAATCTATTCCATGTTTTATGCTCTGATATAGACAACATACATCCATCATTAAATATGTTGCATAAGTGATGTTTTGGAACTCGGGAGCTGAGTTATGTTCGACCCCCGAATTTCAGGGCATTACAAATATACTTAATGTTTATTACACTTATTTAGAAAATGCTAAAGAAACAAAATAAATAAAAGTAAATCTCTTTAAGCGCCTCCACGAGATCCTGATACTAAAATTTTAAAATCCCAACAGGGTAAGCTGCGAAGCCTAGTGAGTAATCTCAACATAGGTTTAAAATAACATCATACAATCTGAATAAAACATACTAAAAGATATAATATCTATTTAGGTAAAGCAACAGATGAGGAGACGAGGAGATTAATAAATAAAAATTTTCAAAGTAAATTCAAAGAAAACTGAATGAATGAAATCAAAATATGCTAAAATCCACAATAACAAATGAATAAACAAATATATGTAATATATATATATATATATATATATATATATATATATATATATATATATATATATATATATGTATATATATGTATGTATGTATGTAATATCAAGTGAGAGATACTCACCTTTAAAAAATAAAAACTCCCCTTTTTTTTCTTCCTTTTTCTCTTTCGTCTCTTTTCTTTTCTTTTTCTCTCCTCCTTTTTATTCTTTCTTTTTCTCTGTCTTCACTCTCTCTCCTCACTTTCCAACGTGAATGACCAGTACGGAACCTCTCTTTTTTGTTTTTTGTTTTTTGTTTTTGTTTTTTTGTTTTCTTTTAACCTCTCTCTCTCTCTCTCTCTCTCTCTCCTCACTTCCTCACCTCACCTCACAACATATTCCACTTCCACATTTCACAATTTCACAATGCATGATCTCTCTCATGCCTCCCTTTTTATAAGCTCCTGTCACACATGTGGCATGTGTGAAAGAGAGCCTTTAATCTCTTAACATTTTCTAAGTTTTACTTTTATTTTACCATTCAAAGCACGTGTTCCACATTGCTTTCATTCAATGCACATATTATGCACTACATGTGTGCCATATGTGTGTCACATGTGTGCATGTGATGTATTTGATGCATGCATGCCACATGTGAAAGGTATGTGTGCATGATGTGTTTAGTGCATGTGTGTGGTTCTTATGTATTTGATGCATGCATGCCACATGTGTGCATGATGTATGTGTGATAAGTGTGCATGAATGAAAGTTTGTACATGGTGTTTAGTATTTGATGCATGAATTAACCTATGGTTTTGATGTATTCAATGGTACATAAATGGATGATGTAAATGGATGGATGGATCAATGTATAATAGAAGGACGGATGGATGTATGGATAGATGGATGGATAAATGTATGGTTAGATGAGTTCATGTGTGATTGGGGAAGGGACTGCATGATGTACCTGTGGATTAGTTGTAATGACCCTGAAAATTTTGTGCCAAGACCCGATTACTACCTCTATTCTTTCCTTAGTAGCTTTTTGGGGTGATTAGCGCTATACTCGATTGCTTGTGAAATTTGCATCAATCACTTTAAATTTGATCTGCATGACTCAAAACCTGTAGAATAGTTAGCGCTATGTTACTTTGAAATCTGGGATCCATCGCTAAATCCAGTTGTTCATGGGAATTTTTGGAAGATCTGGATCGGACCTGGACCGCTCGTCGAAAGTCCGATAGCGATGATCTTAGGCTGTTGCGGTCACCATGTTGGACTTGGTCATCACCTCAAAAATCAAGTCCAGATGATGTTCTGGGTCGATTTGATTGAGTCCAGAGTGAAGAGTGTGAGAACGGTTGGAAATTTATTAAGCTTTTATGAAATCTGAGTCGTGTCGCTTGTGCGACGATTTTAGGCTATCTGACCGTTGGATTCTAACCCAATTTCACCCTCTGATTAGGGAAGGTGGCCCAAGCATGTCCTTGTGCTTGTGTACCTGATCGAGATTCGGTGACCGTTGAATTGAGAGTGGTCCGCCACGGCTGATCTGAAGATCCGGTTGGTACGAAAACTCAGCTTGACCTAGATCCATGGTCAGTGAGCTTAAGTCCGACCTTTCGTGGTTATTGGCCCACCAGAAGTGCTTCGTTGGATCGTGAGAAGCTGGTTTTGGTTATACCCTAAGTATACCTTGGACCTGGGGTTATTTTCATCAATGTTAGGCCTATTTATAGACCTTAAAACCCTAGCTCTCTTTTCCATACGAATTTCCTAACCCTAGCTAAGAGAGAGAGAGTGGAAAAGAGAGAAAGTGAGAGAGAAGTTGGTGAATCATCTTAGATTCTTGCCTGTTCTTCTTCATCCTTGAACCTTCACTTTTGAATCATTATTCCGGTGATTCTGAGTTCATCTTTGGGTAAGTTAACCTAACCCTAATCTGTGTTAGAGCTTAGATTAGTCTTTGGGTTGTTGTAGCTCATTTCTATTCTTGCCTTAGGTTATCCTGTCGCCGTTGACGAAGACATATCGTCTGAAATCAGTTTGGTGTTCTTTTCTGGCTTAAGGTGCGGACTTTAATCGTATAGGTTATGGTTTTCAAGGCTTTCAATGCCAGGGAATGATTTATTCTTGTTATGGATAAGATTTCACATGCCAAATGTTATGTTTATTTTGTGTTCCTGATATGCATGTGTTATATTGAGATTTGTGTATTCTATGTATATGTATAAAGTACCGTATGCGTATAAAATATGAACCTGCGTTTGCCATGATTATTTGTCGTGTATGTATGCTAGATGTATGTGCGACAACTCCTTGGCAAAAGGAATTGTCCAAATGCATGTATTTCAACATACGTCATGTATGTTGTATTATGTATTCTAAGTGTTTGTAGAAATGCTTGAATGCTCTAAAGTGTGATATATCAACCTAGTATGGGCGTTGAGAAGCGATTCTCAACTCTCCCACTAGTGTGTATGATTTCATTCATGCAAGTTACATTCCTTGTTGTTTAAGTTCAAGCTTTATTTATGCTTACATTCATGTTAAGTTGTTATTCTTCAAGTACTCACATGCTTCACGACTTGAGTTGTTGTTCCATTACTATTCTAAATGGTAGATATGAATACCTGTTGTAGGGTAATGTGTTTGGGACTATGAATAGTTCAGGAAATCGGTAATCGGCCTTAAGTTCGTGGCTGAGATTGCTTTCGCCACGTAGGACGTGATTAGACGAACCCGAGCCGTATTAGAGTTCTCGGCAGTGGTTTGGCCACGCGGAGTGTTTGCGCACTCTATGTCGTTTAACCCAACGTGCGCTCTTGCTAGTCGAGTTCGTCAAGTAACCCGATTGTCCGATGTATGTTTACCATGTATGGACGCCCTTGTTTGAATCTAGGGTACCGAACTCACCAATGAAATCCTGATAACCATGGTACCTTGATCCGCTAAGACTCATGAGCCAGACATGGTGGTATGGGACACCGTGGTCGAGCTGTCGGCCTACGCTGGGGTGACGAGCCTCCCCGTAGTGACCAGTGAGCAACCAAACTCGTGAGCCGATTATGGTGGTATGGGACACTATATTCACGCTGTCGGCCTACATTGATTGGTGACGAGCCCTTTGTAGTGACATCGAGCATGCCTAGATACCGCATTGAGGTGGCGAGCCTTGGTGTAGTAACGAAGGTCTGATAGGCGTGCATTGATTGGTGAGGAGCCCTTTGCAATGACATAAAACCATATGATCGTATGAGATGTCTAGGACTGACAACCCTAGAATGGATCACTGTTTGGATGGTGGTATAAGGAAGGTACCTTAGCTTCCCAATCCTGCTGTATGAAAAGGACTAATAACAACCTGGTAATCATGTTCATGCACCGCATTTGCATGTGCTTTGTAGATGTGGAGCACTTTGAGGTGATGTCATGCGTAACGTAAGATGAAGACGCTGAGGGTGTACGCGCGAGGGCACGCATCATTCTGCATACATCCTTACATTAATAAGAGTACTTAGGACTTGTTTAATTGTTCTGCTTTATCATTCTGCGTGATTGAACTGATAACATGTTAACCTTTGCTTTATTGTTCTACTGAGTTGATCACTCACTCCCACGTTCTGGGCCGGTGTTAAACACCCACCAGACTCGGTCTTAGATGCTGATGTTGCAGATGTTGATACGACTTTTGAGGCAGATCAGGAGATGGATGATGATGAGGCTGTTTTCTCTTTTATGCAGTTTTCAGACGAGTTCTAGTGAGCCTTGTTCTGATGTGCGGGATGCTGGGATTTCTTTTGGGAACTAAATGATGTAATTTGATACTTGTAATTTTGATAGCAATACTTACATTACGACCTGGTATGTGTATGTATTCAGGTATTCGCACATGTACACACATATATTTCTTTAAGTCTTCCGCTTGCTTTCTTCACTTATCCTTGAATTATATCTGCACTTTAGCTTAATCTATTTTATGTTTTATGCACTAATACAGACAACATACATCCATCATCAAATATGTTGCATAAGTGATGTTTTGGAACTCGGGAGCTGAGTTATGCTCGACCCCTGAATTTCAGGGCGTTACATTAGTGGTGAGATGGATGATCAGTTTAGATGGATGGACAGGTATTCCGATGATTTCAACATATGGACGGTTTGATGGTTGTATCGTTGGATAAATGGTTAAATGTATTGTTGGATTTATTAGTAAATGAACAGTTGGATCGGATATGTTCAACTCAATGGTTTAGATTGAACCAGTTGATCTTGTAGATCGACAGTCATATCAGACTAATTGGGTACGTCAATCAATGGTTAAAATTAGATGGTCAAGATTTATTTGGGTTATTACAGCTCTCTATGCGGTATAACTTGTCGCCGACTGAGCCCGATATATGCAAATCTATTCATTAATAAATTCAAAATCTACTGAGTCGATCATTTCTTTAGCATAGGCTTTGTTCTTATAGCTCATATACTATGCCAGATCGATACAATTGTAGGAGTCAAAGCATCGACCGATTGAATTGATGAACCTAAACGCAGCGTATTTTGCGGTACCAAGCTCGTTCGTAATTACCACTCATTTCGGCCGAATCTACAGCCACTTCTTGCCGCTCAAGATGGAATTTAGTTACACTATGGTAGTAGAAAGCTTTTTCATAACAATCTGCCATGGTGGTTAGCCGCTTTAATTTTCGGTGTAGTTCTTCCAGTCTATCGTTTGGTTCTACCGAAGGATTACGGCTGAGCAAACATGAAGTGTCAGTAATGAACTTCCTCACATCAGATGGCAAGAAAGAAAAAGAAAAATCTTTGAACCCTTCCTTGAAGATCTCTTGAAGAAAGGAATCAGCACCAACGATAAGGGGAGGTGCCTCGTTAGCCATTACATAAAGCCAAATCAAGTAAGATAATGGCTAGTTTAGGAGTTCAATATCGTTTAAATAACAGGTCATACAAGGCCGCTATCTGTAAGTGGCACAATATTAGGGGTTCGCACGTCATAGTTTGTGCACAGTGTGGGCAGTTAAAGCATGAAATTTAGAAATAGATGGGGTTTTGAGAAAAGTGTGAGAAGGCATGTTTAAAACGATTACTCAAAGCAGTCAAGCCACAAAAAGCTCAATATTCATTCATTTACAAAAGAAAATTACAAATCAAAAGTTAAGAGATTTTGCTAGAATGCTTCGGCCATCTCTAGTCATCTTTTAGCAGCCCACAATGATGCTTCTTCTTTCATCGATGATTAAGATAACTGGTCGACGTCTTCTACTCAAAGACATGCCGTAGGAACTAATCTGAAAATCTCCTCGAGCATCTAATCATGTTCTACTCACTTATCAGTTGCATGTTTCCGCAACATGATCAACTCGGTCTCTAATGTCATAATTCTGGCTTCTGAGCTCCAATTTCTATCTCAGTGGCATTCGCAGTAGCATTTCTAGCCAGGAGTTCTTGAGTAATCTCCTGTGCTCTTGCCTTTTTGAGATTGGCCACTCATCTTTTGGTCTTAAGATTGGCAATAGTCGCCTTAGCTCGACAATACATGTCAAATATATCCTTGAAGCTCTAGGAGAGGCGACAGTCTGGCCATTTAAGATGGGTCTTAGCAAGATATCGCGCATGGCAAGTAAACTAACTGACCGATCTTGGTTATTAATTCATCATCAAAGGTTTCAGCTAATCCTTTCTGAATAAGGCTGTGTAATTTAATTTGAAGACTTTAAAGACTATCATGTTGAAGAGGAGATGTTGTTACGTATGTTTATCCAGCAATGACTTTCTCAAGAAGGGAGCTGACATCGTTGACAGAAGAAGGGAAGATAGGAGCTGAAGTATCGATCGCATGAACAGCCAATGAAGAAGGCGAGGGAGGAATTATATTAGTCATTTCACCCTTGACCGGTTTATTGGGTGTATTGATCAGAACAAACTTGGGTTGCTGGTCAGCATCAACTAGTGGTCGTTCAAAAATTTCAGTGAAAACTTGGTTAGCCACCTCTGAAGGAGAATTGGTCGCCGCTTCTTCTTCAGTTACAGCATTTTCAATTTTGTTCGATCGATCAGAAATTTTTGTTATCTCGACCGCAATAAGTTAAGTTGGAAACGGAACCTCTCATATCATTGAAGGAAGTGATGGAACCATGGTTAGTTTGAAAGGTTTAATAGGAGAGAAACTTTCGGTCGCGTGACTGACGTGGATGAGGAAGGAATTTACAGCGAATTATCAAGAGTGGTGTCTACTCCAGGTGAAGTATCTTCCATACTAGTCGTTGTCTCTGAATCTAGGGGTGTTGCTCTTGCAAACATGTTAAGGGTCAGATATTGCATATTAGACCCCATTTATATCTTAGTTTTATGAACATGATACTTCTTAATGTTTTATTTTACTCATGTTTGTGTTGCAAGGTGAATTTAAGAGCTTAGATTGAAAATGATGCTAAAAGCATGGATTTAACACTCAAGAATCACCAAAGCAAAGGTGTAGACACCCCACCCAGGCTAGTATCTTAAGAAAGTTAAGACAATCCGGGAACCGTGATTGTCACGCCCCAAACTCGGAAACGGGGTTCACAAAATTCTCAATTGCCGAATCTAGTGCCAACAGCCTCCGTAGTACTCCATTGTTTGCTCTTAGCGCCTATACGCAAGATTCTGATCCTGGGATCCTAAAAGGAGGATTTTTTTTCCAACATACATTTGTCTCATTAGAAGCATAACCACAAGTATACACAAATTGCAAAGGCAACATCATCATCACATATCTACTAATATAAACATTTGAATACAATATTAAAAGGGAAATGCATATATCAAAAATCAAAACTCCAGAAGACGGCTGCACGCTCCAAGCTCAACGCTATTACGACTTAACGCCATCTGCATGCATTTATCGTGCATAAGCTTATAGAAAGCTTAGAGTGTGGTGAAAGTGTGTGCAATGCACGTGCCAAACGTATAGATATCAGAGTAAGTGAAAATACTGGTTATCCATAAATACCATCAGCCTTATCCAGGCTATGCGATGCAAAAACATAATAAACTAATATCATATACTGAGGAAGTAATGTAGATCAGTTCTGCAATGCAGAGACATAGTAAGCCAAATATCAGATACCGAGTCCATGAAAATCGTCAACTTTAATTAGGTTATGCAATACGGAAGTACAGTAAACTAAATGTTATGTGCTGAGGATGAAATGCAATGTGTGATGCGAATGAAATGACTAAGCTGGAGTGTGAAGTTGTGATAATAGTACACAGTATCGCAAGCTACGGGGTCCACCACAAGGGACTTCTATCCAAACTAGTCCCATACCTACATTTGGATAGTCAAACTTAATGTAGTAAACTTCTGATCTCAGGTTAGTTGCGCGCCCCAACCAAAATCCTGGCCATTGCCAAGGTACATGTAATAAATAGTTGCGCACCACCAACCCGAGTGGAAAGTGAATGAAGGAATGAATGAGTATGCAACTTCTGCTCAATAAGTCCATATATCAGTATTGTACATCTCTGGGATAATCACCGGGGTCTAGTACACTCCAAACTGGCTACCACCCCGACCGGCCACGTAGCTCAGCGAGTGGAAAAGACCTCACTACCTTTCTGCTAGTAGTATACCAATGCCTACTTGGCTCGTTGATATTAGATCCATTTGGGAGTTGGTCGAACTCAGCCTACCTTATAGCCCCCTCACTCGGGCGGATAAGGCTACACCCGCTCCCAACCAACCACGATAAAGTGGGAGACGTGGCCTACTGGTATTCGGCACTCGGGTGCTCATGTGTCCACTTGGTCTAGATGTTGGGGTGTCTCCTAGCCACGGAGTTTAGGGACTTTCACCCCCAGACATCCAAAGTGCCCAGATGCTCGAACCAAACATTTTCGGTGTCCCATTTGGCCATCCACGACATACATGTGGAGGCCATAGCCCTGATGTCGTCAGGGCGTACAGTAATTACAATAACACAATACAAGATGCAGGAGTCATACAATCCAGTCACACATTAATCCTGTGCATATCATGGGCTCATGTGAGACAATCTCCGCCTATCAGGGAGTCTCATAAAAACCTGCTCAATAACATATGTAATGGTCAACCACATCTCATAACAGACATGCAGATGATGCGTATGGGCATGTATCATAATACTATGCTGCCACATGCTCATAATTGGTATCGATAACAGGGACTGATAATCGGCATCGATAATCGGCCTATACAATCGACCTCGACAATTGGAATCGGCCTTTACAATCAGCCCTGACAATCGAAATCAGCCTCGACAATCGGCCTCGACAATCGAAATCGGCCTCGACAATCAGAATTGGCCTCGACAATTAGCCTTAACAATTAGAATCAACGTCGATAATCAGAATCGGCCTCGATAATCGGCCTCGACAATCGGAATCGGCCTTGATAATCGGCCTCGATAATCAGAATTAGTCTCGACAATCAGAATTTGTAATCGGCCTAAGAAAGGGCCAAAGGAAAGGTCACAATATGCACATTTAACCATCATCACCCATCAATGTGGACATTTAACCATCATTGCTCCCAAGGAGTGGCCCACATAGAGCCAAACATATAGTGGTCCCATGGCCTCATGCAAGGGCCTAATACACATCACTATGGGCCTCACTCATGGGCCGCATATACATCACAATGGGCCTCAACACATGGGCCATAAATATATAACATCGGGCATCACTCATGGGCCGCATATACATCACAATGGGCCTCGATAAATGGCAACAAATACAACACATCGGGCCTCAAACACGACACATCATCAAGGTAGGGCCCACAACAACATTATTTTCCATCCAATCTGATCGTAAGGTCATAAAGACCTAAATTAGAGGGAAAACAAATTTCATATTAATCTTGAACTTATGAGAACCCAAACGGATTTCAATGGTAGACATTCAACCTTCCACTGTTTTCTGCAGTGTGGTCCACTTGATAGATCTGCCTCATCCTCTCTGGACTGCCATAAAATGATCTCTACAAAGGGTTGGACGGTGTTGATAAAACACATATTTCATGGTGGGGTCTATGTCAACTAGTTGGACAGTATAGATGAAACACATACATCGCATGGGACCCAAAGAACTTGTTGATGTCCTCAGTATCAATGATGAATGAATGGATGCAATGCATGCATCTTGTGGGGCCATCAGGGCTTGCTGACGTCCTACCAGGATAGTAGTCGTGTTACGGGTGGGGTCCACATAGATGGACAATAGGTACAACACATGCATCATTGTGGGACCCACGGAACTTGCTGACGAATACAACCATTGGGAGGGCTGCTAGCCCACCATCCAAATGATGATGGACGACTGGGATATAACCTATACATCATGAGGGACCCACATCTTGTTGACGTCATGGGCAGTGGCCGTCTAATAGATGGATGACCTAGATATAGAATACATGGCATGAGGTGGGTCCACATGTATAAGACCCACCATCACCAGCTATGTAGTGTGTGTGTGTGTGTGTGTGTGTGTGTGTGTGTGTGTGTGTGTGTGTGTGTGTGTGTGTGTATATATATATATATATATATATATATATATACACACCAACTCCAATGTTTAGGCCCTGGACGGCTTGGATACGAGACACACATCAAGGTGGGGTTCGCACGTCCCACCTGATGGATGGCTAGATGGACTATGTACATCAAAGGCGGGTCCTTCTGTAAATGGACAGTGTGGATAAACACAGACACACAGAACTTTTGTAATCCCAAACTAATTTTAATGGTAGATGTTCATTCTCCACTAATTTGCAGTGTGGCCCACCTGATAGGTTGATTAGTCTTATTTTTAGTCTCAAGCCTTAAAACAAACTCAAGAAGTGGATGAACGGTTGGGATATAACATATATCTCTTGATGGGCCATAGAACCACTGATGTCCATACACATGGACGATTGGATATAACACGTGCCTCACAGTGGGCCTCCAGAACTTGTTGACGGTAATCCAGTAGCTATATTGTTGTTGGATGGATGAAATATATACATTGGTGGGTACACATGTGTGGGACCCACCAGCTTAGGACAAAGTTGATATTTACATTTTCCTAATCATCCATGCCTACGGACGGCCTAAATGAGGTATTGCATCAAGGTAGGCCCCACCATTCGGGATCTGGACGGTGGAGATTAAATCTATACATCATGGTGGGCCCATGGTTTGTACGGCATGGATCAAGTGGGCCACACCCATCACGAGAGAGAGAGAGAGAGAGAGAGAGAGAGAGAGAGAGAGAGAGAGAGAGAGAGAGAGAGAGAGAGAGAGAATGGTGTTGATGGGAGGGACCTCACCACTATGGGTCCCTCTTTGATATAAGGCATACATCAAGATGGGTCCCACCACAAGTGGGCCTTCAAATACACAATAATTAACGGTTGAAGATTCATAAAATCACCCACCTTTGATCTTCTTGGACTTCTCCTCATCTTAGCTCCAATGGGACATGATTCAATGGTTGAGATTGATTATGGAGGGTGAGATTGAGTGGTAGGAAGTGGGCCACACATAGCTTTCTTCTCTCATGGAGCTTGGATGATTGCTTCCTTGGGAGATGGGTTTGAGCAAGAGAGAGAGGGTTGGGTGAGTGATGGAGTGATGGGTGAAGTGAGTGATGGGTGTACTTAATGGGTGGAGAGAGAGAGAGTTGACTTTAGGGGTTGCTTAGGGATGGGACATTTACTTGACATGTGAGGTGATGTGTACTTGATTGATGGGATTGATGTGATGTTCTCTTGGATTTTGCAACGCGCGGCATTTTCCTTGAACCGAACGAGGGCCCACATCTCCTGGCCTGGATATCGCCTCTACGCATAAGATGCATCGTTGGAACCGCAGCGATGGCGCGGTTGCAAGGATATAAGTCTTGAGTTGAGCCCACTCTGTAATATGGGATACGACTTAGGATCACGCGCAAACACCGGTTACAAATCATGGGTCGCTGAAATTTGACTAGGAGGACCTCGGAAGCCTTCGGAATGGTACGGTCTAGGATACGGGTTTCACAATGATCATATCCTAATCCCAGCTCATATCTTAATTTGAACCAAACCCTAATCCCAGCCTAACCCTAGCCCAAACCTCAACATAAACCCTAAACCCAGCCTAACCTTAGCCTAAACCCTAATTCCAACCCCAAAACATCATTAAAGCTGAAGCGTACATACAAATCAGTGTAAAAACACAACAATTTGAGCCCAAAAGCCTGAAAGAAGACTTCCAGATGAGCCAGAGCACCAAATAAAGCCCATTGACTAAAGCCCGGACCAACCCAAACTCGGGCGGTAGTCGAACTACCACAAGTGGTAGTCGGACTACCCCAGGCGGTAATCCGACTGCCGCTCCAAAAATGGATAGGTGTCGTCTCGAGTAACAACTATCTCTCGTCCTAAAGTCAGCTTTCATATGGATTTACCCTCCTAGCCTACCTTATTTACTATTTTACCAACCTCCATGAGCCAATGAGAGCATGCCACATGGCATTCCTCTCTCTTCAACCAATCCTAAGCTGTCATGTCAGCTTTTACCCCTCTAAAGCCCAACAATTACCACATTGCCATCAGAAAAGGCTATAAATAGCCCTCTCTTCTTCACATTTAACACAACAATTCCGAGAGAGAAAAAACTCTTCTCATTTTAAGGGAGAGAGGGGGAGAAAGGAAGAAAGTGAGGGTGAGAAGGAGCTCTCAAGCCTCCAAGTACAGATTTTACAGCTAACCCTTAGCCTCTTCCCAACCTTCCTAACCCCACAAGCCTAGCTCGAATTGATCATAGTCCATGTCTTAATCTACTCAAGATTGAGACAAAGATATTTTTATTTTGTTTACATACGACCATTCATCATAACATCTCTTCCCTTCTAAACCCCCCTACTTCTCTAGATATCTAATAAACGTTTGCTCTATGACTTGCCGTACGTCGGATCTTGTCACATCAAAAATTCCTAGCGATCTAGTCCACTTTCTTTACCTTTTTACATATGCATCATTACATCTGCCTTCTAGACATACCATTGGACATATACTCTATGGCTTGCCGAAATCTCGGATCTTGCCGCATTAGAAATCCACGTGTGCCTAGTCCTATTTCGACCACATCATTCATCCCTTGAGATTTCCTTACCACACCAAATAGAGACCGAATATTCATATGGGCAGAGAGGGTACCTAACACCTTCCCTCTTTGTAACTGAGGTCCCTTACTTGGAATCTTAGATCGCAGACCAGGAGTCAATCTAAGGTAGGAGAATCTTCGGATTCCTCCAACCTTACATATTCCTTAGGTTCTATCCAACTGCGGGATTTTGAGGTTAAGTGGCTAGTGGCGACTCTAAACTGATAATCAAGGTAATATACCCCACAACATACAACACACACAAAAAAGAACAAAAGCAAGATCACAAAAGAGTGTGGGCATCGATCTCCCAGCGTTCACGAAATGACGACTTCACTAGGGAGATACTAGAGTGCACTAGCTGAGACCTGACTCGAAAGTGTGTGGTATTCCAATCTCAAGGGAAATTCATCATTGCATTCATATAAAACAAACAAAAGAATATATAACAATCATAAGACAAACAAACAAACGAACTTAAAAACATTAATCTTTGGCTTACACTTGTCTAGGCATCAATCCGAGCGATGACCACTTGATCCCGTGTAGCTATGGCTACCCATAAAGAAGAGCTGACAACTCAGCCAGCTTTTGAAATATCAGCATCAACATTGATACCGACACCAACACCTCCGGCAACTTCAACAGATTTGCCAGCTACTGTAGCCTTGAATGAGATAGCTTAAAATTTTAAGGCATTGTAGGAGCTACTAATACGCCTGGTACTGGGCACTACACCTAGCATGTAGGCAACACATCTTAGTGTCCAAAATAATTCAATCCCAACAACTCCTTTAGCTTTCTCCCTCATTCTTCTAATAAATCTTATTCTCCCTCTTCCTGTGGAATCAACATAAGATCAACAGCAATAGACAAACGGGAGCAACCCTCCCACACATCTTCCAATACATTACTCAGCACATCTCCTCAAAAACGGGAACAACAATCAGATCACAACATAGGCTCCCCTTAACAGGAGTCATAGACAAGAACTGGCAGATGCCCACGAAGGGAGCTAATTTTGAGTCCATCTCACTCCCCCTAATGGGAGTCACATTCTGGATTTGCCAGATACTCTAGGCGGGAGCCATTTCCGTACATCACACCCTCCCCCGAAAGGGAGTGGAGTTTAATTTCAAATACCTCTTGCCACTAGGAGTCCATCTTCTTTCCAACAACTCCCCATTCTCAGAAATCAAAGGGTCAAAGAAATTGACCCTTATGAGGAGAAAGTAGCCCAAGCCCTTCAGCAGGGGGCAAGATACCCTCAACACAACAGATCATAAATTGAGGAGCTACGGGAATAGCTGCAAAGGGTATAAAATTAGCTGCAGAGGTAGCAAGGAGTGGATCACCCATCCACTAAATTTAGGGACTTATGTCCCTTTCCAGATGCTCGGGTGCCTCAAAACTTTGAGGTACCAAAATTTAAAAGATATGACGGTAGCGGGTGCCCCACAGCACATCTAAAAGCCTTTTGTGGGAAACTCAATGCGATAGCAGGGAATAATGGGGCCTTGATATAGTTTTTCAGAAATCCCTCAAGGGCGATGCCTTGGATTGGTACACATTATTGGACAGTCATCAGATTAAGACATGGGAGAGACTCTCCTAGGCATTCATTGACAGATTCTCCTATAATCTGAACATGGCTCCGAGAAGAGCAGATCTAGTTGCCTTGAGACAGAAGGTGGACGAATCATTATCGGTATACGTGGGACGATGGCGGGCCATGGCCGCTGGAATGAGAAACCCCATCGACGATGAGGAACAGATATCCATGATTGTCCATTTAGCAAACCCAAACATCTTTGGATATCTAATCTCCTACCCATATGTGAACTTCTCCTAGCTTATCCGGGCTGGGGAATAAGTAAAAGACGGGATAAGAGCCAGAACCATCTCCCCATGGCCGCATCAGTCCCCCTTAATCAAGAAAAGCAAAGTTGAGGGAAAGCCCATCGGATATGGGAATGGAAATGGCACTGCTCTCACATAATGTACTACAGCAATTAACAACATTGTTGCTAACACTCAAGGTTACTAGTACGCTCCGCAACCGAAGCCACATTAAAACAGGTAGTACCAACCACAGCAAGCCTAACAGGGATATCAGGCACAAATGCATCATCAACAACAACAACAGCCTAAGGAAAATGCATAAAATCCATTCAGGCAGGTAATGCTGGGCAGAAAGTTCACCCCTTTGGCACAAACATATAGTTAGATCATGACAATGTTGGTGCAAAAGCAACTTTTGACACCACTCTAACCTCGACTTCCGCCGAATCCTCTGTCCACAAGCTACAATGAGAACGAGTATTACGCATATCATCAGTCTCCTGGCCATCCAGCCGACCATTGTTTCACCTTGAAGCACGCGGTCCAAGATTTGATCGAAAGCCAAAAGATTACGATCACCCTGTAGGCTAACACTACGGTTCAAGCTAACATCCTCCATAATCCCTTGCCATCACACCAAGCAGGGCCTTGCACATCCGGCACCTTTACCGTCAACAACATTGAGGAAGGACGTCCTGCTTAATCCTTCTCACATCATTCCATACAAGCAGTCATGCCTGATACGGTAAATTGGACATGGGGATACCGACAGACGCCTCTGCCTGGGCAATAGGTATTCCTCGAAGCAGCACTAACAACACAGCCTCTCATCCTCCAAGGGGCACCACCAGCATCCAACAAACCAAATTCTTAGCTTCTCATTCTCTAAGGGGCACCACCAACATCTAACAGGTCAAACTCTTGGCCTCTCACTCTCCAAGGGGCACCACCAACATCTAACAGGTCAAACTCTTGGCCTCTCACTCTCCAAGGGGCACCACCAGCATCCAACAAACCAAATTCTCAGCTTCTCATTCTCTAAGGGGCACCACCAACATCTAACAGGTCAAACTCTTGGCCTCTCACTCTCCAAGGGGCACATCCAGTATCATCTCCCGCATATCCAAACAGGTCAAACACTGAACCTCTCATTCTTCTAGTGGGCCTCCCCGATCTAGCCCCGCTAACTTTGTAAGGGGCACCTCCAGTCCAATCTCTAAGCTTCCTCTTACCTCACCAATTGGCACATGCTTGAAGGGTCCCTCCCTCACAGAATGTACACCAAGAGGAGGAGGAGAGTCTTATCGTAAAAACCCGAGAGGAGCCAGTGACACTTCAGGGGAAATCCTCGAGTCTACCACAAACAATACTGGTAACAATTTCGTAGCCTCAAGATCCGGTATACCTGTTAGGGAGGACGATTCCCTCCTACAAAACAAATGCAGTCCCATGGCACTACCTGGAGTGCGCCGACATAGGTAACAATGGTAGGTACTTTAGCAGGGATAATCAGAATTCGAAAGAAACCTCGGGAACTTTGTTAGGAATGGCCCACAAAGCTGATGCTGCCTACGATGTAACAGCTCAGCTCAAATCCATTCCCACACAAATTTCCATCTGGGAACTCTTGTGCATGTTAAGATCACATCGAGAAATCTTTACAAAAACTCCAAACGATGCACACATCTCTCCTGACGTACCACATGAAATGGTGGCAAGCATGATCGGACAGCTTCTCGCATCGTAAGCCATCACATTCTTCAATGATGAGTTGCCACCTGAAGGCCGCCAACATGGGTGCTCACTCAATATAGCTGTCTGTTACATGAATTTCAAGGTCCCACTAGTACTCATTAATAACGGATTAAGCTTAAACGTTTGCCCCTTGAGGACTGCCGAACGTTTGGGGATTGAACCATCATCCTTCCGGTCGAGTACCATGACTGACTCTTGTCACATTCCAGATCATTGACATCTCTGCCTTGTTTAACCTTCTGTTGGGGCAACCGTGGCTCCATGCTGTTGGAGCCATCCCATCCACCCTCCATCAAAGGGTTAAATTCTCTTCAGGAAATTGAATCATTTCGGTATTGGCCGAACCGGGGATCATTCTACCAATAGTTGTTAACATCCCAGAACCTGACATTCCAGTAATAGACGTCCAGCACATGGAGGATGACATACCATATCATAGTTTTGAGTACGAAATTGTGAACTCCATTGCCAACCCATACCCACTCGCTGTGGAATATGCCATCCTCCCAGCTGAACGGGTAATTTTGAACTATCGTACTGAGTTCCATGAGAGAGTTATGGTAGTAAAGCAAGCTTGTACCAATAGGTGAAGATAGGGACTAGGATATCAACCGACACTGGAAGATTAAGCCATAAGGCCTAGAAAGTGGCAACCATTCAAATGTACGCCCATTGAGTTTATAAAATCCGGGACAGTTTGTGGTGACATGATGACCTCTCTTGGGGATCACCTCTAACGGCTCAAGTTAATAGAACACTCTAGCCTGAAGTCCATTTGGTCGCCAATATGATGGGACAAGATCCTTAGAGCTTCAGAAGTACACCCAATGCTAGGGGAAAAACCCCCGGACCCATCAAACGAAGCTAGGGGCACAGAAGTAGGGCCACCCATGGAGGACCCAGTACCAGAGGTGCCCATTACAAGGCACACAGATAAGAGCGGGGAGGCACCCATCCCCACCAACAATCAAGGTGAAACACCCCCGCCAACAGCTCAACAGCGCAAGGGCAAAAGCAACCCCTACATTGGATCGAAAAAGGGAAATGGCCTTCCCTTGACCGGACAGACATCAGGATCCCACCACTTTGTGGACTTGAGGAGCCTGAAGAGCTCCAACTTCTAAGTGAAGAGATTGGGTCAAACACAGACTCTGAACCCAGTCCAACGGACATCATGGTCATTGGGACGGATGACCCATAGGTATAAATAGAGCAGGGCAACAGGATCGAAAGGGGGAAAGAACCGAGCTGGACAGCCATCCCCTTAATGATCGAATCGGCTAGTAAGCCATCTACGGATACTGGTCTAAAAAAAAGCCAATGTAAATAGCAGTTGGTATCCCAGATCAGGACAGGATCAATCATGGTTTGCAACACCATCTTGTTCGGGATCCCTTGGCAACACAAAAAAAAAATCAGAAAACCCTCAAAACATAAAAACAATAGATATTCTTAAAACATCAAATATTTCTCAAAATCACAAAACATCAGAAAATCTTCCAAAACCAAAAATGATAGAAAACTTCAATATGCCAAACATACCACACATAGCACCAAAGTTCAAAGTCAACTCGTACGACTTCAATCTAGAGTTAGATTTCAAACTCATGGGTTTGGTTGAAGTCAGATGAGGGAAATGATGATACAACTCTCGAACTTTAGGATTCCCTCAAAAGGTTCAAAACAAAGGCCAACGTTGTGGCAGATGATTTCGAAGTTGTGAACTTATGATCATTGGAACTCCCTAAGGAAGTGCGCATTGGTAGATCACTGCCTCCGAAATACAAGTAGAGGATGATGGAATTCTTGAAACCAAGGTTATCCAACTTTGCTTTCTCTTACAAAGACATGCTAGGGCTCGATGAAGAATTGATGGTACACCACTTGCCAATGAAGCCGAAAATGAAGCCTGTCAAACAGAAGCTCTGAAGAATGAAGCCAGAATGGGCCTTAAAGGTCCGTGATGAAGTCATTAAGCAATATAATGTGGGGTTCCTGGTAGTCTCTAACTATCCGGAATGGCTTGCAAATATCGTACCAGTTCCAAAGAAAGACAGAAAAGTTAAGATGTGCATCGACTTTAGGGACCTTAATAAAGCAAGTCCTAAAGATGATTTCCCTCTGCCTCACATCGATACACTAGTAGACAATACTGCTGGACATAAGATCTTCTCATTCATGGATGGTTTCTTTGACTACAATCAGATCAAGATGGCTGTCGAAGATCCTGAGAAGACTTCTTTCACACACAATGAGGAACTTTCTGCTATAGGATCATGCCCTTCGGGCTGAAGAACGTGGGAGCTACCTATCAGCGAGCCATGATTGCCTTGTCCAATGGCATGATAAACAAGGAAATGAAAGTTTATGTGGACAACATGATCGTTAAATCTTGCATGATCAAAGGAAATTTTGAAGACCTCAAGAAGCTCTTCGACAGGCTAAAAAATTTTAAGCTTCACCTCAACCCATAAGAATGCGTCTTCGGCACAACCGAAGGCAAGCTACTAGGCTTCATTGTCAGTGAAGATGGCATCCGGGTGGACGAGACCAAGACTAAAGAGATCATCGAGATGTCGCCTCCTAGAACCAAAAAAAAGATTAGGGGTTTTCGCGGAATGATCCAGTACATCAGCCGATTCATCGTACAGCTCACGCCTATTTGCGAGGCCACATTTAAGCTTTTAAGGAAGAACTTTCCAAAGTTATGGAACAACGACTGTCAATTGGCTTTTAACAAGATCAAGAAGTATCTGTTAAACCATCTAGTGCTCATGCTGCCTACACTAGGTAGGCCACTACTCCTATACATTTCTGTCGCAGCAGAAGCAATCAAATGTGTCCTCGACTAACACGATGATACAGGAAGAAAGGAGCAAGCGATCTACTATCTAAGACAATGGTTACAAGTTACGAAGCCAAATACTCTAGCTTAGAGAAAATGTCTCTCGCCCTAGTCAAGACGACACAACGGCTATGACAATACATAATCGCTTACCCAATCCTTCTGCTCTCCCGTATGGACCTATTAAAATACTTGTTCGAAAAACCAGCATTAATGGGCAGGATCGCAAAATGACAATTGCTACCTTCCGAGTTTGACATTACTTATGTCACTCAAAAAGCAATCAAGGGGCAAGCACTAGCTAACCATTTAGCAGCACACTCTCTGCTTGATTACCAACCACTGAAGACCTTCATCCCTGACGAGGACATCCTCTTGATTTAGGAAGGAGAAGAAAGAAAGGCAGGGGAATGGAGACTCTTCTTCGACGGAGCTGCAAACTCAAAAGGGAGTGGGGTAAGAGCAATCCCGAAGACGTCCCAATTCCCATCTCCAGGCGATTGACATTCCACTGCACCAACAATGTGGTTGAATGTGAAGTATGTATCGCTGGTCTGAGAGAAGCCATCATCCTCAATGTGAAGAGGTTATGAGTCTTGGGAGACTCACAACTTATCATCAATCAAACAAATGGCGACTAGAAGGCTAAGGATGAAAAGCTGATCCCTTATCACGTTTATCTGGAGAATCTGACCGAGGAATTTGAAGAGATCACATTCTCTTACATGCCCCGAGCCAAGAATCAATTTATGGATGCTCTGGTTATCCTCGCCTTAATGCCAGAGATCTTGAGAGGGATTGTTGAATGAGAGCTCACCGCTGAAGTCCACGAGGAACCCACATTTTGCCTATAGATCGACGAAGCCGAAACCTCTTTAAGGATCAGCCATGGTACACAGACATCAATTAATATCTCGAGTATCAGAAGTACCCAGAAGGAGCAACATCAACTGATCGTCGCACTATCTAACGGCTATCGGCCCAGTTTACAATCATCGAAGGCATCCTCTATAAGCGATCCTTCAATCAAGTCCTCCGTTATGTGGATGAAACAGAAGCGCTCAAATCATGTTAGAAATCCACGAAGGACTATGCGGCCCACACATAAACGGACATATGATGGCAAAGAAGATCCTACGGCTCGGTTTTTACTAGCTAATGATAGAGCCAGATTGCTGCCTACACGTCAGGAAGTGCTTTAAGTGTCAAAAGCACACAAACTAAATTCATGCGCTTGCTTTCGAGCTATATAACCTGATAACACCATGGCCCTTCTCTATATGGGGATTTGACATTATCAGCAAAGTCAACCCCAAAGCTTCAAATGGGCATGAATACATCCTGGTGGCAGTAGATTACTTCACCAAGTAGATGAGGCAGCATCCTACACCATCGCAGCATCCCATGTGATAAAGTTCATGAAGAATAATATTATTAGCTGATACGGGATTCCTCGAGCCATCATTATAGACAATAGAACCCTGTTCATCAATAAAAGGATGGGCGATTTTCTTAACAAATTCAAGATCAAGCGTCATCAGTCAAGCCCTTACCTTCCTTAAATGAATGGTGAGGTCAAAGCTATAAACAAGACCATCATCAGCATACTAGAGAAAATGGTCAAAACGTATCGGGATTAGTTGGAAATGTCCCATACGCACTCTGGGCTTATTGGACATTTGTATGGTCTGCTACAGGCGCAACTCCATATGAACTCGTATATAGAATGGAAGCAGTATTGCTAGTCGAAATCGAAATCCCATCACTCCGAGTATTGCTAGAAACTGAAGTCGAGGAAGGCGAGTGACAAAAAGTAAGATACGATCAACTATATTTAGCATACAAAAAGTGCATGCGTGTGCTAAGCCACTCACAATGCTACCAAAGAAGGATCGCACGGGTCTACAACAAGAGGGTCTGAAAGAGGAGCTTCAAAGTCGATGACATGGTCATGAAATGTATCCTACCGCTGCATCTGCCAAATCCCAGAGAAAAATTCAAACCCTCATGGGACAGACAACTGATCATTCGAGAGGTACTCCGAGGAGGCTCTCTTCGACTTACTAGTCTGAGAGGAGAAGATCTTCTCGAGCCCATCAATGCTGACAATGTAAAATTCTATCATGGCTAACCACACCTAAATTTGTCAATGATTAGAAGCTCTAAGCTAAAAAAAAAGAAAAAGAAAATCAGTTCTCATACAAAAAGAATACAAAAAAAGAAGAAAATCAAAACTCCCACAAAAAGAATGCAAAAAAAGAGAGAGAGAAAGGGATAGAAAAACTCCCACACATAAAAAAGGAGAAGAAAAAGACAAAAAAACTAAAAAAGAATTCAAAAGGAGAGAAGAAAATAAGGTCATCCTATATCCCCCAAAATAATCCGACTAATATAGAACAACTTGTGATTATACTCAAAGACAAGGATAGAAAGGTAACTAGTTGGCCGACTATGAAGGAATTTTCTGTCTCTCCCGGCACTAAAAAAATAAAAATTAATAAAGAAAAAAAAGCATACCTAAGCAAAAAGGGCGAGTTGAAAACCCGAAAGGGCGACTGGAGTAAAAACAATAGGCATGTAGCAGACTTGCTGAAAACCTGAACAAGTACCAAGGGTAAAAAAAAAGAAAGCACAGCTGCCAACGGGCAGGCAAGAACAAAAACCTAAGACAGAGTGAAAATCCGAAAGGATGCTACATGCAAAAATGACAAGGAAGCCAGTCATAGTAAAAACATGAAAGGGCACTATGGGCAAAAATGACAATAAAATAAAAAAATGCATAAAAGTGCAGGTATAGAGGCAACAAGCGAAACGAAGAGATGAAAGGAAAGGACCAACTTTGGATTAGTATTCTATCAGACTCTACCCAAATACAAGGGGCACGATCCCAAATGCTCACTTTCAAGGAACTAAGATGTCTAGAACACAACTCAGACTACTGAACACAATGTAGCTGAGCCCAATATTCTGATCCAATCATCCAGAGCACAAATCCAAACACAAGCAAACACGAACAAATTTGGCACAAACAAAAATGCTCAATTCCTTTAAAACATCCTTTTACAAGTACATTATTTTCCTTCTTTACAAGAACAAAAATAAAAACATACATGCATATTTAAGACGAGCAGCCAACGAAGTTAGGGATCACAAGGTAAGCCTTTATCGTATCCCTCGTATATTGACAACCTTTGCCTGAGTCGCTCTACCTTCATGCGCAAGTAGAAGACCTCGTCTCTCTCCAAGCGACATGATGTGATCATGCTCTCATCATATCGTCCCCCCATCGCTAGATGACAGGCCATATCCATGCAGACAGGGTGAAACATCGAAAGCTTAGATATGAGATGACTATGAGTGGCTAACAGGAACGACAGATTAACAGAAAGGTTTAAAAGGCAACCAGAAAGGCGACATCGGGCAACTGAAGTTCCATATATACGGAAGATTTGTACAACTGATGATACATGATCATATGACATAACTAAACTAATCATCACTAGGTACGTAATCATCCGTGTCCTTCCGACGAAATTTAGGCCCCAGAAGGCCCCCTCTGGCAAAGCGCGCACTGCCACTAGGAGCGTAGGCAGGCTACAAAATTGGATTAACGCTGTACTGCTCACACCACGAGCTGTACTCCCTCACTGGATCGACAAAGACACTGACATCAAATCCCTGTAGAGTAGCGGTCAATTCCCGCTTAGGCACTGCCCTTTAATCTAACAGACTAGATTGAGGATTGAGTGGAACTAAAGGGTTGCCTGTCAGCTGCCAATAGAGCCTCTCACCTAGGTACCACTTCGTCGTATGTCGATCCTGTAAAATGCGGCGCCAACGTGAGGCCTGGTAAGCCTCCTTAGCCGTAGGAGTGATGGCTGTGTTCGACTAAAGGTGTGACCTGGTATGGAACTGTAAAAGATAAGCAAGTTAGAGACAAAGGGTAAGCAAAGAAGACAATAAAGATGGCAGGACAATCACTTACATCATCAGGGACAAGGGCGTCAACGTTCGACCTCCATGTAAGATCAGAAAACAAGAGCATGCAGTTACGATTATCCTTGTACCACCACATCATGCACGGAAAAGGAGGTGTTTGGTCGATCAGAGTGGGGGCCAAATGAGGAAAATGGTCAATAAAACAGACCTGCACAAGGTCACCGTCAGAAATCGCATCGACCATCCAAAGGAAAAATACTAAAAGAGGGGATTTGGCACGCACCTCAATGATCAGGTAAAAGCCAGTCAAAGACTTGCTATTGCAACAGCTGGCCTTATCCAACCCATCGTACAAGTAGGCAAAAAGGGTCGTATTTTAGTTATATGGTGTGGGAAAGGTGATGTCCGCCACGAGTGACAACGAATGGGAATTCACTAGCTCATTCCCGTGGCAAAATATCATCGCTCTGATATTGTACAAAATCAAGGTGCGGGCCTTCACAATGGCCTCAGCCTCAGTCTCCGAAATGCGATGGGCGAAGTTTGCGAACAACCAGAGAAACTTGAACTGTGGGCCCGAAAAGTTTGTGGGATCCGACATCATCCCTAACAAGCTCATCCAGTCATTGACGGAAGGTATCAGAAGGTCATCCTCTAACGGGATGGACCCTCCCTCATACCGGAGACCCAATTGGATATAAATATCGTAAGGGGTAATCCCCCATTCCTCGAAGGGTAGATGGAAGGTATGGGTCTCCACATGCCATTGCTCGGCCAACATAGATAACAAAGACATGTTTGTCTTGCTCAGGTAAATCTGAAAAAAACTGGACAGGGGAGTGCGCTCTAACACCTCGAAGAACAAAGGCTGGGGATCCTTCAACCAATCCGGCCAACGGGTCTTAACCCCATTCCCTCTCAAGACTGCAGGAGTGCCTCCCTCATAAACAATGTTAAACAAATGCCAGCCCCTTAAGGCATGTAACATGGATCAACAGAATGGTGAGAGGGACTAGCCTCATTGTGGCCACGACGAGGTATGCTGCACAAACAGAAGGTTTATAGGTAAGTATCCTTCTCACCACAAGACACAAAGCCCACAAGGCCCAAAGTCCAAACCCAATCTAAGGCCAAAAGTCAAAGCCCACTAGGCCCAAAGTCAAAATCCCATAGGCCCACCAATCAAAAGGCCATAAGGCCTACCTCACAAAAGCCCACCAAGCCCATTACCTAAAGGCCATGGTTTAAGGCTCATATTTTCAAGCCCATTTCCTAGGCCCACATATCCAAAGTAAGGCCCACTTCACAAGTCCCATTTTAAGGCCCATGTTCCCTAATCCATGATCTAGGGGCCACTTGAGAAATCCAATCCATACATGGCCAAAAATCATGACAAGGAGTGTGATCCACTCCATAAGTGATGGCCCACAATCAAGATCCATACCATCGGAACATTCAAGTGGCCCCCGAATCGTCCATCTCATCCATCATCCTATGGTCTAGATCATCACCAAACATTAAAAAAAAAAACACATACACACAAGACCTAATGGGCCGCTTGAATGATCGTAAGAGTGGGGCTCCCTTTATTATCATACCCCAGTCTAGCATAAAATCAAAATAAAAAAATACAGCAATCCTTTGTCAAAATAAGATCTGCTAGCAAGATCTAATGGTTGGAAATCTAGCCAAAACAATCAACAGTCCCAATCATGGCTCTCCTATGCCCAAGGGAGGATCCAAAGCAACAAATGGGCCCTCCAAACACCCCATAAATATGATCCAGCCAAAATCTAGCAAAAGCACAACAACAAATCATCAATCATGCACCTGAAAAAATGAAGAGGGAAGTGGAGCAAAGAGGAGACAGCAAAAAGGCCAAGAGCCACCAGCCAAAACCTTCTAGGGAGCAGCAATGGTGTCCCTGGACGGATTGGGAAGAAATTGATATAGGAAGAGAGTACACCTTGGCCAGACCAGCACCCACGCCAGATCGCTGGACAAACCAGCTCCAAGTGGTAATCGGACTATCGCCCGCGGTAGTTCGACCACCGCCCACGATTGGAATTACGTGAGATAGCATGCTGGTCCCCTTTGAAAAGATGGGACGATCGGACCATAGTCGGAACCGCTGGATAAAAGCTGAAAAAGTGAGAAAAAGGATTCTTCTCATGAGAAGAGCCCAATATCTCGCGAGAAGTTCAAAATCTCACAAAAATTGGGAATCTTGATAAGAGGGATGATAAATTGTTGGAAAAATAAAAAGATAATAAAAAGAAAATTATACAAAAATAAAAAAAATCATGGTTAATGCCCCATTAATTCATTAGTGAAGGCCATCTGACTATTCAAATCGGACCGTATAATAAAAACTGAAAGACGATGCCCACCCGTAAGATCAAACGGATATTTTCTAAAAAAATTCAAAAATACTTTCAATAAAATCCCTGCCGAATCTTGTTCCAAAGAGATTAGTTTTCAAGAAAAATGTTCAAAAAATGCAAGCAACATGCAATACACTAAGGAATCTTCCATATTCTCCAGCAATCAATGCAAACAGTAAAATAAGATTCAATCCCTTTCGATTTCCCCAGAGGACGATTGAATCCGTATATGATACAAGTACGATTGGCCCGATCTCCATATCTGGACAGTCATACGAGACGAATGTGAGTAAAAATGATTTGATCTATATTTGGAAAGAATAATCAAACTCAAAGTGATGATAATCCATTGTAATCAAAGTATCAGAATCAGCAGACTACATACCTAGTCCGAGATGATCAAAAAGTTTGATCGAGTCCAAGTCAGCATTGTGAGTTCCCTGTAAGGTTACATCAACATGCAGGGCAGCTAACCACTTTGACAATCAAACAGAACGAATACTCATATGGTGATTACATAGCAAAGGAAACGACAAATCTAAATAGTATGGGAATCCTCGTAAATCAGCATCAATGCGCAGAGGCCCTACTTTTTTGACTTACCCTCCAATGTTATTAAACAATCTGAGATGAAAGGGTTGTAATTGATGACCCGTAGTGCCGCATTGACGTGCAGGGACAATCACAACATTTTCCTCAACCCTCATGACATGTGCGAGTCATCTCTTTTCCAAATAATCAGCTGACAATGGTACAATGGCCGGCAACAGATTCGAACCACTACCTTTTCTGACCAGAAGGGTGGGGTGTCCACGTGCTTTGGCTTGGTTGCTCGCAACCTCAGCCAAAGAGGAGCATCTGTAAACACCCCACCTAGGCTTGTATCTTGAGAAAGCTAAGACAATCCGGGAACCATGAACATATCCTAATCCCAGCTCATATCCTAATCCGAATCAAACCCTCATCTGAACCAAAACCTAATCCCAGCCTAACCCTAGCCCAAACCTCAGCCTAAACCCTAACCCTAGCCTTAACCCTAATTCGAACCCTAAAATATCATCAAAGCCAAAGTGTACATACAAATTAGTGTAAAAACACACCCATTTGAGCCCAAAAGCCTGAAAGAAGACTTCCGAATGAGCCAGAGCACCAAACAAAGCCCATTGACCAAAGCTCGGACCAACCGAAGCCCGAGCGGTAGTCGGACTACCGTGGGCAGTAATCCGACTGTCGCTCTAGAAACAAATAGGTATCTCCTTCGAGCAACAGTTGTCTCTCTTCCCAAAGTCAACTTTCATATGGATTTACCCTCCCATCTTATCTTATTTACTATTTTACCAGCCTCCAAGAGTTAATGAAAGCATGCCACATGGCATTCCTCTCTCTTCAACCAATCCCAAGCTGTCATGTCGGCTTTTACCCCTCTCAAGCCTAACAATTACCACATTACCATTAAAAAAGGCTATAAATAGCCCTCTCCTCTTCACATTTAACACAACAATTTCAAGAGAGAAAAAAACTCTTCTCATTTCAAGGGAGAGGGAGGAAAGGAAGAGAGTGAGGGTGAGAAGGAGCTCCCAAGCCTCCAAGTATAGATTTTTCAGCTACCCCTTAGCCTCCTTTTAACCTTCCTAACCTTACAAGCCTAGCCTGGATTGATCATGGTGTAGTCCATGTCTTAATGTACTCAAGATTGAGCCAAAGATCTTTTCATTTTGGTTACATACGAGCATTCATTATAACATCTCCCTTCTCAACCAACCTCCTTCTCTAGATCTCTAGTGAACGTATGCTCTGTGAATTGTCGTACGTCGGATCTTGTCACATCAGAAATTTCTAGAGATTTAGTACACTTTCTTTACATTTTTGCACAAGCATCATCACATCTGCCTTCTAAACATATCGTTGGACGTATACTTTGTAGCCTACCGAAATCTCAGATCTTGCCACATCAGAAATCCACGTGTGGCTAGTCCTATTTCAACTACATCATTCATCCCTTGAGATTTCCTTACCACACTAAGTAGATACCGAATATTCGTACGGGCAGAGAGGGTGCCTAACACCTTCCCTCTTCGTAATCGAGGTCCCTTACTTGGAATCCCGAATTACAGACCAGGAGTCAATCTAAGGTAGGAGAATCTTCAAATTTCTCCAACCTTACTATTTCGTGGGTTCTAGCCAACGGTGGAATTTTGAGGTTAAGTGGCTAGTGGCAACTCCAAACCGACAATCAAGGTTATATACCCCACAACATACAACACAAAAAAAAAGTAAAAGTAAGATCGCAAAAGAGCGTGGGCACCGATCTCCCGACATTCACAAAAGGTTGGATCTTAGAAGACCAAAAATGAAGAATTCACATGCCAAAGATGCAAGAAAACCAAGTGAGAAATGAAGAGAATTGAAGACTTAAAGTGAAGGAAAGGAACCCTAAAAATCTGCCTGCTTAAACTAGTCTAAGCCCACCTTTGACTAGTCCAAGGCTCCTACTCGACTAGTCAAAGATTCCTCGACTCAAAATCCAGCAACATAAACTTTTAATTTCACATAATCCTCGACTAGTTGAAGGTGACCCTCGACTAGTTGAAGGCTATCTTTGACTAGTCGAGGGTTATGTAGATGTTGTGCAGACTTCGTAAATTTGAAGCGGTTTCTGAATTTTTCTAACTGGGTGCGAAAGTTGGAGTTGCAGAACTATAAATAAGAGTCCCTAGGATATTCCTATGCATCTTCTAGGGTTTGAGGAGTTTAGCAAAATGAAGCCGTTGCCAAGAATTTTTCTTCCTTTTCCTTAGTTCTTTTTATGTTTTTCTTAAGAAATTTTTGTTCAATCATGTCTATGGTTGGCTAAACCTCTTAGTTAGGGCTAAGACGTGAAGCTTATAACGTGATGGGATGTTTCTTTTACTTTGATTCATGTTTATGTTAAACCTTCTTTGATTCTAGTTTGATTTTAAAGGAATGCTTTTAGTTCTTAATAGTTTATTGTGACTCAAATTACACTAGATTTGCAATAGCTTTGAGTATCTTCTTTTCCTAATTTTGAGATTGTGGGATTAGTAAATCCTATTGTTAGACATTGTCTCATGAGCATGGTTTGGTGATGGAATCTCTTCCAATTATCACAATTCTCCTCCATTGAAAATTAGGTCAAGGAAATTTCAAATTGATCTCAATTGTATATCTTCTAATTGGATAGGATAGGACTTCAATTCCAATCGTGTGACTTGAATCAAGTAAGAGGGTTCCTTGATCTCTACAAGTGGATCCTTAGAAACCCTAGTTACCACCTTTGAATTTGTTAGTTTTAATCAATTTAATCACAATTACTCTTTCAATTATTTAGATTTAGTTTTAGTTCTTCATCTAGTTCTAGTTCTAGTTAAATTTAGTAGACACATAAGTTCAGTCTTTGTGGATTCGACCTCGGTCTTACCAAGATTATTACTATATTGCGACCCTACACTTGGAGTAGTGAACAAGTTTTTGGCACTATTGTTGGGGACTAATGGTTGCGTGTTCTGAGATTGACTAGTTTTGGAATTAGTTTAAGATTAGGGTTTTTCTATTTTCTATTTTTAGGTTAGGGTTTTTTCTGAGTTATTTTAGAAATGAGCTTTGATTTCTATTTCTAGGTACAGAAACTTTAATTTTTTGTTTTTAGATCTACTTTATAATTCTAGGATAGAAACGTTCCTAATTTATATTTAGAAACTAAATTTTTCTGTTTTTAGAAAATTTTCTTTTTCATTTTTAGAAGCTAGGTTGCTTTCTTATTTCTTTTTTTCTTTTTTAGAAACTAATTCACTTGCCTTTTTCTTTTGCAGGATCCTAACATAGATCCTTCTAATTTAGTAATTTCTTTCTAATTCTATCTATTTCTATTTCTAGATTTTTATTTCCTTCTTTTTCTTTCTAAGTTTAGGTTAGATTCTGAAATTGAGGGCTGAGAGTGTTTCATTCCCAAGTGGATCTGTGAGAACACTCGACATCTTTTGAGTGAAGGAGGATTAGTTAAGGGGTTATCTATCCATCACAGGGTTAGACACCACTCGAGATCGTCAAAGTTAATTGAGGTTATGGTTGCAAATCAACCTATAAATTAACTAGTGAATCAGCCGCAACCTCGGGTTGTGAAAGTCCAGGATGAGAATGAGGTACACCATGCACTCCCGCGTCATACTTTACGAGACTATTTACAATCAGCGGGGGTGAGCACCCCTTCATGTATGGTTTTTCCAAGAAACACAGGAAACGTGGATATCAAGCCTGGAGTGATCTAACTCCTTTCAAAGTTCCTTAGACTTGAATATGAAAGTCCATACCTGCACTTGTAAGAGTTTGACAAGGTTATAGCCACTTTATACTTTCCTAACGTGTCTGAGGACACGGTCAGGCTGAAACTCTTTCCTTTCTCCTTGAAAGAGAAAGCTAAAACGTTGTTATACTCACTACATCCGCGATCTATTGGCACTTAGAATGACATGATGAAGGAGTTCATAAAAAAATTCTTTCCATACCATAAGACGAATACCATCAAGAAGTCGATCATGAACTTTGCCCAAAAGGAAGATGAAACATTCTTCGAATGTTGGGAGTGGTTCAAGGATCTCGTCAGTTCATGCCCACAACACAGTTTTGAAATGTGGCGCGTAACAACTTTCTTCCACGATGGACTAACATCTCCCATGTGCCAATTAGTCGAGATGATGTGCAATTAGGAATTCATGAACAAGAATGTCGATGAGGTGTAGGATTACTTTGACAAACTCGCTAAAACCGCACAATCATGAGACATCAACCCAAAACCTAGCACCACATCTAAGCCTACTCAATCAAGGGAGAGAGGTGGGATATACTTGCTGAAAGAGGATGATAATATAAATGCTAAAGTGGCCAGTCTCACAAGGAAGGTCAAGACCATGGAACTTAAGAAGGATAAGGGTAAGGAAGTTGTTTGCGGTATCTGTGCTTACAACATACATACAACTGAAAATTGCTTAATGATGCCTGATTTTCAAGAGGCACTGAATGAGCAATCAAATATCATAAACAACTTCCAAAGACCTTTCAATGGACCCATCTCTAACACATATAATCCCAGTTGGAGAAATCATCCAAACTTTAGTTGGAGGAATGGACAAACTGCTACTCCTCAAGGAATCCCTAACTAATTCTTGATTCAAGGGAAACCTCAAGAGGATCCGGTCTAAAAATATATTCAAAACTAAGAGCTTATCACTCAGAGTATATTGCAAACCCTTCAAGACCTTTCAAAGGCTATATAAGGGCATGAGACAAAAAATTCAATTGGGAAAAAATGGATTTTTCCAGCCCAACCTTTCCCCAATCCTAAACCACAGTACGAAATAAGTGATCCAAGCTTTTCAAATCAAATGGAGCAAGCTAAGTCTATCATCGCTCTTAGGAGTGGGAAGATAATTAACAAATCTATTCCAGTAAGGGTTGAAAAGTCTAAAGGCCCAGAAGTAGATGAGACTGATAGACCTAGCAACACTCCACAAGAGTTAGAACTGAAATTCCAAAGCAAGCCGATTGCACCATTCCCCCAATGGTTGATTGCACAAAAATCTCTCTCTAACTCTCAGGACATTCTAGAGGTGTTAAAACAAGTGAAGGTCAATATTCCTTTACTGGATGTGATTAAACAAATACCTTCATATGCCAAATTTTTGAAAGACTTATGTACGGCTAAAAAATAAAAAAATATTCAAAAGAAAATCTTTTTAACTGAAAAGGTGAGAGCCATCCTAAAGCAAGATGTGCCATATAAATGTAAAGATCCCGGTAACGCAACCATTGCTTATGTAATTGGGAATTACTGCATTGAGCACACACTTCTTAATTTAGGAGCGAGCGTAAATCTGATACCTTACTCGATCTACAAACAGCTAGGGTTGGGTGAATTGAAACCCACCCGAACCACATTACAACTGGCTGATCACTCAGGTCATTTACCTAGAGGGATAATTGAGGATGTGTTGGTCCGAGCTGACAAATTTTATTACCCGGTAGATTTTATCATCCTAGTTACTCAACCCATCATGGACATGAGCACTCAAAATCCAGTCATTCTTGGTCGCCCATTCCTTGCCACATCAAATGCAATTATTAATTATAGGACTAAAGTCATGAGCTTGTCTTTTAGAAATATGATATTGGAATTGAATATAATTTTCAATACGACGGGTAAACAGTTAAGAGGATGATGATGATGCCCACGATGTCAACTTGATTGATTCTTTCGTGGAGGATGTAACTCTGATGACCTTGTCCTCTGACCCTTTAAAGACGTGCCTAGCCCACTCCCATAATTTTGATGATGATATGATTAGGTAGATGGGGACCATGCTGGATACCGTGCCGATACGTTAACTAGTGGAGGCCACAATTTAAAGAATTGCCCCAAACTGATGTAATGCTTCTACCATCTAACCTTAAGGCACCGAAGCTTGACTTAAAAATTTTACCCTTTGAATTGAAATATGTTAAGATGAGACATACCCAATGGTGATTTCATCCCACCTTAAGCAGGAACAGGAGAGTATGCTCATCTCTACTCTTATTGAGCATAAGGGAGCCCTTGGATGGTCGATCGCGGACCTCAAGGGAATTGATCCTTCGATTTGTACTCACTGCATTTATTTAGAGGATAATGCGAAGACCTTCCAACAACCACAACGTAGATTAAATCCAAACATGAAGGAAGTGGTTAAAGTCGAGGTTTTTAAGCTATTAGATATGGGTATCATATACCTGATATCTAATAGTCAATGGGTGAGTCCAACTTAGGTGGTTCTTAAGAAGTCCAGAATCACCATCATATCCAATGACAACAATGAACTTGTGTCAACTAGAGTTACTATAAGTTGGAGAATGTGCATTAACTATAGGAAGTTGAATACCGTCATGAGGAAGGACCACTTCCCTTTGCTCTTCATTGATCAAATCTTTCCGGGAAAACTCTAATCCCATTGGACTAGCCCTTTCACAATTACTAATGTCTATCCTCATAAGGTCATCAAGATTCAGAATCCAAATAATGGCAATGACTTTAAAGTGATTGGACATCGTTTAAAGCCATTTGTTGAAACAATTGATTCAGATGACATGTCTATACCTTTGAATGATCCTGTTTACCAGGATTGACCTCCTAGTCTGATGGAGGTGTAGTTAGGTTTACTGTTTTCTGTTGTCTAAGATAGTTTTCTTTTCGTTGTTTTAGGATAGTTTGCTTATCATTTGTTTGAGTCTTTTGTGCTAACTCATCTTCACACTGAGATTATTAGAAAAGCCTCAAAATTTCTTTTTTAGGTATTATCTTTCCATCACTTCCCTTTTTCTTTTCATTGCCTCTTTTGCATTACATGCTTATTTCTTGTACATTGAGGAAAATGTATATTTTTCGGTTGGGAGTGGGGATTAAGTAATAGAATCAATGTTTTCTCAGGTTTTCCCAGTTTTGAGCAAAAATTTTAAATTTTTTTAATGATTTAAGATGAAATCTTTTTGGAAAGCGATGAATTGTGTACTTAAGAATGCTTTATGTATGATAAGATAGAGATTGAATTTTAAATTACTGAAGTCTAGTCATCTAAGTAATTTATCAAGTAAGTACTTGCGCTCAATTGATTAAGAGGAAGTTTGAATATCATGTTAAATCACAAAACACATTCAATTTGTCTTCTATAAGATATACTAGAAGTTATGATTGTTAGTATGTGAATCATTGATAGAGGGGAGAATCAAGTCTGAAGAATTTTATCCACCTTAAAAGAAGAAAAGAACCAGTTAAAAATAGGAGATTGACAGAGAGGTCATGAAAAAGAATGAAAAGAATGAAAGATCTAGAAAAGAATGCAAAAATAAAAAGAAACTCTATAGTTTTAGATCCAATCATGTCTATGGTTGGCTAAACCTCTTAGCTAGGGCTAAGAGGTGAAGTTTGCAGCGTGATGGGATGTTTCTATTGCTTTAATTCATGTTTATGTTGAACTCTCTTTGATTCTAATTTGATATTCAAGGAATACTTTTAGTTTTTAATGGTTTGTGTTGACTTAAATTACAATAGATCTACAATAGCTTTGAATATTTCCTTTTCATGCTTTGAGATTGTGAAATTAGGAAATCTTGTTGCTCACCATTGTCCCTTGGGCATGGTTAGATGATGGAATCCCTTATAACCTTCACAATTCTCTTATGGTTGATTGTGGAATTGGTATATCCTATTATTTACCATAGTCTACTGGGCATGGCTAGGTGATGGAATCACTTCCAGTTCTCACGACCCTTATCCATTGAGAATTAGGTTAATGGAAGTTTATATTTGATCTTAATTGTTATATCTTCCAACTGGACAAGATAGGACTCTGATTCCAATTGTGTCCTTAAATCGATCATAGATCACCTTGATTACTACAAGTGTATCCTTGGAAACCCTAGTTCTCACCTTTAAATTCTTAAGTTTCTAATTAAATACTTCACCATTACTCTCTTTAATTTCCAATTTAGATTCACATCTTCTTCTAGTTCTACTTCTAGTTACTTTCAGAATACACACAAGAATAGCCCCTGTGGATTCGACCTCGGTCTCACCGAGATTATTACTGCATCACGACCCTACACTTAGGGTTGTGAACAAGTTTTTGGTGCTGTTGTTAAGGACTAATGGTTGTGTTTTTGTGAGATTAGCTAGTTTTGGAATTAGGTTAAGATTAGGATTTTGTTTACTTTCTATTTTTAGGTTAGGATTTTTTCTGAATTATTTTAGAAACTAACTTAGCTTTCTATTTCTATGTTTAAAAACTTTCCTAATCTATTTTTAGAAACTAATTTCCTTTCCTTTTATGTTTTAGAAACTAATTTACTTTCTATTTTTAGAAACTTTCTATTTTTTTTTTAGAAACTAGTTTGCTTTCCTTTTTCATTTTTAGAAACTAACTTACTTTCTATTTTTAGAAACTTTTTTTTATATAGAAATTAGGTTGCTTTCTTATTTCCTTTTTTAGAAACTAATTTACTTTCCTTCTTATTTTGCAGGATCCCAACTTCTAATTTGGTAACTTCTTTCTAATTTTCTCTCTTTCTATTTTTAGATTTTTATTTCCCTCTTTCCTTTTAGGTTTAGGTTAGATTCTGAAATAGAGGGCTGAGAGTATTTCATGCCCAAGTGGGTCCATGAAAACACTCGATGTCTCTTGAGTGAAAGAGGATTGGTTAAGGGGTTATTTATCCATCACCAAATTAAACACCACTCGAGATCCACAGAGTTAACTGGAGTTATGGTTGTTAATCAACTAGTGAATCAACCTCCAAATCCACCCGAACAAAGGGTGGAGGAAATCCAAGATGAAAATGAGGTGCATTGAGCATCCCCGCCTTGTACTTTATAAGACTATTTACAACCGATGGGGTGAGCCCTTCCTTTATGGCCTTTCTAGAAAATATAGGAAACATAGACATCAAGCCAGGAGTGATCTAACTCCTTCCAAAGTTCCTTGGGCTTAAATATGAAAATCCATATTTACACTTGAAAGAGTTTGATGAGATTATAGCCACTTTATACTTTCCTAATGTGTCTGAGGATACAATCCGGCTGAAACTCTTTCCTTTCTCCTTGAAAGAAAAAGGTAAGATGTGGTCACATTCATTACGTCCACAATCTATTGGTAGATGGAATGACATGTGTCACACCCCAAACTTAGAAACCGGCCTCACAAAATTCTCCATCGCCGAATCCGGCGCCGACAACCTCCATAGTACCCCATTCTCCACTCCCAGCGCTCATTCGCCAGGTTCCGATCCTGAGATGCTACGAGGAGGATTTTCAACATCAGTTTGATTTGTAATAAGCATAACCAAAGGCATAACCCACAAACAAAAACCAAAAACTCCATCACATTTCCACTATGATAAAAAACTTTATAAGTACAATGAGCATAAATGGACATACAATGATAATGGACAAAAAGCTCTAAGACGATCTGCCACGCGCTCTAGCCTTAACGCTGTTATGGTCCAACGTCACCTGCATACAACGGTCGTACATTAGCTTATGGAAAGCTTAGAGGGTGGTGAAAGTGTATGCATAGGTAGTAATATAGTTATACAGTTCAGAGTAATGCGGAACATGCTGATAAATCCATGAATACCATTAGCCATACCAAGGCTATGCGATGCAAGGTATGAATGACGTCGGCCGTACCAAGGCCATGCGATGCGAGATGTAACTCAAGCATACAAATCCTCTTTCAAGTCCACATCAATACAACTTAACTCTGGAATATAACCGAGGTCTAGTACACTCCAAGCCAGATTGCTGCCCTATTGCGCGTAATAAGGTGAGTGAAAAAGACCTTACTATTCGCTTGCCATTATTGGACTCGACTCGTTGATAGCGGACCCATTCCTTGAGCTGGTCAAACTCAGCCTAGCTTTGCCCCCTCCTCTTGGGTGGGTAAGGCCGCACCCCCTTCCAACCGACCATGACACAGTAAAAAGTGCGACCTTCTGCTAATCGGCACTCGACGCTCATGCACCTACTCGATCTAGACGTTGGAGTAACCCCTTGTTACCATAAGGGTTTAGGTGTACGGCCCTGATGTCGCTAGGGCGTACAGTAACCATGTCATGCAATGCAAGATGCCTGAATCACGCAATCCAATCATACAGCAAACATGTGCCTACCGCGCTCTCGTGTGGGTAACTTCCCTTACGAGGGAGTCCATAGTAATCTGCCTAATGGCATATGCAATGATCAATCACTCATTTCATCACAAGCATGCAGATGATGTGTATGAACACGTATCATGATGCTATACTATTATATACTCATAGTCGAAATCGAAAATCAAAATCGATAATCAGGATCAATAATCAGAATCGATAATCGGAATCGATCAATCACATGCGGCGAATGGGGCCCACTCATTTGGGTTAACCCACGCAGAGAATAAGCCTAAAAAGGCTTAAGGGAAGGTCACAATGAGGACATCTAACCATCATTGTTCATCAATGTGGACTTCTAACCAACATCGCTCCCAAGGAGTGGCCTACATGAGAAATTCATACACATTGTAATGGCCACACATACATCACATTAGGCCTCACTCATGGGCTTCACATTCATCGCATCAGGCCGATCGAATGGGCTGATCAAATGGGCCAAATCGAATGGGCCGATCAAATAGGCCGATTCAAATGGGCCGAATCGAATGTGCCGATCAAATGGGCCGATTCAAATGGTCCGAATCAAATGGGCCTCAGGTATATCAGTCAGGCCCACCCTTATGTATTTTGAGATCCGATCTATTCATAAGTTAACATAGAGATAGATGAAATGAAAATAAATATCAACTTAATCGGAAACTACTGTGGTGCTTAGGAGTTTGAACAGTGGATGTCACAGTCCACTATTTAAATGGTGGGGCCCACTTGAACTTTAGATCAGACTCACCCATTTTCCCATGCTGTAAAATGACCTAAAAAATGGTTGGACGGCATGGGTACAACACATGCATCATGGTGGGCCCCACTGTCCAAACAGTAGACGGTGTAGATAAAGCACATACATCATCAAGGCCCACACCACGTGGATGAAACACATACGCCTGGAGTGGGTCCCACCGCCAGAAGAGCTCGGAATGTACATGTAAATCCCATGGACCTGCAGAACTCTAGACGATTAAGAGAGAGAGAGTGAGAGAGAGAGCAGCTACGTGGCTGCTTGTATGAGCAGCATAACTGCTTCTTACTTTTTCTTTTTTTCTCTTCTAAAACAAAACAGAGGTGGGTCCCATTAGGGTCCACCACAACAGCATATATATAATATATATATATATATATATTATATAATATAATATATCATATAAATAATATAATATAATATAATATATAATATATATTATATATATCTAACGTATAGGCCTTGGATGGCCTGGACAGTGACATTCATCACGGTATTGCCCCACACGTGGGGTGGGTCCCACCGTCCTTGGATGGTGGACATCACATACGTGATGGTGTGGCCCACCAAAATGGATGGACGGCGTGGATGGGTCCCATGGACCCCACTGTCAGTCAACACTCCACGTCAGTACACAAACTCCATGTTAGCCACCTCCACAGGGATCGATACCAAGATCTCAAGTGTTGAAATGAGGTATCTTCCACTCAGCCTATTACGTGAGCCATGGAGCTAGGTGGGTCCCAGCGTTGAAATAAGGTATCTTTCACTCAGCCTGTCACTTGAGTTATAGATCCGTGTGTCAGGGAGGGCCCCACACAGACGTGGGTCCCATCATCCTGGGGTGGTGGACGGTTTGGATAAAGCACATACACCATGTGTGGCCCATCAAAAAGGGTGGGCGACATGGATGGGTCCCATAGACCCCACCGTCAGCACACACCCAACGCCAACACATACCCACCTTCAATACACGTCCACTATTAGCACACCCATTGTCAGCCCATACTTCACTGCTAGCAACCCCACTGTCAGTCCATACTTCACTGCTAGCAACCCCACTGTTAGTTCACACTTCACTGTTAGCACCCCCCACTGTCGGTTACGTCCAGCACCCTTGGACGGATGGTGTGGATGTACACCTCATCAAGTGGGGTCCCACATGGCCCACATATTTTGAAACAACCTGATATTTGTGTTTGCTCATCATCTAGGCCCACTGGATGGCCTGGATAAAATAGATGGACCGCTCCGATTAAAAGGGTATGATGAAGGTGGGCCGCACCGTTTTGGATTGCATGGGTAAAATACACACATCATAGTGGGCCATGATCATGGAAAGAGAGAGAGAGAGAGAGAGAGAGAGAGAGAGAGAGAGAGAGAGAGAGAGGAAGATGGAAAGAGGGAAAGAAAAATCGGAGATAACGGAGGGGCCCCGCCACTATGGGCCCCTCGTGGATACAAGCATACATCAAAGTGGGTCCCACTACATGTGACCCTTTAATCACAAAAAATGCAAACGTGGGTCCAAGATCACCCACCTTCACTTCTTCTTGCTCCCTAAGCTTCCTTGGCTCCTTAGCTTCGATCTCAACGGAGGATGATGGAGTTTTGATGGTTAAGATGGGAGATGAGAGGGTGGGAAGTGGGCCACACTAAAGTTTCTCCATGAGAGCTTGGGAAGCTCATACATGGGATATTTTTTTGTTGCTTGGAAAAGTGATTTGAGGAATGAGAGAGAGAGGGTTGTAAAGGGAGGGAGGGATGGGTGATGGATGTGGTGGTGATGGATGTGTAAGAGACTTTTTTACATTTGTGGTATTTTGTATAAGAGGGGTATGGCGTGTGTAAGAAACTTTTGACTTTAGGGGTTGCTTTGGGAAGGGTGAGAGGTGATGTGTACTTGACAGTTACTTGACCCTTGATGGGATTGATTGATAGATTGAAGTGACATGTTGTAGACATTCTCTTGGATTTTGCAACGCGCAGCGTTTTCCTCGAACCGAACACAGGCCCACATCTCCTAGCCTGGGTATCGCCTCGACGTGCAAGATGTGGCATCGAAACCATGGCGACGGCATGGTCGCTAGGGCATATGTCATGGGTGGAGTCGACTCGGGTTGCCGATATGCATCTCAGGGTCGCGTGCAAATGTCGGATAAAGGTCGAAGGTTGCCGGAATTCTACCGGGAAGATCGCGAAAGTCTGCGGAAGGGTACGGACTAAGACACGGGGCTTACAACATGACAAGGGAGTTCATAAACAAATTCTTCCCATATCATAAAAGAAACACCATTAGAAAGTAGATCAAGAACTTCGCCCAAAGGGAAGATAAAACATTCTTCTAATGTTGGGAGCGGTTGAAGGATCTTGTCAGTTCATGCCTACAACACGGTTTTGAAACGTGGCACATAACTAATTTTTTCCATGAAGGACTGATATCTTCCATGTGCCAATTTGTCGAGACGATATGCAATGGGGAATTTCTGAATAAAGATGTCGATGAAGTGTGAGATTAATTTAATAAACTTGCTAAAACTGCACAATCATGGGACATTTCCCTAAGAACGAACATCACGTCTAAGCCTACTCAATCGAAGGAGAGAGGTGGAATATATCTTTTGAAAGAGGAAGATGATATCAATGCTAAAGTGGATAGTCTCACAAGGAAACTCGAGGCCATGGAACTTAGGAAGGATAAGGTTAAGGAAATTATCTGCGGTATTTGTGCTTGCAACATTCATACAACTGAAAATTGCCCAACAAAACCTGCATTTCAAGAAATATTGAATGAGCAATCAAATGCCGTAACAACTATCAAAGGCATTTCAAAGGACTCACTTCGTACACATATGACTCCAGTTGAAGAAATCATGTAAATTTCAGTTAGAGGAATGGACAATATGTTATACCTCAAGGAATCCCTAATCAATTCTTAAATCAAGGGAAACCTCAAGAGGAATTGGATCAAAATCTTCAAGAGCTCATCCGGCAAAATACTCTTCAAGCCTTACAAGAACTCACAAAGGTTATACAAAAGATAGACTTCCGCGTTATAGTTATAGAGAAAGGGATGCTTCCAACGCAACCTATCCCTAATCCTAAACCGTAGTATGGAGTTAATGAACCAAGCTCTTCAAATTCAATGGAGTAAGCTAAGTCTATCACCACTCTTAGGAGTGGGAAGATAATTGACAAATCTATTCCAGTAAGGACTAAGAAGCCTAAGACCCAGATGTAGATGAGACTGATAAACCTAACGATGCTCCACATGAGGTAGAACCAGAACCTCAAGGCAAGCCGATTGCTCCATTTTTCCAATGGTTGATTGCACCAAAACTTCTCTCTAACTCTCAGGATATTGTAGAGGTGCTTAAGCAAGTGAAGGTCAACATTCCTCTATTGGATGCCGTAAAATAGATTCCTTTATATGCCAAAATTTTTAAAGATCTATATACGATCAAAAGACGGCAAAACATATAAAAGAAAATATTTTTGATAGAAAGAGTGAGTGTCATCTTAAAACAAGATGTGCCACAGAAATACAAAGATCTCGGTTGCCCAACCATCGCTTATGTAATTGGGAACTACCGGATTAAGCATGCACTTCTTGACTTAGGAGCGAGCATAAATCTAATCCTTTACTCAATCTACAAACAACTGGGTCTAAGTGAATTAAAATCCACCCGGACTACATTACAACTTGCTGATCACTCACTTCATGTACTAAGAGGGATAATTGAGAATATGTTGGTCCATGTTGACAAATTCTACTACCCAGTAGATTTTATCGTTCTAGATACTCAACCCATCGTGGACATGAGCAATCAAATTTCCATCATTCTTAGTCGCCCATTCCTTTTTACATCAAATGCAATCATTAATTATAGGAATGGAGTTATGAATTTATCTTTTGGGAATATGACATTGGAGCTCAATATTTTTTTAATATGAGCAAACAGGAAGTGGATGATGATGATGCCCACGATATTAACTTGATTGATCTTTCATGGAAGATAGAACACTTCTGACCTTATCCTCTAACTCTCTAGAGACGTGCTTGGCCCACTCCCATGATTTATATGATGATATGATTAGGGAGATAGGTGTCATGCTTGATACTATGCTGGTACTTGAAGTCAACCAGTGGAGGCCACAATTTAAAAATTTGCCCCAAATTGATGTAATGCCTTTACCATCTAACCTCAAGGCACTGAAGCTTGACCTAAAACTTTTACCCTCTGAATTGAAATATGTCTATTTAGTAGGTCAAGTTGAGACATACCCGATGGTGACTTCTTTTCACCTTGAGAAAGAATAGGAGAGTATGCTTATCTCTACTCTAATTGAGTACAAAGGAGCCCTTAGATGGTCGATTACGGATCTCAAGGGAATTGACCCTTTGATTTGTACTCACTGCATTTATTTAGAGGATAATGTGGAGACCTCCCAACAACCATAACGTAGGTTAAATCCAAACATGAAGGAAGTGATTAAGGCTGAGGTTCTTAAGCTATTAAATGTGGGTATCATATACCTTATATCCGATAGCCACTGGGTGAGTCCAACTCAGGTGGTTCCTAAGAAAACAGGAATCACCATCGTATCCAATGCCGACAATGAACTAGTGCCAACTAGAGTTACTACTAGTTGGTGAATGTGCATTGACTAAAGGAAGTTAAATACTATCACGAGGAAGTACCACTTTCCTTTGCCCTTCATTGATCAAATCTTGGAAAGGCTAGCTGGTCATTCCTATTACTATTTCCTTGACGGGCTTTCAGGCTACAACCAAATATAGATAGCCCTTGAAGATCAGGAAAAACCACATGCACATATCCCTTTGGCACCTTTGTATACCGAAGGATGCCATTCGGACTGTGTAATGCCCCCGCCACTTTTCAGCGATGCATGATGAATATTTTTTCTGACATGGTGGGGTAATATTTAGAAGTCTTCATAGACGACTTTCTAATTTGGTCCATCCTTCAGCAATTGTTTAGAGAATTTAAAATGTGTCATTTCATGGTTCGTAAAGGGATTGTCCTTGGACATATCATCTCATCTAAGGGAATTGAGGTAGATAAGGCTAAGATTGATCTTATCTCTAACTTACCTCCACCCAAGAACATACGAGACGTGCAATCCTTCTTAGGACACGCTGAATTTTACAAAAGATTCATAAAGGACTTTAGTCACCTCTCTCGTCCTTTATGCAATCTACTTCAAAAGGATATATCATACGAGTGGACTAAGCAATGCTAGAAAGCTTTTTCTAAGCTCAAGGCATGTTAACCATTGCACCTATCATGTAGCCACCCGACTGGAACCTTCCTTTTGAGATTATGTGTGATGCGTCTGACTATGCTCTTGGGGCAGTTTTAGGCTAAAGAAAAGAGAAGAATCCCTATATTATATATTATGTAAGTAGAACTCTAAATCCTGCCCAAGTGAATTACTCTACTACGGAGAAGGAACTCTTACCCGTAGTATTCGCTTTGGCAAATTTTGGTCCTACTTGATTGGATCCAAGATCATCATCTACACTAGTCATGTGGCACTCAAGTATCTTCTTTCTAAGAATGATGTTAAGCCCCGCTTAATAAGATGGATCCTCCTACTCCAAGAATTTGATTTGAAAATAAAAGATAAAAATGGAGTAAAGAATGTAGTAGCTGACCACCTTTCCCACCTTAACCTCTCTGATTCACTTAAGACGACACATATAAATGACATATTCCCTAACAAACAATTGTTTAAAGTCTCCCATTCACCTTGATTTACGGATATTGTTAATTATCTTGCTATACGTTTCATGCCAACACATTAAACTGCGTAAGATAAAAAGAAATTCTTTATCGAGGTACGCAAATTTTTCTGGGATGATCCATATTTGTTTAAATATTGCCCAGACCAAATCTTAAGGAAATGTGTGCTAGACAATGAACACCAAATTGTCATCTCCTTTTGTCATTCTCAGGCATGTGGTGGTCACTTTTCTACTAAAAGGACCATGGCCAAAATTCTTCAGTGCGGCTTTTACTGGCCCACTATGTTCAAGGACACTCATGAGTTTTGCAAAGCTTGTGAGCGTTGTCAGAAGCTGGGAGCATTTTCCTATCAAAATATGATGTCTTTGAACCCTGTTTTAATCATTGAAGCATTTAATTGCTGGGGCATCGATTTTATGAGATTATTCCCCCAATCATTTGGAAATTTGTATATTTTACTAGCAGTAGACTATGTCACTAAATGGGTCAAAGCGATCCCGTGCCGGAATAATGATCATCAAACGGTCATTAAATTCTTAAAACAGAACATCATTTCCCGGTTTAAAATGCCTCGAGCCATCATTAGTGATAAAGGTTCACATTTTTATAATAGGCCATTTGCAAACTTAATGAAGAAATATGGCATCTCCCACAAAGTGAGCACTCCATACTACTCACAAATAAGTGGGCAAGTTAAGATTTTTAATAGGAAAATTAAACATATCTTAGAGAAAACGGTTAACCTTGACTATAAGGATTGGTCAATCCACTTTACCGATGCTTTATGGGCTTATCGTACTACATTTAAGACCCCTATTAGAATGTCTCCCTTTAGACTTGACTATGGGAAGGCTTGTCACTTGCTTGTGGAGTTGGAACATAGGGCCTACTAGGCTGTTAAAAAGTTAAACTTCAATTTCGACAATGTTGGCTTGCTACACAAACTTCAGTTGAATGAACTTAAAGAGTTCCGGAATGATGCATATGAGAACTCAAGAATTTACAAGGATAGGATGAACGTGTTTTATGACTAACACATTCTTCAAAAATTATTCACACCATGTCAAAAGGTCCTTTTGTACAATTCTCGGTTACATCTTTTTCCGGGTAAACTCCAATCTCGTTGGACCGGCCCTTTCACTATTACTAATGTCTATCCTCATGGAGCCGTTAATATTCAGAATCCAAATAATGACAATATTTTTAAAGTGAATGGACATCAATTAAAGCCATTTGTCGAGAAATTTGATTCAGAGGACATGTCCATACCTCTGAGTGATCTCTGAGTGATCCTATCTACCAGGATTGACCTTCTAGTCTGACAGAGGTATAACTAGGTTTATTGCTTTCATATATGTTAGGATTAGGATACTTTGTTTTTCGCTATTTGTGATAGTTTACTTACTGTTAGTTTAATTCTTGTGCTAACCCATCTTCACACTGAGATCATTGAAAAAGCCTCAAAATTCCTTCTTCAGGTATTACCTTTCCATCACTTCCCTTTTCTTTTCATTGCCTCTTTTGTATTACATGCCTAATTCTTTTACATTGAGGATAATGTAGATTTTTAGGTTAGGGATGGGGGATTAGGTTAACTAATTATTGTTTTCTCAGTTTTGACCAAAATTTTTAACAATTTTCAATGTTTCAAGTTGAAATCTATTTGGGAAGCGATGAATTGTGTACTTAAGAATGCTTTGAGTATGATAAGATAGAGATTGAATTTTGGATTGTTGGAGTTTGATCGTTTAAGTAATCTATCACCTAAGTTCTTGCACTTAATTGATCAAGAAGAAGTTTGAATATCATGTTAATCTAAATCAGAAGACACATTCAATTTGTCTTCTGTAAGGCATACTAGAATTTCTGATTGTTAGTATGAGAATCATTGATAGATGGTGAAAATCAAGTCTGGAGAATTTTATCCACCTTAAAAGAAGAAAAGAACCAGTTAAAAAATAGGAGATCGACAAAAAGGTCATGTATTATGAAAAAGAATAAAAAGAATGAAAAGACTGGAAAAGAATGCAAAATAAAGAATGAATAAAAATTGAACTTTGATATAAAATTAAAAACTGGAAAAAGAAGGAGAAGGGGATATGTTCGAAATCAGTACTTGAGTTTCAAACCAGTCTTGAAGTAATGAGCATGACCAGTATGATGAAAAGATAATATTCATATGGGAAGTTGATTTTCACTTAGCACATTGAAAAATGTGATATGCAAATTATGCTTCGATTTAATGGAAAAAGAATTTACTTAATTGGTTGCTTATGTGATTCGGCTCTGGATTTTTAAAGTCTCACTTTTGTGTCTTAGTTCTACACATTCATACTTGAGTGAACAAAAGATTATTTTCCTAAAGAGGTTTTGGACATTGAGCATTAAGATTTATTTCACAGATACTTTGCTCAGGACTAGTAAAATGCTGGTTAAGGATTGTATCGAGGGTCAAATATTGCATATTGAACCCCATTTATATCTTGGTTTTATGAACATGATAGTGCTTAATTTCCTATTTTACTCATGTTTGTGTTGCAAGGTGAATTTAAGAGCTTGGATTGAAAAAGGTGCTAAAAGCATGGATTTGACGCTCAAAGATCACCAAGTGGATAAGAAAAGAAGATTTCAAGGTCCTAAGATTCACGAAAACCAAGTGGATAAGGAAAGAAGTCAAAAGAACAAGTGCAGAATTAACATTGACTGTATCATCGATCACCATTCGATGACATCGAATCTACCATTCAATGACATCGAACACGGGTCAATGACATCAAATTTATGAAAGAAAATCGTGTTAGTTACTGGACAAATTGAAGACATTTTTCGATAACTTGAGGACTTGTTCAGTGACTCGAAGCCTTACTGGATGTCATCGAAGTCAGTTCGATGACATCGAATTTTCTATCGGTTTTCGGCAAAATTCACTGGACATGTTGGGCACAATGTTCGATTAATCGAAGGCCTCCTCGATGATATCGAAGACCTGATCAATGACATCGAAGGACTCTTCGATGGCATCGAATTTATTAAAGAAATTGAAATAACTCGTTGGACTATTTTGGATGCATTATTGATTCCTCGAACAATGCTCGATGACATCGAAGACACCTTCGATGACATCAAAGGTAGGTTTGATGGCTAAAAGATTACGTAGTCAGGATGAAATTACACAATGCAGAAAAGGCACATATAAAAGTCACTTTCGATGACATCGAAGGCAGTTCAATGTTATCAAACTACTTACGCAGAATTACGCGGAGTGCGTAAATTTGAGGTGATTTTCAAAATTTTCCAAGTTAATGCGAAAGGAGGTGTTTCACAACTATAAATAGGAGTACCCAGTGCTCCCTGGGCATCAATCTAGTGTTTGGAGTGAAGCACAAGGGTGGAGAGCCGTCGACAAGCGTTTTCTTCCTTTATTCCTTAGTTTTTCATGCTTTCTTCTAGGGTTTTAGATCCAATCATGTCTATGGTTGGCTAAACCTCTTAGCTAGGGCTAAGAGGTGAAGCTTGTAGCATGATGGGATGTTTTTATTGCTTTGATTTGTGTTTATGTTGAACTCTTTTTAATTTTAATTTGATATTCAAGGAATACTTTCAGTTTTTAATGATTTGTTGTGACTTAAATTACAATACATTTACAATAGCTTTGAGTATTTCCTTTTCATGCTTTGAGATTGTGAATTTAGGAAATCCTTATTTCGACAAGAAACAAATGTATTTTGTTTGGGGAATTATCATTCAATAATAACAAAGAAAATAGAAGAACATTCATCATTATAGATTTCATGAATTCTCCCTTGATTTTGAATCAAAATACAGAGAATTGGTGCAATGAATGGAAGGAGAAACAATTAAATGACAATTTCGATAGCATTTCGACGTGTTTTGCATCTGTTGAAGCGACAGGGAGGTGTAGGTCCAACATCCTTTACTTTGAGTTGACACTTGAAAGGTATATGCATCGAAAATCGAACTGTGAAGGGAACTTACAAAACTGCAAAGCATAGGGCTGTGGAGGCCTTTTATTGCGTGAGTATGCAACACATCAAACAAATCAACACAACATTATTCATTCGCGCAACATTATTCACCTGTGCAACTATTCATGCGAGAAACACTATTCACCATGTAACTATTCACCCGTGCAAAACTATTCATGCACAACTATTCAAGTGCAACACTATTCACGTGGCTCCTCTCTTTGAAATTCTGATCCTGCAAATGAGAGGGGGAGGGTGTAAGACCCGTATCCTAAACCGTATAATTTCATAGACTCCCACAGTCCTCCCGGTCGAATTTCGGCAACCCACGATGCATAGATAATATTTGTGCGCACTCTAAGTCACATCCTATTGATCTGAGTCGGCTCGGCCCGAGACTTGTACCCTTGCGACCGCGCCGTTACCGCAGTTCCAATTCCGCGACTTATGTACCGATGCGATACCTAGGCCAGGAGATGTGGGCCCGCGTTTATCTCGAAGAAACGCTGCACATTTGCAATCCTGAGAAGAGAATCTCTACAACCTATCAAATCAATCCCATCAATCAATCAAGTACAACACCCATATCTCTCTCACCCAAAAGTCAAGACAACCATACCTTTCAAGTACACCCATCACCCATCACTCCATCCATCACCCATCCCTCTCTCTCTCTCTCTCTCATTTCTCACTCCATTCCAAGCTACCCAAGGAGAGGAAACGTCCAAGCTCTCCATGAGAAGAGCCATGTGTGGCCTACTCCCTACGACCCTGTCTCCCATCTCCACCCTTCAATCTTCATCTTCCACCATCAAAGGGAAAGCCTAGGAGCTAAGGAGTTCATGGAGCCTAAAAGAAGTGGAATTAGTGGGTGTTCATAGCCTTACATTTGCTATTTGATGTAAGGCCCTTTTGTGATGGGACCCATTTTTCATGCATGTGGTTGTAAGCAAAGAGGGGCCCATAGTGGGGGGTTCCCTCTATCCCACCGTCTCTCTCTCTCTCATGATGGGTGTGGCCCACTTGATCCATGCTGTACAAGCTGTGTGCCCCACCATGACATATGGATTTGATCACCACTGTCCAGATCCTGGATGGTGGAGCCTAGATGCAGTGCCTCATCTAGGCCGTCCATAGGCCTGGACGATCAGAAAAACACAAATATTAGTTGTCCATCTGGTGGGTCCCACATGTGTGGATCCACCTCAATGCATGTGTGCATCCAGTCGTCCATCTTCTGGATGCTGGGCTGATGGCCCAGCAGTTCAACGGCTGGATACTGCCATGGGGCTCCACTGTAATGTTTTTGTTAATCTAGGTCGTCCATCTGTTTGGATGATGGTGGATGAAGCCACCATGATTTATATGTTTTATCCCTACCATCCAGATGAGCTGGATGGTGGGGCCCACTGAAATGTATGTGTGGCACCCACACATGGGGCTAGCAACGATCCAGGCCGTCCACACAACAGGACGGTGGGACCCACCTTAGTGCATGCGTCCTACATCTACACTGTTCATTTGTTGAGACATGGGGCCCACCCCACACGTGTGACACGTGTGGGATGGGACCCACCTTGATGTATTCTCTATCCCCACCGTCCATTTGATTGGGACAATGGGATGACACCTTCATGTATGTACTTTAAGCCAAGCCATCCATCTGTCTTGGACATGGGACCCACCCACACGTGTCACATGTGTGGGGTGGGGCCCACCTTGCTGATGTATGTGTCCTACATCCAGCCGTCCATCAGGTTGGATGTATGGTCCACCTCGATATATGTATTATATAGCCACGCCGTCCATCTGCTATGGATGGTGGGCCCTTTGCTGCATGTGCTGTACATGTCATGCCATCCATCCATTTGCTGGACTGGTGGGCCACACGTGGGGACCTACCTGATGTATGTGTTGCTCCCACACCGTCCAGCGGCTGTGGGGCCCACGTGATATATGTGTTGTACATCCACACCGACCAGTTGTTTAGGGCAGAGCTGGACGCACCCTAATACATGTTTTAATCCACGCCATCCATTACGTGGACAGTGGGCCCCACATTGACGTATTTGTGGCTATTGACAAGGCCCGATGTGATGTATGAGAGGCCCATATGCACAGCCCAATGTGATATATTTGTGACCCATTTGGCGAGGCCCATTATGATGTATACGTGGCCCATGAGTGAGGCCCGATGTGTTGTATATGAAGCTCATGTGATGTGGCCCGTGATGATGTATATAAAGTCCATTGTGCTGTATGAGAGGCCCATGAGATGAGGCCCATTGTGATATATATTAGGCCCGTGTGAGCTGCCCATTGTGATGTATATGTGGCCCATAGATGTGGCTCATAGTGATGTATTTACGACCCATGTATATGGCCCATTGTGATGTAATTGCAGCCCGTGATGAGGCCCATTGTAATGTATATATGGCCCACGTGATAAGGCCCAATGTGATGTGTTTGTGGTCCATTATGATATATATTAGGCCCTTTGTGTGAGGTCCATTATGTTGTGTATGAGGCCATGGGCCCACCATATGTTTATCTCTATAAGGGCCACTCCTTGGGAGTAAAGTTGGTTGAATGTCCACATTGTGACCTTCCCTTAGGCCCTTTGTTAAGCCAATTATTGATGTCAATTATCGATATTGATTATTGGTGCTAATTATCGAGGCCGATTATCGATGTTGATTATCGGTGCTAATTATCGAGGACGATGCTAATCATCGATGCCGATTATCGAGGCTGATTATCGATGTTAATTATCAGTGCTAGTTATCGATACTGATTATGAGTATGTGATAGCATAACATCATGATACATGCCCATACGCATCATCTGCATGTTTGTCATGAGATGTGGTTGGCCATTGCATATGCCATAGGGCAAGTTATTCATGGGACTCCCTAATATACGGAGTTGTCCCACATAAGCGCACGGTATGTGCAGGATTGATGCATGATTGGACTGTGTGACTCATGCATCTTGTATTTTGTGATATGACTATTGTACACCCTAGCGATATCAGGGCCATAGCCTCTACAGGCATATCATGGATAGCCAGATGGGACACCGAAAATATTTGGTTCTAGCACTGTGGGCACATAGGATGTCCTTGGGTGAGAGTCCCAAAATCCTTTGGTACAGGAAGAGACTCTAACGTCTAGACTGAGGGAATACATGAGCACATAGGTGCCGAGTACTAGTAGGCAGCGTCTCCCACTATACATGGTCGGTTGAAAGGGAGTGTGGCCTTATCCACCTGAGTGAGGGGACTATAAGCGAGGTTAAGTTTGACCAGCTCTCAAATGAGTCTGCTATCGACAAGCCGGGTAGGTATTAGTATACTGCTGGCAGGAGGATAGTGTGGTCTCTTCCACTCACTGGGCTATGTAGCTAGGGGGCAGCAATCAGTGTTGAGTGTACTAAACCCCGGTGATGATCCCAGATAAGTACAATACTGATATGTGGACTTATTGAGCAAGAGTTGCATACTCAGCATTTTTCTCATTCATTCATTCATTCACTATCCACTCGGGTTGGTAGTGCACAACTAATTATTGTGTACCTTCGCAATGGCCAAGATTTCGGTTGGGGCACATTACTAACCTGAGATCAGGAGTTTACCACATTGAGTCTAGCTATCCAAATTTAGGTATGAGACTGGTTTGGATAGAATTCTCTTGTGATGGACCCCATAGCCGCTGATACCACGTATATCATCTCGACTTCACACTCTAGCTTGGTCACTTCATTCGCACCACATATTACATTGCATTCTTAGCACATAGCATTTGGTTTACTATGCTTCTGTATTGTATAACTTAGATGAGGCTGGCGGTATTCGTGGACTCGTCAGGATTTATATATTGCATTGCTTCTTCAGTATGTAATATTTGACTTACTATGTCCCTGCATTGTATAGCTGATCTACATTGCTTCCTCAATATATGATATTGGCTTATTATATTTTTGCGTCGCATAGCCTGGATAAGGCTGATGGTATTATGGACTTGCCATAATCTGCATTGCAAACTTTGGATTGTATGACTTATGGATTTGCTAGTATTTTTACTTACTTTAATATTACATACTTGGCACTTATCTTGTGCACACACTTATACCACCTTCTAAGCTTTCTATAAGCTTATGAATGATAGATGCGGGTAGGTGGCGTTAGGTTGCAACAGTATTGAGCTTGGAGCGTGCAGCTGTTTACTGGAGCTTTGATTTTTGATATATGTATTTCCCTTTCAGTACTGTATTCAACTGTTTATATTAGTGGATATATGATGATGATGTTGCCTTTGTGATTTAGGTAAACTTGTGGTTATGCTTCTTACGAGATAAATGTACGATGGAGAATCCTCTTTGTAGGATCCCAGGATCGAATCTGGCATATGGGCGCTGGGAGCTGAGATGGGGTACTATGGAGGTTGTTGGCACTGGATTCGGCTATCGGGAATTTTGTGAGCCCAGTTTTCGAGTTTTTGGCGAGATAGAGGGGATATTTATAGACTTTCACACATGTGAGGCCTCGATTTGCATGACATAGGCCCTATTCCATGCAACACTATTCACACACGCAACTATTCATTCATGCAACACTATTCACCTGCGCAACTATTTATCATGGCACTATTCATCCGCGCAACTATTCCTCGTGACACTATTCATCCACGCAACTATTCATCCTACGCAACTATCCATCGCAGCACTACTCATCATGGCACTATTCATTCATGCAACTATTCATCCCATGCAACTATTCATCACTGCACTATTCATCGTGACACTATTCATCATGACAGATTTTCCAAAGAGGGATGATAGAGACAGGGTTGCGTAATGGGCAGGGCTGCCTATCTTAGATCCTTGATGCGCAACAAACCAAACTCCTATTGACTTGTGTATATTTTGTGCCCTGACAGATGCCCCCTCAATCCTTCTTTAATTGTTTTATGAAATCAAATGGAGGATCGATCTTTTTCTACACAAAAATCCTTTCACGTCGGAGAAGGATTCTTCATGAAAATAGAGTTGGTTGCATAACGAAGAAAGATATCTTGAACGGGGAACTGAAGAGTCAAGCTTGAAAGAATTAAGCTCAGAGGAATCGTGTTCGAATGGATTGCTGTCAAATGAATCACAGTCGAAGGAATCAAGCTCGAATGAATTGGTTTAAAGGATGACTGATGATCGTGCTCGAACAGAAGACTGAAGGATCGTACTTGAATAGAAGGCTGAATGATCACGCTCGACGAAAGATTGAATGCCCCTAGTCAAAAGTACCGAGTGAATGCTTTAATAGGGAGGATAATGGCAGCAATGAAATCACTTTGTCTTTATAGTAGTCAATCGGATAAAACGTCTTTCTATTAACAGGGTTGTAATTGCATCCTCTATAGTTTTAACTTCCTTATTTGCGTAATTCTCTTTTCTTAGAAACTTGCCGTTGTAACAATTGTGGCAACTTCATCTTTGAGTAACTTGATCAAAGAACTGTCCTTCAATGTTGCTCCTTCTGCAACAATCTCTTCGATCAACTCCGGTAACTCTTTCTTTGAACTCCGTGGATAGGGAATTGTTCTTTATTGTTGTTCCTGCTGCAACAATCTTTGAGAATATCTCCTTTATTCATGGCCTGCGTAATCCAGGATTTCTAGTGATAATCTTTCCTACTAAATTAGTCGGAATTAGTATCTCAAGATATCACAACTTTCCAGTTCAGTCTCATGAAGTATTGATAATTTTAAAAACAGATTTAGAATAATTATTGATAATTCTGAAATAATCATAACATATTGACATCTTTGAAATAATTAGAATGTATAATAATTTGAACTGTATGTTCCTTTTATTTGGGATATATAATATGACAATGATTTGGTCCTTTCATTCTTCGTGTTTATTAGTTTACTTTGCATTACATTTGTTGCATTCTTTTTTAAATTTAATCCGTAAGATTAGTCATATTAATATGATTAATATGTCAACTTCGATCCATAATTTAAACTCTTAAGGTGTTGGAGCGAATATAACTTTGGCTAGACATACTTTGACTAGACCTGACTTTAACTGGACTTGACCTTTACTAGACTTAACTTTGACTAGGCTTAATGAGCAATTATAGTTGACCTCTGATTTTGGGCTGGGTTCAAGGAGCAATTATAGTTTACCACCGATTTCAAGCTGGGCTCAAGGAGCAATTATAGTTTATCGCCAATTTTGGGCTGGGCTCAAGGAGCAATCATATTTTATCGCCACTTTCGAGCTGGGCTCAAAGAGAAATTATAGTTTACCACCGATTTTGGGCTGGGCTCAAACAACAATTATAGTTTACCACTGATTTCAGGCTAGGCTCAAAGAGCAATTATAGTTTACCACTGATTTCGAGCTCTTTAAGTTGTTGGAGTATTGTATATAGGTCTCATGTGTGGTTGACTTGCTCAGGCGCTCACTAATACCATATATAAATGATTCATCATCGCTAATAATATAGGGCTTGTGCATAATTGGCCTTCTTGGGTGCTCACTGCTGTCGTAAAATAATCAATGTTGTACAGTCAGCGATAGTCAGCGATGATCAATTGTCGGTCACATCATTAATGTGAATATAAATTTCATTATTTTGATAATAAGCGATGACGTCTGATAGTGCTCGATGATAATAATAGCTCATTGATAAATGATATCATCATTTTGTCGAGGTGATAATATCAACTTGGTAGCAATCATGGAAATATCAATAATAATCTGTAATAATATTCCGCAATAGGTGATTTCTTAGCATTTGTCGATGCTTTATAATAATTTTCGTAACCAATGATCATTGGCGATATCAGTGATGACCAACGATATTTTGATAATCGTCAATGCTTTGTAATGTATATAAGGAGATAGTTATTTAATAGTTTGTAAGAATGATTATACTGATTGATTGATATAATATTCTGTCAAGGAGAATTAGATAAGGTGGATATCGTCTTGTTGCCAATAATTGTCACTTGTTGAAGATATAATATGAGCGCAACTTTGTTAATTCTTTTGGCGATAGTATGCTTATTGCGGCTATTGTATAATTGTTGCCTAATCTGCCCCCTTTTGATTGGATGATTTTCTCTAAGAATCTTTACAATCAAAATGTAACACCCCGAATTTTCGCTATTTTTAATTTCTAAAAATTCTTAAATTTTCTTTTTTATAACTAGCCACGTCATCACTTATTGACCCTCGACACTTGAGATGAGCTTATATGCGGCTGGTACCATTAAAGAACTGTACAAATAGGACTGATCGACCATAGATTATTTTTAAGGGGGTATATTGTAACACCTCGGAAAAATCTGTACAAAGACCCGGGTACAACCTCAGGCAGAACAACCCAAGGATTGCATCATGTTGTATAAATTAGACGGAATTTAGTTAAGCACTAAACAAAAAAATCTGTGGATTGATTTTGGGTCACCATTTTAACGAATGGGAAGGCCCAAAACTTTGAGTACCACTGGCTTAATACTACATAAAAAACTAGGAGAAATCCCAAGAGCCTGTTGCTCTCAGGAGTACATTGAAACTCCGTATCAGACCTAAACCGCACGTCGAGGGTCCGTTGACCGCAAAACTTTAAGACTGTGTTCGTCCTACTGGGCTTGACAACCATCGCGAGAATCAAGCCCAAATAGTGTCAAAAAACGTACAACTTGAGCCCTGAGTGAAGTGCGTGGGAAACGCGAATATCTTTAGAAAATGAAATGAAACTTGAGTGAATTGGGCCATTCGCTCTCACGCAAAATTGAGGATTTCGAACCGTTAGTTTCTGACCAAACTTTGCCCATGGGAAAAGAAAATTTCCTTGCACATATTCATATAACTGTGGCCCCGATCGAGTAAGTATGACAGTTGATTTGACATAGGTCCTCCATAGACAATTGGCTTATCCGATCACACCAAAATCATGTCCTGGCATAAATCCATTGTTAGGGAGCATACCCTATGATGTAGGTGGGTAGTGGGCTCCCTATCATCCCTATTTGTAAAAACAGTCGCCCAAAGGGTATAAACCACGTATATGGTAGCCTTGGTGCCATTTGCATCACTTATGGGCTTATAAATAGCCCTTATTTCACCCCATCTCTCTCATATACGAATTTCACCAAACCTTAAGGGAGAGAGGAGAGAAAAGAAGGGAAATGAGGAAAGAGAGAAGGGAGATCTTGGGAGATCGTTGCAGGAATCCTCTCCCACGATTCCACACACCAAATCTCCATTTTATTACACTTCACAACCTCTTCCGGCTATGATTTTGGGTAAGAAAACCTAACCCTAATGTCATTGTAGAAATCCAGGCAGATTGTTCATCAAACTAGCTAACCTATTTTGTCATTTAGGTGCCCAACGTTCTATTTTCGGCAACGTAGAGTTTGAACCAAGTCTGAATCGAGCATCCCGAAGAAAGGCGCGGACTATAAATGCTTAGGTTGCAGTTATCAATACTTTCAATGTCAACTAATGATTTATGCCTGACTTGATTGCTGTCGTATTGTCTTAGGTATGCCATTTTCAATATAATATACACGTATGAAATGTGTTGAGCAAAAGATGCATCCCATGTGTTTGTTGAAATGTTTGAATGAACATTTAAACATGATTTGTGCTTGCTATGATTACTGATCTAGGATTCATCATCGTCATATGCATGCTGATCTCTCTGTATAAGGAATTGTTAAATTATATGTTGTAACTAACCTAGTCTATATATTTGGCGAAGTGTACCCTAAGTGTTTGATGTATTATCTGAACGAGAAATTGTTGATGATTTGTATTTATTACAAGTAATAAGATAGGATTCTTAATTGCCTTATACATATGTATAGTTTCTTACATGTAATCATATTTGCTTCTACGGAATTCATTGATAAAATGCAAGTGTTTGGTGACATGAACAATGTTTTTGATGAAATGCTCAAATGAGGAAATCACTTGGAATGTTTGGTAAATGCTGAAGTGATTATCACATGTGTTTATTTGCTACATCTGAGTAAGATTAGTGCTACAACGTAGCCCAGGCAATCGGTAACAGTCCCTGTTTAGGTGGCTGAATTTGTCTTGCCACATTGGGTAAACTCAATGAATCTGGGTCGCACAACGACTGTCGACAGTAGTTAGGCCAAGAGGGGTGCTTATGCGATTCATGTCGATTAAGTCAGCGTGTGCCTGTACCAATCGAACATGCCTAACAAACCGATTGGTCTATTATGTGTTTACCATGTATGAACACTACTGCTTGAATCTAAGGTACCCCTTACCAATGTAAAAGCCCACTTTAACCATGGTATCACGATCCGCTAAGACTCATGAGCCAAGCATGATGGTATGGGACACCGTGTTCGAGCTGTCGGCCTATACTGGGGTGATGAGCCTCCCTGTAGTGACCGGTGAGCAACCAAGACTCGTGAGCCGGGCATGGTGGTATGGGACACCGTGTTCGTGCTGTTGGCCTATGCTAAGGTGACGAGCCTCCCGTAGTGACCGCGAGTATAAATTCTTGAATTTGCCTATCGACTACTTTTCATTAAGAGTGATGCCCTACAACTTGCCTATCGTATGTGCTTAACTAGGAGTGACAACCCTAGATGGATCCTTCGGTTTAAGTCAATGATATAAAGGGAGGTACCCTAGCTTCCCAAACCTGCTGTATGAATAAGTTTAATTAAGTACTCGGCTAACACGACCACGTATCACATTGCATTAATTAAGATGTACTTTTAAGGCGATGAAGATGCACCATTTTGAGGGAGTGCTATCATATGCGAAATAGGTTGTCGGAGTCGCTTGTGAGGGAGCTTTGATGCGAGAGCATATATCATTATTTGTACTCCATTCCTGCATTAACAAGAGTAGTTAGATGTGATTGTTATGTTACTTTATCATTACTACTTGATTGACTTGATAACATGTTAACTTTTGCCTGATAGTACCATGAGTTGCCACTCATTTCCACTATAGGACGGTGTTTTAAAACACCAACCAGACTCTGGTTTAGATGTAGGTGTTGACGAAGTCTATGCAACAGAGTAGGACTTTATGGATGAGGAGTTCTCCTACTTTCAGCTCTCGGGCGGGTCTACATAGACCTCGTGCCAATGCGCTGGGACTACAGGGATATTTGGCTTAGTTGGACACATCTACTTTTCTACATTTTGTTTATTTTGAAACAGTTCATGTATATATTGAGCCCAGTTATATACTCATACTCTGGAGGTTGCGAAAACTTACATGCTTACATATATATGTTTCAGACTTCTGCTTGCTTAATTTAATTATATCCGGAGGATGATATGCTATTTTAGTATAATCTCACTCATGTTTAACTCATTAATATGGTCAAAATCTGAACATCATTATCCATATTGAATAAGTGATGTATTGGATCTCAGGAGTAGAGCTTTGCTCAACCCTCGAAATTTAGGGCATTAGAAGTTGGTATCAGAGCATGATTTGGATTAAACTAGACCTAGGTTATAGGTAACATGATGCACTTTGATGCAATGTGATGTAGGAAGGGAGCGATGACATTTAGAGACGACATTAGGATCCCAATGTTTCGCTGACAGGCGAGACCCAAATACTGTAATTTAACTCGCAATGTATAACTGGGGGACTCAGATCATGTGCAATGACCTAAATCACCTCTGACCAAAGATAACAAATCAAGTCGACTTGAAGTTGACTCGATCGTAGTACAGTGGGACTTTACGCAAATAGCTAATAAGGCCAATATCCCTTTCCAACCCATCGCCTTCAAAAATCTCACCTTCCACCACTTTATTCGTCAAATATTTCTAGGCACTTTTATATTAGACACAAATCCTAAAGCTTAAAGGATGAAGAACTATAATTAAATTAAAATTTACTATAAATAGTAAAAATATAAATAAAATGGACTTTTGACCATTAAAATTATGGAATTTCATAAAATAACTAGGTTATTTGGATAGAGCAGCTTCTCCTACCCTAAAATCATATATGACACGTCGAGTAACTTATTATAGATTGAGAAATATACTCATTTCAAAAATTAAGTGGCAGAACCACTATCAAGACCACCAGAGGGCCGTCCAGTGGAGCGCGGCGGCGCCGCGAGATCAGTGGCACACCGCCAGATTTCTGTGATTTTTTGTATTTTTTGACTAATTTAAAAAAGTCATATCTCCCATAATATAACTCCGATTTAGGTGATTTAAAAGCCAGATTAAAGCTTGATAAGTCTAGTTTCATATAAAAATAAGCAAAAAATAAAATAAAATTTTTAATATAGTTAAATCTATGACATTTTGACAATTATTCAACTTTTAGAATTTTAATAATTTTTCTACAACTCCAAATGAACTGAAAATTTGTGGGATGACTTTAAACTTAATGATAAACCACCATAAAAATTTTAAAAATATTTTACTAACTAAAAATATAGAAAATGTTACAAGGAATAAAGACATTATGGAATCATATAGAAAATTGTTGGTCTTAAACAACTAGTACTTCCTAAATTTTTATAATTTTTATGGAACTTCGAATGAAATAAAATTTTGTAAAATAAAAGTAAGCTTAACAATACATTACTATAAAATTATAAAAATAATATGGTAATTAAAGGTGACAAATATGTTATAAATAATAGAAGGGTTGAAACCAAAAATTTCTAAACTTCAAATTGCTAATAGACTAGTCATATCTTTTCATGTTAAAGTTTAATATTTAGTGTCTATTTAGAAATTATTTATAATTATACTAGGAATCATTCTTTGGTTAAATTTGATTATAAATACACACACACACACACATATAATTTTATTTTAATTGTTTTTGTGCAATTAAATTAGGATCCTTGACTAGCATTGAGTTTCATAGTTTAATACTCCGTAAGCTTATGTTAGGGGTGGACTACAGTAAAATATTATAAGTTTTTTTTTTCTCCTGTGAATTCAAGGTTCATACCGCGTCAAGGAGATGTCCCTCCTCTTTCCTTTTCCGTGTCCTTATGTTGTTAACATTCCAAACCTTTAAAATATTTTAGGATTCTTGATTCTTCCTTCCCTCTTGAAGTTAATAAAACTGAAGTGCAGTCTACTCATAACCCACTAGTCATAAAATTGAAATGGTGATATACATATAAAATTTTATACTATTAGAAACCTTTTTATAATGATCTTTAACCATAGGCATATTAAGATATTTATTAATCCCTACCTTGGACATAAATTAAAACAATGACTCTCTTAGACCCGGATCCACCAGGACTAGGAAGGGATACAATGAGCCTTCTACCCTAGTCAGGTAGATGATTGATATATCAGGATCAAGCCCACTACAACTGTCTATCTGTGATGGTTGAACATTGAAAACAAATATTTTTACTCTAGATAGAGGGGAATCGTCGCCATGAATCCAAATCTTTAAAAATAAATAAATTGTAGTAAACCATCAGGGTTAATTTTTTTTAAGGGGGATGGACTAAAATGAGCCAGACTAGCATAGATAGTATACACCCTACCACTCATATAAACTTGAAATCAATAAAACTTAGGCAAATGAAATAATAAAATCTTTACTTATTACCCTTACACAATTTTGGGGACAAAATTATTTTTAAGGGGGGTAGATTGTAACACCCCGAATTTTTGCTATTTTGAAATTTCCAAAATTCCTTAAATTTTCTTTTTTATAATTAGCCACGTCATCACTTATTGACCCTCGACACTCGAGATGGGCTTATACCTAGCTGATACCGGTAAAGAACTGTACAAATAGGATTGATCGACCGTAGATTATTTTTAAGGGGGGTAGATTATAACACCTTAGAAAAATCTGTACAAAGACCCGAGTACAACCTCAGGCAGAACAACCCGAGGACCACATCCTGTCGTATAAATTAGAAGGAATTTAATTAAGCACTAAACTAAATAATCAGTGGATTGATTTTGGGTCACCATTTTCATAAATGGGAAGGCCTAAAACCTTGAGTACCACTAGCTCAATACTACATAAAAAACCTAGGAGAAATCCCAAGAGCCTGTTACTCTTGAGAGTACATTGAAACTCTGTATCGGACCTAGACCGCACGTCGAGGGTCCGATGACCGCAAAACTTTAGGACTATGTCCGCCCTACTGGGCTTGACAACCATCGCGGGAATCAAGCCCAGATAGTGTCCAGAAATGTACAACTTGAGCCCTAAGTGAAGTGCATGAGAAATGCGAATATCTTTAGAAATTGAAATGAAACTTAAGTGAGTTGGGCCATTTGCTCTCACGCGAAATGGAGGATTTTGAACCGTCAGTTTTTAACCAAACTTTGCCCACGAGAAAAGGAAATTTCCCTGCACATATCCATATAACTGTGGCCCCGATTGAGTAAGTATGACTGTTGATCCGAGACAGGTCCTCCGCGGATGATCGGCCTATCCGATCACACCGAAATCAAGTCCTGACATAGATCCATTGTCAGGGAGCATACCCTATGACGTAGGTGGGTAGTGGGCCTCCCTATTATCCCTGTTTGTCAAAAACAGTCGCCCAAAGGCTATAAACCATGTATATGGTGGCCTTGGGGCCATTTGCATCACTTCTGGGCTTATAAATAACCCTTATTTCACCCCACCTCTCTCATATACGAATTTTACCAAACCCTAAGGAAGAGAGGAGAGAAAAGAAGAGAAAGGAAGAAAGAGAGAAGGGAGATCTTGGGAGATCGTTGCAAGACTCCTCTGCCACGATTCCACGCACCAAATCTCCATCCCATTACGCTACACAACCTCTTCCGGTTACGATTTTGGGTAAGAAAACCTAACCTTAATGTCGTTGTAGAAATCCAGGTTGATTGTTCGTCAAACTAGCTAACCTATTTCGTCATTTAGGTGCTCGACGTTCTATTTTCGACAACGTAGAGTTTGAACCGAGTCCTAATCGAGCATCCTGATGAAAGGTGCAAACTATAAACGCTTAGGTTGTGGTTATCAATGCTTTCAATGTCAATTAATGATTTATGCCTGACTTAATTACTACCATATTGTCTTAGATACGCCATTTTCGATATAATATACATGTATGAAATGTGTTGAGCAAAAGATGCATTCCATGTGTTTGTTGAAATGTTTGAATGAACATTTGAACATGATTTGTGCTTGCATGATTACTGATCTAGGATTCATCATCGTCATATGCGTGCTGGTCTCTTTGTATAAGGAATTACTAAATTATATGTTGTAACTAACCTAGTCTATATATTTGGCAAAGTGTAGCCTAAGTGTTTGATGTCTTGTCTGAACAAGAAATTTATGATGATTTGTATTTATTATAAGTAATAAGATAGGATTCTTAATTGCCTTATACATATGTTTAGTTTCTTACATGTAATCATATTTGCTTCTATGGAATATTTTGATAAAATGCAAGTGTTGGGTGATATGAACAATGTGTTTGATGAAATGTTCAAATGAGGAATTCACTTGGAATGTTTGTTAAATGCTGAAGTGATTATCACATGTGTTTATTTGCTACATCTGAGTAAGATTGGGGCTACAACATAGCTCAGGCAATCGGTAATAGTCCCTGTTCGGGTGGCCGAATTAGTCTCGCCACATTGGATAAAATCGATGAATCCGGGTCACACGACAACTGTCAACAGTGGTTAAGCCATGATGGGTGCTTATGTGCTCTATGTCAATTAAGTCAGCATGTGCCCATACTAATCGAACTTGTCTAACAAATTGATTGGCCTATTGCATGTTTACCATGTATGAACACTTCTGCTTGAATCTAAGGTAACCCTCACCAATGTAAAAGCCCTCTTTAATTATGATACCATGATCCGCTAAGACTCATGAGCCGGACATGGTGGTATGGGATATCATGTTCGAGTTGTCGGCCTATGCTAGGGTGACGAGCCTCCCCATAGTGACCAGTGAGCAACCAAGACTTGTGAGTCGGGCATGGTGGTATGGGACACCATGTTCGTGTTGTCGGCCTACGATGAGGTGACGAGCCTCCCGTAGTGACCGCGAGTATAAATTCTTGAATTTGCCTATCGACTACTTTTCATTAGGAGTGATGTCCTACAACTTGCCTATCATATGTGCCTAACTAGGAGTGACGACCCTAGATGGATCCTTCGGTTTGGGTCAATGATATAAAGGGAGGTACCCTAACTTCCCAAACCTACTATATGAATAAGTTTAATTAAGTACTCGGCTAACACGACCATGCATCGCATTGCATTAGTTAAGATGTGCTTTTAAGGTGATGAAGATACACCATTTTGAGGGAGTGCTGTCATATGCGAAATAGGTTGTCAGAGTCACTTGTGACGGAGCTTTGATGCGAGAGTATACATCATTATTTGCACTACATTCCTGCATTAACAAGAGTAGTTAGGATGTGATTGTTATGTTGCTTTATCATTACTGCTTAATTGACTTGATAACATGTTAACTTATGCCTTATAATACCACTGAGTTGGCTACTCATTCCCACTCTAGGACGATGTTTTAAAACACCAACCAGACTCTAGTTTAGATGCAGGTGCTGACGTAGTCTATGCGACGGAGCAGGACTTTATGGATGAGGAGGTAGAGTTCTCCTACTTTCAGCACTCAGGCGGGTCTTCATAAACCTCGTGTCTATGCGCATGGACTACAGGGATATTTGGCTTAGTTGGACACATCTACTTTTTCACATTTTGTTTATTTTGAAATAGTACATGTATATATTGAGCCCAGTTACATACTCATACTCTGGAGGTTTCGAAACACTTACATACTCACATATATATGTTTCAGACTTCCGCTTGCTTAATTAATTATATCCGGAGTACGATATGCTGTTTTAGTATAATCTCACTCATGTTTAACTTATTAATAAGGTTGAAATCTGAGCATTATTATCTATATTACATAAGTGACGTGCTGGATCTCAGGTGTAGAGCTTTGCTCGACCCTCAAAATTCAGGGCGCTACACAAAACTTCTTTACCATTCGAGAACAATAATTTTGATAGGATGAATATCCGCAGGCATTCTGATGCCTTATTCATTCTAATCCTTAGGTTGATAAGTTCTGTTGATATAATCTTTGGTGATAATATATTGATTATCTCGTTTAGGATTTAAACTTTGCTTTGGTCTTGTAAGTACCTTTAATAAATCCCAGTATATCATCTTTCTTGAAAAATATATGTTAAATCTCTTCGTGTCTTAATTGGCAATATAAGCCTATTAATTGCCGATAAGGTGGATATAATTGTCGCTTCATAAATCTTATAGATAAATGGCTAAAGCTGAGAAATAGTTTTGCGATAGCCTTTTCAGAATATATAATTTTGAAGATACTTTTGAAGGCCGCAGCGATAATCCTATTGCAATAATAACACCGTGCTTGAGTGTCGATATATAATAACTCAATCGCAGTAATGATTTTATCCCTTGTGTTGACCTGTAAAAATTGATATTAACAATTATCATCTTAAGAAATCAACAATTACCTTTTCCAAGATTAGGTAGATTGGGAATTTTGCACATATGTTAGGAAGAATATTCAAAAATTATATCTTTATCTGATTTCTTTATTTATTGATTATTCTTCATGAAGACTTGTGATCAGAATATTGCTTGTCTTATCACATATTGCATAGCCATTCTGCTTGTCCTTATTGCACATTAGCATGATGGAACATGCCATTACTAGAATCATGCCTAATTTCTTGAGGAGTTTCCAATACCATGTTTCAAACAGAAATTATATTGACTTGCCATTCTTCTCTTTTTATCATATTCTTTCATAACAATTTCACCATTGTCAATTATCATTTAGAGTATATGTAAGTGCTATGGTTTCCTGCTCCTTTGGTTGTCAAATTTTGTGGTGCCAAAAACACAATCTGTGTCTTGTGTAGCATGTTGATTTATATGATCAAGACACTGCATCACAATGCTTCAAGTTAAGAAAGAACGGTGATCTACTTCAAGAAATGCAAGGTCAAGTACTTTGTCCACTTCTGTAAGCTTCAATGTTCAGAGTTTTTAAAACTACATCGAAAAGATAAGTGCTTGTTCAAGACTCAAGATAATGTTCAACTTAAGATAAAGTATAACTCAAGAACGAAAAATCCAAGCTTTGGAAGATCTCAAGTTCAAGCTACATCATGTATAGATCTTAAGCTTCATAATTTTCAAAGGTCAACCATCATCTGAAGAAATGAAGTTTCATATCCCAGGTATGAAAGACCTTAGATTGACCTTAGGGTAGGTCATTTTATATACATAATTCAATTTGAATCACTTTATATGAAATTGGACTGTTCCAAGACTAGTCCTGAACTCTATTCGACTAATCTTAGAACTGGTTGACTAGACCAAGAAATTCCAAGACCAGTCCTAAGTTGTTGCAAATTTTTAAAAAATTTTGGTTGAGCTACGACCAGTCCTGGAGTCCGCTAAACCGGTCATGTAAATAGTGCACGACTGGTTCACGACCAGTCTAGCAGCTACGACTCAAACTACAACAATGAATTCTGGTTCCTCACGACCAGTCATGAAGGGTTCACGACCGGTCGTGGACAGCCTACGACCAGTCATGGAACGGTTTTATCCGATCGCGCTCAAAATTTCAAAATGTTGTTGGTCCTATGACCAGTCGTAGTGTCCTCAGGACCAGTCGAAGATGGGATTTCTATATCTATAAATAGAACACAAATTTTAGAGTTTAATATCAAATTAAAATAAAATCAAGGCATCACTCTGAGATAAGTTTGTGTTCTTCTTAAGCTTAGCTTTGTCGATTTGATTTTGTTTCTATATTCCAATCTGATTTGAAAGAGGAATTGTTGTATTCCTTCTTCTTAGAATCAAAATCAAATAGAGTTAGCTCAACTGGTTTAATTGAAAATCAATTAGAACATAGAACCATTTCTTAAGTGAGTATTGAACATTGAACTTCTACTCCGACTTGGTTCTTCCAGGCTAAAACAAAAGGAGAAATCTAGGTATTTTACATTATTGTAAATTTTCTTCTTTTAGTTTTATTTGAGATTAAGCTAGAAAAATCTCAATCTATTGGTTATCTAAGGAGAGCCAGAAAACTCAGAAGTGGTAGTTTTTAAATTGTGTAAGCCCATTTGAAAGACACAATTGTGAAGGTTTTGGGTGAACCTGAGAAAACCCTATTTTCATAGTGAATGCTAATATTCACTGTGTGAGGATATTAGGAGTGGAGTAGCAAGCTGTGTGGCTGTTGTTTAACAGTTGGTGTACACACAGGCGAACCACTATAACTCTTTGTGTTTTATGGATGTTGATTTATTTTCTATATCTTTTATCATTCAAATTTGTGGGATGTATGTATGGATGTGAATGTTTTAATATTTACATTTCAAGCATTGTGGGGAATGTTGTAATAGTTTAGAATTTATTTCTTGCATTTCCTTTATTTCCTTTCAGTTTGAGTTTTTGATATTCAAATTGTTCTAGTAAGGTTGTCCTAACATAAACCCTTGGTTTTTATAGTGCAAGGTTGTCCTTAGAACAACATTGGTATCAATCTCTCTATTTGAGGTTGCTTTACATTTCCGTATTGCAATTTGTTTAAAGTGCTATCTTTCCTTTATTTATTTAAATTCCGCTGTTAAAGTTTTAATTTGGCATACTCCTATTTACCCCCCTCTAGGACTCATAGCTAGGCCTTTTCAAGTGGTATCAGAGCCTAATATCTCATTCTAATTGCTATATTTTTTTGAATTTAATTCCTGAGCTAATCGATCTAAGCTATTTTTAAGATGTTAAATTTTGATAGCCTTTCAGTCACTAGGCCTCCACCATTTGATGACTCCAACTATGCCTATTGGAAAGCCAGGATAAGAATTTTCCTTAAATCCATGGATGAGAGTGTGTGACAAGCCACAGTGACTGAATGGACCCCTCCTACCACTAAAGTGACTGGTATCGATGGTTTAAAATCAATGAGAGTAACACCTCATTTCTCTTGGACCACTCTTCAGAAAAATCTGGGCAGTGCCAATGCAAAAGCACTAAATGCAATCACTTGCGCACTATCACCGAATGAATTCAAAAGAATTATATTCTGTGATACTACAAAGCAAGCTTGGGATATTTTAGAAATGACACACAAGGGTACATCAATTGTCAAGAAATCTAAAGTCCAACTCCTCACAACCAAATTTGAGGAAATACATATGGAGGAAAATGAAATGTTCATGGACTTTGATACAAGATTAAATGACATTGTAAACTCTATGTGGGGTCTTGGCGATAAAATCTCAGAAAGTAAAGTGTGTGCAAAGATACTACGCTCACTTCCTGAAATGTTTAATTCTAAGGTAATTGTGATATAGGAACTTTGTGATATGGATAATATGAGGGTAGAAGAACTAGTTGGATCTTTACAAACCTATGAGTTAAATTTTAAAGCTCCTAAAAGTAAATCTATTGCCCTTAAATCTTCTAAATGTATTTCTCAAGAAAATTTTGATTTAGAAAATTCTGAAGACGATATGACTCTTTTAGCGAAAAAGTTTTACAAGATTTTTAAAAGTAAAAAGAGGGTTGATTTTCAAAAATCAAATGATAAGAAGAGATCTAAATCTAAATCTAAAACTTGAAAATCTTTTAAAGATAGTCAATGTTACAACTGCCAAGAATATGGGCATTTAGCAAACAAGTGTACTAAAAAGGACAAACCTAAAAAGAAAGGAATGTTGGCTACTTGGGATGAATCTTCTGGCACTGAAGCCTCTTCTGAATCAGAAGATTTTGAAACTGAGTCAGGCAATGAAGTCAAAGCCCTTATGACTCTAGCCAAGTTCACTTTTTCAGATCATGATGATTCAACTAGTGAAGAAAATCTGAATAGTGATCATGAAAATGAAGAAGATCTTCAAGATGCTTACAATGCCCTATACAAGGAAAGTTGTAAAATTGTTGTAAAACTAAAACTTCAAAAAGAAAAGTTTTTAAAACTTAAAGAAAATTTTGATTCTCTTATTTTAGAAAAATCTCACATTTCAGATTGTTTTGAAAAATCAAAAAGTGATTTAGATTTCAAAACTTCCCTAATTGAAAATCTAAAAATCTGAAAATAAAGAACTTAAACTTGAAATCTCTTCTCTTTTTAATTTAAAAGATACATGGAGGTATGCCCAAGGTGATCCAAAGTTAGAAAAACTTTTGTCTGGATCAAGAAAATGTGGTGACCGATCTGGTTTGGGCTACATTAAAAATGTTCCTCCTAAACAGAAGAATACTTCTCCTAAGTTTGTGAAAGGAGAATTTTCAAACTCAAAAGAAAATAGTTCAAATCAAAAGTTTTTTAAAAATGCTAAAACTTTTCAATCATTCAAACCTAAAAGTAATTATATCAACTAAAAATCAGAATCGAAACCCTTTAGCTGAAACGATAGTTGATTTTCTTAAGGAGCTCTTAAAATCTAACTTAGTGGGTTATTCTTACAACAATTACAAATACAAGAAGAACAACTATATTCATATATCCAAAACAGTTATGAAATGGGTTTCTAAGGTTACTTGCTTGGTTGCCCACATGGCTTTCAAAGCTTCAAGCCATTCAAAGTGGTATTTAGACAATAGATGCTCAAGGCATATGACTAGTGATAAAGGTCTATTCACGAATCTTAAAGATATGGCTGATGGTTCAGTCACATTTGGTGATGGTAGCAACTGCAGGATTATTGGCCAAGGTACGGTTCAACTTTCTAACCTCCATTTATTTGAGAATGTTTTATACGTTGAAGGGTTAAAATACAATCTGTTAAGCATATCTCAAATATGCGATAAAAATCATACTGTAAAATTTTCTAACCTAGGGTATGAAATTTTAAATAAAAATGGTTCAGTAATATTAACTAGTTGTAGAACGTCTGAAAACTGCTATATTGTTAGTGATTCTAGCTCATCTATTCAATCGTGTTACATAGTCCATACCGATGAGACTGAATTATGGCATAAACGCCTTGGAATGTACACTACCGTAATCTATATAGATTGAGTAAAAAAGAACTGTTACGAGGTCTACCTAAATTAGAGAAAGTAGACAAAGTATGTGGCAAATGCCAGATTGGCAAACAAACAAGGAGTGCTCACAAAAAAGTGGACTCCAATGCCACATCTAAACCTCTAGAACTTCTCCACATGGATCTTATAGGACAAACCAGGATGGAGAGTCGAGGTGGTAAAAAATACAAACTAGTGATCATAGATGATTATACCATATTCACTTGGGTAGCCTTTTTAAGGGATAAATCAGAAACCCTTAATGAAGTGAAAAGAGTTCTCAAACGAATCCAAACGGAAAATGTTCTCAAGTCTGTAAGATCCGTAGTGATCATGGAACAGAATTTGAGAATAATAGTTTTGAGAAATTTTGTTATGATCAGGGAATATTGCATGAATTCTCTGCACCTAAAACACCACAACAAAATGGAATTGTTGAAAAAAAAAATAGAGTGCTTCAAGAAATGGCAAATGTAATGTTAAATAGTATGAAAGTCCCTAAAAATCTCTGAGCTGAAGCCGTAAATACTGCATGTTATATAATCAACCAGGTCTATATGAAAAAATCAAACTGTAAGATGACTTATGAAATATGGTTCAACAAGAAGCCTACTGTCAAATACTTTCAAGTTTTTGGCTACAAGTGTTATATTTTACGTGACCGTGAAAATCTGGGCAAGTTTGACATTAAAAGTAATGAAGGGATCCTTTTAGGAAATTCCTTGAACAGTCGATCATATCGAGTACTGAATAAGAGGATCGGTGTTATTCAAGAGTCTATCAATGTGGTCATTGATGATCACTTGAATACACCTGTCTCAAGTTCAGATAATGATGAAGTTATTTTAATTGACAAACCAGATACTTCATCAAATCAAACTAATTTTGAACTGAGGACTGTTAAAGATCATCCAATTACTCAAATTCTTAGAAACCCTCTCATTGGTGTGTGCACTCGTAGTCAACTAGAAGATATATGTAATCACGTGTGCTTTACATCCCAGATAGAACCTGTTAACGTAAAAGAAGTTCTTACTGATGAAAACTGGATAGTTGCGATGCAAGAAGAGCTTAACCAATGTGTGAGAAATGATGTTTGGTATCTTATTCCTAGACCTAAAGATAAACATATTATTGGAACTAAGTGGATTTTCAAAAATAAGTCTGATGAACTTGATAATATAATTCGAAACAAGGCTAGACTGGTTGTACAAGGGTACACTCAAATTGAAGGCATCGATTATGATGAAAACTTTGCCCCAATAGCTTGTCTTGAATCAATCAGACTATTTATATCCATTGCTTGCTTTAGAAAGATCAAAATTTATTAAATGGATGTAAAAAGTGCCTTCTTAGATGGTGATATACATGAAGAAGTGTATGTTGAACAACCAATGGATTTTGAAGACCCTGAGAACACTGATCATGTCTACCGCCTTAAAAAGGCTCTCTACGGTTTGAAACAAGCTCCCAGGGCATGGTACAAAAAATTGACTAAGTTTTTACTAAGTCATAATTTTCAAATGGGAAGTGTCAATAAGGCTCTTTTTGTTAAAAAACATAACAATGATATCTTAATGGTACAGATCTATGTTGATGATATTATTTATGGATCTACCTATACTAACATGACTATTGAGTTTGCAGATTTAATGAAATCTAAGTTAAAAATGAGCATGGTTGGGGAATTAAATTATTTTTTAGGATTGCAAGTAAAACAACAACCTGATGGTATTTTTATTTCTCAAACCAAATATGCTTTGAACTTGATAAAAAAGTTTAGATTTGAGAATGTGAAAAACTTTGATACTCCTATGAGTACAACTTTAAGACTCTCAAAAGACTCTACAGGTAAATGTGTGGATTCTAAATTATATTGGAGTATGATTGGTAGTTTACTTTACTTAACTGCAGTAGACTTGATATTGCTTTTAGTTTTGGTATTTGCGCTAGATATCAATCTGACCCTAAAGAGTCACATCTAACTGTTGTTAAGTGGATTATTCGATATGTCGCAAGTACTATTAATTTGGGTCTCTGGTATTCATTTGATACTAGTGTTCAGTTGGCTGGGTACACTGATGCTGATTGGGCTGAAAATATCGATGATAGGAAATCAACCAGTGGTGGTTGTTTCTATGTTGGAAATTGTTTAGTTTCTTGGTTTAGCAAGAAGCAAAGTTCCGTATCGCTTTCAACTGCTGAGGCTGAATACATTACAGTTGGAAATGCATGTACTCAGCTTGTTTGGATTAATAGAATGTTAAGCAATTACGGAATTGCACAGGAGTCAATGGTTTTATATTGTGATAATTCCAGTACAATAAATATTTCTAAAAATCCAATTCAGAATTCACGTACCAAGCACATTGACATTAGGTATCATTACATTCGTGAATTAGTGGAAGAAAAAATAATATTTTTGGAATATATTCCGAGCGAGACTCAACTTGTCGACATTTTTACTAAACCACTCGACAAAAGCAGGTTTAATAAATTGAAATTTGATCTTGGTATGTGCAATCTAAATTGAATATCCATGAATGTTTGTATCATAGTGTATATATATTTGATAATTTATTAGTTTAAATTTTAAATTTTTATAAAAAATGCATGTTTTTGTTGGTACACGACCAGTCGAGGACGTGCTCGACCAGTCGTGGCACGACCAATCGAGGACGTCCCATGACCAGTCGTGTAGCGTGCTGGACCTTTTTAATTTGGAGAAAAACTCATCTACCTCATTTCTTATTTCCTCTCCAACGAGTTGTGGCACGACTAGTCATACCCATCTGTTTCATTCCTCAAGGTTAGTACATCATTTCAAGTTTTTCTTGTAAATTCTCATGCAAATCAGTTCCTTTCCCTATTTGAAGAGGTTTATTTCATGATTCCTTGAAAATTTTTGGGGTTTTTTCCTCCATAATCTGATCTTAGCAAACCCCACTCTATCTTCTTAGCATCTTCTTGTTTCTTTGAGTTTCTTCTTGCAAATAGATGCTAGAGGGAAAAAGAAAACTTTCTGTGGTCCATCTTCTTCTAGATCTACTCCAATAGCATGACGACACCTTCGGTCACCCGAAGATGATCCCTCATATGTTCGGGATATTAGAATGCGAAATGTTATTGTTGAGCGATCTGTTGATCTTGAAAACATTGCTTCTTTTGGTATCCTTCCACTTCTTCAAGCTGTATGATGGGAAAACATCTTACATTGGGGTGGGCCTGCATACCAATCTATTGCGCATGCCATGTTTGATGTATTTCTGATTTTTCAACTGAGAATTTAACATTTGAAATTGATGCTAGAGAAGGTCCATTTGAAATTGACCGCCATCCAATTTCAGCTCTAATGGACATACCTGTTAATGACGAGGGTATTCCTATTCATACTCTAATTAAGAAACCCTCAGAATCAGAAAAACACATGCTCACTAGGGCATTATGCAATATGAATGTGCAATGGACTCATAAGGGGAATGCGCTCTCCTCAAAGTACTTGTTACCTAGATACAGGGTTCTCCATAGAATCTTTATTTCAAATCTGTATCCACGTTTTGGTAATAAAATAGAACTGACTTCCTTTATGTTTTGAGTTTTTCATTCTATCATCTCTAGTATTAAAGTTTATCTTCCTTCTTTAATATGTCATTCCATCATTCAGATTCGTCTCCATCCAGGTTACAGTGATATTTCATTTACCTATATTATGACTGTGTTAGCTACTCACATGCTAGTTGCTTTGCCTGTTGAAGAGGCTCCTATTCATCACCTCATTTTCAATAATTCAAATATTAACAAGATGAAATTGGAATTGGCTCCTGGCCAAGTGGATGTGGGTGGTGGTGGAGCTAAAGTAGGGAATGAAGAAGAAGGTGGTGATCTTCCTCCTGATAATATAAATATGGATGACATTTTTGATGAAATTGAATCAGACTCCGGAAATGATCCTAACTATGAACCATCTAATTTTGATGCGCGTCTACATGCACTTGAGGAGAAGGTAGAGAACATGAATGTTGCCCATGATTTACAATTTAAATATATGTGCAAGTATCTTAGGCGCTTAAACAAGGGCCTTCATCAACTTGATCCTACCATACCTGCTCCTTCTTCTGGATCTGATTAGGTGGTTTATCCTTTGGTCTGTAATAACTTTTCTACTACTTTGCTTTTATTAGTGAGTGGACCTTGTTTCACTTCAGTTTGGTTAACTGACTTATGTTTATGTTGGGTAATGAGATGTGAACTTTGAATTTGCTTATATTTTTCTCATATCTTAACTAGTTAATTCCTTATTACTCTCTTGTCAATCCTTCTTTTCCATTTCTTATTTGCTTCCGTTGTCATATTGTGACAAAAGGGGGGGAGAAGATTTCAAGTAGTTTGGATTGATTGGAATGGATATGGATTGTGGGGTAGTAACATTAATTTTTATAGATATATATGTGCACTAGTTAGGGGGAGTAAATAAGTAAGGGTTTTGACTTGTTTTGCCTAGTTCACAATGATGTGTGCTAGTTGATAATAATTGATGCATAATTCTCTAATCAGACTATAATTGGTTTTCTTCTATAATTGGTGCATGATTCTTTATTGAGCATGTTGTGCCTCTCTTATTTTTATTGGAGTGTGTTTTGTCACAAATTTGACAAAGGAGGAGATTGTAAGTGCTATGGTTTCCTGCTCCTTTAGTTGTCAAGTTTTGTGGTGCCTAAAACACAATCTGTGTCTTGTGTAGCATGTTGATTTATATGATCAAGACACTGCATCACAATGCTTTAAGTTAAGAAAGAATGGTGATCTACTTCAAGAAATGCAAGGTCAAGTAATTTGTCCACTTCTGTAAGCTTCAATATTCAGAGTTTTTAAAGCTACATAAAAAAGATGAGTGCTTGTTCAAGACTCAAGATAGTGTTCAACTTAAGATAAAGTACAACTCAGGAACGACATATCCAAGCTTTAGAAGATCTCAACTTCAAGCTACATCATGTAGAGATCTCAAGCTTCATAATCTTCAAAAGTTAACCATCATTTGAAGAAATGAAGTTTCAATGTTCATACTTCATATCCCAGGTATGAAAGACCTTAAATTGACCTTAGGGTAGGTCATTTTATATAAATAATTAAAATTGAATCACTTTATATGGAATTGGACTGTTCTAAGGCTAGTCCTGAACTCTATTTGACTAGTCCTAGAACTGGCTCAACCAATCCAAGAAATTTCAAGACCAATCCTAAGTTGTTGCAAATTTTTAAAATTTTTTGATTGAGCTACGAGACCGGTCGTGTGAACAGTGCACAATTGGTTCACAACCAGTCCAGCAGTTACGACTCAAACTACAGCAATGAATTCTGGTTCCTCACGACCAGTCATGGGCAGGTCACGACCAGTCGTGCAGGGTTCACGACCGGTCATGGACAGCCTACGACCAGTCGTGAAACGGTTTTATCTGATCACGCTCAAAATTTCAAAATGTTGTTGGTCCTATGACTAGTCGTAGTGTCCTCAGGACTAGTCGAAGATGCAATTTCTGCATCTATAAATAAAGCACGAATTTCAGAGTTTAATATTGAATTAAAGTTAAATCAAGGCATCACGCTAAGATAAGTTTGTGTTCTTTTTAAGCTACATTGTGCATATTTAATATTCTCTTTTGTTAGCTTTGTCGATTTGATTTTGTTTCTATATTCCAGTCTGATATGAAAGAGGAATTGCTGTATTCCTTCTTCTTAGAATCAAAATCAAATAGAGCTAGCCCAACTGGTTTAATTTAAAATCAATTAGAACCTAGAACCATTTCTTAAGTGAGTATGAGACATTGAACTTCTACATTCGAACTTCTACTCCGACTTGGTTCTTCCGGGTTGCAATAAAAGGAGAAATCCAGGTATTTTACATTATTGTGAATTTCCTTTTTTTGGTTTTATTTGAGATTAAGTTAGAAAAATCTCAATCTATTGGTTATCTAAGGAGAGCCAGAAAACTCAGAAGTGGGGGTTTTTGAATTGTGTAAGCCCATATGAAAGACACAATTGTAAAGGTTTTCGGTGAACCTGAGAAAAACCTATTTTCATAGTGAACGCTAATATTCATTGTGTGAGGATATTAGTAGTGGAGTAGCAAGCTGTGTGGCTATTGTTTAACAGTTGGTGTACACACAGCGAACCACTATAACTCTTTGTGTTTTGTGGATATGTGATTATTTTCTATATCTTTTATCATCCAAATATGTGGGATGTATGTGTGGATGTGAATGTTGTAATATTTACATTTTAAGCATTATGGGGAATGTTGTAATAGTTTAGAATTTATTTCTTGCTATTTCCTTTATTTCCTTTCAGTTTTAGTTTTTGATATTCAAATTGTTCTAGTATGGTTGTCCTGCCATAAACCCTTAGTTTTTACGGTGCAAGGTTGTCCTTAGATCAACATTGGTATCAATCTTTCTATTTGAGGTTGCTTTACATTTACGTATTATAATTTGTTTAAAGTGCTATCTTTCCTTTATTCATTTAAATTCCACTATTAAAGTTTTAATTTGGCATGGTCTTATTCACCCCCCCTCTAGGACTCATGGCTAGGCCTTTTCAGTATATCTTTGATGACATAACAATTTCCAATCTAATGCCCGAACATATGATGATAGTGACAATATCCTTTCTCTCCTCTTCTTTGTTTCTTTACGGTACTTTGACTGAGGTAGCTTAATTTCTCCTCTAGCCAATAGTTGATTCATTATAGGAAATATATCTTCTTTTGCGAACGCCCATTTCTTTTAGGTCTTACATTGTCTGCAATTTTCATATGTCAACCCAATTGTATGACCTTTCCAATTTTTTTCACTGTTATTTCTTTCTTCATTATGGTAAGCTTCTTTCTTTTCTTCTTTTATAGCTGCATTAACTGACATTTCATGAATATTCTGATACAGTGACTTTATGTAAAAGGTAGACACTTTTTCAACCATCTTTTCAAGAGTATGAGCCTTAGTAACAAGATCACGAAAGGTTTGTATATTTGCGTTAATCAAGTTACATGTCACTTCTGGTCTTATGCCTCTCAAGCATAGCTTAACCTAATCTGATTCTCCCGGAAGATATTGACATGATGCCCCCAAATATATTCATCGACGGATAAATTCATCAACTGATTCATCTTCTCATTAGCGAGCAGAGGTTAATTCAGTCAAACTGACTTCTCTGTCGGAAGAGAAGAAGTTTTTCTTAAAAATACTTTGCATCTGTTCCAAGTATGAATAGACCCTGGATCTAAAGTTAAATACCATTTGAAGGCTTTTCCCGTCAGAGATGACCTGAATAATCACAAACAATATTGAAGAATTCTAGAGAAATTTCTCATCATTGTTATAAAGTGCATCATATGTTCTTTTGGTGACCCATCCACATTAAATTTCTAAAAGTCTAAATGTTTGAAATCAACGGGAAATGACATTTCTTCTTTTCTAAGGGGATACAATGTCTGATATTGGAACCTCTTATTTTGATTTTGTTCATTCTCTAGATGAATGGTTTCGGTGACCATTTGTTGGATTTCTCCCTACGTCATGATTTAAAAACTATTATGCGTCGGTCCATGAAATCTAACCACTCGTGGTTGTGACCTTTTTGCTTGTGGTTTAATGTTGTTCACGATAGTCATTATTGGAAGATTAGGGACTTCTTCAACCACATGCTCATCTGGTGAAAGCTGATTAAGCTGATTAATATCTGTCGACAAGTTTTCTGTTTCTTTATACATTGATTTTCTTAATATTGAAGGAGGAAGCTAGCGCCGCATTGCTGATGTTATTGAGAAAGATGAACTGTTGTTTGATTCGAAACCGGCATACTGCCACTTCGAAGGACCAACTGAATCGAATTGCAATATCCTTGGTGCAAAAGTTCATGTTAAATTCTTTGAGGCGATGTTGTAAGAGAACATTTGGTTGTCACAACGGCTTTCCTTTTACTCTTCTGAATTCATAATGATTCTGTGGAAAATGTCTTTACCGTTGTAGTTAGTAGTAATGGAAGATATTCATGAGTGAAGGACTTTTCAATTCTTCTTGAATAAAATGATTGTGTTGTTGAGGTGAGGCTATGTCTTGTGACGTTTCATATAATCAATCCTCTAACTGTATTCGGCGGGATAATACTTCTTGTGGGGACACATCGAACCCTTCGTCTTTTGGATGTTACTATCATCCATCCTTCGTTGTCTTGCTGCACTTCTTGTGAATCAAAGACCATTCTGGACATCACATGGCATCTCCTACCCCCAATTGTAGCTGATTTTACTTTCTCTAGTGTTTTTTGTAGTAGTGATTGCGTATTATTAATGTAATCCACGGCGAATCTGTTAGGTGTGAAGCAAACAATTACGTCAGTTGGAAGAAAAGCCATTGCAGTTGTATAAGGACGAATTACCTATTATTTAAAGCATAGCATAAATTGTGTTGATTAAATAAAATTGTAATTTGTTTTAAAGATGAAGGGGAAGATGTTCCATTGAGAGTCACCATTTTAGCATCTATACGACGCCAACAGTGATAAAAATCTTCTAAATAGTCTCTAAGTTATTGTTGAATAATATTCCCAGCAGATTCGCCATTTTGTTTCCACAAGAAACGAATGTATTTCATTTGAGGAATTATCATTCAATAATAACAAAGAAAATAGAAGAACATTCATCACCATAGATTTCATTAATTCTGAGTTTGTTTACATCCTCATCTCTCCCTTAATTCCGAAACAAAATACAGAGAATTAGTGCAATGAATGGAAAGAGAAACAATTAAATGGCAACTTTGGCAGCATTTCGACGTGTTTTGCATCCGTCGGAGTGATAGAGAGGTGCGGGTCCAACATCCTTTGCTTCAAGCCGACACTTGAAAGGTATATGCATCGAAAATCAAACTGCAAAGGGAACCCACAAAACTGCAAAGCATAGGGCTGTGGAGGCCTTTCATTGCGCGAGTGTGCAATGCATCAAACAAATCCATGCAACATTCTTCATCCATGTAACATTATTCACACGCGTAACTATTCATTCGCGCAACACTATTTATCCGTGCAATACTATTCACGCGGCTCCTCTCTCTAGAACTTCTAATCTTGCAAACGAGAGGGGGAGGGGATATTTATAGGCTTTCACACATGTGAGGCCTCGATTTACATGCCATGGGCCCTATTCCAAATAACACTATCACTATGTAACTATTCATTCACGCAACACTATTCACCCGCGCAACTATTCATCTGCGCAATTATTCATCGCGGCACTATCCATCTATGTAACTATTCATCACGGCACTATTCATCCCGCGCAACTATTCATCGAAGCATTATTCATCACGGCACTATTCATCCATGCAACTATTCATCACAACACTATTCATCATAATACTATTCATCGTGGCACTATTCATCATGGTAGATTTTTTAGAGAGGGATAATAGAGCGCATGTTGAGCAGGGCTACCTATCTTGGATCCTTGATGCGCAAAAAACCAAACTCCTATCGACTCGTGTATTTTTTGTATCTCAACAATCCTGTTGTTCACCATCGTCCCTTGGGCATGGTTGGATGATGGAATCCCTTCTAACCTTCACAATTCTCTAATGATTGATTGTGGAATTAGTATATCCTACTGTTTGCCATAGTTTATTGGGCATGGCTAGGTCATGGAATCACTTCCAGTTCTCACGACTCTCATCCATTGAGAATTAGGTCAATAGAAGTTTAGATTTGATCTTAATTGTTATATCTTCCAACTGGACAAGATAGGACTCTGATTCCAATTGTGTCCTTAAATCGAGCATAGATCACCTTGATTGCTACAAGTGGATCCTTGGAAACCCTAGTTCCCACCTTGGAATTATTAAGTTTCAAATTAAATACTTCACCATTACTCCCTTTAATTTTCAATTTAGATTCACATCTTCCTATAGTTCTACTTCTAGTTACTTTCAGAATACACACAAGATTAGTTCCTGTGGATTCGACCTCGGTCTCACCAAGATTATTACCACATCGTGACCCTACACTTGGGGTTGTGAACAAAAGCAACATAATTTCTTATAGAATGAGAATGTGAATCATTCCACTTGCAGTATTTTATTTATTTTTTTTAATTCGTCTAGCAAAGGAATTCTTTGTTTTGATGGAAGTTTAATAAGTTTGGCCATTAATAAGATGTTAAATATTTCATTGGCCATCGTAATATCAAAGAAATATCATCTATTTTGCTCTGAAACTTCTTTAATTACACCAACACTTTGAGGATATGATTCGTCCTTAATCTTGGCTAAAGCCTTACATATAAAAGATTTGTTGAGGTTCATTTCGTCCAACACTATCTCATAATTTGGGTCATGATAATACGTGCCCGAGGATGAATTTCTCCTTTAGTTTTCTTTCTTAAGTATCCATTCATACCTGGTTGCCCAATCCGACGAATCTACCACGTTCTCAAAGTCCATTTCTTCAATTTTTCTAAAGTTCCATGTCTAAACCTTCTACTGCTAGTTTCACAAATTGAGCTTCTGGTGGAAATACTTGTCATCTGTTCTTTGCTACTTTAAACCGAGTGATATAGTTTTTGGCTGCTTTGTCATGTAACTGTCTGAGCCGAGAAAAATCCGTTAAAGAAAACTCAGGTTCAGTCTGGTAAAAGTGAGTGTGGAGAATTTCTTCCATATTTTACCAAGATTGCACTGAATTCACAGGAAAATTTATATACTAAGTAAACGTTGTGTCAATCAATGAATTAGCAAACCATTTCATTTTTACAAATTCATTGGTCAAAAATTCACCACATTGCACGGTAAAATGGCCAATGTGTTCCACTGTTGACTGGTTCATATCCCTAGAGAACAATGAGAATTCAAGTATTCTTGTCCCTCTCGATACTTCAGCAAACTGATCAACCTAATCAGGGTATGGTTTACAATAAACATAATGATTTGTACGCCAACCATGGCGTTGGTTGGTCACTTCATTTATCAAGTTAATAATTTCCTCCCAGCCTATAGGTAGGAGTCTGGGGTTTCTTATGGGAGGTAATTATAAACAATGGCAAGATGTATACCAGGCATGTGACTTCTAAAAATGTCATTATTTAGCACATGAGGTCTTACAACCAACATGCCATGATTAATATCATTTTCATTTAAGCCATTGAAGTGACCATTTCATCTATTCCTCCTAGCACCTAACTGAGGTGGTATATTTCGGCCTCTTATATTAGGACTAGGCCATGCATTGCATGGAGGTTCTAGTATAGCATTGCTATTTCTATGGAGATCTTTATTAAGTTAATGATATTCTGGCAACCTACATTTAGGAAGGTCATAAGCCTGTTTATAGACTTAGTTTCCATCCAAAAATATTCGTCTTGTAATCTGCCTTTTTCAATTAACTCATGCAAGCTAGAGTTAACACTTCTCATGACTCCATTGGAATCTACAGAGTTATTTGGAGATGTCGATCCTACTTTCAGAATTGCTAGAAGTGGTGGATTAGGGACCTCATGTTTGACCTGCGCTGCAAGCATTTTATGGGCCTGATTGTGGTCCTTGTCTTCCATATTTTCACTTACTCAAGTACATCGCCTACTCATTTTGTTAAAAATTTCAATTAATAAATTCACACCTGTCACATCAGGTGTGCCAAAATGGGGTTGTTCCTCAAATTCAATCACACGGAAAACGTGTTAGGGTTATGGGAGTGCCAGAACCGATTGGGTCCAATTCAAATCATGACCACCAACCCCTGGCATTGAGATAGAGCAAGGGTCGGTCCTAACTCGACCGTTTGTCTATTTGGTCAACTATCTTGCACTCATTACTCAATCGATTGGCAAATGTTAGGGCCCTTCCTCCAAAATGAGCTATTTTTATCTTGGAAAATCAAAGGACTTGCGAAAGTGCAACGATTGTATGATTGGTAAAGAAAAAAGCGATGGATGAGATTTGGAGAAAAATGCGAATGGATTACCACTATAAGGAACTGCTTACTTGGCTGAGAGCAGCACGGTGCTTCTAAGAGCAGCATGCTGATGAGGGAAGTAGAGGCAATGTTTGGGATTGCAAGCTATTGTTTTCCTTCATATATGATACATAGGGACAAATGGAAAGGAATTACAACTATTGGATACAAACTATGTGGGTTCAAGGAATGCGCGAGGACATACTAAAACCTAGTTTTATGCTAAAGCTTGTTGGTATTGAGTAGGAAGAAGAAAACTAAACCTAAATACACAACATTACTTTAGTTTTTGTTTGCTATTGGATTCTGGTGATGAACGAGAGATCCCCTCCTTAGATTTGCTTCTCATAATTATAGACTCCGAAGAAAAAGATGAAATAACGGTTACCCACATGGTTTTCTCATGTACAACCAATTGGGAAAAGAGCAGTTACACTTTATTTGCCACAATCTCAACCATGAGTGTACACCCAGAAGCTAATGTGGCTGAAACAACCATTCTTGTTTATCCAAAAGAGCTACAACACTAAAAGCATGTAGGGATGCGTTGATCCTTGACCTCTTGTTGTCTACTTTTACAATATTCTTTAGTGTCACATAGCAACATCAATATTATTCATCTAATCCATACGAATTTAGTGTGAACAAATCTTAACATAACTAATCCTAAAAGCTGCTCTATACTAAGAAAAATGTCAAAAATACCCATTCAAGGATTCATTAATACTTGGGCCTTGTTAACACGGTAAATATGGTTTATATAGGCGCGTAAAGGGGCATTTGGCGCATGGTATTAGATGGGATTAGGTGAGATGGAATTGCATTTGGTCCCATGCAATTCTACTCAATGTTTGGGAAGAATGCAAAAGCTTGGAATTAGATTAGATGGAATTACATTTGGTCCCGTGCCAATTTCACTCAATGTAAGCAAGTTGTGTAGGTCCCACCATGATGTGTGGGCTCTATCCACACTGTCCACCCATTTTTCAAGATCATTTTAGAGCATGGTCCAAAAAATTAGGTAGACCTAATGTCAAGCTCGTGACCTAGTACCATTCCATTCTTTTGAATTTCACGGTTCTTTCCGTCGAAGTCCAGTGACCCATGACCTGCAGATAGCATTTGTGAGCGACCTTGAGTTATGTCGTATTAACCCAAGTAGGCTTGACCCAAGACCTATGCTGTTGCGATCTCGCCGTCGTTGCTGTTCCAACGTTATGTCTTGTGCGCCAATGCGATGCTTAGATTGTGAGATGTGGCCTGCACTCTATTTCAGCCGTGGACTACACGTTGTAGGACCCACCTATCCCATATATCACTTTTCCCTAGAGAATCCCATCATTAGGATGATGTCACCCCAGGGGAGACATCACCCTACCCTAGCACCTACCAAAGCATGCTTGCTAACATGCCTAACCATTATGAGAGCATACCACTCTCTTCCTAACAAGTAATGATTGTCCCTAAGCTACCTAGCCCTCTCTCTCTTCTCTCTCTCCCTCTCTCTTTCCTTCCTCATTTCTCCCATTGCTAGAGCTTGGACGTCCCAAGCTACCCTCCAAGTCTAGCCACTCCAAACTCTATTTCCCCCAAATCCAACCCTTTAGATCCCATCTTAACCATAAAAACCTCTCTCCTGGAGCTCTAGGACCCTAAGGTGGAAGAAGTTAAAGAATTGAGGTGGGTGCCATGTTGGAGTAGTTCTTGCAATTTCTTTCTTGGATCTTTTGATTTCCTTTGTTAGGGTCATGTAGGACATACCAATCAATGGTGGAGATCCTACTTGACCCCTTGGGTGTGGCCAATGGCCCACCCTTGGTGCATGCTTAGCCATGATAGGGTCATTCTTCATGGACCCCATCATGATGTTTTGTTAAGATTCATGGTCTTGATGGGTCACCTAGACCCTGATTTCATGGTGGGGATGGTATCCCCACCTCAGATTTTTTTATGTAGGGCCATGCAATGCATGGGACCCATGTAATGATCTCGATGTATGGTTTTGATTTGATTGGAGGGGTTCATAGTGGTGGAGTCCCCTCCCATGGCCGATCTTCTTCTCCTCTTCTCTCTTTCTCTCTCTCCCTTCCTCTTTTATGTTTCCCTGATATGTGTGGCCCACTTGATGTGCTTCACACATCCAGACCGTCCAACAGGGTGGGACGGTCCTGCTGTCCAAAAATTGGGACACAGGCCGGCCCACCTTGTTGTCCTATGGTGCATGCGAGGTTAGATTCATCTACAAGCTTGGTCTAGGTGTGCATGGCCCAACCAGGTGGCCCTATTTTGATCCATGATGAGGATTTTCTCCCTGTCCAGTAACTTATGGGTTGGAATGTCTAGCAACATATTGCTGTCTAGATTTTTCTGGGCCCATGTTGCAGATTATTTGTATGGAGTTTAGCTTTGTATGCAGCTTGATTTTCTTTTTGATGTGGGGTGGTTTCTTGATGTGTGGACCCCACCCTGATGTACGTTGAACCTCCCATCAGCCAACCCCTGATGGATGCATTGGGATGGGCCTAAGGTGGGATGAAAGGTCCAAATTTCTGGACCGTCCAGTAGCATTGTTGAAGGGAAAACATAAATGTCAGCCTGATTTTTGGGATGGTGGGCCACTCATGTGGACCCCACCTTGTAGAACAATTAAGGGTGCATGCTATACGCCCATTTTTTCCTGATTTAGCCAGCCATGGGCCCACTTTAGGGGAAGAATCCAGTAGGACCATCAATATTCTTTTTCAACACCTTGCTATCCAGAATTTGTAATTGTTTTTGCAGGTGTTTATGGATCCCCAACTCAGCTCCATTGTAATCCACCTTGCTGAGACCCACCTTGGTTATTTGCTGGCCATCCAAGTTGTCCATTGGGACACCTCAGCTGCGCCAACACCCCACCTGCTAGACATCCTAGCTAGGCCAGCGTCTAGCAGGGAGGGGCTAACCGTCCACCCCTCTTGTGGCCCACTTTGATGATGTGTTGTACCCAGCCGTTCCCCCATTTTTGTGTGGCCCACTTGGACGTGGGCACCCCTGGTGGGATGTCCAGTGTTGGGGCCCACCATGTGCTTGATATGGGCTAGCCGACCAAGCCCTATGGACACCCAGATTGATTGGGGTGTTGTTGGACTTGTAGTCCAGCAGCAGGCCCACCTTGTTTTTATGAGTTCTATCCATGCTTCCATCTGGTGGGGCCCACTGCGATATTTATGGGCCACCATGAATTAATTGTTTTGCCCAGATAATGTATTTGCTAGACCCCAATAAGCCCAGGAAGTTGGGTGGGCTGGATGTCCAACAAAGGCCCAGAAAATTCCACATCTAGTTGATTGTTTTGAAGTAGTGTGGCCACCAGATTGGAGGTATTTTGAGTAATCTCCATGCCTGTGTTTCTATGTAATTGTGGGCCCCGTTTATGCCTTGTGTGGCCCACCAACCATCTGATATAGGAGGAACTTGTTGTCCAGATTTTTGGACGTCCAGGCGGGCCCAGATGGGCTGGACATCCAGCCTAAGTGCTTTCCCATTTGCTAGTGCTACCCATCCATTGTGCTGGGCCTTTTGGGCTGATTGTACGCCCAATATGATGTATGTGATTGAATCTTTGTTGCCCAACCAACTTGCCCAGTTTTGAACCGTACATTTTCTCATTAATGTCATTAGTAGTCTATTACTCCATAAAAAGCTCAGAGTTAATCCTATCCTTTGATTTTTAGAGCTGAAAACATGCCATTGAAAGTTTTCTGTGGGAATAAAATCAAATGGTTGCTTTCACATATGAACCAGCGACCTGGACCGTCCGGATTGCTGTACGACTATGCCATGTGTTCAGTTGAAGAGTCACCACCATTTTAACATGAGAAGCTATCTGGCCCACCTACTGTGGTAGAAAATCTAGTTCAAAATATTGTCAAACTCGCCACTTGCGGATCCGTGTGTGACTATATGGCCCATAGCTAGGTGATCCCAGCCGTTAATAACCGGCTCTATTTTAGAATCTTGAGTGTCGCGGTATGACCCACACCTAATGAATGGTTTGGGTCACTCCCACATGCGACACATTGACACATGTGCGGACCAGCGGATGATCCTCTCGACTCTAGTAACTGAATTCCACGCGAAATAGGATGTTTTAATTTTAGTATAGGGGGAAATATTTATATTCTGGCGGAGTGCAATGCTTGATTCTCGGCCATTCCAACATTGTACACGTGGCATACATTTAGTCAAGTTAAACCGGTTAAGCTGGGAACCCAACGTCTCCAATTCACAGTTCCAAAATAATGTTTTTAGTTGAAATAAAACTTTAGAATATTTTTCAAACCTAACATACGCATTACTGTCCACGAATCCGATAGCTGGTAATTTGTACAGTTTACTTAAAGAGTTGTATGCCACGTAAGCAATTTCTAAATAATTTGTAAACCCGCATATCATCTATCACACTCCACCAGAGTAGCAAAGTTTTTCTCATAGTAAAAGGTGAACGTGTCAATTGTAAATCCGAATGTGGCCATATGTTAGATTATTCAAGCCTTATTCCAGACCCTGAGGATTTGTGGTAGACCCGGTTATGGGTTACTCATGTTGTGTGTGTGTAGTGTAAAACAGCCTCATTGACGAAGAGGCAACACTGTAGTGCAGCTATCAAGCGTTAGTGCTACTGACCTGATCGCAGAATGTTTTACATCCATCAAGGAGCCATGGCTGGGGTCCACCTAGGTGTGGATTGAACTGGTTGGGCATGGCCTCTTACAAATATGAATTTTGTTTGGCTATGGCCAGGCTCATGTGTAATCCAGATTTAATGGCCATAAAAATCTGTTCGAATTTGGTAAGAACACTTGAGAACGGATCATTAATCTGATGCATAATACTTAAACCATAGCCATCTGACCTTGGTGGACAAATTTGATCAGATATCATGAGTTTTAACTCTTGATACATGGCTCAAGAGTTTGCGTTTCAACACTGAAGTCTTGGGTTCGAATGCCCATGTGGGGTGCATGCGTGGGTGAGTATTAAATATTTGACTTACTATGTCCCCACATTGTATAGCTGATCTACATTGCTTCCTCAATATATGATATTGGCTTATTATGTTTTTGCATTGCGTAGCCTGAATAAGGCTGATGGTATTATAGACTTGCCACAATCTGCATTGCAAACTCTGGATTGTATGACTTATGGATTTGCCAGTATTTCTGCTTACTCTGATATTGCATACTTGACACTTACCTTGCGTACACACTTACACCACCCTCTAAGTTTTCTATAAGCTTATGCACAATAAATATGTGCAGGTGGCGTTAGGTTGCAGCAGCGTTGAGCTTAGAGCGTGCAGCTGTTTACTGGAGCTTTGATTTTCGATATATGTATTTCTCTTTCAGTACTGTATTCAACTATTTATATTAGTAGATATGAGATAATGATATTGCCTTTGTGATTTACGTAAACGTGTGGTTATGCTTCTTGCGAGATAAATGTACGATGGAGAATCCTCCTTGTAGGATCCCAGGATCGGATCTGGCGTACGGGCGCTGGGAGCCAAGAATGGGGTACTACGGAGGCTGTTGACACTAGATTTAGCGATCGAAAATTTTGTGAGCTCAGTTTTCTAGTTTGGGGCATGACATTTATAGGCTTTCACACATGTGAGGCATCGATTTATATGACATGGGCTTATTTCATGCAACACTATTCACACGCACAACTATTCATTCACGCAACACTATTCACCTGCGCAACTATTCATCCGCATAACTATTCATCACGGCACTATTCAAACTACAAGAAAACACACTTTTACTGACGAAAATTTTCATTGCTAAAAGTTTTTTCTTCGTAGGTAAAAAGTTTTACCGACGAAAATTTTTGTCAGTAAAAGACCATGGTAAAAGTTTTTTACCAACAAAAAAAAATTCGTTGGGAAAGGTAAGACTTTTACTGACAAAAAAATATACAAAACTTTTACCTACGAATATTTTCGTAGGTATAAAAATTTACAAAACTTTTACCTACATATATTTTTGTAGCTAAAAATATTTACAAAACTTATACCTACGAATATTTTCGTAGGCAAAACTTTTACCTACGAATATTTTCGTAGCTAAAACTATTTACAAATATTTGTAAAACTATTTACCTGCGAATATTTTCGTAGCTAAAAAAATTTACAAAACGTTTACCTACGAATATTTTCGTAGGTAAAAATATTTACAAAACTTTTACCTACAACTATTTCGAAAAATATTTACAAAACTTTTAACCACGATTAGCTTCGCATGTAAAAAACGTGGATGAGACTTTTACCTTCGAAATATTTCGTAGGTAAAAGTCTTTTTTTTTTTCCAATTTTCCAACACAAAATTCCTAATATACACCTGTTACAATATATTTCATCATATTCTTCCTGATATACACCTGCATATAATATATTTCATTATATTCACATTCACATCTATCTAAACCCAAACTACGTAAATCCATCCAAACATAAACTACATTCATCCAAACATAAACTACATCCATCCAAACACAAACAATCTTATCGACATCACATTCATCAACGCAGAAATACATATAAGTTTAACATCATAAATAAATTTAAAAAACTAGTCATAGCCTATTTCCCAGTGAGACTCACAAAATTCAGTGCGGTGAACACATCGCTGACTGTGCACATACACCTAGTTCCTTACTCATTCCTTCATGGTAGATTCAAAATAGTTTCAATACAAGGTCACGAGTTCAAGTACCCATTGTGGTCGTAAGCAACTCTGGTGTGTGAGTGTGTATTAAAAGAAAAAGAAAGAAAATGCTGATTTATCTTTTAGGTTGAGCCTAGTGGTACTTGGTGATTTCTCATTAGGTAGAAATTATTATTAGTTGCTTTTAGAAAGGTGAGATTAGGCCACTTATAATTATATTATCATGATAAAATGTTGTATGTATATTTGAGCAGACACCACAAAATAAACAATCCTATGGAAAAAAATAAATGAAAAGAGAGAGAGAGAGAACATATGAGAGGTCATCCTTATCTCCTTTGATGGATTCAGGCTGCATGTGCCTTACCCAACTTCCTATAAGGAAAAGTTATATAGGTCTTGGAATAATGTTGGTGACAAATCCACCTTGTCTATTAATATTATCATATTGTGTTAGGACATGACTCTAAAAATGAGATAAATCCAAATCTCAAATAATCTATGCTATAAGAGATAGTGGAGATGGAAATAGATGCATTGTGATGCTTGAGTTCAAGTATGCTTGCCAACAAAGTAAGATTTTCTTATTTGTTGCCATGCGATTGGGCTACATTATTATATATTACGTTTGATGTAGCAATGCTGGCAACGTTAATGATAACTACAACTTGCAATCACAATACAAGAAAATGAGAAATTTCTATTTGTATCAATGGTAAGCAGAGGATCTAGATTCGTGAAGCTCTTATGTCATACAAATTGTTTATAAAGTCATTACCACTAAAATAAACTGAAAAAACACAAAAGTTTGCTAATCCTAAACTCTTATATCCCAAAGAAGGTTTAAGGATTCGAGAATACATTTAGGTTTTAGGTTTAGGTTTAGGTTAAGGTTATAGGTTTAGGTTTTATGTTTAGGTTAAGGTTATCGTTTTAGGTTATAGGTTTAGGTTAAGGTTTAGGTTATAGGTTATAGGTTATAGCTATAGGGAATTGAGAATAGGTTAAGGTTTAGGTTTAGGAAATCGGGTTCGGGTTCGGGATCGGGTATAGGTTTGAGTTTTCAAGTTTACATTTAGGTTAAGGAGTTGAGATTAGGATTAGGTGTAGGTTTAGGTTTTAGGATTTGAGAATACATTTAGGTTTTAGGTTTAGGTTTAGGTTTTAGGTTTAGGTTAGGTTTAGGTTTAGGTTATAAGTGTAGGTTATAAGTGTAAGTTATAGGTTTAGGTTTATGTTAGGTTATAAGTTAAGGTTTAGGGAATTGAGAATAGGTTAAGGTTTAGGTTTAGGAAATCGGGTTTGGGTTTGGGTTCGGGTTTAGGTTTGGGTTTTCAAGTTTAGGTTTAAGTTAAGGAGTTGAGATTAGGTTTAGGCTATAGGTTTAGGTTTAGGGATTTGAGAATACATTTAGGTTTTAGGTTTAGGTTTAGGTTTTAAATTTAGGTTAAGGTTATAGGTTTAGGTATAGGTATAGGTTTAGGTTTAGGTTATAGGTTATAGGTTATAGGTTATAGGTTATAGCTTCAGGGAATTGAGAATAGGTTAAGGTTTAGGTTTAGGAAATCAGGTTCGGTTCGGGATCGGGTCTAGGTTTGAGTTTTCAAGGTTAGGTTTAGGCTTAGGTTATAGGTTATAGGTTATGGGTTTAGGGAATTGAGAATAGGTTAAGGTTTAGGTTTAGGAAATCGGGTTCGGGTTCAGGATCGGGTTTATGTTTGGGTTTTCAAGTTTAGGTTTAGGTTTAGGTAAGGGAGTTAAGATTAGGATTAGGTGTAGGTTTAGGTTTAGGAATTTGAGAATACATTTAGGTTTTAGGTTTAGGTTTAGGTTTAGGTTTTAGATTATAGGTTTAGGTTTAGGTTATAGGTTATGGGTTATAGGTTTAGGGAATAGACAATAGGTTAAGGTTTAGGTTTAGGAAATCGGTTCGGGTTTGGGATTGGGTTTAGGTTTGGGTTTTCAAGTTTAGGTTTAGGTTTAGGTTTGGGAGTTGAGATTAGGATTAGGTGTAGGTTTAGGTTTAGGGATTTGAGAATACATTTAGGTTTTAGGTTTAGATTTAGGTTATAGGTTATAGGTTTAGGTTTAGGTTAAGGTTTAGGTTTAGGTTATAGGTTATGGGTTATGGGTTATAGGTTTAGGGATTTGAGAATAGGTTAAGGTTTAGGTTTAGCAAATCGGGTTCGGGTTCGGGATCGGGTTTAGGTTTGGGTTTTCAAGTTTAGGTTTAAGTTTAGGTTAGGGAGTTGAGATTAGGATGAGGTGTAGGTTTAGGTTTAGGGATTTGAGAATACATTTAGGTTTTAGGTTTAGGCTTAGGTTTTAGGTTATAGGTTAAAGTTATAGGTTTAAGTTATAAGTGTAGGTTATAGGTTTAGGTTTAGGTTAGGTTATAGGATAAGGTTTAGGGAATTGAGTTTAGGTTATAGGTTATAGGTTTAGGTTATAGGTTATAGGTTATAGGTTAAGATTTAGGTTTAGGTTATAGTTTTAGGTTTAGGGATTTGAGAATACATTTAGGTTTTAGGTTTAGGTTTAGGTTTTAGGTTTATGTTAAGGTTATAAGTTATAGGTTTAGGTTTAGGTTTAGGTTATAGGTTATAGGTTATAGCTTTAGGGAATTGATCATAGGTTATGGTTTAGGTTTAGGTTTAGGAAATCGGGTTCGGGTTCGGGATCGGGTTTAGGTTTGGGTTTTCAAGTTTAGGTTTAGGTTATAGGTTTTGGGATTTGAGAATATGTTTAGGTTATAAGTATAGGTTTAGGTTAATGTTGTAGATTATAAGTTTATGTTAATGTTATATGTTATAGGTTTAGGTTTAGGGATCTAAGAATACATTTACGTTTCAGGTTTAGGTTTAGGTTTTACGTTTAGGTTAAGGTTATAGGTTTAGGTTTAGGCTTAGGTGTTGGTTTTAAGTGTAGGTTATAGGATTAGGTTTAGGTTAGGTTATAGGTTAAGGTTTAGGGAATTGAGTATAGGTTAAGGTTTAGGTTCAGGAACTCAGGTTCGGGTTCGGGATCGGGTTTAGGTTTGGGTTTTCAAGTTTTAGGTTATAGATTTAGGTTTAGTTTTAGGTTTAGGTTATAGGTCATAGGTTTAAGTTTAGGTTTAGGTTTAAGTTATAGGTTGGTTTAGGTTTAGGCTATAGGTTTAGCTCTAGGTTATAGGTTTTGGTTTAGGTTTAGGTCATAGGTTTAGGCTTAGGCTATAGGTTTAGGTGATAGGTTTAGGTTTAGGTTTAGGGATTTGAGAATACATTTCAGTTTTAGGTTTTAGGTTTAGGTTAGGTTTTAGGTTTAGGTTAAAGTTATAGGTTTAGGTTATAGGTTTAGGTTTAGGTTTAGGTTTAGGTTATAGGTTATAGCTATAGGGAATTGAGAATAGGTTAAGGTTATAGGTTTAAGTTTAGGTTTAGGTTTAGGTTATAGGTTATAGATATAGGGAATTGAGAATAGGTTAAGGTTTAGGTTTAGGAAGTCGAGTTCGGCTTGGGTTCGGTTTTAGGTTTGGGTTTTCAAGTTTAGGTTTAGGTTAAGGAGTTGAGATTAGGATTAGGTGTGGTTTAGGTTTAGGGATTTGAAAATACATTTAGGTTTTAGGTTTAGGTCTAGGTTAAGGTTATATGTTTAGGTTTTACGTTTAGGTTAAGGTTATAGATTTAAGTTAAGGTTTAGGTTATATGTTATAGGTTATAGCTATAGGGAATTGAGAATAGGTTAAGGCTTAGGTTTAGGAAATCGGGTTCGGGTTTGTGATTGGGTTTAGATTTGAGTTTTCAAGTTTATGTTTAGGTTAAGGAGTTGAGATTAGGATTAGGTGTGGTTTAGGTTTAAGGATTTGAGAATACATTTAGGTTTTAGGTTTAGGTTTAGGTTAAGGTTATAGGTTTAGGTTTTACGTTTAGGTTAAGTTTATAGATTTAAGTTTAGGTTTATGTTATAGGTTATAGGTTATAGCTATAGGGAATTGAGAATGGGTTAAGGTTTAGGTTTAGGACATTGAGTTTAGGTTCGTGATTGGGTTTAGATTTGAGTTTTCAAGTTTACATTTAGGTTAAGGAGTTGAGATTAGGATTAGGTGTAGGTTTAGGTTTAAGGATTTGAGAATACATTTAGGTTTTAGGTTTAGGTTAAGGTTATAGGTTTAGGTTATAAGTGTTGGTTATAACTGTAAGTTATAGGTTTAGGTTTAGGTTAGGTTATAGGTTAAGGTTTAGGGAATTGAGAATAGGTTAAGGTTTAGGTTTAGGAAATCGGGTTTGGGTTTAAGTTAAGGAGTTGAGATTAGGTTTAGGTTATAGGTTAAGGTTTAGGGATTTGAGAATACATTTAGGTTTTAGGTTTAGGTTAAGGTTATAGGTTTAGGTTATAAGTTTAGGTTTAGGTTATAGGTTATAGGTTATAGGTTATAGGTTATAGCTTTAGGGAATTGAGAATAGGTTAAGGTTTAGGTTTAGGAAATCGGGTTCGAGTTCGGGATTGGGTTTAGGTTTGGGTTTTCAAGTTTAGGTTTAGGTTTACATTTAGGTTATAGGTTATAGGTTATGGGTTTAGGGAATTGAGAATAGGTTAAGGTTTAGGTTTAGGAAATCGGGTTCGGGTTCAGGTTCGGGATCGGGTTTATGTTTGGGTTTTCAAGTTAAGGTTTAGGTTTAGGTTAGGGTGTTGAGATTAGGATTAGGTGTAGGTTTAGGTTTAGGGATTTAAGAATACATTTAGGTTTTAGGTTTTGTTTTAGGTTTTAGGTTATAGGTTTATGTTTAGGTTTAGGTTATAGGTTATGGGTTATAGGTTTAGGGAATTGAGAATAAGTTAAGGTTTAAGTTTAGGAAATCGGGTTCGGGCTTGGGTTCAGGTTTAGGTTTGGGTTTTCTTGTTTAGGTTTAGGTTAAGGAGTTGAGATTAGGATTAGGTGTAGGTTTAAGTTTAGGGATTTGAGAATACATTTAGGTTTTAGGTTTATGCTTAGGTTTTAGGTTATAGGTTAAAGTTACAAGTTTAGGTTATAAGTGTAGGTTATAGGTTTAGGCGTAGGTTAGGTTATAGGATAAGGTTTAGGGAATTGAGTTTAGGTTATAGGTTATAGGTTTAGGTTATAGGTTATAGGTTATAGGTTATAGGTTAAGATTTAGGTTTAGGTTATAGTTTTAGGTTTAGGGATTTAAGAATATATTTAGGTTTTAGGTTTAGGTTAAGGTTATAGGTTTTGGTTTAGGCTATAGGTTATAGGTTATAGCTTTAGAGAATTGATCATAGGTTAAGGTTTAGGTTTAGGAGATTGAGTTCGGGTTCGGGATCGGGTTTAGGTTTGGGTTTTTAAGTTTGGGTTTAGGTTATAGGTTTTGGGATTTGAGAATAGGTTTAGGTTATAAGTATAGGTTTAGGTTAATGTTGTAGGTTATAAGTTTATGTTAATGTTATAGGTTATAGGTTTAAGTTTAGGGATCTAAGAATACATTTATGTTTTAGGTTTAGGTTTAGGTTTTACGTTTAGGTTAAGGTTACAGGTTTAGGTTTAGGGTTAGGTTTTAGTTATAAGTGTAGGTTATAGGTTTAGGTTTAGGTTAGGTTATAGGTTAAGGTTTAGGGAATTGAGTATAGGTTAAGGTTTAGGCTTAGGAACTCAGGTTCGGGGTCGGGATCGGGTATAGGTTTGGGTTTTCAAGTTTTAGGTTATAGGTTTTGGTTATAGGTTAAGGTTTAGGTTCAGGTTTAGGTTTAGGTTTTAGGTCATAGGTTTAGCTTTAGGTTTAGGTTTAAGTTATAGGTTTAGGTTTAGGTTATAGGTTTAGATCATAGGTTTAGGTTTAGGCTATAGGTTTAGGTCTAGGTTATAGGTTTTGGTTTAGGTTTAGGTTTAGGCTATATGTTTAGGTCATAGGTTTAGGTTTAGGTTTAGGGATTTGAGAATACATTTTGATTTTAGGTTTTAGGTTTAGGTTAGGTTTAAGGTTTAGGTTAAAGTTACTGGTTTAGGTTATAGGTTATAGCTATAGGGAATTGACAAGAGGTTAAGGTTATAGGTTTAAGTTTAGGTTTAGGTTTAGGTTATAGGTTATAGATATAGGGAATTGAGAATAGGTTAAGGTTTAGGTTTAGGAAATTGTGTTCGGGCTCGGGTTCGGGTTTAGGTTCATGTTTAGGTTTAGGTTAAGGAGTTGAGATTAAGATTAGGTGTGGTTTAGGTTTAGGGATTTGAGAATACATTTAGGTTTTAGGTTTAGGTCTAAGTTAAGGTTATAGGTTTAGGTTTTACGTTTAGGTTAAGGTTATAGGTTTAGGTTAAGGTTTAGGTTTTCGGTTATAGGTTATAGCTATAGGGAATTGAGAATAGGTTAAGGTTTAGGTTTAGGAAATCGGGTTCAGGTTTGGAATTGGGTTTAGATTTGAGTTTTCAAGTTTACGTTTAGGTTAAGGAGTTGAGATTAGAAATAGGTGTGGTTTAGGTTTAGGGATTTGAGAATACATTTAGGTTTTAGGTTTGGGTTTAGGTTAAGGTTATTTGTTTAGGTTTTACGTTTAGGTAAGGTTATAGGTTTAAGTTAAGGTTTATGTTATAGGTTATATGTTATAGCTATAGGGAATTGAGAATAGGTTAAGGTTTAGGTTTAGGAAATCGGGTTCGGGTTTGCGATTGGGTTTAGATTTGAGTTTTGAAGTTTACGTTTAGGTTAAGGAGTTGAGATTAGGATTAGGTGTAGGTTTAGGTTTGAGGATTTGAGAATACATTTAGGTTTTAGGTTTAGATTTAGGTTTTAGGTTTAGGTTAAGGTTATAGGTTTAGGTTATAAGTGTAGGTTATAACTGTAAGTTATAGGTTTAGGTTTAGGTTAGGTTATAGGTTAAGGTTTAGGGAATTGAGAATAGGTTAAGGTTTAGGTTTAGGAATTCGGGTTCGGGTTCGGGTTCGGGTTAGGTTATAGGTTAAGGTTTAGGGAATTGAGAATAGGTTAAGGTTTAGGTTTAGGAAATCGGGTTCGGGTTTAGGTTTGGGTTTTCAAGTTTAGGTTTAAGTTAAGGAGTTGAGATTAGGTTTAGGTTATAGGTTAAGGTTTAGGGATTTGAGAATACATTTAGGTTTTAGGTTTAGGTTAAGGTTATAGGTTTAGGTTATAAGTTTAGGTTTAAGTTATAGGTTATAGGTTATAGCTTTAGGGAATTGAGAATAGGTTAAGATTTAGATTTAGGAAATTGGGTTCGGGTTCGAGATCGGGTTTAGGTTTGGGTTTTCAAGTTTAGGTTTAGGTTTACATTTAGGTTATAGGTTAGAGGTTATGGGTTTAGGGAATTGAGAATAGGTTAAGGTTTAGGTTTGGGATATCGGGTTTGGGATCGAGTTTATGTTTGGGTTTTCAAGTTAAGGTTTAGGTTTAGGTTCGGGAGTTGAGATTAGGATTAGGTGTAGGTTTAGGTTTAGGGATTTAAGAATACATTTAGGTTTTAGGTTTTATTTTTGGTTTTAGGTTATAGGTTTAGGTTTAGGTTTAGGTTATAGGTTATGGGTTATAGGTTTAGGGAATTGAGAATAAGTTAAGGTTTAGGTTTAGAAAATCGGGTTCGGGCTCAGGTTCGGGTTTAGGTTTAGGTTTTCTTATTTAGGTTTAGGTTAAGGAGTTGAGATTAGGATTAGGTGTATGTTTAAGTTTAGGGATTTGAGAATACATTTAGGTTTTAGGTTTAAGCTTAGGTTTTAGGTTATAGGTTAAAGTTATAGGTTTAGGTTATAGGTTTAGGTGTAGGTTAGGTTATAGGTTATAGGTTATAGGTTAAGATTTAGGTTTCGGTTATAGTTTTAGGTTTAGGGATTTGAGAATACATTTGGGTTTTAGGTTTAGGTTTAGATTAAGGTTATAGGTTTAGGTTTATATTTATGTAATGACCCAGAAAATTTCATGCAAAGACCTGACTACTACCTCAAATTCTTTTGAATTTTTAATGTGGGTTAATTAGCGCTAAACTCGATTGCTTGTGAAATTAGCATCGATCCCTTTAAATTCGTTCTGCAGGACCTAAAACCTGTAGAATTGTTAGCGCTATGTTACCCTGAAATCTAGGATTCAACGCTAAATCCAGTTGCTCTCGGGAGTACTTGGAAACTTTGTATCGGACCTGGACCACGCGTTGAAAGTCTGATAGCGATGATCTTAGACTTTTATCATCACCTTGTTGGGCTTGACCATCACCTCAAAAATCAAGACTAGATGATGTCCTGGGTCGATTTGCTTGAGTTTGGAGTAAAGAGTGTGAGAAAGCTAAGAAATTAAATATAATTTATGAAATCTGAGTCTTGTCTCTTGCGCGCCGATTCTAAGCTTTCTGACCGTTGGATTCTGACCCAATTTCACCCTCGGATCAGGGAAGATGGCCCTGGCATGTCATAGTGCCGGTGGACCTGATCGAGTTTCGGTGACCGTTGAATTGAGATTGGTCCACCACGGCTGAGCTATAAATTCGATTGGTACGAAAACTCAGCCTGACCTAGATCCATGGTCAGTGAGCTTAAATCCAACCGCACGTGGGGAAAGGACCACCGAAAGTGCTCCGTTGGACTGATATAGACTTGATTTGGTTATAACCTAAGTATACCTTGGCCCTGGGGCTATTTTCATCAACGTTAGGCCTATATAAAGACCTTAAAATCCTCACTCTCAAGTCCATACGAATTTTCTAACCCTAGCTAAGAGAGAGAGAGAGGAAAAGAGAGAGAAAGTGAGAGAGAAGTTGGTGGATTATCTTGAGATTCTTCCTTGTTACTCTGCATCCTTAAACCGTTACTTCTGAATCATTATTTCGATGATTCTAAGTTCATTCTTAGGTAAGTCAATCAAACCCGAGTTTATTTTAGAGCTTAGAATAGTCTAAGTGTTGATGTAGCTCATTTCTATTCATGCCTTAGGTTATCTATTTGCCGTTGACGAAGACTTATCATCTAAATCAGATCTGTGCGCATTTTCTGGTTTAAGGTGTGGACTATATTCGTATAGGTTATGGTTTTCAAGGCTTTCAATGTTGGGTAATAGTTTATTATTGTTGTGGGTGCAATTTCACATGTTAAATGCGATGTTTATTTTGCGTTCCTGATATTTATGATATATATTAAGATTTGTGTATTCTATGCATAGGTAGAAAGTATCGTATACGTTTAAAATATGAACATGTGTTTGCCATGATTAATTGTCGTGTACTTGTGCTAGTTGTATGTGTATCAACTCCTTGGCGAAAGGAATTGTCCAAATGGGTGTTATCACCAACATATGTCATGCATGTTGGGATATGTAGTCTAAGTGTTTGTAGAAATGTCTGAATGATCAAGTATGTAATATATTAACCTGTTTACGGGCATTGAGAAGAGATTCTCAACTACCCTATTGGTGAGTATGATTTCCTACATGTAATTTACATTCTTTGCTGTTTAACTTCAAGTACTACTTATGGGTAAATCTATGTTAAGTTGATATTCATCAAATGCTTTCATATTGTATGATTAGAATTAATGTTCCATTACTGTTCTAAATAGTTAATATGAATATCTGCTCTAATTGAATGTGTTTGGGACTATGAAAGAGTCTAGAAAATCGGTAACAAACCTTGAGTTCGTGGCCGATGTCATTTTCACCACGTAGGACGTGTTTGACGAGCCCGAGTCGTATTAGGGTTGTCAGCAGTGGTTTGGCCACACGGAGTGTTTGCGCACTCTATGTCGTTCAACTCAATGTGCGCTCGTTCTAGTCGAGTCCGTCAAGTAATCCGATTGTCCCGATGTATGTTCACTATGTATGGACGCTACTGTTTGAATCTAAGGTACCAAACTTACCAGTGCAAATCTCGTTACCCATGATAACTCGATCCGCTAAGACTCATGAGCCGGGCATGGTGGTATGGGATACTATGGTCGAGCTGTTGGCCTACGCTGGGGTGACGAGCCTCCCCATAGTGACCAGTGAGCACACCAGACTCGTGAGCCAATTATGATGGTATGGGACACTATATTCGTGCTGTCGGTCTACATTGATTGGTGACGAGCCCTTTGTAACCTCGAGCATACCTTGCTATTGCATTGAGGCGGTGAGTCTTAGGGTAGTAACTACGGCATGATAGGCATGCATTGATTGGTGACGAGCCCTTTGCAGCGACCTAAAACCATATGATCGTATGAGATTATCTAGGACTGACGATCTTAAAATGGATCACTGTTTGGAAATTGATATGAGGAAGGTACCTTAGCTTTCCAATCCTACTGTATGAAAAGGACTAATAACAACTTGGTAATCATGTTCATGCACCGCATTGCATGTGCGTTAGAGTCGTTGGCACTGCGGGAGGTTGTCATGCGTAGCGTGAGATGAAGATGCTGAGGGAGTGCAGGCGAGGGCATGCATCATTTCTATATACATCCTTGCATTAACAAGAATACTTAAGACGTGTTTGATTGTATTGCCTTATCATTACTGCTTGATTGATTTGATAAATTTAACTTTTACTGCATGGTTCCACTGAGTTGATCACTCACTCCCACATTCTGGGACAGTGTTTCAACACCAACTAGACTCTGTCTTAGATGTAGATGATGACGCGACCCCTAAGGCAGAGCAGGAGTATGAGGATGATGAGGACGCGTTTTCTTTTATGCAGTTCTCAGGCGGGTTCATGTGAGCCATGTCCTGATAGTCGAGGATTCTGGGTTTTCTTTGTGTTTGTAATAGATGATGTCATTCTGATACTTATATTTTGAAAACAACACTTGTAATTATGACCTGGCAGAGTATACATATTACAGGGACTTGTACATGTACACATATTTCTTTAAGTCTTCTGCTTGCAGATTTCACCTATCCCTAGATTATGTTTGCAGTTTGGCTTAATCTACTCCATGTTTTATGTATTCATACCGACAACATACATCCATCATTACCTATGTTGCGTAAGTGATGTTTTGAAAATCGGGAGCTGAGTTATGCTCGACCCCCAAATTTCAAGGCGTTAGAATTTAGGTTATAGGTTATAGGTTATAGCTTTAGGGAATTAATCATAGGTTAAGGTTTAGGTTTAGAAAATCAAGTTCGGGTTTAGGTTTGGGTTTTCAAGTTAAGGTTTAGGTTATAGGTTTTGGGATTTGAGAATAGGTTTAGGTTATAAGTATAGGTTTAGGTTAATGTTGTAGGTTATAAGTTTATGTTAATGTTATATGTTATAGGTTTAGGTTTAGGGATCTAAGAATACATTTATGTTTTAGGTTTAGGTTTAGGTTTTACGTTTAGGTTAAGGTTACAGGTTTAGGTTTAGGCTTAGGTTTTGGTTATAAGTGTAGGTTATAGGTATAGGTTTAGGTTAGGTTATAGGTTAAGGTTTAGGGAATTGAGTATAGGTTAAGGTTTAGGTTTAGGAACTTAAGTTCAGGTTCAGGATCAGGTATAGGTTTGGGTTTTCAAGTTTTAGGTTATACGTTTAGGTTATAGGTTATGGTTTAGGTTTAGGTTTAGGTTTAGGTTTAGGTTATAGGTCATAGGTTTAGGTTTAGGTTTAGGTTTAAGTTATAGGTTTAGGTTTAGGTTATAGGTTTAGGTCATAGGTTTAGGTTTAGGCTATAGGTTTAGGTCGAGGTTATAGGTTTTGGTTTAGGTTTAGGTCATAGGTTTAGGTTTAGGCTCTAGGTTTAGGTCATAGGTTTAGGTTTAGGTTTAGGGATTTGAGAATACATTTCAATTTTAGGTTTTAGGTTTAGGTTAGGTTTAAGGTTTAGGTTAAAGTTATAAGTTTAGGTTATAGGTTTAGGTTTAGGTTTAGGTTTAAGTTATAGGTTATAGCTATAGGGAATTGAGAATAGGTTAAGGTTATAGGTTTAAGTTTAGGTTTAGGTTTAGGTTATAGGTTATATATATAAGGAATTGAGAATAGGTTAAGGTTTAGGTTTAGGAAATTGTGTTCGGGCTCGGGTTCGGGTTTAGGTTTGGGTTTTCAAGTTTAGGTTTAGGTTAAGGAGTTGAGATTAAGATTAGGTGTGGTTTAGGTTTAGGAATTTGAGAATACATTTAGGTTTTAGGTTTAGGTCTAGGTTAAGGTTATAGGTTTAGGTTAAGGTTATATGTTTAGGTTAAGGTTTAGGTTTTCGGTTATAGGTTATAGCTATAGGGGATTGAGAATAGGTTAAGGTTTAGGTTTAGGAAATCGGGTTCGGGTTCGGGTTTGGGTTTAGATTTGAGTTTCAAGTTTACGTTTAGGTTAAGGAGTTGAGATTAGGATTAGGTGTAGGTTTAGGTTTAAGGATTTGAGAATACATTTAGGTTTTAAGTTTAGATTTAGGTTTTAGGTTTAGGTTAAGGTTATAGGTTTAGGTTATAAGTGTAGGTTATAACTGTAAGTTATAGGTTTAGGTTTAGGTTAGGTTATAGGTTAAGGTTTAGGGAATTGAGAATAGGTTAAGGTTTAGGTTTAGGAAATCGGGTTCGGTTCGGGTTTAGGTTTGGGTTTTCAAGTTTAGGTTTAAGTTAAGGAGTTGAGATTAGGTTTAGGTTATTGGTTAAGGTTTAGGGATTTGAGAATACATTTAGGTTTTAGGTTTAGGTTAAGGTTATAGGTTTAGTTTATAGGTTTAGGTTATAAGTTTAGGTTTAGGTTATAGGTTATAGGTTATAGGTTATAGCTTTAGGGAATTGAGAATTGGTTAAGGTTTAGGTTTAGGAAATCTAGTTCGGGTTCGGGATCGGGTTTAGGTTTGGGTTTTCAAGTTTAGGTTTAGGTTTAGGCTTAGGAAATTGGGTTCGGGTTCGGGTTTAGGTTTGGGTTTTCAAGTTTAGGTTTAGGTTTAGGTTAAGGAGTTGAGATTAAGATTAGGTGTAGGTTTAGGTTTAGGGATTTGAGAATACATTTAGGTTTTAGGTTTAGGTTTTGGTTTTAGGTTTAGGTTTAGGTTATAGATTTAGGTTTGCATTTAGGTTAAGGTTATAGGTTGAGGTTTGGGTTTAGGTTATAGGTTATAGGTTTAGGGATTTGAGAATACATTTAGGTTTTAGGTTTAGGTTTAGGTTTTTGGTTTAGGTTATGGTTATAGGTTTAGGTTTGGGTTTAGGTTATAGGTTATAGGTTTAGGTTTGGGTTTACGTTAAGGTTGTAGGTTTAGGTTAAGGTTATAAGTATAGGTTTAAGTTATAGGTTAAGGTTTGGGTTTAGGTTATAAGTATAGGTTTTGGGATTTGAGAATAGGTTTAGGTTATGGTTATAAGTTTAGGTTATCGGTTAAGGTTTAGGTTTAGGTTATAGGTTTTGGGATTTGAGAATAGGTTTAGGTTAAGGTTATAAGTATAGTTTACAAGTTAAGGTTTAGGTTTTAGGTTTAGGTTAAGGTTATAGGTTTAGGTTTAGGTTTAGGTTTAGGTTATAGGTTTAGGTTTGGGTTATAGGTTATAGGTTATAGGTTTAGGGATTTGAGAATACATATAGGTTTTAGGTTTAGGTTTAGGTTAAGGTTATAGGTTTATGTTTGGGTTTAAGTTATAGGTTATAGGTTTAGGGATTTGAGAATACATTTAGGTTTTAGGTTTAGGTTAAGGTTTTAGGTTTAGGTTTAGGTTTAGGTTATAGGTTATAGGTTTAAGTTTGGGTTTAGGTTAAGGTTATAGGTTTAGGTTTGGGTTGAGGTTAAGATTATAAGTATAGGTTTAGGTTATAGGCTAAGGTTTAGGTTTAGGTTATAAGTATAGGTTTTGGGATTTGAGAATAGGTTTAGGTTAAGGTTATAAGTTTAGGTTATAGGTTAAGGTTTAGGTTTAGGTTATAGGTTTTGGGATTTGATAATTGGTTTAGGTTAAGGTTATAAGTATAGGTTATAGGTTAAGGTTCAGGTTTTAGGATTAGGTTAAGGTTATCGATTTAGGTTTAGGTTATAGGTTTAGGTTTTGGTTATAGGTTTAGGTTTAGGTTTAGGTTTTAGTTATCGGTCATAGGTTTAGGTTTAGGTTTAGGTTTAAGTTATAGGTTTAGGTTTAGGTTTTAGGTTTAGGTCATAGGTTTAGGTTTAAGCTATAGGTTTAGGTCTAGGTTTAGGGAATTAGGTTCGGTTTTGGGATCGGATCAGGTTTAGGTATTCTCTAGTATTATCTACTATTGAACCTAGTTTTATCTACTACATACTAGTAACATACAACAAATATTGGGGCACCATACCCTAAGCTACAAGAATTTCATGTCCCCCTAAACAAGGTATCCTCCATTGATAACATATATATATATATATATTATAAGTTTGACTTTCTTATTTACATTCGCAAATACATTCATCATCCATCCAAGAAAAGTGAAACAAGTACTGTCACTCTATGACTAACAGTTGAAAAGGAAAATCATGCATCTTATCTTACCCGAACATAAACAGTGGTTCCCACATTCCAAGGACTCCCGCTCAACATCCGGATAGCTCCGACGCACATCTGGGTTTGCTCCATCAATTTCAAGCATATATATAAACACGACCTGTCCAAATGGCCAGGCCATTCTAATGTTGTATATAGGAAATGGATAGCTTGATCTTGGTCATAACAGCGGTTCCTACCTTTCAGGGACCCCCGCTCAACATCCGAATAGCTCCGATGCACATTCAGGTCTGCTCCATCAATTTTAAGCTAATACAATTAAATCCTAAATTAGGTACTCATCCAAGCTTGGATAGATTATAATACTTTCATATTCCCATTTAAACGTCCATGCCGAAAATCCGTCAGCATCTCTCCATGTCTCTCCAGATAAGTTGATCTTACATTACATTCCGATGCTAAAAATCTAAAGTAATGTAAAGATATTTGGCATTGGATACGGAACGGAAGAAACATATCCAGAGAGAAATGAGGAGATGGACCGCGGATCAGGCATGAACATTTAAATAGATTATATGAAAGCATACTATCCATCTAACCTTGAACTGTCCAAAATGGGACAATTTAAGCGACTTTTATGCCACCAAAAATACACTATATCTATGTATAGCCCCATAGAAATTCTCAAATGAGTAACTAATTATCTAACTTACAAATCACAATTACAAGTCACAACTATAAACTAACTAATCACAATAATAATTTAAGACAAAAAAATGTAATATACAAGCTCATTAAGGTTTGCAAGGACAATTTTAGGCAACTGAAGGCAATTAAACAATATGTACTTAGCAATCATGGAATAAATAGGTTATACTGAAATTGCCATTAAATAGAATGAAGTATATTATAACATAAACAATCAGAAACCAAAAATGAAACAGATAAAAAGCTCAAGTGACACCTAAACTTTAAAACTTCCTAGTGGTAGATGTCAAGTAAAAGTGCAGTGGGCCTTAGGATTTTAATGGTGGATATCCAATCACTATTGTTTTCCTTTAATATGGTCCACCTGAGATTTACATCCATCAAATTTTTATCATAAAGCCTTAAAATGATCTGTAAAGTGGGCAAAATGCATTTACTTAAAATTTAATCTTGGAAAGTGGACAAAATGCCTCAAAAATAAAGAATAGTAGGAGATATTACACACACACACACACACATACACACACTCACACGTATGTATATAGTAGGAGATATTATAAATAAAGAATTCTAAAGGAGAAAAATAAATAAATATTATATGTTGTCTTCTTTTACCTATTTCAACAATCATGAATGAATGGTAGGAATCATTATTAATTTATTTTATCCCATTTATTAAGGGCACATTTGATTTGATTCTACCAAATGTGCAACCAAAATAACCCAAGCCAAATGCTAAGACAACTAAAATGTGCCTCTTCAAGAATCAATGAGGCACCACTCTGCTTCAACAATGGCTGACTACAAGATATTGTAAGTTTGTAAGCATTGGATTAGTAACAAATATCTTCTTTGGTCATCTTCCAAGTAGAGCCAATTCAATTCCCCTGCTGAAAACATTTCCCTTTTGAACTAACTGTGCTGATTTGGCTTCATTTCATCTATCATTCTGAATAAATACTTTTATAGAATGGGATTTGAACTATCATATTGCTACAACTAATAGAATCTGAAAATAGAACAAATAGAAATCAAAGTAGAGCCCAAATTTGGATGTTGTAAATGACATGTTCCTTTGGATTAATCTCTCCAATCTCAATATATAAACATAGGCTAGACTTACATATTAGTTCTGCACAACTTAGAAAATGGTGGAGAGTCTTCAACCATACATATGGCATCGTTTTGCAGCAATCCAGACTCACCAAATCATTGACCCAATTGTGGATGGAGTAGAAACTAAACATTTCACTGAGAAGACAATATTAATCACCTGGTTTTTCCCTACTAATCTACACAACTCGCTATTTTTACCATTAACGATCCATTTGATAGCCCATTAATTCAATGGTTAGAATTGCTTCATCAGGGTGAGTTTGGAGATATGCTCCATCCACAATGGGAATCGCAATTTCAATGATCAATATAGCTATACATTAGTGCTACATGTGAGGAGGATGAGTCACTACCATTTTCTAAATTGTACAAAACTAACATAGGGCCCTCCCCACATAAACATATATCATTATGAAAAATTATACTAGAATGATGTAAAAAGATGGGTGAATTGTCAAAGATGGTATTCAAAAACTGATAGAATGATGTAAAAAGATAGGTGAATCATCAAAGATAGTACTCAAGAACTGACCAACTATAACCGGTTGTATGCTAGAACCATTTTCTAATGGTATGAAAGAATTTCTTTTTCCACTTTAGCCCTTGAAAACAGTATATATTTTCCTAAGGCAAAATGCTTGTGAAGACAGGTTGTAGGTTAAATCTTCATGGTGTATTTATTTGCAAGGAAATGCTACAATATTGCAATCTAGCTTTTAGTCATGAGGATAAGAATGGATTTGAATTTTTTTTTATTTTTTTATTTTTATCTTTTTTCATGAATCCATGAATCACTAATACCCATGGATGAATTAATTGAAAACTATGGCATTCATCCCATCAAACAAGGTGTGATCATCATGTGCTAATTGACCCACAGAAATCTAAAAACTACCATTCATTTTTTATCCTTGTCTTAATGATAATATACATAAACTCATCTTCAGCTCATACTAATGAGTCTAAACAGTTTAGTGTCCGCATCATTTATCTTTGTGCACTGCCATGGAAGGACTATGCCCCAAAGTCTTCTTGATCTAACATCCTGAGCTTTTAGTTTGTGCCCTTAAAATAGAAAACAAACATTGAAACAACTAGCAACAATCCACATTCGCTGAAAAAGGCTACAGATTGGTGGCTAGGATCTCTCAATCTTGGGAGATTTTTTTTAGTTTGGTGCATCCATGGTGCACCATTCACAGCACAACAGACCGATGATCTGGATCAGTGAACCATGGCCTCACTTATACAAACTGAAAACCTGATTACACTGCATTAACTTTGGGTCAGGGATCAAATATTTCCTCAACATTCTATCAGCTTTTTTGGACTGCTTAGGTTCAGCTGTGTATTAGACCTAACTTCCTAAATCCCTAAATCCCCAAATCCCTAAATCCCTAAATCCCTAAATCGTTTCAATCGGTGTTGAGATTGAGAGAGATTGAGAGAGAGAGAGAGATACCTCACGGTCAACCAAGCTTTAGAGGAAGAGAACAACTTCCTGTTTAAGGAGCCCCTAGCATGACACGCTGAAAATTGGGTTCCCGAGCTCTGAGGAAAGAGAGAGAGAGGGTGCGCGAGAGAGAGGACTGAGATAGAGAGAGGGTGCGGTTGAGAGAGAGAGAGAGAGGGCGCGGTTGAGAGAGGACTGAGAGAGAGAGAGGGTGCGCGAGAGTGAGGGAGAGCACCAAGAGAGACAGAGAGAGGGCGCAGTTGAGAGAGGATCGAGAGAGAGAGAGAGAGAGAGAGAGAGGGTGCACGAGAGTGAGAGAGGACCGAGAGACATAGAGGGCGCGAGAGGGAAAGTGAGAGAGACTTCAAGTCTCTCTCAGGAGACGGATTGGCTAATCACCCTAACACCAGGTAGCTACGATGATGGTCGGTGCTCTGTGGGCCCCACCATGATGTATGTGTTTCATCCCTGCCATCCATCTATTTTTCCATTTCATTTTATGGTGTGTGACAAAAAATGAGGTATATCCCAATCTCAACTAGACCACATTATAAGAAACAGTGTTGAATAAGTGTCGACCATTAAAAACCTTTTAGGGGCCATATAAAGTTTTGGATCAATCTGATATTTTTTTCCCTTCATCTGGGCCTGTATGACCTAATCAACAAATTGAATGTCAAATAAAAAGCACATATTGCCTTAGGAGGGTTTTAATGGTGGATATCCAATCACTATTATTTTCATGTGGCTTTAATGGATGGACGGCAGGGATGAAACACATACATCATGGTGGGACCCATAGAGCGCCAACCACTAGCCACGGGTCTAGTGTCAGGGGGAGTAGCCAATCCGTTTCCCTCTTGGACATCATATGGTAACGACACCAAGTTTTGTGGGCCCCGCTATGATGTATTTGTTATATCCACATCGTCCATCCATTTTGAGATATCATTTTTAAGTCATGAGCCAAAGAATGAGGCAGATAAAAATCTGTAGTGGACCCTACCACAAAAAACAACGGGGAGAGTGATTCCCACCGTTGAAACTATCTTAAGGCCCATCGTAATGTTTATTTGAAATCCAACCTGCTGAAAAGTTAAAAAATACATGAAATACATGAAAAGACAAATATCATCTTAATATAAAACTTTTGTTGCCTTTAGAAGTTTTTTATGGTGGGCGTCACTGTCCCACTATTTTCTGTGCTGGGTCCACTGGAGCTTTGGATTTAACTTGTTCTGAGGATATTGCCGTAAAATGATCTCTCCAAATGGATATTGCCCTTAAATGATCTCTCCAAATGTGTGGATATAAAACATACATCACGGACACACCCAAATATGAGAGGTATATAAATATCAGGTGGACCACACCACGTAAAAAACAATAATAATTGGTTATCCATCATTAAAACCCTCCTAAGGCCCACTGAACTTTTTATTTGACATCCAATCTATTGATTAGGTCATACAGGCCTAGATAAAGGGGAAAAACAAAAATCATCTCGATCCAAAACTTTTATGGCCCCCGAAATGTTTTAAATGGTTGATGCTCATTCAACATTGTTTCCTGTAATGTGGTCCATTTTATATTGGGATTTGCCTCATTTTTTGTCTCATGCGGTAAGATGATCTTTAAAAATAGATGGACGGCATGGATTAAACACATACATCATGGTGGGGCCCATAGAGCACCAACCACAATCCATTGGATGGTGTCAGGGGGAGTAGCCAATTTGTTCCCCTTATTTGTGGTGTGGTTCATTTAATTAATCTTTGGATATGAATCATTTTTTGGATAGTTCTCTAAAATGATCTTGAAAAATGGATGAACAGTGTGGGTTGATCCCGAATTTTCGGTAAATCCAAAACTCAAGTGGACCATGCCACACGAAACAGTGTGGAATAATGATTTCCACAGTTGATACGCATAGTAATGTTTATTTGACATCCAACATGTTCATAATATCAAAAAGATATGAATGAAGAGAAAACACAAGAAGATATGAATTATTGTGGGCCAACTACGATGACAGTGTAAAATCTACTTTGTCCATCATTTTCTCTGAACCATAATAGAAGGAGATCTAAAAAATGAGATAGATCCATTGTCCAAGTGGGCCATGCTACGGGAAACAGTGAGAACAGAAACATGAACCATTGAAATCTCCTATTTGAAAAGCACTGATTATATGATATTACATCAGCTGTGTTCCATCCATATGACTATTTAGGCAGGTGTAGATGGGGGTGTTCTAACAACAAACTTGAGAACCATCTTAGGGCCCACTAATTAATGAATGATGTATGTTTAGTGTATTAGCACATAAACATGGGATAGATTAAGCCAAAACGAAGATAGATTCCGGGATAAGTGAATAAAGCAAGCGGAAGACTTATAGTAAAATATGTGTACAAGTGTAAGTCCGAATTACATATACAACCGGATCGTGTAAAAGTGTTATTTATCAAAATTATAAGTACAAGTTACATCATTTTAGTCCCAAAATAGTAATCCCATAGTTCCCATCAACCGAGGCTCGCTAGAACCCGTCTCAAGCATATAGGAGAAGGCGGCCTCGTCGTCATCCTGCTCTGCCTCGGGCGTCGCATCATCATTTGCATTTAAGACAGAGGAGTCTGGTGGGTGTGAAACACCGCCCCAAACGTGGGAGTGAGTGATCAACTGGGGAACAATAAGGCCTTTGGTTAACATGTATCTTAATCAAACGAATGATAAAGCAGACAATTAAATAAATCCTAAGTACTCTTGTTAATGCGGTATGAATGCAATATGATGCGTGCCCTCACGCGTACACCCTCGGCGTCTTCATCTTACGTTACGCATGACATCGCCTCAAAGTGCGCCACATCTACAAAGCACATGCAAATGCGGTGCATGGATATGATTACCAAGTTGTTATTAGTCCAATTCATACAACAGTTGGGAAGCTAAGATACCTTCCTCATATCACCATCCAACAGTGATCCATACTAGGGTCGTCAATCCTAGACATCTCATACGATCATATAGGAGGTCGTAGCAAAGGGCTCGTCACCAATCAATGCACGCCTTTCATGCCCTTACTACCCCGATCGGCTCGTCACCTCCTTGCGGTATCGGGTATGCTCGAGGTCACTACAAAGGGCTCTCACCAATCAATGTAGGCCGGCGGTAGTTCCCATACCACCATAATCGGCTCACGAGTTTAGTTGCTCACGGTCACTACGGGAGGCTCGTCACCCCGCGTAGGCCCGGCTCGACCACGGTGTCCCATACCACCATGTCGGCTCATGAGTCTTAGCGGATCGGTACCATGGTTATTAGGATTTCAGGTAAGTTCGGTACCCTAGATTCAAGCAGGCGTCCATACATGGTTAACATACACGGACAATCGGGTTAGTTGACGAACTCGACTAGCAGCGCACGTTGAATTGGACGACATAGAGTGCGCAAACACTCCGCGTGGCCAAACCACGCGCCAACTCTAATACGACTCGGGTTCGTCTTCGTCTCACGTGGCGAAAGCAATCTCAACCACGAAAAGGGTCAATTACCGATTTCGGACTAAGGCATAGTCCCAAACATCCTACACTACAACGAAATATTCATATGGAATGTAAAACAAAATGGAACAACCACTCAAATCATGGTGCATACACATCAAGAATATCAATTTAACATAAATGTAAGCATAGGAATGCTTGAATTTAAATAACTTGGAATGTAAATGCATAAGGAAATCATGCGCATCCATAGGAGTATTGAGAATCACTTCTCAACGCCTGCATTTAGTGTAATCAATTACACGTAGATCATTCATGCATTTCTACAAACACTTAGCATCCATGGAACAACATACATGACGCATGTTGAAATACATGCACTTAGACAATTCCTTCTTCCAAGGAGTTGTCATACATGCATCTAGCATACATACATGACCAAAAATCATGGCAAACAAGGTGCGTATTTTATACGTATACGGTACTTTATAAATACACTTAGAATACACAAATCTCAAAATAGCACATGCATATCACGAAAGCAATGTAAACATAACATTTGACATGTGAAATCTCATCCATAACAAGAATAAATCACTGGGATTGAAAGCCTTGAAAACCATAACCTATACACTTAAAGTCCGCACCTTAAGGAAAGAAAGAAACACCTTAAGCAAAGAAAGAACCGCAAGAATACCCTAAAATAAGGATAGAAATGAGATACAACAACACCAAGTCTAATCTAAGCTCTAACACAGGTTAGGGTTAGGTTAACTTACCCCAAAGGAACTCAAAATCGTCAGAAGAACGATTCAAAGTGAAGGTTCAAAGGTGAAGAAGAACAAGGAAGAATCAAGATGATTCACCAACCAATCTCTCTCACTAACTCTCTCTTTTCCACTCTCTTTCCAAGCTAGGGTTAGAGAAAATTCGTATGGAAATGAAAGCTAGGGTAAGGACTTTATATAGGCCTTAAAATGATGGAAATAACCCGGGTCAAGGTATACTTAGGTTATAACCAAAGCGCCTTTCTCGATCAACGAAGCACCGGTGGGCCTATAACCACGAAAGGTCGGACTTAAGCTCAGACCATGGATCTAGGTCAGCGAGTTTTCGGATTTACAGATCACCCGTGGCGGACCACACTCAATTCAACGGTCACGGAAACTTGATCAGTCCACAAGCACTAGGATATGCCCGGGCCAACCATCCGATCGGAGGGTGAAATTGGGTCGGAATCCAACGGTCAGAATGCTTAAAATCGTCCCGCACACGACTCAATTTCAATAAAAGCTATTTAAATTCCAACCGTTCTCACACTCTTAACTCCGAACTCAACCAAATCGACCAAGAACATCAGATCGTCTTGATTTTTGAGGTGAAGACCAAGCCCACCTCAGTGACCGTAACAGCCTAAGATCATCGCCATCGGACTTTCGCGCGGTCAAAACATCTAAAAATTCCCCAGAACAACCGGATTTAGCGATGGATCCCATATGAGTAACGTAGCGCTCACTAATCGACGTTTAGAGCCATGCGGATACAATTTAAAGTGATTGATGCGAATTTCACAAGCAATCAAGTAAAGCGCTAATTACCCCAAAAACAACTACTTAAGGAAAGATTAGCACAAAAATTCCAAGGTCGTTACAATCTACCCCCTTAAAGAAAATTTCGTCCTCGAAATTCATACCTTCATATAATCCTCGAGGATCGGAGGGTAGGTCTTCCTGACCTCAGCTTCAGATTCCCAAGTAGCCTCTTCTACGCCATGATGCGACCATAACACCTTCACGAGAGGGATAACCTTGCTACGCAGCACCTGCTCCTTAGGATACGCATCGGTCGCAGCACATAAGTGGCATCCTCACTTGCACTTGCTCCCAAGATAATATGCGAAGGATCGAACGATTCTTAATAGAGATATGAAATACGTTATGCACGCCGCAAGAGGTGTGGGCAAAGCAAGGGGTAGCTACCGCTCCCACTCGATCGAACTTGAAATGGACCAATAAATCTCGGCGTCCTTCCTTCTTACCGAACCGCAAAACTCCCTTCATAGGAGAGACCTTGAAAAACATGATCTCCCACTACGAACTCAAGCGGTCGACGCCTCGTACCAGCATAACTCTTCGCGCCGTCAGAAGTCGGCGTCGAATGATGTCAACCTTCTCTAAAGTCACCACCAACTTCGGGCCAAGCAAACTACGCTCACCAATCTCTGCCCAACGTGGTGCTCTGCACGGCGACCATACAACGCCTCGAAGGGAGCCATGCCGATACTCCCGGAAACTATTATTATACGCGAACTCGGTGAGGCACAACATCCCAACTGGCTTTGAAATCTAAAACACAAGCTCGCAACATATCTTCCAGGACTTGATTCACGCGCTCCGTCTGCCCATCTGTTTGTGGATGAAACGCGGTGCTGAACTTCAGTTTCACACCCATTGCTTCCTGGATACGAGTCCAGAAGATGTAAAACGCGTGTCTCTATCAGACACAATCTCCAGGGGAACTCCATGCAAACACACTATCTCCTTTACAACCTAGCCAACTCGTCTGCAGAGTTAGTGACTCTGATCGGTAAGAAATGCGCCAACTTCGTTAATCGATCGACGATCACCCAAATAGAGTCAAATCCTTTTCTCGTTAGTAACCCGAAATAAAATCCATAGAGATGAAATCCCACTTCCATTGTGGGCTGAAGCAGCCCCGGAGGTCGGCGATGCTCGGCCTTTGCTGGCAGTGAGACAACGAGAAACAAATTCAACAATCTTCATATTTTCCCACCAATAAGACCTCTTCATATCGATACATCTTCGTGCTACTGGATGCATGCAAGCTTAGAACTATGGGCTAACTCGAGAACCTCACGCCTCAAGTCAGGGATGTCGGGAACACATAACCGCCACGACGTAGGCCCCCATCGAACTAACACTCCAGGAGTTCCCATCGCCCCAACCCGGCCTCATCTTCACCAAAAGCTCATCATCTGCGTGAGCTGCAACGGGGGCTGTATACAAATGTGTGCGATAACCTCATACGGCTCAACCACCGTAAGCTTCGCTCAAAATCGCGCACAAACTCCAACATCTCCCACTCTGTTATCGAGCCGCAAACTTCAAAGCCTTCTTGCGACTCAACGCATCGCCACAAGGTTTGCCTTACCAGGATGGTAAGAAACATCGAACTTGAAGTCCTTCAATGTTTCCATCCATCTGCGCTGCCTCATATTCAAATCACGCTGCGTGAAAATATACTTAAGGCTCTTGTGGTCGCAAAAGAGCTCGAACTCCTCACCATAAAGGTAATGTCTCCAAAGCTTTAATGCGAAGATGACTGCCACTACCAAGTCGTGCGTAGGGTAATTCTCTTCGTGTTTCCTTAAGCGGCGAAGCATAAGCAATCACCCTGTCCTTATGCATAAGGACACAACCGGCCAACGCGAGAGGCCTCGGTATATATAATATACTTAACCCCTTGCTCGGCAATACTAGCACGGGCGGACGTCAACTTGTCCTTGAGCCGAAAAGCTAACTCCGCCTGCTCACTCCAAGCAAACTTCAAATCCTTCGGTGTCAACTGCGACAACGACTGGCAATCTTCGAGAAGTTCTGAATAAAGCGTCGATAATATCCTGCAAGGCCAAGAAAACTCCTCACCTCGATAACCGAACTTCTTGAACTGCGCTACCTTGGCAAGGTCGACGGCTATACCTTCCTTGGACACCACATGTCCCGGGAACTTGACTTCCTCTTTCCGAAATCACACTTCTTGAACTGTGCGAAAAGCTGATGCTCCTAAGAGTACCCAAAACCGCTCTTAAGTGCTCCTCGTGCTCTGGCCCGGAATAAATCAAGATGTCATCAATAAATACAATGACGAATCGAACAGGAAAGGCCGAAATACCCTGTTCATCGGATCCATGAACACGGCCGGTGCGTTTCACCGAACGACATCACAAGGAACTCATAATGACCGGCCGTCTAAGCGGTCTTACGCACGTCCCCATCCTTGCGCAGCGATGATACCATGCAGATCAACCTTGAAAAGTACCGTGCCCCCTTCAACCGATCAAACAGATCATCAATCACGGGCAAGGGGTACTTATTCTTCACAGTTACTTAGTTCAACTGCGATAATCAATACACAATCGCAAGGAACCATCCTTCTTCTTCACAAACAAAACAGTTGCTCCCCAAGGAGACACATTAGGCTGAATAAAACCCAATTCTAGCAAACCATCTATCTGCTTCCTCAACTCCTCCATTTCACTCGGAGGCATCCGATAGGTGGGTAAAGAAATGGGCGCGGCACCAAGCATAAGATCGATAGCAAAATCAATCTCACGCCGAGGAGGTAATCCAGAATCGACTCAAACACATCTTCAAACTCTGATGTAACGGCGTACTAACCAACGCCGACTGGCCGAACTCTCCAACAGAGAAGAATAAAAATCAATACGAATAGGGTAACTGAACCGGGAAAGTAACAATCTCGCCCTCGGGTCCATGGATCATCACCGATCTCGCTTCACAATCAATCTCACCGCATCCTCGTGAGCCAATCCATACCCATAATAACATCGTAGTGATAAAGCGGTGCGACTAGCAAATCAACACGGATCGATCCACTTCCCAGATCGACCAAACAATCCATACAACGCTTGCCCAAAGCAGAGGACATCCCCGTAGCGGTAGTAAGCGTCACTCCTTGCATAGAAACAGATCTCAAACCCAAACGCCTAACGCCGCATAAGAAATAAGAGAAGTAGTGGACCCTGTATCCACTAACACAAAAACGGGAATACCTTCCATATGCGCTGTCACCTCAAAGGACCTCGGCACCAAGTCAGACATAGGCTTCTGCCGAAAGCGCATGAACACGAGCTGCTGCTAACATTAGCGGAGGAACCATGGGCCGCCGAGGTGGCCTGAAGCGAAGGTCTTAAGGATGGATGAGCTGGCGCCGATCGAAGAGGAGGAGGAGAAATAACCGAGGCATCGGACGGCTAACCCTCTGCGGTGGAGTAAAACCACCGGCTCGCATAAAAAGCAGAAACGGTCCAAGTGCCCAACCTTCCCACAATAAGAACATCTCAGATCAGCTCTCATCTGCTAGCGGGCGGCGCTGAACGCCAAGGAGGAGAATCAACACGCGGCCTCTTGCCAAGGAAAGGTGCACCCGGGAAATCCGGTCTCGGCCTAGGAGGCATCGGTGCTCGCATGCGGGACGCTCTATCTCCGTCTTGCTTCGCTCGCAAGGACATGCTCACTAGCTCGCATTCACACATAGTTTAAAGAAACTCTCGAGCGAATATCAGGTCGCAGGCCCTCGGAAAAATGCCGCATCCTCATCGGGTGACGCCCAGATCAAAGGAACATACCGCCCCAACTCAGGAAACCGGTTCTCATACTCCGTAACCGAAAACTCCTGGAGGAGGCGAAGGAACTCACTCTCCTTCTCATGTCGACACCCCGGAAATACTTCTCGTGGAAGCGCGCCTCAAACGCCCGCCACGACCACACGAAGTCCTCTTCGACTGCGAAGCACACTGTCCCACCACAAACCGGCCTCCTTCTCAAACATGAAGGTGGCAAGCTCAACTGCTCGACCTCAGAGCAGTGCGCGGCCTCAAGATCTTAGAGATGCGGTCAATCCAATACTCGGCCTCCTCGGGTCTGAGAACCCGCAAAAGTAGGAGGTCTCAAGCACTGGAATCGCTCGAATGTGCCGCTAGTAACACTGGCACTGGCACTCCCGGATGGAGGCATAGGTGAAACAGTGGAGTCGCCCCTACCGACTGAGCAAGATGCCAACCATGGAGGAGAGGAACTCCCGCTGCTGCCCGCTGCGGCCGCCCGCAAATCGCGCGATCAACAACATCATCTCGCTCAAACCTATCAACAGGTGAAGCGGAAGAAGGTGCATGGCTCGGCTCAGAAACCGAGGTGTGACCGGAGGAGCCATAGGTGTCGACCCAACACCGACGCAAGATGGACCTTGTGGATCTGACTCGCTATCGCTCAAGGGAGGAACCCCCAAGCGACTCAATCAGAGAAAGACGGGCCAAGTCTTCGAACCCTTAGGAGGCATCCCTACATTAAATCAAAGGATGCAACTTGGATTCTAAGTCACATAATCCATCCACACAACAACAACACAACAGCACAACACCAAAACAAACCACATGCATTCCATTAACCAAAATCGTCGCAATACAAGTAGTGCAGAATACATGAATCACGACTAGGAAAGCATGAAAACAACAACATCTAACACTACAAACAACCACAACTACTACAACCACTAACTACCACACTACAACAACACCAACTACAAGCCAACAACGGCTACACACGAAAGAAACACCAAACAAAGCAAAGACGGCCACGACGATGCTACTCGTCGCGTCGGAGACGGAGGCGGAGCACCCTTATCCCGCAAGCAACACAAGATAGACTTCAAAGTCCGGACATCTTCTTGAACTTGTGCTTAACCAAGCCTCGAAGATCCACCATCTCTGGCGTAAAGCGGCTTGCCCTTCTTCAAGCCGTGTAAGACGGGCATCTCTGCAACCTGCTCTGCGCCCGCTCCGCACCAAGGAGGAGAGCGATCACTCGAATCCTGTGCCCCAATCTCTTCCTCGTCTTGCTTCTGCTTCTTCCTCGAGACTCCGCACCACTTAGCATAACTCTCATCATCACTCTCAGACCCGGCCTCACCCTCGGAGGCAAGCCGACCAGAACCAACCTCCATCAGCTTAAGGGTCTCAAGTTGATATAGCGAACAGGGACCGGCTTCTCGGCTCCAAGCCTATAGCCAAACTCATGTGCGATCTTGCAAATGAGGCGGCCAAAGGGAAGAGACTCGTTCCGTCTACTCGAACGAGCGATGAGAATAATCTGACGCATGACGTACGTCGGCACACACAACTTCGCATCCTGCCCCACCCGATATAGAAAATCTACCATCAGGCGCGTCGCTGCGGTTGCTCCACCCGGGATACACATTGAACGTAAAGATGTGGTGAAGCAAACGGAAGTCGTCCGTCATGTGAGAAGCCAAAAGACTCCTATTCGGCTGCCAACCAACCAGACGACCGCGACGATCCCTCTCGCGCACACTGTCCACATTCTTCTCGCGGGCATGCACTTCCCTAAGTGGCACCTTCAAGAGTCGGGATATCAAAGCAACATTGACAATTCCAACTCGACCGCTACCACAGGGAATCTTGAACTGCAGAGGATCCAGTGAAGGCTCCAGAATGTTGGCATAGAAGGCCCGAACAGGGCTAGCATTCGCGCGATACTCGCCTTCGAACAAGGGACCCCAACCAGCCCCTTCTAGGCGCTCCAACAAGAAGAACTCACCAAAGAGCCGCGGATCAACATGAGCCTCAAAAAGGACTGCCCCTCATAGACTCCATGCGACAATTCCGCCAACAAGGTCCTCCGACAGGAGCTCGAGGATCGAGGTCCCGCTTGCTGGAACTCGCGCGTGGCGGACGTGCTGCGGCGGCACCTCTCGGCCTCCGTGCACGGGTTGGGCGGCTCGGCCCGGCTTCATCCACGGGCGCTCTCTTCTTCCCCATCAAGGAAAGAAGGGAAGAAATGGAAAAGATGGCCGTCACAATCTCAAAGAGGGCCATGAGAAATGAGAGAAAGAGAGAAATAGGAAGATGGTGAAGCTTCCACACAACTATGAGCCAAAAAGGGAATGAAAGGGCTCAAATGAGAGGGAAAAAATGGAGAAATCAGCAATGGAATAGAAGATTTGAGAATGGGGTGATGGGTTTGCACGAAAATGGAAGGAAGATGAAGATTTGGGAGAGATTTGAGAGAGTTTGGAGAGGTTGTTGAAGAAAAGGAGAGCTTGGAAGAGGGTTTTGTAAAGGAAATAGGTAAAAGGAGTGGTTTTAAAGTGAAACCCGTGGAGGGGTGGGCCACACAAGCCTCATGGACGATCGGCCCGCGTCGGCCCGGCCCGCCTGGCCCGGCGACCGGCGATCCCTCGCCGAACCGGCGATGGCATCGCCGGTCTCTGGACATATCGGCGATGCCTCGCCGATTTGGCGAGGTCCTCCTGGTCCTCCTTGGTCCAAATGATGTGGTTCCCCACGGTCCCACAGAAAATGCCCCGATTGGCCCCTTGTGTAATTTGAAGTTTATCGGGTCATTCTGACAGAAATCTACAACGATTTCTGGAAGGTTTAAAACTGAATAATGGGAGGGTAGACCATCTACACTCATTAATAGAGGGTCTAGAACAGGTTTCGGGTCGCTGTGTGTGATCAGGTAAGGGTACAGACTCGATCTCGGCAAAGGTTTTCAGGAAACTTTCGCCGATAGAAACTACGGAGCACAAACACAAAGCGATGATAGACCCGCACCCAATTACACTATAGTGGTGACAACGTGCGGTGTGTGACCATAACCCAGTCCGGTTTAATCCAGATCATGCTTTGATACCAACTTGTAACGCCACGAAATTCGGGGTCGAGCATAACTCGGCTCGAGTTCCAAAACATCACTTATGCAACATAATTAATGAATGATGTATGTTGACCGTATTAGCACATAAACATGGGATAGATTAAGCCAAAACGCAGATATGATTCAAGGATAAGTGAATAAAGCAAGCGGAAGACTTATAGTAAAATATGTGTACAAGTGTAAGTCCTGAATTACATATACAACCAGATCGTGTAAAAGTGTTATTTATCAAAATTATAAGTACAAGTTACATCATTTTAGATCCCAAAATAGTAATCCCATAGGTCCCGCGCAACTGACCGAGGCTCGCTAGAACCCGTCAGAAAACTGCATATAGGAGAAGGCAGCCTCGTCGTCATCCAGCTCCCGCTCTGCCTCAGACGTCGCATCCACATCTGCAACATCCGGGCCTCAGACAGAGTCTGGTGGGTGTGAAACACCGCCCCAGAAACGTGGGAGTGAGGATCAACTCAGTGGAACAATAAGGCACTGGTTAACATGTTATCAGTTCAATCAAACAATAATGATAAAGCAAGACAATTAAATAAATCCTAAGTACTCTTGTTAATGCAAGGATGTATGCAGAATGATGCGTGCCCTCACGCGTACACCCTCGGCATCTTCATCTTACGTTACGCATGACATCGCCTCAAAGTGCGCCACATCTACAAAGCACATGCAAATGCGGTGCATGGATATGATTACCAAGTTGTTATTAGTCCAATTCATACAGGAGGATTGGGAAGCTAAGATTCCTGCCTCCTTTCACCATCCAAAAAGTGATCCATACTAGGGTCGTCAATCCTAGACATCTCATACGATCATATAGTTGAGGTCGTAGCAAAGGGCTCGCACCAATCAATGCACGCCTTTCATGCCCTTACTACCACGATCGGCTGTCACCTCCTTGCGGTATCCGGTATGCTCGAGGTCACTACAAAGGGCTCTCCACCAATCAATGTAGGCCAAAGACGAATATAGTGTCCCATACCACCATAATCGGCTCACGAGTTTAGTTGCTCATTTGGTCACTACGGGAGGCTCGTCACCCAGCGTAGGCCGGCAGACACACTGTCCCATACCACCATGTCCGGCTCATGAGTCTTAGCGGATCAGGTACCATGGTTATTAGGATTTCACTGGTAAGTTCGGTACCCTAGATTCAAGCAGTAGTGTCCATACATGGTTAACATACACTGGACAATCGGGTTAGTTGACGAACTCGACTAGCACGAGCGCACGTTGAATTGAACGACACAGAGTGCGCAAACACTCCGCGTGGCCAAACCACTGCCGCCAACTCTAATATGACTCGGGTTCGTCTAATGCGTCTCACGTGGCGAAAGCAATCTCAACCACGGCCAAAGGGTCAATTACCGATTTCTTGGACTAAGGCATAGTCCCAAACATCCAACACTACGACAGATATTCAGATGGAATGTAAAACAGGAATGGAACAACCACTCAAATCATGGTGCATACACATCTGAAGAATATCAATTTAACATAAATGTAAGCATAGGAATGCTTGAATTTAAATAACTTGGAATGTAAATGCATAAGGAAATCATGCGCATCCATAGAAGTATTGAGAATCACTTCTCAACGCCCGCATTTAGTGTAATCAGTTACACGTAGATCATTCATGCATTTCTACAAACACTTAGCATCCATGGAACAACATACATGACGCATGTTGAAATACATGCACTTAGACAATTCCTTCTTCCAAGGAGTTGTCATACATGCATCTAGCATACATACATGACCAAAAATCATGGCAAACATGAGTGCGTATTTTATACGTATACGGTACTTTATAAATACACTTAGAATACACAAATCTCAAAATAGCACATGCATATCCGGAAAGCAATGTAAACATAACATTTGACATGTGAAATCTCATCCATAACAAGAATAAATCACTAAGGGATTGAAAGCCTTGAAAACCATAACCTATACACTTAAAGTCCGCACCTTAAGCGAAGAAAGAAACGCCGAACTGATTTAGACGAGTATCGGCGCAAGAATACCCTAAAATAAGGATAGAAATGAGATACAACAACACCAAGTCTAATCTAAGCTCTAACACAGTTAGGGTTAGGTTAACTTACCCCAAAAAGAATAATCGTCAGAGGAACGATTCAAAGTAAAGGTTCAAAGGTGAAGAAGAACAAGGAAGAATCAAGATGATTCACCAACCAATCTCTCTCACTAACTCTCTCTTTTCCACTCTCTTTCCAAGCTAGGGTTAGAGAAAATTCGTATGGAAATGATAACTAGGGTTTAAGGACTATATATAGGCCTTAAAATGATGGAAATAACCCCATGGTCAAGGTATACTTAGGTTATAACCAAAGTACGCCTTTCTCGATCCAACGAAGCACTTCGGTGGGCCTATAACCACGAAAGGTCGGACTTAAGCTCACCGACCATGGATCTAGGTCAGCGAGTTTCGTACCGACCGGCTCTTCAGATCGCCGTGGCGGACCACACTCAATTCAACGGTCACGGAAACTCGATCAGTCCACAAGCACTAGGATATGCCCGGGCCAACCATCCTGATCAGAGGGTGAAATTGGGTCAGAATCCAACGGTCAGAATGCTTAAAATCGTCGCACAAGCGATACGACTCAGATTTCATAAAAGCTTATTAAATTCCAACCGTTCTCACACTCTTCACTCCGAACTCAACCAAATCGACCCAAAACATCAGATCGACTTAATTTTCGAGGTGAAGATCAAGCCCAACTCGGTGACGCAACAACCTAAGATCATCGCCATCGGACTTTCGACGCGCGGTCTAGGTTCAATCCAGATCTTCCAAAAATTCCTCAGAACAACTGGATTTAACGATGGATCCCAGATTTCAGAGTAACGTAGCGCTCACTAATCGCACGTTTAGAGCCATGCAGATACAATTTAAAGTGATTGATGCGAATTTCACAAGCAATCAAGTAAAGCGCTAATTATCCCAAAAACAACTACTTAAGGAAAGATTAGCACAAAAATTCCAAGGTCGTTACAGTAGATGGGGGTGTTCTAACAACAAACTTGAGAACCATCTTAGGGCCCACTAAATGTTTATTTGATATCCATGCTGTCCATTTATTTTTACAGATCACTTTACAAGTTATTCTTGAAAATGAGGCAGATCTAAATATCAGGTGGACCACACCATGGGGAAACAAGAGTGCTTGAATCTCCACCATTAAAACCCTCTCAGAGCCGACTGTAATGTTTATTTCACATCCTTCAGTCATACAGACCTAGATGAAGGCAAATTACCAAAAAAAAAAAAAAAACACACAAATATCAACTTGATTAAAACTTTTCTGGTCCCAGTAAGTTTTTAATGATGAGCATTCAATCAACTCTGAATGTGGTCCACTTGAGATTTAAATCTACCTCATTTAAATTTTTTTTGGACAAATACCGTTAATCATATGGAAAAATCAAGTCAATCCGTGATGGGTGTTGAACATCTACCCCATCAGTCAGATGTTCCATTCCATGGTGGGCTTGGGGCTTAAAAATCAAGTCAATCCGTGACTTTTTTGGGCCATACCACATAGAAAAGTTGAGAGGGGCTACCCTCCATTAAAATATTCATAATCATTTGTTGGGTCCACCGAGATGTGGTTCATAAATCCAGACCATCCATTATGTGTGTCCCACTTGGATGAGGAGTCAAACTAAGTTCCATATGCAACAAAATTTCACATGGGCCCCACCAAGTGCTTTTATATGTTTTAGGCATTTCTTCACATGATTCTGATGGTATGGCCCACCTAAGTTCCGTATACGGCTGATTTTTGGGATATCCCATAATTTAAAGGGGGCCCATTAAATGCACAGTGTTGATGGTCAACACGCATCACAGTGGGGCCCATTTAACTTTAATATCCTTTAAACCGTTCATACAACTAGGAGCTCGAGGAGCATCAACACATAAACATAACCCTCTCAGTCCCCAATTTCCTCTCCATCCTCTCTCTCTCTCTCTCTCTCTCTCTCTCTCTCTGTTTGATCCAAAAAAGGGAGGGAACCAAAACGATGCCCTCCCTGCCTATGCTCGCCCTTCTCTCTCTCTCTTTAAGCTTGGTTAAAGACTCAATCACGAACGTGATGTATCTCTCTCTTTCAATCTCTCTCAATCTTAATGTTGATTTAGGAATTTGGGGATTTAGTAATTTGTGGAATCCCAATTTGATGTCGACCCCCATTTAGGGATTTGGGGATTTTATGCCTTATAGATTTGAATGTGGACCCCGAATTGGGAATTTTTTTTATATTACAAATTAGGGATTTGGGGATTTTGAATGTCGAACATGATGTTTATATGTCAATGCCTCGAGCTCAATCATAACCTAAATTTTTTGATATTACTAATGAATTGTGAATGTTGAACATGATGTTTATATGATTTATCTGATTTAGTCTCCAATATCTTTCCAACATTTTAAAGTTGGCCTGATATTACTAATGAATTGGTGTTGCTCTTTCTTCATGAATCGGCACATTTCTCTGTTAGAAACTAATTGTCAATGTGATATCTAATTTGCACTCCTTTTTTATTTTATTTTCTTTGTATTTTGGTGTCGTTATTTATAATGGTATTGAGAAACCTCTAATTTCACAAAGAACTAGTCCTTGGTCTTCAATATTTACCCAACATCTATGGTTTACTTCTTTGTGGAGTCAGTTGTAAAGGTTCATCACTTTCCAGTTTCCACCAAGACCAATTAACTCTACTGGAAAAAACTAAAATAATTGCACAAGAATACCTGCATTTCTCCACAATATTAAAATTGAGAAAATCACATTGGCATTTCTCTTCTCCTCAACGATTGTAGAGAAGATTGTTGGATCCCATGAAGTGATTGTACTGTTGGACCTTGCCTGATTCCTTTTGCTTGACTATCACTTGCCCATAGAAGAGGCAGGTTGATAATTTATTTTCTTCAGTCAGTAACCATCTTTAGGTGCTTTCGATGAGTTCTTTTTGAAACCATCATGTCCTTATATACCTGTTTCTGGTTGTACCCAAATGCTTTACTTTCTAATGCTTCTCAACATTTCAGGCAGGGGATACTTCAACTGGACATGCGTTATCTGCAGCAATGTTCCTATAATTAATCTTTGATATCCATAATGTGGTTCCTAATCAATTCAAATGATCCTAACCTCCAATCAATGTGAATATGGAAGGATCCATATTAATCATACTTAAAGGGTCCAATCATTGGTCTAGACATCCATCATGTGGGTCCCAACCTTAACTCCCCACCCCTCTTAAAAAATCACTGACCCAACTGTGCCTTTTCTTTATGGGTTTTGCTTCCCGTATGTGCTGGTTCAGGATCACCATCATGGGCCTACATGTAGAGATGATCCAAAGATTGGAACCGTTCATCATATGTGTAACTGCCACATATGAGCTAATAGTGCAATGACAACACCCCAAGAATGACCCTGACATTTGATTTTGTCGAGTTAATGTGATCCATTGAAATTTAGCTTCACCAATCTCACATACGTATGTCTTAGCATGTGTGTCCATATATAGTCAGGACATGTTCTTTATTGAAATTCTGAGAAAAACTGATCCACATCCGATCCATTGATCTAGGCAGGCCATAAATGAGACTTGCTCATAGAACACATTCACAAAAAATAAGTAAATAACTATCAATTTGGAGCTTGTAAATGGAAGTAAATGGGAAATGTAATTGGAGTTAAATGAATTGGGAGTAAATGGTTTTATTGCATGGGAGTAAATGAGAGGAATGGGAATGCATTGGAAATTTTTAACATATTCACAAGTACATATGTGATATTCCAAATTAGCTTTAATAACCTAAATTAGTGTACATATGCAATATTCAGCCTAGCTTGTTTTTAAATGTATTAACTCGAAATTGATGGAGTAGACCCGGGGATGGATGTATCACATGGTTCCCTAGGCCAGTTCGATGTGCCGTCAATTGCCACGGTAAGATAAGATGCATGATTTTCCTTTTTAACTATTAGTCATAGAGTGATAGTACTTGTTTCAATTTTATTGGATGGATAATGAATGTATTTGCGAATGTAAATGAAAATAAAGTACTTAATATATATATATATATATATATATATATATATATATGTTATCAATGGTGGATACCTTATTTATGGGGACATGAAATTCTTGTAGCTTATGGTATGGTGCCCCAATATTAGTTGTATGTTACTAGTATGTAGTAGATAAGACTAGGTTCAATAGTAGATAATACTAGAGAATACCTAAACCCGATCCGGACCCGAAACTGAACCTGATTCCCTAAACCTAAACTTAAACTTATAACCTAAACCTAAACCTAAACCTAAACCTATAACCTAAACCTATAACCTACATTTATAACCTAAACTTAAACCTATAACCTAAACCTATAACCTTAACCCAAACGTAAAACCTAAACCTAAACCTAAAACGTAAATGTATTCTCAAATCCCTAAACCTAAACCTAAACCTATAACCTAAATGTATTCTCAAATCTCTAAACCTAAACCTATAACCTACAACATTAACCTAAACCTATACTTATAACCTAAACCTATTCTCAAATCCCAAAACCTATAACCTAAACCTAAACCTATAACCTAAACCAATAACCTAAACCTTAACCTAAAACTATAACCTAAACCTATAGCATATAACCTAAACTCAATTCCTTAAACCTTAACCTATAACCTAACCTAAACCTAAACCTATAACCTGCACTTATAACCTAAACCTATAACGTACAATATTAACCTAAACCTATACTTATAACCTAAACCTATTCTCAAATCCCAAAACCTATAAACTAAACCTTAACCTAAACCTAAACCTATAACCTAAACCTAAACCTTAACCTAAACCTAAACCTATAACCTAAACCTAAACCTTAACCTATAACCTAAACCTTAACTTATAACCTATAACCTAAACTCAATTCCCTAAACCTAAACTTCAAAACCCAAACCTAAACCCGATCTTAAACCCAAACCTAGACCCGATTTCATAAACCTAAACCTTAACCTATTCTCAATTTCCTAAAGCTATAACCTAAACCTAAACCTAACCATACCTAAACCAATAACCTAAACCTAAAACCTAAACCTAAACCTAAAACCTAAATGCTTTCTCAATTCCCTAAACGTAAGCCTAAACCTAATCCTTATCTCAACACCTTAACCTAAACCTAAACTTGAAAATCCAAACCTAAACCCGAACCCAAACTCGATTTCCTAAACCTAAACCTTAACATATTCTCAATTCTCTAAACCTTAACCTATAAGCTAACCTATAACCGTAACCTAAACCTAAACCTAAAATCTAAATTATTCTCAAATCCTTAAACTTAAACCTACACCTAATCCTAATCTCAACTCCTTAACCTAAGAAAACCCAAACCTAAACCTAATCCTAAACTTGAACCTGATTTCCTAAACCTAAACCTTAACATTTTCTCAATTTCCTAAAGCTATAACCTATAACCTAAACCTAAACCTAAACCTATAACCTAAACCTATAACCTTAACCTAAACCTCCAACCTAAACCTAAACCTAAAACCTAAATGTATTCTTAAATCCTTAAACCTAAACCAACACCTAATCCTAATCTCAATTCCTAACCTAAACCTAAACTTGAAAACTCAAACCTAAAACCAAACCCGAACCCGATTTCCTAAACCTAAACCTTAACCTATTCTCAATTCCCTAAACCTTAACCTATAACCTAACCTAAATCTAAACCTATAACCTACACTTATAACCTAAACCTAAAACCTAAAACTAAACCTAAAACCTAAACCTAAACCTAAAACCTAAATGTATTCTCAAATCCCTAAACCTAAACCTACATGTAATCCTAATCTCAACTCCCTAACCTAAACTTAAACCTAAACTTGAAAACCCAAACCTAAACCCGATCCCAAACCTGAACCCGATTTCTTAAACTTAAACCTTAACCTATTATCAATTCCCTAAAGCCATAACCTATAACCTAAACCTAAATCTAAACCTAAACCTATAACCTTAACCTAAACCTAAAACCTAAACCAAAATGTATTCTCAAATCCTTGAACCTAAACCTACACCAAATCCTAATCTCAACTCCTTAACCTAAACCTAAACTTGAAAATCCAAACCTAAACCCGAACCCGAACCTGATTTCCTAAACCTAAACCTTAACCTATTCTCAATTCCCTAAAGCTATATAACCTATAACCTATAACCGATAACCTAAACCTAAACCCATAACCTAAACCTATAAACTAAAACGTAAACCTAAACCTAAACTTATAACCTAAACGTATTCTCAAATTCTTAAACCTAAACCTACACCTAATCCTAATCTCAACTCCTTAGCCTAAACCTAAACCTTGAAAAGGCCAAGCTATATGTCCTAGAGGGGGGGTGAATAGGACAGTGCCAAATTAAAACTTATAACAGCGGAATTAAAATGAATATGATAGCGAAAGTAAATCACAATGCAGTAAATTAAAATAACCTCAAAATTCAGATCTTGAGAGGTTGATACAAACGTTGTTCTAAGGACAACCTTACACCAAAAATAGAGTTTATGGTAGGACAACCTTATTCCTAGAAAGATCTTTGTATCAAGTCTCAAACTGAAGAGGAATACAATAATAAATATAAACTGAATTGAAATAACTTGTAATTAAAAATGTATTGTTCTAGGGACAGCCATACACCATAAAAATGGCAGGGCAACCTTGCTGGAACAACTTTCAAATGAAATTGAAAATCAAGCGATAAAGGAATAGCAGAAAATAAATTCTAAGCTATTACAACATTCTCACAAAGCTTGAATTAAATAATTACAACATTCACCACCATACATACATCCCACAAAAGAATAATTAAAAATTAGAAGAATAAATCAATCAAACACAAGGGTTTATAATGGTTCGCCTGTGTGTTCACCAACTGTTAAACAACAGCCACACAAAAAGCTACTCCACTCCTAATATCCTCACACAGGGGATATTAGCGTTCACTAAAAATAGGTTTTCCCAGGTTCACCCAAAACCCTTACAATTGTGTCTTTGTATGTGGGCTTACACAATTAAAAAAACCCCACTTCTGAGTTTTCCTGGCTTTCCTCAGATAACCAATATAACAAGATTTTTCTGGCAAATCTTGAAAGAAACCAAAATAATAGAAAGGAATTTACAATATGTAAAATACCTGAATATCTCCTTTGTTGTAGTAGCTCGGTAGAACCAAATCAAAGTAGATGATTGAATGTCCAAGTTCAATGTCCAGTACTCGATTACAATGGTTCTAATTCTAATAGATTTTAAATTAAACCAAATAGGGCTTGCCTTAATTGATTTTGATTCCAAAGAAAGGGAATAGTAATTCCTCTTTTCAAATCAGATTGGAATAGCAGAAACAAAATCAATTAAAATAAAGCTAAGGAAAGAAGAATATTAAATAAGCACACTTAGCTTAGATGGAGCACAGAATTATCTCTCAGAAGTTCGACGAAGATTGGCTTGAATAGATTAATTAAATCGATGAATTCTTCTGAGATTCGTGCACTATTTATAGGTGAGAAGATCGGGTCTTCGACTGGTCTAGAGTGCTCTTCGACTAGTCGAAGCAATAACAGATATTTGAAAAATCCGGCGGGATATGCTCTGACCGTTCTACGACTGGTCGAAGCTTTCCTACGACTGGTCGTAGGACCTAAAAAATTTCACTGGAATTCGAGTCGAAGATGTTCGACTGGTCGAAGATGTAGTCGACACTGTTCCTACGACTGGTCGAACAGATTCCTGGACTAGTCGAAGGCTAACAGATTTTATCTGAAATTTGTAACAAACTCACGACTAGTCGAGGAATATCTTAGACTGGTCGAAGCAAGTCTAGGACTAGTCGAAGAAGGCCTAGGACTAGTCGAAGAACAGACCAATCACATGTAAAATAAACATTCGGTTTATGTATCCGAAATGACCTACTTCTAAGGTCAACCTATGGTCAATCAAACCTCAACCATGAAGTATGGACATTGAAACATTCGGAATAAGAGACCTTGAAGTATGAGCCTTGAAGTCTTGATGTAGATCAAACCTTGATGTAGCTCAATCTTGAAAGTATACAAACTGCCTTGAACTCTTCTTGAAGTCTTGCAGCTTGAGTCTTGTCTTGTGAGCAGTTCTTTCATTCAAGATCTTGAGTCTTGTCTTGTGAGCAGTTCTTTCATTCAAGATTGATCCTTTGTACTTGAGAGCTTTGCTTGTTGTGAGCTTAGCTTGTTCATGAATGTTGATCCTTGAAAGAGCTTCACTTAAGCAAGTTATATATAACATAACAGTGATTTTATCATCACAAATTTGACAACAGACAGGGATATAAACTATAGCACTTATAATCTCTCCCTTTGTCAAATTAGTGACAAAACACATAATCAAGATAAACAAGAGTAAAACAACTGGTTAATACCTGCAAATCAATATTCAATATTCAACATTCAACCAGTTTCAACATTCAACAAGATTAAACATATACTATACTCAAAATACATATACTCCCCTGGACTCCCCACTCCCCCTGAGTAACATAACCAATGCTACTCTTCTCATAATCACATTAAGAACAAACCATTCTCCCCCTTTTTGTCACAATATGACAAAGGAGAACTAAATAAAGGAAGTCATGAGAGGAAACATGAGGAAGTAAGAGAGTATAGCAAAAGAGTCATAGAGATACTCAAGATAGCATCACATATATCCAGCATAAATATTACATCAAGAACAAATATCTAGCATAAAATCCAACTCAAACTCAAGCAAATAAGTGCTAAGTAATAAAGTTATTACAGACCAAAAGTCTCATAAAAACTAGTCAGAACTAGAACTTGATGACGGAGCAGGAATAGAGGGATCAAGTTGGTGCATGCCTTTGTTCAAGCGCCTAAGATATTTGCGCATGTACTTGAATTGTAAATCATGAGCAACAGACATGTTTTCCAACTTAACATTAATATCCTCAACTTTACCCTCTAATGCACTCAGACGTGCATCAACATCAGATGGTACAAAATCTGGACCATTTGCTGAGTCAGAATCCAGTTCCTCAAAAATGTCATCCATATTAATGTCAACACCAGCTTCTTCAGGACCACCACCACTACCACCACCTTGTTCAGGAAGCAGATCCAACTTCATCTTATTGATATTTGTATTGTTGAAGATCAGATGATGGATAGGTGCCTCATCAACAGGCATATCGACTAACATATGAGTAGCCAATACGGTCATAAAATAGACAAAAGGAATGTCACTATGACCAGGATGGAGTCAAAACTGAATAATGAAATGACAGATTAAGGATGGCAAACAAATCTGAGTACCATTTGAGATAGCATGGATAACACGAACCATAAATGAAGTCAAGTCAGATTTATTACCCGAACGAGGATACAGATTAGACACAAAGATTCTGTGGAGAATTCTGTATTTGGGTAACAAATACTTGCGGGGAGCGCATTCCCTTTTTGAGTCCATTGAACATCCATATTGCACAAGTCTCTAGTGAGCATGCATTTTTCAGCCATTGAGGGTTTATCGGTTAAATTATGGATAGGAATACCCTCATCATTCACAGGAATTTTCGTAAGGGCTGAAATTAAATGACGATCAACATCAAATGGCCCTTCTCTAGTAGAAATTTGAAAAGTTAAATTATCCTGTGAAAATGCACTAATACATGTAAACAAGGATTGGGCAATGGACCGGTATGCAGGCCCACCCCAATGCAATAAGTTAACCCAACCTACAGCTTCAAGCATAGGAAGGATGTCAAAAGGAGCAATGTGATTAACATCAACAGGATGTTCAACAATAACATTACGAGATCTAATGTCCCTAACATATGGTGGATCATCATTAGGAACAAGAAGATGACGCTTAGAGATAGCGGTCGATCTGGAGGAAGAAGAAGGACCACGTGAAGTAGTTTTTCTACCTCTAGAAGCCATTTGCAACAAGGATTTAAAGGAATAAAGAAGTTGCAAAGGATTGAGAAGTGGGTTTGCTCAAAACAGATTTTTCAAAATCTAAACCCCAAATCTCAAAGATTTTCAAAATAGAAAGCTTCAAGAGAGAAAAGAAAACAATCTTGACACAAATCTGCAAGAAAAACAGGATTTGGAACACTAACCTTGAAGGACTTGAAGGATGGGTTCGACGAGTCGAAGTTCGGCTCCAAGGAGAAGAAAGAAGAAATGAGGAAGAAAGTGAAAAATCCCTAATTTGAAGTGAAACCCGTGTTCCACGACTGGTCGTGGGTATCTACGACCGGTCGTAGTACGACTGGTCGTGTATACTCACGACTGGTCGAATAAACCCAAAAAATTTAATTTTCTTGCAATTTAAACAAAAATTGGAATTCAATCTAGCAAATATATACAATATTATACAAGAAGGCATAAATTATCAATTTAAAATGCACATGCCAAGATCAAATTTCATCTTTTTGAACCTGCTTTTATCGAGAGGTTTTGTGAAAATATCAGCTCGTTGATCTTCAGTAGGAATATATTCTAGAGATATAACTTTTTCTTCTACTAATTCCATTATATAATGAAATCTAATGTCAATATGCTTAGTACGAGAATGCTGAATAGGATTTTTTGAAATATTTATCGCACTGGAATTATCACAATGTAATAACATAGAATCCTGTTTAATTCCATAATCACTTAGCATTCGTTGCATCCAAACAAGCTGTGTACATGCATTACCAGCTGCGATATACTCAGCTTCAGCTGTTGAAAGTGATAGAATTTTGTTTCTTACTAAACTAAGAAACTAGACAATTTCCAATGTAAAAACAACCACCACTAGTTGATTTTCTATCATCTAGATTACCAGCCAAGTCAGAGTACCCAACTAATTGGACATTGGTTTCATGAGGATACCAGAGACCGAGATTTACAATATTGCGACATATCTAATAATTCGCTGGACAGGAATCAAGTGAGATTCTTTTGGATCGATTGATATCTTGCGCAAATACCAACACTTAGTGAAATATCATGAAAACTAAGCTTAAATATAACAAACTACTAATCATACTCCGATAAAGTTTTGAGTCAACATTTTTACCATTAGAGTCTTTTGACAGTTTCAGTGTAGTACTCATAGGAGTATCGAAATTCTTGCCATTCTCAAATCCAAATCTCTTAATTAGATTTAGGCCATACTTAAATTGAGAAATGAATATTCTTTTAGGTTGTTGCTTTACTTGCAATCCAAGGAAATAAGTCAATTCCCCAACCATGCTCATTTCGAACTGTGATTTCATCAAATCTGCAAACTCAGTAGTCAAGTCAGTACAAGTTGATCCATAAATGATATCATCAACATAAATCTGCACCATTAAGATATGATCATTAGGTTTCTTAACAAACAGAGTTTTATCAACAGATCCCATTTGAAAATTATGACTTAAAAGAAATTTCGTTAGTTTCTCATACCATGCCCTAGGTGCTTGTTTTAATCCATAAAGTGCCTTTTTAAGCCGATATACATGATCAGTATTTTTAGAATCTTCAAAACCCATTAGCTGTTCAACATAGACTTCTTCATGTAAATCGCCATTTAGAAAAGCACTTTTCACATCCATCTGATAGATCTTTATCTTTCTAAAACATGCAATGGATATAAATAGTCTGATAGATTTAAGACGTGCTACTGGTGCAAAGGTTTCATCAAAATCAATCCCTTCAATTTGAGTATAACCGTACCACCAGTCTAGCCTTGTTTCTAATTATATTTCCACATTTGTCAGACTTATTTTTGAAAATCCATTTTGTTCCAATGATGTGTTTATCTTTAGGTCTTGGTACGAGATACCAAACATCATTTCTTACGAGTTGGTTGAGTTCATCTTGCATCGCAACAATCTAGTTCTCATCAGCCAGAGCTTCTTTTACATTAGATGGTTCAATTTGGGATGTAAAACATACATAATTACATATATCCTCAAGTTGTCTACGGGTGCGAACACTGGTGAGAGGGTTTCCAAGAATTTGTGTGGTTGGATGATCTTTAACAGTCCTCAACTCAGAATCAATCTAATTCGATGAAGTATCGGGTTTATCAATGATTAGTACTTCATCATTATCTGAATTAGAAATTGGTGTGTTTAAGTGATCATCAATGACAACATTAATGGATTCTTGAATCACACCAGTCCTTTTGTTCAGGACCCTATAAGCTCGACTGTTTAAAGAATATCCTAGAAAAATACATTCATCACTCTTCGTATCGAACTTTCCCAAACTTTCACGATCACGTAAAATATAGCACTTGCTGCCAAAAACTTGAAAGTATTTAACAGTAGACTTTTTATTGAACCACAATTCGTAAGCCGTTTTATTATTATCTTTGCTAGTGTATACTCGGTTAATAATATAGCAAGCTGTGTTGACTGCTTCAACCCAAAGATTTTTAGAGAGCTTCATGCTATTCAACATGACATTAGCCATTTCTTGAAGCACCCTATTCTTTCTTTCAACAATTCCATTTTGTTGTGGAGTTTTGGGAGCAGAGAATTCATGTAATATTCCTTGGTCGGTACAGAACTTCTCAAAATTGCTATTCTCAAATTCAGATCCATGATCACTACGAATTTTACTGATTTGAGAAGATTTTTCAGTTTAAATCCTTTTGAGAACTTTTCTTACTTCTTCAAGGGTTTCAGATTTATCCCTCAAGAAGACTACCCAAGTGAATCTGGTAAAGTCATCAACTATTACCAGTATATACTTTTTACCACCACCACTTTCCGTTCTGGTAGGTCCTATCAGATCCATGTGGATAAGTTCGAGTAGTCTTGATGTGGTATTTGAATTCACCTTTTTGTGTGAGTTCTTTGTTTGTTTGCCTATCTGGCACTCACCACATATTTTATCTAATTTCTGAAGTTTGGGTAAACCTCTTACAAGTTCTCGTTTGCTCAATCGATATAAATTTCGATAATGTACATGTCCAAGACGTTTGTGCCATAAATCAGTCTCGTCTGTATGGACCATGTAACATGTTTAATTAGATGAGCTGGATTCACTAATAATATAGCAATTTTCAGACGTTCTACGTCCAGTTAATATTACAGAACCCTTATTGTTTAGTATTTCACAGCTTTGATTAGAAAACCGAACATTATGGTTATTATCACATATTTGTGATATACTAAGCAAGTTGTGCTTTAGGCCTTCAACGTATAAAATATTTTTAAACACCGGAAGATTAAAAAGTTGAACCGTACCTTGGCCTATAATCTTGCAGTTGCTACCATCACCAAATGTGACTGAACCATCAGTCATATCTTTCAGATCAGTGAATAAAGCTTTGTCACCTGTCATATGCCTGGAGCATCCACCTGCCTAGGTACCACTTTGAATGACTTGTTGCTTTGAAAGCGTGTGAGCAACCAAGCGGTGACTTTAGGAACCCATTTCAGAATCGTTTTGGGTTTAGGAACATAGTTGGTCTTCTTTTGTGTATATTTGTAGGAATGACCTGTAGAGTTAGATTTTAAGAGCTCCTTGAGTAAATCAACTATCTTTTCAGCTAGTGGATTTCATTTCTGATTGAAGTTGACATGGCTGTTTCTAGGTTTTTGAAAAGTTTTTGAATTTTTAGAAAAATCTTGATAAGTACTTTTCCCTTTTGAGTTTGAGGACTCTCCTTTGACAAACATAGGAGGAGTATACTTTTGTTTAGGAGGTAAATTTTTATCATAGCCCAACCCGGATCGATCGCCACATTTTCTTAATCCGGATAAAAGTTTCTCTAACTTTGGATCACCTTGGGTATATTTCCATGTGTCCTTTAGACTCAGAAGAGAAGATACTTCAGTTTTAAGATTCTCAATTTCAGATTTTAAATCAACAATTAGTGAGTTTTTGAATTCCAAATCGCATTTTGATTTTTCAAAACAATCTAAAATTTGTGATTTTTCTAAGACAAGTGATTCAAAATAATTTTTGAGTTTAGAAAACTTTTCTTTTTGAATTTTAAGTTTGACAGCAATTTTACAACTTTCCTTATATAGGGCATTGTAAGCGTCTTGAAGATCATCTTCATTTTCACATTCACTATTCAGATTTTCTTCACTTGTAGAGTCATTATCTGAAAATGTGAATTTGGCTAGAGTCATAAGAGCTTTAACCTCATTGCCTGACTCAGTTTCAGAATCTTCTGATTCAGAAGAACCTTCAGAATCAGATGATTCATCCCATGTAGCCAACATACCCTTCTTCTTGGGTTTATCCCTTTTAGGACATCTATTTGTTAAATGCCCATATTCTAGACAGTTGTAACATTGACTATCTTTCAAAGATTTTCGAGATTTGGGTCTAAACTTCTTTTTGTCATTTGATTTTTGAAAATCAACCCTTTTCTTGCTTTTGAAAATCTTGTAAAATTTTTTAGCTAAAAGAGCCATATCATCTTCTGAATCAGAATTTTCTTCTGAATTACATTTAGAAGATTTTAGTACGATAGATTTTCCTTTAGGAGCTTTAAAGTTTAACTCGTAGGTTTGTAGTGAACCAACTAGTTCTTCTACCCTCATATTATCTGTATCACGAAGTTCCTGGATCGCGGTTACTTTAGAATTAAACCGTTCAGGAAGTGAGCGTAGTATTTTTGCACACACTTTACTTTCTGCGATTTTATCGCCAAGACCCCACATTGAGTTTACAATGTCATTCAATCTAGTGTAAAAGTCCATAAACATTTCATTTTGCTCCATATGAATTTCTTCAAATCTGGTTGTGAGGAGTTGGACTTTAGATTTTTTGACAATTGTAGTACCCTCGTGTGTCATTTCTAATATATCCCAAGCTTGCTTTACAGTATCACAGGAAATGATTCTTTTGAACTCATCCGGTGATAGTGCGCAAGTAATTGCATTTAGTGCTTTAGCATTTGCACTACTCTCACTTTTCTGAAGAGTGGTCCATTAGTAATATGGTGTTACTTTCATTGATTTTGAACCATCAACCCCAGTAACTTCCATGATAGGAGGATTCCATTCAGTCACTATGGCTTGCCACACATTTTCATCCATTGATTTGAGGAAGATCCTCATTCTGGCTTTCCAATAGGCATAGTTGGAGCCATCAAAGGGTGGAGGCCTAGTGACTGAAAGGCTATCAAAACTTGACATCTTAAATAGCTTAAATCGTTAGCTCAGGATTAAATCCAAGAATTAAAAAGGAGCTATTAGGCTCTGATACCACTTGAAAAGGCCAAGCTATATGTCCTAGAGGGGGGGTGAATAGGACAGTGCCAAATTAAAACTTATAACAGCGGAATTAAAATGAATATGATAGCCAAAGTAAATCACAATGCAGTAAATTAAAATAACCTCAAAATTCAGATCTTGAGAGGTTGATACAAACGTTGTTCTAAGGACAACCTTACACCAAAAACAGAGTTTATGGTAGGACAACCTTATTCCTAGAAAGATCTTTGTATCAAGTCTCAAACCGAAGAGGAATACAATAATAAATATAAACTGAATTGAAATAGCTTGTAATTAAAAATGTATTGTTCTAGGGACAGCCATACACCATAAAAATGGCAGGGCAACCTTGCTGGAACAACTTTCAAATGAAATTGAAAATCAAGCGATAAAGGAATAGCAGAAAATAAATTCTAAGCTATTACAACATTCTCACAAAGCTTGAATTAAATAATTACAACATTTACCACCATACATACATCCCACAAAAGAATAATTAAAAATTAGAAGAATAAATCAATCAAACACAAGGGTTTATAGTGGTTCACCTGTGTGTTCACCAACTGTTAAACAACAGCCACACAAAAAGCTACTCCACTCCTAATATCCTCACACAGGGGATATTAGCGTTCACTAAAAATAGGTTTTCCTAGGTTCACCCAAAACCCTTACAATTGTGTCTTTGTATGTGGGCTTACACAATTAAAAAAAAACCCCACTTCTGAGTTTTCCTGGCTTTCCTCAGATAACCAATATAACAAGATTTTTCTGACAAATCTTGAAAGAAACCAAAATAATAGAAAGGAATTTACAATATGTAAAATACCTGAATATCTCCTTCGTTGCAGTAGCCCGGTAGAACCAAATCAAAATAGATGATTGAATGTCCAAGTTCAATGTCCAGTACTCGATTACAATGGTTCTAATTCTAATAGATTTTAAATTAAACCAAATAGGGCTTGCCTTAATTGATTTTGATTCCAAAGAAAGGGAATAGTAATTCCTCTTTTCAAATCAGATTGGAATAGCAGAAATAAAATCAATTAAAATAAAGCTAAGGAAAGAAGAATATTAAATAAGCACACTTAGCTTAGATGGAGCACAGAATTATCTCTCAGAAGTTCGACGAAGATTGGCTTGAATAGATTAATTAAATCGATGAATTCTTCTGAGATTCGTGCACTATTTATAGGTGAGAAGATCGGGTCTTCGACTGGTCTAGAGTGCTCTTCAACTAGTCGAAGCAACAACAGATATTTGAAAAATCCGGCGGGATATGCTCTGACCGTTCTACGACTGGTCGAAGGTCTCCTACGACTGGTCATAGGTCCTGTAAAACTTCGCTGGAATTCGAGTCAAAGATTTTGCACTTCGAGTCGAAGGTTGTACGACTGGTCGAAGATCAGTCGACACTGTTCCTACGACTGGTCGAACAGATTCCTGGACTAGTCGAAGGCTAACAGATTTTATCCGGAATTTGTAACAAACTCACGACTAGTCGAGGAATATCTTAGACTGGTCGAAGCAAGTCTAGGACTAGTCGAAGAAGGCCTAGGACTAGTCGAAGAACAGACCAATCACATGTAAAATAAACATTCGGTTTATGTATCCGAAATGACCTACTTCTAAGGTCAACCTATGGTCAATCAAACCTCAACCATGAAGTATGGACATTGAAACATTCGGAATAAGAGACCTTGAAGTATGAGCCTTGAAGTCTTGATGTAGATCAAACCTTGATGTAGCTCAATCTTGAAAGTGTACAAACTGCCTTGAACTCTTCTTGAAGTCTTGCAGCTTGAGTCTTGTCTTGTGAGCAGTTATTTCATTCAAGATCTTGAGTCTTGTCTTGTGAGCAGTTCTTTCATTCAAGATTGATCCTTTGTACTTGAGAGCTTTGCTTGTTGTGAGCTTAGCTTGTTCATGAATGTTGATCCTTGAAAGAGTTTCACTTAAGCAAGTTATATATAACATAACAGTGATTTTGTCATCACAAATTTGACAACAGACAGGGATATAAGCTATAACACTTACAAACCTAAACCCGAACCCGAACCCGATTTCCTAAACCTAAACCTTAACCTATTCCCAATTCCCTAAAGCTAGATAAACTATAACCTATAACCTATAACCTAAACCTAAACATTAACCAAAACCTATAACCTAAACCTTAACCTATAACCTATAACCTAAACTTATAACCTATAACCTAAACCTATAAACTAAAACCTAAACTTAAACCTAAAAACTAAACGTATTCTCAAATCCCTAAACCTAAACTTACACCTAATCCTAATCTCAACTCCCTAACCTAAACCTAAACCTAAACTTGAAAACCCAAACCTAAACCCGATCCCAAATCCAAACCGATTTCCTAAACCTAAACCTTAACCTATTCTCAATTCCCTAAAGTTATAACCTATAACCTATAACCTAAACCTAAACCTAACCTAAACCTATAACCTAAACCTATAACCTTCACCTAAACCAAAAACGTAAACCTAAACCTAAACCAAAACCTATAACCTAAACCTTAACCTATAACCTATAACCTATAACCTAAACTTATAACCTATAACCTAACCTTAACCTAAACCTAAACCTAAAACCTAAACCGAAACCTATAACCTAAACCTATAAACTAAAACCTAATGTATTGTCAAATCCCTAAACCTAAACCTAAACCTACACCTAATCCTAATCTCAACTCCCTAACCCGAACCTAAGCTTGAAAACCCAAACCTGAACCCGAACCTGAACCCGAACCCGATTTTCGAAACGTAAACCTTAACCTATTCTCAATTCCCTAAAGCTATAACCTATAACTTAAACCTAAACCTTAACCAAAACCTATAACCTAAACCTTAACCAATAACCTATAACCTAAAGTTATAACCTATAACCTAACCTTAACCTAAACCTAAAACCTAAACTTAAACCTATAACCTAAACCTATAAACTAAAACCTAAACCTAAACCTAAAACCTAAATGTATTCTCAAATCCCTAAACCTAAACCTACACCTAATCTTAATCTCAACTCCCTAACCAAAACCTAAACTTAAACTTGAAAACCCAAACCTAAATCCGATCCCGAACACGAACTCGATTTCCTAAACCTAAACCTTAACCTATTCTCAATTCCCTAAACCTATAACCTAGAACCTATAACCTAAACCTAAACCTAACCTAAACCTATAACCTAAACCTAAACTAAACCTATAACCTAAACCTAAACCTATACCAAAACCTATAACCTTAACCTAAACCAAAACATATGACCTAAACTTTAACCTATAACCTATAACCTATAACCTAAACTTATAACCTATAACCTAACCTTAACCTAAACCTAAACCTATAACCTAAACCTATAAACTAAAACCTAAACCTAAACCTATAACCTAAATGTATTCTCAAATCCCTAAACCTAAACCTACACCTAATCCTAATCTCAACTCCTTAGCCTAAACCTAAACTTGAAAATCCAAACCTAAACCCGAACCCGAACTTGATTTCCTAAACCTAAACCTTAACCTATTCTCAATTCCCTAAACCTATAACCTACACTTATAACCTAAACCTAAACCTATAACCTAAACCTAAAACCTAAACTTAAACCTAAAACCTAAATGTATTCTCAAATCCCTAAACCTAAACCTACACCCAATCCTAATCTCAACTCCCTAACCTAAACCTAAACTTAAACTTGAAAACCCAAACCTAAACCCGATCCCGAACCCGAACCCGATTTCCTAAACATAAACCTTAACCTATTCTCAATTCCTTAAAGCTATAACCTATACCCTATAACTTATAACCTAAACTTAAACATTAACAAAAACATATAACCTAAACCTTAACCTATAACCTATAACCTATAACCTAAACTTATAACTATAACCTAAACCAATAAACTAAAACCTAAACTTAAACCTAAAACCTGAATGTAATCTCAAATCCCTAAACCTAAACTTATACCAAATCCTAATCTCAACTCCCTAACCTAAACCTAAACCTAAACTTGAAAACCCATACCTAAACCTAATCCCGAATCCGAACCCGATTTCCTAAACCAAAACCTTAACCTATTCTCAATTCCCTAAAGCTATAACCTATAACCTATAACCTAAACCTAAACCTAAACCTAACCTAAACCTATAACCTTAACTTAAACCTAAAACCTAAACCTAAACCTAAAACCTAAATGTATTGTCAAATCCTTAAACCTAAACCTACACCTAATCCTAATCTCAACTACTTAACCTAAACTTAAACTTAAAAACCCAAACCTAAACCCGATCCTGAATCCGAACCCGATTTCCTAAACCTAAACCTTAACCTATTCTCAATTCCCTAAAGATATAACCTATAACCTATAACCTATAACCTATAACCTAAACCTAAACCTAACCTAAACCTATAACCTTAACCTAAATCAAAAACCTAAACCTAAACCTAAACCAAAACCTACAACCTAAACCTTAACCTATAACCTAAACTTATAACCTATAACCTAACCTTAACCTAAACCTAAACTTAAAACCTAAACCGAAACCTATAACCTAAACCTATAAACTAAAACCTAAACCTAAACCTAAAACCTAAATGTATTCTCAAATCCCTAAACCTAAACCTACACCTACACCTAATCCTAATCTCAACTCCCTAACTTGAACCTAAGCTTGAAAACCCAAACCTAAACCCGAACCCGAACCCGATTTCCTAAACCGAAACCTTAACCTATTCTCAATTCCCTAAAGCTATAACCTATAACCTATAACCTATAAACTAAACCTAAACCCTAACCTATTCTAAATTCCCTAAAGCTATAACCTATAACCTATAACCTATAACCTAAACCTAAACCTTAACCAAAACCTATAACCTAAACCTTAACCTATAACCTATAACCTAAACTTATAACTTATAACCTAACCTTTACCTAAACCTAAAACCTAAACCTAAACATATAACCTAAACCTATAAACTAAAACCTAAACCTAAACCTAAAACCTAAATGTATTCTCAAATCCCTAAACCTAAACCTACACCTAATCTTAATCTCAACTCCCTAACCTAAACCTAAACTTAAACTTGAAAACCCAAACCTAAACCTGATCCCGAACCCGAACTCGATTTCCTAAACCTAAACCTTAACCTATTCTCAATTCCCTAAAACTATAACCTATAACCTATAACCTAAACCTAAACCTAACCTAAACCTATAACCTAAACCTAAAACCTAAACCTAAACCTATACCAAAACCTATAACCTTAACCTAAACCAAAACATATGACCTAAACCTTAACCTATAACCTATAACCTATAACCTAAACTTATAACCTATAACCTAACCTTAACCTAAACCTTTAACCTAAACCTAAACCTATAACCTAAACCTATAAACTAAAACCTAAACTTAAACCTATAACCTATGTGTATTCTCAAATCTCTAAACCTAAATCTACACCTAGTCTTAATCTCAATTCCTTAGCCTAAACCTAAACTTGAAAATCCAAACCTAACCCGAACCTGAACCTGATTTCCTAAACCTAAACCTTAACATATTCTCAATTCCCTAAACCTTAACCTATAACCTAACTTAAACCTAAACCTATAACCTACACTTATAACCTAAACCTAAACCTATAACCTAAACCTAAAACCTAAATATATTCTCAAATCCCTAAACCTAAACCTACACCCAATCCTAATCTCAACTCCCTAACCTAAACCTAAACCCGAACCCGATTTCCTAAACCTAAACCTTAACCTATTCTCAATTCCTTAAAGCTATAACCTATACCCTATAACTTATAACCTAAACCTAAACATTAACCTAAAACTAAACCTATAACCTTAACCTAAACCAAAACCTATAACCTAAACCTCAACCTATAGCCTATAACCTAACCTTAACCTTAACCTAAAACCTAAACCTAAACATATATCCTAAATCCTAAACCTAAATCTAAAACCTAAATGTATTCTCAAATCCCTAAACCTAATCCTAATCTCAACTCCCTAACCTAAACCTAAACCTAAACTTGAAAACCCAAACCTAAACCCGATCCCAATCCCGAACCCGATTGATGTAATAATGCAGCCTAATCACATGGCAACAAATAAGAAAATCTTACTTTGTTGGCAAGCATACCAGAACTCAAGCATCACTATGCATCTATTTCCATCTCCAATATCTCTTATAGCATAGATTATTTGAGATTTGCATTTATCTCATTTTTAAAGTCATGTCCTAACACAATATGATAATATTAATAGACAAGGTGGATTTGTCACAAACATTATTACAAGACCCATATAACTTCTCCTTATTGGAAGTTCGGTAGGGCACATGCAGCTTGAATCTATCAAGGAGATAAGGATCACCTCTCATATGTTCTCTCTCTCTTCATTAATTTGGGTTTAGATGTATGTGAATGTGAATATGATGAAATATATTATATAACAGGTGTATATCATAATGAAATATATTGTAACAGGTGTATATCATGATGAAATATATTGTAACAGGTGTATATCAGGAATTTTGTGTAGGAATATTGGGGAAAAAAAAAGACTTTTACCTACGAAATATTTTGTAAGAAAAAGTCTCATCCACATTTTTTACCTACAAATACTTTCGAGGGTAAAAGTATTGTTAAATATTTTTACCTATGAAAGAATTCATCACTAAAACTCTTACCGCAGACCTTTTGAGAATATAAATCATTATTCTTGACGAATACTTTCGTCGGTAAAGATAGCTTTTACCTACGAACTTATATTTCGTAGGTAAAAGTAAACTTTTCGATTTTTTGTTTTTCCAAAAATTCAATACACCCTCTACCTATGATAAGTTTCGTTGGTAAAGATGGCTTTTACCTACGAAATGTAATTTCATAGGTAAAAGTATACTTTTCAATTTTTTTGTTTTTTCACAAATTCAAAACACCCTTTACCTACGCAAATGATTGTCAGTAAAGATTACTTTTACCTACGAAATATAATTTCATAGATAAAAGTAACCTTTTCAATTTTTTATTTTTTCAAAAATTCAACACACCTTTACCTACGAAACGTTTCATAGGTAAATATGGCTTTTACCTACGAAATCACATTTCGGAGGTAAAAGTACCTTTTGGATTTTTTTTGTTTTTTCAAAAATTCAAAACACCCTTTACCTATGAAAACGTTCATTGGCAAAGTTGGCTTTTACCTACGAAATTATATTTCATAGGTAAAAGAAACCTTTTCGATTTTTTGTTTTCTCAAAAATTCAAAACACGTACAATGGCTTTTACCTACGAAATCTAATTTTGTAGGTAAAAGTAACCTTTTCATGTTTTTTCAAAAATTCAAAACACCCATTAACTACAAAATTGTTCGTCGGTAAAGATGCTTTTTACCTACGAAATATAATTTTGTAGGTAAAAGTAACCTTTTCGATTATTTGTTTTTTCAAAAATTCAACACACCCTTTACCTACGAAACTTTTCATAGGTAAATATGGCTTTTACCTATGAAATCTCATTTTGTAGGTAAAAGTACCTTTTCAATTTTTTGTTTTTTCAAAAATTCAAAACATCCTTTACCTACAAAATCTCATTTCATAGGTAAAAGTGCTTTTTTGATTTTTTATTTTTTAAAAAATTCAAAACATCCTTAACCATCGAAAACGTTCGTCGGCAAAGTTGGCTTTTACCTACGAAATATAATTTTGTAGGTAAAAGAAACCTTTTCGATTTTTTGTTTTTTTAAAAATTTAACACACCCTTTACCTATGAAACTTTTCATAGGTAAAGATGGCTTTTACCTAGGTAAAAGTAACATTTTTGACTTTTTTTTTTCCAAAAATTCAAAACACTCTTTACCTATGAAAATGTTCATTGGTAAAGATGGCTTTTACCTATGAAATATAATTTCGTAGGTAAAAGTAACCTTTTCAATTTTTTGTTTTTTTAAAAATTCAACACACCCTTTACTTACGAAACTTTTCATAGGTAAAGATGGCTTTTACCTATGAAATCTCATTTCGTAGGTTAAAAGTAACCTTTTCGATTTTTTGTTTTTTCAAAAATTCAAAACACCCTTTACTTATGAAAATTTTCGTAAAGATGACTTTTACCTACGAAAATAAATTTCGTCGGTAAAGGTAAACTTTTATCAACAAAAATAATTTTTGTCGGTAAAAGTCATATTTACTTACAAAAAAAAAATTTGTCAGTAAAGATTTCGTTGGTAAAAACCATATTTCTTGTAGTGTCATCCACGCAACTATTCATCCTGCGCAACTCTTCATCGCAGCAATACTCAGCATGGCACTATTCATCCACGCAACTATTCATCCCATGTAACTATTCATCATAGCACTATTCATCACAACACTATTCATCATGACAGATTTTCCAGAGAGAGATGATAGAGAGAGGGTCGCGTAATTGGCAAGGCTGCCTATCTTGGATCCTTGCTGCGTAACAAACCAAACTCCGATTGACTTGTGTATATTTTGCGCCCCGACAGATTTCCCCTCGATCCTTTTTTACTTGTTTTACGAAATCAAATGGAGGATCGATCTTCTTCTACACAAAAATCATTTCACATCGGAGAAGGATTCTTCATAAAAATAGAGTTGGTCGCATAACGGAGAAGGATATCTCGAATGGAGAACTAAAGAGTCGAGCTCGAAAGAATCAAGCTCGAAGGAATTGTGCTCAAATGGATTGCTATCAAATGAATCACAGTTGAAGGAATCAAGCTCGAATGAATGGATGATTGCGCTCGAACAGAAGACTAAATGATCGCGCTTGAACGGAAGACTGAATGATCACTCTCGACGAAAGACTAAATGCCCCCAGTCAAAAGTACCAAGTGAATGCTTCAATAGGGAGGATAATGGCGGCAATGAAATCACTCTGTCTTTATAGAAGTCAATCGGATAGAACATCTTTCTATTAACAGGGCTGCAATTGCATCCTCTACAATTTTAACTCCCTTATTCACGTAATTCTCTTTTCATAGAAACTTTCCACTGTAACAACTGTAGCAACTTCATCTTTGAGTAACTTAATCAGAGAACTGTCCTTCAATGCTACTCCTACTGCAACAATCTCTTCGATCAGCTCCGACAACTCTTTCTTTGAATTCTGTGGCTAGGGAATTGTTCTTTATTGTTGTTCCTGCTGCAACAATCTTTGAGAATATCTCCTTTATTCATGGCCTGTGTAATCCAGGATTTCTGGTGATAATCTTTCCTACCAAATTAATAGGAATTAGTATCTCAAGATATCATAACTTTTCAGTTCAGTCTCATGAAGTATTGATAATTTTAAAAATAGATTCAGAATAATTATTGACAATTCTAAAATAATCATAACATATTGACGTCTTTAAAATAATTAGAATGTATAATAATTTGAACTATATGTTCCCTTTATTTATGATATATAATATGACAATTATTTGGTCATTTCATTCTTCGTGCTTATTAGTGTACTTTGCATTGCATTTGTTGCATTCTTTTTTAAAGTTAATTCGTGAGATTAGTCATATTAATATGATTAATATGTCAACTTCGCTCCACAATTTAAGCTCTTAAGGTGTTGGAGCGAATATAACTTTAGATAGACATACTTTAACTAGACCTGACTTTTACTGGACTTGACCTTTACTAGACTTGACTTTGACTGGGCTTAATGAGCAATTATAGTTTACCGCCGATTTCAGGCTGGGCTCAAGGAGTAATTATAGTTTACCACCGATTTCGGGCTGGGCTCAAGGTGCAATTATAGTTTATCGCCAATTTTAAGCTGGGCTCAAGGAGCAATTATAGTTTACCGCCACTTTCGAGCTGGGCTCAAAGAGAAATTATAGTTTACCACTGATTTTGGGCTGGTCTCAAAGAGCAATTATAGTTTACCACCGATTTTAAGCCAGGCTCAAAGAGCAATTATAGTTTACCACCGATTTCGGGCTCTTTAAGTTGTTTGAGTATTGTATATAGGTCTCATGCTTGGATGACCTGCTCAGGCACTCACTACTACCATATATAAATGAATTGTCATCATTAATAATATAGGGCTTATGCATAATTGGCCTCCTTGGGTGCTCACTGCTGTCGTAAAATAATCAATGTTGTATAGTCAGTGATAGTCAGCGATGATCGATAGTCGATAATATCATTAATGCGAATATAATTTTCATTATGTTGATAATAAGCAATGATGTCTAATAGTGCTCGATGATAATAATAGCTCATTGATAAATGATAACATCATTTTGTCGAGATGATAATATCAACTTGGTAGCAATCATGGCAATATCAATGATAATCTATAATACTATTCCGCAATAGATGATGTCTTAGTGATCGTTGATACTTTGTAATATTTTCGTAACTAATGATCATGTGCGATATCAGCGATGACCAACGATATTTTAATAATCATCAATGCTTTGTAATGTATATAAGGAGATAGTTCTTTAATAGTTTGTAAGAATGATTATACCGATTGATCGCTATAATATTTTGTTGATATAATCTTCTGTTATGAAGAATTATATAAGGTGGATATTGTCTTGTTGCCAATAATCGTCACTTGTTGAAGATATAATATGAGCGCAATTTTGATAAATCTTTTAGCGATAGTATGCTTATTGCGGCTATTGTATAACTGTTGCCTGATTTGCCCCTTTTGATTGGATGAGATTTTCTCTGAGAATCTTTACAATCAAAACTTCTTTACCATTCGAGAACAATAATTTTGATAGGATGAATATCCGTAGGCATTCCGATGCTTTATTCATTCTAATCCCTGGGTTGATAAGTTCCGTTGATATAATCTTCAGTGATGATATATTGATTATCTCTTTTAGGATTTAAACATAGCTCTGGTCTTGTAATTACCTTTAATAAATCCCAGTATATCATCTTTCTTGAAAAATATATGTTGAATCTCTTCGTGTCTTAATTGGCATTATAAGCCTATTAAAAGTTGATACTCTAGATATAATTGTCACTTCATAAATCTTATAGATAAATGGCTAAAGCTGAGAAATAGTTTTGTTATAGCCTTTTCAGAATATATAATTTCAAATATACTTTTGAAGGCCGCAGCGATAATCCAATTGCAATAATAACCCCGTGCTTAAGTGTCGATATATAATAACTCAATCGTGGTAATGATTCTAGCCCCTATGTTAACCTGTAAAAATTGATATTGACAATTATTATCTTAAGACATCAACAATTACCTTTTCTAGGATTAGGTAGATTGGGAATTTCGCACATATGTTCGGAAGAATATTCAAAAATTGTATCTTTATTTGATTTCTTTATTCATTGATTATTCTTCATGAAGACTTATGATCGAAATATTGCTTGTCTTATCACATATTGCATAGCCATTCTGCTTTTCCTTCTTGCACATTAGCTTGATGGACCATGCCACTACTAGAATCTTGTTTTATTTCTTGAGAAGTTTCCAATACCATGTTTTAAACAGAAATTATATTGACTCGCCATTCTTCTCTTTTTATCATATTCTTTCATAACAATTTCACCATTGTCAATCATCCTTTGGAGTATATCTTTGATGACATAGCAATTTTCAATCTGATGCCTGAACATATGATGATAGTGACAATATCCTTTTACTCTCCTCTTCTTTGTTCTTTACGGTACTTTGACTGAGGTAGCTTAATTTCTCCTCTAGCCAATAATTGATTCATTATAGGAAGTATATCTTCTTTTGTGAACACCCATTTCTTTTAGGTCTTACATTGTTTGCATTTTTCGCTGTTATTTCTTTCTTCATTATGATAATTTCTTTCTTTTCTTCTTTTCTAGCTACATTGACTGATGTTTCATGAAAATTCTGATATAGTGACTTTATGTAAAAGGAAGACACTTTTTCAACCATCCTTTCAAGAGTATGAGCCTTGGTAACATGATCACGAAAGGTAAGTATATCTGCATTAATCAGGTTACATGTCACTTCTGGTCTTATGCCTCCCAAGCATATCTTAACCTGATTTAATTCTCCCGGAAGATATTGACATGATGCCCTCAAATATTTTCATCGACTGATAAATTTATCAACTGATTCGTCTTCTCGTTGAAGAGCAGAGGTTAATTCAGTCAAAATGACTTCTCTGTTGGAAGAGAAGAAGTTTTTCATAAAAATACTCTACATCTGTTCCAAGTATGAATGGACCTTGGATCCAAAGTTAAATACAATCTGAAGGCTTTTCCTGTTAGAGATGACTTGAATAATCGCAAATAATATTGAAGAATTCTAGAGAAATTTCTCATCATTGTTATGAAGTGCATCATATTTTCTTCCGGTGACCCATCCACATTAAATTTCTAGAAGTCTGGATGCTTGAAATCAATGGGAAATGACATTTCTTCTTTTCTAGGGGGATACAATGTCTGATATCGGAACCTCTTATTTTAATTTCATTCCTTCTCTAGATGAATGGTTTCGGTGACCATTCGTTGGATTTCTCCTTGCATCATGATTTAAAAAATATTAGTCATTGGTCCATGAAATCTAACCACTCGTGGCTATGGCCTTTTTACTTGTGGTTTAATGTTGTTCATGGCGTCGCTGTTGGAAGATTAGGGACTTCTTCAGCCACGTGCTCATCTGGTGAAAGCTGATTAGGTTTTATTAATATCTGTCGACAAGTTTTCTTATAATGACCCTGAAAATTTTGTTCCAAGACCTGAGTACTACCTCTATTTTCCTTAGAAGTTGTTTTTGGGGTAATTAGCGGTAAACTCGATTGCTTGTGAAATTTGCATCAATCACTTTAAATTGGATCTGCATGGCTCACAACCTGTAGAATAGTTAGCGCTATGTTACTTTGAAATCTGGGATTCATCGCTAAATCCAGTTGTTCTTAGGAATTTTTGGAAGCTCTGGATCGGACCTGGACCGCGCGTCGAAAGTCCGATAGTGATGATCTTAAGCTGTTTTGGTCACCAGGTTGGACTTGGTCATCACCTCAAAAATCAAGTCCAGATGATGTTCTGGGTCGATTTGATTGAGTCCGGAGTGAAGAGTGTGAGAACGGTTGGAAAATAAATGAGATTTTATGAAATCTGAGTTGTGTCGCTTGCGCGACGATTTTAAGCAATCTGACCGTTGGATCCTGACCAAATTTCACCCTCTGATCAGGGAACGAGGCCCAAACATGTCCTTGTGCTTGTGGACCTGATCGAGATTCGATGACCGTTAAATTGAGTGTGGTTCGCCACGGCTGATCTGAAGATCCGATCGGTATGAAAACTCAGCTTGACCTAAATCCATGGTCAGTGTGCTTAAGTCTGACCTTTCGTGGTAATAGGCCCACCGAAAGTGCTCCGTTAGATCGATAGAGGCTTGTTTTGGTTATACCCTAAGTATACCTTGGCCCTGGGGTTATTTTCATCAATGTTAGGCCTATTTATAGACCTTAAAACCCTAGCTCTCTTTTCTACACGAATTTCCTAACCCTAGCTAAGAAAGAGAGAGGAAAAGAGAGAGAAGGTGAGAGGGAAGTTGGTGAATCATCTTAGATTCTTTCCTGTTCTTCTTTATCCTTAAACCTTCACTTTTGAATCATTATTCCAGCAATTCTGAGTTCTTCTTTGGGTAAGTTAACCTAACCCTAATCTGTGTTAGAGCTTAGAATAGTCTTTGTGTTGTTGTAGCTCATTTCTATTCTTGCTTTAGGTTATCTTATCGCCGTTGACGAAGACAAATCGTCTGAAATCAGTTTGGTGTTCTTTTCTGAATTAAGGTGCGGACTTTAATCATATAAGTTATGGTTTTCAAGGCTTTCAATGCCAGTGAATGGTTTATTCTTGTTATGGATGAGATTTCGCATGCCAAATGTTATGATTATTTTGCGTTCCTGATATGCATGTGTTATATTGAGATTTGTGTATTCTATGTGTATGTATAAAGTACCATATGCGTATAAAATATGAACCTGTGTTTGCCATGATTATTTGTCGTGTACTTATGCTAATGGTATGTGCGGCAACTCCTTGGTAAAAGGAATTGTCCAAATGCGTGTATTTCAACATACGTCATGTATGTTGTATTATGTATTCTAAGTGTTTGTAGAAATGTCTGAATGATCTAAAGTGTGATATATCAACCTAGTATGGGCGTTGAGAAGCGATTCTCAACTCTCCCACTAGTGTGTATGATTTCCTTCATGCAAGTCACATTCCTTATTATTTAATTTCAAGTCTTACTTATGCTTAAATCCATGTTAAGTTGATATTCTTCAAATGCTTACATACCATATGATTTGAGTTGTCGTTCCATTACTATTCTAAATTGTAGATATGAATATCTATTGTAGTGGAATGTGTTTGGGACTATGAATAGTCCAGGAAATCGGTAATCGGCCTTAAGTTCGTGGCTGAGGTTGCTTTCACCACGAAGGACGTAATTAGACGAACCTGAGTCGTATTAGAGTTGTCGGCAGTGGTTTGGCCACGCAGAGTGTTTGTGCACTCTATGTCGTTCAACCCAACGTGTACTCGTGCTAGTCGAGTTCGTCAAGTAACCCGATTGTCCGATGTATGTTCACCATGTATGGACGCTACTATTTGAATCTAGGGTACCAAACTTACCGATGAAATCCTATTAACCATGGTACCTTGATCCGCTAAGACTCATGAGCCGGACATGGTGGTATGGGACACCGTGGTCGAGCTGTCGGCCTACGCTGGGGTGACGAGCCTCCCCGTAGTGACCAGTGAGCAACCAAACTCATGAGCCGATTATGGTGGTATGGGACACTATATTCATGCTGTCGGCCTACATTGATTGGTGACGAGCCCTTTGTAGTGACCTCGAGCATGCCTGGATACCGCAATGAGGTGACGAGCCTTATGGTGGTAACGAGAGTATGATAGGCGTGCATTGATTGGTGACGAGCCCTTTGCAATGACCTACAACCATATGATCGTATGAGATGTCTAGGACTGACGACCCTAGAATAGATCACTGTTTGGATGGTGATATGAGGAAGATACCTTAGCTTCCCAATCCTGTTGTATGAAAAGGACTAATAACAACTTGCTAATCATGTTCATGCACCACATTTGTATGTGCTTTGTAGACGTGGGCACTTTGAGGTGATGTCATGCGTAACATAAGATGAAGACACTAAGGGTGTACGCGCAAGGGCACGCATCATTCTTCATACATCCTTGCATTAACAAGAGTACTTAAGACCTGTTTAATTGTTTTGCCTTATCATTACTGCTTGATTGAACTAATAACATGTTAACCTTTGCTTTATTGTTCCACTGAGTTGATCACTCACTCCCACGTTCTGAGGCGGTGTTAAACACCCACCAGACTCTATCTTAGTTGCTGATGTTGCAGATGTTGATGCAACCTTTGAGGCAGAGCCGGAGATCGAGGATGATGAGGCTGCATGCTCTTTCATGCAGTTTTCAGACGGATTCTAGTGAGCCGTGTTCTGATGTGAGGGATGCTGGGATTTCTTTTGGGAATTAAATGATGTTATTTGATACTTATAATTTTGATAGCAACACTTGTATTACGACTTGGTATGTGTATGTATTTCAGGGATTCGCACATGTACACATATATTTCTTTAAGTCTTCCGCTTGCTTTCTTCACTTATCCCTGAATTATATTTACTATTTGGCTTAATCTATTCCATGTTTTATGCACTAATACAGACAACATACATCCATTATTAAATATGTTGCATAAGTGATGTTTTAGAACTCGGGAGCTGAGTTTTGCTCGACCCCTGAATTTCAGGGCGTTACAAGTTGGTATCAGATCATGATCTGGATTAAACCGGACCTGGGTTATGGTCACACACCATACGTTGTCGCCACTTTAGTGTATTTGGGTGCGAGTTTATTGTAGATTGTGTGTTTGTGTTCCGTTGCTTCTATCGGTGAAAGTTTATTGAAAACGATCGCCGAGATTGAGTCTGTGCTCTCTCTTGATCACACACAGCAACCCGAAATCTCTTCTAGACCATCTATTAATGAGTTTAGATGGTTTATCATCCCATTTCAACCCTCCAATTTTCAGAGAATCTGTGTTTGTATCAGATTTCTGCTCGAATGGCCCGATAGGCGTCGAATCAAGCAAAGGGGCCGATCGGGGCATTTTTAGTGGGGCCCAGGGGGGGACCCACATCTTTTTAGTACTAAGGGACCAGGAGGACCTCGCCCAAATGGCGAGCCATTGCCGGTCGGTCCAGAGACCGGCGATGTCATCGCCGGTTTGGCGAGCCCTCGCCGATCAGCGGGCCGGCTCGGGCCAATGAGTATTTGGCCTAGTGTGGCCCACCCTTCCACGGTTTGTTAATTAAAACCATCCCTAAGCCCTACTTCCTTCACAACTCACCCTCCCTAGCTCTCTTTTCCTTCAAGTTCTTCTCCAAACTCCTCCAAATCTCTTCCAAATCTTCTTCTTCTTCCATTTTCATGCACACCCTATCCACTCATCTCAAAACCCTCACCCCCATTACTGTTTACATCTCCTTTTCTTCTCATTTGAGCTCCCAAATCCTCCCTTGGGATCTCAAGTGTGTGGAAGCTTCCCATTTCTTCCTATTTCTCTCTTTCTCTCATTTTTCATGGCCCTCTTTGAGTTTATCATGGCCATCTTTTGCATCTCTACCCTTCTTTCTTTGATAGGGAAGAAGAGAGCGCCCATGGATGAAGTCGGGCCTAGCCGTCCAACCCGTGCACGGAGGCCAAGAGGTGCCGTCGCGAGCACGACCGCTGCCCGTGAGTTTCAGACCAAGCGGGACCTTGATCCTCAAGCTCCCATTGGTAGAACCTTGTTGGTGGAGTTGTCTCATGGAGTCTATGAAGGCTGTAGGGTCCTTTTTGAGGCTCATATTGATCCCCGGATGTTTGGCGAGTTTCTGTTGTTGGAGCGCCTGGAAGGGGTTGGTTGGTGTCCCTTGTTTGAGGGCGAGTATCGCGCGAATACAAGTACTGCGAGCTTTTTATGCCAACATTCGTGATCCTTCACTGGAGCCTCTGCAGTTCAAGATTCCTTGTGGTAGCAGTCGGGAGGCTACTGCCAACGTCGCTTTGATATCCTGACTCCTGAATGTGCCACTTGGTGAGGTGCATGCCAGTGAGAAGAATTTGAACAGTATGCGCGAGAGGGATCGTCGCACCCGATTCCTGTGTGGTCGTCTGGTCGAATAGCAGCCTAATAGAAGTCTTCTACCTACCAACATGACGGACGACTTCCGCTTGCTTCACCACATGTGTACGGTTCAATGTATATCCAAGGTGGAGCAACCGCAGTGAGTGTACTGTCTGATGGTAGACTTTCTATATCAGGTGGGGCAATGAGCGAAGTTGCGTGTGCCGACGTACATCTTGCATAAGATTATCCTCATCGCTCGTTCGACTAGGAGGACCGAATCGCTTCCTTTTGGCCGCCTCATTTGTAAGCTTGCACATGAGTTTGGCTATAGGCTTGGAGCAAAGAAGCCGGTTCCTGTTCGTCATATTAATCTGACGACCCTTAAGCAGATGGAGATTGGTCCTCATCGTCAGGCCTCAGAGAGTGAGGATGAGTTAAAGAGTGATGAGGATGAGAGTTATGCTGAAGGTGGTGCTGAGATTGAAGAAGAAACAGAGCAGGACGAGGAAGAGGTTAAGGCATAGGATACGAGTGAGAGCTCTCCTCCTGTGGCACCAAAGCAGAGCGCAAATCAGGCTGCCAGGGATGCCCATATTACTCGGATTAAAGAAGGGCAGGCTATTCTATGCCAGGATATTATGGATCTTCGAGGCCTTATGAAGCATAAGTTTAAGAAGGTGACTCGAACTCTGAAGTCCATCCTGTGTTGCTTGAAGGATAAGGGTGCCCTGCCTCCATCTCCTGATTCCGACGAGTAGTTGTCGTTGTAGTCGTCCTTTGCTTTGTTTGTTATTTCTTTCTGCGTGTAGCCGTAGTTAGCTTTTATAGTTGGAAGTTGTTTGTTGTTGTTTGAAGTGCTAGATGTTTTAGTTCACATGCTTTCCCTGTCGTGATTCATTTAATGCTGCACTACTTGTATTGTGACAATTTTGTTTAAAGGAATGCATGTTGTTTATCTTTGAAGTTGTGCTGTGAATATTGTGTGGATGGATTATGTGGACGTAGAATCTTACAGGTTGCATCCTCTGTTGAATGTAGGGTATGCCTCCTAAGTGTTCGAACACTTCAGCCCGTCTCTCCATGGTTGAGTCACCTGTTGGCCTCCCCTGAGCGATAGTCAGTCAGATCCACAGACGGGCCCATCTCATGCCGGTGTTGGGCCGACACCTATGGCTCCTCCAGTCACACCTTCGGTTTCTGAACCAAGCTGTGCATCTTCGTCTGCTCCACCGTCTGATAGGTTTGAGCAGATAATGCTGTTGATGCAGTAGCAGCAGATTCAGCAGCAGCAGCAGTTCCTATCTTCCATGGCTGGCATCTTTGCTCAGTCAGTGGGGACAACTCCACTTGCTTCACCTATGCCCCCATCTGGGAGCGCCATTGCTAGCAGCACTTTTGAGCGATTCCAGCGCTTACGACCTCCCACATTTGTGGGTTCTCATAGACTCGAGGAGGCCGAGTATTGGATCGATCGCATCTCTAAGATGCTGAGATCGCTGCACTGCTCTGAGGTTGAGTAGGTTGAGCTTGCCTCCTTCATGTTTGAGAAGGAGGCCAATCTATGGTGGGATAGTGTTCTTCGTGCTGTCGAGGAAGGATTTGAGTGATCGTAGTAGGCGTTTGAGGCACGCTTCCATGAGAAGTTTTTTCCGGTTACGTACTGACATGAGAAGGAGAGTGAGTTCCTTCGCCTCCGCCAGGGAGGGCTATCGGTGACGGAGTATGAGAACTGGTTCACTGAGCTAGGTCAGTATGTTCCTTTGATTCTGGGCGATCAGCCGATGAGGATGCGGCACTTTTCTGAGGGATTGAGGCCTGAGATCCGATCGAAGATATGTTGTGCTAGCATTTCTTCTTATGCGGAGTTGGTGAGCATGTCCTTGCGAGCAGAGCAGGATGGGGACAGGTCATCCCGTATGCGAGCACCTATGGTTCCTAGGACGTGACCTGACTTTCAGGGTGCACCTTTTCTTGGCAAGAGGCTGCGGGCAGATTCTCCTCCTAGGCGTTCAGCGCTGCCCGCTCAGCAGATGCGAGCTGATCTTCGCTGTTCGTATTATGGGAAGAAGGGGCATTTGGATCGTTTTTTTTTTCGCGTATGCTGGCTAGTGGTTTTACTCCACCGCAGAGGATTAGCCATCCGATGCCTTAAGTTATTTCTTCTCCACCTCTTCGTTCAGCGCCAGTTCATCCATCCTTCAGACCTGCAGTACCTAGCTTCAGGCCACCTCAGCGGCCCATGGTTCCTCCGCCGAATCGTCAACAGCAGGCTCGAGTTCATGTGCTCTCAGCTGAAGCGCCTATGTCTGACTTAGTGCCAAGATCCTTCGAGGTTACAGTGCACATTGAAGGTATTCCCGTTTCAATGCTGGTGGATACAGGGTCCACTACTTCTCTTATATCTTATGCGGCAGTTAGGCATTTGGATTTGAGCATTGTTTCTATGCAAGGAGTGACGCTTACTACCGCTACGGGGATTTCCTCTATTATGAACAAGCATTGTATGGATTGTTTAGTTGATCTAGGAAGTGGATCGATCCGTGTTAATTTCTTTGTCGCACCTCTTTATAATTACGATGTTATCATGGGTATAGATTGGCTCACGAGGATGCGAGCAGAGATTGATTGTGAAGCAAGGTTGGTGACAATCCATGGACCTGAGGGCGAGACAGTTACTTTCCTAGTTCAGGTCAGTTACCCTTTTCGTCTTGATTATTATACTTCTTTGTTGGAGAGTATGGCTGAATCGGCGTTAGTTAACAAGCCGGTAGTTCGGGAGTTTGAAGATGTGTTTGAGTCGATTCCTGGATTACTTCCTCAGTGCGAGATTAATTTTACTATCGATCTCATGCCTAGTGCGACGCCCATTTCTTTACCCACCTATCATATGCCTCCCAGTGAAATGGAGGAATTGAGGAAGCAGATAGATGGTTTGTTGAATTTGGGTGTTTTTGGCCTAGTGTGTCTCCTTGGGGAGCACCTGTCTTGTTTGTGAAGAAGAATGATGGTTCTTTGCGATTATGTATTGATTATTGCAGGTTGAATTTGGTAACTGTGAAGAATAAGTACCCTTTGCCTAGGTTGATGATCTGTTTGATCAATTGAATGGGGCACGGTACTTTTCAAAGGTTGATCTGCAGTCAAGGTATCACCAGTTATGCGTCAAGAATGAGGACGTGCAGAAGACCGCTTTCAGGACTAGCTTCGGTCATTATGAGTTCCTTGTGATATTGTTCGGTCTTACGAACGCACTAGCTGTGTTCATGGATCTGATGAACAGGGTGTTTTGGCCATTCTTATTCCGATTCATCATTGTCTTTATCAATGACATCTTGATATATTCTGCGAGTCGGGAAGAGCACGAGGAGCACTTAAGAGCGGTTTTGGATACTCTTAGGAAGAATCAACTTTTTATGCAGTTCAAAAAGTGTGATTTCTGGAAAGAGGAAGTCAAGTTCCTGGGACATGTGGTGTCCAAAGAAGGGATAGCTGTCGATCTTGTCAAGGTAGCTGCAGTGCAGGACTAGAAGCAGCCTGGTTCAGTTACTGAGGTAAGGAGCTTTCTGGGTCTTACAGGCTATTATCGACGCTTCATATAAGACTTCTTGAAGATTGCCAGACCGTTGTCGCAGTTGACACGGAAAGATTTGAAGTTTGCTTGGAATGAGAGGGCGGAGGAAGCTTTTTAAGAGCTGAAGGACAAGTTGACGTCCGCCCCTATGCTAGTATTGCCAAAGCAACGGGTTAAGTGTATTATATATACTGACGCCTCTCACGTTGGTCTGGGTTGTGTCCTTATGCAGAAGGACAGGGTGATTGCTTATGCTTCGCGGCAGTTGAGGAAACACGAAGAGAATTATCCTACGCACGACCTGGAATTAGCAGCTGTCATTTTCGGATTAAAGCTCGGGAGACATTACCTCTATGGTGAGGAGTTCGAGCTCTTTTGCGACCACAAGAGCCTTAAGTACATTTTCACGCAGCGTGATTTGAATATGAGGCAGTGCTGATGGATGGAAACATTGAAGGACTTTAAGTTCGATGTTTCTTACCATCGAGGCAAGGCGAACCTTGTGGCAGATGCGTTGAGTCGCAAGAAGGCTATTAAGTTTGCAGCTCTGCTAATGATAGCAGAGTGGGATATGTTGGAGTTTGTGCGAGACTTTGAGCAGAAGCTTACGGTGGAAGAGCAGTATAAGGTTATCGCACACATTCGTGTACAGCCCCTTATCGACAAGAAGATCATTGCAGCTCAGGCAGATGATGAGCTTTTGGCGAAGATGAGAAAGCGGGTTGGTACAGATGAGAACTCTGACTAAAGTATTAGTTCTGATGGGGGCTTACGATTTCGTGGCCGGTTATGTGTTCCTGACATCCCTGACTTGAGATGGGATGTTCTCGAGTTAGCCCATTGTTCTAAGCTTGCGATGCATCCAGGTAGCACGAAGATGTATCAGGATATGAGAAGATCTTATTGGTGGGACAACATGAAGGTCCATATTGCTGAGTTTGTCTCTCATTGTCTCACGTGCCAGCAGGTAAAGGCAAAGCATCGCCGACCTCCTGGGTTGCTTCAGCCCATGCCCATAGCAGAATAGAAGTGGGACTTCATCTCTATGGACTTTATTTCTGGGTTGCCGAGAACGAGGAAGGGATATGACTCTATTTGGGTGATCGTCGACCGATTGACGAAGTCGGCTCATTTCTTACCTATTAGAGTTACAAACTTTACAGACGAGTTGGCTAGGCTGTATATCAAGGAGATTGTATGTCTGCATGGAGTTCCCTTGGAGATTGTGTCTGACAGAGACACGCATTTCACATCTATCTTCTAGACTCATATCCAGGAAGCGATGGGTGTGAAATTGAAGTTCAGCACCGCGTTTCATCTGCTGACAGATGGGCAGACGGAACGGGTGAATCAGGTCCTGGAAGACATGTTACGAGCTTGTGTTTTGGATTTCAAGGACAGTTGGGATGATTGTCTCCAGTATGCAGAGTTCACGTATAATAACAGTTTCCAAGCGAGTATCGGTATGGCTCCCTATGAGGCGTTGTATGGTCGCCCGTACAGAGCACCGCATTGCTGGGCAGAAGTTGGCGAGCGTAGTTTGATTGGCCCGGAGTTGGTGCAGGCGACTTCAGAGAAAGTTAACATCATTCGACGTCGACTTCTGACAGCCCAGAGTAGGCAGAAGAGTTATGCAGATACGAGGCGACGACCGCTTGAGATTGAGGTTGGAGACCATGTATTTCTGAAGGTCTCTCCTATGAAGGCAGTTCTGCGGTTCGATAAGAAGGGAAAGCTCATGCCGAGATTTATTAGTCCATTTCAAGTTCTGGATCGAGTGGGAGCGGTAGCATACCGCCTTGCTTTGCCCACACCTCTTGCGGGCGTGCATAACGTATTTCATGTTTCTATGCTGAAGAAGTACGTTCCTGATCCTTCGCATATTATCAGTTGGGAGCAGGTGCAGTTGAGCGAGGATGCCACATATGTACTACGACTGAAGCGTATTCTCGACAGGAAGGAGCAGGTATTGCGTAGCAAGGTCATCCCTCTTGTGAAGGTACTATGGACGCATCATAGTGAGGATGAGGCTACTTGGGAATCTGAAGCTGAGGTTAGAAAGAGTTACCCTCAGATCCTTGAGGAATATGAGAAGGTATGAATTTCGAGGACGAAATTTTCTTTAAGGGGGGTAGATTGTAATGACCCTGAAAATTTTGTGCCAAGACCTGAGTATTACCTCTATTTTCCTTAGAAGTTATTTTTGGAGTAATTAATGTTAAACTCGATTGCTTGTGCAATTTGCATCAATCACTATAAATTGGATCTGCATGGCTCACAACCTGCAGAATACTTAGCGCTATGTTACTCTGAAATCTGGGATTCATCGCTAAATCCAGTTGTTCTTGGGAATTTTTGGAAGTTTTGGATCGGACCTGGACCGCGTGTCGAAAGTCCGATAACGAAGATCTTAGGCAGTTTTGGTCACCAGGTTGGACTTGGTCATCACCTCAAAAATCAAGTCTAGATGATGTTCTAGGTCGATTTGATTGAGTCCGAAGTGAAGAGTGTGAGAACGGTTGGAAAATAAATGAGATTTTATGAAATCTGAGTCGTGTCGCTTGCGCGACGATTTTAAGCAATCTGACCATTGGATTCTGACCCAATTTCACCCTCTGATCAGGGAAGGTGGCCCAGGCATGTCCATGTGCTTGTGGACCTAATCGAGATTCGATGACCGTTGAATTGAGTGTGGTTGGCCACGGCTGATCTGAACATCCGATCGGTACAAAAACTCAGCTTGACCTAGATCCATGGTCAGTGAGCTTAAGTCCGACCTTTCGTGGTAATAGGCCCACTGGAAGTGCTCCGTTGGATTGAGAGAGGCTTGTTTTGGTTATACCCTAAGTATACCTTGGCCTTGGGGTTATTTTCATCAATGTTAGGCCTATTTATAGACCTTAAAACCCTAGCCCTCTTTTCCATACGAATTTCCTAACCCTAGCTAAGAAAGAGAGAGGAAAAGAGAGAGAAAGTGAGAGAGAAGTTGGTGAATCATCTTAGATTCTTTCCTGTTCTTCTTTATCCTTAAACCTTCACTTTTGAGTCGTTATTCCGGCGATTCTGAGTTCTTCTTTGGGTAAGTTAACCTAACCCTAATCTGTGTTAGAGCTTAGAATAGTCTTTGTGTTGTTGTAGCTCATTTCTATTCTTGCTTTAGGTTATCTTGTCGCCGTTGACGAAGACAAATCGTCTGAAATCAGTTCGGTGTTCTTTTCTGAATTAAGGTGCGGACTTTAATCGTATAGGTTATGATTTTCAAGGTTTTCAATGCCAGTGAATGGTTTATTCTTGTTATGGATGAGATTTCGCATGCCAAATGTTATGATTATTTTGCGTTCCTGATATGCATGTGTTATATTAAGATTTGTGTATTCTATGTGTATGTATAAAGTACCGTATGTGTATAAAATATGAACCTGTGTTTGCCATGATTATCTGTCGTGTACTTATGCTAATGGTATGTGCGGCAACTCCTTGGTAAAAGGAATTGTCCAAATGCGTGTATTTCAACATACGTCATGTATGTTGTATTATGTATTCTAAGTGTTTGTACAAATGTCTGAATGATCTAAAGTGTGATATATCAACCTAGTATGGGCGTTGAGAAGCGATTCTCAACTCTCCCACTAGTGTGTATGATTTCCTTCATGCAAGTCACATTCCTTGTTGTTTAATTTCAAGTCTTACTTATGCTTAAATCCATGTTAAGTTGATATTCTTCAAATGCTTACCTACCATATGATTTGAGTTGTCGTTCCATTACTATTCTAAATTGTAGATATGAATATCTATTATAGTGGAATGTGTTTGGGACTATGAATAGTCCAGAAAATCGGTAATCGGCCTTAAGTTCGTGGCTGAGGTTGCTTTCGCCACGAAGGACGTAATTAGACGAACCCGAGTCGTATTAGAGTTGTTGGCAGTGGCTTGGCCACGCGGAGTGTTTGTGCACTCTATGTCGTTCAACCCAACGTACGCTCATGCTAGTCGAGTTCGTCAAGTAACTCGATTGTCCAATGTATGTTCACCATGTATGGACGCTACTGTTTGAATCTAGGGTACCAAACTTACCGATGAAATCCTATTAACCATGATACCTTGATCCGCTAAGACTCATGAGCCGAACATGGTGGTATGGGACACCGTGGTCGAGCTGTCGGCCTACGCTGGGGTGACGAGCCTCCCCGTAGTGACCAGTGAGCAACCAAACTCGTGAGCCAATTATGGTGGTATAGGACACTATATTCGTGCTGTCGGCCTACATTGATTGGTGACGAGCCCTTTGTAGTGACCTCGAGCATGCCTGGATACCGCAATGAGGTGACGAGCCTTATGGTGGTAACGAGAGTATGATAGGCGTGCATTGATTGGGGACGAGCCCTTTGCAACGACCTACAACCATATGATCGTATGAGATGTCTAGGATTGACGACCCTAGAATAGATCACTATTTGGATGGTGATATGAGGAAGGTACCTTAGCTTCCCAATCCTGCTGTATGAAAAGGACTAATAACAACTTGGTAATCATGTTCATGCACCGCATTTGCATGTGCTTTGTAGACGTGGCGCACTTTGAGGCGATGTCATGCGTAACGTAAGATGAAGACGCTGAGGGTGTACGCGCGAGGGCACGCATCATTCTTCATACATCCTTGCATTAACAAGAGTACTTAGGACCTGTTTAATTGTTCTGCCTTATCATTACTGCTTGATTGAACTGATAACATGTTAACCTTTGCTTTATTGTTCCACTGAGTGATCACTCACTCCCACGTTCTGGGGCGGTGTTAAACACCCACCAGACTCTGTCTTAGTTGTTAATGTTGCAGATGTTGATGCAACCTTTGAGGTAGAGCCGGAGATCGAGGATGATGAGGCTGCATTCTCTTTCATGCAGTTTTTAGATGGGTTCTAGTGAGCCTTGTTCTGTTATGAGGGATGCTGGGATTTCTTTTAGGAATTAAATGATGTAATTTGATACTTATAATTTTGATAGCAACACTTGTATTATGACCTGGTATGTGTATGTATTTCAGGGATTCACACATGTACACATATATTTCTTTAAGTCTTCCGCTTGCTTTCTTCACTTATCCCTGAATTATATTTACTATTTGGCTTAATCTATTCCATGTTTTATGCACTAATACAGACAACATACATCCATTATTAAATATGTTGCATAAGTGATGTTTTGGAACTCGGGAGCTAAGTTTTGCTCGACCCCCGAATTTCAGGGCGTTACATTTCTGTTTCTTTATACTTTGATTGTCTTGATATTAAAGGAGGAAGCGAGCGCCTTATTGCCGATGTCGTTGAGAAAGATGAACTGTTGTTTGATTCGAAACCGGCATACTGCCGCTTCGAAGGACCAACTGACTTGAATTGCAATATCCTTGGTGCATAAGTTCGTATTAAATTCTTTGAGGGGGTGTTGTAAGAGAACATTCGCTTATCATAATGACTTTCCTTTTACTCTTCTGAATAACGATTCTGTGGAAGATGTATTTACAGTTGTAGTTAGTGGTAATGGAAGATATTCAGGAGTGAAGGGCTTTTCAGTTCCTCTTGAATAAAATGATTGCGTTGATGAGGCTAGGCTGTCTTGTGACGTTTCGTATAATCAACCCTCTAACTGTATTCGGCGGGATAATACTTCTTGTGGGGACACATCGAACCCTTCGTCTTTTGGATGTTACTATCATCCATCCTTCATCATCTTGCTGCACTTCTTATGAAGCAGAGACCATTCCGGACATCACATTGCATCTCCTACCCCCAATTGTAGCTGATTTTACTTTCTCTAGTGTTTTTCATAGTAGTGATTGCGTATTGTTGATGTAATCCACGACGAATCCATTGGGTGTGAAGTAAACAATTACGTCAGTAGGAAGAAAAGCCATTACAGTTGTATAAGGACGAATTACCTGTTATTCAAAGCATAGCATAAATTTTGTTAATTAAATAAAATTGTATTTTGTTTTAAAGATGAAGGGGAAGATGTTCTCATTGAGAGTCTCCATTTTAACGTCTATACGACGCCAAACAATGATGAAAATCTTATAAATAGTCTCTAAGTTATCATCGAATAATATTCCTAGCAGAGTCGCCATTTTATTTCAACAAGAAATGAATGTATTTCATTTGGGGAATTATCATTCAATAATAACAAAGAAAATAGAAGAACATTCATCGCATAGATTTCATTAATTCTGAGTTTGTTTACATTCTCATATCTCCCTCGATTCTAAAACAAAATACAAAGAATTAGTGCAATGAATGGAAAGAGAAACAATTAAATGGCAATTTACTTCAAGCCGACACGCATCGAAAATCAAACTGCAAAGGGAACCCACAAAACTGCAAAGCATAGGGCTGTGGAAGCCTTTTATTGTATGAGTGTGCAATGCATCAAACAAATCCGCGCAACATTATTCATCTGCACAACATTATTCACCCGCGTAACTATTCATCCGCGTAACACTATTTACTCATGCAATACTATTCACGCAGCACTATTCACACGGCTCCTCTCTATAGAACTTCTAATCTTGCAAATGAGAGGGGGAGGGGGTATTTATAAGCTTTCACACATGTGAGGCCTTGATTTGCATTCCATGGGCCCTATTCCACGTAGCACTATTCATTCACGTAACACTATTCACCCGCGCAATTATTCATCCGTGTAACTATTCATCACCACACTATTCATCTGTGCAACTATTCATCACGACACTATTCATCCATGTAACTATTCATCCTATGCAACTATTCATCATAGCACTATTCATCACGATACTATTCATACAGCATAACTATTCATCACAGCACTATTCATCACGATACTATTCATCATGGCACTATTCATCACGGCAGATTTTCTAGATAGGGATGATAGAGAGAGGGCCGCATAATGGGCAGGGCTACCTATCTTGGATCCTTGATGCGCAACAAACCAAACTCCTATCGACTTGTGTATTTTTTATACCTAAACAATCCTGTTGTTCACCATCGTCCCTTAGGCATGGTTGGATGATGGAATCCCTTCTAACCTTCACAATTCTCTTATAATTATTGTGGAATTGGTATATCCTATTGTTTGCCATAGTCTACTGGGCATGGCTAAGTCATGGAATCACTTCCACTTCTCACGACTCTCATGCATTGAGAATTAGGTTAATTGAAGTTTAGATTTGATCTTAATTATTATATCTTCCAATTGGACAAGATAGGACTTTGATTCCAGTTGTGTCCTTGAATCGAGCATAGATCACCCTGATTGCTACAAGTGGATCCTTGAAAACCCTAGTTCCCACCTTTGAATTCTTAAGTTTCTAATTAAATACTTCACCATTACTCCCTTTAATTTTTTATTTAGATTCACATCTTCTTATTGTTCTACTTCTAGTTACTTTCAGAATACATACAAGATTAGTCCCCGTGGATTCGACCTCGGTCTCACCGAGATTATTACTACACCGCTACCCTACACTTGGGGTTGTGAACAAAAAAGCAACATAATTTCTTATAGAATGAGAATGTGAATCATTCCACTTGCAATATTCTATTTATCTTTTTCAATTCATCTAACAAAGGAATTCTTTATTTCGATGGAAGTTTAATGAGTTTGGTCATTAATAAGATGTTAAACATTTCGTTGGCCTTCGTAATATCAAAGAAATATCATCTATTTTGTTCTGAAACTTCTTTAATTACACCAACACCTTGAGGATATGATTCGTCCTTAGTCTTGGCTAAAGCCTTACAAATAAAAGATTTGTCAAGGTTCATTTCATCCAACACTATCTCATAATTTGGGTCACGATAAAAAGAGCCCAAGGATGAGTTTCTCCTTTAGTTTTCTTTCTTAAGTATCCATTCATATCTAGTTGCCCAATCCAACAAATCTACCAAGTTCTCAAAGTCCATTTCTTCAATTTTTCTAAAGTTCCATGTCTAAACCTTCTACTGCTAGTTTCACAAATTGAGCTTCTGTTTGAAATACTTGGCATCTGTTCTTTGCTACTTTAAACCGAGTGATATAGTTTTTGGCTGCTTCGTCGTGTAACTGTCTATGTCGAGAAAAATCCGTTAAAGAAAACTCAGGTTTAATCTGGTAAAAGTGAGTGTAGAAAATTTCTTCCATATTTTACCAAGATTGCACTGAATTCACAGGAAAATTTATATACTAAGTAAACGTTGTGTCAATCAATGAATTAGCAAACCATTTCACTTTTAAAAATTCATTGGTCAAAAATTCACCACATTGCACCGTAAAATGGCCAATGTGTTCCACAGTTGACTAGTTCGTATCCCCAGAGAACAATGAGAATTCAGGTATTCTTCTCCCTCTCGATACTTCAGCAAACTGATCAACCTAATCAGGGTACGTTTACAATAAACGTAATGATTTGTATGCCAACCATGGCGTTGGTTGGTCATTTCATTTATCAAGTTAATAATTTCCTCCCAGCCTACAGATAGGAGTCTGGGGTTTCCTATGGGAGGTAATTATAAACCATGGCAAGATGTATACCAGGCACGTGACTTCTAAAAATGTCATTATTTGGCACACGGGGTCTTACAACCAGCATGTCGTGATTAATATCATTTTCATTTAGGCCGTTGAATTGACCATTTCATCTTTTCCTCCTAGCGCCTAACTGAGGTGGTATATTTCGGCCTCTTATATTAGGACCAGGCCATGCATTGCATTGAGGTTCTGGTATAACGTTGTTATTTCTATGGAGATCTTTATTAAGTTAATGATATTCTGTCAACCTACATTTAGGAAGGTCATAAGCCTGTTTATAGACTTAGTTTGCATCCAAGAATATTCGTCTTGTTGATGTTTTATTTAAACCAACCTGATTTAAATTGATTTTAAACTCGAAGTATACGAATCAGGTGTAGACACGGTACGTATTATGAGATCATTCCCACAAGGACTGGTTGTCACAATTCGAATTTTATGATTCTTCTTAACTAATCCAGCAAATAGTTTAACTAGTTATTAAGTAAAATAACAAAAATCAATGAAAAATAATTGAGAACAAGAAGGAAAATTCACTCAAGGAGAACACTAAGACTTTTGAATCCACCCCTAATTATCCTAACCCTTGTTTTATTGTTGATTCACCCTAATTCAGAATGATGTAAATTCAATAAATAAAGCACAATCTGTGTTGTTGTTCAGGCACACAGGATGTATAATTCCCTTGAAGCACAAATGATTTTTCCCTTAACATCAGTTGTCGCTAATGTATGCACATCAATTATCATGTATATATAGACATTAAGCAACTTACCCTCCCGTTCCTTATCAAGGTTAGAAGCTATGATGACAGGCAGAGTCTTAGAAGGACCTAAAAATGCATACTTGAGAGTTTCAGGTAATTGTTTAAGGTCAAGTTTGGGTGGTTTCTCAATAGACCAGACCAGTTTAGACTTAGATGGGGGAAGAAGTTCCACTTTAGGTTTCCATTTTGTAGTATCCATTACAGGATTAGAGTCAAGCAATGCATTGACTTCTTAGATGGAACTTTCTATGTCAAAATCTATTCCAAAATATGTTAAACAAGTCTCAAGAGCGTCTTCAGAAGATTTAAGGAAAGAGTCATGCATTAGACTCTCAATCATGTTCACTTCAAATATATCATCCGAGTCTGACGGCTGTTATCTAGTATTGAAAACATTGAGTTTAATATTCATGTTACCAAAAGACAACTTCATAACTCCATTCCTGCAATTTATGATAGCATTGGATGTGTCTAAGAATGGACATCCCAGGATAACCGGGATTTGACTAGTAGGATTCTTAACAGGCTGAGTATCTAGAATGATGAAATCCATTGAAAAATAAAACTTATCAACCTGGATTAGCACATCCTCAATAACACCACGGGGCACCTTGACAGATCTATCAGCTAATTGTAGTGTTATTTTAGTTGATTTCAGCTCACCAAGTCCTAGTTGCTCATATATAGAATATGGCAACAAATTAACGCTCGCCCCTAAATCAAGCAATGCCTTCTCAATCTTATGATCTCCTATGACACAAGAAATGGTGGGAGCTCCTGGATCCCTAAATTTAGGAGGGGTGTTGTATTGAATCATGGAGCTGAGTTGCTCTGCAAGGAAGACTTTCTTGTGAACATTCAACTTACGCTTTTGAGTGCATAAATCTTTAAGAAACTTAGCATAAGTAGGGACTTTCTTGATAGCATCAAGTAATGGAATGTTAATTTGCACTTGCTTAAACATGTCCAATATATCATTAAAGTTGTTTCCTTTCTTAACTGGTGTCAGACGTTGAGGAAAAGGTGCTTTAGGCACATAGGATGGCACATGAGTGGTTCCTGGAGAGTCAGCGTGCTTTTGGACTTTGGACGCACTAGTATGTCTCTCAGCTTCATTTTGGTCTTCTGATTTGGAATTTGATTCTTCCCTAGATATCTCTACTTTGTTCTTGATCTGTTTGTCGGACCTAAGGGTAATGATGGATTTGGCTTGCTCATGATATTGTTCTTGGTTTGAATTAGAGTCAATCTCATACTATCCTTTTTGATTTGCCACAGGTTGGCTAAGGAACTGCCCTTCTCTCTCTCACTCAATGTGGTAGCATGTTGACCCAACTGTACTTCCATCTTGGTAATGGTTGTGCATTTGCATGTAAGCTTCGCTGGTTAGCTTGTAAAGTTTGTTGGGTGTCTTTTTGAAATTGAAGAGAACTCTGCATAAACAGATTGAGTGTATCTTCAAGAGATGGTTTCCTTGATTGTGAAGAAAGTTGTTGATATTGTAGAAACTGTTGAAGTTGTTTACTGCCAACTTGGGGGTAAGGTTACATTGGAGGATTTTCAGATGGTCCTCCTTATTGTGGTCCTTTTTCCCAAGAAAAATTTGGATGTCTAGCCCACCCTGGGTTGTAGGTGTCAGAGTAAGGATCATTCCCAGTTCTCAAAAAAGTGTTCATAGCATGCACTTGTTCAGAGAGAAATTTCAGAAATGTTGCACCAGATGGACAAGACTGCGTAGGATGGGCGGGACTGGAACATATGACACATGACTCGATTTAAGTTGTTTATGGAGGTCCATTATTTAACATCAAAGCATCAACTTTCTTTCTTAGGCTATCAATCTTGGCATAAGGATCTGATGTGACTCCTATCTCATATATATTACCTTTCTTCTATGGTTGGGAATTTCTTTCACCTCTATTTGAATAGTCCCATTGTTGGGAGTTTTCACATAAGGTTTCAAAGAAATTCCAAGCTTCGACATCACTTTTGGTCATGAATGACCCTCCACTGGTGGCATCAACTATGCAACGGTTTGGGGGTGTCAGGCTGTCATAGAAGTATTGAACCTGTTGCCACTTCTCAAAACCATGGTGTGAACATTTAAGAAGCAAGTCCTTCCATCTTTCCCAACATTCATGAAAGTGCTCACTTTTTTTTTGTGCGAAATTAGTAATTTCTCTACGGAGAGCATTAGTTTTGTGAGCAGGGAAGAACTTGTTTAAGAACTTCTTAAATAGTTGGTCCCATGTATTGATAGATCCAACTTCTAGAGAATTCAACCATGCTTTCGCCTTATCCTTAAAAGAAAAAGGAAAAAGGCGCAAACAGATCGAATCATTTGAAAAGTTTTGGAACCTAAAGGTAGAGAAAATGTCTAAGAATTCATTCACATGATGATTCAGATCCTCCTTATCTAAACCATAGAAGGAGGGCAACAATTGTATGACCCCAGGTTTAAGTTCAAAGTGTGCTGCTATGGTGGCTGGCAACACTATGCATGAAGGTGAATTAAATTGGATAGGACCTAAATAATCTCTAAGAGCTTTAATTCTATTCTTGTCCTCCATTTCAAATAAAATATTTCTCAATCTTTTACGAAATGTTCTTTCTATTTCAGGATCAAAAGGTGCTAGTTCTATGTTCAGAGATCTACGTCCTAGCATAAATTGAATTACTGCAATGTAGGAAAGAAAGCTAAACTAAGATGCAACTTAAGAGAAATAAAACTAGAGCTAAAAATCATGAATTCCTAAAAGCAAGATGAAACTATGTAAACAGGAATTGGAAGAAAGAACCCGGAAAAGGAGATGATTGATTTTCAAAGAATTGGGAGCTCCTCCTTCACTTTGAAGACAATTTTTTTCTTTTTCAGCTTCCTTCCTCAATCCTGTAGAAAATAAAGACAAAAATAAATTAAGTTTCCTAAAATTTATGAAATGATGCGAGAAAAATCCTAGGGCTATGAATTATGATAAGAGAGAATCCTAAATCCAATTGGACCGAAACAGTCCCCAGCAACGGCACCAAAAACTTGATGTTTTATTTAAACCAACCTGATTTAAATTGATTTTAAACTGCAAGTATACGAATCAGGTATAGACACGGTACATATTACGAGATCATTCTCATGAGGACTGGTTGTCACAATTCGAATTTTATAATTCTTCTTAACTAATCCACCAAATAGTTTAGCTAGTTATTAAGTAAAATAATAAAAATCAATGAAAATTAACTGAGAACAAGAAGGAAAATTCACTCAAGGAGAACACTAGGACTTTTGAATCCACCCCTAATTATCCTAACCCTTGTTTTACTTGTTGATTCACACTAATTCAGAATGACGTAAATTCAATAAATAAAGCACAATCTGTGTCCTTGTTCAGGCACACAGGATGTATAATTCCCTTGAAGCACAAATGATTTTTCCCTTAACATCAGTTGTCCCTAATGTATGCACATCAATTGTCATGTATATATAGACATTAAAAATCAACCAAACCACTTAAATCCACATTCACTATATAATATCTTAATTATAAATCACAGAAGATAAAATTGGAAAAAAATCTCAAGGATCACATCTTTCCATCCATGTTCAGGCATGAATAGATGTAAATTCCTATTTCTTTCTCTGTAGGAAAACCTGTTCATGATCAGACACAAGCACACCTAGAATAAGATTCCAAACAACATTTACTTCTAGACTTTGGGTAAGCTCATAGATTGGAGAGGTATGGAGTTTTCATTTAATTACAATAGAGAAAGAAATAAATCATTCAATTCTGGATGAAATTAACAATCAACAAGAGTCATTCAAATTAGGGGCTTCATCTCAGCCCTAGCTAAAAAATTAAAAACTCATGGAAAGTAACATAGATTTAAATGGAAAGAAGAAAAATATAATTGATGAGGAGAACAACCCTTTGATTTCTTTGCAATCTCTCTCTGTCTCGTTCTGTGCTTCACGTCTAGCCCTCAGATTAAATCTCCCAGCTACTTTCTCTTTGCTCTACTCCACATCCACCAAAACTTTCGTTCACTCTCCCTTGTCTTTCTTCTCTTTTATAGAGGTAGGAAGGTTGGTCTGTGGAGAGGCAGTGAAAGAAATCACATGCGCAGTGGAGTCGGTTTAAGTTTTACGCAGCTCTCCTTACACAGCCAAGAAGATGAGCAGAACACGACCCACTTCCCTCGCTTCTTTCCGAAAAATCAATGTCCCTTTGGGCATTTTTGGACAAGGTACACGATGGACGGTTTAGATTATCCATATGATCGAAGACAGTGGGCCAAAACCGCCCGGATTTCCCGGACGGTCTCGGACGTGCGTAACAGGGTGTGCGCTGGTGCTTGGTGGGGCCCATAATCAGCGTCTGTTTGGAAATCTACTCCGTCCATTAACTTCATGACGAAATTTATGGTGGAGATAGATGGTTTTGGAGTGCTTTTGATATGGCCTAACCGCTAGATCTTACGGCCGTCTAACCTGCTTTTGAACAGTTGGTAACCAATCCTCGCTTGTCTTTTGAAATTCTTTCACCTAGGTCTTGGTGATACGAGCCATAGAATTCTAATGGATAGTCCAGATCAGATATTTTCGGCAAGGTGGTGGGCCACAAGAATCACCCGCAACCCTCTGTTCGTAGAAGCAAAACACGGCAGTTGCCATTTCTGAATAGGATCGGTCAAACGCAATTTGACTGCGTTATTGGTTCGGTGCAATGCGAGTGGACGTGCACTGTGTGCACGCCAATCACATAAGGTGAGTCCTAGATTGATGTTTTTATAAATCTACTCCGTTCATCGTCTCCTACATCTATTTTAAGGTGTTGAGACCAAAATTAAAGCATATCCTGATATCATGCAGACCCTAAATCAGGATTTAAGGGGTTGATCTGTCTGTTAAGCCACTTCCACAGGGATCCAATGGCTCAATTTTGATGTTTATGGTTAATTTATGGTCCTTAGCCCATATATGATGTTTCGAACCGAACGGATGGTGAGAACCCTGTGATGCATTCTAGCTGATTTTCGGGCTCCTTGAGCTTCAGTTTCTCAGTTTTATCGAATCTCTGGTATGTAAATCCATTGACCTTGGTCCCCTGGAATCCGTCCCTTGCCTTTGGTGTCATCAGAGCATTAAATCCATACTTTTAGCATCCTATTTCAGTCCAAGCTCATAAATACATCCTGCATCACAAACACGATTAAATTGGGCATTAAACAGTATCATGTTCGTGAAAGTAGGTAATAACTGGGGTCTAATATGCAATATTCAACCCTCAACACTTGTAATCTGCCTTATGCAGTTAACTCATGCAAGCTAGAATTGACACTTCTCATGACTCCATTGGAATCTACACAGTTATTTTGAGATGTCGATCCTACTTTCAGAATTGCTAGAAGTGGTGGATTCAGGACCTCATGTTTGGCCTGCGCTGCAAGCATTTTATAGGCCTGATTGTGGTCCTTATCTTCTATATTTTCACTTAAGTACATCGCCTACTCATTTTGTTAAAAATTTCAATTAATAAATGTACACCTGTCACATTGGGTGTGCCAAAATGGGGTTGTTCCTCAAATTCAATCACACGGAAAATGTGCGAGGGTTATGGGAGTGCCAAAACCAATTGGATCTAATTCAAATCATGACCACCAACCCCTAGCATTGAGATAGAGCAAGGCTCGATCCTAACTCGACCGTTTGTCTATTCGATCAACTATCCTGCACTCATTACTCAATCGATTAGCAGATGTTAGGGCCCTTCCTCCAAAATGAGCTATTTTTATCTTGGAAAATCAAAGGAATTACGAAAGTGCAACAGTTGTATGATTGGTAAAGAAAAAAGAGATGGATGAGATTTGGAGAAAAATGTGAATAGATTACTTTAGTTGGCTGAGAGCAGTAATGTGCTTCTAAGAGAAGCTTGCTGATGAGGGAAGTAGAGGCAATGTTTGGGATTGCAAGCTATTGTCTTCCTTCATATCTGACACACAGGGACAAATGGAAAGGAATTACAACTATTGGTTACAAACTATGTCGTTTCAACGAATGCGTGAGGACAGAATAAAATCTAATTTTATGTTAAAGCTTGTTGGTATTGAGTAGGAAGAAGAAAACTAAACCTAGATACACAATATTACTTTAGTTTTTGTTTGCTATTGGATTATGGTGATGAACGAGAGATCCCCTCAGATTTTCTTCTCATAATTATAGACTCCAAAGAAAAAGATGAAATAATGGTCCAACCACATGGCTTTCTCGTGTGCAACCAACAGGGAAAAGAGTAGTTACACTTTATTTGCCACAATCTCAACCATGAGTGTACAGCCAGAAGCTAATGTGGCTGAAACAACCATTCTTGTTTATCTAAAAGAGCTACAACACCAAAAGCATATAGGGATGTGTTGATCCTTGACCTCTTGTTGTCTACTTTTAAAATATTCTTTAGTGTCACATAACAACATCAACATTATTCATCTAATCCATACGAATTTAGTATGAATAAATCTTAACATAACTAATCCTAAAAGCTGCTCTATACTAAGAAAAATGTCAAAAGTACCCATTCAAGGATCCATTAATACCTAGGCCTTGTTAACATGGTAAATATTGTTTATATAGGCTCGTAAGGGGGCATTTGGCGCATGGTATTAGATGGGATTAGGTGAGATGGAATTGCATTTGCTCCCGTGCCAATTCTACTCAATGTTTGGGAAGAATGGAAAAGCTTAAAATTAGATTAGATGGAATTGCATTTGGTCCCTTGCCAATTCCACTCAATGTAAGCAAGTTGTGTAGGTCCCACCATGATGTGTGGGCTACATCAACACCGTCCAGGCAATTTTCGAGATCATTTTAGAGCATGGGCCAAAAAATTAGGTAGACCTAATGTTAGGCTCGTGACCTAGTACCATTCTATTCCTTAGGATTTCGTGGTCCTTTCCGTCGAAGTTCGATGACCCGTGACCTGTAAATAGCATTGCGAGTGACCTTGAGTTGTGTCTTGTCAACCCAGGTCAACTTAACCCGAGACCTATGCCGTTGCGATCACGCCATCGCTGCGGTTCCGACGCCGCGTCTCATGTACCAATGCGACGCTTAGATTGTGAGATGTGGCCTGTGCTCTATTTCAGCCGTGAACCGCACGTTGCAGGACCCATCTATCCCATATATCACTTTTCCCTAGAGAATCCCATCATTAGGATAATGTCACCGTAGGGGTGGCATCACCCTAACCTAGCATGTAACGCCCTGAAATTTGGGGGTCGAGTATAACTCAGCTCCCGAGTTTCAAAACATCACTTATGCAACATATTAAATGATGGATGTATGTTGCCTGTATGAGTGCATAAAACATAGAATAGATTAAGCCAAACTGCAAACATAATTCAGGGATAAGTGAAAGACGCAAGCGGAAGACTTAAAGAAATATATGTGTACATGTGCAAGTCCCTGAAATATGTATACATGTCAGGTCATAATTACAAGTGTTGTTTTCAAAATACATGTATCAAAATGACATCATTTATTACAATTACAAAGAAAACCCAGAATCCTCGCATATCAGGACATGACTCACATGAACCCGCCTGAGAATTGCATAAAAGAAAACGCGTCCTCATCATCCTCATACTCCTGCTCTGTCTCAGGGGTCGCGTCATCATCTGCATCTAAGACAGAGTCTGGTTGGTGTTGAAACACTATCCCAGAATGTGGGAGTGAGTGATCAACTCAGTGGAACTATACAGTAAAAGTTAACATGATATCAAATCAATCAAGCAGTAATGATAAGGGAATACAATCAACACGTCCTAAGTACTCTTGTTAATGCAAGGATGTATGGAAAAAGGATGCATGCTCTCGCCTGCACTCCCTCAGCGTCTTCATCTTACGGTACGCATGACAACCTCCCGCAGCGCCAACAACTCCAAAGCACATGCAATGCGGTGCATGAACATGATTACCAACTTGTTATTAGTCCTTTTCATACAGCAGGATTGGGAAGCTAAGGTACCTTCTCATATCAATTTTCAAACGGTGATCCATTATAGGGTCGTCAGTCCTAGACAATCTCATACGATCATATGGTTTTAGGTCGCTACAAAGGGCTCGTCACCAATCAATGTGCGCCTATCATACCTTAGTTACTACCCTAAGGCTCGTCGCCTTAATGCAATAGCAAGGTATGCTCGAGGTCACTACAAAGGGCTCGTCACCAATCAATGTAGGCCGACAGCATGAATATAGTGTCCTATACCACCATAATCGGCTTACGAGTCTGGTGTGCTCACTGGTCACTACGAGGAGGCTCGTCACCCCAGCGTAGGCCGACAGCTCGACCACGATGTCCCATACCACCATGCTCGGCTCATGAGTCTTAGCGGATCAAGGTACAATGGTTAACGGGATTGCATTGGTAAGTTTGGTACCCTAGATTCAAACAGTAGCGTCCATACATAGTGAACATACATCGGGACAATCAGGTTACTTGACGAACTCGACTAGCACGAGCACATGTTGAATTGAATGACATAGAGTGCACAAACACTCCGTGTGGCCAAACCACTGCCGACAACCCTTATACGACTCGGGTTCGTCAAACACGTCCTACGTGGCAAAATCAACCTCGGCCACGAACTCAAGGATTGTTACCGATTTCCAGGGCTATTTCATAGTCCCAAACACATTCAATTATAACAGATATTCATAATAACAAATTAGAACAGTAATGGAACAACAATTCTAATCATACAATATGGAAGCATTTGATGAATATCAACTTAGCATGAATTACACATAAGTAGTGCTTGAAGTTAAACAACAAAGAATGTAAATTGCATGTAGGAAATAATACACATCAATAGGGTAGTGAAGAATCGCTTCTCAACACCCATAATAGGTTAATATATTACACACTTAACCATTCTGACATTTCTACAAACACTTAGACTACATAGTCCAACATACATGACGTATGTTGGTGATAACACACATTTGGACAATTCCTTTCACCAAGGAGTTGACACACATGCAACTAGCACAAGTACATGACAATTAATCTTGGCAAACACATGTTCATATTTTATACGTATACGATACTTCCTACATATACATAGAATACACAAATCTCAATATAACCATATATAACAGAAACACAATATAAACATCGCAGTTGGCATGTGAAATTTCATCCACAACAATAATAAACCATTACCCAACATTGAAAGCCTTGAAAACCATAACTTATACGAATATAGTCCGCACCTTAACCCAGAAAAACACAATAGATCCGATTCAGACGATAAGTCTTCGTCAACGGCGACTAGATAACCTAAGGCATGAATAGAAAAGAGCTACATCAACACTTAGACAAGTCTAAGCTCTAACACAGGCTAGGGTTTGATTAACTTACCCAAGAAGGAACTTAGAATCACCGGAATAACAATTCAAAAGTGACAGTTTAGGGATACAGAGTAACAAGAAAGAATCTCAAGATGATTCACCAACTTCTCTCTCACTTTCTCTCTCTTTTTTCCTCTCTCTTTCTTAGCTAGGGTTAGAAAATTTGTATGGAATAGAGAGTGAGGGTTTTAAGGTTTTTATATAGGCCTAACATCGATGAAAATAGCCCCATGGCCAAGGTATACTTAAGTTATAACCAAAACAAGTCTCTATTGGTCCAACGAAGCACTTCTGGTGGTCCTTTTTTCCACGTGCGGTCGGACTTAAGCTCACTGACCATGGATCTAGGTCAGGCTGAGTTTTCGTACCAATCAGATTTACAGATCAGCCGTGGCGGACTACTCTCAATTCAACGGTCACCGAAACTCGATCAGGTCCACCGGCACTATGACATGCCAGGGCCATCTTCCCTGATCCGAGGGTGAAATTGAGTCAGAATCAAATGGTCAGAAAGCTTAGAATCGACGCGCAAGCGACACGACTAAGATTTCATAAATTATATTTAATTTCTCAGCTTTCTCACACTCTTTACTCCGGACTCAAGCAAATCGACCCAGGACATCATCTGGACTTGATTTTTGAGGTGATGGTCAAGCCCAATAAGATGACCAAAATTGTCTAAGATCGACACTATTGGACTTTCGACGCGCGGTCCAGGTCCAATACAAAGCTTCCAAGTACTCCCGAGAGCAACTGGATTTAGCGTTGAATCTTAGATTTCAAGGTAACATAGCGTTAACGATTCTATAGGTTTTGAGTCCTGCAGATCAAATTTAAGGTGATTGATGCTAATTTCACAAGCAATCGAATTTAGCACTAATTAACCCACATCAAACTTCTAAAGAAATTAAGGTAGTACTCAGGTCTTTGCACGAAATTTTTTGGGTCATTACATAGCACCTACCCAAGCATGCTTGCTAACATGCCTAGCCGTTATGAGAGCATGCCACTCTCTTCCCAACAAGTAATGATTGCCCCTAAGCTACCTAGCCCTCTCTCTCTTATCTCTCTTCTTCTCTCTTTCCTTCCTCACTTCTCCCATTGCTAGAGCTTGGACATCCCAAGCCACCCTCCAAGTTTAGCCACTCCAAACTCTATTTCCCCCAAATCCAACCCTTTAGATCCCATCTCAACCATAGAAACCTCTCTCTTGGAGCTCTAGGACCTTAAGGTGGAAGGAGTTGAAGATTTGAGGTGGGTGCCATGTTAGGAGTGGTTCTTGCAATTTCTTTCTTGGATCTTTTGATTTCCTTGCTTAGGGTCATGTAGGACCCACCAATCAATGGTTGAGATCCTACTTGACCCCTTGGGTATGGCCAATAGCCCACCCTTGGTGCATGCTTAGCTATGATAGGGTCATTCTCCATGGACCCCATCATGATGTTTTGTTTAGATTCATGGTCTTGATGGGTCACCTAGACCCTAATTTCATGGTGGGGATGGTATCCCCACCTCAGATTTTTTTTTTTTTTGTAGGGCCATGCAATGCATGGGACCTATGTATTGATCATGATGTATGGTTTTGATTTGATTGGAGGGGCTCATAGTGGCGGAGTCCCCTCCCATGGCCGGTCTTCTTCTCATCTTCTCTCTTTCTCTCTCTCCCTTCCTCTTTTATGTTTTCCTGATATGTGTGGCCCACCTAATGTGCTCAGCACATCCAGACCGTCCAACAAGGTGGTACGGTCCAGCTGTCCAAAAATCGGGACGCGGGCCAGCCCACCTTGTTGTCTTATGGTGCATGCGAGGTTAGATTCATCTACAAGCTTGGTCTAGGTGTGTATGGCCCAACCAGGTGGCCCTATCTTGATCCATGATGAGGATTTTCTCCCTGTCCACCAACTTATGGGTTGGAATGTCCAGCAACATATTGTTGTCCAGATTTTTCTGGGCCCATGTTGCAGATTATTTGTATGGAGTTTAGCTTTGTATGCAACTTGATTTTCTTTTTAATGTGGGGTGGTTTCCTGATGTGTGGACCCCACCCTGATGTATGTTGAACCTCCCATCAGTCAACCCTTAATGGATGCCCTGGGATGGGCCTAAGGTGGGCTGGACAGTCCAAATTTCTGGACCGTCCGACAGCATTGTTGAATGGAAAACATAAATGTCAGCCTAATTTTTGGGATGGTGGGCCACTCATGTGGACCCCACCTTGTAGTACAATTAAGGGTACATGCCATATGCTCATTTTTCCCTGATTTAGCCAGCCATGGGCCCACTCCAGGGGAAGAATCCAGCAGGACTAGCAGCATTCTTTTTTAACACCTTACTATCCAGAATTTGTAATTGTTGTTGCAGGTGTTTATGGATCCCCAACTCACCTCCATTGTAGTCCACCTTGCTGAGACCCACCTTGGCTATTTGTGGGCCATCCAGGTTGTCCATTAGGACACCTCAGCTGGGCCAGCATCCCACCTGCTGGACATCCTAGCTGGGCCAGCGTCCAGCAGGGAGGGGTTGACCGTCCACCCCTCTTGTGGCCCACTTTGATGATGTGTTGTACCCAGCCATTCCCCCATTTTTGTGTGGCTCACTTGGACATGCCCACCCCTGGTGGGACGTCCAATGTTGGGGCCCACCATGTGCTTGATATGGGTTAGCCGACCAAGCCCTATGGACACCCAGATTGATTGGGGTGTTGCTGAACTTGTAGTCCAGCAGCAGGCCCACCTTGTTTTTATGAGTTCTATTCATGCTTCCATCTGGTGGGGCCCACTGTGATATTTATGGAACACCATGAATTAATTGTTTTTCCCAGATAATGTATTTGCTGGACCCCAGCAAGCCCAGGAAGTTGGGTGGGATGGATGTCCAACAAAGGCCCAAAAAATTCTGCATCTAGTTAATTATTTTGAAGTAGTGAGGCCCACCAGATTGGAGGTATTTTGAGTACTCTCCATGCTTGTATTTCTATGTGATTGTGGGCCCCCGTTTATGCCTTGTGTGGCCCACCAACCATCTAATATAGGAAGAACTTGTTGTCCAGATTTTTAAACGTCCAGGTAGGCCCAGATGGGCTATACATCTAGCCTTAGTGCTTTCCCATTTGCTAGTGCTACCCATCCATTATGCTAGGCCTTATGGGCTGATTGTAAGCCCAATATGATGTATGTGATTGAATCTTTGTTGCCCATCCAACCTGCCCAGTTTTGGGCTGATTTATAAAGCCCACGTTGGTGGATGTTGGATATACCTTAGCTATTTAATTGGGGCACATGGGTTGCCCATGAAGCCCAACATAATGCATGAATGGGATGTTCTCTTTTGCCATGATGTTTTTAGGCCATGAGCTGCCCCTCATATACCCCATCTTGAACTATTTAGGTCTTGGGCCGTTTCTTGAGGCCCAACATGATGTGTGGAATATTGTGAATACTGCTCATTTATTTTCTAAGTAGTCTTTGGGCCATGAGCCCCACGGTAAGTTAGATTTCTTGATGGGCCGCTCTCTAGGGAGCAATGGTGGTTAAATGTCCACATTATAAGCCTCCCTAAGGCCCATTGTTAGGCCCATTCTCACTTTCCGTAGTGAGCAAACCTAAACCGTTGGGCCCCCATTATTGTTGGTGTGTCCATCATGCCTTGTAGATTTGTCTAAGGTCATAGAGCCCACCTTGTGCATATCGAACCCATTGGGAAGCCCAGTTTGCTACGTGTCGGAACGGGCGAGGAAGCCCACTCCTTGTTTCTAGGCTCATCTTTGTCATGAGGAAAGTACATCATTACCGTACATATAAGAATTTGTGGTATCAGATTTGGTATATCCATTGTTGAGGACTGATCTTGATATTATATATGTTAGTGTACTTGAGTTAATAGGACATACTAAGTATAGGCTATCATAACATCATGTCATGCCCATGCGCATCATTCGTATGCTTGTTATGAGAGTGACTGATCATAACATATGCCATTAGGCGGATTATTTATAGGACTCCCTGATAAACGTAGTTACCCCACATGAGCGCTCGGTACGCGCAGGATTAATGTATGATTGGATAGTATGATTCATGCACCTTGCATTGTATGATTTGATTAATGTATGCCCTAGCAATATCAGGACGACGGCCTTTACAGGTGTATCGTGGATGACAGGATTGAATACCAAAAATTCTTGATTCCAGCACTGGAGCGCCATAAATGTCCCTGGGTGAAAGTCTATAAAACTTTACGGTACCAAAATGATGCTCCAACGTCGAGATCGAGTGGATGTATGAGCGTACGAGTGCTGAATACTATTAGGCCACGTCTCCCACTATGTCATGGTCGGTTGGAAGGAGTGTGGCCTTATCCACATGAGGATAGGGGGCAATACTAGGCTGAGTTTAACCAACTTGTAAATGGGTCCGCTACCGACGTGCCGGGTAAATATTGGCCGACTATTGGCCAGGCAGGTAATGAGGTCTCTTCCACTTGTATGGTTGTGCGTCCAAATGGGGCGGCGACTTGGTGTATAGTGTACTAGACTTCAGTGATTTTTCAGAGATGAGTTGTATTGATATGTGGACTCAGATGAGGATTAGTATGCTTGAGTTGCATCTTGCATATATCATTTGGCCATGTAGGCCCCGCATTTCTTAGCCTTGGCATGGCTGATAATATTCATGGACTAACCAGCATGATTCCACATTACTCTGATATTATATTCTTAGTATATATACCTTGCGCACACACTTACACCACTCTCTAAACTTTCTATAAGCTTATGCACGATTATTGCATGTTGGTGACGCTAGGACACCGCAACAACATTGAGATTGGAGCATGTAGCTGTCTTCTAGAGCTTTTGATATTGATATTGTATTTCTCTTATGCATTGTACTTAAAGTTTTTTTTTTTATCATTGTAGATTTTGTGATGGTGTTTGATGTTTGTGTCTGGGTTATACTATGGTTATGCTTCTTATAAAAAAAATTCATAGTGAAAATCCTCCTTGTAGAATCACATGATCGGAACCTGGCATATGGGTGTCGAGAGTTAAGAATGAGATATTACGGAGGATGTCGACGCCGGATTCAGCGATCAGGAATTTTGTAAGCTTGGTTTTTGATTCTAGAGCGTGACACCAAAAGCTCAAGTCGACCCCACCACAGAAAGCAGCGGGGATTGAATACCTACCGTTGAAAACATCTTTGGGGCCACATAAGTTTTGGATCTACCTATTGTTTAGGCCTATGCCTTAAAATGAGGTTACAAAACATATGAACAGTTTGGATATAACACATATCCGTTATTTTCAATAGTTTCAAATGATGGCCGGTATATCTATTCAATGTACCACCACCGTATTACAAAAATAGCATAAATTAAGCTTATAGGAACAATCCCGGTTATATGTAATAATTACATTTTTTTTGTTTTTTTTTTTTTTTTTTTTAATCCCATCCCACCTAATCCTTCTCAGGAACATGCGCCAAACACCCCTAAGCGTGAATAAACCTAATAATAATTTTGGTGTCACAGGTTTAACAGCCAGAACATGATCTGTACAGCAGCCGTATTCTACTTCAATTTTGTTCCTTGGTTGATTTTTTTGCCTTTACCTAATCACCCCAGACGGAACAGATAAATGACTGGTTGCGGTAGGCTGGCGTTTTACCCGCTGCCAATAAGAAGAATAAAAGTTTTCTTTCCAGAGGATTCCAGGCCGCCTATCAATCTCGACCGTCGCTCACATGATGAATAATTTTTCTATGATCCCCGATTATTTGTTTATCCTAGCCTTTATACCATAACCATTGTCTCTGTTGCGGTGGAGCTAGCCTAATTTTACTTTTTAAACTCTCTGCGATATTTAGTAGCTGGATGGTCAGGGTGGTTCCATCATTTTCACGTCTGAGATCTAAGCAAAGACATGCCGTGCCATTGTACACCCCGTTTAAAGAACGGTGGCTAAGTATAATCATACTTTTATCCCGTAAAATATCTTGCACACGTAATTTAAGAAATCGGACTTGGGTTTCTTGTCGCTGGAGATTTCTTCGGAGCCGATGACGTGTTACTGGGGTACACCTTAGTGGCTGTTACACTTATCGTGTGAAGCTCAACTTGATGAATTTTTGTATATCCATTATGTCTACCCGTTTTTCCATATTATTTTAAGACTTCATCCCAAAAATTAAGAAGATCCAAATCTCAGGTGGACCACACTATTAGAAAATGTTGTGGATGACCATTCAAAGGTTTTCGTGGGCCATAGAAGTTTTGTATCAAGCTGATATTTATATTTTTCCTTAATCCAGGTCTGGTTAACCTTACCCATACGTTGGATGAAAAAGAAACATTACGTTGGACATTAACGTGGTCCCTAGGAAGATTTTAATGGTGGGTGTTCAGTTGCCACTGTTCCTCTGTTACGGTACACCCGTGATATGTTCACCCGAATATTCAACACATTATTAGGTGGGCCCCACGGTTAGGGTAAGGCATCACCCGTTCCCAGATTTCTTGGTGTCTGACGACTTATTCCCATAGGAATTGATATGATGTGGACAGCTGATCTATGAGAGCCGTCGGATGGGATGGGTCATTTTCTGTATGTATTATTGATGGAGAAAATTGATGGAGAAAAGACAAGAAGTCGGACTAGCCGGATACAAATAAATTGGAAAAAATGAGAGTGACTTTGGTTTTATCATTTTTAAAAGCGGGATGAGGTGTGAAGTAGATAGCCACATAGATGGGAGAAGATGTGGGAAGATGTCATTCACTTCATCATAAGCCCCGTTATCATACCCTCGTAAAGGAAGGTATCTTAGATTTTTTTTTTAAAAAAAAAAAATTGACCATATTGACCTGGAAGTTTGGACAAATAACCTAGAAAGTTACAACATTCCATATATCCTAAGAGTGGCCTTCTGATATGCTTCTGAAAATTACTATGACCAAATTGTCTTGATCCTTGCTTCAGTAGTTGTACAGTTTTTTACGGAATAAGAAGTTACCATCGTATTTAATGCCAAGAAAGTGATGTTTCCAAAACCCTTTTTTTGCGCGTAGACAAGGACCAAACTTATGGGGCCCACATTGATGTATGTATATGATCTATGCCGCCCATCATTTTTGTCGTTTCATTTTAGAACTAGGGCCCAAATATCAGCCTGATCCAGACCTCATGTGGGTCATATAATAGAAAATAATAGTGACAATAGAACCCACTGTTGAAATTTTCCAAGCCAGGACTTTTTGGGCCCACGCCGCCCATCCTTTTTTGTCGTGTCATTTTAGGGCCCAAATATTAGCCTGATCTAGAGGTCGTGTGGCTGGTACTTGGTAGTCCGTAAGCCATTGAGCACGGTTGGGATGTCCAATAAACAGTACAGTGGAAACATGTTTATATGAGATCCATTCCATCCATCTGATAAGAAATCATATTTTCACCATGTATCATAAATTTCATTTAAATATTATAGTCATTTGTATCACATCATAAGGAAAAGTGTCATATCCATAACCCACATAACATGAGAACCATGACCCATTTAACATGACAATTATGACCCATATATAATGACAACTACGACCCATGAAAACGACAACCCATTGCAACCACGACTCATATCACATGAGAACCACGACCCCATATTACATGACAACTACGATCCATGGGATTTCCCATTGATGACCAGGGGCGCACCATTTCTGTCATTGAGCTACAGAATTGTCTTCCACGACCATAATTACATTATAATATAAATAACAGTTCTCTTCAACAACACCCGGCGAGCTGAAAATTTCTGTTGAGAATGTCTTGTTTTAGCTTGACCAAAAACTCTGTTGAGAAGGTCAGGCTTAAATAAGACATTCTAAACAGAGTTTTTCAGCTCATGGGATGCCCGTTAAAGAGAATTGTTATTCAAGATTGTATTGTTATATGGGTCGTGGTTGTTACGTTATATAGGTCGTGGTTGTCATGGGTCGTAGTTATCATGTTATATGGGTTGTGGTAAACATGCAACAATCGTGACTCATATAACATGACAACCACGACCCATATAACATGACAACTATGACTGTAACGACCTTGGAATTTTCTGTGCTAATCCTTCCTTAAGTAGTTGTTTTGGGGTAATTAGCGCTTTACTCGATTGCTTGTGAAATTCGCATCGATCACTTTAAATTGTATCTGCATGGCTCTAATCGTGTAGATTAGTGAGCGCTACGTTACTCTGAAATCTGGGATCCATCGCTAAATCCAGTTGTTCTGGGAAATTTTTGGAGGATCTGGATCGGACCTGGACCGCGTGTCGAAAGTCCGATGGCGATGATCTTAGGCTGTTGCGGTCACCGAGTTGGGCTTGATCTTCACCTCGAAAATCAAGTCGATCTGATGTTCTGGGTCGATTTGATTGGGTTCGGAGTGAAGAGTGTGAGAACGGTTGGAATTTATTGAGCTTTTAATGAAATCTGAGTCGCGTCGCTTGCGCGACGATTTTAAGCATTCTGACCGTTGGATTCTGACCCAATTTCACCCTCTGATCAGGATAGTTGGCCCAGGCATATCCTAGTGCTTGTGGACCTGATCGAGTTTCCGTGACCGTTGAATTGAGTGTGGTCCGCCACGGCTGATCTGAAGAGCCGGTCGGTATGAAAACTCATCTTGACCTGGATCCATGGTCAATGAGCTTAAGTCCGACCGTTCGTGGTTATAGGCCCACCAGAAGTGCTTCGTTGGATCGAGAAAGGCGTGCTTTGGTTATAACCTAAGTATACCTTGTCCCTAGGGTTATTTTCATCAAGAAAAGGCCTATTTATAGTCCTTAAACCCTAGCTCTCATTTCCATACGAATTTTCTCTAACCCTAGCTTGGAAAGAGAGTGGAAAAGAGAGAGAAAGTGAGAGAGATAAGTTGGTGAATCATCTTGATTTCTTCCTTGTTCTTCTTCATCTTCGAACCTTCACTTTGAATCATTCTTCTGACGATTCTGAGTTCCTTTGGGGTAAGCTAACCTAACCCTAATCTGTGTTAGAGCTTAAATTAGACTTGGTGTTGTTGTATCTCATTTTTATCCTTATTTCAGGGTATTCTAGTGCCGTTGACGAAGACAACTCGTCTAAATCAGTTCGGCGGTTCTTTCTTCGCTTAAGGTGCGGACTTTAGGTGTATAGGTTATGGTTTTCAAGGCTTTCAATCCCAGTTAGTGATTTATTCTTGTTATGGATGAGATTTCACATGTCAAATGTTATGTTTACATTGCTTTCCTGATATGCATGTGCTATATTGAGATTTGTGTATTCTAAGTGTATTTATAAAGTACCGTATACGTATAAAATACGCACTTGTGTTTGCCATGATTATTTGTCATGTATGTATGCTAGATGCATGTATGACAACTCCTTGGTAAAAGGAATTGTCTAAGTGCATGTATTCCAACATACGCTATGTATGTTGTTCCTTGTATGCTAAGTGTTTGTAGAAATGCATGAATGATCTAAGTGTAACTGATTACACTAATTGTGGGCGTTGAGAAGTGATTCTCAATACTCCTATTGATGCGCATGATTTCCTTTATGCAGTTACATTCCAAGTTATTTAAATTCAAGCATCTCCTATGCTTACATTTATGTTAAGTTGATATTCTTCGGATGTGCATGTACCATGATTTGAGTTGTTGATCCATTACTGTTTTACTTTCCATATGAGTATCTGTAGTAGTGTAAGATGTTTGGGACTATGCCTTAGTCCAGGAAATCGGTAATTGACCCTATATTCGTGGTTGAGATTGCTTTCGCCACGTAGGACGTATTAGACGAACCCGAGTCGTATTAGAGTTGTCGGCAGTGGTTTGGCCACGCGGAGTGTTTGCGCACTCTATGTCGTTCAATTCAACGTGCGCTCGTGCTAGTCGAGTTCGTCAAGTAACCCGATTGTCCGATGTATGTTCACCATGTATGGACGCTACTGCTTGAATCTAGGGTACCGAACTTACCAGTGAAATCCTAATAACCATGGTACCTTGATCCGCTAAGACTCATGAGCCGGACATGGTGGTATGGGACACCGTGGTCGAGCTGTCGGCCTACGCTGGGGTGACGAGCCTCCTCGTAGTGACCAGTGAGCAACTAAACTCGTGAGCCGATTATGGTGGTATGGGACACTATATTCGTGCTGTCGGCCTACATTGATTGGTGACGAGCCCTTTGTAGTGACCTCGAGCATACCCGGATACCGCAAGGAGGTGACGAGCCAAACTGTGGTAGTAAGGGCATGAAAGGCGTGCATTGATTGGTGACGAGCCCTTTGCTACGACCTCAAACATATGATCGTATGAGATGTCTAGGATTGAGGACCCTAGTATGGATCACTGTTTGAATGGTGATATGAGGAAGATATCTTAGCTTCCCAATCCTGCTGTGTGAAATGAACTAATAACAACTTGGTAATCATATCCATGCACTGCATTTGCATGTGCTTTGTAGATGTGGCGCACTTTGAGGCGATGTCATGCGTAACGTAAGATGAAGGCGCTGAGGGTGTACATGTGAGGGCACGCATCATACCGCATTCATACTTGCATTAACAAGAGTACTTAGGATTTATTTAATTGTCATGCTTTATTATTACTGTTTGATTGAACTAATAACATGTTAACCAATGCCGGTATTGTTCCACCGATTTGATCACTCACTCCCACGTTTCGGGCGGTGTTACACACCCACCGGACGTCTTAGGCCCTGATGTTGCAGATGTGGATGCGACGTCTGAGGCAGAGCGGGAGCTGGATGACGACGAGGCTGCCTTCTCCTATATGCAGTTTTCAGACGGGTTCTAGCGAGCCTCGGTCTGTTGCGCGGGATCTATGGGATTATATTTTGGGAACTGAAATAATGTAATTCGATACTTATAATTTTGTTAAATAACAGTTTTACACGATCTGGTTGTATATGTAATTCAGGGATTTACACTTGTACACAGTTTACTATAAGTTTTCCGCTTGCTTTATTCACTTGTCTCTGAATCATATCTGTGTTTTGGCTTAATCTATTCCATGTTTTATGTACTAATACAGTCAACATACATTCATCATTAAATATGTTGCATAAGTGATGTTTTGGAACTCGGGAGCTGAGTTATGCTCGACCCCCGAATTTCAGGGCGTTACAAGTTGGTATCAGAGCATGATCTGGATTAAACCGGACCTGGGTTATGGTCACACATTGCACGTTGTCGCCACTTTAGTGTATTTGGGTGTGGGTCTATCATCGCTTTGTGTTTGTGCTCCGTAGTTTCTATCGGCAAAAGTTTCTTGGAAACCTTTGCCGAGATCGAGTCTGTACTCCTACCTGATCACACACAGCGACCCGAAACCTTTCCTAGACCCTCTATTAATGAGTGTAGATGGTCTATCTTCCCTTTTTTTCATCTTTAAACCTTCCAGAAATCGCTATTTGAATCAAATTTCTGTCAGAATGACCCGATAGGCTTCAAACTACGCAAGGGGCCATTTGGGGCATTTCCAGTGGGGCCCAGGGGGGAACCACTCATTTTGGACCAAGGGGGACTAGAAGGGCCTCGCCAAATCGGCGAAGCATCGCCGATATGTCCAGAGACCGGCGATGCCATCGCCGGTTCGGCGAGGGATCGCCGGTCGCCGGGCCGGGCCGACGCGGGCCGATCGTCCCTAGGCTTAATGTGGCCCACCCCTCCATGGTTTTCATTTTAAAACCCTTCCTTTTACCTACTTCCTTCACAAAACCCACTCCCAAGCTCTCCTTTTCTCCAAAAACCTCTCCAAACTCTCTCAAATCTCTCCCAAATCTTCATCTTCTTCCCATTTTCGTGCAAACCCATCACCCCATCTTCAAATCTTCCCTCCCATTGCTAATTTCTCCTTCTTTCCTTCTCATTTGAGCCCTTGCTTTCCCTATTTGGCTACTAGTTGTGTGGAAGCTTCACCATCTTCCTATTTCTCTCTTTCTCTCATTTCTCATGGCCCTCTTTGAGATTGTGACGGCCATCTTTTTCATTTCTTCCCTTCTTTCCTTGATGGGGAAGAAGAGAGCGCCTGTAGATGAAGCTGGGCCGAACCGCCCAACCCGTGCACGGAGGCCGAGAGGTGCCGCCGCTAGCACATCCGCCACGCGCGAGTTCCAGACGAAGCGGGACCTCGATCCTCGAGCTCCTGTTAGTAGGACCTTGTTGGCGGAATTGTCGCATGGAGTCTATGAAGGGCGTAGAGTCCTTTTTGAGGCTCATGTTGATCCGCGGCTCTTTGGTGAGTTCTTCTTGTTGGAGCGCCTAGAAGGGGCTGGTTGGGGTCCCTTGTTCGAAGGCGAGTATCGCGCGAATGCTAGCACTGTTCGGGCCTTCTATGCCAACATTCTGGAGCCTTCGCTGGATCCTCTGCAGTTCAAGATTCCCTGTGGTAGCGGTCGAGTTGGTATTGTCAATGTTGCTTTGATATCCCGACTCTTGAAGGTGCCACTTGGGGAAGTGCATGCCAGCAAGAAGAATGTGGACAGTGTGCGCGAGAAGGATCGTCGCACCCGATTCTTGTGTGGTCGTCTGGTTGAATGGCAGCCGAATAGGAGTCTTCTGGCTTCTTTCATGACGGACGACTTCCGTTTGCTTCACCACATCTTTACGTTCAATGTATACCCAAGGTGGAGCAACCGCAGCGAGTGTACGCGCCTGATGGTAGATTTCCTATATCAGGTGGGGCAGAATGCAAAGTTGTGTGTGCCGACGTACGTCCTGTGTCAGATTATTCTCATCGCTCGTTCGAGTAGAAGGACCGAGTCTCTTCCCTTTGGCCGCCTCATTTGCAAGATCACACATGAGTTTGGCTATAGGCTTGGAGCTGAGAAGCCGGTCCCTGTTCGCCATATCAATTTGAGGACTCTCAAGCTGATGGAGGTTGGTTCTGGTCGGCTTGCCTCAGAGGGTGAGGCGGAGTCTCAGAGTGGTGATGATGAGAGTTATGCTGAAGGCGGTGCGGAGTCTGGGGAAGAAGCAGAGCAAGACGAGGAAGAGGTAGAGGCACAGGATTCGAGTGATAGCTCTCCTCTTGTGGTGCCAGAGCTGGGCGCAGAACAGATTGCCAGAGATGCCCATCTTACACGGCTTGAAGAAGGGCAAGCTGCTTTACGCCAGGAGATGGTGGATCTTCAAGGCTTTGTTAAGCATAAGCTTAGGAAGATGTCTCGGACTTTGAAGTCTATCCTGTGTTGCTTGCAAGATAAGGGTGCTCCGCCTCCATCTCCTGATTCTGACGAGTAGCATCGTCGTGGCCGTCTTTTGCTTTGTTTGTGTTTTCTTTCTGTGTGTAGCCGCTGTTGGCTTGTAGTTGGAGTTGTTGTAGTTGTTGTAGCTGTTAGTGGTTGTAGTTGTTGTGGTTGTTGAAGTATTAGATGTTGTTGTTTTTATGCTTTCCTAGTCGTGATTCATGTATTGCTGCACTACTTGTATTGCGACGATTTTGGTTAATGGAATGCATGTTGTTTGTTTTTGGAGTTGTGCTGTGCTGTGTTGTTGTGTGGATGGATTATGTGACTTAGAATCTGACAGGTTGCATCCTTTGATTTAATGTAGGGATGCCTCCTAAGTGTTCGAAGACTTCGGCCCGTCTCTCTCTGATTGAGTCGCTTGCTGGGGTTCCTCCCTTGAGCGATAGCCGGTCAGATCCACAGACGGGCTCATGCCGGTGTTGGGCAGACACCTATGGCTCCTCCAGACACACCCTCGGTTCCCGAGCCGAGCCATGCACCTTCTTCTCCTCCACTGTTGATAGGTTTGAGCAGATGATGTTGTTGATGCAGCAGCCGCAGTTTCAGCACAGTAGTAGCAGGAGCAGCAGCAGGAGTTCCTCTCCTCCATGGCCGGCATCTTTGCTCAGTCGATGAGGGGCGACTCCAACTGTTTCACCTATGCCTCCATCCGGGAGTGCCAGTGCCAGTGTTAGTGCAACGGCACATTCGAGCGATTTCAGTGCTTGCGACCTCCTACTTTTGCGGGTTCTCATAGACCCGAGGAGGACGAGTATTGGATCGACCGCATCTCTAAGATGTTGAGACCGCTGCACTGCTCTAAGGTCTAGCAGGTTGAGCTTGCCACCTTCATGTTTGAGAAGGAGGCCAGTCTGTGGTGGGACAGTGTTCTTCGCACTGTCGAGGAAGGCTTTAAGTGGTCGTGGCAGGCGTTTGAGGCATGCTTCCATGAGAAGTATTTCTCGGTCACGTACCGACATGAGAAGGAGAGTGAGTTCCTTCACCTCCGCCAGGGAGGGTTGTCGGTGACAGAGTATGAGAACCGGTTTACTGAGTTAGGGCGGTATGTTCCTTTGATCCTGGGTGATCAGCCGATGAGGATGCGACGTTTCTCTGAGAGATTGAGACCTGAGATCCGATCGAAGATTTGCTGTACTAGCATTTCTTCGTATGCGGAGCTGGTGAGCATGTCCTTGCGAGCAGAGCAAGACTGGGATAGAGCGTCCCGCATGCGAGCACCGATGGTTCCTAGGCCGCGACCGGACTTTCAGGGTGCACCTTTCCTCGGCAAGAGGCCGCGAGCAGATTCTCCTCCGAGGCGTTCACCGCTAATCTAAGATGTTCTTATTGTGGGAAGGTTGGGCACTTTCAGCTTTTTCTTCTCCGTATGCGGCGGTGGTTTTACTCCACCGCAGAGGGTTAGCCGTCCGATGCCTCGGTTATTTCTCCTCCTCCTCTTCGATCGGCGCCAGCTCATCCATCCTTCAAACCTGCAGTTTGGTTTCAGGCCACCTCGGCGGCCCATGGTTCCTCCGCCGAATCGTCGCAGCAGCTCGTGTTCATGCGCTTTCAGCCGAAGCGCCTATGTCTGACTTGGTGCCGAGGTCCTTTGAGGTGACAGAGCATATAGAAGGTATTAACGTTTCTGTGCTAGTGTATACAGGGTCCACTACTTCTCTTATTTCTTATGCGGCAGTTAGGCGTTTGGGTTTGAGATCTGTTCCTATGCAAGGAGTGACGCTTACTACCGCTACGGGAATGTCCTCTGCTTTGGGCAAGCGTTGTATGGATTGTTTGGTTGATCTGGGAAGTGGATCGATCCGTGTTGATTTGCTAGTCGCACCGCTTTATCACTACGATGTTATTATTGTTATTGATTGGCTCACGATGATGCGATCTGAGATTGATTGTGAATCTAGATCAGTGACGATCCATGTACCTGAGGGCGAGACTGTTACTTTCCCAGTTCAGGTAGTTACCCTCTTCGTATTGATTTTTATTCTTCTCTGTTGGAGAGTTCGGCCGAATTGGTGTTGGTTAGTACGCCGGTAGTTCAGGAGTTTGAAGATGTGTTTGAGTCGATTCCTGGATTACCTCCTCGGCGTGAGATTGATTTTGCTATCGATCTTATGCCTGGTGCGGCGCCCATTTCCTTTACCCACCTATCGGATGCCTCCGAGTGAAATGGAGGAGTTGAGGAAGCAGATAGATGGTTTGCTGGAATTGGGTTTTATTCGCCCAAGTGTGTCTCCTTGGGGAGCACTGTCTTTCTTTGTGAAGAAGAAGGATGGTTCCTTGCGATTGTGTATTGATTATCGCAGTTGAACTTCTGGTAATCGTGAAGAATAAGTACCCTTTGCCCGGGATTGATGATCTATTTGATCGTTAAAGGGGGCACGGTACTTTTCGAAGGTTGATCTGCAGTCGGGGTATCATCAGTTGCGCGCCAAGGATGGGGACGTGCAGAAGACCGCTAGGACCAGCTCCGGTCATTATGAGTTCCTTGTGATGTCGTTCGGTCGACGAACGCACCGGCCGTGTTCATGGATCGATGAACAGGGTGTTTCGCCGTTTTTGCTTCGATTCGTCATTGTCTTTATTGATGACATTTTGATTTATTCGACGAGCCGGCAGAGCACGAGGAGCACTTAAGAGCGGTTTTGGGTACTCTTAGGGAGCATCGGCTTTTCGCACGTTCAAGAAGTGTGATTTCGGAAAGAGGAAGTCAAGTTCCCGGGACATGTGGTGTCCAAGGAAGGGATAGCCGTCGATCTTGCCAAGGTAGCCGCAGTGCAGGACAGCCCGGTTTGGTTATTGAGGTAAGGAGTTTTTTCGGGTCTTGCAGGCTATTATCGACACTTTATTCATGACTTCTCGAAGATTGCCGGACCGTTGTCGCGGTGACACGGAAGGATTTGAAGTTTGCTTGGAGTGAGCGGCGGAGTTAGCTTTTCAGAGTCGAAGGACAAGTTGACGTCCGCCCGTGCTAGTATTGCCGAGCAAGGGGTTAAGTATATTATATATACCGACGCCTCTCGCGTTGGTCTGGTTTGTGTCCTTTGCAGAAGGATAGGGTGATTGCTTATGCTTCGCGTCGATTAAGGAAACACGAAGAGAATTACCCTACGCACGACTTGGAATAACACATGTCATCTTCGCATTAAAGCTTTGGAGACATTACCTCTATGGTGAGGAGTTCGAGCTCTTTTGCAACCACAAGAGCCTTAAGTATATTTTCACGCAGCGTGATTTGAATATGAGGCGCGCAGATGGATGGAAACATTGAAGGACTTCAAGTTCGATGTTTCTTACCATCCCGGTAAGGCGAACCTTGTGGCGATGCTTTGAGTCGCAAGAAGGCTATTGAGTTTGCGGCTCCGATGATAGCAGAGTGGGATATGTTGGAGTTCGTGCGCGATTTTGAGCGAAGCTTACGGTGGTTGAGCCGTATGAGGTTATCGCACACATTCGTGTACGGCCCGCTATCGACGAGAGGATCGTTGCGGCTCGGGCAGATGATGAGCTTTTGGTGAAGATGAGGCGGCGGGTTGATACAGATGAGAACTCCGACCGGAGTGTTAGTTCGATGGGGGCCTACGTTTTCGTGGCCGGTTATGTGTTCCCGACATCCCTGACTTGAGACGTGAGGTTCTCGAGTTAGCCCATAGTTCTAAGCTTGCGATGCATCCAGTAGCACGAAGATGTATCGGGATATGAAGAGGTCTTATTGGTGGGACAATATGAAGGTCGATTGAATTTGTTTCTCGTTGTCTCACGTGCCAGCAGGTCAAGGCAGAGCATCGCCGACCTCCTGGATTGTTGCAGCCCATGCCCATAGCTGAATGGAAGTGGGATTTCATCTCTATGGATTTTATTTCTGGGTTGCCGAGGACGAGAAAGGGATTTGACTCTATTTGGGTGATCGTCGATCGATTAACGAAGTCGGCGCATTTCTTACCGATCAGAGTCACTTACTCTGCAGACGAGTTGGCTAGGTTGTATATCAAGGAGATAGTACGTCTGCATGGAGTTCCCCTGGAGATTGTGTCTGATAGAGACACGCGTTTTACATCTATCTTCTGGACTCGTATCCAGGAAGCAATGGGTGTGAAACTGAAGTTCAGCACCGCGTTTCATCCGCAAACAGATGGGCAGACGGAGCGCGTGAATCAAGTCCTGGAAGATATGTTGCGAGCTTGTGTTTTGGATTTCAAAGACAGTTGGGATGATTGTCTTTAGTATGCAGAGTTCGCGTATAATAATAGTTTCCAGACGAGTATCGGTATGGCTCCCTATGAGGCGTTGTATGGTCGCCCGTGCAGAGCACCACATTGTTGGGCGGAAATTGGTGAGTGTAGTTTGCTTGGCCCAGAGTTGGTGCAGGTGACTTCTGAGAAGGTTGACATCATTCGACGTCGACTTTTAACAGCGCAGAGTAGGCAGAAGAGTTATGCGGATACGAGGCATCGACCGCTTGAGTTTGTAGTGGGAGATCATGTTTTTCTGAAGGTCTCTCCTATGAAGGGAGTTTTGCGGTTCGGTAAGAAGGGGAAGCTGACGCCGAGATTTATTGGTCTATTTCAAGTTCTGGATCGAGTGGGAGCGGTAGCATACCGCCTTGCTTTGCCCACACCTCTTGCGGGCATGCATAACGTATTTCATGTTTTTATGCTGAAGAAGTACGTTCCTGATCCTTCGCATATTATCAGTTGGGAGCAAGTGCAGTTAAGTGAGGATGCCACTTATGTACTGCGACCGACGCGTATTCTCGACAGGAAGGAGCATGTGTTGCGTAGCAAGGTTATCCCTCTTGTGAAGGTGCTATGGACGCATCATTGTGTGGAAGAGGCTACTTGGGAATCGGAAGCTGAGGTCAGGAAGACCTACCCTCTGATCCTCGAGGATTATATGAAGGTATGAATTTCGAGGACGAAATTTTCTTTAAGGGGGGTAGATTGTAACGACCTTGGAATTTTCTGTGCTAATCCTTCCTTAAGTAGTTGTTTTGGGGTAATTAGCGCTTTACTCGATTGCTTGTGAAATTCGCATCGATCACTTTAAATTGTATCTGCATGGCTTTAATCGTGTAGATTAGTGAGCGCTACGTTACTCTGAAATCTGGGATCCATCGCTAAATTCAGTTATTCTGGAGAATTTTTGGAGGATCTGGATCGGACCTGGACCGCGTGTCGAAAGTCCGATGGCGATGATCTTAGGCTGTTGCGGTCACCGAGTTGGGCTTGATCTTCACCTCGAAAATCAAGTCGATCTGATGTTCTGGGTCGATTTGATTGGGTTCGGAGTGAAGAGTGTGAGAACGGTTGGAATTTATTGAGCTTTTAATGAAATCTGAGTCGCGTCGCTTGCGCGACGATTTTAAGCATTTTGACCGTTGGATTCTGACCCAATTTCACCCTCTGATCAGGATAGTTGGCCCATGCATATCCTAGTGCTTGTGGACCTGATCGAGTTTCCGTGACCGTTGAATTGAGTGTGGTCCGCCATGGCTGATCTGAAGAGCCGGTCGGTATGAAAACTCATCTTGACCTGGATCCATGGTCAATGAGCTTAAGTCCGACCGTTCGTGGTTATAGGCCCACCAGAAGTGCTTCGTTGGATCGAGAAAGGCGTGCTTTGGTTATAACCTAAGTATACCTTGTCCCTAGGGTTATTTTCATCAAGAAAAGGCCTATTTATAGTCCTTAAACCCTAGCTCTCATTTCCATACGAATTTTCTCTAACCCTAGCTTGGAAAGAGAGTGGAAAAAAGAGAGAAAGTGAGAGAGATAAGTTGGTGAATCATCTTGATTTCTTCCTTGTTCTTCTTCATCTTCGAACCTTCACTTTGAATCGTTCTTCTGACGATTCTGAGTTCCTTTGGGGTAAGTTAACCTAACCCTAATCTGTGTTAGAGCTTAGATTAGACTTGGTATTGTTGTATCTCATTTCTATCCTTATTTTAGGGTATTCTAGCGCCGTTGACGAAGACAACTCGTCTAAATCAGTTCGGCGGTTCTTTCTTCGCTTAAGGTGCGGACTTTAAGTGTATAGGTTATGGTTTTCAAGGCTTTCAATCCCAGTTAGTGATTTATTCTTGTTATGGATGAGATTTCACATGTCAAATGTTATGTTTACATTGCTTTCCTGATATGCATGTGCTATATTGAGATTTGTGTATTCTAAGTGTATTTATAAAGTACCGTATACGTATAAAATACGCACTTGTGTTTGCCATGATTATTTGTCATGTATGTATGCTAGATGCATGTATGACAACTCCTTGGTAAAAGGAATTGTCTAAGTGCATGTATTCCAACATACGCTATGTATGTTGTTCCTTGTATGCTAAGTGTTTGTAGAAATGCATGAATGATCTAAGTGTAACTGATTACACTAATTGTGGGCGTTGAGAAGTGATTCTCAATACTCCTATTGATGCGCATGATTTCCTTTATGCAGTTACATTCCAAGTTATTTAAATTCAAGCATCTCCTATGCTTACATTTATGTTAAGTTGATATTCTTCAGATGCGTTTGTGCCATGATTTGAATTGTCATTCCATTACTGTTTTACCTTCCATATGATTATCTGTAGTAGTGTAAGATGTTTGGGACTATGTCTTAGTCCAGGAAATCGGTAATCGACCCTACGTTCGTGGTTGAGATTGCTTTCGCCACGTAGGACGTATTAGACGAACCCGAGTCGTATTAGAGTTGTCGGCAGTGGTTTGGCCACGCGGAGTGTTTGCGCACTCTATGTCGTTCAATTCAACGTGCGCTCGTGCTAGTCGAGTTCGTCAAGTAACCAGATTGTCCGTTGTATGTAAACCATGTATGGACGCTACTACTTGAATCTAGGGTACCGAACTTACCAGTGAAATCCTATTAACCATGGTACCTGATCCGCTAAGACTCATGAGCCGGACATGGTGGTATGGGACACCGTGGCCGAGCTGTCGGCCTACGCTGGGGTGACGAGCCTCCCCGTAGTGACCAGTGAGCAACTAAACTCGTGAGCCGATTATGGTGGTATGGGACACTATATTCGTGCTGTCGGCCTACATTGATTGGTGACGAGCCCTTTGTAGTAACCTCGAGCATACCTGGATACTGCATTAGGGCGACGAGCCGATCTATGGTAGTAAGGGCATGAAAGGCGTGCATTGATTGGTGACGAGCCCTTTGCTACGACCTCAAATGTATGATCGTATGAAATGTCTAGGATTGACGACCCTAGAATGGATCACTGTTTGGATGGTGACATGAGGAAGGTATCTTAGCTTCCCAATCCTGTTGTGTGAAATGGACTAATAACAACTTGGTAATCATATCCATGCACCGCATTTGCATGTGCTTTGTAGATGTGGCGCACTTTGAGGCGATGTCATGCGTAACGTAAGATGAAGGCGCTGAGGGTGTACGCGTGAGGGCACGCATCATACCGCATTCATACTTGCATTAACAAGAGTACTTAGGATTTATTTAATTGTCCTGCTTTATCATTACTGTTTGATTGAACTGATAACATGTTAACCAGTGCCTTATTGTTCCACTGAGTTGATCACTCACTCCCACGTTTCTGGGGCGGTGTTACACACCCACCAGACTCTGTCTTAGGCCCTGATGTTGCAGATGTGGATGCGACGTCTGAGGCAGAGCGGGAGCTGGATGACGACGAGGCTGCCTTCTCCTATATGCAGTTTTCAGACGGGTTCTAGCGAGCCTCGGTCTGTTGCGCGGGATCTATGGGATTATATTTTGGGAACTGAAATGATGTAATTTGATACTTATAATTTTGTTAAATAATACTTTTACACGATCTGGTTGTATATGTAATTCAGGGATTTACACTTGTACACAGTTTACTATAAGTCTTCCGCTTGCTTTATTTACTTGTCCCTGAATCATATCTGTGTTTTGGCTTAATCTATTCCATGTTTTATGCACTAATACAGTCAACATACATTCATCATTAAATATGTTGCATAAGTGATGTTTTGGAACTCGGGAGCTGAGTTATGCTCGACCCCCGAATTTCAAGGCGTTACAATGACCCATGCAAACTACGACCCGTATAACATAGTCACTGCCAGAAGAGAAGCTAAAGTCGCCAACAAACACGACCATAATTATAATACAATATGAAGAACCGTTCTCTTTAACGGGCACCCTGTGAGCTGAAAAACTCTGTTGGGAAGGTGTCTTTAGAATTTCTTATGCAAGTCATTAATCTTCAGGAAGATCGTCAACATTCCTAAGGAAAGAGAATGGATCACGCATAAAAGAAGAATGCAAAAAGGACTCAATAGGCTTGTGAAAGTAATTTGAAACCCAAGTACCACTTTCATAAGCTGGTCAAACATTCTGAAGGATCGTGTTGATTCCAAAGAGATTACAGGAAAGTAGCGATATTAATACGATTTCCTGAAAAAGAGTATGACACTAATTCTGAAGGGTTACGCTGATTCCAAAGGAAAAGGTCGTGGATATGACAAACAATGGGTCGTGATTGTCATACACGTGGGGTTGTAGTTCCCTTACCACGACTCAGTGTGTATAACAACCACGACCCTGTCATGTGATCATGGTTAACATGCACATTGAATCGTGGTTTTTATCCACGTTAGATCGTGGTTGTCATCCAACGTTGGATCGTGGATTGGGAAAAACGAAATAGCAACTATGACCCATGTAACATGAAAACCACGACCCATGTCACACTACAACCACGACCCTTGTGGTTATTATGTTATATGGGTCGTGGTTCTCATTTCCTACTCCCAGATTGCATCATGTTATATGGGTTGTGGTTCTCATTTTCTGCTCCTAGATTATATCATGTTATATAGGTCGTGGTTCTCATGTTATATGGGTTGTGATTTGTATGGGTCGTAGTTGCCATTTTGCATGCGTCGTGGTTGTCATGTTATATGGGTCCTGGTTCTCATTTCCTACTCCCACATTGCATCATGTTATATAGGTCATGGTTCTCATTTCCTGTTCCCAGATTGCAGGACAACCACAACTCATATATGCACATAAGATCCTTACCGTCCATCAAAGTTAGAAAAGTAATGTGCCCTTCCGTACCAAAGTTAGCCTGACGTTTTTCAAATATGAGTTGGCATATTATATAGAGAGCATGAATTATGGAAGGCATAAATGGGTGGCATGAATTATGGACGGCAAAAAGGATGAGCGGCATAATCGATAGGTCGTGGTTGTCATGTTATATGGGTCGTAGTTGTTATGTTATATGAGTCGTAGTGTCATGAATCGTAGTTCTCATGTGATGTGGGTCGTGGTTATCATGTGATATGGGTCATGATTGTTATGTTATATATGTCGTGGTTGTAATACTGGACAGCATGAATTATGGATGGCAAAAAGGATGGGCGGCAAGAATTATGGATGGCATGGATTATGGATGGCATAATCTATAGGTCGTGGTTGTCATGTTATATGGGTCGTAGTTGTTATGTTATATGGGTCGTGGTGTAATTGATTGTAGTTATCATGTGATATGGGTCGTGGTTATCATGTGATATGGGTCATGGTTGTAATGGGTCGTGGTCGTTATGTTATGTAAGTCGTGGTTGTCATGTTATATGAGTCGTGGTTGTGATTATAGATGGATCATGGTTGTCATATTAAATGGGTTGTGGTTATCATGTTATATGGGTCGTGGTTCTCATTTCAGGGCCAAGGCCTATAAAATGAAAATAACCATGACCCATGTAACATGACAACCATGACTTATATATCACGACAACCACAACCCTTATAAGTGATTTCACACTTTTCCCTATGATGTGATACAAATGACTATTATATTTAAATGAAATTTAGGATACACGGTGAAAAATTGATTTCTTGTGAGATAGATGGAATGGATCTCTTATAAATAGTATTATGATATACGTGCCATATGGACGTTAGAACAGTCAAAAACATCAATGCTACAGAGGGAGGCTAATTGACTATGCACAAAGATATCCACCATCAATGCTACAGTACTGTTTATTTGACATCGAATCTTTTGATTAGGTCATACAGATACAAATGAAGGGAAGAAACAAAGATCAGCTTGATCCAGAACTTTTATGGCTCCCAAAAAGTTTTTAATGGTCTACTATACTCATTCAACACTGTTTCCTATAATGTGGTCAACTTGAGATTAGTACATACTAAATTTTGGACTTATATCATAAAATGATCTGCAAAAATATATGGACGGCATGGATGCAACACATACATGGTGATGGGGCCCATAGATCACCGAGCATGAGCCATTGGCTGGTGGTAGGGGAAGTAGCCAATCCGTTACCTTATCAGGTTTTATAAAAGAAGGTAATTTCTTATTCACTCCAAGACCGTATAACTACTGAACCAAAGACAGGAGCATTTTCATCCGAAAACATATCCAAAACACGTCAAAAGGGCACTCTTAGGATATATGGAATGTCGTAGCTTTTTAGGTAATGTGCTCAAACTATGATGTCAGTGCGGACAATTTCTCTTTTTTAATTTCCTTCCTTCTCTTGGGTGGGTGCCACTACCAGGTCGTCCCATGGATAATATTTCACGACTCTTTCTTTTTTTTTTATGTTACAGAGTCAAGAGTCACTAAATCACGACAGAAGCTACTGCCATGCAAGCAATTCATTCCATGTGCCTAGAGAAATGGTAAAGGCCCAATTTGATGCGGAATCTTCATTTGGAAAGTCCAGTAAATAGTAAAAACGTGCAACTGCGTAGCCAACGACCACTGAAAACAAAGACCAAACCAACGGAGACGGAAGCCAGGCGAGAACACAAAATAAAATTAAAAAAAAAAAAAAACCTCTTTCTAAGGGGTTTTTTCCATATGTACGCTTACGTTTAAGCCTATAGACCTAAGACCTCTTGCCTCTAAACTATTTTGCTACTGACAGGTTGAGCAGCGAGATCGCTACTGAAGTGACGTGTCACCAAGCTACGTGGGTCCTGCCATGATGAATGTGTTATATCCACACGGTCCATCCATTTGGCCAGATCATTATAGGATCATAAGTCAAATAATGAGGCAGATAAAAATCTGTAATGGACCCCACTACAGAAAACAGTAGAGAAAGTGACAACCACGGTTGAAACCTTCCTAACGTCCACCATGATGTTTATCTGAGATCCAATCTGTTAATAAGTTAAAAAATATATTATAAAAGGGAAAAAAATTATCAACTTGATCGAAAACTTTCGTAGCCCTTATAAGTTTTGAATGGCGGGCGTCACTCTCTCCACTGGTTTCTGTGGTAGGGTCCATGGGAGCTTTGAATCTTAGTCATTATTTGGCTCATGCCATGAAATGTTCTCTCCAAATAGATGGACGGTGTGGATACAAAAAAGACATTACAGTGGGGCCCACTGAACTTGGTGACATCACTTCAGCAGCAAGTCCCACTGTGCAACCTGTCAGTAGCTAATCTAATCCGCGCCCCATTGCCCCACCGGCTGTTAATTGCATGCGGCCAGATTAACTAAGGTTGAGTAGCGAGACTCGCGATTGAAGTAACGTCACCAAGTTATGTGGCTCCCAACATGATGTATGTTTTGTATTTACCCTGTCCATTTATTCAAAGAGACCAAGTTAGGGCATGAGCCAAAGAATGAGTGAGATCTAAATCTCGAGTGGACCCACCACAGAAAACAATGTAGAGAATGATGCCCACCATCAAAATCTTCTAAGGGCCATGATTGTGGCAGATCCAAAACTTTAGTGAACCCCACCACAGAAAACAGCAGAGAGAGTGGCGGCTGCCACCATTGAAACCTCCCTGAGGTACACCGGGATGTTTATTTGAGATCCAACCTGTTCATTAAGTTAAAACAGACATTAGATATGGGGAAAACACAAAGATCAGCTAGATGGAAACTTTTGTGGCCATTAGAAGTTTTTGATGGTGGGAGCCAGTCTCTCCTTTTTTCCTGTGTTGGGGTTCACTCCATATTTGGATCTCACTAATCCACGTCCTTGTTAACTACTCCATATTTGGATCTCACTAATCCACCTCCTTGTTAACTACCCATACAAATGGGTTTTTATATTTTTTTATTACCGAAATTACCATCCCATTCCGCATTCGGCAATATCCCCTCCTAAATATAGGATTTCGTGCCCACGTAACTCCGAACAAACGTGGAGCTCATCTTGATGTTCGTGACAGATTCACTCAGTTTACCTTCTTCTCCGTATCATTTTAAGAAATGTGCCTAAAAAGGAGACTCATCCAAAGCTCATTGTATGCGCGAAGATGGACTCAATTTGTTTCAACAGGAGTTTAATCCCACTTTAGCTTATTGCGTAACCCATTGGATGGTGGTATTGGCCTTGTTTTTGGGTCTATGCCGTAAAATGAGCTGAAAAAACAAATAAACACGGTGGAGTTGTTGTAAACATTTCATGCCAGGCAAATGTTTCAAAGGTGGGCATTCAATCCCCACTATTTCATGTTCCTTATCCCACCTGAGCTTTAGGTTGGCCTCATTTTTGCACTCATACCCTAAAATAAGATGAAAAATCCGGTGGACAGATTGGATTTATCACAAACATGATTGTTGGCCTCATTTAGGGTCAACCAAATCTCACTCTTGACTTGAATTTCCTCGAACCTCTGGATGGCATATTGATTGACGTGGATTGTTACGCTTACCTTTCATATGCTTTTCTAGTGCCCAAAAAAGAAAAAGGCCCACATCCATAGTTCAAAATAGGCCCCTTGATGGCCCTAATGTGTTTCAACAGCTGGTGTTCAATCGCATGTTTCCCACCATGTGGGCACTTAAGTTTTGGATCTGCATATTTTTTCACCCATGCCTAAAATGATCTGGAAATACAAATGGATAGGATAGATTAACATGTGACCTCGCAAATGTTTCAACAGTAAGCATTCAATCCTCACGTTTCCTGTTCGTTTGGCTACCTAAGCTTTGAGTCGGCCTTATGGTTTTGGGTGCATGTCCTAGATGATATGGAAAATGCAATGGACAGAGTGGATTTGTCACAAACATCATGGTGAGTCTCACCTAATGCAGGGGAACCCTCCCTATCTGGAATTAAAATGTCCAAAACATCTATGTAAAACTTTATTGACGCTTGATTGTTGTACCAACCTAACCTTGACTATGCGGGGCCTACCTTGAGGTTGTGAGAAATCCATACCATCCATTTATTTTGCTAGCTCACTTTAGTGGATGGGCCCAAAAGTGAAAGAGATCCAATGCTCAAAATGAGCCCCATGATGGCCCAAAATATTTTAACGATGAGCGATTAATCCCACAATTCCCTTACGTGTTGCCCTTGATGTTGGCCTCTATCGAAACCGATGGACCAGGTGAATTTCTCACCAGCGTCCCATGCCCCTTGAATTTTTAAACTGCGGATGTTCAATCCCCGCTGTTTTCCCGTCATGTGGCTCAGTTGATCTTTGTATCTGTCTCATTTTTTGCCATCAACAGTGCACGGCAACAACCATGAGATCATTGGTTAAGAGAATTGTACAAAATGTGTATAAAGATGGGATGCATAAAACCTTCGGCGCCCACTAGCGAAAATCTGGAAATAAGGGACACAAGTCCCTGTGAGTGAAATTTCCTATTATTATCCATCCATGATTAAATAAAAGATTTGGACGGGTTGGATTATCCAAGAATCATGATATGTATACAGCTTGATAAGTGCATGTGTACAGATCAATACACTCCACAAAGTACCTAAATCCACTCCTCTCATTCTTTATCGTGGCTATAGCTAGGCATTGGTTGCCTTGCCTCGGCGATGGAAGCAGATTGCGTCGGCCCCATACCCCTCTTTAGGAACAGGAAGATTTCGGTTGGGGTCCACCGTGGAGGTTTCAATGGTGGGCGTCGTTATCCACGGTGATTCCTTTGACATTACCTAGGTGTCATGTGTAAAAATGAATTGGCTAAAGAGAAGAGTTCAATTCGGATATTTCTGCGAGACACAAGGTCGTTCAGCTCAATGGCTAAGGAAGAGAGGTCAGTTACCTACTACAGATGAAGGCAGGTTGATAAGTTGTCCATTTACCTAATGATAAGGGAAGGCTCGAAGCTTATCCAAGTATCCAGGTCGGCCAAGATCACCTCAGACCCTAGGTTAGGTCGGCATACTACCCCCAGATCATGTCAGCTAAGATCACCTCGGCCTCATCTGATCGGTCTCGGCAGGTTAGCCTCGGTCATAGACCTCGGCCTCGGAGGTCGGCCTCAGCCATTTGCCTCGACTTTCTCAGGATTTGACCACTTAATCTTATCTTCACCATAGATCACGTGAAACGTTTAAGAGACGTCCGTTGAATGCACACCTATAATTTAAGAAATGTCTCCAGCTATGTAATCAACTCTTGCCCTATAAATAGATGGCCTATCTACGGTGAAAGGTATGCAGAATTTCTCACCTAAAACCCCTCGATATTACCAGACCAAGATTCCTATCCTAACTTTGGCATCGGAGGGTCCCATGTTCTAGTCAGGGTCTCCTTTGTCTTCTTCTTGTGTGGGTACTCGAAAGTCTAAAAAGGGTGGACCATACTTTTCGTATCAAAAGTTTGGCGCCGTCTGTGGGAACGACATCAAAGTCGTTCCTACTTTACCGGAAAACTACAATGGCGAAAGGAAATAAGAAAGCTCTAACTACCATTACTACAGTCATCCCAACTCTTCCTGAATCATCAGCCGAGCAAGGTGCCCAGCCCTACCAGCAGCAGGCCGACTCTACTCCTGCAGTGCCCGCTCTTCGATCCCGCACCCAGGGTGGTCGATTAGTCTCCTTGGAGAACCAAGTCGAAGCCCTGAATAAAAACATGGATCAACTTATGTAACTCCTAGAGAGACAGAATTCACCCATCGGTCGCGATGCAGAGGATGGTGCTACCACTGCACCACCTTAGACACTGGTTAACTCGCAAAGAAACAATCAACCTACTGAGTTGCTAGCCCAAGCTATTTTCCACACTTTGGGAGCAGCCACGCTTCTAGACTCCGACCTGCGCCCCATGCTAGAGAGGAAGAGCTATGTAAAAGCCCTTGAAGCAATGGCTGTGAACAAGGACCCATGGGAGGCAGAGATCAGAAAAATTTGAAGGAAAATCAGCGACATCAGACAAGCCTAGCATGCCCAATGCTGACCTCAGTAGAGGCCATATTGGGAGAAATCGAACCATCATTCACTGACAATATTATGGCATCTCCGCTTCTACTCAGGTTCCGAATGCCGCTGATGACCCCTTACTCTAGAACCGCCTATCCGACCGAACGCCTCGAGTCCTTCAAAGCCTGGATGGAGCTTTATGGTACTTCGGGCCCCGTAATATGCCGAGCATTCTCCTTGACCTTATCAGGAGCTGCTTAGTAGGGGTTTAGGCAGCTGAAGCCAAGGTCCACCAGTTCCTTCTCACAGCTCAGCAAAGCCTTCCTTACACAGTTCATTGGTGGGAGATACAAAAGATAGTCATCAGCTCATCTTCTCAAGATCAAGCAAAGAGAGGATGAGCTATTAAGAGACCACCTCATCTGTTTCAATGCCGAACCTGTCCAGGTCAACAATTATTCTGACCAGATAGCTTCGACTATGATGGTGGTCGACCTCAAACAAGAAAAGTTCCTCTTCTCTATTAGTAAGAACCCCCGACTACCCTCGCCAACTTACTTAACCGAGCTAAAAAAATATTTCAATGCTGATGAACTCTTTAGTTCACGAAGAGTTGTTCGAAGAGGAAATAACTCGACTTAGGATAGGAAATGAAGGGAAAAAGGGAAACATTCTGCCATTAACGTCAGAAGAAAGGAGGAGGACAACTAAGACTGAGGCCATCATACCAACTGACATCTAGAAAGTCGCTTTCATTAGTACACTTAAGCCGGAGCATGTACTAAAAGAAGTTGAGCTGAGCAAGGAAACTTGATAACCGAGCTGAACCAATCAACCGAGCTCGGTAATAAGACTCGTTGGCCAACCCTGACCTACTCGACTAAGAGCAACCTCCCTTTTTAAAAGGGAAAAAGGTGCTCATGATTCTACCATTGCATTTTCTACTGTTCGATGATTTCTACAATAAAAGAACTCCCAGTTGGGAGAATGAAATTTCTTTTAAATGTACAGACAATCCAATCTACTATGACTTCCCTCAATCAAAGGGAAGAAAGTCCCTCTTATTAGAACTACATGACTGACTACGAGGACTTCCCTTAGCGCAAGCGAAAAACAGTCATTAACTAGTCGCCCGACCCTTAAAGAAGAGTTTGGACCACTAATTGGTAATGCAACTTGAATCGTATGATCTACAATTATGATTTCTTAGTGCAAAGGAAAATAATCCCCCTAAGTAAACTGCTCGGCGCCTCATGAAGGGGTCATTGTAGCTAACCCATCTATTCGACAAAATCAAAATTTTCCAAATAAAAGGAAGAGCTCAAGAGCTCACCCCAATGCTCCTACTTGGCTAAAATGTCCAGCCTCACCAAAACCAACTTACTTCTCAAGCCTGTTGCGCAAGCTTAAAAGCAGGGGGCTTACTGTTATGGGTAAAAATGGACTGACTAAAGAGAAGAGGTCAGCTCGGACATCTCTGCGAAATACGAGGTCGGCTAGCGCCGGTCATGACCAATAATCTCCATAATGGCAAAGGAAGAGAAGTCGGTTACCTACTACATATGAAGGCAGGTTGGCAGGTCGATCATTTACCCAATTATAAGGGGAGGTTCAAATCTCATCTGAGTATCCAGGTCGGCCAAGACCACCACGGACCACCAGGTCAGGTCGGCATACTACCACTAGGTTAGGTCAGCCAAGACCACCTCTACCTCATTCATAGACCTCGGCAATAGACCTCGACCTTATCAGGTCGGCCTTGCCCATAGATCTCGACCTCGGAGGTCGGGCTCGGCCATCTGCCTCGACTTTTGAAAAGACAAGCTATAGATGTTCTAGAGGGGGGTGAATAAGACAATGTCAAATATTTCGATATAATGCGGAATAATAAATCAATGTAACACAATTTTGCAAAGTATTGAAATCTTGATATCAAATAGTTTGATGACAACCTTACATCTAAAAGATTTAGGTAGGATAACCTTATGTCATGACGTCTTTGAAATCAAAATCTCAAACTCATGCAAAGAATAAGAAAAGCACAATAACACAAATAATAAAATCCAATCACCATAATGCACAAAAGAATTATAGGGGTTTGATGCCTCAATGCAACCTACTCCACTCCCAAAAGTACTACCATCGTAATTTTGGCTTTCACTATTTTAATGTTTTCCAAGATCACCTTAACAACCTTATACAGTTATTGCTATTTTCACGGGCTATCACAATCAAACCTGCTTTGTGATTTTATAAGATCACCACAAACAAGCCCGCTGAAATTTTTGGGATATCTCAGACAAACCCAAACTAAAATTTAATAAAAGACAGTACTTATCTTCAATTTGGTAAGTCGAAGTCGTATCTATAGCTTGAATGTAGCAATCTTCTTCTTAGGATATAAATGAAGCCGTTGTATGAGTTTACCCCAAAAAGATACAAAAGGGATCTAATAGATTTTTAATGAAATGAATAAAACCATATTGCTGCAGATTCGATTTTTCCTATTCTCAAAGTAGAGTATATATTACTCTATCAAAAACAGTTTAATCTAACTTTGAGAAGGAGAATAGAATAAGCCAATAATAAAATATGAATTACAACACAAATAGCTTAAGGAGGCTTGAAGAATTTTTCTTTACAATACAATATAAGATTATGGATTTTTCGTGGTTTAAAGAGTAAGAGAAATCCTCTATTTATAGTCAAGGATCTGTGTAGTTCGGCTATCCTAAGTTTCAATTTGGCTGGCTGAACAGGAGCTTCGGCTAGCCTAACTGGTTCGAAATCCGATTTTGTTTCATTACTGGAAACTTGACCGAAACCACCTTAGGTTGGCCGAACCTACCGCAAAAAAGATCTTTTGAGATCTACCTTTTTTACTAAATATTGTAGGGTTGGCCCAACAGGTTAGGCTGGCCGAACCGGACTTTGGGATGGCCTAACTTGAGTGTATTTAAAATAAAATATGATTCGAAATATGCATGAGTGAAATACACTTAACCTATAGCCAAACTAGGTTTATACCACCTGTAGGTTGACTCATATGAAGTGTTCTGAACCTCGAATCATGAATGTCTTGCTTTAAGATGTTGAGCCTTCTTTCCAAATGCTTGATCGAGTTGATAGCCTGTCTTCAGTTGAGTTTGCGATTGTACCCAAACTATGAAATTTGACAAACTAAAATGCGCTTTAAGTGTAAGCACTTACAATCTCCCCCTTTATCAATTTCATGACAAAACTCACTTAGACAACAATACAACTCAGCATAATATATTACAACATGTCAAACAACATAAATCTTTTGAGTCGACACTTATAATCTTGTTACTCCCCCTAAGATCATGCATCTGTATCACTCCCTCTGAGCACTTAGTCATATCTGCAAAAATATAGTTCATAGAGTACATGCAAATATATGTGTGCTCATAAACGAGAGAAATGATGATATTGATCTCATATCCATATCACAAAAATATAACATATTTCTCCCCATTTTTGTAGGAAGTTGACTAAGGAAAAGGTAATCAATGAAGCATAATGGATATAAGAAGCAAATAACATAAGAATAAGTAGCATAAAATAAGCATAGCATAGTGTCATATCTATGTGTATGTCAGCAAGAGTAAAAATATATCAAGTTATTACAAAATAAGAGTATTTAATTAGAATCAGTCAGAACTAGAAGAGGATGGTGTAGGCATATCAGGGTCATTAATCCTCAGATTCCTGTTAGAACGATGAAAGTACTTTTTCATGTACTTCATCCGTTGTTTTTGAGAAACGTGTAAGTCATCTACCTTCTTTTCTAAATTATCCAACCTTTCTGAGAACTAATAGGGCTGGAAGTCAGAGTCATTCGTATCATTAGATTCTTCCATATTTGCAAAGATATCATTCATATTAACATCCCACATGTGCTGCACGTGTGATGGGGCCCACCTTGATGAATGTATTTTATATCCTCACCGACCACTTGATTAGGATAGTGGGACGCCACCGTGATGCATGTATATCCACGCAGTCCATCCGTTATCTGGACGAGTGGGGCTTACCTTGTGGTATGTGCTTCATCAGCGCCGTTGTAACACCCCAAAAATTGGCACCTGAGTGCATAGACTCTAATCCCGAGTTTTCAGGTGTTAACAAAATGAAAATGTACATGTCGCCTTGTTCAAATTCACATCAGTTCCACACATGAGCAATCAAACTAGCGCAATTTAATTTTTGTGGATCCAAAGCGAGGTAGAGATAACAAAAATAAATAAATATAGGGCCGACAGTAAAGATACAATTAAAATACGGTGTTCGCCCAAATGAGAATTATACAAATCACAATAATTACAATAGAAATAGAAGAACAACTACCAAGTGGGAAGAAGCCAGAGATCTACTGGGCGTCCCAAGCACACCACCGAATGGTCCTATTGTTGAGTTATTTGCATATGTCAAATAGAAGGCGTCAAACGCCAATATAGTGAAGAAATATCCCCAAGATTGTTACTTAGGACATTTTAGTGATTAGCAGGTTCACAACAAATATATATTAATACATATTATACACTTAAGCATGTTATCTTTAATGCACAATTATTAAATAAGTTACACATGTTATCAACACAATCAGCTCAGTTAATGATAAATAAGAAATCAAATAATTCTTAAATACTCTTGTTAAATGTACATATGAAGATATGACATGATGCATGCCCTTTCCAAACAACACTCCCTCATACGCGACTCCGACAGCCTATTTTGCATATGACAACAATTCCTCAAACGATGCAACTCCAATGCCTTTTTGGTACATCCTAACTAATACAGTGTGATGCATGGTTATGTTAGCTGAGTAATTATTGAGTTTAATTAATCCAGCATATTAGCGAGGCTAAGATACCGACGTTATATCACGAGTCCTTATCCGGATCACCTGGCTCGTTGCCGCATGTAACGACTCCTTATCAGTGTCCCTTGATCCAAATTTAGGTGTCACCCGTTTATTTCACAGATCAACAACTCCAAAGGTATGGTATAATACCTAAATATATGAGAATCAACCCGATGTGGGTCGTCATCCAAACCGAGTATGTTCGCTCAGTTTCGAGGTGCGGGCTTATCACATTAAACTAAATTAATACAAAGGAAATGGGCTCGTCATCCGATTCCATTCATGCCCGGGTTGTTCAAATGGTACTCTGGCATGGAATCATCGGCCGAATAATTTGACAGGGCCATTCGAACAAGGACTTATCACCTCCATTAGTGCTCGATGGTCACTGTGGGGAGGCTCATCACCCCAACATAGGCCGACAGCTTGGACACGATGTCCCATACCACCATGCCTGACTCATGAGTCTTGGGATCGTATCAATAACGGTTATGAGTAGACTAAATCAATGGTAATGGTGGTATCCCAGATTCTATTGAATGTTATACAATCACTAAGCACAAGAATGATCGAGCTTACATTAAACCGATATGAACAACTACGGAGGACCTCGGGCAAACTGACATTGGGTGCAAAGCATCCCGTGTAGCTCCAACTACTATCGATCGTCCGTGTTCAACTCCAGTCGGCCGTATAAGCCCGGGATAGCTTCCCTAAAGAGGGATATCTACATATTTACATAATTTGCGAAGCCCGATACATCGCAACAACATAATTCAATCATCCTAATATTTTTAAGCATTCAACATTTAAGAATTTTTATAATATTAAGAGTTTTATGTTATCTAAGTATTTCATCAAGCATGTTATCAATCAAAAAGTAAATAAATGTATTTAATAATTTCAAAATGTTAAGTAGAAATTTGGGGCAGATCTTCACCTTTTGAGTTAAAATCTAGTACTCGAATGCGGCCCTAGCGTTGGGAATTTGGGAAAACGCCCCAAACCTAAATTAAAGTAAAAGACTATCATTGATGGTGTGGATTTATTCATAATTAAATATTACACAATGAATTATGGCTTAACTAACTCAATTTGATTGGTCCATCAACTCAGTTTGACGAATAGGGACTCGAAATCGGTGCATAACCTAAACCGTAATGGAATGGGGCCCGATTACGGCTCCCGCAAGAGTATGGACTATTCTAATTGATAATTGTGACTTAAAGCCCTAACATACTCAATCCTAATATTAGGGGTCGTTTGACACCGTTGATTGGAGGGGATTGGAGGGGGTTTCGAATCTACGGTGAGAGCTTGGATTACACCTAAAATCATTTCAATAGTTGCATGAGTAACATGTATGTCACTATACGCTATCATTCTATTGGGCACATGGCCCACTAATAATGATCAACACCGTCCAAACATTTTCCATGTAAATCAGTACCGTCCAAACATTGTCCATATTAATTAACAATTAAAAATTGTTGGTCAGTCACTCAGACATGATCTTGTGCTTGCGATCCATCCGAGACTTGGAATTTCATCATTTTCAGGAAAAACATATATTTCAGCAGGCTTATCACAACCATAGTGTCAAAAATTCTATATCTCACTAATTAGGGATATTAAAGTTGATTTAGTAATTAAATTCAAACCCCTGTAAATATACCATGCATTGGTATTTTTGAATTAAAGTTGATTCACACTCCAGGGTGCCAAACAAACTGGGAGGATTGCCAATCCAGGGGTTTTTCAATCGTAGGGGTTTTGAATCCACGCTCCCAAATAGGCCATTAGGGTTTGCGAGAATCGACGGAAACCAAAAAAGAAAAAGAAAAAAGGGTTTCTAACCCTAATGGCTCAAAATAAAAGAAATGAAAGAAAAAAATAGAAAGACATGTAGGGAAACCTCTTACGTAGCAAGTGAGTAGAGAATCCGACCCAAAATCTTCGGATTTCATCCGTGGAAGACATGAGATCGGGAATAGAGACGAGGTCTTGCACGAATTCGGCAAGCACGGGGATTGGATGGCATAATCCGACCACCGGGGTACATGCAAGGTGGTGGCTCCCACTTTCTCTCTCCTCTCTCTCTCTCTCACTCTCTCTCTCAGTTATTGGAAACGGCTGAGAGAGAGAGGGGTTGGAGCTTATATGGGTGGGATTATTTCAGTTGGCCTCAAGGTCTGAAAAATCCCAAAAATGGCCAAATGGGGCCTGATTTGGATTATAGGGGTTGCTCTGATGCCCTCCTGGCCATGAAACTTATAGGATAGGTGGTCCATGGCCTGATGAAGGGCTGGGTAAAGTTTGATTGAAAATGGACACGTGGTTTTGCCGGAATGGCCCGATTTGCGATCAACGGTCACCGTTCCACAATTAATGGCTAGATTTTGTAGGCGTGGTCTTGAATTTATTTTTAGCCTTTTGTGTAAATTTGGCAAAGATTCGACAAACAAAAATCCCGCAATTGAAACATCAGTTATGGGGCTAAATAGGTAAATTTCAAACTTTCCCCAAATTAGGCTAGGCGACTCATAATTTGCAAGTGCCGGCTGGGCAATGCAATTTGACTATTTATGGGCACTTTCAGGGTCTAGTATCTACGTGAGACATCAAGCCTAGTGAGATGGACATTACTCTACAATTTCGAAACTAGTGGCTCACTAATGAGCGGTCTAGAGCTTGTTTGGGTAATTGGGGCATTTCTGGAATAAATTGGGTAGAAGGATTTCTTGTGAGAAATGATTAGGATTTGAATTAGCTAATTTCATAGTGTAGACTATTTGTAACTAGTGAGAATGATGATTCGGTCATAATCACCCTAATCAAGAACCCTAATTCAACTATACTTGAAATTACCTGATTTAGTAAAATATACTAAAATATAAAATTTAAATTTAATCATATAAGATGATTCCTAGTATGATTAGAAGAAATTTCTAAGAAGATGCCAGGTATAAAAAATTCTAAAATGAAAAAGATACGCGTGGCCCATTGACAATGTGTAGTTGTAGGAAATTTTCAGTTTCAATAACTCTATTTCATATAATGTTTTTAGCACTTTTAGTTAGTATATTAATTTAATTTTTTTTAATAATTCATCATTAAGTCTACTTTATCTCCACCAAATTTCATTACATTTTGTATTCTAAAAAAATTCAAAAAATTCCGGAAGTACCAGCTGTTTGAACTAATAATTTTTTGATAGTTGTCACATCATCCTAGATTTAACTATATTAAAATTTTTATTTTATTTTTTATTTATTTTTATATGAAACTAGACATATCAAGCTTCAATCTGGCTTTTGAAGCACCCCAATCGGAGTTATATTGAGAGAGATATGAATTTTTGAAGTTAATCTAAAAAGATAGAAAATCGCAGAAAATTTCAGCGAGGGTCCGCTGAAATTCAGTGCACCGGCGGTGGCCCCGCCATCCTCTGTGGTATTTGGTGGTGGCTCTGCCACTTGATATTTAAAAATTTGTGTATCTCTCAATCCAGAATGAGTTATTCGACATGCAATATATGATTTTGAGGTAGGAGAAGCTAAGCTATCCAAATAACTTGGTTATTTTATGAGATTCCATAAGGTTAATGCTCAAAAACTCATTTTTATTTTTATTTTTGCTATTTATAGTAAATTTTAGTTTAATTATTATTCTTCAACATTTAAGCTTTAGGATTTTGTGTCTAATATGAAAGTACTTAGAAATATTTAAAGAATAAGGTGGTGGAAGGTGAAATTTTCAAAGGAGATGGGTTGAAAGGGGGATTTGAGACTTAGGGATTGAGTTTTGAGAGCTTGGGAAGAGAACGGGGTGATGACTTGAGAGTGAAAAGGGTATAACAGACTAGAAATGGGGTATAAATGAAGTAGAAATGGCCCTAGGTGAAGCCCCTAGGGCTTTTATGTGATTCATGAGAGCAAAGAGGGGTCCCTTCTATAGCTGAACCCTAGGCTAAGACTTCAGTGTTTAGATTAGCTGGATGGCTTGGTCCTAGGGTTCTCTAATGTCACTAAGTTTGATCGCTTCCTCTTAAGTCGATAAGGTGTTATGATAGACCCATTGCTTAACGATGTCCAACTCCGAGTTGGCAAAAAAAATACGGGACGTTACAGCCGTTCATCTATGAAACCACCATGATTTATGTACTTTATCCCACCTTCCATTTGGATGGTGGGGACCACCTATTTAGATGCTGTTTGACAACAAGTTCTGTGGGTCCGATCCCGAGGTATGTGATATCCCAGTCGTCCATTATCTAGACGGTGGGCCAGCAGCCCTCCCAGAAGCTATAGCTGTTGTAATGATGTCAACAAGCTCTGAGGATCCCACATGAAGTATGCGTTTCATCCTAATCGTCCATCTATTTGGACGTCACCAGTTGTGCGGCCTGATCATGAGGTATGCGTTAAATCTTGACCGTCCATTTGTTGGGGTGGGGCCCACTTTGAGGATGTGTTTTATATTCACACCGTCCATCATGTGATTGACGTGGCCCACCATGATGAATGTACTGTATATCCGCACCATCCAGCACCCCGATGTATGTATTTCATATCTACGATGTTTGCCCGTTTTGTTGGTGCAGGGCCCACTTACTACATGTGATGGGCCCGCCTACATTGTACAGGCCCACGATGCTGTGCGTGTTTCATCTATATGGTCCGCTTGTGCGGCCCACCTAGATGCATGTATTCTGTATCCACACCGTCCATCCTTGAGGCCCGCTGTGATATACACATTTTATCAACGCCGTCTAGCCCATGGACCCCACATATGACATATTTAAGGCCCATCTTACAAGCCCACCTTGAGGTATATGTTGTACTTGTGGCCCATCTATTTTGCTGGATTATGGCGGCCCTATTATGCCTATGTGATGTGACCAACTTGATGTATTTGGGGCCCAAGCGTGAGGCCCATTGTGATGTATTTGACCCATTGAGATTGTATAAGAGAGTGAGACCCTAGTGTAAGGCCCATTGAGATTGTATATGAGGCCCATTGAGATTGTATATGAGGCCCATGCGATGCGGCCATTGATGTATATAAGGCCCATGCGATGCGGCCCACTTGATGTATATGAGGTCGAGGCCCATATGTGAGGCCCAATCTGATGTATATGAGGCCCATGCAATGCGGCCCATTGATGTATATGATGTCATGCGATGTGGCCCACTTGATGTATATGAGGTCGAGGCCCATATGTGAGGCCCAATCTAATGTATATGAGGCCCGACGTGTTGTATATGAGGCCCATGTGTAAAGGCCCATTGTGATGTATATGCGGCCTATGAGTAAGGCCCGATGTTACGTATTTATGGCCCATGTGTTGAGGCCCGATGCATTGTATATGAGGCCCAGATGATGAAGCCCAATGTGATGTATTTATGGCCCATGTGACGAGGCCCATTTTGATGTATATGCGGCCCAAGAGTGAGGCTCGATGTGATGTATTTATGGCCCGTGTACTGAGGCCCATTGTGATGTATATGAGGCCCATGAGTGAGGCCCATAGTGATGTGTATTAGGCCTTTGTGTGAGGCCATGGGCCCACTATACGTTTGGCTCTATGTGAGTCAATCCTTGGGAGCAATGTTAGTTAAATGTCCACATTGATCCCTTAGGCCCTTTGTTAGGCTGATTATCGATGCTGATTATTAGTACCGATTATCAAGACCGATTATCGATGCTGATTATCGATATTGATTATCGGTGCCAGTTATCGATATCGATTATAAGTATGTGACAGCATAATATCATGATAAATGCCCATAAGAATCATCTGCATGTTTGTTATGAGATGTGATTAACCATTGCATGTGTCATTGGGCTGATTGTTTATGTGACTCCCTAATAGGCGGAGTTTTCCAATATGAGCACACGGTATGTGCAGGATTGATGCATGATTGGACTGTGTGACTCATGCATCTCGCATTTTGTGATATGACCACCATACGCCCTAGCGACATCAGGGCCGTAGCCTCCACAGGCATATCGTGGATGGTAGAAATATTTTTCTACATGGGGTGTCATAGATATCCCTAGGTGAAAGTCCATAAACCCTCTAGGTACCAGAGGACGCTCCAACGTCTAGACCGAGTGGATACATGAGTGTCTGAGTGCCGAATACTAGTAGGCCGCGTCTCCCACTTTGTCGTGATCGGTTGAAAAGGGGTGTGGCTTTACCTGCTCGAGGGTAGGGGGCATAGCTAGGCTGAGTTTGACTAGCTTGTAAATGGGTCTGCTATCGACGTGCCTGGTAGATATTGGTGACTACTAGCCAGGCGGATAGTGAGGTCTCTTCCACTTGCATTGTTGTGCGTCCAGTGGGCAGCGATCGCACGTAGAGTATACTAGACCCCGGTGATGATCCCAGAGATGTACAATACTAATATGTGGACTTATATACCCAGCATTTTGCTCATTCATTCATTCATTCACTATTCACTCGGGCTGGTGATGCGTAACTAATTATTGTGTACCTTCGCAATGGCTAGGATTTCGGTTGGGACGCATGACTAACCTTAGATCAGAAGTTTATCACATTAAGTCTGGTTATCTAAATTTAGGTATAAGATTGATTTGGATAGAAGTAACTTGTGATGGACCCCATAGTCTGTGATACTACGTACTATCATCCCGACTCACACTCCAGCTTGGTCATTTCATTTGCACCGCATATTGCATTACATCCACAACATATGACATCTTGAGTTACTATGTTTATACATTTATATGGCTTAGATGATCCTGACGGTATTTGTGGACTCATCAGGATTTACATATTGCATTATATTCTCAGTATATGATATTTGGCTTACTATGTCTCTGCATTGCATAGTTGATCTATGTTACTTCCTCAATATATGATATTGTTTTATTACATTTTGCATCACATAGCCTGAATAAGGCTGATGGTATTTATAGACTTACCAGCATGTTTCCAAATTACTCTGATATTGTAAGATTTATGGATTGCTAGTATTTCTGCTTACTCTGATATTTATATACTTGGTGCTTGCATTACACACACTTACACTACCCTCTAAGTTTTCTATAAGTTTATACACGATAGATGCATGCAGGTGGCGTTAGGTCGCAGCAGTGTTGAGCTTGGAGCGTGCAGCTATCTTCTGGAGCTTTGATTTTTTATATATGTATTTTTCTTTCAGCACTGTATTCAAATGTTTATATTAGTGGATATGTGATGATGCTGTTGCCTTTGTGATTTGGGTAAACTTGTGGTTATGCTTATTATGAGTTAAATGTACATTGAAAAATCCTTCTTGTAGGATCCCAGGATCGAAATTTGGCATATAGGCGCTTGGAGCCGAGAATGGGATACTACGGAGGTCGTCGACACCGGATTAAGCAATCAGGAATTTTGTAAGCCCGGTTTTCGATTTTGGGGCGTGACAAAGCATACATGATTACAAATGTTTTCAACTTATCTTCTGGTTTGAACATTAGTGTGAGGGTTACCAAGAATTTGATTAGTTGGATGGTCTTTGACTAGTCTATTCTCAGTTGTATCTGATTTTGATGAAGGTGTTGATTGATTGAATATAATAACCTCATCATCATGTTTATCAGCTAGAGTGATAGTTTGATCATCAATTACTACATTTATGGATTCTTGTATCACTCTGATCCTTTTATTTAAGACACGATATGCTCTACTATTTAGAGCGTACCCTAGAAAAATACCTTCATCACTTTTTGCTTTAAAATTTTTCAGATGTTCCCTATCTCGTAAATTGAAACATTTGCTTCCGAAAGTATAGAAATATTTTACTGACGGTTTTTTGTTAGACCAGAGTTCATAAGCTGATATAGTTAAACATGCTCTTACATATACAACTAGTGTTGACAACTTCAACCCATAAATTTTTTGCTAATTTTTTACTATTAAGCATAACAATCTCCATTTCTTGTATAACTCTGTTTTTCCTTTGAGCTATACCATTTTGTTGAGGAGTTTTAGGAGCAGAAAATACATGTAATATTCCATGGTCATCACAAAACTTCTCAAAATTTTTATTTTGAAATTCTGTTCCATGATCACTTCTTATCCTTTTCATAGGCAGTTCTTTTTCCGTCTGGATGCGTTTAAATAATTTTTTGACTTCGTCAAAAGCATCTGACTTTTCTCTTAAGAAGACTACTTATGAATATCTAGTGTAGTCATCAACTACAACTACAAAGTAAATTTTTTTTTTTTACCTCCTTTACTCTCTATTTGGTTGGTCCAACGAGGTCTATATAAAGTAATTTGAGGGGTCTAGATGTGGTTAAGGAGTTTATATTCTTGTAACTACTCCTGATTTGTTTACCTATTTGATAGGTACCACATGCTTTCTTTTCCATTTTTTTTTAAAAACTTGGGTAAGCCTCGAAGATGATCTCTCTTGCTAAGTTTGCATAGATCTCTAAAGTTCACATGTCTAAGACGTTGATGCCATAATCCAGTTTTGTCTGTTTGGACCGTATAGTAAGAGTGACTTGAGGAGCATAATTCATCAATGATATAACAATTTTTAGAGGTTTTTTGACCATTTAATACTATATGACCTTGATTATTAAGTATTTTACATCCGTGATTCGAAAATTTAATACTATGATTATTATCACAGATTTGAGATATGCTTAGCAAATTGTGTTTCAAACCTTCAACATATAAAACATCTTTAAAAACAGGAAGATTGAGAAGTTTTATATTACCTATTCCGCTAATTTTGCATTTACTGTCATCCCCAAATGTTACTGAACCTCCATCAATATGATTGATGTTTAAAAGTATTGCCTTATCACCTGTCATATGTCTAGAGCATTCACTGTCCAGATACCATTTTGAATGGCTACTAGTTTTGAAAGTTGTGTGGATAACAAGACACTTATTGTTTGGAACCCATTTCCATATGGTTTTGAGTTTAGGAGGATCTTAACATGATTAGTTTGAGAGTAATATTTTTTCTTATTCTCATTTACTCACATAGTTCTAGAGTTGGATTTCAAGAGAAGGATTATAATTTTTCTTTTGATAGTTGGACTTAGTTTTTTGATAAAAAAAGTTTTTGACAAGGTTTTTTCTTTACTTCCTTTTTAGTTTCTTCTTTAAATTTTGAAGCTTCACCTTTAACAAATATAGGAGTAGTATTTTTAGATTTTTTTTGAACGACTCTTGATATAACCCAAGCCGAATTTTTTGTTACTTCGACGAGATGCAGATAATAGTTTTTCAAGTCTTGAGTCACCTTGGGTATACATCCAAGTCTCTTTAGAATTTTTTAGAGAAGTTATTTCTAATAGTAAATTTTTATTTTTGGTTTTGAGATCTTCAGTTTCAGAATTTTTTAAATTGAGTTCAAGTTTGGTTTTCTCAAAACAATCAGAAAAATGTGATTTCTCCAAAACAGATTTTTCAAGTTCTAATTTTAAATCTGCAAATTTATCCTTTTAAATTTTTAATTTTATTGCAATCTTACAACTTTCTTTATATGAGGCATCATAGGCTACTTGAAGATCTTCTTCATTTTCAACATCACTTCCTCGCATTTCATAATCAGATGTTTCATCTTCATTTGAGGAAGTGAGTCTAGCTAGGGTCATAAATGCCTTTTGATCATTTTCAGTTTCATGATCTGATTTATCAGTTTCTGAATCGCATTTAGATTTAGACAATTCATCCCATGTGGCGATTATGCGTCTTCTTTTAGATTTATCCTTCTTAGGACATTTTGCAGCTAGATGCTCATATTCAGAACAGTTGAAACATTGAGAGTCTTTAGATTTAGATTTCTAATTTCCTTTTCTTTTGTCAATCGGTTTTTTAAAATCAGATCTATTTTTATTTTTTAAAATTCTATAAAACTTTTTAACAAACATAGCCATGTCATCCTCATTTTCTTTATTATCTGAATCTTTCGATTTAGATTTTGAGGATTTTAGGCTATGAATTTACTTTTGGGAGCTTTAAAATTCAGCTTATAGGTTTGTAGACATTTTACTAATTCCTCTACCTTCATTGTATCAGCGTCCCTCAATTCTTATATAGTAGTGACTTTAAAATTGAACCGGTCAGGAAGCGATTGTAGGATTTTTGTACACACTTTGTTTTAAGGGACTTTTTCTCTAAGACCCTACATAGAATTAACAATGTCATTTAGTTTAGTGAAGAAATCCATGAATGATTCGGTTTTTTTTCCATATGGATTTCTTCAAACCTTATTGTAAGGATTTGAATATTAGATTTCTTGACAATGTTAGTTCCTTTGTGTGTCATTTCAAGTATATCTAAAGCTTGTTTTGTTGTATCACACGAGATGATTCTTTTGAACTTGTCTGGTGATAAAGCACAAGTAATAGCATTAAGTGCTTTTGCATTAGCACTACTTTCACTTTTTTGACCTAGAATCCATAGATTATAAACTTGTACTTTCATGGACTTGGTTCCATTTTCACCCACTACTTCCAATATTGGAGGGACCCATTGGGTCATGTTAGCTTGCCACACACTTTCATCAATAGATTTGAGGAAGACCCTCATTCTATCTTTCCGGTAGGAATAGTACGAGCCATCGAAGGGTGGTGGCTTGGAAATGGATAAACTATCAAAATTTGACATTCTAATGGCTCTATATCTAGCTCTAGGAAGTTAATCCGAAAAGAGCAACCTTGCTTTGATACCACTTGGAAAGATGAGCTATAGATGTCCTAAAATGGAGTGAATAGGACAATGCCAAATATTTCAATATAATGCGGAATAATAAATCAATGTAACATAATTTTGTAAAGTATTGAATTCTTGATATCAAATAGTTCGTAGGACAACCTTACACCTAAAAGATTTAAGTAGGACAACCTTATGTCACGACGTCTTTGAAATCAAAATCTCAAACTAATGCAAAGAATAAGAAAAACACAATAATACAAATAATAAAATCCAATCACCACAATGCACAGAAGAATTATAGTGGTTCGGTGCCTCAATGCAACCTACTCCACTCCTAAAATTACTACCCTCGCAATTTTGGCTTTCACTATTTCAAGGTTTTCCAGGATTACCTTAACAAGCTTATATAGTTATTATGATTTTCATGGGCTATCACAATCAAACCCACTATATGATTTTAAAGAATCACTACAAACAAACCCTCTGAGATTTTCGGGCTATCTCAGAAAAACCCAAACTGAAATAAAATAAAAGATAGTACTTATCTTCGATTTGGCAAGTTGAAGTTATAATTATAACTTGAATGCATTGATCTTCTTCTGGGGATATTGATGAAGCCGTTGTACGAGTTCAACCCAAAAAGATACAAATGGATCTAATAGATTTTCAATTAAATGAATGAAACCATATTGCTGCAGATTCAATTTTTCGTATTCTTGAAGTAAAGTATGGATTGCTCTATCAAAAATAGTTTAATCTAACTTTGAGAAGAAGAATAGAATAAGTTAATAATAAAATATAAATTACAACACAAATATCTTAAGGAGACTTGAAGGATCTTTCTTTACAACATAATATAAGACTATGAATTTTCGTGGTTTAAAGAGTAAGAGAAAACCTCTATTTATAGCCAAAGATTTGTGTAGTTCGACTGGCCTAAGTTTCAGCTCGGCTAGCCGAACTTTAAAGATTACGTTCCAATTATAATCTGAAAATTGTGGGATAAAATCTTTCAAATTTTTGCCTGGCCTAAGCCCATCTTCGGTTGGCCTAACTAGTCGAAGATCCGACTTTGTTCCATTGTTAGAAACTTGATCGAAACTACCTTGGGTTGGCCGAACCTACAACAAAAAAGATCTTTTGAGATCTATTTGTTTAATCAAATATTATAAGGTTGCCCCAACAGGTTAGGCTGGCCAAATAGGACTTTGGGTTGGACTAACTTGAGTGTATTCAACATAAAATGTAATTCTAAATATGCATGAGTGAAATACACTTAACCTATAGCCAAACTAGGTTTATACCACCTGTAGGTTGACTCATACGAAGTGTTCTAAACCTCGAATCATGAATGTCTTGCTTTGAGATGTTGAGCCTTCTTTCCAAATGCTTGATCAAGTTGATAGCTTGTCTTCAGTTAAGCTTACGATCGTAACCGGACTACGAAATTTGACAAACTAAAATGTGTTTAAGTATAAACACTTATAACTTTTTTGGGGTTTGGCCACTTGATCTTATCTTGACCGGAGATCACGTGAAACGATTGAAAGACATTTGATGAACGCACGCCTATAATTCAGGAAATGTCTCCACCCATGTAATCAACTCTTGCCATATAAATAGAGGGCGTATACACGGTGAAAGGTATGCAGAATCTCTCACACAAAACTCCTTGATAATACCAGACCCAAATTCCTAGCATGACTTTGGTATATGAGGGTCCCTGCTCTAGTCGGAGTCTCCTTTATCTTTTTATTATGTGGGTATTCGAAGGTCTAAATAGTATGGACCAGATTTTGCATTAACACTAGATATGTTTCAATTTTGGACTCATGCCCTAAAATGATACGATAAGATAGATGGACAGTGTGGATAAGCCACAACATCACAGACCCCACATATCTTCATGCGTTTGTAGGCAATTACATTCATGGAATTGAACCCGCCCGAATGGGAAAGAAAGTGAGGGCAATGAGTGAGGGAAATGCTATCATTTGGAAAATGTCAAAACATGAAAAATGATTGGACGGTAATACCTGTGTAATACCTCTATTCAACAGGGGTAAGAGGGACAACTCTACTGTTAATGGCTTGACCCATTTAGATTCTGTTAGCAGGAGCGGCCGTAGGAGTAATTGAAATGTCCAGGCGGGTTGTGAAAAATGGTTTTAAAGCATAGGGTTTTCGGTCCACAGCAAAAAAACAAGAGCGCGTATGGAAAAATCTTTTAAAAAAATAAAAAATAAAAAATCCGACATCAGTGTGCATCATACTGTTGCCAAGTTACAATCCCAAAACTAGATTGGTTGAACCATCCTCACATCTGATTTGTAGACAGTTGTCTGTGAAATAGGACCGTTGGATAGTTTTCATTTTAACCGTCCAATAGATGCGTCCAATAGAGGTCTGCCAATCCGACAGTCAATCAGTAAAACAATGATAGTACCTGTATATTATCCATCATACTCGGCCCAACACCCTCCTCTTTTTTCTCTTATAAAGAGCTCCCCTTTTCCCTTTCTAGCTCGTATATCCCTCCACTCTTCTTTTGCTTTTTCATCCATGCCCATGTGGATCTCGTAGAACCAGTTATCTTCTTCTTCCGGATCCTTGTTGAGCTTCCCTTCTCTTGGGTTTTCTTTTACTTAAAAAAATAAAAAAAAAATTAAATTTCTTCCCTATCTTTTTGGACATGGCTTTCTCAAAGAACGTGGGTGTGGTGGCCTTGGTCACTGTCTTCTTCACTATTTTCTCTCTCTCCTCTGCTATGGACATGTCTATCATAAGCTCCGGTGGAAGGAGCGATGATGAAGTGATGGGCCTCTACGAAGAGTGGCTAGCCAAGCACGGAAAATCGTACAACGCGTTGGGCGAGAAGGAGAAGAGATTCGAGATTTTCAGGGACAATCTGCTTTTCATCAACGAACATAACGCTGGCAATCATACCTACACTTTGGGTCTGAACAAGTTCGCCGATCTCACCAATGAGGAGTTTAGATCTCTTTACTTGGGTGCCAAGATCGACTCCAAGCTGAGGCTTTCTAAGGCCAAGAGCGACCGCTACAGTTACATCCAAGGGGAGGAGTTGCCCGATTCCATTGACTGGAGGGAGAAAGGGGCTGTTGTTCCGATCAAGGACCAAGGCAGCTGCGGTGAGTCTTCCCTTTTTCTTTCTCTCTCAGAAATTCTGGGTATCAGATCATCTCATCAGGTGGCCCCGACTCAAAATTTAAAGATGGCTAACTCTTCTGGTGAATATGGACCATTTCTCATCTGTTTTAACTGTCCATCCACTGTCCCAGTGGACCATCTTGATATTTGGCCGGACTCCATTTGATGGACGGCCCAGATTTCACATCAAAAGTATGACACTTTCACGTGATTCTTATCCTTCCATCTCTCAGGTTCGTGCCCGGCTTAGTAAAATACCATAATATCGTTGGTTATTATATATAGAATTTTTTTTAAAAGGCTTTTTAAGGCGTTTTGGTAATTAGAAAGGCGCCTTAAAATATCGTTGGTAAATTATACATTCTTATGGGTGTTTTGGTAATTAGATGATGTTTGGTGGGTGGTGTTTGGGTATTGACAAATCTTGTTCCTGGCAATTTTTCAGCACGCCAATTTATCCGCAGATTTTCATATTTGGACATTTTCCTCACCATTTTATTAGTAAAATCTAGCTGAAAATATATTATTTAAAAATATTTATTATAAATTGCTAAATAATTTTCCATTAAAATCGCAATAACAAATAAGTCAAAGCTTCCAAGATTTTGAAAATTTGTCAATGTTACTGCAATAATATGATTTAATCCAAAGTCTGCAATAATATGACAAAATTTTCAAAATCTAGGAATGGCGTTTGGTAAGGTTTTTTTTTTTTTTTTTAAAGTGAAAAAAAAAGAAAAAGATAATTGTAATAAAAACGCTGATGGGATAAGAGATTACAAGGATAATTTCAAATTGAACTCCCCCAACCAGTTCTAATCCCACAATTCTTGCTATGCTGAGATGCAGCTCCAAACCCAAGCATCACCTGATTACAATATCACTCCCCCTTCCCCAATCCCTCCTAATCTTATTGAAAAATCCGCTTTCCCTAACTTCCCGTTGGTTGGACGGTTGTCATCAAATAAAAACTCTCCCAAAATAAACTTCATTTGAAAAAGGAAAACGAACTGAAATCGGAAACAGAAAACAAAATCACCATTTGTCTTTTTCTTCCCAGTACCTGTAGTGAGCAGGCTTGTAAGGGCCCTCGACGGGTACACTGATGTACTCAGCCTGATCGGGCGTTTGGTAAGTTTATGTGAGGGTTATTTCAGTTATTTATTAGAGACTGTGATTGTTGGTTATCAAGATTATTATTAATAAGTCATCGAGGAAAGGAAATATATTCTTTAATACATCATAATCATAATTGACTAAAATTACATGAAATTATTTTCAGGGTTTCTCCTAAATGGGCCCTTAGATTTTATTTGCTGGGGCCCTTTTTTTCTGTCTTCTTTCCTGCTGCTTGGTAGGCAGGGAGTTTTGGTTGAATATATCCAGACCTACTATGATAAGTCTGGATTTAACCAGTTGGATTTTTATTTTTCTTAATGACGTGGACCAATCATTTGATATGGCTCTACTTGGTTGGACAGGGGATAACCAAAAAAATCCTCTCCGAGTTGAAAATTTAACTGTTTAATTATAATATGGCTCTGCTTGGTTGGGCAGGGGATACCCAAAAAACCCTCTCGAGTTGAAATTTTAACCGTATAATTATATAAATGTTATGGTCTCGGTTTTTATTGGAAGCTAAAGAGCCAATCATCTAGTGAAAAGCTTTTAGTTGTTGACTTACCACAATACAAGGTGAGATTTGCCATATGAGTGATTTGGATGCCCAGATTTAAAGGATAAAGTCCCAGCATGTTATATTCCATAATGTTGCTCAAGATTTCTTCGAGTAAAGTTCTCATATGGGAACCATCGTGACGGTCCACTAGCATAAAAAACCATGCAGTTCCACTCATCATGTCGAGTCATATGGTTGTTATCAACCCATGAGATGAGTGTGTCTACTTGATTTTCAAGCCAAGTGGTGTTTATAATATGGACTATGGTGTGCCGTAAAGGCCGTTATGTAAAGGTAACAGTAGCAACTGTTACACAGTATAGGGTCATAAAGGTCGTAATCGTTGTTACGGATAAAATGACCCCTAAAGGCTGTTACAGTTCCTGTAACAGCCCGTTATGTCCCCCATAAAGGTTGTAATGGACCCGTAATGGTCGGTCATGGAATGATATAGGTTTTTGAGTTTTTTTTTAATAGAAAAAGAGAGAGAGAGAGAGAGAGAGAGAGAGAGAGAGATCATAATAGTTACAGGGGCCATAATAGCTCGTATTGTAGAGGTAACAATGGTGGCTATTATAGATAGGGTGTACATCGGGCCGAACCGAGTCGAACTGGGATCAACCTGGCCCCGCTCGGTCACCTGTCAAACCCAGCAGGCCCGGTCAACGGGCCAACATGTCCAGCCCGAACTCGGCTCGGTCAGCAATCGGGCGAGTTCGGGCCAAGTTTGGGCCACTTTCGGGCCTGCTTCATCTACAAAGGGATGGCGGCGTTTATATATATATATAAACGGCCGAGTCGGGCCGAACTGGGACATGTTTGAACTCGGCCCAAACTTAGTTTCAGGCTAAAGAAAATGGCCCGTCCCGGCCTGAACTCAGTTCCGGGTCGGGCCGAGTTGAGTGAGTTAACCGGGCTAGCCCGGTTTGTGTACTGCCCTAGTTACAGCCATCGTTGCTGTTACGGAATACCTTGATCTGGACCGACATTTTTGAGAATTTTTAAAAAAGAGTGTTTGTTAATTCATAAATTCCAGATATGTGATATTCTATAGGCAAAAATGAAGAAAAAGAAAATCTCCGGGCATAGAAATTATTGGCTTTAGTAATGATGTTCTCACATGGTACTATTGTGGGGCTTATGTAATGTGTGTATGGCATCCAACAAGTCCAACGAGTATACCCCACCATGATGGTCAGACGACCGAAAAAGCAGTCCGATCCAGCAATACGTAAGAAAAACTGTAAAACCCCACCAGAAATCTCCAAATTTAAGTGATGTAGCCCACTTAATTATTAGATAGGTTTGACTTTTAGGGCATGCCATAATTTCATTGGGGTCTACTGTTCGGGTTGGATGCCAATCGGAGTGTTTTCAGTCTTCAATAGGCTTATATGCAACAAGAGATGCTATGCGGAAGATTTTTAGCTGGTCGTTGGTCCATTCACCGAATCTAGATTCTCTGCAGATTGCATGGTGAACCCAAGACCAGGTAGCTACGTGGTGTAATGTTGTAAGGACTTTGTGGGGCCCACGTTGTTGTATCTGTTTTAACTACCCATCTGATCATTTTTACAGCTCATTTTAAGGCATGAGTCCAAAATTGAAGCATATCTCAAGCTCAAGTTGACCTCATCATAGAAAATAGCAGGGATAACATCGTCCACCATTAAAACCTTCCTAGGGCCCACTTTAATGTTTATTTATTATTCAACCTCTTCATAAGGTCATACAAACTTGGATGAAGAGAAAACACAGATACCAACCTGATCCAAAACTTTTGTAACCCCCCTAGCAGTTTTCAACTGTAGACATGCAATCTCTATTGGATGTACTTAAAGAGTCCTTACACCATGTAGCCACGTGGTGTTGGGTTCACTAAGAATCCACATCCATAAGTAGAATGCCAGATAATAGTGGCTATAGGATAGCTAGGCTATCAAAGGCATAGAAAAGGTGACAAATCACTGCATTGTTTGTGTTAATGATGAAAAAAAATGGACAACCAAATTCATGTAGTGGCCCACATAATGGTTGGATTTACTTAGACTTTTGGGCATCCAAATTTTATGGTGAGGCAAACCTGACGGATTGGTTAGATGCTAGTTGATTCCAACTGTTATGCCAATCGATCGGAAAATATCAATTGTTTCACCAATAGGCCAGCCGTTACAAAGTTTCGGCCAGCAGTATATTACTGTTACGTCTTCTGGCCATGAGAATGTATGATTAATTTGGTCGTTTGAGTTAAGTCGCATCTCTTCATAAAATCATTTTGAGTTTAGTCGACATGACTGTTGTAAATGGTTACGAATGCGTCTTTCAAATACGTCTCTTTGTAAAAATGCATGGCTCTTCATTCTCTATAAAATCCAGTGTAAAACAAAAATTGAACATAACTTGCATTGTTCTATCTAAAGTCAAAATTTCTTTTTTCCTTTTTGTTCTCTCATAAAGTACTCAGAGTGGGTTCTTTGTTTTTACAAAACATAGTCTGCAAGAATTGTGACTGCGTAGTGAACTCCGGTTGTGGTATCTTCGTAATTGCTACATTCAAATCCACCAAAACTTGTTATATTCTAGAAGTGGTTTGATAGCAACCCAACACCGATCTCATATTGCAAAGAAGGGGTGAGTGAAGGAAAGCGTATCTGAGTAAAGGAAAGCGTATCTGATATGTGCTTCTGCTTTTGAGTCTGGTCTTATTTTCCATTTTATTGGATTTTGATTTCTGGAATTATCAATAATTTCTCAACGGATTCAAGCTGATGACTAGACCTTTTCCTTTGGATGATCCAGACCATCCATTTGGATGCTAGTAATCTTACAATTAGAATCACAAAATCAATGCATATCCTTTTGCTGTAGCCTGTAACAAGTAGCTGGATAATGCTTATAGAAGATGGGGCCGTGGATACAGGAACTGTGGCAAGACATGATGAATAAAGAAAGGGCTGGGATAATGACGATAAAAAAGACATGAATATGATTGGGTCCTTGCTCAGGCCTCACTAGTAGACTCAGAGGAGTTTCAACACGAGGTCATGGGTTCGTGAAAAACTATCGTGGTGTGAGGCTGTGAGCGTGTGTGAGGTGTGAGTCATGTTAAAAAAAAAAAAAAACAAACACAAAAAAACAAAGGCGTGAATATGATTGGGCGGTGCTGATATTTCTGTTTTTCTCTTCTTTCTTTTTCTTTTTTTTTTTTTTTGGAATAAAAACAAAAAAAAAAATAAAAAAATCAGGGAGCTGTTGGGCATTTTCAACGATAGCTGCGGTGGAAGGGATAAACCAAATAGTGACCAAGGGCCTCATTTCCCTTTCGGAGCAAGAGCTGGTCGACTGTGACACATCCTACAACGAGGGCTGCAATGGAGGTCTCATGGATTATGCCTTTGAATTCATTATCAACAATGGTGGAATTGACACTGAGGAAGATTACCCCTACAAGGGTTACGATTACAGATGCGATCAGTCCAGGGTCAGTTAATAAATAATTTAGTAGAGCTTGTTCTTTCCAAACAAAAATCCACTCCTTTATTCCGTCTCCCAGCTTTATATCGCATGAATTTAAAAGTGGCTCACTTTTCTCTATCCAGAAAAATGCTCGTGTTGTTAGTATTGATGGATATGAAGATGTTCCAGTGAATGATGAGAAAGCACTCCAGAAAGCTGTGGCAAACCAACCTGTTACTGTTGCCATTGAAGGAGGTGGAACAGCTTTTCAACTCTACAAATCGGTAACATTCCATTTCTACTTATCTTCAATTGTTGGCTGATTACCCTTTGGCAATACTAGTTGAATGAATCACTTGCAGTAGAGAGTCTAATGCTAAGGATATACATGCATATGTGAGTGAATCCCTTGGCGTAATAGATTGTTTGTTAATTACACGTATTTTATTCTTATAAATGCAGTCTTAATGTATTTCAAGTAATTTGATTATATACATTTTAACCAAGATTACCATGTTGGGTTCAATCTCATGACAATTCACAACTCTTTGGTTCTTATCATCATCGTCACCATCTAAACCTTATCCCAACTAATTGGGCCCAGCTACATAAATCTTGTTTTGTCATTCTACTTTATCAAGGGTCATTACTTCAGTTAGACCATGCGTCTCCAAGTCTTTTCTTACTTACTCCACCCACTTGCACTTTTAATTAGAGCCTTCAACTTATACTCACTCACTCCTACCTAGCACGATTCTTTATCATTGTTGCACGTGAAACCATCAAAGGATACTCCCTCATCTTATATTACTAACTGGTGCTACTCTCAAGTTCCCTCAAATGGGCTTTCGTTTTGTCAATTTCCAAATACTGTACAGGTAGGCTTTAAGGCCTGTACTAAGACTGGAAATCTATCAGGACTCTTTTATTTCCAGCAACTATTGTGTATCTGAGATGGATTGTTTTCTGTTTCTCCCATAGGGCATCTTCACTGGGAGATGTGGGACTGAGCTGGATCATGGTGTAGCTGCAGTAGGCTATGGCACTGAAAATGGTGTGGATTACTGGATTGTTAAGAACTCATGGGGTACTGAATGGGGAGAGAAAGGATACATAAGGATGGAGCGGAATCTCGCTCACACCACGACTGGTAAGTGTGGCATTGCCATGGAAGCATCATATCCTATCAAGAAGGGGCAGAACCCCCCCAACCCAGGACCTTCCCCTCCCACCCCAGTGAAGCCCCCTGCTGTTTGTGATGGTTACTACTCTTGCCCAGAGAGCAACACATGCTGCTGCATATTTGACTTAGGACGCTATTGTTTCACATGGGGTTGCTGCCCTCTTGAGTCGGCGACTTGCTGTGATGATCACTACAGCTGCTGCCCCCAAGAATTCCCGGTTTGCAATGTCAAAGAAGGGATTTGCCTGACGGTAAGAAAACTATTTTCATTGCCTTTGGAGACTTGGTACACTTGCATCCTTTCATTGCCTTTTCACGTGTTATCTCCTCTTATGAGATGATTGATTGTTTTGGAATGCAACAGAGCAAGAAGAACCCACTGGGAGTGAAGATGCTGAAGCGCACTCCTGCTAAACCCTACTGGGCTTACTCTGGAGAAGCGCGGAGTGCTTGAGAGGTTTGCTTGCATTGCTTTGGGACCCCTCGGGTTTAATTGTTAGTAACCTTGAAAGAATGGATTATACTTATTTTAATATTTATATTGATGAACGGGATGGATTACTGTACATAAGTTGCTTTAATATGTACTTGTGAAATACATAAATTATTTATTTGGATTTGCTCTCTGCTTTCCTCCCAGTAAATCGGTCCTCATTTTTCAACTGCCTCCCAACTTTGCTAGCTAATCCTTAGGGGGTGTTTGGATTCACGTTTGGGAGTGTATGTCCTTTGTTTGTTTTCGAATGGCCGGGCGACGCATTCCACACGAGCGAATATGGCGTCGAACTAGTTTTCGTCATCGATTGTAGAGTACCTGTTGACGGCTATTTAGCGTCCGGTCCCATCTCTTCGCTGTATCGCATCGAAGAGGGATAGAAGTCGAAAATACACCATATCAATCTGTTCATTGGGAGAACGGACGATGCTATACTCCTTCGTCTCCGTAGATCATCTCCCTTACCCTGCATGTCAGAGATGAACTCGGATTATTCCCTCTCTTAGACAGACTTCATCTTACAGTGACTATAGTACCTTGTTGCCACTTTCCTCTTTGCAAACCGGGTGTCCGTGCTTCTCAGTCCAATTGTGCAGTACACTTGCTTCAGGTATGATCTTCTCTCCTCTGGAAATCGGTTTGGATTCATCCAACAACCTTTACCAAGATCGTGTTCTTTCTTTATATGGTCAGGCGTATACAACCTGACCGTATAGACCCCATTTCACATCTCTATACGTATATGAGCGATGGTGGGGCAATCTTCTCCTGACGAATCCAATATCGGTTTTGATAAAAGATTCCATTGAACACTAGAAGTCTGGAAAGGATGGGTGCATGACAGCCATCTGTTTGCGAAAGGCCATGTACAGTTGGTGTCTGTACCGACGAATCTTTCCATCAGATGGATATGCCCTGTATTACATAAAACCCTTTTTTGAGATTTCAAAACCATTCCTGAATGACATTTCTTGTCTTCGAACTTTTCATTTTTGGGGAGTAAGCATTATCTCATATGGAACTGCACAGTCTAGGTTGATCTCAAATAAAGGTATTTCTGTACTGTTTGTAACTTGTTTTATATCTTGCGAGTATGATGTTAACAGTTTTGATGTATCAATATGTTCACCACCAAGTTAAAAATTGTAAGATGAAAGAAAAAATAACACATAAGCCTGAAACATGTGGTTTAGGTGTTACTATGAAATCTGTGTACATCTTCTTTTGATGCTGTTTACATGCTTCACGTATCAATCTGAGTTAGAACGACAAAAAATTCTCAGAGGCATAATCTGTTGTTAACTTTGCTGTATTCTTTATAATTTTGCTATTATTTGCTGTTAAAAGAATCTCTTTTAATATCTTCATTGACTGATTGAAGAACCAAATGACTCATGTACTCTTTCTAACTTTGTGTACATGAATCACTTGATGTTAACAGTTTTCATTTCTCAATACTGTTCAGCAGAAAGTAGAAAAATCTCAGAGGATAAAAAAATAACTGATAAGCCTGAAACATATGGTTTAACAGTTATTATGATTTCTGTGTACATCTGTTTTTTTCTGATGTTTATATGCTTCACGTATCAATCTGAGTTAGAACGAGAAATTTTTTTTTGCTATATGATGTGTTCTTAATTCTGGTGTACATCTTATAATTTTTCACTTATCTGATGTTAAAATATTATATTCTAATATAATCATTAACTGTTTGAAGAATCAAGTGGATCATGTATTCTTTGTAACTTTGTGTACATCTTGTTAAATTGATTTGTACTATTTTGATGTATCAATCTGTTCAGCAGCAAGTTAAAAAATTGTTCCCTAAAAAAAATAATTGATGTAAGAAACAAGTGTTTAATCTGTTATTTGTATCTTCCTGTACATCTTCTAATTTTGCTGTTATTATATGGGATGTATCAATCTCTTCACTGACGATAATACATATCCTAGTGAGAACCAGCATGTTTTGATCAGTTATTATGCAATATATATATTTTTTTAAAAAGGCCTACAAGAAGAAAAATAAAAATAAAAAATTGCTTGAATAAACAAGTGTATTATCAGTTATTTTGAATTGTACAAGTTTGATGTAGTATGTATACATGTTTATATATAAGTCAAACTTACATTTTCTTCTAATTGTAAATCAGATCAATTTTTCGAGTTCCCTTTAAATTGTCATGGCTTTCGAAAGTGCAGAATATTCCGATGATAGATCATCTGGCAGTGATTGACATGAGAGTGAAATAGCCGCTGCCATAACCACCATTGCAGCTGCAGTAACTATAATGGGAGCGCCTGAATATTATCGCCGTTACTGTATAAAGGCTAAACTCAATTAAAGCCATATTGAGAGGGATAAGTTCATAAGCTAAATTATACGTAAGAGCGATACTGAGTGTCTTGCGCAGCTGAGGATGGGTAGGGACAAATTTTTTGAATTATGTTTGCTGTTGAAGGATCAAAAATTACTTTCCGATAGCAGGAGATGGAGCATGGAGGAGCAGGTTGTAATGTTTGTTCATACTGTCAGACATAACGTATGTAATCGTGTGATTGGTCATCGTTTTACACGATGTAGTGAGACTGTGAGCAGACACTTTAGTAGAGTGCTGGATGCTATAATCTATCTATATCCCGAGTACATGAGGTTTCCTGGTTTACACACACGTAAGGAAATTTTCGACAATCCGTTATGGAGTTCAATTTTCAAGTAAAGTTGAAGATATGTTAGAGAAATTTCTAAATTATAAGTTGATAGTTAATAGATGAACTGATCATATGCCACCCTTTTGATTGTAGGACTGCATCGGGGCCCTAGATGGTACCCATATCTCGGCTTATTTGCCAAAAGAAAAAAGCTCGACTTTTAGAAATTGGAAAGGATTTCTATCACAGAATGTTTTGGCCACATGTACTTTTGATATGAAATTTGTATATGTGCTTGCTAGTTGGAATGGTCCGCATCCGATGCTCGTGTGCTACAAAATGTACTCACTCGTCGCCTTAACTGTTTTCTTATTCCACATGGTAATTGCGTATAAGTGGTGAATGCTTTTTCTGTAGGTAATTATGTGTGATAGAAATCTAAAACATATCTTGCAATTGTGTAGGAAAATATTATGTTGTTGACGTTGGATATGCACATTCGCTTGGATTTATGACACCCTATCGAGGTGTGCGATATCACTTGAACGAGTTTCGTACTGGAAGAAAGCTTGCCAATAAAAAGGAAGTTTTCAATTATCGTCACACATAGTTGCGAAATGTCATAGAGCGTTCATTTGGCCTTTTAAAAAACCACTTTCCTATTCTACGTACTCCTCCTCAGTTCAAGTTTATAACGCAAGTGAAAATTGTTATAGCTTGCTGTGTCCTTCATAATTTTATTCGTGTCAGTGGTGATGATGGACTGATTGAGGTAGTTGAGGACAGTGGGGATAATACAGAGGATGTTGCGCCATTCCCTGTAGATGTATCTTTAGTAGATGAAGGGTAAGCGTTAACTCGGTTGACGGATCGCGCACGTGATGAGTGGACAAGGAAGAGAGACGAGATTGCTGAGAGAATGTGGAATGACAGTCTTCCACGCAGAAGACAACGGACTTATGTTTCCTGATTTATGTAATAATCCGCTTAGTCGAAAGCGGGAATATTTTCACATATTTTCACCAAGTTTGGGATATTATGTTTAATTTTCGTGTTGAATGTCATTATATCTGCCTATGACTCATTACGATAATGCATTGCTTGACTGTAGCTGTTATATCTATTTACATTTTCTATTTGTAGGTTCTATAAATTTTTTAAGGAGCACTTTCAAGAACCCAAAAAAGAAAGATGTGGAGTCATCACCTTTAAAGAAGGGTGTTGCTTTAAACCAGTGCCCGAGTTCACCAACTGAATTAGTTGGAACTCCTAAGAAAAAGCATACGCCCTCCCGTAAAGGGCCATCCCCGAAATGTGTATCCTAGCTAGGGTGTAGTGTAGGCAGTTCACGTAAAGTTGGTAGACTTCAATGGATAGACGACATGGATAACGCATTGGTAGATGGGTTAGTGGAATAGGTCAACCTAGGACTTAAAAGTGACATCGGGTTTAAACCTGAAGCGTACAAGGCCACGATTAAAGTAATCTACGATACTTGTGGCATTTTACTAGAGAACTATCATATTTCTAATTGCTTGCGAACCCTAAAGAGGCTGTACTGGGCAATAAAGGACATGCTCAATGCCTCGGGCTTTGGATGGGACGAACAAAACAAGATGGTTCTTGCTACAGAGGATGTATGGGATGGATACATCGCGCTATGATCTTCACATATAAATGCTTTTAAAGTTTGTACAGTTTGATTTTACAAAATTGATGAAAACATTCTGTCTTCGTGTGTACAGACACACCCCTACGCCGAACGGGTGCGAGGTAAACATATTAAAAGATGGGACGACCTTGCGTTCATGTTTGGCAATGATTGTGCCTACGGTGAATTTGCTACTACGGCATATTCTTCTCCGATATTAGGGAAACGGTGTGGCCGTGACGAGTTCAACTCTGACGATGACTCGAATGAGGGGGCTTCCTAGGTAGTACATTTGTCATTCTTTGATAAGGACGATCGAAGGCCCCCTCCTCAATTTCAAGGTGGTGATGGATCCTTATCAAATCAGGTAAAACGTGCTAACAAAAGCCCAATGGAAGCCACTTCAGGTTCTCGTCATAGCCGCATAGAGGGGAGTGAGATAAGCTGTGGGCGGAGGTGCAAGCCGATTAAACATATCAGCGAGAAGATAGGGGAAATGGCTAAAACCGTTAACAACTTGACCATTACATTGGGTCAGGGAAAAAACATGACATGTGTTCAGCGGTTGCTGGGTATCCTGGAAGAGGTGGATGGTCTTTCACATGAAGACCAACTCCATGCTGTAAGGTTCTTGCAAACGGATGTAGTCAGTGTAGGGTATTTTATAAAGATGGATCATGAACGCAGGAAGGAATGGATAGAAAAAGTGATACTTCCTCGTTGTGGCACGAATTGAGAATGGGGCACATGGTTTATATCACTTGATTGTTTACATTTGGCTTATGTGTGTTTTTTTGGATGGTTTGCTGTATTAACTGTTTTTTGTACGAGTCTGTCATGGCTTGGTTTGGATTTGTTAACTTTAATCCGTTGTGGATGATACATTTGTTGCTGGAGCATCTCTGCTAATGTTGTACTGGATGGACTGTTCTATTTACAAATTCAGAACACTACAAGTAATCTCACCTTTAGCGACGAAAATTTTCATCGCTAAAAGCTAAATTTTCGTAGCTAAAAGGTTTTAGCAATGAAATTTTTCGTCGCTAAATTCGTTGTTAAAAGACTGAAGCAAATGGTTTTTAGTGACGAAAAATTTTAATCGTCGCCAAAGGGAAGCTTTTTAGTGACGAAAATTTTCATCGCTAAAAAAACTTTTAGGGACAAATTTTCATCGCAAAAAAACTTTTGCAAAACTTTTAGTGACGAATATTTTTGTCGCTAAAAAATGACTGTTAAACTTTTAGCTACGAAAATTTTCGTTGCTAAAAATATTTTGCAAAACTTTTAGTGACGGAAATTTTCGTTGCTAAAAAATATTTGCATAACTTTTAGCTACGAAAATTTCCATTGCTAAAAATATTTTGTAAAAGTTTTAGCTACAAAAATTTTCGTCGTTAAAAATATTTGCAAACTTTTAGCGACGAAACTTTTCATTGCTAAAAATATTTTGCAAAACTTTTAGCTACGAAAATTTTTGTCGCTAACAAATATTTGCATAACTTTTAGCTATGAAAATTTTTGTCGCTAAAAATATTTTACAAAACTTTTAGTTACGAAAATTTTCGTCGCTAAAAGTCTCTTTTTTAAAAAAATATTCTAGCACAAAATTCCTGATATACACCTGTTACAATATATTTCATCATATTCATCCTGATATACAACTGTTATATAATATATTTTATCATATTCACATTCACATCCATCTAAACCCAAACTAGTAAATCCATCCAAACATAAACTACATTCATCCAAAAACAAACAATCTTATCCACATTACATTCATTCACGCATAAATACATATAAGCTTAACATCATAAACAAAAAGACCCTAAACCTAAACCTAAACCTTAACCTAAACCTATAACCTATAACCTATAACCTAAAACCTAAACCTTAACTTAAACCTAACCTATAACCTATAAGTTTAGGTTTAGGAACTTGGGTTCGGGTTCGGGTTCGGGATCGGGTTTAGGTTTGGGTTTTCAACTTTAGGTTTAGGTTTAGGTTAGGGAGTTGAGATTAGGATTAGGTGTAGGTTTAGATTTAGGGATTTGAGAATACGTTAATGTTTAGGTTTAGGAAATCAGGTTCGGGTTCAAGATCGGGTTTACGTTTGGGTTTTAGGTTTAAGTTTAGGCTATAGGTTATAAGTGTAGGTTTAGGTTTAGGTTTAGGTTATAGGTTATAGGTTTAGGTTTAGGTTATAGGTTTTGGGATTTGAGAATAGGTTTTGGTTATAAGAATAGGTTTAGGTTATAAGTATAGGTTTAGGTTTAGGTTTTTATGTTTAGGTTAAGGTTATATGTTTAGGTTTAGGTTAGGTTATAGGTTAAGGTTTGGAAATTGAGTTTAGGTTATAGGTTTAGGTTCAGAGATTTGAGAATACATTAAGGTTTAGGTTTAGGAAATCAGGTTCGAGTTTGAGATCGGGTTTACGTTTGGGTTTTAGGTTTAGGTTTAGGTTATAGGTTATAAGTGTAGGTTTAGGTTTAGGTTATAGGTTATAGCATTAGGTTTTAGGTTTAGGTTTAGGTTAATGTTTAGGTTTATAGGTTTTGGGATTTGAGAATAGGTTTAGGTTATAAGTATAGGTTTAGGTTAGGGTGTAGGTCAAGGTTTAGGGAATTGAGTTTAGGTTATAGGTTTGGGTGTAGGTTAAGGTTTAGGGAATTGAGTTTAGGTTATAGTTATAGGTTTTGGGATTTGAGAATAGGTTTAGGTTATAAGTATAGGTTTAGGTTAAGTTATAAGTTAAGGTTTAAGGAATTGAGTTTAGGTTATAGGTTCAAGTTATAGGTTATAGGTTTAGGTTAAGGTTTAAGTTTAAGTTATAGGTTTTGGGATTTGACAATAGGTTTAGGTTATGAGTATAGGTTTAGGTTAGGGCATAGGTTAAGGTTTAGGGAATTGAGTTTAGGTTATAGGTTTAGGTTATAGGTTATAGGTTTTTGGTTAAGGTTTAGGTTATAGTTATAGGTTTTGGAATTTGAGAATAAGTTTAGGTTATAAGTATAGGCTTAGGTTAGGTTATAGGTTAAGGTTTAGGGAATTGAGTTTAGGTTATAGGTTTTGGGATTTGAGAATAAGTTTAGGTTATAAGTATTGGTTTAGGTTAGGTTGTAGGTTAGAGTTTAGGGAATTGAGTTTAGGTTATAGGCTATATGTTTAGGTTAAGATTTAGGTTGTAGTTATAGGTTTTGAGATTTAAGAATAGGTTTAGGTTATAGGTTAAGGGTGTGGTCCTTGCAAGTACAGATATAAACTTGGCCTGTCCAAATGGCCAGGCCACTCCAATGTTGTCCATAGAAAATGGATAGCTTCATCATGGTCATAACAGCGGTTCCCATCTTCTAGAGACTCCCACTCAACATCCGGATAGCTTCGACACACATTCGGGTCTGTTCCATCAATTTTGAGCAAATACAGATATAAACACGGCCTGTCCAAATGGCCAGGCCACTCCAATGTTATCCATAGAAAATGGACAGCTTCATCATGGTCATAACAGCGGTTCCCACCTTTCAGGGACCCCCGCTCAACATCTGGACAGCTTTGACGCACATCCGGGTCTGCTCCATCAATTTTGAGCAAATACAGATATAAACACAGCCTGTCCAAATAGTCAGGCCACTCCAATGTTATCCATATGAAATGGATAACTTTATCCTAGTTATAACAGCGGTTCCTACATTCCAGGGACCCCCGCTCAACATCCGGATAGCTCCGACGCACATTCGGGTCTGCTCATTTAAATAAAATGGATTATTAAGCTCATTTAAATAAAATTAGGTCTAATCAACAATCTGACCTGGAGGATTCTGTTAGCATTGTTGACGGCACCTCGAATCTTGTTTTAGGGCCTAGAAATTCAAAATTAGATACAAAAATTAGAAAAACCAAAGAAATTTAAGAAAGATAGTCAAAGACCATGTGAATGAGCACAAGTATGCACCTACATACGAATTTTGAAAAGCTATTGCATATCACAAAAAAAATAAAATAATAATAATAAATAAAAAAATAAAAAATCCTTACATTTAGATATTCAACAAAATGGGTTAGAATGAATTCATTTACCTAATTCATGGAAACCTTGTGTTTTGATATTCAACAAAATTAAATTGTAATAATTCAATTCAGTTCAATAAACTCAGATTTTTGAGAAGGATTTAATGGTTTTAAATCCATGGTGTTCTGGAAAAGGTCCATTTCCTAGACGTCAAGTTCAACGGGGAAAGTAAGATGGTTAATATTACTTTTCGCGGTGTAAAGTTTCAGTTATGTCTCTTCTTTACCTTCCATTTTCTTTTTAACAAGAAAATCCATATTTACTAATTTCCATTTTTCTATTTTTCAAAAGAATGAGTTCGGACTCCGAAAGCGTCGGCTCCAGCATTCGTACTTTCAGCCAAAACCCTAAGCAAGGACTCCAAAATTACCAAGTACTCATAAACATTCATTGCAAGCATTTTCTGTCTATGTGCATGACGACCATACTGTTAAGATCAATCCTCTTATTTTCATTTATAGAAACTAGTGGATGACAAATTATGAGTAACATACAGAGATGGTTCAGCCACTTGTGCAATTAGGGAAGGTTCAAAAGGATATACATATTTGAAAGTTGGCCAAATCATAAACAGACGTATTATGGACGGAGACATTGTTTTCATTAATAGGCTACCTAGTACTCATAAGTAGCTTTGACAATCTCCTTATTCAGCAATCTTGAATTAACTTTCTCCAAGAACTTCAAGTACAACTCATGAAAATTAGCTTTAATCCATACGCTTTCTTTTCGTTTTTCTCTTTAATTTTGGTTCTTTCTTTTTGTTTTCTAGTTTTAGTGTTTTGGCTAATGTGAAACTAGAGTGGAAGTCTTTTGAAAATGTTATGGATTCATGTGTTTGTTCATGCAACATTTGATCAAGCTCCTGAACCAAATAAAGTTTGAGACTGATATGATTGCCTTTAATGAAGAGTTTCTTTTCTACATGATCTCATTACATACCATATGTTTTGATAGAATGCAGGCCGTATATATAAGAGCTATCATGCAAAGGCTCATCCCCATCGTTGGATGGCATGCATGCCAGACATCCAGACCATTCATTAGGTAGCTCGCACTATATATGAACGTGACTTGGACCAATATAAAAAAGATCACTCTTCTATGAGAAAAAGAAGGCCATTTCTCCAAACTCAACGTGCATGCCTTACTTTTCACTGCATGGTTTCCATTTTGATCATGTGCACATTACATAATATGTTCATCAAATTCAAGAACAAGGTTTATTATCTGATCAAGCTCAGTAACTTCAAGTGTCGATAACAAAATATGAGTAGAGGATGAGCATTTGAAGCAAGAGTATGCTACTCAAATTTCAACTAGTGAGACTAAGAACAACAAAGCATGGAATTAGAATTGAAAATCTTAAAACTATTTAAACATGAATACCAAAGATGTGTGTGTCTTATGTAGACATGTATCATGTTGATGTGTGTGCCTACATAGCTGAAGTACTATTCTTTTGACCAGTCCATGAGATTCCCTGAAATCTATGGCTCCTAAAAAAGGAAAAAAAGAAAATAATGAAATCCAAAAGGAGGTTGAGAAAGGGTTACCACGTAGGCAGCCCTGTGTCCAAAACTCTCCCACTTGAAGTTAGTGGTTCTTGTAAGTCTCATTTTAACCATCCATGAATGAGCCTCATATTCCAAATATTAAGAATTTCCTGTGCACAATTGGACACAACATGCTAATGATATCAAATACAAAAACCACAGACAGAACTTAACATAAGAACTTTCAAAAGAATGAAAACAAATCTTTTGGCTAAAAAAAAAAAAACACAACAACATAAGAACTACTGATGTGTTTATATAAAACATTGATACAAAATTCACAACTCTGCAAAAGAGACATAGTGAATCAGCTGATGTGTTCTTGATTGTTTGGAGATTCTCTCATGTTATATGGTTAATGAAGTTTAGAAGAAAGTCTTCAAAAAGAATATACTTGCAATCACACACGCCATCAAACTTGGCATGCAAATTCAATGGGAAATAGGCCAAAGATGGAAGGTTTGGAATCTTCCCATTTGGGGAATTTCTCCTCCATGACAAAATCATCATATGAATAATCTGAATTGACAAACTATAGGCCCCACATGTTTGGAATCCTTCTTAAAGCTTAGTGCCAAATATCTTTCACCCTCAAAGTTGAGGTCCATAATATCAACAATCAGAATTTCACAGGGAAAAGGGCAGGGCATGTAATCAAAACAGAGTTCTAAGGGACAATTTAAATTCATTAATAGATTCCACCTAGTGCATCAAACGAAAACTTAGAAAACTACAATATCAGAAATTCACCTAATCTTTTGTATGTCACTTTTATTACTCCATCCTAGCACTGATGTTAGCAAACCACAATATTAGAATTTCACCCGGATCACACTAAGAAAAGAGACAATCAACAATAACAAAAATAAATATGGACAAAAATCCCTAGTGATTGATATTTAGACATGCCTAGGTAGTTATGTCTCCCATACATATTCAGCACAATGGTACACATGGACACATGGATGGCTTCCAGACATATACTTGAACATGTGACATGTCTGGATTATTTGGAGCATGGTGATGGCGTTGTGGACATTAGTGGATGAATGTGAAACATCGTTCTAGAATATATGTTACTATATTTCTTGGATGAAAACATTAATTCATAAGAGAGAGAGAGAGAGAGAGAGAGAGAGAGAGAGAGAGAGAGAGAGAGAGAGAGAGAGAGAGAGAGATTGAATATCTGAGAAGGACATACAAAATTTTGAATTTCTTGCACCTAATACCATCAAAAGGCATTCATATCAAAACATTGAAACAATAGAAACTCATTTAATACATCAACTCAAACTAAATCAATAAAATGGAACTAATTGTTCCTAACTCACACATTCAACATTTCTAATTCGTAACTAATAGTAGAAACTAATTCAGCACATCAATTTAAACTTTAGGTGCCACTTCTCATTCAAATCCATGCTTGTTGGAAACACACACAAGAGGCTGAGAAGCTTGGTACTGACACTATTCAGCACCACAAAATCAAAGCCTGAGTACCCAGATCATGGATGCATGGAATATATTTGTTGTATATGCAACAATCTCACTCTATTCTTAAAAGTTGTGTTCATTCATGGTATAGAAAATTATCTAATATTCTAGTCAAGGAGATTAATCACTTGACCAAGGACTGTTATAATTAGAGAATCTCAAATAGCAAGCCACTCGTCACTCACACTGCACTGCCAATTTAATCCAGTAACAATGAAAACCTGAGCAATAACATGAACTATTGTCAATGGTTAGACAATGATGCGCATAGCTATTGGCCATCATTTCATGCAAGAGGGAACTCAAGATCTTCTAGAATTTGCTATTGGAAAACAAATATTGAACTTACATTGGTTCCTCTCATTGTTGGAACAAGCATTAATGGAAAAAAAAGAAAGAAGCATTGATGGAATGATTACGCTAGTTCCTAGCATCAAGAAGTAGTTTTGAAATGCCAATGAGATAACCTTCTATTTACTTCATAAGCAAAAAATGCAATCCACATTCATAAACAATACAAGGCAATGGTTTTTTTTTTTTTTTTTTTTTTTTTTTTTTTTTTTTTTTTAAGAAAATGAAACTAGCCAACAATAGCAAATTTATTAAAGAATAATATAGGATATGAGTTTACCAGTATATGCTTGGACCCATTATGAATTCTTTCAAGATGGATTTGAAAGAAACGTAACTGCAACTAGAGGGCTACTTCCCCTTTATGAATGCTAAGGGTCCATTTGGACACACCCTTAAAAGGGGTTTTTGATGCCTTAATCATTTTGCACCAAATGGCAGTTCATGTTGTGCACTTCCATAAGCCCCCTTCTGATCCCCCACTAATCAAAATAGGCGCGAAAAAAAAAAAAAAACCGATTCCATTTACCTGCAACTGAACTTCAGCCTAACAGCTAGAATTTTGAAATTTTGTTATAAATAGATTTCAGCTTAAACAATTTACAACTTGTGATTCAAACAAAAGAAGAACAAAATAAATAGCTTGTCTTTTATAAATTCGTAAAAAACATCCAAACCACTTCTTCCCAAACACAGCCGATCAACCAGAAACTGTACTAATTAAATCTCCCAATTCAGCATGGCAAATCTAACAAGCCAATCAATACTAAATTATTCATATAGAGAAACCCAATCTTGAATTATAATTAATACGTCATAAAACATTTTTAAAAAAAAATCCAGATTGTTCATCTAACAAGTTGATTGTGCATAGATAATGGACTCACGCATGCAAAAAATAAAAATAAAATCTCAATCATAAACTGGATAGGCTTTTCCAATTGTATGTGGACAATTGGCAATATTTGTTTTTTAGCCATCCACTTGCAAGCCTTTACAAAAGGACAGGTTGTTAGATGGGGATTGAATCGTCTAGATCAATCAAAGTCCCTGTGTGGAATGCAATTCTGAACTGAAACCCTGTTAATTTAGGCTGAGCAACAAAAATATTATATAACACAAATACCCCCACAAATAAACTCAAATTGGTTGAAAACACCAAATCCTGGACCTGTTCAACTACTTGGAACCAGAAAAGTAAATTCCCAACCTTAAATCAGCTCAAATCCACAAGATGTGCAAGAGATGAAACAAAAGAGGGCAGAGACTACAACTAAATCCTCCCTTGGCAACTAGACTTTGATGATTGGAAGAAATTGTAGTTCGAAAGAATGCTAAAACATTTTAATAAAACCACTAAAATAAGTCCATTGATTTTTTTTTTTTTTTCAAATCGAAACACTGTATTTTAGAACCATGCCATATCACATAAATAATTTGTAATTGCATCAAACCCTGACAAATGCAAGAGGATGCAAAGAGTATTTGTTTTCCAATAGCAAATAGACTGTTAGTTGTGACACAACTTTGCCATAATCCAAACAAGCCCATGGAGTAGTTGGGTTGGGGGCTACAGGTATAAAAAACCAAAGAACACCAGTATGCATTGACAAACAATACATACATCAAGGTTGACCCCATGGTAATTCCCGTGCAATCCTTTGCACCAGAGATAATAGAGACCAACTCATTCCCATACAACTCACTATCGACTTAAAGCCCAATGTTCCAAGTGGGTCCCCCCTTTTTTCCCTCTCTTTTGCTTCTCTATCTCCACCAATCAATGTCCAGCTGGTCCCAAAAGGGACATTGTTGCAAGAGATCTAGACCATTCATCAGGGGGTTTTCAATCAATATGCTCAGCGGTTTGAAAATGATGTTGGTGGGGGCATTGATTGGGCTGCATATGGATGTTCAATGGGGTGCATTAATCCTTTTTTAATTTTTATTTTCTAGTTGTCCATTTCTTCTTTCATATGTAAATGGTCCACCTGATGGCTGGATTAGCCCATGGTATATAATGTTGGGGTGCAATAGACGAGTGACCAGATATCGCATCCACATGTCACATTGGACAGGGGATATTCCCTGATTGAGCCAGTGAAGACATGCATACACTTGTACAATTTACCAATATAGTATCTAATGGCATGCATACTGCAAAAGATTGATATACAACTTAGCTAAAATATTCAAAAGAATTGAAAGGGGTCTTGGTTGAAGCATTTCTTCAAATGGTTAATGTGCATATTTTAAATCTTCTTACAATCAAATCTTCTAGCTGCTCATGAAGGTATTCGCTGTTTCTAGTCTTCTTATAATCAAATCTTTTGGTTGAAAAAAAAACACATAAACCAGATCTACAATCAACAATTAAAACCCTAACATTTCGACCAGATCAGAGCTATGAAGGTAAAAAAAAGGCATCATTAAGCCATAAACATCCCAAGATCCAAGCCAAGGTTAGGGCAAAAACACCCCTACTATAGTTGATGCATCTCCGATTTGAGGCAGTATCATAAGACCTATGATGATCTTCTCGTTCCTCTCCTCTTCCTTCATACTACTCATTTTTAAAAAGGGAATTGAAGAATTGGACCAGAAAAAACTAGAGAATCGAGAGGTCACAAGGGTTTTGGGAGATTCATGATAGGAATGAGATGTAGATACCTACATCGATCGAGAGAGATGATAGGAATGAGATGTAATACATGGAGCGGTGGTTTTTGAGGGCGACACACGGCAGAGGGCAGGGGTGAGAGAGAGAGAGAGAGAGAGAGAGAGAGAGAGAGAGAGAGAGGGCGGCAAGTGAGAGAATGGGGAGAGATTGGGCGCGGCTCTGTTTTAAGCGCGTGCCCAATTTTGGGCGGGACCATGGACGGTGCTCTGTGGGCCCTACCATGATGTATGTGTTTCATCCTGTTCATCAATTTTTAAAGATCATTTTAGAGCTTTATGCCAAAAATTAGAGGGATATAAATCTCAGGTGGTCCACACCACATGAGAACAATAGTGATTAAATATCCACCATTAAAATCCTCTTAAGGCCCATTGTACTGTTTATTTGACATCCAATCTGTTGATTTGGTCATACGGGACCAGATGAAGGGAAAAAGCAAAAATCAGCTTGATCCAAAACTTTTATGGCTACCAAAATGTTTTTAATGGTCGACGCTCATTCAACACTATTTCCTATAATGTGGTCCACTTGAGATTTGAAAAAAACTCATTTGTGGTCTCATATTGTAAAATTATCTGTAAAAATATATGGACGGCATGGATAAAACACATACATGATGGTGGGGCCACAGAGCACCAACCACCAGCCATTGGCTAGTGTCGGGGGGAGTAGCCAATATGTTCCCAAGCGTACTAAGTAAATCCTGTGGGGCCCACCATGATTTATTCATTTTATCCACTCCATCTATCCATTTTAACATATAATTTTATTACATAAGCTCAAAATTGAAGCCTATAAAAATCTGAAGTGGACCACATCATAGGAAATAGTATAAACTAAACGTCTACCATTGAAAAATTTTGGGAGGCCATTGAAGTTTTGGATCAAGTTGATATTTTAGTTTTCCCTTCATCCATGTATTTGTGATCTATTGAACAAGTTGGATGACAAATAAAAATCACTGTAGGCCATAGGAAGATTTCAACGGTGGAAATCATTATTCCCACTGTTTCCTGTGGTATGGTCCACTTGAGCTTTGGATATGCTTTAATTTTGGGCTCAACCACTAAAATGATCTGGAAAAATGGATTGACAGTGTGGATAAAACACTTACATCACTGTGTCATTGTGAAGCATATCCAAAGCTCAAATGGACCACACTACTGGAAAGAGTGTGAATTGAACATCTACCATTGAAAATTTCATGGGGGCCACAAAAGTTTTAGATCAATCTGATATTTGTGTTTTCATTTCATCCATGTCTTTGTGATATTACGAACAGGTTGGATGACAAATAAGCATCACCGTGGGCCATAGAAAGGTTTTAATGGTGGAAACATTATTCCCACGGCTTCCTATGGAAAAAAAATGAGTTATATCTCAATCTCAGACCACATTACAGGAAACAGTGTTTAATGAACATTGACCATTAAAAACGTTTTGGGGGCCATAAAAGTTTTGGATCAAGCTGATATTTATTTGTTCCCTTCATCTGGGTATTTATGACCTAATCAACAGATTGGATGTCAAATAAACAGTACATTAGGCCTTAGGAGGATTTTAATAGTGGATATCCAATCTTTTTTTTTTTCCTGTGGTGTGGTCCACCTAAGATTTATATCCCTATAATTTTTTTTTTTTTTTGTAAATTACTAAAATGATCTGTAAAAATGGATGAACGGAATGGATGAAACACATACATCATGGTGGGCCCCACGGAGCACCGACCACCTGCCACGAGGCTGGTGTCAGGGGGAGTAGCCAATCCGTCTCTTAGTTTTTAAGTCTTGTGGGGCCCACTGTGATGTATGTTATTTATCCACTCTATCCATTCATTTTAACAGATTATTTTAACAGATAATCAAAAAAAGGAGTCAGATCTGTGTGCCCCACCATGATGTATGTATTATATCAACACCGTCCATTCATTTGGAGAGATCATTTTATGGGATGATCAAAAGAATGAGTCAGATCCAAATCTCAAGTGGCCCCACCACCGAAAATAATAGGGACAGTGACACCCATCGTTGAGACTTTCCTAGGGCCACTATGGTGTTTATTTGAGATCTAACTTGTTAATAAGTTAAAAAAAAAGACATGGATGAAGAGAAAAATCAAATATTAGCTTGATCCAAGACTTCTGTAGCCCTCTAAAATTTTTTATTAGTAAGCATTCAATCCCCACATTTTTTTTTGTGGTGGATCAACTTGAGATTTTGATCTGCCTCATTCTTTGACCCATGCCCTAAAATGATCTATATAGATGAATTTTTGTGGTGGACATTATTATGGAACTATATAGGCCCCACCTAAATGACTACAGTTGTGACCCCTGTTTCCTGTGGTGTGGTCCACCAAAGTCTCCTATCTGCCTCCTTTTTGGTATCATAACCTAAAATTATCTGTCAAAATAGATGGACGGAGTGGAGGTGTAGGATTTACACACGGTTTGGCAAGTGACCCCAACACCAGCAGTCCACAAGTCAAAGCTTTATAGGCTACGATGATGTATGTGTTTTATCCACATCGTCCATCCATTTTTTTATATAAAGTTAGGGCATAAGCGTAAAAATGAGTTAGATTAAAATCTCAAGTGGACCACACCACAGGAAAACAATGATGATCGAACGTCAACATTTAAAAACTTCCCATGGCCCACTGTAATGTTTATTTCTCATCCAACCCGTTGATAACTTCATAGGCGTGGATGAAAGGAAAACACATATATCAGCATGATACATAATTTCTGTGGCCCCAAAAAGTTTCCATAATTTTTCAGAGATTTGGATCTGCCCTATTTTTGGCCTCATTCGCTAAAATAAGTTGGCAAAATGGATGAGCATGGTAAATAAGACATACACATAATGGATGGGCTGGATTTGTGAACCACATCTCGGTGGGCCAAAAAAATAAACCTTTCGATTTTTTCAAAAATTGTTTACATCCTTTAGCGACGAAAGTTTTCGTAGCTAAAAGTCTCAACCATGTTTTTTAGCTACAAAACTTTTCGTAGCTAAAAGTAAACCATTAGTTTTTTTTTTTTTTTTTTTTTTGTAAATTTGTATAAAGCCTTTAACGACGAAACTTTTCATCACTGAAAGTCTCATTCACGTTTTTTAGCTATGAAAGTTTTCGTATCTAAAAGTTAACCTTTTGATTTTTTTTGAAAAGTTGTTTACAGCCTTTAGCGACGAAAATTTTCGTAGCTAAAAGTCTCATCCATGTTTTTTTGTAACATCCTGGATTTTCACTGTTTTGGATTTTCAAAAATCCTTGAATTTTTTTAAAATTAACTTATATTATCACTTACTGATCGCTAGCACTCAACGTTAGCTTATACACGAGTGGTCCAGTCTGGTTAAGATCAAACCGTGTGTAGGCCATCAAGTCAGATGATTGGTTTGTACTCGGGCAACAACTTGTGTAGGCCGTGCAGCAGCCGAGGAAGGTCAGAAAAATTTAAAAATTTGGAAAAGCATAGATCTCACTGGGCTTGTGGTACATCGCGGACCACGGACCCAGTGGACACCCATAAATAAACTATTCAGGCCGTCCGAACAACACTTGCCAAATGCAACCCACCAATGCCAGAATTGGAATCTGGCACTGGTAAAAAAAATTTGGAATTCAGGCATTTTAGCCATCGGATTTCTTTCAAATTTACGGTAACGGTCTAATGTATTTGTCTACGCCCGCCCACAAAATCTAGGTCCCGATTATGGCACAGTGACCGTTGATCGCAAATCAGACCCGTGCGACCAAACCCCATATCTGATCATCCCTAAATTTTGCATGGCCCTTCATCGGGCCATGGAGCACCTATCCTATAAGTTTTATGGCTAGAGGGCCACTAGAACTGCCCTGATTCTCCAAACAAGCTCTAGACCGCTCGTTGGTGGGCCACTAGTTCCAAAACTATAGAATAATGTCCATCTTACTGGGCTTGACGATCATCACGGGAGTCGGACCGGAGTGCTGTCCAGAACCGCTCAACTTGAGTCAAAGGATGAGTGCATGAGAAGTGCAAATACCCTAAAGGAAGGAGTTGGAACTTAAGTGAATTAAGTCGTCCACTCTTATACAAAGTTGAGGATTTCGGACCGTCGGTTTGCGACCAAACTTTACCCATGGAGTAAGAATATTTTCCTGCTCATATCCGTATAGACGCAGCCCTGACCGACTATCGATGACCGTTGAACAGACTTTTAATCATATCTATCTATCGGCGGTTCCAAATGGCGGGCCGATCATATACATACGTAGATCATCATTAGGGCTAATTATCCAATGGTGGGTGTCGACTCCTACGCCCCATAGTGGGCCCTAGAGCTTAGAAAGACCCTCTCATAGGTCTAGTATAGTAAAAACCTAGCACTTGGGGCCATTTGCACCAAATCTAGCATTATAAAAGGGCCTTTTTTGGGGCACCCCTCTCCCCATACGAATTTGCCCTATAGAAAAGAAAGAGAGAAGAGAGAAAAGAGAGAAAGGGAGAAGAGGAAGAGGAGAAAGGAGAAGAAAGAGAGAGTGAAGGTGAGAAAGGTGGACCCTAGACCGAGATAGGGCTCAAGGGAACTCAATCTTGCAACTCCTTATCCATTCTCCAAAGGAAAACCCTACACCACAACCATAAGAATCATTCCGTTGATCGTTTAGGTAAGATTCCTCATCCTTTTTTTCTTAAAACCCTTGTGTTGAGAAGGGATTGGCATGGATTTCTAATATGCAAATGTGTGCTTTAGGGATTCCGGCCAATCGACCCCAAATTCCTCATTCCTAGATCGTTTTTCAAGTCTTCAATGATCCATAGGTACGGACTATTATCCTTAGGTGGCCTAGCACCAATTATAGTAGGAGTTTAATGATTTTGTTTGTTTGGGATGTTGAAATGAAGAATCTATTATAAATCTAGGAATGGTATGTTTGTTGGAATTGTATGGATTACATGTTTAGTTCCCATTTGATGTTGATCTTGCCCCTCATATGATTTATTATATGGATGATTACATGCTCAAGTTTGTTTGATTTCTTCTCATATGTGTTGCTTCACAGTGTGCATGATTCATTACTCTTGTGTATTTGATCCGTTGAGGTGTAGGAAGTGCTTAACTTTCTCCCTAATCCACACCACCCACATGCACCTTATTCATGATGTTGTATCTTGCTTGTTAGGAGTGTTTGAATCATATGTTGAGATGTCTGTGAACATGATACTATTATGCTAGTTGATAACTTTGATGGAGGGCATGTTATGATTCGTTCTCAAACCCTTGGGTGGTTAGGAAACATGAGGAGAGACTACAGCCCCATTGGTAGGGCTACCCCGGGCTAAACCCATGGGTTTGGGCGGGTGCGCATGAGCGGCAGTAGTTTGACTACATGGGCCTCTTGCGCTTAATGTCATCCGTCACTTGCTCGCTTGACCCGTGCGGTCTAGCCTATTTACTGTCCAACGCTGTTTATTAACCATGTTTGCTCACTTATGTATGAAATCTGGAACACCCTACCACCATTGTAGCCCATTGGTAACGAATAAAATATTGATTCACAGTCTCGTGAGCCGGGCATGGTGGAATGGGACAATGTGTCCGAGCTGTCAGCCTACGCTGGGGTGACGTGCCTCCTCGTAGTGACCGCGAGCGATCCCACATTTCAGCAAACCCCATGTGTTTGAAGTCAGGGATGGGGGAAACCCGACGGGATCAAGGATCATGGGATCCCGGCCTCACATGTTGGGGGGCCTTGGCCTCGTAACTAGTTTAGGGCATTGATACGTTGGGTGTATCAGATTTCCCAACCTGCTGGATGAATAGAATTAACTAAGAACTTGGCTAGCATGATCATTGGATCGCACTAGCTAGGTTGGCGACTCGACAGTCGAGGTCGCTCCGAGGGAGTGTTGGTCATACGCGATCGTTAGACGGAGTCACTCGAGAGAGTGTTGTGGCAAGGGCATGCATCATATCATCTATCATGCATATGCATTAACAAGATTAGTTAGGTGTTTTTGAATGATTGTCTTTCATTAAATTCATAATATAATTGATGTTTGTTACGACTTAAGACTAATAGCACCCACTGAGTTGATTACTCACTCCCACTTTGTGACGGTGTTTTAAAACACCATCCTGACTCTTTAGTAGCTGTAGGTAGCGATGAGTTCGAGGAGGACGAGCTGTTCTACTTCCAGCTGATGGGCAGTTTTCCATAAATTAGCAGCCTATTATGGATCACTGAGTGGTGAACTCAGCTTATCATTCTTTTTGGACATATTTTTGTAATTCTGTTGGGCAACGCCTTGTGCGACCCATTTATATTCTTTTGGACCTGTATATGTTGACCTCTTTCATTTTAGTAGACTAGTTATGATTATACTTCATGTTCCAAGGAATTTCATGCTGCACATTTTAAGCCTGATTAAATGAAATTAGTAAAATTAGTTATAAGTGACACCCGAGAACTTGGGAGCTGAGCGTATGCACGACCCCCAATTTTCAGGGCGTTACAAGATGGTATCAGAGCAATAGTTTAGAATCAATTAGGCCATGGGTCATGAGCTCACTAATGCGTCCGCTGCCTTAAGAGGAAATGCGATAGAGAACACAAAATGCTAGGAACCACCCCAATCCCTGAATCGTTAGTCGTAGACATAAGGCAAGACTCGATTTGACTAATTAGAAAATTTAGCTAGTCCAGTCCACCTAATTCCTAGGGCCCGTTAGGCCAACTGAAATATGTGGGATTAGGGTGAAATGAATTGTAAGAGTAATAAGAAATCCATGTGTATGGTATCGCCCCTGGAATGAGTGTATCCCATGGTTTACAATACCTGTTTAGAATGTATTCAATTAAAGGTAAATCCTAGGGTTTCCTTTCAAATTACACTTGGAAATTCATCATCATGGGATTTGGAAATCCCATATTACACCTTCCAACACAAGGCTTATTCTGCAAAGCCTATGAAATTAGTTTTAAATCTCATCCCACACTCATTCCAGACATGCCATTCCCAAATCTTGGGTTGGGGTTAGCATTGCAATCCCATTTAGTACAGCTTAATGCCACTAGCCGAACATGCCTAAATTGAAATCCCTCTTTCCAATATCTCCTTAAGATATTCACCTGCCATCACTTTATTCTTAAACTTCTCCAGTACATTGTTAGGAACGAGCCGAAAATCGAAAGATTAAACGGTCAAGACCACTGTCCAAGTCCAAATGAGCTAATACCGGACCAAAATTGGTCATTCCAACACATTCGGGGATGAAGACATAGAGGTGAATGAAAATTTACTGAAATTAGTAAAAATGTAGAAAAATCAGATTTTTACTGCTAAACAGGGGGAATCTCACAAAACCAGTAGGCTCATTGCGTAGATCAGCTTCTCCTACCCCAAATTCATATATGGCATATCAAATAACTCATTTCATTTGGCGAGATATGCCTGTTGGAAGATATCGACCACCCGGGAAGCCAGAGGCCCACATGGCCCCCATCGGCTCGCGTTCCCCGCCGACCCACGTTGCCCCCGCTGGAATTTTCTGTAAATTTGGGTCCACTTCAAAAATTCATATCTCCTTCGTTACAACTCTGATTTAGGTGATTCAAAATTCAGATTGAAGCTTGATGAGTCTAGTATTATATAAAAATAATAAAAAATAAAAATAAAAATCTCAATATAGTTAAAATTAAGATGTTTTACCAACTATCTAAAATTTTTTAATTTCAGGTAGTTGTTGCTCGTAGAATTTTAATAAATTATTTACAACTCCAATTGATATGAAATTTTGTTAGATGACTTAAAACTTGATTTTAAATCATTATAAAAATTTTAAAAATAATCCAATTACTAAAAATATAAGAAACGTTACAAGATGGGTCCCATCCTCCCTTTCAATGTATACACAAGTAGGGCCCATTTCCCTTGCTATTAAGGACTATCTAGAGTCCATAAAACATATCTCTACTAATCCCATTACCCTCCACCATCCCTTCTAAACCCTAGAGAAAATTCTCACTCTCCCAATATTAAAACCCAATCCCCAAACCCACCATCTTCTTCTTCACTCTAACCCATCTCACTCCTCATTCCCTCAAGCCCTTTCCAAAATTTTCTCAATCTCATTTCTTCAAGTCATTCCTAATCACTTCTCAAATTCCATCCCTCAAATCTATTTTCTTAAACTCATTTCCAAATTCATCTCACTCAACATCTCTAAACCTATCTTCTCCTTCTTCACAAACCCATCACCAAATCCATTCTCAACACCATCTCAAACCCATTCACCAAATCCATTCTCAACACTTCCTCTTCAACAAAACCTATTCAAAACCATCCACTTATTCACTCCCATAAGCTCATTGACAAAACCCAATGATTTGTAAAAGAATTGATTTTTATATACTTTGGCATAGATTGATCATTAGATTGTTGCAATTGGAAATTTTTATATAAGGTTTGATAATAATCAAGAGGCAACAATTTACTGTTCATTTTCAACTTCATTTTAGCTCAATTATTAATCTTTTCCATTCCTTTCCTTTCATAGGTCAATTGGTATTGTTGCCTCTAAACGAGCACACCCTTTGAGTTTTGTGGCCACAAACCTTAATTTCTTTCCATTCTCCAAAGCATTCCAAATAAAAAAAGCTGCTAAGGATGCTATGTATTTCACATAATCAACAAGATTTAAGTTGCCTCTAGGGTCCAAAACATTGACCTGGATGGTGTGAGCTGATCCTTCAATAGCTTGGGCTAAGTATTCCATCCGATAAGTTACCTTTGTTGTCCTATTAGAGACATAGTAGAAGTTGAGTCTTGATTGACTCCAATAGCTCTCTCCAAATCACCCTCATCACTTCCTGGGCCTTAATTGCTGTAGCAAGGGGAGGAGGCACCCCCGTCCTCATCCGACCCAGAAGAATAATAGCTTAACTTTATGGAAACTAGTAGTTGTTTTGAGTTAGTTAGGACTACTACCATGTATTGAAGATAGTTAAAACTCCTGCTTGATTTGTCTGCTTTTTCTTTATGTTTAGAGTATTTAGTAATATATGTAAATCCATACTGTAGGATATAACTGGCCATATTAATGACATTTTGAATTTAATATGAATATATGGATTGTTTTGGAATTTTCTCGTTGTCTTGTAAATGCTTTTATGAATAGTTGCCTTACTACGTCCATATTAGCGTCATTAGCACTCTAAACTACCAGAATACCTTAAAACTTTCGATTCTTCCTTTCCTGTTAAAATTTATGAAATCAAAGCGTGATTTGCCCATAATTCACTAACCATAGAATCAAAATGGTAATGTCAAGAGGAACCTTAAGTTCCTGGAAACCTTTCTAGGATAGTCGTTTGATCATAAGCATTGTGGGAAACTCACCACCCACTAAAATATTATAAATGAGAAACTTGAACTTTTAAATAAATTTTAATATCTTCTAAATGTTAAAAATAATCAGACTATGGAATTATGGAACCATATATTTGCGAAGTATTCGTGGCCTAACCCAATTCTCAATCCTGGGCGAATACCAATGGACTCACTGCTTTGACCGAGCAGAAGACCGAAATCCACCAGGGCGAAGAAGGGATACGATGAGCTTTTTACCCTGGTCAGGTAGATGATCGACGTATCGGGTTCAAGCCCACTACAACCGTCTCTCCGTATTGGTCTAACATTGAAAATAAATATTTCACTCTAGATAGAGGGAAGCTATCACCATGAATCTAAATCTTAAAAAAAATAGGTAAATAAATAAAATTTAGTAAACCATCAGGGTGAAAAAGTTTTAAGGGGGGTAGATCACAATGAGCTAGGGTAGCGTATTTATTATATACCCTAAAACATATATAAACCTGAAACCAACAAAACTTAAGCACATGAACCGATGATATCTTTATTTATTACCCTAAGGCAATTTCAGGGACGAAATTGTTTTTAAGGGGGGTAGATTGTAGCATCCTGGATTTTCATTATTTTGGATTTTACAAAATCCTTGAAATTTTTTTAATTAACTTATATTATCACTTACTGATTGTTAGCACTCAACGTTAGCTTATACACGAGTGGTCCAGTCTGGTTACGATCAGACCGTGTGCAGGCCATCAAGTCAGATGATCGGTTTGTACTCAGCGACAGCTTGAGTAGGGCGTGCAGCAGTCGAGGAAGGTCAGAAAAATCTAAAAATTTGAGAAAGCATAGATCTCACTGGGCTTGTAGTCCATCATGGACCACGGACCCAGTGGTCACCTATAAATAAACTATTCAGGCCGTCCCAACTGCATTTGTCAAATGCAACCCACCAATGCCAGAATTAGAATCTGGCACTGGTAAATAAAACTGGGATTTCAGACATTTCAGCCGTCAGATTTCTTTCAAATTTACGGTAAAGGTCTAATGTATTTGTCTACGCCCGCCCACAAAATCTAGGTCCCGATTATGGCACAGTGACTGTTGATCGCAAATCAGACCCGTGCGACCAAACCCCATATCTGATCATCCCTAAATTTTACATGGCCCTTCATCGGGCCATGGAGCACCTATCTTATAAGTTTCATGGCTAGAGGGCCACCAGAACTGCCCTGATTCTCCAAACAAGCTCTAGACCGCTCGTTGGTGGGCCACTAGTTCCAAAACTATAGAATAATGTCCATCTTACTGGGCTTGATGACCATCACGGGAGTCGGACCGGAGTACCATCCAGAACCGCTCAACTTGAGCCAAAGGATGAGTGTATGAGAAGTGCAAATACCCTAAAAGAAGGAGTTGGAACTTAAGTGAATTAAGTCGTCCACTCTTATACAAAGTTGAGGATTTCGGACCGTCGATTTGCGACCAAACTTTACCCATGGAGTAAGAATATTTCCCTGCTCATATCCATATAGGTGTAGCCCTGACCGACTATCGGTGACCATTGAACTGACTTTTAATCATATCTATCGATCGGCACATCCAAATGGCGGGCCGATCATATACATACGTAGATCATCATTAGGGCCAATTATCCAATGGTGGGTGTCGATTCCTACGCCCCATAGTGGGCCCTAGAGCTTAGAAAGACCCTCTCATAGGTCTAGTATAGTAAAAACCTAGCACTTGGGGCCATTTGCACCAAATCTAGCATTATAAAAGGGCCTTCTTTGGGGCACCCCTCTCCCTATACGAATTTGCCCTAGAGAAAGGAAAGAGAGAAGAGAGAAAAGAGAGAAAGGGAGAAGAGGAAGAGGAGAAAGGAGAAGAAAGAGAGAGTGAAGGTGAGAAAGGTGGACCCTAGACCGAGATAGGGCCCAAGGGAACTCAATCTTGCAACTCCTTATCCCTTCTTCAAAGGAAAACCCTACACCACAACCACAAGAATCATTCCGTTGATCGTTTAGGTAAGATTCCTTATCCTTTTTTCTTAAAACCCTTGTGTTGAGAAGGGATTGGCATAAATTTCTAACATGCAAATGTGTACTTTAGGGATTCCGGCCGATCGACCCCAAATTCCTCATTCCTGGGTCGTTTTTCAAGTCTTCAATGATCCATAGGTGCAGACTATTACCTTAGGTGGCCTAGCACCAATTATAGTAGGAGTTTAATGATTTTGTTTGTTTGAGATGTTGAAATGAAGAATCTATAGCAAACCTAAGAATGGTATGCTTGTTGGAATTGTATGGATTACATGTTTAGTTCTCATTTTATGTTGATCTTGCCCCTCATATGATTTAGTATATGGATGATTACATGCTCATGTTTATTTGATTTCTTCTCATATGTGTTGCTTCATAGTGTGTATGATTCATTACTCGTGTATTTGATTCGTTGAGGTGTAGGAAGTGCTTAACTTTCTCCCTAATCCACACCACCCACATGCACCTTGTTCATGATGTTGTATCTTGCTTGTTAGGAGTGTTTGAATCATATGTTGAGATGTCTGTGAACATGATACTGTTATGCTAGTTGATAACTTTGATGGAGGGCATGTTATGATTCGTTCTCAAACCCTTGAGTGGTTAGGAAACATGAGGAGAGACGACAACCCTATTGGTAGGGCTACCTCGGGCTAAACCCATGGGTTTGGGCGGGTGCGCATGGGCAGCAGTAGTTCGACTACATGAGCCTCTTGCACTCGATGTCGTCCGTCATGTGCTCGGTTGACCCGTGCGGTCTAGCCTATTTACTGTCTAACCCTATTTGTTAACCATGTTTGCTCACTTATGTATGAAATCTGGAACACCCTACCACCGTTGTAGCCCATCGGTAATGAATAAAATATTGATCTACAGTCTCATGAGCCAGGCATGGTGGAATGGGACACTGTGTCTGAGCTGTTGGCCTACGCTGGGGTGACGTGTCTCCCCGTAGTGACCATGAGCGATCCTACATTTCAGCACCCCCCATGTGTTTGAAGTTAGGGATGGGGAAAACCCAACGGGATCAAGGATCATGGGGTCTCGGCCTCACATGTTAGGGGGCCTTGACCTTGTAACCAGTTTAGGGCATTGATACGTAGGGTGTATCAGATTCCCCAAACTGCTGGATGAATGGAATTAATTAAGAACTTGGTTAACATGATCATTGCATCGCACTAGCTAGGTTGGCGACTCGGCAGTCGAGGTCGCTCTAAGGGAGTGTTGGTCATACACGATCGTTAGACGGAGTCGCTCGAGGGAGTATTGTGGCGAGGGCATGCATCATATCATCTATCATGCATATGCATTAACAAGATTAGTTAGGTGTTTCTGGATGAGTGTCTTTCATTAAATTCATAATATAATTGATGTTTGTTACGACTTAAGACTAATAACACCTACTGAGTTGATCACTCACTCCCACTCTAGAACGGTGTTTTAAAACATCAACCAGAATCTTTAGTAGTTGTAGGTAGCAATGAGTTCGAGGAGGATGAGCTGTTCTACTTCTAGCTGATGGGCGGTTCACCATAGATTAGCAGCCTATTGTGGATCTTTTAGTGGTGAACTCAGCTTATCATTCTTTTTGGACATATTTTTGTAATGACCCATTTAAATTCTTTTGGACCTGTATATGTTGACCTCTTTCATTTTAGTAGACTAGTTTTGATTATACTTCATGTTCTAAGGAATTCCACGCTGCGCATTTTAAGCATGATTAAACGCAAATTAGTAAAATTGGTTATAAGTGACACCCGGGAACTTGGGAGCCGAGCGTATGCACAACCCCCAATTTTCAAGGCGTTACATTTTTAGCTATGAAAATTTTTGTAGCTAAAAGTAAACCATTAGATTTTTTTGTAAATTTATTTAAAGCCTTTAGCGACCAAAATTTTCGTCGCTAAAAGTCTCATGCATGTTTTTTAGCTATGAAAGTTTTCGTAGCTAAAAGTTAACCTTTCGATTTTTTTGAAAATTTGTTTACAACCTTTAGCGACAAAAATTTTCGTCACTAAAAGTCTCATCCACGTTTTTTAGCTAAGAAAATTTTCGTAGCTAAAAGTAAACCATTAGATTTTTTTTGTAAATTTGATTAAAGGCTTTAGCGACGAAAATTTTCGTCGCTAAAAGTCTAATCCATGTTTTTTTTTAGCTACGAAAGTTTTCGTAGCTAAAAGTTAACCTTTTGACAAAAAAATTTGTTTACAGCCTTTAGCGATGAAAGTTTTCGTCGCTAAAAGTCTTATCCATGTTTTTTAGCTACGAAAATTTTTGTAGCTAAAAGTAAACCTTTCGATTTTTTTGAAAATTTGTTTACAGCCTTTAGCGACAAAAATTTTCATCGCAAAAAGTCTCATATTCGTTTTTTAGCTAAAAAAATTTTCATAGCTAAAAGTAAACCATTAGATTTTTTTGAAAATTTGTTTAAAGCCTTTAGCGATGAAAATTTTCATCGTTAAAAGTCTCATCCATGTTTTTTAGCTACAAAAGTTTTTGTAGCTAAAAGTTAACCTTTCGATTTTTTTGAAAATTTGTTTACAGCCTTTAGTAACGAAAATTTTCGTCGCTGAAAGTCTCATCCACGTTTTTTAACTACGAAAATGTTCGTAGCTAAAAGTTAACCTTTCGATTTTTATGAAAATTTGTTTATAGCCTTTAGCGACAAAAATTTTCATCGCTAAAAGTCTGATCCACATTTTTTAGCTACGAAATTTTTTGTAGCTAAAAGTAAACCTTTCGATTTTTTTCAAAAATTTGTTTACAGCCTTTATCGACGAAAATTTTCATCGCTAAAAGTCTCATCTTTGTTTTTTAGCCATGAAAATTTTCATAGCTAAAAGTAAACCTTTCGATTTTGAATGAAAAACTGAAAACAACTTTTAGTGACAAAAATTTTCGTCGGTAAAGGTGACTGTTAGCTACGAATTTACAATTTTGTCGCTAAAAGTAAACTTTTAGCAATGAAAATTTCTTTCGTCAATAAAAACCCTCTTTCTTGTAGTGAAAGTTATTACCGTCATACTATTGATACTACTTAAAGGGTGGAACTGTAGACTTATATAATATTTCTGTACCAATCTCCCTAACTTTTTTTGATAGTGGAAATGCATCACAGTCCGGTTCTTATGTCATTGGACTTAGACAATGACCAGAACAATGATTGCTTTTATGTCTTACTGATTTTTTGCCACTTACCTGATATGCCATAATGGTGCTTTTTTAGCTGAATGAGATTATTACTATCTGCAAATTGTCTTCTGTATTAACACTCTTTTATGTTTTATTTTCTGATACGCCCTGACATTCATAATCTATTCATCTCTGCTGTACATTGGTTTTCTAGTTATTGTTCTGAAAGTTATACAGATATACCTTTGTCATGGGTAACTGACGTGGATTAAAACACTGATACTATCAACTCTTTGGATAAATAGATAGGTAATATGGATATTTAAGAGGTTTGTTCTAGTGTTTTCTTTTTCTGATTCAAATATCAGTATTTCATAGATATTTTTATGTCGAATTGATAACTGCATTTTTTTTTTCCATTTAGTCCTAACTTAATCACTACAGAGAGCATGTTGTAGACACAAATCAGCTGGGATAAAGGTTAGCTGATTATGATAATGATAAGGGCCTATACCTGAGTGAATTCAAACATTGTTTGTTACTCTACTTCTTCTGAATTTTTAAAGCTAATGTTCGGTCTGATTAGTTGAGTTTGCAAGACCTTGGAGATTTAATAATATTGTCTTCGCTGTGAACGAGTTCTGTGGAACATTGTTGACCTGAACATTTCATTTTATTTGTAAAGGTGGCTGTGGGGATCAATTTGCAACCTATTTCCCAAAGAAACGAAATTTGGTGCCAACATCTTCGAAAGTCTAGTAATATGGAGATTACATAGTACAACTAGAGGCAAAAGGAAGATGAATGTTTTTGTTTTAGTTTTTTTTTTCTAATTCAGATATCCTATCGATTAAGGCATTTATTAATTCTTGTAGCGGAATGAAGAAAAAGTATTATGTGGTGTTTGTGGGGAGGAATCCTGGGATCTATGCCACATGGGATGCATGCACTGCTCAAGTTAACGGATTTAGTGGATGCAGACACAAGTTGTTCACAACTTTTGAAGATGCTACGAAAGCCTGGAATAAGTATCAGGTTTGTAGGATATTGTTTACTTCATACTATCTGAAATTTTGTTAGACAAAGCAGTGAAGATTACATCATATCCTTCTCTTGGGTGGCTGAATTTTACTGTTTTCTATATCATTTAGCCTTCTTTGCCCGATTGAACAGCGCGGCATACAATTGGAAGTGGGGCTGTTCGTGCATCTCATCATCCCTCAACAACGGATAGTGGCAACTGTGTAGCCGCTCTCACAGATCGAACCCAAATCGGCACTAGGAATGTCCGGGAAGATGGACCTGCTGAGATGGTGCCTGTTGCTAAAGTTGGAGACGAATCTTACATGGCTCAACTTCTTCGTATGCTGCTTGGATTGTTGATTTTTTATGCTTGTATCAGGTTGTTTTGTCGGTTATAGAATATGTATGGGCGGGGAGAATGAAATAGCTACGTTTTTTTTCTTTTTCAGTTTTTTGGTAAAACATTATGGTTGGGTCCTCTGGTTTTATCGTGGACTGTTTTTTCAGAGACATTCAAAAGGGGTTGGATAAACCGATCACACATTGACACGTTGATGTTTTAGAACTATAGTATCGTATTTTATTATTATTATTATTATTATTATTTTTTATTTTTTTTTAGATTTTCAAATAGTGAAATATATTCACTAATATTTGATCTTCACCGTGGAAAATCGATGGACGATCAAGATAATTCACTGTTCGTAAAATTGTGCCATTGGATATGACATTCATGCCGTTAAAGACGTCAATCGAACAGGGTGATAATGGATGAACAGTCAAGAGCCTTACAAATGGCTGGTAACCCATGTGGGTCCCACGGTCTTCGTAGTCTTGAAAAATGCTTCCCCAGCATCCAGGCATGGTTTGGAGTCTAGCTGTTGTTGATGTGTACCGTGTGTTAGATTTTTAGGATGTTGTGGCATTTTTTATGACACCATACCATTAAACGGGTGAATCCAAGTGGGGACACTGTTAGAACGGTCATTCTTCATGTACAAGAATGTAATGGACCGTAGGGATTAATCACAACAACAAGAGAGGGACTGCTTGAGATAGAATGTCTGAGCATGTACAAATACGCTTCATAGTACATAGACTACTAATATCTATATGTATATACAATGTGTGGCCCTTATACGTCGTTTTCAAACATTGATCTATACTAGAAATTGTATACTTGCTAGGACAATCACTACGTGAAAAATGAAAAAAAATGATGGATTTAGAGACGGTTCTAGATCGTCTCTAAAATTGCTTGGTTTAAAGATGCTTTAGAGACGGCCGTAAACCGTCTCTAAACTTTTAGATGGCCCTTGACCGTCCTTAATATTGTCTTAAAAATTTGAACATCCACAAATTATTTAAGACGGTAAAAAACCATCGTTAACTGTAGATAAAAGACGTCCATTGACTGTCTGGAATAAGAGACAGTCTTTGACCGTCTTATATGCAGCCATTTGAGACGGTCAAAGACCGTCCGTATTAGAGACGGTCATTGGCCATCTCTTACTGGTAATTTGAGATTGTCAAGGACCGTCTCAATTAGAGACGGTCATTGGCCGTCTTTTCCTGTAATCTGAGACTAAAAAATAGTTTGTATTAGGGATGGTTCTTAGTTGTCTCCATTTGAGATTGTCACGGACTGTCTCTATTAGAGACGGTCTTTGACCGTCTCATATACAGCCATTTGAGACAGTCAAAGACCGTCCGTATTAGAGACGGTCATTGGCCGTCTTTTATTGGTAATCTGAGATTGTCAAAGACCGTCTCAATTATAAACGGTCATCGGCCGTCTTTTACTGGTTTAATGAGACAGTAAAAAATAGTCTGTATTAGGGACGGTACGTAGCAGTCTCTATTTGAGACTGTCAAAGACCGTCTCTATTAGAGACGGTCCTTAGCCGTCTTATAGTGGTCATTTAAGACCGTCAAAGACCATTTGCATTAGAGACGGTCCTAAACTGTCTCTAATGCTCAGGTCAAAAATTAAGAACAAAAAATTTATGAATTTCAAAAAAAAAAATTTAAAAAGCTTAGAAAAATAACTAAAAATGTTTAAGAAAAAATTTTAGATTTTGAAAAAAAAATGTAATTTTATAAAAATCTAGATTTTGAAATAAAAATTAAGAACTTTGAATAATGTTGATAATTTTGAAAAAAAAAATTTCGATAAGAAAATGATATTTTGAAAAAAAAATTAACTATGCAGCAGCTGACGCTGCTGCTATCAGAGCCGCAGTTAGCGCCTGTTGCTGCTGGCGGGCGGGCAGACGAATAGGGACCCACGGTCCCAGCCATGGGCCCCACCATGGTGTTTGTATGCCATCCAAACCGTTCATATGGTGGGCCACTTACAGCAGTAGGCCCCCTCGAAATTTCAGCCACATCCAAGACTCAGGTGGCCCACATTAGAGGAAAGAGTGGGGTTGAACTGTCTGCCATTGAAACTCATTTTTGGGTCCACAAGAGTTTTGGATCAAGATGAAATTTGTTTTTCCCTTTCATTCAGGGTCGTGTGACCTTACCAACGGGTTAGGTTGCAAATAAACATTATGGTGGGCCCCATGTGAGACCCACAGTGATGTACATGTTTCATTCTCATCGTCCATTGATGGTGGAAGGTGAAACCCCCCCCCCCCCCCTTACGTGTTCTATCCACACCGTCCAGGGGACGGTGTGTGCGCGCGCGCGCGCGTGTGTGCGTGTGTGCGCGTGTGTGTATATGTGTATATATATATCCATATATATATATATATACTTATATTATATATATAATATTGTACATATATACTTTATATAAATTATATATTATATTATACATAATATATATATGATGGTGGGCCTTCATGTGGACCCCCCACCATGATGCTTGTGTCGCATACAACTGTCCAACCATTTTGAAAGCTCTTTTTACAGGCTTGAGACTAAAAATAAGACAGATCTATAGTCCATGTGGACCCCTCTTTGGTATAAATATAAGGCCATAGGATTAGGCCCATCTTACTGTATTATGGCCCGTTGTTGGGGCCCACTTGAGTACAGACATGGGGCCCAATTGGTGTGGCCCATCTGATGTACATAAGGCCTATGTGATTAGGCCCATTCAATGTATTTGTGACTGTTGTTGAGGCCCACCTTGATATGAATATAAGGCCCATGTTATAAGGCCCATTGTGCTGTATTCAAGGCCCATGGGTTATGGCCCATTGCAATGTGCACAAGGCCCATTGATGCGGCCCACTTGATTTATATAAGGCCCATATGAGGCGGCCCATTTGATGTATCTAAGGCCTATGGGTCGAGGCCCAATAAGATGTATATAGGTCCATTGCAATGTGTGATTCCCTATGGTTTGGGTAATGATATTTTATGGTGGGCCATGCCTTGGGAGCAATGTTGGTTTGACGTCCACGTTGTAAGAATAATGTTGGTTAAATGTCCGCATTATAACTCTCCCTAGGGCCCATTGGTGGGCCCATACTTGTTGATGGTTCATTACTTTGTAACATGCTTAGTATATCTCCATGATTCATGCCCATACGCATCATATGTATGCTTAATATGACGAATGTTTGATCATTGCACAAGCCGTTGGGCTGAGACATTTACGGGACTCCTTATGAGATGGAATGCCCCACATGAGCGCGTGGTACGCGCGAGATTGCTGCATGATTGACGGTGTGACTCATACATTTCGCATTGTGTGTCGTGATTCACTGCATGCCCTAGCGACATCAGGGCCGTGGCCTCCACAGGCACATCGTGGATGGTTGTATCGGATACCGAAAATATTGGCTCTAGCATTGTGGGCACTTAAGATGTCCTTGGGTGAAAATCCTAGAACCTTTTTGGTACCAGGAGATGCTCTAATGTCTAGACCGAGTGGATACACGAGTGCCCGAGTGCCGAATACCAGTAGGCCGCGTCTCCCACTGTGTCGTGGTCAATTGGAAGGGGGTGTGGCCTTTTCCGCCTGAGGGAGGGGGCTATAAGCTAGGCTGAGTTTGACCAGCTCACAAATGTGTCCGCTATCGACGAGCCGGGTAGGTATTGGCAGACTACTGATCAGGCAGATAGTGTGGTCTCTTCCACTCGCTTGACTATGTAGCTAGGGAGGGGGCAGTCAGTGTGAGGTGTATTAGACCCGGTGATATCCCGAGAGGAACTGTACTGATATGTGTACTTGATGAGGACTGGCATGCTTGCTTTGTATCTCGCATATGATATTTAGCTACATAGGCCTCGCATCGCATGGCCTTGGTATGGCCAATAGCATTCATGCCTTGCATCACATCGTTTTGGTATAGCTGATTGTAGTCATGGACTTACCCGCATATTTCCTCATCACTCTGATATTATACACTTGGCGCTTGCCTTGCGCACACACTTACACCACCCTCTAAGCTTTTGTAAGCTTATGCACGACCATTACGTGCAGGTATCGTTGGACAGTAGCAGCGTTGAGGTAAGAGCACGCATCTGATCATTTTGGAGTTTTTTGATCACCTTGTATTTCCCTTTCCCCATTGTACTTAAAAGTTTTTGATATAGTGGATATGTGGTGATGTTGTTTTGTGACTTAGTTATGCTTATGGTTATGCTCCATTACAAAAAAAAAAATCATACTGAAAATCCTCCTTGTAGGATCCCAGGACGGAATCTGGCATGTAAGTGTCGGAATCCGAAAATGGGGTACTACGGAGGCTGTCGGCGCCGGATTCAGCGATCAGAAATTTTGTGAGCCCGTTTTCTGAGTTTGGGGCATGATAATTGTTGATCAATATTGTATGCCCAATATCTTTCTCATATGTAGACATGTAAAATGGGCCAAATATTCTGGTTAAAATTGAGGCGAGTAACTAGTTAAATTAAGAGTATTGATAGTAAAATAGAGTGAATGGACTAGACATGTAAAATGGGCCAAATATTCTGGTTAAAATTGTGACCCAACTTACTAACCTCGTGAGAACCTATGAATTGGTGTTAGTAAGTTTTATGGGCCCCATCATGATGTTTGTCAAACATCAACACTGTGGATTTGATGTGTCCCCTTTAGGTTATGAGATATCTCAAAAATCATTGGTAAACAAAACTCAAGTGGGCCATACCATTTAAAACTATGTGAAGACTTCCTAAAAAAATATAAAAGCACTTGGTGGGGCCTGTTGAGGGTCAAATATTGCATATCAGACCCAGTTACTGCCTGGATTTACGAACATAGTACTGTTTAACAGCCTGATTTAATCATGTTTGTGATGCAGGGCGTATTCACGAGCCTGGACTAGGAAAGGGTACTAAAAGCATGGATTTAACAGTCCGAAGTCACCAAGGCAAGTGACGGACCCTAGGAGACCAAGATCGACAGATTTGCACGCCAGGGATCAGCTTGGCTATTGGAACGTGAAGACAGGGAGAAGAGAGAGAAGTTTTTCCTTTACTTTAATTCCTTGCTGTGTTTTTTTCCTCTTCTTTTTCTTTTGTTTATTTGTTTATTTTAGCCCATTCATGTGTGGCTAAACCCCTTAGCTAGGGCTAAGAGGTGAAGCCTGTAGCGAGATGGGAGATACTATTTCAAGCTTTTAACTTAAATTCATGAATTGAATTTGATTTGTGTTGATTATTAAAGGAATATTTTTCTTAGTCGTTAATGGTCTGTTGTGACTGAAATTACAATGGGTCTGCAATGGCTTTAAATATTTCTTTTTCCCTTTTTGATGTTTATGACGTTAGGAAGCTCGGTTGTTCACCATCGTCTCCTAGGCATGGTTGGATGATGGTACCCTTCTGAACTTTTATGCACTATTGATTGGTTGGTAATTAGTTTAATCCTGTTGTTTGCTTTGTCTCCTGGGCATGGTTAGATGATGGAATCCAATCTAATTCGTATACCTTTCATCTCTTGAAAACCAGATCAAGTAAAGTTCAGTTTAAATTCCATAATTCTTGATGCAGGCATAAGATCTCCCTGATCTCTACAAGTGGATCCTCTGAATCCCTAGTTTCCTTCCTTTGAATTCCTTGAGTTATTAGATAATTATTCCACAATTACTCCTTAAATTCCATTTGGTTTAGATCACATCTTAGTCTAGTTCTAGTTCTACTTGATTTTAGATAACGTACAGGTATCAATCCCTTGGGATTCGACCTCGGTCTTACCGAGTTTATTACTACATCACAACCCTATACTTGGGGAGTGAACAGGGCCCACATGAGTCTTGGATGTGGTTGAAACTTGGTCTGTCCCCTCATCCAAGTGGGACACACATAATGAGTGGGTTGGATATGTGAATCACATTTAGGCAGGCCCAATATATGATTATGAATGTTTTAAGGAAACCTTTCTCCACTACATTTAAGTGAGTTACTCGTTACCTTTACCAGAGTAAACTCTGTGGGGTTCACCATTATTTATTTATTTTATCCACTCCATTCATCCATGTTAATAGATAATTTGAGGTCTAAAAAACAAAAAGGAAGCATATCCAAAGCTCAAGTGGACCACACCATAGGAAATAGTGTGATTGAACCTCTGCCATTTAAAATTTCTTAGAGGCCATAGAAATTTTGGATCAAGCTGATGTTTGTGTTTTCTATTAATTTATATATTTTTTATATTATAAACAACCTTTAACTGTTTTTGGACAATCTGATCAGTCCGGACATGAAGAGTAAATAACTTCAGATGTTTAAATCAAAATTCACTTAAATTGTTGATCAATCTTGTTTGCCCAATATCTTTCTCATATGTAGTATGATTGAGGCGAGTAACTAGTCAAATTGAGGGTAATGATCAGCAAATATATACATAAAATATATCAAGGTGGGCCCTACACGGTTAGAGTAATACCCATGAAGGAGTTACCTAAATAGTGAAATGGTACTATAAGATCACCTCATAGGAACTTCCCATGAGGTTAATCTGCATGCGCCCCACCATGATGTGTGTAGAACATCAACACCATGCATTTGATGTGTCCCCTTTAAGTCAAAAAATCAGTCATATACGAAACTTAGGTGGGCCATAGCATCTAAAACTATGCGAAGACATCCCTAAAATATATAAAAGCATTTGGTGGGGCCCACATGAGTTTTGGATGTGTGTGAAACTTGGTCTGACTCCTCATCCAAGTGGGACACACATAATGAATGGGCTGGATCTATGAACCACATCTAGGTGGGCCCAATAAATGATTATGAATGTTTTAATGGGAGGGTAACCCTCTCAACTATAGTATGTGGTGTGGCCCACCCAAGTCATGGATTGACTTTATTTTTAAGCTTGTGGCCCACCATGGAATGGTGCATCTGACTGACGGGGCAGATCCAAAGTTTAGTGAATAAATGAATAAATCATGGTGGCCCCCACAGGATTTACTTAGTACGCTTAGGGTACCGAGTTACTTTATATGCAATCCGCTTCCATCCAGAAACGTACGTGGTTTGGCTAGTTACGCTACCACTAGCCAGGTTGCTAGTAGTCGATGCAATGTAGACCCCACCACGATGTATGTGTTTTATTCATGCCGTCCATCCATTTTAAAAGATAATTTTATGACTTAATCCCGAAAATGAGATAGATATAAATCTCAGGTGGACCACACCATGAAATTTTTTTTTTATTGAATGTCCACTGTTAAAAACCTCCTAGGGCCCACTGTAATGGTTATTTGACATCTAACCTATTGATATATTAGGTGTAAAAAATTGGATGAAGTGAAAAAATATATATCAGCTTGATCCAAAACTTTTGTGAGCCCTACCATGATGTATATGTTTAATCCATGTCGTCTATCTATTTTTAAAGATCATCTTACGGTATGAAACCAAAAATGAGATATATCCAAATCTTAAGTGGACCACATTCCAGGAAACAGTGTTGAATGAGCATCAACTATTAAAAAACATTTTGGGGCCATAAAAGTTTTGGATCAAACTGATTTTTGTTTTTCCCCTTCATCTGGCCTTGTATGACCTAATCAACATATTGGATGTCAAATAAATAGTACAATGGGTCTTAGGAGGATTTTTATGTGGTTCACAAATCCAGCCCATCCATTATGTGTGTCCCACTTGGATCAAACTGATTATTTCTATTTCATTTCAACATGCATTATTTACATCTGATGTATTTTATTTATTGGATTCTTGAAATTTGTTGGGGTATTTTGTGAATCTGTTTAGATTATCTATATACATTAGCATTTTTTTTTGTGTATTTGTTGTTACATTTGGGCTTGCTTTGCATGTTATTGTTGCTATTTACAATTACCGAGTGTTGGAGAATATTTTCACTAACTGAATGCTGGCAGTGGTTTCTAGATGGTTTGAGAAAAGATGATGGATGTTCCATATTCAGCGTGAATGTGTGGCCCACCTGATGAATGTATCAGACCAATTTTGGGGTATGATAGACATTATATGGTGATCTACGTGAGTGGCCCAGAACTCACATGTGCCATACTTGAATATCCTTATGTATGTGTTGAGTATAGACCATTGGGTCTCTTTTCTCCAAAATTATATGTTAAAATGGATGGATGGAGTGGATAAAATGAATAAATCATGGTCGGCCCCACAGGATATATAAAAATAGATGGACGACATGAATAAATCATGGGAACGGATTGGCTACTCCCCTTGACACCAGCCATTGGCTGGTGGTCGGTGCTCTGTGGGGCCCACCATGATGTATGTGTATCATCCATGCCATCCATCTATTTTTATATATCATTTTATTATATGATAAAAAAATGATTATATCTCAATCTCAAGTGGACCACATTATAGGAAATAGTGTTGAATGAATTTTGACCATTAAAAACGTTTTGGGGGCCATAAAAGTTTTGGATCAAGCTGATATTTATTTTTTCCCTTCATCTGGGTCTTTATGACCAAATCAACAGATTGGATGTCAAATAAATAGTACAGTGGGCCTTAGGAGGATTTTAATTGTGTATATCCATTCGTTATTTTTGTCTTGTGGTGTGGCCCACCTAGGATTTATATCACCATCAATTTTTGTATCAAGCACTAAAATGATCTTTAAAAATGTATGAATGGAATGGATGAAACATGTACATCCTGGTGGGGCCCACAGTGCACCAACCTAAATGTATCCCAAAATTGGGCACGCGCTTAAAAGAAGCCGCGCCCAATCTCCCTCTCCCAAAATCTACCCTCCCTCTGCCCTCTCTCTATCTCTCCCTCTGCCCTCGCTGCTTGCCCTCCCTCTGCCCTCTCTCTATCTCTCCCTCTGCCCTCCCTTTGCCCTCGCCGCCATCCCTCTGCCCTCTCTCTCTCTCTCTCTCTCTCTCTCTCTCTCTCTCTCTCTCTCTCTCTCTCTCTCTCTTCCTGACTGGTGTGGCTAGCAGCCCCTGCCCTTCATCTCTTCCCCGACCAGGTACTCATTTCTCTATTTACGTTTTTAATTTTTAGATATGTAAATCCGCATACAATGGATGTATACCATGTATACAATGGATGCAGAGATAGAACAGTCTTGCCATTCATCATTTGTTGTGAATGTTTAAGGTGTGCACAACATGTGTTTGATGAAATGCCTCTACTAACGTGATCTGGGGTTCAAGAAGTTTATTCACTCAAATATCAAGAAGTTTATTCTGTTTACCTCTGATTCTCGAATCTTTGTTATCGTTTATCCATAACAATCTGCCCGCTACATACCTAGGCTCTTTCCAGATAGGCCTTTCCTTTGTAAATCCATTCATACCTATTTTTTATTACATAATCTTGACATTAACTTCTTGTTCCTGTCTCTTCAATTTACCTAATTTTGGTAGCAAAGTCTTTTTCCAGATGTTTCACTTTCATCTGTTCATCGTGCTTATTGATGAAATAGAAGTAAAGTCAGTTCAAGAGTTCTTTTTGTTTATGAGTTATGACAATCGGGCATTGTTTTCTTCCTGGAGCTATTTACAGGCATGGAATTCTTGCTGGGAAAGTTATTCGATACTCTTGTGAGTGATGGTTCATATGCAGGAACTTACATGTGGCATACAATTTCGATGATCTGGTTAAATCTACTAGATGTCTTTTCATTAGATTTTAATTGCCTGTGTATAGCTGAGCATTTAATAATAATTATTTTGATTTTGTTTAGTTGGGCAGTTTGAAATTTTCAATCTAAGAATATAGGCATCTCTTGTAGTAGGTCTTATGAAACTGCCTTAAATCGGAGATGTATCAATTGTAGTAGGGGTGTTTTTGCCCTAACCTTGGCTTGGATCTAGGGATGTTTATGGCTTAATCATGCTTTTTTTTAAAAAAAATTTACTTTCATAGCTTTGATCTGGTCAAAATGTTAGGGTTTTAATTGTTGATTATAGATCTGGTTTATGTGTTTTTTTTTTTCAGCCAGAAGATTTGATTGTAAGAAGACTAGAAACAGAGAATACCTTCATGAGCAGCCACCTCAGGAAAATATGTTATATTGTGCCTTGTGTTATAATCAGGGTCTTTTGCATGGGAACTTCTTCTTCTCTAGTTTTGTTGCAGGCAAGATAACCTTTCTACTAACCCAAGTATAGGTTGATTTTACAAAACAGGATTGACTTTTTTTTTTGGTATATATGCATTGAATTAATTGCAAAATAAGGTCATAAAGGTTTTCAAGTTTAAGATTCAGATGTTGATCTATTAGAGCAATCGGTGAAACAAAATCATAAGTGATGTATCATCCATTAATTACAGGTAAGAGGCAATTTTCAAATATATCACAAGCTCACGTGACACAATCTGGTGACTCTTAAAGTAGTAACCCATGACAATTTTCAGATTAGTACAACTCTTACAGCAGTTACCCATGACAATTTCCAGATTGGTATTCTAAGTGTGATTGTGTATGCTTGCTTGCGAGGAATTTCAGGTTTAATTTGTAATAATTGTTTGCATCTCATTTTATCATTTGCAATCCTGTTCCACTGATTTGGTATTGGAGCAGATAGCAACAACCATTTCAATGGACATGCATCTATTCCTCAGAATTTTAGAACTTCACTATTGTTACAAGTGGTTGCATCCTATTCCTTAGAATTTTAGAAAGAAACAAAACAATGTATAGAATTTGCATCTCATGTATGGTTTATGAACTTTCAACATGCCTAATTTCTTTTGTAGGTCAAGTGGTGGACATAGGACTAACAACTACATCCTTACTGAATTCTGAGAAGTTTCCTGTCATAGTCCCGAATTCATTATTTTCCAGTCAGGTATGTACTTTATTTCTTCCAAATTTGTATTCTTTGGCCCTTTCTGTAACCATTAGATAGATGATAATCTATGAAGAACAGTATGTCAGGCACTGGCACTCTTAACAATTACATACTGCTGCACTTTACACACTGCATGGAGACAGATTGATGGCAAATACATTTGTTCAAAGATGGCACATGTGGGCATTCATGTCTTGTGGCTGCAAGTAGTATTCCTCTGTTATGTAACTTTTGTGTAATAGTAACGTGTATTGGTAACTAACAACCAACTCCACCTAGCTAGTTGCTTGTCTAGTTGCCTACAAACAAAGAGTGTAGCATGTGTGAGTGATCCAGGTTTACTAGTGCACCAAAAAAAAGGAAAGCTGTAGAAGCTTCACACATTCATATTGGGTCTATGCTCTTGAAAATGAGAGAAGAACATTAACTATAGATTATGAAGAGCTTTTGATAGCCATGAATGTTATAAAAATCTAAGAAACAACCCATACAGATTGACCATCACATTCGGCTAAAACAGCCCCTTACCTCGTATGAAGAGCAGTGTAGCTTTTGATGAGTGATGAGCTGCAAATGTCACATCATTGGTGGCATGAGTAGCCCTACAAATGATATTAACAAACCATTAAAAAAACAAGTTGGCTCCTACCTAATTACAACCGTATGGATAGATAATAAAGAGAGGTATTTGCCAAAAAAGGTTTACATTTCTCTTTATTATAATATGGGTAAATAACATTTAAAAAAAATAAAAAATCTGTATGATTATCAAATAGCCATCAATTCAGGGTATTTTAGGTCTAAAAGATTTGTTGAGAATGTCTTGTATTTTGATTTTCTATCTGATAATATTGCAAGATTTTTTTACATACACACGTCTTTGCATATATAGCTATTTCTATTTTCACATTTTCAGGTTACCAACTCTATAAAACCTGACATTTCTATGCATTTCTGTTTCTTTTACTAAGCTATTAACTATTTTTTTAAGGATCCAAATGGTATAAAATTCAAACCTTCTCTAAATCCGAACTTTCCTATTACCATTTTTTCAAGACCAGATCCTCTCTTTGTAACTCAAAGAATCCCAGCTCTAGACACTTTCCATAGGTTACTGCAACATGATTTGTCATGTTGGTCACTCATTCCTACCAACATGCTGCAAATGAGTAATCCTCATCTTAAAAATCAGTCTGATCCACTCAGTAGTGGACCACAACTGATGCTTACACGAGATGACTGTCGAAATCTTTATTCGAGTTTTGGTTCATTGTAAGCTTTTCAAGTGACCTTTTTCCTTCATTTTTTGGCTTGGAATTACTCAACTAAGTTCCTGCTATAGCTGATAGATGGTGTGTTCATGGCTGTAGCTAATAGATGGTGTGTTTGTGCCTCATAGGTATCCATTTGGTCATGAGGAACTTGTTGTTTGTGAGGACATTGATCAAGTAAGTTTCTATGGAAATTGCAAGAAAACATTGTGAGAAAGCACCATTGATTTTCTCATGTGTGGTTTAAGGTCGCAGACATAAACAGAGAATAGTGGAATCACTCTATATGGAACCTGCTTATTTGGATTCTCCTCATCTAAATAATTCATAAAATTGTACTTTGAAGGATTTTGTTTCATATTTGTCATTGATGATGCTTCTCTCTGTTTCTTTAAAGACAGCTGTTGAGGACATTAGAGGTAATTCATTGCAATTATGCTACAACATTAGATGGTTTTTTTTTCCTGATAACTGCTTCAGGCATTTTCACAGTTTACACTACTTGATGAATGGTCAGATCTTTGGCATGTGTGCTATCTGATGGTGGGAATCATTTTTGCATTTTTGCTATCTAATGAATGGTCAAATTAGAACACAAATTGCATTTTTGCAAGCAATCGAGATTGCTTTCAAAGTTGAAATTATGCAATTTTTAGGTTTTTCATAGTTTTTTATTTTTATTATTTTTATTATAGTTCAGACATGGTGATTTTGGACTCCAGATTTTGCCTTTTGTAGAAATTGTGGGTTTGGATGCAAATTAGAGCACAGATTGCAATTTTGCAGGTAATTAGGATTGCTTTCAAAGTTGAATGCATGCCATTTTAGGGTTTTTTCCTAATTGCTAGACCATATTCTGCTTATGAAGATGGTGATTCTCAAACTTATTAGTTATTAAGATAGTGATTCTGGAACATCTTAGAAATTACGGCTTGGGAAGTTAATTAGAGAAGAAAATTATAGTTTTTAGGTAGTTTAGACTTGTTCCAAGTCGATGCATGCGATTACAGTATTTTCATGTGGTTTTTGAGTTTAGAATGTTGCTTTAATCTCCTAATCTTTGGTTTCCATAGAAATTACATTTATCAAATGCAAATCGTAGCAGAAGAGTGCATTTTTTTTATGTATTTGGGACTGTTTTTGAGGTTGAATGCTTGTTATTTTTGGTATTTTCTCTAGTTCAATAATTTGTTCCAAGTCTGAGAGTTGTTCAAACTCCAATTCAATAATTTATTATTATTTTGTGATATGCAATAGCTTTTCAGAATTCATATGTAGGTGCATACTTGTGCTCATTCACATGGACTTTGACTATCTTTCTTAAATTTCTTTGGTTTTTCTAATTTTTGTATCTAATTTTGACTTTCTAGGCCCTAAAACAAGATTCGAGGTGCCATCAACAATGTTAACAGAATCCTCCAGGTCAGATTATTGATTGGACCTGATTTTATTTAAATGATCTTGATAATCCATTTTATTTAAATGAGCAGACCCGGATGTGCGTCGGAGCTATCCGGATGTTGAGCGGGGGTCCCTGGAAGGTGGGAACCATTGTTATGACCATGATGAAGCTGTTCATTTCCTATGGACAACATTGGAGTGGCCTGGCCATTTGGATAGGCCATATTTATGTATTTACTCGAAATTGATGGAGCAGACCCGGATTTCCGTCGGAGCTATCCAGATGTTGAGCGGGGGTCCCTGGAAGATGAGAACCACTATTATGACCATGATAAAGCTGTCCATTTTCTATGGACAGCATTGGAAGGGCTTGGCCAATTAGAGCAGGCCGTGTTTATATCTGTATTTGTAGGGACCATACCCTTAACCTATAACCTAGACCTATTCTCAAATCCCAAAACCTATAACTACAACCTAAACCTATAACCTAAACTGATAAACTATAACCTAAACTCAATTCCCTAAACTTTAACCTATAACCTAACCTAAACCTATACTTATAACCTAAACCTATTCTTAAATCCCAAAACCTATAACCGAAACCTATAACCTATAACATATAACCTGAACCTATAACATATTCTCAAATATGAAAACCTATAACCGAAACCTATAACCTATAACATATAACCTGAACCTATAACCTATTCTCAAATATGAAAACCTATAACTATAACCTAAACCTTAACCAAAAACCTATAACCTAACCTAAACCTAAACTTATAACCTTAACCTAAACCTAAACCTATAACCTTAACCTTAACCTTAAGATATAACCTTAACCTAAACCTAAACCTAAACCAACACCTATAACCTATAACCTAAACCTAAACCTAAAACATAATGCATTCTCAAATCCCTAAACCTAAACCTACGCCTAATCCTAATATTAACTCCCTAACCTAAACCTAAACTTGAAATCCCAAACCTAAACCCGATCCCGAACCCGAACCTGATTTCCTAAACCTAAACCTTAACCTATTCTCAATTCCTTAAACCTATAGCTTATAACTTAAACCAAAACCAAAACCTAAACCTATAACCTATAACCTAAACCTAAACCTAAAATCTAATGTATTCTCAAACTCCTAAACCTAAACCTACACCTAATCTTAATCTCAACTCCTTAACTTAAACCTAAACCTAAACTTGAAAACCCAAACCTAAACCCGATCCTGAACCCGAGCTTGATTTCCTAAACCTAAACTTGAAAACCCAAACCTAAACTCGATCCCGAACCCGAGCCTGATTTCCTAAACCTAAACCTTAACCTATTTTCAATTCCCTAAACCTATAGCTTATAACCTAAACCAAAACCTAAACCTATACCTTAACCTAAGCCTAAACCTAAACCTATAACTTATAACCCAAACATAAACCTAAAACCTAAATGTATTCTCAAATCCCTAAACCTAAACCTACACCTAATCCTAATCTCAACTCCCTAACCTAAACCTAAACCTAAACTTGAAAACCCAAGCCTAAACCTGATCCCAAACTCGAACCCGATTTCCTAAACCTAAACCTTAACCTATTCTCAATTCCCTAAACCTATAGCTTATAACCTAAACTGAAACCTAAACCTAAACCTAAACCTAAACCTATAATCTATAACCTAAACATAAACCTAAAACCTTAATGTATTCTCAAATCCCTAAACCTAAGCTTACACCTAATCCTAATCTCAACTCTCTAACCTAAACCTAAACCTAAACTTGAAAACCCAAACCTAAACCCGATCCTGAACCCGAACCCGATTTCCTAAACCTAAACCTTAACCTATTCTCAATTCCCTAAACCTCAACCTATAACCTAACCTAAACCTAAATCAATAACTTGCATTTATAACCTAAACCTAAACCTAAAACCTAAGTGTATTCTCAAATCCTTAAACCTAAACCTACACCTAATCCTAATCTCAACTTCCCAACCTAAACCAAAACCTAAACTTGAAAACCCAAACCTAAACACGATCCCGAACCCGAACTTGATTTCCTAAACCTAAACATTAACCTATTCTCAATTCCCTAAACCTATATCTTATAACCTAAACCAAAACCTAAATCTGAACCTTAACCTAAACCTAAACCTAAACCTATAACCTATAACCTTAACCTAAACCTAAACCTAAACCTATAACCTATAACCTAAACCTAAACCTAAAACCTAAATGTATTCTCAAATCCCTAAACCTAAACTTACACCTAATCCTAATCTCAACTCCCTAACCTAGACCTAAACCTAAACTTGAAAACCAAAACCTAAATCCGATCCCGAACCCAAACCCGATTTCCTAAACCTAAACCTTAACCTATTTTCAACTCCCTAACCTAAACCTGAAAACCAAAACCTAAACCCGATCCCGAACCTGAACCCGATTTCCTAAACCTAAACCTTAACCTATTCTCAATTCCCTAAACCTATAGCTTATAACCTAAAACAAAACCTAAACCTAAACTTAAACCTATAACATATAACCTAAACCTAAACCTAAAACCAAATGTATTCTCAATTCCTTAAACCTAAACCTACACCTAATCCTAATCTCAACTCCCTAACCTAAACCTAAACTTAAACTTGAAAACCCAAACCTAAACCCGATCCCAAACTCGAACCCGATTTCCTAAACGTAAACCTTAACCTATTCTCAATTCCCTAAACCTATATCTTATAACATAAACCTAAGCCTAAACCTAAACCTTAACCTAAACCTAAACCTAAACCTGTAACCTATAACCTAAACCTAAACCTAAACCTAAAACCTAAATGTATTCTCAAATCCCTAAACCTAAACCTACACCTAATCCTAATCTCAACTCCCTAATGTAAACCTAAACCTAAACTTGAAAACCAAAACCTAAATCCAATCCCGAACCTGAACCCGATTTCCTAAACCTAAACCTTAACCTATTCTCAATTCCCTAAACCTATAGCTTATAACCTAAACCTAAACCTAAACCTAAACCTATAACATATAACCTAAACCTAAACCTAAAACCTAATGTATTCTCAAATCCCTAAACCTAAACCTACACCTAATCTTAATCTCAACTCCCTAATCTAAACCTAAACCTAAACTTGAAAACCAAAACCAAAACCTGATCCCGTACCCGAACTCGATTCCTAAACCTAAACCTTAACCTATTCTCAATTCCCTAAACCTATAGCTTATAACCTAAACCTAAGCCTAAACCTAAACCTTAACCTAAACCTAAACCTAAACTTAAACCTATAACCTATAACCTAAACCTAAACCTAAAACCTAAATGTATTCTCAAATCCCTAAACCTATACCTACACCTAATCCTAATCTCAACTCCCTAACCTAAACCTAAACCTAAACTTGAAAACCAAAACCTAAACCCGATCTTGAACCTGAGCCCGATTTCCTAAACCTAAACCTTAACCTATTTTCAATTCCCTAAACCTATTGCTTATAACCTAAACCTAAACCGAAACCTAAACCTATACCTTAACCTTAACCTAAACCTAAATCTATAACCTATAACCTAAACATAAACCTAAAACCTAAATGTATTCTCAAATCCCTAAACCTAAACCTACACCTAATCCTAATCTCAACTCCCTAACCTAAACCTAAACCTAAACTTGAAAACTCAAACCTAAACCCGATCCTGAACCTGAACCCGATTTCCTAAACCTAAACCTTAATGTATTCTCAAATCCCTAAACCTAAACCTACACCTAATCCTAATCTCAACTCCCTAACCTAAATCTAAACCTAAACTTGAAAACCCAAACCTAAACCTAATCCCGAACCCGAACCCGATTTCCTACACCTAAACCTTAACCTATTCTCAATTCCCTAAACCTATTGCTTATAACCTAAACCGAAACCTAAACGTATACCTTAACCTAAACCTAAACCTAAACTTATAACCTATAACCTAAACCTAAACCTAAACCTAAAATCTAAATGTATTCTCAAATCCCTAAACCTAAACCTACACCTAATCCTAATCTCAACTCCCTAACCTAAACCTAAACCTAAACTTGAAAACCAAAACCTAAACCCGATCCCGAACCCGAACCCGATTTCCTAAACCTAAACCTTAACCTATTGTCAATTCCCTAAACCTATAGCTTATAACCTAAACCCAAACCTAAAACCTAAATGTATTCTCAAATCCCTAAAAATAAACCTACACCTAATCCTAATCTCAACTCCCTAACATAAACCTAAACCTAATCCCAATCCCGAACCTGATTTTCTAAACCTAAACCTTAACCTATTCTCAATTCCCTAAACCTATTGCTTATAACCTAAACCGAAACCTAAACCTATACCTTAACCTAAACCTAAACCTATAACCTATAACCTAAATATAAACCTAAAACCTAAATCTATTCTCAAATCCCTAAACCTATAACTTGAATTGAAATACTTTTTTGCATTATTTGCTTGCATTAGTTTTATTTTGAAAAAGTGCCCACTTTTTTGGAAGAAGTTTATGCAATTCTTCATGATTCTGAAATATAATGTTTTGTTGGTTTAATATTTTTTTTTCAGATGAAAGACACAAAGAAAATTGTTGTTGATTTTTTTTCTTTTTTTTTTTTAATTTATGATGTTAAACTTATATGTATTTATGCGTGGATGAATGTAATGTGGATAAAATTGTTTGTGTTTGGATGGATGTAGTTTATGTTTGGATGAATGTAGTTTATGTTGGATTTACGTAGTTTGGGTTTAGATGGATATGAATGTGAGTATAATGAAATATATTATATAACAGGTGTATATCAAGAAGAATACGATGAAATATATTGTAACAGGTATATATTGATCCTCTCAAATTTGAAAATGTGTTTTGAAGGCTCAAAAGGGATGGTCCATGACAGTCCTTCTTAAGGACAGTCTGTGGCCGTCCTTTGAAGGCTCATAAGAGACGGTCCATGATAGTCCTTTTTAAGGGACGGTCCATAGGCGTCCTTTGAAGGGCCATAAGTGACAATCCATGACTGTCCTTTTAAAGGATGGTCCATGGCCGTCCTTTGAAGGCTCATAAGAGACGGTCCATGATCGTCCTTTTTAAGGACGATCCATGACCGTCCTTTTTTCATCAATAGGAATGACGGTTTTTGACCGTCCTTTAAGTAATACGACACGTCAAAATTTGACGGCCCATGCAACGGTCCATGACCGTCCTTTTTGGTCATTTGAGACAGTTTTGGACCGTCCTTTTTTTGCAATTTTGGTGTAGTGAATATGTCCTATCCAAACATTGGTTAGTGGCATGTTTCTGATGGATGTATTTTGAATATTGCCCAACGTATACATGAACAGTACCAGAATACAATGCAATACACCCAAAACGTGAATCCAAACATGCCCTAAATTCATTGGTTCCTAACTAACCACTTGTCTAAACCATGTTGGAAATCAGTCGTCTACACATGGCATTAGTGTACGGTCTAAACCATGTTGGAAATCAATCGGCCACTCCATGAACGGTTTGGATCATCCGAGCGTTCTTCGAGTGGGGCCCACAGCATTGGGTTGTGTATGCTCTTATAATAACCTGAGGAGTATCACAAAGAGATGTGTTTAAACACAACTAGGGTTCTTTCTTTCTCTTACCGAAGAGAGGTGTGGGCATGTAAGGAACCTCAAGAGTCTGGCGATAGGAGGGTTCTTGGTGGTTGATCAAGCTATAAAGGTGTAGCGGCCCCCTCTCCACTCACTTATATATATATATATATATATATATATATATTTTGCGTGCAAAGCCTCATCGATCACACGGGTGAAGAATGGAAGGCCACCACGTGGTTCATCATCTTCTTAGGCAAGCATTGGCGACTGGAATCCATGGCTAATGTAGGTACACCTCTATGTATCTTGCACTCTCCATGATTGGATGCACGGATCCGAATCTTACATGTGGTCTCAATGTCCGGCGTGCATCCTTTTATGGTAAATCTAGTTTTCTTTTTAGACGTAGCTCTTATAGCTCTTCCATTGTCGGCACGCTGTATGGAAAGCCTCCATACTTTTAGTCGTCTTGACTCCTCAAGACCTACCATTTCTATCATGTTTTTGTTTTGTTTTGTTTCCTATTAGATCAGCTGTGTAGCCTCACCATTTCTTGATCAAAAGCACCTTCATGACACTGGGCGGCACCTTGATGGATCAGCCATGGCACCACTCATTTAGAAGTTCTCTCTCATAATGCAGTGGTGATGGGTACTTTCGGTGAAGGCCTCTTGACGCATGGACCAGTGTGATGAGGTTAATCACCACCTTCCTAGAGGATAACTGCTCTGAATTTACGGAGATTCCGGGAAAAAAGAAGAAGAAATAAATAGAAATAAATTCTAATAAATTCAAAATTTTATTGATAGATAATAAAAATGAATTCACAACCCTTTAAATAGTGATAACAAACCTTGGAAGAAGTTACAGCATCAAACTCCCTAAAATTTCCTGTTTGGATTAACCAGATTATTCTCCTAATTTTTCTAAGAACTTTTAATGTTGGACACAACTCCTAAAGCTTGAGGAATTATAATAAAACTAAAACTTGCTATAAATAGTAAAAATGGAAATAAATTGGATTTTCGACCATCGATCTAATGGATCTTGCAAATTCAGCATGAGCAACCCGGCATAATGGTTGGATAAAGTAGCTTCTCTTACCCCAAAATCATATATGGTACATTGAGTAACTCATTTAGTTTGCGAGATATGCCTGTTTGAAGTAAGGTTGTACACGAACCAAGTTAGCTTGGTTAGCTTGCTCATCTCGACTCAAAAAAGCTCGATTCGACTTAGTTTGAAATTAAGTTCGAATTGAGTCAAGCTGATTTTTTTAGCTCGAAAAACTTTCGAACCGAGTTCCAGCTTGCCCTAGCTCAACTCGACTCGGATCGAACCCTAACTCGAATTGAACCAGTTCAGTGACTCGATCACTTTGATATTGATGTTGCTCACCTAGTGTTTGATGAAATGACTCAACAAAGAATCGGTTGGTGGTAAGGAAGGTATGTATATGAACCAAATACCCTTTTTTCTTGATTTTGATGTTGCCTACAAGGTATTTGATGAAATACATGTAAATTGTTGCTGTTGTTTTACATACAGTATGAAATTGAAAGTGCACTCCATGTGTTTGTGAAAATGCCGCACAGGCTTGAACTCGGCTCGATCTTGCCTAACCTGCTGATCGAACCGAGCCAAGCTGGCTAGCTAGGCTCAAGGACCAAGCCAAGCTAAGTTCGAGATGGGGTCAGTTAGTGGTCGAGCCGAGTCGAGTTGTGTCAAGTTCAACTCGTGTCCACCTCTAGTTGTAAGGTTTTGACGGTCAGGATCACCTTTGCCTTCAATCAAGCCTTCTCTGGTCCTTCTTGGACATGAAAGTGATCGCAACCTACTCTACATCAGTCCCCTCTACTTCAAAAGAATTCGTCCTCGAGTTCTCGTCTTACTTCGGTTCATGATATTTGGTCATGTCCGCGACGTTGAAAGTACATGAGATTTCTATGTCATTCGGAAGATCAACAACGTAAGTGTTGTCATTGATCTTTTAGATGATTGATACTGGTCCAATCTACTTGTTCTTTAACTTTTTGTTAGTCCCTGTCGGAAATCTCTCCTTGTGTAGATGGGCCATAACTTGGTCACTTACATCAAACACCTTTTGTTGCAAATAATTTGCGTGCCTCGTAACAATACCCAGATCAAAAGTTATGGCTAATTTATGGTTCACCTTCTTTTGGTCCAACCATGCTAGGAATGTATTGGTGTCACGTCCTACATTAAACCCCTCCACTTGGAAAAAAAACTCGTTCTCTAGTTACTCAAGGGACTTGGCTCACGATACTCAAATAATTTTTGGTGCCAACGTATATTAGCATTTTCCTTGTACTTTGCATTATGCTCTTGAGCTAACATAATATTTGTACTCATGCTCTCCTTGACTTGACTAGTATGGATCAGTTTCTTCACTTGTGCCTGTAAGATCTCATATTATTTCTAACTCATCCGATAGTAAGGGCGGTTAGGCAAGCTAGCCCTAGGGATAAGTCTATGTGATGTTGGGTATCCCTAATGGGGGGCATTCTATCGAGTAAATCTTCAAGCCAAACTTCTTTGAATTCATTCAGTAATGGCATTAAACTTGTAGTATGTCTAAGGGCTTCAATTCCTCGCCCTTTACCACTACGGCGTACACCTCATCGATTTCCTTGGATTCCTTCACAAAATCTCGAATTGTCAAGAGGTAGCTCCCCTCCACCATATAAGCTTCGAGGTATTTCTCTGGTGCTATAGGGGGAAGGACCATCTTTCGACTGTTCTTGACAAAGACGTAAACATTGTCTCGCCCTCGGTGGGTCGTATCACGATTCGATTGTCATGGTCGACCAAGTAACATATAGCATGCTTCCATGTCGACCACATCACAAAGTACTTGATCCTTATAATTTTTACTAATTGAAAATGAGACAGTGCATTATTCGGTTACCTTGGTCTCGTTCACATTTTTTATCCAGCTAATCAAATAAGGGGAATGATGCTTTGTTGTAGGTAACCACAACTTGTCCACCATTACTTTCGAGATGATGTTCTCGGTACTCCCACTGTCCATGTTTATATCACAGACTTTGCCGTTGACGGTACACCGCATACGAAATATGTTATGCTCCTATGAATGCAACTCCTTCTATGGAGTTTACAATAATCACCTCACAACTAAGGACTCACCATGATCCTCAGTCGCCTATTCTTCATCAATAACTCCTTCCTCAGTAGTTTGTTCATCTTCATAAAATTCAAAGTCTTCTTCCGCTTCATCACCTTTAGTGCCCCCTTCGTTAATGGTCAAGTGAGTTGCGGGGCGTTGAGAGCAGGTGTTTGAAAAGTGGCCTAGTTGGCCACAGTGGAACAAGTGTTCGACCTTTGTTGACCATAAGGATTTGGAATCTTACTCGGACCCGTTGCTATGGGTGCTACACGTTGAGGCCCAGATGGGCTTCTTCCCGTGTCATGGTTTGCAGTTGTAGGAGGTTGATGATGTCTTCCTACTGGTTCTTTTCCTCATGCCAACACTGAATCCTGTGTGGGACCCGTCATGGGGGGCTGAGTTGAAGTATAAGGTTGAGTAGGGATTTTTGCAAGCTGCATTTCCACCCTACCTGCCAACTGAACCACTTCATCCATGGTCCCAACTGGGTGCATTTGAACTCAGTCCTGAATTGCTGGTCGTAACCCACCTATGAATCATGCGATCGTCCGTGATTTGGTTTTTGACAGGTCATTCCACGTGACCAACTGCTGGAATTATTTGGAGTAATTTGTGATAGTTTGATTTCCCTGTCAATAATTTTGGTATTGTTGGAACAATACATGCTCGTAATCACTAGGGAGGAATGGTGATCGAAGAAGGTGTCTCATACGTGGCCATGATTGGATGAGCGCCTTGTTCTGTCGGACACGTGAGAGTTGTAATTGCTCACACCATATAGAAGCACATGATTTTAATTTAAACGCTACTAATTATACCTTTTTATGTTCCGGCATGTCCATGTAATCAAAATATCATTCTACTTCGGCTAGCCAGTCAAGGAAATCTTCTATACATAATAAGCCATTAAAACTAGGAAGTTTAGCCTTACCTCAATAATCTCTTTCAGCATGATCTAGTCGATCGCCTTCATGAACTGGTCAGGAAAAACCTTCATCGAGGTCATCGTCACTAGAGCTCAAATCATTTGGAGTAAATCTACGATTCGCCACTAGTAGTGCTCTAAGGAAATCGGAGTTGTGCCATATATCAACCACAGGCGGTTGAATATCGCCTTCGTCTCAAGGTAGAATTAGCACATCTGCAACATGATCAAGGGTTGCCTATAGCCTTTACATGGTCAACTAACTCTCCCAGTGGAAAGATAATGAATTCTTAGATCACCATCCAAATGATTTGGTCCATACCTTCGTTATTTGTCATCAGTCTGAGGGGAGTCTTTGCTTTGATACCAATTGACGTAGGGATAGGCATGATGAGGTCGATCACCGTCTTCCTTAAGGATAACTACTCTGAATCCATGAAACTTCTTTGGACTCCTCACAGTGATTCCTTGAATCCACGAGGAAAAAATAGGAAAGAATAAAAATAAATTTGAAGTTTCATTAATAGATAATAACAAAAAATTCACAACCCTTTAAATAATGATACCAAACCTTGGAAGAAGTTTCAACATTAAACTCCAACTCAGACTCCCTAAAATTCGTAATTTACTATTTATAGTAAGTGTCCTATTTGGCTTAACCATGTTATTCTCCTAATTTTTTAAAGTACTTTTAATGTTGGACACAACTCCTAAAGCTCAAAGGATGAAAGTTATAATCAAACTAAAACTTACTATAAAAAGTAAAAATGGAAATAAATTGGATTTTTGACCGTTGATCTGATGGAATCTCGCAAATTTTCCGTGGGCAATCCAACATGGCGAGGTTGGTTGGCTAAAGTAGCTTGTCTTACCCCAAAATCATATATGGTACGTCGAGTAACTCATTCTGGCTTGTGAGATACGCTTGTTGTAAGGTTCTGACAGTTTGGATCACCTCCGCCTTCAATCAGGCCTTCTCTGGTCCATCTTGGACATGAAAGTGTCCACGACCCGCTCTACATCATCTCTTTAGCTTTAGGCCTGCTTTCTGTTTCCAGGGCTTAGTCTATGTTTCGGGGCCTACATGCTCTTTTAGACCTGTTCATATACCTTATAGGACCCAGATCGAATGCCATCCATGTGGGACCATCTCCATAGTTTACAACCTATGAATAGTTAAGACCCTTGATCATCTATGAAATCTGGGCCCAAACTCCATGGCTAGGGGCAATTTATAAAACCAATGTATGGAACTTGGAGAACCTATACGCATGCCAAATTTATGGTAATTGTTATTATTATTATTGTTGCTGATGCTGTTATTATTATTATTTTATTGTTGGAAACAAATGTCCTTACACCCTAACTAACTTATTATTTTGGGAAGTGTTTTAACCTTATGAGTGGTGTTATGGGGAAAAATGGACTGACCTACAAGAGCACGTTAGGTCGGAACCTGGCTCGGTCGAATGCACATAAGAGGACGAGAAACCCGACTGCCCAATTAAAGTGTTAGGTCGGTATGGCCTAGGTTGGCACACTTCTTAGTTCAGCATTGGCACCTCCTAGGTCGGCATGATCCAGGTTAGGATGATTCGTGAAGAAGTTAAAGACTACAAAAATTGGACATCACAAAGACCTTCTTTCTGAATGAAAGGTTTAGTTGGCATGTGTGGATGAGTAGCCTTACATTCTTGAAGTTTGTCCAACATACCTCTGGTGCGCTGCCATTTCCACTACCTGATCCCCAGGGAGGGTTGGGAAAATTCACCTCGGCCCCCGATTGACATCGATGTTGGTTCTGGGAAGTCCGACCTTATCCGAGGAAGCATTTCAACCTTATCCAAGGAAGCAGTCCGACCTTATCCAAAAGAGATTCGTCTGAAGATCTCTCCAAGGATCACAGAAGTCAATCTTTAATAAGCTCGAGATCCCAAGATCCTTGCCAAGGATCTTAGGAGATTCCCCCATATGTTAGGGATCTTAATCCCTCTAGAACACGCACCTACTAAATAGGGAGATTTTACTCTACGTTACTACCTTTCCTCAACAATAAATACAGACACCCCTAATGGTGAAAGGTACACACAATCTCTAGCCCTAAACCATTAATATTCAGCTAGACCTAGATCCCTGACTTTGACATCGGAGGGTCCCCTGCACTAGCCAGGGTCTTCCTTGTCTGTTCTTTGTGCAGGTACACGAAGGTAAAAAAGGAGCTAACTAAATTTCTGCATCAACAGTTTAGCGCCATTTGTGGGAAGCGACATCGAAAGCTGCCCTCACTTAACCGTAAGTTTAACGATTGTGAAAGGAAAGAAGAAGGTTCAGACCTCCTCGTTGCACCCGGCCTCGCACTACCGAAGCAGTCTAAAAGTCATCAGGATTTTACTTCCCAACTGCAGGCTGATTCTTTGCCCACAAGGCCAGTGCAATGATCCTTTAATTAGGGAGGATGGCTGGTCTCCCTCAAACAATAAGTTGAAGCATTGAACGATAACATGAAGTCTATGAAGCAGCTGTTGGAACAGTTACAGTCTCAACCCGCCCAAGAGACTAGGCAGGCGGCTGGGCCATTGGTCTAGGGACCATGCGACCCTTCTGTCGTGCCTGTTGCCTCCTGTATTAGTCGACAGCCTGAAACGTCAAGGCCGGTACCTTCTCATGTCTCTGGTATTGCAGTACTATCCGCTTCCGATCTTCGTCATGAGTTGGATAGGAAAAAGCATGACAAAGCTCCCAAGGTAGTGCTAAGGCTATGGCCGAAAGCGGCGACCCCTGGGAAGCTAAACTAAAAGACTTGCATGGTTAAATCGACGACATATGGCAGGCCTACCGTGCGAACTCTTTGTCCCTAGTAGAGGTAATATTGGAATAAACCAAGCCTCCATTTACCGCTAATATCATGTAGGTACAACTGCCATTGAGGTTCTAGATGCTGCAAATCGCTCAATTTTTTGGAACCACCGACCCGGCCGAGCATCTAGAATCATTCAGGGTTTAGATAGAGTTACACAACGCATTTACTATGGTCATATGTCGTTCGTTTCCACTAACCCTGACGGGAGCAACTAGGAAGTGGTTTAGACAGTTGAAACCACAGTCGATTAGTTATTTTGCATAGCTCAGTAAAGTCTTCATCACTCATTATTGGAGGAAAGGAAAGACTTAAACTGGCCTCTCACCTCGTCCATATTTTTCAAAGGGAAGGTAAGCTACTGAACGATTGCATCAAACATTTCAACCTTGAAACGATGTAAGTACAGGCACATTCCGAGGAAATTGCTTTGACCGTGATAATGGGGGGCCTAAGAGATGGGAGGTTCCTTTTCTCACTTGACAAAAACCGTCCTACAACAATGGCCGACCTCCTAAACAAAGCACATAAATATTCAAATGTCGAAAAAGCTTTTAGCATATGAAAGGCTGCTCAGAACAAGCGAACTATGACCAAAGAAAGACGACCTAAGGAAGAACCCAGCTAGGCCATTGAAAGCAAGAGGAGGAAGGAAGATCTACTGTAAGGAAGTTAGTGTCCAAAAAAGCGGCCCGACAATAGGTTCAACTCGTACACTCCTCTCAACAAGATGCTCGAGTAAGTCCTCATGGAAGTCTAAGACAAACGCATCCTCAAATGGTCGAGCAAGATGAATTTGGCACTGACAAGCGAGACAAGAGGAAATACTATAATTTCCACCAAGACCATTGACACTCGACCAGTGACTATTTCAACCTTAAGGAAGAAATCGAAGCACTCACCTACAATGGGTATCTCCAAGAATATATCAGTAAAAGAGGAGAATGAGCTGATTCAAAGAATGAGCAACCTATTAACAATGAGCTGACCGGGGAGATCTGTATGATCTTCGGCAGACCTGCCGGAGGAGGGGACTTGATCCAAGCTCAGAGAGCTCACACTAGGAGCATCAGCCACTTCAGCTCAGAGTGTCAAATCCTCATCACCAGTAGACCACCGAAAGAACAAAAGGTAACATCTCGCGGTCTAACATTCACCGAAGAGGACGCCTGAGGAGTCCACCATCCACATGATGATGCACTTGTGGTTACTATGACTATAGCTAACCACAAATTTTTTCAGATTCTGGTGGACACCGGAAGCTCGACTGATATCCTCTTTATTGAAGCATTTGGCAAGATGGGAGTCGAACGATCCCGACTCCGAGCCGTTAAAACTCCCTTACTTGGGTTTTCGGGAGATAAGGTCACATCAGAAGGATCGATCCAACTCCTACTCACTACTGGGGACGAGCAGAACCAAGTAACCACCATGATCAACTTCCCAGTTGTAGACTGCTTGTCTGTCTATAATGTTATTCTCGGACAACGTTCCCTCAATGCTCTGCGGGCTGTAGTCTCATAATACCATCTCGCGATGAAGTTCCCCACCAAGCATGGCACCAAGTTGGTCAGGGGAGATCAACTTGAAGCTCGTCAATGCTATACAATGGCATTAAGAACTCAATGACAAATAATGACAATCACCTCCCTCGATCCTTGAGAAGACTCGATTGAAAAGAAGATGTCTTATGGAGGACCTCATGCTCATCCCGCTCGATAGTTCAGACCCAAGCCGAACAGTTCAGATCGGGTCATCGCTAGCCCCATGGTTACGTGACGAAACCATGAGCCTCCTCCGACGATATGCTGATGTATTTGCGTGGTCTCATAAAGATATGCCCGACATTGACCTGAAGGTCATGGTTCATAAACTGAATGTCGACCCTGAGCATCGACCCATCTGATAAAAGAATAGGGCGTTCGATCTCGAACGATACGCCATAATCACAGAGGAAGTCAAAAAGCTCCTCAAGGCCGATTTCATTGAAGAAATTTACTATCCGAACTGGATAGCCAATGTGTTGACTACACTGACTTAATAAAGCTTGCCCCAAAGATAGTTTCCCTCTCTTTAGGATCGACCCGCTCATCGATAGCACAGCTGGACATGAACTATTGAGTTTCATGGATGCCTATTCAGGATACAATCAAATTGCAATGCACCTATGCGATAAACATAAGATGACCTTTGTCACTGATAAAGGACTCTACTGTTACAAGGTTATGCTTTTCGGACTAAATAATGTTAGGGCTACGTATCAAAGGCTCATCAACAAAATGTTTGCTCGCCAGATTGGGCGGTCAATGAAGGTTTATGTTGACAAGATGCTCATCAAAAGCATTAAAGCTGGAGACCATATCTCTAACCTCGAAGAGATGTTTACAATCCTTCGGAAATACTAGATGAAATTGAATTCGAGCAAGTATACCTTCAGAGTCAGTTTCAAAAAGTTCTTTAGATTCCTAGTCAGCCAGAGAGGAATTGAGGCAAACTTTGATTAAATTCAAGCTTTACTTGACATGCGCTTGCCAAGGACGAAGAAAGAAGTCCAATGCCTCATGGGAAGAATAGCTGCATTAATCCGCTTTATATCTTGAGCTACAAACAAGTGTCTTCCCTTCTTAAAACAATTGAAAGGGAAATAGAAGATAGAATGGATGGAAGAATGCGAGCTCGCTTTTCAAAAACTCAAGCAGTACCTGGGGTCGCCCCTGTTGCTCTCAAAACTAGAGCAGGGAGAATCGTTATGTTATACCTGGCGATTTTAATGACAACAGTTAGTTCGGTCCTGATTAGAGAATAAGAGGGGAAACAGTTCCCAGTGTACTACGTCAGCAAGGCACTGGTCTCTACTGAGACCAGGTACACAGACATAGAAAAATTGGCACTGGCCCTAGTCATTTCATCCCGGCTCTTACGATCGTACTTTCAAGCCCATACTATCATTGTTCCAACTGATCAACCTCTCTGCCTAGTGCTATAGAAGCTTGAAGCATCAGGGAGGCTGATGAAATGGGCGATCAAGCTTAGTGAGTTTAACATTAAGTATCGGCCCCGAACAACAATCAAGGCTAAGCAGTGGCTGACTTCATTGTCGAGCTCGTACCCCAACAAAACCAGAGTACCGTCGAATATAATCATGTTGAGTTGGGATATTGTCCCATCAATCGGTCATACTAACCTCGGTTATAACGAGGTGAGTCATCCCGAATTGGAATCCGGTCTGAGCATTCGGTCTGAACTGACCTTAGGCAAACCAGATCAATTGACGTGGATGTTATACATCGATGACTCATTCAATTCTAAAGCAGTGGGGCTGGCATTGTTTTGGAGACTCCAAACCAGACGTACGTGCAATATGCCTTAAGATTCGGGTTTCAAGCATCAATCAATGTGGCAGAGTATGAAGCGCTACTGCCCAGGCTCAGGTTGGGGACCGCTATAGGGTCCCAACACCTAGAAGTTCATAGCGACTCACAACTCATCGTCAACTAGATAACCAATGAGTACCAGGCTAAAAAGGAACGAATGAAAGCCTACTTATTAAAGGCTATGTAGCTGATCGCCAAGTTCCCAAAGTGTAGCGTTAGCTAGATCCTTAGGGTGAAAAACTCTAAAGCAAACATGTTGGCAAAGCTGACCACTGCAGCTGAGGATGATATTCCAAGATCAATTCAGATATTTTCCTTACTGAACTAAGCGTCAGTGAAATTGATTCGAGCACGGTCCTCCTAATAAATTCAGAGCCAACCTGGATGGATCCGATAATTGACTACCTTGAGGAGAGAAGGTTGCCCTAAGACCGCTTAGAAGCACCCAGGCTTTGAACCAGAGCAACTTGCTACACAATGGTCAGGGACGTCTTGTACAAAAAGGGATTCTTTCTCCCCTATCTTAAATGCCTCTGACCCGAAGAAGCTAAGTACTTTCTAAAAGAGATCCATGAAAGCATCTATCGAAATCACTTCGGCGGCTAAGCCCTTGCTTACAAGGTCATTCGACAAGGATACTTTTGGTCGACCATTTAGGCAAAAGCTCGGCGGTATATTTGAAAATGCAACAAATGCCAACGGTTTGCAATAATACCCTAGCAACTACCCGAACAACTAACTCTTATGACTAGACCATGGACGTTCGCCCATTGGGGGATCGACGTCATCGGACCCCTACCGATCGGCAAAGGACAGACCAAGTTCATAGTTGTCGCGGTCAATTATTTCATTAAATGGGCCGAAGCCGAGCCTCTAGTAAAGATCACCGAGCAAAAGATTACGGACTTCATTTTGAATAACATCATATGTTGGTATGGAATCCCTCATACGATCCTTCTAAACAATGGGAAACAAGTTGACAACAAGCAGTTTCGAAGTATGTGCGAGAACCTCGGATCCATAATATTTATTCGCCGTCGCGTGTTGAGTGTGAAATATTTCATATTTCCCCCTATTTATACCTTGGGTTTATAAACATGATAGTACTTAATTGATCTAATTATGCACGTTTTCATGTGCGAGGTGATTTCAAGATCTTAAGGTGAAATTAATATCAAAAGAAAGATTTATACTAAAAAGATTACTAAATGAAGATTTAGAAAATTAGAAGTTAATAATGAAGAATTCACATGCCAAAGATCCAAGGAAACCAAGTGAAGAATGAAGAGAATCGAAGATTTGAAGGGAAGAAAAAGAAAATGAATCTTGAAAATTGTCCTAAAAAATATATTCCTGAAAATTGTCTTGAAAAAAACATATTCTAAAACTCCGAGTCTTAAAATAGGAAAGTTCTGGAAGGTTATTTTGGGAAACTACCTAGAGTGCTTAAATTTGAGGCGGTTTCTAGATTTTTCCAACTCGATGCGAAAGTTAGAGTTCCACAACTATAAATAAGACTCCCTATGATGCTCCAAAGCATCTTCTAGGGTTTGGAAAGGTCTCAAGGAGCATAGCACAAGGGTGGAGCAGCCGTCAAAGAGTTTTTCCTCTTCTCTAGTTTATTTTTCATGCTTTGTTTAAGAGATTTGGTTTCAATCATGTCTATGGTTGGTTAAATCTCTTAGCTAGGGCTAAGAGGTGAAGATTGTAGTGTGTTTAGATGATTATCTTGTTTTAATTCTTGTTCTTATTAGACCTCATTGATTTCTAGTTTGATATTAAAGAAATATTTTCATCTTTCTATGATTTATTGTGACTCAAATTACAATAGATGTTGTGATAGTTTTGGGTATCTTCTTTTCCTGTTTTGAGATTGTGAGATTGGTAAATCCTATTGTTCACCATCATCTCCTACGCATGGTAGGGTGATGGAATCCCTTCCAATAATCACAATTCTCCTCCATTGAGAATTAGGTCAATGAAAAGTTTATATTGGATTTAAATTTCTTTATTTTCCAATTGGATAAGATAGGAATCTAATTCTAATTGTGTTCCCTGAATCAAGTGAGGTAGCATCTTGATAGCTACAAGTGGATCCTTGCTACCCTAGTTCTCACCTTTAAATTCATTGGTTTTAATCAACATTATTCACCATTACTATCAATTATTTAGATTTCAATTTAGATATTTTTTTAGTTCTAGTTCTAGTTATTTTTAGAATACGTACAAGTTTAGTCCTTGTGGATTCAACCTCGGTCTTACCGAGTTACTACTACATCACGACCCTAAACTTGGGGTTGTGAATAAATTTTTGGCACCGTTGCCAAAGATTACGGCTACGTTTTTCTGGAATTAATTGGTATTAGAATTAGGTTAAGATTAGGATTTATTTTTCTGCTATGTTTTTATGTTAGGATTTTTTCTGAAATTATTTTTAGAAACTAACATTGTTTTCTATTTTGTAGGATCCTAACATAGCAACTCTTATATTGGTAATTCTATTCTAACTCTCTATCTTATCTTTTTTCAGATCTCTTATTTGTTTTAGTTTTTTTAGTTTTCTTTTTAGGTTTAATTGTTTAGTTACTTTAGGGCTGAGAATGTTTCATGCCCAAGTGGGTTTGTGACAACACCCCCCGTCTTTTGAGTGAAGGAGGATTAGTCGAAGGGTTGCCTATCCATCACATGATTAGACACTACTTGAGATCGTCTCAGTTAATTGAAGTAATGACTGCAAATCAACCTCAACCTCAACCACCAATTGAGGAAAGTCAAGATGAAAACGAGGGGCATAATGCACCCTGCCTCGTACTCTATGAGATTATTTACAACCAGTGGGGGTGAGTACACCTTCCTGCATGATATTTCCATTGAATGCAGGAATTGTGGATATTAAACTAGGGGTAATTAAACTCCTTCCTAAGTTTCATGGACTAGAATATGAAAGTCCATACTTGCATATGAAAGAGTTCGATGAGATAATATTTACATTACACTTCCCAAACGTGTTTGAGAACATAGTTAAATCGAAATTATTTCCTTTCTCTTTGAAAGAAAAGTCCAAGTCATAGTTACATTCCTTAAGACTAAGTTTTATTAGCATATGGGTTAAGATGACAAGAGAGTTTCTTAAAAAGTTCTTCCCCTATCATAAAACAAATACCTTAAGGAAAGCAATCATGAATTTTGTGTAAAAAGAGGATGAGACCTTCTTCCAATGTTGGGAGCGATTTAAGGATCCCATAAAATTCATGTCCACAACATGGCTATGAAACATGGCATATAACAAGCTTTTTTTATGAGGCATTGATCTCACCCATGTGCCAATTTGTGGAGATGATTGTAATGGGGAATTCATAAACAAGGAACCCGATGATGTGTGGGATTATTTTGATAAACTCACTGAAAACATACAATCATGGGATACCTCCTCAAGAACTACCACGTCTAAGCCTACTCAATCAAAGGAAAGAGGAGGAATTTGTGTTTTAAAAGAGGAAGATGATATAAATGCAAGTATGGCCAAACTCACAAGAAAAGTTGAGGCCATAAAACTTAAGAAGGTAGAACCCGAAAAGGCTACAGAAGTTGTTTGTGGTTTTTATGCTTGTAACATACATACAACAGAGAATTGCCTAACAATTCCTTCTTTTCAAGAGATATTGAATGAGTAATCAAATGCCATAAATAATTACTAAAGAACTTTCAAAGGACCCGCCTTGAATACATACAACTTCAGCTAAAGGAACCACCCAAATTTCAGTTGGAGGAATGGACAAACAGCTAACCCACAAGAGGCCCTTATGCAATTCTTAAATCAAAAGAAACCTCAAGAGGATACGGTTCAAAAGTTCATATAAAACCAAGAGCTATTCAACCAAAATATAGTTCAAGCATTCCAAGATCTCAAAACAACAATGGAAATGTTTGCATCATCAATTTAAAAGATTGAGTCACACTTAACGAATGGAGAGAAAGGGATGCTTCCAGCCTAACCCTTCCCTAATCCAAAACCGCAATATGAAATAGGTGACCCATGCTCTTCAAATAAAATGGAGTAAGCTAATTCATCACCACTCTTAGGAGTGAGAGGATTATTGACAAAATCATTCCGACGAGGGCTGAAAAACCTAAGGACCCAGAAGAAATTGAGAATGATAGACCTATCAATGCTCCACATAGGTTAGAATTGGAACCTCAAAGTAAGCTTATTGCACCATTCCCTCAATGGTTGATTGCATCAAAACCTCTCTCTAACTCTCAAGATATTCTAGAGGTGCTTAAGCAAGTGAAAGTCAATATTCCTCTACTGGATGCCATTAAACAAATACCTTCATATGCCAAATTTCTAAAAGATTTATGAACTACCAAAAGACGACAAAACATGTAAAAGAAAATCTTTTTAACAGAAAAAGTGAGTGCCATCCTCAAGCAAGATGTGCCACAAAATTACAAAGATCCTAGTAGCCCAACCATCACTTGTGTAATTAGGAATCATCGGATTGAGCATGTACTTCTTGACTTAGGGCGAGTGTTAACTTGATCCCTTACTCGGTTTATGAATAATTAGGTATAGGAGAATTGAAACCCACCTGGACTACATTACAACTTATCGATCGATTAGTTCGTGTATCGAGAGGGATGATTGAAGATGTGTTGGTCCAAGTTGATAAATTCTACTATTTAGTAGATTTTATTATCCTGGATACTCAACCCATCATAGATATGAGCACTCAAATACCCGTTATTCTTAGTCGCCCATTCCTTACTACATTAAATGCTATCATTAATTATAGGAATGAAATTATGAATTTATCTTTCAAAAATATGACATTAGAGCTTAACATCTTTTTCAATATGAACAAACATTTAAAGGATGATGACGATACCCATGACATTAAAATGATAAATTCTTTCGTGGAAGATAGAGCAGTTTTGACTCTATACTGTAACACTCTAGAGATATGCTTGGCTCACTCCCCTGATTTAGATGATGACATTATTAGGAAGATGAATGCCTTGCTTGATGCTACGCTGGTCTTAAAGTTAACCAATGGCGGCCACGATTTGAGAAATTGCTCCAAACCGATGTAGTGCCTCTACTGTCTAGCTTTAAAGCATTGAAGCTTGACTTAAAACCTTTGCCCGTTGATTTTAAATGTCCACTGAGGTCAAGATGAGACATACCCGAAGGTGATTTCTTCTCACATAGAGAAAGAATAAGAGAGTATGCTTATTTCTACTCTCATTGAGAATAAAGGAGCCCTTGGATGGTCAATTGTGGACCCTAAGGTTTTGATACTTTGATTTGTACTCACCACATTCATCTTGAGGATAATATGAAAACCTCTCGACAACCACAACGTCAATTCATTCCAAATATGAAACAAGTGGTTAAGTTAAGTTGTTGGATGTGGGTATAATATACTCTATATCCGACAGTCAATGGGTAAGTCCAACTCAGGTGGTTCCTAAGAAGTCCGGAATCACCATTGTAGCTAATGCCAATAATGAACTCATATAAAGTAGAGTTACTACTGGTTGGAGAATGTGTATTGACTACAGAAAATTGAATACCGTCAAAAGGAAGGACCACTTTTCTTTACCCTTTATTGATTAAATTTTAGAAAGGTTAGCTGGTCACTCTTATTATTGCTTCCTTGACTACTATTCGGGCTAAGCTCTTAAAGATCAAGAAAAGACAATGTTCGCATGTCCATTTGGCACATTTGCTTATTGAATGATGCCATTCTATAATGCCCCAAAAATCGAGGGTCGAACAAAAGCTCAACTCCCAAGTTCTAACGCATCACTTATGCAACATAGATCATGATGTTTAAGAGTTGTCCATATTAGTACATTAAACATGAGTGAGATTATACTAAAACAACATATCATACTCCAGAGATAATTAAGTTAAGCAAGTAGAAGACTAAGATATGTATATAATGTATAGAAGTGTTTCTCAATCCCCAGAGTATGAGTATGTTACCAGGTTGAATATATACATGTGTTGTTCTAAAATTTATAAAATACAAAAATGTAAATGTCCAACTAATCCTTATAGTCACTATAATCCCATCGATCAGTACATGGTCTACATAGACCCGCCTGATAGCTGAACGTATGAGAATTCTTCCTCCACGGCTATGAAACCCCAATCAGCAGCGTAGACATTGTTGCCACCTGCATCTACAACAGAGTCTGGTTGGTGTTTTAAAACACCGTCCTAGAGTGGGAGTGAGTGATCAACTCAGTGGTACTTTAAGGCAAATGTTAACATGTTATCAATTTAGTCAAGTAGTAATGATAAAACAATGCAACAAATATTTCCTAACTACTTTGGTTAATGCAAGGATAAAATGTGGTAATGATGCCCTCGCCTGTACTCCCTCAACAACACCATCTCACAGTCGCACATGCTACTCCCACTATGCCTTCATCACCAAAGCACATGCAGTGCGGTGTATGTATGTGTTAGCCGAGTTCTTAATTAGACTTATTCATACAGCAGATTCGGGAAGCTAAGGTACCTCCCTTTATATCATTTACCCAAACAATGATCTATCTAGGGTCGTCAATCCTAGTTAATCACATACGATAGGTAAGTAATAGGGCAACATTCCTCCTAATTTGAAAGCAGTGGATAGGCACGTTCGTGAGTTTACACTCAAGGTCACTACTGAAACTGTGGTGAGGACCGCTTTAGTTGAAGTAGGAATATGCCAATATGTCCTAGAGGGGGGTGAATAGAACTTTTTAAAGTTTTTATGATTTATTCAATAATCCTATTACACTAATCCTAACAGACTGTACTTATTAGGATTACTCAAAAGTAACTCTACTAACTTCCAAGCTTGGAGAGGATCCAATCACATACTATTTAAGAAATGAACAATATGCAGACTAATTTATGATGGATATGACTGTGTATGTGTGTGAGGTGTGATCTCAGATATGAAAGTATTAAACTAAATCACACAATCAATAGAATAACAATCTCAAACACAATCATTTTTATAGTGGTTCGACTACTTGTCTACTCCACTGCCGGTAACCGCACTCAACCCTAGAGTGTACCTGATTTCACTAAGGAGGTTTCATAATGGTTCACCTTAAACCTAAGGTTTTAAATCAGGTTCACCTTCAACCTTTATAACTTACACTGAGGCTAACTGTTTATGCTCTCACGAGCAAGGGTCAACACAATGCACGCACTTTTAGGAACACTGGCTAAGGATCTTCCATAAGACCCTATCAGAGGTTTTACATGGTTTACCTCAATCCCAAGGTTTTAACTGGTTCACCCCTAACCAGATGTTTATGCTCTCCACAGAGCAAGGGTCCACACAACGCACCCACTATGTACACTCCCACCGGAGGCCTCCTTGAGGACTTGTAAGGGGTGAAAAACACCTTAGACCTAATCTTACAAAGAAATGATCAAAGGGTCCTCTGGACTATAGATACTTGCAAATAAGTGAATGAGTCTCATTCAACATGTTGACGAAGATCTCCTCCTTGTTGATGAAGAGTCTTCTACTCCCTTGATCCACAACTCAAATGATGTACCAATACATGGCGACGGGTTGGGTCAAGGTTATGATGGAATTCTACTCTCTAAATATTTTCTTATCAAGGAGATAGAGTGATTCCAATCATCTACGCATTCAAGGCATCTCAGTTTAATGATTTACCATTAAGGTAGTAGCTGGAGGATCGTTGAATGCAAAAGTTCATTCCCCAATCCACTCTATTGAATATCAATGATGAGGGTGGATTGGAGCATGAACTCCCTTGAGAGAAAGGGCATTGGGTATATGATCTAAGGTAAAATACTCAAAAGCACTCTCTGCTTTCTCTACCAGCAACAATAGACAAGCTCTCTTTATATAGGCAAAAGGTTCCAATGGATATAAAAGGTCACATTTATGACAGAGTTCGATATCATCGAGCAGAGTCAATATCATCGAGCATATATTCTCGATTGCATCAACTGGCCGCTCGATGACACAAACTCAAATGTCATATGCTTTTGAAACCTTTTGCCAGCTGGTCGAGGGAATCGAAATATGTATCGATGTCATTAGATTTCGAACTCCGATATCATCGATGCGAGGTGGGATTCTTCGACACTTGAAAATGAGAGAGACTTGCTTTAAAATATTTTAGGTTTACAAGAATGATCGAGGGACCTTCGAGATCATCAGAATTTGAATATCGATGATATCGAGGATGAAATTTTCTTTAAGGGGGGTAGATTGTAACGACCTTGGAATTTTTGTGCTTATCTTTCCTTAAGTAGTTATTTTGGGGTAATTAGCGCTTTACTCGATTGCTTGTGAAATTCACATCAATCACTTTAAATTGTATCGCATGGCTCTAAACGTGTAGATTAGTGAGCGCTACGTTACTCGGAATGGGATCCATCGCTAAATCCGGTTGTTGGGAATTTTTGGAAGTTCGGATCGGCGCGTCGAAAGTTCGATGGCGATGATCTTAGGCGGTCACAGAGTTGGGCTTGATCTTCACCTCGAAAATCAAGTCGATCGGATGTTCGGTCGATTTGGTTGAGCTCGGAGTGAAGAGTGTGAGAACGGTTGGAATTTATTAAGCTTTTATTGAAATTTGAGTCGTCGCGACGAATTTAAGCTATCTGACCATTGGATTTCGACCCAATTTCACCCTCGAATCAGGAGTTGGCCCGGGCATATCCTAGTGCTTGTGGACTTGATGATTTTGTGACCGTTGAATTGAGTGTGGTCCGCCACCGCTGATCTGAAGATCCGAAAGCTCAGCCCGACCTAGATCCATGGTCAATGAGCTTAAGTCCGACCTTTCGTGGTTATAGGCCCACCAAGTGCTTCGTTGGATCGAGAAAGGCGTGCTTTGGTTATAACCTAAGTATACCTTGACCATGGGGTTATTTCCATCATTTTAAGGCCTATATATAGACCTTAAACCCTAGCTCTCATTTCCATACGAATTTTCTCTAACCCTAGCTTGGAAAGAGAGTGGAAAGAGAGAGTTAGTGAGAGAGATTGGTTGGTGAATCATCTTGATTCTTCCTTGTTCTTCTTCACCTTTGAACCTTTACTTTGAATCGTTCCTCTGACTATTCTGAGTTCTTTTGGGGTAGTTAACCTAACCTTAACCCGTGTTAGAGCTTAGATTAGACTTGGTGTTGTTGTGTCTCATTTCTATCCTTATTTTAGGGTATTCTAGCGCCGTTGACGAAGACAACTCTTCTAAAGCTTGGCGGTTCTTTCTTCGCTTAAGGTGCGGACTTTAAGTGTATAGGTTATGGTTTTCAAGGCTTTCAATCCCAGTTAGTGATTTATTCTTGTTGTGGATGAGATTTCACATGTCAAATGTTATGTTTACATCGCTTTCCTAATATGCATGTGCTATATTGAGATTTGTGTATTCTAAGTGTATTTATAAAGTACCGTATACGTATAAAATACGCACTTGTGTTTGCCATGATTATTTGTCATGTATGTATGATAGTGCATGTATGACAACTCCTTGGTAAAAGGAATTGTCTAAGTGCATGTATTCCAACATACGCTATATATGTTATTCCTTGTATGCTAAGTGTTTGTAGAAATGCATGAATGACCTAAGTGTAACTGATTACACTAAGTGTGGGAGTTGAGAAGTGATTCTCAATACTCCTATTGATGCGCATGTTTTCCTTTATGCAGTTACCTTTCAAGTTATTTAAATTCAAGCATCTCCTATGCTTACATTTATGTTAAGTTGATATTCTGCAGATGTGTATGTAACATGATTTGATGTTGATCTATTACCGCTTTACATTCCATATGAATATATGCCGTAGTGTAGGATGTTTGGGACTATGCCTTAGTCCAGAAATCGGTAATTGACCCTATGAATCGTGGTTGAGATTGCTTTCGCCACGTAGGGACGTATTAGACGAACCCGAGCCGTATTAGAGTTGGCGGCGGTGGTTTGGCCACGCGGAGTGTTTGCGCACTCTATGTCGTTCAACTCAACGTGCGCTCGTGCTAGTCGAGTTCGTCAAATAACCCGATTGTCCAATGTATGTTAACCATGTATGGGCGCTCTTGCTTGAATCTAGGGTACCGAACTTACAGTGGAATCCTAATAACCATGGTACACGATCCGCTAAGACTCATGAGCCGGACATGGTGGTATGGGACACCGTGGTCGAGCTCGGCCTACGCGGGGTGACGAGCCTCCCGTAGTGACCAATGAGCAACTAAACTCGTGAGCCGATTATGGTGGTATGGGACACTATATTCGTGCTGTTGTCGGCCTACATTGATTGGTGACGAGCCCTTTGTAGTGACCTCGAGCATACCCGGATACCGCAAGGAGGTGACGAGCCGATCTGTGGTAGTAAGGGCATGAAAGGCGTACATTGATTGGTGACGAGCCCTTTGCTACGACCTCAAATATAAAATCGTATGAGATGTCTAGGATTGCGACCCTAGTATGGATCACTGTTTGGATGGTGACATGAGGAAGGTATCTTAGCTTCCCAATCTGGCTGTGTGAAATGGACTAATAACAACTTGGTACGCATATCCATGCACCGCATTTGCATGTGCTGTGTAGCTGTGGCGCACTTTGAGGCGATGTCATGCGTAACGTAAGATGAAGACGCTGAGGGTGTACGCGTGGGGGCACGCATCTTACTGCATTCATACTTGCATTATCAAGAGTACTTAGGATTTATTTAAGTGTTATGCTTTATCATTACCTGTTTGATTGAACCGATAACATGTTAACCAGTGCCTTATTGTTCCAGAGTTGATCACTCACTCCCACGTTTAGGGCGGTGTTACACACCCACCGGACTGCTTAGGCCCTAATGTTGCGAGATGTGGATGCGATGCCCGAGGCGAGCGGGAGGCTGATGGCACGCAGGCTTTCTCCTACATGCGGTTTTGACGGGTTCTGCGAGCCTCGGTCGATGCGCGGGGTTCCTGGGATATTTTGGGACTGAAATGATGTAATTTGATACTTATAATTTTGTTAAATAACACTTTTACACGATCTGGTTGTATATGTAATTGATTTACACTTGTACACATTTTACTATAAGTATTCCGCTTGCTTTATTCACTTGTCCCTGAATCATATCTGTATTTTGGCTTAATCTATTCCATGTTTTATGCACTAATACAGTCAACATACATTCATCATTAAATATGTTGCATAAGTGATGTTTTGGAACTCGGGAGCTGAGTTATGCTCGACCCCCGAATTTCAGGGCGTGACAGTTTCTGTCCCTGTTCAATGCCATCGAAACCGTACTGATATCATCGTTATTTGAATATCGATTCTATCGAGTGCCCCTCGTTTGCAGACAAATAACCCTAAAATAATTGCTAGAGAAGTTAGGCGCCCATGACCGATAACATCGAGAGCCTTCCGATTTCATATAGATTTGAACTTCAATGGTATCGAGAACAACTTTGATATATCAATGCACATGTGATTTTCTTAAGTAAAAACAGGGGCATCGAAAATCTGTCTGTCGATATTATCGAGTCACCATCGATGGACTCGAGATTCAAATATCGATGATATCGATAGGTATATCGATACATCGATAAATCTGTCTAGAGATATATGCAATTGCTGGACATATTTTGTCCTCATTTCGATGATATCGTTTAAGTATCGAGGACATCGACAACACAGGTTGATTCTATCGAGCAGTGTATTGATAAAATCGACAAAGCAAGAAAACTTAGAGAATTTTCTGATTTTGAAAAAGTTTTCTCAACTTTAAAACGCTATGATGTTCTAGTTTGTTTTAAGGGTTTATATACCTAGTGTTTAGGGACATGGGATGTGAGGTTTAGATTTACCTGAGGCGAGCTTGCACACATCCCGGTTGAGGCAGGCGCTTGAATTGATCTTCCTATGAGACTCTGCAGTCTGTCCGACACAACACTCACGCTAATTGACAAACTAGGGCACTTTCAATCTCCCCCTTTGTCAATTACATGACAAAATATCAAAACACCCTAAACTAGTATCTAGACAACCACATCCTAAATTGTGTGTACATGCATTTTACACAATTTTACAATTTCTAGTGAACTAATGTACACAACCCGGTATCTGCTCCCCCTAACTGCAAACTCCCCCTCTCTTGGTGCAGCTGCTCCCCCTAACACCTGCAACACCATTCAAGCAGATATACAATTTTCCATTCGGGGTGTTTAACTATTCTCTCCCTTTTTATCAGTCATTGGCAAAGGTGTGGCAGTTGATATTGATTGAAGTTTGAAGTATTTGGGAGAAAAGTAAGCAGAGATGTGTAATGATTAAATCAGTTTAAGCAGTCATCATTTTCAGAAACTATGGATACATATCAGACCAAGTAGAGCAGTGATATAAGCAGATAGAATAATCATTAAAATCACATGCATTCAATGTCAGATAAATCAGGGGATCTAAACTCATAGTCATGGTAGTAAAACTAGAATTATATTAAGCCAATCCAAACTAGCCAAAAACATAAATATTCAAAAGCATATAGATATACTGCCCTAAATAGTAGTAAACTTCACGGCCCCCAACATCAAAGTATATTCTTTACTTCGAGGATATCAACAAAAACTATTCACACTTGGTGGATTAGTAATGCATAACACACACATATATGAGCGAAGAGCATTCAAAAAGACATTTTATGCCCTTCACATTTCAGGGAGACTTCAGGTGTGTGATCTATTGGTTATACGTTAGACAATCAAAAACCTTTACTGTGCTGGTAAGGCATTAAGAATTTATTAAGTAACATGTTGCTGAGTTACTAGCATGGTTTTGATCTCCAATAAACAAGCTTCATAGTCATTCAACCACTTCATGATGTAGGATTGTTTCTCAAGAAGATCCTGGATAGTATCTTGTTCAGGAACAGCCTGAATGTTCTCAACAGAGACGGGGATGTGCACAGGATAGCCTTCGTCTGAGCTTGAATCAATTTTTCCCTTATGAGGCACTTTGGCAATGATATTGCAGATGTCTTCATGATTAAACCAGGCACAAGAGTGTAGGAGATCATTAGTAGGAAACAGCCCAAATTGTCGAGATAGCTTGGATATAAGACATGGGAATGGAAGTAGAGTGATGGATTCATCTGAAGACACCCAAATTAATTATTGTAGAATAAGAGTGGGTAGGCAGATGTGAATATCGAGATGAACATCATATAAGACATTTAGCATGTATGGAGAAAGCATGTTGCTAGAGACTTCACAGGGATAGACATTTGTGCTGAAAATGCTGTGAAGAATTTTGTCTGCAGGATTGAGATATTTAACATGAAGGATATTCTTTGCATTTCTCGATATAGTAGCACCATCACACAGTGCTTGAGTAACTTCACCCCATACACCAAGACCATTCATATTTCATTCTGATATAGGTATTCTAGTGACCTCTACCCCAATCAATCGGCTTATTAGTCTAGGAGTGATGTGCTTGGTCCGATTTGTGACAGCTACTGAAACAGTTAGAGGATTATTTTCAACACTATAGATTAGATTCAAAAATTGATGCACCTAATTATGCTGAAATCCATCACTAAGATTCATGATATTCCCCCATCTAATCAGTTCTAAGAGATTGATGATCCCAAAAGGTATAATGCTCTTCCTCTGAATTGATCGTTCTGCCACAAGATTCAAGTTGAAAAGTGGTGATGAGCCAGTTGTTTTATTCTTTTCTTTCATGCTCTTCATTGAGGGTTGTTGTGAAAGAACCAGATTTTTTAGATACTTTTGTTTGAAAGAAAACCTGTTCTGAGAAATGTAATCCCATTCCAAGATCAACCACTAAGTCTCTTTTTCCATTCTTTCAACTTTAATTTTCCAGTAACCATCGATATCATCGAGCATCATTTCGATGACATTGGGGCACCTTGTTGATATTTTCAATGAAGATCACAAGGAAGTTTAAGCGCCTCGATGATTCAGCTTCTCAAGAGATCGTCGATGGTATCGATTCTAGGTCGATGCAATCGAATTGTTCACTCAAATTATCGATAGGTGTCTTAAAGGTGAATGTTTTCAGTTTTCAGCATTTAGACAATCTTCCATGTATACTATTAGTATATCTATGTATCAACAGTATACACAGCAAAATTTTGTACAATCAATGCACACAACAAAATTATAAACACTTGAATGTTTATATACAAAAGATTGAGGTGAGGAACCTCAGATATATCATTTAGACGCTCAGCAAAAATTGCATCAGTTTAGCAAATATCCAAATCTTGATGCATGATTTGGACTTGTTTTCTTTATGTTCAGTATTTCTAGGCACAAGGATCATCCTTTCCTTTACTTTTGATGACATAGCAGTGGTTATTTATGCGAGAACCCTTCATCACTAATTTTCCTGAAAGATCCAGGATTTTGCATTTTTCTTTATTGAATGTAACCACATGCTTATTATCACAGATTTGAGTATGCTTAGGAGATTATCTGCCAGACCTTTTATGTAGAAAGCATTCTCATTTTTGAGCAAATTAGTCCCTCCTATGATTCCCTGTCCAATTACTTTAGCAGTGGTTCCATCTCCGTAGGTGACTACTCCATTATAAAGATTCTTATAGTTTGAAAGAAGGGATTTGTCACCTTTGACATGTCTTGAGTAACCACCGTCTAGGTACCACTAAGTGTCATTTCTTGTTACATGATTTGAGTGAGTAGCAAGACAATTTTTCTTTTATTTAATTACCCACATTGTGACAGGATTCTTACTTTTAGTTTTCTCATTTGATTCAACCACTTGATTTAATGACTCCTTCATGTTGTCAATCAGTTTGAGTGGTGATGGCTGTACATTTCTCTTGTTCAACTTATAAAGATCTAAGTCACCATCTGAATGACGAGTTGTGTTAGTTCCTATGTTGCTACTGGAGGCATCAAAATTTTCAAGTGTTTGTGTTTCATACCCAGTCTTTGTTCTATCTTTCTCATAACCTAAGCCATTTTTATTATTTCCAGATTTTCCCATACCCAATAGTTTTTCTAGCTTTTCACCACTTTGGGAAAACTTGTGGTTTAGTTCAGCAATTTTTCTGGATTCCTCTAAATTAAATAGGAGTGTATGATTTTTGTTTTGAAGGAACATGTTTTTATCTTTTAATTACTCAACCTGTTTGTTTAGTTTTTTAGATTCGAATTTAAGGTATTAATTCTTTCAAGTCTATAATTATCTGAGTGACATTGCTATAAATCATTGATTAGGTGTGTATTTATTTTCAGAGTTTTATCCAAATCTTTTTGTAGCAATTCCTTTTTATTTTCAGACATTCCAAGTCTTTTAAGAATGTTGATGCTTTGAATATAAAGTTGATTGTAAGCATCTTGTAGCTTGTTTTGTTGTTGTTATTGTTGTTCTTCTTTTTCAGTTTCCTCATTATCTGACGAAAATGATTTAGTGGCTTGCTGTTCTTTCTTGTTTTCAGATTCACTGGGAATGATTGGAGTAGTGAAGACCATAAGAATTTTCAAGGATTTCTGGTCTTCAACACTCTCTGAGTCACTAGATTTTGAGTTTGACTCTTCTGTATCATCTCATGTGGTAGCCATCGCCTTACCCTTAGTTTTTTTGTTTGGGCATTCAGTAGATAGGTGTCCATACTTCTAACAGGCATAACATTGTGTTCTTTGCTCTTTCTACCAAAATTGCCTGCAGAGGGTTTGTTGTCCACCTTTCTACCTTTGGAGGGACAACCACGATTCTTCTGAAAGAATTTCTTGAATCGTTGTGTCAGCAAAGCCACTTCCTCATCTTCATCATCTTTTTCACTTCCATTGTCCTCATTTGTTGTTTTCTTTGAAGTTTTTAGGAAAGTAGTTTTGGATTTTTGGGTTTGTTTGAAGTGTAGTTCAAAAGTTTGTAGGGAACCTACCACTTCTTCTACTTTCATTTCATCAATATTCCTACATTCTTCAATGGTTGTTACTTTGGGATTAAACCGTTCTAGCAGTGATCTCAGTATTTTCCTACAGATTTTAGGAACCGAAACTTTTTCTCCCAAACCACCCATGGAATTGCAAATGATATTCAACTTAGTGAAAAACTCCATAAAGGTCTCATGCTATTCCATTCTGAGACTTTTGAACTGTGAAGTCAAGAGTTGAAGTTTAGATCTCTTCACAGTGCTTGTGCCTTCATAGGTTGTTTCTAATAGATCTCATGCTTCTTTAGATGTCCCACATAGAATTATTTGATTGAATATATCTTGGGACATGGCACAGTAGATGGCGTTCATAGCTTTAGCTTCATTAGTCTATTTTTCTTTATCGAATGTCATCAACTTTTCTTTCGGTTTGGGTTTTGTGATGGTTGCGCCACTGTCAAGTATAACTTGTTCAGATGGTGGTACATATCTACTTTCAACTATATCCCAAACATCATGATCCAAAGATCTCAGAAAGTAGTGCATCCTAGCCTTTTAGTATGCATAATTTGATCCATCAAACACTGGAGGTCTAGAGACCAATGAGCCCTCTCCTTTGGCCATATTCCCAACTTCAGTTAAGATCACTCTCTAGGCGATGAAGCCCTTAAAGGGAGACCCGCTCTGATACCAATTGAAATTGCGGTGAGGACCGTTTTAGTTGAAGTAGGAATATGCCAATATGTCTTAGAGGGGGGTGAATAGGAGTTTTTAAAGTTTTTATGATTTATTCAATAATCCTATTACACTAATCCTAATAAACTGTACTTATCAGGATTACTCAAAAGTAACTCTATTGGCTTCCAAGCCCGGTAGAGGATCCAATCACAAAATATTTAAGAAATGAACAATATGCAGACTAATTTATGATGGATATGATGTGTATGTGTGTGAGGTGTGATCTCAGATATGAAAGTATTAAGGTAAATCACATAATTAATAGAATAACAATCTCAAACATAGTCATTTTTATAATGGTTCGATTACTTGTCTACTCCACTCTCGGTAACCGCACTCAACACTTGAGTGTAACGAATTTCACTAAGGAGGTTTCACAGTGGTTCAACTCAAACCTAAGGTTTTAAATTAGGTTCACCTTCAACCTTTACAACCTACACTGAGGCTAACTGTTTATGCTCTCACGAGTAAGGGTCAACATAATGCACCCACTTTTAGGCACACTGGCCAAGGATCTTCCATAAGGTTTTACACGATTTACCTCAAACTCAAGGTTTTAACAGGTTCGCCCTTAACCAGATGTTTATGCTTTCCACAGAGTAACGGTCCACACAACGCACCGACTACGTACACTCCCGCCGGAGGCCTCCTTGAGGACTTGCAAAGGGTGAGAAACACCTTAGACCCAATCCTACAAAGAAATGATCAAAGGGTCCTTTGGACTCTAGATACTTACAAATAAGTGGATGAGTCCCATTCAGCACGTTGACGAAGATCTCCTCTTCGTTGATGAAAAGTCTTCAACTCCCTTGATCTGCAACTCAAATGATGTACCAATACATGGCGACGAGTTGGGTCAAGGTTATGATGAATCCTACTCTTTAAATGTTTTCCTATCAAGGAGATAGAGTGATTCCAATCATATATGCATTCAAGGGATCCCAGCTTAATGATATGTCATTAAGGTAGTAGCTGGAGGATCATTGAATGCGGAAGTTCATTCCCTAATACACTCTATTGAATATCAATGATGAGGGTAGATTGGAGGATGAACTCCCTTGAGAGAAAAGGGCTTTGGGTATATGATCTAAGGTAAATTACTCAAAAGCACTCTCTTCTTTCTCTACCAGCAACAATAGACAAGCTCTCTTTATATAGGCAAAAGGTTCCAACGGATATAAAATGGTCACATTTATGACAAAGTTCGATATCATCGAGCGTATACTCTCGATTGCATCGATCGACCGCTCGATGACACAAACTTAAATGTCATACGCTTTTGAAACCTTTTGTCAGCTGGTCGAGGGAATCAAAACACGTATTGATGTCATCGGATATCGAACTCTGATATCATCAATGCGAGGTTCGATTCATCGACACTTAAAAATGAGAGACTTTTTATGAAATATTTCAGGTTTACAAGAATGATCGAGGGACCTTTGAGATCATCGAAATTTGAATGTCGATGATATCGATAGAGTGTCGATGCATCGATAAATCCAAAGGATTTTCTTTTAAGCTTCCTGGACAGTTTCTGTCCCTATTCGGTGCCATCAAAACCGTACCAATATCATCAATTTTTGAATATCGATTCTATCAAGTGCCCCTCGAGCGCAGACAAACAATCCTGAAATAATTACTGGAGACTTAGGCGCCCATGACCGATAACATCGAGAGCCTTCCGATATCATCGAGATTTGAACTTCACTGGTATTGAGAACAACTTTGATATATCGATGCACATGTGATTTTCTTAACTAAAAACAGGGGCACCAAAATTTTTTTGTCAATATTATCGAGTCACCATCGATGGACTCGAGATTCAAATATCGATGATATCGATAGGTATATCGATACATCGATAAATTTGTCCAGAGATATATGCGATTGCTGGACATATTTTGTCCTCGTTTCGATGATATCGTTTAAGTATTGAGGACATTGACAGCACAGGTTGATTCTATCAAGCAGTGTATCGATAAATCGACAAAGCAAGAAAACTTAGAGAATTTTCTGATTTTGAAAAAGTTTTCTCAACTTTAAAATGCTATGATGTTCTAGTTTGTTTTAAGGGTTTATATACCTAGTGTTTTGGGACATGGGATGTGAGGCTTAGATTTACCTGAGGCAAGCTTGCATACATCCCGGTTGAGGCAGACGCTTGAATTGATCTTCCTATGAGGCTCTGCAGTCTGTCCGACTCAACACTCACGCTAATTGACAAACCAGGGCACTTTCAACTACGGGAGGCTCATCACCATCCGCATAGGCCTATTTTATACTCAAGGTCACTACAAGAGGCTCATCACCTGATCGTAGGCCGATAGCTCGAATACAGTGTCTCATACCACTGTATTCGGCTCACGAGTTTGGGTTGCTCACTGGTCACAACAGGGAAGCTCGTCACCCCAGCGTAGGCTGATAGCTTGGCCACATTGTCCCATACTACCATACCCAACTCATGAGTCTTAGCGGATCATGGTACCAAGGTTAAACGGGCTTTTCGTTGGTAAGTGGTACCTTATATTCAAGCAGTAGCGTCCATACATGGTAAACACACATTAGGCTAATTGGGTTACTTGACAAGTTCCATTGGTATGAGCACACGTTAAATTAACTGACATGGAGTGCATATGCACTCCTCATGGCCTAACCACTGCCGATAATTACTGTACAGCTCGGATTCATCAAACGTATCCGTTGTGGCGAAACTAGTTCGACCACTTGATCGGAAACTGTTACCGATTGCCTGGACTATGTATTAGTCCCGATCATACTTAAATACAATAGGCATTCATATGTGATAGTCAAAACTACATTTAACAACCAATTCAAATACAATTCTCACTCGGGCATTTTAACAACCATATTGCACATGTTATCATATATAGGCATTTCATCCATAAATCATGTAGTAGCAAGATGGGTTACATGAAGAAAACTATAACTATAGATAAGGTAATTGAGAATCCTATCTTAACACCCTCATAAAATACATTTCAATAAGCAATTTTTAATTCAGACATTTTGTCAAACACTTAGACTACACATTTCAACATACATGTAATAAATTAGTTATAACATGTATTATGGCAAATCCTTTCACAAAGGAGTTGTCATACATACAACAAAAATGAATTCTAGATTAATAGTCATGGGAAGCATAAATCATAATTTCTAATTCATTCAAACATTTCAACAAACACATGGAATGCATTTTAGTATACAACCTAGTTTACACATACATGATATATCGAAAACATCGTAACTAAGATCATATGGCAGTAATCAAGTTAGACATAAATCATTACTGACATTGAAAGCCATGAAAACCATAACCTAAATGTTTATAGTCTGTACCTTTTGTCGGTTTGCTCGTTACGAAATCGGTTCGTACACTACGCTTTTGTCTACAGCACAATGGCTACCTAAATCATAAAATAGGTTAGCTATTTCAACGTTTCCTCTATTTGGATTTCTAAATGAGATTAGAGTTAGGATTTCTTACCCAAATTAAAGTCAGAATTGACGGTGTAGTGACGGTGGGGTGGTGATTCGACGTGTGGAGTCATGGGAAAGGATCCTAGCAACGATCTCCCTATCTCACTCTCTTCTCCTCACTCTTTCCTTCTCTTTTCTCTCTTCTCTCTCCTAGGGTTAGAGAAAATCATATGGAATGAGAGAGGGGTGGGTTAAGGGCATTATTTAGGCTTGGAAGTGGTGTAAATGGCCCTAGGGCCATGATATACTTAAGTTATAGCCAAAGGGTGTTTGTTTCGGGCAAACGGAGCTCATCTGGAGGTCCATTGCTCGCATACAATTTGGGGAAAGTTTCCTGATAATGGATCTACACTAGGTTAAGATTTCGGTTCAATCAGATTAGTGGATTGATTGTGGAGGACCCGTTTCAGTTTAACGGTCATCGTCACTCGATTAGGGCCACAAGTATATCAATGGGTGCAGGGAAATTTCTTTGATCCAAGGGTGTAGTTGGGTCAGAATTCGAGGTCTAAAACCTTAAATTTGTGCCTCAAATGAACAACCCAATTCACTTAAGTTTATGTTCATTTTCTAAAGATATTCACGTCTCTCACACAGTTCACTCTAGGCTCAAGTTATGCGTTTCTGGATACTATTTGGATTTGATTCCCATAATGGTTATCAAGCCCAATATGGTGGTCATAACCTTATAGTATTGTGGTAATCGGACTTTCGACGCATGGTCCAGGTCCGATACAGAGTTTTAATGTGTTCCCAGGAACACCTGGGTTTTGAGACGGATCTTAGGTTTTTAAGAAATGTTAAGTTAGCGATTCTAATGGTTTTGGGTCTTGCAGTTTGTATAGAAAGTGGTTCGAGCTAATTCTCTGATTTAAATTAGTTTAGGATTTAATTAAACTTCACTTAAATTCTAAAGAATTCGGTTCTTAGTGATTTCTGCCTGAGGTGGTACTCGGGTCTTTGTACGGATTTTTCTTAAACGTTACACATTCGTACTGTGTAATGCCCCCGCCACTTTTTAACAATGCATGTTGAGTATTTTTTTTGACATGGTGGGATAATATTTAGAGGTCTTCATGGATGACTTCTCTGTCTTTGGTCCATCCTTCAGCGAGTGTTTGAAAAATATTAAATGTATGTTAAAGCAATGTGAGGAAAAGAATTTGGTTTTGAATTAGGAGAAATGTCATTTCATGGTTCCCATTGGAATTATGCTTGGATACATAATTTTGTCCAAGGGAATTGAGGTAGACAAGGCAACAATTGATCTTATCTCTAACTTACCTCCACATAAGAGTGTACGTGACGTGCGATCCTTCCTAGGACACATCGGATTCCATAGATGATTCATAAAAGACTTTAGTTATCTCTCTCATCCTTTATATAATATACTTCAAAAGGATACATCATACGAGTGGACTGAACAATGCCATGAAGCTTTCACTAAGCTCAAGGGCATGTTGACTACCGCTCCTATCATGTAGCTACCCGATTGGAGCGTCCCTTTTGAGATTATGTACGATGCATCTGACTATGCTATCGGGGTGGTGTTAGGCTAGAGAAAAGAAAAGAAATCCTAAGTTATTCACTATGCAATTAGAACTCTAAATTCTGCCCAAGTGAACTACTCTACTATGGAGAAGGAACTCTTATCTGTAGTGTTCGCTTTAGACAAATTTAAGTCCTACCCGATCGGATCCAAGATCATCATTTACACGGACCATGCGGTACTAAAGTATCTTCTTTCTAAGACGGATGCCAAGCCCTGCCTGACAAGATGGATCCTCTTACTCCAAGAATTTTATATTGAAATACAAGATAAAAAAGGAGTAGAAAATGTAGTGGCTTACCACCATTCTCGACTTGACCTCCCTAATTCCCTTGAGCCAACACTGATTAATGATATGTTAATTGATGAACAATTGTTTAAACTCTCCCAGCTATCTTTGTTTGCTGACATTGTAAATTATCTTGTTACAAGTTTCATGCCAACATATTGGACTGCACGAGATAAGAAAAAAAATTCTTTGCCAAGATACATAAGCTTTTTTGGGATGATCCTTATTTGTTTAAATATTGGCTAGACTAAATTCCAAGGAGATGTGTGTCAGACAATGAATATCAGTGTGTCATCTCCTTTTGTCATTCTCAGGCCTGTGGTGGTCACTTTCTGTTAAAAAGATCACGACTAAAACTCTGCAGTGCGACTGTTACTGACCCACGATGTTCAGAGATACTCATGAGTTTTACAAAGCTTGTGAGTGTTATCAGAAATTGGGAGGGTTGTCCCATTGAAATATGATGCATCTGAACCCCATTCTTATCATTGAAGCATTTGATTATTGGGGCATCGATTTCATAGGACCATTCCCCCAATCCTTTGGGAATATTTATATTTTGTTAGCAGTAGACTATGTCACTAAGTGGGTCGAGGCAATCCTGTGTCGGAATAATGATCATAAAACGGTCATTTGATTCTTAAAAGAAAATATCCTTTTCCGGTTCGGAACGCCTTGGGCCATCATTAGTGATGGAGGTTCACACTTTTATAATAGGCCATTTGAGAACTTAATAAAGAAATATGGCATCTCTCATAAAGTGAGCACTTCATACCACCCGCAGGCAAGCGGGCAAGCTGAGATTTCCAATAGGGAAATTAAACAAATTCTAAAAAAAACGGTTAACTCTGACCATAAGGATATGTTAATTTGCTTGACTGATACCTTATGGGCTTATCGTACAGCTTTTAAGACCCCTATTGGAATGTCTCCCTTTAGAATCGTCTATAAGAAAGCTTGCCACTTACCTATGGAGCTGGAGCAAAGAGCCTACTGGGCTATCAAAAATCTGAACTTTAAGTTGGACAACGTTGGCTTCATGAGCAAACTTCAATTGAATGAACTTGAATAAATCCGAAACGACGCTTATGAGTACTTAAGAATTTACAAGGACAGGATGAAGGTATTCCATGACAGGAAGATCCTTGGAAAATAATTCATAACTGGTCAAAAGGTCCTTTTGTACACAATTCTCAGTTATATCTTTTTCTGGGTAAACTTCGATCTCGTTAGACTGGTTCCTTCATTGTTACTAATGTTTATCCTCATGAGGTCGTCGAGATAAAGAATTCGACAAATGGAAATGTTTTCAAAGTGAATGGACATCGTCTCAAGCCATTTGTTGAGAAGTTTGATTCAGAGGACATGTCCATGCCTCTGACTGATCTCGTGTACTAGGATTGACCTCCTAGTCTGATGGAGGTGTAGTTAGGTTTATTGCTTTTATAGGATTTAGGATTATGATAGTTTGATTTCAGTTTGTTTAGTCTTCATTCTAACCCATTTACATGTTAAGAACTTTGGAAAAGCTTTAATTCTATTTCTTCAGGTATGATCTTCCCATCACTTCTCATTTCTTTTCATTATCTCATAGCATTGCATGCTCGTATCTTTTACATTGAGGAAATGTAGGTTATAGGTTGAGGGGTGTGGATTAGGTAAATGTTCACAACCCCAAGTGTAGGATCGTGAAGTAGTAATAACTCAATAAGACCGAGGTCGAATCCACATGAACTAAACTTGTACGTATTCTGAAAATAACCAGAACTAGAACTAGAAAAAGATCTAAATTGAAATCTAAATAATTGAGAGTAATGGTGAATAATGTTTGTTAGAACTTATGAATTTCAAGGTAGGAACTAGGGTGCCAAGGATCCACTTATAACTATCAAGATGCTACCTTACTTGATTCAATGAATACAATTGGAATTGGAGTCCTATGTTATCTAATTGGAAGATAAAATAATTAAATCAAATCTAAACTTTTCATTGACCTAATTCTCAATGGAAGAGAATTGTGATGATTGAAAGGGATTCCATCACCTTACCATGCCCAGGAGATGATGGTGAATAACGGGACTTACAGATCTCACTATCTCAAAACAGGAAAAGAAGATATCTAAAGCTATCACAACATCTATTGTAATTTGAGTCACAATAAATTAGAAAATTGAAAATATTCCTTTCATATCAAACTAGAAATTAATGAAGTTTAATAAGAACAAGAATTGAAGCAAAATAAACATCCAAACACGCTATAAGCTTCACCTCTTGGCCCTAACTAAGAGGTTTGGCCAACCATAAACATGATTGAAACTAAATCTCTTAAACAAAGCATGAAAAAGAAGTTAGAGAAGAAGAAAAACTTTTTGACGGTTGCTCCACCCATGTGTATGCTCCTTGAGACCTTTCCATACCCTAGAAAGATGCTTTAGCGCATCTTATGGAGTCCTATTTATAGTTGTGTAACTCGAACTTTCGCACCTAATTGGAAAAATCTAGAAACTACCTCAAATTTACACTCCTAGCCTCCGAGACCGCAGCAGCAGAGGCAGCAGTTCCGACCTCATCATCAACAGCAACAGTCATCACCTCAGAGGGGACAGGCACCTCCCCAGCTGGCTTAAGCTAGATTCTATGTAGCTCAATAGGACCCACAGTCCTCTAGAGGAGCCGTTGAGAGTATTCTTCCAATCTCTGCATGCATTGCTTAAGTTTTGTTTGATTTTGGTGCATCTCATTCTTTCATATCTGAGGATTTCTACCATTTAACTGGATTGCTAACAGAGTCAACCCATGAGGGATTGACCATATCAATGCCCTTGGGGAAGACTACAGTGCTAGGCTGCTTCTGTTCGTCTTACCCTGTGTTGGTGGGAGAGAATTTCTTGCTTACCGACTTGTTTGTGCTGTCGATGTCAGATTTCGATGTCATCCTGGGCATGGATTGGCTTGCCGAGTACCACACCATCTTGGACTACTCCGCGAGGACAGTCACATTCTATATAACTGGCTTGCTGCAGTTCTAGTTCGTTGCCAAGCACAGAGGAGAGTCATTATCTTGTTTGATATCTTGTGCAGTAGAGGAGCCCATCCTAGTGAGTGTTGAGCAGTTACCAGTGGTTTGCGATTTCCCTGATGTGTTTCACGAGATTCTGGGATTACCGTCGTGCTGGCATATTGAGTTCTAGATTGATCTTGTGCCCGGTACAACGCCTATCTTGAAGACCCCATATCGTAGACACCGATGGAGTTGCGGGAGGTACAACAGCAGTTAGATGAGATGTGAGAGTTGGGCTTCATCCGTCTGAGCAGTTCACTATGAGGAGTGCCGGTACTATTTGTCAAGAAGAAGGATGGCTCGTTAAGGCTCTACGTGGATTACCGCGAGCTCAACCGGGTCATGATCAAGAACAAGTATCCACTCCCGAGGATTGATGATTTATTTGATCAGCTACAGAGTGCACAGTTCTTTTTGAAGATTGACCTACGTTCTAGTTATCATCAGATTCGAGTCCGAGAGGTGGATATCCCGAAGGCAGCTTTCAGGACACGCTATGGTCACTTTGAGTTTCAGGTCATGTCCTTCAGACTGACTAATGTGCCCTCAGTCTTCATGCAGTTGATGAATAAGGTTTTTCAGCCTTATCTCGATCTATTTGTTGTGGTCTTCATCGACTACATTCTGATATATTTGAGGATCCACGAGGACCATGAGCAACATTTAGAGATAGCCTTATAGACCCTCCGTGCCCACTAGTTGTATGCGAAGCTGGAGAAGTACGAGTTTTGGCAAGAGGTGACGTTCCTCGGTCATGTGATAACGAGGGAGGGTGTTGTACTGGACCCCTTGAAGGTTGACGCAGTGCGTCAGTGGGGCCAGCCCACGAACGCATCTGAGTTTCACAGTTTTGTTGGCTTGACGGGATATTATCGACGATTTATCAAGGGATTCTCCCATATTGCAGCACCACTGACTAAGTTGACCTGGAAGGGTATAGATTTTGTGTGGAGTGACACCTATGAGCGAGCATTTGTGGAGCTGAAGGACTGCCTCACGTCCGCTCCTGTACTCACTCTTTCCTCTGGGAGTGAAGAATTTGTTGTATTTACAGATGCCTCGCATGTTGGTTTAGGTGTTGTCCTAATGCAGCATGGGAAGCCGATAGCTTATGCGTCTCTCCAGCTCAAGTTCCATGAGCTGAACTACCCCATACATGATTTGGAGCTAACAGCAATTATCTTCGTACTGAAGGTGTAGAGGCACTATCTTTATGGGTCAAGTTCGAGCTCTTCTCCCACCATAAGAGCTTGAAATATCTATTCTCTCAGTCCGAGCTGAATATGAGGCAGATACGTTGGGTGGAGCTCCTGAATGATTATGATTTTGATCTTCAGTACCACCCGGGCGTAGCGAACATAGTGGCAGATGCCTTTAGCCGTTAGCCACAAGGCCTGGTGGTGCACATGATGATTCAGGAGTGGAAGATTTAAGGATGTGTTAGCGTTCGACTTCGAGTTTAGCTTACAGTCTTCTATTCTGCAGTTATCGAGTTTGTCATTCAACCCTCTCTTATCGCAAGGGTGATCGAGGCTCAGCGGGCAAATGAGTCGTTGTAGAGTTATTGGGCAGAGGCATCATCTGAGAGTCAGTCAGAATGACATATTGGTTCTGATGGTGGACTTTGCTTTAGAGGCCGGTTGTGCATCCCAGATGTTTTAGAGTTGGGCAGAGATCTTATGACCGAGGCATATCGATCACGGTTTCCTATCCACCCTGGCTTAACGAAGATGTATTGTGATATGAGGAGTCAGTATTTTTTGGGCAGGGATGAAGCGCCAGGTAGCTAGTTTTGTGGCCAAGTGTGACACATGCTAGCATGTCAAGGCCGATCATCAAAGACCCCCAGGTCTATTGCAGCCGTTGAGTGTCCCGACGTGGAAGTGGGAACACGTATCCATTAATTTTATCATGAGGCACTACAAAGGCTGTTGATACTGGATTCGGCGATTGGGAATTTTATGATCCTGGTTTCTAAGTATGGTGCATGACAGGATGGCAGACCCATAGCCTTCTGGAAGCTCCTCCAAAACTGAGCTGTGAACCGCGGGTCTTGGTTAGAAATGATTGAGACTGGAACACTATGCAGTCTCACGATCCCATCAACAAATAGCTTGGCAAGCTGGTCCAAATGCCAAGTCCCACGAATCGCAAAAAAATGTGCCGACTTCATCAGACGATCCATGACAACCTAGCTAGCGTCATGACCACGCTGAGTCCTCAGCAAGCCCATGAAGGGTGTGGTTCGATTTGAAGCAAAGGGCAAGCTTACCTCAAGATTTATTGGACCTTTCGAAATCACTAAGCGCGTTGGCACTGTGGCCTATAGGCTTGCCTTACCTTCTGAGTTGTTTGGCATCCACAACATTTTTCATGTTTCGATGTTGCAGAAATATGAGTCAGACACCATTCCCATGATTGATTGGCAGCCTCTTAAGGTCCGTGAGGATGCTTCCTATATTGATCAGCCAATTGGCATCCTTGATCGGAAGGAACAGGTCCTCCGGACCAAGGTCATTCATCTGGTGAAGGTTTAGTGGGGTTATCATTCTGTTGAGGTGGCATCTTGGGAGCTCGAGGCTGAGATTAAAGAGCGTTATCCCCATTTGTTTACAGATTGATTGTGCTTGTATTATGCTTTGTATTGCATTAATTGTTATCTATATGTGTGTGTGTGTGTGTGTGTTTGTGATGATGATGATTTCTCTTCTTCCCTTGCTTTATCCTGCATGATGGTAAATTTTAAGAATGAAATTTTTATTAGGCGAGGAGAGCTGTCAGGTCCATGTCCTAGTGACAGTTCTATTCCATAGGATCCCACGGTCGTCCTGGACGAATTTCGACGACCTACGACCCATAGATTTCATTTGCACGCGATCCTAAGTCGCACCCTATCAACCCGAGCTGATTCAGCCCAAAACCTATGCCATTGTAACCGCACCGTTGCCGCGGTTCTAATGACGTGCTTCGTGCACCAATCCAACATTTAGATCATGAGATGTGGGCCACACATGATCATGGTCGTAGACCGCACGCTATGGGACCCACCTAACCCATGACACATTTCACTAGGTCATTATGAGGATGACATCACCCCTACACCTAGCCACCCTACCGCCGTACTCCATAGCCCCATGTAGAGGTGTGCAAGATGGACTCGATTCGGCAGATCCGACCCGATTCGCCCCGATTCGAACATAACCGATGGCCTGGATCAGTTAGGATCGGGTAGGAGCGAGCAGATCCGAACGGTATTCGGATCGAATTTTGGTAAGCAGCAAATCCAACCAAATCGAACCGAAATCCGATCCGATCCGGACCGGACCAGGTATAGTAACTAGTAAATTACAAGTTTACCCCTCCCCTATATATATATATATATATATATATATATATATATATATATATATATATATACTTTTACCTATTTTTTTAACCCTACCTACCCGCCCCTCTTTGCCCGCACCCGAACCCTAAGTCCCTCAAAATCATCTCCCTCTCCCTCTAGTCCGTCGTCCCTACTTGAACACCGGCAGCGGCCATTCCTGATCCCAATCCGGCCATTCAGAATCGTTCATCAGGTAGGTGGACCCACTTGGCCACTGTTTATTTTTATTTTTTTTAAGAGATGTCTCACTCGTTGGCCAGCCATGGCCGCTGTCCGTTGGTGGTCTGGCCACCCAAGATCGTCGGCCAGCCATGGCCGCTACTCGCTGGTGGTCCGGCCACCCGGGATCGTCATCTGTAATCTTTAGATTTGAAGAAATCAGATGAAGTCAGCTTGATCCAAAACTTATGTGGTCCACTATAAAATTTTAATGGTCAATCACTACTTTTATGTAGTGTGGTCCACCTGAGATTTGGATATACTTTATTATTATTTTTTCTCATGCCATGAAATGATATGAAAAAATAGATGAATGGTGTTAATATAAGACAGAGGCCAGCCCTAGTTTGATCCATGTACTGTGTATCCACTCTGTTCATCTCAGGTTTTTTTTTTCTATTATTTTTGGGCATGAGTCAAACAATAAAGCATATCTTCAGATTTCGGATTGGATAGGGTTGGGTTGGGCCCAATCCGATCCGACTCGAACCGATGCCCAGCTCTAGCCCCATGCCTCTTACAAGGCAATGATGAGTTTAGCCATGCCTCTCTTACAAGCAATGACCACCCTGGCCACCTCTCTTTCACAAACCAATCATACCTACCTATGAAAGAGAGCCTACCTAGCTACTCCCTTTCTCTTATCTCTCTTTCCCTCCCTTTTTTCCTTCTTATTTTTCATCCTCCATTGCAAGAGAGAAGAGAGCTCCCAAAAAAAAATTCCAGCCCTTTATAAGCTTCCCACCCCCAAATCTAACCCTTAAAAATCAATCTCAACCCTTTAATCTTACCCCTTGGAGCATTGGAAGACATTGGTGGAAGAAGGACAAGAAGATTTGAGGTGGATGCTTTTCTAGGATTGGATTTATGTTTTCTTGCATGGATTTTCTAATTTTCTAGCATGAGGCAACTAGGACCCACCAATTAATGGTGAGGATCCTACCTTGACCTCTAGGTATGGCCAATGGCCCACCTTAACTTGCATGCATGAATCCATGGTGGGGTCATTCTCCATGGACCCCACCATAATGTTTAATTTGATTTTCTAGTGCATGAAGGCCACTTAGGCTTGATTTATGTGGTGGGAATCGGATTTCCCCCACCAGATTTTTTTTATGTATGGCCCACCTATTTTGGGCCTCATTGATGTATGTTGGAGATTTTAGAGGGGCCTGTAGTGGCGGGGCCCCTCCATCACACCTCTCTCTCTCTCTCTCTCTTTCTCTCTCTCTCTGTCTCTCTTCTTCTTCTTCTTCTTCTTCTTCTTATGTTGATAATGATATGTGTGTGTGGCCCACTTAATATGATCAGCAAATCTAGACTATCCAGATTATTTTTTTTGGACGTCTAGCAAATGAGGCCCAGTTGCTGTTTATTTCGGGTTAGCCCAGATGGAGGGAAAATCACAAATATCAGATTGATCAAAGCCATGGTGGGCCACTCACATGAGACCCACCTTGTACTTCACCCAGGCCATCCGTACAGGGCAAGGAGTGGGCATGCCTTGATGATGTGTTCCATCTAGGCTGTTCGTCCACTGGACGTCCAGAACGCCTAGATGGGAGAAGAGACAATGCAAATATCAGCTTTATTTAAAGCTGAGGTGGGCCACACATGTGGACCCACGTCTGATGTATGCACCCATCCATGTGGGGCCTATGTGATGTATGAGTTTTATCCCAGCCATCCATCTAACAAAGTTGGGACGGTGGGCCCCGCTACAATTGACGTCAGCAAGTTCTTGAAAGTACCCTTGTTTGTTAATTAGCATGAATGTTGAGTTAACATGACAAAGGAGCCCCAGAGGAAGATCGCTCAAGCGTCTGCCTCAATAGGATGTGTGCCCGAACTTGACAAAGGAAAACCTTAGCCTCACATCTCATGTCCCAAAACACCGGTATATAAAACCCTTAAAATTGAATAGAACATCCTAGGGTTTTAGGTGAGAAAACAAATTTACAAACTCTGGAAAATCCTTAAGTTTTCTACCTTTGTCGATTTATCAATAATGGCTCGATGAAATCGAACCCCTGTTATTGTTGTCCTCGAACCTCACTCGATACTATCGAAATGAGGACTTTAGATGTCCAACAACTACAAAGATCTCTGGATTGAATTATCGATGAATCGGTGGACTATTCGATATCATCGAATTTTGAATCTCGAGTCCATCGAGTCGACTCGATAAAATTGACATATGGTCAGTTGTGTCCAAAATACTACTAAGGAAAATCATATAATTCTCGATATATCGAAGGGCTCCTCGATATCCTCAAAATTCAAATCTTAATGATATCGATAGACCTTCGATGAAATCGGATTGGGACACAAATCTATCTAGTAATCTTTCAAGTTAAATCTTTAATGTATCGAGGATCACTTGATAAAATTGATAGTTAAATTTCGATCATATCGAGTCAAGGTCGATGTCATTGAAATAGGACATAAACTGTCCTGCAAGCTTATAAGAAAATTCCTTGAAATTATTGAGGAATCAACACAGGCCTCGATATCAGTGACATTCAAATTTTGATGATATTGAGTGATGTCTGATCATATTTTATACATGTTATGTTTCTAAGGCTATGCTCTCACATTTTCAAATGTCGAGGAATCGAACCCTGTGTCAATGAAATCGAAGTTCAAAATCCGCTGACATCGATGATGTTCGATTTTCTCAACCAGTTGGCAAAAAGTTTCAAAAGCGTTTGACAGTTTGAGTTCGTATCATCGAGCGATCAGTCGATGCTATCGAGAGTATACCCTCGAAGATATCGAACTCTGTAAAAAATATGACCATTTTATATCCATTGGAACCTTTTGCCTATTTAATGAGAGCTTGCCCTTAGTTGTCTATAGAGAAAACAAAGAGTGCTTTTGAGTGTTTAAACCTAGTTCATATATCCTAAACCTTTTCTCTCATGGGAGTTCATCCTCCAATCCACCCTCATCATTGACATTCAATAGAGTGGATTAGGGAATGAACTTCCGCATTCAAGGATCTTACAGCTACCATCTTAATGGCAGATCATTAAGCTAGGATGCCTTGAATGCATAGATGATTGGAATCGCTATCTCCTTTATAGGAAAACATTTAATAGAGTAGGATTCCATCATAACCTTGACCCAACCTATCGCCTTACATTGGTACATCATCGGAGTTGCGGTTCAAGGGAGCTAAAGATTCTTCGTCGTCAAAGGAGGAGATCTTCATCAACGTGCTTAATAGGGCTCATCCACTTATCTATAATTTCATTAGAGTCTAGAGAACCCTTGTGATCATTCCTTTCATAGGATTGGATCAAAGGTACTTCTCACCCCTTCCAAGCCCTCATAGGAGGCCTCTGACAGGAGTGTACGTGGTGGGTGCTTTGTGTTGACCCTTGCTCTGTGGTGAGCATAAACTTAGGTCCTTGACCTGTGTGGTCTAAAACCTAGGTGTTATGTGTTGACCCTTGCTCATGGGAGCATAAAGTGATAGGCTCCTTGTGTAGATCCTTGGCCTATGTGGCCTAAAAGTTTGGTGCTGTGTGTTGACCCTTGCTCCTGTGTGGGGCATAAACTTGTGTCATGTAGACACGTTAGAGTTAGCCTAGTGTAGGTTGTACTGGTTTGAGGTGAACCTAATTTGAGACTTCTAGTTTGAGGTGAACTTGATTTGAAACCTTCGTTAGTGAGATCCAGTACACTCAAGGGTTGAGTGTGTCCGCCGGAAGTGAAGTAGACAAGTAGTCGAACCACTATAAAAACAATTATGTTTGAGATTTCTATTTTCTTCTATTGCTTGTGTTATTTACCTAAATGTTTTCGTATTTAATTATCTGAGATCACACCTCACACACAGTCACGTCCATTATAAATTATGATTTGCATCTTGTTTATCTTTCAAATAGTTTTATGATTAGATCCTCTATTTGGCTTGAAAGCCATTAGAGTTACTTTAAAGAAATCCTAATACACGCATATTTACTCAGGATCAGATTGATAGGATTTTAAATTAATATAAAATATTAAAAAGTCCTATTCACCCCCCTCTAGGACATATTGGCTTATTCCCACTTCAACTAAAGCGGTCATTACCGCAATTTCAATTGGTATCAGAGCGGGTCTCTCTTAAGGGCTTCACCGCCTAAAGAGTGATCTTGACTGAAATTGGAATCATGTCCAAAAATGTATTAGAGGGTGTGAAATATTGGAACAATTGCCTAGTAATCCATACTGCTCTGCAAGTTGGCAATAATTCAAAATGGTATCTTAACAGTGGGTACTCTAGACACATGACTGGTGACCAAACTCATTTTTGTGAGTATTCAGACTTTGATGTGGATCAGTCACAACTAGAGATGGTAGCTCAGTCAGAATTATCGGACAAGGAACGATAGCTGTACCAGGTCTTCCAAAAATTAATAAAGTTCTCTATGTCAAAGGTCTAAAACATAATCTCCTTAGCATCTCCCAAATCTGTGACAAAGAACATTTGGTCACCTTCTCAAAGGATGTGTGTAGAATCTTAGATCATACAGGAAAATCTATCATAAAAGGTTTACGTACAAATGATAACTGCTACATTATCGAAAGTATGAATGAGAGTGTATTATCTACAAAATATAATATGGCTATAAAGAGTGAATCCAAATTATGGCACCAAAGGTTGGGACATGTTCACTACCGAAATTTAGCCAAGTTAAGTTCAAAAAATTTGGTTAGAGGACTTCCTAAGATTAGAAAAGAAGAAAAAGTTGTATATGGTGATCATCTGAAAGGTAAACAGATAAAAGTTGGTCACAAAAAGACAACCACCACAGCAACAACAAAACCTTTGGATCTATTACATATGGACCTAGTTGGTCCCACTAAAGTAGAAAGTCATGGCAGGAAAAGATACTTCCTGGTGGTAGTAGATGATTACACCAGATTTACTTAGGTTGTATTTCTTTGGGAAAAATCCGATGCCTTTGATGAATTTGTAATTTTGGCAAAGCGACTTCAAAATGAAAAAGGATATTGCATAAATCGCATCAGGAGTGATCATGGTGGCGAATTTGAAAATGAGCGATTTAAAAGGTACTATGATGAGAAAGGAATCCGTTATGAATTCTCAGCCCCAAAAACCCCACAACAAAATGGAGTTGTTGAAAGGAAAAATTGAGTACTATAGGAAATGGGGTCAGTTATGTTAAATGGAAAAGATATGGAGAAAAGTTTTTAGGCTGAAGCTGTCAACACCGCCTGCTATATCATAAATAGAGTTTATCTTATAGCAGGTTTGAACAAAACTCCATACAAACTATGAGATGGAAAATAACCTAGTGTGAAATACTTTCGTGTCTTTGGAAGTAAACGTTATATCTTGAGAGACAGAGATCACCAAGGGAAATTTGAGTCTAAAAATGACAATAGTATCTTTCTGGGGTACGCCTCGAATAGTCGTGCTTATAGAGTGTACAATCTAACACTATTCAAGAATCAGTCAATGTGGTGGTCAATGATCAGTCCCATGATGAAGACAGCCCCTTGAATGAACTAGAAGATGACGCTGATTCATGCATTCTAGATAAATCTGATAACAAATCTCCATTATCTAATGAACCACAACTGTCATCCAACATACCCATCATTAAGGATCACCGTCGAGAGCAAATCATTAGAGATCCTAATGATGGTGTAAGAACTTGATGGCAGATAAAAAATATCTATAGTCATTTCTTCTTTACCTCAAAGATTGAACCCAAAAATATTATGGAAGCTCTTCAAGATAAACATTGGATAAATGCTATGCAAGAAGAACTTCAACAATTCGAGAGAAATGAGGTATGACGATTGGTTTCCAGGCTACTCAATATAAATGTCATAGAAACCAAATGGGTCTTCAAGAACAAATCTGATGAATTTGGTAATGTGATCAGGGATAAAGTAATGCTGGTAGCTCAAGGGTATTCATAGATAGAAGACATTGATTTTGATGAAACATTTTCTCCTGTCGCTCGTCTTGAGTCTATCAGGATTCTCATGTATGTTGCATGTGCATTGAAATTTAAACTATTTCAAATGGATGTGAAAAGTGCATTTCTTAATGGGGATCTTGATGAAGAAGTTTATATAGAACAACCAAAGGAATTTTTAGATCCTAAGTATCCTCATCATGTCTATCGCATGAGCAAAAACACTTTATGGTCTCAAACAAGCACCACGGGCTTGGTATGAATGATTGAAAAAATTCCTTTTGGATAATAAATTCTGCAGGGGAAGTGTAAATAAAACACTTTTCACTCAAAAGACAAAGGATTCATTGCTCATTGCACAGATCTATGTGGATGATATAGTCTTTGGTTCAACATGTGAAGATACTGCATACAAATTTGCCGATCTCATGAAATCAGAATTTGAAATGAGTATGGTCGGCGAATTGAACTTCTTTTTAGGCTTACAAGTGAAGAAATTAAATGATGGAATCTTCATATGTCAAACCAAATATGCAAAAGACTTGGTAAAAAAATTTGGGCTCAAATCTAGTTGTACTTATCATACTCCTATGAGCACCACGCTCAAACTCTCCAAAGATGTTAATGGCAAAAGTGTGGATCAACATCTATATTGAAGTATGATAGGAAGCCTACTGTATCTCATAGCCATTCGTCCAGATATATCTTTTAGTGTGGGAGTGTGTGGTCGGTATTAGGCAGATCTTAAGGAATTCCACCTAACGGCTGTTAAGAGGATCATCAAATACATAGTAGGAACTACCTCCTTTGGCCTATGTATCCATTTGAAACATCCACCACCATTGCTGGATACTCTGACGCCGATTAGGCTGGAAATTTGGATGATCAAAAATCAACAAGTGGAGGATGTTTTTATATCGAAAATTGTCTGGTCTCTTAGCAGAGCAAGAAGCAAAATTCAATATCCTTGTCCACTGCCGAGGCCGAATATATTGCTGCAGGTAGTTGCTGTGCACAACTCCTTTGGATGAAACAAATGCTATTGGATTATGGATTTGAGCAACCCACAATGAGTCTTTTCTGTGACAACACGAGTGTTATCAACATCTCAAAAAATCCTATTCAACACTCTCGGACCAAACATATTGACATCCGTCATCATTTTATCCGAGAACTTGTTGAAGATAAGATTATTGAGTTAGATTATGTGTTTACAGATAAGCAACTTGCCGATATCCTAACAAAACCTCTTGATGCAAACAGGTTTAGTGATCTTCAAAAATCAATCGGAATATGTGCTTTTTTATGATGTCTCAATAAAAATGGTCCAAATAGGTAAATCTTCAAACTGAGATATTTATGGTTAATTATCAGCAACAAGTCTAAACTTCATGAATTAACCACATTAGCTATGGGAATAAAAATGCTAAATCTTCACATACTCAATGATATCTACTTGTTTTCGATATCATCGATATTCAAATGTATCGGTGAAATCGACGGCTCTTGGGAATGCAATGCTATAACCGTCGGTCCTTCCCAATGGTTAGACTGCCTCTAAATTTACTGGATATTTGTGTCTCCCAACCGTCATTGGCACAGTCTTCGATACCTTTATGAGCCTGATTTCGATGACATCGATGAGGGATTGATATCATCGAAGACTCTGCTATAAAAGAGAAGTGGGGATCTAATTTGTATCAACCTATTCCTTCTCTTCTCTGGTTGTTTCTTCCTATCTCTACCTGTTTGTTTTTTTGGGCTCCTCTCCAAGACAAACCATGGTGAAAGACAAAGGTAAGAATCTTACTCAATCGACCAAATCAGCACGTAAGCAACTAAAACCTAATCAGTCACCTCTCAATCTGGTGGAAGGTGGTCCAGTTACAGTAGTTAAACGCCTTGTCCTTAACGGTGCCATTGAACCATTTGGGGTGGATCTTCTCTTGGAAGTGATAAGGTGGCAAAATGTACTAAATCTTGGTGGACTCCATCAACTTGAATTGATTCATGACTTCTTCAATAGCTGCAATATTATTCGTGATAATCCTCCGTGTATTCAAATTGAGTTTGTGCATCACACAAAACTCATTACCCCCATCATTCTTGCACATCTTCTAAACCTCGAAGTCACCCGAATCCCTATAACAAATCAGAATCTAAATGGGTTAGGTGTTTGGTGTGAGATAACGCGAGCATTATGTCATGGGACCACAGTTCCCAGGAATGATGAAAATTCTATTCATATCAACCACCTTGGACCCTCTTTTAAAGTTCTTCATAGCATCCTAGGGACAAATATGTATCCATGCGATGCAAGGGGTAGTCACCTTACTCTCATTGTACTAATCTCCTCTATGATGTGTATCAAGAGGTACAAGTGTGTCTTCCAACTCTTCTCCTTGGGCAGCTCATTCGTATCATCTGAGGCAACCATCGAGATACAATACCATTTCCTGCACTCATATGCAAACTTGCTCATTATATGGGCCTCCCAACCACATCAGATGCAGTTCATCCAGAAGCATGGTTTGATGATGACGTGGTCTAGGAGGCACAACAGTTATGCTTCACTTCCTCTCTTCTAGCGAATAGTCCTCCTATACAGCCGGCTGGCAACAATGATCAACCCTCGTATCCACCTACGCCATGGGGATCAAATTGTACACCGCTACTCAGTCCGGAGTCCATCACCAATCATCGAGATCATCACCATAAACGTCATCTGCTGACTGGGCTAGCTAGTATTAAGGATCGTCTTTACAACTGCGAAAGATGTCTCACAGTGATTGAGGATAAAGTTGATGCCCTCCAACATACTAGTCAGCAAGTAGTTGACTTGCTCACCAATGGCGACACTCGTAGCCATTAAGTGACAATAGGGAGGTGTGATATCACTGCAACCATATCTGGATGTTGCGGCTAACTTCCTTTTGGTGTCCGCATGCAGTTCTTTTTGCTATGCTCATGTTTGAGCCAGAATGGTTGGTTTTTATTATTTTTTAAAGGATGTCGCGCAACTGCCAAGCTTAGACAATTCATCTTTTGGATATTTTTTATTATGACTGTTTATAATTCATCTATCTTTACTGCCATACTTATCTGGTATGCTTAATGATTTGCCTTGAATGATGATATCAACTGTGAATTTTTTCTCCTGCATATTCCCTGCTTGGTTTTTATATCCGTATTATTATTCTTTAATCATTCCATCTCTCCTTTGACTTAATATGCATACATGCTTTCTATAAAGAGATGTCCTTTTTCATCTATCTATTCTGCTTATGCTATCTGGGTCGTGGTTCTCCCACATGCTTCAACTTCAGTCAACCTCTATTTTATATATTGCCCTTTACCAATGACTGACAAAAAGGGGGAGAAGAAATTCCACCTCGAAGGAAAATTATGTATCTGTGAATGGTGGTATAGGTGTTAGGGGTAGCAGCTGCAAGAAGACAGGGGGAGCAGGTGTTAGGGGGAACAACTACAAGAAGACAGGGGGAGCAGCTACTACTGAATGATACAGTCGTATGCGTGTGTGAACTAGATAGCCTTGTAAAATTGTGTAAAGTTCTTGTACACACAATTTAGGGTGTCACTCTAGAAGTTGTTCTAGGGTGTTTTGGTGTTTTGTCACGTAATTGACAAAGGGGGAGATTGAAAGTACCCTAGTTTGTCAATTAGTGTGAGCGTTGAGTCAGCAAGACAAAGGAGCCCCATAAGAAGATCGTTCAAGCGTCTGCCTCAATAGGATGTGTACCCGAACTCACCAAAGGTAAACCTTAGCCTCACATCCCATGTCCTAAAACACCAGGTATATAAAACCCATAAAATTGAATAGAACATCTGAGGGTTTTAGGTGAGAAAACAAATTTACAAACTCTGGAAAATCCTTAAGTTTTCTACCTTTGACAATTTATCGATACATGGCTCGATGAAATCAAACCTTGTTATCGATGTCCTCGAACCTCACTCAATACTATCGAAATGAGGACTTCAGATGTCCAACAACTACAAAGATCTCTGGATTGAACTATCGATGAATCGGTTGACTATTTGATATCATCGAATTTTGAATCTTAAGTCCATCGAGTCGAGTGTCTAAAATACTACTAAGGAAAATCATGTAATTCTTGATATATCAAAGGGCTCCTCGATATCCTCAAAATTCAAATCTCAATGATATCGGTAGACCTTTGATAATATTGGATTGGGACATAAATCTATCTAACAATCTTTCAGGTTAAATCTTTAATGTATCGAGGATCACTCGATAAAATCGATATTTAAATTTCGATCATATCGAGTCAAGGTCGATGTCATCGAAATAGGACATAAAGTGACCATCAAGCTTATAAGAAAATTCCTTAGAATTATCGATGAATCAACACAGGCCTCGATATCATCGACATTCAAATTATGATGATATGGAGTGATGCTTAATCATATCTTATACATGTTATGTTTCCAAGGCTATGCTCTCACATTTTCAAATGTTGAGGAATCGAACCCTGTGTCAATGAAATCGAAGTTCGAAATCCAATGACATTGATGATGTTCGATTTCCTCGACTAGTTGGTAAAAAGTTTCATAAGCATTTGACAGTTTGAGTTCGTATCATCGAGCGGTCAGTCAATGCTATCGAGAGTATACCCTTGGTGATATCGAACTCTGTAAAAAATATGACCGTTTTATATCTGTTGAAACCTTTTTCTTATTTAATGAGAGCTTGCCTTTGGTTGTTTACAGAGAAAACAGAGAGTGCTTTTAAGTGTTTAAACCTAGATCATATACCTAAGCCTTTTCTCTCATGGGAGTTCATCCTCCAATCCACCCTCAATATTGACATTCAATAAAGTGGATTGGGGAATGAACTTCCACATTCAAAGATCCTACAATTACCATCTTAATGGCAAATTATTAAGCTAGGATGCCTTTAATGCATAGATGATTGGAATCGATCTATCTCCTTTATAGGAAAACATTTAATAGAGTAGGATTCCATCATAACCTTAACCCAACCCGTCACCTTACATTGGTACATCATCTGAGTTGCGGTTCAAGGGAGCTGAAGATTCTTCGTTGTCAAAGGGGCTCATCCACTTTTCGGTAAGTTCATTAGAGTCCAGAGAACCCTTGTGATCATTCCTTTTGTAGGATTGGGTCAAAGGTATTTCTCACCCCTTAAATGCCCTCATAGGAGGTCTTCGACGGGAATATACATGGTGGGTGCTTTGTGTTGACCCTTGCTCTGTGGTGAGCATAAACTTAGGTCCTTGACCTGTGTGGTCTAAAACCTGGGTGTTGTGTGTTGACCCTTACTCGTGGGAGCATAAACTGGTAGGTTTCTTGTGTGGATCCTTGGCCTGTGTGACCTAAAAGTTGGGTGTTGTGTGTTATCCCTTACTCCTGTGTGGGGCATAAACTTGTATCATGTAGAGACGTTAAAGTCAGCCTAGTGTAGGTTGTATTGGTTTGAGGTGAACCTGATTTAAAACCTCTAGTTTGAGGTGAACCTGATTTGAAACCTCCATTAGTGAGATCCGGTACACTCAAGGGTTGGGTGCGTCCACCGTAAGTGGACTAGACAAGTAGTCAAACCACTATAAAAAACAACAGTGTTTGAGATTGGTTTTTTTTTATTACTTTTGTGATTTACCTAAATGTTTTCATATTTGATTATATGAGATCACACCTCACACACAATCACCTCCATCATAAACTATGATTTGCATCATGTTTAACTTTCAAATAGTTTTATGACTGGATCCTCTATTTGTCTTGGAAGTCGTTAGAGTTACATTGAAGAAATCCTGATACATGCATATTTACTCAGGATCAGATTGATAGGATTTTAAATTACCATCAAATATTAAAAAGTCCTATTCACCTCCCTCTAAGACATATTGGCATATTCCCACTTCAAATAAAGTGGTCATTACCACAATTTCAGTTCTATGGGGTCCCATCATGAGGTAGATGTTATATGCCAACCATCCATCCATCAGGCAGCTTATGGGACCCACCTTGATGTATTTATTCTATATCCACACCATCCATTTACCCATGACAGTGGGGCCACTGTAATGTATGTGTTTTACATACACCATCTAACCATTTTGGACGTGGGACCCACCCACACATGTGACACGTGTGGGCAAGTGGGACCCACCCGGATATATGTATTTATATTCACACCGTCCATTTGGACGGTGTGCGATGTGGGGCACAACATGATATATGTATTTATCCACACCGTCCATCGCTGGACGGTGTGCTCCATGGGGCCCACCTTATGAATGTGTTGTATATCTAAGCCGTCCAGTAAGGACGTGGGGCGCACTATGATTTATTTATTGTATTCGCGCTGTTCAGTCTGCTGGACGGTGGGTTACCCCGTGATATATGTATTGTATATCTATGTTGTCCACTTGTGTGGCCCACCACGATGTATGATGTATCCACGCTTCTTATCCGTTTGGACAGGCCTAGATGAAGGAAAAATGCAAATATCAATTTGATTCAAACTGTGGTGGGCCACACACGTGGACCCACTTGCTGTTTGTTTAGGACCCACCTTATTGTATATCTAGGCTGCCCATCCATTTTTCCTGGGTTATGGGCTGCCCATTAGGCCCATTTGTGGTGCAACAGGCCCATCTAAATGTGTGTATTGTAGGCCCACTATCCATTCATTTTCTAGACTATATGGGTTGCTCCATTAAGCACACTATGATCTATGTGATGCACTTACTATCCATCCCTTGTGCCTAACCCATGGGCCCTTGTGTGTGGCCCAATATGTTATATCTGTGGCCCTTTGGTGAGGGCCATTATGATGTACATGAGGCCCATGAGTGAGGCCCAATGGGATGTGTATGAGGCCCTTATGTGTGGCCCAATATGATATATTTACACCCCATATGATGAGGCCCGATGTGATGTATAAGGCCCATTTGGTAAGGCCCAAAGTGATGTATATGAGGCCCATGAGTGAGGCCCAATGTAATGCATATGTAGCCCATGACTAAGGCCCATTGTGGTGTACATTAGGCCCTAATGTGAGGCCATGGGCCCACTATATGTTTGGCTCTATGTGGGCCACTCCTTGGGATCAATGTTGGTTAAATGTCCACATTGATGGGCAATGATGGTTAAATGTTCACATTGTGACCTTCCCTTAGGCCTTGTTCGGCCCATTCTCATCATTTTCTAAGTGGGTTAACCTAAATCATTGGGCCTCATTGATGTTGCATGGTCCATCATTGCCGTAGACAGATGGCTCCGTGCTACCGGATTTGACATATCCACGGCCGAGGGCTAATCCTTATATTATGGTTTAGATCGGCTGTTCATCTATGGACCCTGCCTTGCATATAGGCCGATTATCGATGCCTATTATCGATGCCGATTATGAGTATGTGACAGCATAACATCATGATACATGCCCATACGCATCATCTGCATGTTTGTTATGAGATGTGGTTCACCATTTCATATGCCATAGGGCAGATTGTTTATGGGACTCCCTGATAGGCAGAGTCGTTCCGCATGAACACACGATATGCGTAGGATTAATGCATGATTAGAATGTGTAACTTATGCATCTTGCATTGTGTGTTGTGATTGTTGTACACCCTAGCGACATCAGGGTCATAGCCTCTACAAGTATATCGTAGATGGCAGGTTTGGACACTGGAAATCTTCCTTTTACATGGGGCGCGAAGGATGTCCATGGGTGAAAGTCCCTAAACCTGACGGTACCAGAAGATGCTCCAACGTCGAGGCCGAGTGGATGTGTGAGGGCACGAGTGCTATGTACCAGTAAGTCGCGTCTTCCACTGTGTCGTGGTCGGTTGGAAAGGGGTGTGGCCTTATCCGTCCGAGTGAGGGGGCTTTAAGCTAGACTGAGTCTGAACAGCTCGTAAATGGGTCAGCTACCGATGAGCCGGGCCGATATTGGTGGGCAAGTAGTGAGGTCTCTTTCACTTACTTTGTTGCACGGCTAAGGTGGCCGTAGCCAATGTGGAGTGCACTAGACCTCGGTGATATTCCAGAGATGAGTTGTACTGATATGTGGTCCCTGAGGAGGATTGGTATACTAGAGTTGCATCTTGCATATGACTTTGGCCATGTAGGCCTTGCATCGCATAGCCTTGGTATGGTCGATATCATTCATGCCTTACATCACATAGCCTTGGTTTGGTCGATAGCATTCATGCCTTACATCGTATAACCTTAGTATGGCCGATAGCATCCATGCCTTGCATCGCATAGCCTTGGTATGGCTAATTACATTCATGGACTTACCAGCAGGTTTTCGTATTACTCTGATACTATATTCTTACATTGCTACGTTGTGCACACACTTTCACTACCCTCTAAGCTTTCTATAAGCTTATGCACAATTGATGTGTGTAGGTGATGCCAAGACACAACCGTAGCTTAGCAGGAGCAGGAGTGTGTAGTTGAGCTTCTGGAGATTTGTTATTATTATCATTGTATTTCCCTTTATGCGCATTGTACTTCAAAGTTTTTTTTATCATAGTGGATTTTGTGATGGAGTTCTGGTTATTTATTCATAGGCTATGCTGATTATGAAACCATTTTATGATTTAAATCCTCCTTGTAAGGTCACAGGATCGGAATCCAATGTATGAGCACTGGGAGCTGAGAATGGGGCACTATGGAGGTTTCGGTGCTAGATTCGGCGATCGAGAATTTCGTGAGTGCGGTTTCCGACTTTGGGGCGTGACAAAGTCCATACTAATGTCCTGCTAAGGGATGAATGAAACTGTCAAAGGTGTGCATAGTCCCATATTTTTTTTTTTACTTTGCTAGTTGATAAGTATGACATTGTCGTATAATTTTGGCCATGTCTTGCTAGAGACTTAGCTAATAGAACCTATCCTCTACTAGGGCAATGGTCTTGTCTTGACCAAAATGACCCACGACCCCTCCCAAATGTAACTCCCATACAAGAAAATCATAGAGGGAGGTGTGCGGTATGCATAAACGATCACTCCTAAACAAATATCTGTTTAAAATCAAGTACTTAGTACTAACTCATGATGAACTCTCTAACAACGACACGTACACAACTCTAAAATCTAAGCACTAAGAATAATCCTCCTTGATAAGCACGAGGCCCGTAACTTCGACACTCATGGAATTGAGTAACGCGATTCGATGACTCAATAAGTCAGCAGGCATATTCTCTACATCGACCTTATGTTTAAGTACAAAAGTGTACTCTTGAAGGAATTAGACTCGCTTGGCATGCCTAGGGTTTAATTTCTTTTAAGAGTTTAAATATCCCAAGGCCTTGTGATCTGAGAACAAGACGAATTCTTGCGACAATAGATAATGACGCCAGTGGCGCAGTGATTGCACTACCGCATAATTTTTTTTGTCATAGGTGGAATATTTTTTCTTCGCCTCATTTAGTTTCTCACTAAAAAAGGCAATTGGATGCCTTTCTTGACTAAGTACTCCTCCTATGCCGACTCCTGACGTGTCGCATGCGACTTCAAAAACTTTTGAAAAATTCAGAATACGCGTGACTGGAGTTTCAGTCATCCTGACCTTTATCTCCTTGAAGGCTTTCAAGGTTGCCTTTATCCAATGAAACTCTCCATTTTTAATGCAATCCGTGATGGGAGCCATAATAGAACTGAAGCCTTGAATGAACCACCTAAAGAAGGTGGCCAAGCCATGAAAGTTGTGCACCTTGTGAATATTACGGGGTTCAGGCCAATTAACAATGGCTTTGACCTTCTCGAGATTTGACGATACACCATCAACTGACACAACAAAACCTAAGAAGATAACACTACTAGACATAAATGCACCCTTCTTTAAGTTGGCGTACAATTTCTCCACTCTAAGGATCGCACAAACCTGCCTCAAATGGTTAAGGTGTTGTTCCTTGGTCATGCTATAAATTAAGATATCATCAAAGTTGATGACTATGAACTTCCCCATGAAGGGTCTCAACACTTGGGTCATCACACGCATGAAATTACTTGGGGCATTAGTTAGCCTGAAAGGCATGACTAACCCTCGTATAGCCCATCCTTCGTCTCAAAGGCCGTCTTCCACTCATCACCAAGGCATACATGGATTTGGTAATAACCACTTTTGAGGTCAAATTTTGAGAAGATAGTAGCATTGGCCATCATATCTAACATGTCATTAAGAAGAGGTATGGGAAACCGATACTTGACAAGATGTGACATTGGCCCTACTATCAACACACATCCTCTATGTGCAATCCTTCGTAGGTGTAAGTGAAATTACGGTAAGGACCACTATAGTAGAAGTAGGAATACGTCAAAGTGTCCTAGAGGGGGGTGATAGGACTATATAAACTTTTATGACAATTTAAAATCCTATTAACCTAATCTTGATCTAATGTGCAATTATCAAGATATGCTTATTTTAACTCTAATGGCTTCCAAGCCAAGTAGAGGATCCAAACACAAGACTACTTTATTTAAATAGGATATAGCAATTAGTCTATAATGGATGAACTATGTAGAAGTGTGTGGGATGTGATTCTTATCATTTCAAGATATTCATGTTATCATGCTTTATGTGAACATTCAAGGTAAACACAATAAAAGAATATGTAAATAGCAATCCCAAACATAGTCATTTATAGTGGTTCGGCTATGTGCCTACTCCACTCCCGGTGGACGCACTCAACCCTTGAGTGTACCGGATTTCACTAACGGAGGTTTTAAATCAGGTTTACCTCTAACCATTAGAACTTACACAAGGTTGACTCTAGGACCTACACAAAGTACCTAAACATACCTACATAAGGCAAACATTTATGCCCTACACAAGAGCAAAGGTCCTACACAAAGCACTTAAGTTTTATGCCCTACACAAGAGCAAAGGATCCACACAAGGAACCTATGTTTTATGCCCTACACAAGAGCTGAGGATCCACACAAGGAACCTAGGTTTTAGGACACATAGGCCAAGGATCCACACAAGGAGCCTAGTTTAGACCACACAGGTCAAGGATTCACATAAGGACCTTAGTTTAGGCCACACAGGCCAAAGATCCACACAAGGACCCTAGTTTAGGCCACATAGGCCAAGGACCTACAAAAAGGACTTGAGTTTATGCCTTACACAAGAGCAAAGGTTCTACACTAAGCACCTAAGCGTACTCTCCTGTTGGAGGCCTCCTATGAGGGCTTAAACGGGTTGAGATGCACTTGTGACCCAATCCTACACAAGGAATGATCAATAGGGTCTTTGGACTCTAATGACTTACAGATAAGTAGATGAGCCCCGTTCTGTACGTTGATGAAGATATACTCCCTTGATGAGGGAGATTCTTCAGTTCCTTGATCCACAACATTGATGATGCTCCAATGTAAGGCAATGGGTTGGGTCAAGGTTATGTTGGAATCTACTCTAATGAAAATTACTCATTTGAGAGACGGAGTAATTCCAAGCTCTTAAGCATTCAAGGGATCCCAGCTCAATGATTTGTCATTAACATGGTAGCTAGATGATTCTTGAATGAGGAAGTTCATTCACCAATCTACTCTATTAAATATCAATGATAAGGGTGGATTGAAGGATGAACTCCCATGAGAAAAAGGGCTTAACGTAGGTGGTATGCAATTACTGTCTTAATGCTCTCTCTTTTTCTTAATGCAACAACTAAGAACAAGCTCCCCTTATAAAGGCAAAAAGCTCTAACAGAAATAAAACTCTCGATGTCTGACTGAGTTCGATGTCATCGAACGTATCCTTTCGATGCCATCGAATATCAGTTCGATGATAAGAACTCAACTGAAAAACATTTTGGGAACTTTTTAATAGAAGATCGAAGTCATCGAACCCGATTCGATGTCATTGATATTTGAACTTCGATGTCATCGAATCACAGTTCTATTCCTCGACATTATACACATAAGAGCTTGCTAGACATTTTAAATGTTGTCTATAATGTTATCGAGCCTGATTCGATGTCATCGAATTTTAAAGTTCGTTGTCATCGAATCTTAGTTCGATTCATTGATCTTTTCAGAAAATATTCTTTGAAAGCTCGCTGGACACTTCTCAGTACATTTTCGATGACATCGAGGCTTCCTCGATGTCATCGCAGTTTGAATACCGATGACAACGAGTATAGTCTCGATTCCTCGAACATTTTGGTTAATTTTCCTCTGAAGCTCATTGGACATACATTTGTCCGAATTTGATGTCATTGAAGTTTAAATTTCGATGACATTGAAGGTCATTCGATTCCTCGAGTAAAGTCAGAATATTTTTCAAGAAGTTTTGCTGGACAATGCTCTAAGTTTTTCGAAGTCATTGACTCTCCTTCGATGTCATCGATTACTGATGTTCGATGTCATCGAAGGTATGTTTGATTCGTCAAATATTCTATTCAAATATTATGTGGTTGCTGGACATATAAGGTCTCATTTCGATGTCATCGAAAATGATTGTTCGATTTCATCGACTGAAGCTCAATGTCATCGAACAAAGCAAAAAACTTAGAAAATTTTCTTGTTTTGAGAATTAAGTTTTCAGACTTTTAACTTCTATGTTGTTTTAAGGCTTTTAAGGATTTATTTACGTAGGCGTTTTGGGACATGAGATGTGAGGCTTAATTTACCTGTGACGAGCTCAGAACACACATCTGGTTAAGGCAATAGCTTGTACAATCTTCATATGGGGCTCACTTGACTCATCGACTCAATCCTCATGCTAATTGACAAACCAGGGCACTTTCAGTAAAAAGGGCGGACACGGTACATGGGCTCTTACTCTCTCGAATGAAACCCTTTTCTAAGAGCTTATCAGTCTGTATCTTCAACTCTACATGCTCCTTTGGGTTCATTCTGTAATGAGGGAGGTTTGGTAGAGTCACCTTAGGGACAAAATCAATGGTATGCTGTATATCTCTATTAGGGGGAAGCTCATTCGGTAGATCTTCAGGAAAGACATCACGAAACTCATCCATTACCGAAATGGCCTCAGGGGGTAACTCTACGCTAGCCTCTGGTGCACTCTCCCTAGCCACAAGGGCATACACTACCGAGCTCGACTCAGTCTCTCACTTAAAGTCCTTGGCATTTAGAATATGGAGAGGCGTAGACTTGGGCTTCGATTCCTTCAATTCTTTTGAGCCGCTCACACCACTCTGTGTGGTGGAATCCTTTCTAGTCATGTTCTTGGGCGGAAGTGGGTTTAGCTTGACTTTTTTGCTCTCAAACTAGAATGTACACACATTTAAACGACCAAATATAATGACATTCGTGTCATAGAGCCAAGGCCTACCCACAATAATATGGCTAACATCTATGGGAACAACATAACACCAAAGTGTGTCTTTATATGATCCAAACTGAACAGGAACAAGAAAAAGGTGCGAGACTGGAATGGAAGTTTTATCAACCCAAGACACTCTATAAGGTTAAGGATGAGCTTCAAGCTTCAAGCCCAAATGGTTCACAGTGCTAGTTGATGCTACGTTGGCACAACTATCACTATCCATGATCATTTTACAGTTCTTTTCATCATATTTTGCATAAGTATAAAAGATCGTGTTGCGGCATCAATTATCAATATTCTTGGCATGTGTAAAGGTGCAACGCACAATGATGAGGGTCACAGATTCTTGCGCTCCCTCTTCCTCATCACTAGGGGTTTCTGCTAGCTCATATTCTTCCCCTTCGCCATCACTTTCTAGGGGCACTACTTCTACTTGCCCATCAATAAGGAACACCTTGGTGCCCTCTTTTTTACTACATTAGTGGGCAAAGTGACCAAATCCCTGACATCTAAAACACCTAGTTGCCTCACTGTTGCAAGAACTAGACCTGAAAATTTCTTTACCCTTATCATCTATAGGACTAGACTGAGAACCATTGGAAGGTTTGTGTTGATATCTAGTGCTGGGCTTAACCTCAGAAGGGTTGGCCTAATGCCAGAATCATGAAACTCAAACCGCCTTTTCACAGATGCTTTGAAGTATTGCTCGACCTCCAACACCACTTGATACATCTGTTCAAGAGTGTCTATGTCCTTGGTGAAAAACTCTCTCTTAATGCCAAAACGGAGTCCCATCTTAAATCAAGCAAGAGTGAGTACGGGGTCCTCATCAACATCACATCAGGTCAAGTACTCTTTGAACTTCTCAATGTACTCAGCAACACCCATGGAACCTTATCGAAGAGACTGCCATTCCTCAACCAACTTCAAGTGATAAGAGAAAGGGATGTATTTTTCTTTAAGAGTTTCTTTCATTTCTCCTCAATGGACTATTAAGGGCTCCGTCGACCTTTCTTTCTTTCGCTCTATAGTAGTCTAAAACCTCTTTGCTTGGCCCACAAGCTTCATGTTGGTGAATCAGATTTGCTGATCATTTGACATGTCATACCACTCAAAATAGTGGTCCATATCCGCCAACCAATCTATAAAAGCCTTAGGTCCAAGTGGCTATCAAACGTAGGGGCCTCTACTCTAACTCCCTTGAGGAGTTGCGCATCTGGGTCATAATGATCATGATGCCCCTCGCGGTGTGGGTGCACGAATACGTGCACATGACCAATTCCTTGGCCACCTCCATTCCTTGGTCTATCCTTCTGACGACCTTCCTAAGATTGGGCATCTTCCCTAATAATGGGGTTTGCCCGGGTGGAGGTCTCTAATTGAGTAACGCGTACATTAAGCTGTTCAAAGTGTTAGTCCATACGTTGTTCTAAGCACTTACCCAAAGACTCAAACTACTGGGTTATATTGTTCGTTGACTCTTGCAATTGCTCCATGTTTAGTGTAGAGTGCAAGTCAAAACCATGACCAGTATGTGTAGGCATACAACTCTCACTCAACTCAAAGACCCTCTAACACAACTGTATATACTTAAATGAGACTAAATGATCCTATTGGACTCTATATAAGGGAAACTACATAATGCTACTAAAATTCTAACAACCTAACTTCCCAAAGAGTTTGTCAATAGAAAATTCAGCGAAGAAATTTGGGGATTTTCTGACAACAGAAAATTCAGCAGCCCCTAATGTGAATGATGGCTCCTAAACAACCCTATATAACAAGGTTAACGCAAATTTAACGTGAGTAGACTAAACCCTAAACATGCAATGCAATCCGTTATGAAAAACCTAAGCTCTGATCCAAATTTGATGTAGGACATGGAAATTAAATATGATATGCAAAATTTTGGGCTTAAGATCATACTAATTTAGAAACAATCACAAAAAATTTCACATCCCACATAAAGTGTAAGGCCCATATCATAGTCTGTATTGTTTCGTAAGCTTTCGCGGTTCTCCCTGTCGAATTTTGACAACCCTCGACCTGTATCCGATATTTGCACGCGATCCTAAGTCGAGTCCTGCATACTGAAGTCAGCTCGACCCGAAACTTGTACCCTAGCGTCCGCATCATCGCCGTAATTCCAATGCCATATCTTACATGCCGATGTGATACTTAGGCTAGGAGATGTGGTCCCGCGTTCATTCTAAAGAAATGCCAAATTTTAAGAGAATCTCTATAACTTGTCCCACCAATCATGTCAAGTACACCCTTCATACCCAATGCCACCTCACCCTACCATAAGTACAAGTAACCATTACCTCTTTTTCCTAAAGTCAACTCTCTCTCTCCCCACCCATTTCACCTTTACACAAATTTCAACCCAACTCATGCTTTCTCATTCCCATCCCTTACAACAACCACTCCATCCATCCCTTTTTATCTATCATTTTTCTCTCTCTCATTTCTATCTTCACTCTCCAACCCCAAGATCAAACACTCAATGTCCAAGCTCTCTCCCAAATCCAAGTGTGGCCCATTTCCTACCCTCTCATCTCCCATCTCAATCATTCATTCATCATCAACCTCCATCAAGATTGAAGATAAGGAGCCTAGGAGTCCAAGGCAGTAAAGAAGGAGGCTTAAAGTGGGTGATCCACCATTGATTTCAATTTTTAAGGGCCCACTTATTGTGGGACCCACTTGATGTATGCATTGTATTAGGGAGGGCCTAATAATGGTGGGGTCCCTCCCCTTTTCGTTTCTCTCTCTCTCTCTCTCTCTCTCTCTCTCTCTCTTATGGATTAGGTGTGTGTGTGTGGGCCACCATGAAGTATGTATTTCATCCATGTCGTCCATTGAGTAGCCCACATGGCAGTCCATTTGGATAAGCGCGAATGAAGGAAAACACAAATATCAGCTTGATCTAAGAGTATGGCCCACCTAACATGGGGCCACCGTGTTACATAGGGTCATCCAAACTGTCTATTCATGTGGGGCCTACTAAGTTGGTATATAATATATAATATTATATATATATAATGCATATAATATATTATATTAAATAAATGCTATGGTGGGCCACTCCAACGTGGGACCCACCTTTAATATGTTATCTGTACCGTCCAGATGGATCTGGATGGTGAGTTTGGGCAGCCTCTTACCATTGTGTAGTTATATAATATATCATATTATATTATATTAATAGTACTATATTGGTGGGCCACTACGTGGACCGCACCATGATGTATGATCAAATCTACACTGACCAGTTGCTGGATGGTGTAGCAGATATGTTATCTAGACCGTCCATCCAACGAACATGGCCATGGACCCCCCATGAAGCATGTATTGTATCCCTGCCATCCAACTATTATGGATGCGCAGACCACCATAATGTATGAGTCTTAGCCACACCATCTAGATGGCTAGGCAGTGGGCCCTACACCCTGATGTATTGGTTTATCTAAACCGTTCATCCATTTAGCTATCTCAAGGCTTGAGACTGAAAATATGATAGATCTAATATTAAGTGGACCACACTGCAGAAAACAGTGAGATGAACGTCCACCATTGAAAACCCTTTGGGTTATAGGGTTTTGGACCAATATAATATTTGTTTTTCCTCTGTATCCAGGTCTTTGTGACCTTACGCACAGACTAGATGGAAAATAAATAATATGGTCGGCCTATTGGAAATTTAACTGTGGAAATCATTTTCACCACTGCCATTTGTGGTATGGTCCAGATGATCCTTTGGATATGATTCATTTTTTTTATATATAATGCTCTATAATGATCTCTAACAATGGATGAATGGTGTATTGGGATCGACCCATTTGATCGGCCCATTCAACTCGGCCCATTCGACTTGGCCCATTTGATTCGACTCATTGATTCGGCCCATTTGGATCGGCCCATTTGAATCGGCCCATTGATTCAGCCCAATTGAATCAGCCTATTTGATTTGGCCCATTTGATTCAGCCCATTTCATTCGGCCTATTTGATTCAGTCCATTTGATACGGCCCGATGTTATATATATATATATGGCCCAATGTGATGCATATATGCCCTATAAGCAAGGGCTATGATGATATATATAAGCCCCTTATATGAGGCCGTGGGCCCATTATACGATTGGCCCTATGAGCACCATTCTTTATGAGTAATGTTGGTTGAATGTCTACATTGATGGGCAATGATGGTTAAATGTCCACATTGTGACCTTCCCTTAGGCCCTTTGTTAAGGTCAATTTCAATTATCGAGGCCGATGCTGATTATCGATTATCGGTGCCGATTGTCAATATCGATTATGAGTATGTAACAACATAGCATCATCTGCATGTTTGTTATGAGATGTGGTTGACCATTGCATATGTCATTGGGCAAGTTGTTATGAGACTCCCTGATAGGTGGAGGTTATCTCACATGAGCGCACGGTATGCGCAGGATTAATGCATGACTGGATTGTATGACTCATGCATCTTGCATTGTGTGTTGTGATTACTGTACGCCCTAGCGACATTAGGGCAGTAGCCTCCATATGCATATCGTGGATGGCCAGATGAGACACCAGAAATCTGTTATTAGCATTGCGCCGCCATAGATGGCCCTGGTGAAAATCCCTAAACCTCCGAGGCTAGGAGATGACCCAACGTCAAGACCGAGTGGATATATATGAGCGCATGAGGGTCATATAACAGTAGGCCACATCTTCCACTATGTCGTGGTTGGTTTGGAGGGGGTGTGGCCTTACCCTCCCGAGGGTAGTGGGCATAGCTAGGCTGAGTTTGACTAGCTTATGATTTGGTCTGCTATCGACGTGCCGGGTAGATATTGGCTGACTACTGGACAGGCGGATAGTTAGGTCTCTTCCACTTGCATGCTTGCACATCCAGTGGGCGACGATTACATGTGGAGTATAGTAGACCCCGGTGATGATCCCAAAGATGTATAATACTGATTTGTGGAGCAGGAGTTGCATACTCATTCATTCACTATCCACTTGGGCTGGTGGTGCGTAACTATTTATTACGTGTACCTTCGTAATGGCCAGGATTTCGATTGGGGTGCGCGACAAACCTGAGATCGGGAGTTTACCACATTAAGTCTGACTATCCAAATTTAGTTATGGGACTAGTTTGGATAGAAGTCCCTTATGGTGGACCCCATAACTTATGATACTGCGTACCATCATCCTAACTTCACACTCCTGCATAGTCATTCGCACCGCATATTACATTACTTCCTTGGTATCTGATACTTGAATCTTTATGACTACTCATTTGCATAGCTGATTTGTATTGCGTACTCTGATATTGTATGACTCATGGACTTGTCAGTATTTCTACTTACTCTGATATCGTATAATTCATGATCTCACCAGTATTTCTGACATTGTATGATTATGATGTTGTATTTGTATGCTTGACACTTATCTTGCACACACACTTTCACTACCCTCTAAGCTTTCTATAAGCTTATGCACAATAGATGTGTGTAGGTGGCGTTGGTCACAGCGGCGTTGAGCTTGGAGTGTGCAGCTGTCTTCTAGAGTTTTGATTTTAATTTGACATATGTATTTCCCTTTCAGCATTGTATTCAAAGTTTATATTAGTGGATATGCGATGATGATGTTGCTTTTGTGATTTGGGTAAACTTGTGGTTAGGCTTCTTACAAGATAAATGTACGTTGGAAAATCCTCCTCATAGGATTCAAGAATCAGAACCTTGCATATGGGCGCATGGAGTCGAGAATGGGGTACTATGGAGGCTGTAGGCACCGGATTCAGTGATCGGGATTCTTGTAAGTCTGATTTTCAAGTTTGGGGCGTGATATAAAGTCCAGCATTTAATAAGAGGGATCTATAAGGGTCGAAGCCTACACATACTAGGATTGGATCAATTAAAATTATAGATTAAACAATGATCGAAGGAGAGTAGATTCATCCACACATGCAAAAGATTATTTCTTCAATCCAAGGGATTCATATGTTTCAATTCGAAAAACCCAAGGGTTGTAAAAGGAGAATAGAAATTGGGATTTAAGATAATTTAGGGTTAGGGTTAGGTAAATAGGGTGAGAAAGGAGTGAAATAGAGGAAATAGACGAACCCAAGGTGATCCACACGTGTAGACAACGGCTGGGCCCAGATGCACGTGCTTGGGATCCTAGCCACACGTATATGTGGCCCACGAATCTGAAATCAGCCAACTTAGGTCTGGTCAACCAGGGGAGGTCCGCCTTCACGTCAAATTTTAGAATGATTAAATGTCCAATTTGTGCACGGTGCTTCGCCGAAGTTTCAGCCCTCCTATAGGGCTTGATTCTGCAAATCTGCTATGAAGGAAGGATTAACTGTAAAAAAGGGTGGATTTGAAGCATGGATGGCTATGGGAGATGATGAATATTGATTATAGGAGATGGGGGCGATTTGGATGGATGTGGCTTCGCACCACAGTAGTTAGCCCTTCGAAGAAGGGAGGGTTTCGCGCCCAATTAGATTTTCACAACTCAGAGAATTAGAGAAGCAGGAAAACACAAAATTTTATTCATAATATTCAATGAAAAAAACCTACAAGGGGTTGCCTATTTATAAGAAAAACCTACACCCCAAAAGTTATGCCATGTGTGCACCCTATTACTTAGAGACGAAGTAACAAAAATAACAACTAATCAGAGCAATCTAAACCGTCCATGATATTCCTAATAACAATAATAAGAAAAACAAAGTACTAGATCATCTATAGTAGTGGGCCATGATCATGAGATTTAATGGTGGGATCCACATGATGATCGGGTTCACTTCAAGGAACAAAAACATAACCCTCTAACTAGGAGACCCTCCCTGGACATCGTCATCGATCTAGATCGATGGTGGGGCCCTCCTCCTCCTTGCGTACATGTGTAGGGGGGGTGCGTATGGGTGAGATGTCCCCATCAGCCGTACTCCCCGGTAATGGTACTAAAAACTTGTTCACAACCCCAAGTGTAGGGTCGCGATGTAGTAATTCTTGGTAAGACCGAGGTTGAATCCACAGGGGTTAAACTTGTACGTATTTTGAAAATAACTAGAACTTGAACTACAAAAGGATCTATATTGAAATCTGAATGATTGAGAGTAATAGTGAATAATATTGATTAAAACTTATGAATTTCAAGGTGGGAACTAGGGTGCCAAGGATCCACTTGTAGCTATCAAGATGATACTTTACTTAACTCAAGGAACACAATTGGAATTGGAATCCTATCATATCCAATTGGAAGATAAAACAATTAAATCAAATTTGAACTTTTCAGTAACCTAATTCTCAATGGAAGAGAATTGTGATGATTGGAAGGGATTCCATCACCCTACCATGCCCAGGAGAGGATGGTGAACAGTAGGATTTATGTTGAGACTCAAATATTGCATATTTTTCTCCATTTATATCTTGGTTTTACGAACATGATAATGCTTATATTTTATACATGTTTGCATTGTAAAGTGAGTTTAAGAGCTTGGATTGAAAAGAATGCTAAAAGCATGGATTTAAGGCTCAAGAATTGCCAAAGTAAAGAATGGATCTTTAGAGACTAAGATGGAAGATTTCAAGACCCCAAGATTCAAGAAAACCAAGTAGAGAAGGAAGTTGGAAGAACAAAGTGTTGAAATTCACTTCACAATCTATGTCATCTGCCAGTGTTTGATGACATCGAATACAGCTCGATGACATCAAATTTTCACAGGAAAATCAAGTTGGTTGCTGGACATATTAGATGCAATTCTCGATGAATCAAAGACATGTTCGATGACATGAAGAAGATGCTCGATGACATCGAATTTATTAAATAAATTGAAGCAACTGGCTGGACTATTTTGGACACTTTTTTGATGGATCGAAGACCCTTCAAGGACTTATTGATGATAGCGAAGGAAGGTTCGATGATGCAGAGACTTACGCAGTGTAAAAGGAATAAAGGCGCAACTTTCGAATTCAAATCTCTTCGATAACATTAAAGGCGTTATGTAGAGTTACGCGAACTGCATAAATTTGAGTCGGTTTTGTGATTTTGCAGAAACTATCTTATAAATATGGGTTTCCTAAGTCTTTTAAAGATATCTAGGGTTTGGAGGAGCAGAGCAAAGGGGTGAGCCGTTTCTCAAGTGTTTCTTCTTCTCTTCTTCTTAGTTTTTAATGCTTTCTTTGAGGATTTTAGATCTAATCATGTCTAGGGTTGGCTAAATCCCTTAGCTAGGGCTAAGGGGTGAAGCTTGTAACATGATTGAGATGTTTTTTTTTTTTTTAAATTTAATTTTATTCTTATTCTTGTTGAATTTCTTTGATTTTAATTTGATATTTAAGGAATACTTTTAGTTTTTAATGGTTTGTTGTAACTCAAATTACAATAGATTTGTAATAGCTTTGAGTATCTTCTTTTCTTGATTCGATATTGAGAAGATAGTAAATCTTGTTGTTCACCATCGTCCCTTAGGCATGGTTGGGTGATGGAATCTCTTCTAACCTTCACAATTCTCTTATGTTGGTTGTGGATTGGTATATCCTATTGTTTGCCATTATCTCTAGGGCATGGTTATGATGGAATTTCTTCCAATCCTCACAACTCTCATCCTTTGAGAATTAGGTTAATGAAAGTTCAGATTGATTTTATTGTTATACCATCCAATTGGATAAGATAGGACTCCAATTCCATTTGAGTTCCTAATAGCTACAAGTGGATCCCTGGAAACCCTAGTTCCCACCTATGAATTCTTAAGTTTTTATTCAATTATTCACAATTACTTCCTGATATCCTTGATTTAGATTTAGATCTTCCCCTAGTTTTGATTCTAATTACTTTCCGAATACACATAAGATTTAGTACCTGTGGATTCGACTTCAGTCTTATTGAAATTATTACTACATCGTGACACTACACTTAAGGTTGTGAACAAGTTTTTGGTGTTGTTACCGGGGATTAACGGTTACGTTTTTCTAAAATTAATTAGTTTTGGAATTAGATTAAGATTAGGGTTTATTTACTTTCTATTTTTCGATTAGGGTTTGTTTGAATTATTTTTTAAAAAAGTAACTTATCTTTCTATTTCTAGGTTTGGAGCTTCCCTAATTTGTTTTTAGAAACTAATTGTTTTTCTATTTTGCAGGATCTTGATATAGGAACTTCTAATTTGGTAACTTCTTTTTAATTCTCTCTCTCTTTCTATTTCTAAATTTCTTATTACTTTTAGGTTTCTTTATTTTTAGGGTTAGGATAGATTCTAAAATTGAGAGTTGAAAGTGTTTCATGCCCAAGTGGGTCCGTGGTAACACTCGATGTCTCTTGAGTGAAGGAGAATTGGTTGAGGGATTATCTATCCATCACTGGATTAGACACCACTTGAGATCCATAGAGTTAATTGAAGTGATGGCTGCAAATCAACCAGTAAATCCTCCAAATCCTCCTCAACCTAAGGTCGAGGAAATTCAGGATAAGAACGAGGTGCATCTAGCACCCCCGCCTCGTACTTTATGAGACTAATAACAACCCGTGAGGATAAGCACCCCTGCATGAAAGGTTTTTTCAAAAAATACAAGAAACATAGACATCATCCAGGAGAGATCTAACTACTTCCAAATTTCATGGACTTGAATCAGAAAATCCATATTTACACTTGAAAGAGTTTAATCAGATCATAGCCGCTTTATATTTTCCTAAAATGTCTGATGACACGGTCAGGCTGAAACTCTTTCCCTTTTCTTTGAAAGAGAAAGATAAGACATGGTTACAACCTAAGGTCGAGATCTATTGGTAGATGGAATGACATGATGAGGGAGTTCAAAAAGAAATTCTTCCTATACCACAAAATGAACACCCTTAGAAAGTTAATCATGAACTTCGCCTAAAAGGAAGATGAAACATTCTTCCAATGTTAGGAGCGGTTCAAGGATCTTGTCAGTTCATGCCACAACATGATTTTGAAATGTTGCGCATCACAAACTTCTTTTATGATGGACTGACATCTTCTATGCGCCAATTGGTCGAGATAATGTGCAATGGGAAATTTATGAATAAAAATGTCGATGATGTGTGGGATTATTTTGACAGACTTGCTGAAAACACACAATCATGGGACATCTCTCTAAAACCTAACACCACTTCTAAGCTTACTCAATCAAAGGAGAAGGGTAGAATATATCTTTTGAAAGAGGAAGAATATATAAATGTTAAAGTGGCTAATCTCATAAGGAAACTTGTGGCCATGGAACTTAAAAAGGATAAGGCTAAGGAAACTGTTTGCAGTATTTATGCTTGCAATATTCATATAACTGAAAACTGTCCAACAATACCTATTTTTCAAGAAATTCTGAATGAGCAATCGAATGCCGTAAATAATTACCAAAGGTCTTTCAAAGGGGCCACCTCCAACACTTACAATCCTAGTTGGAGAAATCATCCAAACTTCAGTTGGAGGAATGGACAAACTACTACTCCTCAAGGATTCCCTAATCAAATTTTGAATCAAGGGAAACCTCAAGTGGATCCGGTCCTAAAGCATCTCCAAAATCAAGAGCTTTTCAATCAAGGTATGCTACTAGCCTTTCAAGACCTTACAAAGGCCATACAAGGGCTTAAGACAAAAAATGTGATTGGGGAAAAAAGAAGCCTTCTAGGTCAACCTCTTCCCAATCTAAAACAGTAATATGAAGTCAGCGACCCAAGCTCTTCAAATCAAATGGAGCAAGCTAAATCTATCACCACTCTTAGGAGTGGGAAGACCATTGATAAAACCATTCTGTTAGGGTTGAAAAGCCTAACGACCCTGAAGAAGACAACAATGATAGATCTAACACTACTCCACAAGATTTAGAACTGAAACTTCAAGGCAAGCCGATTGTGCCATTCCCCCAACGGTTGATTACACTAAAACCTCTCTCTAACTCTCAAGACATTCTAGAGGTGTTGAAACAAGTGAAGGTCAACATTCTTCTACTGGATGTCGTTAAACAAATACCTTCATATGACAAATTTCTGAAAGACTTGTATATGACCAAAAGAAGGAAAAATATTCACAAGAAAATCTTCTTAATAGAAAAAATGAGTGTCATCCTAAAGCAAGATGTGCCACAAAAGTACAAAGATCCTAGTAGCCCAATCATCACTTGTGTAATTAGGAATTACTGGATTGAGCACAGACTTCTTGACTTAGGAGTGAGCGTAACTTTGATCCCATACTTGGTCTATGAACAACTAGTCTAGGTGAATTAAAACTCACCTGGACCACATTATAACTTGTCGATCACTCAGTTCATGTACAGAGAGGGATAATTGAGGATGTGTTGGTTTAGGTGGATAAATTCCACTACATAGTAGATTTTATCCTCCTGGATACTCAACCCATTGTGGACATGAGCACTCAAATTCCAGTCAATCTTGGTTGCCTATTCCTTGCCACATCTAATGCAATCATTGATTGTAGGAATGGAGTCATTAATTTTTCTTTTGGGAATATGACATTGGAGCTCAATATCTTTTTCAATATGAGCAAACAGGTAGAGGATGATGATGATGCCCATGATATTAACTTGATTGATTCTTTCGTGGAAGATAAAACACTTCTAACCTTATCCTCTGACCCTCTAGAGATGTGACTGGCCCACTCTCACGATTTAGATGATGATATAATTAGGGGGATAGGATCCATGCTGGACTTGAAGTTAACTGGTGGATGCCACAATTTGAAGAATTACCCCAAACTGATGTAGTGCCTCTAACGTCTAACCTCAAGGCACCAAAGGTTAACCTAAAACGTTCACCCTTTGATTTAAAATATTTCTATTTAGGTCAAGATGAGACATACCCTGTGGTGATTTCTTCCCACCTTGAGCAAGAACGGGAGAGTATGCTTATCTCTACTCTCATTGAGCACAAAGGAGCCCTTGGATGGTTGATTGCGGACCTTAAGGGAATTGACCCTTTGATTTGTACTCACTGAATTTATCTAGAGGATAATGTGAAGACCTCCCGGCAACCACAATGTAGATTAAATTCAAACATGAAAGAAGTGGTTAATGCCAAGGTACTTAAGCAATTGGATGTGGGTATCATATACCCTATATCCGATAGTCAATGGGTGAGTCCAACTCAGGTGGTTGCTAAGAAGTCTAAAATCACCATCGTATCCAATGCCAACAATAAACTCATGCCAACTAGAGTTACTACTAGTTGGAGAATGTGTATTCACTACAAAAAATTGAATACCGTCATGAGTAAGGACCACTTTCCTTTGCCTTTCATTGATCAAATTTTAGAAAGGCTAGTTGATCACTTGTACTATTGCTTCCTTAACGGGTATTTGGGTTACAACCAGATAAAGATAGCCCTTGAAGATCAGGAAAAAACCACATTCACATGTCCCTTTGACACCTTTGCCTATCGAAGGATGCCATTTAGACTGGGTAATGCCCCTGCTACTTTTCAGCGATGCATGATGAGTATTTTTTTGACATGGTGGGGCAATATCTAGAGGTCTTCATGGATGACTTCTCTATCTCTAGTCCATCCTTCAACAATTGTTTGGAGAATCTTAAATGTATGCCTAAGCGATGTGATAAAAAGAATTTGGTACCATTTTATGGTTCGTAAGGGAATTATTCTTGGACATATCATCTTGTCCAAGGGAATTGAGGTAGATAAAGCTAAAATTGATCTTATCTCTACCCTACCTCCACCCAAGAGTATACAAGACGTGCGATCCTTATTGGGACACGCTAGGTTTTATAGAAGATTCATAAAGGACTTTAGTTACCTCTTTCATCCTTTATGTAATCTACTTCAAAATGATGTACCATATGAGTGGACTGAGCAATGCCAAGAAGCTTTCTCTAACCTTAAGGGCATGTTGACTACCACACCTATCATGCAACCACCCGATTGGAGTATTCTTTTTGAACTTATGTGTGATGCGTCTGACTATGCTATTGGGGTGGTGTTAGGCCAGAGAAAAGAAAAGAAGCCCTACGTTATTCATTATGCAAGTAGGACTTTAAATCCTCCCAAGTGAATTACTCTATTACGAAAAAGGAACTCTTGGTTGTGGTATTCGTTTTGGATAAATTTAGATCTAAGTGGATTGGATTTAAGCATATCATCCATACTAATCATGCGATGCTCAACTACCCTCTTTCTAAGAATGATGTTAAGCCCCATCTGATAAGATCGATCATCCTACTCCAGGAATTTGATTTGAAAATAAAAGATAAAAAGGGGTAGAAAACATAGTGGTTGACCATCTTTCAAGACTTGACCTCCCTGATTCCCTTGAGACTACACATATAAATGACATGTTCCCTGACAACAATTATTTAAAGTTTGCCACTCACCTTGGTTTACTGATTTTGTTAATTATCTTGCCACAAGTTTCACGCCAACATATTGGACTGCGCAAGATAAGAAGAAATTCTTCGCCGAGGTACGTAAATTCTTCTGGGATGATCCGTATTTATTTAAATATTTCCTAGACCAGATTCTAATGAGATGTGTGCCAGACAATGAATAACAAAGTGTCATCTCCTTCTGTCACTCTCAGGCCTGTGGCGGTCACTTTTCAGCTAAAAAGACCACTGCCAAATTTCTGCAATGTGGCTTTCACTGACCCACTATGTTCAGAGATACTCATGAGTTTTGCAAAACTTATGAGTGTTGTCAAAAGTTGGGAGCATTGTCTCGTCGAAATATGATGCCTCTAAACCCCATTCTGATCATTGAAGCATTTAATTGTTGGGGCATCGATTTCATGGGACCATTCCCCCAATCCTTTGGGAATTTATATATTTTGCTAGGTGTAGACTATGTCACTAAATGGGTCAAAGAGATCCCATACTGGAATAATGACCATCAAACGGTCATTAAATTCTTAAAAGAAAAATCATTTTCTGGTCTGGAACTCCTCGAGCCATCATTAGTGATGAAGGCTCACATTTCTGTAATAGGCCATTTATAAACTTAATGAAGAAATATGACATCTCTCATAAGGTGATCACTCCATACCATCCACAAACAAGTGGGCAAGCTGAGATTTCTAACAGAAAAATTAAACACATTTTGAAAAAAAATGCTTAACCCTGACTGAAAGGATTAGTCAATCCAATTGACTGATGCTTTATGGGCTTACTGTACAGCCTTAAAAACTCCCATTAGAATGTCTCCGTTTAGAATTGTCTATGGGAAAGCTTACCACTTACATGTGGAATTGGAACATAGAGCCTATTGGGCTGTTAAGAATTTGAACTTCAATTTGGATAACGCTGGCTCGGTGCGTAAATTAAAATTAAATGAACTCAAGGAAATTCGGAATGACACATATGAGAACTCGAGAATTTACAAGGAGAGGATGAACGTGTTCAATGACTGGAACATCCTTTGGAAATCATTCTTGACTGGTCAAAAAGTCTTTTTGTACAATTTTTGGTTACATCTTTTTCTGGGTAAACTCCGATCTTGTTGGACTGACCCTTTTACTATTACTAAAGTTTATCCATATGGAGTCGTTGAGATAACGAAACTGAACAATGGCAATGCTTTTAAAGTAAATGGACATCGGTTAAAGCCATTTGTTGAGAAATTTGATTCAGAGGACATGTCCATGCCTCTGTTTGATCTGTATATCAGGATTGATCTCCTAATCTGATGGAGATATAGTTAGCTTTGTTTGCTTTTATAGGATTTAAGACTAGGGTAGTTTGCTTTCAACTTATTTTAGTTTTATTTTGTGCTCACCCGTGTTATGGTAAGATTTGTGGACAAGCCTCAAATTTCCTTTGTCCAGGTACTATCTTTCTATCACTACTCCATTTTTTTTCGTTGTCTTCTGTCATTACATGTTTATTTCTTTTACATTGAAGACAATGTAGATTTTAGGTTGGGGGTGTGGATTTAGGTAAGCTAATCAGTATTTTGTTTAGTTTTGAGCAGAAATTGAAATTGTGAAAATTTTAAAATTTTCAAACTAAAAGTTGTTTGGAAGCGATAGTTTGTGTAATTAAGAATGCATTGATTAGGATAATAAGATGAAGATTAAATCTTGAATTGTTAAAGTTTGATCACCCGAGTAGACTTTCACCTAGGGTTCTTAAATGAATAAGAGGAAATTTGTATATCATGTTAATCTAAATCATAAAACACGTTTAATTTGCTTCCTTGGAATATGCTAGGATTTCTAATTGGTAGCATGTAAATCATTGATAGATGTTAAGAATTGAGTCTGAAGAATTTTATTCACCTTAAAAATGAAAAACCAGTTAAAATATAAGAGATTGACAAAAAGGCCATGAATGATGAAAAGAATGACAACATCTTTGAGGAGAATGAAAAAGGTCTCTGAAAAAGATATAATGTCTGAAAAAGAATAAATAAGAGTAACCGTTGATATAAAATCAAAAACTCGAAAAAGAAGGAAAGGGGGGGTATGTTCAGTACTTGAGTTTTTGACTAATTGTGATATGATGAACATGGCTAACATTATGAACTAATAGTGTGTTCATGGGAAGTAAGTTGATATTCACCAAGCACATTGAAAGAAAAAACACTTAATACATGAATTTATGATTTTAAAACTGATAAAGAACCTATTTGATTGATTACTTATGTGATTCAGCTCTAGGTTTTCAAAATCTCACTTTCTTATCTTAACTCTATCCATTCATACTTGATTGCACAAAAGTTTGTCTTCTCAAAAAAGGTTTTGAACTTTGAAGATGTAAGAATATTTTACGCATATTTTTGCTCGAGACTAGCAAAATGCTAGTTAGGGAGTGTGTTGAGACTCAAATATTACATATTTTCCCCCATTTATATCTTGGCTTTATGAACATGATAATGTTTAATGGTATATTTTATAAATGTTTGTGTTCCAAAGTGAGTTTAAGAGCTTCGATTGAAAAGAATACTAAAAGCATTGATTTAAGGCTTAAGAATTTCCAAAGCAAAGAACGGATCTTTGGAGACCAAGATGGAAGATTTCAAAACCCCAAGATCCAAGAAAACCAAGTAGAGAAGGAAGGAAGTTGGAAGAACAAAGTGCTGAAATGCACTTCACAATCTGTGTCATCGACCAGTGTTCGATGACATCAAAGCCATCATTCGATGACATCGAATACAGCTCGATGACATTAAATTTTTACAGGAAAATCAAGTTGGTTACTAGATATATTAGATGCAATTCCCGATGAATCGAAGACATGTTCGATGACTCGAAAAAGATGCTCGATGACATTGAAGACTGTTCGATAGCATCGAATTTATTGAAGAAATTGAAGAAACTCATTGGACTATTTTGGACACTTTTTCGATGGATCAAAGACCCTTCGATGGCATCGAAGGACTTCTCGATGACATCGAAGGAAGGTTCAATGACATAGAGACTTACACAATGCGAATTAGGTCTACAAAAGTTCAGATTGATTTTATTGATATACCTTCCAATTAGATAAGATAGGACTCCAATTCCAATTGAGTTCCTTGAATCAAATAAGGAAACATCCTAATAGTTACAAGTGGATCCACAAAAACCCTAGTTCCCACCTTTGAATTCTTAAGTTTTTATTCAATTATTCACAATTAATTTCTTATATCCTTGATTTAGATTTAGATCTTCCGCTAGTTTTGATTCTAATTACTTTCAGAATACACACAAGATTTAGTCCCCGTGGATTCGACCTCGGTCTTACCGAAATTATTACTAAATCGTGACCCAACACTTAGGGTTATGAACAAATTTTAGTGCCGTTGTCGGGGATTAATGGTTGTGTTTTTCTAAAATTAAGCAGTTTTGGAATTGGGTTAAGGTTATGGTTTATTTACTTTCTATTTTTAGGTTAGGGTGTTTTTGAATTATTTTTAGAAAGTAACTTATGTTTCTATTTCTAGGTTTGGAGCTTTCCTAATTTATTTTTAGAAACTAACTTTTTTTTGCAGGATCTTGATATAGGAACTTCTAATTTGGTAACTTCTTTCTAATTCTCTTTCTTTCTATTTCTAGATTTCTTATTGCTTTTAAGTTTCTTTCTTTTTAGGGTTAGGATAGATTCTGAAATTAAGAGCTGAGAGTGTTTCATGCCCAAGTGAGTCCGTGTTAACACTCAACGTCTCTTGAGTGAAGGAGGATTGGTTAAGGGGTTATCTATCCATCACTGGATTAGACACCACTCGAGATCCATAGAGTTAATTGAAGTGATGGCTACAAATCAACCTATAAATCCTCCGAATCCATTTTGGTTATGGATTAGAGAGAGGTTGGGCTCGAAGCATTCCTTTCTCCCCACTCGGTAAGTGTGAATCAATCCTTTGAATGGACGATGTAAATATTCTCATTGTTATTTTGATATCCTAAAATGCTTATACCATATTTTGGTTGAATAACTCTTAATTTTACATGAATTTTTTAATCATATCCTCATGAGGTCTCTTTTGATTTAAAAAATGAGTAAGGACCTCTTGTGGGTTAGCAGTTTGTTCATTCCTCCAACTGAAATGTGGATGGTTTCTCCTACTGGAATGGTATGTATTTGAGGTGGGTCCTCTGAAAGGTCTATAGTAGTTATTTACGGCATTTAATTGCTCGTTCAATATCTCTTAAAAAGCAAGAATTGTTGGATAATTCTCAGTTGTATGTATGTTACAAGTACAAATACCACAAATAACTTCCGTAGCCTTTTCGGGTTCTGCCTTCTTAAGTTCCATGGCCTCGACTTTTCTAATGAGATTGGCCACTCTTGCACTCATATCGTCTTCTGCTTTTAAGACATAAATTCTTCCCCTTTCCTTTGATTGAGTAGGTTTAGAAGTGGTGAGTCTTGGAGAGTTGTCCCATGATTACGCATTTTCTGTCAATTGATCAAGGTAATCCCACGCATCATCAGCCTCTTTATTCATGAATTCACCATTACACATCATCTCTATGAACTGACACATTGGTGAGGTTAATCAGTTATAGAAAAAACTTAATGTTCACCATATTTCGTAGCCATGATGTGGATAGGAATTCGTGAGATCTTTGTGAAAGTGCCCTGGTTTATCAATTAGTGTGTAAGTTGAGTCGGTAAGTTAGGTAAGCCCCATATGAAGATTGATCAAGCTATCACCTCAACCGGATGTGTGTTCTAAGCTCGTCACAGGTAAATCAAGCCTCACATCCCAAATCCTAAAACACCCAGGTAAACAAAAGCCCTAAAAGAATTAGAACAACATAGGGTGTAATAGTCTAAAAACTAAAGTTTCAAACAGGAAAATCTTCTAAGTTTTTTAGCAAAGTTTGATGATATCGAGTTTGTGTTAATGTCGTCGAGCACTCATGTTCGATGACATCGAACAATACTCGATGATATCGAATTAGGCCTTTTAATGTCCAGCAAGCATAAAGTAATTTAGACAAAATACTCGATAAATTGAACATACATTCGATGATATTGACCAGCAGCAATCGATGACATCAAAGGTCAGTCGATGATATCGATAGACTTAGATCATTATCTAGCAAATGCTTGGAAAATATTTTGATGCTGCTCTAGGAATCGAAAGGAAATCGATGTCATCGATATTTAAATCACGATGTTATTGATAGGGTCTCGATAACATCGAATCGGGATAAGTTTTATCCAGCAAGCTTTAGAGGAAAATCATCTAAAATTCTTGAGGAATCAACACATTACTTGATTTCATCGAAATTCAAATCAAGATGTTACCAAGGGAGTCTCGACGAGATCGAATTTGGTCAAAACTATTCTGAAAGTGCCCTGGTTTGTCAATTAGCGTGAGCGTTGAGTCAGCAAGATAAAGGAGCCCCATAGGAAGATTGATCAAGCGTCTGCCTCAACAAGATGTGTGCCCAAACTCGCAAAAGGTAAACCTTATCATCACATCCCACGTCCCAAAACACCAGCTATATAAAACCCTTAAAATTAAATAGAACATCCTAGGGTTTTTGGTAAGAAAAATATTTTACAAAATCAGGAAAATATTTACGTTTTCTACCTCTGTCGATTTATCGATACATGGCTCGATGAAATCGAACCCTATTATCAATGTCCTCGAAGCTCACTCGATATTATCAAATTAAAGACTTCAGATGTCTAGCAACCACAGAGAACTTTGGATTGAATTATCGATGAATCGATGGACCATTTGATATCATCGAATTTTAAATCTCGAGTCCATCGAGTCGACTTGATAAAATCGACATCTGGTCCGTTGTGTCTAAAATACCACTAAGGCAAATCATGTGATTCTCGATATATCGAAGGGCTCCTTGGTATCCTCGAAATTCAAATCTCGATGATATCGGTAGACCTTCGATAATATCGGATTGTGACACAAATCTATCTAGCAAGTTTTTCAGATTAATCTTTCTTGGATTGAGGATCACTTGATAAAATCGATACTCAAATATCGATCATATCATGGATAGGTCGATGTCATTGAAATTGGACATAAACTGTCCAGTAAGCTGATAGGAAAATTCCTTGGAATTATCAAGGAATCGACACTGTCATCGATATCATCGATATTCAAATTCCAATGATATCAAGTGATGCTCAATCATATCTTATACCTGATTTGTTTTAAAGGCAAGCGCTCTCACATTTTCAAATGTCGAGGAATCGAACCTCGTGTCGATGAAATCGGAGTTCGAAATCCGATGACATTGAAGATTGTTTGATTTTCTCGACCAGTTGGCAAAAAGTTTCAAAAGCGTTTGACAGTTGAGTTCGTACCATTGAGTGGACAATCGATGCTATCGAGAGTATACGCTTGATGATATCGAACTCTGTAAAAAATGTGACCATTTTATATCCGTTAGAACCTGTTGCCTATTTAATGAGAGCTTGCCCTTGGTTGTTAGTAGAGAAAAAAGAGAGTACTGTTGAGTGTTTAACCCTAGATCATATAACCTAAGCCTTTTTCTCTCATGGGATTTTATCCTCTAATCCACCCTCATCATTGATATTCAATAGAGTGGATTGGGGAATGAACTTCCGCATTCAAGGATCCTGCAGCTACCACCTTAATTGAAAATCATTAAGCTGGGATGCCTTGAATGCATAGATCATTGGAATCACTCTCTCCTTTATAGAAAAATATTTAATAGAGTAGGATTCCATCATAACCTTGACCTAACTCGTCGCCTTATATTGGTAAATCATTTGAGTTGTGGTTCAAGGGAGCTGAAGATTCTTCATCTTCAAAGGAGGAGATCATCATCAACATGCTTAATAAGGCTCATCTACTTATCTATAAGTTATTAGAGTCCAGAGGACCCTTGTGATCATTCCTTTTGTAGGTTTGGGTCTAAGGTGTTTCTCACCCCTTTCAAGTCCTCATAGGAGGCCTCCGATGGGAGCGTATGTGGGGGTGTTTTGTGTTAACCATTGCTTTGTGGAGAGCATAAACTCTTAGGTCCTTGTGTAGGTTCTTGACCTATGTGGTCTAAAAGTCAGGTGCTGTGTGTTGACCCTTGCTCATGGGAGCATAAACTTGTGAGGTTCCTTGTGTGGATCCTTGGCCTGTGTGGCCTAAAACTCGGGTTCTGTGTGTTGACCCTTGCTCCTGTGTGGTGCATAAATTTATGTCGTGTAGACACATTAGAGTCAGCCTAGAGTAGGTTGTACTGGTTTGAGGTGAACCTGATTTGAAACATCCGGTTTGAGGTGAACCTGTTATTTCGTTAGTGAGATCCGATATACTCAAGGGTTGAGTGCGTCTGCTGGAAGTGGAGTAAATAAGTAGTTGAACCACTATAAAAACAATTGTGTTTGAGAATGTCATTTTCTTCTATTGCTTGTGTGAATTCCTTAACTGTTTTCATATTTGATTATCTGAGATCACACCTCACACACAGTCACATCCATTATAAACTATGATTTGCATCTTATTTATCTTTCAAATAGTTTTATGACTAAATCCTCTATTTGGCTTGGAAGCCATTAGAGTTACTTTAAAGAAATCCTGATGCATGCATATATTCTCACGATAAGATTGATAGGATTTTAAATTACCATAAAATACTAAAATGTCCTATTCACCCCCCTCTAGGACATATTGGCATATTCCCACTTCAACTAAAGCGATCATTACCACAATTTCAATTGGTATCAAAGCGGGTCTCTCTTAAGGGCTTCATCACCTAGAGAGTGATCGTGACTAAAGTTGGTAATATGGCCAAAGGCGAGGGCTCATCGGTCACTAGACCTCTAGTATTTAATGGATCAAATTATGCATACTGGAAGGCTAAAATGCATTACTTTCTGAGATCTTTAGATCATGATGTTTGGGATATTGTAGAAAGAGGATATGTGCCACCAATTGATCAAATAGTACTTGAAAATGGAACAACTATCACTAAACCAAAATCCAAAGAAACGTGGACAACATTCGATAAAGAAAAACAAACCTCTAAAGCTAAAGCATTAAATGCTATCTACTGTGTTGTATCCCAAGAAGTCTTCAATCAAATCAGTATGTGTGGAACAGCCAAAGAAGCATGGGACTTGTTGGAAACAACCCATGAGGGAACAAGCATAGTGAAGAGATCCAAACTGCAACTCCTAACATCACAGTTTGAAAGTCTCAGAATGGAAGAGCATGAGACCTTCATGGAGTTTTTCACAAAACTGAACATCATTTGTAACTCCATGGGTGGATTAGGTGAAAAAGTTTCGATCCCTAAAGTCTGTAGGAAAATACTAAGATCATTACCAGAACGGTTTAATTCAAAAGTCACAACTATCGAAGAATGTAGAAACATGGATCAGATGAAAGTAGAAGAACTTATAGGTTCCTACAAACATTTGAACTACATTTTAAACAAACTCCTAAACCCAAAAATATTGTCCTTAAAACTTCAAAGAACACTACAAATGAGGAAGATGAAAGTGAAAGGGAGAATGAAGATGAGGAAGTGGCTTTGTTGGCACAATGGTTCAGAAAGTTCTTTCATAAAAATCGTGGCCGACCATTTAAAGGAAGACAGCTGGACAACAAACATTTTACAGGTAAATCTGGTAAAAAGACCAAGGAACCACAATGATATACCTGTCAAAAGTTTGGACACCTATCCACTGAATGTCCAAATAGGAAAACCAAAGGAAAAGCGATGGCTACCACATAGGATGATACTGAAGAGTCAAATTCTGAATGCAGTAACTCAAAGAGCGATGGAGACCGAAAATCTCTGAAAATTCTTATGGTCTCTACTGCCTCAAACATTCCCATCGAAACTAAGAACATTGAAGAACCTCATGCAACTGAATCATTTCCATTAGATAATGAGGAAACTGAGAAAGAAGAAGAAGAAAAGGATAAACTACAAGATGCCTATAATCAACTCTACATTCATAGCATCAATATCCTTAAGAGACTTGGAATAACTGAAAACAAAAATCTATAAAAAGATCTAGATAAAACATTGGAAATCAATACACACCTAATTAATGATCTACAGCAATACCACTCAGATAATGATAGACTCGAAAGAATCAACACCTTCCTTAAATCTGAGTGTGAAAAACTAAACAAATAGATTGAGCTATTAAAAGATAAAAACATGCACCTTCACAATGAAAATCACACACTCCTGTTTGATTTAGAAAAATCCAGAAAATCTGCTGAACTAAACTATAAATTTTCACAGAGTGGTGACAAATTAGAAAAACTCTTAGGGATGGGAAGACCTGAAAAATATAAGAGTGGCTTAGGATATGATAAGTTTAAAACAAAATCTGTAAATGCAGCATTAATAGCTGAAAAATCTGTTGCTTCAGGAAGTAAAACAAAAATTACTCCTGTTTGTCATTTGTGTGGTGATTCTGGTAATTATAAGTTTAAATGTATATTTCCTAGGATGACCCAACCCAACTCTGGTCAAAAGCATGCAGGTAAATTTAGACCAACCAGAAAGACAATACAAGATGTCAGGTGTCCACCTAGGAATATGGATAGAGGAAATACACATCCATCACCACTTAGAATGACTGACAGAATGAAGGAGTTATTAAATCAAGTGGCTGAATTAAACAAGAAAACTAATGAATTTGTGAGATAAGGAAACACGATTCAGTTACCCAACTTGATCAAAGAAACAAAAACTACCGCAATAAGAAATCCTGTCACAAAATGGGTAGTAAAAGAAAAGAAAAATTGCCTCATTACTCACTCAAATCATATAACAGGCAATAATGCTAAATGGTACCTAGATAGCGAATGCTCAAGACATGTCGCAGGTGACAAATCTCTTCTCTCAAACTATTCAGATCTTAATGATGGGATAGTCACCTGTGGAGATGGAAGCACTACTAAGGTAATAGGACAAGGAATTATCAAAGGAATAAATATGCCAAAAAATGAGAATGCTTTTTGCATAAAAGGATTGACGCATAATCTTTTGAGCATTTCTCAAATATGTGACAATGAGCATGTGGTTACATTCAACAAGCAAGAATGAGAGATCCTAGACCTATCAGGAAAACCAGTGATGAAGGGTTGTCGTATAAATAACCACTGCTATGTCATTAAAGGCAAAGGAAAGGCTGATCCATATGCCTAGAAACTTTTGAGCATGGAAAAACATGTCCAGGTCATGCATCTAGATCTGAATAGTTGTTGAAAAGATGCAATTTTGATGAATTTTTAATGATATATCTGAGGACCCTCACCTCAATCTTTTTGTATATAAACATCCTGATGTTTATAATTTTGGATTGTACAATGTACAAATTTTGATGTGTATACTGTTCGATATGAAGATATACTAAGTAAGATTGTCAAAATTCTTAGAAATGAAAGATATACATCTTCGAAATGTCTATCGATGAATTGTGTAGATTCTCGATTAAATTGAACTAGAATCGATATCATCGATGCCCCTTTTGGAATCAGAAGAATCACAGTATCAAGAATGTTATTGAGGACATCTTCGATATCATCGAAACCATGTTCGATGATATCGAAGTTTACCACCCGATAAAAGGCGGATGAGTGGGAAATTTTTCATTTCACCTCTTAAAGGCCATTTTTTCTCTCCTTTGCTCATCTGTCTCAGCCGTTCTACACGAAGCTTCATCTGAGAATCCTATAAGGTCATCTAAATCTAGTAATAACCCTTCTATTTCCTTCTTTCATCAAGATTACATCTTGTGCTTTTTGGGTATTTCTAGATTCTCGATAGAAGTTCTATTTGTAAAACCGTAAATTCATCAAATCTCTCTCAGTGAGTACCGATCCATGGGAAAGGACAAGGGAAAAATGTCTGGTCCTGGAGAATCTTTAAGATCCTCTAGAAAAAAGGTCCTTGCTCTGAAGGAAAGGGTGAGGGCACCTGAACATGGGACCCCTACACGCCAGCGAACAAGACAGACATCACGTGGTGAGTCCCAATCTGACGCACCGGCCCCTCCTCCTGCTAGGGTAAATTTGGCTCTAGTAAAATACACTGGAAGAAAGCTGGTCCATGAAAGAAAAATAGATAGGGAATACAACTTGGAACCACTGTTAGTAGCAATTGACTGGCTGCCTCTCCTCGACTTTGGCGGGTCATGTCACTATGAAAGAACCTATAACATTTTTGTTTCTAGTCACTCTCCAGTGGTTGATCCTCTGCCTATCACTGTTTTTGTTGGGGGTGATGATGTAGAACTTACCCCTGAATTCATTACAGACATCCTTGGCCTCACTTTGTCTCCCGTTGGTCTCCCTGACATGGACCTTGAGAATGTTGATACTTGATCCATGGTTACGAAATTTCTTTGCCATGGTCGTGATATTCCCTGTCACCAAGGCAATGCGCTAAAAGTAAAGTTCATGGAACCGAGGTATTGTATTCTACATGGCATCTTCGCCTCAATTGTATATCCTCGGAGTACCAATCGTTCAAACCTTACAAGATTCATGGCCATGGTAGTATATTCTGTAGCAACTAGGATCAAGATCTGCCTTCCCACTCTGATTGTTCACCAGTTACTGTATGCGATCCATACTTCTCGAGATGTTCATTTGCCCTATCCTTGGATTATTCACATGTTGTGTAATATGATCGGTCTGACAGTAACAAATGATCAAGAATTTCCTCTTCAACACTTTAACAAGAACAACATTAGAAAGATGGATTTGAAGTTCCACCGATCTCCCGAAGACCAACCCGAGGAAGGGATTCACGAAGAAGGTGAACTTGGTGAAGGGGATGCACAAGCCAAAGGGACCAGAATGACCAAAGGTGACCCTCTCGCATCGCAACAAGCCCCATCTCCATCCAACCCCGTGCATGCAAAAAGATTCAAGCTACATCAAGATCGGATTGGAATGACACTATGAGAAGTCACTCAACTGAAGGAGTCAATGAATGTCAGTTCACTATCCTGGAACGTTTGGTGAATGGGGTGCAGCAATTGGTGGATTTGATCACTTGCTAACGCGACGATACAACACCGTCTTCCTCCACCCCTCCACCATAGTATAGACAATCTGTGTGCTATCACATACACCCTATTCTCATCTCAGCGTATGGGCATGGATATCTTTTTGAATGTCCTATGATCGTATGAGTGTATGTGATGGATTACTAACTTACAAAGTCTGACAAGTTTTTTTTTGTTGGGATAGCCTCTAAGTGAGGAATATACTTTCTTTTATGCCCATGGATGGGCTAGATACTTGTGTTTGTTATTTTTTAAGATTTTGGTTTAGTGATAGTTGTGCCATTTTCAAGTACTATTTGATCAATTAGTGGCACATATCCTCTTTCTATAATATACTAAACATTATGATCTAAAGATCTCAGAAAGTAATGCATTCTAGCCTTCCAGTATGCATAATTTGATTCATCAAATACTGGAGGTCTAGTGACCAATCCCAAAAATCCACATGATTGATAACAACCAAAAAATAACAAACTCAAGTATCCAACCCATCCATGGAGCATCACTGATAATGCTCCATCAAATTAACCTTGACCCACCATCATCATTGATATTCTGTAGAGTGGATTGGTGAATGAACTTCCTCATTCAAGGATCATCCAGCTACCATCTTAATGGCAAATCATTGAGCTAGGATCCCTTGAATGCTTAAAACCTTGGAATCACTCCGTCTCTTAATGATTAACTTTTATCAAAGTGGATTCCACTAAACCTTGACCCAACCTCATCACCTTACATTGGAGCATCATCAGTGTTGCGGATCAAGGGAACTGAAGAATCCTCGTCATAAAGGGAGTATATCTTTAACAACGGGCAAAATGAGGCTCATCTACTTATGTGTAAGTCATTAGAGTCCAGAGACCCTGTTGATCATTCCTTATGTAGGATTGGGTCACAGGTACATCTCACCCTTTCAAGCCCTCATAGGAGGCCTCTAACGGGAGAGTACGTTTGGGTGCTGTGTGTTGACCCTTGCTCTTGTGTAGGGCATAAACTTAGGTCCTTTGTGTAGATCCTTGGCATGTGTGACCTAAACTAGGGTCCTTGTGTGGATCATTGGCCTATGTGGCCTAAACTAGGGTCCTTATGTGGATCTTTAATCTGTGTGGTCTAAACTGAGGTTCCTTGTGTGGATCCTTTGCTCTTGTGTAGGGCATAAAACCTAGGTGCTTCATGTTGACCTTTGCTCTTATGTAGGGCATAAACTTGTACCTTGTGTAGGCATATCTAGGTTCTTTGTGTAGGTCCTAGTGTCGACCTTGTGTAAGTTGTAAAGGTTAGAGGTGAACCTGATTTAAAACCTTATTTAGTGAAATCCGGTACACTCAAGGGTTGAGTGCGTCCACCGGGAGTGGAGTAGGCATATAGCCGAACCATTATAAATGACTGTGTTTGGGATTGATATTTGCGTATTCATTTATTATGCTTACTTTGAATGATTACATGAAACATGATAACATGAATGTTTAGAATTGCTAAGAATCACATCCCACACTCATTGTTCATCCATCATATACTAATTGCTAAATCATGTTTAAATATTGAGTAGTCTTGTGATTAAATCCTCTACTTGGCTTGGAAGCCATTAGAGTTAAAGTATATCATGATAGTCGCACATTAAATCAAGATTGGGTTAATAGGATTTTTAATAATCAATAAAAGTTTATAAAGTCCTATTCACCCCCCCCCCCCCCCCCTCCCCCCTCTAGGACACTTTGACCTATTCCAATTTCTACTACTACGGTCCTTACCGTAATTTCACTTTGAACCTTTCCTAGCATTAGAAGAAGGTCTCTTTCTCTCTCTAAGCAAAGTTCATGATTGACTTTCTTAAAGTGTTAGTTTTATTAAACGGGAAAAACTTTTTAAGAAACTCTTGGGTCATCTCGGTCCATGTACTGATGGATCTTGGCTTTAAGGAGTGCATCCATGTCTTAGCCTTCTCTTTCAATGAAAAAGGAAACAATTTAAGTCACACTGTGTCCTCAAACATGTTTGGGAAGTGTAATTGTGAGACACATATCCTAACATGTACCGTTCCATAGGCTTTCGCGGTCCTCCCGGTCGAATTTCAGCGACCAACAACGCGTAGATGGCAATTACGTGTGACCTTGAGTCTTATCCCATATTCCAAAGTTGGATCGACCTGAGACTTGTACCCTTGTGACTGCGCTGTCGCAGCGGTTCCGATGTCGCATCTCACGTGCTGATCCGATACCCAGGCCAGGAGATGTATGACCGTGTTCAGTTTGAGGAAAACACAACACTTTGCTAAACCCAAGAGAACATGTCCCATCAATCCCATCAATCAAGTACATGTCCCATCCCCAAAAGCAACCCCTAAAGTCAACTCTCTCTATCCACCCTTACATGTCAAGTACACACTTATCACTCATCCATCACTCCCCATAACTCCATCACTCACACCCATCCCCCCTCTCTCTTTACATCCCATCCTCTCTCTCTCTCTCTCTCTCTCTCTCTCTCTCTCTCTCTCTCTCTCTCTCTCATTTCCCCATTTTAAGCAAGCTCCCATGGGAGAGAACCGTCCAAGCTTCCATGAAAGAAGCTAGGTGTGGACCATCTTCCTACCTCCCATATCCACCATCCAACCGTCCAATGTCCATCATCCTCCATCAAAGTCAAAGCTTTAGAGCTAGGGAGTCTAGGAAGAAATCTAGGTGGGTGATTTTATGATTTTTCAACCATTGATTATTGTGATTTAGGGGCCCACATATGATGGGACCCATTTTGTTGTATGTGTTGTGATCAAGAGGGGCCCATAGTGACGGGGCCCCTCCCATATCTGGTCGCCGTCTCACATTTCTCTCTCTCTCTCTCTCTCTCTCTCTCTTTGATGTGTGGCCCACCATGTAGCGTGTGAGATCCACACTGTCCAGCCACATGGACAGTGGATCCCACCATAAGTTTGTGTTATATCCTAGCCGTCCATTCATTGGACGTGGACCCCACCATGGCAGTGTGTGGGGCCCACCATGATGCAATATCTAGGCTGTCCAGGCCTGGACGTTGCTGTCCATTTAAAAAAATTTTAAAAAATTAAAAATAAATTATTATTATATAATATATATATATATATATATATTATACATCATGGTGGGCCCTACGTGGGACCCACCCATTGAGGAGTGGAAGTGGAATGGCTAGTGTATCTCACACCAGCTATACAGCTAGTGTGATTGACGTCAACAAGTTCTGAGTACCCCACTATGATGTAAGGATCTTATACACACCATCCAGCACTCTGGACGGGTGGGACCCATCTCCCATGATGGATGTATTCCATCCAAATAGTCCATCCATTTGGCAACTCATTTCAAGGTTTGAGACTAAAACTGAGGTAGATTTAAATCTCTGGTGGGCCACCACATGGACACCATTATGATGTATTTATTTCATCCACACCGTCCAGATTGTGCTGGATGGTGCTGGACAGTGTTTGGATGGTGCTATCCAATGTTTGGACGGTGCTGATTTACATGGACAGTGTTTGGAGGGTGTTGTCCAATGTTTGGACGATGCTGATTTACAAGGACGGTGTTTGGACGGTGCTGTCCAATGTTTGGATAGTGCTGATTTACATGGACAGTGTTTGGATGGTGCTGTCTAATGTTTGGACAGTGCTGATTTACATAGACAATGTTTGGCAGTTCTGATCATCATTAGTGAGCCATGTGCCCCATAGATGATAGTGTTCAGTGATACATATGTTACAACTGCAACTATTGAAATGATTTTTGGTGTAACCCAAACTCTCACTTGAGGCCCATTAGTGTGGCCCATCCATGAGGCCCATCTTATTTTATTTGTGGCCCATCGGTTAAGGCCCACCTTGATGCAATTGTAGCCCATGTGATAAGGCACATTGTGGTGTGCATTAGGCCGTGAGATGTGGCCCATTGTGATGTATTTCCAGCCCATCTGATAAGTCTCATTGTGATATATTTCTAGCCCATTTGATAAAGCCCATTGTGATGTATTTCCAGCCCATCCGTTAAGGCCCACCTTAATGCAATTGCGGCTCATGTGATGAGGCCCATTGTGGCATGCTTTAGGCCATAGGACGTGGCCCATTGTGATGTATTTTCGGCCCATCTGATAAGGCTCATTGTGATGTATTTTCGGCCCTTTTGATAAGGCCCATTATGATGTATTTTTGGCTCATCTGATAAGGCCCATTGTGATGTATTTCGTGCCCATTTAGTAAGGCCCATTATGATGTATTTCCAACCCATTTGTTAAGGCCCATTGTGATGTATTCCCGGCCCATTTGGTAAGGCCCATTGTGATGTATTTTTGGCCCATATATGTGGCCTAATATGATATTTATACGACCCATGTCATGTGGTCCATTGCGATGTGTATAGACCCATGTTATGTGGCCTAATTTGATGTATTTGAGGCCCACATGATGTGGCCCCATTTAATGTATTTGAGGCCCATTGATGTGGCCCACATGATATATACGAGGCCCATTGGCGCGGCCCATTAGTGTGGTCTACTTGATATATATGAAGCCCATCGGTGCGGCCCATTGTTGCGGCCCATCTTGATGTAATGAGGCCCATTGGTGTAGCCCAATGCAGTCCGCTTGGTGTATATGAGGCCCATTGTGATGTATGTGCGGCCCATGAGTGAGGTCTGATGTGATGTATTTATGGCCCATGTGCCGAGGCCCACTATGATTCACTTGAGGCCCATTATTGTGGCTCATTGCGATGTATATGAGGCCCTAAGATGTGGCCCATTGTGATGTATATGAGGCCCTAAGATGTGGCCCATTGTGATGTATATGTGGCCCATGAGTGAGGCCCATAGTGATGTGTATAAGGCCCTTGTATGAGGCAATAAGCCCACTATATGTTTGGCTCTATGCGAGTCACTCCTTCGGAGCAAGGTTGGTTAAATGTCCACATTGATGGGCAATGATGGTTAAATGTCCACATTGTGACCTTCGCTTAGGCCCTTTGTTAGGTCGATTATCGAGGCCGATTTTGATTATCGAGGTCGATTTCGATTGTTGAGGCCGATTTTGATTATTGAGGTCGATTCTAATTATCGAGGCCGATTTTGATCATCTGTATGTTTGTTATGAGGTGTGGTTGACAATTGCATATGTTATAAGGCAGGTTGTTTATGGGACTCCCTAATAGGCAGAGTCATCCACCATGAGCGCATGGTATGCGCAGGATTGATGCATGATTGGACGGTATGACTCATGCATCTCGCATTTTGTGATATGACCACAGTACGCCCTAGCGACATCAGGGCCTTGGCCTCCATAGGCATATCATGGATGGCCAGAGGGGACACCGAAAATGTTTGGTTCTAGCATATGGGCGTCATAGATGTCCATGGGTGAAAATTCCTAAACCTTCGTAGCCAGGACATGCCCCAGTGTCTAGACCGGGTGGATATATATGAGCGCATAAGGGTCGTATACCAATAGGCCGCGTCTCCCACTGTACCGTGGTCAGTTGGGAGGGGGTGTGACCTTACTCGCCTGAGTGAGGGGGCAATATCTAGTTTAAGTTTGACTAGCTGGATGAATGGGTTCGCTATCAACGAACCAAGCCTAATATTGGCAGGTAGATAGTGAGGTCTCTTCCACTTACCCAGTTGTGCACTCGGATAGGGGCGGCAAGTTGGCGTAGAGTGTAATGGACCCCGGTGATGATCCGAGAGATGTACGGTACTGATATGTGGACTTATTGAGCAGGAGTTGCATATTCATTCATTCATTCACTATCCACTCAGGCTGGTGGTGCGCAACTATTTGTTACATGTATCTTTACAATTGCTAGGATTTCGGTTGGGGTGTGCAACTAACTTGAGATCAGGAGTTTACCACATTGAGTCTGACTATCTAAATTTAGGTATGAGACTGGTTTGGATAGAAGTCCCTTGTGGTGGACCCCGTAGCCTGCGATACTACATACTATCATCCCGACTTCACACTCCAGCTTGGTCATTTCATTTGCATCGCATATTGCATTGCATCCTCAGCACATAGCAATTGGTTTACTGTGCTTCTATATTCCATAACCTGATTAAGGTTGACGGTATTCGTGGACTTGGTATTTGATATTTGGATTACTATGTTTTCGCATTACATAATTGATCTGCATTGCATACTCTGACATTGTATGATTTATAGACTTGCCATTATTTTCGACATTGTATGATTTATGGACCTGCATTGTATACTTGGCACTTACCTTGTGCACACACTTACACCAACCTCTAAGCTTTTTATAAGCCTATGTACGATAGATGCGTGCAGGTGGCATTAGGTCGCAGCAATGTCGAGCTTGGAGCATGTAGCTATCTTTTGGAGCTTTGATTTTCAATATATGTATCTCCCTTTCAACATTGTATTCAACTGTTTATATTACTGGATATGTGATGATGATGTTGCCTTTGTGATTTGGGTAAACTTGTGGTTATGCTTCTTATGAGATAAATGTACGTTGGAAAAATCCTCCTTATAAGATCACAAGATCGGAATCTGGCGTATGCGCGCTAGGAGCTAAGAATGGGGTACTACGCAGGTTGTCGGCACTGGATTCGACGATCAGGAATGTTGTAAACCCGGTTTTCGAGTTTGGGGCGTGACAGTAATGTAGTGAGTATTTCATCAAACTCTTTGATGTGCAGGTATTGACTTTCAAAATCTAGTCCATGAAACTTGGGAAGGAGTTGTATCACTCTAGGTTTGATGTCCACGTTTCCTGCATTAATTGGAAAGACCATGTAGGAAGGAGTACTTACCCCCGCCGGTTGTAAATAATCTCATAGAGTACGAGGCAAGGGTGCATTCTGCACCTCATTTTCATCTTGCATTTCCTTAACTAGAGATTGAGGTTAATTTGCAGCCATCACTTCAATTGACTCAGAGGATCTTAAGTGGTGTCTAATCCAGTGATGGATAGGCATCCCTTCGACTAATCCTCCTTCACTTAAGAGACGTCAAGTGTTGTCATGAACCCACTTGGGCATGAAACACTTACAGCCCTTAAACAACTAAACAAAACTAAACCTAAGAAAAAGAAAACTAAATAAAGAAAATAAGAAATCTAGAAAAGATAAGAGAGAGTTGAAGAGAAGTTACCCGATTAAGATTTTTATGCTAGGGTTTTATAAAACAGAAAACAAAGTTACTTCTAGCAATAAATTCAAAAAATTCTAACTTAAAAATATAAAAGAAAAGGTAATCCTAATCTTAAACTAATTCCAAAACTAATTAATCTCACAAACAACGCAACCATAGTCCCCGCAACGGCACCAAAAACTTGTTCACCACCCCAAGTGTGTAAGTGCTATGTTGTATATCAAGCACCCTGTGTTGTCAAATTCCGTAGTGACTAACTACTTTAGAATGATGGACTCATTCAAAGATGGAAAGTTCACCTTCATAAGAAGATGTGCTACAAAGCTCAAGTCATGAAGATTGTTCTACCTTGTTCAAGATCAACTTGAAGTATTACTTCTAGTTCAAGTGCAAGTTCTATTTCAAAGTTTAAGTTAAAGTGCATGTTCAAGTTCAAGATTAAGACCAAGTTCAAGTGCTACTTCAAGTTTATGTGCTAGTTCAAGTCCAAGTGCACTACATGGTCAAGATCAAGTTAAAGCTTCAAGTGCACAAGATCAAGCTTTAAGTAAATTAAGTTAAAGATCAACCAAAGCAATTGAAGCTATAAGATCAATGTTCAATATTTCAGGTATAAATGACCCTAGAAAGACCTTAGGTTTAGGTCATTCATATTACATATTTAGTGTGGGTTATTGTGCTTGTTATAGGCTCAATTTCAACTAGTCCTATCCTATGTTCGACTGGTCCAGGTTCTGGTTCGACCAGTCCAAGGTTTTTCTCGACCAGTCCAGGATTGTTGCAAAATTTTGGATTTTTCTGGTAGTGTCACGACCATTCGAGTACCCTACTTGACCAGTCGTGGACACTGGCTCGACCAGTCATGGACATTAGCTCGACCAGTTGAGAAGGGCTCGACTCGAACTCCAACAAGCTATTTTGGCCCCACTCGACCAGTCAAGGGATGGTTTTATTGGATTGCGCCAGAATTTTTAAAATTTGATTGAATCTCTTAGACCAGTCGAAGGGACTGTTTTTCAACTTATAAATAGAGTAATACTATTGTCCGGTAAATTAATATTCTTTTTATAGCATTTTTGATTTCTAATTTCTTGATCTCTCTTTGCTTCAATCTGATTTTATAAAAGAGTGTTCTTCTCTACCCCTTTTGAGATCCAAGAAATTAAATCAAAGTAGCCTAAGGTTGGATTAAGTTAAAATTCATTTAGACCTAGAACCATTCTATATGTGTGATTGAACATTGGACATCTTCATCTTCAAGAGAAGCGGTTCTACCGGGCTACATCAAGCAGAATCTTTAAATACGTATTTTGTTTAAATTGCTTTTGGTTTTTAAGATTGCTAGAAATCTCTATTGTGGTTTTGGAGATTGCCAGAAAAGCTTTGTGGTGGTTTTGACTGAGTTAGCCAGAAAATCTCAGCGCGGGGATTTTAATTGTGGTAGCCCATTGAAAATGCAATTATAAAGGTTTTAAGGTGAACTTTGGAACACCTTCTTTCATAGTGAAGCCAATATCACGTGGGTTGTGATTATTGGGAGTGGAGTAGGTGTAGTTGTTTGAGAACAGTTGGTGTGCACACTGAACCACTATAATTTCTAGTGTTTTGTGGTTGATGTATGTGATGTATGAGTGGTGAATGATTGTATCGATTTCATGTACATGTGGTGAATGTTGTAATAGCTAGATTTCATTATTTTTCCTCTTATTTTAGTTCGGGTTTTTTATCCTTATCGAGTTTAAGAAATCAGGTTGTCCTACCATAAACTTTGCTTTTTAGTGTAAGGTTGTCATTTGAACAACGTTTGAATCAACTTCTAAATACTATTGCAATTGAGATTGTTATTTGTTTCATCTATCTTTATTTATATTTCGAAATTATTTTTATTTGGCATAGTCCTATTCACCCCCCCTCTCTAGGACTGAGAGTTCGCCATTTTGAAAGTATAGGGCCGTGATGTAGTAATAACTTTGTAAGATTGAGGTCGAATCCACAAGGACTAAACTTGTATGTATTTTAAAAATAACTAGAACTGGAACTAGAAATAGATCTAAATTGAAATCTGGATAATTGAGAGTAATGGTGAGTAATATTGATTAAAACTTATGAATTTCAAGGTGGGAACTAGGGTGTCAAGGATCCACTTGTAGCTATCAAGATGCTACCTTATTTGATTCAAGGAAAACAATTGGAATTGGATTCATATTCTATCCAATTGGAAGACAAAACAATTAAATCAAATCAAAACTTTTCATTGACCTAATTCTCAATGAAAGAGAATTGTGATGATTGAAAGGGATTCCATCACCCTACCATACCCAGTAGATGATGGTGAACAACGGGATTTACCAATCTCACTATCTCAAAACAGGAAAAGTAGATATCCAAATCTATTACAACATCTATTGTAATTTGAGTCACAATAAATCATAGAAAACTGAAAATATTCATTTAATATCAAACTAGAAATCAATGAAGTTTAATAAGATCAAGAATCAAAGCAAAATAAACATCCAAACACACTATAAGCTTCACCTCTTAGCCCTAGCTAAGAGGTTTAACTAACCATAGACATGATTGAAACCAAATATCTTAAACAAAGCATGAAAAATAAACTAGGGAAGAAGAAAAACTCTTTATAGTTGTTCCGCCCATGTGTGTGCTCCTTGAGACCTTTCCAAACCCTAAAAGATGCTTTGAAGCATTATAAGGAGTCCTATTTATAGTTGTGAAACTCCAACTTTCACACCTAGTTAGAAAAATCTAAAAACCACCTCAAATTTATGCACTCTACACAATTTCCCAAAATAAGCTCAAATTTTAAACTGTCTCAAATTTATGCACTCTATGCAATTTTCCAAAATAGGCTCGGAGTTTTAGAACATACTTTTCAGGACAATTTCAAGAATATGTTTATTTTTAAGACAATTTCATGATTTCTTTTATTCATTTCAAATCTTTGATTCTCGTAATTCCGCACTTGGTTTTCTTGGATCTTTGGCATATGAACTCTTCATTAATGACTTCCAAATTTCCAAATATTCATTTAGTGATCTCTTGAGCTTAAATCTTCCTTTTGGCATCAATTTCGCTTTAAGCTCTCAAAATCACCTCTCACATGAAAACATGCATAATTAAATAGATTAAGCACTATCATGTTTATAAAACCAAGTATAAATAAGGGAAAATATGCAATATTTCACACTTAATAGTAAATTAATCAGTGTTTTCTTAGTTTTGAGCAAAATTTGTAAAAATTTTCAATTTTTCAAGCTAAAACCATGTTTGGGAGATGATAATTTATGAAATTAAGAATACTTTGAGTATGATGATAAGATAAGAGATTAAACTTTAGATTGTTGGAGTTTGATCAACCGAGTAGACTATCGTCTAAATTCTTGCATTTAATTGATTAAGAGGAAGTTTGAATATCATATTTATCTAAGTCACAAGCCACATTCAAATTGCTTTCTGTAAATTGTACTAGAATTTCTCATTGTTCGTATGTATATCATTGAAAGATATTGAGAATTAAGTCTGTAAAATTTTATCCACCTTAAAAAGTTGAAAAGAACCAGTCAAAAAACAGAGAGATCAACAAAAAGGTCATGTATGATGAAAAGACTAGAAATGAATGAAAAGTTTGAAAAGAATAAATAAATAAAAGGGACCATTAATATAAAATTAAAAACTGAAAAAAGAAGGAAAATGTGATAAGTTCGAAATTAATACTTGATTGTTCAAAAAAACTTGAGGTGATGAGCATGGCTAACATTATGAAATAGTAGTATGTTATGGAAAGTAAATTGAATTCACTAAGCACATTGGAAGAACATGATATATGAACTTATGCTCTTAAATGATTAATAAAGAACCTATTTGATTGATTGCTCATGTGATTCGGTTCTAGGTTTTTAAAATTCCACTCTCGCTTCTTTGGATTATACTCATTCATACTTGATTGCACAAAAGATTATTTTCTAAATGTGATTTGAACATTGAGAATTGAGGATTTCTTCACGCATGTTTTACTCGGGACTAGCAAAATGCTGGTTGGGGGGTGTGTTGAGTGTGAAATATTACATATTTTTCTCTATTTATACCTTGGTTTTATAAACATAATAGTGCTTAATTGATCTAATTATGCATGTTTTCATGTACGAGGTGATTTCGAGAGCTTAACGTAAAATTGATGTCAAAAGGAATATTTATGCTCAAAAGATTACTAAATAAAGATTTAGAAGTCATTAATGAAGAATTCACATGCTAAAGATCCAAGGAAACCAAGTGAAGAATGAAGAGAATCGAATATTTGAAGTGAAGAAAAAGAAAAAAAATCTTAAAAATTGTCCTAAAAAAACATATTCCTGAAAATTATCGTGAAAAGAATATATTCTGAAACTCTGAGTCTAAAAAAAGAAAGTTCTGGAAGTCTATTTAGAAAACTACACAGAGTGCGTAAATTTGATGCGGTTTCTAGATTTTTTTTCAAATCGATGCGAAAGTGGGAGTTCCACAACTATAAATAGGACTCCCTAGGATGCTTCAAAGCATCTTTTAGGGTTTGAAAAGTCTCAAGGAGCATAGCACAAGGGTGGAGTAACTGCTAAAGAGTTTTTCTTCTTCCCTAGTTTATTTTTCATGCTTTGTTTAAGAGATTTGGTTTCAATCATGTCTATGGTTAGCTATACCTCTTATCTAGGGCTAATAGGTGAAGCTTGTAGCGTGTTTGGATGGTTATCTAACTTTGATTATTGTTCTTATTAGACGTCATTAATTTTTAGTTTGATATTAAAGGCATATTTTCAGTTTTTTATGATTTATTGTGAATCAAATTACAATAGATGTTGTGATAGCTTTAGATATCTTCTTTTCCTGTTTTGAAATTGTGAGATTGGTAAATCTTGTTGTTCATCATCGTCTCCTAGGCATGGTAGGGTGATGGAATCCCTTCCAATAATCACAATTCTCCTCCATTAAGAATTAGGTCAATGAAAAGTTCATATTTGATTTAAATTTCTTTATCTTCCAATTGGATAAGATAAGACTCCAATTCTAATTGTGTTCCCTGAATCAAGTAAAGTAGCATCTTGATAACTACAAGTGGATCCTTGCTACCCTAGTTCCCACCTTTAAATTCATAGGTTTTAATCAACATAATTCACTATTACTCTCAATTATTCAAATTTCAATTTAGATCTTTTTCTACTTCTAGTTCTAGCTAATTTTAGAATACTTACAAGTTTAGTCCATGTGGATTCGACCTCAGTCCTACCGAGTTATTACTACATCACGACCCTGCACTTGGGGTTGTGAACATCGCGCCATCCACAAGCTAACGGACAGGTCGAGGCAGTTAACAAGATTATCAAGAATCATATTTGGTTGAAGCTTGAACAAGTTAAAGGGTCATGAGCTGAAGAGCTCCCCCTACGTCCTCTAGGCGTACCGAACTACTGCCCGAACAACCACTGCAAAGACTCCTTTTTCCTTAGCCTTCGACACCGAAGTGGTACCCCAGTCAAGATTGGGCTTCCGACCACCCGGACTCACTCTTATGACGAACAATAAAATGTCAAACTAATGACACTAGACCTCGACCTCATTGAGGAAAGAAGAGAGCAAGCACGGGTCGGATCGCGATCTGACAACTGTAGGTCACCCGTTTCTATAAGTCCAGGATCAAAACAAGAAAGTTCTGAGCTGAAGATCTGGTCCTCCGCAGAACCTTCCAAAATACTAAGGAACCCTGCTCGGGAACCTTAGGAGTGAATTGGGAAGGACCCTATGTGGTGAGAAGCATGAGCTGACCAGGATCTTATCGACTCGAAGACCTGGAAGGTCGACTCCTACCGCATCCATGGAATGCTGAGCATCTTAAAATTTACTACGCATAGGGGGTAGACCTACCCCGAGTACGAAATTTACTATGTATAGTCCACGTTTAAACTATTACAATAAAATCCAGAGGTTTACTTTCTACTTTGATATTTGTAAATAGATCATCTACTAAATGTCTACTAAGGGCTTCTGATAATACATGGGAAGAACAACCCTTATTGATGAGCCGACCCTCCAAGAGGAGGTCGGGTCATATGCTACCGTCACTACTTAAATTCACGTATCCGATCTACAAAAAACTACGAAGGGCTCCCCTTGATGCAAGGAAATGAAAGCTCTAACTAATTGATCGATCCTTAAAGAAAGGGTCTGACCTTCGCCAACTATAACTACCTGGATGTCGTGAAATCGACCTTCTTACTTAGAAAATTTTCTCACAAACGATATGATAAAAACTTTGTTATATTGATAAAGCTCCGAGGAGCATATTACATCGGAAGTACAAAAAAAAAAGGAGGAAAAGTTGGCCATTGGGCCTCATGGGGCTGCTCGGAGTCAGAATCGACCTCCTCAAAGGCCGAGAGATCAAGCTCCGGATGCACTCCCTTCACATCCTCAGACAACTCTCATAGCTAGCATCGTACATAACATCCCTGTTCTCTAAGAACTCCTTAAAAGACTTGAACTCCTCAACGATGGCTGCTTGAGCTGAAGACATAGCTGCCTGGACCTCCTTGAGCTTCACATCATAGGAGTGTTTCAGCCCGACATTATCTACCTTCCAACGCGTAGACCTCTCCAAGGCTTTGGTAAGCAACTTCTTCGTTACCTCCAGCTCGGTCGCCGACTCCGTTGCCTAAGTTTCCATGGAGGAGAAAAGCTGGTTGGTTTCCTTATGGAGTTGCTCAGCCTTAAGATGGGATCGTTTAGCTTCAACCCCCTTTCCTTAGTAGCCCCAATTCCACTTCGTCCCGTAGACGCAAGAGCTCGCAATGTACGTTCAACAAGCAAGGGGCAAACTACTAAAAAGAAAATATAAGTATCAGGATGGGACAAAAGATAAGCAATAATAACTTTAGATTAATTCAGCCTAAGGAAGATCTTCGCCAGCTTGTTGATGGTTGCTTCTGGTGGCACGTTCATTGAATGGGTGAATTCAGTTTCATGGAGATGACACTCCACCCAAGGTAGAAGGTGCTCTAGAGTCCTTGTCGACTTAAGAGTGCCCTGACTCTCCCCACCACTGCCACCCGACAAACTCCCCACTTAGGGCATATGAAGCTCAGCGGAGGTCTCTGTAGTCTCCCGAACCTCCACAGGACGAGCTTTATTAAGCAAAGTCATTCTAGTAGCATCATCGGCAAAGGCAGGCATGGAGATTGGCGCCTCATCTGTGACTTCTGCAACCACTGAAGATGAGGGGCCAAACTTCCCCTTACCCTTCGAGGTCGACTTCTTCTTCTTCAGGGCTACCTCACCGAGAGGAGGTGGCTTATGCTTCAAGGGCCAAACTTCAGGCATGTCTGTAAAGTAAAAAGGTTAACAGTGAATTTACGAAGTACACTAAGTTCCAAGATCAGTCAAAGGTTATGCCTGTCAGTTAGGAGTCAAGGCCTGATTTGAGTAAGAGCTCATGTGTGAGGAGCACTCTCCAAGATCTCAATCCGGCCTCCACCGACCTCACTCTTGCAATTCAAGCAAGAGCTTCTAAACCTAACATAGCAGGGTACTTAGGAAGAACTACAAAAACAGACACACACGTCAAGTTAGACTATAGGGGACGACCAAGTTAAAAAAATAACAAGGGAAACTAAGGCTGGACAATATCGACTTGGCACAGAGAAGGAAGTCGGGACCCAAGAGTGAAGCCCAAACATCCCTGGTACTTCCCAATCTCTAGATGCCCAAAACCATTTGTTCTTCCAGTTATTGTTGGAGGTCGGGGCGTCCATGATCAAGGCTTTGCTAGTTCCCCGCTATGAAGAGAAGTAATACCAACCATCATGTAAAGAGTTGGATTTCACTTTGTACAGGTGGAGAAACTCGTCCACAGTCAGCTCGGGTTGGTCAATCTCAGACCAGAGGATGAAGCATCCCCACCAATACTCTCCACACATTGGGGATTAATTGTCCTGGAGCTAGCCCTAGATTCTCAAGGAGTCACCTCACTATATCCTCTAGAGAGGGAGCTTGAGGCCACATTAGAGGGCAACCTGGAAAATGGCCACCTCTCCTTCACGGGGATTGTTGGGAAGCTCACCTGGTGACGGAGCTTGAAGTACCATCGACTCAAGTATATGGTACCTTAACCTTATCCTCACCAAGTCAGCCTCCCTCAAAATGGACTCTACGAGTCCTTTCTCTTCCTCCTCAGATAAGGACCCAGCGAGCCCCTCTACTGCAGGGAAATCCTCCTCTTCCTCAACTGGCTACTTCATCGGGGACCGCTCAAGTACCCGCGACGATTGCAATGCGTGAAAATCAACATCTCTCATCATCATCAGGGGCAATGGCGGGTTCGACATGGGGCATAGATTATATGCCCTACCATCACCGCCTGGTGTTCCCTCCCGTAAGCTTGAAGTTTCCGACATGGCTTAAAGCCTAAGAACACCGAAAACCAATGTAAAGAAAAGAAGATAAAGGGAAGGGATGGGAGATCGGGGATGAAGCTCATTTGAGATGGGAAGTCACCGAAAGACCAATGGAGTATAGTCGCTGGACATCGCCCGACACCAAGAGCAAAGAACGAGTCAAAAGGGTAAAAAGAAAATAACCCCGCCCGAGGGTTAGGGCTTCCCCTTTTATAGAGGAGCCATGTGTACGAGCATTCAATGCTCATAATCAACGCGCGGCTGTAAGGTGACTCTTCGACTCCCCCATTTCGACACGTGGCGCGTCCCTGCTCACCGCACGACTCCTCAACCGAGGACAGGCTATGCGTCACCACCTCATTAGCTTGGCACTAAGAAGGCACCGTGACAAACCATGTGACCTCAAGCCACAGCACGCCACCTCGAAGGTCCAGTACTATGAATACTTGCCGCCTTATTTAGCATTAATGGCGAGAAGACCCATTTTCCTGAGTAAAGAACAATCTGACCTGACTAGGTCTGACCTACTTCTCGAGCCTGTTTCACCGACTTGGAAGTAGGGGGCTTACTATTATGAGGAGAAATGGATTGACCTATAGGAGCATTTCAAGTCAAAACCTGGCCCGCTGGAATGTACATTAGAGGACGAGAAACCTGATTGCCCAATTAAAGTCTCAGGTCGACACATCCCATGTCGTCATGACCTAGGTCAGCATATGTCCTAGGTCGACATCGGCACCTCCCAGGTCAACACGATCCAAGTCAGGATGACTCGTGAAGAAGTTAAAGGCTGCAGAAATTGGACATCACAAAGACCTTCTCTATGAATGAAAGGTCTGGTCAGCATGCATGGATGAGTTTCCTTACATTCTTGAAGTTTGTCCAGCATACTTCTGGTGCGCTACCATTTCCACTGCCTGATCCCTAGAGAAGGTCGGGAAAATTCACCTTATCCCCCAACTGGCATTTGTGATGGTTCTGAGCAGTCCAACTTTATCCAAGAAAGTAGTCCAACCTTATCCAATGAAGCAGTTTGACCTTATCCAAAAGAGATCCATCCGAAGATCTATCCAAAGATCATGGAAATCAATCTGCAATAAGCTTAAGATCCCAAGATCCTCGCCAAGGATTGTTAAGGGTCAAATATTGCATATTATCCCCCATTTTTTTCTTAGTTTTACAAACATAATATGGCTTAATAGTATATTTTACATGTGTTTGTGTTGCAAGATGAATTTAAGAGTTTGGAATGAAAAGAATGTTAAAGCATAGATTTAGTGATGAAGAATTGCCAAAGAAAAGAAGGGATCTTTGGAGACCAAGATTGAAGATTTCAAGACTCCAAGATCCAAGAAAACCAAGTGGAGAAGGAAGGAAGTCGAAAGAACAAGCGCAGAAATTACAAAGAATGTGTCATCGAGAACTTCTCAATGACATCAAAGCACTGTTCGATGACATCGAACATGGGTTGATGACATCAAATTTATGAAGGAAAATTAAGTTGGTTGCGTAAGGCCCGTATCCTAGACCATATCGTTCCATAGGCCTCTGCAATCCTCCCGGTCAAATTTTGATAACTCGCGACCTGTAATTGGCGTTTGTGCACGACCCTAAGTCGCATCCTGCAATTCTGAGTTGGCTTGACTTGAAACTTGTACCCTAGCAACAACGCCATAGCCGCGGTTCCTACACCGCGTCTCATGGGCCGATGCAATACCCAGGCTAGGAGTTGTGAGCCCGCATTTATTTCGAGAAAAATGTCATGCGTTGCGAATTCCAAGAGAATTTTTACAACCCATCATATAAATCAATCACCTCAAGTCAAGTACACAACCCATCCCTCTCTTACCAACAAGGCATGGCTCTCATCTCTCTCCCATTCCCAAAGTCTATCTCTCTCTCTCCACCCATCCCTTTCTTACAACATCCATTCCTCCCATCCCATCTTGCTTACAACACCGTCTCCTCTCTCATTCTCACCACCATTTCCGAAGCTTCTATGAGAGAAAATCCTAAGGAGAGAAAATAGCCAAGAGAGGACCCATCTTCCTACCCCCTCATCTCACCATCCAACCCTTCAATTCTCATCTTCCACCATTAAAGAAGAAGCCAAGGAGCTAAGGAAGCTAAGGGACTAAGAAGATTAGCAATCAGAGGGTGATTTATAGGATTAGATGCTGTTGTTGATGATGGGCCAAGTGGGGCCTACCAATTGATGGTATGGATCTCACTTTAGTCCTTAGGTGTGGCCGATAGCCCACCATGATTCATATGATCATCCCATGATGGGGCCATTCTCCATGGACCCCATTATGATGTTTATTTTCCTATTGTGAAAGGTCATCTAGACATTGTATTTTTGGTGGAAAAGGGATCTCCACCATTGATTTTTATCGATGGGCCCACATATATTGGGACCCACTTGATGTATGTATTGGAATTACATGGCCCACCTAGGGAGGGCTCACAGTGGTGGAGCCCTTCCCCTCCCAGAACCATCTTCTCTCTCTCTCTTTATCTCTCTCTCTCTCTCTATTTCTCTCTTTCCCATCTCATGGCCCACCATGATGTATCTGACCCACGCCGCCTAGGGCAGTGGCCGCCATGATGCATGCACTATATACCCACGCTGGGGTCCACCTTGCAGCAACCAGCAGCATTGCTACCTGGACCGTCTGGGGCAGGCCATCTGCATGAAGGAAAAACACAAATGTCAGCTTTAATTTTTTTTTAAAAGGTTGGTGGGTCACACTCATGTGGACCCCACCTTAATGTATGTAATGTATCCACACCATCCATACAACTTCCCAGCTCATTTTAAGCATTGAGCTGAAAAAATGAAGCCAATTCAAATCTCTGGTAGGCCACACCATAAAAAATGTTATTTTAATAGTGACAAACTGTTAGGGCCCGCAGTGATGTTTCTGTGCGTAAGAAAATATTGAATATTGGGCTCATTAGACCCTTCATGAGCCAGAGAACCTAGCTGACAGAACGCTGCCAGCGTCCGGAGGACGCTACAGCAAGCAACATCCTTGCTTCTGTTGAAGGGTGAGAATGTGGGCCCCACCATGTTGCGTGTTGAACATCTACATCGTCGATTTGATGGGCCCCCTTTAATTATTAGGATATCCCAAAAATCAGCCATACATGGGGCTTAGGTGATCCACACCATCAAAAGTAGCAGGGAATTGAATGTCTACCATTGAAACCCCTTTTGGGTCACAGAAGTTTTGAATCGATATGAAATTTATTTTTCCTCCTAATTGGGGTCTTTATGACCTTATAAATAGATGGGACGGAAAAAAAACATTATGGTAGGCCCCACATGAGGCCTACATGACGTGGAAAACCAATTGGCTGGGGTACTTCACACCAGCTATATAGCTGTTGTATAAAATGTTAGCAATTTCTGTAGTCCCAACCATGAGGTATGTGTTATGAAAAAGCAAGGAAAAAAAAATAAAAATTAGGAACGCTGTTTCTACTAACGTCTTTACTGCTGTTGAAGGATGGGACTGTGGGCCCCACCACAGGCCCCACCATGATGCATGTTAAACATCTACACTGTTCATTTGATGGGCCCCTTGTAATTATTAGGATATCCCAAAAATCAGCCGTACATGGGGCTCAGGTGATCCACACTACCAAAAGTAGCAGGGAATTAAACGTCTACCATTGAAACCCCTTTTGGGTCACAGAAGTTTTGGATCGATATGAAATTTATTTTTCCTCTTAATTAGGGTCTTTGTGACCTTATAAACTGTAACATCCCAAAAAAATCTGTTCAAAGACCCGAGTACAACCTCAGGCAGAACAACCCAAGGACCACATCATATTGTATAATTTAGACAAGATTTAGTTAAGTATTAAATGATCGGTGGATTAAGCTTGGGCCACCATTTTCACAAATGGGAAGGCCTATAATCAAGAGTACCGCTAGCTCAATGCCACCTTAAGACCTAGGAGAAATCCCAAGGGACTGTCACTCTCGAGAGTATGTTGAAACTAGGTAACGGACCAAGACCGCACGTGGAGTGTTCGATGACCGTGAAATTATAGGACTATGTCCGTCTTACTGGGCTTGACAACCATCGTGGGAATCAAGCCCAGATAGTGTCTAGAAACAGTTAACTTGAGTTGTGAGTTAAGTTTGTGAGAAACGTGAATATCCTTAGAAAATAGACTAAAACTTAAGTGAATTGGGTTGTTTGCTCTTGCGCGAAGTTGAAGAATTCGAACCGTTAGTTTGTGACCAAACTTCACCCATGGGGAAAGGAAATTTCCTTGCACCCATCCGTATAACCGTGGCCCCGATTAGACATGTATAATCGTCGATCTGAGATAAGCTCTCTATGGTCGATCGACTTATCCGATCACACCGAAATAGTGTCCTAGCATAGATCCATTGTCATGGAGCATACCCTATGACATAGATGGGTCGTGGGCCTCCCTATGAGACTTATTTGTCAGAAATAGCCACCCACGGGGTATAAACAATGTATAAAGTGGCACTAGGGCCATTTGCATCACATCTGGGGCTATAAATAGCCCTCATTTCACTCTCTCCCTCTCATATACGAATTTTGCAAACCCTAGGGGAGAGAGAAGGGAAAAGAGAGAAAAGAGGAAGAGGAAACTTGGGGAGATCACTGCAACCATGGGAAATCTTCTCCCACACATTCGCGTGCCTAATCACCACCTCCTTTCGCTACCCAAACCTCTTCTGGCTATGATTTTGGGTAAGAAATACCAACCCTAATATCAAGGTAGAGCTCCAGGATAGTTTTTCATCAACCTAGCTAACTAGCTTCATCGTTTAAGTGCCCGATGTTTCATTTTTGGAAACGTAGAATTTGGACCGAGTCTGAGTCGAGCATACTAACGAAAGGTGTGGACTATAAATGCTTAGGTTACATTTTATCAATGCTTTCATGATAACTAATGATTTATGTTTGTCTTGATTGCTTCCATATTGTCTTAAATACGTTGATTTCTGTATGAGATACACCTATGAACTATGATAAATAAATGATGCACCCTATGTGTTTGTTGAAATGTTTAATTGAGCAATAAAAAATGATTAGTGCTTGCCATGATTACTAATCTAGGACTCATCATTGTCATATGCATACAGATCTCTCTGTATAAAGAATTGATAAAACACCTGTTGTAACTAACGTAGTCTATGTGTTTGATAAATTGTCTAAATGAGAAATTGTTGATGAATTGTATTTACTACGAGTATTAAGGTAGGATTCTTCATTGTTGTATGTGTATGTAAAATTTCCTCTATGAAATCAATTAATAAATGCATGTTGTATTAACATGGTCTATGTGTTTGATGAAACGCCACATAAGAAATCCACATGGACTGTTTGTTGAATGCTGGGATAATTATTACATGTGGTTGTTAGCCGCATTTAAGTAGGATTTAGGCTACAAACGTAGCCCAGGAAATCGGTAAAAGTCCTTGTTCGGGTGGCTGAATTAGTCTTACTACCTTGGGTATATTCGAAGAATCCGAGTCGCACGACAATTGTCGATAGTGGCTAGGCCACAAGGGGCACTTATGCGTTCCATGTCGATTAAGTCAGCGTGTGCTCGTACCAATCGAGCTTTCCTAATGAATCGATTGACTTATTGTGTTTTTACCATGTATGGATGCGACTGCTTGAATCTAAGGTACCCCTCACCAATGTAAAGATCCACGTTAACCATGGTACCACAATCCACTAAGACTCATGAGCCGGATATGGTGGTATGGGATATCGTGTTCAAGCTGTCGGCCTACGCTGGGGTGACGAGCCTCACCGTAGTGACCAATGAGCAACTAAGACTCGTGAGCCGAGCATGGTTGTATGGGATACTATGTTCGTGCTGTCGGCCTATGCTGGGGTGATGAACCTCCCCGTAGTGACCGTGAGCATAACTTTTTGTAACTTGCCTATCATATGTGTTTGACTAGGAGTGACGAACCTACAACTTGCCTATCGTATGTTTTTAACCAGGAGTGACGAACCTAGATGGATCCTAAACATACGAGTAGGACCACTGCGGCTGTCCAATGCCAAATGTTCAATTTGGGTCAATGATATAAAGGGAGGGACCCTAGTTTCCCAAACTTATTGTATGAATGAGCTTAATTAATTACTTGGCTAACATGACCATGCATTGCACTACATTAGTTAGGATGTGCCAAAAAGGTGTTGGAGTTGCACCATTTGAGGAAGTGTTGCCATATGCAAAATAGGCTGTCGGAGTCGCGTGTGAGGGAGCATTGATGTGAGGACATGCATCATTACTTGAACCCATCCTACAATTAAAAAGAGTAGTTAGGAAGTGATTGTTATGATTGCTTTATCATTACTGCTTTGATTGACTTGATAACATATGTAACTTTTGCGTTATAGAACCACTGAGTTGATCACTCACTCCCACTCTGGGACGATGTTTTAAAACACCAACCAGACGTTGATTTAGATGTAGTTATAGACGGTGTCTATGCTCTGGAGCAGGACTTCTTGGATGAGGAGGAGGAATTCTCCTACTTCCAACTCTCGAGTGGGTTGATATAGACCAAGGACCATTGCACAGGGGACACTGGGCATCAGGACTTAGTTGGACACATTCACACTACCACTTTTTGTACATTTTGAAACTATACATGTATATAATGAACCCGGCTACGTACTCATACTCTGGAAGAAATTTTATGAAATATCTGCATACTTACATGGACATGTTTTAGAATTCCACACTGGCTTAATTTCATTAAATCCGGAGTATGATGTGTTGTTTAGTATAATCCCATGCATGCTTAATTCATGAAAATGAAAGAAATCTGAATATCATCATCCATAATGCATAAGTGATGTTCTGAATGTCGGGAGTAGAGCTTTTTTCAACCCTCGAAATTTAAGGCGTTATAAGTTGGTATCAAAGCATGAATCGAATTAAACTGGACCCCTGGGGTAATAGGCTGACATGACGCACTCTGACTTAGGAAGGGGGTGATGGAATTTAGAGACAATATTAGAATCTCAAGGTTTCACCGATAAACGAGACCGAGCACCGTAGCTTCTGAGGGACTTAGATCATGAGTAGTGACCTAAGTCACCTCTATGCCGTCAGTTGACGGATTTGAGCCATCAGTTGATGAGTTTCAAATACGATATGAATCTAAAAGACGCGAATACATGCCCGTTGAACCACGATAAGTGGACCTGACTCGCTTGAAACTCGAACCAACGAGTTTTGTGGGACCCAGGGGGCCCTATAGAGCGTAAACAAACACGGGGGGGTGGTTGGCGGCCGCCGGAATGTCCACCGGGGTATAGCGGCGCCATGATATTGGTGGCGCACCGCCGATCTATCCAGTGGGGTGCAGCGGCGGTGTGGGATAGGTGGTACACCGCCACTGGTTCGATGGTGTGGTCTCCTCCCACGTGTGGAGGTCCGCATACACAACCCCACCTCCCCTCCCTTGGTCATTTCTACCCATTTCTAAGCCCTTGCCCTTCCTAAGCCTCTCCAAACCCCATTTTCACTCTCAAATGCTCATTCCTAAGCATTTGAATCCCACCTCTTAATTACTTTTCCTATTCACTACACCCCTTCACCTCTATCTTTTCAAATCATCTTTTTCATTTCTTCCTTTTTGCTCAATTGGGCACAAATCCAACACCTAGGACTCCCAAAACATTCATCTTCTCAAAAATCCCTTCTTGCTATATCCTTTCCATCTCCATGGCTCTTTTTGGGCTAGTGACCACCATTTTCTCCATTTCTACGCTCCTTTCCCTTATGGGGAAGAAGGGGAAGAAACGAGCGGCCCCAGATGAGGCTAGGCCAAGTCGTCCGAGTCGCTCCAAAAAGAAGGCAAGTGCTGAGACAAGTGCGAGCGTCGAACGAAGGTCGAAGCGGGACCTCGACCCTCAAATTCCGATAGAGAGGTCTCTACCGGCAGGCATTGAACTTGGTAAGTTCCGCCATTGAAGAGTTATTTTTTAAGCTCACGTGGATGAGAAATTATTTGGGATGTATCCAGTGATTGAACACCTCCTGGAGAACGGATGGGACCTCATATTTAAAGGAAAGACATATGCTAATGAGGGCACCATGCGGGCCTTCTATGCACACATAAGGGACCCAACTCTTGATCCTCTCCTGTTTACCATCCCATTGGGGAGAACATAAACCAGGGTTGATGTGGACCTCATGGCCCGCATCATGGGATTGGAGCATGATTTTGTGCATGCCAGTGAGACTAATCTCACTAATGGGCAGTAGAGAGATCGCCACACTCAGTTCCTTTGCAGCCGACTCGTTGAGTGGAGGTGAGAGAATAGCCTCAAAACGACGCGCATGATGGAAGAGTACCGCCTGCTCCACCATATATGCACGTACAACGTGTATCCTAGATGGAGCAACCACAGGGAATGCACTAGGTTTATGGTGGATTTCTTGTATCGAGTTAAACAGGGAGAAAAGGTGTGCCTGCCCACTCTTGCCTTGAACCAGATAGTTAAGGCGGCATAGTCTACTCGGGGGGACTCGTCCCTCCCATTCCGTCGACTAGTTTGCAAGATCTCTTCTAATTTTAGATTCAGGATCCATATGGAAAATCTCACCCCTATACATTTCATTAACGAGACCACCCTCAACAATATGAAGATAGGTCCTAGGCAACGCCAGGCCCGACTTGAAGAATTCGGGGATGAGATAGAGGAAGAAACAGAGGAAGAGGAAGAAAGTGAGGAAGAGGAACAGGAGGAAGAAAGAGAGACTCAGGACTCCGACTGGGAGCCTCCCATCACTCGTGATGACTGCCAAGATTGGGCCACCCACAATGCCTATCTGGCTAAGATCGAGGAAAAATAGGCCTACCTGAAGCAGAAGTTCAAGAGGATGTCCCACACCCTAAAAGCCCTCCTATGCTGCATGTAGGATAAGGGAGCACCTCCGCCTTCGCCAGAATCGGAGGATTAGTAGTATAGTTGTAATTACTTTTTTTTTGTAATAGCCTTATATAGGCTTAATTTGAATGCTAGATTGGTAAACGTTGAAGTCTTTTGTTAGTCAGCTATCATGTGTTCTCTGTCATAGTACATGTAATGCCATATCATATGTAACTGTGTCAAAATTTGTTTAATGAAATGCATGGAGCTCCCTTTGTTTAGTAATGCATAAATGTTTGGAAAAAGTTTATGATGTAAGTACGATATCACTCTAATTTCATAAATGGTATACCCTATATTATATATAGGGAATGCCTCCTAAGACCAATCGAAACATGGCACGTCTCCCACCTGGCGGGTTGGTTGATGGGGCCCCTTTCCCGAATTATAGCCTAATGGGCCCTAGTTTGGGTCTAGGTAGCGAGACGATGTCGGATTCACAACCAGCCACTAGCCCCACAAATGGGCCAACACTGAGTGCACCACCGATTCTTGGTCAGAACCGCGCATCTTCCTCGACGCCACATATGCCTCAGGCAGCCTCTCCCCCTGATAGATTGGAGCAGATGATGCTCTTGATGAAACAACAACAACAGGTCCTAACGACTATAGCGGGGGCCATTACACAAAATATGAACGTGGCCCAGCTGATGCAACCCATGCAGGCCATCGGGGCAACGGCCGCATGTGGCCTATTTGAGCATTTTTAACGCCTCCGTCCTCCCACATTTGTGGGTACTCATAGACCCGAGGAGGCCGAGTACTAGTTGGATCGTATTTTTAAGATGTTGAAGTCATTATACTATGCTGAAGTGGAACAGGTCGAGCTTGTTACATACATGTTCGAAAAGGAAGCTAGCCTGTGGTGGGACAATGTCCTTCGAACCGTTCCTATGTGGATTCTATGGACGTGGGACGAGTTAGAGGTATGCTTCCACGAGAAATACTTTCCCCTCACCTACCGTAATGAGAAAGAGGGCGAATTCCTCTGCCTCAGGTGAGGGGGAATGATAGTAGCAGAGTATGAGAACTGCTTCACAGAGCTAGCTAGATATGCTCCCCTGATTTTGGCTAATGAGCCGATGAGAATGTGGCGATTCTCGGAAGGGTTGTGGTCTAACATCCGCACCAAGATGTGTTGTGTTAGCATTCCCACGTATGTTGAATTGGTGAATATGTCCCTGTGAGCTGAGCAGGACAGTGAGCGGGTGTCCTAAACACGCTTGCTAATGGGACCAACGCCTAGGCCCGAATTACAAACCCCGCCGTTTCTTGGCAAGAGGCCACGTATGAACTCACTCCTAAGACTAATGGATCCGCCGGCTCAGCAAAGGCGTTCTGATCTAATGTGTACCTACTGTAGCAGAGCGGGCCACACTGACCCCTTCTACTTTACCAAGCTGAGGGATAACGGCTACACACCGCCTCAGAGGGTCAACTGCCAGCCACCACATGTTGTTTCAGCCCCACCTTTACGATCTGTGGCACCGGCGCAACCATACAACCGACCTCCTCTATCCCAAAATAGGCCACCACAATGACCAATGATAGCACCGCCTAACCGCCCACAATAAGCTCGTGTACATGCACTCGCCGCCAAAGCAGTTGACTTAGCGGTTACAGTACCGCTAGCATTTGAAGTCACTGCCCACGTCCAAGGTACACATGTATTCCTTTTAGTGGACACCTATGATCAGGTTGGACACTACCCCTATGGTAGCATGCTCTACAGTCAAATGATTAATGTTAGACACTAACCCTATGATCAGGGTGAGAGTCATCGCCATAACAAGAACCTTCTCTGACGCCACTAAGCTTTGTAAGAGTTGCCCGATAGACTTAGGGAGAAGAGTTGTGTGCATTGACCTGATCATAACCAAGATATGTCATTATGACGTCATCCTCGGCATGAATTGGCTCACCGAAATGAAGGCAAAGATTGATTGTGAAACTAGATTGGTGACGGCCCATGGACCCGAGGGCACGACCTTCACCTTCCTAGTTCAGGTTAGTTGGCCCTACCGCATTAGTTGTTATGCTTCCCTGTTGGAGAATTATGATGGTCCATCACTTGGGGACACGCCAGTGGTCCAAAATTTCATGGACGTGTTCAAGACGATCCCTGGACTACCCCCTTAGTGAGAGATTGACTTTACCATCGACCTTGTGCCGAGCGTAACACCCATCTCCTTACCAACGTACCGCATGCCTCCGTCTGAAATGGAGGAATTGAGAAAGCAAACTGATGATTGACTCTGGTTTTATACAGCCAAACATATCTCCTTGGGGAGCTCTGGTGTTGTTTGTGAAAAAGAAGGATGGTTCGCTGCGGTTGTTTATAGACTACCGCAAGCTGAATCACGTTACAGTAAAGAACAAGTATCCTCTGTCATGACCGATCAGACCAATTGAAGGGGGCTCAGTATTTTTCAAAAATAGACTTACAGTCCAGGTATCATCAGTTGCATGTCAGGTATGAAGACGTGTAGAAAATAGCTTCAAGACCAGCTTCGGGCACAATGAATTCCTTGTGATGCCGTTTGGACTTACAAATGCACCGGCCATATTCATGGATCTCATGAACCAGGTGTTTTGGCCGTATCTTTACCAATTCGTCATCGTATTCATAGATGACATTTTGATATACTCAAAGAGTCGGAAATATCACGAGGAACACCTGCGAGCAGTCCTCGATACTCTTAGGCAGAATCAGTTGTTTGCAAAGTGTCAAAAATGTAACTTCTGAAAGGAAGAAGTCAAGTTCTTAGGACACGTAATTTCCAAGGAAGGAATCACCGTGGACCTTGCCAAGGTGACCACGGCATAGGACTGGGAATAGCTAGGCTCAGTCATAGAAGTGAGGAGTTTCCTCGGACTTGCCAACTATTATCGCCGATTCATTAAAGATTTCTCTAAGATAGCCCGGCCATTGTCCCACCTTACTTGGAAGGATCCTAAATTTTCATGGAATAAGAAAGTAGAGGCAGCCTTTCAAGAATTAAAGGACAAGTTGACATCTGCGCCGGTGCTAGTGCTGCCAAAGCAAGGGGTCAAATATACTATTTACACCAACACCTCTCGAGTCGGTTTGGGGTGTGTACTTATGCAGGGGGATAGGGTGATCGCCTATATCTCACGACAGTTGAGGAAACATGAAGAAAATTATCCCACACGACCTGAAATTGGCGTCAGTCATTTTTTACATTAAAGCTTTAGAGACATTACCTCTACGGCGAGGAGTTAGAGCTCTTTTGTGACCACAAGAGTCTCAAGTACATTTTTACACAGAGGGACCTAAACATGAGGCAGCGCCGCTGGATGAAGACATTGAAGGACTTCAAGTTTAAAGTCTCCTACCATCCTTGTAAGGACAACCTTGTGGCCGATGTGTTTAGCCGCAAGAAAACTGTAGAATTTTCAGTCCCACTGATGGTAGAAGAGTGGAATATGGTGGAGTTTGTGCGAGATTTCGAACAGAGGCTGACAGTGGAGGAGCCATGCAAGAGCATCGCACACTTCCACGTGCAACCACTTATTGATGATCGAATCATTGTGGCTCAGAGAGAGGATGAGCTATTGTTGAAGATGAGAGAGCGTGCAAGTGATAGTGAAGAATCAGAATGGAGGATTGGCTTAAATAGAGGTTTGTGATATCGTGGCCGCCTATGTGTCCCGAACCTTCACGATTTGGGGAGAGAAGTTTTAGAGGCCGCTCACAACTCAAAGCTAACAATGCATCCGGGTAGCACAAAAATGTATCGGGACGTGAAGCGTTCGTACTGGTGGGACAATATGAAGGCCCAAATAGCAGACTTTGTATCCTGATGTCTCACATGCCAGCAAGTCAAGGCCGAGCACTGCCAACCCCCTACTTTACTTCAGCCCATGCCCATAGCCGAGTGGAAGTGGGATTTCATATTTATGAATTTCATTTTTAGGTTACCAAAGATGAGAAAGGGGCATGACTCCATTTGGGTGATTATGGACCGATTGACAAAGTCGGCCCATTTCCTCCCGATTCAGGTTTCTAATTTGGCAGATGACTTGGCCAAGCTATACATTAAGGAGATAATATGACTGCATGTGGTTCCTTTAGAGATTGTGTCGAACCGAGACGCACAATTCATGTCTATGTTCTGGACTCGAATACAAGAGGCTATGGGGGTGAAACTGAAATTTAGTACTACGTTCCACCCACAGACTGATGGGTAGATGAAACGGGTAATTCAGATACTCGAGGACATGTTGCGAGCATGCGTACTTGACTTTAAGGACAGCTGGGATGACTATCTCCCTTATGCCGAATTTACCTATAACAATAGTTTCTAAGCAAGCATTGGTATGGCTCCTTACAAAGCCTTGTATGGACGCCCATGTCGGGCTCCACATTGTTGGGCCGAAGTTGGAGAGAAAAGCTTGGTTAGCCCAGATCTAGTTTAGGCAACCTTAAAAAAGGTCGATATTATCAGGCGTCGACTCCTTACGGCCCAGAGTAGGCAGAAGAGCTACGCTAATACGAGACGGAGATACTTAGAATTTGAAGTTGGGGACCATTTATTCCTTAAAGTTTTTTCAATGAAGGGTGTACTCCATTTTGGCAGAAAAGGGAAACTTACGCCGAGGTTCATTGGCCTGTTCCAGATTTTAGATCGAGTGCGTGTGGTGGCATACCGTCTCACCTTTCCCACACCACTCGCAGGCGTACACAACGTGTTTCATGTGTCGATGCTGAAGAAATATGTTCCCGACCCTACCCATATTATTAAGTGGGAGTAAGAACAACTAAGGGAAGATGCTACTTATGTATTGTGGCCAACACGTGTTCTAGATAGGAAAGAGCAAGTATTGCACAGTAAGGTCATCGCACTCATGAAAGTGTTATGGACACACCACACCGAGGAGGAGGCCACTTGGGAAATGGAAGCTGAAGTCCATAAGAACTACCCACAAATCCTTGAGGAGTATGAAAAGGTACAAATTTCAGGGACAAAATTTTTCTTTAAGGGGGTAGATTATAACGTCCCAAAAAAGTCCGTACAAAGACCCGATTATAACCTCAGGCAGAACAACCTAAGGACAACATCCTGTCATATAATTTAGACAGGATTTAGTTAAGTACTAAATGATCAGTGGATTAAGCTTAAGCCACCATTTTTACAAATGGGAAGGCCTAGAATCAAGAGTACCGCTGGCTCAATGCCACCTAAAGACCTAGGAGAAATTCCAAGGGCCTGTCGCTATCAAGAGTACGTTGAAACTCGATAACGGACCTAGACCGCACGTTGAGGATCCGATAACTGCAAAATTATAGGACTATGTCCGTCCTGCTGGGCTTAACAACCATCGCGGGAATCAAGCCCAAATAGTGTCCAGAAACGGCCAACTTGAGTCGTGAGTTAAGTATGTGAGAAACGCGAATATCCTTAAAAAATAAACTGAAACTTAAGTGAATTGGGCCATTTGCTCTCACGCAAAGTTGAAGAATTCGGACCGTTAGTTTGTGACCAAATTTCACCCATGGGGAAAGAAAATTTCCCTACACCTATCCGTATAATCGTGGCCTCGATTGGACATGTACGACAATCGATCTGAGACAGGCTCTCCACGGTCGATCAGCTTATCCGATCGCATCAAAATCGTGTCCTAACATAGATCCATTGTCAAGGAGCATACCCTATGATGTAAATGGGTTGTGAGCCTCCCTATGAGCCCTATTCATCAGAAATAGCAGCCCACGGGGTATAAACAATGTATAAAAGTGGCCCTGGGGCCATTTGCATCATATCTGGGGCTATAAATAGCCCTCATTTCAGTCTCTCCCTCTCATATACGAATTTTGCAAACCCAAGGGGAGAGAGAAGGGAAAAGAGAGAAAAGAGGAAGAGGAAACTTGGGGAGATCACTGCAACCGTGGGAAATCTTCTCCCACGCATCCGCGTGCCTAATCACCGCCTCCTTTCGCTACCCAAACCTCTTCTGGCTATGATTTTGAATAAGAAATACCAACCCTAATATCGAGGTAGAGCTCCAAGATAGTTTTTTGTCAACCTAGCTAACCAGTTTCATTGTTTAGGTGCCCGACGTTTCATTTTTGCAAACATAGAATTTGGACCGAGTTCGAGTCGAGGATACTAACGAAAGGTGCGGACTATAAACACTTAGGTTGCAGTTTATCAATGCTTTCATGACAGCTAATAATTTATATCTATCTTGATTGCTGCCGTATTGTCTTAAATACGTTGATTTCTGTATGAGATACACCTATGAACTGTGATAAATAAATGATGCACCCTATGTGTTTGTTGAAATGTTTAATTGAGCAATAGAAAATGATTAGTGCTTGCCATGATTACTAATCTAGGACTCATCATTGTCACATGCATGTAGATCTCTTTGTATAAAGAATTGATAAAACACCTGTTGTAACTAACGTAGTTTATGTGTTCGATAAATTGTCTAAATGAGAAATTGTTGATGAATTGTAATTACTACTAGTATTAAGGTAAGATTCTTCATTGTTGTATGTGTATGTAAAATTTCCTCTTTGAAATCAATTGATAAATGCACGTTGTATTAATAAGGTCTATGTGTTTGATGAAATGCCCACATGAGAAATCCACATGGATTATTTGTTGAATGTTGGGATAATTATTACACGTGATTGTTAGCCGCATTTGAGTTGGATTGAGGCTACAAACGTAACTCAGGCAATCAGTAAAAGTTCATGTTTGGGTGGCCGAATTAGTCTTATCACCTTGGGTAAAGTCGATGAATCCGAGTCGCACGACGATTGTTGATAGTGGCTAGGCCACAAGGGGCACTTATGCACTCCATGTCGATTAAGTCAGTGTGCACCCATACCAATCGAGCTTGCCTAATGAATCGATTGACTGACTTATTGTGTGTTTACCATGTATGGACGTGACTGCTTAAATCTAAGGTACCCCTCACCAATGTAAAGATCCACATTAACTATGGTACCACGATCCACTAAGACTCATGAGCCGGGCATGGTGGTATGGGACACCGTGTTCAAGCTGTCAGCCTACATTGGGGTGACGAGCCTCCCCGTAGTGACCAATGAGCAACTAAGACTCATGAGCTGGGCATGGTAGTATGGGACATTGTGTTCGTACTGTCGACCTATGCTGGGGTGACAAGCCTCCCCGTAGTGACCGCAAGCACAACTTCTTTCAACTTGCCTATCATATGTGTTTGACTAGGAGTGGCGAACCTACAACTTTCCTATCGTATGTGTTTAACTATGAGTGACGAACCTAGATGGATCCTGAACATATGAGTAGGACCACTGCGGTTGTCCAATACTAAATGTTCGATTTGGGTCAATGATATAAAGGGAGGTACCCTAGCTTCCCAAACTTACTATATGAATGAACTTAATAAATTACTTGGCTAACACAATCATGCATTGCACTGCATTAGTTAGGATGTGCCAAAAAGGCATTAGAGTTACACCGTTTGAGGAAGTGTTGCCATATGCGATATAGGCTAATGGAGTCGCGTGTGACAGAGCATTGATGTGAGGGCATGCATCATTACTTGCACCACATTCCTACATTAAAAAGAGTAGTTAGAAAGTGATTGTTATGATGACTTTACCATTACTGCTTTGATTGACTTGATAACATGTGTAACTTTTGCCTTATAGAACCACTGAGTTGATCACTCACTCCTACTCTGGGACGGTGTTTTAAAACACTAGTTAAAACAATAGTCAGACACTGATTTAGATGCAGGTACAGATGACGTCTATGCTCTGGAGCAAGACTTCTTGGATGACGAGGAGGAATTCTCCTACTTCCAACTCTCGGGCGAGTTGATGTAGACCAAGGACCATTGCATAGGGGACACTGGGCATCAGGGCTTAGTTGGACACATTTACACTACTACTTTTTATACATTTTGAAACTATACATGTATATAATGAACCCGGCTACGTACTCATACTCTGGAAGAAATTTTATGAAATATCTGCATACTTACATAGACATGTTTTAGAATTCCGCCCTGGCTTAATTTCATTAAATTTCGAGTATGATGTGTTGTTTAGTATAATCCCATGCATACTTAATTCATGAAAATGAAAGAAATCTGAATAATCCATAATGCATAAGTGATGTTCTGAATCTCGGGAGTAGAGCTTTGCTCAATCCTCGTAATTCAAGTAGTTATAAGTTGGTATTAGAGCATGAATCGGATTAAACTGGACCTGGAGTAATAGGCTGACATGACACACACTGATGTACTTTGACTTAGGAAGGAGGCGATGGAATTTAGAGATGATATTAGAATCCCAAGGTTTCACCAACAAACGAGACTGAGCAACTCATCATATCAATCAATCACCTCAAGTCAAGTACACAACCCATCACTCTCTTACGAACAAGGCATGGTTCCCATCTCTCTCCCATTCCCAAAGTCAACTCTCTCTCTCTCTCTCTCTCTCTCTCTCTCTCTCTCTCTCTCTCTCTCTCTCTCCACCCATCCCTTTCTTACAACATCCATTCCTCCCATCCCATCTTTCTTACAACACCCTCTCCTCTCTCATTTTCACCACCATTTCCCAAGCTTCTATGAGAGAAAATCTTAAGGAGATAAAATAGCCAAGAGAGGACCCATCTTCCTACCCCCTCATCTCACCATCCAACCCTTCAATTCTCATCTTCCACCATTAAAGAAGAAGCCAAGGAGCTAAGGAAGCTAAGGGACCAAGAAGATTAGCAATCGGTGGGTGATTTATAGGATTATATGGTGTTATTGATGATGGGCCAAGTGTGGCCTACCTATTGAAGGTATGAATCTAACTTTGGTCCCTTGGTGTGGCCGATGGCCCACCATGATTCATATGATCATCCCATGATGGGGCCATTCTCCATGGACTCCATCATGATGTTTATTTTCCTATCGTGAAAAGTCATCTAGACCTTGTATTTTTAGTGGAAAAGGGATCTCCACCATTGATTTTTATCAGTGGGCCCACATGTATTGGGACCCACTTGATATATGTATTGTAATTGCATGGCCCACCTAGGGAGGGCTCATAGTGGCGGAGTCCTTCCCCTCCCACAACCGTCTTCTCTCTCTCTATCTATCTCTCTCTCTCTATTTCTCTCTTTCCCATCTCATGGTCCACCATGATGTATCTGACCTACACCGCCCAAGGCAGTGGCCGCCATGATGCATGCACTATATACCCACACTAGGGTCCACCTTGCAGCATCCAGCAGCATTGCTACCTGGACCGTCTGGCGCAAGCCATCTGCATGAAGAAAAAACACAAATGTCAGCTCTAATTTTTTTGAAAAGGTTGGTGGGTCATACTCATGTGGATCCCACCTTGATGTATGTAATGTATCCACACCGTCCATCTAAATTCCCAGCTCATTTTAAGCATTGAGTCGAAAAAATGAAGCCAATCCAAATCTCTAGTAGGCCACACCATCAAAAATGTTATTTTAATAGTGACAAACTGTTAGGGCCCGCAGTGATGTTTCTGTGTGTCAGAAAATATTGAATATTAGGCTCATTAGACCCTTCATGAGCCAAAGAACCCAGTCGATGGAACAGATCATCCTGATGTGGGCCCCACCTATGAAAACCCAAGGAAAATAAAAATAAAAACCAAGAAAATCAGGGACGTTGTTGCTGCCAGCATCCAAAGAACGCTACAGTAAGTAGTGTCCTCACTGCTGTTGAAGGGTGGGACTATGGGCCCCACCATGATGCGTGTTGAACATCTACAAGGTCCATTTGATGGGCCCCCTTTAATTATTAGGATATCCTAAAAATTAGCCGTACATGGGGCACAGGTGATCCACACCACCAAAAGTAGCAGGGAATTAAATGTCTACCATTGAAACTCCTTTTGGGTCACAAAAGTTTTGAATCGATATGAAATTTATTTTTCCTCTTAATTGGGGTCTTTGTGACCTTATAAATAGATGGGATGGAAAATAAACGTTATGGTAAGCCCCACGTGGGGCCCACATGACGTGGAAAACAGATTGGCTGGGGTACTTCACACCAGCTATATAGTTGTTGTATAAAACGTCAGCAAGTTCTGTGGTCCCAACCACGAGGTATGTATTATGTTATACCATCCATACATTTTTCCTAGAGTGGGGCCCACCCCACACGTGTGGCACGTGTGGGGGTGGGACTCACCTGATGTGTGTGTGCTATATTCCACACCACACGTGTGGCACATGTGGGGGTGGGACTCACCTGATGTACGTGTGCTATATTCCACACTGTCCAGTGGCCAGGATGGCAGGAGCCCACCTCTGACATATGTCTCATATCAAACCGTTGATCCGACGGTGGGCCATGCTACACGCGTGGTATTCACACCATCCATTTGGGACAGTGGGACCCACCGTGATATATGAGTTCTACCCTCACCGTCCAATTGATGGTGGGCCCCTCCATGAAGCATGCGTTGATCCACACCATCCATTTAATTGTGGTCCCCACCCACATTGATGTATCCGCACCGTCCAACAATATGGTGGGATCCACCGTAATGTATGTATTTTATCTACGCCATCCAGCTGGGACGGGACCCACCATGATATATGTGTTAGATACATGCTATCCATCCTTTTTTTTGGGCCATGGGCCACCCCATGAGGCCCATGAGATGTGGCCCATTGAAATGTATTTGAGGCCCAGGATATGGCCCATTGATGAGGCCCAATATGATGTATTTGTGGCCCATTGATGAGGCCTGATATGATGTATCTGCAGCCCATTGATGAGGCCCAATATGATGTATCTGTGGCCCATTTGGTGAGGCCCAATATGATGTATATGAGGCTTATATGATGAGGCCTGATGTGATGTATATTGGCCCATATGATGAGACCCATTGTGATGTATGAGAAGCCCATGGATGGGGCCCAATGTGATGTATTCGAGGCCCATGGGGCATGGCCCATTGTGATATATTTGAGGCCCATGGGATGTGTCCCAATGTGATGTATATGAGGCCCATGTAATGCTGCCCATTACAATGTATATGAGGCCCGATGTGATGTACATGAGGCTAATGGGATGTTGCCCAATGTGATTTATATGAGGCCCATGAGTGAGGCCTAATGCGATGTATATAAAGCCCATGTGTGAGGCCCAAGGTGATGTATATGAGGCCCATTGTGATGTGTGATTTCGAAAGGATGTATGTAATGATGTTTATGATGCTCATCCATGTTCCTGGTTGATATTAAATGGGTCATGCCTTGGGAGCAATGATGGTTTAATGTCTGCGTTGTATGAGTAATGATGGTTAGATGTCTACATTGTAAATCTCCCTAGGGCCGGTTGTTAGGCCCATTATCATCTCCCCTTAATGGGCTAACCCAAACTGTTGGGCCCCCATTGATGATTATATTACCCATCTTTCCCTTGATTAGGTTATCCCAATCCATTGGACCCTCATTTGATAATGATGCTTTCCACCATACCCTGTAGGACCACCCAAGCATTGGAGCCCATCTTGTGTTTGTACCGAGCTTTCATAGGGAATGTGGTCCACCTTATGCTTATTGGGCCCTTAGGAAGCCCAGATTGCTATGTGATGGAACGGCCAAGGAAGCCCACTCCTTATTCTTAGGCTCATTCTTGATAGGAGTAGCCCATCTAGGCCCATCCTTGATATGAGGAGAGAACATCGTCACCGTAGATGGAAACATCCGTGGTATCAGGTTTGGTATATCCACTGTTAAGGACCGATCCTCATGCTATGGATTAGATCTATTGTTCTTCTATGAACCCCTTCATATAGCTACATATGCCAATTATTGATTATGACTATGATTGGTATACACACTGAGTATGTGTTAGCATAACATTGTGATTGTATGAGGCCCATCGTGACTATATGAGGCCCATCGTGATTGTATGAGGCCCATTGTGTTATGGTATGGGGCCCATTGTGATTATATAATGCCCATTGCAATTATATGAGGTGCATTGTGATTATATGAGGCCCATTGTGATTGTGTGAAGCCCTTTATATGTGCGAGGCCCAATTGTAATGTGTGAGACCCACCATGTGTATGTGATTGTGTGTACGCCACTTGTTCATTATTACGGGCCATGGGCCACCTTATACAGGCCCACCATGATGTATGTGATTATAATCATGCTTATTATACTTCATGATACATGTTCATACGCATCATTCACATGCTTGTTATGAGGAGTGATTGAACATAGTATGTGTCATTGGGTTAATGTTTATGGGACTCCTCGAGAGATGGAGTTACCACATATAAGTGCACGGTACGCACAGGTTTAATGCATGACTGGATGGTATGGCTCATGCATCTCACGTTTTGTGACATGATCATTTGGCACCCTAGCGACATCAGGGTTGCAGTCTCCACAGACATATCATGGAGGGCCTGATGGGACACCGAAACTATTTGGTTTGAGCATATGGGCACTTTGGATGTTCGTAGGTGAAAGTCCCTAAACTCTTGTGGCCAAGGGATGCTCCAACGTCTAGACCGAGTGGAAGACATGAGTGCAGAGTGCTGAATACCAAGAGGCCGCACTTCCCACTGTGTCGTGGTCGGTTGGGAGGGGGTATGGCCTTATCTGCCCGAGTGAGGGGGCTATAAGCTAGGCTGAGTTTGACCAGCTCACAAATGGGTCCGCTATCGATGAGCTGGCCTGATATTGGTAGGTGGGTAGTGAGGTCTTATCCACTCACTGGGCTGCACAACCGGTAGGGGCGGTAGCCAGCTTGGAGTATACTAGACCCCGGTGATGATCCTAGACATGTACGATACTGATATGTGGACTTACTGAGTAGCAGTTGCGTACTGAGCAATTGATTCATTCATTCATTCACTATCCACTTGGGCTGGTAGTGCACAACTAATTATTGTGTACTTTCATAATGACCAGGATTTTGGTTGGGGCACATGACTAACATGAGATCAGGAGTTTACCACATTGAGTCTGGCTATCCAAATTTAGGTATGGGACTGGTTTGGATAGAAGTCCCTTGTGATGAACCCCATCGCCTGCGATATTACATACTATCATCCCGACTTCACACTCCGGCTTGGTCATTTCATTTACACCACATATTACATTGTATCCTCAGCACATAGCATTTGGTTTACTATGATTTTGCATTTATATGGCCTAGATGAGGTTGATAGTATTCGTAGACTCGTCAGGATTTGCATATTGCATTATATCCTTAGTATATGATATTTGCCTTTACTATGTCTCCGATTGCATAGTTGATCTACATTGCTTCCTCAATATATGATATTGGCTTATTAGGTTTTTGCATCGCATAGCCTGGATAAGGCTGATAGTATTTATGGACTTACCTGCATGTTTCCGCATTGCTCTGATATTGTATTCTTAGCACTTACCTTGCACACATACTTACACCACCCTCTAAGCTTTCTATAAGCTTATACACGATAGATGCATGCAGGTGGCGACAGGACAGTTGCAGCTTAGTAGGAGCAGGAGCATGCAGTCAATCTTCAGGAGTTTCCATTATTATTATCATTATATTTCCCTTTATGTGCATTGTACCTTAAAGTTTTTTTATCATAGTGGATTTTGTGATGGTGCTCTTGTGGTTAGTGTTCGTGGGTTATGCTTATGGCTATGCTTATTACGAATCAAATTGATGTTGAAAATCCTCCTTATAGGATCCCAGGATCGGAGCCTGGTATATGGATGCCGGGAGCTGAGAATGGGGTACAACAAAGGTTGTCGGCACCGGATTCGGCGATTAGAAATTTTGTGATCCCATTTTCCAAGTTTGGGGTGTGATAGGTCGTTGGACATATTGGGCATTTTTCTTGATCAATCGAAGACATGTTGATGACTCGAAGAAAGGTGTTCGATGATATTGAAGACTACTCGATGGCATTAAATTTATTGAATTATGGAGCAACTTGCTGGACTGTTTTGGAGACTTTATCGATTAATCGAAGTTTCACTTGATGACATCGAAAGAAGGTTTAAAGACACAAAGACTTACGCAGTGAGAAAGTAGAAAAGGTGCGACTTTCGGTTTAAAACCCCTTCGATGACATCAAAGGGTGTTCGATGACATCGAACCGGTTATGATGTATTTACGCGGATTGCGTAAATTTGATCCAATTTTGCAATTTTGCGGAACTTGGCTTATAAATAGGGGTTTCCTAAGTCTTTCTTGGATATCTAGGGTTTAAAGAAGTAGAGCCAAAAGGCGGAGCCACTTCTTAGGAGTTCTTCTTAGTTTTTAATGCTTTCTTCTAGGGTTTTTAATCCAATCATGTCTATGGTTGGCTAGATCCCTTAGCTAAGGCTAAGGGGTGAAGCTTGTAGCATGGTTGAGATATTTTTCTTACTTGATTCTTGTTATTGTTAAACTCCTTTGATTATAGTTTGATATTTAAGGAATACTTTTACTTTTTAATGGTTTATTGTGACTTAACTTACAATAGATCTGTAATAGCTTGAAGTATCTTCTTTTTCTATTTGGAGTTTGTGAAAGTAGGAAATCCTATTGTTCTTCATCGTCCCTTGGGCATGGCATCCCTTCTATTCTTTACAATTCTCCCATGTTGGTTGTTAGAACGGTATATCTTGTTGTCTACCATAGTCTACTGGGCATTTAACACCCCAGATTTTTGCCAACCTAGAGTTAGAAGTCCTTAGGTAATGGGTCAACCATAACACTCTCAAAGCTCAATCCCAAAGTTTAAAAAAAAAAAAATCATTTTTCAACCCATTTCCTTCAAAATCTCACCTTTCATCACCTCATTCTTTAAATTTCTCCAAGTACTTTCATATTAGACACAAATCCTAAAGTTTAAATGGTGAAGGACTATACTTAAACTAAAACTTACTATAAATGGTATATACATGAATAAAATGGGATTTCGACTATTGAGTTTTTGGAATCTCATAATATAGATAAGTTAATTGGATAGATTAGCTTCTCTTACCCCAAAATCATATATTGTATGGCACGTAACTCATTCCCGTTTGCAAATGAGACCCGATAATGCCTCGACGGACTCATGGGCCCAAACGACTCAATTTGAGGGGACCCGGGGTGGGTCCCAGATGTTTCCGGCAACCCCGGGGGGGGGGGGGGGGGGGGGGGGACATCACTCCTGGGGTGAGCCCTCGCCCATATGTCCAGTGACCAACAAGGGGCTCACCGGTTTGGTGAGGCCTCGTCCGTACAGCAGATTTGGCAGCCCATTTTCTACAATTTTTCTATGCATTTTGTCCAACTTTAAAAAATCATATCTCTCCTGTTATAACTCCGATTTAGGTGATTTAAAGCCCATATTGAAGATAAATGAGTATAATTTTATATAAAAATATTTAAAAAAATATAATAAAATATTTAATATAGTTTAAAGTAGGTTGTTGTGATAACTATCTAAAAACACTTGTTGGACAGCTGCTGCTTCTGGAATTTTTAGAATTTTTCTACAACACGAAATCACATGAAATTTGGTGGCGATGGGGTAAAATTGATGATGAACTACTAAAAAAATAATTAAAATAATATAATAACTAGAAGTGCCAAAATGGGGCATAGAATGGCCCTAGGACCGTATTCTGCCATAATTAGGGTAGAATTTGGTTAAGTACTAAACTGAATACTCGGTAGAATTAGCTTGAACCACTTTAAATATGAACTACAAGACCCAAAATGAGTAGGACCGCTAATGCTACGTTATCTAAAAATCTAAGATTCAACTCTAAACCCAGTTGCTCTTGGGAGTACTTTGAAACTTCGTATTGGACCTGGACCGCACGTCGAAAGTCCGATAGTGATGAACTTAGACAATTATGACCATCTAGTTGAACTTAACAATCACCTCAAAAATCAAGTCCAGATGATGTCCTGCGATAATTTGCTTGAGTCCGGAGTGAAGAGTGTGAGAAAGGTAATTTTATTTAGAAAATAAATATGAATTTAAGTAATCTGAGTCGTGTCGCTTGCATGTTATTTATAAGCATTCTGACCATTAGATTTTGACCCAAATTCACCCTTAGATTAGGAAAGATGGCCCACACATGTCAAAGTGCTTGTGGCCCTGATCGAGTTTCGGTGACCGTTGAACTGAAATTGGTCCGCCATGGACGATCTGGAAACCCGATCGGACTGAAAACTTAACTTGCTTAAGATCCATTATTAGTGAGCTTAAGTCTGACCGCATTCAGTAAAATGACCTCCAGAAACACTCCATTGAATTGAAAGAAACCCGATTTAGTTATAACCTAAGTATACCTTGGCCCTAGGGCTAATTTCATCAATTTTAGGCCTATATAAAGACCTTAAATCCTCACTCTCTAATTCCATACGAATTTTTCAAACCCTAGCTAAGAGAGAGAGAGAGGAAAAGAGAGAGGAAGAGAGAGAAGTTGGTGAATCATCTTGGAATTCCTTCCAGTTACTCTGCGTACCTAACCAATCGCTTTTGAATCGTTATCTCGGCGATTCTAATCTCATTTTTGGGTAAGTCAATTAAACCCTAACCTGATTTGGGACTTAGAATAGTCTAAGTATTGATGTAGCTAATCTAATTCATGCCTTAGGTTGTCTTTTCGCCGTTGACGAAGACTTATCGTCTAAATCAGATCCGTTGCGCACTTTCTAGTTTAAGGTGCGGACTATATTCGTATAGGTTATGGTTTTCAAAGCTTTCAATGTCAGTTAATGATTTATTACTGACGTGGGTGCCATTTCACATGCCAAATGCGATATCTATTTCATTTTACATAGATATATAAGCTATGTTGTAAATAGTGTGATTCATATGTTTGTTGAAATGTTTGTATGCATTTGGAATTTGATGTTGTGATTGCCATGATTATTTGTCGTAGGGATATGATTGTTATCTATGCGACAACTCCTTGTCAAAAGGATTTGCCCTAATATGTAATATGGCTGACATATGTGATGTATGTTGCCAAGGGTAGTCTAAGTGCTTGTGAAAATGTCTGAATAAGTTCGTATTTAGTAAGGTGTGAATTATGAGGGAGTTGAGATGTGAAATCTCAACTATCTTCCTTATATGTACTATTTCCTCCATGAATTTCTTAGTCTAACTATCCATGTTAACTATGTCTATGATTTCCTCCATGCAAGTTATTAATGTTATCACTTTACTTATAAAATGCATGTGTATGGATTCTCATTATCCTGTATCTTATAATATGTTTGCTATTATGGTTGAATGTGTATGGGGCCATGTTATGGTCCAGGCAATCGGTAACAGCTTTGAAATCGTGGCTGAGATTCATTCACCACGTAGGACGTGTTTGACGAACCTGAGTCATATTAGGGTTTTCGGCAGTGGTTTGGCTACACGGAGTGTTTGCACACTTCATATCGTTCAACTCAACATGCACTCATGCTAGTCGAGCTCTTCAAGTAACCCGATTGGCCTGATGTATGTTCACCATGTATAGATGCTGGTACCAGTGCAAATCTCATTAACCATGGTACCTTGATCCGCTAAGACTCATGAGCCAGGCATGGTGGTATGGGACACCGTGGTCGAGTTGTCGGCCTACGCTAGGGTGACGAGCCTCCTTGTAGTGACCAGTGAGCAAACCAGACTCGTGAGCCGATTATAGTGGTATGGGACACTATATTTGTGCGTCGGCCTACATTGATTAGTGACGAGCCCTTTGTATTGACCTCGAGCATACCTTGATACTGCATTGAGGTGACGAGCGTTAGTGTAGCAACTAAGGTATGACTAGGCATGCATTGATTGGTGATGAGCCCTTTGCAGCGACCTAGAACCATATGATCGTATGAGATTGTCTAGGACTGACGACCCTATAATGGATCACTGTTTGGGAATTGATATAGAGAAGGTACCTTAGCTTCCCAATCTTGCTGTATGAAAAGGACTAATAAGAACTTGGTAATCGTGTTCATGCACCGCATTGCATGTGCCTTGGCGTTACGGAGCACTCAGGGAGGTTGTCATGTGTACCGTAAGATGAAGACGCTGAGGGAGTGCAGGCGAGGGCATGCATTATTTTACATACATCCTTGCATTAACAAGAGTAATTAGGACATGTTTGATTGTACTGCTTTATCATTACTACTTGATCGAATTGATAACATGTTAACTTTTACTATATAGTTCCACTGAGTTGATCACTCACTCCCACGTTCTGGGACGGTGTTTAAATACCAACCAGACTCTGTCTTAGATGCAGGTGATGATGCAACCCATGAGGTAAAGCAGGAGTTTGAGTATGATGAGGAGGCATTCTCCTTTATGCAGTTCTCAGGCGGGTTCATGTGAGCCGTGTCCTGAGCTACTGGGATTCAGGGCTTATTTTGTAATGGTTTATTTCATTCTGATACTTGTATTTTGAGAAAAACACTTGTAATTATGACCTGACAGAGCATACATATCTTAGGGACTTATATTGATATATATATATATATTCCTTTGGTCTTCCGCTTGCATATTTTACCGGTCCCTGGATTATGTTTGCAGTTTTGGCTTAATCTACTTCATGTTTTATGCACTAATACAGACAACATACATTCATCATTATATATGTTGCATAAGTGATGTTTTGGAACTCGGGAGCTGAGATATGCTCGACCCCTGATTGTCAGGGCGTTACAGGGCATGATTAGGTGATGGAATCACTTCCAATCCTCACAACTTTCATTTGTTGAGAATTAGGTCAATGAAAATTCAGATCTAAGTTTATTGAATATCTTCCAATTGGGTAGGATAACACTCCAATTCCAATTGAGTGCCTTGAATCAAATAAGGAAACATCCTAATAGTAGCAAGTGGACCCCTGGAAACCCTAATTCTCACCTTTGAATTTTTTAAGTTTTAGTTAAATAATTCACAATTACTCTCTCTACACTTTTAGATTTAGTTTCACATCTTCTTCTAGTTCTACTTTTAGTTGCTTTTAGAATACACGTGAGATGAGTCCTTGTGCATTCGACCTTGGTCTTACCGAGATTATTACTACATCGTGACCCTACACTTGGGGCACTTGGGGTTGTGAACAAGTTTTTAGCGCTATTGCCGGGGACTAACGGTTACATTTTTCTGAGGCTGACTAGTTTTGGAATTAGCTTAAGATTAGGGTTTTTCTATTTTTTATTTTTAGGATTAGGGTTTTCTGAATTATTTTAGAAACTAACCTTGCTTCCTATTTCAAGGTTTAAAAACTTTCCTTTTCTGTTTTTAGAAACTAATTTTTTATAGAAACTTTCTAATTTTTGTTTTTAGAAACTTTCCTTTTTCATATTTTTAAAAACTAACTCACTTTCCTTTTTTTTTCTTTCTTTTGCAGGATCCTAGCATAGAACTTTCTAATTTGGTAACTTCTTTCTAATTCTCTCTTTCTTTCTAATTCTAGATTTCTATTTTCCATCTTTCTTTTAGGTTTAGGTGAGAATCTGAAATAGAAGACTAAGAGCTTTTCATGCCCAAGTGGGTCCATGACAACACTCGATGTCTTTTGAGTGAAGGAGGATTGGTTGAGGGGTTATCTATCCACAGGATTAGACACCACTCGAGATCCTCAGATTTAATTGAGGTTATGGCTGCAAATCAACTAGTGAATCAGTTGCAACCTTGAGTTGCGGAATTCCAGGATGAGAATGAGGTGCACCATGCACCCCCGCCTTGTACTTTATGAGATTACTTATAACCGGTGGGGGTGAGTATGCCCTTATGTATGATTTTTTCAAGAAACACATGAAACATGGATATCATACCTAGAGTGATCTAACTCCTTCCGAAGTTCCTTAGACTTGAATCTGAAAGTCCATACATGCACTTGCAAGAATTTGACGAGGTTATAACTATTTTATACTTTCCTAACATGTCTGAGGACACGGTCAGGCCGAAACTCTTTCCTTCTCCTTGAAAGAAAAAGCTAAGACGTGGTTGCACTCACTACGTCCGTGATCTATTGGCACATGAAATGATATGATAAATAAGTTCATAAAAAAATTCTTTCCATACCATAAGATGAACACCATCAGGAAGTCGATTATGAACTTCCCCCAAAAGGAAGATGAAACATTCTTCCAATGTTGGGAGCATTTCAAGGATCTCGTCAGTTCACGCCCACAACATGGTTTTAAAACATGGCGCATAACAACTTTCTTCCACGATGGACTGACATCTTCCATGTGTCAATTCGTCGAGACGATGTGCAATGGGGAGTTTATGAACAAAATTATCGATGAGGTATGGGATTACTTTGATAAACTCTCTGAAACCGCACAATCATGGGACATCTCCCCAAAATCTAGCACCACATCTAAGCTTACTCAAGCAAGGGAGAGAGGTAGGATATACTTGCTGAAAGAGGATGATGATATAAATGCTAAAGTGGATAATCTCGCAAGGAAGGTTAAGGCCATGGAACTTAAGAAGGATAAGGCTATGGAAGTTGTTTGCGGTATTTGTGCTTGCAACATACATACAACTAAAAATTGCCCAACGATACCTGCTTTTTAAGAAGCACTGAATGAGCAATTGAATGCCATGAACAACTACCAAAAACCTTTCAGTGGACCCATCTGTAACACATACAATCCTAATTGGAGAAATCATCCGAACTTTAGTTGGAGGAATGGACAAACTGCTACTTCTCAAGGAATCCCTATTCAATTTTTGAATTAAGGGAAACCTCAAGAGGATCCAATTTGGAAACATATTCAAAACCAAGAGTTTATCAATCAAAGTATATTACAAACCCTTCAAGACCTTTCAAAGGCCATACAAGGGCGTGAGACAAAAAAATCAATTAGGAAAAAAGGGACTCTTCCAGCCTAACTTTTCCCCAATCTTAAACCGCAATATGAAATATGTGATCTAAGCTCTTCAAATCAAATGGAGGAAACTAAGTCTATCACCACTCTTAAGAGTGGGAAAATAATTGATAAATATATTCCGGTAAGGGCTGAAAAGTCTAATGACTCGGAAGTAGATGAAACTGATAGACCTAGCAAAACTCCACATGGATTAAGACCGGAACCTCTGAGCAAGCCGATTGCCCATTCCCCCAATGGTTGATTGCACTAAAACCTCTCTCTAACTCTCAGGACATTCTAGAGGTGTTGAAACAAGTGAAGGTCAATATTCCTTTACTGGATGCGATTAAACAAATTCTTTCATATGCCAAATTTCTGAAAGACCTATGCATGACTAAGAGGTGGCAAAGTATAAAAAAGAAAATTTTTTGACAGAAAAAGTGAATGCCATCATAAAGCAAGATGTGCCATAGAAATACAAAGATCTCGGTAGCCCAACCATTGCTTGTGTAATTAGAAATTACGGCATTGAACATGCACTTCTTGACTTAGGAGCAAGCGTGAATCTAATTCCTTACTCGGTCTACGAACAACTAGGTTTTGGTGAATTGAAACCCACCAGAACCACATTACAACTTCCTTATCGCTCAGTTCATGTACCAAGAGGGGTAATTAAGGATGTGTTGGTCCAGGTTGACAAATTCTACTACTCGGTAGATTTTATCATCCTAGATACTTAACCCATCGTGGACATGAGCACTCAAATTCTTGTCATCCTAGGTCGCCCATTCCTTACTACATTAAATGCAATCATTAATTGCACGAATGGAATCATGAGTTTGTCTTTTGAAAACATGATATTGGAATTGAATATCTTTTTCGATACAAGCAAACAGGTAAAGGATGATGATGATGCCCACTACATTAACTTGATTGATTCTTTCATGGAAGACAGAATACTTTTGACCTTATCCTTTAACCCTCTAGAGACGTGCCTGGCCCACTCCTATGATTTGGATGATGATATGATTAGGGAGACAGGGGCCATGCTTAATATTATACTGGTACTTGAAGTTAACTAGTGGAGGCCACAATTTGAAAATTTGTCCTAAACTGATGTAGTGCATCTACCATCTATGCTTAAGGCACCGAAGCTTGACCTAAAACCTTTACTCTTTGACTTGAAATATGTCTATTTAGTTTAAGATAAGACATAACCGGTGGTGATTTCTTCCTACCTTGAGCAAGAACAAGAGAGTATGCTTATCTCTACTCTCATGAGCATAAGAGAGCTCATGGATGGTCAATTGCAGACCTTAAGGGGATTGACCCTTCGATTTATACTCACCGCATTTATCTAGAGGATAATACGAAGACCTCTTAGCAACTACAACATAGATTAAATCTAAACATGAAGGAAGTGGTTAAGGCTGAGGTTCTTAAGTTATTAGATGTGGGTATCATATACCCGATATCCAATAGTCATGGGTGAGTCCAACTCAAGTGGTTCCTAAGAAGTTCGGAATCACCATCGTAGCCAATGTCAATAATGAACTCGTGCCGACTAGAATTACTATTGGTTGGAGAATGTGCATTGACTATAGGAAATTGAATATCGTCATGAGGAAAAACCACTTTCCTTTGCCCTTCATCAATCAAATTTTGGAAAGGCTAGCTGGTCAGTTCTACTACTGTTTCCTTGACGGATATTTGGGGTACAATCAGAACAAGATAGCCCTTGAAGACCAAGAAAAGACCACGTTCACATGTCCTTTTAGCACTTTTGCTTATCGAAGGATGCCATTTAGACTGTGTAATGCCCTCGTCACTTTTCAGCGGTGCATGATGAGTATTTTTTCCAACATGGTGGGGCAATATTTAGAGGTCTTCATGAACGATTTCTCAATTTTTGGTCCATCTTTCAACAAATGCTTGGAAAATTTAAAAAATGTGCTGAAGCGATGTGAGGAAAAGAATTTGGTATTGAATTGGGAGAAGAAACATTTCATGGTTCGTAAGGGAATTGTCCTTGGACATATCATCTCGTCCAAGTGAATTGAGGTAGATAAGGCTAAGATTGATATTATTTCTAACTTACCTCCACCCAAGAACATATGAGATGTGTAATCCTTTTTAGGACACGCTGGATTTTATAAAAGATTCATAAAGGACTTTAGTCACCTCTCTCGTCCTTTATGCAATATACTTCAAAAGGATATCCCTTATGAGTGGACTGAGTAATGCCAGGAAGCTTTTACCGAGCTCAAGGGCATGTTAACCACTGCACCTATCATGCAACCACCCAATTGGAGCCTTCCTTTTAAACTTATGTACAATGCATCTGACTATGCTCTTGGGGCAGTTTTAGGACAGAGATAGAAAAGAAGCCCTACGTTATTCAATACGCAAGTAGAATTCTAAATCTTGCCCAAGTGAACTACTCTACTACGGAAAAGGAGCTCTTAGCCGTGGTGTTCGCTTTGGACAAATTTAGGTCTTACTTGATCAGATCCAAGATCATTATTTACATAGATCATGTGGTGCTCAAGTATCTTCTTTCTAAGAATGATGCTAAGCCCCCCTAATAAGATGGATCCTCCTACTCCAAGAACTCAATTTGGAAATAAAAGATAAAAAGGGAGTATAGAATGCAGTAGCTGACCATCTTTCTTGCCTTGATCTCTCTGATTCCCTTGAGACGACACATATAAATGACATCTTCCCTGATGAACAACTGTTTAAAATCTCTCATTCACCTTGGTTTGTGGATATTGTAATTATCTTCCTACAGGTTTCACGCCGACACATTGGACTGTATAAAATAAGAAAAAGTTTTTGATCAGTGTACGTAAATTCTTCTGGTATGATCCATATCTATTTAAATATTGCCTAGACCAAATCTTAAGGAGATGTGTGCTAGACAATGAACACCAAAGTGTCATCTCCTTCTGTCATTCTCAGGCCTATGGTACTCACTTTTCTACCAAAAAGACCATGGCCAAAATTCTGCAGTGTGGCTTTTACTAGCCCACTATATTCAAGGACACTTATGAGTTTTGTAAAGCTTGTGAGTGTTGTCAGAAATTAGGAGCATTGTCTCATCCAAACATGATGCCCTTAAACCCCATTCTTATTATTGAAGCATTTGATTGCTAGGGCATCGATTTCATGGGACCATTCCCCCAATCTTTTGGGAATTTATATATTTTTCTCGCCATAGACTATCACTAAATGGTACGAAGTGATTCCATGCCGGAACAATGATCATCAAACGATCATTAAATTCTTAAAAGAGAACATCATTTCCTGATTCGGAATACCTCGAGCCATCATTAGTGATGGAGGTTCACATTTTTGTAATAGGCCATTTGCAAACTTAATGAAGAAATATGGCATTTTCCACAAAGTGAGCACTTCATACCACCCACAAACAAGTGGGCAAGCTGAGATTTTCAATAAGAAAATTAAACACATCTTGGAAAAGATGGTTAATCCTGACCGTAAGGATTGGTCAATCCAATTGACGGATGCCTTATGGGCTTACCGTACTGCATTTAAGACCCCTATTAGAATATCTCCCTTTAGACTTGTCTGTGGGAAGGCCTGCCACTTGCCTATGGAGTTGGAACATAAAGCCTACTGGGCTATTAAAAATCTGAACTTCAACTTCGACAATGCTAGCTCGCTATGTAAACTTCAGTTGAATGAACTTGAAAAAATCCGGAATGATGCGTATGAAAATTAGAGAATTTACAAGGATAAGATGAAGGTGTTTCATGACCAACACATTCTTCGAAAATCATTCACACTAGGTCAAAAGGTCCTTTTGTACAATTCTCAGTTACTTCTCTTTCCAGGCAAACTCTGATCTCATTGGACCGGCCCCTTCACTATTACGAATGTTTATCCTTATGGGGCTATTGAGATAAGGAATCCAAACAATGACAATGAATTCAAAGTAAATGGATATCGATTAAAGCCATTTTTTGAGAAATTTGATTCAGAGGACATGTCCATACCTCTGACTGATCCTGTGTACCAGGATTGACCTCCTAGTCAGACGGGGGTATAGTTAGGTTTATTGCTTTCATTTTATGTTTAGGATAATTTATTTTTTACTATTTAAGATAGTTTGCTTTTTGCTGTTCAGGATAGTTTGCTTTTACTCTATTGAGTTTCATTTTGTGCTAACCCATTTTATCCTGAGATCCGTTGAAAAGTTTCAAATTCCTTCTTCCAGGTACTATCTTTCCAACACCATCTCCTTTATTTTTGTTGCCTCTTTTGCATTACATGCTTATTTCTTGTACATTGAGGACAATGTAGAATTTTTGTGGGGGGTGTGGGGGATTAGGTAACCTAATCAGTGTTTTCCCCAGTTTAGGCAAAATTTTTGAAAATTTCTCAATATTTTCAAGTTGAAATCTGTTTGGGAAGCAATGAATTATGTACTAAGAAGGCTCCGAGTATAATAAGATAGAGATTGAACTTTAGATTGTTGGAGTTTGATCATCTAAGTAATTTTCCACCTAAGTTTTTGTGCGTAATTATTTTAGAGGAGTTTGAATATCATGTTAATCTAGATCACAAGACACATTCAATTTGTCTTCTGTAAGACATGCTAGAATTTCTGATTGTTAGTATGAGAATCATTGATAGATGGTGAGAATCATTGATCTGGAAAAAGAATGAGAAGGGGATGAGTTCGAAATCAATACTTGAGTTCAAACCAATCTTGAAGTAATGAGCATGGCTAACATTATGAAACGTAGTATTCGTATGGAAAGTAAGTTGATTTTCACTGAGTACATTGAAAAATATGGTATATAGACTTATACTCTAATCTAATTAACAAAGAACTTACTTGATTGGTTACCTATGTGATTCAGCTCTAGGGTTTTCAAATCTCACTTTTGTATCTTATCTCTACCCATTCATACTTGAGTAAACAAAAGATTTTCCTAAAAAAATTTGAACTGAGATTGAAGATTAATTTTTGCATATTTTGCTCGAGACTAGCAAAATGTTGTTTGGGAGTTATGTTAAGGGCTAAATATTACATATTACTCCCCATTTATTTCTTGGTTTTACAAATATAAAATGGCTTAATGGTATATTTTACATGTGTTTGTGTTGCAAGGTGAATTTAAGAGTTTGGATTGAAAAGAATGCTAAAAGCATAGATTTAGTGCTTAAGAATTGCCAAAACAAATAAGGGATCTTTGGAGACCAAGATTGAAGATTTCAAAACTCAAAGATCCAAGAAAACCAAGTGTAGAAGGAAGTCGAAAGAACAATTGTAGAAATCATAAAGACTATGTCATTGAGAACTTCTCGATGACATCAAAGCACCACTCGTTGACATCGAACATAGGTCGATGACATCAAATTTATAAAGAAAAATCAAGTTGGTTGCTAGACATATTGGGCATTTTTCTCGATCAATCAAAGACATGTTCAATGACTCGAAAAAAGGTACTCAATGACATTGAAGACTGCTCGATGGCATCGAATTTATTGAGGAATTATGGAGCAAGTCACTGGACTGTTTTGGACACTTTATCGATGACTCGAAGACATGTTCGATGAATCGAAGCTTCGTTCGATGACTTCGAAAGAAGGTTCGATGACACAGAGACTTATGTAGTGCGAAAGTAGAAAAGGCGCGACTTCTAGATTTAAAACTCCTTCGATGACATCGAAGGGTGTTTGATGACATCGAACTGGTTATGCAATGTTTACACAGATTGCGTAAATTTGATCCAGTTTTGCAATTTTGTGGAACTTGGCTTAAAAATAGGGGTTTCCTTAGTCTTTCTAGGATATCTAGGGTTTGGAGAAGTAGAGATAAAGGGCGGAGCCACTTCCTAAGAGTTATTCTTCCCTTCTTCTTAGTTTTTAATGTTTTCTTCTAGGGTTTTTAATCCAATCATGTCTATGGTTGGCTAGATCCCTTAGCTAGGGCTAAGAAGTGAAGCTTGTAGCATGGTTGGGATGTTTTTCTTGTTTGATTCTTGTTATTATTGAACTCCTTTTATTCTAGTTTGATATTTAAGGAATACTTTTAGTTTTTAATGGTTTGTTGTGACTTAAATTACAATATACCTGTAATAGCTTGAAGTATCTTCTTTTTCTCTTTGGAGTTTGTGAAAATAGGAAATCCTGTTGTTCTCCATCGTCCCTTGGGCATGGCTGAGTGATGGAATTCCTTCTATTCTTCACAATTCTCCCATGTTGGTTGTTGGAACGGTATATCTTGTCGTCTACCATAGTCTACTGGGCATGGTTAGGTGAAGGAATCACTTCTAATCCTCACGACTTTCATTCGTTGAGAATTAGGTCAATGGAAGTTTAGATATGAGTTTATTGAATATCTTCCAATTGGGTAGGATAGGACTCTAATTCCAATTGAGTGCCTTGAATCAAATAAGAAAACATCCTAATAGCTACAAGTGGACCCATGGAAACACTAGTTCCCACCTTTAAATTTCTTAAGTTTTAGTTAAATAATTCACAATTACTCTCTCTACACTTTTAGATTTAGTTTCACATCTTCTTCTAGTTCTACTTTTCGTTGCCTTCAAAATACACACGAGATTAGTCCCTGTGGATTCGACCTAAGTCTTACTGAGATTATTACTACATCACGACCCTACACTTGGGGTTGTGAATAAGGATCTCAGGAGATTCCCCCATATGTTAGGGATCTGAATCCCTCTACAAGATACACCTACTAAATAGGGAGGTTTTCCTCTATGTTACCTCTCCTCAACTATAAATAGGGACACCCCCTAATGGTGAAAGGCACACGCAATCTCTAGCCTTAAACCATCAATATTCGACTAGACCTAGATCCTTGATTTTGGCATCGGAGGGTCCCCTGCACCAGCCAAGGTCTTCCTTGTCTGTTCTTTGTGTAGGAACACGATGGTCACAAAGGGGCTAAAGACTAGGTCTAGTTGAATATTAATGGTTTAAGGCTATACGCCCCTGCTAAATGAGGACGTGTAAGATTAGGTGCAATCCATTGCGCAAATAAAACACTCGATAAAAAAATAATCAAGATCGCATTCTAAGTTGCATCCAGCCAGCTGTAGTTGATCGATGATCAACCATTGTTCTAAAATGAAGCGTGATTGATAGGAAACTTGCTAATGGTTTATAGTGCAAATCTATATTGGCCATTATTATGGGTAAAAATGGACTAGACACTAAGAAAAAACTAGCTCGGACATATATGCATAGTGCAAGGAGCTCGACCAAGACTAGTCATAACTAAGGAGCTCCTTAATCGTCAAAGAAGGATACTCTGTTACATTTCATAGAATGACCTTGGGCTCGAACTTCGATAGAAAGAATCTCTCCGGCCCTTCCAGACTTTGAGCCATTCAACAGACCCATACATTTCCAAGCTGATGCTCGGAATATCTCTTGGAAAAGAGGCCCAAAGTACGACCTCAGCCATATGACAAGATGAAGAGGATGGTCATCCCCGATATCCCATCTGTATCCTACTAAGGAAAAGGCCTCGACCTAGTGCTTGACTACATATCCCAAAGGCAAGTCGACAAGTAGGTAACCTGCTGACACCAAGGGAGAACTCGATTGCTACTCATTAAAGGAGCCAGGTTGGCATAACCTCTCTTTTACTAGTTCCAACCTGATCTCGACAATATTTGCCCTAGATCCCAGCCGAGGATCTAAGAAGATGATTGCAACATGAATCTATCCGAGCTCTCAACCGAGGATCTCGGAAGATCCTCGCAACATGTTTGGGATCCGAATCCCTCTACAAACACCCCTGCTAAATGAGGATGTCTCCCTTCATGCCACCGTCTCTTCTCACTTACAAATAGGAGCATCCCTAATGGTGAAAGGTACGTACAATCTTACACCCAAAATCCTTATGTTCTACTAGACCTAACTTGCCTGTCTGACTTTGGCATCAGAGGGTCCCCTGCAACGGCAAGGGTCACCATCTTTGTCTTATCTTACAGGTCCCAAGTGGTCTAAGGAGGACGAATAGATTTCTACATCAACAGTTTGGAGCTATCTATGGGATGACATCAAAGCCATTCCTCTCACCTATAGTGCTTCAACAATGGTGAAAGGGAGAAAGAAAGCTCAGACCGCCACCATTATGCCTAGCCCGATGCCGCCATAATAGTCTGAAGATCATCGGGACTCGTCTTCCTAACTTAAGGCCGATTCTGCACTCACGAGCCCAATGCAGTGGCCTTGGAACTAAGGAGGTCAGCTTATCTCTCTAGAACAATGAGTAGAGGCATTAAACAACAACTCAATCTAATAAACAGACTGTTGGGGTGACAAATCCCTCCTCTTGGTCAAGGACTAAAGAAGTTGTCGCCCGAGCAACTATAAAAGTTTCTGCACGAACTAGGACCCAACGGATACCGATAAAACCGACAAGTCGGTGAAGCAGCATTACTAGCACCTTCCCATGTTTCAAGCATTGCCACACTGGCTCCCTCCAACTTACGTCATAAGTTTGAGAAGAAGAGGTGTGGCAAGGCTCCCAAAACCGTGGCCGAGAATAACCTTACCAAAATAGTAGCCAAAAAAGAAGATCCCTGGTAAGCCGAGCTCAATGAGCTACGAGGTCAGATCGGTGACATACGATAAGTCTACCGTGCGCATGCTCTAACCTCGATAGAAGCCATGTTGGAGGAGACCGAGCCTTTAATCACCCCCAACATCATACACGCTCAACTCCCATCCAGATTTCGGATGCCACAGACTACCCCTTACTCCAAGACCACTGACTCGATCGAGTATCTGGAATCTTTTCAAGGCGTGGATGGAGCTTCAGGGTGCATCAACAATGGTAATGTGCTAAGCCTTCTATTTAACCTTAACTGTAGCAGCCCAAAAGTGGTTTCGACAACTCAAACCATGATCCATCAACTCATTCACTCAGCTTAGCAAAGTGTTCATCACTAACTTTATCGAAGAGAAAGAAAGGTTGAAGCCGACGACCTACCTTCTCACCATTATCCAAAAGGATAACGAGCTGCTGAAGGATTACTCAAGTGCTTCAACCTGGAAGCAATGCAAATGAAGGGCTATTCGGATCAGATCACCCTGGCCGCTATGATGGTCGGCCTGAGAGAGGGAAGGTTCCTCTTTTTGCTCAATAAGAATAATCCCCCCACAACTCTAGTCGACCTCCTCAACCAAGCTCAGAAGTACCCTAACATCGAAGAGCTCTCCAGCTTATGAAAGGCTATGAGTAATGAATGAAGTTCAACCATAGAGAAATAATGTAAAGAAGAACAAACATCCGATCACGGCAGCAAGTGAAGGAAAGATGACGACTCAACTAGGGGACAACAACTGAGCAAACAACCTGAAAGTAGGATCAGCTCCTACAGTCCCCTCAATGCCACGCCTGAGTAGGTCCTTATGGAAGTTCAGGATAAATGACTCCTCAAATGGCCAAACAAAATGAAGACCGATGTCGATAAGCAGGATAAACAAAAGTACTATTACTTCCATCGCGACCATGGCTATTCCACTAACAACTGCTTCGACCTCAAAGAGAAGATCGAGGCCCTCATCTGTAATGGGCATTTGCGAGAATACGTCAATAGGAGAGAAGAGAGGGTAGATCGGAAGAACAAACAACCCGTCAACAATGAAGCTACCGGAGAAATTCACACCATCTTTGGCGGACCAGTTAGAGGAGGAGACTCGAATCAAGCACAAAGAGCCCATGACCGAGTTATGGGTCACAGCAGTTCGAAACATCAAGTCCACATCGCCAATGAATATCCAAAGGAATAGAAAGTTGCATCCTGTAAACTGACCTTCACCGAAGAGGTTGCTCGAGGTGTCCACCAACCCCATGATGACACACTAGTGGTGACCATGACTATAGCCAACCGCAAAGTATTTCAAATATTGGTGGACACTGGTAACTTGGCCGATATCCTCTTCGTCAAAGCCTTTAATAAAATGGGAGTTGGGAGGGCCCGACTCCGACACTCCTTTACTCAGGTTTGTAGGGGACAGAGTCACCTCTGAAGGATTCATACAGCTTCCGGTCACAGAGGGAGAAGGATAGAACCAGACAACGACTATGATCAACTTTCTTGTAGTCGACTGCCTGTTCGTCTATAACGTTATCCTCGGATGACCATCTCTCAACTTCTTATGAACAATAGTGTCTACTTATCATCTCACAATGAAATTCCTGACTGAGCATGGTCGAGGAAGACTAGTAAGAAGCCCGACGGTGCTACTCCATGGCACTAAGAACACAGCATCACATAATGGCCATCACCTCCCTTAATCCTCTAGAGGACTCAATCGAAAGAGGGTGTCTGATGGAGGACCTTATAACCATGCCGCTCGATGAACCTGACCTGACTCGAACAGTACAGGTCGGCTCATCGCTGACTCCAGCTCTGCAAGATAAATTCATGGATCTCCTCTGATGACACACTGATCTATTCTCTTGATCTCATCGGTACATGACCGGCATCAGTCTAAAAGTAATGGTTCACAAATTGAATGTCGACCCCAATCATTGACCAGTAAGGCAAAAGCAACAAGTGTTTGAGCCAGAACGGTATGCCACCATCAAGGAAGAAGTCAGCAAACTCCTCGAAGAAGATTTCATCAAAGAAATCTACTATCCAGACTGGACCGATAACGTCATTTTGGTGAAAAAGTCCAATGGGAAGTGGCGCGTCTATTTTGATTACACTGACCTGAACAAAGCTTAGCCCAAGGACAGTTTTTCCCTCCTATAGATTGACCAGCCAGTTGATAGCATTGTCAGGCACGAGCTCCTAAGCTTCACGGATGCTTACTTGGGATATAATCAGATCGCAATGCATTCATACGATAAGCAGAAGATGACCTTTGTCACAAACAAAGGACTCTACTGCTATATGGTCATGCCCTTTAGGCTGAAGAACGTTGAAGCCACATACCAGTGACTTGTCAACAAAATGTTCGCTTAGCAGATGCTTCATAGAGATCTACGTCGACGACATGCTCGTCAAGAGCATCAAAGCCCCAGACCACATCGCCGACCTCGAGGAAATGTTCACAATACTACGAAATATGAGATGAAGCTGAATTCGAGCAAATGCGCCTTTTGCGTAGGCTCGGGAAAATTCTTTAGTTTCTTGGTCAGCCAAAGGGGGATCGAGGTGAACCCTGACAAGATCTAAGCTCTACTAGAGATGAGATCTCCCAGGACAGTAAAAGAAATCTAATGCCTCATGGGAAGAGTAGTCGTCCTCAACCGGTTTGTCTCCCAAGCCATCGATAAGTGTCTCACCTTCTTTAAATAACAGAAAGAAAAACAGAAGATAAAATGGACTTAGGACTGCGAGCTAGCCCTTTAATAGCTCAAACAGTACTTAAGTTCACCACCACTACTATCAAGGCCTAGAAGGAGAGTTGCTCCTACTATACTTATCAGTCTTAACAGAAGTAGTCAGCTTGGCCCTTATCTGGGAACAAGAAGGGAAATAGCTACCGGTGTAGTATGTCAGCAAAGCCTTGGTCCTAGCCAAGATAAGGTATCCAGACATCGAGAAGTTGGCTCTAGCTCTAGTCGTCTCATCCCACCACCTTTAACCTTAATTCCAGGCCCATATTATCATAGTCCTGACCAACCAACCTCTCCGCCAAGTACTCCAGAAACCTGAAGTGTTGAGAAGACTTACAGAATGGGCGATTGAACTCACCGAGCTTGACATTAAGTATCAGCCCCAAACCGCCATAAGGCCAGCTAGTAGATGATTTTATTATTGAGCTTGCGTGCAGAAGCGACCTGAAAGCTATTCCAAGCAAGAAAACTGACCAACTTGCAAATTAGGCAACTGAAGAAGACTTGTCGACCTGGACATTATACGTTGACAGCTCATCTAATTCTAAAGGTAGCGGGGCCGGGGTAGTGCTTGAGGCTCCTAACCAAACTTGCACGCAATATGCCTTAAGATTAAATCATGAGATTAAGTATGAAAGTAACCCTATTGGCATGGTACCTAAAATGAAACTCAATAATAATGAAAACCGAGAACCAATCAACAATTCAGAGAGTAATGTATCCAAAAAGTCCAAACATGTCAAAAGTAGAATAGAACCTTTAAGTAAGTAACACTACATTAGGATAGTATTTTCAGCATGCATTTATGAATCTTATGATATAAAATGCCTATGTGAAATATGCCATTATTTGAAATGTGATGTTGAGAATGAATATCAGATAACTCGAGGATAAATGTCCCTTAAATTCTCAGGCAGAGTTCCCAACTGGAACCCGAATTGGTATCAATACGGCCTTCTCCCAAGGTTGGGGAATGAGTCTAGTCAGCCCCAAAATGGACTACTCATTGCTAGACTCCATGCTCTGCACTACAAGCAAGAGAAATCAATCCAGTAGGATTGGTATTCTTCTCCATGTTTAAGACTTAGGAGAATTTAGACTGAATGGGTGTTGGTAGGTTAAAAGTTGTGTATAGCTATGGCCTTGGTATTTCGTAAGTATGGATTTTTATATATGATAATTGGCATATTTTTGTTGATATTTTGATATAACATGACATGTATTGAATCATGTGATTTATTATTACTTACGGGGATTTTACATCACAGTGTTGTATATGAAAAACCATCTAGAAAAACATATACTGGAGGTGTCTCCTTGAAGATGACTTCTACGAACATCTGGTTAGAGAGTTGAAAGAGAACGAGATAATTTAGTCTTTATTTTGTCAAGTTATTTATGCATGGAGATATGGGATTGAACTTAGGCCTTAGGGCCATTTGATGTTTGCATATGATTAATATTTGATTATATGATATGATATTGATAATTATTCTTCTATTTTAGTGGATGAATACATAAAGTATACTTATCTTCAAATGTAGAAGATATAGCAGAACCTTGTCGCGGAAGAACTTCTTTCTTGAACATAGATGTCACAGTGTTCAATCAGACAGAAAGAGTCTAAGGTTTTATAAATTTTAGAAATGTAAAACCCAAATGCTACTTAATTCAATTCTCTTAGATATCAAAAAAGAGTATAGATTACTCTCTCAAAATAAGACTTAAATGATCTTGAGAAAAAGGAATTGAATAAGCTATAAAAAAATGTATAAATACCAACAGATAACTTGCCAAGGATTTGAGCATCTCTCTCTCTCTCTCTCTCTCTCTCTCTCTCTCTCTCTCTCTCTCTCTCTCTCTCTCTCTCTTGCAGAAGGATTATAGTAAATTTTTGTTATCTTTTAGAATGAGAGAAAGACTCAATTTGTAGGCAAAGAAGTTAGAACTTCGGCTAGCCTAAGATTGTCCTCGACTGGCTAGAGTTCACCGGATTTAATTCAACGAATCTCGGATTATAGGGGATAAGATTTATCCAAAATTCAGCTGGCCCGATGACAAATTCGATTGTCATTCAGCTAGCTGAATTTCCACGAATTCTAAAAGATTGCGTTGCTGGAATTTCACCTTAACTTTCTCAGGCTAGCCGAATTTCAAGGTTAGGCTAGCCAAATTTTCAACAGAAGTTATTATTTTACTCGAGCTAGCTTGAAGTTGGGCTGACCAAGAAAGTTAGCTGGCCGAGTATGTAACGTCTTGGAAAAATCCGTACAAAGACCCGAGTACCACCTCAGGCAGAAATTGCTAAGGACCAAATCCTTTAAAGATTAATCGAAAATTAATTAAGTACTAAACTGAATTAAGAGGTGAATTAGCTCGAATCACTTTCTATACGAACTGTAAGACCCAAAACCAGTAGAATCGCTAGCGCTACGTTACTTAAAAACTTAGGATCAATCTCAAAACCCAGTTGCTCTCGAGAGCATCTTGAAACTCTGTATCAGACCTAGACCGTGCCTCGAAAGTCCAATTACCATGAAACTATACGGTTATAACTACCTTACTGGGCTTGATAACCATCTCGGGAATCAAGTCCAAATAGTATCCAGAAACGCACAACTTGAGCTCGGAGTGAAGTGTGCGAGAAACGCGAATATCTTTAGAAAATGAACTCAAACTTAAGTGAATTGCGTCGTTCGCTTGCAGGCTAAATTTAAGGTTTTAGACCATCAGATTCTGACCCAACTACAACCTTGGATCAGGAAAAAATTTCAGCACAGGTCAGTGTACTTGTGGCCCTAATCAAGTGGCGATAGCCGTTGAACTGAAATGGGTCCTCCATGGTCGATCCACTGATCCGATCGGACCAAAGTCTTAACCTAACATAGATCCACTGTGAGGGGACTTTCGCCAGACTGTATGCAGGAAATGGGCCTCCAGATGAGCTCTGTTGGACCGAAACAACCACTCTTTGGCTATAACCTAAGTATACCATGGCCCTGAGGCCATTGCCGTCAGTTCTGGACCTATATAAGGACCTTTACCCAACCCTCTCTCATTCCATACAAAATTCCTAAACCCTAGGAGAGAGAAGAGAGAAAAGAAGAGAAAAATGTGAGGAGAAGTGAGAGAGAGTGAGAGATAGTTGCTGGGATTCGATCCCACCATTCCGCGAGCTGAATTGCCTCTCCCGTGTCGCTACACCGGCGATTTTGATTCCATTTTTAGGTAAGGAATCCTAACCCTAATCTGATTTAGGAATCCAAATAGTAGAATCAGCGAAATAGCTAACCTATTTCGTGATTCAGGTTACCATTGTGCCGTAGACCAAGACTTAATCTACAAATTGAGTTCGATACGAGTATGTCGACGAAAGGTGCAGATTATTAATGTTTAGGTTATGGTTTTCAAGGCTTTCAATGTCAGTTAATGATTTATAACTGATTTGATTGTTGTCACATGTGCTTAGATATGATGTTTTCCGTATATTACATATATATGTGAACTATGTTGAATATAATGCATTCTATGTGTTTGTTGAAATGTTTGAATGAATATGGAATTATGATTTATACTTGCTATGATTTATTTGATTGAGAATGCATGATTGTTGTGCTTGTGGCAACTCCTTGTGAAAGAATTTGCTACAGTATATGCTATAACTAAATTATTACGCGTATGATTATATGTGTAGTCTAAGTGTTTGATAAAATGCCTGAATGAGAAATTACTTATTGAAATGCATTTAATTAGAGTGTTGAGATATGATTCTCAACTCCCCTATCTATAGTTATAATTTCCTTCATATACCTAGCTTACTACTACGTGCTTTATGGATGAAATGCTTATGTGGGACAACATGTGTATTATGTGTTTGTTAAAATGCTCAACTGTGATTTATATTTGAATCGTTCATCACATGCTATTTGACTATCAAAGATAAATGCCTGCTATGTTTGAGTATGATTGGGACTACTGCATAGTCCAGGCAATTGGTAATGATTCTCAAGTTAGTAGCCGGGGTCATTTCGTCACATAAGACATGTTCAAGGAATCTAAGTCATACACTGACTATCAACAGTGGTTAGGCCACGAGGAGTGCGTATGCGCTCCATGTCGATTAATTCAACATACGCTCGTACCAGTCGAGCTTGTCAAGTAACCCGATTGACCTAATGTATGTTCACCATGTATGAACGCTACTGTTTGAATCTAAGGTACCACTTACCAGTGCAAAGCCCGTTTTACCTTGGTACCACATTCCGCTAAGACTTATGAGCTGGGCATAGTGGTATGGGACACCGTGGTCGAGCTGTTGGCCTACGCTGGATGACGAGCCTCCTCGTAGTGACCAGTGAGCAACCCAAACTCATGAGCTAAATATGGTGGTGTATGGGACACTATATTCGAGCTGTTGGCCTACGATCAGGTGATGAGCCTCTTGTAGTGACCTCGAGTATACACTACGACTACGCTAAGGTAACGAGCCTCTCTGTAATGACCTGGAACTACCTATCGTACGTGATTAACTAGGATTGACGACCCTAGATGGATCTTCGTTTGGGTATATAATATAAAGGGAGGTATCTTAGCTTCCCAATCCTGCTGTATGAATAGGCCTAATCAAGAACTTGGCTAATCACTCATATGCACCGCATTACATGTGCCTTTGGCGTTGAAGTTGAGCACAGTAGGAATGTTGCATGCCGTGATCATGAGATGATGTTGCAGAGGGAGTGCAGGCGAGGGCATGCATCATTACAGCATATCATTCCTGCATTAACAAGAGTACTTAAGACATGATTATTGTATTGTTTTATCATTACTGCTTGACTGAATTGATAACATGTTAACCTTTGCCTTATAACTCCACTGAGTTGATCACTCACTCCCACTATGGGATGGTATTTTAAAACACCAACCAGACTCTGTTATAATTTCAGGTGATGTCGAGGCTTACGAGGCGGAGCCTGACTTCTACGATGACGAGGAGTTCTCGTATCTGCAACTCTCTGGCGGGTCTATGTAGACTTGGAGTTGCGTCACTTGGGCTATAGGGATATGGATTAGATGACATACACTTTATCATTTTGTATATTTTGGAACCAAACATGTAATTATTTAACCTGGTATCATGTTCATACTCTAGGGACTCACAAACACTTATATGCTTTATATACTTATCACAGTCTTCTTCTTGCATAATTTAACTGTCTCTGGAGTATGATATGCTGATTTAGTATAATCTCACTCATGTTTAATGCACTAATATGGAAAACATTTAATCATCAATTTCTATATTGCATAAGTGATGCGTTGGAACTCGGGAGTTGAGCTTCTGCTTGACCCTCGATTATCAGGGCATTACAAGTTGGTATTAGAGCATGATTTGGATTAAACTTGACCTAGGTTATAAACACATGATACACACTAATGTACTTTGACTTAAGAGGAAGTGATGAAACGTAGAAATGATCATAGAATCCCAAGTTTTGCCCGACAGTGATCATATGACTGTTGAAGCGAAATTAACCATTAAAATTAGACCCGTAGGCATCAGTGATCATGCGAGATGGCCTCAATTCTCTTCTAGACCATCAATCAACGGGTTTAGACTATAATTCAGCCTAATCCACACTCAAGCAACCCGAAACGCGTGACTGTACACGAGATGGATACCGAAAATAACTCAAACGGACTTGACGGCCCAAACGGTCCAAATCGGGGAGGACCAAAGTGGACCCCGCACATTCCGGTACCCTGGGGGGGATGCCATCGCCCCTGGGGTGAGCCCTCACCCCACTGTCCAGCGACCGGTGATGTTATCACCGGATCGGCGAGGCCTCGCCGATCTAGTCACCCGGGCCTATCGCGACACGCCAGGCAGGTCAGGCTGGCACATGTACACGGCTATGGGGCCCACGAAATCATGTGGGGACCCCTATTTTTTCCCATTTACTTCATTTCTTCCTCTCACACCACTCCAAGCTTTCCAAATCTCTCAAATCTTCATTTATCTCTCTCAAATCTTCCCTCCAGTCTCACATCTTCTTCTTCTTCATCACTATATACACACCTTCCACTATTTCCTTTCAAACCCATCTCCTATCTCCCTCATTCCCTTTCATTTGAGTGCACAAAACCTCCTTTGTGCCTCAAAAATCTCAAAGTCCAACAACCCATCTTATCCCTCCATTTTATTTCACTTTCATGGCTCTTTTCGAGCTCGTGATGGCGATTTTCTCCCTTTCTATCCTTCTTTCCCTCATGGGAAAGAAGAGGGCTTCCACAGATGAAGTTGGGCCTAGCCGCCCAACCTGTCCTAGGAGGAAATCAGGCGCCGAAGCAAGTTCAAGTGTCGATCGTGAGATCAGGACGAAGCGAGATCTCGATCTCCAGCTTCCTCTCGAAAGAGCTTTACTGGCGGATATGTTACACGGAAAGTTTCAAGGCCGTAGGGTCCTATATGAAACACATGTGGATGAGAAGCTCTTTAGGCTTTATCCGGTGATGGATCTCCTGTCGAACGCCGGGTAGGGTCCCATATTTGAGGGCAAGACTCATGCAAATGAGAGCACTGTCCGAGCCTTCTACGCCCACATACGCGATCCATTGCTGGAGCCTCTGTAGTTCTCTATCCCCGTGGGAAGGCGAGAAGTTATTGTCAATGTGGACTTGATAGCCCGAGTCATGGGGATGCCGCGTGGGGAGGTTCATGCCAGCGAGAAGAGTTTTGGGAGTGAGCATGAAAGAGATCAACGTTCGTTATTTCTTTGTGGCTGACTGGTCCAATGGAATCAAGGCAATTGTCTCTTGGCGACCAAGATGACTCACGACTTCCGCCTACTCTACCACATCTTCACATACAATGTGTATCCCCGATGGAGCAATCGCAGCAAGTGCACGCGTCTGCTGGTAGATTTTCTGTACAGGGCTGGGCAGGGAGACAAGTTGTGCCTGCCTACATATATACTACTACAGATAGTACAGACTGCATGCTCTACTAGGACAGCCATTTCACTCCCATTCGGCTGACTTATATGCAAGCTTGCTCGTGAGTTCGGCTACAGACTTGGCTCAGAAAGGCTTGCGCCGATCCATTTCATTAATGACACTACTCTCAAAAACATGAATATTGGGCCCCGACAGCATCAAGCCCGACTCGATGAGAGTGAGGATGAGACGGGGAGTGAAGAGGAAGAGAGTGATGAAGAAGGCGAAGATGAGATAGAAGAAGAAAGCGAAGAAGAGGGAGAGCAGGAAGTGAAACAAGAGGAGGCCCAAGACTCTGACGAGGGCTCTCCTCCTGCCACACATGGGCACCACTGCGATCGGGCTGATATAGAAGCCCGCTTGGCTCAACTTGAGGAGGGCCAAGTTGCCCTGCGACAGGAGGTCAGAGAGACTAGAGCCAAGATTGAAGAGAATCAGGCCTTTGTGAAGTGAAAATTTAGCAAAGTATCTCGCACCTTGAGCGCTATCCTGTGCTGTATGCAGGACAAGGGTGCACCTTCACCATTGCCAAATTCAAACGACTAGTCATACATGTAGTCATCTTTTAGTTTGCTTCGTTGCTTGTTTTCTTGTTTCTATGTATACCCTTGATAGGCTTAGTGATATGGTGAGTGGTTGGTATGCTTTAGTGTTTGAAACCTTGCTTAGATTAGCTGACATGCATCTTTTGTCATGATCCAAGTAATACTACATCTCATGTATTGTGGCAATTTTGGTTAAATGAAATGCATGTGGCTCCTTTTATTATGAAATGTATAAAATGCTTGATAAATTGAGTGTTGTATACTAAATCTAACACAGGTCACACCCTATATTGTATATAGGGAATGCCACCTAAGGCTACATGGAGCATGGCACGTCTTACACTTGGCGACTCGATTGACGAGGCACCTCCCCTCAACAATAACCATACGGACCATAGCTTGGGCCCGGATCACGAGACTATGCAGGATTCTCAGCCGACCCCTGGCCCCACTAATGGGCCAACACCTATTACACCACCGATTCCTGAGTATAACCGTGCGTCTACTTCGACGCATTGCATGCCTCAGGCGGCTCCTCCCCCTAATAGGCTGGAGCAGATGATGCTCCTTATGCAGCAGCAGCAGAAGATATGGACTACCATTGCAGGGGCCCTTGCCCAGAATATGAGCGTGGCTCTACCTGCACCACCTGTGCACCCTGCTGGAAACGTGGGTGCTAGTGGCTTATTTAAGTGATTCCAGCGCTTTCGACCTCCAACATTTGCGGGTACTCATAGACCTGAGGAGGCTGAGTATTGGATTGACTGCATCTCTAAGATGCTAAGGCTACTGCACTACGCTGAGGCAAAGTAGGTTGAGCTGGACACCTATATATTTGAGGAGGCCAGTCTCTAGTGGGACAGTGTTCTACAGACCGTTGCTGATGGGTATGTATGGTCGTGGGAGGCCTTTGAAACGTGCTTCCACGGGAAGTGTTTCCCTCTCACCTACCACAATGAGGAGAGAGAGTTTCTTTACCTCCGCCAGGGAGGAATGACAGTAGCGGAGTATGAGAACAGGTTCACAGAGCTGGCCAGATATGCTCCCCTGATATTAACAGACTAGCTGATGCGAATGCAGTAATTTTCTGAGGGTCTACGACCCGAGATACGCTCGAAGATGTGTTGCACTAGCATACTCAACTATGCTGAGCTAGTGAGCATGTCTCTGCGAGCCGAGCAGGATGAGGACAGGTTGTCCCGTATATGAGTACCTATGGTTCCTAGGCCTCGACCAGATTTGTCAAGCAAGCCATTCCTCGACAAGAGGCCACGAGCAGATTCTCCTCCTCGGCTTATGGCTCCACCAACATGGCTGAGAAGACTTAATATATGGTGCACCTACTGCAAGAGGTCGAGTCATGCTAATACCTACTGCTTCACCCGGATGAGGGATAACGGCTTTATGCCTCCTCAGAGGATCAACCAGTAGATGCTACCAGTTATCTCAACTCCACCTCTACGTTTAGTACCGCCTGCACAGCCTTCTTACAAGCCACCTGTACCTCAATTTAGGCCACCTCAATGGCCTATGGCACAGCAACCGAACCGTTCTCAATAGGCGCGAGTACATGTGCTTACAACTAAAGCGTCTGATTCAACAGCTACAGTGCCTTTAGCCTTTGAGGTCACTGCCCACATCCAAGGTACACCTGTATTTCTATTGGTGGACACCGAGTCCACTATTTCAATGATATCGTGTTCTACAGTCAAGCGCTTAGGGCTGAATATGACCCCTATGGTTGGGGTGAGAGTTATCGCAGTAGCAGGAACTTTTATAGATGCCACTAAGTTGTGTGAGGGCTACTTGATAGATTTAGGGAGCAGAACGATATGCATTGACCTGATTGTCACCACGATATACCATTTCAACGTCATCCTCGGCATGGATTGGCTTATAGAAATGAAGGCCGAGATCGACTATAAGACCCAACTGGTGACGGCACACGGGCCCGAAAACACAGCCTTCACTTTCCCTGTTTAGGTCAATTGCCCCTTTCGGGTTCTTTGTTATGCTGCCCTATTGAAGGATCATAGCGGTCCGACACTTGGAAACACGCCCGTAGTCCAGGACTTCTGGGAAGTGTTTAAGATGATACCTGGATTACCTCCTCAGCACGAGATCGATTTACCATTGATCTAGTGCCTGGCGCGACACCCAATTCCTTACCGACGTATGGCATGCCTCCATGTGAGATGGAGGAACTAAGGAGACAGATTGATGATCTGTTGGATGCTGGCTTTATACGACCGAGTGTATCTCCTTGGGGAGCACCCATGTTGTTTGTGAAGAAGAAGGACGGTTCACTGCGATTATGTATTGATTATCGCAGGTTGAACTAGGTGACAGTAAAAAATAAGTATCCTTTGCCCATGATAGATGATCTGTTCGACCAGTTGAAGGGGGCACAGTATTTCTCGAAGATTGACTTACAGTCAAGGTATCACTAGTTGCACGTCAGGGATGAGGATGTGTAGAACACAGCATTCAGAACCAGTTTTGGGCACTACGAGTTCCTTGTGATGTCATTTGGACTCACGAATGCACCGGCTGTATTTATGGATCTAATGAACTGGCTGTTTTGGCCATATCTGTTCCGATTCGTCATCGTGTTCATAGATGACATTTTGTTATAATCTAAGAGTTAAGAGGATCATGAGGAACACCTGTGAGCAGTCTTTAATACTCTCAAGAAGAACTAGTTGTTCGCTCAGTATAAGAAGTGTGACTTCTAGAAAGAAGTGAAGTTCTTGGGACATATGGTGTCCAAGGAAGGCATAGCTGTGGACCTTGCTAAGGTAGCCGCAGTTCAGGACTGGGAGAAGCCTGATTCGGTTACTGAAGTGAAGAGTTTTCTTAGCCTAGCAGGTTACTACTGTCGATTCATTAGGGACTTTTCTAAGATAGCCAAACCATTGTCACAGCTAACTCGGAAGGATCTTAAGTTTGCCTGGAATGAAAAGGTAGAAGCAGCTTTTCAGGAACTGAAGGACAAGTTGACGTCCACCCCTGTGCTAGTACTGTCAGATCAAGGGGTCAAGTATACGATATACACCAACGTGTCTCTTGTTGGTTTGGGGTGTGTTCTGATGTAGAAGGACAGGTTATTGCCTATGTATTGCGATAGTTGAGGAAACACGAGGAAAACTACCTTATGCATGACCTGGAGTTAGCGGCCGTCATCTTTGCATTGAAGTTCTAGAGACATTACCTCTATGGAGAGGAATTCGAGCTCTTTTGCGAACACAAGAGCCTCAGGTACATATTCACACAGAGAGACTTAAATATGAGGCAGCGGCGATGGATGGAAACTTTGAAAGACTTCAAGTTTGAGGTCTCCTACCATCAGGGCAAGGCCAACCTTGTGGCGGACGCGTTGAGCCGCAAGAAGACTATAGCATTTACGGCCCTATTGATGATAAAGGAATGGAACATAGTAGAGTTTGTGCGAGACTTTAAGCAGAAACTTACAGTAGAGGAGCCGTTCAAGAGCATCACACATGTTCGTGTTTAGCCACTTATCGATGACCGCATCATAATGGCTCAGGGGGAAGATGAATGGTCAGTGAAGATGAGGAAACGAGCTAGTGGTGATGAAGACTCGAAATGGAGAGTTGGTACGGATGGGGGTTTACGTTATCGTGGCCACCTATGCGTCCCAAACTTTCATGACTTGAGAAAGGAAGTTCTTGAAGCTGCTCACAATTCGAGGATGGCGATGCATCCTGGTAGTACGAGATATGAAGCGCTTGTACTGGTGGGACAACATGAAGGCCCACATAGCAGACTATGTATCCCATTGCTTCACATGCCAGCAGGTCAAGGCCTAACATCCCGACCTCCTGGACTACTTCAGCCCATGCCCATAGCGGAATGGAAATAGGATTTCATTTCTATGGACTTCATTTTAGGGTTGTCGAAGATGAGGAAGGGGCATGACGCCATTTGGGTGATTATGGACCAATTGACGAAATTGGCTAATTTTCTCACGATTAGAGTCTCAAACTTTGTAGATGATTTAGCCAGGGTGTACATCAAGGAGATAGTGCGTCTACATGGAGTTCCTATGGAGATCGTGTCAGACTGAGTCACGTGATTCACATCCATCTTCTGGACTCGTATCCAGGAAGCAATGGGTGTAAAACTGAAGTTCAGTACCGCGTTCCACCCATAGACTAACGGGCAGAGGAAATGGGTGAATCAGGTGTTAGAGGACATGTTGCAAGCTTGTGTGCTTGATTTTAAGGACAGTTGAGATGACTGTCTTCCTTACACTGAGTTCGCTTATAACAACAGTTTTCAGGCGAGCATTGGCATGGCTCCCTATGAGGCATTGTATGGGTGTCCCTGTCGAGCACCGCATTGGTGGGCAGAGGTTAGCGAGAAGGGTCTGATTAGCCCAAAGTTAGTGCAGGCGACCTCAGAGAAGATTAACATTATCAGGTGTCGACTTCTGGCAACGTAGAGCAGACAGAAGAGCTACGCCGATACGAAACGACGACTGTAAGAGTTTGAGGTTGGGGACCACATGTTCCTGAAGGTTTCTCTAATGAAGGGAGTCCTCCAGTTTGGAAGGAAAGGAAAAATCACATCGAGATTCATTGGCCCATTGCAGATACTAGACCGAGTGGGTGTGGTTGCGTACCGCCTTGCTTTACCCATACCACTCGTAGGCGTGCACAACGTATTTCACGCATGCTGAAGAAATACATTCCTGACCCTTCTCATATTATCAAATGGGAGCAGGTATAGTTGAGTGAGGATGCTACTTATACCGCGACCGACACATACTCTAAATCGGAAGGAACAAGTGCTGCGTGAAGGTGTTGTGGGCACATCACACTAAGGAAGAGGCTACTTGGAAAACAGAAGCCGAGGTCCAAAAGAACTATCCTCAGATTCTCAAGGAGTACGAAAAGGTACTAATTTTGAGGACAAAATTTTTCTTTAAGAGGGGTAAATTGTAACGTCTTGAAAAAATTCGTACAAAGACCTCAGTACCACCTCAAGCAGAAATTGCTAAGGACCAAATCCTTTGGAGATTAGTCGAAAATTAATTAAGTACTAAATTGAATTGAGCGATGAATTAACTCGAATCACTTTCTATATAAACTGTAAGACTAAAACCAGCAGAATCACTAGCGCTACGTTACTTAAAAACCTAAGATCAATCTCAAAACCCAGTTGCTCTCGGGTGCACCTTGAAACTCCGTATCAAACCTGGATTGCGTATCAAAAGTCCAATTACTGCGAAACTATATGGTTATGACTGCCTTGCTGAGCTTGATAACCATCTCAGGAATCAAGTCCAAATAGTATCCGAAAATACGCAACTTGAGCCCAGAGCGAAGTGTGTGAGAAACGCGAATATCTTTAGAAAATGAACTCAAACTTAAGTGAATTGGTCCGTTCACTTGCTGGCCAAATTTAAGGTTTTAGACTGTCAGATTCTGATCCAACTACACTCTTGGATCAGGGAAAATTTCCAGCACAGGTCAGTGTACTTGTGGCCCTGATCAAGTGGCAATAGCCATTGAACTGAAATGGGTCCTCCACGGTCGATCCACTGATCTGATCGGACCGAATCTTAACCTGACATAGATCCATTGTCAGGGGACTTTTACTAGACCATATGCGGGAAATGGGCCTCTAGATGAGCTCCGTTGGACCGAAACAGCCACTCTTTGGCTATAACCTAAGTATACCATAGCCTTGGGGCCATTATCGTCAGTTCTGGGCCTATATAAGGACCTTTACCCACCCCTCTCTCATTCCATACAAAATTCCTAAACCCTAGGAGAGAGAAGAGATAAAAGAGGAGAAAAAGGTGAGGAGAAGTGAGAGAGAGTGAGAGATAGTTGCTGGGATTCGATCCCACCATTCCGCGAGCTGAATTGCCTCTCCCGTGTCGCTACACTGGCGATTTTGATTCCATTTTTAGGTAAGGAATCCTAACCCTAATCTGATTTAGGAATCCAAATAGTAGAATCAGCGAAATAGCTAACCTATTTCGTGATTCAGGTTACCATGGTGCCGTAGACCAAGACTTAATCTATAAACTGAGTTCGATACGAGTATGTCGACGAAAGGTGCAGATTATAAATGTTTAGGTTATGGTTTTCAAGGCTTTCAATGTCAGTTAATGATTTATAACTGATTTGATTGTTGTCACATGTGCTTAGATACGGTGTTTTCCGTATATTACATATATATGTGAACTATGTTGAATATAATGCATTCTATGTGTTTGTTGAAATGTTTGAATGAATATGGAATTATGATTTATACTTGCTATGATTTATTTGATTGAGAATGCATGATTGTTGTGCTTGTGGCAACTCCTTGTGAAAGAATTTGTTACAGTATATGCTATAACTAAATTATTACATGTATGATTATATGTGTAGTCTAAGTGTTTGATAAAATGCCTGAATGAGAAATTACTTATTGAAATGCATTTAATTAGAGTGTTGAGATATGATTCTCAACTCCCCTATCTATAGTTATAATTTCCCTCATATAACCTAGCTTACTACTACGTGCTTTATGGATGAAATGCTTATGTGGGACAACATGTGTATTATGTGTTTGTTAAAATGCTCAAATGTGATTTATATTTGAATCATTTGTCACATGCTATTTGACTATCGAAGATGAATGCCTGTTGTGTTTGAGTATGATTGGGACTACTGCATAGTCCAGGCAATTGGTAATGATTCTCAAGTTAGTAGCCGGGGTCATTTCGTCACATAAGACATGTTCAAGGAATCTAAGTCATACACTGACTATCAACAGTGGTTAGGCCACGAGGAGTGCGTATGCGCTCCATGTCGATTAATTCAACATACGCTCGTACCAGTCGAGCTTGTCAAGTAACCCGACTGACCTAATGTATGTTCACCATGTATGAACGCTACTGTTTGAATCTAAGGTACCACTTACCAGTGCAAAGCCCGTTTTACCTTGGTACCACATTCCGCTAAGACTTATGAGCTGGGCATAGTGGTATGGGACACCGTGGTCGAGCTGTTGGCCTACGCTAGGGTGACAAGCCTCCCCGTAGTGACCAGTGAGCAACCCAAACTCATGAGCTAAATATGGTGGTGTATGGGACACTGTATTCGAGCTGTCGGCTTACGATCAGGTGACGAGCCTCTCGTAGTGACCTTTAGTATACACTAGGACTACGCTAAGGTGACGAGCCTCTCCGTAGCAACTTGGAACTGCCTATCGTATATGATTAACTATGATTGACAACCTTAGATGGATATTAGCTTCCCAATCCTGCTATATGAATATGCCTAATTAAGAACTTGGCTAATCACACACATGCACCGCATTGCATATGCCTTTGGCATTGGAGTTGAGCACAGTGAGAGTGTTACATGCCGCGATCATGAGATGATGTTGCAGAAGGAGTGCAAGCGAGGGCATGCATCATTACAACATATCATTCCGGCATTAACAAGAGTACTTAGGACATGATTGTTATATTGTTTTATCATTACTGCTTGACTGAATTGATAATATGTTAATCTTTGCCTTATAGCTCCACTGAGTTGATCACTCACTCCCACTCTGGGACGGTATTTTTAAACACAAACCAGACTCTGTTGTAGTTCTAGGTGATGTCAAGGCTTACGAGGCAAAGCCTGATTTCCACAATGACGAGGAGTTCTCATATCTGTAACTCTCAGGCGGGTCTATGTAGACCTGGAGTTGCATCACCGGGGCTACAAGGACATGGATTAGATGACATACACTTTATCATTTTGTATATTTTGTAACCAAACATGTAATTATTTAACCTGGTATCATGTTCATACTCTGGGAACTCACAAACACTTATATGCTTTATATACTTATCATAGTCTTCTGCTTGCATAATTTAACTGTTTCTGGAGTATAATATGCTGATTTGGTATAATCCCACTCATGTTTAATGCACTAATACGGACAATATTTAATCATCAATTTCTATGTTGCATAAGTAATGCGTTGGAACTCGGGAGTTGAGCTTCTGCTCGACCCTTGATTTTCAGGGCGTTACAGAGTAAGTTAGGCTGGTCAAACAAGAAGTCTGACTAAATTCTATGACAAAAACATTTATAAAATTCCAAGATATAGAATTTTTGAAAACATCTATTCCTAAGGTCTTTCTAGGGTTATACCACTTGAGATATAACAAGTATGTGAGTACCTTGTCTTGAACTTTGTCTTGAACTATGGGTGACGATTTCTTTGAAATGATGTGCCGATCTTGACTTGATCATAAGCCGATCTTGACCTGATCTTTAGGCATGTAGAGAGTTGTGATTACATACTTGTGATCTGACCGTGAAGCACTTTTGTCTTACGAAATTTGACAATCTAAGTATGTTAAACATAAAAGCACTTACATACAGTCAGTGTGACTAAAGTGTAATAAAAGTGTAGAAATCTAAAGTCGGTGTGAGTTTTCCCTACTTAAAGGGATGTTTTAAGCTCTTCTAGGTACAAATTAGGACTTGGAAGAGAGACTTATGGTGGTGGAGCTTTCAAGGGGCTGTATTTCTTCTTCAATCTTTCAGTTTTAGTTTGTCTTTTATAGTTTTCTTTTCTTCTTCTTCTAAGATGTTTGTCATGTTATGCTAAATTCTTAGCAAAGGCTAATAGATGAATCCTATAGTTAATTACAATATTTAGTTTATTTGATTCAATAAGCAATGATTTGAATGATGATAGTATATTTAAAGAGATTTAGATTTACTTTAAAGTTTTTAAGTTATTTATTTTTGGATTTATTGTGCACTTCAGGTATAATGAATACTTTGATTTAACAAATGTTTAGCCTAAATTAGAAAAGAAATCAATCTGTATAATTGATTACCATATTATTGCCTAAGGGTGCTTTAAATGCTTTTAATTCCCTGTGATTGAGATTTGAGTAGATAATGAGAGAATCGTTCAATCGAGATCATATCTTATTTATCACACCCCAAACTCAGAAATCGGGCTCACAAAATTTCCTATCGCCGAATCCGGCACCGACAGCCTCCGTAGTACCCCATTCTCGGCTCCTGACACTATATACCAGGTTCCGATCCTAGGATCCTACAAGGAGAATTTTTCAACATAAATTTGTTTCGTAATAAGCATAACCCACAAACAATAATAAGAACACCATCACAAAATCCATTATGATCAAAACTTTAAGTACAATGCATAAAGGGAAATACAAGATAATATTGGAACTCCAAAAGCTCGGCTGCACACTCCTGCTCCTGCTCGGCTACGTCCTAGCGTCACCTGCACGCAACGGTCGTGCATAAGCTTATAGAACGCTTAGAGGGTGGTGTAACTGTATGCGCAAGGTAAGTGTCAAGAATGTAATATCAAAGCAATGCGAAAACATGCTGATAAGTTCATGAATACTATCAGTCGTACCAATGCTATGCAATGCAAGGCATGAATGCTATCGATCATACCAAGGTCATGCGATATAAGGCATGAATGTTATCGGTCATACCAAGGCTATGTGATGCAAGGCCTATATGGCTAATGTTATATGCGAGATGCAACTTAAGCATACCAATCCTCATCTAAATTCACATAATAATATAGCTCATCTCTGAAATATCACCGGGGTCTAGTATACCCCAAACCAGATTGCCACCCCATCGCGCACAACAAGGTGAGTGGAAGAGACCTCACTATTCACCTCTCCAGTAGTCTACTAATATCTACCCAGCACGTCGATAGCGGACCCATTTCTTGAGCTGGTCAAACTCAGCCTAGCTTTACCCCCTCCTCTCGGGTGGGTAAGGCCACACCCCCTTCCAACCGACCACGACACAGTGGGAAGCGCGGCCTCCTAATATTCAGCACTTGGCGCTCATGCATCCACTTGGTCTAGGCGTTGGAGCAACCTCCTGGTACCATAAGGGTTTAGGGAATTTCACTCAGGGACATCTATCACGCCATGTAGAACCAAAACATTTCTAGTGTCCAATCTCGCTATCTACGATATGCCTATGGAGGCTATGGCCCTGATGTCGTTAGGGCATACAATAATCATAACACACAATGTAAGATGTATGAGTCACACCATCCAGTCATGCATCAATCCTGCACGTACTGTGCGCTCATGTAGGGCAACTCCTTCTATTAGGGAGACCCATAAATAATTCATCCAATCGCATATGTTATGATCAATCACTTCTCATAACAAGCATGCGAATAATGCGTATGGGCATGCATCATAATGCTATGCTAACACATACTCAGAGATAATTGGCCTATATATATGGTGGGGTCCATTGAAGGACAGTAGATCCATAACATGAAGGTCAGTCCTCAACTGTAGATATACCAAATCTGACATCGCAGATTCTACCATCTAGGTAATGATATACTCTCCTCATGACAAGGATGGACCTAGGGACAAGGAGTGGGCTTCCTCGCCCATTCCGACACATAGCAAACCGGGCTTCCCAATGGGCCCAATATTTAAAAGGTGGGCTCTATAACCTTAGACAAATCCACAAGGCATGATGGAAACACAAGCAATAATGGAGGCCCAACAGTTTCAGGTAAGCCCAATGAGGTGGGTCATGTTAATATCAATGTGGGCCAAATGAATTGGAATAGCCCCATAAGGTGAGATGGATCATACTAATAATCGTGGGGGCCCACCATTTTGGGTTAGCCCACTAAGGGAAGATGAGAATGGACCTAATAATGGGCCTTAGGGAGATTACAATGTGGGCATTTAACCACCATTACTCTTACAATGTGGACATTTAACCATCATTGCGCGTAAGGCATGACCCATTTAGAACCTATCCTATAATGGGGGCCCATAGGCCTAATTCTAGCTAGGAGATAGTTGGGCATCATAAACATTATTACATATATTATAGTGGACTCACATAACTCAATTGAGCCTCACATGCATCACATTGGGCCTCACACAAGCACCTCGCATACATCACATTGGGCCTCATACAAGGGCCTCATATACATCATAATGGGCCTAATCATAAGGGCCTCATGTACATCACATTGGGCCTCACACATGAGCCTCATAAACATCACATTGGGCCTCACACAAGGTCCACATATACATCACATTGGGCCTCATCACATGGGCTTCATATACATCACATTGGGCCTCATCATATGGGCCTTACATACATCACATTGGGCCTCATTATATGAGCCTCATATATATCACATTGGGCCTCATGAAATAGCCCATGATCTAGGCACAATGGGAGAATAGTGTGTGTAACACATACATCATAGTGGGCCTTGTGGAGCAGCCCATGATCCAGCAAAAATAGATGATCAAACTGATAATTACATTTTCCTTCATCTAGGCTTGTCCAAATGGACAAGCAGCGTGGATACATCATACATCACAGTGGGCTGCACAAGTGGACGACATAGATATATAATACATACATCACGTTAGGGCCCCACCGCTGCATGGTCTGGATATACAACACACACATCATAGTGGACCCCACCGTCCTGCCCATCTGGACGGTACATATATACAACACATACATCATGTGGGCTCCACCGTCCAAGGATAGACGGTGGAGATACAACACAAATATCAAGGTAAGCGCCACCCCACACATGCAACATGTGCAGGGTGGGCCTCACATCTAGAAAACGGATGGACAGCATGGATGTAAAACACATACATCAAGTCAGGGCCCACTATAACACCCTGAAAATCGGGGATCGAGCAGAAGCTCGGCTTCCTAGTTCCAACGCATCACTTATACAACATAAATAATGATGATTAAATGTTATCCGTATTAGTGCATTAAACATGAATGAGATTACACTAAATCAACATATCATACTCCAAAGACAATTAGATTACACAAGCGGAAGACTGTGATAGATATATAAAGCATATAAGTGGTTGTAAGTCCCCAGAGTATGAACGTATTACCAAGTTAAATAATTATATGTATAATTTCAAATTTTACAAAATGATAAGGTATAATGTTCAAGTAGTCCGTATCCTTGCAATCCCGCTGACACAACTCCATGTCTACATAGACCCGCAAGAGAGTTGCAAGTAGTAGAACTCCTCGTCATCATAGAAGGCCGGCTGCAACTCGTAAGCCTCGCCATTATCTAAAACTACAACAGAGTCTAGTTAGTGTTTTAAAACACCGTCCCAAAGTGGGAGTGAGTGATTAACTTGGTGGAGCTATAAGGCAAAGGTTAACATGTTATCAATTTAATCAAGCAGTAATGATAAATCAGTGCAACAAGCATTCTTAAGTACTCTGGTTAATGCGAGGATGATATGTATTAATAATGCATGCCCTCACCTGCACTCCCTCTGTGACATCATCTCACGGTCAGGCATGTTAAACTCCTAATGTGCTCAACACCCACGCTAAAAGGCACATACAATGCGATGCATGGTCGTGTTAGCCAAGTTCTTAATTAGACCTATTCATACAGCAGATTCGGGAAGCTAAGGTACCTCCCTTTATATCACTTACCCAAACAATGATCCATTTACGGTCGTCAATCCTAGTTAATCACATACAATAGGCAAGCTCGCAAGTTTACACTATAGGTTGCTACAGGAGGCTCGTCACCTCAGCGTAGGCTTAATTCACACTCGAGGTCACTACGAGGGGCTCGTCACCTAATTTTAGGCCTATTTTATACTCGAGGTCACTACGGGAAAGGCTCGTCACCTTAGCATATGCCGACAGCTCGAATATAATGTCCCAAACCACCGTATTCGGCTCACGAGTTTGGTTTGCTCACTGGACACTATGGGGAGACTCGTTACTCCAGCGTAGGCTGATAACTCAACCACGATGTCCCAAACCACCATGCCCCACTCATGAGTCTTAGCGGATCGTGGTACCAAGGTTAATTGGGTTTTTCAATGGTAAGTGGTACCTTAGATTCAAACAATAGCGTCCATACATGGTGAACATACATTACGCTAATCGAGTTACTTGACAAGCTCGACTGGTACGAGCATACGTTGAATTAATCGACATGGAGCGCACACACACTCCTTGTAGCCTAACCACTGTCGATAATCACCTTATGACTCGAATTCATCAAATGTATCCGTCGTGACGAAACTAGTTCGGCCACTAATCGTAAACCATTACCGATTGCCTAGACTACGTATTAGTCCCAACCATATTCAAACATAATAGGCACTCATATGTGATAGCCCAAGCAACATGTGATAACCAATTTAAACATAAATCTCATTTGAGCCTTTCAATAAACACATAGTGCATATGTTATTATACATAGGCATTTCATCTATAAATCACATAGTAGTAAGAGAGGTTACATAAAGGAAACTGTAGCTATAGACAAGGTAATTGAGAATCCAATCTCAACACCCTCATTAAATACATTTTATTAAGCATTTTCTTATTTAGGCATTTAATCAAACACTTAGACTACACATACCAACATACATGTAATAAATTAGTTATAGCATATATTATAGCAAATCCTTTCATTAGGGAGTTGCCACACGTACAACAATCATGTATTCCCAAACACCAATCATGGCAAGCACAAATCATAATTCCATATTCGTACCAACTTTTCAACAAACACATGAAATGCATTAATTTCAATATAGTTCATATATATATGTATTACGCGGAAAACATCGCATTTAAGCATATGTGATAGCAATCAAGTCAGTCATAAATCATTACTGACATTGAAAGCCTTGAAAACCATAACCTAAACGTTTATAGTCCGCACCTTCCGTCGGTAAACTCATATCGAACTCAGTTCGAACACTACGCCTTTGTCTACGGCACAACGGCTACCTAAATCATAAAATAAGTTAGCTATTTCACCGATCTACCTATCTGGATACCTAAAGCAGATTAAGGTTAGGATTCCTTACCCAAAAGTGGAGTTGAAATCGCCGGTATAGCGATACAGGTAGGATGATTCTGCACGTGGAGCGGTGGGATTGGATCCCAGCAACTATCTCTCAGTCTCTCTCTCTCTCTTCTCCTCACTTTTTCATTCTCTTTTCTCTCTTCTCTCTCTTAGGGTTTTGAAAATTCGTATGGAATGAGAGAGGGGTAGGTTAAAGCCCTTATATAGCCCCAGAACTGATGTCAATGGCCCCATGGCCATGGTATACTTAGGTTATAGCCAAAGAGTGGCTGTTTCGGGCCAAAGGAGCTCATCTAGAAGTCCATTTCCTGCATACGGTATGGAGAAAGTTTCCTGACCATGGATTTAAGCCAAGTTAAAGTTTCGGTCTAATTAAATTTGTAGATCGACCAGGGAGGACCAATTTCAGTTCGACGGCCATCGTCACTCGAATAGGGCCACAAGTACACTAACATGTGATGGGAAATTTTCTTGATCCAAGGGTGTACTTTGGTCAGAATCTGATGGTCTGAAACATTAAATTTGGCCTGCAAGAAAATAGCTCAATTTACTTAAGTTTGAGTTCATTTTCTAAAGATATTCGCGTTTCTCACACACTTCGCTCTGGGCTTAAGTTATGCATTTCTGGATGCTATTTGGACTTGATTCGCGAGATGGTTGTCAAGCCCAGTAAGGCGGTCATAACCGTATAGCTTCGCGATAATTGGACTTTCGATACGCGGTCCAGGTCCAATATGGAGTTTTAAAATGCTCCCAAGAGTAACCGGGTTTTGAGATTGATCCTAGGTTTTTAAGTAACGTAGAGCTAGCGATTCTGCTGCTTTTGGGCCTTGCAGTTCATATAGAAAGTGATTCGATCTAACTTGCCGATTAATTAAGTTTAGTACTTAATTAATTTTCATCTAATTTCTAAAGGATTCGGTCCTTAGCGATTTCTACCTGAGGTGGTACTCGGGTCATTGTACGAATTTTTTCAAGAATTTACAATCTACCCCTCTTAAAGAAAAATTTCATCCTCAAAATGAGTACCTTTTCATACTCCTCGAGAATCTGAGGGTAGTTCTTGTGGACCTCACCTTCTGTTTCCCAAGTAGCCTCTTCCTCAGTGTGGTGCGTCCACATTACCTTCACAAGTGGAATAACTTTACTGCGCAACACTTGTTCCTTCCTGTCTAAGATACAGGTAGGTTGCAGTACATAAGTAGCATCCTCACTCAACTGTACCTGCTCCCATTTGATAATGTGGGAAGGGTCAAGAACGTATTTCTTCAGCATTGATACATGAAATACGTTGTGCACGACAGAGAGTGGTGTAGGCAAAGCAAGGCGGTATACTACCATACCCACTTGGTCTAGTATCTGGAATGGGCCAATGAATCTCGGCGTGAGTTTTCCTTTCTTTCTAAACCGGAGGACTCCCTTCATCAGGAAAACCTTTAGGAATACATGGTCCCCGACTTCAAACTCTAGCGGTTGCCGCCTTGTATCGGCGTAACTCATCTGTCTACTCTATGCTGTAAGAAGTCGACGCCTGATAATGTTGATCTTCTCTAAGATCGTCTGTACTAACTTGGGGCCAATCAAACTCTTCTCGCCACCTCTGTCCAGCAATGTGGTGCTCGACAGGGACGCCCATATAAGGCCTCATAGGGAGTCATGCCAATGCTCACCTAAAAGCTGTTGTTATAAGTGAACTCAGTATAAGGGAGACAATCATCCCAACTGTCCTTGAAATCAAGCACACAAGCTCGCAACATATCCTTTAACACCTGATTCACCCGTTCCGTCTGCCCATTCGTCTGTGGGTGGAACGCGGTATTGAACTTCAGTTTCACACCCATTGCTTCCTGGATACGAGTCCAGAAGATAGATGTGAATCACGTGTCTCGGTCCGACACAATCTCCATAGGAACTCCATGCAAACGCACTATCTCCTTGATGTATAGCCTGGCCAAATCATCTACTGAGTTTGAAGCTCTAATAGGGAGAAAATGAGTCGATTTCGTCAACCAGTCCACAATCACCCAAATGGAGTCATGTCCCTTCCTCGTCTTCGATAACCCTGAGATGAAATCCATAGAGACGAAATCCCATTTCCATTCAGCTATGGGCATGGGCTGAAGTAAACTAGGAGGTCGGTGATGTTCTGCCTTTACCTGCTGGCACGTGAGGTAATGGGATACATAATCTGCTATGTGGGCCTTCATGTTGTCCCACCAGTACGAGCGCTTCATATCTTGATACATCTTCGTACTACTGGGATGCATCGCTATCTTCGAATTGTGAGCAGTTTCGAGAACTTTCCTTCTCAAGTCATGAAGGTTTGGGACGCATAGGCGGTCATGATAATGTAAACCCCCATCCGTACTAACTCTCCATCCCGAGTCTTCACTGTCACTCACCTGCTCTCTCATCTTTACTAATAGTTCATCATCTTTCTGAGCCGCAATAATCCTTTCATCAATGAGTGGCTGCACACGAACGTGTGCGACGATCTCAAATGGCTCCTCTACCGTAAGCTTCAACTCGAAGTCTCGTATAAATTTTACCATGTTCCATTCATCGATCATCAGCGGAGCCACAAATGTTATCATCTTCTTGCGCCTCAACGCATCTGCCACAAGGTTAGCCTTACCAGGATGGTAGGAGACCTCAAACTTGAAGTCCTTCAAGGTTTCCATCCATCGTCGCTGCCTCATATTCAAGTCTCTCTGTGTGAATATGTACCTGAGGCTCTTATGGTCGCAAGAGAGCTCGAACTCCTTTCCATAGAGGTAATGTCTCCAAAGCTTCATTGCAAAGATGACGGCCACTAACTCCAGGTCATGCGTAGGGTAGTTTTTCTCGTGTTTCCTCAACTGTCGCGATGCATAGGCAATAACCCTGTCCTTCTGCATCAGAACACAACCTAAACCAACCCGAGACGCGTCAGTGTATATCGTATATTTAACCCCTTGCTTTGGTAATACTAGCACAGGTGCAGATGTCAACTTGTCCTTCAGTTCCTGAAAGGCTGCTTCTGCCTTCTTATTCCATGCAAACTTTAGGTCTTTCCGAGTGAGTTGATATAATGGTCTGGCTATCTTGGAAAAGTCCCTAATAAATCAATGATAGTAACCTGTCAGGCTGAGGAAACTCCTCACTTCAGTAACCAAACCGGGCTGCTCCCAGTCCTAAACTGCGGTCACCTTAGCAAGGTCCACAGCTATGCTTTCCTTGGACACCACATGTCCTAGGAACTTGACTTTTTCTTTCCAGAAGTCACACTTCTTGTACTAGCAAATAACTGGTTCTTTCTGAGCATATCAAAGACTACTCGCAGGTGCTCCTCATGATCTGCCCGAATCTTCGAGTATATCAGGATGTCATCTATAATACGATGACGAATCAGTATAGATATGGCCGAAACACCCGGTTCATCATATCCATGAACACGATTGGTGCGTTTGTGAGTCCAAACGACATCACAAGGAACTTGTAGTGCCCAATGCTGGTTCTGAACATTGTCTTCTGCATGTCTTCATTCCTGACGCGCAACTGGTGATACCCTGACTGTAAATCTATCTTAGTGAAGTACTGTGCCCCTTTTAACTGATCGAATAGATTGTCTATCCTGGGCAAAGGATATTTGTTCTTCACCGTCACTTGGTTCAACCTGCGATAGTCAATACACAATCGCAGTGATCCATCCTTCTTCTTCACAAACAACACAGGTGCTTTCCAATGAGATACACTCGGTCGTATGAAGCCTGCATCCAACAGATCATTGATCTATCTCGTCAGTTCCTCCATCTCACATGGAGGCATGCGATACGCCTGTAGAGATATAGGTGTCGCACCAGGCACTAGATCAAGGGTAAAATCGATCTCGCGCTGAGGAGGTAATCCAAGTATCTTCCTGAACATGTCTGTAAAATCCTGAACTATTGGCGTGTTCCCAAGTGTCAGACCACCAACATTCTTCAATAAGGAAGCATAACAACTCATGCGGTTGGGCAAACTGACCTGTACTGGAAAAGTAAAGACTGTGCCCTCAGGTGCATGGGCTGTTACCACTCTAGTGTCGCAATCGATCTTTGCCTTTATCTCGGTGAGGCAATCCATACCGAGGATAACATCGTAATGGTATAGTGGGGCAACGATCAGGTCAACGAGTACTGTCCTACTTCCTAAGTCTACCGAGCAATCCTTACAAATCTTGGTAACGTTTGAAAAGGTCCCTGTGATGGTAAGAATTCTCACCCCCTTCGTAGGAGCTATTTCCAACACTAGTCGTTTGACTGCTGTGCATGATATTATAGAGATAATGGACTCGGTGTCCACCAATAAGAAGACTAGTGTACCTTGAACATGTGCTATGACTTCGAAAGCCATCTGTGCTATAACTGCTGTCTCAAATGCCTCAGCTGCAAGTGAGTGCACACGAGCTTATTGAGAACGGTTTGGTTGCGGTACCATAGGCCATTGAGGTGGCCTAAATCGAGGTATAGGTGGCCTATAAGAAGGTTGTACAGGCGGTGCCGATTGTAGAGGTGGAGCCGAGATAGCTGGTGGCATCTAATGATTCATCTGCTGAGGGGGCATGAAGCCATTGTCCCTCATCCTGGTGAAGCAGTAAGTGTCAGAAGGGCCCGACCTCTTGTAGTAGATGCACCATACATCAGGTCGCCTCGGCTGTGTCAATGGAGCTATAAGCCGAGGAGGAGAATCTACACGAGGCATCTTGCCGAAGAACGGTCTGCTCGGCAAATCTGGTCGAGGCCTAGGAACCATAGGTACACGTGTACAGGATAACCTATCCCCATCCTTCTCAGCTCGCAGGGACATGCTCACTAGCTCAGCATAGTTGTTAATGGTAGCGCAACACATCTTCGAGCGGATCTAAGGCCGGAAACCCTCAGAAAATCGTTGCATCTTCATCAGCTCGTTCGCTAGGATTAAAGGAGCGTATTTGGCCAGCTCTGTGAAACTATTCTTGTACTCTACCATGGTCATCCCTCCCTGATGAAGGCAAAGGAAGTCACTTTCCTTCTCATTATAGTATGTGAGAGGGAAATACTTCCTGTGGAAGCGTGTCTCAAAAGCCTCCCATGTCCATACGTAACCAGGAGCAACAGTCTGAAGAATGTTGTCCCACCAGAGACTGGCCTCCTTCTCGAACATATAGGTGACCAACTTGACTTGCTTTACCTCAGTGCAATGCAGCAGCTTCAGCATCTTAAAGATGTGGTCAAGCCAATACTCGGCCTCCTCGGGTATGTGAGTACGCGCAAAAGTGGGAGGTCGAAAGTGGTGGAATCGCTCGAATAAGTCGCTAACACCTATGTTTCCAGCATGTTGCATAGGTGGTGCAGGCGGAACCACATTCATGTTTTGGGTAAGGGCCCTAGCAATGGTGGTCCAAATTTGCTGTTGCTGCTGCATAAGGAGCATCATCTACTCCAACTTATCAGGAGGAGGAGCTTAATGTATGTGAGCTAATTTAAGCAAAATTTTAAGCACTAAAACATACCATCAAATCTACCCTACTACTAAGCCTATCAAGGCTATAACATAGGAAATAGGAAAGCAAAGAAAATCCAAAGACGACTACAACATGGGACTAGTCGTCAAAATCTGGTGATGGAGGATGAGCACCCTTGTCTTGCATGCAACACAGGAGAGCCTTCAAGGTGCGAGACACCTTCTTAAATTTCTGCTTCATGAAGGCCTGACACTCTTCAAGCTTGGCCTGAGTCTCATTAACCTCTTGTTGCATGGCGACCTGGCCCTCCTCGATCTAAGCCAAGCGGGCTTTTATAGCAGCCCGATCACAATGGGACTCATGTGTAGCAGGTGGAGAGCCCCCATTAGAGTCTTGGGCCTCCTCTTCTTCCTCTTCCTGCTCTCCCTCTTCCTCGCTTTCTTCCTCTATTTCATTTTCATCCTCATCTTCATCACTTTCTTCCTCTTTGCTTCCCATCTCATCCTCACTCTCATCGAGTCAGGCTTGACGCTGTCGTGGCCCAATACTCATGTTGTTGAGAGTAGTGTCGTTGATGAAATGGATCGGCGTAAGCCTTTCTGAGCCAAGACTGTAGCCAAATTCATGAGCAAGCTTGCATATAAGTCGGCCGAATGGGAGTGAAATGTCTGTCCTAGGAGAGCGTGCGGTCTGAACTATCTATAGTAGTATATACTTAAGTAGGCATAGCTTGCCTCCTTGGCCAGGTCGGTATAGGAAGTCTACCATCAGACGCGTGCATTCGCTACAATTGCTCCACCTAGGATACACATTGTGTGTGAAGATGTGGTAGAGTAGACGAAAGTCAGGAGTCATCTTGGACGCTAGGAGGTAATTGCTTCGACTCTAGTGAACCAATCAGCCAAAAAGAAATCGCCTACGTCGATCTCTTTCATGCACACTCCTGAGACTCTTCTCGATATCATGAACCTCACCAAGCGACATCCCCATGATTCAGGCTATCAAGTCCGACTTCCTGCCTTCCACGAGGATAGAGAACTGTAGAGGCTCCAGCAGTGGCTCTCGTATATGGGCGTGGAAGGCTTGGACAATGCTCTCATTCGCATGAGACTTGCCCTCAAATATGGGACCCCACCCAGCGTCCAACAGAAGATCCATCGCCGAATAAAGCCCAAATAGTTTCTCGTCTACGTGTGCTTCAAAAAGGACCCTACGACCTTGAAACCTTCCATGTGCCATATCTACAAGTAGAGCTCTTTCAAGAGAAAGCTGGGGATCGAGATCCCGCTTCGTCCTTAACTCCCAATCGATGCTTGTGCTAGCCTCGGTGCCTTTCTGCCTCCTTCAATGGGTAGGGCGGCTAGGCCCGGCTTCATCTGGGGGAGCCCTCTTCTTTCCCATGAGGGAAAGAAGTGTAGAGAGGGAGAAGATCACGGCCACAAGCTCAAAAAGAGCCATAAAGTCAAGAGAGCATGAAAGATGGAATGTGTTGGTGGATTTAAAGGTGTATGAGACACAAAGATGGCTCGGTGTGCTCAAATGAGAGGGATTAAGGGAGGTAGGTGGTTGTAGAAGATGGGTTTGAAAGGATGGTGGAGGTGGGTGCAAGAAAAAGGAGGAAGATGAGATTGGAGGGGGAATTTGAGAGAGGAAAATGAGGTTTTTTTGGATGTTTGGAAAGCTTGGAGGGTTGTAAAAGGGAGAAATGAAGCAAATGGAGGGGTTATAGGGGACCCCACATGATTTCGTGGGCCCCACATGCATGTACAATGGCCTGCCCGACCAGCCCGATAGGCCCGACATGCCTGGCCGAACCGGACCGCGAGGCCTCGCCCTAGGCACGATGTCATCGGCTCCGCTGGACCTAGGGCGATGGCATCACCCTAGGGGCGAAGGCATCCCCCCCTGGGGTGCCGAAAATGTGCAGGACCCACCTCGGGTCCCACTGTTTTATGTGGTTTAGGCCCCCGAGTCCGTTTGGTGCAATTTTAGGTTCCATCTTGCGTATATTCACGCTTTTCGAGTTATTTGAGCATAGGATATATCGAATCATCACTTAAGCCCGTCGATGGATGGTTTGAAAAGGAATTGGGATCATCTTGCATGATCACAGATGCCTACGGGTCCAATTTCAACGATCAGTTTTCACTCGTCAGCGAAACTTGGAATCCTACAACTGTTTCTACGTTTCATCGCCCCCTCCTAAGTCAAAGTATGTCAGTGTGCGTTGTGTTACCATAACCCAGGTCCATTTTAACCCAAATCATGCTTTGATACCAACTTGTAACGCCTTGAAAATCAAGGGTTGAGCAGAAGCTCCGCTCCCGAGTTTCAATGCATCACTTATGCAACATAAATAATGATGATTAAATGTTGTCCATATTATGCATTAAATATGAATGGGATTACACTAAATTAGCATATCATACTCCAGAGACAATTAGATTACGCAAGTAGAAAACTGTGATAGATATATAAAGCATATAAGTGGTTGTAAGTCCCCAGAGTATGAATGTATTACCAGGTTAAATAATTACATGTATAATTCCAAAATTTACAAAATGATAAAGCGTAATGTTCAACTAGTCCATATCCCTGCGATCCCACCGACGTAACTCCAGGTCTACATAGACCCACCAGAGAGTTGCAAGTAGGAGAACTCCTCCTCGTCATCATAGAAGGCCGGTTCCAACTTGTAAGCCTCACCATCATCTGAAACTACAACAGAGTTTCGTTGGTGTTTTAAAACACCGTCCCAAAGTGGGAGTGAGTGATTAACTCAGTGGAACTATAAGGCAAAGGTTAACATGTTATCAATTCAATCAAGCAGTAATGATCAAGTAGTACAACAAGCATTCCTAAGTACTCTGGTTAATGCGAGGATAATATGCATTAATGATGCATGCCCTCACCTGCACTACATCTACGATATCATCTCACGGTCGCGCATGCTAAAATCCTACTATACTCAACACCCATGCCAAAGGCACATGCAATGCGGTGCATAATCGTGTTAGCCAAGTTCTTAATTAGACCTATTCATACAGCAGATTCGGGAAGCTAAGGTACCTCCCTTTATATCACTTACCCAAACAATGATCCATCTAGGGTTGTCAATCCTAGTTAATCACATACAATAGGCAAGTTCACGAGTTTACACTATAAGTTGCTATGGGTGGCCTGTCACCTCAACGTAGGCTTAATTCACACTCGAGGTCACTATGAGGGGCTCGTCACCCGATCGTAGGCCTATTTTATACTCGAGGTCACTACGGGAAAGGCTCGTCACCTTAACGTAAGCCGATAGCTCGAATACAATGTCTTATACTACTGTATTCGGCTTACGAGTTTAGTTTGCTCACTGGATACTACGGGGTGGCTCGTCACCCTAGCGTAGGCCGACAGCTCGACCATGGTGTCCCATACCACCATGCCCGGCTCATAAGTCTTAGCGGATCAATGTACCAAGGTTAAACAGGTTTTTCAATGGTAAGTGGTACTTAGATTCAAGCAGTAATGTCCATACATAGTGAACATATATTAGGCCAATCGGGCTACTTGACAAGCTCGACTGGTACGAGCGTATGTTGAATTAATCGACATAGAGCACACACGCACTCCTTGTGGCCTAACCACTATCGATAATCACCGTACGACTCAGATTCATCGAACGCATTTGTCGTGGCGAAACTAGTTTAGCCACTGATCGTAAACCATTACAGATTGCCTGAACTACGTATTAGTCCCAACCGTACTCAAACATAATAGGCACTCATATGTGATAGCCCAAGCAGCATGTGACAACTAATTTAAACATAAATCTAATTTGAGCCTTTAACAAACACATAGTGCACATGTTATTATACATAGGCATTTCATCCGTAAATCACATAGTAGTAAGAGAGGTTACATAAAGAAAACTGTAGCTATAGATAAGGTAATTGAGAATCCAATCTTAACACCCTCATTAAATACATTTCAAGAAGCATTTTCTTATTCAGGCATTTTATCAAACACTTATACTACACATATCAACATACATGTAATAAATTAGTTATAATGTATATTATAGCAAATCCTTTCATAAGGGAGTTACCACACGTACAACAATCATGTATTCCCAAATAACAATCATGGTAAGTACAAATCATAATTCCATATTCATACAAACTTTTCAACAAACACATGGAATGCATTAATTTCAAAATAGTTCATATATATATATATGTAATACGCGGAAAACATCGCATCCAAGCATATGTGATAGCAATCAAGTCAGTCATAAATCATGACTAACATTGAAAGCCTTAAAAACCATAACCTAAATGTTTATAGTCTGCACCTTCCGTCGGTAAACTCGTATCGAACTCAATTTAAACACTATGCATTTGTCTATGACACAACGACTATCCAAATCATGAAATAGGTTAGCTATTTCACTGATTTACCTATCTGGATACCTAAAGCAAGTTAGGATTAGGATTCCTTACCCAAAAGTGGAGTCAAAATCACCGATATAGCGATACAGGTAGGATGATTCGGCATGTGGAGCAGTGGGATCGGATCCCAGCAACTATCTCTCACTCTCTCTCTCCTCCTCACTTTTTCCTTCTCTTTTCTCTCCTCTCTCTTAGGGTTTTGGAAATTCGTATGGAATGAGAGAAGGGTGGGTTAAGGCCCTTATATAGGCCCAGAACTGATGTCAATGGCCACAGGACTATGGTATACTTAGGTTATAGCCAAAAAGTGGCTGTTTCAGGCCAACGGAGCTCATATAGAGGTCCATTTCCTGCATACGGTCTGGAGAAAGTTACCTAACCATGGATCTAAGCTAGGTTAAAGTTTCGATCTGATCAGATTTGTGGATCGACCGTGGAGGACCAGTTTTAGTTCAACGGCCACTGTCACTCGATCAGGGCCACAAGTACACTAACATGTGTTGAGAAATTTCCTTGATCCAAGGGTGTAGTTGGGTCGGAATCTGACAGTTTGAAACCTTAAATTTGGCCTGCAAGCAAACAGCCCAATTTACTTAAGATTGAGTTCATTTTCTAAAGATATTTGCATTTCTCATACACTTCGCTCCAGGCTCAAGTTGTGCGTTTCTGGATGCTATTTGGACTTGATTCCCGAGATGGTTGTCAAGCCTAGTAAGACAGTCATAACCGTATAGCTTCGCGGTAATCGGACTTTTGACGTGCGGTTCAGGTCCGATATGGAGTTCAAGATGCTCCCGAGAGCAACTGGGTTTTAAGATTGATCCTAGGTTTTTAAGTAATGTGGAACTAACGATTCTGCTGGTTTTGGGCCTTGCAGTTCGTATAAAAAGTGATTCGAACTAACTCGCCGATTAATTCAGTTTAGTACTTAATTAATTTTCGTCTAATTTCTAAAGGATTCGGTCCTTAGCAATTTTCTGCCTGAGGTGGTACTCGAGTCATTATACGGATTTTTCTGAGACGTTACACCCACCATCCAGTCCCTTCTTAGACGGTGCTGGGTACACACGTGCAGGGTGGGCCCTGCAGATGGACGACGTGGGAGACATATACATCAGGTGGGGTCCACACGTGTGTGGCCCACCATTCGATCAAACTGATATTTGTGTCCTTCACCGTCCAAACCTGCTGGCAGGCTGGCAGGTCCGGATGGTGCCAATACAACACATACATTAGGTGGGTCCCATTGGTGGGTAGCAAGACGGCTTCCACTAATGGACTGTGTGGATCTAATCCATTCATCAAGGTGGGCCGCAACAGGGAAAGAGAGAGAGAGAGAGAGAGAGAGAGAGAGAGAGAGAGAGGTGTAATGGAGGGTCCTCGCCACTATGGGCCCCTCTAGGTTCTACAACATACATCATACATTCATCAAGATGGGTCCCTTGATTGAGTGGGCCCTCAAATCAGTAAATCAAGGTGGGGATGCCATCCCCACCACAAATCAAGGGTCTAAATGACCCATCAATAGCATAGATTTAAATAAAACATCATGATGGGGTCCATGGAGAATGCCCTCATCATGGATCATGCGTGTAACGAGGATGAGCCATTGGCCACATCCAAGGGATTAAGTAAGATCTCCACCATTAATTGGAGGGTCCTACATGCTCCTATTTAAGAAAAACCAAAGATATATGAAGGAAAAAGGGAAATCTAATCCTAAACATGCACCCACCTTGGATCTTCAACTTCTTCTTCCCTTTTGCTCCAATGCTCCTATGAAGCTCTTTTAATGGTGGAGATGGGCTTTTGATGGTTGGATTGGTGGGGAAAATAGGTGGAAGAGGGTTTCATATGGAGATGGGTTGGGATGTCCTAAGCTCTCTAGTTGCAATGGAGGATGAGAAAATGAGGAAGAAAGGGAGGGAGGGAGGGAGGGAGAGAGAGAGAGAGAGAGAGAGAGAGAGAGAGAGAGGGGAAATAATTAGTTGTAAGGTGATTATGACTTGTAAGGTAATGATGGATTTGTAAGAACATGGGGAAGAGAGGCCATCATTACTTAGCAAGCATGATAGCATAGGGAATGGTGCCATTTAGGATAAGTGGGTCCCACAACATGTAGTCCACGACCATAATAATGCATGGGCCACATCTCACAATCTAAGCGTCGGATTGGTGCACGAGACATGGCATCGGAACCGTGGTGACAGCGCGGTTGCAATAGCATAGGTCTCGAGTTGAGTCTGAAAGTACCCTAGTTTGTCAATTAGCGTGAATGTTGAGTCGTGAGTTAGGTGAGTCCCATGTGAAGACTGATCAAGTTATCGCCTCAACCAATGCATGTTCCGAACTCATCACAAGTAAATCAGCCTCACATCCCAAATCCCAAAACATCCAGGTAAACGAAAGCCTTAAAAGACTTAGAACAACATAGGATGAAAAAGTCTGAAAACTTAAGTTTTAAACAGGAAAATTTTCTAAGTTTTTTAGATAAGTTTGATGATATCAAGTCTGTGTTAATGTCTTCGAACACTCTTGTTCGATGACATCGACTTGTACTCGATGATATCAAATTAGGCCGATTTATGTCCAGCAACCACAAAGTATTTTGGACAAAATGTTCAATAAATCAAAAGTATCTTCGATAACATTGAATTTCAAATATCGATGACATCGAAGGTTAGTCGATGATATCGAAGGACTTATAGTTCTGTCCATTGAACTTTCTTGGAAAATATTCTGACATTACTCAAGGAATTGAATCACCCTCAATATCATTGGAATTCAAACTTCGATGACATCGAGAGCTGATTGATGATATCGAATCTGGACAGATTGTGTCCAGCGAGCTTAATAGGAAGATAAAATAGAAATGATCGAGGAATCGGACAACCTTGATAATATCGATATTCAAACTTCGATGATATCGAGAAAGTCTCAATGATATTGAATCTAGACAAAATATGTCTAGCGAGCCTTGAAGGAATATATTCCAAAAAGATTGAGGAATTGAAATTGGTTTCGATGATATCGGAACTTGAATTTCGATGACATTGAAATAGTATCGATATCATCATGGTCAACTCTAAAATGTCCAGCAAGCTTTTGTGTTATAATGTCGAGGAATTGAAACATGAATCGATGACATCGAAATTCAAATATCGATGAAATCGAATCTGATTCGATTTCATCGATAGTCTATCAAAAAGTTCCCAGAATAATTTTTAAGAGAGGTCATATCATCGATCTATGATTCAATGGCATTGAAATTATGCGTTCGATGACATCGAATTAAGATCGATGATATCGAACTCAGTCAGATTCTGACAATTTTATTTCCGTTGGAACTTTTTGGCTATATAAGGAGAGCTTGTTCTTGGTTGCTACAGATAAAAATAGAGAGAGCTTTGAGAGAGTAATTGCATATCACCTACTATAAAGCTCATTTTCTCATGGAAGTTCATCCTTCAATCCACCCTCATCATTGATATTCAATAGAGTGGATTGAGGAATGAACTTTCCCATTTAAAGATCATCCAGTTACTATCTTAATGGTAAATCATTGAGCTGGGAAACCTTGAATGCTTGAAAGCTTGGAATCACTCCAACTTTAAAATAGGAAAACATTTATTAGAGTAGGATTCCAACATAACCTTACCCAACCCAGCGCCTTTATTGGAACATCATCAAGTATTGCGGATCAAGGGAGCTGAAGAATCTTCATCATCAAGGAGGAGATCTTCATCAACATGCTTAACAGGGCTCATCTACTTATCTGTAAGTCTTTAGAGTCCAGAGACCCTGTTGATCATTCCTTTGTGTAGGATTGGGTCACAGGTGCTTCTCACCCCTTCAAGTCCTCATAGGAGGCCTCCGACGAGAGAGTACGTTTGGGTGCTGTATTTTGACCCTTGCTCTTGTGTAGGGTATAAACTTAGGTCCTTAGTGTAGGCCCTTGACCTGTGTGGTCTAAAACCTAGGTTCCAAGTGTAGATCCTTTGCTCTTGTGTAGGGCATAAAACCCAGGTTCCAAGTGTGGATCATTTGCTCTTGTGTAGGGCATAAAACTTAGGTGTTTTGTGTTGACATTTGCTCTTATATAGGGCATAAACTTGTGTCTTGTGTAGGCACATCTTAAGTACCTTGTGTAGGTCTTAGAATCAACCTTATTTAGGTTGTAACGGTTTGAAGTAAACCTGATTTGAAACCTTCGTTAGTGAAATCCGGTACACTCATGGGATGAGTGCGTTCGCCAGGAGTGGAGTAGGCACATAGCCAAACCACTATAAATGACTGTGTTTGGGATTGATATTTGTTTGATCTTACATTATGTTTACCCTTGAAATTACATGTAAACATGATAACTTGTCTGCTTATAACTACTAAGAATCACATCTCACACACATTGTCACAAAGCTCATCCATCATAGATTAATTATTGCATCTTGTTTGAATATTAAGTAGTCTAGTGATTGGATCCTCTATTTGGCTTGGAAGCCATTAGAGTTAAAATGAGTTTATCTTGACAATTATATGATAAATGAATAGTGGGGTAAAGTCTTATTCCCCCCCACCCCTCTAGGATACTTTGACCTATTCTTACTTCAACTGAAGCGGTCTTTACTGCAATTTCAGAGTCAGCTCGGGTTTACAAGTTGCGACTTAAGATCGCGCGTAAACGATATCTATAGGTCGCGGGTCACCGAAATTCGACCGGAAGGACCACAGGATCCTAGAGAACGACGAGATACTAGGACACAGGCTTGACATTATTGGTGTTAATGATTGGTTTAATAGAATTATCTTCCGATTGAATATGATAGGACTTCAATTCCAATTGAATTATAGGAGTTGAATCAGTGAATGTGATATTCTTGTTGCTATGAGCATATCCATGGATCCTTAGTCTTATATTTTTATTGTTTTCAACCATTTTCTACTTTGCTACATTAAAAATTCAGACAAACCATATACCTTTAGATTAGTTCTAGTTTGTATTCCCCATTCTCTAAGAATTCAATCTCGGTCTCATCGAGTTATTATTGCATCATAGTCCTGCATTTGAGGTTGTCAACCCTTAAGTTTGATCGCAAAATATTAGAAATCTGGCATGACTTTTGTGGATCCTCGAATCCACCAACTGTAGGGGCCACCTTGATGTATGTGCCATACATCCACGCTATCCATCCATTTTGACAACTCATTGTAGGGCATGATCGTAAAAATGTAGTGGATACAAATCTCAGTTGGACCACACTATTCGAGACGATGGTGAATGACCATTAAAAACTTCTTATGGGATACAAAGTTTTGGATCAAGCTGATATTTGTGTGGTCCTTCGTGTGGGTCTATGCGACCTTATTAATATGGCAGATAAACATTCCGTTGGGCCCCAAAAAGTTTTTGATGATGTGTATGCAATCACTGGTGATCAAGAAGTTTTTAATGATGGGTATTCAATCACTGCTGATCCTTGTGGTGTAGTTCACCTGAAATTTGGAATCATGGTTTAAGATGAGGTGTTAAAACGGATAAACATTGGATGTAAGGCACATACATCACTGTGGGCCCACAGTCAAGAGGACACGGAAGCTACATCACTGTGGGCCCACGGTCAGGAGGACACGGAAGCCGTTCATGCCCAGCTGAGTTGGGTCCAAACTATCAATGGTCTGAATCAGGCAAACAGATACCTACTTGAAAAAGCAAAAATACCGGGCACGACTTGTTGGGACCCTGAACCAGCCATGTGGGTGGTACCCTCACCATGGCGCCCACCTCCGAGTATGCGTTATATATCTATCCCGTACATCCATTTTTTCAAGTCCTTGTTTGGGATGAGTTGAAAAAATGAAGCAGATACAAATACTAGGTGGACAACGCCATAGGAAACAGCGGTGAATGACTCTCAAAAACTTTTTGTGAAACACAATTTCCCTTCATCCACGTCTGTTTGACCGTTGGACGGCAAATAAACAGTACAGTGGGCCCTAGGAGGTTTTTAATGGTGGGCATTCAGTGAACACTGTTTACTGTGGTGTGGTCCACCTGAGATTTCTATGTACTTTATTTTTTGGTTTATGCCATGAAATGAGTTAGCAAAAGGGTTGTAGGGCGTGGATATACAAGGTGTAAATCGAGGTGGGCCCCATGCCACATCGCTAGTTCCTGTGTTCAGCCAAATAGTGCCCAAAAAGCCCCAATGTTAGGTATCGTAGCTACTGAAGAGGGCCCAAGATCATAGATAATTCTGTCCTCGCACATCCTGCTTACCATGACCCAAACCCACCTCTCTCTCTCTCTCTCTCTCTCTCTCTCATATAAAATAAAACACAATCCACCCTCGTCTCTTTATCTCCTTCTCCTTCTCAAACTCTAATGGCTCGTGCGCTCCATCTCCTTAGAGGAATTCCCCTCCTTCCTCTCCGTGTACGAAGCGCTTCCACTCCCGCCCTTGTCTTCTTCCCATCTCTACTCAGACCCTCCCTCTTCTGCACAGCCATCGATCCCTCTCACCCTCACGAGAATGCTCCTGCCACCACAGCAACAGCAGCAGCAGCAGAGAACACGGGCGCGTACACCGCCAAAGATACTCCGCAGTACTGTCGATCAGACAATCCCGACTACAGATGTTGGAAAGATAGAGAAGCTGAAATCCACAAAGACATCGAGCCCATCACTTTCCTCACCAAGGACATTCTCCACTCCAACAGGTGTTTTTTCTTTCTTTATTATATACATAAATAATTTTTTTTTAAAAAAAGACTCCCTCTTTTCTAATTTATATTTTCCTATTTTATGCTTGCATTTTCTGGCTGTATTATATGAGAAACCGAACCGAACTTTCACAGCGCAGCAGCTCTTTGAATTTCCCAGAGCTGGAAAAACCGGTGCATTGCTGTGGTCTGCTTTTACATTTACTGCACACGTGGCACATTTATGTTTTAGGTGGCAATTTGGATGGATCAGATCTTGGATATCGCACAGATTGAATGATCCTAACTGTAGAGGGATGGATAATAGTAAAATAGTCTGTGTTACAAATTCAGTTGGCAAATCCAGATGGTTAGCATTGTCCTTTCAGTCTGATTTTCTAGCAATGTTCCCATACACATTGGGCCAAGCTTTGGCTCCTCTGGATAGGTGTACTTGTATGCCCTATGTATGGCTTCTGTGGCATTCACATTCCTGTCATTTGTAAATGGTGGTAGTATCATCCAACATACGATTACCAATGTTCAAACCACGGGCCACCCTTTGGATGGAGGGCATAAAATGGGCTGTTGAAAATAAAATGGTCAATGGTCCAGTTTCAGTGGAGAAATCATATGGTTAAGATTGGTTGATCAGTGGGGTTCCCGGTCATGCTCCATCTCCGGTGGGGCCCAAAGTTTGGATTTAGATCAAAATACTTTTATGCCATGTGTGGTGAATGCACGCCATAGTTAGCTCCCTGATAAATTATTGGCTTGTTGCCTGGCTTGTTGCCAACCTGCTGTAGATAAGTTAGAAAATGCTCTCTCGTGCCATCAGCATTTTAGTTTGTACCAATGCCTCATGCATGTGGTTTGTGGAGCATACCTTTTGCTGATCTAGATTGTTCATTCTGGTGGACCCCATGTGGAAAAGGTGATGGTGCAAATGCAACCATCACCATTGTCATAGCCTTACCTTAGTTATTTGGGGTCAGCTTCGCATCATTGCTTGGGAAAAAAACTTATGATTAGCTGCCCATGCAGCCCATCTGTCATCAACCACACTTTACTAGTGCTTGGAATTTGCTGACGTATCACTTTGGCCTATAAATGGATGGTTGGTAATAACATACCAATCTGGTTCATCTGCTGGAAGAGATCTTTTGTACACTGCTCGCAGGTCTTTCCAAATGAATTATTTGGCTTATTGAATGTTGGGCCAACATAAATTGGATGCTGGTCCTAAAAACAATGTCAAATTTGGGTGAGCATCATATATGCCGCTTGTCCATAAGAATGTATTAGATTCAAGGTGTTCTGTAACGGTAACGGTGGTTGTAATGGCCGCCACTGTTACCTTTACAATACGGGTCGTAACAGCTGTTACAACCTCTTTTTTTTATTGAAAAAAAAAATCCTAAGAAACCTGTATTTGCCTTGTAATGTTGATTAAAAAGTATGGAAAACCTGTATCTGCCCCATAACAGACAATTACGGGGCTGTTATGGCCTTTATAGGGGACGTAACATGCCATTAACAGCAATTACGAGTCATTTTTTTCTATAATGGCTGTTATGGCCGTTACGACCCCATAACGTGTAACGGTTGTCATCGTTACCTTTACGTAATGGCCTTTACGGCACACCATGATTAGATTTATTAGAGGAAGCTTTTTTGCTATTCATTGTCATCATCATCTAAGCCTTATCCCAACTAATTGGAGTCGGCTACCTGAATTCTTTATCTCCATTCCACTCTATCAAGGTCCATAACTTCAGTTAGACCATGGGTCATTAAGTCTTTTCTTACTATCTCTACCCATGTCTATTTGGGCCTTCCCCTTGTCCTTTTTAAAACCTTCAACTTATACCAATTTTTATGCAATCGCCCAACATCCCACGTGCACACTCTAAAATGTGTACAAGAAAAGGTCCACTTTCCCTTTTTAGCTACTTTTCTTTTCTTTCAAATCTCTACATTAGGAAATATCTTTGCTTTTCTTTTCTGTCAAATCTTTATATTAGGAATTTCCCTTTCTTTCATATCTTTATATTAGGCAAGAAGTAATCTTAGCTTTTTCTTATTTAAGTGTTTTCTTATTTAACTAGTTTTCCATTTTTTAGATCTTGGCTAGCTAGGAATTCTATTTTTAGATTCCATTGATTTTATTGCAGTTTGTAAGGACTCATTATAAATAAGGCTTAGGTCTATGGAATAAGATAATTGAATTATATTCTCTTTTTAATGAAAATTCTCTTGTTTTCTCTATCAACCTTCTCAAAACCTTTTTCCATTCCTTGTATAAAAAAATGTTCAGATTCTTTTCCAACCCTACCAAATCCTAATCCCATTCTAACCCATCAATTCCCTTGCCCTTTCTCTTTTCCTTACCAAAAATCATTCCAAACCCGATAACCCTTGTAACCTTAGATGTAGAACCCTAGCCTATAGTTCAGCGCACGATCTTGTTTGGAGATTTCATGGACAAGAAGATGTTCATACCCCTCGTACAATCATCCCTATCTGGATTCTCGTACCTGTCCACATCTATCTTGTTATTCTTATCCAGCTCATTTTGATTATCACAGTCATCACCCCTATCACCCCGAGTCTCACCCATCTTCATATGAATTTTCTAGAGATTCATTTCAATGGCCCTCTAGATGTTATGGACCACGACAAACAGATGCCGGCTACTCAAAAGCATCCCATTGTCCGAAAATATCAATGATGACCAAGAATGTTCGGCATGGGGGAAGAGAATTTGTAGGAAGTCAAGAAGGGGATTAGAGCATTTAAGGAAGATATAGCAAACGAATTCAAGAAACTCAAGGAGGCGGCGAGAGCTTGCTTTGGGCCCTTGATTAAAAAGGAAAAGCTTTATGGGCTTCAATTTGTTTCATCTAGCGTACCAAGGAATGACGTGGTTGTAGATAGTGTCGTAACCCAAGAGGAATCCTCCTTTGGGTTGGTTGATGGATCTATGGATTGGGATGGATCAATGGTCAGATTGGAGGAAATTCAAATAAAACTAAAATATCAGCTGACGGACGATCCAATTGAAGAGACCGAAGGTTTAACGGATATGGACAATCCAATGGTCGAAGGGATGGATAGTGTTACAATCAAAGTAGCAAACTCTATAGAAGTCAACACAATAGTACCATCTCAACGTCAATCAAGGTATGCGGATCGAAGCCAATTGTGACAAAGAGGCCACAATCGACATCTAGAATGCGGAGGACTAACAAGAAGCAAGAGAAAAGATGGTGTGTGTTTCAATACTGTATTATGCACAAGCTACCCTTTAGGTATGTAGGTCTCCACCATCAACTACTAGCTAAGCCGAAGAAGATGTGCTACAAACGAGGATCTTCATAAGAGAATGAGGCCACCAATTTAAACTCGAGTATGAGTTCTTTTTTGAAGCTGGGTGGAATTAATGTAATTGTTCAACCATCCAAGCGCAAGCAGTGAAGTAGTATATACTCGGGTAAGACCGAGGTCGATCCACTGAGGACTAGAGGGTAGAAACACTATTAGAACTAGAAAGCGAATAGGAATTTGGGTTCTCTTGTTACGGCAAATTAGAAATTGTGTAGAAAAATCAATAAACAAACAACTAAGGTGCTGGGGATATTCTTCTAACAAATCCTTATTGCAATTCGTCAATTAAACTTTGATAACTCAATTGGAATGAAATAATGATTACTTCCAATCGGAAAACAAAACAATTAATCCATTCCTGAACATTCAAACAAGGCATGAATCTCAATTGATCGAGAAAGATTGAAAGAATAGGTATGTGTGTGTGTGTGTGTGAGAGAGAGAGAGAGAGAGAGAGAGAGAGTCTTAAAGTTGGATCATTTTCTTGAAACTTGATTGTTGATTTGAATATTGAGAGAGAGAGAGAGAGAGAGAGAGAGAGAGAGAGAGAGAGAGAGAGTCTTAAAGTTGGATCATTTTCTTGAAACTTGATTGTTGATTTGAATATTGAATTCTTAAATACTTGATTGTTGAAACTTGGAAGAGTCAGGACCCAAGAGTAAGGGCCTGTTTGTTAACATTGAATTTTTGTACTTAATGCGGAATTGGGAAAATGTTCCGTGTTTAGTGGTGTTTGTTAATGTGTTGTTAACGCGGAAGAAGGAAAGCGCTAAGTGGTTTTTTGCTGAATTCTTTTCGTGATAGGAGTTTGGCTTAATGGTGAACGCGGAATGCGCTCCATAAGTTTTTCTATTAAAAAAAAAAAAAAACTTTCCTTCCAAGATTACCCCTTTTACTATGGAAATTTTCTTCTCTTTGAATTGTTTGCGCAGTACAAACCAACTTTTAACATGTAAATGCTCTTTATGCCCCACCACGATTTATGTGTTTGATCCACACCGTCCATCAACTTTTTCAGATCATTTAAGGTGTGAGCCAGAAAAAGAGGCAGGTCCAAGGATTAATTGGATCACAAGGTGGGGATTGAATGTCCACCATTAAAAACTTCTTGGGAGCTGGAGAAGTTTCGGATCAAGCTGATATTTGTGTTTTCACTTCATCCACGTCTACATGACCCAATGAATAGGTTGGATGGTAAAAAAAAAAAAACATCACAGTGGCCCTTAGAAAGGTTTCAACAGTGGATATCATTATCACTGCAGCATCCTTTGGTGTGGTTCACTAGAGCTGTGGACCTGCTTCATCTTTAGGATCATATATTAAAATAATATGAGAAAAACGATGAACGGGTTAGATAAAACACTTACATCACGGTGGGCCCCATAGAGCCCTGCTCGAACGGTAATCTGTCCGGGTGGGGGTAGGACGCAATCCGCGTTCGAAGCGGATGGGCTGGGGACGGGATTGGGAAGCAGATTGGCTGGTGTATTGACGTCACCAAGTTCCATGGGTCCCATCATGACGTATTTGTTATATTCAAACTGTCCATACATTTTGCGAGCTTATCTTAAGGCTTGAGCCGAAAAATAAGACAGATTTAAAGATAAACTGGACCACACTACAAAAGGCAGTGGGGGATTGAACATCTACCATTGAAACCCTTTTAGGGTCACAGAAGTTTCGGATCAATATGAAATTTGTTTTTCCTCTTCATCCAGATATTTTTGATCTTATGAATAGATTAGATGGAAAATAAACGTTATAGTGGGCCCTGCGAATTTTTTAATGGTGAAAATAATTATCCCACTGCTATTTTTGGTGTGGTCCATTTGAGTTTTGGATATGATTCATTTTTTGTATAATGCTCTAAAATGATCTCAAAAATTTGATGAACGGTGTGGATATAATAAATACATTATTGTAGGGCCCATGTAACTTTGATCTCCTTTGAACCGTTCGTACAACTTGGACATCGAGGAGCATCTGTGCTCATCTTCGCACGACACGTATCTACACCAGCTATATAGCTGGTGTGTGGCACGGAAACGGATTGACTACTCCCTTGCCACCAGCCCGGTGGGTGGTGGTCAGTGCTCTTTGGCCCTCATGATGTATGTGTTTCATCCATTCCGTTCATCCATTTTTACATATCATTTTATGTCTTTATGCCAAAAATAAGAGGGATATAAAACTCAGGTGGACCACGCCACAGGAAAACAATAATGATTAGATATCCACCATTAAAATCCTCCTAGGGCCCACTGTACGGTTTATTTGACATCCAATATGTTGATTAGGTCATACATGCCCAGATGAAGTGAAAAAACAAAAATCAGCTTGATCCAAAACTTTTATGGCCCCCAAAAGGTTTTCAATGGACAAAGCTCATTCAACACTGTTTCGTGTAATGTGGTCCACTTGAGATTGGGATATACCTCATTTTTGGTCTCATACTATAAAATGATTTGGAAAAATATATGGATAGCATGGATGAAACACATACATCATGGTGGGGCCCACAGAGCACCAACCATCAGCCATTGGCTGGTGGTAGCGGGAGTAGCCAATCCGTTTTCCGTGTGGTATGCCAGCCCATGGACGCGGATTCCGTGGGAAGCCTTCCGCAGGAAGTTCCTGCACTGGAAACCTATATGGGGCCTACCCTGACTTTTGGGAGAAATCTACTTGGTCCATCCGTTTTGTGAACTCATTTTAGGACATTAGGCTAGAAAATGAAATATATAGAATGTTTGAATGGACCACACCCACAAGAAACAGTTGAATTGAACATCTACAATTGGAAATTTCTTGGGGGCCACAGAAGTTTTGGAGCAAGCCTATATCATCCATGTCCTTATGATATAATGAACAGGTTGGATGACAAATAAACATCACTGTGGGGCCTAGAAAGGTTTCAACGGTGGAAATCATTATCCCCACTGCAAAAATAGACCACATCCATTCAAGGTGGGCCCAACTGAATTTACTCAATACGAAAAGCAATCGAATTTCATGTACCACACTGCAAAAAGCAGCGGGGAATTGAACGTCTACCATCCCCACTGCAAAAATAGACCACATACATTCAAGGCTTGCTGTCATCTTGGAATGGGCAGAAAGTTGGGAAGGTTAAATCCATCATATGGCGGTTGTCAATCATCGCTATCTGGTGGGATGTTTGGGAAGAAAGAAACAATCGTTGTTTCAATGATGTTTCTTCCTTCCACTCGGTAGTAGGATCGAGGGCGAAAAATATGGTGATCGAATGGGCTTGTAATGTTAAAGATTTAAGGGATTTCAACATGTCGTTTTTAGGTTCTAAGGGGTGGTCTGCCTCCTCGGCAGCTGCTCCTCTCTCTTTGTTTTGCCTCTTTTCTTTGTTTTTTTTTTCCTTTTCCCCTTGTAGTTCCTTCCCCTGTTTTTAATGAAAGTTTGCTGTTGCTTTAAAAAAAAAATAAAATTGAACGTCTACCATTGAAACCTTTTTTGGGGTCACATACATCAAGATGAGCCTTATTTGAAGGTTTTGTTGCTATTGGTGCTCAACGCTACACGATAGACAGTGACAATCTTACCGCTAAGAGGAATTGAGGGCCTTATGAATAATAATATTTTAGTTTTCTGTTAAGTATTTTAGTTTATTTGAATTAAATATAATGATTTTATTTTCATTTAATAAAAAAATAATTTCTTTATAATGTAAAACATTTCCAAACGAGGGATAAGGGCAAATGTGTCAAATTAACATATTTCAGACATTTAAGATGCTTGTTAACAAACATGTTGTTTCAAATTCAGTACTTAATTGTCAGACTTCAATTGTAATTATCAAACAAGTTTTTGACTTCAAATTTCAGATTCAGGCTTAAGATTTCAAATTCGGTCTTTAGACTTCAGATTTAACAAACGGGGCCTAAGAGTCTTGAAAGAGAATATGATAAAGGAGAATGGGAGAATGAGAATAAGAGAGCGAGATTAAGAATTTGAAGAAAGCTGAGAGAGAGAGAGAGAGAGAGAGCATTAGAATATGGAAAATGTTTTTTTTTTTTTTTGTGGGGGGGGGAGTCGGAGTACGAGTACAAATTTATAGGCAAAAAGTTGTCATATTGCAAAAATAAGAAAATAGATCCCATTGGTAAAAAAAACACCATTGGGCATTATGCCATTGCATATTGTGTATGGGATGGTTAATCGCATAATGCATTGCATACTCATCGCATATTGTCATTATAGCATACATCATCATGACATACGCCATTTCACTGGGCCATTTTGCATATGTGACGCATAATTGGTTATGTGTTTGCATATGATAGCACTGTTCACTACCAAGTTTTCTTATTGATTGGGTTTTTCCTCTATATATATTCCTGAGACATGCCACTTAATGCATTCGACCATCTTATTTCCACATAACATTTACTTCTTCCTCGATGTTTCACTTTCCTTTTTCCATCAGTTTGTTTTTGAATAACGTTGTTTTTTCTCCTTCTAAATTCCACCATCTAGTTTTTGGACCACTTTTAATTTCGTTTGCTTTCATCCATCTCTTAAACATCCTTAACCATTAACCTATGTTGCGTGTTCAAACTCTCTCCAACTATCACCTTCCAGTCCCTAAATATTGATTGTTCTGTCTTCCTAAGCAAAAAGAAATATATTTGACTTTTATATGATCCACTCTTGAAGGTTATTAAATGTTCATCTCTCCGTTTAAAGTATGTGTTTGTTAGTGGTAGAATTTTTTTTGAGAGATTTAGTGGTAGATTATAAGCCATAGCAAAATCAAGGGTATCTTCCCCTATCCCATTTCTTCTCCCAAAACCATATCCTTCATGTACTCTATCATATCATCTACTCTCTTTTCCTATATGATTATTTAATTCTCCTTCTATAAATATCCTCTCTCTGTTTGGAGTTTTCGACATTCATCCATCCACATCCTTCTAGAATTGTCTTTTGATTCTATCCTTTAATCCCACCCGCGTGTATATGCACTAATAACATTGATTATCTCCTCTCGTAACACAATTTTTATTAATAATAAAATATTATCACGTACTCTCTTAACATCTAACTTTAAATCTTTATCTATCATTATCCTACCCCAATTCTATTAAGTTGTCATTTCCCATATACCAAAACTTGTATCCATCCATTTCTTTAGTTTTACTCCCTTTTCACTTGGCCTCCTAGACACAAGCTATGTTAACTCTTCATTTCATCGTATCTGCTAACTCCATACTCATACCTATCAATGTTCCTATATTCCATGAGAACTAGCTTCTTTACCCGCACGCATCCAGAATGACACAGGAACCCTTGTCATTCTTTTTTATGATGTGTTTGAGGATTGTGTTCAATACATAAAGATGCTTCTAAGGTGTTTTCATGGTTTTAAATATCATTTACAATATGGCCATATCGTACTGTATTGACCACCCCCTTCAAGCATATGGTGGGTGAACTCATCTGTTATGGAAAAATTGGAAACGTCCCAATTTGAATTTTTTTTTTTTTGTTTTTCATTATCTACTTTTTTCTTCATTTCAATCATGGAGGAAGCATAGAACTTGATTTTAGGTTAGATTTAGGCTTAGTTTGATGATCAAAACAGAAGATTTGAGTGATATTCAACAAATCAAAGTGGAATGGACTATTTTGGAAAATATTGGAAGAAGGGTTTGACCATCATTTTTTTTCTTTTTCATTTTGTAGATTTTTTTTTAAAAAATTTAATTTATATGTACTATACCCTCATCCATCAAATCATGATTGATTTAGATTTAATGGGGGCTTATTTGGTTGACTTTCACCAAGTCAAGTTGATAGACAATGTTCTTATCCATGTATAGTTTGAGACACCATTGAATATGTCTTAAAAACATAAAAGATGATAGATTATGGTATTTATTTTTTAACTATTTTCAATATAATGTTTCAAGATTTTTTGTGCTAAAAACATTTCAGCTAATCCAAGTTGGTATCATTTGATATGGGTCTGATGCGATTTGATATGCTTCATATTCTGTCATTTTTGGGGCATGGCCGATGGCGCAACAATATTATTTAAAGCCTAGGGTGTTTTGAAGCAATGTTTTCCTCATCATTATCGTGTAACCCTTGGGATACGGATACATATTGGTTATCTTATGGGATATATCGGTTATATCGGGTAATGTATCGCCGTTGTTGGGAAACATGGGGAAACATCGGGAAATTAGTCAAAATTTTCAATGAAACTTCAATGATTATTGAAAAAGACATCAATACGCACTTAGAAATCAAAACATCACAAAAAACAAGGGCACATAATAGGTTTCCTTTGTATGGGGTCCTAATCTATGCGTTGTCTGGATGAACTTATGTGAGTATATTCAAAATCAGTGTTTCAAATAGCGCCCGTAGTGTACGCTACATAGCATAGCGTGGCCGTAGCACTACGTAGCATCCGAAATAGCGTAAATCTCCTGTAATATGCGTACGCTACAGCTTCGTAGCGCATAGCGTTCATAGCGTAAGCTACAATGTATTTTTTTACTATTTTAGTTTTATTATTATTATTATTTTTTCACGTTTTCTTTGTTTCTAATGTTGAGGATTGTGACACTTGTATTGTACTTGATACTTTTAACCTATAGGATTTTTATTTCTTTTCATAATTGTGACTTGTGGTTTCAATTAGACATTATTAATTAAAGTGGCTTGCTTAGAAAGTTGTCGATGTGATAATTATATGATTTGGCTTATATATGTGGATTAACTTTTGATAAATGATAACTAATAACTTTTTTGAACATGCTTATAATTGATCAAATGAATCATCTTTTAGGCATTTTTATATTTTTTCCTTTTTTTTCTTTCACTATTTATTATATTTGCCCTATTTTAAAATTTAAAAATAGAAGTATCGTGTAGCTTATGCTACACACTACGTATTTACGCTACACGCTATAGAGGGCTAAGCACTACGCATCATGCTATCGCTATTTAAAACACTGTTCAAAATCTGTTAATATAATTTGTAAATGTAAGAAGAAATGCATGGAAACACATGTAATACATTAAAAAGCCCCTTTACTACATGTCACTTTTCAAATGCCCGCCTTCGGTCCTCTTTACCCTCGAAAAACTCAGACGTGATTTTCTGTGGCACGGTCAAGACGATAAGAAGAAAATCCATCTCATGGAATGGAAGGAGGTCTGTAAACACATCAAACAGGGTGGCATGGGAATCAGGGTCCTTAAAAGGATGAATCGCGCTCTTCTAGGCAAATGGATTTGGAGGCTGGGTACTGAAGAAGGGACTTTATGGAATTCTCTTATCAATTACAAATACAGCCGAGCAAAGGGTGGCTGGTGGACAAAGGATTCTTCATCCTACAGAGCTTCTGCTCTTGGGAAAGACATCCTATCTATTCAACAGGCCAAGCTATATGTCCTAGAGGGGGGGTGAATAGGACAATGCCAAATAAAAACTTATAACAGCAGAATAATAAAGAATATGATAGCCAAAGTGAATAACAATGTAGTAAATTAAAATGACCTCAAAATTCAGATCTTGAGAGGTTGATACAAACGTTGTTCTAAGGACAACCTTATACCAAAACAGAGTTTATGGTAGGACAACCTTATTTCTAGAAAGATCTTTGTATCAAGTCTCAAATCGAAGAGGAATACAAAAATAAATATAAACTGAATTGAAATAACTTGTAATAAAAAATGTATTGTTCTAGGGACAGCCATACACCATAAAAATGGCAGGGCAACCTTGCTGGAACAACTTTCAAATGAAATTGAAATTCAAGCTGATAAAGGAATAGCTGAAAATAAATTCTAAACTATTACAACATTCTCACAAAGCTTGAATTAAATGATTACAACATTCACCACCATACATACAACCCACAAAAGAATAATTAAAAATAAGAAGTATAAAATAATCAACCACAACACAAGGGTTTATAGTGGTTCGCCTGTGTGTCCACCAACTGTTAAACAATAGCCACACAGAAAGCTACTCCACTCCTAATATCCTCACACAGGGGATATTAGCGTTCACTAAAAATAGGTTTTCCCAGGTTCACCCAAAACCCTTACAATTGTGTCTTTGTATGTGGGCTTACACAATTAAAAAAAACCCCCACTTCTGAGTTTTCCTGGCTCTCCTCAGATAACCAATATAACAAGATTTTTCTGGCAAATCTTGAAAGAAACCAAAATAGAAAGGGATTTACAATATGTAAAATACCTGAATATCTTCTTCGTTGTAGCAGCCCGGTAGAAGTAGATGATTGAATGTCCAAGTTCAATGTCCAGTACTTGATTACAATGGTTCTAATTCTAATAGATTTTAAATTAAACCAAATAGGGCTTGCCTTAATTGATTTTGATTCCAAAGAAAGGAAATAATTCCTCTTATCAAATCAGATTGGAATATAAGAAACAAAATCAATTAAAATAAAGCTAAGGAAAGAGAATATTAAATAAGCACACTTAGCTTAGATGGAGCAGAATTATCTCTCGGAAGTTCGACGAAGATTGACTTGAATACTTTAATTAATTCGATGATTTCTTCCGAGATTCGTGCACTATTTATAAGTGAGAAGATCGGGTCTTCGATTGTCCAGAGTGCTCTTCGACTAGTCGAAGCCATACCAGATATTTGAAAAAAACCGGCGGGATATACTTTGGCCATTCTACGACTGGTCGTAGGTCCTATAAACCATCACTTGGACTTCGAGTCGAAGGTTTTACGACTAGTCGAAGATCGGTCGACACTGTTCCTACGATCGGTCGAGCAGTCTGGACTAGTCGAAGGCTAACAGATTTTATCCAGAATTTGTAACAAACTCACGACTGGTCGAGGAATTCCTTAGACTGGTCGAAGCAAGTCTAGGACTAGTCGAAGAACAGACCAATCACATGAAAAATAAACATTCGGTTTATGTATCCAAAATGACCTACTTCTAAGGTCAACCTATGGTCAATCAAACCTCAATCATGAAGTATGGACATTGAAACATTAGGAACAAGTGACCTTGAAGTATGAGCCTTGTAATCTTGATGTAGATCAAACCTTGATGCAGCTTAATCTTGAGAGTGTACAAACTGCCTTGAACTCTTCTTAAAGTCTTGCAGCTTGAAACTGCCTTGAACTCTTCTTAAAGTCTTGCAGCTTGAGTCTTGTCTTGTGAGCAGTTCTTTCATTCAAGATTGATCCTTGTAGTTGTGAGCTTTGCTTCTTGTGAGCTTAGCTTGTTCATGAATGTTGATCCTTGAAAGAGCTTCACTCAAGCAAGTTATATATAACATAACAGTGATTTTGTCATCACAAATTTGACAACAGACAGGGATATAAACTATAGCACTTACAATCTCCCCCTTTGTCAAATTAGTGACAAAACACATAACCAAGATAAACAAGAGTAAAACAACTGGTTAATACATTCAAATCAATATTCAACATTCAACATTCAACCAGTTTCATTCAACAAGATCAAACATATATTCCCCTTAAACACCCCCTGAGAAACATAACCAATGCTACTCCTCTCACAATCACATAAAAAACAAACCTTTCTCCCCCCTTTTTTCACAATATGACAAAGGAGAACTAAATAAAGGAATGAAATCACATTAAGAACAAACCATTCTCCCCCTTTTTGTCACAATATGACAAAGGAGAACTAAATAAAGGAAGTCATGAGAGGAAACATGAGGAAGTAAGAGAGTATAGCAAAAGAGTCATATAGATACTCAAGATAGCATCACATATATCCAACATAAATATTACATCAAGAACAAATATTCAGCTTAAAATCCAACTCAAACTCAAGCAAACAAGTGCTAAGTAATAAAGATATTACATACCAAAAGTCTCATAAAAACTAGTCAGAACTAGAACTTGATGAAGGAGCAGGAATAGAAGGGTCAAGTTGGTGCATGCCTTTGTTCAAGCGCCTAAATATTTGCGCATGTATTTGAATTGCAAATCATGAGCCACAGACATGTTTTCCAACTTAACATTAATATTCTCAAAAATCTCCAAATTTTAAGAGATTCCCGAGATCTATGACAGGTCGTGGATATCTACGACCGGTCGAAGGTCGACTGGTCGAGTATACTCACGACTGGTCGAAGAATGTCCAAAAATTCATATATCTTGTAAATTATACAAAAATTAGAATTCAATCTAGCAAATATATACACTATAATACAAGTAGGCATAAATAATCAATTTAAAATGCACATGCCAAGATCAAATTTCATCTTTTTGAACCTGCTTTTATCAAGAGGTTTTGTGAAAATGTCAGCTTGTTGATCTTCGGTAGGAATATATTCTAGAGATATAACTTTTCTTCTACTAATTCCCTTATATAATGAAATCTAATGTCAATGTGCTTAGTACGAGAATCCTGAATAGGATTTTTTGAAATATTTATCGCACTGGAATTATCACAATGTAATAACATAGAATCTGTTTAATTCCATAATCACTTAGCATTCGTTGCATCCAAACAAGCTGTGTACATGCATTACCAGTATACTCAGCTTCAGCTGTTGAAAGTGATATAGAATTTTGTTTCTTACTAAACCAGGAAACTAGACAATGTCCAATGAAAAAACAACCACCACTGGTTGATTTTCTATCATCTAGATTACAGCCCAGTCCGAGTACCCAACTAATTGGACATTGGTTTCATGAGGATACCGAGACCGAGATTTACAGTTCTTGCGACATATCTAATAATTCGCTGGAAGGAATCAAGTGAGATTCTTTTGGATCGATTGATATCTTGCGCAAATACCAACACTTAGAGAAATATCGGTCTACTAGCATTAAATATAATAAACTACCAATCATACTCGATAAAGTTTTGAGTCAACATTTTTACCATTAGAGTCCTTTGATAGTTTCGGGTAGTACTCATAGGAGTATCGAAATTTTTGCCATTCTCAAATCCAAATCTCTTGATTAAATTCAAAGCATACTTAGATTGAGAAATGAATATTCCTTCAGATTGTTGCTTTACTTGCAATCCAAGGAAATAAGTCAATTCCCCAACCATGCTCATTTCGAACTGTGATTTCATCAAATCTGCAAACTCAGTAGTCAAGTCAGTACAAGTTGATCCATAAATGATATCATCAACATAAATCTGCACCATTAAGATATGATCATTATGTTTCTTAACAAACAGAGTTTTATCAACAGATCCCATTTGAAAATCATGACTTAAAAGAAATTTTGTTAGTTTCTCATACCATGCCCTAGGTGCTTGTTTTAAACCATAAAGTGCCTTTTTAAGCCGATATACATGATCAGTATTTTTGGAATCTTCAAATCCCATTGGCTGTTCAACATAAACTTCTTCATGTAAATCGCCATTTAGAAAAGCACTTTTCACATTCATCCGATAGATCTTTATCTTTCTAAAACATGCAATAGATATAAATAATCTGATAGATTCAAGACGTGCTACTGGTGCAAATGTTTCATCGAAATCAATTCCTTCAATTTGAGTATAACCTTGTACCACTAGTCTAGCCTTGTTTCTAATTATATTTCCACATTCGTCAGACTTATTTTTGAATATCCATTTTGTTCCAATGATGTGTTTATCTTTAGGTCTTGGTACGAGATACCAAACATCATTTCTTATGAATTGGTTGAGTTCATCTTGCATCGCAACAATCCAGTTCTCATCAGCAAGAGCTTCTTTTACATTAGATGGTTCAATTTGGGATGTAAAACATACATAATTACATATATCTTCAAGTTGTCTACAGGTGTGAACACCAGTGAGAGGGTTTCCAAGAATTTGAGTGGTTGGATGATCTTTAACAGTCCTCAACTCAGAATCAATCTGATTCGATGAAGTATTGGGTTTATCAATGATTAGTACTTCATCATTATCTGAATTAGAAATTGGTGTGTTTAAGTGATCATCAATGACAACATTAATGGATTCTTGAATCACACCAGTCCTTTTGTTCAGGACCCTATAAGCTCGACTGTTTAAAGAATATCCTAGAAAAATACCTTCATCACTCTTCGTATCGAACTTTTCCAAATTTTCACGATCACGTAAAATATAGCATTTGCTGCCAAAAACTCGAAAGTATTTAACAGTAGGCTTTTTATTGAACCACAATTCGTAAGCCGTTTTATTATTATCTTTTCTAGTGTAGACTCGGTTAATAATATAGCAAGCTGTGTTGACTGCTTCAGCCCAAAGATTTTTAGAGAGCTTCATGCTATTCAACATGACATTAGCCATTTCTTGAAGCACCCTATTCTTTCTTTCAACAATTCCATTTTGTTGTGGAGTTTTAGGAGCAGAGAATTCATGTAATATACCTTGGTCGGTATAGAACTTCTCAAAATTGCTATTCTCAAATTCAGATCCATGATCACTACGAATTTTACTGATTTGAGAGGATTTTTCAGTTTGAATCCTTTTGAGAACTTTTCTTACTTCTTCAAGGGTTTGATTTATCCCTTAAGAAGACTACCCACGTATATCCGGTAAAGTCATCAACTATTACCAGGATATACTTTTACCAACACGACTTTCCGTTCGGTAGGTCCTATCGGATCCATGTGGAGAAGTTCGAGTGGTCTAGATGTGGTATTTGAATTCACCTTTTTGTGTGAGTTCTTTGTTTGTTTGCCTATCTGGCACTCACCACATATGATATTTAATTTCTGAAGTTTGGGTAAACCTCTTACAAGTTCTCGTTTGCTCAATCGATATAAATTTCGATAATGTACATCTCCAAGACGTTTGTGCCATAAGTCGGTCTCGTCTGTATCGACCATGTAACAGTTTGATTAGATGAGCTGGATTCACTAATAATATAGCAATTTTCAGAGGTTCTACGTCCAGTTAATATTACAGAACCCTTATTGTTTAGTATTTCACAACTTTGATTAGAAAACCGAACATTATGGTTATTATCACATATTTGTGATATACTAAGCAAGTTGTGCTTTAGGCCTTCAATGTATGAAACATTTTTAAACAGCGGAAGATTAAAAAGTTGAACCGTACCTTGGCCTATTATCTTGCAGTTGCTACCATCACCAAATGTGACTGAGCCATCAGTCATATCTTTCAGATCCGTGAATAAAGCTTTGTCACCTGTCATATGCCTGGAGCATCCACTGTCTAGGTACCACTTTGAATGACTTGTTGCTTTGAAAGCAGTGTGAGCAACCAAGCAGGTGACTTTAGGAACCCATTTCATAACTGTTTTGGGTTTAGGAGCATAGTTGGTCTTCTTTTTGTGTACATTTGTAGGAATGACCTATAGAGTTAGATTTTAAGAGCTCCTTGAGGAAATCAACTATTTTTTCAGCTAAAGGATTTCGTTTCTGATTAAAGTTGACATGGCTGTTTCTAGGTTTTTGAAAAGTTTTTGAATTTTTAGAAAAATCTTGATAAGTATTTTTCCCTTTTGAGTTTGAGGACTCTCCTTTAACAAACATAGGAGGAGTATACTTTTGTTTAGGAGGTAAATTTTTATCATAGCCCAACCCGGATCGATCGCCACATTTTCTTGATCCGGATAAAAGTTTCTCTAACTTTGGATCACCTTAGGCATATTTCCATGTGTCCTTTAGACTCAGAAGAGAAGATACTTCAGTTTTAAGATTCTCAATTTCAAATTTTAAATCAACAATTAGTGAGTTTTTGAATTCCAAATCGCATTTTGATATTTCAAAACAATCTGAAATTTGTGATTTTTCTAAGACAAGTGAATCAAAACATTTTTTGAGTTTAGAAAACTTTTCTTTTTGAAGTTTAAGTTTGACAGCAATTTTACAACTTTCCTTATATAGGGCATTGTAAGCGTCTTGAAGATCATCTTCATTTTCACATTCACTATTGATTTTCTTCACTTGTAGAGTCATTATTTGAAAATGTGAATTTGGCTAGAGTCATAAGAGCTTTAACCTCATTGCCCGACTCGGTTTCAGAATCTTCAGGAGAACCTTCAGAATCAGATGATTCATCCCATGTAGCTAACATACCCTTCTTCTTGGGTTTGTCCCTTTTAGGACATCTATTTGCTAAGTGCCCATATTCTAGACAGTTGTAACATTGACTATCTTTCAAAGATTTTCGAGATTTGGGTCTAAACTTCTTTTTGTCATTTGATTTTTGAAAATCAACCCTTTTCTTGCTTTTGAAAATCTTGTAAATTTTTTTAGCTAAAAGAGCCATATCATCTTCAGAATCAGAATTTTCTTCTGAATTACATTTAGAAGATTTTTGTGCGATAGATTTTCCTTTAGGAGCTTTAAAGTTTAACTCGTAGGTTTGTAGTGAACCAACTAGTTCTTCTACCCTCATATTATTCGTATCATGAAGTTCTTGGATCGCGGTTACTTTAGAATTGAACTGTTCAGGAAGTGAGCGTAATATTTTTGCACACACTTTACTTTCTGGGATTTTATCGCCAAGACCCCACATTGAGTTTACAATGTCATTCAATCTAGTGTAAAAGTCCATAAACATTTCATTTTCCTCCATATGAATTTCTTCAAATCTGGTTGTGAGGAGTTGGACTTTAGATTTTTTTGACAATTGTAGTACCCTCGTGTGTCATTTCTAATATATCTCAAGCTTGCTTTGCAGTATCACAGGAAATGATTCTTTTGAACTCATCTGATGATAGTGCGCAAGTAATTGCATTTAGTGCTTTAGCATTTGCACTACTCTCACTTTTCTGAAGAGTGGTCCATTGGTAATATGGTGTGACTTTCATTGATTTTGAACCGTCAACCCCAGTAACTTCCATGATAGGAGGATTCCATTCAGTCACTATGGCTTGCCACACATTTTCATCCATTGATTTGAGGAAGATCCTCATTCTGGCTTTCCAATAGGCATAGTTGGAGCCATCAAAGGGTGGAGGCCTTGTGACCGAAAGGCTATCAAAATTTGACATCTTAAATAGCTTAAATCGTTAGCTCGGAATTAAATCCAAGAATTAAAAGGAGCTATTAGGCTTTGATACCACTTGAAAAGGCCAAGCTATATGTCCTAGAGGGGGTGAATAGGACAATGCCAAATAAAAACTTATAACATGGAATAATAAAGAATATGATAGCCAAAGTGAATAACAATGCAATAATTAAAATGACCTCAAAATTCAGATTTTGAGAAGTTGATACAAACGTTGTTTTAAGGACAACCTTACACCAAAACAGAGTTTATGGTAGGACAACCTTATTTCTAGAAAGATCTTTGTATCAAGTCTCAAATCGAAGAGGAATACAAGAATAAATATAAACTGAATTGAAATAACTTGTAATAAAAATGTATTGTTCTAGGGACAACCATACACCATAAAAATGGCAGGGCAACCTTGCTGGAACAACTTTCAAATGAAATTGAAATTCAAGCGATAAAGGAATAGCTGAAAATAAATTCTAAACTATTACAACATTCTCACAAAGCTTGAATTAAATGATTACAACATTCACCACCATACATATAACCCACAAAAGAATAATTAAAAATAAGAAGTATAAAATAATCAACCACAACACAAGGGTTTATAGTGGTTCGCCTGTGTGTTCACCAACTGTTAAACAACAGCCACACAAAAAGCTACTCCACTCCTAATATCCTCACACAGGGATATTAGCGTTCACTAAAAATAGGTTTTCCCAGGTTCACCCAAAACCCTTACAATTGTGTCTTTGTATGTGGGCTTACACAATTAAAAAACCCCACTTCGAGTTTTCCTGGCTCTCCTCGGATAACCAATATAACAAGATTTTTGCAAATCTTGAAAGAAACCAAAATAGAAAGGATTTACAATATGTAAAATACGAATATCTTCTTCGTTGTAGACCGGTAGAACCAAATCAAAGTAGATGATTGAATGTCCAAGTTCAATGTCCAAGATTGATTACAATGGTTCTAATTCTAATAGATTTTAAATTAAACCAAATAGGGCTTGCCTTAATTGATTTTGATTCCAAAGAAAGGAAATAATTCCTCTTATCAAATCGATTGGAATAGCAGAAACAAAATCAATTAAAATAAAGCTAAGGAAAGAGAATATTAAATAAGCACACTTAGCTTAGATGGAGCACGAATTATCTCTCGAAGTTCGACGAAGATTGACTTGAATACTTTAATTAATTCGATGATTTCTTGAGATTCGTGCACTATTTATAAGTGAGAAGATCGGGTCTTCGATGTCTAGAGTGCTCTTCGACTAGTCGAAGCCATAAAGATATTTGAAAGATTCGGCTGGATATACTTTGACCGTTCTACGTGTCGTAGGTCCTGTAAACCATCGCGGACTTCGAGTCGAAGGTTTTACGACTGGTCGAGATCGAGTCGACACTGTTCCTACGATCGGTCGAACAATTCCTGGATTAGTCGAAGGCTAACAGATTTTATCCGTAATTTGTAACAAACTCACGATGGTCAAGGAATATCTTAGACTGGTCGAAGCAAGTCTAGGACTAGTCGAAGAAGACCTAGGACTAGTCGAAGAACAGACCAATCACATGTAAAATAAACATTCGGTTTATGTATCCGAAATGACCTACTTCTAAGGTCAACCTATGGTCAATCAAACCTCAATCATAAAGTATGGACATTGAAACATTAGGAACAAGTGACCTTGAAGTATGAGCCTTGTAATCTTGATGTAGATCAAACCTTGATGTAGCTCAATCTTGAAAGTGTACAAACTGCCTTGAACTCTTCTTGAAGTCTTGCAGCTTGAGTCTTGTCTTGTGAGCAGTTCTTTCATTCAAGATCTTGAGTCTTGTCTTGTGAGCAGTTCTTTCATTCAAGATCTTGAGTCTTGTCTTGTGAGCTTTGCTTGATGTGAGCTTAGCTTGTTCATGAATGTTGATCTTTGAGAGAGCATCACTTAAGCAAGTTATATATAACATAACAGTGATTTTGTCATCACAAATTTGACAACATGGGAAAGACATCCTATCTATTCAACAGGATGTCCTCAAGGGTATCTATTTTGTCATCAGAAATGGAGCTAAAATCTGTTTTTGGGAAGACACTTGGGTGGGGGAAGTGGCAATAAAAGACAGATTCCAGAACATTTTTCGTCTCACCCCTAAGAGAGATATTTCGATAGCTGAATGTTATTCTTTTAGCCGGGCCGATATCATTTGGAACCCCTTATGTCGCAGAAATCTTCAAGATTGGGAGATCGATGAATTCCTGGCGCTTCTTCAATGTATCAACAGTTGCAAGATAGACAAGTGGGGCGTGGATCGGATAGCGTGGAGACCTGACAGATCTGGTAAGTTCTCAGTTTCTTCCCTTTACACCTCCCAGTACAGCAAGTTCTCTTCCTCTGCTTCATTGTCGGCTTAGGTTTGGAAGTATAAAGTCCCCCCCAAGATTGCTGCTTTCAGTTGGTTGGTTGGCAAGAAAAAAGTCCTGACTATCGATTATTTGAGAAAAAAAGGCATGATTCTTACAAACGTTTTGTCTCTGTTGTATGGATAACGAAGAATCAGTTAACCACTTATCCATCCACTGCCCGTTCTTCACCAGTGTTTGGTCAGCAACCTTAAAATCTTTTCATATTTCCTGGGTTTCTCCTGATTCGACGGACCAGCTTCTGCATGCTTGGAACGGGCCTTTATTTGGTAAGGAAGAGAAAACAGTTTGGAGAATGGCTCTATTGGTGGTTTGGTGGTCTATATGGGAAGAAAGGAACGGTAGATGCTTTAACGACATTTCCAACTCGACGGATGCAGTGCTTCTTAGAGTTCATCATTATATAGCTGAATGGGCCTCCATTTTCGTTAACCTTCAGGGCTGCAATTTATTCTGTAACTGAGGGGATTCTTCTCGCTACCTCAGCGAGTTTTATTCCCTTTCTCTTCTTTCTTTTTGTTGTTTTCTGCTTTTTGTCTTCCTGTTTTCTGCTTTTCTTTTTTAATAAAGTATCCGTTACCTCTCCCCCAAAAAATAAAAAATTAAAAAAAAAAGATTAAAAAGCAAAAGAAAAAGTAGGAAACTAGAAATATACCTTTGAATAATGTACGTGATTGTGGCTCAGACGCACATAGAGCTACGCAGAGGTTGAAAATCATTATCTTCATCTCGATGGGGCTGGGCATAGTACTGGTGCTCTACAAACCAATAATACTATGCCCATGTCATAGTAGAATGATACCAGTGAAGATACTCTCTAACATAACATTGGTACTTATCCTCTTCGATCTTAGAAAATTTGGAAAATTTTCAAAATTTCCCCAATTTTCCATAAATCGATGCATCTTACCCCAAATCCCTAAATTAGAGCATATGTGATGAAGATTTCATTTTAAATAAATAAATAAATAAATCTTGAATACTCCGAAATGGGGGCGAATTGACTGCTGATTGAAGTGAAATTTCGAAAAAGAATATATTTTAACAATTTCAATTAATTTGAAATTAAAATTTTTTTTTTTTTTTTTGAAAAATCCCCAAATTACCAAGAATCACTAGATCAGGTTACATACATGTTTGATTTTATGTTTGGACGCAAATTGCAATCAATTCGCGAGAGAAATTGGCAAATTTCGAATTTTCTCAATTTTCTGCAACTCGACCATCTCTAAATCTCAAAATCGAAGCTCTAAATCCATGATTTTTCATCCAAAACATGAAAAATCATGGATTTGTAACCATTTGACACTGATTTAACATCACTTACTGAAAAAAAGAAAAGAAAAAAGGATTGAAAATTGAAAATGCTCACTGGATAGAAAAGGCGGGATATATTGGCATTGCCTTTGCGTTTCGTATTGCATAAGTGGGATACAAACAAGATATATCTTGCGGCAAAGCAAGACTGTACGACACTTCTTCAACACGCTGCAAAATCTTCAGTCCTTTTTTTAAAAAACATTTTCTTATCAACATTTGCCTAACAATGCGGTGCATGATAAGAATGTCTAAAAATGCTTTATAGTTGAATTTAGTGAGCGGAAGGAAATCGTTCCTGCTACCTTTGAAATTTGAAACACGTGCTCGTGATATATTTCTCATCTTTAATTATCGATTCATTCCGGTATCTATCTAAAATTTGGGGTCATTTATTCCGCCCTCACAAAAAATTTCGTCCTCGAAAATTGGTTCTACAAACTTTTCCTGGATTCAAGCCTAACATGCTTCCATTGCACACTCTGATTCTTCCATGGCTCTGCATTTGGCTACGGATGATTAAAGCATAATTAATCACTTACCACCTTATCATCATTCAGTCAACTTGGGTGAATTTTATTTCTCTTAAGTGGTACTCTACAAGCGAAAGTACAATTGAGAAAAGGTAGGGTAGTATGGCTAAAGCTTAGAAGAACTATAATTCCAATCCACGAACTCTTTTATCCACCCTTCAACTATCTTAACCTTTAGATAATATCACCATGATCCTCAACTAAACCTTAGATCTCTAGAATTGGGCTAGGTCTTGGTTTTAATAAGGGCACCACTCTCAATGTTTCTTACTAAGTTAAGGGTAACAACCTACCACAGATGTCTTTCTCTAATCATACGCTCAGACCTGACGATCTCCTATAATCGAGTGTTTTAGAAGGATAATTAGGGTAAGATAATTACCAAGGATGCTTGCACGATATTTAAGATCACTAGTCATGAGATTCAAAAGGATAGGTTTAAGTTCGGTTGGATACATACACGGTCGATCAGATGTATGGGTTATATAATCAATGGGCATTCAACCAGACAAGGTATGATTAAATAGTCAAGTGAAGGGATGGATGCACGGGTAGATAAATAAATGGATTAGATGTCTTCGATGATCCCCTAACAGCTAAAGGTACAATGAGGGTTTAAAGGATAGATGATGATGATACCATAACTTAACTCATTGGATTCTAAGTAACTCAATCTCTACGATCTAAGGTTGTCTATATGTCTATCATACTCTTGACATCTAACATAGAGAAAAACACACCTACTCAAAATTTAGGAGAATACGTTAATATCCCCAAATTAAGACAAAGATGTAATTTAAATGGTATGAGCATTACGGAAGAACGGTTTGAGTAGATTTGGGTCTGATACTTATGTCTTCTACTTAAATGTGAGCATTGAGTTCATTAGTATCAATCCAGAATTTCGAGTGTTGACCCTCGGGATTTGAACTTGGATCCAATCGCTTACACATCGCATAAGGCACGATTCCGCAATTCCGTGTGGCTGATTATTCTAATATTGTGGGGACCATTATGTACACTCCCAAAACACGTACAAGGCAAATATTAACAACCAATCACCCAAAACAAGTATTAGCAACCAATCAATAATAAAACATCAAAATCTATGAAGTGCTACCTACTTTTTCATCACTAAACATACAAAAGACCTAGGTAGAGGTAGGTAAGTAGCATCCCACAGCTATGAGTAAAGGGTGAATCTCTATAATCCTAATGGTTAGAGGCAAGGCTAATCGATTAGACAAATCTTATAATCAAATGGTTAGGAGAAAAGATTACCTCGTGAAATCGTCACAACCAACAAAATTAACCACAAGAGCTAAGGTTTGTTTGGGTTGCATGTAGGATCTTTGAAAGGACACTACGTGGAAGCACAAACCAGATTCAAAGGATAACACAGGATTGAGAAGTCCAAGGTATTAAGAATTCCAGATTTTTGAGGTCAATGTTTAAAGACACCTAGAGAGGTTCTAGACGTGACAACCTACCCGAGATTAGGGTTCGAATGGGGTGCCTAAGGTTAAGAACTCAAGGCATCAAATTTAAGCATCCAGGCCCCATCGAAGGCCTTAAGGAAAAAAAATGGGGGCGTTTAGATTTATTATCCTGAATTTGTCAAGAGGGTTACTAAACCAAGAAGGTTTGTCCTCGGATTATTCGAGACAACAAGCTAATTCCCAAGAAGAAAAGTTAAAGAGAAGTGGAATTTATGTATTTTGTGAGAATCCAAATTGAGGAGAGATGGCTAAGAGCTACGAGAATCAATCTGAGATAGTGAAATGGAATCTTAAATTCAGGGAGACATGAAAATAGACACCCAGGCTATCCAAGAACAACCTATTTAAGGGAAAGAGAGGGAATCTAAGGATCCCTGCACAAGAGAGGAAGCACAAACACAAATCGACCAATATGTAAAGAATTCAAGTGTATTAAAAAGCATGGAGAGATTCAAATCAAAGGAAGAGCAAAAGTAAAATTTAAAATAAAAGATGACATCATAGAGGAATTTGACAAATAAATAAGTGAATAAATAAATGGATAAATATTTGCTTACAAGGATCAAACCCTATTAAAAAACAACTTTGAGATGAAATACACGATTCTAACGGTTACTCAAGTGTGCAATGACAACATAAAACAAGGATTAGCTCTAGCATAAAGTCCATCTTGGATGGAAAAGGAAGGTTTAAATAGTGATTTTTTTATTTTTATTTCTTTTCTTGAGCTGGATTTCGAAAAAGAAAAAGAAAAAGAAATCGCTTTTGCAAAAGCTGACTATCATCAAAAGATGATTAGATCGAGAGGCTGAGTCTGAGAAATTAAATAAACAAGACGTTTTGGAAGAAACACTTAGAACATAAATTACCATGTTTGTTAAAACATCAATCTTAAAGACATTTATAGAAATATATAATAACATTATTATAATGTACACCACATATCAAAGATAAATTGGGTTGCCTAAGGCTATTGAGAGCTTTAAAACGAATGCAATCATTAGTATGAGAGGATAGAAGGGTTTGATAAGTCACCTAGAAGAATGGTGGGACTACATCAGTTGAAGGATCATTTACCTAAAATCAAACATGTAAATTAGAACCTAATTCACAAGTTTTGAGGAGCTACCAAGACAAATTATGGAAATTGCATGAAAACTGCAAAAATCGGAACACCTGACGCCCCTAGAATTTTCACGCTCTTCCTAAATATTGAAAACTGCTGAAATTTGAAACGTAAGTCACTGATTGATCATAAAATGACCACAAAAATTTTCAGAATCAGATTCACATGCTGACCCAGGGTTTCACCTATCCTATGATCGAAAAATGTTGCAGAACAACATGGATTTACACAGGAATTCGGCCACCTTCGGATTTTTCCTGATTTCTCTATTCGTCCAACAGACCTGAAAATTTACAGAGCCACTAAGGGTCAAACTACGAACTGCTAGAAAAATCTAAGAAAATTTCCTAATTTGATTTGGGTGCTTTCTTATAGAGTTTCTACAGCTAGGTCTGAAAATCTGCCACACAGTGGAAAAATCAAGGAAATTTAAAAAACTGAGGTTTCCAGTGGATGTGAACTAATCTACACAGCAAGGACGCTGACCTAAACATGGGGAATAGATGAGAGCCCCAAAATAGATAGATAAATGGGAATTCCTTTCCTAGGCCCTAGAATTAGAGTTTCCACGAACCTTCATATTCCTCGCCTTGAAGCTCTGGCTCATTTATTGGATTGTGAAACATGGTGGGACTAGTCATTAGAGTTTACTGAGCCCACTTGTGAGACGATGAGCCCACCACCAAAATACCCAACTAATGAAACGGGAGTAGCCGACGCTTTCATTAGATGGCGCACAACTAGAGAAACGGGAATTGCTGATACTTCCTCTATTGTAACACCTAGAGGGGTTGATCCAACTCCTGGTCCCCAGTGAATGCATGGGATAAATCCAATCCTTTTAAGTTCATCCGATTTAACATCCAACCGGTTTAGTAATGCACATACTCTCCAAGTTACCACCACATCCACCACATTCAAAACCCTCACGGTCCACCTTGCCTTAAGATAGTCGTTACCCTTCGCATGACACCTAACATGGAGGGACAGTCACACCTTAGTAAAGATGCTACACATGGCACTAATCCACTAATTATCTACACATGAATCCATAATCGATGATAATCCAACCACTTGGATCCTCCATCATCAACATCAACCCAATCCACATGGGATCACCATAATCAACATACTTCCATTAATCGTGGAAGGGTCGTTACTTGAGATGTGGCATTCCAGAAATACATGTGATTCATCACAACCATCATACGTGTACATCATATCCATCATCATGTGTTTCCCATTATGAAACGCCTATATCCACAACATAGGTTCATCTACCACATGGAACTATTCTCAAACCCACGTTCATATGTTCTCATACTGTCATATTCTACAAAAGGCCAGCAATACATTCATGCATAAACCTCATAATAATCATCATCAAACAACCTACAATCGTGTCACAAAGTAGGCTAATACAAACTACAACATATAGGGTTCAATCGGGTTAGGTTAGTGGGCTCGACGGGTTAACTCGTCTCAACGAGTTGGCTCGCTAATCTACACGTCCTTACATGATTCACCATCATAAGACATTGTTCACATCATAATAAACCCACATGTGCACAATCTGTGGTTTCCAACATCATATCATCATGAATCATGAACCCTTCTACATGTAGTTTGGTTCTTAGACCTAATCTTGTTCCAACTCAAACCCAACATAATTATTCATGTAATTGATCATCCAACACGTAACTCACTGCATATAATCATCACAAAACAGAATTTAACATAGGGCTTTTAGATTAAAACAAAAAATCAACAAGCCATTGAAGATAATCTACCACTTTCATGAAGATTAAGCTAACGTTGGAGAAAAGTTGAAGGGAATCCTCACCTTGGCCTATTGGACAACCTAAATCAAGTTAGGAAGTGGAGATGGCGATCACAGATGCTAAGGGCTACACGTGGAACGTTGGGGAGGGGGCGTCCCAAGTCATGGACGGCTAAGTGCTGGTAGTCATTCTCTCTCTCTCTCTCTCTCTCTCTCTCTCTCTCTCTCTCTCTCTCTCTCTCTCTCTCTCTCTCTCTCTCTCTCTCTCCTCTTCTTCTTCTTCTTCTTCTTCTCACTTTAAGTAGAATTAGGAAACTGGTTTTCTTTTTTGTGTAAGGAATAACTTGGATGATGAAATCTCTCAATTGGTCTATGATCTTTGAGATCTAAGACACTCATTAGATAGGGAATAATTAACTACGGATAGTGGTTAAGTTTTCCCTCATGATGGTCACCAAAATCAAGGGTTTAGAGCATGTTTCGCTCGTTGGGCCACTTCTACTATTATCGAAGTACCGAAATTTAAAATGCACAGTTCATTTATGATAGATAGGCATGGGATAAAATCTCTGGTCGAACGGGTAATGGGAACCATGTGATCTAGAATAAAGAGTCTAGGTTAATGGCGTTTTTGTAATTATTTCTGATATGATAGTCTTGGGTAATCTAATGGTTTTACATGGATCTAGGCATGTTTATAAGAAAATCTTATAAAAGGAATCTTATCTAAATCATTATGCATAAAAAGCTATTCACAAAATAAGTTAAAATTCACGTTAACTAAGGAAAAACACATTTAACAAGTAACATACTGAACTTAAGCTAAAATGGAAACATCCGGGATGTTACACAAGCGTCTTGATCATGTTTCAATTGTCTTCAATTACTTTTTCCAAATAAGTTTGAAAACACTTTAGATTTTCAATGTGAATCATGCCAATTGCCTAAGCATATATTTAAATGCCATTTCCTTTGGGTAGTAAGTTGAATTTCAGATTGTTTTTCTAGTAGTTCATTCTCCTGTTTGAGGACTAGCCCTAGTTGTTTTTGTAATTGGTTATATATAGTTTATATCTTTTATCGATGATCACTCTCTCATGACAATGATTTACTTAATGAAACATAGTGATGAGGTGTTTCTATCATAAAGATGTTTCATAACATGATCTTAAACTAGTTTGAGAAAAATATTAAGATGTTTCATTGTGGCAATTCTTGAGACCATCTATCTCATTATCTATCAAAATATTTTGTAGATCATAGAATAGAAACTCAGACATTGTGTTTATATACTCGCTCACACATCAATACTCCTTACTCTACTTGTTTCTCTACAATCATCATCATCATCATCAAAGTTTTATCACAACTAATTGGGGTTGGCTACATGAATCCTGTTCCTCCATTCATCTCTATCAAGGACCATGTCCTCGGTTCAACCATAGGTCATCAAGTCATTTCTTACTACCTACCCCGCACATCCTTTTTAGCCTTCCCATTGTCCTTTTGGAGCCTTCAACTTGAACCAACTCACTCCTAATCGGTGCAGTTCTGGGTCTTTCTTGCACATGGCCAGACCATCCAAGTCTACTTTCCCTCATCTTATTACATATTGGTTGTAATTATATCCTTCAACTTGCCACTCATCCATCTCAACATGCTCATTTCAGCTACATTCATCCTATGAACATCGTGTTCTTTAATTGCACAACATTTTGTCCATAAAGCATGATTAGTCTTATTGCTATCATATAAGATTTCCCCTTCAGTTTTATTGGTATATGGCAATCACATAAGAACTCCAAAGGAACATCTCCACTTCTTGCAACTTGAATTCTATGAGCAACATCCTTCTCCGTCTTTCAGCTCTCATGAATTATTGGCCCAAGATATAAAAAATGGTCATTTGGGGTACTTGGTCAAGAATGTTTACTAAATACTCGTTTTCACTCCAATTGTTACTAAAATTCATTCCATATTTTATTTTATTTTATTAGATCTGACAAATTTTAAGGCCTTTAGATTCTAAAGCATACCTCCTTATTTATAGATTTGTGTTTACCCCTTCATCATCTCGTCAATTATCACTATGTCATTTGCAAACAACATACGCCACAATGCCTCTTCTTGAAAATGCCTCTCCCTATTATTTCTCCCTTTGCTGACTGAGTTAGAAAATAACCTTAATGGTTGATGTCATCCAAACTGATTTTCCGATAAAATTGTCTCATGCATTGACCTTTGCGCAGTCACGCTCTCCCAAAGTTTTATTGTGTGACCCATTATTTTAATCACATGACAGTGTAGCTCTTTATGTCTCCTTTATTCATGTAAATAGGTACCATGGTTTGGCATCTTCTTTGATCTTAAAATAAACTAGCATCTCTCGTGCACTTGTCAAGAAAATAAAGTCAAACTCTAGAAACTCATTGAGTGGAATCTCTCTCCAAACATTTATTGGGGATCAAAATACTATCTGTCAACAATATATATATATATATATATATATATATATATATCCAACTAAGGCTCTAGTTGACAAGGCAATTTCCACCCTACTTAGACAGTCGTCATCATCATCATCGTCGTCGTCATTGTCATCATCATAATCATCGTTGTCGTCATCGTCGTCATCATCATCTTCTAAGCCATATCCCAATTAATTGGGCACCCTATTTAGATAGTACCAACATTTAGGGCCTGTTTGGATACCACCAAATAAGTTACTTTTTAACTTATGTTAAGTCATTTAGGGCCCGTTTGGATGGTAAGTTACTTAAGATAAGCTACTTATGCCATAAGTAGCTTATCTTGGTTTCTACTTATTAAGGAGATAAGTATTTTTGGTAAACAACATACTTATTAGCCAAAAAGTAGAAAAGCGTGTTTGGCTTCTAACATCATAAGTAATTATCCCTCAAGTCTGTTTGGTCCCCTTCACATCCACCATCCATCATTTGGGGCCAACCTTTGATATGGACCATTTATTGTCTGGGCCCCACTTTTGATGTGGGCCATCCATCATGCGGGGCCCACCTTGGATATGGGCCATTCATCATTAGGGACTAGCCTTTTACGTGCACTATTCATTATATAGGTCCCGTCTCTGATGTTGGTCATCCATCATTTGGGGCCTACCATCAATGTTATTGTCCATCATGTGGGGCCTACCTTCAATATCCACCAACCATTATATGGAGCGCGCCTTTGATGTGTACCATCCATCATGTTGGCCCCACCTCTGATGTGGGCCGTCCATCATGTGGAGCCTGCCTTGGATATGGGCCGTTCATCATTAGTGCCGACCTTTGATGTGGACCGTCCATCATATGGGGCCCACGTTGATGTGGATCATCCATCATGTGAGGCTCACCCAATGTTGTGATATCGCATATGCGATCGTGTGCGATTGCATATGCCTGTGCGCATATGCGATTACACAATCGCATATGCGGTCACGTATAATTAGAAAAAAAAAATCATTTTTTTTTAAAAAAAAATAAATAATAAAATCAGACAAATAGGGTAAATATAAGAAAAAGCAAAAAAAAAAAAAAAAAAAAAAAAAGGAAAGTAGGGGGAACTTTCCTAAGTTAATAGATAACTAATTTTATATGTTTAAAATACATTTGAGTGAAATAAAATTAATTACACAATGAATTAAACATCAAGTCATCAACATTTGACAATATAGTTAACAAATATCAATTAACACTTACTAAGTAAACAAAATGAAGAAGTTATTTATTTGTTATTGATTGTAGAAAATGGAAAGAAGGGGGGGTCGGTATGAATGCATTTTTGTAGGGGAAAGGCTAGATTTTGAAATAATTAAAAAAAATTAAAATTAGTTTCAAACGGTTAGATTTCTGACCATTGGGCCAATATGCGATTGCATACATTGCATATGTTGTATGCGATCGCACATGCCACAGTCACATGCGATTTTCCTTGCACTATGCGCATATGCAAATGTTCGGTTGCACATTACAACATTGGGCTAGTTGCCTATCATGTGGAGCCCAACTTTGATATGAATTATCCATCATGCATGTGTAAAAAAAAATCCAATGGTCACGTCTAATAATTAGAAGTTATAAGATTCTTTTAGTCAATCTGACTTTTCAGATGATGGGCTATTTTTAGTGGGTCTCACAAAATGAACCGTCTAATTTAAGTTAATGCGGGACACGTGTACAGTTACTGTGTGAGTATCAACCTGCAAGAGTAAGCAACCGTGCATGCAAACATGGGCCTCACAAGTGTTGGTGCTAGTGGTTACATGTAAATGGCCTAGCCTAGAATCGAGTGGTTGTCCATGCCCCGAGTCCAGTATGCATCCTCTTTTACATACATCCGTGGCCCAACTGACTGATAAACATTCCTATTTTGGGGGCAGTTCATCACATGGGGCCCATCCAACGCATGGTAAAATGCGACACAGGTGGAGACATAACCTTGGCTTGGCCAAACTTCCAATTTTAATAGCAGCAGTTAGCATGGACGGTCCTACATGATGAATGATCACACACGTGTAGCATGTTGGCCCATGTGCTCTCAACCTTAATAGATCTCCCCCTTTACTTAGCACAGCACAATTGTCCATCATGTGGGGCCCACCTTTTATGTGGACCGTCCACTCTGTGAGCCCCACCTCTAATGTATGTGTTGTCCACCATGTGAGGCCTCCTTTTATGTGGACCGTTAGATAGTCTCCTTAGACATGGACCTTGAGAGAGAGAGAGAAGTAGAAAAGTCATAAATTGAAAAGCTAAAAAAATAACATATTAAGATAAGTTGCTTTTAGCTAATAAGTTACTTTTACAATGTTGCTTACCAAACTCACTAGAGTGAAAAAAGTAACTTAATTTTTAAGTAAAAAAAAGTAACTTATTTGGTAGTATCCAATGGGCCCTGACTTTTTTCACTGAAGTTAGTTTGGTAAACATGATTGCAAGAGTAACTTATGTGCTTAAAGCTACTCATGCCCAGAAGTTCTTTTTTTAGCTTTTAACTTTTCTACTTATCTCTCTCTCCTGTGGTCCATATCAAAGGAGGCCTCATATAATGGACTGTCCACGTCGAAAGTGGGGCCCACATGATGGACGGTCCACATCAAAGGTGGGCCCCACATGATTGAAACTCCATATTAACATGGGCCCACATAATGGATGGTTCACAAAGGTCAGTCCCAATGATAAATAACATCTAAAATGGGAGGGTATGATGGATGACCTGGTTCAAAGGTGGGGCCCACATGGTGGACGGTCCACATCAGGTGAGCTCCACATGATGGGCAATGGACATTAAAGCTGGGCCCCACATGATGGATGGCCCACATCGAGGTGGTCTCACATGATGAATGGTCCACATCAAAAGTCAGCCCCTAATGATGAATGGCCCACATAATGGTGGTCTCACATGATTGAAGGTGGGGCCCACTTGGACAGTCTACATTAAAGGTGTGCTCCACATGATGGGCAATTAATAATGGTGGGCCCCACATGATGGATGATCCACATCAAGCCACATGATGGATGGCCCACATCGAGGTGGTCTCACATGATGGATGGTCCACATCAAAAGTCAGCCCCTAATGATGAATGGCCCACATAATGGTGGTCTCACATGATTGAAGGTGGGGCCCACTTGGACAGTCTACATTAAAGGTGTGCTCCACATGATGGGCAATTAATAATAGTGGGCTCCACATGATGGATGATCCACATCAAGGTGGGCCCTACATTATGGACTGTCCACATCAAAGGCCGGTCCTAATGATGAGTGACCCATATCCAAGATGGGTCTGCATGATGGAAGGCCCCACATCGGAGGTCGGCCCCACATGATGGATGGTGGATGTGAGGGGGACCAAACAGACTTGAGGGATAAATACTTATGATGTTGGAAACCAAACATGCTTTTCTAGTTTTTGGCTAGTATGTTGCTTACCAAACATACTTATCTGTTAAATAAGTAGAAACTAAGATGAGCTAGTTGTGGCATAAGTGGCTTATCTAAAGTAACTTACCATCCAAATGCCTCCTTACTGTGCATTTGACTTTTGCTTAGAAAGTGCAGAAACCTAGTTCCACATTGAGTAGAGGGGAGAAAGTCTGTTGAAGGACTATAAGTGGCAAGTAGGATCATGCAGAATGTGCCGAATGGAGCGTAATGGCCAGTCTGCTTGGTGCAAGTATAGTAACATACTGACACAGCCCTAAGCTTCTTAATTTGAGATGATTTGGTACAGCCGCAAATATAGTAATCTCCTGGCTTTGTCCTTGTTCTTAATAAATTTTGTTGTTCCTTGTTAAAAAAAAGAGAGCGAGAGATGGATTGATGTTCCCTTCCAAATGCAATCATATATAAAAGGAATATGAATTCCTCAAAAAGCTTATTTGTGCTTCAACAAGTGGTAATATGATTGTATGGCCCACATCACATAGGCCTAGTAATTTCTTGCAAATTCTTGTTGATGCAACTTAGTAATTTCTTGCTCATTCTTGTTGATGTGAGGATTCTTTCACAAGCTTAATACTTGAGCTTGGAGTGGAAACTCTCAAATAAAACAGATGCTATATGATTGTTTTCATTTAATATATATAAAACTAGCATAAAATCTCTCCATTTTTTTAGTATGAAACTAGCATAAAATCACTTTTGTGGTAAAATTGTTTTCATTATCATTATATATATATATATATATATATATATATATATATATATATATATATATATATTGGATATGTTAGCTTACACAAACCAATCTGAATATTCTCCTGCCTGTTTGACAGATTTTGTTGCCAGCAGGTATATGGACGGTGAGCGGCTAACAGCTGAAGATGAGAAAGCCGTGGTAGAGAGGCTTCTTGCGTATCATCCACATTCTGAAGATAAAATTGGTTGCGGAATTGATTCTATCATGGTAAACTTCATCCTTCTTATTCTTTTACAATTTTTTGTGATATTTGATAGTTGAATTGCTATGTTGCTTTCAACAATGAGTCCTTTAGTTACATTTCCATATTACAAAAGTCATTAATCTGTATAATAAGAAACAAAATCTTCATTAGGGCATCATTTTCAACATTTTCCCCCCAATCTTTGGTATTACTTGGACCATGCATGATTACTTGGTTAGATGAAGAGTGCAAAGACAAACTTATGATTTTTTATTTTTTTTGGGTGCATGGTAAGCCTGGTGTAGTTTCTGTGGTGTTAGCATTATGTGGTGGAAAACATATTAATGGAGGCAAGCACATGGCCAGGATACAGAATTTCATGTGAGTAGGTTGAAGAACATGCTAAAGAACATTTAGCAAATCATCGAAGCACTCATCTATGCCTCCCTCATTTCAAGATGTGGCAATCTGAACCTTTTCATAAGAATATTGATCATGCAACTCTAGCCCGAAAAAATCTTGATGTCATTTCTTCCTGATTATTTTCAGGCTTGATAATTGTTAGAAAGAGGAACTGTACCAACCCTGCGATATGTTTCATAAGCATGCAAACACCTTCTGTACAGTACACAACATTTGTACGTATCTCCATCCAAACCATCCAAAATTATGTGCCACCAATGTATAGAAGGGTATAATACAAGCTTCACATAGATCGGCGGTTCTTTTCCAACTTTTTTGATAAGTAAACTGACCTCGAGGCCAAGAAACTGAGGCCGTCTTCCATTGAGTAACCCAAGGTTCTTGTCCAATTAATGGGCATTTTCTTTCTGACTTTGAACTTTCAACCATTTTCCTTTTAACCTTCCATTTGATGGCCAACCAATAGACATGATCATCGGTCCAATGTGATTTTCAGGTTTGACCCCATCCATAGCAGGCATGTGATTTGTTTCAAAATTTTGCAGTGAGTTAACGTACTGATGTAGCAAGGTAGGTAATGGTTGGGGCAATAAGGAGGGCTATTTCAGTGTTCAAGGTAACCTAGACAAGAAATATGGATGGGCATAATAAGTATGGGTTAATAAATATTGAGCTAGAAAAACTGACGGACGACATGGATATAAAATACATACGACGAGGTTGGCTCTACAGTTAGGGAAACACCTATTATGGTGCTACCCAATGCTTGAAATATCGGTATCGCATTATGTATCGCATCCTTGGGATATAGATATGTATCAGTTATCGCACGGGATAGATCGTTTGTATCGGGTAATTTATCGCACCTTTTGGGAAACATTCGGAGAATAGTTGATTTTTTCAATAAAACTTCAAGGATTGTTAAAAAGACCTTAATACACACTTTTAAATTATGACATCTCAAAAAAAAAAAAAAAAAAAAAAAAAAAAAAGAAGAAGAAGAAGAAGAAGAAGAAGAAGAAGAGAAGTGCACATAATAGGTTTCATTTGTATAAGGTCTTAAGCTATGTGTTGTCTGACTGAACTAATGCGACTATATTCAAATTTAATGCATAACATTCAGAGTGCATGTGATGATCATTTCATTGAACACCCCTAAATACTTAGAAATTGGTCTCAATTGACAGATGGTCGCAGGGAAATTTCGAAAAAAAATTATTATTTTAATTATTTTTTGTTACTTTCTAATTAAAAAATGATTTTTATTTTTTGAAAATTGATAAGGACTTAACAAATCAGTAGATCAACCCTCATACATGCTTGATTTAATGTTTGGAGTGCATCATTGGGAGAAATTGGGGAAAATTTGAATTTCCCCCAAAATTTCCTAAATCGGACAACATACGCTCAAAATTTGAAATTAGAGCGTATGTGATGATCATTTCATCAAATAATGCTAAATACTTTGAAATTAGTCTCAATTGACAACTAGTTGAAGGAAATTATCGAAAAAAAAAAAAAAAAAAAACCATGAAGAACATGAAGAACCAACAAATATCGAAATCAAAGTTCCGACTTCATGATTTTTCTTGCAAAACGTAAATAACCAAATAGATTTATAACCATTTGACACTGATGTAACATAATTTCAACAAAAAAATGGATCGAAAATTGAAAATGCTCACCGGATTGAACATTGGGATATATTGGTGCTACTTGTGTGTTTTGCATCGCACATGTGGTATACAAGATATCATGGGATATATCGGTCGATATTTAAAACAATGGCTATGGTGTCCCCTATAAGCTACGCTCTGCAACAATGACTGATTGTTGTGAGAAGCAAACAAGGGTTCCCACACCACTTTGGATGCGCACGGGTAAAGGTTACGGGCCCGTAACGGGCCCGAAACGGTAACTTTTTTTTTGTTCATTTTGAGCTCGTTTTTTGCTGTTTTTTTGAAATCTTGTGCTTCCAAACTGTTTTTCACTCCTTCTACTACTAATTTCGACCAACCTTAGCTAGGTATTTGAGATAAAAACACATTATATCACAAATTTTTTGAATCAAAGCTCGGTGGGCCATTTTTCAGAAATTCGTCAAAAATAGGTATTTATACTTTTTTAATATGTTTTGCTGTTTTAATCATGTCATATGATGTGTTAATCATAGTAGAACATGTTAATGTACATTTTACAGATTTGGGGTGCCATTTAATAATTTTTTAATATTTTTTCTATTTACGCATGAATTTTGGCCCCTTTTTTAAAATTCGAAAAATCAAATTTTAATGGTTGTTTTGCTGTTTTAATCATGCCATTTGATGTGTTAATCATAGTAGAACATGTTAATGTGCATTTTACATATTTGAGGTGCCATTTTATATTTTTTTATATTTTTTTCTATTTACGCATTTATTTTGGCCCTTTTTTGAAAATTCGAAAAATCATTTTTTAATGATTCTTTTGTTGTTTTAATGACATCATATGATGTGTTAATCATAGTAGAACATGTTAATGTGCATTTTACAGATTTGGGGTGCCATTTTATATTTTTTAATATTTTTTCTATTTACGCATTTATTTTGGCCCTTTTTTTGAAAATTCGAAAAATCATTTTTAATGATTCTTTTGCTGTTTTAATGACATCATATGATGTGTTAATCATAGTAGAACATGTCAATGTGCATTTTACACATTTGGGGTGCCATTTTATATATTTTTATTTTTTTTTCTATTTACGCATTTATTTTGGCCCTTTTTTTGAAAATTCGAAAAATCATTTTTTAATGATTCTTTTGCTGTTTTAATGACATCATATGATGTGTTAATCATAGTAGAACATGTTAATGTGCATTTTACAGATTTGGGGTGCCATTTTATATTTTTTTATATTTTTTCTATTTACGCATTTATTTCGGCCATTTTTTGAAAATTCAAAAAATCATTTTTTAATGATTCTTTTGCTGTTTTAATGATGTCATATGATGTGTTAATCATAGTAGAACATGTTAATGTGCAATTTACATATTTGGGGTGCCATTTTATATTTTTTTAATATTTTTTTCTATTTACGCATTTATTTCGGCCCTTCTTTTGAAAATTCGAAAAATCATTTTTTAATGATTCTTTTGCTGTTTTAATGATGTCATATGATGTGTTAATCATAGTAGAACATGTTAATGTGCATTTTACATATTTGGGGTGCCATTTTATATTTTTTTTTATATTTTTTTCTATTTACGCATGAATTTTGGCCCTCAAAAATAATTGCAAACACCTAAATGTAAGATATTTTCATATTACATTCATTCTAATATATCTATCATTGATAGTAGATAGTTAGAAAATTAAATATATGAATTTTGTAGTCAAATTCAGGTTATCTGGTTGATAAATTCATCCGATAGTCCGATACAACTTCTCACCAAAGAGTGGACCGTTACACCACCATAAACATGTTCCAATTTATAAATGAATGCATATTTGGAATGCTTAGAATATTCCGGATTTAATCTATATTTTTTCATATTTTTTTGGCAAAAAAAAATTTTTGCGCCGTTTCGGGCCGTTACGCTCCCGTATCCGTATCAGATATGTATCAGTTATCGCACGGGATAGATCGTTTGTATCGGGTAATTTATCGCACCTTTTGGGAAACATTCGGAGAATAGTTGATTTTTTCAATAAAACTTCAAGGATTGTTAAAAAGACCTTAATACACACTTTTAAATTATGACATCTCAAAAAAAAAAAAAAAAAAAAAAAAAAAAAAAAGAAGAAGAAGAAGAAGAAGAAGAGAAGTGCGCATAATAGGTTTCATTTGTATAAGGTCTTAAGCTATGTGTTGTCTGACTGAACTAATGCGACTATATTCAAATTTAATGCATAACATTCAGAGTGCATGTGATGATCATTTCATTGAACACCCCTAAATACTTAGAAATTGGTCTCAATTGACAGATGGTCGCAGGGAAATTTCGAAAAAAAATTATTATTTTAATTATTTTTTGTTACTTTCTAATTAAAAAATGATTTTTATTTTTTGAAAATTGATAAGGACTTAACAAATCAGTAGATCAACCCTCATACATGCTTGATTTAATGTTTGGAGTGCATCATTGGGAGAAATTGGGGAAAATTTGAATTTTCCCCAAAATTTCCTAAATCGGACAACATACGCTCAAAATTTGAAATTAGAGCGTATGTGATGATCATTTCATCAAATAATGCTAAATACTTTGAAATTAGTCTCAATTGACAACTAGTTGAAGGAAATTATCGAAAAAAAAAAAAAAAAAAAACCATGAAGAACATGAAGAACCAACAAATATCGAAATCAAAGTTCCGACTTCATGATTTTTCATGCAAACATGAAACACCAATGGATTTGTAACCATTTGACACTGATTTAACATAATTTCAACAAAAAAATGGATCGAAAATTGAAAATGCTCACCGGATTGAACACGTGGGATATATTAGCACTACCCATGCTTTTTGTATCATACATGTGGGATACAAGATATATCGTGGGATATCGATTGATATCATCGATATTTAAAACATTGGTGTTACCTAGGTTACACCTAATCTGCTCTCCCAAAATACTTGGGATTGCCATAATAACTTGGATTGCATAGGGCGCAGAACAGGGCATGGAGGTCCATACTTTGTTGACGTAGCAAAGTTCTGTGGGCCTTATCATGATGTATGTGTTATATCGAGCTTTGTGTGTGTGTGTGCGCGCGCGCGCGTGTGCCAAATTAAAGGCATAACACTGCCAGATCAAAGTATAATCAGACTATAGTGCATGTAGTCATGTCAAATCATAATCAAGTAGCATTTGCAACTCAACAAAATAAAGTGTAGATAGCCACATATAGGATGTGAATAACTAAGCATGTTATCATCACGTTACAACAACTAAAGAATATAGTCAACACATAGTGTGGTCGGGATAGGAGTGCACAGTTTCGCGAGCTGTGGGGTCTAGCATAGAGAACTTCTATCCAAGCTAGTCCCATACCTAATTTGGATAACAAATTTCAAGGTGCTAAACCCTTGATCTTAGGATAATTCCATAATCGAAATCTTAGCCACTACGAATAAGCACTTGATAGTCTAGTTGCGCATCTACCAACACAAGTGAGTAATGTATGAATGGACATGGATGGAATGTAACATGTGTACAAATGCATAGATGCATGTGGTGCACTGTCTCTCTTAATACTCCAAATACTTCAAATAATGACCTCAAGGACAACCTCACATCCCTCCTGATAGAATCGAGGGATGGGCGCAATTCATCGTTCCCATATGGTAGGTTCACCACACTCTCCTCTACTCCGAGCATGTATGCACATGAAGTCAGGGGGCTTCCCAATGGCCAATTGGGATAACTGTCGGGTATCGTACCTTAGGGACCAATTGCTTGCTAGAAAGTGGGGTTTCTTCACACAGAAAAAGGTTACTTAAGGCAGGGGCATTTTCACACCGGGCTCAAGTGGGGTTGCCTATGGGATGCAAGGGCACACTTGGGGTGGGTGGCCCGTGTGAGGCGGGTGGCTAGTGTGAGGTGGTACCCATGTGATTTGGGGCCCATGAGGGGGGTTCGGCCGAGGTCATAACCCATGAGATGTGGGGCTTGGGCTAATGAGATAAAGGGATTGATTCACCATGCTCTAATAGTTCGAGCTTTTAGAGCAAGTGGTTAATTGTTTTGCATCATTACTCCTACCTCCACCAATGTATTCGTGTGGTTCCTAGTCTAGATCGAACTATCCATGATTTGGTTAGATCAACACGAGGGTCGTCACTTAAGTATCAATGCTACTTAGGTCTTGCTACCACATCGAGGGAATACGATGGGCCACTTGGCAATACAATATAATCATCAAGTCCTGTCACCGCACTGTGTATAGTGGGCTGCCTGGCCTTTTAGGAACCAATCTTGGGCAGAGCACTCCCTCAGGCCTTGTCACCTCATCACAAAGATGGGTTGCCCGACCTTCTAGGAATAAATCATGGGTAGAGCACACCTTGGGCCTTGTCACCTCATCACACAGATGGGTGGCTTGACAATTGCATAATGCAACGTATAATCCTCTTGGCCAACACAATGGCCTAATATTGTATCACATATCTCACTTGGCCAACACGAGGGCCCAATATCATATTACATGTTTATGTTGGCCGATAGAATGACCTAGTATCATATAACATATTTCACTTGGCCAACACAATGGCTTAATATCACATCACAAAACTTAAGGTCAATTAAATATCTGTGGATCCCACAAATATGGGCTATTTAGAAGTGTGTCAGTGCTAATCACCGCACTAGACAACAAATCTAATCTGAATTGCATAAATCATATGAAGGGGTTAGACCGATCAGATCGACTCCGAATTTGATACATGCATGCTATATTAAGTATATACTATCACAACAAAAAATTTGCGGCCAATTAGATATATGAGGAACCCACAAATTTGGGCTGTTAAGAAGGGTGTTAGTGCTGACTACTGTACTAGACAACAAATCTGGTCTGAATTACATAAATCAAATAAAGGGGTTAGACTGATCGGATTGACCCCAAATTTGGTATATACATTCTCTATCAAGTCTATTATCATCACACAGAATTTAGGACCAATTGGATATCCTTGGACACCATAAATCTAGGCCGTTTAAAAGGTTGTTAGTGTTGACCATTGCATTGGATAACAAATTTGGTATGAATTGCATAAGTCAAATGAAGGGGTTAGACTGATCGGATTGACCCCAAATTTGGTACATGCATGGCGCGTCAAGTCTATTATCATCACACATAATTTAGTAGGATCCATCAAATATTTGTGGGGCTCACAATCTTGTCCGTTTTGAGTGTCAGTGCCGACCATTGCACTGGACAACAAACTTAGTCCGAATTACATAAATTAAATGAAGGGGTCTGACCAATTGGATTGACCTCAAATTTGGTACATAAATTCTTTATTCAGTCTACTATCATCACACAAAATTTGGGCCCCACAAACACAATCGAAGCAAAAAAGGAATCATGTCAAAACACCTACATAAAAGTGGGCCTTCATGGGATTCAATGTTGGATTTCATTCCCATGCTTCTTCAAAGGGGTGTCCCACTTGGATGTGGTTTGGGGCCACCCAAACACCACTATAATCTCATGGCGGGGCCCACTTTAACATACAAAAAGAAAATAAATGGATAGATCTAACCACCTTAGGTTGAATGGCTTGGATCTTCCTCTCCTAATGATTGCCCACCTCCTCTCTCTCTCTCTCTCTCTCTCTCTCTCTCTCTCATTCTTTGGAATTTTTCTTTTTAGAAATGGCTAACCACCTTTATTAGCCCTTTTTGTGTAGAGAGATAACACCCTAGGTTAGGGGAGGGGTTAGTTTACTTAGGTTATATATTTAGTGTGATATGTTGATATTGCATGGCCATGGCTCATGCATGGAGGGTGATGTATCACAAGGAGAATGTGCATGTGGTGAGTGGGGTGAAGTGTCACTTGGAGAATGTGCATGTGGGGTGAGGTGTCATGTGCATGTGATGCATGTGTAGTGAGTGGACCATAATATCATGGTAAGGTTTGGGTTAAGTGGGTGGAGAGAGTATTGACATACTCCAATAAGGTATGAAATGGAATTCCTAATATGGGTCGATGGGCTAAGGGCCCAAGCTCATATGAAGTATGTGCATGTGCAGGTCTTCGCACACTTGCGCTCTCGAGTTCTTCGTGGCACATCTTACAAACAGAGCTCCGCACGGACGAATGGATGGTACCTTCGCGATCTGGGTGACATGACTGTTGATATGGCGAGAGTTTCAAGGTCTCAGGGTTCAAGTCACTCGAGTGCGTACTATGCATGAACAGTCCAATTCCTGCTCTAAGGCTCCAGACGATGCCCACTTGTGCACAGAAGAGATGTGGGGTACTAGTGTACTACAACGGACAAAGTTTACCTACGAGCGGGTAGTTGAGATAGGCGTACAGACGCGCTGCCGGCCACTAAGAAAACCTGGGGTATTACATCCACACCCTCCATCCATTTTGGCAGATGATTGTAAGGCGTGAGCCCAAAAATGAGGCAAATCCAAAGTTCAAGTGGACCACACCACTAAATGTGGCGAGGACAGTGACGACCACCCTTGAATCCTTCCTAGGGCCCATCATGATGTTTATTTTCCATCCAACCTGTTCATAAGGTGATACAAAGCTAGATGAAGAGAAAACACAAATATTTGCTTCATCCAAAACTTTTATGGCCTCTAGGAAGTTTCAATGGTAAGGGTTCAATCCCCACTGCTTTTTGTGTTGTGGTCCACTTGAGATTTGGATCAGCCTCATTTTTGGGCTCGTGCCCTAAATTGATTTGCCAAAATGGATGGACGATGTGGATATAATACATACATTGTGGTGGGGTCCACACATCAACACAATACTGGGAGTGGATTAGGTGTTACTCGGGTAACACCTTAGTGGGTTTTATCCTTACCGTGGGGCTCAACTCGAGATGTGTTGTATATCCACACCGCCCATCTGTTTTTCAAGCCCATTTTAGGATGTGGTCCAAAAAATGAAGCAAATGAATCTTAGGTGGACAACACCACATGAAATAATGGTGACTAAACGCCCATCATTAAAAACTTCCTAGGAACCACCATAAGTAAATCCATAATTTTTATTTGCCATCCAACCATTGATAAGGTCAAACAGACCTGGATGAAGGGAAAATACAAAGATCAGCTTGATCCTAAACTTGTTGTGGCCTACAATTTTTTTAATGGTTGCTCATCAATTTTTCTAGTGGCATGGTCCATCGGAGATTTGGATCTGCTTAAGTTTTGGGATAACGTCCTAAATGAGCTGAAAAAACGGAAGGTCGGTGTGGATATACAATACATTCATCGAGGTGGGCCCCACATGGTAAAGGTAACACCCACTAAAGGTGTTACTCGGGTAACAGCTAATCAGCTCCCTACAGTACCGACATTGGTGCTTTGTTATGCACAACGTAATCTGAATCCTAGAAATGACAGATAGTTGAGACCGACACTCACCTTTTACTTTTTACGGGGTCCATTGTGATGTGTACATTAGACACAGTCGGATTATTAGATGTGTGATCCCATGCTTGGCCCAGGGTAAAAAAAAATAAATCAAGCTGACCTATGATTCAAGCGGGCCATACTAATGAAAACAGTTGGGAGAGAGATGTCCACCCTTGATTTTTACGGGGCCCACCGTGTTGAGCGTTTGAAATCTACTCCAACTATTATTAGATGCCACACCAAAAGCTAAGGCCGAGGCCCCAAAAAGGGGTCATACATGATTCAGGTGTGCCACACCAAGGGAAACAATTTGGAGGGTGAGTTTTCTATGTACTGTGTTTCCAATCATGTGGTCCACTTGAACCATGGATGGGGCTGATTTTCAGACCCTAGGTCTAACATGGGGTGACTCACTTGATGGTTGGGGTGGATTTCACATTAACACCACGATGGGGCCCCATCCAAGTCGACAACTCCTTTTCCTCTTTCAAATAACTTTTCTCTGGCACCATTTACTAAAATTAATTAGTTATTAAAACAGACAACTAGTTGGACGTACACCTAGTTGTGTGTGAGCATCTCTCTCTCTCTCTCTTTATATATATATAAAGCCGTATCCGAAACTCAAGTGGGCCATATCATCTAAAACCATGGGAAATCATGACTAAAACATCTAAAAGCACTTGGTGGGGCCCACATTAGTTTTGGGATGGCCTAAAATTTGGTGTGAGCCCTCATCCAAGTGGGACACACACAATGGATGGGCTGGATGTCTATACCACATCTCATTGGGCCTAATACGCAATCAAGAAGGTTTCAATGGGTGGGCATCCACTCTCAACTGTTGTATGTGGTGTGGTCCACCTAAGTCATGGATTGGCTTGAATTTTACGCTCATGGCTCATCATGGAAGGGTGTATCTGATTAATGGGATGGATGTCCCTCACACATCATGGTGGGGTCCACAGAGCTCAGCCTCATGGGAAGTTTCCATTAGGTCGACCTCACAGTACCTTTTCCCACACACACACCTACACACACCCACACCCCTCACCCTTTGCAGGCCACCATAAAGATAATTCCTTTATATTCACATTTCTTTTGGTCTCAACTTCTACTACGATGAAGTACATCTAGTTTCAGTGTGATTGAAATTTTGTCTCGCTTCAACCAAATAGTAAGAACACGGTTGTTTTGTTAAAACCAAAACAGGAGTAAGTTGTAGAATTTTTTTTAATTTTGTTTTCATTTTGAGACCCTTTTTGCAAGTTTTCATGGGAAATATTGTCGCTTTTACCGTAGGCTGTAAAGTATGCCATCAACTAGTTTTGGGGACTTGAAAATCTCATTTTTAAAAGTGGACGGTTTTCCTATTTCCTCTTTTGAACCAAAACCGTATCTTGGGGGGTTTTCACTTCTTTTGCTTGTGACTTTTATTGCAAAGCACGATACTAGGGTGGTATGGCTAAAGAAGAATACTTGTTTTTCTTCCTCTTGAACTTTGGCATATAATGAACCTATTGATGTATCATTGATGACTTTTGGTAGTGGGTTGCATGTTACTTGATGTTAGCTCTACACTGGTTTCATCACGTCTTTCGAGGATACTATTACTCATAGTATTTTTTTTCTCATAGTATTTTTTTTCTTTTCTTTTCCTCCAAAAATTTTAATGTTTTAGTTTTAGCATGTTTTGAGCCAAATGAAATGTGAAAATGGCCAAAATACCAAAAAAACATTCTGCCTACTAGTAACCTAAATGAATGAAACACCCGAGGTTAAGTTGTGGGAGGAAAATTGAAACAGCCAGTGAAACTTACTTGTCAACTAAGGATTGTACTGGTGGGAATTCTGATCCATCTGAATGTTAGCACCTTTGCTATAATCATTCATTTCCCATTGAGCAGCTCTTTAAAGAGAGACCATGGCTTTGAGAATCGGTTATGATACAACCATTTTCTAATCAATTTGGCCACCCTCGTTATATTGGTGCAGGGGGGTGGTATGATCCTGTATAGGCCATACTGTATTAGTTGCGGTTGGGCCTTTACAGACTGATACAGCAATGAATCCTCCATTTCATTTTTTTCCCTACTTTTCTGCATTTTCTTTTCACTTGTTTCTTCATTTCAACCATGGAGGGAGCTTAAAAATAATAACTTATTTTATACTTATATCTAGTGCTATTTTGTGGATCAAAACACAAGATTTCAGTGAAATTAGATGAAATTGAAGTGGAATGAACTATTTTGGGAAAATTAAAATTGGGAAACACATCTTTTCATCTTCTTTTTGTTGTATTTCATGGACTTTAATATATCAATCATATGCTTGGTTTGTGTTCGAGTAGGGCTATTTGGTTGACTTTTATCAGGTGAAGCTGACAGACTATTCTTATAAAAGAATGGTTTGGCACATCATTGGATACATGTTAAACCTAAGAAAATGATAGATTCCTGTGTTTTAGATTGTTCCCTATTTTCTTGATGGTTTTCGAAGTTTTTTTGGGCCAACTATATGGGTTTGATATAGTTGGGCAGGGACAACAAACATAGGTTGTGGAAATTTCCATGCTTGCTACTTAACAAAAAGATGGAATTTTGTGATGCTCACCATGCAGCTATCCACAAATTAAGGCCCTGTTTGGATCAAAGGTAAACTAGGGGAATGCGAAGGAAAGCAAAAACATGACACAAGGGGGTAAACTGATCTCAGCACTAGGGGAAGCAAACCCTTTGCCCCTATTTATTTTGCTAAAGAAAAGTCCTGGAAAATTATCATCCTTTGCATATGCAACTTTTGGATTGCAATCTCACAATGGGGAAACCTTTTCCCCTCCAAATTTGTTATATAACTTTTCCATTTGACTTTTTGAAAAATAAAAATAAAAATTTGTAGTCTCTTGTTGAAGAGGGAAAAGCAATTGCACAGACTTTGCTGCAGCATCCACTGCTTCCCAAACAAGAGCAGATGTCCGGTTGATGCAAACTGGTTGCATTCCCCATTTTGCATTCTATCCAAACAGGCCCTAATACTACTGCTACTGTTATTAGTTGTGCAATAGCCGACATGTGCCCACAGGAAAAAGAAAAAAGAAAAAAGAGAGGGAAAACCAACCAAGTGGGAAGTTATTCAAAGACATGCGCTCTATTGCTTTTATCTGATTGGTCTAATTGGTTTTTGCTTATCTGATGATAAGTAACTTATTGAAGTTGGTTTGCTATGCATGTGATATAATTGTGAAATTAGATTAACAGAACCTTGTTTTTGGAAGGTTGATCGGCATCCCCAGTTCAGGAACTCAAGATGTCTATTTGTTGTCCGAACCGATGGTGGATGGATAGACTTCTCCTACCAGAAATGTCTTCGAGCATATATTCGCGAAAAGTATCCATCACATGCGGAAAGGTTCATACGAGAACATTTCAAACGTAGTTAGGCATTGACGGCCTCATCTAATGAGAGACTATTAGGCAGTCACATTATCATACTGGCACTCCATTTTGAATGACCCCGAGGATGAAATTTTAATTACATCCAAAAGGTTTGGTATTTGTTGGGTCTCTCATAGACAGAAGATATTAATTGGAATCGTCAATTTTACCTGTAGATACACCATCTGTTTTGATGCAATGGTCAAAACAGTTGTAGCGCTACCTTTACTGTGTTAATCCTTTAGCATTTCTGTTACGAACTAGCTTAGACAAAAAAAAAAAAAAAAAAAAAGAAAAAAAAAAGAAAAAGAAAAAGAGGAGAGGTGGATCTAGCCTTGCGTTGTATGCTTGTTTGGGAAACCTGGGGCGGTGCTGTCAGATGCAATATTGAGATTTACATCTTAGCAGTACTGTGTTGGATATTTAACTTGTACCATCCCGAACCATAGTTCTAAAACTTGGTGGGTTGAATTGAAATTCGGTCGAGTCAACTCGACTCAATGAGATTATGAGCCGAATCTGTAGGAAACTCACTCACCAGAGATTCCAACTCAGACCTCACCTCTCCAAATGGTAAAACTCTCCCTTTTGCCATGACCCACCAAAGTTTTGAATCATAGTGAAAGTTGAGCCTCAGTGGTTTCATGGGGTGTGTGTGTGTGTGTGTGTGTGTGTGTGTGTGGCCGAATGCTCAGCTGCCTACGGGTTCGCATGCAACTCGAGCGAACTTTTTTGAGGACTCAAGATACGTGGTGTGAGTCTAAAATCTGAACGGTCCACTTGATACAACACCCCACGAAACCCCCAGGGCCCAACTTTTACTTTGATCCAAAACTTTGGTGGGCAACGGAAAAAGAAAATAGTTTCCTCCCTTGATTTGCATCTCTTTCATATGGCCTACCAGAGTTATAGATCATGGTGAAAATTGGTCCCATGGGGTTTCATGGGATGCCGCATCACATGGACCGTTCAGATTAGATGCCCATGATACGTGCGCAGGTGTGTAGGTGTGCATACCCCTTTCTCTCTCTCTCTCTCTCTCTATATATATATATATAGAGAGAGAGAGAGAGAGAGAGAGAGAGAGAGCAAATGGTATTATAAGGTCAACCTCATGGAAACTTTCCATGAGGTCAAGATGTGTGGGTCCCACCGTGATGTGTGTCCAACATCAACATGGGTCCCCTTTAGGTTATGGGAAATCCAAAAAATCAGCTGTATACTGTACTCAGGTGGGCCATACCATCTAAAATCATGTGAAGACATGGCTAAAATATATCAAAGTACTTGGTGGGGCCACTTTAGTTTTGGATGCGGCTGAAACTTGGTCTGAGGCTTCATCCAAGCTGGATATACAATGGATGGTCTGGATTTGTGAATCACATCTCAGTGGGCCCAATAAATGATTAGTTAAATGGGAGGGCTATCAACGGTTGCATGTGGTGTTGCCCACCCAAGTCATGGATTGACTTGATATTTAAGCTTGTGGCCTACCATGGAACGGTGGGTCTGACTAATTAGGTATATCTTCGACACACATCATGGTGGGGCCCACACAACTCTGGAAATCATGGGAACTTTTAGAGAACTTCCTGGACGGTCCACGTGATGCAGCACCCCATGAACCCCAGGCCCAACTTTTACTTTGATCCAAAACCGTGGTGGGCCACGGAAAAAGAAAATAGTTTCCTCCCTTGATTTGCATCTCTTTGCTATGGCCCACCAAAGTTTTAGATCAGGGTGAAAATTGGTTCCTTGGGGTTTCATGGGATGCCGCATCACATGGACAGTTCGGTTTAGATGCCCATGACATGAGTGCGCAAGTGAGCATATCTCTCTCTCTCTCTCTCTCTCTCTCTCTCTCTCTCTCTCTATCTATCTATATATATATATATATATATATATATATATATATGGGAAAAGGTTCTATGAGGTCGAGTTGTGTGGGCTCCACCATGATGCGTGTCAAATATCTACACCATCAGTCAGATGCACCATTCCATGGTGGACCTAGGGCTTAAAAATCAAGTCAATTCGTGACTTGTGTGGGCCACACCATATATAGAAGTTGCCATTAAAATATTCATAATCATTTGTTGGGCCCACCGAGATGTGGTTCACAAATCCAGACCATCCATTATGTGTGTCCCACTTGGAAGAGGGGTCAGACCAAGTTTCGGACACATCCAAATTTTAGGTGGGCCCCATCAATTGCTTTTACACGTTTTAGGTATGTCTTCTTCACGTGATTTTAGATGGTACGCCCCACCTGAGTTTTGTATATGGCTGATTTTTGGGATATCCCATAATCTAAAGGGGACCCATCAAATGCATGGTGCTATGTTTGACACACATCACGGTGGAGCCCACACAGCTCGACCTCATGGGAACTTCCTATGAGGTTGAGATGTGTGGGCCCACCGTGATGCGTGTCGAACATCTAACCCATCAGTCAGATGCACCATTCCATATATATATATATATATATATATATATATATATATATAGGAAAATGCTCACCTGCAAACTGGTTCGTAAGTACTACATACAAACTTTTTTGAGAATCCATCATACGTGATGTGGATCCAAAATCTGAACCGTTCATGTGAAGCAGCACCTCGTAAAACTCCCGGGACCAAGTTTTACTTTGATCTAAAAGTTTGATGGGCCATGAAAAATGAAAACAGTTTCCTCCCTTGATTTGCATTTCTCTTTGCTATGGCCCACCAGAATTTTAGATCAGGGTGAAAATTTATCGCAGGGGGTTTCATGGGATTCCACATCACATGGACCGTTCAGATTAGACACCCATGACACGTGTGCAAAGGTGCGCATGCGCACCGAGCATGACTCTCTCTCTCATATATATATATATTCCAAATACTTTCAATTGTACATATTAAAATTATTGAGTTCAGTCATTTTAAGATCTTTTCAGTCTTCAAGTTGACCCAACTTGTATGCGCGTTGATCCGAGTTTTTTTGGGTTTTGAACTGTCTTGACTTGATCTCCAACTGGCTCGGGTCAACTCACCGAACCTTTATCTTACTCAACTCAATATATTAATAATTAAGAAAATATTAACTATAGTTTGATGATTAACTTTAAACTTTTGAGAAATAGATAAGATAATAAAAACTATAAGTTTATCCATAGGTGAGTTGCTTGACGTGTTGGCAGTATGGCCGTGCACTTCATACGAGGACATGAGTATGATTTCCTAATAAAAAGAAAAGCAGTTGACTGGGCGAGTGATTTGGTCTAGTGATGTCGAGTCGCACTGAGTCGACCAAGTTTATGACCTTACTCGACAAGCCTGACTCATGTTCACCAGCATAGTTAGCAAATATGTGCATTAGGCATGCACTATAGGCGTGTCAGCCATTTTTTATGTTTTTTTTGTGTTCCCTCTCTTCTCTCTACCTCTTCCCATCTCCTTAAGGCGGTCTTCTTCTGCAGGAGCAAAAATTAAAGTGTCATCATTTGATGCTCCAGGTCGAAAATTTGCACAATGGCATATATTAACCAATAATGAAACGGCCAGGGAATGTTGAAGGATATGGAATGTTTATACAACCTCTCAGGGGGGGATTATAACTAGATTCATCAGTCACTCCACAGACTCTAAAGTATGGAAACCATGGTTTCTAACACAATCCCAAAATCCGATTATTTGAGCAATTCTAACTGTCGGATCATTAGAATTTTCATTTTAAGCCATCCAATAAATGCCAAACGGCAACTTTTTGTGTATATGACGAATCTAAATTGGGTATCGTACTTTGAAGAGTTTGATTTGAATTAATTGTATTGCAGGTATGCAATTTCTGTGTTTGTATATCACATATCACAGGCTGCAATTGGTGGTGGTCGGTGATGCTCGATAGGCAGTGACTTAAAAATCGAACGCATGGTATAGACTAACTGACGAAATTGTTAGCCTTTTAAGTTGTCTCAAAATCAAATCTTGAAGCAATCCCAACTATTGAATCATAGACGCGTGTTTTTCTGAAATAGGACCAGTGGATTTGTTTTAACCGTCCAATAGTTGTCATTATATTTTTTAGAAGATAATCTAAACTAGCACCATATCGACAGTTTCACTTTTGTTAATTTTGTTAATTGTATTTAAAATATACAATTTCTGAGTGCCTGCGTTCATATATTCCAATCTACCACGGAATCTTCTAAAAGGATGTTAGTGCAAAAGGTGTTGCTTCCGCTCCGGATTAAGTTCCAGCATGTGTGACAGCTAACTAAAGTCTGCATGCTGAGTTATTGGATGATCCCTAAATATAGGGTTTATTAACGAAGTAGACCTTAATGAGGTAACGACTCAGCCCTTTCAAAACTTTTGTTTATAAGACCTTTGATAGCAGCTGACCCAATTCCCGCGAAAACCATTCAGAATGAGTTATGTGTGACGTGGATGAATTTGCGTGGTGTATTTGAAGATATGTGACAATATGCGAAGAAGATTCTACGATAATACAGATGGAACACATTGAGCAACATCATGTCATCCATTAAGCGGTCAAGTGAAGAGTGATCGTACAAAAGCTACAAGATAGATGACAAGTGAGAAAGAAAGAGGGTTAAGACGTGTTAAACGGTTACAGCAACTGTCAGAACATGGGAAGCATCTAAATGGCCGGATTGAGGCTATAAATACCAAATGATTTCCGCAAAACAAAGTGTCTCAGACCAACCCATTCAAACCTAACATTATCTTTCAATTATCCTTTCAATTACTCATCATTTACATCCTTTAGTGTAATCATTTTACTATTTATGTAAGTCCATTACATTTCCTAGTGTAAACATTTACTTTTCACCTACTATTTACATTTCATAGTGTAATTGATAGTGTTAATCAAGTAACTGGTAATCGTAGCTGTAATTTGGGTCTACACTCATATGCGGGATTCAGTTTTCCATCCAGGAAGGTGCTTCGCAGCTGTTTTCTGCGACCAACTATAAGAATTTCTTTCTTGATCTTATATATATATATATATATATATATATATATATATATATATATATATATATATATATATATATATATATATATATACACTGAAAAGTTCTTTCGTAAGAAAGGAAAAGGTGTAACCCATTGTCAGAGGACGAACCCCACCCTCTAAATATTGCCTAATCCTATTTACATATTGAGAGAGTGGCTGAATAGGCAACCGATCTCATTTGATCTCGGTCATATACTATGTATCCGCCTATCTTGGTGCTTGGGGTCATGGTTGTTTGGTTTGAATTGAGCTGCAAATTCAATTATGGCATGCCTGCACTTATCACATGACCAAACTTGAAAAACAACCACAACAATAATTTGACGTGCCCAGTGAGACCCTGTCTCTAAATTACCAGTGTAACATTGCTAATTGGAATTATGAATAGGAGTAATCGAATCACTGAGGTCGAACCTTCCCACAACAACCGCACCACCTTTGACCAATGTCGTGCCAATTCAAGCGGCCCCCGAAGCGAAAATTTGAATAGTATCCTGACACTAAGTACCAGAAATCAACAAGGGGCGCCGACCTCTCGAATCATTTCTCTTGAAGAGATAATGGTCACACTCTGAGATGCACACTGAGTATCCAACATGTTTAGGAATATAGAAGAGACTGGGTCGAACAATTCTGTATTCAAATTGGGAACACTAAACAAATACATGGCTAGCCAGACTAAGGCCATGCATCGATTGATGGCTATGATGACCAAAAGAATACTTACAGCAATGCAACATAATGCCAAAGGAAGCTCTATCGGTAATATGGTACAACCACATCAATGCCTCCCTCAAACAAAACCCACCACCAATTCCAGTTTAAGAGGTACAGAATACTCCGCTATCTGTTGAACTCAAGCGACCAGAGCGGGAGGCTAAGAATTTTGTTCCTGAAGTTCGGAATCATGACTTACTGAGAGGGCATAATCTCCAACAATTCCCTAAGAACCCATTGTCTAATTAGGTCTTGATCCATTGCTAATGGCTGAACCGTAGTGTGAGTGGATCATGACCAAATCATATATATGGTTCAGGAAGTCGTAGGCCAAGTACTTGACTGTGATACTTTTCATGTCTATCATAAGCCCCATCCTGAATAGATCGATCAGCAACATCCGTTGCCACGGAATTATCGAACGGATTTCACCCTATTTTTAGGTGATCCCAACCAATTGACTATCGAGCATGTTGGTCAATTCACCATGTAGTGTGGGGAGCTAGCAATGACGACTAGCATAAGCTGCAAGTATTCGACCATTCGCTAATAAAGCAGCTTTCACATGGTATTCCAACTTATTGCCAAATTCAATTTCTACTTGGCAAGAAATGGAAGAAAATTTTCATGCTCAATTTTTCTCTAAGAATAGGGAAATAACCATGTCCGATTTTGCCCATTTCTGACAACTACCCCGAGAAATTTGCGAGAGCTATATTGCCTAGTTTAAAAGAGTGAAAAGCTAGTGTAAGGTTGTTATGATCGAAGTCGAATTTATACAGCTAGTACAAGATGATTTTGAATGCAAACTCATAAGAAATTCATTGGAATGGATTTCATGGACATATATGATCTTACTAAGAAGGTCTCCAAGCATGAAGAGCCTCTTCAGGAGAGTTCTAGGCAAAGGAACTTATCAATTAGGACATATACTATAACCTAAATTATGTGGCCCAATTGCCAAAGTAGTGGCTAAAAAGCCACTCATATTCTCGGTGCTGGTTAAGGCAAAATTGACTGTGTTAAACACCAAAAAAAAAAAAAAAAAAAAAAAAAACAACACAAAAAAATTATACACTTTTGATATCACATGAACTGATGATATATTCAAATTTTTGTTAGCAAAAAAGTTTATTAAGATTCCCATAAACCATAAAATACCTTTGGCCGACGAATTGTAAAAAATTGAATATTATAAATGGCACGAAACTCGTTCCCATTCAACTAACAAATGTGTTGTATTTAGGAATGTGGTTCAAGAACACATCGATCAGGGTTGCTGAAGTTTCCCAAGAAGGGTAAGGAAGCGATGTTGATCGATACCGATCATTCCCACCTAATCTTGAGGTCAATATGGTTACGAAAAATCTAAGATGGGTTAATCAACCACGATTGAGGGTTGATCTTGGTCCAACTAATCATGAAGGTGCATCACAATAACCAAGGCAAGGGCTATGTCAACCTCCTCCCCACTTGATAGCCATGCAGCTGAACACGTTTCAGCAAGACGGTTGAGGCTCACAATTAGGCAACTGATGTGCCAGAAGGACTATTCTGAGTTAGGGAGACCCTTATAGACCAAGGATGCAAGGCTGATACATGGACCCAAGAAGGGTTGAAGGAAGTAGTCGATATTGGCCACAAAGGATGCCTTCACCTCTTGATCGCTACTCCCAAGATAGAGTGTCAAATCAAGGGATGGTTATACCTCCACCAAGCTAGAAAAGAGTGTGAAAACGAGTCATGCATCCAAAATTCCCAACGGTGCCAGAAGCAATGACTCGAACTTAGAAATCTCGTTGGCAGAGACGCAAATCAGCCATGAGGAAAGAGTCAGCAAGGGTCAAGGTCATGCCTCGACTAGAAGTAGTGTAACTGTGACCATTCTAAAGAATCCCTCTGTTGGAAGAATAATTAGTCGTCAACACGGTTAAGGCAGTTTTACCGCCTATGTTATGTAATCAGGATATAGACATTCTCACCCAACCTTGTGGGTAGGTTGGTTCGGGGGGATAAGGATGACTGTGATCATCTATCTAATTATCTTAGTGATGAATGTTTCCCAGAGGATGAGTGGCTAGTAAATGAACCAGTGGCAATCGTTGAAGTGTTGTAATTTATCTCACCTACGACCACATTATCCGGTGTTGAGGCCAACAAGAACACTGAGTATATTAACAAAAAGTCCAATATGCAAGATGACCCAGAAACACTAGGGGGGTAATGTCTGAATTTAGAGATTGTATTTGGGACATTGTCATCCATTGTTTTTCATTGTAATATAGTACCTACTTTGCCTTCTTTCCAAGCCAAGCCGGCCCAGTCAAGTAAGATGGCGGGTGATGTAGAGAAATTCAGTTCTCATGTGGTAATAAGCATGCTCCTTTTCCATTGGAGGAAAGTATTGAAGGGAGACTAGGAGTGGATGAAACGACTCATATATGAACATCGTTATAGTGGAATCAGGGACTACATTAGAAAGAGTAGTCATAGAAAGGCAAATAAATGGCATGACGCTACATCTCAAGCCATTATATATATCGACTCATCGTAAAGGTTTCCTGGTCACTAGGATTCTTGTTGACAATGGGGTTGCCGTCAATCTTCTACCATTAAGAATGATATCAAAATTGGGAAAGACAGCGGCCGACTTGATCCCATTAAAGGTCACTATCAGTAATTTCACTAGTCACGTTAAAATACGTATAAAGTTTTTCTAGTCGACCTGACTTTTGGAACTAAAATAGTGTTAGCCCCATTTTTTATGGTCGATACCTCATCCAACTATAATACTCTGCTTGGTAGGGACTAGATTCATTCGTTTACATGTATTCCATCATCTTTATACTAGCTCATAATCTTCTGGAACCGGGTTAAAGTTGAATTGGTTTTGGCCGATAATAAACTCTTCATAAACTCTTCTTGGCCACTTTGAATCCAAATAAAGTCTATTATTATGGCAAGGAACTAGGGCCAATTCAGTTCATCGAAAGGAATAATCATGGCTGACAGACTGGAACGTTTGTAAAGAAGAATCCAGATGGCATTGTGCAAGATATCATGGAAGTAATCCGTCTGGTCGATAACCTACCGAGGGACACTATTCCTTTTCAATTAATTTCATACTGTACCATCGAAGAAATCTCATGATTAGTACGATGAAAGATATCCAACGTAAGACCGATTTCGCGGCCAGAATAAGAAGGTTAGAAAAAAGCCTGAAGGATGTTAACGATGGCTGTTTCGTAAATATGGCCAATGCAAATGTCTTGATCGAGGAAAAAGATGTGGAACTTAGGGAGGCCCCTGATTAGCTTGAAGATTCTCATGCCCATGTTAAAGACCCCTTAGTAAAGGTGAACCTAGGGACTGAACAAGACCCAAAGCCTACGTTTATTAGCAGGCTACTCAGGTCCCAAGACAAATTGGAATTGACCAATTTTCTTAAAGAGTTTGCCGATTCCTTTGCATGGGATTATCATGAGATATCAGACCCCGATTATTGCCTGATTTTACGTACACGATAATGCCTAATATTATAATTTAATCGTGTTTTTGTTGCAGTCTGTAATAAGGAGCTTTGATTGAAAAAGAGTATTAAAAGCATGGATTTAACGCTCCGAAGTCACCAGAGCAAGGAATGGACTCCAGGGGACCGAGATCGATGGATATATACGCCAGAGATCCGAGAAAATTGAGAAACTGAAGCTCAAGTGGCCTGAAAGTTAGTCAGAATGCAAGATCACAGGGTTTCCACCATCCACTCGGCTCGAAACTTCATACATGGCCTGAGGACCATAAATTAACCGTACACGTCAAATTTCAGCTATTAGATCCTTGTGGAAGTGGCCCAATAGAGAGATCAGCGGATAATAACCATTAAGAAAGCATCTTGGACATCCTTGGGAGATCTGGACCCAAACTGAACTGATGAAAAGAGCACGAAAAACGGTGGATATTTGTCAAATTTCACTTCTTTTGGATGGTGCAATCAGGAGATACTGACGGTAGAAGATATAACAAAATAGAATGGCAAATCTGTAAATAGATGTGCCATGCATGGCTTACGTGAAGCCCATTGTTTTTTTTAAACGGTGAATGTTGTCCATACATTGGTTAAGCGTGTGGCCCACCTTGAAGTCAGATCTACTTTAAACTGGAAACCATGGGCTAACACTATGTATAGGAGCTGATGGAGGGAGTGGATCTCCAAGAATGTCATCATAAGTGGGCCCCACCAATTTTTTGTACAAAACATGCCAATAGTAAAAAAACGTCGATTGGGTTTTTACAGTGAGCTTCATCCATCATCCTTTTTCATGATCTGGACCGTCCAAAGTGTCCTAGAGGGGTGGCTTGACCCTCTCCTAGGTGGAGGAATTATAAAAGATTGCATGAAGCGGATTTCAACCATTCAAACGGAGGACAGACGACTAGAAGATCTGGTACCATGGGCCGCATCAAACTCGAGACCAATCAGCCTGTCCCGAACGGTTTTCCGAGGAGAACACAATGGACGTGGTGGATTTCTCGTCTGACACTGATTTTGGGCCCCACCATCGAAACAGCGCAAGTGCCATACGCAATCCCTGTTTTAGCGCCGGACACTGGGGGTTCCTTTTTTGGCCATTGCACGATCATGGCAATGATCGGATAGAAGATCTGATCCGTCCATCATGTAGCTCATTCAAAAACGTCCCAAGGGATGTTGATTTTACGGACAGATTGCAAGGAAAATGGGAGTTTGGAGGCTCCGAATTTGACTGCGTAAGGGTCATTCACACCATCGACTTTCCAGTTCGGTGAACTGCTGTGCGTAAAGACCTCTTCCGCAGCCTATTTCTTTTGGGACTCCACAGCAGCTCCAAAGGAGTCCTTTCATCTTTAAAAAGGAGGAGACGTGCGGGAGAGAAGAGGTAATTTTGAGGCGGACGGCTGGAGCGTGTGGAGGGAAGTTTGGCATGGGCAGCCGTGGAGGCCAAGAGAGAGGGGGAGAGGTGGCACGTGAGTTTGGCTTGGCTGGAACAAGGAGGATGATTGAAAGGGAGATGGGAACGTGAAGACAAGGAGGAGAGAGAGAAGTTTTTTTTTACTTTCCTTGCTGTGGTTTTTCTTTCCTATTCTTTTTCTTTTGTTTATTTGTTTATTTGTTTATTTTAGCCCATTTATGTGTGGCTAAACCCCTTAGCTAGGGCTAAGAGGTGAAGCCTGTAGCGAGATGGGAGATACTATTTCAAGCTTTTAACTTAAATTCATAAACTGAATTTGATTTGTGTTGATTATTAAAGGAATGTTTTTCTTAGTCTTTAATGATCTGTTGTGACTAAAATTACAATGGGTCTGCAATGGCTTTGAATATTTCTTTTTCCCTTTTTAATGTTTATGACGTCAGGAAGCCCTGTTGTTCACCATCGTCTCCTAGGCATGGTTGGATGATGATACCCTTCCTAACTTTCATGCACTGTTGATTGGTTGGTAATTAGTTTAATCTTGTTGTTTACTTTGTCTCCTGGGCATGGTTAGATGATAGAATCCATTCTAATTCATATACCTTTCATCTCTTGAAAACCAGATTAAGTAAAGTTCAATTTAAATTTCATAATTCCTTATGCAGGCATAAGATCTCCCTGATCCCTACAAGTGGATCCTCTGAATCCCTAGTTTTCACTCCTCTAAATTCCTTAAGTTTTACATTAATCTCTCACCATTATTCATCAATTTATATTTGATTTAGATTGCATCTTAGGCTAGTTCTATTTCTAGTTAGTTTCAGGAAACGTACAAGTTTCAGTCCCTGTAGATTCGACCTCGGTCTTACCGAGTTTATTACTACATCACAACCTTATACTTGGGGAGTGAACACCGATTCCTTTGCATGGGATTATCATGAGATATCAGGACTAGATTAGGGCTTGGTTGAGCACATGTTACATATAAAAGAAGTGTATCGGCTACATAAACAACTTGTGAGGCAGATGACAGCAAAAGTAACTCAAAAGTAAAAAAAGAGATCGAACGACCATTAAAGGTTGGCTTCGTCAGGCTCATTAAGTATGCCGAGTGGATCTCGAATGTGGTCCCAGTCTTGAAAAAGAATGGTAAGTTGTGAGTTCGCATTGGCTTATGAAATTTAAATCTAGGAATGCCAAAGGACTAATATCCAATGCTGGTTGCAGATCAGTTGATCGATAGGGCTGCTGGATATCGAGTTGTCTTTCATGGATGGCCATTCCAAGTACAATCAAATTTATATAGCACTAGATGATGTGCCAAAAACGACATTTAGGCACCTAAGCCCTCTAGGGACCTATTGCTGGGTGGTGATGCCCTTTGGGCTTATGAATGCACGGGCTACATATTAGAAGACAATGAATGCCATATTTCATGATATGATCGGCCAATTTATAGAGGTTTACATCGACGATGTAGTAGTAAAGTCGGGCTGGCGTAGAGAGTCATCGTGCTCATTTGAATAAATCGTTTAAGCGAATGAGGCTTCATAAGCTAAAAATGAATTCTCCCAAGTGTGCGCTTGGGGTCTCAGTTGGTAATTTCTTGGGATTTTTGGTGCACCAGCGAGGAATCAAGGTGAATCGGAACAAGGCCGAATGATTATAAATGCTCATCCATTGAGGAACAAATCGGAACTACAATGGTTTCTTGGTTAGGTTAACTTCATGCGGAGATTTATGCAGGGAAGACTAGTGTATTTTCTCCATTAGTAAAATTAAAGCAGTAGATCAAATTTAAATGGGAGTCAGAGCATTGGTGGGCTTTCGAGAAGATTAAGGAATATTTGATGAAGCCACTACTGTTAATGTCGCCAGTTGAAGGTCAACCGCTTACGCTGTATGTTGCAGCATCGATAGAATCGGTCAGAGCTCTCCTAGCCCAAGATGATAACGACCAGAAAGAGCGTACAGTCTATTATTTGAGTCAAACACTCCTCAATACCGAGAGACATTATTCTTCCATAGAAAAGTTGTTCTTATCATTGTACTTCGTGGCTACTAAATTAAGCCATTATTTATTGGCCGAAAGAGTGAATGTAAAAGCAATGATCAGTTTTGTGAAATACATATTGAATCAATCAATTTTGAATGGTCGAATTGGAAAATGGTTTTGGCTCTGTCTGAATATGATCTTTGTTATATTCCTCAAAAGGTAGTAAAAGGTCAGGCCATAGCTAACTTCTTAGCCGACCATCTTGAAAGTGCCTTTGTTTGTCAATATACGTGAGTGTTGAGTCTGTCAGTCAAGTGAGCCCCAAGTTAAAGACATCAAGCCTAAGATTCATCAAAGATGAAGGCATACGATCATGCTTAACAAGTAAACTAAGCCTCATCTACCCATAACAAACCTTGACAGGTATATGCCCTCAAAAGAACCTAACTTACCCACAACTTATGAAAAACTTCTGGTAAAAATGGGTTGCTTTTTGCACTTTAAGTATTGAAGGAAGAATGGAACAAACAAGAAAATCATATGCCTTGTCGAGTGCATTGAAATGCAATCGAAGACATATTTGATGGAATCGAACATCGTTTGATTGCATCAAATGCAAGTCCATACTAACCAGCAACAAAATGAAAACATGCTATGAATTATCGATTGCATCAAATGTTGTTCAATGGCATCGAATGACATTCAATTGCATCGACCTTAGGCTTCTTCCAAAAAATCCAAAAATACTCTAAGTGCTCCTTCGATGGCATCAAGAATAAGTTATCGATGACATCGAAGGCTAATCGATGACATCAAAACTAACACCAGTTTGTCCAACAAGCTTCAAGGAAAATCCAATTTTCTTCGAGCACATTGAAGACCTTTCGAGGCCATCGAAATTCAAATCTCAATGGATCGAAAGTCTGTTTAATTGCATCAAATGAAGGACAAAACTGTCCAGCAACCATCGTGTATATTTCAAAAAGAATCCCGATAGCATCGAACTATCCCTCGATGGCATCAAAGTGCATGTCAATGACATCGAAGGATGTTCGATGAGATCAGATAAGAATCTGTCCTACACCCAAATGAATATTTTGTGTAGGAAGTTAATGCAATCAGAGAAGTTCGATGACATTCGAAATTCAAATTTCGATGATATCGAATACCCTTCGATGACATCGACAATGTTAGATTTCCGTCTATTTTTTTACCATTGGGATTTCTATTTTATAAATACACATGGCTTGCCTCTTGTAAAATTAGCTAGGATTTAAGGGAGTTTGAGAGAGTAGTTCCAAGAGTTAATACCCATATTCTCATTCCCTCTTTCCCATTAGAGTTAATCATTCAATCCTTTGCATAAACATTTACTCATAACTTCATTACTTCGATTGAATTATGAACTCTATCATTCATTGAGTTTTCGGCAACATCCTTCGTAGGAAAATCATTATGCTAAAACTCTTGAATGCTTAGCTCATGGGAATCTTCTCTATGTGTTTAAACATATCATTTAAATAGAAAAGAAAAACCAAACCCTAAATCTCATAACCTCATAGCAATGATCGAAGCATCAGAAGCGGTTGCAGTTCAAGGGAGCTAAAGACTCTTCATCAACATAGAAGATCTTCAGATTATGAGAGAAAGGGGCTCACTCACTTATCTGTAAGTATAAGGATTCTGTTGAGTCTGAAGCCCTTTCCTTGTGTAGGACTGGGATTCAGAGTTTGAGTGACAAACTCGCCAAAACCTTTTCATAAGGCCTCTGGCGGGAGAATACATTGTCTTTGTGTAGGACGTGTTTGACTTATGTAGGCATAGGTTGCCTTGTGTAGGCTCCTAAGTGTGTCCTTGTGTAGGACTCGTCGCCTTATGTAAGCATATGAGGTAACCTTGTCTAGGTCCCTTAGTTAACCTTTGTAGGTTGTGAAGGTTCATAGTTAACCTAATTTAAAACCATTGGATAATGAAATCCGGTACACTTCTAGAGAGAAAGTGCGTTCACCGAGAGTGGAGTAGGCAAGTAGCCGAACCACTATATATGATTGTATTTGAGATTATTTTTCTACATTGATCTATTTATGCCTATGTCTATCAAATGATTATTATGATGCATGATTTAGTAAATGTATAAGTAGTGATAGGAATCACTTCCCACATACTATCACATATACTATCTTTATAGGCTTGTTTCTTTACATGTAAATCTTATGTAAGCCTATGTGTTTTGGACCCTCTATTGGCCTGGATGCCATAGAGTTATTTTGCCTAACTTTAGCCTAACTTATCTTGATTAAAGTTAGGCATTGTGTGTGGTTATAAGAAAATCTTTTTTGAAAAGTTGTATTCACCCCCCTCTAGGACACTCGGACATACTTCCATACTTCAGTAATAGCGGTTCTACCGCAATTTCACATCCATTTGACTTGGAGGATCAACTTTCTTCAAGTGTCTTAGATCTATATTGTATACATTTAACCCCATGAAAATTGATCTTTGATGGGTCAAAGACTCAAAAAGTTTTCGAGCTGGAATCATCCTAATTGCACCAAATAGGAATAGACATGAGTTTGCATTCCAGCTGAAATTTGAGTGCACTAATAATCAGGCTGAGTATGAAGCTATAATAATTGGCTTAGAATTATTGATAAAGTAGAAATAATGCACATTACTGGGGATAACAATATGGATGTTAATGAAATTGCGTAGTCAGCTACAGGGCTCAATGTTCTGAGAGGATCGTCCGAGAGGACGATTATCGTTCAAAGGAGGTCTTTACCATCAATTTTCAAAATGGAGGCCATTATGGAGAAATACTGGGTCGAAATAGAGGAAGAGGATTGGAGAGCTCCTCTCATGGTATCTTCGAAGCCCACGCACTAGAGTCAATAGGGATATGAGGAGATCGACCACTAATTTTGTTATGATCAACGGTGAAATATACCGAAAAATATTTGATGGAGTTTTTCTTCGATGTTTAGCCAAGTCGAAAGAAAAATGAAGCTCACACTTAGGTGTTATGGGTATTTTCTGGCCAACAATGATGGTCGATTATATCCGATACGCCATAGGTTGTGAAGCCTGCAACAAAAAAAAAAAAAAAAAAACTGGCTGATTCAACACGTGCCTGCAACTAAAATCCATTCAATTGTCAAACTTTGGCCTTTCCAAGGATGGGCAATCAATCTGATAGGTCAAATCCATCCACCTTCAACACACACGAATTCATTCATCATCATGGCTACCAACTATTTCACCAAATGGGTATAAGTGAAATCCATGAAAGGGGTTGGCCATAGAGAAATCATTGAGTCCATCGAAAGTAATATTATCTATCGGTTTGGGATTCTAAGGTCAATCACTATGGATCAAGGTGCTACATTTTCATTAAAGGAAGTGAAGGCCATAGTTGATAAGTATAGGATCAAGATTCTACACTCGACGCCATATTATGCGCAGGCCAATGGTTAGGCCAAGGCTAATAATAAAGTAATCAAGAACATTTCAAGGAAGATGATTAAGGACAATTCCCTTGAATGGCATACAAAACTGTCCGAGGTGATCTAGGCATATAGAAATTCGCTTCACACCAGTACTGGGATGAGTCCATTTGCATTAACATATAGACATGATGCCATGATGCCCCTGAAAATTACTATGCCATATTTGAGAGTCACACATCAGGCTGAGTTAACTCCTCTCGAGTTTATAGAGGCAATGTTAGTCGAATTCAAAGGGTTGGATGAGACTCAAATATAAGCCCTGAATTCTATTATTACCAATAAAGCGACTGTTGCTCGAGCATATAATAAAATGGTAAAAGGATAATCCTTAGGGGAGGGAGATAAAGTTTGGAAAGTGGTGTTGCCAATAAGGCACTCATATTGTGCCTTAGGTAAGAAATGGTCACCCACATGGGATGGACCATACATTGTCATTCAAATCCTCAAGAGTGGAGCGTATCTCTTGTGAAAAATAAATGGAAAAGTCACGAAGGCTTCGATTAACGACTGATTCTTAAAAACATACTATCCTTCTTTATGGGAGGTTGTGCTATTGTAGGCCAAGTAAACACAAAAAGAAGAGCAATAGAAAATGTCCTACTGCAAATAGCAAAATGAAGGGATTTTATTATTATTATTATTATTGCAGGAAAAGGGTCTTAAATCATCGGGTGATCGACTAGTTTAATTGTAAGTTGCTTTGAGCTCTTAGAATTCCTTGAGGGATTATTCCTTCACATTTTGAGCCTGTGCCTGCTTGCTCCTCACGACAGACGCTCGACTATAGATTGGTGAACAAAGTCAATTACCACGTTAAGATGGTGGCTGACTACGTCAATATCTTGCTCGGCCATCTGCTCCTTAGACCTGCTTGCTTCTCCATTATCCTAATAGAATTTTATCTGGGACTCGATGAAAGTCAAGACCTCTCAAGATCTCTTGGGAGTCTAGACGATCCCGTTTAGGATGTAGATGTGTAACTTCTAAGAAGTCGACAACTAGATCATTATGCTGGGCTTCCAGTGATTGCAACATCGCCCTATCGAAGCGATGCCGATGAGCCATGTGTAATAGATCCTTCCACGTAGCATCATAGCAGGCCGAAAGAGTCTTGGACTCAGCACAAATAGTTGCTTTCTCCTTTAGTGGACCAGCACATCGTTGTAGTTCTAAGTCAACTTTGGAATTAATGTCCTCAAGATGCTGCAATGTGGAAGGAACCTCCAGGATTTCTCGTAGAGGTTCATCAGTTTTGGCATCTTTGGCGGCATCCCTAGTAAAGGGATAAATGTTGTAAAGGAGAGGAGAATGGGTGAAGTGTTGGATCCCTTCTTCAAAGATCTCCTTCAGAATGGTGTTCACAACCCCAAGTGCAAGGTCGCGATGTAGTAATAACTCAGTGAGACCGAGGTCGAATCCACAGGGACTAAACGTGTACATAATATGAAAATAACTAGAACTAGAACTAGAAAAAGATCTAAATTGAATTTTAGAATAGTTGAGAGGAATTGTAAATAAAGTATCAATAATCAAAAGGAAACTAGAGCACCAAGGATCCACTTGTAGCTATCAGGATGTTACCTTGCTTGTTTCAATAAACACAACTGGAATTAAAGTCCTATTCTATCCAATTGGAAGATGAAGCAATTAAATCAAATCTCTAAACTTTTCATTGATCTAGTCCTCAATGAATGAGTATTGTGATAATTGGAAAGGAATTCATGCATCCACCATGCCTAGGAGACGATGGTGAATCACGAGTTTTACCAATCTCATAATCTTAAAACAGGAAAAGAAGATATTCAAAGCTATCACAACATCTTTTGTAATTTGAGTCATAATAAATCATATAAAACTAAAAATATTTCTTAAATTCAAACTAGAAATAAATGACGTTCAACATAAACAAGAATCAAAGCAAAGGAAACATAAAAAAAAAAACTACAGCTTCACCTCTTAGACTTTGCTAAGAGATTAGCTAGTCATAGCTAACTCAAAAACAAAAGATAAAGTAAAAGATAACCTAGAATCCATGAAGAAATCGAAGTGGAAGAACGTTGTTAGCACTTCGCCTAAGCCTTCTTTCCCTTTCCAAACCCTAGAAGATGCTTTAGAGCATCTTAGAGAGTCTTATATATAGTTGTGGAACTCCAACTTTCACACCGAGTTAGAAAAATCTAGAAAACGCCTCCAATTTATGCACTTTGTGCAGTTACTAAAATATACTTTCAAAACTTTCATTTTTTAAACTCAGACTTTCAAAATATATTTTTTCAAGACAATTTCAAGAATATATTCTTTTTTCAGGACAATTTCAGGATTCCTTTTCTTCACTTCAAATCTTTAATTCTCTCCATTCCTCACTTAGTTTCTTTAGGTTTTTGGCATGTAAATTCTTCATTAATGGCTTCCAAATCTTCATTTAGTAATCTTTTGAGCATAAATCTTCCTTTTGACATCAATTTTACATTAAACTCTCAAAATCACCTTGCACATGAAAATATGCATAATTAGATTGATTAAGTACTATCATGTTTATAAAACCAAGGTATAAATAGGGAGAAATATGTAATATTTCATACTCAACACACCCCCTAACTAGCATTTTGCTAATCCCAAGCAAAACATGCATGAAGTGATCTGTAATCTTCAATGTTTAAATTACTTTCAAAAAATAATCTTTTGTGCAATCAAGTATGAATGAGTATAATCTAAAGAAGTGAGAGTGCAAATTTGAAAATCTAGAGCCGAATCACGTGAGCAATCAATCAAAAAGTTTCTTTATTAATTATTTAAGAGCATAAGTTCATATATCAAGTTTTTCCAATGTTCTTAGTGAATTCTATTTACTTTGCATAACATACTACTATTTCATAATGTTAGCCATGCTCATCACCTCAAGTTTTATTGAATAATCAAGTACTGATTCTGAACTTATCACCTTTTCTTTCTTTTTTCAGTTTTTGATTTTATATCGATAGTCCCTTTTATTTATTCATTCTTTTCAGACTTTTCATTCTTTTCCAGTCTTTTCATTATACATGACCCTTTTATCAATCTCTTTATTTTTTTAACTGGTTCTTTTCTTACTTTTTTTAAGGTGGATAAAATTCTCCAAACTCAATTATCAATATCTTTCAATGATATACTTACTGACAATCAGAAATTCTTGTACTATTCATAGAAAATAAATTGAATGTGTCTTGTGATTTAGATTATCATGATATTCAAACTTCCTCTTAATCGATTAAATGAAAGAACTTAAGCAATAGTCTTACTCAGTTTATCAAACTCCAACAATTTTAAATTCAATCTCTTATCTTTTCATCATATTCAAAGAATTCTTAATTCCACAATTTATCATTTCCCTAACATGTTTAATTTTAGCTTGAAAAATTGAAAATTTTCATAATTTTTTCTCAAAACTAAGAAAACACTGATTAGTTTACCTAATCCACACCCCCAACCTAAAACCTATATTGTCCTCAATGTAAAAGATATGAGCATGCAATGCACATGAAACAACGAAAAGAAATGGGAAGTGATGGGAAGATAATACCTGAAGAAGGGGAATTGAAACTTTTCCAAAGTTCTTAACAAGTAAATGAGTTAGCACAAAGAATAAGCAAACTGAATTCAAACTATCCTAATCCTCAATCTTATGAAAGCAATAAACCTAATTACACCTCTGTCAGACTAGGAGGTCAATCCTAGTACACAGGATCAGTCAGAGGCATGGACATGTCCTCTGAATCAAACTTCTCAACAAATAGCTTGAGACGATGTCCATTCACTTTGAAAATATTGCCATTTGTCGAATTCTTTATCTTGATGGCGCTGTGAGGATAGAAATTAGTAACAATGAAGGGACCGGTCTAATGAGATCAAAATTTACCCGAAAAAATATGTAACTGAGAATTGTACAAAAGGACTTTTTGATCGGTTATGAATGATTTCTGAAGGATACCTGTCATGGAATACATTCATCTTGTCCTTGTAAATTCTCGAGTTCTTATAAGCGTCGTTCTGGATTTCTTCGAGTTCATTCAATTGAAGTTTGCGCAGCGAGCCAACATTGTCCAAATTAAAGTTCAGATTTTTTATAGCCTAGTAGGCTCTATGCTCCAATTCCACAGGTAAGTGGCAAGCTTTCTCATAGATGAGTCTAAAGGAAGACATTCTAATGGAGGTCTTAAAAGTTGTACGATAAGCCCATAAGGCATCAGTCAAGCGAATTGACCAATCCTTATGGACAAGGTTAACAATTTTTTTCAGAATTTGTTTAATTTTCCTATTGGAAATCTCGGCTTGCCTGCTTGTTTGCGGGTGATATGGAGTGCTTACTTTATAAGAGATGTCATATTTCTTCATTAAGTTCTCAAATGACTTATTACAAAAGTATGAACCTCCATCACTAATGATGGCCCGAGACGTTTCGAACTGGGAAATGATATTTTCTTTTAAGAATCAAATGACTATTTTATGATCATTATTTTGGCACGAGATCGCTTCGACCCACTTAGTGACATAGTCTACTATTAACAAAAAGTAAATATTCCCAAAGATTGGGGGAATGGTCCCATGAAATCGATGCCCCAACAATCAAATGCTTCAATGATAAGAATGTGGTTCAGAGGCATCATATTTCGACGGGACAACCCTCCTAATTTCTTACAACACTCACAAGTTTTGTAAAACTCACGAGTATCAATGAACATCGTGGGCCAATAAAAGCTGCACTGCAGAATTTTGGCCGTGGTTTTTTTAGTAGAAAAGTAACCACCACAGGCCTGAGAATGACAAAAGGAAATGACACTTTGATGTTTATTGTCTGTCACACATCTCCTTAGAATTTGGTTTGGGCAATATTTAAACAAATAAGGATCATCCTAGAAAAACTTATGTACCTCGGCAAAGAATTTTTTTCTTATCTTGCGTAGTCCAATATGTTGCATAAAACTTGTAGTAAGATAATTCACAATATTAGTAAACCAAGGTAATTGGGAGAGTTTAAACAATTGTTCATCAGGGAACATGTCCTTTATTGGTGTCAGCTCAAGGGAACCGGGGAGATCAAGTCTTGAGAGGTGGTCAGTCACTACGTTCTCTACTCCCTTTTTGTCTCTTATTTCTATGTCGAATTCTTGGAGTAGGAGGATTCATCTTATCAGGCGAGGCTTGACATCATTCTTATAGAGAAGGTACTTTAGCACCACATGATCAGTATAAATGATGATCTTGGATCCGATCAAGTAGGACTTAAATTTGTCTAAAGCGAACACTATATCTAAGAGTTCCTTCTCTGTAGTAAAATACTTCACTTAGGCAGAATTTAGAGTTTTACTCGCATAGTAAATCGCATAGGGCTTCTTCTCTTTTCTTTAACCTAACACCGTCCTAATAGCATAGTCAGATGCATCACACATAATCACAAAATGTATGCTCTAGTCGGGTGGTTGCATGATAGGAGCGGTAGTCAACATGCCCTTGAGCTTAGTGAAAGCTTCATGACATTGTTCAGTCCACCCGTATGGTGCATCCTTTTGAAGTAGATTACATAAAGGACGAGAGAGATGGCTAAAGTCCTTTATGAATTGTTTATATAATCTGGTATGTCCTAAGAAGGATCGCACGCCACGTACGCTCTTAGGTGGAGGTGAATTAGAGATAAGATCAATTTTAGCCTTGTCTACCTCAATTCCCTTGGACGAAATTATATGTTCAAGAACAATTCCCTGGGAACCATAAAATGACATTTCTCCCAATTCAAAAACAAATTCTTTTCCTCACATCGCTTTAGCACACATTTAAGGTTTTCAAAACACTCCTGAAGGATGGACCAAAGACAGAGAAGTCGTCCATGATGACTATGAATGCCTCCCCCCACACGCGCACACAAGCGTGACGGTGCCCTCACTTTATTGGCTTTCATATTGATTTTATTAGTGGGTGATGTGTGTTATTGACTCGGGTGTAAAAATGCATTTGATTTGGAGTTGCCACTAGCCAAATAAAGTATAAAATCTACAGCCAACTAGGAACAATAAAATCACTTACGAGTCGGGGAATCTCACGATTTCCAACTCAAGTGACTCCCACAGTTGGTCTGTGGCCTTAAATTTCGAGTAAGGGCCTCGATGATGGAAAATGAAGGGTTTAAGTACCCTTTTTTGCTCGTATAATGTATGGTCTCTACTTTATAAGATTTATAATTTTTAGAAATTTAATGAAATTTCGGCATTTTATATTTGGTCGTGCTTTGCATAACCCAAGTGGGCCAGGCAGGTAGAAAAAAAAAGTTATCTAGCCTTACATCATAGAGCCAAATGGCCCTGGGTAGTCAAATAAAGTAAAATGCAATGAATAAGACAAAATGCTAACTAGCCTTACTTCACAGGATTTAAAATCCTGGGCAGGCAAATAAAGTAAAAAATGGAAGATAGAGAATAATGCAGAATAAAATGTGGATGTAGTTAATTCAATTGAAATGTGTGGAGTGGAATGCAACTTAAATAAACATAGATGAATTCTTATCTTTTTTTACTCGTTTAACGGCCATTTTTATCTCCTGTGTTGGGTAGCATGTCGGGATGTTGGAAATCTTTAAGGCACTTTGGGTAGCACTTCCAGGCAAACTTCAACCCTCAAACCCTCTTTATATTTTTCTATCTCTCTTTCTACTCTCTATTTTCTCTCTTTCACTCTGTTTCTCTCTGTCTACTTAAGTTCTCTACCTTAGCTTCTCTGCTCTTCCTTGCTTGTGTGATCTAGGTGCCTTATATAGGCACTGGCCCGTGTTACCAACAACCCATGCATCGGGTTGCGTTGTAGGCGCCCGCCTTGAATTATGGGCTTCGGACGTTTAAAATGTAATAATATATATATATATATATTATAAAAATAATGATTATATATTATAATATTATATATAATATAAAAAGTAATGATTAAAGTTTATATATATATACACACACACACACACACACACACACAGATATATATATTACATATATATAAAAAAACGTAATTATTACTTTTTATCTTTTTCTGCCAAATGTTCAAACACTCATATCTTCTTTGTTACTTGTCCATGTTTTGTAATTTTTATCTTGTTGTAAAGATAATTAGATAAGCTTTCTAACAAGACTAGAATCACTTCAATCGGACCTCGTTTGATGTGTCAAAAATGCGTCTGTCCAATATATGAAATTGTTTGTTTGCGATTTAACCAATGGTATGCTTTTGATGATCTTAAGATTAATGGAAATGTTACCTGATAAACTTTTCATTGTAACTGAAATGATCTTAATCGGATCTCATTTGACTAGTTTAAAGTGTGACCAAAGTTTTTTCAATTTTAGTCAATCAGCAATGCATGATTTTGATAAACGGTCAGATTTCCTCATCATGACTCGGATTGGAGGAAACTTAAGTTTGTTAGGAAGATCATTTAACCACCTTTCCAATAAATCATAAATCATCATAATCAGTCCGGATTTGCCTCCAATAATACCATGGCCATTTTATATATCAGGACAACTGTACTTTTCCATGATTTTGAAGATACGACCTCTCACACCTTAACACAATGCTATTTGGAAGGACTAAATGATACAAAGAGTGATCCATGGGTAGAGAGTATTCATTTTATTAGTTTTTACATGTTGGTTGCGTCATACAGAGAGTTTCAAGGGTTTTAGAGTTTGGATGATGGTCATGACCGAATCGTTAATAGATTTGGTATTAGTCGATCGGGTCCATTGGTTGTCTCCGGTACATGCCGAGTATGCTCCTAGTTTGATCCATTTAAATTTTCAATGATTTCCAAGTCCGCAGGAGACAATTTATTGAAGTCAAGTTAAAGCTCAAAGAGTGATGTGTCCTTACTTTAGGTGGGGTGTCTAAAAAGACCTTTAAATATTGCCCCACCACGTTAGAAAAAATACTCAATATGCATCGTTGAAAAGTGGTAGGGGCATTACATAATCCAAATGACATCATTCGATAATCAAAGGTGCCAAATGGACATGTGAATGTTGTCATTTCTTGATCTTCAAGGGCTATCTTTATTTGACTGTAGCTCGAATATCTGCTAAGGAAGCAGTAGTAAGAATAACCAGCTAGCCTTTCCAAAATTTAATCAATGAAGGGCAAAGGAAAGTGGTCCGTCCTTATGATGGTATTCAACTTTCTGTAGTCAATACACATTCTCCAACCAGTAGTGACTTTAGTTGGCACGAGTTCATTGTCAGCATTGGCTACGATGGTGATTCCGGACTTCTTAGGAATCACCTGAGTTGGACTCACCCATTGACTGTCGGATATAAGGTATATGATACCCACATCCAACAGCTTAAGCACTTCTCCCTTAACCACCTCTTTCATGTTTGGATTTAATCGACATTGTGGTTGTCGATAGGTTTTTGCATTATCCTCTAGATGAATGCAGTGAGTACAAATAAAAGGATCAATTCCATTAAGGTCTGCAATCAACTATCTAATATCTCCTTTATGCTCAATGAGATTAAAAATAAGCATACTCTCTTGTTCTTTCTCAAGGTGGGAAGAAATCACCACCGGGTATGTCTCATCTTGACCTAAGTAAACATATTTAGATTAGTAGGTAAGGGTTTTAGGTCAAGCTTTAGTGCCCTGAGATTAGACGGTAAAGGCACTACATTGGTTTGGGGCAATTTGTCAAATTGTGGCCTCCACCGGTTAATTTCATGTACCGATGTCGCATCAAGTAAGGCATCTATCTCCCAAATCATGTCATCATCTAAATCAGGGGAGTGGGCCAAGCACGTCTCTAGAGGGTCAGAGTATAGAATCAAAAGTGTTCTATCTTCAACGAAATAGTTGATCAAGTTAATGTCGTGGGTATCGTTCATCCTCTGTCTGTTTGCTCATATTGAAAAAGATATTGAGCTCCAATGTCATATTTCCAAAAGATAGATTCATAATTCCATTCCTACAATTAATAATGGCATTTGATGTAACAAGGAATGGATGACCAAGAATGACGGGTATTTGAGTTCTCACATCCACAATGGGTTAAGTATCCAGAATAATAAAATTTACTAGATAGTAGAATTTATCAACCTGGACCAACACATCCTCAATCATTCCTCTTGGTACACAGATTGATCAATCAGCAAGTTGCAATGTGGTCCGGGTGGGTTTTAATTCACCTATACCCAATTGTTCGTAAACCAAGAATGTGATCAAAGGAACCCTTGCCCCTAAGTCAAGAAATGCGTGCTCAATTCGGTAGTTCCTAATTACACATGTGATGGTTGGGCTACCAGGATCTTAATATTTTCTTTTAAATGTTTTGTCGTCTTTTGGTTGTACATAAATCTTTCAAAAATTTGGCATATAAAGGGATTTGTTTAACAACATCTTGTAGATGAATATTAACTTTCACTTGCTTAAGCACCTCTAGAATATACTTGGAGTTAGATAGAGGTTTTGGTGTAATCAACCGCTGGGGAATGGCGCAATCGACCTGTTTTGAGATTCCAGTTCCATTTCATGTGGAATGTTGCTAAGTCCATCATTCTTAACTTCTTACGAGTCCTTAGGCATTTTAGCCCTCGCAGGAATGGTTTTGTCAATTGTCTTTTCACCTCTAAGAGTGGTGATAGACTTAGCTTGTTCCACATGTTGATTGAAAGAGCTTAGGTCACTGATTTCACATTGTGACTTTGGATTTGGGAGAGGTTGGGCTGGAAAAGTCCCTTTCTCCCTGGTCGCTAAGTGTGACTCAATCCTTTAAATTGATGATGCAAATATTCCCATTGTTGTTTTGAGATCTTGGAATACTTGTACTGTGTTCTGGTCGAAGAGCTCTTAGTTTTGCATGAATTTTTGAACTGGATCTTCTTGAGGTTTCCTTTGATTTAGAAGTTGAGTAAGGGCCTCTTGAGGATTGGTCGTTTGTCCGTTCCTCCAACTGAAGTTTGGATGGTTCCTCCAATTGGAATTGTATGTGTACGAGGTGGGTCCACTGAATGGTCGTTGGTAAGTATTTATAGCATTTGATTGCTCATTTAATAAATCTTGAAAAGCAGGGATTGTAGGACAATCCTGCGTCACATGTATGTTTCTAGCACAACTACCACAAACAAGTTCCACGACTTCCCTTTGTTTGATAGCTTCCACCTTCTTAAGTTCCATGGCCTCAACTTTTCTTGTGAGATTGGCCACCCTTGCACTGATGTTATCTTCTTCTTTTAAGGCATACATTCCTCCCATTTCCTTTGATTGCGTAGGCTTATAAGTGATGGGTCTTGGGGAGGTGTCCCATGATTGCACGTTTTCTGCCAATTGATCAAAGTAATCTCGTGCATCATCGACCTCTTTGTTCATAAATTCATCGTTACACATCATCTCTACAAATTTGTGCATTGGCAAAGTTAATCCATTATAAAAAAAGCTTATTGTCCGCCAAATTTCATAGCCATGATGTAGACAGGAATTTGTGAGATCTTTGAACCTTTCCCAACATTAGAAGAAGGTCTCTTCCTTTTTCTAGGCGAAGTTTATAATTGCCTTCCTTAAAGTGTTAGTTTTATGAAATGGGAAAAACTTTTTGAGAAATTCTAAGGTCATCTCAGCCCATGCACTGATAAATCGTGGCTTTAAGTAGTGCATCCACGTCTTAATCTTCTCCTTTAGTGAAAAGGGGAACAGTTTGAGTCGCATTGTGTCCTCAGACACGTTTGGAAAGTGTAATATGGCGACTATCTCATCAAACTCTTTGATATGCAAGTATGGACTTTCAGAGTCTATTCCATGAAATTTAGGAAGGAGTTGTATCACTCCAAGTTTAATATCCACGTTTCCTACATTAAGTGGAAACACCATACAGGAAGGTGTACTCACTCCTGTTGGTTGTAAATAATCTCGTAAAGTACAAGGCAGGGGAGCATTATGCACTTCATTCTCATCTTGAATCTCATCAACTGGAGGTTGATGTTAATTTATAGCCATTACTTCAATTAACTGAGAGGATTTCAAGTGGTGTCTAATCCTTTGATGGATAGGTAACCCTTCAAATAATCCTCATTCACTCAAGAGACGGAGAGTGTTATCACGAACCCGATTGGGCATGAAACACGCACAGCCCTCAAGCACCAAACAACTAAAACTTATAAAAAAGAAAACTAAAGCAAATAAGAAATCTAGTAAAGAAAGAGAGAATTGGAAAGAGGTTACTGGATTGGAGTTGCTATGTTAAGATCCTATAAAATAAAAAACAATGTTAGTTTCTAAAAACAATTTCAGGAAAAAAATCCTAACAAAAAAAATAACTCTAATCTTAACCTAATTTTAATATCAATGAATCTCAGAAAAAAATAGTTGTAATCCCCGGCAATGGCGCTAAAAAACTTGTTCACAACCCCAAGTGTAGGGTCGCGATGTAGTAATAACTCGGTGAGACCGAGGTTGAATACACAGGGACTAAACTTGTACATAATCTGAAAATAACTAGAACAAGAACTAGAAAAGGATCTAAATTGAATCCTGTAATAGTTGAGAGGAATTGTGAATAAAGTATCAATAATCAAAAGGAAACTAGAGCGCTATGCATCCACTTGTAGCTATCAGGATGATACCTTCATTCAATAAACACAACTAGAATCAGAGTCCTATCTCATCCAATTGAAAGATGAAGCAATTAAATCAAATCTCTGAACTTTTCATTAATATAGTCCTCAACGAAGGAGTATTGTGATGATTGGAAGGGAATTCATGCATCCACCATGCCCAAGAGACGATGGTGAATCACGAGTTTTACCAATCTCACAATCTCAAAATAGGAAAAGAAGATGTTTAAAGCTATCACAACATCTATTGTAATTTGAGTCACAATAAATCATAGAAAACTGAAATATTCCTTAAATTCAAACTAGAAATAAATGACATTCAACATAAACAAAAATCAAAGCAAAGGAAGCGTCAAAATAAACTATAGCTTCACCTCTTAGCTTTAGCTAAGAGATTAGCTAGTCATAACTAACTCAAAAACAAAAGAAAAAGTAAAAGATATACTAGAATCCATAAAGAAATCGAAGTGGAAGAATGTAGTTAGTGCTCCGCCCAGGCCTTCTTTCCCTTTTCAAACCCTAGAAGATGCTTTGGAGCATCCTAAGGAATCCTATTTATAGTTGTGAAACTCCAACTTTTGCACTGAGTTAGAAAAATCTAGAAAACTCCTCAAATTTACGCACTCTGTGTAGTTTCCAAAATAGACTTTCAAAATTTTCATTTTTTAGACTCGAAGTTTTAGAATATGTTTTTTCAGGATAATTTAAGGAATATGTTCTTTTTTCAGGACAATTTCAGGATTCATTTTCTTCACTTCAAATCTTTGATTCTCTTCATTCCTCACTTGGCTTTCTTGGATCTTTGGCATGTGAATTCTTCATTAATGACTTCCAAATCTTCATTTAGTAATCTTTTGAGCATAAATCTTTCTTTTGGCATCAATTTCATCTTAAGCTCTCTAAGTCACCTCGCACACGAAAACATGCATAATTAGATCGATTAAGCACTATCATGTTTATAAAACCAATGTATAAATGAAGAAATATGCAATATTTCACACTCAACAAATGGTCAACAACTGTGAGTGAAACATTATAGATGTCATGCCCCGAATCCGGAAATCAGGCTCACAAAATTCTCGATTACCGAATCCGATGCTGACAGCCTCCGTAGTACCCCATTCTCGGCTCCCAAAGCCCATACGCCAGGTTCCAATCCTGGGATCCTACAAGGAGGATTTTTCAACTTACATTTGTCTCATAAGAAGCATAACCACAAGTATACCCAAATCACAAAGGCAACATAATCATCACATATTCACTAATATAAACATTTGAATACAATGTTGAAAGGGAAATACATATATCAAAACTCAAAGCTTTAGAAGACGTTGCGTGCTCCAAGCTCCATGCTACTGCAACCTAACACCACCTGCACGCATCTATTATGCATAAGCTTATAGAAAGCTTAGTGGGTGGTGAAAGTGTGTGCGCAAGATAAGTGCTAAGTATGCAATACAATGCCATGGGCCTCACTCAAGAGCTTAATACATATCACAATAGGCCTCTCACATAGGCCTAATATACATCACAATGGAGTACATCGCATGGCCCTCAAATGCATCACATTGGGCCTCATCATATAGACATCATATTCATTACATTAGGCCTTAAACACGGGCTGAATACACATCACAATGGGCCTCAAATAAAGGCCGCATATACATCACATTGGGCCTCAAACATGGGTCGCATATATGAAATGGCCTAGCTATACGTCCTAAAGGGGGGGGGGGGGGTGAATAAGACGATGCCAAAATAAAACTTTAACAGCGGAATAAACGAATATGATAACTAAATAAAATAAATCAATTCACAATGCTGAAATAAAAGCAACCTCAATAAATAAGAATTGAGAGGTTGATACGAATTCAGTTCTAAGGACAACCTTACACTATAAAAACCAAGGGTTTATGGCAGGACAACCTTATTTCTAGAATGTCCTTTGTATCAAAAACTCAAACCGGAGAAAAAAAAATAAATAGTAAGAAATTGAAATAAATTGCAGGAATTTGAATCTAAGTTATTACAACATTCTCACTGTGCTTGAAATGTAAATTTTACAACGTTCACATCCACATATACATTCCAAAAATCTGAATGATAAAAGATATAACACTTAAGCAAGCATTCAAACCACAAGATAAAAAATTATAGTGGTTCGCCTGTGTGTACACCAACTGTTCAACAACAACCACACATAATGCTACTCCACTCCTAATATCCTCACACAGGGGATATTAGCGTTCACTAACAAACTAGGTTTCACAGGTTCACCTAAAACCTTCACAATTGTATCTTTTTAACTTGGGCTTACACAATCCAAAAATCCATACTGTCTGAGTTTTCTGGCTCTCCTCAGATAACCACATAATGAGATTTTTTTGAAAAATCTCAAATAAAAACTAAAAGAATAGAAATTTTACATAAACGTAAAATACCTAGATTTTTCCTTTTTGTAGTAGCCCGGTAGAACCAATCAGAGTAGATGTTCGAATCAACGTTCAATGTCCAATACTTACTTTACAATGGTTCTAAGTTCTAATTGATTTTAAATTAAATTAAATGGGCTTAACTTTATTTGATTTTGATTCTAAGAAGAAGGAATACAACAATTTCTCTTTTCAAATAAGATTGGAATATAGGAATAAAATCAAATAAGAAAAGCTAACAAAAAAAATATTAAATATGCACAGCGTAGCTTAAAATGAACAAACTTATCTCAAAGTGGAAGCTTGAATTTTCTTAAAATTAATCGATGAAAAACTCTGAAATTCGTGTTCAATTTATAGATGTAAAGATCACGTCTATGACTGGTCTTATGAACCCTTCGATTGGTCGTAGCTTCAATGACATTTTGAATTTTTAAGCGCGATCTTTGAAAACCGTTCTACGACTGGTCTTAGGGAGTCCACGACTGGTCGTGGACCACCAACGACCGGTCGTAGCTGACCCAAGACTGGTCGTAGACAATCAGGCTTGGTTGCTGGAGTTTGAATCGTAGTTCTAGGACTGGTCAAAGGTCGAGTCGTGACCTCTTTACCACCAGTCGAACAGTTTCCAGGACTGGTCGTAGAGTAACCAAAAAATTCTAAAACTCTTCAACAACTTAGGATTGGTCGTGAAATTTCTTGAACTGGTCGAACCAGTGCTAGGACTAGTCGAACAAGGTCCAGGACTAGTCTTAGAACAGACCAATTCATATAAATAGATTCATTTTGAATTATGTATACAAAATGACCTACCCTAAGGTCAATCTAAGGTCTATCATACCTGGATCATTAAGTATGAACATTGAACTTCATTCTTTTCAGATAACGGTTGACCTTTGAACCTTATGAAGCTTAAGATTTCACTTGATTTAGCTTGATCTTGAGATCTTCTAAAGCTTGAAATTAAACTTCATCTTGAGTTGTACTTGAGTCTTGAAATGTACTTGAGTTTTAAAATGTACTCTTCTTATCGATGTAGGTCTGAACATAGATGCTTAAAGTACATGACTTTACATTTCTTGAAGCAGAGTACTGTACAAGTCTTGAACCATTGTGATGCAGTGTCTTGATCATATACATATCAACATACAAACACAAGACACATATAGAGGTTTTGACACAACAAAATTTGACAATCAAAGGAGCATGAGACCATAGCACTTACAATCTCCCCCTTTGTCAAATTTGTGACAAAACACACTCATATAAAAATAAGAGAAGCACTACATGCATAATAAAAAATCATACACCAATTGACATAAACTAGCAAGCACACAACATTCATCTATACTTACTCCCCCTTAGTAGCAGCACACATATGAAAAAAATATAATGATTGCTACACATATTATAGTACTACTCATATCCATAAGCAATCAAACCAAAAGCTTCCAAAAGAGCTTTCAAAAAGCCTTCTCCCCCTTTCTGTCACAAAAATGATAAAGGAAGAAACAATGTAAAGGATTAAAAGCTGAAGTAATAGATGGATTTAATCGACAATAAATAAGCAAGTAAAAGTTCACAATCCATTTACCAGTTTAACTAAAAAGTCAGTAAACCAACTAAAGTGCACAATCCAACATAAGTATGAAAGTTAATAAATACCAAGAATTAAAATCATTCAATCAGATCCTGAAGATGGAGCAGGAATGGTAGGATCAAGTTTATGCATCACCTTGTTCAAGCGCTTAAGATACTTACACATATATTTAAACTGAAAATTATGGGCAACATTCAAATTCTCTACCTTCTCCTTTAGAGCACGAAGATGAGCATCAAACTTAGATGGCTCATAGTCAGGATCATTTCAAGAATTTGAAATAAGTTCATAGAAAATATCATTCATATCAACATCATCAGGAAGTTAGCCAGCATCTTCCGCTTCATTCCCAGCTTCAGTACCACTACCACCAACATCCACTTGGCCAGGAGCCAATCCCAATTTCATCTTGTTAATATTTGTATTGTTAAAAATAAGATGATGAATAGGGGCCTCTCCAACAGGCATAGCCACGAGCGTGTGAGTAGCTAAAACAATCATAAGATAGGCAAATGAAAGATCACTATGACCAGGATAGATTCGAAACTGAATGATGGAATAACAAATTAAAGAAGGTAGACAGATCTTTACATCAGTAATGACACAATGCAAAACACAAACCATAAAGGCAGTTAGTTCTGTTTTGTTGCCAGACCGCAGATACAGATTTAAGATAAAGATTCTATGAAGAACCTTGTATCTGGGTAATAAATACCTTAAGGGGAGCACATTTCCTTTATGGGTCCATTGCACTTCCATATTGCATAAATATCTAGTGAGAATCTGTTTTTCTGATTCAGAGGGTTTTTCAGATAATGTATGAATGGGAATACCCTCATCATTAACAGGGATTTCCATGAGACCAGCTATTAAATGTCGATCTACTTCAAATAGACCTTCTCTAGTATCAATTTTAAACGTTAAATTCTCATATGAAAAATTAGAGATGCATGCTAACATGGATTGAGCAATAGACTGGTATGCAGGCCCACCCCAATGTAAGATGTTATCCCAACTTGCAGATTGGAGTAGAGGTAGGATACCAAATTGAGCAATGTGGTTAAGATCAACTGGACGTTCAACGATGACATTGCGCATACGCAAATCCCGTACATTGGATGGATCATTTTCAGGAGACCGAAGATGGCGTTGTGTGATAAGAGTTGATCTAGAAGAAAATGGACCACGGGAAGATTTCTTTTTCCCTTTGGGATCCATTTGCAATACCAGATACAAGAAAACAACTAGATTCAAAAAAATATGGAATGGGTTCTAATAGATCAGAGTTTTGAAAAGAAGAACCCCAATATTGCACTGAAAGACTAAATAAAGTGTATAAGAGTGAAAAATGAGATACAATAAGCAAGATTCTACAAGAAAAATGTAAAAGAACCACTAACCTTGAAGGAAAATGATGGTGGGTTCGACTGGTCGGGCTTAGGCTCGTTGGAGAGTGAAATGGAAATGAAGAAGAAGAAGCTTTTCTCCAATTTAAAGTGATTTCACGAGTTTCACGACTGGTCGTGGATATACACGACCGGTCGTACCAAGACTGGTCGTGTATACTCACGACTGGTCGAGTACCAGCTAAAAATTGCATTTTACAACTAATTTTAAAATTCAACCAAATAAATAAATATATATATATAATATGATACAATAATGCAAGAATATTCAATTTAAATTGCACATACCAAGATCAAACTTTAATTTATTAAACCTACTTTTGTTAAGAGGTTTAGTGAAAATATCCGCAAGTTGAGTCTCAGTAGGAATATGTTCCAAAGATATTATTTTTTCTTCCACTAATTCACGAATGTAATGATACCTAATGTCAATGTGCTTGGTACGTGAATGCTGGATTGGATTTTTAGAAATATTTATAGCACTGGAATTATCGCAATATAAAACCATTGAGTCCTGTGTAATTCCATAATCGCTTAACATACGTTTCATACAAATAAGCTAAGTACAAGCATTTCCAGCTGCAATGTATTCAGCCTCAGCAGTTGAGAGCGATATAGAACTTTGCTTCTTGCTAAACCAAGAAACCAAGCAATTTCCAATATAAAAACAACTTCCACTGGTTGATTTTCTATCATTAATATTACCAGCCCAATCAGCATCTGAATACCCAGCCAACTAAACACTAGTATCATATGGATACCAAAGACCCAAATGCACAGAACTTGCAACATATCTAATAATCCTCTTAACAACAGTTAAATGGGATTCTTTAGGATTAGATGATATCTAGCACAAATACCAACACTGAAAGCTATATCAGGTCTACTAGCAGTTAAATAAAGCAAACTGCCAATCATACTACGATACAATTTAAGATCTACATCTTTACCTGTAGAGTCTTTTGAGAGTCTTAAAGATGTACTCATGGGAGTATCAAAATTCTTACCATTCTCAAATCTGAACCTTTTAATCAAGCTCAAAGCATACTTGGTTTGAGAAATAAAAATTCCATCAAGTTGTTATTTTACTTGCAACTCTAGGAAATAATGTAATTCCCCAATCATGTTCATCTCGAACTTAGATTTCATTAAATCTGCAAACTCAATAGTCATGTTAGTATAAGTTGATCCGTAAATAATATCATCAACATAGATCTGAACCATTAAAACATCATTATTATTTTTCTTAACAAAAAGCGTCTTATCTACACTGCCCATTTGAAAATTATGACTGAGTAAAAACTTAGTCAATTTCTCATACCATGCTCTGGGAGCTTGTTTTAAACCATAGAGAGCTTTTTTAAGACGGTATACATGATCAGTAAACTTAAGGTCTTCAAACCCTATAGGTTGTTCAACATATACCTCTTCATGTAAATCACCATTTAAAAAAGCACTCTTTACATCCATTTGATAAATCTTAAATTTTCTATAGCATGCAATGGATATAAAAAGTCTAATTGATTTAAGGCAAGCAACTGGGGCAAAGGTTTCATCGTAATCGATGCCTTCAATTTGAGTGTACCCTTGTACAACCAGTCTTATCTTGTTTTGAATTATATTTTCAAGTTCATCAGACTTATTTTTGAAAATCCATTTTGTTCTGATAATGTGTTTATCTTTAGGTCTAGGAACGAGATACCAGACATCATTACGAACAAATTGATTAAGTTCTTCCTGCATAGCAACTATCCAGTTTTCGTCAGAAAGAGCTTCTTTTACGTTCACCGGTTCTATCTGGGAAGTAAAGCACACGTAATTACATATGTCTTCTAATTGTCTACGAGTGTGCACACTAGTGAGAGGGTTTCCAAGAATTTGAGTGGTTGGATGATCTTTGACAGTCCTCAGTTCAGAGTTTTCTTGATTTGATGAAGTATCTAGTTTGTCAATTAAAAGAACTTCATCATTATCTGAACTTGAGGTAGGTGTATTCAATTGATCATCAATGACCACATTAATGGACTCTTGAATCACACCGGTCCTGCTGTTCAGTAGATGATATGCACGACTGTTTAAAGAGTATCCTAAAAAGATCCCTTCATCACTCTTAGTGTCAAACTTTTCCAAATTTTCATGGTCGCGTAAAATATAGCACTTGCTGCCAAAAACTCGAAAGTATTTGAGAGTAGGCTTCTCATCAAACCAAAGTTCGTAAGTTGTTTTATTATTAGATTTACAAGTATAAACCCAATTAATAATATAGCAAGCGGTATTCACTGCTTCAACCCAAAGATTTCTAGGGAGTTTCATACTATTTAACATTATGTTTCCCATTTCTTGAAGCACTTTATTTTTTCTCTTCACAATTCTATTTTGTTGTGGTGTTTTGGGCGCAAAGAATTCATGCGATATTCCCTAATCGCAACAAAACTTTTCAAAATTGCTATTCTCAAACTCAGATCCATGGTCACTACGGATCTTACAGACTTGAGAACTTTTTTCAGTCTGGATCCGTTTGATGATCTTTTTCACTTCATCAAGGGTTTCTGATTTGTCCCTTAAAAATGTAACCCAAGTAAATCTGGTAAAATCATCCACAATTACCAAGATGTATTTTTTGCCATCTCGACTCTCCATCCTTGTAGGTCCTATAAGATCCATGTGGAGTAGCTCGAGTGGTCTTAATGTGGTATTGAAGTTCACTTTTTTGTGAGAGCTCCTTGTTTGCTTGCCATACTAGCATTCACCACATATTTTGTCTACTTTTTGTAATTTAGGTAGACCTCTTATTAGTTCTCTTTTGCTCAATCTATATAAATTCCGGTAGTGTACATGTCCAAGGCATTTATGCCATAATTCTGTCTCATCGATATGGACCATGTAACACTGTTAATTGATGAGCTACCATCGCTTACAATATAGCAGTTTTCAGAACTTCTGCGACCAGCTAATATTACAGAACCCATTTTGTTTATGATTTCACAACCTTGACTGGAAAATTTCACACTATGGTTGTTATCGCATATTTAGGATATACTTAACAGGTTGTGTTTTAGCCCTTCAATATATAAAACGTTCTCAAATAAGGGAAGATTATATAGTTGAACCATACCTTGGCCAATTATCTTGCAATTGCTTCCATCACCAAAAGTAACTGACCCATCAGTCATATCTTTAAGATTGGTGAATAAAGCCTTGTCGCCTGTCATATGCCTGGAGCATCCACTGTCTAGGTACCACTTTGAATGACTTGTAGCTTTGAAAGCGGTGTGGGCAACCAAGCAGGCAACCTTAGGAACCCATTTCAGAACTATTTTGGGTTTAAGAGTATAGTTGGTCTTCTTCTGTCTGTTGTTATAGGAATGACCTACAGAGTAGATTTTAAGAGCTCCTTGAGTAAATCAACTATCTTTTCAGCTAGTGGCTTTCTGTTTTGATTTTTGAAGTTAACATAATTGCTTTTAAGTTTTTGAAAAGCTTTAGTATTTTTAGAAAAACCTTGACTAATATTTTTTCCTTTTGAGTTAGAGAACTCTCCTTTCACAAACTTAGGAGTATACTTTTGTTTAGGAGGAACATTTTTATCGTAGCCCAACCCGGATCTGTCGCCACATTTTTTAGATCCGGATAAAAGTTTTTCTAACTTTGGATCTCCTTGGGCATACCTCCATGTATCCTTTAAGCTCAGAAGAGAAGATACTTCATTTTTAAGTTTCTCATTTTCAGATTTCAGATTTTCAAGCAGGGAGGTTTTGAATTCTAAATCGCATTTTGATTTTTCAAAACAATCTGAAATTTGGGATTTTTCTAAAACAAGAGATTCAAAACATTCTTTGAGTTTAAAAAACTTTTCTTTTTGAAGTTTAAGTTTGACAACAATTTTACAACTTTCCTTGTATAGGGCATTATAAGCATCTTGAAGATCCTCTTCATTTTCACATTCACTGTTCAGATTTTCCACACTACTTAAATCATCATGATCTGAAAAAATAAACTTGGCTAGAGTTATAAGGGCTTTAATTTCATTGCCTGACTCAGTTTCAGAATCTTCTAATTCAGAGGAAGCTTCAGAATCAGATGATTCATCCCAAGTAGCCAACAAACCCTTCTTTTTGGGTTTGTCCTTTTTAGGACATTTGTTTGCTAAATGCCCATATTCTTAGCAGTTGTAACATTGACTATCTTTCAAAGACTTCAAAGTTTTTGAAATAGGTTTTGATCTTTTCTTATCATTTGATTTTTGAAAATCAACCCACTTTTTACTCTTGAAAATCTTGTAAAACTTTTTCGCTAAAAGAGCCATATCATCTTCAGAATCAAAGTTTTCTTGAGAAATACATTTAGAAGATTTAAGAGCGATAGATTTACTTTTAGGAGCTTTAAAGTTTAACTCATAGGTTTGTAAAGAATCAACTAGTTCTTCTACCCTCACATTGTCTGCATCACGAAGTTTCTGGATCGCGGTTACCTTAGAGTTAAACCGTTCAGGAATTAAGCGTAGTATCTTTGCATACACTTTACTTTCTGGGATTTTATTGCCAAGACCCCACATTGAGTTTACAATGTCATTTAATCTTATGTAAAAGTCCATAACATTTCATTTTCCTCCATGTGAATTTCCTCAAATTTGGTTGTAAGGAGTTTGACCTTAGATTTCTTGACAATTGATGTACCCTCGTGTGTCATTTCTAAAATGTCCCAAGCTTGCTTTACAGTATCACAGGATATAATTCTTTTGAACTCATCCAGTGATAATGCGCAAGTGATTGCATTTAGTGCTTTTGCATTGGCACTACTCTCATTTTTCTGAAGAGTGGTCCATGAGAAATACGGTATTACTCTCATTGATTTTGAACCATCGATACCAGTTACTTCAGTGGTAGGTGGGTTCCATTCAGTCACTGTGGCTTACCACACACTCTCATCCATTGATTTGAGGAAGATCCTCATCCTGGCTTTCCAATAGGCATAGTTGGAGCCATCAAAGGGTGGAGGCCTAGTGACCGATAGGCTATCAAAATTTGACATCTTTTAAATAGCTTAGATCGTTAGCTCAGGAAATAAATCCAAATAAAAAGCAATAAGAGCGAGCTATTAAGCTCTGATACCACTTGAAATGGCCTAGCTATACGTCCTTGGGGGGGGAGGGGTGAATAGGACGATACCAAAATAAAACTTTAACAGCGGAATAAACGATTATGATAACCAAATAAAATAAATCAATTCATAATGCTGAAATAAAAGCAACCTCAATAAACAAGAATTAAGAGGTTGATACGAATTCAATTCTAAGGACAACTTTACACCATAAAAACCAAGGGTTTATGGTAGGACAACCTTATTTCTAGAATGTCCTTTGTATCAAAAACTCAAACTAGAGAGGAAAAAATAAATAGCAAGGAATTGAAATAAATTGCAGGAATTTGAATCTAAATTATTACAACATTCCCACTGTGCTTGAAATATAAATTTTACAACATTCACATCCACATATACATTCCACAAATCTGAATGATAAAAGATATAAAACTTAAGCAAGCATTCAAACTACAAGACAAAGAATTATAGTGGCTCGCCTGTGTGTACACCAACTGTTCAACAACAGCCACACAGAGTGTTACTCCACTCCTAATATCCTCACACAGGAGATATTAGCGTTCACTAACAAAATAGGCTTCACAGGTTCACCTAAAACCTTCACAATTATGTCTTTTTAACTTGGGCTTACACAATCCAAAAACCCATACTGTCTGAGTTTTATGGCTCTCCTCAGATAACCACACAATGAGATATTTCTAGCAAATTTTAAACAAAAACCAAAAGAATAGAAATTTTACATAAATGTAAAATACCTGAATTTCTCCTTTTTGTAGTAGCCCGGTAGAACCAATCGGAGTAGATGTTTGAATCAATGTTCAATGTCCAATACTCACTTTTTAATGGTTCTAAGTTCTAGTTGATTTTAAATTAAATCAAATGGGCTTAGTTCTATTTGATTTTGATTCCAAGAAAAAGGAATACAACAATTCCTCTTTTCAAATAAGATTGGAATATAGGAATAAAATCAAATAAGAAAAGCTAACAAAAAGAATATTAAATATACACAACGCAGCTTAAAATGAACAAACTTATCTCAGAGTGGAGGCTTGAATTTTCTTGAAATTAATCGATAAAAAACTCTGAAATTCGTGTTCAATTTATAGATGAAAAGATCACGTCTACGACTAGTCTTAGGAACCCTTCGATTGGTCGTAGCTTCAATGACATTTTGAATTTTTAAGCACGATCTTTGAAAACCGTTCTACGACTAGTCTTAGGGAGTCTATGACTGGTTGTGGACCACTTACGACCGATCGTAGCTGACTCAGGACTGGTCGTAGACAATAAGGCTTGGTTGCTGGAGTTTGAATCGTAGTTCTAGGACTGGTCAAAGGTCAAGTCATGACCTCCCTACGACCGGTCGAATAGTCTCCAGGACTGGTCGTAGAGTAACCAAAAAATTCTAAAAATCTTCAACAACTTAGGACTGGTTGTGGAATTTCTTAGACTGGTCAAACCAGTGCTAGGACTAGTCGAACAAGTTCTAGGACTAGTCTTCAAATAGACCAATTCATATAAATAGATTCATTTTGAATTATGTGTACAAAATGACCTACCCTAAAGTCAATCGAAGGTCTATCATACCTGGATCATTAAGTATGAATATTGAACTTCATTCTTTTCAGATAACGGTTGACCTTTAAACCTTATGAAGCTTGAGATCTCTACTTGATTTAGATTGATCTTGAGATCTTCTAAAGCTTAAAATTAAACTTCAGCTTGAGTTGTACTTGAGTCTTGAAATGTACTTGAGTTTTGAAATGTACTCTTCTTATCAATGTAGCTCTGAACATAGATGCTTAAAGTACATGACTTTACATTTCTTAAAGCAGAGCACCGTACATGTCTTGAACCAATGTGATGCAGTGTCTTGATCATATACATATCAACATACAAACACAAGACACGGATAGAGGTTTTGGCACAATAAAATTTGACAATCAAAGGAGCATGAGACCATATCACTTACAATATACATCACATAGGCTGAATATACATCATAATGGGCCTCAACTACGGGTCGCATAACATCATATAGGTCTCGACAATCGAAATCAGCCTCGATAATTGACCTCGACAATCGACCTATACAATCGGCCTCAATAATCGGAATCGGTCTTAACAATCGGCCTCGACATTCGGAATCGGTATCGACAATTGAAATTGGCCTCGACAATCGGAATTGGTATCGACAATCATATTGGCCTCGACAATCAGAATCAGAATCAAAATCGGCCTCGACAATCGAAATCGAAATCAGCCTCAACAATCGGAATCAGCCTCGACAATCAGAATCGGTATCGACAATCAGAATCTGCCTCGACAATCAGAATCGGTATTGACAATCGAAATCAGACTTGACAATCGGAATCAGTATCAAGAATCAGAATCAGACTCGACAATCGAAATCAGTATCGACAATCAGAATCGGCTTCGACAATCGGAATCGGTATCGACAATCAAAATTGGCTACGATAATTGGAAAAAGAATCGGCCTCGACAATCGAAATCGGCCTCGACAATCGAAATCAGAATTGGCCTCAACAATCGAAATCAGAATCGACCTCGACAATCAGAATCAGCCTCGATAATCAGAATCGGAATCGGAATCAGCCTCAACAATCAGCCTCGACAATCGGAATCGGAATCAGCCTCAATAATCGGAATCAGCCTCAACAATCAGAATCGGCCTCGACAATTAGAATCGGTATCGACAATTAGAATCAGCCTCGACAATTGGAATCAGAATCAGCCTTGACAATTGGAATCGGCCTTGATAATCGAAATCAGAATCGGTGAGAATGAGCCTAACAAGGCCTAAGAGAAGGTCACAATGTGGACATCCAACCATTATTGCCCATCAATGTGGACATTCAACCAACATCGCTCCTAAGCAGTGGCCCCACATAAAGCCAAACATGAAGTGGGCCCATGACCTCACACAAAGGCCTAATATACATCGCAATGGGCTTTATATACATCATATTCGGTCCACATAAAGGCGTCACATATGTTTCATTGGGCCTACTCATGGTCCTTATATACATTACATTGGGCCTCAACCCATGGGCCTTAAATACATCAAATGGGTCACATCATGTGGGCCTAATACATATCAAAATGGGCCTTGCCCATAGGCCACGAATACATCACAATTGGCCTTGCCCATGGGCCTCATGGATGGGCCGCACCAATGGACTTCAAGTGGGCTTGGGCCACACCAAAAATCATTTCAATAGTTGTAGGTGTAACATGTGTATCACTCTACACTATCATTCTATGGGGCACATGGCGCTCTAATGATGATCAACACCGCCCAGACATTGCCTGTGTAAATCAGCACGGTCCAACATTATCCATGTAAATCAGCACCATCTAAACATTGTCTATGTAAATCTGCACCATCCAAACATGTCCAACACCGTCCAAACATTGTCCAGCACCGTCCAGCACAATCTGGACAGTGTGGATGAAATTAATACATCATGGTGGTGTCCACGTACGTGGCCCACTAGAGATTTGAATCTGCTTCATTTTTTTGTCTCAAGCCTAAGACGAGCTCATCAAATGAATGGACGGTGTGGATGATATCATACAGCAAGGTGGGTCCCACCTGTCTAGGACAAGCGGATGGCTGGAATACAAAACATATATCAAGGTGGGTCCCATCCCACATGTACAGCTCTACTAATGACGAACCCCCAATATTCCCATCAAGACTCCCAACCTTTGACTATTCAGTTTGAGCCGAACATTCTTTTGAAAATGCTAACGAAGAAAAATGAGGCCTCCTCAGGGAACCAGCAGAAAGGCTCTCAAAAGCAGGCGCGTACCAAGCTAAGGGCTAAGTCTTTATCCGAACAAGGACTCCCGCATGGGTGGGTGCACACAAGCTGGAATAGGATAGACGGTGGGTTACAAAACATACATTACAGTGGGTCCACGAAGATTGCTAATGTCAACTGACCAGTAATATAGCTAGTGTGAGGTTCCCCGGCCCAACTGCATCCACCGTCCATGGGTTGGACGGTGCGGATGTAATGCATTAATCAAGGTGGGGTCCATGGCCGGTTTGGAACCCACTCACGTCATCAAGTGGGCCCCACGTGCTGGTGGAAGAACAAGCACCGTGGATACAAACCACATGCATCATGGTGTGCTCCACCCAATAGCGTCTGTGTGATGGACGGTATAGATAAAACAGTGCATCATGGTGGAGTCCACCATCCTGCTAATGGACGGCTGGATGAAGCCATACATCATGTTGGGGTTATACATGCTGGATGCAGCACCGTGTTATGCACGGATAGTGTGGATGAGATCCACACCTCGGATCAGACCCACATGACTGCGACATCAATACCGTAGCTATATCACTAGAGTGAGGCACACCAGTCGTCCGATCCCCACTGTCCAAGACTTGTGTGGACGGTGTGGATGAAATACATACATCATGCGGTGGCCCCTTGCACAGCAGATGAACGGTGTGGATGCTGCACACGTGCAGTGAGTGGGCCATGAATGGACGGACGGTGTGGACACTTTCACCTACAACAGCAACATAGCTAGTGTGCGGTAGCCAGCCAATCTGCTTACATTCCAAGCAGGCCACATGTGGAATGGGCTCCCACCGTGGATGATACACATACACCATTGTGGGTCTCACTGTCCAAGTTGCTGGATGGTGTGGATACACCACATACATCAAAGTGGGCCCAACGTGATGGATGGCGTGGATATATCACATGCATCAGGTGGGCCACACGGCATTAAAGGGGGGGAGAGAGAGAGAGAGAGAGAGAGAGAAAGAGAGAGGAGGGGAGGGACCCTGGCACTATGGGCCCTCCCTATATAATACATACATTAAGATGGGTCCCACATATGTGGGCCTTCAAATCACAAAATCAAATAATAAAATCACCCACCGTAAGATCTTCTTCTTCCTTCTTCCACCAAGGCGTTCTAGAGCTTCAAGGGAACAAGATTCAACGATTGAGATCGATTTTGGAGGGTGGGATTGGATGGTAGGGAGTGGGCCACACCTAGTTTCTCTCATAGTGCTTGGGAGAAATGAGAGAGATGAGAGAGAGGGATGGGTGAGTGATGGGGTGTGATGGGTGAATGAGTGATGGATGTGTACTTCTGTAAGAGAGAGTGTTGACTTTTTGAGAGGGTGGTTGTACTTGGGGATGGGATGGAGTGATGGGTTGTACTTTAATTGATTGATGGATTGATGTGATATTTCATAGAGATTTCTCAGAATTGCAACGTGCAGTATTTTTCTTAAACTGAACGCGGGCCCACATCCCCTAACACGGGTATCGCCTCGGCGCGTGAGACGCTGCGTCAGAACTGCGGCGACAGCGCGGTCGTAAGGGTACAAGTCTCAAGTCGAGCTGTCTCTAATATATGGGACATGACTCAGGATCGCATGCAAACACTGATAATAGATCGCGGGTCACCGAAATTCGACCGGGAGGACCGTGGAGGCCTACGGAATGGTACGGGCGAGGATATGGGTCTTACAGTAGAGGTCATGAAATTTGAAGCTTATTGTAGAGTAGAGGCCGGAGGTGTAAGTTCAGAGCTCTGATGCGAGCCTCTTTCAATTCCTCAAGCTCGGCCAGCATCGCTTTTGTGAACTCTGGAGGAGTTAGTTGGGATTGATGTGCAACTTGCAACGATGGAATCGTAATCTCCAAAGGCAATACTGCTTCTTGCCCATAAGTAAAGCAAGCGAACTGACCCCTGTACTCATGCGAGGCGATACTCTGTAGGTCTAAAAGGCCTCAGATAACTTGAGGTGTTATCCTCATGGGTTTCCCCGTATCATCTTTCTTAAAATATTTTTAATCATCTTATTGCAAGCTTTGGCCTGAGCATAATAAGGGGTCGAATACAAGATTTTTATGCCACATTAATCGGCCATGGTACACATTTCTTTAGCCAAGAAAGCAGCACCTTGGTCCATAGTAATGGATTCTAGCACCCCAAAACAGTGGATGATGCTCTCTATCCTAATGGGATCATCCTCTCTTTTTAGTAATTATTCACTCTAATGGGCATTCCAAGCTCATATTCAAGAAGATCAGGATCCCAAGCCCTCTCTAGACTTTAAACATCAATTATATTGGCAAATCCTAGTGGCTATCAACCTCTAGAGTGTCCATCAAGGAGAATCCCCTAGGAGCTCAACTTTTTAATGGTTATAGGATATTCTACTTACTTCCCATCACCTTGGTCACCTCAATGGAGCTTTGCATGCAATGTGTTTAATTGGCATCAACAATTAGAGGAGAAAATGAGGAGATAATTGAACAGGAGAGCCTCGATCAAGCAACACAAGAAGACACGTCAAAGGGGCTTGATTCGACAAGTGTCATTAAGTAAGTACATACTCTCTTTCCTTGTATAGGATTGAGGTAAGAATTTGTGACCCAAACTCAATAGATTCTTGTGTAGGACTTAGGATCTTATGTAGGGCCGACTTCATTAGACATAGGTGTATATGTGTTAGTATCCATGGGAGCCTTCAGTGAGAGCAAATATGGGCCCTTAGACTAGGACCGAGGTTGTTAGTTAGCCAATAGAAAACCAACTAAACTCTCCTACGAGACCCGCAAGTGGGAGTGCACACTAGGTCCTTGTATAGGGCTATAAAGGTTAGAGTTAAACCTAATTTATAACCTCTAATAGTAAAATTCAGGACACTGATGAGTTGAGTGCGTCCGATGGGAGTGGAGTAGGGAAACCGAACCACTATACATGCTTGTGTTTGGGATTGTCTTTTGAACACTTTTTTAATTATGCTTATGTGATTTCCTAGTTAATTATATGTATGTATGATTAGATGAATGCAAGGAGTTAATAGTTAGTACATCGTACATAGACACATGTACACTATCAAATATTGACTAGTTGGTTAAATGACATATCTATTGTAGTCTATATGATTGGACCCCCTATTGGCTTGGATGTTTTAAAGTTAATTGCCTTACTTATTTTAAATTGATATATTAGTTTAAAGTAAGCTATTGTGTGTTAAAAGGCATAAATTTTATTTAGTCTTAATCACACCCACCCCCCCTCCCCTCTTTAGGATATAACATTCATTCTATAACTCTGTCAAGCTTCCATGCATAGCCATGGTATCCTATACAATTTACAATTTCAATAAAAAGGAAAGAGAAAAGGTTGGATCTGCGTATTGGAAAAGGAGTAGATCATGCTTTGGCTAAAGTAAATGGTTGTAGACAAGAAAGTGAAATCTCATAGAGTGAAGGTTAGGGCAAAGAAATCTGCTTTTGGCCTTGACTCTCCCCCTTTTCTTCCTGCCTTAAAAGTTTCTCTATCCATCGCGAAAACTCTCTTCAAGTTCCCCTCTTTCTTTCTCTACGAGTCCCCTTTTATAAGCATTTGAGGAGGGACATGTATGTGTATTTTGTTAGGTTTTGTTTTGCATAGCCTCGTTTTAATCGTGTTGACTCATCAAGTAAGCTTGGGGGTAGAAGAACCCAAGCATAAGTGAAACAATTGAAGAAATTGAACCACCCTTCATCGTAACAATCCCACAATCGGCCCATGTGTAGCCGATTTTAATTGAAATTGACTAGGCGGCTACTGGTTTCGGGGAAAACTAAGGGCCAACCAGGTTTGACCAAATCCGGTTCCCCCGCAACTGCACACTCAAAACTAGCGACGTTAGGGTAGGTTTTGAGCTACCTTCTCGTGTACTTATTTATGTCTATTTGTTAATCACATGTGTCTGTGTGTCAATGAGTCAGTCGAGCCTTTGAAAGTTAAAGACCGAAGACACGTGAGGATTCGGAGCATCAAGGAAGTGAAGAATGTATAAATTAAGGAACCTCAATAACCCTAACCTTATATCCAAAACAATCTAACCTCTAGATGATTATACCTTAATAGGTAAACCTTTGAATGATGATCCCATAGCCTTAGGAGACCAATTGGAACATGCTTAGATACGTTATAAAGGTCTTGAGTGCTAGAAACCAAATTGTCCAAACTAATAGGCTCACGGGTGCTGTCGAGCGAAGCTTGATCGATAGCAGTCACCAGTCAATCGACGAAAGCCGAAATTGTCTAGCAAGTCTTTGTCTAGATATCATTTAGGTTGATCGATCAATAAGCCCACTTCGATCGATCGATGACTCTAAAAACTGTGTAACAAGTTATCCAGGTAAATCTGTAGATGTTCGATCGATTGAAGAATCCAATCGATCGATCGATCGATTGGTGGCAATAAAAAACTAGCCGATCGATCGATTGATCGATTGGTGGCAGTAAAAAACTAGTCAATCGATCGATTGATCGATTGGTGGCAATAAAAAACTAGCCATTATAGATCCGTTCGAGCTCATTTTTTATATAAACCGACTCTGGATCTTTTTAGACATGACAATTTTGATTTACTTTGAAGCCCTGGTATGTCCCAATACTTACTAACACTTCTAGGCTCTAACCCAAATGGATATAAGTCATCTTATATATGATTAATCACTTTAATGAGCATTCCAAGCTCCTTATAAAGATGATCTTGGTTTCTTCCAATCTTTAGAGTTTATACTCTACATCCATATATAAATCTATCTAAATATCTTCTGAAATTTCCATCTAGGTGAATTCCTCTTGAGAAGCAACTATCCACTAGTTGTAGGAGATTCCACCATCCTCCCACCACCTTGGTCATCTCATCGAGGTATCATATGAAAGGCAGTTTTTTGTAGAAGCTGAGCATTATCATCAATGATCAAGAGAGCAATTGAGAAGCTAATTCAAGCATGGGAGACAATTGATCAAGCATCTTAAGAAAGACACTACAAATGGGCTCAATCTGACAATTAAGGTCGTCATTTTTTGAGTCAATACATTCCTTCCTTGTTTAAGATTGACTGTCAGAGTTTCTGGCTTAAAATTGAGTAAATTCTTGTGTAGGACCTAGGCTCTTGTGTAGGGCCTAATTTATTAGATACTAGTGTGTATGTGTTAGTCTCCTTAGGGAGCCTCTGGCAAGAGTGTATGTAGGGCCTTGGATTACGACCGCTAGTGGTTGTTGTTTAGCCGATATAAAACCAACTAATGTCTCTTGCGGGAGCCACTGACACAGTTGGAAACGTGTTCCTCCACCACGAGAGTATACATATTGGTTAGTGGTTAGCCTAGGAGAAGCCATTATAAAGGTTAGGGGTGAACTTATTGAAAACTCCTAAGATAGTGAATACCAATACACTCGAGGAAAGTGTGTCCGTTGGGAGTGGAGTAGGAAAATCAAACCACTATATATGCTTGTATTTGTGATTGTCATTTAAGCACAATTTTATTCATGCTTATGTATTTGATTAGTTAAATTATATGAATACTTGAATTAGATTGTATGCTAGTCACTTATCATGTATGCACACATAAGCTCATTATCTCTATAGAATAGTTGCTTTGTTGGGACATCATTTGTAGTCTTTGTAATTAGACCCACTTTGGATTGGAAAACTTAGTATTAATTTGTCTTATTAGTTTTAATTGGTAAATTAGATAATTAGGCAGTGAATTTTTAGTTGGTTCTATTCACACCCCCCCCCCCCCAAAGGACTTAACTGTAATTGTAAGCTCTGTCATGCTTCCACATGCACCTTTCGCATATCCTCCTATTTATCGCTAATGTCTACTCTCAGCTTCAAATTTGCCTCTATTGACGAAGCAATTGGTTTGCAATTCGTCATCCCGAACTTTCATAACAAGTCCAGAGCATATATTATCTGACACAAGAAGATCCCTTTTCACACTTTTCCACTTCCAATCCAAGGATGTGTTTTGGCTCATCGAGTTCCTTTATCTCGAACCGAACATAGAGATGTTCACGGATTCTCTGTATCTCCTCTAAATCATTTCCCGTGATGATGAGGTCATTCACGTATAGTAGAATTATCGAGAATTTCTTATTGGTGGTAGACAATCCACGTAATTCAATTAGTATCAGAGCAAGTTGCTCTTCAATGACTTAATTATTTAGATAAGATCCGAAAAGTAGCTTTAGAATATGTCTACCCATGAGGGGAATGTCATCATAGAACCACTTTATTTTAATAGGTCTAACCACACCTATTGGAAGGCTACGATAAGGATATTCTTAAGATCTCTTGACCCTATGGTTTGGGCAATTGTCAAACAAGGATGTACTATGCCCAGGGAATAAGTCATGATTGATGATAAAACCATTAACACTCATAAAGATCAATCCAAATGGAGTGTTGTTAAGAAAGCTTAATATACCTATGATACCAAAGATCTTAATGCAATTTACTATGTAGTTTATCCCGATGAATTTAAACACATTTGTACTATGAAATGGGTAAGGAAGTGTGGGAGACATTGGAAACCAACTACAATGGAACCACACAATAACAAGCTCGAAGCTTTAGCTCTTGACTACACAATTTAAAAATATTAAAATGAAAGAGTCTAAAACTTTCATTGAGTTCTATCCTAAATTGAATGATATTTGCTACTCCAAGTGGGGTTTAGGTAAGAAACTTCTGGAGAGGTGTATATGTCAGAAAATACTTAGATCCATTATAGATAAGTTCACTCCCAAAGTAACTTTTATAGAAGATAGATGAAATGAAAGTAAAAGAACTCTTTAAAATTGTGTGGAATAGACTACTATGGAGCGTGTGGAAGCTTGACGGAGCTATAGAATTATGGATAAGTCCTCAAGGGAGAGTGATTAGAAGCAATTTAAAATTCTATGATTAAAATCTAATTGCCTACTTAAACAATTCACCAATTTAAATAAATAAGGTAAAATAATGCTAAGTCTTCCAAGCTAAAGTGGATCCAATCACATAGAGTACAATTAAATAACTAGTCTAAGAGATACTAAGCTTGTGTGTGTGCATAAAAAGTTAAGTGCCTAGCATATAATCTAATTCAAGCATTCATATAATCTAACTAATCAACTATGGAAGCATAAATAAAATTATGCTCAAATGATAATCGCAGATATAAGCATGTATAGTGGTTTGATTTTCCTACTCCACTCCCGGTGGATGAACTCTCCTTGTGTGTACCGATATTCACTATCGAAGGTTTTAAATCAGGTTCGTATCTAACTTATACAAGCATACACTCTCACCAGAGGAACCCGTTTCCACCCGTGTCAGTGGCTTCCGCAAGAAACTTTAGTTTGTTTTCAATTGGCTAACTAACAACCACAAGTGGTCTTAATCTACGGCCCTACTATGTACACTCCCGCTGAACGCTCCCATGGAGACTAACACGTAAATACCTGTGCCTGATAAATTCGGATTTACACAAGAACTTAGATTCTATATAAAAACCTAACAAATGTATACTCCTATCGGAAGCCTACATAAGGACTTACACACGTACTCACTCGTATTGGTGGTGATATGGTCTTACAAAAAAACCTGTGAGAGTTTGGGTCACAAACTCTACACTCAATCTTATAAAAGGAAAGAGTATATGAACTCTTACAATTGACAACTTACTTGCCGGATTTAGCCCCTTTTGTAGTGTTTTTCTTGAGATGTTTCTTCAATGCTCTCCCGTGCATGAATTGGCTTCTCAATTTCTCCATCAATCGTTGATGTCGATGCTTCAGCTCCTACGAACGTCCACCTTGCATTTGATATTCCAATGAGGTGACCAAGGTAAGAGGATAGTGAAATCTCATAAACTAATGGATAGTTCATTTCTTAAGGGATTTACTTAGATGGATGTTCTAGAGAGTTTGGACAAGGATTGGACTATTAGGCTTAGTGTTTAATCTCTAAAAGGAGAGAGTTCATCTACATTTTCGCAATGGAGCATGAAATGCTCATTAGATAAATTGAAAGTGCCTTAGTTTGTCAATTAGCGTGAATGTTGAGTCAGCAAACCAAGTGAGCCCCATAGGAAGATTGTTTAAGTGCCTGCCTCAACTGGATGCGTACCCGAACTCACCAAAGGTAAACTTAGCCTCACATCCCATGTCCCAAAACACCAGGTATATAAAACCCTTAAAAATGAATAAAACATCTTAGGGTTTAAGGTGAGAAAACTTTTGCAAAATCAGGAAAATCTCTAAGTTTTCTACTTTTGTCGATTTATCGATATGTGGTTCGATGAAATCGAAGCCTGTTATCGATGTCCTCAAAACTCACTCGATAATATCGAATTGAGGACTTCTGATGTCCATTAACTATAAAGAACTCTAGACTGAATTATCGATGAATCGATGGACTATTCGATATTATCAAATTTTAAATCTCAAGTTCATCAAGACGAATCGATAAAATTGACATCTAGTCAATTGTGTCCAATATGCTATTAAGACAAAATATGTGATTCTCGATATATCGAAGAGAGCCTCAATATCCTCGAAATTCAAATCTTGATGATATCGACAGACCTTCGATGTATCGGATTGGGACACAAAACTATCCAGTAAACTTTCAGGTAAAATATTTTAAGTATCGAGGATCACTCGATAAAATCGATATTCAAATATCGATCATATCAAGACCAGGTCGATGTCATCGAAATAGGACACAAACTATCTAACAAGCTTATAGGAAAATTCCTTGAAAATATCGATGAATCGACATAGTCATTGATATCATCAACATTCAAATTCCAATGATATCGAAGGATGCTCAATCATATCTAATACCTATTATATTTCAAAGGCAACTGCTCTCTTATTTTCAAATGTTAAGGAATTGATCCTTGCCTCGATAAAATCGGAGTTCAAAATCTGATGACATCGAAGATTGTTCGATTTCCTCGACCAGTTGGCAAAAAGGTTCAAAAGCGTTTGACAGATTGAGTTCGTGTCATCGAGCAGCCATTCGATGCTATTGGGAGTATAGGCTCGATGATATCGAACCACGCTCGATGATATCGAACTCTGTAAAAAATATGACTGTTTTATTTCCGTTAGAACTTTTTGCCTATTTAATTAGAGCTTGCCTTTGGTTGTTCGTAGAGAAAATAAATAGAGCTTTTGAGTATTTAAATCCAGATCATATACCCAAGCCTTTTTCTCTCATGGGAATTCATCCTCCAATCTACCCTCATCATTGATATTTAATAGAGTGGATTGGAGAATGAACTTCCGTATTCAAGGATCCTGCAGTTACCATCTTAATGGCAAATCATTACGCTGGGATACCTTGAATGCATAGATGATTGGAATCACTCTGCTTCTCGATAAGAAAATATTTAATAGAGTTAGATTCCATCATAACCTTGACCCAACCTGTCGCCTTACATTGGAGCATCATTTGTGTTGCGGTTCAAGGGAGCTGAAGATTCTTCGTCATCAAAGGAGGAGATCTTCATCAACGTGTTGAATGCGGCTTATCTACTTATCTGTAAGTCATTAGAGTCTAAAGACCCTTTTGATCATTCCTTCTGTAGGATTGGGTCAAAGGTGCTTCTCACCCCTTTCAAGTCCTCATATGAGGCCTTCAACGGGAGTGTATGTGGGGGTGTTGTGTGTTGACCTTTGATTTGTGGAGAACATAAACTTAGGTCCTTGTGTAGGTCTTTGACCTGTGTGGTCTAAAACCTGGGTGCTGTGTTGACCCTTGCTCATGGGAGCATAAACTGTTAAGTTCCGTGTGTGGATCCTTAGCCTGTGTGGCCTAAACTTTGGGTGTGTGTGTTGACCCTTGCTCCTATGTGGGGTATAAACTTGTCGTGTAGACACGTTAGAGTCAGCCTAGTGTAGGTTGTACTGGTTTGAGGTGAACCTTATTTGAAACCTCTGTTAGTGAGATTCGGTACACTCAAGGGTTGAGTACGTCCGCCGGAAGTGTAGTAGACACATAGTCGAACCACTATAAAAACGACTGTGTTTGTGATTGCTATTTACTTTTGCTTATGTGATTTCTCTTAATGTTCTCATATTGCATCTGTACATGATTATCTGAAACTAAGTAGAATCACACTTCACACAGTCACATCCATCATGAACTATGTTTCTTATCTTATTTATGTTTTGAATAGTTTTGTGATTAGATCCTCTATTTGGCTTGGAAGCCATTAGAGTTATATTGAAGAAATCCTGATACATGCATATTTATTCAAGATAGGGTGATAGGTTTTTAAATTATCATAAAATATTAAAAAGTCCTATTCACCCCCCTCTAAGACATCTTGGCATATTCCCACTTTAACTAAAGCGGTCATTACCGCAATTTCATAAATAATTACAAGAAGATTGGCATGAAACTCTTTGATATAAAGTCTAGGGTGAGGGATATGAGCGGGGAATTACCTAGGCTTCTATTGCACCAAAAACCCATAATATTATCCAAGAATCGAATACTCATTATATATATATATATATATATATATATATTTCCAACAACTATTAAACAGCTAGATAATAGATATGTCGATAAGATTGAAAGGCCATTCAATGGGATAGAAGGTTCTTTGATAAGATCGAACTATCTGTCGATCCCATTGAGAAAATTCAGAAATTTTCTGTATGGTTGCTGGACTGTTTCTTCGATCTCATTGGGATTGTCTTTGATGCCATCGAGATCCATTGACAAACAACCAATGGGATCGAGAAACAGTTGAAAGCAATTGTTTTGGGATATGTATTTTTATAGCAGCTTAGCAACTCTTTTATCATAACTAATCATATTTCATTATGGATCCTAAGGCTAAGGGATGATCAATCAATGTTTATTAATAAAGGATATCATCTAGAGCCTAGGGTTGTTTTGGTTCTAAGGTTAGAGTCACTAAGGCACCTCATTTACCTGTTCTTCACTCCTTGATGCTTCATGTCCTCTTATGTCTTTGGTCTCCAGCTTTCAATAGCTCAACCGATTATAAGACACACAAACTAGTGATGAAAGTCGAGCGTGTTATGTCGGATTGGTGCTTAACCCTAGCCTAACCCAAAGTTCCTATACCTAAACCCTAACCTAACCCAACCTCAGGTTGGGAATTATCAACCCGAGCCCAACCCAAGCCGGCTCAGTCTGGTTGGTCGAGTTGGTCGGGTGGATACATGCTAATATTTTTGTTATTACATTAGTCTATTATATTTTCAATACACATTATATTTTTTGTACCTATAATTTTATTAATTATATATGTAGTTATTTATCATAAAGAACTTCATTAAAAAGAAGAAGAAGAAGAAGAAGAAGAAGAAGCTAAAATATAGAACAACTGCTCCTTTAAAAGTCGTGTTGTGTAGCACACATTCTATTTGGGAGAGAAATCTGGTGTATCTTATTAGATTAAGTCATTGGAAATGATGTGGACCAATGAAACATGATGGCACTAGAATTTCCTATTACTTCAACATAGACAATCCGTACTCAATTATAATTTATAAGTAACTTATATATTGATCGGGTTCGGGTTCAGGTTCAAGTTGGGTTGGGCAACCTGAGACCTCAACCCGAATCTAACCTAAGTTTTATTGGTAAGATAAAACTAGCCGAGTCACCGAGCCGATTCAATTTGAGTCAATTCGAGTTGAAGTTCGAGCCATGTCAAGTCAGGCTCGGGCAAGCTCGAACTCGGCTCAAAATTTTTTCAAGCTCTAAAAAATAGCTTGACTTGGTCCGAATCCAATTTCGAGTCGAGGCGAGTCGAGCTTTTCGAGTTGAGTCGAGCAAGTTGACCGAGCTAACTCGACTCGTATAAAACTCTAATATCTAATATAAACTAGTTGCTTCATTGGTACATCATTTGTAGTCTTTGTTATTGGACCCACTGTGGCATGAAAGTCTTTATTATTTGCTTTATTAGCTTTAATTGGTAAATTAGATAATTGGGCAAAGAATTTTAAAGTGAACATATTTATACCTAGGACTTAACCATAATCATAAGCTCCACCAAGCTTATGCACGTGCCATGGTAAACAATCCACACAATTTTGGACCCAATTTAACCCATCTATCTTTAGATAGCATGTTTTTAATCGTACATTTGCTCCGAACAGGGGCCTAATGAAGTCCATAGCCAATCATTAGCCATTGCTTGAATGTGGTTGTCTCCATGCAACATATTGGTGGTTGGACAGTAAAGCGCCTAAGGTCGCAAACGTTCAATTGATTCGAGTCGAGTATGACTCTTGTATGCCTATCACTATCTTAATCACACACGTTTGACAAAATGCGAGTCATTCATTAACACATGTAGTCTCAACACTATTTTTTAACACATCTGATGCTTGTTCTTATACATATGCTACAGATGCTCGTCGGCTTCCCATACGAGCGAAACCAAACTTTTGTAGCTCGCATGAGATGAACACATTCTCTTCTACAACATGTAGATTGCTCACTAGCCATCGTGGCAGCCGTGTCTCCACCTTTTTTTGTTACTTTTCCTTCCTTCTTATCTCTCTTGAAAAAGAGAGCATTGCCTCTTTATGTCTTCTCACAATAGTGGCATACATAATCTTACTTCTTGACTTTAATCTCGGCTTGGACTTCTCCACTTGCTAAAACTTCAGTCGCAAGTTGCCATATAAGCATGTTGAAAATGGCCACCAAGCTATCTAAAATGGCCCAATCTGTGGCCTGCAAAGGCACCGGCCATGCGATTGTATGCTTCTTTAGAAAAACTGAAAAGAAAAGAAAGGGAATATATATATATATATATATATATATATATATAATGATGACTTCCGTGTGGGATCACGAAACTTCACCTGGACACCCATGGCCTAGCAGCGCAGTAACTCATCTTATGCGCCAAGTTACGGTTGTGCAACCCAACGAGGTCGACCAGAGGGTGTTGTGCAACCACGCGGCTGTTGTTCATTTTGGATTGATACCTCATACGTTGGGTGCTCTGTTCCTCTTTGTTTTAAAATGCAAGGGATACACCGATGCCATGGCATGGTTACAAACTAAGGTTGAGTCGGCACTGCCATAACTATGTCTGGGCTTTTAATCTTACTTCTTGAATTTAATTTCTTTCTATAAAAAAATCTCATTTAAAAAAAATTAGATTTTGAAAAAAAAAAAAAAAAAACTCAATTTTTAAAAAGAAATTAAGGTCAAGAAGTAAGATTAATGTCCAGACATAGCTTGCAACATCTGGCTTGGGTTCGCATTCTGGATTTTGCAACATAGGTTTTCTCAAAGTTTTAACAAATGACTCTTTTGATGGATTTCAAATCTGGTTGGAATTGAAATCCAGAATTTTCAAGAGTGCCAAACATGACACCATTTTCAAATGGTGGATTTCAATTCCCAACTGCCCAAAATCCTTGATTTTTATACTGGTGCCAAATGACCCTAAAGAATTTCGGGGCAACCCATTAAACATAATATTATTCTTTGAACGATATAATATCAACAGTAAAAATCGAAAGCAAGGAATCGGAAGCTATTCTATTACCAGCACTAGTTTTCAACAGCATTCACACATTTTGAACATTTGTGGTTTTATATGTGCAAAATTGGATTTATTGCATATATTCGCAACTGGCTGATTTTAATAAACCTGTACTGTGTTACACAGTGCCTGCAGGAGTTCTGTGCTCCCATTGTCCGTCAATAAAGGAGGGTTGCATCAGGTTGGCAACAGGTGTGAAACTTTTGCTGCCATTACTTTCATCATGAATCCTGACAATATTACAATGGCAGAACAGGATTTGTGTAACCAACTCCAATTACTTGGGATGAGGACGAGGACGAGGACAAGGAGGATGACGATGATGTGTAAGGAATACCAATAAGTGTTCAATATTTTAGGTTTAAAAGTGTTCATCACAAAACCACTTGTCCGCAGCTGTGGCTACTGTACTTGGATATGGCACGGGTGAACATTTTACAGTCAGACATTCAAAAGGGGAGCAACTAATTAAACCTCAAGAGAATAACATTCTAAATTACTAAGAGAATATCGGACAAGCAAATAAAACACCCACGTCGTCATCCTATTCCCTATATGCATAGACAACACTTCAGGTACCGCTGCACAATAAGCATAAAAATGGAAAATGAATCAGTATAAGATAAGAGCGATAAGCAAAAAATGGTTTGCAGATCTAAAGTGGAGCCAATTTAAGTTTATTAAGACTTTTTGTATAATTTAAGTTTATTAAGAATATATATTTAAAGACCCTATATATGTGGAATAAAATATAGAAACAAGGATATAATACTCTTTCCAACAACCAGAGCCCCAATTTCAATCCGATCCGTTCAACTTCTAGGGCTCGATCGCAGATGGCCCGCAGTTCAAATATCCCTTTCAGATGTGATCTAATCATCTCACAGATGAACTTTCTTCGGTAACAGTGGACTTTTGTATCCTTTTTTAAACATCCACGTGTGAAACACAATCAAACAGTTGGGATTTGTCGCGATTCATCCCTCCAGGGGGCACACTAGAGTTCAGTCTGGATAGCCAAAGATCAGCCCCTACTTAGAAGTGGTTGCAAGGGTCCAGGGCAACCCATTGTTTTTTGCTTTCTCAAAAAGCAACCTCAATTGGTACATAACCAACAGCTGATTGTATCATTCGACATGGGAATCAACGGACTCGGTCACCAAAATAACACTGTTGCAGCCAATGGCTGTTCTGCATTGAATCGGATGATGCAATGTGAGCGGGTCGGAGATAAAGAGTAACTGCATTAAACGGACTTACATGAGAGATTATTCATTGTATAAGGATGCATCTTATTGGTGATCCCTCTGCACCAGGCAACCTTAGAGGCAAGCAATGCAAAGAGTATATCCCTGGCTTCACATTATCCAATTTCAGGGCTTCCACCAAGATGATTTCCTGAAACATTTCAGTAGGGTTGTCATTGGCAATAAAAAATGATGCAACGGTCAGAACAAACCATAACTTCTACATCACTCAACCAACAAAAACTAATTGATGAGCAATGAGCCGCAAGTTCACCAATGTCATGCATTCAGATAAGAGAATAATTAAACATTCATTGGCGGGTATCAGTTACCATCTAAAAATAGTGAATATAGGATATTGTGGACACAAGGGATAACAATATTCTGTCGGCTGATATATATTAAAAGAAAAAAAAATCTGTCAGCTAACGAAAATGTGTTGGCTCAGGCACCTAGTGAAAAGAACCTGACATTGTTAGTTTAAAAATTAGGAAAAAGGAGGAATTTTTTTTGTCATTTGAGAGCTCTGCCGAGTTTTGGAAATCTGAAAAATAAAAATTAAGCATATTAAGAAACAAATGGTCATTTTTGTCACCATTTTAACAAAGAGAGGCTGCTTTGGCAATTCCTACACAGTGAGTATAGTTTCTTAAAGTGGAAATATTTTGACCAAGCCTGGAATAACCATGGAGTATTGGTCACTTGAAAAGAGAAGCATGTTTTCCCTATCTTACTAGAGGCATCTAAGGAGACTGGTCAGTTCGAAAATTCAAAGATGACAAAGCAACAATAATTTAATATTTGAAGATAGATGTCTTGGATAACACATTTGATACATGTCGTAATTTTCTCTTATATTTTTATTATTAAAAATAATAAGAAAGATGATTTTTAAAATTCCAAAAGGGACTATCTAAAACATAGGTTGACATTTTTCTAAGATTATTTTCTCTATGAAGAAGAGGAATACAGTTTTTAAATAGAAAAAAAAAATGACTTTCATAATAATAGATAAAGAAATAATTCGAATATAAGAATATTGAATTCTAAATGAATAACATGCATCAACAATACATTCCAATACTATATAGTTCGTTTCAAAATGGATCAATCTCCAAACTAATATAATAATATATTTCACTACTCCGTCCAAATTGCAATTTGGATGCTTGTATTTTATCATCTAAAAAATTTATATTCAATACATTTTTTTATATCAAGGATGATAATTTCATTAAAAGGCCACAGCCACTATGTACAAAAGAATATAAACAAAACCAAAAACCACTTACTGCCACCCCAGCGGAAAAAGAAACGAACTATTCAAAGCCGACACCCATTCTATTGCAAAAGATTTAGCCCTCCTGAATACATATATTGCTCTCTCGTTCTTGTTCTTAAAAGCTCGACCATTTCGTTCTAACCATAATGCCCACAAACCCACTAGACAACTCAAGTCTCCATATCCTTTTTCTGATCTCCCTGAACCCCTCCATGCCATGATAGAAGAAAATTATCTACTAAATCCGAAAACACCCAAAGTACCTCGAAGAGCTGGAAGAAAAGGGCCCACACCTCCCTAAGAAAAGAGCAATGAAGAAACAAGTGATTCACAGATTCCGCATCTTGCAAACAAAGCAAGCAACCATTTGGAAGAACCATATTCCTCTTATGGAGCTTGTCTATAGTTAGCACCTTGTTCCTTCTGACTAGCCAACTGAAGACCGCTATCTTCAACAGAGCACCATATTGCCATACATATGTTGTTGAGGCTATCCTAATGCCCATCTTCGCTTCGAATCCGATACAGTGATTTTACTGAAAAATTGCCCGATTTTATCTTGTAACCATCTTAAAGAATCCGCACTCGGAGCAATCAGAGAAACCATAACCAACCATTGCAAAAGCGAACTTAACTCTAGAATTTCTTCTTCACCCAAATTTATTCCGCTAAGGGAGAGTCCAAATAACTACATCACCCCTCCAAGAGAAAAAACTACTAACCTTCATGTTTGCCTCCTTTGCTAACCTCACTAATCTAGGGAAGCTAACCCTCGAGATATTGTCTCCTAACCATCTGGCCTCCCAAAACCGAATATTTTTCCCATTCCCCAGCTCAAAGCCTATCCCTTCCCAAACCTTTTGTTTTAAGGACACCACCGACTTCCAAAGATAAGAAGCTCAATACAGCAATGAAGATTTGATCCACCACCCAATGTCATCTAGCCCATATTTGTTTCCTAGCAACACCCTCCATCTAGCTCCCCCCTCTACCCCAAACCTCCACCACCCATTTCCCTATCAATGCTATGTTCATCTCCTCTAACTTTCTCAAACCTATTCCTCCTTCATCCCGCAGTTTCCACACATCTTCCCACTTCATAAGATGACACTTGTGTTTCTCTTTCGATCCTTCCCACAAAAAATCCCTCCTCCGCTTTTCCAATACATATTCCAATACATATAATACCGACTTCGGGCACTTTAAAATTGACATGAAGTAAATTGGAAGATTTGACATAGACGCTTGAATCATAATCATTCTCTCGCACATAGATAGATATCTCAATTTCCATTTGGACATCTTCCTCTCACATCTCTCAATAACTTTATCCCACGTCTTGCAGGTTTGCCGAAACATAGCGGGAACCCAAGATATGTGGTCGGTAAAGACCCCTCCCAACAACCATATATGTATGCAAAATTTTGAATTTCTTCTTTAGAGAGCTCAACTCCGAGAATCTCGCTTTTAGTAATGTTCACCTTCAAACTGGAAACCACCTCGAAACTTACAATGATCGACCCAAGATTTTGCACTTTGAACTCGTTTGCCTTACAAAACAAAAGCGTATCATCCGCATATTATAGGTGTAATATCTGAAAATTGGATTTATCCACCCCGAAACCTTCCACCAAGCCTATCTCCTCCTATCTCTAGCATTTTACTGAGGGCCTCCATCATAGAAACAAATAGATAAGGAGATAACAGATTGCCTTCGTGAAGCCCTCTAGAAGCAGAAAAAGTAACCGTTCGGCAATCCATTAACCAAAATAAAAATTTTAGCAAACCTAACACACACTTGAATCCAAGCCCGCCATTTAACTCCACACCCCAACCTCCCTAACATGTAATCAAGAAAGGCCCAATCCACATGATCATATGCTTTTTCGTTTACAAACTACACCTTGCTCCCCTCTTCTCTTGCAGGAATCTATACAAAAGCCCCTTGAGCCACCGAGATTATATCCCCTAACACCAACCAGAATCTAGAAGCCAGAACCTTTGCCAAAATCTTGTATGGACTGCCAAGCAAGCTAATGGGACGAAAATCTTTTAGGCTTTCAGGTCCTTTCTTATTGGGAATCAATGCAATAAATGAAGCCCCTAATTCCATGGCTATAAAACCTTTTAAAAAATTGTTCATAAATTAAAGAATATTCCCCCCTATCCAGCAACCAAATTTTCTGATAGAACACCAAAGGAAAACCATCTGGACCCGAGGATCCCAGTTTTCCCCATCTACCTCGAGCAATACTAGGCAATGATCAGAAAAAGGTTTGGGCAGACCACTCTAATGATTCATTAGAAACTTCTCCACCCATTTCATAGAGACAAGGAATTTGTCTAGCTTGGACTTGATCGGGTCAGCCCGACCATTTGACCATGTAAATTTGACAACCCCCCATCAGTAGGTGCACCAACTCATTTTTTAAGATCCAATCAGAAAATTTCTTCATGGTTGTGGATGACTGCCCGCCATTTGACTTCTCGTGAATAAAAATTTACCACATTAAAATCCCCTCCCAAACACCAAGGTAGCCTCCATCTGCTTCGACATCCGATCCAATTCACCCCATAGTTCACCATGAAATTTTGAGTTATGCAGCCCATTAACTGTTGTGAACATCCAAAGGAATCCTGACACAGTATCTTTCAACACAAGTGGCACTGAATAGTCACCTGACCAGCTATCCTCTTTCTGCCACACTACTGAATTTCAAATCACCAATATTCCTCCCGTTGATCCTAACGCATCTGCCATATTAAGTTGATCACCCTTATATCTATATTTTCCATCTTAGTTTCCTGAAAAGCCACTAGTTGAATTTTGAATTTCTTACGCGTCTTTTATTTGGCTATGCTTTTGTGCACACCCCATACCCCTGACATTCCATGTCATAATCTTCATCTAAAACTATCTGACCTCATATTGTGCCCACTTATTCCGGTCTCAGATTCAGCTCCCCCATTTTGATTATTGACTTACAGCATTGCGAATTCGCCACCTGAACCGGGCTGTTTAGGAATTAATTGCCCCTCCCTTTCCTCAACAAATTCGAAATAAGCTATGTAATCCTCTGGCCTATCCCCAAATTGGACCCCCACTGGCCAAGCCACCTCCATTGTAACCAATTCAATTCTTCGCATGCCTTGCACCATTGAAACCCTTAATTCTGCAACGGAGTTAATTGTGGTCAAGCATGAAGCCCTCTCTGACCCAACGAACTATTTCTTGTTGATGCTACCTCACGAGAATGGCAATCGATCGCCAGAGGAAATCTTAAATGAATCATTAGAAAGATAAATTTCAAGAATAATCATAAAGAAATGGTAAGCTATATACGTAGGCCACCAAGAACAAAATCCATATTCAATAAGAAAAAGTAGACATGAGAAATGTAATGAGCTGCCTTTCACAAATGGAAATTTAAGCAAACTTAAAGTGTACTTTTTTATTCAATGGGATATGATTTCTTACTCTACTTTTGAGGAAAACCAGATGAGCAGGAATCAAATCAACCCATGCTGCAACAGATAAGTAATCAACTCCTACATGTAAATGAAGAATAACATCAGAGGAAACATAAGGATTAATTAATCCACAGACAAGAAAAGCATAAATAGAATATAGCATAATGAAATGCATCAAAGCAGCTAGTAAAAGAAATTTGACTATTTCTTCAAGGACCTACAAGATGTAGGTGTCATGTTCTGGATAACTAAGGGGCTGTTTGGTTTTCCAATTTTCTATGAAATGCGAAGTAAATGAGCCATCATTATCATTTTCAAGTGCTTGCTTGAACAGGAATTATGGCTCATAAATTGAGAGTCAAATACACTTGTAAAGGAAGTAGGTAAAATAAATTGTAATCATTATATTTTCACATTATAAAACTACCATTTTTACACTGATTTGTGGGTGGAACAAACAGCATAGCAAAATCATTATTGCATTCAAATGTAAGTGATCTGACCACACAATTTACTAAGTAATCATTGCCCATTTACAGCCATTTACCGTTGTAATTGGAAAACCAAACAGGCCCTAAATGTAGATAAGAAACCATCCCTTCAACTGCATTATATACATGATAAATATTTTAGATCATTGATTAATAGAGTCAATATGGACAATGCACATTAAAGGTCGGCCCCTAATGATGAATGGCTCACTTCCAAGGTGGGCCCTGCATGATGGGTGACCCACATCAAAAGTGGGGCCACATAATGAGTAGTCCACATCAAAGGTTTGCCCCACATTATGGACAGTGAATATCAGGGCGGACCCAAAAAACTTGAGGGATAAATGCTTATGTGATGTTGGAAACAAAACATGCTTCTCTGCTTTTTAGCTGACAAGTATGTTGTTTACCAAAGACGCTTATTTACTAAGTAGAAACCAAGATAAGCTACTTGTGCTCGAAAGTAACTTACAATCCAAACACCCCCTTAGTACCTACCACTTTGGTATTATCTCCAACTTGGCATATAGCCATCACATTCAATTCTTCTAATTTCAAGAATCTTCATGCGTCAACATAGCAAAAACATTCTAGTTCTTGTTGAACTCTAGCATCTACTCCCCATGCAACAACAACTACGCATTAGGAAGCCACCTTGGAAATGCATGAATGAGCTACTAGGAAACTCCTGTTGCTAGATTATGCAAAAATGCCTTTCGCTAATATAAACAATAATTGTGTGCAACTTACCGACAAGCTTAATATCTGTATTTTCTACTAACCACTGTGCACCATCCTTTGTAAATCCAACATAGCTTGTATCAAAGTCTCGTTTCCACATGAGCTGTCTGTGAAGGGAAAAAATTATAAACCCATAGAAGTTATTCATTCATGACATGAGCGTCTCATACTTGATTAAGCTAAACTTGGAGATGAGAGAAAACATTTTGCCAAATTCAGATCCTCCAAAAAATAGCATGGAATATGACAATGAACAGAAACACCATGCTTAGGAATGAATTTAAACATATTTTTTTTAAAATAGATCTCCAGCTAATGAACATGCATTGTTGATTGACATAGATCATTCAGGTCTTTTGCTAGTTTTTGTTTACAGTCTTCTCTTCTTTTTATTTTTTGAAAGGTAAATAAGGCTATTAATAACACCCACCCAAGCAAAGCTGGGGGGGGGGGCGTGGGGGTGGGGGAAAGAATACAGCCCAACAAAATTACAGCTCAAATACAAATAAAACACTATGGACATCCGCAGCTTTTGAATTGGACACCCATCCCACCGCTTCACACTTCACCTTTCTCATTGTCTCTTCCACTGATCCTCCTATTTCAAAAGAAGTGGCTATTTGGTTCACCCCACATAATCATATGCACTGCCATTAAAAGTTGATAACAAATCATCTTTCCTTCCCTTCCCGATTCCTCCACCATGCCAAGACAGCAATAGGTCTTCAATAGACATCGACATCACACAAGATATATGAAGTTCCTACCTGATGCCATCGAAAATCAAATAGAAATGTCAATCCCTGCTGGTCATATCTAAAGTTCCTACTTGATGCCATCGAGCGGTCTTCGATGCCATCGAAGACCCCTCAATGAGTGGTCCATGGGATCGAATCAATCTAAATTTTGAAGTTGTTTTAATCTAAGTTCTTCCCATGACCATCTATTAGCTTCCAAAGGAGTGGCAATTCCTATTGAGTTTGGGCTAGATGGAAAGTTGTTTTTAGGATAAGCATAGGTTTTGAAAAGGACAAGGCACTTTATCGTTTTCTCAATTCTACAATGCTTGGACGCCTATGATCTTCGAGTCTTCAATCTTCAATCTTTCATAGGGCTCTCTGGACTCAGTGACTCACAACCAGTGTTTTAAATATCAACGATATCAGCCGATATATCCCACGATATATCTTGTATCCCACCTGTGCGATGCGAAACGCATAGGTAGTGCCGATATATCCCACCTACTCGATTCAATGAGCATTTTCAATTTTTGATTTATGTTTTTGTTGTAAATCACATTAAACTAGTGTTAAATGGTTACAAATATATGATTCTTCGTGTTTTCCATGAAAAATCATGGCTTTGGAACTTCGATTTCGAGATTTAGGGGAGATGGGTCAAGTTGCGAAAAATTAAGAAAAATCAAAATTTCTCAATTTCTTGCAATTTAGTTGCAATCTTTGTATCCAAACACAAAATTAAACATGTATGTAACCTGATCTAGTGATTCTTCTTTTGCTTTTGAATGTATTGCTTGTGTTTCCATACATGTCTTCTTACGTTTATAAATTATATGAATAGACTTTGAATATACTTGCATCAGTTCAGTTGGAAAGTGCATATATTAGGACCGATACGAAGGAAACCCCTATTATGTGCACTTTGTTCTGTAATGTTTTGATTTCTAAGTGTGTATTGATGTCCTTTTCAACAATCCCTGAAGTTTCATTGAAAAATTCGATCAATTTCCCAATGTTCCCACGTTTCCCAACAACATCGATACATTACGTGATACAATTGATATATCCCATGCGATAATCAATATGTATCCATATCCCAAAGTTGTGATACAGTATGCGATAACGATATTTAAAACACTGCTTACAACTCACGTTAATTGACAAATAGAGAGCTTACACAAGTCTGAAGCGAGACGTAACCAAAATTTTAGGGCAATGTCGAACATGGCAGCTGGCAAAACAAAAGAAGCAGAATACTAGATTGTACACGCCATTGCTAGTGCCACATGTACCGTGGCAAGACATCAGTATGGATTTCATGCTTTGGCTTCCCAAGACAATTAAAAAGCATGATTCCATTTTTGTGGTCGTGGACCGTTTCTCCAAAATGGTCCACTTTCTCGTGTTCAGAAGCCTCAGATGCGTCTAACATAGCTAAGATTTTCTTCAAGAGGGTGGTTCTATTACGTGGTTTGCCTAAGACCATGGTGTCTGACAGGGATGTCTGGTTTACTAGTTATTTTTGGAAGACATTATGGCACATGATGGGAACAAGACTCCAGTTCTTGTTTTCTAACCATCCTCAAATTAATGGCCAAACTGAGGTTGTGAATTGAAGTCTCGGAAATCTACTACGATGTTTGGTAGGTAAACACATTAAAACTTGAGACTTAGTCTTGACTGTCGCTGAGTTTGCATATAACAGTTAAGTTAATAGGTCTACGGGTAATTCGAGATTATTAGTGGTTACAAACCTAGACTACCCATAGATTTATTGCTTATGGTAGTCACTCAGAGGCTAGCATAGTCAGCCGATGCATTTTCGACATCACATTCATGAGTTGCATGCGGAGATTAGGAGGCGGATAAATGCTAGTAATAAACAACACAAAATTTCAGTTGACTTACATCGTAGAATTCAAGAGTTTAATGAGGGTGAGTATGCAATGGGTAGGAAGAGGCCAGGACAGTTCCCACAAGGTACCGTTAAGAAGTTATAAGCACGTAGTGCCAGACCATTTAAGATTCTCAAAAAGATTGAATCCAATGCGTATGTGATAGATCTTCCACCTCGCATGGGTTCAACATTCAATATAGAGAATCTAATGTCTTTTTCAAGACATCCCATAAACCCTAATTTTATTTAAAACTATTGGTCAATTTCTGAATTTTCTTCCCAACTTATACCACCTATGCCCACTATACGTGAGAAAAGAGAAGAAATTGAAGGAATTATGAATGAGCAAATTGTTTCCACTCGAGATGGTAGATTTCAGAGGTACTTGGTAAAGTGGAATAACAGACCATCATCCGACTATACATGGTTGACGGAAACAGAGTTATAGAGGCTAGATCCAGATTTGTTAGAAAGGCAAAAGAGTTTTATCTCGACAGAGTCGAGCTCTTCTCAACCAAGGGGAATGATGCGGACATCAAACCATTCAAAGTATATCAACGCAGGAGGCGTGCGTTACCCATGTCAATGTGGTTAGATGACGGGTACGAGTGGGGTCTCTAGAGGTTGAAGACCTGATGGGGACATCACGCGCACATGCGCACTCACGCCGCCTCCCCTACGGACGTACGTACGTAGAAGGAGGACGCCACCATCGATCTGGCTCGATGACGACGTCCAGGGAGGGCTTCCTAACTAGAAGTCAAGTTTTGGTTCAGAAAAGTGACCCGATAGTCAAGAAAAGCCCACCATGGGATCTCATGATCGTGCCCCACTCGTAGGATTGGTTTTATATTTTAAGTTTTGCTTATTGTTATTATTTAGAACATCCTGAACGCTTTAGATTTTCTTGTTTGGTTTTTATTTTAGTTTACTCCATCGCCAGGTAATAGGTGTCGCACATGGTGCGAGTTTTTGGGTATAAGGTTCTTTCTATAAATAGGCACCCCTTGTAGTTCTTTTCATTCATTGAAGTTAATAAAAAAATTCCTGCTTTATTTTTCTGCTCTCTTCGTGAGTTGTGGAAGAATTCAAAAGTGGGTGAGAAGCCCTCCCTTTTCGAAGGGCAAACTACTGTGGTGCGAAGCCACATCGATCCCAATTCACCCCATCTTCCATCATTTTTTTTCCATCTTCCCCCACCATCCGTACTTCGAATTTGTCCTTTTGTTGCATCGGATTTCTTCATTACAGCAGGTTTCCAAATTTTGGCCCGCAGGCGAGCTGAAACTTCGGCGGAGCACCACGCACGAACCGTATATCGGATCGAGCTGAGATTTGAGGGTTTTGGAGTCCATCCCTGGCCGACCAGGGCCAAGGTGGCCTTTTTCTGAATAGTGGGCCCCACACACATGCGGCCGGGATCACGCACATCCGTCTGGGCCATTGTTGCTGTCCACATGCGGGATCATCTTTTAGTTCAGGTTTTTATCCTCTTTTATCCTCTCATAGCCGTTTTTCATGAATCTTAACCCTAGATTACATGATCCCTAATTGATTTGCCCATTTTTATCACCTTAGGGTTCCCTGAATTGAAATTAGGGAATCCCTTGGATTAAGGACTGATTTTTATGCATGAGTAGTTAATTTTATTTCCCTTTGACATTGTTTGGTTTATAATTTTTATTGGTCCAGTCCTAGCCTGTGTCGGCTTAGACCCGCATAAATTTCCCTTTTTAAGTGAATATTTGGATTTTCATGTGGGACGTGAAATTTGTGTGATTGTTTCTGAATTGGTAGGATCTAAGCCTGAAATCTTGCATATCATATTTAATTTTCCATGTCCCGCATCAAATTTGGTATTAAAGCCTAGGGTTCTTGTAGGGGAATTCATTACATGTTTAGGGTTTCGTTGTTTATGTCCATCACGCATCAATTCTCATCATATATGACTGTTTAGAGGTCCATAAACCCTGAAATAAGCTGCTGAAATTTTCTGTTATCCCCTTATTTGAATTATTTTAGAAATTAACTTAGTTTTCTATTTCTAGGTTTAGAAACTTTCCTTTTCTGTTTTTTTATAAACTAATTTTTTAGAAACTTTCTTAATCTGTTTTTAAAAACTAATTTCCTTTCTTTTTTCTTTTTTAGAAACTAATTTACTTTCCTTTTTCTTTTTTAGAAACTAACTTACTTTCTATTTTTAGCAACTTTCCTTTTTCTTTTTCTTTAGAAACTAGGTTGTTTTTTTTTTTTAGAAACTTTTCTAATTTGTTTTTTTTTTTAGAAGCTTTCCTAATTTGTTTCTTTGGAAACTTTCCTTTTTCGTTTTTTAGAAACTAGGTCGATTCTTAAAAAAAATAAAAATAAAAATAAAAATCTCTTATATTTTGACAACTATATTGCTGAATTTTGGTTGGCACCCTACACTAAACATGGAACAATTGCAAGAGTCATTAAACAAGTTATCCCAGAAGTTGGAGTTTATGATTAAGCGCTTGGAAATGGACCAATGCTTTGAACAGCTTGATGAACGCATTGCCCGACTAAAGACCATCGCCAGGACAAACCCCACCATTAGGGTAGATGTCCAATCTCAAGCAGGTGGCCTGAAGGATAGACCAATGAATGGAGTTGGCCAAGGAATCAGTTATGGGCGTGCACTCGTGTACCAACCCCATGAGGGACATCAAGACCACTATTTTGAGGGGTACAACATGTGCAACCATGTGACTGGAGAGAGTGCACCAGATGTTAGTGTAGAGTTACCCACTGAAGTCATTCTGGTAGTGGATGAGTTTCATGATGTTTGTCCTGTTGATCTACCGGATGAGTCCCCTAGTAGGGATATAGAGCATACCAGAACATGGGACACCGTAATACCTACAACCAAGTTTACGTTGAATAATTTTGTCGATAGGTCCACAGGTTTAAGTTCTCGTGAAGTCGTTACTGATTATAAACCTAGAAAACTTATTGATCTTGTCCCTATGTCACTGTCCCATAGGTCGTCAGAGTCTGCAGAGTCTTTTGTGCATCACATTCATTCATAGCATCAAGAAATCAGGCAAAAGATCATGACTAATAATGAACATTGCACATTTTCTACAGACCAGTATAAATGTTTCAAAGGATTCAATATTGGGGACTCTGTGATGGTCTACATCAGGCCCGAGCAGTATCCTTCGAGGGTCGTTCGTAAGTTACACGCGTGTAGCGCTGGACCTGTCAAAATTATAAAACGAAACGGTCTCAATGTGTATGAGGTAGATCTTCCACCTTCCATGGGAATTAGTTTCACATCCGATGTGGAGGATTTAGTTACTTTTCAGGGGACCAATGATACTTTGTCCGGCCCTTCGTCCACCCATCCTGATTCCCCATATTTATCCCTTGAACCATGGCCCTTCCCAACCCATTTTTCCAGCCTCTACCTCTCATATCTACTTTTTCTAACCTTTCTTCCCAGCCTCTACCTCTCATACCTACCCTTCCCGACCCATTTTCCCTGCCTCTACATCCCATGTTTACCCGTCCCGACCCATTTTCCCAGCCTCTACCTCCCATATCTGCCCTTCCTGACCCACCTCTACCTCCCATACCTACCCGCTTTCCAGCCTCTACCTCCCATACATATCCTTCCCGACTCATTTTCCCAACCTCTATCTCCCATGCCTAACCTTCACACACCCAAAAAGGAAATAGAGGATATCCTAGACTATCAGATAGTTTCAACGTCGAACGGTGGGTCTCAGAAGTACGTGGTTAAATGGAAGTCACGCCCAGCTTCAGACAGCACGTGGCTCACTAAGGAGGAGCTTCAGAGACTTGATCCTTACATCCTAGAGCGGTTCAGGAGTTTTATTTCGCCAGTGGTGAAATCTTTGCAGCCGGGGAGAATTGATGGGGACATCACGCAAACACGCGCACTCACGCCGCCTCCCCTACGCACGTACGTACGTAGAAGGAGGACCCCATCATCAATCTGGCTCGATGATGACGTCCAAGTAGGGCTTCTTAACTAAAAGTTAAGTTTTGGTTCAGAAAAGTGGCCCGATAGTCAAGAAAAGCCCACCATGGGATCTCATGATCGTGGCCCACTCGTCGGATTGGTTTTATATTTTAGGGTTTGCTTATTGTTATTATTTAGAACATCCTGAACGCTTTAGATTTTCTTGTTTGGTTTTTATTTTAGTTTACTTCATCGCCAAGTAATAGGTGTCACACATGGTGCGAGTTTTTGGGTATAGGGTTCTCCCTATAAATAGGCACCCCTTGTAGTTCTTTTCATTCATTGAAGTTAATAAAAAAATTTCTGCTTTATTTTTCTGCTCTCTTCGTGAGTTGTGGAAGAATTCAAAAGTGGGTGAGAAGCCCTCCCTTTTCGAAGGGCTAACTACCGTGGTGCGAAGCCACATCGATCCCAATTTACCCCCATCTTCCATCATTTTTTTTTCCATCTTCCCCCACCATCCGTACTTCGAATTTGTCCTTTTGTTGCATCGGATTTCTTCATTACAGCAAGTTTCCAGATTTCGGCCCGCAGGCGAGCTGAAACTTCAGCGGAGCACCACGCATGAACCGTACATCGGATCGAGCTGAGATTTGAGGGTTTTGGAGTCCATCCCTGGCCAACAAAGACCAAGGTGGCCTTTTTCTGAATAGTGGGCCCCACACACGTGCGGCTGGGATCATACGCACATCTATCTGGGCCATTGTTGCTGTCCACACGCGGGATCATCTTTTTTTGTGCGAATTTCTTTTTATTTTTTTAACTTCAAGGTAGGAAGATTATGTCTTCGACTTCCAATGATTATAAGAAGGCGAGAGGCCTAGGGAAGTGATTTCACATCTTCTCCTTCTTTCTTTTCTCAATGTATTCTCGTCTTTAAACCTATTTTCTTTCTTTTCTTCTAAATTATCTATATCTAGAAGCTGATCCATTTTCTTTTCAATCCAAATAATTAGATCTTAGAATATCTTGATCCTCACATATAAATATTTTGATCTTCTTCAAATCCCATCACCCAAAGCCCTAGATTTGAAATATAATTAAAGAAACATCCATTTTTCTGAATTTTTCAGATTTTTCAATATAGAAAATTCATATTTCCTGGATTAGAAAATCCACTTGGATCGTCGGGTGGACCCCATTGCGAGACAAAAGTCATATATTTCGCCGGATCCAACTAAATTCAGATTTTAAGGTTCAATATAACGTGTTTGTGATGGATGGCCGTGATCATTGCTGAATTTCCCTTAGTTCCTTCTTGTTTCATGATGTATAATGCTGAATTTTTATTGTTAATGCTTGCATAAATTTGCCCCTTTTAATTCCGCATTCGTTTAGGATTGGATTAGGTCGTCCTACACCACAGCTAGTGCTAGATATTCTCAATATGTAAATGGATTATGTACTTATGTCCATTTTAAAAATAATCAATTTAGTATGATTCAAAGAAAAAATTAATAGTCGAATTTCGTCGGATTTCTACACCTCATACATCCCTTGTTAGTTGTAATTGAAAAGAAACAAGAGAATAACAATAGAAAAGTAAGGAAATCAAAGAAGGAAATACCTATCAGTGTTTAATGTTCTGAAAAGCACACGACGTACTCCTCTAGGTATATTTAGGAGCTTCATAGCTTCAGCTGTAACCAATGGAAGTTTAGTAAAACATGCAGAAAAAATGAGGGCTGATGAATAAAAACTTTAAGCAGAGGTAAAATAAACAAGGCTTTTAAATTTGGATTCTAAAACATAGCACTAATTTTGTACAAAACAAACATTGTTCCCTTTTGCGTGCCAAATGGCCTAGGAATTCCATTCCAAGCAAAAGAAGATGTTTCAAACCATAAGCTTGGCAAAATGATTTTCTGTTTGGAAGTTTCAAATTTTCATTTCATTTTCTTCCCTTAAAGGATACATTAATGTGAGGGTATCTTTGTCTTGAAAGCCTTTGCAAAATTTGGAAACACTTCCAACAGTCGTTGGGGAGACATTTGCTAAAGGAATCAGATTCGAGGATGGCAAGGCAGATTATTGAGAGGTAGGAGGCCCCCTTGGCAAGCCCTTCTCCAAGATTATCATCCCTTAAATAAATAAATAAAAAAATTGTCCAAAATTGCATGAAGTCTTCGACACCAAAATGATGTGGAGTTTGGTTTTTAGAAGAAACTGGTGGGTTTACAAAGTGCAGACAGGAAATCTCTTGGGAATTCTCAATGTTTTCTTTATATTGACTAATGAACTCAACAAGCACACTTTCAGCCCCTTTGTCACTCTCAAAGAGTTTTGCCCTCGAGCTTGTGCCTCCCTGTGCTATAATGTGCAGATCTACTGCTCCAGCTGAGGTGGAAGATTAGACAACCCATCAAAGCAAGACCCTTAAGCTCAATAACCCCCGAAGAAGAATGTTCACTCTGTACAACATGTGCAAGAAGATGCAAAAACCATCAATCATCATTTCATTCATTGGGAGGGAGCTTGGTAGATTTTGAGTGGGGCAATCATGCCACATCCCACACATGCATGCTCCACACGTGTGAACAAGAAAAGGCCCACTTTCCTTTTTAAGCTTGTTCCTAATTTTCTCTCATATTCCTATGCTAGGAAAATCTCTATGATAAGAATAAGTATTATTAGATTTTTCTTCTCTAGCTTTCTGCTTTGGAGACCTTGGCTAGCAAGGGATCTAATTTTAGATTCCTTAGATTGTGCTAGAGATATCTCGCAAGCAATGATCCCAAACCCACCCCCCCACCACCCGGCAGAGTCCTTCCATTTAAACCAATAGGTATATGTCCATCCAGTCTAGCGATGCAACAAATCTGTCCAAGCGCAACATGATTGGAGAACTCTGCCCATTGGACCAGGTGAAACTGGCACCAGACATGGGGATGTCTATGAGATCAAACCTCTGAATCCATTCGGAGAAGTCCTTCATGCTTCTAGTTAACTGGAAGCCATAAGTCTTCTCTTAGGTGAAGCGAGCCGTGTTGAAGTCTCCGCCAATAAACCAGGTAATCGCCCACCTCAGAGGAATAGCCTTCAACTCCTTCTAGAACCTAGATCTCTACTCTGCCTTAACAAGGGCCATAGATAGTTGTAAACAACCAGCCAAAAGAAATTTCACATAGAACAACTGATATTGAGAACTCACCACACCAATTGTCCTCCCTTCTCTAAATACTCGAATACCAAACTACCAGAATACCCCCAAAAGAACCCACAGCATCCAGACAGACAAACTCCTTAGACTTCTGCCCCCACACAGAGTCCAAGACGGCTCTGTCCAAAGAATATAACATAGTCTCCTACAAGGTGTTGATCTGAGCCTTGGACTTCTTAGACACTTCCTTAATTTGGCACGCTCATCCCTGCTCCCCATCCCCCTAACATTCCAACTCAGGACATTCATTGAGAAACAGACCTCACCCTTCTTCCCCTAATTGGCTCGTTGATCTTGCTCCTTGTGTCGTAATTGACTGTGTTTTAAAGCCTTAGCAGCTCCCTCTGTCATTTCAGGGTACGCCTTAGCAGTCGCCTATAGCCCAAGCAACCTCGTTGTTCAATGAATTAGTATAGGGCCACCACATCTTCGTCTTGAGCCCAGAAGGACATGTCAAGCTTCCTCCACAATTAAATCCATTCCATTCACTTTCCCTACCCTACTAAATAGTTGAGTAGGTTCACGGCCAATCAATAAGATCTTACAACTAGTTGTCTGCAACCTGGTTACTAGATCCTGCTGTCATTAGAATTCCACCTCAAGGTACTAGACCTTCATGGATCAAAGTCTCTTTACATGGAAGAGCTAGAAGCAAAATGTCATTACTGTCAGATCCTTTAAAAGCCCAAAGGAATTAAGTAATATTCTCAAACAACAAATCAACTTGTAATTTTGTTAGGTAAGTATATTAACATGACAATATAGAAAATGGAAAAATTCAGAAAAAAATGTGAGGATTCCATATATGCATTCTTTTCTTGTTTTAAACACGTATTTGATAGTATAATGGGCAACTCTTTAGTAAGAATGCTGCATTAGGCTGCATGATACTATTAACCTAATACTAACTCTAAAACAGTAAAATTCCTTTATTTAGGCTTCAAAATATCTAATATCAATATATAATTAAGATTACAAGACTACATACGAGTAATGACGAGTTGATGACACAATAATAGGTTGTTATGTAATCAGTACATTTAGGCTTCGAACACAAGTCAAGCATGATTTGGTGGAATAGGGCCCATTACATATCATCATCATCATCTAAGTCTTATTCCAATTAATTAGGGTGGGCTACTGAATCCTTTTCTGCCATTCCACGCTATGGCCCATTACATATAAGAACAATAAAACAAAGATGGAAAAAATGAAAATAATTGATAGTTTACTACTTTCAATATTTCTCAAAATGGTTCACTCCACCTCAATCCATCAAATCCCACTCAATGTTGTGTTTTGATACTTAAAATAGTCTTGCATTTAGTTTAAAACTAGTTTTTAGGCTTCCTTTGAGATTGAAATGAATATAGAAGAAGAAGACGAAGAAGAAGAAAAAGAAGAAGAAGAAGAAGAAGAGAGACTGAAAATAAATAAATAAATTCAAAATGGGGCCTTTATGGTCATATCGGCCTGTAACAGTGTATCGGCCATGTATTGGTGCCGATATGGGGCATATTGGCCGATGTTGCCCATTTTTTCATTAGGGGCTGATTCACCTCCGTATCACATAACGAGGGTGACTGTTTCCTGTATGTAACAGCCTTTACGGTTGTAACATATATGTTTTTTAATACCAAGATGGATTGGATGAAATATAGACACCACAGTAGGCTCTACACAAAACTAATGGAGGGTCGTTTCATCCCAATAGTTTCCTATGGTGTGACCGGCATAAGTTTTGGATTGTCATGGTTTTTGGGTTCTGAAATCAATGAGAGGTAGGTGTACCTAACTTCAATCTCATGAAAGAGCATATGAATGGATTGAATGGTATACATAAACCACAACAGAACCCATAAGCAACAGACGTCTGACGGTGAGTGTCCCATCCAAGCTCTTCCTTATGGTGTGGCCTACTTGAGTTTTGAACCAACCCAAGTTTTCGTTTCATGGACCTGATGGACGACATCAATCTCATGCCCATGTTGCTTGGTCAGTTTTCTACACGCCCCGTATGAATGACTATGCGTAGTAAGGGCAGCAGGTCTTGGGGCCTTTAATAGGGAACGGTGCGCCTACCACAGTTACCATACGGGACCGGCTTCCACCCCCCCAAATTAAAAGAAAATCAAATACATAATGCAGGCCACACGAGGTATTTTTGAAGTATGTGTTTAGGCCACACAAGGTACTTTTGAAGCATGCGCAACTAACACATGTGAGATGGCCCAAAAATATCAAAAGCGTATAAGATCCAAACCATTTCGCGGGCCCTATATGTATCCGCCTCGCACTTGTGGGATATCTAAGTGGTACATCAGGTGGGCCCAACCTTTTGGATAATCTAGCCCAACAGTTGGGCCAGACAACTGAACAAGTAGGTCATACATGTATGTAAAGAATGGACTACTTCAAAAGATTTGCTAAGATTCCACTTTCAACCTAATTGATGAGGGGACTTTTTCTATTTTTGGGCTAGATCATCTTCATGGTGGGGCAGACTGGAAGTCTCCTCTCCTTTAGTTAATAGGTGTGAGTGTATCTTGCAAACAACACGTCCTATATACAAATGTGATTTTAGAAAAGTGCAGCAAGTATGTGACATGCATCAGCCGCATGTGTGAGATGGGCCATGGATCGAGACAGGCCAATATACCAATGTAAAATTATCAACATGAGCCACATATCACAAATGCTATTCATTAAAAAAAAAATTTTAAAAAAAAAAAAAAAAAAAAAAAAAAAAAAAACCTACCATTTCATTTGCATTTTCTATGAGCCAATCCGGAAAAACGGAAATTAAGACCAATTTCAATGACTAAGGGCCTGTTTGTTAATGCTGAATTTTTGCATTTAATGTGGAATTTGGAAAATATTCCATGTTGAGTGGTGTTTGTTAATACAGAAGAAGGAAAGCGCTCCACCATTTTATGCCGAAATTTTTCGGTAACAGGAGTCTAGCTTAATAGGGAATCAAGAATGTGCTCCGTGATTTTATTTTTTTAATCCAAAATTGTCCTTTGCGACAAAGATTTTCTCCTTTGCATTTTACACATCCTAACTTTTAACATGGGGCACTTCTCTGAGCCCACCATGATTTATGTGTTAGATCCACACCGTCTATCAACTTTTCTATATCATTCTAAAGCATAATCCGCAAAAAGATGCACATCCAAAGCTCATGTCAACCACACCACATAAAGTAGTGGGACTGGAATGACTACCGTTAAAACCTTTCTGATGTCCACCGTGAAGCTTATTTGCCATCAAATCTCTTTAATAGGTCACACAGACGTGCATGAAGGAAAAATATAAAAATCAACTTGATCAAAGCCGTATGTGGCCCCAAGAAGTTTTCAATGATAGGCACCCAATTCCCATAGTTTCTTGTAGCCATGGTATGCCAAAACGGTTACGTATCGGCCGTTACGGTAACGGTGGGAACCGTTACGCGTTTCGGGATCGTATCGGCCGTTACCCGATTTTGTACCCGTATCGGCCGATACGAGCCCTTTACGGGGTGTAACGGCCGTTACGAGCCGTTACTGGCCCGTAACGGTAACTTTTTTTTTTCCATTTTAAGCTCTGTTTTTGCTGTTTTTTTAAAACCTCTTGCTTCCAAACTGTTTCTCACTCCTTCTACTACTAATTTCGACCAACCTTGGATAGGTATTTGATAAAAACACATTATATTACAAATTTTTTTGAATCAAAACTCAGTGAGCCATTTTTCAGAAATTCGTTAAAAATAGGTATTTATACTTTTTTAAATATGTTTTGTTGTTTTAATCATGTCATATGATGTGTTAATCATAGTAGAACATGTTAATGTGCATTTTACAGATTTGGGGTGCCATTTAATAATTTTTTTATATTTTTTTCTATTTACGCATGAATTTTGGCCCCTTTTTTTAAAATTCAAAAAATCAATTTTTAATGGTTGTTTTGCTGTTTTAATCATGCCATTTGATGTGTTAATCATAGTAGAACATGTTAATGTGCATTTTACAGATTTGGGGTGCCATTTTATATTTTTTTAATATTTTTTTCTATTTACGCATTTATTTTGGCCCTTTTTTGAAAATTCAAAAAATCATTTTTCAATGATTCTTTTGCTGTTTTAATGATGCCATATGATGTGTTAATCATAGTAGAACATGTTAATGTGCATTTTACAGATTTGGGGTGCCATTTTATATATATTTTTATATTTTTTTCTATTTACGTATTTATTTTGGCCCTTTTTTGGAAAATTCGAAAAATCATTTTTTAATGATTCTTTTGTTGTTTTAATGATGCCATATGATGTGTTAATCATAGTAGAACATGTTAATGTGCATTTTACAGATTTGGGGTGCCATTTTATAGTTTTTTTATATATTTTTTTCTATTTACGCATTTATTTCGGCCCTTTTTTTGAAAATTCGAAAAATCATTTTTTAATGATTCTTTTTCTGTTTTAATGATGCCATATGATGTGTTAATCATAGTAGAACATGTTAATGTGCATTTTACATATTTGGGGTGCCATTTTATATTTTTTTTATATTTTTTTCTATTTACGCATTTATTTTGGCCCTTTTTTTGAAAATTCGAAAAATCATTTTTTAATGATTCTTTTGCTGTTTTAATGATGCCAAATGATGTATTAATCATAGTAGAACATGTTAATATGCATTTTACATATTTGGGGTGCCATTTTATATTTTTTTATATATTTTTTTTCTATTTACGCATGAATTTTGGCCCTCAAAAATAATTGCAAACACCTAAATGTAAGATATTTTCATATTACATTCATTCTAATATATCTATCATTGATAGTAGATAGTTAGAAAATTAAATATATGAATTTTGTAGTCAAATTCAGGTTATTTGGTTCATAAATTCATCAGACAGTCCAATACAACTTCTCACCAAAGAGTGGACCGTTACACCACCATAAATATGTTCCAATTTATAAATGAAAGCATATTTGGAATGCTTAGAATATTCCGGATTTAATCCATATTTTTTCATATTTTTTTGGCAAAAAAAAAAAAAATTGCGCCGTTACGGGCCATTACGCTCCCGTATCACCGTTACGCCCCCGTATCCGTATCGGTTTTGGAGGTCACTGTTACGCCAACCGATACCGATACGGGACACCTTGCTTGTAGCGTGGCCCACTTAAGCCTTAGATTTGCCTTGTTTTTTGTCTTAATTTCTAAAATAATATGAAAAAATGAATGGACGGTATGGATAAAACATATATATCATGGTAGGCCCCACAAAGCCCTTAATTGTCCATATTTAAGTAGATCTTGGTGGGGCAATCCCCTCCCAGATTTGGGGTGCAAATTATGTGCAAATGCCTTTCGCAGGAAGTTCCTGCGCTGGAATCTTAGGTGGAGACCACCGTTATGTTTGTGATAAATCTAATATGTCCATCCGTGTTTTGAGATAATTTTAGGACTTGAGACAAAAAATAAGGAGGATACAAGACTTAAGCGGGCCGCACAAAAGGAAAAGGTAGGTAGAAAAATTCCTACCGTTGAAACCTCCCCGGGATCGATAGTGATGTTTACATGCCATCAATACCATTCATACTGTCATTCCTAATGAGATGAACTCAAACCACAAATATTAGCATGATTGAAAACTTTTGTGGCCCCAAGAATATTTTAATTATAGGCGTCCAATCCTCACATTTTCAGCCCATTTGAGTATTGGATACAGCTCATTTTTAGCACTATGTCCTAAAATGATCTCACAAAACGGACGGACGAGGTGGATTTCATACAAACATCATGGTGGGGCCCACCTAAATTTCTAGTGATAGACTTCTAGGGAAAGGCTTTGCCATGAAATTCATGAAGTTTTTAAAGGTAGGGATTCAATCACAATTGTTTCATATGGGTAGATGTGTCAAATTAATATATTTCAAACATTTCAGACATTAGTTAACAAACAAGTTATTCTAGATTCACTATTAGCTTTCCGACTTCAGATTCAAACTTCAGATTTAGACTTTTTCAGATTTAACAAACAGGCCCTAACTTTTTCTGTAAAACAAACAACGGAAATTCCGTTTCATTTACACCCCAGTTCCTGAAAATATCATTTCCAAGAAATTGTCATTTTCTCTTTGTTTTTCCAACAAATCCAAACAAACGCTTAGAAGCAATGGTCCATATACACAAATCTGTCCTCACGTTAGTAAGCATATCAAAGTTAGGAGGCTTTTTGGATCACTTCTCTTCCCATTAAAGCATCATAGTCCAAGTTTACAAGATAACACGGACTGTTACTCATGGAAATCAAAGCCCTCTGCTAGTGGTTAGACAAAATATTAGCTTTGGATTTCTTTTCGAAAGGCATGAGATCCAAGGCCTTAAATACCCAAAACTGAGTAAACTCAGTATCAGGTGGAGAATGAAACAAGTCATTTGGCGAGTCACATTATGAAATCAGACAAGTCCAAATGAGTCAGAGCGAGTCATCCTATTTCAATCTCTAAGCAAGTACATACTCCAAAAACGCCATTTAAAACCATGGGATCTAATGTTAATAACTGTTCAAATTTTCTGACAGTCTTGAATGAATTCCCATGTAAAATGGTTAGGTCTGCCAAACATTGATCCCAACTTGTTAATAAGATAAGTGAACAAAATATCAGGTGCCCTTGGATGCTAAAATACACATGGAATATCATCAATGATCGTCACGGTTAAGACTGATCAACACAATATCAGACAATAACATAACCTAGTCAGATGCCCTGGCTGGTTTAACCTCTCAGAAAAAGTTGTTTTTAGTGCTCGGATCCTCAAATTATCCTCGAGTTTGTGAAGAAAGAACAAGAAAAATGTATGAGAGAGAGAGGAATTGAGCTAGATGACTTTTTGGTTGTTACTAATGACTTCTATCTTGCCTTCCTATCTATTCATTATCCAGAAGACAGATGCTATAATGGCCTAGTTACGGGTTCCCAGATGCTAAATCCATGTGCTTGTTATTTATTTCACCTAGTAAATACTTCAAGAAAAATAATAATAATCAAAACTATGACAGTTAGAATTCTATTTGCAAATGGTTGCCTAGGCAAGCAAACTGATGTCACTAGCTAATGAGAGCATACCTTGGTTGGTGTAGTATAATGCAGACCAACACACTATGCATAAATGTTAAAGAGAATATAATTAATGCCCTTTCCATACAATCAAGCTGAGGAATATGAAAGAAATCATTTTGTAGTTGAATCTGTTTAGCAGTTCAAATTAAGCAGCAGAAAACCAAAGAGCTCAATTCAAAACATACAACAAAATAAAGTTAAAGGACAACTTTCGAATTATAGTTAATAGATATTACTCAGAAGTAGAATTTACCTGTTAAGTTTGTATCCCTTGGAACATCCACCAACAATGCAGGTCCTATTAAAAAAAAAAAAAAATCAACAATTAGAATGTTTATAGTGAAATTAGACAAAAGCCAATATATGATTGGGCATAAAGCATTTGTAGGTGGCTTTTCCAGTCCACTATCAAATCCCATGGCTCTACACCAAAAATATTATCTTAAACCACAGTATACGTGCTTCGATGGCGACTCAGGATCAGCCATGTGAAAACCTTATATTCCCTGATGAGGTTCTACCCCACAGAAATGCTCTTTAATAGAACTTTATCTCGTTCATTTGAACACCTATTGATTCTAACAATAGATTGCAGAATCATTCGAGCCTTTCAATTCACAATGATATCTTGTGCTGAGTTTGGATGCACAAGGGAATTGGATTGCCAAAATTCAGTTTAATGAAAAGCAACTAACAAACTAATAATGTTTCCAAGTATCATAATGAGGAAGTAGCCCACAAATTACAGTTCTCAGTCTAACTTGAAAGTAACTTAATTACAGTATGGAGCCTAGAATTCAATATGAATATTAGAAAAGAAAGTATGATTTGGGTATTTCCAATTTATTAGAAAATGATAGGAAGGTTTCAAAGGTGAGCTTTCCCATGCCCACTGTTTCCTGTGGTGTGGCCCACTTGAGTTTTGGAACTGCCAATTTACTGGGTTCATGACTAATGGATGGAGTGGATATCAAATGGACATCGCGGTGGACCTTAAACCTTAAGGACTGTATCCATAATTATAATTATATTTTCTTTATTAGCAGCCAATCAAGAAAAAATATATTACCAAAGACAAGTTGAAGAATGATAGGAACCGACCCACCCACGAATCTGCACACTATAATCAGGTTTACAGTCTATACATGAAAAAGTGCGCAAAAGGTTTAATTAACGATCCAGACTATTGGGGGTCTATAGGGTCCCACCAGGGATGGGCCATGCCCCAAAAGTCCCCGCACTAATCCTTGGATTGGTGGCATGCAAATAGGCAGTTGAAAAGACAAAATACTGCATTCAAATGACAAAAAAAAAAAAGTGGCCAGGATGTTCCGATTGGGTCCAGCAGGCGAATGGTCTGGACTGCTCCTACAAACATGCATAACAATCCCAAAATTGCAGACGGAAAACCAAAGTGCGAGGAAGAGGAGAAGGAAAAATACCATTGAGGACCGCAAGATCGAGGGTGTCGACATCAAAGCCGGCTTCGAAGTATTCCTGGAAGACGTGGCCCGGGGCATCGACATGGGTGCCGCTGTGAGTGGGCATCTTCATCTCGGAATTGTTGGCGAGGGAACCGTTCTTCATGCTTTTTGGAAGCCACAAGAACTGACCGAGCTCGTCAGAATCCCAAGAGGGCATGTCCTCTCTGTATCTGTGTGTGATGTCCAGGATCCTTCCGTTATCGTACTCTTCCCTTCTTACCACCGTCAGATCATCGCGGGGACCGCAGGTGGGGTCCGGGTAGGGTGATGGGACGGCCGAGGATATGAAGGCGTAGGATAGCAACTGGGCGTAGAAGAGGATGAGAAGAAGACATGTTTTCTCCTTCATGGTGGCGTCTTCTGCCGACTCTGAGAGATGGAGAAGAGAAGCTGAGGCAAAAGAAGAAGATAGGTTTACGATAGATAAATAATTCAGAGGAAGAGTCCAAATACAGTCCACTCTTATATTCCGTCGCGGATTTTCTGAGAAGGCCTCTCGCAGGAAGTTCCTGCGCGCTGGGAACCAGGTGGAGCCCACCGTGATATTCGTGGACGCGGATTTCCTGCGAAAGCCTTTCGCAGGAAGTTCCTGCGCAAGATTCTGTGTGGGGCCACTACGATGTTTGTGAGAAAGCCACTCCGTCCATCCGTTTTTCGAGTTCATTTCAGGATATGCTACCAAAAATGGGGATGATTAAAAACTCAAGTGAGCCACACGAGAGGAAATAATGAAGATTTATTAACCACCGTTGAAACATTTATATGGTTACAAAAGTTTGTATCGTTTTAATTTCTTAGCTTTTTCACTTCATCTCAGTGAAAATGACCTTATAAACGGTTTGGATGGAATATAAACATTAAGGTGGATCCTGGAAAGGTTTCAACGGTAGGAAATCCTTTCCCCACTGTTTCATCTGGTATGGCCCACTTGAGTTTTGGATCTTAATAATTTTAGGTCTCATGTTCTAAAATGATGTCAAAAAACGGATGGACGTGTTGGATTTCTAACAAACATCACAATGGCCCCATCCAGATTTCTAACAAACATCACAATGGCCCCATCCAGAATCTTTGCGCAGGAACTTCCTGCGAGAGGCTTTCGCAGGAAATCCGCGTCCGATATTCGTGAGAAATCCGGAAACGGATTGGCTACTCCCCCGCCACCCGCCATTAGCTGGTAGTCGGTACTCTGTGGACCCCACCATGATGTATATATTTCATCCATGCTGTCCATCTATTTTTCTAGATCATTTTATAGTATGAGACAAAAAATGAGGTATATCTCAATCTCAAGTGGATCACATTATGGAAAAAAGTGTTGAATGAACGTCGACCATTAAAAACTTTTTGGGGGCCATAAAAGTTTTGAATCAAGCTGATATTTGTTTTTAACCTTCATCTGGGTCTACATCACCTAATCAACATATTGGATGTCGAATAAACAGTACAATGGCCCTAGGAGCATTTCAACGGTGGATATCCAATCACTATCGTTTCCCAATTGTGTGGTCTACCTGAGATTTATATCCCTCGAGAAATTTACGACTGTAGGCTCCACCTTTTATCCAGCGGTTTTTATGAAGCAATACAAACTTAACATACGAACTTAGACCTACTCGTACGGACAGTGAATTTGGGGACGAAAATGCCCCTGCTTTTAAAGCAAGACCACAGTTGGCTGTAACCCCCCGATTTAAGTCTTGTACTGCTCGTGGGTTGTTGTCAGATCCATACCTATAGCTACGGTTATAATCCGTAGCCATAGGTCTATGGTCATCACTCACTATTAATCATTAATACTATTGATCATTGTTCAATATTATTAATGACTTATGTTCAATACTATCGAAATATTCTCGATACTAGACAATTTGGCATTCATCTTTGATATTATTGAACTATAGTCGATATTATCGACAATCTATGGCTACAGTTATAATTCGTAGCTATCGATCTAAGGTCATTTTCTCCTCTCTTTTCCCCAAAGTATTATTACTTTATTGACTTTCTTCTTCATACCTGATGCAAAAGTAAATAAATAAATAAATAAATAAAATAAAACAAAACAAAACAAAACACAAAAAAAAAAGAAAAAAAAAACATTAGGACACCATAGAGAATGTAACCTTTAATATGAAAAGTTCCAAATTTATACCATAGAGATTTCCAATCTGGAGTTTGAAGCTCTAGTTGTCTATGCAAATGGAAGAACGCTAAAAAATTACCTTTGCAACAACTTTTTTGCCATCATGCATGTGAGCAACATGAACCTTTGTGAGGGAAGCACTTGTTAGTGGAACAAGATAAAACTCCACAAAAATCTGTTTCATAAAAAGATTGCTTCATTCAATTGACAAGTTTTGCACCAATTGAGCATTTAATCAATCTATAAAACTACTCTTCACAACAAAAAAGAAGGAAAAAAAAAAAATCAAAGACAAGAATAGGGAAGTTTTGGCTATGTATTTTGGTAAGAAAAAAATATTAACGATGAAAATCTCATGTACCCAAGATGATATGAACAAAGAATTTAACAAACAATGAAAAAAAAAAAAACATAATTCGTGTGGCATACTTCCAAGCTCTTTCATGAACACTACACAAACTTGATCGTGAGAAAAAACCGAACATCAATTTAGCATGGACTATCTCATTGTCTGTACATATTCTTGAGGAACTAAGTATTCCTACAAGAGAGACCAGCAACCAGAAAAGAAAATTGAAGAATGTTGCACAGATTGAGCAGTTAACCACATTAAACATTTGCAGAAGATATGAAGTACACAGCTTAATAGAAGATCAATTCATCAATTCTATGATTGCACTCATCACAAGAGGTGGGAAGTAGTGGATCATGTGACTTTCTACAACGCCAAAGCTAAACTTGATACTAGTTGAAAGTCTATCCATGGTTGAATCTTACATTACATTTGTAAATTTAGGTCCACCTCCCTACTCAAAATTAGTGCCTACTTGTATCGCTGATACATCCTATTGAAGATATTGTTCGTTGATGTGTTAATAAATAAATATCAAACAAGGAATTGTATACTTGCACAATTGGAATATCAGAAATTTAAAGGAATAACAAAAACAATTGATCTACTAATCATTGTAATTTTTCTCTTTAGGTTTCACAACTGATATGTTGGGTTTTCTAGTGGTCATGTTGGGCTCAGGTTGCCCTCAACCCAACCCAACCTACTCCTCACTACAACTTGGGTTTGGATCAACTGCCCCAACTTGAGATGGGGTCAGGTTTACTCAGGTTGTCACGGTCTTGAGCGGGGCAAACATGAAATTGAGCGGGACAAGTATGAAATTGAGCGGGGCAAACTGAAAGTTGACCGGGGCAAGTATGAAATTGAGCGAGGCAAACATGAAATTCAGCAGGGCAAACATGGAATTGAGCGGGGCAAGTATGAAATTGAGCAAGGCAAACTGAAAGTTGAGCAGGGCAAGTATGAAATTTAGCGTGACAAACATGAAATTTAGCAGGGCAAACATGGAATTGAGCGGGGCAAACATGGAATTGAGAGGGGCAAACTGAAACTTGAGCGGGGCAAGTATGAAATTCAGCGGGGCAAACATGGAATTGATTGGGGCAAACATAAAATTGAGTGGGGCAAACTAGAAAATCAACGGGGCAAACATGAAATTGAGTGGGGCAAACTAGAAATTGAACGGGTCAAACTGAGAATTGAGCGGGGGAAATATAAAATTCAGCGGGAGAAACATGAAATTCAACGGGGCAAACATGAAATTCAGCAAGGCAAATTAGAAATTCAGTGGCACAAACATGAAATTAAGCAGGGCAAACATGAATTTGAGCGGGGCAAACATGAAATTGAGCGGGGCAAACATGAAATTCAGTGGGGGAAGCATGAAATTGAGCGGGGCAAACATGAAATTGAGAGGGGCAAACTAGAAAATCAACAGGGCAAAGATGAAATTGAGCGGGGCAAACTAGAAATTGAGCAGGGCAAACATGAAATTGAGCGGGGCAAACATGAATAACGTGATATTGAGCAGGGTAAAGTAGAAAATCAGCGGGGTAAACATGAAATTGAGCGGGGCAAACTAGAAAATTAGCGGGGTAAACATGACATTGAGTGGGGCAAACTAGAAATTCAACGGGGCAACACATGAAATTGAGCGGGGCAAGCTAGAAATTCAGTGAGGGAAACATGAAATTTCGTGGGAGAAACATGAAATTTAGTGGGGGAAACATGAAATTGAGCAGGGCATACATGAATTTCAGCGGGGCAAACGTGAAATTGAGTGGGGCAAAGTAGAAAATCAGCAGGGTAAACATGAAATTGAGTGGGGCAAATTAAAAAATCAGCAAGGCAAACATGAAATTGAGCGAGGCAAACTTAACAGATAATTTTAGAATGGACAACACCATATGATAATTTAAATATATCCAATGTTAAAATGAACAACACCACATGATAATTTTGAATTGAACTTCTACTGTTGATCATTTCTTAGGGGCCACAGAAGTTTTGGATCAAGCTTATAATTGTGTTTTCTATTAATCCATGTCTGTATGATCTTATGAATAGGTTTGATAACAAACAAACATAATTGTTAGGCCTACTATGGTTTTGACGGTGGAAATCATTATCCCCACTATTTCCCGTGGTATGATCCACTTGATCTTTTGATATGCTTCAATTTGGGGCTCAGCCCCTTAAATTAGAAGGAAAAACGAATGGACGGCGTGGATATACTACATACATTCAATGTGGGCCCAATTGATTTTACTCAGTATGATAGAAGCGTACTAAGTAACTCAGTACGCAATCCGATTTCACTTGTTACACCCCACAATGATGCTTTATTTGTAATCCATCATGTTCATCGGATGATGTATACATAGATGAACCAAAAGCCCAGATGCAAACTTAAAATATACCTGTGGTGCGTGCTTTCTTCACTAGACCAGCCATTTTCAGAAGAAGACAAAATGCTGATGTACGGATAGGATGCAATCCAATGGTGATAAGGAAAGGGGCTCTAGAAAATGGATTTTTTGTCTTTCTTAGGGCATATATGGCAGGATCGATCCCACGGTATTAGGAGGGATGGGATCGCGATATCCCGAGATATGCATGACGAGCCAAACTGACCCGGTGAACTTGTCCCGAGATATAAGCAATCCCATGGATCTTCAAACAATCCACTGACATCACCATCATTACCTTAAAATTGATCCCATCCCTTGGTTAGACAGATTAGAAGGTAAAATCCCGAGATATGCCGAGCGTGCCAAACAGACCCAGTGAACTTGTCTCAGGATATAGCAATCTCATAGATCTTTTTCCAATCCACTAACACCACCATCATTATCTTAAAATCTATCCCATCCCTCCTAATCCCATGGGATTTGCCTGACCAAACAAGCCTTTACTGGAACGGAGTGAAGAAAGGGGGTGAAAACAGCAGTGAAATCAACGGTGAAAGCAAAGCAATGGAAAGGGGTGAAAGAAATGGGACTGAAAGCAACGCTGTGGAGAAGAGGGGTAGTTCCGTCCTCAAATTTGCTATCCGTACGAGCATGTCTAAGTTTGTATTGCTTCATAAAAACCGCTGGATAAAAGGTGGGGTCCACAGTCGTAAATTTCTCATATCCCTCTCATTTTTAGGACATACATCATGGTGGCACCCACAAACACCAGCCACGGGCTGGTGGCAGGGGGAGTAGCCAATCCGTTCCTGATCCACCTTGTCTATCCGTTTTGCCAGTTAATTTTAGGACATTAAGGATAAAAACGAACTTGACCCAGTGCTCAGGTAAGCCAAAAACGTGAGAATTGAATGTCCAACGTTGAAATATTCGTGGGGCCACATAAGTTTTGAATCATGCTTATTTTTGTTTTCAGTTCATCTCACTAGGAACGGTATGGATTCAACGCTAGGAATTTCCCTAACCACCTTCTACCTTAGTACAGCCCACGAAGTCCTGGATCTTTCTCAATTTTGATCTCATGTTCTAAAATGGGCTCACAAAACGGATGAACGGAGGGGATTACTTACAAACATCACGGTGGCGCCTCCTCGGTTTCCAACGCAGGAACTTCCTGTGAAAGGCTGTGACAGTAAATCCGCGTACTCGTGTATTCAAGGAAATCGGATCGCGTACTGAGCTACTCGGTGCGCTCTTCTCATATTGAGTAAACTCCATTGGACCCACTGTCAATTCATATGATTTATCCACGCCGTCCATCCATTTTTTCCAGATCATTCCAGGGGTTAAGGCCAAATTTTAAGTATATCAAAATCTCAAGTATACTGTACCAAAGGAAATAGTGAAACTATTGATTTCCACCGTTGAAACATTTAGAAGGCCCGGATACATTTATTTGTCATTCAATCGTTCATAAGATCACCCAGACATGGATGAATGGAAAACACAAAAATCATTTTGATCTAAAACTTCTGTGGCCCAAGAACTTGTCAACGGTAGACTTCAATTCACTCTGTTTCAGGTGGTGCGATTCAGTTGAGTTTTTTATATGACTAATTTTTAGTTTAAACCCCTAAAATTATATGATAAAACGGATAGGTGGACAATGCATGAATGACGGTGGCCCACAAAGCGTACTGAGTTCGGTACGCAATTCACTTCCCTATTCAAGGCGAAGTTCGTCGCGGAGAAGATGGAAGCAGAAACGGAGTGGCTACTGCCACTAGCCAATGGCTATACTCGGTGCTATGTGGACCCACGATGATGTATGTGTTTCATCTATGCCGTTCACCCATTCTTCCAGATCATTTTATGGTATGAGCCCAAAAATTAGATTGATCCAAATCTCAAGTGGACCGCACAGTGTTGATTGAATACACACCATTAAAAAATTTTAGGGGCTACAAAAGTTTTGGATCAAGTGGATATATATTTTTCCCTTCATCCAAGTTTTTATGACCTAATCAACCGTTTAGATGTCAAATAACCATTACAGTGGGCTCTAGGAGGCTTTTAATGGTAGACATTCAATCACTACTATTTCCCCATGGTGTGTGGTCTGCATGAGATTTAGATTATCTCATTTTTTTGACCAAGCCTAAAATTATCTTTCAAAATGAATGGACAGTGTGGATAAAACATATACATCATAGTGGGTCCACCTAGCAAGAACTACTAGCCACCTAGCACCTCACTAGCCAAACCACGTACAATGGAAGCGAATTGCGGACAGGTAACTCGGTGGCGCGCATAGCAAATTCTGGGGGGCCTACCGTGGCTGTATGTGTCTTATCCATTCCGTCGATCATTTTTCTGCTAAAATGGAGGAAATGAGTGGATATGGAGGAATTTACCACTGTGGAACCCACCTTTTATCCATTGGATATTCTCGAAACAATACAAACTTAACTTTGGAACTTACACCTGCTCGTACGGACAGTAAAAATGAGGACAAGACTACCCCTTCATTTTTCCAGCCCATGGCTATGGATTTGGTGGCCTCTATCGCCACGAATTATAACCGTAGCTATAAGTACAGTAGCCATAAGTACTATGGTCCAGGGACCCGATAAACTAGATCAACTAGTTGGGACCTGGTCGATCGTGTCAATTGTCTTGTCCACTTCTTTTTTTTAGATTTGTCTCATTTTTTGTCTTATATCATAATGAGAGTAGTCAATTCATTTTTTTTAGATTTGTCTCATTTTTTGTCTTATATCATAACAAGAGTAGTCAAAATGAATTGATGTGAGACCTATATAACTTTCAATAGTAAGGACTTCATACCCTAAGTTGTTGTGGGCATCTACATCCCTTTGGATTATAAGGAATTCATATAATCCTAGGTTACAGGCAAGTTGCATAACTTTTAGGGCCCGTTTGGCCTGGTGGATTTGAAGGGATTGAATGGTATTAAGGTGGATGGCATGGATTTCTAGATAATGATGGTGTTGTCAGTGGATTATCTTGAGATCCATGGGATTGCTATATCCCATCTGTTTGGCATGCCCGGCCAATCCCGGGATTAAACCTTCTCATCCCTTCCAATCCCTTGAACTAAACACGTCCCGAGAAAATTTGAATGAATTAGGGTGGATTAGATGGGATTTAAAGGTAATGATGGTGTTGTCAGTGGATTGTCTTAAGATCCATGGGATTGGGATCAGATCACCGACTCTGTTTGGCACGTCCGGCCAATCCCGGGATTTAACTTCCAATACCATCCAATCCCTTCCAATCCGACCGGCCAAACGGGCCCTTAAACAATTTAGTTTGCATATGGCTCAAGAGTTTCAAAACTCCCTATTTGAGTAACTTAGTTAGAGTCGAACAGTCTCTAAAAGAGGTTTTTAGCAAGTTGTGTTCAAGACCCACCATGTGGTGTAATCTACTTTAACACTAGAGCTTCTTCATTTATTTTATCATTAAAACCTTCCTAATAATTCAGCGAGGGAACCTTAAAATTCAGCGAGCCAACTTAGAACTTGCACGAGGCAACGTAGAAATTGAGCTTGGGTTTGGGATTACAATAGAATATTCGTCACCTTCTCAAACCACCATTTCAGTGTATACCTAGAGCTTGGGTTTGGGATTACAGCAGAATATTTGTCACCTGCAAAGATGAATTGGAAAACATATCAAACATAAAATTCAAAAGATAATCATAGTGTATAAAATCAAAAATAATTGAAAACAGTGTAGCATTTTATGAATTTGAACCAGCTTTATATGAAATCGAGATAGAAATTGAGCGAGGAAATACCGAAAATTGAGCGAGACAAACTATAAAAATAAGCAAGGCAAACTAAAAATTGAGCGGGGAAAACTAGAAATTGAGCGGGGCAAACATGAAATTTAGTGGGGTAAACTGGAAATTGAGTGGGGGAAACTAGAAAATCAGTAGGGCAAACTGAAAATTAAGCGGGACAAACATGAAATTGAGTGGGGCAAACTGGAAATTGAGTGGGGCAAACTGGAAATTGAGCAGGGCAAATTAGAAATTAAGCAAGGCAAACATGAAATTCAGCGGGGTAAACTGGAATTTGAGTGGGGAAAACTAGAAAATCAGTGGGGCAAACTGAAAATTGAGCGGGGCAAACTAGAAATTGAGCGGGGCAAACTGGAAATTGAAGGGGGAAACTTGAAATTCAGCTAGGTAAACTAGAAAAGAGTTGGATGTTTTGTCATTTTGTAGTTTTTGAAACATGACAGCTAAAAATGACATGCTTTGAGCCATATCAAATTGATCTTAGCGAGGTTCTTACCTTTCTCAACAATTGAGCCTTGATAAATCACAACAATCATATCAGCATTCCTCTCTAACCATTGTGTCAAGACCTTGAAATACAGTATTTTAATAGCAGAAGAGGTATGTAGCCATTCTCTCCCCTTAAATCAACTGCAACTTGTATATAAGAAACCATGACCAAGGTACAGATTCTGTCGTTAGCTTCTATGCAAAGCTGTGGCTATTCCGCAACTTACTTTAATGAACCAAGGTACCCCAAACTTTTTTTTTGTACATTGGTGTAGCTCCAATAGTTCTGGAGGTGTTTGGATGTACTATTGGATTGAATTGCATGACGAATGAATGATGAATGATGGAAAATATCATTAAAATTTTCCATTTCCTCTTGATGAAGGGTGCATTACATTGCACCAAATATCATGATATTTCATGACATTTAGTGCAACCAAATGCGGCCTAAATTAACTCTCATTATTCAGTTCATTTGTGTCTATATGCAGGGTAAGTTACGGTTAAATGGAGATGAACATTCATAATATTCTTTAAGTTAGAAACTTTAGCTGTTTTGCTATATTATCGTGATTTTATTTTCACCAGTCCAACTTAAAATGAAGGCAACTGCAATTTGAGATTGTCTTCACCTCTTATTTGAAGTGCAACTAACCCAAGTTTGGGAATCTCACTTTGCCGCAACTTGATTATCAAAATCCAATTCAATTCTACATGCACACATTGACTTTAAGAAATGGTTTCAATCACAAGAAGAGTTGAAATACTATTAACCTGAGGCATTTTGTCTATGAACTTTGCAGCATTGGCAATCTCAGCTACAACTCTGATCTCTTCAATGGTTGTGTCATCCTTACTGTAGGCAATGTTATCTCTAATGCTAGAAGTAAATAGCACCGGTTCATCGCTAACAAGCCCGATTTTCCCTCTTATCCATCTGAGCTGGAACTCCTTGAGATTTATACCATCTATCAGCAGGGCAAACTAGAAATTGAGTGGGGCAAACATGAAATTGAGCGGGGCAAACTAGAAATTCAGTGGGGCAAACATGAAATTGAGTGGGGCAAACTAGAAATTCAGCGGCGCAAACATGAAATTGAGTAGGGCAGATTAGAAAATCAGCGGGGCAAACATGAAATTGAGCGGGGCAAACATGAAATTGGGCGGGGCAAACTAGGAATTGAGCGGGGCAAACATGAAAATGAGCGGGGCAAGAATGAAAATGAGGGGGCAAGAATGAAATTGAGCGGGGCAAACTAGAAAATCAGTGGGGTAAACATGAAATTCAGCAGGTAAACATGAAATTGAGCGAGGGAAAAGATGCCTTTATTCAGTTTGAAATCCAAGTAGACAATAATACTAGTAAGCAAACTGATAAGTGATTATATGTAAAGCTAACCTACACTGGACTATATATATAACCTTCAAACTTGACAAGCTTGTTGTGTGGTGTGTACATGAGCTTTATTGCATAAGTGTATGGACTTACCAAGGCTCATGTTCAGTGCGAGTACAAATATTAAGTTGGCCATGTATGACATGTTTTCATCTGGTAATGTAATGATTGGTTTAAATTAATCACATTGAGTATATACGGTTTTATAATCATGAAGTACTATAGACAACTCAAGATAGAATTATATTGAATAATGTCTTCTCTCCTTGTATGTGAGAGATTGAGAAGATGTAGGAAAGTGAAAGAGTTCTACAATGGGTGGACTCTCTCCAATAGTCACTCCCCTATATAAAATGCATTCGGTCCTTAACACAGACCTCATGTTTGCCCCGCTAAATTTCTAGTTTGCCCCTCACAATTTCATGTTTGCCTCGCTGAATTTCATGTTTACCTCGCTGAATTTCTAGTTTGCCCCCTCAATTTCATGTTTGCCTCGCTCAATTTCTAGTTTCCCTGCTCAATTTCATGTTTGCCCGCTAAATTTTTAGTTTGCCCTGCTCAATTTCATGTTTGCCCCGCTCAACTTCTAGTTTGCTCCGCTCAATTTCATGTTTGCCCCGCTCAATTTCATGTTTGTCCTGCTAAATTTTTAGTTTGCCCAGCTCAATTTCTAATTTGCCCTGCCCAATTTCATGTTTACCCTGCTGAATTTCTAATTTTCCCCGCTCAATTTCATGTTTGCCCAGCTGAATTTCTAGTTTGCCCCCCCTTAATTTCATGTTTGCCTCGTTCAATTTCTAGTTTGCCCTGCTAAAATTCTAATTTCCCCCACTCAATTTCATGTTTACCCCACTGGATTTCTAGTTTGTCCCGCTCAATTTCATGTTTGCCCCCTTGAATTTCAAGTTTGCCCTGTTCAATTTCATGTTTGCCCCCCTGAATTTCTAGTTTGCCCTACTCAATTTTATGTTTGCCCTGCTGAATTTCTAGTTTGACCACAAACTAATTAAAATTGACCGCGAAGTGAATGAAATGGATTTTTGACCATCGACCTGATGGAATCTTGGAAAATAACTAGGTCGGTTGGCTAAAGTAGCTTCTCCTACCCCAAAATCATATGTGGTACGTCAAGTAACTAATTTTGGTTTAGAAGATATTCTTGTTAAATGAATAAAGAAAGAAATGAAAAAAGAGAGATATATATATGTATGTATGTATGTATGTATGTATGTATGTATGTATGTATGTATGTATGTATGTATTAGAGAAAAATGTAGGTACAATAAAGTTCTCCATGTAAATTTTTTTTTTTTAAAAAAAAAAAAGAGAAAAAAGTAGATAGCACTACAGTTATGGCTACGGTTATAATCCGTAGCCATAGGCCCAGCTCTGACCCGGTCGACCCCAACTAGTTGGTTTCTTTTTTTATTTTTTCCCCTGTTTTAATCCCCACCGATTTTTGTGGGTCCCATTATGAGGTGTGTTATATCCAAACCGTCCATCTATTTGGCGAACTCATATTAAGGCTTGAGATGAAAAATAAGATAGATCTAGCTATCAAGTGGACCACACTATAAGAGGCAGTGGGGAATTGAACGTCTACCATTAAAACCCTTTTAGGGGTTACAACAGTTTTGGATCATTATGAAATTTGTTTTTCCTCTTCATCCAGGTCTTTGTGACCCTATGAATGAACTTAGACGGGGAGGATTTCTCACAAACATCACAGTGGGCCCCACTTGAGTCCCCAGCGTAGGGACATCCGTCGGCGCTCGTCTCTGCACACCAGCCAATCCGCAAGGCAGGGGTATTTTTGTCCTAGAATTCGGTGTCTGTAGGAGGAGGTCTACATTCAGAAGTTAAGTTTGTATTGCTTCAAGAATATCCAATGGATAAAAGGTGGGGTCCACAGTCGTAAATTTCTCGTGGATAAAATATATAGAATATATAGATCACGGTGGACCTAAAGAGTTTACTCAGTACGCTGAGTTACTCACTACGCGATCCGCTCCCATTTTTCTAGTTATTATAGGGCAGGGCATCCAAAGCACTTACTGAATGATACTGAGTAAACTTAGTTGGGCCCACCATGAATGTATCTGGTTTATCCACACGTCCATCCATTTTTCCAGCTCATTTAAGAGGTTGATACCAAAATGTAATCATATCCAAAGCTCGAGTGGATCATACCACAGGAAACAGCGATCATACCATAGGAAATAGCGGAAACAATGATTTTGGTGATCGCGTGCCGCCGCGGTTCCAACGCCGTGACTTGCGCACCGAACCGATACCCGTGCCAGAAGATCGATCTGCGTTTATTCCAAGAAACACCGCGCGTTGCGGATTTCGAGGGAATCTCTACACAATTAGTCCCACTAATTAACCATAAATGCAACCATACCTCAAAGTACCTCACCCATTCCCTCTTTTTCCAAAAGTCCACCATCTTTCCACCTCACCATTCCTCTTTTCTCATTTTCAACCTCAACCATCCCTCTTCTCCACCAATTTCAAACTAAACCATACCTCTCATCACTCCTTTCTTACAACCATCACTCCACCCATCCCTCCATCCATTATTTCTATCTCTCCCTCTCATTCTCTAGCAAATTTTCCAAATCCCATGAGAAATTTCACTCATCCAACACTCCCTCTCAACTTCAAGTGTGGCCCACCCTCTCATCTCCAATCTCAACCATTCATCCTTCATCAATCTCCATTAAAAGTGAAGGTAAGGAGCTAAGGAGTCCAAGGGAGCTAGGAGAAGGAAGATAAGGTGGGTGATCCACCATTAAATCTTGATCTTTAGGGTCCACTTGTTGGTGGGACCCATTTGGATGTATGTGATTTTATCAAGAGGGCCCATAGTGGCGGGGTTCCTCTATCTCACCGTGTACCTCTTTCTCTATCTCTCTCTTTCTTTCTTTGTAATGATGTGGATCCCACCAATATGTCTACTCCGTCCATCTACATCAGACGGTGTGGCCCACTCTATTACAAGTGATGATCCACACCACCCACTGTTTGGATGGGTCCAATACATCAACATATATATATATATATATGTATATATTTATATGTGTATATTTTATATAATATACATATAGCATATATAGTATAATATGTATTTTATATATATACTATAAGATATATTATAAGTAGTGGTGGGCCATGTCTACGTGGGACCCACCACAATGTTTTGAATTTGTAAATCGTCCAGCGTCCCTGGACGCTGGACGTTACAAACAGCGCTTAAAAAAATATATATATATATATAATAAATAAAAGAGAGAGGTGGGCCACTCATGCAGGCCCCACCTTGATGTATATGTAAGATCCGAGCCGTCCATGTTGTTCCTCGACTCATTTTAGGCGTTGAGCCGAAAAATGAAGTTGATCCCATTTTCTGGCGGGCCGTACCATAGGAAACAGTGTCCCTACCTTTGATTTGCTCCCTGATGCTCCTGTACATCTGAAAAAGGTCAATATTAGACTCTATGGGTTGGTATCAAGCCATAGAGACCAATGGATGGAGTGGATCTTACTAAAGCGGGCCCCACCTAGGAAAAACCGCAACAAAACCCTTTTTTCAAAAAAAAATAAAGAAGCAGCAGTGCTGCTGCTACTGCTGCCAGCGCTCGTGCAGGCGCTGCCTGCGCTGGCCACCGACGGGCGGACGGGCTGGGGGCTCACGGCCCAGCTGTGGGCCCCATCTTGGTGTGTTTCGACGATCAACACCGTGCGTTTGATGAGTACCCTCAGTCCACGCGTCCACGTCAAAAATCAGCCTTATACGGAACGCAGGTGGGCCACACCATCTGAAATCATATGAAGACATTCCTAAGCATATAAAAACACTTGGTGGGACCCGTCCGAAATTTGGATGAATCTGAAACTTGGTCTGAACGGTCAGATAGGTGGGACTCACTGATTGGATGGGCTGGATTGTGAATCACATCTCGGTGGGCCCCAAAACAAAAAAATAAAATAAAATAAAAATAAAAAAATTTAAAAGCAGCAGCAGCGCTGCTGCTGCTGCATTGACGGGCGGCCACGAGGCAGGGACCCACGGCTCCATCCGTGGGCCCCACCATGATGTATATTTTGTATCCACACCGTCCATTTGGTGGGCCACCATTTGACATGGACCCCCCCCCTCAAAAATCAGATCAATCCAGCGTTCGGGCGGCCCACATCGCAAGAAAAAGTGTGAATTGAACTCTACCATTGAAACCCTTTCTGGGTCCATAGAATTTTCAGATCAAGCTGAAAATTTTTGCTCCCCTCCTCCCTGGCCCGTGTGACCTTATGAATAAGTTGGATTTCAAATGAACATTTCAGTGGGCCTTACCCAAGGTCCAAGTGACCTTATGAATAGGTTGGATTTCAAATAAATATTATGGTGGGCCCTAGGCCCATGTGGTGGAGCCATATTGATGTATTTCTGGCCATTGGGGAGGCCCACCTTGATATATATATAAGGCCCATGAGGTTAGGCCCATTCGACGTATTGGTGGCCCGATGTCGAGGCCCACTCTGATATATATAAGGGCCATGTTACGAGACCCATTGTGATGTTTTCAAAGGCTCATGGGTTATGGCCCATTGCAATGTACATAAGGCCCACTAATGCGGCCCACTTGATTTATATAAGGCCCATATAAGATGGCCCATTTGATGTATCTGAGAACTATGGGTCGAGGCCCAATGAGATGTATATTAGTCCATTGCAATGTGTGATTTCCTATGGTTGTGTAATGGTACTTTATGGCGGGCTATGCCTTGGGAACAATGTTGGTTTGACGTCCACATTGTAAGGACAATGTTGGTTAAATGTCCGCATTGTCACACTCCTTAAGGCCACTGATAGGTTCATACTTATACTCTGCAGGCCGTCTAGGCCCATTTCTGTGATACGCAGAGCCCATCCCTATATGCATGTTTAGTATAGATCCATGGTTCATGATCATTCGCATCATATGTATGCCTGACGTGAGGAGTGACCGATCATAGCATATGCCTTTGGGCAGACTGTTTATGGGCTCCCTGATAGGCAGAGTTGCCCCATATAAGTGCATGGTACATACAGACTGTTGCATGACTGATAATCTGACTCATGCACTTGCATTTGTGTGATTATAGTTACTATATGCCCTAGCGACATCAGGGCCATGGCCTCCACAGATACATCGTGGATGGCAGGATTGGAGACCGGAAATATTTGATTCTAGCATACGGGCACCATAGATGTCCCTGGGTGAAAATCCCTAAACCCGATGGTACCAGAGGATGACTCCAATGTCGAGACCGAGTGGATATATGAGCGCATGAGGGCCGAATACCAGGAGGCCGTGTCTCCCACTGTGTCATGGTCGGTTGGAAAGGAGTGTGGCCTTACTCGCCCGAGGGTAGGGGGCAATACTAGCCGAGTTTGACCAGCTCGTGAATGGGTCCGCTATCGACGTCTCGGGTAGGTATTGTAGACTATTGGTCAGGCGGATAGTGAGGTTTCTTACGCTCATTTGGACTGTGCGGCTAGGAGAGCGACAGTGCCATTTGGAGTGTATTGAACCCCGGTGATTATCCAGAATGAGAACTGTACTGATACATGTTGAGGATTGGCATGCTTGAGTTGCATCTTGCATCGCATGGCCGTGTCATGGCCGATAGCATTCATATCTTGCATCGCATGGCCGTGTTATGGCCGATAGCATTCATATCTTGCACCGCATAGCCTTGGTACGGCTGATTGCATTCATGTGCTCATCATCATGATTTTGCATCACTCTGACCTTACATTTTGAGCACGTCTATATTGCGCACACACTTACACCACCCTCTAAGCTTTCCATAAGCTTATGCACGATTGATGCGTGCAGGTGACGTCAGGACGCAGTCGCAGCCATAGTCTCGTTGTAGTTGGAGCGTGCAGCCGAGCTTCTGGAGTTCTGTTTCTTTTGTTACATTGTATTTTCCTTTTCTTTCGCATTGTACTTAAAAAGTTTTTGATCTTAGTGGATTTTGTGGTGGTGTTCTTGTGGTTATTGTTTGTGGGTTATGCTTTTGTTATGCTCATTATGATTCAGACTGATGACTTGAAATCCTCCTTGTAGTATCCCAGGATCGGAACCTGGTGAATGGGTGCCGGGATCCGAAAATGGGGTTCTACGGAGGCTGTCGGCGCCGGATTCGGCGATCGGGAATTTTGTGAGCCCGGTTTCCGAGTTCGGGGCGTGACAGAAGTTGGTATCAGAGCATAACTCGGGAATAACCAAGAACAACATTACATGTCTGCTATGAACGATTAAGTCCTAAGTTTGGATAGCCTAGCGATCCTTTATTACAGACCCTTAACATGCGTGCCTTCGCGAGCCTTTAAGTTGATAGGCACCTTCGCTCTTTCCTGTAGGACATGGCGCGTAGGAGAGTGACCCGATCGACTCCCGCACCATCATCGGATACTTCACTCCACCACCTGCGACTCCCGCACTACCACCTACGACCCCTGCTCCACCACCGGAGATTCCTACTCGCCACAGCCTGAGGATGTCGCTCCTCTACCGAGGTTTATACGCCCATCCCGAGGATGCCGCACCTCCACCAGATACCGGGCGGATCCGACCGTATCCGTGAGTGCTTCTCGATTGCGCAGATCCGCAGCCGTGACGGCCGCACTCGGGCAGAGCGAGACACTCGGTTGTTTCACCGGCCCAGGCAGGCAGGAGCGCGCGAGTGCCTTACTTCGTGTGTTTCGAGAGTTTGGTCCTCCACGATTCCAGGGCGAGCCATCAGCAGCTGAGAGGTGGCGCTCCGATGTGGAGAAGATTTTTGATACCATGTCATGTACGACCGAGCAGCGAGTTCGGTTGGCGGTGTTTCTTTTTCAGGGCGAGGCCGAGCACTGGTGGACCTCGATTACCCGCGTCGCAGGACCCGACTACGTCTGGACATGGGATGATTTTGTAGACCGATTCGAGGAGCAGTACTTCCCTGACCATATTCGACGTCAGAGAGCACTAGAGTTCGAGACTTTGGTGCAGGGAGACATGACCGTGGCACAGTACGCGGCTCGTTTCGTGGCGCTGTCGAGGTTTGCGCCATATATGATTGATGATGAGGGGCGGAAGGCCCGCCGTTTCGAGAGCGGCCTACGTTTCGGTCTTCGAGGCCGTGTGATTGGGCACGAGCTTCCGACCTTTCAGGCTGTAGTGCGGAGGGCTCAGATCTACGAGACGGAGTGGGCCGGTGCGCAGGCCGATAGAGATCAGAGGAAGGGTCAGAAGAGGCAGACCCCTTCCAGCAGCTCCCAGCAGCAGCGACGACCACAGAGGTATAGGAGCCACCCACCTGCTAGAGCACCAGCAGCCCCAGCGGCACGTCCAGCGCCACCCCAGCAGCCGTTTGCAGGGACTTGTTTTGGATGTGGTGGGTCAGGGCATCGCCTGTCTGAGTGCCCTCGCCCTCATCTGCAGCAGTCGAGAGGATCACAGCAGCCTCACCTACATCCGCCGAGAGCACCACAGCAGCGACCTCAGCAGCAGCCTCCAGCGCAGCAGCGACCCCATCAGCAGCGACCGCAGCCACCTCAGCCGCCGAGACCTCAGCAGCAGCAGAGGCATCAGTATAGGCCGCCGCAGAGGCAGCAGCAGCACCAGGGACCTCAGAGAGGACAGGCACCTCCCCAGCCAGCTCAGGCTAGGTTCTACGCGGCTCAGCAGGACCCGCAGTCATCCGGAGGAGTCGTCGAGGGTATACTTCCCGTCTCTTCATGCATCGCCCGAGTATTATTTGATTCTGGCGCTTCTCACTCATTCATGTCCGAGGGTTTCTGCCGATCGACTGGATTGCCGACAGAGTCTACTAGTGAGGGATTGATCGTATCGACGCCCTTGGGGAGGACCACAGTATTGGGCCGTTTCTGTCCATCTTGCCCGGTTCTTGTCGGTGATATCTTTTTGCCTGCTGACTTGTTTGTGCTGCCGATGACAGATTTCGACGTTATCTTGGGCATGGATTGGCTTGCCGAGTACCACGCTATCTTGGACTGTTCTGCGAGGACAGTCACATTCTGCATACCAGGCTTGCCGCAGTTCCAGTTCATCGCCGAGCCTAGAGGAGAGCCGTTGTCTTGCTTGATGTCCTGTGCAGTCGAGGAGCCTATTGCCATTTGTATTGATCGGTTGCCGGTGGTCTGCGACTTCCCCGACGTGTTCCAGGAGATTCCAGGATTGCCTCCTCGCCGTCATATCGAGTTCCAGATCAATCTTGTGCCCGGCACCGCGCTATCTCGAAGGCCCTGTACCGTATGGCACCCATGGAGTTGCGTGAGCCACAATTTGACGAGTTGCGTGAGTTGGGATTTATTCGTCCGAGCAATTCGCCTTGGGGAGCGCCGGTACTCTTCGTTAGGAAGAAGGATGGCTCGTTGAGGCTCTGCGTAGATTACCGCGAGCTCAACCGGTCACAATTAAGAACAAGTACCCGCTCCCAAGGATAGACGATTTATTTGATCACCGCAGGGTGCACAGTTCTTTTCGAAGATTGACTGCGTTGGTTATCATCGATTCGTGTCCGAGAGGAGGACATCCCAAAGAGCCTTCGGGACGCGTTATGGTCATTTTGAGTTTCGGGTCATGTCCTTTGGACCGACCAATGCACCCGCGGTCTTCATGCAGCTTAATGAATGAGGTCTTTCGTCCATATCTCGATCGGTTTGTTGTGGTCTTCATCGACGACATTCTCGATATATTCGAGGACCCGTGAGGACCATATGCAAGATCTCGAGATCTCCTCGTGCACCCTTCGTGCCCACCAGCCTATATGCGAAGGCCGGAGAAGTGTGAGTTCTGGCAGAGGAGGTGAGATTCCTCGGCCACGTGGTGACGAGGGAGGGTGTCGCAGCTGGACCCCTCGAAGGTTGAGGCGGTGCGTCAGTGGGGCACCCACGAACGCGTCCGAGATCCGCAGCTTCCTTGGTTTAGCGGGATATTATCGGCGTTTCATTGAGGGCTTCTCCCGTATTGCGGCCGTTGACCAGGTTGACTCGGAAGGGCGCAGAGTTTATTTGGAGTGACGCCCGTGAGCGAGCATTTATGGAGCAAGGACCGTCTGACGTCCGCTCCTGTCCTCACTCTTCCCTCCGGGAGTGATGGATTCGTGGTATTTACCGATGCTTCGCGTATTGGATTGGGTGGTCCTGATGCAAACACGGTAGACCTGTAGCATTTGCGTCTCGCCAGCTCAGGTCCATGAGCCGAACTACCCCACGCACGATTTGGAGTTGGCAGCAGCATCTTCGCACCGAAGGTGTGGAGACACTATCTTTATGGGGTTAGGTTCGAGCTCTTCTCCGACCACAAGAGCTTGAAGTATCTATTCTCTCAGTCCGAACATGAGACAGAGACGCTGGATGGAGCTTTTGAAGGATTATGATTTTGACCTCCAGTACCACCCAGGCAAGGCGAATGTGGTGGCGGATGCCCTTAGCCGTCAGCCACGAGGCCTGGTGGCACATATGATGATTCAGGAGTGGAAGATGCTCGAGGATATAGCAGAATACGACTTTGATTTTGGTCTCAGCCCCTTAGTGCAGTTATCGAGCCTGCCGATTCAACCCTCTCTTGTCGCAAGGGTGATCGAGGCTCGACAAGCATGATTCGTTACAGGTTACCGAGCAGGATGCGGCATCCGAGAGTCGAGCAGTTGCGATGGGTGCGATGGTGGGCTTCGCTTTAGAGGCCGATTGTGTGTCCCTGGATATTCCCGAGTTGCGCAGAGATCTTATGACCGAGGCACATCGATCGCGGTTTTCCATCCATCCCGGCTCGACGAAGATGTACCGTGATATGAGGAGGCGGTATTGGGCGGGATGAAGCGCCAGATTGCGCTTTGTGGCCGAGTGTGACACATGCCGGCGTGTCAAGGCCGATCATCAGAGACCCCCGGTCTATTGCAGCCATTGAGCGTCCCGATGTGGAAGTGGGAGCACGTATTCACGATTTTATTATGGGTTTGCCGAGGACTCGGCGCGGTCATGACGCCATCTCGGGTATCGTGGATCGTCCGACGAAGTCGGCACATTTTCTTGCGATTCGTGCGACTTGGCCTTTGGACCGGCTTGCGAGGTTATTCCTTGAGGAGATTGTGAGATCGCACGGCATACCGCCTCGATCGCTTTCGACCGAGATCCGAGATTCACGTCTCGGTTCTGGAAGCTTTCAGAGAGCTATGGGCACCGATTTGCAGCTCACTGCGTATCATCCGCAGACGATGGCCGACCGAAAGGGTCAACCAGATCCTTGAGGATATGCTTCGACTGCGTGATTGACTTCGGTGGTAGCCGGGATGAGCATCTCGCGATTGGCCGAGTTCGCATACAACAACTATCGGCGACCATTGGCATGGCTCCTTTTGAGGCATTATACGACAATGGAGATCTCCAAGTTGTTGGACCGAGGTTGAGAGCGGCGTCTCCTAGGTCCCGAGCTTGTGCAGAGACATCGAGGTTATTGATACCATCGGGGAGAGGATGCGCACGGCTCGAGCCGGCAGTAAGAGTGTTGCGATCGCCGGCGTCGTCCCTTAGAGTTTGATGTAGGGGACCATGTGTATCTCAAGGTCTCGCCATGAAGGGCGTAGTTAGATTTGGAGCGAAGGGTAAGCTTGCCCCGAGATTCATAGGACCTTTCGAGATCACCAAGCGCATTGGCGTTGTGGCCTATCGGCTTGCCTTACCATCTCATTTGTCTGGCGTCCATAACGTTTTTCACGTCTCTATGTTGAGGAAGTGTGGGTCAGACATAGTTCCTGTTATCGATTGGCAGCCGTTGGAGGTTCGTGAGGACGCTTCTTACATCGAGCAGCCAGGTCGTATCCTTGATCGGAAGGAGCAGGTCCTACGGACCAAGGTCATAACCTTAGTGAAGGTTCAGTGGGGTCAAAATTCTGTGTATGAGGCATCTTGGGAGCGAGAGTCTTAGATTCTAGAGCGCTCTCCTCATCTGTTTGATGATTGATTGTATGTTGTATGTCATAGGTTGTCTCTGGTATTTATATGGCGATGCCTTGCTTCCTCTTCTATTATGATTTATGTTTTCTTGTGTTGATTGTTTAAATTTCGAGGACGAAATTTTTATTTGGTGGGGAGAGTCGTAAGACCCGTGTCCTAATCCGTACCATTTCATTAGCTTTCGCGGTCCTTCCGGGTCAAATTCCGCAACCTTCGCACCGTATTCGGTATTTGCGCACGATCCTAAGTCAGTTCCCCCGCACCGACGTCGGCTCGATCCGAAACTTATGTCTTGGTGATCGCGTGCCGCCGCGGTTCCAACGCCGTGACTTGCGCACCGAACCGATACCTGTGCCAGAAGGCCGATCTGCGTTTATTCCAAGAAACACCGCGCTTGCGGATTTCGAGGGAATCTCTACACAATTAGTCCCACTAATTAACCATAAATGCAACCATACCTCAAAGTACCTCACCCATTCCCTCTTTTTCCAAAAGTCCACCATCTTTCCACCTCACCATTCCTCTTTTCTCATTTTCAACCTCAACCATCCCTCTTCTCCACCAATTTCAAACTAAACCATACCTCTCATCACTCCTTTCTTACAACCATCACTCCACCCATCCCTCCATCCATTATTTCTATCTCTCCCTCTCATTCTCTAGCAAATTTTCCAAATCCCATGAGAAATTTCACTCATCCAACACTCCCTCTCAACTTCAAGTGTGGCCCACCCTCTCATCTCCAATCTCAACCATTCATCCTTCATCAATCTCCATTAAAAGTGAAGGTAAGGAGCTAAGGAGTCCAAGGGAGCTAGGAGAAGGAAGATAAGGTGGGTGATCCACCATTAAATCTTGATCTTTAGGGTCCACTTGTTGGTGGGACCCATTTGGATGTATGTGATTTTATCAAGAGGGCCCATAGTGGCGGGGTTCCTCTATCTCACCGTGTACCTCTTTCTCTATCTCTCTCTTTCTTTCTTTGTAATGATGTGGATCCCACCAATATGTCTACTCCGTCCATCTACATCAGACGGTGTGGCCCACTCTATTACAAGTGATGATCCACACCACCCACTGTTTGGATGGGTCCAATACATCAACATATATATATATATATATATGTATATATTTATATGTGTATATTTTATATAATATACATATAGCATATATAGTATAATATGTATTTTATATATATACTATAAGATATATTATAAGTAGTGGTGGGCCATGTCTACGTGGGACCCACCACAATGTTTTGAATTTGTAAATCGTCCAGCGTCCCTGGACGCTGGACGTTACAAACAGCGCTTAAAAAAAAAAAATATATATATATATATAATAAATAAAAGAGAGAGGTGGGCCACTCATGCAGGCCCCACCTTGATGTATATGTAAGATCCGAGCCGTCCATGTTGTTCCTCGACTCATTTTAGGCGTTGAGCCGAAAAATGAAGTTGATCCCATTTTCTGGCGGGCCGTACCATAGGAAACAGTGTCCCTACCTTTGATTTGCTCCCTGATGCTCCTGTACATCTGAAAAAGGTCAATATTAGACTCTATGGGTTGGTATCAAGCCATAGAGACCAATGGATGGAGTGGATCTTACTAAAGCGGGCCCCACCTAGGAAAAACCGCAACAAAACCCTTTTTTCAAAAAAAAATAAAGAAGCAGCAGTGCTGCTGCTACTGCTGCCAGCGCTCGTGCAGGCGCTGCCTGCGCTGGCCACCGACGGGCGGACGGGCTGGGGGCTCACGGCCCAGCTGTGGGCCCCATCTTGGTGTGTTTCGACGATCAACACCGTGCGTTTGATGAGTACCCTCAGTCCACGCGTCCACGTCAAAAATCAGCCTTATACGGAACGCAGGTGGGCCACACCATCTGAAATCATATGAAGACATTCCTAAGCATATAAAAACACTTGGTGGGACCCGTCCGAAATTTGGATGAATCTGAAACTTGGTCTGAACGGTCAGATAGGTGGGACTCACTGATTGGATGGGCTGGATTGTGAATCACATCTCGGTGGGCCCCAAAACAAAAAAAAAAAAAATAAAAATACAAGGGCAGCGGCTGCTGCTGCAGTGACGGGCGGCCAAGAGGCATGGACCCACGGCTCCATCCGTGGGCCCCACCATGATGTATATTTGGTAGCCACACCGCCCATTTGGTGGGCCACTCTTTGCCCTGGACCCCCTTCAAAAAACAGGCCAAGCCAGCGCTCGGGCGGCCCACATCACAAGAAACAGTGTGAATTGAACTCTACCATTGAAACCCTTTCTGGGTCCACAGAATTTTCAGATCAAGCTGAAAATTTTTGCTCCCCTCCTCCCTGGCCCGTGTGACCTTATGAATAAGTTGGATTTCAAATGAACATTTCAGTGGGCCTTACCCAAGGTCCAAGTGACCTTATGAATAGGTTGGATTTCAAATAAATATTATGGTGGGCCCTAGGCCCATGTGGTGGAGCCATATTGATGTATTTCTGGCCATTGGGGAGGCCCACCTTGATATATATATAAGGCCCATGAGGTTAGGCCCATTCGACGTATTGGTGGCCCGATGTCGAGGCCCACTCTGATATATATAAGGGCCATGTTACGAGACCCATTGTGATGTTTTCAAAGGCTCATGGGTTATGGCCCATTGCAATGTACATAAGGCCCACTAATGCGGCCCACTTGATTTATATAAGGCCCATATAAGATGGCCCATTTGATGTATCTGAGAACTATGGGTCGAGGCCCAATGAGATGTATATTAGTCCATTGCAATGTGTGATTTCCTATGGTTGTGTAATGGTACTTTATGGCGGGCTATGCCTTGGGAACAATGTTGGTTTGACGTCCACATTGTAAGGACAATGTTGGTTAAATGTCCGCATTGTCACACTCCTTAAGGCCACTGATAGGTTCATACTTATACTCTGCAGGCCGTCTAGGCCCATTTCTGTGATACGCAGAGCCCATCCCTATATGCATGTTTAGTATAGATCCATGGTTCATGATCATTCGCATCATATGTATGCCTGACGTGAGGAGTGACCGATCATAGCATATGCCTTCGAGCAGACTGTTTATGGGGTCCCTGATAGGCGGAGTTGCCCCATATAAGTGCATGGTACATACAGACTGTTGCATGACGATAATGTGACTCATGCACTTGCATTTGTGTGATTATAGTTACTATATGCCCTAGCGACATCAGGGCCATAGCCTCCACAGATACATCGTGAATGGCAGGATTGGATACCGGAAATACTTGGTTCTAGCATATGGACGCCATAGATGTCCCTGGGTGAAAATCCCTAAACCCGATGGTACCAGAGGATGACTCCAATGTCGAGACCGAGTGGATATATGAGCGCATGAGGGCCGAATACCAGGAGGCCGTGTCTCCCACTGTGTCATGGTCGGTTGGAAAGGAGTGTGGCCTTACTCGCCCGAGGGTAGGGGGCAATACTAGGCTGAGTTTGACCAGCTCGTGAATGGGTCCGCTATCGACGTGCCGGATAGGTATTGGCAGACTATTGGTCAGGCGGATAGTGAGGTTTCTTACGCTCATTTGGACTGTGCGGCTAGGAGAGCGACAGTGCCATTTGGAGTGTATTGAACCCCGGTGATTATCCAGAATGAGAACTGTACTGATACATGTTGAGGATTGGCATGCTTGAGTTGCATCTTGCATCGCATGGCCGTGTCATGGCCGATAGCATTCATATCTTGCATCGCATGGCCGTGTTATGGCCGATAGCATTCATATCTTGCACCGCATAGCCTTGGTACGGCTGATTGCATTCATGTGCTCATCATCATGATTTTGCATCACTCTGACCTTACATTTTGAGCACGTCTATATTGCGCACACACTTACACCACCCTCTAAGCTTTCCATAAGCTTATGCACGATTGATGCGTGCAGGTGACGTCAGGACGCAGTCGCAGCCATAGTCTCGTTGTAGTTGGAGCGTGCAGCCGAGCTTCTGGAGTTCTGTTTCTTTTGTTACATTGTATTTTCCTTTTCTTTCGCATTGTACTTAAAAAGTTTTTGATCTTAGTGGATTTTGTGGTGGTGTTCTTGTGGTTATTGTTTGTGGGTTATGCTTTTGTTATGCTCATTATAAATGACCGATGACTTGAAATCCTCCTTGTAGTATCCCAGGATCGGAACCTGGTGAATGGGTGCCGGGATCCGAAAATGGGGTTCTACTGAGGCTGTCGGCGCCGGATTCGGCGATCGGGAATTTTGTGGGCCCACCATGAATGTATCTGGTTTATCCACACGTCCATCCATTTTTCCAGCTCATTTAAGAGGTTGATACCAAAATGTAATCATATCCAAAGCTCGAGTGGATCATACCACAGGAAACAGCGATCATACCATAGGAAATAGCGGAAACAATGATTTCCACCGTTTCAACCTTTTTGGTCCCGTAGTGATGTTTACCCATCATCCAATGTGTTCAAAAGATCATACAGAAACAGATATGGATGAAGGGAAAACACAAATATAAGCTTGATCCAAAACTTCTGTGGCCCCCAAGAATTTTTCAACAGTGGATGTTCAATTCACACTGTTTCCTATTGTGTGGTCCATTTAATCTTTGGATATGCTTCATATTTCGAGCACTAAAATTATCAGGTAAAATGGATGGACGGAGGGGATAAATTAAATAAATCACGGTGAACCTCATAGAGTTTACCTAGTATGCTGAGGGGGTGTTTGGTGCATGGGATTGCATGGGTTTAAGTGGGATGGAATTAGGAAAATGCAAAATTACTTGGTGTCAAGGATTATCGCTTAATTCCGTAGCTTGGCGTCTGGAATGAAAATGAATTGGTAAATCACCCTACCACTACCGGTCGATGCTCTGTGGGCCCTACCATGATGTATGTGTATCATCCATGCCGTCCACCCATTCTTCCAGATCATTTTATGGTAAGAGCCCAAAAATGAGTTTGATCCAAATCTCAAGTGGACCACACAGTGTTGATTGAACAACCACCATTAAAAAAAATTTTGGGGCCACAAACGTTTTGGATCAAGCTGATATATATATATATATATATATATATATATATATAGTTTCCCTTGATCCAAGTCTTTATGATCTAATCAACTCATTAGATGTCAAATAACCATTACAGTTGGCCTAGGAGGTTTTTAATGGTGCAATTCAATCACTACTGTTTTCTCATGGTGTGGTCCACCTGAGATTTATGTCTACCTCATATTTGGGATCAAGCCCTAAAGTTATATTTCAAAATGAATGGACGGTGTGGATAAAACACATACATCATGGTGGGGTCCACATAACACCAGACCAAAGTGGGAATGCAGAAATCCCCTGCCCCAGCGTGGATTTCAAGAAGATGCTTCACAACCCAATCCCAAACACAACGTTGGGATGATCAAAATCCACTCCCACCTAATCCCCTTTAAACCCATGCGCCAAACTCCCCCTAAGTGTACTGAGTTACCCAATACGTAATCCACTTCCGCACTTACTAAAGCATATCCAAAGCTTGAGGGACCACACCGCAATAAATAATCAGGATAGCGAACGTCCACTGTTGAAACCTTCATACGACACACGGTGATGTTTCTTTGTCATTCAACTTGTTAACAAGGTCACAAGGACATAGATAAATGGAAAAAAAAAAAAACAAATATCAACTTAATCGAAAACTTCTCTCACTCAAAGAAAAGTTGATTGAGTTGATTGAATTTGAACAGATGGATGGATAATTGAACTCTGATACTAAACCCTAACTCTACGAACCTCAATCCTAAACACTAAACTCAGCCCGGTCAACCCATCCAACCTAGTCAACCTAGTTAGCCTAACCCTGGACCTTAAAAGACTAAAAAGGGCCAGTTTAGCATGTCGACTTGAGTCGGTTTACATAGACGTATGAGGGATTGGATCCAGAAATACAGTATGTTGGATATTTGGATTGTTGGATGAAAACCAATGCACACTGCATCGAAAACATCACCTAAAACAAAGGGATTCCCACAATCCCCCATTTACATCTCTGCCGCACGCAACCCATCCCTCAAATCCATCGAGGGATTTTGGCCAGGGAGAAGGAAATCCCACAGTTGTTGGGCTCGTATTTGGTGAATGGATGTAGGGTTGACCACGAATAAACCATACAGGCCACCATCTTCATTTCATCGCACGCTAATGGCATGGATGTACTCATATATACAGACAAGGGGAAGTGAATCTGCAGTAAGGAATGAGGTTCTTCCCCACAGCGGTGGAGCAAGGTATCCAACTCATCTCTCTCGCTTTGATTTATTGCAAGATCTATCTTCTTACTCTCATGTCGCAATTGTCTCTAGTCGTGTTTCTAGCCATGGGTTTGAAAAGATTTATCAACTTTTGTGAGCTCTTTTCTAATGATTTATAGTTCTTATGCCCATCGCCAGCTTTAAATCTATGTAAAGATTAGGGGTTTTTCACTAGTCAAGAAAAACAAAAAATCATTTACAAAAGTTTACAAATGATCAAGGGAATTTGGGGTTCTGCAATGGAAATGGAAATCTGACTGATCTCCATTTTTTAAAGTCTGGTATTGCTGCTATTTATAGAAAATGGCATCAGTGCAACATCATAGGTTTCTAGACATGGCCAGCTTCTCACTTTTCATACCTTCTTCCATTACTTGAGAAAATACAGAGGTTTTTCTTCTCTTCTCCAAGCCTGGCAACACTGCAAGTTATGATGTGCATTCACATGCAGTTGTTTTCTCCACATTTTCAAATGAATGTTAAATCTCAGCTCTAAATCCTTCATCTATTACATCCTATGGATTTATGATTTCTTGTAAAATTATTTGTGTAATCAGTGTGAGTTACTCACATTCGTGCTTAACCTCATTACTCTACATAACCCGGACAGAGCTAATCAGGTATAGTTGTCCATGTCCTCATTTTTTATATCTGACAATAATACATCTCATTCTGTAAAAATAATATGACAATAGTAGATCTCAATATTTTTTTTTGAAAGTTTATGGTATTTCTACTATTTACAGAAAAGGGCATCGGTGCAGCATCATAGGTTTCTAGGCATGGGCAGCTTCTCACTTTTCATACCTTCTTCCATTACTTATGAAAATACGGAGGTTTTCCTCCTCTTCTCCAAGCCTGGGAACATTGTAGGTTATGATGTGCACTCACATGTAGTTGTTTTCTCCACATTTTCAAATAAATATTGAATCTCAACTCAAAATCCTTCATCTATTGCATCCCATGGATTTATGATTTCTTGTAAAATTATTTGTGTTATCAGTGTGAGTTACATCCGTGCTTGACCTCCTCGCTAGGCATAACCCGAACAGAGTTAATTAGGCATAGTTGTCCATTTTCTATGCTTGATAGTAATAGATCTCATTCTGTAAAAATAATACGACAATAGTAGATCTCCATTTTTTTTTCAAAAAAGTCTATGGTATTTCTACTATTTACAAAAAAGGGCATCAGTGCAGCATCATAGGTTTCTATACATGGGTAGCTTCTCACTTTTCATACCTTCTTCCATACTTGCGAAAATATGGAGGTGTTCCTCCTCTTCTCCAAGTTTGGCAACACTACAAGTATGACGTGCAGTCACATGCAGTTGTTTTCTCCACCTTTTCAAATAAATGTAGAATCTCAACTCTAAATAATTCATCTATTGCATCCCATGGATTTATGATTTCTTGTAAAATTATTTGCATTATCAGTGTGAGTTATTCACATCGTGCTTGACCGCCTCGTTTTGCATAACCCAGACAGAGCTAATCATGTATAGTTGTCCATGTCCCCAAATTTTCTGTGATCAGGTTATCCTTTAAGATTAATAATAATTCAAGAGATTCATAAGAGTAATGTAAAGGTTTTGATACATCTCGTACTCCACCACTATGAGTGGTATCGGTATGCGCAACCAATCTACATGAATGCATACCTAGCATAGTGTGTGCGGTCCATCACACGTAATTATCATCACAATGTGGAATATAACTTCATAGAAAATACGACTCTTCTCACATCTCATACTACAAAGATTCATCGGCATGTCCAATACTCCAGTGGATTTACGTGAACATCTCGAGGCGGCACAACATATGAATCAGGTGATTTATGTGACATGATTTGTTCATGGAGCGACTATTTGCGACATCCAATCTTGAAAGTGATATAACATCTATGGCGGTTTACTTACATCGATTTGTGTACCACTACCCAAAATTCATGGGATTATATATCGACCAAGAGGGTCACAACTCGAAGCGCATTACGTGCACAATAAATATGAATCACTAGGTGTGGAACCTCCAACACAACACTTGCATCACTAGTGAAATAAATCAAACCATGGGAGTTTTGGAATTCCAAGACACATACCCAAGCCATAAAGAGAGGTAGCACAAGGCTAACCTAATAAAGGAGACAAGTAGCAATAAGCTATCTGTAACGCCCCGTCCAAAAAAGGAACAGTGTCCTGAGGCGCTCACGTGTGAGTCGACGCAGGACCAAGTGATTTGGTCACATGTGTGGGCTTATTACTGATAAATCAAATTCAAATTTAGCTATTGATACGATTAAATCCAATCGTGTCTGGGCCAAGCACGGACCGTAGAGCCAGATGGTCATGCTACATTTGGCGACTTCCCATACGGGTCGTATACCACCCGAGGAATGACAAAAAATTTTAAAATTTTGGTAGGCCAAGGGTCTCGCTGGGCTTGTGGTCCCATGCAGATGTCAGGCTCAGACGATGCCCTAGGATGGACGAATTACGTCATCCAGCCGACACTTGAAAGCTGCGAGTCGCCAAGCCTAAAGAAGAAATTTCTGAAATTTAAATCAATTAGCCCTGTTTCTTGAGATAACAAATCTGGGCATTTCAGCTGTCGGATCTCTTCTAAATTCACACTGAAGGCTAAAAATAATTCCCTGCTCTTTCCCACAAAACCTGACCATTGATTGTGGAACGGTGACCGTTGATCTCATATCGGGTTATTGCCGCAAGACCCGACATCCATTGGCGATTAAACTTTGCCTAACCCTTCATCGGGCCATGGGGCACGTGATCCATGAATCGGATGGGCCAGGGGTCCATCAAAGCAGCCCCAATAACCTAAAAAGGGCCCCACAGGGCCATTGGGGGAATTACACAAAATGTTAGGATCAGTTGTAATAAATTTGGATATATAAAAGTCCAGCCTTCTCTCTCTCAATCCCATTACTTCAGTAGTTGAGAGAGAGAGAGAGAGCAAGGGAGGAGAGAGAAAGAGCCTTTGGTGTGTGCATGTGAGCTTGGTGTTTGGGATTTGGAAATCCCAGCATCCTCACCTCTCCATTGCCGGAAAGCACCTACACATTCCGTTGTTGGAGTGAGATTCCGTCCCCATCTAAGGTTACATAGGGCTCTAATCACATTTTCCTTGATTCTAATAACATGCATGTGTCTTACCCTCCATTCCATGCAATGCAGGGCCCCGACACCTCGAGCTTGCGGACCCGGCAGTGCTAGGACAATCTCAGCAACCTCCAACCAAGTTTAATGAGAACCATTACCTTTAGGTGGCTGGTTATCATGCTTAGCATAGGTTTAATGAACGTGGTTGGTATATTGTTAGTGCATGTGGCTGAATGTCGTCAACCCGAGTCGACTCGACCCAAGACTTGTATCAGTGCGACCGCGCCGTCGCTGCGGTTCCGATGCCGTGTCTTGCGCGCCGAGGCGATACCCGGGCTAGGAGATGTGGGCCCGCGTTCAGTTCGAGGGAAACGCCGCGCGTTGCAATCCCAAGAGAATGTCCCATCAATCACATCAAGTGTCAAGTACCTCATCCTATCATGTCAAGTACAACACTCATCCCCAAGCAACCCCTAAAGTCAACACACTCTCTCTCTCTCCACCCATCAAGTACACCTATCCATCACTCACATCTCTCACCTATCACCTCTCTCTCTCTCTCTCATTTCTCTCTCATTTCTCTCAAGCTCCATGAGAGCAACTCACGTCCAAGCTTCCATGGGAGAGAGCTTGTGTGGCCCACTTTCCTACCTCCCATCTCCACCATCCAATGATCATCTCAACCATTGAAATTGTCCCTTTGGGACTCTATCATGCATTGGCGGAAGAAGGAAGGAGAGATCTCGAGGTGGGTGCATTCTAGGATTAGATTTATAATTTTTGCTTGGATTTTTTATTCAGGGCCCACATGATTTGGGACCCATTTCATGTTTTGTAGCCTAGAGGGGCCCATAGTGCGGGGTCCCTCCCATTTCCACTGATCTCTCTCTTTATTTTCTTCTCTCTCCCTTTCTCTAATTGGGATGGAACGTGGCCCACCTTGCTGCTGGATTTGGCAGACCCTGGATGAGTGGAATCACAAATATCAGTTTGATCCAGTGGTGGGCCAAGCTGATGTGGACCCACCATGATGTATTTGTTATGTCTGCACTGTCCAGCAGACCTGGACCCCACCATAATGTATGTGTTTTCCCACGCCATCCAGCCCAGCCATGTGGGACGTATGGACCCCAGCTATGATGAACGGGTTTAATCCCACTGTCCGTCCATATGAGACCCACTGATGTATGGGTTTTATTCACACCGTCCATTACATGGACGTGGACCAGCATAGCCTGATGCATGCGCCATATATCCATGCCGTCCATCTATCCACCTCGTGGGACCCACCCCTGATGAATATTTTATCCAGGCCGTTCGTGGCCCACCATGATATCTGCGTGAATCCACGCTGTCCATCTGTGATAGCCACACGTGATGTGTACGTTAGCAGCAAGCCACCTACCGTAGTTTAGTATAATATAATATATATTAATATATCATATGTGGTGGGTGTAAGTGCTATAGTTTCTACCCCTCTTTGTTGTCAAATTTGTAGTGCCAAAATCACTATTATACTCTTATATATAACTTGCATAAGTGAAGCTTTCTCAAGGATCAACATTCATTAACAAGCTAAGCTCACAACAAGCAAAGCTCAAGATATTGAATGAAATAACTGCTAACAAGACTCAAGCTGAAACTCAAGCTGAACTCAAGACTCAAGTTGAAAATCAAGCTGAACTCAAGACTCAAGTTGAAAGTCAAGCTAAGCTCACAACAAACAAAGCTCTTAAGTACAAGACTCAAGATCTTGAATGAAAGAACTGCTCACAAGACAAGACTCAAGCTGAACTCAAGACTCAAGCTGAACTCAAGACACAAAATGAAACTCAAGCCACTTTCAAGATTGAGTTACATGAAGAGTTCAACTACATCAAGACTTCAAGACTGATACTTCAAGGTCACTTGTTCCTAATGCTTCAATGTCCATACTTCATGATTGAGGTTTGTTTGACCATAGGTTGACCTTAGAAGTAGGTCATTTCGGATACATAAACCGAATATTTATTTTACATGTGATTGGTCTGTTCTTCGACTAGTCCTAAGTCTTCTTCGACTAGTCCTAGACTTGCTTCGACCAGTTTAAGAAAATCCTCGATCGATCGTAAGTTTGTTACAAATTTCGGATAAAATCAGTTAGGCTCGACCAGTCACGGAATCTGCTCAACCGGTCGTAGGAACAGTGTCGACCGATCTTCGACCAGTCGTACATTCTTCGACTCGAAGTCCAACGCAGATAAAACGGTTCTTCGACTGGTCGAAGGAAACCTACGACGTCGTAGGTGACCTACGACTAGTCGTAGGAGAGCTACGACCCGTCGTAGAACGGTCAAAGCAAATTCCGCCGGATTTTTCAAATATATATTGTTGCTTCGACTAGTCGAAGAGCACTCTGGACCAATCGAAGACCCGATCTTCTCACTTATAAATAGTGCATGAATCTCAGAAGAAATTATCGATTTAATTAAAGTATTCAAGCCAATCTTCGTCGAACTTCTGAGAGATAATTCTGTGCTCCATCTAAGCTAAGTGTGCTTATTTAATATTCTCTTTCCTTAGCTTTATTTAATTGATTTTGTTTCTTATATTCCAATCTGATTTGATAAAGAGGAATTATTATTCCCTTTCTTTGGAATCAAAATCAATTAAGGCAAGCCCTATTTGGTTTAATTTAAAATCTATTAGAACTAGAACCATTGTAATCGAGTACTGGACATTGAACTTGGACATTCAATCATCTACTTTGATTTGGTTCTACCGGGCTGCTACAACGAAGGAGATTTTCAGGTATTTTACATATTGTAAATTCCTTTCTATTATTTTGGTTTCTTTCAAGATTTGGCAGAAAAATCTTGTTATATTGGTTATCTGATGAGAGCCAGGAAAACTCAGAAGTGGGGGTTTTTTTAATTGTGTAAGCCCACATACAAAGACACAATTGTAAGGGTTTTGGGTGAACCTGGGAAAACCTATTTTTAGTGAACGCTAATATCCCCTGTGTGAGGATATTAGGAGTGGAGTAGCTTTTTGTGTGGCTGTTGGATAACAGTTGGTGAACACACAGGCGAACCACTATAATCCCTTGAGTTGTGGTTGATTGATTTATTCTTTTAATCTTTTAATTAATTTTTGTGGGATGTTTGTATGGTGGTGAATGTTGTAATTATTTCAAGCTTTGTGAGAATGTTGTAATAGCTTAGAATTTACTTTCTGCTATTCCTTTATAAGCTTGATTTTCAATTTCATTTGAAAGTTGTTCAGCAAGGTTGCCCTGCCATTTTTATGGTGTATGGTGTCCCTAGAACAATACATTTTTAATTACAGGTCATTTCAATTCAGTTTATATTTATATTTGTATTCCTCTTCGATTTGAGACTTGATACAAAGACCTTTCTAGAAATAAGGTTGTCCTACCATAAACTCTGTTTTGGTGTAAGGTTGTCCTTAGAATAACGTTTGTATCAACCTCTCAAGATCTGAATTTTGAGGTTGTTTTTCTTTCTTGCATTGTTATTTAATTTGGCTATCATTTTCTTTATTATTCCGCTGTTATAAGTTTTTATTTGGCATTGTCCTATTCACCCCCTCTAGGACATATAGCTTGGCCTTTTCAAGTGGTATCAAAGCCTAATAGCTCCTTTTTAATTCTTGGATTTAATTCCTGAGCTAACGATTTAAGCTATTTAAGATGTCAAATTTTGATAGCCTTTCGGTCACTAGGCCTCCACCCTTTGATGGCTCCAACTATGCTTATTGGAAAGCTAGAATGAGGATCTTCCTCAAATCAATGGATGAAAATGTGTGGCAAGCCACAGTGGCTGAATGGAATCCTCCTATCATGGAAGTTACTGGGGTTGATGGTTCAAAATCTATGAAAACCACACCATATTACCAATGGAACACCCTTAAGAAAAGTGAGAGTAGTGCAAATGCTAAAGCACTAAATGCAATTACTTGCGCACTATCACCGGATGAGTTCAAAAGAATCATTTCTTGTGATACTGCAAAGCAAGCTTGGGATATATTAGAAATGACACACGAGGGTACTACAATTGTCAAAAATCTAAAGTCCAACTCCTCATAACCAGATTTGAAGAAATTCATATGGAGGAAAATGAAATGTTTATGGACTTCTACACTAGATTGAATGACATTGTAAACTCAATGTGGGGTCTTGGCGATAAAATCCCAGAGAAAGTAAAGTGTGTGCAAAAATACTACGCTCACTTCCTGAACGGTTCAATTCTAAAGTAACCGCAATCCAAGAACTTCGTGATACGGATAATATGAGGGTTGAAGAACTAGTTGGTTCTCTACAAACCTACGAGTTAAACTTTAAAGCTCCTAAAGGTAAATCTATCGCACTAAAATCTTCTAAATGTAATTCAGAAAATTCTGATTCAGAAGATGATATGGCTCTTTTAGCTAAAAATTTTACAAAATTTTCAAAAGCAAGAAAAGAGTTGATTTTCAAAAATCAAATGATAAAAGAAGTTTAGACCCAAATCTCGAAAATCTTTGAAAGATAGTCAATGTTACAACTTGACAAGAATATGGGCACTTAGCAAATAGATGTCCTAAAAGGGACAAACCCAAGAAGAAGGGTATGTTGGCTACATGGGATGAATCATCGGATTCTGAAGGTTCTTCTGAATCAGAAGATTCTGAAACTGAGTCGGGCAATGAGGTTAAAGCTCTTATGACTCTAGCCAAATTCACATTTTCAAATAATGACTCTACAAGTGAAGAAAATCTCAATAGTGAATGTGAAAATGAAGATGATCTTCAAGATGCTTACAATGCCCTATATAAGGAAAGTTGTAAAATTGTCAAACTTAAACTTCAAAAAGAAAAGTTTTCTAAACTCAAAAATTGTTTTGATTCACTTGTCTTAGAAAAATCACAAATTTCAGATAGTTTTGAAAAATCAAAATGTGATTTGGAATTCAAAAACTCACTAATTGTTGATTTAAAATCTGAAATTGAGAATCTTAAAACTGAAGTATCTTCTCTTCTAAGTTTAAAGGACACATGGAAATATGCCCAAGGTGATCCAAAGTTAGAAAAACTTTTATCCGGATCAAGAAAATGTGGCGATCGATCCGGGTTGGGCTATGATAAAAATCTACCTCCTAAACAAAAGTATACTCCTCCTATGTTTGTTAAAGGAGAGTCCTCAAACTCAAAAGGGAAAAGTACTTATCAAGATTTTTCTAAAAATTCAAAAACTTTTCAAAAACCTAGAAACAACCATGTCAACTTTAATCAGAATCAAAATCCACTAGCTGAAAAGATAGTTGATTTACTCAAGGAGCTATTAAAATCTAACTCTATAGGTCATTCCTACAAGTATACACAAAAGAAGACCAACTATGTTCCTAAACCCAAAACAGTTATGAAATGGGTTCCTAAAGTCACCGCTTGGTTGCTCACACCGCTTTCAAAGCAACAAGTCATTCAAAGTGGTACCTAGACAGGTGGATGCTCCAGGCATATGACAGGTGACAAAGCTTTATTCACGAATCTGAAAGATATGACTGATGGTTCAGTCACATTTGGTGATGGTAGCAATCGCAAGATTATAGGCCAAGGTACGGTTCAACTTTTTAATCTTCCGTGTTTAAAAATGTTTTATACGTTGAAGGCCTAAAGCACAACTTGCTTAGTATATCACAAATATGTGATAATAACAATAATGTTCGGTTTTCTAATCAAAGCTGTGAAATACTAAACAATAAGGGTTCTGTAATATTAACTGGACGTAGAACGTCTGAAAATTGCTATATTATTAGTGAATCCAGCTCATCTAATCAAACATGTTACATGGTCCATACAGACGAGACCGACTTATGGCACAAACGTCTTGGACATGTACATTATCGAAATCTATATCGATTGAGCAAACGAGAACTTGTAAGAGGTTTACCCAAACTTCAGAAATTAGATAAAATATGTGGTGAGTGCCAGATAGGCAAACAAACAAAGAACTCACACAAAAAGGTGAATTCAAATACCACATCAAGACCACTCGAACTTCTCCACATGGACCTAATAGGACCTACCGGAACGGAAAGTCGTGGTGGTAAAAAGTACATCTTGGTAATAGTCGATGACTTTACTAGATTCACTTGGGTAGTCTTCTTAAGGGATAAATCTGAAACCCTTGAAGAAGTAAGAAAAATTCTCAAAAGGATTCAAACTGAAAAATCTTCTCAAATCAGTAAAATTCGTAGTGATCATGGATCTGAATTTGAGAATAGCAATTTTGAGAAGTTCTATACCGACCAAGGAATATTACATGAATTCTCTGCTCCCAAAACTCCACAACAAAATGGAATTGTAGAAAGAAAGAATAGGGTGCTTCAAGAAATGGCTAATGTCATGTTGAATAGCATGAAGCTCTCTAAAAATCTTTGGGCTGAAGCAGTCAACACAGCTTGCTATATTATTAACTGAGTCTACACTAGAAAAGATAATAATAAAACGGCTTACGAATTGTGGTTCAATAAAAAGCCTACTGTTAAATACTTTCGAGTTTTTGGCAGCAAGTGCTATATTTTACGTGATCGTGAAAATTTGAGAAAGTTCGATACGAAGAGTGATGAAGGTATTTTTCTAGGATACTCTTTAAACAGTCAAGCTTATAGAGTTCTGAACAAAAGGACTGGTGTGATTCAAGAATCCATTAATGTTGTCATTGATGATCATTTAAACACACCAATCTCTAATTCAGATAATGATGAAGTACTAATCATTGATAAACCCGATACTTCATCGAATCGGACTGATTCTAAGGACCGTTAAAGATCATCCAACCACACAAATTCTTGGAAACCCTCTCACCGGTGTTCGCACCCATAGACAACTTGAGGATATATGTAATTATGTATGTTTTACATCCCAAATTGAACCATCTAACGTAAAAGAAGCTCTGCTGATGAAGAACCGGATTGTTGCGATGCAAGATGAACTCAACCAATTCATAAGAAATGATGTTTGGTATCTCGTACCAAGACCTAAAGATAAACACATCATTGGAACAAAATGGATTTTCAAAAATAAGTCGATGAATGTGGAAATATAATTAGAAACAAGGCTAGACTGGTGGTACAAGGTTATACTCAAATTGAAGGGATTGATTTCGATGAAACCTTTGCACCAATAGCACGTCTTGAATCTATCAGACTATTTATATCCATTGCATGTTTTAGAAAGATAAAGATCTATCGATGGATGTGAAAAGTGCTTTTCTAAATGGCGATTTACATGAAGAAGTCTATGTTGAAGAGCCAATGGGTTTTGAAGATTCCAAAAATACTGATCATGTATATCGGCTTAAAAGGCACTTTATGGATTAAAACAAGCACCTAGGGCATGGTATGAGAAACTAACAAAATTTCTTTTAAGTCATAATTTTCAAATGGGATCTGTTGATAAAACTCGGTTTGTTAAAAAACATAATGATCATATCCTAATGGTACCGATTTATCTTGATGATATCATTTGTGGATCAACTTGTACTGACTTGACTACTGAGGTTTCAGATTTGATGCACTCCCAAGTCGAAATGAGCATGGTTGGGGAATTGACTTATTTCCTTGGATTGCAAGTAAAGCAACAACTGAAGGAATATTCATTTCTCAATCTAAGTATGCCTTGAATCTAATCAAAAGATTTGGATTTGAGAATGGCAAGAATTTTGATACTCCTATGAGTACTACCCGAAACTATCAAAAGACTCTAATGGTAAAATGTTGACTCAAAACTTTATCGGAGTATGATTGGTAGTTTGTTATATTTAACTACTAGTAGACTTGATATTTCTCTAAGTTTTGGTATTTGCGCAAGATATCAATTGATCCAAAAGAATCTCACTTGATTGCTGTCAAGCGAATTATTAGATATGTCGCAAGTATTGTAAATCTTGGTCTCTGGTATCCTCATGAAACCAATGTTCAATTAGTTGGGTACTCTGACTTGGCTGGTAATCTAGATGATAGAAAATCAACCGGTGGTGTTGTTTTTTCATTGAAAATTGTCTAGTTTCTGGTTTAGTAAGAAACAAAATTCTACATCACTTTCAACAGCTATATTATTGTTGGTAATGCATGTACACACTTGTTTGGATGCAACGAATGCTAAGTGATTATGGAAATTAAACAGATTCTATGTTATTACATTGTGATAATTCGGTGCGATAAATATTTCAAAAATCCTATTCAACATTCTCGTACTAAGCACATTGACATTAGATTTCATTATATAAGGGAATTAGTAGAAGAAAAAGTTATATCTCTAGAATATATTCCTACGAAGTTCAACGTGCTGATATTTTCACAAAACCTCTTGATAAAAGCAGGTTCAAAAAGATGAAATTTGATCTTGGCATGTGCATTTTAAATTGATAATTTATGCCTTCTTGTATAATATTGTATATATTTGCTAGATTGTATTTCAATTTTTGTAAAATTTGCAAGTATATTGAATTTTTGGGGTTTATACGACCAGTCATGAGTATACACGACCAGTCGTACTACGACCGGTCGTAGATACCCACGACCAGTCGTGGAGCACGGGTTTCACTTCATATTGGGGATTTTTCACTTTCTTCCTCATTTCTTCTTTCTTCTCCTTGGAGCCGAACTTTGACTCGTCGAACCCATCCTTCAAGTTCTTCAAGGTTAGTGTTCCAAATCCATTTTTCTTGCATATTTGTGTCAAGATTGCTTCCTTTTCTCTCTTGAAGCTTTCTATCTTGAAAATCATTGAGATTTGGGGTTTGGGTTGTGAAAATTCTGTTTTGAGCAAACCCACTTCTCAATCCTTTGCAACTTCTTTATTCCTTTAATTCCTTGTTGCAAATGGCTTTTAGAGGAAGAAAAACTACTTCACGTGGTCCTTCTTCTTCCTCCAGATCAACCGCTATCTCTAAGCGTCATCTTCTTATTCCTAATGATGATCCATCATATGTTAGGGACATTAGATCTCGTAATCTTATCGTTGAACATCCTGTTGATGTCAATCACATTGCTCCATTTGACATCCTTCCTATGCTTGAAGCTGTAGGTTGGAGTAACTTATTGCATTGGGGTGGGCCTGCATACCGGTCCATTGCCCAATCCCTGTTTTCATGTATTAGTGCATTTTCACAAGATAATTTAACTTTCCAAATTTCTACTAGAGAATGGCCATTTGACGTTGATCGTCATTTAATTTCAGCCCTTATGAAAATTCCTATGAATGATGAGGGTATTCCAATTCATAACTTAACTGATAAACCCTCAATGGCTGAAAAACGTATGCTAACTAAAGACTTGTGCAATATGGATGTTCAATAGACTCAAAAAGGGAATGCGCTCCCCGCAAGGTATTTGTTACCCAAATACGAGTTCTCCAGAGAATCTTTGTGTCTAATCTGTATCCTCGTTCGGGTAATAAATCGACTTGACTTCATTTATGGTTCGTGTTATCCATGCTATCTCAAATGGTACTCGATTTGTTTGCCTTCCTTAATCTGTCATTTCATTCTTCAGTATCGACTCCATCCTGGTCATAGTGTCATTCCATTTGCATACTTTATGACTGTATTGACTACTCATATGTTAGTCGATATGCCTGTTGATGAAACACCAATCCATCATCTGATCTTCAACAATACAAATATTAATAAGTTGAAGTTGGATCTACTTCCTGAACAAGGTGGTGGTGGTGGTGGTGGTCCTGAAGAAGTTGGTGTTGATATTAATATGGATGACATTTTTGAGGAACTGGATTCTAACTCAGCTAATGATCCAGATTTTGTACCATCCGATGTTGATGCACGTCTGAGTGCATTAGAAGGTAGAGTTGAGGATATAAATGTTAAGTTGGAAAACATGTCTGTTGCTCATGATTTGCAATTCAAGTACATGCGCAAATATCTTAGGCGCTTGAACAAAGGCATGCACCAACTTGATCCTTCTATTCCTGCTCCATCTTCAAGTTCTAGTTCTGACTAGTTTCTATGAGACTTTTTTTATGTAATAACTTTCTTACTTAGCACTTGGCTGATTTTGATTTGGATTCTATTTATGTTTTATGCTGAATATTTGTTCTTGATGTAATGCTGGATATATGTGATGCTATCCTGTGTTCCTCTTATTCTCTTACTTCCTCATGTTTCCTCTCATGACTTCCTTTCTTTAGTTCTCCTTTGTCATATTGTGACAAAAAGGGGGAGAATGGTTTGTTCTTAATGTGATTGTGAGGGGAGTAGCAGTGGTTATATTACCCAGGGGGAGTTAGGGGGAATATATGTTTGATCTTGAATATATGTTTGATCTTGTTGAATGATAATGGTTGAATGTTGAAACTGGTTGAATGTTGAAAATTGAATATTGATTTGCAGGTACTAACCAGTTGTTTTACTTTTTATCATGGTTATGTGTTTTGTCACTAATTTGACAAAGGGGGAGATTGTAAGTGCTATAGTTTCTATCCCTCTTTGTTGTCAAATTTGTAGTGCCAAAATCACTATTATACTCTGTTATATATAACTTGCATAAGTGAAGCTTTCTCAAGGATCAACATTCATTAACAAGCTAAGCTCACAACAAGCAAAGCTCAAGATCTTGAATGAAAGAACTGCTCACAAGACTCAAGCTGAAACTCAAGCTGAACTCAAGCTGATCTCAAGACTCAAGTTGAAACTCAAGCTGAACTTAAGACTCAAGCTGAAACTCAAGCTACTTCAAGGTTTAATCTACATCAAGACTTCAAGGCTCATTCTTCATGGTCTCTTGTTTCAATGTCCATACTTCATGATTGAGGTTTGTTTGACCATAGGATGACCTTAGAAGTAGGTCATTTCGGTTACATAAGTCAAATGTTTATTTTACATGTGATTGGTCTGTTCTTCGACTAGTCCTAGGCCTTCTTCGACTAGTCCAGGAGTTGCTTCGACCGATCTAAGAAATTCCTCGATCGATCGTAAGTTTGTTACAAATTTCGGATAAAATCTGTAGCCTTCGACTAGTCACGGAATCTTCGACCGATCGTAGAACAGTGTCGGCGATCTTCGACCGATCGTACATTCTTCGACTCAAGTCCAAGATATTCAGTCCTACGACCGATCGTAGGTGACCTATGACCGATCGTAGGAGAGCTACGACCGATCGTAGAAGCAGTCAAAGCAAATTCCGCCGGATTTTTCAAATATCGTTGTTGCTTCGACTAGTCGAAGAGCACTCTGGACCAGTCGAAGACCCGATCTTCTCACTTATAAATAGTGCACGAATCTCGGAAGAAATTATCGATTTTAATTAATTCATTCAAGCCAATCTTCGTCGAACTTCTGAGAGATAATTCTGTGCTCCATCTAAGCTAAGTGTGCTTATTTAATATTCTCTTTCCTTAGCTTTATTTTAATTGATTTTGTTTCTTATATTCCAATCTGATTTGATAAAGAGGAATTATTATTCCCTTTCTTTGGAATCAAAATCAATTAAGGCAAGCCCTATTTGGTTTAATTTAAAATCTATTAGAATTAGAACCATTGTAATCGAGTACTGGACATTGAACTTGGACATTCAATCATCTACTCTGACTTGGTTCTACCGGGCTGCTACAACGAAGGAAATTTTCAGGTATTTTACATATTGTAAATTCCTTTCTATTATTTTGGTTTCTTTCAAGATTTGCCAGAAAAATCTTGTTATATTGGTTATCTGAGTAGAGCCAGAAAACTCAGAAGTGGGGTTTTTTTAATTGTGTAAGCCCACATACAAAGACACAATTGTAAGGGTTTTGGGTGAACCTGGGAAAACCTATTTTTAGTGAACGCTAATATCCCTGTGTGAGGATATTAGGAGTGGAGTAGCTTTTTGTGTGGCTGTTGTATAACAGTTGGTGAACACACAGGCGAACCACTATAATCCCTTGAGTTGTGGTTGATTGATTTATTCTTTTAATCTTTTAATTAATTTTTGTGGGATGTATGTATGGTGGTGAATGTTGTAATTATTTCAAGCTTTGTGAGAATGTTGTAATAGCTTAGAATTTACTTTCTGCTATTCCTTTATAAGCTTGTTTTTCAATTTCATTTGAAAGTTGTTCCAGCAAGGTTGCCCTGCCATTTTTATGGTGTATGGCTGTCCCTAGAACAATACATTTTTAATTACTAGTTATTTCATTTCAGTTTGTATTTAATTCTGTATTCCTCTTCGATTTGAGACTTGATACAAAGACCTTTCTAGAAATAAGGTTGTCCTACCATAAACTCTGTTTTTGGTGTAAGGTTGTCCTTAGAATAACGTTTGTATCAACCTCTCAAGATCTGAATTTTGAGGTTGTTTTTCTTTCCTGCATTGTTATTTAATTTGGCTATCATTTTCTTTATTATTCCGCTGTTATAAGTTTTTATTTGGCATTGTCCTATTCTTACCCACTCTAGTACATATATCTTGGCCTTTTCAAGTGGTATCAGAGCCTAATAGCTCCTTTTTATTCTTGGGGTTGATGTATCATACAGTAGCTATATAGCTGCTGTATTGACGTCAGCATAGTGCCGTGAGGCCCAGATAATGTATGTGGAGTATATCCACACCGTCCGTACATCTGGACGAGGCCCCACAGAGCACGTGTGTTTCATCCACGCCGTTCCTCCATTTGATGTCCAGACCGTCCACCTGGACAGTGGGCCAATCATCCCGCCAGCAGCATATCTGCTGTGTTACATCTGCAAGTTCTGTGCGCTGATCACGAGGTTTGTGACCACAGTGATGTATGTGGGGCCCTCGTGAAGTATGTGTTCCATCCATACCGTCCAGTAGCAGCTGAACACTGCTGGACAGCGATGATCAACGCCACCCATCTGTCGAGCCTTTCTTGATGTACGTGACATATCCAACCGTCCATACATTCGCTGGGGCCAGCAGCCCAGCTATGTAGCTGCTGAAACGCCGTCAGTAAGTTCTGTGATCCAGACCGTACCTCTTTTTCTGGTGGGCCACATGTGTGGACCCCACCATGAGGTGTGGGTCATACTTGAACCGTCCATTCACTTTGTGAGCTCGATCTAAGGCTTGAGGCAAAGAGGCAGACCCATATATCAGGTGGACCACACTGCAGAAACAGTGGGGAATGAACGCCTACCATTGAAAACCCCCTTTTTGGGAGTACAGAGGTTTTGGATAAGTATGAAAATTGTTTTCCTCTTTATCCAGGTCTTTGTGACCCTGTAAATAGATTGGACGAGAAATAAACGTTATGGTGGGGTCCACCTCGATATATGTGCTGTACATTCATGTTGTTCATCTAGTAGGCCCGTTTAGGAGGTGCAGCCCACCTGCTGGTTGTGCAAGGCCCACCTGCTGTGTGGCTCAACGTGATGTATGTGAGGCCCAGATGGAGAGGCCCATTGTGATGTATTCGTGGCCTATGGGCAAGGCCCATTGTAATATGTATTAGGCCCATTAGTGCGGCCCATTGATGCAACCCAGTTGATGTACATGAGGCCTATTGGTGCGGCCCGTGGACGCAATCCACTTGATGTATTTGATGGCCCATGGGTTGAGGCCCAATGTGATGGATATAAGGGCCACGAGTGAGGCCCAATGAGACGCACGTGGGGCCTTTATTTGGGGCCGAATGTGACGTATATGAGGTCCATTACAATGTAAGATTACTCCATGATGTATGTAATGATGATTATGGCGGGTCATGCCTTGGAAGCAATGATGGTTTAATGTCCACATTGATGGGCAATGATGATTGGATGTCCACATTGCAACCTTCCCGTAGGCCTTGTTAGGCTCATTCTCTTTCGATTATCGTGACCGATTTGCCGATTCTGATTATTGATCGATTCTGATTATCGTGACTGATTGTCGATTCCGATTGTCATGACCGATTTACCGATTCTGATTATTGATCGATTTCGATTGTCATGACCAATTGTCGACTCCGATTCTCATGACCGATTTGCCGATTCTGATTATTGATCGATTCCGATTATCGTGACTGATTGCTGATTCCGATTGTCATGACCGATTTGCCGATTCTGATTATTGATCGATTCCGATTGTCGTGACCGATTGCCGACTCCGATTGTCGTGATCGATTTGCCGATTCTGACTATCGATCGATTTCGATTGTCGTGACCGATTGCCGATTTCGATTGTCGTGATCGATTTGCCAATTCGGATTATCGATCGATTCCGATTGTCGTGACCGATTTGCCGATTCTGATTATTGATCGATTCTGATTGACCTGACCGATTGCTGATTGACGTGGCCGATTTGCCAATTCTGATTATCGATCGATTCTGATTGACCGATTACCAACTCCGATTGTCGTGACCGATTTGCCGATTCTGACTATCGATCGGTTCCGATTGTTGTGACCGATTGCCGATTCCGATTGATGTGACCGATTTGCCAATTCTGACTATCGATCGATTCCGATTGTCGTGACCGACTACTGATCCCGATTGACGTGACCGATTTGCCAATTCTGACTATCGATCGATTCCGATTGTCGTGACCGATTGCCGATTCCGATTATCGTGATCGATTTGCCGATTCTGACTATCGATCGATTCCGATTGTCGTGACCGATTGCCGATTCTGATTATTGTGACCGATTTGCTAATTCTGATTATCGATCGATTCCGATTGTTGTGACCGATTGCCGATTCCGATTGTCATGACCGATTTGCCGATTCTGATTATTGATCGATTCCGATTGTCGTGATTGATTGCCGACTCCGATTGTCGTGACTGATTTGCCGATTCTGATTATTGATCGATTCTGATTGTCGTGACCGATTGCTGATTGACGTGACCGATTTGCCAATTCTGATTATCGATCGATTCTGATTGATCGATTGCCGATCCCGATTGACGTGACCGATTTGCCGATTCTGACTATCGATCGATTCCGATTGTTGTGACCGATTACCGATTCCGATTGACGACACCGATTTGCCGATTCTGATTATCGATCGATTTCGCTTGTCGTGACCGATTGCCGATTTCGATTGTCAAGGCCAAGTATCGAGGTCGATTCCGATTTGTCGAGGCCGATTGTATAGGCCGATTCCGATTGTCGAGGCCTATGTGATGAGGCCCATTGTGATGCATTTGAGGGCCAGGCGATGGAGCCATTGTGATCTATGTTAGGCCCATGTGAAAGGCCCATCGTGATGTGTATTAGGCCTTTATGTGAGGCAGTGGGCCCATTACATGTTTGGCTCTATGTGGCCATTCCTTGGGGACAATGTTGGTTAAATGTCCACATTGTCGAGGCTGATTGCTGATGCCGGTTATTGATACCGATTATGAGTATGTGACAACATAACATCATGATACATGCCCATTCGCATCATCTGTATGTTTTTTTATGAGATGTGATTGACCATTGCATATGTCATTGGGCAGGATGTTATGAGACTCCCTGATAGGCGGAGGTTATCTCACATGAGTGCATGGTATGCGCAAGATTGATGCATGACTGGATTGTATGACTCATGCATCTTGCATTGTGTGCTATGATTACTATACGCCCTAGCGACATCAGGGTCGTAGCCTCCACAGGCATACCGTGGATGGCCAGATGGGACATCGGAAATCTGTTCTACATGGGGTGCTATAGATATCCCTGGGTGAAAGTCCCTAAACCCTCTTGGTTCCAGAGGTTGCTCCAACGTCTAGACCGAGTGGATGCATGAGCGCATGAGGGCCGTATACCGATAGGCCGCGTCTCCCACTGTGTCGTGGTCGGTTGGAAGGGGGTATGGCCTTACCTGCCCGAGAGGAGGGGGCAATGCTAGGCTGAGTCTGACCAGCTCGAGGAATGGGTCCGCTATCGACGAGCTGGGCCCGATATTGGCAGGCGGATAGTGAGGTCTCTTTCACTCACCTTGTTGCGCGCGATGGGGCGGCAGCCTGGTTTGGAGTGTAATAGACCCCGGTGATTTCCCAGAGAGTAACCGTACTGATATGTGGACTTATTGAGGAAGAATTGCATATTCATTCATTCACTATCCACTCGGGCTGGTGGTGCGTAACTATTTGTTACATGTACCTTCGCATGGCGAGGATTTCGGTTGGGCGCGCGACTAGCCTGAGATCAGGAGTTTACCACATTGAGTCTGACTATCCAAATTTAGGTATGGGACTGGTTTGGATAGAAGTCCCTGGTGGTGGACCCCATAGCCTGCGATACTGCGAACTATCATCCCGACTTCACACTCCAGCATGGTCATTTCATTCGCACCGCATACCACATTGCATCCGCAGTACTTAGCATTTTAGGTTACTATGTTTCTGCATTATACGGCCTAGATACGACTGATGGTATTCGTGGACTCATCAGGATTTGTATATTGCATTGCATCAGCGGCATCTGATATTTGGCTTGTTGTCTCCGCATTGCATAGTTGATCTACATTACTTCATCAGTATATGATATTGTTTTTATTATATTTCTGCGTCGCATAGCCTGGATAAGACTGATGATATTTATGGGCCTATCAGTATGTTTTCGTATTACTCTGATTTCGTATGATTTATGATCTTGGTAGTGTTTCTGACATTGTATGATTATGCGTTTATCAGTATTTCCGCTTACTCTGATTACTCTGATATTGCTTACTTGACACTTACCTTATGCACACACTTTCACCACCCACTAAGCTTTCTATAAGCTTATGCACGATAGATGCGTGCAGGTGACGTTAGGTTGCAGCAGCATTGAGCCTAGAGCGTGCAGCGGTCTTCTGGAGCTTTGATTTATTTTATATATGTATTTCCCTTTCAGTATTGTACTCAAACGATTATATTAGTGGATATGTGATGATGATGTTGCCTTTGTGATTTTGGTAATCTTGTGGTTATGCTCATTACGAGATAAATGTACATTGGAAAATCCTCCTTGTAGGATCTCAGGATCGGAATCTAACGTATATACGTTGGGAGCCGAGAATGGGGTACTACGGAGGCTGTTAGCACCGGATTTGGCGATCGAAAATTTTGTGAGCCCGGTTTCCAAGTTTAGGGCGTGACACCATTACCTTTAGGTGGCCGATTATCGCACCTAGCGTAGGTTCAATGAATGTGATTGGTGAATTGTTAGTGCATGTGGTTGGAGTTTCATTTGGACTACATAAATAGGATAATGGACTAGAAATTGTTAAAATTATGAGAAGGGGCTTAGCCCTAATACTCCAAATACGTGATTTATGCATTTGCATGCTCATGTAGGTTACAAGTATTTTATTTTCCCCAAATTATTGCTGGTTGGTTGTGAATTCCTGTTTAGGCGTTAATCATGTTTAGAATAAAGTTATGGAATGTTGAAAATTGCTGATTGGTTGTTGCTTCCCTGATTTGTGACTATTATGCTTGGGTGAAAGCATGAAATGTTGTGGAATGGTTGACTAGTTGTGTTACTTGCCCTGATTTCCGATTTATGGCTAAATAACATGATTTATGGTGGCCCATGAAAGATTAATTGCGGTGTATTGCTATATGATTGTCCATGAGATTGTATAGGCTAGAATACGACATGCATTGTAACACCCTGGTTATCAAAACCCGAGGATAGTCGCTCCTCATTGAGAACCCAAGTATTACGTTATAAAATGGGCCATCAAACATTTAATTAATAGTAAATTTCAAAATCATTAAGTAAGATAACTATTGCATAAACCAAGAATATTGAGAGTAATAACAAGGGAGTTTAATACAGGTTAAGGAAAGAAAAATGGGATCTCACAGTAGAGGATTATTATTACAATTCAAACAATATATAAAGTTTGAAATATAAAGGCAGGTAAATCCTAAGATATCGACTGAACTCCAACGGCTCAACTACATTCACATAGAATTCTTCCTCGCCAAACTCCACCTCAGCCGTCCCTAGAATCCCGTCATAGGGGTCTCCACCTGTTCATCATACCTATGTCTATTTGGTGCAACTACACGATTGGGTGAGTGAAAACTCAGTGGGAACTTCCCGCAAGGATTCATGCATATCATATCATTCCAGAACAGTTTAAATCAATGTATTCAAATTACAAGGAGACAAATCATGAAATTTTAAATGAATGTATGGGTGTATGAGTGTATGTACAAGTCATAGATCTGGGGATGCACATCCAGCTGTCAAAATAAAGGGTCATCCAAGGTGAACTACTCACCCGAAAAAATACACATAGGTACACCCAAGGAGAACTAGCCACCCAGAAAAGGCCATGCAGACCACCCACAGTAGATGATCTACCTGGAAAAAGCTATGTGACTGCGCCCAAGGATATCTCCTGGAAAAATATGGGGTACACCCGAGGATTGTCTAATCCCAGAAAAGCCTCATGTAAAGAAAGAACACCCAAAGTGGCATAAAAGCACATTGTCATGTCCTAAACCCGGAAACCAGGCTCACAAAATTCCCGAGGGCTGAATCCGGTGCCGACAGCCTCCGTAGTACCTCATTCTCGTCTCCCAGCGCATATACGCCAGATTCTGATCCTGGGATCCTGCAAGGAGGATTTTTCAACATACATTTATCTCGTAAGAAGCATAACCACAAGTTTACCTAAATCACAAAGGCAACATCATCATCACATATCCACTAATATAAATATTTGAGTACAGTGCCGAAAGGGAAATACGTATATTAAAAATCAAGCTCTTGAAGTCCGCTGCATGATCCAAGCTCGATGCTGCTTCAACCTAACATCACCTGCACGCATCTATTATGCATAAGCTTATAGAAAGCTTAGAGGGTGGTGTACGTGTGTGTACAAGTGCCAAGTATTCAATATAATGCCATAATCATATAATATCAGCAATACTGGCAAGATCATGAATCATACAATATCAGAATAAACGGAAATAATGACAAATCCATAAGTCATACAATTTCAGAGTATCTAATATAGATCAGCTATACAAACGAGGAGCCATAAAGAGCCAAATATCAGATGCCAAGGATGCAATGCAATATACAATTCTTAATGAGTTCACGAATACCGTCAGGTGTATCTAGATCATAAAAATGCAGAAACACAATAACCCAAAATGCCATATGCCGTGAATGTAATGCAATATACGGTGCGAATGGGATGACGATGCTGGAGTGTGAAGTCGGGATGATAGTACATAGAATCGCAAGCTATGGGGTCCACCACAAGGGACTTCTATCCAAACCAGTCCCATACCTAATTGGATAGTCAGACTCAATGTGGTAAACTCCTGATCTCAGGTTAGTCGCGCGCCCCAACCAAAATCCTGGCCATTGCGAAGACACACATAACAAATAGTTACGCACCACTAGCCCGAGTGGATAGTGAATGAATGAATGAATGAGAATGCAACGCTTGCTCCACAAATCCATACTGTACATGTTTGGGATCATCACCGGGGTCTAGTACACTCTACATGCAAATCACCGCCCACTGACGCCTGACCAGTAGTCAGCCAATATCTACTCGACACATCGATAGTGGACCCCATTCACGAGCTGGTCAAACTTAGCCTAGCATGCCCCCTACTAGGGTGGGTAAGGCCACACCCCCTCCCAACCGACCACAACATAGTGGGAGACACGACCTCTTAGTATTCGGCACTCGAGTGCTCATGTATCCACTCGGTCTCGACGTTGGGGCGTCTCCTAGCCACGGAGGTTTAAGAAATTTCACCCACGGACATCCAAAGTGCCCAGATGCTTGAACCAAACATTTTTGGTGTCCCATCTACCAATCCACGACATGCCTGTAGAGGCTACAGCCCTGATGTTGCTAGGGCGTATAGTAATCACAACACACAATGCAAGATGCATGAGTCATACAATCCTGTCATGCATCAATCCTACGCATACCGTGCACTCATGTGAGATGGTCTCCGCCTATTAGGGAGTCTCATAACAACATGTCCAAGGGTATATGCAATGGTCAACTACATCTCATAATAAACATGCAGATGATGCGTCTGAGCATGGACATGTTGCTATGCTGTCACATACTTATAATTGGTATCGACAATCGGAATCGGCTTTGATGAGAATGGGCCTAACAAGGCCTAAGGGAAGGTCACAATGTGGACGTTCAGCCATTATTGCCCATCGATGTGGACATTTAATCAACATTGCTCCTAAGGAGTGGCCCACATCGAGCCAAACATAAAGTGGGCCCATGGCCTCATACAAGGGCCTAATATACATCGTAATGGGCCTCATATAAGGACTACATACACAACAGGTGGGCCTTGCACATGGGCCTCAAATACATTGCACGGGCCACAACCCATGGGCCTCAAATACAACAAGTGGGCTGCATCAATGGGCCGCACCAATGGACCTCATATACACAACAAGTGGGCCCTACTCATTGGCCTCAAATACAACATGTGGACCCTACACATGGGTCTCGTTTGCATTAAATGGGCCACATATTTGGGTCTCGAATACATCAAATATGCCACGTGTCATGGGCCTAATACACATCACAGCAGCCACATGATAAGGGCCTAATACACATCATAAGGGGCCTCGTGTTCTTCAAGTCGGGCCTCATCCTATGGGCCTCATATACGCCAAGTGGGCCGCATCAACGAGCTACACTAATGGGCTTCATACATCACATCGGGCCTCACCACTTGGGCCTGATATACACCACATATGGGCCTCAAATATACATTAAGTGGGTTGCATCAATGGGCCATAAATACATCACATGGGCCTGATTCAAAGGCCATAAATACATCACGATGGGCCTTACACAAGGGCCTTATCATATCGGGGTGGGCCCTGCACATTCTAAATGGGCTCCATACACATCATCTGGGCCTCATGTGGCAGCCAAAACGGATGGACAACGTGGCTATGAAGTACCTCAAAGTGGGTCTCACCGTCAAATGGGCAATGAGAATATTACGCATACATCATGGTGGGCCACACCTGTCCAGCAAACAGAATGGATAGCGTGGTTGAAAGTACATAACGTCAAGGTGTGCTCCACGGCAGACGGACAGTGTGGATTACATTACATAATCAAGGTGGGTCCCACCTGCCCACACGTGTCACACGTGTGGGGTGGGCCCACACTTTCAAACAGATGGACGATATAAATAGAACACATATGTCAGGTGGAGTCCCACTGTCCTTTGCTGATGGATGTTGTGGATATAAAACAGGTGGATGATGTGGGATGTAATACATACATCAAAGGTGGGGTCCACGTACATGTGGACCACCAACACATACATCAAGGTGGCCCCATATTCATCAGGACCCATCGTCCCATACACATGGATGGTGAGGATATATAACACATCAAGGTGGGTTTCAACAACGGGCCTTGTACACATTAAGGTGGGCCTAAAAAACGAGCCTCATATATCCCATCGGGCCTTATCAAATGGGCCGAATCGATGGGCCAATTCAAATGGGCCTAACATAATTCATCCATTTTTAGAGATCAGTATAGGGTATTATAAAAAAATGAATCATATCAAAAGAACAACTGGACCATAACATATCTAATAGTGGAGATAGTGATTTCCACGGTTAAATTCCAATGGGCCCCACCATAGGGTTTATCTCCCATCTAGCCTATTCATAAGGTCACAAAGACTTGGATTTAGAGGAAAAATAAATATCCTATTGGTTCAAACCCTGTAGCCCAAGGGTTTTAATGGTGGACGTTCAATTCCACTATATTCTATAATGTGGTCCACCTGGTCCTAGATCTGTCTCATTTTTATTCCATCACAAGCCTTAAATGTCTTTCAAAATGGTTAGATGGTTTGGATGCAACACATGCATCATGGTGGGCTCATGGGGATGGACGGCATAGATAAATCACATACCTCATGGTGGGGTCCACACATGTGGAATAGAATACATATATTAGTGGATCCCATGTGGGGCCCACCATAACGTTTATTTTCCATCCAATCTGTTAATAAGGTCACATAGACCCGGATGAAGAGAAAAAACAAATTTCATAAAGATCCAAAACTTCTGTGAAATCCAAAAAGGATTTCAATGGTAGATGTTCAATCATCACTGTTTCCTGAAGTGTGGACCACCTGAGTTCCACATAAGGCTGATTTCTAGGGGGGTCCACTATCCCAAAGGGGGCCTACCAATGCATGGTGTTGATGATCAACACACATCATGTGGGGCCCACGGCTGGGACCCCTGCCCAGCGCCTAACGCAACAGCAGGACGCTGCTGCACGTCCTCTAGCATCAGCAGCAGTGCCTGCTGCCTGCTATATATTATTTATTTATTTTATTTTTCGAATGTTTTTCAGTAGTATGGCCTACATCAAGTGGATCCACTCCACCCATTAGATTCTAAGACTCAAGACGGATCGAACAAGCCCAATATTCGGAATATTTTGGTGTATCAAAACATCAGGGTAGGTTTTATTGGTAAAACCCACTATTTTCTATGCTATGGCCCACCATATAATCAGATTGGCTTCATTTTTTGGCTCAACGCCTAAAATGGGATCAGAAATAGGATGGACGCCGTGGATTAAATCCATACATCATGGTGGGGCCTGTAGGAGTGGCCCACCCAAAAAGCTTTAAATCAAATATAATATAATATATATATTTATTTATTTTGTTAGTACACCCACTGTCTGTTCACCCTTCACAACTTCCAGCATCCAGGGACGCTGGACGTGGACAGCATGGGTATACATTTCATCATGGTGGGTCCCACGTGTGGGGACCTCGGCTAGTGGGTCCCACGTGGACGTGGCCCACTTGATGGGATCAATTTGATATTTGTGTTTATCCCATCTCCATTAAGGCAAGGCCCACAGGGTTTGGACCGCCATGGGGTCCATTTGATGGACGATTTGGACACCACATACACTCACTAAATGGGCCACAAAATAAAGGAAGGAGAGAGAGACAGTGAGAGAGAGAGACGTGATGATTGAGGGCTCCGCCACTACGAGCCCTCCCTTTCCATGCATCCAATCATACATCAAGTGGGTCCCAATACATGTGGGCCCACCAAATCAAAATCAATGGTGGAGATTCCTTCTCCATCAAAATGGAAGGTCTAGATAACCTTTTTCAAACTAGAAAGTAAACATCATGATGGGGTCCATGGAGAATGGCCCTATCATGGAATGATCATGATAATCAAGGTGGGCCATTGGCCACATCTAGGGTCCAAAGTGAGATCCATACCATCGATCGGTAGGCCTCACTTGGCCCATCATCAAAACAAAAAATTTAGGCCTATAGAAACACCCACCTTTGATTATGGACTTCTTCTTCCATCAACGTATCCTAGAGCTCCAAGGGATGCATTTCAATGGTGGAGATGGTCTTTGCATGGTGGGATTGAGTGAAGGTGGGCCACACTAGCTTCTCCTCTCTTCCATGGAAATGTTGGACGTTGGTTGCTTGGAGAATAAGGGAGTGAGATGAGAGAGAGAGAGGGTTGTAAGAGAGAGTGATGGGTGAGTAATGGGGAGTGATGGGGAGTGATGGGTGGAGAGAGAGAGAGAGTTGGCTTTGGGGATGGGTAGTTGTACTTAGGGATGGGTGTGAGTGATGGGAGTGATGTGTACTTGATTGAATGATTGATGGGATTGATGTGATGAATTCTCTCAGGATTTGCAACGCGCGACGTTTTTCTCGAATTGAAAGCGGGCCCACATCTCCTGGCCTGGGTATCGCCTCAGTGCGCGAGACGTGACATCGGAACCGCGGCGACGGCGCGGTCGCAGGGATACAAGTCTTGGGTCGAGCCGACTCTGATATATAGGACACGACTCAGGATCACGCATAAATGATGATAACAGATCGCAGGTCACTGGAATTTGACTGGGAGGACCGCGAAAGCTTTCGGAATGGTACGGGCTAAGATATGGGTCTCACAACTCTCCCTTCCTAATAAAAATTTCATCCTTGAAATTTACAGTACAGACAAGGGAAGAGTAAACATCATATATAAGTTAAGGCACAATCAGTTTACATAAGGATGGGGATAACGCTCTCTAATCTCAACCTTGTGCTCCCAAGATACCTCACCAACATTGTGGTGACCCCTACTAAATCTTAGATCATGAATCAGAAACGATTGAAACTAGGATACCTTGTAACCTCACCATGTCACTAATGACTAATCGAACAGATGGTCCTAATGCTTGGTTGCGTGAATCGTCGGCGACTCCTGACGACTAAGGGTCCTGCAGAGCTGCATAAAACCCGCCTTAGGTCTGCTGGGGAGGTGAATGTTCCCCCCAAAGAGGTCGTTGCTGCTGAAAATGGGGGCACTCACGCTTACGATGCCCCGTCTCACCACATCTGAAGCAAACACTGGTAAACGATCTCTTTGGTGGTGCTGAAGGTGCTGCTAGTGCTCGAAAGGATGGATAATTCCTGTGCCTCTGAGGCCATCGATGCGGATGCTGCTGGAAACTACCAGAGGGGGTCTTCCTCTTCCGGTCTCCCCTGTGGTCATTAATCCTCTGCGAATCGTTCCATTCTGCTTCATAAATCTGGGCCCTCTGAACTACCTGTTCAAAGGTCGGGAGCATGTGTCCGACGACAAGACTCCTGAGGCCAAAACATAAGCCATTCTCAAAACGGTGAGCCTTTCGATCCTCATCATCAACCAAATACGGAGTGGACCTTGATAGTGCCATGAAACGAGCCACATACTGCGCCACAGATATGTCCCCGTGCACCAGAGTCTCGAACTCTAATGCTCTCTGACGACGAATGTGGTCAGGGAAGTACTGCTGCTCGAATTGATCAATAAAATCCTCCCATGTCTAGACAAAATCAGGCCCTTCAACACGAGTAATGAAAGTCCACCATTGCTCGGACTCACCCTGGAGAAGAAATATTGCCAACTGGACTCACTGCTGGGTCGTACATGCCATTGTGTTAAAAATCTTCTCCACATCGGAGCGCTATCTCTCGGCTGCTGTCGGATCTGGTTTGGCCGGAAAACGTGGAGGATCGAGCTGTCTGAACTCTCGAAGAAGGGCACTCACGCGCTCTTGCTTTACTTGGGCTGGTGAAACAATAGGGTGCCTGCCTTGACCCTGAACCACAGCCATCACAGCGTGCAACATCTGCTGTATCTGGGAGGCAATCACAGGTATGGTCGGATCCGCACCGGTCTCAGGTGGAGGAACAACATGCTCAGGCTAGGGAGCAGGGATTGGAGTGGGAGTTGTAGGTGGTAAAGAAGAAGCCTCAGGTAGTGGAGTGGGAGTCGCTCGGGTCGCTCTCCTCAGCAGCATGTCCTATAGAAAAGGATAAGGACACCAATCAACCTTAAGAATCTCTCGAATGCACGCATGTTAGGAGTCTATAGCAGAAGATTGCTAAGTTATTCGAACTCGGGACCTAATCATTCTAAGTTCTTGACAATCATAGAGTGTAGGGTACCTATCAGCAGATATGTGATATTATCCTCAGGTATTCCCAAGTTATACTCTGATACCAACTTTTGTCATGTCCCAAACCCGGAAACCAGGCTCACAAAATTTTCGATCACCGAATCTAGTGCCGACAGCCTCCGTAGTACTCCATTCTCAGCTCCCAACGCATATATGCCAGATTCCGATCCCGGGATCCTGCAAGGAGGATTTTCCAACATACATTTGTCTTGTAAGAAGCATAACTACAAATTTACCCAAATCACAAAGGCAACATCATCATCACATATCCACCAATATAAATATTTGAGTACAGTGCCGAAAGGGAAATACATATTTCAAAAATCAAGCTCCCGAAGTCCGCTGCATGATCCAAGCTCAATGCTGCTGCAACCTAACATCACCTGCACGTATCTATCGTGCATAAGTTTGTAAAAATCTTAGAGGTTGGTGTACGTGTGTGTACAAGTGCCAAGTATTTAATACAAAGCCATAATGACATAATATCAGCAATACTGGCAAGATCATGAATCATATGATATCAGAGTAAGCGAAAATAATGATAAATCCATAAGTCATACAATTTCAGAGTATGCAATACAGATCAGCTATACAAACGAGGAGCCATAAAGAGCCAAATATCAGATGCTGAGGATGCAATATAATATACAATTCCTGATGAGTTCATGAATACCATCAGCCGTATCTAGACCATATAAATGCAGAAACATAGTAACCCAAAATGTCATATGCCGCGGATGTAATGCAATATGCGGTGCGAATGGGATGACGATGCTGGAGTGTGAAGTCGGGATGATAGTACATAGTATCGCAGGCTACGGGGTCCACCATAAGGGACTTTTATCCAAACTAGTCCCATACCCAATTGGATAGTTAGACTCAATGTAATAAACTCCTAATCTCAGGTTAGTCATGCGCCCCAACCGAAATCCTGGCCATTGCGAAGGCACACGTAACAAATAGTTGCACACCACCAGCCCAAGTGGATAGTGAATGAATGAGTATGCAACGCCTGCTCCACAAATCCATACTGTACATGTCTGGGATCATCACCGGGGTCTAGTACACTCTACATCCAAATCACTGCCCACTGACGCGCGACCATGCAAGTGGAAGAGACCTCACTATCCGCCTAACCAGTAGTTAGCCAATATCTACCCAACACGTCGATAACGGACCCATTCATGAGTTAATCAAAATCAGCCTAGCTATGCCCCCTACTCCCGGGCGGGTAAGGCCACACCCCCTCCCAATCGACCATGACATAGTGGGAGATGTGGCCTCCTAGTATTCGGCACTCGGACGCTCATGTATCCACTCGGTCTCGACGTTGGGGCGTCTTTTGGCCACGGAAGTTCAGGGACTTTCACCCATCGATATCCAAAGTGCCTAGATGCTCGAACCAAACATATTTAGTATCCCATCTACCTATCCACGACATGCCTGTGGAGGCTATGGCCCTGATGTCGCTAGGGCGTACAGTAATCACAACACACAATGTAAGATGCGTGAGTCATACAATCCAGTCATGCATCATTCCTGCGCATACCGTGCGCTCATGTGAGACAATCTCTGCCTATCAGGGAGTCTAATAACAACATGTTCAAGGGCATATGCAATGGTCAACCACATTTCATAATAAACATGAAGATGATGTGTATGGGCATGTACATGATGCTATGCTGTCACATACTCATAATCGGTATCGATAATCGGAATCGACTTTGATAAGAATGGGCCTAACAAGGCCTAAGGGAAGGTCACAATGTGGATGTTCAGCCATCATTGCTCATCAATATGGACATTTAATCAACATTACTCCCAAGGAGTGGCCTACATTGAGCCAAACATAAAGTGGGCCCGTGGCCTCATACAAGGGCCTAATATACATTACAATGAGCCTCATACAAGGGCTACATACACAACAGGTGGGCCCTGCACATGGGCCTCAAATATATTACACGGTCCACAACCCATGGGCCTCAAATACAGTAAGTGGGCCGCATCAATAGGCCGCACCAATGGACCTCATATACACAACAGGTGGGCCCTATTCATGGGCCTTAAATACAACATGTGGGCCCTATACATGGGTCTCGTATGCATCAAATGGGCCACGTATATGGGTCTCAAATATATCAAATAGGCCACGTGTCATGGGCCTAATACACATCATAATGACAGCATGATAAGGGCCTAATACACATCATAAGGGGCCTCATGTTCTTCAAGTCGGGCCTCATCATATGGGCCTCATATACGCCAAGTGGGCCACATCAACGGGCTGCACCAATGGGCCTCATACATCACATCGGGCCTCACCACTTGGGCCTGATATACACCACATATGGGCCTCAAATATACATTAAGTGGGCCGCATCAATGGGCCATAAATACATTACATGGGCCTGATTCAAAGGCCATAAATACATGACAATGGGCCTTACATAAGGGCCTTATCATATCGGGGTGGGCCCTGCACATTCTAAATGGGCTCCATACACATCATCTGGGCCTCATGTGGCAGCCAAAACGGATGGACGACGTGGCTGTGAAGTACCTCAAAGTGGGTCCCACCGCCAAATGGGCAGTGAGAATATTACGCATACATCATAGTGGGCCACACCTGTCCAACAAATGAAATGGATAGTTTCGTTGAAAATACATAACGTCAAGGTGTGCTCCACGGTTGACAGACAGTGTGGAATACATTACATAATTAAGGTGGGTCCCACCTGCCTACACGTGTCACACATGTGGGGTGGGCCCACACTATCAAACAGATGGACGGTATGAATAGAACACATACATCAGGTGGAGTCCCACCATCCTTTACTGATGGAAGGTGTGGATATAAAACAGGTGGATGACGTGGAATATAATAAATACATCAAAGGTGGGGTCCACGTACACGTGGACCACCAACACATACATCAAGGTGGCCCCACATTCATTAGGACCCACCATCCCATACACATGGATGGTGAGGATATATAACACATCAAGGTGGGCCTCAACAATGGGCCTCATATATCCCATCGGGCCTTATCAAATGGGCCGAATCGTTAGGCCAAGTCGAATGAGCCGAGTTAAATGGGCTGAGTTGAATTGGCCGAACATAATTCATCTATTTTTAGAGATCAATATAGGGTATTATAAAAAACTGAATCATATCAAAAGATCAACTGGACCATACCATATCTAACAGTGGAGATAGTGATTTCCACGGTTAAATTCCAATGGGCACCACCATAGGGTTTATCTCCCATCTAGCTTATTAATAAGGTCATAAAGACCTGGATTTAGAGGAAAAACAAATATCCTATTGGTCCAAACCCTGTAGCCCAAGGGTTTTAATGGTGGATGTTCAATTCCACTATTTTCTATAATGTGGTCCACCTGGTCCTAGATCTATCTCATTTTTATTCCATTACAAGCCTTAAAATTGTCTTTGAAAATGGTTGGACGGTTTGGATGCAACACATGCATCATGGTGGGTCCCATAGGGATGGACGACATAGATAAATCACATACCTCATGGTGGGGTCCACACGTGTGGAATAGAATACATATATCAGTGGATCCCACGTGGGGCCCATCATAACGTTTATTTTCCATCCAATCTGTTAATAAGGTCACACAGACCCGGATGAAGAGGAAAAACAAATTTCATAAAGATCCAAAACTTTTGTGAAATCCAAAAAGGATTTCAATGGTGGACGTTCAATCATCACTGTTTCTTGAAGTGTGGACTACCTGAGTTCCACATATGGCTAATTTCTAGGGGGCCCACTGTCCCAAAGGGGGCTTACCAAATGCACGGTGTTGATGATCAACACACATCATGTGGGGCCCAGGGTTGGGACCCCTGCCCACCGCCTAACGCAGCAGCAGGACACTGCTGCGCATCCTCTGGCATTAGCGGCAGCGCTTCCTGCATGCTATATATTATTTATTTATTTATTTATATTTTTATTTTTCGAAGGTTTTTCCGTGGTAGGGCCCGCATCAAGTGGATCCACTCCACCCATTGGATTCTAGGACTCAAGACTGACTGAACAAGCCCAATATTCGGTATATTTTGGCGTATCGAAACATCAAGGTGAGTTTTAATGGTAAAAACCACTATTTTCTATGCTATGGCCCGCCAGATAATCAGATTGGCTTCGTTTTTCGGCTCAACGCCTAAAATGGGATGAGAAATAGGATGGACGGCATGGATTAAATCCATACATCATGGTAGGGCCTGTAGAAGTGGCCCACCCAAAAAGCTTTAAATCAAATATAATATATATATATATATATATATTTATTTATTTATTTTGTTAGTACACCCACTGTCTGTTCACCCTTCACAACGTCCAGCGTCCAGGGACGCTGGAAGTGGACAGCGTGGGTATACATTTCATCATGGTGGGTCCCACATGTGGGGATCATGACTGGTGGGTCCCACGTGGATGTGGCCCACTTGATGTGATCAATTTGATATTTGTGTTTATCTTATCTCCATTAAGGTAGGGCCCAGATGGTTTGGATGGCCATGGGGTCCATTGATGGACGGTTTGGACACCACATACACTCACTAAATGGGCCACAAAATAAAGGAAGGAGAGAGAGAGTGAGAGAGCGACACGTGATGATGGAGGGATCTGCCACTATGAGCCCTTTCTTTTCATGCATCTAATCATACATCAAGTGGGTCCCAATATATGTGGGCCCACCAAATCAAAATAAATGGTGGAGATTCCTTCTCCATCAAAATGAAAGGTTTAGATGACCTTTTTTAAACTAGAAAGTAAACATCATGATGGGGTCCATGGAGAATGGCCCCATCATGGAATGATCATGATAATCAAGGTAGGCCATTAACCACATCTAGGGTCTAAAGTGAGATCATACCATCGATCGGTCGGCCTCACTTGGCCCATCATCAAAACAAGAAATCTAGGCCTATAAAAACACCCACCTTTGATCATAGACTTCTTCTTCCATCAACGCATCCTAGAGCTCCAAGGGACGCATTTCAACGGTGGAGATGGTCTTTGCATGGTGGGATTGAGTGGTAGGAAGGTGGGCCATACTAGCTTCTCCTCTCTCCCATGAAAATGTTGGATGTTAGTTGCTTGGAGAATGAGGGAGAGAGATGAGAGAGAGAGTTATAAAAGAGAATGATGGGTGAGTGATGGGGAGTGATAGGGAGTGATGGGTGGAGAGAGAGAGAGAGTTGACTTTGGGGATGGGTAGTTGTACTTAGGGATGGGTATGAGTGATGGGAGTGATGTGTACTTTATTGAATGATTGATGGGATTGATGTGATGAATTCTCTCGGGATTCGCAATACGCGACATTTTCCTCGAACTGAACACGGGCCCACATCTCCTGGCCCGAGTATCGCCTCAGTGCGGGAGACGTGGCATCGGAACCGCGGCGACAGCGTGGTCGTAGGGATACAAGTCTCTAGTTGAGCCGACTCTGATATACGGGACACGACTCAGGGTCACATGCAAATGCCGATAATAGATCGCGGGTCGCCAGAATTTGACCGGGAGGACCGCGGAAGCATACGAAATGGTATGGGCTAGGATACGGGTCTCACACACATGCTCTGTGAGTTTAACTGAAGTGCTAAAGCCTTTAAGAATTCAATCAGAGTGTGACTTACATCAAGCACTCGGAAAAGCCCGTATGTCATGCGTGAAAGTCATGTACGATGATGCTCATGCACATTTCATAAGATTAACAAGATTACTCTCACAAGCATGATCAAGACTTGTAGTCTTTTAATAGGATATCTCGCTTTCAAATATGAGCTCAATATAAATTCATTTACTTTCCCAAGGTCTAAAGGAAGACACACAATTTTTACATTTCGAGCATATTAAATTGTTAATAAGTCTATTCAACATTTCTCATGTAAGATAGCGTTCCATACATAACTTTAGTTTGTAAAATAGGATGAAATGGAATATCGTAACCCTTGTCATTATTAGTAGGACTATGTCCAAAATCAAGCCACTACTAAAATATCATAGAGAATGTAATGCTAAATTCCAACTACATAGTTATCAACTATGGGGCTTGACTAATGGAATTTAATATACTAACTCGTGTTTATCTCATCCATATGGGAAACTAAGGGCTACTTACTATTACTGTTATTCTAAAACTTCATTAGTATCAAATTATAACAATTTTAATCCATGTAGCAAACTTAACATTAGCATGGGAGCAAGAATCTTAAATTTAACACAACTAGTAGAAATATACATGTTTTTAAGTAATTTCAAATGTGGCATAGTGAATGTATTATAACTCTCATGAGGTGGATTAGAGTAACACAATTTTAGGATATTCCCACATGATTATTCATGCCAATTAAAAATTAAAGGAACACAACTACTATTTGCACAATTAAAATATCTTTATACAACCATCTTAGATTCAACGAAATGATGAAGCCATGTGGGATATCCCTCACCTTGAATGAATGTTCCTCTTGATTTGATCCTTCCTATAAGGTGGGTTCTTGAATCAAAGTAATGAGAATCAACTACTATTCTTATACATGCATGGACTATGGGTGATTTGAGATTGCTTTTACTTATTTGATTTGAAGTAGATTGAAGGAAGTATCCTTCAAGGATTTCAGTTGTAAATAGCCTGGAATAATACGTTACAAGACTCGAGCGAGTCGCGACTGAGTTGACTCGGTTGGGGATTGGACGAGTCAACTCATAACCGATTAGGTGTGGGTTTTTATACTCGAATGGTGATTATTTTCAGCCGTTGAAGGGTGGATAGGGTATGATTGACCCTTATTGTAGCCAGTTAAATGCCTCCCTGGATGCACCATTTCCACACACTATCACTGAGTCAACTCAGTCCTGTTTCTTAAGGTAAAAATGAGAGGATAATGGAGCCCATTTACAACTGTTTCTGGGTTACTTCAACTCGGGGGTCTTGCGTTATCTCCAGGGCCTGTTTGGCTAGTTCTAAAAGTGAATTTTTGGAGTTAACTCACTGCTTAACTTGGTTGGGTGGAGTTAACTTATTTAATGAGTTGAGTGTGATGTCACAACAATTGAGTGTGATGTCACAACAAATGACTAAGATCGGTAGGGATACTTGAGTAGGAGTTGTTCTTAACCATTGAAGGAAGTAGGATGAGTTATTCCTCGATCTAAGTTCGATCTGGTCAAGGAACACATTTCCAGACTCGGTTTAGTTGATCGGGATGTCATTCTAGCGACTGGGTGGAAGCTTGACACGAGGATCGACCTAGTTACCTGAGCTGGACGTTGTGTGAATGCTAGAAGGGGTTGGATGCAGCGTGCTCTGCTCTTGGTCTGACGGGATTCGAATCTACACCTCCTTGACTCAATCCCGAATGTTGTTTTGATGACTCGGGCCTGTGTTAATAGGGTATTAGGTTAGGTCAGTAACATGCCTGACGAACAGTGGAGACAGGGAGTGGGTTTTCGGTTGGTTACCTGAACTGGGGTTGGAACCACGGCTGGACGAAAAGGGTCTGAGAAGTCTCAGACGACTGGCTGAGAGCTTGATCCAGTAGCTGAACTCCTCTCCCAGCGTTCTCTCTCTCCACTCCTTTCTCAATATTTTCTTCCTCTCTCTCAATCTTACCTCTCTCTCTCTCTCATATTTCTTCATAGCAGACGAATTGGGTTAGGACCCGACCTCGACTCAATGGCGAAGTAGCTGAGTCGAGTTGCTACGAAACTGGCAACTTGATTTAGTGGCGCCCAAAAATCCCTCTCTTAGCATTTTCTATTCCCTCTCTCTCCCTTGAAATTCACCTTAAAATCAGGCTACTTATAGCTATTACTGTTTCCGGACGTTTCTACAGCTAATTAAGCAGATTAGTGTGGAGAGGATTTGAGTTATCTACGGTTGGCTTGCAGTCCGGATGTCATTATACATTCGCTCATGAGCGTGGCCTGAGCAATTCACCCTGATGGACTTTAAGTGGTGTGGGCCACCCGATGAATGGCTTGGATGAGCGAATGGGCCACATCAGCGGAAGGTGGGTTTCACAGTCAGTTTAAGGAAGATGGGAGATGATAATGGCAATTTTCAATCGGGTGGTTTATTCATAAATTAGGCCATTTCAATGGTCCTGATATGGCTAAAAAATGATGTGGGGTCCATTTAACGGTGCACGGAGGGCTGTTGGTTAACACAGCTACTCAACAGGCGAAAATCCTACAGCTGCTTCAATTTCTTGTCTGTATCTCGACTGCTAGGATGTTTTCGTTAAGACCTAATCTTAACACTCCGGATTAGCTTGAGAGGAGCTTCTAGGTGTCAATGAACGGCCGAGATGCGTTTTTCCCCAATGAGGAAAGATTCTTTTCGCAATCCGTCGGGTAGGGACATGTTTTTGGAAACCATAGGGCTGACGGGGCTGTGGTTGCATATGTGGATGCCGTCTGATTGTTTCCAACGGTCAGATCTGCCAGAGGGGTGGTGCACATGGCTTTATCTCCTTCGTCAGGGACTTTTCTTTGCAACACAGGTTCAGACGCTGACTGAGCTGGCATAGGGAACTTTCAATCCCAGATAACAGCGGGGTTAGGGTTAATGGGACCCTATTTATAAGATGAACGATTTGGATTGGGTTTTTATATTCAAAAAATCATCCGAACACACCATCAAACAGGCGGTCCCGTTCAAACTAGCGTTGGCGGGAAATTCTGTTTGAAATACAGGAATTTCAATTCCTATCGGGTCAACATGTGTTTGACCCATTCTCTAGATTTCGCGCATGGCGAGTGCACCTCATCTGTGTACACGCATGAATGAAATATGGGGCCCACGCCATGATCCAGTCCGACCCTCATGTGTCATTTCTAAGATATCCTAGGCTTGTTTAGCAGTATTGAAAAGGCCAAGCTATATGTCCCAGAGGGGGGGGGGGGGGTGAATAGGACAATGCCAAATTTAAAATAATAACAGCGGAATTAAATAATGAGATAGCCAAATAAAGGAAATCAATTCACAATGCTGAAATGAAAGGCAACCTCAATAAACAAGTATTGAGATGTTGATACAAATGTTGTTCTAAGGACAACCTTACATCATAAAAACCAAGGGTTTATGGGAGGACAACCTTATTTCTAGAACATTCTTCGTATCAAAACTCAAATGAAGATGAATAAATAAATAGCAAGAAATTGAAATAAATTGTAAGAATTTAAATCTAAATTATTACAACATTCCCCACAGTGCTTGAAATGTAAATATTACAACATTCACATCCACACCTACATTCCACAAACTTGAATGATAAAAGATTGGAAATATAAATCACACATCCACAAAACACAAAGAGTTATAGTGGTTCGCCTGTGTATACACCAACTGTTAAACAACAGCCACACAGCTTGTTAATCCACTCCTAATATCCTCACACAGGAGATATTAACGTTCACTATGAAAATAGGTTTCACAGGTTCACCTAAAACCTTCACAATTGTGTCTTTCAAATGGGCTTACACAATTCAAAAACCCCACTTCTGAGTTTTCCTGGCTCTCCTCAGATAACCACTAGATTGAGATTTTTCAAGCTTAATCTAAAACAAAAACCAAAATGAAGGAAATTTACAATATAGTAAAATACATGGATTTCTCCTTTTGTAGCAGCCTGGAAGAACCAATCGGAGTAAAAGTTTGAATGTGAAAGTTCAATGTCCAATACTCACTTTGAAATGGTTCTAGGTTCTAATTGATTTTAAATTAAACCAGTTGGGCTAGCTATATTTGATTTTCATTCCAAGAAGAAGGAATACAACAATTCCTCTTTTCAATTCAGATTGGAATATAGAAACAAAATCAAATTAATAAAGTTAACAAAAGAGTATTAAATAAGCACAATGTAGCTTAAAAATGAACACAAACTTATTTCAGAGTGATGCCTTGATTTTTCTTGAAATTCGTTTTCTATTTATAGTTGCAGAAATCTCATCTACGACTGGTCCTGAGGACACTACAACTGGTCGTAGACCGAATAGATTTTTAAAATTTTAAGTGCGATCGGATAAATCCATTTCACAACTGGTCATACGGTGTCCACGACTGGTCGTAAGCATCCTACGACTGGTCATGAGAAACTAAGAACAGTTGCTGGAATTTGAGTCATAAGTCTAAGACTGGTCATAGGACGAGTCGTGCACTGTTCACACGACTGGTCGAACAGAGTCTAGGACTGGTTGTAACTCAACCAAAAAATTTCAAAATTTTGCAACAACTTAGGACTGGTCTTGGAATTTCTTGGACTGGTCAAGCCAGAGCTAGGACTAGTCGAACAGAGTTCAGGACTAGTCTTAGAACAGTCTAAATACATGTAAAGTAATTCAATTTGAATTATGTATATAAAATGACCTACCTTTAGGTCAATCTAAGGTCAATCATACCTTGAAAGTGAGGTATGAACATTGGGACTTCATTTCTTCAGATTATAGTTGACCTTTGAAGATTATGAAGCTTGAGATCTCTCTACTTGATGTAACATTGAGCTTGAGATCTTCTAGAGCTTCAATTACACTTAATCTTGAGTTGTACTTCTTGTAGCTTGAATTACACTTGACTTGGGTCTTGAACACGATCACTTCTTTCGTTGTAGCTTGTACTTACATTACTTGAAATGATTTGAAGTAGTTCTTCATTCTTGACTTGATGTAAAGTGTTTAGAGAGGTAATGCAATGTCTTGAACATATATACCAATGAGCTACACAAGACATAGATTGAGGTTTTGGCACTACAAAATTTGACAACTAAAGGAACATAAAACCATAGCACTTACAATCTCCCCCTTTGTCAAATTTGTGATAAAACACACTAAAAAAAATAAGAGAGGCTCAATATGCTTAATAACGAATCACCACTTATATAAGAGAACTAGTTATAGCCTGGTTAAAGAATCATGCACTAGTTATCATTAACTAGCACAAATTCTTACTCCCCCTAAGTAGCACACACATATATTACTACCCATACTACCCTTCAATCCATATCCATTCTAATCAATCCAAACTACTTGAAATCTTTTCCCCCTTTTTATCACAATATGACAAAGGAAACAAAAATGAATGGAAAAGGATAATAAACAAAAGTAAGAAAAGGATTAACTAGACAAGATTTAAGTAAATTAAAGTCCACAAACTATTAACCAATTCAAATCCATAAACAAAGGTCAGTCAACCAAACTGAAGTAAAATCAAGGTTCACATACCAATAAAGGTAAATCAGTATTAGAGTTAATACAGACCAAATGATAAAACACTTAATCAAATCCAGATGAAGGAGCAGGTATGGTAGGATCAAGTTGATGAAGGCCCTTGTTTATGCACCTAAGATACTTGCGCATATATTTAAATCGTAAATCATGGGCAACATTCATGTTCTCAACTTTCTCCCCAAGTGCATAAAGACGAGCATCAAAATCAGATGGCTCATAGTTAGGATCATTAGTAGAATCAGATTTAAGTTTATTAAAGATATCATCCATATTAACATCATCAGGAAGATTGTCAGCTTCATCTTCATTCCCTGCTTTAGCTCCACCACCAACATATACTTGGCCAAGAGCCAATTCCAATTTCATCTTGTTTATATTTGAATTATTAAAAATAAGATGATGGATAAGAGCCTCTCCAACAGGCATAACAACTAACATGTGATTAGCTAACATAGTCATAAGATAGGCAAACAGAATGTCACTATGACCTGGATGGAGACGAAACTGAATGATGGAATGACATATCAAAGAAGGCAGATAAACTTTAGTACTAGAGATAATAGATGCAAAACCCGAACCATAAATGAAGTCAATTCAGTTTAGTTACCTGAACAAGGATATAGATTTGAAATAAAAATTCTGTGCAGAATTCTGTATCTGGGTAACAAATACTTTGAGGGGAGCGCATTCCCTTTATAAGTCCATTGCACATTCATATTACATAGATTTCTAGTGAGCGTGCATTTTTCTGATTCTGAGGGTTTTTTCAGCTAAAGTATGAATAAGAATACCCTCATTATTGACAAGTATGACCATAAGGCCCGAAACTAGATGGCGGTCTACATCAAATGGAACTTCTCTGGCATCAATTTTAAATGTTAAATTCTCAGATGAAAATTCAGAGATACATGCAAACATGGCCTGTGCAATAGATTGGTATGCAGGCCCACCCCAATGTAAGATGTTAGCCCATCCTACAGCTTGGAGAAGAGAAAGAATACCAAAAGGAGCAATGTGGTCAAGATCAACAAGTCGTTCAATAATGAAATTACACATACGTAAATCTCACACATGTGAGGGATCATTTTCGGGTGACCGAAGATGGCACCGAGAGATAGGAGTTGATCTAAAAGATGATGGACCATGAAAAGTTTTCTTTTTCCCTTTAGTATCCATTTGCATGAAGAAACTCAAAGAATAAAGAAGATGCAAATAGGATAGAGTGGGGTTTACAAAGATCAGATTTGGGTGTAGAAAACTCTAAAATCTTCAAGAGAACTTGAAATCAACCACTACAAGGAAGAAAATGAAGTGATTAGAGCATAAATCTACAAGGAAAACTGAAATGATGCACTTACCTTTGAAGAATAAAGCAGTTGGGTACGACTAGTCATGCCACACCCGTTGGAGAAGAAGGAAGAAATGAAGAAGAAAACATTTTTTGCAATTTTTAAAATGACCAGCACGCTCCACGACCGGTCTTGAGCTGTCCTCGACCGGTCGTACCATGACCAGTCGAGCACATCCATGACTAGTCATGTACAAACAAAAATATGCATTTTTCATGAAAATTTAAAATTTAAACACATAAATTATCAAACATATATATACACTATGATACATACATGCATGAATAATCAATTTAGATTACACATACCAAGATCAAATTTTAATATATTAAACCTGCTTTTGTCGAGCGATTTAGTGAAAATGTCAACAAGTTGAGTCTCGGTCAGAATGTATTCTAAAGATATTTTTTTTTCCACTAATTCACGAATGTAATGATACCTAATGTCAATGTGCATGGTACGTGAATGCTGGATTGATTTTTTCAAAATATTTATAGCACTAGAATTATCACAAAATAATATCATTGATTCTTGTGCAATTCCATAATCGCTTAACATACGTTTCATCCAAACAAGCTGAGTACATGCATTTCCTGCTACAATGTATTCAACCTCAATAGTTGAGAGCGATATAGAACTTTGTTTCTTGCTAAACCAAGAAACCAAACAATTTTCAATATAGAAACAACAACCACCACTGGTTGATTTCCTGTCATCAATATTACCAGCCTAATCAGCATCTTAAGTACCCAGCTAATTAAACACTAGTATCATAAGGATACCAGAGACCCAATTTAGCAGTACTTGCGACATATCGCATTATCCACTTAACAGCAATTAGATGTGACTCTTTAGGATTAGACTGATATCTAGCGCAAATACCAACACTAAAAGCAATATCAGGTCTACTAGCAGTTAAATAAAGTAAACTGCCAATCATACTACGATATAATTTAGGATCGACATTTTTACTTGTAGAGTCTTTTAAGAGTCTTAAAGTTGTACTCATAAGAGTATCAAAATTCTTACCATTCTCAAATCTGAACTTTGTAATCAAGTTCAAAGTATATTTGGTTTGAGAAATAAAGATACCATCAGGTTGTTGTTTTACTTGCAGCCCTAGGAAATAATTCAATTCCCCAATCATGCTCATTTCGAACATAGACTTCATTAAATCTGCAAACTCAACAGTCATGTTAGAACAGGTAGATCCATAAATAATATCATCAATGTAGATCTGCACTATTAAGATGTGATCGTTATATTTCTTAACAAACAAAGTTTTATCAACACTCTCCATTTGAAAATTATGACTTAGTAAAAACTTAGTCAAGTTTTCGTACCATGCCCTAGGAGCTAGTTTTAAACCATAGAGAGCCTTTTTAAGGCGATAGACATGATCGGTGTTCTTAGGGTCTTCAAAACCCATTGGTTGTTCAACATACACTTTTTCATGTAGATCACCATTTAAGAAGGCACTTTTTACATCCATTTGATAAATTTTAAATTTTCTAAAGCAAGCAATAGATATGAATAATCTGATTGATTCAAGATGAGCTACTGGGGCAAAGGTTTCATCATAATCAATGCCTTCAATTTGAGTGTACCCTTGTACAACCAGTTTAGCCTTGTTTCAAATAATATTACCAAGTTCATCAGAATTATTTTTAAAAATTCACTTAGTTCCAATAATATGTTTATCTTTAGGTCTATGAATAAGATACCAAACATCATTTATCACAAATTGGTTAAGCTCTTCTTGCATCACAATTGTCCAGTTTTCGTCAGTAAGAGCTTCTTTTATGTTTGCCGGCTCTATCTGGGATGTAAAGCATACGTAGTTACATATGTCTTCAAGTTGTTTACGAGTGCACACACTAGTGAGAGGGTTTTCAAGAATCTGATTGGTTGGATGATCTTTAACAGTCCTTAATTCAGAATTATTTTGACTTGGTGAAGTATCTGGTTTGTCAATTAAAAGAACTTTATCATTATCTGAACTTAGGGCAGGTGTATTCAAGTGATCGTCTATGACTACATTAATAGATTCCTGAATAACACCGGTCCTTTTGTTCAGTACGTGATATGCGTGACTGTTTAAAGAACAACCTAAAAAGATCCCTTCATCACTTTTAGTGTCAAACTTTCTCAGATTTTCACGGTCACGTAAAATATAGCACTTGCTACGAAAAACTTGAAAGTATTTGACAGTAGACTTCTTATGGAACCACATCTCATAAGCTGTCTTATAGTTTGACTTTCTCGTACAGACCCGGTTAATTATATAGCATGCAGTATTTATGGCTTTAGCCCAAAGATTTTTAGATAGCTTCATACTATTCAACATTACATTAGCCATTTCTTAAAGTACTCTATTTTTTCTTTCTATAATTCCATTTCGTTGTGGAGTTTTGGGTGCAGAGAATTCATGAGATATTCCCTGATCGCTACAGAATTTCTCAAAACTGCTATTCTCAAATTCAGATCCATGATCACTACGGATCTTACAGACTTGAGAACATTTTTCCATTTGGATTCGTTTGAGAACTCTTTTCATTTCATCAAGGGTTTCTGATTTATCCCTTAAAAAGGCTACCCAAGTGAATCTGGTATAATCATCCACGATCACCAGTATGTATTTTTTACCACCTCAACTCTCCGTCCTGGTTGGTCCTATTACATCCATATGGAGAAGCACCAGTGGTCTTGATGTGGCATTGGAGTTCACCTTCTTGTGAGAGCTCCTAGTTTGCATGCCAATCTGTGGCATTCGCCACATATTTTATCTATTTTTTGTAATTTAGGTAGACATCTTATTAGTTCTCTTTTGCTTAGTCTATACAAATTATGGTAGTGTACATGTCCAAGACGTTTATGCCACAAATCAGTCTCATCGGTGTGGACCATGTAACACGTTTGACTAGATGAGCTGGATTCACTAACAATATAGCAGTTTTCAGAAGTTCTGCAACCAGTTAATATTACTGAACCCTTATTATTTAGAATTTCACAACCTTGATTAGAAAATCTTACACTATGATTGTTATCACATATTTGAGATATGCTTAACAGATTGTGTTTTAATCCTTCAACGTATAAAACATTTTTAAACAAAGGGAGGTTATAGAGTTGAACCATGCCTTGGCCAATAATCTTGCAATTTCTACCATTGGCAAATGTGACTGATCCATCAGTCATGTCTTTGAGATCGGTGAATAGACCTTTATCACTAGTCATATGCCTTGAGCATTCACTGTCTAGGTACCACTTTGAATGGCTTGTAGCTTTAAAAGCAGTGTGGGCAACCAAGAAGGTAACCTTAGGAACCCATTTCATAACTGTTTTGGGTTAAGGAGTATAGTTGTCTTCTTGTATTTGTAATTTTTGTAGGAATGACCCACTGAGTTAGATTTTAAGAGCTCCTTAAGTAGATCAACTATTTTCTCAGCTAAAGGGTTTTGATTCTGATTTTTATAGTTGTTATAATTACTTTTAGATTTAAAAGATTGAAAAGTTTTAACATTTTTACAAAACTTTTGATTAAAACTATTTCCTTTTAAGTTTGAAGATTCTCCTTTCACAAACTTAGGAAAAGTATTCTTCTGTTTAGGAGGAACACTTTTATCGTAGCCCAAACTAGATCGGGCACCACATTTTCTTGATCTAAACAAAAGTTTTTCTAACTTTGAATCACCTTGGGTATATCTCCATGTATCCTTTAAACTCAAAAGAGAAGAGACTTCAAGTTTAAGTTTTTCATTTTCAGATTTTAGGTTTTCAAACAAGGAGGTTTTGAACTCTAAATCACATTTTGATTTTTCAAAACAATCTGAAATTTGAGATTTTTCTAAAACAAGTGATTCAAAATTTCCTTTGAGTTTTAAAAACTTTTCTTTTTGAAGTTTTAGTTTTATGGCAATTTTACAACTTTCCTTGTATAGGGCATTGTAAGCATTTTGAAGATCTTCTTCATTTTCATGATCAGTATTCAAATTTTCTTCACTAGTAGAATCATCATGATCTGAAAAAGTGAACTTGGCTAGAGTCATAAGGGCTTTGACTTCATTGCCTGACTCGGTTTCAGAATCTTTTGATTCAGAAGAGGCTTCAGAATCAGAGGATTCATCCCAAGTAGCCAACATACTCTTGTTTTTGGGTTTATCCTTTTTAGGACACTTGTTTACTAAATGCTCATATTCTTGGCAGTTGTAACATTGACTATCTTTTAAAGATTTTCAAGTTCTAGTTTTAGATATTTTCTTATCATTTGATTTTTAAAAGTCAACCCTCTTTTTACTTTTGAAAATCTTGTAAAACCTTTTTGTTAAAAGAGCCATATCGTCTTCAGAATTTTCTAAATTAGAATTTTCTTGAGAAATACATTTAGAAGATTTAAGAGCGATAGATTTACCTTTAGGAGCTTTAAATTTTAACTCATAGGTTTGTAAAGACCCAACTAGTTCTTCTACCCTCATATTATCCGTATTACGAAGTTCCTGGATCGCGGTTACCTTAGAATTGAACTGTTCAGGAAGTAAGCATAATATCTTTGCACACTTTACTTTCTGGGATTTTATCGCCAAGACCCCATATAGAGTTTACAACGTCATTTAATCTTGTATAAAAGTCTATAAGCATTTCATTTTCTTCCTTATGGATTTCCTCAAATTTGGTTGTGAGGAGTTGGACTTTAGATTTCTTAACAATTGAAGTACCCTCGTGTGTCATTTCTAAAATATCCCAAGCTTGCTTTGTAGTATCATAAGATATAATTCTTTTGAACTTATCCGGTGATAGTGCATGAGTGATTGCATTTAGTGCTTTTGCATTGGCACTACTTTCACTTTTCTGAACTGTGGTCCAAGCGAAATATGGTGAAAATTTTATTAATTTTGAACCATCGATACCAGTTACTTCAGTGATAAGGGGTTCCATTCAGTCACTGTGGCTTGCCACATACTCTCATCATAGATTTGAGGAAAATCCTCATCCTAGCTTTCCAATAGGCATAATTAGAGCCATCAAATGATGAAGGCCTAGTGACTAAGAGGCTATCAAAATTTGACACCTTATCAATAGCTTAGATTGATTAGCTTAGGAAATAAATCCAAATATAAAGAATTGGAAAGAGCTATTAGGATCTGATACCACTTGAAAAAGCCAAGCTATATGTCCTATAGGGGGTGAATAGGACAATGCCAAATTTATAATAATAATAGCAGAATTAAATAATGAGATAGCCAAATAAAGAAAATCAATTCACAATGCTGAAATGAAAGGTAACCCCAATAAACAAGTATTGAGATGTTGATACAAATGTTGTTCTAAGGACAACCTTACACCATAAAAACCAAGGGTTTATGGGAGGACAACCTTATTTCTAGAACGTTCTTCATATCAAAAACTCAAACCGAAGATGAATAAATAAATAGTAAGGAATTGAAATAAATTATAAGAATTTAAATCTAAATTATTACAACATTCCCCACAGTGCTTGAAATGTAAATATTACAACATTCATATCTACACCTACATTCCACAAACTTGAATGATAAAAGATAGGAAATATAAATCACACATCCACAAAACACAAAGAGTTATAATGGTTCGCCTGTGTGTACACCAACTGTTAAACAACAGCCACACAGCTTGCTACTTCACTCCTAATATCCTCACACAAGGGATATTAGCGTTCACTATGAAAATAGTTTTCATAGGTTCACCTAAAACCTTCACAATTGTGTCTTTCAAATGGGCTTACATAATTCAAAAACCCCACTTCTGAGTTTTCCTCGCTCTCCTTAGATAACCACTAGATTGAGATTTTTCTAGCTTAATCTCAAATAAAAACCAAAACGAAGAAAATTTACAATACAGTAAAATACCTGGATTTCTCCTTTTGTAGCAGCCCGGAAGAACCAATCGGAGTAAAAGTTTGAATGTGGAAGTTCAATGTCCAATACTCACTTTGAAATGGTTCTAGGTTCTAATTGATTTTAAATTAAACTAGTTGGGCTAGCTATATTTGATTTTGATTCCAAGAAGAAGGAATACAACAATTCTTCCTTTCAATTCAGATTGGAATATAGAAACAAAATCAAATTAATAAAGCTAACAAAAAAGAATATTAAATAAGCACAATCTAGCTTAAAAATGAACACAAACTTATTTAAGAGTGATGCCTTGATTTTTCTTGAAATTCGATATAAAACTCTGAAATTCATGTTCTATTTATAGTTGCAGAAATCTCATCTATGACTGGTCCTGAGGACATTACGACTGTTTGTAGACTGAACAGATTTTTGAAATTTTAAGCGCAATCGGATAAAACTGTTTCACGACTGGTTGTAGGGTGTCTACGACTGGTCATGAGCCCTCCACGACTGGTCGTGAGCATCCTACGACTGGTCATGAGAAACCAGGAACAGTTGCTGGAATTTGAGTCGTAGGTCCAGGACTGTTCGTAGGATGAGTCTTGCACTGTTCACATGACCGGTCGAACAGAATCCAGGACTGGTCATAGCTCAACCAAAAAATTTTAAAAATTTGCAACAACTTAGGACTGGTCTCGAAATTTCTTGGACTGGTCGAGCCAGAGCTAGGACTAGTCGAATAGAGTTCAGGAATAGTCTCAGAATAGTCCAAATACATGTAAAGTAATTTAATTTGAATTATGTATACAAAATGACCTACCCTAAGGTCAATCTAAGGTCAATCATACCTTGAAAGTGAGGTATGAACATTGAGACTTCATTTCTTCCGATGATAGTTGACTTTTGAAGATTGTGAAGCTTGAGATCTCTCTACTTGATGTAACATTGAGCTTGAGATCTTTTAGAGCTTGAATTACACTTAATCTTGAGTTGTACTTCTTGTAGCTTGAATTACACTTGACTTGGGTCTTGAACAAGATTACTTCTTCTATTGTAGCTTGTACCTACATTACTTGAAATGATTTGAAGTAGTTCTTCATTCTTGACTTGAAGCAAAGTGTTTAGGGAGGTGATGCAATGTTTTGAACATATATACCAATGAGCTACACAAGACATAGATCGAGATTTTAGCACCACAAAATTTGACAACTAAAGGAGCATAAAATCATAGCACTTACAAGTATCACAAGATATAATCTTTTTGAATTCATCTAGTGATAGTGCGCAAGTAATTGCATTTAAAGCCTTGGGATTGGCACTACCTTCATTTTTCTGAAGAGTGGTCTAAGTATTATAAGGTGTAACCTTAATAGTTTTAATACCATCAATGCCTATAACTTCAATGGTAGGGGGTTCCACCTAGTCATTGTAGATTGCCACACATTTTCATCAATAGATCTCAAAAAAATTCTTATCCTGGCTTTCCAATGGGCATAATTGGAGCCATCAAATGGTGATGACCTAGTAATTGAAAGGTTATCAAAATTTGACATGATATAAGCTCAAATCGGTTAGCTAAGGAAATAAATCCAAATAAATGAGCTATTAGGCTCATATACAACTTGAAAAGGCCGAGCATCAGAAGGGGGGTCAATAGGACTATGTCAAATTAAAATTTAAATGCAGAATTAAGAAAGAACTAGAACAAGATAACACTTATCAATCCCAGATTGTAAAAATAAATAGAAACCTCAAATGCACAAGTATTAAGAGGTTGATATAGATGTTGTTCTAAGGACAACCTTAACAAAAAACCAATGGCTTATGGTAGGATAACCTGATTTCTAGAATGGTATGTGTATCAAAATCCCAAACTAATAAAGAGAAATAAATAATAAAATAGAAATAAATATCTACTGCTATTACAACATTCACCACATGTGTAGAAAATAAATTACAATCATTCACCACAAATGCACAATAATAAACATTCACTACAACTCCAGCAATTATAGTGGTTCGCTTGTATGTACACCAACTGTTAGAAAACAGCCACACAACTACTCCACTCCCACCTATGGGATATTGGCTTTCACTATGAAATAGGTTTTCCAAGGTTCACCCAAAACCTTTACAATTGTGTTTTCAAAGGGCTATCACAATTAAAAAGCCCACTCACTAAGATTTTCTGGCTATCTCAGTCAAAACCAAAAATGAAAGATTTTCTGGCAATCTTACAAACCAAATACAGAAAATTGAAATGTACTTATCTAAAGATTCTTCTTCTGATGAAGCCCAGTAGAACCAGTTCGATGTAGATGTTCAATGTCCAATTTCACATATGAAAGGGTTCTTACGTCTAAATGATTTTTAGATTAAATCAACCTGGGTAAGCTTGATTTGATTTTGATCTCAAAAGGGGGAAAATCAATATTCCTTTTTTCAAAAGAAATAGAATTGAATAGAGATTACAAAATCAAATGCAAAAAAGCTATTAAAAGAATCTTAAATACTAGCCGATTAACTTCTCGAATGTGGGGACAAGTTTCTTAGAGTTGTGACTTGAAATATCTTTGAACGAATTAAAAAAACTCTGAAAATTGTTCTTAATTTATAGGAAAAAATACTGTTCACTCAACTGGCCTAGTGGTCAGCTAGACGGGTCGAAGGACCAACAACATTTCAAAATTTCTAGCATGATAATATAAGATCGCTACTCGACTAGTCGAGTGGCTTACTCAACTGGTCGAGTGGCCTGCACTCGACTGGTCGAGTGGGACTCAAAAATGTTGTTGGACTTTGAGTCGAGCATGCTCGACTGGTCAATCACTATTCACTTGACTGGTCGAGCAGTCTCTAGGACTGGTTGAGCCAGTGTCTGGACTAGTCGAACCATGACTAGGACTGGTCAAAAAATGACCTATAAAATTATCAAATGACTTATGATATTAGTGCAAATTGTATGGCCGATCCTAAGGTCAATCTAGGGTTAAACAAACCTTACTTGTGAGATTAATCCATCACATATCTTTCTCTTGAAGTAGTTGAAGCTTAAAGACTTGATCTAGTACTTGAACTTCTTGCTCTTGAACCTCTTGATCTTGTACTTGAACTTCTTATTCTTGAAAGTGAACTTCTTGATGTTGTACTTGAACTTCTTTGATCTTGTAATTGAACTTCTTGATCTTGTACTTGAATATAGACAAGATTGACAAGGATGACATGAAGTTGATCTTACAATAACCATTAAACAAGATACAAATTCGAAGAGGTTTTAGCACTACAAATTTTGATAAACTTAGGAGCGAGATAAGATAACATTTATAGGCCCATAGAGCACCAACCACCGGCCATTGGCTGGTGGCAGGGGAAGTAGCCAATCCTTTTCCTGTACGAGCGTCTGGCGCTCCTCGAGCTCCAAGTTGTACGAACGGTTCAAAGGAGATCAAAGTTATATGGGCCCCACAGTGATGTATTTATTATATCTACATCATTCATATATTTTTAGAGATCATTATAGAACATTATCTAAAAAATGAATAATATCCAAAGAACATGTCGACCACAAGACAAATAGCAACAGAGAATGATTTTCATCGTTAAACAATTCGTATGGTCCACTTGATAGTTAGATCTGTCTTATTTTTCATCTCAAGCCTTAATACAAGCTCACCAAATGGATGGACGGTTTAGATATAACACATACCCCATGATTAGACCCACAGAACTTGCTAACGTCAATACAAAGTCACACTGTGCAAACTGTGTTTGCGTGAAAAGCAAGTCACTGCGATTTCGTGTAGTGCACGTCAACAGTCCAGTAAAAATGTGAATACGGTAGATGGAAAGCTCTTTTAGAACCATGTGGGGCCCACCTTGAGTATATGTTTTATCTAAGTTGTTCATCCATTTTGACATATCATTTTAGGCCTTGAGCATAAAAAGGCAGTATATTAAAACCTAAACTGGACCACACTAGATGAAATAGTTGGATTAAATTCATACGATCCAAATCGTACCCAACTTGATCTGACTTGGTTTTCCTAAATGAGTCAGACTCGGTTCAGTTCGGTTCGGGTCAGGTTAACCATGTGTCGGATCGGTTCGAGTCAGGTGACCCGGACTTGGTCTCGAATCGGATCAAGTTCGGGTCAAGCCATTGAGATTTTGGATCGGATCGAGTTGGACTCAATCCGATCTGATCTAGACCAATGCCCAACTCTAATCCTCTCGCATGAGAGAACATAAAAAGCAACAACCTTTCCTCATAGGAAAAAATACGAAAAAGCATATAAGTCCCATAAGATTGAACGTCTACCATTGAAACCCTTTTGGGGTTCACAAAAGTCTCAACTTCCCACTAAAATCCTCATCACCATTTTCATGTGTCTATATCGAGTAGATTGTATCCATGCTGGTGCTGTCTGCGTCTCGTGGCGTGCAGCCTTAATGAGGATGGGAGCATGCAATCTTGACTTTACATCACATAAACTCTCACCGCTCATTCTATTAAAATATTAAGAAACCAAAATTCATAGTCCTCAGTCCATCATACAATAAGATCTACAAGCTACATCTTTCATAGGTATGTGGAGCAAAGGATGTTTCAATGAATGGTTGATTTTGATGATAAGAAAACTAATATATGTTTAATTTCTATTTAATATAACATCAAAAGAACGAATTCAACTCCACCGGCATGCTAGAGTTTGGAAGTTGGCTGGGCAATGTAATGTTCAAAGTTATGGGGAAAATGGATCTACCCATAAAAGAAAGGTTAGGTAAAAAACTCACGTATCCAACTCAATAAATGGTTCCAAAGCCCAAGGGATGAGATCGAGTTTGATGGCACAAGTACTACAAATCCCGAGGAAGCCTGGCCGCCCAACTAAGCAAGTAGGTCTGTACGACCTAGGTCGGCACTCAAGGTCGACACTTAAGGTCAGCATGGCCTAGACCCCTTGCTTCTCTCTGGATTGGTAAACCAGTTGTAGCACCGGAGCCAAATGTTGCGATCTCCTAGGGTGTCCACTAGCGGAATTACCATAGGACCACACTAGGCGAGAGCATGACACACACGTGCGAGGTCTTAAAAAGCTAGGGATAAATGACGCGGAGAGTCACTATCGCCAAGTTACGATAGGATGAAGTCACAAACGTAGTCAGGCCTGAGCATGATCAGTGTTGAGAATGGGCCGTGGTGCCAGCCCTACCAACAATGCACTACAACGACTAAAATGACCACGTATTGCCCGTGGAAAGTCCAATAAGTCCAAAACTATAGGGAATTACGGGCCTCACTGGGCTTGAGGTCCATCGCGGACGGTGGACCCAAATGGAACCTCAAACTACACAACTTGGACCGTGAAGGTAGTGCTTAATAGGTGCGACTCTTCGGGACTTGAAACCTTAAACTTAAGTAAGTTGGCCACGCCACTAAAATAGCGGAGTTGCGACTTTCCAACCATTAAATTCCAATCAAACCCAATCCATGAGCCAAGGATATTTCCCTACTCATATCCATATAACTAGGGCCTTGATCGAACATCAATGATCGTCAATCAGGTCATCCGTTTGTTGCTAATTTCGAACCAGTCACTCATTTGGCGATGCGACACCTGGACGATGGCACAGATGGGTCAGGGGGCCTCTGGAATAGCCCTATGGGCCAAGATTCAACCAAGTAGGGGCATGCATGTTAGAAAAAGAGCTCTTAGGATTATTTTGATACAAATTTCAGACTATATAAGTCCAAAAATCACACTCCCTTACTCTCATAAGAATTTTTTTGTTGCAAGGGAGAGAGAGAGAGAGAGAGAGAGAGAGAGAGAGAGAGAGAGAGAGTGGAGAGGGTACAGGAAAAGAGAGCTAGCTCCCAAGGAGCTGGAATTAGGGAAATTTTCCTTCCTACCACAGCCCGCATTGGATCCTACGACTTCGCTGCCATAGAAGCGGACCACTTGCAAGAGAAAGGTAATCAATCCAACCCCTTTCTCAAATTTCAGAATCTTAGGCTACTTGCATGCACTCTAACATACAAATTCTATTAGCACAAGGCTCTTATACGCCAACTCGCGGAACCAAAACCTTAAGAGTGGCTCTACGAACCGTCAAACTATTCTTAGGTGCGGACCATTATCCTTTGGTGACCAATTATCAAACCTAGGTTAAATTAATGATTGTGTGTGTGAAATTTGTTGTGTATGTTGATTAGTAAGAAATTTATTAGTAGTTACTTCTCTATAAATTTGCTTAATCATGTTTAGAATAGCTTGTGTTTGCTTTCATGCTAAATTAGGCCAAGTTATTAACGTTTTCCCCATTTCTTTATTTTCCTTTTTATTATGTGAAATTGAATTTAATTGATCCCCAAATCTGTGACAATTTGGGGGTAATGTGCCTGCATGTTGTCAATATGTTTCGATTTGGTTGAATGTTTATGGTTATTGATATGCATGCCTGAATTTTTTGTGATTATGAGTAGCTTATGATCTCCTATATAATGTTAAATGATTAACCATTTTTCTGGGTTGGCCAGTAAAAATATCAAGACTTGCATGGGCAGCCCTATTAATTGGGCCTCCCAATGACTAATCTGACCAATTTAGGTTGAACACAGATACCCGGCTGTACTTGGACTATATGAGACACTCGCACCCAATGCCAGATGTTTCGGAGTTCGCCTAAATCGGTCGAATTGGCCTGTTAACTGACCAATCATATCTGTTAACCATGTATGATCACACCTATTTGAACCTGAGGCACCCTATGCCCATGCAACGCTCACTGGTAACAACTTGATGTGATCCATAAGTCTTGGGAGCCGAGCATGGTGGAATGAGACACTATGCTTGAGTTGTTGGCATACGCTGGGGTGACGAGCCTCCCCGTATTATCCGTGAGCAAACCAAAATTATAACATCGCCTTCATTTGAGTTTTCTAGGAGCGAAGAACCTAAACGGATCAAGGATCGTAGGCGCAAGGCAGCCAAAGCTGCCTGGACCTTGCGATCAGGATAAGGTATTGACTTCATTAGGGTGTCCCAGTTTCTCCAAACCTACTAGATGAATGGATATAACTAAACGCTTGGCTAACATATTCATGATCACATTACATTAGCTAGGTTGGCGACTCGGCAGTCAAGGTCACGTTGAGGGAGTATTGGACATATGCGAGTGTTTGGATGGTGTCACTTGAGGGAGTGTTGAATGGTGATGGCATGCATCATATCACAACATGATGAATGAGTAATAATAAGAGTAACTAGGAATTATATACTTATATGCTTTTCATTAATTGCACCTGTGGAATTGATAACTTGTGTAACTTAATGCTAATGAAACCACTGAGTTGATCACTCACTCCCACTTTGGGATGGTGTTTTAAAACACTAACCTGACCCTATATTAGATGCAGGTGTTACAAAGCTTGATGCGCTGGATGGGGTGAGTGTAGACGAGGAAGAGGAGCTCTCCTACGTTCAACTTTTGGTTAGATCACCACAGGCCATCCTAAGACTAGTAATGGGGCCTTAGGGCAAGGGGACTTTTGTACATTTTTTTAACCATACATTTTGTTGGGACATGGTCCCGTACATCCATGCATACTATCTCATTTTCTTAGACATACATTATATTAGTCGTACTTAAATTCATTAATTCAGTCGTGTTTTATGTCGCATGATCCATTTAATTTCCTAATTTCTCATGTATCAATCAGGTTATACCCACATTTTGACAATTTGTAAGGTATAAGTGGCACTTGGGAATTCAGGAGTCAAGCACTACTCGACCCCCGAGATTTAGGGCGTTACACCGGTGTAAACCCATGTATAAGCAATGGGAAGAGTCTATTAGGACTCATGAAGAAGTTAAAGGCTATAGGAATTGGACACCACGAGGATCTTCTTTATAAATGGAAGGCCATCACTTTGTTCAACATATGTGGATGAGTTCCCTCATGTCCCTGAACAATACTCAGCACGTCTCCAGTGCACGACCATTTCCTTGGTCCGACCTCAAGGAAAGGTCGGTCCAATTAAGATCGGTCTCCAACTAACATCTCTACATTAGTTCCGGATGGTCTAACCTTATCTAAGGAAGATAGGTCCGAAATCTTCTCTGGAGATTACAGGATTCATCCGCGATGCAATCGTGATCCTAAGACACTCTCTAAGGATCTCAGGGGATCCTCCTACTCAACAGGGAAATTCGTTCGATACTACTGCCTCTCCTCAACTATAAATAGAGAGGCCTCTAATGGTGAAAGGTATGTACTATCTTTAGCCTTAAACCCTTGATATTCAACTAGACACGGATCCTGTCCTTAGGCATTGAAGGGTCCCCTGCTCCTACCAGGGTCTTCCTTATCCGTTCCTTGTGCAAGTGAACAGGTTTATAAAGGGGCTAACTAGATTTATGCATCAACAGTTGGCGCCGTTTGTGGGAACCCGGCATTGAAAGTTGCTCTCATCTCACTATTAGTTCAACAATGGTGAAAGGGAAGAAGAAGGCCCAGACCTTGCACTGCTAAATCAATTTACTAGCTGTCGAGATTCCACTTCCCAGTTGTAGGCTGAATCCATGCCTGCAGGGCTGGTGCAACGATCCCATAATCAGGGAGGACGGTTAGTCTCCCTTGAACAACAAGCTGAAGTATTAAACAATAACATGAATTCTATGAAGCAATTGTGGAAACAACTTCGGCCCCGACCCGCACAAAAGGTCGAGCAGGCATTGGGACCAATCGTCCAGGAGCCCCTCGAGCCTTTTAACACACTCGTTGCCTTCCTCAGAAGCCGACAACTCAGAACATCAAGGCTAGCACCCTCTCACATCTCTGGCATCGCAACGCTGGCCGACTCTGACCTCCGTCATGAGTTGGATAGGAAGAATCGCGGCAAAGCTCCTAAGGTAGACACTAAGGCTATGGCCAAAAGTGGCGACCCCCAAGAGGCCGAGTTCAGTGACTTGCGAGGCCAGATCAGCGACATACGACAAGCTTATCGTTTGAACACCCCAACCTCAGTGGAAGTGATTTTGGAAGAGTCCGAGCCTCCGTTCACAACCGATATGATGTGTGCATAGATTTCAATGAGGTTTCATATGGCTCAGATCACCCCATACATCGAAACCGCCGACCCACTAAGCATATAGAATCCTACAGGGCTTGGATGGAATTGTAAGGTACGTCAACTGCTACCATGTGTCGTGCATTTTCGTTAACCCTAGTAGGAGTAGCCCAGAAGTGGCTTCGACAATTGAAGCCACACTCGATCGACTATTTCGTGCAGCTCAGCAAAGCCTTCATCACCAACTTCATTGGGGAGGAAGAAAGCCATAAACCTACTTCCCATCTCCTTAATGTCGTTCAGAAAGAGGATGAGCCACTGAAGGATTACATCAATCGTTTCAACCTAGAAATGATGCAAGTGTAGAAACATTTTAAGGACATTGCCCCAACCGCCTTATTGGGAGGGCTTAGGGAAGGAAGATTCTTCTTTTCACTCGACAAAAAACCTCTGACGATAATGGTCGACCTCCTCAACAAAGCTTAAAAATACTCCAACGCTGAGGAAGTTGCTACCTTACGGAGGGCCAATCGGAACAAAGGGAGCTCAACCAAGGAAAAATGGCCCAGGGAGGAACCCAGTTCGGCCAACGAAAATAAGAGGAAAGAAGACGTGCCACAAAGGAATAACACTCGAGTAGGTGGCCCGACAGCTGATTCAGCTCATACACTCCTCTCAATACGACACTCCAGCAAGTCCTCATGGAGGTCCGAGATAAACGGACCTCAAGTGGCTGAGCAAGATGAAATCTGACGGCGACAAACGAGACAAATGAAAATTCTCCCATTTCCATTGAGACCATGGCCACTCGACCAACGACTGTTTCGACCTTAAAGAAGAGATCGAGGAACTCATCCATAAGGGGCACCTCCAAGAATATGTCAACAGGAGAGAAGAAAAAGCTGATTTGAAGATTAAGCAACCCATCAACAATGAGCTGACCGGAAAAATCCGCATCATCTTTAGTGGGACGGCCAGAGGAGGACACTCGAACCGAACTCAGAGAGCTCACACCATAAGTATCGGCCACTCCAACTCAGAGTATCAATTCCTTGTCACCAGTAGATCCCCGAAAGAGCAGAAGGTGACATCTTGCGATTTAACCTTCACTGGAGAGGATGCCCAAGGAGTCCACCATCCCCACGACGATACACTTGTGGTTATTATGACTATAGCTAATCAAAAAGTGTTTTAAATTTTGGTTGGTATCGGGAGCTCAGCGTCCTCTTCGCCGAAGCATTCGATAAAATGGGAGTAGGGCGACCTTGACTCCGGACTATCAAAACTCCTCTGTTCGAGTTCACAGGAGATAAGGTCACACTGGAAGGATCGATCCAGCTCCCAGTCATAGCTGGGGATGGACAAAACTAGATAATGACCATGATCGATTCATAGTGGTTGACTGCTCGTCTGTCTACAATGCCATTCGTGGATGACCTTTGCTTAACGCTCTACGGGCCGTTGTGTTGGCGTACCATCTTGCGATAAAATTCCCCATTGAGCACGGTGTTGGACTGGTCAGGGGAGACCAACAGGAAGCTCGGCAATGTTATACCATGGCATTACGAACACAGTAGCAAATGATAGCGTTCACCTCCCTCGATCCCTGAGAAGACTCAACTGAGAGAGGATGTCCTATGGAGGACCTCGTATCCTTCCTGCTCGATGACTCAGATTCGACATGAACAATGCAGATCAGGTCATCTCTGACGACACTATTACGAGCCAAAATCGTAGACCACCTCCGCCGATATGCCAACGTTTTAGCATGGTCTCACCAAAATATGCCCGGCATCATTCTAAAGGTCATGGTCCATGGGTTGAATGTCGACCACGACCATCGACCAATTTGACAGAAGTGGAGAGAATTCGAACCTAAACAGTATGCCATAATCGGAGAAGAGTTGAGAAACTTCTTAAAGCTGACTTCATTGAAGAGATCTATTATCCATACTAGATAGCCAATGTAGTTTTGGTTAAAAAGTCCAATGGGAAGTGATGGGTCTGTGTTGATTACACGGGCCTGAACAAAGCCTACCCAAAAGTTGTAAGGACCGTATCCTAGTCCATATTATTCCATCAATTTCTGTGATCCTTCCCATCGAATTTCGGTAACCTATGACCTATAATCAACGTTTGCACATGACCCTAAGTCGTATCCCGTAGATTTGAGTCGGCTTAATCTGAGACTTGTACCATTGTGACTGCACCATCGCCGCGGCTCTAACGCCGCGTCTTGCATACCGATCCGATACCCTAGCCAGGATATGTGGGCCCGCATTCAGTTCGAGAAAAACGTCACGCGTTGCAAAACCCAAAAGAATCTCTACAACATGTCACCTCAACATCAATCAATCCCATCAAGGGTCAAGTACATGTCAAGTACACATCACCTCTCACCCTTCCCCAAGTAACCCCTAAAGTCAAAAGTTTCTTACACACCCCATACCCCTCTTACACAAAATACCTCAAAAGTCAAAAAAGGTCTTACACCCATCACTCACCATATCCATTACCCATCTCTCTCTCTCTCTCTCTCTCTCTCTCTCTCTCTACAACCCTCTCTCTCATTTCTTAAATCACTTTCCAAGCAAGAGAAACACCACACGTCCAAACTTTCCAAGCTCTCGTGGAGGAGCTTTAGTGTGGCCCACTTCCTAACTCTCTCATCTCCCATCTCAACCATCAAAACTCCATCTCCTTCGTTAGGATCGAAGCTAAGGAGCAAAGGAAGCCTAGGGAGCAAGAAGAAGACGGTGGGTGATCTTGAATGTTTGTCTTTTGTTCATTTCTTTTGATTTAAGGGTCCATATATGTGGGACCCACTTTGATGTATGCTTACATCCAAGAGGGGCCCATAGTGGCAGGGCCCCTACGTCATCTCCGATCTCTCTTTCTCTCTCTCTCTTTCTATAGTCATGGCCCACCTATGATGTGTGTATTTTACCCATGCTATCCAACTAGTGGGCCCCTTTGATCCTGATTCGGGGCCTGCATGACCGAACGGTCATACCAGCCCGGATGAAAGGAAAATATAAATATCCGTTTGATCCAAATCTAGTGGCCCACTACGTGGGACCACCTTGATGCCTGTACATCATTCAGACGGTGGCTAGACGCTGGTTATATACATATATATGTATATACATATATGGAATGTATTATTATAATATTAAATTATATTATAGCATTATGATATGATATAATATAATGTTATATATATAATATATATATACTGTATATATCTATACATATAGGCTTGCAACCGTACGTGTGGCCCCATGTGGGACCCACCTGATTTAAAGGAAACGTGATTGGCTGGTGTACGTTGATCACGGCTGCTGTATGCAACAAATGCGGTAGGCCACCACGTGGCAACCACCTTGATGATACGTTGTATCCACCGTCCAGCTCATGGACGGTGGATCCCAACCCTCTGAGCACGTGTATTATCCATGTCATCTAACCGTTTTGATGGGGGACCCACCTGCTGTTAACGTCAGCACATTCTGTGGGTCCCACATGATGTATATATGCATCCAACCGTTCTGATGGTGGGACCCACTGCTGGACTGACTTCAGCAAGCTCCATGGTCCCACGTGATGTATATATGCATCCAACCATTCTGATTGTGGGACCCACTGGTGGACTGACTTCAGCAAGCTCCATGGTCCCACGTGATGTATTTGTGCATCCAAGCTGTCTAGGAGGTGGGGGCGCAATCTGCTGATTAACGTCAGCAAGTTCTGTGGGACCCACGTGATATATAGGTGTGTCCCAACCGTCCTGATGGCGGGACCCACTGCTAGACAAGTTTGGATGGTGCTGATACACAGATAGTATTTTAGATGGTGTTGATGCACCATGACAAGTTTGGATGGTGCTGACTTTTATGGACAAGGTTTGGGCAGTGCTGGTCTTCATTAATGGGGCACGTGCCCATGGATTACTAGTGTGCAGTGATACACATGTTACACCTACAATTATTCAAATGATTTTGGTGTGGTCCAAACCCACTTGAGGTTCATTAGTGCAGCCCATCCATGAGGCCCATCATGATGTGTTTTTGGCTCATGTGCGGGGCCCACCAGTTTGTATTGTTAGGCCCATGTCACGAGGCCCATTGTGATGTGTTCGAGGTCCATGGGCGAGGCCCATAATCAAGGCCCAAATACAAGGCCCACTATGATGTATTTAAGGCCCATGGGCGAGGTCCATTGTAATGTATTTAAGGCCCATGGGCGAGGCCCACTGTGATGTATTTAAGGCCCATGGGCGAGGTCCATTGTAATGTATTTAAGGCCCATGGGCGAGGCCCACTGTGATGTATTTAAGGCCCATGGGCGAGGCCCATTGTGATGTATTTGAGCCCCATGGGGGAGGCCCACTGTGATGTATTTAAGGCCCATGGGTGAGGCCTATTGGGATGTATTCAAGGCCCATGGGCGAGGGCCATTATGATGTGTTCGTGGCCCATGGGCAAGGCCCACTGTGATGTATTCGAGGCCCATTATGATGTATGTGTACCGTTACGTTGTATATGAATCCCTTATGTGGGCCACTCCTTGGGAGTAATGTTGGTTAGATGTCCATATTGAGGGGCAATGATGGTTAGACGTCCTCATTGTGACCTTCCCTTAAGCCTTGTTAGGCCCATTCTCTTCGTGGGTTAACCCAAATAAGTGGGCCCCATTCGCCGTAGACGGATGACTCTGTGCTACCGAATTTTATATAACCACGGTTGAGTGCCGATCTTTATACTATGGTTGATCGTCAGATCATCTATGGACCCCGCTTTGTTTATCTGTTGATTATCGGTGCCGATTATCGAGGCCGACACCGATTATCGACCCTGATTATCGGTGCCAATTATTGACCCTGATTACCAGTGCATATTATCGACGCTAATTATCGATGTTGATTGTCATGACCAATTTGTCGATTTCAATTATCGAATGATTTCGATTGTCGTGGCTGATTGTCGATTAGCGATCGAGGCTTTTACCATGACCGATTGCCGATTTTGATTATTGACCGATTCTGATTGTCATGGTCAATTGTCGATTAGCGATCAAGGCCGATTATCATGATCGATTTTCGATTTCCGATTGACGTGACCAATTTGCCGATTCCAATTATCGATCGATTCCAATTGTCGTCATCGATTGTCTATTAGCGATCGAGGCCAATTATCGTGACCGATTACCGATTTTTGATTGACGTAACTGATTTGCCGATTCCAATTATCAATCAATTCCGATTATCGTGGTCGATTGCCTATTAGCGATCGAGGCCGATTATCGTGACCGATTGCCAATTTTTTATTGACGTGATCGATTTGCCAATTCTGATTATCGATCAATTCTGATTATCGTGACTGATTTATTGATTTTGATTGTCGAGGACGAGTATCGAGGCCGTTTCCAAGTGTTGATTCCAATTGTTGACGCCGATTCCGATTGTCATGGCCCATTGTGATATATTTTTGGCCCATATGCTGAGGCCCGACTTGATGTATATTAGGCCCATGGGAGCGGCCCATTACAATGTATATTAGACCCGTGAGATGCGACCCACTTGATGTATATGTGGCCCATGAGTGAGGCCCATCACGATGTGCATTAAGCTCTTGAGTGAGGCCCATGGTGTTATATATTTGGCCCTAGTGTGAGGCCATGAGTCCACTGTATGTTAGGCTCTATATAGGCCATGCCTTGGGGGCAATGTTGGTTAAATGTCCACATTGTTGAGTTTGATTGTCGATAACGGTTATTGATACTGATTATGAGTATGTGACCGCATAACATCATGATACATGCCGATACGCATCATCTGCATGTTTGTTATGAGATGTGGTTGACCATTGCATATGTCATTGGGCAAGTTGTTATGAGACTCCCTAATAGGTGGAGGTTATCTCACATGAGCGCATGATATGCGTAGGATTGGTGCATGACTGGATTGTATGACTCATGCATCTTGCATTGTGTGTTGTGATTATTGTACGCCCCAGCAACATCAGGGCTGTAGCCTCCACAGGCATATCGTGGATGGCTAGATGGGACACTGAAAATGTTTAGTTCGAGCATTGGGCTGCCATAGATGGCCCTGGGTGAAAATCCCTAAAACCCTCTTGGTACCAGAGGATGCCCCAACGTCGAGATCGAGTGGATGTACATGAGTGCCCGAGTGGCGAATACCAGGAGGCCGCGTCTCCCATTGTGTCATGGTTAATTGAGAGGGGGTGTGGCCTTACCTGCTCGAGGGAGTAGGCATAGCTAGGTTGAGTTTGACTAGCTTGAGGAATGGGTCCTCTATCGACGAGCTGGGTAAGTATTGACAGACTACTGGCTAGGCGGATAGTGAGGTCCTTTCACTTATCTAGTTGTGCGCTTGATGAGGTGGCAGGTAGCGTAGAGTGTACTAGACCCCGGTGATGATCCCAGAAAGGAACAGTACTAATATGTGGACTTATTGAGTAGGAGTTGCATACTCATGCATTCGTTTCATTCACTATCCACTCGGGCTGGTGGTGCGTAACTAATTGTTGTGTACCTTCGCATGGCCAGGATTTCGGTTAGGCGCGTGACTAACCTGAGATTAGGAGTTCACCACATTGAGTTTGACTATCTAAATTTAGGTATGGGATTGGTTTGGATAGAAGTCCCTTATTATGGATCCCATAGCCTGGGTACTACGTACTACTAACCCGACTTCACTCCAGCTTGGTTATTTCATTCGCACTGCATATTACATTGCATCTACAATACTTAGCATTTTGGGTTGCCATGTTTCTGCATTGATATGGCCACTAGTACTCATGCCTTGCATCGTATAGCCTTGGTACGGCTGATGGCACTCATAGACTTATCAGTATATTTTCGCTTATTTCGATATTGTATGATTTATGGCATCGTATTCTCAACATCTAATATTTGGCTCGCTTTGACTCATCATTTGTATAACTGATTTGTATTGTGTACCCTGATATTGTAGACTCATGGACTTGTAGTACTTCCGCTTACTCTGATATTTCTTACTTGGCACTTACCTTATACACACACTTTCACTACTCATTAGGCTTTCTATAAGCTTATGCATGATAGATGCGTGCAGGTGGCGTCAGGTTGCAATAACATTGAGCTTGGAGCGTGCAGCGAACTTATGGAGCTTTGATTTTTGACATATGTATTTCCCTTTTAACACTGTATTCAACTATTTATATTAGTGGATATGTGATGATGATGTTGCCTTTGTGGCTTGGGTAAACTTGTGGTTATACTTATTATGAGTTAAATGTACATTGAAAAATCCTCCTTATAGGATCCTACGATCGGAATCTAAGCGTATGAACGCTGAGAACCGAGAATGGGGTATTATGGAGGTTGTCGACATCGGATTTGGTGATCGGAATTTTGTGAGCCCGATTTCTGAGTTTGGGGCGTGACAGAAGTTGGTATCAAAGCATAACTTGGGAATACCTGAGGATAACATCACATTTCTGCTGATAACTACACTACACTCTGTGATTGTTGCGAACTTAGAATGGTTAGACCCCCGAGTTTGAATAACTTAGAAACTTCTTGATATAGATCTCTATCATGTGTGCATTCATGAGTGCCCAAGGATGATAGGCCCTTGTTCCTTCTTATAGGACATGACACCCAAGAGAGTGACCCGAACGACTTCCGTTTCCTCGCCTGAGATTCCTGTTCCCCCACCTGAGACTTCTGCACTCCCATCCGAGTCTAGCGCAGCACCGACCATGTCCGTAAGTACAGACCTGCTACAGCAGATGTTGCAAGTAATGACCGCCATTCTTCAGAGAGGAGACCAGAAGAGGAAGGCCCCCTCCGGTAGCTCCCAGCTGCAGCGATGTCGACGACCATAGAGGCATAGGAATCATCCATCCTTTCGAGCATTTGCACTACCTAAACGTCAGTCCTCAAGTGTATGCTTCAGATGTGATGAGGCGGGGCACCACTTCTGGGAGTGCCCCCACCCTCGGCAGCCTCTGCCACCTAGACCGTTCTCTGGTGCTTGCTTTGGGTGCGGTGGGATAGGGCATCGTAGGAGCGAGTGTCCTCTCCTCAGCAGTAGCAGCAGCGACGACAGTATCTACCACCGGGAGCCCATCATGGCAGCAGTAGTAGCAGGATCCTCAGACATCAGGAGGAGTCGTCGACGATTCGTGTGACTTGGCCCCTACACCGTCTTCCTAAATTGTTCATGAATGAGGTGTCTTGGGAGTTAGAGCTTGAGATTTGTGGGCGTTATCCTCATCCCTTAGACGTTTGATTATGTTGGTATGTTGTGTTCTGATTATATATATAGTGATGTGGTTTCCCTCCCTTGGTAAGCTCTGTATTAGTTATGTTGTGGTTTAAATATCGAGGACAAAATTTTTATTAGGTGGGGAGAGCTGTAAGGCCCGTATCCTAGTCCGTACTGTTCCGCTAATTCCCGTAATCCTTCCCATCGAATTCCAACAACCTGGGACCTATAATCAACGTTTGCGCATGACCCTAAGTCGTATCCCCTAGATTTGAGTTAGCTTAATCCGAGACTTATACCATTGCGACCGTACTATCACCACAGCTCCAACACCGCGTCTTGCATACCGATCCGATAGCCTGGCCAGGAGATGTGGGCCAACGTTCAGTTTGAGGAAAACACCGCGCATTACAAAACCTAAGAGAATCTCTACAACATGTCACCTCAATCCATCAATCAATCCCATCAAGGGTTAAGTACACATCACCTCTCACCCTTCCCCAAGCAACCCCTAAATTCAAAAGTTTCTTACAAACCCGAGACCCCTCTTACACAAAATACCTCAAAAGTCAATAAAGGTCTTACACCCATCACTCACCACATCCATCACCCATCTCTCTCTCTCTCTCTCTCTCTCTCTCTCTCTCTCTACAACCCTCTCTCTCATTTCTCAAATCACTTTTCAAGCAAGAGAAACACCACATGTCCAAACTTTCTAAGCTCTCATGGAGGAGCTTTAGTGTGGCCCACATCTTAACTCTCTCATCTCCCATCTCAACCATGAAAACTCCATCTCCTCCGTTAGGATCGAAGCTAAGGAGCAAATGAAGCCTAGGGCGCAAGAAGAAGACGGTGGGTGATCTTGGATGTTTGTCTTTTGTTCATTTCTTTTGATTTAAGGGTCCATATATGTGGGACCTACTTTGATGTATGCTTGTATCCAAGAGAGGCCCATAGTGGCGGGCCCCTCCTGTCATCTCCGATCTCTCTTCCTCTCTCTCCAATCCTCTTCTTTCTTCCTAATTCCCGTAATCCTTCCCATCGAATTCCAACAACCTGGGACCTATAATCAACATTTGCGCATGACCCTAAGTCGTATCCCCTAGATTTGAGTTAGCTTAATCCGAGACTTATACCATTGCGACCGTACTATCACCACAGCTCCAACACCGCGTCTTGCATACCGATCCGATAGCCTGGCCAGGAGATGTGGGCCAACGTTCAGTTTGAGGAAAACACCGCGCATTACAAAACCTAAGAGAATCTCTACAACATGTTACCTCAATCCATCAATCAATCCCATCAAGGGTTAAGTACACATCACCTCTCACCCTTCCCCAAGCAACCCCTAAATTCAAAAGTTTCTTACAAACCCGAGACCCCTCTTACACAAAATACCTCAAAAGTCAATAAAGGTCTTACACCCATCACTCACCACATCCATCACCCATCTCTCTCTCTCTCTCTCTCTCTCTCTACAACCCTCTCTCTCATTTCTCAAATCACTTTTCAAGCAAGAGAAACACCACATGTCCAAACTTTCTAAGCTCTCATGGAGGAGCTTTAGTGTGGCCCACATCTTAACTCTCTCATCTCCCATCTCAACCATGAAAACTCCATCTCCTTCGTTAGGATCGAAGCTAAGGAGCAAATGAAGCCTAGGGCGCAAGAAGAAGACGGTGGGTGATCTTGGATGTTTGTCTTTTGTTCATTTCTTTTGATTTAAGGGTCCATATATGTGGGACCTACTTTGATGTATGCTTGTATCCAAGAGAGGCCCATAGTAGCGGGGCCCCTCCGTCATCTCCGATCTCTCTTCCTTCCCCCTCTCTCTCTCGTACTGTTCCGCTAATTCCCGTAATCCTTCCCATCGAATTCCAACAACCTGGGACCTATAATCAACATTTGCGCATGACCCTAAGTCGTATCCCCTAGATTTGAGTTAGCTTAATCCGAGACTTATACCATTGCGACCGTACTATCACCACAGCTCCAACACCGCGTCTTGCATACCGATCCGATAGCCTGGCCAGGAGATGTGGGCCAACGTTCAGTTTGAGGAAAACACCGCGCATTACAAAACCTAAGAGAATCTCTACAACATGTCACCTCAATCCATCAATCAATCCCATCAAGGGTTAAGTACACATCACCTCTCACCCTTCCCCAAGCAACCCCTAAATTCAAAAGTTTCTTACAAACCCGAGACCCCTCTTACACAAAATACCTCAAAAGTCAATAAAGGTCTTACACCCATCACTCACCACATCCATCACCCATCTCTCTCTCTCTCTCTCTCTCTCTCTCTCTCTCTCTACAACCCTCTCTCTCATTTCTCAAATCACTTTTCAAGCAAGAGAAACACCACATGTCCAAACTTTCTAAGCTCTCATGGAGGAGCTTTAGTGTGGCCCACATCTTAACTCTCTCATCTCCCATCTCAACCATGAAAACTCCATCTCCTTCGTTAGGATCGAAGCTAAGGAGCAAATGAAGCCTAGGGCGCAAGAAGAAGACGGTGGGTGATCTTGGATGTTTGTCTTTTGTTCATTTCTTTTGATTTAAGGGTCCATATATGTGGGACCTACTTTGATGTATGCTTGTATCCAAGAGAGGCCCATAGTGGCAGTGCCCCTCCGTTATCTCCGATCTCTCTTCCTCTCTCTCTGGCGGGGCCCCTCCGTCATCTCCGATCTATCTTTCTCTATCTTTCTCTCTCTCTTTCTATGGTCATGGCCCACCTATGATGTGTGTATTTTACCCATGCCATCCAACTAGTGGGCCACTTTAATCCCGATACGGGGCCTGCATGACCAGACGGTCATACAAGCCCTGATGAAAGGAAAATATAAATATTAGTTTGATCTAAATCTAGTGGCCCACTACGTGGGACCACCTTGATGCCTGTACATCATTCAGCACCGTCCAACGTGCTGGACGGTGGCTGGATGCTGGTTATATACATATATATGTATATACATATATGGTATGTATTATTATAATATTAAATTATATTATAGCATTATGATATGATATAATAATATATACACACACACACACTGTATATATCTATACATATAGGCTTACAGTCGTACATGTGGCCCCATGTGGGACCCACCTGATCTAAAGGAAACGTGATTGGCTGGTGTACGCTGATCACTGCTGCTGTATGCAGCAAATGCGGTGGGCCACCACCTGGCAACCACCTTGGTTGTATCCACCATCCAGCTCATGGACGGTGGATCCCAAGCCTTTGAGCACATGTATTATCCATGCCATCCAACTGTTTTGATGGGGGACCCACCTGCTGTTGACGTCAGCACATTCTGTGTGTCCCACGTGATGTATATATGCATCCAACCGTTCTGATGGTGGGACCCACTGCTGGACTAACTTCAGCAAGCTCCATAGTCCCATGTGATGTATATATGCATCCAACCGTTCTGATGGTGGGACCCACTGCTGGACTGACTTCTGCGAGCTCCATGGTCCCGTGATGTATTTGTGCATCCAAGCTGTCCAGGAGGTGGGGCACAACCTGCTGATTAACGTCAGCAAGTTCTGTGGGACCCACGTGATGTATAGGTGCGTCCCAGCCATCTTGATGGTGGGACCCGCTGCTGGACGAGTTTGGATGGTGCTGATACACAAAGATAGTATTTTGGATGGTGTTAACGCACCTTGACAAGTTTAGATGGTGCTGATTTTTATGGACAAGGTTTGGGCAGTGTTGGGCTCCATTAATGGGCCACGTGCCCTATGGATTAATAGTGTGCAGTGATACACATGTTACACCTACAATTATTCAAATGATTTTGGTGTGGTCCAAACCCACTTGAGGGCCATTGGTGCGGCCCATCCATGAGGCCCATCATGATGTGTTTTTGGCTCATGTGTGGGGCCCACCAGTTTGTATTGTTAGGCCCATGTCGCAAGGCCCATTGTGATGTGTTTGAGGACCATGGGCGAGGCCCATAATCAAGGCCCAAAAATGAGGCCCACTATGATGTATTTAAGGCCCATGGGTGAGGCCCATTGTGATATATTTAAGGCCCATGGGCGAGGCCCATTGTGATGCATTTGAGCCCCATGGGCGAGGCCCACTATGATGTATTTAAGGCCCATGGGTGAGGCCCATTGGGATGTATTCGAGGCCTATGGGCGAGGGCCATTGTGATGTGTTCGTGGCCCATGGGCGAGGCCCACAATGATGTATTCGAGGCCCATTATGATGTATGTGTACCGTTACGTTGTGTATGAATTCCTTATGTAGGCCACTCCTTGGGAGCAATGTTGGTTAGATGTCCACATTGAGGAGTAATGATGGTTAGACGTCCTCATTGTGACCTTCCCTTAGGCCTTGTTAGGCCCATTCTCTTTGTGGGTTAATCTAAATAAGAGGGCCCCATTCGCCGTAGATGGATGACTCTATGCTATCGGATTTAATATAACCATGGCTGAGTGTCGATCTTTATACTATAGTTGATCGGCTGATTATCTATGGACCCCGCTTTGTTTATCTACTGATTATCAGTGTTGATTATCGAGGCTGATACCGATTATCGACCCTGATTATCAGTGCCGTTTATCGACCTTGATTACTGGTGCATATTATCGACACTGGTTATTGGTGCTGATTGTCATGACCAATTTGCCGATTCCGATTGTTGTGACTGATTGTCGATTAGCAATCGAGGCTGTTTACCATGACCGATTGCCGATTCCGATTGACATGGCCAATTTACCGATTCCAATTATTGACCGATTTTGATTGCCGATTAGCAATCGAGGCCGATTATGGTGACCGATTGCTGATTTCCGATTGACGTGACCGATTTGCCAATTCCGATTATCGATCGATTCCAATTGTCGTGGGCGATTGCCTATTAGCGATCGAGGCCGATTATCATGACCAATTGCCGATTTTTTATTGATATGACCGATTTGCTGATTTCGATTATCGATCGATTTCGATTGTCGTGACTGATTTGCCGATTTCGATTGTCGAGGTCGAATATCGAGGCCGATTTCAAGTGTCGATTCCAATTGTTGAGGCCGATTTCGATTGTCATGGCCCATTGTGATATATTTTCGGCCCATATGGTGAGGCCCGACTTGATGTATATTAGGCCCATGGGAGCGGCCCATTACGATATATATTAGACCCGTGAGATGCAACCCACCTACTGTATATGTGGCCCATGAGTGAGGCCCATGGTGTTGTATATTTGGCCCTGGTGTGAGGCCATGAGTCCACTTTATGTTAAGCTCTATATGGGCCATGCCTTGGGGGTAATGTTGGTTAAATGTCCACATTATCGAGGTTGATTGTCGATGCCGGTTATTGATACGATTATGAGTATGTGACCGCATAGCATCATGATCGATGCCCATACGCATCATCTGCATGTTTGTTTTGAGATGTGGTTGACCATTGCATATGTCATTGGACAGGTTGTTATGAGACTCCCTGATAGGCGGAGGTTATCTCACATGAGTGCACGATATGCATAGGATTGGTGCATGACTCGATTGTATGACTCATGCATCTTACATTATGTGTTGTGATTACTGTATGCCCTAGTGACATCAGGGCCGTAGCCTCCACAGGCATTTCGTGGATGACAAAAGTAGCTTCCCTTTTACCCCAGATCGACCAACTTGTTGATAGTATGACTGGGCATGAGCTGCTGAGCTTCATGAACGCCTATTTAAGTTACAACCAAATTGCAATGCACCCATACGATAAGAAGAAGACGACCTTTGTTACAAACAAAAGGCTCTACTGCTATAAGGTCATGCCTTTCGAATTGAAGAACAATAGACCCACGTACCAAAGGCTCGTCGAAAAAATGTTCGCCTGATAGATCAGGCGCTCTATGGAAGTTTATGTCAACGACATGCTTATCAAAGCATTAAAGCCATAGACCACATATTTGAACTTAAAGAGATGTTCTTGATCTTTTGGGAATGCCAAATGAAACTGAATCCGAGCAAGTATGTCATTGGCACAACTTTGATAAGTTCTACGAATTTTTTGTCATCCAGAGGGGAATTGAGGCTAACCCTGATAAAATCTGAGCCCTGCTCGACATGATCTTGCCCAGGAAGTCTCACAGAAAGAGTAGCTGCTTTAAACCATATATTAACTACAGACAAACATCTTCCCTTCTTCAAGCAATTGGAAGGGAAGAAGAAGATAGAATGGACGGAGGAGTACAAGCTCGCCTTTCAACAACTCAAGCAATACCTACTGTCACCGCCATTGCTCTCAAAACCAGAACAAGGAGAATCATTACTGCTATACCTGGCGGTTTCGACGGCAACAGTTAACTCAGCTCTGATCAGGGAACTGGAAGGGAAACAACTCCCAGTGTACTATGTCAGCAAGGCCCTAGTCTTTGCCGAGACCAAGTACCCAGACATAGAAAAGCTGGCGCTGGCCCTTGTCGTTTGATCCTGGTGCTTACGTCCGTACTTCCAAGCCCATAGCATCATCGTTCCAACCAATCAACCTCTCCACCAAGTGTTACAGAAGTCTGAAGTGTTAGGGAGACTAACGAAATGGGTGATTGAGCTTAGTGGGTTCGACATTAAATATCAACCCCGAACAACAATCAAAGGACAAGCGGTGGCTGATTTCATTGCCGAGTTGGCTCCTCCTGAGCTGGGTCATGCCGAACTGGAGTCTAGTCCCGACATGGGGTCCACCTAGACCTAACATCAAGTGATTGACCCAGGCCAACCGACGTGGATGTTATACGTCGATGGCTCATCCAATTCTAAAAAAGCAGCGGGCTGGTATAGTCCTGGAAGCCCCAGACTAGACGTGTGTACAATATGCCTTAAGGTTTGGATTTCAGGCATCAAACAATGTAGGAGAGTATGAAGTGTTACTGGCGGGACTCAGGTTAGCAGCCACCATGGGAGCCTTACATCTGAAAGTTCATAGTGACTCACAGCTCATCGTCAACCAAATAGCCAACGAGTACCAGGCCAAAAAGGAACGAATGAAGGCTTACTTGCAAAAAGCCGGAGAGATGATCGGCAAGTTCTCGAAGTGCAGCATCAGCCTGATCCCCATGGAGGAAAACTCTAAAGTAGACACGTTGGCAAAATTAGCCACTGTAGATGAGGATGATGTCCCAAGATCTATCCCAATCAAGTTCCTTACCGAACCGAGCGACAACGAGTCAACTCGGCTACAGTTCTCCCAAAAAACTCAGAGCCGACCTGGATGGATCCAATAACTGATTACATCAAGTAGGGAAGTTGCCCGAGAACCGTCCAGAGGCGTGCAGGCTCTAAGCCAGAGCCGCTCGTTACACCATAGTCAAAGACATCTTGTACAAAAAAGGATTCCTCCTCCCCTATCTCAGGTGCCTCCTACTAGAGGAAGTTGAGTACATCCTGAAAGAGATCCACAAAGGCATTTTCGAGAATCACTCATGCAGTTGAGCCCTCACCCACAAGTCATCTGACAGGGGTACTTTTAGCCAACCATTTACGAGAATGCTCGACAACATGTTCATAAATGCGACAAATGTCAATGGTTTGCGGCAATACCCCAGCAGGCCCCCAAGTAACTGACTCCTATAACCGGACCGTGGCCATTCGCCTAATGTGGGATTGACATCATCGGCCTCCTACCAACCGGCAAAGGGCAGACCAAGTTCGTGGTTGTCAGGGTCGACTATTTCACTAAATGGGCCGAAGCCGACCCCCTGGCCAAGATCAACGAGTGGAAGATTATGGACTTCATCTGGAAGAACATCATATGCAGGTAAGGGATCCCTTGCACGATCATTTCGAACAACGGGAAACAATTCAACAATAAACAGTTTCGAAGCATGTGAGAGAACCTCGGAATACAAAATGTCTACTTGTCACCTTGACACCCGTAGGCCAACAGACAAGTCGAGGCAGTCAATAAGATTATTAGGAATCACCTCTAGATAAAGCTTGAAAAAGCCAAAGGGTCATAGACCGAAGAGCTCCCTCACGTCCTCCTGGCATACCAAACTACTGCCGGGACAGTCATACGGGAAACTCCTTTTTCCTTGGCTTTCAGTGCAGAAGTTGTTATTCAAGTTGAGATCAGACTCCTGTTTGCTCGAACCCACTCCTACGACAAAGAGTAGAACACTGAACTAATGTCACTGGATCTTGACCTCATCGAGGAAAGAAGGGAGAAAGCGCAGGTCAAGGTTGAGATTCAACAATAGTAGTTTGCCTGTTTCTACAATTCTAAGGTGAAAATGAAAAGGTTCTGAGCTGAGGACGTAGTTGACCTTCCAGAACACTAAGGAACCTGGCTCCGGAACTTTATGACTGAATTGGGAAGGACCCTACGTGGTGATAAGCACAAGCTGACCAAGATCGTATCAACTTAAGGACTTGGAAGGTCGGCTCATGTTACACCCATGGAATGCCAAGCATCTTAAAATCTACTACGCATGGGGGCTGATCTACCCCGAGCGCGAAATCTACTCTCCCACTATGTTTATCCTAGCAGGGAAAGTTTGCCTCCTACTTCGATATCAATAAAATCCCCGAGTTGGGATAATTTTTCTTTCTACTTCAATATCTATGAATGGACCATCTAATAAAAATCTACTAAGGACTTCACACAACACATGGGAAGAACGACCCTAATTAATGGACCGATCCTTCAAGGAGAGGTCAGACCCTATAATATCGACACTACTTAAGTTACGCGATCCGCATATTCGACCTATGGAAAACTATTGGATGTTACAACTTGAAAAGGTTAAACCGACCTTATCACTTAGAAAAATCGCACAAGCAATAAGATGGAAAAAATTGTCTTTAAATTAATAAAGCTCCGATGATTACATTACATCCAAGATAAAAAAAAAAAACAAATTTTCTACAAGGAGGGAAGAAAAGGCCACTAGGCCGCAAGGGGTTGCTCGGAAGCAAATTCTTCTGGAGGAACCTCGAGATCTGAGTCGTCATCCTCATAAGCTGAGAGGTCAAGCTCAAGATAGTCCCCCTTTATATCCTCGAGGCACTTCTCGTACCTAGCACCGTACAGGAGGTCCCAATCATCCGTGTACTCCTTAAAAGATTTGAACTCCTCCATCGCGACCACCCGAGCTAAAACGACAGCTGCCTGGGCCTCCTTGATCTTCACATCAAAGTAGCAGTTTAATCCAGCCAAGTTGGACTTCCACCGAGCCCCCCCTCTCCAAAGCTTCGGCGAGAAACTTCTTCAAGGCCTCTAATTCGGCTGCCTAGCTCTCTACCTGAGTCTTTAGGTCGGACCGAAGTTGTTTGGCTTTAGTACGGGACTGGACGGCCTTGACTCGAAGTTGCTCGGCCTCAACCCCCTTTTCTAGCAATGCGGCCTCTGCCTCTTTGACTTCCGTCTGGAGGCGAGCTAACTCCCAGTGCACATGAAGCAGGGAGTAAGCATACTACAAAAAAAAAGAAAAAAAAAAGAAAAAAAAGAGGAATAACGGTTAGACTAAAGAAGGAATAAAAAGATGAGTCATCTCAAGGAAGGTAATCCAACCTTAAAAAATAGCTTTACCAACTGGCCGATAACTCCATCTAGCGGTGTGTCCATCACATGGGCGAACTTGACACAGGAATATGTCGTTCTACCTAGGGAAGGAGACTCTCCAGCATGGCCCGAGTTGACTTGGGAGACCTCTAACCCCCTTCACCTTAGCCACTAAATGAGCCTCCCACTTGACACACGAGAAGCTCAGTAGATGCGCCACAACTGCCTGGGCCTCAGCAAGAGGGACTGACCCTTTGAACTCCTTCGCCACCTCGAGAACAGTAGTGCCGGGAGCACAGCTCGGCACATCCTCCTCCACCCTCTAAGCTATAGAGGTGGTGGTCTGAACTTCCCCTTACTCTTAGAGGTTGCCTTCTTCTTCTTCTGAGCTAGCTTGTTAGCAGGGAGTGCGGCCTTGCGTTTCAACGGCCTTACCTCTGGCATATCTGTAAAACTGAAAAGGATAGCGACGAATTTGCAAAATATGCTAAGTGTCAAAACAAGCAAAAACTATACCTATCAAGGCAGAATCAAGACATGAATTAAGTAGGAGCTCGGGAGGGTTCCCTCCAAGATCTCAGGTCGGCCTTCACCAACCTCGCTCCAGCTATTCAAGCGAGAGCTTCTGAACGCAATACGGTAGGGTACTTGAGGAGAATTACCAAAAAGAACATGAGTTAAAAGAAGAATAACAACCGAGTGAAACGAGAAAGAAGATTTTTTTTAAAAATCCAAGTTCAGATATACTGACCTAACTCAGTGAAGGAGGTCAGGACCCACGAACGTAACCTGGCTATCCTTGGAGTCTCCCACTCTCTCGACGGACAAAACCACTTATTCTTCTAGTTTTTGTTCGAGGTCGAGATGTCAGTGATAATGCCCTTGCCGGACTCCCGTTAAGAGGAAAAATAATACTAGCCCTCATGGAGAGGGTTAGACTTCACTTGATATAGGTGGAGGAATTCCTCCACAGTTAGTTCGAACCAGAGGACAGATGACCCCACCAGTGCTCTCCAGGAATTAGGGATTAGCTACCTCAGAGCTAACCCTGAATGTTCGAGGACTTTCCTCACTATTCGCTGGAGAGGGAGCCTGAGGCCGCACTAGAGGGCAAGCTGGTAAATGGCCACCTCTCCTTCGGCGAGGATTGTTAGGTGCTCGCCCAATGAGAGAGCTCGGAGTACCACAGACTCCGGGATATGGTACCCCAACTTGATCCTCACAAGGTCATCCTCCTTTATAATAGACTCCACAAGCCTCTTTTCCTCTTTCGACGAGGACTCCGAGTCCTTTACTACCGGGAAGTCCTCTTCCGCCTCAGTGGGCCACTACGCCAAGGACCATTCGAGCACCCACGAAGCCTGCAATGACCGAAAATCGACATCGCTCATCATCATCAGGGGTGATGGCGAGTTCGACATAGGGCATAGATTCTCTGCCCTGCCATCATTGCCTGGGATCCCCTCCCCTGAGCCCGAAGTTTTCAGCATGGCTATGGGTCCAAGAATGCTGGAAATAGAGAAGGAAAATAAATATAATAAAAAGGAAGTGAGGGGAAGACGGAAGCAAAGCTCAGCGAGGGGCAGCACCACTTGTAATGCTTATTGGAGATAGAGTCGTCGGGATTCACCTGATGTTAAAGAAGAAGAAACAATTCGACAATGCGGGGAGGCAAATGACCCCGTTTGACGATTAAGGCATCCCCTTTTATAGAGGAGCCATGCATACGAGTGTTTATTGCTCCCAATCAATGCATGGCTAAAAAGTGGCTCCTCGGCTCTCCCATTTCAACATGTGACGTGCTCCCACTCGCCGCATGACTCCACGACGAGGTCAGGCCACACGTCAACAGCTCATTAAAGGCGCCCCTGACGGCCCACATGACCTTAAGCCGTGGCACGCCACCTCGACAGTGTCGTACCATGATTATTGATACGCCTAGATACTTCGACTTGCCACCTTATTCAGCATTAATGGCATGACGACCCGACATCCCAATCAATAATAATCTAACCTAACCAGGTCCGATCTACTTCTCAAGCCTGTTCTATCGACTTAATAGTAAGGGGGCGGGAAAATGGACCGACCCATAAAAGAAAGGTCAGGTCAGAAACATACGTATCTAACTCAACAAACAGTTCCAAAGTCCAAGGGATGAGATCGAGTTCAATGGCGCAAGTACTACGAACCCTACGGAAGCCCAGCCACTCGACTAAGTAAGTAGGTCAGTACGACCTAGGTCGGCACTTGAAGTCGGCACCTCAAGGTCGACATGACCTAGGTCAGCATGTAACATCCCGAATTTTCATAGCCAAAGTTTATACTCGTGCCTGAGGAAATTGGGTGTTAATAATAGAATGAATTGGATGCTTTAAAATCGCACCATATTTTTTTTCATTTAGATCACATCTAGGTACATTCATGAAGGTAACATTCACGAGAATAAAATCAATTGTATTGATTATTTTATCAGAGTAAAAGAATTCGGTAAATAATCAAATGCCTTCTCAATGGAAGCTTATTACATTTATCAAATTTGTAGTGGAACTATAAAACTAAATCATGAAACAATCTTCATATCTGTTCAGTACAATCTTTCATAAGGGGATGGTACTCTGGGTCTTCAGTATGTACATCACATGCATCATTTGTATGGTTGGAGAGGATCAAAGCTCTACTCATAGTGATGGTTATCCTTTAAGATTAATAATAATTCAAGAGATTCATAAAAGTAAAGTATAGATTCTGATACGTCTCGTACTTCACTACTACAAGGGATATTGTAAGTGTTATAGTCTCATGCTCCTTTGGTTGTCAAATTTTGTGGTGCCAAAACTTCTACATGTTTCTTGTGTAGTTTATTATTATATGGATGTTTAAGACACTGCATCAATGCTTCAAGTCAAGTACGGTGATCTACTTCAATAAATGCAAGGTCATGTACTTGATCCTCTTCTGTAAGCTTCAATGTTCAAAACTATGTCAATCAGAAGAGCGCTTGTTCAAGTCTAAAGATGATGTTAAAAAATGAAGTACATTCTAAGAAGACAAATCCAAGCTTTAGAAGATCTTAAGATCAAGGTACAACAAGTAAAGATCTTAAGCTTCATAAGGTTCAAAGGTCAACCTTCATCTGATTGAATGAAGTTTCAATGTTTATACTTCATGTCTCAGGTATAATAGACCTTAGATTGACCTTAGGGTAGGTCATTTTGAATACATAATTCATATTGAATCACTTTATAAGTATTTGGTCTGTTCTAAGACTAGTCCTGGACCTTATTCGACTAATCCTAGCACTGGTTCGACCAGTTCTAGAAAATTCAGGACCAGTCCTAAGTTTGTTGCAATTGTTCGAAATTTTTTGTTCATCTACGACCAGTCTTGGACTCCGTTCGACCGGTCGTGTGAACAGTGTCAACTAGTCATTCGACCAGTCCTAGTTCTTTGACTCAAACTACAGCAACAAATCTTTGAGTCCTACGACCGGTCATGGGTTTTCTACGACCAGTCGTAGACACCCTACGACCGGTCGTGTAACCGTCTGTTTCAATCCTGCTTGAAAATTCAAAAATCCATTTCATTTACGACCAGTCGTGGAGTACTTAGGACCAGTCACAGGCGTGATTTTTTCATCTATAAATAGACGATAAATTTCAGAGATTGATAACTTAATTCAAGTAAAATTAAGGCATCACTCTAAGATAAGTTTGTGTTTATTTTTAAGCTACATTGTGCTTATTTAATATTCTCTTTTGTTAGCTTATTTAATTTGATTTTGTTTCTATATTCCAATCTAAATTGAAAAGAGGAATTGTTGTATTCCTTCTTCTTGGAATCAAAATCAAATATAGCTAGCCCAACTGGTTTAATTTAAAATCAATTAGAACTTAGAACCATATCAAAGTGAGTATTGGACATTGAACTTCACATTCGAACTTCTGATCCGATTGGTTCTTCCGAGCTACAACAAAAGGAAAAATCTAGGTATTTTACATTTATTGTAAATTTAATTATTTTGGTTTTGTTTGAGGTTAAGCCAGAAAAATCTCATTGTGTTGGTTATCTGAGGACAGCCAGAAAACTCAGAAAGTGGGGTTTTTGAATTGTGTAAGCCCATATAAAAGATACAATTGTGAAGGTTTTAGGTGAACCTGTGAAACCTATTTTGATAGTGAACGCTAATATCCCATGTGTGAGGATATTAGGAGTGGAGTCGCTATGTGGCTGTTGTTTAACAGTTGGTGTACACACAGGCGAACCACTATAATTCTTTGTGTCTTATGGTTTGAATGTTCATTTAATATTTCCTATCTTTTATCATTTAGAATTGTGGGATGTATGTGTGGATGTGAATGTTGTAATATTTACATTTCAAGCATTGTGGGAATGTTGTAATAGTTTAGACTTTACTTTCTGCTATTTCCCTTTATTATTCCTCTTCAGTTTGGGATATTGATACTTATCGTTCTAGTAAGGTTGTCCTGCCATAAACCCTTGGTTTTTATGGTGCAAGGTTGTCCTTAGAACAACATTTGTATCAGTTTTTCAAGACTTGAATTTGAGGTTTCTTTACATTCCTGTATTGTGATTTGTTTCATTTCTTTTGTTGGCTATCATATTCTTTAGTTTCTGCTTTAGTTTCCGCTGTTAAAAGTTTAATTTGGCATAGTCCTATTCACCCCCCCCCCCCTCTCCCTCCGCTCTCCTCTAGGACATATAGCTTGGCCTTTTTAAGTGGTATCAAAGCCTAATAGCTCATTTTTAATTCTTTATTCTTGGATTCATTTCCTGAGCTAACGATCTAAGCTATATATAAAATGTCAAATTTTGATAGCCTTTCAATCCCTAGGCCTCCACCATTTGATGGCGCCAATTATGCCTATCGAAAAGCCAAGATGAGGATTATCCTTAAATCCATGGATGAAAGTGTGTGGCTAGCCACAGTGAATGAATGGACCCCTCCTACTACTGAAGTGACTGGTATCGATGGTTCAAAAACAATGATAATAACAACTTATTTTTCTTGGACCACACTTCAGAAAAGTGAGAGTAGTGCAAATGCAAAAGCATTAAATGCAATCACTTGCGCACTATCACCAGATGAGTTCAAAAGAATTATATCCTGTGATTTTGCAAAGCAAGCCTGGGATATATTAGAAATGACACACGAGGGTACATCAATCGTCAAGAAACTAAAGTCCAAATCCTCACAACCAAATTTGAAGAAATTTATATGGAGGAAAATGAAATGTTTATGGACTTCTACACTAGATTAAATGACATTATGAACTCTATGTGGGGTCTTGGTGATAAAATCTCAGAAAGTAAAGTGTGTATAAAGATACTGCACTCACTTCCTGAACGGTTCAATTCTAAGGTAACCACGATCCAAGAATTTGTGATACGGACAATATGAGGGTAGAGGAATTAGTTGGCTCTTTACAGACTTATGAGTTAACTTTTAAAGCTCCAAAAGGAAAATCGATTGCTCTTAAATCTTCTAAAAATAGTTTTTAAGAAAATTTTGATTTAGAAAACTCTGAAGATGATATGGCCCTTTTGGCGAAAAAGTTTTACAAAATTTTCAAAAGTAAAAAAGAAGGTTGATTTTCAAAAAGCAAATGATAAGAAAAGATCTAAACCTAAATCTAAATCTTGAAAATCATTAAAAGACAGTCAGTTTTACAGCTGCCAAGAATATGAGCATTTGGCAAACAAGTGTCCTAAAAAGGATAAACCCAAAAAGAAGGGTATGTTGGGTACTTGGGATGAATCCTCTGATTCTGAAGCCTCTTCTGAATCAGAAGATTCTGAAATTAAGTCGGGCAGTGAAGTTAAAGTTCTTATGACTCTAGCCAAATTCACATTTTCAGATAATGATGATTTAACGAGTGAAGAAAATCTGAATAGTGATTGTGAAAATGAAGATGATCTTTAAGATGCTTACAATGCCCTATACAAGGAAAGTTGTAAAATTGCTGTCAAACTTAAACTTCAAAAAGAAAAATTTTCAAAGCTTAAAGAAAATTATGAGTCTCTTGTTTTAGAAAAATCCTATAATTCAAATTGTTTTCAAAAGACTAAATGCGATTTAGAATTCAAAACCTCCCTGACTGAAAATCTTAAATTTGAAAATGACAAACTTAAACTTGAAAACTCTTCACTTTGGAGTTTAAAGGATACATGGCGGTATGCCCAAGGAGATTCAAAGTTTGAAAAACTCTTATCCGGATCTAGAAAATGTGGTGACAGATCTGGGTTGGGCTACAATAAGAATATACCTTCTAAACAAAAGAATACTCCTCCTAAGTTTGTGAAAGGAGAAACCTCTAACTCAAAAGGCAAAAGTACTATTCAAGGTTTTTCCAAAAATGCTAAAATGTTTCAAAAACCTAAAAGTAACTTTGTCAACTATAAAAATCAGAATCGAAACCCTTTAGCCGAAAAAATAGTTGATTTGCTTAAGGAGCTTTTAAAATCTAACTCAGTAGGTCATTCTTACAACAACAGACAGAAGAAGACCAACTATTCTCCTAAACCCAAAACTGTTATGAAATGGGTTCCTAAGGTTACTTGCTCGGTTGCCCACACTGCTTTCAAAGCTACAAGTCATTCAAAGTGGTACCTAGATAGTGGATGCTCCAGGCATATGACAGGCAACAAGGCTTTATTTACCGATCTTAAAGATACGACTGATGGGTCAGTCACATTTGGTGATGTTAGCAACTGCAAGATTATTAGCCAAGGTATGGTTCAAATCTATAATCTTCCCTTATTTAAGAATGTTTTATATGTTGAGGGGCTAAAACACAACCTATTAAGCATATCTCAAATATGCGATAACAATCATAGTATGAAATTTTCAAATCAAGGTTGTGAAATCTTAAACAAAAAGGGTTCTGTAATATTAACTGCTGTAGGACTTCTGAAAACTGCTATATTGTATACGATGGTAGCTCATCTAATCAATTGTGTTAGATGGTCCATACCAATGAAATGGAATTATGGCATAAACGCCTTGGACATGTACATTACTGTAATCTATATAGATTGAGCATAAGAGAACTAATAATAGGTCTACCTAAAATACAGAAAGTAGACAAAATATGTGGTGAATGCCAGATTGGCAAACAAATAAGGAGCCCTCATAAGAAATTGAACTCCAATGCCACATCAAGACCACTCGAACTTCTTCATATGGATCTTATAGGACCAACCAGGTCGGAGAGTCGAGGTGAAAAAAAATACATTCTGGTGATCGTGGATGATTATACCAGATTCACATGGGTAGCCTTCTTAAGAGATAAATCAGAAACCTTTGATGAATTAAAAAGAATGCTCAAGCGGATTCAAACTGAAAAAGGTTCTCAAGTCAGTAAAATCCGTAGTGATCATGGATCTGAATTTGAGAATAGCAGTTTTGAGAAATTATGTAGCGATCAGGGAATATCGCATGAATTCTCTGCTCCTAAAACACTACAACAAAATGAAATTGTAGAGAGAAAAAATAGAGTGCTTTAAGAAATGGGAAATGTAATGTTGAATAGTATGAAGCTCCCTAGAAATCTTTGGGCTAAAGCCGTAAATACTACGTGCTATATTATTAACCGAGTTTATACATGTAAATCTAATAATAAAACTGCTTATGAACTTTGGTTTGATAAGAAGCCTACTGTCAAATACTTTTGATTTTTTGGCAACAAGTGCTATATTTTGTGTGACCATGAAAATCTGGAAAAATTTGACACAAAAAGTGATGAAGGAATCTTTTTAGGATATTCTTTAAACAGTCGTACATATCGCGTACTGAACAAAAGGATTGGTGTGATTCAAGAATCTATAAATGTGGTCATAGACGATCATTTGAATACACCAGCCCCAAGTACAGATAATGATGAAGTTCTTTTAATTGACAAACCAGATACTTCATCAAATCAAACTAATACTGAACAGAGGTCTGTTAGAGATCATCCAACTACTCAGATTCTTGGAAACCCTCTCACTGGTGTGCACACTCGTAGACAACTAGAAGACATGTAATTACGTGTGCTTCACATCCCAAATAGAACTGGCTAACGTAAAAGAAACTCTTTCTGACAAAAACTGGATAGTTGCGATGCAAGAAGAGCTTAACCAATTTGTGAGAAATGATGTTTGGTATCTAGTTCCTAGACCTACAGATAAACACATTATAAGAACTAAGTGGATTTTCAAAAATAAGTCTGATGAACTTGGTAATATTATTCGGAACAAGGCTAGACTGGTTGTACAAGGGTACACTCAAATAGAAGGCATTAATTATGATGAAACCTTTGCCCCAGTAGCTCGTCTTGAGTTAATCAAACTTTTTATATCCATTGCATGCTTTAGGAAGTTTTAAACTTATCAAATGGATGTAAAAAGTGCTTTCTTAAATGGTGATCTACATGAAGAAGTGTATATGGAACAACCAATAGGTTTTGAAGACCCTAAGAACACTAATCATATGTATCGCCTTAAAAAGGCTCTCTACGGTTTAAAACAAGCTCCAGGGCATGGTACGAAAAATTGACTAAGTTTTTACTAAGTCATAATTTTAAAATGGGTAGTGTCGATAAGACACTCTTTGTTAAGAAACATAATGATGATATCTTAATGGTTCAAATCTATGTTGATGATATTATTTATGGATCAATATGTACTAACATGACTGTTGAGTTTGCAGATTTAATGAAATCTAAGTTCGAAATGAGCATGGTTGGGGAATTAAACTATTTCCTAGGGTTGTAAGTAGAACAACAACCTGATGGTATTTTTATTTCTCAAACCAAGTATGCCTTGAACTTGATTAAAAGGTTCGGATTTGAGAATGGTAAGAACTTTGATACTCTTATGAGTACAACTTTAAGACTCTCAAAGGACTTTACAGGTAAAGATGTGGATCCTAGATTGTATAGAAGTATGATTGGTTGTCTACTTTATTTAACTGCTAGTAGACCTGATATTGCTTTAAGGGTTGGTATTTGCACTAGATATCAGTCTAACCCTAAAGAGTCACATCTAACTGCGGTCAAGTGGATTATGAGATATGTTGCAAGTACTACTAAATTGGGTCTCTGGTATTCATATGATACTAGTGTTCAATTGGCTGGGTACTCTGATGCTGATTGGGCTAGTAATATCGATGATAGGAAATCAACCAGTGGTGGTTGTTTTTATATTGAAAATTGTTTAGTTTCTTGGTTTAGCAAGAAACAAAGTTCTATATTGCTCTCAACTGCTGAGGCGGAATACATCACAGCAGGAAATGCATGTACTCAGCTTGTTTGGATGAAACGTATGTTAAGCGATTATGGAATTGCACAGGAATCAATGATATTATATTGTAATAATTCTAGTGCGATAAATATTTTAAAAAATCCAATCCAACATTCATGTACCAAGCACATTGACATTAGGTATCATTGTATTCGTGAATTAGTGAAAGAAAAAATAATATCTTTAAAATACATTCCGACTGAGACTTAACTTGCTGACATTTTCACTAAACCGCTCGATAAAGCAGGTTTAATTAATTAAAATTTGATCTTGGTATGTGCATTTAAAATTGATTATTCATGCACGTATGTAGCATAGTGTATATATATATTTGTACTTTATGTGGTTAAATTACAAATTTTTATAAAAAAAAATACATGTTTTTTCTTGTACATGACCAGTCGTGCTTGTACTCGACCAGTCGTGGTACGACCGGTCGAGGACAGCTCAAGACCGGTCGTGGAGCGCGTTGGGTCTTTTATAATTTGGAAAAAAATCTCATCTTCCTCATTTCCTATTCCCTCTCCAACGAGCCGACGCCCGACCAGTCGAAGCCACCGACCTAGATCTTTAAGGTTAGTGCGTCATTTGCATTTTTCTTATAGATTCTAGTCTATATTACTTCATTTTCACTCTTGGAGTAAACTATTTGATCTTTCATTGCAATTTTGGGGTTTTATTTTGAAAAATCTGATCTAGCAAAACCCCACTCTACATCCTTTGTATCTTCTTGTTTCCATGAGTTTCTTGTTGCAAATGGACTCTAGAGGGAAAAAGAAAATAACACGTGGTGTTTCCTCTTCTAGGTCGAATTTAACTCGGTGACATCTTCAGTCTCCCGAAGATGATCCCTCATATGTGCGGGATTTGCGTATGCGCAATGTCATTATTGAACGTCCGGTTGATCTTAATCATATTGCTCAGTTTGGTATCCTACCTCTACTCCAAGCTGTAAGATGGGATAACATCTTACATTGGGGTGGGCCTGCATTCCAATCTATTGTACAGGCCATGTTTGCATGTCTTCTGACTTTTCTACTGAAAATTTATCATTTAAGATTGATGTTAGAGAAGGGCCATTTGATGTAGATCGTCATTTGATATCTAGCCTTATGGATATTTCTGTTAATGATGAGGGTATTCCTATTCATACTTTAACTAAAAAATTCTCTGAATCAAAGAAACGTATGCTAACTAGATATTTATGCAATATGAATGTGCAATGGACACATAAAGGGAATCCGCTCCCCGTAAAGTATTTGTTACCCAGATATAGGGTGCTCTATAGAATTTTTATTTCAAATCTGTATCCTTGTTCAGGTAACAAAATTGAACTAACTTCTTTTATAGATCGGGTCTTGCATTCTGTCATTTCTGGTACTAGAGTTTGTCTGCCGTCCTTGATATATCATTCAATTATTCAGTTTCATCTCCATTCAAGTCATAGTGATATTCCGTTTGCATACCTTATGACTGTTTTAGCTAATCATATGCTAGTGGCTATGCCTGTTGGAGAGGCTCCTATCCATCATCTCATTTTCAACAATTCTAATATAAACAAGATGAAATTGGGATTAACTCCTGGCCAAGTGGATGTTGGTTGAAGTGGAGCTGAAGCTGGGAATGAAGAAGATGCTAGTGATCTTCCTCCTGATGATATTAACATGGATAACATTTTTGATGAGATAGAATCTGACTCTGGAAATGATCCTGATTATGAGCCATCTGAGTTTGATGCGCGTTTACGTGCTTTGGAAGAGAAGGTAGAAAATATGAATGTTGCCCACGATTTAAGGTTTAAATATATGCGTAAGTATCTCAGGCATATACACAAGGGCCTTCATCAACTTGATCCTTCTATTCTTGCTCCTTCTTCAGGATCTGATTAAGTGATTATATTAGTCTGTATTAACTTTATTACTTTTTACTTTTGGTGGTGTATGAACCTTAAGTAACTATTTTTTTGTTTGAACTACCTTATGGTGTGTGGACTTTTTAACTTGCTTATATATTGACTAGTTCATCCATTACTTACTTTCCTAATAATTATCCTTTTATTTCTTCCTTTGTCATATTGTGATAAAAAGGGGGAGAATTTATTGGGTATATAGATTGATATTTGTGGAAGTAGTATCATAAGCATTTCTTTTGGATTTATATGTGCTACTCAGGAGTAGTAATATTTGTGCTTGTTAACAACTGGTGTGCTTGTTAATAACTGGTGTATGATTCGTTAACCAGGCTATAATATTTATGCTTATTAATAACTAGTGCATGATTCTCTAATCTGGCTGTAACTGGTTCTTTTATATATGAGTTGTGCTTCTCTTCTTTGGAGTGTGTTTTGTCACAAATTTGACAAAGGGGGAGATTGTAAGTGCTATGGTCTCATGCTCCTTTGGTTGTCAAATTTTATGGTGCCAAAACCTCTATGTGTCTTGTGTAGTTTGTTGTTGTATAGATGTTCAAGAAATTGCATCAATGCTTCAAGTCAAGTACGGTGATCTACTTCAAGAAATGCAAGGTCATGTACTTAATCCTCTTCTGTAAGCTTCAATGTTCAGAACTACGTCAATCAGAAGAGCGCTTGTTCAAGTCTAAAGATGATGTTCAAAAATGAAGTACATTTTAAGAAGACAAATCCAAGCTGTAGAAGATGTCAAGATCAAGCTACATAAAGTAGAGATCTTAAGCTTCATAAGGTTCAAAGGTCAACCTTCATCTGATTGAATGAAGTTTCAATATTCATACTTTATGTCTCAGATATGATAGATCTTAGATTAACCTTAGGGTAGGTCATTTTGAATACATAATTTATATTGAATCACTTTATAAGTATTTAATATGTTCTAAGACTAGTCCTGGACCTTATTCGATTAGTCCTAGCACTGGTTCGACCAGTCTTAGAAAATCTAGGACTAGTCCTAAGTTTGTTGCAATTGTTCGAAATTTTCTGTTCACTTACGACCAATCCTAGACTCTGTTCGACCGGTCGTGTAAACAGTGTCGACTAGTCATTCGACCAGTCCTAGTTCTTCAACTCAAACTACAGCAATGAATCCTTGAGTCCTACGACCAGTCATGGGTTTTCTATGACCAGTCATATAGGTCCTACGACTAGTCGTAGACACCCTACGATCGGTCATGTAACCGTCTGTTTCAATCCCGCTTGAAAATTCAAAAATCCGTTAATTTTCATCTACGACCAGTCGTGGAGTACTTAGGACCAGTCGTAGGCGTGATTTTTGCGTCTATTAATAGACAACGAATTTCAGAGATTGATAACTCAATTCAAGTAAAATTAAGGCATCACTCTGAGATAAGTTTTTGTTTATTTTTAAGCTACATTGTGCTTATTTAATATTCTCTTTTGTTAGCTTATTTAATTTGATTTTGTTTCTATATTCCAATCTAAATTGAAAAGAGGAATTGTTGTATTCCTTCTTCTTGGAATCAAAATCAAATATAGCTAGCCCAACTGGTTTAATTTAAAATCAATTAGAACTTAGAACCATATCAAAGTGAGTATTGGACATTGAACTTCGCATTCGAACTTCTGATCCGATTGGTTCTTCCGGGCTACAACAAAAGGAGAAATCTAGGTATTTTACATTTATTGTAAATTTAATTATTTTGGTTTTGTTTGAGGTTAAGCCAGAAAAATCTCATTGTGTTGGTTATCTGAGGACAGCCAAAAAACTCAGAAAGTGGGGTTTTTGAATTGTGTAAGCCCATATAAAAGATACAATTGTGAAGGTTTTAGGTGAACCTATGAAACCTATTTTGATAGTGAACGCTGATATCCCCTGTGTGAGGATATTAGGAGTGGAGTAGCTGTGTGGCTGTTGTTTAACAGTTGGTGTACACATAGGCGAACCACTATAATTCTTTGTGTCTTGTGGTTTGAATGTTTGTTTAATATTTCCTATCTTTTATCATTGAGAATTGTAGGATGTATGTATGGATGTGAATGTTGTAATATTTACATTTCAAGCATTGTGGGAATGTTGTAATAGTTTAGACTTTACTTTCTGCTATTTCCCTTTATTATTCCTCTTCAGTTTAGGATATTGATACTTATCTTTCTAGTAAGGTTGTCCTGCCATAAACCCTTGGTTTTTATGGTGCAAGGTTGTCCTTAGAACAACATTTGTATCAGCCTCTCAAGACTTGAATTTGAGGTTGCTTTACATCCCTGTATTGTGATTTGTTTCATTTCTTTTGTTGGCTATCATATTCTTTAGTTTTCGCTGTTAAAAGTTTAATTTGGTATAGTCCTATTCACCCCCCATCTAGGACATATAGCTTGGCCTTTTCAGATATCAACATGCATAAACAACCTACATGAAATGCATGCATAACAAAGGGTGTGACACGCCCCAAACTTAGAAACCGGGTTCACAAAATTTTTGATCATTGAATCCGGTGCCGACAGCCTCCGTAGTACCCCATTCTCAGTTCCCAGTTCCCATACGCCAGATTCCGATCCTGGGATCTTACAAGGAGGATTTTTCAATGTACATTTATCTCGTAGGGAGCATAACCACAAGTTTACCCAAATCACAAAGGCAACATCGTCATCACATATCCACTATTATAAACAGTTGAATACAGTGCTGAAAGGGAAATACATATGTCAGAAATCAAAGCTCCAGAAGATGGCTACATGGCCCAAGCTCAACGCTGCTGGGACCTAACGCCACCTACACGCATCTATCGTGCATAAGCTTATAAAAAGCTTAGACGGTGGTGTAAGTGTAAGACCCCGTCTATTCCGTATGACTTTCTATGCTTATGTACATGATGATCGATGCCCTTGGCCAATCCTGGACTAGCCGTTCATAGTACATACCTGACTGCCGGAACCCCAAGACCTCGAAACCTATCTCATATCGACCGCCCCGTCTCCACGATCGTGGAGGTACCACCCGTGCGTTGGTATAATACTCTATTAGTGAGATACGCCATGAAGAATAATAAGTGTATCATGTGCGTAAGGCGCCATGTACTCCACTCCACACATGTGACAACACATGTCATACACACATGCATATACCACACATGGGTGAGAGAATCTCTACCCATGTGTGTGATGTCACACACCCATACCTCTCATCTCTCATGTACACCTCAAGTCAACTCTTTTCCATGCCACACCTCATGTGTGATATCATCACACCATGCCATCCCATGCTCCTTTACCCCACCATTAATTACAAATCATAAATTAATTTTCATAATCCTAGCCTAAGCTAATATTAATCACATTAGCCTAACTTAACCAATTTTTTATGAATTTCTCTACAAATACCCCTCCATCCCTTAACATTTCACCATTTTTCTACACATGGAGAGAGAGAGAGAGAGGAGTGATCTTGGTGGGCCATCAACTCCATCAATCCCGTCCCTTCCATCCATCTCAACCATTGCATCTAATCCATCAAGGTGAGTACACCCGCTCCACTCTTGGTTTGTTTTCTTTTTGATTATTTCCATGATTGTTAATGGTGATAATTTGAGGATAATGATATGATCAATGGTGTGGATACATAGGACAGTACATATAAAAAGATGATTAAAGAAAATGGTGATGATATGATGAAAATGATGTGTTTAATGGTGTGGATTCATGGAAAAATACATATAAAAAGATTATTAATAAAAATAATTTATTATAAACTTTATGTGGGACCCATTGATAGTGGGCCCCACCAAAATGTTTGTATGCCATCCAAACTGTCCATGTATGGGGCCAAACTCTCACACACATCTCTCACACACCAAAATAAAATAAAATAAATAAATAGATAAATAAATAAATAAATGAAATATATATGTGTGTGTGTGGAGAGTGGACGCTGACAGCGTCCGGGAGGAGCTGTAGCGAGCAGCGTGTAGGCTGCTTTTACAAAGGAAGGGGGCTGTGTGCCCATAACACCCCCCAATATGACAAATGTATTTGATCCACACCGTCCATCCTATTTCCAGATCATATTAGGCGTTGAGCCAAAAGATGAAGTCAATCCAAGCCTGTAACGACCTTGGAAATTTTGTGTTAATCTTTCCTTAGTAGTTGTTTTTGGGGTAATTAGCGCTATACTCGATTGCTTGTGAAATTCGCATCAATCACTTTAAATTGTATCTGCATGGCTCAAAACTTGTGGATTAGTTAGCGCTACGTTACTTTGAAATCTGAGATCCATCGCTAAATCCAGTTGTTCTGGAGAATTTTTGGAAGATCTGGATCGGACCTAGACCGCGCGTCGAAAGTCCGATGGCGATGATCTTAGGCTGTTGCGGTCACTTGGTTGGGCTTGACCCTCACCTCGAAAATCAAGTCTAGATGATGTTCTGGGTCGATTTGATTGAATTCGGAGTGAAGAGTGTGAGAACGGTTGGATGTTTAATAAGTTTTTATGAATCTGAGTCGTGTCGCTTGCGCGATGATTTTAAGCTATCTGACCGTTGGATTCTAACCCAATTTCACCCTCTGATCAGGGAAGGTGACCCAGGCATATCCTTGTGCTTGTGGACCTGATCGAGATCCCGTGACCGTTGAATTGAGTATGGTCCGCCACGGCTGATCTGAAGAGCCGGTCGGTACGAAAACTCAGCCTGACCTAGATCCATGGTCAATGAGCTTAAGTCCGACCTTTCGTGGTTATAGGCCCACCAGAAGTGCTTCGTTGGATCGTAAGAGGCAGGTTTTGGTTATACTTTAAGTATACCTTGGCCTTGGGGTTATTTCCATCAATTTGAGGCCTATTTATAGTCCTTAAACCCTAGCCCTCTTTTCCATACGAATTTTCTCTAACCCTAGCTTGGAAAGAGAGTGGAAAAGAGAGAGAAAGTGAGAGAGATAAGTTGGTGAATCATCTTGGATTCTTTCTTGTTCTTCTTTATCTTTGAACCTTCACTTTGAATCGTTATTCTGACGGTTCTGAGTTCATCTTGGGGTAAGTTAACCTAACCCTAATCTGTGTTAGAGCTTAGAATAGTCTTGGTGTTGTTGTATCTCATTTCTATTCCTGGTTTAGGGTATTCCATCGCCGTTGACGAAGACAACTCGTCTAAATCAGTTCGGTGTTTCTTTCCTTGCTTAAGGTGCAGACTTTAAGTGTATAGGTTATGATTTTCAAGGCTTTCAATGCCAGTTAGTGATTTAGTCTTGTTATGGATGAGATTTCACATGCCAAATGTTGTGTTTACATTGCTTTCCTGATATGCATGCGTTATATTGGGATTTGTGTCTTCTATGTGTATTAATAAAGTACCGTATACATATAAAATATGCACTTGTGTTTGCCATGATTATTTGTCATGTATGTATGCTAGATGTGTGTATGACAACTCCTTGGTAAAAGGAATTGTCCAAATGCATGTATTTCAACATATGTCATATATGTTGTACCATGTATTCTAAGTGTTTGTAGAAATGCATGAATAATCTAAAGTGTAACTTATTACACTAATTGCGGGTGTTGAGAAGTGATTCTCAACACTCCTATTGATGTGCATGATTTCCTTTATGCAAGTTACATTCCATGTTATTTAAATTCAAGCATTACATATGCTTACATTTATGTTAAGTTGATATTCTTCAGATGTTTGAGTACCACTTGAATTAAGTTGTTGTTCCATTACTGTTTTACATTCCTTATGAATATCTATTGTAGTGTAAGGTGTTTGGGACTATGCATTAGTCCAGGAAATCGGTAATCGGCCTTAAATTTGTGGTTGAGGTTGCTTTCGCCACGTAGGATGTATTAGACGAACCCGAGTCGTATTAGAGTTGTCGGCAGTGGTTTGGCCACCCAGAGTGTTTGCGCACTCTATGTCGCTCAATTCAACGTGCGCTCGTGCTAGTCGAGTTCGTCAAGTAACCCAATTGTCCGATGTATGTTCACCATGTATTGGATGCTACTGTTTGAATCTAGGGTACCGAACTTACCAGTGAAATCCTATTAACCATGGTACTTGATCCGCTAAGACTCATGAGCCGGACATGATGGTATGGGACACCGTGGTCGAGCTGTCGACCTACGCTGGGGTGACGAGCCTCCCTATAGTGATCAGTGAGCAACTAAACTCGTGAGCCGATTATGGTGGTATGGGACACTATATTCGTGCTGTCGGCTTACATTGATTGGTGACGAGCCCTTTGTAGTGACCTCGAGCATACATGGATACCGTAATGAGGTGACGAGCCGAGCTATGGTAGTAAAGGTATGAAAGGCGTGCATTGATTGGTGACGAGCCCTTTGCTACGACCTCAAATATATGATCGTATGAGACGACTGGGATTGACGACCCTAGAATGGATCACTGTTTGGATGGTGATATGAGGAAGGTATCTTAGCTTCCCAATCTTGTTGTATGAAAATGGACTAATAACAACTTGGTAATCATATCCATGCACCGCATTTGCATGTGCTTTGTAGATGTGGCGCACTTTGAGGTGGTGTCATGCGTAACGTAAGATGAAGACGCTGAGGATGTACGCGTGAGGGCACGCATCATTTTGCATACATCCTTGCATTAATAAGAATACTTAGGATTTATTTAATTGTTCTGCTTTATCATTATTGTTTAATTGAACTGATAACATGTTAACTAGTGCCTTATTGTTCCACTGAGTTGATCACTCACTCCCACGTTCTGGGGCAGTGTTAAACACCCACCAGACTCTGTCTTAGGTTCTGATGTTGCAGATGTGAATGCGACTTCTGAGGCAGAGCGGGAGATGGATGATGATGAGGCTGCTTTCTCCTATATGCAGTTTTCAGACGGGTTCTAGCGAGCCTTGGTCTGATGCGCGGGATGCTGGGATTATTTTTAGGAACTTAAATAATGTAACTTAATACTTGTAATTTTGTTAAGTAACACTTTCATACGACCTGGTTTGTATATGTACTTCAGGGATTTACACTTGTACTCATATAATTTTCTATAAGTCTTCCGCTTGCTTTATTCACTTATCCCTGAATCATATCTGCGTTTTGGCTTAATCTATTCCATGTTTTATGCACTAATACGGCCAACATACATCCATCATTAAATATATTGCATAAGTGATGTTTTGGAACTCGGGAGCTGAGTTATGCTCGACTCCCGAATTTCAGGGCGTTACAAAGCCTCTGGTAGGCCACACCATTAAAAATATTATTTTAATAGTGATAAATTATTAGGACCCGCTATGATGTTTCCGTACTCTAAAAAAAATGTTGAATATTAGACTCATTGGGTCTGTTACGTGCCACAAAATCCAACAGATGGACTGGATCATCTTGATATGGGCCTTACATATGAAAATTCATAAGAAAATAAAAACAAAATTTTTTTTGCAAAGGGTGCTAGACGCAGTTGCTGCCAGCGTCCTCTGGATGCTACAACAAGTAGCATCCTGCTGCTTGAAACATTGGAGGGAAGTGGGTCCCATCCATAGGCCACACCATTATGTATGTCGAAAATCAGCACCGTGCATTTGATGGGTCCCCTTTAAAAATGGGTCACCCTCAAAATTCAGCCGTACACAAAACTCAGGTGGCCCACACCATCAAAAAATAAAAATAAAAATAAATTTATGAAACTGAATAAATCAGTAATTTTCATGGGTCTGATCATGTGGTATATGTTATATCTAAACCATCCATCCATTTGGTGAACTTGTCTTAAGGTTTGAGAAGAAAAATAAGATAGATCTAACTATCAAGAGGGCCACACTACAAAAGCAGCAAGGATTAAACATCTACCATTGGAACCCTTTTTGGGTCAAAAGTTTTGGACAAATATGAAATTTGTATTTCCCCTTAATTCAGGTCTTTGTGACCTTATGATCAGATTGAACGGAAAATAAACATTATGGTGGACCCTGTGAATGGTTTAACCGTGAAATCATTATCCTCACTGCTAATTGAGGTGAGGTCTAGATAATCTTTGCTTATGATTCATTTTTGGATAATTTTCCAAAATGATCTCTAAAAGTAGATGAACGGTGTAGGTATAATAAATACATCACTTTAGGACCCATGTAACTTTGATCTCCTTGAACCATTCATACAACTCGAAGCTCGAGCATGTAAAATCACTTCTTAGGTCCACCTGAAATTTGGATGTATCTAAAACTTGGTCTGACCCCTCAACCGGGTGGGACACACATAATGGATGGGCTAGATTTATGAACTACATCTCTATGGGCCCAACAAATAATTATAAATGTTTTAATGGAGAGTAATCCCCTCAACTTTTGCATGTGGTATGGCCTCACACAAACCACATATTGACTTGATTTTAAGTCCCAGGCCCACCATGGATTGGTGCATCTGACTGATGGTGTTGAGGGTCGACACGCATCACGGTGGATTACACCAAAACTGTGGTGGATTATAGGTCCACCATTGAAAATTCCAAGGGGCCAACTATATTGTTATACCTGACATCTAACCTGTTAATAAGGATATGTAGACTTGGACTTAAGAAAAATAAATAATAATAATAATAATAAATAAATAAATGGAGATAAGTAGGAGCTCGTTTTGATACCCATGTAGGGCCCACCAAACCGCAGGACCCAATGTGATGTATAAGCTACATCTAAACCATCTGTATATTTTGGCGTCAAAGAAATAATGTTGTTGTAATGTCTACCCTTAAAACCTCCTAGAATTTCACTATAATATGTATGTTAGATCCACACTATCTATCGGCTTTTGCAGACCTACTAAGTGTGGCCCTACCACATCAATGGGACCCATCCACTTGGACAAGTCGAAATTGCCCATAGTTGAAACGTTCGAGGGTCCACTTTGATGTTTAGGAGAGATACAACCTGTCCATTTGTGTTGCATAGATTGTAACCCTCCAACGTGTCCAACCCTCCACTTTAATGTTTATTTGTCACCCAAAACTAAGTGGGCCCACCATGTGGGACCCACTATAAAGTTTATTAGACATCGGAGTTTGTTGGGGTTGTTGTGTGCCCCATTATTATGTTTATATGCCATCCAAACCATACAATAGTTATCCACCATTAGATTAGCTAAAAACACAAAGATATCAATTGAGCTAAAATTCCCTTGCACACTTAAACCAATGAACTGGTGATTTGTGCGGCCCACTTACCTATGCAACCTTATGATCTTATATGACCCACTCGCTTGTACAAAAATGGTGATTTTTAGCTTCTAATCTTATATTCGTAAGATGTGTGAATGACCGCTTAATCCAGTGTAAGGGTGCAATATAAGAGTTTGGCCCCTTAATCATGTAGACATGTGATATATGTAAGGTCACCTAATCATATACAATTGTGGAGTATATGTAGTCATCTAACTGTATGATTGTGAAATGCACACAAGGCCAACCAATTACATGAAGTCAAGTGGCGTTGGTGACCATCCAATGACATGACCACGTGCTTATGGGCATAGCCATAGTCACCTAAAACATGAAAATCGGGTTGTACGTGCAGATTTTCTTAGTCACGAAAAGTATGATATGGGTTAGATTATACAACTTGATAATGGAGTGCCCTTCAATTCGATATCATGCGACATAAATACAATTATTATATTATGCTCATTAATGAGACTGATGTGGGGACCACTAAAATATATGTGATGTGATGAAAGGTAGTACTTGGCCCTTAATCATGTGACACCAAATATGAGTCATTAGTTATATGATGTGTGAAGTAGTTGTAGTATAAGACTTAGTATAGTGTAGTGTAGCCATGAATGGTGGGTGCAATTGTGATTGTTCAACTAGGTTTGGATATTTTGAATTATTATGACAAGTAGAGTGACATTTGTGTGGCCACTCAACCATATGGACTTTTGATAACGGAGTGGCCATAAGACCATGTGGGCATATGAGAACTGTGTGATTACTCAGACTCGTGGACTATGCTAATGGTGTAACCTCTTAGGTACGTGAACTTAGGACACGTGTTAAATTGATTATAGACCCTACCTTGATATAAGCATTGCATATTTCACTATTTATCAATTAGGCTAGCTAATTCTAGAACATGATTCCAAAATGACTTAGATCCAATCCCTAAATAAGTCAAACGATATAAAATAGTGTTACTTGAACGTGTAACTTTCAAACACTTGTGAAACCACTCAATGCACGTATTTTATCCACACTGTTTAATTGTTTTGCCAACCAAATAGTTTAATGATGGAGCCCATTGATGTGTGCCTTGTGCATCTAAACTGTTCTTCCTTATACTACCTTAATTTATGTGGGATACCTATACTATCTACTTATTGGGACCCACCGTAATGTTTATGTGTGGACCATCTGCTTGCAGTACCACTTGAAAGTGGGACCCACTACGTTATATAAGACAAACTCGCATTATCCAACAGTGACTAACTCTTACGTGTATATTAAATACCAAGTCATTCAACTTAGGGCTCACTATATCTTATGAGGTTTACCTGTGCCTTCCAAACCATTGTAGAAATAATATGATAATTATTTGCAAATCTAACTTACTAACAACCCACTTGAAGGTGAAGCCCACTACGTTATATGAGTTTCGCCAGCACCATCCATCCTGTGGCTCATTTACTATATGTTATAATCATGCCTTTCATCTTATAACCACTTGGTGCATGTACTTTGCGTCATCACCACTCATTAACCATAAGACCTAGTTAAGGTATAACTATGTGGTCCTAATAGAAAAAAAAAATCATACCGGGCCAAAACCACTAATAGAATATCTATCTTGCGAAGGATGTGGTGTAACTCTTATTATAATTAATACTCATGATTATGATAGTTATAGATGATATTAGTGATGTTAGTGATTATGGGTAATAGAAGTATGTGATTTAATATCTTGATTAATGTTGTTCCATTTCCTAGCATACTAAATTCATTTACTTAACCATGTTGATTGTGGTATGTGCAAGTGTACTTCAATACATTTGTTCATGTGTAAGATATGACCTCTTCAGTTTAGTAGCATGACTATGGATTGATATAATTGATAGTGGCATATGATGATTATATGTCATTTTTGCCTTAAAGGTTAAGCAGACCCTAACCTCATGACATTATATGAATACCACATGCACTTGAATGTATGCCTTATCATGGTTGCTTGAATTCATGTATAATCATGACATATGTGATGATCGAAATACACAGTCGTGTTGTATAGCATAAGTTGGATCTTGACGATGAAATGTACATTTATGATGATGACTGGGGTTATCCCTGAAAATGAACAGGATACCGGAAGTGTGGAAATAGTAAGGGATGATGTGCCCCTTGGGTTGAAAGTCACTAAACCCCTATGCTAGTTAGGGTTGCCTCACCATCGGGTCGAGTGGATACATGGGTCATGGATTTGACTCCCACTGACGAGGTCGGGTTGAGAAGAGGTGGGTCCAACCTGCTTAAGGGTTGAGGTGCAAATAGGGATCGGTCTGACTCACCGGCGAGGAGAAGTGTGAATGAAGTCCGCTACTTGCATGCCGAGTGGAAGTCCACCGCAAGGAGGGTATGCGAGGTCAATTACTAGTGTCTGGTGCATGGGTGTTGACCACAATGTTTCCCATGATATACAGTTGGTGGGAGTCCAGCACAGGGCGGGTATGCAAGGTCGATTAGTAGTGGCTGGTGCATGGTATCGACCACAGTGTTTTCCCAGATATACAGTTATGATATGGCATGACAATATGATAATTATGATGTGATTACGATGCATGTAATACGGTTATGGCTGTGGTATAGGAGAAATGAAAATATGACTTGGTAATGCTGATAGCATTGATTTGGAGTATTACTATGATGCATATGTATTGCATTGGCATTGGCATCATACCTTACGTACTACACGCCTTTCACCAAACATGATTTCTTCATGGCATATTTATCTTGCTTGCATGTAGGACACACTACACACACGAGTGTACTCACTAGGCTTTTTGCTTAAGCTTCCTATTTCTCATTTTTTTCGGGTTGGAGTAGCTTGGAAGACTTAACTTTCTCGATGCATTGTATTTATTTGCCAATGTTGACATTATATACCTTTCGAAGAGCATTGTACTTGTAACCATCAAGATTTATAATGGAGAGTGTTGCTTGGTATTTTGATCATGGATCTTCATGCTCAGGTATTATAATAATAATAATAATAATAATTAGTTAAAAATCTTCCTTGTGGTGTGCCGAACTCGAGACTTGGAGTATGGAAGTCGAGTGCAGGATTAGGGGCATCACGGAAGTTGTCCGTCCTCGGATTTAGGGCGTGACAATAAGTGTGTGCGATGCACGTGCCAAGTATATATATATATATATATATCAAAATAAGCGAAAATACTGGCAATCCAAAAATTGTACAATATAAGAGAAATGCGAAAACATGCTGGTAAGAGCATAAATACCATTAACCTTATCCAGGCTATGCGATACAATAACGTAATAAGCCAATATCATATACTGAGGATACAATGCAGTATACGGTATGAATGAAATGACCAAGCTAGAGTGTGAAGTCGAGATGATAGTACGTAGTATCGCAGGCTACGGGGTCCATTACAAGGGACTTCTATCCAAACCGGTCTCATACCTAAATTTGGATAGATAGACTCAATGTGGTAAACTCCGGACCTCAGGTTGGTCGCGCGTCCCAACTGAAATCCTAGCCATTGCAAAGGTACACATATCAATTAGTTGCGCACCACCAACCTAAGTAGATAGAGAATGAATGAATGAATGAGTAAAATACTGAGTATGCAACTCCTACTTAATAAGTCCACATATCAGTATTGTATATCTCTGGGATCATCACCGGGGTCTAGTACACTCTACACGCGATCGCCGTCCACTGGATGCGCAACCATGAAAGTGGAAGAGACCTCACTATCCACTTGACCAGTAGTCAATGGACTCATTTACAAGCTAGTCAAACTCAGCCTAACTATGCCCTCTACCCTTGGGCAGGTAAATCCACACCCCTTTCCAACCGACCATGACACAGTGAGAGACGCGGCCTACTGGTATTCGGCACTCGGGTGCTCATGTATTTACTCGGTCTAGACATTGGAGCGTCTCCTGACTACGGAGGTTTAGGGATTTTCACCTAGGGACATCTATGGCGCCCCGATGTTAGTAACAGATTTTCGGTGTCTTATCTTGTAACACCCCAGAAAAATCCGTACAAAGACCCGAGTACCACCTCAGGTAGAAATCACTCAGGACCAAATCCTTTAGAAATTAGATGAGAATTAACTAAGTGCTAAACTAGATTACCTGTGAAATTAGTATTAATCACTTTAAATACGATCCATAAGACCCAAAATAAGTAGAATTTTAACACTACTTTACCTTGGAATCTAGGATCAATCTCTAAACCCAATTGCTCTCGGGAGCATCATGAAACTCCGTATCAGACTTGTACCACGCGTCGAAAGTCTGATTACTTTAAAACTATATGGTTATGACTATATTACTGGACTTGACAACCAGCTCAGAAATCAAGTCCTAATAGTACCCAGAAACGTACAACTTGAGCCCGGAGCGAAGTGTGTGAGAAACGTGAATATCTTTAGGAAATAAACTAAAACTTAAGTGAATTAAGTCGTTCACTTACAGGTCAAATATAAGGATTCAGACCATCAGAATCTGACCCAATTACACCCTCGGATCAGGGGAAATTTTTAACACATGTTAGTGTACTTGTGGCCCTGATCGAATACCGGTAACTATTGAACTGAAACTAGTCCTCCGCAGTCGATCTGTAAATCTGATCGGACTGAAAACTTAGCCTAGCCTAGATCCAATATCAGGAAGCTTAATTCCGACCGCATGCAGAAAAGGAGCCTCCAGATGTGCCCCATTGAGCCGAAACAACCGACTTTTGACTATAACCTAAGTATACCATGGCCCTAGGGCCATTCACATCAGTCCTGGGCCTATATAAAGACCTAAACCCACCCCTCTCTTATTTCATACGAATTTCAGCCCTAGGAGAGAGAAGGGAGAAGAAAGAGAAGAGAAGAGAGAGAGAGGAGAAAGAGAAAGTGGGAGATCATTCCTGGGATTCGATCCCGCCACTCCATGTGCTTAACCACTGCTTCCGTGTCGCTATATCGGCGATTCCAACTCCGTTCTTGGGTAAGAAATCTTAACCCTAATCTATTTTAGATATTCAAATAGAGTAAATGGTGGAATAGCTAACATATTTCATGCTTTAGGTTGTTGTGGTGCCGTAGACAAAGACTTAGTGTTTAAACTGAGTTCATTACGAGTCTACCGGCAAAAGGTGCGGACTATAAACGTTTAAGTTATGATTTTCAAGGCTTTCAATGTTAGTTAATGATTTATGACTGACTTGATCGCTATCACATGCTTAGATACGATGTTTCCCGCGCTTTACACATATATATGAACTGTAAAGCCCGTTAAACCTTGGTACCTCAATTCGCTAAGACTCATGAGCCGGGCATGGTGGTATGGGACACCATGGTCGAGTAGTCGACCTACGCTGGGGCGACGAGCTTCCCCGTAGTGACCAATGAGCAACCCAAACTCGTGAGCTGAATACGGTGGTATGGGACACTGTATTCGAGCTGTCGGCTTATGCTAGCGTAACCTGGATGTGGTCCCCAGTCGGGTCGGTGATGAACCTTCGAAAATAGACTACCAGTTGGTAGGGCATTAGTGGAGTGACCCCGAGTCATACCATCCTTATATTAATAAGAGTACTTAGGACCTGATTGTTGTGTTACTTTATCATTACTACTTGACTGAATTGATAACATGTTAACCTTTGCTTTATAGCTCCACTGAGTTGATCACTCACTCCCACGTTATGGGACGGTATTTTAAACAACAACCAGACCCTATTTTAATTTCAGATGACGACAATGCTTACGAAGCAGAGACAAACTTTTATGATGACGAGGAGGGTTTCTCCTATAAGCAACTATCAGGCGAGTTCATGTAGACCATGTTCTGATCGACGGGGTTATAGGGATGCTGATTAGACGCCATTACACTTGTTATTTTACACTTTTAAAACACCTACGTATATTCATTTTGTTCATTTTTAGAGCATACATGTATATATCTAACCTGGTTACATGTTCATACTCTAGAGACTTACAACAGTTTATATATCTTATATATTTATTACAATATTCTACTTGCGTAATTTAACTATCTCTGGAGTATGATATGCTGATTTGGTATAATCTCATTTATGTTTAATACAGTAATGTGGACAACATTCAATCATCATTACCTATGTTGCATAAGTGATGCGTTGGAACTCGAGAGCGGAGCTTTTGCTCGACCCTCGATTTTCAAGGCTTTACATATCTAACAATTTACGATATGCCTGTGGAGGCTACGACCTTGATGTCGCTAAGGTGTGCAGTAATCACAACACAATGCAAGATGCGTGAGTCATACAATCCATTCATGCATCAATCTTGCACATACCGTGCGCTCATGTGAGATAATCTCTACCTATCAGGGGGTCTCATAACAACCTACCCAATGGCATATGCAATGGTTAACCATATCTCATAACAAACATGCAGATGATGCGCATGGGAATGTATCATGATGTTATGCTGTCACATACTCATAATCGGTATCGATAACCGGCATCGATAATCAGCATCAATAATCGGCCTCAATAATCGACATAACAAAGGGCCTAAGGGAAGGTCACAATGTGGACATTTTAACCATCATTGCCCATCAATGTAGACATTTAACCAACATTGCTCCCAAGGAGTGGCCTTTATAGGGCCAAACATATAGTGAGCCCATGGCCTCACACAAGGGCTTAATATACATCACCATGGGCCTCACTTAAGGGCCTAATACACATCACGATGGGCTTCACTCATGGGCCACATATGCACATATTGGGCCTCACTCATGGCCACATAAACATCACTTTGGGCCTCACCACATGGGCCATATAAACATCACATCGGGCCTCATCAAATGTGTAACGCCCTGAAATATATCACTTTGGGCCTCATTATTGGGTCACAAATATGTCATATTGGGCCTCATCACATGGGCTTCTCATACATTACATTAGGCCTTATCGTATGGGCGTCTCATATCACAATGGGCCGCATCACATGGGCCTGATGGGCATCAAGTGGGCTGCATCAATGGGTTGCACTAATGGGCCTCATATCCATCAAATGGGCCGCATCAATGGGCCACACCAATGGGCCTCATATACATCAAGTGGGCTACATCAATTGACTGCACCAATGGGCCTCATATACATCAAGTGGGTCGCATCAATGGGCCACACCAATGGGCCTCATATACATCAAGTGGGTCGCATCAACGGGCCGCACCAATGGGTCTCATATACATCAAATAGGCAGCATCAATGGGCCGCACCAATGGGCCTCATATACATTAAGTGGGCTGCATCAACGGGTCACACCAATGGGCCACGCCAATGGTCGGCATATATATACAAAACATACATCACGACGGGCCGCACAAATGGACGACATAGATATACAATATATACATCACGGTGCGTCCCACAGTACATCCAGATGGACAGTCTAATGTACAATGCATACATTAAGGTGGGTCTCACCTTAGAAAACAGATGGGTGGCATGGATGAAAAATAGTTGGACAATAAGGCATACAACACATCATCAAGGTAGGGCCCACCCCACACATGCAACACATGTGGGTGGGTCCCATATCCCCAAAACAATGGACGACATGGATATAAACCACATATATCATGATGGGTCCCTATAGCACCGTCTAGAGATCTTTGGACGATGGGGATACAAAATACAAACATCAAGGTGGGTCCCTACGGACGGCCTGGCCCACCAGAGATTTGAATCTATTGATTTTGGATGGATGATGTGGATTCACACCATTTGGATGGACGGTGTGGATACACATGTGCCATCAAGGTGGGCCTGCCGTCCAGCGAATGGACAAACGACCATCATAAAAAACATATATCGTGGTTAGCCCCACATCAACACCGTCCAATGAAGGACGGTGTGGATACAAGATACATCAAGGTGGGTGCCTATGGATCAAAGGTGGATTCCCACCATCCAATTCAATGGACAGTGAGGATGGGAGACGAACCAGATGCATCTGGTGGGTCCCACGTGGGCCCACTATCTATATATAATATAATATAATATATTATATTATATATATACATATTATATAATATTACATGTATATTATTATTTATCTTAGAATCGTCCAGTCCTTGGACGTTATTGGTGGACGGTCTGGATTAACGGCTAGTGGGTCCACGCATGTGGCCCACCACCTGTAGCAAGCTGATATTTGTGCTTTCTTTCATCTGGGCCTGTCGAGACAGATGGGAAGCAATCCCGTCTACTGGACAATCCAGCAAGGTGGGCCCAACGCATGGACGGCATGGACATGATACATACTTCATAGGGGGGCCCCACACACACACATCAGGTGGGCCACAACGCATCATCATCAACACCATACAAAAAGGAAAAGAGAGAGAGAAGGAAACGGTAGGGATGGGAGGAGCTCCGCCACTATGAGCTCCTCCATGTACATACATCAAGATGGGTCCCATCAGAAGTGGGCCTTCAATGAAATCAACAGTTGGATATTCTAAATCACCTACCGATTCTGCTTCTTCTAGGCTCCATGGACTCCTTAGCTCTAACTTTGATGCAAGTTGATGGGGGTTGGAAGGTTGAGATGGGAGATCTTGGGGTATGAAGTGGGCCACACTAGGCCCCTCTCTTTTCTCTCCTTAGCTTGGACATTTCTCCCCTTGGGGTTTGCATGGAATGGAGTGCGAAATGACAGAGAGAGAGAGAGAGGAGTGATGTAAGGGAGAGGGATAGGTGTGATGGGTGTGAGTGATAGGTGTACTTGACTAGGTATGGGTTGCGAGAGAGATATGGGTGTTGTACTTGATTGATTGATGGGATTAATTTGACATTGTATATATTCTTTTACACGGCGTTTTCCTTGAAATAAACGCGAGCCTACATCTCCTGGCCTAGATATCACATCAGCGCGGGAGACGCAGCGTTGGAACTGCGGTGATGACACAGTCGTAAGGGTATAAGTCTCAGGTCGAGTCGACTCAGATTGACAGGATGCGACTTAGAGTCGCGCGCAAACACTGATTACAGGTCGCGGGTTAGCAGAATTCGACTGGAGGACCGCGGAAGCCTACGGAACGGTACGGTCTAAGATATGGGTCTCACAAGGTGTGTGGCTCATCATATGTAGTGATCATCACAATGTGAAATACAAGTAATAGAAAACCCGACTCGACCCGCATCTCATAACTACGAATATTCGCCTGTGTGTCCAACGTTAACATGGATTTATGCGAACATCTCAAGGCGACACAACAACATAATTGGAGGATTCACGTAACACGATGTGTTCATGGGGCGACTATTTGCGACATCCAATCCAGAAAAAATGATGTAACACATATGGCAATTTACTTACATCGATTGTGCACCACGCCAACCAACCCACGGAATTATATACGAACCAAGAGGGCCGCTACCCGTAACACATTACGTACACGATAAATATTGAGTCACTAGTTATGATAAGTCTTAACACATCACTTGCACATAAGGAACGTAACCAGAATCATAGACATTTTAGAATATCAAGACACATGCCGAAGCCTTAAAGATAGATAGCACAAGGTTAAACAAATAAAGAAAAGAGTGACAATGGTCAACTCAATAAAGAGAAAAGTAGCAATGGCCAATTTAACAAAGAGGAGAGTAGCAATGGCTAACTCAACAAAGAGGAGAGTGCAAGGGCCAAGTCAATAAAGAGGAGTGGCAAGGGCAAACTCAATAAAGAGCAAAGTGGCAAGGGCGAACTCAAACAAAGTTGATAAAGGCAAGGGCAAGGTTTGTATCCATCTCCCTGCATAAATTCATAAAAATCACTCATAATCAACATTATACCATTATCACAAAGGGTAAATAATTGTTGGTGATAAATTAAACAATTGCAGAGAGAAAATTATGAGAGCGGGTAAAAGGCAATATAATTCATAACAACTTAAATTAAATTAAGCTTAAAGGATAAAACCCTCACGTCTTGAATTCAATCACACTATACATTGCTATACTTGAATAGATGTATTGTAGTGCCCAAATTCAAGTGCAATTAACACAATTCTTATTGTTAGATCATCACATTATATGGATTGTATAGTTAAGATCGAAACTTTAGGTTAAAGTTTAGTATTAATGTAGGCCTAGGTTTAAGTTAATGTATAAATTAGAAAGTCTATAAACAACTAACCTTGTTAAATAAATTTCAGCCCGATAGCTTGATTATGACGACACTCGGATGAACTGACTCAGTTTGACTCACTTTGAACAATGTTGGGCTTGGTTGGACCCATGCCAAGACCTGGTGAGTTGCTGAGTGATGCTCGAGCAATGCTCGATCTCTCTCTTTCTCTTGTTTCTTCTCTTTCTTTCCCCCTTTCTCTCTTCTTCTTCTTCTTCTTCTTCTTCTTCTTCTTCTTCTTCTTCTTCTTCTCTCTCTCTCTCTCTCTCTTTTTCTTTTCTTTCTTTCTTTCTTTCTTGTTTTTCTTTCTCTTCTTACTGGTTGGACCAGACTCTCGTCTAAACGTCTCTTTCTTTCTTACTCTCTCTCTCTCTCTCTCTCTCTCTCTCTCTCTCTCTTTCTTTCTACCTTGCATGGAAAGAGCATGATTCTCCTCCTTCTTAGTTTGGGGTTTTATAGACTCCAACCCCTACGGAACAAGTTTCGATTTGGGCGGAAAACGGTGATCCCGCATTCTGTTTGCGCACAACATATTGTTGTTTTCTGCATGTAGGTCTGAAATCATGTTCTGATGTTATTTTCGATCCCATCTGCTCGTTGTGGAAGGGTCCTCTGATGAAGATCCAACTGACGGACAATTATTATCGTCCCTTGTCTGCCAAAATAGGCATTACTTTGCAGCGATCGGTCGAGCTCTGCTTCAATGGCAGATCTATCTCCCGCTAGTCTTCATTCGAATTGGTTCTTTTGGACGGCATAGGGAGGGTTGGATTGGCCATGGGATGTTGGGGATTTGTGTTGTGGAATCACACAGATCTAGATCTAGGATAACAATCCAAGAGCACCAAGCAATCACAAGAGAACACAAAGATTTAACATGGAAAATCCTTGTGAGAAAAAACCACGGCACAAAGCGACAGAATTCCACTATGAAAATAGAAATTACAAAGAGAAAGGACTTACCCGATTTGAACAACCTCAAATCTCACCCTTGCTACACTCTTTGATAACCCTAGAACCCCTTCTAAAAACCCTTAGAATACCATTAAGAAGCCTTAGCCCTCTTTAGAATAACCCTAGGGACCCCTATTTATAGTTTAAGAAACTCCACTTACACACCTAGTTTGGAAAATTCTGAAAACCGCATCAAATTTACGCAGTCTGTGCATGGGGTGTGTAACCCTTGACTAGTCGAAGGACCCCTTTCAAATACATCGTTGCTGGACTTTGAGTCAAACTGTCTTCGATTGGTCGAAGGATCTTCGACTAATCGAGCGAGCCTCTCGACTGGTCGAGCATCCAGGACCAGATTTAAGACATCTGATTTAACAACAATCTCCACCATGTCTTCAATCTTTAACCGTATAGCTTCTTGACCTCTTTTCTTATCTTTGCATCATATTATAACTTCTTGTACACACTCCGTCCTTCTTTTACACCATCGCCAAGCCCAAAGAAGTTGCACAGAACTTGAACTTCTCTATAGGAACATCTAGGCGAGCATATCTGCCGGATCAGAATCCACGTGCCCAACCACCTTTGCTCCTGTCTTCTCAAAAGGAAAGACGTAGTCTTCTTACCATCTCACCTCTACCCAATATTGCTTACCGGGGTATTTGCTCACAATATTGATAGCCTGTGAAATAATCAGTCTAATCCGGACCATGGCATGCACTGTCAATCGCATTCGAATAAGGCTCATGAGATATATCCATCTTTTCCTTATATGTTTTGGGATATGTCCTGAGGAAAACTTGAGGAGAGACGCATAGGGAATGCTATCCGGCTTTGCTTGGCCTATCACATACTTGATCAATACCTACCAGAGATATTCTGCCAAAGATAACCAAAGCCTACTCCTCTTCCAGTCTCAATACTAAGAACCATCTTTACAACCCCCCGATCCTTCATCCTGAATGTCCCACTTAACCGAGTCTTCAGTATATTGATTTCAAACATGTCATAATTGCCGATCTACATGTCATCAACATACAATTCCTAACTCACCATGAAGGAATCAAACCACTTGCCTAGGTGAAAGGTCATACCATAGTTTATATCCCTATTTGTTGTCAAATTTATGGTGCCAAAATCACTGTTATGTTATATATAACCTGCTTAAGTGAAGCTCTCTCAAGGATCAACATTCATGACTCTATGACCAAGCTAAGCTCACAACAAGCAAAGCTCATAAGACAAGACTCAAGCTGCAAGACCTCAAGAAGAGTTCAAAGCAGTTTGTATACTTTCATGATTGAGCTACATCAAGGTTTGATCTACATCAAGATTACAAGGCTTATACTTCAAGGTCTCAAGTTCCGAATGTTTCAATGTCCATACTTCATGTTTGAGGTTTGATTGACCATAGGTTGACCTTAGAAGTAGGTCATTTCGGATACATAAACCGAATGTTTATTTTTCATGTGATTGGTCTGTTCTTCGACCAGTCCTAAGTCTTCTTCAACTAGTCCTAGACTTGCTTCGACAATCTAAGATATTCCTCGACCAATCGTAAGTTTGTTACATATTACGGATAAATCTGTTAGCCTTCGACTAGTCCAGAAATTCGACCAGTCGTAGGAAGAGTGTCGACTGATCTTCGACCAATCGTAAAACCTTCGACTCGAAGTCCGCGAAGGTTTACAGGACCTACAACGATCGAAGGAAACCTACGACCGATCGTAGGTGACCTACGACCGATCGTAGGAGGCTACGACCGATCGTAGAACGGTCAAAGTATATCCCGCCGGATTTTTAAATATCGATTGCTTGACTAGTCGAAGAGCACTCTAGACAGTCGAAGACTCGATCTTCTCACCTATAAATAATGCACGAATCTCGGAAGAAATCATCGATTTAATAATAGTATTCAAGCCAATCTTCGTCGAACTTCTGAGAGATAATTCTGTGCTCCATCTGAGCTAAGTGTGCTTATTTAATATTCTTCTTTCCTTAGCTTTATTTTAATTGATTTTGTTTCTGCTATTCCAATCTGATTTGATAAAGAGGAATTATTATTCCCTTTCTTTGGAATCAAAATCAATTAAGGCAAGCCCTATTCGGTTTAATTTAAAATCTATTAGAATTAGAACCATTGTAATCGAGTCTTGGACATTGAACTTGGACATTCAATCATCTACTTTGATTTGGTTCTACCGGCTGCTACAACGAAGAAGATATTCGTATTTTACATATTGTAAATTCCTTTCTATTATTTTGGTTTCTTTCAAGATTTGCCAGAAAAATCTTGTTATATTGGTTATCTGAGGAAAGCCAGGAAAACTCAGAAGTGGGGTTTTTTTAATTGTGTAAGCCCACAGACAAAGACACAATTGTAAGGGTTTTGGGTGAACCTGGGAAAACATATTTTTAGTGAATGCTAATATCCCCTGTGTGAGGATATTAGGAGTGGAGTAGCTTTTTGTGTGGCTGTTGTTTAACAGTTGGTAAACACACAGGCAAACCACTATAAACCCTTGTGTTATGGTTGATTGTTTTATTCTTCTAATTTTTTAATTATTCTTTTGTGGGATGTATGTATGGTGGTGAATGTTGTAATTATTTAATTCAAGCTTTGTGAGAATGTTGTAATAGCTTAGAATTTATTTTCTGCTATTCCTTTATCAGCTTGATTTTCAATTTCTTTTGAAAGTTGTTCCAGCAAGGTTGCCCTGCCATTTTTATGGTGTATGGCTGTCCCTAGAACAATACATTTTTAATTACAAGTTATTTCAATTCAGTTTGTATTTCTTTTTATATTCCTCTTCGATTTGAGACTTGATACAAAGACCTTTCTAGAAATAAGGTTGTCCTACCATAAACTCTGTTTTTGGTGTAAGGTTGTCCTTAGAACAACGTTTGTATCAACCTCTCAAGATCTGAATTTTGAGGTTATTTTAATTTACTGCATTGTGATTTACTTTGGCTATCATATTCTTTATTATTCCGCTGTTATAAGTTTTTATTTGGCATTGTCCTATTCACCCCCCCTCTAGGACATATAGCTTGGCCTTTTCAAGTGGTATCAAAGCCTAATAGCTCTTTTTTATTCTTGGATTTAATTCCTGAGCTAACGATTTAAGCTATTTAAGATGTCAAATTTTGATAGCCTTTCAGTCACTAGGCCTCCACCCTTTGATGGCTCCAACTATGCTTATTGGAAAGCCAGAATGAGGATCTTCCTCAAATCAATGGATGAAAATGTGTGGCAAGCCACAGTGACTGAATGGAATCCTCCTATCATGGAAGTTATTGGGGTTGATGGTTCAAAGTCTATGAAAACCACACCATATTACCAATGGACCACCCTTCAGAAAAGTGAGAGTAGTGCAAATGCTAAAGCACTAAATGCAATTACTTGCGCACTATCACCGGATGAGTTCAAAAGAATCATTTCTTGTGATACTGCAAAGCAAGCTTGGGATATATTAGAAATGACACACGAGGGTACTACAATTGTCAAAAAATCTAAAGTCCAACTCCTCACAACCAGATTTGAAGAAATTCATATGGAGGAAAATGAAATATTTATGGACTTTTACACTAGATTGAATGACATTGTAAACTCAATGTGGGGTCTTGGCGATAAAATCCCAGAAAGTAAAGTGTGTGCAAAAATACTACGCTCACTTCCTGAACGGTTCAATTCTAAAGTAACCGCGATCCAGGAACTTCGTGATACGGATAACATGAGGGTAGAAGAACTAGTTGGTTCTCTTCAAACCTACGAGTTAAACTTTAAAGCTCCTAAAGGAAAATCTATCACACTAAAATCCTCTAAATATAATTCAGAAGAAAATTCTGATTCAGAAGATGATATGGCTCTTTTAGCTAAAAAATTTTACAAGTCTTTCAAAAGCAAGAAAAGGGTTGATTTTTAAAAATCAAATGACAAAAGAAGTTCAGACCCAAATCTCGAAAATCTTTGAAAGATAGTCAATGTTACAACTGTCTAGAATATGGGCACTTAGCAAATAGATGTCCTAAAAGGGACAAACCCAAGAAGAAGGGTATGTTGGCTACATGGGATGAATCATCTGATTCTGAAGGTTCTTCTGAATCAGAAGATTCTGAAACTGAGTCGGGCAATGAGGTTAAAGCTCTTATGACTCTACCCAAATTCACATTTTCAGATAATGACTCAACAAGTGAAGAAAATCTGAATAGTGAATGTGAAAATGAAAATGATCTTCAAGATGCTTACAATGCCCTATATAAGGAAAGTTGTAAAATTGCTGTCAAACTTAAACTTCCAAAAGAAAAGTTTTCTAAACTCAAAAATTGTTTTGAATCACTTGTCTTAGAAAAATTACAAATTTTAGATTGTTTTGAAAAATCAAAATGCGATTTGGAATTCAAAAACTCACTAATTGTTGATTTAAAATCTGAAATTGAGAATCTTAAAACAGAAGTATCTTCTCTTCTGAGTTTAAAGGACACATGGAAATATGCCCAAGGTGATCCAAAGTTAGAGAAACTTTTATCCGGATCAAGAAAATGTGGCGATCGATTCGGGTTGGGCTATGATAAAAATTTACCTCCTAAACAAAAGTATACTCCTCCTATGTTTGTTAAAGGAGAGTCCTCAAACTCAAAAGGGAAAAGTACTTATCAAGATTTTTCTAAAAATTCAAAAACTTTTCAAAAACCTAGAAGTAGCCATGTCAACTTTAATCAGAAACGAAATCCACTAGCTGAAAAGATAGTTGATTTACTCAAGGAGCTCTTAAAATCTAACTCTATAGGTCATTCCTACAAATATACACAAAAGAAGACCAACTATGTTCCTAAACCCAAAACTTATGAAATGGGTTCCTAAAGTCACCGCTTGGTTGCTCACACTGCTTTCAAAGCAACAAGTCATTCAAAGTGGTACCTAGACAGTGGATGCTCCAGGCATATGACAGTTGACAAAGCTTTATTCACCGATCAAAGATATGACTGATGGTTCAGTCACAGTTGGTGATGGTAGCAACTGCAAGATTATAGGCCAAGGTACGGTTCAACTTTTTAATCTTTCGGTGTTTAAAAATGTTTTATACATTGAAGGCCTAAAGCACAACTTGGTTAGTATATCACAAATATGTGATAATAACCATAATGTTTGGTTTTCTAATCAAAGTTGTGAAATACTAAAAATAAGGGTTCTGTAATATTAACCGGACGTAGAACGTCTGAAAATTGCTATATTATTAGTGAATCCAGCTCATCTAATCAAACATGTTACATGGTCCATACAGACGAGGCTGACTTATGGCACAAACGTCTTGGACATGTTCATTATCGAAATTTATATCGATTGAGCAAACGAGAACTTGTAAGAGGTTTACCCAAATCTGAAATTAGATAAAATATGTGGTGAGTGCCAGATAGGCAAACAAACAAAGAACTCACACAAAAAGGTGAATTCAAATACCACATCAAGACCACTCGAACTTCTCCACATGGATCTGATAGGACCTACCAGAACGGAAAGTCGTGGTGGTAAAAAGTATATCCTGGTAATAGTTGATGACTTTACCAGATTTACTTGGGTAGTCTTCTTAAGGGATAAATCTGAAACCCTTGAAGAAGTAAGAAAAGTTCTCAAAAGGATTCAAACTGAAAAATCTTCTCAAATCAGTAAAATTCGTAGTGATCATGGATCTGAATTTGAGAATAGCAATTTTGAGAAGTTCTGTACCGACCAAGGAATATTACATGAATTCTCTGCTCCCAAAACTCCACAACAAAATGGAATTGTTGAAAGAAAGAATAGGGTGCTTCAAGAAATGGCTAATGTTATGTTGAATAGCATGAAGCTCTCTAAAAATCTTTGGGCTGAAGCAGTCAACACAGCTTGCTATATTATTAACCGAGTCTACACTAGAAAAGATAATAATAAAACGGCTTACGAATTGTGGTTCAATAAAAAGCCTACTGTTAAATACTTTCGAGTTTTTGGCAGCAAGTGCTATATTTTACGTGATCGTGAAAATTTGGGAAAGTTCGATACGAAGAGTGATGAAGGTATTTTTCTAAGATATTCTTTAAACAGTCGAGCTTATAGGGTCCTGAACAAAAGGACTGGTGTGATTCAAGAATCCATTAATGTTGTCATTGATGATTATTTAAATACACCAACTTCTAATTCAGATAATGATGAAGTACTAATCATTGATAAACTTGATACTTCATCGAATCAAACTGATTCTGAGTTGAGGACTGTTAAAGATCATCCAACCACACAAATTCTTGGAAACCCTCTCACCGGTGTTCGCACCCGTAGACAACTTGAGGATATATGTAATTATGTATGTTTTACATCCCAAATTGAACCATCAAACATAAAAGAAGATCTTACTGATGAGAACTGGATTGTTGCGATGCAAGATGAACTCAACCAATTCGTAAGAAATGATGTTTGGTATCTCGTACCAAGACCTAAAGATAAACACATCATTGGAACAAAATGGATTTTCAAAAATAAGTCTGACGAATGTGGAAATATAATTAGAAATAAGGCTAGACTAGTGGTACAAGGTTATACTCAAATTGAAGGAATTGATTTCGATGAAACCTTTGCACCAGAGTGGCACGTCTTGAATCTATCAGACTATTTATATCCATTGCATGTTTTAGAAAGATAAAGATCTATCGGATGGATGTGAAAAGTGCTTTTCTAAATGGCGATTTACATGAAGAAGTCTATGTTGAACAACCAATGGGATTTGAAGATTCTAAAAATATTGATCATGTATATCGGCTTAAAAAGCACTTTATGGATTAAAACAAGCACCTAGGGCATGGTATGAGAAACTAACGAAATTTCTTTTAACTCATAATTTTCAAATGGGATCAGTTGATAAACTCCGTTTGTTAAAAAACATAATGATCATATCTTAATGGTGCGATTTATGTTGATGATATCATTTATGGATCAACTTGTCCTGACTTGACTAGACTTGGCAGAGTTGATGAAGTCCGAGTTTGAAATGAGCATGGTTGGGGAATTGACTTATTTCCTTGGATTGCAAGTAAAGCAACAACTGAAGGAATATTCATTTCTCAATCTAAGTATGCCTTGAATCTAATCAAGAGATTTGGATTTGAAAATGGCAAAAATTTTGATACTCCTATGAGTATTACCCCGAAACTATCAAAAGACTCTAATGGTAAAAATGTTGACTCAAAACTTTATCGGAGTATGATTGGTAGTTTGTTATATTTAATTGCTAGTAGACCTGATATTTCTCTAAGTGTTGGTATTTGCACAAGATATCAATCTAATCCAAAAGAATCTCATTTGATTGTTGTCAAGCGAATTATTAGATATGTCGCAAGTATTGTAAATCTCGGTCTCGGTATCCTCATGAAACCAATGTCCAATTAGTTGGGTACTCGGACTGGGCTCGTAATCTAGATGATAGAAAATCAACCGGTGGTGGTTGTTTTTACATTGGAAATTGTCGAGTTTCTGGTTTAGTAAGAAACAAAATTCTATATCACTTTCAACATCTGAAGCTGAGTATACTGGTAATGCGTGTACACAGCTTGTTTGGATGCAACGAATGCTAAGTGATTATGGAATTAAACAGAATTCTATTTTATTACATTGTGATAATTCCAGTGCGATAAATATTTCAAAAAATCCTATTCAGCATTCTCGTACTAAGCACATTGACATTAGATTTCATTATATAAGGGAATTAGTAGAAGAAAAAGTTATATCTCTAGAATATATTCCTACTGAAGATCAACGTGCTGATATTTTCACAAAATCTCTCGATAAAAGCAAGTTCATAAAGATGAAATTTGATCTTGGCATGTGCATTTTAAATTGATAATTTATGCCTTCTTGTATAATATTGTATATATTTGCTAGATTAAATTCCAATTTTTGTTTAAATTGCAAGAAAATTGAATTTTTGGGGTTTGTACGACCAGTCGTGAGTATACACGACCAGTCGTACTACGACCGGTCGTAGATACCCACGACCAGTCGTGGAACACGGGTTTCACTTATATTGGGGCTTTTTCTCTTTCTTCCTCATTTCTTCTTTCTTCTCCTTGGAGCCGAACTTCGACTCGTCGAACCCATCTTTCAAATCCTTCAAGGTTAGTGCTCCAAATCCTCTTTTTCTTGCATATTTGTGTCAAGATTGTTTCCTTTTCTCTCTTGAAGCTTTCTATTTTGAAATTCATTGAGATTTGGGGTTTGGATTTTGAAAAATCTGTTTTAAGAAAACCCACTTCTCAATCCTTTGCAACTTCCTATTTTCTTGAAATCCTTGTTGCAAATGGCTTCTAGAGGTAGAAAAACTACTTCCCGTGGTCCATCTTCTTCCTCCAGATCGACCGCTATCTCTAAGCGTCATCTTCTTGTTCCTAATGATGATCCATCATATGTTAGGGACATTAGATCTCGTAATGTTATCGTTGAACATCCTGTTGATGTCAATCATATTGCACCTTTTGACATCCTTCCTATGCTTGAAGCTGTAGGTTGGGTTCATTTATTGCATTGGGGTGGGCCTGCATACCGGTCCATTGCCCAATCCATGTTTACATGTATTAGTGCATTTTCACAGGATAATTTAACTTTTCAAATTTCTACTAGAGAAGGGTCATTTGACGTTGATCGTCATTTAATTTCAGCCCTTATGAAAATTCTTGTGAATGATGAGGGTATTCCTATCCATAATTTAACCGATAAACCCTCAATGGCTGAAAAACGCATGCTCACTAGAGACTTGTGCAATATGGATGTTCAATGGACTCAAAAAGGGAATGCGCTCCCCGCAAGGTATTTGTTACCCAAATACAGAATTCTCCACAGAATCTTTGTGTCTAATCGTATCCTCGATCGGGTAATAAATCGACTTGACTTCATTTATGGTTTGTGTTATCCATGCTATCTCCAATGGTACTCGATTTGTTTGCCTTCCTTAATCTGTCATTTCATTATTCGATTTCAACTCCATCCTGGTCATAGTGACATTCCTTTTGCTTATTTTATGATGTATTGGCTACTCATATGTTAGTCGATATGCCTGTTGATGAAGCACCTATCCATCATCGATCTTCAACAATACAAATATTAATAAGATGAAGTTGGATCGCTTCTGAACAAGGTGGTGGTGTTGGTGGTGGTCTGAAGAAGCTGGTGTTGATATTAATATGGATGATATTTTTGAGGAACTGGATTCTGACTCTGCTAATGATCCAGATTTTGTACCATCTGATATTGATGCACGTCTAAGTGCATTAGAGGGTAAAGTTGGGAATATTAATGTTAAGTTGGAGAACATATCTGTTGCTCATGATTTGCAATTCAAATACATGCGTAAATATCTTAGGCGCTTGAACAAAGGCATGCACCAACTTAACCCTTCTATTCCTACTCCTTCATTAAGTTCTAGTTCTGACTAGTTTTTATGATACTTTTTGGTCTGTAATAACTTTATTACTTAGCACTTGTTTGCTTGGGTATAAGTTGGATTCTATTTATGTTTTATGCTGAATATTTGTTCTTGATGTAATGCTGGATATATGTGATGCTATCTTGAGTTCCTCTTACTCTCTTACTTCCTCATGTTTCCTCTCATGACTTCCTTTCTTTAGTTCTCCTTTGTCATATTGTGACAAAAAGGGGGAGAATGGTTTGTTCTTAATGTGATTGTGAGGGGAGTAGCAGTGGTTATGTTACCCAGGGGAGTTAGGGGGAGTATATGTTTGATCTTATTGAATGAAGCTGGTTGAATGTTGAACCTGGTTGAATGTTAAATGTTAAATATTGATTTGCATGTATTAAATGTATTAACCAGTTGTTTTACTTTTGTTTGGTTATGTGTTTTGTCACTAATTTGACAAAGGGGGAGATTGTAAGTGCTATAGTTTATATCCCTGTTTGTTTTCAAATTTGTGGTGCCAAAATCACTGTTATGTTATATATAACCTGCTTAAATGAAGCTCTCTCAAGGATCAACATTTATGACTCCATGACCAAGCTAAGCTCACAACAAGCAAAGCTCACAAGACAAGACTCAAGCTGCAAGAATTCAGGAAGATTTCAAAGCAGTTTGTACACTTTCAAGATTGAGCTACATCAAGGTTTGATCTACATCAAGATTATAAGGCTCATACTTCAAGGTCTCAAGTTCAATGTTTCAATGTCCATACTTCATGTTTGAGGTTTGATTGACCATAGGTTGACCTTAGAAGTAGGTCATTTCGGATACATAAACCAAATGTTTATTTTTCATGTGATTAGTCGTTCTTCGACCAATCTTAGGTCTTCTTCGACTAGTCCTAGACTTGCTTCGACCGTCTAAGATATTCCTCGACCGATCGTAAGTTTGTTACATATTCCGAGATAAAATCATAGCCTTCGACTAGTCCAGTTATCCTGCTCGACCGATCGTAGAGCAGTGTCGACCGATCTTCGACCAATCGTACAACCTGACTCGAAGTCTAGAGAAGGTTTACAGGACCTACGACCGTCGTAGGAGGGCTACGACCGGTCGTAGAATGGCCAAAGTATATCCCGCCGGATTTTTCAAATATTTTTATCGCTTCGACTAGTCGAAGAGCACTCTAGACATCGAAGACTCGATCTTCTCACGTATAAATAGTGCACGAATCTCGAAGAAATCATCGATTTAATAATAGTATTCAAGCCAATCTTCGTCGAACTTCCGAGAGATAATTGTGCTCCATCTAAGCTAAGTGTGCTTATTTAATATTCTTCTTTCCTTAGCTTTATTTTAATTGATTTTGTTTCTGCTATTCCAATCCGATTTGATAAAGAGGAATTATTATTCCCTTTCTTTGGAATCAAAATCGATTAAGGCAAGCCCTATTTAGTTTAATTTAAAATCTATTAGAATTAGAACCATTGTAATCGAGTCTGGACATTGAACTTGGACATTCAATCATTTACTTTGATTTGGTTCTACCGGCTACAACGAAGGAGATATCCAGGTATTTTACATTTAATTGTAAATCCCTTTCTATTTTGATTTCTTTCAAGATTTGTCAGAAAAATCTTGTTGTATTGGTTATCTGAGGAGAGCCAGGAAAACTCAGAAGTGGGGTTTTTTTAATTGTGTAAGCCCACATACAAAGACACAGTTGTAAGGGTTTTGGGTGAACCTGGGAAACCTATTTTTAGTGACCGCTAATATCCCTTGTGTGAGGATATTAGGAGTGGAGTAGCTTTTTGTGTGGCTGTTGTTTAACAGTTGGTGAACACACAGGTGAACCACTATAATCCCTTGAGTTGTGGTTGATTGATTTATTCTTTTAATCTTTTAATTATTTTTTTGTGGGTTGTATGTATGGTGGTGAATGTTGTAATCATTTAATTCAAGCTTTGTGAGAATGTTGTAATAGTTTAGAATTTATTTTCAGCTATTCCTTTATCAGCTTGAATTTCAATTTCAATTGAAAGTTGGTCCAGCAAGGTTGCCCTGCCATTTTTATGGTGTATGGCTGTCCCTAGAATAATACATTTTTTATTACAAGTTATTTCAATTCAGTTTATATTTATTTTTGTATTCCTCTTCGATTTGAGACTTGATACAAAGATCTTTCTAGAAATAAGGTTGTCCTACCATAAACTCTGTTTTGGTGTAAGGTTGTCCTTAGAACAACGTTTGTATCAACCTCTCAAGATCTGAATTTTAAGGTTATTTTAATTTACCTGCATTGTGATTTACTTTGGCTATCATATTCTTTATTATTCCATTGTTATAAGTTTTTATTTGGCATTATCCTATTCACCCCCCCTCTAGGAATCAAACCACTTGCCTAGGTGAAAGGTCATACCACGACCTCCTGTATAGTCTTTTTCTTAGCCCCTTTAAACTTCGAATCGCTTTGGTTGCTTCATGTAAATCTGCTCTTCCAATTTTCCATCTAGAAGTGCAGACTCCACATCCATCCTTTTAGCTCAATATCACATTGGCCAACCAACGCCAATTACGGATCTAATAGACACTTGTTATACGGTCTATGCGAATATCTCTGAGAAGCCAATCCATTCTCTCAGAGCATAACCCTTCTCTACCAACCTCGCTCTATATTTATGTTGTATCCTCTTAAAGATCTACCTACATCCAACCGCTTTTCAGCCCACTGGAAGCTCCACCGGCTCTCATATGTCAATTTGGTACAACGACTCCATCTCATCGCCCATAGTCACCTTCCACTTCTCAGCACCAGGCTCACATAGAGCCATCTGAATAGAAGACAGATCCCCTGTGATATTGGAGTCGTCCATGTACCTCGCCGATATCCTGTGATTATGTTATGTGATTCTTCTCACAGGTGGCTATTCCACTTGCTCTATATCTCTGTCCATACATCTCAACCTTCCTGCCCTACCCACTCATATGGCCATGCCCAGTATGCCACACATGTGCAGAGGTGGAATCGACTACAGCCATTGCAGCTCTACCTTTTGAATTGCTCCCGATCAACCTGTAAACATTATCAAGTCGTTGTGCTTTCATGATTACCCATGCCCCCTTAGATACTTTAAGGACACCATTAATACTTGTGAACCTTCACCCTATAGCCTCGAGTGCACCGAGAGAAATCAAGCTCTTCTTCATGTCAAGAACGTGTCTCACCTTAGTCAGGGTACGCTCTGTCCCATCAAACATCTTGATATGCACCATATCAATAGCCACAACATTACAGGCACTATCATTGCCCATAAATACCTATTCACCATCGCACTCCCTATAGCTGGTGAACCAACTCCGATGAGGAGTCGTGTGAAAAGATGCCCCTGTGTCTAGAATTCACTCGTCCTTACGATCATCGTATAGCTGTCTGATCGTAGACACAGACAAAATATCACTATCACATCCACTCGATCCATCTAACATGACAGCATTGGCCTCCCTATACGAAGCCTTAGAATTTTCTCTCTTAGATTTAGGATTTGTACAATCCTTCTTCACATGTCCTTTCATCCCACAGTTCTAACACTTTACCTTTCCTTTACCCTTACCCTTGGATTTGGATCTAGAACCTGAAGAACCTGTATATTGTTTAGAATTCCTACCCCTTGTAAGCAGTGCATCAGGAGATATCCACATGTCGACGTTAAGCTTTCTCATAGCCTTCCCTTAAAGGGATGATATAACGATGATGACACTCAGAGTTTTATTTGTGGTGCATATTGTGTCCTTGAATGACTATACGATGCCGAAAGAGAATTTAGCAACATACATGCTTGTTCTTCATCTTACATCACTTCCTCCATATTCAGCAATTTACAAACCAATTTATTAAAGTTACTGATGTAAGCCTCTAGATCTCCATCATCTGCCATCTTGAAGTTATACCACTGTTGCTTCAAGTGTAGGTGATTTTCAGAGAATTTTTTCGCATAGACATCCTCTAACTTCGCTCATAACTTAGTTGCAGTTTTCTCCTTCATGACATTGTAAAGAACCTCATCTGTGAGACATAAACGGATCGATGATAAGGCCTTCTTATCAAGAGTAATCCAATCATCAACAGTCATAGTAGACTTTTGCTCCTCAAGAGCACCATCTTCGCCTTGCTTGATTAAGGAACTGATCATCTTGATCATCCATAACTCAAAATTATTTTTCCCTGAGTACTTCTCAATGTCATACCTAGTGCTTACCATTATTGCTTATCCCTCAAATTCAGATCTGTGCCCCAACGATTGCTCTAATACTACTTGTTTCGGATTTGTGCTGTGAAATCACACAAATCTAGATCTGGGATAGCAATCCAAGAGCACTAAGCAAATACAAGAGAACACAAAGATTTAGCGTGAACAACTCTTGCGAGAAAAAACCACGGCACAAAGCGACAGAATTCCACTATGAAAATAGAAATTACAAAGAGCAAGGACTTACCCGATTCGAATAATCTCGAATCTCACCCTTACTACACCCTTTGATAACCTTAGAACCCCTTCTAAAAACCTTTAGAATACCTTTAAGAAGCCTTGACCCTTTTTAGAATAGCCCTAGGGACCCCTATTTATAGTTGAGGAAACTCCACTTACGCACTTAGTTTGGAAAATTCTGAAAACCGCATCAAATTTATACAATCCACGTGTGAGCTGCGTAACCCTCAACTAATCAAGCTAGGGCTTCGACTGGTCAAAGGACCCCTTCAACCAGTCGAGCCTGACCCTCGACTGGTCGAGTAGCGCGGTGACAAAGCAGATTTAAGACATCCTATAACAACATGGGATGATTCGTAGACCACCTAATATAGGATCGGCGCAAGACTCTTAGGCTGCTGCAAGGTAATCTTTCAGCACAGCTATGTAAGAGCCAGCGGTGATTGCCATGAATTTTGGCGAAATCAGGAGGCTCCTTCTCCTGTTTTGTTTGGGATAGATCTGACCATTCGTAGCAGAAGATTTGCATGATTTGTGGCATAGTTAATGGATTCGACGCAGGTGGCGAGGCTTTAGAGAGTCGTAAGGCCAGCAAAGTTGCTGAGATCAGTGGTGGGCCAGGGTTGTTTTGCGCAAGGGGATCTTTCTGTTCATAGTCAGGGATGGTGGATGGTGGATGGTCCGGATCATCTCATCTTTCTTGATGGTGGGTCCCACTGCAATTTTTCTATTGTAGTCGGTTTCAAATCCCCGAACGCAGGAGCGTGAAAGGTGGAAGAAATCGTGAGGAGTCTGGTCAAAGCATGTTTTGACTTGAATTAGCTTTGTGTGGTCTGCGGCTGTAAGCAGACAGGTGCACACATTCCTTGTACGGATCTTTCGGTGATGTTTCGATGAATCCACTCCGTTCATTCGAAGCGTAGGGTTATTTACTTTAAGGATGGGATTAGATTTGAGGCTCAAGTAAGCTTATCCTAAAAATTTTCCTAATGGACGTTGAAATGAACTTAATCTGAATTAGCGGTCCATGCTTAATGATCTGAGACCAATTTTAGAGGAAATATGTAGTCAAGATAGGCAAACAATTGGACAAAGTTTGATGGTTAATTAATGGTGGAGAAGCGCTAGATCTAAAATCTTATCTTTTGCGTCAAAATGAAGGAACTGACTTCAGCGTTCAATGGTGTAGGATTATAGATTGTGGCCCAAATTTTGTATGATGTCGTAATCATGTGAGGCCAAGGTGTGGTCCAAGTTTGAGTTTCGATGGACGGCAGTAAGTGGCTAGATCTGAAGATCTAGATTTACACAGAGTTGGTAAGTCTTGAAAGGATAAGTTTGCGCCTAAGGAAAAGCCTACCAATGTGGGGTCCTTATATTTTATGCTTGGTCCCTATGTTGTGAAATCCAAGCCGTTCATATGACTGAAAACCCTACTATGATTACCTACGAGCTTTTCTCACTTGATGGAGACCAAAATCAACGGTTAAGGGCTGATTTGTCAATTGGGCCACTGCTATGATGATCTAATGGCTAAAAATTGACATGTATGGTTAATTTATAGTTATTAGGCATGGTATCAGGTTTCACATGAAATGGATCATGAAAATCATGTGATTTGGAATTCAGGGGTTCAAGTTAATGGCATTTTTGTAATTATTTTGATATAAGAGTTTTGTGAAATCTAACGGTTCTATATGATTATATGTCCATTTGTAAATAATTCTTACAATAGAAATTACATCTAAATCCTTATGGTTAAGGAGTTAGTCATCAAATCAAGGGAAGGCATATATATCAGACCACACGGTGGATCATTAGTCGGATCGCTTAATCTATGGATGGAGATTATTCCCAATGGTCAGATTCGTGTTGAGAGATAGATGTTAGGTTAGGTAAGATAGATTGATATCATACACATGTACATATTACATTAAATTTCATGGTAAGACTCGAGAACTTTCAATACTCAAGTATTGAAAAGTTTGGGGTGTTACACGTCACAGCATAGATTCCCTACTTCTCTCTGGATTGGTAGACCAGTGTAAATCTATGTATAACCAATGGGAAGAGGCTATGAGGACTTATAAAGAAGTTAAAAGCTACAAAAATTGTACATCACGAGGACCTTCTTTATAAATGGAAGGCCATCACTTTGTTCAACATACGTGGATGAGCTCCCTCATGTCCCCAGACAATACTCAACACGTATTCAGTGCATGGCCATTTCCTTGGTCCGACCTCAAGGAAAGGTTAGTCCAATTAAGCTCGATCTCCAAGTAACATATCTACGTCAGTTTCGGATGGTCTGACCTTACCTAAGGAAGATAGGTCTGAAATTCCTCTAGAGATGACGGGATTCATTCGTGACACAATCGTGATCTCAAGATCCTCTCCAAGGATCTCAGGGGATCCTCCTACTCAACAGGAAAATCAGTTCCATATTACCGCCTCTCCTCAACTATAAATAGAGAGGCCTCTAATGGTGAAAGGTATGTATTATCTTTAGCCCTAACCCCTCAATATTCAACTAGACCCAGATCTTGTCCCAGACTTAGGCATTGAAGGGTTTCCCACTCCATTTAGGGTCTTCCTTGTCCATTCCTTGTGTAGGTGAACAAGTCCAGAAAGGAGCTAACTAGATTTTTGCATCAACATTCAAGATTTCTACGGTCCAAGAGTTGTTGGTAAGGCTATTTTATTGTCGGACCCTACTTCAGTTGATTGTAAGGTTGTGATCAACTATTTAGAGAACACACTAGCATTTTTTAAATTGGGAGATACAGTATGGACAACTTTTGAAGGAGAAAGGGACCAATATCGTTACTTATCAGATATTATATTTTATGATGGGCTATTACATGTAGTAAGATATAAGAAGGAACTCATCATCTACTAGTTGAGTACGAATCCTGACTCCATAAGCCAGAAGATGCTTCCACTAGCATAGCCTAGATACCCTCCATTGGGTGTGACTTTCGTGGGTGACATCCACTTAGTTGAATCATGTTGAAATTTACTAATGGTTTTAAGGTTTTATCAGTATTTTGGTGAATGTAGACTTCACATGTGGACAAGAGGATTTCATGTTTTTTAAGATGGACGCTAGTGGGACAATCAATCTAAAAAGTTTGGATGGTCAGATGATTTGCTTGGGGGTATTCCAAGTCTCTTTCAACTGAAAATTGTCGGAGTTCAAATCCGTGACACAATCGTGATCCTAAGATCCTCCAAGCATCTCAAGGGATCCTCTTACTCAATAGGAAAATCCGTTCCATACTACTGTCTCTCCTCAACTATAAATAGAAATGTCTTTAATGGTGAAAGGTACATATTATCTTTAGCCCTAAACCCTCAATATTCAACTAGACCCAGATCTTGTCCCAGACTTAGGCATTGGAGGGTCTCCTACTCTATTCAGAGTCTTCCTTATGCAGGTGAATAAGTCCAGAAAGGGGCTAACCAGATTTTTGCATCAACATTCAAGATTTTTTAAATTGGGAGATACAATATGGACAACTTTTGAAGGAGAATCGGATCAATATCATTACTCATCTGATATTATATTTTATGATGGGCTATTACATGTAGTAAGATACAACAAGGAACTGGGGTCCTTACTCTTGCTCGGGTGGTAGACTCTCAAGAGTTTCAACACCCGATCAAGGGTTCGAGTACCCATAGGTGGTGAAATTCCACTAGTGTGAGTGTGTGGGGTGTGTGCGCGTGTGTTAAATAAATAAATAAATAAAGGAACGCATCATCTACTAGTTGGGTTCTGATCCTGGCTCCATAAGTCAGAAGACGCTTCCACTAGCATAGTCTAAATATCTTCCATTGGGTGTGACTTTCGTGGGTGACATCCACTTAACTGAATCATGTTGAAATTTACTAATGGTTTTAAGGTTTTATCAGTATTTTGGTGAACGTAGACTTCACATGTGGACAACAGGATTTCATGTTTTTAAGATGTATGCTAGTGGGACGATCAATCTAAAAAATTTGGATGGTCAGATGATTTTCTCGTGGGTATTCCAAGTCTCTTTGGACTGAAAGATTGTCGGAGTTCAAAAAGAATTGTATATATTTTACGAGTACTGCTGCTACCTACAATGATTCAGGTGTCTTCAACTTAGAAGATGGTAGCATCACACGGTTTCATTCAAAAAATCGCTACTCAGTTTCGCCTCCAGCAACGTGGATAATACCATATACAATGTAATAGTTTTTATTTTATTTACTTTTAAATTTTATGATAGTCGATGTAATATAATCAAACGAGGGAATTATATTAGATTAGATTGGTTTAATTACATGTTATGATTTTAAATTTTTTATGAAACAAGTTTCTCGTTTTTTATCATTACTTGAGTGTATGAGTTTATGTTTACATGCATCCAAGTATATTGAGTTTACGAAATGATCAGCCGCAGTGTAGGGCTCACCATTATGTGTCTATACCATCCAACCGTTCATCGGTTGCCCTAGAATGTATGGACAATGAGGAGATATATGATATGTGGGCCACATCTTTCCATCAGTCTTCAATTCTCATAAACCAATTCTCTGGGTATTAATAAACCCAGAAACCAATAACTTTTCAGTTGAATGCGGAGATCAATGGTATGGATGTTTCCCACTGGATTTCTAAAGCTCTAGTTGCATTGGCACAGTTAGATCATTCCATTGAACTAGACCGTTCAATTGGTCCAACCCAAGTTTCATGGGTGACCATTAAAACGTCACACTGATTTGACAAATATTAAGCAATTGATGAATGGTTTTAAAACTAGGCGGTCCATATCGTTGATACAAAATAGATCCAATCAACAATCTGATACATCTATTTTTTTATGGGCCAACATTGATTACTTATGAATGTAAAGAATCAATTTTATTTTTTTTAAGGCAATTCTAGCCATCCATCAATGGCTTAGTAATAAGGATGGCCTGTGTTCCATTTAAGGTCAGAATTTACAGGAGTTTTAGGTTAGAAGACGTAAACACTAAAACCCACCTGATGGAAATCCCAAGATGAAGATGAGGCACTCGTGTTCGTGTCCTATATCACATGAGTACGGGTTTTGATGGGTAAGAATATTACGTGATGGGTAACGCGTGCTAAGAACTAGGAAACTTCACAATAGTAAATATTGTGAATGATTGAAGTTATGGCCCCACCATGATATACCTACATATATTTAGGGAGATCTTTTTAGGGAATGATCCAAAAAATGAAGCAGATCCAAAACTCAGAGTGGACCACACCAAAACAATAGAGAGTGACGCTCACCGTTGAAACCTTCCTAGAGCCTACATGATGTTTATTTGAGATCCAACCTGTTCGTAAGTCAACACAGACATAAAGGAAGGGAAAGCAATATCAGCTTGATCAAAAATCTCCGTGGCCTATAGAGGTTCTTAATGGTAAGCGTTTAAACTCTACTGTTTTCTGTGATGGGTCCACTAGAGCTTTGGATCTGATTCATTCTTTAGATCATAATCTAAAAAGATCTCTCCAGATTGATGGACAGTGTAGATATAACACATACATCATGGTGAGACCCGTAGAACTTGGTGACATCACTCGCTACTCAACCTGTTCGGTAGCGAAACTCGTTTTGAAGTTACGTCACCTGGTTCCGTGGGCTCATAATGATCTGTGTTGTATCCACACCGTCCATCCATTTAGAGAGACCATTTTAGGGCATTAACCAAAGAGTGAGGCAGATCCAAATCTCAAGTGGACCCACCACAGAAAACAGTGGGGGATTGAACGCCTACCATTAAAAAAAATTCTTCGATAAAGCTGATATTTGTGAATTCCTTTTTTCCATGTCTTTTTTTAACTTATAGATAAGTTGGATCTCAAATAAACATCATCTTGGGCGTAGGAAGGATTCAACGGTGGCCGTCATTGTCCACACTGTGTTTTTACCGTGGAGTTCACTTGAACTTTGGATCTGCCTCACTCTTTGTCTCATGCCTTAAAATGGTCTTTTCAAATGGATAGACGGTGCAGATACAACACATAGATCATGATAAGGGCCACAGAACCTCGCTAAGCGACCACCAAAGCTCTGCAATATACTCACGTTTTCACAGGTGGGGCAATCTTTACCATTGAACTGTTGTGTCCTACGAACCACTAAACGATATTTCCTTGGATCCGGAGAAAATAACTTCTTCTTTTTTTCCCCTTTTCTGGTTGAATTTGCACCGTGAATGTGGTTATCTTTACTATTTATCTGTCGGGGAAGAATCAAAGGTTTAGAATCGTTGATCTATTACAATGTCCGGTGCTAAGCAGGTCTGGATCACTGAAAACAGGGCCCCACTTGTCAGAACTGAAACCCAACTTGAGATGGTACGGACGCTCATCATGTCCATCCCTTTCTCATCAGCACCCAAAATTTTTGCCACTACAAAAGTCACGTGGGCCGCACCACAGGGAACAATGGGGATGGGAAGCTCACGTGAACAGAAAAAACAAAACTTACAAATTTTGTGCCGGGCCCACCGGATATTTTATATGCATCCAATCCATTCAAAGATACTCCCGACGATGACGAACAGATGCCCAAGTAGATCCTGAAACTTAGGTGGGACCCGCGGCCTGACATGAGGGCTTTTAGGCATGTCTTTACATGAGAAAAAAACAAAAAACAGCTTGATCCAAAACTTTTATTGGCCCCAAGATGTTTTTAATGTTCGATGCTCATCCAACACTGTTTCCTATAATATGGTCCACTTGAGATTGGATATACCTCATTTTTGGTCTCATACTGTTCATCCCTGCATCAATAATGGTGGGGGCCACGGAGCACCAACCACCAGCCATTGGCTGGAATCAGGGGCAGTAGCTTATCCGTTTCCTCTTTACATCGTGTGACTCACCTGAGTTCTGGATTGTCCTGATCTTTATATGCGTGGAAGTATATAGGGGAGCCCAAATCAGATTGTTCCAGCAATCTTAACATCTGATTGGTAGAGTTTATTGTTGATGTAGGATGCTAGACCTTTTTTTTTTTCAATTGATCATCCATTTTTTCTCATTATCATTTTATTATTTTTTCACTTCAAAAAAATTTCCACACCATTCTATAATAGATTTATATAACTCGTAATATAATGTTTAAGATTAGAATAGTAAATTGTAGTATCAGGGGCAGTAGCTTATCCGTTTCCTCTTTACATCGTGTGACTCACCTGAGTTCTGGATTGTCCTGATCTTTATATGCGTGGAAGTATATAGGGGAGCCCAAATCAGATTGTTCCAGCAATCTTAACATCTGATTGGTAGAGTTTATTGTTGATGTAGGATGCTAGACCTTTGTTTTTTTCAATTGATCATCCATTTTTTCTCATTATCATTTTATTATTTTTTCACTTCAAAAAAATTTCCACACCATTCTATAATAGATTTATATAACTCGTAATATAATGTTTAAGATTAGAATAGTAAATTGTAGTTACTTGGGCAAATACATGTTCTAAGGTTGGTTTTTTTTTTTTTTTATAAAAAAAATAAAAATAAATAAAAAATAAAAAGAATAAAGTAATATATATGCAATATTTTTCACATTTCTAATTCTAATGTGTTAAAGTTCCTTGAAACTCATGCGGAGGTTGACTCGTGCTAGATCATTTGGAGAAGAAACTTAGATGCCTTCTTTTTTTCTTTTTTTCTTTTTTCTTTTTTATTTTTTGAGCAAGAAAATTCAAAGAGCACCACTCACTTGTTTGGCCCTTGCAACGGTAAAATGGCTAGGAGAGAGATGAACTTGCTAGGACTACATGTTAGATCTGTATTGCATAATTGATGGATTGTCTATGCATCAATAATGGAGATTTAACACTATAACCTAAAAGCATACTTGATTGGGAAGAGATTTCTTATGCCTCAATGTTGCCAACAAGAATATTGATCTTCTGCACATCACACCCTTTGAAAAACTTTCAATGGGACTAGGGTTTTCTCTCTTATGTTGGTGAGGGGACCAAAATATATATTTATAAAAAAGAGGGCTAGAGAAGCGAACCCATCGCACTCCTCTCATCTTGAATTTTCACACCGTATGTTTCCATATCCGGCTTAATAACAATGTATAAGGACCACAGTTCAAGCATCCCACCCTAAACCTATTTACAATTATCACAAGTGTAATGGGGCCCATTGAATCGCTCAATCTAAATAATCCAACGGTCATATCTAAATTGATGATCTTATGTGGCCCACTTAATAAGAGTCTTACATCCTTCTACTTGGGCTTCAGTGATCTCTTAAAGAAAATAAAATATTTTATTTTAATTGTAAAAACAATTTTAAAAAATGCATTTGCTTTTGAAAGTTCCTAATGGGCACCCTACTGAATTTCAAAATAATGCCATTGGATAATAATGAACAACTCTTGTCAAGTCCGGTCCATCAAGATTACAGATATTGAATTGTGGCTGTCAACATAACATTTATACATTTCGAAGTGTGACGTATCATGGTCATAAATACCAATATCATTAACAACATGGATCAAGGATACGGAGTGTGGTATGAAGATTACACGTGTAACACCCGAATTGAAATGACACCAGACCATGGGGCGTCCACTAGCGAGCTGCCCCAGGACCATGTTAGGCAGTCTACATGGGGCATACGTGCGTAGCACTAGAAAGTGGGAGTAAATAGGATTGAACAACCACTTTCACAAATTATAAAAAGGTACGTCGTAGACATAACTAGTCCTAGGTACGTCTGGGACCCGAAACAGACCGTGAGGGCTAGCCCTCCCAAGATCTGCTCTGACAGACTAAAATGACCGTGGGCCGCTCGTTGAAATTTCACCAAGTCTGAAACTATAGGAAATCGTCAGCCTTATTGGGCTTGAGGCTCTCGCAGATGGTGAACCAAGATGATGCCTAAAACTTCTCAACTTGGGCCGCGAGCCAAGTGCTTGAAACGCGACATTCTCTTAAGCATGAATCTGAAACTTAAGTAAAATAGGCCCCTTGTCCTTTCACAAAATTGTGACTTTTCGTCCATTGGATTGTGACTAAATTCGAGGCATGGGTCAAAGATATTTCCCTACTCATATCCGTATAGTTGTGGCCCTAATCGAGCACCGATGACCGTCAATCGCAAGTGGGGTCCCCACGGTCGATCGAAGCATCCCATCTCCCTCCGATTCTGACCAATCGTGGATCCTATGATAGGGCACTTGCCCCTTGGTGCGGATGAGCCAATGGGTGGTGCGGATGAGCCAATGGGTCTGCGAAAAGACCCTGTGCACCAAAATCCAGCCCATTAGGGGAATGTATGATAGAAAAGAGGCCCCTAAGGTCATCTGGGCATAAAATCTGGACTATAAAAGGCTAAGAAATTCACTCCCTCACTCCAATATGAAATTCCAATTGCAAGGGAGAGAGAGAGTGGGAAGAAGTGAAAGAGGGAGCTCCATGGGGAGTTAATTTGGAGGATTTCCCCATTGCCGCTGGCCACGTTGGAGCTCACAACCATGCCCCAACTATAGGGGACAACCTAGCAGCAAGAGAGGTAATCCTCTAGCCCTCTTCATAATTTGAGCCTTGTAAACAATTTGCATGCGCCCTTACAAGCTAACCCCATTGGCGCAGGGCTTCGATACACCAATCTACTAACCCAAATCCTAGGAGCGACAATAGATATTTGATGGACTACTTCTATGTGCAAACCATATTCTTTAGGTTGCCAATTAACGAACCTATGTTGCAAATAATGATGGTGTAGTGAAATTATGATTTGCATGTTAATAGTGAGTACCCCTTAGATTGTTTGTCTTCCATGAATTGCGAATTATGCTTAGTATAACCAAACATTGATTAAATGCTAAAATAGGCCAGAATTATTAAAACTTCTTTCCATGATTTATACTATTCCCTGGCACATGCACTTAATAGCTTTGATATTTGTAAAGTCTGCAATGAATTGGGGCAATGCACCCACATGTCTAATAAAATGCTCAAACTGAATGGAATGCCCTGATTTATTGTAATGCATGCTTGCATATTCTTGAAATAAGTAATGTATATGACATGATATTAATTGTTAACTGATTGGCCAATTAAGTTGGCCAGTGAATTGCAAAACTCACAAGGACAGCTTTATCGGGTCGGCTGCCTTGGGCCAATCCTACCGATCTAGGTCGAACACGGACAACCGACAGTAATTGGACTACACAGGATGCTCATATGCAGTGCTGGTTACGTCGTACTTCTCCTGAGTCAACCAAGTTAGTCTACTAGCTGGCCAACCATGTGTGTTTACCATGTATGACACGCCCACCTGAACCTAGAGCACCCCATGCCCCTAGAACACCCACTTACAACCATTAGTGATACAGTCTACAAGCTTCGAGAGCCGGGCATGGTGGTATGAGACAATGTTTCTAAGTTGTCCGCCTACACTGGGGTGATGAGCCTCCTCATAGTGACCACGAGTAATTCAGTTTAAAATCTCACCTATCGTATGAGCTTAGTTGGGAGTAAAGAACCCAGACGGATCAAAGGTCGTAGGTGCTAGGCCGCCACGGCCGCCCTGAGTTAGGTATGACGACTCAGGGGTTAAGATCGCATGATGAGGGAGTGTTGGATTGTGAGGGCATGCATCATATCATAATAGCATACACGTTCATTAACAAAAGTACATAGAGACTGTATGTTTAAGTTACTTTTCATTAATTATGCCCGTGAAATTGATAATTTGTGTAACTTGATACTAATGGAACTACTGAGTTGATCAGTCACTCCCACTCTGAGACGATGTTTTAAAACACATACCAGACTCTATCTTAGATGCAGGTATCATAGAGCTTGACACGTTAGATGAAGCATTCATGGACTCAAAGGTGGAGCTCTTGTATTTTTAGTTGCTGGACGGGTTGTTATAGGCTGTCCTAGGGCCAACAATGAGATCTTAGGGCAGAGACATTTTTATTTTAGACTATATGTATTTTACTGGGATGCGATCCCGTACACTGAATGTATACATATCATTTCATTGGTCATATCTTAAGTTTACGATTACGTTTATTCTAGTGTACATTACATGATCCATTTAATTTCTCGAATGCTCACTCAACAAGCAAACAAACCTAAATTACTCACTCTGCGAGGCAGAAATGACACCCGGAATATCGAGAGTCGAGCATTTTCTCGACCCCCGAAATTCAGGGCGTAACAACATGTTTAATGTGATCACACGTGCTGATCTTCAAGTGATCCATCTAAACGTGTCACCAAAACACAACAAAATTCTTACTTAATCAAAACTGAAAGTGCACACTAAAAAAGAAGTAAAATATAAACTGGATAAAAGAATCATCAATGCATAAAAAGATATATTTGAAATGTATCTACATAATCGAATCAAAACTGAAAGCTTCCACTACTCAAATACATCTTTAGGATCTACAATTCTCATATACATCACATGTTCCTTAAAGAGCATGATAGGAAAGCCTTTAGTGAGAGGATCCACTATCATCTACTTCGTGACGATGAGTTCCATAAACACCTGATGATTCTAAACTCCCTCCTTCACAACAAGATACTTAATATTAATATGCTTTGACATCGATGAATGCTTGTTGTTGTTGGAGAAGTTAATTATAGCTGGACTATCACAATAAATTTTTAATGGTTTTGGGATCATCCGCACAACCCGTAAACCAAAGAAGAAAATCTGAAGCCAGATCGCCTGACTCGTAGCTTCATGACAAGTTACATACTCTGCTTCCATGGTAGAAGTCGTCGTAATTGACTGTTTCATGATCTTCCATGATATGACTCCACCACCCATCATGAATACATAGCTCGAGGTGGACTTCTTGATGTCGAGATAGCCTACAAAATCTTCATCTATATATCTGACCACCTCCAAACAGTTGGATTTCATGTATGTGAGTGTGAAGTCCTTTGTCCTTTGCAGGTAGCGTAATACTTTCTTAACAACTATCTAATAGTTCATCCCTGGATTGATAAGGTACCTGCCCACCATTCCAAGCACAAAAGTAATGTCTGAACGCGTACAAACCTGAGTATACATACATGATGCTCCCTACTGCTGACGTATACAGAATATCTTTCATTTTGTGCTTTTTTAGGTCATTCTTATGACATTGAAATTGGCCAAACCTATCATCGTTTACAATAGGTGCTTAGCCGGGAGCACAAACTTGCATGTTAAACCTTTCGAGAGCCCTATCGATATAGGCCCTTTGCGATACACCAAGTAATCCACGTGATCTGTCCCAACTAATCTGAATGTCGATGACAAATGATGTATCATTAAGATATTTCATCTCAAAGTTTTGAGATAGAAATTTCTTAGTATCACGTAACAACCTAATATCACTACCGGCCAACAAAATGTCATCAACATGTAAAACTAAAATAATAAACTTATTCCTATTGATTTTCACTTCCGTAGTGTTTTCAATGAAACCATATGAGGAAACAACTTCATGAAAAGAACAAACGATTATGTTGCCCTCTCAATTAGACATAGCCTCCCCTAGCTTGATTCAACAACCAAGAGAGGAAAGACTACTACGCATGCCCCATTAATAGGGTCGAGATAGGGGAGAAAAGAGAAGAGCTCATCACTAACTAACAAAGCCCTTCAAAGGATTAACAATAAAGCAGCAGTTAGGCAGACAAACAGAAACCCAAGGACATCAACTACCACTACTGCAACAGATAGCAAAACAGATGTGGATACCCTTCAAAAAATGGAAAGAAATCAGCTTCCACAACTACAACCCATAGCAACCCAAGCCACCAAACTCGCCCAACCCTCAACACATCATATAAAGTAAATAAAAATAAAAATAAATAAATAAATAAATAAACAGGATCATCCAACTGAACATAGACTCTCGTTAGACATCAGAAGCAACACTAGTTGCCACAACTTTCACCCCACAACAACAGCAAAGAACCTCTAACAACATTCTGGCATTATAAACCCCCATCCATTTATTATTATTATTATTATTATTATTGAAGTTAGAAGAGGACTTCACAGCTCATAATCCTATTAATCAATACCTTTACATTGTAGAGAGGAAGAACTCTTGTTCCTTATCACTCCCAATCCCACATCTTGCATAGTAACCAAGCCCTAAATTTCCCTCTAGAGCTATTCTCCTCCCAAATAGCTTCCCTTCTATGCCGCTACTCCTAAGTCTAGTCAGACCATCTGCCACTGCGCCTCCTCTCTCAAGGTATGAGAGACAATAACATTGAGGTTAAAGCTCTCGAAAAGGATTCTCCTATCTTATACCAGATTTTCCATGGAATTTGTGCGAGGGGTTTAGATACGGATTTAGCTATGATATACACAGGCCAATGTTCTTATAAATCCTAATTCAGTCAAGCATAGCTTGGGCTTCTGCCACCATGTTAGAAACTTAGCCATATGCTTGATGGAAGGCAAAGATTACCTTCCTAGCTTTACCTTGTTATATCACAACTTTCTTTTTCCACTTTGATACCTGATATATCACTTCATCTGCCCAAACTTTTTTCCCCTCATATTTCGAGCATTTCTCTCAATCCACAATTCCCATACAATGAAACTTGGGACCATATTACACAACATTTTAAATCTGGAGGAGGGACGAGCTTGATGGGCCCATTGAAGAATTCTCAAATGTATAGTTGATTTGGTTCAAGATGCACATAAAAATCATGACTTAAATAAGACCATACCTGCACGACAAGGTCTCCATGGCAAAACAAGTGGTCAATATCTTCAACTGCATGACTACGAGATGCACTGGAAATATCTGTTCTCACCTAAGGATTGACATTGATTCATTGCCCCGCTTCTAAACACCCTGCCGCAGACTAGAAATATCCGCTAAGCTATCCCTCATTGCAGAACTGAGGGCATTGATAGATTGACCCTCAACCACCCATTGCTGATTTCCTGGAAGGGACTGAGAATATGATCTCTCCCTCCCTACACTATCTGATCTGCAAGCTCTGCTCACCAGCATGCACCATAAACAGTCCCCCACCACCTCTGTCTTGAGGGCCCATGGGGACTTTCCCTGTTCATCCCAGAGCCTGGAACATCCCCCTGATTGTCATGAGAAAGAGAACTTGCAAACGAGTTGCTTGGATGCTGACGGTTTTGATATTCTGAAAATCTACCGCATCAATTCGCTGGTAAGATTTTATCTTGTAACCTTAAAATTTCATGTTAACTGACATGTTGACATTCATACTTGGTACAAAGCAAGCTTAGTATATTGTAATTTTACAAGAGATTTGCTGGGGTGGCTTGTCTCCAGCATTCCCAACATATGCATGGCACCAGTCTGGTGAAAAATAATGGTGATCCAAGAATCTTGGTCATCCAATTCTTTAATTTTTCATCTATTGAAATGGGACTCTTGCTCCTTTCTTGCTCTTTTTTCCCCCATTTTTCATTAATTGTCTATTTACAGGTTGTTAATGCAAATGTTAAGATATTCCAATCTCTTGATTTTTAGCTATAGCGCATTCACATAGCCATGGTCCACGAGATCAATGGTCCTTACTATTGTAAAAAGTGTTGCACAGGTGGAGTGGAGAGTTGAAGCTTGTGAACTTCCATCTCTAACCTCCCGTAATGAAGCACTTGTACTATTTTTTCCACTCCATATTCTCCAAACATTGTCTTTTTGCTCTACCAAATCTTATCTACCATTTATTAATTCCCCTGTAACATTGTTTGTCAATTCTAAATTTCTACCACATAATGCAGTTCTGATGAACCCCAGGTCGCAAGCAGAACGTCACATATTGGGGTGCCAGATGGTTCTGCTGTACATTCGGGGTAATGTGGAATATCAGAGCTGCATTATGTGGGGGATAGTTTTTCCTCCTTTCCCACCTGAAATCAATATCTGTTGTCTCCTATGCTGCCTGAAATGTAATTTGGGCAGAAAACATCGTGCTCGCTCTTCCATTTTAGGAATATTTTGACTGTTCCATTAAATAATAAAATCATTTCATATCTTATCTGTTCCACTAGTTAGGAGTGAGATGGTTCAAGTTGAAGGCTCTAAAAGGTAACCAAAAGGCATAAGACTTGATGACTTGTGGTTTTAACTGAGGATATGGTCCTTGATAAAGCAGAATGATGGAATAAGATTCATGTAGTCAACCAAAACTAGTTCAGATAAAGCTTAGATGGATGATGATATCTTGTCTATCACATAGCTAAAAGTCCAAAATTATTTGAAATGTGATTAAATGATCGTCGTGCTAGTTTATTTCTTAGGTTGTGTTTGGTTGCAGCCAGTGTTTGAAATATTGGTATCGCTTTACATATCGCACTATTGTGATATGGATACATATCGGTTATTGCATGGGAGATATTGGTTGTATCATCTAATGTCTTGTTGTTGTTGGAAACATAGGAAAACATTGGGAAATTAGTCGAATTTTTCAATGAAACTTTATTGATTGTTAAAAAAGTCATCAATAGACATAAATCAAAACATTACAAAAAACAATAATATGTTTGTTTTTTTTTTTTTTTTTTGTATTGGATCCTAATATATGCATTGTCTAACCAAATTGATGCAAGTATATTCAAAGTCTATTAATATAATTTATAAATGTAAGAAAATGTGTGGAAACACAAGAAATACATTCAAAAGTAAAAGAAGAATCACTAGATCAGGTTACATACATATTTGTTTTATGTTTAGATACAAATATTGTAATTGATTTGCAAGAAATTAAAATTGCATTTATTTTTTCAAATTTTCACAACTTGGCCCATCTCCTCCAAATCTTGAAATGGAAAGCTCCTAATCCATAATTTTTCATGCAAAAAATAAAAAATCATGAATTCGTAACAACTTAACATTAATTTAACATGATTTACAGAAATAAAAAGGATCGAAAATTGAAAATGTTCACTGAATCGAACATGCGGGATATATCCCACTACTTGTGCATTTTGTATCGCATAGGTGGAATACAAGATATATTGTGAGATATGTTGGTTGATATCATCGATACTTAAAACACTGGTTGCACCAAATAAAATGAAATTTCATAATACTTTGGTTGATGATATCATCTTAATTGAAGGCGAGATTCTAGGTTTTCTCCTGGTTGATTTTCTTAATTATATCATGCCATCATAGCTAATGTAGAAGTCCTATCATTGCATATCAAACAAGAAGGTTGAAGCCATGTTGCTGAGACGTTACTTACACCGGGAAGCACCGCAATGGAGGTCGAATTCCATGACTTTTTTTTCAGAAAAATAATATCACAGGAAACTGTTGCATGCATATCCAAGGGATGTGGCATGCATAAGTTCTAGAGCACACATTTAGTAGGTCCCATCATAGGTAGGCGACAGCCCGAAAAATCATGCTAGTTAGAAAATCCTTATTTTTGTGAGAATGGACAACTTTTGAACCATTAATGACATTTTCTTAGTCATCCTTTTGCCTTCGAGTTCTGATCAAATGGTTAGGGTCGTCTATAGCTTGGGCATGGTCCATCCATTCCATGATGGACCTGCCAGCTGAGCAGTCCCTATGTTGTGTGTGTGTGTCATGTGTCCAAATGAAGCTATGAATGATTTTTGGTGGGTGATACTAGCATTCTGCTAGTGATTGCTCAGAAATTGCTAAAACTAATGCTTACATGGACAAACTTCCTGCAAAGTGTTTGTGTTTTCTTGATAGGTACAGAGCTAGAAATCCTACTACAGATAGGAGTAACATTTGAGATGGAAGCATTGTATGTATCTTCATTCTCCTTCTTATTAGAGGAGTACATTTGATCTAAAATTCAAGGTGGATTCATCATCTGATGAGATTCTTGATTTCATGTATTTAATTGCCCAGAAATTTTCATTCTAACTTCATTCTCTTATCTGGACTCTCTCTCTCTCTCTCTCTCTCTCTCTCTCTCTCTCTCTCTCTCAAACAAGAAAATGGACCAGATTGATAAGTCAAAGGAGTATCACTAGCTGAAGTAATAGGCCCCACTTCTTTAAAATGAGGGATTAGCCAATGAGCATGTGGGTGCCATAATTTCAGGCTTCAGCTTGTTCGATCAATGGCTGTGAGGTCATCTCTATGGTTTCCTATGGATTCCAGGAGCACTATCGGAACATGTATTTGTATAGATTATATTTTTGGTGGGTCTTATTTGGATATCGAGTGCAAATCATGCATTCCCCTCATAATGGTCACTCATATCTTTTCCACGGGAGTTTTAACTATAGAAAAGGTTAATAATAGCAAATTTTAATCTTATAATTTATTTATGTAATTTTGTCATTCAAGGAACACAAAAGGCCCAGACAATGGAAAACCCTTACATGACCTAAACAGGAAAACATTAATGTGACCATCTTGCAGCAATCTAGGTAACCTCCCGGGCAGTGTTGTGGACCCGGAAGGTCATTATACCTAAGCCAACGAAAGGAAGTTTGGATATGAATTTGGACTTGTTGGGCCCACAAGTTAAACCTCAACTACTAAATGGTGTGGGTCACCCAACCGGAGCTGCCTATGGTCTGATTTCAAATTGGTCCAATTTCAATGAACCACCCAACTGTTTTCTCTCTTATCTTTAGGGACACTTTTAAAACACTCTAACCTTTTAATTCAATATACTCCATCAAAGCCTTTTAAGTTCTTTTTTCCCCTACTTCAAACTGATTGGGGAAATTGGGCCACACAACATGGAAAACAGTTGGGATGGACCCCCAACCATTGAGACTTTCATGGGACCCACGTGATGTTTCTATGCCAACTAAGTTGTTAATAAGGTGAGGATGAAGGAAAAACATAAATTATCAGCCTTATCTAAGAGTTTTGCAGCCTTCTAAAACTGTTTCAATAGCATGCATTTGTTCTGTACCATTTCTCATTGCGTGGTCCACTTGAGTTTTTAATTTGCTGATTCTTGAGTTCACGGGCCTTGATGTGGATTGGAGAAATGGATGGATGAATGGAGTGTTAATACAAACATCACGGTGGGCCCATAGAGCTTAGGGTCAGGGACCTAGATTAGGTGGTGTTGCCCACAACGCGCCCAACAATGGTGTGGTGGGTGTCATCAGGGACAGTTTCTTGTGGCCTGAAGACACCCACTGTTGAAGCCTTCCTTGAGCCCACCGTAATGTTTACTTACCCATCGATAGAGATGGGCACGGGACAACTCAACTCATTCGACTCGTTCAGATCTGACTCAATCCGAATCGAGTGGGTAAGTCGATTGAATTGAGTTGACTTCATCCCATCCGAACTCAAAATCGTAACTTGACTTGACTCGACCTGAAATCCAACTCGGTACTGACTTGACTCAATCTGAAACTCGACTCATATATATATATATATATATATATATATATATATAAACTAGGTTTTGAGTTGATAGAGAGGTTGCAATCCTGGCAAGTGAATTTGGGTTTTGAGTTGTGATTTTAGCCCGTCGATACCTACTGCACCTGACCCAACTTGGTGCCGACTCAACCCGACTTAGTCTGGATTAGGCCAGGCCAGACCCATACTCGGATCAAGTGAAGGATGCTACACTTAGTACTGAGTTGGATCAAGTTCGGGTCAGGCCTATTTCAAAAACTGATCGAGTTGGATCAACCCTAACTTGGTATTTCTCATCTCGATGCCCAGCTCTACCTATCGATAAGGGCACATAGGAAACATAAATGGCAGCTTGATTCAAAACATTTGTCCCCCAAAGAAGTTTTTAATGGTAGGTGTTCAATCACAAGTGTTTCCTATGGTTTGGTATAGGAGATCTGCATCACTTTTTATTTCACAACCTAAAATGAGCTGAGAAAATGGATAGACCCACATTGTATGGAACACATAAAACATGCCCCACATCCCACAACACATCAACATACCAAATATGATGTATGTGTCTTATCCGTGCCATCCATCTATTTTTCCAGCCCAAAATTAAGAGAAATTTACCATTGTGGACCCCACCTTTTATCTAGTGGCTTTTATGAAGCAATACAAACTTAGACCTCCTCGTACGGACACTGAAATTGAGGATGAAAATACCCCTCCTTTGCACTGTGTTGCTTTCACTGCCGTTTCTTTCACCCGCTTTTCTCACTCCATTTCTAGTAAGAGAGACAAAAAGCCCATTTTGTTGTGGCCCCTTCCTTATCAGCATTGGATTGCATCCTCTCCATACATCAGCATTTTGTCATCTTTTGAAAATGGTCGGTCTAATGAAGAAAGCACGCACCACAGGTATATTTTAAACTCAGTTGGGCCCACATTGAATGTATGTAGTATATCTACGCCATTCATCCATTTTTCTATTTAATTTAAAGGGTTGAGCCCCAAATTGAAGCATATCAAAAGATCAAGTGGATCATACCACGGGAAATAGTGGGGATAATGATTTCCACTGTTGAAACCATAGTAGGCCCAACAGTGATGTTTGTTTGTTATCAAACCTGTTCATAAGATCATATAAACATGGATTTATAGAAAACACAATTAGAAGCTTGAACCAAAACTTCTATGGCTCTTAAGAAATGATCAACATCAGAAGTTCAATTCAAAATTATCATGTGGTGTTGTCGATTTGAACATTGGATATGTTTTAGATTTTTGGGCTCAAGCCATGAAATTATCTGTTAAGTTTGCCCTGCTGATTTCCTAGTTTGCCCCGCCCAATTTTCAGTTTGCCATGCTGATTCTCTAGTTTGCCCCACCTAATTTTCAGTTTGCCCCACTCAATTTCATGTTTGCCCCACTCAATTTCATGTTTCCCCCACTGAATTTCATGTTTCCCTTGCTGAATTTAATGTTTTCCCCACTGAATTTCATGTTTGTCCCGCTGAAATTCAAGTTTGCCCCGCTGAATTTCATGTTTACCTCGCCAAATTTCATGTTTCCCCCGCTGAAATTCATGTTTGCCCCGCTGAATTCAATATTTGCCCCGCTGAATTTCATGATTTTCCCGCTGAATTTCAAGTTTTCTTCGCTCAATTTCATGTTTACCTCGCTCAATTTCATGTTTACCCCGCTACATTTCATGTTTACCCCGCTTAATTTCATGTTTGCCCCACTCAAATTCATGTTTGCCCTGCTGAATTCATAGGTTCCCTCCCTCAATTTCTAGCTTGCCTCATTGAATTTTCATGCTTCCCTGACCCCATTTCTAGTTTTCCTCGCTCAATTTTCATGCTTGCCTTGCTCAATTTTCATGCTTGCCTCACGCAATTCCATGACAGATAGCGCCGCTGAATTTAGTGAGCACCACATGACGCATTCATAACTTTGAAGCCCTGATCCTTACTCTCTCTATTTGTTTATTTAAAAAATTAACGCATTGCTTACTCTTTATTTCCTTAAGTTCTTTATCATTCTCATTTATTATGGAATGTGAGTACTCGGTCCTCTATTATTTAATCGAGTTGTGTATTATGGCAAGCTTATACGTACAGTTTCTAGTTTGCCCCACTGAATTTCATGTTTGCCCCCCCTGAATTTCTAGTTTGCCCCACTCAATTTCACGTTTGCCCCGCTAATTTTGTACTTACCCCTGTTGAATTTTTAGTTTGCCCCACTCAATTTCATGCTTGCCCCGCTGAATCCCAGGATAGGTTCACCGAGTCTGTTTGGCATGCCCGGCATATCTCGGGATTTTACCTTCTAATCCCTTCCAATCCGTCCAACCAAACACACCGCAGGCACGATTGAACGGCATTAGGAGAGATAAAAAGGGAGATAAGTTGACTGAGATGTTCATTTGGGGAGATTTCCCTTCATGTATTATTCGAAGATTCTGATCTCTTAGAATTGTAGCTCTCATATTATCAGCGAGGGAAGATAGGGATTGAGCGAGGGAACCTAGTAATTGAGCGAGGCAAACTAGAAATTCAGCGAGGGAACTTAGAAATTCAGCGAGGTAAACATGGAATTGAAAGAGGCAAACCGAAAATTGAGCAAGGGAACCTAGGAATTGAGCGATGGAATCGATGAATTGAGTGAAGAAACCTAGGATTTGAGCGAGGGAACCTAGGAATTGAGCGAGGGAAGCTAGTGATCGAGCGAGGCAACCTAGGAATTGAGCGAGGCAACCTAGAAATTTAGCAGGGCAACATGCAATAAATTAAGCGAGGCGACATAGAAATTGTGCGAGGGAGCCTAGAAATTGAGCAGGGCAACCTAGAAATTCAGCGAGGCAAGCTAGAAAATGAGCGAGGCAAGCTTAAAATTGAGCAAGGCAAAGTAAAAGTTAAGCGAGGCAAGGTGATAATTGAGTGAGGCATCCTAAAAAATTGAGCAAGATAATGTGAAATTGAGCGAGGTAACTTAGAAATTCAGCGATGCAACCTAGAAATTGAGCGAGGTAAGGTCATAATTGAGTGAGGCAACATAAAAAATTGAGTGAGGCAACCTAGAAATTCAGCGATGCGACCTAGAAATTGAGCGAGACAATGTATACGTAGAGCGAGGCAACCTAGAAATTCAGCGATGAGACCTAGAAATTGAGCGAGACAATGTATACGTTGAGCGAGGCAACCTAGAAATTGAGCGAGGTGCTTAGAAATTGAGCGAGGCAACGTAGAAATTGAATGAGGCAACATAGAAATTTAGTCAGGCTAGCTGAAAAATCACGTGGCAACATAGAAATTGAGCGAGGCAACCTAGAAATTCAGCGAGGTGACCTAGAATTTCAGCGAGACAACCTTGCAATTGAGCAAGGCAAACTAGAAATTGAGCGAGGCAAGGTGAAAATTGCCAAGAAGTATGTTAAATGGACCAAAAAATCTCACTCAATTTCATATTTGCCCCACTGAAATTCATGTTTGCCCTACTCAATATTCAGTTTGCCCCGCTAAATTTCATGTTTGCCCCGCTGATTTTCTAGTTTGCCCCACTGAATTTCATGTTTCCCCCACTAAAATTCAAGTTTACCCCGCTCAATTTCATGTTTCCCCTGCTGAATTTCATGTTTGCCCCGCTCAATTTCAAGTTGCCACGCTGAATTTCATGACTTGCCCTGCTGAATTTAATGTTTGCCTCGCTGAATTTCATGCTTGCCCCACTCAATTTCATGTTTGCCCTGCTGAATTTCATGTTTGCCCCGCACAATTTTTAGGTTGGCCCGCTGATTTTCTAGTTTACCCCATTGATTTTCTAGTTTGCCCCGCTCAATATGCAAATGTGGTCCGCTCAATTAGCAGTTTGCCCCGCTCAAATTCTAGTTTGCCTTGCTTATTTTGATAGTTTGTCTCACACAATTTTCGATATTTCCTCGCTCAATTTCTATCCCTATTTCATATGAAGGTTGTTTAAATGAATGAAATGCTATATTATTTTCAATTATGTCTGATTATGTACACTATGTTTATCTTGTGAATTTTATGTTTGATATGTTTTTCAATTTATTTTTGCAGGTGACGAATATTCTAATATAATCCCCAACCCAACCTCTACGTGTACACTGAAATGGTGGTTTGACAAGGTGAAGGGTGGTGTGGAGAAGCATGATAGTCGGTTAAAAATTATTTTGCCAAACCCCATTTTCATTTTTATTGCATGTTACATCCTTTAGATTTATAGGGGCTCTATTTCACATTCTTTTTCTAAGATATAAAGGTGATCCAGTATTTGAGATTAGGGGGAGATGATTGCAGTTTACCGAGATGGACTTTGCCCCTATTACAAGTCTTAAGACTTGAGATCTTATGATACCGAAAAATCATTGCACTACGAGTACATTAAGAGACAAATACTTCAAAGAATATCCAGTATTAAAGAAGCACCTAATGGATGTGTTTGATAGATTAGTTAAAACCAATAAGCATGAGGATGTCGTGAAGGTTGCCCTACTTCTGGTTGTGGAGTGATTTCTTAGGAGAACCGAACTGAAAACCATGTGCAATATGGATTATATTCACCTGATGGACTCACTAGATGATTTCTATAACTATCCTTAGGGTAATTTGGGATATTATACAATGTCGTAAGGAATCGAAGGTGGCGTTGCCGCATCAAGTGCCTCTTAGTACACTGTATGTGGTTACGTCCTTCCTTTACAAGTAAAAACATCTTTTATTTTCTACATGTTTACCATCTATAGTCAATTGTGGATTTTTAACTTAGTGCAATTTCATTCTAACAGTTATGGGCAGTAGAGATATTACCAATCCTACAAGAGTGTGTTGTTTCATATATTCTCCATCATGTTCCACACTTCATTTAATATCAAAGTTGGAAGGGTTAGAGGTACAACAAAATCATGCTATTTTCACAAGTAGAGCTGTAAGTTTAAATATTTCTCTAGTATTTACTTTGCTTAATTTGACGTATACGATTTTTTTATTTAGCATTACTCTTTGTTCTTTTACAGACATCAGTAGTAATGAAATTAGAACCATACGAGAATGGAAAACAGATGTCGTTCACTCGGTCCGGGACAGTTTCTAGGTGAGATGTTATGAAAAATGAACTATATTCTTTTTGCCATTGTTTAAATATCCTTCCTCTTAAATATCCATCAATACATTTTATAGCTCACTAAGCCCCAGGAAGATGATGAGGAGGGTAATGAGAATGATGACAAGGATGATGACGAAGCATATGAAAATAATGAGAAAGGTGTGGAGGGAGAGGGACCAGGGGGGTATTATGAAAAATGTTCTTTTTACGAAGGAATTCTGGGTTGAGAGGTAAGAGTTAAAGAAGGAGAGAGAGGAATTGAAGAAGGAGAGGGACGAATTGAGAAAAGAGAGGGAAGAGTTGAGAAGGAAAGAAGCAAGGTTTGATGAGAGGGAGGCGTTACTGAAAGAGAAAGAAGCATTGAAGAAGGAGAGAGAGGAGTTGAATGAGAGAGCACAATTGAAGAGGGAAAGGGATTTGTTTTTTGAGGACAAGGAAAAGTTAGCGAAGGAGAGGGAGGAGTTTAAGAAGGAGAAGGAAGATAGTCGTACACAGAGGGGACGTTTTGCGATGGAGGAGGGTGAAGAGTTGAGGATGAGAGGGGAGGTAAATGATATTGAAGAAAAAGAACTTGGACATGGAGATTTAGATGTGGAATTGTATAGTATTGTCGAAGGTAATGTATTGGATGCATCCATTTCTCACCTGTTTATCAAAGGAGAACCAAAAGGCTACCGAAACCATCATATTATAAGGTTTCTCCATACTTGTCCATGTCTGCATTTAATACAACCCATGGGGCGTTTCCTAAACCTGATCAAGTAACAGCTTTTGCTACTTCTTCGATACCACTTCCTCTACAGATGGATCCATTCAGGATACTATCCGCATAGTATGTGAAAGAGGCAGAGGACTGGTATGAAGCAAACAAGGACAAGGCAGCAAGAAAATGGTTTAGTACGATATGGAGGAAAGATGCGTGGGTTGATAGTGAGGTAAGCATTACTAATTTATTCTCTATATGCATTGATTGACATATAATAAATTATTATATTAATCTATGGTTAAATCGTACTATCCTATTGATTAGGCTATCGACATATACATTGATTTCCTTGAGAAAAGGCATAACAACCTTTCAATATCATATCCTCAGGATTGTAAGTTCTATCCCACGTATTTTACAGTAACTATTTTATTTGGCAATCCTTAATCTGTTTTCTTTTTTTTATTTTCTTACATGTATTGAACTTTGATCATGTTTGTAACAGCAAAGCCTTGAGGGATTTTTTCCAATTTTGATTGCATACCGTGCCTTCAAATCGGCGTTAGAACGGACCTCGTTAATAGGCGAGCCGACCATGGCCTATGCAATTGCCAAGCAGCGAGATAAACCATATGCCAAAGCGATTTGGGGTTACGAACAGGTAATGCACTCATCTCAGAACATCATCTCTGACTGTTATGTGTTATATCATATTTTAATTAATATATTATTTCTTGAATCATGGACAGGTGTATGCGCCCATAAATCATGAAAATTCACATTGATTTTTATTAGTCATCTATCCTATAGTAAGAGAAATCCTTATTTTGGATAACTTATGCACAAATCCATTACTAAAGTACAAGCAGAAGAAGAAGATGACTGATGCACTCCCCATTCTCTTCCATATCACTGGAGACAGGACTACGCTTGAAGGGAAGAAGTGGACTGTCAGAGTTGATGAATCGGCGCCGAAGGAGGACAGTAGTTATGACTACGATATATTCATAATGAAATTCATCGACATTTTGTGTAGTGATCCCATCTTGGCGGGAACAGACATGCAAAAAATCACCGCTGATTAGAGGAAGTCAATAGCATATGATTGCATGTCTCTAGTCTTTAGAGATGATATTTGTCCAGGGCATGGGAGGAATTTTGGAGAGATGTTGTATTATAAATGTTATATTAATTTCATTATTGAATATACATTGTACATTGTTATCCTACTCACGTACCATTTCATGTTATATACATTGTATTATATATATCATTGAATATACATTGTACGAGGTTTCCAATAATCTTGTATTCTTAGAAAATTTTCAAGTATGTGCATTTTAGTCTGAGTTATTTCTCTATCATGATAGCCTTGGGAGGGAAGATCTGAGGGATGGGTTGACTGCAAAAGGGCTGATAAAAACTATATTGGGTTATCTTGTTGGTCTTGAAATCATTATGCCAACAAGATACCCGAATATAGTTTGCCAAACTGAATTTCATGTTCCCCCACTGAAATTCATGTTTCCCTTGCTGAAATTCATGTTTACCCCACTGATTTTCTAGTTTGCCTTGCTCAATTTCATGTTTGCCCCATTCAATTCCTAGTTTGCCCCGCTGAATTTCATGTTTCCCCAGCTGAATTTCATGTTTGCCCCACTCATTTTCATGTTTGCCCTGCTCAATTCCTAGTTTGCCCTGCCTAATTTCATGTTTGCCCTACTCAATTTCATGTTTGCCCCACTCAATACCTAGTTTGCCCAGCTCAATTTCATTTTCGCCCTGCTCAATTTCATTCTCGCCCCGCTCAATTTCATGTTTGCCCTGCTCAATTTCATGTTTGCCCTGCTGAATTTCATATTTCCCCCGCTGAATTTCATTCTTGCCCCGCCCAATTTCATATTTGCCCCGCTGATTTTCTGGTTTGCCTCGCTCAATTTTATGTTTGCCCTGGTCAATTTCATGTTTGCCTTGCTCAATTCATAGTTTGCCCCGCTCAATATCAAGTTTGCCCCACTGAATTCTCAATTTCATGTTTGCTTTGCTGAAATTTCATGTTTCCATCGATGAATTTCATTCTTGCCCCGTTCAATTTCATGTTTGCCCCACTCAATTCCATGTTTGCCTCGCTCAAATCCTAGTTTGCCCTGCTAAATTTCTTATTTGCCCGGTTGAATTTCATGTTTCCCCCACTCAATTTCATGTTTGCCCTGCTCAATTCTTAGTTTGCCCCACTAAATTTTATGTTTGCCCCGCTTAATTTCATGTTTGCCCCTCTCAATTCCTAGTTTGCCGTGCTGAATTTCATGTTTCCCCACTGAATTTCATTCTTGCACCGCTAAATTTCATGTTTGTTCCGTTGAAATTTATGTTTGCCTCGCTGAATTTCTAGGTTGCCTCACTGAATTTCTAAGTTCCCTCGCTGAATTTCATTCTTGCCCCGCTCAATTTCATTTTTTCCCCTCTCAATTTCATATTTGCCCCGCTTAATTTTATATTTTCCCTGCTCAATTCCTAGTTTGCCCCGCTCAATATCAAGTTTGCCCCGCTTAATTTCATGTTTGCCCAGCTCAATTCCTAGTTTGCTCTTCTCAATTTCATGTTTGCCCCGCTCAATTTCATGTTTCCCCTGCTAAATTTCATTCTTGCCCCTCTAAATTTCATGTTTGCCCCACTCAATTTCATGTTTGCTCCGCTCAATTCCTAGTTTGCCCTGCTGAATTTCATGTTTCCCCACTGAATTTCATTCTTGCACCGCTAAATTTCATGTTTGTTCCGTTGAAATTTCATGTTTACCCCACTGAATTTCTAGGTTACCTCACTCAATTTGTAGTTTGACTCGGTCAATTTCTAGGTTGCCTCGCTCAATTTGTAGTTTGTCTCACTCAATTCCTATGTTACCTCGCTCAATTCCTAGGTTGCCTCGCTGAATTTGTAGTTTGCCTTGCTAAATTTGTAGTTTGCTTAACTCGATTCCCAAGTTGCCTCGCTAAATTCCTAGGTTGCCTCGCTGAATTTCTAGCTTCTCTCGCTGAATTTCTAGATTGCCTCGCTCAATTTGTAGTATGCCTCGCTCAATTCCTAGGTTGCCTCGCTCAATTTGTAGTTTGCCTCGTTGAATTTCTACATTGCCTCGCTCAATACCTAGGTTGCCTTGCTCAATTCCTAGGTTGCCTCACTGAATTTTTAGGTTCCCTCGCTGAATTTCTAGGTTCCCTCGCTTAATTTGTAGTTTGCCTCGATCAATTCCTAGGTTGCCTCACTCATTTCCTAATTTGCCCCGCTGAATTTCTACGTTGCCTTGCTCAATTTGTAGTTTGCCTCGCTCAATTCCTAGGTTGCCTCGCTCAATTTGTATTTGTCTCGTTCAATTTAAGGTTCCCTCGCTCAATTTTTACGTTGTCTCGCTCAAGTTCTAGGTTGCCTCGCTCAATTCTAAAAGGCATGCCAAAGTTGAAGTAATAATCACTATTCACTAAGATAGGTTTTCATCATATAGCCAAATCTTTCTGATAGACATAATTGAACTGGCAGAAAAAAGGATTCAGAATATTGGCAAGATAATCATACATTCTTGTTTTGATACTAATCCAAATGGTAACACATCAGCTATTTTCTCAAATACAAGAGGTTCTCACAAGTTGAATTCTTTTCTGTAGAAAATCAGGCAATAAAAGCCATCTTCAAATGAAAGTTAGTACCTTAATATCTGGCGAGCCATGAAAATGAAGGTCATTCGGCTTTTCTGTAAAGCCAATAACACTATCTCATCTTAAAGAACTGCATCTTTTTATTTTATTTATTATTATTTTTACCTTCTTTCCATTAGGCCATGTTTGCAAACCATGGATTCAGTGCCAAACAGCAGAAAAAGAAAATAGATTTCCTTTGATGTGACTATTTGTTTTATTTTTTTTGTTACACCCAAATCCATAGCTCACTGAGTGGAGATACTTTGTTTCAACACTTGAGGTCTTGGCATCGATCCCTAGTGGGGGTGGCTAACATGGGGTGCGTGTACTGACATGGGAGTGTACTAACAAGCTAATCCAAAATATATATATATATATATATATATATATATATATATATATATATATATATATATATATATATATATATATATATATATATTGTTTGTTTTGTTTGGATAGCAAGGCACCTATGGCTATGGTTATAATCCGTAGCAATAGGATGCCGCCAGCTAGGTGTGGCCCCACAGGGTAGCAAGTGGCGGGGCTAGCCAGTTCAGTGAGCCCGCCCCAATTCGGATCTACAGTTACGAATTATTTTTATATCTGGCTACAGTTATAATTCGTAGCGAAAGAGGACCCTAAATCCATAACCATAGACCGGCTTACTTAAAAAGCAGGGGTATTTTCGTCCTCAAATTGTTGTCCATACATGAAGGTCTAAGTTGGTATGTTTAAGTTTGTTTTGCTTTAAAAAACCACTAGATAAAAGGTGGGGTCCACAGTGGTAAATTTCTCCATAATTAAAGCATATCCAAAGCTCAAGTGGGGATTGAATTCTAACTATTCTAACTGTTAGAACTTATTGGGGCCACAAATGTTTGGATAAAGCTGATATTTGTATTTTCCCTTCATCCATATTCGTGCGACCTTATGAACAGATTGGATGACATACCAAAATCATTGTGGGCTCTAAGAAGGTTTCAATGGTGGATGTTTATTATATATGGTGTGGTCCATTTGAGCTTTGTGTATGATTCGATTTTGGGCTCATGGACTAAAATAAGACGGCGTGGATAAGACACATCCATCACAGTGGGCTCCACGGGGTTGACGTTGGAGTATTGGAAACTGTATGTGGGGGCACAAAGATACCCGTTACAAATCCACTCCGTCCATCAGTTTTGTAAGACTCCGGTAGAATACGATTCTAAAATTCAGGCAAATCCAAAACTCACGATTGCAACAACACACGATCCAAAGGGAATGGAAATGTCCACCGTTGAAACCTTCATATAGCTTACCATAATCTTTATATGCTATCCAAACCGTTCATAGGGTTACTATCAGTCTATCACTAAGATAAACTGCACACAAATTTCATCCTCATATAACCCACAAAGTTTCCAATGGTGGGCGTTCAAATCTCCTCTGTTTCGTGTGGGCTCTACCCAGCTTCCGGGGAATATAAAAATAGGCCTGCAATCGGTCTTCATAAATCCGAAGGAAAGAAAAGAGGAAGAGAGGGAAAGAGAGAGAGAGGAAATGGGAAAGATTCGAAAGTTAGGAAGAAGTATGATAGAAACAAGTGGTCGCAACTTCCCAATGAAATCCTCGTCTCCATACTAATGCGTCTAGATCTAGTTGATTGTATTCGTGCAGGAGTCTGCTGCTTGTGGCGGTCGGCCTGGTCGGAGATGTTGGTCCGTAATCTCCATCCTCCATCGCTTCGACTCCCATTACTCATCGTACCACGAAAAAACCAAATTCATAGAATATTCAATCTATCAGAAAAGAAGGTATACGGGCTACATCTTTCACAGGCTTACGGAGCAAGATGTTTAGGATCTTTTGATGGATGGTTGATACTGATGGATAAGATGAATAATGGATGTTTTCTCTTGAATATTCAATCTATCAGAAAAGAAGGTATACGGGCTACATCTTTCACAGGCTTACGGAGCAAGATGTTTAGGATCTTTTGATGGATGGTTGATACTGATGGATAAGATGAATAATGGATGTTTTCTCTTGAACATAACATCCAATGAATGTATTCAAAAGAAAAAAAAACCTAACCTAACTCTCATTCTCACATGACTCACTCCCTCTCTCTACCACTCGCTCTTCCTCTCCCTCCCTCTCTGTGCTGCTCTCTCTCCCTCTCGCGCGCCCTCCCTCTCTTTGCTGCTCCCTCTCTCTGCTTCTCCTTCTTCGTCTCCGGCCCTCTCCGTCCCTCCCTCTCCCTCTCCCTCTCCCTCTCCCTCTCTGTTCGCTCTCCCTCTCGCTCTCTTTATCCCTATCTCTCTCTCTCTCAAAACCCTAGTCCTCTCTCTCTCTATCTCCTCGGCCCTCTGCTGCAACATCAGGTATCTCTCTCTCTGCTCGATCTACCGCACATCAAGGAGCATTCTGCTGCAACATCAGGTATCTCTCTCTCTCTCTCTCTCTCTCTCTCTCTCTCTCTCTCTCTCTCTCTCTCTCTCCCTTGTGTTGTGGACCCCACCATGGCAGCGTGTGGGGCCCGCCTTGTTCCTTTAAGTAACATTGTGCAATGATTTGTGTATTGGGATTTTTTGAGTTTTGAATCCCTAATTAGGGACTTGTAGTGTCGATTCCCTAATTGTGGATTAGTGTAGAGGTGTTGTCTAAGAGAAGACAGTCATGTATCAAAGGTTCATTTGCATGAAGATTTTGATATGGGGCTAGGAAAGTTTTGGATCCCTTTGTCTAGGTTTGTTTGACCTAATCAATAGGTTGGATGACAAATAAAGATTACAGTGGGCCCTAATCTCAAGATGCCTATGTCTAGTACTTGTCTAAACCATATTAAACGTGAACTTTCCATTCGCTGAATTTTGGTGTTTCTATTATTTTACCATTATTTTACTTTATTTCTAACAATTGAGGCTGAACTAGAAATGAATATTTCCCGTTCCTTTTTTTTTGCCACATGCCTAACTACAAGTCAAACAAGTCACATCAAAGTCATCCTATAGTATTAAATCCATGGATCCAGCAGACTATGAACAGAAACTTACCTGGAGAGCTAATATCCGATCCTCCACTGTATCTTTAGCAGTTAGCCGTGAAACAGTCACAGGGCGAGTCTGCCCAATTCGATGTGCCCTGTCAATAGCTTGATCTTCGGTAGTTGGGTTCCACCAAGGATCTAGAAGAATAATGTGACAGGCAGCAACCATGTTTAGACCGAGATTTCCAGCCTTCAATGACATGATCATGACAGTCACCTGAAGAAAAAAAATCAAGTTTAAATCAATGTATAATACATTTCTAGAAGGCAACAGAAAAATAACAAAGGGAACTTTTACAATATCTCATGCACCATGCATCTCTTTAAAAAAATGACAGGAAAGTAAGAATAAAAAGAACCCATAAGGCTGAACTGAGCTTCATACTAATGACAACAATGAACTTTACACATTTCTGTAAGGCTGAAGTGTCAAACCTCTGGATCAGCGGTGAAATCTTTCACAGCCCTGTCTCTTGAAGCCAGAGACATCCTCCCATCAAGTCTCCTGTACTGTATACATGATTGGTTTAATGAAATCTCAAGTAAGTCCAGCATGCAAGTCCATTGGGAGAAAACAATAGCCTTGTCAGGCAGTTTAGATTGCATTGTAGAGTTGAAAGATGTATTTGTTTTAGCATGGCCATTAGAGTAGCCTTGCTTCGAGATACGGTCATAAGTGCTTTTTACAGAGAGACCTACATCTTTGCATCCCTCACAACTAATTGTGGAACTTGGATTCTTTAATTTACAAACTGAATGAAGAATCTCCATTGCAGATCCAATTTTTTAGAACTGCACAAACTCTGCCCAGCTGCTTGGATGGGTAAGTGTATCTGGTTTTTTTGGGTCATTGTAGCTGACAATTAGATTCCATGGATGAACATGTACTCAATGTACTGTGGGAGACTACAACTTTGGGTAGTTTGATGAACTACTAAACTTGCATCCTCTTAATTATCAATTCATCACTGCAGATTTCAACATCAAAAGCATTCCAATTCAGTCTTTCTTCATTTGAATCTCTTACCTGCAGAAAATGAGAGATGGGTCTTGATTACATTTGCATTTCATGGGCTTTTCAGGAGTGAAGGCATTCTACATGGCAGATTTCTTTGTAGCAGATGTTGGTGACTGAATTTTGTTCTTCTTTTAACTATCATCTCTTTACAAAATATAGATTCTATCTTACTGGTTGCTTGAAATGCTTTTCAGTCGTGGGTTCCACTTGAGTATCATGCTATCGACAGCTTACCATGTTATGTTGAATGAGCAACAGCTTACCATGTTCTAGCTCTTTGCTTTTGGATAATGTTTGTGAATAAACCTTTTAGAAGGGCTTCGTGTCCAGAAATGCGATTCCCCGGTACTGACTAGCTCCTATATGCAAAATGCTGCAAAATATGGGAAAATTTCATTGTAATGATGATGATTATGATGATTTATTTGCTATTGCACCTGGTTATGGCAATTGGTTTGGGTGTTTATATAGAAAGTAATGCGAGATTCGTTTTTGATGAGTTTTGTTGATAATAAAGCCGTGGTTTTTCCAATGGATACATCTTTTTCATTGAACAGGTCAAGAAAACGGTTTACACTGTGTTGCATGTTGGTGATGTGATTCGATTGGGCCAGTAGGTAAACATTTTTCATTCTTGTTTGCCTTTGATGTAGGAATATTTGGTTTTAGCCTTTTGCCTCTCTTCCTTCTTATTAATTTTTGTAACATAGTAATCAAAAGATAAAAGAGATCTTTAGTCTTTTAATTTATATCATTCATTTGATTCCATGCATTTTGTAGAAATTCAACTGTTTGTATAGTGAAATCAAATTCTGTTCCCAAACAGGTAAATCAGGAACTCCCAATTGGTGCATTCATATGCCTTTTTTCAGGGGCAATGTCTTAGAAAGAAGACCAGTCACCAAACTCTTTCCAATGAAACATGTCTAAATTGGATTGGTTGGACAAAAGAAAGTGTGAAGTGGAAATTGGAAAATATAATTCTAAGAAGTTAAGAACAGAAAATTTGTAACCAAGTACAATTTCAGTAGAAAAAACAAGTGATTTTCTAAAGTTGACTCAACCAAGTTTCTCCTGTTTACCAAAATCTTTTGAATATCCAGTTGAAAATAGTCTTAAGAAAAAAGCATAAAAAGAAAAGGAAAAAAAAAAAGAAAAAAAATCAACAACAACAACAATTGAAGATGAGTTAACAAGTGAAGAACAAATCTGTATGCTAAGGGCAAAATCTTGAATTAGAGTCCTCTCTAACCAATCAAAGCACATAATAACTCCAGATAATCAACTAGAGCTTATTTGGCTTAAATAATTATAAAGGACAAAAAATAAAAATAAAAAACCATGGATAGGCGAATGCCTATCTGAAAATAATACACAAATGTGGATCTTTAACCAGACATGGGGCTGACTTAATATTTTTAAAGATTCATTTGTGCTTTTAATAGCTATTGGATGAGCTAATCTAGTATGCTTCTCTCTCGTGGATCTTTAGCCAGACATGGGGCTGGCTTAATATGAGATAATATGACAAATATTGATATGCAGAAATTTTAGCTATGGACCTGCATGAAGATGGGTGGTGAAGTATATCGCCATTTGAAGGGGCAGTTAAAGGGCGATATAGGCAGATGTGGGGCTGTATCATATCAGTGATTGAAGCCTGTTACTGATATTTAAAACCTTATTTTAGGGTTAGCTAAAGCCCAACGCCAAGAATCAGGTAGCTCTCTCTGTAGATTCAAACATCTCTTCATATTTACCTTTTCAGTTTTATATGTTTTTAATTCTGATTGTTGTTCTAGGACTATTTATACCAGAGATCAAAGAAGTTTGTGGGCTGTAAAAGATCACAGAGGAACATCTGTCACAATTGCATTGGACTGCAATAGAGATTCTTCTATTTCCAATATCGAAATTTATCTTGAACAGAGTAATTCAGGTCTGTTTGGTTCTTCTTTAACTTTTGGAAGCAATCCAACATATCCCTTTCACTGCTATTAAAACTATTAGTATTGAAATAACTACTATGCTTTTCCCCTTTTCCACATTACTTCAGGTCTTGACCTTTTATATGCTTTATGTGTGAGGGAAATTATAGGGATCAAAATTTTGACTGATTGAAGTACGGGGGAAATTTTTCATGACTTGCAATGTTAAATTGTATTGATCGATTTTTTCAAGTTCATGATCTGACTCACCAACTTACATTCAATTTTTCCAGCTGCCACCCCACATTGAATTACTAGTTGCAGCAGTCACACAAATCAATGGACCTGACAGCATATATGGGATCATCCAATCATACAAGGTGAATTGTTTTATCATAGTTGCATGAATTTTGTTTTGGTTTTGTACTGCCACCCCACAATATTTCTTCAAAATGTTATCAAGTATGAACAGCTAGGAGGCAGGAGCAGGAGCAGGAGCAGTAGCACAAATCAAAAACACAATTCAAAGTGACAGTGGCACCTGGGTAGAAAATTTTGCAGCCGAGGTTGTGCAGTTTTTCAGTAATCTACAAGATCTTGTTCAGTTGTTATTGTCCCAAAACAATCTGACTGGTCCCATCCCTCCTGCTTTAGGTAATTTGAGAAACCTTACCTTTTTGGATCTCCACCTCAACCAAGTTTCTGGTTCAATTCCACCAGAAATAGGGAATCTTGTTAATCTCAAGAAGCTTTTCATCTCCAGAAACCTTCTAACTGGTTCTATCCCTTCCACTTTGGGAAAGTTGACAAAGTTAACTGTTCTCTTTCTCTATGACAATCAAATTTCTGGTTCAATTCCACCAGAAATAGGGAATCTGGTCAATCTCAAGGAACTTGCCTTCTCCCGGAACCTTCTAACAGGTTCTATCCCTTCCACTTTAGGGAACTTGACAAAGTTAACTGTCCTCTACCTCATTGAGAATCAAATTTCTGGTTCTATTCCTCCAGAACTCGGGAATTTAATGAGTCTCAATGAGCTAGCATTGTACAGTAACAATCTGACTGGTCCTATCCCTCCTGCTATAGGTAATTTGAGCAACCTTACAATTTTGTCTCTATATGACAACCAAGTTTCTGGTTCAATTCCACCTGAAACAGGGAATCTGTTTAATCTCAAGATCCTTAGCATCTCTAGTAACCTTCTAACAGGTTCTATCCCTTCCACTTTAGGGAACTTGACAAAGTTAACTACCCCCCACCTCTTTATGAATCAAATTTCTGGTTCTATTCCTCCAGAACTCGGGAATTTAATGAGTCTCAATGACCTAGAATTGCACAGTAACAATCTGACTGGTCCTATCCCTTCCAAGCCAATGAAGGACAGAAGATCAAGCGAAACTGTAGAAGCTGAAGGAGCTGCCATCAACCGTGGCCGGAGAAAACAGAGCTGGAATCAAAAGATGTCGCACAATAGAGGTCTAACTCAATGAGGCTGCATTGAAGTGATAAATTTGATTGTAGGTAGTAGGTACTTGTGTTGCGGAGAATGGCCACTCAAAGAATGTGCATTTGGCATAATGGGCCTGCAAGGTTGCCCCGAGGAATTTATTGGCAATTTTTTCTGACATCTATGATAATTAGGGGTGTCAATGGGGCAGGCCTGGGCCAAGAAAAATGAAGATTTTAAGTACGCCCAGCCCAAACAGTTCAAAATCAGGGCTGAAGACAACCCCTAGCCTGGCCCGTTGACAGCCCTACTGATAATTGTATGTGGGTAGAGGTTCCAAGTGCGGCAATCCTCCATGCTCCAGAATTTAAGGAAATGGTATGGCAAGGACCCAGGTGGGTTCTAAATAAGAATATATTTGTAATATCAACAAACATAAGTGGGATTTTAGATAAAAATATATTTGTAATATCACCAAAATAAGGGCTTAGAATCATCTAATCAATATGATACGAGGGATTGTTCCATCCACAGCGGAGCCACCAATTGGATTTTTCAGATTTTGGTAATTATACACCACATTTATATCTAAAATACACATGCATTGGGATTGTCATGGTATCCACGTGTACAGGATTGTCCAGAAGGAAAGAATCGGTTCTCCCTCCCTCCCTACTCCCCAACACAGGATTCATCCTGCCTGACCGATGCAAATATCAGACTTCAATATATGTTTTCTCACCTTCTTGGTGATGAACTTGTGCATGCACATACAGGGTACTGCAGAATCATCTCATGGTGTTGACTGTTGCATATCAGATCAATGCATGGGCATGACCTTGGGTATGTGACCTTTTTTGCTTTTTTTTTTTTTTTGTGAGAGCTAACAATAATTTATTGAAACGCCCCAAAAGTGGATAGAGAATACAACCCCTAACACAAACAAAAATAGAGCACCGCCCATGGCGGCCTTAACATAAACCACCCAACTATACACCAAACTTTTAAGTTTGTAGATAACCGCTTCTAAACCCACATCCTTTAAAACAACGGCCATTCTGGGCTCCCCGAAAGACCAAAAAAAATAGCCATTAGGAGCAATCTCCAAATCACCTTCCCTGATTTACTGACTCCTCCGCCATGCCACACCCAAATTAATTTTCTAACCATTTTTGGCATTGTCCAAGCCACTTGCAAACCATTCAAGAAGTGATCCCAAACTCAGCGGGCAAAGGAGCAATGGATGAAGAGATGATCAACGGACTCCGCATTTGCCATACCATGTATGTAACCATCATCTGGAGCAAAAGTTGCAAGAACCTTCCACCCAAGGTTATGCTCCCATTCCCATTAGTGCTCCAGGACCACATTACCACTCTTATTGCTTCATAGGAATTTACACTTGCATTTGGAATAAATGTTTCCCCACCCACAAGGAATGACAGTGTACAAAAAGCTATTCATCAGAAACATTATTGTTTCAAAGCCTGGCAAGGGAGTAGAAAGAATGAAAATTTTAAACAATATAAAAATACCAAAAAAAGACTGCTAAGAAAGTAATGAGGCTAAACGTAAGGCTATGATGAACTCCCGCCCGAATCTGCTCCTGCTCATCCTGCAAGCAGGCTGCAGCTAAGGTCACAAAAAGCACACACTCCGCTTTCTTAGTGAGTCATTTGACCTAGAATGGATGTTTCTAAATATAGCCAGTCCAAGGCTACAATGAGGATGGGTAGGAGCTTATGCACTTAGACGTGCACAAATCCACAAACCCACCATCTGTTTCTTACTTCCACCCACCACTGAGATTAACCATTCAAATCAACTACAAAGGTTGCTTCTAGTTCATAACAAGGACATCATTAGGTACCAGAAAAATGAACTGCAACAATGACAAGGGGCAAAGAGGAAAAAGGAAAAAAGCTACCAGAACCATCCCTAAAAAAAAGGAAACCATATAAACAAAGTCAATTGCAAAACTTGAGCAGTTAACCTGCTCAACAAATTGGCTGTTTTAGCAGCAGTAATGCCAATCTATATCATCACTTTATCCTTTGTTAATGTTTCAGCATAAAAAACATTGCTAGGCTGTACCATTTGCTATAGCTAAAACAAGGAGAAAGCCCGCTGGATGCTTCTGAGTCTGATATGACTCGTCTGAGTCGACTTGGATTTGGTACTACCCAATCTGGTTTTGTACCACAAGTGAACCCCCCCAAGTTACCCTGCCTCAAGTGGGTCGGGCCGATACACCGCGACTCGACTCAAGACTGAACGAGTCAATCCGAGTTGCCGAGTCTAAAAAACATGGTCAAAAGACTCAAAAACATAGAAATCTCTTTCACTGGATTAAATTTTCTAGATGCATTATATAGTACCTTCTTTAAATTAGCAGCACGCTCTTCTAGTCTCTCGATTTCAGCTGCATCTGTTTTTGAATCCAGTGCACTGGCTGCAGCACCCAAGTCATGTGGTTTTCCCTGCATTAAGAAAACTTGCCCATTAATTACCCAATCATAATTTATTCTGCTATGAGAAGTGAAATGATTTGGTGTACAAGAACTACAACGTAGGTTTGCTAAGGGTGACTCTGTTGGCTGTTGAGGTATCAACTGCTGCTGTTCAAACAAGATCAGGTAGTGAAGTGGGATCAACTAGACCTATCACCTCCTAGAATATCAAAGCAAGCAGGAACCACTTCTAAGTACCATATGATTGCAACCGGATCATGATAAGACTACCCTATCAAATCTCCAAAATGGAAACTTTACACCAGATCATTCCCCTCGTACAAAAGTAGCAATGAGATGAAAATAGATGTAATGGTATGATAAGTGAAATGAGTGCAGCAGTGCTGGTCTAATTTAATCAAAACTCACACAGTACAAAGAAAATTAATAAATGGTGGTGGAGAATTTCTTCCATCTAAAATTTGGTGATGGTATATAGAGGGAGAAAGTCATTAGATGCCAAGCTTTGCCAGGTGGGAACTCATAAGAGCTCTCGGTTTCTGACATTTTTCGGCTCATGCCTAAATGATCATGTATTGCCTTTTTTGTATATACAGGTACTCATAAGAGTTCTGTGAGGAATCTGCTGAGAATCCTAAAAATACAACTCTTTACATATTTTTAGTGGGATTCCATCGCTATGTTCTTGAATTATTTAGTAGTTTTGCTTGACTAATCTACAGAGATTTATATCGTGATTTGTTTCAGCTTTTCATCTTCTTATGCATTATTCTTTTCATTGGCATTGGCAATTGTATGTTCTATTAGAATAAAAGTAAAGATAGCTAGGACACTTCTTTCCTCTGTACAACTTACACAGGCTCTAGTTTTTAAGTTGTCCCTTGACTTAATTCTTGCTAGTCCAAGTTAGGGTACAGCCTAAACAATCAAAACTTGAAGTTGATTTGGAGATGAACGTTGATCCAGACATATATGATGAGGAGGTTCTAGAGCCTTGGAGGATGCGAAAGCAGGTTGATTTTAATTCTCTTCTCTTTTTTAACCATTGATACATGTAGTTGATGTGGATGGACCATTCCTTTTTGTGGATTTTACCCTATTATGTTTCTTCAAGAAGATTTATCCAGCATTTTTCTTATTTTGTGTGCTCTTTGAAGGCCAGGAATCTTCTTTTCTTCCATATTTTATCAACCATTAGTCATCTTTTAATTGTTTGATGAAATGAGTTTCATGTATTTTGATGCAATATTGAGTTGAATTCCAATCTCTAACTTTGATACCAATTAGTTTCTTTTTGCTATTTTGTTTTGCAGGTTTTAGGCATGGATGAATGGGAGCTAGATCGATGGATTTTTTTCATCTGAGACAAACATCTCAGTTATGGTGTATAGTCATTTTTTTTACTGAATCTAAGCAACTTGTTTGATCCCCAGCTAGGACAGATCTTAGTGCCAACGCTAGGCAGGCAGGCCAACACAACCGTCAGTAAATCCCGCATTATAGCGGCAGCTGGCACAACCGTCAGTAAATCCTACAATGCTTTCTTTCAGCTATTCTTTTGGTTATCGTCTATAGCCACAGTAATTGCCTGTATTACTGATGACTTTTCTACCATGTATCTCCCAATTTATCTGCTTGACCACTTCGATTGTAACTAATCCCGTATTAGCTCTAGAAGAATAAATTAATGTTTGTCTTTAAAATTCACATTGTATTGTCTTCTTCTTCTTCTTCTTTTTTTTTTTTAGCAAGTGAACATGTTTGTTTTAACTCTACAGCTTCTTGATTCTAGAATTCCCATTCTCAGGCCTAACTGCTGGTGATGGATTTGTCTGTGGCCTCCTGTTGGATTCAAAACAACCCCATTGTTGGGGCAATAGCATATACATCCAAATGGGTGTCCCTCATCCAATGGCTGAAGAAGCTTCCTACTCAGAAATCAGTGCTGGGGACCACCATATCTGCAAATAGAGATTGCTCGCCAAAGGGACATATGCAAACATCTCCATGGTTGGGCTTTAGAGAAGACCAGACATGAGTACAATCAAGAGAGTTTTTGCACCAACTTGGTATGTGGCTAATATTGCACTCAATTGCATGTGTGGATTCTCCATAGGAAATTATGAGAAATCATGCCTAAAACATTTAATAGCATTTGTTGGAGCCCACCTAAGTTTTGAAATAGCCTAAAATCTGTTGTGACCCCTTATCCAAGTGACCCCTTATATAAGTCACAATGAATGGCCTAGATGTATAAACCACATCTCGTTGGGTCCGCTGTACAAAAATAAAAAAGGTTTCAATGGATGTGCATCTACTCTTAACCACTGTTTATATTGTTGCTCACCTAAGTTGTGGATTGGCCTCATTTTTAAGCCCATGGCTCACCATGAAAGGGTATATCTAATTCATGGGATGGATGTCTTCAAATTTTGAGGATGCGTTGCAAGAAGAAAACCTTTACTTGATTAATGAGGTAAGTTGCTGATTTTTTATTCTTATTTTTCTGTTAATGAAGTATATTAAACAGCATGATTTAGGTCTTCATCAAGTTGCTGATACAGTTACATTTGTTGCCAGGCTATTATCATTTTGTAGAAATATTTTAGACCAATGAAATTTTAATATGACTGAAATGGACGGACAGCTGAAGGAAGCTGGTTGTCTTCATTTTCATTTTCTAAAATTTTGTTTGTCTTTTGCTTTTTGAACATGCATAGAATCCTCTAAAGAATTGGGAAAATACAGACCAATCTTAGACTTCTTAGTGACATTCTATCTGGTTGTAAACAGGGGCACCTTCTGTGATTTGAGGCTTCATCTCATCATCAATAATGCCAGGTTTGCTCTTTTAAGTCACTAGATAAAACTCAAGATTTCTGCACCCATATTCACTCTACAACCATCATTACTGTCTGACTGCTGCACCCTTTGTGTATTCCAGATCATATAAATGATGGGCCACATTCAAATATTGCATCAATTGCAAACGTAGATATAACATTTACACACCAATTCATGCATTAATTTTGAATTCTTTCCTCTCTAGCTTTTCTTAATATACTGATGAAGGCATTGCCTTCTTTTATTGTGATTGGTTCATATTTAAAGATCCTTCTGGTGTTGTTGTTACAACCCAGGCTGAAAATGTAAAGATTCTTCTTTTGTGGGTCACAGATATCTGATGTGGTTGATGAGGAAGTCTGCAAGCTGGATGAAAAGTTCAAGGAAGGGAGTCATGTTCGAGTTCGTGTTCTTGGCTTTAGGCATCTATAAGTATTGACAATGGATGTTTTAAAGGTAACCTAGTTTATTTTCCCTTAGAATATCAAAAGGTGAGTTTGGTCCGGTCCCATCCACTATTGGTCCATTAGATAGCAGTTTGGATTATCTACATGGACCCCACTTCTCCAAAATCAATGGTCATAGTATTACTCTAGAAAAAAGTTATATTTTTGTTTTGTTTTTTGTCTATTTTCTGACTTAGACCTTGAATCTTTTCTTTTTGGTTTTTGTGTGTGTATGTAGTGTTTCTAATTGTCTTACAAATTCCCTACCTTATCTTTAAACAGGTGACACTAGCACACTTCCTCTTCTCTGCCATTATTATATTATGTCAAGGTAAATTCAAGACGAATTTGTGTTTTACATGTAACAGCCACTTAGAACACAATGGACGGTGATTTGGAGTGTGAACTAATTTTAACTGCTAATTGGTGCTATGCCTTTTACTGCTACACAGCTCACCAAAGATCGATAGAAGAAACTAGTCCCTTGGAAACAATGGCAATCATTGACAACAAGGAGATCATTGACATTAACCAAGGTATGCTAGTTGATTAGACTGGTGCTAAAAAAAAAAAAACTAGGATACATGTGGATCACCTTTTCTTTTCTTTTTCTTTTTTTTTTTTAAAAAAAGCTTTTTGATAAGAAAGATTTTCTCTATTGCTGCAGGTTGTCAGTGGCCATGACCTCTAAGCTACGGATTTAATCCGTAGTAAAATTTTAAAGAGCTACAGTACCAATGGTTACAGTTATACTGTGGAGCTATTCATATTTAGCTACGGATTTTATCCGTAGCTTTTGGCAATGTAGCGATGGCCAGCACAACCGTCAGTAAAGGTCCTGACCGCCGGTAAAGCCTTTACCGACTGAGGCTTTACCAACTATTAGCTGACCGCGGGCAAAGGATTTGGCGGCGGTTTTCTGGGCCTTTTACGGAGCAAGATGTTTAGGATCTTTTGATGGATGGTTGATACTGATGGATAAGATGAATAATGGATGTTTTCTCTTGAACATAACATCCAATGAATGTATTCAGCTCCCCAGTGGAGCTAATGTTTGGAACTCAATCGAGCATCGCCATGTGAAACATTTTTGGGAGCACAACATCGGAATAGATACTAAGGCCATTTTATCATATGACCCTACTTCAGGTGATTGTAGCATTGTGATCCCGTACTCAAAGAATACATTGGCTTTCTGTAGAGTAGGAGATGCAGCATGGACAACATTGGAAGGAGAACCTGATCAATATAAAGGCATATCTCATATCACATTCTATAATGGGTGCGTACTTATGGTACGATCTATCAATGAACTCAGTATCTATCTATGAATTGGATCCCCGTCCTAAGTCCGCAAAATGGAAGAAGCTTTCGCAACCTGAAATAGAATATCCTCGCAATGCAGGTACGACTTTTTTGCGTGGAACCTATCTGGTGGAATCATGCGGGGAGTTGTAAGGTTATACTACTGTTTTGTGAATATACAACACGTAGTAGATTTATGACAACATTTTGCGTTTTAAAGATGGACCCAAATGGTTCCCGTTGGATCAAGGTAGAAAGCTTGGGTGATCAAATGCTTTTTTTAGGTTACCCCAAGTCTCTTTTCGCTAAACGATTGCGGGGCTTGAAATGAAATTGTATTTTACTACAAACAATGATTCAGGTGTATTTGACTTAGAGGAAGGTAGTATTTGGCCCTTTCCTTCGAGCATTCCTTCAAGCATTTATTACCCAACTCGGTATAAGCCAATCTGGGTAACACCATATCCAATGTAATAGTTTTTATTTATATATTTACCTTTTATTTAATAATAGTTGTTTTGGCATTTATGCAAATTAATTTAAACGAAGGAATTAGATAGACATAGCATATTATATTCAACTGTTAATAGTTTGATTTTATGATTTTGTTTAATCAAAGTTCTCATATTATATTATTATATTATGGGGAAAGATCACATATATCTAAATGTATGTGAGTTACATATACTGTCGTTGTGTGGGACCCACCATTATATGCCTCTGCCATCCCCTGTTAAACCCACACCAAGAGATCCTGGACAAGAGGAATTACATGATGCATGGGCCACATCTTTGTATTAGGTCTTGAATTCTCCTAGGCCAATTGTTTGGTAATTAGGACCATTAATTTGTTGGATTCCACTATAGATGGAGTGCTTCAAAAAAAGTGATGGATTGGAAGATCCCAAGAAACCAATATTAGAAAGATTTTCAGTTGAATGTTGACCATTGTTGTGTTTCTATTCATGACTACATGTCTTAATGCCACAAATAAAAGATGTTGTGTTTCTATTCATAACTACGTCTTAATGCCACAAATAAAAGATGTTAAGATTATTCTATCTAGGTTCTATCTCGTAGATACCTGATGCATAGTCAAACCATGGTGGGACACAATAGATCAATGGTTGTGCACGCCCACGTGTGTGTTGTGTGTGCATGCGCCTTCATATGTGTGTGCAAGGGTGTGCATGCATAAGCAAGTGTGTGTGTGTGTGTGCGCGCTCGCACCTGCATGTGCATGCATGCATGCGTGCGTGTTGCTCCGATGCTTTCATAGCACTATAAATTATAGTACCTCACTTGCATTGGGACACTTGGACAGTCCAATCCATTGATCTAGACTGTTCAGTAGGTCCAATTTATATTTCATTAATTGGCAACCATGAAAACATCACACTGGTTTGAGGAATATGAATTCAAAAACGGCTCTAAGCCTTTCGTGATTTGACACGGTAATCACATGTACCAGAGTCATTGTGTTATACGTTGTTCTTTCCACTGTTTTGTTGGTGTCCCAATTAAGTGTTGGATCTTCTTATTTCTTATTATTTTGTTTTATTATTTTATTTTGAAACAGATGGACGGAATGGATTCGATTAAAAAACTCCGAGTGGACCCCACAAGGCCTAAGAGGCACATTACTCTATCTGCCATAGACTACCGATGGGTTTTAACCCCTTCCTTACACCGAAAGCCCTACAATGCCTCATTTCGCATCTCCATCGTGTCTCCGTCTCCGTCTCCCTCTCTCAATCTCCCTCTCCCTCTCCCTATCTCGATCTCCCTCTCTTTCGATCTCCCTCTCCTGATCTCAACCCTCTCTTTCGATCTCCCTCTCCCGATCTCAACCCTCTCTCTCGATCTCCCTCTCACTCTCCCTCCCACTCTCAATCTCCCTCTCGTTCCGTGTAATAGGTGTGGAGCCTCTAGCACAAGTGGTGAATGCACCAGCTGCTGCTGATCAGGACCAAGCTGCTACTCCAGTAGTGGTCGCAGTGGTCATTGCTCTAGGCCTTGTGCTAATCTGCTTGCAGCCGCCAGGGCGAAGAATCGTGGTCGTCGAGTTCTGTAATGGCATCAACGACCTCAACAATGTCATCTTTCCAGAGGTCTGTGGAAGCTCTGCCAAGGTATTTTTATAATTCCGCCATCTTTCCTGCCTTTTTGTCATTGTAATCGGTGATTCAGGAGTTAGGAAGTCAAATCCGCTCTCGAGGTTCACCAGGAATGAGTTCAGGTCGACGATTGGGGTCAAGTTCGCAACTCGGAGCTTGAACGTCGACGAGAAGGTCACCAAAGCTTAGATTCGGGGTACGACTGAGCAAGAGAGGCGATCTTCTTCAAAACCCCTCTGTTTCCATTTTTCTATTCAGTGTTTTTTTTTTTTTTTTTAAAATATCTTGGCATGATTTTGTCTATGTGAAGCTGTAGATGCTGATTTGGGTTGGCAAGAAATGTTCTTTCTTTTATAGTATTTAGAGTTTGAGATCTGTAGCATTTTCCTGATGTGGATTTTTGGGAGTATATTTTTTCTTATTTTTTTTAGTTATAAAATGGTATAGATCTAGAATTATTAGTTGATGCTTCTTCCATGTGGATTTTTTGGAGTATATTTTTCCTTTAGTTTTTTCTTTTTAGTTTTATGATAGTTTGTTCTATCAGTTCGTGATCTAGATTAGTTGATTTCATAGACACATTTACATTTGCTAGATTGAGTTCCTCACCTTTGTGACTTTTTTCTTTAACGTACTTGATAACTCATGTTTGATCTGTATGTTGGGACCTCTTTGATTGATATGTATGTAAAATGTTGTTAGATTAATGATGCACACATATTGTTCGATAAAATGCTCATGAGAGATGTTTCTTCCTGGAACACTCATCAGATCAAACTTTGCTCGTCTTTATCATGTTATGGCCTTTAATCCGAAGTGTTCTCTGGAGCAGATCTTTGGGTGGGTCCCATTTGCCACCCAATGATGAGTATTTGTAGCTAGATCATTAAAGCATGATCTAGCCCTAAGCTTACTCCTCGACACAACACGGCGTAGGTCTATAGGTGGGTCCTGCTGAGCATCAAGTCAGCGTACTTAAGTCACAATCTTAGCTTTGAGCTTCTTTTCAACTGGGCCTCATGAGATCTCAATTCCGTCTTTCATAAGTTGTTTCTTATGTGATATCACTTGAGTCTTTCAGGAGTTGTTTCTTGACAACAAGATTCTATCTTCAACAATATGCAGTTCATTGTCAAACAGGTGCTCCTGGAACAATACTTCTTTTAGCTTGTATCAAAGGGCCCTAGCCCTACACTGACCCTGAATCTGTGCCCCCAGAATGGGTCGATGTCTATATTAAAGCTCGATTTGTGGCCATTGGTACGCCTTAAATCAAACTGTCCTGATTAGATTGATCATCATCCAAGAATCAGAGAGGTTGTAGAATCCTAACCTTTGGCTAGTGAACACCAGTTTGAAGTAGTCAGATCACTGGATAACATTTTCTTTAACAGGCCATTAAATGGCCGTCTGCATAATTCTCAGTTTATTGTCCATCTATCATAATTTGGACAGTTTCGCTGATTTGGCTACTAGTTGCCATGAGATCTCTATGAGTTGGGGCTGGCGGATTCAAACTTTTTTCCATTTGAGTTTTTATTTATTTATTTATTTAAATCTTAGTTATCAAAGAAAAAAAAATCACATTTGATTGAGAATTCAGAATCAACTCTGCAATGGATTCCAATTCAACTAAACCAGGAAAATATTTATAACCTTTTATAACTCCAAAAAACACCCTGAGAATTAAAAAAGAAGAAGAAGAAAAAGCATCTAATGCTTTGAGGCAATGAGACTAGCAAGATTGCCTAAAAATCTTAGAACTTCCTCTCCTAGTGATGAGATCAGTTCAGATTTTAGGATCCGCTTAATGCATGGCACAAATCTTGTGTAAGTGTGCCACAACTCACCTCTTAAATATTCCAAGGTATAATCTTTTTGGATTCTTATTCATGAATAAGACTGATAAGAGTGGTTGAAATTCTTATTTTGGTATAATCTTTTTGTATTAGTAGCTATCACATGGTTAAAGGGGTGATTGGAGCTTGGCTGGTGGATCTATCTATTTGTAGGGTGCTCTTCAATCTTTTGTATTAGTAGCTTAGGTATGCTGAAAGCAACCCACAATATGCTGAATCCAGCATTTTCTTGGTCAAATTCCAACAACTTCAGGTATTTACCTAACAATAATAACAACCAAATTATGAAAGAGTACTTGAAGAATCAGTTTGTCATAAGCTCCTTTTTATTTTCTTTTTCAGGTTTAGGCAGCAATTCATGGCAGTGGTGGTAGTAGAACTTTTGTTTCTGAGGGCGTGGAAGCATCTGCCATTTATATTCACTTTAAGGCAGCAGCGGGTGAGGTAATAGATCCTCTGTTTCAAGTTGACTGCTTCATGTACACATTAGCAGGATACCACATGCTAACCATGGGATGGCTGCTTAAGTTATACTTTTCTTTTCCTTTTCTTTTTCCGTTAGCTATTTGAGCTGACTTTATTGTTGGTTGGTTTTTGTCCTTCACAATTAGCTTTTCTTTGTTGAGTTTTATACATTGTATTGAGATCATGTTTCAGATTAATGAGATTTTTTCCCACCATTTTTTATGATTTCTATAGCTAATTGATTACACGTGTGGATTGAGCAATTTTCTTACCTTGTACATTTTAGATCTCACTTCCACGAGGCACATTGGCACGTGCAGGAAAGTAGAATTCAAAATTGTACTTTTGCAACTGTATGTAGCCAGGATAGGGTTTTGCACTTCCAAAACTATTTAGTGTTCATTGGTTGACCTTTCCAAGCTCTGAGTGATCTCATGACTAGTGAATTATCTTGTTGGTTTTATGATATTTATAAGCGGGAGTAGGATTCAATCTTGATATATTATATTATTAATTATAATGTTAAAAAATGGATTATAAGTGGGAGTAGGATTCAATTTTATGATATTATGTTTTTGGCACCAAATATCAGTTTGTAAAGGCAATATTGATAGGTAAAAGAAAATCATTAAAATTGTTTAGGTAGTACATAAGTTTTCCGAAAAGAAAGAGAAATTTAGATTTTTGGCTAATGGTTTGTGTCCTCTGTCTTTATGCAGCCCTGTATGAAGATTCAGTTTAGAGTCTCATCTTTTGCAATTCACTTACTTGAGAAGGGAACACGGGTTAGTTTTTTCTTCTATATCACATGATTCTACCGATAATTGCATGATACTTATGCACCACTCTGATGTCCCACACACTTGCTAGATTGGCACATGTGCTGTGTGAAACAATGTGTTTGGAGGTAGCAAACTTTTCAAAATCTGAGTTCGTACATTTTTACTTAGCTTCTTTTGTGAGAAGAACATGTACTTTTATTAGACAGGGGTTTCAACAAGTCACTGAGCGATTCATTCGATGGGGCCCGCTTGGGGTAGGTGTCATCCAAAGAGCCATTGGCTAGATATCTTTCTCAGGTTGCTGAATCATTTTACTTCTATAAACATGACCAAGCATGTAGCAGGGTCCAAAATCCAAGACTCACTAGGACATTGGTCAGTCCTAGAAATATTGAAGAAACTGGTATGATTCAGGCAAGCCCTACAGAATCTGTTCAAAAATTTGGTTTGCATGATCCATGTTTGGCTTCTTTGACATGGACCAGTTGCCTGTATGACTTTGCTGATATGCTTGTCTCTTTGTTACATGCCTGAATTGGCCATGGATTCATCGCTTCTAGGGCCAGTACTGATTGCAACTGGGCAAGTCTACTCGATATTGCATGATATTTAAGCTATTCATCTCATCTACTTATTTGCATAGCTATTGATACAGAATGTACATGTTTCATGTATTAATTTTCCCTTTAGACCTTGATAGAGATGTTTTTGCTGCTGATCTTCTTTTATCTGGTATACTCCTATTGTGAATTACATGTTAGGTATTTGAGTCCCATGTGCAGGGCCCACCTGTTGTGTATTTGAGGCCCATGAGTGAGGCCCATAGTGATGTGTATGTAGCCCTTGTATGAGGCTCATTGCAATGTATATTAGGCCTTTATGTGAGGCCATGGACCCACTTTATGTTTGGCTCTATATGGGCCACTGCTTGGGAGCGATGTTGGTTGAATGTCCACATTAATGGGCAATGATGGCTAAATGTCCACATTGTGACCTTCCCTTAGGCCTTGTTATGACCATTCTCACCAATTCCAATTGTCGAGGCCGATTATTGAGGCCAATTTCGATTGTCAAGGCTGATTCCAATGGTCAAGGCCGATTGTTGAGGCCGATTCCGATTTCGATTATCGAAGCCGATTCCGATTATCGAGGGTGATTTTGATTGTCAAGGCCAATTCTGATTGTCGAGGCTGATTGTTGAGGCCAATTCTGCTTTCGATTATCGAAGCTGATTCCGATTATCGAGGGTGATTTTGATTGTCAAGGCCAATTCTGATTGTCGAGGCTGATTGTTGAGGCCAATTCTGCTTTCGATTATCGAGGCTGATTCTGTTGTTGAGGCCGATTCTGATTATTAAGGCTAAATATCAATACCGATTATCGATGTCGGTTGTCGATGCCAATTATGAGTATGTGACAGCATAGTATCATAATACATACCCATACGCATCATCTGCATGTTTATTATGAGATGTTCTTGACCATTGCACATGTCATTGGGTTGGTTGTTATGAGACTCCCTGATAGGCGGAGATTATCTCACATGAGCGCACGGTATGCATAGGATGGATGCATGACTGGAGTGTTTGACTCTTGCATCTTACATTGTGTGTCGTGATTATTATACGCCCTAGCGACATTAAGGCCATAGCCTCCACAGGTATGCTGTGGATGGCCAGATAGGACACCAAAAATTTGTTACTAGTATCAGGCTGCTATAGATGGCCCTGGGTGAAAATCCCTAAACCCTCTTGGTACTAGATGATGCCCCAACATCTAGACCGAGTAGATATATATAAGTGCATGAGGGCCGTATACCAGTAGGCCGCGTCTCCCATTGTGTCGTGGTCGGTTGGGAGGGGTGGGCCTTACCCACCTAAGGGAGTAGGTAATGCTAGGCTGAGTCTGACTAGCTTGAGGAATGGGTCTGCTATCGATGAGCCGGGCCCGATATGACAGGTAGATAGTGAGGTCTCTTTCACTTACCTAGTTGTGCGCTTGATGGGGTGGCAGGTGATGTAGAGTGTACTAGACCCCAGTGATGATCCCAGAGATGTACAATACTAATTTGTGGAGTAGGAGTTGCATACTCAGCATTATATTCATTTAATCATTCATTCACTATCCACTCGGGCTGGTGGTGAGCAACTAATTGTTATGTGTACTTTTGCAATGGCTAGGATTTCAGTTTGGACGCACGACTAACCTGAGATCAAGAGCTTCCTACATTGAGTCTATCTATCCAAATTTAGATATGAGACTGGTTTGGATAGAAGTCCTTTGTAATAGGCCCCATAGCCTGCGATATCACATACTATCATCCCGACTTCACACTGCAGCTTGGTCATTTCATTCTCACCACATATTATATATTGCATTACATCCTCGGCATATGGCATTTTGGGATTCTATGTTTTTGAATTGATATGGCCTAGACAATATTCGTGAACTCATCAGGAATTGTATATTGCATTGCATCTTCAGCATCTGATATTTGGTTCTCTATGATTTTGCATTTGCATAACTGATCTGTATTGCGTACTCTGATACTATATGATTCATGATCTTGTCAGTATTTTCGATATTATATGATTATGGCATTGTATTGAATACTTATCATTTACCTTGTGTATACACTTACACCACCCTCTAAGCTTTTTATAAGCTTATGCACGATAGATGCGTGCAAGTGATATTAGGTTGTAGCAGCATTGAGCTTGGAGCTTTGATTTTTGATATATGTATTTCCCTTTTAGCATTGTATTCAAATGTTTATATTAGTGGATATATGATGATGATGTTACTTTTGTGATTTGGGTAAACTTGTGGTTATGCTTCTTACGAGATAAATGTACGTTGAAAAATTCTCCTTATAGGATCTTAGGATCGGAATCTTGTGTATGCGCACTGGGAGCCGAGAATGGGGTACCACGGAGGCTGTCGACACTGGTTGTTTAAAGTGATGTGGCACAAATCAAGACATGCATTGGATGCATGCATAGGATGAGGTGGACATAAGTCATAATTAGTTTCTAAGGCATGGGGAGAGAGCTAATGATGAGTTTTGGGATAGAATCCAATTTTGTCTTATAGTGCTTGTCTTAAATGTGCTAAGTTCATATTTTGCCATGTAACAATTGTCCTATTTATTGGTAATTTTCATGTTCTAAAAGTGGGCTTTAGGCCCACATGGGCTCAAGTCCAATGGGCCTAGCAAAATAAAGGTTGCTTGTATTACTGGATATATAATTTGGGCCTTACATTTGATTGGTCATATCTCACCAACGGAGCGTTGGATTGACACACGCTTTTCACCATTACGACCACAACAACGACGCGGTCCACATGATAGAGGTCCCAAGGTCATCTAGAACAAATCACTTTGGTGAGTTTTCTAGGTGCACTAGGGTGCAGTGTATGGTCTATCAATGGTGCGAGTTAGGACACGTGTGCACACGAGCGATGTTGCAAAAGACCGGGTGTCATGCCCCAAACTCAGAAACAGGGCTCACAAAATTTCCAATCACCGAATCTGGTGTCAACAGCCTCCGTAGTACCCTATTCTCGCTCCCAGCGTCCATACGCCAGATTCCGATCCTAGGATCCTATAAGGAGGATTTTTCAACTTAATTTAACTTGTAATAAGCATAACCACAAGTTTACCCAAATCACAAAGGCAACATCATCATCACATATCCACTAATATAAACATTTGAATACATTGCTGAAAGCGAAAGACATATGACAAAATCAAAGCTTCAGAGGTCTGCTGCATACTCCAAGCTCAACGCTGCTGCAACTTAATGCCACCTGCACGCATTTATCATGCATAAGCTTATAGAAGGCTTAGTGGGTAGTGAAAGTGTGTGCATAAGATAAGTGCCAAGTAAGCAATATTAGAGTAATCAGTGTAAGCAGAAATACTGATAAGCTCATAATCATACAATATCAGAAATACTGGCAAGATCATAATTCATACGATATCAGAGTAATGCAAAAACATGCTGATAGGCCCATAAATACCATCAGTCTTACCCAAGCTATATGATGTAAAAAATATAATAAAAATAATATCATATACTAATGAAGCAATGTAGATCGGCTATGCACTGCGGGGACAGTAAGCCAAATATTCAATGCTGATGATACATTGTAATATGCGGTGCGAATGAAATGAACAAGATGGAGTGAAGTCAGGATGATAGTACGTAGTATTGTAGGCTATGGGGTCCATCACAAAGGACTTCTATCCAAACCAGTCCCATACCTTGGATAGCCAGACTCAATGTAGTAGACTCTTGATCTCAGGTTAGTCGCGCACCCAATTGAAATCCTTCTCATTACGAAGGTACACAGCAATGAGTTGCGCACCACCAACCCGAGTGGATAGTGTATGAATGAATGAATGAATGTGCAACTCCTACTCGATAAGTCCACATATCAGTATGGTTTCTCTTTGGGATCATTACCGGGGTCTAGTACACTTTACATGCAAATCGCCTCCCATTGACACGCGACCATGCAAGTGGAAGAGACCTCACCATCCGCCTGGCCAGTAGTTAGCTAATATCTACCTGGCACGTTGATAGCAGACCCATTCACGAGTTGGTCAAACTTAGCCTAACAATGCCCCCTGCTCTCGGGCGGGTAAGGCTACACCCCTACCAACCAACCACGACACAATGAGAGACGCGACCTCTTGGTATTCGGCCCTCATGCACTCATATATATTCACTTGGTCTCGATGTTGAGGCATCTCCTGGCCACAGAGGTTTAGGGATTTTCACTCAGGGATATCTATGGCTCCCGTATGCTAGAACCAAACATTTTCAGTGTCCCATCTGGCCATCCACGATATGCCTGTGGAGGCTATGGCCCTGATATCGCTAGGGCATACAATAGTCACAACACATAATGCAAGATGCATGAGTCATACAATCCAGTCATGCATCAATCCTGCAATACTGTACGCTCACGTGAGATGACCTCCACCTATCAAGGAGTCTCATAATAACCTACCCAATGATATATGCAATGGTTAACCACATCTCATAACAAACATGCAAATGATGTGTATGGGCATGTATCATGATGCTATGCTATCACATACTCATAATCGGTATTAATAACCAACATCAACAACCGACCTCGACAATGTAGACATTTAACCAACATTGCCCCCAAGGAATGACCCATATAGAGTCAAACATATAGTGGACCTATGGCCTCCCGCAAGGGCCTAATATACAACACCATGGGCCTTACTCAAGAGCTTAATACACATCACGATGGGCCTCTCACATGGGCCTAATATACATCACAATGGGCTTCATCGCCTGGCCCTCAAATGCATCACAATGAGCCTCATCACATAGACCTCATATTCATCACATTAGGCCTTAAACACAAGCTGAATATACATCCCAATGGGCCTCAAATACGAGTCGCATATACATCACATTAGGCCTCAAACACGGGCCGCATATACATCACATTGGGCCTCAAACACGGACTGTATATACATCACATGGGTCTTGACAATTGGCCTAAGCAATCGAAATTGGCCTCAACAATTGGCCTCAACAATCAGAATTGGCCTTGACAATAAGAATCGATGATCAACATCAACAATCGGCACCGACAATCAGCGTCGATAATTGACACCGATCATTAGCATATAAACAAGGTGGGATCCATAAATGAATAGCCGATCAACCATAATATAAAGATCGGCCCTTGACCGTGGTTATATCAAATCCGATAGCGCAAAACCATCCGTCTAGGGCGAATGGGGCCCACTTATCTGGGTTAACCCATAAGAGAATTATGAGAATGAGCCTAACAAGGCCTAAGGGAAGGTCACAATGTGGACATCCAACCTTGATTGCCCATCAATATGGATATCTAACCAACATTTCTCCCAAGGAGTGGCCTACATATAGAGCCAAAACATATAATGAGCTTGTAACACCCTAAAAATCGGGGGTCGAGTAGAAGCCTAGCTCCCGAGTTCCAACGCATACTTATGCAACATAGATAATGATGATTAAAAGTTGTCTGTATTAGCATGTTAAACATAAATGGGATTACACTAAATCAGCATATCATACTCCAAAGACAAATAGATTACGCAAGCAAAAGACTGTGTGATAGATATATAAAACATATAAGTGATTGTAAGTCCCTAAAGTATGAAAGTCACCATCTTAAATAATTACATATATAATTCTAAAATTTACAAAATGATAAAGTATAATGTCATCTAATCTATATCCCTGTAGCCCCGGTGATGCAACTCCAGATCTATATAGACTCGCCAGAGAGTTGCAGATAGGAGAACTCCTCGTCGTCATAGAAGGTAGAGTCTATCTCGTAAGCCTCGCCGTCATCTGCAACTGTAAAAGAGTCTGGTTGGTGTTTTAAAATACCTTCCTAGAGTGAGAGTGAGTGATCAACTTAGTGGAGCTATAAGGCAAAGGTTAACATGTCATCAATTCAATCAAGCAGTAATGATAAAGTAGTACAACAATCATGTCCTAAATACTCTTGTTAATGCAGGAATGATATGCTGTAATGATGCATGCCCTCACCTACACTCCCTCTGTGACATCATCTCACGATCGCGGCATGCAACACTCCCACTGTGCTCAACTCCAACGCCAAAGGCACATGCAATGCGGTACATGTGTGTGATTAGCCAAGTTCTTACTTAGACTTATTCATACAGTAGGTTTGGGAAGCTAAGGTACCTCCCTTTATATTATTGACCTAAACAATGATCTATCTAGGGTCGTCAATCCTAGTAAGTCGCATATAATGGTAGATCCAGGTCGCTACGAAGAGGCTTGTCACCTCAGCGCAGGCCTAGTTTATACTCGAAGTCACTACGGAAAGGCTCATCACCTTAGCGTAGTCCTAGTGTATACTCGAGGTCACTACGAGAAGCTCATCACCTGATTGTAGGCCAACAGTCGAATACAGTGTCCTATATCACCGTATTTGGCTCATGAGTTTGGTTTACTCAATGGACACTACGGGGAGGTTCGTCACCCCACTGTAGGCCAATAGCTCGACCACGGTGTCCCATACCACCATGCCTAGTTCATGAGTCTTAGCAGATCATGGTACCAAGGTTGAACGGGCTTTGCATTGGTAAGTGATACCTTAGATTCAAGTGGTAGCATCCATTCATGGTGAACATACATTAGGCCAATCGGGTTACTTGACAAGTTTCACTGGTACGAGCGCATGTTGAATTAGTCGACATGGAGCACATACGCACTCCTCGTGGCCTAACCACTGTCGATAATCACCGTACGACTCGGATTCATCGAACATATCCGTTGTGGCGAACTAGTTCGGCCACTGATCGTAAACCGTTACCAATTGCCTGGACTACGTATTAGTCCCAATCATACTCAAACACAATAGGCATTCATATGTGATAGTCAAGCAGCATGTGACAACCAATTCAAATATAAATCTCATTTGAGCATTTTAACAAACACAGTACACATGTTGTCATACATAAGCATTTCATCCATAAAGAACGTAGTAGTAAGATAAGTTATATAAAGGAAATTGTAACTATAGATAAGAAAATTGAGAATCACATCTCAACACCCTAATTAAATACATTTCAACAAGCATTTTCTCATTCAGGCATTTTATCAAACACTAAGACTATACATATCAACATACATGTAATAAAGTAGTTATAACAGGTATTATAGCAAATCCTTTCACAAAGGATTTGCCACATGTTCAATAATCATATATTCTCAATTGATAATCATGGCAAGCACAAATCCTAATTCTATATTCATTCAAACATTTCAACAAACACATGGAATGCATTAAAATCAATATAGTTTACATATAGGTGTAATATACGAAAAACATCATATCTAAGCACATGTGATAGCAATCAAGTTAGTCATAAATCATTAACTAGCATTGAAAGCCTTAAAAACCATAACCTGAACATTTATAGTCCATACCTTTCATTAGTAAACTCGTATCAAACTCAGTTTGAACACGACGCCTTTGTCTACGGCACAACGGTTACCTGAATCACGAAATAGATTAGCTATATCATCGATTCTTCTACTTGGATACCTAAAACAGATTAGGGTTAACATTTCTTACCCAAAAATGGAATCAAAATCGCTAGTATAGCGATGTAGGTAGGATGATTTGGCACGTGGAACGGTGGGATCGAATCCTGACAATATCTATCACTCTCTCTCACTTTTCCTCACTCTTTTCTTCTCTTCTCTCTCTTCTCTCTCCTAGGGTTTAGGAATTTCGTATGGAATGAGAGAGGGGTGGGTTAAAGCCCTTATATAGGCCCAGAACTGGTGTCAATGGCCCCATGGCCATGGTATACTTAGGATATAGCCAAAGGGCGGCTGTTTCGGTCCAACGGAGCTCATTTGGAGGCCCATTTTCTGTATACGATCCAGAGAAAGTTTCCTGACAATGAATCGATGTCAGGTTAAGATTTTGGTCTGATCGGATTTATGGATCGACCATATAGGACCAGTTTCAGTTCAACGACTATTGTCACTCGATTAAGGCTATAAGTGCACTGACATGAGTGTGGAAATTTCCCTGATTCAAGGGTGTAGTTAGGTCAGAATCTGACGGTCTGAAACCTTAGATTTGGCCTGCAAGTGAATGACCCAATTCACTTAAGTTTGGCATCAGTTTCTAAAGATATTTAAGTTTCTCACACACTTCACTCCGGGCTTAAGTTGTGCATTTCTAGATACTATTAGGACTTGCTTCCTGCGATGGTTGTCAAGCCCAGTAAAGTGGTCATAACCGTATAGTTTCATAGTAATCAAACTTTTGACGCATGGTACAGGTCTAATACGGAGTTTCAATGTGCTCCCATGAGCAACTGGGTTTTGAGATTAATGTTACGTTTTTGGGTAATGTTGGATTAGCGATTCTACTGGATTTGGGTCTTGCAGTTCATATAGAAAACAATTTAAGCTAATCTGCTTATCAATTTAGTTTAACAGTTAATTAATTTTTGTCTAATTTCTAAAGGATTCGATCCTTAGTGATTTCTACCTGAGGTGATACTCGAGTCTTTATACAGACTTTTTCGAGACGTTATAGTCTACCCCCCTTAAAGAAAAATTTCATCCTTGAGAATCTGAGGGTAGTTCTTGTCGACCTCGGCTTCTGTTTCCCAAGTAGCCTTTTCCTCAGTGTGGTGTGTCCACGGTACCTTCACAAGTGGAATCAATTTACTACGCAGCACCTGGTCCTTCCTATCTAGAATCCGCGTCGGTCGCAGTACATAAGTAGCATCTTTACTCAATTGTACCTGCCCCCATTTGATAATGTGGAAAGGGTTAGGAACGTATTTCTTCAGCATAAATACATGAAATACGTTGTGCACGCCGACAAGTGGTGTGGGCAAAGCAAGGCAATGCTACCAAACGCCCCGAAATTCGGGGTCGAGCATAACTCGGCTCAGAGTTCCAAAACATCACTTATGCAACATATTTAATGATGAATGTATGTTATTGTATTAGTGCATAAAACATGGAATAGATTAAGCCAAAACACGGATATGATTCAGGATAAGTGTTTAAAGCAATCGGTAGACTTATTGTATATTGTGTACAAGTGTTAATCCATGTATTACATATACAACCGGATCGTGTAAAAGTGTTATTTAACAAAATTATAAGTATCAAATTACATCATTTCATCCCAAAAGAAATCCCCATTATGTTAAGCAATGTACTCAAGGCTCGCTAGAACCCGTCTCAAAACTGCATAGGAGAAGGCAGCCTCGTCATCATCCAGCTCCGCTCTGCTCAGACGTCGCATCCACCTCTGCAACATCGGGGCCTAAGACGAGTCGGTGGGTGTTTAACACCGCCCCAAAACGTGAGAGTGAGTGATCAACTCGGTGGAACAATAAGGCACTGGTTAACATGTTATCAGTCTAATCAAACAGAATGATAAAGCAAGACAATTAAATAAATCCTAATTACACTTGTTAATGCAATCATGAATGCAATATGATGCGTGCCCTCACGCGTACACCCTCAGCGTCTTCATCTTACGTTATGCATGACATCGCCTCAAAGTGCGCCACATCTATAAAGCACATGCAAATGCGGTGCATAGATATGATTACCAAGTTGTTATTAGTCCATTTCACACAATAGGATTGGGAAGCTAAGATACCTTCCTCATATCACCATCCAAACAGTGATCCATACTAGGGTCGTCAATCCTAGATATCTCATACGATCATATAGTTGAGGTCATAGCAAAGGGCTCGTCACCAATCAATGCACGCCTTTCATGCCCTTACTACCACAGATCGGCTCGTCACCTCCTTGCGGTATCCAGGTATGCTCGAGGTCACTACAAAGGGCTCGTCACCAATCAATGTAGGCCGACAGCACGAATATAGTGTCCCATACCACCATAATCGGCTCACGAGTTAAGTTGCTCACTGGTCACTACGGGGAGGCTCGTCACCCTAGTGTAGGCCGACAGCTCGGCCACGGTGTCCCATACCACCATGTCCGGCTCATGAGTCTTAGCGGATCAGGTACCATGGTTATTAGGATTTCACTGGTAAGTTCGGTACCCTAGATTCAAGCAGTAGCGTCCATACATGGTTAACATACATCGGACAATCGGGTTACTTGACGAACTCGACTAGCACGAGCGCACGTTGAGTTGAACGACATAGAGTGCGCAAACACTCCGCGTGGCCAAACCACTGCCGACAACTCTAATACGACTCGGGTTCGTCTAATACGTCTTACGTGGCGAAAGCAATCTCAACCACGATTCATAGGGTCAATTATCGATTTCCTGGACTAAGGCATAGTCCCAAATACCTTACACTACTACAGATATTCATATGGAATGTAAAACAGTAATGGATCAACAACTCAAATCATGGTACATACACATCTGAAGAGTATCAACTTAACATAAATGTAAGCATAGGAGATGCTTGAATTTAAATAACTTGGAATGTAACTGCATAAAGGAAAACATGCGCATCCATAGGAGTATTGAGAATCACTTCTCAACGCCCGCATTTAGTGTAATCAGTTACACTTTAGATCATTCATGCATTTCTACAAACACTTAGCATACGTGGAACAACATACATGACGTATGTTGAAATACATGCACGTAGACAATTCCTTTTTATCAAGGAGTTGTCATACATGTATCTAGCATACATACATGACAATTAATCATGGCAAACATAAGTGCATATTTTATACATATATGGTACTTTATAAATACACATAGAATACGCAAATCTCAATATAGCACATGCATATCAGGAAAGCAATGTAAACACAACATTTGACATGTGAAATCTCATCCATAACAAGAATAAATCACTAACTGGGATTGAAAGCCTTGAAAACCATAACCTATACACTTAAAGTCCGCACCTTAAGCGAAGAAAGAACCGCTGAGCTGATTTAGACGAGTTGTCTTCATCAACGGCGCTAGAATACCCTAAAATAAGGATAGAAATGAGATACAACAACACCAAGTCTAGTCTAAGCTCTAACACAGGTTAGGGTTAGGTTAACTTACCCCAAAGGAACTCAGAATTGTCAGAAGAACGATTCAAAGTGAAGGTTCAAAGGTGAAGAAGAACGAGGAAGAATCCAAGATGATTCACCAACTTATCTCTCTCACTTTCTCTCTCTTTTCCACTCTCTTTCCAAGCTAGGGTTAGAGAAAATCGTATGGAAAAGAGGGCTAGGGTTTAAGGACTATATATAGGCCTTAAAAATGATGGAAATAACCCCAGGGTCAAGGTATACTTAGGTTATAACCAAAGCACACCTTCCTCGATCCAACGAAGCACTTCGGTGGGCCTATAACCACGAAAGGTCGGACTTAACCTCATTGACCATGGATCTAGGTCAAGCGAGTTTTCATACCGACCGGCTCTTGGATCAGTAGTGGCGGACCACACTCAATTCAACGGTCACGGAAACTCGATCAGTCCACAAGCACTAGGATATGCATGGGCCAACCACCGATCAGAGGGTGAAATTGGGTCGAAATCCAACGGTCGAATGCTTAAAATCGTCGCGCAAGCGGCAACGACTCAATTTCATAAAAGCTTATTAAGTTCCAACCGTTCTCACACTCTTCACTCCGAGCTCAAGCAAATCGACCCAGAACATCAGATCGACTTGATTTTCGAGGTGAAGATCAAGCCCAACTCGGTGACCGCAACAGCCTAAGATCATCGCCATCGGACTTTCGACGCGCGGTCCAGGTCCGATCCAGATCTTCCAAAAATTCCCCAGAACAACTGGATTTAGCGATGGATCCCAGATTTCAGAGTAACGTAGCGCTCACTAATCTACACGTTTAGAGCCATGCAGATACAATTTAAAGTGATTGATGCGGATTTCACAAGCAATCAAGTAAAGCGCTAATTACCCCAAAACAACTACTTAAGGAAAGATTAGCACAGAAATTCCAAGGTCGTTACCACACCCACTCGATCCAGAATCTGGATTGGGCCAATGAATCTCGGCGTGAGTTTCCCTTTCTTTCCAAACCAGAGGACTTCCTTCATTAGGAAAACTTTCTGGAATACGTGGTCCCCAACCTCGAACTCTAGCGGTCGCCACCTTGTATCGGCGTAGCTCTTCTGTCTGCTTTGCGCTACCAGAAGTCAACGCCTGATAATGTCGATCTTCTTGAAGGTCATCTGCACTAACTCTGGGCCAATTAGACTATTCTTGCCAACCTCTGCCCAGCAATGCGGTGCTCGACAGGGATGCCCATACAATGCCTCATAAGGAGTCATTCCAATACTCGCTTGAAAACTGTTGTTATAATCGAACTCAGCATAAGGAAGATAGTCATCCCAATTGTCCTTGAAATCAAGCACACAAGCTCGCAATATGTCCTCTAACACCTGATTCACCCGTTCCGTCTACCCGTCAGTCTGTGGGTGGAACGCAGTGTTGAACTTCAGTTTCACACCCATTGCTTCCTTGATACGAGTTTAAAAGATAAATGTGAATCATATGTCTCGGTCCGACACGATCTCCATAGGCACTCCATATAGACGTACTATCTCCTTGATGTACAACCTGACTAAATCGTCTGCTGAGTTTGAGACTTTAATAGGGAGAAAATGAGCCAATTTCGTCAACCGGTCTACAATCACCCAAATGGAGTCATGCCCCTTCCTCGTCTTTGGTAACCCTGAGATGAAATCCATAGAGATGAAATCCCACTTCCATTCTGTTATGGGCATGGGCTGAAGTAGTCCAGGAGGTTAGCGATGCTTTGCCTTGACCTGCTGGCATGTGAGACAATGGGATACATAGTCTGCTATGTGGGCCTTCATGTTGTCCCACCAGTACGAGTACTTTATGTCTCGATACATCTTCGTACTACCAGGATGCATCGCCATCTTCGAATTATGAGCAGCTTCGAGAACTTCCTTTCTTAGGTCATGAAGATTTAGGACGCATAGGCAGCCACGATAATGTAAACCCCCATCGGTACCAACTCTCCATTCTGAGTCTTCACTATCGCTCACCTACTCTCTCATCTTGTCAATAGTTCATCATCTTTCTGAGCCGCAATAACCCTGTCATCAATGAGTGGCTGTGCATAAATGTGTGAGACGCTCTTGAACGGCTCCTCTACCGTAAGTTTCTGCTCAAGTCTCACACAAACTCTACCATGTTCCATTCCTCTATCATCAGCGGAGCCGCAAATGCTATAGTCTTCTTGCGGCTCAACGCGTCTGCCACAAGGTTAGCCTTGTTAGGATGGTAGGAGACCTCGAACTCGAAGTCCTTCAAGGTTTCCATCCACCGTCTCTGCCTCATATTCAGGTCCCTCTGCGTGAATATGCACTTGAGGCTCTTGTGGTCGCAAAAGGGCTCGAACTCCTCTTCACAGAGGTAATGTCTCCAAAGCTTCAATGCAAAGATGACCGCTGCTAACTCTAGGTTGTGTGTAGGGTAGTTTTCATCGTATTTTCTCAACTGTCGCGATGCATAGGTAATAACCCTGTCCTTCTACATCAGAACACAACCCAAACCAACACGAGAGGCGTCGGTGTATATCGTATACTTGACCCCTTGCTCTGGCAATACTAGCATAGGGGCAGATGTCAACTTGTCCTTTAGTTCTTGAAGACCCGTATCCTAGTCTGTACTGTTCTGTCGAATCCCGCGATCCTTCTCGTCGAATTTCAGCAACCTGTGACCTATGATCGATGTTTGCACATGACCCTAAGTCGTATCCTGTAGATTTGAGTCGGCTTAATTTAATACATGTACATTGCGATCGTACCACCACCGCGGTTCCAACGCCGTGACTCGCGCACCGACCTGATACTTAGGTCAAAAGATATGGGCCTGCGTTTATTTTAAGGAAAACACTATGTGTTTGCAATCCCAAGAGAATCTCTACAATATGTCTCATCAATCAATCAATCAAAGCTTTCTTTCTTCTCAAGTCCTCACCCTCTCTCTTACACACCCATACATGTCAAGTACACCATCACCTCACATCCATCACTCCATCAGCCATCACTTCTCTTACAACCACCCTCTCTCCCTCTCTCTCTCTCTCTCTCTTTCTCTTCACATTTTCCAAGCAAGAGAGGAGAGTGCACGTCTAAGCCATCCCAAGTGAGACAAGAGTGACATTCATCTTTCATCATCTTCCATCAAAGTGAAGCACAAGGAGCTCGGCGTTCCATTGGATCAAGAAGATCGAACGGTGGGTGCTTCTATAGGCTAGTTTTCATATTTTTATGATGGGCCAAGTGAGGCCTACTGATCGATGGTATGGATCTCACTTTGGACCCTAAGATGTGGCCGATGGCCCACCTTGATTATCATGATCATTCCATGATGGGGCCATTATCCATGCACCCCATCACGATGTTTACTTTCTAAGTTTGAAAGAGGTCATCTAGACTTTCCATTTTTGTGGAGAAGGAATCTCCACCGTTGATCTTTGATTTGATAGGCCCACATGTATTGAGACCCACTTGATGTGTGATTGAATGCAAGGGAAGGCTCATAGTGGCGGAGCCCTCCATCATGCATGTCCCTCGATCTCTCTCTTTCTCTCTCTCTCCCTCTCTTTTTCATTTATTTTCTTTGTGTGTTGATGTGGCTATGTGGCCCACTTGGATGGACCCCACCATGAAGCATGTATTTGATCCAAGCCACTTGTAGGTGAGGCCCACTTTATATATGTGTAGGTTCTACACCACCTAGCCATGTGGTGGCCCACCTAAGTAGGGCCCACCTTAAATATATTCCTATACCCAGAAACAGTCCAGCATGCATCTGGACGTGAACTTGGAAGTGAACTTGGAAATACAAATAGTAGCTTTGGTTAAAAGCTTTTGGGAATGACTGCTCATGTAGGCCTCACCTAGATGTATGGGTTTAATCCACACCATCCATTCCATTCTCCTGGTCATTTTAGGCAGTGAGCTGAAAAATGAAGCTGATCTGAGTATCTAGTGGGCCATAGCATAGGAAACAGTGGTGTTCACCGTGAAAATACACCTTGCTATTTCTATACATCGAAATATGCCCGATATTGGGCTTGATGGATTTGTTATAAACTGTAGAATCCATTGGGTGGGGTGGATTCTCTTGAAGCGGGCCCCACGTACGAAAAATCCCAGAAAAATAGATTTAAAAAAAAATAAACATATGCAGCAAACGTTGTTGCTGCCAGAGGCGCATAGGCAGCGCCTGCGTTTGGTGCTGGAGGGTAGGGAATTGGGTCCCATATGTGGGCCCCACCATGATGTGTTTTGCACATCCACACTGTGCATATATTAGGTCCCCTATGGGACAGTGGGCCCCCCAAAAATCAGCCCTATACATGGCTCAGGTGGCCCACATCATATGAAACAGTGGTGATTGCATGTCTGCCTTTGAAACCCCTTTCGGGTCCCTAGAGTTTTGGAACCATATGAAATTTGTTTTTCCCTCTTCAATCTGGGTCTGTATGACCTTATCAACGGATTGGATGGTGCATAAATAACATGTGGTGGCCCACGTAGGACCCACCCATCCAGCCGTTTTGCTGGGTACCGCACACCAGCGCTTGGCTGGTGTATTGGCGCTAGCAAGCGGTGTGGTCCACTGCTGATGACGTCAGCAGTGGTTTGGACCCACTGTGACGTATGTTTTGCATCCCTCCATCCAGATGGCTGGACAGTGGGCCCTTCATGGCATGTATATGATATCCAAACTGTTCATCCATTTGGTGAACGTGGACCCCACATGTTGTATACGGTTAATCTAATTGTCCATCCTTTTGGCAAGCTCCTTTCATGGCTTGAGGCAAAACGAGACAGATCTACTTATCAGGTTGGCCACTGTTAAAAACAGTGGAGCATTGAACATCTATCATTGAAATCCTCTTGGTATCATAGAGAATCTGGATCAACATGAAACTTGTTTTCTTTTTTTATTCAGGTCTGTGTGACCTTATGATCAGATTGGATGGAAAATAAATGTATGTGGGCCTTCGAAATTTCAATGGTGGAAATCATTAGCACCACTATTATTTGGAGGGCAGTCCGGTTGATCTTTTGATATGATTCTTAGATATATATATGTATATATCCAGTTGATCTTTTGGTATGGTCCAAATGATCCCTTAATGTGACTCTTTTTGGGTATGTATGAGGCCCATTTGAGGAGGCCCATCTTGATGTATTTATGGCCCATTGTTGAGGCCCACCTTGATATATATATATATAGGGCCCATGGGTTGAGGCCCCATTTGTTAAGGTCCATTGAGTTGTATTAGGGCTCATGGGTTGAGGCCCATTGTGATGTATTCAAGGTCTGTTATTAAGGCCCACGTTGATATGTATGAGGCCCATTATTGAGGCCCACCTTGATATGTATGAGGCCCGTTATTGAGGCCCACCATGATATGTATGAGGACCATAGGATGAGGCCCATTTGATGTATTTGAGGCCCATAGGTCAAGGCCCAATGGTATGTATACAAGGTCTATTGCATTGTGTGATTCCACCATGGGTTATGTAATGACATCTATGGCGGGCCATGCCTTGGGAGCAATGTTGGTTTGACGTCCACGTTGTAAGAATAATGTTGGTTAAATGTTTGCATTATCACTCTCCCTAGGGCCCATTGATAGGCCCACTTGTTACGTGTAGGTTGTCTAGGCCCATCTTCGTTGTGAGGATAGTTCATCACTTTATAACATGCTTAGTATAATTCCATGCCTCATGCCATACGCATCATATGCATGCTTGATATGAGGAATGTTTGATCATAGCATAAGTCGTTGGGTTGAAACATTTACAGGACTCCTTATGAGGCGGAGTGCCCCATATGAGCGCAGGTACACGCGAGATTGTTGCATGATTATATGGTGTGACTCATGCATCTCACATATGTGTGACTTGATCATTATACGCCCTAACGACATCAGGGCCGTGACCTCTACAGGCACATCGTGAATGGCCGTATCGGATACCAGAAATACTTGATTATCGCACTGTGAGCACTTAAGATATCCTTAAGTAAAAATCTCAGAACCTTTTTAGTACCAAGAGATGCTCCAACGTTTAGACCGAGTGGATACATGAGCGCCCGAGTGCCGAATACCAGTAGGCCGCGTCTCTCACTATGTCGTGGTCGGTTATGAGGGGGTGTGGCGTTATCCGCCTGAGTGAGGGGGCTGTAAGCTAGGTTGAGTATGACCAGCTCGTAAATGGATCTGCTATCGACGGGTCGGGTAGGTATTGGCTATCGGCTGGCGGATAGTGAGGTCTCTTCTACTCACCGGGCTGTGCAGCGAGGAGGCAGTCGGTGTGGAGTGTAATAGACCCGGGTGTCCAGAGAGCAACCGTACTAATATGTGGACTTATTGAGCGAAATTGCATATCCATCCATTCATTCATTCACTATCCACTTAGGCTCGTGGTGCGTAACTATTTGTTACATGTACCATCGCATAGCTAGGATTTTGGTTGTGCGTGCGACTAACCTGAGACCAGGAGTTTACCACATTGTGTCGACTATCCAAATTTAGGTATGGGACTGGTTTGGATAGAAGTCCCTTATGATGGACCCCATAACCTGTGATACTTCGTACTATCATCTTAACTTCACATTCCAGCATGTTCATTTCATTTGCACCACATATTACATTGCATCCGCAGTACTTAGCATTTTGAGTTACTATGTTTTTGCACTGATATGTCCTAAACGGACTTAGTAGGATTTACATATTGCATTGTAGCCTCGACATCTGACATTTGGCTCTCTGTGACTCCTCATTTACATAGTTGATTTGTCTAGCTAGTATTTCTGAGATTGTATGATTTATGGGCTTATCATTATTTTCGCTTACTCTGATATCGTATGATTCATGATCTTGTTAGTATTTCCATTTATCCTGATGATGTATGATTCATATGCTTCATTATATACGTGGCACTTACCTTACACACACTTTCACCACCCTTTAAGCTTTCTATAAGCTTATGCATGATAGATGCGTGCAGGTGGCGTTACGTTGCAGCAACGTTGAGCTTGGAGCGTGCAGTTGTCTTCTGGAGCTTTGATTTCAATATATGTATTTTCCTTTCAGCATTGTATTCAATTAATTATATTAGTGGATATGTGATGATGCTGCTGCCTCTGTGAATTGGTTATGCTCCATTACAAAAAATAAAAAAATTCATATTGAAAATTCTTCTTGTAGGATCCCAGGATCGAAATCTGGCATGTGAGTGTTGGGATTCGAGAATGGGACACTACGGAGGCTGTCGGCACCGGATTCGGCGATCGGGAATTTTATAAGTCCCTTTTCTGAGTTTGGGGCATGACAGAAGTTGGTATCAGAGCATAACTTGGGAATACCTGAAGATAACATCACATATCTACTGATAGCTACCCTTTCACTCTATGATTATTGAGAACTTAGAATGGTTAGATCCCCGAGTTCGAATAACTTAGAGATTTTCTAATATAGCTCCCTATCGTTGAGATTGTGAGGTTGCATAGTATTTCAGTTTCGATCATTTCTGATCAGGATCCAAGGTCCAGTTGCAACATCATAGCGCTGATAAGGCGTTTTGGGAGCAAGAGGCTGATATTCGTGGGTGTTGTCCCCATATCTAGGATGTTTGATGATTATATTTATAATGGTAGGATTTCCCTCCCTTGGTGAGCTCTGTATTGGTTTTATTTTGGTTTACATTTCGAGGACAAAATTTTTATTAGGATGAGAGAGCTGTAAGGCACGTATCTTAGACTGTACTATTCTGTAGGCTTCCACGGTCCTCATGGTTGAATTTTGATGACCCGCTTTTATTAGCATTTACATGCGATCCTGAGTTAGATCTCGTATTCCAGAGTCGGCACGACCTGATACTTGTACCCTTGCGACCGCGCCATCACCATGGTTCCAACGTTGCGTATTACCCGCAGAGCTGATACCCGAGCCAGGAAATGTGGGCCCCCGTTCAATTTAAGGAAAACACCATGCATTTGTAATCCCAAGAGAATCTCTACAACATGTCCCATCAATCAATCAATCAAAGCTTTCTTTCTCCTCAAGTCAAGCAACCCCAAAGTCAACTCTTTCTCACCCTCTCTCTTACACACTCATACATGTCAAGTACATCATCACCTCACATCCATCACTCCATCAGCCATCACTTCTCTTACAACCACCCTCTCTCCCTCTCTTCACATTTTCCAAGCACCAAAATAAGCTCACGTCCAAGCCTTTCCCAAGAGAGAAAAGTGATTTTGTGTGGCCCACTTTCCCATCCCAAAATCCTTCATCCTAGTCATTCATCTTTCATCATCTTCCATCAAAGTGAAGCACAAGGAGCTCGGTGTTCCATCGAACCAAGAAGATCGAACAATGGGTGCTTCTATAGGCTAGTTTTCATGTTTTTATGATGGGCCAAGTGAGGCCTACCGATCGATGGTATGGATCTCACTTTGGACCCTAAGATGTGGCCGATGGCCCACCTTGATTATCATGATCATTCCATATGGGGCCATTCTCCATGGACCCCATCATGATGTTTACTTTCTAAGTTTGAAAGAGGTCATCTAGACCTTCCATTTTTGTAGAGAAGGAATCTCCACCGTTGATCTTTGATTTAATGGGCCCACATGTTTTGGGACCCACTTGATGTGTGATTGAATGCAAGGGAAGACTCATAGTGGCGGAGCCCTCCATCACCCGTGTCCCTTGATCTCTCTCTTTCTCTCTCTCTCTCTCCCTCTCATTTTCATTTATTTTCTTTGTGTGTTGATGTGGCCGTGTGGCCCACTTGGATGGACCCTACCATAAAGCATGTATTTGATCCAAGCCACTTGTAGGTGAGGCCCACTTTATAAATGTGTAGGTTCTACACCACCTAGCCATGTGGTGGCCCACCTAAGTAGGGTCGACCTTAAATATATTCCTATACCCAAAAATAGTCTAGCGTGTGTCTGGACGTGAACTTGGAAATATAAATAGTAGCTTTGGTTAAAAGCTTTTGGGAATGACTGCTCATGTAGGCCTTACCTTGACATATGGGTTTAATCCACGTCGTCCATTCCATTCTCTCGGTCATTTTAGGCGTTGAGCCGAAAAATGAAGTTGATCTGAGTATCTGGTGGGCCATAGCATAGGAAACAGTGGTGTTCACCGTTAAAATACACCATGCTGTTTCTGTACACCAAAATATGCCCAATATTGGGCTTGATGGATTTGTTATGGTTTGTAAAGACCAATGGTTGGGGTGAATTTTTTTGATACGGGCCCCACATAGGAAAGACCTGCGAAAAACCAGTTTCAAAAAAATAAAATAAAATAAAATAAATTAGACAGCAGCACTGCTGCTACTGCTGATGTCAGGAAGCACGGTGTCCTGCGTTTGGTGCTGGAGGGTAGGGAATTGGGTCCCATATGTGGGCCCCACCATGATGTGTTTTGCACATCCACACTGTGCATATATTAGGTCCCCTATGGGACAGTGGGCCCCCCAAAAATCAGCCCTATACATGGCTCAGGTGGCCCACATCATATGAAACAGTGGTGATTGCATGTCTGCCTTTGAAACCCCTTTCGGGTCCCTAGAGTTTTGGAACCATATGAAATTTGTTTTTCCCTCTTCATTCAGGTCCATGTGACCATATTAATGGGATGGATGGAAGATAAGTGTTATGGTGGGCCCCACGTGGGACCCACCTCTTTCTAGAGGATTGGCTGGGTACCGCACACCAGCGCTTGGCTGGTGTATTGGCGCTAGCAAGCGGTGTGGTCCACTGCTGATGACGTCAGCAGTGGTTTGGACCCACTGTGACGTATGTTTTGCATCCCTCCATCCAGATGGCTGGACAGTGGGCCCTTCATGGCATGTATATGATATCCAAACTGTTCATCCATTTGGTGAACGTGGACCCCACATGTTGTATACGGTTAATCTAATTGTCCATCCTTTTGGCAAGCTCCTTTCATGGCTTGAGGCAAAACGAGACAGATCTACTTATCAGGTTGGCCACTGTTAAAAACAGTGGAGCATTGAACATCTATCATTGAAATCCTCTTGGTATCATAGAGAATCTGGATCAACATGAAACTTGTTTTCTTTTTTTATTCAGGTCTGTGTGACCTTATGATCAGATTGGATGGAAAATAAATGTATGTGGGCCTTCGAAATTTCAATGGTGGAAATCATTAGCACCACTATTATTTGGAGGGCAGTCCGGTTGATCTTTTGATATGATTCTTAGATATATATATGTATATATCCAGTTGATCTTTTGGTATGGTCCAAATGATCCCTTAATGTGACTCTTTTTGGGTATGTATGAGGCCCATTTGAGGAGGCCCATCTTGATGTATTTATGACCTATTGTTGTCACGCCTGGAACTTAGAAACCGGGCTTATAAAATTCCCGATCGCTGAATCTAGTGCCGACAGCTCTATAGTACCCCATTCTTGGCTCCCGGCACCCATACGCCAGGTTCCGATCCTGGGATGCTACAAGTAGGGTTTCTAATCATCAATTTGATTTGTAATGAGCATAACTAAAAGCATAACCCTTGAACAAAACCACAAGAACGCCATCATGAAATCCACTATGATAAAAAACTTTGAGTACAATGCGTATAAAAGAAAATACAAGATAGTGCAAATAACGGAAACTCCAAAAGCTCGACCGCATGCTCCAACTGCGGTGAAGCTACGGCTGCATCTTGGCGTCACCTACACACATCAATCATGCATAAGCTTATAGAAAGCTTAGAGGGTTGTGTAAGTGTATGTGCAATATAAGCGTGCTCAGAATGTAAGGTCAGAGTAATGCGAAATCATGTTAATGAGTACATGAATGTAATCAGCTGTACCAAGGCAATGCGGTGCATGATATGAATGCTATCGGCTATAACACGGCCATGCGATGCGAGATGCAACTCAAGCATACCAATCCTCATCATATATCAGTACAGTTCTCATTCTGGATATTCACCGGGATTCAGTACACTCCAAATGGCACTGCCACTCTTTTAGCTGCACAGTCCAAGTGATCGTAAGAAACCTCACTATCCGCCTGGCCAATGTCTGCCAATACCTATCGGGCACGTCGATAGCGGACCCATTCATGAGTTGGTCAAACTCATCTTAGTATTGTCCCCTACTCTCCGGTGAGTAAGGCCACACCCCTTTCCAACCGACCACGACACAGTGGGAGACGCGACTTCTTGGTATTTAGCTCTCGTGCGCTCATATATCCACTCGGTCTCGACGTTGGAGTCATCCTTTAGTACCATCAGGTTTAGGGATTTTCTCCCAGGGACATCTATAGCACCCCGATGCTAGAAACAGTATTGGTCAGTCTGAAGGACATGACCTAAAACTTAAAATGATCGTAACGAGTCCTGAAAGCTGTCTTCGGGATGTCCTCCTCTCGGACACGAATCTGATGATAACCGGAACATAGGTCAATCTTTGAAAAGAACTGTGCACCCTGCAGCTGATCAACCAAATTATCTAACGGAGGTCTACCAATGCTCTGTCTCACCCTGGAGAAGGAATACAGCCAATCGGACTCACTGCTGGGTTGTACATGCCATAGTATCGAAGATCTTCTCCACATCGGAGCGCCATCTCTTGGCTGCAGTCGGATCTGGCTCGCCTTAGAAATGTGGAGGATCGAGCTGTTTGAACTCACGAAGAAGGGCACTTGCACACTCCTGCTCGGCCTAGGCTGGAGAAACAACTGGGTGCCTGCCCTGTCCTTGAAGTGCGGCTGTTGCAGCCTATAACATCTACTGTAACTGGGAGGCACTCACAGGTACGGTCGGATCTGCACCGGCCTAGGGTGGAGGAACGACATCCTCAGGCTGTGGAGCAGGGATCTTGGGGGTGGAACAGAAGCCGTAGGTGGCAGAGCAGGAGTCGATCGGGTCACTCTCCTTCGCGGTATGTCCTATAAAAAAGAACAAAAGTGCCTATCAATCCTTGAAAACTCCAGAAGGCACGTTAGGGGACTCAATCGGAAGGTTACGTACTTGAAACCTAATTGTCCTAAACTCATAGCAAACATGTGATGTTGTCCTCGGTTATTCCCAAGTTATGCTCTGATACCAACTTTTGTCATGCCCCGAACTTGGAAACCAGGCTCAAAAAATTCCCGATCACCGAATCCGGCACCGACAGCCTTCGTAGTACCCCATTCTTTGCTCCTGGTACCCATACGCCAGGTTCCGATCCTGGGATGCTACAAGGAGGGTTTCTAATCATCAATTTGATTTGTAATGAGTATAACCAAAAGCATAACCCACGAACAAAACCACAAGAACACCATCACAAAATCCAATATGATCAAAAACTTTGAGTACAATGCGTATAAAGGAAAATACAAGATAGTGCAAAGAATGGAAACTCTAAAAGCTCGATTGCACGCTCAAACTGTGGAGAAGCTACAGCTGTATCCTGGCATCACCTGTATGCATCAATCATGTATAAGCTTATAGAAAGCTTAGAGGGTGGTGTAAGTGTGTGCGCAATATAAGCATGCTTAGAATGTATGGTCAGAGTAATGCAGAATCATGCTAATGAGTACATGAATGCAATCAGCCATACCAAGGCTATGCGGTGTAGGATATGAATGTTATCGGCCATAACACGGCCATGCGATTTGAGATATAACTCAAGCATGCCAATCCTCATCATATATCAGTACAGTTCTCATTCTTGATATTCACTGGGTTTCAGTACACTCCAAATGGCACTACTGGTCTCCTAGCCGCACAGTCCAAGTGAGCGTAAGAAACCTCACTATCCGCCTGGCGAATAGTCTATCAATACCTATCCGGCACATCAATAGTGGACCCATTCACGAGCAGCCTAGTATTGCCCCCTACTCTCGGGTGAGTAAGGCCACACCCCTTTCCAACCGACCACGACAGAGTGGGAGACGCGACCTCCTGGTATTCGGCCCTCGTGCGCTCATATATCCACTTGGTCTTGACATTAGAGTCATCCTCTGGTACCATCAAATTTAGGAATTTTCTCCTATGGACATTTATGGCGCCCCGATGCTAAAAACAGTATTTTCGGTATCCAATCGGCCATCCACGATGTGTCTATGGAGGTTGTGGCCCTGATGTCACTAGGGCATACAATAATCATAATCACACAAATGCAAGTACATGAATCACACTACCAGTCATGCAACAGTCCTGCGTGTACCACGTGCTCATGTAGGGCAACTCCGCCTATCAGGGAGCTCATAAATAATCTACTTGAGGGCATATGCTATGATCAGTCACTCCTCATATCAAGCATACATATGATGCGTATGAGCATAAATCATTGATCTATACTAAACAAGTTATGTGGTGTTGGGCTCTGTTCATAACGAAGATGGGCCTAGACGGCCTACACATTACAAGTATGGGCTTATCAATGGGCCCTAGGGATAGTGATAATGCAGACATTTAACCAACATTATCCATACAATGTGGACGTCAAACCATCATTGCTCCTACGACGTAGCCCGTTATAAGGGTCAACACATACACTATGGTGGAATCATACTACAATGGGCCTTACGTATGTCCTATTGGGCCTTGACCCATGGGCCTCGAATACGTCAAATGGGCCTCATACCATGGGTCTCATATATATCAAAGTGGGCCTCAACAATAGGCCACAAATATATCAAGATGGGCCGATCACATGGGCCTCATATATATTAAAGTGGGCCTCAACAATGGCCACAACTACATCAAAATGGGCCTAATCACATGGGCCTCATATGTATATATATCAAAGGATCAATTGGACCACACTCCAAATAACAGTGGTGACCATGATTTCCACCATGAAAATTCATAAGGCCCACCATAACATTTATTTTCTATCCAATCTAGTCGTAAGGTCACATAGACTTGGATTAAGAGGAAAATAAATTTCCTAATGATACAAACTCTTGTGACAATAAGGAGTTTCAATGGCAGAAGCTCAATCCCCACTACCTTTTGCTGGGTGGTCCACTTGATCCTAGATCTGTCTCAGTCTTTAGCTCATGCCATAAATGAGCTTTTAAAATGGTTAGACAGCTTGGATGCAACCCATGCATCATGGTGGGGTCCACTGACCGTCCAATAGCCCAGCCAAATGGCTAGACGACAGTGATAAAACACATATTATTTATTTATTTATTATTATTTTTTTATTTTGGGTTCCATCATCCACGATCAGTGGACGGTGTGAATAAAACACATACATCACTGTGGGTCCCACGTGGGGCCCACCATAATGCTTATCCAACCTGTTGGTAAGGTCACACAGACCCTAGATGAAGAGGAACACAAATTTCATAATGATCCAAAACTTGGGGCGTCTCCTGGCACAGTGGCACTCGGACGCGCAGGATTGATGCATGACTAGATTGTATGACTCATGCATCTCGCATTATGATTACTGTACGCCCACGGGTGCCTCCAGCGTCAAGCAGCAGGACGTTGCTGGCGTCCTCTAACTGCAGCGGCGGCAACAGCTGCTACTGTCTCTTTCTTAGTTTTTATTTTAAAAAAATCTATATTTCTATAGATTTTCCTAGGTGGGGCCCGCATCGGGCAGATTCACTCCAACCATTGGATCATAAGGCTCATGAGCCCAATATCTAAGGTATTTTGGTGTATAAAAGACTTCAAAGTGTGTTTAAATGGTAAGAACCACTATTTTCTATACTATAGCCCGCCAGATAATCAAATTGGCTTCATTTTCCGGCTCAACGCCTAAAATGAGTTAAGGAGTGGAATGGACGGCATGGATTAAACTTATACATCAAGGTGGGGCCTATATGAGTAGCCCACCCCAAAAGTGCAATATAAATATTATATTATCATTTTTGTTAGCTTGTTAGTACTCACCCATGTCAGTACACGCACTCCATGTTAGCCACCCTTATCACGTCCAGCGTCCAGAGACACTGGATGGCATGGATAAACAGGGACATCATGGTGGGTCCCACATGCATGTGGCCCACCTGTTTAGACCACCTGATATTTATGTTTTCCTTTCATCCGGGCTCGCTAATAGGCTGGACGGCATAGATCCAACACATTCATCCGATGGGTCCGACATGAAATTTGTGATTCATGGTTGGCCACACTCACCCCTTCATCATCATCACCATTCAAAGAAAGAGATAGAGGGAGAGAGAGGGAGAGAGAGAGAGAGAGGGACCTCGCCACTATGGGCCCCTCATGGATACAACACATACATCAATAAGTGGGCCCTTAAAAATTGAAATTAACAGAGGATCACCCACCTCTAGGTCTCCTCCTTGCTCCCTTAGGCTCCTATGCTCCTTAGCTTGCCTTTTGATGGAGGTTGATGGGGTTTTGATGGTGGTAGATGATGATTGGAAGGTTGAGATGGAAGATGAGAAGGTGGGAAGAGTGGGCCACACTTGGAGTTGGGAGTGAGGAGCTTGGACGTATGGAGTTTGGGTTGCTTGGGAGATTTGAGAAATGAGAGAGAGAGAGAGTGAGGTGATGGGAATGATAAGAGGTGATGGAGTGATAGGTTTGTTTGAAAATTTTGTAAAAGAGGTATGGTTGTGTTTGAATTTTGAAAAAAGAGGAATGGGTGCGGAGAGAGAGGGTTGACTTGTGGAAAAAGAGGGATGGGTTGTTGTACTTGAGGTATGGTTGTACTTGACATTGATTGATAGGACATGTTGTAGAGATTCTCTCAAAATTCGTAACGTGTGGTGTTTCTTCGGAACGAACGCTGGCCCACATCTCCTGACCTGGGCATCGGTTCGATGCGCGAGTCGCGGCATTGGAACCGCGGCGATGACGCGGTTGCTATGATACAAGTTCTGGTTCGAGCTGACTTTGGTATGCGGGACCCTACTTAGGATTGTGTGCAAATGTCGGATACGGGTCGAGGATTGTCAAAATTCACCCGGAAGGACTGCGGAAGCCAACGGAACGGTACAGACTAGGATACGTGCCTTACAGTTGTTGAGGCCCACCTTGATATATGTATATAGGGCCCATGGGTTAAGGCCCATTGTGATGTATTAAGGCTCATGGGATGAGGCCCATTGTGATGTATTCAAGGCCCATTATTATGGCCCACGTTGATGTGTATGAGGCATGTTATTGAGGCCCACCTTGATGTGTATGAGGCCCGTTATTGAGGCCCACCATGACATCTATGAGGACCATATGATAAGGCCCACTTCATGTATTTAAGGCCCATAGGTCGAGGCCCAATGGGATGTATACAAGGTCTATTGCATTGTGTGATTCCACCATGAGTTACGTAATGACATTTATGGCAGGCCATGCCTTGGGAGCAATGTTGGTTTGACGTCCACATTGTAAGAATAATGTTGGTTAAATGTTCGCATTATTACTCTCCCTAGGGCCCATTGATAGGCCCATACTTGTTACGTGTAGGCCGTCTAGGCCCATCTTCGTTGTGAGGATAGTTCATCACTTTATAACATGCTTAGTATAATTCCATGCCTCATGCCATACGCATCATATGTATGCTTGATATGAGGAATGTTAGATCAAAGCATAAGTCATTGGGCTGAGACATTTACGGGACTCCTTATGAGATGAAGTGCCCCATATGAGCGTAGGTACGGGCGAGATTGTTGCATGATTGTACGGTGTGACTCATGCATCTCGCATATGTGTGACTTGATCATTATACGCCCTAGTGACATCAGGGTTGTGGCCTCCACAGGCACATCGTGGATGGCTAGATGCGACATCGGAAATATTTGGTTCTAACACTATGGGCACTTAGGATGTCCTTGGGTGAAAATCCCAGAACCTCCGAGGCCAGGAGCTGCTCCAACGTCTAGACAGAGTGGATACATGAGCTCACGAATGCTGAATACCAGTAGGACGCGTCTCCCACTGTGTCGTGGTCGGTTGGGAGGGGGTGTGGCCTTATCCGCTCGTGTGAGGGGGCTATAAGCTAGGCTGAGTATGACCAGCTCGTAAATGGGTCTGCTATCGACAAGCCGAGTAGGTATTGGCAGATTGCTGGCTAGGCGGATAGTGAGGTTTCTTCCACTCATTGGGCTGTGTAGCTTGGGAGGAGACAGTCGGTGTGGAGTGTAATAGACCCCGGTGATTTTCCTAGAAAGCAACCGTACTAATATGTGGACTTATTGAGTAGGAATTGCATATCCATTCATTCATTCATTCACTATCCACTCGAGCTGGTGGTGTGTAACTATTTTTTACGTGTACCATCGTATGGCCAGGATTTCGGTTGGCGCACGACTAACCTGAGACTAGGAGTTTACCACATTGTGTCTGACTATCCAAATTTAGGTATGGGACTGGTTTGGATAGAAGTCCCTTATGATGGACCCCATAACCTGTGATACTTCGTACTATCATCTTAACTTCACATTCCAGCATGTTCATTTCATTTGCACCACATATTACATTGCATCCGCAGTACTTAGTATTTTGAGTTACTATGTTTTTGCATGTATATGGCCTAGACGGACTTAGCAAAATTTACATATTGCATTGTACCCTCAGCATTTGACATTTGACTCTCTGTGACTCCTCATTTACATAGTTGATTTGTCTTACTAGTATTTCCGACATTGTATGATTTATGGGCTTATCATTATTTCTGCTTACTCTGATATTGTATGATTCATGATCTTGTTAGTATTTCCATTTATCCCGATGATGTATGATTCATGTGCTTCATTATATACATGACACTTACCTTACACACACTTTCACTACCCTCTAAGCTTTCTATAAGCTTATACATGATAGATGCATGCAGGTGACGTTAGGTTGTAACAGTGTTGAGCTTGGAGCGTGTAGTTGTCTTCTGGAGTTTTGATTTCAATATATGTATTTTCCTTTCAGCATTGTATTCAATTGATTATATTAGTGGATATGTGATTATGATGCTGCCTCTGTGAATTAGGTATGCTTGTGGTTATGCTCCATTACAAAAAAAAAATCATACTGAAAATCCTCCTTGTAGGATCCCAGGATCGAAATCTGGCATGTGAGTGTCGGGATTCGAGAATGGGGCACTACGGAGGCTGTCGGTGCTGGATTCGGCGATCGAAAATTTTGTGAGTCCATTTTCTGAGTTTGGGGCATGACAAGCTGCTTCTGCCTTCTCATTCTAGGCAAACTTAAGATTCTTCTGAGTCTGCTGAGACAATGTTCTGACTATCTTGGAAAAATCTCTAATGAATCGACGGTAGTATCCTGCTAGGCCAAGAAAACTCCTCACTTCAGTAACCGAACCAGGCTGCTCCCAGTCCTGAACTGTAGTCGCCTTAGCAAGGTCTATAGCTATGCCTTCCTTGGACACCACATGTCCTAGGAACTTGAGTTCTTCCTTCCAAAAGTCACACTTCTTGTACTGAGTGAACAACTAGTTCTTCTTGAGAGTATCAAAGACTGCTCGTAGGTCCTCCTCATGATCTGCCTAACTTTTAGAGTATATCAGGATGTCATTTATAAATATGATAACGAATCGATACAAATATGGCTGAAACACCCGGTTCATCAGGTCCATGAACACGGCGGGTGCGTTTGTGAGTCCAAACGACATCACAAGGAACTTGTAGTGCCCAAAGCTGGTTTTGAATGTTGTATTCTACATGTCCTCATCCCTGACGCGCAACTAGTGATACCCTAATTGTAAGTCGATCTTTGAAAAATATTGTGCCCCTTTCAACTGATTGAACAGATCATCTATCCTGGGCAAACGATACTTGTTCTTCACCGTCACTTGGTTCAACCTGCTATAATCAATACACAATCACAGTGATCCATCTTTCTTCTTCACGAACAACATGGACGCTCCCCAAGGGGATACACTCGGTCGTACGAAGCCTGCATCCAACAGATCATCAATCTGTCTCCTCAGTTCCTCCATCTCACATAGAGGCATATGATACGTCGGTAAGGAAATGAGTGTCGCACCACGCACATGGTCGATGGTAAAATCGATCTCGCGTTGAGGGGGCAGTCTAAGTATTGTCCTGAACACATCCATGAAATCCTGAACTACAGGCAGTCTCCCAATGCCAGACCATCAACATTCTCTAGCATGATGGCATAACAACTCATGCGGCAGGGTAAACTGACTTGAATTGGGAAAGTAAAGGTCGTGCCCTCAGGTGTACGGGCTGTCACCACTTTGGTATCACAATCGATCTCTGCCTTCATATCGGTGAGCCAATCCATACCGAGGATAACGTCGTAATGGTATAGTGCGGCAACAATCAGGTCAACGAGTACCGTCCCGCTTCCTAATATATCGCACAATCCTTACACATTTTAGTAACGTCCGAAAAGGTCCCTGTGGTGGTAAGGATTCTCACCCCCTTTGTAGGAGCTGTTTCCAACACTAGTCGCTTGACTGCTGCGCATGATATGATCAAAATAGTGGACCTGGTGTCCACAATAAGAAGACCGGTGTACCTTGAACATGTGCTATGACTTCGAAAGCCATCGGCGCTGTAAGTTCTACCTCAGATGCCTCAGCTGAGAGTGAGTGCACACGAGCCTGTTGAGAACGGTTCGGCTGCAGTGACATAGGTCGCTGTGGTGGCCTAAATCGAGGTGCAGATGGCCTATAAGAAGGCTGTGCAGGTAGTATAAAACGTAGAGGTGGAGTTGAGATAGCTGGTGGCATCTCCCACTTGATCCTCTGAGGAGGCATAAAGTTGTTGTCCCTCATCCTGGTGAAATAGTAGGTATTAGCATTGCCCGACCTCTTACAATAGGTGCACCATATATCAGGTTGCCTCGACTGTGTCTGTGGAGCCGTAAGCCGAGGAGGAGAATCTGTATGTGGCCTCTTACCGAGGAACAGCCTGTTCGAAAAATCTGGTCGAGGCTTAGGAACCATAGGTATATGTGTGTGGGATAGCCTGTCCCCATCCTGCTCAGCTCGCAGAGACATGTCCACTGGCTCAGCATAGTTGAGTATGCTAGCGCAACATATCTTCGAGCATATCTTGAGTCGCAGACCTTTAGAAAATCACCGTATTCGCATCAGCTTGTTTGCTAGGATTAATGGTGTTATCCCTCCTTGTCGAAGGTGAAGGAACTCACTCGCCTTCTCATTATGGTAGGTGAGAGGAAAATACTTCCCATGGAAGCGCATCTCAAAAACCTCCCATGACCACACGTAATGAGAGATAGCCAAATAAAATAATTTAATTCAAAATGCTGAAATAAAATCAACTCAATAAACAAGTATTAAGAGGTTAATATGAATACAGTTCTAAGGACAACCTTACACCATAAAAACCAAGGGTTTATGGCAAGACAACCTTATTTCTAGAACATCTTTTGTATCAAAAACTCAATCTGAAGAGAAATAAATAAATAGCAAGGAATTGAAATAAATTACAGGAATTTAAATCTAAATTATTACAACATTCCACACACTTGCTTGAAATGTAAATTTTGCAACATTCACATCCACACATACATCCCACAAACTTGAATGATATAAGATATAAAACTTAAGCAAGCATTCAAACCACAAGATAAAGAATTATAGTGGTTCGCCTGTGTGTACACCAACTGTTTCACAACAGCCACACAAATTGCTACTCCACTCCTAATATCCTCACACAGGGGATATTAGCGTTCACTAACAAAATAGGTTTCACAGGTTCACCTAAAACCTTCACAATTGTATCTTTTTAATTTGGGCTTACACAATCCAAAAACCCACACTTTTTTAGTTTTCTGGCTCTCCTTAGATAACCACACAATGAGGATTTTCTGGCGAATCTCAAACAAAAACCAAAAGAAGAGAAATGTTACATAAACGTAAAATACCTGGATTTTTCCTTTCCTAGCAGCCCGGAAGAACCAATCAGAGTAGAAGTTCAAATCCACGTTCAATGTCCAATACTCACTTAAAATGGTTTTAAGTTCTAATTGATTTTAAATTAAATAAAATGGGCTAGCTCTATTTGATTTTGATTCCAAGAAGAAGGAATTACAGAATTTCCCCTTTTCAAATCAGTTTGGAATGTAGATCAAAATCAAATAAAAATAAGCTAATAAAAGGAAATATTAATTATAGACAAATTAGCTTAAAATGAACACTAACTTATCTCAGAGTGGAGCCTTGAATTTCTTTGAATTGAATTATGCAATTTTGAGATTCGTGCTCAATTTATAGAAGCAAAAATCATGTCCTCGACTGGTCTTAGGGAAACTTCGACTGGTCATAGCTTCAACGACATTTTCAATTTTTAAGCACGATCTTCGAAAACCGTTCTACGACTGATCGTGGGGTGTTTACGACTGGTCGTGGATGACCCAGGACTGGTCATAGACCGCATGAGTTGGTCGCTGTAGTTTGAGTCGAGGACCCACAACTAGTCGAAGTTCGAGTTGTGAACACACCTACGACTAGTCGAAGGACCTCCAGGACTGGTCGTGGGCTAACCAAAAATTCTGAAAATCTTCAACAACTTAGGACTGGTCGTGGAATTTCTTGGACTAGTTGAACTAGTGCTAGGACTAGTCGAACAAGGTCTAGGACTAGTCTTAGAATAGACCAAATTCATATATAAACATACAGTTTGAATTATGTATCCAAAATGACCTACCCTAAGGTCAATCTAAAGTCAATCATACTTGGGACATGAAGTATGGACATTGAAACTCCATTCTATCAAATGATTGTTGACCTTTGAACTTTACAAAGCTTGAGATCTCTACTTGATGTAGCTTGATCTTGAGATCTTCGAAAGCTTGACATCAAACTTCAACTTGAGTTGCTCTTGAGTCTTGAAATGTACTTGAGTCTTGTACTCTTTATTGATGTAGCTCTGAACATTGATGTTTACAGTACATGGCTTGACTTGCCTTGAAGTCGATCATTATACTTAACTTGAAGCACTTGTGAAGCAGTGTCTGGAACATATATAACAACATACAAACACAAGACACAAATAGAGTTCTGGCACAACAAAATTTGACAACCAAAGGAGCATGAGACCATAGCACTTACAATCTCCCCCTTTGTCAAATTTGTGACAAAACACTCTCAAAGAGAATAAGAGAAGCACAACATGTTCAACAAAGAATCATGCATCAGTTATCATAAACTAGCATACACATTCATTTAGAGGCAAGTCTCCTCTATACTCCTTTATACTTAGTACTCCCCCTGAGTAGCACACATAGATATTCAAAATAAAAAAATGCCTACTTAATCCATAACCAATTAGCTTCAAAATGTCTTCTCCCCCCTTTTGTCACAAAATGACAAAGGAAGAACACAAGGATAATAATGATAATTAGGAGAGCAAAGTAAGTAAGAGATGAAATAAAATCCATACATCCAAATATAAAAGACTAGTCAGGTCCAAAGACAAATAAAAACAATCATACAAACTAAGATAAAGCAAAATAGTATATGAGTTATTACAAACCAGCAAATAAAAACATTCAGTCAGATCTTGAAGAAGGAGTAGGAATAGATGGATCAATTTTGTGCAAACCCTTAGTAACGCGTCGCATATACTTGCACATATAAGCAAATTGAGAAGTTTGGGTTACATATATTTAAGCCACCTGTTCCTCAAGAGAACGCAATCTCTCATTAAAGCCAGACGGCACAAAGTCAGGATCATTTCCAGAATCAGATTCTATTTCATTAAATATATCATCCATATTAATATCATTTGGAGGAAGATTATCACCCTCTTCTTCATTCACACCTGCTGCTCCACCTTCTCTAACATTTACTTAGCCCTCAGCCAATCACAACTTCATTTTGTTTAAGTTGGAGTTATTGAAAATGAGGTGTTGGATAGGAGCCTCTACAATAGGCATAGCGACTAGCATGTGAGTAGCTAACACAGTCATTAAGTAAGCAAAGGGAATATCACTATGACCTGGATAGATACAGAACTGAATGATGGAATGACATATTAAAGAGGGCAGACAAACAGTTGCACCAGTGATGATAGAATACAAGATACGAACCATGAATACAATCAGTTATGTTTTGTTACCAGAACGAGGATACAGATTAGAAGTAAAGATACGATGCAAAACTCTGTATCTGGGTAACAAATATTTGGTTGTGAGGGCATTCCCGTTCTGAGTCCATTAAGCATCCATGTTACAAAGTGCTCTAGTATAAATACATTTTTCAGATTCAGAAACTTTCTCAGCTAGAGTGCTAGGTGGAATACCATCATCATTAATAGGTATATCTATAAGGCCTGAAATTAAATGACGATCAACAAGAAAAGGTCCTTCTCTAGTAGCAATAGAGAAAGTTAATTGTTCAGTAGAAAATTCAGATATGCATGCAAACATGCTTTGTACAATGGATTGTTATGCCGCCCCGCCCCAACGTAGGATGTTATCCCAACCTACAGATTGGAGAAGAGGAAGGAGACCGAAATGAGCGATGTGATCTAAATCAACAGCTTTTTTCACAATGACATTACTTAGATGCAAACCACGCACATAAGATGGATCATCTTCGGGAGACTGAAGATGGCGTCTTGTAATAGGAGTTGATCTGGACGACGAGGGACCTCTAGTATTTTTCTTTTTCCCTCTAGAGTCCATATTCTTGAATAAAAACAAGAAATCTCAAAGAAGTAGAGATGGGTTTTTTAAATCAGCAAATGGAGAAGAAAACCCCAAAAAGCTCAAGGCAAACTTGAAATCAACTACTCCAATGAAGAAATTGAAGAAAATAAACAATGAATCTATAAGAAAGACAAGAAAAATGCTCTGACCTGGTTGAATCGAACATTAGGGTTCGACTAGTCGATCTCGACTTGTTAGAGAGAAAAGTGAAAATGAGGAAGAAGAGAGATTTTTCCAAATTAAAGAGGTCAGCACACTCCACGACTGGTCTTGAGAAATACACGACCGGTCGCACCACTACTAGTCGTATATGACCATGACTGGTTGAGTACTGGCCAAAAATTGCATTTTTCAGTGAATTTAAAATTTTAACCACAAAAATATATAAACATATATACAATATGTTACAAGTAGCAAGAATATTCAATATAAATTACACATACCGAGGTCAAGCTTTAATTTATTGAATCTGCTTTTGTCGAGCAGTTTAGTGAAAATGTCAGCAAGTTGAGTCTCAGTTGGAATGTATTCCACAGATATTATTTTCTCTTCCACTAATTCACGAATGTAATGATACCTAATGTCAATGTGCTTGGTACGTGAATGCTGGATTGAATTTTTAGAAATATTTATTGCACTAGAATTATCGCAATATAAAACCATCGAGTCCTGTGCAATTCCATAATCGCTTAACATACATTTCATCTAGACAAGTTGAGTACATGCATTTTCTGCTGCGATGTATTCAACCTCAGCAGCGGAAAGAGATATAGAACTTTGCTTCTTGCTAAACCAAGAAACCGAGCAATTTTCAATATAAAAACAACCACAACTGGTTGATTTTGTCATCTATATTGCCAGCTTAATCAGCATCTAAGTACCCAGCCAACTGAACATTAGTATCATATGGATACCATAGACCCAAATTAGCAGAACTTGCAACGTAGCACATAATTCGCTTAATAGCAGTTAAATGAGATTCTTTAGGATTAGACTGATATCTAGCGCAAATACCAATACTAAAAGCAATATCAGGTCTACTAGCAGTTAAATAAAGTAAATTACCAATCATGCTACAATATAATTTAGGATCTACATCTTTACCTGTAGAGTCTTTTGAGAGTCTTAAAGTTGTACTCATGGGAGTATCAAAATTCTTACCATTCTTAAATCCAAACATTTTAATCAAGTTCAAAGCATACTTGGTTTGAGAAATAAAAATTCCATCAGGTTGTTGTTTTACTTGCAACCCTAGGAAATAATTTAATTCCTCAACCATGCTCATCTTGAACTTAGATTTCATTAAATCTGCAAACTTAATAGTCATATTAGTACAAGTTGATCCATAAATAATATCATCAACATAGATCTGAACCATTAAAATATCATTGTTGCGTTTCTTAACAAAAAGTGTCTTATTGACACTACCCATTTGAAAATTATGACTAAGTAAAAACTTAGTCAATTTCTCATACCATGCCCTAGGAGCTTGTTTTAGACCATAAAGAGCTTTTTTAACATGGTATCCATGATCAGTTAACTTTGGGTCTTCAAACCTTGTAGGTTGTTCAACATATACCTCTTCATGAAAATTGTCATTCAAAAAGGCACTCTTTACATCCATTTGATAAATCTTAAATTTTCTATAGCATATTATGGATATAAAATGTCTGATTGATTCAAGGTGAGCAACTGGGGAAAGGTTTCATCGTAATCGATGCCTTCAATTTGAGTGTACCCTTGTACAACCAGTCTTGCCTTATTTCGAATTATATTTCCAAGTTCATCAGACTTATTTTTAAAAATCCACTTTGTTCCGATAATGTGTTTATCTTTAGGTCTAAGAACGAGATGCCAGACATCATTACGAACAAATTGATTAAGTTCTTCCTGCATGGCAACTATTTAGTTTTTGTCAGAAAGAGCTTTTACATTAGCCGGTTCAATTTGGGATGTAAAGCATACATAATTACATGTCTTCTAATTGTCTACGAGTACGAACACCAGTGGGTTTCCAAGAATCTGAGTAGTTGGATGATCTTTAATAGTCCTTAATTCAAAATTAACTTGATTTGATGAATTATCTAGTTTTTTAATTAAAAAACTTCATCATTATCTAGACTAGGGGCAGGTGTATTCAATTGATCATCAATGACCACATTAATGGACTCTTGAATCACACTGGTCCTGTTGTTCAGTACACGATATGTATGACTGTTTAAAGAGTATCCTAAAAAGATCCCTTCATCACTCTTAGCGTCAAACTTTCCCAAATTTTCATGGTCATGTAAAATATAGCACTTGCTGCCAAAAACTTGAAAGTATTGGACAATAGGCTTCTTATCAAACCAAAGTTCGAAGCCATTTTATTATTAGATTTACAAGTATAAACCCGGTTAATAATATAGTAGGCGGTATTCATTGCTTCAGCCCAAAGATTTCTAGGGAGCTTCATACTATTTAACATTACATTTCCCATTTCTTGAAGCACTCTATTTTTTCTTTCCACAATTCCATTTTGTTGTGGTGTTTTGGGTGTAGAGAATTCATGCGATATTCCCTGATCACTACAGAATTTCTCAAAACTACTATTCTCGAATTCAAATCCATGATCACTACGGATCTTACAGACATGAGAACCTTTTTCAATTTGGATTCGTTTGATGATCTTTTTCACTTCATTAAGGGTTTCTAATTTGTCCCTTAAAAACATTACCTAAGTGAATCTGGTATAATCATCTACGATAACAAAGATCTATTTTTTGCCACCTCGACTCTCCATTCTGGTTAGTCCTACAAGATCCATGTGGAGCAGCTCGAGTGGTCTTGATGTGGCATTGGAGTTCACCTTTTTGTGAGAGCTCCTAGTTTGTTTACCATACTGGTATTCACCACATATTTTGCCTACTTTTTGCAACTTTGATAGACCTCTAATTAGTTCTCCTTTGCTCAATCTGTATAAATTCCAGTAGTGTACATGTCCAAGGCGTTTATGTCATAAATCTGTCTCCTCGGTATGGACCATGTAACACGATTGATTAGATGAGCTACCATCGCTTACAATATAGCAGTTTTCAGAAGTTCTACAACCATTTAATATAACAAAACTCTTTTTGTTTATTATTTCCCAACCTTGATTGGAAAATTTCATACTATGGTTGTTATCGCATATTTGAGATATGCTTAACAAGTTGTGTTTTATCCCCTCAACATATAAAACGTCTTTAAATAAAGGGAGGTTATAGAGTTGGACCGTACCTTTGCCAATAATCCTGCAATTACTACCATCACCAAATGTGACTGACCCATCAGTCATATCTTTTAGATCGGTGAATAAAGCCTTGTCACCTGTCATATGCCTGGAGCATCCACTATCTAGGTACCACTTTGAATGGCTTATTGCTTTGAAAGCAGTGTGGGCAACTAAGCAGGCAACTTTAGGAACCCATTTCAGAACTGTTTTGGGTTTAGGAGTATAGTTGGTCTTCTTCTGTCTGTTGTTGTAAGAATGACCTACTGAGTTAGATTTTAAGAGCTCCTTGAGTAAATCAACTATCTTCTCAGCTAGTGGGTTTCGGTTCTGATTTTTAAAGTTAACATAGCTGCTTTTAGGTTTTTGAAAAGTTTTTGTATTTTTAGAAAAACCTTGATAAGTACTTTTCCCTTTTGAGTTTGAGGTCTCTCCTTTCACAAACTTAGGAGGAGTATTCTTTTGTTTAGGAGGTATATTCTTATCATAGCCTAACCCAGATCGATCGCCACATTTTCTTGATCTAGATAATAGTTTTTCTAACTTTGGATCACCTTGGGCATATCTCCATGTGTCCTTTAAACTCAGAAGAGAAGAAACTTCATTTTTAAGTTTCTCATTTTCAGATTTCAGATTTTCAATCAGGGAGGTTTTGAATTCTAAATCGCATTTTAATTTTTCAAAACAATCTGTAATTTGGAATTTTTCTAAAACAAGTGATTCAAAACATTCTTTGAGTTTAAAAAACTTTTCTTTTTAAAGTTTAAGTTTGAAAACAATTTTACAACTTTTGTTGTATAGGGCATTATAAGCATCTTGAAGATCCTCTTCATTTTCACATTCACCGTTCAGATTTTCCTTACTAGTCGAATCATCAAGATCTGAAAAAGTAAACTTGGATAGAGTCATAAGGGCTTTAACTTCATTGCCCAACTTAGTTTCAGAATCTTCTGATTCAGAAGAAGCTTTAGGATCAGACGATTCATCCCAAGTAGCCAACATACCCTTCTTTTTTGTTTTGTCCTTTTTAGGACATTTGTTTGCTAAGTGCCCGTACTCTTGGCAATTGTAACATTGACTATCTTTCAAAGACTTCCAATTTTTAGATTTAGATTTAGATTTTTTCTTATCATTTGATTTTTGAAAATCTATCCTTTTCTTGCTTTTGAAAATCTTGTAAAACTTTTTCGCTAAAAGAGCCATATCATCTTCAGAATTTTCTAAATCTGAGTTTTCTTGAGAAATACCTTTAGAAGATTTAAGAGCGATGGATTTACTTTAGGAGCTTTAAAGTTTAACTCATAGGTTTGTAAAGAACCAACTAGTTCTTCTACCCTCATATTGTCCGTATCACGAAGTTCTTGGATCGCGGTTACTTTAGAGTTGAACCGTTCAGGAAGAGAGCGTAGTATCTTTGCACACACTTTACTTTTTGCGATTTTATCGCCAAGACCCCACATTGAGTTTATAATGTCATTTAATCTTGTGTAAAAGTCCATAAACATTTCATTTTCCTCCATATAAATTTCTTCAAATTTGGTTGTGAGGAGTTGGACTTTAGATTTTTTGACAATTGTTGTACCTCGTGTGTCATTTCTAATATATCCCAGGCTTGCTTTACAGTATCACAAGATATGATTCTTTTGAACTCATCCGGTGATAGTGCGCAAGTGATTGCATTTAGTGCTTTTGCATTGGCACTACTCTCATTTTTCTGAAGGGTGGTCCAAGAGAAATAAGGAGTTACTCTCCTTGAGTTTGAACCATCGATTCCAGTCACTTTAATGGTAGGAGAATTCTATTCAGTCACTGTGGCTTGCCACACACTCTCATCCATTGATTTGAGGAAGATACTCATCCTAGCTTTCCAATAGGCATAGTTGGAGCCATCAAAGGGTGGAGGTCTATTGACTGATAGGCTATTAAAATTTGACATCTTTTATATAGCTTAGATCGTTAGTTCAGGAAATAAATCCAAATAAAAAGCAATAAGAGCGAACTATTAGGCTCTGATACCACTTAAAATGGCCTAGCTATACGTCCTAGAGGGAGGGGGGGGGGGGGAGTGAATAGGACTATGCCAAATTATAATTATAACAGCGGAATAAAATAAAGAGATAACCAAATAAAATAATTCAATTCATAATACTGAAATAAAATCAACCTCAATAAACAAGTTTTGAGAGGTTGATACGAATTCAATTCTAAGGACAACCTTACACCACAAAAACCAATGGTTTATGGCAGGACAACCTTATTTCTAGAACGTCCTTTGTATCAAAAACTCAATTTGAAGAGAAATAAATAAATAGCAAGGAATTGAAATAAATTGCAGGAATTTAAATCTAAATTATTACAACATTCCACACACTTGCTTGAAATGTAAAATTTACAACATTCACATTCACACATACATCCCACAAACTTGAATGATATAAGATGTAAAACTTAAGCAAGCATTCAAATCATAAGACAAAGAATTATAGTGGTTCGCCTGTGTGTACACCAACTGTTTCACAACAGCCACACAGACTGCTACTCCACTCCTAATATTCTCACACAGGGGATATTAACGTTCACTAACAAAATAGGTTTCATAGGTTCACCTAAAACCTTCACAATTGTGTCTTTTTAACTTGGGCTTACACAATCCAAAAACCTACAGTTTTTTTTTATTTTTCTGGCTCTCCTCAAATAACCACACAATGAGGATTTTCTAGTGAATCTCAAACAAAAACCAAAAGAATAGAAATTTTACATAAACGTAAAATACCTGGATTTCTCCATTCGTAGCAGCCCGAAAGAACCAATCGGAGCAGAAGTTCGAATCAATGTTCAATGTCCAATCCTCAATTAAAATGGTTCTAAGTTCTAATTGATTTTAAATTAAATCAAATGGGCTACCTCTATTTGATTTTGATTCCAAGAAGAAGGAATTACAGAATTTCCCCTTTTCAAATCAGATTGGAATGTAGATCAAAATCAAATAAAAATAAGCTAACAAAAGGAAATATTAATTATGCACAAAGTAGCTTAAAATGATCAGTAACTTATCTCAGAGTGGAGCCTTAAATTTCTTTGAATTGAGTTATGAAATTCTGAGATTCGTGCTCAATTTATAGGATCAGAAATCACGTCCATGACTGGTCTTAGGGAAACTTCGACTGGTCGTAGCTTCAACGACATTTTGAATTTTTAAGCACGATCTTTGAAAACCGTTCTATGACTGATCGTGGGATGTTTACCACTGGTTGTAGACCACCTATGACCGGTTGTAGATGACCCAGGATTGATTGCAGACCACATGAGTTGGTCGCTGTATTTTGAGTCGAGGACCCAAGACTGGTCGAAGTTCGAGTCGTGAACACACCTACGACCGGTCGAAGGACCTACAGGACTGGTCGTGGGCTAACCAAAAAATTCTGAAAATCTTCAACAACTTACGACTGGTCGTGGAATTTCTTGGACTAGTCGAACCAGTGCTAGGACTAGTCGAACAAGGTCTAAGACTAGTATTAGAACAGACCAAATTCATATATAAACATACAGTTTGAATTATGTATCTGAAATAACCTACCCTAAGGTCAATGTAAGGTCAATCATACCTGGGACATGAAGTATGGACATTGAAACTCCATTCTATCAAATGATTGTTGACCTTTGAACTTTACAAAGCTTGAGATCTCTACTTGATGTGGCTTGATCTTGAGATCTTCGAAAGCTTGACATCAAACTTCAACTTGAGTTGCTCTTGAGTCTTGAAATGTACTTGAGTCTTGTACTCTTTATTGATGTAGCTTTGAACATTGATGTTTACAGTACATGGCTTGACTTGGCTTGAAGTCGATCATTGTACTTAACTTGAAGCACTTGTGAAGCAGTGTCTGGAACATATATAACAATATACAAACACAAGACACAAATAGAGTTTTAGCACAACAAAATTTGACAACCAAAGGAGCATGAGACCATAGCACTTACAGATTTGACAGCTCTCATTACTAGTTACAGATTAATTGATTAGTGGATCTATGAGTTTGATCCCGACTCTCGTGAATTGCAAATTAGCCTCGTTACGGCATGATGGTCCACCCTAAGAGTCAATGGTTGGATAACCCAACTATGGATGAAGGTTACTCCTTGTTGATTGATCTAGAGGTTGATTAAATGAGTTGCCTAACTCACAGTTGGATTGAAAGGTCATACGCATTTACTTAGGGTAAAATTTGAGGCTTCATTGATCTTTGCAATTAAAATGAATATGATACCGAAACTTCAACTTTCGGCTAGATCATAGATGAAATCCTACTGTGAGCAATCAAGAATGAATTCAAGGTGGATTGACCTTAGACCTTATGATTGTGTTGTAGGTCACCTTGATCCAAATTCAGACGGTTAAGATGGTCATATTGCGACTAAATGAGAGGTGGTTAGCGGTGTGGGTTATAAGTGTTCCCACACGTACCTGCTAATTAGGTTCCTATGGTAACACTCGAGTATTGAACGTACGAGGTGTTACAATCTACCCCCCTTAAAGAAAATCTTGACCTCGAGATTTGGTAACACGTGGTTCAATTATTAGTATTATGTGTGATTTAGTCATCCTAAACATGTACCCTATCATGTTACATGTATTCTCAACAAGCCACGTCAAAAATTTCTCATGACCCTTATGTCTATAAGCTAGTAGATCAACTGGTGCATTTAGGTTCTACTGAAGGTCGTAAATCATTTATGTATTAACTTGAGCTAGGGAATTATTCTAATGCTCATCAACAACAAGATTTCTAGTAACATTTATTAAGATTATAAGTTCATTTGGGTTGCCAATATCAATATCTTATCTTTCCTTTTTACCATCTACCTTTATTAATAGTTCCCCACTACCTAAAGTACAACACGATTTTCCAGTGTTCGAGCTGTCACGGATAAATGGTTGTAGTGGGTTTGAGCCCGATACCTCAATCCTTCACCTACATATAGTAGAGGATTCAGGTATCAATTCATAATCTTGTTAAATCTCGGTCCTTCGCTTGATCAAAGCAATGCCGTTGAGATTTGCTAGGACTTAGAACTTGAGCCAAACCGCGTACACATCGCGTAAACATGGTTTCATCAATCCGTGATCCCGATTATTCTAGACTCATGGGAAATATTATGAAATCTTCTATCCTAAAAATGAGAGCACCCGAATTCTGCATGAATAGACGCGAACGACCATCACGCTTCCCGCTCGCACTCTGATCACCTTAATGCACTACTTAAAAATGTTTGGACCAAAATTCGTACATGGAAACTTAAGTTTTGAAATTGCTAAATTTTATCCAGGTTCTTAAACCTAACCCTTATAGGCTCAACCTAGGGTTTAAAACTTTCCCAAAATCCTATAAACTTCCCTCTATTTATTCTTAAGTATTGGAATTTGCAGAGTCTGTTATTTTTAGCTAAAGAGGCGTACTAGGGAATTCAAGTTACACTTCCTAATAAGATTTCTTTAAGTTTAGGGAGTACTTAGATTTGGTTTAAGGTCTAGTACGGTGAGTGAGGAAACTCCCACAGGTCTAAGTTCAGTCCATCTGCTGATTATCACAAGAGTGTGATTTCTAACTATGAAATTTTTAGGAAAGTTCATGTTCTAGACTTCTAAATTTTTTTTCGTTTGGAAGTCAAGTATAAGGAACGTCCTTATGTAGTCTTATGTACGTCGTAATGGGTATTTGGTAAACATTTAATTTCTAAGTTCAAACAACAATCTTGGTAGTTCACAAGGGAACCAAGTTTTAGTTCTAGGTTCAAATGACTAAAACTAAAATCTTCAAGGGAAATTAGGATCATTTCTAAGTTCTGTAGTTGTCCAAACAAACTGTTAGGGAGCCTAACCTTTGAATTTCTATATTCTCATGTCCTCCCACTTATAAGGGAATTCCGCATTAATTTAAATAACCTTCCTAACAATTTCTGAGGGAACCTAGGTTCTTGTTTCTACATTCTGAAAGTGTCCTTTACTCAGATGAAATTTCATATAAGTTTGGATTGCCATTTAAGTCACTTCTAAGGGAACCTAAGTTTGGTTTTCTATGTTCTCAACCATTCCTCTTAATCTAAGGAAAATTCACCTAAGTTCAAAATTTTAATTTCAAGCATCCTAACTTGAGACATTTAAAGTTCGTATAAGATCATTTCTCAAGGCCAAGTTTGTCCAAACTATGACCTGATACCAACTATAACGACCCGACTTTTCAGGACCTGAGTATATGACTCGTTTCCTAAAAACCCAAGTGTTAACCTTAAAGGATGGTCAAATTCAAGTATGTATATATATATATATATATATATATATATATATATTCTTTCATCAGAGTAAGCAGATAAGTGTAGAATGGACAAGTATGTATAAAGGAAAATTTCAAATTTCATTTAAAATAACAAAAGGTTGCCCATAATGACTTACACAAACCAATGTCTCCAAAATTAGCAAATACAAGAATTACATGATCCAATACATGAGAAATAGTAGAATGCAAGTAAATTTGAGCCGTAAGACCCCTCAACTTCTCAAGGTAGATACATTCATGCAACTCTGGCACTTGAACCCGGTTCCTCATCAGCCCGAACCTGAAAATCACTTAAACTGCCTGTGCTACCTGTACGGTTATATTTATTTAATGGATGAGTGGCCAACTCAGTGTGAATTTCTCTTAAGTTACATACCATCGCATTGGGTAAGCATAGTTATAAATCAAAGCATATAAAATAATATATGATGCAGGTCTTATTAGATACATGGATGCGTGAAGTATGCAATCATTGCCCCGGGGATGTTCATCCGTGCGAACAGTGGGCTCATCACCCATGCAATCATTGAACCTGGGAAAAATCATCCAGTCGGAATAATACGTACATCATGTACGATAGCAATAGATGCTGGTCTATGCCATGTATGCATGATTAGCCAAGCCATTGTTAATCCATTTACAACTATAATGTTTAATAAGCTCAAAGGTCACTATGGGGAGCTTAGAGCCCAACGTAGGTCGACAGCTCGGGCATAGTATCCCATGACCACCATCCTCGGCCTATAAGGCTACCATCTTAGGATGTTTAATGGAAACCCATCGACTAGTGGCCAATCATATTACAGTATATAAGGCTTACCATCGCATGGTTGCACAGTATAAGACATCGAACCCATATGGGAAAAATACTAGAACAAAGCCACATAGGGTGATATCAAAGTAGGCCACATAGGGCAAGTATCAAAACCATGTGATAAAGACCATCCTTGAAAATTATTGGACACAACAACCCTGAATGGTAGGCCCAAATCAATGATCCATCTAGACCACCACTCAATAACCACTAGATCAAAGGTCTATTACAATCACCGTTGATCGAATTACATCCCAAGTATGGGTGTACATTTATAAGTGGGGGTTTCCCACTAATGTACCAGTTTAGATTCCATAAGCAATCCACAAATAATACACAAGCATGAACAAATATACAGGATGAACATTAAGCATGTAATATGACAATTCAATTTCCACCAGCTAACATATGTGATTAAAAAAGTGAGATATCAAATATAAATTAAAATACAAACTATAACTTCAGCTAATGGGAAAACGGAAAGCTCAAGGGGAAGAATCATCACCTTACAGCCCGGTCCACTAACTAATTTTGTTAGGGAGCGCGTGCACCTTAAGAATCAAATCCTAGCATAAATTGCAAATTGCATGGTTAGATCAAAGTTTACAAACTATCTATGATTACGTTCAACGTCAGGTCTTACTTATGCTACCTAGTGGACCTTTACTTACCATTCAACATGAGGTTTGGATTTCTTATTTTTAGGGTTTTGATGTAGAACTAGGTTTTTATCTTAGAGTTTAGTTCTAGGCTAGATAATTAGGGTTTGAACCCTAGTTGGTGTATTAGTTACATTTAAACTTAATATTTATAAGATAATTATTTGCGTTAGTGTTATACTTCATTTTAGCTAACATATTAATAATAATCATCCTGATGATAATTAATATTATGATCTACTATCTATGATAATATTTAAGAGTGGCAAAAACAATACACTAGTAATTAGTAATGATATTATTTTATATGTAATAGCTAATATCGGTATAGATAAGTTACTAACAGCTATTCATTCCTGATATTAAATTCCTAATGACGATAGGAATGGTAACCATGTTGATAGCATTAATACTAGCGATGTGATTGTTATTAGCTAACATGGCAACCTTAACCCTTGTGATGATAATAAATATTATGGTATACTATTAATGTTAATATTTAGGAGCGGTAAGTAAAATACAATTATTTACTAATTGTAATTTCATTTAAAATTACTAGTTCTAGCACAAATTATCCGTTAAAGGCTAATCACATATAATGTTAGCAACCTACATAATAAGAGTGTAATCATGATATTAATATAATGAGACATGTCTAATCTAGAAAGAAACATTGACTCATTGAGTCAACTCGGCCGATTTGGATTCGGTTGGAGAGGTTACCTGATGACGATGCATAGTACTAGGATCGGGACTGGGAGCCACAATATCATCAATTTGCTAACTGAGTACAGTCCCCGAATAATATGGGATTTGGGTCAGCCCGACTCAGTGAGTTGACTCAGTTTGAAACCGAGTTGACTCGATCTTCTCTCTCCTTCTCCTCCCCTACTTCTTTCTTCTCTCTTCCTTCCCTTCTTACTAGGATGTTCAGCAAGGATCTGGACTGATCCAGACTTGATGGCCCAGCCAAGTCAAGTCCATTTGACTCGGCAGTGCGAAGTGCGGCCCACGCTCACACTCATTCTCTCTTTCTTCTTCTTTTCTCTTTTCTTTCTTCCCCCCCTCTCTCTCTCTCTGCTTCCTTTCTTCCTTCTCCCTGCCTCTACCTGACTAGCCACTTGCTAGTGCTTGATCAGCTCAATGAGTTGGTGCGTCCCAACTTGGCTCGGTTCGAGCTGGTCATGGTGGTGTAGTGCAACAGCCGCACCACCCCATCTCCTTTTCTTTATTCTTCTTTCTTCTCCTACATTACTTTCTTATACTTCTCCTCCCTTCCTTTCATCTCAGGCGTACTAAAAAAATAACCAGAAAATGACCGCAGTTGGGTTCGGTTTCGTTGGGGAAGAAGACCGGCCATTAATGGCATCTTTAAAAACAGTGTTTCGTTCTCCAATCTGCTTCTTTTAGACAATTCATATTAGTCCTAGAAAGCTTCCAGATAAGATTTTTCGAAGCTTAATGAAGGCTAGAGTGGTGGGTTTGAGTTTGGAAGGAAACAACCATTTTTTAGTGTGGCTGCCAGAAAATGGAGGAGGGTAACCTACTGCTCAATCCCCTCCCTCTTATTCACTTATCCTAACATCTCATGGCCGTTAGATTGGCAAAGAGTGGTCCGAATTTGATCAGGTTGAATCTGCCTTCAAATACTTTGGGTAGGAGCTAAAACTGACCCCTGGTTTTACTTGGGAAGCCCTGAGCATTTGGGTGGTTAAGATGCCTCAGTAGAGGGACGGCTAGCATGGGTAGATTTAGCTTCACGCGGATCGCCAAGCTGGCGTGCAGATAGTTTCCATTTTTGAAAACTTGTGTTTCTATGGTCGATTTGTGCTAGAGATTGTGCAATCACATGCGGTATCACGTGCGCGGTCTACATGGTTTTGGATGGAATGACTCGCTCAACACGATGGACGGCTTGGATCGTTGAGGTCCCCCATATGGTGGGTCATGATAAAAAAATTGGGGACGCCTATGCGTCCGCTGCCAATCCATGGAGAGAGAGAGAGAGAGAGAGAGAGAGAGAGAGAGAGAGAGAGAGAGAGAGAGAGAGAGAAATCTCTATTTCGAGAGAGACACGGTCAGAGGCGTCTGACTAAGTTCCCTTGACTCAGTGTACAGCGGGTGCACACCTTGTTGTGCACGCCCATTATCTAGAGGTGGGGTCTACAGTGATGTATCATCCAATCTACTCCGTCCATTCCACTTTGAAGCCAAATCAAAGCCCCTGACCAAGGATGGGGCAGATCTAAACTTTCGGTGGGCCATAATCTCAGCTATAAGCTCTAATTGAGGGTTTCCATTGAATTGGTGATCAGATCGTCCTGAATTTGGACCTCAATGGTTAAAATGGTCCTAGGGATTTATTCAGACACTCGGTACCACCTATACTATGGATTTTAGAATATTAACTGTTATTAGTAGAATTATTTTTAATACTTACTATTATTATCATCATCATCATCATCATCATCATTATTATTATTATTATTATTATTATTATTATTATTATTATTATTATTATCATTATCAAATTGTAAGGTCTTGTTTTAAGGTGGCCATGTAGTGGGCCACAAAATGATTTAATTAGAATCCTTTGTAGTTAGTTACAAGTTTCTTTTGAAATTTAATGGTCAGATTTGGTTTCCAATTGTTGATCCATGTCAATCTAGTGATTTGATAGCTCTCATTACTAGTTGTGGATTAATTGATTAGTGGATCTATGAGTTTGATCCTGACTCTGGTGAATTGCAAATCAGCCTCGTTACAACGTGATGGTCCACCCTAAGAGTCAATGGTTGGATAACCCAACTATGGATAACGGTTACTCCTTGTGGATTGATCTAGAAGTTGATCAAATGAGTTGCCTAACTCATGGTTGGATTAAAAGGTCATACGCATTTACTTAGGGTAAAATTTGAGGCTTCGTTGATCTTTATGATCAAATGAATATGGTACCGAAACTTCAACTTTCGGCTAGTTCATATATGAAATCCTACTGTGAGCAATCAGGAGTGAATTCAAGGTGGATTGACCTTAGACCTTACGATTGTGTTGTAGGTTGCCTTGATCCAAATTCAGACGGTCAAGATGGTCTGATTGCGACTAAATGAGAGGTGGTTAGCGGTGTGGGTTATATGTGTTCCCACACGTACCTGCTAATTAGGTTCCTATGGTAACACTTGAGTACTAAACGTACGGGGTGTTACACGTACTTCCAAGCCCATACCATCATCATTCCAACCAATCAACCTCTCTACCGAGTGCTATAGAAGCCTAAGGTGTCAGGGAGACTAACGAAGTGGGTGATCGAACTTAATGAGTTCGACATTAAATATCAGCCCTGAACAACAATCAAAGGACAATCAATGGCTTATTTCATTACTGAGCTGGATCATCCCGAGCTAGGTCACAACGAGTTAGTGTGCAGTCCTGTCATGAGGCCCACCTGGACCAAGTATCAATCGGTTGACCTAGACCAGCTGACGTGGACACTGTACATTAATGTCTTAATCAATTCTAAAAGCAGCAGGGCTGGTATAGTCCTAGAAGCCCTAGACCAGACATTTGTACAACATGCCTTAAGATTTGGATTTCATGCATCCAACAATGCAGTAGAATATAAAGTGCTACTGGCCAGGCTCAGGTTAGCAGCCACCATTGGAGCCCTACATCTAAAAGTTCACAGAGACTTACAGCTCGTCATCAAGCAAATAACAAATGAATACCGGTCCAAAAAGGAATGAATGACGGCCTACCTGCAAAAAAGTCCAAGAGCTGACCTGCAAGTTCCCGAAGTGCAACAACAGCTTAATCCCCAAAGCGAAAAACTCTAAAGTAGACATGTTGGCAAAATCAGCCACTACATATGAGGACAATATTCCAAGATCTATCAAGTGTCAACAAAACCATCCTGACCATAGTCCTCCCAATAAACTCAGAGGTGTCTTGGATGGATCCAATAACTTATTACCTCGAGGGAAAGTTGCCCGAGGATCGTCGGGGACATCTTATACAAAAATGGATTCTTTGCCTCTAACTCGATGAAGCGGAGTACGTTCTGAAAGAGATCCACGAAGGCATTTGTAGAAATCACTCTAGTAGCCAAGCCCTCGCCCATAAGGTCATACGACATGAATACTTTTAGCCGACCATTCAAGTGGATGCCCGACATCATTTTAGGAAATGTGACAAATGTCAACGGCTTACGGCAATACCCCGGCAGGCCCTCGAGCAATTGACTCCTATGACCGGACCATGGCCATTCGCCCAATGGGGGATCAACATCATTTGCCCCCTACCAACTGGCAATGGGTGGACTAAGTTTACATTTGTCGCGGTTGAATATTTCACTAAATGAGTCGAGGTCGAGCCCCTGGCCAAGATCACTGAGTAGAAGATTACAGACTTCGTCTGGAAGAACATCATATGTAGATACGGGATCCCCCGCACAATCATTTCAGATAATGAGAAACAATTCAACAAAAAATAGCTCTGAAGCATGTGTGAGAACCTCGTAATCCAAAACATCTACTCATCACCTCAGCACTAGTAGGCCAATGGACAGGTCGAGGCAGTAAGCAAGATTATCAAGAATCGTCTCTAGACAAAGCTTGAAAAATCTAAAGGGACATGGATCGAAGAGCTTCCTCACGTCCTCTGGGCATACAGAACTACTACCCGGCCAGCCACATGGGAAACCCCTTTTTCCTTGGCTTTTGGCGTAGAAGTTGTTATCCCAGTTGGGATCGAACTCTTGACCTCTCGAACCCGCTCCTACGACGAAGAGCAGAACATTGAACTAATGTTGCTAGATCTCGACCTCATTGAGGAAAGAAGAGAGCAAGCATGGGTTAAGGTTGCGATTTGACAACAGCAGGTCGCCTATTTTTATAATGTTAGTGTTAAAACAAGAAGGTTCTGAGTTAGGGACTTAGTCCTCTGGAGAACATTCCAGAACACTAAGGAACCTGGCTCAGGAACTTTAGGACCAAATTGGGAAGGGCCCTACGTGACAATAAGTGTGAGCTGACCAGGATCGTATCGACTTGAGGACTTGGAAGGTCAGCTCCTACCACACTCATGGAATGCCGAGCACCTCAAAATCTACTACGCATAGAGGCCGACCTACCCCAAGCAAGAAATCTACTATGTTTATTCCAACATAAAAAGTTTACTTCTTACTTTGATATCAATAAAATCCCCAAGTCAAGACAATTTTGCTTTCTACTTCAATATCTACGAACGGACCATCTACTAAAAGTCCACTAAGGGCTTCCTAGAATAAATGGGAAGATCGACCCTAATTAATGGACTGACCCTTCAAGAAGAGGTCGGACCCTATAGTGTCGACACTACTCAAGTTATGCGATTTGTGCATTTGACATATGGAAAACTACTTGGACGTCATGACCTGAAAAGGTTAAATCGACCTTCTTAGAAAAATCGCACAAGCAAACGGGATGACAAAAAATTGTCTGTATATTAATAAAACTTCGAGGAGCACATTACATCTAGGATAAAAAAAGTAAATTTTTTACAAGAAAAGAAAGAAAGAAGAGGCCACTAGGCCGCAGGGGGATGCTTGGAAGGCGATTCTTCTGGAGACACCTCGGGATATGAGTTGGCATCCTCGTAAGCCGTGAGGTCAAGCTCAGGATGGTCCCCCTTTATGTCCTCGAGGCACTTCTCATACCTGACGCCGTATAGGAGGTCCCAATCCTCTGTGTACTCCTTGGAAGATTTGAACTCCTCCACCACAGTCACCTGAGTTGAAATGACGGTTGCCTAGGCCTCCTTGATCTTTATGTCGAAGGAGCGCCTTAATCCAACCAGGTTGGCCTTCCGCCGAGCCCCCCTCTCCAAAGCTTTGGCAAGTAACTTCTTCGAGGCCTCTAGCTCAGCCATCGAGCTCTCCGCTTGAGTCTCCAGGTCAAAACGAAGCTGCTTGACTTCAACACGGGACTGGATGCCCTCGGTTTAAAGTTGCTCAACCTCTACCGCCTTTTACAGCAATGCGACCTCCGCCTCTTTGACTTCCTTCTGAAGGAGGGCCAACTCTTGGTGCACATGAAGTAGGGAGGGAGCATACTACAAAAAAAAAAGAATTGAGGAATAATGGTTAGACCAAAGAAGGAATAAAAAGATGAGTCATCTCAAAGAAGGTATCCCGACCTTAAAAAATAGCTTCGCCAACTGGTCGATAACTCCATCTGGCGGCATGTCCATCACATGGGCGATCTCAGCATCAGGAATATGCCTTTCTACTTAGGAAAGAAGGCTCTCCAACATGGCCCGAGCTAACTTGGGAGACCTTTGACCCCCTCTACCTTAGCCGCTAGAGGAGCCCTTGGCTTGACGTACATGGAGCTCGATAGATGCCACCGCAACTCCCTGGGCCTTAGTCGAACTGGCCTTAGTGAGAGGGACCGACCCGCCCAACTCCTCCGCCACCTCGAGAACAACAAGGTTAGGAGCCGAGCTCGGCACATCCTCCACCACCCTTTGAGTCATAGACGGTGGTGGTCCAACCTTCCCCTTACTCTTAAAGGTTGGCTTCTTCTTCTTATGAGCCAGCTCTGCAAGAGGGGGTGCAACCTCACCTTTCAATGGCCTTGCCTTTGGCATATCTACACAAATGAAAAGGTTAGTGATGGATCCACAAAATATGAAGTCTTAAAACAGGTAAAAACGATACTGTCAAGGCAAAGTCAAGACCAAATTTTAGTAGGAGCTCAAGCACCAAAAGCTTCCTCCAAGATCTCAGGACGGCCTCAACCGACCTCACTCCAGCCATTCGAGCGAGAGCTTCCGAACCCAACACGATAGGATACTCGGGGAGAACTGCCAAAAGAAACACGAGTTAGAAGAAGAATGAGGACTAAGTGAAACGAGAAAGAAGATAATAAAAATTCAAGTTCAGATGTACCAACTTGGGTCAGTGAAGGAGGTCGGGACCCACAAATGCAGCCCGGCTATGCTTGGAGTCTCTCACTCTCCCGACGCCCAAAACCACTTATTCTTCCAGTTTTTGTTTGAGGTAAGGACGTCAGTGATGATGGCCTTATCAGACCCCCGTCAGGAGGACAAATAATACTAGCCCTCGTAGAGAGGGTTAAACTTCAGTTGGTATAGGTGGAGGACGATTAGCTTGGGCTGGTCGAGCTCGAACCAGAGGACGAATGACCCTACCAGCTCTCTCTAGGAATTAAGGATTAACTATCCTAGAACTAACCCTAGATGCGAGAGGACTAGCCTTACTATTCACTGGAGAGGGAGCCTAAGGCTGCACTGGAGGGCGTCCTGGGAAGCTCGCCTGGTGAACGAGCTCAGAGTACCACGGACTCCGGGATATGGTACCCCGATCTGATCCTCACAAGGTCGGCCTCCTTCAGAATGGACTTCACAAGCCCTTTTTCCTCCTCCGACAAGGACTCTGAGTCCTCCTTCTCTACGTGGAAGTCCTCTTCCGCCGTAACGGGCCACTCCTCTGGGGACCATTCGAGCACCCGCGAAGCCTGCGATTTCTGAAAATCGACATCACTCATCAGCATCAGGGGTGATGGCAAGTTCGACATAGGGCGTAGATTCTTTACCCCACCATTGTTGAGTATCAAATATTGCATATTCCCCCTATTTATATCTTGGTTTTATGAACATGATAATGCTTAATGGGTATATTTTATACATGTTTTTATTGGGGGGTGAATCTGAGAGCTTGGATTAAAAAGAAAATTAAAAGCATGGATTTGATGCTCAAGAATCACTAAGGCAAGGGATGGAGATTCAGAGTCATTAATGAATAATTCACATGCTAAAGATCCAAGGAAACCAAATGAGGAATGAAGAGAATCGAATATTTGAAGCGAAAATTCGGCTAGCCCGAGTTTTGGTTCTGCTAGCCCAAGCTTCAAAGTAGGTCAACCTGAGAAAGTTCAGGTGAAATTCCAGTAACATTTTCTTTTAGAAATTGTAGGAATTCGGCCAGCCGAAGGACAAATTCGGCTAGCCTGAGTTTTGGTTTGACTAGTTGAAAGTTACACAGATTTTATGCGGACTACGTAAATTTGAAGTAGTTTACAAATTTTTCCAACTCAATTCGAAAGTTGGAGTTCCCCAACTATAAATAGGAGTCCATAGGATTCTCCAAAGCATCTTCTAGGGTTTGAAAAGGGAAAGGAGGCCTAGGTGGACCACCGACAATGTTCTTCTACTTTGATTTCTTCATGGGTTCTAGTAGATATTTCTTTTTTTCTTATGTTTTTTAGTTAGGTATGACTAGCTAATCTCTTAGCTAGGGCTAAGAGGTGAAGCTTGTAGTGTGTTGGGATGTTTATCTTACTTTGATTCTTGTTCTTGTTGAACCTCATTGATTTCTAGTTTGATATTAAAGGAATATTTTTAGTTTTCTATGATTTATTATAACTCAAATTACAATAGATGCCGTGATAGCTTTGGATATCTTCTTTTCATGTTTTGAGATTGTGAGATTAGTAAATCCTGTTGTTCACCATCATCTCATGAGCATGGTAGGGTGATGGAATCCCTTCCAATCATCGCAATTCTCCTGCATTGAGAATTAGGTCAATGAAAAATTCAGATTTGATTTAAATTGCTTTATCTTCCAATTAGATAAGATAGGACTCCAATTCCAATTGTGTTTATTGAATCAAGCAATGTAGCATCTTGATAGGTATAAGTGGATTCTTGACACCCTAGTTCCGACCTTTAAATTTATAAGTTTTAATCAACATTATTCACCATTACTCTCAATTATTCGTATTTCAATTTAGATCTTTTTCTAGTTCTAATTTTAGTTATTTTCAGAATACGTAAAAGTTTAGTCCCTATGGATTCGAGCCCGGTCGTACCGAGTTATTACTACATCGCGACCCTACACATGCGGTTGTGAACAAGTTTTTGGTGCCGTTGTTAGGGACTACGACTACATTTTCTGAAATTATTTGGTATTAGAATTACGTTAAGATTATGGTTTATTTTTTCTGTTATGTTTTTAGGTTAGGATTTTTTTTGAAATTATTTTTAGAAACTAACATTATTTTCTATTTTATAGGATCCTAATATAGTAACTCTTATTCAATAAATTTTCTCCAACTCTCTCTCTTATCTTTTCTAAATCTCTTATTTATTTTAGTTTTTCTAGTTTTCTTTTTTAGGTTTAATTGTTTAAGTTACTTGAGGGTTGAGAGTGTTTCATGCCCAAGTGGGTTTATGACAACATCCTTCATCTCTTGAGTAAAGGAGGATTAGTCAAAGGGTTGCCTATCCATCACCGGATTAGACACCACTTGAGATCCTCTGAGTCAATTGAAGTTATGGCTACAAATCAACCTCAACATCCAGTTGAGGATGTTCAAGATGAAAATGAGGTGCATCATACACCCCTGCCTCATACTGTATGAGATTATTTACAACCAGCAGGGGTGAGTACACCTTCCTGCATGATATTCCCATTGAATATAGGAACCATGGATATTAAACTTGGAATGATACAACTACTTCCTAAATTCCATGGACTAGAATCTGAAAGTCCATACTTGCACATCAAAGAATTTGATGAGATAGTCGCCCCACAACACTTTCCAAATGTGTCTGAAGATATAGCGCGACTTAAATTGTTTCCCTTCTCATTGAAGGAAAAAGTTAAGACGTGGATGCACTCCTTAAAACCACGATCTATCGGTACACGAGTTGAAATGACTCGAGAATTTCTCAAAAAGTTTTTCCCATTTTGTAAGTGCTATAGTTTATATCCCTGTTTGTTGTCAAATTTGTGGTGTCAAAATCACTGTTATGTTATATATAACCTGCTTAAGTGAAGCTCTCTCAAGGATTAACATACATGAACAAGCTAAGCTCACATCAAGCAAAGCTCTCAAGTACAAGACTCAAGATCTTGAATGAAAGAACTGATCACAAGACAAGACTCTTGAATGCAAGAACTGCTCACAAGACTCAAGCTGAAAAGAAAAAGAAAGTACAAGGCAAGACTCAAGCTGAACTCAAGACTCAAGCTGAAACTCAAGCCACTTTCATGATTGAGCTACTTCAAGGTTTAGTCTACATCAAGACTTCAAGGCTCATTCTTCATGGTCTCTTGTTTCAATGTCCATACTTCATGATTGAGGTTTGTTTGACCATAGGATGACCTTAGAAGTAGGTCATTTCGGATACATAAACCGAATGTTATTTTACATGTGATTGGTCTGTTCTTCGACCAGTCTTAGGTCTGCTTCGACTAGTCCTAGACTTGCTTCGACCAGTCTAAGAAATTCCTCGACCGATCATAAGTTTGTTACAAATTAGGATAAAATCATTAGCCTTCGACTAGTCACGGAATGCATTCGACCGATCGTAGGAACAGTGTCGACTCTTCGACCAGTCGTAGAATCTACGACTCTAAGTCCAAGATATTCAGGACCTACGACGTCGAAGGAAACCTACGACCGATCGTAGGTGACCTACGACCGATCGTAGGAGGGCTACGACCGATCGTAGACGGTCAAAGCAAATCCCGCCGGATTTTTCAAATATCTGTTAGAGCTTCGACTAGTCGTAGAGCACTCTAGACAAGTCGAAGACAAGATCTTTTCACCTATAAATAGTGCACGAATCTCCGAAGAAATCATCGATTTAATTATAGTATTCAAGCCCATCTTCGTCGAACTTCTGAGAGAGAATTTTGTGCTTCATCTAAGCTAAGTGTGCTTATTTAATATCTTCTTTCCATAGCTTTATTTTAATTGATTTTGTTTCTGCTATTCCAATCTGATTTGAAAAGAGGAATTGTTATTCCCTTTCTTTGGAATCAAAATCAATTAAGGCAAGCCTTGTTTGGTTTAATTTAAAATCAATTAGAACTAGAACCATTGTAATCGAGTACTGGACATTGAACTTGGACATTCAATCATCTACTTTGATTTGGTTCTACCGGGCTGCTACAACGAAGAAGATATTCAGGTATTTTACATATTGTAAATTCCTTTCTATTATTTTGGTTTCTTTCAAGATTTGCTAGAAAAATCTTGTTATTTTGGTTATCTGAGGAAAGCCAGAAAACTCAGAAGTGGGGGTTTTTAATTGTGTAAGCCCACATACAAAGACACAATTGTAAGGGTTTTGGGTGAACCTGGGAAAACCTATCTTTAGTGAACGCTAATATCCCCTGTGTGAGGATATTAGGAGTGGAGTAGCTTTTTGTGTGGCTGTTGGATAACAGTTGGTGAACACACAGGCGAACCACTATAAATCCTTTGAGTTGTGGTTGATTGATTTATTCTTTTAATTGTTTTTATTCTTTTTGTGGGATGTATGTATGGTGGTGAATGTTGTAATTATTTCAAGCTTTGTGAGAATGTTGTAATAGCTTAGAATTTACTTTCTGCTATTCCTTTATAAGCTTATTTTTCAATTTCATTTTGAAAGTTGTTCCAGCAAGGTTGCCCTACCATTTTTATGGTGTATGGCTGTCCCTAGAACAATACATCTTTAATTACAAGTTATTTCAATTCAGTTCATATTTGTTTTTGTATTCCTCTTCGATTTGAGACTTGATACAAAGACCTTTCTAGAAATAAGGTTGTCCTACCATAAACTCTGTTTTTGGTGTAAGGTTGTCCTTAGAATAACGTTTGTATCAACCTCTCAAGATCTGAATTTTGAGGTTGTTTTTCTTTCCTGCATTATTATTTAATTTGGCTATCATTTTCTTTATTATTCCGCTGTTATAAGTTTTTATTTGGCATTGTCCTATTCACCCCCCCCTCTAGGACATATAGCTTGGCCTTTTCAAGTGGTATCAGAGCCTAATAGCTCCTTTTTAATTCTTGGATTTAATTCCTGAGCTAACGATTTAAGCTATTCAGATGTCAAATTTTGATAGCCTTTCAGTCACTAGGCCTCCACCCTTTGATGGCTCCAACTATGCTTATTGGAAAGCCGAATGAGGATCTTCCTCAAATCAATGGATGAAAATGTGTGGCAAGCCACGGTGGTGAATGGAATCCTCCTATCATGGAAGTTCTTGGGGTTGATGGTTCAAAGTCTATGAAAACCACACCATATTACCAATGGACCACCCTTGAAAAGTGAGAGTAGTGCAAATGCTAAAGCACTAAATGCAATTACTTGCGCACTATCACCGGATGAGTTCAAAAGAATCATCTCTTGTGATACGCAAAGCAAGCTTGGGATATATTAGAAATGACACACGAGGGTACTACAATTGTCAAAAATCTAAAGTCCAACTCCTCACAACCAGATTTGAAGAAATTCATATGGAGGAAAATGAGATGTTTATGGACTTTTACACTAGATTGAATGACATTGTAAACTCAATGTGGGGTCTTGGCGATAAAATCCCGAGAAAGTAAAGTATGTGCAAAAATTTTACGCTCACTTCCTGAACGGTTCAATTCTAAAGTAACCGCAATCCAGGAACTTCGTGATACGGATAATATGAGGGTTGAAGAACTAGTTGGTTCTCTACAAATCTACGAGTTAAACTTTAAAGCTCCTAAAGGTAAATCTATCGCTCTAAAATCTTCTAAATGTAGTTCAGAAGAAAATTCTGATTCAGAAGATGACATGGCTCTTTTAGCTAAAAATTTTACAAAATTTTCAAAAGCAAGAAAAGAGTTGATTTTCAAAAATCAAATGACAAAAAGAAGTTTAGACCCAAATCTCAAAAATCTTTGAAAGATAGTCAATGTTACAACGTCTAGAATATGGGCACTTACCAAATAGAAGTCCTAAAAGGTACAAACCCAAGAAGAAGGGTATGTTGGCTACATGGGATGAATCATCGGATTCTGAAGGTTCTTCTGAATCAGAAGATTCTGAAACTGAGTCGGGCAATGAGGTCAAAGCTCTTATGACTCTAGCCAAATTCACATTTTCAGATAATGACTCTATGAGTGAAGAAAATCTGAATAGTGAATGTGAAAATGAAGATGATCTTCAAGATGCTTACAATGCCCTATATAAGGAAAGTTGTAAAATTGCTTCAAACTTAAACTTCAAAAAGAAAAGTTTTCTAAACTCAAAAATTGTTTTGAATCGCTTGTCTTAGAAAAATCACAAATTTGATAATTTTGAAAAATCAAAATGCGAGTTGGAATTTAAATACTCTCAAATTGTTGATTTAAAATCTGATATTGAGAAACTTAAAAGTTAAGTTTCCTCTCTTCTGAGTTTAAAGGACACATGGAAATATGCCCAAGGTGATCCAAAGTTAGAAAAATTGTTATCCGGATCAAGAAAATGTGGCGATCGATCCGGGTTGGGCTATGATAAAAATCAACCTCCTAAACAAAAGTATACTCCTCCTATATTTGTTAAAGGAGAGTCCTCAAACTCAAAAGGGAAAAGTACTTATCAAGATTTTTCTAAAAATTCAAAAACTTTTCAAAAACCTAGAAACAGCCATGTCAACTTTAATCAGAATCGAAATCCACTAGCTGAAAAGATAGTTGATTTACTCAAGGAGCTATTAAAATCTAACTCTATAGGTCATTCCTACAAGTATACACAAAAGAAGACCAACTATGTTCCTAAACCCAAAACAGTTATGAAATGGGTTCCTAAAGTCACCTGCTTGGTTGCTCACACTGCTTTCAAAGCAACAAGTCATTCAAAGTGGTACCTAGACAGTGGATGCTCCAGGCATATGACAGGTGACAAAGCTTTATTCACCGATCTGAAAGATATGACTGATGGGTCATTCACATTTGGTGATGGTAGCAACTGCAAGATAATAGGCCAAGGTACGGTTCAACTTTTTAATCTTCCTGTGTTTAAAAATGTTTTACATGTTGAAGGCCTAAAGCACAACTTGCTTAGTATATCACAAATATGTGATAATAACCATAATGTTCGGTTTTCTAATCAAAGCTGTGAGATATTAAATAATAAGGGTTCTGTAATATTAACTGGACATAGAACGTCTGAAAATTGCTATATTATTAGTGAATCCAGCTCATCTAATCAAACATGTTACATGGTCCATACAGACGAGACTGATTTATGGCACAAACGTCTTGGACATGTACATTATCGAAATTTATATCGATTGAGCAAACGAGAACTTGTAAGAGGTTTACCCAAACTTCAGAAATTAGATAAAATATGTGGTGAATGCCAGATAGGCAAACAAACAAAGAACTCACACAAAAAGGTGAATTCAAATACCACATCAAGACCACTCGAACTTCTCCACATGGACTTGATAGGACCTACCAGAACGGAAAGTCGTGGTGGTAAAAAGTATATCTTGGTAATAGTTGATGACTTTACCAGATTCACTTGGGTAGTCTTCTTAAGGGATAAATCTGAAACCCTTGAAGAAGTAAGAAAAGTTCTCAAAAGGATTCAAACTGAAAAATCTTCTCAAATCAGTAAAATTTGTAGTGATCATGGATCTGAATTTGAGAATAGCAATTTTGAGAAGTTCTACCGACCTAGGAATATTACATGAATTCTCTGCTCCCAAAACTCCACAACAAAATGGAATTGTAGAAAGGAAGAATAGGGTGCTTCAAGAAATGGCTAATGTCATGTTGAATAGCATGAAGCTCTCTAAAAATCTTTGGGTTGAAGCAGTCAACACAGCTTGCTATATTATTAACCGAGTCTACACAAAAAAAGATAATAATAAGACGGCTTACGAATTGTGGTTCAATAAAAAGCCTACTGTTAAATACTTTCGAGTTTTTGGCAGCAAGTGCTATATTTTACGTGATCGTGAAAATTTGGGAAAGTTCGATACGAAGAGTGATGAAGGTATTTTTCTAGGATACTCTTTAAACAGTCAAGCTTATAGAGTTCTGAACAAAAGGATTGGTGTGATTCAAGAATCCATCAATGTTGTCATTGATGATCATTTAAACACACCAACTTCTAATTCAGATAATGATGAAGTACTAATCATTGATAAACCCAATACTTCATCAAATCAAACTGATTCTGAGTTGAGGACTGTTAAAGATCATCCAACCACACAAATTCTTGGAAACCCTCTCACCGGTGTTCGCACCCGTAGACAACTTGAGGATATATGTAATTATGTATGTTTTACATCCCAAATTGAACCATCTAACGTAAAAGAAGCGCTTATTGATAACCGGATTGTTGCGATGCAAGATGAACTCAACCAATTCATAAGAAATGATGTTTGGTATCTCGTACCAAGACCTAAAGATAAACACATCATTGGAACAAAATGGATTTTCAAAAATAAGTCCGACGAATGTGGAAATATAATTAGAAACAAGGCTAGACTGGTGGTACAAGGTTATACTCAAATTGAAGGGATTGATTTCGATGAAACCTTTGCACCGATAGAGCACGTCTTGAATCTATCGGACTATTTATATCCATTGCATGTTTTAAAAAGATAAAGATCTATCGATGGATGTGAAAAGTGCTTTTCTAAATGGCGATTTACATGAAGAAGTCTATGTTGAACAGCTAATGGGTTTTGAAGATTCCAAAAATACTGATTATGTGTATCGGCTTAAAAGGCACTTTATGGATTAAAACAAGCACCTAGGGCATGGTATGAGAAACTAACGAAATTTCTTTTAAGTCATAATTTTCAAATGGGATCTGTTGATAAAACTCTGTTTGTTAAACAACATAATGATCATATCTTAATGGTACAGATTTATGCTGATGATATCATTTATGGATCAACTTATACTGACTTGACTACTGAGTTTGCAGATTTGATGAAATCACGGTTTGAAATGAGCATGGTTGGGGAATTGACTTATTTCCTTGGATTGCAAGTAAAGCAACAACCTGAAGGAATATTCATTTCTCAATCTAAGTATGCCTTGAATCTAATCAAGAGATTTGGATTTGAGAATGGCAAGAATTTCGATACTCCTATGAGTACTACCCTGAAACTATCAAAAGACTCTAATGGTAAAAATGTTGACTCAAAACTTTATCGGAGTATGATTGGTAGTTTATTATATTTAACTGCTAGTAGACCTGATATTTCTCTAAGTGTTGGTATTTGCGCAAGATATCAATCTGATCCAAAAGAATCTCACTTGATTCCTGGTCCAGCGAATTATTAGATATGTCGCAAGTACTGTAAATCTCGGTCTCTGGTATCCTCATGAAACCAATGTTCAATTAGTTGGGTACTTGGATGCTGACTGGGCTGGTAATCTAGATGATAGAAAATCAACCAGTGGTGGTTGTTTTATTGGAGTCTAGTTTCCTGGTTTAGTAAGAAATAAAATTCTATATCACTTTTAACAGCTGAAGCTGAGTATATCGCAATTGGTAATGCATGTACACAGCTTGTTTGGATGCAACGAATGCTAAGTGATTATGGAATTAAACAGGATTCTATGTTATTACATTGTGATAATTCCAGTGCGATAAATATTTCAAAAAATCCTATTCAGCATTCTCGTACTAAGCACATTGACATTAGATTTCATTATATAAGGGAATTAGTAGAAGAAAAAGTTATATCTCTAGAATATATTCCTACTGAAGATCAACGTGCTGATATTTTCACAAAACCTCTTGATAAAAGCAGGTTCAAAAAGATGAAATTTGATCTTGGCATGTGCATTTTAAATTGATAATTTATGCCTTCTTGTATAATATTGTATATATTTGCTAGATTGTATTTCAATTTTTGTTTAAATTGCAAGAAATTGAATTTTTTGGGGTTTGTACGACCAGTCGTGAGTATACACGACCAGTCGTACTACGACCGGTCGTAGATACCCACGACCAGTCGTGGAGCATGGGTTTCACTTCAAATGGTATCCATGCTATCTCAAATGGTACTCAGATTTGTTTGCCTTCCTTAATCTGTCATTTCATTCTTCAGTTTCGACTCCATCCTGGTCATAGTGACATTCCATTTGCATACTTTATGACTGTATTGGCTACTCATATGTTAGTCGATATGCCTGTTGATGAAGCACCAATCCATCATCTGATCTTCAACAATACAAATATTAATAAGATGAAGTTGGATCTGCTTCCTGAACAAGGTGGTGGTGGTGGTGGTCCTGAAGAAGCTGGTGTTGATATTAATATGGATGATATTTTTGAGGAACTGGATTCTGACTCAGCTAATGATCCAGATTTTGTACCATTTGATGTTGATGCACGTTTGAGTGCATTAGAAGGTAGAGTTGAGAATATTAATGTTAAGTTGGAGAACATGTCTGTTGCTCATGATTTGCAATTCAAGTATATGCGCAAATATCTTAGGCGCTTGAACAAAGGCATGCACCAACTTGATCCTTCTATTCCTGCTCCATCTTCAAGTTCTAATTCTGACTAGTTTCTATGAGACTTTTGGTATGTAATAACTTTATTACTTTGCTCTTGTTTGATTGAGTTTGAGTTGGATTCTATGTTGGATATTTGTTTTTCATGTAAAATTTATGCTGGATATCTGTGATGCTATCTTGAGTATCTCTATGACTCTTTTGCTATACTCTATTTCCTCCTCATGTTTACTCTCATTCCTTTCTTTAGTTCTCCTTTGTCATATTGTGACAAAAAGGGGGAGAATGGTTTGTTGTTATTGTGATTGTGAGAGGAGTAGCATTGGTTATGTTACTCAGGGGGAGTGGGGTGTCAAGAAGAATATATGTTTGATCTTGTTTCTTGTTGAATGTTGAAACTGGTTGAATGTTAAATGTTGATTATTGATTTGCATGTATTAACCAGTTGTTTTACTTTTGTTTGGTTATGTGTTTTGTCACTAATTTGACAAAGGGGGAGATTGTAAGTGCTATAGTTTATATCCCTGTTTGTTGTCAAATTTGTGGTGCCAAAATCACTGTTATGTTATATATAACCTGCTTAAGTGAAGCTCTCTCAAGGATTAACATACATGAACAAGCTAAGCTCACATCAAGCAAAGCTCTCAAGTACAAGACTCAAGATCTTGAATGAAAGAACTGATCACAAGACAAGACTCTTGAATGCAAGAACTGCTCACAAGACTCAAGCTGAAAAGAAAAAGAAAGTACAAGGCAAGACTCAAGCTGAACTCAAGACTCAAGCTGAAACTCAAGCCACTTTCATGATTGAGCTACTTCAAGGTTTAGTCTACATCAAGACTTCAAGGCTCATTCTTCATGGTCTCTTGTTTCAATGTCCATACTTCATGATTGAGGTTTGTTTGACCATAGGATGACCTTAGAAGTAGGTCATTTCGGATACATAAACCGAATGTTATTTTACATGTGATTGGTCTATTCTTCGACCAGTCTTAGGTCTGCTTCAACTAGTCCTAGACTTGCTTCGACCAGTCTAAGAATTCCTCGACCGATCATAAGTTTGTTACAAATTCCGGATAAAATCTGCTAGCCTTCGACTAGTCACGGAATGCATTCGACCGATCGTAGGAAGCAGTGTTTCGCATCTTCGACCGATCGTAGAATCTACGACTCTAAGTCAGCGAAGATATTCAGGACCTACGACGATCGAAGGAAACCTACGACCGATCGTAGGTGACCTACGACGATCGTAGGAGGGCTACGACGATCGTAGACGGTCAAAGCAAATCCCGGATTTTTCAAATATCTTTAGAGCTTCGACTAGTCGTAGAGCACTCTAGACCAATCGAAGACCTGATCTTTTCACCTATAAATAGTGCACGAATCTCGAAGAAATCATCGATTTAATTATAGTATTCAAGCCAATCTTCGTCGAACTTCGAGAGATAATTTTGTGCTTCATCTAAGCTAAGTGTGCTTATTTAATATCTTCTTTCCTTAGCTTTATTTTAATTGATTTTGTTTTTGCTATTCCAATCCGATTTGAAAAGAGGAATTGTTATTCCCTTTCTTTGGAATCAAAATCAATTAAGGCAAGCCCTGTTTGGTTTAATTTAAAATCAATTAGATCTAGAACCATTGTAATCGAGTCCTTGGACATTGAACTTGGACATTCAATCATCTACTTTGATTTGGTTCTACCGGGCTACTACAACGAAGAAGATATTCGGGTATTTTACATATTGTAAATTCCTTTCTATTATTTTGGTTTCTTTCAAGATTTGCCAAAAAATCTTGTTATTTTGGTTATCCTGAGGAGAGCCAGGAAAACTCAGAAGTGGGGGTTTTTAATTGTGTAAGCCCACATACAAAGACACAATTGTAAGGGTTTTGGGTGAACCGGGAAAACCTATCTTTAGTGAACGCTAATATCCCCTGTGTGAGGATATTAGGAGTGGAGTAGCTTTTGTGTGGTGTTGGATAACAGTTGGTGAACACACAGGCGAACCACTATAAATCCTTTGAGTTGTGGTTGATTGATTTATTCTTTTAATTGTTTTTATTCTTTTTGTGGGATGTATGTATGGTGGTGAATGTTGTAATTATTTCAAGCTTTGTGAGAATGTTGTAATAGCTTAGAATTTACTTTCTGCTATTCCTTTATAAGCTTGTTTTTCAATTTCATTTTGAAAGTTGTTCCAGCAAGGTTGCCCTGCCATTTTTATGGTGTATGGCTGTCCCTAGAACAATACATCTTTAATTACAAGTTATTTCAATTCAGTTCATATTTGTTTTTGTATTCCTCTTCGATTTGAGACTTGATACAAAGACCTTTCTAGAAATAAGGTTGTCCTACCATAAACTCTGTTTTTGGTGTAAGGTTGTCCTTAGAATAACGTTTGTATCAACCTCTCAAGATCTGAATTTTGAGGTTGTTTTTCTTTCCTGCATTATTATTTAATTTGGTTATCATTTTCTTTATTATTCCGCTGTTATAAGTTTTTATTTGGCATTGTCCTATTCACCCCCCCTCTAGGACATATAGCTTGGCCTTTTCACATTTCATAAAACTAACACTTTAAGAAAGGTAATCATGAACTTTGCCTAAAAAGAGGAAGAAACCTTCTTTCAATGCTGGGAAAGGTTCAAAGATCTCACGAATTCTTGTCCACATCATGGCTTCAAAATATGGCGAACAATAAGTTTTTTATTATTATAATGGATTAACTTCACCCATGCACCAGTTCATAGAGATGATGTGTAATGGTGAATTCATGAACAACGAGGTCGATGATGGGTGGGATTACCTTGATCAATTGGCAGAAAACGCGCAATCATGGGACACCTTCCCAAGACCCACCACTTCTAAGCGTACTCAATAAAAAAAGTGGAGGAATTTATGTTTTAAAAGAGGAAGATGATATGAGTGTAAGGATGGATAATCTCACAAGGAAAGACAAGGCCATGAAACTTAAGAAGGTAGAACTAATCAAATCTGAAAAGGTTGCCGAAGTTGTTTGTAGTATTTGTGCTTGTAACATACATACAACTAAAAATTGTTCAACAATTCATGCTTTTCAAGAGATATTAAATGAGCAATCAAATGCCGTAAACTACCAAAGAACTTTCGGAGGACCCACCTCAAATACGTACAACTCTGGCTGGAGGAACCACTCAAATTTCAGTTAGAGAAATGAACAAATGACTAACCCACAAGAGGCCTTTATGCAATTCTTAAATCAAAAGAAGCCTCAAGAGGATGCAGTTCAAAAGTTCATGCAAAACTAAGAGCTATTCAACCAAAATACAGTACAAGCATTCCACGATCTCAAAACAACAATGGGAATGTTTGCATCATCGATTCAAAGAATTGAGTCACACTTAGGGAATGTGGAGAAAGGGATGCTTCCAGCCCAATCCCTCCCTAATCCAAAACTGCAATATAAAATAAGTGACCCAAGCTCTTCAAATTAGATGGAGCAAGCTAAGACTATCACCACTCTTAGGAGTGGGAAGATTATTGACAAAACCATTCCGGTGAGGGTTGAAAAACCTAAGGACTCGAAAGAAATTGAGAATGATAGACCTAGCAATGCTCTACATAGGTTAGAACCAGAACCTCAAAGTAAACAGATTGCGCCATTCCCTCAACGGTTGATTGCACCAAAACCTCTCTCTAACTCTCAGGATATTCTAGAGGTGCTTAAGTAAGTGAAGGTCAATATTCCTCTACTGGATGTTGTTAAACACATACCTTCATATGCCAAAATTTTAAAAGATCTATGCACTACCAAAAGATGTCAAAACATACAAAAGAAAATCTTTCTGACAGAAAAAGTGAGTGCCCTCCTCAAGCAAGATGTGTCACAAAAAAAAAATCCTGATAGCCCAACCATCACTTGTGTATTTGGGAACCACCGGATTGAGCATGCACTTCTTGACTTAGGGGCGAGTGTTAACTTGATCCCTTACTCTGTCTACGAACAATTGGGTCTAGGTGAATTAAAACCCACCCAGACCATATTACAACTTGCCAATCGCTCAGTTCGTGTACCGAGTGGGATGATTGAGGATGTGTTGGTCCAAGTTGATAAATTTTATTATCCAGTAGATTTTATTATCCTAGATAGTCAGCCCATCATAGATGTGAGCACTCAAATGCCCGTCATTCTTTGTCGCTCATTCCTTGTTACATCAATGCTATCAATAATTGTAAGAATGGAATTATGAATTTATCTTTCAAAAATATGATATTGGAGCTTAACATCTTTTTCAATATGAACAAATAGTCAGGATGATGATGATACCCATGACATTATTATGATTGATTCTTTCATGGAAGATAGAGCACTCCTGACTCTATACTCTGATACTCTAGAGACGTGCTTGGCCCACTCCATTGATTTAGATGATGATATGATTAGGGAGATGGATGCCTTTCTTGATGCTGCACTGGTACTTAAAGTTAACTGGTGGATGCCATAATTTGAAAAATTACCCCAAATCGATGTAGTGCCTCTACTGTCTAGCCTCAAGGCACCGAAGTTTGACCTAAAACCCTTGCCCGCTGATCTCATATATGTCTACTTAGGTCAAGAAGAGACATATCTGGTGGTGATTTCTTCCCACCTTGAGAAAGAACAAGAGAGTATGCTTGTTTTTATTCTCATTGAGCATAAAGGTTCCCTTGGATGGTCAATTGCTGACCTCAAGGGAATTGACCCTTTGATTTGTACTCACTGCATTCATCTTGAGGATAATGCAAAAACCTCCCGATAGCCATAACATCGACTCAATCTAAACATGAAAGAAGTGGTTAAGGTTGAAGTACTTAAGTTGTTGGATATGGGTATCATATACCCTTTATCCAACAGTCAATGGGTGAGTCCTACTCAAGTGGTTCCTAAGAAGTCTGGAATTACCATAATATCCAATGCTAACAGTGAACTGTGCCAAGTAGAGTTACTACTGGTTGGAGAATGTGCATTGACTATAGAAAATTGAATACCGTCACAAGGAAGGGCCACTTTCCTTTGCCCTTTATTAATCAAATTTTAGAAATGCTAATTGCTCACTCTTACTATTGCTTCCTTGATGGATATTTAAGCTACGATCGATAGTGATAACCCTTAAAGATCAAGAAAAGACGACATTCACATGTCCATTTGGCACCTTTGCTTACCGAAGGATGCCATTCGGACTGTTTAATGCCCTCGCCACTTTTCAGTGATGCTTGTTAAGTATTTTTTCTGACATGGTGGGGCAATATTTAGAGGTCTTCTTGGATGACTTCTTTATTTTTGGTCAATCCTTTAGCGAGTGTTTGGAAAATCTTAAATGTGTGCTAAAGTGATGTAAAGAAAAGAATTTGGTTCTAAATTGGGAGAAATATTATTTCATGGTTCTCAAGGGAATTGTTCTTGGACATATAATTTCGTCCAAGGGAATTGAGGTAGATAAGGATAAAATTGATCTTTTGTCTAACCTACCTCCACCTAAGATTGTATATGATGTGCAATCCTTTCTATAACACGTCAAATTGTATAGATGATTCATAAAGGACTTTAGTTATCTCTCTCATCCTTTATGTAATATACTTCAAAAGGGTGCACCATACGAGTGGACTAAACAATGCCATAAAGCTTTAACTAAGCTCCAGGGCATGTTGACTACCGCTCTTATCATGTAGCCACTCGACTGGAGCATACCTTTTGAGATTATGTACGATACATTTGACTATGCTATTAAAACGGTGTTAGGCTAAAGAAAATAGAAGAAGCCCTATGTGATTCACTATACTAGTAGAACTCTAAATTCTGCCCAAGTGAACTATTCTACTACAGAGAAGGAACTCTTAGTCATAGTATTCTCTTTGGACAAATTTAGGTCATGCTTGATCGGATCCAAGATCATCATTTACACTAATCATGCGGCGCTAAAGTACATTCTCTTTAAGAATGATGTCAAGCCTTGCCTGATAAGATAAATCCTCCTACTCTAGGAATTCTCATAGAAATAAGAGAAAAAAGGGAGTAGAGAACGTAGTGGCTAACCACATCTCAAGACTTGAATTCCTTGATTCCCTTGAGTTGACTCTGATAAATGACATGTTTCCTGATGAACAATGGTCTAAACTCTCCCAATTACCTTGGTTTGTTAACATTGTGAATTATCTTACTACAAGTTTCACGCCAACATAGTGGACTGTGCAAGATAAGAAAAAATTATTCGTTGAGGTACGTAAGTTTTTTTGGGATGATCCTTATTTGTTTAAATATTACCTGGACTAAAATATAAGGAGATGTGTGCTATACAATGAACATCAGAGTGTCATCTCTTGTTATCATTCTCAAGCCTGTCGTGGTCACTTTTCTGCTAAAAAGACCACGGGCAAAGTTTTGCAGTGCGACTTTTACTGGCCCATGATGTTCAGAGATACCATGAGTTTTGCAAAGCTTGTGAGCATTGTTAGGAATTGGGAGGGTTGTCCCAATGAAATATGATGCCTCTAAACCCCATTCTTATCATTGAAGCATTTGATTACTGGGGCATCGATTTCATAGGACCATTCCCCCAATCCTTTGGAAATATTTACATTTTGTTAGCAGTAGACTATGTCACTAAGTGGGTCGAAGTGATCCTGTGTCAGAATAATGATCATAAAATGATCATTCGATTTTTAAAAGAAAACATCCTTTCCCAGTACAAAACACCTCGAGCACTTATTAGTGATGGAGGTTCACACTTTTGTAATAGGCCATTTGCGAACTTAATGAAGAAATATGACATCTCTTATAAAGTGAGCACTCCATACCACCCATAGACAAGCGGGCAAGCTGAGATTTTCAATAGGAAAATTAAACAAATTATGAAAAAATGGTTAACCCTGACCGTAAGGATTGATTAATCCACTTGATCAATGCTTTATGGGCTTACTGTACAGCTTTTAAGACCCCCGTTGGAATGTCTCCCTCTAGACTCGTCTATGGGAAAGCCTGCCACTTGCCTGTAGAGCTGGAGCATAGAGCCTACTAGGCCATAAAAAATCTGATCTTTAACTTGGATAACACTGGCTCGTTACACAAGCTTCAACTAAATGAACTTGAGGAAATTCGGAACGATGCTTATAAGAACTCGAGAATTTACAAGGACAAGATGAAAGTGTTCCATGACAGGAACATCCTTTAGAAATCATTTAAACTAGATCAAAAGGTCCTTCTATACAATTCTTAGTTACATCTTTTTTCGGGTAAACTTCGATCTCGTTCGACCGACCCTTTCACTGTTACGAATGTTTATCCTTATGGGGCTGTCGAGATAAAGAATGTGACAAATGAAAATGTTTTCATTGTGAATGGACAACGTCTAAAGCCATTTGTTGAGAAGTTTTTATTCAAAGGATATGTCCATACCTTTGATTTATCCTATGTATCAAGATTGACCTCCTAGTCTGATGGAGGTGTAGTTAGGTTTACTGCTTTTATAGGATTTAGGATTAGGATATTTTAATTTTAATTTTTTAGTCTTCATGCTACCCCATCTTCACATTGAGAATTTTAAAAAAGATTCAATTCTCCTTCTTCAGGTACTACCTTTCCATCACTTCTCCTTTCTTTTCGTAGTCTCATGTGCATTGCATGCTTATATCTTTGACATTGAAGATAATGTAGATTTTAGGTTGGGGGTGTGGATTAGGTAAACTAATCAATGTTTTCTTAGTCGTTAAGCTAGAGTAAAAGTTTTAAAAATTTTCAACTTCTCAAAAAAAAAATATATATTTAGAAAGTGATAGGTTGCATGATTAAGAATGCCTTGAGTATGATGATAAGATGGAGATTGAACTTTGAATCATTGGAGTTTGATCAACCGAGTAGACTATCGTCTAAGTTCTTGCATTTAATTGATTAAGAGGAAGTTTGAAAGTCATGTTAATCTAAGTCAGAAGATACATTCAAATTGCTTTTTGTGAATTATGCTAGAATTTCTGATTGTTAGTATGTCTATCATTGATAGATGTTGAGAATTAAGTCTAGAGAATCTTATCCACCTTAAAAGATGAAAAGAATCAGTTAAAAAACAGTGAGATCGACAAAAATGTCATGTATGGTGAAAAGATTAGAAAAGAATGAAAAAAAAATGAAAAGAATGTAAAGTCTTAAAAGAATGAATAAAAAGTGATTATCAATATAGAATAAAAAACAGGAAAAAGAAGGAAAAGGGGATAAGTTCGGAATCAGCACTAGATTATTCAAGTAATCCCAATGTGATGAGCATGGCTAACATTATAAAATAATAGTACTTTAACGGAAAGTAAGTTGAAATTCACTAAGCACATTGGGAAAACTTGATATATGAACTTATGCACTTAATTGATTGATGAAGAACCTATTTGATTGATTGCTTATTTAATTCAGATCTAATTTTTCAAGTTTTCACTCTCACTTCTTTGGATTATACTCATTCATACTTGTTTACACAAAAGATTGTTTTCTGGAAGAGCTTTGAACATTGAGAATTAAACAATATGCCATGCATGTTTTGCTCGAGACTAGCAAAATGCTGGTTGGGGGTTTGTTAAGTATCAAATATTGCATATTCCCCCCTCTTTATATCTTGGTTTTATGAACATGATAATGCTTAATGGGGTGTGTTAAGTATCAAATATTTTATACGTGTTTGTATTGCGAGGTGAATCTAAGCGCTTGGATTGAAAAGAATATTAAAAGCATGAATTTGATGCTCAAGAATCACTAAGGCAAGGGATGGAGATTTGGAAGTTATTAATGAAGAATTCACATGGTAAAGATCCAAGGAAACTAAGTGAGGAATGAAGAGAATCGAAGATTTGAAGTGAAAATTCAGCTAGCCAGAGTTTTGGTTCGACTAGCCCAAGCTTGAAATTCAGCTAGCCCGAGAAATTTCGAGTGAAATTCCAGCAACATTTTTTTTTTGAAAATTGCGGGAATTCGGCCAGCCAAAGGGCAAATTCTGCTAGCCCGAGTTTTGGTTTAGCTAATCGAAAGTTACACAGATTTTACGCGGACTGCGTAAATTTGTTGTGGTTTGCGGATTTTTCCAACTCAGTGCTAAAGTTAGAGTTCCCCAATTATAAATAGGAGTGCCTAGGATGCTCCAAAGCATCTTATAGGGTTTGAAAAGGGAAAAGAGGCCTAGGTGGAGCACCGACGACGTTCTTCTACTCTGATTTTTTCATGGGTTCCAGTAGATATTTTTGTTTTTCTTATGTTTTTAGTTAGCTATGACTAGCTAATCTTTTAGGTAGGGCTAAGCGGTGAAGCTTATAGTGTATTAGAATGTTTATCTTGCTTTGATTCTTGTTTTTGTTAAACCTCACTGATTTCTAGTTTGATATTAAAGGAATATTTTCTATTTTCTATGATTTATTATGACTCAAATTACAATAAATGTTGTGATAGGTTTGGATATCTTCTTTTTATGTTTTGAGATTGTGAGATTGGTAAATCTTGTTATTCACCATCATCTCCTAGGCATAGTTGGGTAATGGAATTCCTTCCAATCATCACAATTCTCCTACATGGCGAATTAGGTCAACAAAAAGTTCAAATTTGATTTAAATTGCTCTATCTTCCAATTGGATAAGATAGGACTCCAATTCCAATTGTGTTTATTGAATCAAGAAAGGTAGCATCTTAATAACTACAAGTTGATACTTGACACCCTAGTTCCCACCTTTAAATTCATAAGTTTTAATCAACATTATTCACCATCACTATCAATTATTTAGATTTCAATTTAGATATTTAGCTAGGGCTAAGCGGTGAAGCTTATAGCGTGTTGGAATGTTTATCTTGCTTTGATTCTTGTTTTTGTTGAACCTCACTGATTTCTAGTTTGATATTAAAGGAATATTTTCTATTTTCTATGATTTATTGTGACTCAAATTACAATAGATGTTGTGATAGGTTTGGATATCTTCTTTTTATGTTTTGAGATTGTGAGATTGGTAAATCCTGTTATTCACCATCATCTCCTAGGCATAGTTGGGTAATGGAATTCCTTCCAATCATCACAATTCTGTTGCATTGAGAATTAGGTCAACAAAAAGTTCTAATTTGATTTAAATTGCTCTATCTTCCAATTGGATAAGATAGGACTCCAATTCCGATTGTGTTTAATGAATCAAGAAAGGTAGCATCTTAATAACTACAAGTGGATCCTTGGCACCCTAGTTCCCACCTTTAAATTCATAAGTTTTAATCAACATTATTCACCATCACTATCAATTATTTAGATTTCAATTTAGATATTTTTCTAGTCCTAGTTCTTGTTATTTTCAGAATAAGTACAAGTTTAGTCGCTGTGGATGTCACGCCCCAAACTCAAAAACCGGGCTCACAAAATTTTCGATTACCGAATCCGGTACTCACAGCCTCTGTAGTACCCCATTCTCGGCTCCCAGCACCTATACGCCAGATTCCGATCCTGGGATCCTACAAGGAGGATTTTTTTTTCTAACGTACATTTATCTCGTAATAAGCATAACCACTAGTTTACCCAAATCACAGAGACAACATCTTCATCACATATCCACTAATATAAACATTTGAATATAATGCTGAAAGGGAAAAACATATGCCAAGGTCAAAGCTCCAGAAGTCAGCTACATGCTCCATGCTCAACGCCGCTGCAAACTAACGCCACCTGCACGCATCTATTATGTATAAGCTTATAGAAAGCTTAGAGGGTGGTGTAAGTTTGTGCATAAGGTAAGTACTAAGTAAGCAATATAAGAGAAATCAAAATAAGCGAAAATACTGGCAAGCTCATAATTCATACAATTTCAGAAATACTAGTAAGTTCATAACTCATACAATATCAAAGTAATGCGAAAACATACTGAAAGGCCCATAAATACCATCAACCCTATCCAGGCTATGCGATGCAGAAATATAATAAAAACAATATCATATATTAATGAAGCAATGTAGATCAACTATGCAATGTGGATACAACAAGCCAAATATTAGACGCCGATGATGCAATGCAATATGCAAATCCTGATGAGTCCACGAATACAGTCAATCGTATCTAGGCCGTATAAATGCATAAACATAGTAATCCCAAATACAATATGCTGCGGATGTAATGCGATATGCGGTGCGAATGGAATGACCATGCTCAAGTGTGAAGTCAGGAGATAGTACGTAGTATCGCAGGCTATGGGGTCCATCACAAGGGACTTCTATCCAAACTAGTCCCATACATAAATTTGGATAGTCAGATTCAATGTGATAAACTCCTGATCTCAGGTTAGTCGTGCGCCCCAACCGAAATCCTGGCCATTGCGAAAGTACACGTAACAAATAGTTGCGCACCACCAACCCGAGTGGATAGTGAATGAATGAATGAATGAGTATGCAACTCCTACTCAATAAGTCTACATATCAGTATGGTTCCTCTCTGGGATCATCATCGGGGTCTTGTAGACTCTACAACAGCTAGCTGCCCCATCAAGCACACAACTGGGTAAGTGGAAGAGACCTCACTATTCGCCTGGCCAGTAGTCAGCCAATATCTACCCGGCACGTCGATAGCGGACCCATTCACGAGTTGGTCAAACTCAGCCTAGCTATGCCTACTCCCTCGGGAGGGTAAGGCCACAACCCCTCCCAACCGACCACGACATAGTGGGAGACGCGGCCTCCTAGTATTCGGCACTCGGGCACTCATGTATATCCACTCGGTCTTGATGTTGGGGCGTCCTCTGGTACTAAGAGGGTTTAGGGATTTTCACCCAGGGCCATCTATAGCAGCCCGATGCTAGTAACAGATTTTTGATGTCCCATCTGGCCACCCACGATATGCCTGTGGAGGCTACGGCCCTAATGTCGCTAGGGCGTACAGTAATCACAATGCAAGATGCATGAGTCATACAATCCAGCCATGCAGCAATCCTATGCATACCGTCGCTCATGTTAGATAACCTCCACCTATCTGGGAGTCTCATAATAACCTGCCCAATGTCATGTGTAATGGTCAATCAAATCTCATAACAAACATGTAGATGATACATATGGGCATGTATCATGATGCTATGCTGTCACATACTCATAATCAGTTTCAGTAATCAGCATCGATAATTAACCTCTACAACATAGATGTTTAACTAACATTACCCCCAAGGAATGGCCCACATAGAACATATAGTGGACCCATGGCCTCACAAGAGGGTAAAAAATACAACACCATGGGCCTCACTCAAGAGCTTGATACATATCACGATGGGTCTTTCACATGGGCCTAACATATATCACAATAGGCTTCATAGATTGACCCTCAAATACACCACAATGGGCCTCATATAATCATAATGGGCTGCGACACATGGGCCTAATACACATCACATGGGCTGCATCACATGGGCCTATATACATCGAATGGGCCATGTCCCATGGGCATTGAATATATCACAATGGGCCACCACCCATGGGCCCCAAGCACATCGCAATGGGCCTCTCACACGGTCCATTATGCATCACATCGAGGTGGGCCTCAATGGATGGCCATAAATACGTCACATTGGGCCTCATATACATCAAGTGGGTCGCATCACATGGGCCACATATACATCACAATGGGCCTCTAACACGGGCTTGATATACAGCACAAAGGGCTGCATAGCCTTATATACATTACGTTATGCCTCAACAATCGGAATCGATGAAGATACTTGGCCTCGATGGCTAATCGGCAATCGGTCACGATAATGCCTCGATTGCTAATCGGTCATGATTATCAACCTTGATTGCTAATCGGCAATCGGTCATGATAATTTGCCTCAATTGCTAATCGGCAATCGTCCCCAAGACGGGGTTCATAGATGGATGACCGATGATGGATCAAACAATATCAAAGGGGGCCCAGGTGTTTGGGTTAACCCATTGGAGAATGATGAGAATGGGCCTATCCAGGCCTAAAGGAAGGACACAATGTGGACGTTAAATCATCATTGCCCATAAATGTGGCCTTTTAACCAACATTGCTCCCAAGGAGTGGTCCACATAGAGCCAAACATATCATGGGCCCATGGCCTCACATAAGGACCTAATACATATCACTACGGGCCTCACTCATGGGCCGCTTATGCATCACATTAGGCCTCGCTCATGGACCTCATGTTCATCATAATGGGCCGCAGCACATAGGTCAAAAAATACATCTCATTGGGCCTTACCAAATGGTCCGAAAATACATCATAATGGGCCTCAAGTACGTCGCAATGGGCCTCGGCACATGGGTCATGAATACATCACATTGGTCCTTAATATAGGCCTCAAATATACATTAAGTGGGCCATATCCACGGGCTACACCAATGGGCCTCATACATTAAGTGGGCTACGCCAATGGGCCGTACAAGTGGGCCATATACACATCAAGTGGGCTACACCAATGGGTTGCATCAATGGGCCTAATTCCATGGGTTTCAAATACACAACAAGTGGGCCTCATGGGTGGGTCACAAATATGTCAAGGTGAGCCTCATGGATGGGCCATAAACACATCAAAGGTGAGCCTCATGGATGGGCCATAAACACATTAAAGATGGGCCTCATGGATGGGCCACAAACACATCAAAGGTGAGCCTCATGGATGGGCCATAAACACATCAAAGGTGAGCCTCATGGATGGGCCATAAACACATTAAAGATGGGCCTCAAGGATGGGCCATAAACACATCAAAGGTGGGCCTCATGGATGAGCCATAAACACATCAAAGATGGGCCTCATATACAGACCGTGCCAATGGGCCACACCAACTACAAGTGGGCCATATCAATGGGTCACAAATACATTCAGGTGAGCCCCATGGATGGGCCATAAATACATCAAGGTAGGGCCCACCAGAACGTATATTCTTCATCCAATCTGATCATAAGGTCACAAAGACCTAGATTAAGAGGGATAACAAATATCATATTGATCTAAACTTCGCTGCACCCAAAAAGGGTTTCAATGGTAGATGTTCAAACCTCCACTATTTTCTGCAGTGGCCCACTTGATAGACACCGTGGGTATAGATACATCAATGGTGGGTCCCACCGTCCAGCCACATGGATGGTGTAGATAATAAATGCATCATGGTGGAGTCCACACTGATGGACAGTGTGGATCAAATCCACACAACATGGTGGAACAGACATACAAATGGATAATGTGGAACAACATATACATCATGTTAGACACCTACTGTCCATATAGTGGATGGCGGGGGTAAAACACATATCTCATGGTGGATCCAAAGCATACATGAGGGTGGTGTACCACCGTCCAGATGACGAACGGTGTGAATAAAATACATACATCACATGGGACCCACGAAACTTGCTGACGTCTCCCAGCATAGCAACCACGCTGCAGGGGCCCACTGTCCAGATGATGGATGGTGAGATATAACGTGTGTATCATGGTGGGGTCCACACATGTGGCCCACCATTAAAGGGATGGGCGGTTTGGAACACGTCTGTGATCAGACCGTCAGCTGAAGCTAACGTGAATACATCAGCTATTGAGTTAGTGTAAGAACCTCCAGCCAATCCATTTCCATAAAGGTGGGTCCCACATGGGGCCCACCATAACGTTTATTCTTCTTCCAATTCGTTAATAAGGTCACAAGGACTGGAATGAAAGGGAAAAACAAATTTTAAAATGATCCAAAACTTCTTTGACCCAAGAAGGGTTTCAATGGCAGACGTTCAATCCACTATTTCCTGTGACGTGGGCCACCTGGGTTCCCTACACCGCTGATTTTGAGGGTGGCCCACTGCCCTAAGGGGCCCACTCAAATGTACAGTGTTGATGATGACATACATCATCGTGGGGCCCACAGTTAGGACCCCCTACTTCCAGCGCCCACACAACAGGACGTTGCTAGGCGTCCTTGGTTTTTAGCGGCAGCACCATCTGCTGCTGTTGCTTTAATTAATTTTTTTAAAACATGTAGTCTTGAGGTTTTTTATAGGTGGGACCCACATCGGGAGAATCTGACCCACCCATTGTATTTTACAGCTCATAACAGATCTAACAAGCCCAATATTGAGCATGTTTCGGTGTATAGAAACTTCAGAGTGAATTTTAACGGTAAAAACAACTATTTTCTATGCTATGACCCGCCAGATAGTCGGATTGACTTCATTTTTAGGCTCAATGCCTAAAATAATCTGAGGAATGGAATGGATGGCGTGGATTAAATCCATACATCAAGATAGGGCCTGCATGAGCGGTCCACCCAAGTTTATAAAACAAACTGATATTTTTGTTCGCTGCGAGTGCACTATGCTGTCTCACGCTGTCCGTTCACACTTCTTTGTAAAGCTATGTCCAACGTCCCTGGACGTTGGACGGTTTGTGTATAACACACATATCTAAGGTGGGTCCCACCTACAGGCGTGCTACCTAGGTGGGCCACCATTTGGGTGGATGGTGTGGTGGGACATACATCAAGTTAGGATCCATCCGAGTGGGCCACACATCACACAAATGGAAAAGAGAGGGAGAGAGAGATAGAGATAGAGAGAGAAGGGAAGGGATCCCGTCATTATGGGCCCTCCCTATACAACATATACATCAAAATGGGTCCCATATATGTGGGCCCTCAAATCACAAATCAAATAAATAAAATCACCTACCTCAAGATCTCTTATTCATTCCTCCATCAACACGTTTTATAGCTCCAAAGAATGTGATCCAACGGTTGAGATGAGGCTTGGAGGGTGGGATTAGGAGATAGGAAGGTGGGCCACACTAGCTTCTCCATGGAAGCTTGAGAAGCTTGGATGTTGGGGCTTGGATTGCTTGGGAGAGTGAGAGAGAGAATGAGAGAGAGAGAGAGGTGATGGGAGAGAAGTGATGGGAGAGAGGGATGGTGAGTGATGTAAGTAGGTACTTTGTTGTAAGAAAAGTTTGACTTTTGGGGAGGGTGGTTGTACTTGGGGATGGGTGTGAGTGATGGTGAGTGATGGGAGTATACTTGACATTTGATGTGATGGATTCTCTTGGGATTTGCAACGCGCGGTGTTTTCCTTGAACTGAATGCACGTCCATATCTGTTGGCCCGGGTATCACCTTGGTGCGCGAGACATGGCATCGGAACCGCGACGACGGTGCGGTCACTAGGGTACAAGTCTCGGGTTGAGCCAACTCTAGAATACGGGGCACTAGTCAAGGTTGCGCGCAACTGCCAATAACAAATCGTGGGTTGCTGGAATTCGACCGGGAGGACTGCAGAAGCCTATGGAACAGTATGGGCTAGGATACGGGCCTCATAGTGGATTCGACCTCAGTCTTACCGAGTTATTACTATATCGCGACCCTACACTTGGGGTTGTGAACAACCATCACCACCTGGGGTCCCCTCCCTGGAGCTTGAAATTTCTAACATGGTTGTGGGCCTAAGAAAGTTAGAAACGGAGAAGGAAAAGAAAGAAAATAAAAAGGAAGAGAGGGGAAGATGGAAATGGAGCTCACCTAGGGGCAGCACCTCCTTTGATGCTCACTGAAGATGGAGTCCTCGAGATTCACCTGATGCCAAGGAAGAAAAAATAGTTCGACAAAGCACGGAGACAAATGATCCCCTCGACGATTAGGGCATACCCTTTTATAGGGGAGCCATGTGTACGAGCATTTATTGCTCCCAATCAATGCACGGTTGAAAAGCGGCTCCTTGGCTCTCCCATTTTAACACATGGTGCACTCCCACTTATTGCACTACTCCACAACAGAGGTCAGGTCACTTGTTAACACCTCATTCGCTCGGTGTCAAAAAAGCACCCTGACAACCCACGTGACCTCGAGTCGTGGCACGCCACCTTAATGGCATCGTACCATGATTACTGATATGCCTCGATACTTGGACTTGCCGCCTTATTCAGCATTAATAGGGGGACGACCTGACATTTAAGTAATAATAATCCGACCTGACTTGGTTTGACCTACTTCTCAAGCCTTTTCTAGTAACTTAGAAGTAGGGGGCTTAATGTTATGTGGAAAATGGACCGACTCACAAAAGAAAGGTCAGGTCAAAAACTCTCTTATCCAACTCAATAAACGGTTCTAAAACCCAAGGGATGAGAATGAGTTCGATGGTGCAAGTACTACAAACCCTGAGGAAGCCTAGCTGCCAACTAAGTAGGTAGGTCGGTACGACCTAGGTCGGCACCTCAAGGTCGACACTCAAGGTCGGCATGATCTAGGTTGGCATAGCCTAGATCCCTTACTTCTCTCTAGATTGGAAGACCAGCGTAAACCCATGTATAAGTAATGAGAAAAGACTATCAGGACTCATGAAAAAGTTAAAGGCTACAAAAATTGGGCATCACAAAGACCTTCTTTATAAACGGAAGGCCATCACTTTGTTTAACATACGTGGATGAGCTCCCTCATGTCCCCAGACAATACTTAACACATCTCCAGCTCGCGGGCATTTCCTTAGTTCGACCTCAAGGGGAGGTTGGTCCAATTAAGTTCGGTCTCCAATTACATCTATACAAAAATTTCGAATGGTCTGACCTTATCTAAGGAATATAGGTTTGAGATCCTCTCTTGAGATCAAGAGATTCATCCGTGATATAATTGTGATCCCGAGATCCTCTTCGGGGATTTTCAGGGATCTTCCTACTTAACAGGGAAATCTCATCTACGTCACCGCCTCTCCTCAACTATAAATGGGAGCATCTATAATGGTGAGAGGTACGCACTATCTTTATCCCTAAACCATCGATATTCAACTAAGACCCAGATTCTGTCCCTGACTTAGGCATCGGAGGATCCCCTGCTCTAGCCAGGGTCTTCCTTGTCTGTTCCTTATACAGGTAAACAGGTCCGAAAAAGGGCTAACCAGATCCGTGCTTCAACAATTTATATTGAACTCAAGGTATTCAATGGTATGACATGTACAAGTATTATGGTTTGATTTGTTTGGATCTCAAAAGATTTGACAGTTAGAGCAGTTCATGGTCTATTCATTAGCAACCTCCAGATACCAAGAAGGTGTCAGTTGCTTAGGCTATTTTAGGCATTTGACTACCTTTTTTAGCACATACTATTCTCTAGAGTCAATATAACATAAAGCAACATGTACATGATTTCTAAGTTTCATATCAACTTGTTGAAAGTATTTATAAGAAATTCTTGACTTCTATCATCATATTGCACTTGAGAGAAAGCTTTAAGACCTCTTTATAAACAAGGGATTCTTTAAAAAAAAAGAAGCAACAAGGCCTTAAGATCTTGGTTTGAACTATGAAGATTTATATTTATAATATGTAAGACGAGAATTTGGTGGACATTTTTACCACCGAAATTAGTTCTCAAGAGATTTTAAAACAGTGGATGCATCTGACCCTTCAACTGGGGGTATTTCTGTCATTTTAATTTTTTATGAGAGTAGTACGTACCATTTCCTCTCCTCCTATTCATGTAGCCCACACATGATACAACCCTTTAGAATTTCATCCAACAAAAAACCATGTGGAGCCCACTGTGATGTCCTCGTGACATCCACTCCATCTATCATTTGTGGCGGCTCATGTTATATTATGAGGCTAAAATGGAGGCATATCTAAAATCAAGTGGGGTAAAGCATCGAAAGTAGTGAGATGGGACATCCACAGTGTCAAACTGCTCTAGTGGTTCGTTTTTCTAGCTCTAGTAGCATAAAAACTGCTGATGAATCATGTGCTTGTTGGGGATTTGTGTTGTGGAATCACACAGATTTGGATCTAAGATAGCAATCTAGAAGCGCCAAGCAAACACATGAGAACACAACGATTTTATGTGGAAAACCCTTGCGGGTAAAAACCATGGCACAAAGTGACAGATCTTCATTATGAAAATAGAAATTATATAGAGAGGACTTACTCAATTCGAACAACCTTGAATCTTACCCTTGTTACACCCTTTTATAACCCTAGAACCCTTTTAGAAACCCTTAGAATACCTTTAGGAAGCCTTAAAAATACCTTAGAAAGGCCCTAGGGATCCCTATTTATAGTTTAGGAAACTCCACTGATGTACCTCTCTGAAATCTCCTCAAATTTACGCAGTCCATGCAGAATTCGCACAATATCTACATAACCCTTGACTAGTTGAGCCATGTGTTTGACCAGTCGAGGGACCCCTTCGATTGGTCGAGCATGACCCTTGACCGGTCGAGCATCACAAAAAACCCAAATACCCTATTGCTAGACTTCGAATTGAAGGAACCTTTGGCTGGTCGAGACAGTCCCTCGACTGGTCAAGCAGCATGGTGAAACAAGATTTAAGACATCTGTTTTACAATAATCTCTACCATGTATTCAATCTTTAACTATGTAGCTTTTTGACCTCTTCTCTTATCTTTGTATCACATTATAGCTTCTCGTGCACACTCCATCCTCCTTTTACGCCATCGCCAAGCCCAGAGAAGTTGCTCAAAACTTGAACTTCTCTGTAGGAACGACCTTGGTGATCATGTCTTTAGGATTCATGTTGGTGTAAATCTTCTCCAGATTTACGCCTCATTCCTCAAGCACCTGTTGGATAATATGGATATCTAACTAATTATTCCACCCGCCAGTACAAACGAGTAACCTGAAGTCGACCTTCTGGAATCCACATTGCCTATGTAATTTGAATCTATATACCTAACCAACTTTATCCCTATCTTCCCAAAAGTAAAGACATAGTCATCTTACCATTTCACTGATACCAAATATTACTTATTGGGGTATTTGCTCACAACACCGATAGCCTGTGAAATAACTGGTCTAATACAAACCATGACATGCACTATTAACCGCATTCAAATAAGGCTCATGAGACATCCTGCTTTTCCTCATCTATTTTAGGACATGTCCCGAGGAAAACTTGAGGAGAGATGTGTAGGGAATGCTCTCCGGCTTTGCTTGGTCCATCACATACTTGATTAATACTTACATAAGGTATTCTACCTATGATTATCAAAACCTGTTCCTCTTTCAATCTTAATGTCGAGAACCATCTTTACAACCCCCGATCCTTCATCCTAAATGTCCCACTTAATCGAGTCTTCAGTACATTAATTTCAGACATGTCATAATTGCCGATCTACATATTATCAGCATACAATTCCTGACTCATCATGAAGGAATCAAACCACTACCTAGGGGACGGGTCATACCATAACCTCCTGTAAACTCTTTTTCTTAGCCCCTTTAACTTCAAACCGCTCTGGTTGCTTCATGTAGATCTGCTCTTCCAATTTTCCTTATAGAAGTGCAGACTCTACATCCATCCTTTTCAGCTCAAGATCACATTGGCCAACTAGCACCAATCATAAATCTAATAGACACCTGCTATACCGTCGGCACGAATATCTCTTAGAAGCCAATCCCTTTTCTCTAAGTATAACCCTTCACTCCAACCTTGCTTTGTATCTATGTTGTATCCCACTGGAAGCTCCACCAGCTCCCATGTGTTGATTTGGTACAATGAGTCCATCACATTGCCCATAGTCACCTTCCACTTCTCAGCACCAGGCTCACCTAGATCTATCTGAATAGAAGACAGATCCCCTACAATATTGGAGTCATCCTTGTACCTCACCCATATCCTGCGATTATGTTGTGTGAGTCTTCCCATAGGTGGATGCTCTACTTGTTCTGTATCTCTGTCCACGTGTCTTAGCCTTCATGCCCTACCTGCTCATGTGGTTATGCCCAGCATGCCACACACGTGTAGAAGTGGAATCATCTTCAGCCACTGCAGCTCTACCTTTTGAAGTGCTCCCGACTAACATGTAAACATTATCGAGATGTTGCACTTTCATGATCACCCATACCCCCTTAGATACTTTAAGGATACCATCAATACTTGTGAACCTACACCCTATAGTCTCGAGTGCACTGAGAGAAATTAGGCTCTTCTTTATGACAGGAATGTGCCTCACCCCAGTCAGGGTATGCTCTGGCCCATCAAACATCTTGATACGTACAGTACCAACAACCACAACATTACAGGCACTATCATTGCCCATAAATACCCATCCACCATTGTGCTCCTTGTAGCCAGTGAACTAACTCCAATAAGGAGTCATGTGAAAGGATGCTCCTGTGTCTAGAATCCACTTGCCCCTATGATCATCGTATGGCCGTCTGATCATAGACACAAATAAAATATCACCATCAATCCACTCGATCCATCTGACGTGACAGCATTGGCCTCTTTATACGAAGCCTCAGATTCTTCTCTCGTAGATATAGGATTTGTACAATCCTTCTTCACATGTCCTTCCATCCCATAATTTCAGCACTTTAGCTTACCTTTGCCATTGCCCATGAACCTAGATCTTAACCTTGAAGATCTTGTACCTTGCTCAAAATTCTTATCCCTCGTAATCAGTGCATTAGAAGATGTCCTCATGTCACTATTAAGCTTTCTCATGGCCTTCCCTTAAAAGGCTAAGATAACGGTGTTGACACTCAGGGTTTTATTCATGGTGTACCTTGTGTCCTTGAATGACTCATATGACGCTGGAAGAGAATTCAGCAACATATATGCTTGTTCTTAATATTTCATCACTTCCTCTATATCAAGCAATTTGTAAAACAATTTATTAAAGTTGTTGATATGAGCCTCCAGATCTCCACCCTCTACCATCTTGAAGTTATACCACTGCCGCTTTAAGTGTAGGCAATTTTCAGAGGATTTTTTCACATAGACATCCTCTAACTTCATCCATAACTTAGCTACAGTTTTCTCCCTCATGACATTGTAGAAAACCTCATTCGTGAGACATAAACGGATCGATGATAAGGCCTTCGTATCAAGAGTGTTCCAATCATCATCAGTCATTGTAGACTTTCGCTCCTCAAGAGCACCATCTTCACCTTGCTTGATTAAGGAACTGATCATCTTGATCTTCCATAACTCAAAGTTATTTTTTCTTGAGTACTTCTCAATGTCATACCTAGTGCTTACCATTATTCTTATCCCTCAGATTCAGATCTGTGCCCCAACAATTGCTTTGATATCACTTGTTGGGGATTTGTGTTGCGGAATCACACAGATTTGGATCTAGGATAACAATCCATAAGTGCCAAGTAAACACAAGAGAACACAACGATTTTATGTGGAAAACCCTTGCGGGAAAAAACCATGGCACAAAGTGACAGATCTTCACTATGAAAATATAAATTACAAATAGAGAGGACTTACCCGATTCAAACAACCTCAAATCTCACCTTTGCTACACCCTTTTATAACCCTAGAACCCTTTTAGAAACCCTTAGAATACCTTTAGGAAGCCTGAAAATACCTTAGAAAGGCCCTAGGGACCCCTATTTATAGTTTAAGAAACTCCACTTACGCACCGCTCTGAAACCACCTCAAATTTACGTAGTTCGCGTAGAATCCATATAATATCTGCGTAACCCTCGAATAGTCGACTCATGTGTTCGACTGGTCGAGGGACCCCTTTGACTAGTCGAGTGTCCTAGAAAACTCAAATACCTTGTTGCCAGACTTTGAATCGAACAGACTACGACCAGTTGAAGGGACCTTCAACTGGTCGAGACAGTCCCTTGACTGGTCAAGCAGCGTGGTGAAACAAGATTTAAGACATCCGTTTTACAATAGTGCTCATGTTGAGGGATAAGGAAATGTCACTATTCTTCATTGTCTTTGTCATCCATTCTTCATGTGACAAAATTGTTTACTAATTGTTGTCTGTTAGCAATCTCACCCATTTCTACTTGGTAATAGTGTAGGTTTTTGAATCTGAACATAGTCTATGATTATGGGGCCACTATTGACATCAGTAACATATATCCTTGTAGTCCTTTAAAGGAGAAAAATATGGAATGTAGAAGAGAATGGTTTTAGAAGAATATTGGTGTTTTTCATGCAATTTTTGGATTAGCTTTTTTGTTATGTTTCAGCCACAATAGAAAGAAGCCAGGAAAATCTAGATTTCAAATTTCTTACCATGCAGTTAGATTTTTAGGCAGCATTCTCATGTGGATTAGGTGCAGACTGTAGTTAATTATTACGAATCACCTGCACCTAGCCACTCTCTCTCTCTCTCTCTCTCTCTCTCTCTCTCTCTCTCTCCGTGTACGTCACACGTACCACACCCTCTAAGGTTGATGTGAGATATACTCGATTGCTCATCTTCGATCGAACTTGATGAACATGGCGTATATTAGATGCTTAATTAGGTGCATTTAATCTTTTCAAACTTGTTAGTGTGTATGTGGCTATTGAAATGATACCCGATTTGACTAGTAAAAATAAAAACCTTAGGCACTGCAACTAAGTATTTGTGGACCTTTGGTTGGCTTTCTATGATTAAAGAAAAAAAAGAATTTAACATCTTTTTTGGCATGGAATGAGCTGGTTTTAGAAGTAGGCCTTATTTCAGTTAGGGGATGAGGGATGTTTGGATGATCGAGAAGAAATATGCAATGCAATTGTTTTTTAGTACAGTGTACACAAGATTGTGCGGGGTGGAAATTGGGTGTAGCTAAAACTCAATAACTTTCTATTTTACCATATATTAATTAGAAAGCTAATTGGATATGTTAATAACATAGCTCTTTTGAAGAAGGGATTAGGAAGCTGTTGATGTAGTTTTCCGGTAGACCCTCCTTGGCTAACCCTTTGGGACTTGCATAAAAGAAAGTGAGAGACCAAAGAGACCCTGACTAGTATAGGGGACCCTCCAGTGCCTAAGTTAGGTTCTTGGGTCTTTTAAAGGAGATGATCTCTTGGAAAAGAGTCACCAATCGTGTTTTGTGGTAGAGTATGCATACCTTACATTGGCTAGAAGCACCCCTATTTATATCAAAGGGAAGATCACATCATAGGGAATCTTTCTTATTTAGGATTCCTGTATGTCATAGATCTTCCCGAGATTATGGTTATCTGAGATCCTCAGGATCTGATTTTATCTCCCGAAGATCTTGGGAGAGATCTTCGGGCCGTTGGAGGGATTTCTACACTGATCTTCGGGAAAAGGTAAAGCAGTAGAGGTGCCAGATACAGTAGAAGTATATAATATTGAGCCTTTCATTGAATCAATGTTTATCTTGTTCAGAGGTTATCCCGACCTATGGTCGACCTATGTCAGGGTTGACCTATGGCCGACCTATGGTCGAGCTATGTCCGACCTATGGTCAAGTCGACTTATGTCCGAGCTATAGTCAAGGTTGGATCTTTGAGTGGACTTACAGTTGCATCCTCTTTGAGTGGACTTACAGTTGCATCGACCTACTTGAAGGTCAACCTTTCCTTGCCAGTAGATGCCTCTTGAGGCACAAGTCCTATTGGGTCCGTGCTGGTTTGTAGATTGGTCCATTCCATAAGTCGATCTATTTTACCCCTAATAGTAACATTATTGGTTTAGCATGTAATGTGCCATGATGTTTCATAATTATTGTGCAGTATGCACTCAATATTGAAATGTTGAGCTCCCATAGTGGCCACCAGCTTCAGGCCAACAAGTAAGGCTTTGTATTCTGCTACATTGTTGGAGGCTTGAAATTTGAATCTTAAGGCATATTGCACATATGTATAATTTGGGATTTTCAGGACTATCCCGGACCCACTTACCTTAGAGTTGGATGAGCCATCAACATATAACGTCCACTTGGGTTGGTCGGGATCAACTTGTGATCCGGATGTTTGACCTTGTTAAGCTTCCGGGGGGGGAGGTTCTGACCTATGCGAGTCGATTTCTTGTCTGGGTGTAGACGTTAGTTCGACAATAAAGTCCACCACTGCTTGTCCTTTAATTGCCATTTGAGGATGGTACTTGATATCGAACTCACTTAACTCGATCGCCCACTTGGTCAGTCTTCCCGAGGCTTTGAGATTTTAGAGCACTTGACGAAGTGGTTGATCGGTCAAGACGATAATGGTGTGAGCTTAGAAGTACGGTCGCAATCATTGGGAAAAGATGATCAAGGCTAATGCCAGCTTTTTCAGGCTTAGGTATCTGGTTTCGGCTGCCACTAGGGCTTTGCTGATATAGTATATCGGGAATTGCTTCCCTTCATGTTCCTTAACTAAGGCCGAGCTACTTGCAGCCTCAGAAACAACCAAACACAACAGTAGAGGTTAACCTTGCTCGGGTTTAGAGAGTAATTGAGGTGACACAATATTGTTTGAGCTTTTGGAAGGCTGCCTCACATTCTTCTGTCAGTTTACTACCTGTTTCCCTTTTAGCTATTTGAAGAAGGGGAGACATTTATCTATAACTCGGGACATGAAGCGATTGAGTGCGGCAATCCTTCCTGTAAGCTGTTGAACATCTTTGATCATCCTTGGAAAACTCATGTCGAGCAAAGCTTTGATCTTCTTAGGGTTCGCTTCGATTCCTCGTTGGCTGACCAAGAAACTGATGAACTTTCCCAAGCTAACCTTGAAGGCACACTTGTTCGGTTTCAACTTCATCCGATATTTACGAAGGATGAGAAACATTTCCTCGAGATCAGTAACATGATTTGCAGCTTTGATGCTCTTAACGAGCATATCGTCAATGTAGACTTCCATTGTTCGCCCTATTTGGTGGGCGAACATTTTGTTGACCAGCCGCTGATAAGTGGCTCCGCCATTTTTCAAACCAAATGACATGACTCGATAACAATAAAGACCTTCGTCAGTGATGAAGGTGGTTTTTGTCTTATCATGTGGGTGCATTACAATTTGATTATAACCAAAATAAGCATCCATAAAACTAAGTAGCTCATGCCCAACGGTGCTGTCAACAAGTTGATCAATTCGGGGAAGGGGAAAGCTATCTTTGGGGCAGGCCTTATTCAGGTCTGTGTAGTCAACACAAACCCGCCATTTTTCATTAGCCTTCTTAACCAACATAATGTTGACTATCCAGTCTGGATAATAGACTTCCTCAATGAATAGGCCTTGAGGAGTTTGTCGACTTCTTCTCCGATCACTACATATCTTTCGGGGCTGAGCCCAAGGTGCTTCTGTCAAATTGTTCGGTGAGTTGGATCGACGTTCAGGCGGTGCACGATGATTTTGGAGTCAATGCTGGACATGTATTCATGAGATCACGTGAAGACATCCATATAACGTTAGAGGAGAGCTATCATTTTGTCCTGTAATGGTGCTGTCAGGGACGACCTAATTTGGACACTCCTAGATGGGTCAGACTCGTCGAGTGGGACGAGAACAAGGTCTTCCATGGGACAACCTCTTTCTTTGGAATCCTCACGAGGATCCAGAGAGGTGACGGTCATTGCTTGGTGTGAAGCTCTTAGTGCCATCGCGTAGCACTGCCGAGCTTCGTTAGTAATGAAGGAAATAATAGAAAACTCCAACAGCTCTTTCGTGCATCCTAAAAAAGTGCAAGTCATCTGTATGAGCAAACCACAGCTCGTGAGTCTACTGTGTGCTGGGAGTAAAACATGGCATATCAGGGTGCTCCCCTAAAGACATCCAAAACAACCATAGGTATATTATCAATCGAGCATGTTATCAATCAAGCATGTCATATAACTACACGTGTTATCATGAACATGACATCAATGTTAGGCATGTCACTCGATGAGCGACCATGAATCATGAGAATAGCCAATCATCATATACAAAATAATCAAATTTTATATTCTATTATAGGGCATACGATAGAAAGACAATGGCAAAGTTAGCGTGTGGAGTCGGGATGATAGTATGCGGTATCACAAACCATGGGGTTTATCACAAGCGACTTCTATCCAAACTAGACCTATGCCTAAATTTAGATAACTAAACTCAAATAATGATTTATTTACGCACCACCAGCCTGAGTGAATAGTAGATGAATGAATGCATGAGTCAAATGTTGAACATCCCTCATTTATGTGAGTACATCTCCACGACACTTGATACATCTCCACTGGGAATCACGAACATACCACATATGGGTAATCCACCATCCTCACATAAGAGTGGGACAACATCCCTCATTATCCACTAGTATATCTCCACAACACATAATACATCTCGATCAGAAATCACAAACGTACCACACATGTGTAATGCACCATCCATACATAAGAGTAGGACAACATTCCTTATCCGACCTATGGTTTAGGTCGACCATCTAGCCATCTGCTTAATAATGGGGGACCTTGATTTATTTCGCCCTACCTAGCCTCAGCAGTCAAAATACCACCCATCTTGACCAGGCACACGACGGTAGGTAGGCTCGTCATTCCTTTTCCCTTTCCGGTCCCAGAAGTGGAAATGACTCTTGCACCCATCATACTGTGCTCACCCCCACTCGACACACGATGAAAGGGGATCCGATTGGCCAATCTTAGTGGGTTCATTAGAGGATAAGTGTCTCCAATATCAGGATCTAAGACCAGGGTGGCCGTAGCGTACCCTTCTCAGAACTTCTCAACAATATTAATACTTGGGCCATCACAAAGCCTCAACATAATCATCTCACCAAACTAGCCATCACGTGGCCACCATATAAAGCATCCGCTCATGAAATATGTCATCCATGAAAGCCCACGCAATCAAGTGTATAATCACGATGGCATGTACATACTCTAACTCCTCTGGATATTCATCCAGGCATAAGGACCAACACGAGGGCTCAAATACTACCATACGGACCAGCACGAGGGCGCAAATCAAAACAATATCTAAAATCTCTCAACTCCTCTGGATCATGTCCAGGCATATAGAATAACACAAGGGCTCCAATTTCATGATGTGTTCATGCATGCATAAAAATGGATGCTCATGAATCAACTATGTATATCAAACTATCAAAGGAAAAATAGATCAACTTGCCATGTTATGGCACATGGATGCTAAATAGTAAAGCCTCGGGTCATAGTCCATTATCCATTGGGGATGTCCAAGTGCAGTCTTAATCCTTTCTTGATACGGGCTGGATCATGACCTTAATACCCATAAGCAATGGGCCTTAACCTGGCCCAACTAAGATTCAATCATCAATTCATAATCCGATCTTATAAGACTCACGTTGTGTTTAGGCTACACATTTCATACCACAACTATCACATATTGGCTACATAACACATGCAATAATCATCATGTGTGAGCTACACATCATCCACATATCACAGCACATCACATGCCATAATCATATCATGCCCTCATGGGCGTCACTGAACAATAGTGTCAATTAGCCAAATAGACTAACAAGCTAACAATAATCAAAACATCCTTCCCTTGACCATGGAAGTGGGCTCACTTGGCCTCTCATTAAATAGTTACTTGTAACTAGCTTACATCCCAAGTTCCATGGGTAAGTAGGCTTTCATAAGCCTAAGGCACTAGGCCCAACACAAGAACAACCAATTTTATGCAAATGCCCATACGTTTAAGTGTCCTTAATAGCACACTGAGGCCCCACACCTCTTGTGAATACTTAACAAATGGTCACCATGGCTCACATATAGCATTCACATACATAAGGTGCATAGGTTATGGCGATACACAAGTTCTCACTTGCATCATTGTTATCATAAGCATAATTCAATATCAAATTCATCGTCACAACTTACATCATGCAAGCATGTGCACGAAGTACACAACATATAATGATTCACATGCATCATCAATATTATGGCCATCATCCATCACTATCATACATGCCTTAGGCATTAATTATCTTTCATACATGAGATTATCCTTACGTTCACCAACATCATTCATTTACCATCATTCATGCATCAAGTAAAACATTGTTATCTTATCCACGTTATCATCACAACAATCAATACATGCATTATTATCACTTGGATACCAAGCATGGTGGTCAACTAGCATGTTTTGTCATCATGCATATAAATATAGAATATCATCATCATTACCATGAGAATCATTTCCACTTCATGATTAACATAAGAAATGTCATAAGTACCACACATAATTACTCATCCATTATCAATGCATATGTCATAATTTACCATCCATTAAATCATATCTATCATTTCAACCAACAACTCACCATCATCATTATCATGTTACCATACATGTACCATCATCTCACCCATTACTAGGTGCGTCCCACCTAGTGTGAGTTCCACATTAACCATCGACTACACACAAGGCATGGGGTCGTATAGGTTAAGTGTGAGTCCCACTTGGTGAACTAATAGGCCAACTCAAAGGTATAAATGTCCAATTGTAAGGCTTTCAATGGTGTGTACAACTAAGTGGGCCCCACACATTCCGCCATTAATTAGAAACAATGCTCAATCTCAAACACAAGGAGGACAACATGCTAACATCTTTCATGTCATACATCATATTGGGCCCCCTAGCCAAATACACAACAAACTAAGAAAAAGACAAATTATCTAGTTTAAGTATTATAAAATAGGCCTCTCTAAGTATGGTCCACTTGATATATAAGGCACGCTGCCCAGTAGGCAATGGGCCTACCCAACAGGCTCAAGGAAGGTTACCATTGTGGGTTTCTCACTCCCCAACGATTTCTCTTAGCTTAGGCCTTAGGGTTGCATCATTTAGATGGGCCCAAGGCCACTTATATCGTAAGAGAATATTTGGATAGCAAGATCTCTCTACTAAATATTTTACAAGTTATGTAACACTCATTTACAAAACATGCTAGGTGGACCTCATTACATGAAAGGTAAGGCCCATACACAATAGCCCATACTAGATGGCCCATTTAAGGCTTTTAGCCCAACAACACCTGAGAGTTATTTTTCAGAGTTTAGATACTGCATTAAATGCTTTGGGAAGGTGGTAGACCCCATTAACGTGGCCTCAAATAAATTCTATATTAAATAGACTTTTGGCGCAAGGTTGGTTTTGGGTCATTTTAGAGTCAAATTTATGATCACGTGGGGCCTACATATGGTGAAAGAAAATAACCACCTAGTACCTCCATGTATGGGCTTTACAAATTATAAGGCAAGTCTCATTGGTTGGGTGAGTACAATTTATGGTGATGGCCTAAACATTGGTACTTGGAGGAAATATGTAGGAAACACAATGCAGAGTTAGTTTTGTCCCAACTTTGAGTATGTCCTAAGATCACAAGGGACCACCTTTCAGTATTCCTTTAGGTGCCCTTGGTAGTACTGTAAATGTAATTCAAAAATTATAATCTGGGACTAATTGGTTTTAAGCACATAATATTTGGTATAGGGCCAAACATAGGTATTTTAATTTTCTGCACAACCATACCTAGCCTCATTTTCGGATCCACTCCCTGATCATTTGACATCTGATTTGGCCTAGGTAAAATATATTTTCTCTATCCATTGATATATATTAAAGGTTCCAAGTGGTGGTCTACTCATATCTTGTGCATGGTGTCCATTACAAAGGCTCAAAGTTGATAAAAAATACAAAAATAATCAGATAGTTTTCAGCAATGGGGTCTGTCACAACTTAGGACCCACTTTCCAAACACTTGGGGATCATTCCTGATAAAAAAAGGTGGGACATCCCAGCTCACTTATATAAGAATTAAATATCTCCGATAGTAATATCCTTGACTACAGAGCGTGGGGCCCACTACAAGGTGTCAAAGAGGCCTACATGCAATACAGTTAAGTACTTAGAAAATTTCAGCAAACAGAAAGTGTAAAGGAAATAAAATAGATCTAATGGAAAGTGGGGCCCACATGCTAGCAAACCATAGATAAGAGACACAAAACAATGTACATGGATTTTAAAATTGGATGAACTCATAAAATGTATAAATCACAAGTGATCCCACACCCAAGTGGGTCAATAAGAGGATGAATGTTATGTGCAACATATATCTAACATACACATCCAATAGCACATGAAATGTATTGATCATATTCTCTTTTGGAAAATCCGATCTAATGGATAGTTTTAGAATGAGTCATTTATACTATATATAGATCTTCAACCATACAGAGCCTTGGATTCATCTGAACCATACAAAACAATTTAAAGTTTATCCTTACGAAAGTATCTATCGGTTCAGAATTTCTTAAATTTTATCATGAATGAATCTGACCATAGGGACCATATATATGATTATTTGCTATCTCGAGTAAGTTAAGAACAAATATCAAATACATTTGATCATTGGAATCATGGATATGGCCCACACAAGAATGGTCATAACAAGCTCCCAATACATCTTTCATATAAGGTCAAGATCTTAGCATCCAAACTCTGATTGAGGCTTATTATATATCGTTGGAAAGCTAGTTCAATTTTCTATGAATCCAATGGAACGTATACTTTTAATATATTCATTAAAGGATTTAAAAATGGGTCCATTGTTTGAAAATCAGAATCCTGCATATGCTACTGGACAGTAGCCAAGTAAACTTGATGTTACAGATGATTGGACCATTGGATGACTATGAAATTTGGCCCAGAGTTATATCATATTGTGGTTCATATTATTCCCAAGTTTTAAATCTAATCTTAGCATGATTGATTTCATACGATTTTTAGAAGTTGTTGTACAGATACAAAAATGGGATTACAAGTGAAGGGTGTGGATATAATGTTCATCATGGTGGACGATACTGAAGTAGGCCACTTGTTGACCACCATGGCCAGTAATATATCAAACCATGGGGATCCACACCAGTAGACCCACATGCATTAAAAATATAAAATTAAGAAAGAGGAGGATGATGAGGATGGAAGGAGGGGGTGTAGATTCACCTCAACTGGATGGATGGTTGGATAATGATGTGTGGTCCACTCCATCTAGGATTGATGGTAGGCCACATATTGGTCCCACTCTCTCTCACTCTCTTTTAAAATCTCAGAATTTTCTAAGTATGGTAAAGAAATGAGTGTAAGAGAGCTCCTACTCTTATATAGGGAATTGGGGGTTGGGGTGTCAAGATGATGTGGCAAGTTTATGGTGTCTTATTGGTGCTAAAAGTGAGGTGGAAGGTGGTGTATGGTATAGGTAGTAGATGGATGAGGTGGATGGTGCTAAGCATACATTGGCTAAGATGGAAGAAATCTAAGTATGCATTAGTTAATGAATGGATAAGGGTTATGGGTTGTAGGTGATGTATGGTGAATGATGAAGTGGAGTGTTGCAATTAGTTATTTGAAGTGATGTGGCACAAATTAAGACATGCATTAGATGCATGTGTAAGATAAGATGGACATAGGCCATGATTAGTTCCTAAGGCATAAGGAGAGGGTTAATGATGGATTTTGAGGTAGAACCCAAATTTTGTCTTATAGTGCTTGTCTTATATGTGCTAGCTACTTATTTGTCATGTAGTGATTGTCTTATCTTGTAATAATTTTTATGTTCTAAAAGTGAGCTTTAGGCCCACATAGGCCTAAGTCTAATGGGCCTAACACAATAAAGGTTGTTTGTGTTATTGGATACATAATTTGGGTCGTACATTCAATGGGTCGTATCTTACTAACGGAGCGTCAGATTGATGCATGGTTTTCACCATTGCGATAGCAATGATGACATGGTCCACATGATAGAGGTCTCAAGGTCATCCAGAACAAATTGAAATGGCCTAGTTATACGTCCTAAAGGGGGGGTGAATAGGACGATGCCAAAATAAAACTTTAACAGTTGAATAAATGAATATGATAATTAAATAAATCAATTCACAATGCAGAAACAAAAGCAACCTCAATAAACAAGAATTGAGAAGTTGATACGAATTCAGTTCTAAGGACAACCTTATACCATAAAAACCAAGGGTTTATGGCAGGACAACCTTATTTCTAGAACGTCCTTTGTATCAAAAACTCAAACCGGAGAGGAATAAATAAATAGCAAGGAATTGAAATAAATTGCAAGAATTTAAATCTAAATTATTACAACATTCCCACTACACTTGAAATGTAAATTTTACAACATTCACATCCACACATACATTTCACAAATCTGAATGATAAAAGATATAAAACTTAAGCAAGCATTCAAACCACAAGACAAAGAATTATAGTGGTTTGCTTGTGTGTACACCAACTGTTCAACAACAGTCACACAGAATGCTACTCCACTCCTAATATCCTCACACAGGGGATATTAGCGTTCACTAACAAAATAGGTTTCACAGGTTCACCTAAAACCTTCACAATTGTGTCTTTTTAACTTGGGCTTACACAATCCAAAAACCCACACTGTCTGAGTTTTCTGGCTCTCCTCAGATAACCACACAATGAGATTTTTCTGGCGAATCTCAAACAAAAATCAAAAGAATAGAAATTTTACATAAACGTAAAATACCTGGATTTCTCCTTTTATAGTAGCCCGGTAGAACCAATCAGAGTAGATGTTCGAATCAACGTTCAATGTCCAATACTCACTTTACAATGGTTCTAAGTTCTAATTGATTTTAAATTAAATCAAATGGGCGTAGCTCTATTTGATTTTGATTCTAAGAAGAAGGAATACAACAATTCCTCTTTTCAAATAAGATTGGAATATAAGAATAAAATCAAATAAGAAAAGCTAATAAAAAGAATATTAAATATGCACAACGTAGCTTAAAATGAACAAACTTATCTCAGAGTGGAGGCTTGAATTTTCTTGAAATTAATCGATGAAAAACTCTAAAATTCGTGTTTAATTTATAGATGAAAAGATCACATTTATGACTAGTCGTAGAACCAATGGTATTTTAAATTTTTAAGCGCGATCTTTGAAAACCGTTCTACGATTGGTCTTAGGGAGTCTACGACTGGTCGTGGACCACCTACGATCGGTCGTAGCTGACCTAGGACTGGTTGCAGACAACCAGGCTTGGTTACTAGAGTTTGAGTCGTAGTTTTAGGACTAGTCGAAAGTCGAGTCATGACCTCCCTACGACCAATCGAACAGTCTCTAGGACTGGTCATAGAGTAACTAAAAAAATTCTAAAAATCCTCAACAACTTAGGACTGGTCGAGGAATTTCTTGGACTAGTCGAACAAGGTCCAGGACTATTCTTAAAACAGACTAATTCATATAAATAGATTCATTTTGAATTATGTATACAAAATGACCTACCCTAAGGTCAATCTAAGGTCTATCATACCTGGAACATTAAGTATTAACATTGAACTTCATCCTTTCAGATGTAGGATGACCTTTGAATCTTATGAAGCTTAAGATCTCTATCTTGATGTAGCTTGATCTTGAGATCTTCAAAAGCTTGAACTTAAACTTCATATTTAGTTGTACTTGAGTCTTGAAATGTACTTGAGTCTTGAAATGTACTCTTCTTATCGATGTAGTTCAGAACATTGATGCTTAAAGTACATGACTTTACATTTCTTGAAGCAGAGCACCGTACATGTCTTGAACCATTGTGATGCAGTATCTTGATCATATACATATCAACATTCAAACACAAGACACAAATAGAGGTTTTGGCACAACAAAATTTGACAATCAAAGGAGCATGAGACCATAACACTTACAATCTCCCCCTTTGTCAAATTTGTGACAAAACACACTCATATAAAAATAAGAGAAGCACCACATGCATAATAAAGAATCATGCTCCAGTTGTCATAAACTAGTAAGCACACAACATTCATCTATACTTACCCCCCCTGAGTAGCAGCACGCATATGAAAAATATAATGATTGCTACACATCTTATAGTACTACTCATATCCATAAGCCATCAAACCAAAAGCTTCTAAAAGAGCTTCCAAAAGCCTTCTCCCCCTTTTTGTCACAAAATGACAAAGGAAGAAATAATGTAAATGATTAAAAGATGGATTTAATCGACAATATATAAGCAAGTAAAAGTTCATAATCCGTTTACCAATTTAACTAAAAAGTCAGCAAACCAACTAAAGTGCACAATTCAACATAAGTATGAAAGTTAATACAGACCAAGAATTAAAATCATTCAATCAGATCCTTAAGATGGAGCAGGAATGATAGGATCAAGTTTATGCATCCCCTTGTTCAAGCGCCTAAGATACTTGCGCGTATATTTAAACTGAAGATCATGGGCAACATTCATATTCTCTACCTTCTCCTCTAGAGCACAAAGACGAGCATCAAGCTCAGATGACTCATAGTCAGGATCATTTCTAGAATCTGAATCAAGTTCATCAAAAATATCATTCATATCAACATCATCAGGAAGATTACCAGCATCTTCCGCTTCATTCCCAGCTTCAGTACCACTACCACCAACATCCACTTGGCTAAGACCCAACCCAATTTCATCTTGTTAATATTTGTATTGTTAAAATTAAGATGATGAATAGGGGCCCCTCCAACAGGCATAGCCACGAGCAAGTGAGTAGCTAAAACCGTCATAAGATAGGCAAATGGAAGATCATTATGACCAGGATGGATTCGAAATTAAATGATGGAATGACAAATTAAAGAAGGTAGACAGATCTTTACAGTAGTAATGACACAATGCAAAATATGAACCATAAAGGCAGTTAGTTCTGTTTTGTCGCCAAACCGCAGATACAGATTTAAGATAAAGATTCTATGAAGAACCCTGTATCTAGGTAACAAATACCTTAAGGGGAGCGCATTTCCTTTATGGGTCCATTGCACTTCCATATTACATAAATCTCTAGTGAGCATCTATTTTTCTGATTCAGAGGGTTTTTCAGATAATGTATGAATGAGAATACCCTCATCATTAACAGGGATTTCCATGAGACCAACTATTAAATGTCGATCTACTTCAAATAGATCTTCTCTAGTATCAATTTTAAATGTTAAATTCTCATATGAAAAATTAGAGATGCATGCTAACATGGATTGAGCAATAGACTGGTATGCAAGCCCACCCCAATGTAAGATGTTAAACCAACCTACAGATTGGAGTAGAGGTAGGATACCAAATTGAGCAATGCGGTTAAGATCAAGTGGACGTTCAACGATGACACTGCGTATACGCAAATCCAATACATCGGATGGATCATTTTCGGGAGACCGAAGATGGCGTTGTATGATAGGAGTTAATCTAGAAGAAGATGGACCACAGGAAGATTTCTTTTTCCCTCTGGGATCCATTTGCAAGACCAGATACAAGAAAACAACTAGATTCAAAAAATATGGAATGGGTTTTGATAGATCAGATTTTTAAAGAGAAGTTGCACTGAAAGACCAAATAAAGTACACAAGAGTGAAAAATGAGATACAATAAGCAAGATTCTACAAGAAAAATGCAAAAGAACCACTAACCTTGAAGGAAAAATGATGGTGGGTTCGACCAGTCAGGCTTAGGTTCGTTGGAGAGTGAAATGGAAATGAAGAAGAAGAAGCTTTTCCCCAATTTAAAGAGATTTCATGAGTTCCACGACTGGTCGTGGATATACACGATCGGTCGTACCAAGACTGGTCGTGTATACTCACGACTGGTCGAGTACCGGCCAAAAATTACATTTTACAACTAATTTTAAAATTCAACCAAAAAGATAAATAAACATATATATATATATATAATATGATACAATAATTCAAGAATATTCAATTTAAATTGCACATACCAAGATCAAACTTTAATTTATTAAACCTACTTTTGTCAAGCGGTTTAGTGAAAATATCCGCAAGTTGAGTCTCGGTAGGAATATATTCCAAAGATAGTATTTTTTTCTTCCACTAATTCACAAATGTAATGAAACCTAATGTCATTGTGCTTGGTACGTGAATGCTGGATTGGGTTTTTAGAAATATTTATTGCACTGGAATTATCACAATATAAAACCATTGAGTCCTGTGCAATTCCATAATTGCTTAACATACGTTTCATCCAAACAAGCTAAGTACATGTATTTTCAGCTGCAATATATTCAGCCTCAGCAGTTGAGAGCGATATAGAACTTTACTTCTTGCTAAACTAAGTAACCAAGCAATTTTCAAAATAAAAACAACCACCACTGGTTGATTTTCTATCATCAATATTACCAGCCCAATCAGCATCTAAGTACCCAGCCAATTGGACACTATTATCATATGGATACCAAAGACCCAAATGCACAGAACTTGCAACATATATAATAATCCTCTTAATAACAGTTAAATGAGATTCTTTAGGATTAGACTGATATCTAGCACAAATACTAACACTGTAAGCTATATCAGGTCTATTAGCAGTTAAATAAAGCAAACTGCTAATCATGCTACGATACAATTTAGGATCTACATCTTTACCTGTAGAGTCTTTTGAGAGATTTAAAGATGTACTCATGAGAGTATCAAAATTCGTACCATTCTCAAATCCGAACCTTTTAATCAAGTTCAAAGCATACTTGGTTTGAGAAATAAAAATTCCATCAGGTTGTTGTTTTACTTGCAACCCTAGGAAATAATGTAATTCCCCAACCATGCTCATCTCGAACTTAGATTTCATTAAATCTGCAAACTCAATAGTCATGTTAGTACAAGTTGATCCATAAATAATATCATCAACATAAATCTGAACCATTAAAACATCATTATTGTTTTTCTTAACAAAAAGCGTCTTATCTACATTGCCCATTTGAAAATTATGACTGAGTAAAAACTTAGTCAATTTCTCATACCATGCTCTGGGAGCTTGTTTTAGACCATAGAGAGCCTTTTTAAGATGGTATACATGAGCAGTAAGCTTAGGGTCTTCAAACCCTGTAGGTTGTTCAACATATACCCCTTCATGTAAATCGCCATTCAAAAAAGTACTCTTTACATCCATTTGATAAATCTTAAATTTTCTATAGCATGCAATGGATATAAAAAGTCAAATTGATTCAAGGCGAGCAACTGGAGCAAAGGTTTCATCATAATCGATGCCTTCAATTTGAGTGTACCCTTGTATAACCAGTCTTGCCTTGTTTCGAATTATATTTCCAAGTTCATTAGACTTATTTTTGAAAATCCATTTTGTTCTGATAATGTGTTTATCTTTAGGTCTAGGAACAAGATACCAGATATCATTACAAACAAATTGATTAAGTTCTTCCTACATGGCAACTATCCAGTTTTCATCAGAAAGAGCTTCTTTTACGTTCACCGGTTCTATTTGGGAAGTAAAGCATACGTAATTACATATGTCTTCTAATTGTCTACGAGTGTACACACCAGCGAGAGGGTTTCTAAGAATTTGAGTGGTTGGATGATTTTTGATAGTCCTCAGTTTAGAGTTTTCTTGATTTGATGAAGTATGTGGTTTGTCAATTTAAAGAACTTCATCATTATCTGAACTTGGGACAAGTGTATTCAATTGATCATCAATGAGCACATTAATGGACTTTTGAATCACACCGGTCTTGTTGTCCAGTACACGATATGCATGACTGTTTAAAGAGTATCCTAAAAAGATCCCTTCATCACTCTTAGTGTCAAACATTCCCAAATTTTCACGGTCACGTAAAATATAGCACTTGCTGCCAAAAACTCGAAAGTATTTGACAGAAAGGCTTCTTATCAAACCAAAGTTCGTAAGCTGTTTTATTATTAGATTTACAAGTATAAACCCGGTTAATAATATAGCAGGCGGTATTCACTGCTTCAACCTAAAGATTTCTAGGGAGCTTCATACTATTTAACATTTCGTTTCCCATTTCTTGAAGCACTTTATTTTTCTCTCCACAATTTCATTTTGTTGTGGTGTTTTGGAGCAGAGAATTCATGCAATATTCCCTAATCGTTACAGAACTTTTCAAAACTGCTATTCTCAAATTCAGGTCCATGATCACTACGGATCTTACAGGCTTGAGAACCTTTTTCCGTTTGGATCCATTTGATAATGTTTTTCACTTCATCAAGGGTTTCGATTTATCTCTTAAGAAAGCTACCCAAGTGAATCGGTAAAATTATCCACAATTATCAATATGTATTTTTACCACCTCGACTCTCCGTCCTTGTAGGTCCTATAAGATCCATGTGGAGTAGCTCGAGTGGTCTTAATATGGCATTAGAGTTCACCTTTTTGTGAGAGCTCCTTGATTGCTTGCTAATTCGGCATGCACCACATATTTTTTCTACTTTTTGCAACTTTAATAGACCTCTAATTAGTTCTCCTTTGGTCAATTTGTATAAATTCCGATAGTGTACATGTCTAAGGCGTTTATGCCATAAATCTGTTTCCTTGGTATGGACCATGTAGCACGATTGATTAGATGAGCTACCATCGCTTACAATATAGCAATTTTCAGAAGTTTTGTGACCAGTTAATATTACAGAACCCATTTTGTTTATGATTTCACAACCTTGATTGGAAAATTTCACACTATGGTTGTTATTGCATATTTGAGTTATGCTTAATAGGTTGTGTTTTAGCCCCTCAACATATAAAATGTTCTTAAATAAGGGAAGATTATAGAGTTGAACTGTACCCTGCTAATTATCTTGCAATTGCTTTCATCACCAAAAGTAACTGACCTATCAGTCATATCTTTAAGATCGGTGAATAAAGCCTTGTCGCCTGTCATATGCCTGGAGCATCCACTATTTAGGTACCACTTTGAATGACTTGTAGCTTTGAAAGCGATGTGGGCAACTAAGCAGGCAACCTTAGGAGCCCATTTCAGAACTATTTTGGGTTTAGGAGTATAGTTGGTCTTCTTCTGTCAGTTGTTATAAGAATGACTACTGAGTTAGATTTTAAGAGCTCCTTGAGAAAATCAACTATCTTTTCAGCTCGTGGGTTTCTGTTCTGATTTTTGAAGTTGACATATCTGCTTTTAGGTTTTTGAAAAGCTTTTGTATTTTTAGAAAAACCTTGACTAGTATTTTTCTCTTTTGAGTTAGAGGACTCTCCTTTCACAAACTTAGGAGTATACTTTTGTTTAGGAGGAACATTTTTATCGTAGCCCAACCCGGATCTGTCACCACATTTTTTAGATTCGGATAAAAGTTTTTCTAACTTTGGATCTCCTTGGGCATACCTCCATGTATCCTTTAAACTTAGAAGAGAAGATACTTCATTTTTAAGTTTCTCATTTTCAAATTTCATATTTTCACTTAGGCAGGTTTTGAATTCTAAATCGCATTTTGATTTTTCAAAACAATCTGAAATTTGGGATTTTTCTAAAATAAGAGATTCAAAACATTCTTTGAGTTTTAAAAACTTTTCTTTTTGAAGTTTAAGTTTGACAGCAATTTTACAACTTTCCTTGTATAAGGCATTGTAAGCATCTTGAAGATCATCTTCATTTTCATGATCACTATTCAGATTTTCTTCACTAGTTGAATCATCATGATCTGAAAAAGTGAATTTGGCTAGAGTCATAAGGGCTTTAACTTCACTGCCCGACTCGGTTTTAGAATCTTCTGATTTAGAAGAAGCTTCAGAATCAGATGATTCATCCCAAGTAGCCAACATTCCCTTCTTTTGGGTTTGTCCTTTTTAGGACATTTGTTTGCTAAATGCCCATATTCTTGGCAGTTGTAACATTGACTATCTTTCAAAGACTTCCAAGTTTTAGATTTAGTTTTGATCTTTTCTTATCATTTAATTTTTGAAAATCAACCCTCTTTTTACTCTTGAAAATCTTGTAAAACTTTTTCGCTAAAAGAGCCATGTCATCTTCAGAATCAGAGTTTTCTTGAGAAGATTTAAGAGCGATAGAACTCCCAGGGCATTTAGAATGGTCGGCCAAGGATTGCATTGTAGATAGATGGTTAGTCGACTACCAAGAAGTCAACCATTGTAGTGACCTAGTTTTATCCCTCTCCAGCAGTGAGTGGGAGCTATATTGCCCCTTCAGGTATGACCTGTTTGCCTAAGAAACCGAGCAATGGGGTTTTGATAGGTCGAAGTCGAGATCGACCAACTTCCTTTTTCTGAAAGCCTGAGCGAAGAGGACATCAGCTGATGATCAATTATCCATGAGGATTTGAGACACTTTACGGTTGGCTATGGTCAGGGTGACCACGAGCGCATCATCGTGCGGATTGTGGATTCCTCAGGCATCCTCTTCGATGAAGGTCAGGCTCCAAGCCTCCACCTTTTGTTATTTTGGAGGCTTGCCGATAATGAAGATTTCTTCTTCAAAATGACCAATACTCCTTACATGAGCCTTTCGAATGCAGTTTGAATCGCCTCCACCACTACGGCCTCTGAAGATTGTTCGGATCTCTCCTGTCAGTTCATTGTTGACCGGTTGCTTATCTTTAAATACAGCTAGGTCCCCTTAATGACTGACAAATTCCCTCAAATGACTGCTTCAAATGAGTGCTTCAATCTCCTGCTTAAGGTCGAAGCAGTTGCGTGTTAGATGGCCATGATCTCGATGAAAGAGGCAATACTTATTTTTTTGCTTCACTTTTTAGGATCGGATTTCAATTGCTCGACCAAGTAAGATTGTGCTTATCTTGAATCTCCATCAATACTTGTTCAAGCATTTTGTTGAGAGGGATATATGTCTTAAATTTACCATCGGGTCGCTTGTTTAGGCGATTATCGTCCCGCAATTGGTCATCCTTCTACTTCCTATTCACAGGGGTCGAACTTGGTTATGCTCTTGCCTGTTATTCTTTGGTCGGGAGAGCTTTGTTTTGGATGGCGTTTCGAAGGACTCGAGCTTCTTCGGCATTGGCATATTTTTACAACCTGTTCAACATGTCAGCCAACTTTGTAGGTGAAGTTTTATCCAGCGAGAAGAGGAACTATTGCTCTTGCAGCCCTCCTGTGATCGCAACTAAGGCAAGCTCCTCAGAATGCTTCCGAACTTGCAACGCTTCCAAGTTGAATCGTCTAATGTAGTCTTTTAGTAGTTCGCCCTCCATCTGAACAATGTGAAGGAGGTGGGAATATGGTTTGAGTCTTTTCTTTCCCCTAATGAAGTTCATGAGGAAGGCCTAGCTGAGCTGAGAGAAAGAACCAATGGAGTTCGATTTTAACTGTTTGAACCATAGTCGGGCGGCTTCAGTTAAGGTTAGGGAGAAAGCTTGGCACAACTACGTCAGATGCATTGTGGAGCTCCATGTAGACCTAAAGGATTCCATGTGCTCCGATGGGTCGGTATTGCCTGAGAACGGAGTGATCCGAGGTAAGAGGAACCTGTCCAGCAACCATGCCTTCATAATGTCAGCGGTAAATGGAGGCTCTGTTTCCTCCATTATTGCCTCCATCGGGGCCGGGGCGTTCATGCGGCATACTTCTCATATGTCCTCAATCTGGCTACGTAGGTCTTTGAGTTCAGCCTCCTAAGGTTTGCTGCTGTTAGCAGTAGCCTCGACTGGGGTTTTGTAGTGCGTATTTCGATCTAGCTTATGGCGTAAATCAGAAGCAAGCAAGGGTGTTGTCCTCGAAACATGGGAAGGAGATAAGTTAGTTAAGCCTTGTTGTCGGCTTCTCTATGAAGCGACAGGTGTACTGGAAGGTGTAAGAGGGTTGTAACCGGTCTGCGCCTCCCTAGTAGTCCTCTATATATGATGTGGTTGTAGTTGTTCCAGCAACTGTTTCATGTAGCCCATGTTCTCTCTCGTCATTCTGACCTGCTATTCGAGGGAGTTCAACCATCCCCCCTGTTACAGGACCGCTGACCCTATCTCCCTGAGCCAAAGTCAACCTGATGTTAGGACGTAGAATCCCGATGGCTATCAGGCTGTTCTGGGGGCGGCGTGTGGTTAGGCTCAATTGGGATTGTAGCTGGGAGGTTCGGGTTTTCTTCTTCCCTTTGGCCATTGTAGCTTTTATGGTAGAGCAAGAAATGCCTATAATCTTTATTTGCCACAGACGGTGCCAAAATGTTGATGTAGTTTTCTGGTAAACTCCTCTTGGCTAACCCTCTGGCACCTTTACAAAAGAAAGTGAGAGACAAAGGAGACCCTGACTAGTACAAGGGACCCTCCGATGCATAAGTTAGGTTCTTAGGTCTTTTAAAGGAGATGATCTCTTGGAAAAGAGTTACCAATCGTGTTTCGTGATAGAGTATGCGTAACTTACATTAGCTAGAAGCACCCCTATTTATATCAAAGGGAAGATCACACCATAAGGAATCTTTCTCATTTAGGATTCCTGATATGTCATATATCTTACCGAGATTGTAGTTATCTGAGATCCTCGAGATTTGATTTTATCTCCCGAAGATCTTAGGAGAGATGTGCATATGATGCTTATTTTAAATGAAGTGTGTTTTGTCACAAATTTGACAAAGGGGGAGATTGTAAGTGCTATGTTTTCTAGCTCCTATAATTGTCAAATTTTGTAGTACCAAAACCTCTTGAAATTTGTCTTGTGTAGCTCATCTACATATTCAAGACTGTGCATCTCATGTACAAGAACAAAGGTCTTTACTTCAAGAACTTCAAATGCAAGATCAAGAGATATACATTCTCAAGTATAATACCATGGGATAGGTCAATCCTTCAAGCTTCAAAGTTTATGGTTTCAAAGCTTCATCTAAGGAAAGACAATAGTCTTTACTTTGGTACTCAAAGCTCAAGGTGAAGTACAACTTAAGTACCTCAAGCTCAAGCTTCAATGTATTTCAAATTCAAGCTTCAAAATGTCTCAAGTTCAAGCTTCATCATATGTCAAGATCGCAAGCTTCGTGAACTTCAAAGAACTACTATTAACTAAAGCGAAAAAAGATTTAATGTTCATATATTGCTTATAAGGTACGAATGACCCTAGATTGACCATAAGATAGGTCATTTTGAATACAAAATTTAATTGGGTCATTTTATAAGTGCATAGATTGTTTCTTGACTAGTCTTAGACTATGTTCGGCTAGTCCTAGCACTGGCTCGACCAGTCTTAAGTTTGTTACTAATTTTTAGAATTTTTGTTAAAGCCTCGACCGGTCGAGTGAACAGTGCTCGACCAGTCCAGTAGGCTCGACTCAAAGGCCAGCAACTAAAATGAGTCCCGCATGACCAGTCGTGGACAGGAATTGACCGATCATGGAGGCCACTCGACCGGTCGAGTAGGTCCTTCGACCAGTCCTGGAACGGCCTGATCTTATCGCACCCAAATTTTCAAAAGTTTGTTGGTCCTTCGACTAATCGAGCTGTCCTCTGGGCCAGTCGAAGGAACAATTTCTGCACGTATAAATATAGCACGATTTTCAGAGTTTGATATCCAATTCAAGAAAAATCAAGACACCGCTCTGAGAGATAAGTTAGTGATATTCTTAAGCTATTTAGTGCTAATTTTATATTCTCTTTAATTAGCTTTTTGGCATTTGATTTTGTATTCTACATTCTAATCTTATTTGAACAAGGGATTGAAGTTTTTTCATTTCTTAGAAACAAAATTAAATCAAGCTGCCCAAGGTGATTTAAATCTAAAATCAATTTAGAACTTAGAACCTTTTCATAAGTGAGTGTGAACATTAAACATCTACGTTAAACTTCTACTCTGAATTTGTTCTTCCAGGCTGCATCAAAAGGAGAATATCTCGATAAGTATTTTATAGTTTTGTAAATCAATTATTCTTTTGGTTTCTTTGAGATTATGCCAGAAAAATCTCTTTCTTTTGGTTTGTCTGAGGTGATCCAGAAAACTCAAAGTGTGAGGTTTTTGAATTGTGTAAGCCCACTTGAAAGACATAATTGTGAGGGTTTTAGGTGAACCTTGAAAAATCTATTTCTTAGTGAATGTTAATATCCACTCTGTGAGGATATTAAGAGTGGAGTAGTTGTGTGGCTGTTTCTCTAAACAGTTGGTGTACACACAAACGAACCACTATAATTTCTGGTCTTGTGGTGATTGATTGATTATTTCATTGTGTGGATGTTGTAATTTCCCTTTATGCAATTGTGGAGAATGTTGTAATTCTTTTTATGCAAGTGTAGGAATGTTGTAATAACTTAGTTTCTTTCCTTGCTATTCTTTTCTTTATTCCTCTGTATCGGTTTGAGATTTTGATATACAGACTATTCTAGGAATCAAGTTGTCCTACCAGAAGCCATTGGTTTTTGGTGCAAGGTTGTCCTTAGAACAACATCTGTATCAACCTCTCAAGGCTCGTACATTTGAGGTTGTTTTACATTTCTGTATTGTGGGATTGTTTATGTGCTATTTTTATTTACATTTGTTTAAATTCTGCATTTAATTTTTAATTTGGCATAGTCCTGTTCACCCCCCCCCCCCCCCCCCTCTAGGACTCGTATCTCGGCCTTTTCAACCAGTATCAGAGCCTAATAGCTCGCTTTATTTTTTGGATTTATTTCCTGAGCTAATCGATCTGAGCTTTTTAAGATGTCAAATTTTGATTGCCTTTCAGTCACTAGGCCTCCACCATTTGATGGCTCCAATTATGCCTATTGGAAACTTAGAATGAGGATTTTCTTAAAATCCATGGATGAGAGCGTGTGGGAAGCCACAGTGACCAATTGGACCCCTCCTACCAATGAAGTAACTGGTACCGACGGATCCAAAACTATGAAAGTCACACCTTATTTCTCTTAGACCACTCTTCAGAAAAGGGAGAGTAGTGCCAATGCAAAGGCTCTAAATGTAATTACCAGCGCACTATCACCGGATGAATTCTAAAGAATTATATCCTGTGATACTGCGAAGCAAGCCTGAGATGTTTTGGAAATGACACATGAGAGAACAACAATTGTTAAGAAATCTAAAGTCCAAATCCTCACATGCAAATTTGAAGAAATATGTATGGAAGAAAGTGAAACTTTCATGGACTTCTATACAAGATTAAATGACATTGTCAACTCTATGTGGGGTCTCGGTGATAGAATCCCAAAAAGTAAAGTCTGTGCAAAGATACTACACTCACTTCCTGAATGGTTCACTTCAAAGGTGACTGCGATCCAGGAACTTCGTGATACGGATAATATGAGGGTAGAAGAATTATTTGGATCATTACAGATTTATGAGTTAAACTTTAAAGCTCCTAAAGGTAAATCCATCGCCCTTAAATCTTCTAAAAGTATTTCTCAAGAAAATAGTAATAATTCTAATTTAGAAAATTCTGAAGATGATATGGCCCTTTTAGCTAAAAAATTTTATAAGATTTTTAAAAGTAAAAAGAGGGTTGATTTACAAAAACCTAATGAAAAGAAAAGATTTAGGTCTAAAACTCGAAAATCTTTAAAAGACAATCAATGTTACAACTGTCATGAATATGGGCATTTAGCAAACAAGTGTCCTAAAAAGGACAAACCGAAAAAGAAAGGTATTTAGATACATGGGATGAATCTTCCTGCTCTGAAGCCTTTTCTGAGTCAGAAGATTCTTACACTGAGTCGGTTAATGAAGTTAAATCCCTTATGACTCTAGCCAAGTTCACTTTTTTAGATAATGATGATTCAACTAGTGAAGAAAATCTGAATAGTGATCATGAAAGTGAAAAAGACCTTCAAGATGCTTATAATGCCCTATACAAGGAAAGTTGCAAAAAATTGCTGTAAAACTAAAACTTCAGAAAGAAAAGTTTTCAAAACTTAAAGAAAATTTTGATAATCTTATTTTAGAAAAATCTCACATTTCAGATTTCTTTGAAAAAACTAAGTGCGATTTAGATTTCAAAACATCCCTTGTTGAAAACCTAAAATCTGAAAATGAAAAGCTAAAACTAGAAGTCTCTTCACTTTTGAGTTTAAAAGACACTTGGAGGTATGCCTAAGGTGATCCTAAGTTAAAGAAACTCTTATTCGGATCCAGAAAATGTGGCGACCGATTTGGATTGGGCTACAACAAAAGTATTCCTCCCAAACATAAGAATACTTCACCCAAATTTGTGAAAGGGGAGTCTTCAAACTCAAAAGGAAAAAGTCTGAATCAAAACTATTCTAAAAATGCTAAGACTTTTCAAACCTTAAAACCTAAAAGCAACCATATCAACTATAAAAATTAGAATTGTAATCCTTTAGCTGAGAAAATTGTTGACTTACTTAAGGGGCTCTTAAAATCTAACGCAGTGGTTCGATCTTATAATAACTACAAACATAAGAAAACCAGCTATACTCCTAAACCCAAGACGTAATGAAATGGGTTCCTAACGTTACTTGCTTGGTTTCCCACACGGCTTTCAAAGCTTTGAGCCTCAAAGTGGTACCTAGAAAGTGGTTGCTCTAGACATATGACAGTGATAAAGATTTGTTCACCAATTTTAAAGATATGACTGATGATTCATCACATTTGGTGATGGTAGCAATCGTAGAATTGTTGGCCAAGGTATGGTTCAACCCTATAACGTCCCTCTATTTGAGAATGTTTTATATGTAGAAGGGTTGTTGAGAGTCAAATATTGCATATTAGAACCACATTTATTGCATGGATTTACGAACATGGTACCGTTTAACGTCCTAATTTAATCGTGTTTTTGTGCGAGGTGAATTTAGGAGCTTGGATTGCAAAAGGATGCTAAAAGCATGAATTTTACGTAAATCACCAAGGCAAGACACGGACCCCAGGGGACTGAGATCAAAGAATTTACATGGCCGAGATTCGAAAAAATCAAGAAACTAAAGCTTAAGTGGCAAAAAAAGCCAGAATGCAAGATCACGGGTTCCCACCATCCGTTCAAAACTCCATACGGGGCATGACCATAAATGAACCGTACAAATCAAATTTTAACCGTTATCCTTGTAGAAGTAGCCCAATGGACATATCAGCCCACACATCAATTGAGGCCCACCTGATGTTTGGATTTGCTTCAAGTTTGGGTTCAACACTTAAAATGAGATGAATAAATGGATGTGGATTTTATAAAAACATCGGGACTCACCTTATGGTTCACTTGCGTTGCACTAGACCAATAACGCAGTCAAACTGCGTATTGACCGAGCTTATTTCAAAAAAAAAGCGTGTTTTTCCCAAGAGGTTGCGCGTGATTGTGGCCCAACCGTGCCCAATGATCCATCCACCGCCCATCAATTATATGGCCCATATCAAAGACCTAGGTACAATTGCAAAAGACAAGTAAGGATTGGTACTGTTCAAACGCAAGATGGACAACAGAGTAAAAACTTGTGGGCCACGCCAAAATCACTCCAATTTCACCATTACTGATTTTCCATGAGAAATCCAATGAACGGATTTTATCTAAAAACACTAGGAAGTGGGCCCCACCAACGCCCCTGAGGGCTCTATTTTTGCCGTCCGTGAGTTCGGATGGAAATTACGCCACTTTTCAATCATGGATAATCCAAACCATCCATCATGTATCTCGTCCAAAAACGCCCCAAGGGACGTTGATTTTTCGGAAAGAAGAGAGGAAAGTGGGCGTGTTCTGCTCATATGCTGGGCTGCGTAACAAGATTTACGCCGAGGAATCTTTCGCTACGAAAACGTACGCATGACTCCTTCATTGACTTCACCTCTCCACCGACCTATACTTCAGTTTCTATAAAAGAGAGAGGAGCCATGGGATTCAAGCATCCAAGTTTTGGAACATCAGTTGACGAAAGAGAGTTGTTTGGTTTCTTTAGGTTTATTTTGTTTGTTTTTCTTCATAATTATGGAGAGATCTAGTCCATCCATGATGGGCTAAACCTCTTAGTTGGGGCTAAGAGGTGAAGCTTGTAGTGTGATGGAAGGTTCTACGCTCTAATTCATGCCTGAACTGATTTGATCCTAGTTTGATTTTAAGGAATTCTTCTAGTTGTTAATGGTTTGTTGTGACTGAAATTACAGTAGATCTGTGATAGCTTGAGTATTTCCTTTTCCTTTATTTTGATGTTAGGAACCTCTGTTGTTCACCATTGCCCCTTAGACATGGTTGGATGACAGAACTTTTCCTACATTCATTATTGAGTGGTTGTGGATTAGTTTAGTTCCGTTGTTTACTTTGTCTCATGGGCATGGTTTTGTGATGGAATCAACTCTAATTCTCATACTTTTCGTCTCGTTGAAAACTCGATCAAAGGTAGTTCAGGCTGTGCTTTAGTGATACATCTTCCAGCTAGATGAAGATGGGACTCGAAGTCTAGTTGAGTTCGTGAATCAAGCCCTGATCTCTATAAGTGGATCCTCTGAATCCCTAGTTCCTTTCCCTGAATTGTTTAAGTTTTAGATAATTATTTCTGCATTATTCCTCAAATTACACTCGATTTAGATTTCATCTCATTCTAGTTCTAGTTCTAGTTAGTTTCAGATTACGTACAGGTTTCAGTCCCTTGGGATTCGACCTCGGTCTCACCGAGTTTATTACTACATCAGATTCTCTGAAATTAATTAGTTTTAGAGTTAGATTAAGATTAGGATTTACTAACTTTAGTTTTAGATTTTTCATTCAATTTGATTTTTAGAACTAATTTTCCTGTTTTGTAGGATTCTGAGATAGGCTTCTAAATTGGTAATTTCTTCCTTAATCTTCTTCCTTTCTATTTTAGGATTTGTCTTTCTTTTTAGAAACCTTCCAATTCCTGTTCCTTTGGAATCTTAGTTTATTTTTAGAGATTTTTTATTTTAGAAACTAACATTCCTATTTTATAGGATTCTGAGATAGAAACTTCTAATTCGGTAAGCTCTTTCTAAATTCTAATTTCTATTTTTTTTTTCATATCTCTTTTCTTAATTGACTTTCTAGTTAGGACTTTCCTAAATTGTTTTTAGAAACTTTCTTTTTAGGAATTTCTCCCTTTTTAGAAATTAGATTGATTTGTTTTTTTTTCAGTTTTAGAATTTCTCTTTTAAGGAAACTGACCTTCTTGTTTCATTTTGCAGGTTTTAACTTAGGAACACCAAATCTGGTAACTTCTTTCCAAATCCTCTCTTTCTTTCTAGATTTTTATTTCATTTCTCTCTTTTAGGTCTACGTTTAGAATTTGAATTGAGGCTGCAAATCAACCTCAAGCACTACCTCCACCTGAGAATGAGGAAATCCATGATGAGAATGAGGTACATCAAGCACCCCTGCCTCGTACGTTACGCGATTATTTACAACCGGCAGGGGTGAGCATGCCCTCATGTATGGTTTTTCCTAAGAATACGGGACATATGAATATCAAGCCAAGGGTGATCCAACTGCTTCCTAAATTTCATGGGCTTGAATCTGAAGAACCGTATCTACACTTGAAAGAGTTTGATGAGATTATAACCACTTTATATATTCCAAACGTGTCTGAGGACACAGTCAGGCTAAAACTCTTTCCCTTTTCTTTGAAAGGAAAAGCTAAGACGTGGTTACATTCACTACGTCCTAGATCTATTGGCACATGAAAATCAATCATGAACTTCGCTCAAAGGGAGGATGAAACATTCTTCCAATGTTGGGAGCGGTTCAAGGATCTTGTCAGCTCTTGCCCACAACACGGTTTTGAAACATGGCGCATTACGCACTTTTTCTATGATGGGCTGACATCTTCCATGCGCCAATTGGTCGAGATAATGTGCAATGGAGAATTTATGAATAAAAATGTCGATGATGTGTGGGATTACTTAGATAGACTTGCTGAAAATGCACAATTATGGGACATATACCCAAAATCGAGTGCCACTTCTATGCCCACTCAATTAAAGGAAGGGAGCGGAGTATACCCACTGAAAGAGGATAATGATATCAATGTTAAAGTGGCTAATCTCATAAAGAAATTCGAGGCCATGAAATCGAGGAAGGATAAGGGTAAGGAAGTTGTTTGCGGTATTTGTGGTTGTAGCAATCACACAACTGAAAATTGTCCAACTATATCTACCTTTGAAGAAGTTCTAACTGAGCAATCCAATGTCGTAAATAATTACCAAAGACCTTTCAATGGACCCACCTCTAATACATATAATCCTAGTTGGAGAAATCATCCAAACTTTTGTTGGAAGGACAAACTGATACTCCTCAAGGTTTCTTCAATCAAACTCCAAATCAAGAGAAGCCTCAAGAGGATGTAGTTCAAAAACATATTCAAGAACAAGAGCTACTTAATCAAAATACAGCATTCCATGATATCCATATAGTATTAGGAACGCTTGCATCGTTTATTCAAAGGATAGAGTCACAATTAACAAGTGGAGGGAAGGGGATGCTTCCTACCTCTCCCCAATCCTAAATTGCAATATGAAATAAGTAACCCTAGCTCTTCAAACCATGGAATAAGCTAAATCCATCACCACTCTTGGGAGTGGGAAAATCATTGACAAAACCATTTTAGTTAAGGTTCTAAGGACCCATAAGTGGACAAAGAAGATGGATCTAGCCATGTCCCACCAGAGGTAAAACCAAGAGTTCCATTTCCCTAACGATTGGTTGCACCAAAATCTCTCTCTAGTTCTCAAGATATTTTAGAGGTGTTAAAACAAGTGAAGGTACATTCCTCTACTGGATGTCGTAAAACAAATACCTTCATATGCCAAATTCATGAAAGATGACAAGAGATGACATAATATTCAAAAGAAAATCTTCTTGGGAGAAAGTGAGTGCCATCCTAAAGCAAGATGTACCGCAAAAACGATAGCCAAACCATATCATGTGTAATCGGGGACTATCAAATTGAGCACGCATTAGGAGCGAGCGACAATCTGATTCCCTACTCGGTATAAAAACAATTAGGTTTGGGTGAATTAAAACCCACTCCAACCACTCTACAACTTGTATCCCTGTTCGTATACCAAGAGGGGTAATTGAGGATGTTTGGTCGATAAATTTTACTACCAGATTTTATCATCCGGATACCGAACCCATCCTGAGCACTCAAATTTCCGTCATTCTTGGCCGCCCATTCCTTGCCACTTTAAACACAATTATTAATTGTAGGAATGGTGTCATGACTATGTCTTTTGGGAATATGACATTGGAGTCAAACATATTTTTCAATAATGACAGAAGCTTAGAGAGGATGATTTTCACGATATTAACATGATCGACACTTTCATGGACGATATGACACCTTTGACTTTGATCCTCTAGAGATGTGCCTGGCCCACTCTCATGATTTTAATGATGACATGATTAGGGAGATGAGTGTCATGCTTGATATTGCGCCAGTACTTGAAGTTGATTGATGGATGACACAATTTGAAGAGTTGCTTCAAACCGATACAGTGCCTCTACCATCTAACCTCAAAGCACCGAAGCTTGACTAAAAACCTTTGCCCTCTGATTTGAAATATGATTATTTAGGTCAAGATGCGACATACCAGGTGGTGATTGCTTCCCACCTTGAACAGCAATAAGAGAGTATGCTCATTTCTACTCTCGAAAAAGATTAAGGAGTTATTGGGCATATCATCACATATCTCGATAGGATGAATGAACTCCTTTCAACTGAATGTTTCGACTCTTTGGATAATTGCTTGGCACACTTTGTAGATTTAAACGATCCCATGATACAAGAAATAGTGGATGCCTCGCATGACAATACTTCAGTAGTTATCACGAACCGAGAGAACTCTTTTTCTGAAGTACCTCCTCTCCCAAATCCTGAATGTTTACCATTAAAGGAGGAGGAGCTGATAATTGAATCGAAGAGTGAAACTTTGGCATGTGTTGAGACTACATCACCTACTGTAATTTTTTCTAAATTTCATCTAATTGTAGTCTCTGATTCATCATGGTGTACTAACTTCAAAAATTTTTCTGCCACAGGTGAATCATATATACTTTGGACACTTCAAAAGATTAAAAGGAAACTTTATGCTGAGGTCAGGACATCCAAGCCTACTGCAAAACGGGCTTTTGGATGATCTTGTTGAAAAAGCTTCTGAGAAATTTACCAAGATACTGGTCGACGGAAGAACCTATATGCATGATTGAGTAGCTTTTCTGTGCTTTCACAGTTGAAGATTAGAATTTACTGCTTTCATAGGATTAGGGTAGTTTACTTTATGCTGTTCTAGGTTAGTCGATTTTATGCCATGAGGTTAGTTTACTTTTGTTGGTTTCTCTCTTGCGCCAACTTGCTTTTATGCTGAGATCTTTGTGGAAAAGCCTCTTAATTATTTCGTCCAGGTAGTATCTTTCCATCACTCCTCTTTTACTTTCGTTGTCCTGTGTGCATTGCATGAGTATATCTTTTACATTGAGGACAATATAGATTTTAGGTTGGGGTGGGAGATTAGGTAACCTAATTAGTATTTTCTTGGTCTTGAGCAAAAAATTGTGAAAATTTTTCAAAATTTTCTTGACTTTCTTGTGAATTCGAAATGATTTTGATGGCCATCTTTGATTTAGAATTATAAGATACGTATTGTTGGATTTATGAATCTTAGATTCAGTTATTTATTAGATTTCACAGTTAAGTTTGAAGTGTTAATCCAGAATTAGATGTTGTAAACATTGATTGAGTCATGATTTCACATGTCACATCTCGCTTTCACATTAAGGTTTTAGTTTGATATTGAAGGGTTAACTTGGTAATCACTAAGCATGTAAGGAAGCATCATGATCAATTGAAGAAAAAAAAATATACCCAGCTAAAAAATAGTTGTCATTAGAAAAGGATTGGGCGAATGGTCTTCACCATGGGTTTGCTCCCTATAGGTGCAAATTCAAGTCCCTAAGATTGATATTTGGGACAGGTTGGGTGTACGGTCTTCACCATAGGTTTGCTCCCTATAGGTGAGGATTTGATTCCCCTCATTGGCATTACTTTTAATGGAAACATTAAAAGCCAGAAGAATGAAAAGATGATCTGTGAGGCAAGTTTTGGTTATCATGAATTCTCTTGTTGGTTACCAATGATATCCAAAAATAGATAAGTAAATTTTAATGATGATAGGCCGAGATTAGACTATACACCCATAGAACTCAATGTTTAGAACTTTTCTAATTGATGGATTAATACTCTGAGCCTGATTATGGAATCTACCATGCGCTTGAGTCCAGGAGAAAGGAATGACCAACATTCACGAATCTTTGCATGTTCGCATCTCAACTCTTTTTCATCATTCACTCGAGTTTACAGGAATTTTCACATATTTCTGAAATTATTTTTTGCATACTTTGCTCGGGACCATCAAAATGCTGGTTGAGGGTGTGTTGAGGGTCAAATATTACATATTAGAACCCCATTTATTTCCTAAATTTACGAACATGATACCGTTTAACGCTCTATTTTAATCGTGTTTGTGCTGCAAGGTGAATTTAGGAGCTTGGAGAAAAGGATGATAAAAGCATGAATTTTATGCTCAAGAATCACCAAGGCTGGGGATCAAGATTGAAGAAATTACATGCCAGAGCGAGAAAATCAAGAAACTAAAGCTCAATTGGCCTATCCAGAATGCAAGATCACGGGTTCCCACCATCCGTTTGCCTGAAACTCCATACGGGGCATGAGGACCATAAATGAACCGCACATGTCGAATTTCAACGGTTGGATCCTTGAGTAGCCCTATGGATTTTATAAAAACATCAAGGGACTCACCTTATGTGATTGGCGTGCACACAGTGCACGTCTACTCGCGTTGCACCAGACCAATAATGCAATCAAACTGCGTATTGAACGAGCTTATTCCAAAAACGGCAACTGCTGTGTTTTTTGCCTGCGAACAGAGGTTGCACGTGATCCTTGTAGCCCACCACCATGCTGCAATGATCTGATCTCGACCGTCCATCAGAATTCTATGGCCCATATCACCAAGACCTAGGTGACGGAATCGCAAAAGACAAGCAAGGATTGGTTCCCAACTGTTCAAACGCAAGATGAACGACTGAGTGGAAGAACTTGTGGGCCACGCCAAAATCACTCCAATTTCACCATTCCCAATCGATTTTCCATGAGAAATCCAATGAACGGACTGGATTTGTCGAGAAACACCATGAAGTGGGCCCCACCAACGTCTAGCGTCAGTTCGAGGGCCCTATTTTCGCACGTCCGCGAGTTCCGGATGTTTCGGAATTCTGTGGGCCATTGTTTTCAATCAGATGAATAATCCAAACTGTCCATCGTATATCTCGTCCAAAAATACCCCAAGGGAAGTTGATTTTTCGAAAAGAAGAGAGGAAAGTGGGCTGTGTTCTGCTCATCTGCTAGGCTGCGTAACAAGATTTATTTTAAAAAGAGAGGAGCCTTGGGATTCGGGCATTTAAGTTTTGGAACATCTTGATTAAGAGAAATTGTTTGGTTTCTTTAGGTTTATTTTGTTTGTTTTTTATAATTATGGAGAGATCTAGTCCATCCATGATAGGTAAACCTCTTTAGAGCTAAGAGTTGAAGCAGTGTGATGGAAGGTTTAGACCGATTCATGCCCAACCGATTTGATCCTAGTTTGATTTTAAGGAATTATTCGGTTTTAATGGTTTGTTGTGACTAAAAGTATCTGTGATAGCTTGAGTATTTCCTTTTCCTTTATTTTGATGTTAGGAAGCCCTGTTGTTCACTAATTGGATGACAGAACGTTTCCTACATTCATTATTAAGTGGTAGTGGATTGGTTTAGTTCCGTTGTTTACTTTGTCTCATGGGCATGGTTTTGTGATGGAATTAACTCTAATTCTCATACTTTTCGTCTCGTTGAAAACTCAATCAAAGGTAGTTCAGGCTGTGCTTTAGTGATACATATTCCAGCTGGATGAAGATGGGACTCGAAGTCCAGTTAAGTTCGTGAATCAAGCCCTGATCTCTACAAGTGGATCCTCTAAATCCCTAGTTCCTTTCCCTGAATTGTTTAAGTTTTAGATAATTATTTCAGCATTATTCCTCAAATTACACTCGATTTAGATTTCATCTCATTCTAGTTCTAGTTCTAGTTAGTTTCAGATTACGTATAGATTTTAGTCCCTTGGGATTCGACCTCGGTCTCACCGAGTTTATTACTACATCACAACTCTATATTGGGGAGTGAACAAGGGTTAAAACATAACTTATTAAGCATTTCTCAAATATGCGATAATAATTATAGTGTAAAATTTACTAACCAAGGATGTGGAATTCTAAATAAAAATGGTTCTGTAATATTAATTGGTCGCAGAACGTCTAAAAACTGCTACATTGTAAGTGAGTCAAGCTCATTTAATTTATCGTGTTACATGGTCCATATCGATGAGACTGAGTTATGGCATAAACGCCTCGGACATGTACACTACCGTAACTTATATAGATTGAGCAAAAGAGAGTTGGTAAGATGTCTACCTAAATTATAGAAAGTAGATAAAATATGTGGTGAATGTCAGATTGGCAAACAAATAAGGAGTACCCACAAAAAGGTGAACTCTAATGCCACATCTAAAACACTCGAACTTCTCCATATGGATCTCATCGAACCAATTAGAACAGAGAGTCGAGGTGGCAAGAAGTACATTCTGGTAATCGAGGATTTTACCAGATACACTTGGGTAGTCTTCTTAAGGGGCAAATTAGAAACTCTCGATAAAGTAAAAAAGGTACTTAAACGTATCCAAACGGAAAAAGGATCTCAAGTCTGTAAGATCCATAGTGATCATGGATCAGAATTTGAGAATAGCAGTTTTGAGAAATTTTGTAGTGATCAGGGAATATCACATGAATTCTCTGTGCTTTAAACACCATAATAAAATGGTATAGTAGAAAGAAAAAGTAGAGTGCTTCAAGAAATAGCAAATGTAATGCTAAACAGTATAAAGCTCCCTAAAAATCTTTGGGCCGAAGCCATAAATACTGCATGTTATATAATTAACTGTGTTTATACTAGAAAATCAAATAATTAAACGGCTTATGAAATGTGGTTTGATAAGAAGCCTGCCGTCAAATACTTTAGAGTTTTTGGCAGCAACTGCTATATTTTATGTGATCGAGAAAATTTGGGTAAGTTTGAGACCAAAAGTGATGAAGGGATATTTTTAGGGTATGCTCTGAATAGTCGAGTGTATCGGGTTCTTAATAAGAGGACCGGTGTAATTTTAGAGTCCATTATTGTGGTTATTGACGATCACTTGAATACACTTGTCTTAAGTTCAGAAAATGATGAAGTTCTTCTAATTGATAAACCAGATTCTTCATCAAGTCAAAATAACTCTGAACTGAGGACTGTTAAAGACCATCCAACTAATCAAATTCTTGGAAACCCTCTCACTGGTGTACACACTCATAAACAACTAAAAGATATGTGTAATTACGTGTGCTTTACATCTCAGATAAAACTAGCTAACGTAAAGGAAGCCCTTTCTGATGAAAACTGGATTGTTGCGATACAAGAAGAGCTCAATCAATTTGTCAGAAATGATGTTTGGTACTTAGTTCCAAGACCGAAAGATAAACACATTATCAGAACAAAATGGATTTTCAAAAATAAGTCTGATGAATTTGGTAATATTATTAGAAACAAGGCTAGGTTGGTTATACAAGGGTTCACTCAAATTAAAGGCATCGATTATGATGAAACCTTTGCCTCAGTAGCTCATCTTGATTCAATTAGACTATTTATATCCATTGCATGTTTTAAAAAGTTTAAAATATACCAAATGGATGTAAAGAGTACATTTTTAAATGGTGATTTTCATGAAGAAGTGTATGTTGAACAACCAACGGGTTTTGAAGACCCTAAGAATGCTAATCATGTCTACCACCTGAAAAAGGCACTCTGCAGTTTGAAACAAGCTCCCAAGGCATGGTACGAAAAGTTGACTAAGTTTCTAATAAGTCATAACTTTATAATGGGAAGTGTTGATAAGACATTATTTGTATAGAAACATAATGATCACATTTTAATAGTGTAAATTTATGTTAATGATATTATTTATGGATCTACCTGTGCTAACATGACTATTGAGTTTGCAGATCTTATGAAGTCTAAATTTGAAATGAGCATGGTTGGATAATTGAATTATTTTTTAGGGTTGCAAGTTAAACAACAACCTGATGGTTTCTTTATCTCTCAAACTAAATATGCTCTGAACGCAGTTAAAAAGTTTAGATTTGAGAGTTGGTAAAATTTTGATACTTCAATAAGTACTACTTTAAAACTCTCAAATGACTCTACAGGTAAGAGTGTGGATCCTAAGCTATATCACAGTATGATAGGGAGTTTGCTTTATTTAACTACGAGCCAACTTAATATTGCATTTAGCGTAGGAATTTGCGCTAGATATCAATCTGACCCTAAAGAGTCACATTTAATTGTTGTTAAGCAGTTTATGAGATATGTCACTAGTTCAGAAAATCTTGGTCTCTGGTATCCACATGATACTAGTGTGCAATTAGCTGGTTTCACGGATGCTGATTGGGCTGGTAACATTGATGATCGAAAATCAACCAGTGGTGGTTGTTTCTATGTTGGGAACTATTTAGTTTCTTAGCAAAGTAAGAAATAAAGTTCTGTATCGCTCTCAACTACTTAGGCTGAATACATTGCGGCATGTAATGCATGTACTCAGCTTGTATGGATGAAAAGAATGCTAAGCGTTTACAGAATTACGCAAGATTCTATGGTTTTATATTGTGATAATTCTAGTGCAATTAATATATCTAAAAATCCAATCCAGCATTCCCGAACCAAGCACACTGACATTAGATATCACTACATTCCTGAATTAGTGGAAGAAAAGATAATTTCTTTGGAATATATTCCGACCAAGACTCAACTTGCTGACATATTCACAAAACCGCTAGATAAAAGCAGGTTTGCTAAATTAAAATTTGATCTTAGTATGTGTAATATGAATTGATAATTCATGTCTTTCTGTATCATAATGTATATATTTGTTATTTTAAATTTTTAAAAGTTCAAATTTTATAAAAAATTGCACATTTTTGGCTGTGCACGACTAGTCGAGTACACACTCAACCAGTCGTGGCACGACCGGTCGAGAATGTACTCGACCAGCAGTGAACCACGGGTTTGGTGCTTTATTTGGTGGTAAAATCACTTTTTCCTCATTTTGGTTGTCTTCTCTAATGAGCCCAACGTCGACCGGTCGAACCCATCTTCGATTCCTTCGTGGTTAGTGCATTGTTTTCGATTTTCTTGTAGATTCTAGTCCTTTGCACTTCATTTTCATCATTTATGTGATTTATTTCATGTTCTATGTTGGTTTTTGGGGTTTTCTACTCAAAAATATGATTTACTAGAAACTCACTTTACCTCTTTTGCAATGTCCATTTTTCTTGATATCTTTATTGTAAATAAAAGGTATAACCAAGAAGAAGGGATCTCGTGGTCCCTCTACATCTCGGTCGACTCCTATCACGGTGCACCACCTTTGATCACCCGAAGATGATCCCACTTATGTGCGGGATATTTGTTATGCAATGTTATAGTAGAATGGCCCGTTAATATTGATCATTTGGCTCCGTTTGATATCCTTCCTCTCCTTCAGTCTGTAGGATGGGATAACATACTACATTGGGGTGGGCCAACATACCACTCCATTGCGTAGGCTATGTATGCTTGCATTACCGATTTTTCTACTGAAAATCTGACATTTACTATTGCGACCAGAGAAGGTCCAATTAATGTAAATCATCATCTTATCTCTGAATTAATGGATTTACCTGTCAATGATGAAGGTATTCCCATTAACACTCTAGTGGCAAAACCATCTGAAACTGAGAAGCGAATGCTTACTAGAGATTTATACAATATAGATATGAAATGGAATACTGCTGGAAATGTGCTTGCCTCAAAGTTTTTGTTACCCAAATATAGAATCCTTCACAGGATTTTCATTTCGAATGTCTATCCTCATTCTGGTAATAAAATCGAACTCACTACGTTCATGGTTCATATTCTTCATTCCATCATTTATAGAACCTCTATATGTCTTCCTTTCTTGATTTGTCATTGCATCATTCAGTTTCGTATCCATCAAGGACACAGTGACATTCCCTTCGCTTATCTTATGACTGTGTTGGCCACCCATAGTTTAGTGGCTATGCCTATTGGAGAAGCTCCCATTTACCACCAACCATTCAACAACTCCAATATTAATAAGATGAATTTGAAGTTGGCCCCAAGCCAAGTCAATGTGGGTGCTGGTGGAGCTGATGCCACAAATGAAGAGGAGGGTGATTTGCCTCTAGATGACATCAATATGGATGACATTTTTGATGAAATCGAATCTAATTCTGTAGATGATCCTAATTATCAGCCATTTGACTTTGATACGCATTTGAGCTCTCTTGAGGAGAAGGTTGAAAACATGAATGTGTCCCATGACTTGCAATTTAAATATATGCGCAAGTATCTGAAGCGCATTAACAAGGGACTTCATCAAATTGATCCTACCATACCTGCTCCTTCATCGGGTTCAGATTAGTATTTGAATATGTGGTTTATAATAAATTTTAAGATACCTGAATTTCTTTTGTTTTATGGCTTGGACATGCTTGAACATGCTTTCTTATGATTTTAGTTACTTGGTAATTTTGATCTTACTTGGAATACTCTTTTATTTGCTTCCTTATTTATCTACTTCCATGATCATTTATTAGTTCTTTCCTTTGTTATGTTGTGACAAAAAGGGGGAGAATTTTATCATGCTTGTGAAATGTGAATTTGTGGATAGGTCACATTTTTTTTTTGGTGATTGTAAGGGGGAGTAAGGGGAGTATTGTTGGGGGAGTAGAGTATTGTTACATTAATCCGTATTGTTTTGACCTATTTATAACTGGTGTATGATTCTTTAACTAGGTTGTAACTAGTTTATATTTATAACTGGTGCATGATTCTTTATTATGCATATTATGCTTATTTTTAATGAAATGTGTTTTGTCACAAATTTGACAAAGGGTGAGATTGTAAGTGCTATGTTTTCTAACTCCTATGATTGTCAAATTTTGTAGTGCCAAAACATCTTAGAATCTGTGTCTTGTGTAGCTCATCTACATATTCAAGACTGTGCATCTCATGTACAAGAACAAAGGTCTTTACTTTAAGAACTTCAAATGCAAGATCAAGAGATATATATAGTCAAGTATAATACCATGGGATAGTTCACTCCTTCAAGCTTCAAAGTTCAGGGTTTCAAAACTTCATCTAAGGCAAGACAATAGTCTTTGCTTTGGTACTCAAAGCTCAAGGTGAAATACAACTCAAGTACCTCAAGCTCATGCTTCAATGTATTTCAAATTCAAGCTTCAAAATGTCTCAAGTTCAAGCTTCATCATATGTCAAGATCGCAAGCTTCGTGAACTTTAAAGAACTACTATCAACCGAAGTAAAAGAAGATTCAATATTCATATATCGCTTATAAGGTATGAATGACCCTAGATTGACCATAGGATAGGTCATTTTGAATACATAATTTAATTGGGTCATTTTATAAGTGCACAAACTATTTCTCGACTAGTTTTAGACTATGTTCAACTAGTCCTAGCACTAGCTCGACCAGTTCGAGAAATTCCTCGACCAGTCCCAAGTTTGTTACTAATTTTCAAATTTTTTTGTTAAAGCCTTGACCAGTCCTGGAGACTGCTCGACTGGTCGAGTGAACAGTGCTCGACTAGTCCAGCAGGCTTGACTCAAAGTCCAGCAACTAAAATGAGTCTCACACGACCAGTAGTGGACAGGAGTTGACCGGTCATGGAGGCCACTCGACTGGGCGAGTAGATCCTTCGACCAGTCGTGGAATGGCCTGATCTTATCGCACCCAAATTTTCAAAAGTTTGTTGGTCCTTCGACCAGTCGAGCTGTCCTCTGGGCCAGTCGAAGGAACGATTTCTACACTTATAAATAGAGCATGATTTTCAGAGTTTGATTTCCAATTCAAGAAAAGTCAAGACAGCGCTCTGAGAGATAAGTTAGTGATATTCTTAAGCTATTTAGTGCTCCTTTTATATTCTCTTTAATTAGCTTTTTACATTTGATTTTGTATTTTACATTCCAACCTTATTTGAACAAGGGATTGAAGTTTTCCCATTTCTTGGAATCAAAATTAAATCAAGCTAGCCCAAGGTGATTTAAATCTAAAATCAATTTAGAACTTGGAACCTTTTCACAAGTGAGTGTGAATATTAAACATTTACGTTGAATTTCTACTCCGAATTGGTTCTTCTGAGCTACATCAAAAGGAGAATATCTAGATAAGTATTTTATAGTTTTGTAAATCAATTATTCTTTTGGTTTCTTTGAGATTGTGTCAGAAAAATCTCTTTCTTTTGGTTTGTCTGAGGTAATCTAGAAAACTCAGAGTGTGGGGTTTTTGAATTGTGTAAGCCTACTTGAAAGACACAATTATGAGGGTTTTAGGAGAACCTTGAAAAAACTATTTCTTAGTGAATGCTAATTTCCATTGTGTGAGGATATTAGAAGTGGAGTAGTTATGTGTCTGTTTCTCTAAACAGTTGGTGTACACACAAGCGAACCACTATAATTTCTGGTCTTGTGGTGATTGATTGATTATTTCATTGTGTGGATGTTGTAATTTCCCTTTATGCAATTGTGAAGAATGTTGTAATTCTTTTTATGCAAGTGTGGGAATGTTGTAATAGCTTAGTTTCTTTCTTTACTATTCTTTTCTTTATTACTCTATATCGGTTTGTGATTTTGATACATAGACCGTTCTAGGAATTAGGTTGTCCTACCATAAGCCATTGGTTCTTGGTGTAAGGTTGTCCTTAGAACAAGATCTGTATCAACCTCTCAATACTTGTACATTTGAGGTTATTTTACATTTCTGCATTATGGGATTGTTTATGTGCTATCTTTATTTATATTTGTTTAAATTTCGCATTTAATTTTTAATTTGGCATAGTCTTTTTCACCCCCCCCCCCCCCCCCCCCCTCTAGGACTCGTCGCTCGGTCTTTTCACTAATGTCGAGCCTTTTGGTATTTATCATGTCGAAGGCTATCTCGACCTATGGCTAAGCTATGTCTGACCTATGGTTGGGTTGACTTGTCAGGCGGTAGAGACCGAACCATATCCAACCTATGGTTTAGGTCGACCCATGACCGATGTATGATCATGCTGACCTATTTAATAGGTCAGCCATTTGAGTGGACTTACATTTGTATCAACCTACTTGAAGGTCGACCTTTCTTCGCTAGTAGACGCCTCTTATGGTTAAGCCCTATTGGGTCCATGCTGGTTTGAAGAGTTAGTACATTCCATAAGTTGTTCTATTTTCCCCCAACTGCAGCCATCTTTAATATTTCAGATGGCTTCATGTTAGCTTTTCACAAAATTTTGGGCAGAGGTGAAACAAGATTTAATTGCATTTCTAGAAACAATTCATAGAAAGGGAAGAGTTGGTAGGGAGATATGATCTTCCTTCATTGCCATTATCCCTGAGAGAGGCTGGTGCTACAAGTCAAAGTTTTTTAGTTATTAGATTGATTGGGAGTGGATGGACAAAAGATTGCATTACTCTATTCTCATCATCTTTTTTTTTATTATTTTTTTATTTTTTAAAAAAGAAAAGATGATGAATTCATTAAGCATTGGAAGAAAATGAAAGATAAGAATAGAGGCGAAGGATGGCCCTATTGTTGCCTTGCCAACCTTGAGAAGCAAAACAAACTACACAAAAAGAGACAAAATGATGTAGGATTTATGAGAAAGAAGATAAAAGAGGAGAATAAAAGATTTTTGCACACACTACACAATTCAAATGGGTTAATTTTATAGGGTTTTTTTTTCCTTTTGCAAGAGAATATTTCTCCCTAGACTCACACTCTTTTATTTTTTTATTCCAATGTTCCTTTCATGTGGCATGTATAAAGACACATATAAAAAAAACTCAATTACTCTATTAAAAAATACCACACACATGTGGACTTAAATCTCTCCCTTCTTTTTATTCTCTTATGCTTATCTCAAACTGATGTAGGATCGATGCATGAACCGAATAACATGTGAGATCAAGTAGTAGAATTACGACAATTTACAAATAAACACAAGTATTGCCATAATCATCACGAATCCCATGGAAACCAAAAGAACATCATGCATGATCCAGGCCTATGTTACCAACATCATCACATAAGATCATTAAATAAAATGAAACTAGGATCTAATGGATGTACGGACATCTAATTAGCATAGGATATAGTCTATTTCAAAGTAGAGGACGTAATACAACTTATGGTAAAAATTAGAGTTTGCGTAATTTGAAAAAGTAGAAAAATTAGGGATTTTATGTTTAGAGTTAGGGTTTTGGGAATGGAAGAAAGGAGTTTTGATATAAGGATGATGGAAAGCCAAAAGGGGAAAGGTGTGGCTATACGGACAACCCGAAGGATTTACACGTGTGGTCGTACGGTCACACGTGTGGTGTGGGATGAATGGGTTAGGTCGGTTAGGGTTTGAGATTGTGGATAGGTAAATGAAAAATGAATTTTTGAAAGGATGAAGGCTTAGGATGGGAGAATCGATGAATTTGAAGAAAATACCTTGATGGAGGAGAAGAGAAATGATGGTGTGGGGATAGATGGAGACCTTGCACCACCGTTAATTAAGATTTGCCTCGCACCAATCTCCCTTCCAAATCAAATGGAAGTATCTTCAAATTGCATGAAGATAGAAGAAGAAAGCAAGAGGTTTTTCTATTTTATTATTTTTATAATCGACTAAATATCACTTACAGGTCCTTAAAAAATCTTTAGTAGATAAAGACCTAAAAGAACCAATCTAGACCTTCACAAAGGGTCATTATTTCTTAAAAATCTTTAAGCATAAGCTGCATAACTCAACATGTGGGGCCCATTAGATGGGTTGTACCACCAGAAAATTAGGATTTTGGGGCCCACATATTCATCTCATGTGTCTTGCGATCACCTATGCTTGCATTATTCCTCACCAATAGGAAGGAACTCATCTTTGGCTTAATAGATGATATCAATCTACCTTTATAATGTGTCTTCCTTGTTGGCGGGAGTTGATTGTGAAGGCCCACATGTCAGGTTACCACTTGCATCAAATGCCGTTGTAGATCATGCCATGTCTTTGTTTGTCTTTGTGCTCTACATATGCTGGTGTGGGCTTCCACTTTTGTAGTTCTGGAGTTGGAAGTCTATACTCTCCTTGTTTAAATGGTGTTGCCCATGTCACTATTGGACTCAGATTTCTGTGCTCTAATCGTCGATGGGATGGGTCCCACATGTCCATCTCACCTTTAACTTATGTTATAGAATGTGCTTGTTCAACCCTTGAGCTGCTCATCTCATCCTCCACCGATCTAATTGTTGATACGTTGTCTGATCCAATATCTAATCCATCCGTTGATAGATTCATCTACTGGTTCATCAACCAACTCTTCATGTGGATCTTCTTTGATTGTGGCACTTCTCTAGGCACTCATCTGTTGGATCGTTAGACACTTCCTCTAATGAATCTTGGATTTGTTAATTGAAATTCTTAGATTCTTTGTATAACTTAAGAATCTTAATTTTTACATCACAATTCACAAGTGTAGTCATGGCTCTCCAATTGTTCACCTCTTCAACCACGAGGATGAACAAATGGAACATGGTTGGAATTATCATTCGATTCCTAGCTGTTGCCGGCTTCTCATGCATGGGGAAGGACTATTCGATGCTAAGTTTTGAGATTCCTCATGCTTGTGGGGCTCACCTAGTGAACGGGTTGGATGGAATATAAACAACATGGTGGGCCTTGGGAAAGTTCCTTTGGTGGATGCCCCATTCCCACTATTCCTGTAGTATGGCTCACATGAGTTTTGGAATGACCTTATTATTAAGTTCAGATACTAAATTGAGGTGACACAACCAATGGATGGAGCGAATGTCACATAAACATTAAGGTTGGCCCACAAAGCTTAGGTGTTGCATGTTATTCTTATACCATCATTTCCATATGGAATAGACTTCCTTTTTCAAACCTAGAGGACTTAATGCATTGAATACTACTTAACTTAATTCATTGGAATTTCAAGAGCCCATGTAATTCTTTAATAATATGAGTTTGATATTATAAAAATGCCCATGATGGTCTTTAACATGATGGATTGGGGCTAATGGGCCTTTATACATGCCCGAGCCTAGCTTACTTAGTAAACGTGCTTTAGTTTTAGGCTTAGGCTTGGCCCTTGGCCTAGATACTACAATCCAAGCTTGGCCTAAAGCGGGCTAGGCTTGTAAGCCCGATGGGGCAAACTAGCCCATTGATAACCATTGTTGAGGGAGATAAACCTATATCTCAAGTTGTAGAGATTGTGGTTTGGACCTTGACATTTCACAAAAGCAAGACCAAGGAAGAGATTGAAGACTTTACCCACCTTATGAGCCCCACCCATCATTATCAGATCATGTTGTTTGACCTGATTTCTTGGGTGTTGAATGATCAAGGTATTATTACGTAACAATAATGGTGGTCATAATAGCCACTGCCATTATCGTTACGATATCGGCTATAACGACCGTTACAATTTTTTTTCCATAAGATTAATAGTCGCTATTCATTATTTTAGAAAAAACCCATACAAGACTGTTCTGGGGCCATTATGGGTCAATATTTCCATAACGACCATTAAGATCTCGTAACATGTAACAGTTACCACCATTAACGTGGCTGTTATGTAACTATTTTTGAACACCTTAGCAATGTTAATACCCTGGGGTGGCTTTCAGTTAAGTCATTCTATTCGGCTCTAGGTTGTCCTCACTTTATTGGCCCTTGTAACACACTTCACTTATTTCAAAGTGTAAGGATCCTCCTTGGTCCTAGCTTTCACCTGTTTAGTGGGTAAAAACAAGGGCTCATTATGGATAATCTTAGTAAGAGAGGAATGTGCGTCATGAATGGGTGTTTTTTTTTTGTGTTTAAATGAGGTAGAATCAATGAATCATTTATTTTTACGTTTCCTGTTTACTAATTATATTTAGGGATTTTTTTTTTTCACTCCTTAAGGTGATGTTGGTTATGCCACAAATCTGTGGTGGAGCTAATGAGGGCCTGACATGGGGGCAGGAAAGGCAGTAGTAGAAGTTTGATTCTTTGGCATTTATCCATGCTAACGGTGTTTTGCATGGTGTGGCTTGTACGTAATAATTGAGCTTTTTAGGACAAATCAAGTTTCCTTGATTTGGTATTTTTATAAGCAAAGGGCCTCCTTAGAAAGATGCATTGCATTAGATGGAATTAATATCATTATTACATAATGATTATATGTCTGGAAATGCTGTTGTATTTTTATCATCCAATCCCAAGTTGGGATCAAATTCTTCCTTTGGGAAAAACATCATATTATGTGAAACCAACATTTGGTGGATGCCGAAAATGTGATCAATAGACTCGATAGATTTCACAATTGATGCCGGTCACCTATATTCATAAGCAACTCGAGTGTCACCTACAAATGGGGCATATGGATGGACAATGTGGATAAAACACATGAATAAATGTTAGGCCACATGTCTTGCGGATTTCAAAATCCATTGGAAATTTTGTTGTATCTTCTGCTGGGACTAAACGGTCAAATACCTAGATTAATGCAATTCTTCCCATCGATTCCGAACACTAGATGAAATTTATATCCCACCTAATGCAATGCAATACTACCTAGTCCCGCATTTCAAACATACCCTAAGTGTTTTCTAATTAAATGGGTGTGTTCTTCTAAGGCTCTTAGATAGAAGTCAAGGGGATTTGAGTGGATTCTTGGGGTATTTATTCATCTTTGTACTTGGAATTGTGCCTTAGCATCCTTATTTTTTTTTTTTTTTGGCTTTAATAAAATTTTGTTAACCCTTTTAAAAGAAGAAGAAAAAGAAAGAAAAAAAAAACAAAAGGACCAATTGGAACCCAAACTACACCTTACATTAACGAATGGAGAGTCATCCTACAAATCCCCTTGATCCACATTGATAATAGGTGTTGCTTGGCTTCAATTCACAATGGGAAAGATCCATTATGATAAGAGGTGCTGCTTGAGATAGTCTATAGTTTTCAATCTTTTTTGTTGTATTCTTGAGAGAAATCCTAACAAACTAGGAATTCCTGGAATTCTCAATTTTCTTCTTTTTGGTAGTGACTATTTATGAACAATGCTTCTTCAAAACACTTCTTTTGACATTAGAGAGGGTTGAGACTGGTAGACCTTCTTTCTTGTCCCCATTTGTAATTGTCGAGAAGCTACTCGGCAGAGTGATGAAGAAAAGAATTGAGGAGTGCATCATCTCCTATTTTAAAGGTAGATGAGTTAGATTTTCAGGTGTTATACTTTCAGCTCACGGACAATACGTTTTTAGCTTGTGATTTTCCTAGGGAATATATTACAAGGTTGAAGTCTGATGGAATGAGGTATTTTCATATCAAAAGGAGAATTGGTCCAAGTAAGAAATCATTGGGGGTAAACAGGACGGAGAGCTTTGTGGCAAGTCTTGCATCTATCTTGGGTTATAGGGTTGGTTCCTTCTCATTGACTTGACCTTCTACTTTATATCAATGTGGAAAGAAGACTATCTAGAAAAGTATCTATTGTTAGAGCAAAATTATAGTAAATCATGGTGACCTTTTTCTAATTTTCTAATCTATTATATGCCCCTTTGTTAACACCAAAAATCCTGTTGGATAGATCAAAATGGCTACAAAGAGACTTACTATGGCAAGGAAGGGAGGAGAAAGAGAAGTTTTATCTTCTCAAGTTGAAGTATGCAAACTGAGAGATATGGGTGGCCTTTGAATTAGAAGATTGAAGACTATGAACACAGTTCTTCTTAGGAAGTGGTTATGGAGGTTCTTGTAAAATGAGGATAGCTTATGGAGGGTGATGACCTCTAAATATGGCCTCCATGATGGTTGTTGGATGCTCCAACCCAATGTTAATTCTCGAGGGTAGGGGTTTGGAGGACAATTGCAAATTCAAAGAGGGTATCATATATGGGGTTGATAATGGATATTGTAATTCTTTATTGGGAAGGTAACTGGGAAGGATCGCTTTGAGAATCTCTATAGGTTGGTAGTGGAAAAGGATATCATGATTGATAAATATTTCTTAAGGGAGGTTGATCGGGTTATCTAGTTCATTCCACTTAAGAGGAATTTGAATTACGTGGAAATCAACTCCTTCCCAGTCGTTACTTCTATTGGACGATGTCTTCATACCAGTGTCGGATTGGATTGCATGGTTTGGAAGATAACGAGTCTCATATTCTTTTTTTTTTTGGAAAGAACTGGTGCACCAACAATTATTTTGGAAACGCTTTCAAGAATCTCTGCAGGTTGGAACTGGAAAAAGACATAATGGTTGATGGATGTTCTTGAGGGAGGGTGATTGGATTATTTGGTATATCCTACTCTAGGAGAAATCCAAATGATGTGGAAATTGACTCATTTTCTCAGTTGTTACTTCTATTGGAGGATTCTTCAACCTAGTGCTTGGATTAGGTTCCTTGATTTGAACAATAGCCCTTGCTGGTGTGGTCTTTCTATAGAAGAATCATGGGTGTGGGAGATGCTCGCAATGCTATAAGCTCATGTTTACTTGGGTGGTAGGGAAAGATGAAGTTCTTATGCTGGATCATCTCTCTCAAGAGTGGATAGATATATCGTCAATGGTTTTTGTGTCTTAAAGTTGAGGAGACAGTTAGTCATTTCTTCATTCATTGCCACTTTTCTAAGAAATTGTAGAATAACATTCTCAACTTAGCTTTCCTAGGTATAAGTAAGCTTCATCACTCGACCAATAAATCGAGGGATCTAGATTGGCTAGAAAAAAAAGTTTTGTTGGGGAGAGTTGAATGATGCCTTCATCTGTGGATAGTGTCCTAGATGCATGGAAGTTTGGTTTCAAAAGTCAAAGAGCTAGTAGCCTATGGTGCTTCTCCCTTCCTGCATTATGGGGGGTGATATAGAAAGACATGAATAATAGAGGCTTTATAAATGGACTAGAACCTGACCGAAGTGATGGAAAAATTCATTTGGACTTCGATACACAACGAATTTATTGGACTGTTTAAAAATGACATGAAGAGATGTTGGATGTGGTTTATGGAGGATGCTTTTCGTTCTTGGGTGGGGGTGTAGAAACTAAACTTTAATGGGTGCTTAAGGGGCAACCTTGGCCAAGCGGTAACTAAAGATATCATAAGGGATGACCAGGGAGGTTCATTGAGTCTTTGTTAGTCCTATTCGTTTGTGATTTGAATGAGGTGAAAATTAGAGCTCTATGGATAGGCCTAAGCGAACTCATCTGTATGAAGGCCCTTGCAATCACTGAAGGTGATTCTTAAAGTGCCATTAATTGGGCATCCTTTGATCGTGGATACATTGAAGATCGGGAAGATGGTGGAGGATATTAGAGAGTTAAGTGAAGCACTTCTTTGGTGTCCTCTGCTTGCATTTTTAGGGAAGGGAAATGACTCTTCTATTCATCATTTATTATTTGGAAATGATTACCCTTTGTTACCTTTTTGCTATCTTTCTATAACACTATTTTCTCCTTTCTAGAAGAGTATGTTCATGTGCATGTGTGTTTGGGTGTGGGATAGTCATTATGAGTGTGGGAGGAAGTGCGCTAGCTTTTGTGTGTGTGTGGGTGGGTGTGGGGGTGCGGGCAGCGTTCAAGAGATTATTAGTATTGCATGTATCGAGACCTAAGATATGGAAGCATATACTGATATTGTGTGTGTGCGGGTAGTGTTCAAGAGAATATTAGTATTGCATGTATCGAGACCTAAGATATGGAAGCATATACTGATATCGTTGATAAAATTACAGACCTTAGTGTTGAGGGTTAAATATTGCATATTGTCGCCCATTTACATCATGGTTTTATGAACATGATAATGCTTAATGTTCTATTTTAATGATGTTTGTGTTACAAGGTGAATTTAAGAGCTTGGATTGAAAAGGGTGTTAAAAGCATGGATTTGATGCTCAAGAATCACCAAGGCAAGGGATTGATCTTAGGACACCAAGATTGAAGAATTCACATGCCAAAGATTGAAGAAAACCAAGTGAGGAATGAAGAGAATCAAAGATTTGAAGTGAAGAAAAGGAATCCTAAAATTGTCCTCAAAAAGCATATTCTGAAACTCAAGGTCATTTTGTGAAATTGCGTCAAGGTAAGTCTATTTTGGGATTTCTAAGAAACCAAACACTACCAGAAAACGGGCCAAAGGCTACGGCTAAAAACCGTAGCTAAAAGCCAATGGCTACGGTTAAGATCCATAGCACGACCGTAGCCATTGGTGCTGAGCCATAGGTCTAAAAGCTATAGAGATAATGGATACGGATTAAATCCGTAGCCGTTTCTTCTGGAGCGCTAAAGTATTTACAGCTACGGATTATATCTGTAGCTAAAAGTTAAAAACGAACCGTAGCAATTGGCTTAAATTAGCAATAACTACAGTTTGTAGAAACAGGCTACAGTTAATAGCTATAGCTAATTAAGCTATAGGTACGGATTAGATCCGTAGCAATATTGTCCTTAAGTTAAAATCATATACAGTTACGGATTTTATCTGTAGCTAAAAGTATAATGAGAACCGTAGCAAAAGGCTAAATTTAGCAAGAGCTACGGTGTTCAACAAAGTACTACGGTTAATAGCCGTAGCTAATGCCTATTGTTAATAAAAAATTTGATTTGTAATTGCAGCTCTTACCATTGTAGTACACCCTGATAACTCATATAAGCAAGATCCAATTCATGGCTAAATCATTCATTCATTCAATCAAACACAATCATTCATTCATTCAATCAAACACAATCTTTCATTTCCACTCAATCATACACAATGCCAACATAATAGTTATATGTCTATTTAAAGTTCTCATTAACAACAAGATCCAATGCCTTCTCGCAGCCAAATAGCTTCTCAACCAGCGCAAGCAAAAACTCCATGGATGTGCATCTACTGATTATCAATTTGCAATCAACTAATACCTTATTCTTAGCTTCGCTTTGATCCGAAGCTTACTGCACATGGATGATCATATACCTGTTTGATCTGAAGGAGAATCAATGTTATACGCTGTCAGTTGTTCTTTCAGCTCAAGCTCCTTATCATCTTCCTCTTCACTATCAACGGTAGTTGGCATTTTCTGCTGAAAGACTCAAACCAAAAAGGCAATGAGAAGTCCACAAAAACAGGGAGATACTTGGGAAATAAGATGTTTCAGGATTTGCAAACACACCTTTCTAGCAGGAGCCTTCTTCGAAGCTCCCCTGCCTTTGGGTTTTACACCCTTGGAAACATGTCCTACGGAGAGAAAAAGATAACATGCATTGAGATGAATGAAATCTTCAAGATGAGAAATAAAATAGTAATTGACAATCTGCCTATACCGAGTTCTGTTCCCAACAAGGTTCGTAAAATTCAGGTTGACAGTGAAACCATGTGATCCTCCATTGATGACGTTAAATGCAGGCACAGGCAAAACTAGAGTTTTGTTCCCAGCAAGGTTCGCAATGTGCTGTATGACAAATAGTGCAACTTAACAAATATACGCTTTAACAGTGAGTAAAGGGCCAGTGAATAATCATACATTTTGAACTGTGTTTGGACAAGAGATGCTAAAAAAGATTATTTTCTGTTGATTTGAAGAGGCCAGTGAATAATTAGATATGATACATCAAGATGGGTTCCCTTGACAGCCTACCAAATTTCAGTGGGTCCCCACTATCGTGTGGTCAACTACTTGAGCATGACATTTCATGTGTGGGAGCTTCATGTGTGGCTGTTTGCTTGGTCTAAGTGCACTAAGTGCATTGCACTTAGATGGACTTAAATACACTAGATGAGACCATGATATAGTAGGGTATCTGAAATAGATCAATTAGTAAATTGTGTTTCGAGTATATACTTTTAATAATTCATAAATAAATAATAAAAAAGGAACATGTTGCAAACTTAGATGCATTTGGACACATCTAAATGCACTTGGATGAACTTAGACATACTGAGATCCATTTTCCACAAGTACAAAGCTTCATATTCAATCTGGGCCTCGTCACTTACCATGAGGCCCAAACTTAAAGCTTTGTCCGCTTAAAGTTGACCTACAAAATGCATATGAGTGTGACTAAGTTCATCCAAATCACTTAGAGGCACTTAAATGCACTTAAATGAACTTAGACACAGTTAAGATGCATTTTATCAAGCTTGACATACAAAGCTTTGTATTGGATCCAAGCTATTTACATACATACATGTGCGTGTGTGAGGGAAATGATTCAAGTACCATAAAACTTCTTTCATTGAATCATTTGTGGGTCCCACTACAATATGTTGATGCAATGAACTCTGGCGATCAGACGTGTCACCTTCCATTTGGACATGGGACCAAAAATCATACCAATCCATGAGTCAGGTGGGCTAGACGACAAGAAAATGGTAGTGGGGAACACCCACCCTTGATTTCATGGGGCGCCCACCATGTTGTGTATATGCCATGCAATCCATTCACCTTAAGCATGTGCCCTAGATGAAGGGATCCTGCAGCCATCAAGTCGTTTTGACACTCTTGTGGGCCCCAAAGATCAATGGTGGGTGTCCCCTGAATTGGTTCATACCATGTGGCCGACCTCAAATTTGGATCGGACTGATTTTAGGGACCCTGACCTATTGAACTAGCACACATCTGATTGATGGGTCAGATGTCATCAACATATCATGGTGGCCCCACACAACATTTTTGCCATAATTTCGGTGAAAAGGTCTGCATTGAAATAATTTCAACAATTTAATGAGGACATTCATGCATAAGAGAGCCCATCTACACGTCACCCATGCCAACATGGCGCACATGTGTGAGACCCAATCCATCAAATGGATGGGTCCAACTATGTAGATGTCCTTATTAAACCTGAACCCATGTTCAGAAGACCCATGGGTTCCCAAAGCAGATTCAAGTCCAAGACTTCAAATTTGGTACCTAGAATTGAACCTGATAGGACCAAAACCTGACTCCTTAAGGCAATTCAGCCAGGTATGGGTACACCAAGACTCGACATGAACCAGACCCATAAACAACACCATTGACCATATGTAATTGTTTGGGTAATTACGTACCAGTGGGTTACCTACTAGTTTGTGCAGTCAGCTTCTCAAGCATGACCTTTCATGAGTGTAGCTGTGCTAAGTGATTTTCCTAGCAACTGCCCCTCCATGACCTTAATTTGCCTGCTCACCCTTTGGGGTGTCCATGCAATAACTAGGCTATAGGTCAACACTTGGTCAGACTGCGTTGGAAGTGAGTGGTGTCACTTGGGCCCCTACCATGGCCAGTTCCAAGAGCCCAAGTAAAAGAGTAGGCTTGGTGTCTAGTTGGTAGTCAACATAAAACTTTTGCCAATCTACTATTTTGAAGCCAATCTCAAATTGCTAGGAGAGATTAAAATGACGGTAATGGAATTCAAAATAAAGGATGAGCCACCTCATGACTAGAAGGGACTGATTTTGCATTAGTTCAACTTCAAGGTGCAGTCCACCTTATGCACCACTCAAATGTCCAACACATATGACACATTGGGATAGGAGTCAGATTGCAAGTGAAGTTGAACTAATGCAAAATTCTCAAGAATGCTGAGTTGCCCATCTGACACCAACAGTCCAAATTTACCTAGGCTTGGGACCTGTTAGTGTGTGTCACAAAGAACACACACATGAACACACACACACACAGGGAGGGAGGGAGGGAGGGAGAGAGAGAGAGGGATGACTCTTACGGGAGTTCAAATCTAGCATTTGCATGATCATGAATGTGATATTTACACTAGCCACACAGCAAATGGATGCTCCCAAGTAGTTCGCTTTCCACCTTGCTTGTTCAATAGCCTTTGAAAAGTTGGGATGGATAGAATCATCCCAGTGATAGCGAAGCGCCATATTCCATCAATGCCGGGGCACATCATGTCCTTGGTGCAAATCAATGAAACATGGGGACCACTTGTACAAAAATAGATGCATCAGAATAGTACTCACCCTCATGAACTGATCTGCTTCAACTTTCTAATTATGGCAGCTGCCTGTGATCGCGAAGCCCCTAACTCAGCTGTTGTCTCTGTAAGAACACCCTGCCAATACAATTCATATAAGAATTCAATCGATTTCTATGTCAAGAAAACCAAAAAATCTTGACAGATGGCTCACAACTGATCTCTACTGCCGCCTGGAGCATGCAAAAAGAAAAAGAAGATGAATATGCTAAATGGGTAGCAGTCGAAATCGCCATTTAGTTACATTTAGGTGGGAAGCAGGCCCCTTAATTTCATTCAAATTCAAAAAAGCATTCGCTTTGACAAAAAACGAGTAGCAAGCACACTGCTAGAGGGAAAAAGGCCAAAACTGCAAATTCAGATGATTTGAGTCTGAATTAAAATACATGACATGCAATGCCAACCTCATTCAAATTAGAATAATGATACCTGATTCAAGATTGTTTTTTTCCATTTTTCTTTGTTTCCTTTAGTTCAATTCAACTGAGCATGCCTTGCATCCAAACATGCCTTACGTTTAATATAACAACCTCGCCAAAATCTGTGGCCCATAAGACATCTGCATTGAGATCCATAAATTGAGTTTGGCAGCTTGGATTTGAATCCTGTCAGATCCATAAATTGAGTTTGGCAAACTACATTATGACATTAGAATTATTCAAAAGAGCTTTTCTTTTCCAAACAAACACAAACCCATGTAACTTAAGTACATAATCAAGTAATAAGTAGAAAATATGGGAAAAGAAACTGAAAAGCACCACAAACATATCAAAAGGAATGCTTAAAGCACCACAAACACACACTGCTCAGAAACTGAAAAGCAAATTGCCTTCCATGGTTCCCATTAATATAAACGAAAAGACGTACGATCTGCAAAATGGAGTGCCACATTCATCCAGAGTTATTAAGCAAGTCTAATCAGCCATGTTTAGAAAACCAATGACTAGGCACTGAACATGCCCCACAAGTGTTATATGATTTTTAAATTGTTAGGGAAATGATAGTTGGGTCACTTGGCAAGATATCACTGTTCTCACCTTTTGCACTCCATCCCTAGTCTCAATGTTGAAATAGAGTCTGTATCTGCTTCATTTGAATAGTTAAGGGTGTAAACAGGCCATCCTCTAAAAGCTGGGCTGAGCAAATTAAAATTTTGAATACTAATGGCCTAACAAGCCAGCCCCAGACAGTTCAAAATCCAGTCCCAAATCCTACATGTGGTGCTTGTGAGGCTAAACAAACAAAGTGATCAATAAAGCATTAGATTGAAGCCTGAAGGCAAGAAGAATGAAGCATGTATCGATCTATAAATACTGTTAATTACTTAAGAAGAAAATGTACAAGTAAAACATACCATTCAAAAGAAAAACATCATTGCAAGTGCTGCTAAAATGGATATTGTTGCACCTGACAATGATGCCTCTGTCAAATCTAGGAATTTTCATGTCAATGCGTGTGTACACACACACACACACACATAAATGAAAGATATACATACAATCAGGGTAACCACTAAACAGTGAAATACATAAAGATTACATGTCAGCTAAGAAACTTACTCGGGGTGCATTGGAATGCACTACTGCAATGAATCACAATTATAATCTAATTAATACACATTTTGGAGGATTCTGATTAAAGGCTGCCAAACATGACAGATAATTTAATTCTTGAATTCTTCAATCTTGAACCCTGAGACTCAAAACTCCTTTTCAATTGGTCAGCAAATATAATTGAATTAAAGAGGAGAAAATAAAACATTTGTTGGCTGCTTTTATTGACCCACCAGATGGGTTTAAACGATATGCAATTGTGGCAACAGCAAGTCATGCACAAGCAACTACAGGAGCTCCAGAGATAGCAACAACTTCAGCAACTAGATCAGCAGGCAAGGCAGCAACATTCTTTGAGTCAACTGTCTAGAGTTGCAAAGCAGTCTAGTGATCAATTACCTACCTTGGGCAATGGTGCACCTATGCATGATGCAACTAACTACATGTGGTCACAGGAACATGTAGGAGGTTAGAGGAAATGGTCGTTGCTGTGTTAGCATATATACAAATGCATGAAATTTTGAAGTCCGTATCAGTTAAATTTTTATTACTTCTTAACCTTGTTCTTCTTTCTATAAAATTAAAACACTCATGAAGAAAGAAATAAAGAAAGAAAGAAAGAAAAAAAAAAAAGAGGTAATCCATGTCAGAAAATGTTGCCATTGACAATCAAAGAGAAAAATGATAAATGCATAAGGAACTTTGGCCTTCTCTTCATTGAATGTAGAATGTTGTCACATTTCTTTTTTAATTAATAGCCTATCTGCTGACAACTAATTGAAGGATTTGGGATTACACATATTGAAGAGTAATTGAAGGATTGGTGTGTTCTATGGGGTATCCAGATTGAACCAATCATATCAATAGTTTGGATCACTAAACTACATGCTCCATTGTACCTGAAATTAATGGTGATCCTAACCATCTAATCACTAGATAGAAAATGGGCAATCTATATCTATTATACTAGAAAGGTTCCATCATTCTCTGGACCAGCCATTATGTGAGGCTCGGCCTTGATCATCAATTGTTTCCAAAAAATATGCTATGTTTCAATTTAATTAAGAAATGGTAAGTAATGTAATGAAAGCACCACTTGATGTTAGCATTGGGATTTAATTAAGAAATGGTCAGAAATGGTAATCTTTTTCCTTTTATTTTTGGGACAGACTAATCAATTTGCATTCAGAGATACCTCTGTACTCAATTTGGGGTGTTTTCAAACTCAAAACCCTTTATCCTATGCTGGCCATTGTTTTTCTGTCTCCTCAACTACTGTTTATAACCATAAATTGAAACACATTGCCTTTTGGTGTGTGGTTGGCAAAACTAATCAGACCCAAACTTTTGGTTTTACAATCTCAAGGAGGAATGTCAAATGAATTGTACAACACAATTGCACATGTAACAAATGGAATATGTGAAGGTATCTATATCAGCACGACTGATATTATTTTGCTTTTATATTTGAGCTACCATTTTGTGCATGAATCTAAGGCTCTTATAAATTCCAGATATGCATTGACTTCTCTGCAGGAATTGCAATTGGGGGTGACGTGTTTTCGGGCTCAACTCTATCTGATCATGTCCTACGGTTTAACAACATTCCACAGGTAATTTCTTGTTCATGTAATTTTCTCTCTTGGTAGTTTCTTTAGACAAGCAGCAACCCATATTTCTAATTGCTTCTCCATTCTAGTGAAGAAGATTCTGTTTACGTTTTCTAAACTTGCTGACAGTTAGTCTTAAAATCACACCTTGTTAGCAAAAATGTGCCTAATATATGTATGTACTTTTATACCATTTGCTCTAATATTAATCTAGTGGAAGAAAGGAGCTATTCAACAGGTGAGACATTGCTATTTTGATGCAGGGAGCAGGTAAAAGATCTTAAGCCTCTGAAACAGGGGATGCCCAATAAAGTTGAAGAGCGCCCTCGTTCTTCTTCTTTGTATCCTTTATAACTATAAATTGTTTTTTTTTTTTGTACCCTTATGTATAAAACATAATGCTGACCGTTCTAATAAGTGGCTACAAAAATAATAATAACCATCATCATAAACATTGATAGACACAAAGTAAATGGCTGGTGTACAGATTTTACAGGAAACGAAAATCCTTAAATGTTAATCGACACTAGATCAATTGAGAGAAATAGAGAGAGAGAGAGAGAGAGAGAGAGAGAGAGACCTGTAAATATCAATCGACACTGGATCAATTGAATAGAGGAAGATCGAAAGCCCTAAGTGTACAAAAAAAAATCCTTAAATACCATGCAAAAAAAAACTTTCCCATTTTCACCTGTTACAGATTTTACAGAACCCTAAATCCTTTCCTTGTTAGAAATTTTACAGGAAACGAAACCCTAATCTGTGTATTTGAAGATTTAGAAATAAAAACTCAAAATCAAACTTAGAATATATGGTGAGAGAAATGGGTACCTGGTAATAGAGAAGAGACGGAGAAGAGGTGAAGGGCGAGGGCTGCAGGGGTGGATTTTCGCCCGGGTGAAGGGGGTGCATCGCTCAAGGGTTGCAGTCGAGAGGGAGAGGGAGAGGGAGAGGGAGCGACAGAGGGAGGTGGGTTAGGGTCGAGAGGGAGAGGGAGAGGGAGTGAGAGAGGGAGAGTGGAGCAAGAGAGAGAGCGCATGAGAGAGAAAAGGGACTCGCGGACTGGTTTTTTTTCCCGGAGTGGAGGGAGAGAAATTTTAGAACATTTCGTTTGAGGGGGAAGGAGAAAAAGGGCAGCGCGCGGGCTGAGTTTTCACATTTTTTCTGCTACGGTTTTAGACCGTAGCTAAAATCCCATTAGCCGTAGCCGTTGTTGCATCCTCCGCATTTGCACGTTTGACGGGTTCTGGACGGACGGTCCAATCAGGAGCTTTGTGGGGTCCATCATGATGCATTTGATAAATCCACTCCGTCCATGAATTTTGTAAATTTTTTTAATATATAATGGCCCAAAAATCTAGGAAAATCGAAGGCTAATTAAACCACACCATCGATCAATGGTACGTATATAATCTCCACTTTTTCCTACCGTGTGGTCCACTTGAGCCTTTGATCTACTTCCTTTTTTAGGATCTTGCCCTAAAATGATCTTTAAAAATGTATAGACGTATTAGATGGAGCATACAAATTTTAATGGGCCTCGTAGAGTTGCTTATGGGGTTGTCACATGGTGCAAGCATGGGTGGTGGCATTAGTTTTTAGCTACGGTTTAATTTTTTTAGCTACGGTTTTAAGCCGTAGTAATATAGCTACGGTTTATATCCGTAGCTAAAAATCAACATGGTCCGTAGCCTTTGGTCGTTTTTTTGGTAGTGAAAATTTAACAAACTATGTAAATTTGAGGCGGTTTCTAGAGTTTTCCAACTATGTACGAAAGTTGGAGTTCCACAACTATAAATAGAACTCCCTATGATGTCCTAAGCATCTGTTAGGGTTTAAGGAGTGGAGCAAGAGGGTGAAGAAGCTGTCGCCAAGAGTTTTTCTTCTTCTTCCTTAATTTTTTTCATGTTTTTCTTAAAAGATTTTGGTCCAATCATGTCTATGGTTGGCTAAACCTCTTAACTAGGGCTAAGAGGTAAAGCTTATACCATGATGGGATGTTTCTATTACTTTGATTCATGTTTATATTGAATTTCATGGATTCTAATTTGATATTTACGGAATACTTTTAGTTTTTAATGGTTTATTGTAACTCAAATTATAGTAGATCTATAATAGCTTTAAGTATCTTCTTTTCTTAATTTGAGATTGTGAAATTAGTAAGTCCTATTGTTCACCATCGTCCCTTAGGCATGGTAGGGTGATGGAATCCTTCCTAATTTTCACAATTTTTCTGCTTTGATATTATGGGATTGGTAAATCCTGTTGTTTGCCATTGTCTCCTAGGCATGGTTTGATGATGGAATCACTACCAATTATCATAGTTCTCCTTCATTGAGAATTAGGTCAATGGAAGTTCAGATTTAGTTTTATTGATAAATTTTCCAATTGGATAGGATATAACTCTAATTCTAATTGTGTTACTTGAATCAAGTAAGAGGGCTCCCTGATCATTACAAGTGGATCCTTGGCATCCAAGTTCCCACCTTTAAATTCTTATTTTTAATTACTCTATTTACACTTACTCTCTCTAATACTTCAGAATTAGTTTCACATCTTCTTCTAGTTCTACTTCTAGTTAATTTTAGAAATGTACAAGTTTCAATCCCTGTGGATTTGACCATGATCTTACCAAGATTATTACTACATTGCGACCCTACACTTGGGGTTGTGAACAAGTTTTTGACGCTGTTGTCGGAGATTTACAGTTGCATTTTTTGGATTTGATTAGTTTTGAAATTAGGTTAAGATTATGATTTATTTACTTTATATTGTTAGGTTAAAGTTCTTTCTAATTTGTTTTTAGAAACTAACTTTTCTTTTTATTTCCCGATTTAGAAACTTTCCTAATTTGCTTTTAGAAACTAACTTTTTTTTTCCATTTCGAGATTTAGAAACTTTTTTTTTTTTTTTTTTTTTTTAAGAAACTAACTCTTATTTCAATTTCCAGATTTAGAAACTTTCCTAATTTGTTTTTAGAAACTAAATTTTCTTTCTATTTCTATATTTAGAAACTTTCCTAATTCATTTTTAGAAACTAACTTTTCTTTCTATTTCCAGATTTAGAAACTTCTTTTTTTTTAGAAACTAACTTTTGTTTCTATTTCCAGATTTAGAAACTTTCCTATTTTTTTTTTAGAAACTAACTATTCTTTCTATTTCTAGATTTAGAAAGTTTCCTAATTTCTTTTTAGCAACTAACTTTTCTTTCTATTTCTAGATTTAGAAACTTTCCTAATTTCTTTTTAGAAACTAACTTTTCTTTCTATTTCTAGAATTAGAAATTTTCCTGATTTGTTTTTTGAAACTAATTTGTTTTTAGGACTAACTTGTTGTTTTGTTTTTAGGTTAGGGTTTTTTCTGATTTATTTTTAGAAATTAACACTGTTTTTTGTTTTGTAGGATCCTAACATAGAACTCTCTAAACCGATAAACTCTTTCTAACTTCTCCTCTACTTACTTTCGATATTGTTGTCGGATTTTTATTTTATTTTATTTTAGGATTAAGTTCAGGATTAGGGTTTCACCATGTACATGTAAGAGTGAAAACGTCGGTATGTTGAGCTAGTTTTAGAGAATGTGAAAAATTATGAAGGGCTGTCAAATGATTATGTTAGGAAACAACCTGTGTCCTAAATTTTTTCTGAAACCATCATCAAGAACCAACCAGAATACAATGCTCCACTAGTTAAGAAGTTCTTACACGATCATAGGCAGGAGAATAATTACACCCCACAGATTAAGAAAGCAGTACGTGATTGTTAGGGTTATCATAATTATGAGAGAGAACTATTATCACCCATCAGACAAGAAGAAAACAATGAGAGATTATATTATGAGTGATAATATGTACTAACAACCATCAGACTCACCCACCTATGACTTGTACGACTATGATCAGTGGAAACATCAATATTGGAGAGATGAACCAACAATTGCTTAAACTGACTATTCTCTTGGATCCCCTACCTTTGAAATCCAACTAGAAACAATTCAAGAGGATTCACGTTTGAATTTCATGGATTATCAAGAACAGTTTAACCAACTTGTCGCAGGCATGATGAAATCATTGGAAGCGATTGAATTGTGCCTCGATAAGGTTGAAGAGGCTAGGTTATCACAATCTCAACCCAATCTAGAAACACAATACGAGGAAAATGATCCTAACTCACTTGTGGAGAGTATTGAAATTAAGAATGAAGAGTTGGATTGTGTTAACAAGCATATAGCTCAATTTCCCGGAGAGTCGATCTCGATAACTGTCCAAAGGAATGATCAAGAGACATGAGTGTCTTTTAAATATAATGATATTGACATGCTCTAGCCATACGACATACTTGACTTCAATAAGGAGGAAGAGGCTAGTTTATTAGAGCCTTAACTCAACCTAGGAAAACAGTGTAAGGAAAGTAATCTCATCCCACTTGTGAATTATATTGAATTGGAAGATGATAAGTATTGGAATGAGAATTATGAGTTTACAGCCCAAGATTCATTGGAATCAATTTCAATTATGGTTCAGGAAAGTGATCATGAGATACAGGACATTGTCGACCATAATGATCTACTCCACCCATCTGACACATTTGATTTACGTGTGGAGGAAGAGTCCCTTCCAAGTGAACCGTATAACTCTTTTAAGGCGCGTGTAGACCACTCACCTGATTTAGATTATAATATGATTAAGGAGATGGACAAGTTGCCCGAGATGAATCTAAAATTTAAAACTACTCAATTAAGGTCACCTTCTGAGCTGTCAACACTTAAGGATATAATGCCTCTTTGAGTAGTAACAATGAACAAAGTCTTCACATCAATGCGCTTACTGATCCACAATCTGTCTATGCAGAGCAGAGCGAGATGTATCCAGTGACAATTGACTCTCACCAAGGAGAAGAGCAAGAGATCATGTTTCCCTCTATTTTAAGAGAAGACAAAAGAATCATTGGGCATATCATCACAAACCTCAATGTGAAAAATGAGCCTCTCTCAACTGACTATCTCAACTCTTTGAAAGATCGCTTGACATATTTTACAGATTCAAATGATCCCATGATAAAAGAAATAATGGATGACTAGCAAAACAATACCTCGGTAGTTGTTACTGACCGAGAGAACCCTTATTCTGAAGCCCCTCCTTCCACAGATCTCGAATGTTTACCATTAAGGGAGGAGGAGCTGAAAGTTAAACCAAAGCCTGAAACTTTAGAATATGTTGAGACTACATCACCTACTGAGAATTTCTCTGAATTTTATCTACTTGTAGTCTTTGATTCACTATGTTGTGTAACTCCTGAACTTGCTCTGTCTCAGGTGAATCATGTGTACTTTGGACACCTCGGGAGATTAAAAGGAAACTTTATGCTGAGGTCCACAATTTTCTTTGAAAAATCATGCTCCAGGGCATCCAAGCCTATTGCAAAAAGGGCTTTTGGATGATTTTGTTACAAAACCTACTGAAAAATTTATCAAGATACCAGCCGGAGGAGGAACCTTGTGGCATGACTAAGTAGCTTTCCCTTTTTTTCCTAGTTAGGTTTAATACTTTCAAAGAATTTAGTATTAGGATAGTTTATTTTTTGTTGTTTAGGAAAGTTTATTTTTTAATGGTTTAATTCTTGTGTTAACCCATCTTCACATTGAGATATTTTGAAAAAAAAAAAAAAAAAACCCTTAGAATTCCTTCTTTAGGTACTACCTTTCCACCACTTCCCTTTTCTTTTCGTTGCCTCATTTGTATTAAATGCTTATTTCTTTAACATTAAGGACAATGCAGATTTTAGGTTGGGGGTGTGGATTAGGCAGGTTAATTAGTTGTTTTCTTAGTCTTTAGGCGAAGTTGTGAAATTTTGAGAAAATTTTCTAAAATTTCTACAAATTTAAGTGATCTCGAAGTTAATCCATGAATTAGAATTACAAGATACTAAATGTTGATGCCTTATGTCTATTAGATTTTAGCCACTTGGGAGATCTCAAAATTAAGTTAAGTCATTGATCCTCGATTAGACGTTTTAAACATTGATTGAGTCATGATTTCATATGTCACATCCAGCTTACACATTAAAGTGTTAGTTTGATATTGAATTATTAACTTGATGATTATTAAGCATGGAAGGAACCAACCTGGGGAATTTATCCATCATGTTCAATAGGAAGAATTAAAAAGAAAGAAAAAGAAAATATCCTGCTAAACAAAAACAGTTGTCATCGAAAAGGGCTACCTATTAAAGATCTTTAAAAAGGTTGACATAGCGTGAAAGCTATCGATGGAAAAATTAAAAGCTAGAGGAATAAAAGAGGGAACTAAAAGATGAACTGTAAAGTAAGTTTCGGTTTAGGTTTTGGTTGTCCTGAATGCTCTTTTAATTATCAATGTTATCATGAAAGTAACGAATTAAACCTTTGATTGTGATAAGTGTAAACTTCATTATACACCCATGGAACTCAATGTTTGAAATTTTTCTAATTGGAGGATTAATGCTTTGAACTTGATTATGAAACTTACCGAGTGCTAGAGTTTAGGAGAAGGTAATGCACAATATTGATGTATTTTAGAATTCTATTATCTAGATTGTTTTTTTTTTCAAAATCACTTTAGCTTATAGAAATTATCATGTGGTTCTTGAAATATTTTTCGCATACTTTACTCAGGACTAGCAAAATGCTGATTGGGGATTGTGTTGAGGGTCAAATATTGCACATTATCCCCCATTTATATCTTAGTTTTATGAACATGATAGTGCTTAATGTTCTATTTTACTCATGTTTGTGTTGCAAGGTGAATTTAAGAGCTTGGATTGAAAAGGGTGCTAAAAGCATGGATTTGATGCTCAAGAATCACCAAGGTAAGGGATGGATCTTAGGACACCAAGATTGAAAAATTCACATGCCAAAGATCCAAGAAAATCAAGTGAGGAATGAAGAAAATCAAAGATTTGAAGTAAAGAAAAGGAATCCTAAAATTGTCCTGAAAAAGCATATTTTGAAACTCAAGGTCATTTTGTGAAATTGGGTAAAGTTAAGTCTATTTTGGAAAACTGTGCAAAGTGAAGTCTATTTTAAGAAACTACTTAAATTTGAGGCGGTTTCTAGAGTTTTCCAACTAGGTGCGAAAGTTGGAGTTCCACAACTATAAATAGGACTCTCTAGGATGTTCCTAGGAATCTTCTAGGGTTTAAGGAGTGGAGCAAAAGGGTGAAGAAGTCGTTGCCAAGAGTTTTTTTCTTCTTCCTTAATTGTTTTCATGTTTTTCTTAAGAGATTTTGATCCAATCATGTCTATGGTTGGCTAAACCTCTTAGCTACGGTTAAGAGATGAAGCTTGTATCATGATGAGATGTTTCTATTACTTTGATTCATGTTTATGTTGAACTCCATAGATTCTAATTTGATATTTAAGGAATACTTTCAGTTTTTAATGGTTTATTGTGACTCAAATTATAATAGATCTGCAATAGCTTTGAGTATCTTCTTTTCCTGATTTGAGATTGTGAATTTAGTAAGTCTTGTTGTTCACCATCCTCCCTTGGGCATGGTATGGTGCTAGAATTCTTCCTAATCTTCACAATTCTCCTGCTTTGAGATTATGGGATTGGTAAATCCTGTTGTTTGCCATTGTCTCCTGGGCATGGTTTGGTAATGGAATCACTGCCAATTATCATAGTTCTCCTTCATTGAGAATTAGGTTAATGGAAGTTCAGATTTGATTTTATGGATATATTTTCCAATTAGATAGGATAAGATTCAAATTCTAATTGTGTTACTTGAATTAAGTAAGAGGGCTCCCTGATCACTACAAGTGGATCCTTGGCACCCTAGTTTCCACCTTTAAATTCTTAGTTTTAATTACTTTATTCACACTTACTCTCTCAAATACTTTAGAATTAGTTTAGCATCTTCTTCTAGTTCTACTTTTAGTTAATTTCAGAAATGTACAAGTTTCAGTCCTTGTGGGATCGACCTCAGTCTTACTGAGATTATTACTATATCGCGACCTTACAGTTGGGGTTGTGAACACCTAGGGAATGTATCACTAGTTGAGTAAACATGAGTAAAATGTGGGTTTTTTTTTAGTGAAACTTTGAAGATCTTAGAAGACATGATTAAAAACTTGGGACTCAAAAATATTACAAAAAATAACTATGTATAATAGGTTTCCATTGTGTAGTGGCCTAAACTATGTGTTGTAGGCAAAAATATTTAGTTAATAGATATTTTTTTAATGCTCTAATATTTAATAAATAGACATGATTTTAATGTTCCTATTTTTATTTTTTTAAATAATGCAAAAATTCTGCTCATATAATGAGCAAATTTAAAACACCCAAGAAAATGGGATTTTTTTTATTTTTTATTTTTTGAAAAGATGGTTAAGAGGGAGATGACACATACAACAATATGTGAAGACACACGTTCAACACTACACAATATCTAAGTGAATTACGCCCACAACTGATAATAAATGCCTAATAAAGGAAGAATGATGAATGGAAAAGGAAAGCTACATTTCATGCTGCAATCCTCCTTGTTAGGTTAGGTAGAGGGTTACTAAATAGTTTGTGTGTGTTGCACACACCCAAATTACTTCATATTCACTTGGTACCCTTACAACTGTTGAGATGAGTTAATATGATTTTACTCATCTAGGATTTGATTTGTGATAAACATACGTTGAGATGGTAACAACATCTTGATATTATCTAAATAGTTGATCAACTAGAGACTTTTATGATCTATGGCTGCAGGTTGTGCTATATTTAGAGGAGATTTGAGCCCCTATTTTCAAGTTATGTATTGACATGTTTGCTTTTCCAGTCATTTTGCCTTTGAAGAATATTATCTTTGCAATGGTACTTCTGTGATGGAAACCATTTCTGCAGGAATGGGGTGTGGACCTTGCAAAAGAGAGCTCTCCGAACCCTACGACTCTTAAATACACAGATTTCCTGCTAGCGACCGCTTCAGGAAAGGTTGAAGGAGTAAAAGGCCCTACCAAAATTGCAACTCCTTTTGAGAAGACAAAACTTGTTGCTTATACATTAGGAGCGGTGACTCCTTGCATGAGGCTCTATGCCTTTTTAGGTAAGGAGCTTCAGTCATGTCTGTATCCTGCAGAAACCAGACACCCCTATAAGAAGTGGATTGGCAGTTATGCCTCGGAAAGTTTTGAGGTTTTGCTCGTATTGAATCTGATATACTCGCCAATATTGTCTACTGTCTTAAAAATACTTTTACTGAAGTATGGTTGTGCATTGTTGTCCTTCTAAACCAACACAAGCAGCGGCTGTGCAAACTGAGGAAATGCTTGGCAAACTTAGTATCTCTTTGACGAGTGAGGAGCTTGAAGGCATAGAAAGGCTTTATCATCAAGCTATAAATCTTCTGATAGAATTTTTGTCTGCTCAGCCAATTGTTCATCGAACTGTAGTCCCTTTCTCAAGATGTAGAGCCAGTAGAGCGCCGTCTCATTATATTTTCTGATTTTGATTCGACATGTACTGTTATTGATTCCTTTGCCATCTTAGCAAAGATTGCAATATTAACTGCACCCAAAGCTGATCCTAGTGCACCTGAAAATCTGATTGTTCGAAAGTCGTTAGCTGATCTAAGGAACTCGTGGGACGTTCTTTCTAGTCAATAAACTGAGGAACATGAATAGTGGATACAGAGCATTATGCCCAGTGAAATAGGTAATTGAAAGCAGTTCCTTTTGCAGTTTCATTTCTTTAATCGATACTGGAAGAAGCAAAGGAGGCTTTATAAGGAGGCGCTATTTATATTTTTCTTCCTGCCATTGCTTTTCAGTGGATGCATTTAACTATGAAGGTCTATGTAAAGCACTTGAGCAGCTTTCTGACTACGAAAAACGAGCAAATTCTCGATTCATTGAGTCTGGAGTGTTGAACGGCTTGAATTTAGAGGGCATAAAACGGGCAGGGGAACACCTAATACTATAAGATGGTTGTGTGGATTGTAAAGAAGAAGGAAGAGCTTAATGCAGATGTCCATATACTTTCGTATTGTTGGTGTGGAGATCTCATTAGGTCAGCTTTTTCATTACATAAAAAAAATTTCTTAGTACTTGTTGAACTGATAAAATATAGTCTTCCAATGTGTAGAAAGAAGAGGATGGAGGGGACAAGTAGTGGCAAAGAAAATGGTCGATGTTGCGACCACGCATCTCCGGTTGATTATATACCAGCCCACCTTCTATACCGGGTGATGTTTCCCCTAAAGTAGTCCTACCAAGGACCCAACGTATTACGTTCCACCAAGCCATTTCTTGATAGAAGTGGTAGGGTCCTAGATAGCCTAATTTCCTAGCCCCTTCTGGCCGACACATGATCAATCTCTCTAGAGATTGAAATTTCTGGCCGAAAAGTAACCGGGAATCTGGTCAATGAGGCTATCCTTTTCGATGATCAGATAATCTCGGTCCAGGTATAATCTATGGACCTGATTTGAGTCATCAGTTTTCCTTGTTTACGGAAAGCCTCACATGACCATGGCCCCTCATTAAAAGAGTCACGTCCATGAGATTTCTTCGTTACGTTTTGCCAAGCCATTTCTTAATGAATTGGCAGAATTCTTTGATCCGGATAAAGAAAGGGAATGGTAAAGCAGTCGACGCTCAATTGCCACAGTGTCATCTCCTGGTCTTTGGGATAACTGGAAAATTTTCATGATCACCTGTGCTAATTGACCACCTGTTGTACTATCGGTAGTATTCAGAAGAAGGAAGGAGAAAAAGACAGTTAAAGAATGTTTTTTAGTTCTGGCAGTGGAGCAAGGATGTCATCTTAACCAAAGATGGGCGTAAGGGAGATCATTGGGCTGTGAGAATTTGAAGCCTAGAATCCCCATTTTATAGGCAGGCTGAGGTGAAGAGGGGTTAATGCATGTAAAGGAAAAGCATTGGTTGAGTTTCCCAAGATATAAATGCAGTTATTATGGATGCATTGAAAAATATCAAGAACTAATTTCACTTGACGTGATTATCACTACAAGAGGTGTGGTGGATACGTGAAAGAATGGCTAAGTCTGAAAGCCATACTACTGCACAAAAGCCAAGTGAATGTACGAACAAGTCATATGTCCTATGATACACATGTTCATAATATGAAATGCAAGGAGACTATGTATTAGTTGAAAGTTCTGAAAAAAAGTTTATTTCATTGCATTGGCGGTCGCAGACCGCGTTGTTACATTAAGAAAGATGGAAATTCGGAGCCAACAAAGGCCAATTAAACTACGCCTTCAGACTTTTGAATTCTTCCAAGAGGGCTTGAATTTCTGCCTCAATTTTTTCCTTAGTTGGTTCCCAACGGTCCTCCTTTTCAGTGAAGATTGGTAAGAAATGAAGTAGATGATCAACACGAGCAGCGATTGAGGAAACCTTGATTTCGACCGCCCTTTTTGCAGTATAACTTGTCGTTAACCAAGCCTGATATAGACAAATCTATTCATCTATAAATTCTAAATCCGTTGAATTGGTGGTATCTTTGGCATGAAAGGCATTGCCCTGTTCGCATAGTTTGTATGTCATGCCAAAGCGATACGACAGTAGTGTTTAGAGCATCGATCGATTGAATTGATGAACCTAAACGCAACGTATCTTGTGGTACCAAGCTCTTTCATATTTTCCACTCATGTCAAACGAATCCTTTACGGTCGCTTCTTGTTGTTCAAGATGGCATTTATTTACGCTATGATGGAAAACTGTTTTTTTTCGTAGCAATCCGCCATGGTGGTTAGCTGCTTGGCTCTCTAAAGTAGTTCTTACAGCCGATTGTTTAGTTCGGTCAAAAGATTACGACCAACCGAACAGGAGGCATCAACGTGAACTTTTTCACGTCAAATGGTAGGAAAGAAAAAGAGAAATCTTTCAACCCTTCCTTCAAGATCTCCTGAAGAAAAGAATCAAGACCAGCAATAAGGGAAGGTATCTCAACAACCATTACTAAAAGCTAGATTAGAAAGGATGATGTTTAGGTTAGAAAGTCAATATCGTTTAAATAACAGTCATATGAGGCCGCTATCTATAAGTGGTGTAATACTAGGAGTTCACACATTGTAGTTCATACGAGACGTGGGCAGTTAAAGTGTGAAATTCGAAAATAGAGGGAGTTTGGAGAAAAGCGTGGGAGAACATGTCCAAAATGGTTACCTAAAGCAATCAAGCTGTAAAAGTGAAATAGTCATTAATTTATGAAAGAAAGTTACAAATCAAAGGATAAGAGATTTTGCAAGAATATTTCAGCCATCTCTAGTCGTCTTTTGACTTCCCATACTGATGCTTCTTCTTTCATCAATGATCGAGATAATCGGCCAACATCTTCTACTCAAAGACGTGCTACAAGAACTAATCTGGAAATCTCTTCAAGCATCCTATCATGTTCTACTCACTTATCAGCCACATGTTTCAGCAATGTGATCAGCTTGGCCTCTAAGGACACAATCCTGGCTTCTAAGCTCTCAATTTCCATCTTAGCGGCTTTCGCAACAACATTCTTGGCTACGAGTTCTTGAGCAATTTCCTGTGCACTAGCTTTTTTGAGATCGGCCTCTCGTCTTTTTGTGTCAAGATTAACAACAACTGCCTCAGCTCGATAATGCATATCAAGTATTCCCTGAAGCTCCAGGATAGGTGGCATTCTGGTCATTAGAGATGGGTCTGAGTGAGATATTACATATGCCAAATCGAGTAACTGGGCAATCTTGGTTATTAATTCAACATCAAAGGTTTCGGCCAATCCTTTTCGAAGGAGTCTGTGTAATTCAATTTGTAAACTCTAGAGTCTGTCTTATTGGAGAGGAGATGTCACTGTAGGTGTTTCTCTAGTTATGGCTTTCTCAAGAAGGGAGATGACATCATCAACAGAAGAAGGAATGACAAGAGCCAAAGTATTGACCTCATGAACAACCGATGAAGAAGGTGAGTGAGGAATTATATCAGCCACTTCTACCTCGGCTAGTTTATTAGGTGTGTTAGCCGAAACAAACTCGGACTGCTGGTCAACATTGACCAATGGTCGTTCTGAAACTTCAACAAAAACTTAGTCAACTACCTCTACAGGAGAATAGGTTGTCACTTCCTCTTCGATTGCAACTCTTTCAGTTTCGTTTGATTGATTAAAAACTTCTGTCATCTCGACCACGGCAGGTTTAGTTGGAGTTGGGATCTCTCATATCGTTATGGGCAATAAGGGAAGTGTTGGAACCATAGCTAACTTGAAAGGTTGAATATGAGATATTAAAGCTCTTTGCTGCATGACTGATGTGGACGGGGACTGAATCTACTGCAAATTATCAAGAGTAGTGTTATCTCCAGGCGAAGTATCTTCTGTGCCAGTTATTTTCCCTAAATCTAAAGGCACTGTTATTACAGCTGGATCTTCAAAATTACATGAGTGATGACTGCTGCTGCTGTCTCACTAGTGAAGGCATGAGACACAGGGGGAAGTGTGGCCAACAAAATTGCTAATATTGGCTTTGTGTTCTGTCCTTGAGCAGGTGCCGATCTAGCAATTCTTGAGTTGCTGCAAGATCAAAGTAAGTATGATCAATGCTAAAAATGAGAATGGAAAAACCAAGTAAAAAAACAAAGGAAGCAGTCTCCAACTAGATTGAGAGAGATTGCAGGTCAAATTCTCTCTCCCTGAATAGATGTGGGATTTTTTATGGTAGTTACAAATGTTAGAGGTGCAGTGGGAGTGGTGGTGGCTGCAGATGCTATGGCTTAAGGTCTTTGTCAAGCGGAAGATTAGGGTCATCCAGTCTCTCTTTGTCTTGGATCCATTTACAAAAGCATTTATTAATATGAGCTTTTTCATGCCGTTGAATGTGTTGGAGCATAAAATTCAATTAGAATAGAGGTGAGCAAGTGAAGAAGAAATAAGATCAGACTGAAGTAAGAGACATGAAATGCTTAAATTGCGTGGGGCATGAATTACGCGGGACATGAGTTGCATGGGACCACGTAACTCATCATAGTTGCACTAGCCTGCACTACTCCCTTCAGAGATGGTTGGATTAAAAAGTGCGGAGTGGGGTCCATGGCTTAGAATTCGAGGAACCATACATGTGGAAGCCTATAAATACCCGTTGACCCCCCTCATTTGAGGGATCGTATTTCCAGAAGACCAGTACCTCTGACAGATACTGGAGAGAGAAAGAAGAAAGAGAAGGCCAAGCCGCACTCCTTGCGAGTTGTGCCAGCCCATGCAACTTGATGGCGTGGATGACTTGTGAAGCCACATTGATGACTTGTGAAGCTGCATTGTTATTCTTCTTGGAATGTTTTAAGCTATTATGAAATTCTTCAGGGATTATTAGCATCCTTTTATTATAGTAATAAAGGAAGATGCATGCAAAAGATCTGCACAACTCATCTCCTATGGAGACATGAATGATATGAGTCGGAATACTGTCGAAATTTATATTTGAATATATTCAAGACTTATACTTTTTGTCATAAAAACTCTATTTGGAATCAAAGGATCAACAGGATGTAATGAATTCAGAATGAATAAATTTGACGATTATTCTTCTATTTTTCTTTTTTGTCATTATTAAGTAAGATAATTCCCCTGAATCAAATGCTTTCGTTTCTAGTTGAAACAAAATGGCAACTTTGTTGGGGATCTTTATCTTACTTGATATTGACTCAGGAACAATATAGAGAATTTCATCATTGTTTGGTGTCTAATAAGATCCCAAAATGGTGACTCTCGATGGGAACATCCTTCCTTTCATCTCCGAGATAAGAGTATATTTGCAAATAGATACTAATCAATATCGTTCGTGACCTCTGACAGAATCATAATACGATATACATATCTAAGCTATAATCAATGGCAACTGCTGCAAATGAAATGATCTTCTACTTCACACCCACAGGATTCATGGTGGAGTATGCCTGTAACCAACTATTGGTCCATCAGAAGTAGAAAGACAAGTTTCGAGTCACTATTGGAGTCATAACAGTCTCTCTAATAGCATAAGAAAATGAAAATGATTTGATCATCGTATCACGCCAAAGATCAAAGGCCCGAAATATTACAACTGCTAGGGTAAGTCTGTCGACACTGAAAACTAGAGGACCAATGACATGAAACGCAGCAAGAAAGAATCCTGAACTCTCTCCTCCAGCAATATACCCTGTAAAATCTTTGTCCTTACCAATGTCATGAGATTTCCCAGCGCTACCCGTCGCAAGTACCTAATGGACAAAGAAACAGAAGGGTAAATCACTCATGGAAAGTCCACCAATTTATGAATCGCCTCAAGTTGTATCACGGTCGGCTGAACTCTGTAGAAGCACTGAAATAAACAAAACTCCCTTTTCAGTAAGCCCTGTCACATTGGCAAATTCTCACTCCACTCTTGATTGCTTCGTCAGGGAATGGAGAAGCCACTGTGTGTATTGCCGGTATAAGTAAAGATCTACCGCCTACTACTGAAGATCATATGGTCGAAATGGCCCAAGCATAGAAAACGCTAATGGAAGAATGTAGAAACCTCCAAGAAGCCTTTGCTACTCTCGCATATAATGTGGCCCAGATAATAGTACCTTTGATGATGGCTACTATGAATGAACGAGAACAATAACCCGAAGGTTCTCAACCACCAAGGTTCTCAATCACACAGAAGATTGTTTCACATTAAAAAATATATTGCAGAGGATGATAAAATAAGGAGAAATAGTTCTGAAAAAGGATGATGAACAACGTAGAAAGGCAAGCATAACCAAGAGAAGTAGAAGACATACATTTCCCTGCTAACTTCAAGCATCCCGAATTTCTAAAATTCAGCGGGGATGGGTCTCCAGACGAACATTTGATGCATTTCAGCACGTCCATGGGTAACTTCTCTACTATCCCTCAATATTGTTTGCGATTGTTCGAGTCTTCTCTGACAGGCAAGGCATTCCGATGGTATTCTAGTTTGGCGCCCAAATCAATACAAACTTGGGAACAGATGCAGGACGCCTTTATGTTAAATTTCTTTTCGTCAGATTGTGATGTCAGTATTGCAGAGTTGGCATCTGTAAGGCAAAGAGAAAATGAACCTGTGGAGAAATTTATCAGCAAATGGAAGACTTTGGGACCATCGTGCTGGCAATTACCCGAAGAAAGAAAACAGGTAAAAATGTGTTTGAGCTCCATAGAGACAGAAATCGCATTTGAACTCACCAGTGCTAACATAAGAACTTTTCGAGACCTGGCAACTAAAGCGCTTGCATTGGAGCTGATGACTACAAAGATGCCGGCATTTCAAATCCGTACAGAAAAGAGAGGACCGAATAGGGCAATAGTAAATGCTGTCGATCAGGAGAAAAAGAAAAACATTTTTCGCGACAAACGGGAAACAAGAAGGGAAGGGAAGATTTAGATCAACGAAGGGATTATAAAAATGATAAATGACCGCGGTCATATGATTCTCATAGAGAATATACTTTTGATAAAGAAGATGTGTTGCCAATGATGGAACAACTACTAGCCCCCGGAACTATGAGGTTACCTTCATCGGGATATCCAGAAGAGGTTGAAATGACTAAATAGAAGAATTACTATAATTACCATTGTTGGCTAAGGCATCATACAGAAGATTGTTTCACATTAAAAAATATATTGCAGAGGATGATAAAATAAGGAGAAATAGTTCTGAAAAAGGATGATGAACAACGTAGAAAGGCAAGCATAAATATGACATATGCAACGAATTGTCAAAATCCTCTGTCAGAAAAGTCAGCCTGGAAGACCTAATTTTTGCCTATCGCCAAAAGGATGAATCGAGTAGTGGAGAATTTTGGGGGCATCCTCATTCGAAGAAGATGACATGCTTCGTATGATGAACTGACCACTAACAATAGATAAAATAGAGCTACCATGGCCCAAATACTCGAATGGAAAGAAACAAGTGAGAGAAAGATACGAAACCATAATATAAAGCATATTCATTGTGGGGATAAATCTACATCAATGCACCCGACAAATACTGAGTTTGTCAACAGCACATCAATCCAGAAGGTGGCTGCAATTTTAGTTTCGAAGAGCATCAGTCCGATACTTCCTAACCAGAAGGGGGCAAGACTGGCGAACAATAAAATAGTTACAGAAGTCAGAACTCTATATTTCTCCCTGTATATGAATACAAGAGCAGATTTTCAAGTATATCAAGTTCAAGCACCAATGATTATCGCCAAATGAAAAACGCCAATGATTATCGCCAAATGAAAAACGCCAATAATTATCACCAAATAAAAAGTGCTAATGATTACTGTTAAATCATCAAAAGCCATCATCGCCATTGCTATATTGCCAACACAAAGGCCATTTTATTATTTAAATTTATCAAAATTAATAGCACCACCAAGCTGATACACTATTCTAACCATAAATTTTTGTTTCATATCATTAGCAAGGGGCAATATATCAATTTTGATTTATTACCTTTAGCAGGGCGTATAAAGACAATTGCATAAAAATATCATCGGCAATGGCAATCTATCATCTACAACAGTGAAATAAGCTTATAAAGCCAAACCACGTATAAGTCCTATTACAACGATGGCGATTCATCATTTACGATAGCAGAGCTGAGCATATGAAGCCAACTACGTATAAGACTTACAATCATTGGCGATGGCTATATGATGAGATGATACGAGTAGCAGTGAGAAGCTTGTGGCCCTAAAAAGCCAGTAAAAAGCATCATGTGCACCCATGTGGGCAGTTGATGAAGAAATCACGTAAGACCTATACCGTCTGTATAGTTTCCGACAGCATCACGAGGGCTGGCAAGAAAATGCCCTCTCGTAAATAGGTCCAACTTGGAAGATGAAGAAAAAGTGAGTCTCTGAAGTAGGATGACTGCCTAGATCTCTAGCTTAATTTTAGTAGTAATGCACGAGGACAGGTCTCTGAAGTAAGATGACCCCTCATTGATGGACTGGCGGCCTTGAATTTGGTACCCGAAGGTAGCCTTGCACGCCCCGTGAACTCTAGAGAGTTACCATAGCCAACCTTGTGCATAAAACTCACTGAGTACACTACCCCATTAGCTTCACCAGGCCCCTCTGATGGATCGCGGTTTGTGAACTCCCCGGCCACGATAAGCTCAGTGAACTCTAGAGAGTTATAGAGGCCATTCGCGTAAGACCCGACTCCAACTACTTATGAGTCTAAAAACTGTGATTTCTCTAGCTACTCATGAGCTTAAACTTTGTGTGAAACTAACTGAAACCGAAATTTAGTACTACCCATGAAAAATAACACCATGTAGACAACATCATGCTAACAATCATCATACAGAAGCATGTTTGCAATACATCCACAAATTTTTTAAATTATCAAAATTCAGTTATGATGTTTAAAGGACAAAGTATGAAAGTGACAATAAGCATAAAAGAAAATTCATATATCCTCTGACATTCCTAATGCAAGCATGTATTGTCGAAAATCCTCCTTTAATTGCACATCTGTAACCGCATTGTCCAGCTTAGCGTCCAAGATAATCTTTACTTGATCTGGAATGTCGGTCAGTTCTTGCTCTAGAGAAACTATTGCAGCTTCCCCCTTTGAAATCTCTGATCATTCCAAATCAGCTATTCGCCTATTGACCTTGATATCGGCTTCAAGCTTGTTAGTCCTCAAATCAGCTTCATGCTGTTGGGCCTCCAAATTAGAGATTTGTTGTCTAAGGCTCGAAATCTTCTTGCTTATGAGCATCGAAGAATGTTTGGAAGCTCTCACTTGCTCCAGAAGCGAGCTGAATTCTTTATCATATCCAGAGATTGTTGTTGCTGCCATGGAAACTTTACCTCTAAGCTGCATTAACTCTTTTTGACGAGTAAGAATCTCAAGAGAGATGGTCATGTCTTGAGCAGCTCTCACAGAAGTGAGAAAGATATTCGTGCAAGGGAACGATGGTGATCCTTGCTATCCTTATAGCATTTTCTAGGGATGCCAGCACTATTTCCAAATCTGACCACTGCGTGGGATCTTTATATATATATATATATATATATATAGCTACTGATAGAGAACTCTGCAACAAAATCAGTGCAGGCGAAGGAATCTTCTCTAAAGATATTATATGCGAGACAGTAGCAACAGAGCTGGAACTTGCAGAACTGCTAGAAATAGGGCAAACTATAGAGTGTATAAAAAAGAAAACACAAATTAAAGATGAATTACAAAATATTATTATAAAATAGTGAAATGGAATAAAGTATACCTGCAGCCATCGAAATCATTAGAACAAGGATTGTTGTTCCTACAGCTTGCATTTCTTCAGGAAGAGAAGACGGGTCAGGCATGTCTGAAGCCATGTTGGCAAAAGATGGTACCTTGGCTTCGGTGCTAGACACAACTGTAGTTGGAGTAGTGGCATTAGTTAGCTCCATCAGGAAAACTATTCCTCGAACCACTATACTGGTTTTAATTGGGAGCTTAAGAGGTGCCCTAGCTTTTTTGGCAGAGCGCTTACCAGAAGGAGGAGCAGTTGGAACAGTTTGAATCATGTCTGTGGAAATTGGGAGAGTTTCTGGAACTGTTGTGACATCAGATGGAGGATCCAAAAGCATTATGCGTGGAAGGTGAGAATAATTGCTACTGAATGATATAGTCAGATCGGCACAGAGTGTATCTTCATACTCTCCATAATCAAGGGGTTCTTCTTCTTTGTCGACTCTTATAGATGTAGCTTGGGGAATAACATCTTCTTGAGGGACCCCTTCATCAACTTCAGTAGTCGTAACAATTTGTTCATCATCACCCATGTCTATCTCTCCTTCCTCTCCTTCCTCTACTTCCACCACTTCTCCCTCTTCTTCTTCATCATTTATATTCAATTTTCCCTCTTCCCCCGAGTCGCCAGAAGATAACTCACTTCTGTCAGAAGAAGAACCACTGGAAGAGGACCCTTCACCTTCTTTCTCTGACGATGATGAAGACGATGATGAATCCAAGACTGGTTCTTCAACAACCACTTGTTTCCCTTTCCGCGAAGATTATCTCTTCTCAGCAAGGGCGGGGTCTTCAGCGGCGACAATCATAGGAGATGCAAAGGACCTAGCCTGAGTCTGCGATCTAGTAACAGGGGATGGTGAATCCCTGCAAGTAGACGGTGGTTGAGGAACAGATGGAGATATTATTTGGGGTTCAGATGATTTAACACCCATCGGGGCTGTTTAAAGTTCAGAAGGTCCAACAGTCACTGGAGTTGGAAGAGGATCTGTTGATGCAGGAACATGGGAAATGTCTGTAGTATATGTAGTGGCGTCTTCTCTGCTAGTATGCCTTCTTTGAGCCTTAAAGTGTGTCAAAGGGAATCCATGGGTGATCCAACCCTCAAGGGTGTTGGCAGGTTTAATTTCATGAATGGGTTCTTCTAAAGAGATCTTTACGCAGGCTTCACCGGGAGCAGGGGCATGATCCCGTTCAACAATATGACCTACACCTTTTATAAGATTATGTTTTTCGATTCTAGGAGCAGGGATCCATATGGGAGAATCCACTGGCATGCAACGACAGATCAAGAAAGATTGGTGTGCCCACCATCTTATCCATGGATATGTTGTGCAAACAAAACATCCAAAGCCGGGAATGATGAATTTTGAATTAATTTACGCTGCAAGCAACTGTCTCCAAATTAATCCAAAATTATAGGGACCTCCACCGTAGCTTCTCATGGTATAGGTCACCACTTTGAGATGTTCAGGAACAGTTTGATCGTACCCAAATTGTCATGCAAACCTACTTGGGTAGTAGGGTTCCCTCTAGAATTCACTGCCTTCCTGCAATGGCAAACTATTGAACCATATTGAAATAAAGAAAGCACACTCAGTAGGGGAAAGTTCCTTGTCATCATAAGTCTCATGGTCCACAATATACTGAGAGAACGAGAACTGATAAAAGTCGATGGCATTAGTTGACTCGATCATGTTGATCACCCACTCATATGTTCTTTTTGGCATTACTCTGTTTTGATAATGACACAACGGAATTCACGAAGGATGCACATAGCCTTTCTCTGAATCATCAGATGTCCAAGGAAAGTAGACACCTAGCCACCCAGAAAAGTAGTGCCATGGTGTGAACGCCGAGCTGACTCTGATGGAGGGGTTCTAACAATGAGTGGCAGCATCACCAAATGCCTTATATAGTGAACAAAGAATAGGGGGCACCAGTGAATATTTCCGACCCTCAACTAGTCCTCCTGCGACGGCGAATACGGAAGGTGTAATGACATCAGCCCATTTGGAGCTAGGAAGTACAACGATGCTAAGCCAATATACGAGGAACACTGCTAATCACCCTTGGGTGTGTATTCTAAGGGATTTCTTATTCTGTGATGAGCATTCTCCAAGTCGTCAGAATGACTATTTTTTAATCTATAAAAAAAAAGAGAGAAGTGTAAGCAGGATAAGTATTGATGAACTGCATAAACTTATGACACGAAGCAAAGACTTATACCGTAGCTCAGGAAAAAAGTGAGCCAACTAAAGAAATTGAGAGATCTTCTTAATGTCAGGAAACTTGGACATTCTTTAAACAGTTCAACTGAGGCATCAGATACTAATGGCTGACTTTTGGAAGGCGAAAAAAGAGAGAATTCTTCATTTGTGGGGATGTATTCATCATAAAAGTGACTCATTATGGGGAGTCCCGCCATTCTATGCAGGTCTCAAAGGGTGACGCTAACTTCGCCCAGAGGCAAGTTGTCACGCCCCAAACTCGGAAGTTAGGCTCAAAAACTTGTTAATCACTGAATCTGGTGCCGACAACCTCCATAGTATCCCATTCTCGTCTTCCAGCACCCATATGCCAGATTTCGATCCTAGGATCCTACAAGGAGAATTTTCCAACGTACATTTATCTCATAAAAAGCATAACTAGAAGTTTACCCAAATCACAAAGGCAACATCATCATCACATATCCACTAATATAAACAGTTGAATACAGTGAGAAAAGGGAAATACGTATATCAATAATCAAAGCTCTAGAAGACATCTGCATGCTGTAAGTGTTATGGTTTCCTTCTCCTTTAGTTGTCAAATTTTGTGATACCAAAAACACAATCTGTGTCTTGTGTAGCATGTTGATTTATATGTTCAAGACACTGCATCACAATGCTTCAAGTTGAGAATGAAGCTCTACTTCAAGACATGCAAGGTCAAGTACATTGTCCACTCCTGTAAGCTTCAAAATTCAGAGTATTTCAAGAGCTACAAGAGCTACATCAAAAGAGAAGTGCTTGTTCAAGATTCAAGATAATTTTCAACTCAAGATGAAGTACAACTCAAGAACAACAAATCCAAGCTTTAGAAGATCTCAAGTTCAAGCTACATCATGTAGAGATCTCAAAGATTCATAATCGTCAAAGGTCAACCATCATCTGAAGAAATGAAGTTTCAATGTTCGTACTTCATGTCCCAGGTATGAAAGACCTTAGATTGACCTTAGGGTAGGTCATTTTGTATACATAATTCAAATTGAATCACTTTATATGAATTTGGACTGTTCTAAGACTAGTCCTGAACCCTGTTCAACTAGTCCTAGCACTGCCTCAACCAGTCCAAGCAATTCCAGGACCAGTCCTAAGTTGTTGAAAATTTTTAAAATTTTTTGGTTGAGCTACAACCAGTCCTGGACTCTGCTCGACCAATCATGTGAACAGTGCATGATTTGTTCACGACAATCCAGCAGCTACGACTCAAACTACAACAACGAAACCTGGTGACTCACGACCAGTTGTGGGTTGGTCACGACCAGTCGTGGAGGGCTCACGACTGGTCGTAAACAGCCTACGACAAGTCGTGGAACGGTTTTATCCAATTACGCTCAAAAATTTAAAAATCTGTTTGACCTATGACTAGTCATAGTGTCCTTAGGACCAGTCAAAGATGCAATATCTGTCACTCTAAATAGAGCACGAATTTCAGAGTTTCATAATCCAATTCAAGAAAAATCAAGGCATCACTCTAAGATAAGTTTGTGTTCATTTTAAGCTACTTTGTGCATATTTAATATTCTCTTTTGTTAGCTTTGTCAATTTGATTTTGTTTCTATATTCCAATCTGATTTGAAAGAGGAATTGTTGTATTCCTTCTTCTTGGAATCAAAATCAAATAGAGCTAGCCCAACTGGTTTAATTTGAAAATCAATCTAGAACCTAGAACCATTTCAAAGTGAGTATTGGACATTGAACTTCTATATTTAAACTTCTACTCTAATTGGTTCTTCCGGGCAGATACAAAAGAAGAAATCCAGGTATTTTACGTTATTGTAAATTTCCTTATTTTGGTTTCTTTTGAGATTAAGTAAGAAAAATCTCATTATGTTGGTTATCTGAGGAGAGCCAGAAAACTCAAAGGTTAGGGTTTTTGAATTGTGTAAGCCCATTTAAAAGACATAATTGTGAAGGTTTTGGGTGAACCTGAGAAACCTATTTTCATAGTGAATGCTAATATCCCCTATGTGAGGATATTAGGAATGGAGTAGCAAGCTGTGTGGCTGTTGTTTAACAGTTGGTGTACACAAAGGCGAACCACTATAATTCTTTGTGTCTTGTGATTTGAATGTTTGTGTAATTTCTATTTCTTTTATCATTCAAATTTGCAGGATATATGTGTGGATGTGAATGTTGTAATATTTACATTTCTCAAGTATTATGGGGAATGTTGTAATAATTTAGACTTTCTTTCTAGCTATTTCTTTTTATTCTTCTTCGGTTTGAGTTTTTGATACAAAGACCTTTCTAGAAATAAGGTTGTCCTACCATAAACCTTAAATTTTTTGTGTAAGGTTGTCCTTAGAACAACATTTGTATCAACCTTTCAAGACTAGAATTTTGAGGTTGCTTTTCATTTCAGTACTGTGATTTATTTATTATGCTATCTTTTCTTTATTCATTTATATTTCGCTGTTAAAGTTTTAATTTAGCACAGTCCTATTCACCCCCCATATAGGACATATAGCTTGGCCTTTTACAAGTGGTATCAAAGCCTAATAACTTGTTTTTATTGTTATATTTTTGGATTTATTTCTTGAGCTAACGGATCTAAGATATTTATAAGATGTCAAATTTTGATAGCCTTTCAGTCACTAGGCCTCCACCATTTGATGGCTCTAACTATGCCTATTGGAAAGACAGGATGGCGATTTTCCTTAAATCCATGGATAAGAGTGTATGGCAAGCCACAGTCACTGAATGGACCCCTCCTACCACTAAAGTGACTGGTATCAATGATTCAAAATCAATGAGAGTAACACCTTATTTCTCTTGGACCACTCTTCAGAAAAATGAGAGTAGTGTCAATGCAAAAGCACTAAATGCAATCACTTATGCACTATCACTGGATGAATTCAAAAGAATTATATCTTGTGATACTGCAAAGCAAGCTTGGGATATTTTAGAAATGACATATAAGGGTACATCAGTTGTTAAGAAATCTAAAGTCTAACTCATCACAACCAAATTTGAGGTAATGCGTATGGAGGAAAATGAAATGTTCATGGGCTTTTATACAAGATTAAATGACATTGTAAACTCTATGTGGGGTCTTGGTGATAAAATCTCAAAAAGTAAAGTGTGTGCAAAGATACTATGCTCACTTTCTGAACGATTCAATTTTAAGATAATCGCAATCCAAAAACTTCGTGATACGGACAATATGAGGGTAGAAGAAGTAGTTGGATCTTTACAAACCTATGAGTTAAATTTTAAAGCTCCTAAAAGTAAATCTATTTCCCTTAAATCTTCTAAATGTATTTCATAAGAAAATTCTGATTTAGAAAATTCTAAAGACGATATGGCTCTTTTAGCGAAAAAGATTTACAAGATTTTCAAAAGTAACAAGAGGGTTGACTTTCAAAAATCAGATGATAAGAAAAGATCTAAATCTAAATCTAAAACATGAAAATCTTTAAAAGACAGTCAATGTTACAACTGCCAAGAATATGGACATTTAGCAAACAAGTGTCCTAAAAATGACAAACTTAAAAAAGAAAGGAATGTTGGCTACTTGGGATGAATCTTCTGGCACTGAAGCCTCTTCTGAATCAGAAGATTCTAAAACCGAGTCAGGCAATGAAGTTAAAGCCATTATGACTCTAGCCAAGTCCACTTTTTCTAATCACTATGATTTAACTAGTGAAGAAAATCTGAATAGTGATCATGAAAATGAAGAAGACCTTCAAGAAGCTTACAATGCCCTATACAAGGAAAGTTGAAAAATTGCTATAAAACTAAAACTTCAAAAAGAAAAGTTTTTAAAACTTAAGTAGGTATACTCGTCTAACCGCTCATAGGTGCAACGGAAGCTTGGTGGGCTACTAGCCCACTGGCCCAGGATTGATGGAAATTGATCCAGATTATACGTAAGATTAGGTCACTAAATAGAAGCTGAACCTTCCTTAGAATGTCAATAATGAATTTACTAGAAGGAAAGCAGTTAGGGTTCAAGTATTAAATCAATTCATACTAAAGAAAAGGCCTAACAATGGGTATGAGCTGAATTACAATAGCCGAGGTCAGTGTATCCACAAATTCGCTCGTTAAATACGAACTTCATAGAAGCCTTAGCAATTCGATACTATTAGAAACCTTTGTAGGATGATCTCTTAAGATATGTATTAACTCCTACCTTGGACCTAAATTAAAATGAGGACTCTCTTAGACCAAGACCCAAAGGGCAACCTCATAAATAGGAAATTTGAACCTTTCAATGATGGGCATTTCCTAAGCTTTTTCTGATCAATACTCAATTTCACTAGTTACTCGTCCCGATCAGGTTACATATGAAAAGGATATTGGCCATACAAGATTGATCAACCAGGGACTAGGAAGGGATACAATGAGCTTTCTACCTTGGTCAGGTAGATGATCGATGTATCGGGATGTTCACTCCCCAAGTATAGGGTTATGATGTAGTAATAAAATCGGTGAGACCGAGGTCGAATCCCAAGGGACTGAAACCTGTACGTAATCTGAAACTAAATAGAACTAGAACTAGACTAAGATGTAATCTAAATCAAGCGAATATGAGGGAATAATTGTGAATAGATTAATTAAAAACTAATAAAAATAAAGGTGGGAACTAGGGTGCCAAGGATCCACTTGTAGCAATTGGGAAGTTGCCTTGTATTGATTCAAGGACACAACTGGAATTAGAGTCCTATCCTATCCAGTTGGTAAGAAGAGATTTGTCAGATCTCTAAATATCTCATGGATCTAATCAACAGACACGATTGGTGTAGATTTGGAAGTGATCCCATCACCTAACCATGCCCAGGAGACTATGGCAAACAACAACAATTTATCAAACCCACAGCCAATCATAAGAGAATTGTGAAAGTTAGGAAGGGGTTCCATTACCCAACCATGCCAAGGAGATAATGGTGAACAACAGGACCTCCTAAGTTCACAATCTCATAATGAAAAAAATATACTCAAAGCTATTGCAGATCTACTGTAATTTGAGTCACAATAAACCATTGAAAACTAAAAGTATTCCTTAATAATCAAACTAAAATCCATAAGAATTCAATAACCATGAATTAAAGCAAAGTTAACAACCCAATCACGCTACAAGCTTCACCTCTTAGCCTTAGCTAAGAGGTTTAGCCTAGCAACATGATTAGGCTACACCTTAAAAGAAAGGAAAAATAAAAATAAAAACCCTACAAACTCTACTCTCCCTCTTGTGCCCCACGTCCAACCAAAGTCCTTCTCTAGATCTGAATGCCTTCTCCCCACGTCCAAAACCTTCTTTTATAGCTGCTGGAGGCGGTGGAGGGCTGTCGCCGCAGCTGTCGCAGCTATAGCGAAAGCTTTTTCGCAGTCAAGTTCGGAGCTTCAAAACTCCCTACTTTCCTCGCTCAATTTCCAAAGAAACACCGTCCCTTAGGATGCTTTTGAGCCCTCTACATGATGGACGGTTCAGATCTGCCATATGATGAAAGATGGTGGGCCACAACCGCCTGGAAAAGTCGGTTTTCGCGGATCTGCGAAAGCTTTCTCACTCCTTCACTGTCGTGATCGGTGGGCCCCACAGAGGTGTTTTCAGGGAAATCCACCCCGTCCATTGCATTCATGACGAAGTTTCAGTCAAGAATGGATGGTTTTGAACGTCCATTGGCGCGGCCCAGAGAAGAAATCACAATAAAAACAATTTTGAACGTCGCAGAACCGCCTGTTTGTGGCCTCTGTATTGCACACGTGTGCACGCATGGGTGTAAAATTTCAGTAAGATTTTGTAGTATTCGAGCTACTCTACAAGATGGACGGCTCGGATTTTCCGTACGGGTGACGTGTGGGTCCCACAGAGGTCCGCAAAAACGGTCAGTGGCCGTTCGTTGCGCAGCTGAAAACGGCAAGTACCGTTTTTGTTTTGGAAACTGGTCAGGAGCAGGCGGGCGCTGTTTGGATTTGGAAGGCGGTGTGGTGCTCGGCATACATACAATGTACATGATATACATGCATCATATGCAGGGCCCATTATGATGCTTATCAGAAATCTGCACCGTCCATCCTTTTTCTCATATTCTTTAAGCCGTCAAGGACAATTTTGAAGCATATCTAGATAGCAGGTGGGCCCCACTTAGTGAATTAAGGGGTTGATTTGTCCGTTGGCCCACTTCCGGAGATCTTCATTTGCTGAAATTTAATATGTACAGTTAATTTATGGCCCCCATCACATGTATGAAGTCTTGTATCAATCGGATGGCGGGAACCGTGTAATCTTGCATTCTGGACCAATTTCGGGCCACTTGAGCTTCAGTTTCTCGATTTTCCTGGATATTTGGCATGCACTTCCGTCGATCTCGGTCCCCTGGAGTCTGTCCCTTCCTGAGCGACTACCAATGGACTCACTGCTTTGACCGAGCAGAAGACCAGGATCTACCAAGACTAGGAAGGGATACGATGAACCTTCTATCTTGGTTAGGTAGGTGATTGATGTATCGGGATCAAGCGCACTACAACCGTCTCTCCGTATTGGTCAACCATTGAAAACAAATATCTTACGCTAAATATATGAAAATCGTCGTCAAGACTCCAAATAGATAAAGAAATAAATTGTAGCAAACCATCAGGGTATAAGCAAGAGATAAAGAGATAAGTTTTTAAGGGTGGTAGACTAAAACGTACCAGACTAGCATAGACAATATACACCCTATCACGCATATAAACTTGAAATCAATAAAACTTAGGCAAAAGAAATAATAAAATCTTTACTTACTACCCTTAGGCAATTTCGGGGATGAAATTATTTTTAAGGGGGGTAGATTGTAACATCCTGGATTTTTGCCAACTTGGAGATAGACGTCCTTAAGCAATGGGTTGATCATAACACCTTATTAACTTCTCAGAACTCAATCCCAAAGTCTAAAATCCTCTTTTCAACCCATTTCCTTCAAAATCTCACTTTTCACCACCTTGTTCTTCAATTTTTCTAAGTACTTTCACATTGGGCACTAATCCTAAAGTTTAAATGATGAAGAATAATACTTGAACTAAAACTTACTGTAAATAGTAAATACATAAATAAAATGTGCTTTTGACCATTAACATTGTGGAATCTCACAAAACGAATAGGTTATTTGGAAAGATCAGTTTCTCCTACCCTAGGGCCTTATTCTGTCGTGATTAGGGTGGAATTTAGTTAAGTACTAAACTAAATTAATTGTGGAATTAGCTCGAACCACTTTAAATACGAACTGCAAAACCTAAAACTAGCAGAATCGCTAACGCTACAATCCCTAGAAATCTAGGATCAATCTTTAAACCCAGTTGCTCTCAGGAGCACATTGAAACTTCGTATCGGACCTGGACCGTGCGTCGAAAATCCAATAACCACGAAACTCTACAGTTATAACCGCCTCACTGGACTTGACAACCATCTCGGAAATCAAGTCCTAACAGTATCCAGAAACGCACAACTTGAGCCCGGAGCAAAGTGTGTGAGAAACGCGAATACCTTTAGAAAATGAACCCAAACTTAAGTGAATTGGACCATTCGCTTGCGGGCCAAATTTAAGGTTTCAGATAATCATATTCTGACCCAATTACACCCTTCGATCAGGGAAAATTTCATACACATGTCAGTGTACTTGTGGCCCTGATCGAGTAACGATAGTCGTTGAACTGACATTGATCCCCCGCGGTCGATCTGTAAACCCAATCGAACCAAAATCTGAACCTGGCATAGATCCATCATCAGGAACTTTCTCTGGACCGTATGCAGCTAACGGACCTCCGGATGACCTCCGTTGGCCCAAAACAGATGACTTTGGGCTATAACCTAACTATACCATGGCCCTGGGGCCATTTACACCAGTTTTGAGCCTATATAAGGGCCTTAACCCACCCCTCTCTCATTCCATACGAATTCCAAATCCTAGGAGAGAGAAGAGAGAAAGAGAAGGAGAAAGTGGAGAAGTGAGAGAGAAAGTGGGAGATCATTGCCGGGATTCGATGCCACCACTCCACGTGTCGAATCATCCTACCCATATTGCTATACCGGTGATTTTGATTCCACTTTTGGGTAAGAAATCCTAACCCTAATCTGTTTTAGGTATCCAAGTAGAAGAATCGATGAAATAGCTAACCTATCTCATGATTTAGGTAGCCGTTGTGCCATGGATAAAAGAGTAGTGTTCAAACTGAGTTTAGTTCGAGTTTACCGATGAAAGGTGCGGACTATAAACGCTTAGGTTATGGTTTTCAAGGCTTTCAATGTATGTAATGATTTATGACTGACTTGATTGCTATCACATGTGTTTAGATAGGGTGTCCTCCATGTATTACACACACACACACACACACACACACACACATATAAACTATGTTCAATATTATGCATTCTATATGTTTATTGAAATGTCTAAACGATTACGAAAATATGATTTATTCTTGCCATGCTTGTAAATTGAGAAGATATGATCGTTGTATGAGTGGCAGCTCCTTTGTGAAAGGATTTGCCCTAATGTCTGTTGAAACTAATATATTACACGTGTGTGTAATATGTAGTCTAAGTGTTTGACAAAATGCCTGTATGAGTAATTGTTTGATGCTTTGTATTTACGAGGGTTGTTGAGATAGGATTCTCAACTACCTTAGCTATATGTATACTTTTCTTCATGTAGTTTTAATTTCAATTGTATGTTTTGTGTAGCCAATGTATATGTAGAATATCATGTTATATGTGTTGAATAATATGCTCAAATGATATGTATGTTGGAATTGGTTGTTAAATGTTGTATGATTATCATGTATGCTTACTTCTTGCATTTGATCGTGATTGGGACTACGGCGTAGTCTGAAATCGATAACAATTCATGTTTCATTATTGAGTTAGTCTCACCACATTTAATGCATTCGGTGAATCCGAGTCATACGATGATTGTCGATAATGGTTAGCGCTCCATGTCGATTAATTCATTGTACGCTTATACCAATCGAACTTGTCAAATAGCCCGATTGTCATATTGTGTGTTTACCATGTATGGACAATTCGCTTGAATCTAAGGTACCCCTTACCAATGTAAAGACCCATTTCAACTATGGTACCACGATCCCCTAAGACTCATGAGCCGCATGGTGGTATGGGACACCGTGGTCGAGCCGTTGGCATACGCCGGGGTGACAAGCTTCCCCGTAGTGACTAGTGAGCAACCCAAACTCGTGAGCTGAATACGGTGGTATAGGACATTGTATTCGAGCTGTCGGCCTACACCGGCACAGCCTAGCTATGGTCCCAGTCGGTTGGTGACGAGCCTTCGAAAATAGACTGCCGTTGGTAAGGCGTTGGTGGAGTGACCTCGAGTATACACTAGAACTACGTTAAGGCGATGACCCTTTCCGTAGTAACCTGGAGTATAAACTAGGCCTGCACTGATGGTGACGAACCTCTCCATAGTGACCTAGAACTATTATCGTATGCGATTAACTAGGATTGATGACCCTAGATGGATCATTGTTTGGGTAAATAATATAAAAGGAGGTGCCTTAGCTTCACAATCATGCGGTATGAATATGCCTAATTAAGAACTTGGCTAATCACGCACATGCACCGCATTGCATGTGCCTTTGGCATTGGAGTTGAGCACAGCGGGAGTGTTGCATGCAGCGATCATGAGATGTGGTCGCAAGAGGGAGTGCAAGCGAGGGCATGCATCATTAACACATATCATGCTTGCATTAACCAGAGTACTTAGGAATGCTTGTTGTATTGCTTTATCATTACTGCTTAACTGAATTGAGAACATGTTAACCTTTGCTTTATAACTCCACTGAGTTGATCACTCACTCCCACGTTCTGGGATGGTACTTTAAACACCACCCAAACTCTGGTTTAGATGCAGTGATGGCGAGGTCTATACAGCAGAATTGGACTTCGTAGGCGAGGAGGAAGGATTCTCCTATGTTCAGCTCTCGTAGACTATGTACTGATCGACGGGATTACATGGACTTATGGATTAGTTGGACATTTACACTTTGACAATTTATAAATTTTAGAACCATATATGTATATATTTAGCCTGGTCACGTGGGTGACCCGGGTTCGATCCCGGAACGGCGCTAAAACTTGTTCACTCCCAAGTAAGGGTTGTGATGTAGTAATAAACTCGAAGACCGAGGTCGAATCCCAAGGGACTCATACCTGGTACGTTATCTGTAACTAAGTAGAACTAGAACTAGACTAAGATGAAATCTAAATCAAATAAATTTAAGGAGTAATGGTGAAATATTTATCTAAAATTTAAAGAGATCAGAGGTATAAAACTAGGGATTCAGAGGATCCACTTGTAGAGATCAGGGAGATCTTATGCCTGCTTCATGAACTCAATTAGACTTAGAGTCCCATCTTCATCCAGTTGAAGAGTGTAACCATGAAAATCAAACTGAACTTCCTTTGATATAGTTTTCAAGAGATGAAAGGTATATGAATTAGAATGGATTCCATCACCAAACCATGCCCAGGAGACAAAGTAAACAATAGAATTAAACTAATTACTAACCACTCAATAATATATGAAGGTTAGGAAGGGTACCGTCATCCGACCATGCCTAGGAGACGATGGTGAATAACAGGGCTTCCTGACGTCATAAACATAAAAGGAAAGGAACATGCTCAAAGCTATCGCAGACCTATTGTAATTTTAGTCACAACAGACCATTAAAAGCTAAAAACATTTCCTTAATAATCAAACTACAATCAAATCAGTTCATAATATGAATCAAACCAGTAGAACACTATCCATCACACCACAAGCTTCACCTCTTAGCCCTAGCTAAGAGGTTAGCTAACCATAGACATGATCAACTAATTCTAAAAAGAAAAGAAAAGAAAAACAGAAAAACTACAAAAAACTCTCTCTTGCATTCACGTCCACAATCAGATCCCTTCTCTCTCTTTCTCCTCTTTCTTTTATAGATGATGTAGTTGGCTACGTGCATAGCCGGTGGAGTGGTCGGTTTGGAGAGCCCATGCAAAACTTCAGTCGGAAGTTTTCTTTACTTAACATTGGATTTGGAAGTTTCTTTGCGTAGCAAGAGAAAACCACGAAATTCCTACCCTTTGCTGGCATTCGTGGTTTCCATAAACGACGCAAAGAAAAACGTCCCTACGGATGGTTTTGACCTCTTTACGAGATAGACGGTCTGGATTTTCCAATCAGATGCTGACCGAGATCACATAACGGCCAAAGAAGGCCAGGCGGCGTTCGGTTTTCTCGAACGTTCGCAACAGAGCCTGCTTTGATGCGTCGTGGGGTCCACTTCAACTGATCTTATGGAGAATCAAATCCATTATACGAGCCTCTTCATTGGACCTTAATCACAAGCCTAAGTTTGGAGTGAATCCATGGTTCAGATGGGCCACACCGTCAATCGACGTAGTGGTGTATTCCTTGTAGGTGTGAGCTTAAATGCATGCATAGACACATCAAAGTAACAATTTTTTGGATGAAATCGTGGCCTTCACACGATGGACTGCTCAGATCACCCAAAAGGATGATGATAGTGGGCCACTACATCATCAACGGACGCCCTACTGCGAAGGAAACAAAGACTTTCCTTTTCTGTATAGGAAAGTCAGGCAGGTGCGGGTCAAAGTCGGTTTGACCCGACTTTGCGTTCAATGCACCTCCAGTGCACGTGTGCTATGCACACTCATCCCATGTAAATGGGTCCCACCGTGATGTTTTGAGCAATTCACTCCATCCATCCATTCTTCCAGATAATTTAAGGGGTCGAGCCTAAGTTGGAAGCATATCTAGTGATCAAGTGGGCTCCGAATTGGAGATTTATGGCCTGATCTATCCGTTGGGCCACTTCCATGGGGATCCAATGGCTGAAATTTGAAGTGTATGGTTAATTTATGGTCCTGAGAACATGTATGAAGTTTTGAGCTAAACTAATGATGTAGACATTGTGATTTAGCATTTTGGCTGACTTTCAGGCCACTTGAGCTTCAATTTCTCGAATTTCTTGGATCACTAGCATGTAAATCTGTTGATCTTGGTCCCCTGGGGTCCGTCCCTTGGCTTGGTGAATTTAGAGCGTTAAATCTATACTTTTAGCACCCTTTTGTACTCCAAGCTCCTGAATACACCTTGCATCATAAACATGATTAAAATAAACCGTTAAGTAGTGTCATGTTTGTAAATCCATGTAGTAACTGGAGTCTAATATGTAATATTTGACCCTCAACACAACCCCCAACCAGCATTTTGCTTGTCCTGAGCAAAGTATGCAAAAAATAAGTTGAGAATTACAGGATAGTTTCTATAAACTCGAGTGATTTTTGAAAAACAATCCAGATCCTAGAGTTCTAAGATTCATGGATGTTGGGTGGTACCTTCTCCCGGACTCAACGCACGGGAAACTTCATAATCAAGTTCAAGGTATTAATTCATCAATCAAAAAATTCTAAACATTGAGTTCCATAAGTGTATAGTGTAAACCCGGCTTACCATCATTAAGAGATCCAATCGTCACTTTCCATACATTGACGATCAAAATAGCATTCAGGACAACCTAAACCAGAACTTGCGATGGTTTTCACGCCGTGTCAACCTTGGGGATCGAACCCTCACCTATAGGGAGCAGACCTATGGTGAAGACCGTTTGCCCACAACCACATGTATCGGGTAGAGCCAAGGAGGGAAAATGACCCCTCACCTATAGGGAGCAAACCTATGGTGAAGACCATTCGCCCAACCCTGGATATTTTCTTTTTCTTCAATTCTTCTTTTTCTTTTTCTATTGATCATGATGGGTAGATTGTCCAGGCTGGTTCCTTTCATGCTTAGTGATTACCAAGTTAATCCTTCAATATTAAACTGAAACCTTAATGTGAAAGCGAGATATGACATGTGAAATCATGATTCAATCAATGTTTACAACTTCTAATTATGGATCAACACTTCAAACTTAACTGTGAAATCTAATAGATAATTGAATCCAAGAGTCATAAATCTATCATTACGTATCTTATAATTCTGAATCAAAGACGGCCATCAAAATCACTTCGCATTCACAAGAAGTTCCAGAAAAATTTTAAAATTTTCACAATTTTTGCTCAAGACCGATAAAATACTGATTAGGGGACCTAATTTCCCACCCCAACCTAAAATCTACATTGTCCTCAATGTAAAAGATATGAGCATGCAATGTACATGAGACAATGAAATTGAAAGAGAAGTGATGGAAAGATAGTACCGGATAATGAATTGAGAGAGAGACTTTCTAAGAGATCGTAGCATGAAAATCGGTAGCATGAGAGTGAAGAAACAAAAGCAAACTATCCTAAAACAATGCAGAAGCAAACTAACCTAATGACATAAAACCGTCTATCCTAGAACAAAGATAAAGCAAACTACCATAGTCCTATGAAAGCAGGGAAAACTACACGATCATGCCGCAAGGTTCCTTTTCCGACCAATATCTTGATAAGTTTCTCAATAAGTTCTCAACAGATCATCCAAAAGCCCTTTTACAATAGGCTTTGGACGCTCTGGAGCATGACTTTTAGAGAAACATATGTACCTCATCAAAAATTTCGTTGAATCACTTGAGGTATCCAAAGTATATACGATTCACCTATGACAAAAGTCGGTGTTATTATCCCATGGTGAATCATAGACTACAAGTAAATAAAGTCTAAAACTTCGTAAGAAGTGATATGGTCTCAACACATTCAAGTATCGACTTCGGTTCCATTATTAGCTCCTCCTTTAATGGTAAGCATTTAGGATCGGGGGAAGGAGGGGCTTAGAATAAGGGTTTTCTCGGTCTGATGACTACCGAGATGTTGTCTTACAAGGCATCCACTTTGTCTTTTGACATGGGATCGTTTGAATCTGCAAAGTGTGTCAAGCAATCATCCAAAGAGTTGGAAAATTCAGCTAAGCATAACTTATTTTCCATATTGGAGCTCGTGATGATCTAGCTAAGGAATCCATCATCCTTGAAAGTGGATGGAGGTACGCTCTCTTGCTTTAGTCCTGCACAGACAGATTGAAAATCAATAGGGGAAGCATTTATGTGATCACTCTATTCATTGAAACTACTCAATTGAGGTGTTGAATTGTCAAACGTGTATAGCTCAGATAGTGGCCTCAACTGAGTGGTTTCAAATTCCAGGGTTGTAGCGAGCAACTCGTCCTTCTCCCGAATCACATCATCATTTAATTCAGAGGAGTGGTCCAAACATGTTTCATAAGAGTTAGAAGGGTCGATTGTAAGGGGCTCATCCTCCACCTTAAAATCAGACATGTCAGGTGAAGGGAGTGGCTCATTATGACCGACCACTTCGTGTACGACTTGATCATTGACCTGGAACAAACTTGAGATTGATTCTAAGGGAATTTGGGTTACACGTTCATAATAGTCATCCCAATATGCATCATTGTCTAATTCCGTCCAATAGTGCACACTCGGGATGAGATCGCTTTCCTCACATTCCATTCTGAATTAGGTTGAGGTTTGAATAAATTAACATTCACCTCATCATTGAAATCCGTGTGTCATGTGAGGGAGGTGTGTCATCATCACGTATTTGAAAGATACCCATGTCTCTTGACTATTCCTTTGGACCGTCATCGAGATCGACTTATCGGGAAAGTGAACCATATGCTCATTAATGGAATCCAACTCCTCATTCCAAATTTCAGATTTCTTTAAAAGTGAGTGATGATCACTTTCCTCGCATTGTATTTCTGGATTGGGTTGTGGTTGGGATGAGCGAGTTTCCTCTATCCTATCGAGGCGCGAATTGAGTGCTTCCATTGCTTTTCTAATTTCCACAAGACAGACCAAGTTATGCTGAAATGATTCCTCTTGGATCATTTCTGGTTGGATCTCAAAGGTAGGGGATCCAAGAGAATAATTATTATAATATGTTGTTGGTTCATTTTTTCAATTTTAATGTTTCCACTGATTATAGTCATACGGATCATAGGTGGAAGAATCTGATGGTTAGTAATGCATATTATCATATATAATATAATCACGCATTGTTTTCTTTTTATCGGATGAGTGATAATATTTCTCACTCTTATAGTTATGATAACCCTAACACTCACATACTGTTTTGTTAATCCGTGGGGCGTAATTGTTCTCTTGCATATGATCATGTAAGGACTTCTTAACTGATGGATCTTTATATTCTGATCGGTTCTCGATGATAGTTTCAGAAAAGTTTTGAGACATAGGTTGTTTTCTATTGTAATCATCATCCCAATATATGTTATTCTTCTCAGCATACTGACGTTCCCACTCATGCATATATATGGTGAAACCCGAACTTTGAATGTAATCCTAACAAAAACAAAAGAAAAGATCCTACAACAATATGGAAATTAAGAGGAGGAGAAGTTAGAAAGAAGATACCAAATGAGAAGTTCCTATGTTAAGATCCTGTAGAAGGAAACAAAAGAGATTAGTTTCTAAAATAGAAAGTCTAAAGTTAGAAAGTTCTTACAATTGAAATAGAAAGTTGGTTTCTAAAAAGGAAAGTTCCCTAAACCTAGAAGCTAAGTCAATTTCTAAAAAGAAGACCTAGAACTAGAAAGTTTCTAAAATAGAAAATCTAAACCTAAAATTAAAAAGTTTCTAAAAATAAACTAATTCTTAAAAAGGAAAATTTCTAAAAATAAAATAAAGGAAAGATGAGTTAGTTTCTAAAATTAGAAAGAATTTCTAAAAAAAGAAATAACTAACCTAGTTTCTAAAAACAAAAGAAAAAAGTTTCTAAAAATAAACTAGTTCTTAAAAATAGAAAAATACTAGAATTAGAAAATTTCTAAAAGGAGAAAATAAAACTTAAAATTAGAGAGTTTCTAAAATAAGTAAGAAAGTTCTAAACCTAAAGTTAGAAATTTCTAAAAAATAAAAAAAATCCTAAAATAGAAAGTAATGTTAGTTTCTAAAAAGGGAAAAATTTCTAAAATTAGAAAATAGAAAATTTCTAAAAAAAAAAGCCTAGAATTAGAAAATTTCTAAAACTCAAACCCTAATTCTAAAAATAGAAAAAGTAGAGGAATTAGAAAAGGATTACCAATTTAGAAGTTTATGTCAGGATCCTACAAAACAGGAAAACAGGTTAGTTTCTAGAAATCAGAAAAACCTAAACCTAAAGTTAGAAAAATCCTAATCTAAAACTAATCCTAAAACTAGTTAATTTTAGAAAACATAACCGTCAATCCCCGGCAACGGCGCCAAAAACTTGTTCACTCCCCAAGTATAAGGTTGTGATGTAGTAATAAACTCGATAAGACCGAGGTCGAATCCCAAGGGACTGATATTTGTACGTTATCTGAAACTAAATAGAACTAGAACTAAAATGAGATGAAATCTAAATCAAGTGTAATTTGAGGATAATGATGAAATAATTATCTAAAACTTAAAGAATTCAGTGAAAGGAAACTAGGGATTTAGAGGATCCACTTGTACAGATTAAGGAGATCTTATGCCTGCTTCAAGAATTCAACTGGATTTAGAGTCCCATCTTCATCCAGTTGAAGAGTGTAACCATAGAAATCAAGACTGAACTTCCTTTGATATAGTTTTCAAGAGATGAAAGGTATATGAATTAGAATGGATTCCATCACCAAACCATGCCCAGGAGACAAAGTAAACAACAGAATTAAACTAATTACCAACCAATCCACATGCTATGAAGGTTAGGAAGGGTACAGTCGACCATGCCCAGGAGACGATGGTGAACACCAGGGCTTCCTGATGTCATAATCATAAAAAGGAAAGGAACATACTCAAAGCTATCGTAGACCCATTGTACTTTTAGTCACAACAGACCATTAAAAACTAAAAACATCCCATGATCAAACTAAAAACAAGTTCAATTTAGTGTAAAAAAAAAGCATAAGCAAAGAGTACACCCATCACACCACAAACTTCACCTCTTAGCCCTAGCTAAGAGGTTAGCTAACCACAGGCATGATTAACTACTTCTCAAAAGAAAATAAAAAAAACTAAAACAAAAAATTCTAATCTCTCTGTCTTGTGCTTCACGTTCAAGCTTCGATCCCCCTTTAGATCTGAATGCCTTCTCCCCACATCCAAAACCTTCTTTTATAGCTGCTGGAGGCGGTGGAGGGCTGTCACAGACATAGCGAAAGCTTTTTCGCAGTCAAGTTCAAAGCTTCAAAACTCCCTACTTTGCTGGCATTCCTGGTTTCCACAAACAACGCAAAGAAAAACGTCCCTACGGACGGTTTTGACCCCTCTACAAGATAAGTGGTATTGATTTTCCAATCCGATGCTGACCGAGATCACATAACGGCCAAAGAAGGCCAGGCGGCGTTCGGTTTTCTCAGACGTTCGCAATAGAGCTTACGCTGATAGGTGGTGGGGTCCACTTCGACTGATCTTATGGAGAATCAAATCCATTATACGAGCCTCTGCATCAGACCTTGATCACGATCCCAAGTTTGGAGTGAATTCGTGGTTCGGATGGGCCACACCGTCAATCAACGTAGTGGTGTATTCCTTGTAGGTGTGGGCTTGGATGCATGCATAGACACATCAAAGTAACAATTCTTTGAATGAAATCGTGGCCTTCACACGATGGACCGCTCGGATCACCCAAAAGGATGATGATGGTGGGCCACTACATCATCAGCGGACGGCCCTGCTGCGAAGGAAACAGAGACTTTCCTTCTCTGTATAGGAAAGGCAACTGCTGCGGATCAAAGTCGGTTTGACCGACTTTCCTAGACACAGCGGGTGCACGTGTGCTATGCACACTCATCCCATGTAAATGGGTCCCACATGATGTTTCGAGAAATCCACTCCATTCATCCATTCTTCCAAATCTCATAGGTAGAGTATATATGAGATTCTCCATGATCTAGTGGGCCCCAAATCGAGATTTATGGGCCTGATCTATTCGTTGGGCCACTTCCATAGGGATCCAATGGCTAAAATTTGAATTGTATGGTTAATTTATGGTCCCTAGGGCCATGTATGAAGTTTCGTGTCAATCGGATGGCAAGAACCCCGTGATCTTACATTCTGGACCAATTTCGTGTTTTAAACACTCACAAGACCCTGTTTTAGTTTCAGATGATGGTGATGCGTATGAGGCAGAGCCGGACTTTTATGATGATGATGAGGGTTTCTCCTATATACAGCTATCAGGCGGATCTATGAAGACCTTGTTCTGATTCGACGAGATTATATGGATATATGATTTAGTTAAACACTTACATTTTGGTATTTTATATAGTTTGACACAAAGTATGTATATATTTAGCCCTGTTGCGTATTCATACTGAGGGGATTTAAAATCACTCATATACTTTATAAATCTATCACAGTCTTCCGCTTACTTAATTTAGTTATCCCTGGAATATAATATGCTGTTTTAGTATAATCCCACTCATGTTCGAATGCACTCATAATAATCATCATAATCTATGTTGCATAAGTGATGCGTTGGAACTTGAGAGTTGAGCTTTTCTCGACCCCCGATTTTCGGGCGTTACAAGATGGTATCGAGCATGATTTGGATTAAACTGGGCCTAGGTTATGATAACACAATGCACACTGACGTACTTTAACTTAAGAGGGGGTGATGAAGCGTAGAAACATCATAGGATTCCGTGTTTTGCCTCACAACGAAACTAACCGCTCGGTATGCGGAATCGCCATTGAAATTTGACTCGTAGGTGTCTGTGATCATATGAGATGATCCCATTTCCTTTTTGACCATCAATCGACGGCTTTAGATGAAGATTCGATGGAGTCCACACTTAAAAGACATGAAAATGTTAATATATGTGAGATGGGACCAAAACGCCTCAAATGGACTCGGGGCCCAAACGACGCAACTGGGGGACCTGAGGTGGGTCCCGCGCATATCCGGCACCCCGGCGGGTCGCACTGGGTCCAGCGAGCAGCGATGGCATGACCGAAATGGAGAGGCCTCATTGCCTAGCGGGCCAGAGGCCCATTTTCTCGTGATTTTTCTACAATTTTTGTATAAGGTTTTTAAAAGTCATATCTCCCTCATTATAACTTCGATTTAGGTGATTCAAAAGTCAGATTAAAGCTTGATAAGTCTGGTTTCATATAAAAATAAGTGAAAAAATATAATAAAATTTTTTAATATAGTTAAATATAGGTCGTTGTGACAACTGTTTGAAAATCATTAGTTTGGATAACTGCTACTTCTAGAATTTTTAAAATTTTTTTACAATACAAAATCTAATGAAATTTGGTAAAGATGAAGTATACTTGATGATGAACTACTAGAAAAATAATTAAAATAATATACTAACTAAAATTACCAAAAATGGGCGTAGAACTACCCTAGGACCTTGGGAATGAGGATTATATAAAATCGATAGTATAAGAAATCCAATAAATTAATAACATGAATCCTAGGACCTCCTTAGCTGGCATGAGCATATGTGAAGTGCTCGAGTGCAGTTAAATTCAAGTTTGGGCAACTCAATTTCAATCGAGACAACTTTTGACCCTAAGTGATAAAGCAATTTCTTGTATTAGAAATAGTATGAAATCATCTAGCATATGAGCGTAGACTTTGGATTACTTTTAGGAATGTAAATTAAGACTAGGCTACTGGTTATATTAAGGAATGTAAAAGATTGATTATGCTAAGAAAACTACAAATAGTACAGGCCGCACGCGCTATTATGTTGGAGTAGTTGGTGTTCTACATAAAGGCCTCGATAAGCTTAGACTTATGTTGGAGTAGTTGGTGTGCGACTTGTACTTGTTTAGCTCACACGCATCTTCCGTCATGATCCATGGAAGATTCAATCTCATGTATTATGACAATGTTGATCAAATGAAATGCATGTCGTTCCTTTTGGCGTGGGATGTGTATGTCTGGAAATGTGGTTCATATTATCTGAATCTTATGCGTGTTGCACCCTATGTTGTGTATAGGGGATGCCGCCTCAACCACTCGAAATATGACACATTTCACACTTGGCGGATCGTCTGACGGGGTACCTTCCCTTAGCAATAGCCACATGGACGCCAGTTCAGGCCCGACTCACGAGACTATGCCGAATTCTCAGCCGGCCACTGGCCCCACTAATGGGTCGACACCTATTGCACCATCGGTTCCTGAGCAGAACTGCACATCTACCTTGACGCTGCACATGCCTCAGTCAGCTCCTCCTACTGATAGGTTGGATAAGATGATGCTCTTGATGCAGCAGCAGCAGTAGTTTTTGACCACCATTGTAGGGGCCCTCGCCCAGAGCATGAGTGTGGTTTCACCTGTACCACCTGTGCACCATGCTGGAAATGTGGGTGCTGGCGCCTTATTTATGCGATTCCAGCGCTTCCGGCCTCCCACTTTTGCAGGTAGTCACAGACCTGAGGAGGCCGAGTATTGGCCTGACTGCATCTCCAAGATGCTAAAGCCACTGCACTGCACTGAGGCAAAATAGGTAGAGCTGGTCACCTATATGTTTGAGAAGGAGGCCAGCCTTTGGTGGGACAGTGTCCTTTAGATTATTGCTGTTGGATACGTATGGACGTGGGAGGCCATTAAGATGCACTTCCATGAGAAGTATTTCCCTCTCACGTATCATCATGAGAAGGAGAGTGAGTTTCTTCACCTCTGTCAGAGAGGGATGATAGTGGTAGAGTATAAGAATAGATTCACGGAACTGGCTAGGTATGCTCCGTTGATATTAACTGATCAATTGATGCGGATGCAGTGGTTTTCTGAGGGCCTGCGGCTTGAGATATGCTCTAAGATGTGTTGCGCTGGCAAATCCACCTATGCTGAGCTAGTGGACATGTCTCTACGAGCAGAGCAGGATGGGGATAAGCTATCCCGCACATGCCTACCTATGGTTCTCAGGCCACATGTAGACTCGCCTTCCAGGCTCGTGGCTTCGCCGACCCAGCAAAGGCAAACAAAACGTTGGTGTACATATTGCAACAAAGGGGGACACACTGACCCCTTCTGTTTTATTAAGATGAAAGACAACGGTCTCACGCCACCTCAGAAGATCGACCGTCAACCACCACGTGTTGTAGCGACTCCACCTCAACAATCTATGGCAGTGCAACCAAGTCGTCCTCGACAAACACATGTACATGCACTAGTGGTTGGAGCATCTGAGAGCACAGCTGCTGCGCCCTTGACCTTTGAAGTCACTGCCCACATTCAAGGTACCAATGCTATAGTACACATCCTCGATAAAAGGAAGACCAATGTATTGAGAGGTTGTTTCCCATTTCATGTCAAGGATAGGTCCTAAATTACACCTTGTTCCGACGTACGGATCGGGGCATAAATTCTTGAGCCTTGGGAGTAAAAATAAATTTCTTTAAGAGGGGTAGAAAAGTTATGAACTCAGTCGGTTGAGTAGGTATACACATCTACCCGCTCATATGCGTAATGGAAGCTTGGTAGACTAATAGCCCACTGGCCCAGGATCGAAGAAAATTGATCCAGGATATACGTAAGGTTAGGTCACTAAATAAGATTTAAATCTTCCTTAGAATGTAAATAATGAAGCCATTGAAGGAAAGAAATTAGGGTTCGAGTATTAAATCAATTTATATTAAAGAATAGGCCTAACAATGGATACGAGTTGAATTACAATAGCCAAGGTCACTGTATCCCTAAATGTGCTCGTTAAATTCAAACCCAATAGGAGCCTTAGCCAATTTCAGGATGAAATTCTTTTTTAAATGGGGGTAGATTGTAACATCCCAGATTTTTACCAACTTGGAGTTTGACATCCTTGGGCAATGGGTCGATCATAACCCCTTATTGACTTCTTAGAACTCAATCTTAAAGCCTTAAATCCCCTTTCAACCCATTTCCTTCAAAAATCTCTCCTTTCACCACCTTATTCTTCAAAATTTTTAAGTACTTTCATATTAGATACTGATCCTAAGACCAGGATCTACCAGGACTAAGAATGGATACAATGAGCCTTCTACCCTGGTCAGGTAAGTGATCGATGTATCGGGATCAAACCCACTACAATCGTCTCTCCATATTGGTCGACCATTGAAAACAAATATCTTACTCTAAATAGATGGGAATCGTCGTCAAGACTCCAAATAGATAAAGAAATAAATTATAGCAAACCATCAGGGTATAAGCGAGAGATAAAGAGTAAGTTTTTAAGGAGAGTAGACTAAAATGAGCCAAACTAGTATAGATAGTATACACCCTACCATGCAAATAAACTTGAAATCAATAAAACTTAGGCAAATGAAATAATAAAACCTTTGCTTCTTACCCTTAAGTAATTTCCTTGATGATCCAATGGTTAGATTCGTTGATGTAACATCCCGGATTTTTTGCCAACTTGAAAATAGACGTTCTTAGGCAATGGGTCGATCATAATACCTTACTGACTTCTCAGAACTCAATCCCGAAGTCCCAAATCCCCTCTTCAACCCATTTCCTTCACAAATCTCACCTTTCACCACCTTGTTTTTCAAATGTTTTCTAAGTACTTTCACATTAGACACAAATCCTAAAGTTTAAATGATGAAGAAGAATACTTAAACTAAAACTTACTGTAAATAGTAAATACATAAATAAAATGGGATTTTGACTATTAACCTTATGGAATCTCACAAAATGAATAGATTATTTGGAAAGATCAGCTTCTCCTACCCTAGAATCTTATTCTATCGTAATTAGGGTGGAATTTAGTTAAGTACCAAACTAAATTAATTGTGAAATTAACTCGAACCACTTTAAATAAGAACTGTAAGACCCAAAACTAGCAGAATTGCTAACGCTACATCGCCTAAAAACCTAGGATCTATCTCAAAACCCAGTTGCTCTCGGGAGCGCATTGAAACTCTGTATCGGACCTGGACCGCGCGTCAAAAGTCTAATTTCTGCGAAACTATATAGTTATGACCACCTTGCTGGGCTTGACAATCATCTAGGAAATTAAGTCCTAAAGGTATCCACAAATGCACAACTTAAGCCCAGAGCGAAGTGTGTGAGAAATGTGAATATCTTTAGGAAATGAACTGAAACTTAAGTGAATTGAGTCATTCGCTTACAGACTAAATCTAAGGATTCAGACCATCAGAATCTGACCCAATTACACCCTCGGATCAGGAAAAATTTCCAACACTTGTCAGTGTACTTGTGGCCCTGATCGAGTGCTGATGATCGTTGAACTGAAACTGATCCTTCGCGGTCGATCCACGAACCCGTTCAGACCGAGATCTTAACCTGACCTAGATCTATCGTTCAAGGAACTTTCTCTAGACCATATACAAGAAAGGGACCTTCAGATGAGCTCTGTTGGCTCAAAACAGCCACCTAAATATACCATGGCCCTGGGGTCATTTCCATCAGTTCTGGGCCTATATAAGGGCCTTAACCCACCCCTCTCTCATTCCATATGAATTTCAAACCCTAGGAGAGAGAAGAGAGAAGAGAGAGAAGGAAAGAGAGAGAAAGTGAGAGAGTGTGAGGGATAGTAGCTGGGATTCGATCCCACCGCTCCACGTGCCGAATCATCTTATCCGTGTCACTATACTGGCGATTCTGATTCCATTTTTGGATAAGAAATCCTAACCCTAATCTATTTTAGGGATCCAAATATAGTAAATGGTGAAATAGCTAACCTATTTCATGATTCGTAGCCGTTGTGCCATGGACAAAGGAGTAGTGTTCAAACTGAGTTTACAAGTTTACCGACGAAAGGTGCAGACTATAAACACTTAGGTTATGGTTTTCAAGGCTTTCAATGTCGTATAATTTATGAATGACTTGATTACTATCACATGTGTTTAGATAGGGTGTCCTCCGTGTATTACACACACACACACACATATATGGAAAAGGTACTATGCGCTCAACCTCACGAGTCCATCCCATGAGGTCGAGCTGTGTGGGCCCCACCGTGATGCGTTTCGAACATCTAACCCATCAGTCAGATGCACCATTCCATCGTGGGCCTAGGTCTCAAAAATCAAGTCAATACGTAACTTATGTGGGCCACACCACATACGTATAGGAGGGGCCGTGCACCATTAAAACATTCATAATCAATTTTTGGACCCACCGAGATGTGATTTGCAAATCTAGCCCATCCATTATGTGTGTCCCACTTTCATGAGGGTTCAGACCAAGTTTCAGCGGCATTCAAAACTCAGGTGGGCCCCACCAAGTGATTTTATATGTTTTAACGGTGTTTCACATGATTTTAGATGGTATGGCTCACTTGAGTTCCGTATATGGCTGATTTTTGGGATATCCCATAATTTAGAGGGTACCCATCAAATGCACAGTGTTGATGGTTGACACGCATCACGGTGGGGCCCACACAGCTCAAGTTTAGATAGGGTGTCCTCCGTGTATTACACACACACACATATATATATATAAACTATGTTGAATATTATGCATTCTATATGTTTGTTGAAATGTCTGAACGATTTTAAAAATATGATTTGTGCTTGCCATGCTTGTAAATTGAGAAGATATGATCGTTGTATGAGTGGCAGCTCCTTTGTGAAAGGATTTGCCCTAATGTCTATTGAAACTAATATATTACACGTATGTGTAATATGTAGTATAAGTGTTTAACAAAATGCCTGTATGAGTAATTGGTTGATGCTTTGTAAGGGTTGTTGAGATAGGATTCTCAACTACCTTAGCTATATGTATACTTTTCTTCATGTAGCTTTAATTTCAATTGTATGTTTTGTGTAGCCAATGTATAAGTAGAATATCATGTTATATGTGTTCAATAATATGCTCAAATGATATGTATGTTGGAATTGGTTGTTAAATGCCGTATGATTATCATGTATGCTTACTTCTTACATTTGACTGTGATTAGGACTACGACATAGTCCAGGCAATCAATTTCTGTTTGAGTGGCCGAGCTAGTCTCGCCATATTTGATGTGTTCGGTGAATCCAAGTCATATGATGATTGTCGAAGTGGTTAGCACTTCATATCGATTAATTTATCGTAAGCTTATACCACGAACTTGTCCAAGAAACCAATTGTCTCATTGTGTGTTTACCATGTATGGACACTATGCTTGAATCTAAGGTACTCCTTACCAATGTAAAGACCCGTTTCAACTATGGTATCATGATCTCGCTAAGACTCATGAGCCGACCATGGTGGTATGGGACACCATGGTCGAGCCGTCGGCCTACGTTGGGCCTTGGTGGAGTGACCTCGAGTATACACTAAGACTACGCTAAGGTGACGAGCCTTTCCATAGTGACCTCAAGTATAAACTAGGTCTACGCTGAGGAGACGGGCCTCTCCATAGCGACATGGAACTTGCCTATCATATGTGATTGACTAGGATTGACGACCCTAGATGGATCATTGTTTGTGTCAATGATATAAAGGGAGGTACCTTAGCTTCCCAAACCTCGTATAAATATGCTTAATTAAAAACTTGACTAATCACGCACATGCACCGCATTGCATATGCCTTTGGCATTGGAGTTGAACACGGGGAGTGTTGCATGCCGCGATTGTGAGATGATGTCGCAAAGGGAGTGCAAGTGAAGGCATGCATCATTATCGCATACCATTATTGCATTAACAAGAGTAATTAGGACTCGATTGTTGTATTGTTTTATCATTCGCTTGATTGAATTGATAACATGTTAACCTCGCTTTATAGTTCAACTAAATTAGTTACTCATTCCCACCTGGGACGGTGTTTTAAAACACCACCCGGACTTTAGATGCAGGTAATGGCAAGGTCTATATAGCAGAGTTGGACTTTGTAAGCGAGGAGGAAGGATTCTCCTATGTTCAGCTCTCGAGCGGGTTTATGTGACCTCATGCTGATTCGATGGGATTACAGGGACTTATGGATTAGTTGGACATTTACGCTTTGATAATTTGTAAATTTTGGAACCATATATGTAAATATTCAACCTGGTAACATACTCATACTGGAGGTTATGAAACACTTATATACTTTATATATCTACTTCCGCTTTATTAAATTGCATTATCTATAAAGTATGATATGTTGTTTTAGTATAATCCTACTCATGTTCAAATGCACTCATAATAATCATCATAATCTATGTTGCATAAGTGATGCGTTGGAACTCGGGAGTTAAGCTTTTCTCGACCCCCAATTTTCAAGGCGTTCTCAAGTCCGTAAGATCCGTAGTGATCATGGATTAGAATTTGAGAATAGTAGTTTTGAGAAATTCGGTTGGATCCGGGAATATCGCATGAATTCTCTCGCACCTAAAACACTACAATAAAATGGAATTTTTGAAAGAAAAAATAAAAGCTTCAAGAAATGGGTAATGTAATGTTAAATAGTATGAAGCTCCCAAAAATCTTTGGGCTGAAGCCGTAAATACCGCATGCTATATAATCAATCGGTCTATACAAGAAAATCAAACTGTAAGATGGCTTATGAAATATGGTTCAACAGGGTCATTACACAAATACTTTCGAGTTTTTTGCAGAAGTGTTATATTTTATGTGACCGTGAAAATCGGGCAAGTTTGACATTACAAGTGACGAAGGGATCTTTTAGGATATTCCTTGAACAATCAAGCATACAAGTACCGAATAAGAGGACCGGTGTTATTTAAGAGTCCATTATTGTGGTTATCGATGATCACTTGAATACACCTACATCAAGTTCAGATAATGATGAAGTTTTTTTTATTGACAAACCAGATACTTCATCAAATCAAACTAATTCTGAACTGAGGACTGTTAAAGATCATCCAACTACTCAAATTCTTGGAAACCCACTCACCTGTGTGCATATCATAGTCAACTAGAAGATATATGTAATTACGTATGCTTTACATCCTAGATAGAACCGGCAAACGTCAAAGAAGCTCTTACTAATGAACACTGGATTGTTGTGATGCAAGATGATCTTAATCAATTTATTATAAATGATGTTTGGTATCTTGTTCCTAGACCTAAAGATAAACACATTATCGAAACTAAGTGGATTTTCAAAAATAAGTCTGATGAACTTGGTAATATAATTAAAAACAAAGCTAGACTGGTTGTACAACAGTACACTCAAATTGAAGGCATCGATTATGATGAAACCTTTACCCTAGTAGCTCATCTTAAATCTATCAGACTATTTATATCTATTGCTTGCTTTAGAAAATTTAAAATTTATCAAATGAATGTAAAGAGTGCTTTCTTAAATGGTGATCTACATAAAGAAGTTTATGTTGAACAACCAACGTGTTTTGAAGACCCTAATAATGTTAATCATATCTATTGCTTAAAAAAGGCTCTCTATGGTTTGAAACAAGCTCCCAGGTCATGGTATGAAAAATTAACTAAATTTCTACTAAGTCATAATTTTCTAATGAGAAGTGTTAATAAGACGCTTTTTGTTAAGAAACATAATGATCATATCTTAATGGTGCAGATCTATGTTAATGATATTATTTATGGATCTACCTGTACTAACATGATTGTTAAGTTTGTGGATTTAATGATATCTAAGTTCGAAATGAGCATAGTTGGGGAATTGAATTATTTCCTAGGGTTGCAAGTAAAACAACAACCTAATGGTATCTTTATTTCTCAAACCAAATATGCTCTGAAATTAATTAAAAAGTTCAGATTTGAGAATGGGAAAATTTTGATACTCCCATGAGTACAACATTAAGACTCTCAAATGACTCTACAGGTAAAAGTGTGGATCCTAAATTATATTGTAATATGATTGGCAGTTTACTTTATTTAAACTGCAAGTAGACCTGACATTGCTTTTAGTGTTGGTATTTGCATTAGATATCAATCGACCCTAAAGAGTCACATCTAACTCAGTTAAGCGGATTATGTGATATGTCGCAAGTTCACTAATTTGGGTCTTTGGTATCCACATGAGACTAGTGTTTAGTTGGCAGGGTACACTGTGCTGATTGGGCTGGTAATATTAATGATAGAAAATCAACCAATTGGTGGTTGTTTCGATATTGAAAATTATTTAGTTTCTTGGTTTAGAAAGAAGCAAAGTTCTATATCGCTCTATCGTGATTAGAGATAGAACTCGCACTGAAATGCATATACTCACTTGTTTGGATGAAACGTATGTTAAGCGATTATGAAATTGCACAGATTCAATGGTTTTATATTGTGATAATTTTAGTGCAATAAATATTTCAAAAATCTAATCCAACATTCACTTACCAAGCACATTGACATTAGATATTATTACATTTGTGAATTAGTGGAAGAAAAGTTGGATATCTTTGGAATACACTCCGACCGAGACTCAACTTATGACATTCGTGAATTAGTGGAAGAAAAGCAGGTTTAATAAATTGAAATTTGATCTTGGTATGTACATTCTAAATTGATTATTCATGCATATTTATATCATAGTATATATATATTTGATAATTTATTTGTTTAAATTTCAAATTTTTATGAAAAATGCATATTTTAGTCGATACATGACCAGTCGAGGACATACTCGACCAGTCGTGACACGACCGGTCAAGGACATCCTACGACCAGTCGTGTAGCGCACTAGCCCCTTTAAAATTTGAGAAAAACTTCTTCTTCTTCATTTCAACTCTTCTCTCCAATGAGCCGACACCCGACCGGTCGCACCCACCTTCCTAGATCTTCAAGGTTAGTGCGTCATTTGCTTTTTTCTTATAGATTCTAGTCAATATTACTTCATTTTCACTCTTGGAGTAATTTATTTTATGATTCATTGCGATTTTAGGTTTTTCTTTTGAAAAATCTAATCTAGCAAAACCTCACTCTACATCCTTTGTAATCTCTTGATTTTTTGTACTCTTAGTTGCAAATGGATACTAGAGGTAAAAAGAAAACTTCCTGTGGTCCATCATCTTCTAGATTTACTCCTATCTCTCGGCGCCATCTTCGGTCACCCGGGGATGATCCCTCACATGTGCAGGATTTGTGAATACGCAATGTCGTTGTTGAACGTCTGTTGATCTTGACCACATTGCTCCTTTTGGTATCCTTCCTCTTCTCCAAGCTATAGGATGGGTTAACATCTTACATTGGGGTGGGCTTGCATACCAATCTATTGCTCAACCATGTTTTATGCATTTCTGACTTTTCGATTGAGAATTTAACTTTTAAAATTGATGCTAGAGAAGGTCCATTTGAAATAGACCGTCATTTGATTTCGGGTTTAATGGACATACTATTAATGACGAGGATATTCCTATTCATATTCTAGTTGAGAAACCCTCAGAATCAGAAAACGCATGCTCACTAGAGCACTATGTAATATGAATGTGCAATGGACTCATAAAGGGAATGCACTCCCTCAAAGTACTTGTTACTCAAATACATGGTTCTCCACAGAATCTTTATTTCAAATCTATATCTGCGTTCTGGTAATAAAATAGAACTTCTTTATGGTTCGGGTTTTGCATTCTATCATCACCGGTGCAAATTCTTCCTTCTTTAATATGTCATTCCATCATTCAATTTCATCTCCATTCAGACATAGTGATATTCCTTTTGCCTATCTTATGATCGTGTTAGCTACTCACATGCCAGTTGATATGCCGTTGGAGAGGCTCTTATACATCATCTTATTTTCAACAACTCTAATATAAACAAGATAAAATTGGAATTGACTCTGGCTAAGTGGATGTTGGTGGTGGTGGAGTTGAAGCAGGAAATTAGATGAGGATGGTGATCTTCCTCCTGATGAAATCAGACTCTAGAAATGATCCTGACTATGAACCATTGGATTTTGATGTGTGTCTTCATGCACTTGAGGAGAAGGTAGAGAACATGAATATTACCCATGATTTACAATTTAAATATATGCGCAAGTATCTTAGGCGCTTAAACAAGGGCCTTCATCAACTTGATCCTACCATACCTGTTCCTTCTTCAAGATCTGATTAGGTGTTTTTATCCTATGGTCCCTCTTATACTACTTTGGTTTCTTTCAGTGTGTTAGACGTACTTTGGATTATACTGGTTTATGATATGTGCACTTTGAATTTGCTTTTATATCTTTTACCTATTTAACTCCTTTATTATTCTCTTATTAGTATTCCTCTTCCATTTATTCCTTTCTTCCTTTGTCATATTGTGACAAAAAGGGGAGTATATTAAGTTGGATTGAATACTTATGGATATGGATTGAGGGGGAGTAGAGTAGCATAATTTTTTTTATAGATATATGTGTGCTACTCAGGGGGAGTAAGTAAGGAGGAGTTTGAATTTGTGCTAGTTAATAATAATGGGTGCATGATTCTTTAACCAGGCTGTAACTGGTTCTCTTATATATGACTGATGCATGATTCTTTATTGAGTATGTTGTGCTTCTCTTATTTTGAATGGAGTGTGTTTTATCACAAATTTGACAAAGGGGGAGATTGTAAGTGTTATGGTTGATTGCTTTTTTGTTTTGTCAAATTTTGTGGTGCCAAAAACACTTTCTGTGTCTTGTGTGGCATGAGAATATTTATATGTTCAAGGCATTGCATCACAATGCTTCAAGTTGAAAATGAAGCTTTACTTCAAGACATGCAAGGTCATGTACTTTGTCCACTCCTGCAAGCTTCAAAGTTCATAGTATTTCAAGAGCTACAAGACCTACATCAAAAGACAAGTGCTTATTCAAGATTCAAGATAATGTTCAACTCAAGATGAAGTACAACTCAAGAATGACAAATCTATGCTTTAGAAGATCTCAAGTTCAATCTACATCATGTAGAGATCTTAAAGTTTCATAATCATCAAAGGTCAACCATCATCTGAAGAAATGAAGTTTCAATGTTCATACTTCACATTTAAGGTATGAATAACCTTAGATTGACCTTAGGGTAGGTCATTTTGTATACATAATTCGAATTGAATCACTTTATAAGTGTTTGGACTATTTTAAGACTAGTCCTAAACCCTATTCTACTAGTCCTAACACTGCCTCGATTAGTCCAAGAAATTTCAGGACCAGTCTTAAGTTTGTTGGAATTTTTTGAAATTTTTTGTTCATCTACAACCAGTCCTAGATTCTTCTCTCGACCGGTCGTGTGAATAGTGCCAACTCGTCCTACGATTAGTCCATCAGTTACGACTCAAATTACAGTGACTAAACCTGGTGCCTCACGACCGGTTGTGGGTATGTCACGACCAGTCATGGAGGGTTCACGACCAGTCATGGACACCCTACGACCAGTCGTGGAACGGTTTTATCCGATCGCACTCAAAATTTCAAAATGCAGTTCGTCTACGACTAGTCGTAGTGTCCTTAGGACCAATCGAAGATGCGATTTCTATAACTATAAATAGAGCACAAATTTCGAGTTTCATAATCCAATTTAAGAAAAATTAAGCATCACTTTGAGATAAGTTTGTGTTCATTTTAAGCTACTTTGTGCATATTTAATATTCTCTTTTGTTAGCTTTGTCAATTTGATTTTGTTTCTATATTCCAATTTGATTCGAAAGAGGAATTGTTGTATTCCTTCTTCTTAAAATCAAAATCAAATAGAGCTAGCCCAACTGGTTTAATTTAAAATCAATTTAGAACCTAGAACCATTTCAAAGTGAGTATTGGACATTGAACTTCTATATTTAAACTTCTACTCTAATTGGTTCTTCCGGGCAGATACAAAAGAAGAAATCCAGGTATTTTACGTTATTGTAAATTTCCTTATTTTGGTTTCTTTTGAGATTAAGTAAGAAAAATCTCATTATGTTGGTTATCTGAGGAGAGCCAGAAAACTCAAAGGTTGGGGTTTTTGAATTGTGTAAGCCCATTTAAAAGACATAATTGTGAAGGTTTTGGGTGAACCTGAGAAACCTATTTTCATAGTGAATGCTAATATCCCCTATGTGAGGATATTAGGAATGGAGTAGCAAGCTGTGTGGCTGTTGTTTAACAGTTGGTGTGCACATAGGTGAACCACTATAATTCTTTGTGTCTTGTGATTTGAATGTTTGTGTAATTTGTATTTCTTTTATCATTCAAATTTGTGGGATGTATGTGTGGATGTGAATGTTGAAATATTTACATTTCAAGCATCGTGGGGAATGTTGTAATAGTTTAGACTTTCTTTCTAGTTATTTCTTTTTATTCCTCTTTTGTTTGAGTTTTTGATACAAAGACCTTTCTAGCAATAAGGTTATCCTACCATAAACCTTGGTTTTTGGTGTAAGGTTGTCCTTAGAACAACATTTGTATCAACCTCTCAAGAATAGAATTTTGAGGTTGCTTTTCATTTAAGTACTATGATTTATTTATTATACTATCTTTTCTTTATTCATTTATATTCCTCTATTAAAGTTTTAATTTGGAATAGTCCTACATATAGTTTGTCATTTTACACACGCTCCAAGCTTTACGCTGCTGCGACCTAACACTACCTACACGCATCTATCATACATAAGCTTATAGAAAGCTGAGAAGGTAGTGTAAGTGTATGCGCAAGGTAAGTATCAAGTATGTAATACAAATCCATAAATCATATAATGTCGAAAATACTACCAAGTCTAAGAGTCATACAATATCGGAGTATGCAATATCTAAGTAATATGGAAACATGCTGGCAAGTCCATAAATACCATCAGCCTTATCCAGGCTATGCAATGCAAAGTCATAGTAAGGCAAATATCATATACTGAGGAAGCAATGTAGATCAGCTATGTAATGTGGAGTCATAGTAAACCAAATATCATATACTGAGGAAATAATGTAGATCAGCTATGCAACGCGAAGTCATGGTAAGTCAAATATCATATACTGAGGAAATAATGTAAATCAGCTATGCAATGCGGAGTCATAGTAAGCCAAATATCATATACTGAGGATGCAATACAATATACAAATCCAGACGGGTCCACGAATACCGTCAACCCCATTTAGGCCATATAAATGTAGAAACATAGCAACCCAAAATGCCATATGCTACGGATGTAATGCGATATGTGGTGTGAATGAAATGACCAAGCTGGAGTGTGAAGTCGGGATGATAGTACGTAGAATCACAGGCTATGGGGTTCATCATAAGGGACTTCTATCTAAACCAGTCTCATACCTAAATTTGGATAGCCAAACTCAATGTGGTAAACTCTTGATCTTAGGTTAGTCACGCACCCCAACCGAAATCATGGTCATTGTGAAGGTACACAACAATTAGTTGCGCACCACCAGCCTAAGTGGATAGTGAATGAATGAATTAATTAAATGCTGAGTACACAGCTGCTGTTCAGTAAGTCCACATATCAGTATCGTACATCTCTAGGATCATCATTGGGGTCAAGTACACTCCAAGTTGGCTACCGCCCCTGTCGGCCGTGCAGCCCAGCGAGTGAAAAAGACCTCACTACCTGCCTACCAATATCGGCTCAGCTCGTTAATAGCAGACCCATTTATGAGCTAGTCAAACTCAGCCTAGCTTACAACCCCCCTCACTCACGCGGATAAGGCCACACCCCCTCCCAACCAACCATGACACAGTGAGAAGCACGACCTTTTAGTATTCGACACTCGACGCTCATGTCTTCCACTCAGTCTAAACGTTGGAGCATCCCCTGGCCATGGGAGTTTAGGGATTTTCACCCACGGACATCCAAAGTGCCCATATGCTCAAACCAAATATTTTCGGTGTCCCATCTAGCCATCCACGATATGCCTGTGGAGAATGCAGCCCTGATGTTGTTAGGGCGCCAAATGATCATGTCACAAAATGTGAGATGCATGAGCCATACCATCTAGTCATATATCAAACCTGCGCATACCGCGCACTCATATGGGGCAACTCTGTCTCTCGGGGAGTCCTATAAACAATCAGCCCAATGGCACATGCCATATTCAATCACTCCTCATAACAAGCATGCAAATGATGCATATGGGCATGTATCATGAAGTATACTAAGCATGATTATAATCACATACATCATGATGGGCCTGTATAAGGTGGCCCATGGCTCGTAATAATGAACGAGTAATGTGCACACAATCACATACACATGGTGGGTCTCACACATCACAATTGGGCCTCACACATACAAGGGGCTTCGTACAATCACAATGGGCCTCATATAATCACAATGGGCCTCATACAATCACAATGTTATGCTAACACATGCTTAGTGTGTATACCAATCATAGTCGTAATCGATAATCAGCCTATATATATGGCGGGGTTCATAGAAGGACAATAGATCTAATCCATAACATGAGGATTGGTCCTCAACAATGGATATACCAAACATGATACCACTGATCTTTTCATCTACGGTGACGCTGTTCTCTCCTCATATCAAGGATGAGCCTAGATGGCCTACTCCTATCAAGAATGGGCCTAAGAACAAGGAGTGAGCTTCCTTGCCCGTTCTATCATGTAGCAATTTGGGCTTCCTGAGGGCCCAATAAGCACAAGGTGGACCACATTCCCTATGGAAGGCTCGGTACGAACACAAGATGGGCTCTAAGGCTTAGGTGGTCCTAGAGGGTATGGTGGAAAGTATCATTATCAAGTGGGGGCCCAACAGATTGGGATAGCCTAATTAAAGGGAAAGATGGGTAATATAATCATCAATGGGGGCCCAACAGTTTGGGTTAGCCCATTAAGGGGAGATGAGAATGGGCCTAACAAGGGGCCATAGGGAGAGTTACAATGTGGACATCTAACCATCATTGCTCATACAACGTGGACATTAAACTATCATTACTCCCAAGGCATGGCCCATTTAATATTAACCAGGAACATGGATGGGCATCATATAGGCTTTACTCCCAAGGCATGGCCCATTTAATATTAACCAGGAACATGGATGGGCATCATATAGGCTTTATATACATCGTATTGGGCCTCACTCATGGGCCTCATATAGGTCACATTAGGCCTTATATTTGGGCCTCAAATACATCACAATGGGCCGCATCACATGTATTTAATACAGATCACAATGGGCCACATCACATGGGCCTCACTCATGGACCACATATACATCATAATGGGCCACATCCCATGGGCCTTATGAACATTATAATGGGCCTTAAAGATGGGCTACATGCTCATTATAATGGGCCTCATATACATCACAATGGGCCGCAACAATGGGCCTCATATACAACAAAATGGGTTGCATCACGTAGGCCTCATATACCTCAAGTGAGCCGCATCGCATGGGCCTCATATCTGGGCCTCAAATATACCACAATGGGCTGCATTACATGGGCTTCAAATACATCACAATGGGCTGCTCATATGGGCCACACAAACATCATATTGGGCCACATATATGGGCCATACAAATATCACATTGGGCCATACAAAATTCATATTGGGCCTTACTAAATGGGCCATATATACATCACAATGGGCCTCATTCAAAGGCCATATATACATCACATTAGGCCTCACTCATGGGCATCACATTGGGCCTCATACACGGGCTACATATACATTGCAATGGGCCTCATTACATGGGCCACATATACATCACATTGGGCTTCATCAATGGGCCACAAATATATCACATTAGGCCTCATTAAATGGGCCACAAATATATCACAATGGACCTCATCAAATGGGCCGCAAATACATCACTTAGGGCCTCATCAATGGGCCACAAATATACCACATTGGGCCCCATCATACGGGCCGCACCAATGGATGACATAGGTGTACAATACATACATCATGGCGGGTAACACAAATGGACGACATAGATATACAATACATACATCATGGTGCGTCCCACAACACGTCCAGATGGATGGTGCTGATGTACAATGCATACATTAAGGTGGGTCTCAGCTTAGAAAATAGATGGACGGCGTGGTTAAGGCCCATGCACCACGGTCGGCCCCGCATACAAATGGACAGTGTTGGGGGGGGGGGGGGGGGGGAACACATACATTATAGCAGGTGTCCCACAGGACACCGTCCAGATGGACGGTATGGGTATAGAATAAATACATAAAAGTGAGGGTCCACCTCCGCACGTGCCATCCAAAACATATGGACGGCATGGAAAAACAGATACATCTTTGTAGGTCCCTCCATCCAGCCATTTGGACGGTGTGGATAAGGCCCATACATCAGTGGTGCGTCCCATGGAACTTACTGACGTCACTACATTAGCTATATAGCTGGTATGAGGTACCCCAACCAATTTGTCAGATGGGTCGCACATGGGGCCCACTACGTACATATACATATATATCATATGTATATAATATTATATTATTATATATTTTATTTGTTTTGAACTCCAACGTCTAGGCCCTAGACGGCCTGGATGTAAATCTCATAAATCATGGTGGTCCCCACCGTCCAGACCACTAGATAGTGTGGATAAGCATCATGTGTGGGCCCCACACGGATGAACGATTTAGGTATAAAACATACCTCATGATCAGGGCCACAGAACTTGTTGGCGTCATTAGCAGCTGCTGTTGCCCGTGCTGCCTACTGGCCCACTGTCCAGATGGACGGCTAGGATACAAAATAAACAGTATGGCCCACGAACACGTCCAGACTATTGGATGGTCTGGATGAAATAGATGGACAACGTTGGTAAAACACATGCACCATGGGAGATGGATGAACCACATGTTGGGATGGATATCACCGACCTGTTGCTTTAATCATCTTTTTGATAAGATGCCCTCCAGCATCCTGGGTTCTTTCATGGACCAGTTTAGTGTGTACATCATTCTACTTTTAGTCGTCTGATCTGTATTTTCACTCTAAAGGATGGACTAATGACGACATATATTCAGAGGGATTACTATCAACTCATTCCTAAAAGGGCCATTGAATTTGATAATACCGTGTTGAGCTTTTACAGTATCCTAGGTATTGGGGAGCTTCCTTTTCTTATGTTCCTTAATTTTCTCATGAAGCTCTTGGTCTATCGATTTCTTTCACTTCTTCTTGAAGAAGGATGGTGGTGGTGTGTCTTCCCTGATAGGAGATCGAGTAATGTCGGTATAAAGATTAGCTGTTGATTTCATCCATGTTTCCCAATCAATCTCCCAACCTTGTTTCGGAGGTCCGAGTATGTCTCTAGTAAGGATGGCTTGGCATATCAGCCAAGAGAGTGTCTTCATTCTATCAGAAAAATCAAGGACTGACAGGACAGGTTCTTTTATATAAGTAGGTTGTTTCTTGGTTACTTTAATCCTTTTCCTTGGCTGTTCCTCATGAGTAAGAGGGGAAGAAGCAGATTCAGGAATTAAAGCAGGCATAAGGACCATGGGAGAAGGTGCAAAGACCAGAGGTGAGGATTCAGAAATTTGAGAGGAGCTTGGAAGACTGATATGAGAGGGTTGATCGGTGGGAGGTTCTATGAGGCGATATGTTCTTTTTGTACGAGACATTATGAAAGGGTTAGAGAATTGGTTAAGTCTGAAGGGTCAAAGAATTGGCTAAGTCTGGAAGGAAGAAAATTAGGCAACATTTCAGAACAAGGAATTTTGCACTAAGTGCTAGAGAGTTGCGCAGACTTTAAGTTGCACGAGCTCTCAGTTGCGCGGTAGGATAAGTAGCGGCAGGCAGAGTAGCGCAGGGGGCAAGTTGCACGGGTCTGCGAGTTGCGTGGGTTTCAAGTAGCGTGGAAAAAGGGATCCAAACTGGGAAGAAAGGTTCTATAGTGAGTAAATGATTGGGAAGAATTGTATTTATAGCCATGTCAAGACCCTACTGGAGTTGCATGGGACCATTGGAGGGGAGTTGCACAGGCCGTGCAACTCAATACAGAGGTAAATAATTTTGATCCTTCATTTTGATGTAATGATAAGGTAAACCTCAGATCAAGGGGGCATCTGTTAGAGCATAAATTTCAATTAGAATAGAAGTGAGCAAGTGAAGAAGAAATAAGATCAAATTGAAGCAAAAGACATGAAATGCTTGAGTTGCACGAGACATGAGTTGCATGGGGTGTTAGTTGTGGGGGACATGAGTTGCGCGGGACCGCATAACTCATCATATTTGCGTTGTCCCGTGCTACTCCCTTTAAAGATGGTTAGATTGAAAAGTGTGAAGTGGGGTCCACAGCTCGAAATTCGAGGACCCATACGTGCGGAAGCCTATAAATACCCCTTGACCGCCCTCATTTGAGGGATTGAATTTCTAGAAGACTAGTACCTCTGACAGGTATTGGAGAGAGAAAGAAGAAAGAGAAGGCCAAGCCACACTCCTTGCGAGTTGCTTGGGCCCGCGCAACTCATCGGCCCGCGCAACTCATTAATAAGTTACGTGGATGACTTGTGAAGCCACATTGATGACTTGTGGAGCCGCCTTGTTATTCTTCTTGGAATGTTTTAAGCTATTATGAAATTCCTCAGGGATTATTGGCATCCTTTTATTATTAGCTTCCTTAGCTCATATGCTCAACCTTTGATGGTGGATGATGAAGTTTGGATGGTGGAGATGAGAGTTTTTGTGGTAGGGAAGTGGGCCACACCTAGCTTCTCCTTGAGAGGCTTGGACGATTGGTCTCTTGGTTGCTTGGGAGTGAAGAGAGAAAATGAGAGAGAGAGAGAGAGAGAAGTGATGGGATGAAAGGTGGAGTGATGGGTGATGGGTGTAAGGAAGGGATGTGAGAGAGATGGGTAGGGTATGGGTTGCTTATACTTGTGATAGTATGTGTACTTAATTGATTAATGTGATGGGTTGTAGAGAGTCTCTTAGGATTTGCAATGCGCAGGAATCTTCCGAATGTTGGGAAATTTGGACATTTCCTTGAATAATTCAACTGAAGCATCTGACACCAACACTTGTCTCGTAGAAGGCGAGAAGTGTGAAAACTCTGCATTAGTGGGAATATATTCGTCAGAGAAACGACCCGTTATCGGAAGCCCCACCATCCTATGTAAATCCCAAAGGGTAATGCTGACTTCACCCAGTGGCATGTGGAAAGAGTTGGTGATTCGACACCAATAGCTGAGAAATCCCTTGAAAACCATAGGGTCTTTGCAGCAGTATTCAGAAGTGACCTCCATAGCACCATAAAGGTTGACTTCTATCAACGTAGTAGAATGTTTGTTGAGAATTGCCTTTGCCCAGTTAGTATAATAGTTACGTGAAGACAGGAAACCGCGCATACGGAACTCTTCGTTTCCCCACAGAGAATTCCTATCTCTAAAGTGCTGACTTACTGTTTCGTAAAAAGCCGTAGGAAAAAACACATGCACCATGGGAGATGGATGAACCACATGTTGGGATGGATATCACCGACCTGTTGCTTTAATCATCTTTTTGATAAGATGCCCTCCAGCATCCTGGGTTCTTTCATGGACCAGTTTAGTGTGTACATCATTCTACTTTTAGTCGTCTGATCTGTATTTTCACTCTAAAGGATGGACTAATGACGACATATATTCAGAGGGATTACTATCAACTCATTCCTAAAAGGGCCATTGAATTTGATAATACCGTGTTGAGCTTTTACAGTATCCTAGGTATTGGGGAGCTTCCTTTTCTTATGTTCCTTAATTTTCTCCTGAAGCTCTTGGTCTATCGATTTCTTTCACTTCTTCTTGAAGAAGGATGGTGGTGGTGTGTCTTCCCTGATAGGAGATCGAGTAATGTCGGTATAAAGATTAGCTGTTGATTTCATCCATGTTTCCCAATCAATCTCCCAACCTTGTTTCGGAGGTCCGAGTATGTCTCTAGTAAGGATGGCTTGGCATATCAGCCAAGAGAGTGTCTTCATTCTATCAGAAAAATCAAGGACTGACAGGACAGGTTCTTTTATATAAGTAGGTTGTTTCTTGGTTACTTTAATCCTTTTCCTTGGCTGTTCCTCATGAGTAAGAGGGGAAGAAGCAGATTCAGGAATTAAAGCAGGCATAAGGACCATGGGAGAAGGTGCAAAGACCAGAGGTGAGGATTCAGAAATTTGAGAGGAGCTTGGAAGACTGATATGAGAGGGTTGATCGGTGGGAGGTTCTATGAGGCGATATGTTCTTTTTGTACGAGACATTATGAAAGGGTTAGAGAATTGGTTAAGTCTGAAGGGTCAAAGAATTGGCTAAGTCTGGAAGGAAGAAAATTAGGCAACATTTCAGAACAAGGAATTTTGCACTAAGTGCTAGAGAGTTGCGCAGACTTTAAGTTGCACGAGCTCTCAGTTGCGCGGTAGGATAAGTAGCGGCAGGCAGAGTAGCGCAGGGGGCAAGTTGCACGGGTCTGCGAGTTGCGTGGGTTTCAAGTAGCGTGGAAAAAGGGATCCAAACTGGGAAGAAAGGTTCTATAGTGAGTAAATGATTGGGAAGAATTGTATTTATAGCCATGTCAAGACCCTACTGGAGTTGCATGGGACCATTGGAGGGGAGTTGCACAGGCCGTGCAACTCAATACAGAGGTAGATAATTTTGATCCTTCATTTTGATGTAATGATAAGGTAAACCTCAGATCAAGGGGGCATCTGTTAGAGCATAAATTTCAATTAGAATAGAAGTGAGCAAGTGAAGAAGAAATAAGATCAAATTGAAGCAAAAGACATGAAATGCTTGAGTTGCACGAGACATGAGTTGCATGGGGTGTTAGTTGTGGGGGACATGAGTTGCGCGGGACCGCATAACTCATCATATTTGCGTTGTCCCGTGCTACTCCCTTTAAAGATGGTTAGATTGAAAAGTGTGAAGTGGGGTCCACAACTCGAAATTCGAGGACCCATACGTGCGGAAGCCTATAAATACCCCTTGACCGCCCTCATTTGAGGGATTGAATTTCTAGAAGACTAGTACCTCTGATAGGTATTGGAGAGAGAAAGAAGAAAGAGAAGGCCAAGCCACACTCCTTGCGAGTTGCTTGGGCCCGCGCAACTCATCGGCCCGCGCAACTCATTAATAAGTTACGTGGATGACTTGTGAAGCCACATTGATGACTTGTGGAGCCGCATTGTTATTCTTCTTGGAATGTTTTAAGCTATTATGAAATTCCTCAGGGATTATTGGCATCCTTTTATTATAGCAATAAAGGAAGATGCATGCAAAAGATCTATACAACTCATCTCCTATGGAGACATGAATGATATGAGCCAGAATGCTGTCGAATTTTATATTTGAATATATTCAACACTTGTACTTTTTGTCATAAAAATTCTATCCTGGAATCAAAGGATTAAAAGGATGTAATGAATTCATAATGAATAAATTTGATGATTATTCTCTCTATTTTTCTATTTTGTCATCATTAAGTAATATAATTCTCCTTAATCAAATGCTTTCATTTCTGGTCGAAACAGAATGCATGTGGCTATTTCTTCAAAATAATCAGCTTCACTATGATGAGCCCAGTATTTTACTTTGAAGTATTTTTCAAAAGCTTGAATGGCCTTGGTAGAAGAAGTATATGTCGGTTTCTTATTTCTTTTTCATGACCGGTGTTTTGTGGAAGAAGGGTATTCTGGAGGATTTGATCATTGTAAAGGAAAAATGGGAGGATTGGTACCTCCAAGTTTAGAAATCTTACTCAGAGCCATTTGTTGTGGCTGAGCATCTGTCAAGATGTCGAGATGTTCTTGGGTGATCTGTGGAAGATCTGGGTACAGAGGTTTGGCCATTGATGCAAAAACTGTACTAGTCAATCTTGTCTTTGCCTTTATCGTTCTTTTGGCAGTGGTAACAAGGAAAGCGAGAAGAGCCCTCTTTTTACTCTCAATTAGGCCTAGATGAGAGCAGAGTTGATGTGAAAGTTCCTTGGTGCTTGGACCGGTAAAAAGTTTGGCATACTGACGCTTTCACCAGGGTATAAAGTTATCCAGCATTGCGGGGTGTTTTGGGTACATTGGCATTTGAAGAACGACTACTTCTTTATGATAACATAAGTTAAGAGATATGTAAAATTATTTATAAGTGACTACCACACGGTCAAATGGAGGTTGGTTATTATTTATGTGAATGAGAGGATAGGGGATGTGCTGCACAAAGCCTAATTGTCCAGTAAACAGAGAAGGATGATACTGTTTAATTCTGGCTTTCACATTTTTCCATTTCTCAATCACGCCTTCGAAAGCCAAATCTCAGCCGACAACAAAACAATTCCAAGCATGATGAAGATGACCAACCGCGTGTTTGTTAGTAGGATCAAACTATCTGGTAAGTCATTTTGGTCCGTAAGTATTTTTCTTTACGAAGGGCATAAAGGACGGACTATTGTCAGGAAGATCAAGAGAGAAGAATTCTTGTAGATAGTCAGCAATAATAGTGATTTCTACAAGGATATTTAAAATTTGGTTGCCATATGAGGAAAACAATTCACTGATGTGTTCTTCACTGAAGAGTTGTGGTAAAAAATATGCGACAAACCGCATCTATACAATCCATATAGGGCCCCCAGTTGAATATAATCCTCTCGAATTAACTTCATAGACACCACTATACAAATGGCTAAGAACGATCAGCACCAATGCTATTCGTTGACCTTGGATAAGGCATTTGGCCAAAGCAACGTACTCAATCGTAGCTTATTGAGCATTATTATATAGGAGATGGCGGCAAATCCAAAAAAAGAAGGAAAGCAATATGTTTGAGTTCCTCGACTGGTCCTGTGAGTTTGGGATATGAGTTCATGAAATCGGTGTACCCTTTAGCATTCTTGTTGGGAAAATTCTTACGCTCCCCGACTTTAACTTTTGCATGGTAGGGCATACCGAAAGGGGTAAGTTCGGTAAGGTGGCAAATATCCTTGATAGAAACACTCATTAGGCCACAGGAAAACATAAAAGTGTTGGTAGAGATGCTCCAGAATGATGTTAAGGCTAGAAGAAGAGGGACATTGGGAAAATATTTAGAAAGAGAGAGAGTTTGATAATTCGAAGATGCCGAGTTCTTTCCATAGATCTCCATGTTGGGTTGCTACTCTGTTGAACCAATATTCCCATTTAGGAAGAGGTTTCAGCCATAACCTCAGGATTTTAAATGCATTCGTTTGTATCAGGTATATATCCAGATTGGATCAAGATATTGCTTCCTGGACAAATCGGGAATAATGGATCTAAAAGTTGTAATGATTCGGCTAAAATATCTGGAGAAAATGAAGAACCTAAACCATAAGCGTCTTCATGAATCATTGACTTGATAATTATATTCTTTAAACAGTGGTCTACAAAGAGATTCATTACGGACATGGTGCCTTTTTGGTTGAAAGTGGGTTCAGACGAAGAAGCCATGATCAAAGAAAAAGAAGTAGAGCAAAAGATGAAAGAAATTGAAAATGAGAGCTAAAGATGTCCTAGAGGGGGGTGAATAGGATAATGTCAAATAATTGAAATAAAAGTGGAATAAATAAAGAATACAAAATCTCAAGCACCTAAGTATTGCAACCTTGATTTAAATAATTTGTAGGACAACCTTCACCTAAAATATTGGGCAGGATGACCTTATTTCATGAATGTCATTAAAATCAATCTTTCAAACTAGCAAGAGAATAAAAAATAATTACAGCATTCACCACAGGAATGAAAATAAATAACATCCACTACCAAAAGAATAAAGCATTCACCACAGATGCATAAGGAGTTATAGTGGTTCGGTGCTTTAAAAACCACTACTCCACTCCTAAAATTACTACCCTCGTAATTTTGGCTTTCACTATAACAAGGTTTTCATAGGTTCACTTTAACAATCTTATATAGTTCCTTGTGATTTTCATGGGCTCACCACAATAAAACCCTTTTGTGACAAATAAAAACCTACCTTGTGATTTTCACGAGCTATCACAAATCAACCTACTGAGATTTTCACAGGCTATCTTATAAAAACCTAAAATGAAATATAGTAAAATACTTATCTTCAAATGTAGATTCGAAGACGCAGTAGAAGCTTGTAGCAGAGGAACTTCTTTCTTGAATGTAGATGAGATAGTTTTCGCTCAAATAGAAAGAGTATAGGGTTCTATAAGTTTTAGAAATGAAAAACCCAAATGCTACTTGATTCAATTCTCTTAGATCTCAAAGAGAAGTATAGATTACTCTGTAGAATAAGATTAAAATGATCTTTGAAAAAGAAAATTGAATAAGCTAAAATTAAATTATAAATACTACATAAATAGCTTGTCGAGGAATTGAGCCTCTCTCTCTCTCTCTCTCTCTTGCAGAAGGTTTAGAGTAATTTTTTATTGTAAGAATGAGAGATGGCCTCTATTTATAGCCAATGAGATTGAAATTTTAACTAGCGTAAGAATAACTTTGGTTGGCTGGATTCCACTAGATTTGTTCGAATGCCTATCGAATTGTGTGAGATAATATTTATGTAAAATTTGGTTGACCAGAGGTCAAATTTGGCTAGCTGAATTTTCCAATTGGTTGGCCGAACTCCCCCAAAATCCAAAAGTTTTCATTATTAGATTTTGACTCAAACTCACTAGGGCTAGCTGAATTTCAAGCTTAGGTAGCAAAACCAAAACTTATGTTAGCCGAATTTTCAATAGAATTTGTTATTTTGCCCGAACTTAAAGTTAGGTTAGCCAAGGAAGTTAGGCTGGCCGAACTCCATATCAAAAACACTATTAAAACCCAAAATTAATGAATTTTTTAAAGTACCTAACCTAAGGTCTTTCTAGGGTTATACCACCTATGTTTTAGCAAATATATGGGACAACTTGTCTTGAACTTTTACTTGATCTTGTCTTGAAATCGGACATTGACTACTTAAGAAGATATGTTGATCTTGAGTTGATCTTTAGACATGTAGAGTAGTTGTGATTCCATACTTGCAATCTGACTTAAAGCACTTTTGTCTTATGAAATTTGATAATCCATGTGTGTTAAACATATAAGTAGTTACAAAAATGAGGAATTGTATGAAGCGCGAAAACAAAGCTAAATATAAGGAGTTTGGAGGCAGCATTAATTAGGGAGCACGCCTCTTCGTAGAAGAATGACTCTTTTTGAAGACGTGTCTGTTCAAGATGCATTCACCATTTTATATCAATATGATTGATGCTGGCTACATATGTAAATATTTAATTAAAAAAATACTCAAACGTCACAGCCCTTTTCTTCGAAAAGATAGCAACGAGGGGGGTAATGTTTATACCCTATTCAACCGAATCCTATTTTGGTCAGACTCGTGTAGATCATACGTGCATGAGGTTAACGGTCGAAAGATTATTTTAAGAATGTGCGATCAAATCTTAGAAGAATGTTATCACATGCCATGTGCATTGTAAATAGTCATTGTGGCATGACTGAGTTCAAGCAGCTAAAAAATCAGTTAGTTAATGGTCAAGTTCATATGGATTCTGAATAGATGTCAATGCAAGATCATGGGAAGGATCTGGAAGCAAAGTGAGGGTAGAAGCGGTTATGATAAGCATCAGATCATGGAAAGGATCCAAAACGGCTTGATTGAAGCTATAAATAGAAGAGAACTTCAGTAGAAAAAAATGTCTTACACCAACCCAAACAAACCAACAAATCAAGTATCTTCAATTATCTTTTAAATTCTCCTGTCAGATTTACATTCCATAGTGTAATCGCAGCTTTTATCAAGTAATTCTTTTCCTTTAGAGTAATTATTTACTTACCACATTTACTTGCTTTCTTTAGCATAATTCCTAACATAAACATAGTAGTCGATACCTATAGTTGTAATCTAAGCACTCTCTAGCAATTGATTTCAATTTCTCTTTTCACATTCCACTCTTCATGCATTAAGGAAGTCCTTTCATATGGAAGGTAAGGAGAAACCCATCATCAGAGGATAAACCCCACCTTTGACTATCGCCTGATCTATTTACACTTTGAGCAAGTGGCTGAATAGGTGACCGATCTCCTCAAATCTCGGTCATACTCAGTGGTTGCCTACTTAGGTGCTCGGGGTCATTGTTGTTTAGTTTTAATTGGAACCACAATCCCAATTCTGGCACGCCCATGCACCCGTCACCTATGCTGGAGAAAGGATCATCAAATCAGTGTTAAACATATACTTTTTAGGCCTTCTGTGCAGTTAGGGCGGTTGATTTTGCCTTGAGCAACGCCGAGCATACTAATGGCTTTTTAGCTATTACTTCGGCAATTTCAATTTCATAATTAGGATCATTATAATATATTCCTACTGAAAAATTGGCTCGCCTGGCCGCTTCCTGAAGTAATTCCTCATAATAGGAAACCTTCTTAGTAAGGTCATATAAATCATTAAATTTCGTTCTTATGAACTTCTTATGAAGTTTTTATTCTAGACCGTCTTGTGCTAGTTGCACGAATTCGGCCTCGGTCATGACTACCTTACATCAGCTTTCGCCCGCTTGAATCGCATAATATAACTTTCACACAGTTCCCCACGTAGCTGCCAGAATCGTGCGAGGTTGGCCATGGTTATGTCCCTATCACTGGAGAAAAACTGGGCATGAAATTTCTCTTCCAATTCTTACCAGCTATGTATTGAATCTGATAGTAGGTTTAAGTACCATGTAAAGGTCGCGACAGTCAAAGAATGACTGAATAATCATAATTTATAATAATCATTATTGACTAGCTCACCACATTGCATGGTGAACCAGCCTACGTGTTCGATGGTTGATTAACCATGTTCACTAGAAAATAAGGCAAAATCTGGTCAATAGTTCCTCGATAATGGGTGTTGCTAGTCTACAAACTCAGGGTAAGTTTATAATATGTGGGAATAGCGTTGCGGCCTAGCACTTGGCCAAAAACCTCTTGCATAAATTGTAATATTTGGTTGCAATTGATTCGTTGAGGCTCCACGACTGGTGGATGATCCAGGCTGAATGGATTAAAACTCTCCTGAAACCTAGAACCTTATGGTGGATGAAATCCAATTGGCGGTCCTTGACTTCTATTTTCAAAATATCTAATCTCCCGCTCAGGTCGCCTGTTCTCTGAAGGAGGTGGCACATTCCTAACCTCTGGGGGAGGAATTTATGGTAAGTTGCGTTGCACTGATGGTGTCAGCGAGAATGGGATATTGTTATCGACCAAGCTCCCATTATGTTGTTGTGTTGACTGTGTTTGTTTTGTCATTACGGCCAATAATCATTGCATAGCCTCAGTTTGGTTGGTTATGTAATGAGTAATGCTTTCAGCCTGTTGACGGAATTGCTCTGCCTGGGCTCTCCCACACTCCCGTATCATTTGGATGCTCATATGAACATCTCAGAGTACAACTGATACCTCATCCGGAAGGATGGGGTGGGATGTGGATGGTTTAGCTTGGTTTCCAATTAGGTTAACATTCAAATTAATTTCACTTGGAGGTGCTTGGACATGCACTTCATCATCCGAGGGTGGTGCGGTTGGCGTTACAAGTTTGGTTCTAGCAATTTAACCACTTCTTCTCTGCATTTTGGGCAATAATTAGATTGATAGTAAACAAATAGTGTCCAATCGGGTATGCTAGAAAATTGTTTGTTACTTATTGCAATCCTTCCCCAACACGAGTGGTGTGCGGGCGTGCCAGAATTGGGATTGCGGTTCCAATTCAAATAGAACAACAATGTCCCCGAGTGTTGAAGTAGGCAAACACAGAGTATGACTGAGATTTGAGGAGATCGGTCACCTATTTAGCTACTCGCTGAATGTGTAAATTAATCAGGCGATAGTCAGAGGGTGGGGTTCATCCTTTGATGATGGGTTACTCCTTTGTCTTCCATACGAAAGGACTCTTTCAATGCAAATAAATTGGAATGAGAAAGAAAAGCTTACAATCGACTGCTATCGACTATCGAAGAGTGCTCTGCTAGCAATGGGATGAAGTTTTAAGTACAGCTATAATTATCAACTATTGCATTAACAATACAAATTACACTAAGGAATGTAAATGGCAAATGCAGTAAGTAAATGGTTATACTAATGAAAAGAATTTACTTGATAAGAAAAGAAAATAGTTACAGTATGGAATGTAAATCTGACAAGATAATTTGAAAGACAATTGAAAGATAAATTCAGTTTTTGATTGGTTTGGTTGGTGTGAGACCATTTTTTATACTTGCTTTGATCTTCTATTTATACTCTGATCCACACATTTTTGGATCCTTCCCATGATCCAATGGTTATCATAATCGTTCAACACAAATGTCTTTTGGATGCTTCCCATGATCTGTTTCATTTGAATTTTTCTATAACCAATTAGCCGATAATTGTACATTTTCGACCGTTAACCACCCGTTGCTTAGTCACTTGGATTCAGTCGCATACGCATCATCTACCTCAATATAATTGATACATTGTAATCCCTGCCTCAAGATGCAACCATACATATCTACAGGAAATCTTTGAAATTGCAGTAAACTGCTATTAGTGAAGTATGAAATTATTCCAAAGTGTCCTAGAGGGGGGTGAATAAGACTTTTCTAACTTTAATCATACTTAAAAATTAATGTTACTAATCTAAACAGAAGTAAGAAATATTAACATAAAACTATTTACACTCAAAAGATAAGATAGTGAAATATACAATAGTTGTAATTGTTTGTTGTGGCCCCAAGTGTAGGGTTGTGATGTAGTAATAACTCATGAGAACGAGGTTGAATCCACAAGGACTAAACTTGTACGTATTCTAAAAAGAACTAGAACTAGAACTAGAAGAATATCTAAATATAAATTCTAGAACAAAAGAGAGTAATTGTGAATAATGTTTAAACTATCAATTAAAGGTGAGAACTAGGGTGCTACGGATCCACTTATAGCTATTAAGATGCTACTTTGCTTGATTCAATAAACACAATTGGAATTGGAGTTCTATCCTATCCAATTAGAAGATAAAGTAATTTAAATCAAATCTGAACTTTACATTGACCTAATTCTCAATAGAGGAGAATTGTGAAGATCGGAAGAGATTCCATAACCCTACTATGCCTAGGAGATGATGGTGAACAATGGGATTTACCAATCTCACTATCTCAAAACAGGAAAAGAAGATATCCAAAGCTATCACAACATCTATTGTAATTTGAATCACAATAAATCATAGAAAATTAAAAATATTCTTTTAATATCAAACTACAAATCAATGAAGTTCAATAAGAATAAGAATCAAAGCAAAATAAACATCCCAATATGCTACAAACTTCACCTCTTAGCCCTAGTTAAGGGTTTTACCAACTATAGACATGATTGAAACCAAATCTCTTAAATAAAGCATGAAAAATAAACTAGGAAAGAATAAAAACTCTTTGGAGGCTCCTCTAACCTTGTGCTATGTTCCTTGAGACCTTTCCAAACCCTAGAAGATGCCTTGGAGTATCCTAGGGAGTCCTATTTATAGTTGTGGAACTCCAACTTTTATACCGAGTTGGAAAAATCTAGAAACCGCCTCAAATTTACGCACTCTGTATAGTATCCCAAAATATACTCGAGGTTTAAACTACCTCAAATTTAGCACTCTGTGTAGTTTCCCAAAATATACTCAGAGTTTTAGAATGTGCTTTTCAGGACAATTTGAGGAATATGTTTATTTTCAGGAGAATTTCAGGATTCCTTTTCTTCACTTCAAATCTTTAATTCTCTTCATTCCTCACTTGATTTTCTTAGATCTTTAGCATGTGAATTCTTCATTAATGACTTTCAAATCACTAAATATTCATTTAGTAATCTTTTGAGTATAAATCTTCCTTTTGGCATTAATTTCACCTTAAGCTCTCGAAATCACCTCTCACATGAAAACATGCATAATTAAATCAATTAATCACCATCATGTTTATAAAATCAAGGTATAAATAGGAAAAAATATGTAATATTTCACACTCAATAGTGGGCATGCCAGAATTGGGATTACAGTTCCAATTCAAATGAAACAACAATGACCCCGAGCGTTGAAGTAGGTAGACACTGGGTATGACCGAGATCTAAGGAGATTGGTCGCCTATTCAGCCACCCGCTTAGAGCGTAAATGGATTAGGGATAGTCAGAGGGTGGGGTTTATCCTCTGATAATGGGTTTCTTCTTACCTTTCATAAAAAAAGGCGATAGTCTCCTCGAATGTGACCGACCCCTTGATCGGTAGGGAATTTCATCACGAGGTGGTAAGTAGATACTATGGCCCTCATGGAGTTGACGGATGGTCATTTGAGGATGACATTATAGGTGGAAAGATAGTCTATCACCAAAAATTTGATCATCATGGTGGTTTGGTTCTACCCCTCCCCAGTAGTGACTAGAAGTCAGATGACACCCTCAGGAATGACCTTGTCGCCCGTGAACCCGAGTAGTGTAATCCTGACTGGTCGGAGCTACGACCTGGCTATTCCTATCTTGTTGAATGTCTTAGCAAAGAGTATGTCAGCCAAGCTACCTTTGTCCACAAGAATATGATACACCTTTTGGTTGGTTATGGTCAGGGCTATGAACAGGGCGTCATCATGTGGGTGTTGAATGTCGTGGGCATCTTCCTCCATGAATGTTAGGTTGCAAGGGTGCATTCACTGCTCCTTGTGCGGTCTGCTGGTGAGATGAATATAATGACTTAGGCTGGTGCTCCGAGCATGTGCCTTTCGAGCTCGGTTTAAATCACCAACTCCAACAAGTCTGCTGAAGATAGTACGGATCTTGCCAGTGAGGTTATTATTGATCGCCCTACTTGGCTTCTCATCCCTTTAAGCTGGTTGTTCTTGTTTAAAGTATTCTCCCAAGTGCCCACTGTAAATGAGGCCCTCGATCTCTTCTTTGATATTGAAACAGTCACTGGTAGAATGGTCGTGGTTGCAGTGAAAGCGGCAATACTTTCATTTATCCAACTTGTCTGCATTAGTTTTCATCTGATTCAGCCATTTCAGCAGTCACTTGTCTCGAACCTCCAAAAGGACTTGCTTGGGCGTGGCATTGAGAGGGGTGTAAGAGTTGAATCTACTTTCAAGACATCTGCTCGGTCATTGTCCTCTTACCGAGTCCTCATCCCTTGGGTACTTAGGATGGGGCTTCCTCTTTCTACCTCTTGTCCTTAGCTGAGCTCCCGACATCTTGAGTGGCTTTTGAGAGCTAAAAAGTTTCTCAACATTGGAGTATTTTTGTGCTTTGTTCATGAGCCCGCCTAGAGTCGCCAGAGGATTTTTACCTATTGAAAAGAGGAACCTTTCTTCTTAGAGTCTGGCTATCATGGTAGTCAGGGTTATTTTGTCTTAGTATAAGTCCACTTGTACTACCTCTTCATTGAATCGTACAATATAATCCTTCAGGGCTTCACCTTCTTTTTGCTTAATAGTGAGTATGTGAGTGGACAGCTTCCTCCGTTCTTTTCCAAAAATGAACTATGCTAGGAACGCATTACTTAGGTTGGAGAAAGAGCTGATCGATTTCAGCTTCAACTGACTGTACTAGCTCCCTACATCACCTGTTAAGGTTAGAGCAAAAGCACAACACACAATCGACTTAGATGCCAACTGGAATTCCATCCACACACTGAAAGATTCCAAATGTTTGGTGGGATCTCCAGAGCTGGAGCATGGAGTGACGGGTGGCATCCAGAACCTTAGGGGGAGGGTTGAGCTCATGATGTCATCAATGAATGGTGGCTTGGCTCATCATGGTGTCTATCAAGGTAGGGGAATGTGTTCGATACGCTTGGCGTATGTCACTGATCTGACCTCGTAGTTTGTCGAGTTGGGCTTCATAGGGGTCCTTGTTCTCAGCAACAACTTCAGGGGTAGATCCTACCTTGGGGCCTTTTCCACACCTCTTCTTTTTCTAACTCATGGTGTAGGTCGGGCGGGGCCAATGCGGATGTCCTTGAGATATGAGATGGTGCATGGTCCAGAGCGTCATGAGATAGGTCTTTCTGGGAATTTACTAATGTCGTGACCCCAGTAGTTGCTCGAGCAGCGGCCTACTAATCAGGAAGGGGTATATGTCTCTCCGGCATCTGCCTTATTTAGCCAAGGTCACTAGCTAGTGTCTTGACTTGGTGTTTTAGAGAAAGAAGGTGGCCTCCTTGGTTTCGAGACCATTGTGTCGGACCCATAGGGGCAGATTCAGCCTGATGTTAGGAAGATGAATCCCAATGAACAGGTTGTGCCTCTAGTACGGGATTGGCAACAATGGTAGCAGAAGGAGCTTTCTTTCTCCCTTTGGCCATTGTTGATATGTGAAGAGCTAGGAACGACTTTAATGTCATTCCCACAAACGGCACCAAACTATTGATATACAAATCTGGTTCACCCTCATTAGGCTATTAGACCTTCAAACACCTACATAGGGAGAGGACAAAGGAGACCTTAGGTAGAGCAGGGCACCTTCCAATGCCAAAGTTAGGCCAAGATTTTAGGTCTGGTAGTAGAGTTTCTAGGAGAGAGATTCTGCATACCTTTTCATGCAGATAGATCTCCTATTTATAGTGTAGGCGGGCGAGAGTTGGTTCTTAATCTTAAGCGTGATTTTGGCACAATTTCCTTAACCATCACGCGAGATTTATGCAAGTGATAAGGGTCGACGCAGTTAGCCTCAAAATTACGTAGTGGACGATCGAGGCCGACCTAGGCTGGATCCTTCAATTGATCAGGATGAGGCCGAGCTGAACTTAACCCTTTACTAATAAAAAAAGCTTGGCCGAAGCTTGGACATAACGCTTAGTTAGAGCTCAGATATATAAGCTTGGTTGAAGCTCGAACATATGAGCTTGATCGGAGCTCGACCATATAAGCTTGGTTCGGAGCTTGGACATAAAAGCTTGGTCAAAGCTCAGAAGTGTGCAGTGTGCTAAAGGGTACGGAGTGTCTACCCCTCATTAAAAAGATTTATCAATGATTTTCTAAGAACTCTTCAGTCCAGAAGCACATGCTCGTGAGTCCGAACTGAACTCATGAGTGGTCACGTCATTTTTCCGCATAACAATACTCATTCATACTTGTCTGTAGAAAAGATTATTTTCTGAAAGTGATTTAAACATTGAGAATTGAGGATTTCTTCACGTATGTTTTGCTCAAGAATGGAAAAATGCTGGTTGGGGGGTGTGTTGAGTGTCAAATATTGCATATTTTCTCCTATTTATATCTTGGTTTTATGAATATGATAATCCTTAATTGGTATATTTTATGCATGTTTGTATTACAAGATAAGTCTGAGAGCTTCAATTGAAAATAATGCTAAAATAATCAAAATTGATGCTTAAAAATCACTAGGAGACCAATATCGAAGACTTTAAGGGCCCAAGATTCAAGAAAACCAAGTGGAGAAGGAAGGAAGTCGAAAGTACATAGTGTAGAAATTTAGAAAAATTGAACTTCACTATCGATGACATCAAACACCCTTCGATGGCATCAAAGTAAGTGTTCGATGACATTGAAGACATGTTCAAGTGATCAAGACCCCCACGATGACATAGAAACTTGTTCGATGGCATCAAGAATTCTAAAGATTTTGGAGTAACTCGCTGGAACATTCTGGACACTTTTTCAATTAATCGAAGCCCTGTTCGATGATATCAAAGCCTTGGGATTTAAGGGCTTCGATGACATCGAAGATATGTTCGAAGTCATCGAAGTTTTAAGCAACGCGAAAAGGAGTGACTTCCGAATCCAATTTAAACTGGGATTTCATGTTTGATGGCATCGAAGGTTGTTCGATGCCATCGAAAGCATTACCTAAAGTGAGTAAATTTGAAGTGGTTTCCAAAGATGGTTTGGGAAAGCTTATAAATATGGGTTCTTCAAGGAGTTCTAGTGAAGAATTAGGGTTCAAGGAGCATAGTAAAAGGGTGGAGCAGCCTCCCAAAGAGTTTTCTTCTTCCTTAGTTTATTTTTAATTTTTTAAAGAGTTTTAGTGTTAATCATGTCTATGGTTAACTAAACCTCTTAGCTAGAGCTAAGAGGTGAAGCTTATAATTTGTTTGGATGTTTTTTCTTACTTTGATTCAAGTTTATGTTGAACTCCGTTGATTTCTAGTTTGATTAAAGGAATATTTTCAGTTTTCTTTGGTTTATTGTTACTCCAATTATAATATATGTTGTGAGAGCTTTAAATATCTTATTACTTGTTTTAAGTTGTGGGATCTATAAAATTCATGATTCACCATTATCTCCTAGGCATGGTGGATGGTTGAATTCCCTTTTGATCATCACAATGGCTCTTTATGTGAAAATTAATTCAATGAAAAACTCAAGATTATTTTAACTATTTCATCTTCCAACTGGATAGGATAGGACTTTGATTCTAGTTATGTTTATTGAAGCAAGTGAGGTAGCATCTTAACAGCTGTAAGTGGATCCTTGGTGCTCTAGTTACTCTTTTAATTGATAGTTTATTCATAATTACTTTCAATTATTCCAGATTTTAGTTTAGTTCCGATTCTATTTCTAGTTTTAAGTATTTTTCAGAATACATACAAGTTTAGTCCATGTGCGTTCGACCTCGGTCTCAACAAGTTATTACTACATCGCAACATTGCAGTTGGGGTTATGAACAACAGGTGCACTAAGCGAGGCTGAATTCTTCAAGATGGAAATGGGTGAAGGTTTGGCTATGCTTGCTTTTATTAAGAGAAAAAATGAGTCCATATAGTTGGAAAAAGTACGGATCTCCTGAGGGAAATGAATAACATGGTAATCGTAAGAAGTATAAACAACATTAGAATGAATGGAAGCATGTACAGGGAGGAACAAAAACATCCATAAATCCATATCTAGAGAAGCCATAGTGGTCCTCCTTTAAGATACAAACCCTTTGTGGTAATCTCGAAAATACCTCTATATAGGTGGCCGAGTACAAAAAGTGCAAGAGTAAGTTTTCGATCCCATGCAAGCGCCTTGGCCAATTGGACCCACTCATTGGTGATCTGGAAAGCATTCACACAAAGTAAATGTCGGCAAATCTAAAGCAGTAAGAAGGCCATATGTTCTTCATACTTTATTGGGCCTTCATATTTGCGGTACACTTATATGAAGTATGAATAGGCCTTACCAGGCTTATTGGTAAAGTTTCCTTGTTCCTTTTAAGCAAAGTCGGGGAAGACTGCCTCGATGAAGGGAAGAAGTTAGGTAAGAGTAAGGATGTCTAAGATTGTTGGACTTATGGGTCCGCATCCAAAGAAGAATGTATTGGTGGATGGGCTATAGAATGTCGATGTTGCTGTAAGAAGAGCAGGATCTCACGAATATTCATATAAGAAGAGTTTGACGCATTCATAAATGCTAGAATCTTTCCATAATGATTTGTATTGAGTAACAACATGATCAAACCAATTGTCCCATTCTGATAAATGTTTCATCCATGATCGTGGATACTTTAGAGCGTTGGATGGCTCTAGGACAAATTCAAATCGAATTAGTATTGTTTCACCTGGACAATTAGGGAATAGGGAATCCAGCATGTAGATTTCTTCAAGTTCAATTTTAGGAAAGAATGCTAGTCTCATACAGTAATAATCTATGATTGGTGATTTGAATATTATTTCGTCATAAAGCTTTTCAGAGACTGCATCCAGGGCATTGATCAGATTGTCTTGATGAAAGGATTGAGCAGAAGATGAAGAAGCAACCATTGTTAAGATTAAAGTTTAGAGTTCGAAAGAGGACCAATATGTAGAAGAAATCCTGGAATGAGGAAGAATGTTTGAAATGGCACATATATTGGCCGAGAATATAGCATATTAATTAGAGCATCATTGAGTTCTCGTTCAACACAATTTATGTACACACATTTGTTGAGGGTCAAATATTACATATTATCCCCCACTTATATCTTGGTTTTATGAACATGATAATGCTTAATGTTAGATTTTATACATGTTTGTGTTACAAGGTGAATCTGAGAGCTTGGATTGAAAAGAATGCTAAAAGCATAGATTTAATGCTCAAGAATCACCAAGGTAAAGGAGGGATCTTAGGAGACCAAAAATGGAGAATTCTCATCCTAAAGATCCTAGGAAACCAAGTACAAAAGGGTGGAGAAAAGGTTGGCAAAAGCACAAGTTAAACAGTAGAAAAATAGGACAGTTCGGTGCTACCTAAGCCAACTTCGGTAGCTACCTAAAGTGCACAAAACAGTCCAATAAGAAAATATCTTAATTCAGTGTTACCTAAGCTTAATTCGGTACCACCAAAGTTAGTTTCAGTGCTACCTAAGCCAATTTCGATAGCTACCTAAGCACTCTACACATACAATTTCATATGCAACAAATTTCAAATACGACTTCGATGCTACCGAAGCCAAATTCGGTGCTACCAAAATCGCACAAAGCTGTAACACAAGGCCGACGCGGATTGCGTAATTTGAGGCAATTTGCGAAAATTCCAAGTCGGTGTGTAAGAGGAGGATGCACAACTATAAATAGGAGCCCCTAGGACGTTCTTAGGCATCTTCTAGGATTCAAGGAGTGGAGTAAAAGGATGGAACCGCTGTCCAAGAGCTTTCTTCTTCGTTCTTTAGTTTGTTTTATGTTTTATTTGAGAGACTTTAGTTAAATCATATTTATGGTTGGCTAAACCTCTTAGCTAGGGCTAAGAGCTGAAGCTTGTAGCGTGATTGGGATGTTTACTTTTTTTTAATTCATGTTTATGTTTGAATTTTATTGAATTCTAGTTGATTCCAAGGAATATTTTCAATTTTTAATGGTTTGTTGTGACTTAAATTACAATAGATCTGTAATAGCTTTAAATATCTTCTTTTCTATTTGAGATTGTGGATTTGGTAAATCCTATTGTTTGCCATCGCCTCCTGGGCATGGTTGGGTGATGATAAAATCCCTTCTGATTCACCACAATTCTCCTCCATTGAGACTAGATCAATGAGAAGTTCAGAAATTTGACCGTCTCTTCTTCCAACTAGATAGGATAAGACTCTAATTCTTGTTGGATCTCTTGGATTAAGCAAGGTAGCATCTCAATTGCTACAAGTGGATCCTTACACCCTAGTTCCCACCTTTAAATTTATAAGTTTCAATTACCTTATTTAAAATTACTCTCTCAATTACTTTAGATTTAGTTTCACATCTTCTTCTAGTTATGATTCTAGTTAAGTTCAGAAACGTACAAGATTAGTCCCTATGGATTCGACCTCGGTCTCACCGAGATTATTACTACTTTGCGACCCTACACTTGGGGTTGTGAACAACGTTGTTACAGGGTTAGCTCTTTATTTGAAGAAAAGGGTAGTGGAGCTGATGTGCAAGATCACCTCAATGAAAAGTAGTCATAACATTGTTATGTGTCTCAAAGGATGGCTGCATTTATTAGGGGTCACATGTTGCTTTCACCTTTTTCCAAAGGCACGTGAGGGGCAATGTTCATTCCTGTAAGACTCCATCCATTCCGTACCATTTTATATGCATATGTGCACAGTGATTGATGCCCTTAGCCAAACCTGGACTGGCCATGCATAGTGCACACCTAGTTGACCAGAACCCTAAGGCTTTGAAACTGATTTCATATCGATCACCCCATCATTGCGATCACATAAGTACCATCCGTGCATCTGTACGAAGCTCCATTAGTGAGATACATCGCGAATAATCATTAATATATCATGTGCGAATGCTACCATGTACTCCATTCCACACATATGCACAACACACACCATGCACACATGCACATGCCACACACGGGTGAGAGAATCTCTACCCATGTGTGTGATGTCACCCTCCCATGCCATCTCTCTCTCATGTGCTCCCCAAAGTCAACTTCTCTCCATACCATACCCTATACATGACATCATCACACCATGCCATCCCATACCCCTTTAATCCACCTTTAATTACTAATCATGAATTAATTGTCATAATCCTAGCCTAAGCTAACATTAATCACATTAGCCTAACCTAACAAAAAAAATTTCCATTTCTCTACAAATACCCCTCTATCCCTTATCATTTCACCATTTTTCTACATAAGAGAGAGAGAGGAGTGATCTTGGTGGGCCATCAACTCCATCAATTTCATCCCTTCCATCCATCTCAACCATCCTTCTAATCCATCAAGGTGAGTACACCTCCTCCACTCTTATGGTTTGTTTTCTTTTTTATTATTTGGATGATTAATAGTGGTGATGATTTGATGATAATGATGTAATCAATGGTGTGGATGCATAGGAGAATACATATAAAAAGATTATTAATAGTGGTGATGATATGATGATAATGATGTGATTAATGGTGTGGATTCATGGGAGAATACATATAAAAAGAATAATAATAAAAATAATTTATAGACTTTATGTGGGACCCATTGATAGTGGGCCCCACCAGAATTTTATAAGCCATCCAAACCATCCAAAGTGTGGCCCATTGGGCTGGCCACACACTCACACATACACACATGTGCACACACACACACTACATTATAAATAATAATAATAATAATAATAATAATAATAAAAAAGAAAATAAAATTTAAAATAATAATAATAATATAGAATGGGGAACTGCAACAGGCAGCGTCCCAGTTGCTTAGACAAAGGGGTTGGACTGTGGGCCCAGCAAAAGGCCCCACCCATGATGTATGCATTTAATCCACACCATCCATCCAATTTCCCAGCTCATTTTAGGCATTAAGCCGAAAAATGAAGCCAATCCAAATCTCTAGTAGGCGACACCATTAAAAAGACTATTTTAATAGTAACAAACTGTTAGGGCCTGCTATGATGTTTTTGTACATAAAAAAATGCTGAATATTAGGCTCATTGGACCTGTCTCGAGCCAGAGAATCCAATAAATGGAGTGGATCATCCTGATGTGGGCCCCACCTATGAAAAACCAGATTAAAAGAAACAATAAGTATTGAATGCTACTTGCTGTCAGCGTTCAGAGGATGCTGCAGCAAGCAGCATCCTTCTTCTTGTGTTTGGAAGGGACGGTGGGTCCCACCATAAGCCCCACCATGATGTATGTTGATCATCTACGCCATGCATTTGATGAGTCCCCTTTTGAAAATGGGATACCCCAAAAATCAGTCATACACGGAAGTCAGGTGGCCCACACCATAATAACAACAACAACAACAACAATAATAATAATAATAAATAGGAAGCTGGATAAATCAGCAATATTTGTGGGTCTGATCACAAGGTATGTGTTATATCCAAACCGTCCATCCATTTGGTGAGCTTGTCTTAAGGCTTGAGAAGAAAAATAAGACAAATCTAACTATCAAGTGGTCCACACTACAAAAGTAGCAGGGGATTGGACGTCTACCATTGGAACCCTTTTTGGGTCATAGAAGTTTTGGACCAATATGAAATTTGTTTTTCCTCTTAATTTAGGTCTTTGTGGCCTTATGAATAGATTGGGTGGAAAATAAACGGGCCTTGTAAATTGTTATCTCCACTACTATTTGTGGTATGGTCTAGATAATCTTTGGATATGATTCATTTTTTTGAATAATGCTTTAAAATGATCTCTAAAAATAGATGAACGGTGTAGATATAATAAATACATCACTTTGGAACCCATGTAACTTTGATCTCCCTGACCCCTCAACCAAGTGGGACATAGATAATGAATGGGCTGGATTTATGAACCACATCTCTGTGGGCCCAACGAATGATTTTGAATATTTAATGGAGGGTAACCCTCTCAACTTGTGTGTGGTATGGCCCAATTTGATGTAGATGTTATGTCACTTCATCCACCATGGCTATGACATGATGTATATTTAAGATCCTCACCATTTATCTATTTTATCAACCCTTTTGATGGTATGTTACCAAGAATCAGGCCCATCCAATGATTAGACAACTGTACATTCTAAAATAATGCAAATTGAATTCTCATCACTGAAAATTTATTATAGGCCTCCTGTTGATGTATTAGATATTCAACCCATCTAACCCATGTACTGAGTCCCCTTTAGGCCATTGTCCTAAAGACCAGTCAATCCAACCTGAAATGGACCATACAATACATGGCTGTGAGAATCAATGCCTAACTATTGAATCCAACCTAAGACCACCATGGTATATCTATTTAATCCATGTGGACCATTCACTTCCTCATATCATTTTAGGATTTGGACTAAAATCAAGTAGACCTAAGTCTTAAGTGGGTTACACACAACTTAACCTCATGGGAAAGCCCTATGAGCTCTACCGCATAAAACCCATTGTAAATTCCATTGATGTGTGGGCCCAAGAATATTAAGGCCCATTTTGAGTGAATGCCATGTGGGCCCATCAGTGGTAGCCTTTGTTGGGCCAACCATTGACCCTCTTTGGCAAGAGTTTGTGATCTCCATGTGTTGAATGTATGTTATCTTGAATCATGTGAAATTGTGTTGTGTGTATAGCCCTTTACCACTTGGCATGTGATATAGGTTGTATTGTGTTGTTGCCCTAGATTACTTAATTATATAACGAGTGCACAACCCTTCACCATTTGGCACTTTGGTTAAAGTGCGGCCCTAAGTAGTAGGATCATATGACATATGTTTAACCCATAAACATGTTCAACTATAACAAATATGTAAACTCTAGCGGTGTGAGGGTGTGATATATATATATATGTTTGGCCCCTTAATCATGTGGGCATGTGATGTATGTATGGTCACCTAATCATATGTAGTTGTGGAGTATATGTAGTCGTCTAACCGTATGATTACAAAATGCACACAAGGCCAACCAATTACATGAAGTCAGGTGGCATTGGTGACCACCCAATGACATGACCACGTGTTTATGGGCATAGCCATAGTCACCTAAACCATGAACAATTGGGTTGTATGTGCAGATTTTCTTAGTCACGAGAATTATGATATGGGTTGGATTATACTACTTGGTAATGGAGTGGCCTTCAATTCGGTGTCATGTGACATAAATATAACCCTTACATTATGCTTATAGGTGAGGCAGATGTGGGGACCACTAAACTATATATGATGTGATGGAAGTTAGTTCTTAGCCTCTTGATCATGTGACACCGAATCTGAGTCATTCTCCGTATGAAGTATTGGGCGGTTATAGTTTAAGAGTTAGTGTAGCGTAGTATAACTAGGTATGGTGGGTATGCTTGTAATTGTGTCTTAGATGCTTTGAGATGCGGTCACTAGACCATGATACAAATTGTATGTCCACTCAACCAAGTGAAATTATGGCATCGACAACCTGACCATGTGAGTGCTTAATAAAGTGGTTGCCTATAGATGTATGAGTTATGGTGTAGTACAATAAGTAACCATGTGACCTTAAATCCTTTATTATGGTAAGTAGAGTAACATTTGTGTGGCCACTCAACCATATGGACTTCTGATAATGGAGTGACCATAAGACCATGTAGGCATATGAGAATCGTGTGATTACTCAGACTCATGGACTATGCTGATGGTGTAACCTCTTGGGTATATGAACTTAGGACGTGTGTCAGATTGATTATGGACCCTACCTTGATGTAAGTATTGTGTATTTCACCATTTATCTATAGGTTAGCTAATTTTAGAACATGATTCCAAAATGACCTAGATCCAATTCCTAAATAAGTCAGACGATATGAAATAGTGTTAAGTGAACATATAACTTTCGAACACTTGTGAACCCACTCAATGTACGTATTTTATCGACATTTTTCAATTGTTTTGCCAACCAAACAGTTCGATCATGGAGCTTGTTGACGTGTGCCTTGTACATCTGAACTGTTCTTCCTTGTACTACCTTAATGTATGTGAGTTACCTATACTATCTACTTGTTGGGACCCACTGTAATGTTTGTGTATGGACCCATCTACTTGCAGTACCACTTGGAAGTAGGACCCACTACGTTGTATGAGACAAACCCACGTCATTCAACCATGACTGACTCTTATGTGTATATTATATACCCAAGTCATTCAACTTAAGGCTCATTATATCTTATGAGGTTTACATGTGCCTTCCAAACCATTGTAGAACTACTATGATAATTATTTGCAAATCCAACCTACTAATAACCCACTTGAAGGTGAAGCCCACTATATTATGTGAGTTTCATTAACACCATCCATCCCATTGCTCATTTACTATATGTTATAATTATATTGTTCATCTCATAACCACTTAGTGCATTTACTTTGCGTCTTCACCACTCATTAACCAAAAGGCCCAGTTAGGGTATAACCATGTGGTCCTAATAGAAAAAAATCATGTCGAGTCAAAGCCACTAATGGAATATCTATCTTGCAAAGAATATGGTGTAATTCTGAATACAATTGATGCTCGTGATTATGATAGCTATGGATGATATTAGTGATGCTAGTGATTATGGTTAATAGAAGTATGTGATTTAATATCTTGATTAATTTTGTTCCATTTTCTAGCATACTAAATTCATCTACTTAACCATGTTGATATTAATCATACTCGTGCACCATGGAATGATGGTATGTGCAAGTGTAGTTCAATATTTATTCAGGTGTGAGATATGTCCTCTTTAGTGTAGTCACATGACCATGGATTGATATAGTTGACAGTGACACATGATGATTATATGTCATTTTTGGCTTAAAGGTTAAGTAGACCTTATACTCATGACATTATATGCATACCACATACCCTTGAACGTATGCCTTATCATAATTGCTTGAATTCATGCACAATCATGACATACATGATGATCGAAATACCACAGTCATGCTGTATAAGATGAGTTAGATCTTGACGATGAAATGTGCATCTATGATGATGACTTGGGTTATCCCTGAAAAGGGACGGGACACCGGAAGTGTGAAAATAGTAGGGGATGATGTGCCCCTTGAGTTGAAAGTCCCTAAACCCCGATGCTAGCTAGGGATACCTCACCGTCGGGCCAAGTGGATACATGGGTCATGGATTTGACTCCCACTGATGAGGTCAGGTTGAGAAGCGGTGGGTCCAACCGGCTTAAGGGCTGAGGTGCAAATAGGGACCGATCTGACTCGCCAGCGTGGAGAAGCATGAATGAGGTCCGCTACTGGCATGTTGGGTGGAAGTCCACCGCAGGGCAGGTATGCGAGGTCGATTGCTGGTTTCTAGTGCATGGGTGTCAACCACGATGTTTCTCGAGATATACAGTTATGATATGGCATGACAGTATGATGATGATGATGTGATTACGGATGCGTGTAATACAGATTTGGTTGTGGTATAAGAGAAATGAAAATATGACTTGGTGATGCGGGTAGCATTGACTCGGAGTATTACTATGATGCATATGTATTGCATTGGCATTAGCATCATACCATACGTACTATACGCCTTTCACCATACATGATTTCTTCATGGCAAATTTATCTTGCTTGCATGTAGAACACACTGCACATACGTGTGTACTCACTAAGCTTTTTGCCTAAGCTTCCTATTTCTCATTTTTTCAGGCCAAGAGTAACTCGAGAGACTTAGCTTTCTCTATGCATTGTATCTATTTTTTTGGAAAGCATAGTACTTGTAACCATCCGGATTTATAATGGAGAGTGTTGCATGGTATTTTGATCATGAATCTTCATGCTCAGGTATTATTATTATTATTATTATTATTATTATTATATCAGAAATTCAGTTAAAAAATCTTCCTTATGGTGCGCCGAACTCAGGGCTTGGTGTATGAAAGTCGAGTGCTGGATTCAGGGCATTACAAAAGCTGTCTGTTCCCAGATTTGGGGCGTGACAATTCCTATTGTCACCAATTCTTGTGAGAGCCAATTAAAATAGATTGCATGTAATCAGGAGGGATTTGTGTGGTGTATTTGAAGATCTTCTAGATATATGAAGAGGATTTTGTGGTAATACGCTTGCACTTATCGGGCAATGCCACATCATCCAGTAAGTGGTTGAATGAAGAGTGATAATGCTAAAGTGGTCACAGGAAGATGATAGGTTTAGAAGCAAATAGGATCAAGTAGTACTAAAATGGTTATAACAACTGTCGGAATGTGAGAAGCATCTAGATGACTGGGTTAAGGCTATGAATAGCAAAAAAGTTAGACAAAGAAAATTATCTCGTACCAACCAAACCAAACCAAATTTATCTTTCAATTATCCTTTAAATTATTTGTCAGTTAGATTCCTTAGTGTAACTCTTTTACTTTTACTATTCAATTACATTCCGTAGTGTAATCCTTTAATTTTACTTACTATTTACATTCCTCAATGTAATCCATAGCGGTAATCAAGTAGTTATTAAACCTTAGTTGGAATTCGAGTCTACAGTCATATATTTGATTTACTTCAAGTATTAAGTGTTGCTGACAGATGTCTTAAATTTGTCAATGGGGGTTCGATGACATCGAACCAACTTTGATGTCATGGAAGCCAGATCATGACATCGAAGTCGGTCGATGCCATCGAGTATTGTCGGGATTTATACCCCTACTTGCTGGACATGTTTTGTTATTTTTTTATGACATCGAAGCTAGTTCAATGTCATCCAAGGGTTTATGCAGATTTTACGATTTTTGTTTCCTATTCCGTTTTGGCTTCTTTCTAAACCTATATAAAGGGGTGTATACAGGACTGGGTGGTATTCCAAGGGGATTTTAAAGCATTTTAAGGTTTCTAAAAGGGTTCTAAGGCTTCTAAAAGGAGGCTCTAGGGTTTCAAGGGGTGAGAAAGGTGAGGTTTGAGGATTGCTCAAGCCGGGTAAGTTTTCTATCTTTGTAATCTCTTCTTTCATAATGGAATTATGTCGCTTTGTGTCGTGGTTTTTTTCCAAAAGGGTTTTCCACGTTAAATCTTTGAGTTCTTTTATATTTGGTTAGTGCTCTTGGATTGCTATCCTTGATCCATCTCTGTGTGATTCTGCAGTATAAATCCTAACAAGTAGTATAAAAGCTATCGTTGAGGTACAATCTGAATCTGCAGGATTAGCAATAATGGGAAACACAAAGTTTAATATTGAGAAGTACTCAAGCAAAAATAATTTTGAGTTATAAAAGATTAAGATGATTAATCTCTTAACTAAGCAAGGTGAAGTTAAGGCTCTTGAGGAGCGGCAATTGATTATGAAAGATGAAAAATGGGAGACTCTTGATAGTAATGCTTTAGCCTCCATCTGTTTATGTCTCACGGATGAGGTTTTCTATAATGTTTTGAGGAAGAAAACTGCGGCTAAACTATGGGCGAAGTTAGAGGATATCTATACCAAAAAATCCTCTAAAAATTGCATACACTTGAAGCTACAGTGGTATAACTTCAAGATAGCAAAGGGAGGGGATCTCGAGGCCCACATCAGCAACTTTAATAAATTGGTTTACAAATTGCTAGATATGGAGGAAGTGATCAAAGATGAGGAACAAGCATTTATGTTGCTAAATTCTCTTCTGACATCGTATAAGTCATTCAAGGACGTGATGTCCATCACAAATAAAACCCTAAGTGTCGACACCGTTATCTCAGCCCCTCAAGGGAAGGGCATAAGAAAGCTAAACGGTAACATTGGGACATCTTTCGATGCACTAATTATGAGAGGCAGGAATTTTGAGCGAGGTACGGGATCTTCAAGGCCTAAATCCAAATCCATGGGCAAGGGCAAAGGAAAATAAAAGTGTTGAAACTGTGGGATGACTGGACACATGAAAAAGGATTGTACCAATCCTAAAGTGAAGAAAGAAAACTTAGAGGCTTCTTTCAAGGAGGCCAATGTTGTCACATCTGATGAAGAAACAAGTGGTGGTGATGTTCTTTCTATGTCCATGATTGGCCACTTGCATGACAATCACAAAGATGAGTGGATCCTTGACACAGGAGCATCATATCATATGACTCCTCATCGAAATTTGTTTGCCAATTACAAGGAATACGATGGTGGACAGGTCTTTATGGGCAATGACAATATTTGTAATGTTGTGGCTATTGGTACGGTGAGCATCAAGATGTTAGATGGGATGGAGCGTACCCTGGATGATGTCAGGCACATTCCTGATATGAAGAAACGTCTAATTTCTCTCGGTGCACTCAAGGCTATAAGGTACAAGTTCACTGGTATTGATAGTGCCCTTAAAGTTTCAAAAGGGACACTTGTGGTTATGAGAGCATAAAGGTACGGAAACCTTTACAGGTTGATTGGGAGCACTTTGACAGGTGGAGCGGCAGCAGCTATTACAGATTTCACTTCTCTACGTATGTGGCATGCTCGTCTGGGCCACATGAACAAGCGAGGCATGAAGGTACTATTTGATTGTTGTTTGATTCTAGCTTTTAAAAATTTTAATTTAGATATATGTGAGCATTATATATATGGTAAAAAATCTAGACTATCTTTTAAAGATGAAAAACATGTATGTAAGAGTGTAAGGCCCATATCCTAGTACCATACCGTTCCACCAACTCCCACGATCCTCCCCGTCAAATTCCGACCACCTGCGACCTGTAAATAATGATTGCGTGCGACCCTAAGTCACATCCCAAAGAGCTAAGTCGACTCAACCCTAAACTTATACCCTAGTAACCGCACCGTCACCATGGTTCCAACGCCACATCTTGCGTACCAATGCGATACCCAGGCTAGGAGTTATGGGCCTGCGTATATCTTGACGAAACGCCGTGGGTTGCGAATTCTGAGAGATTTCAGAGAATCTCTACCCATGCCTTTCTCATCAATCAATCAAGTACAACCCATACCTATCCCATCCATCTCTTACTAACAATGTAAGGCAACCCATACCCCATGCCCCCTCATGCCTCCAAAAGTCAACTTTCATGTCACATCTCTTACACACCCATCATTCCCATACACAACCCACCACTCCTCTCTTATTTCACTCCATCCCATCTCATTTCTCTACCCAAATCCCAAGCAACAAGAGAAAAAAATCTTAAAGAGAGAAAAGAGCCTAGGATCAAGACCCATTTTCCTACCCCAAATCTCATCATCCAACCCTTTAATCTTCATCATCCTCCATTAAAGTGAAAGCCTAGGAGCTAAGGAGTCCAAGGAGCCAAGAAGAAGGACTATAGGTGGGTGTTTATAGGATTAGATTATGATTTTTAATGATAGGCCAAGTGGGGCCTACTGATTAATGGTATAGATCCTATTTGGAATCCAAGGTGTGGCCAATGGCCCACCATGATTCATATATGTAAATCCATGATGGGGTCAATCTCCATGGACCCCACCATGATGTTTATTTGATAATCTATTTGTAGAGGTCATCTAAACCTTGATTTTTTTGGTGGGGATGGTATCCCTACCTTGACTTGCTGTTTTGAGGGCCCACATGTTTTGGGACCATCTTGATGTTTGTAATATGGCTCAAGGGAGCTCATAGTGGCGGAGCTCCCTTCCACCATGCGTTTCTCTCTCTTATTCCCTGTTGATGGCCCACCGTGATGATGTATATATTTTACCCATGCTACCCCATTTTAGGACACCCTTGCTACCCAAACCGGGTCCCACATTGCAGCCACCTTGCTGCCCATTTTCGGGCTGGCCTAGACGAAGGGAAAACACAAACATCTACTTGATTGGGGAGTGGGGTGGCCCACTCACATGGACCCCACCTTGACATATGTACGTAGGACCCCACCTGGCTATATGTATTTTAAATCCACACCGTCGAATAGGTGGGATGTTGCTGGACCGTCTGTCCAGCAGCACAGGGATCCACCGTGATGTGTATTTCGTCCACACCGTCCAGCAGTGGGACGGTGGGACCACCATGATATGTGTTTTATCCACACCGTCCAACAATGGGACGGTGGGACCCTAATGAATGTGTTGTGTCCACAGCGTCTAGTAATGTGATGGTGGGACCCTGATGTATGTGCGGTGTCCACACCATCCAGCAGATTGAGACGGTGGGACCCACTTGCATGTGTTGTATCCGCACCATCCATTTGTGGGACGGTGAGGCCCACCTGCTGTATGTGAGGCCCACTTATTATATGTGAGGCCCACCTGCTGTATGTGAAGCCCATTGCGATGCATGAGGCCCATTGAGATGTATGTGGCTCATTGTGATGCATGAGGCCCATTGGGATGTATGTGGCCCATTGTGATGCTTAAGGCCCACAGTGATTTCTGAGGCCCATTGAGATGTGTTAGTACCCATTTGGATGTCTAAGGCCCATTATATGAGAGGCCCATTGTACGTGTGAGGCCCATTGTGATGTGTGGGGCCCACCGTGATGTGTGTGTATTGTATGCACACTATCCATTCATTTATACGGACCACCTTATGCAGGCCCACCATGATGTATGAGTTATACGCCTCCATGGGCTGCCTTGAGAGACCCACCATGATGTGTGCGTAGTACACACACTATCCATCTGTCCTTCTATAAATTTTAAGGGCCAAGGGCCCCCATCGTGATTCTGATTCCAATCCCAAATGGACCGCACCTTAGGACAATGGTGGTTAAATGTCCACTGTTGTAAACCTCCCTAGAGCCCATTGATAAGCCTACTTCCACCCCAACCTAGTAGGCTAACCCAAACCATTGGGTCCCCACTTATGTTAGTGATACCCATTGGGCTAACCCAAAATGTTGGGCCCCCATTAATGATGGTGTCTTCCACCATTCCTTGTAAGAATTATCCAAACCTTGGAGCCCACCTTGTATTCATATCGGGCCCCATAGGAAGGCCTGGTTTATTGCATGATAAGAGAGGGCGAGGAAGCCCACTTGTTGTTCATAGTTTCACCCTCTCAACTCACCTTGTTGTATAGCCATACGACTCACCCATGAGGCCCATTCTTGACATAAGTATGATACCTAGGCTATTCATTGCTTAATATATCATCACCCCTTACTGTAGATGGAAGAATATGTGGTATCAGATGTGGTATATCCACTGTTAAAGCTTATCTCGATTCGTGGGTTAGATCTACCGTCCTTGCAGGGGACCCGGCCTTAGGATATATGATATGCTAGTACCTTGAGTACATTATGATAGTCCAATATGGGTCATTCTATATAGACTTTTATATGTCTAGTGGGGCATATCGTTCAGCCCTATTCTTGTATGTGGCATACCGATTAAGGCAGATCATCACCTGCTATATTTGATAATCATGCTAGTGTACTTAGTCCAGTAGGACACACTGAGAACATGCTTAGTATAAATCATGATACATGCCCATACGCATCATTTGTATGCATGTTAGGAGGAGTGATTGATCACAGCATTGGGCTAAGATGCTTATGAGACTCCTTGAGAGATGGAGTTACCTCACATGATTGTGCGGTACGCACAGGTTTAATGCATGATTAGATAGTATGATTCATGCATCTCACATTTTATATGACATGATCACTAGGTGCCCTAACGACACCAGGGTTGTGGCTTCCACAGACACATTGTGGATGGTTAGATTGGATACCTGAAATATTTGGTTCTAAATATGAGCACTTTGGATGTCCGTGGGTGAAAGCCCCTAGACCCTTATGGTACCAAGAGGTTGCTCCAACGTCGAGACCGAGTGGATACATGAGCGCCTGAGTACCGAATACCAGTATGCCACATCTCCCACTGTGTCATGGTCGATTGGAAGGGGGTGTGGCCTTATCCGCCTGAGGGTAGGAGCAAAGCTAGGCAGACCATTGGCCAAGCGGGTAGTGAGGTCTTTTCCACTTACATGGTTGTGTGTCCAGTTTGGGTGATAATCTGGTGTAGTGTACTAGACCCTAGTGATATTCCAAAGATGAACATATTGATATGTGGACTTGATGAGGACTGGCATGCATGCTTTGCATCTTGCATATGACATTTGGCTACATAAGCCTTGCATCGCATAGCCTTGGTATGGCTGACAACATTCATAGAATTGCCAGTATTTCTACTTACTTTGATATTGTATGCTTGGTACATGCATTGCTCACACGCACACACCCTCTAAGCTTCATTGTAAGCTTAAGCATGACCATTGCGTGTAGGTGACGTTAGATCGCAGTAGCGTTGAGGCAGGAGTTGGTGGCAGATCTTCTTATAGCTTTTAGTTATATTTGTATTTCCCTTTCTGCATTGTACTCAAATGTTTTATTATAGTGAATATGTGGTGATGTTGTTTTGTGACTTGGTTATGCTTGTGGTTATAGTCCTTTGGGAAAAAAAAAGAATTCATATACAATATCCTCCTGGTAGGATCCCAAGATCGGAATCTGGCATATGGGTGCCAGAAGCCAAGGATAGGGTACTATGGAGCTGTCAGTGCCGGATTTAGTGATCGTGAATTCTGTATGCCCGATTTCTGAGTTTGGGGCGTGACAGAAGTTGGTATCGGAGAAAAACTTGGGAATACCTAAGGATAACATCACATATCTGCTATGAACTTAGGATTATTAGGTCCCCGAGTTCATAATTTTCTGATATAGTCCCCTACCATGTGTGCATTTGAGAGTTCTTAAGGCTGATAGGCCCCTTGTTCTATAGGGCATGGAGCCGAGGAGAGCAAACTGAGCGACTCTCACTCCCCCATCAGAGACTAGTGCAGCTCCGACCGTGTCCGTGAGTGCAGATCAGCTCCATTAGATGCTTCAGGCCATGACCACCCTTCTTCAGGGGTAAGGTAGGTGGCCCTCTGATATGCCCGCACAGGCTGAGCAAGAGCGCAAAAGCGCCCTCTTATGAGACTTCACATGGCTAGATACTTTGCGTTTTTAGGGAGAGCCTAACCTCACGATAGTAGAGAGGTGGAGGTCAGAGGTGGAGAAGATTTTTAATACCATGAGGTGTTCAACCTAGTAGCTGGTCTCATTAGCTGTATTTCTTCTCTAGGGAGAGGCTGCACATTGGTGGGCATTAGTCGCCAGTGCGGCAGCGACCGATTTCGAAGGGACATGAGAGGACTTTGTAGACCAGTTCAACCAGAAGTTCTTTCCCAAGCATGTTTGATAGCAACGCGCACTTGAGTTTAAGACTCTTGTGTAGGGGGACATGTCTGTGTCTCAGTATGAGGCTCGATTCATCGCGCTGTCGAGATTCACGACATATCTTGTTGATAATGAGGGGTGGAAGGCCTGCCGTTTTGAGAACGGCTTGCACTTTGGCCTCTTGAGTAGTGTCGTTGGACACATGCTCCCGAATTTTGAGCAGGTCGTGCAGTAGGCCCAGTATACGAGACAGATTGGGTCGATTCCCAGAGGCGATCGAAAATTCTGTGAGACAGGTTTCCGAGTTTGGGGCATGACAAAAGTTGGTATGAAAGCATAACTTGGGAATGCCAGAGGATAACATCACATACCTGCTATAAGCTTAGGATGATTAGGTCACCACCCTCAACAGCAGTAGCAGCAGTCGAGGGCGCCACAACAACCTCCACCGCAACAGCAGCGACAACTGTAGCTGTCACCGAGGCCCCAGTAGTAGTAGCAGCCAGCGAGACCTCCCCCCTAGCAGCAGAGATAGCAGTATAGACCGCCATAGGGACAACAGTAGCAGCAATGACCTTAGAGGGGACATGCACCTCCCCAGCAGGCTCAGGGCAGATTTTACGCAGCCCAGTAGGACCCTCAATCATTAGGAGGGGTCTTCAAGGGTACTCTACTTATTTTTGCATGTACAGCACGTGTTCTGTTTGATTCTGGTGCATCGCATTCCTTCATGGCTGGGGATTTCTACCGATTGACTGATTTGTCGTTAGAGTCTGCTCATGAGGGTTTATCAGTATCGACGCCCTTGGGGAAGACCACACTATTAGGCCAATTTTGCTCGTCTTGCCCCATTTTGGTAGGAAAGACCTTTTTATCTGCTGATCTGTTTGCTTTGCCAATGTCCGAGTTCGATGTTATCTTGGGCATGGATTGGCTCACCGAGTATCACGCCATATTGGACTGCTCCATGAGGACAGTCAAATTTTGTATACCCAGCGTACCGTAATTCCAGTTTGTAGCCGATCCCAGAGGAGAGCATCTTTCTTGCCTCTTGTCATGTGTCGTTAAGCAGCCAGCTACTTTAAGTATCAATAGCCCCAGTCGTTTGTGGTTTTCCTGATGTATTTTAGGAGATTTTAAGGTTACCACCTCGCTGGCGAACTGAGTTTTAGATCAATCTCGTGTCAGGTACCGTGCCTATTTCAAAGGCCCTATATCGTATGGCACCGTTGGAGTTGTGGGAACTACAAAAGTAGTTAGATGAGTTGCGTGAGTTAAGCTTCATCCGTCTAAGCAGTTCGCCGTCGGGAGCGCCAGTACTCTTCATGAAGAAGGATGGCATTTTAAGGCTTTGCATGATTATTGCGAGCTCAATAAGGTCACGATTAAGAACAAGTACCTGCTTTTGAGGATTAATTATTTGTTTGATCTGCTACAGGAAGCACAATTCTTTTTGAAGATAAGCCTACGGTCCGATTATCATCAGGTGTATGTTCGAGAGGAGGATATCCTGAAGACATTAGGACCCGCTATGGTCATTTTGAGTTCCAGGTCATGTCCTTCGAACTAACTAATGCACCCACCGTATTCATGTAGTTGATGAACGAGGTCTTCCATCCGTATCTTGATCAGTTTATTGTGGTATTCATCAACGACATCCTGATTTATTCAAGGACTCGTGAGGAGCATGAGTAGCATCTATAGATTACTTTGCAGATCCTCTGTGCACACCAGCTTCATGCGAAGCTAGAGAAGTGCGAGTTCTGGTAGGAGAAGGTGAAGTTCCTCGGTCAAGTGGTGATAAGGCAGGGCATCGTAGTAGACCTCTCGAAGATCGGTGTTGTGCATTAGTGGGGCCAGCCCACGAACACATCTGAGATCTACAGTTTCCTTGGTTTGGCGAGCTACTACCAACGTTTCATTGAGGGATTATCCCGTATTGCAGCCCCGTGACTAGGTTGCCCCTTAAGGGCGCTGAGTTCATTTGGAGCAACCATTCGCAGAGCTGAAGGACTATCTGACATCCCCACCAGTCCTCACTCTTCCCTCTGAGAGTGAATGATTTGTGGTTTTTACCGATGCTTCGCATATTAGCTTGGGTGCTATCATGATGTAGCACGGAAAGCCCGTGGCCTTTGTGTCTCACCGGCTCAAGGTCCATGAGCAGAACTACCCCACGTATGATCTAGAGTTGGTTTTCGTTGTCTTCACATTGAAGGTACGGAGGCACTATCTATATGGGGTAAGTTCGAGCTCTTCTCTGACCATAAGAGCTTGAAGTATCTCTTCTCTTAGTCAGAGTTGAACATGAGGCAGAGACGCTAGATGGAGCTCCCAAAAGACTACGATTTCGATCTTCAGTACCACCCTGGCAAGGTGAACGTGGTAGCAGATGCCCATTAGCCATCAGCCACGGGGCCTGGTGGCACATATGATGGTCTAGGAGTAGAGGATGCTTGAGGATGTAGCTGAGTACGACTTCGAGTTTCATCTGCATTCTGCTATATTCAGTTATCGAGCCTGTCTATTTAACCCTTTCTTGTCACAAGGGTGATCGAGGCTCAGCAGATATATCAGTCATTGCAGGTTGTAACCCCCCGGTTCTTGAAACCGGAGTACACTACTCGTTTTCCAAAAACTTAAGTGTTAACCTTCAACGGTGGCTCAAATATTACATACATTTTTTATCAGAGTTAGAAATTTTAGTGGAATAAAAGCAAATCAAGTACAAAAGGGAGTCCAAATCTACAAAATCAAATATTCGACTGGTTGCCTGTAAACTTATACAACATAGTGTTTTAAGTCTTAATATACATGAAAGTATAACTAAACATTAAAAAAATCTAAAATGGAGAGCCACAAGATCATCTAGGTTCCCATACTCTACATAAGCACCCACATACGCATCATCTGCATCTCTTGCACATTAGATACGGTTTGATAGCATCAATGGCTATACCAGTGAGGTATAGCCCCCAAGATTTATTGTATCATCAAGATAATTAAGCATATTTATTAGAGATAGTGTATAACAAAATTACACAATGATTATCATGAAAATCAGATAAGCTTCATCAGACACACATTTATTAAATAAATCACACAAAGATAATCTTATTTAAATGCATGAATGCATGCACATGCTCTCAGTCTTGAGGATGCACATCAGTTGGCAAAAAGTCACCTAAGGAGAACTAGCCACCCGAAGTACTCAAAGGTACGCCCAAGGAGAACTAGTCACTCGGAAAAGACTATGCAACGAGGACGCCCAAGGTGGACTAGTCTCCCGAAAAAATACTTAAAGGTACGCCCAAAGAGGACTAGGCACCCGGAAAAGTCCATGCAACAAGGATGTCCATAGTGGTACGAATGCACGAATAATATTTTAGGATCACTCGGTAAAATACTCTATGGTATAGCCCATAGTGATCTAAAAAAACCCCCATGTCTTACATCGACCGCCCAGTAAAGTCCGCATGCCATGAAAATGTATGATTAGCCCAACCATTAGTATTCCAATTTCAAACAATCATTTTAAGAAAGTTCAAAGGTCACTATGGGGGGTTTGTCATCCAGCATAAGCCGACAACTCAGGCATAATGTCCCAATCCACCATCCCTAGCTCATGAGACAATCAAATATAATGTTTTAAGGGTAACCTCTTCAACTAGTGGCCAATCGTAGTCCAACAAGTGGAACTTACTATCACAGGGTTGTATAAAATAATCCATTAAAGCCGCAAAAGGGCAAGTAGTCAATCAAAGCCATATAAGGCAATCAGTCCATTCAATGATGCAATAGAAAGGGATTTTCACCAAAAAGCCACAAAGGCACAAACGATCCACAAGATGGTAAGTCCACGACAAGGAGATTCTATTTAATCTATTTGGAAGAAAGGCCATTAGTTCAAGGACTTCCACAAACACCATTAAATAACCGCAAGTGGCAAAACAAGCCAAGCTCATTGTCAAAAGTAATTACACATGTAAAGTAGCATATTTGAGACTTATCGCATGTTCATATTTGAATATAAATCTAACCATCAGTCATTATAAAGAATTACTCAAATAGAAACTAGCATTTTTCATCAATTTCAATGAGTATTATATTAGGCAAGAGATGAAATAAATGAGCTATGCTAACTATTAAGATGTAGAAAAGCTTGAAAGTAATCCTCACCTTGAAGTGTGGATTCTCTTCTTGCTAGACTAGAGATCACAAAGGAGTTCAAAGCACTCGATCTATCCTCACTAGCTTGGATTGACTTAATTCGACGCTAATTGGGTCCAATTTTGAGCTAAACGCATTGAACCTAGATGAGAGATGATTTCAGTTATCATAAGACTGGAAATGATATAATAATAACTTGATTAAAATCCATACAAAGATTCTAAAACCAACTTACTTGAATGTGTCCCAATACTTCTTGATTTTAACCCGATCGACTCAACTCAGCCCAATCTAAGATCAACTCAGCAAGCATCAATTTAGACTACCCGCATTTTCCCCTAATGGTGAACTAAATTGCGTTCCAAACTCGGTTCAAGTTTGAACCGAGTCAACTCAGCACTAACCGATTACAACCACCTCCTCCTGATCTCTTTCTCCTTCTTCCTTTCTTCCTTTCTTCCTTCCTTTTCTTCTTTCTTCTCCTTATAGCAAGCCCACACCCAACTCAACCCAGTTGACTCGGCAGCGAGTCAGCCCAAACTCCCTCTTCCCCCTTCTTTTTTTTGCCTTCTCTTCTTTCTTTCTTTCTTTCTTCTTCTTCTTCTTCTTCTTTTCTTCTTCCTCTCCTCTATTTCTCTCTTACTCTCACCAGACTACAAAGATTCTGCTCCTGCCCGAATTAACTGGATCTCAAGAATTATCGAGTTGGCTATAGTGAGTTAGGTAAAATTAATTTCCCATGGGTCAATCACATACTACCGATTCTAATACATCTGATTGATCAAGAGGGTCAAAAGTACACATACCTGACCATCCATTAGGATGAGCATGACCTGGATCAACTCAGTAGTGTGATGAGTTGGTTCGGTTACGAGTTGAACCGGTTGTGACCGAGTCGATACACATTTCGGCCCGCCCAGTGAATCCAGTCAAATGGATGGATTGGATTAGATTCTAGAGTTTCTTTAGAGTAGTTGGGGGGAGGGGGGTTTTTGAGCTACTCAAACTTGGTAGAACCGGACCCAGTTGTCTTGGATGAACTCAGAAGTCAACTCATCTGCTGAAAGTTATTGGTAGAGAGTTGTCAAGCGGAATGGCCCAGTGCAACTTGGGCTGAACTCGGCTGGACCGGGCTTGTTACGCCCCAAACTCAGAAACTAGGCTCACAAAATTCCCAATCACCGAATCCGGTGCCGACAGCCTCCGTAGTACCTCATTCTCGGCATAACCCACAAACAACAACCAAAAACTCCATCACATTTCCACTATGATAAAAAATTTATAAGTACAGTGCATATAAAAGGGAAATACAATGATGATAGACAAAAAGCTCTAAGATGATCTGTTATGCGCTCCTGCCTCAATGTTGCTGCGATTCAACGTCACCAGCATGCAACGGTCGTGCATAAGCTTATAGAAAGCTTAGAGGGTGGTGAAAGTGTGTGCACAATGTAGTAATGCAATTCTACAATATCAGGGTAATGCGGAATATGTTGAAGAATCCATGAATACTATTAGTCGTACCAAGGCCATGCGATGCAAGGCATGAATGATGTCAGACATACCAAGGCCATGCGATGCGAGATGCAAACCAAGCACACCAATCATCATCTAAGTCCACATATCAATACAGCACAACTCTGAAATATCACCGGGGTCTAGTACACACCAAACCAGATTGCCAACCCATTACGCGCAATAAGGTGAGTGAAAGAGACCTGACTATCGATCTGCCAATATCGGGCTCGACTCGTCGATAGCAGACCCATTCCTTGAGCTAGTTAAATTCAGCCTAGCTTTGCCCCCTCCACTTGGGCGGGTAAGGCCGCACCCCCTTCCAACCGACCATGACACAGTGAAAAGCACGGCCTTCTGGTAATCGGCACTTGGCACTCATGCACCCACTCGATCTAGACGTCGGAGCAACCTCCTAGTATGATAAGGGTTTAGGGACTTTCACCTAGGGATATCTATAGCACCCTATGTAGAACAATATTTCTGTCATCTAATGCTACCAATCACGACATGCCTATGGAGGCTATGGCCCTGATGTCATTAGGGCGTACAGTATACATGTCATATAGTGTGAGATGCATGAATCACGCAATCTAGTCATACAGCAATCATGTGCATACCGTGAGCTCATGTGGGCATCTCTCTTTAACAGGGAGTCCATAACAATCTGCCCATTGGCATGTGCTATGATCAATCACTCATCTCATCACAAGCATGCAGATGATGCGCATGGGCATGTAACATAATGCTATGTTGTCATATACTCATAATCGGCATCGATAACTGGCACTAATAATCGGCACCTTCCTCAATAATCGAAACCAATGATCAGTATCATCAATCGGTACCGACAATCAGCATCGTTAATCAACACCAACAATCAGCACATAAATAAGGCCGGGTCTATAAATGATCAGCCGATCAACCATAGTATAAATATCGGCACTCGACCGTGGTTATATCAAATCTGATAGCACGGAGTCATCCGTCTACGGCTAATGGGGCCTAATTATTTAGGTTAATCCACTAAGGGAATGATGAGAATGGGCCTAACAAGGCCTAAGGGAAGGTCACAATGTGGGCATTCAACCATCATTGCCCAACAATGTGGACATCTAACCAACATTGCTCCCAAGGAGTGGCTCACATAAGGGATTCATACACAACGTATCGGCCATACATACATCATGTTAGGCCCCATTATGAGCCTCCCATATATTGCGTTGGGCGTTGTCAAGGGCCTTAAATGAAATACAATGGGCCATGCCCATGGGCCTCGAATATACCACAATGGGCCTCGCCCATGGGCCTTAAATACATCATAATGGGCTTTGCCTATGGACCTCATCATTGGGCTTCACGTGGCATGTGGGCCACATCACATGGGCCGCATTATTTGGGCCGCACTAATGTGTTTCATGTATATCAAATAGGCTGCACCAATATGCCTCATATGTATCAAATTGGGCCCACCCTTATGTATTTTTGAGATCCGACTTATTCATAAGTTAACATAGAGATAAATGAAGTGAAAACAAATATCAGCTTAATTGGAAACTACTGTGGCCCTTAGAAGTTTGAACGGTGGATGTCACTGTCCACTATTTCAATGGTGGGGGGTCCACTTGAACTTTAGATCTGACCCATTCTTTTACTCATGCCAAAGAATGATCTCACAAATGGTTAGACGGTTTGTATACAACACATGCATCATGGTGGGTCCCATAGATGGACGACGTGGATGGAATAGGTGGGACCCACGGGACTTACTGTCGTTTGTACAACAGCCAGCGGTGGGGTCCACATAGCTGGATGATGTGGATTACACCAACACGTGCAGCACAGTAGGTCCTGCAGACCTTACTAATGAGGATAGGGCAGCTGTATAGCTATTGCACGTGCAACATTTGCTGCTTTAAAGAGGCAGAGGTGGGTCCCACATAGGGCCCACCCTCATACACACACACACACACATAATATAATATATATAATCCATAGCTGCTGTTAGTTCAACTCATCTGCATTAAAAGGGCAGAGGTGGGTCCCACGTAAGGCCCACCACAACATTAAATATGTGATATTATATTATATTATAATATAATATATTAATATTATATTTAATATATTCACAACGTCCAGGCCTTGGACGGCCTGGACGGACGCATACACCAAGGTGGCCCCACATGTAGGGTGGGTCCCACCATCCAGGGACGGTGGATGCCCCACACGCATCACGGTGTGGCCCATCAAAATGGGTGGATGATATGGGTGGGTCCCATGGAGCCCACTGTCCGTTCACCCCTCACTGTTAGCCGCACCCCACCGTCAATCACACCTCACTACTAGCCACTCCCACTGTCAGTTCACACCTCACTGCTAGCCACCCCCACTATCCGTTCACACCTCACTATTAAAATGAGGTATCTTTCACTTAGTCTGCCACTAGAGCTATAGATCTGGGTGTGGATAAATACATCAAGGAGGGCCCTACCCACACGTGTGGGGTGGGCCACGTCCTAAATGGACAGTTGGTATGACATATAAACATCATGGTGTGTCCCACATGGATGGGGTCCACCGGTAGATGGCTTGGATGTAAACATCATAGTGGGCCACACATCTCATCATCATCATCACCATAACAAAAGAAAAGAGAGAGAAAGAGAAAGAGGAGAGATCGGATGGTGATGAAGGGACGCCGCCACTATGGGCCCTCTATGAACACAATACATACATAAAAATGGGTCCCATCACAAGTGGGCCTTTTAAAAGAAAATCAATGGTGGATCACCCACCTATTGGCCTCCTTCTTGGTCCGATGGAACGCCGAACTCCTTGGCTTTGATTTCAATGGAAGATGATGAAGTTTTGATGGTTGAGATGGGAGATGAGAGGGTAGGAAGTGGGCTACACACAAAACTCTCTCATGGAGATTTGGGAGAGCTTGGACGTGGGACTCCTTGGGTTGCTTGGAAGATGGGTTTGAGAATGAGAGAGAGAGAGAGAGAGGGTTGTAAGGAGAGAGAGGGATGAGTGATGGAGTGATGGGTGAGGTGAGAGATTTGTTGACTTTTGGGATAATTTATGTAAGAGGGGTATGGGTTGTGTAAGGAATTGTTGACTTATGGGGTTGCTTAGGGATGGGGTGTGAGGTAATGTGTACTTGACCCTTGATGGGATTGATTGATTGATTAATGCGATATTAGTTAGAGATTCTCTTGGGTTTTACAACACGCGGTGTTTCCTTAAACTGAATGCGGGCCCACATCTCTTCGCTTGGGTATTGCCTCAGCACGCGAGTCGCAGCATCGGAACCGCGGTGACAGTGCAGTCGCTAGGGTACAAGTCTCGAGTTGAGTTAACTCAAGTTTGCAGAACTCAGCTTAGGATTATGCGTAAACATCGGATAAAGGTCGAAGGTTACCGAAATTTGATCGAGAGGACTGTGGGAACCTACAAAATGGTACGGACTAAGATACGGGTCTTACAACTCTCCCCTCCTAATAAAAATTTTATCCTTGAAATTTACACAATCAACGCAACTAGACATAACTCATGAGGAAGAAGAAACATAACATCATCATGTAAAATCGAAGACAACATTCAAAATACAATCACATGATCAATCATCAAAGAGATGGGGATAGCGCTCTCGAATCTCGACCTCGTGCTCCCAAGAAGCCTCCTCAACAGAATGGTGACCCCACTGAACCTTCACCAATGGAATGACCATGATCCGGAGGACCTGCTCCTTCCGATCAAGGATATGAACTGGCTGCTCGACATAAGAAGCATCCTCATGAACCTCCAGCAGCTGCCAATCAATAACAGGAACTATGTTTGACCGAAACTTCCTCAACATAGAGACATGGAAATGTTGTGGATGCTAGAAACATAGATGGCAAGGCAAGTCGATAGGCCACAACACCAATGCACCTAGTGATCTCAAAAGGTCCTATGAATCTCGGCGTAAGCTTTCCCTTCGCTCCAAATTGAACTAAGCCCTTCATGGGCGAGACCTTGAGATACACATGGTCCCCTACATCAAACTCTAAGGGACGACGCTGACGATCAGCAAAACTCTTCTGCTGGCTTTAAGCTGTGCGCATCTTCTGTCTGATGATATCGATAGCCTCTGATGTCTACTGCACAAGCTCGCGACCTAGGAGACGACACTCTCCAACCTCAGTCTAACAACTCAGTGATCTACATGGTCTGCTATACAGTGCCTCAAAAGGAGCCATGCTGATGGTCACCTGATAGCTTTTGTTGTATGCAAACTCAGCCAATCACAGATGCTCATCCCAGCTACCCCTGAAATTAATCGCGTAGGCCCGAAGCATATCCTCAAGGATCTAGTTGACCCTCTTAATCTGGCAATCGGTCTGTGGGTGGTACGCGGTGCTGAGTTGCAAATCAGTCCCCATCAATCTCTGAAAGCTTCCCCAAAACTGAGGCATGAACTTCGAGTTTTGGTCAGAAATGATTGACAATGGAATGCCATGCAGTCTCACGATCTCCTCGATGAATAACCTTGCAAGCCAGTCCATAAACCAAATCGCACGCATGACCAGATGGCGTCATGACCACGCTGAGTCCTCGGCAAGCCCATAATAAAATCTATCGACACATGTTCCCACTTTTACGTCGGGATGCTCAACGGCTGCAATAGACTAGGGGGTCTCTGTGTGTCAACTCGGCCACAAAACTGACGATTTGACGCTTTATCCCCGCCCAAAAATACTATCACCTCATATCATGGTACATCTTCGTCGAGTCAGGGTGGATAGAAAACGTGATTGTGTGCCTCGGTCATAAGGTCTCTACGCAACTCAGGAATATCTGGGACACATAATCAGCCTCTTAAGTGAAGTCCACTGTCAGAACTAATTTGTTAATCTAAATGACTCTCAGATGCCGCCTCTGCTCGATAATCCTTTAATGACTCGTTTGTCTGCTAAGCCTCGATCACCCTCACGACAGGAGAGGGTTGAATCGAAAGGCTCTATAGCTGAATGATAGAAGACTACAGACCAAACTCGAAGTTATACTCTGTTATATCCTTGAGCATCCATTACTCCTGAATCATCATATATGTCATCAGGCTTTGTGGCTGACGGCTGAGGGCATCCGCCACGACGTTCGCCTTGCCTAGGTGGTACTGGAGGTCGAAATTATAGTCCTTCAGGAGCTCCATCCAACGCCTCTGTCTCATGTTCAACTCAGACTGCGAGAAGAGGTACTTCAAGCTCTTATGGTCAGAAAAGAGCTCATACCTAATCCCATAGAGATAGTGCCTCCACACCTTCAGTGTGAAGATGACCGCTGTCAGCTCCAAATCATGCGTGGGGTAGTTCAACTCATAGACCTTGAGCTGGCGAGACGCGAAGGCTATTGGCCTGCCGTGCTGCATCAGGACAGCACTTAAACCAATATGTGAGGCATCGGTAAATACAATAAATCCATCACTCCCAAAGGAAAAAGTGAGGACAGGGCGGACGTCAGACCGTCCTTCAACTCTACGAATGCTTGCTCACATGCATTACCCCAAACAAACTCTGCGCCCTTCCGAGTTAACCTGGTCAATGGGGCTGTAACATGGGAGAATCCCTAATGAAATGCCAGTAATATCTTGCTAAACTATGAAAACTATGAATCTCGGATGTGCTCATGGGCTGGTCCCACTGACGCACTACCTCAACCTTTGAGGGGTCCACTGTAACACCCTTCCTCGTCACCACATGACCGAGGAACTTTACCTCCTCCTGCCAAAACTCGCACTTCTTCAGCTTCGCATAGAGCTGGTGTGTGCAGAGGGTCTGCAAGGCAATCTCCAAATGCTGCTCGTGCTCCTCACAGGTCCTCAAATATATTAGAATGTCGTTGATGAAGACTACAACAAACTGATCGAGATATGGGTGAAAGATCTCGTTCATCAACTGCATGAAGACCGCAGGTGCATTAGTCAGTCCGAAGGACATGACCTAAAACTTAAAATGACCATAATACATCCTTAAAGTTGTCTTCGGGATGTCCTTCTCTCGGACCCGATTCTGATGATAACTGGAACGCAGGTCAATCTTTGAAAAGAACTGTGTACCCTACAGATGATTAAACAAATCATCAATCCTTGGGAGCGGGTACCTGTTCTTGATCATGACCTTGTTGAGCTTGCCGTAGTCCACGTAGAGCCTCAACGAGCCAACCTTTTTCTTCACGAAGAGTACTGGCACTCCCCATTGTGAACTACTCAAACGGATAAAGCCCAACTCGCGTAACTCATCCAACTGCTTCTGCAGTTCCCGCAACTCTAATAGTTTCATACAATACGGGGCCTTCGAAATAGGCACGGTACCGAGCATGACATTAATCTGAAACTCAGTGTGTCGGTGAGGTGATAATCCCAGAATCTCTTGGAACACATCAAGGAAATCACAAACAATTGGCAACTGATTAATACAAGCGGTAACAGGCTCCTCAACGGTGCATGACATCAAGCAAGACAATGGCTCTCCTCGAGGTTTTATAATGAACTGAAACTGCGGCAAGCCTGGTATACAGAATGTGACTGTCCTCACGGAGCAATTATAACGCTCCAAAAATCGAGGGTCGAGCAAAGGCTCAACTCCTGAGATCCGTCGCATCACTTATGTAACATAAATAATGATGATTAAATATTGTCCGTATTAGTGCATTAAACATGAATGAGATTACACTAAATCAACATATCATACTCCAGAGAGAGAATATTAGGCAAGCGGAAGACTATGATAGATATGTAAAGTATATACATGTTTCACAACCTCCAGAGTATGAGTGTGTTATCGGGCTGAATAAATACATGTTTTGTTCCAAAATATAAAAAATGGCAAAATATGAAAGTCTGACTAAATCATATAATCCCTGTAATCCCGTCGATCAGTACATGGTCTACATAGACCCGCCTGATAGCTAAAGGTAGGAGAATTCTTCCTCCTCATCTATAAAATCCCAATCAGCAGCGTAGACATCATCGCCACCTGCATCTACAACAGCATCTGGTTGGTGTTTTAAAACACTGTCCCAAAGTGGGAGTGAGTGATCAACTCAGTGGAGCTATAAGGCAAAAGTTAACATGTTATCAATTCAGTCAAGTAATAATGATGAAGGAGTACAACAATCATATCTTAAGTACTCTTGTTAATACAAAAATGATATGTGTAATGATGCATGCCCTCTCCTGCACTCCCTCAAAGACACCATCTCACGGTCGAGCATGGCAACTCCACTGTGCACTTCCTCGCCAAAGCACATGCAGTGCAGTGCATGATAGTGTTAGCCAAGTACTTAGTTAGGCTTATTCATACAGCAGATTCGAGAAGCTAAGGTACCTCCCTTTATATCATTTACCCAAACGATGATCCATATAGGGTCATCAATCCTAGTTAATTGTATACGATAGGCAAGTTGTAAGGCATCACCCCTAATGACAGCAGTGGATAAGTAAGTTCAATTGATTATATTCGAGGTCACTCCACCAACGCCCTACCAACTGGAGCGCTATTTTAGAAGGGGGTCTGAATCAGATGGTACACCCCAACCCACACTGGGACCGCAGCCAGGCTGCGCCGATGTAGGCCAACAGCTCGAATACAGTGTCCCATACCACCGTATTCAGCTCACGAGTTTGGGTTGCTCATTGGTCACTACGGGGAGGCTCATCACCCCAACGTAGGCCGACAACTCGACCACAGTATCCCATACCACCATGCCCGGTTCATGAGTCTTAGCGGATCCTGGTACCATGGTTGAATGGGCCTTATATTGGTAAGTGGTACCTTAGATTCAAGCAGTATGTCCATATATGGTAAACACACAATAGGCCAATTGGGTTACTTGACAAGTTCGATTGGTATGAGCGCATGCTAAATTAACGGACATGGAGTGCATATGCACTCCTCGTGGCCTAAGCATTGCCGATAATCACTGTGCGAGTCAGATTCATCGAATGTATCCGTTGTGGTGAAACTAGTTTACCCACTTGATCGGAAACTGTTACCAATTTCCTGGACTACATATTAGTCTCAATCATGCTCAAATACAATAGGCATTCACATGTGATAGTCAAAACAACACTTAACAACTAATTCAAATACAATTCTCATTTTGGCATTTTAACAACCATATTGCACATGTTATCATACGTAGGCATTTCATCCATAAATCACGCAGTAGCAAGATAAGTTACATGAAGGAAACTGTAACTATAGATAAGGTAATTGAGAATCCTATCTCAACACCCTCATTAAATACATTTCAACAAGCAAATTCTCATTCAAACATTTTATCAAACATTTAGACTACACGTTTCAACATACATGTAATAAATTAGTTATAACATATATTATGGCAAATCCTTTCACAAACGAGTTGTCATACATACAACAAACATGAATTCTAGATTAATAGTCATGGGAAGTATAAATCATAATTTTTTATTCATTCAAACATTTCAACAAACACAGGGAATGCATTTTAGTATACAACCTAGTTTACACATACATGATATATCGAAAACATCGTAACTAAGATAATAGGTAGCACAAGTCAGACATAAATCATTGCTGACATTGAAAGCCTTGAAAACCATCAATTAAACGTTTATAGTCCACACCTTTCTTCGATACGCTCGTTACAAACTCGGTTCGTACACCACGTCTTTGTCAATGGCACAGCAGTTAGCTAAACATTGAAATAGGTTAGCTATTTCGTTGTTTCCTCTATTTGGAGTTCTAAAATGAGATTAGGGTTATGATTTCTTACCCAAATCAAAGTCAGAATCGACGGTGTAGTGATGGTGGGGTGGTGATTCGGCGTGTGGAGTCATAGGAAAGGATCCCAGCAACGATCTCCCTATCTCACTCTCTTCACCTCACTCTTTCCTCCTCCTTTCACTCTTCTCTCTCCTAGCATTAGAGAAAATCATATGGAATGAGAGAGAGGTGGTTTAAGGGCATTATGTAGGCCCAGAACTGATGTCAATGGCCCTAGGGCCATGGTATACTTAGGGTATAGCCAAAGGGTGGCTACTTCGGGCCAACGGAGTTCATCTAGAGGTCTATTGCTCATATACGGCCTGGAGAAAGTTCCCTTACAATAGATCTATGCCAAGTCCATTTCAGTCCGATTAGATTTGTGGTTCGACCGTGGAGGACCTGTTTCAGTTCAACGGTCATCATCACTCGATTAGGGCCACAAGTGTACTGGTATGTGCAGGGAAATTTCCCTGATCTAAGGGTGTATTTGGGTCAAAATCTGACGGTTTGAAATCTTAAATTTGGTCTGCAAGTGAACGGCCCAATTCACTTAAGTTTGAGTTCATTTTCTAAAGATATTCGCGTTTCTCACACACTTCTCTCCAGGCTCAAGTTGTGCGCTTCTGGATACTATTTAGATTCGATTCCCGCAATGCTTGTCAAGCCCAGTATGATGGTCATAATCTTATAGTTCCGTGGTAATCAGACTTTAGACGTTCAGTCCAAGTCCGATATGGAATTTCAATGTGCTTCCACAAGCAACTGAGTTTTGAGACTGCTCCTAGGTTTTTAAGTAATGTTGAACTAGCAATTCTAATGGTTTTGGGTCTTGCAATTTGTATAGAAAGTGGTTTGAGCTAATTCTCCAATTTAAATCAGTTTAGTACTTAATTAAACTTCGCTTAAATTCTAAAGAATTCGGTCCTTAGTGATTTCTGCCTGAGGTGGTACTCGGGTCTTTGTACGGATTTTTTCGAGATGTTATAGTAGTTCAAGATGGTGTGATACTCGACAAGTTAATCCATGCCCAAGATAACGTCGAAATCTAACATCGGCAGCATGTACAAGTCGGCGGGCAAGAAAATCTCTCCCACTAACACGTGGCAAGACGAATAGAAGCTGCCTAATACTATAGTCTTCCCTAAGGGCGTCGATATGGTCAACCCCTCTCGAGCAGACTCTGTCAGCAATCCAGTCGAATGGTAGAATTCCTTGGACATAAATGAGTGCGAAGCACCGAAATCAAATAAAACTCGAGCAATACATGCAAAGACTGGAAGTATACTCTTAATGAGTCCTCCAGATGACTGTGGATCCTACTGAGCCGCATAGAACCTAACCGAGCCGACTAGGGAGGTGCTTGTCTCCTCTGAGCATGCTGCTGCTACTAGTGTCGCTGAGGTGGTCGAAACTGCTGCCTCTGCTGCTGTGGCCTCAGAGGCTGGTGCTGATGCTGCTACTGAGGGGGTCTCAGTGGTGGGGGCTTCTGTCACTAATGCTGTGAGGGTCTCTGCTGCTATTATGGTGGAGGCTGCTGTGAACCTCTCGGCTGATGCTGCTGCTACTGGGGACGGGGACACTCCCACATACGGTGCCCCATCGCACCACACCAAAAATAGGTGTCAGTGAACTGTCTCAGAGGAGATGCTGGAGGTGGTGCTGGCGCTCAGAAGGCTGGGCGACCTGTGTGCCTCTGCTATAATCGATGCTGTTGGGAGTCACCAAAGGGAGCCTACCTCTTCCGGTCTCTCCTCTGACCATGATCACTATGAGAACTAGCCCACACAGCCTAAAAAAATTTGGGCCTTCCGTATCACCCCCTCAAAAGTCGGGAGCTCATGCCCAATAACACGACCTCGAAAACTGTAACGCAAGCCATCCTCGAAGCGGCAGGCTCTCCACTCCTCATCATCTACCAGATATGGTGTAAATCTGGACAGCACTACAAAATGAACCTAATACTGAGCCAATGTCATATCACCCTGCACCAAGGCCTCGAACTCCAAAACTCACTGTTGTCGAATGTAATTAGAAAAATACTGTCGGTCAAACCAATCAATAAAGTCCTCCCAGGTCCACTCAAAATCAGCACCCACTGCTCGGGCGACTGATGCCCACTGGAGAAGAAATACAGTTAATCAGACTCACCGCTGGGTTGTACATCCCATTGTATCAAATATCTTCTCCACATCGGAGCACCATTTCTAAGCTGCTATCAGGTCTGGCTCACCCTGGAAATGCGAGGGATCGAGCTATCGGAACTCTTGAAGAAGGGCGCTCGCGCGCTCCTGCTCTGCCTGGGCTGGTGAAACAATGGGGTGCCTGCCCTGCCCCTTAAGGGCGGTTGTCACAGCCTACAACATCTATTGTAACTGGGAGGCACTCACGGGTATGGTCGGATACAAACCGGTCTCGAGTAGAGGAGCTATATCCTCAGGCTGGGCAATAGGAATCTCTAGTGGTAGAGTGGGGATCGTAGGTGGTAGGGCGGAAGTCTCAGGTGGTGGAGCGGGAGTCGATCGGGTCACTCTCTTGGGCGACATGTCCTACAAGAAAGACAAAAGGTGCCTATCAACTTTGAAAACTCTTGAAGGCACAAATGTTAAGGGTCTGTAACTAAAAGATCGCTAAGTTATCCGAACTCGAGAGTTAATCATTCTAAACTCAAAGCAGACATGTAATGTTGTTCTCAGTTATTCCCAAGTTATACTTCAAACTCGAAAACTGGGCTCACAAAATTCCTGATTGTCGAATCCAGTGCCGACAGCCTCCGTAGTACCCCTTTCTCGGCTCCTGGTACCCATTTACCAGGTTCCGATCCTGGGATCTTACAAGGAGGATTTTCAACATTAGTTTGATTCGTAATAAGCATAACCAAAGGCATAACCCACAAACAACAACTAAAAACTCCACAACATTTCTACTATGATAAAAAACTTATAAGTATGGTGCGTATAAAGGGAAATACAATGATGATAGATAAAAATTTCTAAGATGATCTGCTATGCACTCCTACCTCAGCACTGCTGCGATACAACATCACCTACACGCAACAGTCGTGCATAAGCTTACAGAAAGCTTAAAGGGTGGTGAAAGTGTGTGCGCAATGTAGTAATGCAATCTACAATTCAGGATAATGCAGAATATGCTGAAAAATCCATGAAAACTATTGGTCATACCAAGGCCATGCGATGCAAGGAATGAATGATGTCGACCATACCAAGGCCATGCGATGTGAGATGCAAACGAAGCATACCAATCCTCATCTAAGTCCACATATCAATACAGCTCAGCTCTGGAATATCACCGGGGTCTAGTACACTCCAAACCAAATTACCGCCCCATTGCGCGCAACAAGGTGAGTGGAAGAGACCTCACTATCCATCTACCAATATCGGGCCTGATCGTCGATAGCAGATCTTACTTGCCCATCTTATATGTATTGTTGTTTGTTTAATTTTTATTATTTGTTTTAATTGCTTACTATAGGTTTAAACATGTCATTTTAATTTTTGTCGTTCGGTTGTCTTTATTTTAATTGACATGATATTATTGCAAAATGCTTGAGTTTATAAATTTTAGATTCTTAAATCAAATAAATTATATTGCACGTTTATTTATTTATATTTATATTTATTTTTTTTGTAGAACTTTAATCATGTATATGTAATTTACATTGATTAACAATTTTATTTTAAATTTAATAAATTGTGCACATCTCGTATTATGAATTGATCAATAGGAGCACCAGAAAATAGGTGAGGCGATCAAGTCCTCTATGTTGAAAATCCCTAAAGCGTAAATAAGTGGGGCGATCAAGACCCTTGGGTTGAAAGTCCCAGAAACCCAACTGGTACCTTTTGGTAGTAGTCTGACCAGCTAACATACAAATGGGTCCCTCACCAAGTGCCCTTTGGATGGGTGAGCATATCATGCAAGAGGTTTCCATTGTCAGGCTAGGTGTTATATTGGCACGGGTGTTGGCCAACCGATGTAAACTGGCCCTGGTGTTAAAAAGAATAAACCGCACATGTTATTATGGAGTATAACATATGTTGATTTCATTCATCCATTTTTCTTTGAATTTATATTGAAACATTTTGTTTATTAAATCTCATCATTTGTTGTTTTGCCCAAATATGTATTGTATTTTTATACAGTTTTATTCATATTACGTGAGATTATTTTGAAACATGTGTTGAGATTACTCACTAGGCTTCGCAGCTTACCTTGTTGGGATTTTAAAATTTTAGTATCGGGATCACATGGAGGAGCTTAAAGAGATTTTCTTTTATTTATTTTTGTTTCTTTACCATTTTCTAAATAAGTGTAATGAAAATTTGGTATGACAACATTACGATGACGTGTGTTTGATGATAATCTTGAATAGTCGGAACATGGACATTTTTCTTTAAATAAATGTTTAATTATTAAAATTTTGGATTGTTATATTTTATGAATGAAGTTATTTTGTCAATATATGTGTGGAATATGAAATGTAAACATACAAAACATAAGTCATGCCTGCAGGTACGGAATTGGGGTCGAATATACCCAGGTGCCGGATTTCGAGGTGTGACAATCTCTACCCATGCCTTTCCTATCAATCAATCAAGTACAACACATACCTAACCCATCCCTCTCTTACCAACAATGTAAGGCAACCCATACCCCATGCCATCTCATGCCTCTAAAAGTCAACTTTCATGTCACCTCTCTTACCCACCACTCCTCTCTCATTTCTCATTTCTATACCCAAATCCCAAGCAACCAAGAGAGAAAATCCTAAGGAGAGAAAAGAGCCTAAGATCAAGACCAACTTTCCTACCCAAAATCTTACCATCCAACCCTTAAATCTTCATCATCCTCTATTAAAGTGAAAGCTTAGGGGCTAAGGAGTCCAAGGAGCCAAGAAGAAGGACCATAAGTGTGTGTTTACAGGATTAGATTGTGATTTTTATTGATGGGCCAAGTGAGGCCTACCAATTAATGGTATGGATCCTATTTGGGACCCAAGGTATGGCTAATGGCCCATAATGATTCATATATGCAAATCCATGATGGGGCCAATCTCCATGGACCCCACCATGATATTTATTTGATAATCTATTTGTAGAGGTCATCTAGACCTTGATTTTTTTTTGTGGTGATACTTGGTTTACTGTTTTGAGGGCCCACATGCTTTGGGACCCATCTTGATGTATGTAATATGGCTCAAGGGAGCTCATAGTGTCGAAGATCCCTTCCACCATGCATTTCTCTCCCTCTATCTCTCTCTTTTTCCCTGTTGATGGCCCACCTTGATGATGTATATATTTTACCCACACTGCCCCATTTATGGGATGCCCTTGCTGCCCAAGCCAAGGCCCACATTGTAACCACCTTGCTACCTATTTTCGGGCAGGCCTGGATGAAGGTAAAACACAAACATCTGCTTGATTGGAGAGTAGGGTGGCCCACTCATGTGCACCCCACCTGGCTATATGTATTTTAAATCTACACCGTCCAACGGGTGGGACGTTGCTGGACCATCTGTCTAGCAGCTGCAGGGATCCACCATGATGTGTATTTCATCCATACCATCCAACAGTGGGACGGTGGGACCACCATGATATGTGTTTTATCCACACCATCCAGCAATGGGACAGTGGGACCCTGATGAATGTGTTATGTCCACACCGTCCAGCAATGTGATGGTGGGACCCTGATGTATGTGCGGTGTCCACACCGTCCAACAGATTGGGATGGTGGGACCCACCTTATGTGTTGTATCTGCACCATCCATCTGTGGGACGGTGAGGCCCACGTGATGTATGTGAGGCCCATTGTGATGCATGAGGCCCATTGAGATGTATGTGGCCCATTGTGATGCATGAGGTCCATTAGGATGTATGTGGCCCATTGTGATGCTTGAGGCCCACTGTGATGTGTGAGGCCCATTAAGATGTGATGATACCCATTTGGATGTATGATGCCCATTATATGAGAGGCCCATTGTATGTGTGAGGCCCACCATAATGTGTGTGTGTTGTATGCACACTATCCATTCATTTATACGGACCACCTTATGCATGCCTACCATGATGTATGAGTTATACGCCCCCATGGGCTGCCTTGAGAGGCCCACCATGATGTGTACATAGTACACACACTATTCATCCATCCTTCTAGAAATTTTAAGGGCCGAGGGCCCCATTGTGATTCCGATTCCAATCCCAAATGGACCGTACCTTAGGACAATGGTGATTAAATGTCCACTATTGTAAACTTCCCTAGAGCCCATTGTTAAGCCCACTTCCACCCTTACCTAGTGGGCTAACCGAAACCGTTGGGCCCTCACTTATGTTAGTGATACCCATTGGGCTAACCCAAAACATTGGGCCCTCATTGATGATGGTGTCTTCCACCATATCTTATAGGAATTATCCAAACCTTAGAGCCCACCTTGTATTCATATCGGGCCCAATAGGAAGGCCCAGTTTATTGCATGATAAGAGAGGGTAAGGAAGGCCACTTGTTATTTATAGTTTCACCCTCTCAACTCACCTTGTTGTATAGCCATTAGACTCGCCCATGGGGCCCATTCTTGATGTAAGTATGACGCCTAGGCTATCCATTGTTTAGTACATCATCACCCCTTGACGTAAATGGAAGAATATGTGGTATCAGATTTGGTACATCCATTGTTGAAGCTTATCTCGATTCGTGGGTTAGATCCACCATCCTTACAGGGGACCCCGCCTTAGGATATATGATATGCTAGTACCTTAAGTAGGTTATGATAGTCCAACATGGGCCATTCCATATAGCCTTTTATATGTCTAGTGGGGCGTATCGTTCAGCCGTACTCTTGTATGTGACATACCAGTTAAGGCCGATCATCGCCTGCTATATCTAATAATCATGCTAGTGTACTTAGTCTAGTAGGATACACTGAGAACATGCTTAGTATAACATCAAGATGCATGCCCATACGCATCATTTGTATGCATGTTATGAGGAGTGATTGATCACAGCATTAGACTGAGACGTTTATGGGACTCCTTGAGAGATGGAGTTGCCCCACACGATCACGTGGTACACATAGGTTTGATACATGACTAGATGGTATGACCCATGCATCTCGCATTTTATGTAACATGATTGCTTAGTGTCCTAGCGACACCAGGGCTGTAGCTTCCACAAACACATTGTGGATGGTCAGATTAGATACCGAAAATATTTGGTTCTAGCATATGGGTACTTTGGATGTCAATGGGTGAAAGCCCCTAAACCCTTATGGTACCAGGAGGTTGCTCCAACGTCCAGACCGAGTGGATACATGAGCACTCAAGTACCGAATACTAGTAGGCTGCGTCTCCCACTGTGTTATGGTCAGCTAGAAGGTGTGTGGCCTTATCTACCTGAGGGTAAGCAACAAAGCTAGGCTGAGTCTGATCAGTTCGTAAATAGATCCGCTATCGACGAGCTGGGTAGATATTAGCAGACTACTGACCAGGCGGGTAGTGAGGTCTTTTCCACTTGCATGGTTACACGTCTAGTTTGGGCAGCAATCTGGTGTAGAGTGTACTAGACCCCGGTGATATTCCAGATATGAACTGTATTGATATGTGGACTTAATGAGCACTGTCATGCATGTTTTGCATCTTACATATAACATTTGTCTACATAGGCCTTGCATCGCATAACCTTGGTATGGCTAACAACATTCATGGAATTGCTAGTATTTTCACTTACTCTGATATTGTATGCTTAGTACATGCATTGCACGCACACACACACACCCTCTAAGCTTCATTGTAAGCTTATACACGACCATTGCATGCAGGTGATGTTAGACGTAGTAACGTTAAGGCAGGAGCTGGTGATAGATCTTCTTAGAGCTTTTGGTTATACTTGTATTTCCCTTTCTGCATTGTACTCAAATGTTTTATTATAGTGGATATGTGGTGATGTCGTTTTGTGACTTCGTTATGCTTGTGGTTATGCTCCTTTGCAAAAAAAAAATCATATACAAAATCCTCCTGGTAGGATCCCAAGATTGGAACCTGGCATATGGGTGCCAGAAGCCGAGAATAGGGTACTTCGGAGGCTGTCGGTGTCGGATTCGGCAATCAGGAATTTTGTATGCTCGGTTTTTGAGTTTGGGGTGTGACATAAGGGAGTGCTTGATTATGTGCACTCTGACGTATGGGGGCCATCACCAGAAGTTTCCATTGGGTGTCGTCATGGTTTGTTTCAACCATGACGACTACTCCTGAAAAGTTTGGGTTTACTTCATGAAACGTAAATCTGAAGGTTTTACTATATTCAAACAATTGAAGGTAATGGTAGAAAAACAGTCAGGGCGAAAAGTAAAAGTTTTAAGGACTGACAATGGTGGAGAATTCACTTCCACTGAGTTTAACGAATATTGCAAGGATGAATGGATCATTAGGCATGACACAGTGCTCCACACGCCTGAACAAAATGGTGTGGCTGAGCGGATGAATCGCACTCTCTTGGAGAGGGCCTGATGCATGTTAAGTAATGCTGCATTGGGCAAGGACTTATGGACTGAAGCCATTAACATGACTTGTTATTTGGTGAACCAGTCTCCTTCTACAGCAATTGAATGTAAAATCCTAAAGGAAGTATGGAGTGTTCATAAGCTGGACTACTAAGATTTGCGTATATTTGGTTGCGAGGCTTACTCTCATGTACCGTCAATTGAGAGAGATAAGTTAAACCATAGAGCCAAATAGTATATTTTTGTTGCGTATAGTGTTAGTGTGAAAGGTTACAGGTTATTCGACAAGGTCACATGCAAGGTCATCATTAGCTGGGACGTCAGATTCGATGAAAGCTCTCTATTCCACAAGAATAATCGAGAGGAGCAAGAGGAACCAGAAAGGTTGATCGTAGACGTCCTGATTGATGTATATGATACTCAAGCAGAGACAGATATGCAGACAGAGGTATAGGATCAGGTGGAGTAGCCACCTGTGAGAAGAAACTCACCACGTAATCGCAGGTTACCGGCAAGATACAGGGACAACTTTAATATTGCAAATGAGTGGACCAATCTACTATTTAGGAGGCTCTCAGTGAGCCTGCATGTAGAAAAGTAGAAGACAGCTATGGACGATGAGATGGACTCATTGCACAAAAATCACACATGGGAGCTGGTGGAGCTTCCAGTGGACCGAAAAGCAATCGGATGCAAGTAGTTATTTAAAAGGAAACAGGATAGATACAAAGCAAGGATGGTAGCGAAGGGGTATGATCAGAGAGAATTAATCGACTTCATAGAGATATTCGTGCCGATGGTTAAGCAAGTATCTATCAGATTTGTATTGGCACTGGTTGTCCAATACGGTCTCGAGCTAGAACAGATGGATGTTAAGACTGCATTCCAGCATGAGGAATTGGAAGAGCAGATCTTCATGAAGCAACTAAAGGGCTATAAAGTGAAAGGGGTAGAGAAAAAAGTTTATAAGTTAATGACGACATTCTACGGCCTAAAATAATCACTTAGACAGTGGTATAAAAAATTGATTCTTTCATGTTGAGTCAAAATTTACTCGGAGTGAATACGATCACTGTGTGTATTATAAGACACTAAGTGATGGTAGATTCATCATTTAAGTATTGTATGTTGATGGTATGTTGATCGTCAGTTATTATATGTTTGAAATTAATGTACCAAAGACTCAGGTATCAGGGACATTCGAGATGAAAGATTTGGGGGCTGCAAAGAAGGTTCTCGGCATAGATATTCATAAAGACAGGAAGAGGAACAGGCTTTAGTTATCACAGGTAGAATACCTTTAAAAGGTACTAATCAAGTATGTGATGGACCAGGCAAAGCTAGTGAGCGTTCCCCACGCAGCTCACTTCAATCTTTCCTCAGAACAATGTCCTAAATCAAATGAGAAAAAGCAGGTTATGTCTCATGTGCCTTATTCGAATATGGTTGCTAATTTAATATATGTCATAGTCTATACATGACCAGATATTTCATAGGCAGTCGGTGTTGTGAGCAGATACATGTCAAACCCCGGCAAGTAACATTAGGAAGTGGTAAAATGGCTACTTCAATACATTCAAGGTACAAAAGACTACATCTTAACTTTTAAGAAGACGGGGGCAAAGTTAATTGGGTATGTGGATTCAGACTACACAGGTATTGTGGATTCTATAAAGTCTATTTCAAGATACTCGTTTGTACTAATGAGTGGAGTAATCAGTTAGATGTCAAAGCTTCAGTCTGTGGTATCTCTTTTCATGACCGAAGAAGAATATATGGCAGTGACGGAAGTTTTTAAATAAGGTGTTTAGCTCAGAGGCATGATAAATCAATTGGGGCTTCAATAGGAGGTCGTGCCAGTTAACTGTGATAGCGAGAACGCTATCAATTTGGCTAAAAATTCTGTTTATCACTCACGTACTAAACAGATTGATGTTCATCACCATTTTATCTGATAGGTTCTTGAGGAAGGAGGCATAATACTAGAAAAGATTCACACCAGCAAGAATCCAGTAGACATGCTCACCAAGGTCATTCATACAGAGAAGTTCAAGTTTGTGCGACTTCTCTGGGCTTGGCAATGGTATAAAAGAAGGACGAAGTGTACACGAGAAGTGTTGATGAAGCTATGATACAATAAAGGGATAAGAGAAGAGGATAAGAAGCTACATGTTTGAAGATTGAAGACATGGTGGAGATTGTTGCTAACAGATGTCTTAAATCTATCAATGAGGGTTCGATGATATCAAAGCCGATCGATGCAATCGAAGCCAGTTCGATGACATTGAAGTCAGCTCAATGCCATCAGGTATTTTTTTTTTTTTTGTATTTTCACCTCTGGTCGCTAGACATATTTTGTCATTCTTCGATGACATCTAAGGGTTTATGTAGATTTTACAATTTTTATTTTTTATTCCGTTTTGGCTTCTTTCTAAACCTATATAAAGGGGTGTATACGGGACTGGGAGGTATTCCAAGGGGATTCTAAGCATTCCAAGGTTTCAAAAATGGTTCTAGGGTTTCTAAAAGGGGGTTATAGGGTTTCAAGGGGTAAGAAATGTGAGGTTTGAGGATTGCTCAAGCCGAGTAAGTTCTCTATCTTTGTAATCTCTTCTTTCATAGTGGAATTTTGTCGCTTTGTGCTGTGGTTTTTTCTCGAAAGGATTTTCTACATTAAATCTTTGTGTTCTTTTATATTTGCTTGGTGCTCTTGGATTGCTATCCTAGATCCATCTCTGTGTGATTCAACAGCACAAATCCCAACATTAAGTAGAATTCTCCATTCAAGCATGTGTTTTGCAGTTGTTCTCCACAACCGATTATAACAATTCCTTTTTATTTATTCTTTTATCAGTATTGAAAAGTCTTTTGACATGAAAAGCAAATGTATAACTCATTTTTAAGGCCAAACCTTACCACCTAAGCTATAGCCATTTGGTTATATATATCTTCCAATCTCTGCACTTAGGGAATAGTTGTTCATTCAAATTTAACCACATATTCAATAGTTGTTTGTTTGTGTTAGGAAGTACAGAAGGTGAGCCCTCAAGATCTGACGGTTTATATAATATGGAACCTTCACGAAGCCGAAGATGAACAGTCTAGATCCTATAGCCTGCCTATTCACTACTAGAGCAGATGGGTCTAATCACCCCTCTGATTTTACAGTATAGATGGCCCCGGATCACGATCTATGGTTTAGATCGTCCCAAGGACAAGCTAAATGGACAAATTACTATGTACCACTGTACTTCCTTTTTACTCTCGTTATTTTTCATATCTTTATAAGAGAGAGCCTTATCCTATTTATAGGAAAGGATGGGAGTTTGGATGAGATTAGAAGTTATTTGTTCTTATCCCTATCTCCCCATCTAAAACCAAATTCAATTTTGAATTTGAAATCCAACTAAAAGGAAGAGGCCGGAAGAGGCCTAAACTCATGGGACCCACCCACTAGTGATTGCACATCAGTGGGCCCCACTATCATTTGTCCAACATCTCCCACTCAATCACATTGTGGGAAAGGCACAAGAAATTGTCCATCTAACTCGCCTAATAATAATCAAAAACTAAACATCGCAATCAAAAGAATCAGAGGCGTGGAACCAGCTGGATCACTGTAATCTTCTCACAGGTGTTAAAGTATTAAGCGACCACCTAACTAGTACTCAATAACACAAGCTTTGCAATGTCTGCTGTAGTCCGCATGACCACACCGAATGGAGTTAACTTCCGATCTGGACTACTCGGCCAACATACACACTTATCCAACTTATCGAGTTAATTTGAAAACTTGATTTTTCACAAACTTTGACTAAAATCAACTTAAAGCAATACTTATATATATATGCTTTTAAGAAAAAAATATTGTTTGCAAAAGTCTAACAAAAACAACTCAATACTGCCGGCGGATAAGTCTTCAAGTGCATATTTATAATTCTAGAAACTTGGTATAGCTATCACAGGATCTTCCCCACATAGATGTGTAATTTGGAATCAATAAAGCTGCTTTCCTATAATAGCTAAGTCTAGCCAATTAAGGACATTTCGTCATAGTACACTAAAGTAGCGACACTCAATCTCATCCTCCTATACATAAGAGGATGGTAGTTAAAGACACAAAAGAGTCACCTACAGGACTGGCTACTCGCACATTGCAATGATTAAATTGAATCAAAGCAAATTTGTAGGTAAAAGGTCCCAGCACGTGGCTACAATCCACAGAGTAAAGTAGACAATACTAGGTGTATGTTGGGTCTACAATACGTGGGTCATTCTACATGAGGCACGACTCATCTCATAACCTCATAACCTTAGGTCTTTTGTTCCTTTGAGATAACAAAATATACGCGTGACAGCTTCCCAATGAGACTATCACGAGTTACTCTAATAACGACTGACTATGTCAACTGCATAGCTAATATCCGGTCTGATGCAAAGCATAACATACATTAAGCTTCCTACTGCATTTGCGTAAGGTACTAAGGACAGTCAATTTCTCGTCTTCAGTCTAGGGACACGATTTTTCTGTCTAACTTGGTAGCTTTATCCATAGGGGTTTCAACAGCTTTTGAATTTTTCATCTTGAACCGCTCTAAAATCTTTTGTATATATATGTGGCTTGAGACAAACCTAAAAATTTCTTAGGACGATCCCCGATGATTTTTACCCCAAGAATAAAGTTGGCTTCACTGAGATCTTTCATCTCAACGTTCGAGAATAATCAATCTTTAGTCAATATCAATAATTGTATGTCATTACCAGCTAGCAGGATATCGTCTATATATAGAGATAATATTGGAAAAGATCTTCAAGATCGTTTCATGTATACATAATGATCTTCTTCACTCATTTTGAATTCAAAAGTAGTGATGGCTAAGTGGAACCTCATGTACCACTGTCTTGAAGATTGCTTCAGCCCATAGATAGATTTCAACAATTTATAGACTTTCTTTGGATGCTTTTTGTTCACATAACCCATGGGCTATTACATGTATATCTTTTCATCTAAGTCACCATTTAAGAATGTGGTCTTTACATCCATCTGATAAACTCTAAGTTTAAACTTGTGACAATGGACAAGATCATACGGATTGAGGAGAACTTTGTAATAGGTGAAAAGTCTCCTCGTAATCAATGCCTTCTTTTTGTGTAAAACTTTTAGAAACTAATCGTGCTTTATACTTGTCCATTGTACCATCTACCTTTCTTTTGATCTTTAGTACCCATTTATTACTTATCACTTTGCGATTGGAAGACAAATCAACAAGTTCCTAGACTTTATTCTTCTCCATGGAAGCGATCTCTTCGTCCATAGTGGTCACCCAATCGGCTAAATTAGAAGATAATAATGCATCCTGATACGAATCAGGTTTATCATCATCAACCGCAATGCAAGAGAATATCTGCCCCTCAATATCAAAGTATCTTCGGGGAATCAATCCTCTTTCACTTCGACGTAACTCAAGAGCCTACTAAAATGTTCTCCCACTATACTGACGAACTATAGAAGTATTATCATTTTGAGAAGCAGAACTCCCACTCTCCTGAGATACATCGGGTATTTAAAAGAGTTCTATTGGAACTTTTTTCTTCATTCGACCAAAGTATTTATCTTCGACGAAGGTTTCGTCCCGAGATTTTATCTCAATCCACCATCCATGGTTCTCATAAACTAGAACATATCCCTTTAAATGCATGGGGTACCTTATGAACACACATTCAATGGTTTTACTATCAAGTTTACCTCAATGCAGAGTAGGTAGCAAAACATATCTCAAAGATCCCCAATGATGTGGGTTGGCTAGAGAAGGAATCCTCCCAAACCACATCTCATATGGAGTCTTAAGAATGGATTTGGATGAGACCCTATTAAGGACATATACGGCTGTTAACAGTGCGTCTCCCTAGAATGTGGTAGAGAGATTAACTTGTGCCATCATCGATCTAACCATGTCCAATAGTATCCTATTCCTTCTCTCTACAACACCATTTTATTGTGGAGTGTAAACCATTGTGTACTGCCGAACAATGTTAACGTTTTTACAATATGATTTGAATGTTTCAAATGTATACTCACCACCTCTATCAGATCAAAGGATTTTAATCTTTTTCTCAAACTGATTTTTCACCTCAACTTTATATTTAAGAAAACAATCAAAAGCCTCATATTTGTGTGAGATGAGATACACATATCCATAGCGCGAGTAATCGTTAATGAAAGTGACAAAGTATTGACATCCATTTATGGCATGTACATTGAAGGGTCCACAGATATCTAAATGGATTATCTCTAATGAGCCCTTGGACCTAACCGCTTTAGGAAATAGTTTCTTCGAAGTCTTCCCGAACACACAATATTCACAAAATGACAAATCAACTTTAGATAAGGTATCTAACAGACCAGAACGTACTAGTCTTTTCATATGATCCTTTCCGATGTGACCTAACCTCGCGTGTCATTTTAGAGATTCAGATACTATAGTTTCATTCAACATAACAGATAAAACAAGATGTGCATTATCACTATTTATGTCTAGAATAAATAAATCTAAAATTAAATTTTCTTATACAAAGATGAGGTTATTTAGTCTCAAAGAAACTCATGTTTCGGAAAAACGAATATCAAAACTGTCAAATAATAACCTATAAACAGAAATTAAATTCCGATACTTACCCAGTGTATAAAGAATATTACAGAGGATTATTGTTCACCCTATCCGCGTACGGAGATGGTAAACGCTAATCCCTAATACGTATTCAACAACATTATTTCTCATATACACCTTGTAAATTCCCTTGGCTATAGGTCAGAATTTCTCGAGTCCTCGACGACTCCATGTCACGTGTTTTGTTGTGCCTGAATACAAAATCCACTCCTTAAATATAGTATCAACAGAAAAGATTTCAGAAAAAATGCTTACATACAAAGTATCTAGTAACTTAGGAATTACTGTCTTTTTATAAGCATACTGCCTGACATAATGGCCGGAATTTCCACAAACAAAGCAGATTATGTTAGTCTTTTTCTGCTTCTTCTTTCCATTCCCTTTCTTGAGATTTGGAGGAGGTGTTGTAGACTTTTATTTTTAGTCATTCTTTTTCACCTTCTTGCGAGCTTTGAACCGTTTCTTGTTAGCTTTTCGCTTATGGGTCTCTGCTGCAAAGGCTTTGGACGAACCTGCCTGAGTTGCATTCATTTCAACCTCTCGTACCAAAAGGTCACAAAAGTCTCTGAATGTAGTGATAGAATCAGTATGGTTCAAAATTCTTTTAATTGGGGCCCAAGATTTAGGCAAGGAACAGTGCATTGCTATTATCTTTTGATTTTTAGTCAATTTACACCCAACATTCCTAAGGGCACCAATCATCTGCTCCATCTTACGGATATGATTTTTGATGGGGTAGCCGACTGGTATCTTATACTCTTGGAATTCTAATTCTATTGCTCAAACTTTTACATTTGACTTTTGCGCATAGGCATTTGTCAGTGTTTCTCAGATTCCTTTTATGGTGTCATGCACTTCATATGTTGGTATGAGTTCTTTGTACACAATGTTAATCAAAACATTACGAGCAAAATGATTTTGTTTATGCCACTTATTGTAGCGGTTCATTGCAGCCCTATATTCTCTTAAATTTCTATTCTCATCCAATATGGATTCCTCTTGAACCTCATCGAGTGTGTGCGATATGTCATCCTCGCCTAGAAAGCTTCGCACCGCGCGGGACAAGTCTTCATAGTTGTTACCATTAAATTGTTGTCCTTTAAGCTGTTCAATGATTAATACTTTGGTGGTCATCTCTACATTATCACTACTTAGCTATAATCTAAGGTATTAATACTAATCATCAGCATTTCTACGTATTATTCAAATTTTCAAACTATAAAAGTAGTCGACACATCTTAACGAGCTCTAAAAGTCCACATACCCAAATGGGCAGTATAGATCAATCGAGTTCTCTTTTTAAGATGAATTTGATGTTTTTATAAGAATATATTTGAATAACATATAACCTTTCATTATAGGTTGTATGTATCATTTGGTAGAGAAGAATTAACTCCCACTAAGGTTATGCACAACCTTTATATATAGGGAGCATTCTAGCACTAAGTTTTCTATTTTTTTAATGAAAAATGAGATTAAATTTAATCACATCAAGCTTAATTATGTCACACATATAAACATTATCGTCAGATTAAAAAAAGAAAAAGAAAAAATGAAATTGCTTAGATATAAAGAGAGTTCTATCATCACCAGTGATCATGTCCACTAGCAATGGATTCGATCATTACCATTAATAATAATTGTTGATGATGAATCCTATCATTAACATTAACCATCATAGTTGATCATCGTTTCGATCACTAATGATCTCTATCATTACTGGGAACGAATGGTCAAGATCTTCCATCTTCGGTAACGACAACAAAAGGTTAAGCGACAAAAGCACGTGAGCAACCTCGTTTGTTGAATTTACGAAAATATCCACGTGAATTACCAATGAAAACACCATATATCTCGTAAAGATGTTCATAGAATACATCCGCATGTATTGTGCTAGGATATGTCATGATGCTAGCCATTGGATCAGGGTCCTTTTCGATAACCCAAACCGTTTATATGGTGAGCCTCATCGTAAAATAATAATAATAATAATAATAATAAATTGCAGATTGAAATCTATCAACCATTTGATTATTCTATGTTTCGACCATCCATATTAAGAGCAACATGAACAAAGTGTCGAAATATCCTACTCCAAAAGATTTCATTTTTAATCTTTCCCCATCCAACGAGTCCCATCGTATGAATGGTTTGGATCATTAAAATATGATATCGAAATCACAACTTGAGGAGGTCAATATACCACTCTCGTGACTAATTGTAACACCCTGAAAATCGGGGGTCGAGCAGGAGCCCAACTCCCGAGTTCCAACACATCACTTATGTAATATAGATAATGATGATTAAATGTTGTCTGTATTAATGCATTAAACATGAGTGAGATTATACCAAATTAACATATCATACTCTAGAGATAGTTAAATTTATGCAAGCGGAAGACTGTGATAAGTACATATAAGCATATAAGTGATTGTAGGTCCCCAGAGTATGAACGCCACCAGGTCAAATAGTTACATGTATAATTCCAAAATACACAAAATGATGAAGTGTAATGTCATCTATCCATAACCTTGTAGCCCCGATGCGCAACTCTAGGTCTACATAAACCTGCCAGAGAGTTGCATATAGGAGACCTCCTCCTTATCATCATAAAAGTCTGACTTTGCTTTGTAAGCATCGCCACCATCTGCAACAAAAACAAAGTCTGGTTGGTGTTTTAAAACACCATCCCAGAGTGAGAGTGAGTGATCAACTCAGTGGGGCTATAATGCAAAGGTTAACATGTTATCAATTCAGTCAAGCAGTAATGATAAAGCAATACAACAAGCATTCCTAGGTACTCTGGTTAATGCAAGGATGATATGTGTTAATGATGCATTCCCTCCCCTGCACTCCCTCTGCGACATCATTTCACGATTGCGGCATGCACCCTTTCCTCTATGCTTAACTCCAACACCAAAGGTACATGCAAATGCGGTGCATGTACGTGATTAGCCAAGTTCTTAATTAGTCTTATACATACAACAGGTTGGAAAGCTAAGGCACCTCCCTTTATATCATTGACCCAAATAATGATCCATCTAGGGTCGTCAATCCTAGTAATTACATACGATATGCAGTTCTAGGTCGCTACGGAGAGACTCATCACCATCAGCGCAGGCCTAGTTTATACTCGAAGTTACTACGGAAAGGCTCGTCACCTTAGCGTAGTCCTAGTGTATACTCGAAATCACTGCGAGAGGCTCATCACATAATTGTAGGCCGACAGCTTAAATACAGTGTCTCATACCACCGTATTCAGCTCACAAGTTTGGTTTGCTCACTGGACACTACAGGGAGGCTCGTCGCCCCAGCATAGGCCGACAGCTCGACCACTGTGTCCCATACCACCATGCCCGACACATGAATCTTAGCGGATCGAGATACCAAGGTTAAACGGGCTTTACATTGGTAAGTCGGTACCTTAGATTCAAGCAGTAACGTCCATATATGGTGAACATACATTAGGCCAATCGGGTTACCTGACAAGCTCGACTGGTACGAGCGTAGTTGACTTAATCAACATGGAGTGCGTAAGCACTCTGCGTGACCTAACTATTGTCGACAAGCAGCGTATGACTCAGATTCCTCGAACATGTCTTGTGTGGTGAAAACGACCTCAGCCACTAACTCAGAAATCATTACCGATTGCCTGGACTACATCGTAGCCCCAATCACACTCCAACACAATAGGCAATCATGTTTGATAGTCAAAATAGCATGTAGCAACCAATTCAAATATAAATCTCATATAAGCATTTCAACAAACAAATAGTACACATGTTAGGATACTTAGGCATTTCATCCATAAATCACATAGTAGTAAGGTAAACTACATAAAGGAAACTGTAACTATAGATAAGGGGATTGAGAATCCTATCTCAACGCCCTCATTAAATACATTACAACAAGCATTTTCTCATTCAGTCATTTTATCAAACACTTAGACTACACATATCAACATACATGAAATATAGTAGTTATAACAGGTATTATAGCAGATCCTTCCACAAGGGAGTTGCCATACGTACAAAATCATGTATTCTCAAGCATCAATCATAATAAGCACAAATCATAATTCCATATTCATACAAACATTTAAACAAACACATGGAATGCACTATATTCAACATAGTTTACATATATGTGTAATATACGGAAAACAACGTCTCTAGGCACATGTGATAGCAATCAAGTCAGTCATAAATCATTACTGACATTGAAAGCCTTGAAAATCATAACCTAAACATTTATAGTCCGCACCATCGGTGAACTAGTATTGAACTCAGTTTGAACACTAAGTCTTCATTTACGGCACAACGACAACCTATAACATGAAATAGGTTAGCTATTTCACAATTTACTCTATTTGGATACCTAAAATATATTAGGGTTAGGATTTCTTACTCAACAACGGAATCAGAATCGCCGGTATAGCGATACAGGTAAGGTGATTTGGCACGCAGAGTGGTGGGATCGAATCCCAGGAACTCTCTCTCTCTTTCTCTCACTTCTCCTCACTCTTTCTTTCTCTTTGCTCTCCTCTCCTAGGGTTTAGGATTTTCGTATGGAATGAGAGAGGGGTGGGTAAAGGTCCTTATATAGGCCCAGAACTGATGAAAATGGCCCCAAGGCCATGATATAGTTAGGTTATAGCCAAAGAGTGGCTATTTTGGTCCAACGGAGCTCACGTGGAGGCCCATTTTCTGCATACAGTCCGGAGAGAGTTCCCTGACAATGGATCTATGTTAGGTTAAGTTTTCGGTCCAATCAGATTAGTGGATCGATCATGGGGGACCTGTTTCAGTTCAACGATCATCGTTACTCGATCAGGGCCACAAGTATACTGACATGTGTTGGAAATTTTCCCTGATCCGAGGGTGTAGTTGGGTTGGAATCTGATGGTCTGAACCCTTAAATTTGGCCTGCAAGCGAATGACCCAATTTACTTAAGTTTGAGTTCATTTTCCAAAGATATTCGCGTTTCTCACACACTTCGCTCTAGGATCAACTTGTGCGTTTCTGGATATTATTAGGACTTGACTTCCGAGATGGTTGTCAAGCCCAGTAAGGCAATCATAAGCGTATAGTTTCGGGGTAATCGAACTTTGGATGCGCGGTACAGGTCCAATACGAAGTTTCGTGAAGCTTCTGAGAGCAACTGGGTTTTGAGATTGATCCTAGGTTTTTAAATAATGTAGTGTTGGCGATTCTACTGGTTATGGGTCTTACAGATCGTATAGAAAATAGTTCACGCTAATCTATTGATTAATTCAGTTTAGCACTTAATTAATTCTCGCCTAATTTCTAAAGGATTTAGTCCTTAGTGATTTCTGCCTGAGGTGGTACTCGGGTCTTTGTACGAATTTTTTTGAGACATTACACTAATTAAAGAATAATCATATGATGCTGCATCTCACCCACATCCATGGTATCTTGTCATGCAAACCATGCCTAACTGAGACCGTCTAAATCGTGGGTCCCACTATCCATTGATTAGGCCAAAAAGTCTCATGGTCAACCCTGCCAATCCCATCAATAAACATTTACGTATGTTGATCTAGACCATTGATCATTTCTCTTTTTAATTATACGTTTGATGGTTCAGATTTCTAAGATACGGTGACTATCCATAGTGGGCCACAATTTCGATCTTTTGGATTGGCATACATGTATGCAACGTGTAAGGTGGATGTATTCTCACGTTTACATTACATTCATGAATCATCTCCATCCAAAACTAACGTGGAACACACCATATGGAGCAATGTCCTATCACGTTTAAATATTCATTTATTTTCGGACACCTGTGTTTTTTCAATGGCTTGATTTTTGTTGTCCTTTCATCTTTGTGGGCACCACCTGATTACTGGCGTGGATGGCATATGCAAAACAAGGTGGGCCACACATGTTATCTGAAAGTTTCCATGGTTGCGTCACACGATGGTGGACCCTACACAGCTCGAACTCATGGTGATTAACGTAGGTTTGAGCACATATGAATGTAATCATTCCCAACTCGATGCACTTGCGTCACACGTGAAAACAAGGAGCATCTTTGCCCATATGTTTATTATAGTGGGACTACCTATTGAACAGTTGTGATTAATCCGTTACACATGTCCCAATCAGCCGACTTATCGGCCGTGTGTATGGTGGGCCCTACGGAGCCCCTGTCTGGACCGAGTCCGTCCAGGAGAGGGCAGGACACCTTCACATGCACACACGTGCAACCTTTTCATGCGCACACGTGCCAATGTGAATCCGTGTGTGAGATCCAAGTTGCTCATCAGGTGGGCCTTACCATCTACATGCCGCTGTCTGAGTTCAACCATCTAAATGGTGCGTCACATATGTACACGGCCTGTTTTTAACCATCCATTCCTATCAAATGCTAGTCGCCCAATTAATGAGCAGATTGCCCTAATGTTTAGGCTAAAGGCCCGTTTGGCCGGGTGAATTGGAAGGGATTGGATGGTATTGGGGTGGATGGCATGGATTTCTAGGTAATAATGATATTGTCAGTGGATTGTCTTGAGATCCATGGGATTGCTCTATCCCTGGACTGCTATATCCAGTCTGTTTGGCACGCCCGGCCAATACCGGATTAAACCTCCCCATCCTTTCCAATCCCTCTAACCAAACACGTCCCTGGCAAATTTGAAAGTATTAGGGTGGATTGGATGGGATTTAAAGGTAATAAAGGCGTTGTCAGTGGATTGTCTTAAGATCCATGGGATTGGTATCAGATCACCGGCTCTGTTTGGCACGCCAGGCCAATCCGTTTTTAACCATCCATTCCTATCAAATGCTAGTCGCCCAATTAATGAGCAGATTGCCCTAATGTTTAGGCTAAAAGGTTCAACAAGCCTAATGATCCTAATGATCGGCTTGGATTTGGCCCACGACAATCAGCGAAAGGGAATTGACATTACATCCACCATTTACCAAAAAATTAGAAGCTTGGGTCACTTACCTTTTGTAATGAAAATATTAAATCAGAGATCCGCCATTAAATGCTCTGATATCAATGTTAGGAAGTGCTGAAGTGTGAGTCCTTAAGATCAGACAGTCTACACGATATGGAACTTTCACAAAGTCAAAAATGAACAGTTTAGATCATGTGGCCCGTCTATTCATTATTGGAGCAGATGGGTCTACTCACTCCTCTGATTCTATGGTAAAGATGGTCCTGGATCACGATGTATGGTTTAGATAATTCCAAGGACAAGCTAAATGACAAATTATTATGTACATTGCTCATCTTTTTTACTCTCGTTATTTTTTATATTTTACACACAAGAGCTTTATTTTATTTATAAGAAAGGATAAGAGTTTGGATGAGTTAATCTTATTCCTATCTCTCCATTTACATCCAAATTCAATTTTAAATTTGAAATCTAACCGGCGAAAAAAGGGTACGGAAGAGGCATGAAAAAAGGGTATGGAAGAGGCATAAACTCGTGGGACCTATCCACTATTAATTGCCCACCACTTTTACTTGCTTATTTCCAACACTTTGAAGTGGGCCGCACATTTAATCATTGGACTTCACCGAATCCATGAACAGCAAGGACAATCTTATAATCTGGAAATAGGTAATTATCCCACAAATTTCACGTTTAGGAATTGGGTTAAAATACTCCGAGCGTCGAATATTTGAATTTATGAGTATGGATCGTCGTACTCTCCCAGTATCAAATTCAAATACTCCTCACGACACCAGCCCTGGGGCTGATGGTCGGTGCTCTGTGGACCCCACCATGATGTATGTGTTTCATCCATTCTGTTCATCCATTTTTAAAGATCATTTTAGTGTGTGATTCAAAAAATGAAAGATATATAAACCTCAGGTGGACCACACCACATGAAAACAATAGTGATTGGATATCTACCATTAATATCCTCCTAAGGCCCACTGTACTTTTTATTTGACATCCAATCTGTTGATTAGGTCATACAGGACCAGATGAATGACAAAAACAAAAATAAGTTTGATCCAAAACTTTTATGGCCCCCAAAATGTTTTTAATGGTCGACGCTCATTAAACACTGTTTCCTGTAATGTGGTCCAATAGAGACTGAGATATATCTCATTTTTCGTTTCATATCTTAAAATGATCTGTAAAAATAGATGGACGGCATGGATGGAACATATACATCATGATGGGCCCCACAGGGCACCGACCACAGCCATTGGCTGGTGTCAAGGGGAGTAGCCAATCCGTTTCAAATTCAAATACTCCTCACGTTTTCACACTAGGGCGAAAATGAGACAATACAGCGCGAGAAATGGAAACATGTAAGAACCACAACGCCGCGGTACACTTGGTATAATGATTTCGAAATCGTGACTGTCCAAATATTTGTCGCTAGGATGGATATGGTTCAATATACAAATAGATCGACGATTGAAGCCATCTAAACTGTGATTTTCAAACAGATGGTAGTGAAGGAAATCGGGCAATGGTAAAAGTTAAATTTCTAAACGTGTAAAAAGTGTATGTCCATGATGGTCAGATAGGTACCGTTTTCTTACCATAGACCATCAGTAATAAGTGCCGGTAGATGATCCGTCCCGATTTATTTATTTCATACTTCCTAGTACTCTTTAGAGATTTGCAGTACCATTTTTCGTTTTTCTGGTTTTGTACCGTATTAGTCCGTATCCAACTCTCGCCTATCGGTGTCATTCTGACAGTGCGACCAGAATCCGAATCTTACGCCCAAAGTCTTCTCCAGCTCATCACCACCCACCCACTCACTCTCTCGCTCTCTCTCGGTGCAGACGGACGAACTTACGATCCTGTCGCCTCAGTACGTAAGTCCTTATACTCCGACAGTGCCTATTACCGACACTATGTTTCATGATCCAGACCATGGGTCTGACCATTCGCAACTTGGATCAGGGACGCTCAAAATTACATCCGAAATGGAAGATCATCACCATCCAATCTCGCCTATTATTTCTTGGTCATTTCTGTACTTTACTTTATCATGAAATCGAGGGATCTACCAATAAAGAGGGGAGCCCATTACATCAACGGTGTAGATCACAAAACAAAGCACGCGACTCATGTGCACAGTACATTATAATTCTTCTTTTGCCAATCTTCCTCCCACATTTCCATTTCTCTCTTCCTCAAAGAAGGCGTGCATGCTACCTGTAATCATGTCTTCTTCCCAGCTTCCCTTCCATCTACGCCTCCTACTCCTCCTCCTCATCTCATCTCTATCTCCATTCGTCCATCCCATGACCCACCCATCCGACGTCTCCGCGCTCATCTCCTTCAAATCCTCCATCACCCCGTCCTCCATCCCCTCATGGTCCTGCCTTGCCACGTGGAACTTCTCCTTCGACCCCTGCTCCTCCCCTCGACGCAACCACTTTGTATGCGGCCTCACCTGCACCCCCGACTCGGCCCGAGTCGTGGCACTCGTCCTCGACCCGGCTGGATACTCAGGCACCCTCTCTCCTCTCCTCTCCAGACTCTCCCAGCTCAACCACCTCGACCTCTCTGACAACTCCTTCCACGGCCAAATCCCCTCTTCCCTTTCTACCCTTGCCAATCTTCAAACCCTAACCCTCAGATCCAATTCCTTCTCGGGCAATCTCCCTCCCTTCTCCAAACTCCCATCCCTACAGTCCATCGACATTTCCCATAATGCCCTCTCGGGCACGATTCCGTATTCCGTAACTACCCTCACCGGCTTGAGATTCCTAGACCTCAGCTTCAACAGCCTGGTGGGGTCCATTCCCAAACTGCCCCCCAATTTAGTAGAGCTCGCTCTTAAGGGGAATTCCCTATCCGGGCCTCTTCTAGAAGATTCCTTCAAAGGTCTGAACGAGCTGGAGGTGTTGGAGTTGAGTTCCAACAGGGTGAGCGGGACGCTGAAAGGATGGCTCTTTCGCCTTCCATCAATCCAACAGATCGACTTGGCCAACAACAGCTTGACACGTGTCGAGGTCTGGAGCACCAACGGCGGGGACAGCGACCTGGTGGCCGTGGATCTGGGGTTCAACAAGCTGGAGGGATACTTGCCAGTGAATTTTGGGACGTTTCCGCGGCTGTCGGCGCTGTCCCTCAGGTACAACCTATTCAGATGGAGCATCCCTGGGGAATACGGGAAGGGAAGCATGAGGCGGCTTTTCCTAGATGGAAATTTCTTAAATGGTAGGGTGCCGGACGGGTTTCTTAGAGGCGAGACTACTGTTTCCGGTAGCTTTGCGGACAACTGTTTGGAGGGGTGCCCAAGTTCGGTGCAGTTATGCTTGCCCTCACAAAAGCCGGCTTCAGTGTGCAAGCAGGCGTACAGTAGAAAGCCGCGCTCTATAAATTCACCGCCTTGGTAGAATTGAAAATACGGTAAAAGGCTAATTATAATTTAATTAGTTTGTATAGGGAGTGACATTATTATTATGGCGAGTAGAAATAAATTGGGAGATTTTTTCTTGCCCCCGCCCGCCCCTTTTCTTTTCCCTTTAATCGAACACGTGTTCCTTGTTTCTATGTATATAATGAATAAAAGGGATGATCACATGGAGTCGAGTTGGTTTTACCTTGTTTCTTGCAATTCTTGGAAAATGCCAGTAGGAAGGTAATATGTGAGGCTTCATGAGAGATGGTTGAAAATATTTTTACTGATTTATAGTGGGCATAAAATTAGTGCTACGTCATTGGATGATGGGCATAGAAATAACACGATTGAATTAATTTAATGAGTAGAGAGTAAACTTGGTCGAGCCATTCAAGATATTTCAAGATATGACAAGCTACCGAGAGACACGAAATTTAACCGGTAGAAGAGAAACAATCACAAAAGAAAAACGTAAAAAGAAAAAGATCTAGAGTGAGGCCCTTTAACTATGCAACATTTGTAGTAATGAAAAAAGCATATTAAAGACTAAGTTGCAACATAACTCTAAAATAACGGAAGAAATTTACAGAGCAAGGCACCCAACAATTTATAAATCCAATCCAATACCAAATAAATTTATCAATTTATTTTATCTCAGTTTATTATAGGAGTAGCGATAATCCAGTAGCGATAATCCTTAGCTATAATTTTGTTGTAATTTAAATCTACACTCATACACTAAATTTATCATTTATTCAATATCACACAGTTCTTTCAAGAGATGCATTCTTCCAGTCGCTCATAGTATATAATTATGAGTTTTATCCTTTGTTTGATTGCACCGGTATTTTGAAAAGTCCTTTTTTGTGTAAGGCAAAGTGTAACTCATCTTCGGAGAAAGAACCCCTTCATTCGATTATCGCATAATCATTATAAAATTCTGCAAGTGGCTGAGTAAGTGACCGATCTTCTCATAATCTAGTTATATATGTTCATATTGAACGTATCTGCTTATTTCGATGCTTAAGTTCAAAGTTAATCAGTTTAAATTTAGTTGCTTTATCGATTCTGGCATGCCTACACACAATACACGTGAAAGAAAACAAATCAAGCACCAACAATTTTAGCACGTCCGGTGAGACCAAAAACTATTTGGTTGTCATCAATATTCATTTTGCATCAGCCGTGTAAAAAAGAACAATTTTGGCACGCCTAATGAGACTCATTTACGAAGTCTGTTAGCCAATACAGTAATTTCTTGGAATCATAAACCTAATGGGTGGTTGTAATGCTTCAGCAGCCACCACTAATGTTATTGTAGCCAACAAGCCTCTCGCTTAGGAGGAAGAGTTGCAAGTTCAACAAGTGCCTGAGCAAATAAATCAACCACCTAGTCTGGTGCCTGTTCCACTAAACCCGAATAAATCATCTACATCTAGGGTTGAACCTCTCGATATTATGTTAGTCTTAATAGTTGATATGCAAAGAGGAATACAACACATCGCAAAATTATCTCAAGTTTAGGCTGAGCAATCACGAGCTCAAAGTAAAGCCTTTAATAGGTGGATGGTCGACTATACCAAGAGCATGAATTGGTTGGTGGCTTTGTTTGCCGAAATATCACATATTGCATACTAGTTCTGTTGGGAATTTGGTGCCTATACCAATGCTCCAACTAGTGTCGTAGACATTTCCTTTACAATGAAATACACCACCTACTATTGTCCCTGTTCCAGTTCAAGACATATGAAATTCACCACCACCTATAGATTTTAGATGTCCTAAACGTGTTCCTGTTTAAGACGTGCGAAATTTACCACCATCGATTGATCATAGGCTTCCTGAACATGAGAATAGAAACTTAATCCCTGAAGCTAGGAATTAATGGATACTTGGGGGCAACATTTACCAAGGAATCAATCTTATAATGAGGAGCAATATTAAGTTGGCCCTAAACCACCTTCAATCGTTGCACAACAATATTGGGATTGTAATCAAATTGTTCAAATGGTTTAGGAAGTAGCAAGCCAAGTTCTCGGCCGAACTACTACTCTAGTTTATCACAAGCCTTATCCCGACTGGATCAACCGGCATATCTATTACTGAGGAATTATTGATCGGACTTTACCTTATTTACATGTGATACCGATCAATCAACCATAAAATAGATATGTCGTTTTACCATACGATGTGGTGAATTGGCCAATAAGGATCACGGTAAATTGTAATTATTCAGTCATTCTCTAATTGAGGTAGCCTTTACTTGGTATTATAATCTATTGACAAATTCCATACAAACTAGGCAGGAGATGGAAGAAAAGTTTCATGCTTAGTTCCTCTATAAGGATAGAGAAATTTCTATGGCCGATCTTGCCCATTTTCAGCAATTGTTAAGAGAATTGGTCAAAAATTATATTGTTTAGTTTAAGAGAGCAAAAAGTCAATACAAGGTAGTTACGACGAAGGCAAAATTTGTTAAATTAACCCAGGATGGTCTAGAGTTTATGTAACGACCTTAGAATTTTTGTGCTAATCTTTCCTTAAGTAGTTGTTTTTGATATGAAACTTTGCTTCAGAAGCTGATGTAACAAAAGAATGCATCAGTAGGGGCATATTATTATGATCATAATTATGATGTTGCAGTAGCTGAAGTTGTGGCTAAATAACCAATTTTTTTGCTCAGCTTTAATTTTATTTTATTTTTTTAAGGCAATCATGCCATCCAGTCAGAAAGTTCAACGGATGTACACTTTTGATATTACTCGAGCTGATGAAATCTTTAATATTATGCTAATAGAGAAATTTATCAAAGTTCTTGTCAGCCATAAGATACCAATAACCGAGGAATTGAAGAAAATTAGTTAATGTAAATGGCATGGAACTCGATCACATTCCACTAACAAACGTATTGTTTTCATGAATAAAGGCAACATCGACCAAGGACTGCTGAAGTTTCCCAAAAAAGATAGGGAAATGATGTTGATCGATACTGATTCGTTTCTGTCTAATTTGGAGATCAATATGACCACCATTAATCCTCAAAGGTTGGTTTGGCCGCAAAATAAAAAATAAAAAAAATCTTGAAATTCAAATGGATCAAGTCAAGGAATGGGATGTTGAAAAGAGGAGTATGAGGCCTAAGTATACGGTCAAACAAACCAAAGCACATCTGGAGGCAATAATTTTTAATAGTCGACATTTAAGTGAGTAATGTGTGAGGCTGATTCAACCAAACAAACAATTTTATCCACTGAACTATTAGGCAGGCCAATTTGTCAACCAAAACCTTGAATAAGAAAATTCATTTCACCCACAAGGGTTAAACATGTTAGCGATCACCCTGGGCCCATCTTAGGTTAAAGGATTGTTAAACCATGGCCTACCCAGGATGAAGTTTGGAAAAGCCTGAGTCATCCAAAGTTTCCAGCAATACTAGAAGGGATGACACGTACTCATAAACAGTGTTGCGAAAGGCAGCAAGTTATGAAACGAACTCAATTAACTACTATATGGGGTGAACCTTAATATGAAGTTTCCACAAACATGGTCAAGGTTGATAATTTCAGAACTTAAAGAGGAACAAATATCAGTCAATATGGTTGAATTTCATGTAGAGTCAGTTAAGAATGACTAAAATCCTAGAATGAAGGCATTGATATTGAAGGATCGACCTAATACCTCAGTGATGAGTGTTTTTCGCACAATCTTTTGATTGAAGAATTGCTAGCAAAAGAAAATTCACTAAAACAAGCCTCATCTAAACAAAATGAGTGAATGGAGAATAGTGCTACAAATGAAGTTGATAAACAACTGAATTCAAAGACACTTAGGGGGGCAATGGCCGAATTTGATGATAAAGTTTGGCTCATTTCCATCGATTACATTGGATTACAATATGGTGCAGACATTATCATTGACTTTCCAAGCTAAACCATTGATATAGTTTGGCTCGTTCTCACCAATTATATTGGATTAAATTGGAGATGTAGAAGAATTTGGTCCTCTTGTAATCATATAACATGGTTCTTATGACTTCGAGGTTGAAGCTAAAAAGGTATCGACTGTTATGGTCGAATTATGATCTCTTTTTAAAAAGATAATTATCGAAAGACTAACTCTTCCAATAACCCAACACTTGGATCCATTATATATCTTCATACATTTGGAAGGGTATCTGATCACTCAAGTTCTGGTCGATAATGGAGCTGCTTGTAAGTGCTATGGTTATTTGCTCCTTTGATTGTCAAATTTTGTTGTGCCAAAACCACAGTCTGTGTCTTGTGTAGCACATTGATATATATGTTCAAGGCAATGCATCACATGTACAAGGACAATGCTTCAAGTCAAGAACAAAGTTCTCCATCAAGAACTGCAAGATCAAGTATATTGTTCTCTCCTTTAAGCTTCAAAGTTCTAAGTTGTAAAGCAACATTAAGAGACAAGAGTCAATTGTTATCAAGACTCAAGGTGATTATAACTCAAGTACTGCAAATTTAAGCTTCAAAAGAACTCAAGTTCAAGCTCCATCATGTGTCGAGATCTCAAGTTTCATGAACTTCAAAGACCGTCTATCATTTGAAGAAAAAAAGGTTTAATGTTCATACTTCATGTCCAAGGTATGGAAGACTTTAGATTAACCTTAGGGTAGGTCATTTTGAATACATAATTCAAATTGAATTACTTTATAAATGTTTGGTTTGTTCTTCAACTAGTCCTGGACTATGTTCGACTAGTCCTAGCACTGGCTCGACTAGTCCAAGAAATTCCACGACCAGTCCTGAGTTGTTGTAAATTTTCAGAATTTTTTGGTGAGCCACGACCAGTCCTGGAGATTGCTCAACCGGTCATGTGAACAGTGCACAACTCGTTCACGACCAATCCAGCAGCTACAACTCGAACTCCAGCAACTATTCCAGGCTCCACACGACCAGTCGTGCAGGTTGCTTGACCGATCGTGCATAGCCTACGACTAGTTATGGAACGGTTTTATCTGATCACGCTCAAAATTTCAAAAATTAGTTCGTCCGACGACTAGTCGTAGTGTCCATAGGACCAGTCATAGGCATGATTTGTTCAGCTATAAATAGACGACGAATTTCAGAGTTTGATATCCAATTCAGGTAAAATCAAGGCATCACTTTGAGAGATAAGTTTGTAATCTTCTTAAGCTAGATTGTGCATATTTAATATTCTCTTTTTATTAGCTTTTTTATATTTGATTTTGTTTCTGCATTCCAATCTGATTTGAAAGAGAAATTGTGATATTCCACTTCTTGGAATCAAAATCAAATAGAGCTAGCCCAACTTGATTTAATTTAAAATTAACTTAGAATCTAGAACCATTTCATAAGAGAGTATTGGACATTAAACTTCTATTCGAACTTCTACTCCAATTTGGTTCTTCCGGGCTGTAACAAAAGGAGAAATCCAGGTATTTTACATTTGTGTAAATCTTTTATTTTTAGTTTCTTTTGAGATTGAGGCAGAAAAATCTCATTGTTTTGATTATCTGAGGAGATCCAGAAAACTCAGTGTGTGGGGTTTTTTGAATTGTGTAAGCCAATTTGAAAGACACAATTGTGAGGGTTTTAGGTGAACCTGAGAAAAACCTATTTCATAGTGAACGCTAATATCCACTATGTGAGGATATTAAGAGTGGAGTAGTAAGCTATGTGGCTGTTGTTTAACAGTTGGTGTACACACAGGCGAACCGCTATAACTCTTTGTGTTTTGTGGATGTGTGGTTTATTTTCTATATCTTTTATCATTCAATATTATGGAATGTATTTGTGGATATGAATGTTGTAATCTTTTACATTTCAAGTATTGTGGGGAATATTGTAATAGCTTAGATTTCATTTCCTTGCTATTTAGTTATTTATTTATTCTTTTGTATCAAGTTTGAGTTTTTGATACAAAGACCTTTCTAGGAATTAGGTTGTCCTACCATAAACCTTGGTTTTTAGTGTAAGGTTGTCCTTAAAACAACATTTGTATCAATCTCTCAATACTCATCATAAATTAGAGGTTGCTTTACATTTCAGTATTGTGAATTAGTTATAGTGTTATCTTTGTTTTAATTAATTAAATTCTGCTGTTATCATTTTAATTTGGCATATTCCTAGTCACCCCCCCCCCCCCCCTCTAGGACATATAGCTTGGCTTTTTCAAGTGGTATCAAAGCCTAATAGCTCGTTTTTATTGTTATTACTTTTTGTATTAATTTCCTGAGCTAATCGATTTAAGCTATATAAGATGTCAAATTTTGATAGTCTTTCAGTCACTAGGCCTCCACCATTTGATGACTCCAATTATTCTTATTGGAAAGTCAGGATGAGAATTTTCTTAAAATCTATGGATGAAAGCATGTGGTAAGCCACAGTGACTGAATGGACCCCTCCTACCACTGAAGTGATTGGTATCGATGGATCAAAATCTATAAGAGTAACACCTTATTTCTCATAGACCACTCTTTAGAAAAATGAGAGTAGTGCCAATGCAAAAGCACTAAATGCAATCACTTGCGTACTATCATCGGATGAATTCAAAAGAATTATATCATGTGATACTGTAAAGCAAGCTTGGGATATTTTAGAAATGACACATGAGGGTACATCAATTGTCAAGAAATCTAAAGTCCAAATCCTCACAACCAAATTTGAGAAAATACATATGAAAGAAAATGAAATGTTCATGGATTTTTATACAAGATTAAATGACATTGTGAACTCTATGTGGGGTCTTGGTGATAAAATCCCAGAAAGTAAAGTGTGTGCAAAGATACTACGCTCACTACCTGAATGGTTCAACTCAAAAGTGAACGCGATCTAGGAACTTCGTGATATAAACAATATGAGGGTAGAAGAATTAGTTGGCTCTTTATAGACTTATGAGTTAACTTTTAAAGCTCCTAAAGGTAAATCAGTCACCCTTAAATCTTCTAAATGTTTTTCTCAAGAAAATTATAGTAATTCGGATTTAGAAAACTCTGAAGATGATATGGCCCTTTTAGCTAAAAAGTTTTATAAAATTTTCAAAAGCAAAAAAGAGGGTTTATTTTCAAAAATCTAATGATAAGAAAAGATCCAAATCTAAAACTTGGAAATTTTTAAAAGACAGTCAATGTTACAACTTCCATGAATATGGGCATCTAGCAAACAAGTGTTCTAAAAAGGACAAACCTAAAAAGAAAGGAATGTTGGCTACTTGGGATGAATCTTCTGGCACTGAAGCCTCTTCTGAATCAAAAAAATCTGAAACTGAGTCGGGCAATGAAGTTAAAGCCCTTATAACTCTAGCCAAGTTTACTTTTTCAGATCATGATGATTCAACTAGTGAAGAAAATCTGAATAGTGATCATGAAAATGAAGAAGATCTTCAAGACGCTTACAATGCCCTATACAAGGAAAGTTGTAAAACTGCTATTAAACTAAAACTTCAAAAAGAAAAGTTTTTAAAACTTAAAGAAAATTTTGATAATATTATTTTAGAAAAATTACACATTTCAGATTGTTTTAAAAAAACTAAATACAATTTAGATTTCAAAACCTCCCTTATTGAAAATCTAAAATTTGAAAATGAAAAACTAAAACTTGAAGTCTCTTCACTTTTGAGTCTAAAAGACACATGGAGGTATGCCCAAGGTGATCCAAAGTCAGAAAAGCTTTGTCTGAATCAAGAAAATGTGGCGACCGAACCGGTTTAGGCTACAATAAAAATGTTCCTCCTAAACAGAAGTATACTCCTCTTAAGTTTGTGAAAGGAGAGTCTTCAAACTCAAAAGGGAATAATTCAAATCAAATTTTTCTAAAAATGTTAAAACTTTTCAAACTTTAAAACCCAAATGCAACCATATTAACTATAAAAATCGAACCGAAATCCTTTAGCTAAGAAAATAGTTGATCTACTTAAGGAGCTCTTAAAATCTAACTCGTAGGTCATTTTTACAACAACTACAAATACAAGAAGATCAACTATACTCCTAAACCCAAAAATCATGAAATGGGTTCCTAAGGTTACTAGCTTGGTTACCCACACCGCTTTCAAAGCATCAAGCCATTCAAAGTGGTACCTAGACAGTGGATGCTTCAAGCACATGATAGGTGACAAGGGTCTATTCACCACTCTTAAAGACATGACTGATGTAGAAACTACAGGATTATTGGCTAAGGTACGGTTTAACTTTCTAATCTCCCTCTATTTGAGAATGTCTTATATGTTGAAGGGTTAAAACATAACTTGTTAAGTATATCTCAAATATGCAATAAAAATCATAGTGTAAAATTTTTCAATCTTGGCTGTGAAATTTTGAATAAACATGGTTTTGTAATATTAACTGTTCGCAGAATCTGAAAAATGCTACATCGTAAGTGATGCTAGCTCATCTAATCAATCGTGTTATATGGTCCATACCAATGAAACCGAATTATGGCATAAACGCCTTGGACATGTACACTAACACAATTTGTATAGATTGAGCAAAAGAGAACCGATAAGAGGTCTACCTAAATTGCGAAATTAGACAAAATATGTGGCGAATGCCGATTGGCAAGCAAACTAGGAGTACTCACAAAATGATGGACTCCAATGCCACATCCAGACCGCTCGAACTTCTCCACATGGATCTCATAAGACCAACCAGACGGAGAGTCGAGGTAGCAAAAATACATACCGGTAATCGTGGAGATTTTACTAGATTCACTTGGGTGGCCTTCTTAAGGGATAAATCGAAACTCTTGATGAAGTAAAAGAGTTCTCAAATGGATCCAAACTGAAAAAGGTTCTCAAGTAAGTAAGATCCATAGTGATCATGGATTAGAATTCGAGAATAGTAGTTTTGAGAAATTCTATTGCGATCAGGGAATATCACATGAATTCGAGAATAGCGGTTTTGAGAAATTCTGATTGCGATTAGGGAATATCACATGAATTCTCTGCACTCAAAACACTACAATAAAATGGAATTGTTGAAAGAAAAAATAGAGTGCTTCAAGAAATGGCAGATGTAATGTTAAATAGTCTTAAGCTCCCTAAAAATCTTTAGCTGAAGGCAGAAATTGAAAAGGCCAAGCTATATGTCCTAGAGGGGGGTGAATAGGATTATACCAAATTAAAACATTAATAGCGGAATTTAAATGAGTATAGGAAAGATAGCATTTTAAACAAATCACAATATGAAAATGTAAAGTAACCTTCAAATACTAGAACAGAGAGGTTGATACCAATGTTGTTTTAAGGACAACCTTGCACCATAAAAATCAAGGGTTTATGGCGCAGGACAACCTTACTAGAAAAATTTGAATATCAAAAACTCAAATTGAAAATGAAATAAAGGAAATAGCAAGAAAGAAATTTTAAGCTATTACAACATTCCCCACAATGCTTGAAATGTAAATATTACAACATTCACATCCATACATACATCCAACAAACTTGAATGATAAAAGATATAGAAAATAAATCACACATCCACAAAACATAAAGAGTTATAGTGGTTCTTTTGTGTGTACACCAACTATTAAACAACAGCCACACAGTTTACTACTCCACTCCTAATATCCTCACACAGGGGATATTAGCATTCACTACGAAAATATGTTTCTCAGGTTCACCTAAAACCCTCACAATTGTGTCTTTCAAATGGGCTTACACAATTCAAAAAAACCCCGCTTTTTGAGTTTTCTGTCTCTCCTCAGATAACCAACACAATGAGATTTTTCTGGCTCAATCTCAAAAGAAACAAAAAACATACAAGATTTAAACAAATATAAAATACCTGGATTTCTCCTTTTGTAGCAGCCCGGAAGAACCAAGTTGGAGTAAAAGTTCGAATAGAAGTTCAAATGTCCAATACTCACTTTGAAATGGTTCTAAGTTGTAATTGATTTTAAATTAAATCAAGTTGGGCTAGCTCTATTTGATTTTGATTCCAAGAAGTGGAATATCACAATTCTTCTTTCAAATCAGATTGGAATGCAGAAACAAAATCAAATATAAAAAGCTAACAAAAGAGAATTTTAAATATTCACATTGTAGCTTAAAGAAGAACACAAACTTATCTCTCAGAGTGATGCCTTAATTTTACTTGAATTGGATTATCAAACTTTGAAATTTGTGCTCTATTTATAGTTGCAGAAATCACGTCTACGACTGGTCCTGTGGACACTACGACTGGTCGTAGGACCAACAACATTTTGAAACTTTGACCGCGATCGGATACCGTTCCACGACTGGTCGTAGGCACCTCACAACCGGTCGTGAGACCTCCACGACTGGTCGTAAGAAACCAGAATTCATTGTTGGAGTTTGAGTCGTAGCTGCTGGACTGGTCGTGAACGAGTCGTGCATTGTTCACACGATCGGTCGAGCAGACTTTAGGACTGGTCGTGGCCAACTCAAAAAATTTCAAAAATTTGCAACAGCTTAGAACTGGTCATGAAATTTCTTGGACTGGTCGAACCAGTTCTAGGACTAATCGAACAGAGTCCAGGACTTATCTAAGAACAACCAAACACTTATAAAAAGATTCAATTTGAATTATGTATACAAAATGACCTACCCTAAGGTCAATCTAAGGTCATTCATACCTTAAATGTGAAGTCACTACGCCAAAATAGTGAAAAAGGACGGTCCAAAACCATCTCAAATGACCAAAAAGGACGGCATGGACCGTCGCATGGGCCATCATATTTTGACGTGTCATATTACTTAAAAGAATATCACATGAATTCTCTGCGCTCAAAACACCACAATAAAATGAAATTATTGAAAGAAAAATAGAGTGCTCCAAGAAATGGCAAATGTAATATGAATAGTATCAAGCTCCCTAAAAATCTTTAGGCATTGAGTAAATTGAAAAGGCCAAGCTATATGTCCTAGAGGGGGGTGAATAGGATTATACCAAATTAAAACATTAATAGCGGAATTTAAATGAGTATAGGAAAGATAGCATTTTAAACAAATCACAATATGAAAATGTAAAGTAACCTTCAAATACTATAACAGAGGTTGATACAAATTTTATTCTAAGGACAACCTTGCACCAAAACCCAAGGGTTTATGGCAGGACAACCTTACTAGAACAATTTGAATATCAAAAACTCAAACTGAAAAGGAAATAAAGGAAATAGCAAGAAAGAAATTCTAAGCTATTACAACATTCCCCACAATGCTTGAAATACAAATATTACAACATTCACATCCATACATACATCCCACAAACATGAATGATAAAAGATATAGAAAATAAATCACACATCCATAAAACACAAAGAATTATAGTGGTTCGCCGTGTGTACACCAACCTGTTAAACAACGGCCACATAGTTTGCTACTCCACTCCTAATATCCTCACACAGGAATATTAGCGTTCACTATGAAAATAGGTTTCTCGAGTTCACCTAAAATCCTCACAATTGTGTCTTTTAAATGGGCTTACACAATCAAAAACCCCACTCTGAGTTTTCGGCTCTCCTCGGATAACCAACACTAAGAGATTTTTCCGGCTTAATCTCAAATAAAACCTAAAAACAAAGGAAATTACAATAATGTAAAATACCTGAATTTCTTCTTTTGTTGCAGGCCAGAAGAACCAAGTCGGAGTAGAAGTTCGAATATAGAAGTTTCATGTCCAATACTCACTTTGAAATGGTTTTAAGTTCTAATTGATTTTAAATTAAATCAAGTTTGGCTAGCTCTACTTAATTTTGATTCCAAGAAGTGGAATATCACAATTCTTCTTTCAAATCAGATTGGAATGCAGAAACAAAATCAAATATAAAAAGCTAACAAAAGAGAATATTAAATAAGCACAATGTAGCTTAAAAAGAACACAAACTTATCTCTCAGAGTGATGCTTTGATTTTACATGAATTGGATTGGATTGAATATCAAATTCTAAAATTCGTGCTCTATTTATAGTTGCAGAAATCACGTCTACGACTGGTCCTGTGGACACTACGACTGGTCGTAGGACCAACAACATTTTGAAACTTTGACCGCGATCTAAAGGATTCGGTCCTTAGTGATTTCTGCCTGAGGTGGTACTCGGGTCATTGTACGGATTTTTTCAAGACGTTATAATCTACCCTCCTTAAAGAAAAATTTCATCCTCGAAATTAGTACTTTTTCGTATTCCTCGAGAATCTGAGGGTAGTTCTTGCAGACCACGGTTTCTATTTCCTAATTAGCCTCTTCCTCTGTGTGGTGCATCCACAGTACCTTCACAAGTGGGATAACCTTACTGCGCAACACTCATTCCTTCCTGTCTAGGATACACATCGGTCGCAGTACATAAGTAGCATCTTCACTCAACTGTACCTCACTACCCCAAAATAACGAAAAAAGGACGGTCTAAAACCGTCTTAAATGACCAAAAAGGACGATCATGGACCGTCGCATGGGCCATCATATTTTGACGTGTCGTATTACTTAAAAGACGGTTGAATTCTCTGTGCTCAAAACACCACAATAAAATGGAATTGTTGAAAGAAAAAATAGAGTGCTTCAAGAAATGGCAAATGTAATGTTGAATAGTATCAAGCTCCCAAAAAGAGCTATTAGGCCCTGATACCACTTGAAAAGGCCAAGCTATATGTCCTAGAGGGGGGTGAATAGGATTATACCAAATTAAAACATTAATAGCGGAATTTAAATGAGTATAGGAAAGATAGCATTTTAAACAAATCACAATATGAAAATGTAAAGTAACCTTCAAATACTAGAACAAAGAGGTTGATACCAATGTTGTTCTAAGGACAACCTTGCACCATAAAAACCAAGGGTTTATGGCAGGACAACCTTACTAGAACAATTTGAATATCAAAAACTCAAACTGAAAAGGAAATAAAGGAAATAGCAAGAAAGAAATTCTAAGCTATTACAACATTCCCCACAATGCTTGAAATACAAATATTACAACATTCACATCCATACATACATCCCACAAACATGAATGATAAAAGATATAGAAAATAAATCACACATCCATAAAACACAAAGAATTATAGTGGTTCACCTGTGTGTATACCAACTGTTAAACAATAGCCACACAGTTTGCTACTCCACTCCTAATATCCTCACACAGGGGATATTAACGTTCACTATGAAAATAGGTTTCTCAGGTTCACCTAAAACCCTCACAATTGTGTCTTTCAAATGGGCTTTCACAATCCAAAAACCCCACTCTGAGTTTTCTGGCTCTCCTCAGATAGCCAACACTTAGAGATTTTTCTGGCTTAATCTCATACAAACCAAAAACATAGAAAATTTACACAAATGTAAAATACCTGGATTTCTCCTTTTATTGCAGGCCGGAAGAACCAAATCGGAGTAGAAGTTCGAATATATAAGTTCAATGTCCAATACTCACTTTGAAATGATTCTAAGTTCTAATTGATTTTAAATTAAATCAAGTTGGGCTAGCTCTATTTGATTTTGATTCCACGAAGTGGAATATCCCAATTCCTCTTTCAAATCGGATTGGAATGTAGAAGCAAAATCAAATATAAAAAGCTAACAAAAGAGAATATTAAAAATGCACAATGTAGCTTAAAAGAACACAAACTTATCTCTCGTGATGCCTTAATTTTACTTGAATTGGATTGGATCGGATATCAACTTCGAAATTCGTGCTCTATTTATAGTTGAAGAAATTGCATCTACGACGTCCTGTGGACATTACGACTAGTTGTAGGACCAACAACATTTTTGAATTTTGAGCGCGATCGGATAAAACCGTTCCACAACTGGTCATAGGCACTTCACGACCGGTCGTGAGTCCCCCACAACTGGTTGTGACTTGCCCACGACTGGTTGTGAGGAACCAAAATTCATTGTTGGAGTTTGAATCGTAGCTGTTGGACTGATCGTGAACGAGTCGTGCACTGTTCATACGACCAGTCAAGCAGACTCTAGGACTGGTCGTGGATGAACAAAACATTTTAAAATTTTGCAATAACTTAGACTGGTCTTGGAATTTCTTGGGCTGGAGTTCTAGGATTAGTCAAACAGAGTCCAGGACTAGTCTAAAAACAAACCAAACACTTATAAATAGTTTCATTTTGAATTATGTATACAAAATGACCTACCTAAGGTCAATTTAATGTCATTCATACCTTAAATGTGAAGTCACTACGCCAAAACAGCAAAAAAAAGACGGTCCAAAACCGTCTCAAATGACCAAAAATGACGGTCATGGACCGTCGCATGGGCCATCATATTTTGACATGTTGTATTACTTAAAGGACGGTTGAAAACCGTCATTCTTATTGACGAAAAAAGGACGGTCATGGACCATCCTTAAAAAGGACGGCCATGGACCGTCTCTTATGAGCCTTCAAAGGACAGTCATGGACCATCCTTAAAAAAGGACTGTTATGGACCGTCTCTTATAAGTCTTCAAAGGACAGTCATGGACCGTCCTTAAAACGGACTGCTATAGACCGTCTCTTATGAGCCTTCAAAGGACTGTCATGGACTGTCCTTAAAAAGGACTGCTATGAACCATCTCTTATGAGCCTTCAAAGGACAATCATAGACCGTCCTTTAAAGGGACGGTCATGGACCGTCCTTAAAAAGGACTACTATGAACCGTCTCTTATGAGCCTTCAAAGGACATTTTCAAATTTGAGACGGTAAAATATACCTGTTACAATATATTTCATCGTATTCTTCCTGATATACACCTGTTATATAATATATTTCATCATATTCACATTCACATCCATCTAAACCCAAACTACGTAAATCCATCCAAACATAAACTACATTCATCCAAACATAAACTATATCCATCCAAACACAAACAATCTTATCCACATTACATTCATCCACGCATAAATACATGTAAGTTTAACATCATAAATAAAAAAAGGAAAAAAATTCGCAACAATTTTCTTTTTGTGTCTTTCATCTAATAAAAAATATTCAACCAACAAAACATTATAATTCAGAATCCTGAAGAATTACAGAAACTTCTTCCAAAAAAGTGGGTACGGTTCGGGATCGGGTTTAGGTTTGGGTTTTCAAGTTTAGGTTTAGGTTTAGGTGTAGGTTAGGGAGTTGAGATTAGGATTAGGTGTAGGTTTAGGTTTAGGTTATAGGTTATTGGTTTTGGTTTAGGTTAAGGTTTAAGTTTAGGTTTAGGTTTCGGTTTAGGTTTTAAGCTATAGGTTTAGGGAATTGAGAATAGGTTAAGGTTTAGGTTTAGGAAATCGGGATCGGGTTTAGGTTTGGGTTTTCAAGTTTAGGTTTAGGTTTAGGTTAGGGAGTTGAGATTAGGATTAGGTGTAGGTTTTGGTTTAGGGATTTGAGAATACATTTAGGTTTTAGGTTTTGGTTTAGGTTATAGGTTATAGGTTTAGGTTAAGGTTAAGGTTTAGGTTATAAGCTATAGGTTTAGGGAATTGAGAATCGGTTAATGTTTAGGTTTAGGAAATTGGGTTCGAGTTCGGGTTCGAGATCAGGTTTAGGTTTGGGTTTTCAAGTTTAGGTTAGGTAGTTGAGATTAGGATTAAGTGTAGGTTTAGGTTTAGGGATTTGAGAATACATTTAGGTTTTAGGTTTTGGCTTCGGTTTTAGGTTATAGGTTTAGGTTTAGGTTTAGGTTTAGGTTTAGGTGAAAAGCTATAGGTTAAGGGAACTGAGATTAGGTTAAGGTTTAGGTTTAGGAAATCGGGATCGGGTTCGGGATCAGTTTTAAGTTTTGGTTTTCAAGTTTATGTTTAGGTTTAGGTTAGGTAGTTGAGATTAGGATTAGGTGTAGGTTTAGGTTTAGGAATTTGAGAATACATTTAGATTTTAGGTTTATGTTTAGGTTATAGGTTAGTTTAGGTTTAGGTTTAGGTTAAGGTTTAGGTTTAGGTTATAAGCTATAGGTTTAGGGAAATGAGAATAGGTTAAGGTTTAGGATTAGGAAATTGGGTTCGGGTTCAGGATCGGGTTTAGGTTTGGGTTTTCAAGTTTAGGTTTAAGTTTAGGTTAGGGAGTTGAGATTAGGATTAGGTGTAGGTTTAAGTTTAGGGATTTGAGAATACATTTAGGTTTTAGGTTATAGGTTAAGGTTTAGGTTTAGGTTTTAGGTTTAGGTTATAAGCTATAGGTTTAGGGAATTGAGAATAGGTTAAGGTTTAGGTTTAGGAAATCGGGTTCAGGTTCGGGATCGGGTTTAGGTTTGGGTTTTCAAGTTTAGGTTTAGGTTTAGGTTAGGGAGTTGAGATTAGGATTAGGTGTAGGTTTAGGTTTAGGGATTTAAGAATACATTTAGGTTTTAGGTTTTAGGTTTAGGTTTAGGTTATAGGTTATAGGTTTAGGTTTAGGTTTAGGTTAAGCTTTTAGGTTTAGGTTTAGGTTTAGGTTATAGGTTATAGGTTTAGGTTAAGGTTTAGGTTTAGAAAAACGGGTTTGGGTTCGGGATCGGGTTTAGGTTTGGGTTTTCAAGTTTAGGTTTAGGTTTAGGTTTAGGTTAGGGAGTTGAGATTAGGATTAGGTGTAATTTTAGGTTTAGGGATTTGAGAATACATTAGGTTTTAGGTTTAGATTTAGGTCATAGGGTATAGGTTTAGGTTTAGGTTATAAGCTATAGGTTTAGGGATTTGAGAATAGGTTAAGGTTTAGGTTTAGGAAATCGGGTTCGGGATCGGGTTTAGGTTTGGGTTTTCAAGTTTAGGTTTAGGTTTAAGTTAAGGAGTTGAGATTAGGATTAGGTGTAGGTTTAGGTTTAGGAATTTGAGAATACATCTAGGTTTTAGGTTTAGGTTTAGGTTATAGGTTATAGGTTTAGGTTAAGGTTAAGGTTTAGGTTATAAGCTATAGGTTTAAGGAATTGACAATAGGTTAAGGTTTAGGTTTAAGAAATCGGGTTCGGGTTCGGGATCGGGTTTAGGTTTAGGTTTTCAAGTTTAGGTTTAGGTTTAGGTTAGGGAGTTGAGATTAGGATTAGGTGTAGGTTTAGGTTTTGGGATTTGAGAATACATTTAGGTATTAGGTTTAGGTTTAAATTTTATGTTATCGGTTTAGGTTTAGGTTTAGGTTAAGGTTTAGGTTTAGGTTAAGGTCATAAGCTAAAGGTTTAGGGAATTGAGATTAGGTTAAGGTTTAGGTTATAAGCTATAGGTTTAGGGAATTGAGAATCGGTTTCAAGTTTAGGTTTAGGCTTAGGTTAAGGAGTTGAGATTAGATTAGGTGTAGGTCTAGGTTTACGGATTTGAGAATACATTTAGGTTTTAGGTTTAGGTTTAGGTTTTATGTTATAGGTTTAGGTTTAAGTTTAGGTTAAGGTTTAGGTTTAGGTTTAGGTTTAGGTTATAAATTATAGGTTTAAGAAATTGAGAATAGGTTAAGGTTTAGGTTTAGAAAATCGGGTTCGGGTTCTGGATCTGGTTTAGGTTTGTGTTTTTAAGGATAGGTTTTGGTTTAGGTTAGGGAGATGTGATTAGGATTAGGTTTAAGATTAGGTTTAGGAATTTGAGAATGCATTTAGGTTTTAGGTTTTAGGTTTAGGTTTAGTTTATAGGTTATAGGTTTAGGTTTAGGTTAAGGTTTAGATTTAGGATATAAGCTATTGGTTTTGGGAATTGAGAATAGGTTAAGGTTTAGGTTTAGGCATTGGGTTCGGGTTCGGGATTGGATTTAGGTTTCGGTTTTCAAGTTTAGGTTTAGGTTTAGGTTAGGGTGTTGAGAATAGGATTAGGTGTAGGTTTAGGTTCAGGGATTTGAGAATACATTTAGGTTTTAGGTTTAGGTTTAGGATTCAGGTTATAGGTTTAGGTTTAGGTTTAGGTTTAGGTTTAGGTTTAGGTTATAAGCTATAGGTTTAGGGAATTGAGAATAAGTTATGGTTTAGGTTTAGGAAATCGGGATAAGGTTCGGGATCGGGTTTAGGTTTGTGTTTTGAAGTTTAGGTTTAGGTTTAGGTTATGTTGTTGAGATTTCGATTAGGTGTAGGTTTAGGTTTAGGGATTTGAGAATACATTTAGGTTTTAGTTTTAGGCTTAGGTTTTAGGTTATAGGTTTGGGTTTAGGTTTAGGTGATAAGCTATAGGTTTAGGGAACTAAGAATAGGTTAAGGTTTAGGTTTAGGTTTAGGAAATCGGGATTGGGTTCGGGATCGGGTTTAGGTTTGGGTTTTCAAGTTTAGGTTTAGGTTTAGGTTAGGTAGTTGAGATTAGGATTAGGTGTCGGTTTAGGTTTAGGGATTTGAGAATACATTTAGGTTTTAGGTTTAGGTTTAGGTTAAGGTATAGGTTTAGGTTTCGGTTTAGGTTATGAGCAATAGGTTTAGGGATTCGAGAATAGGTTAAGGTTTAGGTTTAGGAAATCGGGTTCGGGTTCGGGATCGGGTTTAGGTTTGGGTTTTCAAGTTTAGGTTTAGGTTTAGGTTAGGGAGTTGAGATTAGGATTAGGTGTAGGTTTAGGTTTAGGGATTTGAGAATACATTTAGGTTTTAGGTTTAGGTTTAGGTTTAGGTTATAGGTTTAGGTTTAGGTTTAGGTTTAGGTTAAGGTTTAGGTTTAGGCCATAAGCTATAAGTTTAGGGAATTGAGAATAGGTCAAGGTTTAGGTTTACAAAATCGGGTTTGGGTTCGGGATTAGGTTTAGGTTTGAGTTTTCATGTTTAGGTTTAGGTTTAGGTTAGGGAGTTGAGATTAGGTTTAGGAGTAGGTTTAGGTTTAGGGATTTGAGAATACATTTAGGTATTAGGTTTAGGTTTATGTATTTGGTTATACATTTAGGTTTAGGTTTAGGTTAAGGTTTAGGTTTAGGCTATAATCTATAGGTTTAGGAAATTAAGAATACGTTAAGGTTTTGGTTTAGGAAATCGGGTTCGGGTTTGGGATTGGGTTTAGGTTTGGGTTTTCAACTTTTGGTTTAGGTTTAGGTTAGGAGTTGAGATTAGGATTAGGTGTAGGTTTAGGTTTGGAGATTTCAGAGTGCATTAGGTTTTAGGTTTAGGTTTCGATTATAGGTTTTAGGTTTATGTTTAGGTTTTGGTTTAGGTTATAAGCTATAGGTTTAGGGAATTGAGAATAGGTTAAGGTTTTGGGAATAGGTTAATGTTTAGGTTTAGGAAATCAGGTTCGAGTTGGGGATCGGGTTTAGGTTTGGGTTTTCAAGTTTACGTTTAGGTTTGGGTTAGGGAGTTGAGATTAGAATTAGGTGTAGGTTTAGGTTTGGTGATTTGAGAATACATTTAGGTTTTAGGTTTATGTTTAGGTTATAGGTTATAGGTTTAGGTTTAGGTTTAGGTTAAGGTTTAGGTTTAGGTTATAAGCTATAGGTTTAGGGAATTGAGAATAGGTTAAGGTTTGGTTTAGGAAACCGGGTTCGGGTTCAGGATCGGGTTTTTGTTTGGGGTTTCAAGTATAGGTTTAGGTTTAGCTTAGGGACTGGAGATTACGTTATAAGTTTAGTTTATAGGTTAAGGTTTTAGGTCATAGGTTTTGGTTTAGGTTAAGGCTATAGGTTTAGGTTTAGGTTTAGGTTTAGGTTTAGGTTAAGGTTCAGGTTATAAACTATAGGTTTAGGGAATTGGGAATAGGTTAATATTAAGGTTTAGGAAATTGAGTTCGGGTTCGAGATTGGGTTTAGGTTTCGATTTTTAAGTTTCGGTTTAGGTTTAGGTTATGGTGTTGAGATTAGGATTAGGTATAGGTTTAGGTTTAGGGATTTGAGAATACATTAGGTTTTAGGTTTAGGTTTAGGTTAACGGTTATAGGTTTATGTTAAGGTTTAGATTTAGGTTTATGTTTAGGTTATAAGCTGTGGGTTTAGGGATTTGAGAATAGGTTAAGGTTTAGGTTTAGAAAATCGGGTTTGGATTCGGGATCGGGTTTAGGTTTCGGTTTTCAAGTTTAGGTTAAGGTTTAGTTTAGGGAGTTGAGATTATGATTAAGTGTAGGTTTAGGTTTAGGGATTTGATAATACGCTTAGGTTTTAGGTTTTAGTTTAGTTTATAATTTATAGGTTTAGGTTTAGGTTTAGGTTATAAGCTATAGGTTTATAGAATTGAGAATAGGTTAAGGTTTTGGTTTAGGAAATCGGGTTCTGGTTTGGGATCGGGTTTAGTTTTGGATTTTCAAGTTAGGTTTAGGTTTAGGTTAGGGAGTTGAGATTAGGATTAGGTGTAGGTTTAGGTTTAGGGATTTGAGAGTACATTAGGTTTTAGGTTAAGGTTTAGGTTAAGGTATAGGTTTAGGTTTCGGTTTAGGTTATGAGCAATAGGTTTAGTGATTTGAGAATAGGTTAAGGTTTAGGTTTAGGAAATAGGGTTCGGGTTCGACATCGGTTTTAGGGTTGGGTTTTCGAGTGTAGGTTTAGGTTCAGGTTAGGGAGTTGAGATTGGGATGAGGTGTAGGTTTAGGTTTAGGTATTAGAGAATACATTTAGGGTTTAGGTTTTGGTTTAGGATATGGGTTATAGGTTATGGGTTTAGGTTAAGGTTTAGGTTTAGGAAATTGGGTTCGGCTTCGAGATCGGGTTTAGGTTTGGGTTTTCATGTTTCGGTTTAAGAAATCGGGTTCGGGTTCGGGATTGGGTTTAGGTTTGAGTTTTCATATTTAGGTTTAGGTTTAGGTTAGGGAGTTGAGATTAGGATTAGGTGTAGGTTTAGGTTTAGGGATTTGAGAATACAATTAGGTATTAGGTTTAGGTTTATGTTATAGGTTATACATTTAGGTTTAGGTTTAGGTTAAGGTTTAGGTTTAGGCTATAATCTATAGGTTTAGGAAATTGAGAATACGTTAAGGTTTTGGTTTAGGAAATCGGGTTCGGGTTCGGGATTGGGTTTAGGTTTGGGTTTTAAAGTTTAGGTTAAGGTTTAGGTTAGGGAGTTGAGATTTGGATTAGGTGTAGGTTTAGGTTTTGTGAATTGAGAATACATTTAGATTTTAGGTTTACATTTAGGTTATAGGTTATAGGTTTAGGTTTAGGTTTAGGTTTAGGTTTAGGTTTAGGTTATAAGATATAGGTTTAGGGAATTGAGAATAGGTTAATGTTTAGGTTTAGGAAATCGGGTTCTGTTTCGGGATCGGGTTTAGGTTTGAGTTTTCAAGTTTACGTTTAGGTTTAGGTTAGGGAGTTGAGAGTCGGATGAGGTGTAGGTATAGGTTTAGGGATTAGAGAATACATGTAGGTTTTAGATTTATGTTTAGGTTATAGGTTATAGGTTTAGCTTTAGGTTTAGGTTAAGGTTTAGGTTTAGGTTATAAGCTATAGGTTTAGGAATTGAGAATAGGTTAAGGTTTAGGTTTAGGAAAATCGGGTTCGGGTTCGGGATTAGGTTTAGGTTTGAGTTTTCAAGTTTAGGTTTAGGTTTAGGTTAGGGAGTTGAGATTAGGTTTAGGAGTAGGTTTAGGTATAGGGATTTGAGAATACATTTAGGTATTAGGTTTATGTTTATGTTTTTTGTTTTAGGTTTAGGTTTAGGTTAAGGTTTAGGTTTAGTTTATAGGTTATAGATTTTGGGAATTGAGAATAGGTTAAGGTTTAGGTTTAGGAAATCGGGTTTGGGTTCGGGATCGGGTTTAGGTTTGGGTTTTCAAGTTTAGGTTTAGGTTTAGGTTTAGGTTAGGCAGTCGAGATTAGGATTAGGTGTAGGTTTAGATTTATGGATTTGAGAAAACATTTAGGTTTAGGTTTTAGGTTATAGGTTTAGGTTTAGGTTTAGGTTATAGGTTATAGGTTTAGATTATATGCTATAGGTTTAGGGAAATGAGAATACATTAAGGTTTAGGTTTAGGAAATCGGGGTTTGGGTTCGGCACCGGGTTTAGGTTTTGGTTTTCAAGTTTAGGTTTAGGTTAGGGAGTTGAGATTAGGATTAGGTGTAGGTTTAGGTTTAGGGATTTGAGAATACATTTAGGTTTTAGGTTTAGGTTTAGAGATTTGAGAATACATTTAGGTTTTGGGTTTAGGTTTAGGTTAAGGTTTATGTTATAGGTTATAGGTTTAGGGATTTAAGAATACAATTAGGTTTTAGGTTTAGGTTTAGGTTATAAGTTATAGGTTTAGGTTTACGTTTAGGTTTAGGTTTAGGTTAAGGTTTAGGTTTAGGTTATAAGCTATAGGTTTTATGAATTGAGAATAGGTAAAGGTTTAGGTTTAGGAAATAGGGTTCGGGTTCGGGATCGGGTTTAGGTTTTAGTTTTCAAGTTTAGGTTTAGGTTTAGGTTAGATAGTTGAGATTTGGATTAGGTGTAGGTTTAGGTTTAGGGATTTGAGAATACATTAGGTTTTAGGCTTAGGTTTAGGTTATTAGTGCAGGTTATAGGTTTAAGTTTAGGTTAGGTTATAAGGTAAGGTTTAGGTAATTGAGAATAGGTTATGGTTTAGGTCTAGGAAATTGGGTTCAGGTTTAGGTTTGTGTTTTAAAGTTTAGGTTTCGGTTTAGGTTAGGGAGTTGAGATTAAGATTAGGTGTTGGTTTAGGTTTAAGGATTTGAGAATACATTTAGGTTTTAGGTTTAGGTTTAGGTTATAGGTTTAGGTTTAGGTTATAGGTTTAAGTTATAGGTTATAGCTTTAGAGAATTAAGAATAGGTTAAGGTTTAGGTTTAGGAAATCGGGTTTGGGTTTGGGATCGGGTTTAGGTTTCGGTTTTCAAGTTTAGGTTTAGGTTTAGGTTAGGGAGTTGAGATTAGGATTAGGTGTAGGTTTAGGTTTAGGGATTTGAGAATACATTTAGGTTTTAGGTTTAGGTTTAGGTTATAGGTTATAGGTTTAGGTTTAGGTTTAGGTTAAGGTTTAGGTTTAGGTTATAAGCTATAGGTTTAGGTTTAGGTTTAGGTTTTGGTTAAGGTTATAAGCTATAGGTTTAGGGAATTGAGAATAGGTTATTGTTTAGGTTTAGGAAATCGAGATCAGGTTTAGGTTTGGGTTTTCAAGTTTAGGTTTAGGTTTAGGTTAGGTAGTTGAGATTAGGATTAGGTGTAGGTTTAGGTTTAGGGATTTGAGAATACATTTAGGTTTTAGGTTTAGGTTTAGGTTATAAGCTATAGGTTTAGGGAACTGAGAATAGGTTAAGGTTTAGGTTTTGGAAATCGTGATCGGGTTCGGGATCGGGTTTAGGTTTGGGTTTTCAAGTTTAGGTTTAGGTTTAGGTTAGGGAGTTGAGATTAGGATTAGGTGTAGGTTTAGGTTTAGGGATTTGAGAATACATTTTGGTTTTAGGTTTAGGTTTAGGTTATAGATTACAGGTTTAGGTTAAGGTTTAACTTTAGGTTATGGTTTAGGTTTAGCCTTAGGTTTAGGTAATTGAGAAGAGGTTATGGTTTAGGTTTAGGAAATCAGGTTCGGGTTTAGGATTGGGTTTAGGTTTGGGTTTTCATGTTTAGGTTTAGGTTTAGGTTAGGGGGTTGAGATTTGGATTACATGCAGGTTTAGGTTTAGGGATTTGAGATTACATTTAGGTTTTAGGTTTAGGTTTAGGTTTAGGTTGTAAGCTATAAATTTAGGGAATTGAGAATAGGTTACGGCTTAGGTTTAGGTAATCGGGTTTAGGTTTGGGTTTCCAAGTTTAGGTTTAGGTTTAGGTTAGGGAGTTGAGATTTGGATTAGGAGTAGGTTTAGGTTTAGGGATTTGAGAATACATTTAGGTTTTAGGTTTAGGTTTAGGTTTTAGGTTATAAGTGTAGGTTTAGGTTTAGGTTATAAGATATAGGTTTAGGGAATTGAGAATCGGTTAAGGTTTAGGTTTAGGAAATCCGGTTCGGGTTCGGGATCGGGTTTAGGTTTGGGTTTTCAGGTTTATTTTTAGGTTTAGGTTAGGGAGTTGAGATTAGGATTATGTGTACGTTTAGGTTTAGGGATTTGAGAATACATTTAGGTTTTAGGTTTAGGTTTAGGTTATAAGTTATAGGTTTATGTTTAGGTTAAGGTTAAGATTTTGGTTTAGGTTATAAGCTATAGGTTTAGGGAATTGAGAATAGGTTAAGGTTTCGGTTTAGGAAATTGGGTTCGGGTTCAGGATCGGGTTTAGGTTTGAGTTTTCATGCTTAGGTTTAGGTTTAGGTTAGGGAGTTGTGGTTAGGATTAGGTGTTGGTTTAGGTTTAGGGATTTGAAAATACATTTAGGTTTTAGGCTTAGGTCTAGGTTATAGGTTATAGGTTTCGGTTATAGGTTTAGGTTTAGGTTTATGTTTAGGTTATAAGATATAGGTTTGGGGAATTGAGAATCTGTTAATGTTTAGGTTAAGGTTTATGTATTGGTTATAAGCTATAGGTTTAGGAATTGAGATTAGGTTTCACGTTTAGGTTTAGGTTTAGGTTTGCTGAGATTAAGATTAGGTTTAGGTTTAGGTTTAGGGATTTCAAAATACATTTAGGTTTTAGGTTTAGCTTTAGGTTTTAGGTTATAGGTTATAGGTTTAGCTTTAGGTTAAGGTGTATCTTTAGGTTTAGGTTTAGGTTATAAGCTATAGGTTTAGGGAATTGAGAATAGGTTAAGGTTTAGGTTTAGGAATAGGGTTCGGGTTCGGGATCGAGTTTAGGTTTAGGTTTTCAAGTTTAGGTTTAGGTTTAGGTTAGGGAGGTGAGGTTAGGATTAGGTGTAGGTTTAGGTTTAGGTTTAAGGATTTGAGTTTAGGTTATAGGTTTAGGTTTAGGTTTAGGTTAAGGTTTAGGTTTAGGTTATAAGATATAGGTTTAGGGAATTGAGAATAGGTTAAGGTTTAGGTTTAGGAAATCGGGTTCGGGTTCGGGATCGGGTTTAGGTTTGGGTTTTCAAGTTTTGGTTTAGGTTTAGGTTAGGGAGTTGAGATTAGGATTAGGTGTTTGTTTAGGTTTAGGGATTTGAGAATACATTTAGGTTTTATGTTTAGGTTTATATTATAGGTTATAGGTTTAGGGTTAGGTTTAGGTTAAGGTTTAGGTTTAGGGAATTGAGAATAGGTTAAGGTTTAGGTTTAGGAAATTGGGTTCGAGTTCGGGATTGGATTTAGGTTTGGATTTTCATGTTTAGTTTTAGGTTTAGGTTAGGGAGTTGAGATTAGGATTAGGTGTAGGTTTAGGTTTAAGGAATTGAGTTTAGGTTATAGGTTTAGGGAAAGGTTAGGTTTTAGGATAGGTTTAGGTTTAGATTTTAGGTTTAGGTTTAGGTTATAAGCTATAGGTTTAGGGAATTGAGAATAGGTTAAGGTTTAGGTTTAGGAAATCGGTTGGTGTTCCGGATCGAGTTTAGGTTTGGGTTTTCAAGTCTTGGTTTAGGTTTAGGTTAGGGAGTTGAGATTAGGATTAGGTGTTGGTTTAGACTTAGGGATTTGAGAATACATTTAGGTTATAGGTTTAGGTTTAGGTTTAGGTTTAGGTTTAGGTTTAGGTTGTAAGCTATAGGTTTAGGGAATTGAGAATAGGTTAAGGTTTAGTTTTAGGAAATCGAGTTCGGGTTCGGGGCCGAGTTTAGGTTTTGGTTTTCAAGTTTAGGTTTAGGTTTAGGTTAGGTAGTTGAGATTAGGATTAGGTATAGGTATAGGTTTAGGTTTAGGGATTTGAGAGTACATTTAGGTTTTAGGTTTAGGTTTAGGTTATAGGTTACAGGTGTAGGTTTAGGTTTAGGCTTAGGTTTAGGTTATAAGATATAGGTTTAGGGAATTGAGAATAGGTTAAGGTTTAGGTTTATGTTATAAGTTATAACTTTAGGTAATTGAGAATAGGATAAGGTTTAGGATTAGGAAATCAGGTTCGGGTTTGGGATCCGGTTTAGGTTTGGGTTTTCAAGTTTAGGTTTATGTTTAGGTTAGGGAGTTGAGATTAGGATTAAGTGTAGGTTTAGGTTTAGGGATTTGAGTATTCATTTAGGTTTTAGGTTTAGGTTTAGGTTAAGGTTTTGGTTTAGTTTATAAGCTATAGGTTTAGGGAATTGAGAATAGGGTAGGATTTAGGTTTAGGAAATCGGGTTCGGGTTCGGGATCGGGTTTAGGTTTGGGTTTTCAAGTTTAGGTTTAGGTTTAGGTTAGGGAGTTGAGATTAGGATTAGGTGTAGGTTTAGGTTTAGGGATTTGAGAATACATTCAAGTTTTGGGTTTAGGTTTAGGCTTAGGTTTAGGTTATAAGCTATTGGTTTAGGGAATTGAGAATAGGTTAAGGTTTAGGTTTAGGAAATCGGGTTCGGGTTCGGGATAGGGTTTAGATTTGGGTTTTCAGTTTAGGTTTAGGTTTTGGTTAGGGAGTTCAGATTAGTATTAGATGTAGGTGTAGGTTTAGGGATTTGAGAATACATTTAGGTTTTAGGTTTAGGTTTAGGTTTTAGGTTTTAGGTTAAGGTTATAGGTTTAGGTTAAGGTTGAGGTTTATGTTTAGGTTATAGGTTTTGGGAATTGAGAATAGGTTAAGGTTTAGGTTAAGGTTTAGGTATAGGTTATAAGCTATAGGTTTAGGGAATTGACAATAGGTTTCAAGTTTATGTTTAGGTTTAGGTTTGGTAGTTGAGATTAGGATTAGGTGTAGTTTAGTTTTAGGGATTTGAGAATACATTTAGGTTTTAGGTTTAAGTTTAGTTTATTGGTTATTGGTTTAGGTTTAGGTTTTGGTTAAGGTTTAGGTTTAGTTTTAGGTTTAGGTTATAAGCTCTAGGTTTAGGGAATTGAGAATGGGTTAATGCTTAGGTTTAGGAAATCGGATTCGGGTTCGGGATCGGGTTTAGGTTTGGGTTTTCAAGTTTAGGTTTAGGTTTAGGTTAGGAAGTTGAGATTAGGATTAGGTGTAGGTTTAGGTTTAGGGATTCGAGAATACATTTAGCTTTTAGGTTTAGGTTTAGTCTATAGGTTATTGGTTTAGGTTAAGGTTTAGGTTTAGGTTATAAGCTATAGGTTTAGGTTATCAGCTATAGGTTTAGGGAATAGAGAATAGGTTAATGTTTAGGTTTAGGAAATCGGGTTCGGGTTTGGGATTGGGTTTAGGTTTGGGTTTTTAAGTTTAGGTTTAGGTTTAGGTTAGGGAGTTGAGATTAGGATTAGGTGTAGGTTTAGGTTTAGGGATTCGAGAATGCATTTAGGTTTTAGGTTTAGGTTTAGGTTATAGGTTATTGGTTTAGGTTAAGGTTTAGGTTTAGGTTTAGGTTTTGGGATTTGAGAATGAGTTCGGGTTTAGGTTATAGGTTTAAAAATTGGGTTCGGTTTCGGATCGGGTTTAGGTTTGGGTTTTCAAGTTTAGGTTTAGGTTTAGGTTAGGGAGTTGAGAATAGGATTAGGTGGAGGTTTAGGTTTAGGAATTTGAGAGTACGTTTAGGTTTTAGGTTTAGGTTTTGGTTATAGGTTATATGTTTAGGTTTAGGTTTTAGTTAAGGTTTAGTTTAGGTTATAAGCTATAGGTTTAGGGAATTGAGAATAGGTTTAGGTTTATGTTATAAGCTATAGGCTTAGGGATTTGAGAATAGGTTAATGTTTAGGTTTAGAAAATCGGGTTCGGGTTTGCGATCTGGTTTAGGTTTGGGTTTTCAAGTTTAGGTTTAGGTTAAGGAGTTAAGATTAGGATTAGGTGTAGGTTTTGGTTTAGGGATTTGAGAATACATTTAGGTTTTAGGTTTAGGTTTAGGTTAATTTTTAGGTTTAGGTTAAGGTTATAGGTTATAGGTTTAGGAAATCGGGTTCGGGTTCGGGATCGGGTTTAGGTTTGGGTTTTCAAGTTTAGGTTTAGGTTTAGGTTAGGGAGTTGAGATTAGGATTAGGTGTAGGTTTAGGTTTAGGGATTTGAGAATACATTTTGGTTTTAGGTTTAGGTTTAGGTTATAGGTTATAGGTTTAGGTTTAGGTTTAGGTTAAGGTTTAGATTTAGGTTATAAGCTATAGGTTTAGGGAATTGAGAATAGGTTAAGGTTTAGGTTTAGGAAATTGGGTTCGGGTTCGGGATCGGGTTTAGGTTTGGGTTTTCAAGTTTAGGTTTAGGTTTAGGTTAGGGAGTTGAGATTAGGATTAGGTGTAGGTTTAGGTTTAGGTTTAGGTTATAGGTTATAGGTTATAGGTTTAGGGTTTAGGTTTAGGTTTAGGTTAAGGTTTAGATTAAGGTTTAGGTTTGGGTTATAAGTTATAGGTTTAGGGATTTGAGAATAGGTTTAGGTTTAGGTTTAGGTCATAAGCTATAGGTTTAGGGAATTGAGAATAGGTTAATGTTTAGGTTTTGGAAATCGGGTTCGGGTTCGGGATCGGGTTTAGGTTTGGGTTTTCAAGTTTAGGTTTAGGTTTAGGTTAGGGAGTTGAGATTAGGATTAGGTGTAGGTTTCGGTTTAAGGATTTTAGAATACATTTAGGTTTTGGGTTTAGGTTTAGGTTATAGGTTATAGGTTTAGGTTTATAAGCTATAGGTTTAGGGAATTGAGAATAGGGTAGGATTTAGGTTTAGGAAATCGAATTCGGGTTCGGGATCAGTTTAGGTTTGGGTTTTAGGTTTTCGATTTAGGTTTAGGTTCGGGAGTTGAGATTAGGATTAGGTGTAGGTTGGTTTAGGGATTTGAGAATACATTTTGGTTTTAGGTTTTGGTTTAGGTTATGGTTATAGGTTTAGGTTTAGGTTTAGGTTAATGTTTAGGTTTAGGTTATAAGCTATAGGTTTAGGGAATTGAGAATCGGTTAAGATTTAGGTTTAGGAAATTGGTTCCGGTTCGGGATCGGGTTTAGGTTTGGGTTTTCAAGTTTAGGTTTAGGTTTAGGTTAGGGAGTTGAGATTAGGATTAGGTGTAGGTTTAGGTTTAGGGATTTGAGATTACATTTAGGTTTTAGGTTTAGGTTTAGGTTATAGGTTATAGGTTTAGGTTTAGGTTTAGGTTAAGGTTTAGGTTTAGGTTATAAGCTATAGGTTTAGGGAATTGAGAATAGGTTAAGGTTTAGGTTTAGGAAATCGGGTTCAGGTTCGGGTTTAGGTTTGGAATTTCAAGTTTAGGTTTAGGTTTAGGTTTAGGTTTAGGTTAGGGAGTTGAGATTAGGATTAGGTGTAGGTTTAGGTTTAGGGATTTCATAATACATTTAGGTTTTAGGTTTAGATTTAGGTTATAGGTTATTGGTTTAGGTTTAGGTTTAGGATAAGGTTTAGGTTTAGGTTTCGGTTTAGGTTATAAGCTATAGTTTTAGGGAATTGAGAAGAGGTTAAGGTTTAGGTTTAGGAATTCAGGTTCGAGTTCGGAATCGGGTTTAGGTTTAGGTTTAGGTTAGGGAGTTGAGATTAGGATTAGGTGTAGGTTTAGGTTTAGGGATTTGAGAATACATTTAGGTTTTAGGTTTAGGTTTAGGTTATAGGTTATAGGTTATAGGTTTAGGTTTAGGTTAAGGTTTAGGTTTAGGTTATAAGCTATAGGTTTAGGGAATTGAGAATAGGTTAAGGTTTAGGTTTAGGAAATCGGGTTCGTGTTCGGGATCGGGTTTAGGTTTGGGTTTTCAAGTTTAGGTTTAGGTTTAGGTTAAGGAGTTGAGATTAGGATTAGGTGTTGGTTTAGGTTTAGGGATTTGAGAATACATTTAGGTTTTAGGTTTAGGTTTAGGTTATAGGTTATAGGTTTAGGTTATAGGTTATAGGTTTAGGTTTATGTTTAGGTTTAGGTTATAAGTTTTGGGATTTGAGAATGGAATAGGTTAAGGTTTAGGTTTAGGAAATTGGGTTCGGGTTCGAGATCGGGTTTAGGTTTGGGTTTTCAAGTTTAGGTTTAGGTTTAGGTTAGGGAGTTGAGATTAGGATTAGGTGTAGGTTTAGGTTTAGGAATTTGAGAATACATTTAGGTTTTAGGTTTAGGTTTAGGTTATACGTTATAGGTTTAGGTTTAGGTTATACGTTATAGGTTTAGGTTTAGGTTATAAGCTATAGGTTTAGGGAATTGAGAATAGGTTAAGGTTTATGTTATAAGCTATAGGTTTAGGGAATTGAGAATAGGTTAATGTTTAGGTTTAGAAAATCGGGTTCGGGTTCGCGATCGGGTTTAGGGTTTGGGTTTTCAAGTTTAGGTTTATGTTTAGGTTAGGGAGTTAAGATTAGGATTAGGTGTAGGTTTTGGTTTAGGGATTTGAGTATAATTTTTGTTTTTAGGTTTTTGTTTAGGTTAAGGTTTAGGTTTAGGTTATAAGAGATAGGCTTAGGGAATTGAGAATAGGGTAAGATTTAGGTTTAGGAAATTGGATTCGGGTTCGGGATCGGAGTTTAGGTTTGGGTTTTCAAGTTTAGGTTTAGGTTTAGGTTAGGGAGTTGAGATTAGGATTAGGTGTAGGTTAGTTTAGGGATTTGAGAATACATTTTGGTTTTAGGTTTAGGTTTAGGTTATAGGTTATAGGTTTAGGTTTATGTTTAGGTTAAGGTTTAGGTTATAAGCTATAGGTTTAGGTTTAGGGAATTGAGAATAGGTTAAGGTTTAGGTTTAGGAAATCGGGTTCAGGTTCGGGATCGGTTTAGGTTTGGATTTTCAAGTTTAGGTTTAGGTTTAGGTTAGGGAGTTGAGAATAGGATTAGGTGTAGGTTTAGGTTTAGGGATTTGTGAATGCATTTAGGTTTTAGGTTTAGGTTTAGGTTATAGGTTATTGGTTTAGGTTTAGGTTTAGGTTAAGGTTAAAAGCTATAGGTTTAGGGAATTGAGAATAGGTTAAGGTTTAGGTTTGGGTAATCGGGTTTAGTTTCGGGTTCGGGTTCGGGTTTAGGTTTGGGTTTTCTAGTTAAGGTTAAGGTTTAGGTTAGGGAGTTGAGATTAGGATTATGTATAGGTTTAAGTTTAGGGATTTGAGAATACATTTAAGTTTTAGGTTTAGGTTTAGGTTTTAGGTTCTAGGTTAAGGTTATAGATTTAGGTTTAGGTTTTAGGTTTCGGTTAAGGTGAGGTTATAGGTTATAAGTTATAGGTTATAAGTTATAGGTTAAGGTTTAGGTTATAGGTTTAGGTTTCGGTTTAGGTTATATGCTATAGGTTTAGGGAATTAAGAATAGGTTAATGTTTAGGTTTAGGAAATTGGGTTTTGGTTTGGGTTCGGGTTTAGGTTTGGGATTTCAAGTTTAAGTTTAGGTTTAGGTTAGGGAGTTGAGATTATGATTATGTTTAGGGATTTGAGAATACATTTATGTTTTGGGTTTAGGCTTAGGTTATAGGTTTAGGTTAAGGTTTAGGTTTAAGTTATTAGCTAGAGGTTTAGGGAACTGAGAATAGGTTAAGGTTTAGGTTTAGGAAATCGGGTTCTGGTTCGGGATCTGGTTTTTGTTTGGGTTTTCAAGTTTAGGTTTAGGTTTAGGTTAGGGAGTTGAGATTAGGATTAGGTGTAGGTATAGGTTTAGGGATTTGAGAATACATTTAGGTTTTAGGTTTAGGTTTAGGTTATAAGTTTTAGGTTTAGGTTTAGGTTTAGGTTTAGGTTATAAATTATAGGTTTAGGAAATTGAGAATATGTCAAGGTTTAGGTTTAGGAAATCGGGATCGGGTTCGGCATCGGGTATATGTTTGGGTTATCAAGTTTACATTTAGGTTTAGGTTAGGGAGTTGAGATTAGGATTAGGTGTAGGTTTAGGTTTAGGGATTTGAGAATACATTTTGGTTTTAGGTTTAGGTTTAGGTTTAGGTTATAAGTTATAGGTTATAAGTTTAGGTTATAGGTTATAGGTTATGGTTTTAGGTCATAGGTTTTAGTTTAGGTTAAGGTTATAGGTTTAGGTTTAGGTTAAGGTTTAGGTTTAGGTTATAAGCTATTTAGGTTATAAGTATAGGTTTTTGTTTAGGTTTTATGTTTAGGTTAAGGGTATAGGCTTAGGTTTTGGTTTAGGTTAGGTTTTGGTTTAAAGTTTTGGGAATTGAGTTTAGGTTAAGGTTATAGGTTTAGGTTTAGGTTAGGTTATAGGTTTTGGTTAAGGTTTAGGTTTAGGTTATAATTATAGGTTTTGGGATTTAAGAATAGGTTTAGGTTATAAGTATAGGTTTAAGTTAGGTTATATGTTAAGGTTTAAGGAATTGAGTTTAGGTTATAGGTTCAGTTATAGGTTATAGGTTTAGGTTACGGTTTAGGTTATAGGTTTTGGGATTTGAGAATAGGTTTAGGTTAGGCTATAGGTTAAAGTTTAGAGAATTGAGTTTAGGTTATAGGTTTAGGTTAAGGTTTAGGTTGTAGTTATAGGTTTTGGGATTTGAGAATAGGTTTAGGTTATAGGTTTAGGGTGTGGTCCCCGCAAATACAGATATAAACACGCCCATCCAAATGGCCAGCCCTTCCAATGTTGTCCATGGGAAATGGACAACTTCATCATGGTCATAAGAGTGGTCACCTTCCAGGGACCCCGTTCAACATCCGGATAGCTCGATGCACATCCGGGTCTGTTCCATTAATTTCAAGCAAATACATAAACACGGCCTATCCAAATAGCGAGACCCCTCCAATGTTGTCCATAGGAAATGAACTTCATCATGGTCATAAAGGTGGTTCTCACCTTACAGGACCCCCGCTCATTCGGATAGCTCCGACGCACATCCAGGTCTGCTCCATTAGTTTCGAGCAAATACATAAACACAGCCTATCCAAATGGCCAGGCCCCTCCAATAGTCATAACAGCGGTTCCCACCTTCCAGGGATCCCCACTCAACATCCGGATAGCTCTGATGCACATTCGGATACATAAATGGGTATAGTTTCAAAAAACATTATTAGTAATGTTTCAAATGCATACCTCCCTTAGAAAGTCCTGATCTGTAAAAACCTTAACGGCAACATCCTGCATTTCATGATTGAATAAATAAGAAGATGCATTTCCTTTACTTTCAAGTTAAATAAAAATGGGATAGAGAACCATGTAAGAAATACGAAGAAAAATGTGGATTTCTTTGAATATGATAGAGAGATTGGTCTAGGAACTGAACCACAAATTACTCTCATCAGGTAGTTATCAGAATAACATTTCCAGAGAAGTTCCCTACATTAAAACTTACCTATGTAATTCAATTGTCTTCAGTGAAATCAAATTACTATCATAAAAGAAATGCACGCCACGCATGCGAAACGTCATTTTCAAACCAAACTACACTCGCTATTTTCAAATCTCACGCGACCACTTCATTCCCCCACTATCTCCCTCGGTTTCCCCACTCTCACCTCTCCATCTCTCTCTCTTAAAGCAAAAAGAAGAAGAAGAAGATGAAAAAAAAAAAACTCTTTTATGTTTTTTCAATCCATCTTCCATTTTCTTCTTAATAAGAAAATCCATATTTACTAATATTCCCATTTTTCTATTTTTCAAAAGAATGAGTTTGGACTCCGAAAGCTTCGGCGCCAGCACTCGTACTTTTAGCCCAAACCCTAACCAAGGACTCTAAAATTACCAAACTGCCACTGTGCGGGAACCCCCCAAATCTAGGAAAATCTAATGACTTGTAGTCAACTATTGCACAGTATATGAAATGGGAAGCAAATAGTGAACCAAAATGTCCATGCTTTTGCAGTAAACTAGAGAGATAAATTGAAAACTATCTAAAAGCATCTGGATACCTGGGGAAGGCCTCCCATATTTGTATTGTTAGTTACTCATCCCTTTATCTACAAGCCACAATCGACCAGCAATTTCTATCACTACCTGTACTCTGAAACCAACACAAATATAACTGGGAAACAATATAAGGAATAAGAAAAAATGAATTTACCTGTACACATCATTAAATGTTTCCCTATAAGGAGGTGATATTATATCTTTGATAGCCACAACCTGTATGAGAGAGAAAAATGCAACCGATACAGTCTGTTACAATTCAAAGGAGAAAAAAGATTTGTAGCTGCACCGATATTCTGGTACATTACGAACGGTTGCCTACATACCCAAAAAGTCAGATTGGGATCAAGCCACTACGTAGTTTTTTTTAATTAACCAAGTTACTAAAGGTCATAAATTTCATATTTAACAAAGTATCATTGAACGTCGTCTCAAATCGTTTCTGGTTGGTGCATTTAAAAAAATTCAAATACACAATCAATGTATATTCTTGTTACATCTCGTACTACAACAAGAGACAACGTTCTGTCAATACTTCAGTTACATTTGAAATTGAAATCCTTTAGTGACTTGGTTAATAAAAAAACAAATGACAACAAGTTTGGGTCTTATCAGTTAAAGTGAGAATTGGGTTTGTTGGCTTGCAAAAGTCATGTTTTAAACCAACAACCATAGAAAAAGTCCACTCATATGATTTCTAAAGTCCACTGTGGATTGAGAATATTTCAAAACTATGTTGATTGAACATCCTAACCACTGAAATGGTGTCCATCGAATGGGTGGATAAAAATCATTGGTAACCATCAATAGGAATAAATAAATAGAAAATAGAAAAAGAAAAAAATATAAATATTTACACATATAGGAATAAAATAGAAAAAGAAAAAAATTGCATGTATAATAAATTTTTATTTAATTGGGCCTAAGAGCATGTGCTATAGTAAGAAATAAGTTAAATAATAACACAATAATCACTTAAATCTCATAAAACTAATGGTTGTTATCCAAAACTAATAGCCCCAAGTTTGATGGTAACCATTAAGAGCATGTGCTATAGTAAGAAATAAGTTAAATAATAACACAATAATCACACAACATCCATGCATGCATGCATACATACATATACACACACATAAATCCATCCATGCATGTATGCATGCATACACACACATGCATAATCTGTCCATCCATGCATGCATGCATACGTTTCATCCATCCATGCATGCATGCATACATATACACACATACATACATGTGTTTTATCATAAAACCATGCATGATGCATCCATACAAAAAATCAAATGGAAATTTTTTTTACATAAACAGATTTTTTAAATCTTATTATAAACAAAAACAAATTGGCATGGGACTCAATGCGATTCCATCTAATCTACTTCCAAGCTTTTCCATTCTTCCCAAACATGGAGTGGAATTGGCACAGGACCAGATGCAATTCCATCCCACCTAATCATTTCCAATGCAACTGGCCAAACAGGCCCTAAAATGCTTAACGAGCCCTAAATTTGTGTGACTTTATGAACAAATTGGATGGTAGACAAAATTCACGTTGGGCCTAGTAAAGTTTCATCCACGCAGGGTTCGATTCCATGGCTCAATGGTAAACTGGTCGTGTTTCATCACTGAAATCCTTAGTTGTAGTGCCCATGTGGCACAGGAGTGGCGTAAGAGTGGTTATGTTTTAAAAAACATAAAAGTTTCACAGGCAGGCATCCTTATTCTACTCTTTGGACTTGTGTTTAAAATGAGTGGGCAAAACGTATAAATGGCAGGGATAAAATGCACGGATCATGGTGGGCTCACACAGAGCATGGGGCACGTTATCCCTTGCATCAGTCCAGCAGTGTCCACAGATGGACGGCCCTGTTGGCCTGGATAAAAAATACATAACGGTGGCCCGCTGCATATAACAGGTGGTCAGTGGGGATAAAATATTTGCATCAGGTGGGGGTCCTCATGGGCTTCCAATCAGATCACAAACAAAATTTGGAATGATATTCTCACAAGCATATCAACATACACCTTACATGCAAAAATCCTCAAAACAACTTTCCATGATCCAGTCATCCAAATAGAGATTCATAACCAAAATGAAGACTAAAAATCAAAATGCAACATCACCTTTTCAGATTGGCAACAGGTGGGAGCTCAACAACTTTCTATTGTTGTTGATGACCAGAGATGCGGTAGGTTTTAGCGGCTGGTGGATGCGGGTTTAAATCGAGAGCTGGAGAGAGAGAGAGAGAGAGAGAGAGAGAGAGAGAGAGAGAGAGAGAGAGAGAGAGAGAGAGAGAGGCAGATAGAGAGAGAAGCAGATCGCAAGAGAGAGAGAGAGAGGGAGAGGCATATTAAGAGAGAGATCGAGAGGGAGAGGGAGAAGGAGAGACAGATCTAGAGATATCTGAGATTGAGAAGGAGAGAGATCATGGGAGAGGAAGAGGGTGAGAGAGAGAGAGCTAGATGATGGCGCGCGGAGAGAGAGGGAGAGAGAGGGAGGGTGCAGAGTGAGGGATTGGGCCCGCGCGGCTCTTTTGAGTGCGTGCCCAATTTTGGGCTAGATTGGATGGTGCTCTGTGGGCCCCACCATGATGTATGCGTTTCATCCATGCCGTCCATCCATTTTTACAAATCATATTAGGGCTTTATGCCAAAAATTAGAGGGACATAAATCTCAGGTGGTCCACACCACATGAGAACAATAGTGATTGGATATCCACCATTAAAATCCTCCTAAGGCCCACTGTACTGTTTATTTGACATCCAATCTGTTGATTTGGTCATACAGGACCAGATGAAGGGAAAAAACAAAAATCAGCTTGATCCAAAACTTTTATGGCTATTGATCATATTTTTAATGGTCGACGCTCATTCAACACTGTTTCCTGTAATGTGGTCCACTTGAGATTTGCATATATCTCATTTTTGGTCTCATATTGTAAAATTATCTGTAAAAATATATGGACGGCATGGATGAAACACATACATCATGGTGGGAGCCATAGAGCACCAACCACCAGTCATTGGTTATTGTCAAGGGGAGTAGTCAATCCGTTCCCAAGCATACAGAGTAAATCCTATGGGGCCCACCATGATTTATTCATTTTATCCACTCCATCCATCCATTTTAACATATAAGTTTATTACATAAGCTCAGAAATGAAGCCTATAAAAATCTTAAGTGGACCACATCATAGGAAATAGTATTAACTGAACATCTACCATTAAAAAAATTTGGAAGGCCACCGAAGTTTTGGATCAAGTTGATATTTTAGTTTTCCCTTCATCCATGTATTTGTGATCTATTGAACAGGTTGGATGACAAATAAAAATCACTGTAGGCCATAGGAAGATTTCAACGGTGGAAATCATTATTCCCACTGTTTCCTGTGGTATGGTCCACCGAGAGAGAGAGAGAGAGAGAGAGAGAGAGAGGACAGAGAGCGAGAGAGTGAGAGAGGGCGCGAGAGTGAGAGTGAGAGAGGACATAGAGCGAGAGAGACTTTAAGTCTCTTTCACGAGCGGTCATGGGTTACGTGGTCGGTCTCTGTGGGCCCCACCATGATGTATGTGCATGTTTCATCCTTGCCATCCATCTATTTTTCATTTTATTTTATGGTATGAGACAAAAAATGAGGTATATCCCAATCTCAACTGGACCACATTATAAGAAACAGTGTTGAATGAGCGTCGACCATTAAAAACCTTTTGGGGCCATATAAAGTTATGGATCAATCTGATATTTTTTTCTCTTCATCTGGGCCTATATGACCTAATCAACCAGATATGATGTCAAATAAAAAGTACAGTGGGCCTTAGGAGGGTTTTAATGGTGGATATCCAATCACTATTGTTTTCATGTGGTGTGGTCCACCTGAGATTTATATCCCTCTCATTTTTGGCATCAGGCCCTAATATGATTTGTAAAAATGGATGGACGGCATGGATGAAACACATACATCATGGTGGGACCCATAGAGCACCGACCAACATCCAAAAAAGGTTACTCGCCTCGAGCATACTACGTATGAGAAAGATATTGGGCAAACAAGATTGATCAACAATTTGAGTGAATTTTGATTTAAACATCTGAAGTTATTTACTCTTCATGTCCGGACTGATCAGATTGTCCAAAAATAGTTAAAGGTTGTTCATAATATCAAAATTATATAAATGAATAGAAAACACAAACATCAGCTTGATCTAAAACTTCTGTGGCCTCCAAGAAATTTTAAATGGTAGAGGTTCAATCACACTATTTCCTGTGGTGTGGTCCACTTGAGCTTTTGATATACTTCCTTTTTGTTCTTTAGACCTCAAATTATCTGTTAACATGGATGAATGGAGTGGATAAAATAAATAAATAACGGTGAACCCCACAAAGTTTACTCTGGTAAAGGCAACGAGTAACTCACTTAAATGTAGTGGAGAAAGGTTTCCTTAAATATTGGGCCTGCCTAAATGTGATTCACATATCCAACCCCAATTATTATGTGTGTCTCACTTGGATGAGGGGTCAGACCAAGTTTCAACCGCATACAAAACTCATGTGGGCCCCACCAAGTGCTTTTATATTTTTTAGGATGTCTTCACATAGTTTTAAATAGTATGGCCCACTTGAGTTTCATTTACCAATGATTTTTGAGATATCTCTCATAACTATAAATGGGACACATCAAATCCATGGTGTTGATGTTCGACACACATCATGATGGGGCCCACAAAACTTACTAACATCAATTCTTAGGTTCTCATGAGGTCAGTCATAAGTTGGGTCACAATTTTAACCAGAATATTTGGCCCATTTTACATGTCTAGTCCATCCACTCTATTTTACTAATCAATTCTCAATTTGACTAGTTACTCGCCTCAATCAGGCTACATATATATGAGAAAGATATTGGGCATATAAGATTGATCAACAATTTCAGCGAAATTTGATTTAAACATCTAAAGTTATTTACTTTTCAATTTGAACTGAATAGATTGTCCAAAAATGATTAAAGGTTCAATTAGTGGATGGCCTAATAATTTAGTAATTTTATTTTTCACAAATAAATTTAACATTTTTTTTCAAAATGTATATATATTTTTTTACTCTTTTAACTAAATATCATTTTTATTATAAATAAATTTAACATTTTTTTTTTTACAAAATTTAGTTTTCTTTTTTAAATTTTTTTTTTTTTTTTACATTTTGTCAATTTTGTTTAATTTTTTAAAATTTCTTTTTCAAAATGTCATTTTTTAAATCTCACTTTTGTTATATAACTTTTTAATTTTCCATGTCAAAATACAAAATCTAGTTTTCTTTTTTAAAAAATATATTTTTTTTACAATTTGTCAATTTTTTCACAATTTTGTTTTACTTTTTAAATTTTCTTTTTCAAAATATCATTTTTTAAATCTCACTTTTGTTATATAACTTTTAAATTTTTCTTGTCAAAATACAAAATCTAGTTTTCTTTTTAAAAAAATTTTTTTTTTTTTTACAATTTGTCAATTTTTTCACAATTTTATTTAATTTTTAAAATTTTCTTTTTCAAAATATCATTTTTTTATCAAATTTTTTTTTTCAAAATTATCAACATTATTCAAAGTTCGTAATTTTTTTTATTTTATTTTTCAAAATCTAGATTTTTATAAAATTACAGTTTTTTTTTTCAAAATTTAAATTTTTCTTAAACATTGTTAATTATTTTTATAAGCTTGTCAAATAATTTTTTTTTTTAAAATTCATAATTTTTTTGAGTTTCTTAATTTTTTACCGAAGCATTAGAGATAGATTAGGACCGTCTCTATTAGAGATGGTCTTTGACAGTCTCTAATAAAGACGGTCTTTGACAGGGCCATAAGACGGTTTAGGACCGTCTCTAATAGAGACGGTCTTTGACAGTCTCTAATAGAGACGATCTTTGGCAGTCTCATATTACAAGTAAAAGACGGTCAATGACTGTCTCTAATGCAGACGGCCAATGACTGTCTCTAATGCAGACGGCCAATGACCGTCTCAAATGACTGCATATAAGATGGTCAGTGACCGTCTTAAATGATTTGTGAACGTTCAAATTTTTAAGACACTATTAAGGACGGTCATGGGCCGTCTAAAATTTTAGAGACGGTTTATGGCCATCTCTAAAGCGTCTTTAAACCAAGCAATTTTAGAGACGGTCCAAAACCGTCTCAAAATTCATCCTTTTTTTTTTTCCATTTTTCATGTAGTGAGTATGGACATTAAACCTTCTTTTCTTCAGATGATGGATGATATTTGAAGTTCATTAGACTTGAGATCTCGACACATGATAAAGCTTTAACTTGAGATCTTCGAAACCTTGAACTTGTAGTTCTTGAGTTGTATTTCATCTTGAGTTTTGAACAAGATCTCGTAGCTTTAAAACTCTAAAGCTTTTAGAGAAGAGAACAATGTACTTGATCTTGCATTATTTGAAGTAGATCATTGCTTTTGTCTTGAAGCATTGTGATGTAGTATCTTGAACATATATATATGAACACACTACACAAGACACATATTGAGGTTTTGGCACCACAAAATTGACAATCAAGGCCCTTAAGCACCATCTATGTTTAATATGGTTTAGGTGAGGAGGTATGCTTTAGCTACAGATCACTTAGGCTTTAGCTACGGATTAAATCCGTAGCTATATTACTACGGATTTAATCCGTAGCTAAAAGCTGTCAATGTCCATAGCCTTTGCTTGATTTTTTGGTAGTGTCATCATGAAGTGGGCAAAACTCCCCCTTACTTACTCCCCCTGAATAGCACACATAAACCACAATTATGCTACTACCCCACATTCCCTATCCATTCCATAAAACAACAAAACAAATCCAAATAAATGTTCTCCCCCTTTTTGTCACAATATGACAAAGGAAGCAAAGAAGAAATGGAAGAGGAGAACTAACAAGAGAGTAATAAAGGAGTTTAACTAGGCAAGATATGAAAGATATATAAGAAAATGCAAAGTTCACATATCATCTACCAGCATAAACCAAACTAAGCAAAGTAGTTTAACAGTTATTACAGACCAGAGGATAAAAACACCTAATCATATCCTGAAGAGGGAGCAGGTATGGTAGGATCAAGTTGATGAAGGCCCTTCTTTAAGCGCCTAAGATACTTGCGCATATATTTAAATTGTAGATCATGGACAACATTCATGTTCTCTACCTTCTCCTCAAGAGCACGAAGATGAGTATCAAAATCGGATGGCTATAGTCAGGATCATTTGTAGAGTCTGATTCAAGTTCATAAAAAATGTCATCCATATTAATATCATTAGGAGGAAGATTGCCACCTTCTTCTACATTCCCTGCTTCAGCTCCACCACCACCCATATCTACTTGGCCAGGAGCTAATCCCAATTTCATCTTGTTTATATTAGAGTTGTTAAAAATAAAATAATGAATAGGAGCCTCTCTAACAGGCATAACAACATGCATGCGAGAAGCTAACACAATCATAAGATATGCAAATAGAATATCACTGTGTCCAGGATGAAGACGAAAATGAATGATAGAATGACAGATCAAAGAAGGAAGACAAACTTGAGTACCAGAGATGATTGAATGCAAAACCCAAACCATAAAGGAAGTCAGTTCTGTTTCATTACCAGAACGTGGATACAAATTTGAAATAAATGTTCGATGAAGAACCCTGTATCTGGGTAACAAGTACTTTGAGGGAAGCGCATTCCCTTTATGAGTCCATTGCACATCCATATTACATAATGCTCTAGTGAGCATGCGTTTTTCTGATTCTGAGGGTGTCTCAACTAGAGTATGAATAGGAATACCCTCGTCATTAACAGGTAAATCTATAAGGCCAGATATCAGATGACGATTAACTTCAAATGGGCCTTCTCTAGTATTAATAGTAAAAGTTAAATTCTTAGACGAAAATTTAGAAATACACGCAAACATAGCCTGTGTAATAGACTGGTATGCAGGCCCACCCCAATGTAGGATGTTAACCCAACCTATAGCTTGGAGAAGTGGAAGGATACCAAAATGAGCAATGTCGTCAAGATTAACAGGTCGTTCAACAATGACATTACGCAATCGCAAATCCCGCACATATGAGGGATCATCTTCGGGTGATCGAAGATGGTGTCGTGTGATAGGAGTATATCTAGAAGAAGATGGACCAAAGGAAGTTTTCTTTTTTCCTCTAGCATCCATTAGCAGTTAAGAGTACAAAGAATCAAGAGATCACAAAGGATATAGTGGTGTTTAGCTAAAATAAATTTCTTTAAAAAAACCCTAAAACCTCAATGAATCATAAAATAAATTACTCCATGAGTGAAAATGAAGTAATATTGACTAGAATCTATAAGAAAAATACAAATGAAGCACTAACCTTGAAGAGCTAGGAAGGTGGGTACGACCGGTCGGGCGTCGGGTTGTTAGAGAGAAAAGTTGAAATGAAGGACTTTTTTCTAAAATTTAAAAGGTCCAGCGCGCTACACGACTGGTCGAGTACGTCCTCGACTGGTCGTGTACCAACTAAAATATGCATTATTCATATAATTATGAAATTTAAATAAATAAATTAACAATTATATATGCTATAATACAGAAATGCATGATTAATCAATTTAAATTGAACATTCCAAGATCAAATTTCAAGTTATTAAACCTGCTTTTGTTGAGCGGTATAGTGAAAATGTCAGTAAGTTGAGTCTCAGTCGTAATGTATTCCAATGAAATAGTCTTTTCTTCCACTAATTCACGAATGTAGTGATATCTAATGTCAATGTGCTTGGTACGTGAATGCTAGATTGGATTTTTAGATATATTTATCACACTGGAATTATCACAATATAAAACCATTGAATCCTGTGCAATTCCGTAATCGCTTAACATTCTATTCATCCATACAAGCTGAGTGCATGCATTTTCAGCTGTGATGTATTCAGCCTCAACAGTTGAGAGTGATACAAAACTTTGCTTCTTACTAAACCAAGAAACTAAACAATTTCTGATATAGAAACAACCGCCACTGATTGATTTCCTATTATCGATATTTCCAGCCCAATCAGCATCAGTGTACCCCGCCAACTGAACACTAGTATCATATGGATACCAGAGACCCAAATTAGCTGAATTTGTGACATATCGCATAATCCGCTTGGCAGCAGTTAGATGGGACTCTTTAGGGTCAGATTGATATCTAATGCAAATACCAACACTAAAAGCAATATCGGGTCTATTTGTAGTTAAATAAAGTAAACTGCCAATCATACTACGATATAATTTAGGATCCACATTTTTACCTGTAAAGTCTTTTGAGAGTCTTAAAGTTGTACTCATAGGAGTATCAAAATTTTTTCCATTCTCAAATCCGAACTTTTTAATTAACTTCAAAGCATACTTGGTTTGAGAAATAAAAATACCATCTGATTGTTGTTTTACTTGCAACTCTAGGAAATAATTCAATTCTCCAACCATGCTCATTTCAAACTTAGATCATTAAATCTGTAAATTCAACAGTCATGTTAGTACAGGTAGATCCATAAATAATATCATCAACATAGATCTGTACTATTAAGATATGATCGTTATATTTCTTAACAAACAATGTTTTATCAACACTTCCCATTAGAAAGCTATGACTCAGTAAAAACTTAGTCAATTTTTCATACCATGCCCTGGGAGCTTGTTTCAAACTGTGGAGAGCCTTTTTAAGGCGATAGACATGATCAGTGTTCTTAGGGTCTTTAAAACCCATTGGTTGTTCAACATACACTTCTTCAAGTAGATCACCATTTAAGAAGGCACTCTTTATATCCATTTGATAAATTTTAAATTTTCTAAAGTAAGTAATGGATACGAATAGTCTAATTGATTCAAGACGAGCTACTGGGGCAAAGGTTTCATCATAATCGATTCCTTCAATTTGAGTGTACCCTTGTACAATCAGTCTAGCCTTGTTTCGAATTATATTACCAAGTTCATCAAACTTATTTTTGAAAATCCACTTAGTTCCAATACTATGTTTATCTTTAGGTCTGGGAACTAAGTTCTAAATATCATTTCTAACAATTTGATTAAGCATTTCTTGCATCGTAACAATCTAGTGTTCGTCAGTAAGAGCTTCTTTTACATTAGCTGGTTCTATCTGGGATGTAAAGCACACGTAATTACATATATCTTCTAGTTGACTACGAGTGCACAAACCAGTGAGAGGGTTTCCAAGAATTTGAGTGGTTGGATGATCTTTAATAGTCCTCAGTTCAGAGTTAGTTTGATTTGATGAAGTATTTGGTTTGTCAATTAAAAGAACTTCATCATTATCTGAACTAGAGGTAGGTGTATTCAAGTGATCATCAATGACCACATTAATGGACTCTTGAATAACACTGGTCCTCTTATTCAAAACTTGATATGCTCGACTATTCAAAGAATACCCTAAACAGATTCCTTTATCACTTTTAGTGTCAAACTTTCCTAGATTTTCACGATCACGTAAAATATAGCACTTGTTACCAAAAACTTGAAAATATTTGACAGTAGGCTTCTTATTGAACCACAGTTCATAAGCAGTTTTATTATTTGACTTACTTGTATAAACTCGATTGATTATATAACAGGCAGTATTTAAGGCATCAGCCCATAGATTTTTAGGGAGTTTCATACTATTCAGCATTACATTTGCCATTTCTTGAAGCACTCTATTTTTTCTTTTAACAATTCTATTTTGTTGTGATGTTTTGGGTGCAGAGAATTCATGTGATATTCCCTGATCGCAACAGAATTTCTCAAAACTACTATTCTCAAATTCTGATCCATGATCGCAACAGATCTTACAGACTTGAGTACCTTTTTCTATTTGGATTCGTTTGAGAACCCTTTTTACTTCATCAAGGGTTTCTAATTTATCCCTTAAGAAGACCACCCAAGTGAATCTGGTAAAGTCATCGATGATTATCAATATATATTTTTTGCCATCTCGACTTTCCGTCCTGGTTGGTCCTATAAGATCCATATGGAGAAGCTCGAGTGGTTTTGATGTGGCATTGGGGTTCACCTTTTTGTGAGTGCTCCTAGTTTGCTTGCCAATTTGGCATTCGCCACATATTTTTTCTATTTTCTGTAATTTATGTAGACCTCTTCTCAATTCTCTTTTGCTCAATCTATATAGATTGCGGTAGTGTACATGTCTAAGGAGTTTATGTCATAACTCAGTCTCATTGGTATGGACCATGTAACACACTTGACTAGATGAGCTAAAATCACTAACAATATAATTTTCAGAAGTTTTACGACCAGTTAATATTACAGAACCCTTTTTGTTTAAAATTTCACAACCTTGATTAGTAAATTTTATGCTGTTGTTTTTATCATATATTTGAGATATGCTTAATAGATTGTGTTTTAACCCTTTAACATATAACACATTCTCAAATAGGGGAAGGTTAAAGAGTTGAACTGTACCATGGCCAATAATTCTGCAGTTGCTATCATCACCAAATGTGACTGAACCATCAACCATGTCTTTAAGATCAGTGAATAGACTTTTATCACCAGTCATATGCCTTGAACATCCACTATCTAAGTACCACTTTGAGTGACTTGTAGCTTTGAAAGCTATGTGGGCAACCAAGCAAGTAATCTTAGGAACCCATTTCATAACTGTTTTGGGTTTAGGAGTATAGTTGGTCTTCTTATGTTATAGTTATAGTAAGAATGACCCACTAAGTTAGATTTTAAGAGCTCCTTAAGTAGATCAACTATTTTCTCAGCTAAAGGGTTTCAGTTCTGATTTTTATAGTTGATATGGTTACTTTTAGGTTTAAAATATTGAAACGTTTTGGTATTTTTAAAAAACTTTTGATTAGAACTTTTGTCTTTTGAGTTTGAAGACTCTCCTTTTACAAACTTAGGAGGAGTATTCTTCTATTTAGGAGGAATATTTCTATTGTAGCCCAAACTAGATCAGTCGCCACATTTTCTTGATCCAAATAAAAGTTTTTTTAATTTTGAATCACCTTGGGCATACCTCCATGTATCCTTTAAACTCAAAAGTAAAGAGACTTCAAGTTTAAGTTTTTCATTTTCAAATTTTAGATTTTCAATCTGGGAGGTTTTCAATTCTAAATTGCATTTGCATTTTTCAAAATAATCTGAAATATGGGATTTTTCTAAAATAAGAGAATCAAAATTTTCTTTAAGCTTTGAAAACTTTTCTTTTTGAAGTTTTAATTTAACAACAATTTTACAACTTTCCTTGTAAAGGGCATTATAAGCATCTTGAAGATCTTCTTCATTTTCGTGATTACTATTCAGATTTTATTCACTAGTTAGATTATCGTTATCTGAAAAAGTGAACTTGGCTAGAGTCATGAGGGCTTTGACTTCATTGCTTGACCTGATTTCAGAATCTTCTGATTCAGAAGAAGCTTCCAAACTGGAAGATTCATCTTAAGTAGCCAACATACTCTTATTTTTGGGTTTGTCCTTTTTAGGACACTTGTTTGCCAAATGCCCATATTCTTGATAGTTGTAACATTGACTGTCTTTTAATGATTTCCAAGTTTTAGATTTAGATCTTTTCTTATCATTAGCTTTTTGAAAATCAACCCTCTTTTTACTTTTAAAAATTTTATAAAAAATTTTCGTTAGAAGGGCCATATCATCTTCTGAGTTTTCTAAATCAGAATTGCTATTATTTTCTTGAAAAATATTTTCAGAAGATTTAAGGGCAATAGACTTACCTTTAGGAGCTTTAAAATTTAACTTATAGGTTTGTAAAGAGCCAACTAATTCTTCTACCCTCATATTGTCCATATCACAAAGTTCCTGGATCACGGTCACCTTTAAGTTGAACCATTTAGGTAGTGAGTGTAATATCTTTGCACACACTTTACTTTTTGGGATTTTATCGACATGACCCCACATAAAGTTCACAATGCCATTCAATCTTGTATAGAAGTCCATGAACATTTTATTTTCTTCCACATGTATTTCCTCAAATTTGGTTGTGAGGATTTGGACTTTAGATTTCTTGACAATTGATGTGCCCTCGTGTGTCATTTCTAAAATATCCCGAGCTTGCTTTGCAGTATCATAGGATATGATTCTTTTGAATTCATCCGGTGATAGTGCGCAAGTGATTGCATTTAGTTCTTTTGCATTGGCACTACTCTCACTTTTCTGAAGTGTGGTCCAAGTAAAATAAGGTGAGACTTTCATTGATTTTGATCCATCGATACTAGTTACTTCAGTGGTAGAAGGGATCCATTCAGTCACTGTGGCTTGCCACACGCTCTCATCCATGGATTTAAGAAAAATCCTCATCCTGGCTTTCCAATAGGCATAATTGGAGCCATTAAATGGTGGAGGCCTAGTGACTGAAATGATATCAAAATTTGACATCTTATAAATAGTTTAGATCGATTAGCTCAAGAAGTAAATCCAAAAATAACAATTAAAATAAGCTATATGGCTCTAATACCACTTGAAAAGGCCAAGCTATATGTCCTGGAGGGGGGTGAATAGGACTATGCCAAATTAAAACAATAACAGTGAAATTTAAATGAATATAGGAAAGATAACACTTTAAACAAATCACAATATGAAAATGTAAAGCAACCTTCAAAAACTAGACCAGAGAGGTTGATACTAATGTTGCACCAAAAAAACCAAGGGTTTATGGCAGGACAACCATACTAGAACAATTTGAATATCAAAAACTCAAATTGGAAAGGAAATAAAGGAAATAGCAAGAAAAAAATTCTATGTTATTATAACATTCCCCACAATACTTAAAATGTAAATATTACAACATTCACATCCATATATACATCCCACAAACTTGAATGATAAAACATATAGAAAATAAATCATACATCCACAAAACACAAAGAGTTATAGTGGTTCGCCCGTGTGTACACCAACTGTTAAACAACAGCCACACAGCTTGCTACTCCACTCCTAATATCCTCACACAGGGGGATATTAGTGTTCACTATGAAAATAGGTTTCTCAGGTTCACCTAAAGCCCTCACAATTGTGTCTTTTAAATGGGCTTACACAATCCAAAAACCCCACTCTGAGTTTTCTGGCTCTCCTCAAATAACCAACAGTTAGAGATTTTTCTGGCTTAATCTCATACAAACCAAAAACATGAAAGATTTACACAAATGTAAAATACCTGGATTTCTCCTTTTGTTACAGCCCGGAAGATCTAAATCGGAGTAGAAGTTCGAATATAGAAGTTCAATGTCCTATACTCACTTTGAAATAGTTCCAAGTTCTAATTGATTTTAAATTAAATCAAGTTGGGCTAGCTTTATTTGATTTTGATTCTAAGAAGTGGAATATCACAATTCCTCTTTTAAATCAGATTGGAATGCAGAAATAAAATCAAATATAAAAAGCTAACAAAAGAGAATATTAAATAAGCACAATGTAGCTTAAAAAGAATACAAACTTATCTCTCAGAGTGATGCCTTGATTTTACTTGAATTGGATTGGATCGGATATCAAACTCTGAAATTCATGCTCTATTTATAGTTGTAGAAATTGAGTCTACAACTGGTCGTAAGACCAACAACATTTTGAAATTTTGAATGCGATCAGATAAAACCATTCCACGACTGGTCGTAGGCACTTCACGACCGGTCGTAAGTCCTCCACGACTGGTCGTGACTTACCTATGACTGGTCGTGGGAGACCAGAATTCGTTGCTGGAGTTTGAGTCATAGTTGTTGGACTAGTCGTGAACGAGTCGTGCACTGTTCACACGACCGGTCGAGCAGACTTCAGGACTGGTCATGGCTGACCAAAAAATTTTAAAAATTTACAATAGCTTAGGACTGGTGTCACAAAATAAATTACTCCATGAGTGAAAATGAAGTAAACTTGAAGATACAAATGATGCACTAACCTTAAAGATCTAAAAAGGTGAATACGACCGATTGCGAATCGGCTCGTTGGAGAGAAAAGTTGAAATGAAGAAGGAGTTTTTCCCAAATTTTAAAAGGTCCAGCGCACTACACGATTGGTCGTGGGTCGTCCTTGACCGATCGTGCCACGACTGGTCGAGTACGTCCTCGACTGGTCATGTACCAACTAAAATATGCATTATTCATATAATTATGAATTTTAAATAAATAAATTAACAATTATATATGCTATAATACAAAAATGCATGATTAATCAATTTAAATTGAACATTCCAAGATCAAATTTCAATTTATTAAACCCGCTTTTGTTAAGCGGTTTAGTGAAAATGTCAGCAATTTGAGTCTCGATCGGAATGTATTCTAATGAAATAGTCTTTTCTTCCACTAATTCATGAATGTATTGATATCTAATGTCAATGTGCTTAGTATGTGAATGCTAAATTGGATTTTTAGATATATTTATCACACTGGAATTATCACAATATAAAACCATTGAATCTTGTGCAATTCTGTAATCGCTTAACATTCTATTCATCCATACAAGTTGAGTACATGCATTTTCAGCTGCGATGTATTCAGCTTCAGCAGTTGAGAGTGATACAGAACTTTGCTTCTTACTAAACCAAGAAACTAAACAATTTTCGATATAGAAACAACCACCACTGGTTGATTTCCTATCATCGATATTTCCAGCCCAATCAGCATCAGTGTACCCCGCTAACTAAATACTAGTACCATATGGATACCAGAGACCCAAATTAGCTGAACTTGTAACATATCGCATAATTTTCTTAACATCAGTTAGATGGGACTCTTTAGGGTTAGATTGATATCTAGCGCAAATACTAACAATAAAAGCAATATCGGGTCTACTTGTAGTTAAATAAAGTAAACTGTCAATCATACTGCGATATAATTTAGGATCCACATTTTTACTTATAAAATCTTTTGAGAGTCTTAAAGTTGTACTCTTAGGAGTATCAAAAATTTTCACATTCTCAAATCTAAGCTTTTTAATTAAGTTCAAAGCATACTTGGTTTGAGAAATAAAAATACCATAAGGTTGTTGTTTTACTTGCAACCCTATGAAATAATCCAATTCCCCAACCATGCTCATTTCAAACTTAGATTTCATTAAATCTATAAACTCAACAGTTATGTTAGTATAGGTAGATCTATAAATATTATCATCAACATAGATCTGTACCATTAAGATATGATCATTATGTTTCTTAACAAACAAAGTTTTATCAACACTTCCCATTAGAAAGTCATGACTTAGTAAAAACTTAGTCAATTTTTCATACCATGCCTCGGGAGCTTGTTTCAAACCGTAGAGAGCCTTTTTAAGGTGATAGACATGATCAGTGTTCTTAGGGTATTCAAAACCCATTGGTTGTTCTACATACACTTCTTCAAGTAGATCACCATTTAAGAAGGCACTCTTTATATCCATTTGATAATTTTTAAAATTTCTAAAGTAAGTAATGGATACGAATAGTCTGATTGATTCAAGACGAGCTACTGGGGCAAAGGTTTCATCATAATCGATTCCTTCAATTTGAGTGTACCATTGTACAATCAGTCTAGCCTTGTTTCGAATTATATTACTAAGTTCATCAGACTTATTTCTGAAAATTCACTTAGTTCTGATAATATGTTTATCTTTAGGTCTAGGAACTAAGTTCCAAACATCATTTCTAATAAATTGATTAAGCTCTTCTTGCATTGCAACAATCCAATATTCGTCAGTAAGAGCTTCTTTTACGTTAGCCGGTTCTATCTGGGATGTAAAGCACACGTAATTACATATATCTTCTAGTTGACTATGAGTGCGCACACCAGTGAGAGGGTTTCTAAGAATTTGAGTGGTTGGATGATCTTTAACAGTCCCCAGTTCAGAGTTAGTTTGATTTGATGAAGTATCTGGTTTGTCAATTAAAAAAACTTCATCATTATCTGAACTAGAGGTAGGTGTATTCAAGTGATCATCAATGACCACATTAATGGACTCTTGAATAACGCCGGTCCTCTTATTCAGAACTCGATATGCTCGACTATTCAAAGAATACCCTAAAAAGTTTCGGGATCGCAGTCACCTTTGAGTTGAACCATTCAGGTAGTGAGCGTAGTATCTTTGCACATACTTTACTTTATAAGATTTTATCGCCAAGACCCCACATAGAGTTCATAATGTCATTCAATCTTGTATAGAAGTCCATGAATATTTCATTTTCTTTCATATGTATTTCCTCAAATTTGGTTGTGAGGATTTAGACTTTAGATTTCTTGACAATTGATGTGCCCTCATGTGTCATTTCTAAAATATCCCATGCTTGCTTTGCAGTATCACAGGATATGATTCTTTTGAATTCATTCGGTGATAGTGTGCAAGTGATTGCATTTAGTGCTTTTGCATTGGCACTACTCTCACTTTTCTGAAGTGTGGTCCAAGTAAAATAAGGTGAGACTTTCATTGATTTTGATCCATCGAAACTAGTCACTTCAGTGGTAGGAGGGATCCATTCAGTCAGTGTGGCTTGCCACATGCTCTCATCTATGGATTTAAGAAAAATCCTCATCCTGGCTCTCTAATAAGCATAATTGGAGCCATCAAATGGTGGTGGCCTAGTGATTAAAATGCTATCAAAATTTAACATCTTATAAATAGCTTAGATCGATTAGCTCATGAAGTAAATCCAAAAATAACAATTAAAACGAGCTATATGGCTCTGATACCACTTGAAAAGGCCAAGCTATATGTCCTAGAGGGGGGGTGAATAGGACTATGCCAAATTAAAACATTAACAGCGGAATTTAAATGAATATAGGGAAGATAGCACTTTAAACAAATCACAATATGGAAATGTAAAGCAACCTTCAAATACTAGAATAAAGAGGTTAATACCAATGTTGTTCTAAGGACAACCTTGCACCAAAAAAAACAAAGGTTTATGGTAGGACAACCATACTAGAACAATTTGAATATCAAAAACTCAAATTGAAAAGGAAATAAAGAAAATAACAAGAAAGAAATTCTAAGCTATTACAACATTCCCCATAATGCTTGAAATGTAAATATTACAACATTCACATCCATACATACATCCCACAAACTTGAATGATAAAAGATATAGAAAATAAATCATACATCCACAAACGCCTGTGTGTACACCAACTATTAAACAACAGCCACACTGTTTGCTACTCCACTCCTAATATCCTCACATAGGGGATATTAGCGTTCACTATGAAAATAGGTTTCTCAAGTTCACCTAAAACCCTCACAATTGTGTCTTTCAAATGGGCTTACACAATCCAAAAATCCCACTCTGAGTTTTCTGGCTCTCCTCAAATAACCAACAGTTAGAAATTTTTCTGGCTTAATCTCATACAAACCAAAAACATAGAAGATTTACACAAATGTAAAATACCTGGATTTCTCCTTTTGTTGCAGCCTGGAAGATCCAAATCGGAGTAGAAGTTCGAATATAGAAGTTCAATGTCCAATATTTACTTTGAAATGGTTCTAAGTTCTAATTGATTTTAAATTAAATCAAGTTGGGTAGCTTTATTTGATTTTGATTCCAAGAAGTGGAATATCACAATTCCTCTTTTAAATCAGATTAGAATGCAGAAACAAAATCAAATATAAAAAGCTAATATAAGAGAATATTAAATAAGAACAATGTAGCTTAAAAAGAACACAAACTTTCTCTCAGAGTGATGCCTTCATTTTACTTGAATTGGATTGGATCAGATATCAAACTCTGAAATTCGTGCTCTATTTATAGTTGTAGAAATCGAGTCTACGACTGATCTTGTGGACACTACGACTGGTCATAAGACCAACAACATTTTTAAATTTTGAGCGCAATCAGATAAAACTATTCCACGACTGGTCGTAGGCACTTCACGACCGGTCGTGAGTCCTCTACTGGTCATGACTTGCCCACGACTGGTCATGAGAAAGTAGAATTCATTGCTGGAGTTTGAGTCATAGCTGCTGGACTGGTCGTGAACGAGTCGTGCATTGTTCACACGACCAGTCGAGTAGACTCCAGGACTGGTCGTGGCTAACCAAAAAATTCTGAAAATTTGTAACAACTTAGGACTGGTCTTAGAATTTCTTTGACTAGTTGAGCCAGTTCTAGGACTAGTCGAATAGAGTCCAGGACTATTTTAAGAACAAACCAAACTCTTATAAAAAGATTCAATTTTGAATTATGTATACAAAATGACCTACCCTAAAGTCAATCTAAGGTTATTCATACCTTAAATGTGAAGTATGGACATTGAACCTTCTTGTCTTCCGATGATGGATGATCTTTGAAGTTCATTAGACATGAGATCTCGACACATGATGAAGCTTGAACTTGAGATCTTTGAAACCTTGAACTTGTAGTTCTTGAGTTGTATTTCATCTTGAGTCTTGAACAAGATCTCGTAGCTTTAAAACTCTGAAGCTTTTAGAGAAGAGAACAATATACTTGTTCTTGCATTTCTTGAAGTAGATCATTGTTCTTGTCTTGAAGCATTGTAATGCAGTCTTGAACATATATATATATATATATATATATCAACATACTACACATGACACAGATGAAAGTTTTAGCACTACAAAATTTGACAATCAAGGGAACAAATAACCATTGCACTTACATAAATACTACCTGCTATATAATCAACCAGGTTTATACAAATAAGTTAAATAATAAAACTACTTATGAAATGTGGTTCGATAAGAAGCCTACTGTCAAATACTTTCGAGTTTTTGGTAGCAAGTGCTATATTTTATGTGACCGTGAAAATCTAGGCAAGTTTGAGACTAACAGTGATGAAGGGATCTTTTTAGGATATTCCTTGAACAGTCGAGCATATTGAGTACTGAATAAGAGGACCGATGTTATTCAAGAATCCATCAATGTGGTCATTGACGATCACTTGAATACACTTGCCTCAAGTTCAGATAATGATGAAGTATTTCTAATTGACAAACCAGATACGTCATCATATCAAAATAACTCTGAACTGAGGACTGTTAAAGATCATCCAACCACTCAAATTCTTGGAAACCCTCTTATTAGTGTGCACACTCGTAGACAACTAGAAGATATATGTAATTATGTGTGCTTTACATCCCAGATAGAACTGGCTAACGTAAAAGAAGCTCTTACTGACGAACACTGGACTATTGCAATGCAAGAAGAGCTTCACCAATTTGTTAGAAATGATGTTTGGTATCTTGTTCCTAGACCTAAAGATAAACATATTATCAGAACTAAGTGAATTTTTAAAAATAAGTTTGATGAACTTGGTATTATAATTCGAAACAAGACTAGATTGGTTATACAAGGGTACACTCAAATTGAAGGCATTGATTATGATGAAACCTTTGCCCCAGTAGCTCATCTTGAATAAATCAGACTATTTATATCCATTGTTTGTTGTAGAAAATTTAAAATTTATCAAATGGATGTAAAAAGTGCTTACTTAAATAGCGATCTGCATGAAGAAGTTTATGTTAAACAACCAACGGGTTTTGAAGATCCTAAAAATATTGATCATGTCTATCGCTTAAAAAAGACTCTCTACAGTTTGAAACAAGCTCCCTGGGCATGGTACAAAAAATTGATTAAGTTTCTACTAAGTCATAATTTTCTAATGAGAAGTGTTGATAAGACTCTTTTTGTTAAAAAACATAATGATCATATCTTAATGGTGCAGATCTATGTTGATGATATTATTTATGAATCTACCTATACTAACATGACTGTTGAGTTTGCAGATTTAATGAAATGAAAGTTCAAAATGAGCATGGTTAGGGAGTTGATTATTTCCTAAGGTTGCAAGTAAAACAACAACCTGATGGTATTTTTATTTCTTAAACCAAATATGCTTTGAACTTAATTAAAAAGTTCGAATTTGAGAATGGAAAAATTTTCGATACTCCTATGAATACAACACTAAGACTCTCAAAGGACTCTACAAGTAAAAGTGTGGATTCTAAATTATATCGCAGTATGATTGGCAATTTACTTTATTTAACTGCAAGTAGACCTAATATTGCTTTTAGTGTTGGTATTTGCGCTAGATATTAATTTGACCCTAAAGAGTCCCATCTAACTGCTATTAAGCAGATTATGTTATATGTCGCAAGTTCAGCTAATTTGGGTCTCTCGTATCCATATGATACTAGTGTTCAGTTGGCTGGGTACACAAATGCTGATTGGGTTGGTAATATCGATGATGGGAAATCAACCAGTGGTAGTTGTTTCTATATGGGAAATTTTTTAGTTTCTTGGTTTAGCAAGAAGCAAAGTTCCGTATCGCTCTCAACTGCTGAGGCTGAATACATCACAGCTGAAAATGCATATACTCAGCTTGTATGGATGAATAGAATGTTAAGCGATTATGGGATTGCACAGGACTCAATGGTTTTATATTGTGATAATTTTAGTGCAATAAATATATCTAAAAACCCAATCCAGCATTCACGAACCAAGCACATTGACATTAGATATCACTTCATTCATGAATTAGTGGAAGAAAAGACAATCCCTTTGGATTACATTCCAACCGAGACTCAACTTGCTGACATTTTTAAATTTGATCTTGGTATGTGCAATCTAAATTGATTTTTCATGCATTTCTGTATTATAGTATATATATTTGTTAAATTATAATTTTAAAATTTAAAATTATGTGAAAAATACATGTTTTGAGTTGTGCACGACCAGTCGAGGACGTACTCAACCAGTCATGGCACGACCGGTCGAGGACGTCCCACGAGCAGTCGTGTAGCGTGCTAGATCTTTTAATTTGGGAATAACCCTTTCTTCCTCATTTCCTCTTTTTTCTCTAATAGGCCGTAGCACGACCGGTCGTACCCAACTTCTTGTTTCTTCAAGGTTAGTCCATTATTTTCATTTTCCTTTTAGATTCAAGTGTTTATCACTTCATTTTCTTACTTGAGGTAATTTATTTCATCATTCCTTAAAGTTTTTGAGGTTTTTCTTCCCAAAAATCTGTTTTTAAAGAAAACCACTCTACATCTCTTACAACTTCTTGATTTCTTGATTTCTTTGTTGTAAATGGATGCTAGAGGTAAAAAGAAAACTTCCCGTGGTGCTTCCTCATCTAGATCTACACCTTTAACAAGGCACCACCTTCGGTCACCTGAAGATGATCCCTCCTATGTGCGGGATTTACGATTGTGCAATGTTATTGTTGAGCGTCCCATGGATATTGAACATATTGCTCCTTTTAAACTCCTTCCACTTCTCCAATTTGTAGGATGGGCTAACATTCTACATTGGGGTGGGCCAGCATACTAGTTTATTGCGCAAGCTATGTTTGCGTGTATTTCTGAATTTTCGACTAAGGATTTAACATTTTCAATAGCAACTAGAAAAGGTCCATTTGAAATAGACCGTCATTTGATTTCAGCTCTAATGGACATACCTGTTATTGATGAGGGTATCCCTCTTCACACTCTAGTTGACAAACCGTTGAAATCAGAAAAATATATGCTTACTAGAGCATTGTGTAATATAGATGTGCAATGGACTCATAAGGGGAATCCGCTTGCTTCCAAGTACTTGTTACCCAGATAAAGGGTTCTTCACAGAATATTTATTTCAAATCTATATCTGCGTTCTGGTAACAAAATCGAACTCACCTCTTTCATGGTTCAGATTTTGCATTCCATCATAACTGGTATTAAAGTTTGTCTTCCTTCTTTAATCTGTCATTCTATCATTTAATTTTGTATCCATCCTGGACAGTGATATTCCTTTTACATATCTTATGGTTGTGTTACCCACTCAGATGTTAGTTGCTATGCCTGTTGGAGAGGCTCCTATTCATCACCTTATTTTTAACAACTCAAATATAAACAAGATGAAATTAGAATTGGCTTCTGGACAAGTGAATGTGGGTGGTGGTGGTGCTGAAGAAGAAGGTGGCAATCTATCTCTTGATGATATAAATATGGATGATATCTTCAATGAGATTGACTTAGATTCTGAGGCTGACCCTGATTATCAGCCTTCTAATTTTAATGAGAGGTTGCATTCTCTTGAGGAACAAGTGGCTCGGATACGTGTAACCCAAGATACTCAGTTTGCTTATATGCACAATTATATGAGGCGCTTGAATAAGGGTTTACACCAAATTGATCAATTTATTCCTGCTCCCTCTTTTGGATCTAATTGAGTATTTTTCTCATATGGCCTGTAATAACTCTTATGATACCTTGTTTTATTTCAGTTTTTGAGATTGACTTTGGAAGAACTTGGTTTATGTTGGTTACTTATATAAACATGATTTATGATGATTTATGTTGGATGAACATTATTTGCTTTTATATCTTGCTTTATTTGCTCCCTTTTTCCTCTTCCATATCTTTGTTGCTTCCTTTGTCATATTGTGACAAAAAAGGGAGAATGTTTTGTTATACTTGCTTATGGATATGGATATGGATTGTGGGTATTAGCATTTTTTTATTTTTATATGTGCTACTCAGGGGGAGTAAGTAATGACGTGTTTTGAATGATAGTGTGTTCTGGTTATTATAACTGGTACATTATACTTTCTTGTGTTATATGGTGCATGATTCTTTATTGAGCATGTAATGTGTCTCTTATTTTTAATGGAGTGTGTTTATCACAAATTTGACAAAGGGGGAGATTGTAAGTGCTATGGTTATTTGCTCCTTTGATTGTCAAATTTTATTGTGCCAAAACCACAGTCTGTGTCTTGTGTAGCACATTGATATATATGTTCAAGGCAATGCATCACATGTACAAGGACAATGCTTCAAGTCAAGAACAAAGTTCCCCATCAAGAACTGCAAGATCAAGTACATTGTTCTCTCCTTTAAGCTTCAAAATTTTAAGTTGTAAAGCGACATTGAGAGACAAGTCAACTGTTCTCAAGACTCAAGGTGATGTATAACATAAGTACTGAAATTCAAGCTTCAAAAGATCTTAAGTCCAAGCTCCATTATGTGTCGAGATCTCAAGTTTCATGAACTTCAAAGACCGTCTATCATTTGAAGAAAAGAAGGTTCAATGTTCATACTTCATGTCCAAGGTATGGAAGACCTTAGATTGACCTTATGGTAGATCATTTTGAATACATAATTTAAATTGAATTACTTTATAAATGTTTGGTCTGTTCTTCGACTAGTCCTAGACTCTGTTTGACTAGTCCTAGCACTGGCTCGACCAATCCAAGAAATTCTACGACGAGTCCTAAGTTGTTGTAAATTTTCAGAATTTTTTGGTAAGCCACGACTAGTCTTGGAGACTGCTCGACCGATCGTGTGAATAGTGCACGACTCGATCACGACCAGTCCAACAGCTACGACTCGAACCCCAACAACTATTCCAGGCTCCACACGACCAGTCGTGGGCAGGTCATGACCAGTCGTGGAGGTCCCTCAATTGGTCGTGCATGGCCTATGACTAGTCGTGAAACAGTTTTATCTGATCACGTTCAAAATTTCAAAATTAGTTCGTCCTATGACCAGTCGTAGTGTCCATAGGAGCACTCGTAGATGTGATTTGTTCAGCTATAAATAAACGACGAATTTCAGAGTTTGATATCCAATTCAAGTAAAATCAAGGCATCACTCTGAGAGATAAGTTTGTAATCTTCTTAAGTTAGATTGTGCATATTTAATATTCTCTTTTTATTAGCTTTTTATATTTGATTTTGTTTCTGCATTCCAATCTGATTTGAAAGAGGAATTGTGATATTCCACTTCTTGGAATCAAAATCAAATAGAGCTAGCCCAACTTGATTTAATTTAAAATCAATTTAGAATTTAGAACCATTTCATAAGAAAGTATTGGACATTGAACTTCTATTCAAACTTTTACTCCAATTTGGTTCTTCCGAGCTGTAATAAAAGGAGAAATTCAGGTTTTTTACATTTATGTAAATCTTCTATTTTTGGTTTCTTTTGAGATTGAGCCAAAAAAAATCTCATTGTTTTAGTTATCTGAGGAGATCCAGAAAACTTAGTGTGTGGGGTTTTTTGAATTGTGTAAGCCCATTTGAAAGACACAATTGCGAGGGTTTTAGGCTAACCTGAGAAAAACCTACTTTATAGTGAACACTAATATCTACTATGTGAGGATATTAGGAGTGGAGTAGCTAGCTGTGTGGCTATTGTTTAATAGTTGGTGTACACACAGGCGAACCACTACAACTCTTTGTGTTTTGTGGATGTGTGGTTTATTTTCTATATCTTTTATCATTCAATATTGTGGAATATATTTGTGGATGTGAATGTTGTAATCTTTTACATTTCAAGCATTGTGGGGAATGTTGTAATAGCTTAGATTTCATTTCCTTGCTATTTATTTATTCCTCTATATCAAGTTTGAGTTTTTAATATAAAGAACTTTCTAGGAATCAGGTTGTCCTACCATAAACCTTGGTTTTTGGTGTAAGGTTGTCCTTAGAACAACAATTGTATCAATCTCTCAATACTCATACATTAGAGGTTGCTTTACATTTTAGTATTGTGAATTGGTTATAGTGTTATCTTTACTTTAATTAATTAAAGTCTGTTGTTATCATTTTAATTTGGCATAGTCCTATTCACCCCCACCCCTCTAGGACATATAGCTTGGCCTTTTCACTCCTATTAACATTCTCTAAGACAAAATGATGGATAAATTAGGAAAGATTCAAGATGACCTTTGTGAGGCCCGTATCCTAAATTGTACTGTTTCTTAGGCTTTCGCGGTCCTCCCGGTCGAATTCCAGCGACTCGCAATCCATAAATAGCAGTTGCGCATGATCTTGAGTCGTATCCTGTATTCTAGAGTCAGCTCGACCCGAGACTTGTACCCTTGCACCGCGCCATCTCTACCATTCTGAAGCCGCGTCTCGCACGCTGAGGTGATACCCGGGCTAGGAGATATGGGCCCGCGTTCAGTTCGAGGAAAACGCCACACATTTGTTAAACCCAAGAGAAAATGTCAAATCAATCAATCAATCACATCAATCAAGTACACATCACTTGTCAAGTACATATCCCATTACTCCCTTACCAAAGCAACCCCAAATTCAAAGCAACCCATCCCTTACATGTCAAGTACACATCACTTCATCACTCATCCCTCTCTCTCCTTACAACCCTCTCTCTCTCATCTCTCTCTCATTTTTCCTCCCAAGCAACTCATGTCCAAGCTCCATGGGAGAGAGCTTGTGTGGCCCACATTCCTACCTCCCATCTCCACCATCCAAGCTTCATCTCAACCCTTAAACCTTTTTCCTTTAGAGCTAAAGATGAGGAGTCTAAGAAGATCAAAGGTGGGTGATTTTTTTTATTTTCAACCATTGATTATTGTGTATTGAGGGCCCACTTATGGTGGGACCCATCTTAATGTATAGATTGTATAGGGAAGGCCCATAGTGGCGGAGTCCCTCCCCTTTCACGTTTCCCTCTCTACCTCTCTCTCTCTCTCTTGTCATGTGGCCCATTTGATAGTGCGGTGTCCACACCATCCCCTCTCTTGTCATGTGGCCCACCTGATGGTGCGGTGTCCGCACCGTCCAGTAAGGGTTGGTGGGACCCACTAGATGTATATGTTTTATCCACACCGTCCATCATTTTCTAGATGGTGAGGACCCCTGATTGATGTATGCCTTCTATATCTTGGACGTACGTCCATCCACGGGACATGGACCCCATTGATGTTTGTATTCTGTCCATGTCGTCATCACATGGACCCAATACACGTGTGGCATCCATGAGCCACTTGATGTATGTATTTTATCTAATGTCCAGTGATGGATGCTGAACGCTACTGACCTGCAGAACAAAATAAAAATAAAATATGTATATCATATAAAATAAAATAATATATATATAATTATATGATATATACATACCATATATATCTATATCTGGTGGGCCCCACGTGGGACCCACCTGTTGAGTGAGTGGATTGGCTGGCCTACCACACACACTAGTTATATTATTGACGTGAGACGTCAGTAAACTTGTGGGACCCACCATTCTTGTGTTGAACCACACCGTCCATCTGGACGGTGTGGTATGAGGTACACCGTGATGTGTGCTTCTCCATGTTGTCCATCAGAAGGTGAGACCCACCGTGATATGTGTGTTTTATCAACACCGTCCAACCCTTTGTTGAGGACATTGGATAACAGTGCAGGGAGGGCATAGCTAATCTGAAATCCAAATGGGTCCCACATGTGGTGCACGTGCCTAAAATCTAGGCATGCAGACCCTGTGGGCCATACCGTGATATATGTATTTTATTTCAACTGTCCAGATGGCTGGACGGTGGACCTTTATGATGTATCCATTGTATCCACACCGTCCAGGTTGCAGGACGGTAGGCCACGCCATGATGTATATATTTTACATCCATGTTGTACATCTATTTCACATCCACACTGACCAACCAACCATGATGTATATGTTATATCCAACCATCTATCAGGTGGACCACATTGCCAAAACCAGTGTGGGATTGATCGTCCACCATTGACACGCCTTAGGAGAACAGAAGTTCTGGATCAATATGCTAATTGTTTTTTCGCTTAATTCGGGTCTTTATGACTGTATAAACAAGTTGGATGGAAAATAAACGCTATGGTGGGCCCTATGGAGTTTTAATGGTGGAAATCATTATCACCACCGTTATTTGTGGTATAGTCCAAATGATCTTTCGATATGATTCATTTTTTTAGAAAATACTCTAAAATGATCTTTAAAATAGATGAATAGGTGTAGATGGTGTGGCCCGTTGATGCGGCCCACTCGATGTTTACGAGGTCGATTACGAGGCCGATTCCGATAGTCGAGGCCGATTTTGATTATCGAGGCCGATTCCAATTATCGAGGCTAATTTTGAGGCCGATTCTGATTGTCAAGGCTGATTGTCGCGGCTAATTCTGATTGTCAAGGCCAATTGTCGAGGCCGATTCAGATTGTCGAGGCCGATTCTGATTGTTGAGGCTGATTCCGATTGTCGAGTCCGATTGTCAAGGCTGATTCCGATTGTCGAGGTCGATCCCAATTATCGAGGCCGATTCTGATTGTCGAGGCCGATTGTTGAGGCCGATTCCGATTGTTGAGGCCAATTCCAATTATCAAGGCCGATTGTCGAGGCCAATCCCGATTGTTGAGACTGATTTCGATTATCGAAGCCGATTTTGATTATCAAAGCCGATTCCGATTATCGAAGCCAATTCCGATTATCGAGGCCGATTGTGTAGGCCGATTATCGATGACGGTTGTTGATACCGATTATGAGTATGTGATAACATAACATCATAATACATGCCCATATGCATCATCTACATGTTTGTTATGAGATGTGGTTGACCATTGCATATGTCATTGGGCAGTTGTTTATGGGACTCCCAAAGAGATGAAGTTACCCCACATTAGTGCACGGTATGCGCAGGATTGGTGCATGATTGGACTGTGTGATTCACGCATCATGCATTTTATGATATGACCACCGTATGCCCTAGCAACATCAGGGCCGTGGCCTCTATAAGAATATTGTGGATGACCAGATGGGACACTAAAAATGTTTGGTTCTAGCACCGGGCTGCCATAAATGGCCCTGGGTGAAAATTTCTAAACCCTCTTGGTACCAGTGGACACCCCAACGTCTAGACCGAGTGGCGCATGGGGGCTGTATACCAGTATGTCGCGTCTCCCACTGTGTTGTGGTGGTTGAGAAGAGGTGTGACCTTACTTGCTTGAGTGAAGGGGCAATATCTAGGTTGAGTTTGACCAGCTTGAGGAATGGGTTCGCTATTGACGAGCCGGGCCTAATTTTGGCAGGCGGATAGTGAGGTCTCTTCCACTTACCCAGTTGTGCCCTCGGATTGGGGCGACAACTTGGCGTAGAGTATAATCAACCCCGATGATGATCCCAGAGATATACGGTACTGACATGTGGACTTATCAAGTAGGAGTTGCATACTCATTCATTTATTCATTCATTACCCACTCGGGCTGGTGGTGCGTAATTATTTGTTATGTGTACCTTCTCAATGGCCAGGATTTTGGTTGGGGTGCACAACCAACCTAAGATCAGGAGTTTACCACATTGAGCCTAACTATCTAAATTAGGTATGTGACTAGTTTGGATAGAAGTCCCTTGTGATGGACCCCATAGCCTGCGATACTACGTACTATCATCCCGACTTCACACTCCTGCATGGTCATTTCATTCACACTGCATATTGCATTACATCCTCGGCATTTGATATTTGGCTCTTTATGACTCCTCATTTGCATAGCTGATCTGTATTACGTACTCTGATATTGTATGACTCATGGACTTGTCAGTATTTCCAATTACTCTGATATCATATGATTTATGATCTTGTCAGTATTTTCGATATTGTATGATTATGGCATTGTATTGAATACTTGACACTTACCTTATGCATACACTTACACGACCCTCTAAGCTTATGCACAATAGATGCGTGCGGGTGATGTTAGGTTGTAGCAGCATTGATCTTGGAGCGTTCAACGCTCTTCTGAAGCTTTGATTTTCGATATACGTGTATTTCCCTTTTAGCATTGTATTTAAAATTTTAAGTTAGTGGATATGTGATGATGATGTTGCCTTTGTGATTTGGGTAAACCCATGGTTATGCTTATTACGAGTTAAACGTACGTTGGAAAATCCTCCTTGTAGGATCTTAGGATCAGAATCTGGCATATGCACGCTGAGAGCCGAGAATGGAGTATTACCAAGGCTATCGGCACCGAATTCGGCGATCAAGAATTCTGTGAGCCCGGTTTCCGAGTTTGGGGTGAGACAACCTTATTCCGATCAAGGTCATGATAAGTAATATTGCTAGAAGAGTGATGCAAATGCAAGGTATTTTACCGGTTGAAGGTTGCTTTCTTTATTTTTGACACTTTGTCAAACTACAATGATTTACTTGGAAAAGATTGGATTCTTCGTTTGCATGTATTCCATCATCACTGCATAAATTTGTGATTTTTTGAACTAAGATAGAGTAAAATTGGTTTTGTCCGATAACAAACCATTCTTAGCCATGTCCAACACGACCAATGCTCATTTTTATGGAAATGAGATCAGACTGATATGGTTTACAGGACAATACAAGAATGACAGACTGACTAGGATAGATGTCAGACTCAACCTAGATAATATTGTACATGATATTACAACAATGATACGACTGAACAAAGAGTTGTCAAAGGCTATAATTCCCTTCCATGCAACTACAAGCTGCATGATAGAAGAAATCCCATGACCGATCGATATTTGGTCAAAACCGATTTCACAGTTAGATACAATAGCTTGAGGAGAGTCCATAAAAATATGACAATGAATGCTTTGTTGATATGATCAAAATAGTAATACTAGTTGATCAAGTAACTGAATATGGTATTGAGTTGAAGGATTTGAAGCAAGTGCTAGAGAAGTTGGATGATTCCCAAACTTAGGTTTAAGATCCTTTAGTTGAAGTAAATTTGGGAACACAACAACATCCCAAGCCTACTTATATCAGTCGATTGTTAGATTCACAAATTTAGGCCGAACTCACTAACTTGCTTAAGGAGTTCACTAATTGTTTTACGTGGGACTATCTTCAGTTACCTAAACTAGAATGAAATCTAGTTGAGCATAGTTTACCTATAAAAGAAGCCTATTGATCGATGTAGTAATCACGCGGTGAGACCGAGGTTAAACCTAAAGGGACTTATAGTTGTGTGTTTTCTAGAACATTTTAGAACTAGAACTAGAATTAAAACTAACTTATAAGATTGGATTTTAAGAAGTAATGATGTAATTAAGTAAAGTAAAGAGGAAAAATCAATAAAAACAAAGCATTAGGACACCAATGATCCACTTATAGCCATTCTTAATGTTTAATTCACTTGATTTAATTATATAACTCAACTAGAATTGAAGTCTTATCCTATACAATCGGATAATAGAGCGGTTAGGCCATCATTCACAAACCAAAATAGATTTGAACTTTATTTGATTTGGTTCCCACATAAAGCACCAAAGTATTGATCACGGGGAATTCAAACCATCTATTTTTCCTTAGTCTACGATAGATCAATAGATTTTACAGATCAATTACATCCAAAATAGATAAGCAAACACTCTTAACTTTCCTAAGCATCCAATGTGCCTGAAGTCGATAATGGATTGAAGTAAACTAAAAATAAATCTTCATTTAAACTAAAAAACAATGAATCATTCAATGTTCAAACCAAATACTTGAATCAAAGTAAACTGAGGCATTAAAAATCACTACAAGCTTCACCTCTTAGCCCTAGCTAAGAGATTTAGACAACCATAGACATGATTAAACTAATACACAAAAGAAAAACATAAAAATTAAAGAAGAACTTAAGGATTGGAGAAAAATAAGGACCCCGTAGAAGCTCCGCAACTCCTTGCTCTCTCTCCTCTACCCTAATTCGTACTTAAAATGGCTTGAAACACTCCTTTATATAGAAAAAACTTGCACTGATTTTAATTTTACGCACTTATGTTACACTTCGATCACACAAAATTCGGTCGAACTGAGTCTAGCTAAAGATACCTTCGGTTACAACTGAATTTCACCAAAATATATCTAAAGCATTTGTCTCCCTTAGGTCACACCAAACCTCCCTTCAGTTACACTGAACATCTCTTGGGTCAGACCCAAGTGTCGATTTGAATTATATATAAAAATAATAGTTTCTTGCTAGATATGGTCGGATCGAACCAACCTCAGGTGGGATTGAACAGTCTGTTATTTCTGTTGATTTACTTTTTGATTTTTCTAACCCTCTCTCTCTCTCTCTCTCTCTCTCTCTCTTTAGTACTTGGATTTCTTAGATTTTTGACACTTGAATTCTTCATTAGTCATCTCCAAATCTCTAAATTTTTACTTGGTCATTCTTTGAGCATTAAATTTTCTTTTTTAATCATTCTTTTCATCTTAGCTCTCCAAATCACCTCGCATAACAAAACATAAGTTGTTAGTACACTTATTTTTACACCTGGTTTGTCAATCACGTGAGTCGTTATGTTATGTAGTCGATTGAGCCTTTGGAAAGTGAAGATTGAAGGCACAAGCGAAGCTAAGCATTAAAGAAGCAACAATGGGTAAATGAGGTGCCTTCGTGACTTTAATCCTTGACCCAAAATAACCCATTGACCTCCAGATGATCTTGACCTAATAGGAATATATTATTGATCATCCATTAGCCTTAGGAGACCAAGGAAAACATGATAAACAATGCTAGAAGATGTGCGAATCTGTTGTGTTTAAGATAGCCCAAAATAGCAGATTCCAAGTAATGTTCGATGGCATCGAGCTACCATCAAACAGTCTTCGATAACATTGAAAACCTAGCCGATGGCATCGATCGAGAGTTTGGGATCTCCAGCAACCAAACTGGATTATTCTTTGAAATTCTTGATGGCATCGAGGTCCCTTTAATGACATTAAAACATATGTTTCAATGACATCGAAGCCACCTCGATGACATAGATTGAGAGTCAGAATTGTCCAGCAAGGTTTTGAATTTTTCCTCAAACTTTCTCGATGGCATTGAAGTCCCTTCAATGACATCGATGACTTGATGTTCGATGACTCGAAGGTCATTCAATGACATCAATAATGGTCCAGAACTGTCCAGCAAGAAAATACCATATATTGTCTCGATTGTTCAATGGCATCAAGGAACCTTTCGATGACATCGACAGAGCAGTTTTCTGCCCTTTTTTTTTACTGTTGGGGCTCAAAATTTTTATAAAGAGCATTCGACTCTTGGGCATTTAGATGGATTTTTGGAGCAACCAGAGGTAGGGACATTCCATATGCATATCCCTCATCCTTATCCTCTATTCCATTGAGCTCTAAGCTAACTCCTTTGAGATTACAACTCCAAGGATTCCAACCTCAACATTAAGATGTGCTTGAACTCTTCCATTTCCTAGAGATTAGACTTAAGTAATCTTGGAAAACCTTTGTCTAAATCTTCTAGGAGACCCATCTTGTTGAATCCTCTAGGAAAACAACTTACCATTAGTTGTAAAAGATTCAACCAGCATCCCATCACCTTGGTTACCTCAAAGGAGCATCACAAGAAAGGTGATTGATCATGAAGCTAAAGCCTTGGTAAAGTGGTCGCAACATGATCAGGGGAGCGAGCATTGGGCGCTGATTGAAGTATGGGAGAGAGAAGATCAAGCAATCCGACAAGTGTCATGTGTAAAGTGTTCACAACCCCAAGTGCAGGGTCACGATGTAGTAATAACTTAGTAAAAACGAGGTCAAATCCATAGGGAATGGGGAACACAGTCTAGAACTAATCTAAGTCTAACTTGATTGGTCTGGGTTTTTAATCCAATGATTTAAAAAAAAAGGTTTTAATTAATAAAAATAAAAGGACTAAGGATCCAAGAATCCACCTATAGCAAACTCAACATTAATCTACTTAATCCAACGATTACTCGATTGGAATCGAAGTCCTATCCTATCCAATCGAATGATGAAGCGGTTAAAACAGAATTTGAACTTTTATTGGATTAGTTTCCAAATATCCATCTAATTGCAATGATGGCATGGAATTCAATCATCCACCATACACAAGAGACGATGGTGAAAAATGACTTATACACACCACACAATTTAAAATAAGTAAGAAGATATTCAAAGTTCTCACATCATCTACTGTAATTGGAGTCACAATAAACCATAGAAAACTGAAAATATTCCTTAAATCAAACTAGAAATCAATGGAAGTTCAACATATACTTGAAGCAAAGCAAACTAAACATCAAAATAAACTATAGGTTTCATCCCTTAGCCTTAGCTAAGAGATTAGCCTGAAAATACTAATATCCTAGAAGAAAAACAAAAAGATCAACTAAAACCCGTGAAAAAATCAAAGTGGAAGAACGTTGTCGGTGCTCTACCTAGGCCTACTCTCCCTTTCCAAACCCTAGAAGATGATTTGGAGTAGCCTGGGGACTCCTTTAAATAGTTTTGTAACTCAAACTTTCACACCGTCCTAGAAAAATCCGTGAACTGCCTCAAATTTACACACTCCACGTAAACTCTATGTAACGCCTTTGATGTCATTGAACAACATTCGATGTCATTGAATATAAAATCCCAAGTTGAATAGAATTTGGAAGTCACGCCTTTTCACACTGCGTAAATCTTTGATTCCATCGAGTTGTCTTTGTTGCCATCGAAGGGTGTTTGAGTAATTGAACAAGTGTCTAGAATGTTCCAGCCAGTTACTCCAGAAATTTTCATAATTCTCGATGTCATCAAACTGCCTTCGATGTCATCGAGCACTTGCTTCAATGTCATTGACTGGTGGTCGATGTCATCGAGAAATGCATCCAATTTGTACCGCAACCAAACTCAATTTTCATGTCATTCTTGATGTTATTGACCTATCTTGGATGTCATTAAACACTTACTTTAATGCATAGACAGTGAAGTTCAGTTCTCTAAATTTCTCCACTTTGTACTTTCGACTTCCTTCCTTCTCCGCTTGGTTTCCTTAAATCTTGAGGTCTTGAAATCTTTAATCTTGGTGTCCTAAGATCTATCTTTTCCTCAGTGATTTTTGAGCATTAAATCCGTGCTTTTAATATTCTTTTCAATCCAAGCTCTCAGATTCACCTTGTAATGCAAACATGTATAAAATATACTCATTAAGCATTATCATGTTCATAAAAGCAAGATATAAACAAGGGTAAATATGCAATATTTAACACCCAACAAAGAGTCTAAATTTATGTTCATTCCCTGTGTAGGTTGAAGTTCAAGAGTTTGTTTTCCCAAACTCGAACTAGGTTCTTTCGTAGGACCTTAGCATTTGTGTAGGGCCTAAATCTATAGTTCTTATGTAGGACTAAGGTTGTTGGTTATCCTAAGGATAAACCAACCAAAGTCTCTTGCGGGAGTCTCTGGCGGGAGAATACGCGTTAGGTTCTTGTGTAGGAACTTGGCTCTTGTGTAGGGCATAAACCACCATGTTCTTGTGTAGAACCTTGGCTCTTGTGTATAGTCTAAATCTTATATTCTTGTGTAGGACCCTTGCTATTGTGTAGGGCATAAATCTCAGATTTCTTCTGTAGGGATGTAAAGGTTAGAGGTGAGCCTTATTTAAAACCTCCAATAGTGAAATCTGGTACACTCATGGGTTGAGTGCGCCCATCGGGAGTGGAGTAGGCAAGTAGCTGAACCACTATATATCGCTGTATTTGAGAGTGTCATTTGTGTAAGTGTTTAATTATGCTTGTGAGTTTGAATGTTTACATTTTACATGCATAATTAGATGAATGCTTAGTGTTGATAGGTAGCTGTAACGCCCCATAATTTTGAAACCCGATTATATGACTTGATTTTTAAAAACCCGAGTATTAACCTTTAAAGATAACCAAATTCCACGTATATTTATTATTTTTCTTTTTTTCTTTTTCAGAGTGAGCATTTAGGCAGAATAGGAACAAATCAAACATAGAAGAAATTGCATATACATTCAAATTGTACGAGCAGCTGCCCAAATGACTTATACAAACCAATGTCTCTATGTTAGCAATTACAAGAAATACACAATTTAACATATGAGAAATAATAAAATGCATATAAACTTGAGCGGCAACATCGCGCAGCTTCTCTTGACAGATACAGCGTTGCATCATTGACAATTGTATCCTGCTCCTCATCAGTATGAACATGAATATCATTTAAGCCACCTGTACAGTTATATATTCGATGAATGAGTGGCCGGCTCAATGTGAATTCCTCTCAAGATTACACACTGTCACATTAGGTAAGTATACCTTAAATAAAAATCATACAAAACAATCAAATGCAATCTAATTAAATTCATGGATGCATGAATGCACATCAACTGGGGATACTCATCCAGTTGGCTTTTAGGTGAGACCCATACATGTGGCCGGTCACCAGCAAAAGTACATCCCGTACATGTGTAGTGCCAAACTCACCAAAAGTGGCCCAATAGTCACTAGTCTGGGAGCTAGCGAAATGATACCACAACTAAAGCCTAAGGGCAAATGCTATACCATCTGAAATTAGCCACCCGTCATCTCCCGTATGTTATGAATGCATGATTAGCCTAACCGTTATTATTCCAATTACAACTAGCTAATTTAAGAAAGCTCAAGGTCACTATGGGGGACTCATCACCCAGCGTAGGCTAATAGCTCGGGTATAGTGTGTCATTCCCACCATCCTCGGCTCATGAGACTCCAACATTAGGATGTTTAATAGAACATCATCGACTAGTGGCCAATCATAGTTCATCAAGTGGAACTTACCATCGTATGGTTGTACATAAACAATATATCGAACCCACATAAGAAAAATACTAAAAATAAGCCACAAGGCAAATGTCAAAACTAAGCCACATAGGGCAAATATCAGATCAAAGCCACATAGGGCAAATACAAAATCGATGTGATAAAAAAATTGTCCTCAAAAGCCACGTAAGTACAACAATCCATGGATGGTAAACCCACATCAATATTCAAATCATTCAAATAACCACTAGGTCGAAGGTCCATTATAATCACAATCAATCAAGTTACATCCCAAGTTTGGATGTACATATGTAAGTGGAGTTCTCCACTGAAAATGTATCAATTCAAGTTCCATAAGTAATCTACAAGCATGAGAAAATATACAGGATAAATATTGAGCATGTAATCTATCATTCGATCCCAACAACTAGTACATCTAATTATAAGTTAAAGATATCAATTATCAACCAAAATTAAAGTAAAAATTATCACTTAAGCTAATAGCAAAATGAAAAGCTCAAGGGGAAGAAATCATCACCTTATGTGTCGAATCGCCTACTAATGTTGTTAGGAAGCAAGTATGCCCATAAAATTAAATCCTACCATGAATTGTAAAATCATATGGTTAGATTCAAGTTTTATATGTTTTCTACGGTTAGGATCATAACATAGGGTTTGGATTACTTAGATTTAGGGTTTCGTCCTAAGGTTTAGTTCTAGGCTTAGATTTTAAGATTTAAATGATAATTGATGTATAATTGACCATAATGCTAATAATATCAATAATTTCATGGTGATCATTAACATTAATGATATAATTAATATTATTTAATGTGACACTAATAATCATGGTGATGAAAATAAATAGTATGCTCTACCATCAATGATAATATTTAAGAATGAAGAACAAAACACTTATATTTAATAATTGTAATTTGTATGTAATAACTAATATTAGTATAGGTAATTTACTAATAGTTAATCATATATAATATTAATAATCCTAATAATGATAATAATGGTAACAATGATAATTCTGATCGAAATAATTTTAGCCTGGAAGGAGAATGTGGACTCACCTTAGTCGACTCAGTAGTTCAACTTGGCCTCAATTCGAACCAACGACCCGCTCCGCGACTCAACTTGACTCGACTCAACTGAGTTGACCCAACTCCACAAAACTCGACTAAGTCAACTCGGCAGAAACCCCACAAAGGGAAGCAAAACCCCTCACTCATCTATTCTTCTTCTTCCTCCTCCTCTTTCCTTCCTTTCTTGTTGCTGGAAACCTAGCTGGGCCTGACCTGGGCCAAACTCGGTTGACTTGGCAGTGAGTTGGGTCCGAACCCACTCTCTCTTTCTCTATCATATCTTCTTCTTTCCCCTTCTTTTTTTCTTTCTTTTATCTTCTTTTCTTACTAGACTCTTAGACCAACTTTGAATACATCATAGCATGGGTTAGCGAGTTGACGAACTCGGACAAACCCGAACCGAGTCTGAACTCTCTAGCAACTCGGTGGTAGAACTGCAACGTTGTAGCTGCACCACCCCAACCCTCTCTATCCTCATCTCTCCCTCTCATTCTCTGCTGGAACTCTAGCAGCACTCAAACCAGGCCTAACCTAGACCGTGCCTTAACTCAACCGAGTAAGTTTGGTACAACAGCCTGATGTGGCAATGGCCCTCATGCTAGTCCAGTGACTCGGGTGGGCTGATGTAACGTCTTGGAAACATCTGTATAAAGACCCGAGTACCACCTCAACCAGAAATCGCTAAGGATCAAATTATGTAGAAATTAGACAAAAATTAATTAAGTACTAAACTGAATTAATTAGTAGATTAGCTTGAACTGCTTTCTATACGAATTGCAAGACCCAAAACTAGTAGAATTGCTAACTCTACATTACCTAAATACCTAGGATCAATCTCAAAACCCAGTTGCTATTGGGAGCATACTGAAACTCCGTATCAGACCTGGACCACATGTTGAAGGTCATACTATTATGACCGCTTTATTGGGCTTGACAACCATCTCGAGAATTAAGTCTAAAAAGTATCCAGAAATGCACAACTTTAGCCTGGAGCGAAGTGTGTGAGAAGCGTAAATATCTTTAGGAAATAATCTCAAACTTAAGTGAATTGGGCCATTCGTTTGCAGGCCAAATTTAAGGTTTCAGACCGTCAGATTTTGACCCAAATACATTCTCAGAACAGGGAAATTTTCCAACACATGTCAGTGTACTTGTGGCCCTGATCGAGTGACGATGGCTGTTAAACTGAAACTGGTCCTCCACGGTCGATCCACAAATTCGATCAGACTGAAATCTTAACCTGACATAGATCCATTATCAGGGAACTTTCTCTAGACTGTATGTAGGAAATGGACCTCCAGATGAGCTCCGTTGGCCCGAAACAGACAACTTTTGGCTATAACCTAAGTATACTATGGCCCTGGGGTGACATCAGTTTTGGGCCTATATGAGGACCTTAACCTACCCCTCTCTCATTCCATATGAATTTCCTAACCCTAGGAGAGAGAAGAGAGAAAAGAGGAGGAAAGATTGAGGAGAAGAGAGAGAGAGAGAGAGAGAGATAGTTGTTAGGATCATTCCCACCACTCCACGGGCTGAATCCGCTCTCCCGTGTCACTACACCGTCAAATCTGAATCCATTTTTGGGTAAGAAATCCTAATCCGAATCTGTTTTAGGCATCCAAATAGAGGAATAGGTGAAATAACTAACCTATTTTATGATTTAGGTAGCTGTTGTGTCATGGACATAGGCGTAGTGTATGAACCGAGTTCATAATCGGCGTATTGACGAAAGGTGCAGACTATAAACATTTCGGTTATGGTTTTCAAGGCCTTCAATATCAATTAATGATTGATGACTGACTTGATTGCTGTCACATGTACTTAGATGCGATGTTTTCCTTTTATTACACATATATATGAACTATGTTGAATATAATGCATTCCATGTGTTTGTTGAAATGTTTTAATGAATATGGAATTATGATTTATGCTTGCCATGATTGTTGAATGGGAATACATGATTGTCGTATGTGTGGTAACTCCCATGTGGAAGGATTTGTTATATTATATGTTATAACTAATTTATTGCATGTATGTTGATATGTGTAGTCTAAGTGTTTGATAAAATGTCTAAATGAGAAGTTGCTTGTTGAGATGTATTCAATGAGGGTGTTGAGATAGGATTCTCAACTACCTTATCTATAGTTACAGTTTCCTTCATATAACCTACCTCGCTATTACGTGCTTTACGAATGAAATGCCTATGTATGATAACATGTGCACTATATGTTTGTTAAAATGCTTAAACGAGATTTATATTTGAATTGGTTGTTACATGTTGTTCTAACTATCACATATGAATGCCTATTGTATTTGAGTATGATTAAGAACAATACGTATTCCAAGCAATCGGTAACGATGTATGATCAGTGGCTGAGCTAAATCGCCACAACGGATACGTTCAATGAATCCGAGTCATACGGTGATTATCAATAGTGGTTAGGCCACAAGGAGTACGTATGCGCTCCATGTCGATTAATTCAACATGCGCTTGTACTAGTCAAGCTTGTCAAATAACCCAATTGGCCTAATGTATGTTAACCATGTATAGACGCTACTGCTTGAATCTAAGATACAACTTACCAGTGAAAAGCCCGTTTAACCTTGGTACCACGATCCGGTAAGACTCAAGAGCCGGGCATAGTGGTATGGAACACCGTGGTTGAGCTGTCGGCCTACACTGAGGTGACGAGCTTCCCCGTAGTGTTCATTAAGTAACCCAAACTCATGAGCCGAATACGGTGGTATGAGACACTATATTCAAGCTATCGACTTATGCTAAGGTGACGAGCCTTTTCCATAGTGACCTCGAGTATAAACTAGGCCTACGCCAAGGTGACGAGCCTCCTGTAGTGACCTGAACTTGCCTGTCCACTATTTTTAAATCAGAGCCCTATAACTTGCCTATCGTATGTGATTAACTAGGATTAATGATCCTATATGGATCATCGTTCGGTACATGATATAAAGGGAGGTACCTTAGCTTCTCGAACCTACTGTATGAATAAACCTAATTAAGTATTGGCTAACACGATCATGCACCACATTGCATGTGCTTTGACGAGGAACTGCACGTGTCTGGAGTGGTGCATGCCACGATCATGAGATGATGTCATTGAGGGAGTGTAGGCGAGGGCATGCATCATTACAGCATATCATTCTTGCATTAATAAGAGTACTTAGGATATGAGTGTTGTATTGCTTTATCATTACTGCTTGATTGAATTGATAACATGTTAACCTTTGCCTTATAGTACAACTGAGTTGATCACTCACTCCCACTCTGGGATGGTGTTTAAAACACTAACTAGACTTTGTTGTAGCTACAGGTGATGGCGATGCTTACGAGGTGAAGCCTGAATTTTATGACGATGAGGAGGAGTTCTCCTATATGAAACACTCTGGCGGGTCTATATAGACCTAGAGTTATGTTGTCGGGATTATAGGGATATGAATTAGTTGGACGTCACACTTATTATTTTGTATAATTTTAGAACAAACATGTATATATTCAACTTGGTGGCATGGTCATACTCTGGGGGTTTATAACCACTCATATACTTTATATATCTACCACAGTCTTCCACTTGCTTAATTCAATCATATTTGGAGTATGATGTGCTGATTTAGTGTAATCCCATTCATTTTTAATGTGCTAATACGGACAAAATTTAATCATCATTATCTATATTGCATAAGTGATGCGTCGGAACTCGAGAGTTGAGCATCTGCTCGACCCCCAATTTTTGGGGCGTTACAAGTTGGTGTTAGAGCATGATTTGGATTAAACTGGACCTGAGACATGACACACAGTGATGTACTTTGACTTAGGAGGGGGCGATGAAATGTAGAAATGAACGTAGGATTCCAAGTTTCACCGATGGGCAAAACTGACCATAGAAACGGGACCCGTGTGTATCTATGATCATGTGAGGTGATCTCAATTCTTTTTTAGACCGTCAATTGACGGGTTTAAATGATAATTTAACATATTCCACACTCAAATGACTGAAAAATATGAATATGCGCGATATGGACACCAAAAACATCTCAAACGGACTCGAGGGCCCAAATGACACAAATCGGTGGGACCCAAGGTGGGCCCCACATTTCTAGCACCCCGGGAGGGGGATGCCATTGACCATGTGGCGAGCCATCGCCCAGAGGTCTAGTGCACCGCGATGGCATCGCCCCTACCGTGAGGCCTCGCGGTCCACGTCCGGCGGGCCTGTCGGACCGCAGCGAGTCAAGCGAGCCAATCAATGTATATGCACGTGAGGCCCACAAAATCATGTGGGACCCCTTATACCTCCCTTTTTTCTTCATTTCACCCCACCTAGCCTCTAAACCCCCTCCAAGCTCTCAAAAATCTGATTTTTCACCTCAAATCCACCCCTCCATTCTCATATCTTCTTCTTCTTCTTCACTACATACCTACCTCCCATTATCTCTCTCAGAATCTATCTTCTACTACCTTCAATCCCCTTCCTTCCTTCTCATTTGGGCACACAAACCCTCCTTGGTGTCTCAAAAATCTCAAAGTCCAACAACCCATCCTATCCCTCCATTTTGTTTCACTCTTATGGCTCCTTTTGAGCTAGTGGCGGCCATATTTTTACTTTTCACACTTCTTTCTCTCGTGGGAAAGAAGAGGGCTTCCACGGATGAAGCCGGGCCTAGCCGCCCTACCTGTTCAAGGAGGTAGAAAGGCGTCGAGGCTAGTACAAGCATCGATCAGGAGCTAAGGACAAAGCGGGATCTCGATCCCCTAATTCCTCTCAAAAGAGCTCTACTGGTGGATATGGCACATGGAAGGTTTCAAGGCCGTAGAGTTCTCTTTGAAGCACATGTGGACGAGAAACTATTTAGGCTTTATCCGGCGATGGATCTCTTGTTGGATGCTGGGTGGGTCCCATATTTGAGGGCAAGTCTCATGCAAATGAGAGCACTGTCCGAGCCTTCTACGCCCATATACGAGAGCCACTGCTGGAGCCTCTATAGTTCTCCATCCCTGTGTGAAGGTGGGAAGCCATTGCCAATGTGGACTTGATAGCTCGAATCATGGGGATGTCGTGTGGAGAGCTACACGCTAGTGAGAGAAGTCTCAGGAGTGTGCATGAAAGAGATTACCATATGTGATTTCTTTGTGGTCAACTGGTCCAATGGAATCGAGGCAACTGCCTCCCAGCGACCAAGATGACTCGTGACTTCCACCTACTCCACTACATATTCACGTGCAATGTGTATCATAGGTGGAGCAATCGTAGTGAATGCACGCATCTGATGGTAGACTTTCTATACAGAGTTAGACAGGGAGATAAGCTGTGTCTACCTACGTATGTACTACTACAGATAATTCAGACTGCACGCTCTCCTAGGATAGACATTTCATTCCCATTGGGCCGACTTATATGTAAGCTCGCTGGTGAATTCGGCTATAGACTTGGCTTAGAAAATCTTGTGCCTATCCATTTCATCAACAACACTACGCTTAACAACATGGGTATTGGGCCACGACAACGTGAAGCCCAACTCGATGAGAGTGAGGATGAGACGGGAAGTGAAGAGGAAAAAAGTGATGAAGAAGAGGACGAAGACGAAATAGAGGAAGGAAGCGAGGAAGTGGGAGAGCAGGAAGAGGGAGAAGAGGAGGCCCAAGACTTTGATGAGGGCTCTCCACCTACAACACATGAGCGCCACTATGATTGGGCTACTTTAGAAGCCTGCTTGGCTCAGATCGAGAGGGCCAAGTTGCCCTGCGACAGGAGGTCAGGGAGACCCGGGCTGAACTTGAAGAGAATAGGGCCTTCATGAAATAAAAATTTAAGAAGGTGTCTCACACCTTGAAGGCTCTCATGTGCTGTCTACAGGATAAGGGTGCTCCTCCACCATCTCCAGATTTGGACGACTAGTCACATGTTTTAGTCGTCTTTGGGTTTTCATAGTTTTCTTACTTTCTATGTTATAGCCTTGATAGGCTTAGTAGTATAGTAGAGTGGTTGGTATGTTATAGTGTTTAAAAACTTTGTTTAGATTTAGCTCATATGCATCTTCTGTCATGATTCATGTAAAACTACATCTCATGTATTGTGACAATTTTGATTAGATGAAATGCATGCAGCTCCTTTCGCTATGAAATGTGTAGAATGCTTGAGAAATTGAGTGTTGTTATGTTAAATATTACATGGGTTTCACCATATGTTGTATTTAGGGAATGCCACCTAAGGCCACTCGGAGTACGACACGTCTTACACTTGGCGAATCGAGTGACAGGGCACCTCCCCTAATCGATAGCCAGACGGACCCCAGTTTGGGCCCAAATCATGAGACTATGCTGGATTCTCAGTTGGCCACAGGCTCCACTAATGGGCCAACACCTTTTACACCACTAGTTCTGGAATAGAATCGTGCATCCTCGTCGATGCCCCACATGCATCAGGCTCTTCCTCCTGATAGATTGGAGTAGATGATGCTCCTTATAAAGTAGTAGCAGCATATTTGGACCACCATCGCTGGGGCCCTTGCCCTGAACATGAGCATGGCCTCGTCTACACCACCTGTGCACCCTACTGGAAACATAAGTGCCAGCGGTTTATTTAAGCAATTCTAGCACTTCAGACCTCCTACTTTTACGGGTACTCACAGACTCGAGGAGACTGAGTACTAGCTTGACCGCATCTCTAAGATGCTAAAGTCGTTGCACAGCACTGAGGTAGAGCAGGTTGAGCTAGTCACCTACATGTTTGAGAAGGAGGCCAGTCTCTGGTGAGACAGCGTCCTTCGGACTATTCCCAAGGGGTATGTGTGGACATGGGATGCCTTTGAGACCCGCTTCCACGAGAAGTATTTTCCCCTCGCCTACTGTAATGAGAAGGAGAGTGACTTCCTTCGCCTCTGTCAGGGAGGAATGAGTGTGGCCGAATATGAGAATAGATTCATGGAGCTGGCCAGATATGTTCCCTTGATATTGGCAGACGAGCCGATGCGAATGCAGCGATTTTCTGAGGGTCTGCGACCTAAGATACATACAAAGATGTGTTGCGCTAGTATTCCAAACTATGTTGAGCTAGTGAACATGTCTCTGCGAGCTGAGAAGGATGAGGACAGACTATCTCGTACACGTGCACTCATAGGTTCGAGGCCTCGACCATATTTTTCTAGTAGACCGTTCCTCGGCAAGAGGCCATGTGCAGATTCACCCCCTAGACTTACGGCTCCACCGACTCAGTTGAGGCGAGCGGATTTGTGGTGCACATACTACAAGTGGTTGAGCCACACTGATACTTACTGATTCACCAAGATAAGGGACAACGGCTTTGTGCCTCCTCAGAAGATTAACCGTCAGTTACCTCAGGCCATCTTAGCTCCACCTCTACGATCAGCACCACCTGCACCTCGATTTAGGCCGCCTCAATGGCCTATGGCATCGCAGCAGAACCATTCTCAACAGGTGCGAGTACATGCGCTTGCAACTGAAGCATCTGAGTTAGCAGCTACAGTGCCTTCAGCCTTTGAGGTCACTGCCTACATCCAAGGTACACCCATATTTCTATTAGTGGACACTGGGTCCACTATTTCGATGATATCATGTTCTACGGTCAAGCACTTAGGGCTGAATACGACCCCTATGGTTGGGGTGAGAGTTATCGCAGCAGTAGAAACTTTTACAGATGCCACTAAGTTCTGTGAGGGTTACTTGATAGATTTAGGGAGCAGAACGATATGCATTAACCTGATTGTCACCACGATATACCATTACGACATCATCCTCGGCATGGATTAGCTTATTAAAATAAGGGTCGAGATCGACTATGAGACTCGACTAGTGATGGCACACGGACCTGAAAGTATGACCTTCACATTCCCCGTTCAGGTCAGTTGCCCCTTTCGGGTTCTTTGTTATCCTGCCCTATTGAAAGATCATAATGGTCCGACACTTGGAAACACGCCCGTGGTCTAGGACTTTTAGGAAGTTTTTAAGACGATACCTGGATTACCTCCCTAGTGTGAGATCGACTTTACTATCGACCTTGTGCCTGGTGCGACACCCATTTCCTTACCCACGTATTGCATGCCTCCATATGAAATGGAGGAATTGAGGAGACAGAATGATGACTTATTAGATTAAGGTTTCATACGGCCTAGCATGTATCCTTGGGGAGCACTCGTGTTGTTCGTGAAGAAGAAAGATGGTTCACTACGAATGTGTATTGATTATCACAGGTTGAACCAAGTGACAATGAAGAACAAGTATCATTTTCCCAGGATAAATTATCTGTTCGTTTAGTTGAAAGGGGCACAGTATTTTTTAAAGATCGACTTGCAGTTAGGGTATCATCAGTTGCGCGTCAGGGATGAAGACCTGGAGAAGACAGCGTTCAGAACCAGCTTTGGGCACTTCCTTGTGATGTCGTTTGGACTCACAAACGCACTCACCGTGTTCATGGACCTGAAGAACCGGGTGTTTCGGCCGCATCTGTACCGATTCCTCATCGTATTTATAAATGACATACTGATATACTCTAAGAGTCAGGAAGATCACGAGGAGCACTTGTGAGCTGTCTTTGATACGCTCAGGAAGAACCAATTGTTTGCCCAGTATAAGAAGTGTGACTTCTGAAAAGAAGAGGTCAAGTTCCTGGGACATGTGGTGTCTAAGGAAGGAATAGCTGTGGACCTTGCTAAGGTGGCCGCAGTTCAGGACTAGGAGCAGCCCAGTTCGGTTACTAAATTGAGGAGTTTCCTCAGCCTAACAGGTTACTACCGTCGATTCATTAGGACCTTTTCCAAGATAGCTAAACCGTTGTCTCAGCTCACTCGGAAGGATCTCAAGTTTGCCTAGAATGAGAAGGCAGAAGTAGCCTTTCAGGAATTGAAGGACAAGTTGACATCCGCACCCGTGCTAGTATTGCTAGAGCAGGGGGTCAAATATATGATATACAGCGATGTGTCTCGTGTTGGTTTGGGTTGTGTTCTGATGCAAAAGGACAGAGTGGTTGCTTATGCCTTGCGACAGTTAAGGAAGCATAAGGAAAACTACCCTACGCACGACTTAGAGTTAGCGGCCATCATCTTTGCATTAAAACTCTAGAGACATTACCTCTACGGAGAGGAGCTCAAGCTCTTTTATGACCACAAGAGGCTCAGATACATATTCACGCAGAGAGACCTGAATACGAGGCAGCGATGATGGATGGAAACTTTGAAAGACTTCAAGTTTGAGGTCTCCTACCATCTTGGAAAGGCCAACCTTGTGGCAGGCCCGTTGAGCTGTAAGAAGACAATAACATTTGCAGCTCCGCTGATGATAGAGGAATGGGATATGGTAGAGTTTGTGCGAGACTTTAAGCAGAAACTTATGGTAGAGGAGCCATTCGAGAGCATTGTACATTCGTGTACGGCTACTTATCAATGACTTGATCATTGTGGCTTAAAGGGAAGATGAAGGATTGGTGGAAATGAGAAAGCGGGCTAGTGACGATGAAGACTCTGAATGGCTAGTTAGTAGGTATGGGGGTTTACGTTATCGTGGCCGCCTATGCATCCCAAATCTCCATGACTTGAGAAGGGAAGTTCTCGAAGCTGCTCACAGTTCGAAGACGGCGATGCATCCTGGTAGTACGAAGATGTATCGAGATATGAAGCGTTCATACTGGTGAGACAACATGAAGGCCCACATTGCAAACTATGTATCCCATTATCTCACGTGCAAGTAGGTCAAGGCCGAACACCACTGACCTCCTGGTTTACTTCAGCCCATGCCTATAGCTGAATGAAAACGAGATTTCATCTCTATGGATTTCATTTCAGGGTTGCCGAAGACGAGGAAGGGACATGACTTCATTTGGGTGATTGTGGACCGATTGACGAAATCGGCTCATTTTCTCCCTGTTAGAGTTTCAAACTCATCAGATGATTTGGCCAGGCTGTACATCAAGGAGATAGTACGTCTGCATGGAGTTCCTATGGAGATCATGTTAGATCGAGACACGCGATTCACATCTATCTTCTAGACTCATATCCAGGAAGCAATGGGTGTGAAACTGAAGTTCAGTATGGCGTTCCACCCACAGGCAGATGGGTAAATGGAACGGGTGAATTAGGTGTTAGAGGATATGTTGTGAGCTTGTGTGCTTGATTTCAAGGACAGTTGGGATGATTGTCTTCCTTATGCTGAGTTCGCTTATAACAATAGCTTTCAGGCGAGTATTGGCATGGCCCCCTCGAAGCACTATATGGGTGTCCGTGTATAGCACGCATTGCTGGGTAAAGGTTGGCAAGAAGAGTTTGATTGGCCCAGAGTTAGTGCAGGCGACCTTAGAGAAGATCAACATTATCAGGCATCGACTCCTGGCAGCACAGAGCAGACAGAAGAGTTACGCTGATACGAGGCAGCGACCGCTAGAGTTTGAGATTGGGGACCATGTATTCCTGAAAGTTTCTCCAATGAAGGGAGTCCTCCAGTTTGGAAAGAAGGGGAAACTCACGCCATGATTCATTGGCTCATTCCAGATACTAGACTGAGCGGGTGTAGTAGCGTACCGCCTTGCTTTTCCCACACCACTCGCAGGTGTACACAACGTATTTCATGTATCGATGCTGAAGAAATACGTTCCTGATCCTTCCCACATTATCAAATGGGAGCAGATGTAGTTGAGTGAAGATGTTATGTATACACTGCGACCGATGCATATTCTAGACAAGAAGGAACAGGTACTACACAGTAAGGTTATCTCGCTTGTGAAGGTACTGTGGACACATCACACTGAGGAAGAGGCTACTTGGGAAACAGAAGCCGAGGTCCGCAAGAACTACCCTCAGATTCTCGAGGAGTATGAAAAGGTACTAATTTTGAGGATAAAATTTTTTCTTTAAGAAGGGTAGATTGTAACATCTTAGAAAAATACGTACAAAGACCTGCGTACCACCTCAGGCAGAAATCACTAAGGATCGAATTATGTAGAAATTAGACAAAAATTAATTAAGTACTAAACTGGATTAATTAGTAGATTAGCTTGAACCACTTTCTATACGAACTGTAAGATCCAAAACCAGTATAATCGCTAACTCTATATTACCTAAAAACCTAATATCAATCTCAAAACCCAGTTGCTCTTGGGAGCATACTGAAACTCCATATCGGACCTGGACCGTGCGTCGAAGGTTCGATTACTACGAAACTATATGATTATTACCGCCTTACTGGGCTTGACAATCATCTCGGGAATCAATTCCAAAAAGTATCCAGAAACACACAACTTGAGCCTGGAACGAAGTGTGTTAGAAACGTGAATATCTTTAGGAAATAAGCTCAAACTTAATTGAATTGGGCCATTCGTTTGCAAGCCAAATTTAAGGTTTCAGACCATTAGATTCTGACCCAACTACACCCTCGGATCAGGAAAATTTCTCAACACATGTCAGTGTACTCGTGGCCCTGATCGAGTGACGATGACCTTTGAACTAAAACTGGTCCTTCACAATCGATCCACAAATTCGATCAGACCGAAATCTTAACCTGATATAGATCCATTATTAGGGAACTTTTTCTGGACTGTATATAGAAAATGGACCTCCAAATGAGCTCTGTTGGCTCGAAACAGACGACTTTTGGCTATAACCTACGTATACCATGGCCTTGGGGCCATTAACATCAGTTCTGGGCCTATATGAGGACCTTAACCCACCCCTCTCTCATTCCATACGAATTTCCTAACCCTAGGAGAGAGAAGAGAGAAAAGAGGAGGAAAGAGTGAGGAGAAGAGAGAGAGAGAGAGAGATAGTTACTAGGAATCATTCCCACCACTCCACGGGCTGAATCCTCTCTCCCGTGTCGCTACACCATCAAATCCGAATTTATTTTTGGATAAGAAATCCTAACTCTAATCTATTTTAGGCATCCAAATAGAGGCATAGGTGAAATAATTAACTTATTTCATGATTTAGGTAGCCGTTGTACTGTAGACAAAGGTGTAGTGTACGAAACGAGTTCGTAATCGGCGTATCGATGAAAGCGCGAACTATAAACATTTAGGTTATGGTTTTCAAGGCTTTCAATGTTAGTTAATGATTTATGACTGACTTGATTGCTGTCATATGTACTTAGATGCGATGTTTTCCTTTTATTACACATATATATGAACTATGTCAAATATAATGCATTCCATGTGTTTGTTGAAATATTTTAATGAATATGGAATTATGATTTGTGCTTACTTGTTGATTGGGAATACATGATTGTAGTATGTGTGGCAACTCCCTTGTGAAAGGATTTGCTATAGTATATGTTATAACTAATTTATTACATGTATGTTGATATGTGTAGTCTAAGTGTTTGATAAAATGTCTAAATAAGAAGTTGCTTGTTGAGATGTATTCAATGAGGGTGTTGAGATAGGATTCTCAACTACCTTATCTATAGTTACAGTTTCCTTCATATAACCTACCTCACTACTACGTGCTTTACGAATGAAATGCCTATGTATGATAACATGTGCACTATGTGTTTGTTAAAATGCTCAAACGAGATTTATATTTCAATTGGTTGTTACAGGTTGTTCTGACTATCAAATATGAATGTCTATTGTATTTGAGTATGATTAGGACTAATACGTAGTCCAGGTAATCAATAACGGTGTACAATCAGTGGCTGAACTAGATCGCCACAATGGATACGTTCGATGAATCCGAGTCGTATGGTGATTATCGATAGTGGTTAGGCCACGAGGAGTGCGTATGCGCTCCATGTCAATTAATTCAACGTGCGCTCATACTAGTCGAGCTTGTCAAATAACCTAATTGGTATAATGTATGTTCACCATGTATGGACGCTACTGCTTGAATCTAAGGTACCGCTTACCAGTGAAAAGCCCGTTTAACCTTGGTACCACGATCTTCTAAGACTCATGAGCCGAGCATGGTGGTATGGGACACTGTGGTCAAGCTGTCAGCTTACGCTAGGGTGATGAGCCTCCCCGTAGTGTCCATTAAGCAACCCAAACTCGTGAGCCGAATACGGTGGTATGGGACATTGTATTCGAGCTGTCGGCCTACGCTAAGGTGATGAGCCTTTCCTGTAGTGACCTCGAGTATAAACTAGGCCTCCGTCGAGGTGAGAGCCTCCCGTAGTGACCTGAACTTGCCTGTCCACTGTTTTTAAATCAGGGGTGACGTTACCTTATAACTTGCCTATCGTATGTGATTAATTAAGATTGACGACCCTATATAGATCATCGTTCAGGTATATGATATAAAGGGAGGTAACTTAGCTTTCCGAACCTGCTGTATGAATAAACCTAATTAAGTATTGGCTAACACAATCATGCACCGCATTGCATGTGCTTTGGCGAGGAAGTGCACGTGTCCGGAGTGGTGCATGCCACGATCATGTGATGATGTCGCTAAAGGAGTGCAAGTGAGGGCATGCATCATTACAACATATCATTCTTACATTAATAAGAGTACTTAGGATATAAGTGTTGTACTACTTTATCATTACTACTTGATTGAATTGATAACATGTTAACCTTTGCCTTATAATATCACTGAGTTGATTACTCATTCCCACTCTAGGACGGTATTTTAAAACACCAACCAGACTCTATTGTAGCTATAGGTGATGGCGATGCTTACGAGGCAGAGCCTGACTTTTATGACGACGAGGAGGAGTTCTCCTACATGCAACTCTCTGGCTGGTCTATGTAGACCTGGAGTTACGTCGTCGGGATTACAAGGATATGAATTAGTTGACCTCACACTTGTTATTTTGTATAATTTTGGAACAAACATGTATATATTCAGCCTGGTGCCATGGTCATACTCTTGGGGTTTATAACCACTCATATACTTTATATATCTACCACAGTCTTCCGCTTGCTTAATTCAATCATCTCTGGAGTATGATGTGCTGATTTAGTGTAATCCCATTCATGTTTAATATGCTAATACAAACAACATTTAATCATTATTATCTATGTTACATAAGTGATGCGTCAGAACTCGGGAGTTGAGCATCCGCTCGACCCCAATTTTTGGGGCATTACAGCCGAGTCGATGCCACACAAACACACACACACACACACACACACACTCTCTCTCTCTCTCTCTCTCTCTCTCCCTTTTTTCTTCTTTGGAGCATCCATAAGCTCGATTAGAACTCGTCATCGAGTCGAGCTAACCCAACTCAACAACGTCCCGACAAGATGGTAGTGCTACAACCCAACACCCTCTCTTTCCCATTTCTCCTTCTTTTCCTTTTCTTTCATTTTCTTTCATCTCAAACTTTCACTAAGCTCTGAAATCAATCCTGACCCATCCAACTCAGATCAAACTCGGTCGAAACTCTATGCAGTGTAGCTTGCTTCATTAAGGAAGAAAGCCTCAGGCAATCATGGCAGGTTACAAACGAATGGGTTTTCTTCGAATCTGATTCTAGTGGAGGCTCTGGATTGGTGGTAGAGAGCTTCTGGAATATAGGTTTTAATGTGTGAAGGAGGTTTGGGTGGTGGTTTCGAAGGGAGAAGGGAACGATGTGTTTTTCTTTAGGTTTTCGTAAGAGCTAAGAAAGAGCTATTTTCACTCCCTTCTTATGGCCAAAACCTAGCTCTTCTAGGTCATTAGATTGACAATAAACGTTCCAGATTTGATTTGGTAGAAACTGCCTCCAAATACTATGGGTAAGGCCGAAACCGACCGTGGTTTTGCTCAAAAGCCCTAAATTGCATTACTTTTAAGTGGAGGGCTAGGATCTTTTCCAACAGCTAGACCACTAAGATTGAAGGGGACGTGCGCATACAAATTGCCAGTTAAGGCGAAACAAAGTTTCTATTTTTGGAAACCATCCGAGCGCACATCCCACTCATGGTTGTTGCTGTGCCCATGCACGTGTTCATGGGCTCATGTGGATGGCATGGTTTTAGTCATCTCCACGTCGCGCATATGATGGACAATTTTGATCATCAGTCCAGGTGATGAGGGTGGACCTCATTTCAAATGAACGGTCTTCATTTGTTGTTGGTTGAAAAATGAAAGAAGAAGGGGTTCCCTCTTTTTCAGAAATTCGTCGAGTCAACACAGTTTGACTGTGTTGACAGGTCTGGTGCACATCGGGTGCACATTCACTGTGTGCGTTGCTGCCCTAAAGTGGGGCTCACAGAGATATTTGAACAAATCGATGCCATTCATTCCATTTGAAGGTTCCCAAGCAGGGCCTTTGATCAAAGATGAAGCATATCTAAAGCCTAGGTGGGGTCCACTGTAAGACCCGTATCCTAGCCCATACCGTTCCATAAGCTTCCACAGTCCTCCCGGTCAAATTCCGGCTACCCGCGATCTTTTATCGATAGTTGCGCTTGATACTTAGCCGAGTCCTGCATATCTAAGTTGACTTGACCCAAGACTTATACCAGTGCGACCGCGCCATCGCCGCGGTTCTGATGCTACGTCTCACGTGCCGAGGCAATACCCAAGCCAGGAGATGTGGGCCCGCGTTCAGTTCAGGAAACACCACTGCAATCCCAAGAAAATCTCTATAACATGTCCCATCAATCAATCACTCAATCAATCAATCAATCAATCAATCACCTCATGTCAAGTACAAGAGCAACACATGCTTCCTTTCTCCACAAGTCAAGCAATCTACCCTAAAAGTCAACAAGTCACTTTCCTCACATCCATCACCCATCACTCTCTCTCCTTACAACCCCCCCCCCCTCTCTCTCTCTCTCTTTCTCTTCACATTTTCCAAGCAACCAAGCAAAAAAAAAAAAAAATGGACGTCCAAGGGAGAGGAGAAAGCCATGTGTGGCTCACCTTCCTACCACTCAATCTCACCCTCTTACCACTCAATCTCACCCTCCAGGCCTCATCTCAACTGTTAGATCACATTCTTTGGAGCTATGGAACACGTTGGTAAAAGAAGGAAGAGGAGATCAAAGGTGGGTGCTTTATAGGCTAGATTTTCATATTTTAATGATGGGCCAAGTGAGGCCTACCGATTGATGGTATGGATCTCACTTTGGACCCTAGGTGTGGTCGATATCCCACCTTGATCCTCATGATCATTCCATGATGGGGCCATTTTCCATGAACCCCATCATGATGTTTATTTTCCTTGCATGGATAAGGTCATCTAGACCTTGCATTTCGGTGGAGAAAGGATCTCCACCGTTGATTTTGATCAGTGGGCCCATATGTAATGGGACCCACTTGATGTACGTTGTAAATCACGGTAGGGAGGGCCCATAGTGCCAGGGTCCCTCCATTATCACGTGTCTCTCTCTCTCTCTCTCCTTCCTTTATTTTGTGGCCCATTTAATGATTGTATGTGGTGTCCAAACCATCTATCAAATGGACCCCACGGCCATCTAAGCCATGTGGGCCCTACTTAACGGTGATAGGAAAACACAAATATCACTTGATCAAGTAGGCCACGTCCACGTGGGACCCACCTTGATAAATACGTTCATGTCTAACGTCCTTGGACGCTGGACATTGTGAGCATGGACAGACAGTGGGTGTACTAGCAAAAAAAATGCTTGGTTTATGCTTTTTGGGTGGGCTGCTCATGCAGGCCCCACCTTGATGTATAAGTTTAATACACGTCGTCCATCCCATTCTCCAGATCATTTTAGGCATTGAGCCGAAAAGTGAAGCCAATCCGACTATCTGGCGGGCCATAGCATAGAAAACAGTGTTCTTTTACTGTTGAAATCCACCTGATGCTTCTACACACCAAAATACATTGAATATTAGGTTTGATGGGTCTGTCTTGAGCCCTGGAATCCAACGGCTAGGTTGGATTTTCCTGATGCGGACCCCACCTATGAAAAACCATAAAAATACATGTTTTTTTTTTAAAAAAAAGGAAGCAACAGCAGCAGAGGTTGCTGCTGCTGACAAGCAAGGACGCCTAACAGCGTCCTGCTGCATGGGCGCTGGAAGCAGGGGTCCCAGCCGTGGGCCCCAACATGATGTATGTCATCATCAACACCATGCATTTGGGTGGGCCCCTTAGGGCAGTGGGCCACCCCCTAAAATTAGCCGTGTAGGGAACTCAGGTGGCCCACGTCACAGGAAACAGTGGATTGAGCGTCTGCCATTGAAACCCCTTTTTGGGTTGTTACAGAAGTCTTGGATCATTAGGAAATTTGTTTTTCCTTTTCATTCAGGGTCTGTGTGACCTTATCAATGGCTTGGATGACAGATAAATGTTATGTGGGCCTCATGTGGGACCCACTTGCATGAAGTGGATTGGTTGGTCTACAGCGCACCAGCTATGTTAGCAAGTGTGTTGACATCAACATCTGGGTCTGATCACCCAGACCGTCCATTTATGTGGACCCCACCTCCCATCAGCGGTGTAATGACACCAGCAAGTTCTATGAACCCCACACGAATGTATCTATCTACACCGTTCATTCTGACGGTGCATGTGGAGTCCACGTGATGTATGGGCCTTATTCTCAGATGGTGGGACCCACCTGCTATGCATTTATTTGATACCCACACCGTTCATCTGTTCCATCCAGTTGTCCATTTGGACGTTTTGCTGGATGGGGGCTCCCTTTGATTTATGTATTGTTTATGCACACTGTCCATCTGGACGGTGCTGCATGGGACCACCATGATGTATTCATTTCATCCACGCCATCTAAACAACGCTGGACAGTGCTGGACAATGTTTGGTTTTCATTCAAGTCCGTGTGACTTTATGATCAGATTGGATAGAAAATAAACTTTATGGTGGGCCCTATGATTTATTTAACAGTGCGAATTTATTATCTCCACTGCTACTTGTGGTATAATCCAGATGATCATTTGATATGATTCATAATTTTTATATAATACTCTAAAATGACTTCTAAAAATAGATGAATGGTGTAGGTGGTGTGGCCCAAGTAGTGCGGCCCACTTATTGTATTTGAGAGGCCCAATAGGTAGTATTTGTGGCCCATTTGTTAAGGCCCATTGCGATCTGTCGGGGCGCATGGGTTAGGCCCATTGTGATGTGTTTGGGGATCATGGGTTAAGGCCCATTGTGATGTGTTTGGGGCCCATAGGTTAAGGCCCATTGTGATGTGTCTAAAGCCCATGGGTTAAGGCCCATTGTGATGTGTTTAAAGCCCATGGGTTAGGCCCATTGTGATGTGCTTAGGGCCCATGGGTTAAGTCCCATTGTGATATGTTTGAAGCCCATTTGTTAAGGCCCATTGTGATATAATTGAAGCCATGAGCGTAACCCATTGTGATACATTCGAGGCCCTTATATGAAGCCCAATGCGATGTATGTGAAGCCTATGAGTGGGGCCCGATGTGATGTATGTGTAGCCGTTAAGTTGTGTATGAATCCCTTATACGGGCCACTCCTGGGGGGCAATGTTGGTTAAATGGTCACATTTTTGTGCAATGATGGTTTAATGTCCACGTTGTGACCTTCCCTTAGGCCTTGTTCAGCCGATTGTGATTTGTCGAGGCCGATTGTATAGGCCGATTCCAATTGTTGAGGCCGAGTATCAAGGCTGATTCTGATTTGTCGAGGCCGATTACGATTGTCGAGGCCGAATATCAAGGCCGATTCTGATTTGTTGAGGCCAATTTTGATTTGTCGAGGCCGATTACATAGGCCGATTCAGATTGTCGAGGCCGAGTATCAAGGCCGATTCCGATTGTCAAGGCCGAGTATCGAGGCCGATTCTGATTGTTGAGGCCAACTTCGATTATCAAGGCCGATTCTGATTTGTCAAGGCTGATTGTATAGGCTAATTCCGATTATTGATTCTGACTCCGATTGTTGAGGCCGATTCCAATTCTGATTATCGAGGCCGATTCTGATTTATCAAAGGCCGATTGTATAGGCCGATTCTGATTGTCTAGGCTGAGTATCGAGGCCGATTCCTAATGTCGATTCCGATTGTTGAGGCCGACATCGATTGTCGAGGCCGATTTTGATTGCCAAGGCCGATTGTCGTGACCTATATGATGTACATGCAACCCGTAGTTGAGGCCCATTGTGATATGTATTAGGCCTATGATGCATGACCCGTTTGATGTATTCAAGACCCATGTGTAGGGCCCACATGTCATGTACTCGAGGCCCATGGGCAGGGCCCATTGTGATGTATTCGTGGCCTATGGGCAAGGCCCATTGTGATATGTATTAGGCCCATGAACAGGGCCCACCTGTTGTGTATATATAGCCCTTAAGTAAGGCCCATTGTGTTGTATATTAGGCTTTTGTGTGAGGCTGTGGGCCCATCATATGTTTGGCTCTATGTGGGTCATTCCTTAGGGGCAATGTTGGTGGTTAAATGTCCACATTGTCGAGGCTAATTGTTAATGCTGGTTATTGATACCGATTATGAGTATGTGACAGCATAGCATCATGATACCTTCCCATACGCATATCTGCATGTTTATTGTACGATTTGATTGACCCTTGCATATGCCATAGTACAGAGGGTTTATAAGACTCCCTAATTGGTGGAGTTATCCCACATGAGCGCACGGTATGCGCAGGATTGATACGTGATTGGACTACATGATTCATTCATCTCGCATTTGCATGGCACGGTTATTATTCGCCTTAGCATCATCAGGGTTGTAGTTTACACAGGCACATCGTGGATGACAAGATTGGGACATCGGAAATGCTTAGTTCTAGCACTGTGGGCACATAGGATGTCCTTGGGTGAAAGTCCCAGAACCTCCATAGTACTAAGAGATGTTCCAACGTCTAAACCAAGTGGAACATGAGCGTCGGTGCCTATACCATGAGGTTGTGTCTTCCACTGTGTCGTGGTCGGTTGAAAGGGGGTGTGGCCTTATCCACCCTAGTGAAGGGGCTGTAAGCTAGGCTGAGTTTGACTAGCTCGCAAATGAGTCTGCTATCGACGAGCCAGGTAGGTATTGGCAGACTACTGGTCAGGCGGATAGTGTGGTCTCTTCCACTTGCTGGGTTGTGCGGCTAGGGAGGCGGCAGTCAGTGTAAAGTGTATTGGACCCCTGTGATTTCCCAGAGAGGAACCGTATTGATATGTGGACTTGATATGAGGACTGGCATGATAATATGACACTCCGTCATTGTTGCATATGTGGGCGGGCACACGTGGGCGGATGCTGATGTGGCCGGGTGTGATGTGGGCGGGGTTGAGGCCAAGACCCGAGTACTACCTTTATTTTCCTTAGAAGCTTTTTGGGATAATTAGCACTATACTCGATTGCTTGTGAAATTTGCATCAATCACTTTAAATTGGATCTGCATGACTCAAAACCTGTAGAATGGTTAGCGCTATGTTACTCTGAAATCTGGGATCCATCGCTAAATCCAATTGTTCTTGAGAATTTTTGAAAGTTCTAGATCGGACCTGGACCGCACGTCGTAAGTCCAATAGTGATGATCTTAGGCTGTGTTGGTCACCATGTTGGACTTGGTCATCACCTCAAAAATCAAGTCCAGATGATGTTCTGGGTCGATTTGATTGAGTCCGGAGTGAAGAGTGTGAGAACGGTTGGAAATTAAATAAGATTTTATGAAATTTGAGTCGTGTCGCTTGTGCGACGATTTTAAGCTATCTGACCGTTGGATTCTGACCCAATTTCACCCTCTGATCAGGAAGGGTGGCCCAGGCATGTTCTTGTGCTTGTGGACCTGATCGAGATTCAGTGACCGTTGAATTGAGTGTGGTCCGCTACGGCTGATCTGAAGATCCAATCGGTACAAAAATTGAGCTTGACCTAGATTCATGGTCGGTGAGCTTAAGTCGACCTTTCGTGGTAATAGGCCCTCCGGAAGTGAATAGGCCCACCGGAAGTGCTCTGTTGGATCGTGAGAGGCCGGTTTTGGTTATACCCTAAGTATACCTTGGCCCTGGGGTTATTTTCATCAATGTTAGGCCTATTTATAGACCTTAAAACCCTAGCTCTCTTTTCCATACGAATTTCCTAACCCTAGCTAAGAAAGAGAGAGGAAAAGAGAGAGAAAGTGAGAGAGAAGTTGGTGAATCATCTTAGATTCTTTCCTGTTCTTCTTCATCCTTGAACCTTCACTTTTGAATCGTTATTCCGGTGATTCTGAGTTCATCCTTGGGTAAGTTAACCTAACCCTAATCTGTGTTAGAGCTTAGAATAGTCTTTGTGTTGTTGTAGCTCATTTCTATTCTTGCTTTAGGTTATCTTGTCGCCGTTGACGAAGACATATCGTCTGAAATCAGTTCGGTGTTCTTTTCTGGATTAAGGTGCGGACTTTAATCGTATAGGTTATGGTTTTCAAGGCTTTCAATGCCAGTGAATGGTTTATTCTTGTTATGGATGAGATTTCACATGCCAAATGTTATGTTTATTTTGCATTCCTGATATGCATGTGTTATATTGAGATTTGTGTATTCTATGTGTATGTATAAAGTACCGTATGCGTATAAAATATGAACATGTGTTTGCCATGATTATTTGTCGTGTATGTATGCTAGATGTATGTGCGACAACTCCTTGGCAAAGGGAATTGTCCAAATGTGTGTATTTCAACATACGTCATGTATGTTGTATTATGTATTCTAAGTGTTTGTAGAAATGTCTGAATGATCTAAAGTGTGATATATCAACCTAGTATGGGCGTTGAGAAGCGATTCTCAACTCTCCCACTAGTGTGTATGATTTCCTTCATGCAAGTTACATTCCTTGTTGTTTAAGTTCAAGCATTACTTATGCTTACATTCATGTTAAGTTGATATTCTTCAAGTACTCATATGCTACATGGTTGAAGTTGTTGTTCCATTACTGTTCTACATTCAATACGAATATCTGTTGTAGTGTAATGTGTTTGGGACTATGAATAGTCTAGGAAATCGGTAATCGGCCTTAAGTTCGTGGCTGAGATTGCTTTCGCCACGTAGGACGTGATTAGACGAACCCGAGTCGTATTAGAGTTGTCGGTAGTGGTTTGGCCACGCGGAGTGTTTGCGCACTCTATGTCGTTCAACCCAACGTGAGCTCGTGGTAGTTGAGTTCGTCAAATAACCGATTATCCGATGTATGTTCACCATGTATGGACGCTACTGCTTGAATCTAGGGTACCGAACTTACCAATGAAATCCTGTTAACCATGGTACCTTGATCCGCTAAGATTCATGAGCCGGACATGGTGGTATGGGACACCGTGGTCAAGCTGTCGGCCTACGCTGGGGTAACGAGCCTCCCCGTAGTGACCAGTGACCAGCCAAACTCATGAGCCGATTATGATGGGACACTATATTCGTGCTGTCGGCCTACATTGATTGGTGACGAGCCCTTTGTAGTAACCTCGAGCATGCCTAGATACCGCATTGAGGTGACAAGCCTTGTTGTGGTAATGAAGGTATGATAGGCGTGCATTGATTGGTGACGAGCCCTTTGCAATGACCTGAAACCATATGATCGTATGAGATGCCTAGGACTGACGACCCTAGTACGGATCACTGTTTGGATGGTGATATGAGGAAGGTACTTTAGCTTCCCAATCCTGCTGTATGAAAAGGACTAATAACAACTTGGTAATCATGTTCATGCACCGCATTTGCATGCGCTTTGTAGACATGGTGCACTTTGAGGCGATGTCATGCGTAACATAAGATGAAGACGCTGAGGGTGTATGTGCGAGGGCACGCATCATTCTGCATACATCCTCACATTAACAAGAGTACTTAGGACCTGTTTAATTGTTCTACCTTATCATTACTGCTTGATTGAACTGATAACATGTTAACCTTTGCTTTATTGTTCCACTGAGTTGATCACTCACCCCCACATTCAGGGGCGGTGTTAAACACCCACCAGACTCTGTCTTAGCTGCAGATGTATGAGACCTCTGAGGTAGAGCGGGAGATTGAGGATGATGAGGTTGCTTTCTCTTTCATGCAGTTTTCAGACGTGTGTGAACTGTAAGTGTTATAGTTTATATCCTTGTATTTGTCAAATTTGTGGTGCCAAAATCATCGTTATATATAACTTGCATAAGTGAAGCTCTCTCAAGGATCAACATTCATAAACAAGCAAAGCTCACAAGACAAGACTCAAGCTGCAAGACTTCAAGAAGAGTTCAAGGCAGTTTGTACACTTTTAAGATTGAGCTACATCAATGTTTCAACTACATCAAGACTTCAAGGCTCATACTTCAAGGTCACTTGTTCCTAATGTTTCAATGTCCATACTTCATGGTTGAGGTTTGATGACCATAGGTTGACCTTAGAAGTAGGTCATTTTGGATACATAAATCGAATGTTTATTTTACATGAGTTTGGTCTGATTCTTCGACTAGTCCTAGGCCTTCTTCGACTAGTCCTAGAGTTGCTTTGACCAGTTTAAGAAATCCTCGATCAGTCGTGAGTTTGTTATAAATTTTGGATGAAATCTATTAGGCTTCGACTAGTCCAGAATCTGTTCGACCGTCGTAGGAAAAGTGTCGACTGCATCTTCGACGGGTCGAAAATCTTCGACTCAAATCCAGCGCAATATTTTATAGGTTCTTCGACCGTCGAAGGAAACCTACGACCATTCGTAGGTGACCTACGACCAGACGTAGAACGACCAGTCGTAGAACGGCCAAAGCATATCCCGCCGGATTTTTCAAAATCGTTATTGCTTCGACTAGTCGAAGAGCTCCTAGACCAGTTCGAAAACGTGATCTGCTCACCTATAACTAGTGCATGAATCTCGAAGAAATCATTGAATTAAGTAATCCATTCAAGCCAATCTTCGTCGAACTTCCGAGAGATAATTCGTGCTCCATCTAAGCTAAGTGTGCTTATTTAATATTCTCTTTCCTTAGCTTTATTTAATTGATTTTGTTTCGCTATTCCAATCTAATTTGATAAGAGGAATTGTTATTCCCTTTCTTAGGAATCAAAATCAATTAAGGCAAGCCCTATTTGGTTTAATTTAAAATCTATTAGGATTAGAACCATTGTAATTGAGTCTTGGACATTGAACTTGGACATTCAATCATCTACTCGACTTAGTTCTACCAGGCTGCTACAATGAAGGAGATAATCAAGTATTTTACATTTAATTGTAAATTCCTTTTGTTTTAGTTTCTTTCAAGATTTGCGGAAAAATCTTGTTGTATTGGTTATCCGAGGAGAGCCAGGAAAACTCGAAGTGGGGTTTTTAATTGTGTAAGCCCACGACAAAGACACAATTATAAAGGTTTTGGGTGAACCTAGGAAAACCTATTTTGTTAGTGAACGCTAATATCCCCTGTGTGAGGATATTAGGAGTGGAGTAGCATTTTGTGTGGCTGTTGTTTAACAGTTGGTGAACACACAGGCGAACCACTATAAACCCTTGTGTTGTGGTTGAATGATTTATTCTTCTAATCTTTAATTATTCTTTTGTGGGATGGATGTATGGTGGTGAATGTTGTAATTATTTAATTCAAGCATTGTGAGAATGTTGTAATAGTTTAGAATTTATTTTTTGCTATTCCTTTATCAGCTTGATATTTAATTTCTTTTGAAAGTTGTTCCAGTAAGGTTGCCCTGCCATTTTTATGGTGTATGGCTGTCCCTAGAACAATACATTTTTTATTACAATTTATTTCAATTCAGTTTGTATTTATTTCTGTATTCCTCTTCGGTTTGAGATTTGATACAAAGATCTTTCTAGAAATAAGGTTGTCCTACCATAAACTCTGGTTTTTGGTGTAAGGTTGTCCTTAGAACAACATTTGTATCAACCTCTCAAGATCTGCATTTTGAGGTTATTTTACTTTCCTGCATTATGATTTACTTTGGTTATCATATTCTTTTTAATTCCGCTGTTATAAGTTTTATTTGGCATTGTCCTATTCACCCCCCCTCTAGGACATATAGCTTGGCCTTTTCAAGTTGTATCAAAGCCTATTAGCTCTTTTTTATTCTTGGATTTAATTCTTGAGCTAACGATTTAAGCTATTTAAGATGTCAAATTTTGATAGCCTTTCAGTCACTAGGCCTCCACCCTTTGATGGCTCCAACTATGCCTATTGGAAAGCCAGAATGAGGATCTTCCTCAAATCAATGGATGAAAATGTGTGGCAAGCCACAGTAACTGAATGGAATCCTCCTATCATGGAAGTTACTGGGGTTGATGGTTCAAAATCTATGAAAGTCACACCATATTACCAATGGACCACTCTTCAGAAAAGTGAGAGTAGTGCAAATGCTAAAGCACTAAATGCAATTACTTGCGCACTATCACCGGATGAGTTCAAAAGAATCATTTCCTGTGATACTGAAAAGAAAGCTTGGGATATATTAGTTATGACTCAGGATGTTACTACTATTTTCAAAAAATCTAAAGTCCAACTCCTCACAACGAGATTTGAAGAAATTCATATGGAAGAAAATGAAATGTTTATGGACTTTTACACTAGATTGAATGACATTGTAAACTCAATGTGGGGTCTTGGCGATAAAATCCCAGAAAGTAAAGTGTGTGCAAAAATACTATGCTCACTTCCTGAACGGTTCAATTCTAAAGTAACCGCGATCCAGGAACTTCGTGATACGGATAATATGAGGGTAGAAGAACTAGTTGGTTCTCTACAAACCTACAAGTTAAACTTTAAAGCTCCTAAAGGTAAATCTATCGCACTAAAATCTTCTAAATGTAATTCAAAAGATGATTTCAGAAGATGATATGGCTCTTTTAGCTAAAAAATTTTACAAGATTTTCAAAAGCAAGAAAAGGGTTGATTTTCAAAAATCAAATGATAAAAAGAAGTTTAGACCTAAATCTCAAAAATCTTTGAAAGATAGTCAATGTTACAATCAAGAATATGGGCACTTAGCAAATAGATGTCCTAAAAGGGACAAACCCAAGAAGAAGGGTATGTTGGCTACATGGGATGAATCATCCGATTCTGAAGTTTCTTCTGAATCAAAAGATTCTGAAACTAAGTCGGGCAATGAGGTTAAAGCTCTTATGACTCTAACCAAATTCAGATTTTCAGATAATGACTCAACAAGTGAAGAAAATCTGAGTAGTGAATGTGAAAATGAAGATGATCTTTAAGACACTTACAATGCCCTATATAAGGAAAGTTGTAAAATTGCTGTCAAACGTAAACTTCAAAAGAAAAGTTTTCTAAACTCAAAAAATGTTTTGAATCACTTGTCTTAGAAAAATCACAAATTTTCGATTGTTTTGAAAAATCAAAATGCGATTTGGAATTCAAAAACTCCCTAATTATTGATTTAAAATCTGAAATTGAGAAACTTAAAACTGAAGTATCTTCTCTTCTGAGTCTAAAGGACACATGGAAATATGCCCAAGGTGATCCAAAGTTAGAAAAACTATTATCCGGATCAAGAAAATGTGGCGATCGATCCGGGTTGGGCTATGATAAAAATCAACCTCCTAAACAAAAGTATACTCCTCCTATGTTTGTTAAAGGAGAGTCCTCAAACTCAAAAGGGAAAAGTACTTATCAAAATTTTTCTAGAAATTCAAAAACTTTTCAAAAACCTAGAAGCAGCCATGTCAACTTTAATCAGAAACAAAATCCACTAGCTGAAAAGATAGTTGATTTACTCAAGGAGCTCTTAAAATCTAACTCTATAGGTCATTCCTACAAATATACACAAAAGAAGACCAACTATGTTCCTAAACCCATTAGTTTTATGAAATGGGTTCCTAAAGTTACATGCTTAGTTGCTCACACTGCTTTTAAAGAAACAAGTCATTCAAAGTGGTACCTAGACAGTGGATGCTCTAGACATATGACAGGTGACAAAGCTTTATTCACCGATCTTGAAAGATATGACTGATGGTTCAGTCACATTTGGTGATGGTAGCAACTGCAAGATTATAGGCCAAGGTACGGTTCAACTTTTTAATCTTCCTTTGTTTAAAAATGTTTTATATGTTGAAGGCTTAAAACATAACTTGCTTAGTATATCTCAAATATGTGATAATAACCATAATGTTCGGCTTTCTAATCAAAGTTGTGAGATATTAAACAATAAGGGTTCTGGTAATATTAACTGGACGTAGAACGCCTGAAAATTGCTATATTATTAGCGAATCCAGCTCATCTAATCAAACATGTTACATGGTCCATACAGACGAGACGATTTATGGCACAAACGTCTTGGACATGTACATTATCTAAATTTGTATAGATTGAGCAAACGAGAAAATATAATACGTTTACACAAAAAAAAAAAATTAGATAAAATAAGTGGAGATTGCCAAATAGGCAAACAAACAAATAACTCACACAAAATGGTGAATTCAATTACCAAAACAAGACCACTCGAACTTCTCCACATGGATCTGATAGGACCTACCAGAACAGGAAGTCGTGGTGGGAAAGAGTATATTCTGGTAATAGTTGATGACTTTACTAGATTCACTTGGGTAGTCTTCTTAAGGGATAAATCAAACCCTTGAAGAAGTAAGAAAAGTTTTCAAAAGGATTCAAACTGAAAAATCTTCTCAAATCAGTAAAATTCATAGTGATCATGGATCTAAATTTAAGAATAGCAATTTTGAGAAGTTCTGTACTGACCAAGGAATATTACATGAATTCTCTGCTCCCAAAACTCCACAACAAAATGGAATTGTAGAAAGAAAGAATAGAGTGCTTCAAGAAATGGCTAATGTCATGTTGAATAGCATGAAGCTCTCTAAAAATCTTTGGGCTGAAACAGTCAACACAGCTTGCTATATTATTAACCGAGTCTACACTAGCAAAGATAATAATAAAACGGCTTACGAATTATGGTTCAATAAAAAGCCTACTGTTAAATACTTTCGAGTTTTTGGCAGCAAGTATTATATTTTACGTGATTGTGAAAATTTGAGAAAATTCGATATGAAGAGTGATGAAGGTATTTTTCTAGGATATTCCTTAAATAATCGAGCTTATAAGGTTCTGAACAAAAGGACTGGTGTGATTCAAGAATCCATTAATGTTGTCATTGATGATCACTTAAACACACCAATTTCTAATTCAGAAAATGATGAAGTACTAATCATTGATAAACCCGATACTTCATCGAATCGGACTGATTCTAAGTTGAGGACTATTAAAGATCATCCAACCACACAAATTCTTGGAAACCCTCTCACCGGTGTTCGCACCCGTAGACAACTTGAGGATATATGTAATTATGTATGTTTTACATCCCAAATTGAACCATCTAACTTAAAAGAATCTCTTGCTGATGAGAACTGGATTGTTGCGATGCAAGATGAACTCAACCAATTCGTAAGAAATGATGTTTGGTATCTCGTACCAAGACCTAAAGATAAACACATCATTGGAACAAAATGGATTTTCAAAAATAAGTCTGACGAGTGCGGAAATATAATTAGAAACAAGGCTAGACTAGTGGTACAAGGTTATACTCAAATTGAAGGAATTGATTTCGATGAAACCTTTGCACCAGTAGCACGTCTTGAATCTATCAGACTATTTATATCCATTGCATGTTTTAGAAAGATAAAGATCTATTAGATGGATGTGAAAAGTGCTTTTCTAAATGGCGATTTACATGAAGAAGTCTATGTTGAACAGCCAATGGGATTTGAAGATTCCAAAAATACTGATTATGTATATCGGCTTAAAAGGCACTTTATGGATTAAAACAAGCACCTAGGGCATGGTATGAGAAACTAACGAAATTTCTTTTAAGTCATTATTTTCAACTGGGATCTGTTGATAAAACTCTGTTTGTTAAAAAACATAATGATCAGATCTTACTGGTGCAGATTTATGTTGATGATATCATTTATGAATCAACTTGTACTGACTTGACTACTGAGTTTGCAGATTTGATGAAATCACAATTCGAAATGAGCATGGTTGGGGAATTGACTTATTTCCTTGGATTGCAAGTAAAGCAACAACTGAAGGAATATTCATTTCTCAATCTAAGTATGCTTTGAATCTAATCAAGAGATTTGGATTTGAGAATGGCAAGAATTTCGATACTCCTATGAGTACTACCCGAAACTATCAAAAGACTTTAATGGTAAAAATGTTGACTCAAAACTTTATCGGAGTATGATTGGTAGTTTGTTATATTTAACGGCTAGTAGACCCGATATTTCTCTAAGTGTTGGTATTTATGCAAAATATCAATCGATCCAAAAGAATCTCACTTGATTGTTGTCAAGCGAATTATTAGATATGTCGCAAATCAGTAAATCTCGGTCTCTGGTATCCTCATGAAACCAATGTTCAATTAGTTGGGTACTCGACTGGGCCGGTAATCTAGATGATAGAAAATTAACCAGTGGTGGTTGTTTTTACATTGGAAATTGTCTAGTTTCCTGGTTTAGTAAGAAACAAAATTCTATATCACTTTCAACAGCTGAAGCTAAGTATATCGCAGCTGGTAATGCATATAAACAGCTTGTTTGGATACAACGAATGTTAAGTGATTATGAAATTAAACAGGATTCTATGTTATTACATTGTGATAATTCCAGTGCGATAAATATTTCAAAAAATCCTATTCAGCATTCTCGTACTAAGCACATTGACATTAGATTTCATTATATAAGGGAATTAGTAGAAGAAAAAGTTATATCTCTAGAATATATTCCTACTGAAGATCAACGAGCTGACATTTTCACAAAACCTCTCGATAAAAGCAGGTTCAAAAAGATGAAATTTGATCTTGGCATGTGCATTTTAAAATGATTATTTATGCTTACTTGTATTATAGTATATATATTTGCTAGATTGAATTCCAATTTTTGTATAATTTGCAAGAAATATGAATTTTTAGGCATTCTTCGACCAGTCGTAAGTACACTCGTCCAGTCGACATTAATATGGATGATATTTTTGAGGAACTGGATTCTGACTCAACAAATGATCCAGATTTTGAACCATCTGATGTTCATGCTCGTCTTAGTGCATTAGAAAATAAAGTTGAGAATATAAATGTAAAGATGAGTGTTCCAAATCCCGTTTTTCTTGCAGATTTGTGTCTAGATTGTTTCCTTTTCTAGCTTGAAGTTTTCTATTTTGAATTTCATTGAGATTTGGGGTTTGGATTTTGAAAAATCTATTTTAAATAAACCCACTTCTCAATCCTTTGCAACTTCTTAAATCCTTGATATCCTTGTTGCAAATGGCTTCTAGAGGTAGAAAAACTACTTCCTGTGGTCCTTCTTCTTCCTCCAGATCGACCGTTATCTCTAAGCGTCATCTTCTTGTTCCCAATGATGATCCATCATATGTTAGGGACATTAGATTACGTAATGTTATTGTTGAACATCCTGTTGATGTTAATCATATTGCACCTTTTGACATCCTTCCCATGCTTGAAGCTGTAGGTTGGGTTAACTTATTACATTGGGGTGGGCCTGTATACCGGTCCATTGCCCAATCTATGTTTACATGTATTAGTGCTTTCTCACAGGATAATTTAACTTTTAAAATTTCAACTAGAGAAGGGCCTTTTGACGTTGATCGTCATTTAATTTCAGCCCTTATGGACATTCCTGTGAATGATGAGGGTATTCCTATCCATAACTTAACTGATAAACCCTCAATGTCTGAAAAATGCATGCTCACTAGAGATTTGTGTAACATGGATGTTCAATGGACTCAAAAAGGTAATGCGCTTCCCACAGGGTATTTGTTACCTAAGTACAGAATTCTCCACAAAATCTTTGTGTCCAATCTATATCATCGTTCGGGTAATAAATCTGACTTGACTTCGTTTATGGTTTGTGTTATTCATGCTATTTCCAATGGTACTCAAATTTGTTTACCATCCTTAATCTGTCATTTTATTCTTCAGTTTCGACTCCATCCTGGTCATAATGACATTCCTTTTGCCTATTTAATGACTGTATTGGTTACACATATGTTAGTCGATATGCCGGTTGATGAGGTACCTATCCATCATATGATTTTCAACAATACTAATATCAATAAGATGAAGTTGGATCTACTTCCTGAACAAGGTGGTGGTGGTGGTGGTGGTCATGAAGAAGCTGGTGATGACATTAATATGGATGACATTTTTGAGGAACTGGATTCTGACTCAACAAATGATCCAGATTTTGTACCATCTGATGTTGATGCTCGTCTGAGTGCATTAGAGGAGAAAGTTGAGAATATAAATGTAAAGATGGAAAACATGTCTGTTGCTCATGATTTGCAATTCAAGTACATGCGCAAATATCTTAGGCGCTTGAACAAAGGCATGCACCAACTTGATCCCTCTATTCCTGCTCCGTCATCAAGTTCTGGTTCTGAGTAGTTTTTATGAGACTTCTGGTCTGTAATAACTTTATAACTTAGCACTTGGTTGACTGATTTTGAGTTGGATACTATCTATGTTTTATGCTGGATATTTATTCTATGTGATGCTATGCTGAGTATCTCTATCACTCTTTTGCTATACTCTCTTACCTCCTCATGTTTACTCTCATATATTCCTTTATTTAGTTCTCCTTTGTCATATTGTGACAAAAAGGGGGAGAATGGTTTGTTCTTAACGATGTGATTGTGAGAGGAGTAGCATTGATTATGTTACTCAGGGGGAGTGGGGGAGTATGTTTGAGCTTGTTGAATGAAATTGGTTGAATGTTGAATATTGAATATTGATTTGCAGGTATTAACCAGTTGTTTTACTTTTTGTTTATCTTGGTTATGTGTTTTGTCACTAATTTGACAAAGGGGGAGATTGTAAGTGCTATAGTTTATATCCCTGTCTGTTGTCAAATTTGTGGTGCCAAAATCACTGTTATATATAACTTGCATAAGTGAAGCTCTCTCAAGGATCAACATTCATAAACAAGCAAAGCTCACAAGACAAGACTCAAGCTGCAAGACTTCAAGAAGAGTTCAAGGCAGTTTGTACACTTTCAAGATTGAGCTAATCAAGGTTTCAACTACATCAAGACTTCAAGGCTCATACTTCAAGGTCACTTGTTCGTAATGTTTCAATGTCCATACTTGATGGTTGAGGTTTGATTGACCATAGGTTGACCTTAGAAGTAGGTTATTTTAGATACATAAACCGAATGTTTATTTTACATAAGTTTGGTCTGTTCTTCGACTAGTCCTAGGCCTTCTTCGACTAGTCCTAGAGTTGCTTCGACCAGTCTAAGAAATTCCTCGATCAGTCATGAGTTTGTTACAAATTTCGGATGAAATCTGTTAGGCTTCGACTAGTCCAGGAATCTGTTCGACCAGTCGTAGGAACAGTGTCGACTGCATCTACGACCAGTCGAAAATCTTCGACTCGAAATCCAGCGATATTTTATAGGTTCTTCGACCAGTCGAAGGAAACCTACGATCAGTCGAAGGAGACCTCCGACCAGTCGTAGAATGGTCAAAGCATATCCCGTTGGAGTTTTCAAATATTTTTTATTGCTTTGACTAGTCGAAGAGCTCCCTAGACTAGTCGAAAACGCGATCTGCTCACCTATAAATAGTGCACGAATCTTAGAAGAATTCATCGAATTAATTAATCCATTCAACCCAATCTTCATCGAACTTCTGAGAGATAATTCTGTGCCCCATCTAAGCTAAGTGTGCTTATTTAATATTCTCTTTCCTTAGCTTTATTTAATTGATTTTGTTTCAGCTATTCCAATCTAATTTGATAAGAGGAATTGTTATTCCCTTTCTTTGGAATCAAAATCAATTAAGGCAAGCCCTATTTGGTTTAATTTAAAATCTATTAGAATTAGAACCATTATAATTAAGTACTGGACATTGAACTTGGACATTCAATCATCTACTCTGATTTGGTTCTACCGGGCTGCTACAACGAAGGAGATAATCAGGTATTTTACATTTAATTGTAAATTCCTTTTTGTTTTGGTTTCTTTCAAGATTTGCTAGAAAAATCTTGTTGTATTGGTTATCAGAGGAGAGCCAGGAAAACTCAGAAGTGGGGTTTTTTAATTGTGTAAGCCCACAGACAAAGACATAATTGTAAAGGTTTTGGGTGAACCTGGGAAAACCTATTTTGTTAGTGAACGCTAATATCCCCTGTGTGAGGATATTAGGAGTGGAGTAGCATTTTGTGTGGCTGTTGTTTAACAGTTGGTGAACACACAGGCGAACCACTATAATCCCTTGTGTTGTGGTTGAATGATTTATACTTCTGATCTTTAATTATTCTTTTGTGGGATGTATGTATGGTGGTGAATGTTGTAATCATTTAATTCAAGCATTGTGAGAATGTTGTAATAGTTTAGAATTTATTTTCTGCTATTCCTTTATCAACTTAATATTTAATTTCTTTTGAAAGTTATTCCAGCAAGGTTGCCCTGCCATTTTTATGGTGTATGGCTTTCCCTAGAATAATACATTTGTGATTACAATCTATTTCAATTCAGTTTGTATTTATTTCTGTATTCCTTTTCGATTTGAGATTTGATACAAAGATCTTTCTAGAAATAAGGTTGTCCTACCATAAACTCTGGTTTTTGGTGTAAGGTTGTCCTTAGAACAACATTTGTATCAACCTCTCAAGATCTGAATTTTGAGGTTATTTTACTTTCCTGCATTGTGATTTACTTTGGCTATCATATTCTTTTTAATTCCATGTTATAAGTTTTATTTAGCATTGTCCTATTCACCCCCTTCTAGGACATATAACTTGGCCTTTTCAACCTTGTTCTTATTGGGATGCTGGGATTTCTTTTGGAAATTAAATGATTTAATTTGATACTTGTAATTTTGATAGCAACACTTACATTACGACCTGGTATGTATATGTATTTCAGGGATTCGCACATGTACACATATATTTCTTTAAGTCTTCCGCTTGCGTTCTTCACTTATCTCTGAATTATAGCTGCAATTTGGGTTAATTTATTCCATGTTTTATGCACTAATACAGATAACATACATCCATCATTAAATATGTTGCATAAGTGATGTTTTGGAACTCGGGAGCTGAGTTATGCTCGACCCCCGAATTTCAGGGCGTTACAAGTTGGTATCAGAGCATGATTTGGATTAAACTGGACCTGGGTTATGGTCACACACCGCACGCTGTCGCCACTTTAGTGTATTTGGGTGTGAGTTTATCGTAGATTGTGTGTTTGTGCTCCGTTGCTTCTATTGGCGAAAGTTTACTGAAAACAATCACCAAGATCAAGTCTGTGCTCTCTCCTGATCACACACAGCGACCCGAAACCTCTTCTAGACCATCTATTAATGAGTTTAGATGGTTTATCATCCCATTTCAACCCTTCAATCTTCAAGAAATCTCTGTTTGTATCAGATTTTTGCTCGAATGGCCCGATAGGCGTCGAATCATGCAAAGGGGCCGATCGGGGCATTTCCAGTGGGGCCCAGGGGGGGACCCACATTTTTTTAGTGCTTAGGGGCCATGAGGACCTCGCCCAAACGACGAGCCATTGCCGGTCGATCCAGAGACCGGCGATGTCATCACCGGTTCGGCGAGCCCTCGCCGATCAGCGGGCCAGGTCGGGCGGGCCGGCCCAGGCCGACGAATGTATGGCCTAGTGTGGCCCACCCCTCCATAGTTTGTTGATTAAAACTCTTTCTATACCCTACTTCCTTCATAATCCTCCCTCCCAAGCTCTCCTTTCCTTCAAGTTCTTCTCCAAATCTCTTTCAAATCTTTTTCTTCTTCCATTTTCGTGCAAACCCTACCAACCCATCTCAAAACCCTCACCCCCATTGCTGTTTACACTTCCTTTTCTTCTCTTTTGGGCTCCCAAATTCATCTTTAGGACCTCAAGTGTGTGGAAGCTTCACCATCCTTCCTATTTCTCTCTTTCTCTCATTTCTCATGGCCCTCTTTGAGTTTATCACGACCATATTTTCCATCTCTACCCTTCTTTCTTTGATGGGGAAGAAGAGAGCGCCCGTGGATGAAGCCGGGCCTAGCCGCCCAACCCGTGCACGGAGGCCAAGAGATGCCGCCGGGAGCACGACTGTCGTCCGTGAGTTTCAAACAAAGTGGGATCTCGATCCTCAGTCTCCCGTTGGAAGAACTTTATTGGCGGAGCTATCTCATGGAATCTATGAGGGCCGTAGGGTCCTTTTTGAAGCTCATGTAGATCCGCTGTTGTATGGCGACTGTTGTTGGAGCGCTGGAAGGGGCTGGTTGGTGTCCCTTGTTTGAGGCGAGTATCGCGCAAATGCAAGTACCTGTTCGAGCTTTTATGCCAATATTCGTGATCCTTCGCTGGAGCCTCTGCAGTTCAAGATTCCTTGTGGTAGCGGTCGGGAGGCTACGGTCAACGCGCTTTGATATCCCGACTCTTGAATGTGCCACTTGGTGAGGTGCATACCAGTGAATTTGAACAATATGCGTGAGAGGGACCGTCGCACCCGGTTCTTGTGTCGTCTTGTCGAATGGTAGCCTAATAGGAGTCTTGGCTACCAACATGACGGATGACTTCCGCTTGCTTCACCACATGTGTACTTTCAATGTATATCCTAGGTGGAGCAATCGCTGCAAATGTACGCGTCTGATGGTAGATTTTCTGTATCGGGTAAGGAGCGAAGTTGTGTGTGCCGACGTACATCTTGCGTCAGGTTATCCTTATCGCTCGTTCGACTAGGAGGACCGAATTGCTTCCTTTTGGCCGCCTTATTTGTAAGCTTGCTCATGAGTTTGGCTATAGGCTTGGAGCAGAAGCCGGTTCATGTTCGTCATATTAATCTGACAACCCTTAAGGAGATGGAGATTGGTCCTCGTTGACAAGCCTCGAGAGTGAGGATGAGTCAGAGTGATGAGGATGAGAGTTATGTTAAAGGTGGTGCTGAGATTGAAGAAGAAACAGAGCAGATGAGGAAGAAGTTGAGGCACGGGATACGAGTGAGAGCTCTCCTCCGTGGCACCGCAGCAGAGCATAGCGCCGTGATGCCGTATTGCTCGCTTAAGAAGGGGCATTTTACGCCAAGATATCATGGATCTTTGAGGCCTTATGAAGCATAAGTTTTAGAAGGTGACTCAAACTCTTAAGTCTATCTGTTGCTTGCAAGATAAGGGTGCCCCGCCTCCATCTCCTGATTTCGACGAGTAGTTGTCGTTGTAGTCATCCTTTGATTTGTTTGTTGTTTCTTTCCGTGTGTAGCCGTTGTTGGCTTTTGTAGTTGGAAGTTATTTTTGTTGTTTGAAGTGTTAGATATTGTAGTTCACATGCTTTCCTTTTCGTGATTCATGTAATGCTGCCTCTTGTATTGCGACAATTTTGTTTAATGGAATGCATGTTGCTTATCTTTGGAGTTGTGTGTTGTGAATGCTATGTGGATGGATTATGTGGACGTAGAATCTTACGAGGTTGCATCCTCTTTTGAATGTAGGGTATACCTCCTAAGGGTTTGAAGACTTCGGCCCGTCTCTCCTTGGTTGAGTCGCTTGCGGGGGTTCCTCCCTTGAGCGATAGACGGATCCACAGGCGGGCCCGTCTCATGCCGTGTTGGGCCGACACCTATGACTCCTCTAGTCACGCCTTCGGTTCCGCCGAGCCGTGCATCTTTGTCTACTCCACCTCCTCATAGGTTTGAGCAGATGATGCGGTTGATGCAGCAGCAAGCAGCAGGAGTTCCTCTCTTTCATGGTTGGCATCTTTGCTCAATCGGTGGGCGACTCCTCCTACTTCACCTATGCCCCCATCCGGGAGCGCTAGTGCGAGTGGCACTTTTAAGTGATTCCAACGCTTACGACCTCCCACATTTTCTTGTTCTCATAGACCCGAGGAGGCCGAGTATTGGATCGATCGCATCTCTAAGATGCCGAGACTGCTACACTGCTCAGGTTGAGCAGGTTCAGCTTGCCTCCTTCATGTTTGAGAAGGAGGCCGGTTTATGGTGGGACAGTGTTCTTCGAACCTGTCGAGAAAGGATTTGAGTGGTCGTGGGGCGTTTGAGGCACGCTTCACGAGAAGTATTTTCCTACTGCATCGACATGAGAAGGAGAGTGAGTTCCTTCGCCTCCGCCAGGAGGGATTTCGGTGACGGAGTATGAGAACCGGTTCACCGAGCTAGGTCGGTATGTTCCTTTGAGGGCGATCAACAGATGAGGATGCGGCGCTTTTCTGAGGGTTGAGGCATGAGATCCGATCGAAGATATGCTATGCTATCATTTCTTCCTATGCGGAGTTGGTGAGCATGTCCTCGCGAGCAGAGCAGGATCATGCATGCGAGCACCAATGGTTCCTAGGCCGCTACGACTTTCGGGTACACCTTTTCTCGCAAGAGGCCACGGCGATTCTCCTCCTAGGCGTTGCCGCCCGCTCAATGGATGCGGATCTTCATCCGTATTGTGGGAAGGTGGGGCATTTGGATCGTTTTTGCTTTTCCCGTATGAGCCGTGGTTTTACTCCACCGCAGAGGATTAGCCATCCGATGCTCCGGTTATTTCTCCTCCACCTCTTCGTTCGCCAGCTCATCCATCCTTCGGACCTGCAGTTCCTCAGGCCACCTCAGCCGCCCATGGTTCCTCCGCCGAATCCTGCAGCAGGCTCGAGTTCATGCGCTCTCGAGATCCTTCGTGACTTGACAGCGAGATCTTTTGAGGTTACAGACATTGAAGGTATTCCCATTTCTATGTTGGTGGATACAGGTCCACTACTTCTCTTATATCTTATGCAGCAGTTAGGCGTTTGGGTTTGAGAACTGTTCCTATGCAAGGAGTGACGCTTACTACCGATACGGGGATTTCCTCTGCTTTGGGCAAGCGTTGTATGGATTGTTTGGTCGATCTAGGGAGTGGATCGATCCGTGTTGATTTTCTTGTCGCACCTCTTTATCATTACGATGTTATTATGGGTATGGATTGGCTCATGAAGATGCGAGCAGAGATTAATTGTGAAGCAAGGTTGGTAACCATTCATGGACCTGAGGGCGAGACAGTTACTTTCCCAGTTCAGGTCAGTTACCCTCTTCATCTTGATTATTATACTTCTCTGTTAGAGAGTATGGCTGAATCGGCGTTAGTTAGCACGCCGGTAGTTCGGAAGTTTGAAGATGTGTTTGAGGCGATTCTTGGATTACCTTCTTAGCGCGAGATTGATTTTGCTATCGATCTCATACCTGGTGCGGCGCCCATTTCTTTACCCACCTATCGTATGCCTCCGAGTGAAATGGAGGAGTTGAGGAAGCAGATAGATGGTTTGCTGAATTTGGGTTTTATTCGGCCTAGTGTCTCCTTGGGGAGCACCTGTTTTGTTTGTGAAGAAGAAGGATGGTTCCTTGCGATTATGTATTGATTATCGCAGGTTGAATTTGGTAACTATGAAGAATAAGTACCCTTTGCCTAGGATTGATGATCTGTTTGATCAATTGAAGGGGGCACGGTACTTTTCGAAGGTTGATCTGTAGTCAGGGTATCACCAGTTGCGCCTCAAGGATGAGGACGTGCAAAAGACCACTTTCAGGACTAGCTTCGGTCACTATGAGATCCTTGTGATGTCGTTCGGTCTTATGAACGCACCGGCCGTGTTCATGGATCGGATGAACAGGGTGTTTCGGCCATCCTTGTTCCGATTCGTCATTGTCTTTATCGATGACATCTTGATATATTCGGCAAGTCGGGAAGAGCATGAGGAGCACTTAAGAGCGGTTTTGGATACTCTTAGGAAGAATCGGCTTTTTGCACAGTTCAAGAAGTGTGATTTCTGGAAAGAGGAAGTCAAGTTCCTAGGACATGTGGTGTCCAAGGAAGGGATAACCGTCGATCTTGCCAAGGTAGCTACGGTGCGGAGTGGAAGCGGCTGGTTCGATTCGAGGTAAGGAGCTTTCGGGTCTTGCAGCTATTATTTACGCTTCATTCAAGACTTCTCGAAGATTGTCAGACCATTGTCAATTGACACGAAAAGATTTGAAGTTTGCTTGGAATAAGAGGCGGAGGAAGCTTTTCAAGAGTGAAGGACAAGTTGACGTCGCCCCTGTGCTAGTATTACGAGCAAGGGGTTAAGTGTATTATATATACTGACGCCTCTCGTGTTTGGGTTGTGTCCTTATGCCGAAGGACAGGGTGATTGCTTATGCTTCGGGTCAGGAAGCGAATTACCCTACGCACGACCGGGAATGGCATTGTCATTTTCGCATTAAAGCTCTGGAGACATTACCTCTATGGAGAGGAGTTCGAGCTCTTCTGCGACCATAAGAGCCTTAAGTATATTTTCACGCGCATGATTTGAATATGAGGCAACCGATGAATGGAAACATTGAAAGACTTTAAGTTCGATGTTTCATACCATCCGGCAAGGCGAACCTTGTGGCGGATGCGTTGAGTCGCAAGAAGGCTATTGAGTTTGCAACTCCTGATAATAGCGAGTGGGATATGTAGGAGTTTATCGAGACTTTGAGCGAAGCTTACGGTGGAAGAGTCGTATGAGGTTATCGCACACATTCGTATATAGCCCCTTATCGACAAGAAGATCGTTGCAGCTCAGGCAGATGATGAGCTTTTGGCGAAGATGAGGAAGCGGGTTGGTACAGATGAGAACTCTGACTGGAGTGTTAGTTCTGATGGGGGCCTATGATTTCGTGGCCGGTTATGTGTTCCTGACATCCCTGACTTGAGACGGGAGGTTCTCGAGTTAGCCCATAGTTCTAAGCTTGCGATGCATCCAGGTAGCACGAAGATGTATCAGGATATGAGAAGATCTTATTGGTGGGACAATATGAAGGTCCATATTGCTGAGTTTGTCTCTCGTTGTCTCACGTGCCAGCAGGTCAAGGCAGAGCATCGCCGACCTCCTGGGTTGCTTCAGCCCATGCCCATAGCAGAATGGAAGTGGGACTTCATCTCTATGGATTTTATTTCTGGGTTGCCGAGAACGAGGAAGGGATATGACTCTATTTGGGTGATCGTCGACCGATTGACGAAGTCGGCTCACTTCTTACTGATCAGAGTCACAAACTCTGCAGATGAGTTAGCTAGGTTGTATATCAAGGAGATTGTACGTCTGCATGGAGTTCCCTTGGAGATTGTGTCTGATAGAGACACGCATTTCACATCTATCTTCTGGACTCGTATTCAGGAAGCGATGGGTGTGAAATTGAAGTTCAGCACCGCGTTTCATCCGCAGACAGATGGGCAGACGGAACGCGTGAATCAGGTCCTGGAAGACATGTTGGGAGCTTGTGTTTTGGATTTCAAGGACAGTTGGGATGATTGTCTTCAGTATGCAGAGTTCGCGTATAATAACAGTTTCTAAGCGAGTATTGGCATGGCTCCCTATGAGGCATCGTATGGTCGCCCGTGCAGAGCACCGCATTGCTGGGCAGAAGTTGGTGAGCGTAGTTTGATTGGCCCAGAGTTGGTGCAGGCGACTTCAGAGAAAGTTGACATTATTCGACGTCGACTTGACGGCAGTGGCGAGAAGAGTTGACGTCGAGGCGTCGACCACTTGAGTTTGAGGTTGGAGACCATGTGTTTCTTAAGGTCTCTCCTATGAAGGGAGTTCTGCGGTTCGGTAAGAAGGGGAAGCTGACGCCGAGATTTATTGGTCCATTTCAAGTTCTGGATCGAGTGGGAGCGGTAGCATACCGCCTTGCTTTGCCCACACCTCTTGCGGGCGTGCATAACGTATTTCATGTTTCTATGCTGAAGAAGTACGTTCCTGATCCTTCGCATATTATCAGTTGGGAGCAGGTGCAGTTGAGTGAGGATGCCACTTATGTACTGCGACCGACGCGTATTCTCGACAGGAAGGAGCAGGTATTGCGTAGCAAGGTTATCCCTCTTGTGAAGGTGCTATGGACGCATCATAGTGAAGAAGAGGCTACTTGGGAATCTGAAGCTGAGGTTAGAAAGAGCTACCCTCAGATCCTTGAGGAATATGAGAAGGTATGAATTTCGAAGACGAAATTTTCTTTAAGGGGGGTAGATTGTAATGACCCTGAAAATTTTGTGCCAAGACCCGAGTACTACCTCTATTTTCCTTAGAAGTTGTTTTTGGGGTAATTAGCGCTATACTCGATTGCTTGTGAAATTTGCAACAATCACTTTAAATTGGATCTACTTTACTCTAAATATGTAGAATAGTTAGCGCTAGGTTACTCTGAAATCTGGGATCCATCACTAAATCCAGTTGCTCTTGGAAATTTTTAGAAGTTCGTATCGGACTGGACCACGCGTCGTAAGTCCGATAGCGATGATCTTAGTGTGTTGGTCACCATGTTGGACTTGGTCATCACCTCAAAAATCAAGTCCAGGATGAACACGGTGTCGATTTGATTGAGTCGGAGTGAAGAGTGTGAGAACGGTTAGAAATTAAATAAGATTTTATGAAATCAGAGTCGTGCGCGACGATTTTAAGTTATCCGACCGTTGGATTCGACCCAATTTCACCCTCGAATAGGAAAGGTGGCCCGGGCATGTTCTTGTGCTTGTGGACTGATCGAGATTCCGTTGTGACCGTTGAATTAAGTGTGGTCCGCCACGGCTGAAACCTGATTGGAGCGAAAACTCGGCTTGACCTATATCTATGGTCAGTGAGCTTAAGTCCAACATTTCGTGGTAATAGGCCCATCGAAAGTGCTCTGTTGGATCGTGAGAGGCCGATTTTGGTTATACCCTAAGTATACCTTGGCCCTGGGGTTATTTTCATCAATGTTAGGCCTATTTATAGACCTTAAAACCCTAGCTCTCTTTTCCATACGAATTTCCTAACCCTAGCTAAGAAAGAGAGAGGAAAAGAGAGAGAAAGTGAGAGAGAAGTTGGTGAATCATCTTAGATTCTTTCCTGTTCTTCTTCATCCTTAAACCTTCACTTTTGAATCGTTATTCCGGCGATTCTGAGTTCATCCTTGGGTAAGTTAACCTAACCCTAATCTGTGTTAGAGCTTAGATTAGTCTTTGTGTTGCTGTAGCTCATTTTTATTCTTGCTTTAGGTTATCTTATCGCTGTTGACGAAGACAAATCATCTGAAATTAGTTCGGTGTTCTTTTCTGGATTAACGTGTGGACTTTAATCATATAGGTTATGGTTTTTAAGGCTTTCAATGCCAGTGAATGGTTTATTCTTGTTATGGATGAGACTTCATAAGCCAAGTGTTATGTTTATTTTGTGTTCCTGATATGCATGTGTTATATTGAGATTTGTGTATTCTATGTATATGTAGGAAGTACCATTTACGTATAAAATATGAACCTGTGTTTGCCATGATTATTTGTCGTGTATTTATGCTAGATGTATGTGTGACAACTCCTTGGCAAAAGGAATTGTCCAAATGCGTGTATTTCAACATACGTCATGTATGTTGTATTATGTATTCTAAGTGTTTGTAGAAATGTCTGAATGATCTAAAGTGTGATATATCAACCTAGTATGGGCATTGAGAAGCGATTCTCAACTCTCCCACTAGTGTGTATGATTTCCTTCATGCAAGTTACATTCCTTGTTGTTTAAGTTCAAGCATTACTTATGCTTACATTCATGTTAAGTTGATACTCTTTAAGTACTCATATGCTATATGGTTGAAGTTGTTGTTCCATTACTGTTCTACATTCAATACGAATATCTGTTGTAGTGTAATGTGTTTGGGACTATGAATAGTCTAGGAAATCGGTAATCAGCCTTAAGTTCGTGGCTGAGATTGCTTTCGCCACGTAGGACGTGATTAGACGAACCCGAGCCGCCCTGAAATTCGGGGTCGAGCATAACTCAACTCCCGAGTTTCAAAACATCACTTATGCAACATATTTAATGATGGATGTATGTTGTCGTATTAGTGCATAAAACATGGAATAGATTAAGCCAAATAGCAAATATAATTCAGGGATAAGTGAAGAAAGCAAGCGGAAGACTTATAGAATCATATGTGTACATGTGCGAATCCCTGAAGTACATACCAGGTCGTAATGTAAGTGTTATTATCAAAATTACAAGTATCAAATTACATCATTTAAATCCTAAAAGAAGTCCCAGCATCCGCATTCGAACAAGGCTCACTAGAACCCGTCAGAAAAAGAGAAAGCCGCCTCATCATCATCCATCTCCCGCTCTGCCTCGGAGATCGCATCCACATCTGCAACACCAGGGCTACAGAGTCGGTGGGTGTTTAACACCGCCTGACGTGGGAGTGAGTGATCAACTCGGTGGAACAATAAGGCAAAGGTTAACATGTTATCGAGTTCAATCAAGCAGTAATGATAAAGCGAGAATAATTAAACAAGTCCTAAGTACTCTTGTTAATGCAAGGATGTATGCGAGCCTGTTGCGTGCCCTCACGCGTACACCCTCGGCGTCTTCATCTTACGTTACGCATGACATCGCCTCAAAGTGCGCCACATCTACAAAGCACATGCAAATGCGGTGCATGAACATGATTACCAAGTTATTATTAGTCCTTTTCATACAACAGATTGGGAAGCTAAGATACCTTCCTCATATTACCATCCAAACAGTGATCCATTCTAGGGTCGTCATCCAGATATCTCATACGATCATATGTTTTTAGGTCGTAGCAAAGGGTTCGTCACCAATCAATGCACGCCTATCATACCTTCGTTACACCGTAAGGCTCGTCACCTCAATGCGGTATCCGAGGCATGCTCGAGGTCACTACAAAGGGCTCATCACCAATCGATGTAGGCCGACAACAGCACGAATATAGTATCACATACCACCATAATCGAACTCACAAGTTTGGTTGCTCACTTTGGTCACTACGAGGAGGGTCGTCACCCCGGCGTAGGCCGACGGCTCGACCATGGTGTCCCATACCACCATGTCTGGCTCATGAGTCTTAGCGGATTAAGGTACCATGGTTAATAGGATTTCGTTGGTAAGTTCGGTACCCTAGATTCATACAGTAGCGTCCATACATGGTGAACATACATCGGACAGTCGGGTTACTTGACGAACTCGACTAGCACGAGCGCACGTTGGGTTGAACGACATAGAGTGCGTAAATACTCCGCGTGGCCAAACACTGCCGACAACTCTAATATGACTCAGGTTTGTCTAATTACGTCCTTTATGGCGAAAGCAATCTCAACCACAATCTTAAGGTCGATTACCAATTTCCTGGACTAACGCATAGTCCCACACACATTACACTACAACAGATATTCGTATTGAATGTAGAACCGTAATGGAGCAATAACTCAAATCACGCGGTACTTGAGCATTTGAAGAATATCAACTTAGCATAAATGTAAGCATAAGTAAAGCTTGAACTTCAACAACAAGGAATAAGGCTTACATGAAGGAAATCATACACAACAGTAAGAGTGTTGAGAATCGCTTCTCGACACCCTCAATTAGGTTAATATATCACACTTTAGTTCATTCAGGCATTTCTATAAACACTTAGAATACATAATACAACATACATGACGTATGTTGAAATACACGCATTTGGACAATTCCTTTTGCCAAGGAGTTGTCGCACATACATCTAGCATAAGTACACGACAAATAATCATGGCAATCACATGTTCATATTTTATACGCATACGGTACTTTATACATACACATGGAATACACAAATCTCAATATAACACATGCATATCAGGAACGCAGAATAAACATAACATTTGGCATGTGAAATCTCATCCATAACAAGAATAAATCATTCACTGGCATTGAAAGCCTTGAAAACCATAACCTATACACTTAAAGTCCGCACCTTAAGCCAGAAAAGAACACCGAACTGATTTCAGACGAGTTGTCTTCGTCAACGGCGATAGAATACCCTAAAGCAAGAATAGAAATGAGATACAACAACACCAAGACTATTCTAAGCTCTAACACAGATTAGGGTTAGGTTAACTTACCCAAAGATGAACTCAGAATCGCCGAAATAACAATTCTAAAGCGAAGGTTTAAAGGATGAAGAAGAACAAGAAAGAATCTAGGATGATTCACCAACTTCTCTCTCACTTTCTCTCTCTTTTCCACTCTCTTTCTTAAGTAGGGTTAGAAAATTCATATGGAAAATAGAGCTAGGGTTTTAATGACTATAAATAGGCCTAACATTGATCGAAAATAACCCCAGGGCCAAGGTATACTTAGGGTATAACCAAAACCGGCCTCTCGCGATCCAACGAAGCACTTACGGTGGGCATATTACCATGAAAGGTCGGACTTAAGCTCACCGACCATGGATCTAGGTCAGGGAGTTTTCATACCGATCGGATTTACAAATCGGCCGTGGCGGACCACACTCAATTCAACGGTCCCACGGAATCTCGATCAGTCCACAAGCACAAGGACATGCCCGGGCCACCTTTCCTGATCGGAGGGTGAAATTGGGTCAGAATCCAAGGTCAGATTGCTTAAAATTGGCGCAAGCGACACGACTCAATTTCATAAAAGCTTAATAAATTTCCAACCATTCTCACATTCTTCACTTCGAACTCAATCAAATCGACCGAGAACCACCTGGACTTGATTTTCAAGGTGATGATCAAGCCCAACATGGAGACCGCAACAACCTAAGATTATCGCTATCGGACTTTCGACGCGGTCAGTCCGATCCAAAACTTCCAAAATTTCCAAGAACAACTGGATTTAGCGATGGATCCCAAATTTAAGAGTAAGATAGCGCTTACTAATCTACAAGTTTTGAGTCATGCAGATCCAATTTAAAGTGATTGATGTAAATTTCACAAGCAATTGAGTATAGCGCTAATTACCCCAAAAACAACTACTTAAGGAAAGATTAGCACAAAATTTTCGGGTCATTACAATCTACCCCCTTAAAGAAAATTTTGTCCTCGAAATTCATACCTTCTCATATTCCTCAAGGATCGAAGGGTAGCTCTTGACCTCAGCTTCTGATTCCCAAGTAGCCTCTTCCTCACTATGATGCCTCCATAGCACCTTCACAAGAGGGATAACCTTGCTATGCAATACCTGCTCCTTCTGTCGAGAATACACGTCGGTCACGTACATAAGTGGCATCCTCACTCAACCGCAACTGCTCCCAACTAATAATATGCGAAGGATCGAGAACGTACTTCTTCATCATAGAAACATAAAATATGTTATGCACGCCCGTAAGAGGTGTGGGCAAAGCAAGGCGGTATGCTACCGCTCCCACTCGATCCGAACTTGAAATGGACCAATAAATCTCGGCGTCGGCTTCCCCTTACTGAACCGAGAACTCCCTTCATAGGAGAGACCTTAAGAAACACATGGTCTCAACCTCAAACTCAAGCGGTTGACGCCTCGTATCGGCATAACTCTTATGTCTACTCTGTCAAGAGTCGACGTCGAATGATGTCAAATTTCTCTAAGTCACCTGCACCAATTTCGGGCCAAGCAAACTACGCTCGCCAATTTATGCCCAAATGTGGTGCTCTGCACGGCGACCATACAACGCCTCATAGGGAGCCATGCCGATACTCGCTGAAAGCTGTTATTATACGCGAACTCTACATACTAAGACAACATCCCAGCTGTCCTTGAAATCCAAAACACAAGCTCGCAATATGTCTTCCAGGACTGATTCACGCGCTCCGTCTGCCCATCTATTTGCGGATGAAACGCGGTCTTGAACTTTAGTTTCACACCCATCGCTTCCGAATACGAGTCCAGAAGATAGATGTGAAACGCGTGTCTCTATCAGATACAATCTCTAAGGGAACTCCATGCAGACGTACAATCTCCTTAATATACAATCTAGCCAACTCGTTTGCAGAGTTAGTGACTCTGATCGATAAGAAATGAGCCGACTTCGTCAATCGGTCGACTATTACCCAAATAGAGTCATATCCCTTCCTCATTCTCGGCAACCCAGAAATAAAATCCATAGAGATGAAGTCCCACTTCCATTCTGCTATGGGCATGGCTGCAACAACCCAGGAGGTCGACGATGCTCTGCCTTGACCTGCTGGCACGTGAGACAATGAGAAACAAACTCAGCAATATGGACCTTCATATTGTCCCACCAATAAGATCTCCTCATATCCTGATACATCTTCGTGCTACCTGGATGCATCGCAAGTTTAGAACTATGGGCTAACTCGAGAACCTCCCGTCTCAAGTCAGGGATGTCAGGAACAGATAACCGGCCATGAAATCGTAGGCCCCCATCAGAACTAACACTCCAGTCGGAGTTCTCATCTGTACCAACCCGCTTCCTCATCTTCGCCAAAAGCTCATCATCTACCTGAGCTGCAACGATCCTTTCGTCGATAAGGGGCTGTACACGAATGTGTGCGATAGCCTCATATGGCTCTACCACCGTAAGCTTCTGCTCAAAATCTTGCACAAACTCCAACATATCCCACTCTGCTATCATCAGCAGAGCCACAAACTCAATAGCCTTCTTACGACTCAACGCATCTGCCACAAGGTTCGCCTTGCCCGGATGGTAAGAAATGTCGAACTTAAAGTCCTTCAATGTTTCCATTCATCTATGCTACCTCATATTCAAATCACGCTACGTGAAAATATACTTAAGGCTCTTGTGGTCACAAAAGAGCTCGAACTCCTCACCATAGAGGTAATGTCTCCAAAGCTTTAATGCGAAAATGACAGCTGCCAACTCCAGGTCGTGCTTAGGGTAGTTCTATTCGTGTTTCCTCAACTGACGCGAAGCATAGGCAATCACCCTGTCCTTCTGCATAAGGACATAACCCAGACCAACACGAGAGGCATCGGTATATATAATATACTTAACCCCTTGCTCTGGCAATACTAGCACAGGCGGACGTCAACTTGTCCTTGAGCTCCTGAAACTTCTGCTTCTCATTCCAAGCAAACTTCAAATCTTTTCATGTCACTGCGACATCTATCCACTTCCTTGGAAACCACGTCCCAGAACTTGACTTCCTCTTTCCAAAAATCACACATTACGCGAAAAGCTAATTCTTCCTAAGAGTATCTAAAACCGCTCTTTAAGTGCTCCTCGTGCTCTTCCCTCCAGAATATATCAAGATGTCATCAGATAAAGACAATGACGAATCGGAAACAGAATGGCCGAAACACCCTGTTCATCGGATCCATGAACACGGCCGGTGGGTTCGTCAAGACAACGACATCACAAGGAACTCATAGTGACCAAGCTAGTCTTAAAAGGTCTTCCGCACGTCCCCATCCTTGACGCATAACTGATGATACCCGATTGCAGATCAATCCTTTGAAAAGTACCGTGCCCCCTTCAATTGATCAAAGAGATCATCAATCCCGGGCAAAGGGTACTTATTCTTCACGATTACCAGATTCAACTGCGATAATCAATACACAATCGCAGGAACCATTCTTCTTCTTCACAAACAAAACAGTGCTCCCCAAGGAGACACACTAGGCTGAATAAAATCCAAATTCAGCAAACCATTTATCTGCTTCATTAACTCCTCCATTTCACTCGGAGGCATACGATAGGTGGGTAAAGAAATGGACACCGCACCAAGCATAAGATCGATAGCAAAATCAATCTCACGCTGAGGAAGTAATCCAGGAATCGACTCAAACACACATTCAAACTCCCGAACTACCGGCATGCTAACTAACGCCGATTCAGCCAAACAGCAATCACAGCACAACTCCAAAGATAAGCAACATGAATTGGGAAAGTAACTGTCTCGCCCTCAGGTCCATGGATGGTCACCGACCTTGCTTCACAATCAATCTCAGCTCGCATCCTCGTGAGCCAATCCATACCCATAATAACATCGTAATGATAAAGAGGTGCGATAAAGAAATTAATACAGATCGATCCACTTCCCAGATCGACCAAACAATCCATACAGCACTTGCCCAAAGCAGAGGAAATCCCTGTAGCGGTAGTAAGCATCACTTATTGCATAGGAATAGATCTCAAATCCAAACGCCTAACTGCCGCATAAGATATAAGAGAAGTAATGGACCCTGTATCCACCAACATAGAAACAGAATACCTTCAATGTGCGCTGTCACCTCGAAGGATCTCGACACCAAGTCAGACATAGGCGCTTCAGCTGAAAGCGCATGAACTCGAGCCTACTGCTGATGATTCGGCGGAGGAACCATGGGCCGCTGAGGTGGCTTGAAGCTAGGAACTACAGGTCTGAAGGATGAATGAGCTGGCGCTGAACGAAGAGGTGGAGGAGAAATAACCTGAGGCATCGGATGACTAATCATCTGCGGTGGAGTAAATCCACTGGCCCGCATATGAGAGAAGCAAAATGATCCAAATGCCCCATCTTCCCACAATAGAACAGCGAAGATCGGCTCGCACCTGCTGAGCGGGCGGCGCACGCCTAGGAGGAGAATCTGCTCGCGACCTCTTGCCGAGAAAGGGTGCACTCTAAAATCCGGTCGCGGCCTAGAAACCATCGGTGCTCGCATATGGGACAACTTGTCCCCATCCTGCTCTGCTCACAAAGACATGCTCACCAACTCGCATAGGAAGAAATGCTAGCACAGAAAATCTTCGATCGGATCTCGAGGCCTCAATCCCTCAGAAAAGTGCCGCATCCTCATCGGTGATCACCCAAAATCAAAGGCACATACCGACCAAGCTCGGTGAACCGGTTCTCATACTCGTCACCGAAACCCTCCCTGGTGGAGGCGAAGGAACTCACTCTCCTTCTCATGTCGGTGCGTAGGGAGAAATACTTCTCGTGGAAGCGTGCCTCAAAGGGCTGCCACGACCACTCAAAACCTTCCTCGAAGGTACGAAGAACACTGTCCCACCATAGACTGCCTCCTTCTCAAACATGAAGGAGGCAAGCTCAACTTGCTCAACCTCAGGCAGTGCAGCGGTCTCGGCATCTTAGAGATGCGATCGATCCAATACTTGGCCTCCTCGGGTCTATGAGAACCCACAAATATAGGAGGTCGTAAGCGCTGGAATCGTTCAAAAGTGCCGCTCGCATTGGCGCTCCCAGATGGAGGCATAGGTGAAGCAGGAGTCGTCGCCCCCACTGACTGATCAAAGATGCCAGCCATGGAAGATAGGAACTGCAGGTGCTGCTGCTGCTGCTGAATCTGCTGCTATTGCATCAATAGCATCATCTACTCAAACCTATCAGTAGGCAGAGCAGACGAAGATGCACGGCTCAGCTCAGGAACCGAGGGCGTGACTGGAGGAGCCATAGGTGTCGGCCCAACACCGGCATGAGGCGGGCTCGCCTGTGGATCCGTCTGGCTATCGCTCAAGGGAGGAACCCCAGCAAGCGACTCAATAAAGGAGAGACGGGCCGAAGTCTTCGAACCCTTAGGAGGCATCCCTACATTCAACAGAGGATGCAACCTGTCAGATTCTACGTCCACATAATCCATCCACACAATATTCATAGCATAACGTCAAAGATAAACAACATGCATTCCATTAATCAAAATTGTCGCAATACAAGTAGTGATGCATTACATGAATCATGACTAGGAAAGCATGAGAGCTACAACATCTAACACTTCAAGCAACAACAAACGACTACAAACAACTCCAACTACAAAGCCAACAACGGCTACACACAGAAAGAAAACAACAAACAAAGCAAAGGATGGCCACAACAATAACTACTCGTTGGAATCAGGAGATGGAGGCGGGGCACCCTTATCCTACAAGCAACACAGGATAGACTTCAGAGTTCGAGTCACCTTCTTAAACTTATGCTTCACAAGGCCTCGAAGATCCATAATATCCTGGCGTAGAACAGCCTGCCCTTCTTCAATCCGAGCAATACGGGCATCCCTGACAGTCTGATCTGCGCTCTGCTCTAGTGCCACAGGAGGAGAGCTATCACTCGTATCCTGTGCCTCAACCTCTTCCTCGTCCTGCTCTGTTTCTTCCTCAATCTCAACACCACCTTCAGCATAACTCTCTTCATCATCGCTCTCTGACTCATCCTCACTCTTTGAGGCCTGCCGACGAGGACCAATCTCCATCAGCTTAAGGGTCGCCAGGTTAAGATGACGAACAGGAACCATCTTCTCTGCTCCAAGCCTATAGCCAAACTCATGTGCAAGCTTACAAATGAGGCGACCAAAAGGAAGCGATTCGGTCCTCCTAGTCGAATGAGCGATGAGAATAATCTGGCACAGGATGTACGTCGGCACACACAACTTCGCTCCTTGCCCCACTTGATACCAGAAATCTACCATCAGGCACGTACACTCACTGCGCTTGTCCACCTCGGATATACATTGAACGTACACATGTGGTGAAGCAAACGGAAGTCGTCCGTCATGTTGGTAGCCAGAAGACTCCTATTCGGCTGCCATTCGACCAGACGACCACACAGGAATCGGGTGCGACGATCCCTCCAGCGCATATTGTTCAAATTCTTCTTGCTGGTATGCACCTCACTAAGTGGCACATTCAGGAGTCGGGATATCAAGGCGACGTTGACCGTAGCTTCTCGACCACTACCACAAGGAATCTTAAACTACAGAGGCTCCAGCGAAGGATCACGAATATTGGCATAAAAAGCTCAAACAGTACTTGCATTCGCGCGATACTCGCCCTCAAACAAGGGACACCAACCAGCCCCTTCCAGGCGCTCCAACAACAGAAACTCGCCATACAGCCGCGGATCAACATGAGCCTCAAAAAGGACTCTACGGCCTTCATAGACTCCATGCGATAACTCCACCAACCATGTCCTACCAATGGGAGCTCGAGGATCAAGGTCCCGCTTGGTCTGGAATTCACGAGTGGCAGACGTGCTCACGGCGGTACCTCTCGGCCTCCGTGCACGGGTTGGGCGGCTAGGCCCGGCTTCATCCACGGGCACTCTCTTCTTCCCCATCAAAGAAAGAAGGGAGAAAATGGAAAAGATGGCCGTGATAAACTCAAAGAGGGCCATGAGAAATGAGAGAAAGAGAGAAATATGAAGAAATGGAAACTTTCACACACTTGAGAGCCCAAAGATGGATTTGAGAGCCCAAATGAGAAGGAAAGAAAGGACAAACAGCAATGGGGGTGAGGGTTTTGAGATGGGTGGTGGGGTTTGCACGAAAATGGAGGAAGAAGAAGATTTGGAAGAGATTTAGAAGAGTTTGGAGAGAAACTTGAAAGAAAAGAGAGCTTGGGAGGGAAGTTTGTGAAGGAAATAGGGTATAGAAGGTGTTTAAACCATCGAACCATGGAGGGGTGGGCCACACTAGGCCAAATAATCGTCGGCCCACGCCAGCCCGCCCGGCCTGGCCCGCTGATCGGCGAGGCCTCGCCGAGCCGGCGATGGCATCGCCGGTCTCTGGACCATCCGGCGATGCCTCGCCATTTGGGCTAGGTCCTCCTTGTCCCTTAGCTCCCAAATGATGTGGGTCCCCCCTAGGCCCCACTGGAAATGCCCCGATCGGCCCCTTTGCTTGGTTCAACGCCTATCGGGCCATTCGGGCAGAAATCTGATACAAATAAAGATTTCTTGAAGATTTAAGGGTTAAAATGGGATGATAGACCATCTAGACTCATTAATAGATGGTCTAGAAAAAGTTTCGGGTCGTTGTGTGTGATCAGGAGAGAGCACAGACTCGATCTCGGCGATCGTTTTCAATAAACTTTCGCCGATAAAAGCAACGGAACACAAACACACAATCTACGATAGACTTGCACCCAAATACACTAAAGTGGCGACAGCGTGCAGTGTGTGACCATAACCCAGGTCCGGTTTAATCCAAAACATGCTCTGATACCAACTTGTAACGCCCTGAAATTCGGGGGTCGAGCATAACTCAGCTCCCGAGTTCCAAAACATCACTCATGCAACACATTTAATGATGGATGTATGTTGTTTGTATTAGTGCATAAAACATGGAATAGATTAAGCCAAATAGCAAATATAATTCAGGGATAAGTGAAGAAAGCAAGCGGAAGACTTATAGAATCATATGTATACATGTGCACATCCCTAAAGTACATATACATACCCGGTCGTATTACAAGTGTTGCTATCAAAATTATAAGTATCAAATTACATCATTTAATTCCCAAAAGAAATCCCAGCATCCTGCGCATCAGAACAAGGTTCACTAGAACCTGTCTGAAAACTCCATAAAAGAGAAAGCAGCCTCATCATCATCAATCTCCCACTCTGCCTTAGAAGTCACATCAACATCTGCAACATCAGCAACTAAGATAGAGTCTGGTGGGTGTTTAACACCACCCTAGAACGTGGGAGTGAGTGATCAACTCAGTGGAACAATAAAGCACAGGTTAACATGTTATCAGTTCAATCAAACAGTAATGATAAAGCAGAACAATTAAACAAGTCCTAAGTACTCTTGTTAATGCAAGAATGTATGCAGAATGATGCGTGCCCTCACGCGTACACCCTTAGCATCTTCATCTTACGTTACGCATGACATCGCCTCAAAGCGCACCACGTCTACAAAGCACATGCAAATGCGGTGCATGAACATGATTACCAAGTGGTTATTAGTCCTTTTCATATAGTAGTATTGGGAAGCTAAGATACCTTCCTCATATTACCATCCAAACAGTGATCCATTCTAGGGTCGTCAGTCCTAGATATCTCATACGATCATATGTTTTCAGGTCGTTGCAAAGGGCTCGTCACCAATCAATGCACGCCTATCATACCTTCATTACCACCGTAAGGCTCGTCACCTCAATGCAGTATCCAGGTATGCTCAAGGTCACTACAAAGGGCTCATCACCAATCAATGTAGGCCGACAGCACGAATATAGTGTTCCATACCACCATAATCGGTTCATGAGTTTGGTTGCTCACTGGTCACTACGGGGAGGCTCGTCACCCCAGCGTAGGCCGACAGCTTGGCCACGGTGTCCCATACCACCATGTCCGGCTCATGAGTCTTAGCGGATCAAGGTACCATGGTTAGTAGGATTTCACTGGTAAGTTCAGTACCCTAGATTCAAACAGTAGCGTCCATACATGGTGAACATACATCGGACAATCGGGTTACTTGACGAACTCGACTAGCACGAGCGCACGTTGGGTTGAACGACATAGAGTGCGCAAACACTCCGCGTGGCCAAACCACTGCCGACAACTCTAATACGACTCAGGTTCGTCTAATACGTCCTACGTGGTGAAAGCAACCTCAGTTATGATCTTAAGGTCGATTACCGATTTCTTGGACTAATGCATAGTCCCACACACATTCCACTACAACAGGAATTCGTATATACAATTTAGAATAGTAATGGAACAACAACTCAAATCATGTAGTACACAAGCATTGAAGAATATCAACTTAACATTAATGTAAGCATAAGTAAAGCTTGAACTTAAACAACAAGGAATAAGGCTTACATGTAGGAAATCATACACAACAGTAGGAGTGTTGAGAATCGCTTCTCAACGCCCGCAATTAGGTAAATATATTACACTTTAGATCATTCAGATATTTCTACAAACACTTAGAATACATAATACAACATACATGACGTATGTTGAAATACACGCATTTGGACAATTCCTTTTGCCAAGGAGTTGTCATACATACATCTAGCATACATATATGACAAATAATCATGGCAAACACAAGTGCATATTTTATATGCATACGGTACTTTATACATACACAGAATACACAAATCTCAATATAACACATGCATATCAAGAACGCAACATAAACATAACACTTCGAATGTGAAATCTCATCCATAACAAGAATAAATCATTAACTGGCATTGAAAGCCTTGAACACCATAACCTATACACTTAAATTCCGCACCTTAAGTCAGAAAAGAACACCGAACTGATTTCAGACAAGTTGTCTTTGTCAACGGCGACAAGAATACCCTAAAACAAGCATAGAAATGAGATACAACAACACCAAGACTATTCTAAACTCTAACACAGATTAGGATTAGGTTAACTTACGCAAAGATGAACTCAGAATCGTCAGAATAACGATTCAAAGTGAAGGTTAAAGGATGAAGAAGAGCAGGAAAGAATCTAAGATGATTCACTAACTTCTCTCTCACTTTCTCTCTCTTTTCCACTCTCTTTCTTAGCTAGGGTTAGAGAAAATTCGTATGGAAAAGAGAGCTAGGGTTTCAAGGACTATAAATAGGCCTAATATTGATGAAAATAACCCAGGGCCAAGGTATACTTAGGGTATAACCAAAACCTGCCTCTCATGATCCAACGAAGCACTTCCGGTGGGCATATTACCATGAAAGGTCGGACTTAAGCTCACCGACCATGGATCTAGGTCAAGCGAGTTTTCGTACCAACCAGATATTTAGATCAACCGTGGCGGACCACACTCAATTCAACGGTCACAGAATCTTGATCAGTCCACAAGCACAAGGACATGCTTGGGCCACCTTTCTTGATCGGAGGGTGAAATTGGGTCAAGAATCCAACGGTCGATTGCTTAAAATCGTCGCAAAACACGACTCAATTTCATAAAAGCTTAATAAATTTCCAACTGTTCTCACATTCTTCACTCCGAACTCAATCAAATCGACCTAAAACATCATTTGGACTTAATTTTCGAGGTGATGATCAAGCCCAACATGGTGACCGCAATAGCCTAAGATTATCGTTATCGGACTTTCGACGCGTGGTCGAGGTCCGATCCAAAACTTCTAAAAATCCACAAAAGTAACTGGATTTAGCGATGGATCCCAGATTTCAGAGTAACATAGCGCTAACTAATCTACAGGTTTTGAGCCATGCAGATACAATTTAAAGTGATTGATGCAAATTTCGCAAGCAATCGAGTATAGCGCTAATTACCCAAAAAACAACTACTTAAGGAAAGATTAGCATAAAATTTTCAGGGTCATTACAATCTCACTCGTATTAGAGTTGTCGGCAGTGGTTTGGCCACGCGGAGTGTTTGCGCACTCTATGTCGTTCAACCCAACGTGCGCTCGTGCTAGTCGAGTTCGTCAAATAACCCGATTGTCCGATGTATGTTCACCATGTATGGACGCTACTGCTTGAATCTAGGATACTGAACTTACCAATGAAATCTTATTAACCATGGTACTTTGATCTGCTAAGACTCATGAGCCGGACATGGTGGTATGGGACACCATGGTCGAGCTGTTGGCCTACGCTGGGGTGAGGAGCCTCCCCGCAGTGACCAGTGAGCAACTAAACTCGTGAGCCGATTATGGTGGTATGGGACACTATATTCATGCTATCGGCCTACATTGATTGGTGACAAGCCCTTTGTAGTGACCTCGAGCACGCCTGGATACCGCATGGAGGTGAGGAGCCTTGTTGTGGTAATGAAGGTATGATAGGCGTGCATTGATTGGCGACGAGCCCTTTGCAACGACCCGAAACCATATGATCGTATGAGATGCCTAGGTGACGACCCTAGTATGGATCACTGTTTGGATGGTGATATGAGGAAGGTACTTTAGCTTAGAATCTTCTTTGTATGAAAAGGACTAATAACAACTTGGTAATCATGTTCATGCACGCATTTGCATGTGCTTTGTAGACATGGCGCACTTTGAGGCGATGTCATGCGTAACATAAGATGAAGACGCTGAGGGTGTACGCGTGACGGCACGCATCATTCCGGATTCGGCGATCGAGAATTTTGTGAGCACGTTTTTTGAGTTTGGGGCGTGACACCCACAACTTAATTTAGGCCCTATTTATAGATTCTAGCTAATCTGACGATCGAACTGTCCCAAATTTAAACATTAACGGTTAAAAGGGTCTTAATAGGCTATTTGTAAGTCTTTCATAATAGGTTACTAATAAAATACTAATATTAATGTTAATTTTATTATTATTACTTTATTATAAACTATCTATCATTGCCATTATTCATTTCACTTTATTATTTTTATTTTATTTTATTTTCTTCTTCACACATGCATTCATTTTTATTCTAGGTAACTAAGATTACCCATCTTATGATTTTATACTATTTAAACATTAACTATTATCCTTGTTGTTGTTGTTATTTATTTGTCTTCTCATTGTACCTATATTTAAAATGTGGGACTACTCATTATGTGTCATTTAGCTACATACCCTGATATTAGAATTACTTTGCATTAAACTAGGACACTCCAAGTGAACGTCTAATTCTCAATTCTTAACATCCTACTAATTCACTTAATTCAACGGTTGGATCACTTGATTTAATAATGGAGGTTACTTTTGACGATCGGATTTGAACTAGAATAAAAGTTAATGTATAAATAAACTAGATTTGAATTACTAAGTTAGGTCCATTTGGTAATACTCGAGTATTGAAAAGTATAGGTTGTTATAGTAACACACCCCACACACACATGTTCACTATCATTTTATAGACTAGTTACTTATTTGCATATCTTTTATATTCTGTGATTAGACCCTCTATTGGCTTGGAAGCCTTAAAGTTATATTGCCTTCCTTAGTTTAAATGCACATTAGTTTTAGTTAGGAAATTTCTATTTTTAATTGGCATAGCCTTCATTCTTTAGCTCTGCCAAGCTTCCGCACTTAACGCATTATGGCCAATAACTGCAATTTCATACATAATTAAATCACTTAAGGGCATCTATGCTTTTAAATCTAAAGCACATTAAGGGGAAATAAACAATATTTCACATTCAACACACCCACAACCAACATTTTGCTAGTCCTGAGCAAAACATGCGAAAAACTAATCTTCAAAACTCAAATTATAAACCTGTTTCTGAAAAATAACATTGTGTACAATCTTATACATATGTTAGTAAAATTTGAAAGTACAAGAATGATATATTGTCAGTCTAAAACGTAATATTACTAGTAAACCATTAAATTCAATTCTCATTCATCAGTCAATTAATAGAACGCATTCAAACATCAAGTTCCTAGTGTGCTTGGTGAATTCCAACTTGTAATATATAAGAGTTAGTCTTTTGTCCATAATGTTAACTATGATTATTATCTTAAAGTGGCATGATCAACACAAGTAACTGATTCTAAACCCATCTCCTTTTTCACTTATTTTTCCAACATTTGATTTTTTTATCGATGACTTTCACACTATTGTATGTTTTTTTTCTTTTCTTTTATTTTCTTTGTTTTCCCATTTAAGCACATGCGATAGGAAACCATTTTTATTCCACTCTTTTTAAGTTGGTCTTTTTCTTCTTTTCATACCAAGGTAGATAAGGATCTCTAGTCTTGGTTCCTAACACTCTTGAGTAATCATCAAGCTAAATACTAAGAGTTCAAGTTAACCTTATAGAATTTGAGTTAGATGTGAATTGTGAAATAAACTCATTTGATGTTTAAGTTTTCCTATTAATCAACTCATTAAAAAGATTTTGTTCAAAAATCTATTAATCAACTAAACTCTAGAATTTTAAAATTTATTTTGTATCTCATCATCGTACACTTAAATATATCCAGATACATAGAATAGTAATATTCAAAGAGAGTTTTGAAATATGAAAATTAATTTTTTAATAAAAAATTACTCAAAATGTAAGAAAATACTAATTAATTAATTCCTTCTAATCTCACCCCCCACCTAAAATCTATATTGTCTTTAATGTAAAAAGATATGCAATGCATCATAACATAAGACAACGAAAATAAAAGAGTAATGAGTAAGAGAATGTACCTTTATAAGATCAATGTAATGGCATGAAGTTGCCATCATCTAGAGGGGTTTCCACTAAACAAAAACAACTAAAACAAAACTTCCACTATTCTAACCTAATCCTGAGAAAGTAGTAAATGAATAGAAGGACCTCCATTAGACTAAAAGGTCAGTCCATGGACATGATCTTTCAAAGGGATTAACATTTCCTCTTAATCAAATTTCTCTGCAAATGGTTCAAGGTGGCAATGTCACGCCCCAAACTCAGAAACCGGGCTCACAAAATTCCCGATCGTCGAATCCGGTGCCGACAGCCTCCATAGTACCCTATTCTCGGCACCCAACATCCATACGCCATATTCCGATCCTGAGATCCTACAAGGAGGATTTACTAATGTACATTTAACTCGTAATAAGCATAACCATAAGTATACCCAAATCACAAAGGCAACTTCATCATCATTACATATCTACTAATATAAACATTTGAATACAATGCTGAAAGGAAAATATACAAATCGAAGTCAAAGCTCCAGAAGACCGCTGCACGCTCCATGCTCGACACTGCTGCAACCTAACACCACCTGCACACATCTATTGTGCATAAGCTTATAGAAAGCTTAGTGGGTAGTGAAAGTGTGTGCGTAAGATAAGTGCCAAGTATGCAATACAATGACATAAATCATACAATATCGAAATAGGTGAAAATACTGACAAGATCATGAATCATACAATATCAGAGTAAGCAGAAATATACTGATAAGTCCATGAGTGTCATCAGTCGTACCAAGGCTATGCAATGCAAGGCATAAATGCTAACGGTCATATCAATGAAGAAACATGGCAACCCAAAATGTTAAATGTTGTGAATGCAATGCAATATGTGGTGCGAATGAAATGAACAAGCTGGAGTGAATTTGTGAGGATATTACGCAGTATCGAAGGTTATGGGGTCCATCACAAGGGACTTCTATCCAAACCAGTCCCATACCTAAATTTGGATAGTCAGACTCAATGTGGTAAACTCTTGATCTTAGGTTAGTCATGCGCCCCAACCGAAATCCTAGCCGTTGCGAAGGTACACGTAACAAATAGTTACGCACCACTAGCCCGAGTGAATAGTGAATGAAGGAATGAGTATGCAACTCATGCTCAATAAGTCCATATATCAGCCTGTACATCTTTGGGATCATCACCGAGGTCTAGTACACTCCAAGTTGGCTACCGCCCCAGCCGGCCATCAGCGAGTGAAAAATTACCTCACTACCCGCCTGTTAGTCGTATACCAATGCCTACCCGGCTTGTCGATAGCGGACCCATTTGGGAGCTGGTCAAACTCAGCCTACCTTATAGCCCCCTCACTCAGGCGGATAAGGCCACACCCCCTCCCAACCGACCACGACATAGTGAGAGACGCAGCCTACTGGTATTCGGCACTTGGGCGCTCAAGTATCCACTGGGTCTAGATGTTGAGGCATCTCCTGGCCTCGGAGGTTTAGGGACTTTCACCCATGGACATCCAAAGTGCCCAGATGCTTGAACCAAATATTTTCAGTGTCGCATCTAACCATCCACGACATACATGTGGAGGTCACACCCCTAATGTCGCTAGGGCATACAGAATCACAATCATACAATGTAAGATGCATGAGTCATGTAGTCCAATCATGCATAAATCCTACGCATACCGTGCACTTATGTGGGATAATTCCACTTATCGGGGAGTCTCATAAACCATCTGTACTATGACATATGTAAGGGTCAATCACATCTTACAATAAACATGCAGATGATGCGTATGGGCATGTATCATGATACTATGCTGACAGATACTCATAATCAGTATCAATAACCAGCATCAACAATCGGCATCGACAATGTGGACATTTAACCAACATTGCCCCCAAGGAATGGCCCACATAGAGCCTAACATATAGTGGACCCATTGCCTCACACAAGGACTTAATATACAACACCATGGGCCTCACTCAAGAGCTTAATACACATCACGATGGGCCTCTCACATGGGCCTAATATACATCACAATAGACTCCATCGCCTGGCCCTCAAATGCATCACAATGGGCCTCATCACATAGACCTCATATTCATCACATTAGGCCTTAAACACGGGCTGCATATACATCATATAGGTCTCAACAATCGACCTCAACAATCAAAATCAGCCTCAATAATCGAAATCGGCCTCAACAATCAGAATTGACACTCGGAATCGGCTTCGATACTCGGCCTCGACAATCGGAATCAGCCTCGACAATCAAAATCGACCTTGACAATCAGAATCAACCTATATAATCGGCCTTGACAATCGAAAACGGCCTTAATACTCGACCTCGACAATCGGAATCAACCTATACAATCGGCCATGCATAATGGGCCTAATACGTGTCACAATGGGCCTCAACTACGAGTCGCATGTACATCATATAGGTCATAACAATTGGCCTTAGCAATCGAAATCGGCCTCGACAATCGATGTCGACCTCAACAATCGAAATCGACACTTAGAATTGGCCTCGACAATCGGAATCAGTCTATACAATCGGCCTTTGACAAATCAAAATCGGCCTCAATAATTAGAATCAGAATCGGCTCGACAATCGGAGTCGGAATCAACAATCGGCATTAACATTGATAATCGGCCTCTACAGTCGGAATCAGCAAATCGGTCACGTCAATCGAAAATTGACAATCGGTCATGACAATCAGCCTCGATTACTAATCGGCAATTGGTTATGATAATCAGCCTCGATCGCTAATCGACAATCGGCCATGACAATCGGGATCGGTCAATAATCGGAATAGGCAAATCGGTCACGTCGTTCGGAGTCGGCAACCGGAATCGGCCTATGCAATCGACCTTGATAATCGGAATCGGCCTATATAATCAGCCTTGACAAATTGGAATCGGCCTCGATACTTGGCCCTGACAATCGAAATTGGTCTATACAATCGGCCTCGATAATTGGCTGAACAAGGCCTAAGGGAAGGTCACGATGTGGACATTAAACCATCATTGCCTATCAATGTGGACATTTAACCAACATTGCTCCCAAGCAGTGGCCCACATAGGACCAAACGTACAGTGGGCCCATGGCCTCATACAAGGAGCTAATACACATCATTATGGGTCTCACTCATGGGCCAAATACCCATCACAGTGGTCCTCGACACATGGGCCATGATTACATCATATCGAGCCTCGTCATATGGGCTAACATACATCACATCGGGCCTCAAATATACAATAGGTGGGCCCTGCATGTGGCCTCAAATACATCGTATGGGCCTAATCATGTGGGTCGGAAATATATCACAATAGGTCACGGCATATGGGCCGGAAATATATCACAATAGGCCACAACATATGGGCCGAAAATACATCATAATAGGCCTATTATATACATCACCATACACATCGTAATGAGCCACATACATGGGCTGGAAACACATCATAATAGGCCACATCACATAGGCCTCAAATACAAAACAGGTGGGCTCTGCATCTGGGCCTCAAATACATCACACGACCCTTAACACACGGGCCTCAAATACATAACAGGTGGGCTGCATTAATGGACCGCACCAATGGGCCCCTTACACATCAAATGGGTTGCATCAATAGGTGGCGTAGATATACAATAGAAACATACAAGGTGAGCCACATGTGCCATCAAGGTAGGGCTCACCGAAACATTATTTTTCTATCCAACCTATTCGTACGGTCACAAAGACTTGAATAACAAAACAAATATCATATTGATCCAAAACTTCTGCACTCCCAAAAGGGTTTTAATGGTAGACATTCAATTCCTCACTAGTTGCAGTGTGGTCCACCTGATAGATTGCGTGGATATAGAATAAATACATCAGGGGTGGGTCACACGTCCCACGGATGGTGTGGATAAAACATACATTGTGTGGGGTTCAAGTCCCATAGACGATGTGGACAGGAATGTACATCAAGGTGGTCACCTATCCTTAGACGGTGTGGGTGAAATCATACATCAAGGTGGACCACACGTCCATCAAAATGGACAGATGGTGTGAATACAACACTTGCATCAAGGTGGAGTCCACGTCTAGTGGACTGGATTAGAGGGTACGAATATACAACTCATCAGGGTGGGCCCCAACAAAACAGATGGACGACATGGTTGTACAATACATGATTCCAAGGTGGGTGGACGGTTTAGATTAACACTTACTGCATGATCAGGCCCACACAGCTGTTATCCAAGCAGATGTGCGGTTTGGATTATCACATACATCATACGAGACCCACAGAACTGGCTGACGTCAATGCAGCAACTGCTGCTGCTGATGTGGCCTACTGGCCCACCATCCAAACAATAGACGGCTGGGATGAAACACATATTTCATAGTGGGTACCCATCGTCTAGTCCTACTGGATAGTGCATGTAAGACCCATACATCATGGTGGGTGCCACACAATAGTGGACGGTGTGGATCTCACACATCAGAGAGGTGGGTCCCACATACACGTGGCCCACCACTTATATATAATAATAATATTTTATATTTATTATTATTATTACTTTATATATGCTGAAAGGTGAGTGGACGGTGTGATAAAACACACATATTGTATTGGTCCCACCGTCCATATTTGGATGGTGGATCGCATGGATGGAATGCATACATTTAATGGGCCCTACCTCCACATGTGCAGCACATGTGGAGTGGGTCCAACAGGGACGGTGTAGGATCTATAATACATACCTCATACAGACCCACAGAACTCGATGATGTTGCACAGTAGCTATTGCTGCTACTCGTCCAACAGAAGAATGGTCGGATGCAACACATGCCACGTGGGCCATGTGGATGGCAAGGATATAGAATACATTCATCAAGGTGGGTCCCATCCCACACGTGTGGGGTGGGCCATGTCCCATTTCAAAACGAATGGACGAAATGTATAAAATACATACATCAAGGAGAACTTACACGCTGCAGGTGGGTGAATCCCACCATCCCATTGCTGGATGGTGGGGATAATACACATATCATACAAGGTGACCCCCACACACTGCATGGTGGGGTCCACGCTTATTCAACAGGTACATCAAGGCGGGACCCGTATAAATGGATGGCTGGGGCAAAACATATGCATCAGGGTGGTTCCCACACATCTAGTTTCTGGACGGTGTGGACAGACCCATCCATGATGGCTAGCCCCACAGCATAGAGGAAACGCATGCATCATTGGTGGGCCACACATCAAGGGATAGAGAGGGAGAGAGAAAAAATGGATGGAGAAGGGGCCCCGCCACTATGGGCCCCTCAATACAATGTATACATCAAAATGGGTCCCACCACAAGTGGGCCCTCAAATCATCAAAATCAAATCATAAATCACCCACCTTTGATCTTCTCCTCCTCCTTCCGCCAAAGCATCGTAGAGCTCCAAAGGACAAACTTCAATGGTTGAGATTCGTTTTGGAGGGTGGGGATGGGAGATAGGAAGTGGGTCACACAAAGCTCTTTCATGGAGCTTGCTTGGACGTGGGTTACTTGGGAGGAAATGAGAGAGAGAGAGAGATGAGAGAGAGAGTGATGGGTGAGTGATGGGGTGTGATGGGTGAGTGAGTGATAGATGTGTACTTGTGTAAGAGAGAGTGTTGACTTTTGGGGAGGGTGTTTGTACTTGGGGATGAAATGGAGTGATGGGTTGTACTTTGATTGATTGATGTGACGTGTCATAGAGATTCTCTCAGAATTGTAACACGCGGTGTTTTCCTCGAACTGAACGCGACCCATATCGCCTGGCTTGGGTATTGCCTCAGCACGTGAGACACGGCGCTAGAACAGCAGGGATAGCACAGTCGCACTGGTACAAGTCTCGGGTCGAGTTGACTCAGATATGCAGGACTTGTCTTAGGCGTACGCGCAATCGTCAGTTACAGGTCACGGGTCACCGGAATTCGATCGGGAGGACTGTGGAAGCCTATGGAATGGTACGATCTAGGATACGGATCTTATAGGCAACTATTCACTTTGAAAATGCTACCATTCACCAGTTTTTTATCTCGACGACCCCATGAGGATAAATCATTTTGACTTTAAAGGGGCCGGTCTAACGAGATCTCAATTTATCGGGAAAAAGATGAATTCTCAAGTTATACAAAAGGACTTTCTGGTTTGGTTCAAAGTTTTTCTGAATAATATTTTTTTTCATAGAACACCTTCATTTTGTCCTTATATACCTAAGAGTTCTTGTAACCCTCATTCTGGATTTCTTCAAGTTAATTAAGTTGTAACTTACGTAGTGAGCCAGCTTTGTCGAGATTAAAGTTGAAATTATTTATAGCTCAATATGCCTTATGTTCTAACTCTATAGGTAAGTGGCAAGCCTTCCCATAGACAAGTCTATAAGGTGACATACCAATAGAGGTTTTATATGTCGTACGGTAAGTCCACAACTCATCAATTAGAGAAAGTGACCAATCCTTGTAATATGGGTTTATTGTTTTCTCTAGAATTTATTTAATCTCCCTATTTGATATTTCATCTTAGTTTCTCATCTAAGGATGATTGGGGGTGCTCATTTTATGTGAAATACTATATTTCTTCATTAATGTTTTGAATGGTCTATTACAAAAGTGATATCCTCCATTACTTATGATGACTCAGGGTGTTCCGAACCTGGATAAAATATTTTCTTTCAAAAAATTAATGACCATCTAATGGACATTATTCTGATACAGAATTACCTCAACCCACTTGGAGACATAATTGACGGTGAGAAGAATATAAAGATTTCCAAAAGATGTAGGGAATAGTCCCATGAAATCGATGCCCCAACAATCGAGTGCTCAATAATTAGAATGGGATTCAACGACATCAAAATTCGATAGGATAATCCTCCCAAATTTTGACACCTCTTGCACATTTTGTAGAGTTCGTTAGTATCTTTGAACATAATGGGCTAATAACCGCTGAATTTTCGCGGTGGTCTTTTTAGCCAAAAAAGTGGCCATCACACGCACATGAATGGAAAAAAGGAGATGACAATGTTTTATTCATGATCGAGCACACATCTCCCTATGATTTCGTTTGGGCAATATTTAAAAGGATAAGGATCATCTTAGAATAACTTGCGTACCTTGGTAAATAATTTCTTCTTATCTTGTGCATTCCAATTAGTGGAAATTGTACATGTGGCAAGATAATTGGCAATGTCAGTATACCAAGGTAATTGGTAGACTAAGAAGAGTTCTTCATCAAGGAATATTTCATTAATAGGCGACGTCTCCATGGAATCAAATAGGACAAGCCGAAAGAATTGGTCAACCAGTACATTTTCTACTTCTTTCTTATCTCTGATTTCAAGGTTGAACTCTTGGAGTAGAATGATCCATCTCAGCAAAAGAGGATTAACATCATTCTTATAAATGTACTTTAATGCTGCATGGTCTATAAAGATGATAATCTTGGATCCTATCAAGTAGAACCTAAACTTGTCCAAGGCGAACACTATGGCTCGAAGTTCCTTTTCCGTAGTGGAGTAGTTCACTTGGGCAGGGTTTAGAATTCTACTAGCATACTAGATGACATAGGGCTTCTTCTTTTTTCTTTGGCCCAACACTACCCCAATTGCATAGTCACTTAAATCGCACATGATTTCAAAAGCTACACTCCAATCAAGTGGTTGCATGATGGAAGCTCTTGTCAACATACCTTTGAACTTGGTGAAAGCTTTTTTGCATTCCTCGCTCCACTTAAAGGAAGTTTTCTTTTGAAGAATATTACATAAAGGACAAGAGATGAGACTAAAGTCCCTTATAAACCTTTAGTAGAATCATATGTGTCCTGAGAAGGATCACACCTTGTGTATTCTCTTGAGTGGTTGTAGGTTAGAGATTAAGTCGATTTTAGCTTTATCTACCTCAATTCCATTGGAGGATATAATGTGTCCAAGGATTGTTCCTTTCTAGACCATAAAATGATATTTTTTCCAATTTAGCACAAGGTTTTTTTCTTCACATCTCTTCAACACCAATTTTAAGTCCTTAAGGTACTCATTAAAGAATGAACCAAAGTGTCACACCCTGAAAATTGGCACCCAAGTACATAAACTCCGATCCTGAGTTTTCGGGTGTTAACTAAATAAAATGCACATGTGACCTCATTCATATTCATACTTATTTTATACACGAGTAATCAGAGTAGCGCAATTTAAATTAGCGGATCCAAAGCGAGGTAGAGATAACAAAAATTACTAAATATGGGGTTGACAATACAGATACAATTAAAATATGGTGTCTGCCCAAATGAGGATTATACAAGACACAATATACATACCCAAAAATTATTAAAGTGTAAGTTTTTAGTTTGGTCCAATCCTCTAAAACACAACGTCGGTGGTGCAAGCCACTTTAGGCCTATCCATTTGAAATCTTGATAGTACCTGCATCGATAATATCATTTGGTTGGTGTTTTAAAACGGTATCCCAAAGTGGGAGTGAGTGATCAACTCAATGGTCCATTAAGTTACACGAGCTATCAAATCCACATACAAAATTAATGAAAAGCAATTTAAGCATATAGTCCTTAGATACTTTTGTTAATGCACATGCATGATATTGTGATATGATGCATGCCCTTACCATCCAACAATCCCTCAAACGACACCATCTATACGTTCATATATGACCAACACTCCCTCAATGCGACCTCGACTGCTGAGTCGCTAACTTATACTAATGCAATGCTATGAATGTTCATGTTAGCCGAGTATTTAATTAAGTCTGTTTATTCAACAATATTGGAAAGCTGAAACACCTCCATTTAATCAATGACCTTATCCAAATCACTTAGCCCAGGGAAACTGTAGCGACTCTAAGCCTGCGATCCATTATCCAAATTTAGGTATCACCCATTTGTCTCATAGATCAATAATTTCAAAGGTAAGGCATGATACCCAAAGGTATGAGGATCAACTCGGTATATGTCGTCACTCAAACACCGAGTATGATCACTTAGATCTAAGGTGTGGGCTTGTCAGTTAACCAAATCACCACAAGGAAAAGGGCTCGTCACCCAATTCCATTCATACCCAGGTCGTTCGAATGGTACTCTGGTACGGAACCATTGGCCAGGTAATTTGACAAGGGCCGTTCAAACAAGGACCTATCACCTCATGTGCTCGTTGGTCGCTATGGGGAGGCTCGTCACCTTAGCATAAGCCAACAACACAGACAAAGTGTCCTGTACCATCATGCCCGGCTCCCGATACTTGGGGATTGTATCACTAATGGTTAATAATAGGCCTCTCAAAGGTATGAGGTGCTTCATATTCAGGCACGCGTGATCATACATGGTGAACACACGTGGTTGGTTGGCTATTAGGGTAATTCAATTGACTCGAACAAACTCTAGCATAACCGACATTGGGTGCAAGCATCTCGTGTAGTCCGACTACTGTCAGTTATTCGCATTCAGCCCGAATCAATTGGACTAGTTTGGAGCGGCCAACCTAGTCGGGGTTACCCTCCTAGTTCTGTGGTTTGCCAGCCAACCCGACAATCCAGGTAGTCTCAGTCAGTCAACCACACTAATAAATTGACTAACGTGACTTTATAGAGGGATGTAAATAGTGATTCAGAGAATTTCACTCTATTGGGCATTTTATCGAACATGTATGTGGCATTACACTAAGCTAATAATTTATGGTAAGTGAGTGGGGATACAAGTGCGCTGGTTAGTAAGCATTCATCTACATAGTATCTTAATCATCAATCAACACTTATTAGTACACATACATCCACATGCAACCAATAACAACTAGCACTGATTAGCATGCATCCGTCTATGCATTACACAATCATAAATTGACACTAATTATCATGCATTGGCCCAAGCATTACCCTAATCAATAATCGGCATTGGTTATCATGCATCCGTCTACGCACTACACATTCACAAATCAACACTAACTATCATGCATTCATCTATTCACTACATAAACCATTAATTGTGGCATGGGTTTGATAATTGACAACCTAAGGGTAATGGTCTGCACCTAGAAGTGGTTCGTTAATTTTTTAGTGCTGCCCCTATAGTTAGGGTCTGTTGATTAGCATGTCGATGCCCTTTCTCTTGTTACCGTGCTATTTCCTTTTGGGGGCCCACTTCTGAAGGAGAAAAATATCCATATGATAGTTCTATGTATAGGCATCAAAAATAAAATTTTAGTTCTCATTAATCATGCATGCACAAGTATTTTGAAGGCCTAAACATGGGTGCTTGGGAGAGCTGTGTAGAAATTACCCTTGGCCATTTTTGGGCGTGTCCCACGATTAGGTGGGGCCACCTTTTGGCATGCCATTAGGTTTCTTTGGTAGCCATATGTGTGGCCTTCAAAATACAAATAGTGTGGTTCACTGGATTTGCACATATGAGTTTTGGCATAAGGCCAAACATAGGCATTTCAATTTTTCTATGCAGGATTTTCTGCACAACTACGCCCAGTCTTATTTGAGATCCACTCCCCAATTATATGGGGTCCACTACTTTAAAAGGAAAAAGAGAATTTGGTAGAGTTATATATTTACTTCAAAACCCACAAGGTAACCCTACTTAATCATGCATGTACAATTTTTAGTGAAGACTCAAACTTGGGTGCATGGAAGAAATGTGCAGGAAACACAATGCAAAATTAGTTTTGGCCCGATTTTGAGTATGTCCCATGATCACAAGGGACCACCTTTCAGTGTGTTGTGAGGTGACCTTGGTAGTACTATATATTTACTTCAAAAAGTATAAGATGGGACCAACTGGTTATGCACACAAAATATTTGGTATAGGGCCGAACATAGGTAATTTAATTTTCTGCACAACTGTGCCTTACCCCATTTTAAGATGCACTCCCTGATCATGTGGGGTCTTAGTTAACCCAAGTAAAATATAATTTCTCTATTCATTAGTATAGCTTAAAGTTTCCAAGTGGTGGCCTACTCATATCTTGTGCGTGGGGTCCATTACAGAGGCCTAAAGTTGGTACAAAACACAAAAACAAACAGATAGTTTTCAGTAATGGGGTCTATCACAACTTTGGGCCCAATTTCCAAACACTTAGGGATCATTCTAGACAAAAAGGTGGGACATCTGGTACACTTATAGGTTAAGTGCATCCACTAGAATTGGAATAGAAAAATTGAACTACTATACATGCTTGTGTTTGGGATTGTATGAGACCCGTACCGTTCCGTATGCCTCCGCGGTCCTCCCAATCAAATTTCGGTGACCTACGATCTGTTATCAGTGTTTGTACGTGATCTTGAGTCGTGTCCCATATCGGAGTTGACTCGACTTGAAACTTGTACCCTAGCGACCGCACCGTCACCGCGGTTCCAACACCGTGACTCGTGCAACAATCTAATACCCGGGCCAGGAGATGTGGAACCGCGTTCATTCTAAATTCTGAGAGAATCTCTACGACCCATCACATCAATCAATCAAGTACACATCATTTCACAAGTCAAGTTCACCACGCATGCCCCATGCCACCTCACCCCTCATAAGTCAACTCTCTCTCTCTCTCCCCACTCATCCCTCTTTTACCCAAAATTCAACTAAACCCATTCCTTTCCATTCCCTTCCTTACAACACCCATTCCACCCATCCCTTATCATCCCATCACTCATCTCTCTCTCCCATTTCAAACTAATTCAACCAGGCAACCATGGGAGGTGGACGTCCAACCTCTCCATGAGAAAGAGCTAGGTGTGGCCTACCTTCCTACCTCCCATCTCCACCCTCCAAAATCAATCTTAACTGTTGAATCTTGATTCTTGTAGCTCTAGAACCTGTTGATGGAAGAAGGAAGAAGAGACCTTGAGGTAGGTGATCTTATTTTGTGATTTGAGGGCCCACTTATGGTGGGACCCATCTTAATGTATGCATTGTATAGGGAGGGTCCATAGTGGCGGGGTCTCTCCCCTTCTCTCTCTCTCTCTCCTTTAATTTTTTATGATGATTATGATGTGTGGCCCACCTGATGTATAAGGCGCATCCAGACCATCCATTAATTGGGCCAGTAGCACAGGACACTGCTGGATACCATTCAGCAGTTGCATGGCCCACCGAGTTGTGTCCCATCCTCACCATCCTTGCTGGACCCCTGGATGAAGGGAGAAAACAAATATTAGTTTGATGCACGTGGTGCCCACCAGATGTATGCGTTGTATTTTACACTATCCAATGCTGGACGGAGATAAGTGGGGCCCACTTTAATGCATGTATTCTATATCAAAACTGTCCATCTAGACGGTGTAGCCTTAGCTATTATTTGACTTCAACAAACTTGGTGGACCCCCATGACGTACGTATAATATCTGGACCGTCCATCTATGTAGACCCCACCTACTTAGCTGTTGTGTTGACATCAACAAGCGTGGGGCCCACCTTAATGATTTCTTGTATATCCCAGCCATCCAACACGTCTGAACAGTGGGTACTTACCATGATGTAAGTGTTATTTCCACACCATCCAAATGGGACGGTGGGCCCTGTACGTGTGGCATCCACATCATCCATTAGGGAGGGTGGGATCCACCGTGATGTATGCTGGGTGTGGGACCCACCAGGCATGCTATATCTTGGTCGTCCATTAATAGATATCCAGACCCTGGACGTTTAAACAACAACAACAACAACAACAACAACATAATAATAATAATAATAATAATATATAACTAGTGGGCCACATGTGTGGACCCACCTTAATGTTGTTGTATATAAACCATCCATTAGAGGATGCTGCTGGATTGATGTCCAGCGCGCAGCCATGGGGTCACTGTGATGTGTATTCGAGATGGATGGTGGGGATCACCATTGTATATCATTGATGATCTGACGTAAGCGGTTCTGTGGGCCCCTGCATGAGGTATGTGGTATATCCCAATCATCTGTCCATTTAGACAGTGGGGCCCCTGATGTATGTGTTTACATCTAAGCCATCCAACATGGCCCACCTTGATGCATTCTCACCATGGTATGTGTTTTATCCCACCGTTCATCTGGGCAGTGGGGACTACTGTGATATGTGTTTCATCTACACCATCCATCTGTTTGGCTGACAAACGTCAGTAAGTTCCGTGGGGCCCACTTGATTTATGTGGTCTATTCCACTCTGCTCATCTGTTTTACATCCATGTTGTCCATCTTATTAATGAGGCCCGATGTGATGTTTATATGGCCCATGTGGTGAGGCCCAATGTGATGTTTATGTGGCCATGAATGAGGCCTGTTGTGATATATATTGGGCCCAAGTGATGAGGCCCATTATGATGCATTTGAGGGCCAAGCGATGGGGCCCATTATGATGTATATGAGGCCCATTGATGCGCCCACTTAAAGTTTATGATGCCCATTAGTGCGGCCCATTAATACAACCCACTTGATGTTTATGAGGCCCATTAGTGTGGCCCACTTAATATATATAAGGCCCACCTATTGTATGAGGCCGATGTGATGTATTTATGGCCCATGTGCAGGGCCCACCTGTTGTGTATTTGAGGGCTATATATTTTGGCCCTTGAAAGAGGCCTGACTTGCATATTAGGCCCAAGTATGCGACCCATTGCGAGGTGTATGGTGATGTATATGATGAGGCCCATTATGATGTATTCAAGGCCTATGGGCAAGGCCCATTGTGATATGTATTAAGCATATGACGTGTGGCCCATTTGATGTATTCAAGGCCTAGATACGTGGCCCATTTGATGCATATGAGACCCATGTGTAGGGCCCACATGTTATGTATTTGAGGCCCATGGGTTGAGGCCCAATGTAATGTATATAAGGACCATGAGTGGACCCAATGAGACGTATCTGAGGCCTTTGTGTAGGCTAAATGTGATGTATATGAGGCCCATTGTGATGTGAGATTCCACTATGATGTATGTAATGATATTTATGGTGAACACTGTTTGGGAGTGATGTTGGTTGAATGTCCACATTGATAGGCAATGATGGTTGGATGTCCACATTGTGACCTTCCCTTAGGCCTTGTTAGGCCCATTCTCATCGATTCCAATTGTTGAGGCCGATTATCGAGGCCAATTTCGATTGTCGAGGCCAATTTCGATTGTCGAGGCCGATTGTTAAGGCCGATTCTGATTCTAATTGTCGAGGCCAATTCTGATTGTCAAGGCCAATTATCGAGGCCGATTTTAATTGTCGAGGCCAATTGTTGAGGCCAATTTGGAATCCGATTGTCGAGGACGATTGCTGAGGCTGATTCCAATTCCGATTGTTGAGGCCCAATGTGATGTATATGTGGCCATATTTGAGGCTCATTGTGATGTGCATTTAGCTCGTCTTTGAGGCCCAATGTGATGTATATGCGGCCCGTATTTAAGGCTTGTTGTGATGTGTATTCAGCCCGCATTTAAGGCCCAATGTGATGTATATGAGGCTTATGTGATGAAGCCAATTGTGATGCATTTGAGGGCCAGGCGATAGAGCCCATTATCATGTTGTTAGGCCCATGTGAAAGGCCCATCGTGATGTGTATTAAGCTCTTGAGTGAGGCCCATGGTGTTGTATATTTGGCCGTTGTGTGAGGCTATGGGTCCACTATATGTTAGGCTCTATGTGGGTCATTCCTTAGGGGCAATGTTGGTTAAATGTCCACATTATCGAGGTCGATTGTCGATACCGGTTATTAATACCGATTATGAGTATGTGACAGCATAGCATCATGATACATGCCCATATGCATCATATGCATGTTTGTTATGAGATGTGGTTGACCATTGCATACGTCATCGAGCAGGTTGCTATAAGACTCCTTAATAGGTAAAGGTTATCTCACATGAGTGCACGGTATGTGCAGGATTGATACATGACTGGATTGTATGACTCATGCACCTTGCATTGTGTGTGGTGATTACTGTACGCCTTAGCGACATCAGGGTCGTAACCTCCACAGGCATATCATAGATGGTCAGATGGGACACTAAAAATCTATTATTAGTATCAGGCTGCCATAGATGGCCTTGGGTGAAAATTCCTAAACCCTCTTAGTACTAGAGGATGCCCCAATGTCGAGACCGAGTGGATATATATGAGCGCATGAGGGCCGTATACCAGTACGCTGCATCTCCCACTGTGTTGTGGTCGGTTGGGAGGGGGTGTGGCCTTACCCGATTAAGGGAGTAGGAATAGGTAGGTTGAGTCTGACCAACTCCTAAATGAGTCCACTATCGATGAGCCGAGCCCATATTGGTAGGCGGGTAGTGAGATCTCTTCCACTTACCTAGTTATATTATGCGCTTGATGGGGCGGCAAGCTAGCGTAGAGTGTACTAGACCCCGGTGATGATCCCAGAGATGAACGGTACTGATATGTGGACTTATTGAGTAGGAGTTGCATACTCATTCATTCATTCATTCACTATCCACTCGAGCTGGTGGTGTGTAACACTTTCACAATGGCTAGGATTTCGGTTAGGGCGCGCAACTAGCCTGAGATCAGGAGTTTACCACATTGAGTCTGACTGTCCAAATTAGGTATAGGACTGGTTTGGATAGAAATCCCTTGTGATAGACCCCATAGTCGGTGATACTACGTACTATCATCCCTACTTCACACTCCAATATGGTCATTCGATTCGCACAGCATATTGCATTACATCCGCGGCATATAGCATTTTGGGTTACTATGTTTCTACATTTATATAGTCTAGATATGGCTAATGGAATTCGTGAACTCATCAAGAATTGTATATTACATTGCATCCTCGATATCGGATATCTGGTTCATTATGTTTTCGCATTACATAGCCAATTTACATTGCTTTCTTTGTATATGACATTGGCTTACTATGTCTTTTCATCGTATATTCTGGATGAGGTTAATGATATTTTTATAGACTTTTCAGTATTTCTGCTTACTCTGATATTATATTATATATAGACTTGCAGTATTTTTGCTTACTCTGATATCGTATGATTCATGATCTTACCAGTATTTCCGACATTGTATGATTATGACATTGTATTTGTACGCTTGGCACTTATCTTGCGTACACACTTTCACCACCCTCTAAGCTTTCTAAAGCTTATACACGATAGATGCGTGCAAGTGATGTTGGTCACAGTGGCGTTGAGCTTGGAGCGTGTAGCTGTCCTCCGGAGCTTTGATTTTATTTTGACATATGTATTTCCCTTTCAGCATTGTATTCAGAGTTTATATTAGTGGATATGTGATGATGATGTTGCTTTTGTAATTTAGGTAAACTTGTGGTTATGATTCTTACGAGATAAATGTACGTTGGAAAATCCTCCTTGTAGGATCCCAGGATCGAAACCTGGTATATGGGCACTGGGCGCCAAGAATGGGGCACTACGAAGGCTGTCGACACCAGATTCGACGTTCGGGATTACTGTGAAGATGATTTCTGGGTTTAGGGCGTGACAAATATAATTAAGTACTTGGAAAATTTTCCACTAATAGAGAATGCAAAGGAAATGAAATAGATCCAATGGCAAGTGGGGCCCACACGCTAGCAAACCATAGATAAAGACACAAAACAATGTATATGGGTGTCCAAATTAGATGAACTAATAAAATGTATAAATCACAAGTGGTCCCACACCCAAGTGGGTCAATAAGAGGATGAATGTTATGTACAACATAGATCCAACATGCACATCAAGTAGCACATGAAATCTCTATGATCAAATCCTGTATTGGAAAATCTCATCCAATGGATGGTTTGGAAATAAGTCATTTATACTTTATATAGGTTTCCAACCATACAGAGCCTTAGATTCATTTGGACCATACAAAAAAATTCAAGGTTTATCCTTACGAAAGTATGGTCCAGAATTTCCTATTGTGGTTCATATTATTCCCAAGTTTCAACTCCGATCGTAGCATGATTGATTTTATATGAATTTTAAAAGTTTCTGTCTAGATAAAAAAATAGGATTGCAAGTGAAGGGTGTTGATACAATATTCATCATGGTGGACCATACTGACGTGGGCCACCATAGCCATTAATATATGCACCCATGGGGCTCCACACTAGTGAGCCTCACATGCATCAAGAAAATATAAAAGGTGAAAAGATGAGGATGAGGAGGATGGAAGGTGGGGTGTAGACTTGTCTCAAATGAATGGATGGCTCGATGATGATGTGTGGTCCACTCCATCTAGGTTGATGATGGGCCACACCTTGCCCCCACATCTCTCACTCTCTCTTAAAATCTCAGAATTTTTCTAAGTATAGTAAAAGGATGAGTGTAAGAGAGCTCTTACTCTTATATAGGGAATTGGGGATTAAGGTGGTAAGATGATGTGGCAAGTATATGGGGTCTTATTGGTGCTAAAAGTGAGGTGGAAGGTGGTGTATGGCATGGGTAGTCGATGGATGAGGTGGATAGTGCTAATCATGCATTGGCCAAGGTGGAAGAAATCTAGGCATGCATTGGCTAATGGATGCATAATAGTTATGGGTTGTAGGTGATGCATGGTGGATGATGAAGTGAAGTGTTACAATTGGTTGTTTAAAGTGATGTGGCACAAAACAAAGCATACATTGGGTGCATGTGTAGGATAAGGTGGACATGGGCCATGATTAGTTTCTAAGGCATGGGGAGAGGGCTAATGATGGATTTTGGCGTAGAACCCATTTTTGTCTCATATACATTGTCTTATATGTGCTAGCTCATTTTTTTTATCATATAGTAATTGTCCTATTTTGTGATAATTTTTATGTTTTAGAAATTGGGATTTGGGCCCACATAGGCCCAAGTCCAATGGGCCTAACACATTAAATGTTGATCATGTTACAGGATATGTAATTTTGGTTGTGGATTTGATGGGTCGTATCTCGCTAACAGAGAATCGGATTGACGTACGGTTTTCGCCATGGAGACCGCAACAACAACACAGTCCACATGACTAAGGTTTTTAAGGCATATGGAACAAATCACTCGGTCGGGCAGTTTTGGTGGATCTAAGGTCACTCATTTTTCTCCCAAACACGTGCGAATACACACACAGATTTGCACTCAAGTCGAAAATTCAAAGGTAACAGCTAAGGACGTCCAATTTCTAGTTGGCAAAAATCTGAGACGTTACAATCTACCCTTCTTAAAATAATTTTGTAAATTAGCTAATGTTTCCATTAGGTTCGTATTCAACGAGCCCATTTGGGAATACCGCTGACCTCACCTATAGTGATTAAGCTCTTACCCATTGTTGGGCCAATTCTTTGGTGATCCAATCTACCTATATAACTTGGTCTAGCTCCTAGACCTTATTTGTATTCCTTTGATGAGTTTATTACTAATATTTTAGGGATGATTCAGATCCTATGTAGTGATTTAACCTTATGTATAACCTAGATCAATTTCCTTTGATCCTAAGCCAGTGGGCTATGGGTCCGCCATGCTTTTACTATGGGCATAAACCTCTATCAGCTATCCTTAACACTTCCCAAGGGTCAAGTAACAAATTTTCGGTTGTCAATGGTTGGGCCAACATGGAAGGAAGGTTGTGTAGTGGGTTTGATTCGGATACATCGACCTTTTGCCTGGCCATTACAGAAAGTTCGTCATGTCATTTCTTAATCCAGGTTGATCCGGATCTTCTACCTAATCAGGGAATTAAGTTCATTGATAACTAAAAGGATTTAGAACTCGATTCAAACCGTGAATACTTCGCTTGTCCATAGTTCCTCCACTCCATATTCTCGATTGTAATAAGTCCTTGGGAAAGCAGTTCTAAGGGGCATGTTGATTTGACCTAACGCTTAATCTGAGGGATATATAAGTTTCCACTGATCCTAAATAGTTTCTAAGTTTAAACAATCATCCTAAGGGCTATTAAAGAAGACTATAAATAGCAAGGGAATTCAACGAAGGGGGTCTCACCCCAACCTAATTAACCAAACTAACTAAGTTTATCCTCCAATTATCCTAGCATAATCGGTCACTTATGTTTGATTACATAACTAGTAGCCTAGTCCTAACTTAGGAGTAGCTCTAATACAATAGCTCTAATCTAAAGTCTACGCTCATACGTTGGATGATTTTATTTTCAAATACAAGTAGTTCTTATGGCGCTTGGGGTTAAAAGTTGTCCGATTGGAATTGCGCCATCCGAACTTCAATTTTCGAGCATTCGAGCACTTTACACGTGACAATACTGACTAAGGTGGTCTTAGGGTTCAAAATTCTAGATTTATGTTCAAAAACATGACAAAATCAGGGATTTAATCCTATTGTTCATCATTCTTAAGTTTGAGTTCATAATCATAGAAAACTGGGGAATTTGGTCCTAGGGTTCATTATTCCTAATGTATTGGATTTCCTATACTGCCGGATTTTTGAAATCTAGAAGTACTAATTTTAGGTCCAAAACTCTAAATGTCCCAACATCCAATCATTGTAGTTTGTATAATCCCCATTCCCAAGGTCCTAGTTATCTCAGTACTCTACTCTGACACCACTTTGTCATACCCCGAAAATCAGCACCTGAGTACAAAAACTCCGATCCTGAATTTCTTAGTGTTAACCAAATAAAATGTACGTGTGACCTCATTCATATTATTTTCTTGGTCCTCTAGGGCTATCTCTATCTGGTTATAGCCCAAATACCCATTAAGAAAGTAGTAATATGAATGACCCACTAACCTTTGTAAGATTTGATCAACAAAATGTAAAGGAAAATGGTCATTCCTTGTGATGGTATTCAATTTCCAGTAGTCAATGCACATTCTCCTACTAGTAGTGACTTCAGTTAGCACGAGTTCATTATCCACATTGGCTACGATGGTAATCCTAAACTTCTTGGGTAGCACTTAAGTTGGGCTCACCCATTAGCTATTTGAGATAGGATATATGATACACACATCCAATAGTTTTAACACATCATCCTTAACCACTTCCTTTATATTTGGATTTAAATAGTATTATGGTTGTCTGGATTTTTTTGCATTATCTTTGAGGTAAATGTGGTGAGTACAAATCAGATGGTCAATTCCATTGATGTTCGCAATAGTCCATGCAAGGGCTCCTTTACATTTTTTGAGGGTAGAAATCAACATACTCTCTTGTTCCTCATCCAAGTGGGAAGTAATCATACAGGGATATGTCTCATCTTGACCCAAATAAGCGTATTTAAGATCAACAAGCAAAGGTTTTAGGTCAAGCTTTGGTACCTAACACTAAACGGTAGAGGTTTGAGTCAGTCTAAGGTAATCTTTCAAATTTGGGCCTTCACCGGTTAGTTTCAAGTATTAACATCGCATCAAGCAAGGCATCCCTATCCAAAATCATGTCATCATCTTCAGTAGAGTGAGCTATGCACATCTCTAAAGTGTCAAAGCATAAAGTCAAAAGTGACTTATCTTCCACGAATGAATCTATCAAGTTAATCTCGTGCACGTCATTACCATCCTCTTATTTGTTGTTTGCATATATTGAAGACGTTCAGCTCAAGTGTCATATTCCCAAAGGATAATTTTATAATTCCATTCATTTAATTAATTATGGCATTTAATGTGGCTAGGAATGGTCGACCAGGATGTTAAGAATCTGATTGCTATCATCAATGACAGGCTGCGTATCCAAAATAATAAAATCTATTTGATAGTAGAATTTATCGACTTGGACAAGCACATCCTCTATCATCCTTCTCGGTATATGAATCGAACAATTTGCAAGTTAAAGTTTGGTCTTGGTGGGTTTTAATTTACCTACACCAACTTATTCGTACACCGAGTAAGGGATCAAATTCACACTTACCCCCAAATCAAGCAATGCATGCTCATCTAGTGGTTCCCAATCAAACATGAGATGGTTGGTTATTGGGGTTTTTGTATTTTTGGGGAATATCTTGTCTGATGATGTAAAGAAAAATTCTAAACATTGTGTCGTCTCTTGGTTGTACAAAGATGTTTTAGGAATTTGGTATATGACGGGATTTGGTTTATGGCATTCAACAAAGGGATGTTGATTTTTATCTATTTGAGAACCTCTAAGATATCCTAAGTGTTGGGTAGAGCTTTTTATGAAATCAATTGTTATGGGAATGGAGCAACCAGCTTGTATTCCTTTTCTGGTTCTTTGTCATGTGTACTGTTGTTAGGTCCATTATTTCTCTTAGATTCGTTCAAGTCCTTAGGTTTCTCAGCCCTGATTAGGATATTTTTGTCAATTATTTTTTCACTTTTAAGAGTGGTGATAGATTTTGCTTACTCCATATGTTGAGTCGAAGAGATAGGGTCACTTATCTCGCATTGTGGTTTTAGGTTAAGTAGAGGTTGGGCTGACAGAGTCCATTTCTCCCTAACATCTAGTTGTGGCTCCAATCTTTGAATGGATGATGCAAATGCCCCTAAGGATATTTTAATATCCTAAAATGCTTGTATAACATTCTGATTGAATTTCTCTTGATCATTCCGCCTTCGATCTAGATCCTCTTGGAGCCTTTTCTGTGTTAATAGTGGAATGAGGATCAAAGGAAGAGACCCTTAATGATTTTTATCTCCATTAGCCATTGGTCCATTCCTTTAATTGAGGTTTGGGTGATTCTGCCAACTCGAATTGTACTGTTTGCTATGGGAGCATTGAACAGCCTTTGATAAATTTTTATGGCATTATATTTTTCATGTAACAACTCTTATAACATAGGAATTGTAGGACACACTTGCATAAGTGTATGCTACTTACGAAAATGCCACAAATAGTTTCAACAGTCTCCTCATGTTTGACTATTTTTACTTTCTTTAATTCCATGGCCTTGACCTTTCTCGTAAGGTTGGCCACGCTAACATTGACGTCACCTTATTCCCTTAAGATGTATATTCCTCCCTACTCTTCATATTGAATCGACTTGGGGTTAGTGGGTTTGGATGAAGTATCCCATGATTGCGCATTTTCATCTAGCATATCAAAATAGTTTCATGCATCATCGGGATATTTGTTCATGAATTCTCCGTTGCACATTATCTCTACGAGTTAGTGCATGGGCGAAGTTAGTCCATCATAAAAAAAAAAAAAAAAAAATCTTATAACCTGCCAAACTTGTAACCATGATATGGGCAAGCACTTAGAAGATCCTTAAACCTTTCCCAACTTTGGAAGAAGCTTTCTTCCTCTTTTTCTGAGAAGTTCATGATGGCCCTTCTAAGGGTATTAGTCTTATGAACTGGGAAGAACTTTTTACGGAACTCCTGGGTCATCTCAGCCCATGTCCCAATCGATTTGGTCTTGAGGACTAGAGACATGACTTGACCTTCTCCTTCAATGTGAAAGGGAACAATTTTAGTCTAAGGGTGTCATCTGACACATTATTAAAGTGTAAGTTCGCTACAATCTCTTCAAACTCCTTTAGATGTAAATATGGACTCTCATAATCTAGTCCACAAAATTTTGAGAATAGTTAGATCACTCCTGGTTTAAAGTCCACATTTCCTGCATTATGTGGAAAGATCATGCAGGAAGTGAAAGTGCCCTTGTTTGTCAATTGACGTGACAGTTGAATCGTAAAGTCAAATGAGCCCCACATTGAAGACTATAAGACTGAAGGCCCAACAAGGAGAAGAGGCTTAAGGCATTTCCAAAGGAAAATTAAATCTCACAACTCATGACCAAAACACCTCAGGTAATAAACCCTTTAAATGGTCCAATCTTACCCAAAAACCAACTAAGAAAGCACTTTGGTAAGGTTAAAAGAAATAGAACAAAGTTGTAAGTCAATCTGAAAAGGTACATAAAAAATCTGCAACTATCGATGACAACGAACCTACTTTGATGACATCGAAAAAAGTTCCCAATATGTCCAGCAACCAAACTCATATTTCTGGAGATATTCTCGATGACATCAAACAAGTTTTGTAACACCACAAACTTTTAATGCCCGAGTATTGAAAGTTTTCGAGTGTTACCATGAAATTTAACTTCGCATGTACATGTGTATGATACTAATTTAGATAATTTTAACCTTACGTCTAAATGACTATTGTGAATAATCTTCATCTGTAGATTAAGTCATCTGGCCATATATTGATTTGTAAGACAGACCATCATATAAGAATTTTCACATGTCCATTATAACCAACCATTTAATTAACTATTCGCCGCTAGGTAAAAATATCTAACCGTCCATCTGAGTTTGGACTACCTGATCATAATGAACTAACTATTTGATCTCTGTATCCGCTCGTACATATGTCAAATTGACATTCCAGTCCATTCATCTTATTCACCACCTATGAATATTCTTAATCCACAATTAAAACTACAATCTGAATAACTTACACATGTGAACAAGTTACTTAAATCTAACTTTATACATGTTCTACCTCTTGATCACACCAAAAACCCACTTGTGTACCAAATGAGTTGTCCAAATATTGAAATAAAATGCTCAATTCGAATATCATAGGGTATATACCACGACTACTAGCTAACTTCTTTATTAGGTATATGAAAGCGTTGATTTAGACCTTGGGGCGGTATAACCCATTAAAAAGATATCTTAGTCATCTATTAGCGATCAAGGCCCAAATTGGGGCGATGGAAAGAGCATGAAAAATAATGATATGCTTGCCAAATTTAAATTCATTCGAATGGTGTAGTCTAACGTTATGAATGATGAAAATTTAAGAAATAAAAGATGACAAAATTGTAAATACTTCATGCCATTAACCTATACCTTCAAATTTTAGATCACATGGTTTTCATGATCCGTTTAATGTAAAATTTTATACCATGGATATGTGTTAGAAGTTAACCATACACATCAAATTTCAGTCCTTAGATCATTGTAAAAGTGGCCCAATTGACAAGTCAATCCTTAATCATTGATTTTGGTATCCATTGAGAAAGCTCAAGGGTAGTCGTAGTAGGATATTTTCATTCATATGAACAACTTAGATTGCACATCATATGGACCGAGTATGAAATATGAAGACCCCACTTTGGAAGATTTTTTCTTAGGTGTGAAGTTATCCTTTTGAAGCTTATAAACTCTTTATAAATCTGGATCTTCTGATTTAACCACTTTGTATAATATTTAGACCCTGATCTATGATCCTACACTGTTGAACGTTGAAGCCAATTCATTCATTTGGTGCAAAATGTGAAATTTCATATTTAGGCTTTTTCCATCATCGATCAACCACCAAAATTTGTCCAATCGGTTGCCTATCTTGACTACATATTTTGTACACAATTGGGCCCTGATCATTAAGTGTGGACCGTTAATTAAGATCAAGCTTGTTTGGGCACCCACTAGGAGAATTTTCAAAATAAGCTAATCTAAAGCTCGGATCTACTTCATATTTAGGCCCATGGCCTAACATGACCTTACAAAATTGACAGACAATAAGGATGCACTTATATGCATCACAGTGGGCCCCACTTGGTTCCTATAGTCAAGTCGTGCCCACAACCCACGTCCAAGCTTTTACGCGCAATTCAGTTTCAAAATGGAAAGAAAAAAATTCTCCTTTTGAGTCCTATTCAAATATGGACTAGCAAAAAATCCAAAGGAAAGAATCATCCTTACACTCTAACCGTTCATGTCAAACAATCACAGCCATGTCAAGCGTGTGCATCTAAGATTCGGTGAGAGTTTGTACATCAAACTCCTCCTGGTTCCAACCGGTCTTAACAACTTGGGAAACTATGGGATCTTGATAAGATCCTGATTGTGTGATCATGCTAGATTAAGTTCTAAACCTTGTTAAGATTCACAAAACTCTACGGTAGCCTGTAACAAAGGCTAGAGTCGTGTTGTACCATGACTAGTGTATGATAGTCAGATTTGGAAAATGTGTGGGACATTAGGAAAAGCTCATCTGAGTTTCGATTTTTGGTGTCTGCAAGCCCCACTAGACCTATCTAAATCATCTACAATGATCGCATCGAAGAAAGATGGGCTAAAGAAAAATCCGCCATTAAAGAGACAGTCACCTCCTTAGTTGATCATTGACCGTCAATCACTAAAGTTGCTCCATTCCACAATCAAATCCATACATCAGATGGCCCTTCCGAATGTCTACATTCTCCTAGAGTACTAGGCTAAACCAATCAACCATCTACACCATGATTGAATGGTGTTGCTCTTCATGCACGTCGAGTACATATGAGATACTTCCGCACACTGCGTAACTGGAGTCAAAAACTCCCTCCAATACGGAAACCTTGTCCAGAAACCTATATAAACGCCTCCTTTATATACCTTTTAGCCATAATAAAATAGAGAGAGTAGTTAGAGAGAATGTAAGAGGGAGAAAATGGGAGGAGAATAGAGAGAGAGAGAGGGAGTGCAGACATTGAACCAAGTTAACTCGGTTGGGTTCGGGCTGGCTGTGAGTCTGGTTTATCCAAATTTCTATCCAACCCTATAGAAGAAGAGGAAAAAGAAGAAGAAGAGGGAGATGGCTTTTTGGACTGACTTTGTATAGCTACCAAGTCCAGCAATGAGTCAGGCCGAGCTCTGGCAATCTAGTCAGTCACAGTAAGAGGTATAAGATCTCCATGTATTTTCTATAAGATCAAACTAGTGATCAATTTACATTTAAATCTGATTTTACATAAGTGCAGGTTGTCTAGTCATTGAGTTGAACCAAGTCGACCCAACAGTTGAATCTTGCAGAATTTTAGATTATTTTCGGCTAAGTCTAATTGTTGATTTAAAGTGATTCACTTGTTAATTAAAAGACCTTATAGTAAATTCTTATCTAAATTATTACCCTTGTAACCTAATCTTAAACTTGGATGTTAGGCCAAATTCTAAACTTTTGATCTTAACCATATGAGCTATCTAATGTGGTGATCTAACCGCATGAATGGTTTCAATCATGTTAGAATTCAATCCTACATTGTTTACATAAAGCTCCAACAACACATAAGCCTGATCTGACGATAGAGGTGATGGTTTTTTCTTTAAATTTTTTGATAATTTGATTTGATTATCTTATTCTTACATGCGTCAAGTTTTATTATTGTGAGTTGTCACCTTATAAATGACTGTTATACAATTTAAATTATCACATTATTATCTTGTCACACAACTGTGGTGTTGAAAATCTCACCCTGTCGATCGATATAATATCGTGAACATAATGCGTTTCGGGTAGTGAACCTTTTGGTCGACAATAATTCCATGGATTTTGAGTAGTGGTGCAGAAATCGATGTAAGTAATTTGTAATGTGTGTTACATTACTTCAAGGATTGGATGTCGTAAATAGTCATTCCATAAACAAATCGTGTCACGTAATTCATCTAATCTGTGTGTTGTTCCGCCTTGAGATGTTCCCATAAATCCACATTAATGTTGGACAAGCCGACGAATCTCTGTAGAATGGGATGTGGGGCAAGCTGGGTATTTTCAAACTATTTTCCACATTGTGATAATCGCTACATGTGATGGACAACACATGCTTTACTAGGCATGCATTTTATGTCAAATGTTTGTGCAAATCGATACCACTTGTATTTGTGGAGTATGATATGTATCAAGACCCTTTTGTTATTCTTATGAATCAATTGGATTATTGTAAACTTTAAAGGATGACCACCACTTTGAGTAGGGCATTAACCCTCTCCAACCATATAGACGTTGCAGGTGAAGTACAGACCAAAGATGTGAGTAACAATCGTTCTATGGAAGATTCTTTCAAATAAAGAAGAATGATAGCACCACAATTAATTTTATATATTTTCTTGCAAACTTTGATAATGTAATAAGCTCCCATTTGAGAAGGAATTGACAGTTAGTTGACTTTATACTTTGATAGAATAAGAAGTATAGATTATTTTATTCTTATGAATGGTTACCTTCGGGAATATAATTGGATGTGAAAAAAAATAAGGTACAATCTTGAAGCATCAAATTATTACTTTGTTAACACCTAGAATTCTTGGGCACGAGTATATACTTGAGCCATGAAAATTTGGGGCATTACAGGTTTCGATGACATCGAACTTACAAGTTCGATTTCGATGACATCAAAATATAGGCACTCAAAGTTCTAGCAAGCTCAAATGAAAATAATGGAAAATTACTCGATGACATCGAAATAGACTTCAATGACATCAAAAAATGGACCAAGATGTCCAGAAAGTTTTCAAAGAAAATCATTTAAAACTCCGATGACATCAAGCTGCATTCGATGACATCAAAATTCAAACTTCAATGACATCGAAGAATGTTCGATGATATCAAAAAAGTGAGCCAAATTGTCTAGCAAGCTCCAAGAATTTTCAAAGAAAATCCCAATGACATCGAGCTAGCATTCGATAACATTGAGCTAGAATTTGATGACATCGAAGGTCACCTTCGATGGCATCGAAGGCCACTCAATGACATCGAACATAACTGTCTAGCACTCATATGAAAATCTTAGTGTAGGGATTCGATAGCATCAAAGGAGATTCGATGACATCGAATCCTAACAAATTTTTTTCCATTTTTTACCGTTGGGATTTTTACTTATAAATTTAGGGGCTTGTTTCTTTGGTTCTTTAGTGAGAAAAAGAGGGAGATTTGAGAGAGTTATTACTAGAAGAAAACCACCTACTCTTTTAAATCCATTTTCCTTATGGGAGTTCATCTTTCAATCCTATCTTAAATGTTATCATTGGAAAATCAATAGATTGGATTGAAAAATGAACTCCAACATTCAATGATCTTCTAGCAGCTCATTTATTAGCAAATCATTGAGCCGAAATCCTTTGAATGCCTAACATTGGATAATCTCATCTAGACTTAAAGACCCACATTTAATAGATAAGATTCACCAAATACCTTAACCTAACACCCGACGACTTCCAGTAGAGCATCTACTGCTATTACGGATCAAGGGAGCTGAAGACTCTTCATCATAAGGAAGATCATCTTTAGCATGTGCTAAAAAGGGGCTCACTCACTTACAAGTAAATATCTAAAGTCCATTTTGTCTGAAGCCCTTTCCTTATGTAGGATTGGGATTCAGAGTTTGGGTTGTCAAATTTGCTAAGACCTTTTGTAGGCCTCCGATGGGAGAATACATGTTGAGTCCTTGTGCTAGACCTATTGCATTGTGTAGGCATAGTGTAGTGTCCTTGTGTAGGACCTACTACCTTCTGTGGGCATTGCCTTGTGTAGGAACCTAAGGTTGCCTTGTGTAGGCTCCTTAGTCTAACCTTATGTAGGTTGTAAAGGTTCACGGTTAACCTGATTTAAAACCATTGTATAGTGAAATCCGGTACACTCTACAAGAGAGTGCATCTGTCGGGAGTGGAGGAGTCACATAGCCGAAACACTATATAGCACTACATTTGGAGATGTGTTTTAGTTATTTGATTCTATGTTTAGATTATACATATTACATGTTTGATAAAATGCAACTGAGATATATTTCATTATGTCAGTTTTTATTTATACATTAATCTTGCTTGTTATTATTTAAAGAACTTAATATTTACATTAAGTAAGATTAATTATTTTGAAAAGTCTTATTCACCCCCTTCTAGGACACTTGGACATAATTCCATACTTCAATTAGTGGTTTAGCCGCAATTTCAATTGGTATCAGATCAGGTTTCTCTTGAAGTGTTTAACAACATAGAGGAAGATCCTAACTGAAGTTAGAAATATGACCAAGGGAGAGAGAACATCAGTCTCTCCTCCCCCTAGCTTCAATGGTTTAAGTTATGCATATTGGAAAGCTAGAATGAGTATATTTTTAGAATCTTTAGATCATGATGTTTGGGACATCGTTAAGACTGGTTATGTGCCACCAACCGAACAAGTGGTACACTACAATGGCACTACCATCTCTAAACCAAAACCAAAGTCAATGTGGACTGACTATGAGAAACAAAGGAAAACATGTGATGCCAAAGCAATGAACGCCATTTACTGTGCAGTTTCACAAGAAGAGTTTAAACAAATTTGCATGTGTAGATCTTCAAACAAAGCATAGGATTTATTGGAAACCACCCATGAAGGAACAAGCATAGTAAAGCACTCAAAGTTGTAGTTCTTGACAGTCCAATTTGAAAATATAAAAATGGTTAAACATGAGACGTTCATGGAGTTTTACACAAATTGAACGATATATTTAACTCCATGTGGGGACTTGAAAAGAGGGTTTCGGTACCTAAAATCTGTAGGAAAATCTTGAGATCCCTGATGGAACGCATCAACTCCAAAGTCACCACCATTAAAAAGTGTAGAGATATTGATGAAATAAAAGGAGAGGAATTAGTGGGTTCTCTACAAACCTTTGAGTTACACTTTAAAACTCTCACAAAATCCAAACACCATGTCCTCAAGACCTCCAAAAACAAAGTTGAAATTAAGGATGAAAGTAAAGAGGATAATGGAGATGAGGAGGTAGCCCTCTTGGCCAAGCATTTTAAAAGATTATTCAACAAGAACAGTGGAAGGGATTTAACAAAGGGAAACAACTAGGCTATAAGCACTAAATAGGAAAATCTTTCATGAAGTCCAAAGAGCCCCAATGTTACAATTGGCAAAAGTATGGTCATCGATCTACTGAATGTCCCACAAAGAAATCAATGGGAAAGGCTATGTCAGCCACATGGGACAATACTGAAGACTCTGAATCAGAAACAAGCGAGTCTAAAAGTGATGGGGACCAAAAATCACTAAAAATTCTTATGGCCTCCACCACTAAGAAGATCCCAGATCTAAGGGACAATGAGGAAATAGATGAGCAACTCACTGAAAAGGACTCCTCCTCTAATGAAGAAGAAGAAGAGAACATTCATGAGACCTATGACCAGCTATATATACATACCAAAAACACCTTAAAAAAACTAAGTTAGACCAAAATGATGAAATCAAATAGCTGAAAGAAGTTTTAGATGAGGCATTTGCTATCAACAACAAGTTAGCTGATGATAATGTTGACTTTTATACTGGAAAAAAAAAACTCGCTTGGAAAAGAAGTATCAGATACCAATCTCAAAAATGAAGAACTAAATAGGAAGATTCAACATCTAGAGACAGAAAATAAGAGGTTGAAAACTAAAAATCAAAACCTGAAACTAGATGTAGAGATATCCAAAAACTCACTGAACTTAGCCATAGATTCTCCCAAAGTAATGAAAAACTAGAAAGACTCCTAGGCTTGGGTAGAAACTCTAGGGATAGGAGAGGCCTAGGCTATGAAACAGGTAAAACCATCCCTTCTCATGCACCTCCCATGACTAGGAAATCTAATGCATTAGGAAGCAACACAAAAGCTACTCCTATCTGTCATTCATGTGGAGACATGGGACACTATAAGTTTGAATGTCTAGCACTTAGACAACCACACTCCACTTCCAGTTTGAGCAATATAGGAAAATTCAAACCAACTGGAAAATTGATGCAGAAACCGAAGAATCCTCCAATGAAAATACCAAATGAGAGGTGAAAATATCCCACTCCTCCTAAAATGACTAAGAGGATGGAGGAGTTGGTAAAGCATGTAACTCAACTGAACTAGAAGACCAAACATTTGATGAATCAAGGGAATTTGGATTAGTTACCCAAAAAATCCAAGGCACCCATGGATAACCAACCTAAAGGAGAAAACAAAAAGAAAACATCATCTCCTAAAAGGATGGTTACCAAATGGGTGGTGAAAAATAAGAACAACTTCCTTGTGATTCATACCGCACTTAAGGCGAGCAATAGTTCTAAATGGTATCTTGATAGGGGTTACTTCAAACATTTGACTGGTGACCAGACCCATTTTTGTGATTACACCAAATTTGATGGTGGGTCGGTAACATTTGGAGATGGGAGATTCGCCAAGATAGTTGGAAGAGGGACAATAGTTGGGCCTGAATTGCCCAAGATTAAAAATGTTCTTTGTGATGAGAGACTGAAACACGATCTTCTAAGTGTTTTCCAAATTTGTTACAAAGAACACTCAGTCTCTTTCTCCAAGGACATGTGCAAGATCTCAGACTACATAGATCTCAGACCTCATAGGTAAATTAATTATGAAAGGTCTTCGCACAAGTGACAACTGCTATGTGATTGAAAGCAGTGGAGAAAACTTCCCATCCATAAGATGCAACATGGCCCAGGATAATGAGTCTGAATTGTGGCACCAAAGACTTGGTCATGTACACTACCCAAACCTATCTCAACTCAGCTTAAAAAATCTGATAAGGGGACTTCTGAAGATCGAGAAAAAGGAGAAAGTTATGTGCGGTAATTGTCTTAAATGAAAACAAATGAAACTTGCACATAAGAAGACAACCACCGTAGAAAATTCAAAACCTTTTGATTTATTGCATAGATGGATCTAGAAGGTCCCACTAGAGTTGAGAGCCATGAGGACAAGAGATATTTTCTGGTGGTAGTGGATGATTACTCCATATTCACTTGGGTCACATTTCTTAGGGAGAAATTTGATGCTTTCGAGGAATTTAAGAAACTCTCTAAGAGACTCCAAACCGAAAAAGGATATTGCATAAATAGAATTCGGAGTGATAACGGAAGAGAGTTTGAGAATGACCAATTCTGAAAGTATTATGATGAAAATGGAATGCGGCATGAATTCTCAGCTCCAAAAGCTCCACAACAGAATGGATTAATGGAAAGGAAAAACAGCGTGTTGCAAGAGATGGGCTCAGTAATGCTTAATAGTAAAAATATGATTAAAAAAAATTTAGGCCAAAGTCGTCAACACCGCTTGTTACATAATTAATAGAGTATATCTTAGAATAGGAGTGAATAAATCTCCGTATGAACTATGCAACCTAGTGTTAAGTACTGCTATGTCCTTGGTAGAAAATGTCATATTCTTAGAGACTGGAAACTGCCTACCACTTTAAATCCCTTTTCCTCATGGGAGTTCATCTTTTAATCCTATCTTAAATCATATAATTGGAAAATCAATATATTAGATTGAAAAATGAACTCTAGCATTCAAGGATCTTCCAGCAACTCAGGAATAAATTAGAGCTGCAAAAGTTCCTAGGACAAGTCAATTTTATGCGTAGATTTATATCTAACTGCACAAGAAAGACTAACATTTTCTCTATCCATTAATAAAGTTGGAGGTGTCCAAGTTTGTTTGGGAGGTGGAACACTATTTGGCTTTCGATAGAATCAAGGAGTTGTTTATACCCAATTCGATCAGGTCCTATTTTTTATTATTTAGGGTCAGACTCATGTGAGTTACGCATGCATGTGTTTGACGGTCGAAAGATTATTTTAAGAATATACAACTGAATTTTGAAAGAATGCCATTAGATGTCGAGCGCATTATAAGTCATCATTTATGGTGCGACTAAGTTCATGGATCGTCACTGATCTTGCTTCACAATCAATCTCAACTCGCATCCTCGTGAGCCAATCCATACCCATGATAACATCGTAATGATAAAGAGGTGCGACAAAGAAATCAACACGGATCGATCCACTTCCTAGATCAACCAAACAATCCATACAACGCTTGCCCAAAGCAGAGGAAATCCCCGTAGTGGTAGTAAGCGTCACTCCTTGCATAGAAACAGTTCTCAAACCCAAATGCCTAACGCCGCATAAGATATAAGAGAGGTAGTGGACCTGTATCTACCAACATAGAAACGGAATACCTTCAATGTGCGTTGTAACCTCAAAGGATCTCGCCACCAAGTCAGATATAGGCGCTTCAGCCGAGAGCGCATGAACTCGAGCCTCCGCGATGATTCGGCGGAGGAACCATGGGCCCGAGGTGGCCTAAAGCTAGGTACTACAGGTCTGAAGGATGGATGAGCTGGCGCCGAACGAAGAGGTGGAGGAGAAATAACCTAAAGCATCGGACGGCTAATCCTCTGCGGTGGAGTAAATCCACCGCCCGCATACGCAAAAAGCAAAACGATCCAAATGCTCCATCTTCCCACAATACGAATAGCGAAGATCAGCTCGCATCTGCGAGCGGCGCTGAACGCCTAGGAGGAAAATCTACTCGCGGCCTCTTGCCGAGAAAAGGTGTACCCTAAAAATTAGGTCGCGGCCTAGGAACCATTGGTGCTCGCATACGGGATGAGCTCTATCCCCGTCCCGCTCTACTCGCAAGAACATGCTCACCAACTCCGCATAAGAAGAAATGCTAGCACAAAGAAATCTTCGATCGGATCTCAAGCCTCAATCCTCGAAAAAGCACCACATCCTCATCGGCTGATCGCCCATAATCAAAGGAACATACCGACCTAGCTCGGTGAACCGATTCTCATACTCCGTCACCGAAAACCCCCGGCGGAGGCGAAGGAACTCACTCTCCTTCTCATGTCGATAACGTAACCGAAAATACTTCTCGTGGAAGCGTGCCTCAAACGCCCGCCACGACCACTCAAAACCTTCCTCGACAATGGCGAAGAACACTGTCCCACCATAGACTGGCCCCCTTCTCAAACATGAAGGAAGCAAGCTCGACCTGCTCAACCTCAGAGCAATGCAGTGGTCTCAGCATCTTAGAGATGCTATCGATCCAATAGTCGACCTCCTCGGGTCTATGAGAACCCGCAAATGTGGGAGGTCGTAAGCGCTAGAATCGCTTAAAAGTGCCGCTCGCACTGGCACTCCCAGATGAGGGCATAGGTGAAGCAGGTGGAGACGCCCTCACTGACTGAGCAAAGATGTCAGCCATGGAAGATAAGAACTGCTGCTGCTGCTGTTGCTGCTGAATCTGCTGCTCTGCATCAACAGCATCATCTACTCAAACCTATCAGTAGGCAAAGCAGACGAAGATGTATGGCTCGGCTCAGGAACCGAAGGTGTGACTGGAGGAGCCATAGGTGTCCGCCCAACACCGGCATGAGACGGGCCCGTTTGTGGATCCGTCTGACTATCGCTCAGGGGAAGAACCCCGACAAGTGACTCAACCAAGGAGAGACGGGCCGAAGTCTTCGAACCCTTAGGAGGCATACCCTACATTCAACAGAGGATGCAACCTGTAAGATTCTACGTCCACATAATCCATCCACACAGCATTCACAGCACAACTTCAAAGATAAACAACATGCATTCCATTTAACAAAATTGTCGCAATACAGTAGTGCAGCATTACATGAATCACAACAAGGAAAGCATGTGAACTACAACATCTAACACTTCAAACAACAACAAACAACTTCCAACTACAAAAGCCAACAACGGCTACATACAGAAAGAAACAACAAACAAAGCGAAGGATGACTACAATGACAACTACTCGTCGAAATTAGGAGATGGAGGCGGGGTACCCTTATCCTGCAAGCAACACAGCATAGACTTCAGAGTTCAAGTCACCTTCTTAAACTTATGCTTCAGAAGGCCTCGAAGATCCATGATATCCTGGCGTAGAATAGCCTGCCCTTCTTCAAGCCAAGCAATACGGGCATCCCTGGCAGCCTGATCTGCGCTCTGCTCTGGTACCACAGGAGGAGAGCTCTCACTCGTATCCTGTGCCTCAACCTCTTCCTCATCCTGCACTGTTTCTTCCTCAATCTCAGCACCACCTTCAACATAACTCTCATCCTCATCACTCTCAGACTCATCCTCACTCTCTGAGGCCTGTCAATGAGGACTAATCTCCATCTGCTTAAGGGTCGTCAGATTAAGATGACGAACAGGAACCGGCTTCTCTACTCCAAGCCTATAGCCAAACTCATGTGCAAGCTTACAAATGAGTCGGCCAAAAGGAAGCGATTCGGTCCTCCTAGTCAAACGAGAGATAAGGATAATCTGACGCCAGATATACGTCGGCACACACAATTTCGCTTCTTGCCCCACCTGATACAGAAAATCTACCATCAGGCGCGTACACTCACTGCGATTGCTCCACCTGGGATATACATTGAACATACACATGTGGTGAAGCAAGCGGAAGTCGTCCGTCATGTTGGTAGCCAGAATACTCCTATTAGGCTGCCATTCGACCAGACGACCACATAGGAACCAGGTGCGACGGTCCCTCTCGCGCATACTATTCAAATTCTTCTCGCTGGCATGCACCTCACCAAGTGGCACATTCAGGAGTCGGGATATTAAAGCGACATTGACCATAGCCTCCCGACCGCTACCACAAGGAATCTTGAACTAAAGAGGCTCCAACAAAGGATCACGAATATTGGCATAAAAAGCTCGAACAGTACTTGTATTCGCGCGATACTCACCCTCAAACAAGGGACACCAACCAGCTCCTTCCAGATGCTCCAACAATAGGAACTCGCTAAACAGCCGCGAATCAACATGAGCCTCAAAAAGGACTCTACAGCCTTCATAGACTCCATGCGATAACTCTGCCAACAAGGTCCTTCCAATGGGAGCTCGAGGATCGAGGTCCCGCTTGGTCTGGAATTCATGAGTGGCGGACGTGCTCGCGGCGGCACCTCTCGACCTCCGTGCATGGGATGGGTGGCTAGGCCCGGCTTCATCCATGGCCGCTCTCTTCTTCCCCATCAAAGAAAGAAGGGAGAAAATAGAAAAGATGGCCGTGATGAACTCAAAGAGGGCCATGAGAAATGAGAGAAAGAGAGAAATAGGAAGGATGGGAAGTTTCCATACACTTGAGATCCCAAAAGAGGATTTGAGAGCCCAAATGAGAAGAAAAGGAAAGGTAAACAGCAAAGGGAGGTAAGGTTTTTAGATGGGTGGATAGGGTTTGCACGAAAATGGAAGAAGAGGAAGATTTGGAGAAGATTTGGAGGAGTTTGGAGAAGAACTTGAAGGAAAGGAGAGCTTGGGAGGGAAGATTGTGAAGGAAGTAGGGTTTAGAAGAAGTTTAAACTAGCAAACCGTGGAGGGGTGGGCCACACTTGGCCAAACAAACGTCGGCCCGAGCCGACCCGCCAGACCTGGCCCCTAATCGGCGAGGCCTCGCCGAGCCGACGATGACATCGCCAGTCTCTGGACCGACGTCCTCTTGGTCCTTTATGCTTAAAATGATGTGGGTCCCCCCTGGGCCCCACTGAAAATGCCTCAATCGGCCCCTTTGCATGATTCGACGCCTAACGGGCCATTCGAGCAGAAATCAGATACAAACAGAGATTTCTTACAAATTTAAGGGTTAAGATGGGATGATAAACCATCTAGACTCATTAATAGATGGTCTAGGAAAGGTTTCGGGTCGCTGTGTGTGATCAGGGGAGAGCACAGACTCGATCTCGGCGATCGTTTTTAGTAAACTTTTGCCGATAGAAGCAACGGAACACAAACACACAATCTACGATAACTCCGCACCCAAAGACACGAAAGTGGCGACAGATGCGGTGTGTGACCATAACCAGTCCAGTTTAATCCAAATCATGCTCGATACCAACTTGTAACGCCATGAAATTCGTGGGTCGAGCATAACTCAGCTCCCGAGTTCCAAAACATCACTTATGCAACATATTTGATGATGGATGTATGTTGTCGTATTAGTGCATAAAACATGAAATAGATTAAGCCAAATTGAAGATATAATTCAGGGATAAGTGAAGAAAGCAAGCGAAAGACTTAAAGGAATATATGTGTACAAGTGTGAATCCCCGAAATACATACACATACCAGTCGTAAATACAAGTGTAGCTATCAAAATTACAAGTATCAAATTACATCGTTTAATTCTCAAAAGAAATCCCAACATCCCTCGCATCATAACAAGGCTCACTAGAACCCGTCTAAAACTACATAAAAGAGAAAGCGGCCTCATCATCCTCAATCTCCGGCTCTGCCTCAAAGGTTGCATCAACATCTACAACATCGAAACTAAGACAGTCCGGTGGGTGTTTAACACCACCCCGAACGAGAGAGTGAGTGATCAACTCAGTGGAACAATAAAGCAAAGGTTAACATGTTATCAGTTCAATCAAGCAGTAATGATAAAGCAGAACAATTAAACAGGTCCTAAGTACTCTTGTTAATGCAAGGATGTATGCAGAATGATGCGTGCCCTCGCGCGTACACCCTCAGCGTCTTCATCTTACGTTACGCATGACATCGCCTCAAAGTGCGCCACGTCTACAAAGCACATGCAAATGCGGTGCATGAACATGATTACCAAGTTGTTATTAGTCCTTTTCATACAGCAGGATTGGGAAGCTAAAGTACCTTTCTCATATCACCATCCAAACAGTGATCCATACTAGGGTCGTCAGTCCTAGACATCTCATACGATCATATGGTTTTAGGTCGTTGCAAAGGGCTCGTCACCAATCAATGCACGCCTATCATACCATCGTTACTACACCAAGGCTCGTCACCTCAATGCGGTATCCAGGTATGCTCGAGGTCACTACAAAGGGCTCGTCACCAATCAATGTAGGCCGACAGCGCGAATATAGTGTCCCATACCACCATAATCGGCTCACGAGTTTGGTTGCTCACTGGTCACTACGGGGAGGCTCGTCACCCCAGCGTAGGCCGACAGCTCGACCACGGTGTCCCATACCACCATGCCCGGCTCATGAGTCTTAGCGGATTGAGGTACCAAGGTTAAAGAATTTTCACTGGTGAGTTCGGTACCCTAGATTCATATAGTAGCATCCATACATGGTGAACATACATCGGACAATCAGGTTACTTGACGAACTCGACTAGCACGAGCGCACGTTGAATTGAACGACATAGAGTGCGCAAACACTCCGCGTGGCCAAACCACTACCGACAACTCTAATACGACTCGGGTTCGTCTAATCATGTCCTTCGTGGCGAAAGCAATCTCAGCCACGAACTTAAGGCTGATTACCGATTTTTTGAACTATTCATAGTCCCAAACACATTACACTACAACAGATATTCATATCTACCATTTAGAATAGTAAAGGAACAACAACTCAAGTCATGTAGCATATGAGTACTTGAAGGATAACAACTTAACACTAATGTAAGCATAAGAAATGCTTGAACTTAAACAACAAGGAACGTAACTAGCATGAAGGAAATCATACACACTATTGGGAGAGTTGAGAATCGCTTCTCAACGCCCATACTAGGTTGGTACATCACTTTAGATCATTCAGACATTTCTACAAACACTTAGAATATATAATACAACATACATGACGTATGTTGAAATACACACATTTGGACAATTCCCTTTACCAAGGAGTTGTCGCACATACCATTAGCATAAGTACACGACAAATAATCATGGCAAACACAGGTTCATATTTTATATGCATACGGTACTTTATACATACACATAGAATACACAAATCTCAAAATAACACATGCATATCAAAAACGCAAAATAAACGCAACATTTGGCATGTGAAATCTCATCCAAAGCAAGAATAAACCATTCACTGGCATTGAAAGCCTTGAAAACCATAACCTATATGATTAAAGTCCGCACCTTAATCCAGAAAAGAACACCGAACTGATTTCAGACGATATGTCTTCGTCAACGGCGACAGGATAACCTAAGACAAGAATAGGAATGAGCTACAACCACACAAATACTATTCTAAGCTCTAACATAGATTAGGGTTAGGTTAACTTACCTAAAGATGAACTCAGAATCGCCGAAATAACGATTCAAAGTAAAGGTTCAAGGATGAAGAAGAACAAGAAAGAATCTAGGATGATTCACCAACTTCTCTCTCACTTTCTCTCTCTTTTCCACTCTCTTTCTTAGTTAGGGTTAGGAAATTCGTATGGAAAAGAGAGCTAGGGTTTTAAGGTCTATAAATAGGCCTAACATTGATGAAAATAATCCCAGGGCCAAGGTATACTTAGGGTATAACCAAAACCACCTCTCACGATCCAACGAAGCACTTCTAGTGGGCCTATAACCATGAAAGGTTGGACTTAAGCTCACCGACCATGGATCTAGGTCAAGCGAGTTTTTGTACCGACCGGATCTTCGATCGCCGTGGCGGACCACTCTCAATTCAACGATCCACAGAATCTCGATCAAGTCCACAAGCACAAGGACATGCCTAGGCCACCTTCCCGATCGGAGGGTGAAATTGGGTCAAATCCAACGGTCGGATAGCTTAAAATCGTCGTGCAAGCGACACGACTCATTTCATAAAAGCTTAATAAATTTCCAACCGTTCTCACACTCTTCACTCGGACTCAATCAAATCGACCGAACATCATCTAGACTTGATTTTGAGGTGATGACCAAGTCCAACATGGTGACCGCAAGCTAAGATCATCGCTATCGGACTTTCGACGCGCGGCCCAGTCCGATCCAAAACTTCTAAAAATTTTCAAGAGCAATTGGATTTAACGTGAATCCCAGATTTTCGAGTAACATAGCGCTAACTATTCTATAGGTTTTGAGTCATGCGGATCAAATTTAAAGTGATTGATGCAAATTTCACAAGCAATCGAGTATAGCGCTAATTACCCCAAAAACAACTACTAGGGAAAGAATATACAACTGAATTTTGAAAGAATGCCATTAGATGTCGAGCGCATTATAAGTCATCATTTATGGTGCGACTAAGTTCAAGCAACTAAGTAATCAGTTAGCCAATGGTCAAGTTCGTATGGATGTTGAACAAATGTTAAGAATTTAGAGAACGTGAGATCTTGGGAAGAATCTAGAAGCAGAAAGAGGAAGGAAGCAATTATGATAACCGTTGATCATGGGAAGCATCTAGAGGAATGAAGGAAAGCTATAAATAAAGAGTTAAGAAAGTTTAGAAAGTTGTCTCACACCAACCTAAAAAAAATCAAGAAATCAATCATCTTCAATTATCTTGTCGAATTTACATTTCTTAGTGTAATCATGTTTTTTTATCATCCAAATGCAATGATATATAGTTGTTCAGATATGTGCCTACTCCACTCATGACAGATGCACTCTCTCCTAGAGTGTACTAGATTTCACTATGCAATGGTTTTAAATTAGGTTAACCATAAACTTTTACAACTTACACAAGGTTAGGCTAATGAGCCTACACCCGGCAATCTTAGGTGCCTACAGAAGACAGTAAGTCCTACACAATGACACTGCACTATACCTACATAAGGCAGTAGGTCCTACACAAGGACACTACACTATGCCTATGTAAGGCAATAGGTCCTACACAAGAACACAACACATATTCTTTCGTCAGAGGTCTACAAAAGGTCTTAGCAAGTTTAACAACCCAAACTCTGAATCCCAATCCTACACAAGGAAAGGGCTTTAGACACAATGGACTTATATATTTACTTGTAAGTGAGTGAGCCCATTTTTAGCACATGCTAAAGATGATCTTCCTTATGATGAAGAGTCTTCATCTCCCTTGATCCGTAACAATAATAAATGCTCTAATGGAAGTCGTCGGGTGTTAGGTCAAGGTATTAGGTCAATCTTATCTATTAAATGTGGTTCTTTAAGTCTAGATGAGATTCTCCAAGGTTAGGCATTCAAAGGATTCCAACTCAATGATTTGTCAATAAGGATGTGTTTTAGTTATTAGATGCTATGTTTAGATTATACATGTTACGTTTGATAAAATGCAATTGAGATTTATTTCACTATGTTAGTATTTGTTTATACATTAATCATGCCTGTTGTTGTTTAAAGAACTTAATATTTACATTCAGTAGGATTAATAATTTTGAAAAGTCCTATTTACCCCCCCTCTATCACCCTTGGACATAATTTTGTACTTTCATTAGCAGCTTAGCCGCAATTTTAGGAAGGTGTGCTCGTCTTAGCTAGTTATAAATAATCGCATAGGGTTCTATTTGGAGGACCATTGTGCACTTCATTTTCATCTTGTTGCTCATCTGCACGGTGATGAGGTTGATTGTCAACCATATTCTTGACCAATTCATAAGATCTTAGGTGTTGTCTAATTTGGCGATGGATAGGCAATCCTTCAACTAATCCTCCTTCACTTGAGAGAGGGAGAGTGTTGTCACAAACCCACTTAGGCATGAACCACTCTCAAACCTAATTCTAAACCTATCTACTTCTATAGAAATTGAAACTACAATGAAATAAGAAATCTGAAATAACTAAAGCAAGAGTGTTGAAAGGATAGTACCCGATTGGTGATTGATTCTATGATAGATTCTAGTAGACAAAAGAAACACAAGTAATTTAGTATATAAATTCTCAGAAAAACCTAATCTAGAAATGCAACGAAAACTAATCCTAATCATATCAATTCTAAATCTAAGGTATTTCAGAAAGACGCAGTCGAAGTCCTCGACAATGACACCAAAAACTTGACCGAATTAAACCCCAAGTGCAGGGCTACGATGTAGTAATAAATTAGTGAGACTAAAGTCGAACCCATAGGGACTTATAGTTGTGTGTTTTCTGAAATACTTTAGAACTAGAACTAAAACTAAAACTAACAAGATTGGATTTTAAGAAGTAATGATGTGATGGAGTAAAGTAAAGAGGGAAAATCAATATAAACAAAGCACTATAACACCAAGGATCCACTTATAGCCCTTTTTAATGTTTAATTGACTTGATTTAATTATATAACTCAACTAGAATCGAAATCCTATCCTATCCAGCTAGATAATAGAGCAATTAAACCATCATTCACAAACCAAAATAGATTTGAACTTTAATTGATTTGATTACCACATAAAGCACCAAAGTATTGATCATAGGAAATTCAAACCATCTATCATGCCCTTAGTCTATGGTAGATCAATGGATTTCACAGATCAATCACATGCAACATAGATAAGCAAACACTCTTAGCTTTCCTAAGCATCCAATGTGCCCGAAGTCGACAATGGATCAAAGTAAACTAGAAATAAATCTTCATTCAAACCAAATATCAATGAAGTGTTCAACACTCAAACCAAATACTTAAATTAAAGTAAACTAAAACATTGAAAATCACTATAAGATTCACCTCTTAGCCCTAGTTAAGAGATTTACCCAACCATAGACATGGTTAAACTAATACTCAAAAGAAAAACATAAAATTTGAAGAAGAACCCAATGATTAGAGAAGTATAAGGACTTCGTAAAAGCTCCACAACTCCTTGCTCTCTCTCTTCTACCCTAATTCATACTTGGAATGGCTTAAAATACCCTTTTATATGAGAAGAACTCACACCGACTTAAAACTGACTTCAATTTTATGCACTTATGTTATGCTTCAGTCACACCAACAACAGCATCCAGTCGAAGATACCTTTAGTTGTAGGTGAATTTCACCAAAAAATATCTGAAGTCTTTGTCTAGCTTAGGTTGCATCAAACCCCATTGTACCAAAATCCCTATTTTCCTAAATAGGGTGTCGTAAAAAACTATGAACGATTAAAAACCGTCGCAAATTTTAGAAACGACAATTTTAAAATGATTCTAAATCCTTCTTAATTTTAGGAACAGAATTTTGGGAATGGTACTTTTCCTTGTTTAGGAACAATTTTGAACTCTTATTTAGGAATCACTAGTAAAAGCTATGGAATTATTGGCCAAAGCCAATATATATATATTTTTTCAATTGGAACCTATATGTTTTTAACATTTAAAACCCAAAGAATGTTGCAGTACAATTAAAAATGAATGTTAAAAAAATATGGTATAAATTTATAATAAAAGATATATAGTATTTGTTCAATGCAATTTTCGCAATCCTTCTCTAGCATGAGTGGCGTGCGGGCATGCCAGAATTAGAATTGTGGTTCCAATTCAAACCGAACAACGACCCTGAGTGTTAAAGTAGGCAGACACTGAGTATGACCAAGGTCTGAGGATATCAGTGCTCTATTCAGCTACTCACTCAAAGTGTAAATGGACCGGGCGATAGTCAAGGGGTAGGGTTTGTCCTCTGATGATGGGTTACTTTATGCCTTCTGTACGAAAAGACTTTCTCAATGTAGATGAAACGGAATAAGGAAGAAAACTTACAATCGACCGATATCGACTAACAGAGAGTGTTCCAATTATAGCTACAATTATCATTTATTATACTTACGCTATGAATCAAGCTAAGAAATGTAAATGGCAAGTGCAAAAAGTAAATAATTATGTTAAGGAAAAGAATTTACTTAATATGAAAGACGATTACACTATGCAATGTAAATTTAACAATATAATTGAAAGATAATTTGATTTGCTGATTTGTTTGGGTTGGTGTGAGATGAATTTTTAAACTTGATTAATCTTCTATTTATAAAATTGCTTCACTGTTCTAGATGCTTCCCACCTCTTGACAGTTATTGTAACTATTTCTTCCATCATTCTGCTTCCAGATACCTCCCACGTTCTTGCTCCCTATAATCTTCAAACACCTGTCCAACAATCATGTGAACATAGCTATTGGCTTCTTGCTGCTTAGTCACTCAGACCCGGTCACACCTATGCTGATCGCTTTTAATGCAATTGATATATGTTGTTGCATCCTTTTGAAATGCAATCATACATATTCACAAAAAATCCTGCGACTGTTGAACATGCGTACGTGCAACTCACACGTGTTCGATCCTGAATAGCCAAAAATATGAACCGGCTAAATAGGGTACAAACATTGCCCCCCTCATTGCTGTCCTTTCGAAGAAAGTGACTGCAACATTTGAGATTTTGTTACTGTTGCCATGAATGCTCACACGTGCTACCCAAATGCAAACCGCCTTTGACCACTATTGCAAGCGTTGGTCATACCGTTTCTAGGCTTTAGATGAATCCTAAATTAACACATCTCAAAAAAGAAATGTTCTGCAGTAATAGACATGATTTCCTAATTAATGTTGCTTTTCGATTGCCTATATATACGGTTTCGTATTTAAATCCATTACGATTCCACATCCCACTTTCTTTGTATTTGTTTGCTTCCGAAATCTCCATTGCTCTGCTTTCATCTCTCAGCCATGGCTTCTTCGTTGTCCAAACCAACTTTTGATCAAAAAGATATAATCTTGGTGATGAATTTATTCACAGGAAGATGTTCAAAAGATATAATTCTTAAATCCCCGATCCATGAAGACGCTTTCTGTTTAGGTCGTTCATTCTCTCTAGATGTTTCAGCCGAAGAACTGCGACCTTTAGATCTATTCTTCCCAATATGTCTTAGAGATAACATCCTAATTCAGTCTGGAGTCATTCCTAATGTGGCAAATGCATTAAAGACACTGAGATTATGGCCAAAACCACTTCCAAAGTAGGAAGATTGGTTCCACAAAGTATCGGCTCAATGTGAAGAGTTATGGAGAGAGCTTGGCATCTTCAAATGCATTAAACTATTGCTTACAGAGTCTCACCTAATACTCCTCCCCTTCTTGTGTTGACATCATTTTGGAGTACTTGTACCAACATTTTCATGTTTGGTTGTGGTCTAATGAGCATCTCCATCAAAGACATTTGTCATCTGACTAAACTATTGCCCTTTGGGATGATTTATCATGCAAAGGCTAAAGATGGACAGTGCAAGAATTTCCCTAACAAGAACGCAGCCTTCCTTCTTTTTTAGATCTATCACCATCTCCTGTGTGTCAACGCCCAGCAAGTTATGGCCAAATACATTGCACTGGCCAAATGCCTTGTTCAAGGGCAACGGATAGCATTTGCATTGTTTGTTCTGAGTCATATGTAGAGAGGTCTCTGTGAGATCAATATTAAAGGGCTTCATTTAGCTAGAGGGCCTATATGGCTTGCACAGATGTGATTCATTGTGTATTTTTAATTCCAACTTTTCAGTTAAGAGCACACCAATTGGTTGTTTTCTTCATACGGAGACCGAATTCTTCACACTGCTCTAGAGAATGCTACGATCAATGAGTATATACGAGGTTTCTTCTCTTGAGAATTCTGACAATAGTCTATCCTTCATGCCCTTTGTAGAGAAGAAGACCTACGGACCAGGCTAGCTCATAAGGCAATTCGACCCTAAGAATGAGCACGAAGTCGATTGACTTCATCATGCTTAGAACTGCTATATCGTCAGCTAAGATTTGGCTTTTGGTGGCACAATTGAAAAAGGTAAGAATGTGAAGGCAGGAATTGAACAGTATTACCCTTCTCTATTCACTCGATAGCTAGGCTTTGTACAACATATTGCATGTCCTTACTCATGTAACGACCAATCAGCTTCCGTTCGACCAATTAATAGTTATTGATGAGGAGTTCTATATTTCTCTTAAGTTGGCTTATCATAAAGAAGTGGTCATCCTCCAGATGAAATTTATCCAGAATATCCTTCAGCAATGAGTAGCTTTGTATCGTGGTAAGACCATCAATATGCTAAGCTCTTAGGTGGTGGAATTACCATGAAACTTTTGCTTCAACTCTGCTCCCAACTAGGCCTGGTGGAGAGTAACAAAAGAAGTGTTCCCACTCTCTCATTCACTACCGCAAAGAGGACAACGAGAGCGAAGACAAAGCTGATTACTACTCTTTCTGCTTCAACGGCTGAAGCTACTTATCCAGACATCCTGCAGATCACCCAGGAATGTCTTGACATCCTAGCAGTCTGTCGACATCAACGAATGGCCCTAAGGAAGATTTTCAACTTGGGAGGTATCAGTCCTCCCCCAAATCCTCATGTTCCTTTCCAACAATCAGTTCCTTCTAAACCTCCTTCATCCATAAAACATCGGCCATTAAAGAGAGCTAAAAAACCAACGAACACTTCTTCTGCTAAAGCCATTATCACCTTTGAAAAATATTTTAAAATAAAATATTGACCTCTCTATGACGAAGCAGATTACTTCGAAGAAATAGCCAGAGGCATTTAGTGGCATAAAGATGCTCATTATAGTAAATGTTTTAATAAATGGATTCAGGATAAGGTTATATTAGATAATCCTAACCTTCCATTTGAAAAATATCTCAAGCCTTATAATCCCCAACCACCACTATTTCCTACTATAGCTGGGCCATTAGCAACTGTAATAAAGAATCCTAAATCCATCTAAATCTTACCAGTCAGACACGCAATTCGATCTAACTTAGGTGGAGATCGTCCATTTTATGCTCTTGCTTGAATTGATATTCTCACTCCTACACTTATCATTGTTGTTCTGATCCTTCAATGACTCAGGAACTACCCAAATCAGCATCAGCTCACAAGCAGAGTATGCAGCCGATACCAGTAATTCTACTAGCTGCACTTCCTCCTGCACTTCCAGCTTTTACGGATGAAACGGTCGTCGCGGTAATCACCCCCGTGATTCTTAGAGATCCTGCTCCTACAGCTACGATGGTGGTGGATTTAGATACTACGACCGATATAAAGCATGTCCCTTCGAGCAGTCCACTCGAGGTTAGTGCACCCTCTAGTGATTCAGAGCGTGCACAACAGATTCCTTCTCCGCTCACATTGATTGTTCGACGGAGAATTCTAGTTTCCCCTCTTTGGCTTTCACACTGAATTTGGTCCCAACAATTTCTTTGTCACCCATTGTGGTTGGTGAAAACTCAACTGCAACCTAGTCTGTAATGGTTGATGTAACTACAATGCGTGAAAGATCAGTCGAGGCTGAGAGGCTCATTTCTAAAGAGGTAGCAGTCGTGAGCACTTTTACGGAGATAGTTGAGCAAGTCCCGACTATCATCGAGAAACAACAATCGGTCGGCATTGATCAACCAACTAAAATTGCTTCAATTGAGATTCCCACAGCACCGAACAAGACAGAAGCGATTGACGTGACTTCTCTTTATCTTTCTTTAACAAATTATTCCTGTAGGTGGTGGATTTGCCTCCGTCAATCTTTCTCCGATCAACGATGGCCTCTTTGTACATGAGAAGGCTTTATTCAGAGAGATGCATGGAGTAAAGTCTCCTCTCTACCATGAAAACTTTCAAAGTTTATTAGCTGAGTTGTACGACCTTCTCTGAAAAGGGCTATCTGAATCCTTCGATGCCTAACTAATAGACAAAATCGGCTAATTGGTCAACTCAGCATATATGTTGTCCCAGTCAGACCCAACTTTGGTAATCAAGGCATCGTTTCTTCTAGATCTTCAAGGCATACTTGCAATGTATTGTCAAGTTAAGGCAGTTGTCGATCATCTTGAAGCTAAGAAACAAGGGACCTATCTCAAGTAAGCCAGTGTACAAGAAGTTAATCGCACACCCACAGCCAAAAATGTTGCAGCGAGAGCTTTTGAAACAAGGATCGGGAATTTTGAGATCAGGATTATAGCTTTGGAGGCCGAACTAATCACATTGAGACAATAATTAGCAAATGAAAGTGTGAAGCAACTTAAGACTGCAGATGAGATTTCCTAGTTAGTTACTACAGCACATTCGCAAGCATAAGAAATGAACCAGGCGTCTCGATCAATGGCAAGTGGAGAAGCATCGCTATTAGCAGCTAGAAAGTGAATGGCGATGGCTGAAGTATTTGTTAAGTGTGAAATATTACATATTTCCCCCTATTTATGTCTTGGTTTTTATAAACATGATAGTGCTTAATTGATCTAATTATGCATATTTTCATGTGCGAGGTGATTTCAAGAGCTAAAGGTGAAATTGATGTTAAAAGAAATATTTATGCTTAAACAATTGCTAAATGAGGATTTGGAAATTTAAAAGTCATTAATGAAGAATTCATATGCCAAAGATCCAAGGAAACTAAGTGAGGAATGAAGAGAAACGAAGATTTGAAGTGAAGAAAAAGAACCCTAAAAATTGGCCAGAAAAAACATATTCTGAAACTCTGAGTCTAAAAAGTGAAAGTTCTGAAATAATTTCCAAAATGGACTTTGATGGCACTAGTAATTTATGAAATTTGAGATCAACTCGCTAGAAGGTTCTAGACAAATTTTGATGAAATTGAAGATAGTTCGATGCCATCGAAAGTGCAATCGAATATTGTTCGATGGCATCGAATTTTGATAAGGACGGAATGAAGGTGTTCCATGACCGGAACATTCTTCGAAAATCATTCATGCCAGGTCATTTTGTATAATTCTCATTTACATCTTTTTTTGGGTAAGCTTCGATCTCGTTGGACTGTCCCTTTTATTGTTACAACCTTTATCATCATGGGGTCGTCGAGATACAGAATCTAATGAATGGAAATATTTTCACTACCAGAAAACTAGGCAAAGGCTATGGATAAAAGCCGTAGCTAAAGGCCTGTGGCAACGGTTTTAGTCCGTAGCATGACCGTAGTTGTAGGTGCCGAAACAATAGGTCTAAAACCTATGGCTACGGATTTAATCTGTAGCCATAGATTACAATAGCTACAAATATAATCCGTAGCAACTATTTCTGTAGCGAAAAGTACATACAGCTACGGATAGTATTTGTAGCTAAAAGTAGTGTTGGATCTGTCGCAATATGCCGGATATAATAATAGCTACGGTTGTCAGATTCTCAGCTACGGTCAATATCCGTAGCTATTGCCTACATATAAAAAAAAATTATAATCATTCATTCATTCAATTACCACCTATGTAATCATTCATTCATTCAATTACAATCATTCATTCAATTACAATCATTTGTTCAATCAATTAATTGCCAAAAAAAGGGGCAAAATTCATCCAGATCATCATCCAGATACTAAAGAGGTGTATGAAAGAGGTATAAAACACCTACGATTACCGATACGAAGGCTTGAGGAGCTGCCAAAGTAAGCTTCATCATTCAGATCGTCAGCTTCATCATCCAGATCGTTATCCTCCTCATCCTCATACTGATAGATAGCTTCTTGTTCATAGGAGGATTCTTCCTGAGCCTCCAATGGTAGAGGCACAAACCAAGTGGCTCTAATGAGCAGACAAACACTCTCCTCGAACATGAATACTATATAGCCAGGATCAAAATATCTCAATTCAGTTTAGGAGTTTGTAAATATTAGGTACTATTCAGTAAATCAGCACCAATCCTACAAACCGTGGATTGGTGCACATGGCGATTGACCAAGACTGCCCAATCACTAGGCCACGTCTTGGATGAGGCACAAACTAAAACTCTAGAAGTTTATACACATCCCATCATTCATCCTTTTTGAGGGCTAAGAAACCATTTCGATCATGACTCATAAGGAAAAAAAGGGTATACAAATGGAATGGTTAAAATATTCCTGATTACTGCAATTTTTTTAGCTTGGGCCCATCCATGAGGTGGCATTCCATTAGCCAGTTCTGGTTAGATTGATAAATGAATTCAATTGGCCAGTAAATGAGGTGCATTTGACCCCTGCCTATTTCTGTAACAAGTATAATGTGTGATAGCTTTAGTTTCTATTTTTACTTAACAAACAGGGCCATCATGTACCTTCCATCTGGTGATCGATGAACACTGAGAAACTGAAACGGATGCTTGCACTGAGGACAGAAAGGACTCTGATTATACGTTAAGTAGTTGTTTTTGGGGTAATTAGCGCTATACTCGATTGCTTATGAAATTTGCATCAATCACTTTAAATTGTATCTGCATGACTCAAAACCGTAGATTAATTAGTGCTAGGTTACTCTGATCTCGGATCCATCGCTAAATCCAGCTTGTTCTTGGGAATTTTTGGAAGTTCTAAATCGGACCTGGACCGCGCTCGAAAGTCCGATAGCGATGATCTTAGCCTATGGTCATCATGTTGGGCTTGACCATCACCTCGAAAATCAAGTCCGAAGATGTCCTGGGTTGATTTGATTGAGATCGGAGTGAAGAGTGTGAGAACTGTTGGAAATTTATTAAGCTTTTATGAAATCTGAGTCGTGTCGCTTGCGCGATGATTTTAAGCTATTTGACCGTTGGATTCTGACCCAATTTCACCCTCTGATCAGGGAAGGTGGCCCAGGCATGTCCTTGTGCTTGTGGACCTGATCGAGATTCTATGACCGTTGAATTGAGTGTGGTCCGTCACGGCTGATCTGAAGATCCGGTCGGTACGAAAACTCAGCTTGACCTAGATCCATGGTCAGTGAGCTTAAGTCCGACCTTTCGTGGTTATAGGCCCACCAGAAGTGCTTCGTTAGATCGTGAGAGGCTTGCTTTGGTTATAACCTAAGTATACCTTGGACCTAGGGTTATTTCCATCAATTTTAGGCCTATTTATAGACCTTGAAACCCTAGCTCTCTTTTCCATACGAATTTCCTAACCCTAGCTAAGAAAGAGAAAGGAAAAGAGAGAGAAAGTGAGAGAGAAGTTGGTGAATCATCCTAGATTCTTTCCTATTCTTCTTCATCCTTGAACCTTCGCTTTAGAATCGTTATTCCGGCGATTCTGAGTTCATCTTTGGGTAAGTTAACCTAACCCTAATCTGTGTTAGAGCTTAGAATAGTCTTGGTGTTGTTGTATCTCATTTCTATTCTTGCTTTAGGGTATTCTATCGCCGTTGACGAAGACAACTCGTCTGAAATCAATTCGGTGTTCTTTTCTGGCTTAAGGTGCGGACTTTAAGTGTATAGGTTATGGTTTTCAAGGCTTTCAATGCCAGTGAATGATTTTTTCTTACTATGGATGAGATTTCACATGCCAAATGTTATGTTTATACTGCGTTCCTGATATGCATGTATTATATTGAGATTTGTGTATTCCATGTGTATGTATAAAGTACCGTATGCGTATAAAATATGAACTTGTGATTGCCATGATTATTTGTCATGTATGTATGCTAGATGTATGTGTGACAACTCCTTGGCAAAAGGAATTGTCCAAATGTGTGTATTTCAACATACGTCATGTATGTTGTATTATGTATTCTAAGTGTTTGTAGAAATGTCTGAATGATCTAAAGTGTGATGTATCAACCTAGTATGGGCGTTGAGAAGCGATTCTCAACTCTCCCACTAGTGTGTATGATTTCCTTCATGCAAGTTATCTTCCTTGTTATTCAATTTCAAGCTTTACTTATGCTTACATTAATGTTAAGTTGTTATCCTTCAAGTACTCATATGCTTCATGGTTAAAGTTGTTGTTCCATTACTATTCTACATTCAATACGAATATCTGTTGTAGTGTAATGCATTTGGGACAATGAATAGTCCAGGAAATCGGTAATCGGCTTTAAGTTCGTGGCTAAGATTGCTTTCGCCACGAAGGACGTGATTAGACGAACCTGAGTCGTATTAGAGTTGTCGGCAGTGGTTTGGCCACGCGGAGTGTTTGCGCACTCTATGTCATTCAATTCAACATGCACTCGTGCTAGTCGAGTTCGTCAAGTAACCCGATCATCCAATGTATGTTCACCATGTATGGACGCTATTGTATGAATCTAGGGTACCAAACTTACCGGTGAAATTCTGTTAACCATGGTACCTTGATCCGCTAAGACTCATGAGCCGGCCTATGCTGGGGTGATGAGCCTCCCCGTAGTGACCAGTGAGCAACTAAACTTGTGAACCAATTATGGTGGTATGGGACACTATATTCGCGCTGTCGGCCTACATTGATTGTGACGAGCCCTTTGTAGTGACCTTAAGCATGCCTGGATACCGCAATGAGGTGACGAGTCTTACGGTGGTAACGAAGGTATGATAGGCGTGCATTGATTGGTGACGAGCCCTTTGCTACGACCTACAACTATATGATCGTATGAGATGTCTAGGACTGACGACTCTAGAATGGATCACTGTTTGGATGGTGATATGAGGAAGGTATCTTAGCTTCCCAATCCTGCTGTATGAAAAGGACTAATAACAACTTGGTAATCATGTTCATGCACCGCATTTGCATGTGCTTTGTAGATGTGGGGCACTTTGAGGCGATGTCATGCGTAACGTAAGATGAAGACGCTGAGGGTGTACGCGTGAGAGCACGCATCATTCTGCATACATCCTTGCATTAACAAGAGTACTTAGGACTTGTTTAATTATTCTGCTTCATCATTACTATTTGATTGAACTGATAACATGTTAACCTGTGCTTTATTGTTCCACTGAGTTGATCACTCACTCCCACGTTCTGGGGCGGTGTTAAACACCCACCAGACTCTGTCGGCTCCGATGTTGCAGATGTGGATGCGACCTCTAAGGCGAGAGCGGGAGATGGATGATGATGAGGTCGCTTTCTCTTTTATGCTTTTCTGACGGGTTCTAGTGAGCCTCGTTCGGATGCGTGGGATGCTGGGATCTTTTGGGAATTAAATGATATAATCTAATACTTGTAATTTTGATAGTAACACTTGTCGGCGAACTGGTATGTATATGTACTTCAGGATTTGCACTTGTACACATATATTTCTATAAGTCTTCCGCTTGCTTTCTTCACTTATCCTGAATTATATTTGCTATTTGGCTTAATCTATTCCATATTTTATGTACTAATACAGACAACATACATCCATCATTAAATATGTTGCATAAGTGATGTTTTGGAACTCGGGAGCCGAGTTATGCTCGACCCCCAAATTTCAGGGCGTTACACAAATAAATGTCATGGAGCACAGACAACAAAGATTTGGAGGAAGGATCTTTGAAACCATAGATGACATCCCCGAAAGCGCGGTATAAGGAACACAGGACCAGGGGAGCCGATGAATATTTTTGGCCTTCCGCCATTCTGTGCTCTCTCCTGATCACACACAGCGACCCAAAACCTTTCCTAGATCATCTATTAATGAGTTTAGATGGTCTATCATCCCATTTCAACCCTTTAATCTACAAGAAATCTCTGTTTGATTCAGATTTCTGCCCGAATGGCCCGATAGGCGTCGAACCAAGCAAAGGGGCCGATCGGGGCATTTCTAGGGGGACCTAGGGGGGACCCACCTCATTTAGTGCTTAGGGGCTAGGAGGACCTCGCCCAATCAGCGAGCCATCGCCAGATGGTCCAGAGACCGGCGATGTCCTTCAGCAAGCCAGGCCGGGCGGGTCGGCGCGGGCCGACGATTGTATGACCTTGTGTGGCCCACCCCTCCATGGTTTTCTATTTTAAACCCTTCCTATACCCTACTTCCTTCATAACTCTCCCTCCCAAGCTCTCTTTTCTTTCAAGTTTCTCTCCCAACTTCTCCAAATCCCTTCCAAATCTTCTTCTTCCTCCATTTTCGTGCAAACCCTCTCCACCCATCTCAAATCTTCACCTCCCATTGCTGTCTACCTTTCCTTTCCTTCTCATTTGGGCTCTCAAATCCTCTTTTGGGATCTCAAGTGTGTGGAAACTTTCCATCCTTCATATTTCTCTCTTTCTCTCATTTCTCATGGCCCTCTTTGAGTTCATCATGGCCATTTTTTTCATTTCCTCCTTTCTTTCTTTGATGGGGAAGAAGAGAGCGCCCGTGGATGAAGCCGGGCCTAGCCGCCCATCTCATGCACGGAGGCCGAGAGGTGCCGCCACGACCACGTCCGCCACTCGTGAATTCCAGACTAAGCGGGACCTCGATCCTCGAGCTCCCATTGGTAGAACCTTGTTGGCGGAGTTGTCGCATGGAGTCTATGAAGGCCGTAGAGTCCTTTTTGAGGCTCATGTTGATCTGCAGCTGTATGGTGAGTTTCTATTGTTGGAGCGCCTAGAAGGGGCTGGTTGGTGTCCCTTGTTCGAGGGCGAGTATCGCGCGAATGCAAGTACTGTTCGAGCTTTTTATGCCAATATTCGTGATCCATCGCTGGAGCCTCTGCAGTTCAAGATACCTTGTGGTAGTGGTCGAGAAGCTACGGTCAACGTCGCTTTGATATCCCGACTCCTGAATGTGCCACTTGGTGAGGTGCATGCCAGCGAGAAGAATTTGAACAGTATGCACGAGAGGGATCGTCGCACCAGATCCTTGTGTGGTCGTCTGGTTGAATGGCAGCCGAATAGGAGTCTTCTGGCTACCAACATGACGGACGACTTTCGTTTGCTTCACCACATGTGTACGTTCAATGTATACCTAAGGTGGAGCAACCGCAGCGAGTGTACGTGCCTGATGGTAGATTTCCTGTATTAGGTGGGGGTAAGAAGTGAAGTTGTGTGTGCCGACATACATCCTGCGCCAGATTATTCTCATCGCTCGTTCGACTAGGAGGACCGAATCGCTTTCTTTTGGCCACCTCATTTGTAAGCTTGCTCATAAGTTTGGCTATAGGCTTGGAGCAGAGAAGCCGGTTCCTATTCGTCATATTAGCCTGACGACCCTTAAGCAGATGGAGATTGGTTTTGGTCAACAAGCCTTAGAGAGTGAGGATGAGTCAGAGAGCGATGATGAAGAGAGTTATGCTGAAGGTGGTGCAGAGATTGAGGAAGAAATAGAGCAGGACGAGGAAGAGGTAGAGGCACAGGATACGAGTGAGAGCTCTCCTCCTGTGGCACCAGAGCAGAGGCAGACTGCCAGAGATGCTCGTATTGCTCGGCTTGAAGAAGGGCAGCTGTTCTACGCCAGGATATTATGGATCTTCGAGGCCTTGTGAGGTGACTCAAACTCTAAAGTCTATCCCTGTGTTGCTTGCAAGATAAGGGTGCCCCGCCTCATCTCCCGATTTCGACGAGTAGTTGTCGTTGTAGCCGTCCTTTGCTTTGTTTGTTGCTTTCTTTTCTGTGTGTAGGCGTTGTTGGCTTTGTAGTTGGAGTTGTTTGTAGTTGTTTATTTTTGCTTGAAGTGTTAGATGTTGTAGTTCACATGCTTTCCTAGTCGTAATTCATGTAATGCCGCACTACTTGTATTGCGATAATTTTGATTAATGGAATGCATGTTGTTTTCTTTGGAGTTGTGTTGTGGTTCTTGTGTGGATGGATTATGTGGACGTAGAATCGATAGTTGCATCCTCTGTTAAATGTAGGGATGCCTCCTAAGGGTTCAAGACTTCGGCCCATCTCTCCTTGGTTGAGTCGCTGTCGGGGTTCCTCCCTTGAGCGATAGCCGCACGAACCCAGACGAGTCCGTCTCATGCCGGTGTTGGGCCGACACCTATGCTCCTCCAGTCACGCCTTCGGTTCCCGAGCCGAGCCGTGCATCTTCGTCTTCTCCGCCCTTCCGATAGGTTTGAGCAGATGATGTCGTTGATGCAGCAGCAGACTAGCAGCAGCAGGAGTTCCTCTCTTCCATGGCCGGCATCTTTGCTCAGTCGGTGGGACTCCACCTACTTCACCTATGCCTCCATCTCGGAGCGCCAGTGCGAGCGGCACTTTGAGCGATTTCAGCGCTTACGACCTCCTACATTTATGGGTTCTCATAGACCCGAGGAGGCCGAGTATTGGATCGACCGTCATCTCTAAGATGCTGAGACCGCTGCATTGTTCAGAGGTTAAGTAGGTTGAGCTTGCCTCCTTCATGTTTGAGAAGGAGGCCATCTGGTGGGATAGTGTTCTTCGCATTGTCGAAGAAGGTTTTGAGTGGTCGTGGCGGGCATTTGAGGCACGCTTCCACGAGAAATATTTTCTTGTTATATCGATATGAGAAGGAGAGTGAGTTCCTTCGCCTCCGCCGGGGAGGGTGTCGGTGACGGAGTATGAGAACCGGTTCACCGAGCTAGGTCGGTATGTGCCTTTGATTCTGGGCGATCAACCAATGAGGATGCGGCGTTTTCTCGAGGGATTGAGACTCGAGATCCGATCAAAGATTTCTTTGTGCTAACATTTCTTCTTATGCGAGTTGGTGAGCATGTCCTTGCGAGCGAAGTAGGAAGGGACAAGTCGTCCCGCATGCGAGCACCGATGGTTCCTAGGCGGCGACCTGATTTTCAGAGTGCACTTTCTCGGCAAGAGGCCGTGAGCAGATTCTCCTCCTAGGTGTCCAGCGCCCGCTCAGCAGATGCGAGCTGATCTTCACTGTTCGTATTATGGGAAGATGGGGTATTTGGACCGTTTTGCTTTTCGCGTATGCGGGCGGTGGTTTTATTCCACCGCAGAGGATTAGCCGTCCGATGCCTCGGTTATTTCTCCTCCACCTCTTCGTCGCGCCACTCATCCATCATTCAAACCTCGAAGTTCCTAGCTTCGAGCCACCTCGGCGGCCCATAGTTCCTCCGCCGAATCGTCAGTAGTAGGCTCGAGTTCATGCACTCTCAGCTGAAGCGCTATGTCTGACTTGGTGCCAAGATCCTTCGAGGTGAGAGCGTACATTGAAGGTATTCCCGTTTCTATGTTGGTGGATATAGGGTCCACTACTTCTCTTATATCTTATGCGCAGTTAGGCGTTTGGGTTTGAAATCTGTTCCTCTGCAAGGAGTGACGCTTACTACCGCTATGGGGATTTCCTCTGCTTTGGGCAAGCGTTGTATGGATTATTTGGTCGATCTAGGGAGTGGATCGATCCATGTTGATTTCTTTGTCGCACCTCTTTATCATTACGATATTATTATGGGTATGGATTGGCTCACGAGGATGCGAGCTGAGATTGATTGTGAAGCAAGATCAGTGACCATCCATGGACCTGAGGGCGAGACAGTTACTTTCCCAGTTCAGGTCAGTTACCCTTTTCGTATTGATTATTATTCTTCTTTGTTGGAGAGTATGGCTGAATCGACGTTAGTTAGCATGCCGGTAGTTCGGGAGTTTGAAGATGTGTTTGAGTCGATTACTGGATTACCTCCTCAGCGTGAGATTGATTTTGCTATCGACCTCATGCCTGGTGTGGCGCCCATTTCATTACCCACCCATCGTATGCCTCCGAGTGAAATGGAGGAGTTGAGGAAGCAGATAGATGGTTTGCTGAATTTGGGTTTTATTCGGCCTAGTGTGTCTCCTTGGGGAGCACTTGTTTTGTTTGTGAAGAAGAAGGATGGTTCCTTGCGATTATGTATTGATTATCGCAGGCTGAATTTGGTAACTTTGAAGAATAAGTACCCTTTGCCTAGGATTGATGATCTGTTTGATCAATTGAAGGGGGCACGGTACTTTTCGAAGGTTGATCTGCAGTCGGGTATCATCAATTGCGCGTCAAGGATGGGGACGTGCATAAGACCGCTTTCAGGACAGAATCGGTCACTATGAGTTCCTTGTGATGTCGTTCGATCTTACGAATGCACCGGTCATGTTCATGGATCGATGAACAGGTGTTTCGGCCATTCTTATTTCGATTCATCATTGTCTTTATCGATGACATCTTGATTTATTCGCCGGTCGGAAGAGCACGAGGAGCACTTAAGAGCGGTTTTGGATACTCTTAGGAAGAATCGCTTTTGCGATTCAAGAAGTATAAGTTCCGGAAAGAGGAAGTCAAGTTCCTAGGACATGTGGTGTCCAAGGAAGGGATAGTCGATCTTACCAAGGTAGCTACAGTGCAGGACTGGAAGAACTGGTTCAGTTACTAAGGTAAGGAGTTTTCTGGGTCTTGCAGCTATTATCGACGCTTCATTCAAGACTTCTCAAAGATTGCCAGACCATTGTCGCAATTGACACGGAAGGATTTGAAGTTTGCTTGAAATGAGAAGGCGAGGGGCTATTTATAGCTGAAGGACAAGTTGACGTCGCCCCTGTGCTAGTATTGCCGAGCAAGGGGTTAAGTATATTATCTATACTGACACCTCTCACGTTGGTCTGGGTTATGTCCTTATGCAGAAAGACGGTGATTGCTTATGCTTCGCGTCGATTGAGGAAACACGAAGAGAATTACCCTACGCACGACCGGGAGTAGATGTCATTTTCGCATTAAAGCTTTAGAGACATTACCTCTATGGTGAGGAGTTCGAGCTCTTTTGCGACCACAAGAGCCTTAAGTATATTTTCACGCAGCCTGATTTGAATGAGGCAGCGCCGATGGATGAAAATATTGAAGGACTTTAAGTTCGATGTTTCTTACCATCCGGCAAGGCGAACCTTGTGGCGGATGCGTTGAGTCGCAAGAAGGCTATTGAGTTTGCGACTCCAGCCGATGATAGCAGAGTGGGATATGTTGGAGTTCGTGCGAGATTTTGAGCGAAGCTTACGGTGGTTAAACCGTATGAGGTTATCGCACACATTCGTGTACACCCCTTATCGACGAGAAGATCGTTGCCTCGGCAGATGATGAGCTTTTGGTGAAGATGAGGAAGCGGGTTGGTACAGATGAGAACTCGACTGGAGTGTTAGTTCTGATGGGGGCCTGCGATTTCGTGGCGGTTATGTGTTCCCGACATCCCCGACTTGAGACGGGAGGTTCTCGAGTTAGCCCATAGTTATAAACTTGCGATGCATCCAGTAACACGAAGATGTATCGGGGTATGAGGAGATCTTATTGGTGAGACAATATGAAGGTCCAAATTGCTGAATTTGTTTCTCGTTGTCTCACGTGCGAAGTGAAGGCAGAGCATCGCCGACCTCCGGGTTGTGCAGCCCATGCCCATAGCAAAATGGAAGTGGGACTTCATCTCTATGGATTTTATTTCGGGGTTCCGAGAACGAGGAAAGGATATGACTCTATCTGGGTGATCGTCGACCGATTGACGAAGTCAGCTCATTTATTACCGATCAGAGTCACAAACTCTGCAGACGAGTTGGCTAGATTGTACATCAGGGAGATTGTATGTCTGCATGGAGTTTCCTTTGAGATTGTGTCTGATAGAGACACGTGTTTCACATCTATCTTCTGGACTCGTATCCATGAAGAGATGGGTGTGAAATTGAAGTTTAGCACCGCGTTTCATCCACAGACAGACGGGCAGACGGAACGTGTGAATCAGATTCTAGAAGACATGTTGCAAGCTTGTGTTTTGGATTTCAAGGACAGTTGGGATGATTGTCTTCAATATGCAGAGTTCGCGTATAATAACAGTTTCTAGGCGAGTATCGGCATGGCTCCCTATGAGGCGTTGTAAGGTCGCCCGTGCAGAGCACCGCATTGCTGGGCAGAAGTTGGCGAGCATAGTTTGCTTGGCTCAGAATTGGTGCAGGTGACTTCAGAGAAAGTTGACATCATTCAACGTCGACTCCTGATAGCCCAGAGTAGGTAGAAGAGTTATACTGATACGAGGCATCGACCACTTAAGTTTGAGGTTGGAGACCATGTATTTCTTAAGGTCTCTCCTATGAAGGGAGTTCTGCGGTTCGGTAAGAAGGGGAAGCTGATGCCGAGATTTATTGGTCCATTTCAAGTTCTGGATCGAGTGGGAGTGGTAGCATACCGCCTTTTTTTGCCCACACCTCTTGTGGGCGTGCATAACGTATTTCATGTTTCTATGCTGAAGAAGTACGTTCTTGATCCTTCGCATATTATCAGTTGAGAGCAGGTGCAGTTGAGCGAGGATGCCACATATGTACTGCGACCGACGCTTATTCTAGACAAGAAGGAGCAGGTATTGCATAGCAAGGTTATCCCTCTTGTGAAGGTGCTATGGACGCATCATAGTGAGGAAGAGGCTACTTGGGAATTTGAAGCTGAGGTTAGAAAGAGCTACCCTCAGATCCTTGGGGAATATGAGAAGGTATGAATGAAATGACCAAGTTGGAGTGAAGTCGGGATGATAGTTGTAATGACCCGGGAATTTTGTGCTAATCTTTCCTTAGTAGTTGTTTTTGGGGTAATTAGCGCTATACTCGATTGCTTGTGAAATTTGCATCAATTACTATAAATTGTATCCGCATAACTCAAAACCTGTAGATTAATTAGCGCTAGTTACTCTCAAATCTGGGATCCATCGCTAAATCCAGCTTGTTCTTGGGAATTTTTAGAAGTTCTGGATCGAACCGACCGCGCTCGAAAGTCCGATAGCGATGATCTTAGTCATGCGATCACCATGTTGGGCTTGACCATCACCTCGAAAATCAAGTCCGTAAGATGTCCTGGGTCGATTTGATTGAGTTCGGAGTGAAGAGTGTGAGAACGGTTGGAAATTTATTAAGCTTTTATGAAATCGAGTCGTATCGCTTGCACGACGATTTTAAGCAATCGACCATTGGATTCTAACCCAATTTCACCCTTTGATCGGGAAGGTGGCTCAAGCATGTCTTTGTGCTTGTGGACCTGGATCGAGATCCTATGACCGTTGAATTGAGTGTGGTCCGCCATGGCCGATCCAAGATCCGGTCGGATTAGAACTCAGCTTCACCTAGATCCATGGTCGGTGATCTTAAGTCCGACCTTTCGTGGTTATAGGCCCACCGAAGTGCTTCGTTAGATCGCGAGAGGCTTGCTTTGGTTATACCCTAAGTATACCTTGGCCCCGGGGTTATTTTCATCAATTTTAGGCCTATTTATAGTCCTTAAAACCCTAGCTCTCTTGTCCATACGAATTTCCTAACCCTAGCTTAGAAAGAGAAAGGAAAAGAGAGAGAAAGTGAGAGAGAAGTTGATGAATCATCATAGATTCTTTCTTATTCTTCTTCATCCTTGAACCTTCACTTTAGAATCGTTATTCCGACGATTCTGAGTTCATCTTTGGGTAAGTTAACCTAACCCTAATCTGTGTTGGAGCTTAGAATAGTCTTGGTGTTGTTGTATCTCATTTCTATTCTTACTTTAGGGTATTCTATCGCCGTTGACGAAGACAACTCGTCGGTGTTCTGTGTTCTTTTCCGGCTTAAGGTGCGGACTTTAAGTGTATAGGTTATGGTTTTCAAGGCTTTCAATGCTAGTGAATGATTTATTCTTGTTATGGATGAGATTTCACATGCCAAATGTTATGTTTATTCTGCGTTCTTGATATGCATGTGTTATATTGAGATTTGTGTATTCTATGTGTATGTATAAAGTACCATATGCATATAAAATATGAACATGTGATTGCCATGATTATTTGTCGTGTACTGTATACTAGATGTATGTATGACAACTCCTTGGCAAAAGGAATTGTCCAAATGTGTGTTTTTCAACATACGTCATGTATGTTGTATTATGTATTCTAAGTGTTTGTAGAAATGTCTGAATGATCTAGAGTATGATATATTAACCTAGTATGGGTGTTGAGAAGTGATTCTCAACTCTCCCACTAGTGTGTATGATTTCCTTCATGCAAGTTATATTCCTTGTTATTTAATTTCAAGCTTTACTTATGCTTACATTAATGTTAAGTTGTTATCCTTCAAGTACTCTTATGCTACATGATTTGAGTTGTTGTTCCATTACTATTCTAAATAGTAGATATGAATATCTGTTGTAGTGTAATGTGGTTGAGACTATGCATTAGTCCAGGAAATCGGTAATCATCCTTAAGATCGTGGCTGAGGTTGCTTTCGCCACGTAGGACGTATTAGACGAACCCGAGTTGTATTAGAGTTGTCGGCAGTGGTTTGGCCACGCGGAGTGTTTGCGCACTCTATGTCGTTCAACCCAACATGCGCTCGTGCTAGTCGAGTTCATTAAGTAACCCGATTGTCCGATGTATGTTCACCATGTACAGACGCTACTGTTTGAATCTAGGGTACCAAACTTACCGATGAAATCCTGTTAACTATGGTACCTTGATTCGCTAAGACTCATGAGCCGGACATGGTGGTATGGGACACCATGGTCGAGCTGTCGGCCTACACTGGGGTGACGAGCCTCCCCGTAGTGACCAGTGAGCAACCAAACTCGTGAGCCGATTATGGTGGTATGAGACACTATATTCGCGCTGTCGGCCTACATTGATTGTTGACGAGCCCTTTGTAGTGACCTCGAGCATGCCTAGATACCGCATTGAGGTGACGAGCCTTGTTGTGGTAACGAAGGTATGATAGGCGTGCATTGATTGGTGACGAGCCCTTTGCCACTACCTAAAACCATATGATCGTATGAGATGATTTAGGACTGACAATCCTAGAATGGATCACTATTTGAATGGTGATATGAGGAAGGTACCTTAGCTTCCCAATCCCGCTGTATGAAAAGGACTAATAACAACTTGGTAATTATGTTCATTCATCACATTTGCATGTGCTTTGTAGACGTGGCGCACTTTGAGGCGATGTCATGCGTAACGTAAGATGAAGACGCTGAGGGTGTACGCGCGAGGGCACGCATCATTCTTCATACATCCTTGCATTAACAAGAGTACTTAGGACATATTTGATTGTTCTGCTTTATCATTACCGCTTGATTGAACTATAACATGTTAACCTTTGCCTTATTGTTCCACCGAGTTGATCACTCACTCCCACGTTCGGGTGGTGTTAAACACCCACCGACTCTGTCTAGGCTCCGATGTTGCAGATGTGGATGCGACCTCCGAGGCGAGCGGGAGATGGATGATGATGAGGCCGCTTTCTCTTTTATGCAGTTTTCAAACGGGTTCTAGTGAGCCTCGTTCGGATGCGCGGGATCTGGGATTATTATTTTAGGGAATTAAATGATGTAATCTAATACTTGTAATTTTGATAGTAACACTTGTCAAAACGACCTGGTATGTATATGCTTCTAGGATTTGTACTTGTACACATATATTTCTATAAGTCTTCCGCTTGCTTTCTTCACTTATCCCCGAATTATATTTGCTATTTGGCTTAATCTATTCCATGTTTTATGCACTAATACGACAACATACATCCATCATTAAATATGTTGCATAAGTGATGTTTTGGAACTCGGGAGCCGAGTTATGCTCGACCCCCTAATTTCAGGGCGTTACAAGTTAGTACTGAGGACAGAAAGGACTCTGATTATACATGGCCCATTTTAGGATGCAAGTCGCACTACACAAAGTAGACAATGCAAACAAAGCAACAATTAGTATCATCTGGACAATACTTCCAAGCCTTTAAATCCATTCAAACCACAAGAACTTTCATATATACTTCTACCACTATTCTGCATCTGTTGGTGACTGAGGCTGGCAATGGATAGGGTTCAAAAGACTGAGAATGGTAATTAGTTTCAAAAGAAAAACCACGAGCTAAAAACCATCATTACAGAAGAACAAATCATAAAATGCATAGAAGGAAGAAACCCATCAATACAACATAGCGAATTGAGGATTAATAATTCAATAAATGAAAACAAACAGGAAAAAAGCTCCATCAAAATAGAAAAAGAAAAAGAAAATAAGAAAACCCATGAGCTAAAAAACATCGAAATAAAAACCCAGAGCACAAATATATTACACAAGAGAAGGACAAAAAAACATTATAAAGTACATCAATATAATTAAAAAGGAAAAAAACATCAAATGATGTGAATAATGAATCAATTCAAGAAGTAAAAGAGCATAGATAATTCAAGAACTACATAACTGGAAATGAGATCTCAGAGTAGCATATATACCTTGTCCATCTGTAGTTAACATCCTTCTCATTATAAGCAGACACCTTCTGCTTCTTGAGCCTTTCATTCTCTTCTTCCAGATGTGAAACCTTGTTCTCCAGCTCGTTCGTGTACGCCTGCCACAATGAGGAATAAATTCTCAGTCTTAAAAAAAAATGGAAGTAACTAGTTTTCAAAAAAAGCAACCTGATTTTACAGACCCACCTGCTTCCTGGCCCCTGATCGAGTAGCAGACTCCCTGTTCTTGATCATTCTCTTCTACCTCCTCTCAATAGTCTTCTCGACCACGTCGCCCGATGCAACCCGCCTTGTTTGCAAATTGAAAAGAAAGTGACAAATCGATCAAACGAATAAAACATGGCAAGATAAGATAACATTACCTCCATCGAGCTATTATAACTATCTAGAGAAAATGGCTACAGAGCTCTACCACTGACCTATCGAAAAAGAAATACACCTACTAATGAAAGAGAAATGAGTAGAACAAAAAATCTACCTTCATGTTTCATTAGCATGCAAACCCAACACTATAGAGGCACATCTCCTCCTCACCCACCCACCCAACTCTTTAACTCTATTAGAAACATTTCCATCAACCTCTTCATCCTTTTGAACTATCAAATCAGGGCAATAGAGCATATCATGTTAAGGAATCTCCTGGTCATTGGTTTAACTAGGAGGTATTATACAATGCTTAAGCTGAGAGCTTGTACAATATGTTCAGTTTGCACAGGTGGGGTACATGCTTCAGTGATCCCAAAACCATTGAACAATGGACCTCATGGACTAAAAGTACCCCAGATTGGAATATCACCAACATCATCCATCTACTACCTACCAAAAAATGGTGCCAACCTCAGAATAGAAGAATTAGCAAAACAAAAGAGTACTTTCATAGCATTTTTCATGTAAAGCACTGGAGATTCAAATTTCAAGCAATGACAAATTCACACTACAATGGCAAACTTTTACAAATCATTCCACATCAAGAAACCTTATAAGCTACTAAGGAATTTCCAACCCATAGTGACAGATGATTGATTTGCAGGATGAAGGAAATCCATATTAAATCAATCAGTACAAGGAAAAAAACAAGGAAATCGACTGTTTGGTAATAAAGCCATGGATTTGAGGAGCATTTAATACAATGGCTACAAGGGCATACCTTTTTTTTTAATCTTGACAGAGAATCATTTTGTGGATTGACTTGGGAAGATTTGGATTTGACCCAAAAATCCAAGGATTTATGGAGGTATGGAATTGTGTCTTTTTTATCATGACTTTTAAAAACAAAAAAAAAAAAAAAAATTCTTAAAAGAGAATCATTTTGTGGATTGACTTGCAAAGCCCACATTTGCATGCAAGGAAGCTCATGCACACGACATTGTGTCGCAAGACTCTCAACAGAGTGTACAGGTGCAATATCCAAACCATCTCAAGTGGGTTTGACCATGTAGATGCTTTTGCACAAAAACAAATCTGGTTCAATCAATAGGTGGACCACAGTTTTCAAAGCAGTTGGATAGTAAAAAAAGCTTCAACCAGGAGGACCAACCTGATTCTTACGCAAGAACATCTACAGTGGTAGTGCTCTAATGAATGGATTGGATCGCATCCCACATTGGCAAATGCATGCATGCACATGAGTTACCTTGTACACACATGTAGGCTTAGCAAAGCTCAACTAAAATCGTCTTAGATCATGTAGGCTTAGCATGCACATGAGCTACCTTGTACACACATTTGCATGCAAGGCAGTTCATGCACACGACATGAGCTACCTTGTACATACATTCGTCTCAGATCCATGTCTAAGCTTCTACAACCGTCTGTTTCTAATTGAATATATGTGAAACTAATTCAAAACAGGGAAGAATGCAAACCAACCAAATTAAAACCGGTTTCCACATATTAAATAAAAAATAAAAAATAAAAATAAAAAATAAAAAAAGAGAATGCTCCATACCATGCCTGCCCTTGTCGTTGGAATGCATCAAATTTCGATCCCAATTTCATACAAGCCATTTTTCCACAAATCCAACAACCAAAATAGAAATTGAAAGCTTTCAAACAGAACATGAACTCAAGCCAAAACAACACCTAGTCTTCAAGAATCCACCCTCAAGAGGAGACCTCCAAATTCAAATATTCCCTACAATTTCAAAGCAAGAGTTACAAATTTCAGCTGTAAAATCACTATAAATTCTAGAACCCGGTTCTATAACCACCCCAAATGCTTCTTCCCTAAAACCACAAATTTCAATTTAAAAATTGCCTGGCAAATTTTGGCAACTCCAACCACCCCAAATGGAACAAACCCACTTCCAACCCAATACAACATTAGCTTTCCTCTGGAACTTTTATGTTCATCATTAGCCAGGTTGGATCATCCAATGATAGTGATATATTAAAGGACATGACAAATTGCTTAAATTTGATATAGGCCATACATTTTGGCAACTACTAATCTTGTGTTGATGATCACCCAATCGAAGTGATCGTCAAAAGGCATATGAAATCAAAATTTCCATATGATGGACAATTCATGGCTAACTAGTGCCGCTTTTTTTTTCTTTTTCTTTTTTCTTTTTCTTTTTCTTTTTTGTCAAAAGAATGAGGTTGATCTTGGTAACATTGGAATGGACAGATGGTTCCGCACCTAGGCCACATCAAACATATCCATGTCAAGTCCATGAGCTTGACATGCTGAAGCATTCATGAAAAATTTTCTCTGGTAAACTTAAAGACATGTATATGACACTCATTTGTTATGAGTGATTTGGATGAAGGTCATTACCCATCCAACTTCCTAAATGCACATACCAACACAAGTACCATTCAAAACAATGTAATGCTGAAACCAAACAGAAAAAATGGTGGATAATATTCACAATCTGACTCAACTTATACGAAAATGGAAAAGTTCCTCAGTTGTCTTGAGGTCCGTTATTTGAATGCTGGCATAGCACAACAATCCATAAGACAAACAAACTAACTTTGATAAATTGAAGCTTTTAAAAATAAAGCTCCACAAAATGACAGCAAATAATGACGGCATAAACATTTCCACACAAGTTCAAAATGACAAAATTGTAGCAAATTCAGATGTATACAGTCTCAGCAAACTATGCTTTTAATTTACGAAAATTAAACTCGCATTGGACAGAATCTGGAACCTCAAAAACTACTAAATGTCACAATCATACAACATAACAAAATACTCCAGTACAAGAAAGATTGCATTAGTTTTGAGAATGAGAAGTAATAGCCAAACAGGTCAATGCTTCCACATAAACACATTTTATTTCTAGAAGGCCTCAACTAGATTCAACAAACTCAAGAACTATATTGAAGGCATTAAACCACTAGCAACTTAATCAATAATATCATCCAAGGGATTGTTTGGGAGATCTAAAGAGCGAACTATCTCCAAAATGTTTGTGTTGCGCTCCTTCATCCCATTCCTTATTGCTAGCCAATTTCAAACTATACCAAGGATAGAGTCAAGTAATAATCATATTTTTAGACATTAGTTCCTACATATATTATATGTCTGTTGATGTGTAGAAAACAATAAAATAAAATAAAAGGGGAATTTGATATATTATCTTATTAAGAAAGAAATTAAGGTGCAATAACAAACCTCAAGAGTACCATCATTTGGGGAAAAGTGGTTCTCAATCACCAGTTCTAACAGGACATCTATCCTGAAAAGATTGGGGCAAAAAAATTTTTTTTTAAAGAAAACGGAGGGAGAGAATGTGCATTCATAAATGATAGGTAGATTAGAACAACATAGTGAACATCGTAGCATAATAGGATCCAATTTCTTTAATTCCACCTTAAAATAGTAAAGAAAACCAAATTCATATCAAAAAAAAAAACCAGTCAATGAATGGAAAGAGAAGAGCACCCTTTCTTTTCTAATTCTCGCTTCTTTCGGTCCTTTTGTCAAATGCAATGTGCATGACTGATATAGTCACACTTGACATACATGTACGTCAGTCCAAACCATCCCATTTTAGAGACAAAATCAAAACCCTAAAGTAACTAAAGCAAACCTGCATATTGCATCATTAAGTGAATTTGCAAAGGATCTCTCTGTGACATGTAAGCTTCTGGGTGATGGAGGTTGTGGGGATTGCAGGAGTGGACATTGCATTCTTAACATCCAAGAGCTTCTCTAATAGGGATTTGATCTCTGTTTCTATGGATTTCCAGTACACCTCTCAACCATCTGTAGATTTTGAATCGGAATATTCAGATTTTGCATAAAAGAACACACCTCAGAGAGGGATCTCTGATAATATCGGATTGCATTGGGGAAGTAGCCTCCCTGCAAAAGAAGAAAAGATGAGTGAGGAAGGGAGATAGGCTAGGCAATAAAGAAGGAAGAAGAAGAAGACAGAAGCAGCAATAACGAAGGGGTGAGAGAGAGAGAGAGAGACCCTAAAAATGCCTTTGAGAGAGCAAGTTTTGGGAGTGCATTTTGGTTGGTCGAAGGGCTTTCTGCAGATCTAGGGATCAGCTAGTTGAAGGGGTTTCTACAGATCTAGGGCTCGGCTGGTTGAAGGGGTTTCTGTAGATTTAGGGTGTGGGATGAAGGATAGGAGTGGAGAAAGGAAGGGTTGGGGGTTTCAGTATATCTCCTGCATTTTGAAGGAGTGGTTCGGAGAGAGAGAGAGAGAGAGAGGAAATAGAGAATGGGAAAAGAGCCCGCTGATGGAAAGAGAGGAAATAGAGGATGGGAAAACAGCCTGCCTGAGGGAAAGAAAATCGTGTGGCTTATTTTTAATTTTTTCAGGCTTTTAGATACGGCTTAAACCCGTAGCAATATAGCTACGGTTTAAAACCGTAGCTAAAAGCCCGAATGGTCCATAGCCTTTGCTCCATTTTTAGTAGTGTTTCAAAGTGAAAGATCATCATCTCAAGCCATTCGTTGAGAAATTTAACTTAGAGGATATGTCCATCCCTCTGACTGATCTTGTCTATCAAGATTGACTTCCTAGTCTGATGGAGGTATAGTTAGGTTTATTACTTTCTTAGGATTAGGTTAGATAGAATTTTTCTTTAGTTATTCATGTTTATCATTACTTAACCCGTACAAAGCAAGGACTTTGAATATCGCTACATTCTTCTTTCTCAGGTACTATCTTCCTAACTCACTACTCATTTTCTTATTTTTGTCTCATGTTGGTATTATTCACTATTTCTTACAATAAGGATAATGTAAATTTTAGGTTGGGATGAGATTAGATGGATCTAATTAGTATTTTTCTAGATTTTGAGCAATGTTTAAAAATTTTCAAATTTTCTGTTTTAAAACTCTCTTAGAAAGCAAAAATTATATGTGATTTGAATACATGCTTAGTACTATGATAAGATATGGAATAAATCTTTAGAAATCTAGTGACTAGTTAATTAATAACTTTTAATTAACTTTTCTTAATTAGTTGATTAATAGAAAATTTTAAATCATCAATTGAGTCTAGCTCACGCTTCACATCTAATTTATATCTTATGAAATTGTTTACTTTCTAAGTGATAACATGTGAATTACTTAAAAGTGATTATGAACAAATTTGAAGATTATTGTCTACCTAAAAGGGATTAAAAGAAAAAAAACAAACTAGATAGAAAATAGTAAGATCACGGCCACCTACGGGATATGTTTTAAATGAAAAATTCAGAAAAAGTATGAAAAAAAGAAGGTGAAAGTCATTTATATAAAATCAAAAGCTGGAAAATAAGTGAAATGGGAGATATAATCGGAATCAGTATTTGTGTTGAACTATCCACATTAAGGTAATGAATATGGCTAACATTATGAAAGGTATAACAAATTCATGAAATTTTAAGTTAAAACTCACTAAACACACTAGAAACTTGATGTTTGGACTTATTCTATTTGTTAAGCGATTAACAAAGAATTAGTTCATTTGATTGCTAAGGACATTGGGATTTAGGTTGCTCATGTTTTATTTCCATAACTTTGAATATCATTCACATGTATAGGCATGTACAGAAAATTGTTATCTAGAGGGTTGTAATTTGAATTTTTTGAGAAGTTGTGTTCGCATGTTTTGCTCGAGACTAGCAAAATGCTAGTTAGGGTGTGTTGAGTGTGAAATATTGCATATTTTCCCCTATTTATTCCTTGGTTTTATAAACATAATAGTGCTTAATTAATCTAATTATGCATGTTTTTATGTGTGAGGTAATTTTAAGAGCTTAAGGTGAAATTGATGCTAAAAGGAATATTTACACCCAAAAGATTACTAAATGAGGATTTGGAGATTTGGAAGTCATTAATGAAGAATTCACATGCCAAAGATCCAAGAAAATCAAGTGAGGAATTAAGAGAATCGAAGATTTGAGTGAAGAAAAGGAATCCTGAAAATTAGCCAGAAAAAACCTATTTTAAAACTTCGAGTCTAAAAAGTGAAATTTTTGAAATAATTTCCAAAATAGACTTCGATGCCATCAAAAATTTATAAATTTTGGGCTCAACTCACTAGACAGTTCTGGACAAATTTCGATGGAATCAAAGACAGTTCGATGCCATCGAAGGTGAAATTGAAAACGATTCGATGTCATCAAAGATGCGTAGAGTGCGTAAATTTGAGGCAGTTTGTGAACTTTCTGAGGTAGGCGAAAGTTTGAGTTACAAAATTATTTAGAGTCCCTAAGCTATTCCAAATCATCTTTTAGGGTTTGGAAATGAAGAGAATGCCTAGGTGGATTGCCGATAACATTCTTCCAGTTCAATTTCTTCATTAATTCTAGTATATCTTTTAGTTTTTCTTTTATTTTTGAGTTAGTTTGACCTATTAATCTCTTATCTAGGGCAAAGAGGTGAAGTTATAGTTTATTTTTATGTTTACTTTACTTTAATCAAGTACATGTTGGATTTCCATTAATTTTTTGTTTCAATAAAGGAATATTTTCATTTTTCTATGGTTTATTGTGATTGAAATTACAGTAGATGCTGTGAAAGCTTTTGATATTTTCTTATCTCTTTTGGAAGTGTGTGATCTGTAAATTCGTGATTCACCATCATCTATAGGTATGGTGGATGGTTGAATTCCCTATGATTATCACATGGATGTTCCATGAGAGAACTATGTTAATGGAAAATTCAGATTTTTGAGTTTTTATTGCTCTATCATCCAACTGGATAGGATAAGACTCTAATTCCAGTTGTAGCTCTTTAAATCAAGATAGCATCTTAATAGGTACAAGTGGATCCTTGGCGCCCTAGTGTCCCTTTTCTTATTGATAGTTTATTCACAATTGATCTCTCTTATTCCAGATTTTAGTTTAAATCTTATTCTAGTTCTAGTTCTAATTTATTTTCAGAATATGTACAAGTTAAGTCCCTGTGGATTCGACCTCAGTCTCACTGAGTTATTACTATATCGTAGCCCTGCACTTATGTAATATCCTAAAAATTTCATGGCCATAGTTTATACTCAGGCCCAAGAAAACCGAGTGTTAATAATGTAAAACTTGGTTGCTTTAAAAATTGCACCATATTTTTTTCATTTGGATCACATCTAAGTATATTCATGAAGGTAACATTTAAGAGAATAAAATCGACTATATTTATGATCTCATCAGAGTAAAAAAATAATCAAATGCCCTCTCAATGGGAGCTTATTACATTTATCGAGTTCACAGCCAAAGTATAAAACTAAATCATAAAAATGTCTTCTTATTCTTTCAACATAATCTTTCTTAGGGAGATCGTTCACTAGGTCTTTAATCTATACGTTACCTGCATAATTTGTATGGTTGGGAGAGGGTCAATGCCCTACTCATAGTGATGGTTATCCTTTAAGATTAACAATAACTCAAGAGATTCATAAAAGTAAAATAAGGGTTCTGATATGTCCCGTAGTCCACTAATACGAGGATATCAGAATGCGCAAACAACCTACATGAGATGCATGCCTAGCAAAGTGTGTAGGGCTCGTCATACGTACTGGTCTTCGCAGTGTGGAATACGATTTATAGAAACCCGGCTCAACCCACATCCCATAACTACGGATATTCGCCGGCATGGCCAACGCCACAGTGAATTTACGTGAACTCCTCAAGGCGCACAACACATGAGCTAGGTGAATTACATGACACGATTTGATCATGGAGCAACTATTTGCGACATCCAATCCCGAAAGTGACGTAACACTGCATTTATAAATTACAAATCAATTTATGCTCCACTACCCAAAGGCCCATGGAATTATGTGATGACCAAGAGGGTCTCTACTTAAAGCACATTACATCCATGATAGAATATTTGAATCATTAGTTGTGATACATCTTACACATTACTTGCACTTATAAAGAGATAGATTGAATTATACGAGTTTTGGAATATCAAGACACATGTCCAAGCCTTAAAGATAAATAGCACAAGGCCTGTAACATCCCCAATTTTTGCCAACTTGGAGTTAGACATCCTTGGGCAATGGGTCTATCATAACACCTTATCGACTTCTCAAAACTCAATCCTAAAGCCTCAAATCCCCTTTCAACCCATTTCTTTCAAAAATCTCATCTTTCACCACCTTATTCATTAAATTTTTCTAATTACTTTCATATTAGACACTAATCCTAAAGTTTAAATGATGAAAAAAATACTTAAATTAAAATTTACTATAAATAGTAAATATATAAATAAAATAAGTTTTTTATCATCAACCTTATGGAATCTTACAAAATAAATAGGTTATTTGGATAGAGCAGCTTCTCCGACCCCAACATCATATATTAAACATCAAATAACTCCTTTCGATTTGTAAAGTACATCTATTTTAAAATTCACATGGCAGGACCACCACCAGACAGTACAGCGGAGCGCAGCGCTACCGGTGCACCCGATTTCGGTGGACCCTCGCTGCGATTTTATACACTTTTCAATCGACTTCAAAAAGTATATCTCCCTCAATATAACTCTGATTTAGGTAATTAAAAAACCAGATTGAAGCTTGATAAGTCTAATTTCATATAAAAATAATTAAAAATATAATAAAAATTATAATATAGTTAAATCTAGGTTGATGTGACAACTGTCCAAAAATTATTAGTTCGGATAACTGCCACTTCTAGAATTTTTAGAATTTTTTTAGATCACGAAATCTAATGAAATTTGGTGGAGATAAAGTAGACTTAATGATGAACTATTAAAAAATAATTAAAATAATATACTAAGTAAAAGTGCTAAAAAGGGACATAGAACTACCTTAGGACCTTATTTTATCGTAATTAGGGCAGAATTTAGTTAAGTACTAAACTAAATAATTACTGGATTTAACTTAAACCACTATCTATACAAATGGTAAGACCCAAATTCATTAATACCATTGACTCAACGTCCCTTAAAAACCTAGGAGAAATCCCAAAAGCCAGTTGCTCTCGGGAGCACATTGAAACTCTGTATTGGACCTGGACCGCACGTCGAAAGTCCGATGACCGTGAAACTATAGGTTTATGACCACCTTATTAGGCTTGACAACTATCGTAGGAATTGAGCCCAAATAATATCCAAAAATGCACAACTTGAGCCTTGAGCGAAGTGTGTGAGAAACGCGAATATCTTTAGAAAACAAAAAGAAACTTAAGTGAATTGGGTCATTCACTTACGGACGAAATTGAAGACTTCGGACCATCAGATTCTGATCAAACTTCACCCATGGATGAGAAAATTTTCCTACACCTATCGGTATACTTATAGCCCTGATCGAGGAACAACGACTGTTGATCTGATACAAGTCCTTCACGGTCGATCCGCTACCTCGATCGCACTAAAATCATAACTTGGCTTAGATCCATGGTCAGGGAACTTACCCTATACCGCAAATGAGTAAGAGACCACTAGATGAGCCCCGTTTGCCCGAAATAGGTGCCCTTTGGATACAAACCAAGTATATCATGGCCCTGAGGCCATTTGCATCAGTTCTGGACCTATATAAAGCCCTTAAACCACCCCATTCCCATTCCATAAGAAATTCTTTAACCCTAGGAGAGAGAAGAGAGAAAAGAAGAGAAAAGTGTGAGGAGAGAAGAGAAAGAGTGGGCGATCGCTGCTGGGATTCACTCCCACTACTCCACGTACCGAATCGCCTCCCCACCATCGCTACACGAGCCGTTCCAACTTTGATTTGGGTAAGAAATCCTAACCCTAATCTTGGTTTAGAAATCTAAATAGAATAAATGACAAAATATCTAACTTATTTCATCATACAGGTACCGTCGTTCTATTTTCGGGAACGTTGTGTTGGAACCGAGTTCAAATCGGGTATTCCGACGAAAGGTGCGGACTATAAATGTTTAGATTATGGTTTTCAAGGCTTTCAATTTCAGCTAATGATTTATATCTGACTTGATTACTGCCATATGATCTTAGTTACGACGTTTTTTATAAATTATACATGTGTAAACTATGTTGAATATATTATGCATTCCACGTGTTTGTTGAAATGTTTGTATGAAGATGTAAATATGATTTGTGTTTACTATGACTATTAAACTATGATTCATCATTGTCTTATACATGCTGACCTCTCCATGTAAGGATTTACTAAGATAAGTATTGTAACTAACGTAGTCTATATATTGGGTAAAAGGGTAGCCTAAGTGTTTGATAAATTGTTTGAATGAGTGTGAAATCCTGATTTATGCTTGTCATGACTATTAATCTAGGATTCATGTTTGTTGTATGTATGACAATCCCCTTGTGAAAGGATTTGCCATAATATATGCCGTAACTAATTTAGTCTATGTATAAAGTAATGTGTAGTCTAAGTGTTTGATAAAATGTCTGAATGAGAAATTGCTTGATGAATTGTATTTAATAAGGGTGTTGAGATGGGAATCTCAATTACCTTATCTATATATATAATTTCCTTCATGTAACTTTAATTTCAACTACGTAATTTATGGATGAATTGAAATGTTCGGTAGCATGTTCAATATGTTGATAAAATGCTCAAATAGGTGTTGTACTTAGATTGTTTGTTAAATGCCAATATGATTATCACATGTCTCCACATGCTGCATTTGAGTATGATTGGGACTACTACGTAGTCCAGGCAATCGGTAATAATTCCTGTTTGAGCAGCCAAATTAGTCTCGCCACATTTGATGCGTTCGGTGAATCTGAGTCGTACGATGATTGTCAACAGTGGTTAGGCCGCGTGGAGTGCTTTTACACTCCATGTCGATTAATTCAGCATACGCTCGTACCAGTCGAACTTGTCTAATAAACTGATTGGCATATTGTGTATTTACCATGTATGGACGCTACTAGTTAAATCTAAGGTACCATTTACCAATATAAAAGCCCATTTCAACCATGGTATCATAATCCGTTAAGACTCATGAGCCGGGCATGGTGGTGTATGGGACACCATGGTCGAGCTGTCGGCCTAGGCTGAGGTGACGACCCTCCCCATAGTGACTAGTGAGCAACCCAAACTCGTGACCTGAATATGGTGGTGTATGGGACACTGTATTCGAGCTGTCGGCCTACACCGATGCAGCCTGGCTGTGGTGCCAGTGTGTGTTGGGGTGAACCGTCTGATCTGGACCCCCATCGAAAATACTGCTCTAGTTGGTAGGGCGTTGGTGGAGTGACTTCGAGTATAAACTTTTGAACTTGCCTATCCACTGCTTTTCATTAGGAGTGATGTTGCCCTATAACTTGCCTATCGTTATGATTGACTATGATTGACGACCCCTAGATGGATCCTTCGCTTGGGTTAATGATATAAAGGGAGGTACCTTAGCTTCCCGAATCTGTTGTATGAATAAGCCTAATCAATTACATGGCTAACACGACCATGCACTGCATTGCATGTACTTTGGTGAAGAAGCGCATGTTTAGGGAGTTTGTTATGCGCGACCATGAGATGAAGTCGCTGAGGGAGTGCAGGCGAGGGCATGCATCATTACACATATCATTCTTGCATTAACCAGAGTAGTTAGGAAATATTTGTTGTATTGCCTTATTATTACTGCTTGATTGAATTGATAACATGTTAACCTTTGCCTTAAGTACCACTGAGTTAGCCACTCATTCCCACCCTAGGATGGTGTTTTAAAACACCACCCAGACTCTGGTTTAGATGCAGGTGGCAATGAATTCTATGCGACGGGGTTGGACTTTGTAGACCTATTAGAAGAATTCTCCTACGTTCAGCCCTCAAGCGGGTCTAAATAGACCTCATGTTGATTTGATGGGATTATAGGGACTTATGGATTAGTTGAACACTTTACATTTTGATATTTTGTCTATTCTGAAACAATACATATATATATATATATATATATATTCAGCCTAGTTATATACTCATACTCCGGAGTTTGTGAACTACTTTCATATTTAAATGCTTGTGCCTCAGACTTCCATTGCTTAATTACATTATCTCTGGAGTATGATATATTGTTTTAGTATAATCCCACTCATGTGTAATGCATTGATATGGACGACATCTAAACGTCATTACCCATGTTGCATAAGTGATGCATTGGATCTCGGGAGTAAAGCTTTGCTCGACCCCTGAAATTCAGGGCATTACAAGGCCAATATAATAAAGAGAAGAGTGACAATGGTCAACTCAAATAGTGGCAATGGCCAATATAGAAAATAGTAGAGTGTCAAGAGCCGATTCAATAATAAGGAGGGTGGCAATGGCCTACTCAAATAAATTTGATAAGGCATGGGCAAGGTTTGTATCCATGGCCCCACATAAATTCAGAAAGATCACTTGTAATCAACTTTATACCGTAAGCCAAAGGCAAATAATTAATGGTAAAACACATAATTTGAAGGAAGATTTAAATAATATAAAGGCATGTAAAAGGCAAGATAAATTAACAGGAGGGCATATAAAAGGCAGGATAAATATAAAAACTTAAATTAATGTAAGCTTAAAGGATAAAACCCTCACTCTATTTCTTGTTTCCTCCTTGAAGGTAGGCATGCATCGAAGGATTAAATCCTTAATCTTGGTGAATCAATGGATTGATGAACCAAGGATGTAGGATTTTTCTTCTTTCCTTTCTTTTCTTTTCTCTCTCCTTTTCTTTTGTTTCTTCTTTTCTTTCTTTCTTTCTCCTTCTCTTTTCCTTTCCTTTCTTTCTTTCTTTCTTTCCTTTTCTTTTTCTCTTTCTTCCTTTTTCTGTCTTCTCTTTCCCTTTCTCTATGGCCCGCCATTCCCAACAGAGCCTCTATTTATACATTCTATTAAGAGGGCTAGAATCTTCTTGCTTAGCCCTTCATACGTAGGCAAGAAGCAGGTGAGTTATTTACACAGTTGTTGTTTGCGCACAGGGAAACCTGTGTGTGAACTCAGGTTTACGGAATCGTCGCAAAGATCGTTCCCACTTGACTATTAGGGGAGACTTTCTTGAAGGGAGTCATTCAATGGACATTCCCGATTGTCCTTTGGCCCACGGATGTCTCGTGCATAAACCTTACACAGTCACATTTTCATAGCAAGGACAACAGACGCAGCTACTTGCGAAGGGTCCATAACAATTTAGGTTTCTTGCTCGGTTTGGAGTGGAAAGGGCCAGTCGTTGATCTGATCTGTCATGTTCATAAGATGGACAGCCCAGATCTTTCAGGGAGTCATTGATAGTGGTCCCAACTCTGTCTGAATCAATGGTCAGCTTCAAACCATAAGATTAGTCGTGACTTGAGACTTGAACTCAAAGGAGAGCTCATGTCCGTCATTGGTTTTAACACGAATTGATTGCATGGAGGCAGTCCACATTTGCTATGGTATTTCAGAGGCCCTAACCTATCAAATGGACAACTCAAATTAACAAATGGGCCCACTTGAAGGTGGTGGGTGTTTCGATCACACAGAGAAGATAACCCAGCCGTTAATGGTGAGTCATCGTTGGATGGCTGATCCAATGATCAGTAGCGATTGGATGGCGTGAATAGGCCCCATGATCACCATGGGACCCATCGAACGGATGACAATAAGCTTTTATTGGGTGGGTTCGAGATTCTTATGTGGCAGCAGTGGATATCCGTTTGGCTATTAAGAAAACCCTAGTAAGAAGGGCTAGGATGCCTTGGGATGTGCGGCTAGGATGAAATGGCTAAGGCACCTGGGTTTCTAGTCGTGGAAAGGAGTAGGAAACGGAGTCTTTCTATTTTTGGAAAATCAATCACAAACATACTAACTTGTGGCTGAAATTGTGTGTGTGTGAGCTTTCTATTTATGAAACGACCTAGGGTACAATCATTTTTAGTCCTTCTACAGGATGGACGGCTTGAATCATCCTTACGGATGGTGATGATAACCCATTGCTCATCACAGTGGTCGGTCATCCGTCCTTAGAAGAAACGAGAGAGGAGAGAGAGAGAGAATCCCTCTCAAATTCGAATTGGCAAATTGACCGTATTGACCTTGAAGTTTAGGCAAATTACCTAGAAAGCTACGACATTCCATATATCCTAAGAGTGGCCTTCTAACATGCTTCCGAAAATTACTTGGACCAAAATGCCCTTGTCCTTGTTTCAGTAGTTGCACGGTTTTCTAGGGAATTAGAAGTTATGATTGTACTTAATGCCAAGAAAGTGATGTGTACGCAACCCGTTTTTTGTGTGTGGGCAAGGACCAAACTCGTGGGGCCCACATTGATGTATGTGTATAATCTATGTCGCTCATCCTTTTTACCGTGTCATTTTAGGGCTAAGGCCCAAATATTAGCCTCATCCAGAGCTCGTGGTGGGTCACATAATAGGAAAAATCGTGACAATGGAACCCACTATTGAAACTTTCCAGGCCGGGACTTTTTGGGCCCACGCAGCCCATCGTTTTTTGTCGTGTCATTTTAGGGCCCAAATATCAGCCTAATCCAGAGCTCGTGTGGCTGGTGCTCGATGGTCTATGGGCCACCAAGCACAGTTGGGATGTCAAATAAATAGTATAGTGGGAACATGTTTTTATGAGATCCATTCCATCCATCTTACAAGGAATCATATTTTCACCATGTATCATAAATTTCATTTAAATATAATAGTCATTTGTATCACATCATAGAGAAAAGTGCCGTATCCATGACCCATTTAACATGAGAACCACGACCCATAGAAACAATGACCCATTACAACCATGACCCATATAACATGAGAACCACAACCCCATATTAATGACAACTACGATCCATGATAACCACGACCCATGGGATTTCCCATTGATGACCAGGGGCCTACCATTTCTTTCATTAAGCTATAGAGTTGTCCTCCACGACCATAATTACAATACAATATGAATAACAGTTCTCTTCAACTGGCACTAGCGAGTTGAAAAACTCTGCTGAGAATGTCTTGTTTTAGCCTGACCAAAAACTCTGTTGAGAATGTCTTGTTGTGTATGACAACCACGACCCTGTCATGTGATCATGGTTAACATGCACATTAGATCATGGTTGTTATCCAACATTAGATCGTGGATCGGGGGAAAATGGAATGGCAACTACGACCCGTGTAACATGAAAACCACGACCCAAATCACATTACAACCATGACTCTCGTAGTTGTCATGCTATATGGGTCGTGGTTCTCATTTTCTGCTCCTGGATTGCATCATGTTATATGGGTTGTGTCACGCCCCAAACTCAAAAACCGGGCTCATAAAATTTTCTATCACCGAATCCGGCGCCGACAGGCTCCGTAGTACCCCATTCTTGGCTCCCGGCATCCATATACCAGATTCCGATCCTGAGATCTTACGAGGAGGATTTTCAACATCAATTTGATTCGTAAAAAGCATAACCCATGAACAATAACTCAGACACCATCATAAAATCCACTATGATTAAAAACGTTAAGGTACAATGTGCATGAAGGGAAATACAATGATAATAATAATGAAAACTCCTAAAACTCGACTGCATTCTCCTGCTACGACTAAGCTACGGCTGCGTCCTACCGTCACCTGCACACATCAACCATGCATAACCTTATAGAAAGCTTAGAGGGTGGTGTAAGTGTGTGCGCAATATGAACGTGATCAAAATACAATATCAGAGTAATGCGGAATCATGCTAATGAGATCATGAACGCAATCAGTCATGCCAAGGCTATGCGATGCAAGGCATGAATGTTATCGACCACACCAAGGCCATGCAATATAAGGCATGAATACTATTGGCCACATCAAGGCCATATGATGCTAAGAGTGAATGATGTCGGCTATACCAAGGTCACGCGATGCGACTTGCTCAACATACCAGTCCTCATCCAAATCCACATATCATTGCATCTCATCACTAGAGCATCAAATATCAGTACAGTTCTCACTCTGGATAATCACCAGGGTTTAGTACACTTCAAATGACATTGCTCATTTCCCAGGCGCACAGTCCAAGTGAGCATAAGAAACCTCACTATCTACCTGGCCAATAGCCTGCTAATACCTATCTGGCACATCGATAGCGGACCCATTTACGAGCTGGTCATACTCAGCCTAACAATACCCCCTACCCTTGGGCGGGTAAGGCCATACCCCCTTCCAACCGACCATGACACAGTGAGAGACGCAGCCTCCTGGTATTCGACCCTCGTGGGCTCATGTATCCACTCAGTCTTGACGTTGGAGTCATCCTCTAATACCATCAGGTTTAGAAATTTTTAGCCAGGGACATCTATGGTACCCCAATGCTAGTAACAGTATTTTCGATGTCCGATCCTGTCATTCACGATATGCATGTGGAGGCCACAGCCCTGATGTCGCTAGGGCGTATAGTAATCATGTCATACAAATGTGAAGTGCATGAATCACACTATCAGTCATGCAGCAATCCTGCACGTACCGCGCACTCATGTGGGGCAACTTCACCTATCAGGGAGCCCCATAAACAATCTGCCCAAAGGCATATGTTATAATCAGTCACTCCTCATATCAAACATACATATGATGCATATGAGCATAAATCATGGAGCTATACTAAGCATGTTATATGGTGATGAACTATATTCATAATGAAGATGGGCCTAGACGGCCTACACACAACAAGTATGGGCCTAACAATGGGCCCTAGGGAGAGTTACAATGGTGACATTTAACCATCATTGCTCTTACAATGTAGACGTCAAACCATCATTTCTCCCAAGGCATGGCCCGCCATAAACATCATTACATATATCATGGTGGAATCATACATCGTAATGGACCTCATATACATCACATTCGGCCTCACACAAAGGCCTCACATACATCTCAGTGGGCCTCACTCATGGTCCTTATATACATCACATTGGACCTTAACCCATGGGCCTCATATACATTAAGTGGGGCGCATCACATGGGCCGCGCTAATGGGCCTCATATACATCAAGTGTGCCGTATCAATGGGCCTCACCAATGGGCCTCATATACATCAAGTGGGACACATCAATGGGCCACACCAATGGGCCACAAACACATTATAAAGGGCCTCTTATTTGGGCCCAACATACATCACATCAAGGTGAGGCCCATACACTATATTTCCATTATATTATACCTACATCATTCATTTATTTTTAGGGATCATTTTAGAGCATTCCCCAAAACTGAATTATATCAAAAGATCATTTGGACCATACCACAAATAACAGTGGAGATAATGATTTTCACCATTTAAAATTCATCGGGCCCACCATAACATTTATTTTCCATCCAATCTATTCATAAGGTCACATGGACCTGAATTAAGAGGAAAAACAAACTTCATATTGATCTAAAGCTTCTGTGGCCCCCAAATGGTTTCAACGGTAAACGTTCAACCTCCACTAATTTTTGTAGTGTGGTCCACCTGATAGACAGTGTGGATATATGACATATACATCAATGGTTGGGGTCCACATATCCCATAATGGACAGACGTATGGATTTAATACATACATCATGTGGGACCCCAGAACTTGTTGATGTTATGCAGCAGCTGGAGCTGCTGCGTGGGGTCCCCAAATGGATGGTCTGGATGAAATGGGGGCTCCCACAGAATTTGTTAATGTTAGTGCAACTGGGACCCACAGAACTTGTTGTTGCCAGGCCCTACTGGGGGTGCTAGCCTACCAGAGATGGATGACCTGGATAAAACAATGGACGGCATGGGATAAAACATATACATCATGTTGGGCTCCCACCTATCCAGTCTATGGACGATGTAAATGGTGGGACCCACAACACTTGCTGGTGTCACAGCAGTGAGATACACAAAGCTTGGTGGCGTCAATACACCAGCTATATAACTAGTGTGAGGCACCCAACGAATCCGTTTCTCTCAGTAGGTGGGTCCTACATGGGGCCCACTGTACGACCTGACCCGAGATTTCTTGTCTATGCATGTGTGTGTAGGTATGCATTTCATTTCTTATGGTCCCACGGTCCTACCGGTCGAATTCCGGTGACCCGCGACTTTCAATTAGTGTTTACGGTCTTCCTCGAGTTCGATCGTGTTGACCCAACTCGGATCGGCCTGAGACCCATGCCATCTTGTCTGTATCGGCGCCGCAGTTCCAACACCACATCCCGTGTGTTAATCCGATATGTACATCTCAAGTTATGAGCATCGATCGATATGGCCCATTGATTGCGTGATTGGTGGACCCCACTATGGTTTACACATTTTCCCATGCACATGATGTTACCCTAAGCTGAAATTTCTAAAAGGCTACTACCCTACAACCTTATTTATATCTCACTACTACAACCATCACTTTCTCTACCCTAAGTAAGAGAGGTAATGATTACTTCCCTTCAAAGCCATTTTCCCTCTCTTTCTCGCTCATTTCTCTCTCTCTGTCCTCTTCTTCCCTAGAAACTCCAAGCCATCCCACCTCCCTCCATTATTCCAGCCCCCTTCTCCTCCATTTCCCCTCAATCCATCCATCCCAATCCCATCTCAACAATCAATCTTGCTTGCTTGGAGCCCTAGAAGCCTAGAGTTGGAGTTTTTGTGGAGATCTTTGAGGTGGGTACTCCTATAGATGTAAAAATCTGATTTCTATAGCTTAGATATTTCCTTTCTTTCATGAGGAAAGTGTAGGATCCACCAATCAATGGTGGAGATCCCACACAATCCCATAGTTGTGGCCTAATGGCCCACCTTATGCATGCATGATCCATGCATGGGGCCTCTCTATGGGCCCCATCATGGTCGTTTCCTTTAATATCATATCATGTTTGGGTCATCTAGACCTTAGAACCATGGTGGGGATGGCATCCCCACCACACGTTTTGATTATAGGCCATGCATGTGCAAGATCCATGTTGTAAATGTAAATCTATGTATGATGTGTGGGTGTGATTGATCTTGGGAGGGCTTAATAGTGGTGGAGCCCTTTCCCTATGGTCGGATTGTCCTTTTATCTTTCCTTTCCCTTATTTTATTTCCTCATGTGTGTGGCCCATTTGGTGGGCCTGGGACGTCCAGAAATTTCAGCAAGGTGGGATGCCCAAACTGCCCATTGTTTGATTTTGGGTGTCCTCCTTACTGCTTTAATGTTGCATGCAAGGTGTGTTGGCATCAGATTGTGATCTGGACATTAGTGGGGCCCATTAAGGAAGGCCACACCATCCTCTATTAATGTATTTCTCTTTTTATTTAACTTATATAATTAATTTTATCTAAGTGCATGTTGTTATCCAGAATTTTCTGGACAGTTTTTGGTTGATTTTGAACCAGAATTTGGGACTGTTTAGGGGACTTTATTACCCATCATATATATTTTTCTGAAATGTAGGGATCTCATCTTGATGTCTCCCAAATTTCACTCCCATCTGACCTTGATTGAGGTCCCAAAGGTGTGGTCAAAGTGAGGTGGACAGTCTGGATTTTCTGCCCTATTCCAGCATCATGACAGTGTGAAAATCCTACATTATAAAATAATTTTTGCATTGGTGGGCCACAATTGTGGACCACACCCTATGTTACACATATGAGGGGACATTAAAACTATTTTTCCCTAATTTTTGAAGGCCTTTAGTCCACCCCATTGGTAGCTCAGATCAGGGTCATCCAAAAATCTGCACTAACAAGATTTTTGGGCAGACAATTTTCTTTAATTTTAAATAAATAATACCCTATTTCAAAATTTTTGAAATTTTTTAGAGGTGTGTCCCACCAATGGTAGGACACACCTAACAATTTTTGGGTCCAATGGACCCCTGTGCACACCGTGGTAAGGGCTGGACCGGCCCACCATATTGGGACATCCAAATCAGACAGAATTTTCTGGACAGACTGTCTTTTTTAAATTAATTAAAATACTTTTAGTTATCTAAAAATCACAAAATTTTGTGGAGGTGTTTCATGCTCATGGAAGGACCTCCTTGAAAACTTTCAAGGCCATCGGGCCCCTGTACGGATCGTGGTGTAGCTTGGAGTGGCCCACCAAGCTAGGACGCCTAGGCAGGGGCGTCTAGCCTTGGCTGGCAGACCAGGCCACTTCGTGGGCCCACCTTAATGTATTTTATATCCCACCATTCATCTATATGGGGTCCATAGGGGCAGTGATCATCCTCCCTCTATATTTTTCCATTTTTGGGGCCCATTGGATGAGTTTTTGGGCCAAATACCTAGGTCCATATGGCTGCCTACACATGGGACACCCAGTCCATTGGACTGCTGCTGGACGTCCAGTCCAGCAGCATGGCCCATCTGATTTATGTATTAAATCCACTCCCTTCATCTGGTGGACCCCCTTGTGACACGTATGGGTCACCAGGAACTAAATTAAACATATAATTTAATTAATTTTTGAATTTTCAGCAATGCCAGATTGTGTGAGGGCTGGAATTTCAACAATAGGCCCATGGTTGCTGCACATAAATAGATGTTTTAGGGCAGCATGGTCCACCAAATTTGGGGATATTATTACACATATATTGCCCTATTTTTAATTAGATTTTGGGCTTAATTAATGCATATTTAAGGCCCATTGCAATTGGGTTTTTATTGGACTAGTCTTCTTAGTTATTTGTTGGGTTTTCCTAGGCCCATTGTCTTGAAATTTTTGACAGGCCCATTAGACCCTTAGGGCCTATATTATCATGTCATTGTGATGGGTTTTATGGGTCAAATACTCAAGTAGTTGGGCCCTTGCTTGCCCATTAAAATAAACCCATACTTAGGCCGAGATGTGAGGCCAACATACTTGTTTTAAATATAAGGATCACCCATATGTTGGAATAATGGGTTACCCATTAGGCCCACCACAATGAGTGGACTCATGACCATTATAGTTAGGCCTAAACCTTGCTTGAGGGCCCACCATGCTCCTAAGTATTGGGCTCAGTGTATGGCCCACCAGGTCATGGATTACTTGGGCCTTGGACTTTACTTTATACGTGTATAGTTAGCGGGCTACCTTTTAGGACCTAGTTAAGGTTGGATGTCCTCCTTGGCGACCCTAAGGTAGGCCCATAGGGCCCTTATGGGTGATTGAAGGCCCACCTTGGACCTTGTTAGGACCGTTTCCTCCTTGAGACTTTATGACTCTCTTAGCTTGTGGGCCATCCCAAAGTATTAGGCCCCCACTAGAGGACTTCACTTCTCCTTAAAGTACCCATCTAGGTATCTAGACCTTGTCCCTCCTTGAGAAGGAGGAATATATATTCTACAGGTAACGCACTTACTTCATTGTGACCCATATGCATCATTTGTGTGAATTGATTGCATTATGTGGTGGTCATAGAGGGATGGAGTTTCTCCCCTTGTACACATTGAGTGCCTGAAGCATGTGCATGATCTGTATGTGTGACTCATGCATTGGCATCGTATTTCATGATGATACCGCCCTTGCTTCACCAGGTCCTTGCCTCCATAGGGACGTTATGGATGGCAGTATGTGCAGACACCAGAAATATTACTTGAGCATATACTGGGTGCATAGGATGCCCATGGGTGAAATTTTTAAAACTTCCATTGTACCAAGGATCTGCCCCAACGCCATGACCGAGTGGAAACTATGAGCACACGAGGGCCTTATACCGTTAGGCTACGACTCCCACTGTCGTGTAGTCGGTTGGGTAGGGGTGCGGCCTTACTCGCCTGATGTAAGCAGGCATTGCTAGGCTGAGTCTGACCAGCTCATAAATGGGTCTGCTACCATCAGGCCTTGATGGTGACTGGCTGTCTATATGTAGGTAGTGAGGTATCTTACGCTCGTTTGACTGTGTGAGGTCGGTAGAGTAATAGTCATCTAGCAGTGTAATGGACCCTCCTTATGAATGGAAATGTACTTAATATACGGATTGGTTATGAGCATTAGCATTACTTCGCATTACATTCACATGGCTACTTAAGCCCCTTTATGCATCGCCTTGGTAAAGCACCCAGTACTCATTGCATTGTATTCATGATAAGTCTTGTTAAGGCTGGTGATATTGTCATTGAGCATGTTTCCCTACCTATACCTCCTACTATTCTTCTGTACACCATTGTCATACACTTTCACCACCCTCTAAGCTTCTATAAGCTTATGCACGATTGATACATGTAGGAGATCCTAGGGAGGTGTCATAGCAGCAAAGCTTGGATTAGAGTTAAGCTTGAGTACCCCAGTATTGCAGTCTTTTCTCTCTTTCTTCTATTATCTTATAAATGTCCTTTTGGACCTTATGAAAGCTTATAAAAGTTCAAATTCTTAACGGATTTTATGATGTGTGCCTTTGTTATTCTCAAATACACTTGATGTGATCTTGGGTATGCTCATATTGGAAATGATTATACTATTATGAAAATCCTCCTTGTAGGATCACAGGATCGGAACCTGCCTCAAGAGCCAAGAATGGGGTACACGGAGGCTGTTGCAGCCAGAACTGGCCATCAGGTTCCATGTGAGTCCGGTTACCAAGTCTAAGGCGTGACAGGAGTTGGTATCAGAGCATAGCAAGTAATTCTAGAATAACTCGAGATAGTATCGCATGTCCACTAAGAGCATAGGACAAGTAGTGTCCTAAGATCCTTCTTTTTTACTTCGTATTCAGCCTGTAATTGTCTTGATTCCTTGCGTCGTCATTATTTTGTAGACGATGCCCCCTAGACGTGGCACCCGTGATTGTGGCACCCATGGTCGTGGCTCCCATGGTCATGGTACTCGTGGACGAGGCACACAAGATACCCGTTCTACTCGAGCGCATCCTGCTCCTGTTGTTGAGGATCTAATTCTCGAGGTCCCGATTCAGCTTATTCCTCCTATAACACCTATTCCTCTAGTTGCTCTAGTTCCCCCACCGGTTCCCCCTCCTCAGCTTGCTTTCCGGTTACAGAGGCTCCTGCTCCGTCAGCCGCACTCGTACCTTCGCCTGAGGGGAGTACCACTCTTACTTTTCCGATAATGCCTATAAGTGCATTTTCAGCATCTGATGCAGCTTGTCGCTACTACATGGCAGACTAGTTAGCCTGCTACCGCCAAGGTTCCTAGGCAGTCTGACTTACCACATGCAAGCGTGATATCTCTAGAGTTCCGGCAGCATGATCCCCCAAGGATTAGTGGTGACCCTGACCCATCTGTCATCAAGGCATGGCGCACTGATATCGCGAGGATTTTCGATACTATGCAATGTTTAGCCGATCAAAGGATATCCCTTGCAACCTATCTTCTTCAGGGTGAGGTCTGTCATTGGTGGTCATCCGTATCCAGGATGGCTAGGCCAGATTTTGTTTGGACTTGGGAGGAATTCGTGGTCCGTTTTAACCAAAAATTCTTCCCCGAGCATGTTCAAATTCATAGGTTGATCGAGTTTAAGACCCTAGTTCAGGGTGATATGTCAGTATCTTAGTATGAGGCCCATTTCGTGGCCTTGTCTAGATTTGCTCCTCATCTCACTAACGATGAGAAGATGAGGGCTCGTTGCTTTGTGACTGGTTTGTGTCCTGCCCTTCGTAGCCGTGTGGTGGGACATTGTTTGGAGAAGTTCGACCAGGTCGTTCATCGAGCACTGGTTTATGAGGAGGACTAAGCTATGACCCAGAGATCGAGAGAGCAGAGTTCCAAGGAAGACCGGAAGAGGAGAGCACTAACCGGTAGTTCTAGGTAGCACCGTCAGTAGAGATGGGGGGCAGATCAGAGTTTCAGCTGCCTGCAGCTCAGTCAACAGCTCCATCATCATCATCAACACCACTAGCCGCTCCATCTTCCGACCCCTTTTCCGGTGTTTGCTTCGGCTGTGGTCAAGTCGGGCATCGGAGGCGTGAGTGCCCTCTCCTCATATAGTAGCAGAGGTCATCGCAGTTGCCTCCTCCTCATCCTCCTCAGTAGCAGCAGAGAGCGCAGCTTCCACTTGCCACTCCTAGGGCTCCTCCTTAAGAGCAGAGGCAGCCAGGTAGACCTCCCTAGTAAAGATAGTAGTAGCAGCAGCAGAGGGGATATCCATATGTCTAGTCCCTGGGTCAAGTGTGCATCGCAGCTCAGTAGGTGCAGACTCCGGATCCGCAGTTTTTCGGTTTGCTCCCCTTACTAGCTCAGGGCTGGTTTTACCCCGCGTCACTTGAAAAGGCCAAGCTATATGTCCTAGAGGGGGTGAATAGGACAATGCCAAATAAAAACTTATAACAGCGGAATTTAAAAGTAAATGATAGCCAAAGTAAATTACAATGCAGTAAATTAAAATGACCTCAAAATTCAGATCTTGAGAGGTTGATACAAACGTTGTTCTAAGGACAACCTTACACCAAAAACAGAGTTTATGGTAGGACAACCTTATTTCTAGAAAGGTCTTTGTATCAAGTCTCAAATCGAAGAGGAATATAAAAAGAAATACAAACTGAATTGAAATAACTTGTAATTAAAAATGTATTGTTCTAGGGACAGCCATACACCATAAAAATGGCAGGGCAACCTTGCTGGAACAACTTTCAAAATGAAATTGAAAATCAAGCTTATAAAGGAATAGCAGAAAGTAAATTCTAAGCTATTACAACATTCTCACAAAGCTTGAAATAATTACAACATTCACCACCATACATACATCCCACAAAAGGAATAAAAAAATAGAAGAATAAAATAATCAACCACAACACAAGGGATTATAGTGGTTCGCCTGTGTGTTCACCAACTGTTATCCAACAGCCACACAAAAAGCTACTCCACTCCTAATATCCTCACACAGGGGATATTAGCGTTCACTAAAGATAGGTTTTCCCAGGTTCACCCAAAACCCTTACAATTGTGTCTTTGTATGTGGGCTTACACAATTAAAAACCCCACTTCTGAGTTTCCTGGCTTTCCTCGGATAACCAATATAACAAGATTTTTCGGCAAATCTTGAAAGAAACCAAAATAATAGAAAGGAATTTACAATATGTAAAATACCTGAATATCTTCTTCGTTGTAGCAGCCCGGTAGAACCAAATCAAAGTAGATGATTGAATGTCCAAGTTCAATGTCCAGTACTCGATTACAATGGTTCTAGTTCTAATAGATTTTAAATTAAACCAAATAGGGCTTGCCTTAATTGATTTTGATTCCAAAGAAAGGGAATAACAATTCCTCTTTTCAAATCAGATTGGAATAACAGAAACAAAATCAATTAAAATAAAGCTAAGGAAAGAAGATATTAAATAAGCACACTTAGCTTAGATGGAGCACAAAATTATCTCTCAGAAGTTCGACGAGGATTGGCTTGAATACTATAATTAAATCGATGATTTCTTCTGAGATTCGTGCTCTATTTATAAGTGAAAAGATCAGGTCTTCGACTGGTCTAGAGTGCTCTACGACTAGTCGAAGCTCTAACAGATATTTGAAAAATCCGGCGGGATTTGCTTTGACCGTTCTACGACTGGTCGTAGCTCACCTACGACTGGTCGTAGGTTTCCTTCGACTGGTCGTAGGTCCTGAATATCTTCGCTGGACTTCGAGTCGTAGATTCTACGACTGGTCGAAGATGCAGAAACACTGTTCCTACGACTGGTCGAACAGATTCCTGGACTAGTCGAAGGCTAACAGATTTTATCCGGAATTTGTAACAAACTTACGACTGGTCGAGGATTTTCTTAGACTGGTCGAAGCAAGTCTAGGACTAGTCGAAGAAGGCCTAGGACTAGTCGAAGAACAGACCAATCACATGTAAAATAACATTCGGCTTATGTATCCGAAATGACCTACTTCTAAGGTCATCCTATGGTCAAACAAACCTCAATCATGAAGTATGGACATTGAAGCATTAGGAACAAGTGACCTTGAAGTATCAGTCTTGAAGTCTTGATGTAGTTGAACTCTTCATGTAACTCAATCTTGAAAGTGGCTTGAGTTTCAGCTTGAGTCTTGAAATGCACTAACTTTCAACTTGAGTCTTGAGTTCAACTTGACTTTCAACTTGAGTCTTGAGTTCACTTGAGTTTCACTTGAGTCTTGAAGGGTCGCTTCTTTCATTCAAGATCTTGAGTCTTGTACTTGAGAGCTTTGCTTGTTGTGAGCTTAGCTTGTTAATGAATGTTGATGCTTGAGAGAGCTTCACTTATGCAAGTTATGTATAACAGAGTATAATAGTGATTTTGGCACTACAAATTTGACAACACACAGGGATAGAAACTATAGCACTTACAATCTCCCCCTTTGTCAAATTAGTGACAAAACACATAACCATAATAAACAAAAGGATAACAACTGGTTAATACCTGCAAATCAATATTCAATATTCAACATTCAACCAGACATTATCACAATCACATTAACATATATTCTTCTTGACACCCCACTCCCCCCGAGTAACATAACCAATGCTACTCCTCTCACAATCACATTAACAACAAACCATTCTCCCCTTTTTGTCATAATATGACAAAGGAGAACTAAATAAAGGAATGAGAGTAAACATGAGGAGGAAATAGAGTATAGCAAAAGAGTCATAGAGATACTCAAGATAGCATCACATATATCCAGCATAAATATTACATTAAGAACAAATATCCAGCATAAAATCCAACTCAAACTCAATCAAACAAGAGCAAAGTAATAAAGATATTACATACCAAAAGTTTCATAGAAACTAGTCAGAATTAGAACTTGAAGAAGGAGCAGGAATAGTAGGATCAAGTTGGTGCATGCCTTTGTTCAAGCGCCTTAGATATTTGCGCATGTATTTGAATTGCAAATCATGAGCAACAGACATGTTCTCCAACTTAACATTAATATTCTCAACTTTATCTTCTAATGCACTCGGATGTGCATCAAATGAAGAAGGCTCAAAATGGATCATTAGCAGAGTCAGAATCCAGTTCCTCAAAAATATCATCCATATTAATATCAACACCAGCTTCTTCAGGATCACCACCAACACCACCACCTTGTTCAGGAAGCAGATCCAACTTCATCTTATTAATATTTGTATTGTTGAAGATCAGATGATGGATAGGTGCTTCATCAACAGGCATATCGACTAACATATGAGTAGCCAATACAGTCATAAAGTATGCAAATGGAATGTCACTATGACCAGGATGGAGTCGAAACTGAAGAATGAAATGACAGATTAAGGAAGGCAAACAAATTTGAGTACCATTTGAGATAGCATAGATACCATTTGAAGTGAAACCCGTGCTCCACGACTGGTCGTGGGTATCTACGACCGGTCGTAGTACGACTGGTCGTGTATACTCACGACTGGTCGTACAAACCCCAAAAATTCAATTTTACTTGCAATTTAAATAAAAAATAGGAATTCAATCTAGCAAATATATACAATATTATACAAGAAGGCATAAATTATCAATTTAAAATGCACATGCCAAGATCAAATTTCATCTTTTTGAACCTGCTTTTATCAAGAGGTTTTGTGAAAATATCAGCACGTTGATCTTCAGTAGGAATATATTCTAGAGATATAACTTTTTCTTCTACTAATTCCCTTATATAATGAAATCTAATGTCAATGTGCTTAGTACGAGAATGCTGAATAGGATTTTTTGAAATATTTATCGCACTGGAATTATCACAATGTAATAACATAGAATCCTGTTTAATTCCATAATCACTTAGCATTCGTTGCATCCAAACAAGCTGTGTACATGCATTACCAGCTATAACTCAGCAGTTGAAAGTGATATAGAATTTTGTTTCTTACTAAACCAGAAACTAGACAATTTCCAATAAAAACAACCACCACTGGTTGATTTTCTATCATCTAGATTACCACCCCAGTCAGAGTACCCAACTAATTGGACATTGGTTTCATGAGGATACCAGAGACCTAGATTTACAATATTGCGACATATCTAATAATTCGCTTGACAAAAATCAAGTGAGATTCTTTTAGATCGATTGATATCTTGAGCAAATAACAACACTTAGAGAAAAATCATGTCTTCGTACTTAAATATAACAAACTACCAATCATACTCCGATAAAGTTTTGAATCAACATTTTTACCATTAGAGTCTTTTGATAGTTTCGGGTAGTACTCATAGGAGTATCGAAATTCTTGTCATTCTCAAATCCAAATCTCTTGATTAAATTCAAGGCATACTTAGATTGAGAAATGAATATTCCTTTAGGTTGTTGCTTTACTTGCAATCCAAGAAAATAAGTCAATTCCCCAACCATGCTCATTTCAAACTATGATTTCATCAAATCTGCAAACTCAGTAGTCAAGTCAATACAAGTTGATCCATAAATGATATCATCAACATAAATCTGTACCATTAAGATATGATCATTATGTTTTTTAACAAACAGAGTTTTATCAAGATCCCATTTGAAAATTATGAGTTAAAAGAAATTTTGTTAGTTTCTCATACCATGCCCTAGGTGCTTGTTTTAATCCATAAAGTGCCTTTTAAGCCGATATACATGATTAGTATTTTTGGGATCTTCAAATCCCATTGGTTGTTCAACATAGACTTCTTCATGTAAATCGCCATTTAGAAAAGCACTTTTCACATCCATCCGATAGATCTTTATCTTTCTAAAACATGCAATGGATATAAATAGTCCGATAGATTCAAGACGTGCTATCGGTGCAAAGGTTTCATCGAAATCAATCCCTTCAATTTGAGTATAACCTTGTACCACCAGCCTAGCCTTGTTTCTAATTATATTTCCACATTCATCCGACTTATTTTTGAAAATCCATTTTGTTCCAATGATGTGTTTATCTTTAGGTCTTGGTACGAGATACCAAACATCATTTCTTATGAATTGGTTGAGTTCATCTTGCATCGCAACAATCCAGCTTCTCATCAACAAGAGCTTCTTTTACGTTTGATGGTTCAATTTGGGATGTAAAACATACATAATTACATATATCCTCAAGTTGTCTACGGTGCGAACACCGGTGAGAGGGTTTCCAAGAATTTGTGTAGTTGGATGATCTTTAACAGTCCTCAACTCAGAATCAGTCTGATTCGATGAAGTATCAGGTTTATAAATTATTAGTATTTCATCATTATCTGAATTAAAAGTTAGTGTGTTTAAATGATCATCAATGACAACATTGATGGATTCTTGAATCACACCAGTCCTTTTGTTCAGAACTCTATAAGCTCGACTGTTTAAAGAATATCTTAGAAAATACCTTCATCACTCTTCGTATCGAACTTTCCCAAATTTTCACGATCACGTAAAATATAGCACTTCCTGCCAAAAACTCGAAAGTATTTAACAGTAGGCTTTTTATTGAACCACAATTCATAAGCCGTTTTATTATTATCTTTTCTAGTGTAGACTCGGTTAATAATATAGCAAGTTGTGTTGATTGCTTCAACCCAAAGATTTTTAGAGAGCTTCATGCTATTCAACATAACATTAGCCATTTCTTGAAACACGCTATTCTTCCTTTCTACAATTCCATTTTGTTGTGGAGTTTTGGGAGCAGAGAATTCATGTAATATTCCTTGGCCGATATAGAGAACTTCTCAAAATTGCTATTCTCAAATTCGGATCCATGATCACTACGAATTTTACTGATTTGAGAAGATTTTTCAATTTGAATCCTTTTGAGAACTTTTCTTACTTCTTCAAGGGTTTCAGATTTATCCCTTAAGAAGACTACCCAAGTGAATCTGGTAAAGTCATCGACTATTACCAAGATATACTTTTTACCACCACGACTTTCCGTTCTGGTAGGTCCTATCCAGTCCATGTGGAGAAGTTCGAGTGGTCTTGATGTGGTATTTGAATTCACCTTTTTGTGTGAGTTCTTTGTTTGTTTGCCTATCGCACTCACCACATATTTTATCTAATTTCTAAAGTTTGGGTAAACCTCTTACAAGTTCTCGTTTGCTCAATCGATATAAATTTCGATAATGTACATGTCCAAGACGTTTGTGCCATAAGTCGGTCTCGTCTGTATGGACCATATAACATATTTGATTAGATAAGCATGATTCACTAATAAAATAGCAATATTCAGACGTTCTACGTCCAGTTAATATTACATAACCCTTATTATTTAATATCTCACCTTTAATTAGAAAATCGAACATTATGGTTATTATCACATATTTGTGATATACTAAGCAAGTTGTGCTTTAGGCCTTCAACGTATAAAACATTTTTAAACACCGAAGATTAAAAAGTTGAACCGCACCTTGGCCTATTATCTTGCAGCTTGCTACCATCACCAAATGTGATCGAACCATCAATCATCTCTTTCAGATCGGTGAATAAAGCTTTGTCACTGTCATATGCCTGGAGCATCCACCTGCCTAGGTACCACTTTGAATGACTTGTTACTTTGAAAGCAAGTGTGAGCAACCAAGCAGTGTGACTTTAGGAACCCATTTCATAAGCTGTTTTGGGTTTAGGAACATAGTTGGTCTTCTTTTGTGTATACTTGTAGGAATGACCTATAGAGTTAGATTTTAATAGCTCCTTGAGTAAATCAACTATCTTTTCAGCTAGTGGATTTCGATTCTGATTAAAGTTGACTTGGCTGTTTCTAGGTTTTTGAAAAGTTTTTGAATTTTTAGAAAAATCTTGATAAGTATTTTTCCCTTTTGAGTTTGAGGACTCTCCTTTAACAAACATAGGAGGAGTATACATTTGTTTAGGAGATAAATTTTTATCATAGCCTAACCGGATCGATCGCCATATTTTCTTGATCCGGATAATAATTTTTCTAACTTTGGATCACCTTGGGCATATTTCCATGTGTCCTTTAAACTTAGAAGAGAAGATACTTCAGTTTTAAGATTCTCAATTTCAGATTTTAAATCAACAATTAGTGAGTTTTTGAATTCCAAATCACATTTTGATTTTTCAAAATTATCTGAAATTTGTGATTTTTCTAAGACAAGTGAATCAAAACAATTTTTGAGTTTGGAAAACTTTTCTTTTTGAAGTTTAAGTTTGACAGCAATTTTACAACTTTCCTTATATAGGGCATTGTAAGCATCTTGAAGATCATCTTCATTTTCACATTCACTATTCAGATTTTCTTCACTTGTAGAGTCATTATCTGAAAATGTGAATTTGGCTAAAGTCATAAGAGCTTTGACTTCATTGCCCGACTCAGTTGCAGTGCGTAAGTAGAAGAACCTTCAGAATCAGATGATTCATCCCATGTAGCCAACATACCCTTCTTCTTGGGTTTGTCCCTTTTAGGACATCTATTTGCTAAGTGCCCATATTCTAGACAGTTGTAACATTGACTATCTTTCAAGGATTTTCGAGATTTGGGTCTAAACTTCTTTTTGTCATTTGATTTTTGAAAATCAACCCTTTTCTTGCTTTTGAAAATCTTATAAAATTTTTTAGCTAAAAGAGCCACATCATCTTCTGAATCAGAATTTTCTTCTGAATTACATTTAGAAGATTTTAGTGCGATAGATTTACCTTTAGGAGCTTTAAAGTTTAACTCGTAGGTTTGTAGTGAACCAACTAGTTCTTCTACCCTCATATTATCCGTATCACGAAGTTCCTGGATCGCGGTTACTTTTGAATTGAACCGTTCAGGAAGTGAGCGTAATATTTTTGCACACACTTTACTTTCTGGGATCTTATCGCCAAGACCCCACATTGAGTTTACAATGTCATTTAATCTAGTGTAAAAGTCCATAAACATTTCATTTTCCTCCATATGAATTTCTTCAAATCTGGTTGTGAGGAGTTGGACTTTAGATTTTTTGACAATTGTAGTACCCTCGTGTGTCATTTCTAATGTATCCCAAGCTTGCTTTGCAGTATCACAAGAAATGATTCTTTTGAACTCATCCGGTGATAGTGCGCAAGTAATTGCATTTAGTGCTTTAGCATTTGCACTACTCTCACTTTTCAAGGGTGGTCCATTGGTAATATGGTGTGTCTTTGGCCCACAAATGTGTACGAGATCCATAGCTTCCTTGGTCTAGTGGGATATTACCGATGGTTTATCGAGGGTTTCTCCCATATTACAACAATGCTGAACCGGTTGACATGGAAGGGTGTCAAGTTAGTCTAGAGGGACGCCTGTGAGGAGGCATTTATGGAGTTAAAGGACTGCCTCACATCCGCTCCTGTTCTCACTCTTCCTGATGGGAGTGAGGATTTTATTATTTTCACCGACGCCTCTAGAGTTGGCTTAGGTGTTGTCCTAATGCAGCACAGGAAGCCAGTGGCATATGCCTCATGACAGCTCAAGGTCCATGAACTGAATTACCCCACCCACAATTTGGAGCTTGTAGCGGTTGTCTTCGCACTGAAGGTGTGGAGGCATTATCTATATGGGGTCAGGTTCGAGCTCTTCTCGGATCATAAGAGCTTGAAGTATCTATTTTCGCAGTCTGAGTTAAACCTGCGTCAGAGGCGAAGGATGGAACTGTTGAAGGACTATGATTTTAATCTCCAATACCACCCGGGCAAGACAAACATGGTGGCAGACGTGCTCAGCCGTCAGCCACAAGGCCTGGTGACACAGATGATGGTGCGAGAGTGGCAGATGCTCGAGGATGTTTCAGAGTATAACTTTGAGTTTGGTCTGCATTCTTCTATCATTTAGCTTTTGAGCTTGTCGATTCAACCCTCTTTGGTGGCTAGGGTGATCGAGGCTCAGCAGACGGACGAGTCACTTCAGGAGTACCGAGTAGAGGCCGCATCCGTGGAGTAGTCAGACTGGTAAAATGGTTCCGATGGTGGATTACACTTCAGAGGCCGATTGTGTGTCCCAGATGTGCTAGAGTTGCGTCGTGATCTGATGATCGAGGCACACCGATCGAGACTTATTATTCATCCGGGCTCTACAAAGATGTATCATGATATGAGGAGGCAGTATTTTTGGTAGGGGATGAAGCGCCAGATTGCTAATTTTGTGGTCGAGTGTGACACATGTTAGCATGTCAAGGCTGATCACCAGAGACCCCCTGATCCCTTGCAGCCGTTGAGCATTCTAGAGTGGAAGTGGGAGCACGTATTGATGGACTTCATCGCAGGTTTGCTAAGGACTCAACGCGATAACGATACCATCTGGGTTATCATTGATCGTCTGACCAAGTCAGCTCATTTCATTCAAGTACGTGCCTCCTGGTCCATGGACCGGTTTGTAAAGGTGTTCATTGTAGAGATAGTGAGACTACATGACATCCCAATTTTAATCATTTCAAATCGAGACTTCAGGTTCACGTCTCAGTTCTAGAGGACTTTCCAACAGGCGATGGGGGTCACTTTGCAACTCAGCACCGCTTATCATCCACAGACGGATGGGCAGATCGAAAGGGTTAATGAGATCTTTGAGGATATGCTCAGAGCTTGCATGATTGACTTTGCAAGCAGTTGGGATGAGCATTTGTGCCTCACCGAGTTCGCATATAACAACAACTATCAGGCGACTATCGGCATGGCTCCTTTTGAGGCACTTTATGGCAAACTGTGCAGATCTCCTAGTTGTTAGACCAAGCTTGGAGAGCATTGTCTCTTAGGTCCCGTGCTTGTGCAGTAGATGTCGGAGGCTATTGATGTTATCAGGTAGAGAATGCTTACAGCTCAGAGCTTGTAGGAGAGTTTTGCTGATCGTCGACGTCGACCCCTCGAGTTCATAGTCGGGGACATGGTATATCTCAAGGTCTCACCTATGAAAGGCGTGGTTCATTTTAGTGTGAAGGGCAAGCTTGCTCCAAGATTCATTAGACCTTTTGAGATTACCGAGCACATAGGCGCTGTGGCCTATAGGCTTACCTTACCTCCTGAGTTGTCCGCGATCCACGACGTATTCCATGTTTCTATGTTACAAAAATGTGGGTTAGACATTGTTCCTGTGATTGATTGGTAGCCACTTGAGGTCCGTGAAGATGCTTCCTACATTGAGCAGCCGATTCGTATTCTTGATCGGAAGGAGCAGGTCCTCAGGACCAAGGTCATTCCCTAAGTAAAGGTGTAATGGGGTCATCATTCAGAGGCCAAGGCATCTTGAGAACACGAGGCTAAGATTAGAGAGCATTATCCACTTTTGTTTGATGATTGATTAATGTATGATTGTTTGTATTGTCTTCTCTTTGATGATTATTATATGATGGTGGTATTTTGCTTTTCTTTTTGTCATGGGATTGGTCAATTTCAAGGATAAAATTTCTTTATTGGTGGGGAGGATTGTAAGACCTGACTGAGATTTCTTGTGTGTGCATGTGTGTAGGGATGCATTTCATTTCTTGTAGTCTCGCAAGCGGCTTTCGATTAGCGTTTGCAGTCTTCCTCAAGTTCGATCACATTGACCTGACTCGAATCAGCCTGAGACCATCCATCTTGTCCATATCGGCGTCGCGGTTCCAATGCCACGTCCCGTGCGTTAATCCGATATGTACATCTCAAGTTATGAGCATCGATCGATATGGGCCATTGATTGCATGATTGGTGGACCCTACCATGGTTTACACATTTTTCTATATACATGATGTCACCATAAGTTAAAATTTCTAAAAGGCTACTACCCTACAACCTTGTTTGTATCTCCCTATTATAATCATCACTTTCTCTACCCTAGGTAAGAGAGGTAATGATTACTTCCCTTAAAAGCCTTTTTCCTTCTCTTTCCCTCTCATTTCTCTCTCTCTCTCTTCTCTCTCTCTCTCTCTCTCTCTCTCACCTCCCTCCATTATTTCAGCCCCCTTCTCCTCCATTTCCCCTCAATCCATCCATCCCAATCCCATCTCAACCATCAATCTTGGTTGCTTGGAGCCTTAGAAGCCTATAGTTGGAGTTTTGGTGGAGATCTTTGAGGTGGGTGTTCCTCTAGATGTAAAAATCTGATTTCTATAGCTTAGATATTTTCTTTTTTTTATAAGGGAAGTATAGGATCCATCAATCAATGGTGGCGATCCCACACGATCCCATGGTTGGGGCCTAATGGCCCACCTTATGCATGCATAATCCATGCATGGGGCCTTTCTCTATAGGCCCCATCATGGTAGTTTCCTTTCATATCATATCATGTTTGGGTCATCTAGACCTTATAACCATGTGGGGATGACATCCCTACCATACATTTTGATTATAGGTCATGCATGTGCAAGATCCATGTTGTAAATGTAAATCCATGTATGATGTGTGGGTGTGATTGATCTTGGGAGGGCTCAATAGTGGCAGCGCCCTTTTCCTATGGTCAGATTGTCCTTCTATTTCTCCTATCCCTTATTTTATTCCCTGATGTGTGTAGCCCATTTGGTGGGCCTGGGACGTCCAGAAATTTCAGCAAGGTGGGACGCCCAAACTGACCATTGTTTGATTTTGGGTGTCCTACTTGCTGCCTTAACATTGCATGCAAGGTGTGTTGGCTTCAGATTATGACCTGGACTTTTGTGGGGCCCACTAAGGAAGGCCACACCATCCTCTATTAATGTATTTCTCTTTTTATTTAACTTATATAATCAATTTTATCTAAGTATATGTTGCTGTCCAGAATTTTCTAGACAGTTTCTGGTTGATTTTGAACCAGAATTTAGGACTGTTTGGGGGACTTTAATTACCCATAAAATATATTTTTCTGAAAGTTGGGGATCTCATCTTGATGTCCCCCAAATTTCAGCCCCATCTGACCTTGATTGAGGTCCCAAAGGTGTGGTCCAAGTGAGGTGGATGGTCTGGATTTTCTGCACTGTTCCAGCATCATGACAGTTTGAAAATCCTAGATTATAAAATAATTTTTGCATTGGTAGGCCACTTGTGTAGACCCCAAACTTTGGTACACATATGAGGGGACATGAAAACCATGATTTACACATTTTTTCATGCACATAGTCCACCCCATTGGGAGCTCAGATCACGGTCATCCAAAACTCTGCACTAACCATATTTTTGGGTAGACAGTTTTCTTTAATTTTAAATAAATACTTTCCTATGTCAAATAAATCTGAAATTTTGTGGAGGTGTGTCTCACCCATGTTAGGACCCACCTACCAATTTTTGGGGCCAATGGACCCCTGTACACACCATGGCAAGGGCTGGACCGACCCATATTAATGTATTTTATATCCCACCATTCATCCATGTGGGGTCCATAGGGGCAGTGATCATCCTCCCTCTATATTTTTCCATTTTTGGGGCCTATTGGATGAGTTTTTAGGCCAAATACTTGGGCCCATATGGCTGCCTACACAAGAGACGCCCAGCCCATTGGGCTGCTGCTGGACGTCCAATCTAGCACCATGGCCCATCTGATTTATGTGTTAAATCTACTCCCTTCATCTAGTGGACACCCTGGTGACATGTATGGGTCACCAGGAACTAAATTAAACATATAATTTAATTAATTTTTGAATATCCAGCAATGTCAGATTGTGAGAGGGCTGGAATTTTAGCAATAGGCCCATAATTGCTGCCCATAAATGGATGTTTTGGGGTATCATAGTCCACCAAATTTGAGGATATTATTATACATATCTTGCGCTATTTTTAATTAGATTTTGGGCTTAATTAGTACATATTTAAGGCCCATTCCAATTGGGTTTTTATTGGACTAGTCTTCTTAGTTATTTACTGGGTTTTCTTAGGCTCATTGTCTTGAAATTTTTAATAGATCCATTGGACCCTTGGGGCCTATATTATCATGTCATTGTGATGGATTTTATGGGCCAAATACTCAAGTAGTTGGGCCCTTGCTTGCCCATTAAAATAAACCCATACTTGGGCCGAGATGTGAGGCCCAACTTACTTGTTTTAAATATAAGGATCACCCATATGTTGGTATAATGGGCTGCCCATTAGGCCCACCACAATGAGTGGACTCCTGATCCTTATGGTTTGGCTCAAACCTTGCTTGATGGCCCACCATGATGCCTAAGTATTGGGCTCAGTGTATAGCCCACCAGGTCGTGGATTGCTTGGGCCTTAGACTATACTTTATATGCATAGTGGGCTACCTTTTGGGACCCAGTCGAAGTTAGATGTCCTCCTTGGTGGCCCTAAGGTAGGCCGATAGGATCCTCATAGGTGGTTTAAGGCCCACCTTGGACCTTGTTAGGACCGTTTCCTCCTTGAGGCTTTATGACTTTCTTAGCTTATGGGTAATCCCAAAGTATTGGGCCCCCACTAGACGACTTCACTTCTCCTTAGAGTACCTGTCTAGGTACCTAGACCTTGTCCCTCCTTGAGAAGGAGGAATATATATTCTACAGGTAGCACACTTACTTCATTGTGACACATATGCATCATTTGTGTGAATTGATTGCATTGTGTGGTGGTCATAGAGGGATGGAGTTTCTCCCCTTATGCACATTGAGTGGCTGAAGCTTGTACATGATCTGTATGTGTGACTCATGCATTGGCATCGTATTTCATGATGATATCGCCCTTTCTTCACTAGGGCCTTGCCTCCACAGGGATGTTCATGGATGGTCGTATGTGTGGACACCGGAAATATTACTTGAGCATACCGGGTGCATAGGATGCCTATGGGTGAAATTTCTAAAACTTTCATGGTACCAAGGATCTGCCCCAACACCATGACTGAGTGGAAACTATGAGTGCACGAGGGCCTTAAACCATTAGGTTGCGACTCACACTGTCGTGTAGTCGATTGGGTAGGGGTGTGGCCTTACTCGCCTGATGTAAGCAAGCATTGCTAGGATGAGTCTGACCAGGTCGTAAATGGGTCCACTACCATCAGGGCTTACTGGTGATTGGTTGTCCACAGGTGGGTAGTCAGGTCTCTTACGCTCGTTTGACTATGCGGGGTCTGTAGAGTAGCAATCATCTAGCAATGTAATGGACCCCGATGATTTCCTTATGATTGGAAATGTACTTGATATGTGCATTGGTTATGAGCACTAGCATTACTTCGCATTACATTCGCATCGGCTACAAGCCCCTTTATGCATCGCCTTGGTAAAGCACCCAGTACTCATTGCATCATATTCATGATAAGCCTTGGTAAGGCTGGTGATATTGTCATTGAGCATGTTTCCCTTCCTATACCTCATACTATTCTTTTGTGCACCATTGTCACACACTTTCACTACCCTCTAAGATTCCATAAGCTTATGCATGATTGTTGCATGCAAAAGATCCTAGGCAGGCATCGTAGCAACAAAGCATGGATTAGAGCTGAGCTTGAGGACCCTAGTATTGCAGACTTTTCTCTCTTTCTTCTATTATCTTATGTCTGTCCTTTTGGACCTTATGAAAGCTTGTAAAAGTTCAAATTTGTAGTGGATTTTATGATGTGTGTCTTTATTATTCTTAGATATAGTTGTTGTGATCTTAAGTATGCTCGTATTGGAAATGATTATACTATTATGAAAATCCTTATTGTAGGATCCCAGGATCGGAACCTGCCTCAGGAGCCGAGAATGGGATACTACGGAGGCTGTTGTGGCCAAAACCGGCCATCGGGTTCCTTGTGAGTCCGGTTACTGAGTCTGGGGTGTGACACACACCAGATATATATGGTGTGTATATATATATATACATATATATATATATATATCATATATTATATATTATATTATTTTTTTATTTGAAAGGGTCCAGCATTCAGACCTTGGATGCTGGACAGATAGTGTGGATACATCACAAAGCGTCCCACCGTCCAGGGGTCTGGACGGTGTGGATTCAACACAACATAAAGGTGGGTCCACACGTGTGGCCCACCTCCACTTTGGATTATTCTGATATTTGTGTTTTCTCTATATCTAGAATTGTCCAGACAATCGGGTAGCAAGCCCGTCCGCTGGACAGTCCAGCAAGATGGGCCCCATAAGTAGATGGCATGGATATAACATATCATGGTGGGCCATACATACACACACCAGGTGGGCCACATACCTCTCATCATCATCACCGTACAAAAGGAAAAGAGAGAGAGAGAGAGAGACGGTGTAGTGGAGGGACCCCGCCACTATGGGCCCCTCTTTAATCACACACATACATCAAAATGGGTCCCAACATAAGTGGGCCCTTAAATGGAAATCAACGGTGGATCACCCACCGATGACACTCCTTCTTTAGATCCTTGGACTCCTAAGCTCCTTGGCTTGCTCTTTGATGGTGGATGATAAAGATTGGATGGCTAATATGGGAGATTGGGTGGTAGGGAGTGGGCCACACTAGGCTTCTTTCTCTATGGAAATTACTTGGATGGTTGCTCTCCTTAGGAGCTTGAGAGTGAAGAGAGAAAATGAGAGAGAGAGAGAGAGGTGATGGGATGAAAAGGGATGGAGTGATGGGTGGAGTGATGGAGTTATATGAAAGGGATGGGTGGAGGATGCCAGACAACTGAGATGATAAGGCAAGACAATATGCCACGGCACCAATGCGCCCAGTAATCTCAAAAGGTCTTATGAATCTCGAGGTCAGCTTGCCCTTCACTCCAAATCGAACTACACCCTTCATGGGCGAGACCTTAAGATATACTCTGTCCCCTACTGCAAACTCCAAGGGACGACTCCGACGATTAACAAAACTCTTCTGCCAGCTCTGAGTTGTGCGCATCCTCTGCCTGATGATATCAATAGCCTCTGATGTCTGCTGCACAAGCTTGGGACCTAGGAGATGGCGCTCTCCAACCTCGGTCCAACAACTTACTGAGCTGCATGGTCTACCATATAGTGCCTTAAAAGGAGCAATGCCGATTGTCACCTGATAGCTATTTTTGTACACGAGATCAGTCAATCGCAAATGCTCATCCCAGTTACCCCGAAATCAATCACGCAGGCCCGAAGTATATCCTCAAGGATCTGATTAACCCTATCGGTCTGGCTATCAGTCTACGGATGGTACGTGGTGCTGAGCTACAAATCAGTCTCCATCACTCTTTGAAAGCTCCCCCAAAACTGAGACGTGAACCTTGCGTCTCGGTGAGAAACGATCGAGATTGGAACGCCGTGCAGTCTCATAATCTCTTCGATGAATAACCTTACAAGCTGGTCCAAAGACCAAGTCATACGAATCACAAGAAAATGTGCTGACTTCGTCAGACGATCCACGACAACCCAGATGGCGTCATGACCGCGCTGAGTCCTTGGCAAGCCCATAATGAAATCTGTCGACACGTGCTCCCACTTCCATGTCCGGACACTCAACGGCTATAATAGACCAGGGGATCTCTGATGATCGGCCTTGGCATACTGACATGTGTCATACTCGGCCATAAAACTGGCGATCTGGCACTTCATCGCTGCCCAAAAATACTGTCGCCTCAAATCATGGTACATCTTCATCAAGCCAGGGTGGATAGAAAACGTGATCGATGTGCCTCAGTTATAAGATCTCTGTGCAACTCAGGAATATCCATGACACATAATCAGCCTCTGAAGTGAAGTCCACCATTAGAACCAATCTGACAATCTGACTAACTCTCAGATGCTGCCTCTTCTCGGTAACCTTGTAACGACTCGTCTGTCTACTGAGCCTCGATCACCCTTACAACAAGAGAGGGTTGAATTGATAGGCTCGATAACTGAATGATAGAAGACTATAGACTAAACTTGAAGTCATACTCTGTTATACCCTCGAGCATCCTCTACTCCCGAATCATTATATGCACCACCAGGCCCCGTGGCTGACGGCTGAGGGCATCCACCACCACATTTGCCTTGCCTGGGTGGTACCAGAGATCAAAATCATAATCCTTCAGAAGCTCCATCCAACGCCTTTGTCTCATTTCAGCTCGGACTAAGAGAATAGGTACTTCAAGCTCTTATGGTCAGAGAAGAGCTCGAACCTAACCCCATAGAGATAGTACCTCCATACCTTCACGACTGCTACTAGCTCTAAATCATGTGTGGGGTAGTTCAACTCATGGACCTTGAGCTGGTGAGACGCATAAGCCACTGTCTCCCGTGCTACATCAGGTCAACACCCAAACCAATACGCAAAGCATCCATAAATACAAAAAATCCATCACTCTTAGAGGGAAGAGTGAGGACAGGAGCGGACATGAGGTGGTCCTTCAGCTCCATAAATGCTCGCTCACAAGCATCACTCCAAACAAACTTTGCACCCTTCTGAGTCAACCTGGTCAACAGGACTACAATATAGGAGAAGCCCTCAATGAAACACCGATAATAGCCCACCAATCTAAGGAAACTGCGGATCTCAGATGCGTTCGTGGGCTGGCCCTACTGATGCACTACCTCAACCTTCGAGGGGTCCACCGCGGCACCATCCCTCATTACCACATGACCGAGGAACTTCACCTCCTCCTACCAAAACTCACACTTATCCAGCTTCACATATAGCTGGTGGGCACGGAGGGTCTGTAATGCAATCTCCAAATGCTGCTCGTGATCCTCGCGGGTCCTTGAATATATCAAAATATCGTCGATGAACACCACAACAAACTGATCGAGATAAGGATGGAAGACCTTGTTCATCAACTGCATGAAGACCACGGGTGCATTGGTCAGTCCAAAGGACATGACCTGAAACTCAAAATAACCATAGCGTGTCCTAAAAGCAGTCTTCGGAATGTCCTCGTCTCAGACCCAAATCTGATGATAACTGAAATGCAGGTCAATCTTCGAAAAGAACTGTGCACCATATAGCTGATCAAATAAACCATCGATCCTTGGGAGCAGATACTTGTTCTTGATCGTGACCCAGTTGAGCTCGCGGTAATCCACGTAGAACCTCAACTAGTCATCCTTCTTCCTGACGAAGAGTATTAGCGCTACCCATGAAAACTGCTCAAATGATTAAAACCCAACTCATACAACTCGTCTAACTACCGCTGCAGCTCTTGCAACTCCATCGGTGTCATACGGTACGGGGCCTTCCAGATAGGCATGGTACCAGGCACAAGATCAATCTGTAACTCAATATGTCGGCGCAGCGGTAATCCAAGAATCTTGTGAAAAACATCGGGAAAATCGGAGAACACTGGCAACTGATCGATACAGAAGGCAACAGGCTCCTCAACTACGCAGGACATCAAACAAGACAACAGCTCTCCTCTGGGCTCGGCAACGAACTAGAACTGTGACAAACCTGGTACATAGAATGTGATTGTCCCCGTAGAGCAGTACAAGATGGCGTGGTACTCGGCAAGCTAATCCATACCTAAGATGATATCAAAATCTGACTCAGTAACACAAACAAGTCAGCAAGCAAGAAAATATCCCCCACCAACACGGGGCAAGATGAACAAAAATAGCCTAACACTGTAGTCTTCCCTAAGGGCATCGATATGGTCAACCCCTCACTAGCAGACTCTTTCGGTAATCCAGACGATCAGCAAAAATCCTTAGACATGAATGAGTGCGAAGCACCGAAATCAAATAAAACTTAGGCGATGAATGCAGAGACTGGGAGTATACCCTCAACGACTCCTCCGAAGGACTGTCGATCCCACTGAGCTGCATGGAATCTAGCGTGAGTGGCTGGGGAGGGGTCTGTCCCCTTTAAGGGTGTTGTTGCTGCTGGGGTGGCTTATAGTGATGTCTCTACTACTGCCGGGGCCTCGGCGGCTGAGGTGGCTGCAATCACTGCTACTGTGGTGGAGGTTGTTGTGGCCCTCTCAGCTGCTGCTGCTGCTGAGGGCTGAAGCACTCATGCATGAGGTGCCCTATCCCACCACACCCAAAATAAGTCCATGTAAATAATCATTGGGGTGGCGCTAGAGGTGCCCTGGTGCTACTGATGCTCTGGCGGATGGGTGGCTTATGTGCCTCTGTAGCCATCGATGTTGATGGGAACTACTGGAGGGGGCCTACCTCTTCCGGTCTCTCCTCTAACTCGGTCGCTTTGAGTGTCAGCCCACTGAGTCTCATAAATCTGAGCCCTCCGTACTACCACTTGAAAAGTAGGGAGCTTATGCCCAACAATATGACCTCGAAGACTATAACGCAAGCCGTTCTCGAAACGATGGGCCTTCCGCTCCTCATTATCAACCAAATACGGTGTGAACCTCGATAGCACCACAAAACGAGCCGCATACTGCACTGCAGACATGTCTCCCTACACCAAGGTCTCGAACTCTAATGCTCGCTGCTGACGAATGTGGTCGGGGAAGTACTGCTAGTCGAATCGGTCTACAAAATCCTCCCATGTCTAGACGAAATCAGGCCCTACAACACAGGTAACGGAGGTCCACCAGTGCTCGACCTCACCTTGGAGAAGAAATATGGCTAACTGGACCCACCGCTAGGTCGTACATGTCATCGTATCAAAAATCTTCTCCACCTCAGAGCGTCATCTCTTGGCTACTATCGAATCTTGCTCGCCTTGGAAATGCAGGGGATCGAGCTGTCGGAACTCTCGAAGAAGGGCGCTCGCATGATCATACTCCGCATGGGTTGGCGAAACAATAGGGTACCTGCCCTATCCCTGAAGGGCAGCTATCACAACGTGCAACATCTGCTGCAACTAGGAGGCACTCACGAGTACGGTCAGATCCGCACCAGTCTCAAGTGGAGGAATGACACCTCAAGCTAGGGAGCAGGGATCTCTAGTGGTGGAGTGGGAGTCATAGGTGGTAGAGCGGGAGCCTTAAGCGGTGGAGCGAGAGTCACTCGGGTCATTCTCCTGAGTGGCATGTCCTATAGAAAAAAATAAGGACACCTATCAACCTTGAGAGCTCGTGTGGGTTACATAATAGAAAAAATCGTGACAATGGAACCCACTATTGAAACTTTCTAAGCCAGGACTTTTTAGGCCCACGCCGCCCATCCTTTTTTATCGTGTCATTTTAGGGCCCAAATATCAGCCTGATCCAGAGCTCATGTGGCTAGTGCTCGGTGGTCTGTGGGCCACCAAGCACAATTGGGATGTCAAATAAACAGTATAGTGAAAACATGTTTATATGAGATCCATTCCATCCATCTAACAAGGAATCATATTTTCACCATGTATCATAAATTTCATTTAAATATAATAGTCATTTGTATCACATTATAGGGAAAAGTGTCATATCCATGACCCATTTAACATGAGAACCACAACCCATTTAACATGACAACCACGACCCATATATAATGACAACTACGACCCATGGAAACGACGACCCATTATAACCACGACCCATATTTAATGACAACCACGACCAATGGAAACGACGACCCATTACAACCACGACCCATATAATATGAGAACCACAACCCCATATTACATGACAACTACGATCCATGACAACCACGACCCATGGGATTTCCCATTGATGACCAGGGGTGTACCATTTCTGTCATTGAGCTATAGAGTTGTCCTCCACAATCATAATTACAATACAATATGAATAACATTTCTCTTCAACAGGCACCCAGCGAGCTGAAAAACTATGTTAATAATATCTTGTTTTAGCCTGACCAAAAACTTTGTTGAGAAGGTCAGGCTTAAACAAGACATTCTCAATAGAGTTTTTCAGCTCGCTAGGTGCCCATTGAAAAGAACTGTTATTCATATTGTATTGTAATTATTATGGTCATGGTTGTCACGTTATATGGGTCGTGGCTGTTATGTTATATGGGTTGTGGTTGTTACGCTATATGGGTCGTAGTTATCTTGTTATATGGGTCATGGTGAACATGCAACAATCGCGACCCATATAACATGACAACCATGACACATATATCGTAACAACCACAACCCATATAACATAACAACTATGACCCATATAACACAATCACTGCCATAAGAGAAGCTAAAGTTGCACTCTCACTTATGTCACTACTAGAAGAGAAGCTAAAGTTGCACTCTCACTTATGTCACTACCAGAAGAGAAGCTAAAGCTGCTGATAAATATAACCATAATTACAATTCAATATGAAGAACAGTTCTCTTCAATGGGCACCCAGCGAGCTAAAAAACTGTATTGGGAAGGTGTCTTTAGAATTTCCTATGGAGGCCGTTGATCTTCAAGAAGATCATCAACATCCCTGAGGAAAGGGAAGGGATCACCCATAAAGGAAGAACACGAGAAGGACTCGATTATCTTGTGAAAGTAATTTAAAACCCAAGTACCACTTTTATAGGCTAGTCAAACATTCTGAAGGGTCGTGCTGATTCTGAAGGGATTACGGGGAAGTAGCGACATTAATGCGATTTCCTGAAAAAGAGTGTGGTACTGATTCCGAAGGTCATGCTGATTCCGAAGGGAATAGTCGTCGATATGACGAACAATGGGTCATAGTTGTCATACACAAGGGGTCGTAGTTCCCAACCACGACCCAGTGTGTATGGCAACCATGACCCTGTCATGTGATCATAGTTAACATGCACATTGGATCGTGTTTTTTATCCACGTTAGATCGTGGTTGTCATCCAACGTTGGATGGTGGATCGGGGCAAAACAGAATGGCAACCTTGACTCGTATAACATGAAAACAACGACCCATATCACATTACAACCACAACCCTCGTAGTTGTCATGTTATATGGGTCGTGGTTCTCATTTCCTGCTCTCAATTATGTCATGTTATATGGGTCATGTCATGCCCCAAACTCGGAAACCAGGCTCACAAAATACTCGATCACCGAATCCGGTGCTAACTGCCTCTGTAGTACCCCATTCTCGACTCCCGGCATCCATATACCAGATTTCGATCCTAGGATCCTATGATGAGGATTTTCAACATCAATTTGATTTGTAATAAGCATAACCCATGAACAATAACTAAGACACCATCACAAAATCCACTATGATAAAAAACTTTAAGGTATAATGCGCATGAAGGGAAATACAATGATAATAATAATGGAAACTCCTAAAGCTTGACTACCTGCTCCTACTGTAACTAAGCTATGGTTGCATCCTGGTGTCACCTACATGCAACAATCGTGCAGAAGTTTATCGAAAGCTTAGAGGGTGGTGTAAGTGTGTACGCAATATGAACGTACTCAGAATGTAATATCAGAGTAATACGGAATCATGCTAATGAGATCATGAATGCAATCAGTCGTGCCATGGCTATGCGATGCAAGGCAAGAATGCTATCGGCCACACCAAAGCCATGCAATGTAAGGCATGAATACTATCAGTCATATCAAGGCCATACAATGCTAGGAGTAAATGATGTTGGTCATACCAAGGTCATGCAATGCGAGATATAACTCAAGCATACCAGTCCTCATCTGAATCCATATATCAATGCAGCTCATTACTAGAGTATCAAATATCAGTACTGTTCTAACTCTAGGTAATCACCGGGATTTAATGATACTGCCTCTTTCCCAGGTGCACAGTCCAAGTGAGTGTAAGAAACCTCATTATCCGCATGGCCAATAGCCTGTCAATACCTATCCAGCACATTGATAGCGAATCCATTTACGAGCCAGTCATACTCAGCCTAGCAATGCCCCCTACCCTCGGGCGGGTAAGGCCATGCCCTCTTCTAACTGACCACGACACAGTGGGAGATGCAGCCTCCTAGTATTTGGCCCTCGTGCACTCATGTATCCACTCAGTCTTGACATTAGAGTCATCTTCTAGTACCATCGGGTTTAGGGATTTTCACCCATGAACATCTATGGTGCCCCGATGCTAGTAACAGTATTTCTGTTATCCGATCCTGTCATCCATGATATGCCTGTGGAGGCCACAGCCATGATGTCGGTAGAACATATAGTAATCATGTCATACAAATATGAGGTGCATGAATCACACTATCAGTCATGCAGTAATTCTACGCGTACTGCGCGCTCATATGGGGCAACTCTGCCCATCTTGGAGCCCCATAAACAATCTACCTAAAGGCATATGCTATGATCAGTCACTCCTCATATCAAGCATACATATGATGCGTATGAGCATGAATCATGGAGCTATACTAAGTATGTTATATGGTGATGAACTTTATTCATAACAAAGATGGGCCTAGATGGCCTACACACAACAAGTATGGGCCTAACAATGGGCTTTGGGGAGGGTTACAATGAGGACATTTAATCATCATTGCTCTTACAATGTGGACGTCAAACCATCATTGCTCCCAAGGCATGTCCCTCCATAAACATCATTACATACATCATGGTGGAATCACACATCGCGATGGACTTCATATACATCACATTCAGCCTCACACAGAGGCCTCACATAATTTCATTAGGCCTCACTCATGGTCCTTATATACATCACATTAGACCTTATCCCATGGGCCTCAAATACATTACAATGGGCCTCATATACATCACTCATGGTCCCACGTGGGGCCCACCAGATATATATGGTATATATATATATACCATATATTATATATTATATTATATATTTTTTATTTTTTATTTAAAAGGGTCCAGTGTCCAGACCCTTGATGCTGGACAGACAGTGTGGATACATCACGAAGTGTCCCACCGTCCAGGGGTCTAGATGGTGTGGATTCAACACAACATCAAGGTGGGTCCACACGTGTGGCCCACCCCCACTTTGGATTATTCTGATATTTGTGTTTTCTCTATATCTGGGCCTGTCCAAATGGTTGGGTAGCAAGCCTATCCGCTGGACAGTCCAGCAAGATAGGCCCCACAAGTAGATGGCATGGATATAACATATCATGGTGAGCCATACATACAGACACCAGGTGGGCCACACATCTCATCATCATCATCACCATCAAAAGGAAAAGAGAGAGAGAGAGAGACAGTGTATTGGAGGGACCTCGCCACTATGGGCCCCTCCTTGATCACGCACATACATCAAAATGGGTCCCAACATAAGTGGGCCCTTAAATGGAAAGGATCACCCACTGATGGCACTCCTTCTTTAGCTCCTTGGATTCCTAAGCTCCTTGGCTTGCTCTTTGGTGGTGGATGATGAAGATTAGATTGCTAAGATGGGAGATTGGGTGGTAGGGAGTGGGCCACACTAGGCTTCTTTCTCTATGGAAATTACTTGGACGGTTGCTCTCCTTAAGAGCTTAAGAGTGAAGAGAGAAAATGAGAGAAGAGAGAGAGAAGTGATGGGATGAAAAGGGATGGAGTGATGGGTGATGAGTGGAGTGATGGAGTGTAAGAAAGGGATGGGTGGAGAGAGAGAGAGAGAGAGAGAGTTGACTTTGGGAATGAGAGAGGGATGGGCTAGGTAAGGTTGTGTACTTAACTTTGATTGATAGATTGATGTGATGTGTTATAGAGATTCTCTCGGTATTCGCAACGTGTGGTATTTTTCTCAAAATAAATGTAGGCCTACAACTCCTGGCCTAAGTATCACATCAGCTCGTGAGGTACGGTGTTGGAACCGCAACGACGGCGCGGTCGCTAGGATACAAGTTTTGAGTCAAGTCAACATAAATATACAGGATGCACAAACGCCAATTACAAGTCACAGGTTGCCAGAATTCGACCGGAGGACCGTGGAAGCCTATGAAATGGTACGGTCTAGGATACGGGCATTACAGGTTGTGGTTCTCATTTCCTACTCCCAGATTGCATCATGTTATATGGGTCATGGTTCTCGTGTTATATGAGTCGTGGTTTGCATGGGTCGTAGTTGCCATGTTGCATGGGTCATGGTTGTCATGTTATATGGGTTGTGGTTCTCATTTCCTGTTCACAGATTGCATCATATTATATGGGTTGTGGTTCTCATTTCCTGCTCCTAAATTGCATCATATTATATGGGTCATAGTTCTCATGTTATATGGGTCGTGGTTTACTTGAGTCGTAGTTGCCATGTTACATGGGTCGTGGTTATCATATTATATGGGTCATGGTTCTCATTTCTTGCTTCCAGATTTTGCATGACAACCACGACCCATACATGCACATAAGATCCTTACCGTCCATCAAAGTTAGAAAAGTAACGTGCCCTTCTGTACCAAAGCTAGCCTGGCATTTTTTGAATATGAGTTGTTATGTTATATAGACAGTATGAATTATGGACGGCATGGATGGGTGGCATGAATTATGGACAACAAAAATGATGGTTGGCATGAATTATGGATGGCATAATCCATGGGTCATGGTTGTCATGTTATATGGGTCATAGTTGTTATGTTATATGGGTCGTGGTGTTATGGATCGTAGTTCTCATGTGATATGGGTCGTGGTTATCATGTGATATGGGTCATGGTTGTTATGTTATATAGGTCGTGGTTGTGATTATAGACAACATGAATTATGGACGGCATGGCTGGGTGTCATGAATTATGGACGGCAAAAAGGATGGGTGGCATAGATTATGGACGGCATAATCCATGGGTCGTGGTTGTCATGTTATATGGGTCGTAGTTGTTATGTTATATAGGTTGTGGTGTCATGGATCGTAATTATCATGTGATATGGGTCGTGGTTGTAATGGGTCGTGGTTGTCATGGTTGTTATGTTATATAGGTCATGGTTGTCATGTTGTATGGGTCATGGTTGTGATTATAGATGGGTCGTGGTTGTCATGTTAAATGGGTCATGGTTATCATGTTATATGGGTTGTGGTTCTCATTTTAGGGACAAGGCCTATAAAATGAAGACAACCACAACCCATATAACATGACAACCACGACCCTTATAAGTGATTTCACACTATTTCCTATGATGTGATACAAATGACTATTATATTTAAATGAAATTTAGGATACATCGTGAAAAATTGATTCCTTGTGAGATGGATGGAATGGATATCATATAAACAATACTATGATATACGTGCTATCTGGACGTTAGAACAGTCAAACACATCAATGCTACAGAGGGAGGCTAACTGACTATGCACACAAATATCCACCATTAAAATCCTCCTAAGGCCCACAATACTGTTTATTTGACATACAATCTGTTGATTAGGTCGTACAGACACAGATGAAGGGAAAAAACAAAGATCAGCTTGATCCGGAACTTTCATGGCCCCCAAAAAGTTTTTAATGGTCTATGACACTCATTCAACATTGTTTCCTGTAATATGGTCGACTTAAGATTAGTATATACTAAATTTTGGACTCATACCATAAAATGATCTGCAAAAATATATGGACGGCATGGATGCAACACATACATGGTGGTGGTGCCCACAGACCACCGAGCACCAGCCATTGGCTGGTGATAGGGGGAGTAGCCAATCCATCACTTTCTCAAGTTTTGTAAAAGAAGGTAACTTCTTATTCACTCCAGGACCGTACGACTTCTGAACCAAAAAACAGGGGCATTTTCATCTGAAAACATATCCAAAACATGTCAGAAGGCCACTCTTAGGATATATGGAATGTCATAGTTTTCTAGGTAATTTGCCCAAACTTTGTGGTCAATACGGTCAATTTCCAATTCAGATTCTGTTAGGTCAAACTATGTTTGACCCGACTTCATGTTCGGTGCAGAGCGGGTCCACCACTGTGGTGCACACATAGCACTCATGTGGGGCCCACAATGATGTCTCCATGAGAAATCTACACTGTCCATTTGCTTTTCCATCTGACTTAAGGGGTTGGGTCCAAAGTTGAAGCATATCCAACAATTAGGTAAGCCCTAAAATTACTATTAATAACTGATCTGTCCATTAGGTCACTTTTTCAATGATCTAAGGGCTGGAATTCGACGTGACAGCTAATTTATGATACATAGGTACTGTGTAAAATTTCACTTTAAAAGGATTGTGGGAACCATGAGATCTAGAATTTAGGGGTCTAGTTTAATGTCATTTTCATAATTATCACTGATCTAGGAGTTTTGTGAAATCTGACGGTTCTACGCGGTTGTATGCATCTTTCTAAACAATTCTTACAAACTGACTTGCATCTGGATCATTGCAGATAGGGAGTTATTCGCCATTTTATTCAAGGGAAGGCGCCTACGTCAAATCACATAATGGATGATCTTGTCTTAAAATCAACAATCAAATGACTTGGTCTATTGCTTGAAGATCATTCCCAATGGTTTGATTCGTGTCAGGGAATAGATGTAAGGTTAGAATAGTTAGATTTGTATCCTACACATGTATATATAAGTTAATTTCTTGGTAACGCTAAAGAACTTTCAATACTCGAGTATTGAAATGTTCGAGGAGTTACAACTTGGGCTTATGAACAGTATTATTTCAATAATTTTTATCCTCTGATCTGTAACACTTTTTTATGAATAAATGGCCTTCGAGCCATTTTTGAGACTTTCATTTCCTCGAGTAATTGTCTGCAATTACGCTTCCTAGAACATTCGATAATTTTTAGTTAAACATGAACTGTTTCCAAGTATCTTGCCTCAACAGCTCATACCACGAGCAAACTAGAATGTGTAGTTTCTTCTAGCCACGTTATTTACGAATAGTGGGATTTCTGAACCCACTATCTAAATAGCATTGAATTTCCAATCTCATCATAACTTTTTCAAATTTGAGTGGTGTTCACAATCCCGAGTGTAGGGTCGCGATGTAGTAATAACTTGATGAGATCAAGATCGAATCCACAAGGACTTACTTTCTACATATTTTGAAATATATTAGAACTATTACTAGAATCAGATCTAAACTAGAATCTTGAATAAGAGATCAATTGTGAAATAATTATCAATAATTAGAAGGAAACTAGAGCGCCAAGGATCAACTTGTATCTATTAAGATGCTAGCTTACTTAATCCAACAAACACAACTGGAATTGAAGTCCTATCCTATCCAGTTTGATGATAGTGCAATTAAACCAAATATGAACTTTTCACTGAATTAGTTCCTACATGAAGCACCATTGTGATGATTATAGGGAATTCAACCATCCACCATGCCCAAGTGACAATGGTGAATCATGAATTTTATAGATCACACAATTGCAAAATAGGTAAGAAGATATCAAAAGCTTTCCAAGCATCTACTGTAATTGAAGTCACAATAGAGCACAGAAAACTGAAATTATTCCTTCATTCAAACTAGAAACCAATGAAGTTCAACCATAAACGTGAATCAAAGTAAGATAATCATCAAAGTAAACTACAAGCTTCACCTCTTAGATCTAGCTAAGAGGTTTAGCCAATCAAAGACATTATTGAAATTAAGTCTTAAAGAAAATATAAAAACTAACTAGAAGAAGAAGATTGGGGAAGAAAGGACTCCTTAAAGTTCTCCAACACCTTGCTTCACACCTCTAACCCTAATTCGTGCCTGGAAACTCCTAAAAGACCAATATTTATAAGCTTTGCTTGGATGGACTTTGAAACCATCTCAATCTTATGCAAAAAAGTTGTACTTCAGCCGGACAATAAGTCTCAAAAAAGTTGCACTTCAGTCGGACCGAATTAAGGCTGAAAATCTCACTTTCTCACTAAACTGTTTTGTGCGATTTTGGTGGGACCGAAGTTGAACTTCGATGTGACCAAAATCTATTTTTGAAATTATTTCAGGACTTTCTCTTTTTAGAATCAGAATCTCATAATATGATTTTCTGACCAATTTTCAGGATTCCTTTTTTTACTTTAAATCTTTGATTCTCTTTATTCCTCACTTGGTTTTCGTGAATATTTGGCATCTGAACTCTTCATTAATGACTTCTAAATCTTCATTTGGTAATCTTTTGAGCATAAATCTTCTCTTTAAGTGTTCCTTTCTCCATAACTCTCAAAATCACCTCGCAAGAGTAAACATGGGAAAATAGATCAATTAAGCGTATTTATGTTTTCAAAACCAATGACTAACAAGGGAGAAATATGCAATATTTCAAACTTAACACACCCCTTAACCAGCATTTTGCTACTCCCAAGCAAAACATGCGAAGAATGAATGTTTCGAGCCTTCAATTTCCAAATCTTTTTCAGAAAATAGTATCATGTGCAATCCTATACATGTGAGTAGAATTCAAAGATATAAGTGAAAAGGCCTAGCTATATGTCCTAGAGGGGGGGTGAATAGGACAATGCCAAATAAAACTTATAACAGCGAAATTAAATAGAATATGATAGCCAAAGTAAATCACAATGCAGGAAAGAAAAACAGCCTCAAAATTCAGATCTTGAGAGGTTGATACAAATGTTATTCTAAGGACAACCTTACACCAAAAACCAGAGTTTATGGTAGGACAACCTTATTTCTAGAAAGATCTTTGTATCAAATCTCAAATCGAAGAGGAATACAGAAATAAATACAAACTGAATTAAAATAAATTGAATCACAAATGTATTATTTTAGGGACAGCCAGACACCATAAAAATGGCAGGGCAACCTTGCTGGAACAACTTTCAAAAGAAATTAAAATATCAAGCGATAAAGGAATAGCAGAAAATAAATTCTAAACTATTACAACATTCTCACAATGCTTGAATTAAATGATTACAACATTCACCACCATACATACATCCCACAAAAGAATAATTAAAAATCAGAAGTATAAATCATTCAACCACAACACAAGGGATTATAGTGGTTCACCTGTGTGTACACCAACTATTAAACAACAGCCACACAAAATGCTACTCCACTCCTAATATCCTCACACAGGGGATATTAGCGTTCACTAAAATAGGTTTTCCCAGGTTCACCCAAAACCTTTACAATTGTGTCTTTGTATGTGGACTTACACAATTAAAAAAACCCCACTTTTGAGTTTTCCTGGCTCTCCTCAGATAACCAATACAACAAGATTTTTCTAGTAAATCTTGAAAGAAACCAAAACAAAAAGGAATTTACAATTAAATGTAAAATACCTGATTATCTCCTTCGTTGCAGCAGCCCGGTAGAACCAAATCAGAGTAGATGATTGAATGTCCAAGTTCAATGTCCAGTACTCAATTACAATGGTTCTAATTCTAATAGATTTTAAATTAAACCGAATAGGGCTTGCCTTAATTGATTTTGATTCCAAAGAAAGGGAATAATAATTCCTCTTATCAAATCAGATTGGAATAGCAAAAACAAAATCAATTAAAATAAAGCTAAGGAAAGAGAATATTAAATAAGCACACTTAGCTTAGATGGAGCACAGAATTATCTCTCAGAAGTTCGATGAAGATTGGCTTGAATAGATTAATTAATTCGATGATTTCTTCTAAGATTCGTGCACTATTTATAGGTGAGCAGATCGTGTCTTCAACTGGTCTAGGGAGCTCTTCGACTAGTCGAAGCAATAACAGATATTTGAAAGATTCGGCGGGATAAACTCTGACCGTTCTACGACTGGTCGAAGGTCTCCTTCGACTGGTCGTAGGTCACCTACGACTGGTCGTAGGTTTCCTTCGACTGGTCGAAGAACCTATAACACATCGCTGGATTTCGAGTCGAAGATTTTCGACAGGTCGAAGATGCAGTCGACACTGTTCCTACAACTGGTCGAACAGATTCCTGGATTAGTCGAAGCCTAACAGATTTCATCCGAAATTTGTAACAAACTAATGACTAATCGAGGAATTTCTTAGACTGGTTGAAGCAACTCTAGGACTAGTCGAAGAAGGCCTAGGACTAGTCGAAGAATAGACCAAACTCATGTAAAATAAACATTCGACTTATGTATCCAAAATGACCTACTTCTAAGGTTAACCTATGGTCAGTCAAACCTCAACCATGAAGTATAGACATTGAAACATTAGGAACAAGTGACCTTGAAGTATGAGCCTTGAAGTCTTGATGTAGTTGAAATCTTGATGTGGCTCAATCTTGAAAGAGTCTTGAGTTCTTTACAAACTACCTTGTACTCTTCTTGAAGTCTTGCAGCTTGAGTCTTGTCTTGTGAGCAGTTCTTGCATTCAAGATTGATCCTTGTACTTGTGAGCTTTGCTTGTTGTGAGCTTTAGCTGATTATGAATGTTGATCCTTGAGAGAGCTTCACTTATGCAAGTTATATATAACAGAGTATAATACTGATTTTGGCACCACAAATTTGACAACAAACAGGGATATAAACTATAGCACTTACAATAAGGATGAAATTTCATCAATATAAAGTTCAATGTCAATAGTAATCTTTTAAAGAAAGTTATTCTTCATCAATTACTAAATAAAATGCATCAAACATCAAGTTTCTAGTGTGTTCAGTGACTCCCAACTTATATTCCATACAAGGTAACCTTCTTTCATAATCTTAGCTATACTTATTACTTTCAAGTGAACAAATCAACATAAGTTACTAATTCTGAACCTATATATCTCCATCTCACTTATTTTTTCAAGTTTCGATTTTATATCGACGAATTTTACACTATTCATCCCTTTTTTTAATTTCTCATTGAAACATATTTAATAAGTAGTCATTTTCGATCTCACTATTTTTTAGCTGGTCTTTTTCCTCTTATTTTCATGCTTAAGGTAGATAAGATCTCCAGACTTGGTTCCGAATCACTTTTCAATAATTATCAAGCTAAAACTAAGATTTCAAGTTTTCTTTTTCAGAATATTAGTTAGGTGTGAATTTGTAAACCAGACTCAATTGATGTTTAACTTTTCTATTAACCAATTCATTAAAAGAAATTATTCAAAAGTCTACTAATTAAACTAAACTCTAAATTTTCAAAAGATATTATATCTTCTCCTAATACTCACAACATATTCAGATTTACAACATAACTACCTTCAAAAAGAGTTTTGACACTGAAATTTTGAAAATTTTTGAAAATGTTTGCTTAAAACTAAGAAAATACTGATTAGATCTTTCTAATCTCACCCCCAACCTAAAATCTACATTGTCCTCATTGTAAGAAATATGCAATGATAGCAACAATGAGACAATGTCAAATAAAAGAGGAATGAGTTAAAAATATACTACCTGAGGAATAAGAATGAATATGTTTAAAGGGATTAGTATGAAACTAAAAAAAAACTAAAGCAAACTTATCCTAATAATCTTACTCCTAAGAAAGCATGAAATTCCTAATTCTAACTATCACTTATCCTGAGGCATCGGTTGTTCCTCCGGCAAGTATCTTAACAGATTTCTCAGTAAAGCTTTCAACAAGATCATCCAGAAACCTACTTTGGGGTAAGTTTGGATGTCTTGGACCATCATCATCCAGAGAAATCTATACGCCTCATCAAAGAATTTATTCTTTATGTCTCGAGGTGTTTAAAGAGTGTATTCTCACCTACGGAAAAAAAAATTTCAATGTTAGTGGGTTGTGGTGAATAGGAGACTACAAACAATTACATGTCAGAAAATTTATTCAATGTAGTCTCCCTAAAATCTGAAGTATTAAACTTCAATTCAGAATTCAGCTCCTCCACCTGTAATGGTAAGAATTCAGCATTGGTGGAGGGTTGGTTTTCAACAAAATTATCTTCTCAGTCAGTTTCAGGGACTGGGACACAATCCTACAAGGCATTCACTGTCTCTAATCATAGGATCATTTGAATCTTCAAAGTGTGCCAAGTAAACTTATAGCAATTTAGGAGTTTCAATCGAAAGAGGTTCTTTATCTTCAAATGTTTCGATCAAGTTCACCTCATGAATCACGTCCTCATCCTCTTATGGTTTGTGCAAATTAAACACATTCAATTTTACAACAATATTCCCAAAAGATATTTTCATAATTCTATCCCGACAATTAATTATGGCATTAGCAGTGGTTAGGAATGGCTAGCCTAATATGACGGGAATTTGAATGCCCACATTTGTAACCAGGTGTGTGTCCAAGACAATGAAATCTACCAGATAGTAGAATCTATCAATTTGGATCAACATATCTTCTATCATACCTCTTGGTATTTTAATTGAGTGGTCAGCCAATTGGAACATAGATTTAGTGGGTTTCAAATCACCATGGACCAATTGCTCGTATACCGAGTATGGTATCATCTTAACACTAGATCAAAGCTCTAAAAGTATCCTATTACACATGAGATTATAGGACTTCCAGGATCCTTGTATTTTGGAGGAGTGTTTTTATTTATGATGGTACTCACTTGTTCAGTCAAGAATGCTTTCTTATGTACATTTAACTTCCGCTTCACCACAAATAGATCTTTTATGAATTTTACATAAGATGGGAACTATTTAATTACATCTAATAAGGGGATGTTAATCTTGACTTGTTGGAAAACTTCTAAAATATCCTGATTCTCACTCTGCATTTTTGACATGATGAGACATTGGGGAAATGGGACCATAGGTTTGTATTGTTGTAATGGCTCTTTGTCATATGGAATATTGTTAGATTCACCACCATCCTTTGAATTTTTGGACTCCTTAGGTTTCTTAACCTTCCTCGGAATTTCTTTGTCAATTTCCTTTCCACTTCTTAGGGTGGTGATGGCTTGAACATGTTCGACATGTTGAGTCGAAGAGATAAGATGATTTATTTGAACTTGACTTTTTTAGTTTAGGTTTAGGTTGGGTTGGAAAGGTCCCGGTCTCTCTAAAATTTAATCGTGTCTCAAGTCTTGCAACTGACGTTCTAAGTTCATTCTTAGCCTGTAGTTACCCCTGCATGAATGAGTCCAATGTGTCCTCGAGGGTTTTCCTGGGTGGGGGTCCACTGGGTGGCCCTTGGGGATAATTGGTTACATTTGCAGTTGGTCCATTTCTCCAATTAAACTTCCGCCAATCATGAGTGTGCGTGTTGGAATTTGGTGCACTGAAGGGTCATTGGTACACCTTTGTAGCATTTGCTTGAACATGTAACACCTCTTAAAAAGCTAGGATTGTAGGACAATCTTTGGTTAGGTGTACATCGCTCTCACAAATTCCACAAACGGTTTTAACAACTGTTTTGGGTCGAATTGATTCCTTCCTAGATTCCAAGTCCTCAATTTTCCATGTGAGGTTAGCCAACTATGCACTAATGTCATCATCCTCCTTGAGTACATGTACTCCTCTTTCTCTCTATCTTAACAATTCTGTGGGATTACTAGATCGGTTTGATGTGTCCCATGATTGGGCGTTTTTAGCTAACATGTCAAGGTAATCCCAAGCTTCTTCCATTTCCTTATTCATGAACTCACCATTCCACATCAGCTGTATGAATTGGTGAATATTTAGACTAAGTCCATCATATAAAAAAATCAATTGTTCGCCAAGTTTCGTAACTATGGTGTAAGTAAGCAAGAACTAAGTCTTTGAACCGTTCCCAACACTTGAAGAAAGTCTCATCTCTTTTCTGGAAAAACTTCATTATGTTTTGTTTAAGAGTATTAGTTTTATGAGCCAGGAAGAACTTTTTAAGGAACTCCCGGTTCATCTCAATCCATGTGCCAATGGATATAGGCCTTAACGAATGAAACCATGATTTGTCCTTCTCCTTTTAAAGAGAATGGAAATAAATTGAGTTTGATGGTGTCATGATGAACATTATTAAAGTGCAATGTTGTAACGACCTTTTTAAATTCTTTGATATGCAAGTGTGGGCTTTCTAAATCGAATCCATAGAATTTAGGAAGTAATTGAATTATTTCTGGTTTAAATTCCACACTTCCTGCATTGGTCAGGAAAATCATGTAAGAAGGTATACTTATTCTCATCGGTTGTAATATAATCACGTAGGGTCCGAGCTGGTGGAACCTGATGCACTTCATTCTCATCACACACCGTCCTAACCGGTGACATGTGATCCATAAGATTCTCATCAAAATATTCTTCTTCCACCATAATTTTGGATGATAATTCAGGAGTATGTAGATGTTTTCAAACTCATCGGTGGATCGAGAGTCTGTCAGCATGTGATCCATAAGATTCTCATCAAAATATTCTTCTTCAGCCATAATTCTGGATGATAATTCAGGAGTATGTAGATGTTTTCAAACTCGTCGATGGATCGAGAGTCCATCAACTAAACCTCCTTCACTTAAAAGTCTCAGTGTTTGGTCCTGTACCCACTTGGGCATGAACCACACAAAAATCTACTTGTAACCCTAAGTTTTAAGTCTTATAGCAATTATAAAAGGAAGTAGAGAGAGAGGAAGGATATTACCCGTATGGAAGAACTAGAATGAAAATCCTATAAAACAGAAACAAAAAACAATATTAGTAATGTTAGAAAAAGAGAAAATTTATAATTTAAAAAAAAAGCCTTAAAAACAAAATTAGAAAAATTAGAAAATTCTAAAAACCCAACAAAAATCAAACAGTTAGTCCTATTTCTAACATAATTCCAATACTAGTCAATATCAAAAAAATGCAACCGAAGTCCTCGACAACAGTGCCAAAAACTTGTTCACAACCCTAAGTGTAGGGTCATGATGTAGTAATAACTCGATGAGACCGAGATCAAATCCACAAAGACTTACCTTCTACGTATTCTGAAATAAATTAGAACTAGAACTAGAATCGGATCTAAACTAGAATCTGGAATAAGAGAGATCAATTGTGAAATAATTATCAATATAATTAGAAGGAAACTAGAGCGCTAAGGATCCATTGATAGGTATTAAGATGCTACCTTACTTCATCCAACAAACACAACTGGAATTGAAGTTATATCCTATCCAGTTTGATGATAAAGCAGTTAAACCAAATATGATCTTTTCACTGAATTAGTTCCTACATGAAGCACCATTGTGGTGATCTTATGGAATTTAACCATCCAACATGCCCAGGAGATAATGGTGAATCATGAATTTTACAGATCACACAATTGCAAAATAGGTAAGAAGATATCAAAAGCTTTACAAGCATCTACTGTAATTGAAGTCACAATAAACCACAAAAAACTGGAATTATTCCTTCATTCAAACTAGAAATCAATGAAGTTCAACCATAAACGTGAATCAAAGTAAGATAATCATCAAAATAAAACTACAAGCTTCACCTCTTAGATCTAGCTAAGAGGTTTAGCCAACCAAAGACATAATCGAAACTAAAAGTCTTAAAGAAAATATAAAAACTAACTAGAAGCAAAACCAAATTTCTCTAAAGTTGGTAGAATCAATAAAACCAAAGCAAACTATCCTAAGAAAGCAAGTAAACTACTCTAAGAAAGTAAAGGGAAAAAGCTTTTCATTCTGGATAAATGTTTTCCTCCTCTAGCCAGTATCGTGACAAATTTCTCAACAAGCTTCTCAATAAAGATAATTCAAAGGCCCATTTTACAGTAGGCTTGGATAACCTGGAGCACGAACGTCTAGAGAAATTTATAAACCTCAACAAAAAATATCTGTTCATTATTTTAAAGTGTTTAAAGTGTATAAAATTCACCCATGGTAGAAATATTTGTAGTGTCAATGTACAATGATGTATGAGATACTATAACTAATTATACTCATAAATTTTGTCTTTTATTGGTGTGGTCGCAATAATTCTCAAAGTTTTAGGCTTCGGTTTGAATTGCAGCTCCTCCACCCTTAATGGTAAACATTTAAGATTGATGGAATGAAGTACTTCAAAATAATATTTTCCCCAATCAGTGTCAGTATAGGGGTACAATCCATAAGGCATTCACTATTTTCTTAATCATGTCATCATTAAAATCATCAAAGTGTGCAAAGGAAACTTCTACAGAGTCAGAACATTCAATTAAAATGGACTCATTCTCCATAATGGAATCAAGCAGTCAATTTGGTGGATTGTATCAACATCACCCTTTTTGAAAACTCCCAACATATCTTGATCATTAACTGGAGGCTTAGATGCGATCAACCTTTGGAAAAACTGGACCACAAGCTCATAATCACACTCTGACTCTTCATTATGTTGAACATTACTAATCTCATCATCACCCTTAGATTTTGTAAATTTATCAAGTTTTTCAACTTTCTTTAGAATCTCTCCATTGATCACCTTACCACTTCTAAGGGTGGTGGTAGATTCAATATGCTCAACAAGTGTGTTGGGAGAATTGAGATCTCTCAACTCGCATTGTGCTTATGGTTCAGGATGAGGTTGGGCTAAGAAAGTCCATTCTTCCCTAATAATGAGGAGTGACTTCATTTTCTCAACTGATGTTATTAGCTCTTGTATAGCCTACGAGATGCTTTGATTAATTAGCAATTGTCCTTGCATAAATGCTTGCAATGTATCATTAATGTTCTTTGTTGGTGGGGGCACATAAGTAGAGGACCCTTTGGGCTAGTTGTTCGCTTTCATGGCTATTCTATCTCTTCAATTGAAATTTTGATGATTCCTCAAATTAAGATCGTACGTATTAGATGTTGGAGCACTCAATGTTTGTTGATAATGGTAATCACTTAAATAATCACACATTGTCTTAACTAGTGAAATATCATATACCTCGTCCTCATTATAAAGAGGTCGATTCTCAGTCATAGTTCCAGTTAATTTAAAAGACATAAGGTGTTCCCTAACACAGTGATCTGACAACCCTTCAACTAATATCCTGTCTCTTAGAAGTTGTTTATATCTATCTCATGTCCACTAAGCATGAACATGACAAAACTCTAATTTCTATTTCTACTCCTAAAAAAATAAAGCAGAAATCTAAAAAGCAACTAAAAAGAAACTTAGAAGGATAATACCTGAGATGAAGAACTAGGTTAGAAAAATCTATAAAATAGAAACACAAAACGATGTTAGTAACTTCAGAAAAATAAAACTCTAAAATAATTCTAAAATTAGAAATCCTAAAAAAAACAAAACCTTAGGTTAGATAATTTAGAAAACTAAACACTAACACAAAACAGAAATTAAAAGTCCAAGGAAAAAACCTAATGTGTTCAATGCCACTCCCCGGCAACGGTGATAAAAACTTGATACAACCTAGGGATTGCACACCCCAAGTGCAGGGTCGTGAAGTTGTATATACTCAGTAAGATCAAGGTCGATTCAGAGGGAATGTGAGGACACAAGTAAAGCTAATCTAAAATTAAGTCTAAGACTAATGATTCTAGTGAATTAAGGTCTGTTTATGAAAAGGCGAGCTTAAAAAGTCCTGGAGGGGGGTGAATAGGACTGTGCCAAATAATTGAATAAAATATTGAAATAGTAAATAAATCAAAAATCTCAATCGCACTAGTATTAAAACGTATTCAAACTGATTTGTAGAACAACCTTCACCTAAACAAGTTTAGGTAGGACAACCTTATTTCACAAATGTGATAAGAATCAAAATTCCAAACTAAACAAGAGTAAATAAAACTATCTATTACAAATATTCACAACTTTTACATAAAAGAAATTATAACTAGTAACCACAAAAGTAATAAAAGATTCACTACAACACCAAGAATTATAGTGGTTTAATGTGTCAACAACTATTCTCAGACAGCCAGACCTACTCCACTCCCAAGATTACTAAACACATAACCTTGACTTTCACTATGAATAAGGTTTTCACATAGTTACCTTAAAACCTAATATGGTTGTGATTTTATCGGGCTATCACAAACAAAGAAACCCCTTACTGAGATTTTCTAGCTTATCTCAGAAAAACCAACTCTGAGATTTTTTGGCTATCTCAGAAAAACTAAATACAAAATGAAAACATATACTTATCTTCACCGTAGAAGAAGTCATAGCCGTAGAACCGCTTTTCTTGAATGACAAATGTTCAATGTTCAGTCCGATAGAAACGATCCATGGTTCTATTGATTTTAATTAAGTTTAAACCAAAAGCTACTTATATTAATTCTTTTAACTCTCAAGAAGAGTAATCACTCTTTATAGAATCAGAATGGCAGAATTTTGAGATTAAGGAATTAAACAAAAAGCTATAAAAAAATTTATAAATACCACTTAATAGCTTAACAATAAGTGAGCCTTCTCTCTCTCTCGTGAATAAGGACTTTAATAGGCTTGAATTATATTTTTGGATTGAGAAAGAACCTCAATTTATAGGTAAAAAGTTTGTTCCTTTGACTGGCCTAAGCACCGGATTCAATTCCAACAATTTTTCAAATTCGAGCAGGATAAGATCTAACAGATCTTCGACTGGTCGAAGGTCCTATTCGACTGGTCGAAGCTGGTCTTTAACTAGTCGAACAACCTCTTCGACTGGTCGAGGAAGCTAAATCCAAATTAATTTTTGTTGCTGGACTTCGAGTCGAGGAATCTTCGACTGGTCGAAGGAGATCCTTCAACTAGTCGAAAAGACCCTTCGACTGGTCAAAGATACGACAGAATTTCTGTTATACTTCGGCTGTTGCACTAGTCGAGAAATTCTTAGACTGGTCGTGCCAAAACTAAGGCTAGTCCAAACTCAGTCAATTTTAAATACAAAAACCCAATTTTAAATATGTTTTGAAAGCACCTAAACCTAAGGTCTTTCTAGGGTTTACCATACTTGTATGGACTGAATTCCATAGGATTAGGAACTTGAACTTCTCAAAGGAGCTTGATCTTCTACTAGAAGTTTTAGTAGATCGAGCTTGGTCTTCATCTTAAGCTTTAAGCTTGAACTTGAGCTTGAACTTGAGTTTGAACTTAAGCTTGAACTTGACTTGAACATCAACATGCTCTTGTCTTAAACTTCAACATGAGCTTGACTTGAAGATCCCTTGCTAAGTTATTTTGACAAGTCAAAATTTGACAAATCAGGTATAAAATGTACTTTAAATATTATAGTACTTACAATCTCCCCTTTGTCAATTTCATGAAAAAACACTTAGTATTACAGAAATCTGAATGAAACCCTGTGTCCTTGTACTCATGTTGTAAACGAGTTATTGAAGATTGCAAAAATTAGTACTCCCCCTCAAGTTGTACTCTCCCTATATAGACAGCATTCCATACATTCCATTCCAAACATTCTCCAAGCAATATATTCAAAGCATTTCAATCATTCACACATGTATCATATATCCATGCCATTTGTTTTAACTCTCTAGCATGTATTCCATTAACTCTCTCCCCCTTTTTGTCATAAGTTGACAAAGGAAGAAGGATGGTAACAAGCAAGTAAAACTTATGAATAATCACATAAACATGTAGAACATATTATTAAGTCAAGGAGAGCAACATATTAAATAGTCAAATTATCCTGCTTTGAGATTATGGGATTAGTAAATCTTGTTGTTTGTCATTGTCTCCTAGGCATGGTTTGGTGATGGAATCCCTGTCAATTATCATAGTTCTCCTTCATTGAGAATTAGGTCAATGGAAGTTAAGATTTGGTTTTATTGATAAAGTTTCCAATTGGATAGGATAGGACTCTAATTCTAATTGTGTTACTTGAATCAAGCAAGAGGGCTCCCTGATCACTACAAGTGGATCCTTGGCACCCTAGTTCCCACCTTTAAATTCTTAGTTTTAATTACTCTATTCACAATTACTCTCTCAAATACTTCAGAATTAGTTTCACATCTTCTTCTAGTTCTACTTCTAGTTAATTTCAGAAACGTATAAGTTTCAGTCCCTGTGGATTCGACCTCGGTCTTACCGGGATTATTACTACATCGCGACCCTACACTTGAGGTTGTGAACACACTACAGACATGCATGTGTTGTGTGTGCACACTACTCTAGGTGGGGCCCATCGTGATGTTTTTAGGAAAATCTACACCACCCATTCATTTTTTTCCATCTAATTTTAAGGGGTTGAGTCCAAAATTGGAGCATATCCAAATATCAGCATGGAACATTGTGTATTATGACATCCATCGTTGAAAACCCTTCAATGATGTTTATTTATTATCCAACCCATCCATAGGATTATACATACTTAGATAAAGGGAGATATATCTTAATATGCCTACTCGTGACCTTTATTGGCCGTCAAAATCAACGGTTGAGGGGCTGATTTGTCGATTGGGTCTCTTTCACAACGATCCTAGGGCTGAAATTCGACATGTATGGTTAATTCAGGATTCCTAGGCATTTTATAAAATTTCACGTTAATCAAGTAGTGGGAACTACGTGATGTAGAATTCAGGGTTTTAGTTAGTGGCATTTTCGTAATTATTATTGATCTAAGAGTTCCGTGAAAAGTAATGGGTCTAGATGGTTGTAGGCACATTTATAAGTAATTCTTATAATATAACTTATGCCTAAATCATCATGGATGAAGGGTTATTCATTGATTTAGTTAATGGAACGAACACGTATTAAACTACGTGATCAACAGTCGAATGACTTGATTTGTGGGTGGGGATTGTTCTCAAGGGTTAGATATGTGTCAGGGAATAAATATAAGGTTAGGATAGTTAGTTTAATGTCATGAACATATACGTATTACGTTAAATTTCCTGGTAACACTCGAGAACTTTCAATTCTCGGGCATTGGTGTTACAATCTACCCCCTTTAAACATAATTTCACCCCAAAAATTTAGTACTTTCATTATACAAGCCATTTTCTAAGTCTCCAAGGATTCCCTCCTTCCTATGTTCGAGATAATGTGAACAGATGTTTGTAGTGGGTTTGAGCCTGATACATAGATCTTTTACCTGCGCAGTACAGAGGATTTATTGATATTGATTTATAATCCTATTGAATCTCGATCCTTTACTTGATCAATGCATTAGAATCACTTGAGATTTTATAGGATTTAGAATTTGGGTTAAACCGTGCGAATTTCACGTAAACATAGTTTCATCAGTCCACGATCTTGATTATTTTAGACTCAAGGGAAATAATCACGTAATCTTATATTCGTAAGGGATAATTCTACGTGGCTCATTATGTTTTCACTGTGTATCCTAATTATTTAAGGTACTACCTGAAATTTAATTATGTTTATCATTCTTACTGATTCATTATGCTATATGTCTAAGAGTGCATATAATTAGCTACCTGAAAATTGGGACGCTACACAGAAAAACCAACTCTGAGATTTTTTGGTTATCTCAGAAAAACCAAATACAAAATGAAAACATATACTTATCTTCTCTGTAGAAGAAGTCGTAGCCGTAGAACCGCTTTTCTTGAATGACAAATGTTCAATGTTCAGTCTGACAAAAAAGGTCCAGGGTTCTATTGAGTTTAATTAAGTTTAAACCAAAGGCGACTTGTATTAATTCCTTTAAATCTCAAGAAGAGTAATTACTCTTTATAGAATCAGAATGGCAGAATTTTGAGATTAAGGAATTAAACAAAAAACTATAAAAATATTTACAAATACTGCATAATAGCTTAACAATAAGTGAGGCTTCTCTCTCTCTCTCTTGAATGAGGACTTTGATAGGCTTGAATTGTATTTTTGGATTGAGAAAGAACCTCAATTTATAGGCAAAAAGTTTGTTCCTTCAACTGACCTAAGCACCGGATTCAGTTCCAACAAATTTTTAAATTTGAGGGAGATAAGATCTAACAGATCTTCAACTAGTCGAAGGTGGTCTTCGACTAGTCGAACAACCTCTTCGACTGGTCGAGGAAGATAAATCTGAACTGATTTTTGTTGCTGGACTTCGAGTTGAGGAACCTTTAACTAGTCAAAGGAGGTCCTTTGACTGGTCGAAGATGTAATAGAATTTTTGTTATAGTTCGGCTATTACTTGGACAAGTAGAGAAATTCTTAGACTGGTTGAGCTAAAACATAGGTTAGTCGAAACTCAGTCAATTTTAAGTACAAAAACCCAATTTTAAATATGTTTTGAAAGCACCTAAACCTAAGGTCTTTCTAGGGTTTATCATACCTGTATGGAATAAATTCCATAGGATTAGGAACTTGAACTTCTCAAAGGAGCTTGATCTTCTATTGGAACTTTTAATAGAATGAGCTTGGTCTTTATCTTAAGCTTTGAGCTTGAACTTGAGCTTGAACTTGTGCTTGAACTTAAACTTGAACTTGAACTTAACCTTAAACTTGAACTTGAACTTGAGTTTGAACTTAAGCTTGAACTTGACTTGAACATTAACATGAGCTTGTCTTGAACTTCAACATGAGCTTTACTTGAAGATCACTTGCTAAGTTAGTTTGACAAGTCGAAATTTGACGAACCAGGTATAAAATGTGCTTTAAACATAATTATGCTTACAATTTAAAATAATAATTAAAGCAACTAAGGATCCAGGGATTAACTTCTAGTAATCATAACATCTAATTCAACGATTCATCCTCTATAACTCAACTAGAATCAAATTCCAATTTATTCTAATTGAAAAATCAAATAGTTAATTCATTCACAAACATCCAACAAGGTATGACTTTAATTAAACGATTTTCTCATGAAGCATTCAAATATCAATTACAGGGAATTCAAAGTATCTACTGTGCTTAAAGTTTATAATATATCAAGGAATTTTACAAATTGATTCCTTCTCTAACAAAGCTAAGAAATTGCACTTCAAAGCATCCGATGTACTCGGAGTTCACAATGGATCCATAAATAAACAAGCTCAAAAGATTTAAAGTAAATTAAAATCAAATTCAATTAATTAGTCATCATTCAAATCCAATATATGAATCAAAATGAGCTAGAACATTGCAATATACTAAAAGCTCCAACCCTTAAACTTAGCTAAGAGATTAGTTAGACATAGCTATCTTTAAAATAAATAAATAAAACTACTAGAACCGAAGGTTAAGGAAGGAAGAACGATGTTGAAAAAGCTTCGCCTCCACTTTTCTCTCTCTAAACCCTAAAAGATACCTAGGAATGTCTAAAACACCTTGATTTATTGTTTTAAAAATCTCAATGTCGCACCACCTCATAAAATCGCAAACTTATGCACTAACCATCTTTGTTGATGGGAGTTTTTAATAAGATCGAGACCTATTGAGGACTTTTCGCTATGATCGAAGATCTATCGATGAGATCGAAGAATGTGCAGAAACTAATCAGCGACTAACTCTCAAAATTCATGAGTTTATCGATGGGATCGAAGGGTCTTCGATGGGATAAAAAAATCAACGAGTGTAAGACCCGTATCCTAGCCCGTACCATTCCATAGGCCTCCGTAATCCTCCCGATTGAATTCCGGCGACCCACGATCTATTATCGGCATTTGTGTACGATTTTGAGTTGTGTCCCGTAAATCAGAGTCAGCTCGACTCAAAACTTGTACCCTTACGACCACGCCATTGCCACCTCTCACACGCCGATCCGATACCCAGGCCAGAAAATGTGTGCCCACTTTCAGTTTGAGGAAAACGCCGTGCTTTGCAAATCCCAAGAGAATGTCCCATCAATCACATCAATCAAGTACATATCACTCCCATCACTCACACTCATCCCCAAGTACAATCACCCTCCCCTAAAGTCAACTCTCTCTTACAACAAAGTACACCCATCACTCACCCATCCCTCTCTCTCTCATCTCTCTCTCCCTTATTCTCCAAGTAACTGTTCATGGCTTCCATGAGAGAAGTTAGTGTGTCTCACCTTCCTATCTCCCATCTTCACCATCCAAAGATCATCTCAACCATTAAATCACATCCCTTGGAGCTCTAGAACGCGTTGGAAGAAGAAGTCCAAGGAGATCTAATAGTGGGTGTTCACCATCTTGATCCTTGATTTAAGGGCCCACTTGTAGTGGGACCCAAGTGATATATGTGTTGTATCAAAGAGGGGCCCATAGTGGCAGGGTCCCTCCACCATCCGATTTCTCTCTCTCTCTCTCTCTCTCTCTCTCTCTCTCTCTCTCTCTCTCTCTCTCTCTCTCTCTCTCTCTCTCTTCCTTCTCTTCTTTCCCTAGCACCTCCAAACCTTCCCACCTTGCTCAGCAACTCTAGCCCACTTTCACTCATAAATTCCCCCATCTAACCCTTGAAGAAAGATCTCAACCGTAGATCTATGCACCTTGGAGCCTAAGGAGTCTAGTGATAGAAGATTCTTGGTGTTCTTGTGAGGTGGGTGCTCTCCTTGGTCTCCTCTTCTTCTTCCTCTTCTTTCTCCCTCCTTCTCTTCTCTTTTGCCTTATGCATGGAAGCATGTAGGGCCCACCAATCCATGGTAGAGGCCCTACATGGCTCCTAGGTAGGGGTAATGGCCTAGATCTTGTATAACTTAGCCATGGTGGGCCATTCTCCATGGACCCACCATGAGGCTTCTTCTTCTTCCCATTTCTTATACATCAAGGGCCACATAGGCCTTGCATGCATGTGGGGAGAGGAATCCCCGCCATCCAGCACTTTATTTTCTATGTAAATTGCTATACATGAAGTTTGTAAGGATAATAATGGTGTGGATGGTGTGTGGATGGTCCATTAGTGGCGGGACCACCCACCTATGGTCGAATATCACCCTTTCTCCTTCTCATTTCTCTGAAATTTCCTTTCATATTTGCTGATGAGGTGAGGCCCACCAATGAAGGTCAGCAACCTCCCAGGCCTCAAGTAGGGTGGACGTCCAAGCCCACTTGAATGGATGTCCAGGCCCAACCATGCATGCATGGTTTGGTGATCTCCAAACCTCCCTTTTTATGGAGGTTTGAATGAAACCAAGTGCCTGAAATTTTGCTGACATATCAAGGTGGATCCCACAAGTTAAATCAGGGCCATGGGCCCTTTGATTTTTATGCATGGGCCAAAATATGGACAGCATATGTTGCTGTCCAGATTTCAGCCCAGTTAGAGTAGGTGTTTTGGGTTAATGACTAGACCCATTTCCAGATCCTTTTTTTTCCTAAATTTCTTTAGGAGATTTGTAGTGTGTGGACCCTAATTTGATGTGGGATGGGGCCCACACCCTACCTCCCATGATTGAGGCCCATGGGTTGGGCCAAAGATGGCTAACTGTCCAGAATTTTCTGGACAGTTCAGCAATGTAGTATAGCAGAAATCATCTTGTTCACCTAAATTTCAAGAAGAAATGGGCCACTCCAATGGACACCATTTGTTGACCAGATATAGGACCACCTTTGCCCCAAATTTCTGAGGGTTTGGGTGGGTCCAGGCCCAGTCTATGTGGTCCCAAACATAGGGACAACTAAAATTTCAACAACATTTCACTTTGGACAGATTGTAATTCTGAATTCAATTAAAATATTTTTAAGAATCTAAAAATTCTAAAAATTTACATAGAGCTGTCCCACCCATATTCGGACCCACCTACCAATTTTTGGGGCCAACAGACCCCTGTGCACACCATGGCAAGGGCTGGACCGGCCCACTAGGCTGGGATGCCCAGAATTTGTGGACAGATTATAATCCTGAATTAAATTAAAATATTTTTGAGTGTCCAAAAATTATGAAATTTTTTGGAGGTATGGCCTACCCATGGGAGGACTATCCTGTGAATTTTCAGGGCCAACAGGCCCCTATACCAATTGTGGTGTAGCCTGGAGTGGCCCACTAGGCTGGGATGCCCAGGTTGGGGTGTCCAGCCTTGGATGGCCGTCCAGGCCACTTTGTAGACCCACTTTAATGTATTTTATATCCCACCATTCATCCATGTGGGGTCCATAGGGGTAGTGATCATCCTCCCTCCATAGTTTTCCATTTTTGGGCCCATTGGATGAGTTTTTAGGCCAAATACCCAGGCCCATAAGGCTGCCCACCATTGGACGACCAGCCCATTGGGCTGCTGCTGGACGTCCAGTCCAGCAGCATGGCCCATCTGATTTATGTGTTCCATCTACTCCCTTCATCTGGTGGACCCCTTGTGACATGTATGGGTTACCAAGAACTAAAATAAACATATAATTTAATTAATTTTTGAATTTCCAGCAATGCCAGATTGTAGGTGGGCTGGAATTTCAGTAATAGGCCCATGGTTGCTGCCCACAAATGGATGTTTTGGGGCAGCATGGTCTACCAAATTTGGGTTATTGTTACATATGTCTTGCCCTATTTTTAATTAGATTTTGGGCTTAATTAGTGCATACTTAAGGCCCACTTCAATTGGGATTTTATTAGAATAATATTCATATTTGTATGTTGGGTTTCCTAGGCCCATTGACCTAGAATTTTCTTGTTGGACACCTGGCCCTTGGGCTTATAAACAGCACACTATTGTGGTGGGTTTTATGGGCTAAATACTCAAGTAGTTGGGCCCTTGCTTGCTCATTTAAAATGAATCCATGCTTGGGCCTAGATGTGAGGCCCAACTTACTTTTTTTAAATGTAAGGATTACCTATATGTTTGAAATAATGGGTTGCCCATTAGGCCCACCACAATGAGTGGACTCATGACCATTATAGTTGGGCCCAAACCTTGTTTAAGGGCCCACCATAATGCCTAAGTATTGGGCTTAGTGTATGGCCCACCAGGCCATGGATTGCTTGGGCCTTGGACTTTACTTTATATGCATAGCGGGTTACCTTTTGGGACCTAATTGAGGTTGGATGTCCTCCTTGGTAGCCCTAAGGTAGGCCCATAGGGTTCCTATAGGTGGTTGAAGGCCCACCTTAAACCTTGTTAGGACCATTTCCTCCTTGAGGCCTTACGAGTCTCTTAGCTTATGGGCTATCCCAAAGTATTGGGCCCCCACTAGAGGACTTCACTTCTCCTTAGAGTACCTGTCTAGGTATCTAGACCTTGTCCCTCCTTGAGAAGGAGCAATATATTCCACAGGTAGCGCACTTACTTTATTATGACCCATATGCATCATCTGTGTGAATTGATTGCATTGTGTGGTAGTTACAGAGGGATGGAGTTTCTCCCCTTGTGCACATCGAGTGCTTGAAGCTTGTGCATGATCTATATGTGTGACTTATGCAATGACATCACATTTCATAATGATACCGCCCTTGCTTCATCAAGGTCTTACCTCCACAGGGATATTCATGGATGGCCGTATGTGTGGACACTGAAAATATTACTTGAGCATATCGGGTGCATAGGATGCCCACGGGTGAAATTTTTAAAACTTCCATGATACCAAGGATTTGCCCCAATGCCGTAATTGAGTGGAAACTATGAGCGCACGAGGGCCTTATACCGTTAGGCCGTGATTCCCACTATCGTGTAGCCGGTTGGGTAGGGGTGTGGCCTTATTCGCCTGATGTAAGGAAGCATTACTAGGCTGAGTCTGACCAGCTTGTAAATAGGTCAGCTACTGTTAGGCTTTGCTGGTGATTGGCTGTCCACAGGCGGGTAGTGAGGTATCTTACGCTCGTTTGACTGTGCAGGTCTACAGAGCGGGAGTCATCCAGCAGTGTATTAGACCCGGGTGATTTTCTTATGATTGAAAATATACTTGATATGTGGATTTGGGTATTAGCACTGGCATTATTTCGCACTGCATTCACATCGGCTGTATAAGCCCCTTTTATGCATCGCCTTGGTAAGGCACCCAGTACTCATTACATTGTATTCATGATAAGCCTCGGTAAGGCTAGTGATATTGTCATTGATCATGTTTCCTTTCTTATATCTCCTGTTATTCTTCTGCACACCATTATCACATACTTCCACCACCATCTAAGCTTTTATAAGTTTATGCACGATTGATGCATACATGAGATCCTAGGCAAGCGTTGTAGCGGCAGAGCTTGGATTAGAGTCGAGCTTGAGGACCCCGGTGTTGTATAATTTTTCTCTTCTTCTTTTATTATCTTATGTATGTCCTTTTGGACCTTATGAAAACTTGTAAAAGTTCAAATTCTTAGTGAATTTTATGATGTATGCCTTTATTATTCTTAGATATACTTACTGTGATCTTGGGTATGCTCGCATTGAAAATAATTATATTGTTATGAAAATCCTCCTAGTAGGATCCTAGGATAGGAACCTGTCTCAAGAGCCGAGAATGGGGTACTACGGAGGCTGTTGCAACCAGAATCGGCTATCGAATTCCTTATGAGTCTGGTTACCGAGTCTGGGGCGTGACAATTGTGATGTATTCGAGGTCCATGTGATGCGGCCCATAGTGATGTATATATAGCCCTTGTATGAGGCCCATTGAGATGTATATTAGGCCTTTGTGTGAGGCCATGGGCCCACTTTATATTTGGATCTATGTGGGCCACTGCTTAGGAGTGATATTGGTAAATGTCCACATTGATGGGCAATGATGGTTAGACATTCACATTGTGACCTTCCCTTGGGCCCATTATAAGGCCCATCCTTATTATGAATAGGCTGTCTAGGCCTATCCTTGATATGAGGAAGTACACCATCATCATATAACATGCTTAGTATAGCTTCACGACTCATGCCCATGCGCATCATATGTATGCCTGATATGAGGAATGATTGATCATGGTACATGCCATTGGGCAGATTATTACGGGGCTCCCTGATAGGAGGAGTTGTCCACATGAGCGCATGATACGCGCAGGTTTGATGCATGACTAGATTATATGACTTATGCATCTTGCATTATGTGTTGTGATTACTATATGCCCCAGCAACATCAGGGCCGTAGCCTCCACAGGCATATCGTGGATGGCCAGATGAGACACCGAAAATCTGTTCTAGCATCGGGCCACCATAGATGGTGCTAGGTGAAAATTCCTAAATCTTCTTGGTATTAGAGGATGCCCCAATGTCGAGACCGAGTGGATACATGAGCGCCCGAGTGCCGAATACCAGGAGGTCGCGTCTCCCACTGTGTCGTGGTCGATTGGGAGGGGATGTGGCCTTACCCGCCTGAGGGAGTAGGCAATGTTAGGCTAAGTCTGACCAGCTTAAGAAATGGGTCCGCTATCGACGAGTCGTGCCCGATATTGGCAGGCAGATAGTGAGGTCTCTTCCACTTACCCAGTTGTGCGCTTAATGGGCAGCAGGTGACGTAGAATGTACTAGACCCTAGTGATGATCCCAGAGATGTACAATACTGATTTGTGGAGAAGGGTTGCATAGTCAGCATTATATTCATTCATTCATTCATTCACTATCCACTCGGGCTGGTGGTGCGCAACTAATTGTTATGTGTACTTTCGCAATGGCCATGATTTCGGTTGGGGTGCAGGACTTACCTGAGATCAGGAGCTTACTACATTAAGTCTATCTATCCAAATTTAGGTATAGGACTAGTTTGGGTAGAAGTCCTTTGTGATAGACCCCATAGCCTGCGATACCGCGTACTATCATCCCGACTTCACACTGCAGCTTGGACATTTCATTCACACCATATATTGCATTACATTCATGGCATATGGTATATTGGCTTGCTATATCTTTTCATCACATATCTTGGATGAGGTTCATTATATGATATTTGGCTCATTATGATCTACATTGCGTACTCTGATATTGTATGACCTGTGAACTTACTAGTATGTTTTCTCTTACTCTTATATCGTATAATTCTTGATCTTGACAGTATTTTCGACATTGTATGATTATGGCATTGTATTGAATACTTGGCACTTACCTTGTGCACACACTTTCACCACCCTCTAAGCTTCCTATAAGCTTATGTACGATAGATGCGTGCAGGTGGGATTAGGTTGCAGCAGCGTGGAGCTTGGAGCATGTAGCTGACTTTTGGAGCTTTGATTTCGATATATGTATTTCCCTTTCAACATTATATTCAAATGTTTATATTACTAGATATGTGATGATAATGTTGCCTTTGTAATTTGGGTATACTTGTGGTTATGCTTATTACGAGTTAAATGTACATTAGGAAATGCTCCTTGTAGGATCCTAGGATCGGAATCTGGCGTATAGATGCTAGGAGCCGAGAATGGGGTACTACGAAGGTTGTCAGCACCAGATTCGGTGATCGAAAATTTTGTGAGGCCGGTTTTCGAGTTTGGGGCGTAACAACAAGCTTCCTGAAAAATCTAGAATTACTCGATATGATGCTCGATTGCATCAAATCCTATTGATAGCTTGTCGATGGAATCGAAGTCCCACTGATGGAATTGAAAAGTGCTGATTTTCTTCCATTCTTCTTTGATGCATTTAATATTCAAATTTCACCTCTCGATACTTTGTTTCCTTAGTCCTTGGTCCTTGGCACTTAAAATCTTCCTCTTCACCACTCAATTCTTCAATTATTCATCGCTTTTTAGTTTGATCTCATTCGGGCTTTAAAGTGTCACTTTAAGCATGAATGTCACATACTCTAAAATATTCCTATAAGTTGAAAATCAATCTAATCTGGCCAAATTAATATGAATTTGCATGGGAAAGTGATGTTAAATAAAGGATGAATATGCAATATGTAGGTCTTATCACACCACTAGCCGGAAAATGGTTTAGAATCTATAGTCGGTTAGAATTCATAAAATTGTTAATGAATCAATGGACTATGAGATTCCTCGATTTGAGTGACTCCTGTGATTGGTCTGTAGTCATAGATTCTTAGTAAGGATCTCAGTGCAAAAAAGGGATAGGCTAGGAACCCTCATCTGACCACAACATGTGGTATTTCCTTTACGGGATTTTAATATTTTTTACAGGGTTTCAGTAAATTTTCAATATTATCTGCCCGTGCTTTGTATAACCCATGAGGGGCTGGTTAGGCAAAACCAATAAACTATTTTTCCTTGAGTTTGCATAGCTAGATGACTCCAAGTAGGCAAAAGAGAAGAAAGGATCCGAGTACAATGTAGTATATGAGACATGTTATAATCGCCGTATGTGTGGACACTGAAAATATTACTTGAGCATATCGGGTGCATAGGATGCCCACGGGTGAAATTTTCAAAACTTCCATGATACCAAGGATTTGCCCCAATGCCGTAATTGAGTGGAAACTATGAGCGCACGAGGGCCTTATACCGTTAGGCCGTGATTCCCACTGTCGTGTAGCCGGTTGGGTAGGGGTGTGGCCTTATTCGCCTGATGTAAGGAAGCATTACTAGGCTGAGTCTGACCAGCTTGTAAATAGGTCAGCTACTGTTAGGCTTTGCTGGTGATTGGCTGTCCACAGGCGGGTAGTGAGGTATCTTACGCTCGTTTGACTGTGCAGGTCTACAGAGCGGGAGTCATCCAGCAGTGTATTAGACCCGGGTGATTTTCTTATGATTGAAAATATACTTGATATGTGGATTTGGGTATTAGCACTGGCATTATTTCGCATTGCATTCACATCGGCTGTATAAGCCCCTTTTATGCATCGCCTTGGTAAGGCACCCAGTACTCATTACATTGTATTCATGATAAGCCTCGGTAAGGCTAGTGATATTGTCATTGATCATGTTTCCCTTCTTATATCTCCTGTTATTCTTCTGCACACCATTATCACATACTTCCACCACCATCTAAGCTTTTATAAGTTTATGCACGATTGATGCATACATGAGATCCTAGGCAAGCGTTGTAGCGGCAGAGCTTGGATTAGAGTCGAGCTTGAGGACCCCGGTGTTGTATAATTTTTCTCTTCTTCTTTTATTATCTTATGTATGTCCTTTTGGACCTTATGAAAACTTGTAAAAGTTCAAATTCTTAGTGAATTTTATGATGTATGCCTTTATTATTCTTAGATATACTTACTGTGATCTTGGGTATGCTCGCATTGAAAATAATTATATTGTTATGAAAATCCTCCTAGTAGGATCCTAGGATAGGAACCTGTCTCAAGAGCCGAGAATGGGGTACTACGGCTGTTGGTGCGGCCCATTGGCCCACTTAATATATATGAGGCCCACCTGAGGCCCATTGTGATGTATTCGAGGTCCATGTGATGCGGCCCATAGTGATGTATATATAGCCCTTGTATGAGGCCCATTGCGATGTATATTAGGCCTTTGTGTGAGGCCATGGGCCCACTTTATATTTGGATCTATGTGGGCCACTGCTTAGGAGTGATATTGGTAAATGTCCACATTGATGGGCAATGATGGTTAGACATTCACATTGTGACCTTCCCTTGGGCCCATTATAAGGGCCATCCTTATTATGAATAGGCTGTCTAGGCCCATCCTTGATATGAGGAAGTACACCATCATCATATAACATGCTTAGTATAGCTTCACGACTCATGCCCATGCGCATCATATGTATGCCTGATATGAGGAATGATTGATCATGGTACATGCCATTGGGCAGATTATTACGGGGCTCCCTGATAGGAGGAGTTGTCCACATGAGCGCATGATACGCGCAGGTTTGATGCATGACTAGATTATATGACTTATGCATCTTGCATTATGTGTTGTGATTACTATATGCCCCAGCAACATTAGGGCCGTAGCCTCCACAGGCATATCGTGGATGGCCAGATGAGACACCGAAAATCTGTTCTAGCATCGGGCCACCATAGATGGTGCTAGGTGAAAATTCCTAAATCTTCTTGGTATTAGAGGATGCCCCAATGTCGAGACCGAGTGGATACATGAGCGCCCGAGTGCCGAATACCAGGAAGTCGCGTTTCCTACTGTATCGTGGTCGGTTGGGAGGGGATGTGGCCTTACCTGCCTGAGGGAGTAGGCAATGTTAGGCTAAGTCTATCAACTTAAGAAATGGGTCCGCTTATCGACGAGTTGTGCCCGATATTGGCGGCGGATAATGAGGTCTCTTCCACTTACCCGGTTGTGCGCTTAGATAGTGACAAGTGACATAGAGTGTACTAGACCCTCGTTAAGATCCCACAGATGTACAATACGAATATGTGAGCAGGAGTTGCATACTCGGCATTATATTCATTCATTCATTCATTCACTATCCACTCGGTGGTGGTGCGCAACTAATTGTTATGTGTACTTTCGCAATGGCCATGATTTCGGTTGGGGTGCAGGACTTACCTGAGATCAGGAGCTTACTACATTAAGTCTATCTATCCAAATTTAGGTATAGGACTAGTTTGGGTAGAAGTCCTTTGTGATAGACCCCATAGCCTGCGATACCGCGTACTATCATCCCGACTTCACACTGCAGCTTGGACATTTCATTCACACCATATATTGCATTACATTCATGGCATATGGTATATTGGCTTGCTATATCTTTTCATCACATATCTTGGATGAGGTTCATTATATGATATTTGGCTCATTATGATCTACATTGCGTACTCTGATATTGTATGACCTGTGAACTTACTAGTATGTTTTCTCTTACTCTTATATCGTATAATTCTTGATCTTGACAGTATTTTCGACATTGTATGATTATGGCATTGTATTGAATACTTGGCACTTACCTTGTGCACACACTTTCACCACCCTCTAAGCTTCCTATAAGCTTATGTACGATAGATGCGTGCAGGTGGGATTAGGTTGCAGCAGCGTGGAGCTTGGAGCATGTAGCTGACTTTTGGAGCTTTGATTTCGATATATGTATTTCCCTTTCAACATTATATTCAAATGTTTATATTACTAGATATGTGATGATAATGTTGCCTTTGTAATTTGGGTATACTTGTGGTTATGCTTATTACGAGTTAAATGTACATTAGGAAATGCTCCTTGTAGGATCCTAGGATCGGAATCTGGCGTATAGATGCTAGGAGCCGAGAATGGGGTACTACGAAGGTTGTCAGCACCAGATTCGGTGATCGAAAATTTTGTGAGGCCGGTTTTCGAGTTTGGGGCGTAACAACAAGCTTCCTGAAAAATCTAGAATTACTCGATATGATGCTCGATTGCATCAAATCCTATTGATAGCTTGTCGATGGAATCGAAGTCCCACTGATGGAATTGAAAAGTGCTGATTTTCTTCCATTCTTCTTTGATGCATTTAATATTCAAATTTCACCTCTCGATACTTTGTTTCCTTAGTCCTTGGTCCTTGGCACTTAAAATCTTCCTCTTCACCACTCAATTCTTCAATTATTCATCGCTTTTTAGTTTGATCTCATTCGGGCTTTAAAGTGTCACTTTAAGCATGAATGTCACATACTCTAAAATATTCCTATAAGTTGAAAATCAATCTAATCTGGCCAAATTAATATGAATTTGCATGGGAAAGTGATGTTAAATAAAGGATGAATATGCAATATGTAGGTCTTATCACACCACTAGCCGGAAAATGGTTTAGAATCTATAGTCGGTTAGAATTCATAAAATTGTTAATGAATCAATGGACTATGAGATTCCTCGATTTGAGTGACTCCTGTGATTGGTCTGTAGTCATAGATTCTTAGTAAGGATCTCAGTGCAAAAAAGGGATAGGCTAGGAACCCTCATCTGACCACAACATGTGGTATTTCCTTTACGGGATTTTAATATTTTTTACAGGGTTTCAGTAAATTTTCAATATTATCTGCCCGTGCTTTGTATAACCCATGAGGGGCTGGTTAGGCAAAACCAATAAACTATTTTTCCTTGAGTTTGCATAGCTAGATGACTCCAAGTAGGCAAAAGAGAAGAAAGGATCCGAGTACAATGTAGTATATGAGACATGTTATAATCCTAGACTTACATCACGAAACTCAAGGCCCTAGGTAGACAAGAGCAAAGAAAACATGTGAGGAAAATGCAGTAAATGAGATGGGCTATGATCTTAACCTTACATCACAGAACCCAAGGACTCGGGTAGGTAAATGAAAAGAAACGATGTATAAAGAAAGGACAGAAGAAGTGACATGGGTTAATTTTGTAAATATATTGGGGATGTGTGGAGTGGAATGCGATTTGAGCTTGATTGAGATGTGAGTGAGAAAAGGGAGACTAAACACCCTTTTCTGTAAAAGAGATAGTTGGACATCCTCAATTCTAACCCTACTCATGGCTTTTATGGCTTCTTTAATATACTTTTCCATTTCCTAGGTTGGGCAATACCTTGGCATTGTCAGGAATATTCAGGACACCTCAACACCTCATATAAGCTTTCTGAGCCCCTTAGGCTCTCTTTGCACTTCCTCCCCTCACCCTATCCCTTCTAGAATTGTCTAGACCGTCCCCTAAGGCTATGTGTGAAGCCCTTTATATAACCTACAAAGGCCTCCCATGCAAGGACTGATGTTGATTTTTTTAATATTTAAAAACCAATTTAGAGACTATCGCTAGTATTGGGTTGTGGCGCCGAAAAGTGGTTTTGCAAACTATTGGACTTTGTATGGGGGGTATTTGAACTTTTTCTCCTCCTAATACCTGGACTTTTTAGTTTTTGGAGAATGTAGGTGATCAACGGGGTTCATTCTTCATTGTTTTTGGTGGTGGTCAATCAGATCCAATGGTTGCCTTAGGGAGGTTCCAAGGATCGGTTCCTTTTGACCCATCCGATTTTGTATGTTTGTTAGGCTATATAAGAGTAATTTATTAGAGTGAAACATAATTAGGATTCTCATATGACTTGGATGTTCGACCAATTTTTGATTGGCCGGGCTTTTAGTTCCGATGATCCATTCTGGTAAATATCCCTAGGTTAGGCGATGTTCCTTTTCGCCTTGGTACTCAAATTTTGATGCTTCCCTTGGATCAATTGGATATGTTTTATCAAGATAATTAAGTCGTCAGAGTTCCTAAGGGGCTTGGTCATTGGCCAAATTTGATTAATTAGATTTTGGAACAGTCGATCGGGACAGTGGGTTCTTTCCTGAACATGCCAGGGATTCTTGCTTTTTAACCCACTTGGGTTGTTAACGATTCCTAGGTCGCCCAAATATGGTTTTATCATAATGTTGTGTGAATAGGATTTCTAAGGAGTTTGAATAGATTGGTCAAATTTTGATTGATTAGTTATAAATCTACTAATTTGGTCCTTTAAGTGTTCCCAAGACATGCCAAGGATGCTATACCATTTAACCTGCATGATTTTTCAATAGTTCTCATCATGTAGAGTTGATAGAAGCCAAGCCAAAGCTCATGGTGTAGTTTATTCTTGTTTTGGGTGGAGTGTATACAATACACTAATTTAGGATATTAAAGTCGATTTCATAATTAAATCCAAGTTTATGTAAATATACTATATAATTTTAATGCATTGCTATTTTTGGATTTCACTTTATTCTCATAACAAGCTGCCAAACACCATAGAGTATTCGTAATCACCTTGATTTATATTATGGATTCCAATGCATTTCAAATAAAAGCTCCCAAGTGATTGCATCAAAATCTTTTTTGTTTTTTGTACCTTGTATGTGTGCATGTCTGATAATAGGATGTGAATGAGTATTGATTACTATAAATTTAATGTACAAGGTCCACCAGGACCATCTTTCAGGTTGTTTTAGGATGGTTGATGGGATTCTAGCATTATTTCAAAATACAATCTTCAAGAAGCCATCTTTATCTTCTTATTAAAATCCTCACCTATCATTTATATACGGCGGAGATGCTCACTCATTCTTACTTTCTCGGTGAACAAATGGCACAAACCACCAACCACCCATACATAACAATGCATTCAACCTAAATAATTGGTTCCCATTCTGGATAAAGTATAATAAAATATTCACATTAATATAATGATCTCAACAATTTGGTTTCCCTTGTGGAATTTTGATCATGATTAATGAGGCAACTACTAAAATTGAATGATCACGATCTTCCATTGAGATATGCTAATCCAAAAAGGGCCCATACAACTTGGGTGGTTTAGATCGAGGTCGATGCTGTTTATACTCGGCCAATCACAACCGAATGGTTCAGTAGGTGCCCCCTTGATGATCATGCCATATGAAGAGTTAGAAGTATGTTAAATGCTAAAGTTATATTAAAAGTAACTATATGCAAAGCAAGAGTCCTACCCAAGAAGTCTCTTTGCAAGTATTAATCATCACTCCCACAAAACCTCTGCAGATGCAAGAGTCTTACCATGAGACTCCAGTAAACCTTCCTATGCATGACGGGAAAGCATACGTAATCTTTTATACACATGACGTAATATAATGGACTACATTTATGTGAAGAATTAATGAGATTTACATTTTAACTATTTAAAATTCTCACGTGGCAGAAACTTATGTGCAGCCATCGCCTCTTATGAGCCTATAAAATTAGCACCCAGAGAAGAGATTTGAGACATCACCATACATAACCAATCAATTTTTGAGTATAATGCTACTTATGTTAGTTTTTTGCTTTTTAGCTTAACTATTCTATTTTATGTCTAGTCTCACTACAATAAGTTTAGAATTTATAATTTAACTTAGATACACTAGTGTTTAATACCATCACTGTAGTATGCCTTAAGGATATATTAAATATCCATGGCATTTCACGTTGGATTCCACCAATCACCAAGTTCTTACTTGGCATATCACACCACTTACATCCTACGGACTTTATACCTCAATCGTTCTGTGCATATAGATAATCATAGATATTTGTTTTTGTCTTTCTGTTTAATTTACTTTTCTTTCATCGATCGAATATATATATATATATATATATATATATATATATAATCAATAAAATCAACTATTAACTTTATTTTTAATTTTGCCCATCTATCATTAATTTTATTAAGAAATCTGATAGGTATCATCGTTGCAGGAAAAGTACTTGTCACAATGTAAAAGATCTCATGCTAAACCCTGATCGTAGTATAGTGGCTGACAGTGGCTGAACGTCTGACCGGGCTTATTCATAACACGTGTGGCCGAACGACAACGTAAACAAAAGACCTGTAAAGTGGTGGGTGATCATTGCTTAAAAATAATTAAACGGTGATACGTCTGGGTGGGGAGAAAATTTCGAAATCTTTTGGGTTTTGCCTGCGTAGTTCGAATCCTGTGAAGATCTAACGGTATTTGAACTTTGAGATTTCACGTATACGATCCATAGAGTGTTCATCATATCAATGGTTTGGATCACTTTAGTGGGACCACGTCCATGCGCCGGTGCATCAGCACGCACTATTTTATGTTGTGATGCATCATGCATCTCAATCTCGTCGGAAGCTTGTGGGACCCACAGAGATGCCTGTGATAAATCCGCTCTATCCAACAGATTCTCGAGACCACGATAGGAGTCTAAAAATGAGGCAGATCCAAAACTCAACTGGGCCACACCAAGTGAAACAGCAGCGATTGAACGCCTGCAATTGGAAAATTCGCGGGCGACGGAAGTTTGGTATCAGGATGATATTTGTGCCTGCAGTTTATCTGAATGGTAAAAACCCTATGAACGGTTCATAGTTTGGATGGCATATTAATATCATTGTCGGCTCTAGGAATGTTTCAACGGTGGAAGTTTCCGCTCCAACCTTTTCATTTGATGTGGCCCACATGAGTTTTTGATTTGTCTAAAATTTGGAATCCAATCATATTGTGGTTTTTGAAACTGATGGACAGAGTGGATTTGTCACGGGAAACTCTGTGGGCCCCACATAACTTCCGATCACAGGAACCGTATTGTAGCCCGGGGGCACAGCCAATTCGCGTCCCTTTGAATATGTACTATCTCATATACACCGCATAACCGTCCATGCCCTCTTACCGAGCGGAAACACGCCCTTATTCCATGGAGGAAAACAAGGAAAAGAAGGAAGGAGCAGCACAGCTGTATGACTTGAATGCAAAATGGGATACTTGCTTCGATCTAACTATCCGTCGCTTTGTCTATTCTTCTCTGTCTGGTGCTTTTGGTGGTCTCCTTCTCTTCAGTACGCCTTCTTTTCTTTCTAATTCTTTTCTTTTGATACCCCATTTACTTTTCAATCACAGAAACTCTGATATTTCTTTAAAAAAAAATAATAATCTTTTTTTATGGAATTTGGGATTTTTTAATTTTTGTTAGAGCCCTTTTAATTTCAAGGCATCTGGCTATTTAGGGTGAGGGTGGCACTTTATTCTGAAGGAGGATTGCGTGAATATTGGATCGTAGTCTAATGCTGTCTGACATGCATCATTTACTAAACTAGGATTAATGATACAAGAAACAAGTGAAAATTGAACCTTCTTTGAGGGGAAATCATTCCTAATGATACATGTTACCAGATTTAGGGCTCAACATCATCCTCCGACATCCTCCCAAACAAGATATATAAGGACTGTGGAAGAGATCAAACCGCCTTCTAGTAGAATAACTAACGGAATCAAAAGAAACCTTGATAAATTCATTCAATCAAAGAATCATGAGGAATTCCATATATATGGCCTTTTGTATGTTCTTTTTGATAGATTATACATAAGGCCATGTATTTATCACCATTTGAGTATGTGTTTTTGGTCGATTAATCATAATTCACGAACAACTCCATACAAATGAGTACATACTGTTGTATTTACTGCCTTTTGTGCATATAAGTTTTCCCAATTTAACTAAAAGTCCACCTATTTCTAGCTATAAACTTTCCTAAATTGATTAAGACACCATTACCAGGCTAAATGATTTAAAAACAGGAAGCTAAAATAAAAACAAAGGAACCAATGCTTAACCATGAGGTCTACATGTGACAATTGGCCAATTGGAATCAGTGAAGCAAATGCTTTAGCTTTTGTGGCATCTTGCATTAGCTTTCGAATTTTGGGATTAATTTCTCTTGGTTGCAACATGATATTTGTGAAATTGCTTAGAGAAAGAAGCAAAAAGAAAGAAAGAAGAGAGTAGAGAGAAAAGAGAGATAAGAAAAGATGGGATTAAGGTTGGATGTTCGCACATCCCTCTTTCTATAGTTAGTTTCTATAGTTAGTTAAGTAAAAACCAACAATGCCAAAGGTGCCAATACTTATTACAATGCCATAAGTACAATCAAGGTGTACACAATTAGATTAAGTAAGAGGCAATGAACAAAGGATAAAAGGAAATGAGTCATGATCATACGGTTATCTACCATGTGGAATGCACATACACCACAATCAATTTGGACGATGAATCATAAGAACTAACGTGATCTTTATCAACAATAATATTACTTTTAATAAAATCTTGCTTGCTTATAAAAGAGGATTATGGTACCCTTGGTAATATCATATTTTCTACTTTTGCATTGTAGCTACTTTGTTTATGGACTCAATGCCTAGTTTGTATTTAAAAGAGATAATTCGTGTTACTTCCATTCCATTAGAATCATGACTGTAGTAAGGGTGGTCGGAAGTGAACAATAAAAGGTTGAGGATTATTTGGAAGCTTGAATACTAGCCAACCAGCCACCTTTGCTTGGCATGTTGTAACTTAAATTTGGTGGTAATTTTGTTGGCAAATTGGGTTTGCTTGGAACCCAGGGAATAATTTGGGATGATCTGGAATAGCTTGGAGGGTTTTTCAGGTCCTATGTGATGTAGGATAGATGGAAAGAAAATAAGAAGAGAAAAATGGATTTTTGCAGACACGACTATAGACACCCTACTTGAGATAACACAACTAATCTATGCATTGCCAAGCCCCTCCCAAAACCCCAAAATTTGAACCGTATCAAAGCCTGAATTCGAGTCCAATGAGCCACCTGCAACATGGATCATTGCGAAACTTGAGGTTCGGTGAGGTGGAGAGAATTCTACACCCACCTCGAGTGATGCGCTTGGCTCCAAATGACTAGTTTACCCTTGAACTTCCACATTTTTACATTCCATACCATCCTTCTCAACCAATAAGAGGATGCCATGTGGCACACCCATACTCTGAGCTAGTCACAACCCTTCTAGCCTTCATTAGCCCCCAAACTTCACATAAATTGCCAAAAGACCATTCACCTCACCTATAAATATTCCCCATCCTCTTCATTTCCACAAGACACATCCTTTCAAGGAGAGAAAGAGAGTGTGAGGATAGGAGCCTTTCCAACCCTAGCCAAGCCTAGCTACGCCCAAGCCAAAAAAATGCCGACCACCTCCCTTGAGTCGATCCTAGCGACAATTCGGCCACCCATCCTTCTCTCTTAGATAACCCCAGCCATAGATCAAATTCATTTATCACAGCATCGATATTTGCATCATCTCTCTCCTTAACCCCCCTACTTCTCTAGCCTATCTGAGTGTATTCTCTGGGGCTTGTTGGATTTTCGAATTCTGCCACATCAAAAACTTAGGCTAATTGGAGTCCTTTTTCATTTCTTTATTGTCTTTCACATGTAAACAGGTTCTAGCAGATCGCATGCATTCCAATTCCTCGCTTCCACTTTTGAGTTGGATATTACACCCCTTCATCCTCATCATTTATGCATTGTAAGATTTACATTAGCATATCTCTTCTTAACCTCCCTGCTACTTTAGTCGATTCGAAAGTATGCTCTGCGGCCTGCTGAATTTCCAAATCTTGCCATATCAAAAACTCAAACCGATCGGAGTTCCTTTTTTATTTCTTTACCATCTCTCTAAGGTAACTGGGTCATGGCGGATCACATGCATTTCGATCCCTCATTCCCACTCCTAAGTTAGGCAATACATATCATCAATTTCATTACATTACCGTCGGCTAATTAAATCCCTTATAATCCGCTAAGTTTTGTGAAGTAGAGACTGTGCATTCCTTTGGGTAAAGGAGTTGCCTAACACCTTCATTCTCTGTCACCGTGGCTCCTTAACTTCGAATCCTAGGTTGTAGATCAGGGGTCATTATAAAATAGAGGATCCTCGGATTCTTTGGTTTCTAAAGATTCTCTGGTGGGATTGTCTTTCGGTGCAAGGGATGAGGGTATGCATGACTTCTTCCAGTTTGTTCACACCGGGGCTATTTAGTGGCAACAAGAATGACAGGGCATGAGGTCAAAGAAGTCGCCTGAAGGCATGAGAGAGCTGCTAAGCTTAGAATGCTCCAATCATGAAGTTGCGGTCAAGTTCAATGGTGGGAAAAAGGGCGAGATTGCGTAAATGTGGTGATCAATGTTAATATTATCTTAGAATGTGAGAGGGCTGGGATGTAGAGTCAAGAGGGCCCACATTAAGAAAGTTTGCAAGAAAGCAAAGGCCGACATCATCGTGTTGCAAGAATATAAGCTCCAGACTATCTCTTCAGGTATGCTTCATTCCATTTGGGGTATTGAGAATAAGGATTGAGTCTCTGTTAACGTCGTGAGATGTGATAAATGGAGAAAGGTTGATTCTTTCTTCAGATCTTTTCCCGTTTCTATTCTGTTATGTGATACTTAATCTGGGATCCGATGGGTTATGACTTCCATTTATAGCTTGTGTCTAAAAACTCAGCATGACCAATTATGGGAGGAGCTTGATAGTGCCAGATGGAAATGGGGATTCCCTTGGTGCATTGGCGGTGATTTTAATTTTGTTTGTTTTTCGTATGAAAAATCTTTTTTTTTTTTTGGGGGGTTGTCATTTTATTCGTGGTTTCACCAACTAGTGGACTTGCCTATGGGTGTCAAATATACTTGGTCAAATGAGTAGGAACATGTTGCTATGTCTCGTCTGAATAGATTCTTATTCTCTATAGAGTGGATTGAAAGTTTCCCTTTAGTGATCCAACGTGGTCTGCCGAGAGTGCTAGCGGATCATCGTCCTATTGTTCTTGAAGTTCTAGAAGAAAATTGCAGCCCAAAGCCTTTTAGAGTCGAAGCGGTTTGGCTGGAGATTAATGGTTTTGAGCAGTTGGTGGGGCTCCTTCTTGGTGGACGGATACACTGGGTTCAGATTATGTCAAGGTGTTCCATAATGGTAATGGTGGCCATAACGGCCACCACCATTAGCTCTCGATACCGGGCATAACGGCTGTTACGGCCCCATAGGTTTTTCGGGGGTTTTTTCAATAAATAAAAATATAAAAAAGAGGGGGGTGGGGGTGGAAAACCATTACGGTGCTATTATGACCTTTATAGGGGATGTAACGTGCTGTTAACAGCAATTACATGTCATTTTTTTCCATAACGGTTGTTACTACCGTTATAACCCTGTAACACGTAATGGCTGCCACCGTTACCTTTACGTAACGGCCTTTACAACACACCATGGATTATGTAGGAAGCTAAAATTATTGAAAGACAAGCTTAAAACATGGAAGAGAGACTTCCCTAGGGCGAGCGAAGCTGAATTTGAGAAAATTGCTGCAAAGATACATGAGCTGGATCTTCTAGAAGAGAGTGACAATCCTTCAGCAAAAGGTAGTAGTGGGTCATCTTCATCGTGAATGTGGTCCAAACTTATTGGATAGAAGTCACCATTTTCAGCTAAATTTGCCATGCCTTGAATTTCGTAATTGAAGCTTTATGTTGTAATGCATTTAGATGAGCCGATCCAACATCCTGGTCTGTAGTCTATTTCTATTATTTGAATGAATGATAATAGTAGAATGCATCGCGTGCTGACCCCCCACCCACTCTCTCATGATACTACCATCCAATATAATCACTGTCTCGTTAGCTTGCCCCTCCCGCCATCTTTGTAAAAAAAATACAAATTACAATCCCCAAACAACTCTGCAAAAGTACAAATTACGTACTTTATAAATTACAATACTTAAACAATGGCTACAAGTTACAACTCCAACCCTAAATGGCAAATGCACAAATTACACTTTACAATACAATCCCAGTCCCCAAAAAACTCTAAAAATCTAAGAAGAAAATATCAAGCTTTCCTGTCACCCGTGCTGTAAAATAATAATTATATATGAAATTAAACAAAAATTAGAAATTTGCATTCCAACTTCCAACTGATTGTAGATCTACCTATTGTAATTTGTACTATAAGTTTATAACCATCAAGCATTGAAATAAGCAATCTCGGAAAATAGTTGCGAAAATAAATAAATAAACAATTAGTAAAATGCATAACCAAATATGGTCTATTGCATGTTATTTCCACATTCATGTATTCTACATACATTTGTAACCATTAAGTGTCGAAATCGAAAAAAAAAAAAACAATTTTTTTATTTTTTAATTTTTTTTAATTTTTTTGCATTTTTCAAACATCACAAAAAATAGGTGTGAAAATAGAAAAGAAAAGAAAAAAAGAAAAAGAAAATGCATAACCAAGTATGATCTATTGCATGTTATTTCACATTCAAACATTTCACATGTATTGCAATCAAACATTTCATATGTATTGCAATCATCAAGCATCGAAAACAAAAAAGAAAACCCGAACATTTTCTAATTTGTTTTTGCATTTTTCAATAATCAAGAATAATGGGTGTGAAAAATAGAAAAATGCATAACCAAATATGATATATTGCATGTCATTTTACATTCAAGTATTCTACATGCATTGCAACAATCAAGCATCGAAATTGGAAAAAAAAAAAAAACCTTTTTTTTTTTTTTTTTTTTCGCATTTTGCAAAAGTCACAGTAAATATGTGGAAAAATAGAAATAAAAGGATAGGAATCACGAAAAATAGGTGAGAAAATAGAAAAATAAAATAATTAGAAAAGTGCATAACTAAGTCTGATCTATTGCACGTTATCCCACATTCAAGTATTCTACATGCATTTTATCCATCAAGCATCGAAATCGAAAAAAAAAACTTTTTCTAATTTTGTTTTACATTTTTCAAATATCACAAAAAATAGTTGCAAAAATACAAAAATAAAAAATTAAGAAAATGCATAACTAAATGTGATCTATTGTATATTATTTCACTTTGAAGCATTTTATATGCATTGCAACCATCAAGCAACAAAATAAAAAAAGAACCATCTTTTTCTATTTTTTGCATTTTAAAAAATAATGGAATATAGGTGTGAGAATAAAAAAAAAATAATAATTTGGAAAATGCATAACCAAATATGATTTATTGCATGCCATTTTACATTTAAGCATTCTACATGCATTACAACCATCAAGCATCAAAATCGAAAAAAAGTTTCTATTTTCTTTCATAAAACAATCAATTTTTGAAAATAATGAAAAATTATAAAAAGGAATACCAAATCGAGAGAAATTTCAGCAAGATTAGGTTGTTTTGGTGTTTTCCCCTTTGATTTCATCATTTCTAGTAAGAAATCACAAAAAAAGGTACTATCCACAGTTTTTTAAAATTCCCAAAAAGCCCCGCTCGAGCTTTGATATCTTAAATCCTTCTTGATTTGAAGTTTTAATTATCAAAGATGGTACAAAAGTAGTTTGATTTAGCTTAGAATGAGTTTAGGAATAAAAAGCCCAAAGAGATGTGGAAAATCAAGTCCAAATGGGCCTTTTTATAGAAAAAAATAGCTATTATTGGATCGTTATGGGTCGTAATGGCTGTTACTCGACCGTTTTTTGGAGGTGACCGTTACACACACGTATTGTGTAATGGCTAGCGTTGTTACTACCGTTATGTAACGGCCATTATGTAATGTTTTGGAATACCTTGCTTATATTTCTCCTTTCCTTTTATTCTTTTATGCTTATCTCAAACTTTTTGTTATTAAGATCTCCCAAATTATTAATATATCTTATTAAAGATCCTTTAAAATTCTTTGTTAAATAAAGGCGTCAAAGAATGAAGCTAAATTCATGTGAAAGATATGCATCTATTAAAGATCTTCAAACATAATTTAACATGTGGAGTTGAATGGACTGTAGGACCAAAAACTTGGCTTTTGGGGGCCACATCATTGCATGTTTCTTGTTATCGTTCATGCTTGCATTATTTGTCACTGGTTGGAAAGAAATTGTTCACGAGTTTATAGACGATAGCAAACCTGCCTTTATAATGTGTCTTCCTTGTTGGACATAGTTGATGGTAAAGCCTCACATGTCAAATCAACACCACTTATGTTGAATGGTGTTGTAGATCAATGTTCGCAATATTGATACTATCGGCCGATATTATCGGTATCGCAATCCAATGATATGAAACCTGTCAGGAGATACTATGAAATTTTTTATTGTACGTAAATATCCAAAAAAATTGAAAAAAAAATTTAAAAAAATGAGAGAAACTTCCAACAAGGTGGATTTTTGTACCTGTAGAAGAGATTGCCTTAATCGGAAGCTGCATTTGGTGGGCCATTTGAATCGAAGTGCATTGTTCATAGGTTAGTGCAAAGAAAATCTTCGATTCCCTTTTTTTTTTTTCTTATTCTTTCTTCGAATAAATTATTGCTTGAAAACAGAATTGTTTTTGAAAGATAATGTGAAAAAATCCAGAGGAATCCAGAGATTTGGGAGAGAAATTAAGGTTTTAGGGTTCCGGAAGGCCGGAACCGTCTTTGCTTCCAAAAATAGCTTCCGAGTCTTTCTTATCACGCGTAGTTGGACGCGGATTTCATGCAAAAGCCTTTCACGCATGAAGTTTTTGCGCTGGGATGCTAGGTGGGGCCCACCATGATGTTTGTGAGAAATCCGCCACGTCCATCTGTTTTGCGAGCTTATTTTAGGACATGCGACTGAAAATGAGGTGGATCCAAAATTCAGGTGGGCTGCAAGGGAGGAAATAGTAGGGATTCGGTGACCATCGTTGAAACATTTTTATAGCCACAGAAGTTTCGTATCAGGATAAGTTTTTTGTGTTTTCACTTCATCCCAGTGGGAATTAGAATTGTACATGAATCGAGTTAGCTCGGTTAACTCGCTGACTCGACTCGAAAAAGCTCGATTTGACTCGGTTCGAAATTGAGTTCGAGCCGAGTCGAGTTGATTTTTGGAGCTCAAAAAAATTTCAAGCCGAGTTCGAGCTTGGCCGAGCTTGAATCGACTCAGATCAAACCTTAACTCGAATCGAACTTTGGATCGAACTAGTTCGGTGACTCGGTTATTTTGATATTGATGTTGCTTACTAAGTGTTTGATGAAATGACTCAACGAAGTATTGTTTCGGGTGGATACATTCTCTGTGGGATTGGCCGGTGGCGAGGAAGGTATGGATATGAAACAAATCACTACCAAAAAAACAAACATTACATGATAAAAAAACTACCCTTGGATCTTGATTTTGATGCAGCCTACCGAGTGTTTGATGAAATTGAGAGATTGAAGGCGCACTTCATGCATTTGAGAAAATGCCGCATAGGCTCGAACTTGGCTTGAATTGGCCTGAGCAACTGATCGAACCGAGCCGAGCTGGCTAGTCAGGCTCCAGGACTGAGCCGAGCCAAGTTTGAGCTAGGGTCAACTTGTGGCCGAGCCGAGTCGAGCTGTGCCAAGCTCGACTCGGTTCAACTCATGTACAACTCTAGTGGGAATGACCTCATAAACGGTTTGGATATCATATAAACATCAAGGTGGAGCCCAGGAAAGTTTCAACGGTAGGAAACTCTTTCCCCACTTTTCCCTCTCGTATGGCCCACTTGAGTTTTGGATCCACCTCATTTTCAGTCGCATGTCCTAAAATGAGCTCGCAAAATGGATGGACAAGGTGGACTTCTCACAAACGTCACAATGGGCCCCACCTAGCATCCCAACATAGGAACTTCCTGCGAAAGCCTTTTACAGGAGATCCGCGTCTGGTGTGGATTGAGAGCCTTGGAGACGGACGGTCCTGTCAGGGGCTTTGTAGGGCCGACCATGATATATGTGTTTTATCCACACCGTCCATCTATTTTGATAGGTCATTTTAGGGTATAAGCCCAAAATGTGGGTGATGTAGGACAAATTAACCACTTGCTCTAACAGCTCAAATTGTTAGAGCATGACGAATTAATCCCTTTATCTCATAGCCCAGGCCCCACATCTCATGGGTTAGGACCTCAGCTGAACCCTCCTCGTGGGCCTCAAATCACATGGGTACCGCCTCACACGGGCCGCCCACCCTGAGTGTGTCCTCGCATCCCACATGCTACCCCACTCGAGGCTGGTGTGAAATGTGCATTAATCACCCTCGATGAGGAGTCTCGAACACGAGACCTTCCCCGTGGGCCCCGCCCACCCCGAGGGTGCCCCTGCATCCCATAGGCGACCCCACTCGAGCCCGGTGTGAAAATGCCCTTGCATTAATCACCTTCGGTGAGGAGTCTCAAACACGAGATCTCCCTCTCTGATACCAATTTGATGCAGGACAATTAACCACTTACTCTAAAAGCTCGAACTGTTAGAGCATGGCGAATTAATACATTTATCTCATAGCCCAGGCCCCATATCTCATGGGTTAAGACCTCGCCCGAACCCCCCTCGTGGGCCCCAAATCACATGGGTACTGCCTCACTCGGGCTGCCCACCTCGAGTGTGTCCCCACATCCCACAGGCTACTCCACTAGAGCCAGGTGTGAAATGTGCATTAATCACCCCCGGTGAGGAGTCTCGAACACGAGACCTCTCCCGTGGGCCCCAAATCACATGGGTCACCCACCCCGAGTGTGTCCCCGTATCCCACGGGCTACCACACTCCAGCCCGGTGTGAAAATGCCCCCGCATTAATCACCCCCGGTGAGGAGTCTCAAACACGAGCCTTCCCCCGTGGGCCCCGCCCACCCCGAGTATGTGTTTTATCCACACCGTCCATCCATTTTGATAGGTCATTTTAGGGTATAAGGCTAAAATGTAGGTAGATATAAGGCTCAAGTGGACCACATGACAAGAAGCTGTGGTGGCAATGATATCCACCGTTGAAGCTTTCCTAGGGCCCATCGCGATGTTTATTTGCCATCCAATCTGTTAATAAGGTTTGATAGATCTGGATGAAGGGAAAACATAAATATTAGCTTGATCCATAACTTTTGTAGACCCCAAATTTTTTTTAATGGTGCCCCTTTAATGACCACCTTTTCGTGTGGTGCGGTCCACCTCATCTTTGGATTTGCCTCATTTTTTGGCCCATTCCCTAAAATGATTTGTGACGGTGTAGATACACCATATTACGTCAGGGTGGCCCCACAGTTAGGGTCCCACCATATTTCGTACGTCCTCTGATGTGGTCCACTTGATCTCTGGATCAAACCCATTTTTTCCTCAGAATTTAAAATGATCTGAAAAAAATGAATGGACGGCATTGATACAATGCATGGGGCCCACACAATCTACTTCATTTTTTGAGCCAAGACCTATAAAAAAGTTAAGATGTCAACGTTAGGAATTGGAGAGCGGATTAGGTGAGACCCAATACTCTCACCCAAGACGGTGCGGCCCTTAATGCGGGGCCCACCTTAATGTATGTATTCTGTATCCATGTCATTCATTCGTTTTTCCAAATCATTTTAGCGTATTATCCAAAAAATGAAGCACATCCAATTATTAGGTGGACCATACCAAAGGAAAAAGTGGTGAGTGATTAATGGGCCACAAATTCTGGATCAATTTGATATTTGTTTTCCTTTCATTTAGGCTTATGTGAACTTATCAACATATTAGATAGTAAATAAACACTATGAAAACATTAAGGTGAGCCTTAAAAAGGTTTTAATGGTAGGGCCTTCAATCAATACTGTTTCCTGGATCTGCTTTATTTTTGGGATGGTGCCATAAATTAAGGTGGCAAAACAAATGGACGGTGTGGATATACATGTCTTGATACAGTTATAAATGTTATGCATCATATTTAAATATAGTTGTTTTAGTTCAATCGAACAACGCATAGCTTAGGACCCTATAGAAAGGAAACCTATTATATGCACTTCCTTTTTGAGAATTTATGATTTAAAAGTGCATAGTAAGGTCTTTTTTTAATAATCCCTGAAGTTTCATTTTAAAATTCCAACCATTTTCCTAATGTTTCCCCATGTTTCTCAAAAGTGCGATAAATTACGTGGTACAAACAATATATCCCATGCGATAACCGATACATATCTGTATCCCAAGGGTGCGATACATTGCACGATACTGATATTTCGAACATTACTGTAGATCACACCGCCTCTTATTTCTTTTTAGTGCTCTCCATATTTTAGGCATCAACTCCCACTTTTAGTAATGGAGTTGTGGGCCTACTAGCTCCTTGTGATGTGGTGTTGCTTGTGTCAATGTTGGACTTTGATTTATGCAATCGCTGTTGAGATAGGACCAACATGTTGATGCAGGACATGAAAATTAAGTATAATATGCAAGATTTCAGACTTTAGATCATACTAATTTAGAAACAATCACAAAAATTTCACATCCCACATAAAGCGTAAGACCCTAACCCGTGTGTGCATATCATTCCTTTAGGTCTCGTGGTCCTACCGGTCGAATCCCGGCGACCCGCGACCTATGAATAGTGTTTGCGATCATCCTTAAGTTCGGTTACATTGACCCGAATCAAATCGACCCGAAACTTATGCCATTGCGTTTCCATCGACGCCGCGGTTCCAACGCCGCGTCCCGTACATGAATCTGATGTATACATCACAAGTTATGGGCCACGCTCGATATGGACCATTGATGTGTGATTATTGGACCCCACCATGGCCATGCATACTTTCCCATGTGATGATGTCATGCCTAAGCTTAGATTTTCTAGAAAGCCTACAACCCTATGAACATTAATTGCATCTCCCTAGTACATCTTCTCATTCACCTCATTGGCACCCCTATTCATCTTCATGGCCCACTCTCATACGCATCATATGCATGCTTGTTTGAGGTATGATTGGCCATGGTTGTGCCATTGTGTAGGACATGTTAGTATCTCCCCGAGGGATGGAGTTTTCCCCTCTTAAGCACGATGGATGCTTGGGATTGATGCATGAGTGATTGTATGATTCCTGCATATGGCATTGCATAGCATGTGGATATTTGCACTTGTTTCATCAGGGCCGTAGCCTCCACAGATATATTGTGGATGGTCGTGTGTGGACACCGGAAATGATACTTGAGCATTTGGGGCGCATAGGATGTCCCTGGGTGAAAGCCCTTAAACCTTCACGGTACTAAGGAGATGCCTCAATGCTAAGATTGAGTGGAAATCATGAGTGCTCGAGTGCCTTATACCGTTAGGCTGCGACTCCCACTGTTGCGAGGTCGGTTGAGATGGGGTTTGACCTTACCTGCCTGAGTGAGGGGGCATAGCTAAGCTGAGTTTGACTAGCTCGTAAATGAGTCCGCTACTGTCGAGCCTCGCTGGTGATCGGCTGTCCACAGACGGGTAGTGAGGTCTCCTATGCTCGTTTAACTGTGCAGGTCTTAGAGAGTGGCAATCATCCTGCAATGTACTTGACCCCGGTGGATTCCTTATGATGGAACTGTACTTGATGTGTGGATTGGATATGAGGACTGGCATTACTTCGCACTGCATTAGTATCGACTGTATAAGCCTTATGTTGCATCGCCTTCGTATGGCGCCCAATACTCATGTATTGCATTGCATAGTCCTGGTTACGACTTACTGTATTCATAGCTTAGCCTCGGTACGACTAATATCATTCATGTTTCCTTCTGCATTCTCCCCTATCTTCTTCTGAGCACCATTGTCACACACCTTCACCACCCTCTAAGCTTTCTATAAGCTTATGCACGATTGATGCGTGCAGGTGATCTTAGGTCGGCACAGTAACAGTGGGGCATTGGATTGGAGCGTGCTGAGGACCCGTTGTAGACTTTTCTCTTCCTTTCTTATCTTATGTACTTCCTTTTGAGCCTTATGTACCTGTAAAAGTTTAAATTTCTAGTGGACTTTGCAATGCGTTCCTATGGTTACTTTCCGAGATTTACTTGCTACGATCTTGGGTATGCTCGATTGAATTGGATTTATGATATAAAAATCCTCCTTGTGGGATCCTAAGATCGGAACCTGAGCCAGGAACCGAGAATGGGATACTACGGAGGCTATTGCGACTGGAATTGGCTATTGGGTTCCTTGTAAGTCCGGTCATCGAGTCTGGGGCATTGATGCAGGACATGAAATTTAAATATGAGATGCAAAAATTCAGGCTTAGATCATACCAATTCAGAAACAGTTACACAAATTCCACATCCCACATGACAGTCCAAATCATTCAATTAAAAGGGGAATCTATGCTGGTCCAGGCCGACACAGGCTAGGACTGGACCAATAAAAATTATAAACCAAACGATGTCAAAGGGAAATGGAAATCAACCACATGCATAAAAATCAATCCCAAATCCAAGAGATCCCCCAATTTCAATTTAAGGAACCCTAGGGTGATGGAAACAGCAAACAATTTAGGGAAAACGCAATCTAGGTTTAGGGTTTATGAAGAAAACATGTGTGAGGAGGCAAAGAGGGATAAAACCTGAACCAAAGATGATTCCCGCATATGGACAGCGGGCCTGGGGCGCTCACGTGTGCGTAGGTACTTAGCTGCACGTGCGAGGGGCGTCAGTTGCGAAAAATCTCTCCTTGGCCCTGGTCGATTGGGGGTAGGCTCCAAAACCCCGAAGTTTCGGGTCGATCCGAGCTGCTGCTTTTGCGTAGTACTTCGTCAAAGTTCTTGACCTCCTGCAGGGCCGAAATCTGGAAATCTGCAGTAATGAAGAAAATTGATGCAACAAAGGACGAATTCAAAGCACGAGTGGTGGTAGAAGATGGAAAAATAGAGATGATGGAGGATGGGGTGAATCAGGATCGATGTGGCTTCGCACCACAGTAGTTAGCCCTTAGAAAAAGAAGGGCTTCGCACCCACTTTTGAATTCTTCCACAACTCATGATGAGAGCAGAAAAAAATAAAGTGGGAATTTTTATTAAACTTGAATGAATCAGAAGAACTACAAGGGGTGCCTATTTATAGGAAACACTATACCCCAAAACTCGCGCCATGTGCGCAACCTATTACTTAACGATGAAGTAAACTAAAATAAAAAACCAAACAAAGAAATCTAAAGCGTTCATGATGTTCTAAATAATAACAATAAGCAAAACGTAAAATATGAAATCAATTTGACTAGTGGGCTATGATCATGAGATCCCATGGTGGGCTTTTCTTGATTATCGGGCTCACTCTTTTGAATCAAAACTTCGTCTCCTAACTAGGAGGCCTTCTCTGGACATTGTCATCAATCCAGATCGACGGTGGGGTCCTCCTTCTGACGTACGTGCGTAAGGGGCGGCGTGCGTGCGCGTGATATCCCCATCAGGCGTGACATAAAGTCAAGCATTCAACAAGGTGAATCTACAAGGGTCCAAGCCTACACATGTTAGGGTTGGATCAATTAAAAATTATAGACCAAACAATGATCAAAGGAGATTATATTCAGCCACACATGCAAAGGATTACTTCCTCAATCCAAGGGATTCACACATTTCAATTCGGGAAACCTTAGGTTGCAAAAGTAGAATAGAACGTGGGGATTTAAGATGATCTAGGGTTAGGGTTATGGAAATAAGGCGAGAGAGGAGTGAATGAGAGGAAGGAAAGAACCTGTAATCAGTTCGCATGTGTGGGCAGCAAGCGGGCCTGACGCACGTGCGTGGATTGTGGCCCGCACGTGTGTAGGGCCTACAAACCCAAAAAGGGCCAGCAAGAGGTTGGTCGGCCAGGGATGGGCCACCCACACACCAATTTTCAAATTGAACGGATGACTTGTTTGAGTACGGTCCTTCGCCAAAGTTTCAGCCCTCCTGTAGGGCATGATTCTGGAAATCTGCTGTAGAGACGGATTGGCTGCAAAATAACGGGGGATTTGAAGGTTGGATGACTGTAGAAGAAGATGAATATTGATAGTAGGAGGTGGGGGCCAATCGGGATGGATGTGGCTTCGCACCATGGTAGTTAACCCTTCGAAGAAGAGAGGGTTTCGCATCCAATTAGGCTCCTACAACTCATAGATTTAGAGAAGCAGAAAACACAAATTTTATTTCAATCTTCAATGAAAAAATCCTACAAGGGGTTGCCTATTTATAAGAAAATCCTATACCCCAAAAGCCGCACCATGTGCGCACCCTATTATTTGGAGACGAAGTAATAAAAAATAACAACTAATAAAAGCAATCTAAATCGTCCATGATATTCCTAATAACAATAATAAGCAAAACTCAAAGTAATCGATCATCTAGAGTAGTGGGCTACGATCATGGGAACCAATGGTGGGATCCACATGACGATCGGGTCCACCCCAAGGAACCAAACCACAGTCCTCTAAGTAGGAGGCCCTCGATGGATGTCGTCATCGATCCTGATCAATGGTGAGGCCCTCCTCCTTGCTTACGTGCGTTTTTTTTTTTTTTGGGGGGTTGTGCGCGAGATGTCCCCATCACATGTCCATCTTCACTTTGACATATATTATAGAATGTGCCAATTCGACCTTTGAGTTGTTCATCTCTTACTGTACTAATTGTCAATTCATTTTATGTTCCATTTACTAATGCAATCGTCGATTCATTAATGGATTCATTTGCAATCCATCGACAAACTCTTTGCATGTATCTTTTTCTATTAAGCTCTTTCACTAATCACGATATCCGTCAGATCTTCAAACATTATTTTAATGAATTAAGATATCTTGAAATTTCTTGTCTTCACTCGCGAAACTCCACTCATGATCTAAAGTATGGAATTCCTTGGTGTATTTTCCACCAATTTGTTCCTTCATGAAGATTGCGACATCTTTGATAGAGGTCACAAACATAAGTTGTAGGTAAAAAAAAAAAAAAAAAACACACTTTTTCATCTTTCTTTTAATAGCTACTTTCTTATTAACTTAGAGGATTCATTAAGTTTGGAGATTGTCTCACTAGGCTAATGTGTGACTAGGAAACTTCATGGCCACTAAATAACTTTTTAATTGTTCGTGAGTTCCTTTTACTCAAACACCTTCTACTTTGCTTGGCTAGTCGATGAAGTTGTCTATGAGCAAATGACCGTGGAATTCCTAGACTTTTGACTTAATTCTAGGTTTTCTACCATATTCTAACAATTCAAGAATTCAATTATGGATGCCTTGATCAGTCAAGGCCATCCGTTATTGGTTAGGACCATGGTAGGGACCTTCCCCTATGCGTGAACACACTCTAACACCAGTCTCTTGATTCTCTCTACATTAGAGCTCTTTCACTTTTTAATGGCATTGTTGACTATATGCACGAGTAGATCTATCCACTTTTGGTGTGCTCTAATTAGTTAGGCTACTTGTTCATACTTTTCTTGTGTCACTCCCCTTGGTGCTAGAGTAGAAATCCACCGAATATCACCTACTCCAATGCAATTCGGTTATTAAGTCAATGAGATCTTGATACCCAAGTTACAAAAATTAAAAAGTATTCCCACAAAAACAATGGTGTAGAGAGGGAGAGAACTTTATTGATATCAATCTTTTTCTCTTACAAAAATTTAAGAAATCTCACATTGAGAAAATATTCGAATCGACTCCTACACCACCACCCCCTTTTATAGATCATAAATGAATCTTTAATTGAAATCCCCCTAACTAAGAGATTGATTTTAAATAAATCACAATTTATTTCAAACTAATCTAATCTTCCTTAATATGGTAAAAGCCCAATAAAAAGTAAACATGGAAAGTAATTATATATCTAAAACCAACTCATATCTTTGATCATATCAATTATATCCCCTTCACATCTTCAATCACATCAATCACATCTTTAAATCATCCCCTTATATCTCTGAAAAATAGTAAATTATAATAATTGATTTAGGCCTTCAAATCTGTAAGTAATCAATAAACAAATCAGAGCATGGGCCTACGGTAGGCAATGAACCTACATCTTGTTGGGCCATACAATGGGTCTATATGGGCCGTGGGCCTGCATCAATTCTCCCCAGCTTCGAAAGAAATCATCCTCGATTTGGAAACCAATCTCAACCTTTAGACTTGTAATACCTCTATGATAAATCGTCATCTTCTTTAGTGGAAGTTGATGGTGTAACCCTAAGCTTCTGCTTGGCATAACCTTTGTTGGAGTCCACTGCAGATGATGTCTTTTTTACTTGCGCTTTTGTGGGTGCCAACTTGTTTGTTGCATCTTTAAATTTCTCCATGGATCTTGAAACATTTTCCTCGTTTTTTGTGCCACAATTATCTTTTGCAAAGGTGTTTCAATTTGAGTATTGATATCCACTTGGCATGTCTATCATCTCTCAATGTGATTGTCATTATCATTGGATCCATCAATTAATCCATTGGTGAATTCAAGTGTAGGTCCAATAGTAATGCATTGTTCACTTCAGATGTTAACTTTTCCTTTATATTTTTAGATCTTTTCGTTGTTTCTAGAATTCTACTTTAATTTTGGGTTCCTCGTCACATTTCAACAATTGAAGGATTTGATCATTGGTGTCTTCATAAGCTAGGGTCGCCTGTTGTTGGTTAGGACTTTGGTAGGGACCTTCATCTACGTTTCCATGTGCTCCAACTTCGGTCTTCGGATTGCCTCCATGCAGGAGCTCTCCCACTTCATTAGTGAGATTGCGTACTGCATACGTGACTTGATCTACCCACTCTGAGTATGTGGATCAATTGGATTAATTGCACTCTTCTCGTGTCACCTCCTTTGAAGCCATTAGGAAATGATGTAGAGTCAACAGTTCCCCAACGATCACCTGCTCTAATACCAAAATGGTGCAATCCGGTTATCGAGTCAAAGAGATCTCAATACCCTAATTGCAAAAATTAGACAATATTCACACTTAGACAAAAGCAACCTTCTTCTCTTACAGAACTTTAAGAAAATTCACAGTTGGACAATATTCAAATCACTAGCTCCTAAACCACCACCCCCTTTTATAGATCATAAATGAATCTTTAATTGAAACCCCCCCAACTAAGAGATTGATTTTGAATCAATCACAATTTATTTCAAACCAATCTATTCTTCTTTAATATGGTAAAAGCCTAATAAAAAGTGAACACGGAAAGTAATTATATATCTAAAACCAACCCATATCTTTAAGCACATCAATCGCATCTTCAAATCGGCCCCCCATATCTCCCAAAAATAGTAAATTAATTATTGATTTAGGCTCTCAAATCTGTAAATAATCAGCCCAAAAATCAGCACATGGGCCTACGGTAGGCTATGAGCCTAGATTTTGTTGGGCCATACAATGGCCTTATTGGGCTTAAGTGGTCCTAGATTGACCGGTGGGCTTGCATCAATTTCAAAACCCAAATCGCTAGAATGGACAAAGAACACGCACCACAAAATACTTTTTGAGTATAGAGGATAGGGAACTTACTAAGATTGAAAGCTTTCACTAGTTATAAGTAAAACTCCACAAAACTCAGAAAGTACGCAATGCCTTCTACCTCCTAGAACGACACACCATGGAATCCTAATGAATATTTAATTAGCATTTTCCAATCCTTAGAACAAGCCCGGGACTCAAACTCCACTTGTTCGACCTATAAAATTTGACTCACTCGTGTCATGTTTTATAGAATTGGAGACTGATGCATACACGCAATGCCCAATGTCATCTATACCATTGATAAGAAGGGTCCTCATGATGGGCCAATACAAAATGGTGGTGATTCTTCCACCCTACAAGTTTTATGACAAAATTGTGGTGACTCATCCATACCATTTATACCAATTTAAAATGTTGGTGACTCTTTGATGCAGGACAATTAACCACTCGCTCTAAAATCTATCGAATTGATAGAGCATGGCGAATTAATCCCTTTATCTCATAACTCAGGTCCCACATCGCATAGGTTAGGACCTTGGCCGAACCCCCCCCTCGTGGGCCCCACATCACATGGGTACCGCTTCACATGAGCCACCCGCCTCACATGGGCCGCCCACCCCGAGTGTGTCCTCGCATCCCACAGGCTACCCCACTCGAGCCTGGTGTGAAAATGCTCATGCATTAATCATCCTCGGTGAGGAGTCTCAAACACGAGACCTCCCGCTCTAATATCAATTTAATGTAGGACAATTAACCACTTGCTCTAAAAGCTCGAACTGATAGAGCATGGCGAATTAATCCCTTTATCTCATAGCCCAGGCCCCACATCGCATGGGTTAGGACCTCGGTTGAACCCCCTCGTGGGCCCCACATCACATGGGTACTGCCTCACACAAGCCACCCGCCTCACACGGGCCACCCAGCCAAGTGTGTCCATGCATCCCACAGGCTACCCTACTCGAGTCCGGTGTGAAAATGCTCCTGCATTACTCTTCCACCTTTCACATGGCATAGTTTTACAATAGACCAAACTGTCCAAATCACCGACCCATATATAGATGGAGGCGCATAGCCCAAACATTACAAGTTGCGCATGAGAGTGACCATCTGATTTTTCCCTTGGAATTTGGATCATACACTATTTTACATTTAACCATCTACTCTAGTACCTTCAAGTCGATGGTTAAGATTGCTTGATTAGTGTGATTTTAGGGACTTCTCCATCCACAATGCACCCTAATATTTGGATTGTCTAGATAGGCGCACACGAGTGCCCATGAGTGCTGCATTTTGGAAATGGTGCTGAACCATCATAGTTTAAGATGGGGACATCACCCGCACACGCACGCCGCCCCCCCTACGCATGTATGCAAGGAGGGCCCCATCGTCGATTTGGATTGATGACGACGTCCAGGGAGGGCCTCCTAGCTAGAAGACGAAATTTTTGTTCGTTGGAGTGGGCCTGATAGTCAAGTAAAGCCCATCATGGGATCTTATGATCGTGGCCCACTAGTCTGATTAATCTCATATTTTAGATTTTGCTTATTAATGTTATTTAGAGTATAATGGACTGTTTAGATTTCTTTGATTAGTTTTTATTTTTGTTTACTTCATCACCAAGTAATAGGTTGCATACATGGCGCGAGTTTTGGGGTATAGGGTTTTCCTATAAATAGGCACTCCTTGTAGGTTTTTTATCTTTTTATTTTTTTTTATTTTCCTCATTGAAGCTTAATAAAAATTCTGCATTTTTCTACTCTGAGTTCTCGAATTGTGGAAATCCAATTGGGTGTGAAGCCCTCCCTTCATCGAAGGGCTAACTACCATGGTGCGAAGCTACATCGATCCTGATTCGCCCCCATCATCTACCATCTCTATTTCTCATCTCCTACCACCATTCGCGCTTCAAATCTGTCCTTTATTGCAACAATTTTCCTCTTTAAAGTATAATTTCAGATTCTGGCCTTGCAGGAGGGCTGAAACTTCGACGGAGCACCACGCACAAGCGATGCATCTGATCGACACAAAACTCGGGGGTGTTGAAGATCTCCCTTGGTCGACCAGAGCCAAGGAGGCGCTTTCCACGTTCGGCCACCCCTCGCACGTGCGGCCAGACCCCTGCGCACGTGCGACAGGCCTGACCCGTTGTCCGCATGCGGGGATTATCTACAGGTTCAGATTTCTTCTTATTTTACTCTCATACCTATTCTCCTTAACCCTAATCCTAGATTGCATTACTTTCAATTTATTTGCCCCTTTTCTTACCCTAGGGTTCTCTGAATTGGAATTGGTGAATCCCTTAGATTAGGGACTGATTGCTGTGCATGTGTGGATGATTTTTCACTTCCCTTTGAGTATCGTTTGGTCTATAATTTTACTGATCCGGCCCTAGCCTATGTAGGCCTGGACCCGCACAAATTCCCATTGCTTGAATGTTTGAACTTTTGTGTGGAATGTGGAATTTTATGTGATTGTTTCTGAATTACTATAATCTAAAGCCTAAGATCTTGCATATCATATTTAATTTTCATGTCCTGCATCAAATTTGGTATCAAAGCCTAGGGTTCTTATAGGGGAATACATCACATGTTTAGGGTTTAGTTTGTTTATGTCCATCATACATCAAGTCTCATCACATATAGCTGTTTAGACATCCCTAAATCCTGATACAAGCTGCTGAAATTTCTGTTAACAGAAAGTTAGCAACTCACGTTGCTGGAATTTTCTATTATCCCTTTATTTTAATAGCTATATTGTTGAGTTTTAGTGACGTTGTGTGGTTTTCCTGATATAAAGTCCCATAGGATCATTTAGTTTCATTTAGACGCATATAGTCGCAGTAGAAGGTCCTTAGGTTGAGTTAGTAGTTGTATGCCCACGCGTACGGGTCGTGGTTTTGGCTTGCACCCTACACTAAACATGGAGCAATTGCAAGAATCAGTGGACAAGTTGACCCAACAGGTTGATTCTTTGGGAAAGCGCTAGGAACAATGTATGGACTAATGCCTTGAGCAGTTTAATGCGCGCGTTACCTAACTAGAGACCTCCCTCGGGGCAAACCCCACCATTGGGGAAGATGCTTAATCTCAAGCAAGGGGTTAGGAGGTTAGACCAAGGATTGGGGGTGACTAAGGAATTGGTCATGGGCGCGCACCCGTGCACCCACCCCGCGAGGGACATCATGATCAGTATGACCCAGATGCGCAACTCCTCAAGGGAGTTAAGAGTAGATGCCCCTACGTTTGATGGCCACTTGGACCCTAAAGCCATTTTAGATTGGTTGGCGGATACGGACCACTATTTTGAGTGGTATGACATGTCGGATGCTCGTCGAGTCCGATTCGCCAAGATGAAGCCTGTGGGCCAAGCAAAGAGGTTTTGGGCGACAGTAGAGCCAAAGAAAGAAAGCAAGAGAGCTCCCAGTAGTCCATTGGGGAGAAATGAAAGAAATGCTTAAAGAGAAGTACCTCCCTTTCTCTTATTGCTTGCGGTTGATTGAGGAATGACAATCTCTTCGACAGGGTTCTACGAGTGTTGCTGAGTATATTGAGAAGTTCGAAGAGTACTTGACCCGTTGCGAGGTTGATGAGGACCCCGTACTCACCCTTGCTCGTTTTAAAACGGGCTTCTATCCTAACATTAAGATAGAATTGCTCGCCAAAGATATAGACACTATTGAACAATTGTATCAAGTAGTGTTACACGTTGAGCAATACATCAAAGCATCTATGGGAAGGCGGTTTGACTTTCGCGATTCTAGTGCTAAGGCTAACCCCTCTGGGGCTAAACCTAACACTGGGTAATAGAACAAACCTTCTAACAATTTTCAGCCCGGGCCCAAGGATGATAAGGATAAAGAAATTGCTGGGTCTAGCTTGCGTGGAAGTGGGGCAACTAGGTGTTTTAGGTGTCAGGGGTTTGGTCACTTTGCCCATCAGTGTGGCATGAAAGAGGGAACCAAAGTATTTTTTATTGATGGGCAAGTAGAAGTAGTGCTCCCAGAGAGTGACAGTGAAGTGAAAGAATATGAGCCCGTAGAGACTCCTAGTGATGAGGAAGAGGGAGCGCAAGAGTCTGCGACCCTTGCAATTGTGCGTCGCGCTTTGGCTCAAGCCAAGAACACTGATGACTGGCGCTGCAACATGATCTTCTATACTCATGCAAAATGTGGAGAAAAGAGTTGTAAGATGATTGTAGATAGTGGTAGTTGTGCCAACGTGGCATCGACTAGCACTGTGAGCCGTTTGGGCTTGAAGCTTGAAGCCCATCCTCAACCCTATAGAGTGTCCTGGGTTGATGAAACTTCCATTCCAGTTTTGTACCGTTGTCTTGTTCCTATTCAGTTTGGATCTTATAAGGACACTGGTATGATGTTGTTCCCATGGATGTTGGCCATATCATTCTGGATAGACCGTGGCTCTATGACAGGGATGTTACCATATTTGGTCATTCAAATGTGTGTACATTCTGGTTCGAGGGCAAGAAGGTCAAGCTAAATCCACTGCCACCCAAGAACACTACTGGAAAGCAGTCCACACAAAATGGTGTGAACGGCTCAAAAGAATTAAAGGAGTTGAAGTCCAAGTCCAAACCTCTCCATATTCTTAATGCAAAGACTTTAAGCAAGAAACGGAGGCGGATTCGATGGTATATGCCCTTGTGACTAGGGAGTGTACCAGAGGCTAGTGTAGAGTTATCCACCGAGGCCATTCAGGTAGTAAATGAATTTCGTAATGTCTTTCCTAATGATCTACCGAATGAGCTTCCCCCTATGAGGGATATACAACATGCCATTGATTTAATCCCTAGGGCGACTCTACCAGACCTCCCGCATTAAAGAATGAACCCAAAGGAGCATGTTGAGTTGAAGAGGTAGATTGACGAGCTCCTAGAGAAGGGTTTCATTCGAGAGAGCATGAGCCCATGTGCCGTGCTTGCCCTTCTGACACCTAAGAAGGATGGCACATGGAGGATGTGTGTTGATAGTAGGGCCATCAACAAAATCATAATCAAGTATCGGTTTCTCATGCTGCGTCTTGATGACATGTTGGATATGATGGCTAATGCTACTATCTTCTCAAAAATTGACCTCAAAAGTGGTTATCACCAAATCCGTGTATGCCCTGGTGATGAGTGGAAGATGACCTTTAAGACAAAGGATGGACTATATGAGTGGCTAGTTATACCTTTTGGGTTAACTAACACCCCAAGCATTTTCATGCGTGTGATGACCCAAGTGTTGAGGTCCTTCATGGGGAAGTTCCTGGTCGTATACTTTGATGATATGTTGATTTATAGCATGACCAAGGAGCAACACCTCAACTACTCGAGGCAAGTTTGTGGGATCGTTAGGGCCGAGAAGTTGTACGCTAACCTAAAGAAGTATTTGTTTTTGTCTAGTAGTGTGATCTTCTTAAGTTTTATTGTGTCAGCTGAGGGCGTATCGGCGGATCTCGAGAAGGTCAAGCCCATCGTCAATTGGCTTGAACCCTGCAATATTCATGAGGTGCGCAACTTTCACGGCTTAGCCACCTTCGATAGGCGGTTCATTTGGGGTTTCAGTTCCATTATGGCTCCCATCACGGATTGCATAAAAGAGGAAGAGTTTCAATGGACAAAGGCAGCCTCGAAGGCCTTCAAGGAGATAAAGGTCAAGATGATCGAAGCTCCAGTCACGCGACTTCCAGATTTTTCAAAAGCTCTTGAAGTCGCATGTGACGTGTCAGGAGCTGGCATAAGAGTACTTGGTCAGGAAGAGCACCCTGTCGCCTTTTTTAGTGAGAAACTGAATGAGGCAAAACAAAGATATTCAACCCATGACAAGGAATTCTATGCGGTAGTGCAATCACTGCGCCATTGATGTCATTACTTATTGCTGCAAGAATTCGTATTATTCTCAAATCATGAGGCCTTGAGATATCTGAACTCTCAGAAGAAATTACGGTAGTGCAATCACTGTGCCATTGACGTCATTACCTATTACCGCAGGAATTCGTATTATTCTCAGATCATGAGGCCTTGAGATATCTGAACTCTCAGAAGAAATTAAACCCTAGGCATGCCAAGTGGGTTTAATTCCTTCAAGAGTATGCTTTTGTGCTTAATCACAAGGTTGGCGTAGAGAATAAGTCTGCCGACGCGTTGAGTCGTCGAGTCGCATTACCAACTCCATGAGCGTCGTAGTTATGGGCCTTAAGCGCATTAAAGAAGATTATTCTGAGTGTCCAGATTTTGGAGTTGTGTACGCGTCGTTGTTAGAGAGTCCGTTAGGAGCTAGCAGCGAGTATTTGATTTTAAACGGATATTTGTTTATGAGTGACCGCTCGTGTATACCACGCACCTCCCTCCACGATTTCCTTGTCTGGGAGTTACATTTAGGAGGGGTCGCGGGTCATTTTGGTCGAGACAAGACCATTGCCCTAGTGGAGGATAAGTTTCATGGGCCAAGCCTCAAGCGAAACGTGGCCAAAATTATAAGGCAATGTCGTACTTGTCAATTGGCAAAGTAAAAGAAACAAAATACAGGATTATACACACCTTTGCCAGTTCCATTCATCCCTTGGCAGGACATCAGTATGGATTTCGTGCTTGAACTCCCAAGACTATTCGGAAACACGATTCCATATTTGTTGTCATGGACTGTTTTTCTAAAATGACCAACTTCATTCTTTGTTTTAAGACCTCAGACGCATTTCATGTTGCTAAGATGTTCTTTAGTGAGGTCGTCAAACTGCATTGGTTACTAAAAACCAATGTCTGACCATGATGTGCGATTCATGAGTTACTTTTGGAAGACACTATGACATATGATGAATGCTAGGCTCCAATTTTCGTCTGCATACCACCCTTAGACCGATGGTCAGACTAAGGTGGTCAATAGGAGCCTAGGGAGTTTGCTCAAATGTTTAGTAGGGGAGCATACCAAGACATGGGACGCCGTACTACCCATAGCCAAGTTTACATTCAATAGTTCTGTCAATAGGTCCACAGGTCTAAGTATTTTTGAAGTCGTTACTGGTTACAAGCCTAGGAAGCCTATTTATCTTGTACCTATGTCATTGTCCCATAGGCCATTAGCGTCTGCAGAGTCTTTCGCGCATCACATCCATTCATTGCATCAAGTAATCAGGCGAAAGATCATTACTAGTAATGAACATTACAAATTTTCTGCAGACCAGCATAAACGTTTCAAGGAATTCAATGTAAGGGACTCTGTGATGGTCCGCATTAGGCCCGAGCGGTATCCTCAAGGGGTTGTTTGTAAATAACACGCGTGTAGCGCTGGACCCTTCAAAATTATAAAACAAAATAGTCTCAATGCGTATGTGGTAGATCTTCCACCTTCCATGGGAATTAGTTTCACATTCAATGTGGAAGATCTAGTTGTTTTTTAGGGGACCCTTGATACTTTGTCTGGCCCTTCGCCCACCCATCTTGATTCCCCAGATCTATCCCTTGATACATGGCCTCTTCCCGACTTTTCTTCCCAGCCTCTACCTCCCATACCTAATCTTTACACACCCATAGAGGAAATAGAGGATATTCTGGACCATCAGATAGTTTCAACGTCGGATGGCAGGTTTCAGAAGTACCTGGTTAAATGGAAGTCACGCCCAGTTTCAGACAGCACGTGGCTCACTGAGGAGGAGCTTCAGAGACTTGATCCTGACATCTTGGAGCGGTTTAAGAGTTTTGTTTCGCCAGTGGCGAAATCTTCGCAGTCGGCGAGAGTTGATGGGGACATCACGCACACACGTATACGCCCCCCCTGCACGTACTCAAGGAGGAGGGCCCCACCGTCAATCTGGATTGATGACGACGTCCAGGGAGGGCCTCTAGTTAAAAGACAGAATTTTTATTTGTTGGATTGAGCCCGATAGTTAAGTAAAGCCCATCATGGGATCTTATGATCGTAGCCCACTAGTCTGATTAATATCATATTTTAAGTTTTGCTTATTAATATTATTTAGAGTATCATGGATAGTTTAAATTTCTTTGATTAGTTTTTATTTTTGTTTACTTCATTGCCAAGTAATAGGTTGCGCACATGGCGTGAGTTTTGGGGTATAAGGTTTTCCTATAAATAGGCATCCCTTGTAGGTTTTTTTTACCTCATTGAAGCTTAATAAAAATTCTGCGTTTTTCTACTCCTCCGAGTTCTCGAGTTGTGGAAATCCAATTGCTTGCGAAGCCCTCCCTTCATCGAAGGGCTAATTACCGTGGTGCGAAGCCACATCAATCCTGATTCGCCCCCATCCTCTACCATCTCTATTTTTCATCTCCTACCACTATTCGCGCTTCAAATCTGTCCTTTATTGCAACAATTTTCCTCTTTACAGCAGAATTCTAGATTCTGGCCCTGCAGGAGGGTTGAAACTTCGGCGGAGTACCACGCACAGACAACGCATCCGATCGACACGAAACTTGGGGGTTTTAAAGCTCTCCCCTGGTCGACCAGAGCCAAGGAGGCGCTTTCTGTGTTCGACGCCCCCTCGCACGTGTGACCAGACCCCTGCGCACATGCGACAGGCCTGGCCCGCTGTCCACGCACGGGGATTATCTCGAGGTTTAGATTTTCGCCTATTTTACTCCTCTCATACCTATTCTCCTTAACCCTAACCCTAGATTGTATTACTTTCAATTTATTTGCCCATTTTCTTACCCTAGGGTTCTCTGAATTGGAATTGGTGAATCCCTTGGATTAGGGACTGATTGCTGTGCATGTGTGGATGATTTTTTACTTCCCTTTGAGTATTGTTTGGTCCATAATTTTACTGATCCGGCCCTAGCCTATGTATGCCTGGACCCACACAGATTCCTCTTCCTTGAATGTTTGAACTTTTGTGTGGGATGTGGAATTTTATGTGATTGTTTCTGGATTAGTATAATCTAAAGCTTGAGATCTTGCATATCATATTTAATTTTTATGTCCTGCATCAGTCTACCCTTGGGCAGTCATTTGATACTTTGGGGAGAGTGGATGGTTAATATGCCGGTGCTTAGAAATTATATACATGGCAAACAACTCAAACTTAACTATTTGAAATGTCGGAACGACTGAAGATAGCTTATCATCTCAAAATCAGATTGATTGAATGATCATTATCTTTGGTTATTGGATTTATGTTTGTTGAATTTGGATATTCAAATCTTCATTTCAGCCATACTTGGGAATTTAAATCAATAAAGTTTTGTACCTTGTCCAATCTAAATTGGAGCTACAATTTGGACAGTTCTATTTGAGTTTCTTACGTACCACATGTACAGTTTGATAGTGCCTGCATATCAACTACCATACTCTGCTAGAGGATCAACGTTTCTCTTTATTTTAGGGATAGAATGTGAACCGTCACAATCACAACCACAATGCAGTAGCCTGCTTTCACCAAAAGATTAAAAAAGAAAAAGAAAAGAACAGAAAAAGAATATAAAAAGAAGAAGAAGAAGAAGAAGAAGAAGAAGAAAGGCAGCAGCTTGCAACATGCTGAAGTAGAAGAAGGAGAAAGAGATTGAAGGAGAGGAAGGACGACCAATGTTTGCAGTATCGATAATATCAACCGATATTATCGGTATCACATGTTAGCAATACGAAACTCATACGGAGTATAGAAATCCTGCGTGTAGCATATTGTATCGCAATGTATCACTAAGCAATGTTATGTATTGCCGATATCACAAAATATCAGCAAATTCTCCTTTGAATAAGTCTTTGGAATTGACGATATCCTGTCAATATCGATAGATATCGTTGACACCGACAAAAACTACCTCTTTCGAAAAACTCTCCAAACTTCATTTTTTTCATCATTTTCCTTGATTCTTCTCTAATCTAAACACATTATAGATGGATTTCGGTCAAGCCTTTGCAATCTTTTGGGAGAAAAACAAAGATTTCAAACCGGAATCAAGATTTATGCAAATTTGGGGTTAGTTTTCATTCGGTGAGTGATTTTGCATTTCCATCCTTTTTTCTTTTTTTTTAATTTTTGGTTTAAATCATACAAATTAGTGCCAAAGGGTTAGAAATTCTTAATTCTCCATGTTTTACATGGAAAATCGATGATTTGAAATTTCAATTTTGAGATTTGAGGGTAGGGTGTCCTATTTGAGGGAATTTTGGAAAATTTTGAAAATTTCATAATTTCCTCAATTTCTTCTAAGTTTGTTGCAATCTTACACTCTAAACACGAAATCAAACATGTATGAAGCGTGATCTATTGATTCATGAAGTTTTTGTGATTTTTGAGAAAAGATATTTTTAATTAAAAATAATAAAAATTATTAAAATATAATGTTTTTTTTTCTTTTCAAAATTCACTTCTAGCAACGGTCAATTGAGTCCAATTTCATAGTATGTAGGAGTGTTTGATGAAATCATCATCACATACACTCTAATTTTGAAATTTGAAATTTCTCCAAAATTTCCCAAATTATTTGTAATCTTACACGCCAACACGAAATCAAACATGTATGGGGCTTGGTCTACTGATTCATGTATTTTTATTTTTATTTTTCTGATTTTTTGAAAAAAAATATTTTTTAAAATTAAAAATAATAAAAAATAATTTTTGTCAAGATTTTGTTTGTATCAACTGTCAATTGGCTGCATTTTTAGAGCATTTAAGGGTGGTTTATGATTTTTTTGATAATATAATTGTAAATTTATTTTAAAAATAATTAACAAATGTGAAAAATTATGGATGTAGTACGCTGCCTTTGAATATAGTTGCATTAGTTCAGTTAGACAGCGCATAGCTTAGGACCCTATACAAAGGAAACCTATTATGTGCACTTCTTTTTTGTGATGTTATGATTTAAAAGTGTATATTAATGTCTTTCTTAACAATCCCTGAAGTTTCATTGAAAAATTTGACCAATTTCCAAATATTACCCTATGTTTCCAAAAAATGTGATGCATTACCCTATACAAACGATATATGTTGGGTGATAACCGATACGTATCCGTATCCCAAGGGTGCGATTCGTAACACAATACTGATATAGTAAATACTGAGGAGAACAAAGAATGAAGGAGGAGAAAGAGAAGGATAAAAAATATAGAAGGATGAGAAGGGAGGAAGAAGAGTACATGACTCACCCGGGTTAAGGGACTTGTCTGAGCCAGCGAATCATACAAAAATTCAGGAAAACTTGCCCGATTCCTGCACTTTTTAAACCTCTATTGAGTCTGCATCGTTTTTGACTTGGTGGGGCACAAAAACTGTGTTGACTCGGGCGAAGTCTGAGTCAACTTGCGAGTCGGCCAACCTTGCTCTTAAATTAATTTCAAATAAACCTAATAAGATACTAAATAGCAACAACTCCATCTACAAATATTAGGCGATATTGTGTTTACAAAATTAGTAATGAGCAACCAAAATAATCAACATTAGGAATTGTTATCCTCCAAAAATAGTAAATGGTAGTCTATGAAATTCACACCCAAGAACTCGTAGCTAACCACCCAAAATTTGTCATGTTGTTAGTTCCTGTAGTGAGCTTTAGGCCCATGTCCCCGTACCTTGGATTTCGAGAAATTCAAAGTCGTATCCTTGCTTTCCATATCGCTGTTTGTACAGGGACACCAAGATTATTGCTATAGGTTGGAGGATTTTAATACATCCCTAATTGTTCTCAGCATGTTAGCCAAAAATGCCAATAATCTAAAGGAGTTTCCCCCCTTGACCATTGTTGGTGGGGTTATACAAAATCTTGGACAAGATTCTAACCTTTTTCTATTTGGAAGTTAGTGGATATCTAGTTGTTTCAATGCTTTAATACTCACGTCAATCACTTCTTCTTTTGCTTGAGATGATCTAGGATCATGGGTTGCTCTCGAACATGGTTGCTTCGGTTTCATATGAATCACTAAAACAGTAAAACATAGTTCTCACTTTAATACAAATGCAGAGAGTCTTGGAAAGAACATAGTTCTCATATATAATTGCATATGTGAAAGGGATTAGAGAGAGAACCTCGCACTTTAGGTAGAAGCACATTCCATTGTTGTAGACACCCACAATCGTTTATAGTGACATTTCCTCTTTAAAAATACTTTTTTTTTGAAGGGCTGAAATTTTATGAAAGAAACAAAAAAGAGAGAAGAGGATTAGGTCAGGGAAATGCCCCCTGCGAAAACCACAAAAGCATGAACTATGAGTAAAGTGGTTCTACTCACATGTTTTGCATGGCTGTCTGCAACTTTCCTTTGTTTCATGGTCCATAGGATAGAAGGAGATTGATAGCCTCTACACATTCACCACTTACTCCATAAGATCAGCTAGTTTCCACATATTGTTTCCCAATTTGGCCCATGCAATGTCATTGATTGAATCTCTTCCATGATAGCAGGGGGATATAATTGTTATAGCTTGAAGGAGGGCTGCGACTTCAACATAGTTGGAATCTTTGAAGGCGATAGGATCGGAGAAGTTGATCAGCTCCACACCTTTATCATCTCTAGTAGTACCACAATCCCCACCCCCCTTTAAAATAATAATAAAAAACTTTAGCAGTACCACCAATTTCGACGAACCCCATATCACTAAATGAGCAGCTGTCAAAATTTATTTTGTACACCCCATTCAGATGGGGGTGGGTTTGTGTTTGCTTTTGGAGATTTGCGATGGCAATATGAAGGACCTATTCCATTTGGAGTCTAATATCGATTTTTGGAGCCATTTGCACCCTTTTATAGGTTTAATCCAATCAGCCAACAATCAGAAAAAAAAAAATATTTTTACGACTGATCTAACTAGAGATTTCTTACTCTAACCAAACTGTTGTATGGTTTGCCATATTCCACAGCAATCTACCTATGAATCCTAAGCCAAGGTGCACCACTACTCCCACTAGGTTGATGAGTAGGTGTTCCGTAACGGTAATGGTGGCCATAACGGCCACCACCGTTACCTTTACGATACAGGGCATAACGGCTGTTACGGTATCTCTTATTTATTTATTGAAAAGCCTCCGGAAAAACATGTATCTGCCTTGTAATGTTGATTAAAAAGTATGAAAAACCTGTATCTGTCCCATAATAGACTATTACAAGGCTATTATGGCCTTTATAGGGGACGTAACGTGCTGTTAACGACAATTACATGTCATTTTTATTGTTCCATAACGGCTGTTACGGCCGTTACGACCCTGTAACGTGTAACGGTTGCCATCGTTACCTTTACGTAACGGCCTTTACAACACACCATGTTGATGACTGATTTTGGAAATACCTAGCTGACCTGCATGCGGAATTTGCCACATTCACCTAGATTTGTCTCACTACTGTGCAATTTAACAAGACATGATTAACTGGTTCTTTGGCGCTGCAGCACATGGGACATCTATTAGGAATGTAGTTCCCTCTCTTTTTTGTGAGAATTTTTCCAAGGCAAACAAACCAAACGAGTGCGCCAACTTCTAGAGGAGTAGTGACTTTCTAGATTGGAAAAATAAATACTTTTTGGAGTCATTACTCACTGATAATGAGTGAACCAATGATTTCACTGTAAAAGAACCTGATGTAGGACAATTAACCACTTGATCTAAAAGCTCGAACTGATAGAGCATGGCAAATTAATCCTTTTATCTCATAGCCCAGGCCCCAAATCTATGGGTTAGGTCCTCGGCTGAACCCTCCTCGTAAGCCTCAAATTCATGGGTTCTGCCCCCTCGTGGGCCCCAAATCCATGGGTTTCACCTCACATGAGCCACCCGTCTCACGTGGGCCCCAAATCCATGGGTTTCACCTCACATGAGCCACCCGTCTCACGTGGGCCCCAAATCCATGGGTTCTGTGGGCCGCCCACCTCGAGTGTGCCCCTACATCCCACAGACCACCCCACTCAAGCCTGGTGTGAAAATGCCCCCGCATTAATCACCCCCGGTGAGTAGTCTCGAGCACGAGACCTCTCGCTCTGATACCAATTTGATGCAGGACAATTAACCACTTGATCTAAAAGCTCGAACTGATGTAGCATGACAAATTAATCCCTTTATCTCATAGCCCAGGTCCGAAATCCATGTGTTAGGTCCTCGGCTGAACCGTCCTCATGAGCCTCAAATCCATGGGTTTTGCCCTCTCGTAGGCCCCAAATCCATGGGTTCTGCCTCACATGAGCCACCCATCTCATATGGGCCCCAAATCCATGGGTTTTGTGGGCCACCCACTTCGAGTGTGCCCCTGTATCCCACAGGCCACCCCACTCGAGCCCGGTGTGAAAATGCCCCTGCATTGGAACCTCCTTTAGCTTTTGACTTCCATATCCATTTGTTTTTGGCAGCTTTTGGGATGTAGACCTAATGAGACTTCAAAATTATCTTTTTAGGATACAAGTCTTCACAAAAGGGTTAGAAGTGTTTACTTAAAAGCTTTATCTCCATGGATGTTAAGTTTTATTTTATATATATATATATATATATAGGTAAGGGGAGCATAATTATATGGTTCTTCCTATTCCTGTTTTTTAGTCTATTCTTATTGTTTTTTTGTTCATTATAAACCTGATAGCGTTAAAGATAAGGTTGTTTCTGATTCACAATCGACTAAATCTGACTTGAAGGCGTATGAAAGAAGGAATGCTCATGCTCTAGTTCTCCCTTTGGTCTCCATGAAACATGCTTCTTTGGTTGCAGGTACTAATAGTGTTTCTACTAGCTTACCTATTTATATTGATCTATATTTAGACTCATCTTTGGATTTTCCTATTGCTATCAGAAAAGCCAATAGACAGTGTACTTCTCATCCTATTGAAGGTTTTGTTTCCTGTCATTGGTTATCTCCAATTCATAAGTCCTTTATTTTTGGCCCTTAAGCATTCTTCTATCATTCTTAAAAATCTTAAAGAGACTCTTAATTCTCCTTTATAGTGACAAGCTATGGAGGAGGAGATGACTGCCTTTGAGAGGAATCATACGTGGGAGACGTTTGATTTACCAGTTGGGAATAATTCGGTGGGTTGTTACTGGATATATGTTCTTAAGTATAACCCTGATGGTAGTATAACTCGATAGAAAGCTCGTCTTGTAGTTAAAGGATTTACAGAGACATGATGAGGAGTATTTTGAGATTTTTGCGTTGTTAAGATGAATTCATATGGGTGATAATTTCTCTTGTTGTTAATTTGAGTTGGCGATTGTACTAATTAGATGTTAAGAATGTCTTTTTGAATGGCAATCTGATTGAGGAAATTTATATGCTTCTCCCATTGGTTTTACTAGAAAGGGGGAGGAAAGAAAGGTATGTCGTCTTAAGAAGGCTATATATGGTTTGATAAGTTTAGTCGGCCCTAACTTATGTGGGATTTACTACCATTTTAATGCAGGGGAATTTTCACACTGGGCTTGAGCTCAAGGTGGGCGGCTTATGTGAGGCGGTTGGCTCGTGTGATGCGGAACCCATGTGATGTGGGGCCCACGAGGTGTTTGGCCGAGGACCTAACCCATGAGATGTGGGGCCTAAGCTATGAGATAAAGGGATTGATTCACCATGCTCTATCAATTTGAGCTTTTAGAGCAAGTGGTTAGTTGTCCTGCATCAAAGTGGTATTAGAGCGAGAGGTCTCGTTTCTGAGACTCCTCACTGGGGGTGATTAATGCAGGGGCATTTTTACATCGGGCTTAAGTGGGGTGACCTGTGGGATGCAGGGGCACACTCGAGGTGGGCGGCCTGTGTGAGGCTGGTGGCTCGTGTGAAGCAGGCCCCACCCATGTGAGGCGGGTGGCTTGTGTGATGCACAACCCATGTGATGTGGGGCCCATGAGGGGGGTTCAGCCGATGACTTAACCCATGAGATGTGGGGCTTGGGCTATGAGATAAAGGGATTGATTTTCCATGATCTATCTGTTCGAGCTTTTAGAGCAAGTGGTTAATTGCCCTGCATCATATTCACTCTGAGCATTCTGTGTTTTTTAAGTGGTTGTATATGGTATTTTGATTGTGAGTTTATATGTGGATGATATCATTGTTACCGGTGATGATGCTGGTGCAATTTCTGAGTCGAGACTATCTGAGTAAGGTTTTTGACATCAAAGATTTGGGACTGCTAAAATACTTTTGAAGAATTGAAATCTCTCATTTTAAGAAAGCATCAAGTTGTCTCAACAAAAATATGCCATTGATTTATTGACTTTAACCGGTAATCTTAGTGTTAAATCCATTGATTTCCCGTTAGAAGTTAATAAGAAGCTTTAGGCTGATGATGGGAAACTTTTTGATGATCCTCGTATGTACTAGTTTTTGGTTGGTTTGTTGATATATTTATTATTACTTGTCCAAATTTATTTCATGCAGTGAGTTTGGATAGTTAGTTCATGTTTGCTTTTTGATCCAGTCACCTTGATGCAGTTCATTGCGACTTATATTGCATTAGGCCTTTTCTAGGACGTCTTCTTTAGCTGTCACAATAATCTTAATATTGAAGGCTATTCTGATGTAGATTGGGCAAGTTAGCCAAATGATTGACATTTTATGATAGACGTTGTAATTTTTTCGGAGGCAATCTCGTTATTTGGAAGGCTAAAAAGAGACAGTTGTTGCACAACACAGTGATGGTACTGAGCACCATGTTATGGCGAATACCACATCAACATGCATGTGAAATTTTGGGGTTAAAAAAGTGTGTTGTTGAATTGAGATTTTTAGTGAAGACTCTTGTGCATATGTATGGTGACAATCAAGTTGCAATTCATATAGCTTCTAATCCTGTTTTTCATGGCGGACAAAATACATTGAAGTAGATTGTCATTTTATTTGTGAGAAGGTTGCTGTTGGCATTATTTCTACTCCCTTTGTTTCGTCTACTGCTAAACTTGCAGGTACCTTCATTAAGGTTCTTTCCATTGAAGTTGGACAACATGTTCTTGGCAAGCGAGGCATGATTAATATCTATTCCTTAGCTTGAGGGGGAGTGTAGATATATATGGACTGTAGGCCATTTCATTGAACTGTGAGCCCTTGCTCTCTAGACCATGGGCTGTCTCATATTCTCCTTGTATTTTGCTCATTATTTTTTCTTTTGCTTTTTCCTTTTTTGCCATTTGTTCCAAGGGTATTTTATGTAATTTGGCACATCACTTAATCTAAACAGGAAGCGGATGGGATGCCCATCCTTAGGGTTTCTCTCCCAAAAGATTGCCGACTGGATGCTACTACCCCACCTGCCTCTCTCTCTCTCTCTCTCTATCTCCGAAACGGCCGATTCGATTTTTTGTACCCGTATCGGCCGATACGGGCCCGAAACGGTGACTTTTTTTTTTTTTTTTTAAAGCTCTGTTTTTGCTGTTTTTTGAAACCTCTTGCTTCCAAACTGTTTCTAACTCCTTCTACTACTAATTTCGACCAACCTTAGCTAGGTATTTGATAGAAAAACACATTATATTATAGATTTTTTTGAATCAAAGCTCGGTGGGCCATTTTTCAGAAATTCGTCAAAAATAGGTATTTATACTTTTTTTTAATATATTTTGCTGTTTTAATCATATCATATGATGTGTTAATCATAGTAGAACATGTTAATGTGCATTTTACAGATTTGGGGTGCCATTTAATAATTTTTTAATATTTTTTTCTATTTACGCATGAATTTTGGCCCCTTTTTTTAAAATTCGAAAAATCAGTTTTTAATGGTTGTTTTGAGGTTTTAATCATGCCATTTGATGTATTAATCATAGTAGAACATGTTAATGTGCATTTTACATATTTGGGGTGCCATTTTATATTTTTTTAATATTTTTTTATATTTACGCATTTATTTTGGCCCATTTTTTGAAAATTCGAATTGCCATTTTTAAATGATTCTTTTGCTGTTTTAATGATGTCATATGATGTGTTAATCATAGTAGAACATGTTAATGTGCATTTTACAGATTTAGGGTTCCATTTTATATATTTTTATATTTTTTTCTCTTTACGCCTTTCTTTTGGCCCTTTTTTTGATTCTTAGAAAAATCATTTTTTAATGCTTGTTTTGCTGTTTTAATGATGCCATATGATGTGTTAATCATAGTAGAACATGTTAATATGCATTTTACAGATTTGGGGTGCCATTTTATATTTTTTTCTATTTACGCATTTATTTCGGCCCTTTTTTTGAAAATTCGAAAAATCATTTTTAATAGATTCTTTTGCTGTTTTAATGATGCCATATGATGTGTTAATCATAGTAGAACATGTTAATGTGCATTTTACATATTTGGGGTGCCATTTTATATTTTTATTTTTATTTTTTTCTATTTACGCATTTATTTCGGCCCTTTTTTTGAAAATTCGAAAAATCATTTTTTAATGATTCTTTTGCTGTTTTAATGATGCCATATGATGTGTTAATCATAGTAGAACATGTTAATGTGCATTTTACATATTTGGGGTGCCATTTTATATTTTTTTTTCTATTTACACATGAATTTTGGCCCTCAAAAATAATTGCAAACACCTAAATGTAAGATATTTTCATATTACATTCATTCTAATATATCTATCATTGATAGTAGATAGTTAGAAAATTAAATATATGAATTTTGTAGTCAAATTCAGGTTTTCTGGTTCATAAATTCATCAGACAGTCCGATACAACTTCTCACCAAAGAGTGGACCGTTACACCACCATAAACATGTTCCAATTTATAAATGAATGTATATTTGGAATGCTTAGAATATTCCGGATTTAATCCATATTTTTTCATATTTTTTTGGCAAAAAATTTTTTTGCGCCGTTACGAGCCATTACGCCCCCGTATTCGTATCGGTTTTGGAGGTCACTGTTACGCCAACCGATACCGATACGGGACACCTTGATGCCCATCCTTAGGGTTTCTCTCCCAAAAGATTGCCGACTGGATGCTACTACCCCACCTGCCTCTCTCTCTCTCTCTCTATCTCTCTACAACAGTTAACAAGTGGGAAAGATTGCTGATTTCTTCTTTTAAATTTCTGCGAAAGATGATGGCCCACCATACCACTTTGCTGTTGATCTGCTGGATGACCTGATTCACTGATTCTCCCCTTGTCTGAGATAGATTGTGTATGATGACTGATGACTTGAAAATCTCGCACATCGGAACCTTTGTTCACCAGGTGTCCTCCCAGAATCTGACCTTATTATCTTGTTTGAAATTACTGATGCATAGTTGCTTAGCCCATGAAATTGCTCTCTGTATTTGCAATCCTTTACTTCTAGAACCAGCACTATATCCATAACATTTTGTTCCAAACCGTATGCATTGATTATCACTCTCTTTAAAAGGGAGTCTTCTCCATTGCCCAACCACTGCTACCATTTTTCAAACAAAGCGACGTTGCAAGTTTACACTGTTGAAGACCACCCTCTTCTAAAGGCTTCATACATCCTTCCAAGTCCCTACACGGAATTTATGAGAATCTTCTGAGTTGGCCCACTGAAATTTCCTTTGAATTTCTTCAATTTTTTCGGCCACCTTTACCAGACATCATAAAAGCGACATCTGATAAATAGGTAAATAGGCCAGCACTGATTTTAAGAGAGTGATCCGGTCACCCAGAGATAGCAGCTTACCTTTCCATGCAGGTAGGTTATTAATGAACGTATCAATTACTGGATCCCAGGTTTCATTTTTGCTACTGCCTTGGAAAATGGGAAAGTTTTTCTGGAAGCTTGCTGACCTTTCATCCCAAAACACGATTGATCTTACTCATAACCTTATCTTCCATGTTGATTCCAATGACATTGCTCTTTGAAAGATTTACCGTTAGCTTGAAACAATTTCAAAACATAACTGAATATCTCTAAATCTGTGAGCTTCACAGCTAGAGCCATCCCCAAAAAGCATCGTTTCGTCAGCGAATAAAACAAGCTTGATGTGAACACTGCTCAAGCCATCTTGCGTACCTTTAATGAGCCTGATGCATAGTGTTGCTCAACTTTCTTGAAAGAGCTTCCCTGACCATGGAGAAGAGAAGAGGCGACAGGGCATCTCCTTGTCTCAGTGCATGATCACCTTTTAAAAAGCCCTTTAGGTCCCATTTATGACTGCAGAGAACCATGGTGAGGAGATGCAGCCTCTGATCCAAGGCTGCCCACCTTCACCCAAAGCCCATATGATTCAGGATATGAAGATTTACTTTGAATAAGAAACCTCTTCCTCCCTTTCACTTATAGTCTTGGATCACCTCATTCGTGATAAAAGGGCCATCTACTACCCATCTGCTTGAGATAAATGTGCTTTGAGATTCTGAGATGATCGCTTTTGTCATCTTTTGCTGTCTTTTAGCTATTAGTTTCTAAATAATCTTGTAACAGCTGCTGCCAGGACTGATCGGCCAGAACCCTGTGACTCTCTCCACACCCTTTTTCTTGGGAATAAAGGAGAAAAATGGCTTTTGTCAACTTTTGCGGCCTTTTAGCTATTACTTTCTCAATAATCTTGTAACAGCTGCTGCTAAGACTGATCGGCAGGAGTTCTGTGACTCTCTCCGCACCCTCTTTCTTGGGAATAAAAGAGATGAAAGAGGCGCCTGCTGCCTTGCATATATTAGCTTGATCACAGAAATCTTTACAACCAATAATCAATCTTCTTTAAAAATATTCTTCTATTCAACAATCTACTCCCAACGTTTCATGGTTTGGCATGTGGTGCTTGGATATCCCTTTGGTGGAGCTGTTCGAAGATCTATTCTCCATAGCTGATAACAGAGGAGTTACAGTGCATAATATTTTCCAGCAATCGGGGTGCAGGACTGTGTAGTGTCCTTAAGAGCAGAATCTTGAGGAAAAAATTGTCGGTCTTGCTCATTTGCTGGCTCGATTGCAGGGTTTTTATATCCCCTGGCTAGGCTCTGGTAGAAGGATATGTGATTTGGACAAAAATGGCAACTTCACAGACAAATCCTTGGCTTGCCCATTAGTGGGGTGTTCATCTGCTCAGTGCAGGGTTTCTCAAGGATTTGGGCAGCAGCAGTGCCCTTGAGTGTGAATGTGTGGAGGCCTTTGCCTGGTTATTTGCCTAAATAAGACCCCCTCTATCAATCACCTTAAGAGCAGAGGGATGGCAATGGCAAATAAGTTTCCTGTGTTACAAAAATGAAGAATCTGTCAACCACCTTTTAGTTCATTGCTTTTGTATGAAGGATGATTGGGCAGCTGTGATTTTCAAGTTTGGAATGATATGGACGTTTCCTGAGTCAGTTCAGGAGATAATTGAAAGCTGGTTGGCTGCAGCATGGGGTCCTATTTGTTAGCTTCTTTGTGGTATGGTCGTGTAGGCTGCAATCTGGTCTATATGGCTTTAGAGAAACAGTAGAATCTCGAATGGTAAGGCAACGCCTGTGCATTTGCTGGCTAAGAAGATCTTTAGTCTCCTTCTTTCATAGGCTAAGGTGGATCCCAATTTTAAGGGTCTGTCTGCGACACTGATGCAAGCTTGCTGGAATGATATTACGTAATGTCATTGGCAAAGCTCAGAATGACTACATCCTAGATAGCTCCCCCACCCCCGTGACACTTGAAGGTTAATTTCTATGGGTGCTCATGTTGTAATCCCAGGCCCTCTAGCATCAGAGGCATATTGCTGGATGGCAGAAATGAGATCGTAGTGGAGTTCTCAGGGTCCATTGGGTCTACAGACTCTAACAAGGCTGAACGTCACACTGGCTTAGAGGCTTTCCCATGACTTAGCTAGCCAATTTTTGGTCTTCTTTGTACACTATGACACTTGTACATGTTACAACCTAGAGGTTGCACACCCCAAGTGCAGGGTTGTAAAGTAGTATATACTACATACTCGATAAGACCGAGGTCGATCCACAGGGAATGTGAGAACACAACTAAAGCTAGTATAAAATTAAGTCTAAGGTTAAGAATTTTAGTGAATTAAGATGGGTTAAAAACAATAAAACAAACATTAAGGATCCAGAGATTCACTTCTAGCAATCATAATGTGTAATTCATCGATTCATTTTCTATAACTCAACTAAAACCGAATTCCAGTTCGTTCTAATCAGAAGATCAAACAGTTAAATTAATCACAATCATCCAACAAGGTATGATTTCAATTGAATGATTCTCTCATGAAGCACTCAGACATCAATCGTAGGGAATTCAAAGCATTCGATGTACCTGGAGTTCACAACGGATCTAGAAATAAACAATCTCAAAAGCTTTAAAGTAAATTCAAATGTAATTCAATTAAATAATCATCATTCAAATCCAATGTATGAATCAACAAACTAGAACATTGCAATTAAACTAGAAAGCTTTACCCCTTAACTTATCTAAGAGATTAGCTAGACATATCCAACTCTTAAACAAAAGAAAAACAAAGAATCTACAAGAACCCGGAAGGAAATTGAGGTGGGACGGCGTTGTTGGTGCCCCCCCCCCCTTCTCTCTCTCTAACCCTAGAAGATACCTAGGAACGTCTAAAACAATCATTTAAATCAATTAGATTTCCACACTTTCGCACAACTACCGTCAATCGATGTGTTAATCGATCGATCAATGGTCTCCAATAACTTCCAACGACCAAAATTAAAAAATATGTTAATTGTCAATCGATCAAATGGACCTTGTCCATCGATCAATTAAAGTTGGTGAAATTAGTCCAGCAACTGAATAAATTAGGGAAGTTTCGATCGATCGGACCCTGACTGTCGATCGATCAATGGCTCTGTTGATCGATCGGTAACTTTGTCGATTGATCGACAAGATTTGTATTTCTGACCCTGCAATTACATGATTTCATTTTATTGGCTATGAATTTTCTGGACTTCTTTTTCTTGGCTTCTTCACTTGTTTTCAAGCACTGTTCGACTTTCTCTGTCTCCTTTGGTCCACATGCTTGAGTATGCTTGATCATCATCCATTGAGCTCTCAAATATTCAATCACTCTACTCTTGGCTTTAAATACTCACCTTTAACTCAGATAATCTTAGACCTTCTAATCTTTCTTGCACACTAAAAACTCATCTAATTAAACCATTTTACCATGAATTTGCATAGGAAAACATTGCAAAGTAGGGGATAAATATGCTATATTTAGCACTCAACAATACATAGAATGCCGAGTGTTCTAGAGAGTGGTAAAATTGTGTAGACATTCCTAGAAGTCTTTAGAAATCTCTGCGAGTGTCTTGGAGGAATTCTCTATAACATTTCTAGAGTCTTACTGGCCATTGGATGAGTGCCACATGGCACAATCTTGGCCTTAGGTTAGAGCTCCTAGATTCCTCTTGGGTCTATATAAGGAGCAGACCCCCTCATTTGTAAATCACTCGAGCATTGTAAGCTTTATTCTCTTTAGTCCATTGCATCTTCACTCTCTCCTTGGTAATATCTTGCATTCTCACTAAGCTCTTATTGGTGCAAGTAGTAGAAGGTCTAACCAGAGTAGCGTTGGTGTGTTGCATGAGTGATGCACGGGCGTGTGAGCTAATGAGTTAGCAAGTTCGTGACTTGAAGTTGCAGCACTGCTTCATGCCTGTAAGTTTTGCCACGGGTTTCTAATTTAGGCCTAGTTATCATTGAAGGCAAGCAATTCCATTTTCTGGGCAAGAGGAGATTCCTCCTTGTGTAGAGTGGCTGATTTAGTTAAGGAAGCATGGGATTTGTGCGTTGGATGGGTAGTTTCCTTCTCTCAAGTGCCAAGAGAGGCTAATACTGAAGTGGACAATCTTGCTAAGTCAGGAGCGACCGTGACTGGCCATCTTATTGTTGAGAGGAGATGATGTATGCTCCCCTTTGCTAGTGGATGGGGGGTAGCAGCACCTGGCTGCTTGTTTTTTGTATGGTTTTGGGTCCCAGTTTACTGGTCCATATCTTGTTTTAGCTGGTTTCTTCATTCTTTTTGTAATAAAATTTCTGATTATTTATTAAAAAAAAGCTCAAAATCTCTACAAAGCATTCAAGGTGACTCATAACCAAAGGTGTAATGACTAAGGTGCATTCACATTTATATAAATTGTCACAAATGTCCACACATGTAAAATGAGGGGGATGGGTGTATTTGTTCAAATACATTCATGTACCACTTTTTAACATGTGGTGCATAATGAGAACTTTTTAATGAATGTGACCACCATAATAAGTTGCACATGGAAAAGTGTATGTGGACATATGACAATCTATGGAACATGTACAGAAAAAAGAACTTCTTAAACTAACGAAAAAAAAAACCCTTAAAATTGGAAATAAAACTTATCAGAACTAATCATATGTCCCTTGAAAAACTTGGGCCTGTCAGACTTAACAGTCCATGGATGCAATCGTGGCTGTTTTGGGCCACGTAAAAAACCAATGTCTTCGCTTCGGTTGTTGAAATCTCAGAATCATGCCATGAGGGTTGAGGTTTCAAGGATTGATGAAAGAACCAATTTGTTCTGACTAAAGCCACTTAAATATTCTCTCTTTATTAGATGTTTTATGCAATTTATGAATCTCGGAGTACAAAACGTTCGTACTTTTCATATAAACACCACAAGTTACACTGACATTAACCACATTTTCACACCATAAGTTGATGTAATTTCTTATTGTTGCCCAACATGGGGGTGGGGCTTAAGAAATTAACATTCGTTCACAAAAACAGGAGCTCGTCCTATTAATAAAATTACATCACTTCTCAAAAAGGTTAAAAATAAAAGGAATTAAATTGAATTCCTTTCCCAAAGTAGGCCAACCGACCTTTCAGCAGCATGCTGTTTACCATTCTTGGAAACTGGGAAATGTGTAGTTCTCAAATTCCTATGTGTTTGTACATTTAGAACATAAAATCAATATGCCACCTGGCAATTGGTTGTGACTGAATTATATGCACAACAAAATGAAAAATCTGTATCAACTTATGCCTCCAAATTGATCTCTTGGCTTATAATTGTTGAACGCTGCAGAATTGTTGGTGAAGTTCTATTCTACTAATTTTACGTAACCAATGTCATGCAATCAATTTATCAAAAATTCTTTGCTCTTTTTCCAGGAAGCCCTGTGACACGATGGGCATCGGTAGCTTTTGGTGCGGGTGTGGGCATTGGAACATCATATACAGAGTGTTCTTACAAATTTGACGCCTATCCTTCAATGTGGACATCTCCAAAAACTTCTATTCCTCAGGCTGCTTCCCAAGTAAGGCTTGAGGTGATTCATTGACTTTTATAACTGAGCAACGTTATTTTGTAGATGCATGTAAAACATGGGAGTTTGCATGCCTAATGCTTAAAATTTTGACAGTTGGATGAAAGTCCTGCTGAAGGTGTCACTGCTTTTTCTTTTTCTTTCTTTCATTTTTTTTTTTTTTTTGTTGCAATTTGGCTTAATGATTACAGAAACAAAGTGTCAAATTATCCTGTGCCCATTGCATTTGGAGTTAAAATTTTGGCTTGATGTCTCTTCATCATTTATATAACACTGCTCGGTGAAACATACCATCTGCAAATAATGCTTTTAATTTAATTATGAAAAAGGTAAAACATGCTTTTGATGAACTTAACTGATGCAGGACAATCTGGAAACAGGATTTTGAAAAAATGTTGTTTGATTTGGGTGGAGAGAAATTGAATTTCCATCAAGTATTACTGCACGTTAATGGTAAGTTCCAGTAAACAAAATAGCATTAGTTGACATAGATTGAAGTTTGCAGAAAATCCAGCTAATACTGCTATGCCTGCACAAGGATTATTTAAAATCTCTTAGAGGTAAACTGAAATAAAAACTGGTATATTTTGAGGATGGGGACAGAGATGCTTAGTTGTATGGAGTCTATGGACCTTCTACATAGGTGCCACTTCCTCTTTGAATTGTGCTTTTTTTTAGTCCCTATCCCTCCTTGGTTCCTAGCTGCTTATACTTGCTTTTTTAAAACACTCTCAAACATGAAATTTGTTGCCACTTCATACTTCGACTATTGGTGACGTGCATTGAAGGATAGGTGGTTTGTGGTCTCATCAAACCAATTTCTCACGGGGAGTTTCACCATATGGGATGGAAGAAAGCTTAAAATTAATCAAACTTCTCTCTCCTCCAGTCTCTACAGCCCAACATGCTCTATGTGAGAGCTTTACAACATCAATCCTTCCAAAAGTAGATAATTGATAAATAAGTAAAATGAACTACGATTCTGCTAGCTAAACAAGAAACTGCCAGAAATAAAAGTCTTAAGACACTAACACCTGCAGAACTATTCATTTTCTGACAAAAGTAAGATTGTTGCTCATAAAGGAGGCTGCTGCAATGGTATTGGTACCACATTAATAGCGTGGTACTGGTCTGTTGTGGGCTCCGTGTGGTGTCTAGATGGAATCCAACCTGTCCAAGTGGTGAGTCTCACCATGATGTGCACCCATCACAAAAATCAGGTCGGTCCAATTTTCATGTGGGCCATGGCATAGAAAACAATGGATCACTGCTCAGAAGCCCCATAAATCAAGTGGTGTGGCTCACATGGTTTGTGTATGGTGTCCATCCCATGGTTCTAAATCGTGATATCGGTGAGAGTTTCGGCTAGGCTAAAAAATGATACGATATGGTGTTGGATATCGGTATCAGGCCTGTATTGGACATAATTTTTTAGCTAAAAAATATGGAAAGAATATTAGAAAAATAGGAAAATATGACATATTCAAGATTTTATTAGTTTTTTGTGTTTTGACCATGTATTCAATGGTGTATTGGACCATTCTTTGGTAAGAATGTTGTATGTTGGGTTGACCCATTTTAAGCCATGATGTTGATTTTATATAAATTTTTGATATGTGTTATAAATTGATATCATATGTTGCTAATGCGGTTATCTATCAAGTGTTAAACTGTGAAATAATTCAAATCATAATAGTAAAAAAATGTAAAACACATAAGTATGGGTATAGTTGTAAAACACATGAATATATAATTGATATCTTTAGTCCACTCTGCAGGAACACCAAAATGAAGAGAACATTTGTTAGTGTCACAAACTTAATAAACTGATTAAAGAAACACATGAGTACACAAAACAACTAACATTCAATAAAAATACAACAAGACTAATTAAATAATAACATCAAACTTTAATAAAATAAACAAATAGTAAAAAATTACAAAAATTGATAAAAGAAAAGAAAAAAGAGGTGAAAATAATTGTTCAACTATAGCTTTAATTATTCATTTTCTCAATTTAATTTCGAAGAAAAATAAGAAAAAACTACAAAAATTGCCAAAAAATATTTTAATTTTTTTAAATCAATCCATATGTGAAATTTGTAGATTTATAGTATTAAAAGATTGATCATACATGATTACAACTTTTATTTGGAAAAAGTTTTTTTTAAAAAAAAAATCTAAAAATTATAGACAATGTTGTCACAGTCGTTATCGTATCGCAAATTGTATCAGCTCCGGATGCAGGGCCTGATGTTGGTATTAGTTTCGAAAAAGCTCTAATGTAAGGAAGGCCTCCATCTTACAAGGAGGCCTTGCTAAGAAATGAGAGCCCCAAATTTGGAATAGAGATAGGCACCGATGGTGGGAAGAATGTTTCGCCCCCCACCCAGAACTGATGGATTTGGAGGCTGGATTCTCCTTTAGAGTCGGTGGAGAAGCTTAAGGAGTCTTTTCTTTGGTTAGTGATTGCTCATACTAGGGGAGGGGCTCGGAATTTGGCTTAAGGGTTACTGCAGTTTGGAGGAGGGTGATTTCAAGATCAGACCCTACAAGCTAACGAGGTATGGATCTCAGTTAAACCAGGTTACAACATGGATTAGATGGTGATGGCTAGGTCCATGTTTAATGATGGGCCGATCATCCCTCTCTGAAGATGGGATAATGGTTCCCCTCTTATTAGCAAGACAACTTGGTATCTCTTTGCAGGCATCTCCCTCGAGTTGTGGAAGAAGTTTTCATGGCATCTTTTTTTTTTTTGGGGGGGGGGGGGCACTCGACTATGTATCCGAAGGAGGAGATTGGTGCTGAGAGATTCGATTGGGGGAGTAACACATCATTGTGAAGGTTCATAAGGAAGTGGCGTGGGGTATTCCTTGCAGATGGGGGGAGTAATGGAAGCGTCGGGGAGTTTACCGTCAGATCCCATGTGCAAGGCTGATGAGAGGAGCTGTATCCAATGTGGTCCGGAGTACCGAATGGATGAGCAATGCGTTGAAAACCACAACAAAGCTTGCAGGTGATAGGTGGATAGATGGCAATAGAATTGACATTAAATGGTTTTCGGTAGTCAGCAGGTGATGTTGGGCCTCTCGGTGCGCCACAAGCTTCACATGCGGAGGAAGGACATAGAACGCACGCGCGAACTCCATCGACCCGTACGGGTTTAAACGACGCTTGGTGTGAGGTTTGGTCCGAATTGGATTTGGCTAGGGAGGACGGGGCAAGAAGTGATTCGTCGAAAGAGTTGGTCCAGTCCCGAGCCTTGACTCCCACCCATAGCAACACAACATGTGGCATCCTCGATTGACACAGTCAGTCCTTTAACTCCTCCGAAGTAAGACAAAGCTAACACGTGCTCTGATTGATGTTATAACAAAGGAAAGGCCGCCCCAACATGTGCCAACTCATTGGCTTTAGTTCCAACATGCGAAGAGGATGCCACTCGTGTATTGACACGTGTTGATCTCTCCAAGACGCCTATTTATCCGGTCGGGAGAAGATATTTCCTCCCGTATAGTAGGGCGGCCTCACACCATTCTTCTAGAAAAGGATTGCTTTTCTCCCTTAAGTCCAGGTGAGATTCCCCTCCCAAAAGATCAATAGATTTTGGCAATTACGAATGCTCTATCCCAAGTTCCTCTAGACATCTGGTTTGAGGGTCCAGTCTCAAGGTTGTGGAGAAGCTTCGTGTGAGGAGGAAGATCTCAGTATCGTCTCGGGCCGATTTGGGTCAGCAGCAAAGGGGGAAGATCCTATAGTAGGTCCGGGAGCAGTCATCATGTGCATAGAAGATCTGGAGACTCTGGATGTCATGCCTCTTCAAGCCACTGATGATATGAGAGTTTCCCATTCTTCCCTTAGAGAGAACCCTAGTTAGAGATGAGGGGAAACCTAAGGCGGGTTTGTCAAAAGAGGATCTAGATTGGACTAAGGATATTATTGACAGAGTAGGTAAAAAATTGGGAATGTCTTTTAAAGCCTCTTTAAAGATGACGCGGTGGCGCTTCATTTTGTTGAGCAACGTGGAGCTATGGGAACTTGCCTGCCCTGAGTTGTGGAAGAAGTTTTCATGGCAATTTTGGTGGGGGGTGGGGTGGGGGCACCTGACTATGTATCCGAAGTAGGAGATTGGTGCCGCGAGAGATTCGATTGGGGGAGTAACACATCATTGTGAAGGTTCATAAGTGGTGTGGGGTATTCCTTGCAGATGGGGGGGAGGAATGGAAGCGTCGGGGAGTTTATCGTCAGATCCCATGTGCAAGGCTGATGAGAGGAGCTGTATCCAACGTGGTCCGAAGTACCGAATGGAAGAGCAATGCGTTGACAACCACAACAAAGCTTGCAGGTGATAGGTGGATAGATGGCAAAAGAATTGACATTAAATGGTTTTCGGTAGTCAACGGGCGATGTTGGGCCTCTCGGTGCGCCATAAGCTTCACACGCGGAGGAAGGAGATAGAACGCACATGCGGAGGAAGGAGATAGAACGCACGTGCGAACGCCATCGACTCGTACGGGTTTAAACGACGCTTGGTGTGAGGTTTGGTTCGAATCGGATTTGGCTAGGGAGGACGGGGCAAGAAGTGATTTGTCGGAAGAGCTGGTCCAGTCCCGAGCCTTGACTCCCACCCATAGCAACACAACATGTGGCATCCTCGATCGACACAGTTGGTCTTTTAAGTCCTCCGAAGTAAGACGAAGCTAACACGTGCTCTGATCGATGTTATAACAAATGAAAGGCCGCCCCAACATGTGCCAACTCATTGGCTTTAGTTCCAACATGCGAAGAGGATGCCACTTGTGTATTGACACGTGTTGATCTCTCCAAGACGCCTATTTATCCGGTCGGGAGAAGATATTGCCTCTCGTATAGTAGGGCGGCCTCACACCATTCTTCTAGAAAAGGATTGCTTTTCTCCCTTAAGTCCAAGTGAGATTCCCCTCCCAAAAGATCAATAGATTTTGGCGATTACGAATGCTCTATCCCAAGTTCCTCTAGACATCTGGTTTGTGGGTCCAGTCTCAAGGTTGTGGAGAAGCTTCGTGCAGGGAGGAAGATCTCAGTATTGTCTCGGGCCGATCTGGGTCGCAACAAAGGGGGAAGATCCTACAGTAGGTTCGGGAGCGGTCATCATGGGCATAAAAGATCTGGAGACTCTGGATGTCACGCCTCTTCAAGCCACTGATGATATGAGAGTTTCTCATTCTTCCCTTAAAGAGAACCCTAGTTAGAGATAAGGGGAAACCTAAAGCGGGTTTGTCAGAAGAGGATCTAGATTGGACCAAGGATATTATTGACAGAGTAGGTAAAAAATTGGGAATGTCTTTTAAAGCCTTTGAAGATGACGCAGTGGCACTTCATTTCGTTGAGCAACGTGGAGCTATGGGAACTCACCTGCCCTGAGAAGGTGATTATTGAAGCAATGGGAGGGCAACCATTCCAATGTAGCAGTTAGGGGCAGAAGGGCAAGATCAGTTTCCCAATGATCGTCCTGAGTTGGAATATCAGAGGATTGGGAAACAAGGAAAAAAGGGCCCATGTCAAAGCCTTGTGTCAAAAGTCTAAGGTGCAGATCCTAACTCTTCAAGAGACCAAGCTACAGGTTGTCGATAGGCAAACCATGGATTCTTTGTGGGGCATTAAATCAAAGGAGTTTGTTTATCTCGAAGCGATGGGCCTTTCGAGGGGTATTCGTGTGGCGTGGAATTCTTCTTTCTAGTGTAAAGAAGATTCCTGATGCGGTGAGTTTTTGGTGTCAGTGGTCTTGGTTTATATCTCCTATGGCTTCAAATAGCTCTTCACCTCTATTTACGGCCCATGTAAAGCAACAAAGAGACCAGAGTTTTGGGACAAACTGAATGGTATTTCTGTCGGATGGAACCTTCCCTGGTGCTTAGGAGGGGACTTAAATGTGACACGTTTCTCGTATGAAAAATCTCAAGGTTCCCGTATTTCTACAAGCATGCATTACTTCTCCAATTGGATTCATGACTACGAGTTAGTGGATCTTCCAATTCTGGAGCCAAATTCACCTGATCTAACGAGCATAGTAAGCCCATTATGTCAAGGCTAGACATGTTTCTTGTTAACCCAAAATGCTTGGAGAAGTTTCCCTTAGTGTATGTAATAGCTCTATTGAGAGTTACATCCGATCACAAACCCATCTCTTCAAGTCCAAACAGACAGTCGGGGGCCCAAACCCTTCATATTTGAGTTAATGTGGTTAGAATTCGAAGGATTCTTTGAAATGGTGGCTAACTATTGGAGCTCGTATCAAGTGTCAGGGTCGGCTGGTTTCAAATTGTATAATAAACCGAAACTTCTCAAAGGCAATCTAAAGAATTGGAACGAGGAAATTTTTTTTTTTTTTTTCGGAAAAGGAGAGGGAGATGGATGAAGTATTAGAAGAGATCCATTTGCTCGAGTTAAAAGAGAAGGGTGGTAGCTTTTCATCCGAGGAAGTCGAGAAGAGATCACCCCTTTCGTCTTCATATGCTAAATATCTCAAGCAGGAAGAGATAAAGTGTAGACAAAGATTGATAGACACTTGGTTAAAGGAAGGTGACAAAAACACGAAATTTTTTCACCGTGTAGCTTCAACTAGGGCTTGTAACAATAGGATCAACTCCCTAGTGGACAATATACATATTGAGAAGAAGGATAAGTTTTGCGATGCCATCATCGACTACTACACTAAGCTTCTCTTGAAAGAACAATGGAATTGACCAAGCCTCGACTATCTCCAATTTGACAACATCTTGGAATATTCGGCCACTTGGTTAAAGAGACCTGTCCCTGACGAGGAAATCAAGGTAGCGATGGACAGTTTGGGTAAAGAGATGGCTCCTGGGCCCGAGGTCCCCTCGCCTTTTTCCATATCTTTTGGTCAGTGCTTAAAGATGATGTTTCAGCTTTCATCGAGGAGTTCTTTTAAGAAGGGTTGCTCTCTTCGGAATTGGGTGCCTCCATTGTGTTGATTCCTAAGCTAGAAGGGGCCGGAGAGTTGAAGGATTTTAGACCTATCAGTTTGATAGGGAGCCCGTATAAAATATTGTCCAAGATTCTTGCATCTTGTCTGCTCTCCGTCCTTGACCAAGTCATCTCCCCCAATCAGGGGGCCATCAGCTTTTAGATTCAGCCCTCATAGCTCACGAATGCATCGACTCGCGATTTAGGGCCAAGGAATCCGATGTTGTCTATAAAATGGATGTGGAAGAAGCTTATGACTATGTAGAGTGGGAATTTATAGACTACATGTTGGCCAGGCTGGGGTGCAAGGAAAAATGGAGAAGATGAGTTTAGAGATGTGTTCGTTCTTCCTCCTTGGTGTTGGTGAATGGCTTCCCTAAAGGTTTTTTTTTTTTTTTTTTTTTTTTTTTTTTAAATTTATTTTTATTTTTAACAGTCAAGGGGGCTCAGGCAACGAGACCCTCTCTCTCCTTATCTTTTTTCGGGTTATTGGCAAAGCTTTTAGTTGGATGCTTGCCAAAGCCCAAGGGTCAGGTTTGTTCAAGGGTTTTAGTGTGGATAAAACGGGGAACCAGGTTTCCCATCTCCAATTCGCTGACGACACCATTTTTTGTGAAGTCGACCTTCTTATGGTAGATGACTTGCAGAAGATGGTTTTGTGTTTTGAAGCTCTATCAGGACTCAAGATCAATATGGGGAAGTGTGTGATGCTGGGGATTCATTTATCTAAAAAAGAGGCGGCATATCTAGCCTCTATATTCGGATGCAAGGATGGGGCTTTTCCCTCTTATTACCTGGGGCTTCCTCTATGCATTGACAATTCTGCAAAGCACCTATGGGACAAGGTGATTGAGAAAATTGATAGTAAGCTCTCAAAGTGGAAGGGTCGTTACATATCGCTTGGTGGTCTTATCACCCTCATCAAGAACACCTTCACTAATATTTTGTTGTACTTCTTGTCTTTATTCAAATGCCCTCAATCCGTTCTCGACAGATTAAATAAGATGAGGAGAGACTTGCTATGAGGAGCGGAAGAAGGCAGAGAATTCTATCAGTTAAAATGGGAGATGTGCAAACTGGTGGAGTTAGGTGGAGTGGGTCTTCGTCTTTTGGGAGCTATGAGTATATCTTTGCTTGGTAAATGGCTTTGGCAATTTGGGTTGGAATAAGGAAGTTTTTGGCATGAGATCATTGCTAGTAAATACAGGCTCGAGGAAGGGGGTTGGGGGACTAGACTCTCATCCTTATATAGAGCTTCCTCATTTGGAAATATGTTTCTACCGTTGGAGTGGTCTTCTGGCAAGGGGTCTCCTTTTCTGTGGGGGACAGTTCTAAGGTTAGATTTTGGAAAGATGTATGGATCGACGATTCTCCACTTTGCACTCGTTTCCCAAACTTGGCCAATCTTGTCCCCAACGACAACCTTAAGGTGGCCGATTGCTTCTCCTCCATTAGGTCTTTGGTCGTGTGGTTTCCCCCTTGCAGAAGAGCGTTATAAGATGTTGAAGCAGAGGACTATGCCAATCTTTTAGGTCGTTTACAACATCTTCCGTAAGGAAATGCAGACTCAGTGTGGAAGGGTCATAGTTCTGGATGTTTCTCAGTGAAGTCTTTCTATAAGCTTCTCACAAGGGATGTCTTTGCTTCTCAGGAGGAAGAGTATGCCTAACACTTCTGGTTTAAGGTCGCGGCTTTCACCTGGTTGGTGGGCTGGAAATGGGTTCGGACAATTGATAATCTACAGAAGAGATCCATGATAATACCAAATATGTGTAGCTTGTGCCAAAAGGATGCCGAATCCATTGATCACCTATTCATCTTTTATCCTTTCTCATCCTCTATTTGGGATTCCTTTTTAGGGTAATTCGGGGAAGCTTGGGTTATGTCAGGTTTTGTTAGAGAACTTTTGTGGGCCCGTCACGTGGGGTACGAAGGGAAGTTAGACCGTCAAAGTTGGTTGTTGATGTTGCCGGCTGTGTGGTGGACAATTTGGGGAGAAAGGAACAGTCATTGCTTCCAAGACCTGTCTCGATTGGTCAAGGCAATTATTGTTTCAGCTAGATTTTCAGTTTCTTAGTGGAAAGCTCTTTTGAGCAATTGTCGAGGGTCTTACCCCGTGGGGGCTCTCATGTATGCTCTTCCTGCTTTTGTAGTTTTTCTAATATATTTATTTTCACCCCTCAATATATATATATATTGTAAATTGTAATAGGGGTTGAATTGTATTGAATTGCAAATCGTATCATAAATCATAAGATTTTTTTTTTTTTTTTTTTATGAATTTGTTTTTTGAAAAATCTGAAAATATAAATAAATCAGAAAAAACTAAAAATTTGGCAATCATCATTTTGCTATCAATATACACCAAGTAATACCATGTCATGATACTGTTAAAGGAATCTTATCTTTGATAGTTTTTTTTTTTTTCTTTTCTTTTTCTTTTTCTTTTTCTTTTCTTTTCTTCTTCTTCTTCTTCTTCTTCTTCTTCTTCTTCTTCTTTTTTTTTTTTTTTTTTGTTTAAATATAAATTTTCCTTAAAAAACCATACAAGGATCCTTTAATAATTTATGTTCTTATTACCTTTCTTGAATGTATAATCACATTGAAAAAGCGGCATTTGATTCTGCAGATTGACGAAAAATAGATTTTGATTTCTAACCATCATTCCACGATACATTTAAGTCAACATGATCCTAACCATCCATAAAAACATTCCAGATGAGTCATACATCAATTTGGTGTTTCAACCAGTTAAGTAAGAAATCATTAAAATAAAATGAAATAAAATAAGCTTTTTGATTTAACGTTGAAGAGAATATATATCATTTAATCTCTTATAAAGAACAAAATAAAATAGTTTACCTTTTTTCTAAATGATTTTTTTTAATTAAAAGTTTTTTTTTTTCCTTCTTCTTAAATGATTCTTAAAGCCCCCACCAAGTTAAAAACATAAAATGAAAGCCAAGTGAAGCTTAAAATAGAAGAAAACAAGTATAATTTGAATCTAAAATCGGGATTTGAATCGTATATTGTAGGATTCAAATCATAAAATAATAGGATTCATATAAAAGGGATTCAAAGGTGGGATTGAAATTGTTTTGCTAAGATTGAAGGATTTTGACAACACTGATTACAGAAAATTCTAGCATAAATAGAGGAAAAAATGCAAAACAAAAAATAAAAATAAAAAAATAAAATCCCAGATTGAGATAAAATCAAGTATGATTTAATTGATTTGTGTTTATAATGTTGTTTCCACTTGATTCCAAAAATAATAAAGAAAAAGGTTTTTTACATTTTTTTTTTTTTTTTTTGGATTTTCCTCAAATCGGGTACTGGGCCTTAAGTCCTTTGATTTTATTTTTATTTTTATTTTTGTAAACAAAAGAAAAAAAAAAAAACCTGTTTTGATTCTCAGATTTGGTGTAGATCTGGTAAGAAAAGGTTCCTCATGCATCATTACAACTTCTATTTAAAAAATTTTGAAATTTTCAGAAAATTCCACTGTAAATAGAAAAATATAAAAATTACAGAATATCCCCAAATCGAGAACAAATCAAGCATGATTTGATTGATTTGGGTTTTCAATGTTGTTTCAAGTTGATTTTGGTAATAATAATTAAAAAAAATAGATTTTTTACCTCTTTTTTTTTTTATTTTTTATTTTTTGGAATTTCCCCAAATTGAGTACTGGGGCTTCAATCTTTTGATTCCCCTTTAAAAAAAAAATAAAAAATAAAAAAAAAATCTTGTTTTGATCTTCAAGTCTGCCATAGATCTGGCTGGAAATGTCCCTAAAACAATCTCTAGAAGAAAAGACCCCGTAAGGTGTAGAGGGAGGGGAAAAATCTGAAAAAGGGAGCCAGTTGGGGGCTTTTGAAGCCAGCATCAGTTTGACCAATTTGGGTATAGTGTTGTGGTAACGATATGGCTTCTATTGGTTGGTATGGGCTGATACATGGTGGTTTTTTCATGTTGGGATGATACAAACCCTTATCGAGCATCGGCTTGTGCCAATACAGAAACGATTTGGGCGAATCAGCCAGTATGATACTGATTTTCCAATTCATGGTCCAACCTGTCAAAAAAGTGCTCCCACCATGATGATGGGATGCCCCAAAAATCAGGCAGTCCAGTCATAAGGTGCAGCCCATCACTTGAATTTGGATTTGGATTTTGTTTTTTTTTTTTTTCCTCATCGTCTTTTTATGGGGTGCCCCACCTGATTGTTGGATCTGCCTGATTTTTGGGGTGTTTGGCCATCATGGTGGGTTGCACCGACTATAGATTAAATAAAGAGTAAAGCATAAAGACTTAGCTGTGGGTTTCGCTAACTGATTGGACCATCTGTGGGGCCTTCTGATTGGCCAGGACAGATTGGGTGGCATGCTTCTCTTATTGAACTGATTGTGGGGCCCACTGCACTGGTGGTATCTAGTGACTGTGGCCCACTTTTACATTGTATCATTCCCTCCTAGTTGGAAAGAGCTCAACCGCGATTTCAACTCTTCATGGGCATCCATCACCATGATCTGCCTTTGTATCATTTCTTCAGATCTGACATGAGTTGATGATGTAGGCCCACATGGGACCCTCATAACTTTCACTGGGCTCCACTAAGGCTCATGTTGATTTTTCTTGTGTTTTCAACTATGTCAAATCTCTCACCAAACCTTCCTCTTGAATCTTAGCATGTTCACTTCAATCTGTGTCACAAACAAGGATTTAAATGTTGGCTTCAAAGTGTGAATCGTCCAATTCAGAAAACAGCACGACGGATTTGAAACTGGATGAGTCACCTCACAGTTATAAAAGTAATATAAAGTAAGCAATATGTAGTAGTAAGAAAAAAACATTAAATAGGGAAAAAAATGGAAAAATAAAAATCTTTCCTCGTCCATGTGGAATGGCCTAATTTTCTTGCCACAAGATCTAAACAGCATGCTGCCATGATGGAAAGCTAGAATCTCAGACGTGTGTGGTAATTAGTGCAAAGAAGAAAAATGCACACGTGCCTACCTGGTGTTTCTTCTTTCTTCTTCTCTTCCTCTGTCCTCTATCCTCTATCCTCGCTCTCCTCTGCCACTTCTCATTAAAATAATAGAGCTCTGCAAAGCTCTACTACCCGTCTGCATATGATCCATCATACTTGGGGGCTAGACGACTCTGTCTGCTTAGCCCATATAAAAAATGCTGGTGATTCTTCAACCATACTCATATCATAGTTGTACGGCAATCAAAACCGTCCAAGTCTCTGACCTAACTGTGATGGAGCATAACCAGAAAATTACAATCGAAGATAATATCAACCATTTGAGTATTCCCTTTGAATTTGGATCACTCCCTAATTTACTTTATTTTACTTTCAACCATTCATTTGATAGCTGTTAATTGGATGCTTATGATTGCTTCACAAGTGTGACTTTAGCACTTTGCTCCATCCTTTTGTTTAGTCAAGTCTTTCTAACACATACTTTTATTTCTTATGTTCGCAAGTAGACCAGGCTTGACTTTTTGAGGGATGGAATCAACAAGGTGAGACCCACCTGGACTGCTTGGATCTCACACGTGTGCCATGTTGGCACTGGCTGTCATGAAGATGGACTCCTTTGCACACGTGTGTTGACTAACCTTGCTGTCCCAGTACTTACAGGCTCCATTCCTATGATAGTTCACCACCATTTTGAGTTTGAAAATATCATGACTCATGCTCATCTCATGCAGCACTTGTTTATAGCTATGGTAACCATCCAAATTGTGAGGCACACTGTGGATGGGCATATCTTGGAAAATCACATTAATCATTGATGGATATCAAATATATGATTAATAGTAAAATAATGAATGACCTGAATTGGATTGAACCAAAAACTAGTCCATTGAATTAGGCCAATACAAACTTCAAATCTATTGAATTGAAAAACAAAGTAAGTGAACCTACTCCTCAATCTGATAAAATTCTGAAAAGTATCGAATTATGAACTATGAATTCGAACACAAATTAGTTGAACTGTGATTCAGGTAACAATGCACTGTCCACATGTGAAAGGTGGAGTGGCTAACATGAATCTATATTTATACAGCTTGGCAATGTTCCAAACATCCCTTGGCTTTTCCTTTTCCTCCTGTTTCAAATGATTTCACCCGTAGCTGTGGTTATGATACTGATTATCACAATGTCTTGTTTGTAGGAGAAACGTGATAAATGACAATGAAGTCTACCGGTGTGACAAAAACTGAAGCCAGTGGGACCCATAATTCTTACCGGAGTTTTTGAAGTTGAGCATGTCTTGTTCTTTTTTTTTTTTCTTTTTTTTCTTTTTTTTTTTTTTTTCCTTTTTTTTTTTGCCCCGTCTTTTTAACTGCTTTTGACAGATTTATTACCTTTGGTGGCCATTTGTGGTAGATTTTTTTTTTTTTTTAATGAAAAAAATAAAAATAAAATCGATTTCACATGGTGGAATGTGGATCTTCTTTTGGCCTGGGTATTATGTTTGCATGCCTGAATGCTCTAGGACTTATCCTGAGAACTTTGGGCACCATTTAGTGTGAAGGCAGCCTTCCGTGATGGGTTTGTTGTCTAGCAGCTTGTCCCCATCTCCGCCGTACAGTATGTCATAGATCTAAAACTTGCAGAATCAACTCAAAACTCAGCCAAGGCAACCTTACTCGGTGAGATTTCAAGCCAAGTCCTTTTGAAACTAGGTCTTGAGGCTTACTCAAGAAGACTCATCAAGTCAACGTGCAAACTCAGTTCACAGGCACAAGTATGAGGTGACCATTATGAGAGTACGAAATATTCCCTTGGTATCCAAACAAGACCATAAAAAATGGAATCCACAAGAATCCATGTTTTAATAATGCTCATGGGAATCCATTATGGGATAATCATTGTACTTCTGATCTTTTCCCACAATCCACCCAACCCTACTTAAGATGACCTTCTTGAGTTGCAATTCTCATAAATCTTCTTTGGATTTGATGTACATTCGATGTTTTGAGACAGGTGATAGATCTCTGGAGGCAATCATGCATGATAAATTGATCAAATTATGAAAATTTGGAGTACTTCCTTGAGGGCCCGTTTGGATGCAACAAAAAGTTTAGATTTGTCTATCCTAGATAGTAGCTATGGCCAATTTTTCATGAATGGGCAATCTGATGTCCGCTAAAAACATGACCAGCTATAGTCAAGAGTTGTTAATTGTTTATGCCTAAAATACAAAATTAGTAGGATGAGAGGCAGGAATAGCCTCACACAATCGATGCAAGCAAGCAAAATCACATAAGGCGAGAACAAAAAATAATAAGAGAATAGGCACAGAGATTTATATGGTTCGACAATATACCTACTCCATGCGGCAACAACATGAAGCTTTCTTCATAAGCAGAATAAAAGATATTAGATAATACAAGGCACGCCTCTCTCCTACTCTTCCAATGTATAAGAATCTTCAAAAGAAGATAAACATGATAATTACTGTTCTCTATTTTTATTTTATCTCCCCCTTATCGACAGCATGCCAATAGAGAGATCATAAGCTGAAAGCCCCTTAGGAGGCTTGTCTTCACACATTTTTTTATGCTAGAGGAGAGAGAGATGTCTCTTTTTAAGAGAACGCATAGATGTTTCAGGCATATAGTTCTTATAGCACCACATCAACTTCTCCCATTTGAAGATTAGTTTAACCAATATTGCAGAAGATACTTCAAATAATAGTTGTTAAAATGCCACCAAACGCCAGGTAACAACAGGCCTGAGAGAAATTTATACCAAACAAATTCCCTCGCAACTGGCTTTGTCAACATATCAGCTATGTTGTCGTTGGTGTGAATCTTTTGCAATAAGATTTGTCCATCTTCCACTAGTCACAACAAAGTAATTTTGTACATTGATGTGCTTGGTTTAAGTATAAAATGCTTGATTAGCTAAGCATAAATGCTTTGACTATCACAATGAATCACTACATCTTTCTACTTAAATTTTAATTCTACTAAATCTCCAACCAAATGCATGTGTATTTGAAATATACTATCCTTCCATATTAGATAAGATCACCATAGACTATAATCTAAACATCAAACTAAAACACTGCTAGCGAAAGAGAATACATAACATGTGTTTGATCTTATTACAATATTCTACATAATTTGCATCTATAACCAAACTATGTGTTTTGACCGCTATTATAAATAGAGGCCTCATAAGTATACTTCAAGTAATAAAAGATTCACTTCTTTGTATTCCAATGATCTCTATTCATATTTGCTATGTATTTATTGGCTGCTCAGATTGCTTATGCCATGTTTGGCCTGGTGCACACCATGACCAAACCATTGAAAACTATTATACTTGAGATATATATTTTTTATCTGCTATTGTGCTAGGAGATCGATCTAAAGACTACTTGCAACTAATAAGGAATGAAGTACTGGCTGTATTAAAATTCTACATATTAAAGTAATGGAGAACTCTTTTAATGTAACTGTTTTTAGTTATCCAAACTTTTTCGTTCTTTATCTCCTAAGAATTTGATTAACAACAACGAAATCTTTCATGTTAAATTTCCTAACTAAACATGTCATCAACATATAGTAAATGAGATAACGAAGCCACATTACCATCATGGTATTACTAACATTGGCTAAAAGATCATCATCTAATATCTCTCTACAACATTATTACCATCGTTGACATTCTTGCAACCAACATCTCCCATTGGTACTCTCTCAAGAGATCTTTCTCTGACAATAATGGTATCACCAAAAGATCCCTCAAGAATTTTTCTACATGATTCTTTAACAAGAAATGTATAATCAATTGACTCCATATTGAAAATTGGATCGTTGCTGAGATTTATAATCAAATCATCCCATGAATATTGCATTGATCAAAGCATAAATGCAATTTTTTCTTGGTCGTTAATTTTCATATCGATTGTCACTAATTTACTAAGCAAGGTATTACCCATATTTAAGTATTCTTGTAAAGAAGACATTCCATTCATCTTCGACTTATACAATTACCATCAAATAAAGATCTTATTTGACATTGATTTTCATTCTTACAAATGTCACAAGTTGTTTTACAAACCTTTGGCAATGGTCTTACCGGAAATGTTGAACAAAATTGAATCTAGTGCAAGAAGAAAATCCATCATAGCTAACTGGTTTTTCTTCTTAAACTCCTCATCTTTCATTTCTATTGATTTTTTATTTTTATTTTTTCCTTCAATTGCATATCACACAACTTTCTTTCACTAATATTGTATTCATCTTCAATTTCCACAACATATAATTGAATCTAGAACTTCGGCTCCTCGAAGCACAATTACAACACAAACACTAACATTGTGTTAGAAGTCTTGTTTGACTTGGACATTTTAAAGTACATGCATGTGAAGTTTGTTTAGTATAAGGATATAATGTCTTGTGTATAATAGTACCTTACACATGATAATAGTAGTGTTTCAAGAGTAGGAGTCGTAAAGTTTGAGTCATCATATTCATGTTACCAACGGATGAAGTATAAGGTAATAACACAATGATATGAATATGGAGTACAAGTTGAATAACAAAAATCATCAGTTTTCTTTTTTTCAAGGTGAGAGATCTCATGTGTGTGTCCATTGTTCCTACACGTGGTATCAGGCTATGGCGAATAAAATAAAGTGGAAAAGTGATAAGAAATATTTTGCAGTGATTTTGCACGTGTGCATGGCGATTTTGGTATACGTGGCAACCTAGTATAGAAATTTTTTATTTTTTTTTTCATGATCATTTTAGCTATTCATCTTAGACCTCTTCATTGGTAGATCGTGAATTTGAAAGTTCAGATTTAGAAGCAGTGGTTGCTACAAAAGAAATATTTGTTGAAAGTGTTAATCATATCTATCGCTATAGTGTCAAAAAAGCTAACACTTGCTAATTACAAATAATAAATAATAAACGCACACACACATGTGTGTGTGTGTGTTTCTCCAAAGGTATGGCCTTTGCAAATTTATTAATGGAAATGAGGTTGAAAAACCAAGAATGAATGATTTAAGATCATTTGGATTTATTTTGTTTTTTTAGAAAGCACTAGTGGTTTTAAAGAAAAAGTATGTTAAGACATTCAATACATGTATAGAATTTGATTTATCCATCTCATGTTTGGAATAAACTTGAGGATTTTTTTTTATTATTTTATTATTATTATTATTTATTTATTTTGAAGAGTGGAGTTTTGCAAATATTCATAGAGTTTTAGATTAGTAATTAAGCGTGGATTAATTTCATGAAGAAAATTACTGAGCTTGTTTTTAAAGAGTTTAATGAGACTAAAAGTGAAAGAGCCTATGACAAATCAAGTGTTATGGGAAATAAAGAAATGGTGACAGGAAATAATGCCACCATTATAGAATCTATAGAAGTGGAGTGTAACTAAAATACTAGCACTGAAAATTCTCTTTTCCTTTTTGAAGATGGAAAAGCAGAGAATATTGAAGAATTGAAAAGTTGATTAAAGAAGAATTTGAAATCATGAAATATAATTTTCATAATCCTGAACTTTCAACGATGTGTGTCCCTAGTTTAGAATATGTAGCTTTCAATTCTTGAGTTTTGACTGCATCAATTTCAACAAGATGGTCGAGAAAAGAAATGCTTGGCCCAACTTGTAAAGTTCAATGAGTATGCGTCGACTTCAGAGACTTGAATGAAGCATGTCTGAATGACGACTTTCCTCTGCCAATAACAGAGTGTAACGACCTTGGAATTTCTGTGCTAATCTTTCCTTAAGTAGTTGTTTTGGGGTAATTAGCGCTTTACTCGATTGCTTGTGAAATCCGCATCAATCACTTTAAATTGTATCTGCATGGCTCTAAACGTGTAGATTAGTGAGCGCTACGTTACTCTGAAATCTGGGATCCATCGCTAAATCCAGTTGTTCTGGGGAATTTTTGGAAGATCTGGATCGGACCTGGACCACGCGTCGAAAGTCCGATGGCGATGATCTTAGGCTGTTGCGGTCACCGAGTTGGGCTTGATTTTCACCTCGAAAATCAAGTCGATCCGATGTTCTGGGTCGATTTGCTTGAGCTCGGAGTGAAGAGTGTGAGAACGGTTGGAATTTATTAAGCTTTTTATGAAATCTGAGTCGTGTCGCTTGCGCGACGATTTTAAGCATTCTGACCGTTGGATTCTGACCCAATTTCACCCTCTGATCAGGATGGTTGGCCCAGGCATATCCTAGTGCTTGTGGACCTGATCGAGTTTCCGTGACCGTTGAATTGAGTGTGGTCCGCCACGGCTAATCTGAAGAGTCGGTCGATATGAAAACTCTGCTTGACCTAGATCCATGGTCAATGAGCTTAAGTCCGACCTTTCGTGGTTATAGGCCCACCAGAAGTGCTTCGTTGGATCGAGAAAGGCGTGTTTTGGTTATAACCTAAGTATACCTTGACCCTGGGGTTATTTCCATCATTTTAAGGCTTATATATAGTCCTTAAACCCTAGCTCTCATTTCCATACGAATTTTCTCTAACCCTAGCTTGGAAAGAGAGTGGAAAAGAGAGAAAAAGTGAGAGAGATAAGTTGGTGAATCATCTTGATTTCTTCCTTGTTCTTCTTCATCTTCGAACCTTCACTTTGAATCGTTCTTCTGACGATTCTGAGTTCCTTTGGGGTAAGTTAACCTAACCCTAACCTGTGTTAGAGCTTAGACTAGTCTTGGTGTTGTTGTATCTCATTTCTATCCTTATTTTAGGGTATTCTAGTGCCGTTGACGAAGACAACTTGTCTAAATCAGCTCGGTGGTTCTTTCTTCGCTTAAGGTGCGGACTTTGAGTGTATAGGTTATGGTTTTCAAGGCTTTCAATCCCAGTTAGTGATTTATTCTTGCTATGGATGAGATTTCACATGTCAAATGTTGTGTTTACATTGCTTTCCTGATATGCATGTGCTATATTGAGATTTGCGTATTCTATGTGTATTTATAAAGTACCGTATACGTATAAAATATGCACTTATGTTTGCTATGATTAATTGTCATGTATGTATGCTGGATGCATGTATGACAACTCCTTGATAAAAGGAATTGTCTAGGTGCATGTATTTCAACACGCGTCATGTATGTTGTTCCATGTATGCTAAGTGTTTGTAGAAATGCATGAATGATCTAAAGTGTAACTGATTACACTAAATACGGGTGTTGAGAAGTGATTCTCAATACTCCTATGGATGCGCATGTTTTCCTTTATGCAGTTACATTCCAAGTTATTTAAATTCAAGCATCTCCTATGCTACATTTATGTTAAGTTGATATTCTTCAGATGTGTATGTACCATGATTTGAGTTGTTGATCTATTACTGTTTTACATTCCATATGAATATCTGTAGTAGTGTAAGGTGTTTAGGACTATGCCTTAGTCCAGGAAATCGGTAATTGACCCTATGAATCGTGGTTGAGATTGCTTTCGCCACGTAAGACGTATTAGACGAACCCGAGTCGTATTAGAATTATCGGCAGTAGTCTGGCCACGCGGAGTGTTTGCGCACTCTATGTCGCTCAATTCGACGTGCGCTCGTGCTAGTCGAGTTCGTCAAGTAACCCGATTGTCCGATGTATGTTAACCATGTATGGACGCTACTGTTTGAATCTAGGATACCGAACTTACCAGTGAAATCCTCTTAACTATGGTACTTGATCCGCTAAGACTCATGAGCCGGACATGGTGGTATGGGACACCGTGGTCGAGCTGTCGGCCTACGCTGGGGTGACGAGCCTCTCCGTAGTGACCAGTGAGCAACTAAACTCGTGAGCTGATTATGGTGGTATGGGACACTATATTCGTGCTGTCGGCCTACATTGATTGGTGACGAGCCCTTTGTAGTGACCTCGAGCATACCTGGATACCGCAAGGAGGTGACGAGTCGATCTGTGGTAGTAAGGGCATGAAAGGCGTGCATTGATTGGTGACGAGCCCTTTGCTACGACCTCAACTATATGATCGTATGAGATATCTAGGATTGACGACCCTAGTATGGATCACTGTTTGGATGGTGATATGAGGAAGGTATCTTAGCTTCCCAATCCTGTTGTGTGAAATGGACTAATAACAACTTGGTAATCATATCCATGCACCGCATTTGCATGTGCTTTGTAGATGTGGCACACTTTGAGGTGATGTCATGCGTAACGTAAGATGAAGACGCTGAGGGTGTACGCGTGAGGGCACGCATCATATTGCATTCATACTTGCATTAACAGGAGTACTTAGGATTTAATTACTTATCCTGCTTTATCATTACTGTTTGATTGAACTGACAACATGTTAACCAGTGCCTTATTGTTCCACTGAGTTGATCACTCACTCCCACATTTCTGGGGCGGTGTTACACACCCACCAGACTCTGTCTTAGGCCCTGATGTTGCAGATGTGGATGCGACATCTGAGGCAGAGCGGGAGCTGCATGACGACGAGGCTGCCTTCTCCTATATGCAGTTTTCAGACGGGTTCTAGCGAGCCTCGGTCTGATGCGCGGGATTTCTGGGATCATTTTGGGGACTGAAATGATGTACTTGATACTTAAATTTTGTTAAATAACACTTTCACACGATCTGGATTATATATGTAATTCAGGGATTTACACTTGTACACATTTTACTATAAGTCTTCCGCTTGCTTTATTCACTTATCCCTGAATCATATCTGTGTTTTGGCTTAATCTATTCCATGATTTATGCACTAATACAGTCAACATACATTCATCATTAAATATGTTGCATAAGTGATGTTTTGGAACTCGGGAGCTGAGTTATGCTCGACCCCCGAATTTCAGGGCGTTACAAGTTGGTATCAGAGCATGATCTGGATTAAACCGGACCTGGGTTATGGTCACACACCGCACGTTGTCGCCACTTTAGTGTATTTGGGTGCGGGTCTATCATTGCTTTGTGTTTGTGCTCCGTAGCTTCTATCGGCGAAAGTTTCTTGAAAACCTTTGCCGAGATCGAGTCTGTACTCTTACCTGATCACACACAGCGATCCGAAACCTTTCCTAGACCCTCTATTAATGAGTGTAGACGGTCTATCTTCCCATTTTTCATCTTTAAACCTTCCAGAAATCGCTGTTTGAACAAGATTTCTGTCAGAATGACCCGATAGGCTTCAAACTACGCAAGGGGCCATTTGGGGCATTTCCAGTGGAGCCCAGGGGGGAACCACTCATTTTGGACCAAGGGGGACCAGGAGGGCCTCGCCAAATCGGCGAGGCATCGCCAATATGTCCAGAGACCGGCGATGCCATCGCCGGTTCGGCGAGGGATCGCCGGTCGCCGAGCCAGGCTGGCCGGGCCGACGCGGGCCGATCGTTCATGGGGCTTGTGTGGCCCACCCCTCCACGGTTTTCATTTTAAAACCGTTCCTTTTACCTATTTCCTTCACAAAACCCACCTCCAAGCTTTCCTTTTCTTCCAAAACCTCTCCAAACTCTCTCAAATCTCTCCCAAATCTTCATCTTCCTCTCATTTTTGTGCAAACCCATCACCCCATTCTCAAATCTTCCATTCCATTGCTGATTTCTTCTTTTTTCCTTCTCATTTGAGCCATTTCATTCCCTATTTGGCTAATAGTTGTGTGGAAGCTTCACCATCTTCCTATTTCTCTCTTTTTCTCATTTCTCATGGCCCTCTTTGAGATTGTGACGGCCATCTTTTCCATTTCTTCCCTTCTTTCCTTGATGGGGAAGAAGAGAGCGCCCGTGGATGAAGCCGGGCCGAGCCACCCAACCCGTGCACGGAGGCCGAGAGGTGCCGCCGCTAGCACGTCCGCCACGCGCGAGTTCCAGACGAAGCGGGACCTCGATCCTCGAGCTCCTGTCAGTAGGACCTTGTTGGCGGAATTGTCACATGGAGTCTATGAAGGGCGTAGAGTCCTTTTTGATGCTCATGTTGATCCGCGGCTCTTTGGTGAGTTCTTCTTGTTGGAGCGCCTAAAAGGGGCTGGTTGGGGTCCCTTGTTCGAAGGCGAGTATCGCACTAATGCTAGCACTGTTCGGGCCTTCTATGCCAACATTCTGGAGCCTTCGCTGGATCCTCTGCAGTTCAAGATTCCCTGTGGTAGCGGTCGAGTTGGAATTGTCAATGTTGCTTTGATATCCCGACTCTTGAAGGTGCCACTTGGGGAAGTGCATGCCAGCGAGAAGAATGTGGATAGTGTGCGCGAGAGGGATCGTCGTACCCGATTCCTGTGTGGTCGTCTGGTTGAATGGCAGCCGAATAGGAGTCTTCTGGCTTCTTTCATGACGGACGACTTCCATTTGCTTCACCACATCTTTACGTTCAATGTGTATCCAAGGTGGAGCAACCGCAGCGAGTGTACGCGCCTGATGGTAGATTTCCTATATCAGGTGGGGCAGGATGCGAAGTTGTGTGTGCCGACGTACGTCCTGCGTCAGATTATTCTCATCGCTCGTTCGAGTAGAAGGACCGAGTCTCTTCCCTTTGGCCGCCTCATTTGCAAGATCGCACATGAGTTTGGCTATAGGCTTGGAGCTGAGAAGCCGGTCCCTGTTCGTTATATCAATTTGAGGACTCTTAAGCTGATGGAGGTTGGTTCTGGTCGGCTTGCCTCAGAGGGTGAGGCCGAGTCTGAGAGTGGTGATGATGAGAGTTATGCTGAAGGCGGTGCGGAGTCTGGGGAAGAAGCAGAGCAAGGCGAGGAAGAGATTGAGGCACAGGATTCGAGTGATAGCTCTCCTCCTGTGGTGCCAGAGCAGGGCGCAGAGCAGACTGCCAGAGATGCCCGTCTTACACGGCTTGAAGAAGGGCAAGCTGCTTTACGCCAGGAGATGGTTGATCTTCGAGGCTTTGTTAAGCATAAGCTTAAGAAGATGTCTCGGACTTTGAAGTCTATCCTGTGTTGCTTGCAGGATAAGGGTGCTCCGCCTCCATCTCCTGATTCCGACGAGTAGCATCGTCGTGGCCGTCTTTGCTTTGTTGTGTTTTCTTTCTGTGTGTAGCCGTTGTTGGCTTGTAGTTGGAGTTGTTGTAGTTGTTGTAGCTGTTAGTGGTTATAGTTGTTGTGGTTGTTTGAAGTGTTAGATGTTGTTGTTTTCATGCTTTCCTAGTCGTGATTCATGTATTGCTGCACTACTTGTATTGCGACGATTTTGATTAATGGAATGCATGTTGTTTGTCTTTGGTGTTGTGTTTGTGTTGTTGTTGTGTGGATGGATTATGTGACTTAGAATCGGACAGGTTGCATCCTTTGATTGAATGTAGGGATGCCTCCTAAGGGTTCGAAGACTTGGGCCCGTCTCTCCGATTGAGTCGCTTTCTGGGGTTCCTCCCTTGAGCGATAGCCGGTCAGATCCACAGCGGGTCCATCTCGGGCCGGTGTTGGGTCGACACCATGGCTCCTCCATCACACCCTCGGTTCTGAGCCGAGCCATGCACCTTCTTCTCCTTCACCGGTTTGAGCAGATAATGTTGTTGATGCAACGGCCGATTCGAGCAAGATACGGCGGCGCAGCAGCGAGAGTTCCTCTCCTCCATGGTCGCATCTTTGCTCGGTCGGTAGGGCGACTCCACTGTTTCACCTATGCCTCCATGCGGGAGTGCCGGTGCGTGTGGTGGCGGCACATTCGAGCGATTCAGCGCTTGTGACCTCCTACTTTTGGGGGTTAAACCCCAGGAGGCCGAGTATTGGATTGATCGCATCTCTAAGATCGAGGCCGTGCACTGCTCTGAGGTCGAGCAAGTTGAGCTTGCCACCTTCATGTTTGAGAAGGAGGCTAGTTTGTGGTGGGACAGTGTGCTTCTGTCGAAGAGGACTTCGTGTGGTCGTGGCGGCGTTTGAGGCGCGCTTCCACGAGAAGTATTTTCCGTTTACGTACGACATGAGAAGGAAGTGAGTTCCTTCGCCTCCGCCGAGGGATGTCGATTACGGAGTATGAGAACCGGTTTCCTGAGTTGGGGCGGTATGTTCCTTTGATCTGGGCGATCAACCGATGAGGATGCGGCGTTTTTACTGAGGGGCTGCGACTTGAGATCCGATCGAAGATTTGTTGTGCGCATTTCTTCATATGCGGAGCTAGTGAGCATGTCTTTGCGAGCGAGCGGGACGGAGATAGAGCGTCCCGCATGCGAGCACCGATGCCTCCTAGGCCGCGACCGGACTTTCGGTGCACCTTTCCTCGCAAGAGGCCGCGTGTTGATTCTCCTCCAAGGCTTCAGCGCCGCCGCTCAGCAGATGAGAGCTGACTGAGATGTTCTTATTGTGGGAAGGTGGGGCACTTGGACCGTTTCGGTTTTCCCTATGCGAGCCGGTGGTTTTACTCCACCGCAGAGGGTTAGCCGTCCGATGCCTCGGTTGATTTCTCCTCCTCCTCTTGATCGGCGCGCTCATCCATCCTTGACACTGAGTTCTGGTTTCGAGCCACCTCGCGGCCCATGGTTCCTCCGCCAAATCGTCAGCAGCTGGCTCGTGTTCATGCGCTTTCTGCTGCGCCTATGTATGACTTGGTGCCGAGGTCCTTTGAGGTGACAACGCATATTGAAGGTATTCCCGTTTATGTGCTAGTGGATACAGGGTCCACTACTTCTCTTATTTCTTATGCGGCGTTAGGCGTTTGGGTTTGAGATCTGTTTCTATGCAAGGAGTGACGCTTACTACCGCTACGGGGATGTCCTCTGCTTTGGGCAAGCGTTGTATGGATTGTTTGGTCGATCTGGGAAGTGGATCGATCCGTGTTGATTTGCTAGTCGCACCGCTTTATCACTACGATGTTATTATGGGTATGGATTGGCTCACGAGGGTGCGAGCCGAGATTGATTGTGAAGCGAGATCAGTGACGATCCATAGACCTGAGGGCGAGATTGTTACTTTCCCAGTTCAGGTCAGTTACCCTATTCGTATTGATTTTTATTCTTCTCTGTTGGAGAGTTCGGCCGAGTCGGCGTTAGTTAGTACGCCGGTAGTTCAGGAGTTTGAAGATGTGTTTGAGTCGATTCCTGGATTACCTCCTCAGCGTGAGATTGATTTTGCTATCGATCTTATGCCTGGTGCGGCGCCCATTTCTTTACCCACCTATCGGATGCCTCCGAGTGAAATGGAGGAGTTGAGGAAGCAGATAGATGGTTTGCTGGAATTGAGTTTTATTCGGCCCAGTGTGTCTCCTTGGGGAGCACCTGTTCTGTTTGTGAAGAAGAAGGATGGTTCCTTGCGATTGTGTATTGATTATCGCAGGTTGAACTAAAATCGTGAAGAATAAGTACCCTTTGCCCGGATTGATGATCTGTTTGATCGGTTGAAGGGGGCACGGTACTTTTCGAAGGTTGATCTGCGGTCAGGGTATCATCGGTTGCGCGTCAAGGATGGGGGCGTGCAGAAGACCGCTTAGGACCTGCTTTGTCCATTATGAGTTCCTTGTGATGTCGTTCGGTCGATGAACGCACCGGCCATGTTCATGGATCGATGAACAGGGTGTTTCCGTTTTTGCTTCGATTCGTCATTGTCTTTATTGATGACATTTTGATTTATTCGACGACGGAAGAGCACGAGGAGCACTTAAGAGCGGTTTTGGGTACTCTTAGGGAGCATCGGCTTTTCGCACAGTTCAAGAAGTGTGATTTCTGGAGAGGAAGTCAAGTTCCTGAGACATGTGGTGTCCAAGGAAGGAATAGCCGTCGACCTTGCCAAGGTAGGTGCAGTGCAGGAAACCCGGTTCGGTTATCGAGGTGAGGAGTTTTCTTGGCCTTGCAGTGCTATTATCGACGCTTTATTCAGGACTTCTCGAAGATTGCAGACCGTTGTCGTAGGTGACACGGAAGGATTTGAAGTTTGCTTGGAGTGAGCGGCGGAGTTAGCTTTTCAGAGTGAAGGACAAGTTGACGTCCGCCCCTGTGCTAGTATTGCGAGCAAGGGGTTAAGTATATTATATATATGACGCCTCTCGCGTTGTCCTGGGTTGTGCCTTATGCAGAAGGACGGGGTGATTGCTTATGCTTCGCGTATTAAGGAAACACGAAGAGAATTACCCTACGCACGACATGGAATTGGCAGATGTCATCTTCGCATTAAAGCTTTGGAGACATTACCTCTATGGTGAGGAGTTCGAGCTCTTTTGCGACCACAAGAGCCTTAAGTATATTTTCACGTAGCGTGATTTGAATATGAGGCAGGCAGATGGATGGAAACATTGAAGGACTTCAAGTTCGATGTTTCTTACCATCCTGGTAAGGCGAACCTTGTGGCGATGCGTTGAGTCGCAAGAAGGCTTTGGAGTTTGCGGCTCCGATGATAGCCGAGTGGGAGATGTTGGAGTTCGTGCGCGATTTTGAGCGAAGCTTACGGTGGTTGAGCCGTATGAGGTTATCGCACACATTCGTGTACACCCTTATCGACGAGAGGATCGTTGCGGCTCAGGCAGATGATGAACTTTTGGTGAAGATGAGGGCGGGTTGGTACAGATGAGAACTCCGACGGGAGTGTTAGTTCTGATGGGGGCCTACGATTTCGTGGCGGTTATGTGTTCCCGACATCCCTCTGACTTGAGACGTGATGTTCTCGAGTTAGCCCATAGTTCTAAGCTTGCGATGCATCCAGGTAGCACGAAGATGTATCAGGATATGAAGAGGTCTTATTGGTGGGACAATATGAAGGTCCAGATTGCTGAATTTGTTTCTCGTTGTCTCACGTGCCAGCAGGTCAAGGCAGAGCATCGCCGACCTCCTAGGTTGTTGCAGCCCATGCCCATAGCTGAATGGAAGTGGGATTTCATCTCTATGGATTTTATTTCTGGGTTGCCGAGGACGAGAAAGGGATTTGACTCTATTTGGGTGATCGTCGATCGATTAACGAAGTCGGCGCATTTCTTACTGATCAGAGTCACTTACTCTGCAGACGAGTTGGCTAGGTTGTATATCAAGGAGATAGTACGTCTGCATGGAGTTCCCCTGGAGATTGTGTCTGATAGAGACACGCGTTTTACATCTATCTTCTGGACTCGTATCCAAGAAGCGATGGGTGTGAAATCGAAGTTCAGAACGCGTTTCATCCGCAAACAGATGGGCAGACGGAGCGCGTGAATCAAGTCCTGGAGGATATGTTGCGAGCTTGTGTTTTGGATTTCAAAGACAGTTGGGATGATTGTCTTCAGTATGCAGAGTTCGCGTATAATAATAGTTTCCAGGCGAGTATCGGCATGGCTCCCTATGAGGCGTTGTATGGTCGCCCGTGCAGAGCACCACATTGTTGGGCAGAAATTGGTGAGCGTAGTTTGCTTGGCCCAGAGTTGGTGCAGGTGACTTCAGAGAAGGTTGACATCATTCGACATCGACTTCTAACAGTGCAGAGCAGGAAGAAGAGTTATGCGGATACGAGGCGTCGACCGCTTGAGTTTGTAGTGGGAGACCATGTGTTTCTGAAGGTCTCTCCTATGAAGGGAGTTCTGCGGTTCGGTAAGAAGGGGAAGCTGACGCCGAGATTTATTGGTCCATTTCAAGTTCTAGATCGAGTGGGAGCGGTAGCATACCGCCTTGCTTTGCCCACACCTCTTGCGGGCGTGCATAACGTATTTCATGTTTCTATGCTGAAGAAGTACGTTCCTGATCCTCCGCATATTATTAGTTAGGAGCAAGTGCGGTTGAGTGAGGATGCCACTTATGTACTGCGACTGACGCGTATTCTCGACAGGAAGGAGCAGGTATTGCGTAGCAAGGTTATCCCTCTTGTGAAGGTGCTATGGACGCATCATGGTGTGGAAGAGGCTACTTGGGAATCTGAAGGTCAGGAAGACCTACCCTCTGATCCTCGAGGATTATATGAAGGTATGAATTTCGAGGACGAAATTTTCTATAAGGGGGGTAGATTGTAACGACCTTGGAATTTCTGTGCTAATCTTTCCTTAAGTAGTTGTTTTGGGGTAATTAGCGCTTTACTCGATTGCTTGTGAAATCCGCATCAATCACTTTAAATTGTATCTGCATGGCTCTAAACGTGTAGATTAGTGAGCGCTACGTTACTCTGAAATCTGGGATCCATCGCTAAATCCAGTTGTTCAGGGGAATTTTTGGAAGATCTGTATCAGACCTGGACCGCGCGTCGAAAGTCCGATGGCGATGATCTTAGGCTGTTGCGGTCACCGAGTTGGGCTTGATCTTCACCTCGAAAATCAAGTCGATCCGATGTTCTGGGTTGATTTGCTTGAGCTCGGAGTGAAGAGTGTGAGAACGGTTGGAATTTATTAAGCTTTTTATGAAATCTGAGTCGTGTCGCTTGCGCGACGATTTTAAGCATTCTGACCGTTAGATTCTGACCCAATTTCACCCTCTGATCAGGATGGTTGGCCCAGGCATATCCTAGTGCTTATGGACCTGATCGAGTTTCCGTGACCGTTGAATTGAGTGTGGTCTGCCACGGCTGATCTAAAGAGCCGGTCGGTATGAAAACTCTGCTTGACCTAGATCCATGGTCAATGAGCTTAAGTCCGACCTTTCGTGGTTATAGGCCCACCAGAAGTGCTTCGGTGGATCGAGAAAGGCGTGCTTTGGTTATAACCTAAGTATACCTTGACCCTGGGGTTATTTCCATCATTTTAAGGCCTATATATAGTCCTTAAACCCTAGCTCTCATTTCCATACGAATTTTCTCTAACCCTAGCTTGGAAAGAGAGTGGAAAAGAGAGAAAAAGTGAGAGAGATAAGTTGGTGAATCATCTTGATTTCTTCCTTGTTCTTCTTCATCTTCGAACCTTCACTTTGAATCGTTCTTCTGACGATTCTGAGTTCCTTTGGGGTAAGTTAACCTAACCCTAACCTGTGTTAGAGCTTAGACTAGTCTTGGTGTTGTTGTATCTCATTTCTATCCTTATTTTAGGGTATTCTAGCGCCATTGACGAAGACAACTCGTCTAAATCAGCTTGGCAGTTCTTTCTTCGCTTAAGGTGCGGACTTTGAGTGTATAGGTTATGGTTTTCAAGGCTTTCAATCCCAGTTAGTGATTTATTCTTGCTATGGATGAGATTTCACATGTCAAATGTTGTGTTTACATTGCTTTCCTGATATGCATGTGCTATATTGAGATTTGCGTATTCTATGTGTATTTATAAAGTACCGTATACGTATAAAATATGTACTTATGTTTGCCATGATTAATTGTCATGTATGTATGCTGGATGCATGTATGACAACTCCTTGATAAAAGGAATTGTCTAGGTGCATGTATTTCAACACGCGTCATGTATGTTGTTCCATGTATGCTAAGTGTTTGTAGAAATGCATGAATGATCTAAAGTGTAACTGATTACACTAAATACGGGCGTTGAGAAGTGATTCTCAATACTCCTATGGATGCGCATGTTTTCCTTTATGCAGTTACATTCCAAGTTATTTAAATTCAAGCATCTCCTATGCTACATTTATGTTAAGTTGATATTCTTCAGATGTGTATGTACCATGATTTGAGTTGTTGATCTATTACTGTTTTACATTCCATATGAATATCTGTAGTAGTGTAAGGTATTTGGGACTATGCCTTAGTCCAGGAAATCGGTAATTGACCCTATGAATCGTGGTTGAGATTACTTTCGCCACGTAAGACGTATTAGACGAACCCAAGTCGTATTAGAATTGTCGGCAGTGGTCTGGCCACGCGGAGTGTTTGCGCACTCTATGTCGCTCAATTCGACGTGCGCTCGTGCTAGTCGAGTTCGTCAAGTAACCCGATTGTCCGATGTATGTTAACCATGTATGGATGCTACTGTTTGAATCTAGGATACCGAACTTACCAGTGAAATCCTCTTAACTATGGTACTTGATCCGCTAAGACTCATGAGCCGGACATGGTGGTATGGGACACCGTGGTCGAGCTGTCGGCCTACACTGGGGTGACGAGCCTCCCCGTAGTGACCAGTGAGCAACTAAACTCGTGAGCTGATTATGGTGGTATGGGACACTATATTCGTGCTGTCGGCCTACATTGATTGGTGACGAGCCCTTTGTAGTGACCTCGAGCATACCTTAATACCGCAAGGAGGTGACGAGCCGATCTGTGGTAGTAAGGGCATGAAAGGCGTGCATTGATTGGTGACGAGCCCTTTGCTACGACCTCAACTATATGATCGTATGAGATATCTAGGATTGACGACCCTAGTATGGATCACTGTTTGGATGGTGATATGAGGAAGGTATCTTAGCTTCCCAATCCTGTTGTGTGAAATGGACTAATAACAACTTGGTAATCATATCTATGCACCGCATTTGCATGTGCTTTGTAGATGTGGCGCACTTTGAGGCGATGTCATGCGTAACGTAAGATGAAGACGCTGAGGGTGTACACGTGAGGGCACGCATCATATTGCATTCATACTTGCATTAACAAGAGTACTTAGGATTTAATTTCTTATCCTGCTTTATCATTACTGTTTGATTGAACTGATAACATGTTAACCAGTGCCTTATTGTTCCACTGAGTTGATCACTCACTCCCACGTTTCTGGGGCGGTGTTACACACCCACCAGAATCTGTCTTAGGCCCTGATGTTGCAGATGTGGATGCGACGTCTGAGGCAGAGCGGGAGCTGGATGACGACGAGGCTGCCTTCTCCTATATGCAGTTTTCAGATGGGTTCTAGTGAGCCTCGGTCTGATGCGCGGGATTTCTGGGATATATTTTGGGGACTGAAATGATGTACTTGATCTTTAAATTTTGTTAAATAACACTTTCACACGATCTGGATTGTATATGTAATTCAGGGATTTACACTTGTACACATTTTACTATAAGTCTTCCGCTTGCTTTATTCACTTGTCCCTGAATCATATCTGTGTTTTGGCTTAATCTATTCCATGATTTATGCACTAATACAGTCAACATACATTCATCATTAAATATGTTGCATAAGTGATGTTTTGGAACTCGGGAGCTGAGTTATGCTCGACCCCCGAATTTCAGGGCGTTACACAGAGTTATTAATCGATAGTACAACAAAGTACGCTGTTATATCCTTCATGGATGAATATGCAGGTTATAATCAGATACGTATGGCTCCTGAAGACGAAGAATCTATGGCGTTTAGAACATCTCTGGGAATATATTATTATAAAGTCATGCCCTTTGGACTCAAGAACGTTGGCGCTACGTATCAAAGGGCGATGCAGGACATTTTTCAAGATATGATGCATAAACACGTAGAATGCTATGTCAATGACATAGTGGTCAGATCAGGCGATCACGAGGAACACCGAGAACACCTATCTTCAGTATTTTGTCGGCTAAAAAAGAAACAGTTGAAAATGAATTTGACCAAATGTGTATTTGGCGTATCGTCAGGTAAGTTTCTTGGGCTTGTTGTGAGTCATCGAGGGGAGTGGGATTGATCCGGGAAAGGTCAAAGTCATTCATGAGATGCCACCCTAAAAAATGTTAAAAGAATTCAAAAGTTTATAGGGAAAGCTAGTATATATTCGACATTTCATCTCAAACTTAGCAAGAAGGTGTCAAACATTTTCTCATCTAATGAAAAATGGGGCAGAATTTAAATGGGATTAAGCATGTCAAAATGCATTTGATTCTATCAAAGAACTATTGAAACAACTTCCGGTACTGACAACACCCGTGAAGGGTAAACCTCTGACCCTATATATCGTCGTATGCGAGAACTCTTTAGGAGCCCTGTTGGCTCAATGCAATGAACAATGAAAAGAAAGCACCCTCTATTATTTAAGTAGAACCCTAATAGGGGCAAAGTGTAACTATTCACCCATTGAGAAAATATGTTTGGCTCTAATGTTTGCCATAGAAAAATTACGACACTATTGCCTTTTTGATGAGATAACCTTGATCTCTCAAGTAGATCCGATAAAATACTTGATGACAAGAACGATATTGTCCGGAAGACTAGCCAAATGGATGTTGCTTCTTTCTGAATACATGATCATTTACAAACCGTCGAAGGCAGTAAAAGGGCAAGAAATTGCCAATTTTCTAACAACGCACCCAATCCCAGATGACGAAGAAAGTTCTGACGAGTTAACAGATGAACAAGTAATGATGGTCGAATCATCCAACTTCTGGCAAATGTATTTTGACGGCGCCTCTTGAGCATCGAGAGCCAAAGTCAGAGTAATATTCATCAGTCCTTAGGGCGATCTAATACCATATTCCTTTACGTTGGGACAAACATGTTCCAACAATGAAGCTGAGTACAATGCTCTCATCATAAGACTAGAAATAGCTCACGAGATGAACATACAAGTCCTATAAATATACGGTGATTCCAAGTTAGCGATAAATCAATTAACAACAAATTTCAAAATAAGGAAGCCGAAATTAGTACCTTACTGTCGACGAGTGCAACAATTATTAAAAGTTTTTACAATATCGAAATCAAGCATGTGTTGCGAAATGAAAATACGAGAGCATATGCATTGGCTAGTTTAGCCACAACCCTTTCTTATCATGATAGAAGCCTCCTCTAGATCACGATTGAAGGATGAAGATTCTTACCGTCAACAGAATTCTTAAACGAAATAGCTGAAATGCTACCAGTATCTTGTTTAGAAGTTATTATAGAAGATTTGCGTCAACCTTTCATCGATCACCTCAAATATGGCATCCTACATGAATATCAGGTTTTGAAGTCACAAATTAAACAAAGATTAAAAAAAAGAAAAAAGATTCATTATGCATAATGAGGTCTTGTATAGAAAATCTTATAATGAAATGTTGATATGATGTCTGCATACAGAAGAATCAAATCATGTATTACAGGAAGTACATTCGGGGGAGTGTGGAGCACATCAAGTAGGTCGAAATTTATTCTATTGCATGCACCATATGTGATACTATTGGCCCTCCATGTTTAAAGATATAATAGTCTATGCAAAACGATGCCACGAATGTCAAATACGTGATGATATTATACGCGTACCCCCTGAGGATCTACACTAGTCGGTGACCTCATGGTTATTCGTGGCTTGGGGATTGGATGTCATCGGTCTTATAAATCCTCCATCATCTAGAGGGCATCAATATATTCTGGCGGCGACATATTACTTCTCTAAATGGAGGGAGGAAGTCACCTTATGTAATGTTAAAGAAAAGGATGTTACCGATTTTATTCGTCATGTGATCATTTATTGCCATGGAATTCTAAAGAAAATTATTGCCGACAATGACACTCCTTTCAAAAATAGAAATATAGAGAAATTATGTCAAAAGTTTGGTATTCAGCATTCATTTTCAACACCGTATTATCCGTCGACCAACAGACTGGCAAAAGCCTTCAATAAGACGATAGTCAAAATTTTAAAGAAAATCGCCACGGGAAATAAACGAGATTGGGATGAGAAATTACAAGAGGCTTTATGGGCCTATCGAACAACTCACCAAACAATAACGAAAGCTATGCTTTATTCGCTGGTGTATGGAATTGAGGCCATTATTCCAATTTAGACTCAAGTCGTATCGCTCAGAATTGTGGTACATGAATCGATAACCGATGATGAAAATGCCAAAATAAGGCTTATGGAATTAGATACTTTGGATAAAAAGCGGTTAACGGCACAACAACGGCTAGAATTATATCAGGCATGAATATCCGCAACTTACTACAAGAAGGTCAAATACCACTCATTTAAGAAAGGCGACAAAGCGATGATGTTGAAGAGGCCCATTCTGGTTACTCACAAAACTGGGGGCAAATTCGATCCTGAATGAGATGGACCATATGTCATTATTAAAGTCTATTCTAACAGAGCATATCGAATAGTAAATCAGAATGGACAGGATATTGCAATACCCGTCAATGCTCAATTCATCAAGAAATATTATCCTTGAAGAAAAATAGAAGTTTTGATTGCCACAGATTACAGATGAAATCAGTCACAATCAAAAGGGGGCAGGACAAATATAGCTTCACGATTGCAAGAAGTTTTCCATGAAACATATGTACTCTTTGGAATGTCATTTTGAATAAAGAACACATTCACAGATATGTTGTTGCTTTTAAAAAACTCGAAAGCTCTACAAAGGCCTCGTCGGTCAACAATTGATGATAAAGTGATGATAAAAAAGATCTCTAACAATGACAACGATGATATAAACATTAATGGTTAGCAGGCAATTTGCACAATGACAAAAGTATATCGGCCTTATACATACATTGTGAAACATCTCCAATTATGGAAATATCACTGATTATCGCCATTGTTATCAATTATCACTGATCAACGTCGTCGTCAATCATTATTAATTACAGAAGTATCATTATAAAGCATTAATGATCGTCACGATATTGCCCATTACGAAGTAATATTACAAATTACTATTGATATTATCATTTATTGATATTATCATTTAGGACTTCGATAAGAAGACATTATGTCAAACTATCATTATTATCGACCATCGTTAAAATAACATTATCGCCTCCCGTCGTTATATTGATGTTATTGCCACATCGTTTATATTGCTGACTATCAGTCATCACTAATCGCATCAAACATATATCATTTATGGCAGTGGTGAGCGCTTGTGAAGGCCAACCACGCGTAAGCCCTACATTATTAGCGATGGTGATTTATCATTTATGACAGTGATGAGCGCCCATGAAAGCCAACCACGCGTAAGCTTTGCATTATCAGCGATGGCGATTTATCATTTACGGCAACAGTGAGCACCCATGAAGACCAACCACACATAAGCCCTGCATTATCAGCGATTACAATTTATCATTTACAGCAGTGGTGAGCGCCCATGAAGGTTAACCATGCATAAGACCTATCATATCAGCAATTTGCCAAATATTATGTGGGCATGAGTGAAAAGCCAGCAGCCCTAAAAAGCCCACGAAGGCAATCACATGCTTAGACCCATGCGGGCAACGGAGAGAGCCAGCGACTAAAAACCCTAAGCGGCTAAAAGTCCATGAAGGCCAACTACATATAAGACCAATGCCGTCTGTTTAGCTTTTGACAACGTCATGAGGGAAGGTGAGAGAAAATACCATTTCATGAATGAATCAAACCTCGCAGGCGAAGGAAAAACGTGCTGTAGTGTGCGCTCTTTGGCTTGTCCATAAATAGGCCAATCGTGCATAAGACCCCCCAGGTTCCTGGCTTAATTTTTGTAGAAAGTCATGGGGAAGAGCCGACCTTTAAAGAGTCACCCCCTCATCGATGGACTGGCAGCCTCAGATCTGGTACCCAAATAGGTAGCCGCGTGAGTCCCGTGAACTCTAGAGAGTTACTGCAGGCCAACCATGTGTATAAAACCTACCAAGTTCACTGCCCCAGTAGCTTCACTGGGCCCCTCTGATGGATCGTTGTTTGTGAACTCCCCGGACGCAATGGTTCAGTGAACTCTTAAGAGTTATAGAGACCATTTACATAAGTCCACCTGCTCCACTACTCATGAGCTTAAATTTTGTGTGCTCCACTACTCATGAGCTAAAACTGTGTGTGCTCCACTACTCAAGAGTTAAATTGTGTGTGGCGCCTTAGGAATTGATTAAACTCCAAAATAGTTTTTCCCATCGAAAATAAACGCCATTTAGAGGATACTAACAAAAATGTGCTACTACTGCATTATACTTGCAAAACTGCACATCATGTTGAAATACGCATTAGAAATGCTAAAATAAACGCATGAAAACTCAACACATGTATGTATTCATCAAGTCATGTTCCTCAATTGTAAAATATGCAAATATCTGCTATTATAGAATATTCATATTTAGAAATTGCTACAAAAACGACACTGAAACATGATTGTATATATATGGAAACGACGATACATAACAATTTAGAAAACATTATATTTCGTCATGAACGCCCAGAGTAAGCATAAGCTTCTGTAATACTTGTTTGAATTGAAGTTGAGCCACAACAGCATTAAGCTCAACATCAATTATAAGCATGGCATGGTCGGGAGTGTTCGCCAATTTCTGCTCCAATAGATAAGCAAATGTTTCATTCTTTGAAAGTTCTGATTTTTCAAAATCAGCTATATCGATGTTCTCCGTAATATTATTTTTTATTCTATTCATTCTTAACTTTGCTTCTTGTCTCTCAACCTTAAGAACAATCATTTTCCCATAAATGATTGCAATAGTCTGCTCAGAAGCTTTCAGCTCTTCTCGAAGAGAAGCATTTTCTCTATCACAGTCAGAAATAATTGATGAAATTATGGAAATCTTATATTTAAGAAGCAGTGACTCTTTCTAACAATCAAGAATATTTGACACAACACCAATACTGCGAAATGATTCTAGCCATTGCCATGAAGCATAGAAGTGAATCAAAGAATCATGAAACAATGCAATGTTAATCTTAGCTAGTCTCGTAGAATTATCTAAAGCCGCTAGAGCTTCCCCGAGGAGAGGCCACTGTTCTTTATTCTGAAATACGTGAGTTATAGTTAACAGATCATCCCGGACTACTGCTAACTTCTGCGAAGGAATTTCTTTCAGTAAAGATGTGCTCGATAACGAGTCTATTGTACTGGAACTCACTGTGACATTTAATGATGAGACAGCTACAAAGACATGAAAGTGAAATGACAATATGAAAAATCAGCATCATGGATACCATGTATGAAGGAAATATTATATATGTGATAAAGAAAGGAATGTACCCATTACAGGAACAAATAATGTAGGAATTGGCATAGGAGAAGTTTCTGCTTCAGTAGGGCCTTTGATTACAACTTGTTTACCCTTCTGAGAAGGACAATGACCTCTTTCTGTCACCCTCACTCCCAATACCGTGAGAAAGATATCTCATAAAATCCGCAAGGGTGGAGGAGGTTGAAATTGTGATTGCACGTGGGTAGATAAATCGTCATTTCCCTCTAGTGACTTAATGTCCTAGTTGCATGAGTTTTATCTCCTGAACTCTCTAAAGGAGCGCCGAATGCTATCCATCCTTCAAGGGTGTCGGCGGGCTTTATTTTGTAAATAGGGCCCTCTGAAGAAATTTTTGCACAGATTTGACCAGAAATAGGGGCATGATTTGTTTCTTCGAAATAACATATGCCTTGATCTGTCTTATAAATCCTCATGTGTGGTTGAAGGATCCATATGTCATAATCGACTGGACGATAACTGTGCACCAAGAAGTATTGATGAGCCCACCAATGCATCTAGCAATATGAAGAATGGACTAGATAATTGTGACTAAGAATTATGAAACACGATCCAGTGCGTATAGTCAGAAGCTACCTCCATATCAATGCCCATTGTATGATCTAATACCATAGCTCATCATCATTCTCGTAACAATATCACAAGTTTTTGGTACTGTTTGATCAAAACCAAATTGATGAGTGAATCTGCTCAGAGAATACGGTTCGTGCCAAAACTTACTACCTTCTCTCAATGGAAGAGTACTAGATCTGATGAAGATGAGGAATGTAAGTTCGTTAGAAGAGATAGAATCATCATTAATATTGTCTATATTCTCAGGAAAGCTGGTAAGTGGGAACTGAAAGAAGTCGATAGAACTGATGTTCTCTATTTTGTTTGTAACCCAAGCAGATGATCTTTCGTCTTTAATAATATCAAAGTGGGAGTCGATGAGAGTTCAAGTAAACTCTTTCCAATCTATCAAATGTCCACAAGAAGTAAACTCCTAACTAGCCTGTAAAGTAATACCAAGGAGTATATGGCAAAGAAGTTCCATTGGCTGAATTTTCATGTTGGGCAATAATATTCCCAAAAGCGCGATACAATGAACAAAGGACCGAAGGCACCAATGAGTACTTTTGACCTTCCGCCATTGAATCTGCAACCACGAAGAGCGTTGGTCTTACAGTTTCTGCCCATTCTGAACTTGGAAGCACTATCAAGCTTAACCAATAAGCCAAGAAAGTAGCTAAATCACAAGAAGCACTGTATTCAGCAGAACTTGTAATGCTTTGACGAAGAATTTTGAGTTCTTGAGAATCTTGGCCTGTAAAGCTACCAAGACAATGAGAACAGGATTACAGTTATTAAGCAAGCAATAAAGGGTATGCGAAAGATGGGAAGTTCTACAAAGGAAGAAGAAGAAAGAAATATACTGTAAGTTTCGAGAGAAATGAGCCAGCCAGTTAAGAGAGGAAATTTCATGAATATACGGGAAATTAGCCATCTCTTTGAAGAGTTCAATGGTAGTTTCTGAAATTTTGGGTCGACGATTCTCTGGAGAGATGTGTAAACTTCTCGTTTGTAGGAATATATTCGTTGAAGATATCGCCAATTATAAGGAGGCCTGCTATGCAGTAAAGGTTCCACAAAGTAATGCTAACTTCGCCTAGGGGAAGGTGAAATGTGTTGGTGATTGGGCACCAATGGTCGAGAAAACCTTTAAAGATAGTCGTATCCCCGCAGAAATACTCTGATGAAGCTATGATCGCATCAAAGAGGTCAATTCGCTTTAGAATATTAGCATGTTTTTGGATGATGGCTTGATCTCATGCACTGTAATGATTTCGCGGTGATAAGAGACCCCTCATTTTAAACTCCTCTGTATCCCATGACAATTTTTTGGTGTGGAAATATTCTTGAGAGGTTTCGAAGTAATGAGTAGGGAAAAGCTGATGAGGATTGTAACACGGGTGTAAGAATCACATCTTATGTATTCTACCGGCTTTCTGACAAGGCCCTTTCTCTTCGAGAAATCCTTCTAAGATCTGTGGTTCTATCATAACCCAGTGATCTGTCAAAACAAGTCTGTTCCAGATCATTTGGTCAGTGGGCTTGCTGTGAAGAATCAACCAATGGTGACATATCCTTGAATGGATTGCGGAATTCAAAAATCTCTTGATGGATTTCTTGATGGATTTCTATACAATTCCAAGTGTTCTGGAGTATTTGCTTGGTCTTTCCTCAGGACTGATGACATTTTCCTGAAGATGTGGATCTTTCGGTCATAATCTCTGGTTGTTTCATGGGTCTGTTTGTAGATTGAAGAGATTCAAGAGGGTGTTGTTGAAGACCAAATATGTTTTTTCTTTTTCTTCTAGTCATTTGTGAAAGAAATGGGGCAACATTCTGATACTTAAAGAATTCTACCAAGATAGAGGCATTGTACGGGAACTATGTTACGTGCAAACATGTGTTGCGTGGAGAAACGTGTTGCGCATAGAGACTTGTTACGCAAAAGATTTTTGGCGCATGAGAACTTCACTCAGACAAATTAAGTGAAATGAAGAAAGGGTGTGCCGGCTTATATATAGCCGGACAAGACTCAATTTTCCATTTATGCGGACCCGATAGCGTAATAATATGCATGAGTCCACACAACGTGTCGATAATTAAGGTTAAAGGGTTTTGATCTGTCACGCCCCAGACTTGGTAATCGGACTCACAAGGAACCCGATGGTCGGTTTTGGCCGCAACAGCCTCCGTAGTACCCCATTCTCGGCTCCTGAGGCAGGTTCCGATCCTGGGATCCTACAAGGAGGATTTCCATAATAATAAAATCATTTCCAATATGAGCATACCCAAGATCACAACAAGTATATCTGAGAATAACAAGGCACACATCACAAAATTCACTAAAAAATTGAACTTTTACAAGCTTTCAAAAGGTCTAAAAGGACATACATAAGATAATAGAAAATGAGAGAAAAGTCTGTAACACTGGGGTCCTCAGACTCAACTCTACTCCATGCTCTGCCGCTACGATGCCCGCCTAGGATCTCCTGCATGCATCAATCGTGCATAAGCTTATAGAAGCTTAGAGGGTGATGATAGTGTGCGACAATGGTGCACAGAAGAATAGTAGGAGGTACAGGAAGGGAAACATGCTCCATGACCATATCACTAGCCTTACCAAGGCTTATCATGAATAAGATGCACTGATTACTGGGCGCCTTACCAAGGCAATGCATGAAGGGGCTTATACAGCTGATGTGAATGCGATGCGAAATAATCTCAGTGCTCATAACCAATCCACATATCAAGTATGTTTCCAATTATAAGGAAATCACTGGGGTCCATTACACTATGGAATGACTGCCGCTCTACAGACCCTGCACAGTCAAACAAGCGTAAGAGACCTCCCTACCCGCCTGTGGACAGTCAATCACCAGTAAGCCTGATGGTAGCGGACCCATTCACGAGTTGGTCAGACTCAGCCTAGCAATGCTCTCTTACATCAGGCGAGTAAGGCCACACCCCTATCCAACCGACTGCACGATAGTGGGAGTCGCGGCCTAACGGTATAAGGTCCTCGTGTGCTCATATATTGCACCTAGTCACAGCGTTGGAGTAGATCCTTGGTACCATGGAAGTTTTGAAAATTTCACCCATGAGCATTCTATGCACCCGGTATGCTCAAATATCATTTTCGGTATCCACACATTCAACCATCCACGAGTATCCCTGTAGAGGCGAGGCCCTGATAAAGCAAGGGCGGTATCATCATGAAATGCAATACCAATGCATGAGTCACACATACAGATCATGCACCAGCTTTAGGCACTCAATGTGCATAAGGGGAGAAACTTCATCCCTCTATGACCACCACACAATGTAATAAATACACACAGATGATGCATATGGGTCACAATGATGTAAGTGCGCTACCTGTAGAATATAAAATATTCTTCCTTCCCAAGAAGGGACAAGGTCTAGGTACATAGACAAATACTGAGAAGGGAAGTCTTCTAGTGGGGGCCCAGTACTTTGGGATGACCCACAAGCTAAGAGAGTCATAATCCCAAGGAAGAAACGGTCCTAATCAAGGGCCCAATGGTGGACCTTCAACCACCCAAAGGAGCCCTATGGGTCTACTTTAGGGCCACTAAAGAGGACATCAAACCTCAACTGGGTCCCAAAGGTAGCCCGCTACGCATAATGTAAGGTCCAAGGCCCAAGTAAATCCATAGCCCAATGGGCTATACACAAAGCCCAACTCATAGGTAATATGGTGGGCCCTCAAGCAAGGTTTGGGCCCAACCATAAAGGTCATAAATCCACATATTGTGGTGGGCCTCATGGGCAGCCCAGTAGTTCAACCATGTGGGCAATTTCACATTTAATACTAGTGAGTTAGGCCTCACTTCTTAGCCCAAGTACAGGGTTAATTTTGGTGGGCAGTCAAGGGCCCAACTACTTACATATTATAGCCCATAAACCCATCACAATAGTTAAAAGAGTATAGGCCCAAAAGTAAACGGGCCTATCTAGAAAGTTTCAGTCCAAAAAGCCTAAAGAACTAGCAATTAACTACATATAATGATCCAATAAAACCCAACTTGGGTGGGCCTCAGATAAGCACTAAGTACGCCCAAAAATACTGAAAGAAAAATGCAAGATAAGTGATTAAATCAACCTCAAATCTGGTGGGTCATACTGCCCCAAACAAACCTTTATGAGCAGCAACATTGGGCCCATTGCTGAATTTCCAGCCCACCCGCTTCCTGGGTTTGTTGGAGTTCAGCAAATAAATTAATTTATGGTATTTATTTTTTGATGACCCACACATATCACTGTGGGTCCTACCAGATGAGAGGAGGATATACAACACATATTGCAAGTGGGCTATGCTGCTAGAATACAGGCCCAGCAACAGCCCAAGGTAGGGGCGTCCTATGGTGGGTAGTCCTACGGGCCTGGGTATTTGGCCTAAAACTGACCCAAATTTTTAGGCTATACCACGGTCAGTACAATAGCCCAATGACCCTGAAAATTTACAGGATGGTCCTTCCATGGGAGGGCCACACTTGTACAAAATTTTGCGATTTTTAAACGGTCAGAAGTATTTTAATTAATTTAAATAAAATAGACTATCCAGAAAATCTGGTTAATCAGGACGTCCTAATGTGGTGGGCCGGCCCAGCCCTTGACATGGTGTACACAGGGGTCCGTTGACCCTAAAATTTGGTAGGTGAGTCCTACCATGGGTGGTTCACCTCTCTATAAATTTTCATGATTTTTTGATGCTCAGAGTTATTTTATTTAAATTCAGAATTACAATCTGTTTAGAAATTCTGCTAAGTGCAGAATTCTGAATAGATCATGATTGAGCACCCAATGGGGTGGGGCCCTGTATGTCCAAAAATTGAGGGAAATTAAATTTAAACCTTCTCTCATATATGTAGTATAAGGTGGGGTCTACCAGAGTGGCCCACTTGATCAAAAACTATTTTATAATTTTACATTTCCAAATTACAACCTTGCTGGAATTACAGAGGAAAACTCAGCAAGTACCCATATTGGCCCACCCTTTTGGGGACCCAAAAGAGGTCAATTGGGGCTGGAATTTGGCATGATTATAGGTGGGATACCCATCTTCTAAAATTATATTTCATTTGGTATACAATTCCCCACCAAAAGCCCCAAATCCTGGCCTCAAGTTGGCCCAAAAATCTGTCCAGACAAATTTGGACAACAACATGTAATTGAAAGAATTAAAATATAAACATTATTTGCAATGGGATTTAACCCCAGGAATTTGTGTGGTGGGCCACCCTAATGGGCCCCACAAATGTCCAGACCTTCCCCATCATCAAATACCCCTTGCATGTGTCCCATTTAGGTGGATTTTGGGGCCACATGTCTAAGGATGGACCACTATTGGCGCCCAAGCTCCATGGCTGGTTTGAATTTTTGTTGGCCTACAAGGTGGGCCACACATGCAAGATCAAAATTCTATCATGAAGGAAAAATAAAGAATTGGCCACAAGAGGAGGGGTTCCGCCACATTGAGGCCCTCCCCTTCATCAATCACACCATACATTCCTTCTATTCATATGTTACAACAAAGATCCACCACATGCATGTCCTAGATTCAAGATCAATGGTTGGGATGCCATCTCAACCATGATTCTAAGGTTTAGATGACCTATCATGCCATGGAATCCAAATAATCCTCCATGATGGGGGCCCATAGAGGGAAAACCCCATGCATAGGCATACATGCATCAAATAGGCCATTTGGCCACAACTAAGGGATGATGTAGGATCTCTACCATTGATTGGTGGGTCCTACACTTCCCATATAAAAAAAAAGAGATATAAGAACATAAAAATAGAAATCCTAAATCCTAGGAATACACCCACCTTAGATTGCTCCAAACTTGGACCTCCTAGCTCCTAGTGCACCAAGGGATCCATATCAATGGGTGAGATTGGATTTAGATGGTTGGATTTAGAGGATTAGAGGAGAAATTGGGCTGGAATGGAGGGAAGATAGGCTGGAATAATGGAGGGAAGTTGCTAGGGAAGAAGAGGAGAGAGAGAGAGAGAGAGAGAGAGAGAGAGAGAGAGAAATGAGAGGTAAAGAGAGAGAAACCTCTTTTAAGCTAAGTAATCATTTCTCTCTTGCCTTGGTTAGAGAAGAATGATGATTGCAATAGGGAGATACAACCAAAGTTATAGGGTTAGTAGGTTTTCTAGGCTTATGGGCTGTATTTAGAGGTAGGTGGTGTAGGAATTGGGCTTAGGTAGTGTGTGTAGTGTGTGTTGGAAATAGTGCCAAGAGATGGGACCTACCTAGAAATCCGTGCACACTATCCCTAGGTGGGCCACATGACCATGATCAAGGGCAAAAAATGAAATGCATAGAACTTATGATCTATACATTGGATGGACGCACAAGACATGGCGTCGGAATCGCAACGACGAAGCGGACAAGATGGTATAGGTTTCGGCTCGATCCGAGTCGGGTCTACATGACCGGACTTAAGGATGACCGCAAACACTATCCGAGAGTCGTGGGTCGCCGGGATTCGACAGGTAGGACTGCGAGACCAAGATGAATGAGATGTATACTCACATGCACACATGCACACATGTGAATTCGGGTCGGGTCTCACATGATCCTATATTCATTCTGATGCCAAGCTAACAAAGGATTAAGGGGGCATCTATTAGAGCATAAAAATCAGTAATGAAGAAGTCATAAAAGAATAAAGATTCAAATGGAAGAGAAACAGAGAAGAAGATTTTTTAGCCAGGGAGAAGTGTTGTGCGCGTGCAACATGGAGCCGATATGGGATCCTGGCACGTAACAAGACTCTGGTTGCGCACAGTGGGCCATCAATCATGGTGATCGAGGCTTCACACGTGTGGTTGCCTATAAATACCCATTCGACCTTCTCATTTAATACAATACAAGTTCAGAGCTCCCAGAAGTCATTTGAAAACATCTTCAATGTATTCCGTGAAGGAGAAGGAAGAAAATGGGGCAAAAACTCTATCGTACCTGCCCGCACAATAGAGATCCATTATGCCTGCCTGTGCAACAGAACTCTATTGCGCCCTGACATTGTATACAACAAAGGAATGTTGTTAAATCCTTTAGAGAGTCTCTAAATTTCAATGGAATTCAGTTATCTCCTTCAAGATTATCATTTCAGATTAATCAAAGGAGAAACAATGAATTTTTGGACCCGTGCAACAGTTCTTTCATTGAAATGAGTGCATGGCAAGTCGGAATGCTGCCGAAATCATCATTTGAATTATTCCATATAACTCTATTCAATTCAATATTTTGTACTTTATATTGGAATCAAGGGAATATGAGAACGTAAATGAGTTCTAGAATCAATAAAATATATGATGATGAATGTTCTCCTATTTTCTTTGTTAATATTGAATGATAATCCCTCGAACAAAACACATCCATTTCTTGTCGAAACACTATCCTTCCAACCCTTTTCTTTAGATTGTTCATGAATTTTTTTCGCTATAGATGTTTTAATTTTTCTAGAAATAGAAGTAGGTTTAGAATAAGTTTGAATGGTTCATGCCCAAGTGGGTCTGAGATCATACTCTTCATCTTCTAAGTGAGGGAGGACTGGTTGAAAGATTATTCATACATCGCTGTGTTAGAAAACACCTGAGATCTTTTGAATTGGCCAAGAACATGGCTGAGAATTAACCTAATCAGCGTTCTGAAGAACAAAAACTAAAAGATGCAAATGATGTGCATAATGGTCCACTAGTTAGAACTTTACGTGACTATTTACAACCAGCTAGGATGAGCACCTTTTCCTGCATGATTTTTCTACATAATGCAGGAAACAATGATTTTAAACCGGGAGTGATCCAACTACTTCCATAATTCCATGGACTAGACTATAAAAGTCCATATCTATATCTCAAAGAGTTTGATGAGATTAAAGCCACCCTACACTTCAATAATGTGTCTAATGATACCTTAAGACTGAAATTATTCCATTTCTCTTTGAAAGAGAAGGCATAGTCATGGCTCCACTCCTTAAGTCCGAGATCAATTGGGACATGGGCTGAGATGAACTAGGAGTTCCTTAAAAAGTTCTTCCTAGTTTATAAGACTAACACCCTCAGAAGAGCCATAATGTTTTTTTTTTGACAAAAAGAGGAAAAAAAACTTTCTTTTAATGTTGGGAAAGGTTTAACGAACTTCTGAATGTCTGTCCATATCATGGCTATGAAATCTGGTGGGTAATAAGCTTTTTCTATGATCGAATGACTTCACCCATGTGCCAATTTATATAGATGATGTGCAATGAGGAGTTCATGAATAGGGATATCGATGACACGTGGCATTGCTTTGATATGTTATTTGAAAACGCGCAATCTTAAGATGCTTCGAGTAAGTCAACCCATCCCAAGTCAACCCAGCCCAAGAAAAAGGAGGAATTTACGTCTTAAGAGAAGAAGACAATGTTAATGCTAGGGTAACTAGCCTTACAAGAAAAATCGAGGCCATGGAAGTTAAGAAAGTAGAAACGGTCAAAACCAACGAGACCATTAAAATTGTTTGCGGAATTGCGCAAGTAATGTGAACTTGATGCAGAGTATCCCACAATTCTTGTGTTCTAAGAGCTGTTACCTCGAGGGGTCTTCAATGGCATCGAAGATCCCCTTGATGGCATTGAAGGGAGGTTGGATATGTCCAGTACGAAATCACATTTTTTTTTTTATTTTCTCAATAGTATCGAGGTCTCCTTCGATAGCATCGAAACTTACTTTGATGGCATTAAGGACCATTTGATGGCATCAAGGAGAAGTCATATATGCCCAGTAAGAAATACACATATAATTTGATTTTCTCGATGACATTAAGGTACCATTTGATGGCATCGAAGGTCACCTTGTGGCATTGAAGTATTGCTCGATGGCATCGAGTGAGTCATTAACTGCCTATTTTTTTTACCATTGGAAGACGAACTTCTTATAAAGGACTTTCGGTTCTTGGGTAAATGGATGCATTTTTGGTACAATAGAAGCTTAGGTGAATCTACATTCATATCCCTCATCCAAAGCCTCAAAGCCTTTGAGTTAAAGACATCTTCATTAAGATTAACTCTCTAATGAGGATTCCAACCTCCATATTGAAGATATGCTTGAACTCCATCATTCTTTAGAGGTTAAGACTTAAGTTATCTTAACATACCATTGTCTAAATCTTCTTGAAAACCCATCTAGATAAATTCTCTTAGGATTACAACACTTACACTAGTAGGAAATTCACCAACCTCTCATCCCTTTGTCACCTCAAAGGAGCACTACATGCAAAGTGTTTGATCATGGGGTTAGAGCATTGATAAAGCATCAATATCATGATCGGGAGAGTATTGGGGAGCTAGTTGAAGCACGGGAGAACGACAATCAAGCAACCCAACACGGAGCTGCAATAATGTAGCATCCTGATTTCATATAACTAATTATATGCACACCTAGACATATATATCTACCTCATAAGGAATATAGTGAAAACTTAAACATAATGATCAGTATAAATGGTAGAAGTAATTATATTTCGGGGATGAATTTAAGGGAGTAGATTGTAACACTCCAAACTTTTCAATACTCAAGTATTAAAAGTTCTCGAGTGTTACCATGAAATTTAATTTAGTATATACATATGTATATCACCAAGTTCACCTATCCTAACCTTACATCTATTCTCTAACCTGAATTTGACCATTAGGAATAATCTTCATCTGTAGATCAAGTAATCCGACTGTTGATTTTTAAGATAAGATCATCATATATCCAAGTATTCTCACTTTTTCATCATAAACAACCGTTCAATCAACTATTCACCACTAGGTAAAGATATCTGACCGTCCACTTTGAGTTTGGATCACCTAATCATGGTAAGATCTCTACATCCACTCATACACGTATCAAATCAAGATGTTGATCTGTTCATCTTGTTCAACACCTATGAATATGCTTAACCCACCATCAGGACTACAATTTGAGAAACTTACACATATGAATAAGTCACTTAAATCTAATGGTATACATATTCTACATCCTGATCACTCCAAAAACGTAATTGTATTCATTCATTTGCAAAACTGATCGCATAACCACCTACATACATGATTAGAGTACTAACTATCAAGTTTTCATATTTTAACATGTCATCTGACCGTCCATATTTGGATCTGCCAAATGGGCCGCCTAAATACCAGAGTAAACTGCTTAATTCAAAGATCGTAAGGTATATGCCACAACTATCGGTTGACTTCTTTTTTGGATATATAAAAGCGTTGATTTCGACCTCGTGGCGTTACAGTAAGTATAACGCCCTGAATTTTCATGGCCCGAGTACATACTTGTGCTTGAGAATTCTGGGTGTTAATAATAAAAAAATTGGATGCTTTAAAATCGTAACTTGTTTTTATTTTTTAGATAAATCACATCCAGTTACATTCACGAAGGTAACCATTCGTGAGAATAAAATCAATTGTATTTATAATTCCATTAGAGTAAAAAGCATACAAATAATTCTTTAATGCCTTCTCAATGGGAGCTTTTTACATTATTAAAGTTTACAGCGGAAAATAAATAAAATAATTCGTGGTGTTATCCTTCTTCTTTTCTTTTTGAAAGAATCTTCTATAGAATGATTATCAGCCATATCATTAACTTGTAATTCACCTACAATATTTGTATGGTTGGAGAGGGTCAATGCCCTACTCATAGTAATGATTTTCCTTTAAGATTAACAATAATTTAAGAGATTCATAAGAATAATGTGAGGGTTCCGATATATCTCGTACTCCACCACTATGAATGGTATCGGTATGCGCAACCAATCTACATGATGCATGCCTAGCATGATGTGTGCAGTCCATCATAAATAGTGGTCATCACAATGTAGAATATAGTTCATAGAAAACCCAGCTCGCCCCGCATCCCATATTACGAAGATTCATCGGCTTGTCCAACGTTAACGTAGATTTATGTGACATCTCAAGGTGATATAACAACGCGATTTGAAGATTTACGTGACACGATTTGTTCATGAAGTGACTATTTACGACATCTGATCCCGAGAAGTGATATAGCACGCATGACGGTTTACTTACATCGATTGTGCACCACTACCCAACCCAAGGGATTACGTGCCAACCAAGAGGGTCGTTACCCGAAACGCATTATGTCCATGATAATATATATGAACCAATATGAGGCCTATAATACATCACTTGCATCAGTAGAGAAATAAGTCAAACCGTGAGGGTTTTGGAATTCCAAGACACTTGCCCAAGCCATAAAAGGAGGTAATACAAGATTAACCTAATAAAGGAGAAGAGTAGTAATAAGCTAACTCAATAAGAAAAAAGAGTAGCAAATAGGCTAACTCAATAAAAATAAGGGCAAACGAGCAAAAGGCCAACTCAATATAGAGTGGAAGCACGCGTCGCTCTCAAAATTGGCAAAGGGCAAGGCTTGTATCCATCACCCTACATAAATTCATAAAAACCACACATAATTAAAATCATACCTTAACCATAATTTTCAAAAGGATAAATAATTTATAACGATCCATCAATCAATTGCATGAAAAATCACATTAATATGAAAGTATGCAAAAATAAGATAAATCATATCAACTCAAATTAGTCTAAGTGTAAAGGAATCCCTCACCTTAGCCTTAGATTTAAACTCTAAATCTCCATGTAGGAAAGCTTTTACATGAACCACGACATCGCTTAAGCAAGAGGGAGACGTCATTCGTGTGGAGAAGGAAGTGGATGATGGCGTATAGGCTCTCTCTCTCTCTCTTTCTCTTTCTATTTCTCTTTATCCCTCTCTCTCTCTACCTTGGGCAATGGGAAATTGGGCGTGTGAGTGGAGAAGGGACACACACCCCTTTTATAAAGGAGTGGGCGTGTGAGAGGGGGTGTGTTTCACATCTCGCTTGGATTGGGTTTCTCCATTTGACCTTTCGGGTGATCTTTCTTTAAATCTAATTCATCTAGTGTGTCGGGGTCATCAAATAGAGTTTGGGTATATGATTTTCTTGGTGATCCGAAATTTAGATTGACCTATCTTGAAAATTCTCCTAACGGGTGCCAAAACGAACTTAATCTCAATTAATGGTCTACACTTAATGATCATTACCCAATTTAGAAGAAATGTGTACTCAGGATAGGAAAACGGTTAGACAAAAGTTGGTGGTTGATCAATGGTGGAAAAGACCTAAATTTGAAATTTCACCTTCTACACCAAAATGAGGGAATTAGATCAAGGTGGTCATCATTCAACAATGTAGGATTATAAATCGGGGTCTAAATTCTGTATGATATTATAGTCATATGAAGCCAAAGTATAGTCCAAATTTAAGTTGCAATTGACGGTGTAATATGGGTCAATCAAAAGCTCTGGATTTAGGAAGAGTTGGTAAGCTGGAAAAGCCTACCAAGGTGGGGTCCTCACATTTTATATTGGGTCCATATGATGGGTAATCCAAGTCGTTCATATGGAGGGAAATATCCTACTACAACTATACATGACCTTTCCTCACTTGATGGACACCAAAATCAACGGTTAATGGGCTGATTTGTTAATTGAGCCACTTTTACCATGATCTAAAGGCTGAAATTCAACGTGTATGATTAATTTATGATAAATAGGCATGGTATAAAATTTCACATGAAACTGATCACGAGAACTATGTGATATAGAATTTAAGGGTATAGGTTAATAACATTAAGTATTTACAATTTTGACATATTTTATTTCTCCAACTTCTACCATTTGTAACGTCAGACTATACCATCCAAATGCATTAAAATTTAATAGACAATCTTTATTTTTCATTCTCTTTCCATCACCCTATTTTGGACTTTGATCGCTTACAAATGACCAATATTAATTTTTAATGGACTATAACGCCCTGAGGTCTAAATCAATGTTTTTATATATTTAATAAATAAGTCGGCCAGTAGTTGTGGCATATACCTTACGATCTTTGAATTGAGCAGTTCATTATGATATTTAGGTGGCCCGTTTGGTAGATCCAAATATGATGGACAGTTAGATGACATGTTAAAAATATGAAAACTTAATGGTTATTACTCTGATCATGTATGTAGGTGGTTGTATGATTGGTTTTGCAAACGGATGAAAACAAGTAATTTTTTGGAGTGATCAAGAGGTAGAACATGTATACCATTAGATTCAAGTGACTTGTTCACATGTGTAAGTTCATCAAATTGTAGTCCTGATGGTGGGTTAAGCATATTCATAGGTGGTGAACAAGATGAACGGAACAACATCTCGATTCGATACGTATACGAGCGGATGTAGAGATCAAGTAATTAGTTTACCGTGATTGGGTAGTCCAAACTCAAAGTGAATGGTCAGATATCTTTACCTAGTAGTGAATAGTTGATCGAACGGTTGTTTATAATAAAAAAGTGAGAATACTTGGATATATGATGATCTTGTCCTAAAAATCAACAGTCGAATGACTTGATCTATGGATGAAGATTATTCCCAACAGTTATGTTCAAGTTAGAGAATAGATTTAAGGTTAAGATAGGCTAAATTGATGACATATATATGCATATATTAAATTAAATTTCATGGTGACACTCAAGAACTTTCAATACTCAAGTATTGAAAAGTTTAGAGTGTTACAAATACGAATTCAATCCGACAAGTAAGTTGTTAAGTGTAGAAGTCCATTTACTCTCTTTCCTTGTATAGGATTGAGGGTAATATTTTGTGATTTAAACTCGAACAGATTCTTATGTAGAACGTTGGCTCTTGTGTAGGGCCTAAATCTCAGGTTCTTGTGTAGGACCTTGGCTCTTGTATAAGGCCTAAATCCAGTCCTTATGTAGGCCATAGGGCACGAGTGTTTATGTGTCAGTCTCCATGGGAGCCTTCAACAAGAGTAAATGTAGGGCCTTGTATAGGACCGAGGTTGTTGGTTAGCCTATAGAAAACCAAATAAAGTCTCTTACATGAGCCTCCGACGGGAGTGTATGTAACCAGGTTCTTATGTACGACTTTGGCTCTTGTATGGGGCCTAAATCCTAGGTTCTTGTGTAGGACATTGGCTCTTGTGTAGAGCCTAGATCTTGGAGTCCTTGTGTAGGGCTGTAAAAGTTAGAGGTTAACTTGATTTAAAATATTCTATAGTGAAAATCAGTACACTTATGTGTTGAGTGCATCTGCCAAGAGTGGAGTGGGCAAGAAGCCAAACCACTATACATGATTATATTTGGGATTGTCATTTGTACACTTGTTTAATTATGCTTATGTGTTTAAATGTTTAATTATGTATACATGATTAGATGAATTCTAGGAGTTAATAGTTAACACATACACATGTATACTATCATGTTATAGAGTAGTTAATTTATTTACACATCATTTGTAGTTTATGTTATTGGACCCTTTAATGGCTTGGAAGCCTTAAAGTTAGTTGCCTTAGTTTAAGTTAGTAGACTAGGTGCTTTAAAAGGCATAATTTTTAAATTGGTCCTAATCATCCCCCTCTAGGACATAACCATTGGTCTTAATTACCCCCTCTAAGACATAACCATCATTCCATAGCTCTGCCAAGATTTCACATGTATTTGTGGTATCCAATTCTACACAATTTCATAATGTAATGTCATGGACAACTATCAACAACCTTTCAGCACTACAATTTCAAACATGTACAATTCCGGTTGGCAGAATCACCCAAACCTTAGTTGGAGGAATGGACCAACAACTAACACTGATAAAAATCCTCAAGGATCTATTCCTTTGATCCTTATCCAATTTTTAATATCAAAGAAAACCCAAGAGGATCTAGTTCATAGGTTCATGAATGATCAAGAGAAATTCAATCAGAATGCCATGTAAACATTCCAAGATATTAAAACATCATTAGGGATGTTTACATCCTCCTTTCAAAGATTAGAGTCATAATTAACTGTTAGGGAGAAGGAGACCCTTCCGGCCCAACCTTTACCTAAACCAAAACCTTAATTGAGATTAGTGACCCTGGATCTTCCACTCAACATGTGGAGCAAGCCAAGTCCATCACTACTCTTAGAAGTGGAAAAACAATTTATAAGAGCATCCCAACGAGGGCTGAGAAGCCTAAGGATTCAGAAGAATCTAAAGGTGATGATGAGCCTAGTAAACCCCCAAATGAGAAGGAACTGGAACAAGAGTATAAGCCTGTGGCTCCATTCCCGCAACAGTTGATCTCACCTAAACCTCTACCCAATACTTAGGATATCTTAGAGGTTCTCAAACAGGTGAAAATTAATATTCCTTTGTTAGATGCCATAAAATAAATTCCATCATATGCCAAATTCTTTAAGGACCTTTGTACGGTTAAGAGACGACACAATGTTTAGAAAATGATATTTTTTACAAAGAGAGTGAGTGCCATCATCAAATAGGATGTGCACAAAAAATATAAAGACCCTTGTAGCACAACCATCTTATGCGTGATTGGGAATCACTGGATTGAGAATGCCTTACTTGATTTGGGGGCAAGTGCAAATCTGATTCCTTATTCGATTTACAAACTACTTGGTCTAGTTGAATTAAAACCCACCAAAACCACACTCTAACTAGCCAATCAGTCAATTTGTATACCTAGAGGGATGATAGAGGACGCGCTTGTCCAAGTCAATGAGTTCTACTTTCTAATAGACTTTATTATTTTGGACATGCATTTGGTTGTTGATGCTAACACTCAAATTTCTGTCATGCTTGTCTGCCCATTCCTAGCCACATCAAATGCCATAATCAACTGTAGGAACGAGATTATGAAGTTTTCCTTTGGGAATATGGCACTTGAGCTGAATGTGTTCAATATGTGTAAGCAATAAGTGTATGGTGATGAGGTCCACAAAGTTAATTTGATCGATTCATTCATGAAAGACAAGTCTCTTCTGACTTTGTACTCTGACTCTTTGGAAGCGTGCTTAGCCCACTCCTCTGATTTTGATGATGATATGATTCAGGAGATGGATGTATTACTTAATGTGATATCAGTACTTGAAACTAACCGGTGGAGGCCCCAATTTGAACCATTACCCTTAATTGACTCAAAGCCTCTACCATCTAGTATCAAGGCACCGAAGCTTGACCTAAAACCTTTGCCCATTGAACTGAAATATGCATATTTAGGTCGAGATGAGACATACCCAATGTTAAGCTCTTGGATGGACTATTGCGGATCTCAAAGGAATCGACCCTCTGAGTTGTACTCACCGCATCCACCTCAAAGATAATGCAAAAACATCAAGACAACCACAATGCTATCTAAATCCAAACATGAAAGATGTGGTTAAGGATGATGTTTTAAAGCTATTGGATGTGGGTATTATCTACCCTATATCCGATAGCCAATGGGTGAGTCCAACTTAGGTAGTACCCAAAAAGTCCAGAATTACTATTGTAACTAATGCAAACAATGAACTTGTACCAACTAGACTATTTTAATATGTGGATTGGTTGAGGATTATCATGCTTGCGTTGCATCTCTAGCATATGACACTCGGCCACATAGGCCTTACATTGCATAGTCTTGGTATGGCTAATAGCATTCATGTACTTGGTAGTTTAGCCCTCCAACATTTTTCACTTACTTTAATATCTATATTCTTGTCATATTTATTGCGCACGCACACATGCACTCTATTGAAATTTGTAGAAGGCTTATGCTTATTTGTTTATGCCACATGTGATAATGAGGCGTATTAGCAGCATTGAGCCCGGTGCATGAGCCTGATCTTTTGAATTTTGGTTATATTTTGTATTTTCCTTTCCAAGACTATACTCAAATATTATATAGTGGATATGTGATGATGATTTGTACTTTGGTACACTTATGGTTATGCTCCTTTACAAAAAAAAATCACCCTGAAAATTCTCTTTGTGGGTCCCAAGATCGGAACCTAATGTACGAGATTTAGGAGTCAAGAATGGGGTACTACGGAGGTTGTCGACACCAAATTGGGTGGTTGGAAATTTAATAATCCCGGTTCTCGAGCTTGGGGTGTATCAAATATTCCATCAAAATATGTTGCCTCTTAATCCCATCTTAACCATTGAAGCATTTGATTTCTGAGGCATCGATTTCATGACACCATTTACCTCATCATTTAGAAATTTATACATTCTCCTTGTCGTTGACTATGTTTCTAAATAGGTTAAGGTAATTCCATGTCGGAATAATGATTATCGAATAGTCATTAAATTTTTAAAAGAAAATATCTTAAATAAGTTCGGAATGCCTCGGGTCATCACTAGTGATGGAGGATCTCACTTTTGCAATAGGTCATTCGAAACGTTAATGAAGAAATATGGTATTCTACATAGAGTGAGTACCCCCTATTACCCACAAACGAGTGACAAAGCTGAAGTATCAAACATGGATATTAAACAAATCTTGGAGAAAATGGTTAACTTGGATCATAAGGATTGGTTGCTTTGACTAACTGATGCCCTTCGGGCTTATCGTACGGCATATAAAACCCCTATTGGTATGTCATCATATAGACTTATTTATAGGAAGGCTTGTCACTTGCTTGTGGAGTTAGAGCATAAGACATATTAGGCCATAAAGACTTTTAATTTCAATCATGACAGAGTTGGCTCGCTACGCAAATTCCAATTGAATGAACTTAAAGATGAGCCTTACGAAATCTCTTGGATATACAAGGACAAGATGAAGGTGTTTCATGACAAGAACATCATACGAAAAAAAATTTATACCACATCAGAAAGTTCTTTTGTGTAATTCTAGACTTCATCTTTTTTTTTTCTTTCAAAAAATTGAGATCTCGTTGGACTGGTCCCTTTATAGTCAAAATGGTTTATCCTCATGGGGCTATCGAGATAGAGAACTAGATGAATGACAACATTTTTAAAGTAAATGGTCACTGCCTTAAGCCATTTACTAATAACTTTGATTCAAAGGACATGTCCATTCCTTTGAAAGATCCTATCTACCAGGACTGACCTTTTAGTTTAATGGAGGTCCCTCTCCTTATTAACTGCTTTCCAAGGTTAACTTAGAGTATTTTAGCTTTTCTTTTGTTAGTTTTCTTTTTTGTATGGCAACCTAAAAAATCCTTTTAGTTGATGGAGAATTCATGCAATTACTTTAATCCTTCTCAATTACTCTCTCTTACTCATTCCTTTTTTATTTTCAATGTCTCATGTTATCATGCATTGCATATTTTTTTACATTAAAGACAATGTAGATTTTAGGTTAGGGGATGAGATTCTAGTTGAATTATTAGCATATATCTTTGGGTTTTTTTAGCAAAATTTTCCAATATTTTCAATTCAGATTTTCAAACTCTTTTTGAAGATCGATTTTCTATGTATCTGAGCATGTTTAGGTATGGGATAATGAGATACAAAGTAATATTTGAAATTCTAGAGTATGTTGATTAATATATTTTTGAACAAGTTCCTTTAATGAATTGATTGATCGGAAGTTTTAAACAACAATTGAGTCTAATTCACAATTCACATCTGACTCATAGTCCTTAAGACTAACTTGAACTCTTAATGTTTAGCTTGAATATTACTTGTAAGTCTTAGAAACCAAGCTTGAAAATCCCTGTCTTCCCTGATATAAGAATAAAAGAAGGGCCAACTGTTTTATTTATTTATTTAAATAGAGAGAGAAGAAAGGCGACAATATGAAAGTCGTTGATGCAAAATCAAAAGCTGAAAATATAAGTGAAAAGGGAGATGGGTTCGGAATCAATGAATTATGTTGATTTGGCCGCTTCTAGGTAATCGTCACAGTTAACCTTATGGTGGGAAGGTTTCTTTTAGTGATGATGAGTTGTAATTCACTGAGCATACTAGGAACTTGATGTTTGAATGCATTCTATTAGTTGATTAATGAATAAGAACTTAGTTTAATTGTTTAACTAGTCATATTAGGTTTTAAAATAACAACATCTTATCCTTATGTCTCTGAATTCTCTCAACATTGCTTTGGATGACACAAAATGTTATTCTTTTGAAAGACATTTGAAGTTTTGGTTTTAGTTTTCACATGTTTTGCTTGAGCTAAGCAAAATGCTGGTTGGGGGTGTGTTGAGTATGAAATATTGCATATTTACCCTAAAGTATGCATTGGTTTTATATGCATAGGTGTGCTAAATTGTTCTACTTACATGCATTTTTCTATGCGAGGTAATTTGGAGAGGTAAGATGAAATGATGATTAAAGCAAAGATTTAAAGTTCGAAGAATGATTAAAGGGAGAATTGGATGTTTAGAAGACATTATTGAATTATTCAAGTGGCAAAGATCCAAGAAAACCAAGTACCAAGGATAGAGAAATGTCCGGAAAATCACATAGTCTAATAACATATATAATAGATTTTTCGGTCCCACTTGAGGTAGCTTTGGTCCGACTAAAAGTGTCAAAAACAGTCTAGTAAGGAATAATGATTTCTAGACTTAATTTGGCTTGACTATTGGGTGTGATTGAAGTGAGGTTTGATGCCACCGATGGTAGGTTCGGTACAACCTAAAGGAGAGAGTTTAGCATATTTTATAGAAATTCGACTGTAGTTAATGGCATGTTCGGCTGGATTCAGAGACACTTCGGTGCCTCCGAAGGTAACTGTCGGTGTGACCGAAGCATAACAAAAGTGCAGAAAATTGAAGTTGGTGTAGAATTTTCGTATTTAAAGATGTTTTAGATGCGAATTAGGGTTTAGGAGTGAGAGCAATAGGTTGTGAAGCTTCTACAAAGTCGTTCTTCTTCTTCAATCTTTCGGTTCTAAGTTTTTTTTTTTTCATGTTTTTATTTAAGTTTAGTTCAATTATGACAATGGTTGGTTAAATCTCGTAGCTAGGGCTAAGAGGTGAACTTTTATTTATTTTTACTATTCTAGTTTACTTTGATTCAAGTTTATTGGTTTGATGATGAACAATTCAGTGATTTCAGTTTGAATAAAGCTTTAGTTTTAGTTTACTTTGATCCATTGTCGACTTCGGGCACTTTAGATGCTTACGAAGGCTAAGATTGTTGGATTATCTATTTTACAAGGGATTGATCTGTAAAATTCATGGATTTATCATAGACTATGGGTACGATAGATACTTTAGATTCCCTATAGTTTATTTTGTTGATTGTTTTTCTCTTTTTTATCTCCCCTGGGTCGACCAGCCTCCTGACATTATTGATATCTTCAAGACTTTTCATAACCTCTTTGTATCCCTTTGTACTCTCTCTCTCTCTCTCTCTCTCTCTCTCTGTGTGTGTGTGTGTGTGTCTCTCTCTACATCCTGCTACTCACCACTACTTTTGGCTGCCTCTTGCTACCTCCTACCACCCTTGGACATTCTTTATTACCTTTAAGGTTGAATGCATTGACCCCTACTTATAAACTCATTTGGCGATCATATTATAACCGTCAGCTGGGCGGCAATGTATTTTATAATTCCTGCACTTATAAGGTTATAAGTGTGGTATATTTTAAATTAAAAATGCCTTTTTTAGATCAGTGGTCATTTTATGACCATCGGTCTGGTTTTTTCCTTTTTCTTGATGCAGCTTGTCATGTACAAGGGTATTCAGAGATCTGAAGGGTTCATATGATCGACTAAGATCTCATTTATATGGTTCTAGTTTTGTCGATCAGGTTTGTTGCTCAATTTTCAAAGGCTTCATGGATCTTTTTGGTCTGACACATTTAGATTTGTAATATTTTTCTCAAGTCAATTGGAGGATTTTTTGAAGTCCAATTTGAAGTTTTGGAAGTAGTATTTTTCAATCTAAGTGGGGTGCATGCCTACTGATGCCCCTCTTTGTTTAGAGGTTGAATGCAACCGAATGCCAAAGTGAGTGAACATCCCACCATCTTAGTTAGACATAGGCACAGTTTGGTCTATTCCAAATATCATTTCATTATCAAAAAGCTCATTTGGTCAAAGAGTAATTTGGTCGTCTCCCAAGGGTAGAGGAGAATTTTTATTATTATTTGTCCTTATGCTTTTTATGGCATTAGGAGCCTCAACATCACAACCTTTTCACATCATGGCTAGAAATCTACATCGAATAGGAATTTGGGTGGTTAGTGCCTTGCACTTTCTGCAGCCTTATGGGGAACCCCTTTACAACTTTGATTTGGGAAAGTAGTTCTTAACGTTGCATGATCCCCTAAATTCACTTGTTAGACTTGTCCTTGAAATAAGTAGTTGCCCTATGCTTTCTACAACCTTACATGGAACAACTACTAGACTGCAATGTGTTAGGATGACATTTATCCCGAACTAGAGTTACCTAGGTTAATCTTTTTCTACTCAATATTTTGATTATGAAATAGATTATAATAGACTTTCTCCTAGCTTGAGATAGGGTTGCCATAACATGGATACACATAATTCACATTCTGAGGTGATTGGATTGACACTAAAAGTCCAAGCTAGTCGCCCCATATTTCATATGCTTTAGAAAAATATCAAAAATTCAAAAGAGTTTAGAACTAATTACCGATATTGCGTCAACATCCATGGAGGAGTATAAAAGACTACCCAGTACCTCATACATTGTGCAAGTTCTTATTTTTCAAAAAAAAAAAAAAATTAAATTTTTGAAAAAGGCCTCACCTGTAGAGTAAAGCTCCATGAGGTTTTAATGTAAATTATTTTTTAAAAGGATTTTTCTAGATCATTTATTTTGGAGAAGATCCATTTGATTTCGAGGGGAGGTGTCATCAATGGTTTTTATTTGGCCTTCCTTTTTTGGATTTTTTTTATAAGTCCGACCTTTCCACTTAGGGATTCCGTTGGTCACAATTGAAGTTGATTTTTATTAAGAAGTTTGATTTTTTGAAAATTATCCGGTTCATTGTTTCACATTTTGACAGTTGCAATTGGGACTTGTTTTTATCGGGGTAGGTTCACCACACAATGTTCAAATTTAGGTGTGCATTTTAGTTAACATAATGATGTTTTGGACCATGGTGTGCTAACTATTCATTTTACACATTGGCCAGTTGAAAAGGCGAGCTTAAGAAGTCCTAGAGTGGGGGTGAATAGGACTATGCCAAATAATTGAATAAAGTGTTGAATAATAAATAAATCAGAGATCTCGATCGCACTAGTATTAAAATGTTGATTCGAACTAATTTGTAGGACAACCCTCACCCAAACAAATTTAGGTAGGACAACCTTATTTCACAAATTTGATAAGAATTAAAATTCCAAACTAAGCAAGAGTAAATAAAATTATCTATTACAAACATTCACCACTTTTGCATAAAAGAAATTACAACAATTCACCACAACACCAAGAATTATAGTAGTTCGGTGTGTCAACAACTGTTCTCAAACAGCTGCACCTACTCCACTCCTAAGATTACTAACCACGTAATCTCGGCTTTCACTATGAGTAAGGTTTTCACATGGTCACCCTAAAACCTGATATAGTTGTGATTTTATCGGGCTATCACAAACAACGAAACCCCTCACTGAGGTTTTTTGGCTATCTCAGAAAAACCAACACGGAGATTTTCTGACTATCTCAAAAAAACCAAATACATAGTAAAAAAAGAATACTTATCTTCACTGTAGAAGAAGCTGTAGCCGTAGAACGCTTTTCTTGAATGACGAATGTTCAATGTTCAGTCCGATAGAAAAGGTCCAGGGTTCTATTGATTTTAATTAGATTTAAACCAAAGGCTACTTATATTAATTCCTTTAAATCTCAATAAGAAAAGTAATCACTCTTTTTAGAATCAGAATGGCAGAGTTTTGAGGTTAAGGAATTAAACAAAAAGCTACAAAATAAATTATAAATACCGCTTAATAGCTTGATAATACATTAGGCTTCTTTCTCTCTTGTATAAAGACTTTGATAGACTTGAATTGTATTTTCAGATTGAAAAAGAACCTCAATTTATAAGCAAAAAGTTTGTTCCTTGGACTGGCCTAAGGCAGTCTTCGACTAGCCTAACACCGGATTCAGTTCCAACAAATTTTCAAATTCGAGCGAGATAAGATCTAACAGATCTTCGACTGGTCGAATGTTATAACGTCTCGAAAAAATCCATACAAAGGCACGACTACCACCTCAGGCAGAAATCCCTGAGGACCATATTTTGTAGAAATTAGACGAAAATTAATTAAGTACTAAATTGAATTAAGCGATGGATTAGCTTGAACCATTATCTATACAAATGGCAAGACCCAAACCCATCAAAATCACTAACTCAACACTACTTAAAAACCTAAGAGGAATCTTAAAAGTCGGTTGCTCTCAGGAGCACATTGAAACCCTGTATTGGACCTGGACCGCACGTCAAAAGTCCGATAACCGCGAAACTATAGGGTTATGACCATCTTATTGGGCTTGACAACCATTGCGGGAATCGAGCCCAGATAGTATCCAGAAACGTACAACTTGAGCCCTGAGCAAAGTGTGTGAGAAACGCGAATATCTTTAGAAAATGAACCAGAACTTAAGTAAATTGGGCCATTAGCTTGCAGACAAAATTGAATATTTCAGACCATCAGTTTCTGACCGAACTTCACCCATGGATCAGGGAAATTTTCCTGCACATATCTGTATATTTGTGGTCATGATCGAGTGACAACGACCGTTGATCTGACACGGGTCCTTAACGGTCAATCCGCTAACCCGATCATACCGAAATCATAACCTGGCTTAGATCCATGGTCAGAGAACTCTCTCCATGCCATAGGTGAGTAATGGACCTCTAGATGTTTTCCGTCTGTGCGAAACAGACACCCTTTGGCTGTAACCTAAGTATACCATGGCCCTGGGGCCATTTACACCAGTTCTGGGCCTATATAATGCCCTTAAACTAATCCTAAAACTAGTTAATTTCATAAAACGTAACCGTCAATCCCCGGTAACAGTGCCAAAAACTTGTTCACTCCCCATGTATAGGGTTATGATGTAGTAATAAACTCGGTGAGACCGAGGTCGAATCCCAAGGGACTGAAACCTGTACGTAATCTGAAACTAAGTAGGACTAGAATTAGACTAAGATGAAATCTAAATCAAGTATAATTTGAGGAATAATGATGAAATAATTATCTAAAACTTAAAGAATTCAGAGAAAGGAAACTAGGGTTTCAGAGGAAGGAAACTAGGGATTCAGATGATCCACTTATAGAGATCAGGGAGATCTTATACCCATCTTCATCCAGTTGGAAGATATAACCTGAAAATCAATTTTAAACTTCATTTAATCTAGTTTTCAAGTGATCAGACGGGTGTAAATTAGAATGGATTCCATCACAAAACCATGCCCATGAGACAAAGCAAACAACAGAATTAAACTAATTCACAGCGAATCTGGGTGATGTATGAATGTCAGGAAGAGTTCCGTCATTCCACCATGTCCAAGGGGCGATGGTGACCAATAGGGCGTCCTGGCTTCATAATCACAAGAGAGGAAAAGAAATACTCAAGCCATCGCAGATCTACTGTAATGTAAGTCACAATAAACCATTAAAAACTAAAGCATTCGTTCATCTAACTAGAATCAAATAAAGTTCATCACATGCATCCAAGCCGTAGGATCAACCCCATCACACCACAAGCTTCACCTCTTAGCCCTAGCTAAGAGGTTTAGCCTACCATGATTAGGCTATCCTCAAATTAAAAAGATAAAAAAATAAAAACAAAAAATACAAACTAAGAAAAAGAAAACTCTCTTAGTCTTGGAATTTTGCTTCACGTCCAGCCTCCTTCCCAGCCACCCTCCTTACGCTCCAGATCTCCTCTCTCTTTTATAGAAGACCCAATGGCAGTGGCTTGAGTCCCTGCAAAACTTCAGTCCGAAGTCTTCTTTCCGCAACATGAGATTTTGCGTAATCTGTTTACGCAGCTACGCAGACAGCTGGTGCGGTATCTTTGGAAACCGACTTGCGTCGATTCATCTTTTCGGTCAATGAAAACAAATCTAAGACGTTCAGTCCTCTTGCAATGACTTGGCACTTCCTTGGAGAGGTTTTGAACGGCCAAGATCGTCGGACCGATCCTGGCCACATCTGCAAAACAACCCGGATCTTTCGGGTTTCCGGACGTGCGTAAACAGAGCCCGTGTTTACGCTGGTGTTTGGTGGGGCCCAATACTGACCGTGATGAAGAAATCCACACCGTTCATTAGACTCTAAATGAAAAACCATTTGGGAATGACGAGATTGGATTGATTTCAATGTGGCCTACAAGGTCTTTTTCTCTGCCGTTCATTCTCTATCAGATGGTTGGGATCATATCAACAGTTTTGTTCTCAGACTTTTGACACCTAGGATTGGACGAGAGGGCCCTTGGGCTCCTAATGGACGGTCTGGATTAGACCTTTGTTGTACAGTGGTGGCCCACAAGAATCGTCTGCAAGCCACAAAAATTCTGCAAAACAGAGCTTTGCATCCAGCGCTGTGATGGTTGGTGGGCCTATATTTGATGTCAGTGTGGAAATCCAATCCGTCCATTGCGTTCCTCTCGAAAAAATAGCTGGAAAAGGGTATTTCTGTATGTCTTTTAATTCGGCCCATTGAATCTTTTCTTTCACTGCTAATCTTGTGTTTTACAAAGATCCACATGCATATAGGTGTATGGGGCTAAAAGCCACCTAGTAGAGGGTTACAGCTAGCTCAGAGACTCAATGGTCGGCACTGATCGTCCGTTGGGATGATATGTGGGACCCACTAGCCAAAACCGGCGTCCTCTCGTCCATCGCTGGACGTTTTTTTATTTTATTTTTAAGAATAAGAGTTGGTTAGCGCATGCTGACCGACTTTGGGAGATCTGGTGCGTGGCAGGTGAAAGTGTAATATGTACACGCATGTGTACATGTGGGGTCCACTATGATCTTTTTGAGACATCCGCTCCATCCATCCATTTTGTCATCTCATTTTAACTGTGGGGACCAAATTTGAAGCGTATCCTGATAGCAGGTGGGCCCCAAATCAGTGTTTTAGGGTCTTATGTGTCCATTGGGCCACTTCCACAGGGTTCCAATGGATGAAATTCTACACGTATGGTTAATTTATGGTCCTTAGGCCATATGTGAAGTTTCGAGCTGAACAGATGGTGGAAACCCTATGATCTTACATTCTAGCTCATTTTTGGGTCACTTGAGCTGCGGTTTCTCACTTTTCTCAGATTTCTAGCGTCGATCTTGGTCCCCTGGAGTCCATCCCATGCTTTAGTGAATTCTAAGCATTAATTTCATGCGTTTAGCACCCTGTTTCGGTCCAAGCTCTTAAACACACCTTGCAGCAAAAACATGGTTAAATTGGGCCGTTAAACAGTACCATGTTCATAAATCCAGGTAGTCACCGGGGTCTGATATGCAATATTTGACCCTCAACACAACTCCCAACCAGCATTTTGCTAGTCCCGAGCAAGGTATGTGAAAAATAATTTCAGAAATACAAGACAATTCCTGTAAACATGAGTGATTAATGAAGAATAATCGAGACACCATAATTCTAAGATTCATGAATGTTGGGCATTACTTTCTCCTGAAATCAAGGTCATGGTAAACTTCATAATCAAGTTCAAATATTAATCCATCAATTAGAACAATTCTAAACATTGAGTTCCATGAGTGTATAGTGTAATCTTGGCTTAACATTATTACAATTCACTTATCTATTTTAGGATATCATTGGTAACCAATAAGAGAATTCATGACAACCAAAACCAAAACCTGCCTCATAATTCATCTTTTCATTCTTCCAGCTTTTGATTTTTCTATTAAAAGTAACATCAATGAAAGGTATCAAATCTGCACCTATAGGAAGCAAACCTATGGTGAAGATCAGTCGCCCAATATTTTTCGAATGTTAACTATGGGGAATCGAACATTCACCTATAGGAAGCAAACCTATGGTGAAGACCATTCGCCTAACCTTTTTCAAAGGTATTTTCTTCTTCCTTTTTTTTTTTCAATTGATCATGACGGGCAAATTTTCCAAGTTGGTTCCTTCCATGCTTACCGATCACCAAATTAACCCTTCAGTATCAAACTGAAATATTAATGTGTAAGCGAGATGTGACATGTGAAATCATGACTCAATCAATGTTTACAATTCAAACTTAACTATGAAATCTAATAGATAATTGAGTCCAAGAGTCATAAATTACCAACATCACGTATCTTGAAATTCTACGTGCCCTAGATGGCTGTCAAAATCACTTTGAATTCACAAGAAATTCCAGAAAAATTAAAATTTTCACAATTTTTGTTCAAGACCAAGAAACTACTGATTAGGTAACCTAATCTCCCACCCCCAACCTAAAATCTACATTGTCCTCAATGTAAAAGATGTATGCATGCAATGCACATGAGTCAACGAAAATAAGAGAAAAGTAATGGAAAGATAGTACCTGGACGAAGGAATCAGAAGCTTTTTCCAAAGATATCAGTGTAAGAACGGGCCAGCACAAGAGAGAAACCAACAAAAGCAAACTGTCCTAAAACAATGCAGGAAGCAAACTAACCTAACGGCATAAAGCCGACTATCCTAGAACGACATCAAGCAAACTATCCTAGTCCTATGAAAGCAGGGGAAAAGCTACTTAGTTATGCCGCAAGGTTCCTCTTCTGGCCAATATCTTGATAAGTTTCTCAGTAAGTTCCTCAGTAGGATCATCCAAAAGCCCTTTTTTGCAATAGGCTTGGACGCTCTGGAGCATGACTTTCCAGAGAAACTTATGTACCTCATCAAAAAATTTTCGTTGAATCACTTGAGGTATCCAGAGTATATACGATTCACCTGTGATAGAAGAAGTTTCGGTGTTATTATCCCATGGTGAATCAGAGACGACAAGTAAATAAAGTTCAGAAAACTTCACAAAAAGTGATGTAGTCTCAACGCATTCCGAAGTATCAGATTTCGGTTCTATTGTCAGCTCCTCCTCCTTTAATGGTAAGCATTTAGGATTAGGGGAAGAAGGGGCTTCAGAATAAGGGTTCTCTCGGTCAGTGATGACTACCGAGATGTTGTCTTACAAGGCATCCACTTTGTCTTTTGACATGAGATCGTTTGAATATGCAAAGCGTGTCAAGCAATCATCCAAATAGTTGGGAAGTTCAGCTGAGCGTGACTTATTTTCCACGTTGGAGCTCATGATGATCTGCCCAAGGAATCCATCATCCTTGAAAGTGGATAAAAGTACACTCTCTTGCTTCAGTCCTGCACAGATAGATTGAAAATCAATAGGGGAAGCATTTATGTGATCACTCTGTTCATTAAAACTACTCAATCGAGGCGTTGAATTGTCAAACGTGTACAGCTCAGATGGTGGCTCAACTGAGTGGTTTCAAATTCCAGGGTCGTAGCGAGCAACTCATCTTTCTCCCGAATTACATCATCATTCGATTTAGAGGAGTGGTCCAAACATGTTTCATAAGAGTTAGAAGGGTCAGTTGTAAGGGGCTCATCCTCCACTTTCAAATCAGACATGTCAGGTGAAGGAAGTGGCTCATTATGACCGACCACTTCGTGTAGGACTTGATTATTGACCTGGACCAAACTTGAGATTGATTCTAGACGAATTTGGGTTGCACGTTCATAATAGTCACCCCAATATGCATCATTGTCTAATTCCGTCCAGTAGTGCACACTCGGGATGTGATCGCTTTCCTCACATTTCATTCCTGAATTAGGTTGAGGTTCGAATAAATTAACATTTACCTCATCATTGAAATCCTATATGTCATGTGAGGGAGGTGTGTCATCATTGCTTTATTTGAAAGATACCCACGTCTCTTGACCATTCCTTTCGACCGTCATCAAGATCGACTCATTGGGAAAGTGAACCATATGCTCATTAATGGAATCCAACTCCTCATTCCAAATTTCAGATTTCTTTAAAAGCGAGTGGGGATCACTTTCCTCACATTGTATTTTTGGATTGGGTTGTGGTTGGGATGAGCGAGCTTCCTCTATCCTATCGAGGCGCGAATTGAGTGCTTCTATTGCTTTTCTAATTTCCACAAGACAGGCCATGTTACTCTGAATTGAATCCTCTTAGATCGTTTCTGGTTGGATCTCAAAGGTAGGGGATCCAAGAGAATAATTATTATAACATGTTGTTGGTTCATTTTCCCAATTTTAATGTTTCCACTGATTACAGTCATACGGATCATAGGTGGGAGAATCTGATGGTTGGTAATACATATTATCACTCATAATATAATTACGCATTATTTTCTTTTTATCGGATGGATGATAATAATTCTCATTCCCATAGTTATGATAACCCCAATACTCACGTACTGTTTTGTTAATTCGTAAGGTGTAATTGTTCTCTTGCATATGATCATGTAAGGACTTCTTAACCGGTGGATCTTTATATTCCGGTCGGTTCTCGATGATAACTTTAGAAAAGTTTCAAGACATTGGTTGATTTCTATCATAATCATCATCCCAATATAGGTTATTCTTCTCAGCATACTGACGTTCCCACTTGTGCATATACATGGTGAAACCCTAACTCTGAAGCTAATCCTAAGAAAAACAAAAGAAGGATGTTACCAAATGAGAAGTTCCTATGTTAAGATCCTACAAAAGAAAACAAAAGAGATTAGTTTCTAAAATAAAAAGTCTAAAGTTAGAAAGTTCCTACAATTGAAATAGAAAGTTAGTTTCTAAAAAGGAAAGTTTCCTAAACCTAGAAGCTAAGTTAGTTTCTAAAAAGAAGACCTAGAATTAGAAAGATTCTAAAATAGAAAACCAAAACCTAAAATTAAAAAGTTTCTAAAAATAAACTAATTCTTAAAAAGAAAAGTTTCTAAAAATAAAATAAAGAAAAGATGAGTTAGTTTCTAAAATTAGAAAGAATTTCTAAAAAGGGAAATAACTAACCTAGTTCCTAAAAACAAAAGAGGAAAGTTTCTAAAAATAAACTAGTTCCTAAAAATAGAAAAATACTAGAATTAGAAAATTTCTAAAAGGAGAAAATAAAACCTAAAATTAGAGAGTTTCTAAAAATAAGTAGGAAAGTTCTAAACCTAAAGTTAGAAAATTCTAAAAAAAAAAAAACATAATCCTAAAATAGAAAGTAATGTTAGTTCCTAGAAATAGAAAAATACTAGAAAATATAAAATTTCTAAAATTAAAAGAAAGCCTAGAATAAGAAAACTTCTAAAACTCAAACCCTAATTCTAAAAATAGAAAAAGTAGAGGAATTAGAAAGGGATTACCAATTTAGAAGTTATTTCAGGATCCTACAAAACAGGAAAACAGGTTAGTTTCTAAAAATAAAATAAAAAAAACCTTTAACCTAAAGTTAGTAAAATCCTAATCTTAACCTAATTCTAAAACTAATTAATCTCAGAAAATGTAACCGTCAATCCCCGACAATGGCGCCAAAAACTTGTTCACTCCCCAAGTATAGGGTTGTGATGTAGTAATAAACTCGGTGAGACCGAGGTCGAATCCCAAGGGACTGAAACCTGTACGTAATCTGAAACTAAATAGAACTAGAACTAGAATAAGATGAAATCTAAATCGAGTAGAATTTAAGGAATAATGGTGAAATATTAATCTAAAACTTAAAGAATTCAGAGGTAGGAAACTAGGGTGTCAAGGATCCACTTATAGCAATTGGGAAGTTACCTTGCACTGATTCAGGGACACAACTGGAATTAGAGTCCTATCTTATCTAGTTGGTAACAAGAGATTTGTCAGATCTCTCAACTTCTCATGAATCTAATCATCAATAGATAAGATTGGTGAAGATTTGGAAGTGATTCCGTCACCTAACCATGCCTAGGAGACAATGGCAAACAACAACAATTTACCAATCTCACAGCCAATCATGAGAGAATTGTGAAAGTTAGGAAGGGTTCCATCACCCAACCATGCCTATGAGACGATGGCGAACAATATGGCCTCCTAAGTTCGCAATCTCATAATGAAAAGAACATATTCAAAGCTATTGCAGATCTACTATAATTTGAGTCACAATAAACCATTAAAAACTAAAAGTATTCCTTAATAATCAAACGAGAATCCATAAGGGTTCAATAACCATGAATCAAAGCAAAACTAACACCCCAAGCACGCTACAAGCTTCGCCTCTCAGCCCTAGCTAAGAGGTTTAGCCTAACAACATGATTAGGCTAAAATCCTTGAACATAAGTAAAATAAACAAAAGAAAAAGAAAAAGAAAAAGAAAATCCATTCCGTCCACTGGATTCCCCTCGCAAAATCAGTCGGTTATGGATGACTTCTGCTCAGTTTTGCTGTGGCCCACAAGGTCTTTTTCTCTGCCGTTCATTCTCTGTCAGATGGTTGAGATCATCCCAGCGGTTTTGTTCTCAGACTTTTGACACCTAGGATTGGACGAGAGGGCCCTTGGGCTCCTAATGGATGGTCCGGATTAGACCTTTGTTGTATGGTGGTGGCCCACAAGAACCGTCCGCAAGCCACAAAAATTCCGCAAAATAGAGCTTTGCATCCAGCACTATGATATGTGGGACCCACTAGCCAAAATCGGCGTCCTCCCGTTCATCGCTGTATCTCGAAAAACTAGCTAGAAAAGGGTATTTCTGTATGTCTTTTGATACGGCCCATTGAATCTTTTCTTTTAGCGCTAATCTTGCGTTTTACGAAGATCCACATGCATATAGGTGTATGGGGCCAAAAGCCACCTAGTAGAGGGTCACACCTAGCCCAGAGACTCAATGGTCGGCATTGATCATCTGTTGGGATGATATGTGGGACCCACTAGCCAAAATCGGCGTCCTCCCGTTCATCGCTGGATGTTTTTTTTAATTTTTAAGAATAAGAGTCGGTCAGCGCATGCTGACCGACTTTGGGAAATCCAGTGCGTGGCTGGTGAAAGTGTAATATTACATGTGGGGTCCACTGTGATCTTTTTGAGACATCTGCTCCATCCATCCATTTTGTCATCTCATTTTAACTGTGGGGATCAAATTTGAAGCGTATCATGATAACAGGTGGGCCCCAAATCAGTGTTTTAGGGTCTTATGTGTCCATTGGGCCACTTCCATAGGGTTCCAATGGATGAAATTCTATATGTACGGTTAATTTATGGTCCTTAGGCCATATGTGAAGTTTCGAGCTGAACGGATGGTGGAAACCCTATGATCTTGCATTCTAGCTCATTTTTGGGTCACTTGAGCTGCGGTTTCTCACTTTTCTCGAATTTCTAGCGTCAATCTTGGTCCCCTGGAGTCCATCCCATGCTTTGGTGAATTCTAAGCATTAATTTCATGTGTTTAGCACCCTGTTTCGGTCTAAGCTCCTAAACACACCTTGCAGCAAAAACATGGTTAAATTGGGCCGTTAAACAGTACCATGTTCATAAATCCAAGTAGTAACTGGGGTTTGATATGCAATATTTGACCCTCAACAAGAGTGAGGAGAAGAGAGAGTTCGGGAGATCGTTGCCGGGATTCACTCCTACTACTCCACGTGCTGATTCACCTCCCCGCCATCGCTACGCGAATTGTTTCAACTACGATTTGGGTAAGAAATCCTAACCCTAATCTTGATTTAAGAATTCAAATAGAGTAATCAATGAAATAGCTAACCTATTTCGTGATTTAGGTACCCGTTGTTCTGTATTCTGGGACGTAGTATTCGAACCGAATCCGAAATGTGCAATCCGACGAAAGGTGCGGACTATAAACGTTTAGGTTATGGTTTTCAAGGCTTTCAATGTCAGCAATGATTTATGTCTGACTTGATTGCTGCCATATAATCTTAGTTACAACATTTTCGATATACTATACATGTGTGAACTATGTAGAATATAAGGTGCATTCCATGTGTTTGTTGAAATGTTTGATTGAATGTGAAATTGTGATTTGTGCTTGCCATGATTTCTAAACTAAGGTTTATGTTTGTCGTATGCTTTATAACCTAATTTGTGTAAAGTTTTGCTATAGTTCTTATCGTAACTAATCTATTCTATGTATTTAGTAACGTGTAGTTCAAGTGTTTGATAACATGTCTGAATGAGAAATTGTTGATGAATCGTGTTTAATAAGGGCTTTGAGATAGGATTCTCAATTACCTTATGTATATGTATAGTTTCCTTCATGTAATCTTAATTTCAATTACGCAATTTATGGATGAAATGCGAACTGTTGGTAACATGTTCAATGTGTTCGATGAAATGCTCAAATGAGGAATTGATTAGAATTATTTATCGAATGCTGATATGATTAACACATGTATTTACATGCTACATTTGCGTAAGTTTGGGACTACAACATGGTCCAGGCAATCGATGATAGTTCCCGTTTGAATGACTGGATTAGTCTTGCCACATTTGACACGTTCAGTGAATCCGAGTCGTATGATGATTGTTGACGGTGGTTAGGCCACGTGGAGTGCTTATCCGCTCCATGTCAATTAATTCAGTGTGCTCTCGTACCAATCGAACTTGTCTAATAAACTGATTGACCTATTATGTGTTCACCATGTATGGACGCCACTGCATGAATTTAAGATACCCCCGCCAGCATAGAAGCCCATTTTAACCATGGTACCACGATCCGCTAAGACTCATGAGCTGAGCATGGTGGTATGGGACACCGTGGTTGAGCTGTCAGCCTACGCTAGGGTGACGAGCCTCCCCGTAGTGACCAGTGAGCAACCCAAACTCGTGAGCCGAATACGGTGGTATGGGACACTGTATTCGAGCTGTCGTCCTATGCTAAGGTGACAAACCTTTCCATAGTGACCTCGAGTATTAACTAGGCATACGCTGAAGTGACGAGCCTTTCCGTAGTGACCTCGAGTATAAACTCTCGAACTTACCTATCCACTACTTTTCATTAAGAGTGATGTCCTATAACTTGCCTATCGTATGTGATTAACTAGGATTGACGACCCTAGATGGATCTTTCTGTTGGGTAAATGATATAAAGGGAGGTACCTTAGCTTCCCGAATTTGCTGTATGAATAAGCCTAATTAAGTACTCGGCTAACACGATCATGCACCGCATTGCATGTGCTTTGGCGAGGAAGTGCACTTTAGGGAGTTTGCCATGTGCGAATGGTTGATGTAGTTGCTTGAGGGAGTGTCGTGCGAGGGCGTGCATCATTACTACATATCATCCCTACATTAATAAGAATAGTTATGGAATGATTGTTGTATTGCTTTTTCATTACTGCTTGATTGAATTGATAACATGTTAACCTTTGCCTTATAGTACCATTGAGTTGATCACTCACTCCCACTCTGGGATAGTGTTTTAAAACACCAACCAGACTCTGGTTTAGATGCAGGTGATGTTGGAGTCTATGCAGCTGATCTGGACTTCGTAGATGAGGAGGAATTCTCCTATGTTCAGCTATCAAGCAGGTCTATGTAGACCTCGTGCTGATTTGACGGGATTACAGGGATACATGGATTAGTTGAACATGTACATTTTGATATTTTGTAAATTTTGAAACAATACATGTTTATATTCAGCCCGGTATCATACTCATCCTCTGGAGGTTGTGACACCCTCACGTACTTATATATATGTGTTTTAGTCTTCCACTTGCTAAATTAAATTGTCTCTGGACTATGATATGTTGTTTTAGTATAATCCCCATCATGTTTAATGCACTAACATCGACAACATTTAAACATCATTATATATGTTGCATAAGTGATGCGTTGGATCTCGGGAGTTGAGCTTTGCCTGACCCTCAAAATTCAGGGCGTTACAAGTTGGTATCAGAGCATGATTTGAATTTAAATGGACCTAGGTTATGGTAACACGACGCACACTGACGCACTTTGACTTAGGAGGGGGTGATAAAATATAAAAGTGATCGGAGGATCCCAAGGTTTTGCCAATGGGCAAAATTGACCATTGTAATGTAGCCCGTACGCGTCCAAGATCATGTGAAATGATCTCAACCCCTTTTTAGGCCGTCAATCGACGAGTTAGAATGAAAATTCGGCGAATCCCGAATTTAAAACAAATCAGAAGGCACGAATACAAGCGAGCTAGACCCAAAAAACACATCACGTGGGCGTAGGGGCCTAAAGCCCGATTTTCAGTGGGACCCAGGGGGTCCCTCAAATGTTTCTGGCACCCCAGGAGGGGGTGGCCACCACCGACAGCCCAAGGAGGCGCGGTGGCACCGCCTGGACTGCGGCATGCCACCTCCCTTCATAGCGGGCCACGGCGGGCCTGCGGTTCCGGTGGCCCACCGCCCTCCACCCATTCATGTGGGCCTTGTCCACGTGTGGGACCACTCCATTTAGCCCCCCTTTGCTCCCCTTTGTTCATTTCACCCCTCTCCTAACCCTCTAAAGAACTCCAAACCCCTTTAAAACCTATTTCCCTTTCAACTCCCCTTTTTCATACACCCAAACTTTCATTTTCTTCCATATCTTCCACCCCTACACCTTGATTTCTTTAAAACCCCTCTCATACAACTCTCCATCTTCCCATTTCACACCCATATGAGCACAAAACCCATCTTTTGTGTCTCATAACCTTCCAAACCCACGAATCCACCTCATTTTCAAGCTTTTCCAACTCCATGGCTCTTTTTGAGCTTATCACCGCTATCTTTTCCATTTCAATGCTCCTTTCCCTTATGGGAAAGAGAAGAGTAGCCCCAGATGAGGCTGGGCCAGGCCGTCCAACCCACTCGAGGAAGCAAGCAAGCGTCATGGCTATTACGAGCGCCGAGCAGGAGCGAAGAACAAAACGGGACCTCGATCCCCAAATCCCGTTGGAAAGATCTCTACCGGCGGGCACCGGACTTGGCAAGTTTCGTAATCGCAAAGTCGTATTTGAAGCACATGTTGATGAAAGGCAATTTGGGCTGTATCCAATGATGGAACTCCTGTTGTCCAGGTGGGATCCCATATTTGAAGGCAAGTCTCATGCAAGCGAAGGCACTGTCCGAGCCTTCGATGCCCACATACGGAATCCACTACTAGAGTCACTCCAGTTCACTATTTCCTTGGGGAGGCAGAAGTCATAGTCGATGTGAATGTGATGGCTTGTATTATGGGAAATGAGCGTGGGTTAGTACATGCTAGTGCATCTCGTCTCACTAGTGTGCGAGAGAGAGATCGTCATACGCGGTTTCTTTGTGGCCGACTGGTTCATTAGAGGCAAGGCAATAGCCTCCCATCGACTAAGATGATGGAAGACTTCCACCTACTCCACCACATATACACGTACAAAGTGTATCCTAGGTGGAGCAACCGTACAGAATGCACTCGTCTGATGGTTGACTTCCTGTACAAAGCTAGACAAGGAGATAAGCTGTGTCTGCCTACTTTCGCCTTGGCACAGATAATCAGGACCGTACGCTCTACTAGGGGAGATGCCTCACTCCCATTCGGCCAACTTATCTGCAAGATTGCCCGTAATTTCGACTTCAGACTTAATATAGATGAGCTTGCGCTGATCCACTTCATTAATGACACTACATTCAACAACATGGGAATTGGTCCTAGGCAATGTCTAGCCTAACTCGATGAGTATGGGGATGAAATAGAAGATGAAAGCGAAGAGGAAGATGAAAGTGAAGATGAGGAAGAAATTGAGGAAGAAAGAAGTGGAGAGGGAGAAGGCACTGAGGATGAGGGAGACAGTGAGGAGGAAGAGTAAGACGAAGAAGAGGAGGCCCAAGACTCTGATGGGGGAATAAAAAGCAAGCTATTAGGCTTAGATACCACTTGAAAAGGGCGAGTTATATGTCATAGAGGGGGAGGGGGGTTGAATAGGGCAATGCCAAATTAAAAAAATAATAGTAAAATTTAAATAAATTAAATACAGATAGCAATAGACAATCCCACAATTCTAAAATTAAATACAACCTCAAATGTACGAGTATTGAGAGGTTCATACAGATGTTGTTCTAAGGACAACCTTACACCATAAAAACCAAGGGTTTATGGCAGAACAACCTTACTAGAACGATTTGTGTATCAAAAACTCAAACTGATACAGAGGAATAAAGAAATAAATAACAAGGAATGAAATCTATGCTATTACAACATTCCCACACTTACATAAAAGAAATTACAACATTATCCACAATGCAAAAAGGGAAATTACAATCATCCACAAAAAGAAATAAACATTCAATCCACAAGACCAGAAATTTAGTGGTTCGCTTGTGTGTACACCAACTATTTAGAAAAACAGCCACACAACTACTCCACTCTTAATATCCTCACACAGTGGATATTAGCGTTCACTATGAAAATAGCTTTTTCAAGGTTCACCTAAAACCCTCACAAATTTGTCTTTCAAGTGGGCTTACACAATTCAAAAACCCCACACTCTAAGTTTTCTGGATCACCTCAGACAAACCAAAACAGAGAGATTTTTCTGGCACAATCTCAATGAAACCAAAATACAGAAATTTACAATAATGTAAAATACCTGCATATTGTCTTTTTGATGAAGCCCGAAAGAACCAAATCGGAGTAGAAGTTCAACATAGAAGTTTAATGTCTAAACTCACTTAAGAAATGATTCTAGATTCTAAATTGATTTTAAATTAAATCAAGTTGGGTTAGCTCTATTTAATTTTAATTCCAAGCAAAGGGCAAGACTCAATCCCTTCTTCAAATGTGATTGGAATAAAGAATACAAAATCAAATATAATAAAGCTAAATCAAGAGAATATTAAATGAGCACAATATAGCTTAAAAAGATCACTAACTTATCACTTAGAGTGGCGTATTGATTTAGCTTGAATTGCATACCAAACTCTGAAATTCGTGCTCTATTTATAGGTGAAGAAATCGTGTTTACGACTGGTCCTGAGGACACCACGACTGGTCGTAGGACCAACAGATTTTTAAAATTTTGAGCGCGATAAGAGAAAGCCGTTCCACGACTGGTCGTGTGGAACCAGATTTAGTTACTGGACTTTGAGTCAAGGCTGTAGGACTAGTCGAGAATGAGTCGAGCATTATTCACACGACCGGTCGAGCAGTCTCCAGGACTGGTCGAGGCTTAACAAAAAATTCTAAAAATTTACAACAAACTTAGGACTGGTCGAGGAATTTCTTAGACTGGTCGAGTTAGTGCTAGGACTAGTCGAACAGAGTCCAAGACTAGTCGAGAACCAGTCTAGTCACTTATAAAATGAGCCAATTGAATTATATATTCAAAATGACCTATCCCATGGTCAATCAAGGGTCATTCATACCTTATACATGATGTATGAACATTGAAACTTCTTTTTCTTAAGTTGATAGTCATTCTTTGAAGTTTATGAAGCTTGAGATCTTGTCATAGGATGAAGCTTGAACTTGAATCTCTTGAGCTTGAAATTGACTAATGTTGAAGCTTGAACTTGACTATCAAAATCTAGGAACGTTGTCTTGACTTGTATGAAGCGTTGAAAATCTTGAACTCTTGAAGCTTGAAAGCTTGAATTCGAGAACACTTGCCTTTGAAGTTCTTGAACTAAAGACCAATGTCCTTGAGAGATTCACAAACTTCTTTATGTAGATGAGCCACACAAGACACAGATTCCAAGAGAGGTTTTGGCACTACAAAATTTGATAATTATAGGAGCTAGAAACCATAGCACTTACAATCTCCCCCTTTGTCAAATTTGTGACAAAACACACTCCATACAAACATAAGTATTATATGCATATGCACAAAGAATCATGCACCAATTATCAATATGCACCAGTTATCAATATACACCAGTTACAACCTAGTTAAAGAATCATGCACCAGTTAGCCATCAATTCACATCAATTCCACCAACAATACTCCCCCTTACTTAAGTCCCCTTCACAAAATAGAATCATTCAAAATCAATCCATAGAATCATTCACAATCAATCCATCCACAATCCACATGCCATATACCAATATACCATAATCACCATATATAAAGCATGCTAAAAACTCTCCCCCTTTTTGTCACAATAAGACAAAGGAAGGAATTAAGAAATAGAAGTGGAATTATATAATGAAGAAATAATAAGAAGAGTATCAAGGAATAAATGATCAAGATAGTCAATATATTAAATCCATAAGCAAGACATATTCAAACATAATTAACCAAGTCCAACCAAGTACTACCAAGTTAAGTCAAGTATAACCTCACAAGACAATAGAAATCCAAGTATCATTAGAGTTATTACAAAACCAAGCTTAGAAAATACTAATCAGATCTTGAAGAGGGAGCAGGAATAGATGGATCAATCTGATGTAACCCTTATTGATGCACCTCATATATTTATGCATATAAGCGATGTATATCTGGTCACGAATGCATTTTCAGTAAGCAGTATTCAATCTTCTTATGCAAATGGTTTAGCTATATCGAGTCGTTCAAATTGAAATACCTTTTCAATATTGATCAGTTATGTTCTATTAGCTCTCCAACACTACATTGACTTGTCCGATCTGACCTTCAAATGGCTTCGCTAGTTGTATAATTTGATATAGTTAAAATTATTAGTTGAATGAAATCAAAAGCATACATGCACTAACATATGGGTGGCCAACACAGTCATAAGATATGGAATTGCCAATACACCTTGCTGTGCATCGGTCATGACAGATTAAAGAAGGAAGACATACATTAGTACCAGAAATGATGGAATGCAGAATCCAAACCATGAAAGAGGTGAGTTCGGTTTTGTTACCAGAACGTGGATAAAGATTTAAAATAAATATCCTGTGAAGGACCCTGTATCTAGGTAACAAATACTTTGAAGTAAGCGCATTCCCATTTTGACTCCATTGCGCATCTATATTGCACAATGTTTTAGTAAGCATACGTTTTTCTGATTCAAATGGTTTAGCTACTAGATTGCTAATTGGAATACCTTCATCATTGATAGCTATTTCCATTAGGCCAGAAATTAGATGTCAGTCTACTTCAAATGGACATTCTCTAGTTGCTATAATTAAAGTTAAATTTTTAGTTGAAAAATCAAAAATACATGCATACATAACTTGCGCAATAGACCAATATGCCGGCTCACTCCAATGTAAAATGTTAGCCCATCCTACAGATTAGAAAGAAGAAGGATTTCAAATGGAGCAAGAAGTTCAACATGAACAGGTCGTTCAACTATAACATTGCACAACCTTAAATCTCGCACATAGGAGGGATCATCTTCGGGTGACCGAAGGTGACGCCTTGTGATAGGAGTCAATCTAGATGTTGAAGGACCACGAGAACTTTTCTTTTTGCTTCTACCTTCCATTTGCAACTAAGAAATCAAGAAATTAAAAGGTTGCAAAAGAAGTAGAGTGGGTTTTCTCAAAATCATATTTTGGAGAAGAAAACCCCAAAAACCTCAAGAAAACAAGAAATAAATCACTCCAAAGATGAAAAAGAAGTGATATGAACTTGAATCTATAAGGAAAATGGAAATAAAACACTAACCTTGAAGAACTATGGAGATGGGTTCGACCGGTCGTGCTAGGACCCATTGGAGAAGAAACCCAAATGAAGAAAAAAGGATTTTTTCCCCCAAATAAAGTTCAAACCCACGCTACACAACTGGTCGTGTACATGCTCGACTGGTTGTGCCACGACTGGTCGAGTATGTACTCGACTAGTCGTGCACAGCCAAAAATGTGCATTTTTCATTAAGTTTTGAAATTTAAACGTTCAAACTAACAAGAATATACATTATAATATAGAAATGCATGAATAATCAATTCAAATTATACATACCAAGATCAAATTTCAATTTAGAAAGCCTACTTTTGTCGAGCGATTTTATGAAAATGTCAGCAAGTTGAGTCTCGGTAGGAATGTATTCCAAAGTAATTGTCTTTTCTTCCACTAACTCATGAATGTAGTGATATCTAATGTCAATGTGATTAGTTCGTGAATGCTAGATTGGATTTTTAGATATATTAATTGCACTAGAATTATCACAATATAAAACCATAGAGTCCTGTGCAATTCTGTAATCGCTTAACATTATTTTCATCCATACAAGCTGAGTGCATGCATTACCTACTACAATGTATTCAACCTCAACGGTAGAGAGTGATACGGAACTTTGTTTCTTACTCTGCCAAAAAACTAAATAGTTCCCAACATAGAAACAACCACCACTGGTTGATTTCCTATCATCAACGTTACCAACCTAATCAACATCAGTGTAACCAGCTAATTGAACACTAGTATCATGTGGATACCAAAGACCTAGATTAGCCAAACTTGTGGCATATCGCATAATCCGCTTAACAGCAATTAAATGTGACTCTTTAGGGTCAGATTGATATCTAGCGCAAATCCCCACGCTAAATGCAATATTAGGTCGACTTGTAGTTAAATACAGCAAACTACCTATCATACTGCGATATAATTTAGGATCCACTTTCTTACCTATAGAGTCCTTTGAGAGTTTTAGAGTCGTACTCATAGGAGTATCAAAAATTTTCCCATTCTCAAATTCAAATTTTTTAACTAAGTTCAGAGCACATTTGGTTTGAGAAATAAAGAAACCATCAGGTTGCTGTCTAACTTGCAACCTTAAGAAATAATTCAATTCCCCAACCATGCTCATTTCGAACTTAGATTTCATAAGATCTGCAAACTCAATAGTCATGTTAGCACTGGTAAATCCATAAATAATATCATCAACATAAATTTGTATTATTAAAATGTGATCATTATGTTTCTTTACAAACAAAGTCTTATCAATACTCCCCATTATAAAGTTATGACTTAGTAAAAACTTATTCAATTTTTCATACCACACCTTGGGAGCTTGTTTTAAATCGTAGAGAGCCTTTTTTAGGCGATAGACATGATCTGTTTTCTTAGGGTCTTCAAAATCTGTTGGTTGTTCAACATACACTTCTTCATGCAAATCGCCATTTAAAAAAGCACTCTTTACATCCATTTGATAAATTTTGAACTTTCTAAAGCAAGCAATGGATATAAATAGTCTGATTGATTCAAGACGAGCTACTGGGGTAAAGGTTTCATCATAATTGATGCCTTCAATTTGAGTGTACCCTTATACAACCAGTCTAGCCTTGTTTCTAATTATATTACCAAGTTCATCAGACTTATTTTTGAAAATCTACTGAGTTTCGATAATATCTTTATCTTTTGGCCTAGGAACTAAGTACCAAACATCATTTCTAACAAATTGATTAAGCTCTTCTTGCATCGCAACTATCCGGTTTTTATCAGTAAGAGCTTCTTTTATATTAGCTGGTTCTATCTGGGATGTAAAGATACGTAGTTACATATCTTCTAGTTGTCTACGAGTGTGTACACTAGTGAGAGGGTTTCCAAGAATTTGATTAGTTGGATGGTCTTTAACAGTTCTCAGTTCAGAGTTATTTTGACTTGATGAAGAATCTTGTTTATCAATTAAAAGTACATCTTCATTATCTGAACTTGAGACAGGTGTATTTAAGTGATCATCAATAACCACATTAATGGATTCTTGAATTACACTGGTTCTCTAATTAAGAACTCGATATGCTCGACTATTCAGAGCATACCCTAAAAATACCCCTTCATCACTTTTGGTGTCAAACTTACCCAGATTTTCTCGGTCACGTAAAATGTAGCACTTGCTACCAAAAATTTGAAAGTATTTGACAGTAGGCTTCTTATCAAACCACATTTCATAAGCCATTTTATCGTTTGATTTTCTAGTATAAACACGATTAATTATATAACATGCAGTATTTACGGCTTCAGCCTAAAGATTTTTAGGGAGCTTCATACTGTTTAACATTACATTTGTCATTTCTTGATGAACTCCATTTTTTCTTTCTACTATACCATTTTGTTATGGTATTTTGGGTGTAGAGAATTCATGTGATATTCCCTGATCATTGTAAAACTTCTCAAAACCGTTATTCTCAAATTCTGATCCATAATTGCTATGGATCTTACAGACTTGAGTCTCTTTTTCAGTTTGGATACATCTAAGTACCCTTTTAACTTCGTCGAGACTTTCTAATTTATCTCTTAAGAAGACTACCCAAGTATATCTGGTAAAGTCATCAACGATTACCAGAATATACTTTTTGCCACCTCGACTCTCCGTTCTAGTTGGTCCAAAAAGATCCATATGGAGGAGTTCAAGCGGTTTAGATGTGGCATTGGAATCCACTTTTTTGTGAGAACTCCTAGTTTGTTTGCCAATCTAACATTCGCCACATATTTTATCTATTTTTTGTATTTTGGGTAGGCCTCTTACTAACTCTCTTTTGCTCAATCTATATAAGTTACGGTAGTTTACATGTCCAAGGCGTTTATGTCATAACTCGGTCTCATCGGTATGGACCATGTAACATGACAGATTAGATGAGCTAGTATCACTTACAATATAGCAGTTTTCAGAAGTTCTGCGACCAGTTAATATTATGGAACCGTTTTTATTTAAAGTTTCACACCCTAGGTTAGAAAATTTTACACTATGATTTTTATCGCATATTTGAGAAATGCTTAATAAGTTGTGTTTTAAACCTTCTACATATAAAACATTCTCAAATAAAGGGAGGTTAGAAAGTTGAACCGTACCTTGCCCAATAATCCTACAGTTGCTACCATCACCAAATGTGACTGAACCATCAGTCATGTCTTTAAGATTGGTGAACAGACCTTTGTCACCAGTCATATGCCTGAGCATCCACTGTCTAGGTACTACTTTGAATGGCTTGAAGCTTTGAAGGCCGTGTGGGCAACCAAGCAAGTAACCTTAGGAACCCATTTCATTACAGTTTTGGGTTTAGGAGTATAGTTGGTCTTCTTGTATTTGTAATTAATATAAGACTGACCCTTTGAGTTAGATTTTAAGAGCTCCTTAAGTAAATTAACAATTTTCTCAGCTAAAGAATTACGATTCTAGTTTTTATAGTTGATATGGTTGCTTTTAGGTTTTAAGGACTGAAAATTTTTAGCATTTTTAAAATAATTTTCATTTGAACTTTTTCCTTTTGAGTTTGAAGACTCTCCTTTCACAAACTTAGGAGGAGTATTCTTATGTTTGGGAGGAATATTTTTGTCGTAGCCCAGACCAAATCGGTTACCACATTTTCTGGATTTGGATTATAGTTTTTCTAACTTACGATCACCTTGGGCATACCTCTATGTATCCTTTAAACTCAAAAGAGAAGATACTTCAAGTTTTAGTTTTTCATTTTCAGATTTTAGATTTTCAATAAGAGAGGTTTTGAAATCTAAATCGCATTTAGTTTTTTCAAAAGAATCTGAAATGTGGGATTTTTTTAAAACAAGAGTATCAAAATTTTCTTTAAGTTTCAAAAACTTTCTTTCTGAAGTTTTAGTTTTACCGCAATTTTACAACTTTCCTTGTATAGGGCATTGTAAGCATCTTGAAGATCTTCTTCATTTTGATGATCACTATTAAGATTTTCTTCACTAGTTGAATCATCATTATCTGAAAATGTGAACTTGGCTAGAGACATAAGGGCTTTAACTTCATTACCCAACTTGGTTTTAGAATCTTCTGATTCAGAAGAGGCTTCAGTGCTAGAAGATTCATCCCAAGTAGCCAACATACCTTTCTTTTTAGGTCTGTCCTTTTTAGGACACTCATTCGTTAAATGCTCATATTCATGACAGTTGTAATATTGACTATCTTTTAAATATTTCCAAGTTTTAGATTTAGATCTTTTCTTATCATTGGATTTTTGAAAATCAACCCTCTTTTTACTTTTGAAAATCTTATAAAACTTTTTAGCTAAAAGGGCTATATCATCTTCAGAATTTTCTAAATCAGAATTACTATTTTCTTGAGAAATACATTTAGAAGATTTAAGGGCGATGGATTTACCTTTAGGAGCTTTAAAATTTAACTTATAGGTCTGTAAGGACCCAACTAATTCTTCTATTCTCATATTATCTGTATCACGAAGTTCCTGGATCGCAGTCACCTTTGAATTGAACCGTTCAGGTAGTGAGCGTAGTATCTTTGTACAGACTTTACTTTCTGGGATTTTATCACCGAGACCCCACATAGAGTTCACAATGTCAATCAATCTTATATAGAAGTCCATGAAGATTTCATTTTCTTCTATACGTATTTTCTCAAATTTGGTTGTGAGGATTTGAACTTTAGATTTTTTGACGATTGTTGTTTCCTCGTGTGTCATTTCTAAAATATCCCAAGCTTGCTTTACAGTATCACAGGATATAATTCTTTTGAATTCATCTGGTGATAGTGCGCAAGTTATGGCATTTAAAGCCTTTACATTGGCACTACTCTCATTTTTCTGAAGAGTGGTCAAAGTAAAATAAGGTGTAACTTTCATAAATTTAGATCCATCAATACCAGTTACTTCAGTGGTAGGATGGGTCCATTCAGTCACTGTGGCTTGCCACATGCTTTCATCCATGGATTTTAGGAAAATCCTCATTCTGGCTTTCCAATAGGCATAATTGGAGCCATTAAAAGGTTGAGGCCTAGTGACTAAAAGGCTATCAAAATTTGACATCTCAAATAACTTAGATCGATTAGCTCAGGAAATAAATCCAATAAGAATAATAAAAAGCGAGCTATTAGGCTCTGATACCACTTAAAAAGGCCGAGCTATATTCCTAGAAGGGGGGGGGGGGGGTGAATAGGATAATGCCAAATTAAAAAATAACAACAGAATTTAAATAAATTAAATACAGATATCAGTAGACAATCCCATAATGCTGAAATTAAATACAACCTCAAATGTACGAATATTGAGAGGTTGATACAGATGTTGTTCTAAGGACAACCTTACACCATAAAAACCAAGGGTTTATGGTAGGACAACCTTACTAGAACGATTTGTGTATCAAAAACTTAAACTGATACAGAGGAATAAAGAAATAAATAGCAAGGAATGAAATCTACGCTATTATAACATTCCCACACTTGTATAAAAGAAATTACAACATTCTCCACAATGTAAAAAGGGAAATTACAATCATCCACAAAAAGAAATAAACATTCAATCCACAAGGCCAGAAATTATAGTGGTTCGCTTATGTGTACACCAACTATTAGAAAAACAGCCACACAACTACTCCACTCCTAATATCCTCACACAGTGGATATTAGTGTTCACTATGAAAATAGCTTTTTCAAGGTTCACCTAAAACCCTCACAATTTTGTCTTTCAAGTGGGCTTACACAATTCAAAAACCCCACACTCTAAGTTTTCTGGATCACCTTAGACAAACCAAAACAGAGAGATTTTTCTGGTACAATCTCAATGAAACCAAAATACAGAAATTTACAGTAATGTAAAATACCTGCATATTGTCTTTTTGATGAATCTTAAAAGAACCACTTAAGAAATGGTTCTAGATTCTAAATTGATTTTAAATTAAATCAAGTTGGGCTATCTCTATTTGATTTTGATTCCAAGTAAAGGCCAAGACTCAATCCCTTCTTCAAATGTGATTGGAATAACGAATAACAAATCAAATATAATAAAGCTAAATCAAGAGAATATTAAATGAGCACAATATAACTTAAAAAGATCACCAACTTATCTCTTAGAGTGGCGTATTGATTTAGCCTGAATTGAATACCAAACTCTGAAATTCGTGCTCTATTTATAGGTGAAGAAATCGTGTTTACGACTGGTCCTGAGGACACCACGACTGGTCGTAGGCCCTGCACGACCGGTCAAGGGACCTCTGCGACTAGTCGTGTGGAACCAAATTTAGTTGCTGGACTTTGAGTCGAGGCTGCAGGACTGGTCGAGAATGAGTTGAGCACTGTTTACACGACTGGTCGAGTAGTCTCCAGGACTGGTCGAGGCTTAACAAAAAATTTTAAAAATTTGCAACAAAGTTAGGACTACTTGAGGAATTTCTTAAGCTAGTCGAGCCAGTGCTAAGACTAGTTGAATAAAGTCCAAGACTAGTTGAGAACCAGTCTATTCACTTATAAAATGATTAATTGAATTATGTATTCAAAATGACCTATCCTATGGTCAATCTAAGGTCATTCATACCTTATACATGATGTATGAACATTGAAACTTCTTTTTCTTCAGTTGATAGTTGTTCTTTAAAGTTCACGAAGCTTGAGATCTTGTTATAAGATGAAGATTGAACTTAAGTCTCTTGAAGCTTAAAATTGACTAACGTTGAAGCTTGAACTTGACTATCAAAATTTAGGAATGTTGTCTTGACTTATACGAAGCTTTGAAAATCTTGAACTCTTGAAGCTTGAAAGCTTGAATTCGAGAACTCTTGCCTTTGAAGTTGTTGAACTAAAGACCGTTGTCCTTGAGAGATGCACAGACTTCATTATGTAGATGAGCTACACAAGATACAGATTCCAAGAGAGGTTTTGGCACTACAAAATTTGACAATTATAGGAGTTAGAAACCATAGCACTTACAGGGCTGCCTTAGAAGCCTGCATGGCCAAAATTGAAGAAAACTAGGCCGCCCTGAGACAGGAGGTCAAGGAGAATTAGGCTTACCTAAAGCAGAAATTCAAGAGGATGTCTCGCACTCTGAAGACTCTCCTGTATTGTATGTAAGATAATGGTGTGCCTCCACCTTCACCAGAGTCAGCGGACTAGTCCTATGTTGTAGTTGTCATATGGTTTTCCTTGTTTCTTGTTTTTGTTTGTCATAACCTTAGTAGGCTTAGTTGGATGTTGGGGTGCTTAGTGTTTAAAGCTTTTATTAGGTTAGCTTACATGCATTCTCTGTCATGATTCATGTAATACTACATCTCATGTATTGTGACAATTTTGGCTAAATGAAATGAATGAAACTTCCTTTGTTATGGAATGTGTGGAATGTTTAGAAAATTGAGTAATGTTGTTCTAAAATCTCACACATGTTACACCCTATGTCATATATAGGGAATGCCTCTTAAAAACATTTGGAACATTGCACGTCTCGCACTTGGCGGATCGATTGACAGGTCACCTCCCCTGAGCGATAGCCATACGGACTCCAGCTTGGGCCAGAATATTAAGACTATGCCGGATTCACAGTCGGCCACTAGCCCCACCAATGGGCCAACACCTTGTGCACCATCAGTTCCAGAATAGAATCGTGCGTCTACATCGACTCCACATATGCCTCAGGCGGCTCCTCCCCCTAATAGGTTGGAGCAGATGATGCTCCTAATGTAGCAACAACAGCAAGTTTGGACCATTATTGTGGGGGCCATTGCCTAAAACATGAACATGGTCCCGCCTACGCCACCTGTGCAGCCTGCTGGAGCCATGAACATTAGTGGCTTGTTTGAACACTTTCAGCGTTTCCGTCCTCCTACTTTCGTAGGAACTCACCGATCCGAGGAGGCTGAGTATTGGTTAGACCATTTTTCCAAGATGTTGAAGCCGTTACACTGTACTGAGGCAGAGCAAGTAGAGCTAGTTACTTATATGTTCGAGAAGGAGGCTAGACTTTGGTGGGACAACATCTTACGAACTGCCCCCATAAGACACGTGTGGACGTGGGACGCATTCGAGACTCGCTTCCATGAAAAGTATTTCCCCCTCACTTACTGTAATGAAAAGGAGGGTGAATTTCTCCGCCTCCAATAGGGAGGGATGACCATTGCTGAATACAAGAACCACTTTATGAAGCTGGCCAGATATGCTCCACTGATCTTAGCAGACGAGTCGATGAGAATGCGGTGATTCTCAGAGGGTCTGTGGCCTAATATTCATACGAAGATGTGTTGCGCTAGCATTCCCAACTACGCTGAGCTAGTGAACATTTCCCTGCGAGCTGAGCAGGATGGAGACAGACTATCTCACACACGTTTACTAATGGGCCCAAGACCTCGACCTGAAATGCCGAACCGACCATTCCTCGACAAAAGGCCACATGCAGATTCGCCTCCCAGGCTTATGGCTCCATTGACCCAGCCGAGGTGATCAGATCTTTGGTACACCTAATGTAAGAGGGCGGGCCATACAGACACCTACTGTTTTACCAAGATGAAGGACAACAGCTTTATGCTACCTCAGAAGATCATCCGCCAGCTGCCCCAAGTTATTTCGGCTCCACTTCTATGATCAGCACCGCCAGCACAGCCATTTTACAAACCAACCATACCTCAAAATAGGCCACCTCAACGACCTATGGCAGCGCAACCGAATCGTCATCAACAAGCTCATGTACACGCACTTGCAACTGAAGCATTTGAGGCAACAACTGCAGTGCCTTTAGCCTTTGAAGTCACTGCCCATATTCAAGGTACACCTGTATTTCTATTGGTGGACACCGGGTCCACTATTTCGATAATATCGTGCTTTATAGTCAAGAAATTAAGATTGAGCACTGCTCCTACGGTTGGGGTGAGAGTCCTTACCCCGACAGGGACCTTCTCCGACACTACTAAGCTTTGTAAAGGTTGCCCGATAGACTTAGGAAGTAGAACGGTGTGCATTGACCTGATCGTCACCCCGCTGTATCATTACGATGTCATCCTCGACATGGATTGGCTCACCAAAAGGAAGGCAGAGATTGACTGTGAAACCCGACTAGTGACGACACATGGACCCGAGGGCATGGCCTTTACTTTCCCATTTCAGGTCAGTTGGCCCTTCCGCATAAGTTGCTACACCTCCTTATTGGAGAATATTGATGGTCTGACTCTTAGGGACATGCCTGTAGTCCAAAATTTCATGGACGTGTTCAGAACGATACCTGAACTACCTCCTCGGTGCGAGATCGACTTTACTATCGACCATGTACCTGGTGCGATGCCCATTTCCTTGCCAACATACCGCATGCCTCTGTGTAAAATGGAGGAATTGAGGAGGCAGATAGATGATCTGATGGAATCAGGTTTTATACAGGCCTAGTGTATCCCCTTAGGGAGCATCGGTGTTGTTTGTAAAGAAGAAGGATGAGTCCCTATGGTTGTGTATTGATTATCGCAAGCTGAATCACATCACGGTCAAGAACAAGTACCCTCTGCTAAGGATAAATGACCTATTTGACCAGTTGAAAGGGGCACAATATTTCTCTAAGATTGACCTGCAGTTAGGGTATCATCAGTTGCGCGTCAGGGATGACGACGTGTAAAAAACAGCATTCAGAATCAGTTTTTGGCACTATGAGTTTCTTGTGATGTCATTTGGACTTACAAATGCACCGGCCGTGTTCATAGACCTCATGAACCAGGTGTTTCGGCCGTATCTGTACCGATTCATCATCGTATTTATAGATGACATTTTGATATAGTCCAAGAGCCGAAAGGATCATGAAGAGCACTTGCGAGCAGTCTTCGATACTCTCAGGAAGAATCAGTTATTTGCTCAATATTGAAAGTGTGACTTCTGGAAGGAAGAATTCAAGTTTCTAGGACACGTGGTGTCCAAGGAAGGAATTGTTGTGGACCTTGCCAAGGTGACCGTGGTACAAGACTAGGAACAGCCCAGTTCGGTTACTAAAGTGAGGAGTTTCCTCGGCCTTGCAGGATACTATCGTCGCTTTATTAGGGACTTTTCCAAGATAGCCCGACCGCTGTCTCAACTCACTCGAAAAGATCTTAAGTTTGCTTGGAATGAGAAAGCAGAAGCAGCCTTTCAGGAATTAAAGGACATGTTGACGTTCACACCCGTGCTAGTATTTCCAGAGAAAGGGGACAGATATACTATATACACCGACACGTCTCGTGTTGGTTTGGGTTGTGTTCTTATGTAAAAGGACAGATTGATTGCCTATGCATCGCAACAGTTGAGGAAACACAAAGAAAACTACCCCACACACGACCTAGAATTAGCGGCAGTCATCTTCGCATTAAAGCTCTGGAGACATTACCTCTACGGAGAGGAGTTCGAACTCTTTTGTGACCATAAGAGCCTCAAGTACATCTTCATGCAGAGAAACCTGAATATGAGACAGCGTCGTTAGATGGAGCCCTTGAAAGACTTCAAGTTTGAGGTCTCCTACCATCCTAGTAAGGCCAACCTCGTGACTGATGCGTTGAACCACAAGATGACAATAGAATTTACAGCTTCGCTGATGATAGAAAAGTGGAATATTGTAGAGTTTGTGCAAGACTTCGAACAAAGGCTTACAGTAGAGGAGTCATTCGAGAGGGTCGCACACATCCACATACAACCACTTATTGATGATCGAATTATTGTGGCTCAGAAAGAAGATGAACTGTTGATGAAGATGAGAGAACATGCAAGTGACAGTGAAGAATTTGAATGGAGGATTGGCTTGGACAGAGGTTTACGATACCGTGGCCGTCTATGCGTCCTGAATCTCCATGACTTGAGAAGGGAAGTCCTAGAAGCCACTCAAAATTCAAAGTTGGCAATGCATCCAAGTATTATGAAGATGTATAGAGACATAAAGTGTTTGTACTAGTGGGACAACATGAAGGCCCAAATAGCGGACTTCGTGTCCCGTTGTCTCACATGCCAGCAGGTCAAGGCCGAGCATCGCCAACCTCTTAGTTTACTTCAGCCCATGCTCATAGCTGAATGGAAATGGGATTTCATATCTATAGATTTCATTTCTGGGTTGTTGAAGACGAGAAAGGGGCATGACTCCATTTGGGTGATTGTGGACTGATTGATGAAATTGGCTCATTTCTTCCCGATTAGAGTTTCAAACTCAGCAGATAATCTAGCCAAGCTGTACATCAAGGAGATTGTACGGCTGCATGGAGTTCCTATGGAGATTATGTTAAATCGGGACATGCGATTCACTTTTATTTTTTGGACTCGAATCCAAGAAGCAATGGGAGTGAAACTAAAGTTCAGTACCACGTTCTACCCACAGATCGATGGGCAGACGGAACGGGTGAATCAAATATCAGAAGATATGTTGCGAGCGTGTGTGCTTGATTTCAAGGATAGTTGGATGACTTGTAAGTGCTATAGTTTATATCCCTGTCTGTTGTCAAATTTGTGGTGCCAAAATCACTGTTATATATAACTTGCATAAGTGAAGCTCTCTCAAGGATCAACATTCATAAACAAGCTAAGCTCACAACAAGCAAAGCTCACAAGTACAAGGATCAATCTTGAATGCAAGAACTGCTCACAAGATAAGACTCAAGCTGCAAGACTTCAAGAAGAGTACAAGGCAGTTTGTAAAGAACTCAAGACACTTTCAAGATTGAGCTACATCAAGATTTCAAGATTGAACTACATCAAGACTTCAAGGCTCATACTTCAAGGTCACTAGTTCCTAATGTTTCAATGTCCTTACTTCATGGTTGAGGTTTGACTGACCTTAGGTTGACCTTAGAAGTAGGTCACTTTGGATACATAAATTGAATGTTTAGTTTACATAAGTTTGGTCTGTTCTTCGACTAGTCCTAGGCCTTCTTCGACTAGTCCTAGAGTTGCTTCGACCAGTCTAAGAAATTCCTCGATCAGTCGTGAGTTTGTTACAAAAATCAGATAATTTCTGTTAGGCTTCGACTAGTCCAGGAATCTGTTCTACCAGTCAAAGGAACAGTGTCGACTGCATCTTCGACCAGTCGAAAATCTTCGACTCAAAATCCAGCGATGTTTTTCAGGTTCTTCGACCAGTCGAAGGAGACCTTCGACCAGTCGTAGAACGGTCAAAGCTTATCGCGCCTGATTTTTCAAAATATCTGTTATTGCTTCGACTAGTCGAAGAGCTCCCTAGACCAGTCAAAGACACGATCTGCTCACCTATAAATAGTGCACGAATCTCAGAAGAAATCATCGAATTAATTAATTCATTCAAGCCAATCTTCTTCGAACTTCTGAGAGATAATTCTGTGCTCCATCTAAGCTAAGTGTGCTTATTTAATATTCTCTTTCCTTAGCTTTATTTAATTGATTTTGTTTCTGCTATTCCAATCTAATTTGATAAGAGGAATTGTTATTCCCTTTCTTTGGAATCAAAATCAATTAAGGCAAGCCCTATTTGGTTTAATTTAAAATCTATTAGAATTAGAACCATTGTAATTGAGTACTGGACATTGAACTTGGACATTCAATCATCTACTCTGATTTTGTTCTACCGGGCTGTTACAACGAAGGAGATAATCAGGTATTTTACATTTAATTGTAAATTCCTTTCTGTTTTGGTTTCTTTCAAGATTTGCCAGAAAAATCTTGTTGTATTGGTTATCTGAGGAGAGCCAGGAAAACTCAGAAGTGGGGTTTTTTTAATTGTGTAAGCCCACAGACAAAGACACAATTGTAAAGGTTTTGGGTGAACCTGGGAAAACCTATTTTGTTAGTGAACGCTAATATCCCCTGTGTGAGGATATTAGGAGTGGAGTAGCATTCTGTGTGGCTGTTGTTTAACAATTGGTGAACACACAGGTGAACCACTATAATCCCTTGTGTTGTGGTTGAATGGTTTATACTTCTGATCTTTAATTTTTCTTTTGTGGGATGTATGTATGGTGGTGAATGTTGTAATCATTTAATTCAAGCATTGTGAGAATTTTGTAATAGTTTAGAATTTATTTTCTGCTATTCCTTTATCAGCTTGATATTCAATTTCCTTTAAAAGTTGTTCCAGTAGGGTTGCCCTGCCATTTTTATGGTGTATGGCTGTCCCTAGAACAATACATTTGTGATTACAATTTATTTCAATTCAGTTTGTATTTATTTCTGTATTCCTCTTTGGTTTGAGATTTGATACAAAGATCTTTCTAGAAATAAGGTTGTCCTACCATAAACTCTGGTTTTTGGTATAAGGTTGTCCTTAGAACAACATTTGTATCAACCTCTCAAGATCTGAATTTTGAGGTTATTTTACTTTCTTGCATTGTGATTTATTTTGGCTATCATATTCTTTTTAATTCCGTTGTTATAAGTTTTATTTGGCATTGTCCTATTCACCCCCCTCTAGGACATATAGCTAGGCCTTTTCAAGTGGTATCAAAGCCTAATAGCTCTTTTTTAATTCTTGGATTTAATTCCTGAGCTAACGATTTAAGCTATTTAAGATGTCAAATTTTGATAGCCTTTCAGTCACAAGGCCTCCACCCTTTGATGGCTCCAACTATGCCTATTGGAAAGCCAGAATGAGGATCTTCCTCAAATTAATGGATGAGAGTGTGTGGCAAGCCACACCAACTGAATGGAAACCTCCTATCATGGAAGTTTCTGGGGTTGATGGTTCAAAATCTATGAAAGTCACACCATATTACCAATGGACCACTCTTCAGAAAAGTGAGAGTAGTGCAAATGCTAAAGCACTAAATGCAATTACTTGCGCACTATCACCGGATGAGTTTAAAAGAATCATTTCCTGTGATACTGCAAAGCAAGCTTGGGATATATTAGAAATAACACACGAGGGTACTACAATTGTCAAAAAATCTAAAGTCCAACTCCTCACAACCAGATTTGAAGAAATTCATATGGAGGAAAATGAAATGTTTATGGACTTTTACACTAGATTGAATGACATTGTAAACTCAATGTGGGGTCTTGGCGATAAAATCCCAGAAAGTAAAGTGTGTGCAAAACATATTACGCTCACTTCCTGAACGGTTCAATTCTAAAGTAACCGCGATCCAGGAACTTCGTGATACGGATAATATGAGGGTAGAAGAACTAGTTGGTTCTCTACAAACCTACGACTTAAACTTTAAAGCTCCTAAAGGTAAATCTATCGTACTAAAATCTTCTAAATGTAATTCAGAAGAAAATTCTGATTCAGAAGATGATATGGCTCTTTTAGCTAAGAAATTTTACAAGATTTTCAAAAGCAAGAAAAGGGTTGATTTTTAAAAATCAAATGATAAAAAGAAGTTTAGACCCAAATCTCAAAAATCTTTGAAAGATAGTCAATGTTACAACTGTCAAGAATATGGGCACTTAGCCAATAGATGTCCTAAAAGGGACAAACCCAAGAAGAAGGGTATGTTGGCTACATGGGATGAATCATCTGATTCTGAAGGTTCTTCTGAATCAGAAGATTCTGAAACTGAGTCGGGCAGTGAGGTTAAAGCTCTTATGACTCTAGCCAAATTCACATTTTCAGATAATGACTCAACAAGTGAAGAAAATCTAAGTAGTGAATGTGAAAATGAAGATGATCTTCAAGACGCTTACAATGCCCTATATAAGGAAAGTTGTAAAATTACTGTCAAACTTAAACTTCAAAAAGAAAAGTTTTCTAAACTCAAAAAATGTTTTGAATCACTTGTCTTAGAAAAATCACAAATTTCAGATTGTTTTGAAAAATCAAAATGCGATTTGAAATTCAAAAACTCCCTAATTATTGATTTAAAATCTGAAATTGAGAAACTTAAAACTGAAGTATCTTCTCTTCTGAGTCTAAAGGACACATGGAAATATGCCCAAGGTGATCCAAAGTTAGAGAAACTTTTATCCAGATTAAGAAAATGTGGCGATCTATCCGGGTTGGGCTATGATAAAAATCTACCTTCTAAACAAAAGTATACTCCTCCTATGTTTGTTAAAGGAGAGTCCTCAAACTCAAAAGGAAAAAGTACTTATCAAGATTTTTCTAGAAATTTAAAAACTTTTCAAAAACCTAGAAGCAGCCATGTCAACTTTAATCAGAAACGAAATCCACTAGCTGAAAAGATAGTTGATTTACTCAAGGAGCTCTTAAAATCTAACTCTATAGGTCATTCCTACAAATATACACAAAAGAAGACCAACTATGTTCCTAAACCCAAAACAGTTATGAAATGGGTTCCTAAAGTTACCTGCTTGGTTGCTCACACTGCTTTCAAAGCAACAAGTCATTCAAAGTGGTACCTAGACAGTGGATGCGCCAGGCATATGACAGGTGACAAAGCTTTATTCACGGATCTAAAAGATATGATTGATGGTTCAGTCACATTTGGTGATGGTAGCAACTGCAAGATTATAGGCCAAGGTACGGTTCAACTTTTTAATCTTCCTGTGTTTAAAAATGTTTTATATGTTGAAGGCTTAAAACATAACTTGCTTAATATATCTCAAATATGTGATAATAACCATAGTGTTCGGTTTTCTAATCAAAGCTGTGAGATTTAAGGGTTCTGTAATATTAACTGGACGTAGAACGTCTGAAAATTGCTATATTATTAGCAAATCCAGCTCATCTAATCAAACATGTTACATGGTCCATACAGACGAGACTGATTTATGGCACAAACGTCTTGGACATGTACATTATCGAAATTTATATAGATTGAGCAAACGAGAACTTATAAGAGGTTTACCCAAACTTCAGAAATTAGATAAAATATATGGTGAGTGCCAGATAGGCAAACAAACAAAGAACTCATACAAAAAGGTGAATTCAAATACCACATCAAGACCACTCGAACTTCTCCACATGGATCTGATAGGACCTACCAGAACAGAAAGTTGTGGTGGGAAAAAGTATATCCTGGTAATAGTTGATGACTTTACCAGATTCACTTGGGTAGTCTTCTTAAGGGATAAATCAGAAACCCTTGAAGAAGTAAGAAAAGTTTTCAAAAGGATTCAAACTGAAAAATCTTCTCAAATCAGTAAAATTCATAGTGATCATGGATCTGAATTTGAGAATAGCAATTTTGAGAAGTTCTGTACCGACCAAGGAATATTACATGAATTCTCTGCTCCCAAAACTTCACAACAAAATGGAATTGTAGAAAGAAAGAATAGGGTGCTTCAAGAAATGGCTAATGTCATGTTGAATAGCATGAAGCTCTCTAAAAATCTTTGGGCTGAAGCAGTCAACACAGCTTGCTATATTATTAACCGAGTCTACACTAGTAAAGATAATAATAAAATGGCTTATGAATTGTGGTTCAATAAAAAGCCTACTGTTAAATACTTTCGAGTTTTTGGCAGCAAGTGCTATATTTTACGTGATCGTGAAAATTTGGAAAAATTCGATACGAAGAGTGATGATGGTATTTTTCTAGGATATTCCTTAAACAGTCGAGTTTATATGGTTCTGAACAAAAGGACTGGTGTGATTCAAGAATCCATTAATGTTGTCATTGATAATCATTTAAACACGCCAATTTCTAATTCAGATAGTGATGAAGTACTAATCATTGATAAACCCGATACTTCATCGAATCAGACTGATTCTGAGTTGAGGACTGTTAAAGATCATCCAACCACACAAATTCTTGGAAACCCTCTCACCGGTGTTCGCACCCGTAAACAACTTGAGGATATATGTAATTATGTATGTTTTACATCCCAAATAGAACCATTTAACGTAAAAGAAGATCTTGCTGATGAGAACTGGATTGTTGCGATGCAAGAAGAACTCAACCAATTCGTAAGAAATGATGTTTGGTATCTTGTACCAAGACCTAAAGATAAATACATCATTGGAACAAAATGGATTTTCAAAAATAAGATTGACGAGTGTGGAAATATAATTAGAAACAAGGCTAGACTAGTGGTACAAGGTTATACTCAAATTGAAGGGATTGACTTCGATGAAACTTTTGCACTAGTAGCACGTCTTGAATCTATCAGACTATTTATATCCATTACATGTTTTAGAAAGATAAAGATCTATCAGATGGATGTGAAAAGTGCTTTTCTAAATGGTGATTTACATGAAGAAGTCTATGTTGAACAGCCAATGGGTTTTGAAGATTCCAAAAATACTGATTATGTGTATCGGCTTAAAAAGACACTTTATGGATTAAAACAAGCACCTAGGGCATGGTATGAGAAACTAATGAAATTTCTTTTAAGTCATAATTTTCAAATGGGATCTGTTGATAAAACTCTGTTTGTTAAAAAATATAATGATCATATCTTAATGGTGCAGATTTATGTTGATGATATCATTTATGGATCAACTTGTACTGACTTGACTACTGAGTTTGCAGATTTGATGAAATCACAGTTCGAAATGAGCATGGCTGGGGAATTGACTTATTTCCTTAGATTGCAAGTAAAGCAACAACCTGAAGCAATATTCATTTTTCAATCTAAGTATGCTTTGAATCTAATCAAGAGATTTGGATTTGAGAATGGCAAGAATTTCGATACTCCTATGAGTACTACCCTGAAACTCTCAAAAGACTAATGGTAAAAATGTTGACTCAAAACTTTATCGGAGTATGATTGGTAGTTTGTTATATTTAACTGCTAGTAGACCTGATATTTCTCCAAGTGTTGGTATTTGCGCAAGATATCAATCTAATCCAAAAGAATCTCACTTGATTGCTGTCAAGCGAATTATTAGATATGTCGCAAGTACTGTAAATCTCGGTCTCTGGTATCCTCATGAGACCAGTGTCCAATTAGCTGGGTACTCGGATGCTGACTGGGCTGGTAATCTAAATGATAGAAAATCAACCAGTGATGGTTGTTTTTACATTGGAAATTGTCTAGTTTCCTGGTTTAGTAAGAAACAAAATTCTATATCACTTTCAACAGCTGAAGCTGAGTATATCGCAGCTGGTAATGCATGTACACAGCTTGTTTGGATGCAACGAATGCTAAGTGATTATGGAATTAAATAGGATTCTATGTTATTACATTGTGATAATTTCAGTGCGATAAATATTTCAAAAAATCCTATTCAGCATTCTCGTACTAAGCACATTGACATTAGATTTCATTATATAAGGGAATTAGTAGAAGAAAAAGTTATATCTCTAGAATATATTCCTACCGAAGATCAACGAGCTGACATTTTCACAAAACCTCTCGATAAAAGTAGGTTCAAAAAGATGAAATTTGATCTTGGCATGTGCATTTTAAAATGATTATTTGTGCCTACTTGTATTATAGTATATATATTTGCTAGATTGAATTTCAATTTTTGTATAATTTGCAAGAAATATGAATTTTTAGACATTCTTCGACCTGTCGTGAGTATACTCGACCAGTCGACCTTCGACCGATCGTAGATATCCACGACCAGTCGTAGAACTCGGGAATCGCTTAAAATTTGGGGATTTTTGCTTTCTTCCTCATTCCATTTTTTTTCTCTCTAAGGAGCTGAGCTTCAACTTGTCGAACCCATCTTTCATGTTCTTCAAGGTTAGTGTTCCAAATCACGTTTTTCTTGCAGATTTGTGTCTAGATTGTTTACTTTTCAAGCTTTAAGCTTTGTATTTTAGATTTCATTGAGATTTGGGGTTTGGATTTTGAAAAATCTATTTTGTGTAAACCCACTTCTTAATCCTTTGCAACTTCTTATTTCCTTGATATCCTTGTTGCAAATGGCTTCTAGAGGTAGAAAAACTACTTCCCGTGGTCCTTCTTCTTCCTCCAGATCGATCATTATCTCTAAGCGTCATCTTCTTGTTCCCAATGATGATCCATCTTATGTTAGGGTCATTAGATTACGTAATGTTATTGTTGAACATCATGTTGATGTTAATCATATTGCACCTTTTGACATCCTTCCTATGCTTGAAGCTGTAGGTTGGGTTAACTTATTACATTGGAGTGGGCCTGCATACCGGTCCATTGCCCAATCCATGTTTACATGTATTAGTGCTTTCTCACAGGATAATTTAACTTTTAAAATATCTACTAGAGAAGGGCCTTATGACATTGATCGTCATTTAATTTCAGCCCTTATGGACATTCCTGTGAATGATGAGGGTATTCCTATCCACAACTTAACTGATAAACCCTCAATGTCTGAAAAACGCATGCTCACTAGAGATTTGTGCAACATGGATGTTCAATGGACACAAAAAGGGAATGCGCTTCCCGCAAGGTATTTGTTACCCAAGTACAGAATTCTCCACAAAATCTGTGTCTAATCTGTATCACTATAATCCCTTGTGTTGTGGTTGAATGATTTATACTTCTGATCTTTAATTATTCTTTTGTGGGATGTATGTATGGTGGTGAATGTTGTAATCATTTAATTCAAGCATTGTGAGAATTTTGTAATAGTTTAGAATTTATTTTCTGTTATTCCTTTATCAGCTTGATATTCAATTTCCTTTAAAAGTTGTTCCAGTAAGGTTGCCCTGCCATTTTTATGGTGTATGGCTGTCCCTAGAACAATATATTTGTGATTACAATTTATTTCAATTCAGTTTGTATTTATTTCTTTATTCCTCTTTGGTTTGAGATTTGATACAAAGATCTTTCTAGAAATAAGGTTGTCCTACCATAAACTCTGGTTTTTGGTATAAGGTTGTCCTTAGAATAACATTTGTATCAACCTCTCAAGATCTGAATTTTGAGGTTATTTTACTTTCTTTCATTGTGATTTATTTTGGCTATCATATTCTTTTTAATTCCGCTGTTATAAGTTTTATTTGGTATTGTCCTATTCACCCCCCCCCCCCTCCTAGGACATATAGCTAGGCCTTTTCATGACTACCTTCCCAATGTCGAGTTTACTTATAACAACAACTTCCAAGCGAGCATTGGCATGGTTCCCTATGAAGCATTATATAGGCGCCCATGTCAAACACCACATTGTTGGGCAAAAGTTGGTAAGAAGAGCTTGGTTGTCCCAGACCTAGTACAGGCAACCTCAAAGAAGATCGACATTATCAGGCGTCATGTTCTTACAACCCGGAGCAGACAGTAGAGTTACACCGTTACCCGACGGTGATAGTTGAAATTTGAAGTTGGGGACCACATATTCCTAAAAGTTTTCCCAATGAAGGGAGTTCTTCATTTGGCAAGAAAGGGAAGTTTACGCCGAGATTCATTAGCCTATTCCAGATTCTAGATCGAGTGGGTGTGGTAGCATACCATCTCGCCTTGCTCACACTACTCGCAGGTGTACACAATGTATTTCATGTATCAATACTGAAGAAATACGTTCCTGACCCTTTTCATATTATCAAATGGGAGCAAGTACAGCTAAGTGAAGATGCTACCTATGTACTTCAACCAACACGTATTCTAGACAAGAAGGAACAAGTGCTGCGTAGCAAAGTTATCCCGCTTGTGAAAGTATTGTGGACTCACCATACTAAGAAAGAGGCTACTTAGGAAACGGAAGCCAAAGTCCACAAGAACTACCCTCAGATACGTCTCAAAAAAATCCGTATAAAGGCCTGAGTACCATCTCAGGCAGAAATCCCTAAGAACCGTATTCTGTAAAAATTAAACAAAAATTAATTAAGTACTAAACTAAATTAATTGGTGGATTAACTTGACCATTATCTATACAAATAACAAAACCCAAACCCGTCAAAATCACTAACTCAACACTACTTAAAAACCTAGGAGGAATCCTAAAAGCCGGTTGCTCTCGGGAGCACATTGAAACCCCGTATCGGACCTGGACCGCACGTCGAAAGTCTGATAACCGTGAAACTATAGGGTTACGACCATCTTATTGGGGTTGACAACCATCGGGAATTAAGCCCAAATAGTATCCAGAAACACACAACTTAAGCCCTAAGCAAAGTGTGTGAGAAACGCGAATATCTTTAGAAAATGAACCAAAACTTATGTAAATTGGGCCATTGGCTTGTGGACAAAATTAAAGATTTCAGACCGTCATTTTCTAACCGAACTTTACCCATGGATTAGGAAAATTTTTCTGCACATATTTGTATATTTGTGGCCCTGATCGAGTGACAATGACTGTTGATCTGACACGGGTCCTCCATGGTCGATTCGCTAACCCGATCATACCGAAATCATAACCTAGTTTAGATCCATTGTTAGAGAACTCGCTCCATGCCATAGGTGAGTAATGGACCTCCAAATGTGTCCCGTTTGTCCGAAACAGACACCCTTTGGCTGTAACCTAAGTATACTATGGCCATGAGGTCATTTACACCAGTTCTGAGCCTATATAATGCCCTTAAACCACCCCATTCCCATTCCATACGAATTTCTCTAACCCTAGGAGAGAGAAGGGAGAAAAGAAGAGAAAAGAGTGAGGAGAAGAGAGAGAGAGTTTGGGAGATCGTTGCCGGGATTCACTCCCACTACTCCACGTGCTGATTCACCTCCCCGTCATCGCTACGCGAATCGTTTCAACTATGATTTGGGTAAGAAATCCTAACCCTAATCTTGATTTAGGAATTCAAATAGAGTAATCGATGAAATAACTAACCTATTTCGTGATTTAGGTAACCGTTGTTCTATATTCGGGGACGTATGATTCGAATCGAGTTCGAAACGAGCAATCCACGAAAGGTGCAGACTATAAACATTTAGGTTATGGTTTTTAAGGCTTTCAATGTCAGCAATGTTTTATGTCTGACTTGATTGCTGCCATATAATCTTAGTTACAATGTTTTCAATATACTATACATGTGTGAACTATGTAAAATATAAGGTGCATTCCATGTGTTTGTTGAAATGTTTGATTGAATGTGAAATTGTGATTTATGCTTGCTATGATTTCTAAACTAAGGTTAATGTTTTTCATATGCTTTATAACCTAATTTGTGTAAGGTTTTGCTACAGTTCTTGTCATAACTAATCTAGTCTATGTATTTAGTAATGTGTAGTTCAAGTGTTTGATAAAATGTCTGAATGAGAAATTGTTGATGAATTATGTTTAATAAGGGCATTGAGATAGGATTCTCATTTACCTTATCTATATGTATAGTTTCCTTCATGTAATCTTAATTGACGCAATTTATGGATGAAATGCGAACAGTCGGTAACATGTTCAATGTGTTCGATGAAATGCTCAAATGAGGAATTGATTAGAATTGTTTATCGAATGATGATATGATTAACACATGTATTTACATGCTATATTTGTATAATTTTGGGACTACAACATGGTCCAGACAATTGGTAATAGTTCCCGTTTGAATGGCGGGATTAGTCTTGCCACATTTGATACGTTCGGTGAATCCGGGTCGTACGATGATTGTCGACAGTGGTTAGGCCAGGTGGAATGCTTATGCACTCCATGTCGATTAATTCAGTGTGCGCTTGTACCAACTGAACTTGTCTAATAAACTGATTAGCCTATTATGTGTTCACCATGTATGGACGCCACTGCTTGAATCTAAGATATCCCCGCCAGTGTAGAAGCCTGTTTTAACTATAGTACCACGATCCACTAAGACTCATGAGCCGGGCATGGTAGTATGGGACAGCATAGTCGAGCTGTCGACCTATGTTGGGGTAATGAGCCTCCCTGTAGTGACTAGTGAACAACCCAAACTCGTGAGCCAAATACGGTGCTATGGGACACTGTATTCGAGCTGTCGGCCTGCGCTGAGGTGACGAGCCTCCTCGTAGTGACCTCGAGTATAAACTCTCGAACTTACCTATCCACTTTTTTTCATTAAGAGTAATGTCTTACAACTTGCCTATCGTATGTGATTAAATAGGATTGACGACAATTTATGGATCTTTCGATTGGGTAAATGATATAAAGGGAGGTACCTTAGCTTCCCAAATTTGCTGTATGAATAAGCCTAATTAAGTACTCGGCTAACACGATCATGCACTGCATTGCATGTGCTTTGGTGAGGAAGTACACTTTAGGGAGTTTGCTGTAAACTGTACTGTTCCGTCAACTCCCGCGATCCTTCCCATCGAATTCCGACAACCTGCGACCTATAATCAACGTTTGCACACGACTCTAAGTCGTATCCCATATATTTGAGTCAGCTTGATCCGACTTGTACCATTACAACCGCACCGTCTCCACGGTTCCAACACCGCGTCTGCATATCGATCCGATACTCTGGCCAGGAGGTGTGAGTCGGCATTTAGTTCAAGGAAAGCACCGCACGTTTGTAATCCCAAGAGAATCTCTACAATATGTCCCATCAATCAATCAATCAATCAATCACCTCATGTCAAGTATAAGTAATCCCAAAGTCAACTCTCTCTCACCCTCTCTCTTACACACCCATACATGTCAAGTACAACTTCCCATCGCTCCATCACTCACATCCATCACCCATCTCTCTCTCTCTCCTTACAACCACCTTGTTTCTCTCTCTTTCTCTTCACATTTTCTAGGCAACCAAGCAAAGAAAAAAATGGACGTCCAAGCTATTTCATGAGAGAAAAGTTAGATGTTGTGTGTGGCCCACTTCCTCTTCCAAGATCTATCATCCTAGCTCTTCATCTCTCATCACCTTCCATCAAAGTGAGACACAAGGAGCTCGGCATTCCATCGGACCAAGAAGATCAAATGGTGGGTACTTCTATAGGCCTAGATTTCATGTTTTTATGATGGACCAAGTGAGGCCTACCGATTGATGGTATGGATCTCACTTTGGACCTTAGATGTGGCCGATGGCCCACTTTAATTTTCATGATCATTCCATGATGGGGCCATTCTGTATGGACCCCATCATGATGTTTATTTTCCTTGCACAAATAGGCTCATTTAGACCTTGCATTTCGGTGGGGAAAGGATCTCCACCGTTGATTTCGATCGATGGGCCCACATGAAATGGGACCCACTTGATGAATGTTGTAAATCATGAAAGGGAGGGCCCATAGTGCCGGGGTCCTTCCATTATCACGTCTCTCTCTCTCTCTCTCTCTCTCTCTCTCTCTCTCTCTTTCCTTCCTTTATTTTGTAGCCCACATGATGAGTGTATGGGATATCTAAACCGTCCATCCAACGGACCACATGGTTGTCCAAACCATGTGGATCCTACCCTTTGGTGATGGAAAATACAAATATCATATTGATCCAATCAAGTGAGGCCACGTCCATGTGGGACCCACCTTGATGATGAAATGCATTCACAGCCCATCCAGCGTCCCTGGACGCTGGACGTGGGCGCTGTGAAGTGTGAACAGACGTTGGAGGTGGGTGTGTGTGTGTGTGTGTGTGTGTGTGTGTGTGTAATATCAATTGGTTTTTAGGCTTTTGGGTGGGCCACTCATATGGGCCCCACCTTGATGCACTGATCTAATCCATGCCATCCATTTCATTCCTCAGCTCATTTTAGGCGTTGAGTCGAAAAATGAAGGCAATCTGACTTTCTGGTGGGTCATAGCTTAAAAAACAATATTTTCTACCATTGAAATCTACTCTGATGTTTCTGTATACCAAAGCATATCAAATATTGGGCTCGTTTGGTCTGTCTGGAGCCGTAGAAGCCAATAGGTGGGGTGGATTCCATTAATGTGGGCCCCACCTATGAAAAACCATGAAAAAACTTAGTTTTTTTAAAAAAAATAATATATATATATATATATAAACAAAGCAACTGATGCTGCCGCTACACGTCCAGAGGACGCTGCAGCAGGCGTCCTGCTGCTTGGAATGGTGGCCAGGGACCGTTGGGTCCCAGCCATGGCCCCCACCGAGAGGTGTGTTGGTCATCAACACCATGCATTTGGTAGGTCCTTTAGGGCAGTGGGCCCCCTCCAAAAATCAGCCACATGCAGAGCTCAGGTGGCCCACATCACAGGAAACAGTGGGATTAAACGGCTGCCATTGAAACCCTGTTTGGGTTCATAGAAGTTTTAGATCATTATGAAATTTGTTTTTCCTATTCATCCGGGTCTGTGTGACCTTTCCAACAGATTGGATGGAAAATCAACGTTACGTTGGGCCCCACGTGGGACCCACCTGTTGATTGGATGTGGATTGGTTGGCGTACCACACACTAGCAGGCGGCTGGTGGGATTGATGTCAGCAGGTTCTGGTGGACCACACCTTGTTGTACATGGTGTATTTGCACCGTCCAGCAGTTCTTGACGGTGGGCCACACCTTAATGGATTTATTATATCCTCATCGTCCATCCCTGGACGTGGGTCCCACCTTGATTGCATTCACACCATTCGCCACAGATAAATGCACCATGATGTATGAGGTTTCCTTGATGAGTGTGTTGTATTCACACCGTCTGTCCATTTTAATGGACGTATGGCCCACCTTGATGTATGTAATCTATATGCACACCATCCATTTGCCCCTGATGGTGGGGCCCACTATTGTGTATGTGTTTTATACACGTTGTCCGTCAGCATGTGGGGCGCACCATGATGAATGTATTTCAGCCACATTGTCCATCTGCAGGACCCACCTTACACGTGTGTCCTAGCACCGTCCAGCAAAGATTGGATGGTGGGCCCTGGCATGATGTAGGTGTTTTTATCAACGTCATTCATTGGTGGGCCCTATCGTAATGTATGTGTTTTACCTGCACTGTTCATCTGGACGTGGGGATCCACCCCATGTATGTGTAGTATAACCAGTCTGTCCATCCCTAGACGGTACTATTTGGGGCCCACCTTTGATAATGTATTGTACATCCACCTCGTGTGATGAGGCCCACCTTGATGCTGTGTTGTGAAGTCTACCTTGGATGTATGTATTATATCCGAACTGTACGTCCAGATCATGGGTCCCACGGGAGACTCCATGATGTATGTGTTTCATCCATGCTGACTGTCCATTTGTTGGAGTGAGGCCCACTTTGAGGATGTGTTGTATTCACACTGCCCATCACGTGATTGACGTGGCCCACCATGATAAATGTATTGTATATCCGCACTATCCAGCTCGCTAGAGGGTGGGACTCACCCCAATGTATGTGTTTTATATCCGCACTATCTACCCGTCTTGATGGCGTAGGGCCCACTTGCTGCATGTGTTGGGTCTGCCTGCACTGTACAGGCCACCATGTTGTGTGTGCTTCATCTATACCGTCCACTTGTGCGGCCCACCTAGATGCACGCATTTTGTATTCACACTGTCCATTTATGTGGCCCCACGTGATGTACATGTTTAATCCAAGTTTTCCATTTGACGAGGCCTGATTTAATGTATTTGGGGCCCCTGGGTTGAGGCCCATTGTGATGTATTAGGGCCCGTGAGTTGAGGCCCATTGTGATGTATTCAGGGCCCGTGGGTGAGGCCCAATATGATGTATTTAAGGCCCATGGGCAAGGCCCAATGTGATGTATTCGAGGCTCGTGGGTGAGGCCCAATGTGATTTATTCAAGGCCCACCTTAATGTATATGAGGCCCGTTGTTGAGGCCAACCTTAATATATATATATATATATATATATATATATATATATATATATATATATATGAGGCCCACCTTGATGCGTATGAGGCCCGTTGTTGAGGCCCACCTTAATATATATATGAGGCCATGTTATGAGGCCCATTATGATGTATGCAAGGCTTATGGGTTATGGCCCATTGCAATGTATGTAAGGCCCGATTGGTGTGGCCTCTTCGATATATATATATATATATATATATATATGAGGCCCATGTGATTAGGCCCACTATAAATTTGGCCCTACGAGGGCCACTCCTTGGGAGCAATATTAGTTGAATGTCCACATTAATGGGCAATGACGGTTAAATGTCCTTATTGTGACCTTCCCTTCGGCCCTTTGTTAGGTTGATTACCGATTCAGCTTGTCGAGGCCGATTATCAATGCCGGTTATCAATACCGATTATTAATACCGATTATGAGTATGTGAAGCATATCATCATGATACATGCCCATAGGCATCATCTGCATGTTTATTATGATGTGTAGTTGACCATCGCATATGTCATTAGGCAGATTGTTATGAGACTCCCTGATAGGCGGAGGTTATCTCATGTGAGCGCACGGTATGCACAGGATTGATGCATGACTGGATTGTATGACTCATGTATCTTGCATTGTGAGTTATGATTACTGTATGCCCTATCGACATCAGGACCATAGCCTCCACAGGTATATCATGGATGGCCAGATGGGACACCGAAAATCTGTTCTAGCATCGGGCTGCCATAGATGGCCCTGGGTGAAAATTCTTAAAACCCTCTTAATACCAAAGGACGCCCCAACGTCGAGACCCAGTGAATATACATGAGCGCCCGAGTGCCGAATACCAAGAGGCTGAGTCTCCCACTGTGTCATGGTCGGTTTGGAGGGGGTGTGGCCTTATCCGCCCGAGGGAGTAGGCATACCTAGGCTAAGTTCGACAAACTCGAGGAATGGGTCAGCTATTGACGGGCCGGGTAGGTATTGGCAGACTACTGGCTAGGCGGATAGTGAGGTCTTTTCGACTTACTCAGTTGTGCGCTTGATGGGACGGCAGGTGACGTGGAGTGTACTAGACCCTAGTGATGATCCAAGAGAGGAATCGTACTGATATGTGGACTTATTAAGCAAGAATTGCATATTCATTCATTTATTCATTCACTCATTCACTATCCACTCAGGCTGGTGGTGCGCAACTATTTGTTATGTGTATCTTCGCATGGCTAGGATTTCAATTGGGCATCCGACTAACCTGAGACCAGGAGTTTACCACATTGAGTCTGACTATCCAAATTTATGTATAGGACTGGTTTGGATAAAAGTCCCTTGTGATGGACCCCGTAGCCTGCGATACTACGTACTATCATCCCGACCTCACACTCTAGCTTGGTCATTTCATTCGCATCGCATATTGCATTCGCATTCATATGGCATTTTGGGTCATTATGTTTTCTATACTTATATGGCCTAGACGGACTTAACAGGATTTACATATTGCATTGTACGCTCGGCATCTGATATTTAGCTCTCTATGACTCCTCATTTGTATAGCTGATCTGTATTGCGTATTCTGATATTATATGACTCATGGACTTACCAGTATATTTCCTCTTACTCTGATATTGTATGATTCATGATCTTATCAGTATTTCTGCTTACTCTGATTACTCTGATATTGCATACTTGACACTTATCTTGTACACCCACTTTCACCAACCTCTAAGCTTTCTATAAGCTTATGCATAATAGATGCGTGCAGGTGGCATTAGGTTACAGCAGCATTGAGCTTGGAGCGTGCAACTATCTTCTAGAGCTTTGATTTCGATATATGTATTTCCCTTTCAACATTGTATTCAAATGATTATATTAGTGGATATATGATGATGATGTTGCCTTTATGATTTGGGTATACTTGTGGTTATTCTTCTTATGATACAAATGTATGTTGGAAAATCCTCTTTGTAGGATCCCAGGATCAGAACCTGGCATATAGACGCTAGGAGCCAAGAATGGGGTATTACGAAGGCTGTCGGCAGTGGGTTCGACAATCAGGATTCCTATGAATCCGATTTCCAGGTTTAGGGCATGACATTTGCCATGTGCGAATGGTTGATGTAGTCGCTTGAGGGAGTGTCGTGCGAGGGCATGCATCATTACTGCATATCATCCCTGCATTAATAAAAGTAGTTAGGGAATGATTGTTATACTGCTTTTTCATTACTACTTGATTGAATTGATAACATGTTAGCCTTTGCCTTACAGTACCACTGAGTTAATCACTCACTCCCACTCTGGGACGATGTTTTAAAATACCAACCAGATTCTGGTTTAGATGTAGGTGATGCTGGAGTCTATGCAGCTGATCTGGACTTCGTAGATGAGGAGGAGGAATTCTCCTATGTTTAGCTATCAGGTGGGTCTATGTAAATCTCGTGCTGATTCGACGGGATTACAAGGATACATAGATTAGTTGGACATGTACATTTTGATATTTTGTAAATTTTGAAACAATACATGTTTATATTTAGCCTGATATCATACTCATACTCTGGAGGTTGCGACACCCTTACGTACTTATATATGTGTTTCAGTCTTCCGCTTACTAAATTAAATTGTCTCTGGAGTATGATATGTTGTTTTAGTATAATCTCTCTCATGTTTAATGCACTAACAGGGACAACATTTAAACATCATTATCTATGTTGCATAAGTGATGCGTTGGATCTCAGGAGTTGAGCTTTGCTCGACCCTCAAAATTCGAGGTGTTACAAATGTCCTATTCGACTGGTCGAACAAGCTCTTCAATTGGTCGAGGAAGCTAAATCCGAACTGATTTTTGTTGCTGGACTTTGAGTCAAGGAACCTTTGACCGGTCGAAGGAGGTCCTTTGACTAGTCGAAGAGACCCTTCAACCGGTTGAAGAAGTAACAGAAATTTTGTTTCGCTTTGACTAGTGCTAAGACTGATCGAGAAATTCTTAGACTGGTCGAGCCAAAACTTAGGCTAGTCAAAACTCAGTCAATTATAAGTATAAAAACCCAATTTTAACTATGTTTTGAAAGCACCTAAACCTAAGGTCTTTTTAGGGTTTATAATACATGTATGGATTGAACTTCATTGCCTTGAAGTATGTTAGAGACTTGAACTTCTCAAAGGAGCTTGATCTTCTACTAGAACTTTAGTAGATCAAGCTTAGTCTTCAAGTAGAGCTTGAGCTTGATTTTCAACTTGAACTTGACTTGAACTTCAACTTGAGTTTGTCTTGAACTTCAATGTGAGTTTAACTTGAACTTCAACATCAGCTTGACTTGAACTTCACTTTCTAAGATGTTTTGATAAGACGAAATTTGACAAGCAATGTGTAAAATGTGCTTTAAACATAATAGCACTTACACCAGTGCCGACAGGGGAGATTGCCTTATTATTGAGGGAGTTGCAGTGCCTAGGTAGTGAGCTGAGGTTGTTAACAGGTTAGGTGCTTTAGAGAAGCGCACGCAGTTGAGTGATGTGGGGAAGATTTTTTTTTTTTGGTTGGGTGTTTATTTGTTTGTATACATATGCACTCATTTAGGTTTCTTCTTCTTCTTTTTTTTTTTTTTTTTAAAGAAAAGTTAATGAATCTTTTTATGCAAGAAATGAAATGGAAAAGCTTTTTTACTAGATTTTCTGTACAATTTGATGGTTTAGATTTTGGTGCTTAGGACCGCAGAGATTAAACACTTTCACTTTGTCATGTGTCTCTTTCTAATTGTTTGGATCGAATCCTAAGGATTTATGGTTTCCTTAGGAAGTATTAATGGAAGCCTTGCCCCAAGTCTAAGCGGGGTGAAGGATCTTGAAACATCACAATTTTTATATTTTCCTTCAAGCTATGTGCTTACTTAGGAATGTCTTTTCCCTGCTTTTTAGTGACCATTTTTACCTGTTGTGCCCTTTCGGATTTTCGCTTCATGATCTGCTCATCGTTTTTCTTATGGAACCTTTTCGAGTTTTTACCACATCCCAGGTATTTTTCTATTACCTTGCCCTGGCAACTATGCCTTCTTACCTCTAGGGCCCCATTAAATTTTCATCAGGTCTTACTATTTTTACTTGAAGCACCCTTTTAGGTTTTCACCTTGCCCATTTTGCTCTGAACACACTTTTTATTCTTTTGAATGTTGCAGTTGATTATGGAATTCTTTCATTACCGTCCGATTTGTATTTTTGTAGCAGCATGTGACCTAGAGATGGTAGGATCCGAGGTTTTGATTGGTCTGAAAATCTTTGATGGGAGATGACAGAATTCATCCTTAAAGGCCAATTCTTTCATGCCCTTATTATTTTTCAAAATGTGGCTATTTAATTTAATTTTTCTCCCTAGGGTTTCAATTTGAGGGGAGGATGGGATTTCTCATTTTGGTTGTTTAGCTGAGGCTACCCTCGTGGTCATGTCTATAATCCTTAGTAGAACTTGACATGATCGATATTGATTGGCTTAGGAAAGTCTTCATCCTTCATGTTGGTGAGCCAAAGAGCACCTCTTGGAAGGATTTCTCAAACAACTAGCTAGCCATCCCAAGTGGGCTTGAATTTTCCCCTAGAATTGGGTGAGGGGGCATGACTCTTTTCATTGCCATGTCCCCTACTCTGAAGGTTCTCATTCAAACCCATTTATTTACGCTCTTGTAATTCCTTTTTTATAGCTCTGGGAGTGACACAACACTTGTATGCGCTTTCATCAGCCAAGTATAATAGATCATAGTGATCTTGTAGCCATTCTCCTCCTTTAACTTTGTTGTCCATTAGTATGCATAGTGATGGGATCTCCACATTGACTGACAATACTACCTCCATTCCATATATGAGTTCATATGGGGTGGTGCTTGTCACAGTGTGTACAGACGTTTGATAAACCTAGGATGCATATATCGTGCCCCAAACTCAAGGACTGGGCTCACTAAATTATGGCCATTGAATCCGGAGCTAACGGCCACATAGCTCCCATACTCCAAGATTTGAAAGCGGGATCCCACAAGGAGGATTTCAGGGTGATTTTTTTGGTAAAGGAGCATAACCACAAGTGTATAAAAATAACATCACCATCACATATCCACTATATAAACTTCGTATAATGCTTGAAAGGAAAATACATGGCATAATAAACGTCCAAAAGATTAGGCACATGCTCCAGTCTTAATACTGTTGGTATGCCATAGCATAACCTTCAACGTAAATAAACATGCATAAGCTTCCTACAAAGCTCAGTAGAGTGCATTTATGTGTAAGCAATGCATATGATATGTATACAGGTATTAGAGTTAAAGCTGAGTACGATGCAAGTAGACTCGGAAGACTTGACTCATCCGACTTGACCCAAACCGAGTGGGTGAGTCAATCTGAACCGAGTAGACTTCACCTAATTTGAATTCAAATTGTGTCAAGTCCAGGTCACCCAGTAACTTGACTCGACCCGAAATCCAACTCGGTACTGACTCCACATGATCTGAAACCCGACTCGACTCATGTTTAGGTTGTGTGTGTGTAAGACCTAAATCTAATCTAATCTACCCACTGCACCCGATCCGACCTCTCTCCCTCCTCCTCTCCCGAGCCCGATAGCCACTCTCCTCCTCTCCCTCCTCCACTCCCTCCCGCACTCGACATCTGCCAGCTCGGCTGCTCGTCTCAACTAAGCAGCTCATCTGCAACCACCTAGCCCACCCGCTCACCGTTGACTCTTGACAGCCACCCAGCTCTCCCAATCAACCAATCAAGATAATTTTGTATTCAGAAAGACTTCTATTTCAAGATTTTCAGCTATTCTTTTGAAATGTATCATGCTAAGGTATTCTAATTTAGGGGTTTTGTGAAATTACGGTTAGGTAGGGTTGAATGGACAAATTGGAATGGGTCACGGGCTTATATTTGGTCCAGGCTAGCTCAGGTGCGGCCAGGCTGGCTCGGGCTAAGCCATTTCTAAACTCTAAACCCTAAACCTAAACCCAAACCCAAACCCAAACACTCGGTCCCTGTGACTAGGTCGAACTCAGTCCGGGTTAGTTTATGCTAGACACGAACTCAGATCAGGTCGAGCATGTTGGGCTCGTTATCGAGTTGGGTTGAGTTCAGGTCAGGTCTATTTTAAAACTGGGTCAGGTTGGGTCGGGACTAACTCGGTCTACCTCAACTCGATACCCAACTCTAATTAGAGTAAGCAAAAATAATGGAAGGTCATGCTGTCAAGTCCATGAATGATATCAGCCATACCAAGGCTATACAATGCAAATATCTACAGGGCCAAGTTTTATATGTGATAGATGCAACGCAAACATGTCAATCCTCATCTAATCCATATATCATAACAGTTCTCAAATTGGAACATCATCGGAGTCTAGTACACGGGCACCGAATTGCATCGCGTGAATATGTAAGCATGAGAGACCTCATTACTCGCCTTATTAGTGGTATGCCAATGCCCACCCACCTCGCCAGTAGCTTACCTATTTCCAAGTTGGTCAAACTTAGTCTCAATCACCACCACACATTTCAAGCAAGTGAGACCGTACCCCCATTCCAACTGACCACAATACAGTGGGAGTATTGACCTAGTGGTATTCAGCACACAAATGCTCATGGATCCACTCGGTCTAGGAATTGGAACATCCTACTAGTACCATAGGGTTTAAAGACTTTCACCAAAGGACATACTACATGCACAAATGTTTAGAACATATTTTCAGTGCCTATACTCATATATACCACCCACAGCAAAGTTGTAAAGGCTGCAATCATGATGGCGCTAGGGTGTATGCTACAGCCTTGATGTTGTTAAGGTGTAGATGCAATTATGACATACATAATGCGCAATACATAAATTATACTATCCAAGCCATGTATCAAACATGTGTATACTGCGTGATTATGTGAGGTGACCATATCTCATACAAGTTCCCTAAGTAACTCAAAGCCATAAGGTGTATTGATGCAAGTTTGTCATCTATTAGGCAATTAAATACAATGATATGAGTACCAACCATTGTCCCATGGTCGGGCATATGTTATCATGATCAATCACAATCCATAGACAGATACATATGATGTGTCTGTACATATGAATGAGTACAGTATCCCATACATTAAGCATATTAACCATGTCACGTTATTAGGCTAAATATGCTAGCATGTTATCAAGCACATCACACACACACACACACACATGTGTGTGTTCTCACTTATAAAGAAGGCATGGGCCTAAGTAGGGTCCCCATGGATCCAACCCTAATGAGTCCTACATGCTCCTACATAGCTAGGCTTTACAAGCTAAGGGTCCACTCATAGCAAGCCATGTGAACACATCAAGGGTCCAATTATGACCCTAACTTATCCTTTTATCCAACAGCCTAATCATGGTCCTAGGCCCGAGATGACGACCCATATCTAAACCAAAGATGTCCCAATGAGTGGGTTTAAACAAGAAATCCTTAATGGTCTCGATTTCTGGGTCACAAATAGACATCAAGGTGGGCTATAGTAACGCGCATGGTTGGAGTTGGTCACCACTGTATCCTGGAATGTGTGCCATGTGGAAACAGGCCTAAAAGAAAAGGCCTCGTTGGTAATAGAAAACAGACCATGTGGCGTGGCTCACTTGAGACTTGAATCTGCCCCGTAATCAGGCTAATGCATAAAATGATCTAGCAAAGTGGATGTACGGTAAGGATCTAATACATACATCACTGAGGGAAACACGATGGCCCCCCAAATGATGCCTTGAATGGTCCCACACGCTGGACAGCATGGGAAGCGCCCACAGTCCAGCGTGGGGTCCACCTGGACGGGGGATCTGCCTCGATTAGGTCTCATACCTTAAAATAAGCTGTCAGAACAGCTGGGCTGTGTGAATATACAACATATGCATCAAAGGGGGCCTTCATAGCAGGCCCCACCCACTGGAGAGTGTCTAGTGGCAGTGTGAATAAAAACACATATATCGAGTGGTCCCATCAAAGGGTAGCCGGGATACAATGCATACAGCATACTGGGGTCCACAGCGGGCGATGACAAATAAACATCAGTGTGCATTGGGAAGTTTTTGAGGGTAGGTGTTCAAGCATCACTGTTTTCTTGGTGCGGTCCACTTAAAACTGGGACCCACACACAGATGGATGGACAATGAGGATAAAAAAAAAAATACATCAAGGTGGGACTCCTCAACGGGCCCCACAACATGGGAGAACTCTCTGTATATCAAAACTGTCCAGCAATTTGCTTCACTAGAGATTTGGATATACTGCATCCTTGGTAGGCCCACTAGGGCCCGTGGCCCATTCTAGTGGCCAAATCAGGTGGACCACCTAGATACCATACGTATACCATGGTGGGAGTCCACGATGGGTCCCACATCCCCAAGGGTGGGTGGAAAATAAAATTATGTTGGGCCCAACCCTATAGTGTGGCCCGCCTAAACTTTGAATCTGTCTTATTTCAGGTTACCCCACTAGGGCAGATGGCCCATTCCGGTGACACCTATGTATAACATGGTACGTCATGGTGGAACTCATCAGTGGGTCCCACGGCCCCTGGTTGGTCGGGAAACAAACATTACAGTGGGCCAAGAAGGTTTCAACAATGGACGCCTATCCTCACTATTTCCTGCGGTATAGTCCAACTGAGATTTGGATCGGCCCTCTTTGGAAGGGCGGGACGGTGTGGATATCATACCCACTGATCAGTGGCCCACATGAAAAATGAGATCGCGAAATGGACGGACAGGGTGTATATAAAACGCATACAGCATGGGGGGACCCTGCTGGTTAGCGACCACGCCCAAGCAGGTTTCAACGATGCGATATTCCCCTGTTGCCAGAAGTGGGGCCACAAAAGATCTGGATCATGCTAGCATATATGTGGCCCCCTCATCCTGGTCCAAAGTGACCTTATCAACTGGTTGTATAGAAAATACACATCATGGTGGGCCACCATAGGGCGTCCACGCTGTCTGGACAGCTTTATTGCGCTTGCTCTCTTGACAGCGTGGGCCACCTTGGGTGGAACCCACTTGAACCAGGAAGAAGGGGAGACTGATAGAGGGAGAGAGGGACGCGGCAAGGTGGCCCCCCACTACTATGGAGCTCATGTGAATATACAAACACATACATCTCGGTGGACCACACGCTGTCCATGCCGGACAATGCGGATAGGTGGGTCCTACCTCATTCAAAATGATGGGACATCATGGAAGATACATGTTATGGGAAAAATGGGTGACCCATGAAAGGAGGTCGAGCCAACAACCAGCACAAATCAATGAGCCAAGCTACTCAAGAGATAACTACTGTCAGAAAAGTGTCGATCATATGATAGTTCGGCATGACCATAGGTCGGCACAACCTTCGACAAGCTTCCCCGAAGAATAGTTTAATAGGGATGTCAAGCCCTGCAAAGGAAGCTAAAGAATATTAGAGTAAGGACATTCCAAACTTGCTTGGTCAATATTATCATCGGAATGATACCGACCTACTGATAGCTCGGTATTGTCTGTCTCAAAGGCGTTGTCTACCTCTACCGTCTAACCTCACCTATGGGTCGGATAGATCTATCGGCTTTCAACTGACGTTCGATCCTATCCAAAGCAAACGACCCAAGGATCTCTCCTGGAATCTCGAGGGATAAGGTTGGAATCCCAGAGATCTCGAACGTCAAAGATCTCGGGAAGATCTCCGAGATATGAGGAGTCCTAAACAGAAAGGATCTCCGACTGTGTAATCTTCCCTCTAACAAATAAAAACTCCAACAGTGTGATCTTTCCTCTAGCAGAAAAGATCTTTCGACTGTGTGATCTCCCCTCTATTATAAATAGGGAAGCCTCTAAACAATGAAAGGTACACACACTCAAATACAACCCAAAGATTTTTATACACTGGTGACCATTTTCCTTTAAGAACATTTCTACAAAGACCCAGATCCCTGACTTTGGCATCAGAGGGTCTCCTACATAAGTCAGGGCCTTCTTTGTTTGTTTCATGTGCAGGCACCCAAGGGCTTAAGATGTGTCCATCAGAAAACTACATCAACTGTTTGGCGCCATCTGTGAGAATTAACGTCAAAGTTGTTTCCTATTTTACCAGATAAATCACGATGGCTAGAGGGAAGAAGGAAACCCGAGTCTCCCCTGTTGCGCCTGATCTCACGTCACTGGAACAACCTAACAACCACCGAGACTCCACCTCCCAACAGCAGGCTAACTTTGGTCCCACAAGGCAAGCTCAGCGATCTCGTAATAGAGGAGGACGGTTGAACTCCCTTTAACAGCAGGTCGAAATGCTGAATCATAACATGAACTCCATGAGGCAGTTGTTGGAACATTTGCAGCCCCAGCAAGTACAGAGGACTACCTTGGAAGCCGAACAAGTGGGCCACAATACTCCTCAACCTTCCAACAAGCCCTCCGCCTCTCAAAGAAGTCGACAGATCATCTCGACCAGGCCGGCCCCTTCTCATGTTTCTGTGACTGCAACTTTACCCGCTTCTGACCTATGCCACGAGCTAGACCAAAAGAAGCACGGTAAAGCTCTGGTCAAAACTACGGCCGAAAGCAGCGAACCATGGGAAGTCAAGCTCAAGGACTTGCGAGGTTAGATTGGAGACATACGACAAGCCTACCGTACAAATGCTCCAACTCTAATGGAAGCGATAATGGAGAAAACCGAGCCTCCTTTCACTGCTGACATTATGCAAGTGCAACTACCGGACCAATTCCGAATGCCACAAATCACTACCTTCTCAGGAGCTACGGACCCGTCCGAACACCTAGAGTCCTTCAAGGTCTTGATGGAGCTCCACAACGCGTCCACTATAGTAATGTGCCAAGCATTCTCCTTAACCTTAACTGGAGCTGCTCGACTATGGTTCAAACAATTGAAGCCGAATTCTATCAGCCCGTTCTCCCAACTCGGTAAGGTTTTTGTCATGAACTTCATCGGAGGGAAGAAAAGACTAAACCAGCCTCTCACCTTCTCCACGCCATCCAAAAAGAAGGAGAACTGCTGAAAGATTACATCAAGTGCTTCAATCTAAAAGCGATGCAAGTACGGAAGCACTCCAAAGAACTTGCTCTGACTACAATAATGGGAGGATTAAGGGATCCTAAATTTCTCTTCTCGCTGGATAAGAACCCGCCAATAACGATGACCAACCTACTGAACAAGTTGCAAAAATATTCTAATACTGAGGAAGCCTCTACCTTACGAAAGGCTGTCAAGGGTAAAGGAACGGCGGGAAAAGAAGAACAACTAAAGGTAAAACCCAGTGTGGCTAGTAGGAGCAAGAAGAGGAAGGATGATCGATCACGAGATAATTAGCGTCCGAGCAAGCGGCCTGACAGCAAGTTTAAGACATACACTCCTCTTAACAAGACACCCGACCAAGTCTTGATGGAGATCTAGGACAAACACCTCCTCAAGTGGTCAATCAAGTTGAAATCCGATCCTGATAAAAGGAGTAAAAATAAATACTGTCATTTTCATCGGGATCATGGTCATTCGATGAGCGACTATTTTGACCTCAAACAAGAGATTGAAGCGCTCATCCGCAGCGAGCACCTTGGTGAATACGTTAGTCATCGAGGAAATTGAGCTACTTCAAAAGATGATCAACCCACCAATAATAAACCAACCGGGAAAATCGACACCATCTTCAGAGGTCTTGCCGAAGGAGGAGATTCGAATTGAGCTCGGAGAGCCCATACAAGGAGTATCGATCACCCTGAATCGGAATAAGAAGTCCTTTCCACCAACAGGCCTTCAAAAGAACAAAAAATAGAAACTTGCAGCTTGACCTTTATCGAAGAGGATGCCCGAGGAATCCACCGTCCGCACGACGATGCGCTCGTGGTCATAATGACCATAGACAACCACAAGGTATTCCAAATTCTCGTGGATACTGGATCCTCGGCTGACATCCTCTTCTTACAAGCGTTCGACAAGATGGGAGTAGGTCAATCTCAATTTTGAGCCATCAGAACTCCTTTGCTCAGATTCTTAGGTGGCAGGGTCATACCCGAAGGATTAATACAACTCCCGCTCATAGCCGGAGATGGATAGAACCAAGTAACCACAATGATTGACTTTTTGGTGGTGGATTGCCTGTCTTTCTACAATGTAATCTTAGGCCAACCCTCTCTCAACGCCCTGCGAGTGGTAGTCTCAGCCTGTCACTTAGAAATGAAATTTTCGACCGATTAGGGTGTTGGGTTATTCAAAGGGGACCAACATGAAGCTCGACAGTGCTATAGAATGCACTAAGGGCTTCGCACTAGAAAATTACCATCGCCTCGCTGGACCCCTGAGAAGATTCTAGGGAAAGGGGTTACCCTGTGAAAGATCTCATTCCCGTTCCACTCGACAGCTCCGACGCATCTCAAATAATCGAGGTCGGGTCATCTCTGACATCCTCATTCGGGGTGAGATCATAAACCTCCTTCAACAATATATAGACGTCATCGCGTGGTCTCGTGAAGACACGCCCAGTATCAACCCAAAGATGATTGTCCATTGGTTGAATGTCGACCTCGATCATCGACCAATTGGACAGAAGCGCAAGCCGCTTAGCCCCGAGCGATAGGCATTGATTGGAGAAGAAGTCGACAAACTCCTCAAAGCTGGATTCATTAAAGAAGTTTACTACCCGGACTGGATAGCTAACATCATTTTGGTTAAGAAGTCCAATAGGAAATGGTGGGTCTGTATTGATTACACCGACCTGAATAAGGCCTGTCTCAAAGATAGTTTTCCTCTTCCTTGAATTGACCAACCCGTTGATAGTATGGCTGGGCACGAGCTACTAACTTTTGTGGACGCCGCCTATTCTGGCTATAATCAGATTGTAATGCCTCCATATGATAAGTCAAAAACAACCTTTGTCACTGACAAAGGCCTTTACTATTACCGAGTTATGACATTTGGATTAAAAAATGTTAGAGTTACTAATCAGTGGCTCGTCAACAAGATGTTCGCCCGTCAGATCGGGCGGACAACTGAAGTCTAAGTGGATGATATGCTTGTCAAGAACATTAAAGCTACGGATCATGTCTCTGATCTTGAAGAAATGTTCCTGGTTCTTCCGGAATATCATATGAAACTGAATCTAAATAAATGTGCTTTCGGGGTTAGTTCAGGAAAATTCCTCAGTTTTTTGGTCAGCTAAAAAGGAATCGAGGCGAACCCTAAAAAGATCAAAGCTCTGCTCGACATGAATTCGCTAAAAATGACAAAAGATGTCCAACGCCTTACAGGAAGGATTGCCGATCTCAATTTCTTTGTGTCTCAGGCTACAGACAAATGTCTCCCCTTCTTCAAACAGTTGAAAGGGAAGTAGGTCGTAGACTGGACAGAGGAATGCGAGACAACCTTTCAAGAACTCAAGCGATACTTAGGGTCACCACCATTGTTCTCTAAACTCGAATAAGGAGAATCAATGATGTTGTATTTGGCTGTTTCAGATGTAGCTATCAGTTCGACCTTGATCAGAGATAACAAAGGAAAGCAACTCCCAGTATACTACGTAAGCAAGGCCTCAGTCTCAATTGAGATGCGATTGAGACGCGATACCCAGACCCAGAGAAATTGACATTGGCACTGGTCATTTCCACTCGTCAATTGCAACTATACTTTCAGGCCCACACCATCATCATCCTGACCGATCAACTTCTTCGCCAAGTGTTGTAAAAGCCTGAAGCCTCAAGAAGGCTGACCAAATGGGCAATATACTAAGTGAGTTTAACATCAAGTATCGACCCCAAAGAGCTATTAACAGTCAAGCAATAGCTGACTTTATCATCGAGCTTAGCCCATCGTTCGAGTAAGGATCCGAGATGAGACTTCAGTCTGAACAAAGTTCTGATCTGACTGTTCCGACCAATCATCAGTCTGAACTAAGTTCTGATAAGACCATTCAAGCTGACTTGAACGTTCAACCTGGGCTAGAACTTGTTTTGATCATTTTGCCCAAGCAAACATTCAGTTTTCAAGCTGATCCCTATCTGCTCAAGTGGACGTTATATGTTGATGGCTCATCCAATTATAAAGCCAGTGAAGCCAGCATAGTCTTGGAGACTCCAGATCGTGTATGTATGCAATATGCCTTAAGATTGGGATTCCAACCCTCCAATAATGTAGCAGAATATGAAGCTATGCTCACTAGACTTAAGTTGGCAGTCGCCATGGGAGCCCAACACCTTGAAGTTTTTAATAATTCATAGCTGGTCGTCAATCAAATAGTCGAGGAATGCCAAGCCAAGAAGGAACGCATGAAAGCATATTTATGGAAAGCTAAGGAATTAATTGGTAGATTCTAGAAGTGCAACGCCGGCCTGCTCCCTTGAGCAGAGAACTCCAAGGCTGATATGTTAGCGAAGTTGGCCACTGCGGATGAAGATAATATCCCGAGGTCAATTCCGATTGAATTCCTCACTAAACTGAGCATTAGCGAGTCAGACCTTCTCATAGCTCTTCCGGTAAGCTCGGAGTCGACTTGGATGGATCCAATTATCGACTTCCTCAAGGAGGATAAGCTACCCGAAGATCGAATGGAAGCGCGCAAGCTGCAAACCAAGGTAGCTCGCTACACCATGGTCAATGAGATCTTATACAAAAAAGGGTTTTATCTCCCTTATCTCAGATGCCTCCGACCTAACGAAGCGGAGTACATCCTAAGAAAAACCCATGAAAGTATTTGCAAAAATCACTCTAGTGGCCAAGTCGTATCCCATAAGGTCATTCAACAAGGGTATTAATGGCCAACCATCCAGGCTGATGCTCGGTTGTATACTCAAAAATATGAAAAATGCCAGCGCTTAGCAAACATACCTTGACAAGCTCCCGAAGAACTAACCCCCATCGCCGGGCCATGGCCGTTCATCCAATGGGGCATTGACATCATCAGTCCCCTCCCGACTAGCAAAGGCCAAACCAAGTTCGTCATATTTGCAGTCGACTACTTTACAAAGTAGGCCGAAGCCAAGCCTCTGGCAAAGATTACCAAGTAGAAAATAACAAACTTCATTTGGAAAAACATTGTGTGCATGTTTGGAATTCCTCGCATGATCATTTCTGATAATGGGAAGCAGTTTGACAACAAGCATTTCTAAGGAATGTGCGAAAACCTCGGGAACCAAAATGTTTATTCGTCGCCATAAAATTCGCAGGCTAATGGGCAGGTCGAAGTAGTCAACAAGATCATCAAACATCATCTCCAGAACAAGCTTAAAAAAGCTAAAGGATCATGGGTAGAAGAGCTCTCCAATGTTCTTTAGGCATACCAAACTACAGCCCGGACAACCACTAGGGAAACTCTCTTTTCTTTAGCCTTCGAAGCCAAAGCCGTTACTCCGATAGAAATCGGGCTACCAACTGCTCAGACTGAGTCCTTCAACGAACAGCAGAACTCCAAGCTAATGGCTTTGGATCTCGATCTTCTTGAGGAAAAAAGAGAACAAGCCCGGATCCAGACTGCAATCCAATAGCAACAAGTAGCTTGTTTCTACAACGCCAAGGTAAAAGTTAAAAGGTTCCAAGTTGGGGACATAGTCCTTCGAAGAACTTTCCAAAATACTAAGGAACTTGGCTTAAGAACCTTGGGCCTTAACTGGGTAGGACCTTACGTGGTGACGAGTTGTAACACCCTAAACTTTTCAATACCCAAGTATTGAAAGTTCTTAAGTGTTACCATGAATTTAACAAATTATATACATGTGTACAATACTGATCTAGTTAACTAACCATACATCCATTTTCCAACATAAATCTGACCGTTGGGAATAATCTTCATCCATAAATCAAGTCATCTGGCCGTTGAACATGTGATTTGATATATGTACCTTCCTTTGACTAAATCGGTGAATAACTCTTTATCTATAATTATTTAGATGTAAGTTCTTTTGTAAGAATTGTTTAGAAATGGGCACATAGACATGTAAAACCATTAGATTTCACAAAACTTTTATATCAACAATAATTATAAAAATGTCATCAACTTATACTCCTAAATTCCAAATCACATGATTCTCATGATCTATTTCATGTAAAATTTTATACCAGGCCTAATTATCATAAATTAACCATACACATTGAATTTCAGCCCTTAGATCATAGTAAACTATCTACTTGACCTCTACATTCGTCTATACACTTATCATATTAAGATTTTGATCTGTTCGTCTTGTTCACCCCATATAAATATGCCTAACCCACCATTAGAATTATAATATGAGGAACTTACACATGTGAACATGTCACTCGATTTTAAAGATATACATGTCCTACCCATAATCATTCCACAAACTGATTTTATATCCACCCGTTTATGAAACTGACCATACATCCACCTACATACATGACTAGAGGGCTAACGATCAAGTTTCCTTATTTTTAGCAAGTCATTTAACCATTTGTCATGTTTGAATCCACCAAACGGGCCATCCTAATATCATGAAAATCCAGTCATTATAAAGGTCTTAGGGTATAGGTCCATACTACCTGGTAAATTATCAATTAAAGGTGCATAAATGCTATTTCGGATTTCAAAGTGTGCTAGCCATTAAAAGAGCATCTTGGTAATCCAAAAGCGATCAAGGCCCAAACTAGACCGATGGATAAAACATGAAAAACCAAAGATGCCCGACGAATTTCAATGTGTTCGGCTGGTGCATAATGATGCAACTGATGGCAGAAGTTGGAGGTAAGGTAGATGGAAAATTTGTAAATAGATGTGCCATGCATGGCAACGTGGGAAGTAGATTTTGGTTTCAATGGTGAGTGTTCTCACTACTCAGTCGAATCTATGCAGTCCACCCGATTTCATTTTCGACCTCATGTCCTAAAATAGTGTAGTAAGCTAAATAAACAGAGTGGATCCCTAAAAGAAACATTCATGTGGGCCCACCTAATCCCACAGCCAATAAGGTAACAAAGTTATGTGGTTCTAGGGACGTGTAATAATTGGGAAGCACCCACTTATCACATGCATTGTGGCCCACCAAATACTTGGATTTGCTCCATTTTTTGGCTCATGGCTTAATATGACCCTATGAAAGCGGTGAAGGGCACGGATCCCCTGAGAGACCATCACAAGTGGACCCCACCTAAACCAACTAATAAACCAAAGTCGGCACGCTATAACAATAGCGACCAAACTGAGTACAAGGATGGGTTTCACCGCACCTTCCTGCTTTGTTTGTGGGCCACCTAATTAGAGGATCTACCCCGAATTTGAGGTCATGCCCTAACTAAACAAAGAGAGATGTGTGGCCGGGATAGATTCTCAGAAAAAAACTACCACAAATGGGCCTCACCAAATCCGCAGGCTAGACAACACCACCCGCTCACGAAAATAAGATCCTAGGCTTGCGTAACTGCAAGAATTACACCACCCAGAACTTTTGCATCTAATGATCCATATACGCTAGAGTAAGATCTGACTATCCCAGAGATGTCAGGAAGGCAGGAAGAAGGCACTACCTCACTGGGAAATTCAGGAATTATTGGGTGCTGGCACAAGATGCGAAAAGCCCGTCCGTAACCCAACTCCTGTTATGAAAGATGGCCAAACCAGGGAACCCAGCTCAAATCCAAACCATCCACCCTATTGGCCATCTAAAACTGATAAGATCCTGGCCCTAGTCGCCTCAAACCGAACAAGAAAACCAGAACAATTCAAACCCTTACCAGAACAGTTCAATATATGTTGCATAGGTAGTTGGGTCTGTTTTCTCGGCTGCGAAGATGTGATTTGCATAGGAGGTTTTGTAGAAGAGCTGGAGACTCTTCTGCCTATATAAACAATCGTCCTACGATGTGGAGAAGGATCTACAACATGGAAAGAAAAATAAAAGAAAAGAAAGAAAGAAAAGAAAAAGAGGAAATAGATGTGGTTGCTGCGCACGCCAGGTACAAGGCCAATTCATCCTTGTCTTCCCTTTTCTTCTCAAACCTCTATTCTCCTTTGTTTTCATAGCGATGATGATGGAGAACTTCACCGAAACAATCAGAGCCATCTCGAGGGAAAATCACACCGAAGGTCACGATCTTTAACGTAAACAATATACAACATGTTCAATCACACAGCAAGTAAATTTCCATTCAATCTAGTTAGGTTTAACATTATTGTAAGTTAGGATTTGGCCTAATCTTAATAAAGTTCAAAATACCTGAATTAGGTTAAAGTTGGGTCATAAGGTTTCCTGACATCTAAACAGATGATCAAGGTAACCAAAGGTGAGGGTTTTATCCTTTAAGCTTACATTAATTTAATTTGTTATATTTATCCTACCTTTTACATGCCTTCCTATTATTGTATCTTGCCTTTTACATGCCTTCATATTACTTTGAATTTTCCCTGCAATTATATGTTTTACCATCAATTATTTGCCTTTGGCTTACAATATAATGTTAATTACAAGTGATCTTTCTAAATTTATGTGGGGCCATGGATACAAGCCTTGCCCTTGTCTTATTAAATTTATTGAGTTGGCTCTTCCACTCTCCTCATTAAAGAAGCAATCGTTGCCGCTCTTCTATTTATTGAGTTGGTTATTGCCACTCTCCTTATTAAAGAATCGGCCATTGGCGCTCTTCTATTTATTGAGTTGGCCATTGTTACTCTCCTTATTATTGAATTGGCCGTCGCCGCTCTTCTATTTGTTATGTTGGCCATTTCCACTGTTTGAATTGACCATTGTCACTCTTCTCTATATTGACCTTGTGCTATCTATCTTTAAAGGGCTTGGGCATGTGTCTTGATTTTCCAAAACCTCCATGATTTACTTTATATTCTCTATAAATGCAAGTACTATGTTGAGACTCCCTCTTCTAGTTGTGGACGTAATACGTTTTCGGTAATAACCCTAGGGCGACACGTAATTCCATGTTTTACGGGTGATGGTGCACCAGTTGGTGTATGTAAATCATTATATATACGTGTTACATCAATTCTTTTCTTTTAGGAGTTGGTTGTCGCAATTAGTCACTCTAACCTAGGTTGCATGATTCACTTGGTCGTATGTTGTGTCCATCTTGGGATAACCGCATAAATCCATGTTCAACGTGGGACACACTGGCAAATCTCCATAGTATGGGATGTGGGGCGAGTCAGATAACTATAATTGTATTTCACATTACGGCGATCGCTAAGTGTGATAAACTGCATATAATTTGCTAGGCATGCATCTCATGTAGATTGTTTGTGCATATTGATACCTCTTGTAGTTGTGGAGTACGGGACGTATCAGAACCTTTACATTACTTTTATAAATCTCTTGAATTATTGTTAATCTTAAAGGATAACCATCACTATGAGTAGGGCATTAACCCTCTCCCAACCATATAGATGATGCAGGTGATGTACAACTTGAAGACCTAGAGGACCATCTCTCTATAGAAGATTATACTGAAAGAATACGAAGATAGTTTTATTATTTACTTTTATACTTCCACTGTGAACTCGATTAATGTAATAAGCTTCCATTGATAAGGCATTTGATTATTTATTAAGTTTCTTTACTCTGATGAAATAATCAAAACAGTTGATTTTATTCTTATGAATGAGTACCTTCATGAATGTATCTGGATGTAATCCAAACATTAAAAAAATAGGGTGCAACCAGTTTTCTCGAGCACGAGTTTAAACTCTGGCCATGAAATTTCGAGGCGTTACACAAGTATTAGCCAACTTGGATCATACCGCCTTGAAGACCTGGAAGGTCAACTCTTACATCACCCATGGAATGCTGAACACCTCAAGATTTACCATCCCTAAGGAACTAATTCATATCAATTACATAATTTACGGTATACTAGTCGCATCCAAGTTACTACAATGAAATCCCATAGTCCATGTTTTACTTCCATGCCTGAAAATGATTGTTAGTCGAAACAAATCTACAGAGGGCTTCCCAAGATAATTGGGAAGAATAGCCCATATCAATGAGCCGACCCCCCAAGTGGAGGTCGAGTTTGAAAAGGGCAAGCTCTAAGTCCTAGAGGGGGGGGTGTGAATAGGACTATGCCAAATAAAAAATAAATGCGGAAAGTAAAAGTAGATAACACAAACAAATAATAAGATAACACAAGTAAACTGCAACCTCAAATGCACTAGTCTTGAGAGGTTCATCTAAACTTGGTTCTAAGGACAACCTAACACCAAAAACCAAAGGCTTATGGCAGGACAACCTTACTAGAATGTTGGTAAGTATCAAACACTCAAACCAATAAAGAGGCAAAGGAAATAAACTAAGTTATTACAACATTCATCACAAGTGCATAAAGCAAATTACAACATTCACCACAACACATGTACCATCATCATCATCCAAACTCTAAGAATTATGGTGGTTCGTTTGTGTACACCAACTGTTCGCAAATAGCCATACAACTACTCCACTCCCAATATCCACACCCGCGGGATACTGACATTCACTATGAAATAAAGTTTTCCAAGGTTCACCTTAAAACCTTCACAATTGTGTTTTTCAAATGGGCTTACACAATTACAAAAACCCTACTCTGAGATTTTCCTGACCGATCTCAGACAAAACCAAAAGATGAGATTTTCTTGGCTGAATCTCATAAACCAAAAATACAGAAAATTGAAATAATACTTATCTGAAGATTCTTCTTCAATGTAGCCCAGTAGAACTAATTTCTTGTAAATGTAGTTGTTCAATGTTCAATCTCACAAGTGGAAGGGTTCTAGGTATAGATGAATTTTAAATTAAACCAAGCTAGGGCTAGCTTGAATTTGATTTTAGATCTCAAAGGGTAAAGGAGAGTTCCCTTTTAATAGAATAGATTTGAATAAGGAGATTAATAAAATTAAATAAAAAAGCTATAAAAGAATCTAAAATTATTAACCAATAGTTTCACAATAGTGGGGACTTATCTCTCAAAGTGATGGCTTGATTTGGAATGGAATGAGTTGAAATCTTTGGGAAATGTCCTCAATTTATAGGCTGAAAAACGAGTTTCTCGACTGATCTAAGATTCAGCTCGACTGGTTGAGGAAAAACCAACTTTCAAATTTTCTGATGCGATCAGGAAAAAAACAGTTTCTCAACTAGTCGAGTGACTTGCTCGGCTGATCGAGTGAATAAAAATCACATTGCTGGACTTTGAGTTGAGCCCTGCTCGACTGGTCAAACCAGTCTCCACGGCCGGTCAAGAAGGATGCTCGACTGGTCGAACCTTCACTAGAAATTCTCGAAAATCCTCAATAATTCTTAGACCGGTCGAGAAAATCCCTAAACTGGTCGAGCTAGTGCCTGGACTAGTCAAACAATAGCTAGGACTAGTCGAGAAAAATCCTATAAAATTATATAATGACCCAAATTAAATATGCAATCAATATGACCTAACCTATGGTCAATCTAAGGTCATTCAAACCTTATAAGTGAATATAGAACATTGAAACATCGTCCGCTTCGGTTGATAGTTTATCTTGAAGTACATGAAACTTGTCCTTGTATACTCGAAAATGAGCTTGAGCTTGTGTCCTTGTGGCTTGAGCTTGAGTCCTTGTGACTTGAGTTCCAACTTGAGGTGTGAGTATATAAACTTTAACTTGAGTAGATTACTTGAGCTTAAGTTCTTGAGGAATGCACACTGTCTTGAAGTTGACTACCCTTTAGATGTTGATGTAAACAGCTTGATACACAACTTCGAATGAAGGTGAACTTTCCATCTATCAAAATGAGTTAGTGATTCTAGAGTGGTTTGGCACACCAAAATTGGACAAAACATGGTGCACTTACAACACAGCACTTATAGGGTTCTACACGGCCACTAGCACTTACATAGTAAGTGGAACACTACTAAGGGTTCTCCCTAGTAAAAAAGGGAAAAAAAAATCTAGTCGACTGATTGGATCTCAAAAGGAGCAAACTTTCAATGGCTACCATAACTAAGGTTTTCGAAGGATTGACCCTCTTCCTAGAATCTGATCTATCTACTTGATCTGATCTACCTACTTGATCTGATTTATCTACTTAAAGAAATTCGCACACAAGCACTATGCCAAAAAGTAAGTTGTATTGATAAAGCTCCAAGGAGTGTATTACATTAGTCCACAAAAATTGAAGGTACAAAAGGGGCTTGTCTTTAAGCCTCAAAGGGCAGCTTAGAAGGCACCTCTTCAGCAGGGGCCTCAGATTCAGAGCTAGTATCTTCGAAGTTTCGAAGTCAGAGAGGTCTAATTTAGGATAAGCCTCCTTAACCTCTTCGATGCACTTCATGAATGTCATCTAGTACAAGGCATCCTTGTCTTCCAAATATTCTTTGGATGACTTAAATTCCCTGACAACATTTGCTCGAGCTAAGGAGATAGCCGTCTAAGCCTCTACCTTAGCCTTCTTGAGCTTTGCCTTCAGTTCCGCATTGTCGGCCTCCCATCGAGTCGACCTATCAGAAGCCTCGATGAGAAGCTTCTTTGTCACCTCTAGCTCAGCCACCAAATCTAAAGCTCGAGCCTCTGTAGCAGAGTGGGCTTGGTTAGCCGTAACGACTGCAGCTTGAGACTCCTCAGCAGTAATGCGGAATTAGTCGGCCTTAACTCCCTTTTGCAAGAGTTTATTCTCACTTTCCCATACTTCCTTCCACAAGTGCATAATGTCGTGGTGTACCTTCAGGAAGCAAGAAGCAAACTGCCAAAAGAGCAAGAGAAGATGTCAGAAATCAAACAGAAAAAGAAAAAACAGTAAGTGCTTGGAAAATCCACTCATTCCAAGAAAACTCCTCGTCGCCGATGCAAGGATTACGTCTGGAGAGGAGTCTAACGTGCCAAGGAATCCAGTAGTGGGGATATGTCGTTCTGTGTTCACAACCCCAAGTGTAGGGTTGTGATGTAGTAATAATCTCGGTGAGACCAAGGTTGAATCCATAGGGACTAATCTTGTACGTTTCTGAAAATAACTAGAACTAGAAGAAGAAGATATAAATCTGAATTTTGGAAGAATTGAAAGTGATTGTGAATAAAGTTTGTTAAAACTTGTGAACTTAAAGGTGGGAACTAGGGTGCTAAGGATCCACTTGTAGCTATCAAGATACTATCTTACTTGATTCAAAAGGTGCAATTGGAATCAGAGTCCTATCTTATCCAATTGAAAGAAGAGATGATCAAATCTCTAAACTTTTCATTGATCCAGCCTCAATGGAGGAGAATTGTAGAGATTGGAAGGGATTCCATCACCCTTCCATGGCTAGAAGATGATGGTGAACAACAGGATTTTACCAATCTCACGATCTTAATTAAGAAAAGAAGATATTCAAAGCTATCGCATTGTCTATTGTAATTTGAGTCACAACAAACTATAGAAAACTAAAAATATTCCTTAAAATCAATTAGAAATCAATGAAGTTCAATATAAACAAGAATCGAAGAAAAGTAAACATCCCAACATGCTACAAGCTTCACCTCTTAGCCCTAGCTAAGAGGTTTAGCCAATCATAGATATGATTAGATTTAAAACTCTTAAATAAAATATGAAAACAACTAAGGAAAAAGAAGAAAAACTCTTGGCATCGGCTCTCCACCCTTTTGCTCCACTCCTTAAACCCTAGAAGATCCCTAAGAACGTCCTAGGGACTCTTATTTATAGTTGTGAAGTCCCATCTTATGCACCACCTTGGTATTTCTAGAAACCGCCATGAATTTACGCACTCCGCATAAGCCCCATGTTACACTTCAGTCGGACCAAAGTTGTGTCTTAAATTTATGTGCAGAGTATTTAGGTCGGACCGAGTCCAACCAAAATCTCCAATCAAAGTTGGCTCAGGTTGGACCGAATTAAGCCTGAAAATCCTAATTTCTTGCTAAACAGTTTTCTGCAATTTTGGTCAGACCGAAGTTGGCTCAGGTCGGACTGAATTATAGTATGAAAATCACAATTCTTGCTGGACTGTTTTGTGCACTTTCGGTCGGACTGAAGTTGGCTCAGGTCGAACCGAACTGTTTGTTTTTTCTTCTTCTTGACTTGTGCTTTTGCTAGTCTTTTCTCCATCCTTTGCACTTGGTTTTCTTGGATCTTGAGGTCTTGAAATCTTCAATCTTGGTCTCCTAAAATCAACTCCTTGCTTTGGTGATTCTTGAGCATCAAATCCATGCTTTTAGCATTATTTTCAATCCAAGCTCTCAAATTCACCTTGCAACACAAATATATATATATAATATACCATTAAGCATTATCATGTTCATAAAACCAAGATATAAATGGGTGAAAATATACAATATTTGACACTCAACACACTCCCCAACCAGCATTTTGCTAGTCCTGAGCAAAACATGTGTGAAGAAATCTTCAATTCTTAATGTTCAAGCTTCTTCTGAAAAACAATCTTTCGTGTAAACAAGTATGAATGAGTATAATTCAAAGAAGTCAGAGTGAAAATTTGAAAACTTAGAGCCAAATCATATGAGCAATCAACCAAATAGGATCATTATCAATTACTTAGGAGCATAAGTTCATATATCAAGTTTTCCCAATGTGCTTAGTGAATTTCAACTTACTTTCCATAAAAGTACTATTATTTCATTAGCCATGCTCATACCTCAGATTAATGGAATAACCAAGTGCTGATTCCGAACTTATTCCCTTCTTCTTTTTCCAGTTTTTGATTTTATATTGATGGTCTCTTTTTAGTCATTTAGTCTTCTCATCTTTATTCTTTTCAGATTTTTCATTCTTTTTCAACCTTTTCATGACTTTTTTTGTCTATCTCATTGTTTTTTAACTGGTTCTTTTCATCTTTTAAGGTGGATAAAATTCTTCAGAGTCAATTCTCAACATCTATAAGTGATTCACATGCCAACAATAAATTTTTTTAGAATAATTCACAGAAAATGAGTTGAATGTGCTTTATGTTTTTCTATCAATATGATATTCAAACTTCTCCTAGTCAATTAAGTGCAAGAACTTCGATAATAGTTTACTCGGTTAATCAAACTCCAACAATTCAAGATTTAATCTTGATCTTATTATGCTACTCAAGGCATTCTTAATTACACAAACTAACGTTTTCCAAACAGGTTTTAAATTTGAAAAATTGAAAATTTTTAAAATATTTGCTAAGAAACTAAGAAAATACTGATTAGTTTACCTAATCCACACCCCCAACCTAAAATCTACATCGTCCTCAGTGTAAAAGATATAAACATTTAATACACATGAGGCAAGGAAGGAGTAGTGATGGAAAGATAGTACCTGAAGAAGGAAGATTTGAGGCTTTTCCAAGGAACCCAACATGTAGATGGGTTAGCATGAAGACTAAACTTATTAGAAAACAAACTATCCTAATCTTAAATTTTATGAAAGTAATAAACTAATACTAAACTAGGAAAACAAGAGAAGCTACTCAATCATGTAGCAAGGTTCCTCCTCTGGCCAGTATCTTGATAAATTCCTCAGTAGGTTTCTCAACAAGATCATCCAAAAGCCCTTTTTGCAATAGGCTTTGATGCCATGGAGCATGAATTTCCAGAGAAATTTATGGACCTTGACAAAAAATCGTCATTGAATCGCCTAAGGTATCCAAAGTATATATGATTCGCCTATGACAGACAAAATTTCAAAGTTAGTACAATATGGTGAATCAGAGACTACAAGTAGGTGAAATTCAGAGAAATTATCAGTGAGTGGTGTAGTCTCAACACATTCCGAAGTTTCAGACTTCAGTTCAATTTTCGACTCCTGCAATGCTAATGGTAAACATTTAGGATCTATGAAAGGAGGTTCTTCAGAATAAGAGTTCCCCCAGTCAATAACAACTACTGAGGTATTGTCTTACAAGGCATTCACTATGGCATCGTTAGAATTTGTAAAGTATGCCAAGCAATCTTCCAGAGAGTTGAAAGATTCAGTTGAGAGGGGTTCATTCTCCACATTGAGGTCTATGATGATATGCCCAAGGACTCCTTTGTGATCTTCTTTGAGAGTAGAGGGAAACATGTTCCCTTGCTCTTCATCTTGGTGAGAGTCAATCGTCACCGGATATATCTTGCCTTGCCCTGCACAGACAGATTGATAATCAATAGGCAAAGATTTAATATGAAGACTCGGTTTATTAATACTAGTCAATAGATGCATTGTATCGTCAAGGGATGATTGTTCAAATGGTGGCCTCAATTGAGTATTTTTAAATACCAGAGTCATATCAAGTAAGTTGTCCATCTCCCTAATCAAATCATCATTTAAATTAGGGGAGTGGGCCGAGCACGCCTCAAAAGAGTCATGCGATTCACTTGGAAGGAACTCATCCTTCACATTTAAATCAAACGTGTCAGATGGGTGGAGTAGATCATTATGGTCGACAACTTCCTGTACCTTGTGATCATTTACTTGGACCATAATTGAAATTGATTCCAGGGAATTTTGGGTTGTAAGCTCATCATTATCTAATTCAGTACAATTCACAAGTGAGTTGAGATCACTTTCCTCATACTGTGTTTCTATGTTGGGTTGAGGCTCGAATAAACTAGCCTCTTCCTCCTTATTGAGGTCAAGTGTTTCTTATGGGTGGAGTGTGTCAACATCATTATATTTAAAAAATACCAGTGTCACTTGATCATTCCTTTAGACAGTCATCGAGATTGACTCTTCGGGAAATTAAACCACATGCTCATTAACAGAATCTGACTCCTCATTCTCAATTTCAGTATTCTCCGTACTCACAAAGTATGAACCTATCTTTTGTATAGCTTTTATAAGTTCTTGTAATGCTTGGAGTGTGCTTTACTAGGTGAGCTCTTTAGTTTGTGTAGAATTCTGAAGTGAATTCTCTTGGATTGTTTCTGTCTGGATCTCAAAGGTAGGGGATCCAAGAGAATAGTCACTGTAATCGATTGTTGGTTGATCTCTCCAATGTTGATGTTTCCACTTATCATAGTCATATGGGTCATAGGTGGGAAAGTTGGATGGTTGTTGGTATGCATTATCACCCATAGATGGGTGATAATTGTCTTCACTCTAATAATCATGTAATGAATTCTCAATCCATGGAGTGTAATTATTCTCCCACATATGATCATATATAAACTTTTTAACCGGTGGGGCATTATTTTTCGATTGGTTCTCGATAAAGGTTTCAGAAAAATTTTGAGATATAGGTTGTTTCCTAACATAATCATTGATCACTTCTTCACGGAACCTCTCATTTTCTAGAAATAGATTAGCATACTTATGTGCCCACTCTTCCCGCTCTTGCATGTTCATGGTGAAACCTTAATTTTGAATCTATTCCTAAAAAAAAATTTTACAGCAATCTAGAAAGTAGGTGGAGGGAAGGAGTTACCGAAAGAGAAGAACTAGCAGTGAGGATCCTATAATCAAAACAATCAAACTATGTTAATAATGTTAGAAGAAGAAAGAAAAGAAAAGAAAATTAAGATGAATCCTAAAAACCCTAGATTAGAAAAGTTCAGAAAATAAGAAAAATCATAACCCAAATTAATCCTAATCGTAACTTAATTCCAATACTAATTAATCTCAGAAAAATGTAGCCATAGTCCCTAGCAATGGCACCAAAAACTTGTTCACAACCCCAAGAGTATGGTCACGATGTAGTAATAATATCGGTGAGACCGAGGTCGAATCCACCGGGACTAATCTTATACATTTCTAAAAATAATTAGAACTAGAAGAAGAAGAATATCTAAATCTAAATTCTTGAATAATTGAAAGTGATGATGAATATTGATTAAAACTTGTGGATTTAAAGGTAGGAATTAGGGTGCCAAGGATCCACTTATAGCTATCAAGATGCTACCTTACTTGATTCAAGAGGTGCAATTGGAATCAAAGTCCTATATCCAATTGGAAGAAGAGATAATCAAATATCTGAACTTCTCATTGATCCAACCTCAATAAAGGAAAATTGTGGAGATTGGAAGGGATTCCATCACCCTACCATGCCCAGGAGATAATGGTGAACAATAGGATTTTACTAATCTCATGATCTCAATTGGGAAAAGAAGATATTCAAAGCTATCGCAGTGTCTATTGTAATTTGAGTCACAACAAACCATAAAAAACTGAAAATATTCCTTAAAATCAACTAGATATCAATGAAGTTCAATATAAACAAGAATCAAAGCAAAGTAAACATCCCAACATGCTACAAGCTTCACCTCTTAGCCCTAGTTAAGAGGTTTAGCCAACCATAGACATTATTAGATCTAAAACTATTAAATAAAACATGAAAACAACTAAGGAAAAAGAAGAAAAACTCTTGGCGACGGATCTCCACCCTTTTGCTCCACTCCTTAAATTCTAGAAGATCCCTAGGAATGTCCTATGGACTCCTATTTATAGTTGTGAAGTCCCATCTTATGCTCTGCCTTAGAATTTTTGGAAACCGCCTTGAATTTATGCACTCCGCATAAGCCCCGCGTTACTCTTTGGTCGGACCGAAGTCGTATTTGAAATTTATGTGTTGAGTATTTAGGTTCGACCGAGTCAAACCGAAGTTAGCTTCGGTCGAACCAAAGTTGGCTCAGGTCGAATAGAATTAAGCTTGAAAATCCTGATTTCTTACTGGAGAGTTTTCTACGATTTCGGTCGGACCGAAGTTGGTTTAGGTCAAACTGAATTACAGTTTGAAAAATCATGATTCTTGCTGGACTATTTTGTGCACTTTCGGTCAGACTGAAGTTGGCTCAGGTCGGACCGAACTATCTGTTTAACTTGTGCTTCTCCCAGTCTTTTCTCCATCCTTTGCACTTGGTTTTCTTAGATCTTGAGGTCTTTAAATCTTCAATCTTAGTCTCCTCAAATCCACTCCTTGCTGTGGTGATTCTTGAGCATCAAATCCATGCTTTTAGCATTCTTTTCAATCCAAGCTCTAAGATTCACCTCACAACACAAATATGTATAAAATATACCATGAAGCATTATCATGTTCATAAAACCAAGATATAAATGGGGGAAAATATGCAATATTTGACACTCAACATTTTGCTAAAGGCATAAGCTCCTATATGACCCCACGCGTCATCCTGGAAGGACGCTATCTCTCCTCCCGAGCCTCCGAAGGCCCATTAGGAGGCCCGCTAGCCTCACAAGCCTTTACAGGCCAAGCCTCGATAGAAGGCTCAGTAGCTCCCTGAACCTCAGCAAGATAAGCCTCCTCGTGGGTAGTCGCCTCAGTGGTAAAGGCGAGATCATTGATCGCCACTTCATCCTCAACCTCCATGACAGTGGGAGATGAGGGACCGACTCTCCTTTAACTTTTGGAGGTTGTCTTCGGCTTCTTCACCTTCTTCACCGGCACAATCTCCTTGGGGAGAGGTGCCTTGCGCTTTGAGATGGGCTTCAGCAAGGGACGAGCTTCAAGCATTTCTATATTAGTTAGAACGAAAAGGAATTTAGTTATGAATTCATAAATTTTCTAAGTCCTAAAGGTCAGCCAAAGCTCTTACCTATAAGCTCAGTATCAAGACCCGACTCGAGCAGGAGCTCCAATTGAAGAAGTCTTCTCCAAGATCAGTCTTCCTCTCTTAACGACCTTGCTCCCCGAATCTAAGCAAGAGAGTCTTCTCTTAGGAGGAGAGGATATTTGGGAATATCGACATCAAAGAAAGCATGCACGAACTATTAAGAACACTAGAGATCGAACAATTGAGAAATGACCAAAAAAGAGCTAAGTCCAAGGAAAACTGACCTATAGCAATAAATGTGGTGGGAACCAAGCCACGATGCAAAGTCAAGTCTGGTACTTCCCAACTGCTAGAAGCCCAAAACTACTTGTCTTTCCAATTTTTATTAGAGGTCGGGACATCTGTGACCATACCCCCTCCAGTCCCCCTCTAAGTAGAGAGATAGTACCAACCCTTATGAAAGCGGTTAGGCTTCACTTGGTACATGTGAAGGAATTCATCGACAGTAAGGTTGGGCTGCTTAAGGTCAGACTAAAGGATGGAACAACCAATCGACGCCCTCCAAGCATTGGGGATCAGCTGCCTCGGGGCCAACTCCCGATGAGCCAACACCTGTCTTACTATGTTATGTAGAGGGAGCCTCAAGCCGCATTGAAGGGCAACTTGAAAGATGTTAACTGGACCCTCAAGAGGATGAGTAAGGATCTCTTCCGGTGAAAGGACTCGAAGGATCACTGACTCGGGTATGTGGTACCCCAATCTAATCCGAGCTAAGTCAGCCTCCTTGAGGGACGATGTAACGTCCCGAATTTTTGCTAACTTGGAGTTAAACGTCCTTGGGAAATGGGTCTATCATAATACCTTATCGACTTCTCAAAAATCAATCCTAAAGCCTCAAATCCCCTTTCAACCCATTTCCTTCAAAAATCTCACCTTTCACCACCTTATTCTTCAAAGTTTTTTAATTACTTTCATAGTAATCCTAAAGTTTAAATGATGAAGAACAATACTTAAACAAAACTTTGCTATAAATAGTAAATATATAAATAAAATGAGTTTTTTACCATTAACCTTATGGAATCTCACAAAATAAATAGATTATTTGGATAGAACAACTTCTCCTACCCCAAAATCATATATTGCATGTTGAATAACTCATTCCAGTTTGCAAAATACACCCATTTCAAAAGTCACAGGGCAAAACCACCATCAAACACCACAGAAGGGCACGGCGCCACCATCAAGTCGGCGGCGCGCCGCCAGTGCACCGAATTTCGGTGGACCCTCGTTGCAGTTTTCTACACTTTTTGACCAATTTCAAAAAGTCATATCTCCCTCAATATAACTTCGATTTAGGTGATTCAAAAGCCAGATTGAATCTTGATAAGTTTAGTTTCATATAAAAATAAGTGAAAAATAAAATAAAAATTTTAATATAGTTAAATCTAGGTTGATGTGACAACTATCCAAAAATTATTAGTTCGGACAGCTACTACTTCTAGAATTTTTGGAATTTTTGTAGAACACGAAATCTAATGAAAATTGGTAGAGATAAAGTAGACTTGATTATGAACTACCAAAAAAATTAAAATAATATACTAACTAAAAGTGCCAAAAGGGGAATAAAACTACCCTAGGACCTTATTCTGTCGTAATTAGGGCGGAATTTAGTTAAATACTAAACTAAATAATTGATGGATTTAGCTAAACCACTATTTATATAAATGACAAGACTCAAAACTATTAAAATCACTAACTTAACACTATGTTAAAACTTAGAAAAAATCCCAAAAGACAGTTGCTCTTGGGAGCACATTAAAACTCCGTATCGGACCTGGATCGCACGTCGAAAGTCCGATTACCGTGAAACTATAAGGTTATAACTGCCTTATTGGGCTTGATAACCATCGTGGGAATCGAGCTCAAATAGTATCAAGAAACGCACAACTTGAGCCCTGAGTGAAGTGTGTGAGAAACGCGAATATCTTTAGAAAGTGAACCAGAACTTAAGTGAATTAGACCGTTCACTTGCGAGCGAAATTGAAGACTTCAGACTGTCAAATTCTGACCAAACTTCACCCATGGATCAAGAAAATTTCCCAGCTCTTATCTGTATACTTGTGGCCCTAATCGAGGAACAACGACCGTTGATCTGATACAGGTCCTTCACAGTCGATCCGCTAACCCGATCGCACTGAAATCATAACTTGGCTTAGATCCATGGTCAGGGAACTTACCCTACGCCGCAAATGAGTAACGGACCACTAGATGAGCCTTGTTTGTCAAAAACAAGCACCCTTTGATTATAATCTAAGTATACCATAGCCCTGAGGCCATTGACATCAGTTCTGGTCCTATTTAAAGGCCTTAAACCACCCCTCTCCCATTTCATACGATTTTCTCCAAAACCTAGGAGGGAGAGAGAGAGAGAAGGACAAAAGAGTGAGGAGTAGAGTGAGAGTTTGGGAGATCGTTGCTGGGATTCACTCCCACCACTCCACGTACTGAATCGCCTCCCCACCATCACTACACGAGCCATTCCAACTTCGATTTGGGTAAGAAATCCTAACCATAATCTTGTTTTAGAAATCTAAATAGAATAATCGATGAAATAGCTAACCTATTTCATCGTATAGGTACCGTCGTTCCGTTTTCAGAAATGTTGTGTTGGAACTGAGTTCAAATCGAGTATTTCAATGAAAGGTACGGACTATAAACATTTAGGTTATGGTTTTCAAGGCTTTCAATGTCAGCTAATGATTTATGTTTAACTTGATTGCCGCCATATGATCTTAGTTACGACATTTTTCATATATTATACATGTATGAACTATGTTGGACAAATATGCATTCTATGTGTTTGTTGAAATGTTTGAATGAACTTGAAATCATGATTTGTGCTTGCCCTGACTGTTAACGTAGAATTCATGTTTGTTGTGTGTATGACAATCTCTTTGTGAAAGGATTTGCCACAATATATGTCGTAACTAATTTAGTCTATATATGTAGTAATGTGTAGTCTAAGTGTTTGATAAAATGTCTAAATGAGAAATTGTTGGTGAATTGTAATTATTAAGGGTATTGAGATATGATTCTCAATCACCTTATCTATATGTATAGTTTCCTTCATGTAAACTAAATTTCAATTATGTAATTTATGGATGAAATGCAATATATGGTAATATGTGCAATGTGTTCGATGAAATGCTCGAATGAGATTCGTGTTGGGAATGTTTGTTAAATGCTTATATGATTGTCACATGTATCTATATGCTCCATTTGAGTATAGTTGGGATTACCATGTAGCCTAGGCAATCAGTAATAATTCCCATTTGGGAGGCAAAATTAGCCTCGATACATTTGATACGTTAGGTGAATCCAGGTCGTACGATGATTGTCGACAGTGGGTAGGCCACGTGGAGTGCTTATGCACTCCATGTCGATAAATTCAGCGTGCACTCGTACCAATCGAACTTATCTAATAAATCGATTGACCTATTATGTGTTTACCATGTATGGACATCATTACTTGAATCTAAGGTATCACTTACCAATATAAAGACCCGTTTCAACTATGGTACTATGATCCACTAAGACTCATGAGCCGGACATGGTGGTATGAGACACCGTGGTCGAGTTATCGGCCCACACTGGGGTGACAAGCCTCCCCGTAGTGACCAGTGAGCAACCCAAACTCGTGAACCAGGCATAGTGGTATGGGACACCGTGTTCAAGCTGTCGGCCTACACTGGCGCTGCCTAGCTGCGGTCCCATCATGGGTTGGGATGAGCCGTCTGATACGGACCCCCTTCGAAAATAGCGCTCTAGTTGGTAGGGCTTTGGTGGAGTGACCTCGAGTATAAACTCTTGAACTTACCTATCCATTGTTCTCATTAAGGGCGATACCCTACAACTTGCCTATCGTATTTGACTAACTAGGATTAACAACCCTAGATGGATCCTTTGTTTGGGTTATTGATATAAAGGGAGGTACCTTAGCTTCACAAATCTGTTATATGAATAAGCCTAATCAATTACTTGGCTAACACGACCATGCACTGCATTGCATGTGCTTTGGCGAAGAAGTGCATTTTAGGGAATTTGCCATGTGCAATCATAAGATGAAGTCACTGAGGGAGTATAGGCAAGGGCATGCATCATTACTGCATATCATTCCTGCATTAACAAGAGTAGTTAGGAAATGTTTGTTGTATTGCTTTATCATTACAGCTTAATTGAATTGATAATATGTTAACCTTTGCCTTATAGTACCACTGAGTTAGCCACTCATTCCTACCCTGGGATGGTGTTTTAAAACACCACCCAGAATCTGGTTTATATACAGGTGATGATGAAGTCTATGCGACGGGGTTGGCCTTTGTAGACCTGGAGGAAGAATTCTCCTACGTTCAGCCCTTAAGCGGGTCTAAGTAGACCTCTTGCTAATTCGACAGGATTACAGGGACTTACGAATTAGTCAAACGCTTTACATTTTGATATTTTGTCTATTTTAAAATGATACATGTATATATATTCACCCCAATTACATACTCATACTCCGGAGTTTGTGAACTACTTTCATATTTAGACACTTGTGCTTCAGACTTCCATTGCTTAATTACATTATCTCTAGAGTATGATATGCTGTTTTAGTATAATCCCACTCATGTGTAATGCATTGATATGGACGACCTCTAAACATCATTATCCATGTTCATAAGTGATGCGTTGGATCTCAGGAGTAGAGCTTTACTCGACCCCCGAAATCCGGGGTGTTACAGACGACCTCATGGGACCTTTCTCCTCTTCCTCATCCTCCCCAGGGGATTTTTTTAACTTCCCTTCAAAAGATTGTTCCGTTGGGGATGTCTCCAATACTCATGACGAATGTGATGCCCAAAAATCGGCGTCGCTCATCATCACCAGTGGCGACGGTGGGTTCGACATCGGGGAAAGACTACTTGCCCCACTGTCGCTGTCAGAAGCCCCCTCCCATGAGCTTAGTGAATCCGACATGACAGTTAGTTCAACAATCACCAGAAGGAGAATGTCGCCCTGTTGCCAATAATTTGACAAAACTAAGTCACTGAAAATTTCCTTTGTTTGTAGCGGCTAAGGACTTAAGTACAAAAGAGGAAGAAGCATAGGGGAAATGCAAATGGACTTGACCAAGGGCTAGGGTTTTGCTTATATAGGGGAGCCACGTGAAAGCATTTAAAGGCCCTCATTACCCGCGAATCTCGTATGGCGCCCCCTTGACTACTCGGACTCGACACGTGGTGCAACCTCACTCGTCGCTCAACCCTATTACCGAGCAATATCCACGCGTCGCTCTCTCATTAGTTAGATACTGAAAAGACAACTTGACATGTCATGTGGCCTCGAGCCACGACATGTCACCTCGACTATACCGTACATGATTACTGACATGCCTCAACTCCCGTGCTAGCCGCCATACTCTGCATTTATGGTAGAATAGTTTGGCCTACTTTCGGAGTCTTCACAACTAACTTGAAAGTAGGGGGCTTACTGTTATGTGAAAAATGGGGTGACTCATGAAAGGAAGTCGAGCCAACAACCAGCACAAATCAATTAGCCAAGCTACTCAAGTGATAACTACAATCAGAAAAGGGCTGACCATAGGTCGGTACAACCTCCAATGAGCTTCCCCAGAGAACAGTTTAATAGGGTTGTCAATCCCAGCAAAGGAAGCTAAAGACTATTGGGGTTAAGGACATTTTAAACTTGCTTGGTCTGTATTATCATTGGAACGATACCTACCTACTAATAGCTCGGTATTGTCCGTCTCCAAGGCATTGTCTGCCTCTACCGTCCTACCTCATCAAATAGGGAAGCCCCTAAACAGTGAAAGGTACACACACTCAAATACAACCTAAAAAATTTTATAGACTGGTGACTCTTTTCCTTTAAGAATATTTCAACAAAGACCCAAATCCCTGACTTTGGCATCGGAGGGTCCCCTGCATAAGCCAGGGCCTTCTTTGTTTGTTTCATGTGCAAGCACCGAAGGGTCTAAGAAGTGTCTACCGAAAAACTGCATCAACAATACACATACATCATGATGGGTCCCACATAGTGGGCCCACCAATCAATAACGAGGGAAAGAATGGGTTGGACCCATTGCACTCACATTCGCAGATGGATTGAAGAGTGTACATAGATGGTTCGGATTCCAAGCCTCTCTTTAACACTCTCAATCTCTCTTACAATCTCTCTTTCTTTCTTCTAATCTCTCTCTCTCTCTCTCCCCTAATCTTTCTTTTCTTTGTCTCTCATTTTCTCACTCTATCTTTTTTTTCTATGCCAATAAAATGGTGGGATGTGTGAGGGGTTATGGCCTTGGGGTGTTGTTATAAAATGGAGTGGGATAGAGAGGGAAGAGAGGAAAGAATGGAGGGTAGGATGAGGATAGAAAGAGAGAAGGGAGAGGGATAGTATGAGAGAGGAAATGGGCTAGCATGGGTAAGCTTGACTTTGAGGGAAAGGGGGGATGGGATGCTTGGACTTTAGAAGCATGAGAGTTATGGGGGTAGGGGTAGTTTAGGAAATGTAGATAGTAGTTGGGGGTAAAGTAGATATATTGTAGGTCTTGGAGTAAGGGTGGTTGCGGTAATTGAAATAGGTATGGCAAGGGTGTGAGGGTAGAATGGGGATTTATTAAAAAAATACCTTTTATAAATTCCTTCTAAACTCCTTGTAAGTGGGCCCCACTCGCCACACGTACGTGCATCCTAATGAGCACCACCTCGATTTACATAAATGTATGTAACTCACTAATCAGGTATAATCAAGGGGTGTGTCACGTGGCATTGGAATCGTAGCGCTGGCATGGACGCTAGGGTATAGATCATAGGTCATTACAATACTAAAATAAGGTCGTGATCAATGATCATTAATCCACTGTCTCAAGTGTGTCAGCACTGGAAACTAAGCGTACTGATGATCTTACAGGGATACGAGTCTGACAGCACAAGGAAACATTTCTAACTAATTCTGGTAAATTCTGACAAACTTCTCAAGAATGCATATGAGCGTGTTATTGGCAACCTTAGCCCTGCTATTCATTTATAGACAGTAAAGGCTAGACCGATGCCTTTTTATTTTAAATCACTTGAGGAAGTCTTTCATTTTCTAATTTACAAAGTGTATCCTGTTGTCTGTGATGATGGCTTACGAGATTTTGTAAAGGCTAGTAATGTTGTTCTTTATAAAATTTGACTACATGAGATGTTACTAGGGTGGTGAAAGATATTGCTTCCACCCACTCTATTAAGTAATTAACTACCACAAGAATGTACTCGTGACTATTGGAAGCTTTTGAACTCACTTTGCTGATGATTATCAATATCCCACATTGAGAATGGCTAAGGTGTCGTCAAGTTGTATAATTTAGAAGAGGGCACGTGGATCAGATTCGTGTGCTCCTGGCATTTGATGCATCTCCTAATCTGTTGGTAGCAGTACGATTCCTTAGTCATCTAGTAGTATCCTAGCCATAGGATTTTCTTAGCCATCATGTGTCTGTTTATATGTGGACAATAAACTTGGTCGTGGACTTCGGACATGATCTTCGATACGCCTGTTTCATCTATGCATTGTAACAGGACCTAGTTAAAGGACCGTTTGTATATGACATCGTCGCAAATCGTGAACTGTGTTGCTAGATGTTGGATGGTGCAATGATTTGTGGGCATTGGATCTTCAGGATATGTTCGATCTTCAACATATTCCTTGGTGTCGACGTACTAAGAGCAGTTATTAGGTGGCGATTCTACAACTTCGATTTGCATACAGAATGCCTAGTCTTCCTGAAGCTCAACTGCGAGCTCCCATTATGTTACGCCCTAAACTCGAAAACTGGGCTCACAAAATTCTCGATCATTGAATCCGGTGCCGACAACCTCTGTAGTACCCCATTCTCAGCTTCCAGCGCCCATATGCCAGATTCCGATCCTGGGATCCTATGAGGAAGATTTTTCAACATACATTTACCAGGTAAGAAGCATAACCATAAGTTTACCCAAGTCACAAAGGCAACATCATCATCACATATCCACTGATATCAAAACTTTTAAGTACAATGCATAAAAGGAAATACAATAATAATATCGGAAGCTCCAGAAGTCTGTTGCATGCTCCAAGCTCAATGCTACCACGACCTAATACCATCTGCATGCATCTATCGTGTATAAGCTTATAGAAAGCTTAGAGGGCGGTGTAAGTGTGCGCGTAAGATAAGTGTCAAGCACATAATATAACAGAGCAAGTGGAAATACTAACAAGTCCATAAAATATCACCAACCTTATCCAAGATATGCGATGCAAAGACATAATAAGCCAATGACATATACTGAGAAAGTAATGTAGGTCGACTATGCGAAGACATAATGAGGTAAATATCAGATACCGAGGATGCAATACAATATGCAATTCTTAAGAGCTACAAATACCATCAGTCTTATCTAGGCCATGTAAATGTAAAAATATAGCAAGGTAAAATGCCATATATCACGAATGCAATGCAATATGCGATGTGAATGAAATGACCAAGCTGGAGTGTGAAGTCGGGATGATAGTACATAGTATCACAGGCTACGGGGTCCATCACAAGAGACTTCTATCCAAACTAGTCTCATACCTAAATTTGGATACTGGTAAACACCTGATCTCAGGTTTGTCACGCGCCGCAACCAAAATCCTGGCCATTGTGAAGGCACATATAACAATTAGTTACGCACCACCAGCCCGAGTGGATAGTGAATGAATGAATGAATGGTTAGAATGCTGAGTATGCAACTCATGCTTAATAAGTCCACATATTAATATTGTATATCTCTGGGATCATCACTGAAGTCTAGTATACTCCAAGCTAGCTACCGCCCCGGTCGGCCGTGCAGCCGAGCGAATGGAAAAGACCTCGCTACTCGCCTGCCAATAGTATACCAATGCCTACCCGGCTTGTTGATAGCGAACCCATTTGGGAGCTAGTTAACTCAGCATAGCTTACAACCCCCTCACTTGGGTGGATAAGGCCACACCCTCTCCCAACCGACCACGACACAGTGGGAGATGCGGCCTACTAGTATTTGGCACTCAGGCGCTCATGTATTCACTCGGTCTAGACATTGGGGCACCTCTTGGCCATGGAGTTTCAGGGACTTTCACCCACAGACATCCAAAGTGCCCAGATGCTCGAACCAAACATTTTCGGTGTCCCATCTAGCCATCCACGACATGCCTGTGGGGGCTATGACCTTGATGTCGCTAGGGTGTACAGTAATCACAACACACAGTGCAAGATGCATGAGTCATACAATCTAGTCATACATCAATCCTGCGCATACTGTGTGCTCATGTGAGATAATCTCTGCTTTTTAAGGAGTCTCATAACAACTTGCCCAATGACATATGCAATGGTCAACCACGTCTCATAATAAACATGCAGATGATGCGTATGGGCATGTACATGATGTTATGCTATCACATACTCATAATCGGTATCGACAATCGGCATCGATAATCGGCCACGATAATCGGCCTATACAATCGGCCTCGACAATTGACCTCGGTAATCGGCCTTGACAATTGAAATTGGCCTTGATAATTGGCCTCAACAATCGGAATCAGCCTCGACAATCGAAATCAACCTCGACAATCAAAATTGGCCTCGATAATTGAAATTGACCTCAACAATCGGAATCGGCCTTGACAATCGAAATCGGCCTCGTCAATCGGAATCAGCCTCGAAAATTGGCCTCTTCAATCAGAATCGGTCTCGACAATTGAAATCGGCCTCTTCAATTAGAATCAGCCTCGATAATCGGAATCGACCTCGACAATCGAATCAGCCTCGATAATCGAAATCGGCCTCGACAATCAGAATTAGCCTCGATAATCAATCTCGACAATCAGAATCATCCTCGATAATCAACCTCGACAATCGGAATCGGCCTTGATAATCGGAATCGACCTCGACAATCGGAATTAGCCTCGATAATCGAAATCAGCCTTGACAATCAGAATCAGACTCGATAATCAGAATCGGCCTCGACAATCGGAATCAGCCTCGATAATCGGAATCGGCCTTTACAATCAACCTTGACAATCAAAATCGGCCTTGACAATCGGAATCGGCCTCGACAATCTGCCTCATCAATCGAAATCAGCCTCGACAATCAAAATCGGCCTCGATAATCAGCCTCGACAATCAGAATCGACCTCGATAATTGGAATCGGCCTCGACAATCAGAATCGGCCTCAACAATCAGAATCATCCTCGACAATCGGAATCGGCCTCGACAATCAGAATTGTCCCTGACAATCGAAATCGGCCTCGATAATTAGCCTCGACAATTAGAATCGACCTAACAAAGGGCCTAAAGAGAAGGTCACAATGTGAACATTTAACCATCATTGCCCATCAATGTCGACATTTAACCAACATTGCTCCCAAAGAGTGGCCCACGTAGAGCCAAACGTATAATGGGCCCATGGCCTCACACAAAGGCCTCATACATAATATAATGAGCCGCATCACATGGGCCACAATTACATCACAATGGGCTTCCTCTCATAGGCCATATATACATTATATTTGGCCTCATTAATGGGCCACACCAATGGGCCTCAAATACATCAAGTGGGCCGTATCAATGGGCCTCAAATACATCAAGTGGGTCGTATCAATGGGTCGTGCCAATGGGCTCATATACATCACGATGGGCCTCACATGTAATGGACATCGTGGATGTAGAATACATACATCAAGTGGGTCACACGTCCCACGGGTGGTGTGAATAAAACATGCAACATGGTGGGTCACACGTCCGACAGACGGTGTGAATAAAACATACGTTAAGTGAGCCCCACCATCCAGAGTCTAGACGGTGTGAATGCAACACACATCATGTGGGTCCCGCTATCCACGTGTGGACAGCATGGACAAACAGACCATGCATCAGGCCCCACCATCCCAAACCTCTGGACGGCAGGGATATATAATGGTGGTCCTCACCGTCCAAAGATGGACGGTGGATATAACACATACATCAAAGGTGATTCCCACCATCAATGGATGGTGTGGATAAACACATATCTCTAATTAGACCCATAGAACTTGCGATGGATGATCTGGATGCAAACTAGATGGACGGTGTTGAAGAAACACTGATGGATGGTGATGAAGAAATGCTGATGGATGGCAATGAAGAAACTCTGATGGCTGGCAACGAAGAAACGCTGATGGGCGGTGTTAATCTAAAGCACATACATGCCAGGGCAGGGTCCACATAGATGGACGGTGTGGCTGTAAATCACCTTCATCATGATCGGCCCACACAACAGGTGGACAGATGAGATGAAACAAACATATCACGGTGGGGTCCTCAGAACTTGCTAATGTCCATCACACCAACCGCCTGCTAGTGTGAGGTAACCAGCCAATCCACTTCATATCAAGTGGGTCCCACGTGGGCCCACCACATATAATATGATATAATATTATTTATTATATTTATATATTTCTGTTGAAATGGGGCAGCGTCCAAGCCTTGGACGGCCAGGATGGGGCACATGTGTATTAAGGTGGATCCCCACACACGTGGCAGGTGGTCCCACCATCCAGAGATATGGACGGTGAGGATGATACACAAACATCATAGTGGGGTCCACATCCCTTGTCCAGGGACTGGACGTCCTGGATATTACCGAGCTGGCGTCCACGTCCAGCACCATCTGGATAGTGGACGGCCAGGATAAAATACATGCATCATGGTGCGGTGCCACGTGGATGGCCCACCAGCATCCAACGCTCGTCCAGCAGATGATGGACGGTCGAATATAAAACATACTTCACGGTGGGACCATAGAACTTGCTGACGTCAATCACAGCAACTGCTGTGTAGCCCTAATAGATGAACGGTTAGATATACAACTTACTGACGTTGGAGACCCTACACATGCAGCTGGGTCCCACCGTCTAGCAATGGATGGACGGTGTAGTTAGAATACATACATCAGGGCCCCACAGCGCTGTGCACTATTCAAATGGTCTAGCACCGTCCAGCACAATCTGGACAGTGTGGATGAAACAAATACATCATGGTCAGGCCCACCCGAAAATGGGCAGCAATGTGGGCCCTTAGATGGATAGTAGCATGGATAAAATATATTCATCATGGTGGGACACACATATCAAAAGAGAGAGAGAGAGAGGGAGAGATAGAGCGGTGATGATGGGAGGAGCTCTGCTACTATGAGCTCCTCCATGATACAATGCATACATCAAGATGGGTCCCACTGCAAGTGAGCCCTTAAATCATCTAAATCCAAGCAAAAAATATAAATCTAACCCTAAGAAAGCACTCACCTTAGATCTCTTCTTCCTTCTTCTGCCAATGCATGCTAGAGCTCTTCAACGGTTGAGATGGACTTAGGATGGTGGGATTAGGTGGTAAGAAGGTGGGCCACACTAGCTCTCTCCCATGAAGCTTGGACGTTGGGTTGCTTAGGAGAATGAGAGAGAGATGAGAGAGAGAGGTTGTAAGAGAGAGAAAGAGAGATGGGTGAGTGATCGGTGTACTTGATAGGTAAGGATTGTAAGAGAGAGAGTTGACTTTAGGGATGGTGTTGTACTTGACATTTGATGTGTGATGTGTACTTGATTGATGGGATATATTCTCTTAGGATTTACAACGCGCGGTGTTTTCCTCGAACTGAACGCGGGCCCACATCTCCTAGCCAGGGTATCGCCTCAGCGCGCGAGATGTGGCATCGGAACCGCGGCGACGATGCGCTTACAAGGGTATAAGTCTTAGGTCAAGTTGACTCTGGAATACAGGATACGAATCAGGGTGGCACGCAACTGCTATCTACGTGTCGCGGGTCACCGAAATTCGACCGAGAGGATTGCGGAAGCCTACAGAATAGTATAGGCTAGGATACGGGTCTCACACATTAGACTGCTCTTTTAGTGATTTTTAGCATGGATGCGAGAATGGCTAGGGCATCGGTGAATTGGTTCTTAGAGCATGACATATATGTAAAGGTGACTTGGTCGAATTCATTGATGAGATTTTCTTGGTAGATGTGATACAAGATTCACTTTTCATTTTTAGTCTTTCAATCACTATTCGTCGGATTAATGATAAATTGCGAGTCACCAATGACTCTTAGATTTTTTTTATGCATACCACGACGGTATTTTTTAGGCCCGTAATGCATTCTTCATAGTCTGCTATATTGTTCGTGCACCTGAAAGCTAGTCGTCACGAGATTGGAATTAAGACATTGTTAAGAGAGTAGAGGATTGTCCCTAATCCGCTTCCTTTTGTGTTGACAGTATTGTTGGTGTCACATTCCAAAATTTGGCACCTGAGTATAGGGACTCTGATCCCATGTTTAAGGGTGTGAGATAAATAATGAATGAATGCTTAATCATCTCAAATCGTTTTTACATTCACATTCACCCATTACTTATACTAAGAGTCAATCCTATATTAACTCATCATCAAACTATAATATGTATGTTTAAATAATCAATTCTCACACTCGATAATCAATTAATAATCCTCAACTATTGAATTCAATGGTAAATTATAAAGACCTTATTACATCAAATCTCAAATAAAACAATGGATACACTACGATTTAAATATCTAATATTTTTCCTCCTCTAGGAAAATCTCTTCTAGTTCTGCACTTGAAATTGATTATCCCTTAGCTACAAAAGCCAAGTGAGATAGCTTCTGTGAGACCCGTATCCTAGCCCGTACTGTTCCATAGGCTTCTACGGTCCTCCCGGTCAAATTTCGGTGACTCAAGATCTGTAACAAGCATTTGCACGCGATCCTGAGTCGTATCCCGTATTGCAGAGTCGGCTCAACCCGAGACTTTTATCCTTGCAACCGCGCCGTCACCGTGGTTCCGACGCCATGTCTCGGGCGGTGAGGTGATACCCGGGCCAAGAGATGTGGGCCCGGGTTCAGTTCAAGGAAAACGCCACGCCTTGCAAAACCCAAGAGAGCATGTCCCATCAATCCCATCAATCAAGTACATGTCACATCCCCAAGAGCAACCCCTAAAGTCAACTCTCTCTCTCCACCCATGCATGTTAAGTACACCCATCACCTTTCCCCCATCACTCACCCATCTCTCTCTCTTACAACCTCTCTCTCATCTCTCTCTCTCATTCTCCCAAGCAACCCACGTTCAAGCTCCATGGGAGAGAGCTAGTGTGGCCCACCTTCCTACCTTCCATCTCCACCATCCAAAGATCATCTCGACCATTGAAATCGTTCCCTAGGAGCTCTAGAGGCTATAGGCAGAAGAAGGAAGAGTAGATCTGTAAGACCTGTATCCTAGCCCGTACCGTTCCATAGGCCTCAGCGATCCTCTCGATTGAATTTCAGCAACCCACGACCTTTAATTAGCATTTACATGTAACCCTGAGTCGTATCTCGCATCCCAGAGTCGGCTCAACCTGAGACTTGTACCCTAGCGACCGTGTCGTCACCGCGGTTTTGATGCCGCGTCTTGCCCGCCGAGGCGATACTTGGGCCAGGAGATGTGGACCCGCGTTCAGTTCAAGGAAAACGCCGTGCATTGCAATCCCTAGAAAATATCACATCAATCCCACCAATCACCTCAATCAAGTACACATCCATCACTTCACATGTCAAGTACAAGCAACTATCCTTTCTCTTACACAAGTACTCCAAAGTCAACTTTCCATCATTTCACCCATCCCTCTCACCCATCACTCACATCTCTCACCTATCACCTCTCTCTCTCTCTCTCTCTCATTTCTCTCTCATTTCTCCCAAGCTCCATGAGAGTAACTCATGTCCAAGCTCCATGGGAGAGAGTAGTGTGGCCCACCTTTCTACCACCCAATCCCACCATCATAAGCCCATCTCAACCGTTGAAATTGTCCCTTTGGGACTCTATCATGCATTAGCGGAAGAAGGAAGAAGAGACCACGAGGTGGGTGTTTTCTATAGTCGATTTGTGTGATTTTGATGGATTGAGGGCCCACATATGACGGGGTCCATGTTGATGTATGCATTGTATAAAGGGGCTCATAGTGAAGAGGCCCCTCCTCCATCTCGTCTCTCTCTCTCTCTCTCTCTCTTTCATTTTTTTGTAGTGATGATGAGGTGTGTGTGGCCCACCATGAATGTATTTTATCCATATTGTCCACCGAGTGGGCCCACCTTGCTGCCATCATAGGGCCTGCCATGCATGGCTGTCTGACGAGAAAAAATACAAATATCGGCTTGATCCTGGACGTGGAACCACCGTGAAGTATGTGATTCATCTGCACCATCCATCTGGATAAGTGGTGGTACGCCATTGTGATGTGCATGATTTTAATCCACACTGTTCGTCCAAGCATCTAGAGGGTCTAGACACTTGGCTCTTTGAAGATATTATATTATATTATATCATACATATATATATATTATTATTATATCATGCATATATATATATTGGCTCTTTTAAGGATATTATAATATAATACGTTATATTATAGTATTGTATATATACATGCATATATGTGGGCCACGTGTGTGGGACCCACCTGATCTGTGGCTGGACGGAATCTAGCAGACGTGTGGATTTCATCCACACCGTCCATCCAAGGTGAGGACCCACCATAGTGTATGTGTTACATCCCCACTGTCCAAGTCCAGCCATTTCTGGACGTGAGACCCATCCACACGTACTACACATGTGAGGTGGGGGCCCACCTTGGTATATGTATTCTATACCTACAGACGGTGCCACGTGGAGATCCACCCTGTTGCATGTGTTTCATTAACGTTGTCCATCTTTCAATAATCCAGACCATCCATCTGGACGGTGGGGTCCCTGTGATGTATGTGCTTTATTCACGCTATCCATCCAGGCCGTCCATCTGGATGGTGGCCTAACCATTCACACCTGTTGCATAGCTGTCACCCCTTAGGTCGTCAGCAAGATTCTGTGGGACCCACCTCTGATTACCTTCCATCCATGCCATTCATTTATATTCCATCAGCATGTTCTGTGGGCCAATCATGACACATGTGTATGCTCAGACTGTCCATCCATTGGATGTGGACCCCACCATGGCAATGAGTGGGGCCCACCTTGAGTTAATGTGTTTTGTATCCACACCGTCTGTACATGGACGGTGCTGTGGGATGCACCCTAATTGTATGAAGCCTGCCTTGATGAATGTGTTGTACTCACACCATCTAACCATTTTGATGGATGTATGGCTCACCTTAATGTATTTTGTGGCTCATCCGTCAGGCCCACTTTGATCTATCTTGTGGTCCACTCGAGAGGCCAACTTTGATATACTTGTGACCCATCTGTGAGGCCCACCTTGATATATTTGTGGCTCATCCATGAGGCCCATCATGATGTACATTTGAGGGCCATGTGATCAGGGCCCACTTGCCTTGTATTTGAGGCCCTTTGTGATATGTATTAGGCCCATGGGTAAGGCCCATATGATGTATTTAAGGCCCAAGTATGAGGCCCATGGTGATGTATATTCGGCCCTTATGTGAGGCCATGGGCCCACTATACGTTTGGCTTTATGTGGGCCACACCTTGGGAGCAATGTTAGTTGAATGTCCACATTGATGGACAGTGATGGTTAAATGTCCACATAGTGACCTTCCCTTAGGCCTGGCTAGGCCCATTCTCATCATTCTCTAGTGGGTTAACCCAAATTATTGGGGCCCATTAATATTGCTTGATTCATCACCGGTCATCCATTTATGGACCCTGTCTTGTGTCGGGGCCGATTCCGTTTCGTTAAGGCCGATTCCGATTATCGAGGCCAATTCTGTTTGGTCAAGGCTGATTCCGTTTGGTCGAGGCCGATTCCGATTGTCGAGGCTGAGTTAGATTGTCAAGGCCGATTCTGATTTCGTTTGTCAAGGCCGATTCTGATTATCGATCGATTCTGATTATCATGACCGATTACCGATTTCGATTGACATGACCGATTTGCCGATTCTGATTATCGATCGATTCTGATTATCATGACCGATTGCCGATTCTGATTGATGTGACTGATTTGCCGATTCTGATTATCGATCAATTCTGATTGTCGTGACCGATTGCTGATTTCGATTGGCATGCCTGATTTTATAATTTTAATAATCGATCGATTTTGATTGTCATGACGGATTGCCGATTCCGATTGACATGACTAATTTGTCGATTCTGATTATCGATCGATAACGATTGTTGTGATCGATTGTCGATTCCGGTTGACTTGACCGATTTACCGATTCTAATTATCGATCGATTTCGATTGTCGTAAATGATTACCGATTCTGATTGACGTGACCGATTTGCCGATTCTGATTATCGTCACCAATTGTATATACCAATTTTGAGTGTCGAGGCTGAGTATCAAGGGCGATTCCGATTTGTATAGGCTGATTCCGAGTGTCGACGCCGAGTATCAACACCGATTTCGATTTATGGAGGCCAATCGTATAGGCCGATTCCGATTGTCGAGGCCGAGTTCGAGGCCGATTCCATTTTGTCGAGGCTGATTGTATAGGCCGATTCCGATTGTCAAAGCCGAGTATCAAGGCCGATTCTGATTTGTCGAAGCCGATTGTATTGGCTGACTCCGATTGTCAAGGCCGAGTATCGAGGCCGATTTTGGGTGTTAATTCTAATTGTTGAGACGATTCCGATTTGTCGAGGCTGATTTCAATTGTCAAGGCCGATTGTCGAGACCTATATGATGTATATGCGACCCGTAGTTGAAACCCATTGTGATGTATATTCGGCCTATGTGATATATATGCAGCCCGTGTTTGAGGCCTAATGTGATGTATATGCGGCCCATATTTGAGGCCCATTGTGATGTGTATTTAGCCCGTGTTCAAGGCCTAATGTGATGAATATGAGGTCAATGTGATGAGGCCCATTGTGATGCATTTGAGGGCCAGGCGATAGAGTCCATTGTGATGTATATTAGGCCCCTGTGAGAGGCCCATCGTGATGTGTATTAAGCTCTTAAGTGAGGCCCATGGTGTTGTATATTTGGCCCTTGTGTGAGGCCATGGGTCCACTATATGTTAGGCTCTATGTGAGTCATTCCTTAGGGGCAATGTTGGTTAAATGTCTACATTGTAGGGGTCAATTGTCGATGCTGGTTATTGATACCAATTATGAGTATGTGACAGCATAGCATCATGATACATGCCCATACACATCATCTGCATGTTTATTATGAGATGTGGTTGACCATTGCATATGTCATTGAGCAGGTTGTTATCAAACTCCCTGATAGGCAGAGATTGTCTCACATGAGCGCACGGTATGCGCAGGATTGATGCATGACTGGATTGTATAACTCATGCATCTGGCATTGTGTGTTGTGATTACTATACGCCCTAGCGACATCAGGGTCATAGCCTCCACAGGCATATCGTGGATGGCCAGATGGGACACAGAAGATTTTTGGTTCTAGCATCGGGCTGTCATAGATGGCCCTTGGTGAAAATTCCTAAACCCTCTTGGTACTAGAGGACGGCCCAACATTGAGACTGAGTGGATATATATGAGCGCATGAGGGCCATATACCTATAGGCTGCATCTCCCACTGTGTCATGGTCAGTTGGGAGTGTGTGTGGCCTTACCCACCTGAGGGAGTAGGCATAGCTAGGCTGAGTTTGACCAGCTTATGAATGGGTTTGCTATCGACGTACTTGGTAGATATTGGCTGACTACTGGCCAGGCGGATAGTAAGGTCCCTTCCACTTACCCAGTTGTGCACTTAATGGGGCGGCAAGCTGGTGTAGAGTGTACTAGACCTCGGTGATGATCCCAAAGATGAACTGTACTGATATGTGGACTTATTGACCAGGAGTTACATATTCATTCATTCACTATCCACTCGGGCTAGTGGTGCGCAACTATTTGTTGCGTGTACCTTCACAATGGTCAGGATTTCGGTTGGGGCGCACGACTAACCTAAGATCAGGAGGTTACCACATTGAGTTTGACTATCCAAATTTAGGTATGGGACTGGTTTGGATAGAAGTCCCTTGTGATGGACCCCATAGCCTGCGATACTGCGTACTATCATCCCGACTCCACACTTTAGCATGGTCATTCCATTCGCACCACATATTGCATTACATCCGTGGCATATGGCATTTTGGGTTACTGTATTTTTACATTTATATGGTCTAGATACGGCTGACGGTATTCGTGAACTCATCAGGAATTGTATATTGCATTGCATCCATAGCATCTAATATTTGACTCTTTATGACTCCTCATTTGTATAGCTGATATGTATTGTGTAATCTGACATTGATTGACTCATGAACTTATCAGTATTTTCGCTTACTCTGATATAGTATGATTCTTGATCTTATCAGTATTTCTGATATTGTATGACTATGACATTGTATTGGATACTTAGCACTTACCTTGCACACACACTTATACCACCCTCTAAGCTTTCTATAAGCTTATGCACGATAGATGCGTGCAGGTGGCATTAGGTTGTAGTAGCGTTGAGCATGGAGCATGCAGTGGTCTTCTAGAGCTTTAATTTTGGCATATGTATTTCCCTTTCAGCATTGTATTTAAATGTTTATATTAGTGGATATGTGATAATGATGTTGCCTTTGTGATTTGGGTATACTTGTAGTTATGCTTATTACAAGTTAGATATACGTTGGAAAATCTTCCTTGCAGCATCCTAGGATTGGAACCTGACATATGAGCGCTAGAAGCTGAGAATGGGGTACTGCGGAGACTGTCGGCACCAGGTTCGGTAATTGGGATTCCTGTGAGTCCGATTTTCGGATTTGGGGCGTGATAAGATCAAAGGTGGGTGTTCATAGTATTTGATTTTGATGTAGGGCCCACGTGATTTGGGACCCACTTGATGTATGCATTGTATATGGAGGGCCCATAGTGGCAGGGTCCCTCCCCTTCACCGATTTCTCCCCTTTTTCCCTTTTTGATGTGTGGCCCACCATGATGCTAAATAGTGGAGATCCACCAGACCATGATGTATTTTTATATCTGCACCATCCAGCAGATTTGGACGGTGGAGATCCACCATACCATGATGTATGAGTTTTAATCCACACCGTCCATGGCTTAGTGAGGGGCCCACATACGTACATGTTTCATTCACACCATTCATCCAGGACCCCAGGCCATGGGCCTAGAATGAGGTAGATGCAAATCTCAGGTGGAAGCACACTGCGTTGTGCCCAGTACCTGGGACCACCATGATGTGTGTATTTCATTCACGCCGTCCAGTTGAGGACGGTGTGGCCCGCATGATGTAAATGTTATATCCTCACCGTCCATATGAACGGTGGGATCAACGTGATATATGTGTTCAATCCTAACCGTCCAAATCAAGGCCCCACAATGATGTATATTTTGTATTTCCACAACGTCTAGACGCTGGACGTGTGGGGACCACTGGATATGTATAAAATAATAATAATAATAATAATAATAATAATATATCATATACTATATGTGTGTGTATGATATATTTATATATGTTTAGGTGGTGGGCCCCACGTGGGACCCACCTATTTGGAAAGTGGATTGGCTGGTCTCCCACCTCACCAGCTATTTAGCTGATGTACTGGCGTCAGCCAGTACGTCTGATTAGACGATCTAATATCCAGACCGTCCGTCCATTTAGTTGGTGGCCCATGTGTGTGGACCCCACATGATGCATGTGTTACATCCAGCTGCCCATTATTGATATTGAGGACGTCAACAAGTTCTTTAAGTCCCATGCAATGTATGTGTTTCATCTATACTGTCCAACCAGTTGACGTGGACCCCACCTTGGTGTATGTGATTTATACTTGCCATTCATCTGTGTGGGTCCCATGCAGCAGCAACTGCTGCTGGACTGGAGTCAGCAAATTTTGTGTGGCCCACACATGATATATGTATTTTATCCATGCTGTTTATCAAGTGGACCACACTGCAGTAAACAGTGGTGAGTTGAACGTCTGCCATTGAAACCCCTTTTGGGAGTGCAGAAGTTTTTGATCAGTATGAAATTTGTTTTTCCCCTTAATTTAGGCCTTTATGACCTTATGAACAGATTGGATAGAAAATAAATGTTATGGTGGCCCTGGGAATTTTAAACGGCGAGAAACATTATCACCACTGCTATTTGTGGTATAGTCTAGATGATTTTCCAATCATCATCTCCGCTGCTATTTAAGGTGTGGTCCAAATGATCTTCCAATATGATTCATTTTTTTGGGTAATGTTCTAAAATGATCTCTAAAAACAGATGAATGGTGTAGATAGTTCACCTGGAACAGTGGGCCCGACTTAATGTATTTATAGCCCATCCATGGGGCCCATCTTGATGTATTTATGGCCCATCCATGGGGCCCACCTTGATGTATTTGTGGCCCATCCGTTAAGGCCCACCTTAATGCATATGAGGCCCATTGGTGCGGCCCATGTGATGTGGCCCACTTGATGTATATGAGGCCCATTTGTGCGGCCCGTTGATGTGGCCCACTTGGCGTGTATGAGGCCCATTGGTGCAGCTCGTTGATATGGCCCACTTGATGTATATGAGGCCCATTGGTGCTACCCGTTGATGTGGCTCACTTGACGTGTATAAGGCCCATTAGTGCAGCTCGTTGATATGGCCCACTTGATGTATATGAGGCCCATTGGTGCTACTCGTTGATGTGGCTCACTTGACATGTATGAGGCCCATTGGTGCAGCCCACTTGATGTATATAAGGCCCATTGGTGCGGCTCGTTGATGCGGCCCACTTGATGTATATGAGGCTCATTATGATATATTTGAGGCTCATGGGTTGTGGCCTAATGTGATGTATTGATGCCCATGGGTTAGGGCCCATAGTGATGCATTGGAGGCCCATTGTTGTGGCCCATGTGTTGCACCCCATTATGATGTATTTGTGGTCCAGGTATGAGGCCCATTGTGATGTATATGTGGCCCAGATATCAGGCCTAGCGTGATGTTTATATGACCCATGAATGAGGCCTATCGTGATGTATATTAGGCCCTTTGTGTGAGGCCCATTATGTTGTGTATATGGCCTTTGTATGAGGCCATGGGCCAACTATACATTTGGTCCTATGAGGGTCACTCTTTGGAAGTGATGTTGGTTAAATGTCCATATTGATGGGCGATGATGGTTAAATGTCCATATTATGACCTTCCCTTAGGCCCTTTTGTTAGGTCGATTATCGATTTCGATTATCGAGGCCGATTCTGATTGTCGAGGCCGATTGTATAAGCCGATTATCGATGCCGATTGTCAATACCGATTATGAGTATGTGACATCATAGCATCATGTACATGCTCATACGCACCATCTGTAAGCCTCGTATCCTAGACCGTACCGTTCCATAGACTTCCGCGGTCTTCCCGGTCGAATTTCGGTAACCTTCAACCCTCAACCGGTATATGCGCGTGACCCTAATTCACACGCCATCAACTCGAGTCGACTCAACCCAAGACTTGTACCTTAGCGACCGTGTTGTTGTCGCGGTTCCAATGCCGTGACTCGCCCGCCAAGGCGATACCGTGGTTAGGAGATGTGGGCCAGCGTTCGGTGCGAGGAAAACGCCGCCCGTGCAAATTTTGAGAGAATCTCTACGAGATGTCACATCAATCAATCAACCCATCAATCCCATCATGTCAAGTACATGTCAAGTACACATCACCTTTCACCCATTCCTAAGCAACCACAAAAGTCAAAAAGTTCTTACAAGCCCATACCTTTCTTACACCAATTGCCACAAAAGTCAAGGAAATCTCTTACACCCATCACTCACCCCATCCATCACTCCATCACCCATCACTCTCTCTCTCTCTCTCTCTCTCTCTCTCTCTCTCTCTCTCTTTACAACTTTCTTTCTTATTTTTTTCAAACCATTCTCAAGCAAGAAAGAAACCACCACACGTCCAAGCCTCTCCCCATATCTTCCAAGCTACAAGTGTGGCCCACCTTTCCACCCTCTCATCTCCCATCTCAACCATCCAAACCTCATCTCCTCCGTTGGAATCAAAGCTAAGGAGCTAAGGAAGCCAAGGGAGCAAGAAGATCAAGCGGTGGGTGTGTCATAGGCTAGATTTTCATGTGTTTATGATGGGCCAAGTGAGGCCAACCGATCAATGGTTTGGATCTCACTTTGGACCCTAAGATGTGGCCGATGGCCCACTTGGATCATCATGATCATTCCATGATGGGGTCATTCTCCGTGGACCCCATCATGATGTTTATTTTCCTTACATACTTAGGGTCATCTAGACCGTCTATTTTAGTGGAGAAGGGATCTCCACCGTTGGATTTTGATTTAATGGGCCCACATGTAATGGCCCACTTGATTTATGTTGTAGATCATTGAAGGGAGGGCCCATAGTGCTGGGGTCCCTCCATCATGCGTGTCCCACTCTCTATCTCTCTCTCTCCCTCTCTTTTTCATATTTTTTTATGTGATCATAACATGATTGTATGGCCCACTTGGATGGACCCCACCCTAAAACATGTATTTTATCCAAACCATCTACAAGTGGGGCCCACTTTGTGTGTATTGCACCCACACCATACTCCATTTGGTGGCCCACCTAGCCGGGCCCACCTTATGTACATGGGTTGCCCCGACCGTCCAGCGTCCAGGGACGCTGGACGTCAATGGAAAGCACAATTCAGCTTTATTTTCAAAGCTTTTGGGAGGGTTATCTATGTAGGCCCCACCTTGATGTATGTATTCAATCCACGCTGTCCATTCCTTTCCCAAGCTCGTTTTAGGCATTGAGTCGAAAGATGGGACCAATCAGACTTTCAGGCGGGCCATAACATGGCAAACAGCGGGTTTACCGTTGAAATATCCCATGTTGTTTCTATACACCAAAACAGGCCCAATATTGGGCTTGTTTTGCTCGTTTTGAGCCATGGAGGGCCATTGGACAGGGTGGATTCACCTAATGTGGGCCCCACACGAGCAAAACCTTAGAAAAACCAGAAAATAAAAAAAAATTGTAAACATCGGCAGCAGCAAGCGCTGCTACTGTGTCAGAAGGCAGCAGGCACTACCTACGCACAGCGGACGAGCGGACGGCGGATGGCAGCAACCCACGGTCCCTGCCATGGGCCCCACCATGATGTATATCTGTCATCTAACCCGTTCATTGGGTGGGCCACTCCTTGAAGTGCACTCAGCCCAAAATTCAGCCCGATCCGGAGTTCAGGTGGCCCGCATCACAGGAATCAGTGATGATGAACGTCTACCATTGAAACCCTTTTTGGGTCCACAGAAGTTTTGGATCAGGATGAAATTTGTTTCTACTCTTCATCTAGGTCTACGTGACCTTATCAATGGGTTGGATGGTGTATAAACATTATGGTGGGCCCCACGTGGAGCTCACAGTAATATATGTGTTTTTCTTCCACCGTCCAGGCGGACGGTGGAGCCCACTGTGATTATGTGCTCTATCCCCACCGTCCAGGGGACGGTGGGTGTGTATGTGTGCGTGTGCGCGCGCGCGTGTGTGTGTGTGTATAATATTATATTATATATATAATATTGTATATACTATATATAAAATATATATTATATTATATAAAATATGTGATGGTTGGCCTTCATGTGGACCCCCACCATGAGGCAGGTGCTGCATCCAATTTGTCCATCCATTTTAAAAAGCTTATTTTATGGCATGGGCATAAAGAATGAGCCAAATCCATAGTCCAAGTGGACTCCACCTTGGCATGTTGTAAGGCCCATTCGATGTATTAGGGGCCCATGGGTTAAGGTCCATTAAAATGTATTGGGGCCTATGGGTTGAGGCCCATTTGATGTACATATGGGCCCAATTGGTGTGGCCCATTTGATACACATAAGGCCCATATTATGAGGCCCATTGTGATGTATTTTAAGGCCCATGGGCTATGGCCCATTGCAATGTACGTAAGGCCCGTTGGTGAGGCCCATTAATGCGGCCCATTTGACGAATGTAAGGCCCACGTGATACGGCCCATTTGATATATTGAAGGCATAATGGGATGTACCTAAGGTCCATTGCAATGTGTGATCCCAACATGGTTTATGTAATGATGTTTACGACAGGCTATGCCTTGGGAGCAATGGTGGTTTGACGTCCACATTGCAAGTATAGTGTTGGTTAATGTCCGCATTATGACTTTTCCTGGGGCCCATTGTTAAGCTCGTACATGTAATGTGTAGGCCGTCTAAGCCCATCTTCGTTATGAACTGCATTCATTACCATATAACATGCTTAGTATAGTTCCATTATTCACGATCATACGCATCATATGTATGCTTGATATGAGAGGTGACTAATCATAGTATATGCCTTCGGGCATATTGTTTATAGGCTCCCGGATAGGCAGTGCTACCCTACATGAGCGCACGATACGCGCAGGACTACTGCATGACTGGATAGTATGATTCATGCATTCGCATTGTGCGATATGGTACTGAACGCCCTAGCGACATCAGGGCCGTAGCCTCCACAGGCTTATCGTGGTTGGCAGGATTGGATACCAGAAATCTTATTCTACATGGGGTGCTATAGATATCCCTGGGTGAAAGTCCTTAAACCCTTATGGTACCAAGAGGTTGCTCCAACGTCTAGACCGAGTGGGTGCATGAGCATCGAGTGCCGATTACCAGACGGTTGCGCTTTCCATTGTGTCATGGTCGGTTGGAAGGGGATGCGGCCTTACCCGCCCGAGAGGAGGGGACAAAGCTAGGCTGAGTCTGACCAGCTCGAGAAATGGGTCCGCTATTGACAAGCAGAGCCCGATATTGGCAGGCAGATAGTGAGGCCTTTTTCACTCACCTATTGCGCGTGATGGGGCGGCAATCTGGCTTGGAGTGTATTAGACTCCGGTGATATTCCAAAGTTGAGCTATATTGATATGTGGACTTAGATGAGGATTTGCATGCTTGAGTTGCATTCCACACCGCATGGCCTTGGTATGGCCGACATCATCCATGCTTCGCATTGCATAGCCTTGGTACGGCTCATGGCATTCATGGATTCATCAGCATATTCCGCATTACTCTGATACTGCATAACTACTACCTCGCATACACACTTACACCACCCTCTAAGCTTTCCATAAGCTTATGCACGACCGTTGTGTGTAGGTGACGTTGGAGCACAGTAACGCTGAGGCAGGAGCGCTTTGTTGATCATCTTGGAGCTTTTTTTGTTTATCATCATTGTATTTCCCTTTATGCTCATTGTACTTTTAAAGTTTTTTATCATAGTGGAAATGTGATGGAGTTTTTGGTTGTTGTTTGTGGGTTATGCCTTTGGTTATGCTTATTACGAATCAAAATGATGTTGAAAATCCTCCTCGTAGCATCCCAGGATCGGAACTTGGCGAATGGGCGCTGGGAGCCGAGAATGGGGTTCTATGGAGGCTGTCGGCGCCGGATTCAGCGATCAAAAATTTTATGAGCCCGGTTTTCGAGTTTAGAGCGTGATACCATTTGCATGTTTATTATGAGATGTGGTTGACCATTGCATATGTCATTGGGCAGATTGTTATGAGACTCCCTGATAGGTGGAAATTGTCTCACATGAGTGCACGGTATGCGCAGGATTGATGCATGACTGGATTGTATGACTCATGCATCTTGCATTGTGTGTTGTGATTACTATATGCCCCAGCGACATCAGGGCTGTAACCTCCACAAGCATGTCGTGGATGGCTAGATGGAACACCAAAAATGTTTGGTTAGAGAATCTGGGCACTTTGGATGTCCATGAGTGAAAGTCCCTAAACCTAAGTGGCCAGGAGATACCCCAACGTTTAGACCAAGTGTTCATGAGCGCCCGAGTGCCGAATATCAGTACGTCGCGTCTCCCACTGTGTCATGGTCAGTTGGGAGGGGGTGTGGCTTTATCCACCCGATTCGTAGTTGGAAAAACTAGGCTGAGTTTGACTAGCTCATAAATGGGTCCGTTATCGACGTGTCGAGTAGGTATTGGCTAACTACTGGCCATACGGATAGTGAGGTCTCTTCTACTCACCTGGTTGTGTGCGATGGGATGATAATCTGGTTTGGAGTGTATTAGACCCTGGTGATGATCCCAAAGATGTACAGTATTGATATGTGGACTTATTGACCAGGAGTTGCATACTCATTCATTCATTCATTCACTATCCACTCGGGTTGGTGGTACGCAACTATTTGTTATGTGTACCTTTGCAATGGCTAGGATTTCGGTTGGGGCACGCGACTAACCTGAGATCAGGAGTTTACCACATTGAGTCTGACTATCCAAATTAGGTATGGGACTGGTTTGGATATAAGTCTCTTGTGATGGACCCCATAGCCTGCAATACTACGTACTATCATCCCGACTTCACACACTTGCATGGTCATTTCATTCGCACCGCATATTGCATTGCATCCTCGGCATCTGATATTTGGTTCTCTATGTCTCTGCATTGCATAATCGATCTACATTGCATACTCTGATATTATATGATTTATAGACTTGCCAGTATTTTCGACATTGTATGATTTATGGACCTGCATTATATACTTGGCACTTACCTTGTGCACACACTTACATCACCCTCTAAGCTTTCTATAAGCTTATGTACGATAGATGCGTGCAAGTGATGTTAGGTTGCAGCAGCATTGGGCTTGGAGCGTGAAGCGGTCTTCTGAAGCTATGATTTTTTATATATGTATTTCCCTTTCAGGATTGTATTCAACTGTTTATATTAGTGGATACATGATGATGATGTTGCCTTTGTGATTTGGGTAAACTTGTGGTTATGCTTATTTCGAGTTAAATGTACATTGGAAAAATCCTCCATGTAGGATCCCAGGATCAGAATCTGGCGTATAGATGCTGGGAGCCGAGAATGGGGTACTACGAAGGCTGTCGGCACTGGATTCACCAATCGGGAATTTGTGAGCACGATTTCCAGGTTTGGGGCGTGACAGCTTCGCATAGTTTATCACATGTAATTGAAGTTTAAAAAACAAATAAAGATATTTTCATAAAGTACGAATAATTAAGTTTTTAAATCTAAAAGAACATTATAACCATGCATGCAATGAAAAATACATATGTAATATGTCAAAAGTCTCAGCATAGTTATCAATACAACATCTAAGGCCATTTTAAGTTAGTCAGGCCTATATTGTTAAATAAATCTTCATTGGCTTGCATGACAATCTCTTTCACACACCTAGGCGCTCACTCAACCAGCTATAACCAACGAAGTATTCTCCAAACTCAATAGTTGGTCTATTGCACACATGTAGATGCTCACCAAACCTGATCACAACCGATGGATTATATAGTTTATTACACACACTTGGGTTCTTAACCAAAAAAACATTATAGGGACTGTTACACACACTTAGGTGCTTACCCAAAGATATTCACTAGTTCTATTGCACAAACTTAGCCGCTCACCTGAAGATATTCATTGAGTCTATTGCACACATTTGGCTTCTCACCCAAAGATATTCACTGGGTCTCTTACACACTCTTAGGTACTCACCCAAAGGCATTCACTAGAGTTCACATTCGCGGAATGTATGAATCATACAAATCCTTTTTTCAAAACTTTTAAGAATCAATCTTTCAGCTTTCCAACCCTTTCAAGGCATCAAACATTAATCATAAACTTAAGAATTTCTGATACACAATGTATTACACAATTTCTATGTAAATTCTCAAAATCATCACCAAATACAACTATCATAGTATAAATTCAAAATCTGAATATAACAACACGAAATTTGGGCAATGAATGATGAGTAAACACTAGGAAAACAACATGATGGATTTCCAAATAATGAACACAATTTTCAATTCATATGTTGGTATGATAAACCAAATTAACACAATTGTGTAAAATAAAATACATAAAGGATAGAGTATAATGTGTATAACCAGTGTGAGACAACTCACCTATTTAAAGCATACTCGAACCTAACTTGACTCCACTTGACTCAGTTGTGACTCAGTTTTGACTCACTTGTAACTCGACGTTGTATGACTTTCCTCTTAAGCACACTGGATTTTCGGCCTTCCAGTAAGGATTTCAAGCTTTGTTGGACTTGGCTCGACCCAAATTCACTAGGACTCAGCCCATAACTCAATTCTTAGTTAACTTTGTGAATCAACTAATTTCTCTCTCTATTTCTCTCTCGATTTCTCTCTTGATAGAACATTATGATTGTGTGATCTCTCTTTGGATTGAGAGGTTTATAACCTTCTTTTAGGCTTTTTATGTTTCCACAATTTGAGTTGAAATAGGATCCATGTTGAGCTTATGCTCGGATTATGATCAAAACATGTTGAAAGATTCCAGGAGTGAGATGCATCAAATATCGTTGTACGTTGGTGATCATATAGAGATCAGATGGGCCTCTTAATAGATGATTTAGATTTGAATTCGAAGGCTATAACAACTTCTATGGTGATGGGTTCTTAACGAGTGAGATGGCCGAGGGGTAGTGGTGGATTTGCATATGAGGGGTTTTTCTTCAAATAGATGCTCATGGACAATTCTTATTGGCCCCATGAAGCTCAACGATACTTTAAATCAAAGCTCCATATCTTTTTGGGTGGTGGGTTATGTAGGAGAAGCTTTCAGCTGCCACAATGCTATTACGACAAAAGAACGGGAAATCTGAAGATTCCAAACGTTATTTGGGATCTTCTTATAATCTACAAGCATTTGGAAATCACCCAAGGGTTGCGCAAATGGTGTGAATTGATTCGATATCTCACTATCTCCAGAGATTTACTTCACAACATGCGATAACTAACAAAGAAAATCGATATAGTTGTAGTTGTTTGTAATTAGGCACCAAGAACTGTAGGATCGGACGATTATGATCTTCCGCTCGAATGGTTTACATCAGTCGAAAGAGTTTCCCTTAGATCATGATTTGATCAAGTTCCTAAATGGAATTCTTGGTGAAGGTTTTCTGTAAGTACTAAAATGTTAAAGCACACTTTAGTTGTCAAATTTCATATAGTCAAAACAACTTGTCAAGAAATCTTCAAGTCTAGTCAAAGATCAAGAGAAGATGAAGCTTAAGATCAACTGATGTTCTAGTAGAAGATCAAGCTCCGAAGACAAGATGAAGTTAATAATCAAGTTCAAGACAAAGAAGTTCAATTACTTCACATTTCAGGTAATATAATACCCTAAAAAGACCTTAGGTTTAGGTGCTTTAAAAAATTATTTAAATTGGGTTTTTATACTTGAGTTTGCTTGGAATTCGACCAGCCTAAGGTTTAGTTCGACTAGTTTGAGTTTTCTCGGCCAGTCCAAGTTCAAGTTGAAGCAAAATTATATTTCTGTTGCAAATTCGACTAGTCGAATTTTCTGTTCGACTAGTCAAAGACTGATCTTCGACCAGCCCATGGAAATTCGGCTCGAAGTGCAGCAACTAAATTGGTTAGGATTTTGGGATCTTCGACCATTCGAAGACCACCTTTGACTAGTTGAACAGAGCTCTTTGACTAGTCGAACTAGGGCCTCTAACCAGTCAAAGATTGGATAAATCTCATCCTGCTCAAATTTGAAAATCCGTTGAATAGAATTTGGTGCTTGGGATAGTTGAAGACTGCTTCGGGCCAGTCAAAGATTCAACTTCTTTGCTTATAAATTGAGGTTCTCTCTCAATCCGAAATATCAATTATTATCATTAAAATGCTTCTGCAAGAGAGAGAGAAGCTCCAGTTATTAGCAAGTTATTGAACGGTATTTATAAATTATTTTTATAGCTTTTGTTTAATTCCCTTAATCTTAGATTTTGTCATTCTGATTCTAAAGAGAGTGAATACTACTCTTCTTTTGAGATTTAAGAGAATTAACTCAAGTAATCATTGGTTTTAACTTAATTAAAAATAATAAAACCCTGGACCTTTTCTATCTGACTAAACATTGAACAATCGGCATTCAAGCAAAGCGGTTATTTGGTTATAACTTCTTCTACAGTAAAGATAAATATACCTTCAATTCTTATTTTGGTTTTTCTAAGATAGCTAGAAAATCTCTGTGTAGGTTTTGTCTGAGATAGCCTGAAAATCTCAGTGAGGGGTTTGATTGTAATAGTCTAGTAAAATCACAATTGTATTGGGTTTTAAGGTGACCCTGAGAAAACCTTTTTCATAGTGAAAGCCAAGATTACGTGGAGAGTAATTTTTGGAGTGGAGTAGGTGTGGCTGTTTTAGAACAGTTTTTGACACACTGAACTACTATAATTCTCTATGTTATATGGTGAATATTTTTATCTTTTATGTGGTGAATGGTTGTAATTATATTTTAGTTTTAGTGGTGAATGATTGTAATATTTATTTTTATTTACTCTTGCAAAGTTTGAGATTTTGATTTTAAAAGTATTTGTGAAATAAGGTTGTCCTGCCTAAACTTTTAGGTGAAAGTTGTCATACGAATCATTTGAAATCAACGTTTTAATACCTAGGCAATTGAGATCTTTGATTTATTTATTATTCAGTACTTTATATGATTATTTGGCATAGTCCTATTCACCCCCCTCTAGGACTTCTTAAGCTCTCTTTTACATTTTCTCTCTTGAAAGCGGCCTTATGTTGGGGGTTATTCAGGTTTTCGATTTTTCATGCACGCATTGGTGCAATTCAAGTTTTCTTTACGTTTCATACGAAGGTGGATTAAGTGTTGATTATAGATTAAGATGTTTAATGGAACACTCAATGCATGGTTTAGATTGTCAAATTTTGATTCCAATCCACTACTTTCATTAAAACGACTACAATTGTTTGGATTTTGAAATCAACAGTCAGATCAAGTTAAAATTGTAGATCGAGCATCCTCGGGGTTCCTTTGATGCGTTTCATTATAGATGTGCGGTCAGTCTCACGATCGAACGATCAGATCAAGATCTTTTGAGAGAGAATGCACGGTGTAAGATGTTCACTTGACTACCATATCCTTTTTTGTTTTGCAAATTGTAGAATCCATAAGATTCTTCCTGGATAATATGGGGCCTTCAAAAATAGGTCCAAACGTATCCCGATGTGTAAAGTAAATTGATAGCTTCTTCAGGGATCGTCTACGAATCATAATGATAGTTGTCATGTTATTTTCAAGCAGGTCATCCAACGAATATAATGCAAAATCTGTTGGATAGTTGATTTTGTAGGTTAGACTTGAAATTGATAATGTATGGTTCCACTAGGTTGAATAAGCATTGGTTAGATTTTCATCAGGATCGGATTCCCACAAATAGGTTTTCTTAATATTAGTGTTGGGTAGGAATGTGTACATCATAGAAAACTCTAAAAGGTCAATAATGTGTTTATATCCATTGGAATTAGACTTTAACGGTATAAAACATTCTCTAGTGTATCAAGATTATGATGAAAAGTTTAAAATCGTTGAGGATCAAATATAAATGGCTTAGATTAGATCCTTGTCTATTTCATGATGATCTGATGGTCCAAATTGAAATTTAATGGTTGGAACTTAATCTGTTCGTAAGAGTCATCCCAATGGTTGAATTGAAGAAAGATCGAGTGTATTGCTATATATAAGCTCAAGATGTGTGTGTGTGTGTTTGTGTGTAAGTATATGTAGTTTAGATGATCTTCGGCAAGTTCTTTATGATTTAATGGTTTGATGGTGATGAGGACGATTAGATTTAGGATAAATTATAGATGAACAAATAGTGTTGTGCGTAAAAGAGGTGAAAGTGATTATATACACACAAAATCATAAAGTTGATGATTACATGAATCAATGATTCATACTAAACAAATCAATTAAGCATATCAATAATCACACCTTGCATGGTTTAATGGACGCATGTCTTCATGAATGCTTAGATGAATGTAAGTGTACATGCTCGTGTGCTTATGTATACACATCGAAATCCTGAGTCATTACAGTTGAAGTTCATGGTCCACTCGTTTACCCCTAGGATCTTCTCCCTCAGTGAAGAGGACATCTTCGTAAAGGAAGGTCTTTAATGGCTGGTAGTCTGGTAGGGAGTGTGCCGCGAGATGATTTTCTAGTGCTTGCCCCTTAATTGCTTTATAAGTGATATAGGTGATGTCGAACTCAGAAAGCAACACTTACTACTTAGCTATTCTTCTTGTCAATGCTAGTTTCTCGAACATACAATTTAACGAATCTATATAAGCAAGTAGAAGGACCGAATAGGCAATCATATAATATCAAAGGAGTTAAATAGCTCATACAAGGGTAAGGCAGGTCTCTTTAATTTTCAAGTATTTGGATTTGTAGTTTTTGAATCTTGTGCTCAAATACTAGATTGCTCACTCTTTTCTTCCAATGTCGTTGTGTTAATCAAGGACTCACTAATTGTGTCTGTAGGGACTGATATGTAGATTAGAAGTGTCGTCTTGGGCCAAGAGGGACTAGCACCAATGGATCCAGAAAGTACTTCTCGATTATTTCAAAAGCCCTTTAACAACCTTTATTCCATTCTTTTGGTGAATTATTTCAAAAAAGCTTGAAGATGGGTTCACATATGGGTGTGAGTTAGGTGATAAAGAGACTAATGTATTCCATTTTACTTAGAAAGCTCTGAAGTTCTTTCCTGGTCTTCAGAGGTGACATCTCAATGATTGCTTTAGTTTTTGTTTTATCGACCTTGATGTTATCCTTGCCGATGATGAAGCCAAGTAATTTTCCTTGAGTTACACCAAAGACATACTTCTATAAGTTGAGGTGGAGCTTAAACTTCTTCAACCAGTTGTAGAATTTTTTGAGATCATCAGAATGCCCTTCGATACTTTAAGATTTGTGTTAAGCGTGAAATATTACATATTTTTCCCTTGTTATAGATTGGTTTTATGAATATGGATGCACTTGATCGATCTAGTTATACATGTTTTCTCTTGCGAGGTGATTTTGAGAGCTAAGGAGAAAAGGATGCTTAAAGCGATGATTTAATGCTTAAAGGATTACCAAGTAGAGGATTTGATCTATGGAGGTTATCATTGAAGAATTCAAGTACCAAAGATCCAAGGAAACTAAGTGAGGAATGAAGAAAATCGAAGACCCAAAGTGAAGGAATCAAAAAGTGTAGAAATCGGCACTTCAATGACATAAATGACACCTTCGGTGCCATCGAAGTAAGTTCGATGTCATTCAAGCCACCTTTGATACCATCCCAAAAATTAGGAAAATCTTCAATTGATTAATGGACATATATATACAATCTTTGATGCCATCAAAGGAGTGTTCAATTCTATCAAAGCCAAGTTTCATGCCATCGAAGGAAGTTCGATCCATCAAGAAAATCCCCAAATTTGAAAGTTTGTTGTTATACAGTTTCCTGTTTTCATTCGGATCCATCGATGGGAGTTTGGATGCTTAGGAAGACTATGAATATGTTCTTACATATTTTGTAATAGTTTGTTTTGTAAAATCCATTGATCTATCATTGATTCCGGGCATGATAGATGCTTTAAATTCCCTGCGATCATTACATTGATGTTTTATGAGGGAGCCAATTCAATGAAAGTTCAAATCTATTTCAAAGCATATGAATGATGATTTAACTACTTTATTATCTGACTGGATAAGACTTCGATTGCAGTTATGTGATCTAATTTAAGCAAGTAAAGTAACGTTAAGGAAGCTATAAGTGGATCTTTGGTACTCTAGCATGGATACTCACACATGTGAGCACAATCCCAACACAAGATTTGCTGGTAGGTGGAAGTTTTTGAAAACAGAAACCATTTTCTCCTTGCCATGCTGGCGATCTACTTGAGGAATCCTCCAATCCTAGCCCTCCATTTAGATAAATCTCGACTTTCCATTTGGTTGAATCACTATCGTCCAAGTTAGGGCTTCTTTCTCGGTAAGAAAAGAGAAAACAATGGACGATTTTCTTTGCAGAAGTTGTTGCGAAACAAAGCAATCCCGACTGTTTAGTTTTGATCCTACAGTTCAGGAGAGCTAGGGTTTTCTATAAGAAGAGGAGGATCGAACAACAGTACGGTTCTCTTCATTTCTTGTGGCTACGCTTGAAAATCAACCGAACTCTTCTCCCTTTGAACCCATTGGAAAAACCTCCTTGGAGCTTCACTCTGATCATTCTCCAAGCTTCCATAGGCTTGTCTAATACTTTCCAATAGCTTCAACTCGAAGAAAGAAGAAGTGGTTGAGATTCCACCATTATCGTCCATTGTCTTCTTCACCGAGTCGACGCGGTTTGAGTCGTACGGTGGGGTTGAGTCCATACTCATCTGGTTTGACAGAGACTGAAAAAAAAATAGAGAAAAGAAAGGAGAGGAAGGAAAGAGAAGATAGGAAGAATAGAAAGAGAGAGAGGGAATGTTGGGTTGCCACACTACGACCAAATCACGGCTTGCCGTCAAGTCGGATTAACTCGAATCGATGATGAGTTCGAGTCAAGTCTAGCGTCTCAGGTCCTCCCAGCAGAGAAGAAAGAAGGAGAAGAGAGAGTAGAAGAGAAAGAACGGGAGGAGAGAAGAGAAGGAAGAAAGAGTCGAGTTCTAGTCACCATCATCAAATCTGACCGGGCTATCCTGCATGACAGTCATCACCATCGAATCCCAAACCTCAGCCTGCTCATCTCCAAGACTACCATAAAGTCCTTGGTTCAACACTAACTTCGGAATCACCTCTAAGCCAAGCTGACCGAGTTACAGCAATCGGTTCAGCCACCTATCAACTCCATCCTCCTAGTCATCGAGTTGCAGTGGGACGGTCCAACCACCCGCGGAGTCATGCTTGAACCATACCTCCCTTCCATGATAATGATGTGGGTCTGACTCAGTGTCCGGGTTTAAAACCAGACCACCTGGTGCAGCAAAACGAGTCAACTCATCTTCAACACCTATAGGGTGTCACTCAATAACTCACTATGTTCATGTCCGTTACAGGGCTGAACTCAACCAGTAAAGCGGCAATAATCACTGAATCCCCAGCTCAATTTTGAATTTAATGGAGTAAACTCCATTTCATCAAGTAGCTATCGTAACCGAGTTCCTTGACTCACCAACCATGATTTAAAGCATTCATGGCTGGCCTAGGTGTCCAACAAGAGAGCATAAGAAAAACAGATAAAGGAAATGGAAAAAGAGAAAGAGGGAGAGAGGAGGAGCCGATTAGGTCTAACCGAGTTAACTCTGTTATTCGTTGAGTCCAACTCACTGATTGACTCATATGGTTGAGTCTGGGCTGAATATGGGCCCCATTTGGCACCAAGGGAAGAAAGAGAAGGAAAGAAGGGAAGAAGAAGAAGTGGCAATGATAGGTTGATTCGATGAGTTCAGTCAAGTTCCACCAAGTTCGGCTGAGTTTAGATTAGTTTAGCTGAGTTCATTCAAGTGGCATTGGAGTCGAGTTGGGGCTAAGTTAATTCAAGTTGAATTAACTAGGCTAAGAGCGAGTCGAGTTAGGTCTATCTCGGGAAGATTCTAAGGGCGCATGCACTTCCTAGCGATAATGTAGGCGATCGAAAACATAAGGTGATGACTTCTTCCCTTTTTTGCTTTCCACTTTCATATTAGCTTAAGTGATAGTTTCTATTTTAATTTTGACTTATAATTGATATCTCTATTTTATGATTATTTGTGCTAGTTATTGGAGCTGATCCTCAAAATTATATGCTCAACATTTATCTTGTATAAACATATATATGTTGCACTTGAATATATTCTCATGTTTGTGGATTGCTTGTGGATTACTTGTGAAACTTGAATTGATACATCTTTCAGTAGAAAACCCCACTTATCTATGTACATCCAAAATTGGGATGTAGTTTGATTGATTGTGATTATAATGGACCCTTGACATAGTTGCTACTTTGACTGGTGGATAAAATGGAATATTGATGTACCCACGCCATCTATAGATCGTTGTGCCTATGTGGCTTTTGGGGATGATCCATTTTTATCACATTCCTTGATAGACTATTCACCTTATGTGGTTTCGATTTGATATTTGCCCTATGTGGTTTCAATTTGATATTTGCCTCATGTGGCTTCGATCGCATATTGGCCTAATTGGCTTGACGGAATATTTGTGTGTAAACATGCGATAGTAAGTTTCACTTGTTAAATTATGATTGGTCACTGGTTGAGGAGGTTACCATTAAATATCCTAATGTTGGAGTCTCATGAGCTGGAGATGGTGTTATCGGAGATTATGCTCGAGTTGTCGGCCTATGCTAAGTGACGAGCCTCCCATAGTGACCCTTGAATTTTCTTAAATTGACTGTTTACAATTAGAATAATAATAGTTTGGCTAATCATGCATATATGACATATGGGTTTTATCGGGTGCCTGGTTGACTGTTCGAAATATCATTGTACTGTTTGAACGACTTTTTTTGCATTTTGAATGGGTGGACTGTTTGAAAGACCTATTCTTGTGCGTAAATGGGTTGACTGTTTAAAAGTTCCATTCATTTGGCACGTGGGCATTATCAGGTACCTGATTGATTGTTTAAAAGACCAGTGTACTGCTCGAATGACCTCTTTTACAATTTCAATGAGTCGACTATTTGAAAGACCCATTCTTTTGCATAAATGCACAAACTATTTGAAATGTTCATTTTCTTACATAAATGGGTTGATTGTTTGAAAGAACCATTCTCTTGCATGAATGGGCCGACTATTTGAAAGGTCTATTCATTTGTCCAACTGGATGAACATCCCCAATTGATGTGCATTCACGCGTCAATGCATTTAAATAAGATTACATCATGTATAGCTTTGTATGTTTTCTTATTTAACTTATGCTTAACCAATGCAGTGCAGTGTAATATTGAGGGGAATTCATACTAAGTTGGCCACTCAAATCCTTTGAATATATAATTGTACATGTAGTGTATGTGGTTTAAATGAAATTCATGTTCAGATTGATGAGGAGAAGGGTACAAATACCAAAGACGCATGGCTATATCTACACAAGAGTAGCTGTGTGATCTTACAGTTCAAGATTAGTTGTAATTTATTTTATTTCATATATCAAATTATTTCTTTCTTATATTTATAGCATTGAAATATTAGTTTGTATAAGCTATTTGGACAGCCGCTCGTAAATTTTGAATGTATATACAAATTTTCTTTATGTTTAATTTATTTTTCTTCTGCTGAATTACTATCTATAAAAATAAAAGAAAATAAAAATATGTGAAAATAGACTATCTTTAAAGGTTAATATTTTACTTTTCAATAATATACTTGAATTTCAAGAACAGGGGCTTTGTAGTCTAATCGATGAATCTACGTCAAACCTAAATATCCTAGGTCACACGTACACGCGCGAAAGCCCTAAAAGGGGCGTCTATGAGTACGGTCTGGTGTTCAAAAGTGGGTGAGAATATTTATAAGTAGTCTGAGGTGGCGTTTTAGCGATCTTAGGAATTTTGAAGGTTAAAAATTGACTTGGCATGGTGCGAATGGCGTGATTGATGGAGGAGAGAGGTGCTCGTGATGCTGCTTTAATGGTTGAGATGGGTGGCATGAAATGTAAAAAGAGAAGAGGAGAGGGTACTTTTGAAATTTAGGAGGTAGGCTCGCAATCTGAGGTGGGAATTGCATCTGGGAGATGCCACGGCTATCCCTACCGAAGCACAGCCAGCTGGTGTGTCAAGTGCCTATGCCACGTGGCTTAGTTAAATTTGCTCTAAAACCAGCTGGTGTGTCAATTGCATGAGAGACCATGAAATGTGCTCTGAAACACATGACGGTCGAGATCAATGGATTTACTATCCAAGTGTCCTAATGCAACTTGAAAACATTTTAACATGTGTCACTCTTAGCTCACCAGAGCATCTCTTTATCTAAGAGAATTTTTTTATTTTTTATTATTAGCTAGTAACTATTCGGGCTTTTTATTTTTTCTCCTAATTTACCAAGTAGGGACTCCAGAAACCAAATTTCTATGCATTGTAGCCGAGAAATTACTCCAGAAACCAAATTTCTATGCATTGTAGCCGAGAAATTAGCAGGTCTATTAGTTTTTAAATTTTTTTTTTTTCCTTAAAAAGCCAGAGTTGAGCACTGTGGGGCTCATGGGGTATGCTCTGACATCCAACCCGTCCAACGGTTGTACCCCACCATCATTCTCAGAAGAAGAAGAATTTTAAAAAAGATAATATCATACGACTTGAAGAGATACCAACTCATGTTTAATGTGATCACGACAGTTGTGGGTTTTATATGTTGTATGGGTTTGATGTGGACGCGAATAAGCTGCCACACCGGAACCAGAGATAAAGAAGCTCATCTTGTTTTTCAATAAGAAGGGCGGCACTTGTATCGATTTCCCAACTCCTTCAATGGATTCATTGGAGGCGATTCCTTTCACGATAAAATTGAAGGTGGTAGAAGCAACGGAGACGAGTTTTAAAGAATATGGACAGGTGATCGACGTTTCTTCCGACGGTCAGGAATTCGGCCCCTCCGATGCTCAGTTAGACCTAAGTCGTGGCACTCCCAGGTTCTCTCTCCTCTTTTTTTTTTAAAAAAAAAAAAATCTATAACAATGATTTTTTCTAAGGACTTGTTTGGATGGCGCATCGATGTATCTTCCTTTCATGCTGTTTGGATACCCCACTTTTCTTCTTCTTCTTCTTCTTCTTCTTCTTCTTCTTTTTCCCCCAAATGAAGTATATAGAAAACGCAAGGAAGACCATTCAAATTGTGGGACCCACTATATATAGGAAACATCCCAAAAATGTTGGAAGATTATTTCCAAGTCTTTTTAAACGTTTAAATGGAAATTTCCAAACTAGCGCCTTGCAGCTGTGATTAGTGTTTCTATTTCAACAAGGTTTTAAACGTGAACATTATTTTCAAATTTCTCCTCCACTGCCTCTTTGTTGATATTGCTCTTTTTGCTGATTTAGTTGTGAGTTTGGATCCTTGCATTTGATTAATCTAGTGTCAGAGTGCAGCCAATGAATTTATTATTATTATTATTATTTTGGTCCAATTGTTTCAAGAGTTCTTACATCAATGCGAATCATGGCTATGAACGGGATGATTCAACAACAACTCCTGGAGTATTGAGATGAATTTTCTCTTCAGATCTCAACAGTTTTGGGACTTGGTGGAGAACAATTTTCTTATTGCTTGAATCTGGCTAGTTAGGTGCAGTTGCCTGCAGACGCGCGGATGCCTGCATCAACCATATATAAAGGACAGCGCGGGTGCCGATTGTGGCCAGGGATCCTCTTGATGCCCAAGTCAGGCAAGCGGACTGAAATAAACATGGGACTTGAGTTAAGGTTTTTAGTGCTTACCCCTCTCCAATTGCAATGAGTGTACTTACAGGATGTTTAGGTGACTTCAAGAATTGAGTGTTGTGGTGGGATACGTTGGATTTGCTAGAGGGTCCTTATTTGGATGGGGATCTACTTCTGAAAGTATCGTCGAACCTATCTCGGTCGGCGTGATCTTCGGATAGAATTGTACCAAATCTTTCCTTTCTTGATTTGAAGTAGAATTCTCTCCAGGTTTTCCTTGTATCTAGTTGGGGTCGATCTGGTTAGCTCGGGAGGTGATTTCCATAACTGAGCTCTGCCCTTAAACAACTCAGTTCAAGGTCGGCCCATTGGTCATCTCTCTGTCGGTGCCTTATTAGCTTGGGAAGTTCATCCTGGTATTCTAATTGGCCCAACTTTAAGGCATTCTTACTATGGTTGTTTGTATTTCCTGTACAGCAGGCCTGTTCGGTTGTCTCCACAACAGTGGCCCCCTCTGCTTTTGACCTCGTCATGCACGAGCTTGGGCAGTAGGAGCCTAAACTGGTCTGGATGCGCTGGAACTGAATTTCAAACTTTTAAGTAGCCTGTTCTTTTTCTTTTGCTTGAAATTTCGAGTCGAACTTAGATTTGTTGTCTAATGATGAGGGCGGGAACAGAAAAGGAGGCGCCTGTCGCGAGATTCAAAAAAGATATGATGACAATTGCAAGGTACGAGGGGACGCCTATTACTTAGCAAGCGTCGTTCAGCCTGATGAATCACAAACGGACAACTGTCGACCGAGTCATCATGGTCTTGTCTGGGCTAACCTCGTGTCGCCACGTGGACGGGCACGTTAGTTGAAGCGTCTCCTCGGGCCTAAGTGGCTTTAGTCAGCAATAAATGCCCTACTATAGGGACTGTATAAGTATTACCTCCCCCCTCCATTAGCACATCAGTCCGTTTCTACGAAGCCCGAGCTCTTTCGACTCGGTCTTCCTCTCTTGACTCCAACTTGCAAGTCCCTTTTCCTTCAGTATACCTCAATTGGATATCTCTGTGTTTTCCGGTACACCTGGACCTTCCCTTGCTTCCCTTTTCTTCTACTTTTTCTTCATCCTTCCTCTCAGTGCCTTATATATATATATATATGTCTTCTGGATAGAATTTCGGGGCTGTCTTTGTCTCCGAGGCCTTCCATAGGGAGTTAATGAGTAATAGTACAGACTCTCAATGTCCCCCGTCTCCAAGTTCTGGGCCTTCGTGGCCTATCCTTCCTCCTAGGCAACAGAGATGAAACCTCGAAAAGGGGAGGCCTCTTCGCCTCAAGCGGAGCCAACCTCCCCGTCTTCCAAGGATGTGGCCCTTACGGCCAAGATCTCTGTGTCTAGGTTGAGGACGGGGGACTTATAGGCCCTCTAGTCAGAGTATGCGATCCCAAGCTCAGTGGGGCTTTGGCTTCCTCGGGCGGGAGAGCTTCCAGGCAAACCTCTTGCGGGGGAGGTTGCCTTGTATTCGATTTTCTTTTCCTATGGCTTAACGATTACCCTTTCATCCGATGGTGAGAGAGATGCTCGACCGTCTTAGGGTCACCTTGGGACAACTAAATCCCAACATTTGGAGCGTTGTCTTTGGCTGCTACATCATGTGGCAGTAGATCAGATGTTCTGAGTTCTCTATGGATGAGCTCTTCTACTTGTACCAAGCTAAGAGCAGCCCTGGCTGGTACTATTTTTCTTCATAGTCGGGTAAGGGTCAGGCCATCATTACCAATAACCCATCCTCCAACAAGGGTTGGAAGGAAATATGGTTTTTTTTGTGACTGGTGAGTGGGAAGCCCTCGCGATGGAGCTGGATGGATTAAGAGCTCAAGTCCCTACCTCCTTCGCCCTCCCAGGTCGAAATATACGTTGAGCCATTATACTTGGTTAGTTTTGCTTGATTATATTTTTATTTTTGTAAATATCTGATGTCTTCCCATTTCTTCTTTTTACACTTTTTCCTAAGTCTCAACCCAACCTCTCTGCTTTCCTCCTCCGCCAGATCAGGATTGCAAGAGAGCCACTTGCAACCCAAAGAGATTGTAGGAGGTTAATCACTTCTCAGTTCCTGTAGCAGGTTGGCCTCTCTTTGGCAGGCTCAACGGGTAAATACAATTTCTTTCCTTTTCTGTTCAATCTTTATGAATGCTGCAGCGCCGACTTATCTTGACTTTTATTCTCTAGAGACATGTCGGATCGACCGTAGACAAAGAAGAGGAATGATGCAGGACATGAAAATTAACCATGATATGCGAGATCTCAGGCTTTAGATCATACTAATTCAGAAACATGCACATAAAATTTCCACATCCCACACAAAAGTTCAAACATTCAGACAAGGGGAATCTGTGCAGGTGTAGGCCTACACATGCTAGGGCTGGATCAATAAAAATTATTAGCCAAACGATATTCGAAGGAAAGTGAAAATCATCCACACATGCACAACAGTTAGTCCCTAATCCAAGGGATTCACCAATTTCAATTCAGGGAACCTTAGGGTAAGAAAAGGGGCAAACAAATTAAAGATAACGCAATCTAGGGTTAGGGTTATGAAAAACAGGTATGAGAGGGGAAAATAAGAAGAAAACCTGAATCGGACGAAAGTCCCCGCATGCGGACAGCGGGCCAGGCCTGACGCACTTGCGTAGGGGCCTGGCCGCACGTGCGAGGGGGTCCCACACCTGGAAATTGACTCCTTGAGTCTGGTTGGCCAGGGGTGGGCTCCAAAACCCCAAGTTTTAGATCGATCCGAGCTACGAGTCGTGCGTGGTGCTACACCGAAGTTTCAACCCTCCTGCAGGGCCAAAACTGGAATTCTGCTGTAAAGAGGAAAATTGTTGTAATAAAGGACAGATTTGAAGCACGGATGGTGGTAGGAGATGAGAAGTAGAGATGGTAGAGGATGGGGGTGAATCGGAATAGATGTGGCCTTGCACCATGGTAGTTAGCCCTTCGATGAAGGGAGGGTTTCGCACCCAATTGAATTTCCACAACTCAAGAACTCAAAGGAGTAGGAAAATGCAGATTTTTTTTTTATTAAACTTCAATCAATTCAAAAAGCTACAAGGGGTGTCTGTTTATAAGAAAACCTTATACCCCAAAACTCGCACCATGTGCTCAACCTATTACTTGGCAATGAAATAAACTAAAATAAAAACTAATCAAAGAAATCTAAAGCGTCCATGATATTCTAAATAACATTAATAAGAAAAACCTAAAATATGAGGTTAATCAGACTAGTGGGCCACGATTATGAGATCCAATGATGGGCTTTATTTGACTACCGGGCCCACTTTAACAAACCAAAACTCAGTTTTCTAACTAGAAGGCCCTCCTTGGATGTCATCATCGATCCAGATCGACGGTGGGGCCCTCCTTACGTACGTACGTACGTATGTAAGAGGGGGGGGGGGTGTGTGTGTGTGCGTGCGTGCGTGATGTCCCCATCAAGGAAGTTGCCATCTGCCGCCGACATGGAGTTGCTAAAGGCCGCCGCTAGGAGGATAGCCTCGTAAGCTCCTGCTATGCATTCTGCGGTAGGTCCTTTTGCGGGTAGATCTGTTGCGCACGTGACAAAGAACAGAGAGGGCGGCAATTGAGGTTTCTCCCAAGGCTCCTCCATTGTCTGTCCAGGTGGAAGCTGAGGCTGTAGCTGCCCCCATGGAGTGCTAGGCGGCGTCTCAAATGTTGACCGCGTCGGGCTCCCTTTCTTCGAGTGTGCCTTTGAGGGAGGTTGTTGATTTGGAAACATCTCCTGCTTGCGCCGAGGGGACTTGGGTTGAGATTGCTTGAGCTCCAGAGGGTGTGTCTGAGCACAAAGCTCAGCTTCTGAGGGGGTAGCGACATCGGGGGCTTCATCTTCCTCCCTCCTGAGGCATATGGCCATGTTGGCCAATTGGGGACGATGATATGTTCCTGAGGAGGAGGTGAATTGATGCAGGATATGAAATTCAAATATGATGTGCAAGATTTTCAGACTTTAGATCACACTAGTTCAGAGACAATCACATAAAATTCCACATCTCACATACTGTCAAGCACTCAACAAGGGGAATCTATGCGGGTCTAGGCCTACACATGCTAGGGCTGTGTCAAGTAAAATTATAAACCAAACAATGCTCAAAGGAGAGTAAATTCATCCACACATGCTCAGAAATATTTCCTTAATCCAAGGGATTCACAGGTTCAATTTGAGGAACCCTAGGGTTAAAGAAAATGGATAGAAATTGGGGATTTAGGGCAATCTAGGGTTAGGGTTAGGGAAATCAGGTGAGAGAGGAGTGAAAGAGAGGAGATAGAGAACCTATAACCAACCCTCGCATGTGGACAACAGGTTGGGCCTGGCGCACGTGCATTGATGGCTAGCTGCACATGTGTGGGGCCCATGAACCCAAAAAACGCCCTCTTGGATCTGGTCAGCTAGGGCTGAGCTTCAAAACCTCCAAGTTTCAAGTCGATCCGATGTACGGTCTGGGTGTGGTGCTCAGCCAAAGTTTTAGCCCTCATGTAGGGCTAGAGTTTGAAATTCTGTTGAAAAGAGGAAAGTTGCTGCAATAATGGACAGATTTGTGGCGATAATGATTGTGGGAGATGAGAAGGGTGGATGGTAGGAGATGGAGCGAATCGGGATAGATGTGACTTCGCACCATGGTAGTTAGCCCTTCGAAGAAGGGAGGGCGTCGCACCCAACTAGGTTTTCATTAATCTTCATTGAATAAAAAAACTACAAGGGGTGCCTATTTATAAGAAAACTCTATACCTTAAAACTCGCACCATGTGCGCAACCTATTACTTGGCGATGAAGTAAACATAAATAATAACTAATCAAAGTAATCTAAACCATCCATGATATTCTAAATAACATTAATAAGCAAAACCTAAAATATGAGACTAATCAGACTAGTGGGCCACGATCATGAGAATCCATGATGGGCTTTATTTGACTATTGGGCCCACTCCAACGAACCAAAACTCAATCTTCTAACTAGGGGGCCCTCCTGGGACGTCGTTATCCATCCAGATCGATGGTGGGGCCCTCCTCCTTGCTTACGTTGCCAGGGGGGAATGCTGCGCCCCGACCTCCTCTCAGCTATGGCGGCGTCGCGCATTAAGGTTAGCATTTGGTTGTCGTTGACTTGACTTCGAACTTGCCCACCCCCCCCCCCCCCCTTCTTTTCTTTTTCTTGTTTTTTGGATGATGTCTTGACCCTCTCTCTTTATTTTTATAGGGCGCACTTGGGGCTCTTGCCATCCGACAATTCTTGCTTGATTTGAAGGCTCGAGTGGATGACGCAAATAGGAAGCTCGGAGCTACCAGAGTTGAGCTGCAAACTAAGTCTTCGGAGTTGGCAACGACTATGGAAGCCTAGGTTGCGGCCCACGTGGAGGTTAAAGTCCTCTAGGAGGCCTTGAGTGTATCCCTGGAGGACTGCGAGGCAAGCGCTTCTCGCCTGGCCGTTTAACAATGCGAGAAGGTTGACCTGTTGGCTAGGGATGCTGAGCAGGAGGCAAGGGCCAACGAGGTAGAGGCCCGTTTGACTGGGGCGGAAGCTTGGGTAGTCGAGGCAGAGGCATGTTTTGGGGAGGCCAAGGCCAGGATGGCGGGGGTCGAAGCCGAGATTCCAGCAAGAGAAGGGTTGTCGTGGAGGCTTACAAGGCCTCCGAGGGGCATTCGGCAAAGCTCAAAGAGACATTCAACACCTGTTTTTAGAATTGTTGAGAGGAAGTTCAACGCCGATATCTCGAGTTAGACTTGGGTTATCTAGACAAGGATGCTTTTGAAGTCCCTGAAGTTGCTGCACCCAAGGTCGAAGAACCCTCCAATCTTAAACTTTCTCAATGTTCTATTTTTATTTTTTCTTTTAGAGAATAGGCTTGTAACATTTCTTCTATTAATAAAAAAAGGGAATTTTTGCTCAAATCTCTGTGTTGCCTCATGTGTAGTGTAGCTTGCATACTTTTGTTTTGTGTTAGTCTCGTAGGGGCAACAAATCAGTGGTCCTAAAAAAACCCTTTTTCTTTTATTCATAGAGGGAGGTTTGCAAGTAGCAGGCACCTGAGGTGCCTTGTCGACCTAATATGCTGAGATGTCTTTGTATAATTCCCTGGGTCTGCTCCTACTGATGGTAGATCTTTAAATGCTCGACATTCCATGGGTGGGGCAAGGCTTGCCCCTGCATGTCCTCCAACCGGTAGGTTCCTGGTCGGACTATATAGGAGGCCCTTCCCAGCTCGGTCCTAAGGCTCCCGAGCCAGGCTCCTTTGGTACTTTGAAAGATCTCTCGGAGTACCAGGTCCCATTTTCTAAATCTTTGCACTTTAACCCTTGAGTTGTAATGCTAAGCAACTTTTTGTTGCTAGGCGGCGACCCTCACTTGCGCTTTTTCCCTGAGTTCTTCAAGCAAGTTGAGATTCAACATTATTTGTGCGTTGTTTTCTCTTAGGTTGAATAGCTCGGTTCGCCCTAAGGGGTTCCAATTTCGTTTGGGACTATTGCTACCGTATCGAAGGCTAGAGAAAAGGCGGTCCCCCTGGTGGTTTAGTGAGCAGTGGTCCGGTATGCCCACAAAATGTGTGGCAATTCCTCCACCCAAGCTCCTTTGAATATTTCGAGTTTGGTTTTGAGGTGGTTTTTTTATGATCTTATTGACTGCCTCTACTTGGTTGTTTGCTTGGGGGTGTTGAGGTTTTCGCACAATCCTCGGAACCGGGCGTTGTCAAACTGCTTGTCATTGTTGGTAACGAAAGTGTGGAGAATGCCAAACCTACAAACAATGTTTTTCCAGACAAAGTCTGTCATTTTCTATTCAGTGATCCGAGCCTGGCCTCAGCCAACTTGGTGAAGCAGTCGACAACGATGATGACGAACTTGGTCTATCCCTAACCCATTGGTAGGGACCCTATGATGTCAACCCCCCACTGTGCGAAAGTCTAGGGCCTGCTCATTGGGTTCATTTGCTCAGGTGGATGTCGTGGTACTATTATGAAGCACTGGCACTTGTCTTCACTTCCTCGTGAACCGCTTCATGTCTTCATGCATCGTGGGCCAGTAGTATCTTTGTTGGATTGCTTTATGGGCTAGGGATCTTCTGCTTAAATGATTTCCTCAAATGCCTTCGTGGATCTCCCTTAAATACATATTCAGCTTCGTTCGGCCGTAGGCATCTTAGGTATGGCAATGAGAATCCCTTTTTGTATAAGACGTCTCCTAGTATTGTGTATCAAGCAGATCGGTACCTGATCTTTCGAGCCTCCAACTTGTCCTCGTGTAGCTTACCTTATTGTAGGTAACACGTGATTGGGTCCATCTGGCTCGACCGATGGTCGATTGGGAGGGCTTCTCTTTGGTCGGGCTTGACGATACTTGGCTCAGGCAAAAGTTCAATTGGTACAGTTTCAGCGAGGTCATCATCGATGGCTAAGGCTGGCTTATATAGAGAATCAACATTAGAGTTCTCCGATCAGGGGACTAGTATGATCTCGTACTTGGCAAATCCTTCAAGCTGTTCCTGGGCTTTTGTTAGATAAGCAATCATTTTCTCTCCTCTGGCCTGGTACTCTGCGGTGACTTGGTTTACCTCTAGCTGGGAATCACTATAGATTTTTAATGTCTTGGCTTCCATCGCATTGGCTTATCTCAAGCCGGCTAGGAGTGCCTCATATTCAGCCTCGTTGTTAGAGGCTTGGAAGCCAAATCGCAGGGCATACTCAACCTTCGTCTAGTTGGGTGAAGTTAGGATCAATCCCGCTCTACTTCACTTAGTTTTTGATGATCCATCCACGTGGAGGGTCCACGCATGCGATCCTTCTTTTTGCTCGACTTCTGTTTGCCACTAGAGTGCGGGTTGAGTGAATTCTGTAATAAAGTTGGTGACGGCCTGGCCTTTGATCGCCACTCTTGGTCGGTATACAATGTCGAATTCACCTAACTTGATTGCCCATTTGGTGAGTCATCCTGACACCATAGGTTTCTGCAGTATCTGACGGAGTGGCTGATCGATCGAGACCACGATGGTGTGAGCCTAGAAGTAAGGTCGGAGGCTTCAAGGCGATATGATCAATGCTAGAGCTTGCTTTTCTATTTCCAAGTAACGTGTTTCCGCATCAACTATGGCTTTGCTAACGTAATATACTAGTCGTTGGACACCTCCTTCTCGGACTAAGGTCGAGTTGACTGTTGTAGGCAATACAACTGAATACAACAACAACTCTTCCCCAGGTCTAGCTCGAAGAGTAATGGTGGAGACCCCAAGTAAGTTTTAAGCTGTTGGAATGCTTGCTCACATTCTTTTGTCTAGGTCGGTCTCTTACTTCCCTTCAATTGTTTAAAAAAGGGTAGTCACTTGTTTGTGGCTCGGGAGACGAACCTGTTTAGAGCCACCACCTTGCCCATGAGGCATTGAATTTCCTTTGTCGTGCTGGGAGAACTCATTTCTAGGATAGCTCGAATTTTGTCAGGGTTCACTTCTATCCCCCTTTAGCGGACCATGAAGCCTAGGAATTTTCCCGAGCTGATGCCAAAGGCGCATTTGCTCAGATTTAGCTTCATTTAGTATTTTCTTAGGATCTCGAGCATCTCCTTCATGTCTACCACATAGTCCTCTGCCATGGAGCTCTTAACGAGCATGTCATCCATGTAAACTTCCATTGTGTTCTCGATCTGTTTGGCGAATAGTTTGTTCACCAAGCGTTGAGACATTGCTCCAACGTTCTTCAACCCGAATGACATTACTCGGTAATAGTGCCCCTATCGGTGATGAAGGTCGTTTTCTGCTTGTCAAGTTCGTACATGGCGATCTGGTTGTACCCTGAATACGCATCCATAAAGCTAAGGAGTGCATGCTCGATAGTGCCATCTACCAGCTAGTCGATCTTTGGGAGAGGGAAGTTGTCTTTTGGGCAAGCTTTATTTAGATCAGTATAATCTACGTAGACTCACCACTTCCATTGGCTTTCTTCACTAGTACGACATTGGCTAAACAGTCGGGATAATGTACCTCCTTAATAAATCTGGCTTTGAGGAGCTTGCTGACTTCTTTGTTAATTGTTGCACACCTTTTTGGGATCAAATGCTCATCTTTTTTGTCTTATGGGCTTGTGGTCGGGGTCTTTGTTTAGTCGATCAAAGGCAACTCTTGGATCTATTCCAAGCATATCCTGGTGTGACCAGGTGAACACATTGGCGTGTTGTTTCAACGGGTCAACTATCTCTGCCTGGAGTTGTGGTTTGAGTAACGACCCGACCTGGATGGTGCGGGATGGGTCGTCCTTGGAGAGTTGTACTGCAAAGAGATCCTCCACCGGCGATCCTCTCTTGACGGTATCTTCTTGAGGGTCCAGGGAGGTGATTTGCATTGCTTGTTGCCATTGTGCCCTCCTTCGGAGAGTTGTTTAATAACATTGTCGAGCTTCGTGCTGGTTGCCTCGACCTTGTCAGCCCCATGCTCAATCGGAAATTTCATAGTGAGGTGGTAGGTGGAGACTACAACTCGCATGGTGTTTAAGGACGGCCTGCCTAAGATCACGTTGTACACTGAGGGGAAGTCTACCACCAGAAAGTCCACAATGGTGGTGACCTAGTTGGTACCTTATCTGACCGTTATTGGCAGAAGTACACTTTCTTTTGAGGTGATCTTTTTCCTTGCAAAGCCGAGCAAAGGGGTTCGCACAGGTCGTAATCTTGACCTTCCAACTCCCATTTTATTAAGGCGACCGCGAATAGAATGTCTGTTGAGCTTCCGGTGTCAACCAATATCCGATGCACTCTATAGTTAGCAATGGTCATGATGACTACTAATGCATCTTCATGAGGATGTTGAGTCCATTGTACCTCTTCTTCAGTGAAGGTGACATTGTATGAGTCATCCTGGGTTCCTTCCTGGGTCGCCTGACAAGGTTTACCTCATGCTCTTCTTCGACACCATTCACATTTCGTGCATGGGCTTGGCACACACGGTTTGCACACCACAAGAGAAATAGATAATAAACGCAAGGAACATATTATTAAACACCACAAGACAAATAGAATTATAGTGGTTCAGTGTTAACACACACTTACTCCACTCTGAAATTACTTCATGTAATTTTGGCTTTCCACTATAACAAAGTTTTTCATAGGTTAACCTTAACAACCTCTTATAGTTTGCGATTTTCACAGGCTATCACAACTAACTTCAAGTGATTTTAACGGGCTTATCACTTCTCAATCCGATGGGATTTTTTTGGGCAATCTCATTTAACCCAAGTAAAAGCAATTTACCGGACGAGAATATATCTTCTTAAAGATGTGAGTCGAAGCGAGGATTTCGGTGAAGCCTTTGAAGTTGAAGTTTTAGTAGATGCAGCAATCATTTCTTTTATAAGATGAAGATAATTCAATGTATGTACAACCAGTGTTCGAATTATCTTCGATATTATCGAAATATCTCCGATGTTATCTTTATCTCCAGCTCAACGATACCGATAACACTGGTAGCGATACCGATAATGCAGGTAGTATCAGAAATTTCAGGTATTAGCAATGCATTGCTAAGTATCGCCAACGTATCAATATCGCTAATGTAATCATTAATATTTTCAACTTTGTAAATTCTAGGTGTCGCTTGTAGTATCAGAAATTTCAAGTATTAGCAATGTATCGCTAAGTATCACCAACGCATCAATATCGCTAATGTAATCATCAATATTTTCAACTATGTAAATATCAGGTGTCGCTTGTATTGCCAATGGATGAATATCGACAATGTATCGCCAATATTTTTGACTACGTAAATTCTAGGTAATGCTTGTATCATAAGTGTATCGACGATATTTCAATAATATCGTCAATGTATTGATATCATTATAAATTTGTTTGTTCAAAAAAGTTATTTCAATTTTTTTTTTCATGGGCACATGGTTGTATGTAGTATTCAATTTACCGTTGATAATATTAATAATATCTTGATATTATCAATATCGCAACACGCGCGATATTGAGACCACAGTCTTTTGTTTCCTTTCCAATTGTTGATGATTTCTTGGTGAAATATTATGTGTTGTTGATATTTTGCAATATCGATGGATGTTTGGATGGAATGTTGGATGGTTAAATAGGTTGGATGGGATGGTTGGACTGATTTCTTACAACAGCACATGCTTTTAAGGCCCCATTAAATGAAAACTTATTATGTATGTATTCTTTTTATAAATTTTTTTTTTAAATTTTTAGATATGCAAATGTGTACATTTTAACATCCCCGAAATTTCGCTGAAAATTCCACCGTTTTCCTCATGTTTCCTCGCATTTCCGGTTATCAGCGATATCGATATTGTTTCTGTGTCTCTAGCCAGCGAAACTTATAGCGATACCGATACTTCGAACATTGTGTAAAACTAAGAAGGATTTAGGGATAGATAATTTTTCAAAAAGAATATTCTTATGAGCTGCAAATTCAATCCTCTAGTCTCAAGTTGAGCATATGCCACTCTCTATCTGATTTTAACAAGGCTTGAGAAGAGAATTGAATAAGATAAAATATAATATATGAAAGACAATGCAAATAGCTTGAAAAGAAGAAGATTTTTTGTTTTGTTTTTTTGGTTTTTTTTGTTTTTTTTTTTTTGTTTTTTGTTTTTTTGTTTTTTGTTATTATTATTATTATTATCTTTTTCAGTACAAAACTAGTGAGAAATGAGACCTATTTATAGCAAAAGGAATAGAGCTTTGGTCAACCTGAGAATCCCTTGGGCTGGCTAGAGTTTCACGACTGTCTTAACGGCTAACAGATTTTGCGGGATAAGATTTAATTCAACCTTAGGCTAGACGGAGATAGAATTCGGCTGGCTTGAGATTCATTCGGCTGGCCGGACACAGGGTTCGGCTGGCTGAACACCCATGGATACCAAGGCAAGCCATTGTTGGAAACTGGTCTGAAGACTCTATTGGCTATTGTCCGACTGACTCGAGATGGTTCGGATGGCCGAAGGCAAGGTAAGGCTAGCTGAACTACTCTAAAAGCTAAAGCAATAACATAATAAGTTACGACTTAGAAAAGCCATTAAGAGGTACATTAACCTAGGGTCACTTCTAAGGTCTACTTTACCCGTAGGTTGGCATATAATTGATTCTTCTCTTGAAATTCTTCCAAGCCTTTTGATCTTGAGACGTTGAGTCCCGCTCAAGTCTTGAAATGTTGAATTGAGTTGGAGTTTCATACAATATATATTTTGTCTACGAAATTTGACAATCTAGTTGTGTGCTTAAAGCATTAGCACTTGCAATCTCCTCCTTTGTCAAATTTATGACAAAACATAACACATTACACATTCATCACATTACACATTCATCAGAATTACATCATTACAAGTACTCAAGACTACATAGACTCAACAAACATATTCAAAATATTGAAGGCCTTGAACACAGACTTTTAGTTTTAGCAAAACTCCCCCTGAAAATATACTTTAAAAAAACTTGTTTCCACATGAGTCCTTTCGTTGAGCATAGAGGAAGCATGAATAGGATAAAGCAAGAGAAGCAAAGTACTAATATTAAGCAAGAGTTTCAAGGTACTAGCTAGAGATGTTAATTCAGTTAACAATTCAAAGAAGTAAACTAGAAACATCACTTGAACTTAGGAGAAGATAGTGCTTACATCTCAGGATCAATACTTTTTAAGCCCTTACACATACGATGAAAGTACTTTTTCATGTACTTCATATTAAGCTATTGGTTTAAAACAAGGGCTTCTTGAGAAATATGCAAAGCATCCATCCAATGCTCCAGAGTAGACAAATGCTCATCAAAATTAGTAAGACAATAATCAGAATCATCCTCATCTTCAGCTGATTCTTCCTCCAATGCATTAAAAATATCATCCATGTTAACATCTTGTTCTCCCCGCTTATCGTCACGTTTACCAAGTTACTAAGGTATAAGATTTCAATTCATCATATGCAAATTAGAAGAGTCGAAAGGAAGTTCGGATTCCGGTGCCTCAATGGAAGGAATTTGGACTCAGAAAGATAATACTAGACACGTCATGCGATATCCAAAAGGAATAGAACCATGTTTTGGTTGCATCCGATAGTGGATAATGGAGTAACAAATAAGAGTTGGAAGACAAATTTTGATTCCAATAGCAATAGCATGTAAGATACAAACCATGAATGGAGTGAGATCAGTTTTGTTACCGGCTCTAGGATAGACGTTGGACGTAAAAATACGATGAAGAACATGGTGCTTAGGAAAAGTTTCCCAATTGGTAGGGCATTACTGGATCTCCGGTCCACGTCAAATCCACACAATATTTGGGTAATAGATCCTTTTTCAGAGTTTGACATCTTTTCCATCAAAGGAGGAATTGAAATTCCATCCTCCGCCATGTCTATATTCATTAATGATGCAATGGTGGATGGTGTAATTGAAATAGTCTTCTCTAACAATTTGATTTTAAAGAAGATGTCATCCTCTAATGTAAATTCCAAAATGGAGGAATACATCCCTTGGACTATTTATTGGTAAGCATTTTCTCCCCATTGGAGAATTTCCCAACCAACCTCAGACAAAATTTCGTGCAAACTATACTTAGTAATATGATTGAGATTTATCGTCTGTTCAATAATAATATTTCAATATCTAAAATTCCGAAGATTTTTGGGGTCATCCTCTGGTGGACGAAGGTCCGAATCTCGGAAGGAATGGATCTAGATGAGGAACTGGCTTGAACTTTCCTTTGACAAAAACCCCAACACAAGGGCTTAAAATCCTTAAAAAAAGGGGTTTTGAACCATAATTAGAAGACAAAGAAAATTGAAATCTTCAAGAGAATGGAGCAAGAAATACTCACTAACCAGTAATGAAGGAGGGGTGACTGAAGGAGACACCAGCGAGCCGAAGAAGAAGAAGAAGAAGAAGGAGAAGAAGAAAATGGGAAAAAATGATTTCTGCATTTTAAAAAGGGGCCGCATGACCTTCGTCTGACTGGACTTTAAGTTCGGCTAACCGATCAGTTCGATTACACTCCGATTAGCAAAAAAAAAAAAAAATCTTTTTAAACAAAAAAAAAGAAGCAAAGACAAAAATTTTAACTTTAAAAAGATGATTATATAAAACGTAAGCCAATATTATGTGATGGGGACATCATGCGCATGCACGCTGCCCCCCCTACGCACGTACGCACGGAGGAGGGCCTCACCGTTGATCTGGCTCGATGACGACGTTCAGGGAGGGCATCCTAGTTAGAAGATGGAGTTTTAGTTGAAAAGAGTGGGCTCGATAGTCAAGTAAAGCCCATCATGAGATCTCATGATCGTGGCCCACTAGTCAGATTAAGTTCATATTTTAGGTTTGACTTGTTTATGCTATTTAGAACATTATGAATGCTTTAGATTTCTTTGATTAGTTTTTATTTTGGTTTACTTCATCGCCAAGTAATAGGTTGCGCACAAGGCGCGAGTTTTGGGGTATAAGATTTTCTTATAAATCCCTTGTAGTTCTTTTGATTCATGGAAGAAATAAAAATTCCTACGTGTTTTTTCCTACTATCTGAGTTTTGAGTTGTGGAAAAATTTAAGTGGGTACGAAGCCCTCCTTTTTCGAAGGGCTAACTACTGTGGTGCGAAGCCACGCCTATCCCAATCCGCCCCTACCTTCTTCCATCCATATCTCTCACCTTCTACAATCATTCTTGCTTTGAATCCACCAGTTTTTGCAGCCGTTCTTATCCCTACAACCAGTTTCCAGAATGTGGCCCTGCAGGAGGGTTGAAATTTCGGCGGAGTACTGCGCACAGATAGTACGTCGGATCTCCACGAAATTTGGTGGTTTTGAAGACCTCCCCTAGCCGACCAGGGCCAATGAGGCTGTTTAGGGAATCAGGCCTTGTTCGCATGTGCGGCTAGGTTTGTGCGCACGTGCGCCAGGCCCTACTGCTGTCCACACACGTGGACTTTCATCGGTTCAGGTTTTCCTTCTTATTTTCTCTCTTTTTATTCCTATTTCCATAAACCCTAACCCTAGATTGCATTATCCTTAATTTATTTGTCATTTTTTTAACCTAGGGTTCTTTGAATTGAAATTGGTGAATCCCTTGGATTAGGGACTGGTTACTGTGCGTGTGTGGATGATTTCTATTTCCCTTTGAGCATCATTTGGTTCATAATTTTACTGATCCAGTCCTAGCCTGTGTAGGTCTAGATCCGCACAGATTTCACTTGAATGTTAGAACTTTTGTGTGGGATGTGGAATTTTTATGTTATTGTTTCTGAATTAGTATTATCTAAGCTTGAAATCTTGCATATCATATTTAAATTTCATGTCCCGCATCAAATTTGGTATCAAAGCCTAGGGTTCTTGTAGGGGAATACATCACATATTTAGGGTTTGGTTTGTTTAAGTCCTTCATGCATCCAGTTCATCACATATAGCTGTTTAGAAGACCGTAGTCCCTAATATTAGTTGCTGAAATTTCTGGTAGCAGAAAGTTAGCAATTTACGTTGCTGTGACTTTCTGTTATTCCCTTATTTTTTACAACTATATTGCTGGATTTTAGTAACTCTGCATAGTTCCCTCATATACAGTCTCATACGATCATTTAGTCCTACTTAGTTGTATATAGTCGTCCTAGAAAGTCCGTAGGTGGAGTTAGCAAGTGTATGCCCACACGTACGGGTCGCGGTTTTGGTTTGCACCCTACACTTAAGTATGGAGCAACTGCAAGAAGCAATGACTAAGTTAACCCAACAGGTTGATTCCTTGAGTAAGCGCTTGAAACAACGCATAGATGAATGCCTTCACCAAATAGAGGCCTCCCTCGGGACAAACCCCACTATTAGGGAAGATGTCCAATCTCAGGCAGGTGGTCAGGAAGTTAGACCAATGAATGGGGGTGGCTAAGGAGTTGCTCATGGGCGCGCACCTGTGCACCCACCCTATGAGGGACATCATGATCAATATGACCCAGATGCGCAACTCCTCAAGGGAGTTGGAGAGTAGATGCCCCTACCTTTGATGGCCACTTGGACGCCAAAGCCTTTTTACATTGGTTGGCGGATATGGACCACTATTTTGAGTGGTATGATATGACGGATGCTCGTCGAGTCCGGTTCGCCAAGATGAAGCTTGTGGGCCAATCAAAGAGGTTTTGGGCGAAGGTAGAGCAAAAGAAAGAAAGAGCGAGGGAACTCCCAATAGTCCATTGGGGAGAGATGAAAGAAATACTTAAGAAGTACTTTCCCTTTTCCTATCGCTTACGGTTGATCGAGGAGTGACAGTCTCTTCGACATGGTTCCATGAGTGTTGCTGATTATATTGAGAAGTTAGAAGAATACTTGACCCGCTGCGAGGTCGATGAGGACCCTGTACTTACCCTTGCTCATTTTAAAACGGGCCTCTGTCCTGACATTAGGAGAGAATTGCTCGCCAAAGACAAACACTATTGAACAGTTGTACCAAGTAGTGTTAGATGTCGAGAAATATCTCAAAGCGTCTGTGGGAAGGCGGTTTGACTTTCATGAGTCCAGTGCTAAGGCCAACCCCTCTGGGGCTAAACCTAACACGGGATACCAAAACAAACCTTCCAACAATCTTTAGCCCAGACCCAAGGATGATAAGGGTAAAGAGAATGCTGGGTCTAGTTCACGTGGAAGTGGGGCCACTAGGTGTTTTAGGTGTTAGGGGTTTGGTCATTTTGCTCACCAGTGCGGCATGAGAGAGGGCACCAAAGTATTCTTTATTGATGGGCAAGTAGAAGTAGTGCCCCCAGAGTGAAGAGGAAGAATATGAGCTCGTAGAGACCCCTGGTGATAAGGAAGAGGGAGCATAAGAGTCTGCGACCCTTGCAATTGTGCGTTGTGTTTTGGCTCAAGTCAAGCACACTGATGACTGGTGCCATAACACGATCTTCTACACTAATGCAAAATGTGGGGAAAAAAGCTGTAAGTTGATTGTAGATAGTGGTAGTTGTGCCAACTTGGTATCGACTAGCACTGTGAGATGTTTGGGCTTGAACCTGGAAGTCCATCCTCAACCCTATAGAGTGTTCTGGGTTGATGAAACCTCCATTCTTGTATCACACCGTTATCTTGTTCCTATTCAGTTTGGATCTTATAAAGACAGATGTTGTTCCTATGGATGTTGGCCATATTATTCTGGGCAGACCGTGGCTCTATGACAGAGATGTCACCATATTTGGTCGTTTAAATATGTGTACATTCTGGTTTGAGGGTAAGTAGGTCAAGCTAAATCCTCTATCACCCAAGAGTATGACTGGAAAGGAGTTCACTACACAGAGTGGTGTGAATGGCTCAAAAGAAGTGAAGGAGTCGAAGTCCAAGCTCAAACCTCTCCATATTCTGAATGCCAAAGACTTTGAGAGAGAAACGGAGGTGGAGTCGTTGGTATACGCTCTTGTGGTTTGGGAGAGTGTACCAGAGGCTAGTGTAGAGTTACCCACTGAGGCTATTCAGGTAGTGCATGAGTTTCGCGATGTCTTTCCTGATGATCTACCGAATAAGCTTCTCCCTATGAGGGATATACAGCATGCCATTGATTTAATCCTTGGGGCGACTCTACTAAACCTCCTGCATTACAGAATGAACCCAAAGGAGCACGCGGAGTTGAAAAGGCAGATTGATGAGCTCCTAGCAAAGGGTTTCATTCGAGAGAGCATGAGCCCGTGTGCTGTGCCCGCCCTTTTTACACTTAAGAAAGATGACACATGGAGGATGTGTGTTGATAGTAGAGCCATTAACAAAATCACAGTCAAGTATCGGTTTCCCATACCGTGTCTTGATGACATGTTGGATATGATGGCCAATGCTACTATCTTCTCAAAATTGACCTCAAGAGTGGTTATCACCAAATCTGTATTCGCCCTGGTAATGAGTGGAAGACGGCGTTTAAGACGAAGGATGGGCTATATGAGTGGCTAGTTATGCCTTTTGGGCTAACTAACGCCCCAAGCACTTTCATGCGCGTGATGACCCAAGTGTTGAGGCCCTTCATGGGGAAAATTCCTGACCGTATACTTTGATGATATTTTGATTTATAGCATGACCAAGGAGCAACACCTCAACTATTTGAGGCAGGTTTGTGGGATCCTTAGGGCCGAGAAATTATACGCCAACCTAAAGAAGTGTGCGTTTTTGTCTAGTAGTGTGATCTTCTTAGGTTTTATTATGTTAGCTGAGGGCGTATCGGCGGATCCCGAGAAGGTCAAGGCCATCATCAATTGGCCCGAGCCCTGCAATATTCATGACGTGCGCAGCTTTCACGGCTTAACCACCTCCTATAGGCGGTTCATTCAGGGTTTCAGTTCCATTATGGCTCCCATCACGGATTGTATAAAAAAAGGAAAATTTCAATGGACGAAGGTAGCCTCGAAGGCCTTATAGAGATACAGGTCAAGATGACCGAAGCTCCAGTCATGCGACTTCCAGATTTTTCAAAAGCTTTTGAAGTCACATGTGACGCGTCAGGAGTCGGCATAGGAGTACTTAGGAAGGGCACCCTGTCGCCTTTTTTAGTGAGAAACTGAATGAGGCAAAACAAAGATATTCCACCTATGACAAGGAATTCTATGCGATAGTACAATCATTGCGCCATTGGCGTCATTACTGATTGCTGCAAGAATTCGTCTTATTCTCAGATCATGAGGCCTTGAGATATCTGAACTTCTAGAAGAAATTAAACCCTAGGCATGCCAAGTGGGTTCAATTCCTTCAAGAGTATACTTTTATGCTTAAGCACAAGGCCGGCGTAGAGAATTAGCTTGCCGACGCGCTGAGTCGTCGAGTCGCATTACTCAACTCCATGAGCGTTGAAGTTAAGGGCCTTGAGCGCATCAAAGAAGATTATTTTGAGTGTCCAGATTTCGGAGTTGTGTACGCGTCATTGTTAGAGAGTCTGTCAGGAGCTAGCAGTGAGTACTTGATTTTAGACAGATATTTGTTTAGGAGTGACTGCTTGTGCATACCACGCACCTTCCTCTGCGATTTTCTTGTCTGAGAGTTACATTCGGGAGGGGTTGTAGGTCATTTCGGTCGAGACAAAACCATTGCCCTAGTGGAGGATAGGTTTCATTGGCGAAGTCTCAAGCGAGACGTGGCCAAAATTATATGGCAATGTCGTACTTGTCAACTGGCAAAGCAAATGAAACAAAATACAGGATTATACAACCTTTGCCAGTTCCATTCATTCCTTGGCAGGACATCACTATGGACTTCGTGCTTGGACTTCCCAAGACTATTCGGAAACACAATTCCATATTTGTTGTCGTGAAAATGGCCCACTTCATTCCTTTTTTTAAGACCTCCGATGCATTTCATGTTGCCAAGTTGTTCTTTAGCGAGGTTGTCAAACTGCATGGGTTACCAAAAACCATAATGTCTGACCGTGACGTGCAATTGATGAGTTACTTTTGAAAGACACTATGGCACATGATGAATACTAGGCTCCAATTTTCTTTTGCCTATCACCCTTAGACTGATGGTCATCTGAGGTGGTTAATAGGAGCCTAAGGAGTTTGCTCAGATGTTTAGTGGGGAAACATACCAGGACATGGGACACCATACTATCCATAGCCGAGTTTGCATTCAATAGTCTGTCAATAGGTCCATAGGTCTTAAGTCTTTTTGAAGTCGTCACTGGTTATAAGCCTACGAAGCCTATTAATCTTGTTCTTATGTCATTGTCCCATAGGCCATCAGAGTTTGCAGAGTCTTTTGTGCATCACATCTATTCATTGCATCAAGAAATCAGGCGAAAGATCATTACTAGTAATGAACATTACAAATTTTCTGTAGATTAGCATAAACGTTTCAAAGAATTCAATATTGGGGACTCTGTGATGGTCCGCATTAGGCCTGAACGGTATCCTTCGTGGGCCATTCGCAAGTTACACACGCATAGCGCTGGACCCTTCAAAATTATAAAACGAAACAGTCTAAATGCGTATGAGGTAGGTCTTCCACCTTCCATGGGAATTAGTTCCACATTCAATGTGGAGGATCTAATTACTTTTCAGGAGACCACTGATACTTTGTCTGGCCCTTCGCTCACCCATCATGATTTTCCAAATTTATCCCTTGATCCATGGCCTCTTCCCGACCTTTCTTCCCTGCCTCTACCTCCCATACCTAGCCTTCACACACCCAGCGAGGAAATAGAGGATATCCTAGACCATGAGATAGTTTTAATGTCGGACGGCGGTTTCAGAAGTATCTGATTAAATGGAAGTCGCGCCCAGCTTCAGACAACACGTGGCTCATTGAGGATGAGCTTATGAGACTTGATTCTGACATTTTGGAGCAATTCAGGAGTTTTATTTCGCCAGCGGGGAAATCTTCGCAGGCGGGGAGAATTGATGGGGACATCACCCCGAACGTATGCCAGGAAGATGGCTCCACCGATGATCGGCTCGATGACGCGTTCCGGGAGGGCCTCTGGTTAGAAGATGGAGTTTTGGTTAAAAGAGTGGGCTCGATAGTCAAGTAAAGCCCATCATGGGATCTCATGATCGTGGCTCACTGGTCGGATTAAGTTCATATTTTAGGTTTTGCTTATTTATGTTATTTAGAACGTCATGAACACTTTAGATTTCTTTGATTAGTTTTTATTTTGATTTACTTCATCGCTAAGTAATAGGTTCGACACGAGGTGTGAGTTTTGGGGTATAGGGTTTTCTTATAAATAGCACCCCTTGTAGTTCTTTTGATTCATGGAATAAATAAAAATTCTTGCGTGTTTTTTTTAATTCTCTGAGTTTTGAGTTGTGGAAAAATTCAAGTGGGTACGAAGCCCTCCCTTTTCGAAGGGCTAACTACTATGGTGCGAAGCCGCGCCTATCTTAATCTGCCCCTACCTTCTTCCATCCATATATCTCACCTTCTACAATCATTCTTGCTTTGAATCCACCAGTTTTTGCAGCCGTTCTTATCCCTACAGCCAGTTTCTAGAATCTGGCCTTGTAGGAGGGCAGAAACTTCGGTGGAGCACTGCACACAGACCGTACGTCAGATCTCCACGAAACATGGTGGTTTTGAAAACCTCCCTTGGCCAACTAAGGCCAATGAGGTTGTTTGGGGAATTGGGCCCCGCTCACACGTGCGCCAAGCCCTACCACTGTCCGCACACGTGGACTTTCATCGGTTCAGGTTTTCCTTCTTATTTTCTCTCTTTTTATACCTATTTCCATAAACCTTAACCCTAGATTGCATTATCCTTAATTTATTTGTCCTTTTTTTTTTTTTTTTTACCCTAGGGTTCCTTGAATTGAAATTGGTGAATCCCTTGGATTAGGGACTGGTTACTGTGCATGTGTGGATGATTTCTATTTCCCTTTGAGCATCGTTTGGTTCATAATTTTACTGATCCAGTCCTAGCCCGTGTAGGCCTGGATCCGCATAGATTCCCCTTGCTTGAATGTTAGAACTTGTGTGGGATGTGGAATTTTTATGTTATTGTTTCTGAATAGTATGATCTTAAGCCTGAAATCTTGCATATCATAGTTAAATTTCATATCCTGCATCATTATGCCTTAAATTTAAAATTTTAATACTGTCAAGCAGTTTGGTTAGAATATCTACTAGCTACTTTATAGTTTAAATATATTCTTGCATAATTATTTTCTCTTCAGCTAACTCTTGTATATAATGATATTTGATGTCAATATATTTTGTTCGAGAGTGTTGAATAGGATTCTTGGATATATTGATTGCACTGGTGTTATCACAATACAGGTTCATTGTATCTTGATTTATGTTGTAATCAGCCAACATTCGCTTCATCCACATTAGTTGAGTATATGCATTTCTTGCAGCAATGTATTTTGCTTCTGTAGTAGATGAGGATAATGAATTTTGCTTTTTGCTCATCCAGGAGACTAGACAGTTTCCAATGTAAAAACATCCACCACTAATGGATTTTCTATCATCTACATTTCCTACCCAATCCGCAACAATATATCCTTCTAGTTGAATTGATGTATTATGAGGATACCACAGACCAAGACTAGTAGTGCTTGCAACATATCTAATTATGTGTTTGATAGCATAGAGATGTGATTCTTTAGGATCAGATTGAAACATTTCACAAATACCAACACTAAATGAAATATTTGGTCTACTAGCTATTAGATATAGCAAGCTACCAATCATGCTTCGATAAAAATGAGAATCAACACTTTTACTTGATTCATCCTTGGATAATCCGAGTGTTGTACTCATGAGAGATTATAATTTCTCCCAGTTTCAAATCCAAACCTCTTAACCAAATTCTGTGCATACTTGGTTTGGGAAATGAAAATTCCATCTTCAAGCTACTTTACTTGGAAGTCCAAGGAAATATGTTTAACTCACCAACCATACTCATTTCAAATTCAGATTTAATAAGTTTTACAAACTTAGATGATAGATTAGCACATGTAGATCCATAAATAATATCATCAACATAGATTTCAACAATCAAGATATCATCATTGGATTTTTTTAACAAACAAATTTTCGTCTACACTTCCCATTCAAAACTCATGGTTGAGCAAAAATTTAGTCAGCTTTTCATACCATGCTCTAAGGGCTTGTTTTAAACCATATAAAGCTTTCTTAAAACAGTACACATGATCAAGAAGTTTGGGATCTTCAAAACCTTTAAGCTGTTCAATATATACTTCCTTATTTAAGTTACCATTTTGAAAAGAACTCTTGATGTCTATTTGATATATTTTAAAATTCTTATAGCAAACAACAGAGATAAACAATTTGATTAATTTAAGGCAAGCAACCATTGCAAAGGTTTCATGATAATCAATTCCTTCTATTTGAGTATGACCTTGCACAACCAGTCGTGCCTTGCTTCTAATAATATTCCCAAGCTCATCTGATTTTTATTTATTTATTTATTTATTTTTATAAATTCACTTGGTTTTAACAATATTTTTATCAGATGGTTTAAGAAAAAGATACCACACATCATTTCTTATAAATTGATCCAATTCATCTTGCATAGCCGAAATCCAACTTTCATCAGCCAACACTTCATTTATGTTGGCCGGTTCAATTTGGAAAGTAAAGCAAACATGATGGCAAGTATTTTCCAGTTGTCTTCTGGTTTGAACACCAAAAAGAGGATTACCAAGAATTTGATTTGTTAGATGGTCTTTTTCTAATATAAAATCAGTGATATCTGATTTGGATGATGGTTCACTTTGATTAATCAGAATGATATCACCATTACCATCATCTTGGTGAAGACTGAGATTGATCGATTGATCATCGATTACAACATTTATAGATTCTTGTATTACCCAAGTTCTCTTGTTTAGAACACGAGATGTTCGACTATTTACTACATATCCTAAGAATATGCTTTCATCACTTCTTGCATCAAACTTTCGCAAATTTTCACAGTCACATAAAATGTAACACTCGCTTCCGAAAGTACAAAAAATTTTACATTGGGCTTTTTCTCAAACCACATTTTATAGGCAGTTTTAATTTTCCCAACTCTAATATAAACACGGTTGATTATATAACAAGCATTATTCACAACTTCAACCCATAGATATTTAGGCAATTTCATACTATTCAACATAACACTTGCCATCTCTTGTAACACCCTATTCCTCCTCTCAACAACACCATTTGCCTGGGGTGTTTTAGGAGCCGAAAATTCATGCAATATACCATGGTCATTGCAGTATTTTTCAAAATTGCTTTTCTTGAATTCTGTTCTATGATAACTCCTTGTTATGACCGCAAACAACTCTTTTTCAGTCTGGATGTGTTTAATAAGCCTTTTGACTTAGTCAAAAGCATCCAACTTTTCTCTTAAGAATGCGACCCAAGAATATCTTGTGTAGTCATCAACTACAACTAAGAAATATTTCTTTCCTCTACTCTTCGTTCTTGTTGGTCCAACCAAGTCCATGTGGAGAAGTTCAAGAGGTCTAATAGTGGCCAAGGAGTTCACTTTCTTGTGACCACATATTTTATTCTCTTTCTTACTCAACTTAGGTAGGCCTCGCAAGTGATCTCTTTTGCTCAACTTGTAAAGATCTCTATAATTTACATGTCTAAGACATTGGTGGCATAATTTAGTCTCGTCTGTTTGGACCATGTAACATGAAAAGTTTGTTGAGCTAATGTCATCTATTATATAGCAATTCTTAGAAGTTCTGTGACCATTTAATACCACATTTCCTTCTTTACTAATTATCTCACATCCACGATCTAAAAATGTTATACTATGATCATTGTCGCAAATTTGAGATAGACTAAAGGTTATGTTTCAATCCTTTAACATATAAAACATTTTCAAATATAGGTAAGTTAGGAAGATGTACATTCCCTTAACCAATGATTTTGTAGTTGCTTCCATCTCTGAATGTAATTGAGCCACCATCAATTTTGTTGAAATTTGAGAGAATGGCGTTATCATTTGTCATATGTCTAGAAATCCACTGTCCAGGTACCATCTAGAATGGCTACTTGTTTTGAAAGCTGTGCGGATGACAAGACATTTAACCTTTGGAACCTACTTCCTGATTGTTTTAGGCTTTAGAAGGTCTCTTTCCTTTTGTTGTCTTTGGGAGTTAGGATTTCTCCTTTTTCTCCTGTTTACTCCTTTGTTGTTTGAGTTGGCTTTCAACAACTCTTGGAGCAAGTCTACAATTTTATCAGCAAGAGGATATGATTGTTATTTATTTATTTATTTTTGATATCTCTGGTTTTTGGCAAAGTTTTTCACTTTAAAAAAAAAAAAATTTCTTGAAAGGGTTTTTTATTTTTGAAGATAGTCTTTCTGTGATTAAACTCAGTCCCTTTTTGAGTTTCCACTTTAGTGTTCGAGGATTCTCCTTTCACAAAGGTAGGAGTGGAAGTCTTAGGCTTTAAATTGTTATATCTATTATAGCTAAGGCCAGACTTATCACCATACGGACAAGATGAGGTTAGTAATTTTTAAAGTTTTTCGTCTCCTTGGGTATAATTCCAAGTATCCTTTGAACTCTGAAGTGAAGAAACTTCAATCCTCAATTTCTCATAATCAGGCTTGAGAGTTTGAAGTTCATTATTTTATTTTTTTTTGTATACTTAAATCTAGTTTGGATTTTTCAAAACAATAAGAAAAGTGAGATTGTTCCAAAACAATTTTTTCAAGTTCTAATTGCAATTCCTCACACCTTTTCTTTTGCATTTTCAATTTCGATGCAATTTTGCAACTTCCTCTGAAGAGAGCATCATATGCTTCTTGAAGGTCTTCTTCATTTTCAGATTCACTCTTGGGAGTTTCATATCCAGATGTTTCACTATCTGCTAGAGTAGTGACTCTAGCTATTATCATGAATGTATTTTGATCTCTTACTTCTTGATCTGGTTCATCAGATTCTGATGATTCATCCCAATTGGCAATCATATATTTTCTTTTTAATTTGTCCTTTTTTGGACATTTTGAAGCAAGATACCCAAACTCATAGCAGTTGTAACATTGGGTGTCTTTGGATTTAGCTTTCCAATAGCTAGAATTGCCCTTTCTCTTGTCAAAAGTTTTTTGAAAATCAAATTTCTTTTTGTTTTTGAAAACTTCATAAAATTTCTTCGTCAATAAAGCCATATCATCCTCATTTTTTTCATTATCCAAAATTTCATTCATTACCTTTAATTTGGACTTAGGGGATTTGAGGGCTATATAGACTTGTTCTTCGAATCTTTCAAATTTAGCTCATATATTTGAAGAGATCCAACCAATTCCTCAACCTTCATTTGTCAGTATCCCTCAATTCTTGTATAACAGTAACCTTGGAATTGAACTGTTTGGGTAATGATCTTAGTATTTTTGCACAAACCTTGCTTTTAGGGATACTTTCTCCAAGACTCCACATAGAATTGACGTCCATGAATGTCTCATTTTCTTCCATATGAATTTTCTCAAATTTGGTTGTGAGGATTTGAATCTTAGATTTTTTTCACAATATTAGTTATCTCATGGGTCATTTCAAGTCCCATGGTTGTTTTGTCGTTTCACATGAAATGGTTCTTTTGAATTCATCCAGTGAGAGGGCACAAGTTATGGCATTCAAGGCTTTTGCATTAGCGCTACTTGCACTTTTCTGAGTATTTGTTCGTAAGTTGTGGGCTACTTTTATAAATGTGATTCTATCCTCCACTATTACTTCCATCACAGGAGGGGACCATTGAGTCATAGTGGCTTGCCACACACTTTCATATATGGATTTGAGGAAGATCCTCATCTGGGCTTTCTAATATGAATAGTTAGAGCCATGAAAGGGAGGTGGCCTGGATATGTATAAGTTATCGAAATTTGACCTCTTATAGCTTCGGATCTAGCCCTAGGAAGTGAATCCAATTAAGAGCAACCTAATCTGATACCACTTGTAGGTGGAGCTATCGATGTCGGGAGGGGGGGGTAGGATTTAACCAATTTTTTGTTAAAACAATTTCAGAGAACAAATTCACAACAACTAATATTGAAATATTGATTTCAATTGAGTCGTAGAATAACCTTCGCCTAATCTCTTAGGTAGGACAACTTTATTTCATGACTTTCTCGATCTCAGTATTTCAAGATAATAAACACAAGGAAAAGATTAACAACTAATATTGAAATATTGATTTCAATTGAGTCGTAGAATAACCTTCGCCTAATCTCTTAGGTAGGACAACTTTATTTCATGACTTTCTCGATCTCAGTATTTCAAGATAATAAACACAAGGAAAAGATTATTAAACACCACAAGACAAACATAATTATAATAGTTCAGTGTTAACTCACACTTACTCCACTTCAAAAATGACTTCTCCACGTAATTTTGGCTTTCCACTATAACAAAGGTTTTCACAGGTTAACCTTAACAACCTCATACATTTTGTGATTTTCATAGGCTATTACAACTAACCTTAAGTGATTTTAATGGGCTTATCATTTCTCAACCCGATGCGATTTTTTTCCAGGCAATCTCATTCAACCTAAGTAAAAGCAATTTGCCAAACGAGAATGTATCTTCTTGAAGACGCGAATCGAAGCGAAGATTTTAGTGAAGCCTTTGAAGAAATATTGAAATATTGATTTCAATTGAGTCGTAGAATAACCTTCGCCTAATCTCTTAGGTAGGACAACTTTATTTCATGACTTTCTCGATCTCAGTATTTCAAGATAATAAACACAAGGAAAAGATTATTAAACACCACAAGACAAACATAATTATAATAGTTCAGTGTTAACTCACACTTACTCCACTTCAAAAATGACTTCTCCACGTAATTTTGGCTTTCCACTATAACAAAGGTTTTCACAGGCTAACCTTAACAACCTCATACATTTTGTGATTTTCACAGGCTATTACAACTAACCTTAAGTGATTTTAATGGGCTTATCATTTCTCAACCCGATGCGATTTTTTTCCAGGCAATCTCATTCAACCTAAGTAAAAGCAATTTGCCAAACGAGAATGTATCTTCTTGAAGACGCGAATCGAAGCGAAGATTTTAGTGAAGCCTTTGAAGATGTAGCTTCAATAGATGTAGTAATCCTTTCTTTTCTCAGATGAAGATAATTCAATGTATGCACAATCAAGAAGGATTCAAAGATAGCTAATTTTTCAAAAAGAAAATTCCTATAAGCTGTAAATTCAATCTAATATTCTCAAGTTGAGTATATGCCGCTCTCTATTTGATTTAACAAGGCTTGAGAAGAGAATTGAATAAGCTAAAATATAATATATGAAAGACAATGCAAATAGCTTGAAAAGAAGAAGTTTTTTTTTTTTTTTTTTTTTAAATTTTTAAATACTTTTTTTGGTATAAAAATAGTGAGAAATTAGCCATATTTATAACAAAAGGATTAGAGCTTCGGTCAGCCTAATAATCCCGTAGCTTGGCTGGAGTTTCATGATTTTGTCTCAATAGCTAGCAAATTTCACGGGATAAGATTTAATTCAACCTTAGGCTTTCCAGAGACAGAATTCGGCTGGCAGGAGACATGGTTTGGTCGGCCGAATAGCCATGGATACCATGGCAAGCCATTGTTGGAAACTGGGCCGAAGACCCCTATGGCTGTTGTCCGGCTTACCCAAGATAGTACGGTTGGCCGAAGGAAGGGTTAGGCTAGCCAAACTACCCAGAAAGCTAAAACAATAACACAATAAGTTACAACTTAGAAAAGCCACTAAGATGTACTTTAACCTAGGGTCACTCCTAAGGTCTTCTTTACCTATAGGTTGGCATACAATTGATTCTTCCGATCCTTTTAATTTTGAGATGTTGAGCTACACTCAATTCTTGAAATGTTGAATTGAGCTAAAGTTCCATACAATATATATTTTGTCTACGAAATTTGACAATTTACTTTTGTGTGCATTGCATGTAATTATTGCCATTCAAATTTACATTTGTGATCAACAATGTGCATAAATAAGAAGATCCCATAATAGCTTATGAAGAGAGTTTGTCTTCTATGTTAGCTTCCAAGCCGTTGGCTAACCTGTGTGTGTGTGTGTGTGTGTGTGTGTGTGTGTGTGACCGACCTACAGTGTATCTTCTTCCACCTCAAAACAGTCCCAATTCACCAAATATGTGAACCTTAACATGACATGTAGTTCACACAGCAGTAAAAGGATGCAATCATACTCAATAGTGCATCAGTTAGGGCTAAAGGAGGTCAATTAGTGCTAAATGACATGGACATACACAGATTGCATGGTGTATAGCTAAAAAAATGGAAGAAAACCCCAAAGAAACGTAGTCAATCCTTCACAAACAGATACTGATTTTCAAAAATATCAAATACTTCTTTATATCACTAAAAAAGTGGGCTGATAATTTTCTCAAATAACAACTGAATATATACCAAACAGCTGGTCTATTGAACGATTTGGGAAAAACCAAAAACGTGTGGCCGATCTACAAAAGTCAGTTGAAACTCCACAAATCTCTGGATTCTGTGCAATAGAAGTCTATAGATGACCATTAGGGTAAAACGATTTACTATGTGCTGGATTTACAATGAAACATCAATTGATTTGGAGGATATCTCAAAAAAAACATGATATAGGGCATTTTTTCATGAATGCAAAGATTGGCTGGAAACTTACCTCAAGTTAGCCTAAAAAATTCTACTAAAATCAGTCATACTCATATAAAATTAAGCTTTTTCAGATCATACCCTTCTTGAGCAACCTTGTTTGTAAAATTTGTACACGTGCCAGCGTCAACCATATGAATGCTGATGCTAACAAGTCACTATAGTAGTGATCAACTTAGAAATCTGTAAAACTTCTTCTGCCTCGCTCTGATACCAAGCTGAGTTTAAAGAAACCCTAAAAGTGGACAATAAGAAAAATATGAAGAAGAAGAATAAGGATAGAGAAAAAAAGAGAGATAAGAGGATAAAAATTTTGGGGAGAGAAGTGATCAGTCTATCATTATGATAGACTAACCTATTTACATTAATGAGAATGAAGAGAATTATAATAGTGCCACTGGAGTGGTAAAATGACTAAAATACCCCTCACATTCAAAATAGAGAAAGCACATAAAAAAAAATATCTGACTAAAATCTCTCTTTAATCTTTATTTTGTAGCTAGCTTGTGTAGAATATCATAGTTTTAGATGGTTCCTTGGTCATTCGACAATTTTTTTTGTTGGATGAATGCCAAGCGCCATCATCCAAGCTATTGATGTAAGATATTTGGAAGTTCTTAGGCCAAGATAGTGGTGAGATCTCTGTATTGGGTACTAGTTCCTTAGAGAGAATTCCTTGGAGTAGTAACATTCTTTTAGTGTAATACAAGTTCTTCCCTAATGTGTTTTGTAGCATCCTAGCCAAGCTCTAATGCATGTTGTTGGTTGTACACATTGTTCAAAGTATCCCTGATATTATCCGTATCTCTAGCTCGGTGATACCGATAACACCAGTAGCAATAATGATAACACTGGTAGTCTCATAAATTCCAAGTATCGACTATGTATCACTAAGTATCGCCAATGTATCAATATCGCCAATGTATTGTCAACATTTTTGATTGTATAAATTTCAGGTGTCGCTTGTATCGCTAATGTATCTATATCGCTAATATTTTCGATTGTGTTAATTTTGTGTGTTGCTTGTGTCACAAGTGTATTGAGGATATTTCGATAATATCACCAATGTGTCAATATCTTAAAAAATCTGTTTATTAAAAAAATTTCTATTTCAAAATTTTTATGGGTGCATGGTTGTATATAGTGTTCAAATTGTCGATGATAATATCATCATATTGCGATATTATCATTATCGCAACATGGGTGATATCGAGACCACAATCTTTTATTTTCTTTGTAGTTGTTGATGTTTTCTTGGCGAAAAATCGTGTTGTCAATATTCCGAAATATCAACGGATGTTTGGATGGATAGATTGATTTCTTATGACAACATAGGCTTTTAGCCCCCCATTAAATGGAAACTTATTATGTAAGCATTCTTTTTGTAATTTTTTGATTTCTAAATATGTAAATATGTGTATTCTAGCATCTCCTGAAGTTTCACTGAAAATTTCATTGTTTCCCCAGTGTTTCCTCCCATTTTCGGTTATCGGTGATAACATTGGCGATATTGATATTGTTTCCGTATCTTTGGTCAACGAAACATGTGGTGATATTGATACTTCGAACACTAGTTTTACACACGAGTGAAGGGTGACTCGAGTAGTGTCGGGCTTTTAGCTGGTTTATAACATACTTCTCTCTTTTACTATGGGTGTGATGCTTCCATTATTGTTGCAAAGGTCAAACGATATGATTGTCACACAAAATATACATGTTTGTTTTTCCCTTTAACCTTTGAATTCAGGCCTATCCAGAAGCATATGTTGGAACTTTTAGGGGACATTTTTTCCTACAACTCTCGAGATTTGAATTATCATTGCTGCCTTGACCTACCCTTTTTATTGTCTTTTCATGAATTCATTTGATTGCCAATTTTACTATTTTTACTTGGCGCAACTACTATAAGAGCTAATAGTACATATTTTACTATTGGCAGGTTCTATATCATGCATCTGGAAGATCAGCAACTTAAATTTTCTAAAATTACTCATCATGCAAGTGTGACCCAGTGCCTTGGTTCGATAGGTGGCCAGGAATGGTATCTTGGTGTTGCTAAGGCTTCTATTTTGAATACAAATAAAATAGGTGTTGAAATGGGCTGTAAAGTTGTACAGTCAAGTTGTGGTCATTATTATGTGCCTCCTGCTCCTGATGCTGTGCGCGTTTTCCGAGTAGTTGGTCCCAAGTTTTTGAAGCTTAACATTGGGACGTGGCATGCCGGCCCTTTATTCAAAATGAAGACGATGGATTTCTACAATCTGGAATTGAGCAATACCAATGTTAGCATCTTTCTCCTTTTGCAGTTTCTATTACCTTTCACATCTTCCATATGAACATATCATTTCCATGATATCTTGTTGCTAACCGAGTCTGCATATCCTTTTTACGTTCATTTTTTTTTCCTTTTTTGTCAACTGCTGCACCACATGCCTGCATTTGAATGATGAAATTGCAAGTCCCAGAATGCATATTCTGGTCATAGTCAACATGGACCAGGTACTTGAATTGCATTTTCTTTTCATTTCCAATATCTTGTTGATGTCAAGTCAGAAAAGGAAATTCATACACTGCTTTTTCTTTGGACTAAATGCCCCCATACTGCTGATGGATACAAATGCAAGAATATATATATTTGCTCAAGTGATCGTTTCTTGCATATTTAATCTGGAAATTCATTAAAATTGTTAGTGTTGAGTTTTACTCACATATGAAGGCTAACCTAGATTATGCATAGGTAGGTTCCAGAAAGGCAACTGGTCCCAATCAATCTGACACCTATGGCACCGTGGATTCGGAATACCCAGATTGGAAATCCCCTGGATATGAAATACCTTGGATTCAGAATTCCCTAGTTGTGTTTGGCACCTTGGATTCAAAATCCCCTATAATCCAGAAATAACTATGCACTTTAATTGTGTAGTTATATTTACAGGAGTTTGAGTTTAATTACTAAATCAATTTTAGTATCCCTAATTAGTGTAAATATGTGATGTCTGACACAATGATTATAACAAACCCATTGAAATATATACTTTGGCCAAAAATGGTGAAATTTCAAGCCTTAGATGAGCCACAAGCATAGGATCACAACCGAGTGACTAACCAAAGTTTTTCAATTGTTGATTTACACGGCCAATGTTTGGACTGCTCAGATCATTCTGTGAATGTAATTTTAGTTATGCAATTAATATTTTGATTGTTTTGGGATATCATCAACGGGCCATATGTCATGTGTGCAATAGATTAGTAGCTTAGTAACACATGTTACACAAATGACTCTCCAGCCTTTAGAAGTGAGAAAAAAGAAGAGAGGATTGGTAATCCAGGCAAAAGGGAGGGATTGCAAAACTAACCAAAATTGAGGATTTGAAATCCCATGGATTCGGAATACCCTCTAATCCACCCAAATCTGCGGTGCCAAATGAACCCCTAACAGTGGAGATTTGGCATACAACTAACAGTCCTCATAACCAATAATGATACAATCTGTTCTGCCTTATTGAGTGGCTCTGCCTCTGCATACTACCCTCAAATTAGCAGCATCAATGCCGCAATTATATTAAGGACCTAACAATTCAAACTCTCAGCACTTGTTGTCTGACCAAAACAAACCTGCGAAACAACGATTCTTTGCTCCATCCAATCATTCAATGCCTTATTGAATCATCTTTCTTTGCATTCAAACATTTGGAAATGCACTTGATTGTGTTGCCGGAATAAAAATTCTGATATCTGCACTATTTCTGGAAAAATCTGTTCACTACACATCAAAGAAACTGACAGATAACTAATTTACATGCAGACAGAATCCACTGTAGTTAAAAAATAGAGATCTAGTATCATGTTCTAGACAATTGGGAGTTACATAAGATGTTTTTTGTTGTATCTTCTTCTTCTTCTTGTTTCGCGTTTTTTTTTTTTTTTTTTTGGGTTTTCAGATTCATCCATTCGGGTAAAGATTTGATTGCATTATTCTCATTAATCTGTCATGTGTGGTCCCAAGAACACGCTGGTTTCAGACTCAGTTGGGTCTCTTGGGTTCATTGCGTTATTCTCATTAATCTGATATGTTGGCAATCATTGCTTAGCCTTAAGATTTTATACTGAATAGGATACATGCAGATGGATGGTTGAAATCAATGAGTCCACCTTTAATTTAATTTAATTTTTTAATTATTTTTGGCATCAAAATCAACGACAGTTTAAGCTCTCCTGATCCCTTGTGTGTTTTGGAATAACAGAAAGGGTCATGGTCTTTAGTCATCACAAAATGGACTAATTCCAGATATCAGTCTACTGTCATGTAAGGCTTACAGAGTTGGTAGATTGTACCACCTGCAGCTAATACAAACACACACCCACAGCTGCACCCACATTAAATCATTGTGTTGTTGTTCGAAGATAATCAGTTTTTTTTTTTTTTTTTCTTTTTCTTTTTCTTTTTCCTACAGGTGGTGGATCACACGACCCATGAATTTTGCAAAGAAGATAATGTGGTCTTTTTAATTGACGAGTAATATATGCATTTCTAGAAGGGTCACACTGAAGTGGTACCCGGACCACGATGAGCTTACTGTGGTACTAGGCAGATGTGGGGCCCAGTTAGGTAGTCACGGAATCCACCTGTCCATAACATGCGTCACCTCAGAAACCCCACTAGCCCAAAAATCAGTCTGATCCAAAACTCAGATGAGCGACAGTACAGCAAACATATTGAGAGGGAACAACTACTGTTGATTTGCATGTGGGGACCGTCGTGTTGTTTATATAAAATCACGGCCGTTTGGACTCTTCTTCCAGTCCAGATGAAGGGTTGGCCAAAATTCAGGATGTTTTGCAACTATCATAAACCCTTGTGAAATTGAAGAGTGGGCATTCCCTCCTAGATCATATACTTTGCTGTGTACCAACTTAGTTTGGATTGGGCCGAGTTTTTGGTCCCAAGTGTTTTCTGAGGTGAAGAATCTGATAGACAGGTTGGATTGTGTGGATACATCCCTTTAGGCCCCACATCTACTCGGTACCATTGCAAGCTTAGGGTGGTATAGGTATCTTTCTATATTTATGGATCTCCCGTTACTTAGTGCTGGATAAAATAAGTTGGTCTGATGTGCCCACACTCAGTGGGAATGATTATAGTCATTGAGATTACATCATACACGGTAGAGAGATTATGTTGCAGATGATCATGTATCCAGTTTACAAAATTGTGGAATCTGTTGTAGTTGCATGCAATAAGGGTTGGTAAGATGTCATGTAAGTTGTGCAGCGTTCAAATGGCAATGTTGAATGTCACCAATCAAAACCTTTTTTCTGTTAGAAATTAGTTTGGTTTTATAGGAGCATATGACCAGACCTTGAATAGAGAAAGATTATATTGTGGAGTATGCTTTTCCTGCAATGATCTCAAAGTTAAATAGCGTGGATGTTAAGGTCCCTTTGGATGCAGTGGAAGTTCTGTCCCTGGATAGTCTATCCAGTGTTAGTCAATGGCTTGTTTAAATAACCAAAAGATGAGCTGACTCTTGTTTGTCAAAACACCCTGGAATAAGGAATGGGCAAAACTAGGTAAAAATATATAGAAGAATAAAATAACAATGAATTAGTAGAATAACATGAATAATTAGCAGTGTGTAATTAATCCAAAATAAATTCACCACCAATTAATGAAAAGGCATGTCATATAACTCATATCTATTGAATGCGACTGCCCTTGATGACTTTCATTTGGTAGTTATGTTCTTAAACATAGTTCTTAAAAAGAGTATAAGAATAGGGTTTTCTTCAACTATCATGTACGTGGTTGGACACCAACTAAAACCCAACTTCCATCCCCATTAAGGAGTGCATATTTGTATCAATCACCAGGGTCCCCTTCAACTATGATACCTACTTAGAGCTGGGCATTGAGTTGTGTCGTATTGAGTTAGGGCTGACCCAACTCGATCCGGTTTTGAAATAGGCCTGACCTGAACTTGACCCGACTCGGTACCGATTCTAGCATGCCTGACCCGATCCGAGTCCGGGTCAGGCCTGGACTAATCCAGACTGAGTCCAACTCAGTCACAAGTGCCGAGTCGGGTCGAGTTGGCACCAAGTCAGGACGGGTGCAACGGGTATTTACGGGCTGAAATCACAACTCAAAACCTAGATTCACAGGTGCAATGGGTATTTACTAAAGGAAAGGTTGCAATTCTAGCAAGTGAATCTAGGTTTTGAGTTGTGATTTCAGCCCGTAAATACCCATTGCACCCATGTGAATTAGATGCTCATGCATGCAAAGTCTGCCTGACTCTTATGGTTCATTGAATTGTTGGTGTCCCCTTCAATGATAGGGATAGATTGGAGACCGGGGTTAAACATCGAGAGTTCTCTCGGCCACTAATATTGCACTTCATTCGGGCAACTAGTGAAAGGAAAGGAGGTTAATCCTTTCGCCTGAGTTATTTTTGCCTTGTGACAATAGATGTGAGTCTATGGTCTTAAGAACTTGTTCTTTCACCAACACTTAGTTCAAAACACTTTTCAAATGAACAAAGATATACATTCAAATTAAATAAGGTAAAAATGTTGTCAATTTCATTACACATTGTAAAATGATGTTTATTACAACCAACAACTTGCGAGATAACTAAATGAATAAACAAAAAATGGAAAGGGATAAACACCTGATACACCTATCGGAACAGACGAATCGAGGCGCGTGATCAAGCAAATTAGAACTTTAAAGATCACAATGTACGACTTAAGGTTGCAGAAAGACTATCTCTACTCCTAAGGTACTATAGTGGGGGTTGCTAGGCAATAACTAAGCTAAATTAAGCTACGTTAAGAAACATAAAGGAAATATAAATAAAAGATAGACTGATGTGTTTGGTGTAGGGTCTCTAGCTTTTCTTTGATTGCTCTTTTTATAGATCGTCAAGGTGGTGAAACCTTTGCTAGGGTTTTCTTGTTGCTTCTATATCCTTCACACTTACATCGTTGGTCTGTATATGGGTGTTAAGGTAGAAAATTCATTAAACATATAAGTTCTGCAACTATGTAATTAGAATGAGTTGCACGGGCCCATCAAAAGGAAGAACTCAGGAAACCTATGTAGACATGTTAGTTTGCGTACATCTATGGACGAAATTGTTGCATGACCGCACAATTAACTTATGTTACATGGCTGCGTAACTGTTGTATAAATCAGAAGAAGATTGACCCATTCGCGCAACTTATATAAGTTTTGCGAAATCATAGTTTCATACGTGTGAGTGCCTATAAATTTCAACTCCTATTCAGGAGAGATACACTGGCCATAGTTAGTGTATCCCAGTGTATCCTGGAGACGAAGGAAATCGGAGTTGAAGTAATTAAAGACTCTTAAGCAAGTTACATGACTGTGTAACTTATCAGTCTAGCGCGACTGCACAACTTCTTTGCAAGAAAATGGGTTCAAGTATTTTCTAAGTTCAGGACAACATCTTTTGGGAGTATACAGAAAGAGTTCAAAACCCACTCAACTTTACTGTCGTTTCAACGGATCTTCAGTAGGGAATGAAATGTTGCCGAAATTATTTTTTTAACCATTATTTGTTGCTAATTGCATTTTATTTTAGAATCAAGGGCAATGTAAGGATTATAATAAGAACTAATATCAATAAAGTTGTGTGCCGACTGTTGCTGTTATTTCAATCTCAATCACGTGGTTAGTGCGGGCGTGCTAGAATTGAATGTGCGGCTAAATTCAAACCGAACAACTATGACCCCAAGTACCAAGATAGGCAGATACGTCAAAAATCGACCGTATATGATCGGGATATAATAATCTTGATCGCCTATTCAGCCACTTGCACAACATTGTTTAAGATGACCGGGCGATTGTCAATGGGTGGGGTTCATCATCTGAAAATGGGTCATACATTTGCCTTTCGTATGAAAGGAATTTTACTCTTTAGTACAAATAAAACAACAAGAAAATTCTTACAGTCGACTACAAAGAATAACTACGGAATACCTCTTTGGATGGAGAACTTTGCTTGATACTCGAACTGAATTTAGCATATGAGCGTAGACTCAAATTACAGATAAAGTTAACAACTACTTGATTACTACTACAAAATGTAAATAACAGATAAAGGTAAGAATTACAATAAGGAATGTAAATGAGAAATAATTAAAAGATATGTTTGGTTTAGTGTGGTTGGAATGAGACGATTTCTTCTATTAAATTCCTCTGTTATTTATAGCCTTAACCTAGCCATTTGGAATCTTCCTACATTTTGACAGTTGCTATAATTACTTCAGCACTATTGACCCTTTGGTGTCATTTCTTCTTAACTTGCCACACATATAGATAACTGCTCCAAGTTCCCTTGCTGACTCGACCACGTTTTATTCGACCACTATTGTTTTATGGATGATGTGGCATTGATCGATAAACACCAGTTGTATACCCATAAAATCCTCTTTAAGTATCTCCACAAATTTTAAATACACTATGTAACTAGTGTAAAATTACATGTGTCTCTCTTTAATTGGCTTTGGGAGGAACGAATAGAAATAGGGTACATCATTGATTATTATTTTTTCATCCAAGTTTTCCTTATTCTTAAATGTAAATATTCTAAAACTATGTTTTTGATCAAAACAAAATGGTGACTTTGCTAAGGATCGAACCTAAAATGGTGACTCTTGATAGGAACATTCCCACTTTCATCTCTAAAATAAAATGCAATCCGAATTGATAAGAATAACTAATTTTGAATTGTTTGAGTTCAGTTACCATACTTTAATACAACTGCAATGTCTACTTCACTTCCTGCCAATGTGACCCTCTACTTCATTGCTAACGCATTTGTCATAGCCCATAAGGATGATACTAAACCGCCTTCAAGGAAAACAATGAACAAAGCCAAAGGGAATTGTAAGGTGAAATGAACAATATCGAGTGACAAAGGGGCTAATCTCAGCCTCACCCTTGGCACAATAAGCGGATGATGGATGGATGGTTATAGTACCCAGGCAGAGAAGAACTCAGTCTCCCTTTAAAAGCCTGACCCCATTGAGAATATTAAAATGGCTGATTACAAGGAACATTGCGAAACACCATCCTGCTTTGGCTCCGCCTCCACTTCATCCATGAAAGATTGAGACGCTTCTCACACCACAAAATTTTCCTCCATAGCCAAGCACAATGAAGAATATGTCTGTCGCAACCTCACCGCAAGCCCAAGGAAAGGGAAAACTGTTACAACTAGCGAAGTTTCTCCCATAAAATCGACAGTAAAAAACTCACTCTAAGACCTAACCCAAAAAATGGTTCATTTCGAATCAGCTAGTTCACCATGACTGCGGTGCATTCAATCTGAGTCAAGCAAAAAATCATTCTCATTGACCTCATCATTAACAACATAGTCATCTACTCCTTCCCTATCGGGGTAGTCAAAAGGTAAGAGAGCGACAATCTTTATGGGAGGGACTAGTCAGGCCCACTCATCTTCAATGGATGAATATCTAGCTAAATTAACGCGCACACAAGACTTGTTAATGGAAGAATGTGGGAACCTCAAAGAGGCGTTGGTGGCTCTAACCCACAATATCATTTCGACAAGAAATGAATGTACTTGATTTGGGGGAATTATCTTATTCAATAATAACAAAGAAAAGAAAGAGAGAACAATCATCCAAATATATTTTATTGATTATGAATTCATTTACATCCTCATCTTCCCTTGATTCCAAAATAAAGTACATATAACGAAAGTATAAGAATTGAGTAAGTTCGGATATTAGTTCTGGAAGCATTTCGGCTTGCAATGCATTTGTCTCAATAAGAGAAGTGTTGTGCGGATTTAAACATCCCCATCTTTCTATATTTGTTCAAATAATCACTTTCTAAAGGAATGTTTGAATTCCAGGAAAGACTACAATGATTCAGCAAAGTGGAGGTTGTATGTAGTCATCTGCGCGCAACTTGACGTGTAGTTAAGGGGACCCATCAGTTGTGTGAACCCGCACAACTGATCCTGCGCGGTCTAGTGTAACAAGTGACATTTCTTCTTCTTTCAATACCTGACAGAGGTATCAAAGTCTTTCTTCAGAGGTTCTGATTTGTCTCTTTTAAAATGAAGAGGTGGGAGGGTATTTATAGGCTTCTGCATGTGTAGGACCTCGATCTTCGTGCTATGGAGTCCACTGTACAATATTCTTGTTGCGCGGCATACAACAGATCACATTCACAAAACATGATGCGTGGATCCATTAGTTGCGCGGACCTGCGCAACTCAACCTCTTCTGCCCCTGATTTCCATCTTCTCCTTTCTTTTAATCTTTCCTTCTTTTTCTTCTAGTCTTTTCTTTTTCCATCATTTGTTACTCAGATTTTATGCTCCAACAGATGCCCCCTTGATCCTATTTTTGTTCAATCATCAGAGCAAATAGAGGATCAATCATTCTTCTTTTAGATTAAGTTGTGCGGACCCACGCAACTCCTTAATCGGATCACACGCAACTTCTCTCGGGTCCATTCTTCCTATAAATACCAAGACTTATATTTTTCTTCTTTCGACACTTCTTCAAATCAGAACCATTGCCGCACAACTCAGCTCCCCCCGCAACTCACTATTGCTGCGCGACTCGCCAGGCAAACCATTACCTTTTCATCACAACCTTTCAAAACTCATACTTAAGGTAAGATTACAAAATTCATCTTGATCCATAATTCAAGTGGGCCACACTAAGTCCTAAAACTCTGTCGAATATCTTCAAGGATCATAATGGCTCGGACAAAAAAGAACCTATCACCTCATAGAAGAACCAACAACCCATCCTTCTCATACTAAACTTCCAGCCCCCCCGACCTCATCACAAGTACCTGAATCTTCTCCTTTGCCTCTTGGCTGGGAAGATCGTCCTCATGTCAAGGATAGGTCTTAAGTTACACCTTGTTCCGACATACGGATCAGGACAGATTCTTGAGCCTTGAGAGTAAAAACAAATTTTAAGGGGGGTAGAAAAGTTATGAACTCAGTCGGGTTAAGTAGGTACACTTATCTACCCACTCATAGGTGCAACAAAAGCTTGGTGGGCTAATAGCCCACTGGCCCAGGATCGAAGGAAATTGATCCAGGTTACACGTAAGTTTAGATTACTAAATAGGATCTGAATCTTCCGTAGAATGTCAATAATGAAGTCATTGAAGGAAAGCAATTAGGGTTCGAGTATTAAATCAATTCATATGAAAGAATAGGCCTAACAATGGCTTACTATAAAGATTTAAATAATAATAATAATAATAATATGGTAACTAGAGGTGACAAATATGTTATAAATAATAAAAGGGTTGAAATGAAAATTTTCTACAACTTCGAGTTACCAATAGACTGGTCATATTTTTTTCATATTAAAGTTTAGTATTTGGTGTCTATTTAGGAATTAGTTATAATCATACTAGGAATCATCCTGTGATTAAATTTAATTATATGGATATATTTTAGTTATAATGGGCCTCATGTACATCCCATTGGGCCTCGACCCATGGGCCTCCAATACATCAAATGGGCCTCATACATGGGTCTCGTGTGTATATATATATGTGTGTGTGTGTGTGTGTGTGTGTGTGTGTGTGTGTGTGTATATATATATTAGTTGTTTTTGTGCAATTAAATTAGGACCCTTGAGTAGGATTGAGTTTCATAGTTTAATACTCAGTAAGCTCATGTTAGAGGCGGACTACGGTAAAATATTATAAGTTTCCTATTCCCTTGAAAATTCAAGATTCATACCGCATTGAGGAGATATCCCTCTCCTTTCCTTCCCCGTGGCCTTATGTTGCTAACATTCCAAACTTTTGAAATATTTTAGAACTCTCGACTCTTCCTTCCCTCCCGAAGTTAATGAAACTAAAGTGTGATTTGCCCATAACCCACTAGCCATATGATCGAAATGGTGACACACAGATATAATTTTAGGATATTGAAAACCCTTCTAGTATAGCCTTTTGACTATGAGCACCATGGAAGAATTTATTATCCACCAAGTTAAACATAGGTTAAACAAGAACTCTCATTGAACAAGACTCGAAGGATAACCTTATAAACATGAGGCTTGAACCTCCTAATGAATTATAATACTCCTTAAATACTTAGGATGATTAGATTTCAGAATTTCAGAACCATATCCCTACGAGGCATTCGCGGCTTAACTCAATTCTCAATCCTAGGTGATTACCAAAGGACTCACTACTTTGACTGAGCAAAAGACTGGGATCCATCAGGATTAGGAAGGAATATAACGAGTTGTTTGCCCTGGTCAAGCGGGTAATCGACGTATCGAATTTGAGCCAACCACAATTGTCTTTCCATATTAGCCCAATCATAATGAGTAGAATATACCACCCTTAGGTAAACTTTATCATCAAACATTTAGCACGACAATGATGATTTGCACATTTTTTTTTCAAACCTCAAAGGTAGAAACTTTTAAGGGGGGTAGACCATTATGAGCTAGGCTAGTGTAGTTACTATATATCCTAACACGTATATAAACCTGAAACCAACAGAACTAAGCAAATGAAATAATAAAACCTTTACTTATTACCCTTAGGCAATTTCAGGGATAAAATTATTTTTAAGGGGGGTAGATTGTAATGTCCCGAAAAAATCCGTACAAAGACACAAGTACCACCTCGAATTTTACCAAGGACCGAATCCTTTAAAAATTAGACAAAAATTAATTAAGTACTAAACTAAATAATCGGTGGAATTAGCTCGAACCACTTTCTATACGAACTGAAGACCCAAAACCATTAGAATCGTTAATCCAACATTACACCTAGAAACCTAAGATCAGTCTCAAAACCTAGTTGCTCTCGGGAGCACATTGAAACTCCGTATCGAATTTGGACCGGGCGTCGAAAGTTCGATTAATGCAAAACTATACGGTTATGACCGCCTTATTGGACTTGACATCCATCGCAGAATCGAGTCCAAATAGCATCCAAGAAATGCACAACTTGAACCTGGAGCGAAGTGTGTGAGAAACGCGAATATCTTTAAAAATGAACTCTAACTTAAGTGATTTGGGCCTTTCACTTGCACGCCAAATTTAAGGTTTCAGCAGAATTCGACCCAACTACACCCTTGGATCAGAAAATTTTCCTACACATGTCGGTATACTTATGGCCTTGATCGAGCGACGATAGTCGTGAACTGAAACCGGTCCTCCACGGTCGATCCACAAATTGATCGGATCGAAATCTTAACTTGGCTTAGATCCATTGCCAGGGAACTTACCCTACACCGTAGGTGAGTAATGGACCTCCGGATGGTCCCATTTGCCCAAAAACACCCTTTGGCCATAACCTAAGTATACCATGGCCATGGGGCCATTTGAACCAATTCTGTGCCTATATAAGACCCTTAACCCACCCCTCTCTCATTCCATACGAAATTTCAAACCCTAGGAGAGAGAAGTGAGAAAAGAGAAGGAGAAAGTGAGGAGAAGTGAGAGAGAGTTGTGGTTTGTCACCGGGATTCGATCTCGCCACTCCACGTGCTGAATCATCTTACCTACATCACTATACCGGCGATTTTGATTCCATTTTTGGATAAAAAATTCTAACCCTAATCTATTTTAGGGATTCAAATAAAGTAACTGGTGAAATAACTAATCTATTTCATGCTATAGGTTGCCGTTGTGCCGCAAACAAAGGCATAATGTTCGAACTGAGTTCGATATGAGTTTACTGACGAAAGGTGCGGACTATAAATGTTTAGGTTATGGTTTTCAAGGCTTTCAATGTCAGCTAATGATTTATGACTGATTTAATTATTATCACATATGCTTAGATACAATGTTTTCGCGTATTACACATATATATGAACTATATTGAAAATAATGCATTCCATGTGTTTGTTTATATATTTGTATGAATACAAAATTATGATTTGTGCTTGCAATGATTGTTATTAGGGAATACATGATTGTTGTACGTGTGGCAACTCCCATGTGAAAGGATTTGCTATAATATACATTATAATTAATTTATTACATGTATGTGATATGTGTAGTATAAGTGTTTAACAAAATACCAGAATGTGAAAATGCTTGTTGAAATGTATTTAATGAGGGTGTTGAGATAGGATTCTCAATTCCCTTATCTATAGCCACAGTTTCCTTCATGTAACCTATATCACTACTACGTGATTTATGGTTGAAATACCTATGTATGATAACATGTACATTATGTGTTTGTGAAAATGCTCAAATGATATTTATATTTGTATTGGTTGTCACATGTTGTCTTTGACTATCACATGTGAATGCTATTGTTTTGGAGTGTGATTGGGGCTACGATGTAGTCCAGGGAATCGGAAATGGTTTACGACCAATGGTCGAATTAGTTTCGCCACCACGGACACGTTCGATGAATTCGAGTCGTACGGTGATTATTGATAGTGGTTAGGACACAAGGAGTGCGTATGCGCTCCATGTCGATTAATTCAATGTACGCTCGTACCAGTCGAGCTTGTTAAGTAACCCGATTGACCCAATGTATGTTCATCATGTATGAACGCTAATGCTTGAATCTAAGGTACCACTTACCATTGAAAAATTCGTTTAACCTTAGTACCATGATCCACTAAGACTTATGAGCTGGGCATGGTGGTATGGGACACCGTGGTCAAGCTGTCGGCCTACGCTGGGGTGACGAGCCTTCTTGTAGTGTCTAGTGAGCAAACCAAACTCGTGAGCCGAATACGGTGGTATGGGACACTGTATTCAAGCTGTCGGCCTACCCCGACGCAGCCTGGCTGTGGTCCCCAGTTGGGTTGGTGATGAGCCTTTGAAAATAGATTGCCAGTTAGTAGGGCGTCGGTGGAATAACCTCGAGTATACACTAGGACTACGCTAAGGTGACGAGCCTTTCCGTAGTAACTTCGAGTATAAACTAGGCCTGCGCTGAGGTGACGAGCCTATCCATAGCGACCTGAAACTGCCATCGTATGTGACTAACTAGGATTGACGACCCTAGATGGGTCACTGTTTCGGTCAATGATATAAAGGGAGGTACTTTAGCTTCCCAAACTTGCTGTATGAATAGTTCTAATTAAGAACTTGGCTAATCACGCATATGCACCGCATTGCATGTGCCTTTAGCATTGGAGTTGAGCATAACGGGAGTGTTGCATGCTGTGATCATGAGATGATGTCACAGAGGGAGTGCAAGTGAGGGCATACATCATTATTGCATATCATTATTACATTAACAAGAGTAATTAGGACCTGATTGTTGTACTGCTTATCATTACTGTTTGACTGAATTGATAACATGTTAACATTTGCCTTATAGCTCCACTGAGTTGATCACTCACTCCCACTTTGGGACTGTTTTAAAACACCAACCAGACTCTGTTGTAGTTTCAAGTGATGTCGAGGCTTACGAGGCGGAGCCTGACTTCTATGATGACGAGGAGGAGTTCTCCTATTTGCAAGTCTCTAGCGGGTCTATGTAGACCTGGAGTTGTGTCACCGAGGCTAAAGGGATATGGATTAAATGACATTACACTTTATCATTTTGTATATTTTGGAACCAAATATGTAATTATTTAACCTGGTATCATGTTCATACTCTGAGGACTTACAACCACTTATATGTTTTATATACTTATCACAGTCTTCCGCTTGCGTAATCTAACCATCTCTGGAGTATGATATGCTAATTTGGTATAATCTCACTCATGTTTAATGCATTAATATGGACAACATTTAATCATCATTATCTATGTTACATAAGTGATGTATTGGAACTCGGGAGTTGAGCGTTTGCTCGACCCTCAATTTTTTCGGTGTTACAAGTTGGTATCAGAGTATGATTTGGATTGAAATGGACCTGCATTGATAGAGGTTGGTCTTCATGGCCCCATAGAAGTCACTTCTGAATACTTTTGTAAGGACCCTATGATTTTCAAGGGTTGTCTTAACTGCTGGTGTCCGACCACCAATTCTTTCCATCTACCACTCGGCGAAGCCAGCATCACCCTATGGGATTTATACAGAATGGCAGGACTTCCCATGACCGGTCGATTCTATGATGAATATATTCTGACCAACACAGAGTTCACACATTTTTCGCCTTCTCAAAGACAAGTGCTGGTATCACATACATTGGTCAAGCTGTTTAGAGAAATGGCTAAGTTTCCTGATATTCGAAAGATCCCTCATCTTCTATGGTTTGCTCATTTTTTTAGGGGACTGCAGTAAACTGCTTAACTTAATTTGCATTCTTCTTGCATGTATATATAAGTTTTATAATTATTTACTTGTTTTCCTATTGCAGCTTTAGAAACTACCAGTCTGATGATATAGAGAAAACATGCCAAAAGATTTAAGGTTCTCTAGAATACAGTTCTAAAGGTGAACTCGTGGCCTTTCTCGCGTACTAGCTTAGCTTTGTGGTGCTTCCTAGTTCAAAATGGGCCTACGTGATTACATTGACTGTTTTCGCTATCGCAGGAGGAATGACGGAAGAACGAAAGTATTCTTTAGCACCCCTCATTCTCTGTTCACTCTATAGGGTTTTTGGTGATGTGGCTACTCACTACTAAAGTCCATCAATAGGGGTTGGTTTTGCTTATACATCATGGCCCTATTTTTCAGGATGGCTTGACATATATTTCCCTTGGATGTATGATGATCCGAAAAAGGCTTACATTAGCCCTTCTAATCTTCCATTGTGGCACTACTAGAAACGATCGATGAAAAGAAAAACTTATTAATGGGTCATTGACAAGATCGAAGTGAGCGACGCAATTGATTTCTATCAATTCTCGTTTTCTCAATACGCCGACGATCATGAAACCATGGATAATCATTCCCTTCCTCCCAATGAACGGGCTTTCTTTATCTCGATCAGATCCAACAGTCTATCCTTGAGAGAGGGCAGTGAATTCTAGAAGGTGCCATATTATCCAAGCAGGTTTGCTCGCCAATTTGGTTATGATCAAACAGTGCCCAAATTCAATGAGACAGTTACTCGCATCAAGAGGAGCTATGGTGTGGGTCCTTATAATTGGGCACTAATCTGGAAGCAACTACTGGCTGTGTGCATCAATTCTTCATTCATCATTCTCGATCGTGGGCAATCTATTTAGACTTCCTATACTTGGATGAGATGGTGGGTACACCAATTTCTTCTCATTCGTCACTGTCTGGCAGTCGATTCTTTGATATGGGTACCTCCTCCAAGATTGAGGAAGCGAGATCTTGTGCAAGGGATAGGGCATACCATTGAGTAAGATCATGCTCCTGCCCCCAGTCAAATTTGCATAAAGATCTCTTTAGAAGAGCCAATTCGCCAGATTAAACCTGTCAACACTCTTGAAGGCTGGATAGCTCATGGATTTCCCTTAGACCATCTAAGAACCTGAAAGAGACAAACTGTCAGAGCAGATGTTGCCAATCCTATAGAGATTTCTCAAACTCCAGTTTCTACTATCCCTTCTCCTATATCAGAGGCTACAGAGCACGTTGAGCCTCGAGAAGTATCCCCAATTGTTTGACCTCAACTACCATCTATTTATAGAAATTCGTCTTCTCCAATAACCCGATCTCAGACTCTAGCCAGATCTTCTACTTCTCCTGCTCATGCTATTATAGAAGAACCTGTTCTTATTAACGAGGTCATATTGTTGAAGAAAGGAAAACAAGTAATTGTTGAAGAATCAGACTTAGAGTCATCATCATTAGAAGATGAAGATGAAGAATCTTCTTCTAGTAGTACTTCTTCTACTGAGAATGATTCATCTTCGGGTGACTCGAGAGAAGAAGGAGAGCTTGATGCAGAGAAGGAAGAAGGAGAACTAGATATTGGTGAGGAAGATAACATCGTTGCCACAACTATAGTTAATAAGGAGACACCTCAAGACGTGACTCTCCCTCAAATGATAGCTATGGAAGTTCATGAAGAAGAAGAGCCCTTGAATTATGAAGAATACAATGATCCATCGGAAGTAGATATGACTATATCATTCAGCTCTGATTATTCTCCTCTTTCGAGTGAGATATTCTCCGATCTAGCAGTTAATACTTCAGTAGCTTTGGAAATATTTCCTACCATTGTGGAAGCAGCTCCAAGTGCAGCAGTCATTCCTATTTCTGGTACACAGTCTACTAAAGCAACTAGGACATCTCTTACTCCTTTGGTTAAGCCTAGTACTGTAACATGCAAAATTATATTTCCAATGGAGCCGGCTGACGCGAAAACTCCAACTACGCTTGTGTCTAGTACTAGTACCATGGCACCTTCTTTCACGGACATGATTCTTAATAATTCCGGTCCTTCATCTCTTCCGAAAAGAATACAATCTTCAGGAGCGCCTATTTCAGCTCCAATTGCTTCATTTGCAGGTATATTTATTTTTAATGTGTTTTATTTTATAAATGCACTGTCATAAGTTTTGCTCTAACCCATGTTTCTCTTCTTCCTTTTATTGTAGTCAATCCTGCTTCGAGCATTTTTGCAAGTTCGAATTTAATCGTTACCATTTCAGACGTGTTGTCTCTAGACAAAGTTCCTCCTTATGCGTTAGTTTTGATAAAAGGTGCTTCATTAGCAGCTATATGCATGTTCAAGGATCCAAAACATTGGCCTTTTCTGGATACTGGCTTGGGAGCTTTGGATAATGCCGGAAGGATGGCGAAGATCAATCTCTCTCCTTTATACAATTCTCTATCTCATTTTTGTACTTCACTTCATCAATTGGATGAGGTTCAAAGTATAGTTATTGCTCCAGAGATTATTAATTGTGGAAGGGAATTACAATCTTTGAAAGTTAAAGCTTTAGAGGCATCAATCGTGATTTATGGTTATACTGAGGAGTGTGAATACCTTCAGGAGAGATTAAGGACCTTGAAGCAATCCTCAGCAACCATTTATGAGCAGCTAATCAAGTTGAAAGAGAAAATATCTATCCTTGAAGCCCAAAAGCAAGCAGAAGGATTGGAAGCTGACAAGATTGAAGCTATTATTAAAGAAAATGTACAGATAATCAATCTTGAAGAATCTGAACTTTATAAGAATGCAGCGCTGATAACTTCATTGGAACATAAGCTTGCCAATGTTCTTGATCATGCTAAGCTTGTTATTGATGTGGAACTGGATAACGTTGCTGTTCAAGTACAGCTTAAGAAATATCTTTAAAGATACAAGGTTGCACTTGGTGTTTCGGAAGAATTGTAATACAAATTTTGCAATAAACATGTATTAGTCTCTTATTTATTTATATGAAACTTTATGATGATCTTTTCATGACTTTTTCATAATGATTTTTGAATATAATCTCTTTATCATATCAAATGTCTTGATAAGGTTTAACATTCTCATGCTTTGATAGACACATATTTTATGCATATAATATCTGAACATGCTTGAGAAATACAGTTAGTGAATGCACATGTATGTGAGATTTTGTTTCATCAATTTGAGACTTATAGTCATATCATGTGATTCGTAATTTAATGAAATAGAAACATATTTTTGTTAGTATCACCTATATGACATTCATTTTAATGGGTAGAACTAATTTATAATTTAGTTAGTTCTAAAGGCATCACACACAATTTAAGCTCTTAAGTAGTTGGAGCAATCACAAATTTTCAGACTCTTGAGTAGTTGGAATCGGGGGTCTTACGCAAATGGTCTCTGTAACTCTTTTGAGTTCGCTGAACCACCGCAGCCGGGGAGTTCACAAACCGCGATCCATCAGAGGGGCGCAGTGAAGCTACCGGGAAAATAAACTCAATAGGTTTTACGTACAGGGTTGGCCGTAGTACTCTTTGGAGTTCACGGGGCTCTTCGAGCTACCTTAAGGGGTACCAGATCCAAGGCTGCTAGTTCATCAATGATGGGGTAAGTTGTTTAGAGGACCATTCCCCATGAGTTTCTACTGAAATTAAGCCAGGAATCTGGGGGGCCTTATGTATGGTTGGCCTATCTATGGATAAGCCAAAGAGCGCACACTACAGCCTTCTTTTTCTTTGTCTGTAAGGTCTAACCCATTCATGGGAGGGCATTTTTTCTTACTATCCACCATGGCGCTGTCAGAAGTTATATAAACGGCATTGGTCTTACGTGTGGTTGGCTGTGTAGGCGTACTCCGCTGCCTGCATGCGTCTAATCACGTGATTGCCTTCGCGGGCTTTTTAGGGCCACTGCCTTTTCACTACTGCCCACATAATATTTGGCGAATTGCCTATATGATAGGTCTTATGCGTAGTTGGCCATATAGGCACACTCCACTATTGTAAATGATAAATTGCCATTGCTGATAATATAGAGCTTATGCGTGGTTGGCCATATAGGTGTACTCTGCTACCGTAAATGATAAATTGCCACTGCTGATAATATAGGGCTTACGCGTGGTTGGCCGTATAGGCGTACTTCGCTATCGTAAATGATAAATCGCCACTGCTGATAATATAGGGCTTATGCGTGGTTAGCCTTATAGGCGACCTCCCCTACCGTAATTGATAAATCATGGTAATGTTCTGATAGTATTTGTATTTGTCATAATATATCAGTTTGGTGATAATATCAATTTGACAATGTCAAATTGGCGGTGATTGGCAATTGGCGATAATAAATGATGATCAGTAATAATAATCGACTATTGACAATACTGATCGGCGATTGACGATAATACATGGCAATTATAATATGCGGCGATAATATCAATTTGATATGCTTGTGAAATTTGTCTTTTCATTCACGGAGAAGAATACATGGCATTGCCTGTTGAGGCTTTTTCATCATTTTGCTTATCTTGCCCCTTTTCATTGGGATAGATTATCCTAATAGTCTTCGTAATAAAAACATCTTCAATCTTCAAGGATAATATTTTTTAATGAAACGGGCATCGATGGGTATACCAATGCCTTGTCCGTTCTGATTTACAACTTGGTAGGCTCCATTTGAGTATACTTTAATTATTACATACGGACCATCCCATTTAGGGTCGAACTTGCACCATGTTCTGCGAGTGACCACCATGGGTCTTTTCAACATTAGCACCATATCTCTTTTCTTGAAGGAGCGATGTTTGACTTTCTTATCAAAGTAAGAAGATATTCTTGCTTGATATAATTCTAATCATTGTTGGGCTACTAGCCATTTTTCATTAAGCATATCTAACTCGGTCAGCCTTATCTTAGTGTTTTCATCGTTTGTAATAGATTTATGCACTACTACTCTGAGCGATGCAACTTTTATTTCGATATGAATGACAACTTCAAGACCATATATACCAACAAATATAGTGTGGCTTTCGTCGCGGTCTGATGAGTAGTTCTGTACGCTCATAGAGCTTCCTGTAATTTCTCATTCCAATCACGTTTATTTCTGGTGACGGTTTTCTTCGTCGAGCATAACTCAGCTCCCGAGTTCCAAAACATCACTTATGCAACATATTTAATGATGAATATATGTTGACTGTATTAGTGCATAAATCATGGAATAGATTAAGCCAAAACACAAATATGATTCAGGGACAAGTGAATAAAGCAAGCGGAAGACTTATAGTAAAATGTGTACAAGTGTAAATCCCTGAATTACATATACAATCCAGATTGTGTAAAAGTGTTATTTAACAAAATTATAAGTATCAAATTACATCATTTCAGTTCCCAAAAATATCCCAGGAATCCCGCGCATCAGACCGATGCTCGCTAGAACCCGTCTGAGCATATAGGAGAAGGCGGCCTCGTCGTCATCTAGCTCCCGCTCTGCCTCGGGCGTCGCATCCACATCTGCAAAAGCTACGGAGCACAAACACAAAGCGATGATAGACCCGCACCCCAATACACTATAGTAGCGACAACGTGCGGTGTGTGACCATAACCCAGTCGGTTTAATCCGGATCATGCTCGATACCAACTTGTAACCCCGAAATTCGGGGTCGAGCATAACTCGGCTCCGAGTTCCAAAACATCACTTATGCAACATATTTAATGATGAATGTATGTTGTGTATTAGTGTATAAAACATGGAATAGATTAAGCCAAAACACGAATATACTTCAGGGACAAGTGAATAAAGCAAGCGGAAGACTTATAGTAAAATGTGTACAAGTGTAAATCCTTGAATTACATATACAATCCAGATCGTATGAAATTGTTATTTAACAAAATTATAAGTATCAAATTACATCATTTCAATCCCCAAAAATATCCCGGGAATCCCGCGCATCCGACCGAGGCTCGCTAGAACCCGTCAAAAACTGCATATAGGAGAAGGCGGCCTCGTCGTCATCCAGCTCCCGCTCTGCCTCGGACGTCGCATCCACATCTGCAACATCAGGGCCTAAGACAGAGTCTGGTGGGTGTGTAACACCGCCCCAGAAACGTGGGAGTGAGTGATCAACTCAGTGGAACAATAAGGCACTGGTTAACATGTTATCAGTTCAATCAAACAGTAATGATAAAGCAGGACAATTAAATAGATCCTAAGTACTCTTGTTAATGCAAGTATGAATGCGGAATGATGCATGCCCTCACGCGTACACCCTCAGCGTCTTCATCTTACGTTACGCATGACATCGCCTCAAAGTGTGCCACATCTACAAAGCACATGTAAATGCGGTGCATGGATATGATTACCAAGTTGTTATTAGTCCATTTCACACAACAGGATTGGGAAGCTAAGATACCTTCCTCATATCACCATCCAAACAGTGATCCATACTAGGGTCGTCAATCCTAGACATCTCATACGATTTTATATTTGAGGTCGTAGCAAAGGGCTCGTCACCAATCAATGCACGCCTTTCATGCCCTTACTACCACAGATTGGCTCGTCACCTCCTTGCGGTATCCAGGTATGCTCGAGGTCACTACAAAGGGCTCGTCACCAATCAATGTAGGCCGACAGCACGAATATAGTGTCCCATACCACCATAATCGGCTCACGAGTTTAGTTGCTCATTGGTCACTACGGGGAGGCTCGTCACCCCAGCGTAGGCCGACAGCTCGACCACGGTGTCCCATACCACCATGTCTGGCTCATGAGTCTTAGCGGATCAGGTACCATGGTTATTAGGATTCCACTGGTAAGTTCGGTACCCTAGTTTCAAGCAGTAGCGTCCATACATGGTTAACATACATCGGACAATCGGGTTATTTGACGAACTCGACTAGCACGAGCGCACGTTGAATTGAACGACATAGAGTGCGCAAACACTCCGCGTGGCCAAACCACTGCCGCCAATTCTAATACGGCTCGGGTTCGTCTAATACGTCCTACGTGGCGAAAGCAATCTCAACCACGGTTCATAGGGTCAATTACCGATTTCCTGGACTAAGGCATAGTCCCAAACATCCTACACTACGACAGATATTCATATGGAATGTAAAACAGTAATGGATCAACAACTCAAATCATGTTACATACACATCTGAAGAATAATCAACTTAACATAAATGTAAGCATAGGAGATGCTTGAATTTAAATAACTTGAAAGGTAACTGCATAAAGGAAAACATGCGCATCAATAGGAGTATTGAGAATCACTTCTCAACGCCCACACTTAGTGTAATCAGTTACACTTAGATCATTCATGCATTTCTACAAACACTTAGCATACATGGAACAACATACATGACGCATGTTGAAATACGTGCACTTAGACAATTCCTTTTATCAAAGAGTTGTCATACATGCATCTAGCATACATACATGACAATTAATCATGGCAAACACAAGTGCGTATTTTATACGTATACGGTACTTTATAAATACACTTAGAATACACAAATCTCAATATAGCACATGCATATCAGGAAAGCAATGTAAACATAACATTTGACATGTGAAATCTCATCCATAACAAGAATAAATCACTAACTGGGATTGAAAGCCTTGAAAACCATAACCTATACACTTAAAGTCCGCACCTTAAGCGAAGAAAGAACCGCCGAACTGATTTAGACGAGTTGTCTTCGTCAACGGCGCTAGAATACCCTAAAATAAGGATAGAAATGAGATACAACAACACCAAGTCTAGTCTAAGCTCTAACACAGGTTAGGGTTAGGTTAACTTACCCCAAAAGAACTCAGAATCGTCAGAGGAACGATTCAAAGTAAAGGTTCAAAGGTGAAGAAGAACAAGGAAGAATCAAGATGATTCACCAACCAATCTCTCTCACTAACTCTCTCTTTTCCACTCTCTTTCCAAGCTAGGGTTAGAGAAAATTCGTATGGAAATGAGAGCTAGGGTTTAAGGACTATATATAGGCCTTAAAATGATGGAAATAACCCCAGGGTCAAGGTATACTTAGGTTATAACCAAAGTACGCCTTTCTCGATCCAACGAAGCACTTGGTGGGCCTATAACCACGAAAGGTCGGACTTAAGCTCATTGACCATGGATCTAGGTCGGGCTGAGTTTTCGTACCCGGCTCTTAGATCGGCCGTGGCGGACTACACTCAATTCAACGGTCACGGAAACTCGATCAGTCCACAAGCACTAGGATATGCACGGCCAACTATCTCTGATCGGAGGGTGAAATTGGGTCAGAATCCAACGGTGAGATAGCTTAAAATCGTCGCGCAAGCGGCACGACTCAATTTCAATAAAGCTTAATAAATTCCAACCGTTCTCACACTCTTCACTCGAGCTCAACTAAATCGACCCGAACATCGGATCGACTTGATTTTGAGGTGAAGATCAAGCCCAACTTGGTGACCGCAACGCCTAAGATCATCGCCATCGGACTTTCACGCGGTCCAGGTCCGATCCGGATCTTCCAAAAATTCCCGAACAGCTGGATTTAGCGATGGATCCCGGATTTCAGAGTAACGTTGCGCTCACTAATCTACACGTTTAGAGCCATGCGGATACAATTTAAAGTGATTGATGCGAATTTCACAAGCAATCGAGTAAAGCACTAATTACCCCAAAACTACTACTTAAGGAAAGATAAGCACAAAAATTCCAAGGTCGTTACACGTTTATTTCTGGTGACGGTTTTCTTCAATATTCTTACAATAGTCTTATTGAAAGCTTCTGTCAATCCATTAACTAGTGGATAGTAATGCATCGAGAATGAATGCTGAATGCCAAATTTCTGACATAATTTCTCCATACCCCTATTCTTGAAAGGAGTGCCATTATCGGTGATGATTCTTTTCGAAATACTGTGGCGATATATAATCGCATGTCGGATGAAATTTATGATATATTTTTCTTTGACATTTCACAGCGCGATCGCTTTAGTCCATTTGGAGAAGTAATCTGTTGCTTCTAGAATGTATTGCCGTCCTTTAGATGAAGGCAGATTGATAGGGCCGATACCATCAAATCCCCATGCTGCGAATGGACAAGAGGCTGTCGACTGATGGTCTTCAGGGAGCACATGTATGATATCGCCATGCAATTGACATTCATGACACCGCTTTGTGTAAGCGATTGCATCTTCAAACATTGTGGGCGAGTAATACCCCATTCAATGTACGTGATGGAACAAATTTTGCCCGGCCTGATGAGCTCCACATTCACCTGAATGAGCTTCCAGTATCATTTGATTTGCTTCCGCTTTATCCAAACATTTCGTTGTAGGATTTTTTGTATAGCACTTCATTGTATATGATGAATTTCTTCGATCTTTGCTTGATTTGTAGCCTCTGCGATGGATCTTCTGGAAGAATATCATATTTGAGATAATCGATAAATGGCTGGCGCCAATCATCTATGGTAATCTATAAACATGATACAGGAAGTGCTTCAACATTTTCATTAATAAGCTCTGGCGATAGTAAAAATCTTCATTCTTCGATCGTCACTTGGAGAGGACTGCGATCAGGGTAAGATAAAGTTGCAGCTAGGCTAGCTAAAGCGTTTGCTCTTGTGTTCTCGCATCGAGGTATATGCTTAATTTTGACATTATGAAATTGCTCTAGTAACTGCTGCGCCCATTGGCAAAATGGCAAAAGCTCTTGTTTTCTTATTTTGAACTCTATTGTTAACTGATTTATTACTAGTTTAGAGTCTCCGAATATTTGCAGAGTCTTTATCTTCATTTCCTGTGCTATTTCCATTCCTATAATGAGATATTTATACTCAGTCTCATTGCTGGTACATGTTGTACCCAATGTAAAGGAATATGGCAGTAAATCACCTTGAGGGCTGATAAATATCACTCCAGCACCCGTTCCCAAAATTCGAGAAGTGCCATTAAAATACATTTGCCATGGATTCGGCAATTCAATTAACATTACTTGCTCATGTAAGGCCCATATCCTAGACCATACCATTCCCTAAACTCCCGCGATCCTTCTTGTCAAATTTTGGTGATTTGTGACCTGTAACTGCTGTTTGCGCGCGACCTTAAGTTGCATCCCGTATATCAGAGTCAGCTCGACCCAAGACTTGTACCCTAGCGACCATGCCATTGCCGCGGTTCCAACGCCGCAGCTTGCGCATCGATGCGATACCCAGGCTAGGAGTTGTGGGTTCACGTTTATTTTGAAGAAATGCTGCGCGTTGCGAATTCTGAGAGAATCTCTATCATCCATCACATCAATCCATCCCATCATAAGTCAAGTACTAACCCATCCCTCTCTCACCCAAAAGTTAACAACACCCATACCTTTCCATCCCATCTCTTACACAACACCACTCCACCCATTACTCACTCATCCCTCTCTCCCATCAACCACTCTCTCTCTCTCTCTCATTCTCAACCCATTTCCCAAAACAACCAAGAGGGAGCAACTGTCCAAGCTTCCCAAGGAGAAGCTAGGTGTGGCCCACTTCCTACCCCCTAATCTCCCATCTCCACCCTTCGATCTTCATCTTCCTCCATCAAAGAGAAAGCTCAGGAGCTTAACATTTCAAGGAGTCAAGAAGGAGCGAAATCGGTGGGTGTTCATAGCATTAGATGTTGATTTTGATGTAAGGCCCACTTGTGATGGGACCCATTTTTTTATGTATTATTGTAACAAAGAGGGGCCCATAGTGGCGAGGTCCCTCCACCACGCCGTCTCCCTCTCTCTCTCTCTCTTTTGTGTGATGGCATGTGGCCCACTTAATCCAGACCATCCATTTGTGAGGCCCACATTGCCGCCTGTCTGTTGGGACAAGCCTGGATGAAGGAAAATCCAAATATCCCACCTTTGATGTATGTGGTGTACCCACACCATCTAGCAAGGGACAGTGGGTCCCACGCAGCTATGCAGTTGCTGTACTGACGTTAGCAAGTTCTATGGGTCTGATCACGTGGTATGTGTTTTATTTAAACCGTCCATCTGATGGTGGACCCCATCATGATGTCTGTGTTGTATGCTGACCTTTCGTGGTAATAGGCCCACCAGAAGTGCTTCGTTGGATCGTGAGAGGCGGGTTTTGGTTATACCCTAAGTATACCTTGGCCCTGGGGTTATTTCCATCAATATTAGGCCTATTTATAGTCCTTAGAACCCTAGCTCTCTTTTCCATACGAATTTCCTAACTCTAGCTTAGAAAGAGAGTGGAAAAGAGAGAGAAAGTGAGAGAGAAGTTGGTGAATCATCCTAGATTCTTTCTTGTTCTTCTTCATCCCTTGAACCTTCACTTTGAATCGTTATTCTGACGATTCTGAGTTCATCTTTGGGTAAGTTAGCCTAACCCTAATCTGTGTTAGAGCTTAGAATAGTCTTGGTGTTGTTGTATCTCATTTCTATTCTTGCTTTAGGGTATTTTGTCGCCGTTGACAAAGACAACTCGTCTGAAATCAGTTCGGTGTTCTTTTCTGGCTTAAGGTGCAGACTTTAAGTGTATAGGTTATGGTTTTTAAGGCTTTCAATGCCAGTGAATGATTTATTCTTGTTATGGATGAGATTTCACATGCCAAATGTTATGTTTATGTTGCGTTCCTGATATGCATGTGTTATATCGAGATTTGTGTATTCTATGTGTATGTATAAAGTACCGTATGCGTATAAAATATGAACATGTGATTGCCATGATTATTTGTCATGTATGTATGCTAGATGTATGTATGACAACTCCTTGGTAAAAGGAATTATCCAAATGTGTGTATTTCAACATACATCATGTATGTTGTATTATGTATTCTAAGTGTTTGTAAAAATGTCTGAATGATCTAAAGTGTGTTATATCAACCTAGTATAGGCGTTGAGAAGCGATTCTCAACTCTCCCACTAGTATGTATGTTTTCTTTCATGCAAGTTACATTCCTTGTTGTTTAAGTTCAAGCATTACTTATGCGTACATTTATGTTAAGTTGACATTCTTCAAATGCTTGAGTACCACGTTGTTGAAGTTGTTGTTCCATTACTGTTCTACATTCAATACGAATATCTGTTGTAGTGTAATGTGTGTGGGACTATGCGTTAGTCCAGGAAATCGGTAATCAGTCTTAAGATCGTGGCTGAGATTGCTTTCGCCACGCAGGACGTGATTAGACGAACCCGAGTCGTATTAGAGTTATCGGCAGTGGTTTGGCCACGCGTAGTGTTTGCGCACTCTATGTCGCTCAACCCAATGTGCGCTCGTGCTAGTCGAGTTCGTCAAGTAACCCGATTATCCGATGTATATTCACCATGTATGGACGCTACTGTTTGAATCTAGGGTACCGAACTTACCTATGAAATCCTATTAACCATGGTACCTTGATCCGCTAAGACTCATGAGCCAGACATGGTGGTGTGGTACACCATGGTCGATCTGTCGGCCTACGCTGGGGTGATGAGCCTCCTCGTAGTGACCAGTGAGTAACCAAACTCGTGAGCCGATTATGGTGGTATGGGACACTATATTCATGCTGTCGGCCTACATTGATTGGTGACGAGCCCTTTGTAGTGACCTCAAGCATACCTGGATACTGCATTGAGGTGACGAGCCTTGGTGTAGTAACGATGGTATGATAGGCGTGCGTTGATTGGTGACGAGCCCTTTGCGACGACCTGAAAACATATGATCGTATGAGATTGTCTAGGACTGACGATCCTAGAATGGATCACTGTTTGGATGGTGATATGAGGAAGGTATCTTAGCTTCCCAATCCTGCTGTATGAAAAAGACTAATAATAACTTGGTAATCATTTTTATGCACCGTATTTGCATGTGTTTTGTAGACGTGGCGCACTTTGAGGTGGTGTTATGTGTAACGTAAGATGAAGACGCTGAGGGTGTATGTGTGAGGGCACGCATCATTCTGCATACATCCTTGCATTAACAAGAGTACTTAGGACTTGTTTAATTGTTCTGCTTTATCATTACTGTTTGATTGAATTGATAACATGTTAACCTGTGCCTTATTGTTCCACTGAGTTGATCACTCACTCCCACGTTCTGGGGCAGTGTTAAACACCCACCAGACTCTGTCTTAGTTTCTGATGTTGCAGATGTGGATGCGACCTCTGAGGCAGAGCGGGAGATGGATGATGATGAGGCTGCTTTCTCCTTTATGCAGTTTTTAGACGGGTTCTAGTGAGCCTCATACTGATGCGCGGGATGCTGGGATTTCTTTTGAGAAATTAAATGATGTAATCTAATACTTGTAAATTTGATAAGTAATACTTTCATTACGACCTGGTATGTATATGTACTTCAGGGATTTGCACTTGTACACATATATTTCTATAAGTCTTCCACTTGCTTTCTTCACTTATCCCTGAATTATATCTGTGCTTTGGCTTAATCTATTCCATGTTTTATGCACTAATACAGTCAACATACATTCATCGTTAAATATGTTGCATAAGTGATGTTTTGGAACTCGGGAGCTGAGTTATGCTCGACCCCCTAATTTCAGGGTGTTACACCCAATGTGATGTATTTGTGGCCCATTTGGAATGTGCAGGGCCCACCTTAATGTATATGTCACCCATGAGTGAGGCTCATCATGATGTATATTAGGCCCTTTGTGTGAGGCCCATTATGTTGTGTATGGGGCCCTTGTGTGAGGCTATGGGCCCACTATATGTTAGGCTCTATGTGGGCCACTCCTTGGGAGCAATGTTGGTTAAATATCCACATTGATGGGCAATGATGGTTAAATGTCCACATTGTGACCTTCCCTTAGGTCTTGTTAGGCCCCATTCACATCCTTCTCTAAGTGGGTTGACCCTAATCATTGGCCCCCATTGATATGTGCATGACCCATCTATTCATATTGGGATAACCCATAATGTTGGGCCCCCATTGGTTACTAATATTGTTTTAATCCTGAAGTCCATCTATGGACCCCGCCTTGAATATAGGTCAATTATCAATGCGATTATGAGTATATGATAGCATAACATCATGATACATGCCCATACACATCATCTGCATGCTTGATATGAGACGTGGTTAACCATTGCATATACCATTGGGCAGGTTGTTATGAAACTCCCTGATAGGCGGAGTTATCCCACATGAGCGCACGGTATGCGTAAGATTGATGTATGATTGGATTGTGTAACTCATGCATCTTGCATTGTATGCTGTACGCCCTAGCAATATCAGGGTTGTAGCCTTCACAGGCATATCGTGGATGACTAGATGAGACACTGAAATTTTTTTTCTACATGGGGTGCTATAGATGTCCCTGGGTGAAAGTCCCTAAACCCTCTTGGTACCAGAGAATGCTCCAACATCAAGATCGGGTGAAAAACAAGAGTGCTCGGATGCCGAATACCAGTAGGTTGCACTCCCATTGATCGTAGTCGGTTGGAAGGGGGTGTGGCCTTACCCGCCCGAGGGCAGGGGGCATAGCTAAGCTGAGTTTAACTAGCTCGTAAATGGGTCCGTTATCGACATGTCGAGTAGATATTGGCTGACTATTGGCCAGGAGAATAATGAGGTCTTTTCCACTTGCATGGTTGCGTGTCTAGTGGGCGGTGATCTAGTGTAGAGTGTACTAGGCCCCGGTGATGATTCCAGAGATGTACAATACTGATATATGGACTTATTGAGTAGGAGTTGCATACTTGGCATTTTACTCATTCATTCACTCATGCACTATCCACTCGGGTTGGTGGTGCATAACTAATTTGATACGTGTACCTTCACAATGGCCAGGATTTCGGTTGGGCGCGCTACTAATCTAAGATCAGGAGTTTACCACATTGAGTGTAGCTATCCAAATTTAGGTATCGGACTGGTTTGGATAAACGTCCTTTGTGATGGACCCTATAGCCTACGATACTACGTACTATCATCCCGACTTCACACTCCAGCTTGGTCATTTCATTCGCATCATATATTGGCATCATATATTGCATTGCATCCTCAGTACATAGCATTTGGTTTACTATGCCTCTGTATTGTATAGCTTGAATAAGGTTGATGGTATTATGAATTTACTAGGATCTGCATATTGCATTACATCTGTGACATATAACATTTTGGGTTGTTATGTTTCTGCATTTATATGGCTTAGATACGGCTGACGGTATTCGTGGACTCGTCAGAATTTGCTTATTACATTGCATCCTTAGTATATGATATTTGGCTTACTATGTCTCCGCATTGCATAGTTGATCTACATTGCTTCCTCAGTATATGATATTGGTTATTATGTTTGTATTGTATAGCCTAGATAAGGCTGATGGTATTTATGGACTTACCAGCATGTTTCTGTATTGCTCTGATATTGCATATTTGACACTTATCTTGTGCACACACTTACACCACCCTCTAAGCTTTCTATAAGCTTATGCACGATAGATGCATGCAGGTGACGTTAGGTCGCAACAGCGTTGAGCATGGGGTGTGCAACTATCTTCTGGAGTTTTGATTTTCGATATATATATTTCCCTTTCAGCATTGTATTCAAATGTTTATATTAGTGGATATGTGGTGTTAATGTTGTCGTTTATGACTTGGTTATGCTCCATTACAAAAAAATTCACACTAAAAATCATCCTTGTAGGATCCCAGGATTGGAATCTGGCGTATGGGTGCTGGAAGCAGAGAATGGGGTACTACGGAGGCTATCGGTGCCGGATTTGGCGATTAAAAATTTTGTAAGCCAGATTTTTGAGTTTGGGGCATGACAACTCATCTGGGAAGTCATCTGTAATTACTTTGTTGTCTGATACAGGATGAGCTGCTAAAAAGTCTGCCACTGCTTGCCCTTTTACTATCTTTGCTAGTTCGTAAGAGGTCATAAATTCTGAAAGCAACAACATCCACTTAGCCAATCTCCCTGATAACATTGGTCTTGTCATTAAGAATTTTATAGGATCAACTCGTGAAATCAGAAGTATATCATGAGAAAGACAGTAATGCCTTAATTTTTGTACTATGAATATTAATGCCAGGCATACTTTCTCAATGGATGAGTAGTTGCATTATGCACCTATCAGAGTCCGACTCAGATAATAGAGTGCAGTTTCTTTCTCTTGCTCATTTGCTTGAGCCAGTAAAGCTCCCATAGAATTTTTAGCCGCAGAAATGTACAGAACAAGGGGTTTACCTTTCACGGGAGCTACTAACACTAGGGGCTATTTTAGTAACTCTTTAATAGAGTCAAATACATTCTGGCATGCTTGATCCCATACAATTTCTATTCCTTTTTTCATCAAATGAGCAAACGACTAACACCTTCCAACTAGATTTGAAATAAAGCGTCAAAATATGCCAGCTTTCCTTATAAGCTTTTCAATTCTTTTAATGTCTTTAGTGGTGACATTTCTTGAATAGCCCTAATTTTTTCTGGATCAATTTCAATTCCTCTATAACTAATGATGAAGTTGAGGAATTTACCTAATGAGACACAGAATGCACATTTTGCCGGATTCATTTTTAACTATTTCTTTCTGAGTTGATGAAATACTAAGGACAAATGTTCACGATGTTCTTCATGATCATTTAATCTGACTACCAAATCGTCAACATAATATTTTACATGTTTGTGTATCATATCTTGAAATATATTATGCATTACTCTTTGATATGTCACACTAGCATTCTTGAGACTAAAGGGCATAACCTTATAACAGTAGATTCCAAGAGAAGTCCTGAACGCAGTTGCCTCTTCATCTTTGGGTGCCATTCGTATTTGGTTGCATCTAGCGTACCCATCCATGAACGACATGACAGCGTACTTCATCGTACTGTTGATTAACAACTCCGTTATTGGCAGTGGAAAGTCGTCTTTCGGACAGGCCTCGTTTAGATCTTTGAAGTCAACGCATACCCTGATTTTTTTGCTTTTCTTTTTAACTGGGACAATATTCGATATCCATTTAGGATATTTGACTTCTCTAGTGAAATCGACTTCGATCATTTTGTTTACTTCTTCTTCTATTAGAGGAATTAGATCTTGATGGAACCGTCTTCGGGCTTCTTTAATCGACTTTTTATCTTTGGAGATATTTAGTCGATGCATTGCTATTGACGGTTCTAGACCCAACATTTCTGCATATGTCCAAGCAAACACATCTTTATTTTCTCTTAGGAGCTTAATATATTGATCAGCTTCTTGTTCGGGAAGACTGACATTTATGAATGTATTTCGCGGCTCTTCTTTTGTTCCCAAATTTATTTCTCGCAAAGTATCGATCGCCAGTTGCCCCCTGTCTTCTATCTTCTTTGGAGCTATTTTTGGATGCTTGACTACTTCAGAGTTTGTTTCTTGACTGACCATCAAATCTATCATAGTCACATTTACTTGTGCCTGGGAGGACGATGCTCCAAACCTGTGAAAATTTTCTTGTTTTTCTTCGTTCACTTCGATCGGGATTTGCATGCCTTTTCCATTGTTCAATCCAGTTGCTTCTTCGCAATTGAAACTCATGCTTTACATAATCTTTCTGTTGACAGGGCTGTATCTTTCTAAATCTTTCAATGTCAATTTTTTACAACTCACTTTATTGTCAGCCTTTTCTTCTGTTTTTGCTTCTAACGTGGCATAAAACTCGATAGGCTCAGGATTCTTCAAGCTGGACTTGACATGAAATCTTTTAGGCATAGACAAAAATGGGTTATTCCTTTTAGTGTATGACAATGGCACTGTATACTTTGACTGCAGAATTTTTGATTGCTAAGGTGACAACAGTGTTAATGGAGGCTGCCCTGGTTGTCTAAAGTATTTTAGCACAAAATAAAATTTCTTTTTCGTGTTCACCTTCCTAGACAACTCTATTCTTGCAACTTTATTTTCCATTGCCTTTATCTAATTTATAGAGCCTTATTCTTGTCATCTTTCTCTTTATCTTCAGCTGGAAATCTGTCATAGTAGCTTGCATTTGCGAAGAAGGACTGCCTCTGTATATGGTCTTACATTAGCCATTACTTTATACTGGATCTCATCCTCGCAATATTTGAAGCATTGATGTAGAGTAGCAGTATAATGCCATACTTATGCATCCATGGTCTTCCCAAGAGGAGATTATGTATCGTTACTGCATTGATGACGTGACAAACAACGTTTGTGGTTAATTCTCCTATTTCCAATGTCAATGTGAATTTTTCAAGCGCCCATTGTTCATCTTGATTAAGGCCTTATATCATCATTCCATTAGGGCGTAAATGAGAACAGTGATATTTGAGCTCGTTTTACACTATTAGCAGCATCAGATTTACTACAGACCCATTGTCCAACATTATTCGCTTGACTTGCTTATCATGAATATGACCCGCAATCATTAATGGTCCATTTTGCTCCCTATAGCAAGTTAGATCATCATCGGAGAACGTAATAACAGGCATGCAGTCACCTTTTGTGCTTTCCATCTTGACTAGCAAAGCTTTTCTGATGTTGTTATTAGATAGAGACTGGATTAGAGTTTGTTTACAATCTTTCAATAATCGCAGTGTATCGTACACACTTAATCGAGCAGGGATGCCTTTTAAATGATTCACGACATCATAGGTCGCTTTTTTTAACCTTATTCATTTCTTCTCTTCTATCATTAGGATGTGTTCCGGATGCTTCTCCTTATGTTATTTCAAATCTTTGTTTCCGGAGGGGGCTCATTGCTCTTTTTCCTAACCACGATGTGATCATTGCTGCTTTTCCCGTGTCATCTGGAGATTTGGCAGTGTTTGTGTTGTAGCTCTCCCTTTTTCTGGATTCTATACTCTCATGCATGGTCTCTTTGGCAGACAGTACGTTCACTGTCACTTTTTTGTTCTTTTCTTTCTCTTTACCTACCACGATTTCACCTCTGTTTATCATCCTTTAGAGTATGTTCTTCAATGTCACAGAGTTTTCTATAGGATATCCCAGCAGGCGATGATAGTGATAATAGTTTCTTTCTTTTGTTTTCTTAGCTTCTTCGGGACGCTTGGGCAGGGGAAGCTCTATTGTTCTAGTGATCAATAATTGATTCATCATGAGAAAAACATCTTCTCTTTCAAATGCATATTCTTCATGTGAATGAAATGGCCTGGGTCTTTTATCACCGGCACGTCCTCTATAACGGTCTGTATTTTCTCTTCTTTTCGTTCTTTATCTATCGCGAGGAACATCATTCTTCTTTTCCCAGTCAACCACATTTGCCATCAATCTATTTGTCCTTTTCTAACTATCTCACTTTGAAATGTCGCCATTCTCCTAGTCATCAATTCTAGTGTGTGTGCCTTAGTAGCAAGATCGCAGAAGGTTCTTATGTCAGCTATTGTGAGGCTGAATGTTATCCCTGTTTCCATAGAATTCAAACACATTTTCAATTATTCTTTTTCTTCTGGAAAATGCCTGTATGATGCACCGAGAATTTTCCATCGGTCAATAAATTTTTTTACTGGCTTGTTCTCCCTTTACTGCACAGAAGCTAACTTGGTGATGTTAACATCCCAATCAGACGAGAGGAAGTTAGACATGAATGCATCTTACATCTGTTACTAGGTCCATATAAATTCAGGGGCCAGGCTCGAATACCACCAGAATGCTTTTCCAGTCAAGGAAGAGCCGAACAATCATAAGCAATACCGAGGAACCATAGAGAAGTTACCCATAGTCGTAATGAAGTGCATGAGGTGTTCTTCTGGAGATTCATCTCCATTGAACTTTTGGAAGTCTGGGTGCTTAAAGTTGGTGGGCAATGGTGCATCTTCTACTTCTCTGGGGTATGAAGTTTGTATTGGAACATTCCCAGATGTTCCCATTCTCTCTCGGTCCTAACGACTTCTGCTATCACTTGCTGCATTTCATCTTGTATGATTAATCTCGCTGCGGGAGTTGAACTGTGCGACCCTGCCCTTGGCAATTGTGAGCCTTCGGGCTATTGTTCGTGTCCATTCATTGTGGCTATCACAGGAGGGGCCACGATTTAAGCTACATTGTGAACGAGGGTAGCCAATGCCTCTCAGAGGCTTCGGCATTCTTCCATCAGAGTTCTTTGTGCTTGTGCCATTTCATCCATGCGCTCATCTGCTGTTGGTAATGGGTTCTAACTTGTTCTGTCATACATACGGCAGCCTCTCCGCTTCTCGATAGAGTTGTTATTGGAATATGACAAGAGTTTGCTAGCATGAGGGGACTTGACGAGAGGGGGTTCTCATTGGATTCTTTAATACTTCTGCAAGATTCGATCAATTTCATCATGGTTTGTGGGGATGTTGTTTACGGAGACGCGGTGAATTTTTTAGAGAGTGATATATCTTCTACGAACAACTTTCCATTTTATTTCCTAGTCCATCAGACATTAGCGACAGGAAGAACTGGGAAGTCTTGCGATGTGAAGGAGCAAGGGGACCTTCTAGGATATAATGTCAGCAGAGCAAGCGCTGGGTTTCGTTTTGTTGCGTTTCGTGTTACCGGTCCCCTGATCATCTATGATGGGGTTGGTTTAATAATCGTACGGGTTCATGTTCTTGTCCTTCAGTGAGATACAATGATCCATTCATCATTGTTGTCCTACGCTAATGGTGACACAAATATCACTCCGACAGAGGTTTGTGATGCATTGCCCTTGATCAGAATTGGTCGGCCTTTTTAGCTCAGAAGTTGATTATGGGTGTATTCTACAATGAACCCGGTCAGTACAAAGTAGAAGATAGTCTTGACAGTAGAGGTTGCCGTTGCAGTTTAATTAAAATTGTAGTTCCTGGCAAAAACAATGAGATACATTGTTAACGAGTGTTTTGATAAATTTATACTTTACTTTGGAGATGAAGGGGAGGATGTTCCCGTTGAGAGTCACCATTTTGGCATCGGTATGACGCCAAATAGTGATGAAAGTTTTCTCGATATTTTATAAGTTTATATTGAATAAGAATATAAAATCCCCAGTGAAGTCACCATTTTGTTTCGACAAGAAACGATTGTAATTGATTTGGGAGAATTATCTTATTCAATAATAACAAAGAAAAGAAAGAGAGAACAATCATCACAATATATTTCATTGTTTATGGATTCATTTACATCCTCATCTTCCCTTGATTCCAAAATAAAGTATATATAACGAAAGTGCAAGAATTGAGTAAGTTCGGATGTCAATTCTGGTAGCATTTTGGCTTGCAATGCATTTGTCTCAATGAGATAGGTGCTATACAGATCTGAATATCCTCATCTTCTTTCTATATTTGTTTAAATAATGACTTTCTAAAGGAATGCTTAAATTACAGGAAAGACTACAATGAATTTGGTAGCATGGAGGCTGTACATAGTCATCTGTGCGCTACTTGACATGTAGTTGCACGGACCAGCGCAACTGATCCCTGTTGTGTGGTCCAGCGTAACAAGTAACATTTCTTCTTCTTTCAATACCTGACAGAGGTATCGAAGTCTTTCTTTAGAGGTTCTGATCTTGTCTTGTTTTTAAAATGAAGAGGTGGGAGGGTATTTATAGGCTTTCGCACATGTAGGACCTCGATCTTCATGCTGTGGATCCCATTGTGCAATATTCTTGTTGCATGGCACACAACAGATCACATTCATAAAACATGTTGCGCAGATCCATCATTTGAGCGGACCCACGTAACTGACATGAGTTGCGCGGACTCGCACAACTCAACTGTCTTCTACTCCTAATTTTCGGCTTCTCCTTTCTTTTAATCTTTCCTTCTTTTTTCTTCTACTCTTTCCTTTTTCCATCATTTGTTACTCAAATTTTATGCTCCAAAAAATATGACTCAGGTTACTATTCCTTAAGTGGTGACCATTACGAATGATAATGGGTAACAAGTGAAACGGTCGTAGCCGCAGAGGGTCAGATCCGATGGATCTGTACTCGCCGTTGTCTGAAAAATAGCAAGAGGAAGTTTGACAAGTGGTCACCGAAGCTGTTCGCCTAGAAAGAGAACGAGAAAAGAAAGCAAAGTTCTGGTTTTAAACACCATACCTTGGTGAGATTAAAGAAGCACTGTTTCCTACCAACTTGAAATATCTTGATTTTTAAAAATTTAATGGGAATGGATAGTTGGAAGAACACTTGATGCATTTCATCATGACTATGGGGAATCTCTCTATGGTACCGCAGTATTACCTAAGGTTGTTCAGGTCCTCCCTAACAGAAAAAGCTTTTAGATGGTTTTCAACCCTGACACCATTATCCATACACATGTGGGACCAGATGCAAGATGCCTTTATGGAAAACTTTTCCCATCCGATACAGATGTTAGTTTGAGAAGGGAAACCAATTGAGAAGTTCATTAATCGATGGAAGCCTTGGGGGCATCATGCTGAGAACTCACTAGAGAGCCAGAACAAGTAAAGATGTGTTTGGGATCCATGGAACTGAAAGCAGCTTTAGGCTTAATAAGTATCAATATATGAACCTTCCATGATCTCGCCACTAAGGCTTATGCTCTTGATATCATGGTGAAGAAAATGTAGCTTTTCGAATGGAATTGTAATGGCAAAATTCTGGTAAAACATCTGCAAATATCGCTGATAAAGAAAGAAAGAGAGAAGACTCCCGAAGAAGGTAAAGAAATGATAGAAGAGAAGGTAGAAGAATTATACAGGGAAACAATAAACATGAGGCCTAGATGATATGCAGATCATATAGGCTATGTGTTCACAAGAGAAGATGTGGTCCATATGATGAATCAATTGCTATATGTAGGGACAATTGAGTTGCCCCAGCCAAAGCATCCCGTAGACATAGGAAAGACAAAAGAAAGAAACTATTGCCATTATCATTGCATGCTTGGTCATCAAATTGAAGACTACTACACTATTAAGAGCGTACTCTAGAAAATGATTAAAAGGGTTGAGATCATAGTTGAGAAGGATAACGAAAAGGAAAGGAAGGCTATGGAAAAGATCATATCTATACAGGACATGTCGAATGCTATATCTCTCATACTCCCTTCGAAAATGTTTCATCCAGATGCCGAGGATAGGAGTATAGAGACCATTGAAGAGTTGCCAGGAAGTCAAAAGGAAGACACGGAAGAAGGAAGGTTGATGAAAGATTCTCTAGAAAAAATTATAGTACAAAGTATGACTACATCCGTAGCTTTTAACAACCACCGTAAAAAAAGAGTGAAAGCAATATTGAGAGCCAAAGCTTGTCATCCACCTAGGTGTCATAGGGGTAAAAAGGTGCCTAAAGTAGAAATTGTTCTATTATCAGGGATGGAGTCTCTAATAGAACATTTGCTATAGTATGTAAGACAGAGTTCTCATTTCAATTCCAGCGAAAGATATCTGAAGGAGCAATTTGGCGAATCCGTAATGGGGTCTACTAAATTATTGTTTAATTCAGGAATTATGGAGGGAGTCACTAATTGGAAACATCTTTATGATTTGTTCTTTCTCCAGTTTTTTGTACCAAGAAGAGTTATAAAATTGGTAGAATTAATAAGATGGGAAATCAGTACAGGAGAATGCTCTTACAGAGATATATTAAAATGGAGAAATGATGTAAGCAGTTCGTACAAGCTGCTTGAATATCAAGAGACTAAGGTAACGGAAACATGTGCAATGAGCATATGATTGTATGCTGAAAAGAGATATGAACCTCACACACTCTTAAGCTTAATGAAAAAGTGGCAGCCATAGTAATAGTTTCTTGTAATTCGCCACCCCTGGGACATTTCTTTGATAAGCCACATGTGAGATGGGTACAACAACTATTGACTTCGGTGACATCTAGGCCATCTAGGATTGTGAATGCTGCGAAAATGGCACAGATACTAGAATTACCAAGATTAATACTTTATAAAGAGGAGACCTAGTCGCCGTTGGAACACTTAAAATCTTAAGAGAAAGCAGCGTATTTCATAGGGAATGTCTCAGAAAATTATTTACTAAGAAATTTTGTATATTCACTTGTAATATCGAGTAAAGCCATGGCTTAGTATTTAGCCTTACCATCAGAGGTCTTTCGATCATGAGAAGAAATGAAAGAAGCCTTCGTCTTACGATTATATAAGTATAATACTCGAATTCTAGGATGTAACTAAGAAAAATTGTCCAATATCCAAGTGAGGATATGTTGAATTTCATTCGTCGCTAGTGGAATGTGCGGTCATGTTACCTCTCATTGCCCACTTTAGAAGTAGCTATGGTGAAAGAATGCATTCAGGCAACTATCCTTAAACATGAGTTATTCTCGAAAATTATAAGATGGCTAGATACCCTTCGAAATTTGTTAAGGCTATTGCTTAGGAAAATCCATGAGGAGTGTAATGTGGTCACTGAAAGATCACCAAAGGGGGATTCTTCGTTGAAGAACATTAAAGAAACTGCCATAGTAACTTTGTAGTCATGAAGGAAAATTGTGACTCCTTGAAAGAATCTCAGCCCAGCCACCTCATAGGAAGGGGCTTCAGAAGGGTCCCCAGAAAAAGGATAGTGCCATTAGACCCAGGGGTGACCTACGATATCATCAACCACTTGAAAATAATTCTTGTGCGTTGAGTATATATAATGCTTTATAATTATCTAAAGATTTTTGCCAAACAATGATTCATACTTTATCAAAAGAGATGGTGTGAGAAGCATTGCTTGCTGAAATGGAAAATACAAAAGTAGGAAAGGACGACATTGTAAGTTGGAATGTCATGTCTGAAAAGATAGAGTCAGCCAACTATATGTTATTCATTACATTTTCCGATGACAAATTGATGGATGACAAATTGATGTTCAACAAAAAGGGTGATAATTGACCACTTATGGTCATCAGCTACATTTGTGAGAAACAAATCAAGTGTATATTGTTGTACAACGGCTTTATGGTAAATTTACTACCATTAAGTATGCTTATAAAGTTGGGGTATCGGTGTTCTCAATTGCATGCAAGTGGAATGGTGATCTAAGGATTTAATCAGGATGGCCCAAGAGCACTAGGAACGATCACATTGATGTTGGAAATTGAAAATCTCATTACAAAGGTTGTATGTCATGTGATCGACATAGTAACAACCTATAATTTGCTCCTTGATGACCTTGGATGCACATATATGGTATTATTACTTTGACACTACACCAATGTTTCAAGTACTTTCATAATGGTATGCAACACAAAGTTATGGCGGATACGAAGCCGTATATAGTTTCAGAATCATTCTTCATAGATGCACAATATTATGAAGAATTCACTAAAGAATAAATAGGAAAGGCTAATGAAGAGGTGCTAAGATGAGCAATTTTAAAAGTTGAAGGAAAGGAAAGAAAACCTTGCCAAGACAAGGGGAAGTCAAGAATTTCAGAGCTTGATATGATAAAGTCTAAAAAGAAGAAATTTTATTTTATCCCAAAGCAGTTAGGCAACCCAGGCAACCTCCTCTAGTGATGTTGTCCCCAGAATAGATGGGGATCCTACAAATGAATTATACAATACCCATGTCGTGAATGGAAAGAACTAAATAATTTTCAAATACACTGAGTAGATTTTGTGTACAAGTGAACTCCAATAATCCAAGACCGATATCATTCTATTTTATACCTAAGAAGGGAAGTGAGAATATCGACGTTCAGCATGTAGGTGCCAAAAGACTTTCACCAGAAGATATGAGAAAATATAGTCTAGCTAGTTAAAAGATTATGCGAGCAATGGGGTTAAATTGTGATAGGCCGAATGAATTGAATACCGGCAAAGGTATACTAGTATGACTTGGTGTTCACAAAAAATGGCATGATAAATATCGTGGGCATATCTTCTACGGTAGCATATGTAAACATGATTGACGTGTTCCAAGCAGTTGACTTCGAGAAGTCAAGACAAGAAATAAATGAGAATAAGAAAGAGGAAATGGATCAACTTGGGGTAGCACCCACACAAATCGAAGATAGAGGGTAGCCTACCAACGATGAATTGAGGGAAGTAAATTTGGGGACAAATGAGGAGCCTCGAAATAACTATGTAAGCGCTAGTCTATTTGATGAGGGAACAAATCTATATGTCAATTTGTTGAAAGAAAATAAAGGTGTATTCACCTAGATTTATGTAGAAATGCCTGGTTTAAAACTAGTTGTGCTAATGCATCGACTTAATGTCTCTAAAGAGAAAAAACCGGTTAAGTAAACTGTAAGTGCTTATATGTTTAACACACATAAGGTTGTCAAATTTCATGAGACAAAAGTGATACCACTTGAAAAGCATCAATTATATAGCAATTTTTAGAAATACTGCAATGATTATGGAATACTGTATAGATTTTCTGCTCATAAAACACCTAAGCAAAATGGGGTTGCTGAAAGAAAAAACAGAGTTTTACAAGAAAGGGCTAGTGTAATACTAAATAGCATGAATTTACCTAAATATCAATGGGCTGAAGCTATTAATACTGCATGTTATATAATTAATCATGTTTATATTAGAACAATTAAAAACAAAACAGCTTATGAACTATGGTTTAACAAAAAGTCCACTGTGAAATATTTCTGAACTTTTGGAAGCAAATCTTTATTTTACATGATCGTGAAAATTTGAAAAATTTTGAAGCCAAAAGCGATGAGGGAATATTCTTAGGTTTTGCTTTTAATAGTCGAGCATACTGGGTACTAAACAAAAGAATTGTGGTTATACAATAATCGATAAATGTTATAATAGATAATCAACTGATCACACCCAGTCTTGATCAAGATGATTATGATAATATCAACTTGGTTAATCAACCAGAATCCTCATCTAAATTAGATAATACTGAGTTAAGGATACTCAAAGACCATCCAATTGATCAAATACTTGGTAACCCTCACACTGGTATTTAGATCAGAAGACATCTTAAAAAATATGTAATCATATTTGCTTTACTTCTCAGATTGAACTGGGTAATGCAAATGAGGCACTTACTGATGAAAGTTGGATATTGGCTATGCAAGATAAATTAAATCAATTTGTTAGAAATGATGTATAGTATCTAGTTCCCAAACCTTTTGACAAACATGTGATTATAACCAAGTGGACTTTCAAAAATAAAATTGATGCAATAGGGAATATTATAAGAAATAAGGCACGACTGGTTGTACGAGGTTATACACAGATTGAAGGTATTGATTATAATGAAACCTTTGTGCCAGTTACACATATTGAATCAATCGGATTATTTATTTCCATTGCTTGTTATAAAAAGTTCAAAATATATCAAATGGATGTTAAAAAAAAATACTTTTCTTAACGGTGATTTAAGTGAGGAAGTTTATGTTGAACGACCAAAGGGTTTTGAATATCCCAAACTACCTGATCATGTTTACAATCTTAAAAAGACACTTTATGGTTTAAAATAAGTCCCTAGAGAATGGTATGAGAAATTAAATAAATTCTTAATTAGTCATAATCTTGTTATGGGTAGTGTTGACAAAGCCTTGTTTGTCAAGAAATACAACAATGATATCCTGATTATTCAAATTTATGTTGATGATATTAATTATGAATCTACTTGCGCTAATCTTTCTACTAAGTTTACAGATCTTATGAAATTCAATTTTGAAATGAGTTTGGTCGGTGAACTAAACTATTTCCTTGGGTTACAAGTCAAATAGCTTGAAGATGGCATATTCATCTCTCAGACCAAATATTCATTGAACCTTGTAAAGAGGTTTGATTTTGAAAATGGTAGGAATTTTAACACTCCTATGAGTACAACTGTTAAACTGTCAAAAGATGAATCAGGTAATAGTGTTGACTCTCGAATTTATCACAGTATATTTGGTAGTCTTCTTTATTTAACTGCTAGTAGACCTGATATTTCGTTTAATGTTGGCATTTGTGCTAGATATCAATCTGACCCTAGGGAATCTTATTTATCCATTGTTAAAGGGATAATTAGATATGTTACAAGTTCTGTTAACTTAGGCTTATGATATCTACATGATACATCTATATAAATCACAAGTTATACTGATGCAGATTGGGCAAGTAATGTGGATGATAGAAAATCTACTAGTGATGGATGTTTCTATATTAAAAACTGCCTAGTATCATGGCTAAGCAAGAAACATAATTTCGAATACTTTTCCATTGTAGAGGCTGAATATATTGCTGTAGGGAATTCCTGCACTCAACTAATGTGGATGAAATGAATGCTAGCAGATTATGGAATTACGCAAAATACGATGACCTTATATTGTAATAAATATTTCTAATAGTCTAATTCAGCATTGTCGTACAAAATATTTTGATATAAGATATCATTACATATGAGAACTAGTTGAAGACAAGACTATCATGTTGTAATACATTTAAACTGAGAAGTAGCTTGTAGATACTTTGATTAAGCTGCTTGACAGTATTAAGTTCTCAAATTTGAATCATGATATTTGACTATGTATTGTGAAATAATTAATCTATCTTTACTTTTATTATTTTTATTTATTATCTATATGCTTATTTGAAAATAGGATATGCATGAAGATAAAAATCAAAAGTGATAATTAATGATGAAAAGAAAAATGAAAGTTGAAGACAAGACTATTATGCTGTAATACATTTAAACTAAGAAGTAGCTTGCAAATATTCTGACTAAGCCGCTTGACAGTATTAAGTTCTCAAATTTGAATCATGATATTTGACTATGTATTGTGAAATAATTATTCTATCTTTATTTTTATTATTTGTATTTATTCTCTATATGTTTATTTGAAAATAGGATATGCATGAAAAGAAAAATGAAAAGTGATAATTAATGCTGAAAAGAAAAATGAAAAAAAAAGGTTAAAAATTTAAGGATTTTTTGGCCAGCCCGTAGCTGACCGAGAAAATTCGGCCAGCTAAGCATGTGCTCGGGCTAGCCGAATTGCACGTGGATTGGTAAAAAGGGGGGAAATTTCCAAACATCTCATTCTCCACTTCTTCTTCGGTCCACCGGTGCTTCATTCGGCTAACCCATCATGTCAACTCTCTTGTAAGTGGATTTTTATCATTTTCCTTCAAAATTTAGGTTATCCTTTCTTAGATTATTAAGCTTTTGTAGTCTTTTCTACATCTTGAAACTCTTTTCTTGGTCGGTTTTCTTCCAAATCTGATCTACATTTTACTTGCAATTTTCTGTGATTTTTCTTTGTGTAATTTAATGGAACTAAGAGATAAAAGAATTGTCCGTAAGGTATAAGCTAGTTCATCTTCCCGATCTGCTCCTCTTGGTGTGCGGACCTTACGTTCACCGGTGGATGACCTGAAATTTTTTTGAGATTTCCGCATAAGAAGTATTATCATAGAAAGATCAGTAAATGTAGACCACATTGCTCTTTTTGGTCTCGTAGAAATACTTTTCGAGGTTGAATGTGAAAAGATTTTGCATTGGGGCGGGATGACCTATTGGTCTATCGTGCAAGGCATGTAAGCCTTAATTAGTGAAGTCTCTCTTGATGATCTATTTTTAAAAATTAAATTTTTAGAAGAGATTGTCACCATAATACCTTCCACTTATATGCCTTAATGGAAATTAACATGGTAGAAGATGGAATATCAATCACGTCTCTTTTAGAAAAAAAATGTCTAATTCTAGAAAACAATAGGTTACGAGAACATTATGTGGATTCAATGCTGAATGGTGGTCCGGTAATGCCTTGCACACAAACAAACTGTTTCTCTAGTACCGCATCCTGCATCGCATTTTCACTTCCAATTTGTATCCAAGGGCAGTGAATAAGACTAATCTTACTCCCTTTATGCTTCATGTTGTCCATGTTGTTGTCACTGGTGTGCGCATTTGTTTATCTTGATTTATTATTTCATTATTCAATTTTGATTGCATCCTAAGCATGGTTTAATTTCGTTTGGACACCTTATGTCCTCTCTTACATTTCAATGTATCAGGCCCGTATCCTAGTGGCCATTCCATTCCATAGGATCCTGTGGTTCGCCTTGTCGAATTTCAACGACTCGCGACGTGTAGATAGCATTTGCACACACTCTTGAGTCACATCCTGTAAACCTGAGCTGACTCAACTTGAGACCTATGTCATTTCGACCATGTCGTCACCGCGGTTCCGATGCCACGTCTCGTGCGTCAATGCGATGCTCAGATTATGAGATCCAGCCCGTGCATCATCCCAGCCATTGATTGTTTGATCGCGGGACCCACCTATCCCTGTTGTTGTATTTTCCAAGAAAACTATAATTACTATGATGTCACCCTACCCTAGCCCTAGCCATAACTCCTTACAAGCAACTACCCCTTCCCTTTTCCCCATAAGTCAAACTCATTAATTGCCTAGAAACCATCACCTCTTCTCTCTCCTATCTCTCTCTTACTCCCTCTTCCTCTTCACTTTTCCTCCATTGTTACAAGCTTGGGACGTCCAAGCCACCCAAAATCCAACCGTCTCTCACCCATTCTTCCTACTAATCCAGCCCACCAAACCCCATCTCGACCGTTAAATCAACCTCCTTGGAGCTCTAAGACTCATTGGAGGAAGGAGTTCAAGATCTTAAGGTGGGTGCATCTATAGGGTAGATCTCTCCATTCTTTTGTTGTTATGATGGGTGGCCCATCTTGATTGTTGATTTGTAGGATCGCACATGATGGGATCCACCTTGATGTATGATACATCCAAACTGTCTATCCAATGGGACGTTTCCCCCTATCCAACTAGGGCCCACACTGCTGGCCATTTTGGACAAGCCCGTACGTAAGGGACAACACAAAAATTGGCTTGATTCCTAGCTGGGTGGACCACCTGTGTGGGCCCCACTATGATATATGTATTTTGTCCAAGTCGTTCATCAAGCAAGGCTCACACTGCTGACCATCCAGCAGCTCATTGCTACTGGTTTTGAGCAAGCCCTGTTAGAAAGGAACCCACAAATATCGTCTTGATGTTAGCTGGTGGGTCTCACATGAGTGGACCCATCTGATGTATGTTTTTCATCTCAGTCGTCCATCCCTGGACGTGGCACACGTTGATGCATGTGTTCTGCATCTACACCGTCCATCAACACCCAGCTGCTGTTCTGACGTAGCAAGTTCGGTGGCCCCATCCTGAGGTATGTTCTATATTCAAACTGTCCTTTCATTTGGCACGTGTGGGGCTCACCCCACATGTGCTACACATGTGGGATGGGACCCACCTTGAGGTATGTATTTTACATCTCAGCTGTTCGTCCGTTTTATTAGACGGTAAAACGAACGGTGGTACGTAAGCAAGTTCTGTGGGATGGGTCCCACCTTGATGTATGTCTCATCCACACCATCCAACCATTTGGTGGCCCACTTGAGCAGGGCCCACCTTAAATACATGCGCGCCCAAACTGTCCAGCGTCTATGAACTGAAAACAAAAATATTAGCTTGATTCAACAAGCTTTGGAGAGGGTCGCTCATGCAGGCCCCACCTTGATGAATGGATCTAATCCGCGCTGTCCATCCCATTCCCCAGCTCATTTTAGGCGTTGAGCCAAAAAATGAAGCTAATCCGAATCCCAGGTGGGCCATACCACAAATGCTAAGGGGTTGGGTTACCACGTCATTTCTTACTTTTTATATGGGAGGTTTGGAGTGAGTTTTCACTCATGGGACCCATATTGATGTATTTCTTAGATCCACACTATACGTCCATTTTCTGGCACATTTTAGCCATGGGGTCCGAAAATCTACTCGATCCAACCATCAGGTGGACCACACCACAACCGATGGTAGTAGTGGAAGCACCCCTCACATCAACCATGGGGACGTGGAGAGGGGCGTCCCAACCATGGACCCACCTTGATGTATTTGTTTAATCCATGCTGTCCACCACCTTCCCCAGGCAATTTTGGGCTATAAGTCAAAAAATGAGACAAATCTTAGTTCTTAGTGGACCGCACCAAGGGAAACAAAGTCCCACTGTTGGAACTTTCTAATACCTACTGTTGTGTGTATAAGTGGTGGACCTATCCATCATTCGACTCATTTGGTCCATAGAGAGCTAGTTGATATAATTAGATGGAATAGATTATCCACTAGTGGGCCCCACATAGTAGAATAAAATAAAAATAAAGGAAGAAAGAGAAGAAGAAGAAGAAGAAGAAAAGTAAGTCCTGGACATTACTGTCTAGTGATGGCGAGGGTGGGAGCCTTACTGGACTGCCACCACACGTGGACTCCACCATGATGAATTTGTTTAATCCACACTGTCCACCATCTCCTCCTTATAATTTTAGGCCATGTGCCAAATTTTGAGGCAAATATGAGTCTCAAGTGGGCCGTACTAAGGGTATTAATGCCCATCTGTTGAAACACTCTAGGGCCCCCTTTGGAGTCCCTTGTTATTCAAACCAGTCCTAGTCAGAGTCTATTTGACCTCATTCGAGGTGGCCAAGGTGGTGAACAGATTAGATTATTCACTTGGGGTGTCCCACCATGGACTGTATTGTGAGGCCCAAGATGGTGTATGTGTTGTATATTCACACTGCCCAGCCATCCATTTCTAGTTAATGTAGGGTCATGGGCCCCATCGAGAGGCAAGCCCAAATCCTAAGTGGACCATACTACATATAGTGGTGATTGAGCGTCTACCATAGGGCCGACTTGAGAGGCCCACCATAATGTGTTATATACCTGCTGTTCATCCATTCTTAGGGACATGGGCTACCTTATGCAGGCCCACCATGATGCATGTGTTGCATCCAAACCATCTAACTATTTTGAAAGCTCATTTTTGAGACTAAAAATAAGATAGATCTAGGATCAGGTGGACCCACCATCAATGTGGACAGCGGCATCCACCGTTCAAAATTTCTAAGGGCCACATTAGTTTCCTATTAAGTTGATACTTGTTTCCACTTCATCTATCACTATATTAACTTATGCATTGGTTGGATCTTAAATACATTACGACAGCCCACACCGTGATGTGATCATCCATTGATCAGGTGGACCACACCACAGAAATAGTGGAGGATTGAACGTCTATCATTGAAATCCATTTGGGTCATGGAAGTTCTGGATCAATGGGGAATTGTCCTCCCTCTTAATCCAAGTCTTTATGACCTCATGATTAGATTGGTTGGAATATAAGCTTTATAGTGGGCCATGTGAATTGTTTAAACAGTGAAAATTATTATCTTAACTATCACTTGGGGTATGGTCCAAATGATCCTTCCATATGATTCTTTTGGGGATGTACGAGGCCCACCTTGATATATACATGAGGCCCATGTGATTAGGCCCATCTTGATGTATTTGTGGCCATCTGTTGAGGCCCATTGATATATATTTGAGGCCCACGTGATAGGGCCCACCTATTGAGTATTTACAGCCCATGGGTTGTGGTCCATGTAATGTATTTGAGGCCCATGTGCAGGGACCACCTATTGTGTATTTACGGCCCATTTGGCAAGGCCTATTGATATGTATTTGTGGCCCATTTGGTAAGGCCCGTGGATGCGGCCCACTTGATGTAATGCGGCTTATTGTGATATATTCCCGGTCCATATGATGAGGCCAATGAGATGCATTTATGGCCCATGTGCCGAGGCCCATTGTGATGCACTTGAGGGCCAGGCAATGGAGCTCGTTGTGATGAATATTAGGCCCATGAAAGAGGCCCATCATGATGTGTATTAAGCTCTTCAGTGTGGCCCATGGTGTTATATATTAGGTCCTTGTATGAGGCCATGGGTCCACCGTATGTTAGGCTCTATGTGGGTCATTTCTTAGGGACAATGTTGGTTAAATGTCCACATCGTTAAGGCCGATCGTCGATGTTAGTTATTGATACTGATTATGAGTATGTGATAGTATAACATCATGATACATGCCCATATGCATCATCTGCATGTTTAGTATGAGATTTGGTTGATCATTACATATGTAATTGGGCAGGTTGTTATGAGACTCCTTGATAGGCAGAGGATATTTCACATGAGTGCACGATATGCGCAGGATTGATGCATGACTGGATTGTATGACTCATCCATCTTACATTATGATTACTGTACACGCTAGCGACATCAGGGTCGTAGCCTCCACAGGCATATCGTGGATGGCCAGACGGGACACCAAAAATTTATTCTAGCATCGGGTTTCCATAGATGGCCTTGGGTGAATATCCTTAAACCCTCTTGGTACCAGATGATGCCCCAACATCAAGACCGAGTGGATACATGAGCGCCCGAGTGTCGAATGCCAGGAGGCCTCGTCTCCCACTGTGTCGTGGTCAGTTGGGAGGGGGTGTGGCCTTATCCGCCCTAGGGTAGGGGGCATAGCTAGGCTGAGTTTGACTAGCTTATAAATGGGTCCGCTATCAACGTGATGGATAGATATTGACAGACTATTGTCCAGGCAGATAGTGAAGTTTCTTACGCTCACTTGGACTGTGCTGCTAGGAGAGGGGCAGTGCCATTTGGAGTGTACTAAATCCCGATGATGATCCTAGAGATGAACAGTACTGATATGTGGACTCATTGAGCAGGAGTTACATACTCATTCATTCATTCATTCACTATCCACTCGGGCTGGTGGTGCGCAACTATTTGTTACATGTACTTCGCAATGGCTAGGATTTCGATTGGGGCGTGCGACTAACTTGAGATCAGGAGTTTACCACATCGAGTTTGACTATCCAAATTTAGGTATGAGACTGGTTTGGATAGAAGTCTCTTGTGATGGACCCCATAGCCTGCAATACTACGTACTATCATCCCAACTTCACACTCCAGCATGGTCATTCTATTCGCACCGTATATTGCATCGCATCCTCGCATCTGATATCTGGCTCGTTATGACTCCTCATTTGCATAGTTGTTCTATATTACGTATTCTAATATTGATTGACTCATGGAATTGTCCGTATTTTCGCTTACTTTGTTATCGTATGATTTATGATCTTGTTAGCATTTCTGTTTACTTTAATAATTTATGATCTTGTCGGTATTTTTATTTATTCCGATATTGTACAATTTATGGATTACCAGTATTTCCGGTATTGTATGATAACGGCATTGTATTGAATACTTGACACTTACCTTGTGCATACACTTACACCACCCTTTAAGCTTTTTATAAGCTTATGCACGATAGATGCTTGCAGGTGATGTTAGGTTGCAGCAGTGTTGAGTTTAGAGCGTGCAGAAGTCTTTTAGAGCTTGATTTTTGTTTTATGTATTTCCCTTTCAGCATTGTACTCAAATGATTATATTAGTGGGTAGATGATGATGATGTTGCCTTTGTGAATTGGGTAATCTTGTAGTTATGCTTATTACGAGTTAAATGTACATTAAAAAAACTCCTTATAGGATCCCAGGATCGGAATTTGGCGTATGGACGCTAGGAGCCGAGAATGGGGTACTACGAAGGCTATTGGCATCGGATTCGGTGATCGGGATTCCTATGAATCCGATTTTCGAGTTTGGGGCGTGACAAAACGTTTTGTCCAATTCCTTCGTTTAAAGCACTAGAATCTGAACTCCCCTTTAACAATTCAAATTTGAATATGATGAACCTTACCCCCTACTGGAACAAAGAGCAGATTAAGAGGCTGATATTAACATGGATGACATCTTCAATGAATTGGAAGGATCAGAAGACCCTACCGACTCTGACTATCATCCTTCTTGATTTCATGAGAGGCTATCTGCTTTAGAAGAGAAAGTTGATGCTCTGCAAATGTCTTAAGCATCATTAGCCCAAACTAAAAATCAACTATGAATTACATGAAAAAGTACTTTCATCAATTCGATCGAAGTTTGAGGATTAAGGATCCTTTGATGCCTACACCATCTTCTTTAGAGTTGGAGTGAGATAGGTTTATTTTTCTTATTTGCATGGATCTATATTAAACTATATTATGATGGTTTTCTTGGATATTTTTATGGTTTGTATAGATATTTTAGACACTGTCTTATACAGTGTTCTGTATTTATCTTGATGTTATATTTTACCCTAATGTGTGATATTCCTGATTTGTGATTTTACCCTGCTTTGATAAATATGCTCGTTATTCCTTTGTCAACTTGTTACAAAAAGGAGGAGAAATCTCTATAGTGTGGGTGGAATTATTATGGAATTTTATGCTAATGGAATTTTTTGCTATGGAATTTTATGTGTAAAGCATAGTATATATTTTATTTCTCAGGGAGAGCTACATACTTCTGATTGTTGTAGCATCAGATGAACACAGTTGGTTACAAGGATGATTGTTACATCTATAAGGCAACTTCAATCTTATTAAATCTTGTGGATGATTACAATCATGAGTACATGTATGAATGTTAGTGGATGTGTTGTGTATGTTATGTATTTTGTCATGAAATTGACAAAGGTGGAGATTATAAGTGTTTATATGTTTAGCACATATAAGGTTGTCAAATTTTGTGAGACAAAAGTGATACTAGACAGATTGTAAGAACTGCTAGATCACAACTACTCTACATGTTTAAAGATCAACTCAAGATTGTCTTATCATCTCAAGAAGACGTTGCTCGGTTTCAAGATTAGTTGAACTCTGTATTTGCTAAACAAAATATGATATAACCTTAGAAAGACCTTAGGTCAGTCTCTTTCAAAAATTCATTCATTTTGGGTTATCTATATTTTATTTGCTCTATAGTTTGGCTAGCCTAACTTCTGGTTCATCCTGCCTAACTACCTCAGATAACAAACTTCAAGTTCGGGCTAAAAATTAAAATTTGTTGAAAATTTGGCTAGCTTAAGTTTTGGTTCGGCCAGCTAAAAACTTGAAATTCGGCCAGCTTGAGTGAAGTTCGGGTCAAATTTTGACAATGCAATCCTTTGTAATTCATGGGAATTCATTTAACCGAATTGTGATATTTGGCTAGCCGAATTTCACCTCGAGCTAGCCGAATTTTGGATAAATCTTATTCTGCGTAATCCGAAATCCGTTACAACGAATCCAGTGGAATTTGGCTAGCTGAACCTATACTTAGGCTAGCTGAATTTACAAACCCTTTGGCTATAAATAGAGGGCTTCACTCATTTTACACAACAATGAAAAATCACTATAAACCTTCTGTAAGTGAGAGAGAAGCTTAGGTTCTCGGCAAGCTAATTGTGTGGTATTTATAAATTCTTTTAAGCTTATTTAATTTCCTTTCTCAAGATCATTTCAATCTTATTTTAAAGATTAGTCTCTACTCCTCTTGAGATCTAAGAGAATTGAATCAGTAGCATTTGGGGTTTTTCATTTCTAAAATATTTTAAAACCATATAGTTTTTCTGTTGAGCGAATACTGCCTCCTCTATATTCAAGAAAGAAGATCTCTGCTACAATCTTCTACTACATCTTCGAATCTACGTTTAAAGATAAGTACACCATTTATTTTATTTCATTTTAGGTTTTTTCTGAGATAACCTATGAAAATCTCAGTGGGTTCATTTGTGATAGCCTGTGAAATCACAAAGTGAGTTTTTGTTTGTGATAACCCATGAAAATTAGAAAAAGGGTTTTATTATGGTCAACCTATGAAAATCATAAGGAACTGTATAAGGTTGTTAAGGTGAACCTGTGAAAACTTGTTACAGTGAAAGGTAAAATTATGAGGGTAGTAATTTTGGGAGTGGAGTAGGTGTGGTTTTTTACAGCACCGAACCACTATAACCCCTTGTGCCTTGTGGTGAATGCTTTGTTCTTTTTTGTGGAGAATGTTATTTATTTAATTCTTGTGGTGAATGCTGTAATTATTTTATCTTCTCTTACTAGTTTGAAAGATTGATTTTAAAGACATTCATGAAATAAAGTTGTCCTGCATAATATTTTAGGTGAAGGGTGTCCTACGAATTATTTAAAATCAATGTTTCAATATTCGGGTGATTGAGATTTTGTATTCTTTGTATATTCTGCTTTTATTTCGTTTATTTGGCAGTGTCCTATTCACACCCCCTCTAGGACATTAATAGCTCAATTTTTCATAAGCCTAATGTCGCTTCCATCCAGAGTTGGTTCTAAGAATCGATGACAAAATAAGTAAGTTGATCAAAGTAGGCTTCATCAGAGAAGTTAAAATATCCCAAATAGATCTCTAATATAATCCTAGTTAAAAAGAAGAACGGGCAAATGAAAGTATACGTCAACTTTAGAAATCTCAATGAGGCATGTCCAAAAAATGATTTATTGTTTCCCATCACATAATTATTAATTGACAGTAAGACGAAGTATGCAATTATGTCTTTTATGGACAGGTATTCTGGATATAATTAGATACACATGACACTAGAAGATGAAGAGGCTATAACATTTTGAACAATATATTGTTATAAAGTCATGTCATTCGGATTGAAGAATGCTGGGGCAACTTACCAGAGATCAATGCAAATTATCTTTCACGACATCATGAATAAACATGTTGAATGCTATGTCGATGATTTAGTAGTGCGATCCCATGATCATGCAGAACATTGAGAACACTTGTTGGTTTTTCGTAGACTTAAAAAGAGGCACTTAAAAATGAATCCATTGAAATGTACATTTGGAGTTTTGTCAAGGAAGTTTCTCGAATTCGTTATCATACATTGAGAAATAGAAGTTGACCCAGAAAAGATGAAGGCAATCTAGGACATGCTATCACTGAAAACATTATGGGAACTAAAAAACTTGTAAGGAAAATTAGCTTACATACGATGCTTCGTATAAAACTTAGCAGGGAGATGTGAGCCGTTCACCTGCCTCATGAAAAATGGAGTGAATTTTGAATGGGATGAAGTGTATTAAAATCCAATCAATTCTATTAAAAGCTTATTAAGACAACCTCTGGTACTGACAACGCTAGTGAAGGGCATACCCTTAATTTTATATATTGCAACTTATAAAAGTTCATTGGGAGCTCTCTTGGTCCAGTGAAATGAAAAAGGAAGTGAAACTTCTCTCTATTACTGAAGTCAGACATTGGTGAGGGAAAAATATAATTATTCACTCCTTGAGAAAATATGTCTGGCCTTAGCCTTTGCAGTACAAAAGTTACAACAATATTGCTTATCTCATGATATAACCCTGATTTCGCGAGTCAACCTAATAAAATATTTGATGACACGGCCAATGTTATAAAGAAGATTGGCTAAGTAGATGTTACTCCTTTCAGAGTTTATGATAACGTATGTGTCTTCAAAGACTGTAAAAGGACAAGCTATCACAAATTTCTTAGCCGTACACCCAACCCTAGTTATGAAGAAATATCAAATGAGTTGCCTAATGAAAAGTATTAATGGTCAAATTAACCAAGCCGTGGCAAATGTATTTTGATGGCACCTCTTGAATGACAGGTGTAGGTGCTGGCATAATTTTTATTACTTCTCATGGTGACTTGTTGCCCTATTTTTTTTACATTGGGTACCACATGTACAAATAGTGAGGCTGAATATAATGCCCATATCATTGAACTAGAAATCAGCCAAGAAATGAAAATATAGGTTATACGCGTCTTCGAATATTCGAAATAGGTAATAAACCAACTGACTACTAAATTCAAGATACAAAAGCTAGAGTTGTTACCTTATTACCAGCGTGCCAGAAAGTTATTGGAAGGTTTTTGTGATATTGATGTCAGACATGCACCCAGACAAGAGAATGTAAAAGTTGACGCATTGGCTAGTTTAGCTGCAGCACCCTCCTACCCTTTTCAAAGTCCTTTTCAGGTAATAATAGAAGAACGAAGATTTTTACCATTATATGAACTCGCAGGTGAGATTGTTATGTCGTAATCGGTATCCTACATGGAAATCATTAATGACAATTGGCGACAACTGTTCATAGATTATCTAAAGTGTGGAATATTACCAAAAGAATCATTGTTAAAGATGCAAATTAAGCAAATGGTAAAAAGTTTTATAATGCACAATGAGATGTTATATAAAAGATCTTACAATGAGATGATGTTACGATGCTTGGATGCAAACGAGGCCGATTATGTCTTGCGAGAAGCTCACTTTAGAGAATGCAATGGTCATCAACCTGGTAGAAATCTGTTTCATTGAGTGCATTAAATGGGGTATTACTAGCCATCAATGTTCAAAGACATGATATATTTCACCAAACAATGTCATGAGTGCCAAATACATAATATACTATACATATACAGCTAGAAGATTTGCATAAATCAGTGATTTCATGGCCATTTGTAGATTGAGGATTGGATGTCATTGGTCTCATCAATCCTCCATCTTCACAATTACATCAATATATTTTGGTTGCAATAAATTATTTTTCTAAATGGACAGAGGCTATTGCGTTACGTAATGTTAAAGAGAAGGATGTGGTAGATTTCATTCGTCACACTATTGTATATCAACATAGGATTCCCTAGAAGATCATAATTGACAATGTCAAAACTGAGAATGTAGAGAAATTATGTCTGAAATTTGGGATTAAACATTCCTTCTTGACGCCTTATTATCTGGCAGCGAACGGATTGATAGAAGCTTTTAACAAGATGGTAGTCAAGATTCTGAAGAAAATCATCGTAAAAACAAGCAAAATTGGGATGATAAGTTGCAAGAAGTCTTACGGGCCTATCAAATGACTCATTGTATGGCAACGAAAGACACTCTGTACTCATTAGTCAATGGGGTTGAGGCTGTTATGCCGATGAAAATTCAAGCTGTGTCACTAAGGGTGGTGGTGTATGAGTTAATCAAAGAAGATGAAAATGTAAGGTTGAGGCTAACGGAGTTAGACATTTTGGACGAAAATGGCTAGTGACACAACAACGTTTAGAAATTTATCAAGTTCAAATAGCGATCGCCTTTGAAAATAACTTTAAACACCGCTCTTTTAAGAAAGGGGACATGGTATTAATATTGAAAATGCCCATTGTGGTTACTCACAAAACCAAGGGAAAATTTGATAATAAAAAATGAAAATCATCATAAAAAATAAGAGAAACTTGAATGATAAGTAGCAAGAAGACTTATGGGCCTATCGGACGACTTATTGTATAGCAACGAAAGCCACTCTATACTCATTAGTCTATGGGGTTGAGGTTTTTGTGGTGATGAAAATGCAAGCCATGCCACTAAGGGTGGTGGTGTATGAGTTAATCAAAGAAGATGAAAATGTAAGGTTGAGGCTAACGGAGTTAGACATTTTGGACGAAAAGTGCATGGCACAACAATGTTTAGAAATTTATTAAGTTCAAATAGTGGCCGCCTTTAACAAGAAGGCTGAACACTGCTCCTTCAAGAAAGGAGACATGGTATTAATGTTGAAAAGGTTCATTGTGGTTACTTATAGAACTGAGAGAAATTTTGATCACAAATGGGATGGTCCATATATTATGTAAGGCCCATATCCTAGACCGTATTGTTCTGTAGCCTTCCGCGGTCCTCTTGGTCGAATTCTGGCAACCGTCAACATGTATCCGGTATTTGTGCACGATCCTAAGCCGAGTCCTGCATACCAAAGTCAGCTCGACCTGAAACTTGTACCCTAGTGACCTGAGGCACCGCGGTTGCAACACCATGACTCGTGCATCGATCCGGTACCTGGGCTAGGAGATGTGGGCCTGCATTCATTCCAAAGAAACGCTTAGCGTTGCAATTTTTGAGAGAATCTCTATAACATTTCACATCAAATCAAGTCAAGTACACCACTTATACTCCATGCCAGCTCACCCTATCCTAGTTATAAACACCCACTCCCTCTTTTCCTTAAGTCAACTCTCTCTCTCTCCCTACCCATCCCTCTTTCACTAAAAATTCAAACAAACCCATACCTCTTCATCCCCTTCCTTACAACACCCATTCCACCCATCCCATATCAATCCATCACCTCTCTTTCTCTCTCATTCTCTAAGCAATCTCCCAACTCCCATGAGAGCTTCCAACGTCCAAGCTATCACTCCCAAAAACAAGTGTGACCCGTTTTCCTACCTTCTCATCTCCCATCTCAACCATTCATTCTTCATCAACCTCCATCAAAATTGAAGGCATGGAGCATAGGAGTCCAAGGAGCTAAAGGAGAAGGCCGACAGGTGGGTGATCCACTGTTAAATTTCATTTTTTTGGGACCACATGTGGTGGGACCCGTTTGAAGTATGCAATGTAAGAAATGGAGGGCCCATAGTGGTGAGGTCCCTCCTCTTCATCACGATCTCTCTCTCTCTCTCTCTCTCTCTCTCTCTCTCTCGTGATAAGTGTGGCCCACTTGATCCACGCTGTACAAGCCGTGGGCCCACATAATGTATGCTTTCCATCCATGTCATCCAACCATTTAGATGTTTTGACGGTGGGGCCTTGATTTGTGTTCTATCCATACTGTTTATTTAGGACGTTGGATGAAGGGAATATATATATATATATATATATGTATATATATATATATATATATATATATATATATATATATATATATATATATATATATATAAATCAACAAATCCAAAACTCCGGTGGGCCACATTGATGTGGGCCCACCTGGATATATATATTTCATCCTCACCGTCCATTGACGGTGGGACGGAAACAAATTAAATAGGGGTATCCCATGCAGCAAGGTGCTGTTATTGATGTCAGTAAGTTCTGTGGGGCCACCCTAATATATCTGTTATATCTGGACGGACGGTGGGACGGAAAAAAATTAAATAGGGGTATCCCATGTAGCAAGGTGCTGCTATTGATGTCAGTAAGTTCTATGGGGCCACCCTGATATATTTGTTGTATCTGCATCGTCCAGAATGCTGGACAGTGAGTTCTTCCTCGATGGCATGTGTGGAACACACACCGTTCAGATCGTGGGACCACCATGATGTATGTGCATCATCCGGCACCGTCCAACTTGCTGGATGGTGTCTAGGCGCTGGACATTTATATTATATAAATATATGTATATATATACGGTATATATATATTATAATATAATATTATATTATAATCATATAATATGATATAATGTTATATTATATTACATTATATACATAAGGTCTATATAAATACACACACACACACAGAGGTTTATCTACACGTGTGGGCCCCATGTGGAACCCACCTTTCTAGAGATATTAGATGGCTAACATGCTGTGATCAGTAGCCAGCCACATGACTACTGTACGTGGGATAAATCCACGCCGTCCATCTATCTGGTGGGACCCACCACTGTATGTGCTTCATCTGCACCGTCCATATGGACGGTGCCATGTTCGTCCTCACCATGATGGATGTTTTCCATCTAACCGTCCATCCACTTCGCGGCAATCTAGCTGTCCATCTGCTGGATGGTCAGCGGCCTCACCATGATGGATGTTTTCCATCCAGAACCGTTATTCGTTTGGTGCTCACGTCCTAAGGCTTGAGATAAAAAATAAAATAAAAAAATAGATAGATCTAATATCAAGTGGATCACACTGCAGAAAATAGTGGGATGAACGTCCATCATTGAAACCCCTTTTGGGTTATAGAAGTTTTGAACCAACATGATATTTGTTTTTCCTCACTGTTCAGGTCTTTATGACCTTATGAATAGTCTGGATGGGAAATAAATGCTATGGTGGGCCCTATAAATTTTAACAGTGGGAATTATTATCACCACTGTTATGTGTAGTATGGTCTAGATGATCCTTTGCATATGATATATTTTTTTATAATGCTCTAAAATGATCTCTAACAAAGGATGAATGGCCCATTTGATTTAGCCCATTTGAATTGGCCCATTGATTCGGCCCATTTGATTCGTCCCATTTGAATCGGCCCATTGATTCGGCCTATTTGATTCGGCCCATTTGAATCGGCCCATTGATTCAGCCCATTTGATTCGGCCCATTTGAATCAGCCCATTTATTTTAGCCTAATGATTTGGCTTATTTGAACCGGCCCATTTAATTTGACTTATTTGTATCAGCTTATTTGATCGGCCCATTTGATTAATTCGGCCCATTTGATGTAATTGAGGCCCATGATGATGTATATTAGGCCCTTGTGCTAGGCCGTGGGCTCCTATCCAATTGGCCCTATCAGCGTCATTCCTTGGGAGCAATGTTGGTTAAATGACCACATTGATGGGTATTGATGGTTGAACGCCCACATTGTGACCTTCCCTTAGGCCTTGTTAGGCCCTTCCTCATCATTCTCTCGTGGGTTAACCCAAACGCTTGGGCCCCATTGATTTTAATTGGTCCATCATCGGCCGTCCATCTATGGACCCCGCCTTGCGTCGAGGTTGATTATCGATGCCGATTATCAGTACCGATTGCTGATATCGGCTATCGTTGCCGATTATGAGTTTGTGACAGCATTGCATTGTGATACATGCCCACATGCATCATCTGTATGTTTGTTATGAGATGTGATTGACCATTGCATATGCCTTAGTGAAGGTGGTTTATAGGACTCCCTGATAAGCAAAGTTACCCACATGAGTGCACGATATGTGCAAGATTGATGTATGATTGGACTGCATGACTCATGCACATTTACATTTGTGTGATTGTGATTACTGTGCACCCTAGTGGGCTGTGGCCTTCACAGGCACATCATGGATGGCCAGATTGGATACCGAAAATACTGTTTCTAGCATCGGGGCGCCATAGATGTCTCTGGGTGAAAATCCCTAAACCTGATGGTACTAGAGGGTGACTTCAACGTCGAGACTGAGTGGGTACATGAGCGCACGAAGGTCGAATACCAGGAGGCCGCATCTCCCACTGTGTCGTAGTTGGTTGGAAAAGGGTGTGTAGCCTTACCCACTCGAGCATAGGAGGCATTGCTAGGCTGAGTTTGACCAGCTCGTGAATGGGTCCACTATCGACGTGTCAGATAGGTATTGACAGACTATTGTTTAGGCGGATAGTGAGGTTTCTTACGCTCACTTGGACTGCACGCCTGGGAAAGGGGCAGTGCCATTTGGAGTGTAATAAACCCCGGTAATTATCCAGAATGAGAACTGACTGATATTTGATGCTCTAGTGATGAACTACATTGATATGTGGATTTGGATGAGTATTGGCATGCTTGAGTTGCATCTTGTATTGCATGGTCTTGATATGGCCAATAACATTCATATCTTGCACCGCATAGCCTTGGTACGACTGATTGCATTCATGTACTCATCAGCATGATTCCGCATTATTTTGTCATTGCATTATGAGCACGTTCATATTATGCACACACTTACACCACCCTTTAAGCTTTCTATAAGCTTATGCATAATTGTTGCGTGCAGGTGACGTCAGGATGCAGTCGTAGCTTCGCCGCAGTAGGAGCGTACAGTCGAGCTTCAGGAGTTTCCATTATTATTATCTTGTATTTTCCTTTGTACATATTATTATCTTATTTTTTTATCATAGTGGATTATGTGATGGTGTTCTTATGGTTATTATTCGTGGGTTATGCTTATGGTTATGCTTATACTGAATCAAAATCATGTTTGAAATCCTCCTTGTAGGATCCCAGGATCAGAACCTGGCGCATGGGTACCAGGAGCCGAGAATGGGGTACTATAGAGGCTATTAGCGCTGGATTTGGCGAATGGGAATTTTGTGAGCCCGATTTTCGAGTTTGGGGCATGACATATTATATCAGAGGTTTACCCTAATGGGGCTTATCGGGTCATGAACCATAATAGACAGGGGATAGGAATACACGTTAATGCTTGTTTCATAAAAAAAGATACTATCCTTGAGAAGAGTAAGCTTTTGATTGCAAAAGTTATCCATGAAAAATCTACCCAATCCAAAGGGGGCAGAAAGGGTGCGACCAAAGAAAGATGGACGGGAGTATTGTATAGCCAATATATCATCAAAAGGAAAGCCATGTATCACCACTATTTAAAGAAACAAGAGTGAAGAATGATTAAATTTTTTTATATGAGCTCCAATTCTTCAATTCTAAGAATGGTAAATTGCTGATCTTTTGACTTAGTAATTGTTGATAATCCTTCAAAATAATGACAAGGTAGAATCACTGCCATGGTGAAGATTAACGCTGATTTCTTGTTATCTCCAAATTATTAAAGATTATCACAGATTATCGATTATCTCTAAATTATTAGAGGGTATTGCTAATTGTCTCCAATCATCACAGGTGGCTTCAAGCAAGGTAGCAGTGTGCGCTATAAGCCAACCACACGTAACACCTATATGATAACATGGGATGGATGAAAGAAAATGCCTCCTGTGAAAGATATCACCAATTCTCCAAATGTTATATGAGCAACGATGAGAGCTAGCGGCGAAAAGCCCATGAAGGCTAACCACGTATAAGACCTATGCTGTCTTTATCACTCTTGGTAGCATCATAGGGAAGGGTGAAAGAAAATGCGCTTATGAATAGAACTAAGTCATAGAGGTTGAGAAAAAGAGGGTTGCAGAGTGTGCTTTAATTGGCCAACTATGCATAAGACCCTCCAAATTTCTGACTTGTTTCTAATAGTAATAACTCATGGGGAATGGCGACATCTAAAAGAACTCCCTCCTATGGATGGATATACGACCTTAGACTTGGTACCCTTACAGGCAATTTTGTGAGCCCCAAGAACTCTAGAGAATTATTAAGGCCAACCCGTGCGTAAATCCTACCTATTAGTGTACTAATTTGTGCATCTTGTTTGTCAATCACATGAGTCCATATGTCATATAGTCGATTGAGCCTTTAGAAGTTGAAGACCGAAAACATAACATGACAAGAGAGTCAAGGAACAAAGAATAGGTAAATGAGGTGCATTAGTGACCATAATCCTTAACCCAAAACAACCCTCGAACTTCTAGATGATCTTGTCTTAATAGGTAAACCTTGTTGATCATCCCTTATCATTAAAAACCTAATTGAAACATGATAAGTAAGGCTAGAAGAGGTGTGAAATTACTATTACAACATATGCCTAAAATAAAAGTTTTCGAGTGCTGCTCGATCTCATCGAGCAGACCTTGAGGGGTCTTCGATGTCGAAGATTCCCTCGATGACATCAAAAAGGAAAGTCAGATATATCCAGTAAGAATTAATCTTTTTTCTGATTTTCTCGATGGTGTCGAGGTCCCTTTCGATGGCATCAAAGGGTCACCTTGATGGCATCGAAGACCACTCGATAACATTAAATAGGTAAATCAGATATGTCCAATAAGAATTAATCATTTTATTTGACTTTTTCGATGACATCGAAGTACCCTTCATTGGCATCGAAGCCCTGTTTGATCCCATTGACAGAGCCGTTATTTGCCCATTTTCTAATCGTTGAAACCCAAATTTCTTATAAAGGGCATTCGGTTCTTGGGCATTTAGATGAGTTTTTGGTACAATAGAAGCTTAGGTGATTCCATAATAATATCCCTCATCCTAAGACTCTAAATCAATGATTTCTAAGTCATCTTCCTTGAGAATAACACTCTAATGAGGATTCTTGAAATTGCGGGTAAACTGCTAATCGAAGTACGAAATTATGCCTAAGTGTCCTAGAGGGGGTGAATAGGACTTTTAAAACTTTAATCCTACTTAAAAATTAATACTACTAATTTAAACAAAAGTAAGCAGGATTAACATAAACATATTCACACTCAAAAGATAGGATAGTGAAATATATAATAGTTGTAATGCATCAAACATGTAGTGTGTGGAAATTAATCATATCATGAATCAACAAAACATAGACAAAAGCATGCATCATAAACACAACGATATATAGTGGTTCAACTATGTACCTACTCCACTCTCTGCTGACGCACTCATCCCCATGAGTATATAGGATTTCACTATCCACTGGTTTTAAATCAGGTTAATCCTTTCAACATTATGATTTTCTGATAAAGTAGGAATGACTTTGATGTCGTTCCCATTGATGGTGCCAAACTGTTGATGCAAAAATCTAGTGAACCCTCTTTAGACCTTTGAGTACCTACACTGGAAGAAGACAAAGGAGACCCTGGCTAGAGCAGGGGACCCTCCGATGCCAAAGTCAGGCTAGAAATCTGGGTCTGGTAGTATTAAGCCATTTTGGGTGAAATATTTCACATACCTTTCTCTTATTTATAGTAGAGGAGAGGCAGTGACATAGAGGAGATTTTTCTATTTACTTGGTACGTACTGTAGAGGGAATTGAGTCCTAAATATGTTGGGATGATTTCTCGAGATCCTCAGTGAAGATCTGGGGCGATCCGTATTATGAGTGCGTCAGTGCTGTCCTCGAGATCTTCAGTAGAAATCTTGGGCTAGTCTTTCGGATAAGACCTTATTAATAGGAACCGGGGGCGATGCGCAGTAGGAAACCGAGGCTGACTTGACCAGCGGGGTAGTATGCCAACCTCGACTCTCTGTCAAGCCCTAACCATTCTTTTTGTGCCGTGTGGATTGCTGACCTTCCAACTTGCCCTCTTACTTCATGTTAGGGCAGTGAGGCCGAGTTCCTTTTTGTAGTAGAATTCAGATGAAATATGTTGTGGGTGGTCGAGCTCAAGAGTCTAAGGTGGTCTTAGCCAACCTAGATACTCGGATGAGCTTTGAGCCTCCCCTTATCATTGGGTAGATGGTCAACCTGCCTTCATATGTACTAGGTTACCGACCGCTCTTCGATGGAGGAGATCTTCCTTAGCCATTGAGAAGCACATTAGTCATGACCGGCGCTGGCCGACGTCGTGTCCCGCAAAGATGTCTGAGATGACCTCTTCTCTTTAGCCAGTCCATTTTTACCCATAACAGTTACCCAAAAATTAATCTGATCCAAAACTCAGGTGATTCGCATAGTAGGAAACAATTAAGGGGATGCACACCTTTGATTTCAAAGTGGCCTATTGTGTTGTGTTGGTGACATCCAAACCATTTACTTAAAGGATGAAGATATCCCACAATCATTATGTAGTTTTAACAACTGGGTAGGCCCCATTTGAAATCGATGGTGGTGTCCCCTTTTTTCACCGTTCCCTTGTCATGTTACCCACATGAGTCATGGCTTTGGCATGATTTTTTGTCCAAACAAGGTGCGATGCATATGATGGTCAGAGTCCATCAACGCATCATGGTGGGACCCACAAATGATTCAGTTAAAACATTTTCACCCTAATAGATATACAAATTCATCAGTTACATTGAAAAAGTTTCATTGAATCATTTCCCTACATGTGTGCTGTGTAAACAGGTACTATAAAGTCGATCTCATGGGCACTTCTATTAGCTCTATTGTCCCTACCATGACGTATCTTAAACATTTGAACCATGCGTTTAGTGTGTCCACAGCTCCTAACATTATAGATTGTCCCAAAATCCACCATTTTAGAAACTCATTTTTTTTTTTACACACACCATATTCGGAATTCAAAGACTACTAATATTACAATAATTAGCATAGTATAAATATACGAAAGACTAAGTATATTAGAATGGTTATTACTAAACCATTTTGTTATGATTGATAGTTTGTGAATTAAGGTAAAGAGACTATCTTGCTTTGTTGGAGATATTGTTGGATAGCCAATCAAGACCTTCATAGAGCCCCTCGCCGGATGTGGCACATGCACTTTGGATGTACCTGCAATGGAAAAAAAAATGAAAATTCTAAGTTTTCCACCAAAGACTAAAACTTTTATGAAAGAAACATTATTCATTAACCATATTCTTGAGAATCCAATTCATGAGAAAACTATCTATAAAACCCAACTACCATTTCTTGAAGTCATGATTAATGCTTATAGAGGAATTATAGTGTCCTAATGCATTAGAATACAGATTCTCCTACTATGCTTATTTTGAACAAGTGGGGCCATAATTCTATATCTAACAGGCACTGCTATGGTTGAGCTATAGCCTAAAATCATCTGCATTGTTTGATACTAACCATTCATCTATGGGTTTTTGTTTCCTTTTTCCAATCCAAGGGTTGAGATTTTCTAATCTGGGACATTTCTAATCTGATGCATTAGGACACTACTACCTCAAAGATGTATTCCTCAGGAAGAAGAAATCTGATTCAACAAATCTCTTAGGAGAAGCCATGATATAACTATTGATATTTGAACAAGCTTCCATTAAAGTGTTAGAATTCCTAAATGCACATAAATTGGTTTTAGAGTAGAAGATAGGAATGGAAAATGAATTCAGTTCATGGCACCCCTCACTACAGTTTAGGATACTATGTAATGGAAGGATAATGAAGAATATGTAAGACTCACCATCGACGCAGACGAAGTGAGTGTAGGCCGAGTTTATCAGTGATTTCAGAGACACTCATTGCATTTGGAAGGTCTTGCTTATTAGCAAAAACAAGCAGTGTTGCATCACGTAGTTCATCCTACAACAAGAAGACAAGAAAAGGCAAGGTTTCCATTGGAGTCATTGAGACAAACCCAAATAGAATAAAATTCATGAACTCAAATGAATTCTACACATTGTTTATATGAGATTATCATAATGAAATGAAAATTGATAGTGTCGACCAGTGTTGTCAAAGTCCTATGATTTACAATTTACGATATGTGATTTTAGTCAAATCTTTAAAAAAAAAAAACTATTTGAATCTCAACCTTAAATCCCTTTTTTATATGAATCCTATGATTTTAGGAATTGAATCCTATGGTTTAAGATTCAAATTCAAATTATACTTGTTATCTTTCATTTTAAACTTCACTTGGCTTTCATTTTATGTTTTTATATTAGTGGGGGCTTTAAGAATCATTCAGAAAAGGTAAATTATTTTATTCATTCTTTATAAGAGATTAAATAATATATAGTCTCTTCAACATTAAATCATATAGCTTTTTTGTGATTTCTTACCTCTTAACTAGTTGAAACGCCAAATTTATGTATGATTTACCTGTAATGTTTTCATGGATGGTTATGATCATGCTAACTTAGATGTATTGTGGAATGATGTTGGAAATTAAAATATTTTTTTTCATCGGTCTAAAATATCAAAGGTCACTTTCCACCATGATTCTACATTCGAGAAAGGTAACAAGAACAAAAATTATTAAAACATCATTGTATGTTTGTTTAAAAGAAATTTCTTGAAAGACAAATAATGATAATAAAAAATAAATAAAGGAATAAAAATCCTTTAACACTATCATGACATGGTATTACTTGGTGTGCACATTGAAAATAAAACAAAGATTGATGAGTTAAAAGCAAAAAATCCGATTCATTTATATTTTCATTTTTTTTTTCAAATTTTAAATAAAAATGTAAAACAATATTGCAATTTGCAACACGATTTGAGATTCGCAATTTGATACAATTCAACTCCTACTACGATTTGTGATACAATAACAATTTTGACAACGTTGGTGTTGATAATAATTACAAACCTCACTCAGCATACGATGCAACTCATCCTTGGCTTCCAGAATCCGTTCTCTATCATTGCTGTCAATCACAAAAATAAGTCCCTGGGTATTCTGGAAGTAGTGTCTCCATAAAGGGCGAATCTGTTTAAAATGAAACAAAAGGATTCAACAATATAGTTCAAGATTAGGCATACATAATTTTGTGTAGATTTTTGAGAAAATAAATGTTGCATCTAAATATAAAGAAATAGAAATAGTTATGATATAAGGGTGATTTTTTAGTATTATTGGAGAACACATAAAGAACAAGTAAATGATATTAAGCTTTGTTATTAGGGGTGTTAATGGGCTGGGCTCGGGCCTGAAAATTTGAATTTTGAATAGGGCTGGCCCGACGGTCCAACCTGACACAGTTCAAAATCTGAGCCAAGACCTACCCCAAGCCTATCCTGTTGAAAACCCTATTTGTTATTGATTATTTACCAGGCAAGTAAACCAATATTTAGTTATATTATTGAAGAAAAGAGGGACACTTTTTGTGTTTCATATACTTTATTTGCAATTTCATGATTTAATTTAATTAATAGATTGCTAGAAATATATAATAAATAAGAGATTTTGACATATAAAGCTCTATCGCTTTGTCCATTACGATAAAATGCACTCCCTTACTACTATTTTAAAATAAACTTCTATCCTTTTTCTAAATATGTTTAAAACACCCCTATTTGACTTTGACTAATGGAATGGAAAGGACCATAGGGATGGAAAAGATTCCCTTAATGAAATGACAATTAGGGAATGGAAATAACACCTATTATAATATTTGTATGACATCCATTTTATCCATCTACTGCACCTGCACATATTAGGACATGAGCCAAAAAATTAATAAAATTCAAAACTCAAGTAGGTTACACAATAAGAAATAGGTAGGGATTGAATGAGCATTGAAGCCTTCATAGGATCCTTGAAGTTCTGGATTAGGCTAATCACTATGTTTTTCCTTCATCCCAATGGGAATAACCTTATGAAAGAGTCAGATGACATATAAAATTGGCAAAGTCCCTAGGAATGTTTAAGTGGTGGGAGTTTACATACCACTTGTTCTCTTGTTGTGTAGCCCACTTGAGTCTTAGGTCTCTCTCATTTTTGGTCATCTTAACATGTGCTAACAAAACTTATAGGAAAATTGGATTAACACAAATGACATGGTGGATCCCATACAGCTTTTATTGGAGGCCCATTGTTTTGGGCCCGACAGAAGTTTTAGATCAAGCTAATCTTTGAGTTTCCCTTTCACCCTAGTGGAAATAACTTATATATGAATGGGTTGGATTGGATGTAAACATAATGGTGGGCCCCAAGAATGGTTACATATTTTAGTTGCTACAGGCATTATAGTCATATATAAAATAAGGTAAATAGATTATTTGGCCAATTGATTGTAGCACTTTTTAGACTAGTTATGTAAGAGTGGGGTTTATTTGGAAATAATAATTAGTGAGGGGATCTTTGGCAATGGAACATAATATACGGATTCATATATAAAAATCCTAATAAAGAAATTTCTAATGGAATGAAACATGTAACTCATTTTCTTTAATAAATCCAACGAATAAAGTGTCAACCTGAATAATGGTTTGCCTCAATGAAAGTATGATTCTTATAAGTGAGTGGATCACTCAAAATCATGACAGGTGTAAACACACAAAAAATGTACTTGAATCATTCTAGGAAGTATTTTGACCTTAGTTGTCAATTTCATTTTGGCAGCCATTTTGATTTTCATACTTAATGGAATGTTCCATATGGTAATTGTTTCCACATTTCATGTCATCCAAAACATGCTAAATTATTTTACTTATTCAAAAATAAAATAAAATTTAGAGCTAGTAAAAAAAATCACAATTCATAACAAAAACGTGAGTTAAACATATAAAATTGTTAATATGTTGACATCATTTTAGAGAAGTATGCATTTACATTAAGAATAACTAAAATATATGCATGAAGAATCTGTGTGAAATGTTAAGCTTACCACCGCATGAAGAATCTGTGTGAAATGTTAAGCTTACCACCACACCCCCCACCCCCCCACCCCCCCTTTTTATATGCATGTGGAATCCCTATCCTTATTGAAGAAGTTGAGGCTGATTACTATGGCATCAAGAGGGGATTGAAAAGTGAAAAAAGAGAGATGGAGTTAGAGGAAAAGGCATAGGGTTAAATGAAGGGTGATTATAGTGTTAATTAAGAGGGGGATTGGACATTGACAAGGAATCCATGAATGATTTGGTGGTTTTGAATAGAATGGGAAGGGGTGTGGAGTTGTTGAGAAGTAGAGGGGAGTCTTATTTTAGGGGAGCAACGTGTGAGTAGAGAATGAGCCTTGATGGGGGAGGATATCCAATTATGCTTTACCCACATGTCTTGACGCAGGGAAGGACGTGATGAGGACAATCACTACCTTCCTCGAACAATAAACACCTTGAATCCACAAGGCCCTCTTAAATCCACAAGAGAAATAAAACAGTTTTGAGAATTTTATTGATAGCATCTCGAAAATAAATGAGTTTGCATTCTTAAATAATCTTAAACAAACCCTAAGACGTAATTACAAGAGACCTAAATGAGTAAGGAAAAAAAATGAAAAGTGTGGAAGTTTTCACCATTTGTCAATCTATTGATTTGATCGGTTGAATTGGCCCAAAAATGTCAAAAGAATAAAACTAAAAATTATGTGAATTTTGACCTGTCTTAATGAACTTCTCTTTCGGCTTTTTCCGATCCATCTATATTGGGAATGTACATGATTCACATCTTACATTAGAGACACATCCATTAGAAAAAAACTAATCCCCAAGTTATCCTCCAGTTTTGGTTCATGATACTCGTACAGGTTTGCTATATTGAACGTGCGTAAGATCTCCATGTCTTCAAAAAGATCAATGACATAGGCATTGTTATTGATTTTACAAAGTATAGGTACTGGCCTAATCTTCTTATTCTTTAGCTTGTTTTACATCCTGTTTGGAAATATCTCATTACGTAGATGAACCATGACGTTGTTGGCCACGTTGAATACCTTCAGGCACTTGTGTTTGCAATCCATTTCCTTGTATTTGTTGTTGGATGCTTACAACTTGGCTTGAACATCAGCGTATACACTTATTATTCGGTCCGCCATATGTTCTGCTGTAACGCTTATGCCTAAAAGCTTGGGCAATGGAACCAAATTAAGAGTATGCTTAGGTACTCGTCTGTACACAACTTCAAATGAAGACTTGCTAGTAGAACGGTTTTACATATTGTTGAACGCGAATTCCACCTAAGCTAAGGCAAAATCCCATGCTTTGGCTTATTATCCAAGATGCATCATATAAGGTTCTTGAGTGTATGATTTAGCATCTCGGTTTGCCAATCTGTCTACAGATGATATGCACTATTGAACTGTAGCTTGGTGACAAATCGCCTCCACAAAGTCCTAAAAAAGTGACCGAGGAACTTAGTATCACGATTTGAGGTGATAGATTTTGTGATACCATGTAGTCATACCTGTCAGAAGAATAAATTTGTGATGTGTATAATATTGAGAGTCTCCTTATATGGTATAAAATGAGCCATCTTAAAGAACCTGTTGACCACAATAAACACTAAGTCCATTTCACACTAGGCCCATAGAAGACCTAGCATAAAGTCCATGAACAAATCCTCTGAAGGTTGTCAAGTACCAACAATGAAGTATATAGGCCCGTGTTTTATGGTCATCCTTTGGATGCCTGATAAGTATGGCATCGCTGCATCGCCTTTCCAACATCTTGCATTAGTTGTGGCCAATATTAATGCTCCTCCTAGAGAGCTATTGTCTTGTCTCGCGCTAGTTGACCTCCGGTGCCACCTTCATGTAGTTCCTAAATGAGACACTCTCATAATAAACTCTTTGGAATGTATAACTGATTTACTTTAAAGAAGAAATTTTCCTAAATATGGAGGTCACTAGGTTGATCCTCTTGGCATCTAATCCACACATCCATGAATTCGTTGTCATTAGCATATAGGTCTTTAAGGCATTCGGACTCGACAACCTCATTGCTCATGGTCATTAACAAGGTTGGACGTTGCCTAAGTGCACCAGCCACCTTGTTCTTCTGTCCGGCCTTATGCTTCAGTACAAATGTGAAATCCTATAAGAAAAAAAGAAGACCTAACATGCACACAGTTAACATTTTCCCAGTTGTTAATAAATTTGAGGGCTTAGTGGTTCATATAGAGTATAAATTCCCACTGAATCAAATAATGCCTCAAACACAGTAATTCCTGAATCACTACGTACAATTCTAGCTTATATGACAACCAATTCTTACGAACATCACTAAGTTTCTCACTATAGAAGGCTAATGGCCTGCCCTCCTTAGACAATATAACCCCAATGCAAACATACGAAACATTGCATTCAACTTTAAATAATCTATCATATCTAAAAAGTATGACAACCATACTAGTGGACAACATCTGCTTAATTTCATCAAAACTTCTATTAGCTCCATTAATCCACTAAAAATGCCCATTCTTCATGTAGTCGGTGATCAGTGCCATGATTGTATTGAAGTTCATCACGATCCGACGATAGAACGTCGTCAACTGTGAAAACTTCTCACTTAATGAATGTTCATTAGAACCAACCATTTTGTTGAGTATGAAAATTATATATTTATCCCTTATTATGCATTAGTTTTATATGTATAGACGCACTTAATTGGTCTAATTATTTGTTTGCTACGCGAGGTGATTTGGAGAGATATGATGAAAAGAGCAATTAAAGAGAAGATTTAATACTCAAAGAATGACCAAGTGAAGATTTGAAGATTTGGACATGATTAATGAAGATTTCAATGGGCAAAGATCCAAGAAAATCAAGTGTAAAAGAGAGAGAAAAGATTGTTGAAATCACCAAGTCCGATAACAAAAACAACAGACTGTTCAGTCCCACCTAAGGTTGGTTCGGTTTGATTGAAAGTGCGCAAAACAATCTAATAACAAATTGTAATTTTTGGAGTTAATTTGGCTTGACGTTCGATCCTATCGAAGCCATGTTCGGTCTGACTGACTGGATAGGATAGGACTTTAATTCCAGTTGAGTTATATGATTGAAGCAAGTGAATGAAACACTAAGGATTGCTATAAGTGAATCCTTGGCGCTCTAGTGTTTTATCTTTATTAGTTTCCTTCTAAATCACATCACTACTTCTTAGATTTAATTCTATAAGTTAGTTTTTCATTCTAGTTCTAATTCTAAAGTGTTTAAGAAATCACACAAACATAAGTCTCTGTGGGTATGACCTCAGTCTCACTAAGTTATTACTACATCACAACCCTACCCTTGGGGTTTGTCATAATCAAGTTTTTGGCGCCGTTGCTAGATATTATGACTATGCTTTTTTGAAATACATTAGTATTAGAATTAATGTAAGATTAATATTAGTTTTTGTTGCTTTTCTAGATTAGATTTTTCTAAATTCTTAGATAATAACATTGTTTCTTCTATTTTGTGGAGTCTAATCTAGAATCATTAATCAAGTAATATCCTTCTAACCCTCTCGCTTTAGTATTTCAAATTTCTTATTTTTATGTAATTTTTCTTTTTAGTAGAAGTAGGTTCAAGCTTAGAATTAGGTCTGAGAGTATTTCGTGCTCACGTGGGTCTGTAATAACACTCTACGTCTCTTAAGTAAAGAAGGATTAGTTAAAGGTTTGCCTATCCATCACTGGATTAGACACCACCTAAGATCCTTTAAGTTGACAAAGAATATGGCTGAAAATCAACCCCATCATCCTGTTGAAGAGCAATAAGATGAGAATGATGTGCATAATGGTCTTCCACCCAAAACACTACGTAATTATTTACAAATAGCGAGGATGAGCACTCAATCCTGTATGGCATTTTCATATAATGAAGGCAACATGGATTTTCAAGCCGGGAGTGATCCAACAGCTCCTGAAGTTCCATGGACTATATTCTAAGAGTCCATACCTACATCTCTAGGAATTTAATGAGATTGTAACAACCTTAAACTTCCACAATGTGTTGGACGACACTTTAAGATTATAATTGTTCCCTTTCTCGTTGAAGGAGAAAGTCAAGTCATGACTTCACTCCTTGAGACCAAGGTTAATTGGGACATGGGCTGAGATGATCCAGGAGTTTCTTAAAATGTTCTTCCTGATTCATAAAACCAATACCTTTAGAAGGGCGATAATGATTTTTTCACAGAAAGAGGAAGAAACCTTCTTCCAATACTGGGAAAGATTTAAGAAAATTCTAAATGCTTGCCCACATCATGGATATGAAATTTGGTGGGTCATAAGCTTTTTTTTTTTTTTTTTTTTAAATTTAAAATTTTATGATGGATTGACTTTACTTATGCACCAATTAATAGAGATGATGTGTAATGGGGAATTCATACACAAAGATCCCAATGATGCGTGGGATTATTTTGATATGCTTGCTGAAAACGCATGGTCATGGGATACTTCATCCAAGCCCGCTAACCCCAAATCAACTCAGTCCAAGGAGAAGAGAGGAATTTACATCTTAAGGGATGATGATAGCTTTAATGCCAGGGTGGATAACATCACCAGAAAGGTTGAGGACATAAAACTAAAAAAAGTAGAGATGGTCAAATTTGATAAGACCATTGAAATTGTTTGTGGTATTTGTACTAGTAATATACACTTGACGCGGGACTACCCTACAATTCTTATCTTCCAAGAGTTGTTACATGAGCAATCCAATACCATGAACAATTATCAAAGGCCGTTTAATGCTCTTATCTCAAACACGTATAATTCTAGTTGGTAGAACCTCCCAAACTTCAATTAGCAGAATGGGCAAATGGCAACTACAGATAGAAATCGTCAAGGGTCTTTTCCATCAATATCTAGTCCATTAGTTAATCAAAAAAGAACCCAAGAGGATCTGATTCAAAATTTTATTCATAATTAAGAGTAGTTCAATTAAAATACGTTGTAAGAATTCTAGGATATTAAAACATCCTTAAGACTATTTTTATCGTCCATTTTAAAGAATAGAGTCACAACTTGTTGTATGGAAAAAGGGGACTCTTCCAGCCCAACCTCTACCTAACCCAAAACCACAATATGAAATAGGTGATCTAAGCTCTTCGAATTAGTATGTGGAGAAAGCAAGGTCCATCAACATCCTTAAAAGTGGAAAAACAATTGATAAAAACATTTCGATGAGGGCTGAGAAGCCCAAGGACTCGAAAGACTTTAATAGAGATGACGGGCCTAGCAATGCTACACATGAAAAAGAACTGCAAAAGAAATACAAACCGGTTGCTCTGTTCCTACAAAAGTTGATCTCACCAAAACCTCTACCCAATAATCAAGATACCTTAGAGGTTCTAAAATAGGTGAAAATCAACAACCCTCTATTGGATGCCATAAAATAAATTCTGTCATATGTAATGTTCTTGAAAGATCTATGTACGACCAAGAGATGACACAATATCCAAAATAAAATATTTTTGACAGAGAAATTGAGTGCCATCAACAAGAAAGATGTGACCCAAAAATACATAGATCTTGGTAGCCCAATCATCTCATGTGTGATTAGGGACCATCATATTGAACATGCACTACTTAATTTGGGGGCAAGTATGAATTTGATCCCATACTTGGTCTACGAACATCTTGGCATAGGTGAATTAAAACCCACTAGGACCACACTTCAACTCACTAATCATTTGATTTGTATACCGAGAGAGACAATAGAGTACATGCTTATATAAGTCGATAAATTCTACTATCTAATAAATTTTACTATTTTAGATACATAACCCGTCATTGATGCTAATACTCAAATCCCTGTAATGCTTGGCTGACCATTCCTAGCTACATAAAATGCCACAATCAATTGTAGGAATGGAATTATGAAATGATCCTTTGGAAATATGACACTTGAGTTGAATGTGTTTAACATGTGCAAACAACAGGAGGATAGTAATGATGTCCATGAGATTAACATGATAAATTCATTCATGGAAGATAAGTCATTTTTGACTTTATACTACGACACTTTAGAGATGTGCTTGGCCCACTCCACTGATCTATACGATGATATGATTAGGGAGATAGATGCCCTGCTTGATGCTACGTTGGTACTTGAACCTAATTGATGGAGGCTTGAATTTGAAAGATTAATTCTAACTGACATAAAGCCTTTACTGTCTAGTATCAAGGTACTGAAACTTGACCTAAAATTATTGCCAACTAATCTTAAATATGCTTATTTAGGTCAAGATGAAACATATCCAGTGGTGATTTCTTCCCACTTAGATGAGAATTAAGAGAGTATACTAATTTCTACTCTCAAAGAACAAAAAAAAGCCCTTGGATGGTCGATTGCGGACCTCAATGAAATTGATCCTTCGATTTGTACTCAGCGCATTCACCTCGAAGATAATGCGAAAATATTTAGACAACTACAACGTCGTTTAAATCCACACATGAAAGAAGTGGTTAAATCCAAGGTGTTAAAGTTGTTGGATGTGGGTATTATATACCCTATATTCAATAGCCAATGGGTGAGTCTGACTTAGTTGGCACCCAAGAAGTCCGGGATCACCATCATAGCCTATATGGATAATGAACTCATGCCAACCAGGGTCATTATTGGTTAAAGAATGTGCATTGAATATCGAAAATTGAATACCGTTATGAGGAAGGACGATTTTCCTTTGCCTTTCATTGATTAGATTTTAGAAAGGTTGGCAGGTCATTCCTATTATTGTTTCCTTGATGGGTATTCGAGCTACAATCAGATAAAGATAGCCCTTAAAGATAAAAAAAGACTACATTCACATGTCCTTTTAACACTTTCGCATACCTAAGGATGCCATTTGGACTGTGTAATGCTTTCGCGACATTCTAGCGATGCATGTTGAGCATTTTTTCTGATATGGTGAGGTAATTTTTAGAGGTCTTCATGGATGACTTCTCTGTATTTGGTGCATCTTTCAATGAATGCCTTGAACACTTAAAATTAGTGCGGAAGAGATATGAATAAAAGAACCTTGTCCTGAATTGGGAGAAATGTCATTTCATGGTTCATAAAGGGACAGTCCTCGGACATATTATATCATTCAATAGAATTGAGGTAAATAAGGACAAAATCGACTTAATCTCTAACCTACCTTTACCCAAGAGCATATGTGATGTGCGATTCTTTTTACGATACACTAGATTTTATCGAAGGTTTATAAAAGACTTTAGTCTCATCTCTCATCCTTTGTGTAATATTCTTAAAAAAAGAAACCCCCTTTGAGTGGAATGAAGAATGCTAAAGAACTTTCACTATGCTAAAGGGCATGTTAACTAGTGCTCCCATTATGCAACCACCTAATTAGACTTTAGCTTTTGAATTCATGTGCGATGCGAGTGATTATGCAATTGGGGTAGTGTTAGGCAAGAGAAAAGAGAAGAAACCCTATATCATATACTATGCGAGTAAAACTCTAAACCCTACCCAAGTAAACTACTTTAATATGAAAAAGGAATTCCTAGCCGTAGTGTTCGGTTTAAATAAGTTTAGGTCCTACGAGATGTACAACATGGCAATCATGATCGTTGTTGTTGTAAGTGCTATGGTTGAAAGACCCTTTATGTTGTCAAATTTATGGTGCCAAAAACACTGCTTGTTCTTTGTGAAATTACATAAATGCAAATGTTCGAGACATAGTATGGATGAAGCATGTATGGATGAAGCGAGTCTCAGTGTATGGATGTTGACTACATTAGTGAAGCACAATGCTCAACTTAAGATATGTCAAGCCACAACATTGTCTTGCAAGATCGACTTCGAAAGACAAGACATGTTTACAAGTCAAGACTCGAAAATGTTCAACTGAATTTACAAGTTACAAGTCAAGATTCAAGATTGTGTAATTGAAGCTTTTAAGGAAAAGATACATTAAGATTTCAAGCTTCACTTTCTTTAAAATGTCCTTACTTCACTATTAAAGTATATTTGACCTTAGGTTGACCTTTAAAGTAAGTCATTTCGGATACATAATGCAAATGTTTTATATTTGAGAATCGGTTTGCTCTAAGACTAGTCCTGGATCTTTCTCGACTAGTCCTAGCTCTGACTCGACCAGTTTTCTGGATCCGTCGTAAGTTTGTTGCAAAAATTTTGAATTCTTTGTTAAGCTTCAACCAGTCCTAGGGTTTGTTCGACTAGTCATATGAATAGTGTTGACTGTTCCTTCAACTAGTCATGAACCTACGACTCAAACTACAAGCAATGTATTTTGTTTGGCTTCGACTAGTCATGATCAACCTAAGACCGGTCGAAGATGTCCTTCGACTAGTTGTAGACTACTTACGACCAGTCGTGAAACGGCTGAGCTTAATTCGCTCAAATTTTCAAATATTTGTTGGTTCTAAGACCAGTCGTAGCAATCTCTGGACCAGTCGAAGATGCAATTTTCTCACCTATAAATAGAGCACGAATCTCTTAATACCAGGGACATCCGAAGTAATTGTAATCCGGTCTTCTGAGAGATAAGTATGTGCTCCATTTTAAGCCAAGTATGCATATTTAATATTCTCTTTCTTTAACTTTTTTAATTGATTTTGTTTCTTGTTTTCCAATCTGATCTGAAAAGAGGAAGTGTTATTTTCCTTTTTCCGGAATCAAAATTAATTAAAGCTAGCCCATTTTGGTTTAATTTAAAATCTATTAAAACCTAGAACCATTATAAATTGAGTATTGGACATTGAACTTTGACATTCGAACCTCTACTCTGACTTGGTTCTTCCGGGCTTCTACAAAGAAGAAATTCAGGTATTTTACATTATTGTAATTTACATTCTATTTTTGGTTTCTTTTGAGATTAAGCCAGAAAAATCTTATTGTGTTTGGTTATCCGAGGAGAGCTAGAAAACTCAGAAAGTATGAGTTTTTGGATTGTGTAAGCCCAAGTTAAAAAGACACAATTGTGAAGGTTTTAAGTGAACTTGTGAAACCTATTTTGATAGTGAACGCTAATATCCCTTGTGTGAGGATATTAGGAGTGGAGTAGCATTCTGTGTGGCTATTGTTTAACAGTTGGTGAACACACAGGTGAACCACTATAACTCCTTATGTATTGTAGTTTGAATGCTTGCTTAATTTTCTATCTTTTATCATTCAAGTTGTGGAATGTATGTGTGGATGTGAATGTTGTAATATTTACATTTCAAGCACAGTGGGGAATGTTGTTTTAAATTCTTACAAATTTTCAATTCTTTACTATTTATTTATCCTCTTTAGTTTGAGTTTTTGATATAAATAACGTTCTAGAAATAAGGTTGTCCTGCCATAAACCCTTGGTTTTTATGGTGTAATGTTGTCCTTAGAACTGCATTTGTTTCAATCTCTCAATACTTGATTATTGAGGCTGCTTTTCCTTTTTAGCATTGTAAACTGATTTATTTTATTTGGTTATCATTTTTCCGCTGTTATAGTCTAAATTTGGCATAGTCCTATTCACCCCCCCTTTAGGACATATAACTTGGCCTTTTCAAGTGGTATTAGTGCTTAATAGCTCGTTTTTAATTCTTTATTCTTGGATTCATTTCCTGAGCTAACGATCTAAGCTATATATATAAGATGTCAAATTTTGATAGCCTTTCAGTCACTAGGCCTCCACCATTTGATGGCTCCAACTATGCTTATTGGAAAGCCAGGATGAGGATTTTCCTCAAATCAATGGATGAGAGTGTGTGGCAAGCCACAATGACTGAATGGAACTCACCTACAACTAAGATCGATGGTTCAAAATTAATGAGAGTAACATCGTATTTCTCATGGACCACTCTTCAGAAAAATGAGAGTAGTGCCAATGCAAAAGCACTAAATGCAATCACTTGCGCACTATCACCGGATGAGTTCAAAAGAATTATATCCTGTGATACTGCAAAGCAAGCTTGGGATATTTTAGAAATGACACACGAGGGTACTTCAATTGTCAAGAAATCTAAAGTCCAACTCCTCACAACCAAATTTGAAGAAATTCATATGGAGGAAAATGAAATGTTTATGGACTTTTATACAAGATTAAATGACATTGTAAACTCTATGTGGGGTCTTGGCGATAAAATCTCAGAAAGTAAAGTGTGTGCAAAGATACTACGCTCACTTCCTGAACGGTTCAACTCTAAGGTAACCGCGATCCAGGAACTTCGTGATACGGACAATATGAGGGTAGAAGAACTAGTTGGGTCTTTACAAACCTATGAATTAAATTTTAAAGCTCCTAAAGGCAAATCTATCGCTCTTAAATCTTCTAAATGTATTACTCAAGAAAATTTTGATTTAGAAAATTCTGAAGATGATATGGCGCTTTTAGCAAAAAAGTTTTACAAGATCTTCAAAAGTAAAAAGAGAGTTGATTTTCAAAAATCAAATGATAAGAAACGACTTAAATCTAAATCAAAAACTTGGAAATCTTTGAAAGATAGTCAATGTTACAACTGCCAAGAATATGGGCATTTAGCAAACAAATGTCCTAAAAAGGAAAAACCCAAAAAGAAGGGAATGTTGGCTACTTGGGATGAATCGTCTGATTCTGAAGCCTCTTCTGAATCAGAAGATTTTGAAACCGAGTCGGGCAATGAAGTTAAAGCTCTTATGACTCTAGCGAAGTTCACTTTTTTAGATCATGATGATTCAACTAGTAAAGAAAATCTGAATAGTGAATATGAAAATGAAGAAGATCTTTAAGATGCTTACAATGCCTTATATAAGGAGAGTTGTTAAATTACCGTAAAACTAAAACTTCAAAAAGAAAGGTTTTTAAAACTTAAAGAAAATTTTGAGTCTCTTGTTTTAGAAAAATCCCATATTTCAGACTATTTTGAAAAGACTAAATGCGATTTAGAATTCAAAACCTCCCTGATTAATAATCTGAAATCTGAAAATGAGAAACTTAAAAATGAAGTATCTTCTCTTCTGAGTTTGAAGGATACATGGAGGTATGCTCAATGTGATCCAAAGTTAGAAAAACTTCTATCCGGATCTAGAAAATATGGTGACAGATCCGGGTTGGGCTATGATAAGAATATACCTTCTAAACAGAAGAATACTCCTCCCAAGTTTGTAAGAGGAGAAACCTCAAACTCAAAAGGGAAAAGTACTAATCAAAGTTTTTCTAAAAATGTTAAATCTTTTCAAAAATCTAAAAGCAACTATGTCAACTATAAAAATCAGAACCGAAATCCTTTAGCTGAAAAGATAGTTGATTTGCTTAAGGAGCTCTTAAAATCTAACTCAGTGGGTCATTACAAATACAAGAAGACCAACTATACTTCTAAACCCAAAACAGTTATGAAATGGGTTCCTAAGGTTACTTTGCTTAGTTGCCCACACCGCTTTCAAAGTTACAAGTCATTCGAAGTGGTACCTTGATAGTGGATGCTCCAGGCATATGATAGGCGACAAGGCTTTATTCACCGATCTTAAAGATATGACTGATGGATCAGTCACATTTGGTGATGGTAGCAACTGCAAGATTATTGGTCAAGGTACGGTTTAACTCTATAACCTTCCCTTATTTAAAAATGTTCTATATGTTGAGGGACTAAAATACAACCTGTTAAGCATATCTCAAATATATGATAATAATCATAGTGTGAAATTTTCTAATAAAGGTTATGAAATTTTAAACAAAAAGGGTTCTGTAATATTAACTGGTCACAGGACTTCAGAAAACTGCTATATTGTAAGCGATGGTAGCTTATCTAAATAATTGTGTTATATGGTCCATACTGATGAGACTGAATTATGGCATAAACGCCTTGGACATGTACACTACCGTAATTTATACAGATTGAGCAAGAGAGAACTAATAAGAGGTCTACCAAAATTACAAAAAGTAGACAAAATATGTGGTGAATGCTAGTATGGCAAGCAAACAAGGAGCTCTCACAAAAAGGTGAACTCCAATGCCACATCAAGACCACTCGAGCTTCTCCATATGGACCTTATAGGACCTACCAGGACGGAGAGTCGAGGAGGTAAAAAATACATACTGGTAATCGTGGATGATTTTACCAGATTCACTTAGGTAGCCTTCTTAAAGATAAATCAAAAACCCTTGATGAAGTAAAAAGATTATCAAACGGATCCAGACTGAAAAAAGTTCTCAAGTCTGTAAGATCTGCAGTGATCATGGATCTGAGTTCGAGAATAGCAGTTTTGAGAAATTCTGTAGTGATCAGGGAATATCGCATGAATTCTCTATGCCCAAAACACCACAACAAAATGGAATTGTGGAAAGGAAAAATAGAGTGCTTCAAGAAATGGGAAACGTAATGTTGAATAGTATGAAGCTCCCTAGAAATCTTTGGGCTGAAGCCGTAAATACTGCATGCTATATTATCAACCGAGTGTATACATGTAAGTCTGATAATAAAACTGCTTATGAACTTTGGTTTGATAAGAAGCCTACTGTCAAATACTTTCGAGTTTTTGACATCAAGTGTTATATTTTACGTGACCGTGAAAATCTGGGAAAGTTTGATATAAAGAGTGATGAAGGGATCTTCTTAGGATACTCTTTAAACAGTCGGGCATATCGTGTTCTGAACAACAGGACTGGTGTGATTCAAGAGTCCATCAATGTAGTCATTGATGATCACTTGAATACACCTGCCCCAAGTTCAGATAATGATGAAGTTCTTTTGATTGACAAACCAGATACTTCATCAAATCAAGTTAATTCTGAACTAAGGACTGTCAAAGATCATCCAACCAATCAGATACTTGGAAACCCTCTCATTGGTGTGCGCACTCATAGACAATTAGAAGACATATGTAACTACGTGTGTTTTACATCACAGATTGAACCGGTAAATGTAAAAGAAGTGCTTTCTGATGAAAACTGGATAGTAGTTATGCAGGAAGAACTTAATCAATTTGTTTGAAATGATGTCTAGTATCTTGTTCCTAGACCTAAAGATAAACATATTATTGGAACAAGGTGGATTTTCAAAAATAAGTTTGACGAACTTGGTAATATTATTCGAAACAAGGCAAGACTGGTTGTTCAAGGGTACACTCAAATAGAAGGCATTGACTACGATGAAACCTTTGCCCCAGTTACTCGCCTTGAATCAATTAGACTTTTCATATCCATTGCATGCTTTTAAAAAATTTAAAATTTATTAAATGGATGTAAAGAATGCCTTTTTGAATGGCGATTTACACAAAGAAGTATATGTTGAACAATCTACAGGGTTTGAAGACTCTAAGCTTACTGATCATATATACCGCCTTAAAAAGGCTCTATATGGTTTAAAACAAGCTCCGAGGGCATGGTACAAAAAATTGACCAAGTTTTTACTAAGTCATAATTTTCAAATGGGGAGTGTTGATAAGATGCTCTTTGTTACGAAACATAACGATGATATCTTAATGGTTCAAATCTATGTTAATGATATTATTTATGGATCAACATATACTAACATGACTATTAAGTTTACAAATTTAATGAAATCTAAATTTGAAATGAGCATGGTTGTGGAATTAAATTATTTCCTAGGGTTGCAAGTAAAACAATAATCTGATGGTATTTTTATTTCTCAAACCAAGTATGCTTTGAACCTGATTAAAAGGTTCAGATTTGAGAATGGTAAGAATTTTGATACTCTTATGAGTACAACTTTGAAACTCTCAAAAGATTCTGCAGGCAAAAATGTAGATTTGAAATTATATTGGAGTATGATTGATAGTTTACTGTATTTAACTGCTAGTAGACCTGATATCGCTCAAAGTGTTGGTATTTGCGCTATATATCAGTCTGATCCTAAAGAATCGCACTTGATTGTTGTCAAGCGAATTATGAGATATGTCGCAAGTACTGTTAATCTCGGTCTCTGGTATCCACTCGAGACTAGTGTTCAATTAGCTGGGTACTCGGATGCTGACTGGGCTGGTAATCTTGATGATAAAAAATCAACCAGTGGTGGTTGCTTTTATATTAAAAATTATTTAGTTTCTTGGTTTAGCAAGAAACAAAGTTCTATATTACTTTTAACTACTGAAACTGAATATATCGCAACTGGTAATGCATGTACGTAGCTTGTTTGGATGAAACGTATGCTAAGTAATTATGGAATTAAACAGGATTCTATGTTATTATATTGTGATAATTCTAGTGCCATAAATATTTTAAAAAATCCAATTCAGCATTCTCGTACCAAGCACATTGACATTAGATTTCATTATATTCGTGAATTAGTAGAAGAAAAGGTTATATCTTTGGAATATATCCCTACCGAGAATCAACGTGCTGACATTTTCACTAAACCGCTCGACAAAAGTAGGTTTAACAAATTGAAATTTGATCTTGGTATGTGCATTTTAAAATGATTATTTATGCCTATTTGTATCATATTGTATATATTTCGTTTAGATTTCAAATTTTGTAAAATATGCTGGAAATCAGATTTTTGGTGGTACTCGACCAGTCGAGGATTTCCTCGACCTGTCGTGACACGACCGGTCGAAGAAAGCCCACGACCAGTCGTAAATCGCGCTATTTGACTTAAATTGGAGAAAATTTCATTTCTTCCTTATTTCAACTTCCTTCTCCAACAAGCCGACGCCCGACCAGTCGAACCCACCTTCCAAATCCGTCAAGGTTAGTATTCCATTTGCTTATTTCTTGTGGATTTGTGCCAAGTTTGCTTCTATCTCTTACTTGAAGTTGTCTATTTCTAGTTTTGTTGAGATTTGGGGTTTTTCTTCACCCAAATTTGATTTGAGAAAATCCATTTCTCAATCCATTGCAACACTTTGTTTCCTTCATATCTTTGTTGCATATGGCATCTAGAGGTAGAAAGACAACATCCCGTGGTCCATCTTCTTCCAAATCTACTGCTATTACCAAGCGTCATCTTTGGTTCTACGAAGAAGATCTTCTTATGTACGAGACATTAGATTAAGGAATGTTATTTTAGAACGTCCTGTTTCTGTAGATCATGTTCCACCATATGATATCCTTCCTATTCTTCAAACTGTAGGTTGGGATAACTTATTGCATTCGGATGGGCCAGCATACCGGTCCATTACCAATCCATGTTCGCTTGCATAAGTGAGTTTTCATTGGAAAATTTAACTTTTAAAACATCCACAAGAGAAGGACCATTTGACGTTGATCGTCATTTGATTTCAGCTCTTATGGAAATTCCTGTAAATGATGAGGGCATTCCCATCCATATCTTATCTGAAAAACCCTCAGAAATTGAAAAACATATACTCACTAAAGCCTTATGCAATTTGGACGTACATTGGATGCATAAAGGGAATGCGCTCCCCTTAAAGTTTTTGTTACCCAAATACAGAGTTCTTCGCAAAATCTTTGTGTCTAACTTATATCATCAATCGGGTAATAAATCCGAATTGACGTCCTTCATGGTTCGTGTTCTTCACTCTATTGCCAGAGGTGTTCATGTTTGTTTACCATCCTTGATATGTCACTCCAGTATTCAGTTTCGACTCCATCTAGGTCAAAGTGACATCCCTTTTGCTTATTTGATGACTGTGTTGGCTACACATATGTTGGTCGACATGCCTGTTGGAGAGGCCCCAATCCATCATCTAATATTTAGCAATTCTAACCTTAATAAGATGAAGATGGATTTGCTTCCTAGCCAAGGTGATGGTAATGGTGGTGCTGAAGCTGGAAATGAGAAGGATGCTGGTGATCTTCCTCATGATGACATTAACGTGGATGATATTTTTAAAGAACTTGAATCTGATTCTACTAATGATCCAGATTATGAGCCTTCTGAGTTTGATGCGCGTTTACATGCATTGGAGGAGAAGGTTGAGAATATGCATGTTTTTAATGTCACGCAGTTCAAATATATGCGCAGATATCTTAGGCGTTTGAACATGGGCATGCATCAACTTGATCCTTCCATCCCTACTCCTTCATCTGACTCAGATTAGTTCTTTTTATTCTACCGGACTGTAATAACATTATTACTCTTCTGCTGTCTCTGTTTGTGAGATTGTTACTGCTTTTGACTTATCTCTTTTTATGGATTATTTTTTTTACTCTCTTTTTCATTTTAACTCCTCTACCATTTGATCATTGCTTCCTTTGTCCTATTGTGACAAAAAGGGGGAGAATGGATGTCTAATGGATGTCTATGGTATTGGATTTATGTGATGTATGTTACTCAGGGGGAGTATGTGCAGAGGTGGACTATATGTTGAATTGATTATGAATGTGGGCCAGTTAATAATAACTGGTGCATGACTCTTTAACCATATATTCTGTTTTATGTAATATATCTTGAAAGTATGTGTTGTCACTAATTTGACAAAGGGGGAGATTGTAAGTGCTATGGTTGAAAGCCCCTTTATGTTGTCAAATTTGTGGTGCCAAAAACACTGCTTGTACTTTGTGAAATTATATAAATGCAAATGTTCGAGACACAACATGGATGAAGCATGTATGGATGAAGCGAGTCTCAGTGTATGGATGTTGACTACATTAGTGAAGCAGAATGCTCAACTCAAGATATGTCAAGCCACGACATTGTCTCGCAAGATCGACTTCGAAAGACAAGACATGTTTACAAGTTAAGACTCGAGAATGTTCAACTGAATTTACAAGTTACAAGTCAAGATTCAAGATTGCGTAATTGAAGCTTTTAAGGAAAAGTTACATTAAGATTTCAAGCTTCACTTTCTTTAAAGGTTACATATCTTAAGGGTTCAATGTCCTTACTTCACTATTAAGGTATGTTTGACCTTAGGTTGACCTTTAGAGTAGGTCATTTCGGATACATAATGCAAATGTTTTAGATTTGAGAATTTGGTCTACTTTAAGACTAGTCCCGGATCTTTCTCGACTAGTCTTAGCACTGCTTCGACCTGTCTAAGATTTTCTTGGACCATCGTAAGTTTGTTGTAAAAATTCAAATTTTTTTTTGACTTACTAGTCTTAGGGTCTATTCAACTAGTCGTATGAACAATGTCAACTGTTCCTTCGACCAATCGTGAACCTACGACTCAAACTATAGCGATGTATTTTGCTTGGCTTTGACTAGTCGTGATCAACCTAAGACCGGTCGAAGATGTCCTTCAACCAGTCGTAGACTCTACGACCAGTCGTGAAACCGCCTTATCTTATAACGCTCAAATTTTCAAATATCCATTGGTTCTAAGACCAGTCATAACGACTCAAAGACGTGATTTGTCACCTATAAATAGAGCACGAATCTCGAATATTGAGGACATCTAAAGTAATTATAATCGCCTTCCGAGAGATAAGTCTATGCTATATTTTAAGCTAAGTGTGATATTTAATATTCTCTTTCTTTAGCTTTTTAAATTGATTTTGTTTCTTATATTCCAATCTGATCTGAAAAGAGGAAGTGTTATTTTCCTTTTTCTTGCATCAAAATCAATTAAAGCTAGCCCATTTTGGTTTAATTTAAAATCTATTAGAACCTAGAACCATTATAAAGTGAGTATTGGACATTAAACTTTGACATTTGAACCTCTACTCCGACTTGGTTCTTCCGGGTTGCTACAAAGGAGAAATTCAGGTATTTTACATTATTATAATTTACATTCTGTTTTTGGTTTCTTTTGAGATTAAGCCAGAAAAATATCATTGTGTTTAGTTATCTGAGGAGAGCCAAAAAACTCAGAAAGTGTGGGTTTTTGGATTGTGTAAGCCCAAGTTAAAAAGACACAATTGTGAAGGTTTTAGGTGAACTTGTGAAACCTATTTTGATAGTGAACGCTAATATCCCCTATGTGAGGATATTAAGAGTGGAATAGCATTCTGTGTAACTGTTGTTTAACAGTTGGTGCACACACAGGCGAACCACTATAACTCCTTATGTATTGTGATTTGAATGCTTGCTTAAGTTTTATATCTCTTTTCATTCAAATTTATGAAATGTATGTGTGGATGTGAATGTTGTAATATTTACATTTCAAGCATAGTGGGAATGTTGTAATAATTTAGATTTAAATTCTTACAAAATTTCAATTCTTTGCTATTTATTTATTCCTCTTTAGTTTGAGTTTTTGATACAAAGAACATTCTAGAAATAAGGTTGTCTTGCTATAAACCCTTGGTTTTTATGGTGTAAGGTTGTCCTTAGAATTGCATTTGTTTCAATCTCTCAATGCTTGAATATTGAGGCTACTTTTCATTTTAAGCATTGTGAATTGATTTCTTTTATTTGGCTATCACATTATTTAATTCCGCTGTCATTATTTTAAATTTGGCATAATTACTTGATCAGATCCAAGATCATCATATTCACTGACCATGTAGCACTAAAGTTTATTTTTAAGAAGGATGTTAAGCCTCATTTGTTAAGATGAATCATTCTACTCCAAGAGTTTAACCTTGAAATTCAAGATAAGAAAGGAATAGAAAATGTAGTGGCTAACCATCTCTCTCGACTTGTTCTATCTTACTTCATGGAGATGACACCCATTAATGAAATGTTCCTTGACGAAAAACTTTTTTAAAGTCTCTAAATTACCTTGGTACACTGACATTTCTAATTATCATGCCACAGGTATAATTCCTATTCATTAAATTACACGAGATAAGAAAAAAATTATTTATCGAGGTACTCAAGTTCTTCTATGATGATTCATATACTTTTAAGTATTGCCCAGATCAATTCATTAGGAGATGTGTTCCTGACCATGAACAACAAAGTGTCATCTCCTTTTGCCATTCATATTCGTGTGGTGGCCGTTTTTTCGCTAAGACGACTACATCAAAAATTTTACAGTGTGACTTTTACTGGCCCACTATGTTCAAATATATGAATAAACTTTGCAAAGCATGCGATTGATGTCAAAAATTAAGAGGGTTATCCTGTAGAAATATGATGCTATTGAACCTCGTTCTCATTATTAAAGTATTCGATTGCTGGGGCATCAATTTCATGGGACCATTCATCAAATCCTTTGGAAATATTTATATTCTACTCGCTGTTGATTATATTTTCAAATGGGTTGAGGCAATTTCATGTCGAAACAATGACCATCTCACTTTTGCAATAGAGCTTTCAAATTATTAATGAAGAAATATGGTATTTCGCATAAAGTGAATACCTCCTGTCATCCTCAGACGAGCGATGAAGTTAAAATATCAAATAAGAAAATTAAACAAATTATTGAGAAAATGGTTAATCCATATCACAAGGATTGGTCACTTCGATTGACTAATACATTATCGGCTTACCGTATGACATACAAAACCCCTATTGGTATGTCACCCTATAGATTGTCTATGGGAAGGCTTGCCACTTACCCGTAAAGTTGGAACATAAAACATATTGGGCTATAATGAATTTCAATTTCAATATTGACAAAGCCTCACTATGCAAGTTACAACTGAATGAACTTGATGAAATCTGGAATGATGTTTATGAGAATTCTAAGATATAAAATGAGACGATGAAAGTATTCCATGACAGGAACATTATTCGAAAAAGTTTTGTACCAAACCAGAAAATATTATTGTATAACTCGAGAATTCACATTTTTTTAAAAAAAATTAAGAACTCGTTGGATCGACTCCTTTAAAGTCAAAATGGTCTATCCTCATGGAGATATCAAGATTAAAAATCCAATGAATGATAACATTTTCAAAGTGAACGATCATCGCCTTAAAGCATTTTTTGAGAACTTTGATTCAGATGATATGCCAATCCCTCTAAATGATCCTGTCCATTAAGACTAACCTTTTAGTTTGATGAAGGTCCATTTATTCATTTAACATTTTCTTAAGATTAGGTTAGAATAGTTTATGTTTGTTTTAGTTTGTTTTCGTTTAGTACTAATCTCTTTAGATGGTGGAGAATCCGTGCCATTATATTGATCTTCCTCAAGTACTTTCTCACTTTCTCATTCATCTTTTATTTTCTTTATATCATGTTATAATGCATTTTGTATTCTTTTACATTCATGACAATGTAGATTTAGATTGGGGTGAGATTAGATGGAACTAATCAGTATTTTCTTAATTTTTGAGCAATTATTTTTTAATTTTCATGTTTAAAAACTACTTTTGAATATTAATATTCTGTGTATCTGAATATATTCGAATTTAAAATGATAAGATACAAAGTAATTTTTAAAAGTCTAGAGTCTAGTTGATTAGCAGATTTTTGAACAAATTCTTTTAATGAATTGATTAATAAAAAGATTTAAACATCAATTGAGCCTAGTCCACATTTCACATCTAACCCATAGTTTGTGAAGCTAACTCTTAATGTTTAAATTGATGATTACTAACAAAAGTGTTAGGAACCAAGTCTGGAAATCCTTATCTACCTTGGTATGAAAAGAGAAAAAAACAGTTAAAAAATAGTTACCTATTGTATGCACCTAAATGCGACAACAAAGAACTGAAAAGAAAGAAAACAAATAAAGAAATAAGAGAAGATACTGTGAAAGTCATCGATGAAAAAAAATCAGAAAGATAGAAAAATAAGTAAAAAATGAATTGGATTTAAAATCATTAACTTATATTGATTTGACTATTTAAGGTGATTATCATAATTAACATGATAGAGGGAAAGGTTTTATATGCATAAATGCGCTTAATTAATCTAATTGTATATGCTTTGCAGTGTGATGTGATTTGGAGAAGTATGATGAAAATGACAATTAAAGAAAAAAATTTAATGCTTAAAGAATGACCAAGTGAAGATTTGGAGATTTGAAAGTGATTAATAAAGATTTTAAGTGTCAAAAGATCCAAGGAAACTAAATACAAAAGAGAGAAAAGATTGAAAAAAATCACAAGTTTAATAACAGAAATAACAGACTATTCAGTCCCACCTAAGGTTGGTTCGGTCGGACTGAAAGTGCACAAAACAATCCAGCAACAAACTGTAATTTTTAAAGTTAATTCGACTCAACATTCAGTCTGACCGAAGCCATGTTCAATGCTATCAAAGGCAGGTTTGATGAGACCTAAGGAAGAAAGAGACTTCAGAGGAAAATTGAAGAAATTCGATTACAATAGAGAGATAATTCGGTGTGATCGAAGGTATGTTCAGTGCGACCAAAATCTACGGTCGGCTACAACCAAAGCGTAATAAAAGTGTATAAATTGAAGTCAGTTCCAAGTCGGTATGGATTTTTTCTATTTAAAGGGATGTTTTAGGCTTTCTTATACATGAATTAGGTTAGAAGGGATAAAACAAAGATTGTGGAGCTTCTTTGGAGTCCTCCTTTTTCTCCAATCCTTTGGTTCTTTTTCTAGTTTTTATGTTTTTCTTTAGAGATTTAGTTCAATCATGTCTTTGATTGGCTAATCTCTTAGATAGAGCTAAGAGGTGAAGCTTGTAGTTATTGTTAATGCTTAGTTTACTTTGATTCAAATAATTGGTTTGATTGTTGAACATTCATTTATATTTGGTTTGAATGAAGATTTATTTTTAATATATTTTGATCCATTGTCGACTTCGGGCACATTGGACGCTGATGAAAACTAAGAGGAATTTTTTATTTATCATGGACATGATTGATCTGTAAAATCTATTGATCTATCGTCGGCTATAGGCACGATATATGCTTTGAATTCCTTGTGATCAATACTTTGATGCTTTATGTGAGAACCAATTTAATTGAAGTTCAAAACTATTTTAATATATAAATAATGATTTAACTGTTCCATTATCTAACTAGATAGCATAGGACTTTGATTCCAGTCGAGTTATATGATTGAATCAAGTGAATGAAAAATTAAGGATTTCTCTAAGTGGATTCTTGGCGCTCTAGTGTTTTATCTTTATTAGTTTCTTTCTAAATTACATCACTACTTAAATCTAATTTCATATGTTTTGTTTTTAATTCTAGTTTTAATTCTAAAGTATTCCAAAAATCACACAAACATAAGTCCTGGTTGGTATGGCCTTGGTCTAATCGAGCTATTACTATATCGCAGCCTTGCACTTGGGGTTTGTCATGATCACATTCTCTGTTGGATTTCACCATCTCTTCATCCACACGGATGCCCGTGGACATCATGACAAAGCCCAAAAATAAGAGGCTCTTTGTTAAGCAGCTGCACTTCTTCAGATTGAGGTCTAATTTATTCTCTGTGAGCATTTAAAGGAAATGTTTGAGATGTCCCATATGGTTTGTCTTGCTTTGACTATATATCAAGATAGCATCGAAATAAACCACCACGAATCACCCAATGAATGGTTTCAGATCCTGGTTCATCAACCTTATAAACGTACTAGGTGCATTCAAGAGTCCGAAGGGCATGACCAACCATTCATGCAAACCCTTATTTTTCTTAAATATTGTCTTCCACTCATCACCCGGCCAAATACGGATCTGATGATAGCCGTTGCTCAAATTCAGTTTGAAAAGCAATTTCACTCCCTCTAGCAAGTCCAACATCCAGCCATGGTATAGAAAATTTGTCCTTTACAATTATTTTGTTTATTGCTTGGCCGTCGATACAAATGCGCCTACTCCCATCCTTCTTAGGTGTCAATAGAACTGGTACGACACATGGGCTAATACTTTCTCGCACTAGGCCCTTACAGATCAATTCATCCGCTTGTCTTTTTAAAATATCGAACCCTTTCAAATTCATCTGATAATGAGGGTGATTGGGTAAGCTATCCCTTGCGATAAGGTCGATATAGTGTTGTATATCCCGCAAGAGGGACAACCCATTTGGAAGTTCATTGGGCCATATTGCCTTAAATTCTTGTAACAATGGTTTCATTTTCTCAAAAATAATCATGAGTTCTATCTCTTCACCATTCACAAACAATGTATAAACTTCCAACATCTCCTTGAACTATTCCTCAAAGTTTCACATGCTTAGGAGAGAATGCCCCTCCACTTTAGAAGCTTTGGGTTGCTCATTCGGGCCCATAGGGGCGAGTATGGTTTTTCAGTCATCCTTGATGAAAAAGTATACATTATCTTGTCCTCTATGAGTAGTGTCACGATTTGATTATCATGATCGACTGGGTAACATGTGACAAGCTTCCATGTTAACTATGTCACATACTACTTGGTCCTTATTATGTTTACCAATTAAAAAAGAGATAGTGCCTTGTTCACTTACCTTCGTATCCCTGACATTCTTAATCTAGTAGATTGTGTATGTAAAAGGATGTTTTTTTATTTTTAGTTGCAACTTCTCCACTATGACTTTGGAGACAATATTCTTCTTGCTTTCGCTGTATATGATCACATCACAGACTTTCAGCTTGTTTGAGACATGCTATGTTGATGTGTGTGTACCTCCTTCTTTGGCATATACAATAGTCTTCTCCCTACTAAAAATTCACCGTAATTTTGTGGATTCCAATTTGCTTCGTCCACTTCATCATTCATTGCAAATTCTACTTCATCAATCTCTGGGTCTCCCTCTGCATTTCTAGTGCTTCCATCATTAATGGCTAGGTTAGCTAGTTGCCGCTGAGGAAACATGTTTGATAAGTGACTTGGTTCACCATATCGGTAACAATGGTTTGACCTTGACCAACTACAGGGGTTCGAGATCCTGCTTGGATTAGCAGCAGTGGTCGTAGTTCTTTAAAATCTTACTTTTCTGCTCCTTGACTCTCGGACCACGGGTGTAGGAGGTTGAGGATACCCCTTACAAATTCTTTTCCCTTAGCCTATGGTGCTCCCTGTGAAGGACCTGCACTGACTACCCTATTAGTAGAATATTCTCGTCTATTGGATCGTTCAACTTACATCTCAACTTGGGTAGCCAGTTTGATCGCTTCGTTCATCATCCAAATGGGTTATATCTGAACCAATTCTTAGATCGCAACACACAAACCACTAATGAATCGAGCGACTTGCTATGATTCAGACTCTACTAAATTGTTTCACTCTACCAAAGGTTCGAATTTCTCTATGTAATATCTCACCGATCGGCTACCCTACCGACAACTTTGGTATTGTAGGAACAATACCTGATTGTTATCGCTTTAGAGGAATCCTGTACGTATCAATTGCTTCATTGCAGCTACGTGTGGATTGACATCTTCATCAATCTTGTGCACGAGCTGAAGTTGTTTCCATCAAGCAGAAGCTTCATTCTTCAACTTGTAAGCCACAAGTTTAACTTTCTTCTCTCCAGGGATGTCTATCTAGTTGAAGAAGTGCTTGACTTCAAGCAGCCAATCTAGGAAGTCTTCGATGTGGAGTTGGTTGTTGAAGCTAGGAAAATCGACTTTCATTATGAATTCCCGATCCGTCTGATTTACCCAATCGCTACTTCGTCCAAGATGTTGGAGGATTATGTTATTGATCTCCTCATCCATGGATCCCACATCATCAGGTGTGATTCAATGATTCACCGCTGACATCGCCCCACGATTAGCATGATTGTGAATTCCATCACATACCGGAGGTGGATCATTGACATGAACATGGAGTTGCCCTAAGGCCTTCATCATGCTATCGAGAGAAATCTGCAACCCTTGCATGACTTGCCGATTCTCCCGCTACGCCGCATCAAAAGCCACTATTGTTAAAGGATAATTCCCTAGAGAACCATCCATGAGATTGTTGCCCCATCCATAATTAAAAGCCATCTATTCGAGGAAAAGCCCCACTCTAATACCAAACTAACGTAGGGAAGAACATGATGAGGATGATCACTGTATTCCTCAAACGATAAATACTTTAAATCCACAAACTCTTGAATTCATAAGAGAAATAAAATAGTTTTGAGAATTTTATTGATAGCATCCCGAAAATAAACAAGTTTGAATGCTTAAATAACCATAAACAAACCCTAAGACGTAATTAGAAGAGACCTACACAAATAAGAAAATAAAATTTGAAAAACGTGCAAGTTTCCACCGTCCATCAATCTGACCGTCAATCAGTCGATTTGATTGGTCGAACGGCCCCACAAACGTAAAGAGACTAAAAATAAAAATGATGTAAAGTTTGACTACCTATGAATTTCTATTTGAGCTTCTTCCGGTCCATCTATGTTAGGAACGTGCGTGATCCACGTCCCACATCTTGTCTAGATCTGTTCGTCGGGCGAGTCATGCTGGTTATGTGTAATTTGGAAAATTGGTCTATCAAGTCATCCGGTGGGCCACACGTGTACATAGATTGCGGGTTACTGGTCGAATACTTTTAACCGTCCATTTTTCTATACATGCATGGTGCTTACCTAATAACTAGACAGGCCAAAGCAATAATCAAATCTAGAAGATTACAATCGTCCAATGAGCTAGATTCATTAATTTGTGGTCAATAAACGATGGGGTAAGTGCGTAATGATCACATAAAATATTTGAACGCATGATTCAAGCTGTGTGGGACCCACTTCGATGATAGCTTATTACGATATTTAAGTTTTGGCTCATCTACCTTACATGCGGCATGCATTTAAGGTAACCTGGATACTCCAAATTGTGACCCCCACTTTGGAGTATCATAGTAAACCTACACCTAAATACCACTCTTAACCATCTGATTTCATTCGTTGAAATTGAAACGCAAAGCATTTTATGGATGGCTAGGATCATATACATTGATCATTAGGTATTCTCCATCCAAGATGGGCCATGTGGTCTAAATAGTCCCAACAAATGTTATGGCCCATTTATTATTGGACCCACTTAATGAAAGATCGGTTCTCTGACATCGACGAACGAAAACGGTGCAAGTTTTATGCATAAAAATTCGAGTGGGCCCATCCACTGAACCACCAAATTAAATCGCAAATGCCATGTGGGCTTCGCGTGAGATTACGAAAATATCATATATGGCATTTGTAAGGCCTTGGTATCATGTAAAGCATCTTTTCATACTATAGAGGGTAAAATGGTAATTAAACCTGCCATTAACTTAAAATAAAGGCTTTTTTTTTTTTTTTTTTTTCACACATCCCTATTTTATTGTTGGCAAGCTCAGGCTATGTATGGAAATGGAACTTCGTAAACAACATTGTTAAAAATTGACATTTCGGATGAACAATGTTAGGAATTCAAAACTTATATGAATCTCAAATGCTCAAGACCAATACCTTATCTTGCCCTCCCACATCCCATACAGTGAAGCTGACATTCTTATATTCTACGGTTTCCACATTAAAACCTGATCCACAGGGGAAAAGATAAGCAATTATTTAAAGTTGTAATAATCACTATAGTTGTTGATGAAAGGAAACTGTTGAAGTTTCGATCGTAAAAGCATGAATTTTCAATTTTCATGAAAGGAAGATATCATATAAACCTCAAAAGTATAGAAATCTTTATTGAAACATTGAAGTTAGACATTGAACAAATACATGGTGTTGAGAAGTGATATATAATGTTGTTCACTTATAGAGGATTGGTTATCAAATATGAATTATTTATGAAATGAGATGCCTAATAACTTCACTTATAGAGGATTGGTTATCAAATAGGAATTATTTGTGAAATGAGATGCCTAATAACTTCACTTATAGAGGATTGGTTATCAAATAGGAATTATTTGTGAAATGAGATGCCTAATAACTGGTACAAGGATCTGACACTAGTTGCTATTGTAAAAGGATCTTGACCTTCTACATGGAGCCCATCAAATAATTTTATAATGCTTAATTTATATGGAAACAACAAAGATAATCCCAACTCAATTGGATGTTTTACAATGTCAAACTGTCACTTGAGCATAATCTCAGCTTCTGTTGACATTTGGGTATTACAGTTTCTATCAGGGAAATTGACCGTACTCGCCTTGAAGTTTGAGCAAATTACCTAGAAAGCTAGGTCATTCCATATATCCTAAGAAGGGCCTTCTGACATCTTTTGGATATTGTTTCGGACGAAAATGCTCTGACCTTTGTTCAATAGTTGCACGGTTTTCTAGGGACTAAGAAGTTTCATCGTATTTAATGCCAGTATAGTGATGTGTATGAAACCTTTTTGGGCATGGGTAAGGACTAAACTCGTGGGGCCCATATTAATGTGTGTGTATAATCCATACCGTCCATCCTTTTTACTATGTCATTTTAGGGCTATGGCCCAAATATCAGTGTGATCTAGAGCTCGTGTGGGTCACATGATAGAAAACAATGGTAATAATGGAACTCGTTGTTGAAACTTTTCAGGCTCACTATGATGTTTGTTGGAAGTGGACATTGCCCGTGTTAGGACTTTTTGGGCCCATGCCAAGCTGGCCGACAAGGTGGACGGAATGGATCTCTCCATTGTTGGTCTCAGGCTATTGTACCAATGGCTATCCACGACCCATATAACATGAGAACTACGACCCTTATTACATTACAACCATGACCCATATAACAGGAGAACTACGACCCTTACTACATTACAATCACGACCCTTGCCACATTACAACCACGTGGTTGCCATAACAACCACGATTCATGACAACCACGACCCATTGGATTTTCCATTGATGACTAGTGGTGTACCATTTCTGTCATTGAGCTACAGAGTTGATTGGGTTGTGTATCACAGGATATCTTTGGCTCTCATGTTATTTGAGTTGTGGTTCTTGTGTTATATGGGTTGTGGTTCTTATGTTAAATGGGTCATGGTTTCGTGTGATATGGATCGTGGTTCTCATTTCATGCTCTCAAATTGCATGACAACTATGACCCATACCTCATGACAACCATGACCTATATAACATGACAACCACGACCCATATAATATGACAATCATGATTCATATAACATGAGAACCATGACTCATACAACATGACAACTACGATCCACTACCATGTATGTGTTTCATCCATGCTGCCCATCTTTCTTGCCATGTCATTTTAGGACTAGGGCCCAAATATCAGCTTGATCCAGTGCTCGTGTGGCCCACATAATAAAAAATAATGGTGACTGTTGAAAGTTGTCATGGATCGTGGTTGTCATGGGTCGTAGTTGTCATGGATCGTAGTTATCATGTTATCTGAGTTGTGGTTCTCATGTTATATGGATTGTGATTGTCATATTATACGGGTCGTAGTTGTCATGTTATATGGGTCGTGGTTGTAATGTGGTAAGCATCGTAGTTGTTATGGGTCATTGTTATCATGTTATATGGGTTATGGTTATCATGTTATATGGGTCGTGGTTCTCATGTGATGCCTTTTAGAAGTGGATAATGCCCAATTTAGGACTTTTTGGGCCTACAGCGAGCTAGCCGATAAGGTGGATGGATCGGATCACCCATTGTGGGCCTTAAGCTATAGTACCAATGGTTTGGTAGAAAAGGAAGTGAACACGTTGCAAACCACGAACCATGCAACATGACAACCACGACCCATATAACATGACAACTACGACCCATGCAAACCATGACCCAAATGGGCCCACATTGATGTATGTGAATAATCTATGTTGCCTATCATTTTTGTTGTGTCATTTTGGAGGTAGGGTCAAATATCAACCACGAGCCTTTGTGGATGAAAACGACGACCCATTATGCATGTGAACCACTACCCTTCGAATGGATCATGGTTGTCATGTAACAAGGGTTGAGGTTGTCATATTATATGGGTCATGGTTGTGAAGTTATATGAGTCGTGGTTGTCATGTTATATGGGTCGTGGTTGTCATGGGTCATAGTTATCAAGTTATGTGAGTCGAGGTTGTCATGTTATATGGGTCGTGGTTGTCATGGCTCGTAGTTGCCAACCACGGGTCGTAGTTGCCAACCGCGGGTCGTAGTTGCCAAGTGATATCGGTCGTGGTTGTGTTATATGCGTCGTGATTTTCATGGTCTCAGGAATTTGGACTCCTCGAAGACTCTAATAGCTACACATAAATCGAGTAACTTCTATTCCCCGTCAGAAGCAAAAGCGGATTGGCTGGTGTATCACCATGAATGTATGTGGTCTATCTATGCCGTCCATCTATTTTCCATCTTATTTTTCCATCTTTTGGATCAAGTTGATATTTGTTTTTTCCCTTCATCCAGGTCTGTATGACATAATTAGATTAGATGTCAAATAAACAATACAGTGGGCCTTGGATAGACGACACTAAAATGATCTGTAGTTTGGGTCTGTATGACATATTACAAATTGGCATCAAGCGCTAAAATGATTTGTAAAAATGGATGAAGGGCATGGATGAAACACACACCTCAAGCTGGGGCCCACAGAGCACTGACCACCAGCCACTGGGCTAGTGGCAAGAGTAGCAGCCAATCCGTTTCCCCCGGCGTCCGAACGCCGATTTCCTGTTAAAGCCTTTGGCAGGAAGTTCCTGCGCAAGGATCTGGATGGGGCCCACTGTGATGTTTGTTAGAAATCCAACCCGTCCATCCGTTTTTTGAGCTCATTTTAGGATATGAGACCGTAAATGACTAGGATCCAAAACTCAAGTGGGCCATACTAGGTGAAACAATGGGGAAGGGAATTCCTACCGTTGAAACCTTCCCAGCATCCTATTGCTGGAGACGGATTAGCTACTCCCCTTGACACCAGCCAATGGCTGGTAGTCGGTGCTTTGTGGGGCCCACCATGCCGTCCATCTATTTTTATAGATCATTTTTATTTTATGAGAGAAAAAATGAGGTATATCAAAATCTCAAGCGGAACATATTACAGGAAACAGTGTTGAATGAATGGTGACCATTAAAAACATTTTGGGACCATAAAAGTTTTGGATCAAGCTGATATTTATTTTTTCCCTTCATCTAGGTCTTTATGATCCAATCAATAGATTGGATGTCAAATAAATAGTACAGTGGGCCTTAGGAGTATTTTAATGGTGGATATCCAATCATTATTGTTTTCATGTGGTGTGGTCCACCTGAGACTTATATTCCTCTTATTTTTGGTATCAAGCACTAAAATGATATGTAAAAATGGATGAACAACATGGATGAAACAAATACATCATAGGGGACCCACAGAGACCGACCACCAGTAACGTGTCTGGGGGAGTAGCCAATCCATCTCTACTGCTACTACTGTAGCGACATGTCGTGCGAGGATGAACACTGACGCAGTAACGCTCCTCGAGCTTCGAGTTGTATGAATGGTTCAAAGTAGATCAAAGCTACGTGGCCCCACAGTAATGTATTTATTATATTTACACTGTTTATCTATTTTTAGAGATCATTTTAGATCATTATCTAAAAAATGAATCAGATCCAAAGATCATATGTACCACACCACAAATAACAGCGGAGGTAATGATTTTCACCATTAAACAATTCGTAGGGCCCACTATAACGTTTATTTTCAATCCAATCTACTCATAAGGTTACAAAGACTTGAGTAAAGTGGAAAAACACATTTCATATTAATCTAAGACTTATGTGACCCCAAGAAGGTCCCAATGGTAGACATTCAATCCTCTACTGGTTTTTGCAGTATGGTCCACTTGATAGTTAAATATTTCTTATTTTTCATCCAAGTTCTTAAAACGAGCTCAACAAATGAATGGACGGTTTGGATATAACACATACCTCATGATGGGACCCATAGAACATGCCAACACAAATACAGTAGCTATATAGCCGTTGTGAGGTACACCAACCAATCCACTTCCATCCAAACCACGTCTGTCTTCGGGACGGACGGACGCGGATTTCCTGCGAAAGCCTTTCGCAGGAAGTTCCTGCACAAGGATGCTGGGTGGGGCCCACCACCATGTTTCTGGGAAATATATTCCGTTCATCCATTTGGGGAGCTAATTTTAGGACAAGTGACCAAAAATGAGTAGGATCCAAAACTAAAGTGGACCACACCAGAGGGAAAATTGGGAAAAGAAATGCTTACCGTTGAAACCTTCTTGGGGTCCACCTTGATGTTTATATGCCATCCAAACCGTTCATAAGGTCATTACCATAGGGATGAAGTGAAAATACAAATAAATTAGCCTGAAACAAAGTTTTTATGGTCATAAGAATGTTTCAACTGTTCTCACCGAATCTCCACTGTTTACTCTCGTGTGGCCCACTTGAGTCTTGTATCCACCTCATTTTTTTTCTTTTGTACTAAAATAAGCTCACAAAACGGATAAACGGAGTATATTTCTCAGAAACATGGTGGTGGGCCCCACCAAACAACCTTGCGCAGGAACTTCCTGCGAAAGGCTTTCGCAGGAAATCCGCGTCCGGGACGGACGCAGATTGTGTCCTACCACCACCCGTCTCTAGCCCGAATGGGCAAATGGACCACCACGCTGGTGGTTTATGGGCCCCACCATCATGCTTGTGTTTCATCCATGTCGTCCATATATTTTTCTAGATCATTTTATTGTATGAGACCAAAAATGAGGTATATCTCAATCTCAAGTGGACCACATTACAGGAAACAATGTTCAATGAGCGTCGTAGACTATTAAAAACTTTTCCGAAGCCATAAAAGTTTTGGATCAAGCTGATTTTTGTTTTTTTCCTTCATCTATGTTTTTATGAACTAATCAACCGATTGGATGTCAAGTAAATAGTACAGTGGGCCTTAAGAATGGATTGTGGGTGTCATGTAGTAAGGGTCGAGGTTATTATGTTCTATGGGTCGTGTTTGTCAAGTTACATGGGTCATGGTTTTCATGGGTCGTGGTTGTTGTGTTATATGGGTCGTAATTATCATGGGTCGTGGTTGTCATGTTATATGGGTTGTAGTTGTCATGTTATATGGGTCGTGGTTGTCATGTTATATGAGTCGTGGTTGTAATATAGTAAGGGTCGTGGTTATCATGGGCTAGGACCCAAATATCAGCCTAATCCAGAGCTTGTGTGGGCTCAAAATATCAATAGTGGACGCGATTGTCACTATTATTTTCTATTATGTGGCCCACACGAGTTCTAGATCAGGCTGATATTTGGAACCTAGCCCTAAAATGACACGACAAAAATAATGGGCAGCATGGATTATACACATACATCAATATTGGCCCCACTAGTTGGTCCTCTCTAAGGCCTATAAAATGAAGAGTACGACCCATATATGTTAAAATGGATCGTGGGTTGTAGTTGTCATGTTATATGGGTCATGGTTGTCATGTTATATGGGTCGTAGTTATCATGGGTCGTGGTTGTCATGGATCATAGTTATCATGTTATATGGGTCGTGGTTCTCATGTAATATGGGTCGTTGTTGTTATATGTTCACTACTTCCTTTACTACCAAATGAAAGGATAGCCATTGGTACAATAGCCTAAGGCCCACAATGGGGTGATCCGTTCCGTCCACCTTGTCTGTCAACTTGCTATGGACCCAAAAAGTCCTAACTTGGACAATGTCCACTTCTAACAAACATCACAATAAGCTTAAAAAGTTTCAATAGTGTGAGCCATTGTCACCATTATTTTATATTATGTGACCCACACGAGCTCTAGATCAGGCTGATATTTAGGCCCTAGCCCTAAAATGACATGGCAAAAAGGATGGGTGACATGGATTATACACATACATCAATGTGGGCCCCATGAGTTTAGTCCTTGCCCATGCACAAAAAAAGGGTTCAGTACATATCACTTTCTTGGCATTAAATACAACGTAACTTGTTCTCCCTATAAAACTATACACTATTGAAACAAGGACAAGGGCATTTTGGTCCAAGTAATTTTCAGAAGCTTGTCAGAAGGCCACTTTTAGGATATATGGAATGTCGTAGCTTTCTAGGTAATTGACCCAAACTTCGAGGTGAGTACGGTCAATTTTCCTTTCTATCACGTGAAAGCTTTCAATGTAGCAGACAAGACATGCATAGTTGCACTTTTATGCTCCATGGACTCTTTTGCAATATGTTACATGTGTTGATTGACATGGATGAGGCCACTTTGAGTTGAGTCTTGATTGGCTTGGTTGTACCAGATTTACAACTATATCTTTTTTGTTGTTTTGGTTTTATCATGATTGTTGGATATGACACATTTAATAAGACTATTTCCATAATGTGAATCGTATTTCGTCGCAACTGTTTTTACTCAACGGATCTTTTTGGAATAGGTTAATCTCGATTTTTTAAAAGAGGCTTAGCGTTAGAGTTTTTTCAATTATAGAAAATCCAAATTCTTTCTCTTATTTTGTTATCTCCTCCCTTATTTTTTCACTCTTTAAGCATAAAGAAGGTCGTGTTGCTTTCATGTTATTGTTGGAATTTGTATAGCCTATGCATGCTGTGTATATCCATCTGTTGGGGCATTGTATCTTATGAGATAGTGCGTCGACAACCTTTTGCACCAGTTTAGCACACCAAGAGGTGCAAACTATTTCAAAAGTAGCAACTATGTATATGCCTCGACCCAATAGAGAATTAAAATCATCATCAGTTATCATATTGCAGATCTCTCGTACAGGAGTGGAATTCCATTAATCCTATTATAATTTATTCATATATTTTCTGTTTCCATTGCTTTAGTTTCAACATATGAAATCGCTCAAATTCTCATTTTATACTTGTAGGGACAACTCAGTTCACATGTTCAATGATCCAAGTAGTATGAGCCTGTTTTGGATATATAACCTATGCTCTAACACTTCCCTTGACTAGAAGAGTCCTAATCCTTTAGTTGAGAGTCAACGGAAGATAGTTAATTAGGTAGTGTTTAGTTGCACCAAATATCATGAAATTTCATAATATTTGGTGCAACCAAATACATCTTGAAAGACAAAATACAATAATGATTCACATTCTGCAAAGGCTAGTCCAAATAATTTACATCTAGGGCCTTCCTATCTAGGATTTTTTATTATTTATTATTTATTTTTTAATTTTTTTTTGCATGGACCATCCATATATAGTGAGACCTATTGTTGTATATAATAATAACAACAACAGCAGCAGCAACAACAACAACAACAACAATAATAATAATAATAATAATTATTATTATTATTATTATTTGTCATTTAACCAAGACTCACTTATATAAACTGACCACACAACCTATCTGCGGCAGCCACACAATTGTATAAGACCTCTAATCCCTATTCAACATTAATAAAAAAATGGATGTAATAGGTAATGGGTAAAGAATTAACTTTAGATTCAATTGTACTCGAAGTTAAATTTCAAATACTTGTTTTTGCTATAAATATGTTTAAACTAAATAGAAAGTCTGTGGGGATGGTTGGATTTTTGAACAACGTTGTAGCATTAACTAGCAATCCATGAACATGTTGTGAGGACCTCCTGATCATGAACATGGTGCTCCTACCTAGTTGCTACATCTCTTCTTTAACAAAAGCGGGTGTGTTTGATATTCCCAACCTTTGGTAAATATACTAGCTAATAATTATTTCACTGGGTAATTAGGGCACTGTTATCTATGCTTGATTTGACACTTACTTTTTATTGTCTTTACGATTGAGGGCCAGGTGAAATATATGCATACCGACCTTGATATCCATGTCTTATGCATACGGTCCATCCGTTATGTAGTGTTCGGATTCGCATATAATAATTTAGAGTCCGGATCCTCCGTTATCAGGTCAGCAGAGAAATCCTGTTAAAAACGTATTGGTGCCATTGTTTCCTTTAGTGTGGACCACTTAAGTGTTGGATCAGGCTCAGTTTTTTGTTCATGCCTCAAAACGTTACCGTAAAATTGATGGACAGAGCAGATGTATCGTATATATCATGGTTGGGCCCAAAAATTTAAACCAATCTTTTTTTTACTCAGTTTTTGAAACAGAAATGCAAGTATATTTTCAAACAGGTGGAGTAATAATTACTAATTCCCAAGGCATTTACGTGCGATTTGGAAAATCAAACATCCCTTAGATTATGTCACGTGGGGAGCGCAATATAGATGGTGACATATCGATACATATGCGCGTACACATCTAATATGTGTCATATTTCAGAGTGCTTGGAGATTGATGGTGGGACATGTGGGGTGCTTTAACTTGGATGCATATGACATATTTGTAATATGTAACACATGTGCATGGACGGAAATATTCCTCATGTGCAGTATAATAGGAACAAATAATTTAACCTCTTTAGCAGAGGAGTGCAGATTGTCTATGAAGACATAGGGAAATTTTAGGTCGTCACTTCTCATTGGTCAGATCATTCTAGATCAGAGCCAAAAAATGAGTCACATTCAAAGCTCAAGTAGGCCACACCACAAAACATAGGGAGGATTGAACGACTATCGTTGAAACCTTCGTAGGGTCCACAGTGAGGTTTATTTGCCATCTAACCTCTTCACAAGGTCGCACAGACCAAGAAAAAGGGGAAAAAAAAATAAATCTCAGAGCCTTTTGTGGCCCTAAAAAATTTTCAATGGTAAGTGTCCAATTCCCATTGTTTCCGGTAGTGTGGCCCACTTGGGCCTTAGATTTGCCTCATTTTTTATCTCATGCCCTAAAAATGATATGTCAAATTGGATGGATAGTGTAGATCTGACACACACATCATGATAGGGCCCATAAAAGTTCCACATGTCAATGCTTCCATGTTCTTCTCCCAGAATATGCTGCACCACATAGCAAGCAATGAAATTTCTTGACATATGAAATTTACGTGGGCCCCACAATGATGTATTTTTTAGATTCACATTGTCCATTGGCTTTTTTAGATCATTTTAGGATACAATTCCAAAAACAAAGAGGATTCAAACCTCCATCACAGGAGCAGTAGGAATTGACACCTACCATTGGACACCTCTTGTGGTCACAGAAGGTTCTAATCAAGCTGATATTTGTCTTTTCCCTTCATCCAGGTCCGTGTGACCTTATGAAAAGGTTAGAAGGCAAATAAACCTCACGGTTGGTCCTAGAAAGGTTTCAACAATAATTCATTCAATCCCCACTGCTTTCTGTGGTGTAGTCCACTTAAGCTTCGAATGTGCCTCGTTTATAAGCTCATGCTCTACAATGACCTGGACATATCAATGGACAGTGTGGATCTAAGACAAATAATGGTGGAACTTAGAGAAGTTCCACACGTTAAAAGTTATTATGTGGTGCACGAGAAAATTGGCATGTTTTGTGAGCTAGTGTGATCGGCAATGGCATGTACCAATGAGAAGTCGTTATCCCTTCAACACGGACGATCCACACTCTTAATAGAGACAATCAATTCATACTTTAAAGTTTATACGTATTAGACTACTTATCCAAAAGAACAGTATTTATAAACAACGAAAAAATATTTTTGCTCATGGCTATCGTTAAATTGAAAAAATGCAATTGATCACATGAATAGTGTTTTTGGTTGAGGCAACATATGTGCCGGTGGAGTCCACTTTCCAGTAATCCAGATCGTTCATCTGGTGAGCCTAAATGTGGATGGTGATGTCTGAAAATTTTCCAATATAATTGTCCCGTTCATCCCAGTTTTGATTGTTTCTAGTCAAAGGCCCATATATAATTGAAAAAGACATCCTGGCAGCAGTTATCCTAGGCTGAAAGCTGTTCGTCCGTTACCCATCAGAGATGGGATTCCCTAGATGAATGATCCGGATCACATAAAGATGGGCCCCACTCCATCATGAAAGAAATGTAATTAATTTGCTCGGAACAGCAAGAAATAATCCCTGAAACTGAAAAATAAAAATGGAAAAGAAAATTGAGAAACTACAAATAAACGATCAAAGACAGCGATGATAATTCATGGAAACAGGGATGAACTGAATGAAAAGAAAAGATCTGTTACCGATAGTAGGTATGGTAGTAACGATCTCGCCAAGCTTTAGCTTGTAAAGGATGGTGGTCTTCCCAGCAGCATCGAGGCCCACCATCAGAATTCTCATCTCCCGCCTTGCGAAGAGCATCCTCACTAGTCGAGAGATCGTTAGACCCATTGCTGCAACTGATCCAACCCAAGAAAGAACGATAGAAGAAGAAGAAAAATAAAAAATAAAAACTTCAAATGGTGCCCGGAATATTTAAAAGGAAAGGAAAAAAAAAAAAAAAAAACAATATCAAGAAAAACAAAGACAGAGAGAGAGAGAATCTCACTAAAATGAGAAGAGAGGAGAAGAAAGAGTGAAACGGAGTGAGGGAATTGGTGAGGGAAAAGAGATAAATGGTCGATTGGTGTTGCTATCTATGTATAGAGAAGAATGCATGTTTTTTTTTTTTTAGTGAAGTAGATACGATGAATAAAGGAGATGTGGAGAAAGAGATAGGAATAGGATTCTGATGAGGGGAGAAGAATAAGTTGGAAAAAATTTGTTCTTCCATCTTTTTTCGGTCCATTCTACCCTACATTGATAGTTCCACCTGGCATGTGTCCTACGTGAACCCATCAAGACGATCTAAAGTTATGGGCCCCATTGTGGAGGGAACATAGCTCAAGAATCACAGCGCTGGATCCATCTGATCAAGCATCTGATTCAATTCTACAGATGGCTTTATTTTCAGGCATTTATGTGACAGCTCCCCAATTGGATGGTTTGATTTGTTTGATAATGTGATTTTCGGTCTATACTACATTCACACTAGGAAAAAGATTCGGATGATCCGATCAAAGTACATATTGTTCATCCCCATTGTCCCCGGTTATGCTAAAGCTAATCGTAGTTAGTTACGTTTTATCTAAATGGATTTGCAAGGTGTATTTGGAAATCTGTGGAGATATACGAAGAGTAGTGCAGCTGGAGTGCATCTAACAATAATACGTCATCCATTAAGTGGTCAATTGAAAATAATTGTGTAGAAGTGGTTACAGGACGGATGGTAGGATTATAGGCAAGAAGAGATAAAATGTGTGATACGACTATAACAACCATAAGAATGTGAGAAGCATCTAGATAGCCCGATCGAGGCTACAAATAGCAGAGGAATTTAGCAGAAAAATGATATCTCATACCAACCCAATCAAATCCAACATATCTCTCAATTATCCTTTCAATTACCCATCATTTACATTCTTTAGCGTAATCGCTCTACTTTTCTACCCGATCAATTACCTTTCTTAGTGTAATCCTTTACTTTCTGCTTGTTGTTTACATTCTATAGTGTGATCTATAGCGTTAACCAAGTAGTTGATAATCCTAGCTGTAATTTGGATCTACACTCATATGCTAGATTCACTTCTCTATCTAGGAAGGTGTTCTGCAAATGCTATACAGGACTAACTGTAAGAATTCCTTTCTCGATTTTTTATTTGTACTGAAAAGTCTTTTTTTTACGGAAGGCAAAGGTGTAACCCATCAGCAGAGGACGAACCCTACTCTTTGAATATCGCCTGATCCTATTTACATATAGAGTGAGTGGCCGAATAGGCAGGCGATCACATTAGATCTTAGTCAGTCATATACTACGTATCCGCCTATCTTGGCGCTTAGGGTCATGGTTGTTTGGTTTGAATTGAGCCGCAAATTCAATTCTAGCATGCCGGCACTAATCATGTGACCAAATTTGAAAAATAATCACAAGAATAGTTTGGCATGCCCAGTGGGACCCTATCTCTAACTTACCAGTGTAACATTGCCAATCAAAATTATGAATAGAAGAAGTAACAGAATCGCCGGGGTCGAACTTTCCACACCGACTGTACCACCTACGACTAAAGAAGTGTTAGTTTAAGTGGCCCCTGAAGTGTTAAATATGAATACTAGTCCAAAACTCAATATCAGGAATTAAGAGGGGGCTTCAACCTCTTAGACCGTTTCTCCTAAAGAGATAACAACTGCACTCCAAGATAAATAATTGTGTATTAAACATGTTCAAGAATACGGAAGGGCGTAGGCTGCAAAATTCTGTATTCAAACTAAGAAAATTAACGGGTACATGGCTAGCTAGACTGAGGCCATGCATCAATTAATCGCTATGATGGCCGAAAGAATGCATGTGGCAATGCAATATAATGTTGAAGGAAGTTGTATAGGCAATTCGGTCCAATCGCAACCGATGCCTCCCCCACAGCGGAACCCACCACCAATTCCATTGCAGGAGGCGTGGAATGCTCCACTAACCACCGAATTCAGACGACCAGAGTTGGAGACATGGAATTTCATTCTTGAAGTTTAGAATAAGGGTTTATCAACAGGACAATTTCTAGCAATTCCCTAGACACCTGTTGTTCCAAGAGGGATCAAACCAATTAAGTGTTGATCCATTGCCAATGGAAGAACCTCCGTGAGTGGATCGTGACTTAATTATGTAGATGGTCCAGGAAGTGGCAGGCTAGGTACTCATTCGCAATAACATCCCGGTCTATCATAAGCCCTACCCTGAATAGATCGATCGATAGCATCCATTGCCGAGGAATTATCGATCGGACTTTGCCCTATTTTTGGGTGAGCCCGATCATTCGACTATCGAGCATGTAGGCCGATCACCATGCAGTGTGGGGAGCTGGAAAATAAGGATTATCATAAGCTGCAATTATTCAAACATACGTTGAATGCAGCCTTTATGCGATATTCCAACCTATTGCTAAATTCAGTGCATACTTGGTAAGAGATGGAAGAAAAATTCCATGCTCAATTTTTCTCTAAGAATAATCATGGCCAATCTCGTTCATTTCCAATAGCTACTAGGAGAAACTTGTGAGAGATATATTGCCCGATTCAAAAGAGCAAGAGCAGGTGTAAGGTTATTATAACCAAAGCCAAATTTGTGCAACTTGCACATGATAAGATCGAATCCAAACTTCGTAAGAAATTCATTGTAACAGAGTTCATGGACTTATATGACTTGACTAGGAAGGTCTCTAGATAGAAGGAACTCCTTCAGGATGGTGTTTAGCAAAAGAACTTGTCAATTAGAACATAATATCATGACCCAAATTACAAGGTCATGATTGCCGAAGTAGTGGTGAAAAATCCACTCATATGCTCGGCGTTGGTAAAGGAAAAATCGATTGTGTTAACAGTACAAAAAGCCCTGTTGAGGCATAAAAAGAAGAAGAAAGAATTGAAGAAAAAGAAGATTAAATGTGAGAAGTGGAAGGAAATAGAAAATGAAGAAGAACAAGTATCTTGAAGGGCTTTTGCGCGGGTCCGTGGAAACCATATCGGTTGTGCGGGTCCGCGCAACTAGTAACATCAGTTGCGTGGGGTTGCGCAACATGGTTTCTGGACTTGTTGTCCATGAAAAGGAAGAATCAATGAAAGGTGGGTCCCTTGGCACCAAGATCGAGGTTTCACACGTGTGGAGGTCTGTAAATACCCCCTCCCCCTCTTATTTAATAGGATTGAAGATTTGGAAGAAGTGCAAGCAATAGAGAGGACAAAAGGTAGAAATACAGAGAAGCCCTTGGTTTATGTGGACCCGCGCAAACTATGTTGGATGTGCGGGTTCGCGCAACTAGACTACCAAGCAATCAGTAAGGCAAAGAGTCGAAGTGCTGCCGAAATACTCAGGCTTCAGTTCTTCCTCTGTCCAAGCTTCAGGAAGGGGAAAATAATTGATCGGATCTGTACAATATTTCTCTTAAAGAGATGATCAAATCATGAGTCGAAGTGCTGCCGAATTTGATATCCGGATCGGACATCAAAACTTTGTCAATTTCTATGTTTTAGATAATTTATCTTAGAATCAAGGGACACTCGAGGATGTAAATGGACTTAATATCAATAATACGATGATTGTTCTTAATGTACTCTATCTCTGTTATATTTGAATAAGATAATCTCCCAAATCAAATGCATTTCTTTCTTGTTAAAAAAAAATGGCGACTCTACTGGGGAGAGTACTATGGAACTTTCATTGTAGTTTGGTGTCTTTCTGATGCCAAAATGGTGACTCTCAGTGGGAACATCTCCCCTCATCTCTTAGATAAATTATGTTGTTATTCAAATAATAATTATAATTTTGTGGTTTATTTTGAAGGTAAAAAGATAAAATTGTGAACTACGATCAAATGACAAACTCAACAATGAAGGTAAATTTTTACTTCACCGTAACTGGATTCATGGTGGAATATGCGTTGGATCAGCCACCGAGGCGCGAAACCCAGTCTCCCGTAAGCAAAAATGACTCAACCCAAACAATGGTTGAAGTCGTATCTGCTTCACCTCATGTACCAGAAGATGACGAGAATTGGACTGTCATGACATCTCGGAGAACCGGGGCTCGAAATGCAAGGAGCTTCGGAACAAGTCTGCTTTCACCATGAACCAGGGGACCAATAATGCAGAACGCTGCCAGAAAGAATCCCTAATTGGCCCCTCCTGCCATATATCATGGGTACACGGTTCCACAGTTAGCATTATGTGACTTCCCAACTCTGATTACTCCAGGAGTCCGATGGACAAAAGAACAAAAGGGGAAGGCGCTACTTGTGGGATCACCTACTTCTGTATCATCCCGATCAATCAGTTGCAGTGAAAGTATAGGAAAATTGAACGGAACTCCCCTCCTTATAAGCCCCATCATGTCAACATATTCTTATCCCACTCTGACTACAGCTTCATCAGGAAGTGGGGAAGCAACAATACACATGGCTGGAACAGATCAGGGAACTATGCCGACTATAGAGGATCGCATGAATGAAATGACACAAGCATAGAGGACAATAATGGAAGAATATAGAAATCTCAGAGAGGCTCTGGCAACCCTCGCACACAATGTAGCCCAAATAGCAGCTCCTCCGATGATGGGCACGATGAACAAACAAGAACATCAACCTGAAGGTTTCCAGCCACAGGGGGCAGGATCACTCGGATTTTCTTCGGTAGTGAGAAGTATAACTCAAGAGGAAGTACGACAAGTTGTTGAGGAAGCAGTGAGAGTAGAAAGGGAATGCGCGAATGTTAGTCGGTTCAAATATTGAACACCATATCCATGGGAAGTAGAGGATGTCCCATTCCCAGTCAACTTCAAGCACTCGAATTTTCAAAAGTTTAATGGAGAAGGGTCGTCGGAGGAGTATTTGATGCACTTTATTACCAGCATGGAGAATTTCTCTATGATACCACAGTACTGCCTACATTTGTTTGGATCATCCCTGACAAGTAAAGCGTTTCGATGGTATTCTAGTCTGGCTCCAGGATCGATACGTATGTGGGAGAAGATGCAGGATGCCTTTATGTCAAACTTCTTCTCTTCAGAACGCGATGTCAGCATTACAGAGCTGGCTTTAGTACAGAAAAGAGAAGGGGAACCAATGGAGAATTTTATAGATAGATGGAAGATGTTAGGAGCCTCATGCAGACAGCTACCAGAAGAAAAAGAATAGGTCAAGATGTGGCTAACTCCATTAAGACGGGAATTGCGTTCAGGCTCACTAGTGTCGATATTAAAACTTTCTGTGACTTGGCCACCAAAGGCCATGCCATAGAGCTGGTGACTCGAAAAGTGCCAGCGTTTCACTACAAAACAGCCAGAAGAGGACCCAGTAGGTTAATCGCAAATACTGTGGACCACGAAAAAAGGAGTCAGGAAACAAGGGATTCAGGAGAAAAAAGGATGGAGCAGAAGGAAGAATGAAACTGTCCTAGAAGCAGGTTCTCTGGGAAAAGACCTAGATCGCTTAATTCTCACGAAGGGTTTGTATTCAATAGAGAAGACGTTATTCCTATGATGAATCAGTTGTTGAAAGCCAATACGATAGAATTACCTGCATCCAAGCACCCTGAAGATGCATGAAGATCAAGAGAAAGAGATTTTTGTTGCTACCATCGTCTGGTAGGGCATTCGACAAAAAATTGCTACACATTAAAATGCATAATACAGAGAATGATAAACAGGGGCAAAATAATGATCGAAAAAGAAAAAGAAAAGGGACGCAAAGGCGACGGTGAACGTGTTGATGGTTCAGGAAAGTGCTCATGAAAGAGTAGAGAAAGAAAATCATGAGATGACAGGGAAAGCCGCGGTAATTACGCTATGGTCAGGAAAAAGAATGGTAAGTCCCCCAAGGCAGAAGGTTGGAATGACAAGTACTGAGGTCATCAAGGATCAGCGTGATAGTGATAAGAAAGAAGAGAAGGATGAAACACTAAATGTGACTTATGACGTCGTGAATCATTTGAAAGGTATACCAGCCCGGTTAAGCATTTATGACGCATTAAAGTTATCAGAAGATTTTAGGCAAAGCCTGATTTAAGCACTATCTGACCATAATGTCAGAGAAACGTTACTGGTAGAAATAGAAAATAAAGAACGTAAAGAGTGAGAGGACTGTATGCAAGTAGTTTCCTTCTCTGATGATGATCTAGCTTGTGATATAGTGCATAATTAGGCCACATTCGCACCAAAAAAGTAAAAAAGGATTATGCTCGACAATGGATCTGTGGTAAAACTATTGTCGTTGACAATGTTAAATAAATTGGGTTACCGTCATTCCGATCTGTGCCCTAGTGGAATGATGATACAGGGCTTTAACCAAGATGGGCAGCGTGCACTCGGCAAAATTACGATGACATTAGAAATAGGAAAATTAACTACTGATGTTGCTTATCATGTGATCAGTGCAGTCACGACATATAATCTTCTCTTAGGAAGACCGTGGACACATTAGTACGGTATTATACCTTCTACCCTTCATCAATGTTTCAAATACTGTAGGGATGGAATACAATATAAAGTAATGGGCATTACAAGACCATACACAGAAGCCGAAGCCTTCTTTGCAGATACCAGTTATTATGACGAATTTGCTAGAGCAGAAGAGAAAAAGAATGATAAAAGCAAAACTCTAAAAAATGCTCGTGTGAAAGCAATAAAAGGAGAATCCAAAAAGCCAGGATCATCTGAAACTTCAGAAATAAAGAAGAAATTCTATTTTGTGCTGAGACATCTGAGGCGGCCAGGACAACCGCCCTTAATGTTACTATCGCCTGAACAATTGAAAATCCTGCAGTCAAATTATATAGTACCATTGCATATGCTGAAAGAAACAAGCCATTCCCAACTGTTCCGGGAAAGTTTCATGTTGAAGCCAGTGCAAAATATCTGGAGCCGATTGAATTTTATGCCTCTTTGGAAGTAAAGATAGAAGCAAGGGTTAAGAATAATGTGTACCATGAAACACTGACATCTCGCGATTTTAAGAAATACAGTCTGGCAAGCAAAAAAATGATGAAAAGGATGGGTTTCGACGATGAAGAACTAAATGGTTTAAATCATGGGAAAGGAATTCAGGTCCCTGCTGGAGTTGGTCAGAAGAAGAGGAAAGATTTCAAGGATTAGGGGTAGAGTCTTCAGTAGATATGGTCACAGTTGATCAGCCATCAGAATAGATCCCAAAATAGTTAAGCATCCTGAGACAACTCCGAAGCAGATAGAAGATGGGGGGCAGCTGACAATCGACAGTTTGCAAGAGGTAAATTTAGGCACAGAAGAAGAGCCAAGAAATACATTCATAAGTGCTGGTTTTCCTTAAAAGGAAGCTGAAGAATATATTCAATTGTTGAAAGAAAATAAAGATATTTTCACCTAGACATATGCAGAAATACGGGATTTGGAACCCTTAGTGGCAGTGCATCGATTAAATATTTCCAAAGACAAAAGACCGATTAAGCAAGCGTAAAGGCAATTTCACCCAGATTTAGTCCCTCTGATAGAAGAAGAAGTGAACAAGCTGATCAAAGTCGGATTTATCAGAGAGGTGAAATATCCCAAGTAGATATCAAATATTGTCCCAGTAAAAAAAAGAAAAGCAGACAAATCTAGGTGTGTGTAGATTTCAGGAATCTAAATGAGGCTTGCCCGAAGGATAACTTTCTTCTCCCAATAACGGAACTGCTGATTGACAGTACGACGCAATATGCCGTCATGTCTTTCATGGATGGCTATGCTAGTTATAATTAGATTAGAATGGCACCTAAAGACGAAGAAGCAACAATTTTTAAAACTTCACTGGAAATTTACTGCTACAAAGTTATGTTGTTCGGTCTTAAGAATGCTACGACAACATACCAAAGAGCGATGCAAAGTATCTTTCAAGATATGATGCACAAGCATGTTGAATGTTATGTTGACGACTTGGTGGTTAGGTCGGGTAATCATCAGGAATATCGTGAGCATTTAGTATCAGTCTTCCGTCGGCTCAGAACGAAGCAGCTAAAGATGAATCCGGCTAAATGTGTTTTTGAAATGCTATCAGGAAAGTTTCTTGGCTTTGTCATCAGGCATAGGGGTATCGAAATTGACCAAGGGAAAGTTAAGGCCATCCAAGATATGTCACCTTTGAAAACATTGAAGGAACTGAAGAGCTTACAAGGGAAACTGGCGCATATTCGTCAACTTATTTCAAATCTGGTAGGGGATGTCAGCCGTTTTCCCATTTGATGAAGAAAGGAACAGAATTTGTGTGGGACAAAGCCTCTCAGAACACATTTAATTCAATAAAAGAATTGTTAAGACAGCTCCCGGTATTAACAACTCCTATAAAATGTAAACCACTTATCTTGTACATATCTGCGACTGAAAACTTGTTGGGAGCCTTGTTAGCACAAGTGAATGAAGATGGGAAAGAAACTGTTCTTTATTATCTAAGTCGAACTCTGATCAGTGCGGAATGTAACTACTCTTTGATCGAAAAAGAATGTTTGACACTGATATTTGCAGTATAGAAATTGAGACATTATTACCTATCTCATAATATAAGTCTGATTTCAAGGGCAGATCCGATAAAGTTTCTAATGACAAGGCTGATGTTATCAGGAAGATTAGCCAAATGGATGCTGCTACTCTCGGAATACACAATTACCTATGAGCCGGCGAAAAGGACAGGAAGTGGCAGATTTCTTTGCAGCACATCCTGTAACGGAAAGTAAAATAATTAGCGACGATTTTCTCGATGAGCAGGTAATGATGATGGAGTCACAAGGACAATGGCAGATGTATTTCGATGATGCTTCTCGAGCATCAGGAGCGAGGGCAGGAATTATTTTCATCACTCCTCAGGGTGATTTATGACCCTATTCTTTCACATTGGGGGCCACTTGCACGAACAATGAAGCCGAATATCAAGCTCTCATCATTAGAATGGAAATTGCCCATGAGACGAAAATAAAGATGCTGCAGATTTTTGGAGATTCCAAGCTGATTATAAATTAGCTAATGACTGAGTTTGAAATAAAAAAGCAAGAACTCTTGCCATATTGTCAAAAAGCCCAGCAGTTATTAGAACGATTCTGCTGTGTCAAAATCACACATGTACCTCGATCCGAAAATGCAAAGGCAGACGCTCTGGCTAGTTTGGCGGCAACCTTGTCCTATACAAACTTGAGTCCACTCTAAGTAACTATAGAAGAGAGGAGATTCCTACCCTCTTCTGAAGTTGTCGATGAAGTCATCAAAATACTTCCTATATCATGTTTAGAAGTGATAACAGATGATTGGAGACGGTCGTTCTTAGATTACCTCAAATATGATATTCTGCTAGAAGATCCAGGACAAAAGCAACAAATCTCGTAGAGATCGAGCAGGTTCATCATTTGTAGTGAAGTGCTCTATAGAAAATCTTACAACGGGATGTTTTTACATTGTCATGATGAACAAAAAGTAGTTCAGATGCTACGAGAAGCTCATTCTAAAGAATGCAGGGCATACCCGGCTAGATGAAATTTATTTCATTGAATAAATCGAATGGGTATTACTGGCCCACAATGTTCAAAGACGCGATAGATTATGCAAAAAGATGCCATGAATGTCAAATATACGGAGATGTCATGCATCTTCCCCCCGAAGATGTCCATCAAACGGTCACTTCTTGGCCCTTCATCGCTTGGGGACTCGATGTTATCGGGCCCATAAATTCGCCTTCATCTAAGAGAAAATAATATATTCTGGCAGCAACAGACTACTTCTCCAAGTGGATAGAAGCGATTGCATTGCGTAATGTCAAAGAGCAAGATGTGGTTAATTTCGTTCGACACACGATAATATATTGTCACAGCATTCTAAAGAGGATTGTTTTCGATAATGGTACCCCCTTTACGAACAGAGGCATGGATAAACTGTGTTAAAATTTTGGTATCCACCATTTGTTTTCAACACCTTACTATCCACTGACAAATGGACTAGCAGAGGCATTTAACAAAATGATTTTGAAAATACTAAAGAAGACGGTGACTGAAAATAAGTGCGATTGGGATGAAAGATTGCAAGAGGCATTATGGGCGTATAGGACTACTCCCCGAATGACAACAAGTGTAACACCGTATTCACTGGTTTATGACGTACAAGCGGTTATTCCGATTGAAACGCAAGTTGTGTCGCTCAGAATAGCAGTGCATCAGTCAATTACAAATGATGAAAATGTGAAGATAAGGTTGAAAGAACTGAACCTACTCGATGAAAAGTGCCTGGCGGTCCAGCAACGATTACAGTTGTATCAGGCAAGAATATCGGCTGCCTTTGATAAATGAGTGAAATATCACTCTTTCAAGAAAGGGGATATGGTATTAATGTTGAAAAGACCAATAGTGGTGACCTGCAGAATAGGGGGCAAGTTTGAGCCTAAATGGGATGGGCCATACATTATAAAACAAGTGTATTTAAATGGAGCATACAAAGTGGTTGATCAAGATGGACAGGATATTAGTATACTAGTCAATGCACGCTTCATCAAAAAGTATCATCCCTGAAGATGGTTCTAATTTTGATCCAGAAGATTATCATCATAATGCTTCTATATCAAAAGGAGATAGAGACAAGTGAAATCATGGTCATATATTCTTTGTCAGATGATTGAATAAAGGATGAATTCCAAACATATCGTCAAAAGATTACATATCAGCGGTTTATTAAAAGAGAGTAACCATTGTTGTCGTTATTAAATACGTTCCATTGAAACTCATCAAAATTGGTATCATCACCAAGCCGATATATTATTATGAGCATAGCGCGAATATCATCAACATTATCAGTAAGTGGTGATATATTGATCAAGACACCTATTATTATTGCGACAATGATGGTATCTTATCATCATTTAAGGCAGCTTAGCCAAGCCTATATGGCCAACTATGCATAAAGCCTATCTCCATCGCCATTCGAGTAGTGGTGAGAAGCCAGTGGCCCTAAAAAGCCCATGAAGGCCATTGTACACATACCCAAGCGGGCAGCGAATGGAGCCAGTGACTAAAAGCCCTAAAGGGCCAAAAAGTCCTCAACGGCCAATCACGCGTAACACCCATGCCATTTGTATAGCTTTCCAACATTGTCACGGGGAACGGATGAAATTGCCCTCCCTTGAATGGGTCCGACCTTGCAGATGAAGAAAATGCAGGTTGTAGTATGCGCTCTTTGGCCATTGTTCATAGATAGGCTAACCATGCATAAGACCCTCCAGATTTATGGCTTGATTTTAGTAGTAACTCATGAGGAAGGGCCTAAACCTACTCATTGATGGACTGGCGACCCTAGATTTAGTACCTCAAAGGTCACCTTGTGCACCCCGTGAACTCTAGAGAGTTACTGTGGCTAACCCCCTGCATAAATCCAACCGATTTCACCGCCTCGGTAGCTTTACTGGGCCCCTCTGATGGATCGCGGTTTGTGAACTCACCAGGTTGTGAGAAGTTTAGTGAACTCATTAGAGTTATAAAGACTATCACGTAAGACCCGACTCCACTACTCAAGAGTCTAAAAAATTACATTGCTCCACTACTCAAGAGCTTAAACTGTGTGTGATCATCTAACTAAATTGAAACCTAATACTACCTATCAAAACATAAAAATAAAATCATATAGGAAATCCCATACTAACAATCATAATATGTTGATGTTTTTATCTCAATTCTTCATTAAATATCATGTTGAGATTATTGCATAAATGAATATGCTTGAAATGATCCATGATGTAGAAATTTATGGAAGAACAAAATATCTCAAAAATATCATCATATCTTCATTAATATATGCTGAAAGTCACAGGAAATCACATGTTAAAAAAAAACATACAAAAATAAAATTACATGTTTAAAGCTCGTCTGTAATTCATAATATTCCCATATACTTTTACAAATCTTCCTTTAACTAAACTTGAGCAGCGACATGTTTTGACTTTTCTTCAAGGATGATCTTTGCCTGATAAGGAATTCCAGCTAGCTTGTTTTCCAAGGATGTGATCATTTCTTCACTTCTGAGTAATTCAGTCTCTCAGCATCAGTAGATTGGATACTGATATGTATCTTTTCTTTAATTTCATTCATGGTTGATTCTTTCGAATGATCTTTCAACTCAAGCTACAAGATTTTCACTTTTAGGGCAGCGATGCAGTCCTGAATAATCATCCTATCATTAGCACAAGCCTTCAACTGTTCTTGAAGGGTTAATTATTCTTGATTAAATTCAGAAATAACAAAAGTGATTAGGGAAGCCTTTTCCTTGGAAAGAGCAAGTTGCTTCTCGTATTCCAATATCTTAGGTGCAATAGTGACATTTTTTGCTGATGCTAGAGAAATTATTGAATCACGAAATCTAAAAAGAGAATCCCGTAAGGCGGAAATATTGATCTTTGCCATCCTTGCAGTACTTTCTAGGATTTCGATGGCGATGTCCAAATCTGACCATTGTTCAGGATCCTTGAAAATATGAACTATTGCCAACATGGAATTCTTCATCAAAGCATTTTGTGTGTGGGAATCTTCACAAAGGACAATAGTTTAGATGCAGTGGCTAAAGATTCGGAGCTTGCTGCTCCGCTACAAGGAGGAGTTCTTGTAATATAAAGAAGAAAAGAACTTAGAGTAGTAATAACAGGGCTAGAGGATGTGGAAATCTCGATAAAGTAATTGATATATATATATATATATATATATATATATATATATATACCTACTACGGAAGTACGACTGACAGGAGGTGGAACTTCCTGAACAGAAGAAGGACCACCTGCTAACATATCGGTAAAAGAAGGCGCTTTAGCCTCCGTGCTTGAATCTCTAGCAGTTGGGGTTGGTAGATCAGTGATCTCGACTTGAAAAATAATTTCACGAGCCACCACTTTTGGTGCCACCAAAGGAACCAGAGGAGCCCTCGGTGAAATCACTGGTGCAGTTGAAGAACGTGGAAGGAGTATACCTGTCTTAGCATTAACAATATGAGTACCTAAAATAAAGATATAACAATAATAATGAGATAACTATCGCAAAATGTGTGTGTGTGTGTGTGTATATATATATATATATGGAATAAAAAATAGAAAGAAAGAAAGAAAGAGAATTCCTAACTTGGTGAATATCCATACTCTCCATAATCCAAAGGCTCATCTTCTTCCTCCTCTATTACTGCAGGAGATTTTGCAGGAATATTGATACCAGGAAGAGTCTCAGAATTCGGTGGAGGATGCTCTTCGTCAATAAGTTCTGCAATGACATCCTCCTCGCCATCTATGCCGAATTCTCCTTCTTCAAAATCATCATCATTTTTGTCGTCTTCATGATCTTCGTATTCGACAGAAGCGGTACTCACCGATGAAGAGGCTGAACTTTCATCTCCTAAATCTTCCTTATCGACTTCTTCAATAACGACCTGTTTCCCTTTAGAAGGAGGAGTTCGACTACCTTCTGGTTGAGATTCTTCGTTAACTGGAATCGAAGGGGATGGAGAGGCCTGTCTACTTCCTTCTTGAAGAATAGACGGCGATGCTTGCAAGCGTGCCCGAGACCTAGTCATGGGAGAAGCTGAGCTAGAAGGAGTGGACTGTGAAGAAGGAGCTGGTTCATTTTGAGCTGCAGCAGTGTCTGCCGGAATGGGAGAAGATGTTCCTTCAACATTATCTGCAACATTATCTGCTGGAATGGGAGCTGGTTCATTTTGAGCTGCAGCAGTGTCTGTGAAGTCATGAGGGACTTATTCAAATTTCACCATAACCCCTTGAGAAATCTAGCCTTCTAAAGTGTTGATGGCTTTCTTTTCACGGATTGGAGCTTCTAAAGATATTTTTCTGCAAATCTGGCTGTGAAAAGGTGCCAGATGCGTCTTCGAGCTTCCTACCTCTTAGCTTGGGTGGGGGAAGCCAGATGGGTTCATCTACTGGTAAACGATTGTTGACCAAGTATGATTGGTGATCCCACCATCGCATCCAGCTATAAGAAATACAAACTATATGATCACAATTTGGAATTATGAAAGTGGAATCAACACAATTGCCTAATAGCTGTTTCCATACCATGGCCCAATTGAAAGGCCCAGTGCCATAGCAGCTCATTCTTCTAGTAACCAATCCGTAGTCTTCTGGAACAGCTTGACCAAAACCGAACTGACAAGCAAAGCGACTGGAATAGTAAGGTTCTCTCCAAAACTCCGTTCCTTCCCATAGTGGTAAGCTATAAGAGTGTATGGAGAGAAAGAATGCCCTTTCTCCTACAGTGAGTGCCACAGTGTCTACCATGTCAGTATCTTCGATGTAGCAATGGAGACAGAATTGAAAGAAATCAACTTGATCAGTGTCCCGAATCTTGTTAGCTACCCAGTTGTATGATCTTTTTACCATGGCCCTTTGCTAAAAAAACCAAAGTGGAAGGTGCGAGGGATGGACATATGATTTCTCTGGCACTTCAAAAGTCCAAGGAAAATAGACTCTCATCTAGCCAGTAATATAATGCCATGGAGTGTACGTTGAGGAAGCCCCAATTGTGGGGTTCTTGACATGAGTGGCTATCTCCCTAAGGGCTCTATACATAGAGTATAACACTAGAGGTGCAAGTGAATGCTTATGGCCTTCCGCCAAGACGCCAGCAGCTACAAAGACCGTGGGGCTAATGGCATCTGCCCATTTTGAGCTAGGAAGCACTACAATACTTAGCCAATACGCTAAGAAAGCTGTGAGCTCCCCATATAAGCTGTACTCTGGTCTTTCTTTGATGTTATCGCGAAGCCCCGTTAGTTCTGAAGAATGGCAGTCGCCGAATTTGCAGGAGAAATGAAAGTGGGTGAGAAAAGGTAAAAATAAAGAAAGTGGTTGATTTATGGGATTAAAATTACCTGAGGGCTTTGGAGAAATGTGCAAGCCATTGTAGAGGAGAAATCTTATGAATGTTTGGAAATTTTGACATTTCCTTGAAAAGTTCAATAGTAGTTTCTGAGATGGAAGGTTTGTAATCAGGTGAAGAAACGAACGCTAACTCCTTTTTAGATGGGACAAACTCATTGTAAAACTTCCCTATTATTGGAAGGCCTGCTATTCGGTGGAGATCCCAGAGCGTGATGCTTATCTCACCCACTGGCAAATGAAAAGAGTTGGTGGTGGGAGACTAGTAGTCGAGGAAGCCTTTTATCATGGTTGACTCTTTCTAGAAGTACTGGGATGTTACTTATATGGCGTTATACACACCTATCTTGGAAAGCATCTTCGCATGTTTGGTCAAGACAGCTTCCGCCCAATCCGAGTAATAACAGTATGAAGTTAAGAGACCCCTCGTTCAAAATTCCTCTGGTCCCCAAAGCGGCTCACGGTCTCAAAAACATTGCTGGACCGTCTCGTAGAAGTATGTAGGGAATAAGTTATGAGGATTGTGAGAAGGGGTGGGGAAAATCATTGGGTAGACCTCACCTATGCATTGTCACGGCTTATGCACTAGCAAGATCTCCTCAAGAATACACGGTTCACTCGATGACCAGGAAGAAGTGTACATCAGTTTCTCTCCATTCATGTGATCTCTTGGCTCACAGTCAAGCATGGATTGATGGCGATGAAGACTAAGAGGAATCACGGTCATACCCTCCGAGTGCGGGTTATCAAACTTCATGATACCTTCGATCACTCTGACCATCTCCCATGAATTTTGGAGCTTCTTTTTGTTATGCTCCTTGATCTTCTCTTCGAATTCTTCGGCCTTATTGCGGCAAGTTTTCTTTAATGGAGAGGCGGGAGGTGTATCCTCTCGAGTGGGAGGTCTTTGGCAATCAGTGTGAATGTGGGCGGTTGGCTATCAGTGTGAATGTGGGCGGTTGATTTTATCCACTCATCCCAGTCATACTCATGACCATGGGGGTCGTTCTACATCCCCCATTGAAATTGCCAGATGAATGGTGGACGGTAGTGGAGAAATGCGATCAGTAAAATTAAAGGTCGGAGCATGGGCTCCTTGAAATATGTAGGAAGACGAGTGATGGTTTTTGTGCACGTTACTGGTCGCTGATCAGATGATGGAGAAGGATGAAAAAAGATGGGTTTGGCAAATCTTGGTGATAGAGTTGTGCAGTCGGTGGGTTGACGGCATGAAAAGTTTGCTTAATACGGGCCATAATGGAAAAGGGTTAAGGACTTAAGGGTATTTGAAGAAGAAATGATCAAGGACTGAAAATTTTTCTAAGTCCCGGTTGCGTGGACTCGCGCAATCAAAATCCTTTGAGTGGGGCAGCGCAACGGCCAAAAGCCTTGCACGAACAGAAGATCTATTGTGCGGGTTTGTGCAACTGAAAGCAGTTGCACGGGGATTTGGTGAAGAGGCAGAGGTTCGTTGCAGACTGAGGCAAGTGCAGAATGAATGAAGTCTGAAGTATTTATAGTGAGTGTGGCCAAGTACTGTACACGACCATCAATTGCGCAGGTCCGTACAAACCCCTTTCAGAGTGAAAATTGATTATGATTATTTGATTTCTGGAGAAAAAAAGAAACGATCAAGGGGGCCTTTGTTGAGGCATAAAAAAGAAGAAGAAAGAATTGAAGAAAAAGAAGATTAAATGTGAGAAGTGGAAGGAAATAGAAAATGAAGAAGAACAAGTATCTTAAAGGGGTTTTACGCTAGTCCGTGCACACCATATCGGTTGCGCGGGTTTGCGCAACCAGTAACTGAAAAGGCCTAGCTATATGTCCTAGAGGGGGGGGGGGGGTGAATACGACCATGCCAAATTAAAACTTTAACAGCGAAATTTAAATGAATAAAGGAAATATAGTACTTTAAACAAATCACAATATGAAAATGTAAAGCAACCTCAAATACTAGAATAGAGAGGATGATACCAATGTTGTTTTAAGGACAGCCTTGCACGATAAAAACCAAGGGTTTATGGCAGGACAATCTTACTAGAACAATTTGAATATCAAAAACTCAAATTGAAAGGAAATAAAGGAAATAACAAGAAATAAATTCTAAACTATTACAACATTCCCCACAATGCTTGAAATGTAAATATTACAACATTCACATCCACACATACATCCCACAAACTTGAATGATAAAAGATATAGAAATTAAACAAACATTCAAACCATAAGACACAAAGAATTATAGTGGTTCGCCTTTATGTACACCAATTGTTAAACAACAGCCACACAGCTTGCTACTCCACTCCTAATATCCTCACACAGGGGATATTAGCGTTCACTATGAAAATAGATTTTTCCAGGTTCACCCAAAACCTTCAGAATTGTGTTTTTCAAATGGACTTACACAATTCAAAAACCCCACACTCTGAGTTTTCTGGCTCTCCTCAGATAACCAATACGATGAGATTTTTTTGGCTCAATCTTAAAAGAAACCAAAATAAATGAAATTTACACAAATGTAAAATACCTGGATTTCTCCTTTTGTAGCAGCCCGGAAGAACCAAGTTGGAGTAGAAGTTCAAATATAGAAGCTCAATGTCTAATACTTACTTAATAAATGGTTCTAAGTTCTAATTGATTTTAAATTAAATCAAGTTAGGGCTAGCTCTATTTGATTTTGATTCCAAGAAGTGGAATATCCCAATTCCTCTTTCAAATTAGATTGGAATGCAGAAACAAAATCAAATAAGAAAAGCTAACAAAAGTGAATATTAAATATGCACAATGTAACTTAAAAAGAACACAAACTTATCTCTCAGAGTGATGCCTTGATTTTACTTGAATTGAATTATCAAACTCTGAAAAACATGTTCTATTTATAATTGCAGAAATCGCATCTTCGACTGGTCCTGTGGACACTACGACTGGTCGTAGGACCAAAAATATTTTAAAATTTTGAGCGTGATCGGATAAAACCATTTCATGACTGGTCGAAGGCTGTCCATGACTAGTCGTGAGTCCTCCACGACTGGTCGTGCACTGCCCATGACTGGTCATACAGAGCCTGATTTAGTCGCTAGAGTTTGAGTCGTAGCTGCAGGACTGGTTGTGAACGAGTCGAGCATTGTTCACATGACCGGTCGAGTAGACTCTAGGACTGGTCATAGTTCAACCAAAAAATTCTAAAAATTTGCAACAACTTAGGTTGGTCTTGGAATATCTTGGACTTGCCAAGCCAGTTCTAGGACTAGTCGAACAAGGTCGAGGACTAGTCTTAAAACAGACCAAACATCTATAAAATGATTCAATTTAAATTATGTATACAAAATGACCTACCCTAAGGTCAATCTAAGGTCATTCATACCTTAAATGTGAAGTATGGACATTGAGTCTTCATTTCTTCAGATGATGGTTGACCTTTGAAGATTATGAAGCTTGAGATCTCTACAAGATGTAGCTTGAGCTTGAGATCTTCTAAAGCTTGGATTTATCATTCTTGAGTTGTACTTCATCTTGAGTTGAACATTATCTTGAGTCTTGCACAAGCACTTCTCTTTTCGATGTAGCTTTAAAAACTCTAAACATTGAAGCTAATAGAAGTGGACAAAGTACTTGACCTTGCATTTCTTGAAGTAGATCACCGTTCTTAACTTGAAGCATTTTGATGCAGTGTCTTGAACATATAAATCAACATGCTACACAAGACACAGATTGTGTTTTTCGCACCACAAAATTTGACAACCAAAGGAGCAGTCAACCATAGCACTTACAATCTCCCTCTTTGTCAAATTTGTGACAAAACACACTCAATAATATAACCAGTATACACATAAAGAACCAGCATCAGTTGTAAATAGAAACCAGTTTCAGCTTGGTTAAAGAATCATACACCAGTTATCATCAACTTATCATCAACTAGCACATAGCAACATGAACCAGTTACAACGCCTCCTTACTCCCCCTGAGTAACACACATATATTAATAAAAAAATGCTACTATTATCCACAATCCATCCATATCCATTTCACCATAAGCAACCATAATAATATTCTCCCCCTTTTTGTCAAAATATGACAAAGGAAGCAAATAAGAAATGGAAGATGAGAACCAACAAGAGAGTAATAAAGGAGTTGACTAGTCAAGATATGAAAGAAAGATAAGCAAATTCCAAGTTCACACATCAATAACCAGTGTAAACAAAAGTTAGTCTTATAAACTAAAGTACACACCATAAAAGCAAAATAGTATTAGAGTTATATAGACCAAAGGATAAAACACTTAATCAGATCCTTAAGAAGGAGTAGGTATGGTAGGATCCATTTGATGAAGGCCCTTGTTTAAGCGCCTAAGATACTTACGCATATATTTAAATTGTAAATCATAGGCAACATTCATATTCTCAACCTTCTCCTCAAGTGCACAAAGACGAGCATCAAAATCAGATGGCTTATAGTCAGGATTATTTCTAGAGTCTGATTCAAGTTCATCAAAAATGTCATCCATATTAATATCATTAGGAGGAAGATCACCAACCTCATCTACATTCCCTACTTCAGCTCAACCACCACCAACATCCACTTGGCCAGGAGCCAATTCCAATTTCATCTTGTTTATATTAGAATTGTTAAAAATAAGATGATGAATAAGGGCCTCTCCAATAGGCATAACAACTTGCATGTGATTAGCTAACACAGTCATAAGATAGGCAAATGGAATATCACTGTCTTGGATGGAGACGAAACTGAATGATGGAATGACATATTAAAGAAGGAAGACAAACTTTAGTACCAGAAATGACAGAATGAAAAACCCGAACCATAAAGGAAGTCAGTTCTGTTTTATTACCAGAACGCGGATACAGATTTGAAATAAAGATTCTGTGTAGAACCTTATATCTGGGTAACAAGTACTTTGAGGGGAGCGCATTTCCTTTATGAGTCCATTGCACATCCATATTACATAATGCTCTAGTGAGCATGCGTTTTTCTGATTCTGAGGGTTTCTCAACTAGAGTATGAATAGGAATACCCTCGTCATTGATAGGTAAATCTATAAGGCCAAATATCAGATAACGATCAAATTCAAATGGGCCTTCTCTAGTATCAATAGTAAAAGTAAATTCTCAGTTGAAAATTCAGAAGTACACGCAAACATAGCCTGTGCAATAGACTAGTATGCAGGCCCACCCCAATGTAGGATGTTAGCCCAACCTACAAATTGGAGAAGTGGAAGGATACCAAAAGGAGCAATGTGGCCAAGATCAACAGGTCGTTCAACAATGACATTGCGCAATCGCAAATCCCGCACATATGAGGGATCATCTTCGGGTGACCGAAGATGGCGCCGTGTGATAGGAGTTGATCTAGAAGATGATGGACCATGGGAAGTTTTCTTTTTTCCTCTAGCATCCATTTGCAATAGGAGAATCAAAGAAACAAGGAGCTTCAAAAGATGTGGACTGAGGTTTTACTAGATCAGATTTTTCAAAAGAAAACTCCAAAATCGCAATGAATCACAAAATAAATTACTCTAAGAGTGAAAATGAAGTAATATTGACTAGAATCTACAAGAAAAAAGCAAATGACACATTAACCTTGAAGATCTAGGAAGGTGGGTACGACCGGTCGGGCGTCAGCTCATTGGAGAGAAAAGTTGAAATAAAGGAGTTTTATCCAAATTTTAAAAGGTCCGGCGTGCTACACGACTGGTCGTGGGTCATCCTCGATTGGTCGTGCCATGACTGGTCGAGTACGTCCTCGACTAGTCGTGTACCGACTAAAATATGCATTTTTCATATAAATTTGAAATTTAAACATATAAATTAACAAGTATATATCCTATAATATAGAAATACATGAATAATCAATTTAAATTGTACATACCAAGATCAAATTTCAATTTATTAAACCTGCTTTTGTCGAGCAGTTTAGTGAAAATGTCAGTAAGTTGAGTCTCAGTTGGAATGTATTCCAAAGATATTATTTTTTCTTCCACCAATTCATGAATGTAATGATATCTAATGTCAATGTGCTTGGTCCGTGAATGCTGGATTAGATTTTTAGATATATTTATAGCACCGGAATTATCACAGTATAAAACCATTGATTCCTGTACAATTCCGTAATTGCTTAACATTCTATTCATCCATATAAGCTGAGTACATGCATTTCCAGCTGCGATGTATTCAGTCCCAGCAGTTAAGAGCGATACAGAACTTTGCTTCTTGCTAAACTAAGAAACTAAATAATTTCCAATATAGAAACAACCACCACTGATTGATTTCCTATCATTGATATTACCAGCTCAATCAGCATCAATGTACCCCGCCAACTGAACACTAGTATCATATGGATAACAGAGACCCAAATTAGCTGAACTTGCGACATATTGCATAATCTGCTTAACAGCAGTAAGATGTGACTCTTTAGGATCAGATTGATATATAGCGCAAATACCAACATTAAAAGCAATATCAGGTCTACTTGCAGTTAAATAAAGTAAACTGCCAATCATACTACGATATAATTTAGGATCCACGTTTTTACCTGTAGAATCTTTTGAGAGTCTTAATGTTGTACTCATAGGAGTATCAAAATTCTTACCATTCTCAAATCTGAACTTTTTAATCAAGTTTAGAGCATATTTGGTCTGAGAAATGAAAATACCATCAGGTTGTTGTTTTACTTGCAACCCTAGGAAATAATTCAATTCCCCAACTATGCTCATTTCGAACTTAGATTTCATTAAATCTGCAAACTCAACAGTCGTGTTAGTATAGGTAGATCCATAAATAATATGTAGATCCATAAATAATATCATCAATATAGATCTGCACTATTAAGATATGATCGTTATGTTTCTTAACAAATAAAGTTTTATCAACACTTCCCTTTAGAAAATTATGACTAAGTAAAAACTTATTCAATTTTTCGTACCATGCCTTGGGAGCTTATTTCAACCTTTAGAGAGCCTTTTTAAGGCGATAGACATGATCAGTGTTCTTAGGGTCTTCAAAACCCATTGGTTGTTCCACATACGCTTCCTCATGTAGATCACCATTTAAGAAGGTACTCTTTACATCCATTTGATAAGTTTTAAATTTTCTAAAGCAAGCTATGGATATGAATAGTTTGATTGATTCAAGACGAACTACTGGGGCAAAGGTTTCATTATAGTTGATGCCTTCAATTTGAATGTACCCTTGTACAACTAGTCTAGCCTTGTTTCGAATTATATTACCAAGTTCATCAGACTTATTTTTGAAAATCCACTTAGTTCCTATAATATGTTTATCTTTAGGTCTAGGAACAAGATATCAAATATCATTTCTCACAAATTGGTTAAGCTCTTCTTGCATTGCGACTATCCAGTTTTCATCAGTAAGAGCTTTTTTTACGTTAACCGGTTCTATCTGGGATGTAAAGCACACGTAATTACATATGTCTTCTAGTTGTCTACGAGTGCGCACACCAGTGAGAGGGTTTCTGAGAATTTGAGTGGTTGGATGATCTTTGACAATCCTTAGTTCAATGTTATTTTGACTTGATGAAGTATCTGGTTTGTCAATTAAAAGAACTTCATCATTATTTGAACTTGAGGTAGGTGTATTCAAGTGATCATCAATGACCACATTAATGGACTCTTGGATTACACCGGTCCTCTTATTCAGAACTCAATATGCACGACTATTCAAAGAATACCTTAAAAAGATCCCTTCATCACTTTTAGTGTCAAACTTACCCAGATTGTCATGGTCACATAAAATATAGCACTTGCTGCCAAAAACTCGAAAGTATTTGACAGTAGGCTTCTTATTGAACCACATTTCATAAGTCGTCTTATTATTACACTTACAAGTATATACTCAGTTGATTATGTAGCAGGTAGTATTCAAAGCTTCAGCCCAAAGATTTTTAGGGAGCTTCATACTATTCAACATTACATTGGCCATTTCTTGAATCACTCTATTTTTCCTTTCAACAATTCCATTTTGTTGTAGTGTTTTGGGTGCAGAGAATTCATGCGATATTCCCTGATCACTACAGAATTTCTCAAAACTGTTATTCTCAAATTCTAATCCATGATCACTACAAATCTTACAGACTTGAGAACCTTTTTCAGTTTGGATTCGTTTGAGAACTCTTTTTACTTCATCAAGGGTTTTTAATTTATCGCTTAAGAAGGTTACCCAAGTGAATCTAGTATAATCATCCACGATTACCAGAATGTATTTTTTGCCACTTCGACTCTCCGTCCTGGTTGGTCCTATAAGATCCATGTGGAGAAGTTCAAGAGGTTTAGATGTGGCATTAGAGTTCACCTTTTTGTGAGCAGTCCTAGTTTGTTTGCTAATCTGGCATTTGCCACATATTTTTTCTACTTTTCATAGTTTAGGTAGACCTCTTATTAGTTCTCTTTTGCTTAATCTATATAGGTTACAGTAGTGTACATGTCCAAGGTGTTTATGCCATAACTCAGTCTCATTGGTATGGACCATGTAACAAAGTTGATTGACCATGTAACACAGTTGATTAGATGAACTAGAATCACTTACGATGTAGCAGTTTTCAGAAGTTCTACGACCAGTTAATATTATTGAACCATTTTTGTTTAATATTTCACACCCTAGGTTAGAAAATTTAACACTATGATTTTTATCGCATATTTGAGAGATGTTTAACAAGTTATGTTTTAAACCTTCAATGTACAGAACATTCTCAAATTAGGGGAGGTTAGAAAGTTGAATAGTACCTTGGCCAATAATCCTATAGTTGCTACCATCACCAAATGTGACCGAACCATTAGTCATGTCTTTAAGATTAGTGAATAGACCTTTATCACTAGTCATATGCCTTGAGCATCCACTGTCTAAGTACCACTTTGATTGGCTTGAAGCTTTGAAAGCCGTGTGGGCAACCAAGCAAGTAACCTTAGGAACCCATTTCATAACTGTTTTGGGTTTAGGAGTATAGTTGGTCTTCTTATGTTTGTAGTTGTTGTAAGAATGACCCACTGAGTTAGATTTTAAAAGCTCCTTAAGTAAATCAACTATTTTCTCAGCTAAAGGGTTTCAGTTCTGATTTTTATAGTTGATATGGTTGCTTTTAGGTTTAAAATAATGAAACGTTTTGGTATTTTTAGAAAACTTTTGATTAGAACTTTTCTCTTTTGAGTTTGAGGACTCTCCTTTTACAAACTTAGGAGAAGTATTCTTCTGTTTAGCATGAACACTTTTATCATAGCCCAAACTAGATCGGTTGCCACATTTTCTTGATTCAGATAAAAGTTTTTCTAATTTTGGATCACCTTGGGCATACCTCCATATATCCTTTAAACTCAAAAGTGAAGAGATTTCAAGTTTAAGTTTTTCATTTTCAGATTTCAGATTTTCAATCTGGGAGGTTTTGAATTCTAAATTACATTTGCATTTTTCAAAATAATCTGAAATATGAGATTTTTCTAAAATAAGAGAATCAAAATTTTCTTTAAGTTTTGCAAACCTTTCTTTTTGAAGCTTTAGTTTTTCCACAATCTTACAACTTTCCTTATATAGGGCATTATAAGCATCTTAAAGATCTTCTTTATTTTCATGATCACTATTTAGATTTTCTTCACTAGTAGAATCATCATGATCTGAAAAAGTGAACTTGGCTAGAGTCATAGGAGCTTTGACTTCATTACTAGACTCGGTTTCAGAATCTTCTGATTCAGAAGAAGCTTTAGAACCAGAAGATTCATCCCAAGTAGCCAACATACTCTTCTTTTTGGGTTTGTCCCTTTTAGGACACTTGTTTGCCAAATGCCCATATTCTTAGCAGTTGTAACATTGACTATCTTTTAATGATTTCCAAGTTTTAGTTTTAAATCTTTTCTTATCATTTGATTTTTGAAAATCAACCCTCTTTTTACTTTTGAAAATTTTGTAAAACCTTTTCGCTAGAAGGGCCATATCATCTTCTGAGTTTTCTAAATCAGAATTGCTATTATTTTCTTGAAAAATATTTTTAGAAGATTTAAGGGCAATAGACTTACCTTTAGGAGCTTTAAAATTTAACTCATAGATTTGTAAAGGGCCAACTAGTTCTTCTACCCTCATATTGTTCGTATCACGAAGTTCCTAGATCGTAGTCATCTTTGAGTTGAACCGTTCAGGTAGTGAGCATAGTATCTTTGCACACACTTTACTTTCTGAGATTTTATCGCCAAGACCCCACATAGAATTCACAATATCATTTAATCTTGTATAGAAGTCCATAAACATTTCATTTTCTTCCATATGTATTTCCTCAAATTTGGTTGTGAGGATTTGGACTTTAGATTTCTTGACAATTGATGTACCCTCGTGTGTCGTTTCTAAAGTATCCCAAACTTGCTTTGTAGTATCACAGGATATAATTCTTTTGAATTCATCCGGTGATAGTGTGCAAGTGATTGCATTTAGTGCTTTTACATTGGCACTACTCTCACTTTTCTGAAGTGTGGTCCAGGTAAAATAAGGTGAGACTTTCACTGATTTTGATTCATCGATACCAGTTACTTCAGTGGTAGGGGGGATCCATTCAGTCAGTGTGGTTGCCACACGCTCTCATCCATGGATTTAAGGAAAATTCTCATCCTGGCTTTCCAATAGGTATAATTGGTGCCATCAAATGGTGGAGGCCTAGTGACTGAAAGGCTATCAAAATTTGATATCTTATAAATAGCTTAGATCGATTAGCTCAGGAATAAATCCAAAAATATAACAATTAAAATGAGCTATTAGACTCTAATACCACTTTAAAAGGCCTAGCTAAGGCCTAGCTATATGTCCTAGAGGGGGGGAGGGGTGAATAAGACCATGCCAAATTAAACTTTAACAGTGGAATTTAAATGAATAAAGGAAATATAATACTTCAAACAAATCACAATATGGAAACGTAAAGCAACCTTAAATACTAGAATAGAGAGGATAATACCAATGTTATTCTAAGGACAACCTTGCACTATAAAAACCAAGGGTTTATAATAGGACAACCTTACTAGAACAATTTGAATATTAAAAACTTAAACTGAAAGGAAATAAAGGAAATAGCAAGAAATAAATTCTAAACTATTACAACATTCCCTACAATGCTTGAAATGTAAATATTACAACATTCAAACCACAAGACACAGAATTATAGTGGTTCGCTTGTGTGTACACCAACTGTTAAACAACAGCCACACAGCTTGCTACTCCACTCTTAATATCCTCACACAGGGGATATTATCGTTCACTATGAAAATAGGGTTTTCCAGGTTCACCCAAAACCTTCACAATTGTGTCTTTCAAATGGGCTTACACAATTCAAAAATCCCAACCTCTGAGTTTTCTGGCTCTCCTCAGATAACCAACGCAATGAGATTTTTTGGGCTTAATCTCAAACAAAACTAAAATAAGGAAATTTACTATAATATAAAATACCTGGATTTCTCCTTTTGTAGTAGCCTGGAAGAACCAAGTTGGAGTAGAAGTTCGAATATAGAAGTTCAATGTACAATACTCACTTAAGAAATGGTTCTAAGTTCTAATTAATTTTAAATTAAATCAAGTTAGGGCTAGCTCTATTTGATTTTGATTCTAAGAAGTGGAATATCCCAATTCCTCTTTCAAATTAGATTGGAATGCAAAAATAAAATCAAATAAGAAAAGCTAACAAAAGTGAATATTAAATATGCACAATGTAGCTTAAAAAGAACACAAACTTATCTCTCAGAGTGATGCCTTGATTTTACTTGAATTGAATTATCAAACTTTGAAAATTGTGTTCTATTTATAATTGTAGAAATCGCATCTTCGACTGGTCCTGTGGACACTACGACTGGTCGTTGGACCATTAACATTTTGAAATTTTGAGCGCGATTAAATAAAACCGTTCCATGATTGGTCGAAGGCTGTCCACAACCGGTCGTGAGTCCTCCATGACTAGTCGTGCACTTCCCACGACTAGTCATGCGGAGCCTGATTTAGTCACTGGATTTTGAATCTTAGCTGCAGGACTGGTCGTGAATGAGTCAAGCACTGTTCACACAAACGGTTTAGCAGACTCCATGACTGGTCGTAGCTCAAACAAAATTTTAAAAATTTATAACAACTTAGGACTGGTCTTGGAATATCTTGGACTGGTCAAGCCAGTTCTAGGACTAGTCAAATAAGGTCCAGGACTAGTCTTAGAATAGACCAAATATCTATAAAATGTTTCAATTTGAATTATGTATACAAAATGACCTACCCTAAGGTCAATCTAAGGTCATTCATACCTTAAATGTGAAGTATGGACATTGAGTCTTCATTTCTTTAGATGATGGTTGACCTTTGAAGATTATTAAGCTTAAGATCTCTACAAGATGTAGCTTGAGCTTGAGATCTTCTAAAGCTTGAATTTGTCATTCTTGAGTTGTACTTCATCTTGAGTTGAATATTATCTTGAGTCTTGTACAAGCACTTGCCTTTTCGATATAGCTTTAAAGACTCTGAACATTGAAGCTAACAGAAGTGGACAAAGTACTTGACCTTGCATTTCTTGAAGTAGATCACCATTCTTAACTTGAAGCATTTTGATGCAATGTCTTGAACATATAAATTAACATACTACACAAGACACAGATTGTGTTTTTGGCACCACAAAATTTGACAACCAAAGGAGCAATCAACCACAGCACTTACAGTAACATCAGTTGCGCGGGGTCGTGCAATTGGTTTCTGGACTTGTTGTCCATTAAAAGGAAGAATCAATGATAGGTGGGTCCCTTGGCGCCAAGATTGAGGTTCTGCATGTGTGGAGGTCTATAAATACCCCCCTCCCCCTCTCATTTATGGGGATTGAAGATTTTGGAAGAAGTGCAGAGCAATAGAGAAGACAGAAGGTAGAAATGTAGAGAAGCTCTTGGTTTGCGCAAACGCGCCAAACCATGTTAGTTGCGCCGGTCCGCGCTACTAGAATGCCAAGCAGTCAGTAGGGTAAAGAGTTGAAGTCTTACCGAAATACTTAGGCTTTAGTTCTTCCTCTGTCCAAGCTTTAAGAAGGGGAAAATAACTGATCCGATTCGTATAATATTTTTCTTAAAGAGTTGATCAAATCATAAGTCGAAGTGCTGCCGAATTTGATATCCGGATCCGACATTTGAACTTTCTCAATTTCTATGTTTTAGATAATTAATCTTAGAATCAAGGGACACCCGAGGATGTAAATGGACTAAATATCAATAATATGATGATTGTTCTTAATGTACTCTATTTCTGTTATATTTGAATAAGATAATCTCCCAAATCGAATGCATTTATTTCTTGCTCGAAACAAGCCCAGAAGGTATATACTTTTAATATTACTCGAGCTGATGAGAAATTTGAGATTCTGTTGGCTAGGAAGTTTATCAAGATTCCCATAAACAAAAAGATACCATTAGCCAATCAATTGCAAAAGATTGAATATTGTAAATGGCATGGAACTCATTCCCATTCGATTAAAGTTGTATTCAGAACATGGTTCAGGATAACATTGATCGCGGGCTACTAAAGTTCTCCGAGAAAGGTGAAGAAGTAATGTTAATCGATACCGATTTATTCCCGCTGAATCTTAAGGTTAATATGGTTATGGAAAATCTATGAAGGGCTTATCGACCACGACTGAGGGTTGATCTTGGTCCAATTAATTGTGAAGCCGTGCATGATAGCCAGGCTGTGGGAGATATCAACCTCCCAAGTCGACCGTCGGGCAACTGACCACGGTTCAGCAAGACGGTAAGGGTTTGCTATTGTGCGACCGATATGCCAAAAGGTCTATCTAGGATTGGAAAGAGCCTCCTTGGCCAAGGACACAAAGCCAACATGTGGCCCTAAGAAGAGTTTAAGGGAGTAATCAACATCGGCCGCAAAGAATACATTCACCTCTTGATCACTACCCCTAGGACATAACATCGAATCAAAGGATGGTGAAACCTCTGTCAACCTCGAAGGTAGTTTGGAAGCGGGTCATATACCCCAAATTCCCAGTCATGCCAGAAGCAATGATCCAAACTAAAAAACATCACTGGTAAAGGAACAGATTGACCATGAGGAAAAATTTGGCAGATGTTGATAATGCATCTAGACCGAAAGCAATACAACCCCAACCATTCTGGAGAATCCCTTTATTAGAAGAACAGCTAGACGTTAACGTGATTGGGATAGTTCTACAACCTATATTATGTGGTCAGGATACGAACAACGATGCCTAACCCAGTGAGTCATCTATTTCGAAGGACAAGATTGAGTGGGATAATCTATATGATTATCTCAGTGATGAATGCTTCAAGGGGATGAGTGCCTGGTAATCGGACTAATGGCGACTGTTGAACCGTTCAAGTGACTTCACCTACTGCAATGTTGTCCAGTGCTATAGCCAATAAGAACGTTGAGCATATTAATGAAAATTTCAATATACAAGATGATCCAGAAACACTAGGGGGCAATGTTTGAATTTAATGATTGTGTATGACACTATAGACACCCCACCCAGGATAATATCTTGAGAAGGCTAGGACAGTCCGAGAACCATGATCCTATCCAAACCTTAAAACCCTAATCCGCACCCTGAAACCCTAATCTAAAACCCCAACCATAATCTAAACCCTAAACCCTAATCCAAACCCTGAAATCCTAATCTAAACCCTTAAATCCCAGCTTAACCTCAGCCTAGACCCTAAACCTAGCCTAAGTCAGATTCTAATCCAAACCTAAAACCCGTCAGAATTAGAGTATACACACAAATCAGAATGGGAACACACTTATTTGAACCCAAAAGCCCTAAAGATGACCATCAGACGAGCCAACGCATTAAACGAGGCCCAAGGGATAAAGCCCTGCCCTAGCCCGGCCCAGGCGGTAGTTTGACTAACGCCGGCGGTACTCAGATTACCTCCGCTCGCAGGGCACATGTGTCCTTCGAGCAACAGCTGTCTCTGCACCTGAAAGTCAACTTTCTTTTGAAATTAACCATCCAGCCAACACTTTACCTTTTTACTAACCCTAAGAGCTAATAGGAGTGCGCCACGTGGTGTTTCTCTCTCCTCAACCACTCCCAAGCTACCATGTCAGTATTTATCCCTCTCAAACCTAGCAATTACCATATTGCCATTGGAGAAGGCTATAAATAGCACTCTCCTCTTCTCATTTTCAACAACAACTTTCACTTTCCAAGTGTGAGAGAAAGAGAGAGAGAAGAGAAGAGAGTGAGAGTGAGGGTGAGGTCCCAAGCCTTAAATTTCAAATTTTTCCAGCCACCTCTTAGCCTCACCTCAACCATCTTAACCCCTAGGCCTAGCCTGGATTAACCATGGTGCACCCCATGTTCTAGCCAACTCAAGTTCAAGCCAAAGATCCATTCATCTCATACATAAGCATTCATCATGACATTTATTCCCTTCTCAACCCCCTTGCTCCTCTAAATTTCTAGTGAACGTATGCTCTGTGACTTACCATACATCGGATCCTGTCACATCAGAAATTTCTAGTAGTTTAGTCCATTTTTCTTACCTCTTTACATAAGCATCATTATATCCGCCTTCTAGACACGCCATTGGACATATGCTCTGTGGCTTGCCGAAATCTTGGATCTTGCCACATCAGAAATTCGCGTGTGTGCCTAGTCCTATCTCGACCATATCATCCATCCCTTGAGATTGTTTTACCACACCAAGTAGAGACCGTACATTTGTACGGGCAGACAAGGTGCCTAACACCTTCCCTCTTTGTAACCAAGGTCCCTTACTCGAAATCCCAGATTGCAGTCCAGGAGTCAATCTAAGGTAGGAGAGTCTTCGAATTTCTCTAACCTTACAGATTCCGCGGGTTCTAGCTGACTACGGGATTCTGAGATTAATTGGTTAGTGGCGACTCCAACATCCACGAATCAACCTAATCACCTCCCATTAATCAAAACAAAAACACGCCAATCTGTGTGGGCATTGATTTTCATCATCCATAGAATGGTGACTCCACTAGGGACTTTTGCTAGCTCTCATTAGCTGAGGCCCGACTCGAAAGTGTGTGGTACTTTAATCTTAAGGGACATCATCACTGCATTCATACAAAAGAAAAATCAATCTTTGGTTTACACTTGCTTAGGCAGCAATCTGAACCGTGACCATTCGATCTTGGGCAGCCATGACTTCTCAGGTTGCCCTTGAAGAAGAACCGGCAACTCAGCCAGCTCCTGAAACATCAGCACCAGCATCAGCACCGGCACTAGGGCCAACACCTCTGACAACTCTAACAAGCCTACCAGATAATGTAACCATGAGTGAGATAGCTCAAAGTTTTTGAGCATTGCAAGAGATATTGCTTCGTCTAGTGCCAAGTACTGTACTAAACACGCAGGCGACCCAGCCTAGTGTGCAAAACATCTCAATCCCTCAAACTCCTTTCACCTTCTCTCTCATTCTTCCAGCAAATCCTATTCTCCCTCTCCTAGAGGAGTCAACACAAGATCAATAACAACCAACAAATGGGAGCAACCCTCCCACACATCATTACTCAGCACATCATAATAATTAACTCACAACACAGGTTCCCCCTAACAGGAATCACAGACAAGAACTGGCGGATGCCCATGAAAGGGGTCAGTTTTGAGTCCAAATCACTCCCTGTAATGGGAGCAACATTCCAGAATTGGCAGATACCTCGGCCGGGAGCCATTTCCGAACATCATACCCTCCTCCGAAAGGGAGTGACGTTCAATTCCAACTACCTCCTGCCACCGGGAGTCTATCTTCTTTCCAACAATCCCCCATTCTTGGAAATCAAAGGGTTGAAGAAATTGACCCTTATGAGGAAGAAGCAACACATGCCCTATAACAAGGGGCAAGATATCTGCAACACGGCAAGTCAGAAATCGAGGAGCTGCGGGAATAGCTGCAAATTGTGTAAAATTAGCTGCAAAGGCAGCAAGGAGTGGATCATTCATCCACCAAATTCAGGGACCTGTGTCCCTTTCCAGATGCTCAAGTACCTCCAAACTTTAAGGTACCCAAATTCAAAAGATATGATGGTAGTGGGTGCCCCACAACACATTTGAAAGCATTTTGTGGGGAACTCAATGCGATAACAGGGAACGATGGAGCTTTGATATGGCTCTTTTAGAAATCTCTTAAGGGCGATGCTTTGGATTGGTACACATCGCTGGATAGCCATCAAATTAGGACCTGGGAAAGGCTCTCCCAGGTATTCATCGATAAATTTTCATATAATCTGAACATGGCTCCGAGAAGGGCAGATCTGTTTGCCTTGAGGCAAAAAGGTGACGATTCATTGTCAGCATACGTGGGACAATGGTGGGGCACGGAGGCCCGAATGAGAAACTCCATTGATGATGAAGAACATATATCCATGATTGTCCATTCAGCAAACCCAAACATTTCAGGATATATGATCTCATACCCATATGTGAATTTCTCCTAGCTCATTCGAGCTGGAGAATAGGTGGAAGCTAGGATCAGAGTCGGAACCATTTCTCCATGGCCGCATCAGGCCCCCTCAATCAAAAGAAACAAATTCGAGGGGAAACATGTTGGATATGGGAATGGCAATAGCACTGCTCCTGCACAATGCACTATAGAGGTTAACAATATCATCGCCAATACTCAAGGCAACCAGTAAGTTCTGCAACAGAAGCCACAACAAGACAGACATTACCAGCCACAGTAACATAGATAGTACCAACAAGACAGGTAGTACTAGCCACAACCAAATAGGTAGTACTAAACACAGCAAGCCCAATAGGGATATCAGGCACAACTGCCTTAACGACAATAACAACAGCCTAGGGAAAATGTGCAAAACCCAAACAAACAAGCAATGCTAGGCAGGAAGTTCACTCCTTTAACAAAAATATACAATTAAGTCTTAACAATGTTGATGTAAAGGCAACTCATGACACCACTCCAACCTCGACTTTTGCCAAATCCCTTGCCAAGAGGATATAATGAAAACCAATATTGCCCATATCACTAGGCTCTTAATCATCTAACAGACCGCTATTTCATCTTTAAACACGAGGTCCAAGATTTGATCGAAAGCCAGAAGATTGCGATCACCCTGCAGGCTAGCAGTACCACTCAAGCCAACATTCTCCAGAATCCCTTGCCATCACATCCAGCAGGACCCAGCACATCAAGCACCTTTACCGTCAATAACATCAAGAAAGAACATACCACATACGTCCCCCCACATTATTCCATAGAAGGAATCATGCCCGACACAATAAATCGGACATGGGGATACAGATAGGCACCTCCACCTGGGCCACAAGTATTCCTTGAAGCAGCACCCATAACATGACCTCTCATCCTTGAGGCAACACCAATAACACCACCTCTCATCCTCAAGGCAACACCAACAGCACAACCTCTCATCCTCCAAAGGGCATCAACAACACCCACCAAGTCACATTCTCAGTCCATCACTTTCCAAGGGGCACATTAAGCTCCATCCCCGACATATCCAAATAGTTCAGGTTCCGAACCTCTCATCCTTCCGATAGGCCTCCCCGATCTAGCCTCATTAACCCTACAAGAGGCACCCCCAGTCCAGCCTCCAAGTTTCCTCTTACCTCACTAACTAGCACATGCCTAGAGGATCCTTCCTTCACAAAGTACGCATCAAGACGAGGAGGAAAATCTCACTATTAGATCTCTCTAGGATTCCATCATACTCTAGGGGAAATTATCAAGTCCACCACAAACAGTTCCGGTAACGAATCCACAGCCTCAAGATCTGATGATATATCTAGAAGGGAGAACAGTTCCCTCCTATAACACAAAGGCAGTCTCATGGCACTATCCAAAGAGCGCCAAAGTGGGCAACAATGGTAGGTATTTCAGGAGAGACAATCAGAACCCAAAGGAAACCTGAGGAAATTTGTTGGGAACAACCCACAAAACTAATGTTGCTTACGACATAACAGCTCAGCTCAAATCCATTCCCGTACAAATTTTCATCTGGGAACTCTTGTGCACGTCAAGATCGCATCAAGAAATCTTTACAAAAATTCTGAACGATGCACATATCTCTCCTGATGTACCTCCTGAAATGGTGGTGAGCATGATCAGGCAACTCCTCGTACCACAAACTATCACTTTCTCTGATGATGAGTTGCCACCTGATGGTCACAAACATAAGTGCTCACTAAATATATTGTTCGTTATAAGAATTTCAAAGTCCCACTCGTACTTATAGATAATGGATTGATCTTGAACGTTTGCCCTTTGAGGATCGTTGAACGTTTGGGGATAGAACTGTCTTCCTTCTGGCCCAGTACCATGAGTGTCAGAGCCTTCGATAACTCTCGAAGGCTGGTGGAGATAGAAATAGACATTGAGTTACAAATCAGACTAGACATGACTCTTGTCACATTTCAGATCATTGACATTCCTGCCTCATTTAACCTTCTGTTGGGACGGCCATGGCTGCATGCTGTTGGAGCCATCCCATCCACTCTCCATCAAAGGGTTAAATTCCCTTCGGGAAATCGAATCATCTCAGTGCTGGCCGAGCCGGAAATCATTCTACCGGTGGCGGTCAATACCCCAGAAACTGACATTCCAGTGATTGACGTCCAACACAAGGAGGATGACATATCATATCATAGTTTCGAGTTCAAAATTATGAACTCCATTGCCAACCCCTACCCACTCGCAGTCGAATATGTCAACCCTCCTGAATGGCTAATCCTGAGCTACCGTACCAAGTTCCATGAGAAAGGTATGATAGTAAAGCTAGCTCGTGCCAATGTACAAAGATAAGGACTGGGGTATCAACCGACATCAGAAGATCGGGCCGCAAGGTCGAAAAAGAGGCAACCATTCAAGTGCACGCCCATCGAATTTGTTAAAGTCGGAATAGTTTGTGGTGACACGATGATCTCTCTTTAGGTTCACCTCCAGAGGCTCAAACTTACAGAATATTTTTAAGGCCCGTATCATAGTCCGTACCATTCCGTAGGCTTTCGCGGTCCTCTCGGTCGAATTTCGACAACTCTCGACCTGTATCCGACATTTACGCGTGATCCTAAGCCGAGTCTTACATACTGAAGTCGACTCGACTCAAAAATTGTACCCAATTGACTGTGCCATCCCCGCAGTTCCGACGTAACGTATTACATCCCGAGGCGACATCTAGGTCAGGAGATGTGGGCTTGTGTTCAGTTTCGAGGAAAAATGTCACCCATTGCAATCCCAAGAGAACATGTCCCATCAATCGAGTACACATCAATCAATCATGTCCCATCCCCAAGTACAACCACCCTAGTCAACCTCTCTCTTACAACCAAGTACGCCCATCCATCACTCACCATCCCTCTCTCCCATCACCCCTCTCTTTCTCTCATTCTCTCTCTTCATTTTCAAGCAACTCCATGAGAATCCAATGTCCATGGCTTCTATGAGAGAGAAGCTAGTATGGCCCAGTCCCTACCACCCAAATCCAACCCTTCAAAGCCGATCTCAACCATTAGATCGACCCCCTTGAAGTTCTAAAGCCTATAGGCGGAAGGAGGAAGGAAGAAAAATTCGAGGTGGGTGATTTTTGTTTATATTTGATGATTTAAGGGCCCACATGTGGTGGGACCTATTTGATGTATGTATAGGGGGCCCATAGTGGTGGGGCCACTCCCATAACCGATCTCTCTTTTTCCCTCTTTCTCCCTCTCTCCCTTTTTCTTATTTTGTTGGTGTTGATGATCTGTGGGGCCCACCTTGATAATGTACTGAGTGCGGCATTTGGGGCCACAGTGATGTATTTGTTGATCCCAGCCGTCCATCATTTTGATGGTGGGCCAACAACAATTGATGTTGATTGATGCAGCAAGTTCTGTGGGGGCTGATCCTTAGGTATGTGTTATCTCCACACCATCCACCCTCAGCGGTCTACATGTGGGACGTGTGGACCCCAGGCCATGATGTACGAGTTTTATCCCACCATCCAGATCAGTGGGACCCCACATGAAGTATGTGTTTATATACATTGTCCAGCTTCGAGGGTCTGTATGCTGGACATCTTCCAAAAAAATAAAATAATAATATATAATAATATATAATATCATATGGTAGGCCCCACGTGTGGGACCCACCTGATATAACTAATATGTATATATGTAATGCCCTGAAATTTAGGGGTCGAGCATAACTCAGCTCCCAAGTTTCAAAACATCACTTATGCAACATAGTTAATGATGGATGTATGTTGTCTGTATGAGTACATAAAACATGGAATAGATTAAGCCAAACTGCAAACATAATTCAGGGATAAGTGAAGAACGCAAGCAGAAGACTTAAAGAAACATAAGTGTACATGTGCAAGTCCCTAAAATATGTATACATGCTAGGTCATACTTACAAGTGTTGTTATCAAAATACAAGCATCAAAAGACATTATCTATTCCAAAAGAAAACCCAGAATTCCCACGCATCAGGACATGGCTCACAAGAACCCGCTTGAGAACTGCATAAAAGAAAATGCGGCCTCATCATCCTCGAACTCCTGCTCTGCCTCAGGGGTCGCATCAACATCTGCATCTAAGACAGAGTCTGGTTGGTGTTTAAACACCGCCCCAGAACGTGGGAGTGAGTGATCAACTCAGTGGAACAATAAAACAAAGGTTAACATATTATCAATTCAATCAAGCAGTAATGATAAAGCAGAATAATCAAACATGTCCTAATTACTCTTGTTAATGCAAGGATGTATGGAGAATGATGTATGCCCTCGTCTTACTCCCTCGGCATCTTCATCTTACGTTACGCATGATATCCTCCCGCAGTGCCAACGACTTCCACGCACATGCAAATGCGGTGCATGAACATGATTACAAGTTGTTATTAGTCCTTTTCATACAGCAGGATTGGGAAGTTAAGGTACCTTCCTCATATCACTATCCAAACAGTGATCCATTCTAGGGTCGTCAGTCCTAGACAATCTCATACGATCATATGGTTTTAGGTCGCTGCAAAGGGCTCGTCACCAATTAATGCACGCCTATCATACCCTCGTTACTACTCTAAGGCTCGTCGCCTTAGTGCAGTATCCAGGTATGCTCGAGGTCACTACAAAGGGCTTGTCACCAATCAATGTAAGCCGACAGCACGAATATAGTGTCCCATACCACCATAATCAGCTCACGAGTCTGGTGTGCTCACTGGTCACTACGGGGAGACTTGTCATCTCAGCGTAGGCCGACAGCTCGACCACGATGTCCCATACCACCATGTCCGGCTCATGAGTCTTAGCGGATCAAAGTACAATGGTTAACGGGATTTCATCGGTAAGTTTCGTACCTTAGATTCAAACAATAGCGTCCATACATGGTGAACATACATTGGACAATCGGGTTACTTGACGAACTCGACTAGCATGAGCGCACGTTGGGTTGAACGACATAGAGTGCGCAAACACTCCGTGTGGCCAAACCACTGCCGACAACTCTAATACGACTCGGGTTCGTCAAATCACGTCCTTCGTGGCGAAAGCAACCTCAACCACGAACTCAAGGCCGATTACCGATTTCCAGGACTATTTCCTAGTCCCAAACACTTTCCATAATAACAGATAGGCATATACAATTTAGAACAGTAATGGAACAACAATTCAAATCATGTAGTATATGAGCATTTGCAGAATATCAACTTAACATGGATTTAAACATAAGTAATACTTGAAATTAAACAACAAAGAATGTGACTTGCATGTGGAAAATCATACACACCAACAGGAGAGTTGAGAATCGCTTCTTAATGCCTGCAAATAGGATAATATATTGCGCTTTAAGCCATTCAAACATTTCTACCAACACTTAGAATACATAGTTCAACATACATGATGCATGTTTAAATACACGCATTTGGACAATTCCTTTTGCCAAGGAGTTGACACAAATACAAAGTATACGACAAATAATCATGGCAAACACACGTTCATATTTTATACGTATACGATACTTCCTACATATACATAGAATACACAAATCTCAATATAACACATACATATCAGGAACGCAAAATAAACATAGCATTTGACATGTGAAATTGCACCCACAACAAGAATAAACCATTAACTGACATTGAAAGCCTTGAAAACCATAACCTATACGAATATAGTCCGCACCTTAAACTAGAAAAAGCACACTGAACTGATTCAGACGATGTCTTCGTCAACGGCGACTAGATAACCTAAGGCAGGAATAGAAATGAGTTACAACAACACATAGACAGCTCTAAACAGATTAGGGTTAGGTTAACTTATGTAAGAAGGAACTTAGAATCGCCGGAATAACGATTCAAAAGTGATGGTTTAAGGATGTAGAGTAACAGGAAAGAATCTAAAGATGATTCACCAACTTCTCTCTCACTTTCTCTCTCTTTTCCTCTCTCTTTCTTAGCTAGGGTTAGGAAATTCGTATCGAAAAGAGAGTGAGGGTTTTAAGGTCTTTATATAGGCCAAACATTGATGAAAATAGCCCTAGGGCCAAGGTATACTTAGGTTATAACCAAATCAGGCCTCTCTCGATCCAACGGAGCACTTCTGGTGGTCTTTTTTCCATGTGCGGTCGGACTTAAGCTCACTGACCATGGATCTAGGTCAGGCTGAGTTTTCGTACCGATCGAATTTACAGATCAGCCGTGGCGGACCACACTCAATTCAACGGTCACCGAAACTCGATCAGGTCCACAAGCATAATGACCTACCTGGGCCATCTTCCCTGATCCGAGGGTGAAATTAGGTCAGAATCCAACGGTCAAATTGCTTAAAATCGTCGTGCAAGCGACACGACTCAGATTTCATAAAATCATATTTAATTTCTCACCGTTCTCACACTCTTCACTCCGGACTTAATCAAATCGACCCAGGACATCATCTGGGCTTGATTTTTGAGATGATGGTCAAGTCCAACATGGTGACCATAACTGTCTAAGATCATCGCTATCGGACTTTGACGCGCGGTCAAGGTCCGATCCAAAGCTTCTAAAAGTTTTCAAGAGCAACTGGATTTAGCGTTGAATCCCTGATTTCAGAGTAACATAGCGCTAACGATACTACAGGCTTTGAGTCATGCAGATCAAATTTAAAGTGATTGATGCTAATTTCACAAGCAATCAAGTTTAGCACTAATTAACCCACAAATAGCTTCTAAGGAAAATAGAGGTAGTACTCGGGTCTTAGCACGAAAATTTTCAGGTCATTACAATATATATATGTATGTGTGTGTGTATATATAGATATATATATCTATGTCGTTTGTCGCTAGAACAGTGGGACCCACTTTACACGTGTGGGGCCACCACCGTCCATGGATGTGGACCCCATTTCTGATGCATGCATTTTATGCACACTGTCCATCCGTTTGAGGACGTGGATGCCACCATGATGCAGTGCTTCATCTGCACCATTTATCTACGGAAACCCACTATGATGTATGTTTTGTATTCCACGCCGTCCATCTAGACAAGTGTGACCTACAGGATGCATGTGACATATCCAACCGTGCAGCCATTTGCAGAGAATGAGATAGATGCAAATATCAGGTGGGGCCTACCCTGCTTTATCCAGTACATGGGACCACCATTGTGTATGTGTTTCCTTCACACCATCCAGCTGAGGACGGTGTGGCCCACTATGACATGTGTGTTTCATCCTTACCATTCATCAGTGGACCACATGACATCAACAGTTCTATGGGGCCCACTGATGTCTGTGTTACATCCAAACTGTCCATCCAATTGGCATGCTCATCTCAAGGCTTGAGATAAAAATGGGGCAGATCTATCAGGTGGACCACACTACAGAAATTAGTGGAGATTGAACATCCACCATTGAAACCCTTTTTGGGTGCACAACAGTTTGGATCAATATGATATTTATTTTCCCTCTTAATCCAGGTCTTTGTGACCTTATGATCAAATTGGATGGAGAATAAATGTTATGGTGGGCCCTGGCCCCTGGTAATTGGTTAACGGTGAAAATCATTATCTCCACTGCTATTTGTGGTATGGTCCAGATGATTTTTTTTTTAATTATCATCTCCACCATGTATGGTGTGGTTAAGATGATCTTTTAATATGATTCATTTTTGGAAATTCGAGGCCCATTAGTGCGGCCATTGATGCCGTAAGACCCGTATCCTACTTCGTACTATTCCGTTGACTCCCGTGATCCTTCACATCGAATTTCGACAACTTGCGACCGATTATCAATGTTTACGCACGATCTTAAGTCATATCTTGTAGATTTGAGTTGGCTTAATCCGAGACTTGTACTATTGCGACTGCACCATCACTGCGGTTCCAACGCCACATCTTGCATACCTATCCGATACCCTGGCCAAGAGATGTGGGCCCGCGTTCAGTTTGAGAAAAAACACTACACGTTTGTAATCTAAGAGAATCTCTACAACATCTCCCATCAATCAATCACTCAATCAATCAATCAATCACCTCATGTCAAGTACAAGAGCACCCATACTTTCTTTCTCCCCAAGTCAAGCAACCACCAAGTCAACTTTTAAGTCAAGTACACTATCACCTCACATCCATCACCCATCACTCTCTCTCCTTATAACCCTTCTCTCTCTCTCTTTGTCAACACATTTTCCAAGCAACTCCAAAATGGTGGACATCCCAAGCAATTCCTAAGTGAGAGAAAAGAGTGTGTTGTGTGTGGTCCATTCCCATCCCAAAATCCTTCATCCTAGCCATTCATCTCTCATCATATTCCATCAAAGTGAGACACAAGGAGATCGACGTTCCATTGGATGAAGAAGATCGAAAGGTGGGTGCTTTATAGGCTAGATTCTCATGTTTTGATGATGAGCCAAGTAAAGCCTATCGATTGATGGTATGGATCTCACTTTGGACCCTAGATGTGGCCGATGACCTACCTTGATTCCCATGATCATTCCATGATGGGGCCATTCTCCATGGACCCCATCATGATGTTTACTTTTCTAAGATTTAAAGAGGTCATCTAGACCTTCCATTTTGGTGGAGAAGGAATCTCCACCGTTGATCTTTGATTTGCTCGGCCCACATGTATTGGGACCCACTTGATATATGATTGAATGCAAGGGAGGGCTCATAGTGGCAGAGCCCTACATCACACACGTCCCTCTCTCTCTTTCTCCCTCTCTCTTTCATTTTTCCTATTGAATGTGATGATGTGGCCGTGTGGCCCACCCGGATGGACCCCATCATGAAGCATGTATTTTATCCAAGCCATTTGTAGGTGGGGCCCACTTTATATGTGTTGTATCCACACCATCCACCATTTGGTGGTCCACCTCAAGCATGTGTTATGCCCAAACCGTCCAGCGTCCAGGGACGCTGGACATGAATTAAAACAAAAATATCAGCTTAGTTCAAGCTTTGGGGTGGGCTGCTCATGTAGACCCCACCTTGACGTATGGTTGTAATCCACGCCATCCATCCTATTCCTTAGCTCATTTTAGGCGTTGAGCCGAAAAATGAAGCCAATTCGATTATCTAGCGGGCCATAGTAAAGGAAACAATGTCTTTACCATTGGAAACCACCCTGATGTTTCCATACACCAAAATATACCGAATATTGGGCTCATTTAGACTGTCTTAAGTTGTAGGATCGAATGGGTGGGGTGGATTCTCCGGATGCGGGCCGTACCATGGAAAAACCTCAGAAAAAAATAAAAAAATAAAAAATAAGCATGCAGCAGGGCTGCAACTGCGGCTCGCTAGAGGCAGGGACGTGGTCCCAGCCGTAGGCCCCACGTGATGTATGTTGAACATCACACCGTGCATATGGTGGGCCCATTTTAGCTATGAGCCCCACCCCAAAAATCCAGCCGTACTTAAGCTCAGGTGGCCCACATCACAGGAAAACAGTGGGGTTGAACGGTTGCTATTGAAACCCTGTTTGGGTTCACAGAAGTTTTGGATCATTATGAAATTTATTTTTCCCCTTTATCCAGGTCTGTGTGACCTTGTTAACAGATTGAATGGCAGATAAACGTTATGGTGAGCCCCACGTGGGACCCACTGATGTAAGTGTTTTATTCCACACCTCCCCACGTGGGAGTGGGACGGTGGTGTACCTCACTCCGGCTACATAGTTGCCAAGTTCTGTGGATCCCACATGTCTCATCCATGCCATCCATTTATGGGACCCACCATGATGCATGTGTTGCATTCAAACCGTCCAACCGTTTTGAGAGATAATTTTTAGGCTTGAGATTAAAAATAAGACAGATCTATTTATCAAGTAGACCACACTACATAGTGAGGATTGAACATCTACCATTAAAATCCCTTGGGAGTGCAGAAGTTTTGGGTCAGTAGGAAATTTGTCTTCCTCTTAATTCAGGTCATTGTGACCTTATGATCAGATTAGATGGGAAATAAATGTTATCGTGGGCCTTAGGAATTTTACTGGTGGAAATCATTATCACCACTTATATTTAGGTGTGGCCCATTTGATGTACATATGGGGCCCATTGGTGTGGCCCATTTGCTATGCATATGACCCATGTGATGTGGCCCACTAGCCATACGAGGGCCCATTGTGATGCTTTCAAGGCCCATGGGTTATAGCCCATTGCAATGTACAAGGGCCCATTGGTGCAGCCCATTAATGCGGCCCACTTGATGAATATAAGACCCATATGATGTGGCCCATTTGATGTATCTAAGGCCCATGGGTCGAGGCTCAATGGTATGTACTTAAGGTCCATTGCAATGTGCAATTCCACCATGGTTTGTGTAATGATATTTATGGCAGGCCATGCCTTGGGAGCAATGTTGGTTTGATGTCCACATTGTAAGAATAATGTTGGTTAAATGTCCGCATTATAACTCTCCCTAGGGCCAATTAATAGGCCCATACTTGTTATATGTAGGCCGTCTAGGCCCATCCTCGTTGTAAGGATAGTTCATCACCATATAACATGCTTAGTATAACTCCATGATTCATGCCCATACGCATCATATGTATGCTTGTTATGAGGAATGTTTGATCATAGCATAAGTCGTTGGGCTAAGACATTTACAGAACTCCTTATGAGACGGAGTGCCCCACATGAGCGCATGGTATGCGCAAGATTATTGCATGACTAGACAGTGTGCTTCATGCATCTTGCATTTGTATGACTTAATCATTGTACGCCCTAGTGACATCAGGGTCGTGGCTCCACAAGCACATTGTAGATGGTCATATCGGATATCGAAAATACTTGGTTCTAGCATTGTGGGCACTTAGGATGTCCTTGGGTGAGAGTCTCAAAACCTTTTTGGTATTAGGAGATGCTCCAACGTCGAGACCGAGTGGATACACGAGTGTCCGAGTGCCGAATACTACTAGGCGGCGTCTCCTACTGTGTCGTGGTCGGTTCGAAGGGGGTGTGGCCTTATCCGCCCGAGTGAGGGGGCGGCTGAGTTTGACTAGCTCACAAATGAGTCTGCTATCGACGAGCTGGGTAGGTATTGACATACTACTGGTCAGGTGGATAGTGTGGTCTCTTCCACTTACTGGGTTGTGTGGCTAGGGAGGCGGCAGTCAGTGTGAAGTGTATTAGTCCCCAGTGATATCCCATAGAGGAATAGTATTAATATGTATACTTAATGAGGACTGTCATGCTTGTTTTACATCTTGCATATGACATTTGGCTGCATAGGCCTCACATCGCATGGCCTTGGTATGGCCGATAGCATTCATCCCTTGCATCACATAGCTTTGGTATAGTTGATTGCATTCATGCACTTACCCGCATATTTTCGCATTACTCGATATTGTATACTTGACACTTGTTGTGGGCACACACTTACACCACCCTCTAAGCTTTTCTAATTGGCAAGCTCGTCTCAGGGCCTGAGACTAAAAATGAGGCAGATCTATCAGGTGGACCACACTGTAGAAAATAGTGGAGAGTTGAACGCCTACCATTGAAACCCCTTGGGGATTCTAGAAGTTCTAGATCAATATGATATTTGTTATTCCTCTTGATTTAGGTCTTTGTGATCGTATGATCAGATTGGAAGGAAAATAAATGTTACGGTGGGCCCACTTAATGAAAATAAAGCCCATTGTTGAGGCCCATGTGATACGGCCCACTTGATGTATAAGAGGCCCGTTGGTGCGGCCCGTTAATATGGCCCACTTGATGTATATTGAGGCCCATGGGTTGCGGCCCATTATGATGTATATCGAGGCCCATGGGTCGTAGCCCATTGTGATGTATTTGGGGCCCATGGGTCGTGACCCATTGTGATGTATATTAGGCCCCCTATGAGCGGCCCATTGTAATATATTTCGAGGCCATGCGTTGAGGACCATTGTGATGTATTTTCGACCCATATGGTAAGGCCCATTGTGATCAATCAATCACCTCATGTCAAGTACAAGAGCACCCATACTTTCTTTCTCCCCAAGTCAAGCAACCACCAAGTCAACTTTCAAGTCAAGTACACTATCACCTCACATCCATCACCCATCACTCTCTCTCCTTATAACCCTTCTCTCTCTCTCTCTTTGTCAACACATTTTCCAAGCAACTCCAAAATGGTGGACATCCCAAGCAATTCCTAAGTGAGAGAAAAGAGTGTGTTGTGTGTGGTCCATTCCCATCCCAAAATCCTTCATCCTAGCCATTCATCTCTCATCATATTCCATCAAAGTGAGACACAAGGAGATCGACGTTCCATTGGATGAAGAAGATCGAAAGGTGGGTGCTTTATAGGCTAGATTCTCATGTTTTGATGATGAGCCAAGTAAAGCCTATCGATTGATGGTATGGATCTCACTTTGGACCCTAGATGTGGCCGATGACCTACCTTGATTCCCATGATCATTCCATGATGGGGCCATTCTCCATGGACCCCATCATGATGTTTACTTTTCTAAGATTTAAAGAGGTCATCTAGACCTTCCATTTTGGTGGAGAAGTAATCTCCACCATTGATCTTTGATTTGTTGGGCCCACATGTATTGGGACCCACTTGATATATGATTGAATGCAAGGGAGGGCTCATAGTGGTGGAGCCCTCCATCACACGTGTCCCTCTCTCTCTCTCTCCCTCCCTCTTTCATTTTTTCCCCTATTGTATGTGATGATGTGGCCGTGTGGCCCACCCGGATGAACCCCACCATGAAGCATGTATTTTATCCAAGCCATCTGTAGGTGGGGCCCACTTTATATGTGTTGTATCCACACCATCCACCATTTAGTGGCCCACCTGAGCAGGGCCCACCTTATGTATGTGGTTTGCTCAAACCATCTAGCATCTAGGGACGCTAGACGTCAAATGAAAACACAAATATTAGCATTGGTTCAAAGCTTTTGGGAAGGGCTACCCATGCAGGCCTCACCCTGACGTATGGAGCTAATCCACGCCGTCCATTCCATTCCTCAGCTCATTGTAGGTGTTGAGCCAAAAAATGAAGCTGATCCGATTTTATGGTGGGCCATAGCATAGAAAACAATGTTTTCTACTGTTGAAATCCACCTGATGTTTCTACATGCCAAAATACCTCGAATATTGGGCTTAATGGGTCTGTCTTGAGCAATAAAAACCAATGGCTAGGTCAGATTCACCTGATACAGGCCCCACATATGAAAAACTGCAGAAATACTATTAAAAAAATACAAACATATGCAGCGCCTTCTGCTGCTGACGCTGCAGCAGGACGTTGCTGCGTTTTGCGGCAGGGACGGGGGTCCCAGCCGTGGGCCCCACCATGGTGTGTGTTGATCATCAACACCATGCTTATGTTGGGTCTCCTTTGGAACAGTGGGCCCCCCAAAAATCAATCGTATGCTGAAGTCAGGTGGCCCACATGGCAGGAAATAGTGTGATTGAACGACTGCCATTGAAACCCTTTCTGGGTCACAGAAGTTTTGGATCCATTATGAAATTTATTTTCCCTATTCATCCAGGTCCGTGTGACCTTATCAATAGATTGGATGTCATACAAACGTTATGTGGGCCCGACGTGGGACCCACTGATGTGTGTGTTGTATTCCACACCTCCCCACGTGGGAGTGGGACGGTTGGTGTACCTCACTCCAGCTAGTGGCGTCACCTGCTGTAGTGGCGTCACCAAGTTTTATGGATCTCACATGTCTCATCCATGCCATCCATCTATGGGACCCACCATGATGAAGGTGTTGCATCCAAACCGTCCAACCGTTTTGAAAGATAATTTTTAGGCTTGAGATTAAAAATAAGACAGATCTATTTATCAAGTGGACCACACTGCATAGTGAGGATTGAACATCTACCATTAAAATCCCTTGGGAGTGCAGAAGTTTTGGGTCAGTAGGAAATTTGTCTTCCTCTTAATTCAGGTCTGTGTGACCTTATGATCAGATTGGATGGGAAATATACATTATGGTGGGCCTTGGGAATTTTAATGGTGGAAATCATTATCACCACTTATATTTGGGTGTGGCCCATTTGATGTACATATGGGGCCCATTGGTGTGGCCCATGTGATGCACATATAGCCCAGGTGATGTGGCCCACTTGCCATATGAGGGCCCATTGTGACGTATTCAAGGCCCATGGGTTATAGCCCATTGCAATGTACATAAGGCCCATTGGTGTGGCCCATTGATGCGGCCCGCTTGATGAATAAAAGGCCCATGTGATGTGACCCATTTGATGTATCTAAGGCCCATGGGTCGAGGCCTAACGGGATGTACTTTAGGTCCATTGCAATGTGTGATTTCACCATGGTTTGTGTAATGATATTTATGGCGGGCCATGCCTTTGGAGCAATGATGGTTTGACATCCACATTGTAAGGATAATGTTGGTTAAATATCCGCATTATGACTCTCCCTAGGGTCCATTGATAGGCCCATACTTGTTATATGTAGGCCGTCTAGGCTCATCCTCGTTAGAAGGATAGTTCATCACCGTATAACATGCTTAGTATAATCCCATGACTCATGACCATACACATTATATGTATGCTTGATATAAGGAATGTTTGATCATAGCATAAACTGGTTGGGCTGAGACATTTACGGGACTCCTTATGAGACGGAGTGCCCCACATGATCGGGTGGTACGCGCTGGATTGTTGCATGATTTGATGGTGTGATTCATACATATCGCATTTGTGTGTCATGATCATTGTACGCCCTAGTGACACCAGGGTCGTGGCTCCACAGGCACTTCGTGGATGGCCGTATCAGATACCGAAAATACTTGGTTCTACCATTGCGGGCACTTAGGATGTCCTTGGGTGAGAGTCTCAGAAGCGAGATGCTCCAACGTGTAGACCAAGTGGATACACAAGTGCCCAAGTGCCGAATACCAGTAGATCACATCTCCCACTGTGTCGTGGTCTGTTGGAAGGGGGTGTGGCCTTATCCACCTGAGTGAGGGGGCTATAAGCTAGGCTGAGTTTGACTAGCTCACAAATGAGTCTGCTATCGACGAGCTGGGTAGGTATTGACATACTACTGGTCAGGTGGATAGTGTGGTCTCTTCCACTTACTGGGTTGTGTGGCTAGGGAGGCGGCAGTCAGTGTGAAGTGTATTAGACCCCAGTGATATCCCATAGAGGAATAGTATTAATATGTATACTTAATGAGGACTGTCATGCTTGTTTTACATCTTGCATATGACATTTGGCTGCATAGGCCTCACATCGCATGGCCTTGGTATGGCCGATAGCATTCATGCCTTGCATCACATAGCTTTGGTACAGTTGATTGCATTCATGGACTTACCCGCATATTTTTGCATTACTCTGATATTGTATACTTGGCACTTATTGTGAGCACACACTTACACCACCCTCTAAGCTTTTCTAAGCTTATGCATGACTGTTGCTTACAAGTGTCGTTGGATCGCAGCAGCGCTGAGGCAGGAGCGCGCATTGGATTATTTTGAGCCTTTTGATCACCTTGTATTTTCTTTCCCACTTTGTACTTAAATTTTTTGATATAGTGGATATGTGGTGATGTTGTTTTATGACTTGGTTATGCTTGTGATTATGCTCTATTAAAAAAATCATACTAAAAATCCTCCTTGTAGGATCCTAGGATTGGAATCTGGCATATGAGTGCTGGAATCCGAGAATGGGGCACTACAGAGGCTGTTAGCGCCAAATTCGGTGATCAAAAATTTGTGAGCCCAGTTTTCAAGTTTTGAGCGTGACAGATGTGACCCACTTGGTGTTTATTGAGGCCCATGGGTTACGGCCCATTATGATGTATATTGAGGCCCATGGGTCGTAGCCCATTGTGATGTATTTGGGGCCCATGGGTCGTGGCCCATTGTGATGTATATTAGGCCCCCTATGAGCGGCCCATTGTAATATATTTCGAGGCCATGCGTTGAGGACCATTGTGATGTATTTTCGACCCATATGGTAAGGCCCATTGTGATGTATTTTCGGCCCATTTAGTAAGACACAATGAGATGTATTTTCTGACCCATATATTGCGGCCCATTTGACATATATGGGGCCCACATATTGTAGCCCATTGTGATGTACATGAGGTCCATGAGTGAGGTCCAATGTGATGCATATATAGCCCATAAGTGAGGCCCATCATGATGTGTATTAGGCCCTTGAGAGATGCCCATAGTGATGTATATTGGGCCATTGTATGAGGCCATGGGCCCACTATATGTTTGACTTTGTGTGGGCCACTCCTTGGGAGCGATGTTGGTTAAATATCCACATTGATGGACAATGATGGTTAAATGTCCATGTTGTGACCTTCCCTTAGGCCGATTGTCGAGGCCGATTCCAATTGTCGAGGTTGATTTTGATTATCGAGGCCGATTTCAATTATCGAAACCGATTGTATAAGCCGATTATCGATGCCGATTATCGATACTGATTATGAGTATGTGAAAACATAGCATCATGATACATGTTGATACGCATCATCTGTATGTTTGTTATGAGATATGGTTGGCCATTGTATATGTCATTGAGTAGGTTGTTATGAGACTCCCTGATAGGCGGAGATTGTCTCACATGAGCGCACTGTATGCGTAAGATTGATGCATGACTAGATTGTATGACTCATCATCTTGCATTGTGTGTTGTGATTACTGTACACCCTAGGGACATCAGGGTCGTGGCCTCCACAGGTATATCTTGGATGGCCAGATGGGACACCGAAAATTTATTATTAGCATCGGGCTACCATAGATGACCCTAAGTGAAAATCCCTAAACTCTCTTGGTACCAGAGGACACCCCAACGTATAGACCAAGTGGATATATATGAGTGCTTGAGGGTTGTATACCAGTAGGCCCCGTCTCCCACTGTGTCGTGGTCGGTTGGAAGGGGGCGTGACCTTACTTGCCTGAGTAAGGGGGCAATATCCTAAGTTGAGTTTGACCGGCTTGAGGAATGGGTCCGTTATCGATGAGCTGAGCCTGATATTTGCAGGCAGATAGTGAGGTCTTTTCCACTTACCTAGTTGTGTGCTCGGATAGGGGTGACAAGCTGGCGTAGAGTGTAATAGACCCCGGTAATGATCCAAAAGCTGTACAGTATTGATTTGTGGACTTATTGAACAGGAGTTACATACTCATTTATTCATTCATTCATTATCCACTCGGGCTAGTGGTATGCAACTATTTGTTACATGTACCTTCACAATGGCCAGGATTTCGGTTGGGGCGCGTGACTAACCTGAGATCAGGAGTTTACCACATTGAGTCTGACTATCCAAATTAAGTATGAGACTAGTTTAGATAGCAGTCCCTTGTGATGGACCTCATAGCCAGTGATACTACGTACTATCATCCCGATTTCACACTCTAGCATGGTCATTCCATTCGCATCGCATATTGCGTTACATCCGCAACATATGACATTTTGAGTTACTATGTTTCTGCACTTATATAGCTTAGATACAGTTGACGGTATTCGTGAACTCATTAGGAATTATATATTATATTGCATCCTCAGCATTTGATATTCAGCTCTTTATGACTCTTCATTTACATAGCTGATCTGTATTGCGTACTCTGATATTGTATGACTCATGGACTTGTCAGTATTTTCGCTTACTCTGATATCGTATGATTCATGATCTTGCAAGTATTTTCAATAGTGTATGATTATTGCATTGTATTGAATACTTAACACTTATCTTGTGCACACACTTACACCACCCTCTAAGCTTTCTATAAGCTTATGCACGATGGATGTGTGCAGGTGGCATTAGGTCGCAGCAGCATTGAGCTTGGTGCGTGCAGCTGTCTTCTGAAGCTTTGATTTATTTTTTTATATATGTATTTCCCTTTCAGAACTATATTTAAATGTTTATATTGGTGGATATGTGATGAGGATGTTGCCTTTATGATTTGGGTAAACTTGTGGTTATGCTTCTTGTGAAATAAATGTACGTTGGAAAATCCTCCTTGTAGGATCCTAGGATCAAAATCCGGCATATGCGTGCGGGGAGTCGAGAATGGGGTACTATGGAGGCTGTCAGCAACGAATTCAGTGATCGAGAATTTTGTAAATCCCAATTTTCGAGTTTAAGGCATGACAACATTCCATCCAGGAATCCATTTAGCCGCCAATATGGTGGGATAAGATCCTCAGGGCATCAAAAGCACACCCAATGCCAGGGGAAGAACCCTCAGACCTATCACATGAGGCTAGGGGCATGGAAACAGAGCCATCCGAAGAGGACCCAGGACTAGGAGTGCCCATTACAAATCACCCAGGTAAGAACAAGGAGGCACCCATCCCCACCAACAGTCAAGGGGAAACACCCCCACCAACTCAGCAACACAAGGGGCAGAAGCAGCCCATCCATTGGACCGACAAAGGGAAGTAGCCTTCCCTTGACTGGACAGATATTAGGATCCCACCACAATGTGGACCCGAGGAGCTCGAGGAGCTCTAATTTCTGAGAGAAGAGACCAGATCAGACTTCGACTCTGAACCCGATCCAGCAGACATCATGGTCATCGGAACAGATGACCCACAGGTACAAACAGAGCAGAGCAAAAAGATTGAAAGGGGGAATGAACCAGGCTGGACACCCATCTCCCTCACAATCGAATCGGCCAGTAAGCCATCTATGGATGCTGGCCTTAAAAAAAATGCCAATGTAAATAGCAGTTGTTACCCCGAATCAGGACAATATCAATCATGGTTTGTAACACCATCCTGTTCGGGATCCCTTGGCGACCAAAAAAAACAGAAACCCTTCAAAACACAAAAACAACAGATATTTCAAAAACCACAAAAACATCAAATATTTCTCAAAATCACAAAACATCAGAAAATCTTCAAAATCCAAAAATAACAGAAAATCTTGCTAAAATCACTTTACCAAACACTCTACACACAGTGTCAGAGTTCGAGGTCGACTCATACAATTTCGATCTAGAGTTGGACTTCAAGCTTATGGGTTTGGATAAAGCCTAGGATGAGGGAAATGATGGTACAACTCTCGAACTCGAGGACTCTCTCGAAAGGTTCGAAACAATAGCCAACGTCCTGGTAGACGATTTCGAAGTTGTGAACTTGGGATCATTAGAACTCCCTAGAGAAGTGTGCATCAGTAGATCAATGTCTCCGGAATACAAGCAGAGGATGGTGGAATTCTTGAGATCAAGGTTGTCCAATTTTACCTTCTCTTACGAAGATATGCCAGGGCTCGATGAAGATTTGGTAGTACACCACTTGTCAACTAAGCCAAACATGAAGCATGTTAAGCAAAAGCTCTAAAGAATGAAGTTAGAATGGGACCTAAAGGTCCGTGATGAAGTCATCAAGTAATACAATGAGGGATTTCTGGTAGTCTCCAACTACTCGGAATGGCTCGCAAATATCATACTAGTGCAAAAAAAGGACAGCAAAGTTAGGATGTGCATCGTTAGGGACCTCAACAAAGCAAGTCCTAAAGATAATTTCCCTCTGCCTCACATCGATACACTGGTAGATAATATTGCTGGACACAAGATCTTCTCCTTCATGTACGGCTTCTCCTACTACAATCAGATCAAGATGGCTATCGAAGATCATGAGAAGACTTCTTTCATCACACCATGGGAAACTTTTTGCTATCAGGTTATGCCCTTCGGGCTGAAGAATGCACAAGCTGCATATCAGCGAGCCATGACTGCCTTGTTCCATGACATGACAAACAAGGAAATGAAAGTTTATGTGGATGACATGATTGTCAAATCTCGCACGATCGAAGGACATTTTGAAGACTTCAAGAAGCTTTTCGACAGGCTAGAAAAGTTCAAGCTCCGCCTCAACCCATAAAAAATGTGTCTTTGGCGCGACCAAAGGCAAGCTATTAGGCTTTATCGTCAATGAAGATGATATCCGAGTGGACGAGACTAAGACCAAGGCAATCATCGAGATGCCACCACCCAATACCGAAAAAGAGATTCGCGGTTTCCTTGGAAGGATCCAGTACATTGGCCGATTCATCGCACAGCTCACACCTATCTGTGAGCCCATATTCAAGCAAGGAAGAACTCACCAAAGGAATATAATGACGATTGTCAAGTGGCTTTTGACAGGATTAAGAAGTACCTGCTAAATCCTCCAATGCTCATGCTACCTACTCCAGGTAGGCTACTACTTCTGCACATCTCCGTCATAGCAAAAGCAATCAGATGCATCCTCGGCCAACACAACGACACAGGAAGAAAGGAGCAGGCGATCTACTATCTAAGCCGATGGTTCACAAGCTACGAAACCAAATATTCCAGCTTAGAGAAAATGTGCCTCGCCCTAGTCTGGGCAATGCAACGGTTACGACAATATATGATTGCTCACCCAATCCTTATGCTCACTCGCATGGACCCATTAAAGTACTTGTTCGAGAAACCGGCACTAATGGGCAGGATCACAAAATGGCAACTGCTGCTTTCTGAGTTTGACATCACCTATGTCACTCAGAAAGCAATCAAGGGGCAAGCACTGGCCAACCATTTAGCAGCACACTCTCTGCTAGATTGCCAACCATTAAAGACCTTCCCTGATGAAGACATCCTCCTAATTAAGGAAGAAGAAGAAAGAAAGGCAGGAGAGTGGACACTCTTTTTCGATGGAGCAGCAAATTCAAAAGGGAGTGGGGTAGGAGCAATATTCTACTCTCCCGAAGATGTCCCAATTCCTATCTCCAGGTGATTGGTGTTCTAATGCACTAACAATGTGGTTGAATATAAAGCATGTATCGCTGGTCTGAGAGAAGCCATCATCCTCAATGTGAAGAAGTTACGAGTCCTCGGAGACTCACAACTCATTATCAATCAGACAAATGGCGACTGGAAGACTAAGGATGAAAAACTGATCCCGTATCATGTTTATCTTAAGAACCTGACTAAGGAATTTGAAGAGATCACATTCTCTTACATGCCTCGAGCCGAGAACCAATTTGTGGACGCTCTTACTACCCTTGCCTCGATGCTGGAAATCCCAAAAGGAGTTGCTAAATGGGAACTTACTGTCGAACACCAGGAAGAGCCCACATTCTTCCTGCAGATTGACAAGCCGAAACCTCTTCGAACGATCAGCCATGGTATATAGACATCAAAGAATATCTCGAGCATCAGAAGTACCCGGAAGGAGCGACATCAACCGATCGTCTCATAATCCAGCGGCTAGTGGCCCAGTTCACAATTACTGGGGGTATCCTCTATAAGCGATCCTTCAATCAAGTCCTTCTCTGTTGCGTGGATGAAATAGAAGTAGTTCAGATCATGTCAGAAATCCATGAAGGACTGCGGCCCACACATGAATGGACATATGATGGCAAAGAAGATCTTATGGCTCAGTTACTATTGGCTAACGATGGAGACAGATTGCTGCAAACACGTCAAAAAGTGCTTCAAGTGCTAAGAGCATGCGAACTAGATCCATGTGCCTGCTTCTGAATTATACAACCTGACAATACCATGACCCTTCTCTTATAGGGACTTGACATCATCGATAAAGTCAACCCCAAAGCTTCAAACGAGCATGAGTACATCTTGGTGGCAATGAATTACTTCACTAAATGGATAGAGGCAGCATCCTACACTACCATCACAGCATCACACGTGATCAAGTTTATTAAGAACAATATCATCAGCCGATACGGGGTTCCTTACCCCATTATTACAGACAATGGGACTCTGTTCATCAATAAAAGGATGGGCAATTTCCTCGACAAATTCAAATTCGACATCATCAGTTAAGCCCCTACCGTCCTCAAATCAATGGTGGGGTCGAAGTTATAAACAAGAGTATCATCTGTATACTGGAGAAAATGGTAAAAATGTATTGCGACTGATCAGAAATGTTCCCATATGCACTCTGGGCTTATCGAACATTTGTACGGTCTGTTACAGGCTCAACTCCATATGAACTTGCATACGGAATGGAAGCAGTGCTATCAGTCGAAATAGAAATCCCATCACTCCGGATATTACTGGAAAGCGAAGTCGAGGAAGGTGAGTGGCAACAAGTAAAGTACGATCAACTGCATCTAGCAGATGAAAAGTGTATGCGTGCGTTAAGTTACTCACAATGCTACTAAAGAAGGATTGCACGGGCCTACAATAAGAGGGTCCGAAAGAGAAATTTCAAAGTCAATGACATGGTCATGAAACGTATCTTACCATGGCACTTGCTAGATCCTAGAGGAAAGTTCAAACCCTCGTGGGATAGACCATTGATCATTCGAGAGGTACTCCCAGGAGGCGCTCTTCAGCTCACCAGTCTGAGAGGAGAAGATTTTCCTGAGCCCATCAACGCCGACAACGTGAAGATTTATCACAGGTAACCATACCTAACATTATTAATGATTACAATTGCAAAGTTGTACCCGCCACTTCCCCCCAACAAAGAAAAACAAGAAGCACCCTTCGTTCACCAAAACTAGAAAAATATATATACCCATCACTTCTCCCACCAAAAAGTATCCATCATTTCCCCAGACCAAAAAAAAATGTATTTATCATCTCTCCCATCAAAAATATCCACAAAAGAAGAAGAAACAAAGAAAAGGAAGAAGAAAGAGAAAAAAGGAAAAGACAGAAAACCTCAAAAGGAAGATAAAAAGGGAGAAGAAAATAAGGTCATACCCATCCTCAAATAATCCAACCGACATAAAACAGCTTATGATTGTGATTAAAGACAAGGATAGGAAAGTAACTAGTTGGACGGCTATGAAGGAAATCTCTTCGTCTTTTCTGGCACTTCAATATATATATATATATATATATATATATATATATATAAGAGCATGCTTAAGCAAGAAGGGCTAATTGAAAACCTGAAAGGGCGGCTCGAGTAAAAACAGTGGGCATGTAGTGGACTTAGTGAAAACTTGAAAAGGCGCCTAAGGTAAAAACAACACAGCTGCCAAGGGGCAGGCAAGATTAAAACCAGGGACATTGTAAAAATCTAAAAGGATGATACAGGCAAAAATGACGGGAAAGCCAGTCATAGTGAAAACCCGAAAGGGTGTTATGGGACAAAATGGCTAAATAAAGAACCAACAAACAAAAATAAAAGTGCAGGTACAGAAGAAGCCGAAACCACCAATGCAACAATGAGATACAAGGAAAGGACTAATTTTGGATCAATATTCTATCATGCTCTACTCAAATCCAAGTGTCACGATCCTGGACACACTCTCAGGGAACCAAGATCTCTAGTACACAACCCAGACTACTGAACATGACGTGGGCTGAGCCTAATATTTTGATCCCAATCATCCAAAGCACAAATTCAGACATGAGCTGGCAAATTTGGCACCAACAAAACTTTTATTTCTTTTCAAAAAGTCTCTTTTACATCATTCTCTTTCTTTACAAAAACAAAAAGCATCTATGCATATAGGACAAGTAGCTGATCAAGTCAGGGATCCCAAGTAACCTCTATCCTTCGTACACCGATAATCTCTGCCTAAGTCGCTCTACCTCCATGCGTAGGTAGAAGACCTCGTCTCGCTCCAGGCAATGCGTAATAAGCATGCTCTTATCAAACCGCCGCCCTACTGCTAGCCAATGGGCCATATCCTCGTAGGAGTGATGAAGAACGGCAAGCTCGAATATAAGATGGTTGTGCGTCGCAAGCAGAAATGACGGGTCAATAAAAGGCCGCTCCTTGAATGCCTCAAATAAATCCTCAACGCCTGAGGAGGATGAAGCAGTATCACCAGCCATATCTCAATCATTGGCCTTATCCGTCAAGTGCCAACCAGGGACCTAACGATAAAGCGACTGCTCTGCCACCCATCGCTGGTATAGCGCTGTCACTAAAGGAGGAGCCCAAGACTCGAACTCCAAGGCCGCCGCATCCAACCAACCCTGCCAGGAAATTCAGACTCGTCGATACAGAGTAATCAGGCCAAAAGAAAGAGGAGCATGTCCAAATCCAGAAAAAGTGAAGTCGGGAACATCCTGCTAGAAGCCAAACTGCCGGAGAAAATGTATGGGATGATAAGAGCAGTATCCTCAGAGGCTTAGCAACAACAGAGGAGTGCGAGCTGCGTTTCAGATGAAAGGCGTAAGACAAAGCCATGGAGCTTCCCAGCTAATTTCCCATCCTCGGAGCTAAGAGAGCATATGACGGTATAGTGACTCAGTGGCCTCCACACCAAGAGGAATAGAGATAGTACATCGCCACGATGAGAGTCAGGCCACACAAGTGGAGGGGTCATATAAAGGTGCTCCCACAGCCATACCTAGAGAAAGATACGAGTTAAGCTTAAGTTGCAAGCAAATAACAGAGTAGTGAAAAGGAGTAAGGACAAAAGTAAAAAAGATACCTGAAGAAACGAACAGCAACCCCAGAGGATGCAGGTATGTAACAGCGAGCACTTAATCAAGCCTAAAAACAGTTTCGCCAACACCATAGAGACAACAGTCCAGCGGCCCAGAACGCGGTGATGCACATAAAGTAAAACTACTAGAGACAATTGTCGCTAGCTTGAAAAGAGCAGCTTCGCTAAGACACAAAAGATCAGTGCATTCAAACAATGAAGCTGGCGATCGGATCCCAAACCCCCTCGAGCAGTCGAACAACGATCATACAAAAGCTCGAGTGAAAACTCATCAACTCCGCTCTCTGTAGTGGGGAATGCGGCCAAAAATTCGAACCATGGGCCTATATCAGCAGGACGAACCGGCTCAAATGAAGGAACATAAGGATCCCAAGCGAGAGGAAGACCAGACAAGCGCGTAAACTCCTTTAAAGATGGGCCTAGCTCCAAATCATTAAAGGAAAACAAGTTCAACGCTGAAACCCAATCATATGAAGCTGCACTCAACAATCGCCAATCTAGGCAAACTCTATGGAAGTGAAGAACCTCCTGGAAGCCCAGGGAGCCCAGCTCCAAGATCTCGGAGTCGGTCAAGCTCGCAATCCAGATATGCAACCACTTAGAATAGGTGCCGCGTGATTGCAGTCGACAAGTTCGAACGGGCACACCCTCTACAATATGAAACTCAGGATCCACAAGTGAATTGTCAAAAATGGGCATGCCCTCATCCAACAGATTTATCTAATGGTGCTGAAAAAATCTTGACTTGCCCAACACATCCTGAAGAATACCCTGAAAAGCTATAGTAGGAGGGCTCAAAACTCCAACAATCGCCACATCAGGAGTCGTCTGAAAAGTACATGCCCTAAGAGCTGCAACACCTAAAGTACCCCATTAGTTGATTGGACCGAGACCCTGATCCCCGACAACAGCAGCCTGTCCCATCACCACCTCAAAATCTGCACCGAATATCTAACCTAAGCCACCCACAAAAGGCCCATCATCTATCAAATCCAAACCACTCAAACCATCGAGGTGGGGGCCACCATCCACCTGGATCCGATCCACACCATCCACATCACCCGAATCCATCAAAACGACATCTCAGCCATCCAAACATGGCCCACCTAGCTCCACACCATCTACACCATCCAAGGGACCAACCATCCCAACATCCATAATACCTAATGGCCCATCAAGCATGGAACCATCAAATCCATCCACACCACCAAGCCCATCAAGCCCCATCAAACCCATCCAATCCAATCAACTCATCCCCATGGCTACCATTAATGGTGGTGGAAGTCATGTCATAAATGACATTAACCTCTCCAAAAGATCTCATCACACCACCACTAACCCCCATCAACCCACCCATAAATGAGCTCTCACCACCATAAAAAAGGGACCCACCACCCAACTCTCCATCATTTATGTTAGATCCACCAACATCTCCATCATGACCAGCCATAATAAAGACACGAGAAGAAGACAAAAGAGATAAAAGACAAGAGAAAGGGATAAAAAGGAAGAAGAAAGGAGATAAAATGAAGTGACCAGAGGGTCTGGGCAGGAGAAGGATCAGTGGAAGAATAACAGAGAAGAAGGGGGCTTGTTGGAAGAAAAGACGGACGAAGGTGGTAATCGGATCACCGCTAGCGGTAGTCCGAGTATCGCCACAGGATCTGACATCCCTGCATCATTGCTGTGCCTAACAAGACAGAACAAGTGGAAAAAAGTCAGCGGGCGGTAGTCTGACTACCGTCGGCGGTAGTCCAACTACCACCCGGGCCCACAATGCTGCGAAATTAAGGGTGGGACCCACTGCAAGAACCCTGGAACATGGACCACCTCCGAAAAACCCGTTTGGGATCACCAAAAAAAAGGATGCTAAAAAGTCAAGCAGAAGTCAACTCAAAAAGTGACAACGGGCAGCTAAACGTTTCATATGTGCAAAAAGTTATACAACCAAAGGTACATGGTCACAGGATATGATAGGGCTAATCATCATCGGGTATATACTCGTCTGAATCCTTCTGACAAACATGTGGCTCCAAAAGTCCTCCTCCGGCAAAACAAACATCACCACCCAGAGCATAAGCAGGTTACAAGACAGGGTCGATACCTTACTGTTCATACAATGAACTATACTCCCTCACTGGATCGATGAAGGCACTGGCATCAAAACCTTCCAAAGCAGTAGTCAACTCCCACTCGAGCATTGACCTCTAGTCAGATGGACCGGATGGTGGACTAAATGGAACCAGCGGATTGCCAGTCAACTGTCAGAAGAGCCTCTCTCTAAGATGCTACTTTGTTATGCGAGGATCTTCCAAGATGCGGCACCGTCGTGAAGCTTGAAAAGCCTCCTGAGTTACAGGAGTAAGCACTACATTCGGCCGAAGATACAGCCTAGTACGGAACTGCAGAGAACAAAGAAATCAGGGACAAAGGATGAGCAAGAAGCAGAAACACAATGTTACACTGGGCAGTTACATCATCAAGGACTAGGGCATCGACATTCGACCTCCATGCAAGATCGAAAAACATGTATGTTTGACTGCGGTTATCCTTATACCACAACATCATGCGTGGAAAAGGAGGCAAAGGGTCGATCAGAGTAGGCATCAGGTGAGGGAATGGTCAAAAAAGCAAACCTGCATGAGTCCACAGTCTGAAATTGTAATCGATCATCCCAGGGAGAAGAATGCAGGATTTAAAGGATACCTCAATGACCGAATAGAAACCAATCAAAGATTTGCTGATGCAGCAAGTAGCTTTGTCCTGCCCTTCATACAAATGGGCAAGGAGAGCCACATTCCAATTATACGGCGTAGGAAAAGTGATATCGGCCACAAGAGATAATAGGCAGGAGCTCACCAACTCATTCCCATGACAGAAGATCATCGCCCCCATAGTGTACAGTATCAAGGCATGGGCCTTCACAATGGCTGCGGCCTCGGTCTCAGGAATACACCGAGCAAAGTTCAACGAGAGCCAGAGTAACCTGAACCGATGGCCGGAAAAATATGAAGCATCCGGCATCATCCCCAGTAGACTTATCCAATCATCCTCAGAAGGCACCGGAAGATCTTCTTCAAAAGGAACAGATCCCCCATCATACCTAAGGTCCAACTGCATAAAGAGGTCATATGGAGTGATCCCCCACTCCCCGAAGGGTAAATGGAAAGTATAGGTCTTGGTGTGCCATTGCTCTGTCAAAGCAGATAAAAGGGACATGTTTGTCTTGCTCAGACGAACCCGGAATAGGCTAGTGAATGGAGCGCGCTCCAATACTTTAAAGAATAGAGGCTAAGGATCATGAAACTAGTCCGGCCAATGAGTCCTAACTCCACCCCCCTCAAGATCGCAAAAGTACCTCCTTCCCAGGCCACATCAGATAGGTGTCGGCCCTCTCGGGGTATGTCACAGGGATTAACTCATTGGCGAGAAGGGCTGGCCTCATTCCTACCATGGTGAGGCATGTTACACAAGCGAGGTTCACAGGTAAGAATCCTTCTCAGTACCAAGTCTAAAGCCTAAGCCCACTTGCAAAAAGCCCAAGTCAAAGCCCATCAAGGCCCAAAAGTCAAAACCCATTAAAGCCCAAATGTGTAAGGCCCATCAAAGCCCAAATGTCTAAAGCCCAGCATGGCCCAAAAATCCAAAAGCCCAAGACCAATGTTCGGAGGCCCAAGTTCCAAAGTCCAAGTTCCAAAGCCCATTTCCCAGGCCCCATTTTGCATGAGTCCATATTTTTAAAGAACCATCTTTCAGGCCCAAGTCCATTCAACTTGACTAAAACAGGATCATGATTTAAGGCCCACTTAAGAAACCTCATCCATACATGGGACCAAAAATCAAGCTAAGGTGTGCAATCCACTCCACAAGGGGTGGCCCGCCTTTAAGATCCACACCATCAAAGTGCTCAAGTGGGTCCCAAATCTTCCATCATATGGTCTAGATCATCATAAAAAACAAACAAAAGAAAAATAAAGAAGATCATGAGAGTGGGGCTCCCTTTCTTATCACACCCCACTTTAACAAAATAAAAATAAAATAAAATAAAAATAAATAAACAAACAAAAAATCCAGCCAACTCTTTGGCCTAAAACAAAAAAAAAATCCAGCAAGTTCCAATGGTTGAGATCGAACCAAAATGATCAACGGTCCCGATCACAGCCTCCCTGAGCCTAAAAGGAAGATCCAAGGCTACAAATGGCTCCCCCAAACATTTCACAAAGAAGATATGGCCAAACTCCAAGCAGACACAAACAAGGATTCATGATTATCCACCTGAGATTGAAGAAGGAAGAAGGGTGATGGAAAATTATAGAAATCAACAGTCAAGGATCCTTCAGGGAGCTACAATGGTGTCCCTAGATGTCCCTAGATGGAGATGAAATAAGAAAGGAGGGTGCATTGCTCGGACTAGCCTCCACACTGAACCAACGGACAAAATAAGTGACCGACAGTAATCGGACTACCGCTGGTGGTAGTCCGACTACCGCCCCTGACCAGATTCCTTTGGGGCAGTGGGCCGGTCCCCTATGAAATGATGGGACGTACAGACCTCTCTTGGATCCATTCGACAAAAGCCCAAAAGGAAAGAAAAAGATTCCTCTCTCGAGAAATTAGGTATCTTAATACGATAAATTGCTAGAAAAAAGAAAGGAAAAAAAGTAGAAAATCCCAAAAATATAATAGATTGAATGCCCCATTATTTTATTAGTAGAGGCCATCTGACTATTTCATCTAGACCGTACAATAAAAAACTGAACGACGACGCCCACCGATAAGATCAGACGGATCTTTCAAAAAAATCCAAAAATATTTCAAACCATTAGCCCCATCAGCTTATCTATGGAGGCAATACAACTATTAATTTTTGTAAATAAAAACTGAACGACGATGCCCAACCATGAGATCGAATGGATATTTTCCAAAAAAAATCTAAAAAATATTTTCAAATAAAATCCCCAAAGAGTCTAGCTCTAAAGGGAATAACTTTCAAATAAAGTTTTCAAAAAACTACACGAGGCGCGCAGTACACTGAGGAATCTTCCAGATTCTCTAGTTGCGACCAGTGCAAACAGCTAAATAAGATTCTATCCCTTCCGGTTTCCTCGGAGGATGTTCAAATCCATACATGATACAAGTACAGTTGGCCTGATCTCTATATCTGGACAGTCGTACGAATGCTAGTGAAAATGAGTGGATCTATCTCTGGAATGAATAATCAAACTCGAAGTGACAACAATCCATTATAACAAAAGTATTAGAATCAGCAGACTGCATGGCAAAAGATAACCTGCACATACCTAGTCCAGGATGTTTAGAAAATTTGATTGAGTTCAAGTCAGCATAGTGAGCTCCCTATAAGGCCGCACGAACGTGCAGGGCAGCTAACTACTTTGACGATCAAACAGAACGAATACTCCTAGGGTGATTATGTAGCAAAGGAAATGACAGATCAAATAGTACAGAAATCCTCATAAAGCCGCAACGAATGCATAAAGGCCCTACTTTCAGACTTACCCTCCAATGCTATTAACCATCTGACATGAAAGGGTTATCATTAATGACACATAATGCTGCACGAACGCATAGGGACAATCACAACATTTTCCTCAACCCTCATGATATGTGCAAGTCATCTCTTTTCTAAACAATCAACTGACAATGATACAATGGTAGGCAACAGATTTGAATCCCTACCCTTTCCGACCAGAAGGGTGGGGTGTCCACTCACTTTGGCTCTCAGATGCTCACAACCTCGGCCAAAGAGGGGCATCTGTAGACACCCCACCTAGGCTAATATCTTGAGAAGGCTAGGACAATTCGAGAACCATGATCCTATCTGAACCTCTAAACCCTAATCCGCACCCCCAAATCCTAATCCGAACCCCAAACCCTAATCCGCACCCCGAAACCCTAATCTGAACCCCCAACCCTAATCCGAACTCCCAAACCCTAATCCAAACCCCAAAACCCTAATCTGAACCCCTAAATCCCAGCTTAACCTTAGCCTAGACCCTGAACCTAGCCTAACCCAGATTCCAATCCAAACCTAAAACCCGTCAAAATCAGAGTATACACATTAACATGGGAACACACCTATTTGAACCCAAAAGATCGGAAGAAGACTATCGGACGAGCCAACACACCAAACGAGGCCCAAGGGATAAAGCCCAGGCCAAGGCCAGCTCGGGCGATAGTTTAACTACCGCCAGCGGTACTTAGACTACCTCCACTCGTGGGGCGCATGTGTCATCCAAGAAACAGCTGTCTCTGTGTCCGAAAGTCAACTTTCTTGTGAAATTACCCCTCCAGCCAACACTATTTACCTTTTTACCCACCCCAAGAGCCAATGAGAGTGCACCACGTGGCATTTCTTTCTCCTCAACCACTCTCAAGTTGTCATGTCAGCATTTACCCATCTCAAACCTAACAAGTACCACATTACCATTAGAGAAGGCTATAAATAGCCCTCTCCTCTTCTCATTTTCAACAAAAACTTTCACTTTCCAAGTGTAAGAGAAAGAGAGGGAGAGAAGAGAAGAGAGTCAGAGTGAGGATGAGGGGGAGCTCCCAGGCCTTAAATTTCAGATTTTTCTAGCCACCTCTTAGCCTCACCTCAACCATCTCAACCCCTAGGCCTAGCCTAAATTAACCATGGTGCACCCCATATTCTGGCCAACTCAAGTTCAAGCCAAAGATCTATTCATCTCATGCATAAGCATTCATCATGACATTTATTCCCTTCTCAACCCCCCTGCTCCTCTAGATTTCTAATGAATGTATGCTCTATGACTTGCCTTATATTGGATCCTGTCACATCAAAAATTCCCAGTAGTATAGTCCATTTTTCTTACCTCTTTGTATAAGCATCATCACATCTACCTTCTAGACACGTCGTTGGATGTATGCTTTGTGGCTTGCCAAAATCTCAGATCTTGCAGCATTAGAAATTCGTGTGTGTGCCTATTCCTATCTCGACCATATCATCCATCCCTTGAGATTGTTTTACCACATTGAGTAGAGACCGTACATTTGTATAGGCAAAGAGGATGCCTAACATCTTCCCTCTTTGTAACTGAGGTCCCTTACCCAGAATCCCGAATCACAAACCAGGAGTTAATCTAAGGTAGGAGAGTCTTCGAATTTCTCTAACCTTACACATTCTGCAGGTTCTAACCAACTGTGAGATTCTGAGATTAATTGGCTAGTGGCAATTCTAACATCCACGAATCAACCTAATCACCCCTCATAAATCAAAAACAAAAACACACCAATCAGCGTGGGCGCTGATTTTCATCGTCCACAGGGACATTCCCACCCATCATTTTTCATTGTAATATGCTACTTAACTTACTTTTTAATCTCCAAGCCAAGTAAGATGGTGGGTGATGTAGAGGAATTCAATCCCCCTGTAGTAATATTGTATGTTTCCTTTCCTTCGAAGGAAGCAAGTGAGGGGAAATAAAGAGTAAACGAACACCACATATGAGCACGGTTACAGTAGAAATAAGAGCTGAAATGCCAAGCTATATGTCCTAGAGGGGGGGTGAATAGGACTATGCCAAATTTTAAGATAAATACAGCGGAATATGAAACAAAGAATAGATAGCTCTATACACCAATCACAATATAGGAATGGAAAGCAACCTAAAATAGAGAAAATGGAAACACAAATTGTTCTAAGGACAACCTTACACTAAAAACCAAAGTTTATGGTAGGACAACCTTATTTGTAGAACAAATAGAGAAACAGAAGCACAACGTAATAAAGAGATAGCAAAAATATAATGCTGAAATGTAAATCTAAATTATTACAACATTCCCCACTGTGCTTGAAATGTAAAATTTACAACATTCACATCCACACATACATTCCCCAATTCTGAATGATAAAAGATAGGAAATATAAATCACACATCCACAACACAAAGAATTATAGTGGTTCACCTATGTGTTCACCAACTGTTAAACAACAGCCACACAGAATGCTACTCCACTCCTAATATCTTCACACAGGGGATATTAGCGTTCACTATCAAATAGGTTTTCACAGGTTCACCCAAAACCTTCATAATTGTGTCTTTTTCAAAGGGCTTACACAATTCAAAAACCCTCACTTCTGAGTTTTCTGGCTCTCCTCAGATGACCAACAACTTTGAGATTTTTCTGGCTTAACCTCAAATAAAACCAAAACAATGTAAATTACACAAATTGTAAAATACCTGATTTTCTCCTTCATTGTAGCAGCCCAGAAGAACCAAGTCGGAGTAGAGATTTGAATGTCAAAGTTCAATGTCCAATACTCACTTTATAATGGTTGTAGGTTCTAATAGATTTTAAATTAAAACAAAAGGGCTAGCTCTAATTGATTTTGATTCCAGAAAAAGGAAAACAACAATTCCTCTTTTCAAATTAGATTGGAATGCAAGAAACAAAATCAATTAAAAAAGCTAAAGAAAGAGAATATTAAATATGCACACTTAGCTTAAATGGAGCACCGACTTATCTCTCAGAAGACTGAATTAAATTAACTTGAATTGCATATTTTATTCTGAGATTCGTGCTCTATTTATAGGTGAGCAAATCACACCTTCAACTGGTCTAAGGACTTCTACGACTGATTGTAGAACCAACAGATATTTAAAAAATTTGGGCGTGATAAGATTTGACAGTTTTACGACTGGTCGTGAGTCTCCTACGACTGGTCGTAGGTTTCATACGACTAGTCGAAGCAAGTCAAATTTCAGCGCTGTATATTAAGTCATAGCTCTACGATAAGTCAAAGATGCAGTCGACACTGTACCTACGACTGGTCGAAACGTCCCCAAGACTAGTAGAAGCCTAATAGAAAATTTCTAATTTTTGTAACAAACTTACGACTGATCCATGAGTTTCTTAAATAGGTCGAAACAGTGCTAGGACTAGTCGAACAAAGTCCAAGACTAGTCTTAGAACAGACTAAACTCACTTATAGAAAACATATGAATTATGTATCCAAAATGACCTACTCTAAAGGTCAACTCAAGGTCAGTCATACCTCAGGAGTGAAGTAAGGACATTGAAACTTTAGAGACAAGTGACCTTTGAAAGTAGTGAAGCTTAAAGTCTTGATGGAGCTCAAACTTAAAAGCTTCTTGAGATCTTGATCTTGAGGTAGAACTTGAAAGCTTCTTGAGATTCTTGACTTGTGAATAGTACTTGTCAACCTAAGTTGATCTTGAGTAGAGCATTGTTCTTCACAAATGCAAGCTTCATAATAGTGTCTTTGACACCACAAATTTGACAACACAAAGGGCTATAAACTATGGCACTTACAATCTCCCCCTTTGTCAAATTAGTGATAAAACATACTTTCAAGATATGTTACGTAACACAGAATATCTGATTAAAGAATCATGCACCAGTTATTATCAACCAGAATCCTGCAGACTTGTAAATCAATATTCAGTCCACCTCTGCACATACTCCCCTTGAGTAGCATACTCATAAAATAATATACAATACAATGCTACTCCCTCCTTATGACAACATATGACAACATCCATATCCATATACATATCTATAACATATCCATACTCCCCCTTTTTGTCACAATATGACAAAGGAAGCAGAAAATAGATGGTAGAGAAGAAATAATCAATGAGAAATATGAGAGGTAACTAGTCAAGATATAAGAACATAGTATAAGTAACACACATAATTCATAGACTGAGCTAAGTTAAAGAGAGTGACAAACCCAAAACAAGTTAGGAGTAATAAAGTTATTACAAACCAGTAAACTGAAAAATACTAATCTGACTCAGATGAAGGAGCAGAAATGGAAGGATCAAGTTGATGCATGCCTTTGTTCAAGCGCCTAAGATATTTGCGCATATATTTGAACTGTAAATCATGGACAACAGACATGTTTTCCATTTTAACATTTAGACCCTCAACTTTATCTTCCAATGCACTCAGACGTGCATCAAATGAAGAAGGCTCATAATCTGGATCATTTGTAGAATCGGACTCAAGCTCTTCAAAAATATCATCCATGTTAATATCATCAGGAGGAAGATCACCAGCTTCTTCCTCATGTTCAGCTTTCGCACCACCAACACCATCACCTTGGCCAGGAAGGTAATCCAGTTTCATCTTATTGATATTAGAATTGTTAAATATCAGATGATGAATAGGGGCCTCTCCAACCGGCATGTCGATTGACATATGTGTAGCCAATGCAGTCATCAAATATCCAAAAGGAATGTCACTATGACCAGGATGGAGTCGAAACTGAATGATGAAGTGACACATCAAGGATGGTAAACAAATGTTAACACCTCTAACAATAGAATGAAGAATACGAACCATGAAGGACCTCAATTCAGATTTGTTACTCAACCGAGGATACAAATTAGACATAAAGATTTTGTGAAGAATTCTGTATTTGGGTAACAAATACCTTGAGGGAAGCGCATTCCCTTTATGCATCCATTGTACATCCAAATTACATAAGTCATTAGTCAGCATACATTTTTTAGTGACAGAGAGTTTATCATATAAAGTATGGATAGGGATTCCCTCATCATTCACTAGAATATCCATAAGGGCTGAAATCAAATGTCGATCAACTTCAAATGACCCTTCTCTTGTGGAGATAGAAAAAGTTAAATTTTCCAGAGAGAAAGCACATATGCATGCAAACATGGATTGGGCAATGGACCGGTATGCTGGCCCACCCCAAAGCAATAAGTTATTCCAACCTACAGATTGAAGCATAGGAAAAATATCAAAAGGAGCAACATGATTAATGTCAATTGGATGCTCAACAACAACATTACGCAATCGAATGTCCCGAACATAAGATGGATCGTCCTCAGGAGCCCTAAGATGACGCTTAGTGATAGGGGCTGATCTGGAAGAAGAAGACGGACCACGAGACGTTGATTTTCTTCCTCTAAAAGCCTTATACAACAATGATTTCAAGAATATAAAGAGTTGCAATGGATTGAGAAATGGGTTTTCTCAAATCAGATTTTTCAAAAGAAAATCCCCAAATCTCAACTAAATTCGAAATAAACAACTCCAAGAGAGAAATAGAAGCAATTTAGACACAAATCTACAAGTAAAATGCAAATGGAGCACTAACCTTGAAGATTTTGGAAGATGGGTTTGACTAATCGTGTGTCGGCTTGTTGGAGAGTGAAGTTGAAATGAAGAAGAAGATGATTTCCCCAAATTTTAAGTGAATCCACGCGATTCACGACTATTCATGGATATACACGATTGGTCGTAGTACGACTGGTCGTGGATACTCACGACTGGTCGAGTACAGGCCAAAAAATCTAATTTTTGCATATTTTTCAAGATTTGAAAACTAAACTAGCAAATATATACAATAAGATACAAATAGGCATAATTAATCATTTTAAAATGCACATGCCGAGATCAAATTTTATTTTATTAAACCTGCTTTTGTCAAGCGGTTTAGTGAAAATATCAGCACGTTGATTCTTGGTAGGGATATATTCCAAAGATATAACTTTTGCTTCTACTAATTCCCGAAATAATGAAATCTAATGTCAATGTGCTTAGTACGAGAATGCTGAATTGGATTTTTCGAAATATTTATGGCACTAGAATTATCACAATATAATAACATAGAATTTTGTTTAATTCCATAATCACTTAGCATATGTTTCATCCAAACAAGCTGGGTACACGCATTACCAACTGCGATATATTTAGCTTCAACTGTTGAAAGTGATATAGAACTTTGTTTCTTGCTAAACCAAGAAACTAAACAGTTTTCGATATAAAAACAACCACCACTGGTTGATTTTCGATCATCAAGATTACCAGCCCAGTCAACATCCAAGTACCCAGCTAATTGAACACTAGTCTCATGTGGATACCAGAGACCGAGATTCACAGTACTTGTGACATATTGTATAATCCGCTTGACATCAATCAAGTGCGATTCTTTAGGTTCAGACTGATATCTAGCGCAAATACCAACACTTATAGCGATATCTAGTCTGCTAGCAGTTAAATACAATAGACTATCAATCATATTCCGATATAATTTCGGATCCACATTTTTACCTGCAGAATCTTTTGAGAGTTTCAAGGTTGTACTCATAGGAGTATCAAAGTTCTTACTATTCTCAAATCCAAATCTCTTAATCAAGTTCATAGTATATTTAGATTGAGAAATGAACATTCCATCAGGTTTTTGTTTTACTTGCAACCCAAGGAAATAATTCAATTCCCCAACCAAGCTCATTTCAAACTGAGATTTCATCAAATCTGCAAACTCAATAGTCATGTCAGTATAGGTAGATCCATAAATGATATCATCAACATACATTTGTACTAATAAGATGTAATCCTTATGTTTTTTAATAAACAGAGTTTTATTAACACATCCCGTTTGAAAATTATGGTTTAATAGAAACTTTGTTAGTTTCTCGTACCATGCCCTAGGAGCTTGTTTTAAATTGTAAAGTGCCTTTTTAAGACGATACACATGATCAGCATTTTTGGAGTCTTCAAAACCCATTGGTTATTCAACATAAACTTCCTCATGCAGATCGCCATTTAAAAATGCACATTTCACATCCATTTGGTAAATTTTAAACTTTCTAAAACACACAATAGATATAAAGAATCTGATTGATTTAAGACGTGCTACTGGTGCAAAGGTTTCATCATAGTTAATACCTTTAATTTGAGTGTAACCTTGTACCACTAGCCTAGCCTTGTTTCTAATTATATTACCAAGTTCGTCAGACTTATTTTTGAAAATCCATTTGGTTCCAATGATGTGTTTATCTTTAGGTCTAGGTACGAGATACCAAACATCATTTCTCACAAATTGGTTAAGTTCTTCTTGCATCGTAACGATCCAGTTTTCATCAGCAAGAGCTTCTTTTACGTTAGATGGTTCTATCTGGGATGTAAAAGATACATAATTGCATATATCCTCAAGTTGTCTACGAGTACGAACACCAGTGAGAGGGTATCCAAGAATCTGTGTGGTTGGATGATCTTTAACAATCCTTTGTTCAGAATCAGTCTGATTAGATGAAGTATTAGGTTTAACAATTACAAGAACTTCATCATTATCTGAACTTGAGACAAGTGTGCTTAAGTGATCATCAATGACCACATTGATGGATTCTTGAATCACACCGGTCCTTTTGTTCAAAACCCTATAAGCTCGACTGTTTAAAGAATATCCTAGAAAGATCCCTTCATCACTTTTCGTATCAAATTTTCTCAGATTTTCACGATCTCGTAAAATATAGCACTTGCTGCCAAAAACTCGAAAGTATTTGAAAGTAGGCTTTTTATCGAACCACATTTTGTAAGCCATTTTATTATTACCTTTACTAGTGTAAACCCGGTTAATAATATAGCAAGCTGTATTGACTGCTTCAGCCCAAAGGTTCTCAAAGAGCTTCATACTATTCAACATGACATTAGCCATTTCTTGAAGCACTCTATTTTTCCTTTCAACTATTCCATTTTGTTGTGGAGTTTTGGGTGCTGAAAATTCATGTAATATTCCTTGGTCGCTACAGAACTTCTCAAAACTGCTATTCTCAAATTCAGATCCATGATCAATACGAATCTTACTGACTTGAGAACCTTTTTCAGTTTGAATCCTTTTAAGAACCTTTTTTACTTCTTCAAAGGTTTCTGATTTGTCCCTTAAGAAGACTATCCATGTATATCTGGTAAAGTCATCTACAATTACCAAGATATATCTTTTGTCACCTCGACTTTCCGTCCTGGTAGGTCCTACTAGGTCCATATGGAGAAGCTCGAGTGGTCTTGATGTGGTATTGGAATTCACCTTTTTGTATGAGTTCTTTGTTTGTTTGCCAATCTGGCATTCACCACATATTTTATCTAATTTTTGTAGTTTAGTTAAACCTCTTATAAGTTCCCGTTTGCTCAATCTATATAGATTTCAGTAATGTACATGTCTAAGACGTTTGTGCCATAAGTCAGTCTCGTCTGTATGGACCATGTAACATGATTGATTAGATGAGCTAGATTCACTAACAATATAACAGTTTTCAGACATTCTACGTCTAATTAGTATTACTGAACCCTTGTTGTTTAGAATCTCACAGCTTTGATTAGAAAATCGTACACTATGGTTATTGTCGCATATTTGAGATATGCTAAGCAAGTTATATTTTAGACCTTCAACATATAAAACATTTTTAAACAAAGGAAGGTTATAGAGTTGAACCGTACCATGGCCCATAATCTTGCAGTTGCTACCATCTCCAAAAGTGACTGAACCTATCGGTGAATAAAGCCTTGTCATAAATTTTAGAAAACATTTAGGTTAAACCTCTTAGGTTTTTGAAAAGACTTGAAGTTTTTAGAAAACATTTGATCTTTCCCTTTTGAGTTTAAGATCTCTCCCTTTACAAACGTGGAAAAAGTATTCTTCAGTTTAGGAGGAACACTCTTGTCATAGCCCAGACTGGATCGATCGCCACATTTTCTCGATTCAAATAAGGGTTTTTCTAATTTAGGATCACCTTGGGCATATTTCCAGGTTTCCTTTAAACTCAAGAGAGAAGAGACTTCATGTTTTAGTTGTTCGTTTTCAGATTTAAGATTTTCAAACTGGGAGGTTTTAAACTCTAAATCGCATTTTGTCTTTTCAAAATAGTCTGAAATATGAGACTTTTCTAAAACAAGAGATTCATAAATTTCTTTGAGTTTAGAAAATTTCTCTTTTTGAAGTTTTAATTTCACAGCAATTTTACAACTTTCCTTGTATAGGGCATTATAAGCATCTTGAAGATCATCTTCATTTTCATATTCACTATTCAGATTTTCTTCATTAGTCGAGTCATCATTATCTGAAAAAGTGAATTTGGCTAGAGTCATAAGGGCCTTAACATCACACCCTGACTCAGTTTCAGAATCTTCTAATTTAGAAGAGACTTCAGAATCAGAGGATTCATCCCAAGTAGCCATCATACTTTTCTTTTTTAACTTGCCCTTATTAGGATATTTGTTAGCCAAATGCCCATACTCATGACAGTTGTAACATTGATTATCTTTTAAAGATTTTTTAATTTTCGATTTAAGTTTCTTTTTTATCAAATGCTTTTTGAAAATCAACCCTCTTTTTACTTTTAAAGATTTTATAAAATCTCTTTGCCAAAAGAGCCATATCATCCTCAGAGTTTTCTAAATCTGAGTTTAAATCATTTTCAGAAGTTTTTAAAGCAATAGATTTACCTTTTGGTGCTTTAAAGGTTAACTCATAAGTTTGTAATGAGCCAACTAATTCCTCAACCTTCATATTGCGGTTACTTTAGAATTGAACCGTTCAGTAAGTGAGTGTAGTATTTTAGCACATATCTTGCTTTCATAAATTTTATCGCCTAGACACCACATAGAGTTTACAATGTCATTTAATCTGGTATAAAAGTCCATGAACATTTCATTTTCTTTCATACGTATTTCCTCAAATTTAGTTGTGAGGATTTGTATCTTAGATTTCTTAACAATTGAAGTACCCTCGTGTGTCATTTCCAATATATCCCAAGCATGTTTTGCAGAATCACAAGATATAATTCTTTTGAATTCATCTGGTGATAGTGCATAAGTAATTGCATTTAGTGCTTTAGCATTTGCACTACTCTAAGTTTTCTGAAGTGTGGTCCAAGAGAAATATGGTGTAATTTTCATAGATTTTGAACCATCAATCTCGGTTACTTCAGTAGTAGGAGGGGTCCATTCATTCACTGTGGATAGCCACACACTTTCATCCATAGATTTGAGGAAGATCCTCATCCTGGCTTTCCAATAGGCATAGTTAGACCCTTCAAAGGGTGGAGGCCTAGTGACTGATAGGCTATCAAAATTTGACATCTTTTATATATCCGAGATCGTTAGCTCAGGAATTAAATCCAAATAAAAAGCAATAAGAGCGAGCTATTAGGCTCTGATACCACTTGAAATGGCCAAGCTATATGTCCTAGAGGGGGGGTGAATAGGACTATGCCAAATTTTAAGATAAATACAGCGAAATATGAAATAAAGAATAGATAGCTCTATACACCAATCACAGTATAGGAATGGAATGCAACCTAAAATAGAGAAAATGGAAACACAAATTGTTCTAAGGACAACCTTACACCAAAAACCAAAGTTTATGGTAGGACAACCTTATTTGTAGAACAAATAGAGAAACAGAAGCACAACGTAATAAAGAGATAGCAAAAATATAATGCTAAAATGTAAATCTAAATTATTACAACATTCCCCACTGTGCTTGAAATGTAAAATTTACAACATTCACATCCACACATACATTCCATAATTCTGAATGATAAAAGATAGGAAATATAAATCACACATCCACAACACAAAGAATTATAGTGGTTCGCCTATGCGTTTACCAACTGTTAAACAACAGTCACACAGAATGCTACTCCACTCCTAATATCCTCACACAGGGGATATTAGCGTTCACTATCAAATAAGTTTTCACAGGTTCACCCAAAACCTTCAAAATTGTGTCTTTTTCAAAGGGCTTACACAATTCAAAAACCCTCACTTTTGAGTTTTCTGGCTCTCCTCAGATAACCAACAACTTTGAGATTTTTCTGGCTTAACCTCAAATAAAACCAAAACAATGTAAATTACATAAATTGTAAAATACCTGATTTTCTCCTTCGTTGTAGCAGCCCAGAAGAACCAAGTCGGATTAGAGATTTGAATGTCAAAGTTCAATGTCCAATACTCACTTTGTAATGGTTCTAAGTTCTAATAGATTTTAAATTAAAACAAAATGGCTAGCTCTAATTGATTTTGATTCCAGAAAAGGGAAAACAACAATTCCTCTTTTCAGATTAGATTGGAATGCAAGAAACAAAATCAATTAACAAAGTCAAAGAAAGAGAATATTAAATATACACACTTAGCTTAAATGGAGCACCGACTTATCTCTCAGAAGACCGAATTAAATTAACTTGAATTGCTTGTTTTATTCTGAGATTCGTGCTCTATTTATAGGTGAGCAAATCACGCCTTCGACTGGTCTAAGGACCTCCACGACTGATCGTAGAACTAACAGATATTTGAAAAATTCGAGCGCGATAAGATTTGGCAGTTTTACGACTAGTCGTAGGTGGTCTACGACTGGTCGTGGGTCTCTTACGACTGGTCGTAGGTTTCACATGACTAGTTGAAGCAAGTCAAATTTCAGTATTGTACATTGAGTCGTAGCTCTACGACAGGTCGAAGATGCAGTCGACACTGTACCTACGACTGGTCGAAAATCCCCAGGACTAGTCGAAGCCTAACAGAAAATTTTTAATTTTTGTAACAAACTTACGACTGATTCATGAGTTTCTTAGACAGGTCGAAGTAGTGCTAGGACTAGTCGAACAAAGTCCAAGACTAGTCTTAGAACAGTCCAAACTCACTTATAGAAAAGATATGAATTATGTATCCAAAATGACCTACTCTAAAGGTCAACCTAAGGTCAGTCATACCTCAGGAGTGAAGTAAGGACATTGAAACTTTAGAGACAAGTGACCTTTGAAAGTAGTGAAGCATGAAGTCTTGATGGAGCTCAAACTTAAAAGCTTCTTGAGATCTTGATCTTGAGGTAGAACTTGAAAGCTTCTTGAGATTCTTGACTTGTGAACAGTACTTGTCAACCTAAGTTGATCTTGAGTAGAGCATTGTTCTTTACAGATGCAAGCTTCATAACAATGTCTTTCGCACCACAAATTTGACAACACAAAGGGCTATAAACTATGGCACTCACAAGAGCTCCATTAAAAAGAGTAGTCATAGAAAGACCCACCCACGGCATGACACAGCATCTCAAGCCTTTGTATATATCGACTCATCTTAAGGGTTACCCAATCATCAGGATTTTGATCGACTATAAGGCTGTCATTGAAATTGTGGTAATGACTGCTTTAGTAGAAGTAGGAATAGGTCAAAGTATCTTAGAGGGGGGTGAATAATACTTTTATAAAATTTTACGACAATTTAAATTCTATCACTGTTATCTTGATCTAATATGCAAATGTCAAGATATCATTAATTTAACTCTAATGATTTCCAAACCACTTAGAGGATTCAACCACTAGCTTACGCAAAATCTAAACAATATATATAACCTTAGTTTAAGATGGATTGAATAAGTAACTGTGTGTAGAATGTGATACTTAACAGTTCTAAATAATAATGTCATCATGCATTATGTGAACATCCAAAGTAACCACAGAAAAGGAAAATGCAAATAACAATCCCAAAAACAGTCATTTATAGTGGTTCAACTACTTGCCTACTCCACTCCTAGTGGACGCACTCAACCCTTGAGTGTACCAGATTTCACTAATGGAGGTTTTAAATAAGGTTCACCTTTAAACTTCACAACCTAGACAAGGTCGACTCTAGGACCTACATAAGGAACTTAGACATGTCTCCACGAGACACAAGTTTATATCCCACACAGGAGCAAGGATCAACACACAGAGCTGGGTTTTATGCTCTATACACGAGCAAAGGGTCCACACAAGGAACCTAGGGTTTTAGGCCACACAAGGTAAGGATCCACACAATGAACCTAGAGTTTATGCCCTACACAAGAGCAAAGGTCAACACACAGCACCTAGGTTTTAGGCCACATAGGCCAAGGACCTACATTAAGGACCTAAACTTTTTCTCTATAAGAGCAAGGGTCAACACACAACACCCACACGTACTCTCCTGTCAGAGGCCTCCTATGAGGACTTGAAAGGGGTGAGAATCACCTGTGACCCAATCCTACACAAAGGAATGATCAGCACTCTAGAGTCTAATGACTTATAGATAAGTAGATGAGTCATATTAAGCATGTTAATGAAGATCTCCTCCTTTGATGACGAAGAATCTTTAGCTCCCTTAATCCGCAACACTGATGATACTCCGATGTATAACGACAAGTTGGGTCGAGGTTATATTGGTAATTACTCTATTAAATGATAATCATTGAAGAGATAGTAATTCCAAGATCTTGGGCATTCAAGGGATCCTAGCTTAATGATCTTCAATTAAGGTGGTAGATGGAAGATCCTTGAACGTGGAAGTTCATTCCCCAATCCACTCTATTGAATATCAATTATGAGGGTGGATTGAATGATGAACTCCCATGAGAAAAAGGGCTTAGGGTGGTGATGTGAGTTACTCTCTCAAAGATCTCTCTCTTTTTCTCAATACAACAACCAATAGAAAGCTCTCCTTAAATAGGCAAAGAGATCCAACGATAATAAAATAGTCCATTTTTTGACAAAGTTTGATATCACGAGCCATCTTTGATATCATTGAACGTATACTTTCGAAGACATCGAGGGACAGATCGATGATATGAACTCTACTGACAATTATAGTTAAATCTCTTATACACAGCTCAATCATATTGAACATGCTTCGATGTCATCGGATTTCGAACTTCGATTTCATCGATTCTTTGACAATGAAAACATGAGACCAGGCTAAATATGAGATAGCTGGCTTCAATATTATTGATCCTCCAACGATGTCATCAGATTTCAAATGTCGATGATATCGATACCTAGTTCGATTCATCAATCTTTTATAGAAGATTTTCCTATAAGTTCGCTGGATATTTTATTATCTGAATTCGGAGATATCAACCTAGTTTAGATATGATTGAAATTTGAATATCAATATTATCGAGGGACTCTCGATTCCTCAAACATTTAAAGAGGATTTTCCTAGAAGCTTGCTGGGCTAGTTTGGTCCGAATTCGATAACATCGAAGATCCATCAATATCATTAGAGTTTGAGTTCTGAGGATATCAAGGCTCTCTTCGAGTCATCGACAAATACGGTTTGCCTTAACAGCTCACTGGACACAAACTAACCAGAATTCGATTATATCAAGCTGTCTCAATGATCTCGAAATTTGAATGTCAATGATATCGATTATTCCATCGATTCATCGATAATTTTGTCCAGAGATCAAGTTGGTTGCTAGACACAAGAGGTCCTCAATTCAATGATATCGATTGCATTCCGAGGACATCAATAACTAGTGTTCGATCTCATCGAGGTGATCTCGATATAACGACAAAAGCTAAAAACTTAGAGATTTTCCTGATTTGCAAAATAGTTTTCATACTTTAAACCCTATGTTGTTCTATCCACTTTTAAGGGTTTTATATACCTAGGTGTTTTGGGACATAGGATGTGAGGCTAAGTTTACCTTTGATGAGTTCGGAGCACACATCCAGTTGAGGCAGACACTTGAATGATTGTCCTATGGGGCTCACTTAACTTGCTAACTCAACACCCATGCTAATTAACAAACCAGGGCACTTTCAATCTCCCCAACATCCTAAATTGTGTGCACATGATCCCTTACACAATTTTACAAAGATACTACAAATTCATACATAGCTACTCCCCTGCTCTTGCTGTCTTCTTGCAGCTGCTCCTCCTATCACCTGTATCACCAAAAAGTATATACCAAAAGTATTCTCAAGGTGGGATTTGTTCTCCCCCTTTTTGTCAGTCATTGACAAAGGTTAGAATGTACCAATAATGGAACAAATGACTAAAGTTGACAATCAATAAATTGGGAGAATCATGGCTAAAGGACAGCTGTGATTTCTCAAAAACAAATAGCAACATCACTTTATCAAACTAGAAATCACAAATTAGCTCACAACTTCTATGATCACGGAATAATTTGCAGAAGAATAAGCATCGTTATCAAGAACTGTTGTGAACACCAAAACTTGGTAGAGGATAGACATCAAATATATGTAAATATTATCGATTAGCCATCAAAATATCCAAACAAAACTGCCCAAGTGTGGCAGTAACAAACTATCCAAAACAAACCAACCAAATATCCAGCCCAACCATGGGCTAATGAAAACACAAGTATTTTCCTCATTTAGAGGATATCCACAAAACACAACAACTAATGACCAAAATAAAAACTTGTTAGACCTTTTAATGTTAGCTAGCCACCACATACACTAACAAGAACGTAGGGCATTCAAAAAGATACCCCATGCTCGTACATGTTGATGAGTAATTGGTGTATGTGATGGCATAAGAGCTATCGACACTATGGTGCTGGGGCCGATGGCACCGTGTCATCTCGACGGCACATTATCAGATTAACGAGTTGTTGGACCATGTGCTGCACTCTAGACACCATTTTCTCTAATGCCAAGAACCGCTCATAATTCTTTTCCAGCTTGTCCTCTATTCGAGTCAATCCATGCAGTGTCGCCCTGACCCTATCTTGATGAAATTTGAATCATTGGGTCTAAGTGGAATCGGTCAGAGTCGGAATAAGCTGAGGCTCTTGTGGATCTCCTCCTGTTGGCACTACTCCTTCTCCCATCTCTCCTTCTCCATGAATTTCTTCCTCAGGTTGGCCTTCCGGATATGGATGAAACTTAAGATCTAGCTTTCGAATATTGACCCTGTTGAAATGTTGTAGTGGATGTTCAGAATCGTCTGTCGTTGGAAGACCGATTGTATCACATAACACATGATTGATGTGAGGAAAAGGCAGGAAGACTTCTCTAGAGGTGTGGATGACACTTGCCAATTGATGAAGAATCAAAGTTGGCAAACATAACTTGATACTAGTTGCAACATAGTACATGACCATGACCATGAACCCGATAAGATCGGATCTATTCGTTCCTCTTAGGTACGCATTTATGGAGAATATTTCGTGCAGGACTCGGTACTTAGGGTTCATATATTTGGCTTTCAATACATTCCCTTGGTACCATGGGATTCTTTGTCCTGGCATAGGAATTTTATGATCATAGAATGAGTGATTGGGTTCTCAAGATCAAGATTAGACAAGCCGACTGAAGACAAGGTAAGACCGAAAATGTTGGTAATGGATTCCGTAGTAATTTCAATGCTATCCTCCCCGACAGTAACAGTAATGGATGGTGGATCTAGAATTGGAGAATGACAATATGCAAGAAAATGGTAGGTCCTTTCATCATAACACGGGCCTCCGAAATCTAAAATGGGCTTCTAATCGATCGCATCCAAAAGGGGTTCCAAGTTGAAGGGTTTGAGGCACTCCTGTCAACCCTTCATTCATGCACCAGGCGCCTCCCACTATATTTTTCAAGAATATGTGGTGGAGGACCTACAACAGTAGGTGGAGATGCTGGTGCAGCAGCAAGAGCCTCACCACGGGTTGTTTGTCGACTCGTGGCACTCCATGGGCATGTTGAGGACTTCTAAACCAGTGCCTTAGCCCTATCCTTTGGGGCTAGGGATTTATGCCTGGTAGGTCTGGAGGATTCCTTAATAATAGGTGATTTCCCTTTATCTTTACTCATTTGGACAACCGACAATCAAAAAGAAATGACAGAGGGAAGGATTTTGACAAAAGACTGAAGGCTATGAGCACCAACAAGAGATTTCCCAACCGAAATCTATTAACCAATCTAGAACGACCCAAAATACTAGAGTAGACCTTAAGGGATCAAGAGGATGTGCAAGAAATTACCTAATTTAAGACACCCTAGACTGCTTGCGGTCGACAAAAGAGGGAAAAACAGCCAGAGAGATGAAAAGTTAAAAGAGAAGAAAACAATAGATTTTTCCCGCTCGCCCGCTTTTTATCGGGCAGTGACCTTCGATATCATCGAGTTTGGGTTTGATGATATCGTTATGCCTCATTCGATGTTATCGAAAAGGAGTTCGATAATAGATCATTCATACCAACGTTTCTGATTCTGAGAAGCCGTCGATGATATCGATGCATTCTCGATGATATCGACAGGCCATTTGATTTGACGACTAATTTATCGAGGAGAAGAATATGAATTTTTATCTCTAGATTTCGATAATCATACAGACATGCATATCACAAAGTATATCCTTATCAGTTTGTATACCTAACAAAATTTGTACAAAAAGTTGTGAAGTCAAAAATTATAAACACCTACTATGTTTATGTGCAAAAAGAGTTTTTAAGGTATAGAAACCTTATATATATCATGATAATTTCCAAAAGCGCATCATTTCACACAACTATTCAGGTCTCGATGCCATGACCTGGACTTGTTTTTCAAGCTCAATTGTTATGGGCATATGGATCAACCTGTTCATTGCCTTTGATGACATAGCAATGGTCACTGGTGCGAATACCCTCCATAACTGGTTTTTCTGATAAGTCCAGGATCTTGCACTTTAGCTTGTCAATTGTAACCACATGCTTGTTGTCACATGTTTGAGAGATGCTTAAAAGATTGTGAGTCAGACCTTTTATGCAAAAGGCATTCTCATTTTTTAGCATCTCCATTCCTTCTATGGTTCCATGCCCTACTACCTTAGCGGTGCTTCCATCACCATAAGTAACTATCCCATCATCAAGATGTGAGTAATTTGAGAGAAGAGATTTGTCACTGTGACATGTCCTGAACACCCGCTATTAAGGTACCACTTAGTATTATTGCTTATTATATGATTTGAGTGAGTGACAAGGCAATTTTTCTTTTCTTTCACTACCATGTTGTGACAGGTCTCCTTAAGAATATTCCCTTTACTTTGTCAGGAACTTGTCTGGGTACATTAGGTAACTGAATCATTTTTCCTTGTTTCATTAGATCATTTGTTTTTTGATTCAATTTAACCACTTGATTTAATAGCTCCTCCATTCTTTTGATCATTCTGAGTGGAGATGGATGTGCTTTACCTCTTGCCATATTGTTTGGTGGACTCTTGGCATTTTGTACTGTTCTTCCGGTTGGTCTGTATTTACGAGTATGATTTAGACCATAATTGGATTGAGTCCACCTAAGACCAATACATTCAAATTTAAAATAGCCTGAGTCTCCACATGAATGATAGATAGAAGTAGCTTTTGTTTTACTTCTTGATGCAACTAATTTCTTAATCATTGGCGTTGCATTTTTGGAACTTGATTTGAATTTTTCATTTCCCAATCCACTCTTATCTTTCCCAGGTCTTCCCATCCCTAAGAGTCTTTCTAATTTTTCACTACTCTAGGAGAATTTGTAATTCAGTTCAACAGACTTCCTAGATTGTTCTGCATCAAACCTAAGTGTGTGATTCTCATTCTTATGATGCATATTTTCATCTTTCAATAGTTCAATCTGTTTAGTCAGTTTTAAGGACTCAGATTTGAGGGATAAATTGATTCTTTCTAGCTTATTATTTTTAGAGTGGTATTGTTGAAGATCATTGTAACGTCTCGAAAAAATCCGTACAAAGGCCCGAGTACCACCTCAGGCAGAAATCCCTATGAATCGTATTCTATAGAAATTTAGGCAAAAATTAATTAAGTACTGAACTAAATTAATTAGTGGATTTAGCTTGAACCACCATTTACACAAATGGCAAGACCCAAAACCATCAGAATCGCTAACTCAACACTACTTGAGAACCTAGAAGAAATCCCACGAGCCTGTCGCTCTCAGGAATACATTGAAACTCCGTATCGGACCTGGACCGCACGTTGAAAGTCCGATGACCGTGAAACTATAGGGATATGTCCGTCCTACTGGGCTTAATAACCATCGCGAGAAACGAGCCCAAATAGTATCCAAAAATGCATAACTTAAGCTCTGAGTAAAGTGTGTGAGAAATGCGAATATCTTTAGAAAATGTATTGAAACTTAAGTAAATAGGGTCGTTCGCTTACACACGAAATTAAGGATTTTGGACCATTAGTTTCTAACTAAACTTCACCTAGGGGAAAAGAAAATTTTCCTACTCATATTCGTATACTTGTGGCCCCGATTGAGCAAGCAAAACTATTGATCTGATGTTGGTCTTTCATGGTTGATCAGCCTATCCAATCGCGCCGAAATCATGTTCTGGCATAGATCCATTGTCAAGGAATTTACTCTGTGACGTAGGTGAGTAATGGGCCTTCTTACGAGCCCGGTTTGTCAAAAACAGGCACCCTTAGGTTATAAATTAAGTATACCATGGCCTTGGGGCCATTTGCATCAGTTCTGGGCCTATATAAAGCCCTTAAACCACCCCATTCCCATTCCATACGAATTTTCTCAAAACCCTAAGGGAGAGAGAGAAAAGAGGAAGGAAGGAAGAGAGACTTTGGGAGATCATTGCTGGGATTCTCTCCCACTACTCCATGCACTGATTCACCTCCCCACTTCACTACACAATTCGTTTCAACTATGATTTGGGTAAGAAATCCAAACCCTAACGCTGTAGTTAAGACATAGAATAGTTGTTTGTCAAACTAGCTAATGGATTTCGTGATTTAGGTAACCGTCATTCCATTTTCGGGAACGTAGGATTCGAACCGAGTCCGAAACGAGTATTTTGTCGAGAGGTGTGGACTATAAATGTTTAGGTTATGGTTTTCAATGCTTTCAATGCCAGCTAATGATTTATGTCTGACTTGATTGTTGCCATATTTTTTAGATACGAAATATTTGATATATTATGCATGTGTGAACTATGTTGAATACAAGATGCATCCCATGTGTTTGTTGAAATGTTTGAATGAACATGAAATTGTGAATTGTTCTTGCCATGACTGCTAATCTAGGATACATGTTTGTCGTATGCATGATTGTCATGCCCCAAACTCGAAAACCGGGCTCACGAAATTTTCGATCTCCGAATCCGGTGCTGACGGCCTCTACAATACCCCATTCTCGGCTCCTTACGTTCATACGCCAGATTCCGATCCTAGGATGCTACAAGGAGGATTTTTTATTTTTTTTTTTACATTTAACTCATAATAAGCATAACCATTAGCATACCCAAATCACAAAGGCAACATCAACATCACATATCCACTAATACAATCAGTTGAGTACAATGCTGGAAGGAAATACATGAATAAAAAACCAAGCCCCAGAAGACCGCCGCACGCTCCAAGCTCAACATTGCTGCAACCTAACATCACCTGCACGCATCTATCGTGCATAAGCTTATAGAAAGCTTAGAGGGTGGTGTAAGTGTGTGCACAAGGTAAGTGTCAAGTATTCCATATCAGAGTAATCAAATTAAACGGAAGTACTGACAAGTCCATGGATCATACAATATCAGGGTACACAACACAAATCAACTATGCAAATGAGGAGTCAAAATGAGCCAAATATTGATGCCGATGATACAATGTCATAAATCACACAATATCGAAAGTACTGGTAATCCATAAATTGTATAATGTCGAAATAAGCAGAAATACTGACAAGAGCATGAATTATCATGGTAAACAGAATATTGAAAAGATCATAAATCATACGATAACAGAGTAAGTGAAAATACGGACAAGTCCATGAGTCAATCAATGTTAGAATATGCAATGTAGAACAACTATGCAAATGAGAAATCATAGATAGCCAAATATCAAATGTAGAGGATGCAATACAATATACATTCCTAATTAGTAACACAAATAGCTTCAGCCGTACCTAGACCATATAAATGCAGGGACACAATAACCCAAAATGCCGTATGCCACGAATGTCATGCAATATGCGGTGCGAATGAAATGACCATACTGGAGTGTGAAGTCGGGATGATAGTACGTAGTATCGTGGGCTATGGGGTCCATCACAAGGGACTTCTATCCAAACCAGTCCCATACCTAAATTTGAATAGTCAGACTCAATGTGGTAAACTCCTGATCTCAGGTTAGTCGCGCGCCCCAACTGAAATCCTGGCCATTGCGAGGGCACACGTAACAAATAGTTGCGCACCACCAACATGAGTGGATAGTGAATGAATGAATGCATGAATAAGTATGCAACTCCTGCTCACTAAATCCACATATCAGTAAAGTTCCTCTCTGGGATCATCACCGGGGTCTATTATACTATGCTAGCTTGCCACCCCTATCCGAGCGCACAACTGGGTAAGTGGAAGAGACCTCACTATCCGCCTGCCAATATCGGGCCCGGCTCGTCGATAGCGGACCCATTCCTCAAGCTGGTCAAACTCAACCTAAATATTGCCCCCTCACTCAGGTGGGTAAGGTCACACCCCCTCCCAACTGACCACGACACAGTGGGAGACGCGGCCTACTGATATACGGCTCTCATACGCTCATACATATCCACTCGGTCTCTACGTTGGGGCATCTCCTGGCCATGAAGGTTTAGGGATTTTCACCCAAGGACATCTATGGCACCCGTATGCTAGAACCAAACATTTTCGGTGTCCCATTTGGCCATCCACGATATGCCTGTGGAGGTACAGCCCTGGTGTCGCTAGGGCATACAATAATCATAATGCGAGATACATGAGTCATACAATCCAGTCATGCATCAATCCTGTGCATACTGCGTGCTCAAGTGAGATAACCTCCGCCTATCAGGGAGTCTCATAACAACATGCTCAATGACATATGCAATGATCAACCACATCTCATAACAAACATGCAGATGATGCATATGAGCATGTATCATGATGCTATGCTGTCACATACTCATAATCGGTATCAATAACTGGCATCGACAATCGACCTCGATAATGTGGACATTTAACCGACATTGCCCCCAAGGAATGGCCCACATAGATCCTAATATTTAGTGGACCCTTGACCACACACAAGGGACAAATATACAACACCATGGGCCTCACTCAAGAGCTTAATACACATCACGATGGCCCTTTCACATGGGCCTAACATACATCACAATGGCTCTATAGCCTAGCCCTCAAACACACCACAATGGGCTTCGTACAATCATAATGGGCTGCATCACGTGGGGCTAATACGCATCACATGGGTTACATATACATCACAATGGGCCACGCCCATGGGCCTTTATACATCACAATGGGCCTAACCCAAGGGTCCCAAATATATCGCAATGGGCCTCAACCCACGGGCAGAATATACATCACAATCGGAATCCACAATCGGCCACGATGATTGGCCTCGATCGATAATCGGCCAATCGGCCACGACAATCATAATCGATAATTGGCCATGATAATCAGCCTCGATTAATAATCAGTCAATCGACCACAACAATCATAATCGGTAATTGGCCACGATAATTGGCCTCGATCGATAATCGATCAATCGGCCATGACAATCGGAATCGGTAGTCGATAATCAAAATCGACAAATCAGTCACGTCAATCAAAATCGATCACTAATCAGCCTCGTTGATTGGTCGAACATGGCCTATGGGAAGGTCACAATATGGACATTCAACCATCATCGCCCATCAAAGTGGACATTTAACCAACATTACTCCCAAGTAGTGGCTCATGTAGAGTCAAACATAAGGTGGGCCCAAATATCCAACAGGTGGCCTCAAATAATCATCATAGGTGGGCCTTACACATGCAATGCGTGGGCCTTACCAAATGGGCCATAAACACATCCTAATGGGCCTCAACCATGGGCCTCTAACATATCATAACGGGCCTTGCATCAATGAGCCGCACTAATGGGGCTCATACACATCAAGTGGGTTGCATCAATGGGCCGCACAAATGCACAATAGGTAGGCCCTACACATGCAATAGATGGGCCCCACCAGATGGTTAGTGTGGATATAGAATGCATACATCTAGTGGGTCACACATCCCATGGATGGTGTGAGTAAAACATACATTGAGGCTGGCCTTACATGACCTGGACGGTTAAGGTGGAATATATGAGGTGGGCTCTGCTCACGGGTTCCAAATACATTACAATGGGCCTTATATATAGCATAATGGGCCTTGCTCATAGGCCTAATACGTATCATAATGGGCCCTGTGCATATACCAAGGTGGGCCTCATGCATTCCCAAAAAGATCATATTGAAGGATCTGGACCATTCCACAAATAGCAGTGGAGTTAATGATTTTCACAGTTTATAATTCCAAGGCCCACCATCAAATTTATTTCCATCTAGCCTGTTAGTAAGATTACAAAGACTTGGTTGGGAGGAAAAATAAATATCAATTTAACCCAAGACTACTATGGTCCAAAAAGGACTTCAATGGTAAGTGTTCGTCTCTCCACTACTTTCTATGGTGTGGTCCACCTGATAAATCAACCTCATTCTTAGTCTTAAGCTTAAGATGGCTTGCCAATTAGATGGATGGTTTGGATGCAACACATGCTTCAAGGAGGGTCCCACACATGGGTTGCACATGTCACCAAGGTGGGCTCCACATAACCTGTTGTTTCAACAGTAGCTATAGGCTAGTGTGTGGTACACCTGCCAATCTAATCCCATCACAGGTGGGTCCCGAGTGGGGTCCACTATATAACATCATATAATATTTATATAATATTATATACCACTATTATTTATATTAGAAATTATTATATATTATTATTATACATAATCAAACACCAGCCTCTGGGCACTCATTCCACGGATGGTGTGATTATAGAATACATATAGTAAGGTGGGGTCCACTTGAACCTTAGATCTGACTTATTTTTAGTCTCAAGCCTATAGGATGAGCTTGTCAAAGGATTGGACGGTTTGGATGCAACACTTGTAGCATGGTAGGTCCCATAGGAATGGACGGCATACCTCATGGTGGGGTCCACATGTGTGGCCCACTAGATAGAAGAACGGCTGGATATAACACAAACATAGTGGGGCCTACTGGCTGTCCAGCGAATACCTGAACAGCATTGATAAAACGCATACATGTGGTGTCCACCGTCCACGGCAGTGGATGGTGTGAATAAAACTCGTACATTACTGTGGGTCTCATGTGGGGCCCACCATAATGTTTACTTTCCATCCAATCCGTTGAAAAGGTCACACGAACCCATATAAATGGGAAAAATAAATTTCATAATGTTCCAAAACTTCTGTGAACCCAGAAAATGGGTTTCAATGACAGCCGTTCAATCACCGATGTTTCCTATGATGTGGGCCACCTAAGCTTTATATATAGATTATTCTTGGGGTGGCCCACTGCCCGGAGGGGAGCCTATAAAATGGACGTTGTGGATATACTACACACATCATAGTGGGGCCCATGGCTGGGACAGTGGTCCCTGGCCCGTCCGCCTACGCAACAGGATGCCTCTGGCATCCTCTGACGGTAAGCAGTAGCAGCAACTGTTGCTGCCAGTTTTTTAAAAAAAAAAAAATTGGTTTTTGTATGGTTTTTTGCATGCAAGGCCCACATCAGGTAGATCCACACCACCCATTGTATTCCATGGCCTGAGACGGACCAAACAAGTCTAATATTCACTATATTTTTGGTGCATCAAAACAACAGAGTGGATTTCAGTGGTAGACACACTATTTGCTATGCTAGGGCCCATCTAAGAGTCAGATTAACCTCATTTTTCGGATCAACGCTTAAAATAATCTGGGGAATAGAATGCACGGCTTGGATTAAATTAATGTATCCAGGTGGGGCCTGCATGAATAGCCCACCCTGAAATCTCACTCATATGTATCAAATATTATTTTATTATTTTCTTTTTTGTTAGCTTGTTAGTACATACTCCAGTTAGTGCACGCACTCCATGTTAGCCTTCCCTATCACGTCCAGCGTCTCTGGATGCTGGACGGCATGGATGAACACGGACATCATGGTGGGTCCCACATGTACGTGGCCCACCTGATAAGTATGACATTTGTGTTTTTTTTTTTATCCATCCAGGTTTGGACAGCAAGGTGGCTCCACCAGTGGGTTGTAGTGTGGTCCACTAAATGGGCAGCATGGATACAACATGTATATCGTCGGGTGGGCCATCAACAATGAAAGAGAGAGAGAGAGAGGGAAGCACCCACTTTAGATCTTGGACTTCTTTCTTCCGCCAACGTGATCTAGAGCTCCAAAGGACGAACTTCAACGGTTGAGATTATTTTTGGAGGTGGGGATGAGAGATAGGAAGGTGGGCCACACCAAGTTTTCTCTCATGGAGGTGGACGTTGGCTCTCATGGGTTGCTCAGAATGGAGTGAAGTGCGAGAGAGAGAGAGAGAAGTGATGTAAGGGAGTGATGGGAGAGAGAGATGGTGAGGTGATGAAAATTAATAAGTTTGACTTATGGGAAAAAAGGGAAGGGGTGGTTGCTTGTAAGGAGTTAGGGCTAGCGGTAGGGTAGGGTGACATCATAGTAATTATTTTTCTAGGGAAGTACAACAACAAGGATAGGTGGGTCCCACGATCAAGCGATCAATGGCCGAGATAATACACGGGCCGGATCTCATAATTTGAGCGTTGCATTGACACACAAGACGCGTCGTCGGAACCGCGGCGACGGTGCAGTCGCAATGACATAGGTCTCGTTTTGAGTCGGCTCAGATTTACAGGATGTGACTCAAGAGCGTGCGCCAATGCTATCTACGTGTCGCGGGTCGTTGGAATTCGACTAGGAGGACCACGAAAGTTTATGGAATGGTATGGGCTAGGATACGGGTCTTACAATGATGATCTCCTTGTGTAAGGAATTGTCATAATACGTGTCGTAACTAATCTAGTCTATGTATTTGGTGAAGTGTAACTTAAGTGTTTGATAAAATGTCTAAATGAGAAAATGTTGATGATTTGTATTTATTAAGTGTATTAAGATAGGATTCTTAATTTTCTTAATCATATATATAGTTTCCTTCATGTAGTCATATTCGTCGTTACATAATTTAAGGATAAAATGCAAGTGCTTGGTGACATGTCAATATGTTTGATGAAATGTTCAAATGAAGGTTTTATTTGGATTATTTGTTAAATGTTGATATGATTATCACATGTATCTATCTATTGCCTCTGGTAAGATTGGGGCTACAACGTGGCTCAGGCAATCGGTAACAATCCTTGTACAGGTGGCTGAATTAGTCTTGCCACATTGGGTAACTCGATGAATCCGTGTAGCACCGCGATTGTCGATAGTAGTTAGGCCACAAGGGGTGCTTATGCACTCCATGTTGATTAAGTCAATGCGTGCTCATACCAATCGAACTTACCAAATAAACCGATTGGCTTATTGTGTGTTTACTATGTGTGGACATCACTGCTTGAATCTAAGGTACCACTTACCAATGTAAAAACCTATTTTCAACCATGGTACCACGATTTGCTAAGACTCATGAGCTGGGCATGGTGATATGGGACACCGTGGTTGAGCTTTCGACCTACGCTGGGGTGACGAGCCTCCCCGTAGTGACTAATAAGCAGCCCAAACTCGTGAGCCGGGCATGGTGGCATAGGACACCATTTTCAAGCTGTCGGCCTATGCTGAGGTGATGAGCCTCCCATAGTGACCGCTAGTATAAACAATGAATTTTCCAATCGACTGCTTGTCATTAGGGGTGATGCCCTACAACTTGCCAATCGTATGTGAATAATTAGGATTGACGACCCTAGATGGATCCTTCGGTTTGGGTTAATGATATAAAGGGAGGTACCTTAGCTTCCCAAATCTGCTATATGAATAAGCTTAATTAAGTACTCGACTAACACGACTATGCACCGCATTGCATATGCTTTAACGAGAAAGTTGCACTTTAGGGAGGTTGTCATGCGTGAACATGGTTGTTGGAGTCACTTGTAAGGGAGCTTTGTGCGAGGACATGCATCATTATTGCACACCATTCCTACATTAACAAGAGTAGTTAGGAAGTGATTGTTGTATTACTTTATCATTACTGCTTGATTGACTTGATAACATGTTAACCTTTGCCTTATAGTACTACTGAGTTGATCACTCACTCCCACCCTAGGACGGTGTTTTAAAACACCAATCAAACTCTGTTGTAGATGCAGGTGAGGATGAAGTCTATGCAGCTGAATTGAACTTCATAGATGAGGAGGAGGAATTCTCCTATGTTCAGCTATCAGGCGGGTCTCCATAAACCTTGTATTGATTCAATGGAATAACAGGGTCACATGGATTAGCTGGTCACTTATATTTTGATATTTTGCTTATTTTGAAATAATACATGTACATATTCAGCCCGACTACATAATCATACTCTAGAGGTTGTAAAACATTTACCTGTTTAGATATATATGTGTTTCAGTCTTCCTCTTGTAAAATTTAATTCTATCTGGTGTATGATATGTTGTTTTAGTGTAATCTCACTCATGTTTAATGCATTGATATGGACAACATTTAAACATCATTATCCATGTTGCATAAGTGATGTGCTGGGTCTCGGGAGTTGAGCCTTGCTCGACCCTCAAAATCTAGGGCGTTTATCAAGTGTGTATTGATCTCTGAAGTTTTATCTAGATCCATTTGCAGCAATTTATTTTTAGTTTCATTCATCCCAAGTCTTTTAAGGAAATGGATGTTATGTGTATAAAGTTGATTATAGGCATACTGTAATTTATCCTTCTCTTCCTCTTCTTCTTCTTTCTCATCATCTGACAGAAATGTCTCTTCAATCCGAGATTCATTAATTTCCTCAAGTATCACTGGAATAGTTGTAGATGTGGAGGCCATGAGTATTTTCAAGGAATTTTGGTCTCCATCACTTTATGATTCACTTAGATCAGAGTTTGAATCTTTAGTGTCATCCAAGGTGGTGGCCATGACCTTTCCTTTGGTTTTTCTGTTGGGGCATTCAGTGGACAAATGTCCAAATTTCTTATAGTTGTAACACTGAGGTTCTTTGGACTTTTTGGAAGATTTGCCTATATTGTGCTTGTTGTCCATCTGTTTGCTTCTGTATGGCCGGCCACGATTTTTATTGAAAAATATTTTGAACCTTTAAGCCAAGAGAGCTATTTCCTCATCTTCATTATCCTTTTCACTTTCCTCTTCCTCATGAGTAGTGCGCTTTGAAGTTTTGATGACAACATTTTTTGATTTAGGAGTTTACTTGAAGTGTAGTTCAAATGTTTGTAGGGAACCTACAGGTTCTTCTACTTTCATTTCATCCATGTTTCTACATTCTTCAATGGTTGTAACTTTTGAGTTGAACCATTCCGGTAGGGATCTCAGAATTTTAATACATATTTTTGGGACCAGAACTTTTTCTCCTAATCCACCCATAAAATTGCAGATGATGTTCAGTTTTATGAAGAACACCATGAAGGTCTCATGCTCTTCCATTCTGAGACTTTCAAACTGTGATGTTAGGAGCTGCAGTTTGGATCTTTTTACTATGCTGGTTCCCTCATGAGTCATTTCCAATAAGTCTCATGCTTCTTTAGAGGTTCCACACACACTAATCTAATTAAAGACTTCTTGGGACATAGCATGGTAAATAGCGTTCATTGCTTTTACTTCAGCAGTTTGTTTTTCTTTATCGAATGCTGTCCACTTTTCTTTGGATTTTAGTTTGGAGATGGTTGTGCCGTTTTCAAGTACTATTTGTTCAGTTAGCGGCACATATCCGTTTTCAACAATGTCTCAAACTTCATGATCTAAAGATCTTAGAAAGTAATGCATCCTAGCCTTCCAGTAAGCATAATTTGATCCATCAAATACAAGAGGTCTAGTTACAGATGAGCCCTCTCCTTTGGCCATGATTCCAACTTCAGTCAAGATCACTCTCTAAGAGGTGAAGCCCTTAAGAGAGACCCGCTCTGATACCAAATGAAATTGCGGTAATGACCGCTTTAGTAGAAGTAGGAATAGGTCAATGTATCCTAGAGGGGGTGAATAGGACTTTTATAAAATTTTACGACAACTTAAATTCTATCACCGTTATCTTGATCTAATATGCAAATGTCAAGATATCATCAATTTAACTCTAATGATTTCCAAACCACTTAGAGGATTTAATCACTAGACTAAGCAGAATCTAAACAATATATATAACCTTAGTCTAAGATGGATTGAATAAGTGACTGTGTGTGGAATGTGATACTTAACAATTCTAAATAATCATGTCATCATGTGAACATCCAAAGTAAACACAGAAAAGTAAAACACAAATAACAATCCCAAACACAGTCATTTATAGTGGTTTGACTACTTGCCTACTCCACTCCCATTAGACACACTCAACCCTTGAGTGTGCCAGATTTCACTAGCAGAGGTTTTAAATCAGGTTCACCTCTAACCTTCACAACCTACATAAGGTCGACTCTATGACCTACATAAGGAACCTAGACATGTCTCCACGAGACACAAGTTTATACTCCACACAGGAGCAAGGATCAACACACAACACCTGGGTTTTATACTTTACACACGAGCAAAGGATCCACATAAGGAACCTAGGGTTTTAGGCCACACAGGCCAAGGATCCATATAAAGAACCTAGAGTTTATGCCCTACACAAGAGCAAAGGTAAACATACAGCACTTAGGTTTTAGGCCACACAGGCTAAGGACCTACACTAAGGACCTAAGTTTATGCTCTACAAGAGCAAGGGTCAACACATAACACCCACACATACTCTCCCGTCGGAGGCCTCATACGAGGACTTAAAAGGGGTGAGAATCACCTGTGACCTAATCTTACACAAAGGAATGATTAGTAGGGTATCTAGACTCTAATGACTTACAGATAAGTAGATGAGCCCCATTAATCACGTTGATGAAGATCTCCTCCTTTAATGACGAAGAATCTTTAGCTCTCTTGATCCGCAACACTAATGATGCTCTGATATATGGTGACGAGTTGAGTCAAGGTTATGTTGGCAATTACTCTATTAAATGATAATCATTGAAGAGACAGAGTAATTCTAAGAGTTTAAGCATTTAAGGGATCCCAACTCAATAATCTATCATTAAGGTAGTAGCTGGAAGATCCTTGAATGTGGAAGTTCATTCCCCAATCCACTCTATTGAATATCAATGATGAGGGTGGATTGAAGGATGAACTCCCATGAGAAAAAGGGCTTAGGGTAGGTGATTTGAGTTACTCTCTCAAAGCTCTCTCTCTATCTCTCTCTCTCTCACACACACACACAATCTCTCTCTCTCTCTCTCTCTCTCTCTCTCTCTCTCTCTCTCTCTCTTTCTCAATACAGCAACCAATAGCAAGCTCTCCTTAAATAGGCAAAGAGATCCAATGGTAATAAAATAGTCAATTTTTTAACAGAGTTTGATATCATCGAGCCATCTTCGATATCATCGAACATATACTTTCGAAGACATCGAGCGACAAATCGATGATATGAACTCTACTGACAATTATAGCTAAATCACTTATACATAGCTCAATCATATCGAACATGCTTCGATGTCATCGAATTTCAAACTTCGATTTCATCGAGCCACGGTTCGATTCTTCGATAATGAAAACATGAGAGCAAGCTAAATATCAGACAGCTAGCTTCGATATTATTGATCCTCCCATGATGTTATAGGATTTCAAATGTCGATGATATCGATACCTAGTTCTATTCATCAATCTTTTATAGAAGATTTTCCTATAAGTTTGCTGGACATTCCTTTGTTCGAATTCGGTGATATTGACCTAGTTTAGATATGATTGAAATTTGAATATTGATATTATCGAGGGAGTCTCGATTCCTCGAACATTTAAAGAGGATTTTCCTAGAAGCTTACTGGACTAGTTTGGTTCGAATTCGATAACATCAAAGATCCATCAATATCATCGGTGTCACGCCCCAAACTCAGAAACTGGGCTCACAAAATCCCCGATCACTAAATCCGGTGCCGACAACCTCCATAGTACCCCATTCTCGGCTTCCAGGGCTCATAAGCCAGAATCCGATCCTGGGATCCTATTGTAACGCCCTGAAATTCGCAATGATGGATATATGTTGTCTTTATGAGTGCATAAAACATGGAATAGATTAAGCCAAACTGCAACATAATTCAGGGATAAGTGAAAGTCGCAAGCGGAAGACTTAAAGAAGTATAGATATCAGTATATGTCCCTGAGATATGCATACTCTGCCAGGTTATAATTACATTCATGTGTGTCTCAAAATGCAAGTATCAAATGAAATAAACCATTACAAAATAAACCCTGTATCCCCGTAGATCAGGACACGGCTCACATGAACCCGCCTGAGAACTGCATAAAAGAAAATGCATCCTCATACTCCTGCTCTGCCTCAGGGGTCGCGTCATCATCTGCATCTAAGACAGAGTCTGGTTGGTGTTGAAACACCGTCCCAGAATGTGGGAGTGAGTGATCAACTCAGTGGAACTATACAGTAAAAGTTAACATGATATCAAATCAATCAAGCAGTAATGATAAGGCAATACAATCAAACACGTCCTAAGTACTCTTGTTAATATAAGGATGTATGAAGAAATGATGCATGCCCTCACCTGCACTCCCTCAACGTCTTCATCTTACGGTACGCATGACAACCTCCCGCAGTGCCAACGACGCCAACGCACATGCAATGCGGTGCATGAACATGATTACCAAGTTGTTATTAGTCCTTTTCATACAGCAGGATTGGGAAGCTAAAGTACCTTCCTCATATCAATTCCCAAATGGTGATCCATTCTAGGGTTGTCAGTCCTAGACAATCTCATACGATCATATGGTTCTAGGTCACTGCAAAGGGCTCGTCACCAATCAATGCATGCCTATCATACCTTAGTCCTACCCTGAGGCTCGTCGCCTTAATGCAGTATCAAGGTATGCTCGAGGTCACTACAAAGGGCTCGTCACCAATCAATGTACGCCGACAGCGCGAATATAGTGTACCATACCACCATAATCAGCTCACGAGTCTGGTGTGCTCACTGGTCACTACGGGGAGGCTCGTCACCCTAGCGTAAGCTGACAGCTCGACCACGGTGTCCCATACCACCATGCCCGGCTCATGAGTCTTAGCGGATCAAGGTACAATAGTTAATGGGATTGCATTGGTAAGTTTGGTACAGTAGATTCAAACAATAGCGTCCATACATGGTGTACATCCACCGGGACAATCGGGTTACTTGACGAACTCGACTAGCACGAGCGCACATTGAGTTAAACGACATAGAGTGCGCAAACACTCCGTGTGGCCAAACCACTGCCAACAACCCTAATACGACTCAGGTTCGTCAAACACGTCCTACGTGGCGAAAACAACCTCGGCCACGAACTCAAGGTTTGTTACCGATTCCCTGGACTATTTCATAGTCCCAAACACATTCAATTATAACAGATATTCATATTAACAATTTAGAACAGTAATGGAATAACAATTCTAATCATACAGTATATGAGCATTTGAAGAATATCAACTTAACATGAATTTACACATAAGAAATGCTTGAATTTAACTAACAAAGAATGAAAATTGCATGTGAGAAATCATACACACCCATAAGATAGTTGAGACTCTCTTCTCAACGCCTGTAAATAGAATAATATCTGACACTCTAGATCATTCAGACATTTCTACAAACACTTAAACTACATATTTTAACATACATGACGTATGTAGGTGATAACACACATTTGGACAATTCCTTTTGCCAAGGAGTTAATACACATACAACTAACACAAATACACAACTATTAATCATGGCAAACACATGTTTGTATTTCATACATATACGATACTTTCTACATGTACATGGAATACACAAATCTCAATATATCTCATATATATCAGGAACGCAATATAAACATCGCATTTGGCATGTGAACTTACACCTACAACAATAATAAACCATTAACCGACATTGAAAGCCTTGAAAACCATAACCTATACGAATATAGTCCGCACCTTAAACCAGAAAATGCGCACAGATCTGATTCAGACGATAAGTCTTCGTCAACGGTGACTAGATAACCTAAGGCATGAATAGAAATGAGCTACATCAACACTTAGACTATTCTAAACTCTAAAACAGACTAGGTTTTGATTGACTTACCCAAGAATGAACTTAGAATCGCCGGAATAACGATTCATAAATGATGGTTTAGGGATGCAGAGTAACAAGGAAGAATCTCAAGATGATTCACCAACTTCTCTCTCACTTTCTCTCTCTTTTCCTCTCTCTCTTAGCTAGGGTTAGAAAATTCGTATGGAATTGAGAGTGAGGGTTTTAAGGTCTATATATAGGCCTAAAATGGATGAAAATAGCCCCAGGGCCAAGGTATACTTAAGTTATAACCAAATCGGGTCTATATTGGTCCAACGGAGCACTTCTGGTGGTCTTTTTTCCACGTGCGGTCGGACTTAAGCTCACTAACCATGGATCTAGGTCAAGCTGAGTTTTTGTACCGATCGAATTTACAGATCAGCCGTGGCAGACCAATCTCAATTCAACAGTCACCGAAACTCTATCAGGTCCACAAGCACTACGACATGCCAGGGCCATCTTCCCTGATCCGAGGATGAAATTGGGTCAGAATCTAACAATCAGAAAGCTTAGAATCGGCGCGCAAGCGACACGACTCAGATTTCATAAATTCATATTTAATTTCTCAGCTTTCTCACACTCTTTACTCCGGACTCAAACAAATCGACCCAGGACATCATTTGGACTTGATTTTAGAGGTGATGGTCAAGCCCAACCAGGTGATCATAATTGTCTAAGATCATCGCTATCGGACTTTCGACGCGCGGTCCAGGTCCGATACAAAGTTTCCAAGTACTCCCGAGAGCAACTGAATTTAGCGTTGAATCCTAGATTTCAAAGTAACATAGTGCTAACGATTCTACAGGTTTTGAGTCCTGCAGATCAAATTTAAAGTGATTGATGCTAATTTCACAAGCAATCGAGTTTAGTGCTAAATAACCCACATTAAACTTCTAAAGAATTTGAGGTATTACTCGGGTCTTTGCACGAAATTTTTCGGGTCATTACACCTACAAGGAGGATTTTCAATATGAATTTGTTTCATAAGAAGTATAACCACAAGTATACCCAAATCCTAAGAACAACATCATCACCACATATCCACTAATATAATCATTTGAGTGCAATACTGAAAAGGAAATACATGCATATAATAAAATCTTCAGAAGCTCTGTCGCACACTCCTGCCCCAGTTCGACTGCGTCCTATCGTCACCTGCACGCATCTATCGTGCATAAGCTTATAAAAAGCTTAGAGGGTGGTGTAAGTGTGTGCACAAGATAAGTGCCAAGTATTTAATGCAACGCCATAATCATACAATGTCAGAAATATTAGCAAGATCATGAATCATATGATAACAGAGTAAGCGAAAATACTGACATGCTCATAATTCATATAATATCAGAGTAATGCGAAAACATATTGATAGGCCCATAAATACCATCAGCCTTATCCAGGCTATGCAATGCAGAAATATAGTAAAAATAATATCATATACTGATGAAGCAATGTAGATCAACTATGCAATGCGGAAACAGTAAGTTAAACATCAGATGCCGATGATGCAATGCAATATGCAAATCCTGATAAGCCCACGAATACTGCCAGTCATATCTAGGCCGTATAAATGTAGAAACATATCACAAGGGACTTTTATCCAAACTAGTCCCATACTTAAATTTAGATAGTCAGACTCAATGTGGTAAACTCCTGATCTTAGGTTAGTTGCGCGCCCCAACCAAAATCCTGGCCATTGCGAACGCACACGTAACAAATAGTTGGGCACCACCAGCCCGAGTGGATAGTAAATGAATGAGTATGCAACTCTTGCTCAATCAGTACTGTATATCTCTGGGATCATCACCGAGGTCTAGTACACTCCAAACTGTCTATTGCCCCTATAGGCCGCGTAGCCCAGTGAGTGGAAAAGACCTCACTACCTGCTTGCCAGCAGTATACCAATGCCTACCCGGCTCATCGATAGCGGACCCATTTAGGAGTTAGTTAGACTCAGCCTAGCTATGCCTACTCCCTCAGGCGGGTAAGGCCACACCCCCTCCCAACCGACCACGACACAGTGGGAGACGCGGCCTACTAGTATACAACCCTCATGCGCTCATATATATCCACTCGGTCTCGACGTTGGGGCATCCTCTGGTACCAAGAGGGTTTAGGGATTTTCACCCAGGGCCATTTATGGCAGCCCAATGCTAGTAACAGATTTTCAGTGTCCCATCTGGTCATCCACGATATGCCTGTGGAGGCTACGGCCCTTATGTCGCTAGGGCGTACAGTAATCACGACACACAATGCAAGATGCATGAGTCATACAATCTAGTCATGTATCAATCCTGCACATACCGTGCAATCATGTGAGACAATCTCCGCCTATCAGGGAGTCTCATAACAACCGGCACTATGGTATATGCAATAGTCAATCATATCGCATAACAAACATGCAGATGATGCGTATGGGCATGTATCATGATGTTATACTGTCACATACTCATAATCGGTATCAATAACTAGCATCAACAACCAGCCTCGACAATGTAGACATTTAACCAATATTGCCCCAAGGAATGGCCCACATAGAGCCTAACATATAGTGGACTCATGGCCTCACACAAGGACCTAATTTACATCACAATGGACCCCATCGCCTGGCCCTCAAATGCATCACAATGGGCCTCATCACATAGACCTCATATTCATCACATTATGCCTTAAACACGGGCTGAATACATATCACAATGGGCCTCAAATACGGCCACATATACATCACATTGGGCTGAATACACATTATAATGGGCCTCAACTACGGGTCGCATATACATCATATAGGTCTCGACAATCGACCTCGGTAATCAAAATCGGCCTCGACAATCGAAATCGGCCTCAACAATTGGAATCGACACTCAAAATCGGTCTTGATACTCGGCCTCAACAATCAGAATCAGCCTATACGATCGGCCTCGACAATCGAAATTGGCCTCGATACTTGGTCTCGACAATCGGAATCGGCCTATATAATCGACCTCGACAAATCGGTATCGGCCTCAATAATTGGAATAGGTCTCGATACTCAGCCTCGACAATCGAAATCAACCTATACGATCGGCCTCGACAAATCGGAATCGACCTCAATACTTGGCCTCGACAATTGGAATTGGCCTATACAATCGGCTCGACAAATCGGTATCGGCCTCAATAATCGAAATTGGCCTCGATAATCAACACCAATAATCAACCTATAAGCAAGGCAGGGTCCATATACGAATAGGCGATTGAACCACAATATAAAGATCGGCCCTCAGTTGTGGTTATATTAGACCCAATAGTGTAAAACCATCCGTCTATGGCGAATGGGGCTGACGATTAGGTTAACCCACGAGAGAATGATGAGGAAGGGCCTAACAAGGCCTAAAGGAAGGTCACAACATGGGCGTCCAACCATCATTCCCCATCAATGTGGACCTTTAACCAACATTGCTCCCAAGGAATGATACTCAAAGGGTCAATCGTATAATGGGTCCACGATCTCATATAAGGGTCTTATACACATCATCATGGGCCTCGCTTATGGGGCATATACGCATCACATTGGGCCTCACTCATGTGCCAATGTATATAACATCGGACCGTATCAACAGGTCGAATCAAATGGGCCAAATCAAATGGGTCGGTACAAATGGGTCAAATCAATTGTGCCGAGTTAATGGGATGAATCAATGGGCCAAGTCAATTGGGTCGATCAATGGGCCAATACAAATGGGCCGAGTCGATGGGCCAAATCAAATGGGTCAAGTCAATTGGGTTGATCAAATGGGCCAAGTCGATGGGCCAAATCAAATGGGTCAAGTCAATTAGGTCAATCAAATGGGCTGATACAAATGGGCCGAGTTGATGGGCCGAATCGAATGGGTTAAGTCAATTGGGGCGATCAAATGGCCGATACAAATGGGCCGAGTCGATGAGCTGAATCAAATGGGCCAAGTCAATTGGATCGATCAAATGAGCCGAGTCGATGGGCCGAATCAAATGGGTCAAGTCAATTGCGTCGATCAAATGGGCCGATACGAATGGGCGGAGTCAATGGGTCCCCAAATAAATCAAATCGGGCCTCATCAAGTGGGCCCCTAATACGATAAATGGGTCATACCAATGGGCCGTATATATCACAATGGGCCTTAAACTATGGGCCTCAAATACATCTTAATGGGCCTCAACCCATGGGCCCCGAATACGTCAGATAGGGCCTCTCAAATACAACAAGTGGGCCGCACTACTTGGGCCACACCATTCGTCCGTCTATAGAGATCATTTTAGAACATTATCTAAACAATGAATCAGATTAAAAGATCAAGTGGACCATACCACAATAACAGTGGTGATAATGATTTCCACTGTTAAAATTTAGAGGGCCCACCAAAGTATTTATTTTCCATCCAGTCAGTTCATAAGGTCACAAAGACCTGATCTAAGAGGAAAAACAAATTTCATATTGGTCGAGGACTTCTGTGACCCAAAATGTTTCAATGCTGGAGGTTCAATCCCCACTGTTATGACAGTGTGGTCCACTTGATAGCTAGATCAGCCTTATTTTTCTTCTCAAGCCTAAGGACGAGCTCACCAAATGTATAGACGGTTGGGATGAACCATATACATCAGAGTGGGGCTCACAAGTACGTCAGATGGGTGAACGGTTTGGATGGAAAAAAAAATGTTCATCATGGCGGGGCACTGACCGTCCAGCAGATGAACGACCCTAATTCTCTCAGGTAGATGGACAGTTGGATGGAAAACATCCATCACGGTGGGGCGTACGTGGCACGCCAGATAGATGGGCGGTAGGGATACAACACGTGTATTATGGCGGGGCCGTGTTTGGCACGCCAAATTGATGGACGGTATGGATGGGATGCGCCCATCAGCAGGGGGTCCCACCGTCTTGCTGTGTGGACGGTGTGGATCCACCTCACGTCAGCAGCTGACGTTAATGCAGCTGCAACGTGGTTGCAGTAGGTACGGTGGGTCCCACATGGGAGTGGCCCACCATATCATCAGTTAAATACAATATTTATTTTATATAATATTATACATTATATTATATAATATTACATGTTATATACTTAATATTATATTATTATATAATATCATATATATTAGATATACATATACATGTGTGTGTGAGAACGTGAAGGTGCCAGCGTCCAGAGACGCTGGACGGACAGCTCTGATGAAAAACACCTCCATCATGGTAGGCCTCACACGCTGTTGTGGTAGGGTCGATGTCCATTCAATGGACGGCTAGGATGTTCACATACATTATGGGGATTCCAATCAGTACCGTCTAGACGATGCTGGTAAATTGCATACAGCAAGGTGGGCCCCACCATGACAGCGTGGGTACACTCATTCATCAGGTTGACCACAAAATTTGGGAAAGAGAGAGAGAAAGAGACACGTGAAGGGGAGGGACCCTGCCACTATTGGGCCCTCCCAAATACAATGCATACATCAAGTGGGTCCCACAATAAGTGGGCCCTTAGAAATCAAAATCAACGGTGGATCACCCACCTATTGTACTCTTCCTTGATCCCTTGGACTCCTATGCTCCTTGCCTTCACTTTTAATGGAGGTTGAGATGGGAGATGAGAAGGTGGGCCACACTTAGCATTTAGGAGAGAGGAGCTTGGACGTTGGAGCTCTCATGGGATTTGGAAAATTGCTAGAGAATGAGAGAGAGAGAGGAGTGATGTGATGATATGGGATGGGTGTTGTAAGGAAAGGAGATGGAGAGGTATGGGTTGGGTTAAAAATTGTGTAAAAAGGGAATGGGTAGGGAGAGAGAGAGAGTTGACTTGGGAAAAAGGAGGGATGGATTGCTTGTACTTGAGGTATGGCATACTTGACATGATTGATTGATTGATTGATGGGACATGTTGTAGAGATTCCCTCAAAATTCCCAATGCCTGGCGTTTCTTCGAAATGAATGCGGGCCTACAACTCCTAGCCTGAGCATCAGATCGGTGCGCAAGTCGCGGCGTTGGAACCGCGATGATGACGCAGTCGCTAAGATACAAGTTTCGGGTCAAGCCGACGTCGGTATACACGATTAGCTTAGGATCACGTGCAAAGGTCGGATACAAGTCGAGAGTTGCCGAAATTCGACCGGGAGGACTGCGAAAGCCTCCAGAATGGTATGGTCTAGGATGCGGGTCTCATAATTGGAGTTTGAGTTCCGAGGATATCGAGGCTCTCTTCGAGTCATTGATAAATACATGATTTGCCTTAACAACTTACTAGACACAAACTAACCAAAATTCGATTATATCGAGCTATCTCAATGATCTCAGAATTTTCATGTCGATGATATCGATTATTCCATCGATTGATCGATAATTTTGTCCAGAGATAAAGTTGGTTACTGGACATAAGAGGTCCTCTATTCGATGATATCAATTATATTCTGAGGACATCGATAACTAGTGTCTAATCTCATCGAGATGATCTCGATATATCGACAAAAGTTGAAAACTTAGAGATTTTCCTTATTTGCAAAATATTTTTCATACTTTAAACCCTATGTTATTCTATCCACTTTTAAGGGTTTTATATACCTAGGTATTTTGGGACATGGCATGTGAGGCTAAGTTTACCTTTAACAAGTTCGGAGCACACATCCAGTTAAGGCAGACACTTGAATGATCGTCCTATGAGGCTCACTTGACTTGCTGACTCAACACCCATGCTAATTGACAAACCAAGGCACTTCCAGTCATCAATCTTCTATAATTAAGAATGATGTCAAAATTGGAAAAGACAACAGCCGATTTAATCCCGTCTAAGGTCATCGTCTGTAATTTCGCTAGTCACATTAAGAATACGCATTGGGTTATACTAATCAACCTAACTATCACGACTAAAATGGTGTTGGCTCCATTTTTTATGGTCAACACTTCATCCACTTATAATGCTCTGCTTGGTAGGGACTGGATCCATTCATTTGCATGCATCCCATCTTCCTTACACTAGTTCATAATCTTCTAGTACCAAGATAAAGTTAAATTGGTTTTAACCGATAAGAAACCCTCCTTAGCCACTTCAAATGCAAATGAAGCATATTACTATAGTGAATAAATGGGGCCAATTTAGTTCCCTGAAAGGAATAAGCACGGCTGATCAACCAGAATTTCAGTAAAAAAGAATCCAAACAGTGTGGTGCAAGATTTCACGAAAATGATCCATCCAGTCAATAACCTGCTAATGGATATTATTCCTTTTTGGCCAGTTTTGTACTGTACCATCGAAGAAATTCCATGATTGGTACGTCAAAAGATGACCAGTGCAAGACCGATTTCATGATTAGGATAAGAAGGCTTAAAGAAAGCTTGAAGGATGTCGACAATGGTTATTTTGTGAATGTGGCCACCACAAATGTCTTAACCAAGGAAGAAGACATGGAATATAAGGAGGCCCTTGACAAGCTAGAAGATTCTAGGGCCCAAGTTCAAGACCTCTTAGTAAAGGTGAACCTAGGGACCGAACAAGAGCCTAAGCCTACTTTTATCAATAGACTGCTCACGTCTCAAGATAAATTAGAGTTAATCAATTTACTCAAATAGTTTGCTGATTGTTTTGCATGTGATTACCATTAGATGACAGGACTAGATCAAGCCTTAGTCGAGCACAAGTTACTAATAAAGGAAGGGTATCGACTGCATAAACAATCACCTCTGTGGATGATAATAGAAGTAACAAAAATAAATAAATGAAGAAATTGAACGGCTATTAAAGGCTGGTTTCATCAGGCCCATTAAGTATGCTGAGTGGATCTCGAATGCGGTTCTAGTCATAAAAAAGAATGGTAAGATATGAGTCTACATCGATTTTTGAAATTTAAATCTAGAAACACCAAAGGAAAAATATCTGATGTCGGTCATTGATCAACTAATCAACAGGGTTGCCAGACATCAGGTTGTGTCCTTCATGGATGGTCATTTCGGGTACAACCAAATTTATATAGCACTGAATGATGTGCCAAAATGGCATTTAGGTGCCCTAGCCTCCTAGGGACCCATTGTTAGGTGGTAATGCCCTTTGGGCTTAAGAATGGAGGGGCTACATATTAGAGGGCAATGAACGCCATATTCCATGATATGATTGGCCAGTTTATGGAGGTTTATGTCAACGATGTAGCGGTGAAGTCAGCCGATGTAGAAGGTCATTTTGCTCATTTTTACAAATCATTCAAGCGAATGGGCTTCATGAGCTGAAAATGAATCCCCTTAAGTGTGCTTTTGGGGTCTTGGCCGGTAATTTCCTGAGATTTTTGGTGCATCAGCGAGGGATTAAGGTGGATCAAAATAAAGCTCGAGTGATTATAAATGCTCATCCACTGAGAAACAAATTGGAATTGTAGTGGTTTCTTAGTTAGGTTAACTTTATGTGTTTATTTATATCTAACTATGTAAGGAAGACTAATATATTCTCTCCATTGGTAAAATTGAACCAGAGAATTGAATTTAAGTAGGAGGCGAATAATCAGCAGGATTTCGAGAAGATTAAGGAATATCTGATGAAGTCGTCAATGTTAATGCTGTCAGTAGAAGGTCAACCACTCAAGTTGTATGTTGTAACATTCGAAAGAGTCGGTTGGAGCCCTCCTAGCCCAAGATGACGACAACTAAAAAAAGCGTGCAGTCTATCACTTGATTCAAACACTCCTCAATACCAAAAGCTGTTATTCTACCAATGAAAAGTTATGCTTATCATTGTACTTCATGGATACCAAATTAAGGCATTATTTGTTGGATGAAGAGTGAATGTAATAGCATCGGCCAATCTAGTGAAATACATGTTAAATCAGCCAATTTTGAATGGCCAAATTGGCAAATGGGATTGGCTTTATCTGACTTTGATCTTTTCTATGTTCACTAAAAGGCGGTAAAATGTCAAGCCATAACTAACTTCCTAGCTGACCATCCATCTCACTTAAAGAATTAACTTTCCCCAAGAGTTTTAGATCTGTTTTATACACATTTAACCCTGCGAAAATTAATCTTTGTCGGGTCAAAGACTCACAAATCTTTAGGAGTTGGAATCATCTAAATTGTACCAAATAGAAACAGGTAGGAATTTGCTTTCCGGTTGGAATTTAAATGCACTAATAATTAGGCCAAGTATGAAGCTATGATAATCGGTCTAGAATTATTGATGGAGTTGGGTGTAAGAAGTGTAAAGATTGTAGGTGATTCACAATTAGTGATAAAACAAATGACAAGACTCTTCAAATGTACAAATGCAGCCCTTCTA